>NC_083710.1:55600000-60600000 GCF_033118175.1 Dama dama | reverse complement strand
GTTTTTAAGAGCACTCACGAATCATACTGGGATTTTTCCCTGCCCCCTCCCTTCTTTTCCGGTTCTCAGTGAATGCTTTTGGGTCTGGAATCAAAGATGCAAGCATACATTGTGTTTTCACCCTGCAGACTTAAGTAACATTCAGGAAATATCAGGAAAACCTAACTCTCAAAGACCAAATTGACTAAAATTCTATAACAAGTTTTAAAAAGTATGTGCCTAAATTACATATCTCACAGCAAAAAAAAAAAAAAAAAAGCATACCCAATTTTATTATGTAAAATATATATGATATGAATGTATGTTCCAAATAGCCACTTTCAATATGCTAAAAGGAAAAAAAAGAGGGGGGGGGGTCTCAAAGACATCAAATAGCATAAAACATTGTACTGCAGAGACGGAAGAAATGCATTTAAAGAACCGATGAAAATGGCGTGCGGTATAATTACCTCAAATTGCTGTTCGCTTGACATCCTGACACTAATTTTATTCAAGCCATCGGGAAATAAATGTTTTAAAAGCACTCTTTTCAAACGCCGGAGCTAGTGGGGGCTGTGAGTTCAGTAAGGAAAGGAAAGGGTAAAGTTTTCAGTACGCAAAACGAATTAAATAACCCTTTTAAAATCAGCATCTATGTGAATCGCCAGCCTTTAATGCCCACATTTTTAACGCTTGCCCTGTACGTGGATTGATTTTTTTTTTTTTTTTTTCCCTTCAGCATTCCCTCACCAGATGGATTTTTGCTACTGCAGATCAGCAGAGGGTGTCAGATCTTTGAGTGCACCAGGCTGGAACGAACAGAGCTTCTTAGCAACTCTCTTCTCCCCCCTCCCCATTCTCGCGTTCTCTCCCTCCCTCAGACAGCTCCCCACTAACCACCCGCCCTCCGCCCCCTCCGCGTAATTCCGAAAGAGCAGAAGAAAGAGAAGGAGAACAAGAAAAGAAGAGCTAGTAACCGAGAGAGAGCCTGAGTCCAGGAAAAAAAAAAAAAAAAGGCTGAAGAGGACCGAAGGGGAGGAAAGGGAAAGGATGGACAGCCACAAAACGCAGCGATTGCGGAAATTTTCCAGCGCCATTGGTTCGGCAGCGTGAGTCCTTTGGTCCGGAGTGATTTCAGCACCGGGGGAACTGGACAGCACCTCGGGGGGACTCCTGGGCAACCCGCAGCCACGGCAGGAACTCCATCAAGCAGCCCCAACAACAGAAGCCACTGAAATCCCTGCTTTGTATCAGAGAGGCAAGGTCAGTCCGACGCACAGCCTTGCACAGGCGGTGCGCCTGTACTACGCTGCAAACCCTCTGCTTGTTTCTCTAACATGCACTTGCTTCTAATTACCAGCATTGTTCCCTTTCTGATTAGTGAGGAACTAGGCGAGATTCTGTAAGGGTGTATTTTTAATTTCTGTGTACATATTTAACTTCTTTTTCGTTATCTTTAGAGGGTTGAGAGGGAGTGGGGTTATTGGTTCTACTTTTTTTTTTTTTTTTTCTTTTTTTTCTTTTTGCTTGCCTTGCACTACTGTGCCTGGATAGTTTGTAGATATAATTATTGACTGGCGCCTGGGTTGTTGCAGTGCGGGGGGGTTAGGGAGGAAAGAATCCACCCCCACCCCCCCAAACCCTTTTCTTCTCCTTCTCTGGGTTCGGACATTGGAGCACTAAATGAACTTGAATTGTGTCTGTGGCGAGCAGGATGGTCGCTGTTACTTTGTGATGAGATCGGGGATGAATTGCTCGCTTTAAAAATGCTGCTTTGGATTCTGTTGCTGGAGACGTCTCTTTGTTTTGCCGCTGGAAACGTTACAGGGGACGTTTGCAAAGAGAAGATCTGCGCCTGCAATGAGATAGAAGGGGACCTACACGTAGACTGTGAAAAAAAGGGCTTCACAAGTCTGCAGCGTTTCACCGCCCCGACTTCCCAGTTTTACCATCTATTTCTGCATGGCAATTCCCTCACTCGACTTTTCCCTAATGAGTTCGCTAACTTTTATAATGCGGTTAGTTTGCACATGGAAAACAATGGCTTGCATGAAATCGTTCCTGGGGCTTTTCTGGGACTGCAGCTGGTGAAAAGGTTGCACATCAATAACAACAAGATCAAGTCTTTTCGAAAGCAGACTTTTCTGGGGCTGGACGATCTGGAATACCTCCAGGCTGATTTTAATTTATTACGGGATATAGACCCCGGGGCCTTCCAGGACTTGAACAAGCTGGAGGTACTCATTTTAAATGACAATCTCATCAGCACCCTACCTGCCAACGTGTTCCAGTATGTGCCCATCACCCACCTGGACCTCCGGGGAAACAGGCTGAAAACACTGCCCTACGAAGAGGTCTTGGAGCAAATCCCGGGCATTGCTGAGATCCTGCTGGAGGATAACCCGTGGGACTGCACCTGCGATCTGCTCTCCCTGAAAGAATGGCTGGAAAACATTCCCAAAAATGCCCTGATCGGCCGAGTGGTCTGTGAAGCCCCCACCAGACTGCAGGGAAAAGACCTCAATGAAACCACTGAACAAGACTTGTGTCCTTTGAAACACAGAGTGGATTCTAGTCTCCCGGCTCCCCCTGCCCAAGAAGAGACCTTCCCCCCTGGCCCCCTGCCAACTCCCTTCAAGACAAATGGGCAAGAAGATCATGCTACCCCAGGGTCGGCTCCAAACGGAGGTACAAAGATCCCAGGCAACTGGCAGATCAAAATCAGACCCACGGCAGCGATAGGGACCGGCAGCGCCAGGAACAAACCCCCAGCCAACGGCTTGCCCTGCCCTGGGGGCTGCAGCTGCGACCACATCCCGGGCTCGGGTTTAAAGATGAACTGCAACAACCGGAACGTGAGCAGCTTGGCTGATTTGAAGCCCAAGCTCTCCAACGTTCAGGAGCTCTTCCTGCGAGATAACAAGATCCACAGCATCCGAAAATCGCACTTTGTGGATTACAAGAACCTCATTCTGTTGGATCTGGGCAACAACAACATCGCCACGGTAGAGAACAACACTTTTAAGAACCTTTTAGACCTCAGGTGGCTGTATATGGACAGCAACTACCTGGACACGCTGTCCCGGGAGAAATTCGCCGGGCTGCAAAACCTCGAGTACCTGAATGTGGAGTACAACGCGATCCAGCTCATCCTTCCCGGCACCTTCAACGCCATGCCCAAACTAAGGATTCTCATTCTCAACAACAACTTGCTGAGGTCCCTGCCCGTGGACGTGTTTGCTGGGGTCTCGCTGTCTAAACTCAGCCTGCACAACAATTACTTCATGTACCTTCCAGTGGCCGGGGTGCTGGACCAGTTAACGTCCATCATCCAGATAGACCTGCACGGAAACCCCTGGGAGTGCTCATGTACCATTGTGCCTTTCAAGCAATGGGCAGAACGCCTGGGTTCCGAAGTGCTGATGAGCGACCTCAAGTGTGAGACGCCGGTGAACTTCTTTAGGAAGGATTTCATGCTCCTCTCCAATGACGAGATCTGCCCCCAGCTGTACGCTAGAATCTCGCCCACGTTAACTTCCCACAGCAAAAACAGCACTGGGTTGGCGGAGACCGGGACGCACTCCAACTCCTACTTAGACACCAGCAGGGTGTCCATCTCCGTGTTGGTCCCAGGACTGCTGCTGGTGTTTGTCACCTCCGCCTTCACTGTGGTGGGCATGCTCGTGTTTATCCTGAGGAATCGAAAGCGGTCCAAGAGAAGGGACGCCAACTCCTCGGCGTCCGAGATTAATTCCCTGCAGACAGTCTGTGACTCTTCCTACTGGCACAATGGGCCTTACAACGCAGATGGGGCCCACAGAGTGTACGACTGTGGCTCCCACTCGCTCTCAGACTAAGACTCCCAGCCTGGGTAAAGCAGAGGCGAGAGGAGGAGGGGAAGGATGGAGATGCCCCTCCACGGCCCCACTCTGCCAGCATCCCCGGGGGTGGGGTAGGTCGGAGGAGCCCACACCCAAGTCCAGCGCGCCCCGAGGCTTGATGGACAAAAGTAAATAAATAACTCTGGACTCGCTCGACGCAGAGGGTCTGACCCCTTTAGTTCCCTTCGGGAAACAAAGAGCAGACTGTGGTGAGCTGGCGGAGCGCTGCCAAATCGCTCTTTGCTGCAGCCCCTTTTGACAAAGCCCAGCAGGAGCCCTGCTCAGAGCTGAGACGGCGCCCCTCCCCGCGGGGGAGGGGCTGGAGGGGATGGCTGCCGCGGTCCTATACATATATGCATATACCTACATCTATATAGAGAGATAGATTATCTATTTTTCCCCCTGTGGATTAGCCCCGTGAGGAGGTGGGGGCGCGAAGGCTCCCTGTTGGCTACGGAGGGATGGGCGGTTGCACGAAGGCATGAATGTATTGTAAATAAGTAACTTTGACTTCTGACAAAAAGTGCTGCATGGCTCGCATGGAATCCACGCGCTCCAGGGACGCTGCCCTCCCAGCGACTGGGGACCCCGTCACGTTCACAGCACCCACCCTCTTCTTACCTGATAAGTCCCATCATATCAAACTTTCTATAAACAAAAATACAGCATAATCAGAAAGTGCCATTTCGCCATTATTTGTGATCGGTAGGCAGTTCAGAGCGTTACGTTTACTGTGAACAACAACAACAACAAAAAAAAATGTAAAGGTTTTATTTAGGATATTTGCATGGCTAGTCATCAGTCCATTTTATGAGTTAAAAATGTATTTTGTTGAGCAAAGTTTTTATGGGTTGTTTTGGGTTTTCTTTTATTTTGTTGGTGATTTTTCTTTTGGAGGGGGAATATTTTTCTATACATATCCAATAATGCCTTCCATCTGAATGTAAAATAAGTACCCATGATTTCTATTATAGTATCAGTGTAATTATTAAAAAAAAAAAGATTTTGAGGCAGTTAAGCATGACCAATTAATGTCACTCTAGTGCTTAGGCTGCGATCCTATGGTAGCAATTCTGTGCTGGTGTAAATCTTACTTATAAAGTAGGAAAAAAGAACCGAGGAAGCACGTGGAACTTACTAATTCTATTCGAGGATTTTATAATGGCATATTTTTTCAGTATTAAAGTGAAAATGTTTTCAACTCTGGGTCCTTACATTTTTCCAGCTTCGTATTTGCAACATGGTAAATTGGATTTGCGGTGGAAAGGGATGCGGGAGGGGGATGGTTGGGGGTGGATCCCTTTAAGAGCTACGTTAAGGCTCTCTCTTTAATCCTCTCAGCTTTTTGCCCTTTAGTAGCTCCCCTCCCCCTCCATCCCCGCCGGGACTTTCCAGCTTTCCCCTGTGGTTAAGTAAGGTCTTTCCCCGACACGCCCCCTCCCCCTCCCTCTTCCCTCCCTCCTTCTGCGGCAGTGAATCGCTTTATTAATCCTGGAAATCCCTGGCTGCTGCTGCTGCTGCATACACTGCAGATATATTAAGGATGTTAGTAGAGATTTGATTTAATTGACTGTCTAGATCGGTCTCATTAAACAGTGGAGGTTTCATTGGTCAGCACTCTTTGATGAAAGACAGCCCTAATGACTGGCATTTGAGATGCTGCTGGCATTTTGAATTCAACATCTGCTGAAAACGGTAAAACTAATTAGTGCCCACCCTCCCTCCCCGCCCCAGCAACTGCATATTGAAATTTGTTAAAGCACTCATCTTTATGGAAATCAATCATTATCCTAAAGAAGTGTTTCTCTGCTATCATTCGGATTTCTGGTTGTGGCCCAGTAATTAACAAGAAAAGCATTGAACTGTTTGAATTTTATGAGCCAGTGTAACTCTGGCCTCAATCATATTCCTCTGGGATTTCTAAGCAGTCTATTTTATCAGCAGTTAGGGGACAAAACAGCAAATAAAACCACAGTGTTGATGGGGTCTGCATTCCACCACATATCCACCCTTGAGAAGTATGTTAAAAGACTGCAGACCACAGATTTTTTTAAAAAACAGCAACAAAAAATCACAATTGTAGGATTGTAAATCAGCTAATGAAAGCCCCCAGAGCAGTTGTAACATTTGCCTTCTAGAACTCATATTCTAAAGAGAAGAAATTTCCCAGAACAGTGATGTTCTAGAGTATGTATTATTTATTTTAACGCTTTTTAAATAAAATCTTTATTATAAACCATGACTATTCCTAAGGCCATTCATCATTTTCTCTCTTGATTCTTTTGTTTGTGGACTGCATTTCATAGTAGAATGATTCTAACCTACTATTCTTTGACAAATATTATGGGTTGTTATTAATTTATTTAATCATTTTTCATGTCAAGACCTTAATTCTTTTATGGAAAAACTGGGTTCCTGGTAGGCAACCAACAGATTTACTCTTGATGAAAAAGTTGGGAGAGGGAATGAGTTATATATTCAAGGATGCTATGACCTTAAAAAGGAAAAGAAAAGATGGCAGGTGTTCTATGTTTTTAGTGGAAAGTGACCCTTGAAAGATACCTAGTGAGGCATGATGGTAATTTTTAAACTGATATGTTAGTTTAAGTCAGGAAAATAGAACTTCTGGTAGAAGGTATGTGCTGGGACCTGAGCTTTCCTTCATACTAATTAGATGAAACTAAAATATAGGAGGCAAAGTTTAAAGTATTTTTTAAATATTAGCTTCAGTGGTTTTTGAGTGGTCATTGTGTACCAAAAATGTACTAAGTGGTTTACAGAATTGTTTAATTTACCCCTCACAAGCACAGAATGATAAGATGTTGCTATTTTCATTACACCAATGAGAAAATTGAGGTTTGAGGAGAGAAGGCAATAACTCAAATCTCATAAATAATGGGGCTGTATTTAAACCCAATTCTCCTCATACACCAAGAACTCACTCTGTGTATGGAGTAGTCATATACATTTACTTGTTAACTTCTTAAAGAGTGCTATCCTTTTTATAAATACAGTATAAAAATTAAGGACCCTGGGTGTATCTTCTTAATTCAGTATGTATTGATGGCCCTTTATATTTTCAGTGTCTTACAACCGAAAGCATTGTCCTACATTTGAAGGAGATAACTTTAGTGTGTTCTCTAAGACTGTGTATGAAGACTTAATGTATAAGAAAAAAGATGAATGTGCTTTATGAATTCATGAATTATATAAATTCAAGTCAAATCTAAATAATGAATATATTGATTCTAAAATATTAGGGCTATCAAATATTATAATACATAATAATATATGTTAAAATCTATGTAGAAAAGATATTCATGATTTCATAGAAAAGAACTTTTATTATTTATTTAGACCATGTTTTATTTAGTTTGATAAAGTATCTCTGTCACAATTATATAAACTAAAATATAGTAAATATACTTTTTAGTTTGCAGGGTATATAATACCATAAAATTTTCATTTAGAAGTACTTAGCTTCTTGTCTTCATTTTAACATAAAATGCTCATATAACTGTAGTTACCATGTGCTTTAGTTAAGATATCTTGTTTCCAGTTAAATCATCCCATAATTCATCAAAGTAAAAGAGATTTTAGTTGGGCCAGATGGAAAAGGAGGAAAGAAGATATCTTGTTCAGTTCCACTGCTTCAAAGAAAGTAGTACCTTCTGTGGCTGCTGGTGTAACTAAGAATATCCTAGAATTTAAGTTGTTGCCATAGAAATTTATTGTTTAACATTTTTTACAAGTTTACTGAGTAGGAAGTTAGAATAGCTGATCTAATATTCTATTACAGGATTCTTTTTCTTATCTTTGTGTATATTAAATGTAATTGAACCAGTCAGGCATTTTAATATATGTCAAAAGTATATTGGCGATTTCAAGGACAGTTTGTTAATTTGGCTTTTTCCAGGGCTGCAGATAGATATTATTGGCATGTACAGAGAGATGGATGAATTTGCAAGTTTGAATAGGGAAGTATGTGTTTTTAATGTGTTGGTAGAATGTTACATAGAGTGTTTTCTAATTTAACTCTTCTGATAGCTAAATTTTAAATATTCGTCTTTTTTTTTTTATTTGTATGCTTATTTGACCAAAAAATGGAAATACAAAATGTGCAAAAATTCAGTTTTAGCATATGTTCACTTTTGGTTCATTTTCTTTATTATTTCAATCTATTCTAAATGTAACATATTAAATTTTTAAAAGATGAGCTGTGTATGATAACAACAGGTATAGTAAGTATAGTAACTATAGTAAGGCATACTCAGAATTACTAAGATATATGAGTTGTTTAAATTTGGCCCAGAACCATAAAAAAGAAGGCTAAATTAAATAAATTTCATTTAATCTCCTGGCATTGTCTTACAACTCTAAAGTGACCAAAAATATGATTATAAAAAGTGATATACAAGACATGCAGGACTTTCTTGGTGTTGAGAGTGTTTCAAAGAAATGCCACTAAATGATTTCCTGAACGCACATGTCACAAACAGAGCCATCCTGAAACCTGAATCAATAGTGACTCTGTTCTGGCCTATCAAAATTTGATTGGGTTTCAGAAAAAATTAAATAGTTAAGATAATAACAGATGAAGTGTTTAAGATTTGTAGCTTTATAATGATATGGATCATGAAGGAATCATCTTCATTTATTAAAGCCCAAGATCACCATTTGTCCTCATTTGATTGGCAATGTCCAGTTTATTGGCTTAGACTTCAAATATCTAATTAATCACTCTTCTCATTCCATTTGCTTTCTAAATATAAACTATATTAATACTTCAAAAATAATTATTTTTTCCTATTTAAAAGCTTACAGAGTAATTATCTAATAATTGAAAGAATTTTGAATGAGTTAGAACCTAAATATTAAATTGGCAACAATAATTGGGTACTTGTATGAAAAATATTCTAGAAGCTCTCTTACGGCAGTTCTAACCTCAAGGAGTTCACAACAAGGAGTTCACAAAGATGAGATACGTACATCTTTCTAATTGTATAATAGTACATCATCAATAATTTTTAAATGATGTGATGTCACTAGAAAATTTTGTTTTTATCTTTTAAGTAATATAGGATTTTGGCCATTTGGATAATTACAGTTGTCACATAAGTTTTGGAGACAGTAATGGCACCCCACTCCAGTCCTCTTGCCTGGAAAATCCCATGGACGGCAGAGACTTGTGGGCTGCAGTCCATGGGGTCGCTAAGAGTTGGACAGACTGAGCAACTTCACTTTCACTTTTCACTTTTATGCTTTGGAGAAGGAAATGGCAACCCACTCCAGTGTTCTTGCCTGGAGAATCCCAGGGACGGGGGAGCGTGATGGGCTGCCGTCTGTGGGGTCGCACAGAGTCAGACACGACTGAAGTGACTTAGCAGGAGCAGCGGCATAAGTTTTACCTCTTGTTCAAAAAGTTGAAAATCTTAAAACAGTGTTTTAAAATGAAAGAGATACTTGCATTACTTTGCTAGGTTTATTTTCATTTATTCTTTTGTAAAATGGGAATAATGTCTGCTATTTTGTAAGTTCGCTAAGACTTTTCTAACTAATCCTTCTAAGAAGAAACCGTCAAACAAGTTTTTATTTTAGCAAATGAATGACAGATGATTTTCAATGTTAGTTACTTGAGAAATCACATATAAATTTAGAAATTTGAATAAAATATTTTATAGTATCATAAGAACTACAGAATAGCTGTTTCTGGGTATTTGATTTGTGTCATTTACAGTATACATAATATAGATAACAGAAGCTTTAATATATTACATATACTTGAAAATTTTTATAGTAAAGCTAATGTTCCCCTAGCCATTTCTTATTTAGTAAAACCCAACCTTCAGTTATCTAGTAAAGTGTTCCAGATGGACAAGTCCAAGAATTAACAAGCAGAAAGCAATAGGCAAGTTGTGCATTTACTAACTTCTATGCATTATTCTCTTTGCCTTGAGCTCCATTTCTTTTCTTGGCAGAAGAATACAGGAAGGAAGCATGTTCAGCTGCAGCATATCAATAGAAAAAATCAATATATAGTGAAAAATGAGAAGTGCCTGAAATGTAGATGGTCAATCAACAGTGCAGAGAAACAAGTTTCTCTGCATCCCAGGAAAGGGGGATGAGTGGAAAGGGTGACTGTTACCATAACAATAATGGCTCTTACCAGATTCTGTGATATTTATTGTAAAATTTTCTTTTTTAAATCAATATCTTTTTAATATTTCCAAAGTGCATATGATACAAAACTGTATGCTCATGATTATGATAGTAATCTGATTTGAATAGTATGTGTAAATATGTAGAACTTTTGGCCACTTCTCCATAAGGTTGCAAGAGTTGGACACAACTTAGTGACTAAACCAACCAACATAAAATAATAACATTACAACATAGCAAGTGAATTTGAAATAATGACATTGCCTATACATTATTGTAAAATTCACATGTGTTACTCCAAGCATTCTTATTTATTAAAATAACCATTTTATATGCTTTAAGTAATCCTATATGACTAAATTACTACTGTTATCTAAAATATTTTGTTGTATAGTATGTGCAATGATATCAAGTAATGATTATTTGCTAATATTTATTTGCTAATTTAGATGGTTTCTGCAGCTAATCTGATAAAGTGACAAATCCAGTTAACTTTGCTAATTGGATACATTTAACACCAGTTTGGATTTCAGTGGCTATATATTTGAGTATGGCTTTGTCATCACTGAGTTGGAAATTTACCTTATGAACTTTACAAGGTTCCTCAATAATGGATCAAAATTGGCTTAACTCATTATCAGATGAATCTAAAGGGAATGAAATTACTAAAGCAAAGAGTTTAATTCTATTAATCCCTCTGCTTCCTGAATAACTAAATGTGCTCTCATGTCTCAATACATGCTTTAATGAGGGAACTTAGCTTTATTATTATTATTACTGGGGATCAGAAAATGTTACATTTTAGATTTTTCAGCTAAACTTTGGACAGCATTTGTTTTTTTCACCAGAATGGTCAGCATTCCAACAATCAGGTTTCATGTTACAGATGGTATTTTCTATAATCAGACATTAAGAAATGGCAAGCACAGTATTCTAGGAGAGTATTACAGCCTTATGGTCTAATATTATCAGGAATAAAATGAAGTCAAGAAACTAACACCTGGAAACAGTAATAATCTCAGAAAAAATGAATTACATGGAACATTATGTTACTATTATAACTTTAAATTTATAATACCAAATTAAGAAGAAAGTCAAATCAGAGCCCTTTTTATTTTTTTTTATTTATTTTATTTTATTTTTTTTCAGAGCCCTTTTTACAAGTATTTGCATAAGCATGACATCACTTACAGCCAGCCTGAAACTATCTGTGCCACAAGCTTTGTACAATGTAGAACTGTTTTTTCAAATCTTCACATGGCTAGCTAACTTGGTGTCTGTTAAATTTCTATCCCTGAAAGCCCAATTTATACACTTGATTAGTAATCAAATTTGTAATTGGAAACAGAATGAGTTTCTAAGTGTATGGTTTTTAATTCATAATATCTTAAACTAGTATGACATATTTTAAGAAGAGATAATTCAGTCCAAAATATAGAGAAATATTTTGACTACAGCCTTTATAGTAATGCATTCGTAGATACTAGTACAATTGCTGAAAAGTAATAGCTCAATTTTTAAAATACAACTGCTAGTGGCAGCTGTATGTACCATGTAGTGCAAGACACTTCAAGGAGGCAAAACTGCGTGGGTGTCAGGGAGATACATCTTAATTATGCCTAATTTAGAAAATTGAAGCATAAAGGAAGAAAAACAACTGAAGATGATGGAAATTTTACCTTGATATTTATTGATTTCCTATGCATGCCAAGCACTTAACTACACAGAAAAGACTAGAATTCTGCTTACCTGAATTTACATTCTATAGGGGATTACAGAAAACCAAAGATAATGATAAACCATTGACTAATGAAGAGCTATGAATTAAATACAATGAGAGAGAGACTGACTTCTTTTTTAAGGGAAGTCATGGAAGTTCTCTCTGAGGACATGATGCATGAACTAAGTGGAAAATGTTAACAGAGGATCATTTGAAGGCTGGATAAAGAGAGATCCTGGCAAATAAATCAAGTACAAAATATCCTGCTTTATCAGTGTTCATAGATATTTGAGGACCAGAAAGAAGGCCAGATTGGCTGCCATCTGGCCATAGGCAGATATGAAGTTGGAGAGACAGAAAGCAGAGAATGCCTTATAAACCACAGCAAGGAGTTAAAATTTTTTTTTTTTTAAACATTTATTTATTTATTTGGCTGAATCAGGTCTTTGGTGGCATGCGAACTCTTAGTTGCGGCATATGGGATCTAGTTTCCTGACCAGGGATCAAACCCAGGCCCCCTGCATTGGGAACACACAGACTTATCCACTGGACCACCAGGGAAGTATAACATAGAGAGATTTAAGTAGGCAAGTGGTAAGATCCAAGTAGTTTATATAGCCATTTTGGCTTGTTTTGTTGTTCGTTGTTGTTATTCAGTTGCTAAGTTGTGCCTGACTTGTTTTGACCCCATTGCCTGCAGCACTCCAGGCTTCCCTGTCCTTCACTATCTCCCAGAGTTTGCTCAGATTCATGTCTATTGAGTTGGTGATGCCATCCAACCATCTCATCCTCTGGCTTGCTTAGTGAGAATGAATTATCAGAGGGGAAGTAGAAGTCAAGAAACTGATGTTGCAGAGCTTGGGAAAGCCATGATGGTGTCTTGGACAGTTGTGGTAGTGGTGGTGGGAAGAAGTGGTGCGTTGTGTGGTATATTTTCATGTCCAGCAGAACTTTGTATCAGAGCAGATGTAGGAGTGCCAAGGAAAATAATATGAGGGTTACAAGGGTATGTGTGTGTATTTTCTTTATCAACAAACTTGATGGTGGTAACTTTTATTGAGAAGGGAAGGCTAGAGGAAGCAGCTGTAGGTTTTAGAGTTCAATTTTGAACATGGTAAGAGTGAGATTCCTAGTTACAGATTCTGAGTAGACTGCTGGACATAGAAATATGGAGTGCAGGGGGAGTTTAAGGAGAAGAAAAAGTCTTGGAATTCATCATTCATCTTTTATCGATGGCTCCATTTTATAGAAGTGAAAACTAAACCTATGGTTGTATTTAACTGGTACATGCTACCTTCAGGGCAGACTTACTTAAAATTGAATGCAAACTTGATTCTAGACATAACTAATGTAGAAAAGTTACAAAACATGTATGATATCTCTCATGTCTGTATATTTCTCCTCAAACCAGAAGACCCTATATAAACCCTAGCAAAATACTCATTTAAAAAATCAATTGAAAATGGAAAAAAAAAAAATGGTTCAAACAAGGCTAAACAGCTTATAGTAAAAAGGGACAGTGTGAACTTTAAATTGAAATACTTAAGCTGCTGCTTTAATAAGCATATTTCTGAGTGAGAAGAAAGCAAGCAATTTTATCCATTACCAGAGACAAAAGGCTAAACTTTTTTTTTTCCCCAAGAGGACAAATTTCTGGCAAAGGAAGATTAACTTTAATAATCAATCATAAAATAAGACAGGATCAGGTTCTTCTTATTTGGTAGTTAGTCAAGTGTTGGACTCTGTTTTGAAGACTTTATTTTACTTTGGCTTTCAATTCTGTGGTTTGGTCTGGTTAGCTGTTCAAAACCCTATGTCCCATTTGGTATTTAGTCCAACTTTTGAGTAGATAACACAGTAAAAAATATTTAATGTTTTCCTCATAGAACAGTTTCAGCACACCATCACTGACTGTCTCTAATCCCTGACAATTTAAGTGTAATTGAACTTAATCTTCTGAGTAAATTGTGATTACTTTTCATTTTATTTTAGTCCTGCTGAAATTCAAATAGTCATTTTAGAGCTTGTATAAGGATACTTTTCCCACAAGGCTCTAAGTGGCTTCAGTTCTTTCTGTTTGGTTGGGATGCCATGACAAAATACTCAGCTTATTCTTAATAAGAAAGCTAAAAGCTTTCTCACAAGACAGCGTCATGGTGCTACAGAGTCTGAAGTCTTTGGGATCATATGCGACCCATGGCAAGGAACTTAGTCAGAAGGTCTTGATTCTAGATTATGTTCTCCTCTAACTAGCTTTGTGATGCTAGGCAAATCTCTTAACTCAAAGAAGTCCCAAATTTCATACCTAAAATGAGGCTGTTGGACTACAATCAAGGGGTCAGAAAAAATTTTTCTGTAATGGGCCATATTTAATAAGTGTTTTATGCTCTATGGGCTAAGATGCAAAATCTAGGTTATTTAGGAAATACTAAGTCCATATGTAAATTAAGTAGATGTGTCTCAAACAAGAGAGAAAACAAATTTCCAAAATTTATGTTGAAAAAGTTAAAAACTTTATTAACTGAGATTTAGATCTTATATAATTTTTACATGTCATAGAGTATTGTCCTTTGGTTTTTCTCAACCATTTAAAAATGCAACAAAAATTCTTAGCTCACAGGTGGCATAAAAATAGGCCGCAGAACTGATCTGGCCTGTGGAAGGTGGTTTGCCATTCCCAGGACTAGATTAAATTCCTCTAATAAAGCTCAAATAGAAGCTTTATTATAGATTCATTGAAATATACAAAACTGTTTTACATTGTACATATTATATAAAATTTTCCAAATTATATGGGATGTATCTAAATTTTTTCCATTCAAAATATGGATATTTTATATTATGCCAGGGAATTTTATCATAATATAATTCTAAATGTTTACAAAATAGGCCAGGGGTAAAATAATGATTGAAGAGGTCTAACAATAAATTGGTCATGTTTGATAAGAATTATTGGAGTAGTTTAGAGTTCCTGTCTAGAATTAGACTGTATCAATTCTAATCCTAGCTCTGGCTAGCTGTGTGAACTTGACCAAGTTATTAACCTTATAGCTCCTTGATTCTCTCATTTGTAAAACGCAAACAACAATGATAGCATCTACTTCATAGTAAGTCATTAATATTAAATGCATCAGAGCACTTAAAATGCCTATAAGAGGTTACTACATTATGAACTTTCAGGAGGCTTTTAGAATAATTCCTCTATTACATAAATATTTTTACATAATTCTCAAAATATTTATATCTGGTAGGTCATTTTTTAAAATTTCTATTTTCCAACTAAAGAATCTGAAGATTAAAAAGCACTTTGACAGAGGCAGAGTCAAAATGCAAAGCCAGATCAGAGGGACTTTAAAACTAATGCATTTTAGCTTCACAACTGGGTACTTGATGGGAGATTATCAGTATTTATCTTCCCCAACTTTCTGTGACATTTTTTGACATCAATTTTGTTGTTTTTCCAGGGATTACAGACATATAATGTTATCTTGTTATGTTTCTCCATTCCTTTCCTATGTTGAAGTAAACACATACTTTAAAAAAAAGAAAATTTAACACAATTAACTTTACCCCCATCTCCCAGCTTGTTCAACTATTGTATAGTACCTGATACTCTGAAATTTAATTTCTGTTCCCTTTGTGCCACTTCATAAACTTCATTTAAATCTCTACATTGTGGCCATTTTTAACTAAGTCACAGATAGAAAAGAAAAGAAAAACCCTCAAGCTAAATAATACTAAGGTGACATGGTGGCTTAACACAATATGTGTTTTTTGGGTTTTTTTTTTTTGCAAAAGGTGGCGTATTTAAAAAATCTAATAGCAGCATGATAACAAATAAATGCATTTTTAATGCTAGCATTTCAATAGTGATATTTGGCAGGAAGACTTAGTTTGTCACCTTTATATATAAATATGATATGCTATGGAGCCAACTGACTTTTTTATTAATGAAGAAATCTGAGAGATTGCTTCTCTATCATTTAAGAAAATGAGAATGGAGAATTTTGCCTTTTTGCTGCTTCCAAGGTGTCCAATAGAACTGGGAAAGGAATTCAGATTGGTGCTATTATAAAACAAATTCTCCACCAAAATTAGTTATAGAACTGAACAGCTACTACATTTGATTTTGAAGATTCTGTATTAATTTGTATACCAAAGACCACAGTTCTTTTTGTTTGTCATCATACCTATCTATGAACACATCTATAATATAGTATTATTGCCACTGTGAGCTTGCTAATAATCCACACTGTCATTTGGGAAGGCAATTCATTTTCCCTTCCAGTGCCAAAAGTGAAGCCAGCTAAGATGTCAGAATACATTTGCTTAGGAAAGGAAACATGCTTTCCTCCCAGGGACTACTTCCAGTATAATCTGTGGTAACCCTCCTATTTATAGAACTGTGTGCAATATTCCCACCATCCAATAAATATAAAAAACTACAGCCTCCAAAAATGATTTCTTGATTTTTAAAATTTGGAGAAATGCTGCAATAAATAACCTAAGTCCTAGTCTGTACTACAGGACTTCACTGATTTCAAGAAAGGTTCTGAGTCCTTGTGAGAAATATGTGATATGCAATATTTCCCACACTTATTGACTTCAGAAGCCACTACCCTCTTGTCAGTCAGAACACCCCCGGTTTATTTTTCCAGAACACTTATTTAAGACTTGGAGGGCAGAAGAGATAATTACCTGACATAACTTAATTTGGGAGGGGAAAGACAGAACAAAATAAGCTCAGGTCTTAGAGAGCCAAACTCATAGTGTAGTGATCTAAAATAATAGGCTTAGAGCCAATTCTTTCTGAAAGAAAGTAGCAATTCAGAGAGCTAATAATAATAAAAGAAAAAGAGAAGCCATTGCCTTTATTTCCTATGGCTTTTAGGCATCTCTGAGTCTAATTGTGTGCCATTTACCATGAAGAGCTTGGCCTTTCTTCAATTATGCCATCTGTTGAAACACAGGATAGATCACTACTTTATGACCTAGTGGTTCAAAATAGCTTGTGTCTCAATAAATATAGAACACTCAAAGGAACAGAATTTCTCTATTACTATAGCTCTGGACAATGCATCCATTTAGCCCCAGTTTCATGGAAATAAGATTAATTGTTCACAGTAGAATTTATTTTAAAACAGTGTATCCTTCAAAAGTTACCCCAATCCCACTTGTCTTTAATGTGTTGTCATATTCATATATGGAATACCCAAGCCTAACAAATAAAATTAATAATAGACTGATGGTCTATGCTGATTAGTATGCAGTTCCTTAAATTTGCAATTGGGTGACTTTCTAACTGAACTTTATAAGCAAGTGTATTTCCTCTAATTTGGTGTGTTAAAATACTGATTGATTTTCCATCTGAACTTATCAGTTAGGACCATACTTAATGAAACGAAAGGTCAATTTGTTTTCATTTGAGCTCATTTGTTGATTCAGTAGGCAAATTCCACTTGACGAAAAAGTCACCTCCGACCTTCTTTTAAAATAATCCATACCTATGTTCACTGTGATAAACAGATATTATTGAACATTTGAAAATATTCACTCTTTAGATTTTAGATATTATAAATTCTTCCTGAGTAAAGCTCATGTGTTCTGTATGTTTTATCCTCCTTGAGTATTTGAAGAATGATATATAATAAAATATGATGTTACTTGATTGAATGAACACTTATAAAAACACACATCTTTATACTTTAAATATAGCTGTAAAATGGCAAGACAAAATTATTATTTTCAGCATTTTTTCAGGACCCATAGTCTTTCCAAATCAATGTTATAAAAATAGCAAAGCATGATACTTGTAAACAATTTCCATTCCTAAGTCTATTATAAAGGTGGTTATCTTTCAAAGAGGGCATAGGGATTTAGCTCTCTGATAAACTAATTATAACATATTCAATTTATGAAGTTAGAAATATATTTATATGAAGTTAGATTTACCTAAAAAGCAAACAAGTCTTAGTGCTGTAACTCAGAAAAGAAATATGACAAAAAAAAATTTTTTTTTAGTAAAACCTACTGGAGTCTTTCAGGAAAAAATTTCCCTGCCTTGTGCATGTGCACATATACACATACCCCCCCCCCCCCCAACACACACACTCATGGTTTAAGAATGAAGGTAATAATAGACCATACCTCTGGGTCACTGATTCAGAAAGAATGGAATGGGAGAGCATCACACTGAAAATCAGTCTATGCTGAAAAACAGGGAAATACTATACTTTTTTTTTTCTAATTTACAACTCCAGTGGAATAACTAGAATGAAAAGGATGTATTTGCCTAGTTTATGGAAGAAGTAAAGCAGAGTTTTGGTATAGATTTACTAAAGTCACTTGTTAATTTTAGAATTAGTTTAAATGTTTTGCTCTTGTGAAATTTGCCAAGTGGGTAATACACAGTGCTGAAATAAGGATCAATATTTAATAAGACTTGAATTTCCTAGGTGGTTTTGAAATTTAATCATTCTTTAAAAATATTGATAAAGGGTTGTTAGCTTCAATTAAGCTCAAGCATATCTTGTCCAAAATTGCTTTAAGCCAAAGAGATTGTTATATGACATTGATTTTTTCTTCATAATATTTTATAATTCTTATAATCTTTTTGTCTTATAAAAGCAATCACCATTCATTAAGCAATGATTAATTTTCATCTTTTTAAGAAGTTACAAATTTTATTGTTAAAAAAGCCTTCATTTCATTCATTTTTTTTAGGAAATTTTAAGGACATTTACTGTCTTGGTAATTAACCAGCTTAGTAGCTTTGAAATTCACTTCCTAATTTGGGGGTTAAAAAAACTCTAATACCTCTAAAGGTTAGGAAAGAAACACCTATATTATAAACTTTAATAATATTATACTGAAATTTTAAGTTCCTATGGATTCTACAAGGGATCCTGCTTATGTTTGTTTATATTAGTGGTTTTACAACATTTGATGGGTTCACTGCAGCAACTAAAATTAATTTGTGGTGTATTTTTTATAATCACTGTACAGAGGTTTCTGGACAGAAAAAAGTAAGTTCTGTGATCCTTAGTTTTCTTAAAAATTCAGGCAGATGCATAATAAGCATATATACTATTTTTTGCTAAATTATTTAATTCATGTTTAGAAACATCGAAAATTTATTGCTTTACTGAAAGAGTGCTCCCACCTGATCCATGAATGTTTGGGGAAAAATGAAAAAGAATTCAAGTTTAAGGGAAAAATACACCATACTCGTTGCTCCTGACTGCTCTGCACAAGAGGTGAAGAAATAATCCAAAGTGTGCTGTAGGGATAAAAGGAGTTGAGAGTAACCAAATAATTGCCCTCCATTGTCTTTATGTTGTAAGCACAGCTTGCATCTTTCCACTTCTTTGATGAAACGTAGTTGACACCATTTGAGATAAAATTAAATGTCATTTTGACTCTGGCTGTGTATCATGAGAGCTGCTGCAGAGATAATTTCTTTTTCCATATGTATGTAATGGGGGCATAGCAAAAATGGCAGGAAAACCTAGTCATCTGGGCCTTTTGAATTAAGGAATTCTTGAGACTCTTATCCTACTGATTATGAAGAAAGAAATGAATCTGTGTTGTTTAGATGCAAAAAGACATTTTGTAAACTGGGCTGTTTGATTCTATGCGACTGTAGATGATTATGAATCACTTTATTTCAGCAGTCTAGTATTATAGCTTAACTACTTTACCATTAGAGTTTTTCTATATTAATGAAAGTGCAACTCATGGGCAAAGGTTATTTGTTCTTTGGATTTAATGTAGGTAGTAAAATGTATGTTTGAGCTGTGCTTCACTTATATTTAGGATGATTTTGTTTTGGATTATATTTTTGAGTAATGAATTTTCTTGAAGAATATATCATTATTGCTTTTGTGTTTATCTATTATTTGTAATTAACTTGAGCCTTAAAAGATTTTTTCTGAATATGAGTCTACATATTGCACTAAGTAATTTTATAATTAATTACAATTCTTCTTTTAATTCAATGCTAAAATTAAACTCTATTATTTTGTGTGGACAGGTAAACAGGTTCAATATATCTATCCTTTACCTCATCTTGAAAACCAGCCCATAAAATGAAAAAAAATTATTGTTTAAGCAGAGATAGTGCCAAATTGAAGATACTTATTACGGCACTCTAAAAATGTGCCCAGGGTTAAAATTTATCACCCTGAGACATTAGTCAGGAAACCTGCACAGTTAATGGGAACCCTCAGTTTGACTAATTGTTGGCATTAAGAAGGAAATTTCAAGGTCTATTAAGAAAGAAAATGAAAACCCAAGTGCATATGTGGTTTTGGGCATATAGTGGAGTCTGGCAAGGACATGAACAAAAAGTGATGAATAAAAATTATAGAAAAAGTTACAAAGAGGCTTTATGAAAGTCAAGTGCTATAAGAGGAACAGGAAATAGCCAGTGAAGATCTAGATAGCAGCTTGATCTATGGTGAAAGAATGATTTTTTCTCAGAATGACATTATATATAATAACTGTGGGTATTTGTCACTTAACTCAAGTTGATCATCGAGGAACAAATATGACTGTCTGGTAGATTTTTTAAAATTAGCTGCATGTCAAGAACGGAAAACCTGAGCATCTTCCACATAAGCAGAAAATATTTTTAATAATATCTATTTAATTTTTTATTTCATTAAGGTATTTCTGTACCTTAAAGGTATTATAAGTACTTATTTAGATATAATTATAAAATATTCTATAATATTCATAAACATTTGGGTTAAAAACTGAAAGAAACATTTTTCTATGTGATTTTAGTAAATTAGGTTAATGAGAAGAATGTCTAGAGTGAAGTATCTGAAATTAGGAATGTAAAAATAGCCATTTCCCTTTTATTAGTTAATCAAAATTTTTGTCAATTCAGAACATGTTTCATTACTAAGCTGAAAACTTACTAGCTTTGTATTCAGTATCCCAAAACAAAACATACATGTTATTTGTTAATATAGCGTGTATGGTCATCCAATAGAATTATTGTGTGGCCAATATGTATTATGGTGCTGTACTGACATTCATGGATATTAAGAGATGTTTAATTCCAATTATAAGTAAATAGATACTGCCTTTGGGTAAATAAGCACATCTGTGCTACCACTGTAGATAGACTTTTGTGTTCAAGAAGAAACTCAGATAAAACACTAAACACTCACATCTTTGTTTAGTATAAAGGATGCTAACTAGCTTCTGTACTGATAGCTTTCCAGATTGAGCCAAGGTCCAGAATTGCTGCCTTACAGCTTTATCTACCTTATCTGTGTTTTATTAAATTGACCTCATGCCCTGCAAGAATCTCTGCTTTTCCTGAGTGCAGACACAAGACACTTGTGTTAACAAGCATTTATTGAGTGAAAGGCAACCTGCTAGGTGTCGAGTACAATATGATAAATAAGACAGCCCACACGCTCAAGGAGCTCATGTTTTAAAGACATTTCCTGTCAAAATGTGGGTGAAAACCACCAGATGTGCCTCTTTCAAGTTCAGATTACTAGGCAGTGTCTTAAACTTACTGATTCAAAATCTTTCTGGTAACCCTCAGTTCAAAAATAACACCCTGCATATTTTAAGTCTTTTTATTTAAAATATTGTTGAGTAGTAGATTCTTTAGCAGAAATTTATTTTTAAAACAATGTAGTAATAGATACACTTAGGAAATTCAAGAGGGAAGGGGGACCGGCAACCAACCTCAAGGGGTGGGGAGACCTCTTGTAAGAAGGGACATCTCAGGTTGACCATCACAGGAGGCACCCAGAGCATATGTGCTGTTTGGAATAGGGAGAATTATTGGATCTTTCTAGGCAGCAGCTAATTCATAAACTAAGATAGTAAAGTTAGAAAGAGACTGGTGTCAATAGGGAAATGCAAGGAGTTTGTTTAGGAGGAGAATGAAGTACACATACAAAAAAAGGGTTATCAAAATAATTAGGCACCACATCATCAGGAACTTTAAATGTTGGTTTAGGAAAATTTGATTGTATCCTGTCTTAGTTTTGATGTTGTTGTTGGGTCTCTTAAGTCATGTCCGACTCTTTGTGACCCCATGGACTGCAGCACACCAGGCTGCTTTGTCCTCCGCTACCTCCTGGAGTTTGCTCAAATTCATGTCCATCGAATCGGTGATGCTATCTAACCATCTCATCCTCTGCCACTCTTTGCCTTCAATCCTTCCCAACACCAGAGTATTTGCCATTGAGTCTCCTCTTCGCGTTAGATGGCCAAAGTATTGGAGCTTCAGCAACAGTCATTCCAATGAATATTCAGGGTTGATTTCCTTTGAAATTGATATTCCAAGGCAAATAACATGAATTATTTAAAAACAAAAATCTAGTCTAGAAAGGGAGATACTGAAAAAAAATTTAAAATGAAGCCTGTTCTGTTTTAGTCAGTTGTTGCCATGGGGAAGTGTGGCAGAGAACTGCCAGATTGTCCAGTCTTTCAAAAATAGCCAGAAATCTGGTGTATTCATTAGAATTAGGTTCAGCTGCTAATAACAGGATATCCTAAAATAAGAATGAAATTATTTATTGCTCACAGATAGGTCTGGGAAAATGCAGTCCTAGGTTGGAATGTCAGCTCTGTTCTACCAAAACAATAGGGAACCATATTCCATCTTAGTCACTCCCCCACCATTCTTGGGCTGTGACCCTTGTTCTTCTGGTTCTACATATGCAGGCAGCAGAGGAAATGACCAATTTAATGGGAAGAGAACAAACTCATTTAGAAAGTTACTGGAAACTATCATAGGATTCTACTCCATGTCTATACGCCTAGATGCAAGGAAATGGATAAGGAATGGATTTTTTTTTTTTTTTTTTATTCTGAGTGACCATTATAACTTTTTATTATTATGGAGAAAATCTATTTATCACCGTGTTTGATCAATACTAATAGTCGCTCAGTCGTGTCCCACTCTTTGCGACCCCATGAATCGCAGCACGCCAGGCCTCCCTGTCCATCACAAACTCCCGGAGTTTACTCAAACTCATGTCCATCGAGTCGGTGATGCCATCCAGCCATCTCATCCTTTGTCGTCCCCTTCTCCTCCTGCCCCCAATCCCTCCAAGCATCAGGGTCTTTTCCAATGAGTCAACTCTTCACATGAGGTGGCCAAAGTACTGGAGTTTCAGCTTCAGCATCAGTCCTTCCAATGAACACCCAGGACTGATCTCCTTTAGGATGGACTGGTTGGACTTCCTTGCAGTCCAAGGGACTCTCAAGAGGCTTCTCCAACACCACAGTTCAAAAGCTTCAATTCTTTGGTACTCAGCTTTCTTCACAGTCCAACTCTCACATCCATACATGACCACTGGAAAAACCATAGCCTTAATTAGACAGATCTTTGTTGGCAAAGTAATATCTCTGCTTTTTAATATGCTATCTAGGTTGGTCATAACTTTCCTTCCAAGGAGTGAGCGTCTTTTAATTTCATGGCTGCAATCACCATCTGCAGTGATTTTGGAGCCCCAAAAAATAAAGTCTGACCCTGTTTCTACTGTTTCCCCATCTATTTCCCATGAAGTGATGGGACCAGATGCCATGATCTTAGTTTTCTGAATGTTGAGCTTTAAGCCAACTGTTTCTTCTCCTCTTTCACTTTCATCAGGAGGCTTTTTAGTTCCTCTTCACTTTCTGCCATAGCGTGGTGTCCTCTGCATATCTGAGGTTATTGATGTTTCTCCCGGCAATAGTACTGGGAAACAAAAATATCTGAGTCATGCATGACCTCTAAGCTATCAGTTTGTTTATGGGAATCTTTGGTTTATGGGATTCTTTGGATATTATCAAGTAGCATAATGAGCTGTTCAATATGTAGAGAAGGGATATATTCATAAGCTACTTTCATGATCAAATTGTCTGGACTTGATGACCAGACTGTTGGGTAAAAATGTGGGAGGGAATTCAATTACTCCCAGGGTTTTGGTTTGATTTATTTGACTAATTAAGATACCACTAATTTGGACAAAAAGTACCAGAAAATCATTGATTTTGGGGAAAAGATGAGTCCATTTTTGCACACGCTAAGAACTCTACATTGCCATACTGCATGCATTTTGATATTAAGACCAAAGGTAGGGGAGGAGTTTGAGTAATAGATTTAGGACTTACAGGATATGATAAATGAAAATGTCATTATAGAAGAAGTTATCAAGATAACATGGAAACAAATATAGATTACAAAGGGCTGTCATAATAGTACTGAATACTAGCAAAAAAAAAAAAAAAAAAAAAAACAGCGGCCATTCAAGAGCTCATCAAAGAGATGTAAGATCAGAATCATCATGAATGTAAATAGGTGAGAACTGAAGAAATTTTGAATGTTTGAACATAGTTTGAATATTGTTCAGCAGATGTAATATAGGTATATCCACAGAATTTGTTAATTAGCAGGATGTCAAGTTCAGTGAAAGGAAGATTTCTTGGGGAGGAAAATAAATGCCAAGTGTGTTGATGAATGAATCTGGAGGTGTCGAGGTGGATATAAGTGATTATTATTAAATATTAAAATTTTGTTAAAATTTGATTAAAACATATTGGAAGCAGCCATGGGTTAAAAGAAGATCAAGGGAAAATTATTTGTTTAGAATGGGATGCATGTGAGCATACTGACTGGATTAGAAAAAGAGACAATATAGAGATTTTTCAAGGTGTCTATGTTGGATGTCTAAATTGGATGATATGACTAATTGACCAGGGTTTGAGGAAGAAGGTGTTTAAGGCATCAGGGCATAGATTGCTTATTAAAGGATGAGAAAATATGGCAATGTGGCTGCATGTACGCTTAATTTTGAGGATAAGAAATTATAAAGGAGTATTCCTCACCAATACAATGTTATTAATTAGGTGAACAAAAGTGGAAAGTGCATATGGAAAGAATTCACAGATCAGAGGCTCCAGTTGGGTTAGGAAATACTGATTTTTAATACTGCCATTTAGCTGAGGAGTGCCTGTGTGTAAGTGTGTGCATGCGTTTTCATCCATGCTTAAGTAACTGAATAAAAAGACATACATGCTACTGACCCAAATATGTATTTGCTGGACATATTCTGTGGAAGCATAATGATGCAAATACTTTAAATGAACTCAATAGAAAATTATTCAATGGGAAACAACTAAGTCCAAATTAGATAGAAAAAGACTAATAGTTCTAATAGGAGCAATTTGAAAGGATTAGGACAGTGACAGTCTCTAAGAATTTGAAGAGCAGATTTGGCAGAAATAAGTTTTTGGAAGAAATGAAGTCTATGATCAAAATGAAGGATGCTAAGACTAAGATTTTTGAGTTAGAATACTCCCTGGTAACAGAAGTGACCAGCTGAATTGAAACAAAGGCCAAAGTCTTAAGTATTATATTCTCTAAGAATTTCAAAAGCTATTCGTTGTTGTCGGTGATATATCATTACTTTATAGAAACACATTATGCATATTACAAAGATCAGGTTCAGATTTTGACACACAGGTCTAGGAGTTAAAATGAATCTTTTGTTTCTGTCAATTATTTGATTTGTAACTATCGAAGGATCATCTAGCTTTCCACTGTTTTAAATACTATAATGGTAAAATGGAAATAACAAAGATAATTTACCTTCTATAGTAAGTAGTGAAAAAATTGTTTGTTTGTTTGAATAGGAATCAGCTGTGGCATTTCGTAGAGAACATTATAACCAGAAAGATAAACTGTCTCATTGCAGTTTACTGAATAAACTGCTTTCTGCAGTCACTCTCTTCCATGGGTTAGTGTGCAGACACCCCGGGAGTAGTTGTAGATGTCCCCATTGATTTCAGTTAGAGGTCTCAGTGATCTTTCTGAAGTTCCTTATGCACTGGAGAACATTGACTTATAAATAGGACATCACCATAGTCCCTCAACCACAGTTGAAAACTCCACTGAACAAAGTGGGAAACACAAGATTTCTTTATTTTTAAGGAAGAAGTTCTTTGGACAGTAAAAGAAAATAAGTCAATTGCCAGTGTTTCTCAAAATAGTTCTCAAGAGACTTAGTTGTGTTGCTTGTACATGTAAACACCTGTGTTTAATTCAAGACAAAGACAAATTTTTTACACTTCCAAGAGAAATGAACATCATAAAAGCAGAATTCATTGCCATACGTAAAATAGATGACCAATGCAAGTTCCAAGGATGAAGCAGGGCAACCAGAGCCAGTGCTCTGGGACAACCCAGAGGGATAGGGTGGGGAGGGATATAGAAGGGGGTTTCAGGATGGAAGGGACACATGTATACCTGTGGCAATTCATGTTGATGTATGGCAAAATCCATCACAGTCTTGTAAAATAATTATCATTAAAATTAAAACAAATTAATTGAAACATTAAAAATTAATTAAAATGAATTATTTTTTTAAAAAAAGCAGAATTCAGAAATCTCCCTAAATGAAATCATGTGAATGGAAGTAAAGTTCTTATCATAAAGGGGTAATAAAAATTTCTCATTTAATAACCAGCGGTAGGGATTTATTTCTCTCATGAGTTAGTTTTGGTGAAGGTCTGAAAGACTAAAGATGGGATTCGTGTTAGGGATTTTAGGTCATGAGGTGAGTTAAAAAGAAAAACACCACCACCACTAAGAAGGCCATGATTAGAAGATATTTTGGAGCCAATCATACGCAGGAATAATAGGCATAATTTTATAGCCAAATGTTTTATAAACATCTCAATGAGCAGAATATGTACAACTATACCTTTTACAGACTTTTAGATTTTTCTAAGAAAATATTTTGAACTATAAAAAATATAACAAAAAAGTTTGTTTTCAGGTTTCTCCTCAACAACAATTATTTGTCTAAAGTAACTTGGATTTTTCTTTGAGTTGTTCAGCATTTTGTGCTATGGGTTGTGCTTTGTGGGTCAAAATTTATACCAAGTGGAAATTTGCCTAATAGTCATTCTATTGTTTTGCAGGATTCAATTATAATCATAGATTTGGAAGATACCTTAGATCAGTTTAAGTCCATTTTCCCTATCTTTAAATTTTCAATAGAGAGACTGTTTGTAAACCAGCCAAAACATTTGATTCATTCCTGTCTTCCAGTCTGAAATTTTTATTCAAACCTCTTTCTCTGAAATATAGTTGAGAAGGTAATAGGTGTAGAAGAAAAAATGAGGGAGAATGTCTACTCTTTGTTTTCCAAAATGTTATGTACAGTTAAGGCAATTTATTAGTTTAACTAAAAATATTTTGTATGAATTTCATGTATGCCTAGTAAGGTTGTGATAGGGCATTCTGATAGAAGAAAAAAGAGAAGACTTTAGTTATGTTCAGTAGGCGTTGAAACTGTAAGGTGTAGGGGGCGAAATTGCTCCTCTCATTGGCAGATGGGAAGAGGGTAGGTGTCTGGATTGGGGTGAATAGGGTTGCACTGGCAGATGGTCATGGTTTACGCTGCTTTTATTCCTATGGTTCACAGACAGTATTCTCACCCTCCGTTTCATGTTCTGCTAAACACAGGAGTCAGTGTTTCTGGTTTGTAACTAGAGAAAATGCATTCTCATTATGTGGCTGGTAAAAAGGTGAGGGGTAAAGAAAATCCCAATCTTCCTGAAGTGACAAAAATGTGTTTCTGAAATATTACAGTTCCTATTTGATTTATCCATAGTGATAATTGTTTAATTGACATATTTCAAATGAGTCAATTATGTTAAGGTATTTTTTGGCAGCAGGGAAAACATTAATAATAAGATACAAAGAATTATAAATGTTGATCAGTGACTGTAGGATTACTAGTACAGACTTGGACATATGGTGTTGTTCTGTTATTTTAGTCACTGAGTAGTGTCCGACTCTTTATGACCCCATGGGATGTAGACCTCCAGGCCCCTCTGTCCTTGGGATTTCCTAGGCAAGAATACTGGAGTGGGTTGCCATTTCCTCCTCCAGGGGATCTTTCCAACCCAAGGATCAAACCAGCATCTCCTGCATTGGCAGGCAGATTCTTTACCACTTAGCCACCAGGGAAGTGAGACTTGGATTTAGGTTATATTAAAATCTTTTGCAGAGATTTGTGAGTTGGACCTAAATTACGACCATTTATAAACTTTATTGATTCCTTGCAAAAATGTACTAAACAATATGAATTTATAATCTTAGAAACAGTGTCTATATTCAAGTTAAGTGGTTTTATTCATTCATTTATTTAATAGAAACTGTTTTGAGAATGAGAAGTAACATCATGACACTTTTATTTTCAGGTCCTTGAACCAGTGTTCAAGAACTTTGTGGACCTGAAAATAAAATTGTTCTTATTTTCTCTATTATTTATAGCATATAATTTTTATCATCAAGTAAGCTTGATAGACTGAATCTAGCAACAAAAATTTTATTTAACTTATAAGTGTAAACCTATTAACTTTTTAAAATCTGTAATGGGGTTGGAGGTTTTTTCTTATTGGAGAATGCAGAGATGGTGTAATCAGTTTCCAGTTGTCTTTAAGAATTACTTTGGGTCCAACATGCTATATTTTCCTTTATTTGATGGAGAATAATGTATTTCAAGCTCCCTTGATGTTTCCCAGGAAATATACCTTTTAAAACAATGCAAATATTTCTATATTTCAGGGATAAGTATGTTATTTGCAAAAATAGCAGATGTATGAATATCTTGAGATAATGTTTGTGAGTCTAGATTTTACTCTGAAGACAGCCAGGTAACTTTCCCTGTAAGCCTTCCCAAGTAAAATGAGACCAAAGTTAAATATTTGTTCCAAGTTAGCAATCTATTTTGTGGACAGGAGGGTACAGCACTGTTGCTTAAGGATGCTCTTCCTGAACGAGTGTTAACAAAGTTTCCTTCTTTAAACATCAAAGTGTGTCTATTCCTGTTTCTCCATGGTCTTTCACACAACAGGGAAATTGCTTCACACAATCAGCAGTAATTAGCTTGGTTGTTCTCATCATAGATTATTTTCCAGTGTTCCAGAATAAAGTTGTATTTGTCCTTTGTGAGTTATCTCATAAAATTTATTAGTGCTCCTATAGTAACAAAATAGAATCAAGTAAGTTTTCAGTGGGTGCTGTGACTGATTTTAAAGATAGTGACATTTTTGACACTTTTCAATGACACATATCATGTGATGACAAAATGTTTTGGCTAGTAAATGTGAATATAATACAACTTACATCTTATTTTTGTTTTTACAAGACATATTTCTATTTTCCCTAAATCTGTCAAGCAGAAAATTCAGACACTTCATTTTAATTAATTTGTTAATAAGGTTAAATTAGCACATGCTTTCTTAGAAGTCGACTAATCACAAATTTAGATTTAAAACTAGAATGGCATATGTAGTAACAGTTTGTTATAGTCACAAAAGCTGGATGCCTGGATAAGGTTACTGCAAAGAAGATATAACAGGGTTCATAGTTTGTAAAATAGCCTGACCTACTTTCACGTTTCTTAGAATATGTTAGGTAGAGAGACAGAAGCATTCTGCCATCCAGAGAATTTACCACTAATGTTGGAAAACTTTAGACACATCCCTGTCTGGGGAAAAAAATACATTCCTGATTCTGTACTTTTGAAATTTTGTCTCTTTATCTCAGACATACATGAACAAATGTTTTAAATGCCAAATACAGTGTTAGTCATTTTCTAAATAGATGAACATGTGAACAAATGATTGTATGCCAAAGGGAATTGTGAAACTGCTAAAGAAAAACTAGAAACCAAAATGGTTATTCTAAATATCAATATGCCTTACAAAATACTATCACAAACATGTGCATATATATCATAATAGGTGGTTCTGTTCTCAGAGGCATCTTCCAATTGTCAGAGTCTGTCATTTGCTACACCCAACTAGAAAATAAATACTGTATCCAACAACCTCTTATAATGACAACTGTGTTAGCAATTGAAACCGATAATACAAGTTCAGACAATACAGATTTCTGTAACAATAAAACATATTTCAACATGTTTACATGTAGAATATTGTTAATGCTATTTTTAAAGCATTCTTACAGATTTTATTTTATTTTTTTTTTTGAGAAATAAGAAAAATATATAAATACATATCCTGGAAATATTACTGTTGTAGATAACTGATTTTTTTTTGTTGGGCATTGACTACTACATATTTCTATATATTTATTTTAATTTTTAAAAATATCTAAGCACTTCTTCTTGTGGCCTAGTTACCAAAATGTTTTAAAAGAGAGAAGAGGTTAATTTTATTAGTGTGTATTGGTGTTTGTGAGGATATATTTAGATTTGTTTTAAGTTTAGTTTGAATGAGGTCAAATTATTTTTGTGTGATTTTGGAAACTGTATATAAAATGAATTTAGATTTTATGATTTTGTGAACTGATTAGCATTTCATAATATTATGACTCTAAGTATTTAATTTTAATTACCTTACATTAAAAATAAAACATATCTAGAGAAATAAATATAGTTTCAAATATAAGGACAAATAAGGAATGAATTTTCACACTTCACTAAGATATTAATATTTGTTTCAGTAACACTGGTAAGGAGGAAAATACACATACCTCAGGTAAAATGTACACTAAAAATTCAGTTGTATGGAATTCAGGGTCTTTGTACTTTACTATGGACAGTAGAGGTATTCGAGTGAATATCCAATTAGGTAAATCAGTCTTGAATATGCATCAGGGCATAGTCCAGCTTGGAGAGGGGTATCCCTAAATCCTACCTTCTTACTGACTTAAATTTTCTCATTATTTTTACTTAACTATCACTGTTTCAGTCTTTACCTTCTTCTTCCAAATTATCACAGTTTTTCAGAAATTTAAAAGAAAACAACTTTTCCTTCTAAAACAGTTTGTTATCTGCTCATGATGAGTAAAAATGAAGTGGCATTTATTGGAGGGATGGCTATACAAGGTCTAGGCCTTCCCAATATAAGGGTTGATCTTATTTTTTAAAATTTTTATTGGAGTACAGTTGATTTGCAGTGTTGTGTTAGTTTCTGCTGGACAGCAAAGTGGATCAATTATGTGTGTACATACACCCAACTCCTTTTTAGATTCTTTTCCTATATAGGCCATTACAGAGTATTAAGTAGATGTCCTGTGCTAAGCAGTAGATCCTTATTCACTTACTATTTTGTATATAGTGTTGTGTATTTGTAAATCCCAATCTCCCAATTTATTGTTCCCCTCTAACAGTTGATCTTTAAAGACTGTTTTGAGGTAGATAATATCATTTAGAGAGTGTACTGATTGCAGAGCATAGACATATAATTATGAGAGTAATACTGAAAGGAAATAAAGAGTAAGAGGGGGTCATGAGGCAGGCTTCCCTGACAGTAGATGGCATCCCAAGTCACAGTGCTTGTGGATATACCTGGGATCAAAGCAAACCAGAAAGGAAGTGAAGGATTAAAATGCATCATATGCTTTGACTGGATTTTAAGATGTGATCATCTTACTGTTTTTATAAGAAGAGTGCATGATGAAATCAAAATTTGTGAAGATTTGTTCTTCCCTAATAAAAAAAATGCATATTTCCAGGTAAGAAGATTAAATTCATAGGCCTGCCCTAAAAGTGGCAGTTCAGTATTTTACCACTGTGGTTCAGGATATGTTTTTGACCTTCTATTGTTTATATCAAAAGCCAAGGTACATCCATTTTTAGTGTTTGAACCAAGTGATTCTCAGTTTAATATGTACTCTACTTTTGAATCACTAATTCATTAAATGAAAAGTTTTCTTTTGAGACTAGCAACGCATGCCAGTGTTCCTAGTTTGTCCTAGACTGAGGAATTTCCAGGGATGTGGAACAAACTGGGATGGATTTCTCTCCAAAGCACATACAATACACATACTTTAAAAACCACTGATACTAGAATTGATTTTGGAACATGAATGGCTTCTTTACATTTGCTTGACATTGTGGAGAATACAAATATTCAAGAAGTATACTATCTTTTCATTTGACTTACTAAAATGTCAATGAATACCTTTTTCTTTAATCTTTGAGGTGACCTTTCTACCCAGACCTGTCTTCTCATCTGAATACCGACCCCTACCTCTCACTTAGGTTCAGTTCAGTTCAGTTCAGTTCACTCAGTCGTGTCCGACTATTTGTGACCCCATGAATTGCAGCACGCCAGGCCTCCCTGTCCATCACCAACTCCCGCAGTTTACTCAAACTCATGTCCATTGAGTCGGTGATGCCATCCAGCCATCTCATCCTCTGTCGGCCCCTTCTCCTCCTGCCCCCAATCCTTCCCAGCATCAGGGTCCTTTCCAATGAGTCAACTCTTCGCATGAGGTGGCCAAAGTGTTGGAGTTTCAGCTTCAGCATCAGTCCTTCCAATGAACACCCAGGACTGATCTCCTTTATGATGGACTGGTTGAATCTCCTTGCAGTCAAGTACCTTTGTTCTAAAATAACCACTTTAATTCCCATCTCTGTCTTAAAGGGATCTAGTAGTACACGGCCATGTTTTCTTACACCAAAGCCAAACCACATGGTTTAACTCAAGTTGGTACCCTATTGCGTTATATTTGAGATCAGAAACGTCTCAAATAAATCTGGATATATGGTTGTGCAGCTAAAAATAAGTTCAGTTTTAAGATTTGAAGTTATCAAACAGAAATTTGAGTAAAATTAATTGATTTCATAAAGAATATATGCAGTTCACTGTCTTGGTTAGTAAATGTTCTGTGCATATTTCTTCTAACACCTAGGGTAAATGTGATGTGACAACATTATTTAAAGTATTTCTTGAGTTTCCGGTATTCATTCAGTTAATAGAGTTTCATCACCCTTATCCCATGCTTCCCATAAATAGACTATTTTAATCTGTATAGTAATTCAACACACATCCTCTTACAGATAGACTTTTTCTTTCTTTTTTTTTTTTTTAACTAAATCTCAGTCATAGGGTTTAGTAAGAAATGGCAATAAATACTCTAGTTCATAGGTTTATTGAAGCTATAGCTTTCTAAGGTCCTACACTTGTGATATAAAGGAGTGATTTGTTAGTAACAAGCTTTTACATTTATAGACCATATTTCCTTAGCCACTTCTTGGAACTGAATAATTCTAACTTAATTGTCCTCTTTAAATCAGATTTACTATAGTTATTTCCTTTGCAGCATTTCAAGAATAACCATATTATTCTCCAAGGGAGTATCTAATGGAGTATTTTAGCTTAGATCTTTCCTTGAGGCCTCACTTGAAGAGATCATCTGAGAAAACATTAGTCCCTTTTCAAATGTCTTCATCATAGCATTTTGCCCCACACTGAGGGAAGGATGGTGCACAGAGGTTGAAGGGAGTCATACCAAATTGTTGATTTCATTTTTATATAGCCAACTTTACATCAAGTGTTTGATGTACATTCAATTTGTAGATATGAAATAAAGATTTTTCTTTTATTACCCTGATTAATTTTCACCAGTGACAGAGTAACTGGCTACTAAGAAACATACGGAATGAGGCTAACTATCTCAAAGTCTCCCAATGTTCAGTTCTAGAAACCATTATTTAGAAAGATAAATGGTGGTGGTGATGGTTTAGTCACTAAGCCCTATTCGACTCCTGCAGCCCCATGGAGCGTAGCCTGCCAGGCTCTTCTGTCCATGAAATTTTCCAGGCAAGAATAGTGGAGTAGGTTGCCTTTTCCTTCCCCAGGGGATCTTCCCTACCCAGGGATCGAAACTGCATTGGCAGGCCGGTTCTTTACCAATAGCGTCTCTCCCCCCATATCTCACTTCTCACTACTGGAATGATAACTGGGTTTTAGAGGTAATAGGATAAAAGATCTATGTTTTTTGTTTGTTTGTTTTCTCCACTAAAGTTTTATTTTGAAGATTTATTATTTTAATTGTTCCATCTATAGTTTAGATTTTAATTGAGCAGATACAACCTAAATACTGAAAATTCTCTTCAGATTAGAAGATATTATCTACTTTTTTTTTGCTGCTTCTCATTATAACCCAATTATTAATTTTTCAAAATATGAGAGACTGTAACCGTTGGGCTATATGTTACTAAAGCACATCCCGATATCCTGGTTACTTAGTTTTGAATTATCAACACACATTCTTTTTTTTTAATTTATTTTTAACTGGAAGATAATTGCTTTACAATGTTGTATTGGTTTCCACTGTACTACAATGAGAGTCATCCATAAGTATATACATAGTCCCTGCTTCTTGAACTTCCCTCCCACCCCACGCCCATCCCACCCTCACCCCACCCCACCCCTCCAGGTTATCACAGAGCTGAGTTCCCTGCGGTATATATAGGGCTGCTGCTCCTATTGCTAAGTCCCTTCGGTAGTGTCTGACTCTGTGCGACCCCATAGACAGCAATCCACCAGGCTCCGCCATCCCTGGGATTCTCCAGGCGAGAACACTGGAGTGGGTTGCCATTTTCTTCTCCAATGCATGAAAAGTGAAAAGTGGAAATGAAGTCGCTCAGTCGCGTCCGACTCTTCGCGACCCCATGGACTGCAGCCCACCAGGCTCCCCCGTCCATGGAATTTTTCAGGCCAGAGTACTGGAGTGGGGTGCCATTGCCTTCTCCAGTGTTATACAGCACATACTCTTAAATTTTATGCCATTATAAATTCACTGACCACATACAGATCTAGACTATGATTTGGTTTTGATCAATGGATAGTTTCTGGTGAATATTTTAGTCAATTTTTTTTTTTTTCTTTTAAAAACCCAAGTTAAATGTATAATAGCCCTACTAGTTCTCTGCATTTTTAATATGGCAATTTGCTTGCTCAAAAGAAAATTATCATTATTCATAATAATTCTCTGTTACTGTATTTTTATGTATATCTTAACCTGGTTATTGCTACTTAAGAACTTAAATGTAAAATGTATGAAATATCTGAGACTGAGGGGATAATTGATTCTGTAATTTCCCCATATTCTTTTAAAATAGTGCAATTCCTTCTCTTTCTCTCTTGACCTGTATCCTTACTACTATACCACTTCATTTCTCTGTTCCCCTTGGAAACAGAACATCTTATGGGTTTTATTACTTGCTGTCTTCAATTCCTCTTCCTTTATTTTCCCTTCAAACCTCTCCATCAGGCTTTCATCCTTACCACTCTTCTGAAACTGTTATTTCCAAGGTTACTGATGACCATTACACTGTAAATTCTACTTGGCATTTTTCAGTCCTAAAATACTTGAACCATCAATAGCATTTGAAGCAGACTATCATTTCTTCTTTTCTTCAAATGCTTTTTTTCACTTATCTTCCAAGTGAAAGATATCTTCACTAGTATCTTCTAGTTTACTTCCTCCCTCACTGATTACTTTCTATCAATCCCTTTGTTCACTTTTCCTCATCTGCCCAACCTCTTCATCTTTGAGCATCCTCAGGGCTTACTTCTTGCTTCTCATTTCTGCTATTCTCTTTCCCCACTGCTTTGGTATTCTTATCTGGTCTCGTGAAATTAAATGCCATCTGTGCAGTGATGACTGCTAAATTTATATCTCCAGCCTGGCCCTCTTCCCTGAACACTCGGCTCATACATTTATCTGCAGAGTTGGGTTTCCATTTGGTTGTTTAGTAGGCAGTCCACTGCAACGTGTATACAATGGATCTCATGGTACTTCTTTTAAAGTTGTAAAATTTTCTTTTTTTTTTACTGATGTATAACTGACATGTAACATTGAATTGTGTTAGCTTAGATGTATAGCATAATGATTTGATATATGCATATACTGAGAAATAATTATCACAAAGTTTAGTTAATTTCACATCTATCACCACGCAGTTACTATTTTTTTTTTTTTTGCAATGAAAACTGTAAGATCTATTCTCTTTGCTACATTTGGATATACTATACAGTGCTAACTATGGCCATCATGTTATATATTACTTCCCCAGGACTTACTGATCTTATAAATGAAAGTTTGTACCTTTAGACCACCTTCACTTACTTTGCCCACCCTTTACACCCTCTGCCTCTGGAAAAATTCCAGTCTGTTCTCTGTCCCTGTGAATTTTGGTTTTGTTTCTTTTTAAATTCCGAATATAGGCAGTATTATGCCATTTTTGTCTTTTTCTGTCTGACTGATTATTTCACTTAACATAATTCCTCAAGTTCCATCCATTTTATCACAAATGGCAGGATTTCTTTCCTCTTTTATGGCTAAATAATTAATATAAATGATCATATTTTCTTTGTGTTTTCTTCTTCTTTTTTTCTTTGGTATGGTATTTCTCCCTGTTATAATCCAAGTTTTATGAAGGGTTTTTTGCTGGTTTTTTTTGTTTGTTTATTTGTTTATTTACTTTGTTTGTTAATGCATTTCCACTAGTACTAGGTGGGAAGTAGCCACTGAAAAAATTATTGAATGTATTTATTTTTTATTGCCCTATAATTTCACTGTCTTTAAAGATTTAAGATTTTCTTTGAGACTTAATTTGTCTGTTTAAAAATCTGCGTTTATCCAGTTCATTTAAAAAATGTATTTTTTTAAATATATTTTTATGTGCCAAGCATTTTGTCTGTCATGTTGGTTAAAGAAAATAAAACGCAGGATCCTTATTCTAGGAGCTCACTTCTGATTGGAATTCAGTGATATTAATAAACCATCAAATTCACTGTAATGGAAGTTGTAGAGCAGAGAGAAGCCACGCCTAAGATAGCATGACAGTAAGAATGGACAGGAAAGATTTGTGTACCTATTTAAATTCCTTAATGTCCCTCTATCCTAGGTCCTCCCTCTAAAATACAGATAAAACTTTCCTGTGCTATTATACAGGGAGCAAATCTGGGAATGAATATGGATTGGCTAGCTCTGGTTTGACATAAGGCAGTTGCTTTTGTTCTTGTTTAATTGCTTAGTCATTTCTCTTTGTGACCCCATAGACTTAGCCTGCCAGGCTCTTCTGTCTGTGGGATTTCCCAGGCAAGAGTACTGGAGTGGGTTGCCATTTCCTCCTCCAGGTGATCTTTCTGACCCAGGGATTGAAGTCAGGTCTCCTACATTGTGGGCAGATTCTTTACTGCTGAAGCATGGGGGAAGACTGCTTGCCATAAGGTAGACACACACTTAAAATTAATCTACTCTCTCTGCTTTATTGGGTTTTACCTTGCAATATAACTTCCCAGCATCCATGTATCAAAAGATAAAATAATAGTTACATGTAAGTATGAAATTTCAAGGTTGGGCAATACTATAGATAAACTAGAATCTGGTATGGAAAAAGAGTCATTGAAGCCTTTTGAATTAATTAAAATTACACTCTTACTAGTAGTTTTTAAAATAGATCAGAAATGAGGAAAGAAGGGGTATCAGTTAGGTCATGCTAATACTTCACAAGAATGTTCATACTAATTTTAAGAGGTTAAAAACACAAGCAAAAAACAAAAAACCCATGAACCTTAGGAAAAGATATTGTGGGTATAGAGTCTACTAGACTTAGAAAATTATTACATATATTAATGAGCTAGAAGAAAAAACCATAAATGACCCCAGGGGTCTTCATCTTGAGCAGAGACACCAACAAAGACAATATTAAAACATTAGCACACTTTGGGGTGAATGGTAAAGAGACAGGATTAATATAATTGTAGATATAATGAATTTGAAATACACAGTAGACTGTTCTTTCATTCAGGCAGAGAAAAAAGTTATAGGCCACACATAGATCTTAAGGGGAGCACTGGAAAATAAAATAGGACAGTTAATATAATAAGTAAGAATTGGCAAGAATAAACATATTTATAGAATTATCAAGGTTATAGGCAGAGGACAACTGACATAGTAATTTGGCAGAAAAAAAAATTAAAAATCAAGAGATTTTTCCAAACAGGATTTTCTCAGAGGTGTGAGGGAATTAGGGAAGGAATATGGGAAAGAAAAGGAAAGGTGAAATTAAAAATACTATGTATAAGAAGGGACACAAACAGAAAAGGAAAAAATTATCTTGGAATCTTGACTATCTCGTTGATGAAAAATTGTCTTCAGGGAACAGGGGACCAGAGCCAGGAAAAGATTGGGAGCTTAAAAAAGTAGGTATGATTGTGAATTGCTACTAGAGAAGTGATTGACAAGTGTATTGACAGTTTGGAACTAGTCCTGTGAAGCTCCGAATAAGTTATTTACCACACATGTATGGTGGTGTCAATCAGCTGAGCTTGACTGTTTGGAAGCACATAAACGTTTGATTGGTAGGATTTCCGGAACAAAGGATCCACAAAGAGTGAATTACATGTCAGTCAGGGTAGTGAGGTTATGGGGAAGTGCAAGCCTAGGTATCTGAAGAAGTAGAGAAGAACTTGAGGACTAAAAGAGACCACTGTGGGATGTACTGAAATTACAGCTCATCCTCAGCAAACAAGTGGCCATGGAAATGTCTGTTTTAACCCCTTCCCAGACTTCTGTCTTGGAAGCACTTTACCTCAGAGGAAGGGAGGTATCATTTTCATTCAGAGGGAAGCAGGAGAAACTGGTATCATTCTTATGAACAATTCAGAATTACTTGAGGGTAAGGTATATCAAAGGATGGTTACCTATCAAACAACACAGCAGTGTAAAAGTTTGCCTAAAATGCCATATGACCCAGCAATCCCACTTCTGGGCATACACACTGAGGAAACCAGATCTGAAAGAGACACGTGCACCCCAATGTTCATCGCAGCACTGTTTATAATAGCCAGGACATGGAAGCAACCTAGATGCCCATCAGCAGATGAATGGATAAGGAAGCTGTGGTACATATACACCATTAAAAAGAATTCATTTGAACCAGTCCTAATGAGATGGATGAAGCTGGAGCCCATTATACAGAGTGAAGTAAGCCAGAAAGATAAAGAACATTACAGCATACTGACACATGTATATGGAATTTAGAAAGGTGATAACGATAACCCTATTTGCAGAACAGAAAAAGAGACACAGAAATACAGAACAGACTTTTGAACTTTGTGGGAGAATGTGAGGGTGGGATATTTCAAAAGAACAGCATGTATACTATCTATGGTGAAATAGATCACCAGCCCAGGAGGGATGCACGAGACAAGTGCTCCGGCCTGGTGCACTGGGAAGACCCGGAGGAATCGGGTGGAGAGGGAGGTGGGAGGGGGGATCGGGATTGGGAATACATGTAAATCCATGGCTGATTCATATCAATGTATGACAAAACCCACTGGAAAAAAATAATAATAATAATAAAAAAAAAAAATTAAAAAAAAAAAAAAAAGAAAAAAAAAATTAGAGGCAGGACTGAACCATTGAAAATGACCAATTTTAACTTATCATGCATTAACTCTTAATTAACTATGGCTTATAATATCCCACTGATAAATTTTAAAGCAACTAAAATAGTTTACATTGTTATTTGTTTCTTATTAATACTAGAATGTTCTATTTTATTATACATTTAAGTTTACCTTTCTAAATTAATGCTCACATCATTATTTTGATCTTGATTCTATTTCCTACTTTAAAAATCCACTGTATCTATATACACATACGGAAAACATGAAAATAAAAAGGAATAAAAAATTCTTAAGTGTTTAACTAAGAGTACTTTCTATATTTCCCAAAAATCTTTGTATAGCTAGTTTGCATTTTTAAAGTGTGGTTGTAATCATACTACATGACATTTAGAAGGCTAAATATATTTTTATTTGCCTATTTTTATCTGTATATTATTTATAATTATACAATTTTCAAAATTGCATTTTTTATTATTACATAATAATAAATCTAGTGAATATAGTGACTTATTTTTTTCACTTTCATTTGTAATTTGGGGACTGTCAATTCATTTTTAAAATTTATTTATTTTTAATTGAAAAATAATTGCTTTAAAATACTGTGTTGGTTTCTGCCATACATCAACATGAATCAGCCGTAGGTATACATATGGCTACTTAATTCTTATAGAAGCTGAAGAGTTACCAGAAGAGATATTTTAGCAGCACGCTATTCCAGTTGCTATAGACCCTGACTTTACTTAGTATCCCAGGATAACACACTTCTATTATGTCATCACCCCAAATTCCTTGCTGACAACAATGCAGATATGTGGAGTGGAAAACATATGAATATGCAAATGCATGATTTATGTGATTCCTGCCATCATTATTAATATAGGCATATTGTTTTTATTGCATTTCTGGTTGCTTATGACTGCCAGTGAATATCATCTTGTAATTCAGAGTTTCAGTTATTGTCAGTGAGTACTTTGACCTACAGTCTAAGAAGTAGAGTTCATTGGTCAGAAGGATTTAAAATTTTAAATTGATATATGACCTATTCAGCATGAGACAAACCTGAATTTTGGACTCTTGGGGGACAAACAAGTTAGCTTTTCTCAAATGACTCTTCTATTTTCTAGACAAAGAAGTTGAACAAACAAAATGGATATTAATTTAAAAAAATAATTAGTATAATTGCTTTACAATGTTGTAATTAGTTTCCACTGTGTAGCAAAGTAAATCAGCTATGTGTTTACATATATCCCCTCTTTCTCGTATTTCCTTCCCATTTAGGTCAGCACAGAGCACTGAGTAGACTTCCTTATGCTCTCCAGTAGGTTCTCATCAGTTGTCCATTTTACACATAGTATCAATAGTGTATGTATATCAATCCCAGCTTCCCAATTCATCCCTTCACCCTCTTTCCCGCTTGGTATCCATACATCTGTTCTATATGTCTGTGTCTCTCTGCTTTGTATATAAGATTGTCTATACAAATTTTATCAGATTCCACATATATGTTACTATATGGTATTCGCTTTTCTCTTTCTGACTTACTCAGTATGACAGTCTCTAGGTCTATTCATGTCTCCACAAATGACCCAATTTTGTTCCCTTTTATGGCAAAGCAGTGTTCCATTTTATATGTGTATCACATATTCTTTATCCATTTCTCTGTTGATGGACATTTAGCTTGTTTCTATATCCTGGCTGTTGTAAATAGTGCTTCAGTGAACATTGGCATGCATGAGTCTTTTTGAACTATGACTTTCTCTGGGTATAAACCTATTAGTGGGATTGCTGGGTCATGTGGTTGTTTTCTAAGGCATCTCCATACTCTTATCTGTAGTGACTGTATCAGTTTACATTCCCACCAAGAGTGCAAGAGGATTCCCTTTTTGCTACACTTCCTCCAGCATGTTTTGTTTGTAGATTCTTGTGATGATGGTCTTTCTGACTGGTGTGAGGTGATGTCTCATTTTAGTTTTTATTTGCATTTCTCTAATAATTAATGATGTTGAGCATCTTTTCATGTGTTTGTTGGTCATCTGTATAACTCCTTTGGAGAAATATCTTCTTAGGTCTTCTGCCCATTCTCTGGTTAGATATCTTTTTTGTCTTTTTCTTTTTTTTGATATTGACCTACATGAGCTATTTGTATATTTCTGAGAGTAAACCTTTGTAAGTTGCATCATTATAAGTATTTTCTCCCATTCTTATATTCAGGAAATGTATTTTATTCAGATTTGTCTCTAATGAAATACATCAAGTAGAACTGGTAGTAAGAAGAGCTAAAAACGTTAAGATCATTAACAATTCAACAAACAAGGAGGATAAATAATAACTTCTTTGCTTGCATGACACAAGTTAAGCATGCTTCCCAAGCAGAGTCCATATGGTCATGAATTCTTCAGCAGGTTTCATTGATGTCAGTCAGTCAATAAGCATTTCCTGAAGATGTCTTTGGGATGTGATGCATTGCAAGAAATCCATACATGTTCTCCTCATCAGTTAATTTCAGTTCAATTGCTCAGTTGTGCCTGACTCTTAGCGACCCCATGGACTGCAGCATGCCAGGCCTCCCTGTCCATCACCAGCTCCTGAAGTTTACTCAAACTCATGTCCATTGAGTCAGTGATGCCATCCAGCCATCTCATCCTCTGTTGTCCCCTTCTTCTCCTGCCTTCAATCTATCCCAGCATCAGAGTCTTTTCAAATGAGTCAGTTCTTCACATCAAGTGGCCAAAGTATTGGAGTTTCAGCTTCAGCATCAGTCCTTCCAATGAATATTCAGGACTGATTTCCTTTAGGATGAACTGGTTGGATCTCTTGCAGTCCAAGGGACTCTAAGATTAGTCTTCTCCAACACCACAGTTCAAAAGCATCAATTTCTCAGCACTCAGTCTTATTTATAGTCCAATTCTCACATCCATACATGACCACTGAAAAAACCAGAGCCTTGCCTAGTTGGACTTTTGTTGGCAAAGTAATGTCTCTGCTTTCTAATATGCTGTCTAGGTTGGTTATAACTTTTCTTCCAAGGGGTAAGCGTCCTTTAATTTCATGGCTGCAGTCATCATCTGCAGTGATTTTGGAGCCCCCCAAAATAAAGTCTGTCACTGTTTCCACCTTTTCCCCATCTATTTGCCATGAAGTGGTGGGACCAGATGCCATGATCTTAGTTTTCTGAATGTTGAGTTTTAAGCCAACTTTTTCTACACTCCTCTTTCACTTTCATCAAGAGGCTTGTTAGTTCGTCTTCACTTTCTGCCATAAGGGTGGTGTCATCTGCATACCTGAGGTTATTCATATTTCTCCTGGCAATCTTGATTCCAGCTTGTGCTTCCTCCAGCCCAGTGTTTCTCATGATGTACTCTGCATATAAGTTAAACAAGCAGAGTGACAATACACAGCCTTGACGTACTCCTTTTCCTATTTGGAACAAGTCTGTTGTTCCATGTCCAGTTCTAACTGTTGCTTCCTGACCTGCATACAGGTTTCTCAAAAGGCAGGTCAGGTGGTCTGGTATTCCCATCTCTTTCAAAATTTTCCACAGTTTGTTGTGATCCACACAGTCAAAGGCTTTGGCATAGTCAATAAATCAGAAATAGATATTCTTATGGAATTCTTTTGCCTTTTTTAGGGCTTTCCTGGTAGCTCAGACGGTAAAGCATCTGCCTCCAATGCAGGAGACCTGGGTTCAATCCCTGGGTCGAGAAGATCCTCTGGAGAAGGAAATGGTAACCCACTCCAGTACTCTTGCCTGGAAAATCCCATGGATGGAGGAGCCTGGTAGGCTACAGTCCATAGGGTCACAAAGAGTTGGACACGACTGAGCAACTTCACTGGCACTGGCAATTTTACTTTTTTGATGATCCACAAATAATTTAGTAAGAAATGCAAAATCATAACTATTGAGTTGGCCAGAAAGTATGTTTGAGCTTTTCCATAATATCTTATGAACTCTTATTTTAAAACCCAAATGAACTTTCTGGCCAACCCAGAAGCTTCACATTCATTTTCTACTCTATAAGGTAGAAAAAGGAGGGAAAAAGGATCAGTGAATGAGACTATATTAGTTTAAAAATTAGGACAAGTATAATAGACAGTTTTGCAACAGAGCTGCTTTATGACTTTGGTGAGCCCTCAGTATTTGCCTTTGAAGTCCCCCTTCTTCATTCAAAAATATTAAAAAGTATATGTTATATTTGTGTTGGTATAAAGACAAATTCTAAAGATATATATTAAAACATTTTCTTCTACTTAAAAGTTAAAATTATCTTCTGAATTCAAAAGAAATTAAAACAGCTTGTGGGCTGTTAAACTTAGTGTGGGCCCTTGGCCCTGTGCCTAGTAGTTCAATTTTCTCTGGTTTAGAATGTGCTAGAAACAGATTCAGCTTCTTGCCTCTGTATTCAAAACCATTTTAATACTTCTGGATGTTAGGGTTGTGAGCTCTACTGAAGCTGTTAATCTCGATTGTGTGTGCCTATCTACCAGGGTGATTCTGAGCTTTTTGTTGTTGTATTTTTTGTTCTATAATTTTTTTTTTTTTCTGAAAGTGGAGTGATGTAGATGACAAAAAATAGGATGTGGAAGTCAACTGGAGATTCAGAGTAGACATAGTTTAAAGCTGTGTATATAAAATTAAACTTGGTAATGATTATTCTTTTCTGCCTTCTTTGTAAGTCACATTTGTTAACTGTTGTCAAAGGGTGTCATACATAGGTATGAGAATCATTTTGCAAGCCCACAAAATATTCTTCATGGACCACCTGAATCTGTTAAACCTGGGACTTACAATATAGTTATACCTGGTATTTACCATTTACACTAGTTATTTGTAATATAAATATCTACCATCAAATCAGAATTTCTCAGAAGGGAGGCAAGAAGATTCACCTTTAACATCATCTCTAGGTGATTTGTATGGACTTAGTATGTGAGACCCAAATGTCTAATTGTAAAATCTCATTAAAGTCTGAGGTTTTATGATTTTAGAATACATGAAAAATTAAAGAAAAACCTACACGGAGGCAATATGTTAAGGGTGCAGTGATCTAGACTATATTCTTTGACATTGTTTTACCAACTGAGCACAGAGGGGAAGTGACTTCTTTTGTCCCTCTTCTATTTTTGCCATTGGTTAGGAGCATTTCTCCTCAGTCACATATGTAGCCTAATCGGCTGCTGTCAGAGAAGTTTCCTGAGCATGTTAAAGTGTGCACGGGGATGCTTTTTAGTAGATGCCTGTGGAGTTGATGGCTCGCATGCTGCCTTGATCTAGGCCTGTGGGATTCATTCAGTGTTTTTGATGGTGCACTAAATGGCACCTGACTCCTTGTACGAGTTCAGGAGTCTTTCTTGCTGTTTAATTCATCCTCAGGGAGTGACTTTGGAATAGGGAAGACTAGAGTTAATGCTTCTGGTATAGTTACTTTACTTGTGCAAATCGATATATTTTTTAAAAATACTATTTCCCACATGAGAACAGATATTGAGAAGACCTGACTGATAGATTTTTATTCTTTACAAAGCAAGTCGATTTTTTTCTGTCTCTGGAGATACTCTTGTTCAGTATTTATTAGCATAACACATGCCTGTAGAAAATTTGGAAACATATAGACAGGTAAAAAGGATATTAGAAACCTCAACCATCCTACCACTTAGATCTACTCATTGTTGACACTCCAATACTCTTCTTTCCAAGGGTTCTTGATGCATTTTCATAGTTTAGACACACTGTACTTACTACTCTGATCCTGTCAAAGTAAAATTATTTGAAACTATTTTTATCAGTTGCATAATACCCTATCCTATGGATTCATAGTATAACTACACATTACTGTTACAGAGATTCAGGCTCTTTCTAACTCTGCTTCATTGTGGATACATATTTAACTTTATTTCTCATTATTTGCTGAAGAAAATAAAGTCACTGAAATATGCTTGCTGAAAATAACAGTATTTTTCCAACTACTGATACATTTTGGAAAATCATTTCTCATAAATAGTCTTTGCTTTTTATTGCAAAACTAGCAAACACGAGTCTTGAGAGAAAACACTTATAATATCTCTTGATATTCTGAGATATTTGATGCAATGACTGAAAAAAAATTATATGGTAGTAGAATCTATGGCAACTACTAAATTGATATATTGAAAAGCAAGAGAAATTGTGGTATCAAAAATACTCACTATATTTTTAACATCATGCTATGACTTTGGAAAGTCCTATAATATAGAGAATCATTAGATGACTTTTAAGGAGCTGGTGGTAAATATAAATACTGGATGTAGGAGAACTTTACAGAAATAGGAAAGACTTAAACATATAAGGAGGTTACAATTAAGAAATAGGTCTGAAAAGAAAGGGGCTCTGTAAATCTCAAGCCAGTAGAAAGATATTTCACATATTTCTGAGTTAGATTCACATATTACTAAGGTAGAGTTCTGGTTTCTTGGTACAGAGAAATAAAGAATCTAGGATAACTATGATTTAAATATAGTATAATCATGAAAAGATTCAAAGATAATACTGACAAAAAATGAAAAGGGTCTACCCCCAAACTCACCCACAAAAGGCAAAACAATAGTTGTTTTATTCATGCATTCTAAAACAGATGAAAGAGAGAGAAACTTTTAGGAAGGGAAAGGGTCCCTAAAAAGTGGTCAATAGCTTGAAGTTAGCCATGACTAAGGCTAAGGTTTGGTTTCTGAGAGGCTGGATAAAGGGAATAGATGTACTTTAATATTGCCAGGAAAGACGTAATTATGCAACCCTGCTTTGTATTAAGTGCCAGTCCTTATTTTAGCAGGAGAATGGCTCATTAACTGTACCACCATGATCCCAGGTAAACCCCTTAGCTTAGTAAACTGGACGATTTCAGCACAGGCTCCTGGGATCCTTCCTAGTTGAGACCAGCTCACAAATGAACATCTGGATCATCACCAGCTAGGCTGGACTGTCCAGAATGCTTTCTTACTCAGAACCATATACCTCAGCACAACATATATTAGACCCAGTCCTTAGCTCAGTCACCATCGACATTGCCTTTTCACAAGAAAACACAAGACAATCATTTTATTTCTAAGAAATAGAATATGAACTTTTCAGATCTCAGTTCTCTGGGGGGAGGAGTGGGAGGTCTAGAATTCCTTAAATCCCAAATGGAAGGAGCTTAGTTAGCATTGTGAAAGTGAAGTAAAAAGTTTACATTTATTTTAAGATTTGATTAGGTAAACATTTGATTTCATAATTGTGCTCTCAATCAGGTTCAAAATCCAATTCATGTTTTTTTGGGGAAAAATACTAGTGTGCAATAAATCATGTGGTTATAAGACAGTCTCAAGATAGATATTCAAGGTAGACATTCAATCAGTATTTTTAAACAGTTCATCATCAGTTCCTAGAAGCAATATTCAACACTCACTGACAAAGTGGAGTCTTGAACAAAGGAGCCTGGGAAGCAACTCTTTCATCTGCATAGAAATGATACTTACTGCAGTGGCTCTATCCTGGGCAGGGCCAGGCTTGGAGATGAATAGGGACATAAGGGCATCAAGGCTATGGAAGCATTCAAAGACTGCAAAATAAACAAAATAAGTGCTGTAAGGAGAAACTGAAGCAGAATGTTAAGTGATTCAGCAGAGTTTTATGGTGCCTGAAAATTCCTAGGGCAGACTCTGGAATCCGACGAAGAATGAAGATGGGATGTTTTTTGTGTAATTTGAAAAGTTACAGCAACAGATTCCACAAGAGTAGTTGCTGTTGGAATCCTGAGACGCCTCTGGCATGCTGCTTCTGAGTTTTAAAAAAGTTCAGTACATAATATCAAATATACCTCCTTCAACTCAAATAATAGTTTACCAAGTACCAAACCCAGGCATAAGAGACAGGCTTTGCTCAGATGCATCACATAGGGTGAACTAACAAATTAGAAACAAGTACTTCAAATTACAGAGAGAACAAGTTGAGTTGCAGTGTTACTTTCCTGACCATAAAATGTACCAGCCCATAGAATCATCACCTAAAGGAAGTGAATAAGATGCATCTACTGGGCTTCCCAGGTGGCTCAGATGGTAAAGAACATGCCTGCAATGCAGGAGACCCTGGTTCAATTCCTGGGTCAGGAAGATCCGCTGGGTTGGGAAATAGCAACCCACTCCAATATTCTTGCCTGGGAAATCCCATGCACAGAGGAGCCTGGCGTGCACAGTCCATGGGGTTGCAGAATTGGACATACCAGTGCACACAAGCACAAGCAGCATTACTACAATCCCTTAAAATTTGTTGAACAAAACGTGGAAGGACACTTGGGAGGAAATAAGCAGGAATATGAGAGAAAGTTTTCCATCTTCTGTTTAAACTTTGCGTGTGTGTGTGTTAGTCATTCAGTCGTGTCTGACTCTATGTGACCCCATGGACTGTAGCCTGTCAGGCTTCTCTGTCCATGGGATTCTCCAGGCAAGAATACTGGAGTGGGTTGCCATTCCCTTCTCCACGGGACCTTCCCAACCCAGGGATCGAACCAAGGTCTTGTGCATTGCAGGCAGACTCTTTACCATCTGAGCCACCAGGGAAACTTCTCTATGTTATCTTAATTTCATAGTCCATCCTGCTCTCTTTGTAAGCTTTTTCCACCTCCAATTGAAATATAGCTATATGGAAGTACTTTTTTAACATTTGTGTATTACTACATTTTGCCTAGTTTTTGAGATAAGACATATGATGTAATAGACTAGAAACCAATATATTTTATTTTTCCTCTTTTATTTTCAGAAGTATACACACACTCATCACACTAATACATTTGACTTTTGTAATAGTCTATTCCTTAAAAATCAGTCATCATCAATAGGCTCATTAGCAAAAAGAGACTGCTGGGGGAATTTTTCTTACACACTGGAAGGAGTAAATCATCCTCTGCTCATACACGTATTTGCTATTCTGATAGTTTTAAACTGGATTTTATATAGTTGCCACAGGCTAGAGTCTCATACTGAATAGTTCAGAGTTCTGATTCCTGTAGAGCTGCACATTAGGATAATCAGACTAGTGTAGCTTGAGAAATTACATGGGGATTGAGATATTTTAAGAGTTTTGGCATATAAGATCACTTGGCAATGGTCCACATCAATCAACATATAAGAGATTTGAAAAAACAAATGAGTAACAGTTTGTAATCCTTTAAATGAGATATTCCTGGTAGGCAATCCTCAAGTGAATGGAATTTTTTTCCAGTAATTCAATGAAGACAAAACTATTTTTAGGGTCCCACAGATGAAAAAGATATATATTGGAGAAATAAAAAATTGAAAACCTCTGCTATTTTTAATTTTGAGTCTTCAAAAAAGTTTATTAAAACCTGTATCTAAGGAACTGTCAAGAATATTTCTATTAATGCTTTACATATTATTTTATACAAAGTGCCATGAAAATTTCTTAACCTTATGACCTATTATCTCTATTCTATAGATGAGGAAGCTGAGACTTAGTAATACTGTGTGTGTGTTAGTCCCTCACTGGTGTCAGACTCTTTGCGACCCCATAGGGGATTGTTGCCCACCAGGCTCTTCTGTCTATGGAATTCTCTAGGCAAGAATGCTGGAGTGATCAGCCATGCCCTTCTGTAGGGGTTCTTCCCAACCCAAGAATTGAACTCAGATCTCCTGCATTGCAGGTGGATTCTTTACAGTGTGAGCTACCAGGGAAGCTCCTGACATTAATATTAGTAATAGTGAAAGTGAAATTCACTCAGTCATGTCCGACTCTTTGTGACCCAATGGACTATATAGTCCATGGAATTCTCAAGGCCAGAATACTTGAGTGGGTAGCCTTTCCCTTCTCCAGGATATCTTCCCAACCCAGGAATCCAACTGGGATCTCCTGCATTGCAGGTGATTTCTTTACCAGTTGAGTTACCAGAGAAGCCCGTATACTTGATTATTAAATGGGAGAGCTAGGATGAGACTCCACACTTGCAGTGTCTTCTCCTCTTGAATACTGTAAATATCATTTTGATCTGATTAGATGCACTTTAATTAGTTCACATTGTAGGGGAGCAAAACTAGGCTTTCTAAAATGTCTCTTTAGCATGCAGATTATTTTGAGTGGCAAATAATCAACACACAAAAGGCTCTGGAAAAAACTTCGATCTGTCCTCACCCCACCAACTGCTTGAAGAATTTGAAAAGGAGGGCCTGTTAAGGAAGGAAGTTCTCACCAGAGATATCTGCAGTGAATATGAGCTTCAGTCATGGGGGAAACTCTAAGACATCAGAGTCCACTCTGTGTTCAGTTGTCTCTTCAGGACCCAGCAAAATTTGTTTATCAAATATTTGTTTTTCCATCTCCATGTCAATTGCTTTCTTCCCCTCTGAAGTCCAAATTCCTGTTCCCAACATCCTCTTTTGCTTTCCATTGAAGGTGGTATTTAAGGTAAAGGCTGGCCATTTTCATGAGTTGCTCAATTCTCCTGGGTGTCTTCCATGTATACATGTAATTAAGTTTTATTTTCTCCTATTAATTGGTCTCATGCCAATTTAATTCTCATGCCAGCCAGAAGAACCTGAAAGGGTAGAAGAAATTTTCTTCCTCCCCAACAGTGTGTATGGAAAATCAGAGGACTCTCCAGTACATTTTGAATTTGTACCTATTTTTTAAATACATGCAATTTGGGCCCATTCCTACTGTTCTATTCCAAACATTTACTTTAATCTCATATATATCTTAATTTTAGAAATGGTGAAACAGCTTGAGCTGTCCTCTCTTGCAAATGTGTTTACCTCACTACCATCTCAGCAAATTATTTGTAATTTAACCCTGCTTTCAAATGCTCACGTTTCAGATAGTCCTATTATTAGAAGGAGAATTTATTTAGTCAAAGGGGAGCACATACACATATGAGAAGATGTGTTCTGAAATATTTTTACAGAGATTTATTTTTACAGCACGGTAACAAGAATCTCGCCATTTTCTGAATCCAAAATAAGACTTAGGGCTTGAAAATCTTGACATACAATTAAATACAATACCTGAGATTCAGAAAGCTGTTGGAAATCCAAGATATCAGGCGTAGGATAAACACAGTCATTTCATCAGTGTGGTCTTTGCTGACCTAGAATATGCTGCATATTTTTTTGGGGGGGGGGAGGAATAAATATTCAGCTTTCTCTTTTTCTTTATAGCATATCATCATATGTTCATTTAAAAACATGAAGTATATTAATTTTTATAAGAGCAAGAATTGAATGTAGAATATGTTATGTTCGACACAGGGAATGTACCTGGTACATAATAGATATTCATTTATAATGATTCAATATGTGAATGATCATACAAATAAAATAATGAGTTAATGATTAACTGTCCTAGATCCACATTCTATCTCCTTTGCCTATTTGAACAAGTGACTTCTAGAACACCATCTTAAAATATGTCCCAACTAACAGTGCCCTTGCAAGGATCAGATGACATGGAGAACGCAGAAATCTTTGTAAAACTTTATATACATTTTAGGCTATGCTGAAAATGCACAAAAACCTCTCTGAGATTATTTCAAATCCACAATTTTAGGTCAAATGTCAACATTATTAGTGATTTTCAGAATACCTTCTTTGAAGGGAATATATGAATATACATTTTGCAATTTAAAAATTTATATATTGTTATATGCATTTATTTGCATTTTTTTCCTTTTAAAAATTCAAAATAGCTTTTCCTTGGAACTACTTATTCCATATTTCCATAGTATAAAATATGTTATTTTATAAAATTCAAATTGATCCATTAGATAAATTGTAAATCCATTAGTTTAATCTATTGCCTCTTTCCTCACAGAATTCAACCACGTAATAGCAATGATTATTTCTACAATTTGGATAAGGAACACAAAGGTTAAATGCAGTATCTATTTCCTAGACCAGGAATATCTGTTAGTACCATGACCTATTTTAATTTTTATAATTATTGTACATATATATTCATTGTATGACCTGTATAATAAAAGGCATTTTATTTTAGGAAATAAAATGAAATTATAATTATAGAAATTATAATATAATGAAATACAATGAAATTATATAATGAAATATAATGAAATTATAATTATAGAAGAAATTAAGCTACAAGGAGATTAGAAAATACAGGATATTTCACATTGTGCTATCAGTATATTTCAGCTAAATTGAGTTTAAAATACTAGAAAAAAAATAGATTTCACTTTCTTTCTTAAACATAGAGAATAATATGAAATATGCAATATATGCAAAATGGATATTGAACCAAATACCTGTTTTATAGAAAATGCATTGCAAGCTTTTTTCAAAGGCTATTTTCTTCTGTAACACTGCCAAGGCCAATGTGATCTTCGTTTGGCTGAAGTATCCCAGTCATCACATTAGGAAAAATGCACAGTTGGATACTTTTTTTCAAATTTCAAGAGCTTACCAGAAGTTATATGCTGCACTTCTGCCATTCCATATAAGACAGCTCAAGTTTGCTAAAGGAAAGAGAAAAGTTTCATTTATTTTTTAATGTAGAAAAATTGTTTATGGTAGCAATAAAAGGGAAAAGAAACAAAATTCCACTAAATCTTACAAATTTGACAAATTAGTAAGATTTCTAAAAAATTATTGGCCTATAATTTATTTATAATAGTTTCAAGTGTATAGCAAAGTTATTCAGTTATACATATACATACATTCATTCTTTTTTTAGATTCTCTTCTCATATAGGTTATCACAAAATATTGAGTAGAATTCCCTGTGTTATACTGTAGAGCCTTGTTGATTATATATCTTATATATAGTAGTATATGTATATTCATCCCAAGTTCCTGATTTATCCCTTCCCCCTCCATGTTTCCCCTTTGGTAACCATAGATTTGATTTCAATATTTCTAAGTCTGTTCCTGTTTTGTGAATAAGTTCATTTGTATCATTTTTGAAAATTAAATTCCATATCTGAGTGCTACCATATGCTATTTTTAAGTCTGAAAAAAATTTGTCTATTCTTATTATAAATATCTTATTTTGAAGATAATACATTAATAATACTCAAGAAATTATGCATCCTAATAAATAGATGACACTTTATTTGACAAAGTTGTTTTGAACTTCTTTACCACTTCCTCCAAGAGTTCATGGTGGAATTTATTGAAAATTAAATGGCATAAAATTAATTCATTTTGACTCCTATGGAAGATAAGAAGTCAAACAGGATAAATCTTCAAAATGCATATTTGCAGATGATTTTCTTTAAACATTTTATAACTAATTTTTATTAAATTTTGTCCCTGTAATATACAAAAAGGAAAATGAGTATTTGTGGGATTTTTCCAAGCAAGAATCCTGGAATGGCTTGTTATTTCCTTCTCCAGCAATCTTCCCAACCCAGGAATTGAACCTGCAGCTCCTGCTGCATCTCCTGCATTGGCAGGCAGACTCTTTACTGCTGAGTCACCAGGGAAGCCTATATTGAAGTTCATAAAATGCAAATAGTTCTATCACTCAACTATATACCTATTTTTAACCCACTTGTCTCCTTTCTAAAATTTTTGGAGATTGGTATTATAGATAATTATTCCCAGTATGTATATAGAAATCTTCCAAAAACATACCTTAAACTGCAATCTGTCACTAAGTACTGTTCCTCTTCTTCCTCTGTCTCTTCCTCTTCCTCCTTTTTTATTGCTTGTGGGATTGAGCTGACCCTACAGTCAGGTCAGGGGCACATTCTCAGAAAATTGAAAGATTTTTTTGAGCTATATTATTTATGAAGCTTTATTGTAGGAACTCACTAATACAATAGTGAAGAGAATGTTCAAACTCCTCTGTCTTCAGGAAATTAACTTTCAAGCAAATAAAAAATTAAAAACATAATAAGAAATGTAGTTTAACACAACATGATTTCATAGTATTATATGAAGATAGTAAAATGAAATAAGATGGTGGAATGTAATACAGGTGAGGTGGAAGTGTATTCAAGAATGGTGCTATTTCACTGGAAGGCTCAGAGATGTTTCTTGGTGAAAGTGATCTTTAGGCAGAGATCTGGAAGGTGAAAAGGAGACACCATGGCTGACTGTGTGTGAAGAGGATTTTAGACAAGATTCTAAGAAAGGAAAGTGGCAGGAGTGTGTGCAATGAGATGAGGTGGGTAAAAGGCAGGAGCCTATAGACTGTAATGAGCAGTTATACAAGATGAGTTAAAAGTAAGAGAGATTTTCTTCTATAAAATGACATTGGCACACACTAAATTCATCATGAGTACATCAAAAGATGTCATAAAAACCATATGGAGATGAGCAACTGATATCTGCAGATTCATTTTTATTATTAATCACATGAGAAATAAGAGGAAGATGTGACCTCTTCCTTCTGGTGAATGTTTAACTCAGTTATTCATGGTCAAGTTTACTGTCCCTAAGTTAACACACAAAAACTATTTGACCTGTGTCTAAGTGTGAACAACCAATGAACTAGTACTGTCTATCTTCACCTGGACTGTTCATAAGGCTGAACCATATTTGTCCCTGGGCCTCTCCCTCTCTCGTTGTTCATCATGACTGTTTCATTTACATTCTCCTCCTACTCTACCTCCAACTCACTTATCTTTGCTGATGACCATCTTTCAAAGAGTTGAAGAAAATACAGATCGTCAGAGTTCCTTCAGCTCACTTTTCTCCCTGCCTTCAGAATGAATTATTTATGTTCTTTCCTCTGAACTTAACAGCAAGAAATTTCCTTCTGTATCATTTCTTTCCAGAATAATCTCTTCAGCCGATTCTGACTCCCCTCCTACATGCCTTATCTGAGAGTTTACTTTTTAGATTTACTTTTCTCATATTTCATTAGTCTCCAACCCTCCCTCTCTTCTTTTCCCTCCTGCAGTTCTGCCTCTCTTCCACTTTCCCTTTTTCCATTTACCTTTCTTCTTTGAAGATGTTAAACTTATTTAAATATCTAAGCATGAAACAAAATAAATAGTTGAAAATCTTTCTAATGTATTAATTTCCCTTCCCTCTCGACCCACAATCCTATTTGCTGTTTCCTTTTTTACCATGCAAATCTTTTGATATAAGAGTTGACTTTATCTGGCTTTATTCCCACAAACCTGATTGACATTTCATCATATAATATGAAGGTTCTTCTTTTTTCATCTCCTTTCTTAAACATGTTCACTAAATTTACCTCTTTTCCACATTCATATAGAAAACTTTTCTACATCTTGCTAAACCCAATGATCTCTTTTGATTCTCATTCTTTTGACTTATACTTTATGATATTGTTGACCATTTCTTGAAAAATATTTTTTTCAGCAGCATTAGTGAAAGAAAATCAATATACAAAGAAGTGCACATATTTAATGTGTACAATTTGATATGTCTAGACATAGGCAAACACCCGTGAAACCATCACCACAACCAAAGTGATAGACGTATCTAGCTCTTCACACATTTCCTGTGTTCCTTTCTTTGTTTTGTGATAAGGATATTTAACATAAGACCTACTCTCAAATTTTGAAGTGCACACATCATGCAGTTAATTATAGGCACAATATTGTACAACAGAGATATGGAACTTATTCATCAAATGTAACTGAAACACATCCATCAGTTGGAAGAAGAGTATACACTGGAGAACATAAAGGTTTCAGCTGTGAGCAGAGGAGGAGGAAGTATCCTTTGTTTTGAGGAAACCTCTCCTTCTTTCTTCCTGCTTTTTTTAGTCTCTTGATAGTTTCTCCTCCTTAGCCCACAGCTTAAACATTTATGTGTTTCAGGGTCTACTCTTCTCTTTTTACTTTATACATGTGCTGCATGGTGATTACAGAACATGGCCCAAACTGATTCAATGTCTGTCTTCCCTTCACTTCCTTCTTAAATTCCTTTTGTGACAACGATAAGACTCATACAAACCTCTCAGGTAGGAACCTCAGCATTTTAAATCTCTTCCTTCAATACCCACAGCCTGTCAGGAACAAAATCCTCCAGAATAAGTGCTTCTCAAACTATCTGTGGTGAAATAAACGTGTTCTAATGACTCTATATCACTCTATCTTTTCCATGTATGCCCTAATTCCAGTCTATTTTAATAGTTGCCTAACCGATGGTACTGCTTCTTGACTTTCCCTAATCTTTGTTTTTATTCATTCTGAAGTTCTTTAAAAATTTCTTTCACTCTCATTCTTATAACAAAATAAAACAATGTCAACCACTTCTGCTGTTTCCTGCCAAGTCCTTACACAACTCTTCACAAATTCACTTCAGACCATAGCTCAAACTACACAGAATTCACTGATCCACAAATATGTCACTTTGTTTTCATAAGCTGTTCCCATGTCCTGGAATGTCCTTCAACATCTTAACCATCTGGCAAAATCCTAGTTAGCTTCAAGGCCTGGATCACACATCATCTCACTCATCATCTTTTCTGACAAGTATTTTGTAAACAGTCCAGGCCTACTTAACTTTCATGAATAACGAAAAAAACATGAGCTCTGGAGTGACTCAATTTGGATTCAGCCATTGATAATCAAGAGTCATATTTTCAGTCATATTTCACATTTAAAGTTCTCTGAGCTTCAACTTCTTATCCTCAAGCATCAAAATAATATCAATACTGTTGAGTATTGCTGCTTAAATAAAAGATGTGCAGATTATAAATCAATCTATGTAGTACTTGGCACACAGAATGTGATAATAGTAAAAAAAATTTTGGCCTCATTTATAATGGTTTTCAATATTTTTATTATTTATAATTTCATCATCATACATCTACCTCTATCTATTTTAATTTTATGTTCTTTCATCTTTATATTCAGTATAGTACTAGGATGGAAACAAAACAGATATCCTGTATACATTTGATGAGTATGAATTAATAGCTTGCAAGAGACAGCAGTGGAAGGAAATCATTTTCCTCTCATAAACACCCACTATTTTTTTGCTTTTTAATTAGAATCTAATTTTTGTTGGTTTTCGACATGTATTATTTGGACATTTGTACAGATGTATTACAGGGATCTCCCTGCTGGCTCAGAGGGTAAAGTGCCTGCCTGCAATGTGGGAGACCAGGGTTCAATCCCTGGGTTGGGAAGATCCCCTGGAGAAGGAAATGGCAACCCACTCCAGTATTCTTGCCTGGAAAATCCCGTGGGTAGAGGACCTGGTAGGCTACAGTCCATGGGGTCGCAAAGAGTTGGACACGACTGAGCGACTTTACTCACTCACTCACAGATGTATTAATGAAAAAGTCTTAACACTGTATATAATGACTGTCTATTATACGGCTTAACTTTCATCATAAGAACAAAACAAGAAAACAAGCTACTTTAATTGAAAGATATTTTAGGTGTGCATCTCAGCAGGGCAAATCATATCATCAGTCAATTGCTACTTTTACTCCAAATCCTAAGAAGAAAGTTCCAGTGTCCCCAAAGTCTGTCAATCTAGACCCTGCCGAGGGTGCATTACCACAGGAGGATACCACCCAATTCAGGAAAAGATTTAAGTGTTTTCTACAGTCATTTATTTCTGAATTTTTAGGGACTTTTAAAATAATGCTTATTTACTATACATTTCTAATCAGATAAATACACCTGTGTGTGTGTGTGTGTGTGTGTGTGTGTGTTCATTTCTGTAGGTAAAAATAGAAACTCCAATTTGGTTCATTCTATTTTACTCTTAGAGAAAAGTTTTGCTCTGGAAATTTTTGATTTGTGGCAGCAGATACTGCAGTACATAGAGGTCAAGAGAGAGAAGAAAGAGAATCAGTGAGATGTGGCAGAATCATGTTTTGCATTTATATTACTCATAAAGAAATGTTGTAGACTATGGTAATATATTTAATAGGGAGGATCCTGAATTAATGTTCTGTTTTCTGAGGGAAAATATTAAGAGGTTATTTTCTTCAAAGCACAGAGAGAGTAGATAATGGTAAATTACCAATTTGAAATTGAATTTACATAAATAAGAGGATATAGAAAAATTATTTTAAAACACACATTCATAATTTTGAGTCTGTTTAAAAGGTCAAGACAAGAGATAACTAATTCAGGAAAAAGTTTATCTGTGTGCTTTAGGCAGCTTTTAAAGTAAAGATAAACTTTTGCATTTCAGTTTCAAACTATATTCTAAGGCACATGATAAGCCATTTGGTAGACTTATCTTATTTGTTAGAATGACCATTGAGGAAAGGAATAAAATTATATCCATCTGAAAAGATAAGCTTACTATGGAAATGGAGTATTTACGTCTCCATTTGAATTCTGTTAGACGGTTCATTAGAATTTTTTTCAAAGAAAAAAATGCCCATTTCAATAAATTACACATTTAGACATTTTGTTTGAATCTCCTTTCTAAAGTTGTGACACCAAACATATATGAAGTCTAGAAAGTAAATACCTTGATTGTGAATACAAGCAAAATCTATATTACAAACTGGGTTTTTAAATTCTATGTGGTGCCTATTGGTTGACCGATGAATTCACGTTGATCATACTGTTGGTGACCATTTGTTTTTCATTGTTTTGTGTCAAAGATGTATAGGGGTGTGTTCCTGTGTGTGTGAGAGGAGGAAAGAGAGAACATAATACTTCCTAATCTGTCCAATAAAAAGGTGAATCAGTTACAAGGTGTGAGAATATTATTTACTTTGGGGTCACAAAGAATCGGACACGACTGAGTGAATGAACTGAACTGATATTCATAGTAGACATGTAAATGTTTACTACATATTTGTCAAATGTAACAAATAGGAGGAAAAGGTTGGCAATAAACAAACCTCTTGCCATAAGAAGCACTAGTTTGATAAGTCAGAAATGTGTGTTCCATTAAGTACAGCTTTGAAGTTTCATACACAGCCAAAAATATGCCCTTAACTTTCTCTCTAATTATGCCCCCAGGTTGTCACAGAAACAGAATGAACATCTAATCCATCTTCTCTGCAAGATATGAGTTCTTTTTTTGTTTGTTTGTTTCATATACTGTATCAGAGATGCTCAATTAACAGGGATGTAGACAGGAATAAGAAAGGAGACAGTGTTGTCTGAAGTGCCTTTTCAAATTACACTTTGATTCGGCTTCTGAAAACACCAATCCTCCCATCTCGACTCCCATGAAAGTAACAGTTGAGAAGCTGCTATTTCTAATGATGGTTGGTGGTATTCTCAGTCACGTTCGAGTAGAAAAAGAAAAGTGAAAGATGACCAATCTTAAGAATGATGACTCTGTGTTAGAATGAAAGAATGAAATTCATCTGGGACAGCTGTCAGGTTGGACTATTTGTTTTTTTCTCTATGTAGACAGTGATTTTTCAGAGATGCATAGAGAAATATTAAAGTTAAGAATAAATGTATGCAAATTTATGATAAATGAGACAAAACAACCGTAAAACCAAAGAACTACTAAGCATGCTATGGAACTCAACACATGATGGAATAGAGAGCTCTGGGTTTAATATGATTTGGCTCCAGGCAGGCCGGTTTTACTTTGGCTCAGCTTTGCTTTTGTTGAACCATCTTAATTCAGTCATTAAAGAGACGTAACATTGTGGTAAACTTCTGAATATTTATGTGCTTTTACATTTGGAAGAAGCTTCCAACACTAATAAACACTTATGAGATTTACAACAAGTCTTTGTTCAGCAGAAATGGAAAATCTAGGCCTTTGCTGTATTATTGAAGGAAAGCAGTGCTTTGTAAGCTGAGCTTCCTGCAGCTTCAGAAGGTGATCATACCACACATTAGGTAAAATGATAGGAATCTCTTCTTCTTCTGAAAATATTAGGAACCACTTCTGGCATCTAACGTTGCTTTGCAACAAGGAATAAAATCATGGCAGGCATTATTTATACAACACGCTTGGTAGAGAAAGTAATCTTTCAGATACTTAACAGAATTAAGTAGTACAAAATAATTCTTAAAACCTATGTTAAATATTCCAACAATAACAGTGAGAAAACCATTGCAATAAGTAAAACATCCTGATGCCCCAATAGTTATAATATTAAACATGTTTTACATTCTAAATGTAAGAAGCCACACCTTGTATTAATTAACCTAAATATTTCTTGTCAGGCTTGGTATCATAGCACTGCGGGCTGCCAGAACCGTAATTGTGTGTGAGTCCTGAATTTTTGCCAGTTCTGGATGCAATCTCATTAGCATTTTCATAAATCACAGCCTTTGCAGGTGCCAGCATGCTGCAAAATGTTTTGTAACTGTTTGTTGCTGCAATAGAGGCAAATAGTAAATTACCCTTAAAAAGTCCCATTATATACCATAAAACATGACATGTAATGCTCTAAAATAACTGCAAAGTCTTCTTAACAATTAGTCTACACCAAATGAAACAATGCTTTGTTTTCTGAACCATGTAATATAAGGGATTCAGAGCAGAAGACGTAAAATTGACATTTTCTTACATTAGATGAATTAGAAATAGATTGTCATTTGTTAAGTGATCAGTAAACATGTTCTGAATAAATAATATTCCATGTTCAAGGGAAAAATCAGAATTCAGAAATTACATTTTCCAATAAAATTGACTTCTTAAATTCTTTATACCTTAAAGACCTTTCCCCACTAAATAAAACACTAAATTATAGTTTTAAAATAGAAATACTATCTAACACTCAATTCTTCTTCAAGTGCACATGTGCACACACACAGGCTTTGTTAATGGAAACTATTGATTAGGAAATAGTCTTACTCTTTTTATCCATCCTCTTCAGAAAAGATCTGTTCAAATAAAAAAAAAAATTATGGTTCCACAAGTGGCCTGTGTTTTTAGAACCCTGTGTTTCTGGATTCTAAAAGAAATGTCTTCCTTCCATGTGTGCACACACATACACATATACACAACTTTCTGTTCTTTGTAACTCAGCTACTGGAACTAAAACTTACATAAGCTGTTTGGGTTTTTTAAAGGTATGATCCTATATGGATTATCAGCTGTAACTCTGACATTTTAGTTCCCAAATATGGCATTACTATATTTCTATAATAAAGATATATGATTAACAATTGCATGTTGAATATTTGTGTATCTTTGTGTGTAGATGGATTTGAGATAAATATCTATAATCTTAAATGTATATTGAGATATATATCTATACAGAAAGTCCCTTGATTACAATGGTTCAACTTAATAACTTTTTTGACTTTAGGATGCTATGAAAGTGATAAGCATTCCATAGCGATCATTTTTCAAATTTTGAGTTTTGGTCTGTTCCCAGGCTGGCCATATGTGCTTCCATACATTCTCTATTGTGATTTTGGAATGAGGCAAGGAGACAGCACCCAGGCAGCCAAGTGATCACAAAGGTGAACAACCCATAGACCTACAGCCTTTCTGTACTCAGACAATCATTCTGGTTTTCACTTTCAGTTCAGTAGTCAATAAATTACATAAGATAGTTAATATTTTAAAATAGGCTTTATATTAGGTAAGTTTGCCCAACTGTAGGGTAAGGTAAGTGTTCTGAGAACATTTAATGTAGGCTAGGCTAAGCTGTGATATTCAGTAGGGTGGGTGGGTTAAGTGTATTTTTGACCTAATATTTTCAAGTTACAATGAATTTGTCAGGATGTAACCTGGTTGCAAGTAGGGGAAAATCTTTAATCTTAAATTTACATATATACCTACAATGTATACTCTTTGGTATAGAATATATGTTAGATATATATCTTAAATACATTCACACACTACTATACATAGACACATACAGGCACACACATGTACACATATATACACTCACACACAAACTTAGGTGACATAATTTAAGGAATCAGTTTTCCAGCTGAAGGTAATCATTTAAAAATATTATATTCATATAAAATAATGGAAGAGAATAAAATATATACTACAATCATAATTAAAAACACTTATTTTTAAAGTGTTTTAAACTTCAATTAAGTTTACTATACATTTGAATTTCTAGCTATAGTTTGTATAAAGTGCAAAGATTTTAGAAATTAAATGTAGAAGCATTAAAATTGAAATCAGCATTTTCCCCATAATATATTAGCATATCATGCCTTTGTTTTTGTGATCTGTTCATTTTATTTAAGAAAACAACATTAAGTACCTTCCTATGTGCAAGAAATTATTAAATAATCTGAGAGTAAGAGATGAACAAAATGCAGTCTTTTAAGGAGCTCTTGGTTTAGTGAGGGAGACAGACAAATAATTAGCAAATTTCAAAATAGTGCAGCACATGTAATGATAGAGTTATGCCTGGGGAACTACTGTTTTTAATTCTTACCTTTCCTAGTTATAAAAATTATCTTTTTAATTTGAAATGTTCTGTTAGGAGATCAAAACTTCAGGCAGAAAAAAGCGAGCTGTGTAATTTGATCTTTCCATCTTCCTCAAGTTTGAGTCACAGGACTGCACCAGAGTACAAGCAGACAAGGGAACATCTTAAAATAAATGTCAGTTAACAGCTGCGCATTTTCTCCTAGCAACAAGCCGACTAGGTGTGAAAGACAGGAGAACCTGGGAACTGAAGGTGCAGGATCTTTGGAATCGGAAATTGTTATGTTCAGATGACAAACTACCATTTTGACAGCATTACTCTGATAATTTTCAAATTGACAGAATAATTTCCTCATTAATCTTAAGTACATTTTGCTGTCCATTGTTTGCTGCATTCATGGAATGAAGGCAAAAAAGGAACCTATTAACTATATTCTCTGATTCTTGTAACAGTCTCTCTGCCTCCCCTTATGATCGCAGAGACACTTATCATAAACTTGGTATCTCATACTCCTGTCAGTTTCAGATGTTCATGGACTGCAACACGCCAGGCCTCCCTGTCTATCACCAACTACAGGAGTTTACTCAAATTCATGTCCATCGAGTTGGTGATGCCATGCAACCATCTCATCCTCTGTTGTCCCCTTCTCCTCCTGCCTTCAATCTTTCCCAGCTTCAGGATCTTTTCAAATGAGTCAGTTCCTCACATCAGGTGGCCAGAGTATTGGAGTTTCAGCTTCAGCATCAGTCCTTCCAATGAATATTCAGGACTGATTTCCTTTAGGATGGACTGGTTGGATCTCCGTGCAGTCCAAGGGACTCTCGAGTCTTCGCCAACATCATGGTTCAAAAGCATCAATTTTTCGGTGCTCAGCTTTCTTTATAGTGCAGCTCTCACATCCATACAACTACTAGAAAAACCATAACCTTGACTAGACGGACCTTTGTTGGCAAAGTAATATTGCTGCTTTTTAATATGTTGTCTAGCTTGGTTATAACTTTTTTTTCCCAAGGAATAAGTGTCTTTTAATTTCATGGCTGCAATCATCATCTGCAGTGATTTTGGAGTCCAAAAAGAAAAAGTCTGTCACTGTTTCCACTGTATCCCCATGTGTTTGCCATGAAGTGATGGGATTGGATGCCATGATCTTAGTGTTCTGAATGTTGAGCTTTAAGCCAACTTTTTCACTCTCCTCTTTCACTTTCATCAAGAGGCTCTTTAGTTTTTCTTCACTTTCTGCCATAAGTGTGGTGTCATCTGTGTTTCTGAGGTTGTTGATATTTCTCCTGGTGTCTTGATTCCAGCTTGTGCGTCATCCAGCCCAGCATTTCTCATGATGTACTCTGCATATAAGTTAAATAAGCAGGGTGACAATATACAGCCTTGACTTATTTCTTTCCTATTGGGAACCAGTCTGTTGTTCCATGTCCAGTTCTCACTGTTGCATCCTGACCTGCGTATAGATTTCTCAAAAGGCAGGTCAGGTGGTCTGGTAATCCCATCTGTTTCAGAATTTTCCACAGTTTGTTGTTATCCACACAGTCAGAGGCTTTGGCATAGTCAATAAATCAGAAATAGATGTTTTTCTGGAACTCTCTTGCTTTTTCGATGATTCAGTGGATGTTGGCAATTTGGTCTCTGGTTCCTCTGCCTTTCCTAAATCCAGCTTGAACATCTGGAAGTTCATGGCTCATGCACTATTGATTCCTGGCTTGGAGAATTTTGAGTGTTATTTTATCAGCGTGTGAGATGAGTGCAATGGTGTAGTACTTTGAGCATTCTTTGGCATTGCCTTTCTTTGGGATTGGAATGAAAACTGACCTTTTCCAGTCCTGTGGCCACTGCTGAGTTTTCCAAATTTGCTGGCATATTGAGTGCAGCACTTTCACAGCACCATCTTTTAGAATTTGAAATAGCTCAACTGGGACTCCATCACCTCCACCAGCTTTGTCCGTAGTGATTCCTCCTGAGGCCCACTTGACTTCACATTCCAGAATATCTGGCTCTAGGTGAGCGATCACACCACTGTGATTATTTGGGTCTTGAAGATCTTTTTTGTATAGTTCTTCTGTGTATTCTTGCCACCTCTTCTTAATATCTTCTGCTTTTCTTAGGTCCATGCAATTTCTGTCCTGTATTGAGCCCATCTTTGCATGAGATGTTCCCTTGGTATCTCTAATTTTCTTGAAGAGATCTCTAGTTTTTCCCTTTCTATTGTTTTCCTCTATTTCCTTGCACTGCTCAGTGAAGGCCTTCTTATCTCTCCTTTCTATTCTTCGGAATGCTGCATTCATATGGGTATATCTTTCTTTTTCTTCTTTGCTTTTCACTTCTCTTCTTTTCACAGCTATTTGTAAAGCCTCCTCAGACAGCCATTTTGCTTTTTTGCATTTCTTTTTGTTGAGGATGGTCTTGATCCCTGTCTCCTGTACAATGTCACGAACCTCCATCCATAGTTCATCAGGCACTCTGTCTATCAGATCTAGTCCCTTAAATCTATTTCGCACTTCCATTGTATAATTATAAGGGATTTGATTTAGGTCATACCTGAATGGACTAGTGGTTTTCCCTACTTTCTTCAACTTAAGTCTGAGTTTTGCAATAAGGAGTTCATGATCTGAGCCACAGTCAGCTCCCAGTCTTGTTTTTGCTGTCTGTATAGAGCTTCTCCATCTTTGGCTGCAAAGAATATAGTCAATCTGATTTCAGTGTTGAACATCTGGTGATGTCCATGTGGACAGTCTTCTCTTGTGTTTTTGGAAAAGGGTGTTTGCTATGACCAGTGCATTCCCTTGACAAAACTGTATTAGTCTTTGCCCTGCTTCATTGTGTACTCCAAGGCCAAATTTGCCTGTTACTCCAGGCATTTCTTGACTTCCTACTTTTGCATTCCAGTCCCCTATAGTGAAAAGGACTTCTTTTTTGGGTGTTATTTCTAGAAGCTCTTGTAGGTCTTCATAGACCCATTCAACTTGAGGTTCTTCAGCATTACTGGTTAGGGAATAGACTTGGATTACCATGATATTGAATGGTTTGCCTTGGAAATGAACAGAGATCATTCTGTCATTTTTGAGATTACATCTAAGTACTGCATTTTGGACTCTTTTGTTGACCATGATGGCTACTCCATTTCTTCTAAGGCATTCCTGCCCACAGTAGTAGATATAATGGACATCTGAGTTAAATTCACCCATTCCAGTCCATTTTAGTTCACTGATTCCTAAAATGTTGACGTTCACTCTTGTCATCTCCTGTTTGACCATTTCCAATTTACCTTGATTCATGGATCTAGCATTCCATGATCCTATGCAACATTGCTCTTTACAGCATCAGACCTTGCTTCTATCACCAGTCACATCCACAACTGGGTGTTGTTTTTGCTTTGGCTCTGTCTCTTCATTATTTCTGGAGTTATTTCTCCACTGATCTCCAGTAGCATATTGGGCACCTAACGACCTAGGGAGTTCATGTTTCAGTGTCCTATCTTTTTGCCTTTTATAGCAAAAAGATTTAACAAGCTTTTCCTATTATATTAAAGACCTCTTAATAGACCATTTATTACCTGAGTGAAAAGATGGACATTCCAAGATCTAGGGTATGTCTTGAACCTTGTAATCTAAGATATTTCCTGTTGTCTACTAATGTTATAATGGCCTATCTCTACTGGTTATTTTCTCAGAAAAACTTCCCTTTTTAATGTGACTCACAGATATGTCCTCAGTAATTATTCAGGAATTCTATGTGATAATACATTCCAAGAGTAAGTTGTACTGGAAATGACTTTGAAACAAAGCAGTTGCTTGGTAACCATTAATAGTTGAATTGTGTTCTTCATAAGATACATTGAAGGCTATGCTCTTTATATGACTTTACTTGGAAATAGGGTCATTGCAGATGTAATTTAAGATGAGATCATACAGAAGTAGAGTGGGCCTTTAATCCAATATGATGGCTGTCTTTATAAAAAGTAGTGAGAGATCCACACAGCAAGAACATCAATGTAATGACAGATTCAGAGATTGTAGTGATGCAACTTTAAGATGAGGAATAAGGATCACCACCAGAAGCTAGCGAGAGGCAAAGAAAGATCCTACCCAGTCTCGGAGGGACCAAGCCTGCCAACACCTTGATTTCAGGTTTCTAGTCTCTACATTGTGTGAGAATAATTTATTTTTATTTTTTATTGCAAGCTAATTTATTTATTTTTTTACTTTAAACTTTTAATTTTCTATTAGAATATAGCTGATTAACAATGTTTGTTATGATAGTTTTAGATGAATAATGAGGGCGCTCAATACATGAATACGTGTATTCATTCTCCTCCCAAACTCCCCTGTCATCCAGTTGCCACATAACATTGAGCAGACTACCATGTGCTATACAGTAGGTTCTTACTGATTATCTGTTTAAAATATAGTAGTGTATACCTGTACATCCCAAACTCCATAACTATCCCTTCCTACTGGCAACCACAAATTAGTTCTCTAAGTCTGTGAGTCTCTTCCTGAATTTTTTTTTTAAACCACCAGCTTATGGCATTTTGTCATAGCAGCCCTAGAAAACTAATACAGTAATAAAGCTGAGGTCCAGCCAGTGTCCCTCAGCATGGACACAGCTGTTATCTGTTTTATTCAAATTAAGTATAGCCCTCATTGGCTGGTATCTAATCTATACTGTTTATTCATTATTTTGAAAATTCCTTCATATTGTGAGTAGGCAATCAGAATAATAAATTTGGTTGTGAAATGTAATTACGCATGAATGTGAAAGCCCAGAGTTAAGGATTCTTCTTCCTAGGTAGTTGAAGGGCAAATGCCAAATTTTGTCACTAATGCTTTAATTTTGAATGTTTAAAATTTATATTTTGCCTCTGACTAATGATTTAATTATCTATTAAGCATTTAATAGATTTCCTACTGTCATATAAGTTTTGCACCAGCCTACTTTGTAAAGATCCTAAAGTTTCATGTCGTGAGTTCATTCTTATTTCTCTTACTCCCTTATGGGCATTTCATCCTCAGCGAATGTAACATGAAAGCTGCAAGTAATCAATCATTGACATTAACTATGAACATAGAACATAGCAGTCTGGAATTTTCTTCAGACAATAATAGAAGGTTTATTAATCTCAAGTAAATCACTACTAATTTTAAAACCATTAAATTCTATCAGTAATTGCTGATATTTTACAGGGTGCTAGGGATTATGCATGGCACATATTTCCTGCCAAACATGCAGAAGCTCTATTCAGTCAGCAAAAATAAGACTGGGAACTGACTGTGGTTCAGATCTGCTGCTGCTGCTGCTAAGTCACTTCAGTCGTGTCCATCTCTGTGCGACCGCATAGACGGCAGCCCACCAGGCTCCCCCGTCCCTGGGATTCTCCAGGCAAGAACACTGGAGTGGGTTGCCATTTCCTTCTCCAATGCATGCATGCATGCTAAGTCGCTTCAGTCGTGTCCGACTCTATGTGACCCTATGGACAGCAGCCCACCAGGCTCCTCCGTCCACAGGATTCTCTAGGCGAGAATATCAGAGTGGGTTGCCATTTCCTTCTCCAGTGGCTCAGATCATGAACTCCTTATTGCCAAATTCAGACTTAAATTGAAGAAATTAGGGAAAACCACTAGACCATTCAGATATGACCTAAATCTAATCTCTTACAATTATACAGTGGAAGTGACAAATAGATTCAAGGGATTAGATTTGATAGACAGAGTGCCTGAAGAACTATGGACAGAGTTCTTGACATTGTACAGGAAGCAGTGATCAAGACCATCCTCAAGAAAAATAAATGCAAAATGGGAAAATGGTTGTCTGAGGAGGCCTTAAAAATAGCTGAGAAAAAGAAGAAAGGAGAAAAGGAAAGATATACCCATTTGAATGCAGAGTTCCAAAAAAAAAAAAAAACAAAGAGAAATAAGAAAGCCTTCCTAAGTGATCAGTGCAAAGAAATAGAGGAAAACAATAGAATGGGGAAGATGAGAGATCTCTTCAAGGATATTAGAGAAACAAAGGGAACATTTCATGCAAAGATGGGCACAATAAAGGACAGCAATGGTATGGACTGAACAGAAGCAGAAGATATTAAGAAGAGGTGGCAAGAAGACACAGAACTACACAAAAAATATCTTAATGACCCAGATAACCATGATGGTGTGATCCCTCATCTAGAGCCAGATAACCTGAAGTGAGAAGTCAAGTGGGCCTTAGAAAGTGTCACTACAAACAAAGCTAGTGGAGGTAATGGAATTCCGGCTGAGATAATTCAAATCCTAAAAGATGATGCTGTGAAAGTGCCGCACTCAATATGCCAGCAAATTTGGAAAACTCAGCAGTGGCCACAGAACTGGAAAAGGTCAGTTTTCATTCCAATCCCAAAGAAAGGCAGTGAGAAAGAATGTTCAAACTATCACACATTAATTGCACTCATCTAAAACACTAGAAAAGTAATGGTCAACATTCTCCAAGTGATGATTCAACAGTACATGAACTAAGAATTTATCAGTGTTTAAGATGGATTTAGAAAAGGCAGAGGAACCAGAGATCAAATTGCCAACATCTGTTGGATCATAGAAAAAGCAAGAGAGTTCCAGAAAATTATCTACTTCTGCTTTATGAACTATGTGAAGGCCTTTGACTGTGTGGATCACAACAAACTGGAAAAATCTTCAAAAGATGGAAACACCAGACCACCTCACCTGCCTCCTGAGAAATCTGTATGCAGGTCAAGAAGCAACAGTTAGAACCAGCCATTGAACAATGGACTTGTTCCAAATTGGGAAAGGATTACATCAAGGCTATATATTGTCACCCTGTTTGTTTAATGTATATACAGAATACATCTTGTGAAATGCTGGGCTGGATGATGCACAAGATGGAATCAAGATTGCCAGGAGAAATATCAATAACCTCAGAAACACAGATGACACCACCCTTATGACAGAAAGGAAAGAGGAACTGAAGTACCTCTTGATAAAAGTCAAAGGGGAGAGTGAAAAAGCTGACTTAAAGCTCAACATTCAAAAAATGAGGATCATGGCATCCGGTCCCATCCCTTTATGGCAAATAGATGTGGAAACAATGGAAACCATGGCAGACTTTATTTTCTTGGGCTCCAAAATCACTGCAGATGGTCACTGCAACCATGAAATAAAAAGACACTTGCTGCTTGGAGGGGGTGGGGGACTATGACCAATTAGACAACATATTATAAAGCAGAGACATTACTTTGCCGACAAAGGTCTATATAGTCAAAGCTGTGGTTTTTCTAGTAGTCATGAATGGATGTGAGATTTGGACCCTAAAGATTGTTGAGTGATGAAGAATTGGTGCTTTGAACTGTTGTTTTGGAAAAGACTCTTGAGAGTCCTTTGGGCTGCAAATAGATCAAACCAGCCAATCCTAAATGAAATCAACCCTGAATATTCATTGGGAGGACTGATGCTCAAGCTGAAGCACCAATACTTTTGCCACCTGATGTGAAGAACTTACTCACTGGAAAAGACCCTGATGCTGGGAAAGATTGAAGGCAGGAGGAGAAGGGGACCACAGAGGCTGAGATGGTTGGATAGCATCACTGACTCAATTGACATGAGTTTGAGCAGGCTGCGGGTATTGGTGACGGACAGGGAAGTCTGGCATGCTGCAGTCCATGGGGTCGCAAAGAGTCAGACACGACTGAGCAACTGAATTACCCTGAACTGATATTCCCTGTCTCTTAAGAATATTGATATGAGACGATGACGTGGTGACAGGACTTTGGAAGTGTTGTACATAAAGTGATTATATAACTCAGTGGGAGAGTTACCAAAGGCCTCCTGATGAATGTATTATCTGAACTAGGCCTTAGAGGATAAATGAAAGTAAGGCGGTCAAAAATGTAGATAAGGTATTGTAAGATATTATAGGATAATGTGTTCCCTCTGCCCCAAATTAATGTAAAGTAGTAATGTAATAATTGGATTTGGTGCAAGAGAGATGAGATTGCTAGTACTGTAGAGGACAAGGTCATGGCAAGATCATAGAGAGCTCATAGGCATTGGTGAAGACTGGCTTTCTCTTTTGGGGTCTGGAAGACATTAAATCATTTCAGCAGAGACCATCATATTTTCACTTCTATTTTAAATAAAATACTTGACTGGTGATATGGGAAAACAAATTTAAAGACAAAAAAATTGTAGGCATTAGAAAGAGTGACAAAATTGTCATGGCGACAGAGAAAAGACAATATTAAGTCTCTGAATTGGGACAGTAGTATATGAGAGAAAAAGAATGATATTTAAAAAGTGAATTTTCCTTCTAAAAACAAAGACTTAATGTGTGTAATGTTTTTATGTGTGTTTTGTATACATATATTACTGCTGCTGCTGCTGCTGCTAAGTCACTTCAGTCGTGTCCGACTCTTTGCGACCCCATAGACGGCAGCCCGCCAGGCTCCGCCGTCCCTGGGATTCTCCAGGCAAGAACACTGGAGTGGGTTGCCATATTAGGTACATATAATCATATATCTGAATACATATTTGCTTTCTCAATATGTAAAAGTATATAGTCACTGTAATAAGATTGAATGTTATAAAAATGGTAAGCAGCTTAAATACCCATTCATGGGATGAATTTACTATGTGAAATTTTAAAGCAATGAGTTGTAAATATATATATACAAAAACATGTCACATAAAGATTTGAATTTTAATCATATATGAAAATGAAAATTTCCAGGCATTATAAATGTTATTTGAGTTTCATAAAATAATATTTGCATATTTATAAATGTGTGGGAAATGAAAATGAGGATATACTATAAACTTGATGTTTAACTTTTGAGAGATAGTATTAGAGATGTATTTCTCTTTTTATATTATTTATTTCTATATTTGTGTTTTCTATAAATGGTTTGCTTTGATATTATCTTTTAGATAACATAGGTTGTGTAGAACAGACATTTAAAGGAAAAAACTTTGTAGGACATGTGAATAATTGATTTAGGAAATGATAGACAAGGGAGTGTCAAGACTGAGCCTCTCTCTCTTGATCTTTTAAAAAACTGAGTTATTAAGATGGCTTTTAGTGCCATCAATTGATAGGGAATTGGAAAGAAGACTGTTTTGTTAGTATGATTTCTAGAAGAGGGGGAGAGATAGTATTTTTTACATTATGTATTTAATGTATTTCAAGCATATGCAGGGGAAAACTTCTGACCTTTCAAAGGAATTTGGAATGGAGATATAGACGAGGGCTCAGTAACTTCTAGCACAGTGGTAAAGATTATAGTTTGCAAGTAAATTATAATACAGACAGTTAAGCCAGTCCAGAAGTCAATGAGTTCACTCAGTGAGAAGACATGTTAATAAGAGAAACCAGACCCTGAGGAAAGGTTTTCTGGTATAATTAATAGAAGTTTGAGCCAAAGTGAACATAGAGACCATCTCAAGCAACGACTCTCTTGTTTTCCAACATGAATTTGAAGATCCAGAGAGAATGACTCATCAAAAGTCAGTTAATCAGAGGCAGAATCAGGATAAGCCAGCAGTGCAATTCTGTAGATTCTCAGTTCTTTTACTTTTTTTTTCCCCTGTGCCTCCAGATAAACTTAACTTCCAGTTTTATAGCATTTTATTGTTCGCTAAATTCTTAAATACACAAGACCTATTTTGAACTTCACAACAACTGTTAAGTGTGAAGAGCAGATGGTTACTCCAACTTTGTAGCTAATACAAGGTTCAACAACTTTGACCAAGGTTGAGTGTTTGGCAACCGACAGAGCCAGAATTTGAACTGAGATTTTCTACAGACATTCCTGGCACTCTTTTCACATCATCAGTCACATGAAAACGATCTTCAGTTTACTCATTTATCTCTTGGGTCACATCTGCCATCCCAGGATTTGAAAGAATAGAGGACTGGAGTTTTCATTGTAGGTGTGTTCAACTTCATTCTATACATAGTCCCTTTCCTTTTACTTGAAATATGTGAATAAACTTAAATTTTAGTGTTAAAGATATAGATAAAAAACATTTATTTTAATTAGTTCACAAATAAAATGATACATGAAAATAAAATAATATATGAAAATTTTAGTTTGTAGGAGTCTACATTGTTTATCACAATTAGAAATTATACAGCTGAACACATGATAAAGAAACATGATCTCATGAGTGTAGATATAATTCTTTAATCTAGCTTTTAAATTTTTATCTTCTCCCTTTTCATAGATTGACCCTTGAGAAGCTGGGCAAGCATCTTACCTGTGCTTAAAATCCTGAAAAAAGCTTTCCGTTTGTTAAGAAGTTGGTTTTAGTCACTAATAGGTTAATAATGTATATCTATTATAATCTTCAAGGGATTTTTTTTCTTCAAAAGTCAATTATTTGGCTCTCCACTTTTCTTCATTAAACTTTCCAACTGCTGTATGGTGGTACAACAGTGTCTTTGTTAGCTGCTAAGAGGAGCTATTTGTCAATTGTTTTGCTTCAAGGACTGCCTCCTTTGTTGATGTTCTTCCACAAATTCAAAAAGTAGTTCAACAAAGCAGAAAACCAGAAAAAAAAAATGAAATTTTCATTCATAGAGTGTTTTTTGAGAGGAAAAATTTCCAGGCTGCATTATTTAAAAGCTTAGTTTCCTTTGTTGATAAGTAAAGGTTAATTCTTTTTGGTTTTTCATTGGCAACAGAAAAATAAAAGACACTTAAACATAGAAACATTATTAACATAGAGATGAGTAGCCAGCCTAGGATTGGTGAGTAGGCAGCATTAGACATGAGACAAAATATAATATGGGATTTGCTATTACAAAAATAAAAAGGGGCACAGAATTTCCATTGTGATTTCTGATGATATCAGGTGAGAAATGGGTTGCGATGTAATATAATTTTAAAAATTAAAGGAATTGTAGATATCATCTAAACTGGTCTGTTCCTTTCATAGGTGAGAAAATTGCAGCCCAGGGAAATAAAGTGACTGCCAGATTCTAGAACAAGTGCCAATAACACAGTGAACAAAATAATATGCTTTGTGGCAGGTAGCTTGGCAACCCAGGGGCAGTGTCATTGTTTTCCCTAAAGATTTTCATTGATAAGGGAGCCATCTCTCTCATGTAATAATATATTAAGAAAATTGTGAGGCAAAAGCTGATGAGTTTATAGATTTTTAACACAGTTCTATCTTTATATGACTGAAATAGGTAAATTTCTTTTCCATACATGTATTTCGTTCAGTCTCTTACTGTTTCACACATCTCTAATGAACTCTTACTATAACATGCAATTTATACTATATTATTTATTTAGACTACACATTATTGTTTCTTTTGCCCTTTTCCTCCTCTATGCCTCTGGATGAATATATAAACTAAGAATATACATAAGTTAATAATAATAATGTAAACTAATAATAAACTAACAACTGAATAATAATAATGATGTAAAATAGATTTTTAAAAGTTATCTCCAAGTGCATGCTTAGTCACTTCAGTCGGGTCCAACTTTTTGTGATCCTATTGACTGTAGCCTGCCAGGCTCCTTTGTTCATGGGTTTCTCCAGGCAAAAGTACTGAAGTGGGTTTCCATGCCTCTCCCAGGGGATGTTTCTGATCCTGGGATCAAAACCGAGTCTCCTGTATCTCCTGCACTGCAGGCAGATTCTTTACTCCTTAGGAATTAGTAAGTGACATTTCATGGACAAAATTCAACCTGCTATCTGTCTTTTTAATAAAGCTTCATTGAAACACAGCAATGTTTGTGGAATTGGATGTGATAAAATAGTGCCAGATGCATACAATTGTTCAACTACCAAAAACAAGTGAAGTTTCAAAATGAGAGAAAGAGCTTGGCTTTTAGGAGGTCCAGAGCATTTTCCATTGAGTGAAAAAATATTCTTTTTGTAGCTCTATCTTTTATAATTTAATTTTATTTTTGAATTGGTTTCTTAGATGAATCAGAAGAGACAAAATGACTTACATGATCCAACATGTTGCGAGATGCTAGGGAAAACACTCCCAGAATAAGGAGGCACGTTTCCTAACAAAATAAAACAGTTTATTGAAAACAGAATTAACCTTGAATCACTATATTCTTTGCGAATATGACAAACAGTTTGTGCCTTATGAAAACATTCTTTTCTTTTTATATTCAGTGCTGAAAATTTTTTGCTTCCCTCAGGATACTCTGCAATAATGAATAGTAAGTAGATGATTTTTTTCCCTTATGTTTCCATCCTGGTGTCAGTGTTCACTGTGAGAAGGGCCCACCGTGTGGGATAGTAACAAATATCATACAGGAATTACAAACTCTGATGTCTATATATGAAATGTCAGTGATACTCAACAGTTATTGTGTCTCAAACAGACTTTCACAATGCATTTTCAGAGAATTAAACAGATAAAAGGTTTGTCTTATGCACTAAATATTTGTTTGGTATTTGCCTAATCAGACTCAATTCAGAACATCATAGAATATTCAAGTGGTAGAATTTTATGCTTTTTTAAAAAACCATTGTTTACAGATGATGAATCAAAGAGCCAGTTTGGAAATGACCTGTTGGATCCTGAAAATTAAAGGAGATAAACTGGGAGATGGAGATTGATTTAGCCTTCTTATACATGCAGAGCAATAGAATATACAAATATTGGACAATGACTGTTGAACCAGATTTTCTGGAACACCAGGATATCAGGAATTATTTTTCATCTTTTTAAGGTTTTTATTATGTATTGAGGTATAGCCAGTTAACAAGCAATGTTGTGACAGTTTCAGGTGAATGGTGAAGGTATCCAGCCATACATACACAGGTGTTCAGGGATGTTTATATATAATCATATAGGAGCAATGGCTCATGCTCATCTCTGCCGCCTTAGTAAGAACACATCCTTAAAAAAGACTGTTGAATATTAGATTCTATATAATATTTCATTTGAAAAATCAGAACTTTACCATCCCCAAATGTGTGAATGCTCCTGCTATAAGTTATTGAACAAGATCACTGAATGAAGAAAACAGTAACCATGTCAGAATTGACTGTAGTTTAACCTCCTTATGTTTTAGCCTAAACAGACCTTTGCAGTTATACTGAACCTTCTGAAAGGGGTTTAGCCGAAGTCTCAGTGACCCTGTTTGCTAATTAGCGATGTAATGTGTGAGGAAGTATATTCATACTCCCAGATAATAATAAAAAAAAAAATAAATAAAATAAAATAAAATAAAATGTTAAAAAAAATAATAAATGCAAAAATAAGAATGAGACTTTTATTAAAAGGACAAAAATAGACTTGAAGATCTTTGACAGATTTCCAAGAGTTATAAACCAGGTCAAATAGTTCAACCTTTTCATTTTATAGATAAAGATATTAAAATTAAAGAATTTTCAAAATTGCTGGCAGAACGAACACTAGAACATAGGCCCATAACCGACTTCATATTTAGTAGAAAACAAATCAGGACTCAAAAAATTTAGTTTGATGTTTAATAGCTTTCGAACTTCAACTACTTCCCTTCTCTGAGTGTCAGTTCAATCATCACTAGCATGGCTAATCCCCAATCATAGCACAGAGTTTTGTAAGAATGGCATATGGAATGTTCTATGTATAACATCCCAGGTAAATATGAGCTATTATTAATAGGATAAGTTTAAATTATATGCCATTGTCAATATCTGACATTTTACCTATGAATACAGAAGTTTCATATGGTTTGCCTTAATAATATTGTTTATAGTATTATATGACAAATGAATTCTATTATAAAATTTTATTTTTATCTTAACTGCAGAGGGTCCATTTAATGCCTCTTTTCAAGGTTCATTATTACTCTTAATCCTATCAAAGCCATTATCTTTTAAAATTAATTTTTATTAGAATAGAGTTGCTTTACAATGTTATATTGGTTTCTACCATACAGCAAAGTGAATCAGATATATGTACATATATGTCCTTTCTTTTTTTGATTTCCATCCCATTTAGGTCACCTCAGAGAAGAGTTCCCTTAGGTATACAGTAGCTTCTCATTTGTTATCTATTTTATACATATTATCAATAGTGTAAATATGTCAATCACCAACTCTCTATTCCTTCCACCACCTCATGCCATTATCTTTACCTTCATTTGTAGTATATACATATAATCATTTCATAGCATCTCATTCCTTACTGTCATTTGCCTCTTCCATCAAAAGCAACTATATTAATATATTTCATATATTTCCTTTAATTTATATGTGACTTTAACATTTTAAAATGCCATAATTATATTGTAATTCTTTGCAAAATATTAAATCTAACTTAGTAAACAATATACTTTGGATTAGCATTTATTCTCAGAGGTAAAATGAGATTTTGCTTCTCTAAAGCATTAAATAGGTATGACAAGAGTATAGAATTCATTTTTCCAGCCAAGAGTACTGGAGTGGGTTTCCATTTCCTTCTCCAGAGGATCTTCCCGACCCAGGAATCAAACCAGAGTTTCCCACACTGTAGGCAGATGCTTTACCGTCTGAGCCGCAAGGGAAGCCCCTATAGAATTCACAGTAAGAACCAAAAAGATCCTCCATCCATGGGATTTTCCAGGCAAGAATACTGCAGTGGGTTGCAGTTTCCTTCTCCAGGGGATCTTCCTGACATAGGTATCAAACCCAGGTCTCCCACATTGCAGGCAGACTCTTTACCGTATGAACTACCAGGGAATCCTAAATATGTATGACAAGAGTATAGAATTTATCCTAAGAGCCAAAAAGGACCTAACAATCACAGAAATGTGGTACAATTAACATTCTTAGAAACATTGTTTCCATTATGCTTGGCCTTCATGCAGTCGGTATTTTTCAACATTTTCCTTTTTCTTATTTTCTGGTTTAAACACTCAGACAAACACACAATGTGTGAGCATGCTCACACATCCATGAACACACACATACACAAACCCACAGAGGGAGAAAAAAAAGAAATGAAGAAAGGCTGAGACAAGGAGAAGAAAAACTGACCTACTTTTTTCCAGGCCTTACTGAAATATCTAGGTGACAGCCTGAGCTGGCTAGTAACCAGAATTTTCCAGTCCTGCAATTAATCACTGTCAGGTCAACGGGTTCGTTTTGAAAAATCTTGGAAAACGCTTAAAGTTTACTAAAATTGAAATATATACACACAAATATCATAAATGCATACATAAAAATACTTTAAAATTTACCCATTTCAGTTTTAGGTGTCAATTGAAAGCAATTTAGATAATATATGATTTTAAAAATGAAACACAAAGTATTATTAAATACCATTGTTATTGAGTTTCACTGGAGTCTAGTGAAAACAACTTTCTGGCCTGATTTTAAATCCCAAATCAGTCATTTACTTGTCTAATAACCTTTGGATACATCACTTTTGATTTGCATGCATGCATGCATAGTTGCTCAGTCATGTCCCACTCTGCAACCTCATGGACTGCAGCACATAAGGCTTCCCTGTCCTTCACTATCTCAGAGTTTGCTCAAACTCATGTTCATCGATTCGATGATGCCATCCAAATGATCTCATCTTCTGTCTCCCCCTTCTCCTCCTTCCCTCAATCTTTCCCAGCATCAGAGTCTTTTACAGTGAGTCAGTCCTTCCCATCAGGTGGCTAAAGTATTGGAGCTTCAGCATCAGCATCAGTCCTTCCAATGAATATTCAAGGTTGATTTCCTTTAGGATTGATGTATATGATAATTATGTGTATGTTAATGATTCTCAAATTATACTTCCAGTATAGAATTCTGCAGGAAATCATTGGACAGTTTTCAACAGGTTTCCACTGGCTATTTTCTGGGCGCCCCTGGTGGCTTAGAGGGTAAAGCATCTGCCTGCAGTGCAGGAGACCCAGGTTTGATCCCTGGGTCGGGAAGATCCCCTGGAGAAGGAAATGGCACCCCACTCCAGTACTCTTGCCTGGAAAATCCCATGGACGGAGGAGCCTCGTAGGCTACAGTCCATGGGGTCACAGCTCATAACTTTCTCCTCGTTACTTACACTATTTTCAAGTTTTTCATATCAGTTAGTAGATATTCCTTCCTTTACAGTTGCATAGGCTTAAAAGCCTTGGGATCATTCTTTACTGTACTCTTTTTCTTACATCCCACATTTAATCTCTCAGACAATATTGGTGACTCTACTTTCAAAGTATATATAAAACCAATCAGTTTTCTCTTTCACTAAGGATATCATATTTTCTCACTTGCTGCTTTCACTATTCCTTTCAATGAGGTCTACCCTGACTACCTTATTGAAAATTGGCTCAGATCAATTCTTACCAATCTCCTCTTCCTACTGTACTTTTCAGATATATCTATATATCTATTTTCATATATATATTCAGAATATAAAATAGCTTATATGTGATTCATTGATTTCTTAATGCCATTTAGTGATGCTATTTCTTAATTGTATTTTAGTGCCATTATTTTACTATCAGATTATAAACTGCAGGAAGACATGGATTTGTTTGCTTGTTTTATTTATTCCCAGAATTCTGATGCATAGTTGTAGGTATTTGTTAATATTTGCTGAATAAGTAAACAAAAGATCCATAAACAAAATATCTGAAATATTTCTTAAAATAATTGTTTGGAGAAAATAACTTTAAAACAATGTCCCACCCACATCCTAAATAAGCCCCATCATTTAAGTATTCTCTCTGGGCTTCCTTGTTGGCTCAGATAGTAAGGAATCTGCTTGCAGTGTGGGAGAGCCAAGACCTATCCCTGGGTCGGGAAGATCCCCTGGAGAAGGGAATGGCAACCCACTCGAGTATTCTTGCCTGGAAAATTCCATGGACAGAGGAGCCTGGCAGGCTACTGTCCATGGTGTCCCAAAGAATTGGACATTACTGAGGGATGAACAATTTCACTTTCATTTAGTGTTTCCAAGAAAATAAAACTGGCCTTTGTTTTTCTTTTTTGTTTTTATGGTCAGGTGTTATTTAAATTTTACTTAATTGTCAAATGTGTCATTTTTTTAATTTCCAAATGATGGTGAAATATAAAATTCCCAAGGTGAAGCTAAACTGAAATATAATAAATATCTTCAGTTTTAAAATCATTGAATCTTAAATACTGAAGATATAATGCCTATCTTTTAAGTTAATGATATAGACTATGCTTGAATTTAGTGAAGTCAGCAATCTGTTTGCCCCAGAATCTTTTGGGGGAAATAGGTTTTAATCATATTAAAAACTTAGGAGACACTCAGCTAGAAAGAAGTTAGATTAACATTTTTCAAATTATCATTTTTTGTTTGTCTTTTGGTTATAAGCTAAGGCTGAGAAAATATAAAGTAAGAACTCCTTCCCTTCCCAGGGGGCAAGGATATAACAGGTTCCATCCCTTGCATAGTTAAGTAGATATTTAAGCGAATATTTATACACATTCTTTTCCCTGATCCCTTTCTAAACACAGATGGCTGCACATTATATACATTGTTCTACATCTTGCTTTCTCACTTGGCCATATATTATGGAGATTTTTCCACAATAATATATAAAAAATGATTCTCATGAGATCATATTATACTTTGTACATTAGTATGTGTATAAATTTAGACACAGGTACATACATACACTGTAATTTATTTGAGGTAACATTTAGGGAAATTCATATTATTCCCAAATTTCTAGTCATAAGAAAGTACTACAGTAAATAATCATATATTTCTTACACGAGGAGGTATATTTATATAGTAAAAGTTCTATAAGTAAAATGGTTGGGTTCAAGAGAATGACATTTATCACTTTAATAACAATTTCCAAAGCTGCCCATAGAATACTTATCATATTCATACTGCAGCAGCATTGTATGAGTGCTGGTTTAACCAGACTCTTGTTAGGAAGGCTTTAATGATGATGATGATGATGATGGGTACATTAAAAGAAAATTGTCTATATGAATAGAATTGTTTACCTGACAAAGGTAGGAATACAAATTGAAGAGGGGTCAAGGAAATTATTTTTTCTCAGATACAGGTAAATTCTTGGTCAGACAGTGTATATCTCATTACCCTTGACATCAGTGTAATGCCAAAAACACGATAGAAGCCTGGTGATTATTATCATGAGCTGAAACAAATATAAACCTGGAGAACATGATTAAACTTCAGGAGACATAGCAGTACACTCCTAATTTCATATGAAAACAATGAATTTGAAACCTGATTATGACATCACATAGATGTTGAGAGGGTAGCAAAATGGCAGAGTTACAGATACTCATTGACAGCTTAATTACAGCCACCAGTGTAATCTGAGAGAAGCTCTTGACAGCACACACTAAGAAGAGAAGAGAATCACAGGTGACTCAGGTCCCTGCAGGATCTGAAAAATTGTCAGAGCAGGCCATAAGTAATTACCAGAAGACTGGCCTCCAAACCAAGTGGATTGTACAAATGTAACTGGAACAAAAAAGAATCAATGGTCTGTGGGTTAACTTAACAGGTTTTGAAAGTTTATCAGCTCCTTAAATCAGACAACCTTCGAGATGGTATATACCTTGGTAATGGGCTTCCCTGGAGGCTCAAATGATTAAGAGTCTGCACACTATGCAGGATACCTGGGTTTGATCCCTGGGTCAGGAAGATCCCCTGGAGAAGGAAATGGCAACCCACTCCAGTATTATTGCCTGGAGAATCCCATGGATGAAAGAGCCTGTTGGGCTACAGTCTATGGGATCCCGAAGAATTGGACATGACTGAATGACTAACATTTTCACTTTTTTCATACCTTGGTAATAGACCAAGTTACATTTATATCATCTTCTGTTTTTCTCTGAGAGGGTTTGGAAGTTTGACTGTTAGTTATGGTTTCTTGGTTTAATATTAGCTTCATAGTTGTTGTTGATCAGTCACTCAGTCATGTCTGACTCTGTGACCCAGTGGACTGCAGCATGCCAGGCTTCCTTGTCCTTCACTGTCTCTCAGAGTTTGCACATACTCATATCCATTGAGTTGATAATACCATCCAGCCATCCAACCATCTCATTATTGGTCGCCTCCTTCTCCCACCCTTAATCTTGCCCAGCATCAGGGTGTTTTCCAATGAGTAGGATCTTCCCAGCAGGTGGCCAAAGAATTGGAGCTTCAGCATCAGTTCTTCCTACGAATATTTACGGTTGATTTCCTTTAGGATTGACTGGATCTCCTTGCATTTTGGATGCATGAAAATTCTGAAAGAGATGGGAATACCAGACCACCTGACTTGCCTCTTGAGAAACCTATATGCAGGTCAGGAAGCAACAGTTAGAACTGGACATGGAACAATAGACTGGCTCCAAATAGGAAAAGGAGTACATCAAGGCTGTATATTGTCACCCTGATTATGTAATCACAATGGTGTGATCACTCACCTATAGCCAGACAACCTGGAATGTGAGGTCAAGTGGGCCTTAGAAAGCATCACTACGAACAAAGCTAGTGGAGGTGATGGAATTCCAGTTGAGCTATTTCAAATCCTGAAAGATGATGCTGTGAAGGTGCTGCACTCAATATGCCAGCAAATTTGGAAAACTCAGCAGTGGCCACAGGACTGGAAAAAGTCAGTTTTCATTCCAATCCCAAAGAAGAGGCAATCCCAAGAATGCTCAAACAACCACACAATTGCACTCATCTCACACGCTAGTAAAGTAGTACTCAAAATTCTCCAAGCCAGGCTTCAGCAATACGTGAGCCATGAACTTCCAGATGTTCAAGCTGGTTTCAGAAAAGGCAGAGGAACCAGAGATCAAATTGCCAATATCTGCTGGATCATCGAAAAAGCAAGAGAGTTCCAGAAAACATCTATTTCTGCTTTATTGACTATGCCAAAGCCTCTGACTGTGTGCATCACAATAAACTATGGAAACTTCTGAAAGAGATGGGAATACCAGAACACGTGACCTGCCTCTTGAGAAACCTATATGCAGGTCAGGAAGCAACAATGAGAACTGGACATAGAACAACAGATTGGTTACAAATAGGAAAAGGAGTACGTCAAGGATATATATTGTCACCCTGCTTATTTAACTTATATGCAGAGTACATCATGAGACATGCTAGGCTGGAAGAAGCACAAGCTGGAATCAAGATTGCTGGGAGAAATATCAATAACCTCAGATATGCAGAGGACACCACCCTTATGGCAGAAAGTGAAGAGGAACTGAAAGACTCTTGATGAAAGTGAAAGAGGAGAGTGAAAAAGTTGACTTAAAACTCATCATTCAGAAAACTAAGATCATGGCATCTGGTCCCATCACTTCATGGGAAATAGATGGGGAAACAGTGGAAACAGTGTCAGACTTTATTTTTTGGGACTCCAAAATCACTGCAGATGGTGATTGCAGCCACAAAATTAAAAGATGCTTACTCCTTGGAAGGAAAATTATGACCAACCTAGATAGCATATTAAAAAGCAGAGACATTACTTTGCCAATAAAGGTCTGTCTAATTAAGGCTATGGTTTTTCCAGTGGTCATGTATGGGTGAGAGAGTTGGACTGTGAAGAAAGCTGCGCACTGAAAAATTGATGCTTTTGAACTGTGGTGTTGGAGAAGACTCTTGAGAGTCCCTTGGACTGCAAGGAGCTCCAACCAGTCCATCCTAAAGGAGATCAGTCCTGGGTGTTCATTGGAAGGACTGATGCTTGAAGCTGAAACTCCAGTACTTTGGCTACCTCCTGCGAAGAGTTGACTCATTGGAAAAGACCCTGATGCTGAGAGGGATTGGGGGCAGGAGGAGAAGGGGACGACAGAGGATGAGATGGCTGGATGGCATCACTGACTCGATGGACATGAGTTTGAGTAAACTCCGGGAGTTGGTGATGAACAGGGAGGCCTGGCATGCTCCGAATCATGGGGTCACCAAGAGTCTCATACGACTGAGCGATTGAACTGAACTGAACTGAGATCTCCTTGCTGTCCAAGTGACTCTCAAAAGTCTTCTCCAGCCTTATCCCGTCTTCATAGGCATATTCTGTGAATTTAAGTTCCCCAGACATTTTCAAAAGAAATAGGATAATTTTAATTGCTATATTTATCTAAATATGACGTCCTGTTCTTTTGCTTAAATGTGGGTTTAACTCAGGGGAAAACTCCATTGCAAGGAGAGATAATATGACCTCTGTGTAGACACATAAGAAACTGTAAAGCATCTGACACAAGAAAGACAATATAATTGCAAAATATTATTACTACACAGGTATTTCAATTTAGTAAGTGTATAAATAATATCCATTTTGATAGAACATTAACTTTTTGGTGATTTCAATTTCCTTGATATGATTAAGACAGATTATAATTCAGGGTCTAAACAATAAAATTAAATACAAAAAGTAGTTTAAAATGTATAAATACATATGTTGACGCAATTTACTTTAAAATTTTATTCTTCAGTGTAGTAAACTTAACATTAATTATTTTTATCATTAGTTATAGTATTAGTGTATGCAAAGTTGAAAAATTATCTTTGTTTTAAATTTAACATCATTAAGTTAATTGCAGTTGTCTAAAAATCCCTGCTACATGGAATAGTAGATTTCTCCTTCCTGTTCTGTCTTAGTCCTCAGTTTACATAAGGATCTCACTGTTCTTAGAAAGATCCTTTGGAAACAATGGTAAGAGCCAGTATGAAATTTCAGTGAAGATGATTGAATGAGTATTACTAGTTCTATTTCCTGAAAGTAAAAGAAAATGAACTTAAAAGGGGTTATATACATATCTAAGAAATGATGGGAGAGTAAGATTTAGCAGAGAGCACTCATAAAACCTTTAATAACTGCTAGACACTGGCATTATTAAGACATCTGAGACATTTAATCCCTGTAAGCATATTATAGGGTAGGTACTACTATTATTATCAATGTTTTACTGATAAGAAAGCTAAGGCACAGAAATATTTTCTTATTGGAAAGAAGTATTTTTAACTAGAGTTATGAACAGCCAGTATCTTTGTAAAATTTTCTCTTCAATTCTGTGTTTTTACCTGATGTGTGCATATTACTTTGCCCCAGGAGAGAGAACTCCATGATGTAATCTACAAGACTTTAAGCTTCCTTTTAGCCTGGGAAGCAGAGAAGAATAGGGATAAATAGGCAAAATAATAACTGAACAGCAGGGAGACAGTGCAGTCAATGATATTAAACCAGATTTAGTTAATCTGTAAAGTAAATTGTTTAACATAGAGAATCATCCATTCCTTTTTAAAATTTCAGGTGCAGAGGAGATTACATATATCACAAACTCTGAAAGTTAGGTGAATGTAATTGCATTTTATACTAGTAATTTATACTAGTCACATAGGAAATTCAAACTAGTAACATAGGAAACTGTAGTTCTCACAGATTTAGGTGGGTTTTGAAATTAAAAGGTAACTAAATTTGATTTTAGTTGACAAGGTTCACCTGTATCTCATGAAGAAGATTCTAGAAATTGAGAAAGTGATGGGAAGTATTTAGATATCAAAAACTATGAGAAAATATGCAACAATAGGAAAGTCAAAATCTAATGTAAAAATGAATTTTTTAATCAATCTTTTCACATGGCCCACTCAACAAATGTATACAATATAAAAAGTCTTCACTATACATTAAACAAATACCTACTGGTTTGTGCACTGTGGCCTCTCAAACTCTAAAGTGAGTAGACTTCTAGATAGCAGCTATAATTTGAATTATGACTGTACTCTTTGGAAAAATTAAATAAGTAAAATTTCTATTTATCTCAAACATTTTTTAGTGGTATAACTAGACTTGTTTTCAGCAGAAGACCATCTTCTATTAAAATCTTAAGACAGTGAAGTATCAATTGAGATTACTTAGCCGGGGTAGAAAATAGCAAGATGTATTTAAGTATTCAAGCAACTGTGAAAAATGTGTTATGTCCATGCTTCTTACTGATAACTAAAATTTTAACTGGGCACTAGGAAAATGAAACATACATAAAAGTTTTTATACTTGGCTGATAAAGAAAAACATTTCTCCATCACCACATGCTTAACTGTAGAAATCATTATAAAGATAAATTCAACAGAATGTACAAAGGCATATGTATAATTCCATCAGGGAAGATGTATATTCTTCTGAAATATAATTCCCTAGCATTCCTGGCTTATACTTCTGTTCTTTTATGGAAAAAAAATTCCTAATGTGATCTCCTCATTGTTTCTATGAATATATGTGTGTATGTGTATATGTATACAGATATATATATACATACATAAAATGTTAGATATTACTAATACTTCATATTGGATGCTTTTAAACATAGTTAATATTCAGTAGTTATAAGAAAGAAAGAAAATATCAGTGCTCACTTAGCTCTTGATTTCCATAAATATTTTATCAGTTTTAAATAATATTGTGCTAGAAAATAATTTTTGCATAATTAGTTTAATTCTAGTTTTATTTATATGTGATGACAGAAAAAAATGTGTATGACTTTTATCTTTTGGAAAATGGCTAATTTTTCTAATAGTAATACATATCAAGATGTTGAAATGACAAATTCTTTATCTTCTTGAACCTCAAATATGATGTAGCTTGTTACATTAGCGCCAAGAAAGCAGGCCGTAAATTACCAAAGTGTGTTCAAGCATGTCTGCAGGTTTGACATTGCCTTCCTCCTAGAACATCCATCATTGCAGAAATGTCCTGAGAACCAAAAGCACAGACTATAAAGAAATTAAATCCCAAAATAGAGGTAGGCAATTTTTACTCTTAATATCAGATACAAAGTACTAATGTATCTGTTGAGCTTCTACCTCATCTATGAACCCAGTAATCATCAGACTTTTATGCTTTAAACAATAAAGAGTTTACGTATGTTAACTTAGTAGTGGTTAAAAATAGAGTAAGAATGGAGTAGAGTAAAATTAATAGAAAAAAACTGAAACATGAACAAAAGATATTACTTCGCACATTTTAGGAAATATAAAGTTTAATTAAAAAACCTCAAAGAGTTTATTAAATTCACCTTTAAGACTAGTAAATTTTTAAAGAACATGCTTGAAATGAGGAACAGTCAAGGCATTTTTCATTTCAGGACTTATACTATATAACATAGAACTGCAAATACTGTTTAAGTTGCAGAGGCAAAGAAACAAATTGAAAGGCACAAATTATAATGTCTTTTTCTGGTCTAAGAATTTTAAGTTCCCTAAGGAGATAAATGGGAAATAGGGACTCAACTATTTAAATGTGATACCCATTCAGAATATTAATTAGGTATGGAAAGAATATTCCATCACATACTCATTGATTTCAGTCAGCATCAATAAAAGGTCTACTGTTGAGGATGTAAAAAGTCCACCCAGGAATGGTGGGAAGAGATCTGAGGCTTCCAAATTGGCAAGTGTTAAAGAATACGCCTGCCAATGAAGGAGACACAAGAGATGCAAGTTCAATCCCTAGGTTGGGAAGATCCCCTGGAGTAGGAAATGCCAACCCACTCCAGTATTCTTGCCTGGAAAATGCCATGGACATAAGAGTCTTGTGAGCTACAGTCCATGGGGTCTCAAAGAGTTGGACTCTACTGAGCAACTGAGCAGTAAAAAGGACATGACATCCAGAAAATGGTGACGTGGTAGAGAGTAGAGACAGAGTAGTATGGAGGTTCTTACAAAGTAAAAACAGGGCTACCATGTGACCCAGCAACTCCATTCTAGGGCATATATCAAGAGAAAAGCATAATTCAAAAAGATACATGCACCCCAGTCTTCATTGCAGCACTATTTACAATAACCAGAACATGGAAGCAACTTAAATGTCTATCAAGAGAGGAATGGATAAAGGAGATGTGGTACATATATACAATGGAATATTATTCAGCCATATAAAAAATGAAATAATGCCATTTGCAGTGGCTTGGATGGACCTAGAGACTATCATACTGAATGAAGTCTGACAAAGACAAATATCACATGATTTCACTTATACGTGGAAACTTTAAAAAAATGAGCACAAATGAACTTATCTACAAAATAGAAATACAGTTACAGACGTGGAAAACTAAGTAACAGTTACCAGGGGTATGGGGGTGAGGAATAAATTGAGAAATTGGGATTGATATATACACCATACTACATATAAAATAGACAACTGAAAAGAACTACAGTATACCACACAGAACTCTATTCATTGCTTTGTAATGACCTATATGGGACAAGAATCTAAAAAAAGAGTGGATATATGTATAACTAAGTCATTCTGCTGTAGCTCTGAAACAAACACAACATTATAAATCAACTATGCTCCAATAAGATTTTTAAGAAATAAAGATAATTTTAATTAATTTTAAAATTTTAGCAATTTTAAATAAAATACAAAAAAGGAAAATTTCAGATCCTAGAAATTTTTTTCCCTGGGGGCTGGAAAAACTTAATGGAAACTGTGTCATATTTTAATATTCAGTTTATTACTTTTCTTACCATAACATTTAAAATGCTATTGTTTGGGTGGATCACAGGTACTTACTTCTTTAGCTGGTTCAAGTTGGTTTACAATTAAAACTCTGTCCATGTTACTTAGTCTATAGCTAAGACAGAAACAACATCAAAATATTTCTTCACTTTAGGATAGCTATATTAAGTAATAGTAAACAACGTATTTTGTGTTTTTCTGGTGGCTCAGACAGTAAAGAATCCACCTGCCAATGCAGGAGAATCAGGTTCAATCCCTATGTCAGGAAAGTTCCCTGAAGAAAGAAATGGCAACCCACTCCAGTATTCTTGCCTGGAAAATCCCATGAATAGAGGAGCCTGGCAGGCTACTGTTCATGGCGTCACAAAAGTGTGGGACACCATGATTTAGCGACTAAACCACAACAAGCAACGTATTTATTATGTTCATATTTTGGAACATGTGACAAACAAATGCTAAGGTGAATGAGAAGGTAAATCAGGTCCTGTGAATCTTTGGCTGTGGTAGAATAATGCCCCTCCAATGGCTGTGCAATGACCACATCCCCAAAACCTCTGAATATGACCTTGCCTAAAAAGGGCTTGACTGATGTAAGGCATGGCCTTAAGCACGTGCAGGTAGTATGAAACACCCAGCTGGGGCCAATCTAATCACATGAGTGCCTAAAAGCAGGGAAGCATCTCCAGCTGGAGGAAGAAGCGGAGGACAGCAGGGAGAGACAGCAGAAGCAAAAGGGAGAGTCTAGAAGTCTACCTATCATTTTGTGGAAGGAACAGTGGTCCAAAAGGTATTGGAGGGGCCTGGAAACTATGAGAATAAACACGGGCAACTTCTCAGGACTAAAGACTGCTCACCAACTGAAAACTGGCAAGGACTTCAGTCTCAGGAACTGAATGCCTTCACAAGCAGGAGTTTTGGAAACACATTCATTCCTTCCCAGAGCCTCCTGAAAGGGACAGAACTTGAGTGTCACCAATTCTGGCCTTCTGAGAGCCTAAGCAGAAGAGCAGCTGAGCCCACCTGGATTCCTGACTTGCCTGACCTACAAAGGTTAGTCTGTAAATGTGTGTTGTTTTAAGCTAATATACTGTGGCAATTTGCTAAAGCAATAGAACAGTAATACAGCAGTGTAGAGAAGTGTTTCAATTTAAGAATCAGTGCTAAATGGCTAAAAAGTATGAAATATCTTCAAGGACATTATTAAGAGTGTGTATAAGTTCTATTATAATCGATATGAAGGATGAAATAAATTCATATCCCCACACATGCTATTAAAACAATTTTTAATATAAGCGTGGATACAGTATATTTCAATTTTCTTCCAAATGTGCAGTTAGGGAAGACGAGCATATCTAGGCCCAATTCGTCGTGCTAACCCATTGAAACATGCTGATGTAGAAAACCCGGAAAGCAGGGTCAGGTCTTCTCAGAAAACCTCCACTCCAAGACTCATGCCTAAACCTCTTCTCAGTCGGGGCTGTTAGCAGTTAAGCTGCTCAACTGACCTGACTTCTGCAAACATTTTCTCAACTCATTTCAGCTAGAGATTTAAGCAACCATAAGAAGAAAAACTGAAGGGCAGCTTTTGTAATGGATATTTGACTCCAGCTATGATTACAATGCTGTGCACTTTTGCAGGTCAACATTTTGATTTGGACAGTTGAAATTCTTTGGGGGCAATGTCAGTGATAATAGAAAATACAAATAATCATTGAAATTGCATGATATCTTATTTCATGCAAACCACCTGGCCATTCACCCTTCATTGTTTGTGTACCTAGGCATATTTTGTCTGCCCAAATAGTGGATAAGTCCTATTTCAAAACTCTGACGGCATTTCCATGTAGATTTTTAACGAGTGTGTTGGTAGGAATGTAACAGATACTGATGACAGATTTTTATAATATCATTTTGTAAGATACGGTACACAAGATAAAATTGGCAGATTGGGAAGTGGCCAAATGCCAAGGGCAAATAACCAAAGTAAAACATGTTTCAATTTAGATTTAAATCTGTTATTATTGTGGGCAAGAATGGAGACTTTTTTACTACTCATCAATCATCCAAACAGTCAGTCAATTATTAGATAAGTCTTTATGGAGTGCCTAAAGTATAGTAGAAAGTAATTTATGGTACCCTGCCATCTGTATGTATGATTTAAAAGAAATAACTTTGTTAGATTACATCTGAGTTTATTTTTTCACTATATTAAAGAAGCAATTTTTCAAATAGGAAAAAATATATTATTTCAAAGTTCGCTTTTAAATTTACTCATTTAAATTCCCAAGTGAGACTCAATAAACTGTTACCAATTCTGGATATATAACAGCAGAAATCTTTCTGCATCTGCCTCATTGCTTATCACAACTGTCTTGCTTTTCTGTGTTTCAGAATATTGCTAAGAGCACACAACCTTGCCATTGCAATTTCAAACTGATTTTCTTTTCATGTTCCCTATCTAGTTGCCTAGATTCCAAGGTCATCTCTTGGTTTTCCCTGTAGGCACTGATGAAAAAGTAAATTGAAAAAAAAAATACATAGAAGAATCTAAATTTCTTATGTGACAATGCCAACAAATAACTTACATAATATTTTGAACTGGTGATTTAAAATATGAAGACATCCTGACCTGAAAATAATGGAAGATAAAGACACAGTTCACTAAAGAAAAGAATAAAAGATTTAAAATGTAAAATATTTTTTAAAACTTGGAATTACAATTAATTCTTAGCAGATAAAATGATGAAATAAGATTGCAAATTTTAGAGAAGCCTAATTTTTCCTGATGATCATAATTATGTAGCTATATTAACCCTCATATTATAGCTATAACATGTCCATAATCTGAAAAAAGATAATAAATCTCCTATTTTATCATCCAGAGTAACACCTTGGTCTTGAATAGAAACTTGCTCTTTGAATTTGTAATTGAAATAACAACAACAATAATAGCAACAATGTTTTTTTCCCTAACTCAGAAGCTCGTTTTTGAAAAAATAAATGAAAATAGTTTTTTGTTTTAGTTCCAGTATTGATGACAAAGACAAAAGCAGGCCAGGAAAAACAAAATATGTCAGTCTGATATGGTTTGTTATGATATGAAATTGGAATATTTGCTAATTTTATAATGTATTTATCTAAAGATATCAAGGTTCTAAATCTTCATTTTAAAAAATCCATTAAATATAATATACAATGAAAGAAAAATAATTAGGAAATATTTGTAGGAAATAAGTTTATCACTAGATATTAAATCATTTAAACATAAGTGGTTATAAGCTTTATATTTACTAAAATCATTACATTTTAAATAACATCATTAATAAGACAAAAATATAGATATACTGAGTGGTTAAATGTAATTCAAAAGGCTTCATGATAAGAATGCTTAAGTAACATGTAAAATATTAAATTTCAATGTTTTAAGCTTATCTCTATTTTTCAATAGGATTCTGCTTATGTAGAAGTGATACCTTGGAAAAAAATCTAAATACCATAAAAATAGTTTCTACTCAAAGTCATAAGCAACAGAACATAGAAAATTTGTCTATTAGTATGACAGATGCTGCTGTGGTTCATATGTACATAACCTCTGTGATATTTATTTTTATTTGTGAAGTTTTCTAGGCTATAATGCCCAGTTTTTCAGTCAAACACTAATCTAGCTGCTGTTGTGATGTTAGATGTAGTTTACAGCTGTGCAATCTGTTAACATTAGGAACTAGGGATAACTTTGAACAGTATGAGTTGACCTCATTCAGTCATTTCAAACACCTTAATAGCTTAATAGGCATCACCAATAGGAAAAAGAAATTCTGCCTCAAGTCTGCTGCATCCATTCCTGCCAGAGTTTCCAGCCTGGTGGTCTCCTCTATAAAATTTTGACCTGCTGGCCCCCAGAATAAAGTGAGCCAATTCCTTATAATAAATGTCTTTACATATAGATAAATGATAGCTTCAGTTCAGTTCAGTCTCTCAGTCATGCCCGACTCTTTGCTGCCCCATGGACTGCAGCATACCAGGCTTCCCTGTCCATCACCAGCCCCCAGAGCTTGCTCAGACTCATGTATTTCGAGTCAGTGATGCCATCCAACCACCTTGTTCTCTGTCATCCCCTTTTCCTCCTGCCTTCAGTCTTTCCCAGCATCAGGGTCTTTTCCAATGTGCCAGTTCTTCACATCAGGTGGCCAAAGGATTGGAGCTTCAGTTTCAGTATCAGTCCTTCCGATAAATATTCAGGACTGATTTCCTTTAGGATGGACTGGTTTGATCTCCTTGCTGTCCAAGTGACACTCAAGAGTCTTCTCCAACACCACAGTTCAAAAGCATCAATTCTTTACCATGCAGCTTTTCTTTATGGCCCAACTCTCACATCCATACATGACTTCTGGAAAAACCATAAAAAAATACTCTACGAAAAAACCATAGCTTTCACTAGACGGACCTTTGTCAGCTAAGTAATGGCTCTGCTTTTAAATATGCTGTCTAGATTTGTCATAGTTTTTCTTCCAAGGAGAAAGTGTCTTTTAATTTCATGACTGCATTCACTGTCTGCAGTGATTTTGGAGTCCAAGAAAATAAAGTCTCTCACTGATACCATTGTTTCCTCTTCTATTTGCCATGAAGTGATGGGCTCAGATGCCATGATCTTAGTTTTTTTGAATATAAATTTTAAGATGATAGCTTGATGATTAATAAATGATAGAGTCCACTGGTTCTGTTTTTCTGGAAAAACCTGATTGACCTAGAACCACATGAAAATGTAAAAAAATCAAAGACATTTAATAGTTACTGCAATAAATTTGTTTTTGTCACATAGAATACAATTTATAAAAACTCTAAGTTCAGATTTATACATGTATCTCATTGCTTGAATACCACCAGACTCTGATAAAACACATCTAATCCTAACTTAGGGTGTTCTTGTTAAACACTAGTATTCATGAAAAGAATTAAGCAGGAAGAGCTTAGATATAGACTGACGTTTCAAGATCCTTTTCTTCTTATTACCAATATTTCCCAGGGTTTTTCTGACTACTTTTGTCACTTAGCTTTTTTGTTTCATGTATTTCTGAGTGGGTCTTATTTGTGATTAATACCTAGCCTATAAACGTATCTGGGCCCATGTTTAATCTGTGGTTATTTTGGTAAAACATTTTCATTGTAAGTAGTGATAACCAAGTGTCCCATACTAACAGAAACAGAAATCTGTTATATGTAATATCCATGATTAAATATTGTCACTTTACAATTATTTGAAATGATGAAATGCAAAGGTTTTTTTTTGTTTGTTTGTTTTCTTTTGTTTTTAGTCTTTCAATACTGTATTTTCAAATCACCAAACTATTTCTCTAATTCTTCCTTCTCTCTGACCTGTTTTAAAATCAGGTCAATGAAAGATGAGAAAACTGCACTCTTAATGTCAGAGATTCAAAATGAATTAGTTAATATAAAGAATTAAGTCAGTTGATGTATGAAGCTATACTAATAATACATTCCTTTTATGCTTTGTGACTCATATGAGTCTATATGCCACATAATTAGGAATCCACATGAACAGCAGCTAAGGTAGGATTGTCAGTGTCAAGAAAACATGAGTGTTTCAAAGATGCTTTGGGAAAAAAGAAGGAATTGGGTCAAAATATATGTAGCGCTGTTCTTAGTTACTCAGTCATGTCTGACTCCACCGGACTCCTCTGTCCATGGGGATTCTCCAGGAAAGAATACTGGATTGGGTTGCCATGACCTTTTCCAGGGGATCTTCCCAACTGAGGGATTGAACCTGAGGTCTCTTTCATTGCAGGTGGAATCTTTACTGTCTAAGCCACCAAGAGAAGCCCAAGAATACTTGAGTGGGTAACCTATCCCTTCTCCAGGATATCTTTCTGACTTGGGAATTGAACTGGGGTCCCCTGCTTTGCAGGAGGATTTGTTACCAGTTGAGCTACCAGGAAAGCCCGTATGTAGCACTACAAGTTAACATTACAATTTATGTAGTATACTTTGTTCTTTTCTATAAATACCTAAACCTATTTTCAAGTCTCAGTATAGAATTAAATTCCAGGAAATAATTTGGCAAAGGATAATTTAGTTAGTTGAGAAATCCAACTGAGTATGTCAGGCATGAGGCATGAGGCCATAAAATTATTTGTCAGTAGCTGACAAACATTTCAATATTTGGTATATGTAGCAGATTATAGAAGTAATCTGTAACAGACTGTCAAATGAGAATGCAGTAATATTTTAAATAATAAAAGCATAAGTAATCAACCCATCAATTAGAATATTTTTTTCTTTCTAGAAGTAAAAATTACAGATAACACCTATGTATATTTAAACATTTAAATGTACATTTAAAATTTTTTAGGGACAACTTCTATGTACTGGCAGACATCTTCTACATACTTACTACCAATTGCTCTGTATAATAAGAAACAACTCTCATAAGTACCTAATATTAACAAATACAACTTAAATTATGTCATTTATATATAAATAAGAAATCAATAGATTTTAGATAGGTTAAAATATAAAAATTAAAATGTATAATTTTCCAACAAACCTTGCATTAAAAAGAAAATTAAATTATTTTGCTATTCCTCTAACATTGTTTGATATTAATATTTATTCATTATGATCTTAATATGAATGTAGAAATAAAATAGTGAATAATGAATATTGATTGAGTGACCATTTAGGACTGAGTAAAAATGTGAGGCATTTTATTTTTTGAAAGATATTTTTGTAATTTTATTCTCCTATCCACCAACCCACTCAAATATGTATAGTTAAAGGGTTTAAAAATAATTGATTAATGAAGTAAAAAGTGAACCCATCCTCTATGACAATATTTCTGAAACATGGGGAAAATATGGATATTACATAAAATATACATTTTATAACTAAAAATTTAGATCCAACTTGAAGTGCTTAGATTTAACATTTATGGAAAAGCTATAATGTGCTTTACGCACCATTTGTTTAAGAGCAAATATTGATAATGATGATTAAAATAATTTCATATTTCTAATCCCCAAGTTGCTCAATGTTACACATGCTTATTCCTCATTTATATTAGTGCCCTAAACATTTAGATGAGGACCTGTAATTATGAATACCTCCATTAGTTTGTGGTCAGATTAATTTGTTTTCAATTTGTGTTCAAAGAGTAACTGACTGTTTAATATACTACAGGCAGTTTTAGTAACTGTGGGTACTACAGGCAAGAGAGAAGAGAAGTTGGAGCATGGGTCGGAGAAGCCACGGGTGGGTTCATGCATCCTGGGACCTGACCATAACCCTCCCTTTCTCTTGCACTCACAATGCAGAAGTCAGCATATTGAGGTTGATAGGGTAGTTTGGGATCTGAAGCAGTTTATAAACAATGGTTGAATGTCATCAACCTCCTGACAGGGACATAGTACAATGTGATAATATGGCCAAGATGGGCTGTGTCCCAGTACCCAAGACCACCACCCTCCCTCCACATATTTCCTTCACTAGTTGGCACCCAGGTCCACAGAAAATCCTAGTCAGATTCCTACAAGAAGGTAGGTTTGTGAGTTGGGTAAGAGAAAAATTGAGTGAGCTCTCATCTAATGGCCTTTTCATGTTCCTGGGAATAAAGGTGGCAAAAGTTGAAGGAAAACAATGCCCAAATAAATGGTCAAGAAATGGGAGAAGTCATTACAGGGCGGGGCTGAGATCCTGAATGTGAGCAGAAACAGAGACAAGAATTCACCAGTCCTCATTACTGGTGAACTTCATTTACTCCAGCCTGTACCAGTATCACTAACAACGATTATGTCAGGGCAGAGTGGCGGTTTTGAGGGATAAATGAAAAGTAAAAGGCCAAACAAATAGGCAGTACTGGTTAACAGATGATGTAAGTGCTATTCCATGCCTCGAAAAGAAAGGCGACACAGAAGAGAAATACAGAAAATGAGGTAGAAGAGGGATGAAAAGAACAAAGTCACAATGAGATAAAATAAGAAACATGTTAAAGATACATAGAGTTCTGGTGTTAGAAGTTTGTGATCAAATAGTATAAAAGTCCAATTGATTATTTTAGAGATAAAAAGAGTTCCAAAGAAAGTTGAGCTCCACTGATGTCCATCCAATACTTGAGATCAACCTGAGGGTGAATTCCCTGTGGCTTGAACCTGCGGGTTATTTTCATTCGTGTCTCCCCCAGTGCTGTCCAGCTGTCATCCACACTGCATACCTCATACAGACCCTGGCATAAAACAGCACAGAGAGCAAAGCAATTCATGACCCTGGTACTGTTGGAGTCTGCTAAGAGCTTACTTAGATCATATACAAAGCGAATTTGATATAAAGATAACTCCAGTGCCTTCCTATGTAAACCATCCCAAATATTATTTGCCTAATAGGAGAAGCCTTACATACTTATCTTCTTGAAACTATAAATGGTGGAAGCACAGTGAGTTGAAATTCACAGAAGAGGGAAATTTTGTTTTCCTCGGTGTTGTCCATGGCTATGCTTTTTTGATATCACCTATCCAGCTAGCAAAGCCTCTTATGGATTTCTCGTTTCAGAATAATACAGTTCAGGGTTGGCAAGTAAACAGCATGCAAGCTGCCTAGCTGATGATTGCATTTTCCCACTTGTGTAGAGAATTAACTGAAGAATTCTTCTTGACATACTGTCTAAAGCAGTCACTATCAATTCTTCAGCATTTGTACTTAGGAAGCAAGCTAGCTGACTTTTCTAGCTTTTCCTTAGAAAACCCCAGATTCCACACAATTGTCTTTGGTTCTGGTACCCTAGGCATATGTTCAAGGGCAAGTTACTTCTTCAGGGACAGAGGAGATTTGGTTTGATGACATTCACAAGCATATTGGGCTTCCTGAAATCCAATCCATCCAAGACAGGTTCCCACAGAGATTTCTAATCCCAGAGGTGAACCTAGACATTCTTCTTTTCCATAAAGGCTTTGCTGGCCTGTGTGATTCTGGATTTCATGTTGTTAAAAGTGCACTGATTCTGTTATCATGGCTATGTCGCTACCCACCTCCACCACCCATATTTGATGTGAGGCAAATATGTTTCTCATACCTTGGTAGACTATTTGTCTTAAGAAATATGAAAAGCTAAAAATTGCTGGTCCCTCAGTCGTGTCTGATTCTTTGTGACCCGATGGACTGTAGTCTGCCAGGCTCCTCTGTCCGTGGAGTTCTTCATTCAAGAATGCTGAAGTAGGTAGCCATTCCCTTCTCCAGGGTCTCCTACATTGCAGGAAGATTCTTTACCATCTCATCCACAGGGAAACATTCTACAAATAGATATAAAAATTCTATACCACATACATTTTTCTTACATTCTCAAAAGAAGTACAACTAATCAGTGTTATCCTTGTGTGCTCATTCTAACATGCAAAATTGAGAAATTTATTATAATACACAAAGAAGAAAATCAGCTCGGTGTTTGGCTCAAATCCCCAGGTTTCTCAAGGATATTTAAAATTGAATGCAATTATATTAATTTTAGCAATATTGGAAGTAGATTTAAAGATGAGCAGGGGTCTTGTTTTATGACAGTAAACAGATTTCATATTTCATAATCCTCCCATATAAATATGAGGATATGTATTATATATGGGTCTGTCTGGGCTCTCCATCTTAGTGCATCAAAATATTTGGCTGTATTTATCACTTAATTATTCTAATTATTTATCTTAAGAATCACAGTTCTATTAAGAATCTAATACTTTAAAAATCATTTGGTTTTCAGAGACAATATGTCCTCTTTGTTTTGTGTCTTAAACATATCTCCCATTCTTTCAGATTCAATATTCCTGCTTTTTTAAGATTTATTTTTGAGAGACAATATTATATAGGCATTTTCTAGTGATTTAATGCTCTTTTACTTAATGTCTTGCCTGTTATGTTGGTTATATGCCCTTTTCAGTTTATTTGTGTTCACAATTAAACAAGAAAATCCCCCAAATTGTCTCTGCTCCCATAACCTCAGGCTATATCACAGAATGTGAACTTTTGGTTTGACAAGTAAAACAGGTAACAACATTTCTGCGTCATATTGCCATTCCAGTCTGAGTGTTGCGACTGCCTCATAGTTGTTTGGTTAATGTGTTGTCTACAAAAATCCCTTAAAACAAAACCTCATGGCAGGTGTCACACTCATTTTAGGGAAAGGGAAATACGTGTTCTACTCCTGATTCTCATGTTCAACTTAGATGTCACACTGATTCAGCAAGTGTGACAGCTCATGAACCCCAAATACATAACTGTTATCTAACATATTGAAGCAGTACTATATAATTCAACAAATTTTGCATATCATGATAAGATATATAAAAGCTGTGTTAACTTTCATTTCACAAAGAGAACACCCAAATTTCTTTAACAAGCATTCAAAAAATTATCTAGAATCTACAAAGTGATTTTGCCAGAAACATTGCTTCTATTAAAATACATGTTGTAATTACTTGTTTGACCACTAGCTTGATGTCACAGTTATTTGACATTGTAATTTCTGAGATCTTGGGATTATTTGACTTGGTCAAGCTTCACTCTCCTAATTTAAAAACAAAAAAAACAGATTAATATTTTTAGGAAAATAATGTTTTTAATTTGTGGTTTGGATTGTGGGAAACAAACTGGGGAAGCTACATTGTAAACTGTTTTTATGCAAACTGTGAAAATTTATTATGACATATGTATGCCACATTCAACTCCCAATTTCCTACAAGACTGTCAGACTTTTTATTTTATTCTCATATGTTTTCATTGCCATGTCATGTAAGCAATTGCATGGGTGGCAGAAGTCAGTAACGAATTTCAACAGTTTATTTCCAGTGAGATTTCTAATGAGTTTGTTTCCCCCCCTGAGACCTATTTAAAAGGCAAAGTAACAAGCACTTGAATCTGTTACTTTTAATCAAATGTGTTACAAAAGCTGAAAAATTTAATGTAACATTTTATCTTCTCAGCTTTTTATCAGGTATTGAATTAGACACTGGGAAGCATGTTCCTCTTTATATATGAAAAAAGTAAAAAAGAATAAATTAGGAATTTAAAAACACATAGACATTCTTTTAAATTTATATTAATAGTATTTTATCTTTCTTAGTAACTTTTGATCAGATTTAAGCAAAAATACTATTCCATTTTCATTCCCCCATCCACTACCATTAAGTTTCTAAGAAATAAAATAAGTGTGAATATTTTCACTTCCACCTCTGCATATTTGCCAATTATAGAATTCTCTTTCCATTTCCCCTTTATGCCAACCCTTAATCCTCAACCTTCCACCCCACAAAGGGCACATTCTGGCAGGTGGACTGAGAGTTTTGCCCAAATACAAAGAGTAGGTTAGATTCAGTGCAACAAAAACTTGGGTAAATTTCCAGTCAGCTTTCCCTCTGGCCAACATGCAAACCAAAACCTGTATCTGATGAAGCTGGGAGCCTCATTATAATGTTCTTATAGGATTTCATTTCTTCCAAAACAGTTGAATATTGCCTTATCATGGCTTGGAAACAGATCATTTATTCTATTTCTGATGACCTTTCATACAGCAAAAATTATAATAAATATATCTACCAAAGAATGCACTATTTTCTTTTATTTATATGGAAACTTTCCCCAATAAGAATGTCCTATCATCATTTTCTCAAAAAATTAAATTTCATTTTTATTGTATCCATTGAAATGTCATGTTATTAAAAGTGCATAGTATTATAATGCTAATTTTAAAATTGCAGTCATTTGCCTACCTCTATCCATGGTAGAATTGACCACTGCAGGCCTATTACTTGTTTTGAATTTGATTCATTTACACTTTTATCACCCAGAATCGACTCTGTTATTTCCTGATTCTTTTAATTGTAGATATAATCTGATACTTATTTTGAAAAATTATTTAGTCAATACATAACCCCTCTCAACCCCACTCCCAAACACCTTCTTATTCCATCCTCTGTGTACAGTATATAACTTTTTTTTGTAAATAGTCAGTGTTTAAGTTTTATATCTTTGTAAGTTTTGTTAGTGTGATATGGTTAGATTATCTCTCTTATATAACATGGGACTGAGACTTTGGAATTTAAATTTTGATTACCTTTTTTATTTGAATGCATCCATATAAGCACAAAAGTATTAAAAATTATATTTTGTCATAGAAAATGGAATCAGATAATGTCAGATTCATTTCAGTCTGAATATGGAAGTGTTTCTCCTGAAATCCTTCCTTTTGGTGCATTTTGAATTCATTCTCCTCTTATCACTTGGTTTTATCCTTGAGACTTTCCATTCTCATTATCTTGGAAATATTCTTTACCTTCCTTGCTGGATTGTTCCAACTCTGGTATTACACTTTTTTCTTGCTTCCTGCCTTATTTTTATCAAATCACATTCACAAGTAGTTTCTGAAAATGATCTGGGGAAGGATTTTCTTGAGAACTTGCTTGCTTGAGAAAGAGCAAAACTGCATGCTCCCTGACCTCAAACTATACTACAAAGCTATAGTAATCAAAGAAGTACAGTACTGAAACAAAATCAGATACATAGATAAATGGAACAGAATAGACAGGCATAAATAAACTTAATTCCCATACAGTCAATCTACAATAGAAGAGGCAAAAATATACAGTGGGGAAAAGACAGTCTCTTTATTGAATGGCATTGTAAAAACTGGGCAGTAACTTGTAAAAGAGTTAAGGTGGACTATTTTCTAATACCATATACAAAATTACCCTCAAATAGATTTAGAAGCTTACTTAAATGTTAGATCCGAAACTGTAAAACTTCTAGAAGAAAACATAGGCAGCAAATTCTTTGAAATCAGCTTTAACAATACTTTTTTAGATTTATCTCCTTAGGCAAGGGCAATGAAAGCAAAAAAATGAACAAATGGGACCACATGGTTAACAAAAATTATTTAACAATTCAAATAAAACTTTAAGTTTTAATTTAACCAATGTGATGAATTTGTCATTTTTTCTTTTCTTTTTTTTTTTTTTTTAATGTAGAGAACACTATTCTAATCAATCTTTGAGCACTTTTCTCCTCAATTTTGCATATTTCCTTTCAAATCTGTGTTTGAAGGGCTGGTAGAGTAAAATGAAAGTTGCACAATTTGCTTTTACATTTATTTATTCTCATCATTGCATCAAGACTTTAAATGAGAGGTTTCTGGACTAGAGTTGAAGCCCAGTCTTTTCTGTAAGATTGTAAGCAGAATTAAAGTAAAGCCTATGAATACCTTCTTCCATTTTCATTTCCAGAAGTTAGCATGTGCTATGCTGTACTTAGTTGCTTAGTCCTGTCTGACTCTCTGCGACCCCATGGACTGTAGCCCATCAGACTCCTCTTCCATGGGGTTTCTCCAGGTAAGAATACTGAGGTGGGTTTCCATGCCCTCCTCCAGGGGGTCGTCCCAACCCAGGGGTCGAACCCAGGTCTCCTGCATCGCAGGTGAATTCTTTGCCATCTGAACTGCCAGGGAAACCAAAGAACACTGGAGTGGGTGGCCTATCCCTTCTTCAGGGGATTGTCCCGATCCAGGAATTGAACCCGGGTCTCCTGCATTGCAGGAAGATTCTTTACCAACTGAGCTACCAGGGAAGTCTCAGAAGTTAGCATAGTACCTGGCATAAAGGAAATTCTTTGCAAGTGTTAAGTGAATTACATGTATGAATTATGAATTATCTGTGAGTTTTAAAATAAAATTTAATTGAATAATATAAATGAATTATGTATATGCACATATATGCAAATCTAGGTAACCTAATTCACCAAAAATAACAGCATAATTTTTACAAAAGTCACCAGTGCTGGAGGAGAATTTTAATATTGAAATACTCTTTAGGTCACATTAGTAATTTGAAGGATGAAGATTCAGTTTTTTATTATTTTCTTCCATTAAGCTCACTGTAATCACACTGTGTGAATCTGCTCAAGCTCCTAAGCTGATTCTACATCTGTCTCCCTTTCTGCCAAACTACGATTCTTGGTAAACATGAAGCCTGTTACAGGGTGGTCTGGAGATATTGAGAACTTGTGTGATAAATAAAAATTTAGGCCTTTCTACAAACTAAACTTTCTACAAACTAAAATAATAAATAGTCAAATATTTTGGAGCCCTATTTTGGTACAATAAGTTTAAGTAATAATTATCAGGCCTTAGTAGATATATGAATCACCCTGACTGATGTCTTTCGACTTCAGAGATTAATTTGTAAAAAGTTGGAGTGTAGGACCTTATGGATTTTGAATTTATACTTTATAATTCTAAGAAAGTGTAATTTCTCAATTTAAAGGAAATATAGTTATCCAATTATCATTACTGAAAGACACTGAAGATGGAAGAACATTGAATATACAGCTTGATGATCAGAAGTCATTAGATGTGTTAAAAGGTGACTGAGGTACTTTATAATTTTTTAAGAGTTCAGTCAATGAATTTGATTGATTGGAATTATGCAGCCCCAAACTAAAACGGTTAGGAGTGCTCCATGGTCAGGAGTCAGCAAAAAGGTTTTTATAAAGAAGTTATGAAAGCAAAGAAAAGATATTATCTGATTTATCAGTTAAGCAATTTTATTATTTGGGAAAGTCTAAGTGGCTTTTTGTGATTGGTTGTACTTACATCTCATTTCCTTGGATTCAAATGAATTGACTCTGGCTTAGGTTTTGGTTTACTTATATTAGCTAGCAAGGCATAAGTCCCACCTCTATCTAGCCCCCTTGTGTAAATACTTTAACAGGTGATTTTCTTTGCTGCACCAAAGGGAGAAGGTAAAAACAGGTTAAACTGATACTACTATTAACTAAGATAATAATTCACCTTTAAAGAATTGTATAGTAGTGCCATTGTTAACGAGATCTTTTAAAATACTTACAACAGTAACCACTTAGAACATTAGAGTGAGAGTGAAGTCGCTCAGTTGTGTCCGACTTTTTGTGACCCCATGGACTGTAGCCTACCAGGCTCCTCCTGTACATGGGATTTTCCAGACAAGTATACTGGAGTGGGTTGCCAGAACATTAAGGCAAATAATAATAAATGAAAAGAAAAAAGAAGTCATCTAGTATTATGCATGATGCAAACATTCTCTACTATGATATCTCAAGAATTACTGTTATGAAAATAATAAAGAATTAACTGAGAGGATAATTTATAAATATTTTTAATATGACTGATTTTAATATTGCTATCATTTAGCTTATAATTGATGTATTGATATCAGTATATCAATGTTATTATCATTTATTACTATCAGAAGAATGCTCACCCAGTAGTTTATGTCAGGTAAACATAATGAAAATTCAAAGAATAAACATTTGGTTAAATGTGTGAATATCAACATCATCAGATAATGTTCCAGCTAAAAGTTACAGCATTGAAGGATAATTCACTCTGTCATTAAAAAAAAGGGATTTTTGTTCAAATCACATGAAATAATTATTACTGCATTACCTTTAATTACAAACAAAAATTTTGTCATGCAATGAATTACTGATGTTTAATGAAAGCATGTGATATTAAAATAAACTAGACTAACTTGTGTGTACAATTATTCATAAATAATAATGATAGTATATATTATGTCAAACTAATAGTGAATCAAAAGCTTATAAGCAAGACTAGGTCTATAGTTAATGAATTTTCAAGGTGTTCTGTGCTTACTTGTCATCAATTCCTTCATGTACTTTGTGTGAATCTGTCTGTTTGTTAGTAAAGTATTTATATAACATAAAAACAGAAAAAGCAGCTTCATTAAAATAGAAGAAAAAATTTGCTTTTTTTAAAATCAATGAACCTGTTTGTTTTATTTAAGGTCATCAGTCAAGTGACACAGTTGATAGTTTTTGAAAAGGATGTCTTGAGTTAGTCTCACTACAGTCTTTATTTCAATTCAATTTCATGACGCGATTGTGTTTAGTACAGGGTAAAGATATGCAGAGAAAATCATCCTTATGGCAGAAAGTGAAGAGGAACTAAAAAGCCTGTTGATGAAAGTGAAAGAGGAGAGTGAAAAAGTTGGCTTAAAACTCAACACTCAGAAAACTAAGATCATGGCATCTGGTCACATCACTTCATGGGAAATAGGTGGAAAAACAGTGGAAACAGTGTCAGACTTTACTTTTTTGGGCTTCAAAATCACTGCAGATGGTGATTGCAGCCATGAAATTAAAAGATGCTTACTCCTTGGAAGGAAAGTTATGACCAACCTAGATAGCATATTAAAAAGCAGAGACATTACTTTGCCAACAAAGGTCCATCTAGTCAAGGCTATGGTTTTTCCAGTGGTCATGTATGGATGTGAGAGTTGGACTGTGAAGAAAGCTGAGTGCCGAAAAGTTGAAGCTTTTGAACTGTGGTATTGGAGAAGACTCTTGGGAGTCCCTTGGACTGCAAGGAGATCCAACCAGCCCTTCCTAAAGGAGGTCAGTCCTGGGTGTTCATTGAAAGGACTGATGCTGATGCTGAAGCTGAAACTCCAGTACTTTGGCCACCTCATGAGAAGAGTTGACTCATTTGAAAAGACCCTGATGCTGGGAGGGATTGGGGGCAGGAGGAGAGGGGATGACAGAGGATGAGATGGCTGGATGGCATCACCGACTCGATGGACATGAGTTTGGGTAAACTCCGGGAGTTGGTGAAGGACAGGGAGGCCTGGCGTGCTGTGATTCATGGGGTCTCAGAGTTGGACATGACTGAGTGACTGAACTGAACTGAAAGTCAAAATAATCAATGATTACCTGACTCTGGCATTACTAGCCTTCTTTCAAAATCTGATGACACTCCAGGTAGTTTTAAAACATTGCTAACCTGTTCTACATATCTGGACCAAGTTAGTTGCCTGGATATGAATCAAATATCATGTTAATCTAGGTACATATTTTTTGTTAGAAAGTCCAGTCCATGTAACTTGGGAGAAAATTTCAAGAGCTGGATGAATGTTTAAAGGATAGTATAAGAGAATGTGTGTGTAAACAAGTAGGTGGAATTTTGAACTTAAAAGCTAGAAGATGTGTGCAGTTGGCTTTAATATATGTATTACATGGATGAAGGAAGAAGGCAGGTTCACAACATTGCCTCATGTGATAATCCAGGTTTTGCCAAAGTAGGATGACAGGTAGATTATTGCTCAAAGCAAAGAGAGTCAGGTTAATTCAGGAAGGAAAAGGAAAGTTATAAGGACAGTTAGAGACATGATTGTACAAGCAAAGATTAAAATATGAAAAATGCTTTTGAAGTTGATCTTTTGAGGGAATAGAAACACAATATATCTTAAAAGAAGACAGCAATAACTAATCGACGTTGTTGTGTTGTTGTTCAGTCATTAAGTCCTTAAGTTTGGTCCACCTCTTGTAACCCCATGGACTGTAGCACACCAGGTTCCTCTGTCCTCTTTTATCTCCCAGAGTTTGCTCAAATTCATGTCCATTGAGTCTGTGATGCCATCCAACCATCTCATCTTCTGTCTCACCCTTCTCCTCTTGCCTTCAGTCTTTTCCAGTATCAAGGTCTTTTCCAATGAGTTGGCTCTTTGCATCAGGTGGCAAAAGTATTGGAGCTTCAGCTGCAGCAACAGTACTTACAAAGAATATTCAGGGTTGATTTCCTTTAGAATTGACTTGTTTGATCACCTTGCAGTCCAAGGGACTCTCAAGAGTCTTCTATAGTATCACAACTCAAAGTCATCAAATTTTTGGCATTCAGCCTTTTTGTGGTCAATCTCTCACATCCACACACGATTACTGGCAAAAACATAGCTTTGATTACACAGATCTTTGTCAGCAAAGTGATGTCTCTGCTTTTTAATATGCTGTCTATGTTTGTCATAGGCTTCTTTTCAAGGAGCAAGCAGTTTTCTTAATTTCATGGCTGCAGTCACTGTCCACAGTGATTTTGGAGCCCAAGAAAATAAAATCTATCATTGGTACCACTTTTTCCCCTTGTTCTTGACATGAAGTGATGGGACTGGTTGCCATGATATTTGTTTTTTTGAATGTTGAGTTTTAAGCCAGCTTTTTCACTCTCCTCTTTCACTTTCATCAAGAGGCTCTTTAGTTCCTCTTCATTTTCTGCCATTAGAGTGGTATTATCTGTATGTCTGAGGTTGCTGATATTTCTCCTGGAAATCTTGATTCGAGCTTATGATTCATCCAGCTCAGCATTTTGCGTGATGTAATCTACATAGAAGTTAAATAAGCAGGGTAATAATATATAGCCTTGACGTACTCATTTCCTAATTTTGAACCAGTCCATTGTTCCATACCAGTTCTAACTGTTGCTTCTTGACCCACATACAGGTTTCTCAGGAGACAGGTAGAGTGGTCTGGTACTCTCATCTCATGAAGTATTTTCCTTATTTTGTTGTGACCCCACAATCAAGGACTTTAGCATAGTCCATGAAGCAGAAGTAGATGTCTCTCTGGAACACCCTTGCTTTCTCCATGATCCAACAAGTGTTTGCAATTTCATTTCTGGTTCCTCTGCCTCTTTGAATCTCAGCTTTTTCAACTGGAAGTTCTTAGTTCATGTACTGTTGAAGCCTAGACTGAAGGATTTTTTAAAAATTTGTTTATTTTAATTGGAGGCTAATTACTTTACAATATTGTAGTGGTTTTTGCCATACATTGACATGAATCAGCCATGGGTGTACATGTGTCCCCCATCCTGAAACCCCTCCCACATCCCTCCACATCCCACATCCCTTAGGGTCATCCCAGTTCACCAGCCCTGAGCACCCTGTCTCATGCATCGAACCTGGACTCACGATCTGTTTCACATATGGTAATAGACATGTTTCAATGCTATTCTCTCAAATCATCCCACCCTCACCTTTTCCCACAGAGTCCAAAAGTCTTTTTTTATATCTGTGTCTCTTTTGCTGTCTTGCATATAGGGTCATTGTTACCATCTTTCTAAATCCCATATATATGTATTAATATACTATATTGAGGAGAAGGCAATGGCAACCCACTCTAGTACTCTTGCCTGGAAAATTCCATGGATGGAGGAGCCTGGTAGCTACAATCCATGGGGTCTTGAAGCATGGGACCTGACTGAGTGCCTTCACTTTCACTTTCATGCATTGGAGATGGAACTGGCAACTCACTCCAGTATTCTTGCCTGGAGAATCCCAGGGACAGAGGAGCCTGGTGGGCTGCTGTCTATGGGGTCACACAGAGTCGGACACGACTGAAGTGTGTTAGCAGCAGCATACTGTATTGGTGTTTTTCTTTCTTACTTACTTCACTCTGTATAATAGGCTCCAGTTTCATTCACCTCATAAGAACTGATTCAAATGCATTATTTTTAAGAGCTGAGTAATATTCCATTGTGTATATGTACCACGGCTTTCTTATCCATTTGTCTGCCATTGAACATCCAGGTTGCTTCCATGTCCTGGCTATTGTAAACAGTGCTGCGATGAACATTGGGATGCACGTGTCTCTTTCAGTTCTGGTTTCCTTGGTGTGTATGCCCAGGAGTGGGATTGCTGGGTCGTATGGCAGTTTTATTTCCAGTTTTTTAAGGAATCTCCACACTGTTCTCCATAGTGGCTGTACTAGTTTGCATTCCCACCAACAGTGTAAGAGGGTTCCCTTTTCTCTGCACCCTCTCCAGCATTTATTGTTTGTAGACTTTTTGATAGCAGCCATTCTTACTGGCATGAGGTGGTACCTCATTGTGGTTTAGATTTGCATTTCTCTGATAATGAGTGATGTTGAGCATCTTTTCATGTGTTTATTAGCCATCTGCATGACTCCTTTAGAGAAATGTCTGTTTAGTTCTTTGCCCCATTTTTTGATTGGGTCATCTATTTTTCTGGAATTGAGCTGCATGAGCTGCTTGTATATTTTTGAGATTAATTCTTTGTCAGTTGCTTCATATGCTATTATTTTCTCCCATGCTGAAGGCTGTCTTTTCACCTTGCTTACAGTTTCCTTCATTGTGCAAAAGCTTTTAAGTTTAATTAGGTCCCATTTGTTTCTTTTTGCTTTTATTTCCATTACTCTGAGAGGTGGGTCATAGAGGATCCTGCTGTGATTTATGTCAGAGAGTGTTTTGCCTATGTTTTCCTCTAGGGGTTTTATAGTTTCTGGTCTTACATTTAGACTGCCTTTCTGGGTGCCTGGAGTCCTCCCTAGACTGAAGGATTTTGAGTCACTTTGTTAGCATATGAAATGAGAGCAATTGTACAGTTGTTTGAACATTCTTTAGCATTGCCCTTCTTTGGGATTGGAATGAAAACTGACCTTTTCCAGTCCTGTGGCCACTGACGAGTTTTCCAAGTTTACTACACATTGAGTGCCACATCTTTTAGGATTTTAATCTTTTAGGATTTTAAATAACTCATATGGAATTCCTTCACCTCCACTAGCTTTGCTTATAGTAATGCTTCCTATGGTCCACTTGACTTGGCATTCCAGAATGTCTAGTTCTAGGTGAGTTACCATACCACCATGGTTATCTGGGTCAGTAAGACCTTTTTTTTGTATAGTTCTTTTGTGTATTCTTGTCACCTCTTCTTAATCTCTTCTTCTCTTAGGTCCTTACCATTTCTGTCCTTTATTGTGCCCATCCTCTTGCATGAAATGCTCCCTTGACATCTCCTATTTTCTTTAAGAGGTCTCTAATCTTTTGCATTCTATTTTTCCCATCAATTTCTTTGCATTGTTCATAGAAGCAGGCTTTCTTATATCTCCTTGATATTCTCCGGAACTCTTGTCGGAACTCTTCACTATGATACATCCATCTTGGGTGACCCTGTCCTGCATGACATGGCTCATAGCTTCACTGAGTTACGCAAACCCCTTAATCACAACAGGGTTGTGATCCATGAAGGGGAACAAATAGACTAAAGTTCTGTTCTTCAAATAAATACATTTAATTTGTTACTTAATAAATTAGCTAAAGTGGGTATAGAGTCCCTGCAAAGATACTAGTCAATTAAATCTTTAACTTTTTCAAATATATGACTTGGGATAAAAGGAATTTTAGATTTTATTTTCAACTATAAACATTTCTCTCATATCAGTATTGCATAGCTGATGGTTTAAATAATTTGATAATTCCTAACAGTTATGTGTATCTATATTAGGAATATTTGTATTATATACTTCAAAATTAGTTAGTACCAAATCTAATTAATTCCACATTTGAAATTTGAAGATGTATTTCATTTATTGTTTACTTTGATTTATCTAACATTGTTTTGGATACTTTCAGTATTTTGATTTTGGTCTTTTATTGAGCAAGTTAAGCACAACTAGAACTAAGCTGGCAAGAGGGAAGATCTTGGGGGTGTAAGTTGTCGGGGTGATGGGTATAAGGTTTGGTGGGTGGTATGTGAATGTTATGTGGGCATACTGCATAATTGAGTCTAAAATATACTATAGTGGCAGACATGTTAGTCATTTTTACTTTTTAAAGTGAGAAGTAGGTTTAAATGCCACCAGAAGAATTTCAAGTTTTAGGTAGCTGAAAAGACTCCTAGTTCCTTGTTTGCACATATAATTATATGTATATATTCCTGATGGGTTTTCTAACTCTGAATATTATCCTCAGATTAAGTGCTATATCTAGCCTAATTTGGAGGATTTTCTAGCACTGTATAATATAGTTCTTTGTTTGTAATAGGAAACTGACTACAATGTAAAACCATACCAAATTCTGCAAAGCTACTGCCATTTGTTAGCATAAAGTAGACAGATATAGCTAAACAGCATTTTTGTGAACCATTTGTAATGCACTGCTTAAGAGTCAAAGTAGGAGCCTTTGATTTCCAGCATATTTAGAGGTGATATTCAACAGTACTAATATGTGAATGGAATTTTAAAAGAGAATATGTACAGTTAAATCCCACATTGTAACCCTCTGATCTAAAGAATATCATTTCTATGTATTTCTGAAGATTCTCAGCAGCCTTAGAAAATACAAATTCTTATTAGGGATTATAGGCAGAAAATGCTATCAGAAGTCTGAGTTATTCCCTCCCCAGAAACGACAGGAATGGATTTAAGCCTTAGTAGATTTCTATCACCTACTAATTATCCCATTATTATTATGCTCACAGAATATTTTAACACTGGTTACTTTGATATGATCTTCTACCAAATTATTATCTTGTGAGGCCACTACCTAAATAAAGAAAAAAAGCTTTCTTTCCTACATCAAAAAACCAAGTGAACACAATGCACCCATGTCACATATGTGACGGCATTATTACCTGAATCCCAGTAGGCTGAATTGAGTTTTAAAATGAGGCAATAAGGAGAATATTATATACCATAATTTATGAGATTATTTAAAACCCTAAAAATAAATTGACTCAATCATAGTTAAAGAAAAGTTATTCTATGGAAACCTACTGATCCCACATCATATCTTAAAATTAAAAGTTTTTATTACAACATATATCACTATTTTTCAAAGTTGTATAATAACATAGGGAGGTAGAGTGTCACCGATGAAAGACTGGAAGCCTTGGATTGAAACAGACTTTCACAAACCAGACAGATAATAGAATACAGCCACACTGTGTGTGTATAGTATATATTTCTTACACATCAGTCAGTCAGTCAGTTCAGTAGCTCAGTCGTGTCCAACTCTTCGCGACCTCATGAATCGCAGCACGCCAGGCCTCCCTATCCATCACCAACTCCCGGAGTTTACTCAAACTCATGTCCATCGAGTCGGTGATGCCATCCAGCCATCTCATCCTCTGTCGTCCCCTTCTCCTCCTGCCCCCAATCCCTCCAAGCATCAGGGTCTTTTCCAATGAGTCAACTCTTCACATGAGGTGGCCAAAGTACTGGAGTTTCAGCTTCAGCATCAGTCCTTCCAAAGAATATTCAAGACTGATCTTTAGGATGGACTGGTTGGATCTCCTTAGAGTCTTCTCCAACACCATAGTTCAAAAGCATCAATTCTTCGGCACTCAGCTTTCTTCACAGTCCAACTCTCACATCCATACATGACCACTGGAGAAACCATAGCCTTGATCAGACAGACCTTTGTTGGCAAAGTAATGTCTCTGCTTTTTAATATGCTATCTAGGTTGGTCATAACTTTCCTTCCAAGGAGTAAGTGTCTTTTAATTTCATGGCTGCAATCACCATCTGCAGTGATTTTGGAGCCCAGAAAAATAAAGCCAGCCACTGTTTCCACTGTTTCCCCATCTATTTGCCATGAAGTGATGGGACCAGATGCAGCTTTAAGCCAACTTTTTCACTCTCCTCTTTCACTTTCATCAAGAAGCTTTTTAGTTCCTCTTCACTTTCTGCCATAAAGATGATGTCATCTGCATATCTGAGGTTATTTATAGTTCTCTCAGCAATGTTGATTCCAGCTTGTGCTTCTCCCAGCCCAGCGTTTCTCATGATGTACTCTGCATATAATTTAAATAAGCAGGATGACAATATACAGCCTTGATGTACTCCTTTTCCTATTTGGAACCAGTCTGTTGTTCCATGTCCAGTTCTAACTGTTGCTTCCTGACATGCATACAGGTTATTATACATATATATATAAAATACATTATTATTATATATACATGTATTATGTTTAAATACATTGTATTTAATAAACAATACATTATTTGTATTGTATATTACAATAATATTGTGTATTACAATAATACAATTGTAAATACATTATATTATTTGTGACCCCATGGACTGTAGCCTGCCAGGCTCCTATGTCCCTGAGATTTCCCAGGCAAGAATACTGGAGTGGGTTGCCATTCCCTTCTCCAGGAGATCTTCCTGACCCAGGGATCAAACCCAGATTTCCTACATTGCAGACAGATTCTTTACCATCTGAACCATCAGGGAAGCATGTATTATTATACATATATATATAATATACAAATACATTATATATTATATAGCATAGGTATTGTTATAATATATGTCTATATAAATAAAGTACAGCCATAATCTATGTATAATATGTATATAGCATAGGTATTATTATATATCCATATAAGTAAAGTACAGCCACAGTCTATGTAGAATATGTACATATATGCACATAAAAATATATGTATATATGTGTTGTATATAATGTATCATAACATATATTATGAATAAAGTATATGTGACATATCTATGTAGCTCATCATAATGGAATTACATTGCCATAGCAACTATCATATAGTTCATACTTTATATACATTAACAATCTAATAATATAGTAGTGAAACTTAATAATGATTCTGAAGATTTTATGGTGATTTTAAATAAGATTGGTGCAATATTAAGAACAGTAGGGATAAACAGTAACTTGAAACATACTGAATTTGTATGCCTCTACTATAAATTAGTCAATAATTATGGTTAATTTCATGTGCTCAGTCATTCAGTCATGTAGAACTCTTTGCAGCCCCATGAACTGTAGTCTGCTAGGCTCCTCTGTCCATGGAATTTTCCAGGCAAGAATACCAGAGTGGGTTGCCATTTCCTACTTCCAGGGACCTTCCCAGCCCAAGGATCAAAACCTCATCTCTTACACCTCCTGCATTGCACGAAGATTCTTTACCACTGCACCACCTAGGAAGCCCGTTATATTTAATAGATAGTTATAAATATAGAGCATAAATGTAAAACAATGGCAGAACACTATGAATTTAAAGGGATCAGCATAAATGATGCATTTAAAGCCATCAGCATGAAGATATACTTCAGAGGCTGGATAAGGAGGTAGCAAGAGTATTGAAAGCATAAAGTTGAGATCACTAATACTTGTGGAATCAATAAAGGATTAGAAGTGTGTAAAGGAGACTGAGAAAGACTGTTCTGAACAAAAGGAGAACCTTAGGAAATGCTATTTAGCAAATACAAGGGAAAGAAACATTCAAAACGCTTCCAGATGCTCCTGAATTCTCAAATGAAATCAATTGTAATGGATGCAGGTTTAGTGAAGAAATTGTAGTGAAACAAGAATTCTAAGATGTAAATGAAAGTTGAATAATGGACACAGCTAGTTGAATATGTCTTGAAAAGACATATCTATAAAGGAGCTATGTTAGATGTTTGATAAAGGGAGTTTCAAGGTGGGAGAAGACTTTCTGAAATGAGATGAAAAAATACAGCCTAAAGCAAAAGTATCAATGAAGGAAAATAATTTTAAGATAAAAAGGAAAGTGGATATGATCTAGGGTGTTAGAATTTCTGGAAAGTAGGAGGAGGTGGTACCCACTGCAGAGAGGGAGAGAGAAGAATTGGCTTTGGATTGGATGGAGACATCTTTTCTGCAACATTAAAATATAAAAAATGATTATTTTATATCTACACACACACACAAGAAGCCAAAATAAATATGCCCTCATTCCTTATTTTTTGTTTGAAAGTCAGAAGTGGGTTTTGTTTGGCTGCTCAGAAAGAGAATTAGATGTGTATAAGGTGGCTGATTTCTAATGGTAAATATTGGCATATTAAATAGAGCAGAGGGAGGAAAGAGAAGAGGACAAAGAACATAATCTGAAAGAGTGATGCAATTGAAGATATGGTGGAGGTGAGGAAAAAAAGTGGCCAGAGAAGAAGAAAGGAATCAAAGCAATAGATTTTTCATTAAGATAAATGAGGAGTAGAATTAAATCTTTCAATTATTTATATAAGAATATTTAATATTTGTTTTAGCAAAACGAACAGCAGTTTCAGAACTATTAGAAAGGTTTTTTGTTTTATTTCTTGGGGTATAGTTACTTTATAATGATGTGTCATTTTTGGCAGTGCAATGAAGTGGATCAGCTATATGTATACATATATCCTGGCTTCCCTAGTAGCTCAGCTGGTAAAGAATCTGCCTGCAATGCAGGAGATGCTGGTTTGATCCCTGGTCAGGTAGATCCCCTGGAGAAGAAATATGTTGCCCACTCCAGTATTCTTGAACTTCCTTGGTGGTTTAGAAGGTAAATAATCCACCTGCAATGTGGGAGACCTGGGTTCGATTCTGGGTTGGGAAGATCCTCTGGAGGAGGGCATGGCAACCCACTCCAGTAGTCTCCAATTGTTGCCTGGAGAATTTTATGGACTGAGGAGCCTGATGGGCTACAGTCCACGGGGTCACAGAGTCGGACAGGACTTAGCGACGAAGCAGAGCATGGTATACATATATTCCTTCCCTTTTGAGCCTCCCTCCCATCCCACCCTCCAGTCCACTTCTAGGTCACCACAGAGCACCAAGCTGAGTTCCCTGTGCTATAAAGCAGGTTCCCATTAGCTGTTTTATACAAAGGAGGTTTTGCAGAGAACCAAGATTTAAGCGGGTTTTGTCATTGATGGGATATGGCAACAATTGATTCAGTTAAATTCAAGGTGTTTGTGCAGAAAAAAAAAAAAAATAGGGTTATCTCGGGAGTACATGAGATCCAGAGATAGTAGGTTAATGAAAAGGAAAAAGAGAGTAAATACAAGCAGTCAGTGAAAAGATCCAAGGAAAAGGGTGGGACCAGAGACAGGACCAAGAAAAGGTTAATCAGCCGAGAACTAAACCTGAAGGAGGAGAAAGCTGTTTAAGATTATGACTGCTGTAAAAGGTAACTTCCTTTGAAAAATAAAAAAGACAATAATTTGAATATTGGTGGCAGAAAGTTGAGCATTTGTTTGTTCTATGAATTTGAAGGAAAGATTTCCTGTTGAGAATGAGGACAAAGGCAGATAATGTTGGAAATAATTTGGAGAATGAGAATAAGCAATAACTTAGAAAGGTTGTTCATATCTCAGATGATATGAGAAAACAAAGCTTATGTATCAGCACTGGTCTGTATAGCTGGATATTTTTCTCTGGCAATCAATGTGAACTCACTCATTTGTTCCAATTCAGGTTTTGGGTTTGCTGGGGGAGCAGAGAGGGATATGATTAAAGGACAGTACACAGACAGCCTTTAGCTTAATGACAAGTCAGTGGTTAAGATAATGGAAAATGAGGCCTAGACTGACTGTGGAAGAAGGGGTCAATGGTAGGGAAAATACCAAGATCAAAGGAATAGAATGCTGATGAGTTCAAAGAATCGGTGAAGTAGAAGCTCCCAGTAGATGCTGTAGCTTATATGATTAATGATAAAAACAGGAAGAGTGTGCAAAGATCTTTTTTTTTTTTTTTCCTCAATAAGAGTGAATTATCACCGCATAGATAAACCTCAAAGAACTGAGTTTTGTATAAAAGAGCATTAAGGAAATAGTGTGGAAGTTTCAGGGAGCAAGGAATACCTGGGGTGTGGGTGTAAGAGTTTACTTCACAGGGCTACACAAGAGACAGGGCCTTTAGGGGAATAATCCATTTTATTAACCCATCTTAATAATCCATCTCAGTAATACACGGGAAATCCCATGGACAGAAGAGCCTGGCAAGCTACAGTCCATGGGGTTGCAAAGAGTCAGATGCAACTGAGCGACTAAACACGGCATGTCAGGGAATGTGAAAAGATTCTGGTGGAGTGGTGCTGCAGAATTTGTGTTATGGAAGGGGAATTAAGAAGTATGTGATAGAGAAATTACAAGAGACAATATATAACCAATGAAATTTGCAGCTTGAGTATGCATGGTATGTGAATAGTTTTAGTGGCATGACTGATAAAGTTTTTAGCCATGCGAATCAAAAAAATGATTTATTTTACATTTTCTTTAGCTAAACTTAGAGCATGAGTGCCTATTACTTCTTTTCAAAATCACTTTATTAAGTTATAATTTGAGCACCATAAAATTCACCACGTGTAAATGTCCTAGTCAGTGAAGTTTGGTAAATATACAGAGCTGGGCAACCATCAACACAATCCACTTTTGATAATTTTCATTGGCTTAAAACTTCCCATGTGCATGTTTGCTCAGTTGTGTCCGACTCTTGGTGACCTCATGGACTGTAGCCCACCAGGTTTCTCTGTCCATGGGATTTTCCAGGCAAGAATACTGGAGTGGGTTGCATTTCCAGGGAATCTTCCTGACCTGGGATCGAACCCACATCTCTTGCATCTCCCACATTGATGGTAGGAGCCTATCTTTTAACAGAGCCACCTGGAGACCCCCTCCCTGTGCCCATTTGTTGTCAATCCCTCTTCTTACACCTAGTATCAAAAACTTCCTAATGTACTTTCTGTCTTAACAATTTGCCTTTCTGTAATTTCCTCAGAAATGACATCTGGACTATTTTGTGTCTTGCCTTTTTAATCAGATAAGTGATTTGCAAATATTTTCTCCCAATGTGTAAGTTGTATTTTTTTTGTTATTGTTGATAATTTTAATTCACGACGCCTGTTGAAGAGCAAAGGTTTTTAGTTTTGATGAGGTTCAACATCATTTTTTAATGGATTATGATTTTGTTTTCATACCTAACAACTCTCTTTGACCAATCCAAGGTCAAACTGATTTTCCTATTTATTTTTTTCTAAAATTCTTATATATTTATAACTTACATTTAAGCAGCTGACTCATTTTGAGTTTTTATTTTTGTGATCTGATATGTCTAAATATATTTCTTTGAAATGGGCACTCCCAGTTTTCCCAGCACAATTAGTTGAAAAGACTATCATCTGCCCAGTATATTGTCTTGGCATCTTTGTTGAACTACAACCATAAATATAATGGTTCCTATTTAAACTGGCAATTCATTTTGATTGATCTCTGCATCTATTCTTATGCCAATGCCACCATTATCTTATTTAATTAGATTTATAGTAAAGCTGCTCTTGTAGTTCAAATATATTAATATACTAGGTTATTTGCATTTCCATGTAAATTTTAGGATTTGCTTGTCAATTTTACAAAAGAAAAAATGCTTCATTTTAGAGATTGTATCAAATAAGATTAATTTGGAGGGAAAACCAATTCAGTATTGCAATGCAGTATAAAGAACTATCTCTCCACTTCTTTTAAACTCCCTTTTAGCAATGTTTTTGGTTTTTAGTAGACAGATTTTGATTTCTTTCTTAAATTTGTTCCATAGTTCTTTATTCTTCTTGATGTTAGTGTAAACAGAGTTATTTACTTAATTTTTGAATTGTTGGTTCTCAATAGGCATACAAATTAATTTATTGATCTTGTATCCTGCTACTTTGCTGTAGTTCTTAATTCCAGTAGCCTTTTTTGTAGGCTCCTTAGAAATTTCAGCTCACAGGATTATGTTATCTGCCTATAAAGGCAGTATTACTTTTCAGATCTGAATGCCTTTTATTCATTATTATTGTTTTAATTCTCTGGCTAGAACCATCAATACAATATTTGAATAGGAGTAACTAGATTAACTATTGTTGCCGTGTTCCTATGCTTAGGAGAAAATTATTTTCACCATTAAGTAAGATATTAGCCATAAGTTTGTCATAGATGCTGCCATTAGACAAGTACATTCTTCTTTTCTTTTAGTTTGTTGTGAATTGTTGTCATTAATATGTGTTGGGGCTTGCCAAATGCCTTTCCCCAACTGTAATATGATGTGTTTTTTTATTCTTTTATCCTATTAATACCGTGCATTATTGATACTTTGATTTTCAGATGCGGTGGTTGTGGTGGTTTAGTCACTAAGTCGTGTCCGTTTCTTGCCACCCCATGAACTGAAGCCTGCCAGGCTCCTCTGTGTATGTTGAACAAACCTTAAATTCCTGGAAAAATTCCAATTCATCCTAATATACATTCTTTGAAATATGTTGTGGGATTAATTTGCTGATGTTTTATCAGTAATCTATATTTATGTACATGTTCTTTCTATAATTTGGGGCTTTCCTGGTGTCTCAGACAGTAAAGAATCTTCCTGCAATGTAGGAGACCTGGATTGGGAAGATCCCCTGGAGAAAGGAATGGCAACCCACTCCAGTATTCTTGCCTGGAAAATTCAGAGGAGCCTGACAGGACACAGTCCATAAGTTAGGCACGACTGGGTGACTAATACACACATACACACAGTTTCTATAATTTTACTTTCTTGTGCTACTTATACCTAGCTTTAATATCAGGATAAGATAGTCTTAGAAACAGTTGGAAAATGCTTCCACTTTTTTTCTTTCTTAAGAGTTTAAGATCATCACTGTGTAGTTTAATTATCTGATAAAACTCCCTAGTGGATCTGTAAGAGCATGAAACTTTCTTCATGAGATATTTTTATTCAATTCCTTTTTTTTTCATTTATTTTTATTAGTTGGAGGCTAATTACTTCACAACATTTCAGTGGGTTTTGTCATACATTGACATGAATCAGCCATGGAGTTACATGTATTCCCCATCCCGATCCCACCTCCCACCTCCCTCTCCACCTGATTCCTCTGGGTCTTCCCAGAGCACCAGGCCCAAGCACTTGTCTCATGCATCCCACCGGGGCTGGTGACCTGTTTCACCATAGATAATATACATGCTGTTCTCTCGAAACATCCCACCCTCGCCTTCTCCCACAGAGTCCAAAAGTCTGTTATGTACATCTGTGTCTCTTTTTCTGTTTTGCATATAGGGTTATCAATACCATCTTTCTAAATTCCATATATATGTGTTAGTATGCTGTAATGTTCTTTATCTTTCTGGCTTACTTCACTCTGTATAATGGGCTCCAGCTTCATCCATCTCATTAGAACTGATTCAAATGAATTCATTTTAATGGCTGAGTAATATTCCATGGTGTATATGTACCACAGCTTCCTTATCCATTCGTCTGCTGATGGGCATCTAGGTTGCTTCCATGTCCTGGCTATTGTAAACAGTGCTGTGATGAACATTGGGGTGCACGTGTCTCTTTCAGATCTGGTTTCCTCAGTGTGTATGCCCAGGAGTGGGATTGCTGGGTCATATGGCAGCTCTATTTCCAGTTTTTTAAGAAATCTCCACACTGTTCTCCATAGCAGCTGTACTAGTTTGCATTCCCACCAACAGTGTAAGAGGGTTCCCTTTTCTCCACACCCTCTCCAGCATTTATTGCTTGTAGACTTTTGGATAGCAGCCATCCTGACTGGCGTGTAATGGTACCTCATTGTGGTTTTGATTTGCATTTCTCTGATAATGAGTGATGTGGAGCATCTTTTCATGTGTTTGTTAGCCATCTGTATGTCTTCTTTGGAGAAATGTCTGTTTAGTTCTTTGGCCCATTTTTTGATTGGGTCATTTATTTTTCTGGAATTGAGCTTCAGGAGTTGCTTGTATATTTTTGAGATTAATCCTTTGTCTGTTGCATCATTTGCTATTGTTTTCTCCCAATCTGAGGGCTGTCTTTTCACCTTACTTATAGTTTCCTTTGTTGTGCAAAAGCTTTTAAGTTTCAGTAGGTCCCATTTGTTTATTTTTGCTTTTATTTCCAATATTCTGGGAGGTAGGTCATAGTGGATCCTGCTGTGATTTATGTCGGAGAGTGTTTTGCCTATGTTCTCCTCTAGGAGTTTTATAGTTTCTGGTCTTATATTTAGATCTTTAATCCATTTTGAGTTTATTTTTGTGTATGGTGTTAGAAAGTGTTCTAGTTTCATTCTTTTACAAGTGGTTGACCAGTTTTCCCAGCACCACTTGTTAAAGAGGTTGTCTTTTTTCCATTGTATATCCTTGCCTCCTTTGTCAAAGATAAGGTGTCCATAGGTTCGTGGATTTATCTCTGAGCTTTCTATTCTGTTCCATTGATCTATATTTCTGTCTTTGTGCCAATACCATACTGTCTTGATGACTGTGGCTTTGTAGTAGAGTCTGAAGTCAGGCAGGTTGATTCCTCCAGTTCCATTCTTCTTTCTCAAGATTACTTTGGCTATTTGAGGTTTTTTGTATTTCCATACAAATTGTGAAATTATTTGTTCTAGTTCTGTGAAAAATACCATTGGTAGCTTGATAGGGATTGCATTGAATCTATAGATTGCTTTGGGTAGAATAGCCATTTTGACAATATTGATTCTTCCAATCCATGAACACGGTATGTTTCTCCATCTGTTTGTGTCCTCTTTGATTTCTTTCATCAGTGTTTTATAGTTTTCTATGTATAGGTCCTTTGTTTCTTTAGGTAGATATACTCCTAAGTATTTTATTCTTTTTGTTGCAATGGTGAATGGTATTGTTTCCTTAATTTCTCTGTCTGTTTTTTCATTGTTAGTATATAGGAATGCAAGGGATTTCTGTGTGTTAATTTTATATCCTGCAACTTTACTATATTCATTGATTAGCTCTAGTAATTTTCTGGTAGAGTCTTTAGGGTTTTCTTTGTAGAGGATCATGTCATCTGCAAACAGCGAGAGTTTCACTTCTTCTTTTCCTATCTGGATTCCTTTTACTTCTTTTTCTGCTCTGATTACTGTGGCCAAAACTTCCAAAACTATGTTGAATAGTAGTGGTGAGAGTGGGCACCCTTGCCTTGTTCCTGATTTCGGGGGAAATGCTTTCAATTTTTCACCATTGAGGGTGATGCTTGCTGTGGGTTTGTCATATATAGCTTTTATTATGTTGAGGTATGTTCCTTCTATTCCTGCTTTTTGGAGAGTTTTAATCATAAATGAGTGTTGAATTTTGACAAAGGCTTTCTCAGCATCTATTGAGATAATCATATGGTATTTATCTTTCAATTTGTTAATGTGGTGTATTACATTGATTGATTTGTGGATATTAAAGAATCCTTGCATTCCTGGGATAAAGCCCACTTGGTCATGGTGTATGATTTTTTTAATATGTTGTTGGATTCTGTTTGCTAGAATTTTGTTAAGGATTTTTGCATCTATGTTCATCAGTGATATTGGCCTGTAGTTTTCTTTTTTTTGTGGCATCTTTGTCTGGTTTTGGGATTAGGGTGATGGTGGCCTCATAGAATGAGTTTGGAAGTTTACCTTCTTCTGCAATTTTCTGGAAGAGTTTGAGTAAGATAGGTGTTAGCTCTTCTCTAAATTTTTGGTAGAATTCAGCTGTGAAGCCATCTGGTCCTGGGCTTTTGTTTGTTGGAAGATTTCTGATTACAGTTTTGATTTCCTTGCTTGTGATGGGTCTGTTAAGATCTTCTATTTCTTCCTGGTTCAGTTTTGGCAAGTTATACTTTTCTAAGAATTTGTCCATTTCATCCAAGTTGTCCATTTTATTGGCATAGAGCTGCTGGTAGTAGTCTCTTATAATCCTTTGTATTTCAGTATTGTCTGTTGTGATCTCTTCATTTTCATTTCTAATTTTGTTAATTTGGTTCTTCTCTGTTTCTTAATGAGTCTTGCTAATGGTTTGTCAATTTTGTTTATTTTTTCAAAAAACCAGCTTTTAGCTTTGTTGATTTTGTTATTGTCTCTTTAGTTTCTTTTGCATTTATTTCTGCCCTAATTTTTAAGATTTCTTTCCTTCTGCTAACCCTGGGGTTCTTCATTTCTTCCTTCTCTAATTGCTTTAGATGTAGAGTTAGGCTATTTATTTGGCTTTTTTCTTGTTTCTTGATGTTAGCCTGTAATGCTATGAACCTTCCCCTTAGCACTGCTTTTACAGTGTCCCATAGGTTTTGGGTTGTTGTGTTTTCATTTTCATTCATTTCTATGCATATTTTGATTTCTTTTTTGATTTCTTCTGTGATTTGTTGGTTATTCAGAAGCGTGCTATTTAGCCTCCATATGTTTGAATTTTTAACAATTTTTTTCCTGTACTTGAGATCTAATCTTACTGCACTGTGGTCAGAAAAGATGACTGGAATGATTTCAATTTTTTTGAATTTTCCAAGACCAGATTTATGGCCCAGGAAGTGATCTATTCTGGAGAAGGTTCTGTGTGCACTTGAGAAAAAGGTGAAGTTGATTGTTTTGGGGTGAAATGTCCTATAGATATCAATTAGGTCTAGCTGGTCCATTGTATTATTTAAGGTTTGTGTTTCATTGTTAATTTTCTGTTTAGTTGATCTATCCATAGTTGTGAGTGGGGTATTAAAGTCTCCCACTATTCTTGTGTTACTATTAATTTCCTCTTTCATACTCGTTAGCGTTTGCCGTACATATTGTGGTGCTTCTATGTTGGGTGCATATATATTTATAATTGTTATATCTTCTTCTTGGATTGATCCTTTGATCATTATGTAGTGTCCTTCTTTGTCTCTTTTCCCATCCCTTATTTGAAAGTCTATTTTATCTGATATGAGTATTGCGACTCCTGCTTTCTTTTGGTCTCCGTTTGCGTGAAATATTTTTTTCCAGCCCTTCACTTTTAGTCTGTATGTGTCTCTTGTTTTGGGGTGGGTCTCTTGTAGACAGCATATATAGGGGTCTTGTTTTTGCATCCATTCAGCCAATCTTTGTCTTTTGGTTGGGGCATTCAACCCATTTACATTTAAGGTAATTATTGATAGGTGTGGTCCCGTTGCCATTTACTTTGTTGTTTTGGGTTCACGTTTATACAACCTTTCTGCATTTCCTGTCTAGAGAAGATCCTTTAGCATTTGTTGAAGAGCTGGTTTGGTGGTGCTGAAATCTCTCAGCTTTTGCTTGTCTGTAAAGCTTTTGAATTCTCCTTTATATCTGAATGAGATCCTTGCTGGGTACAGTAATCTAGGTTGTAGGTTATTCTCTTTCATTACTTTCAGTATGTCCTGCCATTCCCTTCTGGCCTGGAGGGTTTCTATTGATAGATCAGCTGTTATCCTTATGGGAATCCCTTTGTGTGTTATTTGTTGTTTCTCCCGTGCTGCTTTTAATATTTGTTCTTTGTGTTTGATCTTTGTTAATTTGATTAATATGTGTCTTGGGGTGTTTCGCCTTGGGTTTATCCTGTTTGGGACTCTCTGGTTTTCTTGGACTTGGGTGGCTATTTCCTTCCCCATTTTAGGGAAGTTTTCAGCTATTATCTCCTCAAGTATTTTCTCATGGCCTTTCTTTTTGTCTTCTTCTTCTGGAACTCCTATGATTCCAATGTTGGGGCGTTTCACATTGTCCCAGAGGTCCCTGAGGTTGTCCTCATTTCTTTTGATCTTTTTTTCTTTTTTCCTCTCTGCTTCATTTATTTCCATCATTTTATCTTCTACCTCACTTATCCTATCTTCTGTCTCTGTTATTCTACTCTTGGTTCCCTCTAGAGTGTTTTTGATCTCATTTATTGCATTATTCATTTTTAATTGACTCTTTTTTATTTCTTCTAGGTCTTTATTAAACATTTCTTGCATCTTTTCAATCTTTGTTTCCAGGCTATTTATCTGTAACTCCATTTTGTTTTCAAGATTTTGGATCATTTTTATTATCATTATTCTAAATTCTTTTTCAGGTAGATTCCCTGTCTCCTCCTCTTTTGTTTGACTTGGTGGGCATTTTTCATGTTCTTTTACCTGTTGGGTATTTCTCTGCCTTTTCATCTTGTTTAGATTGCTGTGTCTGGAATGGGCTTTCTATACTCTGGAGGTCTGTGGTTCCTTTTTATTGTGGAGGTTTTACCCAGTGGCTGGGGTTGGACGATTGGCTTGTCCAGGTTTCCTGGTTAGGGAAGCTTGCGTCGGTGTTCTGGTGCATGGAACTTGATTTCTTCTCTCTGGAGAGCAATGGAGTGCCCAGTAATGAGTTTTGAGATGGGGCTATGTGTTAGGTGTGACCTTGGGCAGCCTGTATGTTGACCTTCAGGGCTATGTTCCGGCGTTGCTGGAGAATTTGCATGGTAAGTCTTGCTCTAAAACTTATTGGCGCTTGGGTGGTGGTTGGTTTCAGTGTAGGTATGGAGGCTTTTGGATGATCTCTTATTACTTAGAGTTCCATGTAGTCAGGAGTTTTCTGGTGTTCTCAGGTTTGGGGCTTAAGTCTCCTGCCTCTGGATTTCACTTTTATTCTTCCTGTAGTCTCAGGACATCTCCAACTATACAGCACTGATAATAAAGCTTCTAGGTTAATGGCGAAAAGATTCTCCCCCATTAGGGACACCCAGAGAGGTTCACAGAGTTACATGAAGAAGAGGAGAGGGAGGAGGAAGATAGAGATGATCAGGAGGAGAAAAAGGGGGACTCAAAAGGAGAGAGACAGATGTACGCAGTTGTCTGTTTCCAGAGTGTTCTCCATAGCCCAGACACCCACAAAGATTCACAGAATTGGATTGGGAAGAGAAGGGTAAAGGAGAAAATAGATGTGTTCTGAGGTAGAAAACGGAGAGTCAAGATTGGGAGAGAATAATCAACACACTCCTGAATAAAAATGGGAACTGAATATTGGATTCTTAAATATCCACAATTTATATCATATACTGAAAAACAAAGATTAAAAATCTAGAGTAGAGGTTAGACTCTTAAAAATACTATATTAAAAACAAAAACCAAAACACACAAAAAAATTTTAGTAATATATATGAAGTTCGGTTTAAAAATAGGGCTTCTCTTCTCTTTTTTTTTTGTGTGTAAGGTTATAGTGTAATGAAAATGAAAATTAAGGAGTAGTAGAGGAGTAATAGAGGACTTTAAAAGGAAATAAGGGAAAAAGAAAAATAGAAAATAGAAGAGAAAAAGAAAAAAAAAAGAAGAAAAAAAGAAAAAAAAGTTTTTCCTAATTAAAAAAATCGTAAAAATCTATGAAAATGAAAGTTAAGGAGTAATGGGGGAGTAATAGGGAATTTTGAAAGAAAATAAAAGAGAAAAAATTAAAATTTTTTTTTTCTTACTTAAAAAAAAAAAAAAAGTAAAAATATATCTAGGAGTTTCTCTGGAGCTGTTGCGGTCAGTGTGAGTTCGGTTCAGTTTCAGATAGCTCCTCGTTCCAGCTTACACTTCTCGATATCTACAGGCCCCTTCTGGTGCAGTCGATGTTATCTACAGGGATTTTGCTCTGTTGCGCTGGTCCCTTGTGAAGCGGTTCCCTTTGTTTATTTGGCTTCTGTTTGCTGGTCTCTTCAGTGCCCAATTTCCGCCCTGACACAGGCGGGCGGAGGTGGATTCTTATTCAGGTAGCTAGTTCCGTTGTGCTGCGGGGAGGGGCTGGCGCTGCCTTCCCCTCTACGCTGCTCAGGCTCCCGGCTGCTCTATATGGTATGGAGCGTGCCCCGCGCTGCCCGCGGTTCCAGCCCTCGGGTGTTCCACAAAAGCAGGGAACAAAAACCTGCGCCTGCGTTTTATGCCTTCCCCATCAGAGCGGTTCAGGCAGCCAGGAGCTTGACGGGCACACTCTCCCCGGGTGTGGCGCGCCTTCTCCCCTCTGCGGTCCCAGCCCCAGTCCCCGCCTGTGCTGGTCGGGTGCCTGTGCCCTGTGTCTCGCCGCGACCCTCCTGGCGGAAGTCGACCATCCAGAATCTCAGGAGGTCTTTGATTAGAAAGTGGAGGCCTGTTTGCAGTGCGGTAGGGGATGTGGTCCTTGCGGCCGAGCCTGCCCCTTCCCCTCCCCCCTGCCTCCAGCCTCCGACGGGGCTGGGCCAGTCCGAACCCTGCGAGCTCTTCTCTAGACTTGCTCGGTCCCTTTGTTCTGCGAATGGCCAGCAGTGTGTTCGGGCCGGTTGATTGTCTCTCTCTCTTTTACTGTCCCATAGTTTAAGTTGGTAACTCACAAAAGCTCCCTCCAATTGTCCTCAGGGCACTCAGGCCCAGTCCTTACCCTAAGCAATGATACCTGCTCCTCTCTGTTCCACCCCCACTTGCTGGTGGTGGATGTGGGTGTCTGGGGTACTTTTCTGCTGGGAGTTGCTTTTAGGCACGTAATCTGTGGGTTTTATTTATTGTTCCCCTCCCAGTCAGGTTGCCCTCTGAGATTCAAAAACTTCCCCCAGCCCCGCCAGTGCGAGGGTTTCCTGGTATCTGGAAACTTCCTCTATTAAGACTCCCTTCCCGGGACAGATCTCCATCCTTAGCTCTTTTGTCTCTCTTTTTATCTTTTACATTTTGTCCTACCTCCTTTTGAAGACAATGGGCTGCTTTTCTGGGCGCCTGATGACCTCAGCTAGCGATCAGAAGTTGTTTTGCGAAGTTTGCTCTGCGTTCAGTTATTCTTTTGATGAATTTGTAGGAGAGAAAGTGGTCTCCCCGTCCTATTCCTCTGCCATCTTGGCTCCTCCCTCAAATAATTGGAGCTAGTTTTATATGTTTTGATTTTCTTTCCATTCAGCTCAAAATATTTTCTAATTTTCCTTGTTATTCTTTCAGCTGTAGGTTTTAAATTGTGCTGCTTCATTTCCAAATATTTGAAGATTTTTTTTGTTTCTAATTCAATCCTAGTATATTTGAAGAATATACTTTCAATTATTTCAATCCTTGTAAGTTTGAGTTTGAGTCTTGTTTCATAACATAGTAGTTGCCACATCCTGAAAAATATTTCATATGCACTGGAGAAAGATAAGCATTATATTTTTGCTGTGTGCTGTATTTTATACATGAGGGTTAAGCTGGTTAATAGTTCAAGCCTTCTATATTCATGCTGACGTTTTTTATATAGTAATTTTAGTAATTACTGAGAATTTGGCATTCTAAGTGTACTAAGTGTACTTCTTGTAGACAACATACATTGAACCTTGCATTTTCATCATGCATTTTGATTGGATGATTAGCCAAAACTCATTTAATATAATGATCAATATGCTTGAATTCTGTCAGCACATTTATTTTTAAATATTTTCTTATGTATTTCTTTCTCGGTTGCTTCTTCCTCCAAAATTTTGTGTAAACTATTGTCTAAGTGTCCATTTTAATTCCCCAGTGATTTTTTTAACCATATATTTCAATTTTTTCTTGGTGGCTCTAAGAATTGCAACATGTATTTTAATTCATCACTGTCTATTGAATACTTCCAATAAATTTCAAGAACTACAGAAACTTTGAGATTTTACCCTAATTTCAAAAACAGATTGCCTGCAACATTCTCGTGAACACTGACAGGAGCAGGTACTGATACTGACTCATGGGGAGCAAGCAAAGGACTTTAATGTCCACACAGTATTGGAAGTCAAAGGACTATCATGTTTATGCCCTGTGTCTAATTCCTACAAGGGCAAACTGCAAAGGGTCAGTTGGCACGTGCCCACAAAATGAGTTTCTTGGCATGACCCTGAGGTTAGCTTACCCGAATCTCATACAAGGACAGCAAGCTCGTCTATGTTTTGCTCCAGTATATCTGTCCTGCATGGCTGTTCATGATACAAATATTCTTGAAAGGACAGTCTAGCAAAAGGCAAAAATGTCTCTGCTGACAAGGTGTATGGAAATGAGAGAGACCCATGAGGAATTATATCCTAACAATTAATGCACGTTTCAGTTCAGTTCAGTTCAGTTCAGTTGCTCAGTCGTGTCTGACTCTTTGTGACCCCATGAATCGCAGCATGCCAGGCCTCCCTGTCCATCACCAACTCCTGGAGTTTATTCAGACTCATGCCAATCAAGTCGGTGATGCCATCCAGCCATCTCATCCTCTGTCGTCCCCTTCTCCTCCTGCCCCAATCCCTCCTGGCATCAGGGTCTTTTCCAATGAGTCAACTCTTCGCATGAGGTGGCCAAAGTATTGGAGTTTCAGCTTCAGCATCAGTCCTTCCAATGAACACCCAGGACTAATCTCCTTTAGGATGGACTGGTTGGATCTCCTTGCAGTCCAAGGGACTCTCAAGAGTCTTCTCCAACACCACCGTTCAAAAGCATCACTGTTTCATTCCGGTTAAATACAGTTGCACTCCATGGTGTTGCAAAGAGTTGGACATGACTAGGTGACTGAGTGACAACCACAGCAACTTTTCTGTAATATAATTCCATCCTTCTCTCTCTTTTTTGCTATAATTTCATATATATTATATATTCATATTATATATAATAATATGAAAGGCACAATAGTATAGTTATTGCTATATAGAAGCATGCATCCTTTAAAGAAATTGAGAAGGGAAAAGAGGTACATTTTTAAAACAATTTACATTTACCCACATAATTATCAATTGCAGTGATCCTGCTTTCTTCATATTTGTGTTAACGTCTAGTATCATTTTCTTTCAGCTTGACAATTTCCTTTACCATATCATGAACTACAGGTATACTAGCAATGATTTATCACAGTTTTTGTTTATCCAGGAATGCCTTCATTTCTCTCTCTTTAAAGAATAGCACCTATATATCACTAAATATGTACATATATATTTCAGCATTTGAACATACCATCCTATACACTTATAGCTTCTGGTGGTTTTCATGAGAACTAAGATATTAATCTTTTTTTCTTATTTGTGGTGAATTGTTTTTCTGTTGCTCCTTTCAAGAATTTTCTTTTGTTTTGGCTTTCAACAGTTTGTCTATTTTATATCTGTGTGTGGATCTCTTTGCTTTTAAACTTCTTTGGTGTCATTTTTAAAAATCAAATTTGGGGAGTTGTGTGCCATTATCTTTCTTTTCCTGCCCTTTCTCTCTTTGCTCAGCTCCAGGGCTTCCTAATACATCTATGTCAGTGTGCCTGATGTTGTCCTAAAGGTCTCTGAAGTTCTGTTTATCCTTTTTTTTTCCTTTCTTTTCTTCAGATTATGTATTTCTGTTGATCTATATTCATGTTCACTGATTTGGTTTTCTTCTGCTATCTCAATCCTTCTATTCAGGACATGTAGAAAACGTCTTATTTTAGATTTAAAATTTTCACACTAGAATTTCCATTTGTTATATTTGTAGAATTTCTATTTCTTACTGATATTACCTTTTTAGTGAAACATTTTCATATCTTATATAATTATTTAAGCATCATTTCCTTTGATTCTTTGAACATGGATACCGTGGTCATTTTGAAATCACTGTCTGCAAAATCTAATAGCTAGGTCCATTGGAGACAGTTTCTATCATCTAATAGTTTTACTGAGCAAGATTTACTCTCTTATTTCTTTACATGATTCAATTTTTTTTTTTTTTTTTTGTAGATTGTACCTTTCTCACAACACAGGGTGTCCTAGCATTTCTGGGTTCTGATTTTCTTAACTGAGCAACATTGTTATCATTGCTTATCTTTGATGTTTTGCTTTGATTTGCTTTATGCTATAACTTTCCTGGACTTAATCTGTGGACTCCTCTCCTCTGCTGTGTGTGATCATTCAGTGATGCTTCACTCAGTCACTTTTATTCTATCTGTTTTTCATTTGTTGGTTTTGTCCTCAATTCCTAATGATGCTACCTGTGTCTGCATTGCCAGAGAGCCAATGATTGGCAAAAGTTTGTTCAAAACTAAAGACAGTGAAGATTCCACACTCTGCAGCAATGATTGTACCAGATTTTAGGGTATTTCCAAAGTCCAGGTAGTGTACACATGTTTCTACCAGAGTCTCTTCAGTCACCATGTATGTGCTCAGAACATTACATTCAGCCATAGTTGCTGGGAGACCTTGGGCCATTTTTGGTCTCCTCTCCAAGTACACATAGCTCCCCAGCAGAAATATGGGAGAGCCCTTGGCTCTTATTTCTAGGATCACTTTGCTAAAGTTTTGGTTGCCCAGTGGACTAACTGCAATTCCAATTGTTACCTTAAGCCAATATAGCTGCACGCTTTCTGTATTTGTTTCCAGTTGTGGTTGCTCCTATTTTTAATATTATCATTGAGGTTGGACTTTCCACCCTGAAACAAAGTCAGCTTCTTCTTCCATGGAAGCTTCTTGTTTTTACAGCCAACGCTACCCTGGTAGAACCACCATGCTGACTGAGATGCCAGGACGGGGTATGGGAGTAGCCCAAGCAAAATTGCTCTATAGATGAGGAAGCTGAGCCTTAGTAATATTGTGTGTGTGTTAGTCCCTCAGTCATATCCAACTCTTTGCAACCCTACAGACAGTAGCCCACCAGGCTCTTCTGTCCATAGGATACTCCAGGCAAGAATACTGGAGTGGGTTTCCATGCCCTCCTCCAGGGGATCTTCCTGACCCAGGGATTGAATGCTCATGTATTAGCAGGAGGGCTCTTTATCACTAGCATCACCTGGGAAGTCCCTACTTCTGTTAGTAGTCTCCATCTTTCTACTTATTGCTAGTTCATAATTATCAGCATATTCTTTATTAAGGGCATGGTCTCAAGGCTAAATACCCCTAGGCTCTGAGAACCCTAGGGGTTCTCTATGTTTGATGTTGTAGAACATCAAAGCACAAAACCTAATCTTGGATGTAGTGACTTGCTTGAATTTTACCTGTCAAAGTTCTTCACAGTAACAATTTTTTCTTATATAATATGTCCAGCATTACTATCTCTGAATTCCTGGCTATTTGCATCTGAAGCACAAGCTATCTGAGGCTAGGGTAGTATATTATTTTTTCTAGGCATGCTTGGAAATACCATAGATTCTGTGGCTCACATGACAGAAATTATGTTCTCAGAGTTCTGGAAGATGGAAGTCCAAGGTTAAGGTATTGGCAGGGTAGGTTTCTTCCGTGGCCTCTCTCCGGGTCTTGCAGAATGCCACCTTCTTGATATGTCTTCACCTGCTCTTCTCTTTCTGTGGATGCATCCTTATGTCTGTGTGTCCTGATCTCCCCTTTCTTCAAGGACCCCAGTCAAACTGGATTAAGACCAACCTGAAAGGCCTCTTTGGAGTTTAATTACCTCTTTAAAAGTCTTATCTCTAAATCGGGTTGCATTCTGAGGTACTGGGGTTTGGAACTTCAACATTTGAATTTTAGAGGGAGCTAAAATTGACAGCTGCTGATGCTCTGAAAGAGCACAGAAAATAAAGCTGAAATGGGGGCTGTTTTAATCTATCTTGACAGCTACTTAAATTTTATTTGCTCTTTACCTACAAAATTAAAAAATCTACCATCATAGGAATTGAAATTAGAAAACATGCATAAAAATTATGCTACACAATCTTAGAATATAATTCTCCATGGATTCCTTATGTTTCTGTGTGGTCACTTCACTTCTAAGCAAAGGGCAGGTATGAATAGCAACTGGAATTGGAAGTTGCAAAGAGTATATCCCTCTGGAGATATTTAGAATCATCCTAGGATATTGAAGATGAAGTCTTCTACTTCCTCTTACTTGAAACATTTGCTTATGTTATGGGGTAATAACCTTAAAGATAGCATCCTACTCTCCCATGGAGGAAATTTGCTTCATCCCTGGGTAATGAGTAATCTCAGTCTCTCTAGAAGGGAGGATGGGAAGGTCAATGTCACAAACACCTCTGATAAAGGTCAGAATCTTCTAAAATTCAGAGTTCTTCTCTTGTAGTGACAGATCCTCACAATGTCTCCCTGCAGGAAATGGGACAGGGTGAACCAGTGCATGACATTGCTATAGCTACTCTTTTTGCTGTGAATAATAAACTGTCTCTGACACAGAGGTCTGTGTTCTTCTGTCAGTATATGGATATAAAACTCTACCGGACTAACTGGTTGCTTGCAAGTAGGGTAAACTTTCAGACCCTTCACAATATCTTACTAAACATAGTTAACCACCATGTAACTATCATTTCTTACAATTACTTTGTCAGGCATTTTTGTGACCTTAAGCTAGATAGCATATGATCAACAGGGGAACAGAATTTCTGGGGATCTCTCAGATTTTCTCCAGGGTACAATTTAATTCCTACATATTTATCATATGAATTAATTTGTTCCATTTATGATTTAAGGCAGAAATGCATTAAAAGTAAATATTCTGACTACAATAAATAAGGAACAATTACTATTGTTGTCTTTCAGTCACTAAGTCATATTCAACTCTTTCTGACCCCATGGTCTATAGCCTGCCATGCTCTCTGTCCTCCACTATCTCCCGAAGATTGCTCAGATTTGTGTCCACCGAGTTGGTTATGCTATCTAACTATCTCGTCCTCTACTGCCCCTCTTCTTCTTTTGCCTTCAGTCTTTCCCAGCATCAGAGTCTTTTCCAATGAATCAGCTGTTTGCATCAGGTGGCCGAAATATTGGAGCTTCAGCATTAGTCCTTCCTGAATGAATATTCAGGGTTGATTTCCTTTAGGATTGACTGTTTGGTCTCTTTGCAGTCAAAGAGATTTTAAAGGGTCTTCTCCAGCACCACAATTTGAAAGCATCAATTCTTTGGTGCCCAGTCTTCTTTATGGTCCAACTCTCACATCCATATATGACTGCTGGAAAAACCATAGGTTTGACAATATGGATCTTTATTGGCAATATGATGTCCCTAGCTTTTTAATACACTATCTGGATTTGTCATAGCTTTTCTTCCAAGGAGCAAGCATCTTAATATCATGGCTGAAATATCTAGACTATGTTAATACTTAGAATCTTGTTCTAACTCTGAAAACTCAAAATAGCCAACAGTGGTAATAATCCTTTTACACAGTTGGTAGAAGCGCCTTTTGTTAAATCTCTTTAATAGAATGTCACAGGTTAGCTCCAATTAATAGATTTATTTTCTTAAAAGATGGTGATTGGGACATAAAAAAAAATTTTTCCCTTGTTTTTTTCTCTCCCATTACTAAAATATGTCTGATTCATTGTCTTAAAAATATAACCTCAGTAGAGTTTGCAACAAAAAACAAGATGAAGTATCTATAGCAGATACAGGCTATGTAATAACTAAAGCTAAAATACCTATCTATTAACTATTGAGCACAATAGAGCAGGCAATGAAAGAAGAGAGCACAGGTCAAAATATCTCCAAACAAATGTGCAGGAGACAGTATATGAGACAACTATATGAGACAGTGCACTTCAGTTTTTGAGTTTTAATGCTAAAATTCATCTCTGATCCCATTTTATCTTTTTTATTCTATTCTCTCAGTATAATACACTAACCAGCATCAACCTCTCTCCCACACTTTTCAACATGTGATTTAAAAAAGAATCCAAAATAAATTTGGATTTAATCTACTTTTTTTGTTTCACCCTAGCCATGAAGATATCTGCAGTTTAACAACACCCGCCCCCCGCCCCCCCCCCCCCCCCAGGTGATTCTTAGGCACTCTCGTTTTGAATCTTACTTGGTAAACTTGTTCTTTATGTATCTGAAAATTCCTCATTAATTTAAAATTCAGACCTAATATTTCAAACATGGTCTTAATCGATTTCCTTTAGGTCCTGCTGGACTGTACTAATAGTGCAACACTGAAATTTGCAACAGCTCTTCATGTATATTGTACATCTAATCATCACACCAATCCTATAGAAAGGTTAATTTTTATTTTACATATTGAAAAATTAAATAGTCAATAACTTAACCCCTACCTTGTTTATAATAAAACTGGAACTTGAGAACACCAGAAGTAGACCAGTAACCCAAAGTGAAAGTGTTAGTTGCTCAGTTGTGTCCTACTCTTTGCGACCCCATGGACTGTAGCCCGCCAGGCTCCTTTGTCTATGGAATTCTCCAGGCAAGAATACTGGGGTGGGTTTCCATGCCCTTCTCCAGGGGATCTTCCCAACCCAGGGATTGAACCTGGGTCTCTTGCATTGCAGCCAGATTATTTACCACCTAAGCCACCAGGGAAGCTCTAATATACCAATTTTTTGTTGTATATTCACTCATTGTGTCCAACTCTTTGTGTCCCCATACACTGCAGCATGCCAGGTTTCCCTATCCTTCACCATCTCCTGGAGTTTGCTCAAACTCATGTCCACTGAGTCAGTGATGCCATCCAAATATCTTGTCCTCTGTCATCCCCTTCTCCTCCTGCCTTCAATGTTTCCTAGCATCAGGGTCTTTTCCACTGAGTTGGCTCTAGGTATCAGGTGCCCAAAATATTGGAGCTTCACTTTCAGCATCAGTCCTTCCAATGAATAGTCAGGGTTGATTTCCTTTAGGATTTACTGGTTTGATCACCTTGCAGTCCAAGGGACTCTCAAGAGTCTTCTTCAGCACCACAATTTGAAAGTGCTCAGCCCTCTTTATGGTCCAACTCGCATATCTGTACGTGACTACTGGAAAAACCATAGCTTTGACTTTAAACAAAATAGCCACATTTTAATTCTACCTAGAGCTAGGCATTTCTCTCTATAAATTTGACTACACCGATCACTACCAGGCTGCCTCCATAATGTGTGTTTCGATTATTTTGCCTCTTTCTTTCCCACAGATTGTTTTGCTGAGAAAATTTACTCATTGTTGCCATTATGCAAACAAACCACTCCCATCATTGAATTTTCCTTTTGATTCCACCTGAATTTTAGCATCCTCATCATAACACTAATTTTAAAACATTATCATATCTTCCATCCCTCCTACCAAAAGTTTCTGATAAATTAGTTTTGTGATTTTGTTCTTAATGTGGCTGTGAGGTTGAATTCTTTTCATGTAACAGGATACTCAGTTGTACTTTCATTGTTACCTTATATTGGTACTGGAATCCACAACTGGGGACTAATAAGCAAAATGTAACAGGTGTGGATATGAGAGTTGGACCATAAAGAAGGCTGAGTGCCAAAGAATTGATGCTTTCAAATTGTGGTGCTGGAGAAGACTCTTGAGAGTCCATTGGACTGCAAGGAGGTGAAACCAGGCAATCCTAAAGGAAATCAGCCCTGAATAATCATTAGGAGGAATGATGCCGAAGCTGAAGCTCCAATATTTTGGCCACCTGATGCAAAGAGTTGACTCACTGGAAAAGACTGTGATCCTGGGAAAGATAGAAGGCAGGAGGAGAAGGGGACAACAGAGTATGATATGGTTGGGTGGCATCACTGACACAGTGAACATGAGGTTCAGCAAGTTCTGGGAGATGGTGAAGGACAGGGAAGACTGGCGTGATGCCGTCCATGGGCTCACAAAGAGTCAGACACGACTGAGCACCTGAACAACAGTAGTGAAAACAAGCAGCTGGCAGCCTGACACCGCCTTCAGCACTTAAGAGAGGGTTAGAACTGGTCCTGATGCTCCTATTCTACTCCAATTTCTGAACCCTCCATTTTAAAAAAACTTTATTTTTTATTGGGGCATAGCCAGTTAATAACATTGTGGCAGTTTTAGGTGGACAGCGAAGGGACATATACATGAATCCATTCCCCCCCAAACTCCTTTCCCATCCAGGCTGCCACATAACATTGAGCAGAGTTCCCTGTGCTATACAGTAGAACTTCATTGCTTATCCATTTTGAATGAAGCAATGTGTACATGTCTATCCCAAGCTTCCCGACCTTCCCTTCCCCTCATTCTTCCTCACATAAGTCTGAGTCTGTTTCTGTTTTGTAAATAAATTCATTTGTATCATTTCTTTTTAGATTCTGCATGGAAAGATGCCATAGGATATTTCTCCTTCTCTCCGATTTACTTCACTCAGCATGACAATCTCTAGGTGTATCCACGTTTTTGTAAATAGCATTATTTCATTCTTTTTAAAGTCAAGGCAATTCAATTCAGTCTCTCAGTCATGTCTGACTCTTTGAGACCCCATGGACTGTAGCACACCAAGCCTCCCTGTCCATCACCAACTCCCTGAGCTTGCTCAAACTCATGTCCATCGAGGTGGTGATGCTATCCAACCATCTCATCCTCGTCCCCTTCTCCTCCCACCTTCAATCTTTCCCATCATCAGGGTCTTTTCCAATGAGTCAGTTCTTTGCATCAGGTGGCCAAAGTATTGGAGTTTCAACTTCAACATCAATCCTTCCAATGAATATTCAGGGCTGATTTCCTTTAGGATTGACTGGTTTGATCTCCTTGCAGTCCAAGAGACTTTCAAGAGTCTTCTCCAACACCACAGTGCAAAACTATCAAATTTCCAGCACTCAGCTTTATTTATAGTCCAACTCTCACATCTATACATGACTACTGGGAAAACCATAGCTTTGACTAGATGGACCTTTGTTGGCAAAGGTCTCTGATTTTTAACATGCTGTCTAGGTTGGTCATAGCTTTTCTTCCAAGGATCTTTTAATTTCATGGCTGCAATCATCATCTGCAGTGATTTTGGAACCCCCAAAAATGAAGTCTCTCACTGATTCCATTATTTCCCCATCTATTTTCCATGAAGTGATGGGACTGGATGCCATGATCTTAGTTTTCTGAATGTTGAGTTTTAAGCCAAACATTTCACTCTCCTCTTTCACTTTCATCCAGAGGCCAGGCTTTCATCAAGACTTTTCATCAAGTATTTCATCAAGACTTTCATCAAGTTGGCAGGCAATATTCCATTGTATATGTGTACCACATCTTCTTTCTCATTCTTCTGGCAATGGACACTTAGATTACTTCTTGGTTATTGAAAACAGTGCTGCTGTGGACATTGGGATGCACGTATTCCTTCAGGTCATGTTTTTCTTTGGCTATATGCCCAGGAGTGGGATTGCTGGATCATATGGTAGTTCCATTTCTACCTTTCTAAGGAACCTCCATACTGTTTTCCAGAGTGCCTGTACCATTTTACGTTCCCACCAATAGTGAAGGAGGTGAACCCTCCATTTTTAACCAAATAAAGATATTTCCAACAAAATTACTCAGAGATTTAAGGGTTTCTCTCATTCCTCTACTGAAAGTCTGCTCCTCCATCCAACTATCATAGCTACATGTGCTCATTTAAGCAGGGGTGGGAAGAGAAATGAAGTGATAGTCCTAGGCAAGAAAAAGAGGCAAGGTTGAACAGCAAGCAGAACCTGAGGGTGCATGTGGACACAGTTCCATTTTAGCACATAAGAGTCCATGTGAAGCACGTGGCAGGAGCCTAGTTGGGAAGGTTGACTGTTTGCCAAGTGAACAAAAGCCTAGGATGATAGCAGAAGAAGGTTGGAATAGAACAAGTCAGAAGAATCACCATCTTTGGGAATCTCCTGTCAGTAGGTTTACCTATGTTGCAATGAGAGAGTAGTTAGTCTTCAGAATTTTGTGACATTAATGCTCACCTAGATAAGGGAGAATTAAAAGTGCAGCCAATGAGACACATTCTTACCCTAATCCAGTGAAGGATAGAGGAACCCAAAGGAAAGAAGAGCAGTGAGATGGCAGACCATACCATTTCTGCCTCTAGCATTTCTGCCTCCTGGGGCCAAGAGTTAAGCATTTCTAGGCAGGAAAGTATAGAAGACATGCCTTGAATTACACATGAGATGAGAGATTAAACTTGATGACACCTGTCTGACTTTTTCAAATCTGACAAGAACCATAAAGTTATAGAATCTACCTATGATTGTATCAAAGAATAAATACATCTCTAAATGTTTGTATCTCATTTGCTTCACACTCTATTTAGCAAACAAGTAAAAATTAAAATGTGATCATTTTCTTAAAAATAATGGCACTTTGGCCTTACAATTTTACCCATTATGTAAGTTAGTATCTCCTTATTTATTTATTAGTCCAGTGGTTCACACCAGCAGCACTGGCATGACTTACAAGAGCTTGTTCGAAATTCTCAAATTTGACTCCAGAGTCACTGAAGCAGAGACTTAGAGGCAGAGCCCAAAGGTATGTGTTTAATAAGCATTCCAGATAAGTATATTGTCCAGTGAAGTTTGAGAATCACTACATAGTTTCTTTTTTTCCTTCTATTTTGCATGTCTTTAGTTAAGGAGTTATACTAAAACTATTAAAGATTTAATTTTAATAGTTTAATGACATTTTTGTAGTTTTGTATATCAGTTCATCATTACCCTAGTATTTAAACTTAAAAAATATATGGATCTTTAATTACACTATTATACCTATATACATTACAACACAATGTTATTCAGTAATTTAAATAGTTTATAACTTTTGCATATTTTTCCAATGAAAGTATTTCACATATTGATATTTATGTTGTTACTGATTGATATGTTATTAATGCTCTATTAAAATTTCTTTAGAGTGTTATGTCTATGCCCTTTAAAATATAAGCATTTCTATAATTTTAGTATTGTGCTTAATTCAAAGTGATAAAATGAAATAATTAATACAGTCCCCAATTTTATCTGGCTCAGTAATTCAACAGTTCATAATTGACCCAGATTTAGCTGATAAAAATTTTCGATTGCTTTATCATAACAAGCTTAAATTTAGCTTCTTAAAAATATTTTATGTCTGGTTTAATATCTTTCTTGGCCTTGATTGGTACTGATTTTTTTTACTTTTTTTTTTAAACTATCCAGGAATATCACCATTTTAAGTGAAAAGTTGCTAACTCGTGTTCACTTCAAAATCAGCTTACTTACATAATGGGAAAACTGAATAAATTTTTTTTCTTCCTTTAAACCACAACCATCACATTTGTTCTAAAAGTACAGGTACACACACACACTCTCTCTCTCTCTTCTAATTTAACCATTGCCTCTCTTGCTCTGGAGCTAAATTACGATTACATACAAGTTTGCTTGATATCTGTTTCTGAGTAATACAGACAAACTTTAATTTTGTTAATTCTTATTTTAAAAAATATTTTTCAAATTATACCACTCATCAAATGTAAAGCATTGGCACATTATAGTTTGAAAAGATATTACAGAGAAAAGAGGTTAATGATTAGCAAGCATTGTATTAACACAAACATTTCATTTCTACCCAAAAAATGTCCAGTGCCAAAGATATCTTTTGATTTCATGCTAGTGTCTACACTATCTCCACATGCCCTTAAGTGTAAATGGAATTTGACTTAACGCTGCTAGAGTGGATTAGTAACAAAAATAACAACATCACTGTGTTTTTAGATGCTTGAAGGACATAAGGAATCTTCATAACTGCTAAAAATACAGTATAGTATCCCAGACAAAGGGATTCTAAGCACATGTGAGGTCTAAACGTTGTGGATTTGTGCCAGCTGAACAGAGCAACAAGCAGTTCATTTGAGCAGCCTGCACAAACACTCCTTTCAGAGAGGAACACTCTGTTACTATCCCATCCCCTCCCCTCTCCCTGAAAAATCCCATACATGACATTTGCATTGACTTCATCGCTTCAAATTGCACCATCATGAATACTAGCAAGCATTTTGTATTCTTTCCATCAATAGCCTGGACAGGAGGCTAATTAGCGTACCTCCAATGCTTTAAACACAGGATTGCCATAAAGGGCAATTCTCTCTCACAAAACCTCAACTTCAAAACTGTCAATTTAGAGAAAGGATATTTTTTTCCTAACAGAAACTGAACCTAAATGGCTACCTATATGTAAAAGTTTTATTTCTATGGTAAAATGTGAAATAATATTTTGAAAACCTTTCCAGCTCCAACTAATATGACTGCTGTATAGACTTTAGGTTGTTGTAAATGAAGTCATTTGTTGAATGATACCATAAAGTAATATGACACAGTTAGAATAATAGTGGTGGGAATGAAATTTAGAGCCTTTATTTCCAATATCTGATCTCATAGGTGGTCATGCTTTAGGCAACTTCCACTGGATTCAGACCTGCCATAGGTGTTAGAAACTGATAGACTTCTGATAAGTCCTAATTATTTCTTAAGCACGAGAGTGAATAACCATGTATAATATTCCAACAGAGTAAGAATTTGAAAGTTTCTATATAAATTTTCAATATTGATAGTTTAAAAAGGTACAAGATTGAAATAACTGACCTAACTACAGAAGCATTGCATATGTATGTATATAAATGCATATGTGTATTTATGTTTTACATACTTATACACACATATATATATATAAACATAAGCACAATAATTTTTCTTTTTTTCCTTTTCAATTGCAAAAATGTTTTAAATATTACTTCTTGAATTTTTCCCATACAATAATGAACTAGAATATCTGTCACAAGAGTTATATACATCCCTCATCTTGATAAAATAGACACATACAACATTTTGTAGAAATTGACTAAGGGGAATGAAGGCAAACATCTCATACGTCATCCGATTGTGTTTAAGATTCTCCCTTCGCACTCACATAATAGTTTTGACTGAGAACGATCTCTCCTGTTTCTCTTTTGTGGGACTGATAATCAAGTGATTACTGCCTTCTGTGTGTGAGCCAGACTGTGTTATAGCAAGGTCAAAATTTCTGTGTGGTAAAGCTTTCAAAGCACATTTATAATTGAGAACCACTCTTAACAGTAGTTTTTGAGGAGTTACTTTGTGCCTATAATAATGAGGTTTGACCTGTAATGCCTTTTCTGTGTTTGTATATATTGTGAAATGATCATCACAATAAGTCTAATTAACATCTATCACCACACTTAGTTACAATTTTTTTTTCTTATGATGAGATCTTTTAAGGTCTACCCTCATAGCATCTTTTAAAAATATAGTTCAGCATTAACTATGGTCAGCTTGCTGTAGATTGTATCTTCAGGACTGATTTACATTATAACTGGGAGTCTGTGTCTTTTGATCCTGGTCATCCATTTTGCCCATCCCCAACCCCTGCAACTCCAGTCTGTCCTCTGTATATATGACTTTGGTTCTTGTTTTGTTTGCTAGATTCCACATACAAATGAGGTCTTATGGTATTCGTTTTCTGTTTGACTTATTTCACTTAGCATAATGCTTTTAAGGTCCATCTATGCTGTGACAATATAGCAAGGCTTCATTCCTTTCTTTGGATGAATACTATTTCATGGTATGTGATTGTATGAGTATATATATATACACACACATACACACTCAGTTGAATCTTCAACATGGGTTTGAATTGTGCGAGTCCACATATGTGTGGATTTTTCTCAGTAGTAAATACTACATAATTCCCGACTGACTGGATTCACAGATGTGGAACCACCACCCATTTATATGGAGGAAGCTCAAATATCAAAGACCTGCTGGAAATTATACTCGAGTTTTCCACTGATGGATGGGTTGGTGCTCCTAACTTCCACAATGTTCAAGGGTTAGTTGTATATGTTTTCCATGTTTTCTTTATCCATTCATCCTTCAGTAGAATTAGGTTGTTGCCATGTCCTAGATACTTTTAATAATACTATGGTGAACATGGGGGTGCATATGTCTGTTTGAATTAGAGTTTTCATTTCCTTCAGATAAATGCCCGGATATGGGATTACTGGATCATGTGGGAGCTCTATTTTTAATTTTTCCAACAACCTCCCACTGTTTTCCATAGTGGTCATATGAATTTTACCTTCCCAGCAACAGTGTAAAAGTGTAATGCCTTTTATACTCTAAAGGAACTACAAATTATATATACATATGTATATATAAATCTCCATGCTTTAGAATGGATCCTCATGATTTTTTTAAAACATCATGTTTTCCTTTGCAGAAACCACTAAGAATGTGGCTTTTAAAAGCTTATCTACTCTGGTCATTATATGTTTAAACAACATATCATGCTTGTATCAACACCAGAGTAACAAGGAGCTTATCACCAATAATTTTCTTATTATGACTCCCAAAAACTGACTTAAAATTGCAAAACATTAGGGGATTTCATTCAAATGAATATTTTCTGAAGTGATATCATCAAACTGTCATGAGTGAATTAATGAGTATATTAATTTAGAAATCATTAGCTCATATTTCATTTTAGCTAATACTGCTAAGCAAATCAGAGTATCTGCAAGAACTTTAATTATTTAGTTAAATATGATCTGAAACTAAACTCCTCTTCTGCCTGTGTTGGAAATAGACTGCAGATGATTACATTTCCATAGACTTCACAACATGAGCTGCTTCGAGTTTGAAATAAGAATGTTAAGATTGCCAAGTATAAAGTTTATAACTGCTGTTATTTTGGATTATATAGAGTTATGAAAATCCAAATGTTTTACAAAGTTAAAAAGTATTCTTTTTTTGCTCACTTATAACTCAAAAATCACTAAAGTCATTCTGCCAAAACATGCCAAGAAACCCAGCTTCTTGCCATATGCCTGCATAATCTTATCAAATCTCTGCTATTCACGTGCACATTCTTACACACACACACATACAAACAAGGGATGCCAAAGACTAAAAATATATGTTTTACAGAAGCTTGAATTGAGACCATGACCTCATTTGAACGCAGAATATGGCCTATTTCTAGGGCTATTTTTAAGCCAGCATTAACAAAATTACATATGTGTATTTTACTTAGAACTTCCTGGTACCCGCTGTCATTTCACCCAAGTGATTGAAATAATCTCATAAATGCATAACTTATTTCTAAATTTTATTTACTGTGTACAACTTGCTTAATCAGTTAATAATGTTATACTCATAAAACAAAAGCATGCAGGAAGCATCAGATAAGCATTAGCTATAGTATAATAATAATATATTTAATATTTAATAGTAATAACTATAATTAAAACACATGTATGAATAGATTCTTAGACACTGGCTTTAAATTAGTGTCTAAAGCTCTTAAAATAAACTCTCTTAATAAATTGCTCATTAAATCTTTTTCTTTTGTGAAATTTAGCAGTTTAAACAATCTGTTCTGAGCTCTGATTGTCCAAATTGCAAAATTTCCTATTTGGAATTACCTATTGCGTACCCACATGTAATTTTCAGCTCCCACTTCTAGGTCTTTTCAGATGATGATGGCAAGGATTGTATTCTCCCTTGAGACATGGACCGAGAAGGGAATTTCAAATTTGGATATTCTGAAATGTTTAAAGAACACATAGTTCATGCCAAAGAGTAATTAAAGACTGCTCCTATATGCCTATGTGTTGGAAAAAACAGGAGTGAGTGGAAAAGTGTGTCAAATATCTCTACACTTTGTTCTAGGGAAACAATTTTTAGGATGTAGGAGGGTCTTTCCAAGCTGATCTCAGTCGCCCCTCTATTCTAGTATTTTTTCCAATATTCTGATCCAAAGCACTATTTCAAGCTGTGTGTCCTTTCATATTATAATTTGTACCTTTCTATCTTTCCAACTTCCTCTCTTTGCTGTGTATATTCATACTGCCTTGCAGTTAATTGCTTATGTCTTTATCTCATCCTGGAGAGAGTTACTTTACTCTCCTTTTATTCTCAGCCTGGACAAAAGGTTATTTATTTAGTATATGAATAAATAAGAAAATATTTTCTGAGGAACTGTATGTAAACTATCCAGTGGGGTTGACAGCGTCATTAACTCCTACTATAATAAATTTAGACCACATCAACGGCTCACAGGTGTGGATACCTGTGTAATTACCAAGAAGTTTTGAAAGAAATACTTATGGAAAGACCCACTTTAAACACATATCAAAATATCTGGGTGTAGAGGGGACAGGATATAGAGAGGACTGAGCATTAGTAAGTTTTAAAATCCCCTAGGTTATTCTAAGGAGTTGAGGACCACAGCCATAGATGACCTTCTATCTACCTATAAGGTTTGATATCACATGTAGTTACAAATTAGGCCACGGTATCAATGATCCTGGGTGTTGAAGTTAGTAATGTTGTTAATACGAATCTATTTCCTGGGCACTTTTTCATTTCACAGTATTGTTAATAAAGTTTTCATGGAGTTCAGACATAAATTTTATAACCTATTTTTCACAACCAGATTTAGATATGGATTTGTGACTTAACTGTGTCATTTTAATTCCTTCTACAAAATTTTTTGCAGATATTTATCTAAACTTCGTTTTAACAAGTCACTGTGTTTCTCCTCTGATACAGTTGATACCTATTAATGGATTGATCTGATTCTAGTCAATTTCTTTACTTGGTTCAAAATCAACTTCCCTATGATTTTTCCCTAGTCTTTCAAATATTAAATAAATCTTCATTTTTCCATCAGTAAATCCATCAAATAGTTGAAAATAGTTATTCTATTTACTTTTCCAAACTATGTTTCCACATTCTTCTTATAATATGCTATTTGGCATTTGTATTACTCTGTAACAATTTTAAATAAAATGTATCTCTATACAGCTACTTACTATTGTAGATGCATAATGAACTAGCAAACTGAAATAATACACATTTGACATGAACATTTTACCTTGGTGAACCAAAGTTACCCCTGCCTCCCTGTCTATCTATATGCTTATTGTTGGGTTTTAAATTTCAACATAGATGTTCCATTTATCATGGCTAACTTTTTGGTGTTTATTTTTGAAATCTAGTTGTGATAATGTAGGAAAAAGGGGGGATTTCTTGTGAAAGCTGGGGGCAGAGATATTTTTCAGACATTTGGGCTCTAATTTTGATCCCTCTCTCCAGAAGAATATATGACCTTGTTAATTCAGAGGTTGGTTCACAACCTGTACACTTCCTTAAAAACAGCATATTGGATTGATAATTTAAGATTTTCCAAAATGTCATTTTAAAGTCCCATACATAAAAATTCAGAATCATGACACTAATTGATATTTTGGAGTCTAATCAGAATATGTTTTGTTCAGACAGAGTATTACAGGCAGCTGCCTTCCCCTGTGAAGGACTCTGGCTACATCTATTGATATTTTGGCACCATGGGAAACTCATTTCCATTATGATTTTATAGCCTTGGGTAATTAAATTGAGACTGTAATCTGTGTAGAATGTGAGGGTTTATTGGTGCACACGTATATGCACATGTATAATTGTATGCTTGTAGTTTTTAAAATTTTGTTTGGATCAGTATTTCTTTCCTTCTTAATCAGCTTATCTGGAAGTGAATACTCATCAAGTGTTAATTATTCCTCCTTGCTTTGGATCTGCGTCATTAGCAACCAAAATAACTTTATCAAACACATTAGTAAAAATTCTGAAGGTAATAGGGCAAAAGGTAGGACTTTGCAACAAACCAATGAAGACAATTCCCAATACGTCCTACCCTTAATTTGAAGCAATCTATTATTCAACATTCTTGTGACATAATTTTTCATTATTCAGTTCAGTTCAGTCTCTCAGTCATGTCTGACTCTTTGCAACCCCACGGACTGCAGCATGCCAGGCTTCCCTGTCTGTCATCAACTCCCCAAACTTGCACAAACTCATGTCCATCAAGTCAGTAATGCCATACAACCATCTCATCCTCTGTTGTCCCCTTCTCCTCCTGCCTTCAATCTTTCCCAGCATCAGGGTCTTCTCCAATGAGTCAGTTCTTTGCATCAGGTAGCCAAAGTATTGGAGCTTCAGCTTCAACATCAGTCCTTCCAATGAATATTCAAGACTGATTTATTTTAGGATTGACAGTTTTGATCTTGCAGTCCAAGGAACTCTCAAGAGTCTACTCCAACACCACAGTTCAAAAGCTTCAATTCTTTGGTGCTCAGCTTTCTTTATGGTCCAACTCTCACATCCACATATGACTACTGGAAAAACCATAGCTTTGACTAGACTGACCTTTGTCGGCAAAGTAATGTCTCTGCTTTTTAATATACCATCTAGGTTTGTCACAGCTTTTCTTCCAAGGAGCAAACAGGTATAACAGTTATAAAACAAAGTAATGATGTTATAATACACACAAATCCCTCCATTTCACAATAAAATATAACAAACTTTTCCAAATGCCTTGGTAGATTGAAAATATAAAATGACTGAATATCCTGCTATACAGTAAAATGTTATACAGGTTCATCAATTAAAAATACAGTAAGATATGTTGATATAAATGTGGATATTTGATCAGAAACTATCATCCTAAACTCCTGAATCTCCATTCAGTCTTACTTATTTCAGTGAGCATCTTAACGAAGTATGAAGTAATCATACATGGGAATGATCACACTTAATTACTAAGTGGCTGTTTCTGCAAACCTCAGTAGAGTCCTCTAGTGGATTAAGAGGATCTAAGTGGAATATATTTTCTCAGTGTAAAGTCTACTACTTGAACCTGAATGGTGCATCTCTACTACCAATCAAGAGTGGAATGATACCCCCTCTAGGCTTAGGTACCGACCGTTAAAAAGAAGTAATAATCTCTGATGAGAAAATCCTCCAAAGGACCAGCTGAGGGTACCATGACTTTATTAAATTAACATTTGTTAAGGGAAGTACATAATGCCAAATAGTGAGCATGGTTCAACAGACCACACAAGAATTGAGACAGAAGTTTATTACTTGCAAGTCCTGGAGGGAAGTACACAGCATGCTTCAAGAGGCCACATGGAGAGAAAAAGACAGTGCAGACACGGAAGTGGCAGGATTTCTGCTGTCAAAACAATTATGATATTGCCCTTCCACTGTGTGAGGACACAGCTGGAGGGCACAAACTATGAACTGAGGAAAGGGCCTTCCCCAGATGATGTGATGCTGCTGGTGCCTTGGTCTTAGACTTCTAGCCTCCAGATTGGTGAAAGATAAATTTCTACTGTTTATAAGCTAATTTTTAAAATGATATCACCCACTCGTCTCATACAAGTTTATTTATCATTCCTATTTTATGTCTTCTTTTTTAATCTCTGTCTGCGTCTGAGGTTGAAAAGCACCCTATATCTGGGGTATGCCGATTTTGTGGCAGAGGGTAGAATAGGCAGTGTCAAAACCATGCAGTGGCTCTGAAAACTTCTGTTTGAGTGTGATATATCGCTCCTTACTGCATCCATTGGTCAGAGAAAAACCTATGGCTTTGATGTCAATGACAGAAAGCATCCTATTGGGATATACTGGGATATTCATTCCATAGAGATAGTAAATACATGCCTCATAGATGGAAGCAGTAGATATTTGGGGAAACTATAGCAACAATAATGCCTAGAACATAATATGGTTTTAATATGTCTTTAAGGAATCTAAGGGTTGAAATAAGTGATTTAATGATTAATTTTACAGTATCAACCACATATGCCATTGAACATCTAGCTACAGTATTTAACATTTTAACTGTTAAAAATGATAGATCATTAAAAGCTTTGAATAAAAAGTATTATTTGAATAAAGGATAGCTGGAAACTTCTAGTGGATAATGAAGCAAAATGTGGCCAGTAGATCATCCATTTAGAATCTCCAGAAAGACTGTTAAACATATACATATTGAAATACTTGAGCTAGATCCTCTGAATCAAATGGCACTAAAGGGCCTAAGATGATTGCTGTTTATTTTTTGATGGACATCTTTCATGATTCTAAAGTATTGTAAAATTTGAGAAACTTGTCACAGATGTATATGTGAAGAACAAAAAACTATTACATAATGTTTAGAGAATTTGTGGAGAGAGAATTTCTGGAGGAAAAAAATAAGAATCATCAGAGATATTTTCTGCCATGAATGTTAAATTACAGATCAGTGGAAATGGAGTTATCTTTTCAAGAGCACAGACATTGCCCTCCTTGTTCTAGAAGTTAAAACTTTCCTATCTCTACAAAGAAGCAAAACATCTATGTTGAGATAGGTAGTTTTTGTTCTATTAATTTAAAATCATCTCACATACTTTATACAATATTTTCACAAATACAAATCTACCCATTAGTACTTTTCGGAGAGGGATGAGGTGTGCGGAAGTGCAAAATAAAAGATTTTTGGCTAAGAAAAAAAAAAGAATCATAAGAAATAAAAATGTTGATGGGACAGGATTTTCTATTACTTTCTTAGAAAAGTAGAAACATTTGGGACATATAACACAGTCAAAAATGTTGTTGTTGAGTCGTTCAGGCATGTCCATCTCTTTGTGACCCCGTAGACTGCCACCCGCCATGCTTCCCTGTCCTTCACTGTCTTCTGGACCTTGCTCAAACTCACGTCCATTAAGTCAGTGATGCCATCCAACCATCTCATCCTCTGCCATCCCCTTCTCCTCCTGCCCTCAATCTTTCCCAGCATCAGTGCCTTTTCATTGGGTTTTTGCATTAGGTGACCAAAGTATTGGAGCTTCAGCATCAGTCCCTCCAGTGAGTGTGCAGAGTTGGTTTCCTTTACGATTGACTGGTTGGATCTCCTTGCTGTCCAAGGGGCTCTCAAGAATCTTCTCCAGCTGACATTCTAGTTTAGTCTTACATAACTATTATCTTCACATAAAAGCTCAAATTATTTTAGATTTTTCTCTCTCCTGAGTCTGTATACATACATACATATTATATATACAAACTTTTATTAAATATATAATATATTGTTATTAATACATAATACATGGTATTATACATTAAATATATAATTAATCAATTAATATTTTGAAAATCAATTAAAATTAATTTAAAATCAATGATTTAATAGTTAATTATATATTAATATAGTATATTGTTATTAATACATAATATATTGTATTCACTACAAATATAATTGTTCACTTTTAGTGAATAATTCATTGCTTTTTAGTATCTCGTCTTTATTCCTAGTGTTACTTATAGGACTCCTCCTATGATTTTTATGATTACTACTGATGTGAAGTCTACCATGTGACTTGATATTATGGATGTTCAATACTTTCTCACTTTCTTTTTTAAGCAATCTCATTATAACACATTGATTAAGAAGACACTGTCATCAGATAATTTGTATTTGAATTCTAGTTCTCCATACTGTACATGATGAACCTCAGTTTACTCATCTGTAAAGTAGGTATAATTCTACCTGTCTCACAGACTTATGAGAGTGAATAAAGTAATACATGTAAAGGTACAGCATAGGTAGAGTGTGTGTGTGTGCATGTACATGCTCAGTCATGTCTGACTCTTTGCGACCCTATCGACTATAGCCCATCAGGTTCCTCTTCCATGGATTTCTCCAGACATGAATACTGGAGTGGGTATAAGATGTAAACCTAGGTCCTTGTGTTTTTGCAATGTTTATTTTTGTTATCCCACTTTTAAAGTTTGGTTTGGTATAGAATTCTATATTCCAATTCAGTTTTCCCATGTTGTTTGAATTACTATGGGTGTATTAGATACCAACTGTCTGATAAAATGAGCCCTATGCATTAAGAATATTTATCAATTTCTCCTAAAACGTTGTCTACATAATCTATAGTTTTGGTAATGAGAAAGCTGACAACACTCTTACTTTCTTCCTTTGCAGGCAATACATCTTACTTCTAAAAGCTTTTCATAGTTTCTATTTTTCCTTAGAGTTCAAAGATTTTACCATGATATGCATCTTGTGGGCCATTTCTCATTGTTACTACTTGGAACTTGGCAGGCCATTTAAATATATGGAATTCTGTATTTCTTAGCTCTGGTAAATTTTCTTTTAATATTCCAGATTTATTCTAATAGACTCCTGTCCCAATTTAAATGTGGTTGTGAAATTATACGTTCTTCCCACCCCTGACACCCCCCTCCCCCACCACACAGTGCTAGATCTAGCAAATTTGGGCAGGAAAGGGGAAAGTGAAGTGAAAGTGAAAGTAAAAGTCACTCAGTCAAGTCCAACTCTTTGCGACCCCATGAACTATACAGTCCATGGAATTCTCCAGGCCAGAATACTGGAGAGGGTAGCCTTTCCCTTCTCCAGGGGATCTTCCCAACCCAGGGATCAAACCCAGGTCTCCCACATTGCAGGCAGATTCTTTACCAGCTGAGCCACAAGGGAAGCCTGGGGCAGGAAAGGGGACAGGCACATAAATCCTAGTTTAGTCTCTTTTATTTTTTGTTCCATATATTTGTGTGTGTTAGTTATTTTTTTAGTATTTATTTTTTGGATAATAGTTGAGTAAACATCTAACTTATTTGAATAGTTCATTTTTCTATGTCATAATAATAACTTCCTTAATTATGTAAGCTAAAACTTCTTCTGTATATTAAATAATATGTTGAAATACATTCAGCTATTTTAGAGCCATTATACTATAAGTCTTAATCTTCCTGAATCTAATCAGCACCATATTGTTTGGATTACTATAGCTGAATTTAATACCAAATGTTTAATAAAATAAGCCCTTATGTATTAAAATATTTTTCAACTTCTACTAAATATTTTATTCTGTATGCTCTTTCTGACCAACTTGTCAAAATAATACTCAAAATTTATATAAGCTTGATCTCACTCAAATACAAATGTGTCAGAAATCTTAAAACTTCTCTTATGATGGCACAAGCCATGTGGTAGAATTGATACAAAGAATATTTTTGAGCAGATTTTTTTAGCAGTTTTATAGAAGAATTGAGCAGAAAGTAGAGATTTACCATATACCATCTTACCTTCCCTTCAGTTTCCACTATTATTAACATCTTACATTAGTGTGGTACATCTGTTAAGATTAATGAGCCAATATTGCTACATTATTACCAGCTAAGATTTATATTTTTAAGTCAAGATTTACTGTTTACATTATATGTTCTGTTAGTTTTGACAATGTATAATCACATTTATCCACGGAATAGTTTTACTGCTCTAAACTCCACTGGGCTCCAACTACTTTTTATCTTTCCCTTTCCTTCCCAACTCTTGGTGACCACTCATCTGTTTACTGTTTTCATAGTTTTGCCTTTTTTAGGATGTCATACAGCTGGAATCCTATAGTACACAGACTTCATATTTGGAAGCTTTATCTTAGAAATATGCTTTTAATAAGACTCAATATCTTTCTGTGGCCTGATAGCTATTTTTTCCAAATGCTAAGTAACACTCCATTGTATGGATGTACCACAGTTTATTCACCCATTGCGAGACATCTTAGTTGCTTTAAGGTTTTGACAATGTGAATAAAGCTGTTATAAACATCCATATGCAGGTTTTTATGTGGACATGTTTCAACTCATTTGGATAAATGCCAAGGAATACAATTGTGGGATCATATGGAAAGACTATGTTTAGACTTGGAAGAATCTGTCAAAATTGTTTTTCCAAGTAGCTGTACTGTTCTATACTCACCAGCAATGAATAATAAGAGTTTCTGTTGTCTCATGTCCTTTCCTGTGTTTGGTATTGTTGGTGTGTGAATTTTAAACTTTTCAATAGATACATAGTGACATCTCAATGTTGTGTTAATTTGCTACTTGTAATGACATATGATGTTGAATATGATATTTTCATGTGCTTATTTGCCATCTACATACCTTCTTTGAGGAATTTTCTGTTCAGATCTTTTGCCCATTTATACCGGCTCATTTATTTTCTTATTATTTAGTTTTAAGGTTTCTTTGTATATTCTAGACATTCATCTTTTATCCAACAGGTGTTTTAAAAATATTCTCCCAATATGTGGCGTATAAACTCATCCTCTTGTTATTTTACAAATTAGAACTTCTTAGTTTTAATGAAGACCAATTTGTTATTTTTTTCATGGGTTGTTCCTTTGTTATTACTGTGTCCAAGAAGTCATTGCCAAACTCAAGATCACCTTAACTTTCTCCTATATCATCCATTAGCAGTTTTACAGTATGTTGTTTTATGTTTAGGCATATAGGTCATTTTGAGTTAATTTTTGTGAAAAGTAAAATGTCTGTTCTTAGATTAATCTTTTTTGGCCATGTGGATATCTAATTGCTCTACTACCATTTATTGAAAGTACTATCCTTTTGCTATTGAATTGCCTTTGCTCCTTTGTCATAAACGACTTCCACTGTAGCTCAGCTTGTAAAGAATCTGCCTGCAATGCGGGAGACCTGGGTTTGACTCCTGAGTTGGGAAGATCCCTTGAAGAAGGGAACAACTACCCACTCCAGTATTCTGGCCTGGAGAATTCCTTGGACTGTATATCCATGGAATCCCAAAGAGTCAGACATGACCGAGAGACTTTCACTTTCACTTTTGCTCCTTTGTCAAAGATCAATTGACTATATTTATGCAAAAAGATAATTTGAGAGTTGAAATGTTTGAAATTAAGATAATTTGTCAGCTTATATACAAAAATTATGTTCTAGGAGGCAATGTAATCAAAACACTGGCTTCTTCTGGACAGAAATTATTTGCATCACTACTAGATAAAAATATCCACAATTTAACATATGGCTGCAGAGTATGGGTCAGAATCAACCACAGACAGTATGTCAAAGCACATCCTATTCAGACCTGAGCTCAAATGTTACATCTTCAGGGAGCTCTTTCCCAACTATGCTACCTACCTTTAGTTTTCTCCAAAAGGACATTCTATCAGATGTCCTTCTTTATATTCCTGGTCCTTATAACTTCTATGGACAAATAATAAGTGTAAAAGAAACAAGATCTCCCATTTCTCCAGCCCTCTTACATTTATGTTGGCCTATGATTTGCTACAAGAATTGAGGTATCAGTTCCAGACGTGAACATAGGAAACCTGTTGTGAGCCTTTCCATTTGCATTATAGAACTTGATGCAAAATATAAGAAGACCTTGTTTGGAGGTAGAGGAGAGATGTTGAGATTTGAGCAACCTAGATGACTGATTTCACACATGAAGTAAATCAGTCCGACAGTACTATCTAGACAGATGCCTAAAACTAGCAGCCACAGGGATAACAAGAAATAAAATTTTCTGTGTAAGAAATTTTGGAGTCATTTGTTAGTGCAATAAAACATAGGCTCTCCTGACCAGATCAATATACTGTGCACAGATTAATATTGTATGTAAATATTTTAGATGAATAAGCAAAGCAAAATGAAGAAAATATATATTTACTCCAACAAGAATATTCCTAAATGCAGCAAAATAATTTCATCACAAAATACAAGTGCATTTCTTAGTCATATTAACCTTCCAGAGAATTATGGGAAAGTTCAGTCTAATTGTGTACATACACTTCATATGGCTATGTGACCCATGTACTTAGTAACTACTAATTAACTGATTAAAGTAAAATCCAAATTGAATCTAGTAATAAGAGGTTCTGGCTGAGATACTTTAAAATCTCCAGGCATAAGAACCTAGAAAGCAGTTATGAAGATAAGGAGCAAACATTATAGGCATATCCAAGAACCAATAAGATCAATTGTCACTTTCTATTTACATGGTTAATCTTCTCAAGCTCAAATTTTGGTCTGTATTCTTATCTTTTGACTATTTAATCTTGGCCTCCACGTCTGTCCTTCTCTGATCTTTTTTCTGTGTCTCATCAGTTGTCTTTCTAATAGGTTCTGCCAATAACAAAGAGTGTTGGTAGATGAGAAAGTGGAAGGAAAAGAGAAGCTTTCTGATTGTGGTAGAGCTAGAGTTACTGGAGTAGATTTACTAATTAGAATTCTAATTAGAATGACTTGGAGTAGGGGTAGCAGTGAGGTGCTATTGGGCTTGAGCTTTTTTTAGATGTTTCAGTATTGATCACCCACTGGTGTGCCCAGGATTACCAATTTAGCCTCTTCTAGTGTGTGGTACCTGACGCAGTCTGGTAGGCTCCTGCTCAGAGGTATTAGCAACTTAGGTTTCTTATCTAATATATTATCTGTGACATATTATCTCCTCTTTGCTTCCATTCCTTCAGTTCCTGTCACCTTTACTTTGATCGCTCAGTCCTCTGTCACCTGAGTAACCACTCAGCCTGTTTGAACAACATAGATTGATTTCTATTTGCCTGATGTCTTTGACATATTACAAGAAGGCAACGATGAGGGAATTAGTAATCTGTCTAAAACTCATTTTGCCATACAAATGAGTGAATGTGATATAATGCATAGCAAACAGACATCGTGTATTTTCTGGGCACAGATTCCTTTAGTGGTTTGAGCTCTCTTGAACCAAAACAAAAATTGAAGTAAATAATCACACAACCATTTAGGTAACCTGAAATAGCTGCCTAAAATTTCATGCCCTAAAATTCATGCACTTTACTCTGTTGGATACATCTTGGCATTTTATTTTATACATGATTCTAACAAGCCCTTTTTATCTCTTTGTTCAGCCCACTGTAAACTACCTTGGAATAACAATTTTACATGGGGGTCTTAAAAGCACAGTGACCAAAACCAAGGTAAATAATTGACAGATTAACAATAGAGGAAAAAGAAATACTCAAAAAGAGAAACATGAGAACTCTTAAAGTATAATCATACAGAATAAAAGGTACAGAGACATATTTATTTACAGCTTTAAAAATGTCTCCAAATGTGTAAAATTATCCACTTTTCTGACATTTGCATTAATACATTAAACTTTATTTCAGCTTTTATATTTTAAAACATCAATATACAGCTGTGTAGGAAAAATTATATAACAGATATTACTTGTTTTAATTCAGTAGGAAAAGTACAGAAGCATCTCTGATATCTAAATGGAAATACTCTAAATGGAAATCTCATTTAGGTATCACAAGTTTCTGTACTTTTCCTACTTAATTAAAATAAGTAATATCTGTTTTATATATGTGTATGTATGTGTGTATGTGTATATATATATATATGTATAGGTTATGTCCATAGACAGTTTTTACATTGATTACCGAGTATACTTTTTAATGGTGCCACTTTTACACTTAAAATGGTTCGGGTGTATGTCAGAGATTTCATGGCCATCCTATCCATTGGTAATATTTTGTCATGATGTTATTGTGAAATATGTATTTTGTTAATATCTAGTGCTGTGCTTAGGTGCTCAGTCATGTCTGACTCTTTCTGATCCCATGAACTGTAGCCTGCCAGGATTCTCTGTCCAGGGGGACTCTTCAGGCAAGAATACAGGAGTGGGTTGCCATGCTCTCCTCCAGGGGATCTTCCCAACCCAGGGATCAAACCCAGGTTTCCCACATTGCAGGTGGGTTCTTTACTGTCTGAGCCACCAGGGAAACCTGTTAACATCCAGTAGTTAACATAATCTCTGACACTCAGTGGTAGTGGTGGAAACTGTTGGTTGTCCTCAATATGTGTATTCCTATTTTTCAAGAATTATACATGTCAATTCAGAAGTCAAGTGTGGCTGTGTGGATAAGTTCAAGTCAAGTGGAATATGAACATGAATGTCATCTGGAGAGCTGGCAAATACATTTAACCTTTATTTCCAACCCTTCCTCCTTGTTGCTCTTTGGGATGTGCATACTTCATTTTGGAACATGAGCTTTGGGGTTAGAGACAGCCTTTTCAAAACATGGCTTGAGATCTGAACAGGAAAGACCTTGGTTCCCTGGAGAGTTCATAGAGCAGAGTCAGTAACCACTTACCTCTGGAGTGTTTATACAATAGAGAAATAAACATGTATCCTGTTTAAGACACTTTTATTTGCAGCCAAATACAGCCTTTCCTGAGACAGTAGATATTCAATAAATGTCCAAAGGGTGCATCAATTGTTGACTGAAGATCAAGCTAACATTTGATCAAACCTGGAGACCATGTTTTATTTAAAACATTTTCAGCAGTGAAGTGCAAAAAATACAACTCAAATTGCTCTGAACAATATTAATATATATTTAATCGGATTAACAGAAAAGCTGCAGCTAGCACAGGATTCATGTCTGATGATTTAATGCCACAATGGTATCACGATTTACACATATTCTTTCTGTGGTCTTCTTCAGTCATCCTTTGGCAGTCATGGTGGATTTAGAATGATTGCTGGAAGCAATAGCAATTTTTATTCAGCAGGAAAAGGATGACCGTTGCCTAGATTTTAAAAGTGAAGAACTTTTCTGAGAAGTCAGTGGTAAACTATCATTAGCTTGAATTGTACTTACTCTTCTCACCATTAGAATCCTATGTGCTGATTGACTCGACCCAGAGTTTTTAAAGTAGTAAAATGGCAAAGAGGATGAGATACTCATTAGAGTTTTAGAAATTTACTATTTGTTTCTAAAAAAGACACTGTGCAGAAAATTAAAGCAGATTTTTATTTAAAAGTTTAAAAAGTGATAAATTTAGCTTTAAGGCTGTGTTTTCATGCATGCTTAGCTGCTCAGTCATGTCTGATTATTTGTGATCCTATGGACTGTGGTCCGCCAGGCTCCTTTGTCCTTGGAATTCTCCAGGCAAGAATACTGGAGCGGGCTGCCATTTCCTCCTTGTTGTTCAGTCGCTAAGTTGTGTCTGACTCTTTGTAACCCCATGGACTGCAGCAAACCAGGCTCCCCTGTCTTTTACTATCTCCCAGAGTTAACTCAGATTCATGTTGATTGAGTCGGTGATGCTATCTAACCATCTCATCCACTGCCACCCGCTTCTTCTCCTGCCCTCCATCTTTCCCAGCATCAGAGTCTATTCCAATGAGTCTGTGGCTCTTCCCATCAGACGGTCAAAGTACTAGAGCTTTATCTTCAGCATCCAATGAATATTCAGGGTTGATTTCCTCTAGAATTAACTGGCTTGATTTCCTAAATATTCCTAGGGTTACAATGATCACAAATATAGAGGTTTCATATTATTTGATCTGCAAAGTTAAACCTGGCAGGTCTGTCTGATTTTTGCCCTTTTATTTCTTACTTTTGAGTATTTGGCAGGACTAATCATGTTGATTGATATGTGGTAAAAGAGACTGCTGTGAAACTGCTTCTGAGAAATAAGTTGCTGATGAAAATGGTGCAATTTAAGATTTTTAAATAAAGATGGAATAACTTTAATATTAGGAGATGCATAGATTTCAGGGGAACTGGAATAAAGCATATTTTTGGACTCATATTTGCTAATAAGTAAGCTAAATTATAAATGCCAGTAGCATTTGCTGTCAAAAGAGACAATAAGACTGAAAAATGTCTAGAAAAGTTTTCTTTATAATTTATTGCTACATTGGAAATCAATCTGAGAAAATTATGTAAAGTGGTTATCAGTGGCTACAAGGTGAACTCTACATTTTTCTTTGTACATGTACTTTCAGTCTCCTGCTCAATTTTCCAGGTTAAATATAATATGGAAAGAATAGATAATAAGGCACATTCCTCAATTTCATACTTTCTATTACTTTAAAAATTATTTTTATTATAGAAAAAATACAGTGAAAAGTGTCACTAAAATGCAAGAGGTTTAGAGCAAGGTGATAAAGAAGGTTCTGCTAGAATTAGAGAGATCACTGTCCTGGCAGAGAATACCCTCTGAAGTTCACAGGGGACACTCAACAAATTCCATGAGGAGAGGAGTTTATCTCTGGATCACTAGTAGCTTGCAGTGTGCCTGGAGCAAAATAGAGGTAATACACATATTGATTACATGAATGGATAAAATGTTACAAAATCTTGTCTTCTCTAAAGGAGGGAATCAGTAAGCAATGCCAAGTGTGTTCAGGAAGACTAGTTTGATCCAAGTCATCCTTAACAGTAAGACTATACCCAGTGGTACCATGAATGAGGAAAAGAAACATGAGGCACAGAAATTGATTTTTTGTTTTCTCTACTAAAAAGAAAAAAAAACACATGTATTTTTTGAGCATATTGAATCTATATTATACAATTATATCTCTGTATGAATGAAGAAGTAAGAAAGTATGTGCCTTCTCTACTAAAATGTCTAACAACAGAGACCCTTCAAATAAGACAAATTCCTTCAGCTACAAAACCAGCATAACACTGTCAAATGTAACATTGGAATAAGACCACACATTGGTCTTTCCTGATTAAAAGTTTCTAATTCTTTCATGATGTTTTCTGTCCCATCTAAATCTGTAAACAACTATGGCTCTTACATACATCAAATAAGCAGCACCAGGCTTAAAACAACAGGGGAAATAAAATAAAACCGGCCAAAATAAAAAAAACAAAAAAACTAGTTTTGCAGAAAATTTGAAAAATTATAGCATGGCTAAGTGTTGCTTAAACTGGGAAAACAAAAAGGAAAAAAGTCGCATTTGGGAAAACTTTACTCCCTTCAGTAACTTTTCTAGCATTTCAGAATTCTCCCAAAAAATTATTTTTGCTTTTGTAATTCTAAATTATGAGAATCCCCTTCAATTCTGTAAAACATCAGTGAGGAAACAAATATCCATCACATCTTCAGACACAAAACCCCAAAAAGGAGTGAACACAAAAGGAAGATTATTCAAAGGGTCAAACAAGCCTGATTTAAGGAAAAACCTCTGATGCCTTGCCCTTGAACTACCCAAACATCTGCACAAGTTCTTACTGACATTTAAAGGCATGCAAACAATGTTTGCTCCTCTCACATCACCCACATTCTGGTTATTTAGAAACTACTTTTTAAAAAAAAACAAATGAATTGATCTGCAGAGGGTGATAATCAGTAACAAATATATTTAATCTTCATACCTGTGTGTAAAGATTTCAAGCAGAGATGAAAAGTAGTGAATAGTGGTCCAGAGGAATAATAGCTATGAGGAAATCAAAATACTACATGACACAACCCAACATTCCTATTCAAACTTGGCCAGTAAAACCATGGAATTCAAAATGTAAACCACGCTAACAGAAAGACCAATAGATCTGGCTGTTGAGGGTGTTATTTGAACTTGTAGAGGAATGTGAGTCACCATAACTTAAAATTTTACCCAGAAAGCAAAAAAATGGTAGACTTTATTAGAGATAAACATCAATAGATCATAAAGGCACACTAGAGAAGTACTTCTTGGAATAACTCAATATTCCCAGGATCTGTATTATATGAAAGGGAATAGGAAATATAGCAAGGAACAGCAAAGTAGATAAAAGTGATAATTAAGAATACTCATTTTGGAATTATTTGGTTGTTCTTCATATGTGATTACTATAGGCCTATGCTTATTTGAGGGACATTAAGAAAATAACTATGAAATATGTACATGTTATATACTATGCCTATATGAAAATGTTAGTTATTCAGTTGTGTCCGACTCTTTGTGACCTCAGGGATTGTAGCCCACCAGGTTCCTCTGTCCATGGGATTCTCCATGCCAGAACACTGGAGTGGGTAGTCATTCCCTTCTCCAGGGGATATTTCCAACTCAGGGATTGAACCCAGGTCTCCTGCATTGTAGGCATGCATGTATATACACAATATAAATATATATGTATGTATAAGCATGTATTGCACTCATCTCACACACTAGTAAAGTAATGCTCAAAATTCTCCAAGCCACACTTCAACAATTTGCGAACTGTGAACTTCCAGATGTTCAGGCTGGATTTAGAAAAGGCAGAGGAACTAGAGATCAAGTTGCCAACATCTGATGAATCATCAAAAAAGCAAAAGAGTTCCAGAAAAACATAGTTATTGACTATGCGAAAGCGTTTCACTATGTGGACCACAATAAACTGTGGAAAATTCTTAAAGAGATGGGAATACCAGACCACCTGACCTGCACCTTGAGAAATCTGTATTCAGATCAGGAAGCAACAGTTAGAACTAGACATGGAACAACAGACTGGTTTCAAATAGGGAAAGGAGTATGTCAAGGCTGTATATTGTCTCCCTGCTTATTTAACTTATATGCAGAGTATATCATGAGAAACGCTGGGCTGGAGGAAGCACAAGCTGGAATCAAGATTGCCAGGGGGAATATCAATTACCTCAGGTATGCAGATGATACCACCTTTATGGTAGAAAGTGAAGAAGAACTAAAGAGCTTCCTGATGAAAGTGAAAGAGGAGAGTGAAAAAGTTGCCTTAAAGCTCAACATTCAGAAAACTAAGATCATGGCATTCAGTCCCATCACATCATGGCAAATAGATGGGGAAACAATGAAAACAGTGAGAGACTTTATTTTGGGCAGGCTCCAAAATCACTGCAGATGGTGACTGTAGCCATGAAATTAAAAGATGCTTATTCCTTGGAAGAAAAGTTATTACCAACATAAACAGCATATCAAAAAGCAGAGACATTACTTTGCCAACAAAAGTCCATCTAGTCAAAGCTATGGCTTTTCCAGTAGTTAAGTATGGATGTGAGAGTTGGATTATACAGAAAGCTGAGCACCAAAGAATTGATGCTTTTGAACTGTGCTATTGGAGAAGACTCTTGAGAGTTCCTTGGACTGCAAGGAGTTCCAACCAGTCCATCCTAAAGGAAATCAGTCCTGAATATTAATTGGAAGGACTGATGCTGAAGCTGAAACTCCAATACTTTGGCCACCTGATGCGAAGAACTGACTCATTGGAAAAGGCCCTGATGCTGGGAAAGATTGAAGGCGGGAGGAGAAGAGGATGACAGGATGAGATGGTTGGATGGCATCACCGACTCAATGGATATGAGTTTGAGTAAACTCTAGGAGCTGGTGATGGACAGGGAGGCCTGGAGTGCTGCAGTCCATGGGGTCTCAAAGAGTCAGACATGACTGAGTGACTAACTGATAAGCAAAAGTGACTGACCTGATAAGCATGTATGCATACATAAGGAATGAAGAATGATAAATATCATTAAAATAACTTTAAGTTATGTTAACTTTAAGTCCCATAAACTTCGTAAAATACTCAGAACTATAGGAAAACTCTAATCTTAGGCTGATTTTGTCATTCATTAAGTTCAAATGGTTTAATTTTTTAATTTGTGTTATGGTATAGTTCATCTACAATGTTGTGTTAATTTCAGATGTACAGAAAAGTGAATCAATTATACATATACATATATCTACACTTTTTAGATTCTTTTCCCACTTAGGTCACTACAGAGTTTTGAAGAGTCCCTGTGGTATAGAATAGGTTCTTATCAGTTCTATTTTATATACAGTAGCATGTATGTATCAATCCCAATCTTGCAATTTATTCCTCCCCACCCCTTCACCTCCTCCCCAAACCATAAATTTACCTTCTACAGTTATAACCCATTTCTGTTTAGTAGATAAGTTCATTTGATTTTTTAAATTATTTTGCTATGGTAAAAGTTCATATAATTTAAATTTACTTTCCTGAATATTTATATTATAAAATCATTTAACTGTTATATGCTAATCTATTTTCATTTGTAAACTATATCTTGAAAGAGATTTCGACAATTAAGCAATAAGATAGAAGCTAGAATCTTCAAGTTAATAACAAATAATTTATGGGAAATATGGACAAAGTACTAAAGTTTTAGAAAAGCCAAATTATCCCTATGCACATACATATTTTATTTGCCTTAAATGTATAATATGATTGTATCATCTTTATAAAAATATACACACAAATATATACATCAAGTTGTGCTGTATGTATTTTATAGTATGCAATGACTCTAATACCATACAGTTCTTTCTGTCAACTAACTTTCAGTCTGAAAATATCATGTAGGGCAGGGGCCCCAATCCCCAGGTCATGGACCAGTACTGGTCCGTGGCCTCTTAGGACCTGGGCCATACAACAGGAGGTAAACAGTGGGGGAGTAAGCAAGGCTTCTTCAGCTACTCCCCATCACTCTCCATCACTTCACATTACCTCCTGAACCATCCCCTCCACCCCTGCCAGAACCATCAGTGACTCTTCCATGAAACTGGTCCCTGGTGCCAAAAGGATTGGGGACCACTGGTCTAGAGTTGTCTTTTCACCTCTGTTTAGAACAACTGTTACCTCTTAAATGTAAGCTTTGTTTCCAGTGTAACTGTGAGTGAATAAATTAATCATTTGCTCTAACATAAAAAGACAGAGGACAATAGCCCTCAAGGGAGAAGTGAATGCAAATGAACTGACGGATGTAATACTGCAGTATAATATTATGATTTCCACTCGAGCAGATGAGAAATAGTGGGGATGTACAATCTCAAAAGCATCAATATAGTTGACTTTTCCCTGTTCCCAGACTGAAAAATCCATCACCAATCTAAATATCAGGATACAATTCCACAGACCCAAAGACTTTAATGTTGCAAACTCATCTGTGCTGCTGCTCTATGTACTGCATACCAAATGAAACCTTTTAATTATTTAGTACCTATAAAATGTGTGTGTATGTGAACTTATATCTTGCAAACACCTGCTTCTACCATGCATTATGCAGACACAGTCCCAAATGAGAAGGAAAGTGTATAAGATTCTTTATAGATTTTCCAATGTGAACTTCATCCTCCTATTCTGATGTTACAACTGTGTCTAAAAATTAGAACATAAAATGCTGCTTCTGCTGCTAAGTCACTTCAGTCATTTCTGACTCTGTGTGACCCCATAGATGGCAGCCCACCAGGCTCCTCTGTCCCTGGGATTCTCAGACAAGAACAATGGAGTGGGTTGCCATTTCCTTTTCCAATGCATAAAAGTGAAAAGTGAAAGTGAAGTCATTCAGTCTTAGCAACCCCATGGACTGTAGCCTACCAGGCTCCTCCATCCATGGGATTTTCCAGGCAAGAATACTGGAGTGGGTTGCCATTTCCTTCTCCAAGAATATAAAATATACATAATAAATTTTATACTTTTTATTGTCTAAAGCAAATAGGTCACAGAACAATTTTGATGAGGCAGTTGCATTTTATTATTTTGACAGTTTCCAGAGAGATAACCATGAAATGGAAGCTCAATTTTCATTTATGTCCAGTGCGTCAGGAATGTTTTAGATTGGCATGGCATATAAAAGGGCTTTGTAACTTGTTAGTGATGTCTGAGAACCATCTGGAATATTTAACATCTTCAACATTTGGGTTTCGAGTGTTACAGGTAATCCAGTCAGAGTCAGTGGGATCTGATATGTCATTGATTCTTCCCCTACCACTGCAGAGTGTTGATTTAGGAAGTTGTAAATTAACATTTCAATATTCCTGAGTATTCTATGAAATATGCTCCCCATACCTAGACATCTGAGTCCAATTCCCACAGAAGGCAGTGGGGAAATAACCATAGCACACTACTTTTTTATAGATAGTTGTTTATTATATATAATTTCCCATGGGAAAAAAAGGAGATTGGACTTAATCAGCCATGTAAATAAATTCTTTTTTTTTACTGATGGGCTAGAAATCAATCACAAGGACCTTGAGGATTTGGACAACAGAGACTATATTACTTGACTGTTGGCAAAGTAATTTAGCATCTCATTTTTCCTGGAAGGATACCTCTCAAGTTCCTGGTAGGAAGTTGTTGTAGTTGAACCTTCTGTTGAATTGAAATGCTTTGTGGGAACTCTTTGTTTGATTTATGATGCTGTGGAATGTAAAGAGATAGACTGTGGGGCACCAAACAGGCCTTGGTGTAAAACTCATTTCCACTAAGCATTAGATGAGTGAGCTTGGAATAGGGCCTCGACCTGTGGAGGTTTTTGTTACTTCTCTATGGCTTGCAGTGATAAATGGTTCCAGATTTAGAGAAGATAGCATAACATGCACAAATTGTGCACCTAACATAATGCACATACACTGCAAGTCATTAAATTTAATCATAGATGACAGTGTCTACAGAATAACCCAGATGTTTGCCATTGTGGTAGTGGTTTAGTTGATAAGTCGTGTCTGACTCTTTGCAACCCCATTGGCTGTAGCCCACCAGGCTCCTCTGGGATTTTCCAGGAAAGAATATTGGAGTGGGTTGCCATTTCTTTCTCCAGGGGATCTTCCCGACCCAGGGATAGAACCTGGGTCTCCTGCATTGTAGGCAGAATCCTTACCAACTGAGCTACCAGGGAAGCCCTGTTTGCCGTTATGTTCTGACCTTAAATATGGCAATCCTTCTTTATTAATTAACAGTAATAATAGCAATTAACATCATTAATGATTTGATGATGTAGCCTAAATATAATATTTTCTCAACAAACAGTATTGAACAAAGAACAATGACAAAATCCTGGTTCAAAAATATCCTATATAGAAAAATTTAACATTTATTGAGCATTATAAGATATATACCTTATATATGTTATTTTAAAAGCAATTATTGTCTTCTATATTTTTCAGATAGTCACTGAGGCTTTAGAATTTTAAGTAACTTGCCTAGGTTTATATGGCTAGAATTAAGGCTTAGGTTTCTTTGGCTTCAAAACCCTATAGATTAATGCCATACAACATGGCAGTTCTTAGCTGTACAGGTAGCATTTAGTTAGAATGTCCCATGTGTCCCTTTAATATCTTATTTATGTGATTCAGATCAAAAGAGGTTTCCAAATACAATGGAAATAATTCCAAAATATATGGTATAAACTGACTTCAAGAAAGTCATTTTCAATTCTATCAAAATTATGATTTGTATAACAAGACATTCACAAGTAGAAAAAATAGCCAATTGAAAACAACTGCCCATCAAGAGGCAATGGCACCCCACTCCAGTACTCTTGCCTGGAAAATCCCATGGATGGAGGAGCCTGGTAGGCTGCAGTCCATGGGGTCGCCAAGAGTCAGACATGACTGAGCGGCTTCACTTTCACTTTTCACTTTTATGCATTAGAGAAGGAAATGGCAACCCACTCCAGTGTTCTTGCCTGGAGAATCCCAGGGAAGGGGTCACACAGAGTCTGGCACGACTGAAGTGACTTAGCAGTAGCAGCCTTACAGAGTAGAAAAAGAGCAACACTGTATTAACATGTGGGCTGAGCGGAGAGAAAAAAGTAGACACAAATGGAAAAAATACAAAGGTCTTCCTCCTAGCTCAGGTATAAAGTTCCAAGATACATTTACATATTACTTTATATTACTAATATGTAATGTAAAAAAGGGAAACACATGGACAATTCTTCCTTCCTCGCATAGTAGGTAGTCATTAGGCTACATGCATCACATTATTGTCATAGTTTCCATATCTTCTTAGACCTAATGCTCCCATCTTTGTCTCTTCATTTCCCTCTTCTCCCAGGGCTGTCTAATTACCTTCCTCCTCAAGCTTTGCTATTTCTTGTTTTTATCCCTATCCGACAAAACCTCCCCATTTCTTTCATTTCTTAACACGCTACCCACCCCCACACCCCCATACTCCCATCCCTGCCTTTCTTCTTTCTGCTCTGAGTCTAGTCATGTTCTGTATATGCTTTTGAACACACTCCTCTCTCTGAATGAAAATGCGCCTCCATAACAGCCAAATTTCCTTATTTAACAAAATCACTTTTAGGGCTTAGGTGCCATGCATCTTGCTCTCAGAAGACTTACTATGTCTTCTTATCTAGATTAGATCTACAGACCTCTATCTTTCCACATTCATAACATTTATTGCATTCAAAATTATTTGTTCATTATCTTTCCAAAGTAGAGCAATATGTTTTTTATTCACCCCTAACTTCCTAGGAACTAGCACAATGCATGGTATATAATAGATACCCAGTTCTATTGAACTTTTCTGTTATTACAATGCTGTATACATTGATGTGGGCACTGAAACCAATATAAAAAATCAAACTTACTATATGCAAGATAATAGAATAGAAGGATGAGTAATGTATGATCTATGCTTCAGTTTACTTTATAACTGGACTCACGCATTTCTATTCCTATACAGTTGAAACAAATTGGATTTTTTCCTTTATTTATTTTTAATTAAAGGATAATTACAATATTATGTTGGTTTCTGCCATACATCAACACAGATCAGCCCTAGCTATACATATATTCTCTCACAGAGTGAAGTAAGTCAGAAAGTGGAAAATAAATACATATTAATGCATATATGTGGAATCTAGAAAGATGGTACTGATGAACCTATCTGTAGGGCGGCAAAGGAGACACAGATAGAACAAATTGAATTTATTTTTTGATGGGTGTGGCATGGTAGTAACTGAAGCAGCAGGCTCTATCATTTGCTCTCATACATAGACCTAAATGAAGATGAGAGAAGTCAAAGACCTTTGAATAACCTTTTCTATTGTTGAAGGGAAGTTCAGATGCAAATAGTTAACAGAGAGAAAAGTTATAAGGCTGTTCACATGCAGAATTTAAGATAAATATTTGCTATGACAAATGGCAAGATGATGAGTTTCTGCTAAAAAAACAAAATGATCCCTCTTTATTACAGGCTCTCTATTAAGCTAGTACATATAATTAAGGCAGGAGAAGTTTTTGTCTTTAAATCCTCTTTGGATTTGCTTGATTATATTCTGCATTTTAGCAATCTGCAATCTATTCAGAATCTTTTTAGAGACCTTGGACTTGATTGTTTTAATTATAACTCTGAGAACGTGTACGAGCTCAATTTCCTTTTCTGTCATGGGGGTGGGATTGGTAAATCTAAGGGCACCCACACACACACACACACACAGGATAAACTTTGTGAATAGTTACGCCTGTCAAAGACTACATTTTTTTCCCCATCTTTTTCTTAAGATACATAGGTTAGAATATAGGATCCAAAGTCAAAGGTTTTGGTTCTGTTTATTATCAGCCAGGGGGGTTTTAAACAAGTAATTTTACTATAAGCCTCAGCATCCTTCCTTGTCCATAAAAAGTGTATATGAAATTTCTGTATCACCTTATTGGTGAACTTGAGGGTAAAACTAAAGCAGTCATTGTAGCAAAACTTAATAGGAAAACATTGCATAAGTATAAAATAATTTAATGTAGTTGTTTCTCCATTTTTCTATACTCGCCTCCTCATAGCAGTGTTGTTTACCTTCATAAATTGGGGAGTATCCTATAAGGAAGAGTGTATTATAAGGACTTCTTCCTAGTTATGTTTACATCTAGGTAATTTTCCTAGGCAAAATTTTTGCAATGAACTTGATTTCCTAGTCAGTGTTATTTACTGCTGCAATAAATTTAAATCCAGTATACACATCAACTACACTGAGTCACCCCTTTACATTCTAGTCTACAACTGTAGTTCTTCTCAAACGTTGCCATGGATCAGACTTAGCTCCAGAGCTTGCCGTCACACAAATTACTGGGTACCACCTCTAGGGTTTCTGATGGAATAAGTGGACCTTGTATTTTTGGTTTGTTTTTGTTTTGTTTTGTTTCAATATTTCCTCCAAGTTCCTAAGTGACAAGTATGCTGCTACTCCATTGGTCACACATTGAAAACCACTATCCTAGCAGGGCTTCGTAGGTTTTAACATTCATAACAACCTCCCGGCTTTAACCTTAGACAGTTACTTCATCGCTCTGAGGCATGTCTTTGCTTCCTTATTTTAAAAAATGAAATAAGAGTTGAGATTCACTGTTTTAAGATTAGTGTTTCTCAAATGCTCTTGCCAAAACCAAACTCGATTCAAAAAGGTTTGAAAGGCAAGAGGATGAAGATTACAAGTGTTCATCTGTGGCCTCTGTGCTCTGTCATCTAAGCAAATAACCAACCCAGACGGTTTCATCATTAAATAGAAAAAATAAATATTTGCATAACTAATACGTGCTGCTTCTCTGGACTGCCCCAACTTTTCTGTGAGCTGCTACAGACAGAAGTCTTGGAGTACAGCGACACAAGAGGTATTGAGTTTTCTCCTTCGTGCACTTTATTCAAGTGTGAGATTTTACTTATTACAAATATTTCCCATATGGTGAGTGATGCAGAAACAGCAGCTAGTATACCAAGATTCCAGACCAAAGTTGTCCAACTGGCAACTGCCTGACTCTACTTATCTCAAAGAAGAGATGGGAAACAATTAGGATTGCTCTCAAGTCTATTAGGGAGTCAAGAGAAACCCAGTTGAAGGGCACCGTTAGCCAGTTAAGCACAAGAAGTAACTTTCTCAGGCTCCACTTCTTTATGATAGAGAGAAAATTCAGGAATCTATTACCTACCAAAAAATATAACTACAAGTGGCTTGGAGGCAACTACATTAAGATACACAGGACCCTATAATCCTCACTTTTTTCCAGCTTGAGACTTTGGAACGTCTTTACTTTTCCTCCACACACTTACCCTGCAAACAAAGCTTTGATTATAGGCCTCTGTTATGGAATAATGAATATGTTATTCTGACATCAGCTATTACAGACCATCAGCATCTGAGAGCTAATTGATATTTGATGAATACTTCTTAATTTTTAAATACTATGCATTTAAAATATTCATTTAATAACAAGACTATTTCAGGGTACATAGTACTAAAAAAGTATGTTGAAAGAATTGCAATCTCTATGATCATTTTAGCTTATGATACTGTTATTATAATATTATAAACCTTTTTAAAAATAACATGATAATCACCATAATGGTATAGTTTGCTTTTTAATTGAAGTGTAGCTGATTTGCAATGTTCTGTTAACTTCTGATGTACAGCAGATTTTCAGTTTTATATGTATGCAATATATTTATACATATTCTATATTCTTTTTAATGTTCTTTTCCATTGTGGTTTATCTCAGAATATTGAATATAGTTCTCTGTGCTATATACAGTAGGACCTTGTTGTCCATCCATTCTATATGTAATAGTTTGCATCTACTAACCCCAAATTATTATTCCAACCCTTCTCACAGCCCTGCTCCCTCTTGGAAACCACAAGTCTGTTTTCTGTGAGGCTATTTCTGTTTTATAGATACGTTCACTTGTGTCATATTTTAGATTCCACATATAAGTGATGTCATATTATAGTTTTTCTTTCTCTTTCTGATTTACTTCACTTAGTATGATAGTTGAATTTAAGGCTGGGTAGTATCCCATTGTGTCTTCTTTATCCATTTATCTGTCAATGGACATTTAAGTTGTTTCCATATCTTGGCTACTGCGAATAGTGATGCTACGAACATTGGGGTGTGAGTATCTTTTTGAATTATAGTTTGGTCCAGATATGTGCCTATGAGCATGACTTCTAGCTCATATGGTAACCAGTTTTCTGAGGAACCTCCATACTCTTTTCCATAGTGGCTATACCAACTTACATTCCCACCAACAGTGTAAGAGAGAGTTCCTTTTCTCCATATCCTTTCCAGCATGTTATTTGTATACATTTTAATAATAGTCATTCTGATTAGTGTGAAGGGGCACTTCATTGCAATTTTTATTTGCATTTCTTTAGTAATTAGTGATGTTGAACATCTTTTCACGTGCCTATCGGCCTTCTGTATGTTTTATTTGCAGATAAGGTCATTTAGATCTTCTGCCCATTTTTAGATTGGATTGCTTGCTTTTCGTTGTTGAGTTGTATGAGCTATTTATATATTTTGGAAATTAAGCCCTGTGAGTTGCATTATTTGCAAATATATTCTGCCACTCTGTGGGTTGTCTTTTCATTTTGTTTATGGTTTCCTTTGCTGTGCAAAAGGTTGTAACTTTGATTAGGTATCATTTGTTCATTTTTACTCTTATTTCTATTGCTTTGGGACACTGTCCTAGGAAAACACTGGTATGTTTTTGTCAGAGAATGGTTTGCCTATGATCCCTTCTGGGAGTTTTATGGTCATGTCTTATGTTTAAGTCTTTAAGTCACTTTGAGTTTTGGGGTTTTTTTGTACATAGTGTAAGGATATGTTCTAACTTCATTGATTTACATGTGCCTGTCCAACTTTCCCAGCATCACTTGCTGAAGAGCATAATTGTATATTTTAGATGCATATCATATATTCTTCAGTCATACAAATTCCCTTATTATAAATACAGTAGTAAAAGTATATATATTTTTCCTGTTAGATTATTTTATACAGAATAAAATCTAGTTTTAGAATCAATAGGTATTTGGAAATGAACATTTTTATGATATGGCTTTAGGTTATAACTCGTGTTAATTTCAGAAAATTTAAAGATACAAAGAAGCATAGGGTAGGAAAAAAAGCCATCTTAATGTAGTAACTTAACAGTTTAGTGTATTTTTGTTTTATTATATAATGCTAATATGTTTAATATCACTTTATCTTAAATTTTTAAACAAAATTTCTTAATACTTCATAAATATCATTTTAATAATAGTAATTGGAGGAAGCACTTATGTTTCTATTATGTCTAATACATCCCATGTGGTAAAATCCATGTTTTATTTTGATCAAGTGTTTACAATATAAGAAGGCAGTGTATTTTTTATATCTTTTAAAAAGAAGTTCAAAAATTCATTATACCTCATTTTGGGTAAGACTTTTTAAAATGAGCACTCTGATTCCAATAATTTTATTAAGTTTAACATGCATAAGTGCATGGCATTGATTTCTCACACCTGTATAACTACCACATTCTTCAGGAAACAGAACATCATCAAGTCTCTAAAAGTACCTTCATACTGCATTCCGGGCATCAGCCATTAGCATAACTTCCAGTACCATATATTATTTTCACTTGTTTTTGCATGCATGCATGTTCAGTCATGTCTAACTCTGTAATCTCGTGGATGGTAGCCTATCATGCTGCTTTGTCCATGAAATTTTCCAGCCAAGAATACTGGAGTGGGTTACCATTTCCTCCTCCAGGAGATCTTCCCGACCCAGGATCACACCTGTGTCTCCTACATTGGCAGGCGGATTCTTTAGCACTTGTACCACCTAGGAAGCCCCTCATAGTTTTGGGGGAGCTTTATCTAAATGGAATCATATAACATGTTTTTATATGATAACATTTTTTGTGTGAAATGTATACATCATTTTACAGAAAGCAGTAGTTGGTTCATTTTCAGTGGTGTTTGCTACACATGAATATCTATATCAGAGTTGTAGTTTTAAATATTTTCTGCCAATAACTAATGACCCATAAGAAGTGCATGAATTAACTATGTGACTAACTTTTCAAACAACTAGGAAATAAGTAAGCTTTAATTGGGCTTCCCAGGTGACCTAGTGGTAAAGAATCCGCTTGCCAATGCAGGTTTGATCCCTGGGTTGGGAAGATCACCTGGAGTAGGAAATGGAAGCCCGCTCCAATATTCTTGCCTGGGAAATTCCATGGACAGAGAAGCCTGGTGGTCTACAGTCCACGGGGCTGCAAAGTCAGACATAACTGAGTCCTGTCCCCACGCACAAAGCTTTAACTAACTGAAATGAATAGTGAATGAAAAACCAACTGATTTTGTAATATGCTCATATAGTCTACACAAACCATTAGATTTTTCAATGAGCATCCAAAATCTTTAAGAATGACCATATTTTATATTACAAAAGTTATGTGTTTTAAAAAACAAATTGAAAGAAGTATCAGTTTTGCTTTGAAGTCATGAACACCCATTTTCCAACTTCAATACAATGGTGGAAAATGTAAAATGACTTGATCAAGATCTATTATTTCAAATATTTATATGTCTAGTTATGGGAGAAAATCACTTACCATTAGGTATTGCCTAAAATAGTAAATAATTCTGAATGTAATGAAATAAGCATTTTACAGATAACCAAACATTGATAGCTGGTGACAATTAACTGAGTTAGTGGACAGGATGCTAATAATTTGTAAAGTACAATAGTAATGCTTGTATGTGCTTTATGCTAAAGCAGAAATGTAATGAGAGTTATGCAAATGCTAAAAGATCAATTGATAGATGCTTCTTCAATAGCTCTGGTCAGGAATGTGCCTATAGTGGTAACTGTTGTCTACCCAGCTTCCATGCCAAAACTTTTCCTCTTGTGAGCAATCATCTTATCACCCATGGTGTCCTGCATCTCTAAAGAAGCAATGACATGACTCAAATATTACATATAATAAACAAATTGTGCATATTACATATTTATTACATATAGTAAACACATAATTATAGAATGTCAGTTCAGTCGCTCAGTTGTGTCTGACTCTTTGCAACCCCACGGACTGCAGCACGCCAGGCTTCCCTATCCATCACCACCTCTAGGAGCTCACTCAAACTCATGTCCATCGAGTTGGTGATGCCATCCAACCATCTAATCCTCTGCTGTCCCCTTTTCCTCCTGTCTTCAATCTTTCCCAGCATCAGGGTCTTTTCCAATAGTCAGTTCTTCAAATTCGGTGGCCAAAGTGTTGGAGCTTCAGCATCAGCATCAGTCCTTCCAATGAATATTCAGGACTGATTTCCTTTAGGATGGACTGGACTGATCTCCTTGCAGTCCAAGGGACTCTCAAGAGTCTTTTCCAATACCACAGTTCAAAAGCATCAATTTCTCAGCACTCAGCCTTCTTTATGGTCCACCTCTCACATCCATACATGACTACTGGAAAAACCAGAGCTTTGCCTAGATGGACCTTTGTTGGCAATGTAGTATCTCTGTTTTTTAATATGTTGTCTAGGTTGGTCATAGTGTTTCTTCCAAGGAGCAAGCGACTTTTAATTTCAAGGCTGCAGTCACCATCTGCAGTGATCTTGGAGCCCAAAAAATAGTCTCTCACTGTTTCCATTGTTACCTCATCTGTTTGCCATGAAGTGGTGGGACCGGATGCCATGATCTTTATGTTTTGAACATTGAGTTTTAAGCCTACTTTTTCACTCTCCTCTTTCACTTTCATCAAGTTCTTCTTTGCTTTCTGCAATAAGGGTGGTGTCATCTGTGTATCTGAGGTTATTGATATATCTTCTGACAATCTTGATTCTAGCTTGTGCTTCATCCAGCCCAGCATTTCTCATGAGGCACTCTGCATATAAGTTAAATAAGCAAGGTAACAGTTTACAGCCTTGACATACTCGTTTCTGAATTTGGAACCAATCTCTTGTTCTATGTCTGGTTCTAACTGTTGCTTCTTGACCTGCATACAGATTTCTCAGGTGGCAGGTCAGGTGGTCTGGTATTCCCATCTCTTTAAGAATTTTCCACAGTTTGTTGTGATCCACACAGTCAAAGGCTTTGGTGTAGTCAGTAAAGCAGAAGTAGATGTTTTTCTGAAACTCTCCTGCTTTTTTGATGATCCAACAGATGTTGGCAGTTTGAACTCTGGTTCTTCTGCCTTTTCTAAATCCAGCTTGAACATACAGAAGTTCATGATTCATGTACTTTTGAAGCCTGGCTTGGAGAATTTTGAGCATTACTTTGCAAGTGTTACACATTATAGAATGTGTGCAATTTCAAAAAGAAGTATTCTTGATATATAAAAATCAGTATTCCTGACATCATGTTACCCAGAGAATTCATATCACACTCTCTCTGAGATTCTATTAACAACTGAACCAGCTCTAAATGATGTGGAATATTCTTGAGATTGGACTGTAAAGGTTGTGAGCATGTGAGGAGTATCGTATCCATTGCTTGAAGATCAAGTTCATAGAGTATTAAATGAGAATTTCTAAGATAAAGTAAGCTGGAAAAGAAATGACCAAACATGAAAGAAAACAAAAATAATGCTAGCAACAAAATAAAATAACCTTTTCATTTTAGGTAAAGTCATGGTTTGAGAATAATAAACAGTTTTATTCAATGGAATAGAAGGTAAAAAAATAAAGACTATTTTAATTAGAACTATAAAACAATGTTTATTTAAAATATGTCCATCTGGCTTCAAAATGGAAATTAAAAGGCTATATAAATATTATCTAACAAAAATTAACTGATTTTAAATTCCAATACTGTTTAAATATTAAAATGTATGCTATAAATGGGCTTCCCTGATGGCTCAGTGGTAAACAACCCACCTGCCAATGCAGGAGGTGTGGGTTCCATCCCTAAGTCAGGAAGATCCCCTGTAGAAGGAAATGGAAACCCACTCCAGTATTCTTGCTTGGGAATTACATGGACAGAGGAATCTGGCAGTCTATGATCCATAACCTGGTATGTAGTAAAAGAATTGGATATGACTTAGCTACTAAACTAAAACAAGCGATGCCTTTATATACATATATATTCTGTATTTTTACACAATTTTGTTTGAGTGAGAGAATTATACAAATGTGATTTGACTGTGGTCTACCAAAAATTGTTAAGGAACTCCAGGACTTATTTCACATTAATTTAAGAAGAAGTGCTCTTTGAGGTCAATCATTAAAGGCATTGATGTCTTGGCCCATCTCGGTATGGAAGAGTGCTTTACCATCAGTGATAACTCTTCCACATGCAGTTCCTTCCTAGTTGACTAAGGAAACAAAGGATGAGAAACACGGGGTTGGAAATAGAAAAGGAAATAAACTGGGAAATGCTTTTCTACTCTCCCTTTCTGTTGCTTTCTTTGTGCAAAAGTTTCCCCCTGTAGATGTAAGCTTGAAGATACAGGAGACAAAAATAAATTACAGAACAATAAAAATTGTTAGAATGTTTCTTGACTACCTTTGATGTATATTAGTTGGGCTTATTATTTACACTTGCTATAAATATGGCCATTGCTGTCCTAATTTTCAGTTTCCTTCAATAAAGAAGCAAATCTTGACAAGCTGCTTTGAGTTAAATTGGGAGAGAAATAGGTTTAGCTCCACTCCATGAAATTCATTAAAATTTTAGTCCTCTTTTTCTCCTTCTCTTACTCTCTCACTTTTTTTGTACCTCTCTTTCTTATGAGGGTGTAAAGAGACTAATTCATTTGACTAAAAATTAGGCAATCAATTCAGATATAGACTGAGTATCATTAGCATCCAATAAATGCATTCTCTGCTCTTCATTTTATCCATAAAATAAACCCTAGCACAATCTAGAGTAAGTCACTGTCTCCATTATTATATCAAATCACAGAAATAAACTAGCTGTGAAGTGAAAGTGTCAGTGACTCAGTCCTGTCCGATTCCTTGTGACCCCATGGAGTGTAGCCCACCAGGCTCCTCTGTCCGTCGGATTTCCCAGGCAAGAATACTGGAGCGGGCTGCCATTTCCTTCTCCCGGGGATCTTCCTGACCCAGTGATCAAATCCAGGGCTCCTGCATTGTGGAAAGACTCTTTACCATTTGAGCCACCAGGGAAACCCAACTAGTTGTGAAATAAATGGAAAAATACCTTTTCATTTACAGAGATGCTTTTTCAATGATTTTTTGTGGGTGCAACTTAAGGACATATAGTTTCTTAAATATTTATAAGATAGCTTAGGTTGGGTTATTTAAATTCTGATCATAAAGGCTTGTTTTCTGTTGTAATGCAAAATCTGACACATGTATCTTTATCTTAGTATCAAAATCTTGTTAGCATTCTTTAACTTGGAATGACATTAAAAGTAATGTCTTTCTAATGGTAGTGTACACAGAAAATGAAAAAATTCTGAGTATCAGAGTGTATTTTAATGCTTGATTAAAGAAACATACCATGATAGAATATATCCTTAATGTCCTAAGAAAAATAATGGAAAAATGTTAAAACCAAGCATTAAACCTGTTCATAATTACACAGGTTACAAGGAAGATGTAGTGTGATGTTTTGAAACCCTAGGGGGAATGTCTTATTTATAAAACATTAAGCACTAAATTTCACCATTTCAAGCTATATTGAGAGTATATACATCGATATCTAGAATCTAACAAGTCTGTGGTTCCAAAACAGGAGTGTATTTGCAATGTAATACATTTCCTTCTGGAAAAGATGCCATCTTACCTTTAAACTTGATGAATACATTCCACTTAAAACTACCATCATTCTCAGTGAATGGCTTATTAAACAGCAATATTGTCCCTTTCACAAGAAATAATGGTAACATGGCCTATAACACTACTTCAATTGAACCAAGTGGCTTTAAGGTTACCCTGCTGTGTAAATATGTTCCACCCATGGTTTTTCATGCTGCTTTGTGGCACTGTGCTACAGGAAGGTCTTGTGTATCCAAACAACTTTGTAGGTAATAGATGACTCACATGTAATAATTTAACAACTGGGTAATTTAAAATATGTCACTTCGTAAGTGATTACAGAATAGCTCTGTAGTTTTTTGTTTGAAAATCAAATTTTATGATGTATGCTTTAGAAATATTTGCCCCATTTGGATGTAGAAAAAAATTTTTTTTGTAGTTTTATGTTTCTTATTTTTTTCACCTGTATGTGTTATCAGTTGTATGGTATGATGGAATTTATTGAAATAGATATTTTAATCTCATTACATGTTAATGTGCAATGACATTAAATGTTATGCAGTTAAACTGATTTTAGGAAAGTTTAACTGCTTTATTGTTCAGGTTTTTTTTTTTTTGATGATGATGAGTTGTATGTATGGTAAAATGATTACTTGATATTGTAAATAAGCAGAACTTTTAAAAACATTTTATTCAAGTAAAGCTGAGTTAGAATGTTGTATTAGTTTCTGGTATACAACAAAGTGACTCAGTTTTATATATACACACACATACATAGATAATATATATATACACATATATTCAGTGCGCTATATAATAGGACCTTACTGTTTAGCAGATATACTACTATATATAGAGTAGATAATCTCAAACTCCTAATTTATCCCGCTCCCTACCTTTCCCCTTGGGCAATCATACATTTGTTTTCTATATCTGTGGGTCTGTTTCTGTTTTGTAAGTTCAGTTGTAGCATTCTTTAGATACCACATACAGGTGATATCATGTGATATGTCTTTCTCTGACTTCACTTAATATGATAATTTCTAGGTCCATACATGTTGTTGCATAAGGCATTACATCATTAGTTTTAGTATTCCATGGCATATTTATATACACCAAATCTTTATCCATTCATTCTGTGGATGCACATTTAGGTTGCTTCCATGTCTTGGCTGTTGTAAACAGTGCTGGTATAAACACTGGGGTGCATGTATTTTTTTGAATTGGAGTTTTCTTCAGATATATGCCTAGGAGTGGGTTTGCTAGATCATATGGTAAGCTCTAGTTTTAGTTTTTTTTTAAAGGCACCTCCATACTATTTTCCATAGTGACTGTACAAATTTACATTCCCACCAACAATATAGAAGAGTTCCCTTTCTCCAAACCATCTCCAGCATTTATTTGTAGACTTTTTAATTATAGCCATTCTGCTGGTGTGAGGTGCTACTTGTTTGTTTTTTTGATTTGCCTTTCTCCAATGATTAGTGATATTGAGCATCTTTTCATGTATCTCTTGGCCATCTGTATTGTCTTCTTTGGACAATTGTCTACTTAGATCTTCTGCCCATTTTTTGATTGGTTTTTTTTTGTTGTTGTTGTTGTTTTTTTTTTTTGAGTTCTATGAGATGTTTGTATATTTTGGAAATTATGCCCTTGTTGGTCACATTGCAAATGTTACCTGCCATTCTGTAGGTTGTCTTTTAAGTTTTTTTTTTTTTTTGGTTTCCTCTGCTATGTAAAAGGTTGTAAGTTTGACTAGGTCCCATTGTTTATTTTTGCTTTTATTTCTATTGCCTTGGGAAATCTAAGAAAAGAGTGGTGCAATTTATGTCAGAGAATATTTTGCCTCTGTTCTCTTCTAGGAGTCTTATGGTGTCATTTAAGTCTTTAAGCCATTTCGACTTTATTCTTGAGTATGGTGTGAGGGTTTCTTTAATACATACTCAGTAAACAGTACCTAAATCCATGTTCATGTTTTCAAAGTAAAATGTCTTATTCTTTCTGTTACTCTCCTTTGAGGTTTCTCCCTTTGCTTATTTCACTATGAGTTTTAAAATGTTAACTGCATGATACTGAATCCCATTTCCACTTTAAATTGTTAAAGAGATAGTTAAGCAAATAAAAATAATGCAAATCAAAATGTAAAACATTTATTTTCACATGCATTTCAACTTGTGTACTATGCAGGTACAAAAAATAAGATGCTTTGTTTGAATTTATCTCTTTTAAGAATATATAAAGCAGGAATTTGTATAAGTAATGCACATTTTTGGCCAGAATACTGTACTGCCAAAATTTTACTGTGCTTTCAGATGCTTTGAATGTGTGTAAGGGAAAGAAATAAATTTTTAATAAGCTAGAAACAACTGCTTTTCAATAAGCATATTTAACTAGAGCACATCTTACTTGCTATAATATTAGCATATAAAGTGAATAGTTTTATTTTCAAAACAATTTCAATGTGCCATTTTTATAATAAACAAAGCTTCTTATATTACATATCTCTAAAAGTGACAGAGAAAGAAAAGAAGTTAAATTCTTTTAATCACAGAATTTTCTCCTTCAAGATAAATATTAAAACCGTGAAGTATATATCTATACTAGAAACTAAAACTTGAATAATATAAATACTAACATTTGACACAGGTCCATTTTGCTCTTCTTTTTTAATATCTGCTGACTGTTTTATATGTCTGTCTTATAAAGGCAAATTCTTCAGTACTTCTAGATACTTGTCCAGTACTTCTAGAGTTTAGGTACTCCTGGATTTCAAATATCATGGTCACTATAAAAAGAAATATGTTTGTAAATTCTGAAACTTCTTGCCTTTCCTATTTTGTGACATTTGAACAATGTGGGTATAAACTGGGCTGGTCTACTTATATACCCAGATATTTTTCCATTAGTATATATGGTTTGTGTATACATGCAGAGGAATCCCATATACTGAAGACCGACTATTAATATAAATTATATATGGATTACCCTCCATGTTGCTCAAGGAGCAGATGTACTTTACATTCACTTAAGGTGCATTTCACCCTGAAGGAGGGCATAGCAACCCACTCCTGTACTGTAGCCTGGAGAATCCCCATGCAAAGAGGAGCCTGGCAGGCTTTAGTTCATGGGATCACAAAGAGCTGGACATTACTGAGCGACGAAGCACAAGGGGTATTTCAAGTGTCTGAAAATAATTATCTTCAAAATATGTGGGCTTATTAAAAATTTAGACTACCTAGCTTTAGTCAAATATATGTGTGTATACACACACACACACACACACACACATATAGCTTCCCAGGTGGCACTAGTGGTAAAGAACTCACCTGTCAATGAAGGTGATATGAGAGATGTGGGTTCAATCCCTGGGTCAGGAAACTCCCCTGAAGGAGGGCACACATACATACATATACATTTTTTTTTTCATCCAAGTTTTTGGTTTCTAACATCTTCAGAAATGTGTGTTAAGCCATTTAAAAAGAATGTACATATTGCAATGCTCAGACTTTCAAAGTATACAATTCTTCTGCATTTACTAAAGTTTTGTAAACTCCATCACTATTTATTTCTAGAGAAAATGTCATTACCCCCAAAGAAGAAACCTGTACTCATTGGCAGCCCCTTCCTACTATCTCCCTGGCAAACATTAGTCCACTTATTTTTATGGATTTGCCTATCCCAGTCATTCTATATACGTGGAATTATATAATATGTGGCCTTTTATTTATTTGGCTTGTTTCACTTAGTTGTATGTTTTCAAGGCTCATCCTTGACCCATCTAATATGGTAAGATTCACTGTTTCGAGTAATCCTTTGAACCATTTTACCTTTTGGAAAGTCTGGTTTATTGCAAGCTTGCCAATTTCCCACTCCCTCCCCGCCTGGCAAAAGTAGAAAGACAGATGTAAGCCATGTCCCTTCAAAATGAAGTGAATTGAAGTTCTCATCCTTCACTTCCTCCCTTCCCCTGATTCACTGCTGTTGTGTGTGATCTGCGAAATAAAGGTGATGTCTGGTCCTCGTCTGTCACAGTTACCTGGCCGTGCAGTCATTACAGGTTGCATAAAAACTGTGTAAGATGCTTTTATCATGCTCTGGAAGGCTGGCAGTGCAGGTAAAACCCTTTTCTGTCAGATAATTCATTGTTCTCACCTTAGAACACAATTTAAAAAGACCCAAGAGAAATGGAAAATGATCTTAATGTAGATCTAACACTTTCGAGTTGAAGAAAAATAGTGAGCTACTTTTACCTCCTTTAGAAATTTAATAGATAAATCAATTTCCAAATTGTATAAATGGTGAGATGCATCAAAGATAAATCAAATAGCCAGATAAGTACAAAGTAGGCACTTGAAAATATGAGGTTACAGGTATAATATTTTAGCATGCACAGGCCTTTTTAGGGGTCTTAATGTATGTTAAATGTTTTAAAATCATACCAACCAATAACCGATGACAGTCAGGAATGAATACTCAGAAAAGAACATAGGCTGAAATATAACTTGTACAGTTGTGTAGGTGATCTAGTTCATATTCATCTTTTTAAAATGTAAAACTAATGGCTGAGAAGATAAAATGATGAAGACCTTGAAATGTAAGATCTTAAAGGTTCAAGTTATTGTTAATAGTGTAAGACTGTGCTATTCACTTTAATTCTTTTCAGGATTAAATAGAAAGGCAACAGAGGAAGATCTTACTTTGACAATTGATTAACTTAAATGTGGGGGCACTGATTCTAAATTTAATTTGTCATATGAAAGTGATATTATTATACTTGCTGCATAATTAGCTGAGATTCAAAAATAGAAGGAAATGCTGGGCACAGTCAACAGACGTCCCACCTGTTAGAGTAAGAATCTTAAAATTATAGATGAAAACTGACTTAAATGCACATAAAACCAATATTCAGCAATGAGTCAGACATTTCTACATTAAAACCTTGACTTTTCATATCCTAACTAGGTAACTTTTAATTAACTAATGATCTTGCTGAGTCTCAGATTTCTCATCTATAAAATGATATTGATAATAGCATTGATTGGAAAATAATGTTCTAAGGACCTGGTACATTACTGATATGTGATTGGCTCTTAGCAAACAGTACTTATTATTATAATACCATTCTTTTAATTCAATCATCATCTGAATTTTTCCCACTTGATGCCTTTTTAATCCAATTAAATTAGCCTATTAACTGAATCTTTTTTTCCTATTATAGCTTTCAAAGCTAAGCCTAGTAGAAGACAGATTAGTTAAAACCAGACACACTGCCAGTGCACTGGATTCTTACTTTGCCAACAGAAACCTTTAAAGAGTATGTTTTCCCAATAGAAAACAAACTTACAAATACCAAAGGGGAAAGAGAGTGGGGAGGAAGGGATAAATAAAGGGCATGGGATTAACAGATACACACAACTAAATATAAAATAAGCAACAAGGGTTTACTGTATAACACAGGGAACAATATTCAATATCTTATAATCTATATGGAAAATAATCAAAAAATAATATGCATGTGTGTGTGTATATATGTGTGTATATATATAAATATAAAACTGAAGCAGTTTGATGTATATCTGAAACATAATATTATAAATCAAATATACACAACGAAAGCTTAAAAAATATTGATGTCTTCTAAAGCTTTTAGGTTAATTAAGGATAATAGTAATTTTTAGGAAACTAGGACTCACCATTTTTGTTACTCCTTTACAATTATTCTTATTAGTAATTTCAAGGCCAACATAATCATGTAATTTTCAAGGCCAACACAATCATCTAAACTCACATTTTACTCATTGCTTTTAAATTCATATCTTTATGACATAAAGCCTGTAGGCATATAGAGAAAGAGGTCAAGAAACTATACAAAGGCATAAAAATAACTAACTAATAGAGCCATAAAAACCAGTATTTACTTATGTATTCATGCATTTCATATCCTGAAATGACTTGTTTTAGGAATTGGTAAATAACTCAATAAAGTCATAAACTTATCATCCATGAGTTTATAAATTAGTTTTGACTAAGCTGCTCCTACTTCTTTTATTCTTACCTTGAAAGGGTTTTTCCATTTGATATCTTCATGTTATCCATGTCAGATACCATACTGAAGCAAAGAAAATTTAGCTTATATTGTTATTTGATTAAAGTTTAGTGTAGTAAGATTAAGTGCAGTTGACATTGGAGATTTTCTGTGAATTGCTCTTACTCTCACATATCATTGTTCAAACATAAGAAGTGTAACTCTACTGGTCTGAATCAAATATAGAGTGAATAATTTCCTAATTTTGAAATATTTGTACATACCCACAACACAAATCATAAATAACTCCATATTTTCTCTTAGGGTTGTTGTCCAGTAGCTTGGTCATGTCCGGCTCTTTGTGATCCCACGGACTGCAGCATGCCAGGATTCTCTGTCCCTATGATCTCCTGAAGTTTGCTCAAACTGTTGTCCATTGAGTCGAGGATGCCATCCAACCATTTCATCCTCTGTTGCCCCTTTCTCCTCCTGCCCTCAATCCTTCCCAGCTTCAGGGTCTTTTCCAGTGTGTTGGCTCTTCGCATCAGGTGGCCATTACTCCCTAAAAGAATAATGGCCTAAAAAATTAACCACTGAATAAATATTAGGATAAGAATGTTTCTAACCATAACAAAGTGAATCATATCATCTAATATTACCCATAAGAATTTATAAATTTTATCATGGGGAAATGTGACAATCCTATTTAAGAGCCTTAGCAATGAGGGTAGTATTATTACATGTAAATCTACTTTCTTTAATTAAAATCACTCTATTGTGCTTAGATCTCTAAGGTGTTAAAATTTATACAGGTTTTGATTTGCTAAAGAAAACTCATAAAATCAAATACTTTAAAATATAGCAATTGTTGGTAGATTTTTAGAAAACCACATATTTTTATACAATTCCTAAACTGATTTTGGTTGCTACAAATTAGCATTTTGAGTTGTAATATCCTCTCAACCAGTTAAGACTAAATCTCATAGTTACCTCTCTTTCCTTTAACCCTTACCTTAGATAAGTCACTAACTTATTTTGTAATATCACCTTATTCCCTTATCTCCACACTACTCTATTGCCCATTTAAGATTTTATAACCCCCTTGCCTAGCAGTGGTGTAATTGCTCAAAATCCAACCTTGTTATTATATATTCTGCATACTGTGTTTAGTTGTTATCCTAATACTCAGTTTAAACCATTATTCTTTTCCATAATTGTTTAGTAAACCTTAAAAACCAAGGTCCTTAAATTTACATACAGGACCTTCTGGATTACATCTCTGTATCTTTCTCTCTTATTTTTATACCCAGAAATATCTTATACTTCCAACCAGATAGCAATCTGCCTTTCTCTGAAAAGGTGTGTATATAGCACTTTCTAAAACTGTGTCTTTTCTAAAACTCTTCCCTCCTTCTCTACCTACTTAACCTATTATCTTCTAAGTTTGAATTCACATCTTTCTGTCATTTCTTCTAGTTCCTAATCAAATGGGTGTTTCCATCTCCTATAGTCAACTTGATTTGTACATGTAGCACAGTGATAATTTATTGCATTTTCTATTAAATTAGGTGCTAGCTTCTATATTTGATTCAAAGCATCTTGAATACAAGGATTACATTTTGTCTTCTTTCTCCTTCCATGTTTCCATGTATGATCAGAAACATTATCCTTATGTAATTTCAATGTCAAGCAAATTCAGCATATGTATTCTAATCACAATTACTTTTTTATTGCTATTTTATTCAAATTTAATGACAGCTCTCAAATACATGATTTATTGCATTTTGAAGTCTTTGTAGTAGAATGGATTCCTAAATTTTGATAAGATATTAGGGTAACACCTGCTGATTCTCAAAATCCTGCTGAATACTAACATTGATTACATTTTAAATCTTGGTCAAAAACATTGTCAATTAGGACTATAAAGAATTGAAAATATTTAAATTATCTTTAGTAAAGAATTTTTCCTTTAAACTCTTACGCTTTAAAAGTAATAAAAATGTTCATTTGTGTCTTCAGAAACAACACCAAAACATTTATGTCACTGCTTCTATATTTAGTAGTTTCTATGTTAAAATATATATGCTTGTATATGATATATATATTTATAAAACAAAAATTCCACTATGTGATATCTCTATGAATGATTTAAGTTGATTGCAGTGACAAAGCAATTGAATTTATACCATCAGTAGAAAATATTTTCTCACATGTGTGTGTATGTAAAAAGTATTCAATGCATGGGTTTCTATACATTTATTAAAAAATAACAGAAAACTCCAATATCATAAACATCTACTGCTTTCATCTTTATATTGGTTTATAGGAAGATATAAAACTGGATTAAGTCTTATAAACTTTTTATATAATTAATCTCTGAACTTTGTTAATAATATTCCTCAGATGGGAATATTTTAAAAGGTGAGTGGTAAAATTGTGAATTTGGGGCTAAATTAGACAACACAGAAAGAATAGAATAAAATAAAATAGCTTTTTGCTGAGAATTCAAGTCACTTAATTTTTATGACTTCTCAAAATTCTAAAGACTGGGAAAATCAACTGGACAACTCAAAAATTCAACTTACCTATTCCTGAAAATACTTGGATTTAATTTTCTAAGTAGCAATATAAACACAACTACCTAAAAACCACCCAAAAAAATCAAGGCATTATAAAAAAATCACTAGGTAGACTGTTCTTAGAATTAAAATAGTAAATGGTATGTAATTCAACAAACTAGCTTGTTGTGAAAACTATTTTATATATATAATAACTTACTTTTATAACTCATAGAATTCAGTTCAGTAAAATTTCATTAATTTTAATGCTAAGTTTTTAGAATTTGTTGTGGTTGCAATGACACTTACCTAATCACATAAAAAATGTTAGGAGAAAATATGTTACTGCATATGGTACACTTGCAAATCATTAATGATTTTAAAAGCTGTATAAATTATCATCTATAACATGCTGGGGCAGTTTTATTAGGTCATCATTATTCATCTTTTAACAGATGTCATTTGTTGAGTACCTGTAATAGGCCGTATCACATTATTTGTAATCTTCACAACACTTGCTAAATAGGTTTAATCAAGGAAGAGTAGCAAGCCTTCTGAAAAGCTCCCTCAGACAGCTAATTACATGGCTGAGATAGGATGCTAAAGGAGACTAGCTGATTCCAAAGCGAATGAATAATAAAAGTTTTAAAAGAGAATCATTCATATTCTAGGTCAGTGCTTTCCAAAGCTGGCTGTTTCAGTTTCAGAAAGGATACCTAAAGAGTTATGCTTCCTGGACCCTCCACCAACATAATGGATTTTTAAAATATCTTTCAAGTGACTCTGAGGATCAGTAAGCTATGAAAATCTATGTAAAGATGGCAGCCAAGTACAGGACAAATAGCAATGGATCAGAAGAATAGCCTAGGTTTTACTTCTATTCTGCTATTTAAAAATTTGGGGCAAGTCATAAAGCATTTTAGTGATCTGTTTCCTAGCATACATAGCTCTTGCTGTTGATGGCAGGATGCTGCTAATACTACCAAAACACTAGAAAAATACCCCCAAACCACAGCATCTCTGAACCACAGCAAAACTCATTTACCTCTTGAACTAGTTGCCTCAAAAACAAATAAGATACATGCAGAATGAGGAGCAGCTGGTAACACTTAAGTGGTTATATCTATGTCATCATTTGCCAACAATAATCCTCATTATGCTCCCTGACATAGGCTACAGGACCAGGTTGCCTTTTCCTCTAAATGTCAGACATATATTTTAGTGACATTTTCTCCTAGGATTCAGGTGGCAATCGCTGCAGGCTGTCAGAAGGTGAACTAAATGACACATGCTCTTTGGTGCTCAAATTTTCCTTTTCCTGAACTTCATGATTTTTACTAGCTCATACTAAATATTATAACTACATTTCTATGTCAGTGAGGTTCTTCCCCAGAGGTTAACTTGGTATCTTCTTTAATTAGATCCCCAAAACAACTTAACTAGTCTTGAAAGTGTATCTAAGAATGATATAATACTATGGTGACCACACTATAGAGTAAGTTATGAACTGTATATGTCTGTATGTACATACTTATACTAAAGCTTATATTGTGTATTGTGATATATATCAATATATGTATATGTATACACACACTTCATCTATTTCACATTTACCCATTTATTTTCCCTAAAAATATAAAGTAACTACAAGTTACCATTATATGGATGAAATCATAAGACACACAACTTAGGTAATTTGCTCAAGAAAAAAGAGCTGACATCTAAGAGAGATAATACAGGCTTATTTGTTTCAGACCTAACTCTATAGCAGTGATGTTGATATTGTTTGTCTCTCTGTGCCTCTTGTCTCCTCCCTTTTTAAATTGATATAGTCACATATAGGCAATCACTTAAATACAAATAAAGCTAAATCCACAAGAGAAAATACATTATTATGCAACTTGTTTAAATATATTGGCCTAAGGCTTTCTTTTCATGTTAGAAAGTTTCTTAGAAATGGTCATATTGAGTAGACAGTTTAATCATTCTATTAATCAATTAGTCATGTATATACAGCATACCCACTCAGTGTTTGGCACTATATTTTTGGGGTTGCTGGTTGAAATAGGAAAATAGTACAGAAAAGTAAGACCTTCTTGGTGATCTGAGCGAGTTTTGTGTCTAACTAGATGGGCATAGTTTACACAGATTAAAGTTAGAGGGCAAGAAAGTACTACTTTGTGACATACTATGAATTGCTAGCCGGAGAAGGCAATTGCACCCCACTCCAGTCCTCTTGCCTGGAAAATCCCATGGATGGAGAAGCCTGGTGGACTGCAGTCCATGGGGTCGCTAAGAGTCAGACATGACTGAGCAACTTCCCTTTCACTTTTCATTTGCATGCATTGGAGAAGGAAATGGCAACTCACTCCAGTGTTCTTGCCTGGAGAATCAGAGAGACGGAGGAACCTGGTGGACGTCCATCTACGGGGTCACACAGAGTCGGACACGACTGAAGCGACTTAGCAGCAGCAGCATGCATTACTACTAAAGAGAAGGGAAATTAATTTTAAGCCAGAGGCATCAATGATAGATGTGACTTATTTAAGCTCAATATTTAAGGTGGTTGGGACTTTAAGTGAAAGAGGAGAATGAAAAAGCTGGCTTAAAATTCAACATTCAAAAAACTAAGATCATGGCAACCGGTTCCATCACTTCATGGCAAATAGATGGGGAAACAATGGAAACAGTGACAGACTTTATCTTCTTGGGTTCCAAAATCACAGCAGATGGTGACTGCAGCTGTGAAATTAAAAGATGCTTGCTCCTTGGAAGAAAAGCTATGACCAACCTAGACAGCATATTAAAAAGCAGGCATTATTTTGTCAACAAAGGTCCATATAGTGAAAGCTATGATTTTTCCAGTAGTCATGTATGGATGTGAGAGTTGGACCATAAAGAAAACTGAGTGACAGAATTGATGCTATTGTACTGTGGTGTTGGAGAAGACTCATGAGAGTCCCTTGGACTGCAAGGAGATCCAGCCATCCCTCCTAAAAGAAGTCTGTCCTGAATATTCATTGGAAGGACTGATGCTGAAGCTCTAATACTTTGGCCACCTGATGCCAAGAGCTGACTCTTTAGAAAAGACTCTGATGCTGGGAAAGACTGAAGGCAGGAGGGAAAGAGGATGACAGGATGAAATGGTTGGATAGCACCACCGACTTGATGCACATGAGTTTGAGCAAGCTCTGGGAGTTGGTAAAGGACAGGGAAGCCTGGTGTGCTGCAGTCCATGGGATCGCAAAGAGCTGTACGTGACTGAGTGAGGGAACTGACTGGGACTTTAAAATCAGAGATATGTAATAGTATCTAGATATGTAATACAGATAGTAAAAAAAAAAAAAATAGTAAATTATAAATGGTTGGATGGCACCACTAATTCAATGGACATGAATTTGGCAAACTCTTGGGCAAACTCCAGGAGATGGTGAGGACCAGGGAGGCCTGACATGCTGCAGTTCATGGGGTCGCAAAGAGTCAGACATGACTTGGTGACTAAACCACAAGAATGTGTAGCAATAGATAGATGGAATGGATCTGGTGATAATTTCCAGGCAATTTTTAGTAATATAGAGTGGATCTCACCCCATGCATATATTTATTTATTCAGAAATATTCTTGAATAATAACATTTCTGTAGAGTCCTGAGCAGGGCATGTTTTTTTGCAGCTGCTGAAAGATTTGTCTTTTAAGATAGAAATTATACATTATTTTAACTTTTCAACTGTAATAATACCTGCAAGTGGACACAGTAACCTGGATGGAAAGGAGAATCTCATGCATAAGCAAATTTAATCCATGTCTACATAATTACAAAGAAATAGCTTAGGAGAAAGTAAAACGGTATATAGAGATAAAAATGTATTCTTTTCCATTCTCTGTTACAAGATAGGAAAAGTTTTTGATGACAAGAGTACTTACAGAAATTTCTCCTGTAAGATGCAGATAACTATTCTCAACTATCTTACTGTGAATCCAGAGGCCTACATAATTTCAGCTGCAATTTTAAGTGGTGAAAAAAAAGCAAATTTCTTGTTTCAATTTTTAAAATTACACACAAATTTTGCATTTAGATTAATTGGAATTTTCACTCATTATCTAAACATGTGACCCTATAGAGACACAGTCCTAATATTTGTTGGACCAAAACTAGCCTGCTTTACATACATTGTAGAGAAAAAAAGAAAATCAGTGTAATGAAGATGCACTCTAATAGAATAATTAAGAATTTAACTGCTCAACAGTAGATAACCTCAAGTGATAAATATGATATTTGCATAATCTTCAAGCTTAAGATCTAACTTTGTTAGTAATACATGTTGTCAAAATTAATATTTGTTAAGCCTTCAGATTTCCAAATCACATAGTAATTACAAAATATTTCTATGAAAGTGTACAAAGACATTTCAAACTGAGAAAGTGTGCACAAAGTAACTGGAATAGATTAATCTGAACATGAAGGAAATTTATAGAAAATATAACAAGGCAATGTTCCCCATATAATAGAAAAGCTTATTTAAAGTTAAATTATAAAATAACTTCCTATAGACTAAATCCTATAATAAGCCTAGATCTAGAGAACATTATGAAAGGCATATACAAACGCATTCATTTCATTCAAATGATTCCCACAACAAATATTTATTGCCCATACTTTGTTGCAACCATTGAACTAGGTCTTGGAGATAAAACAAACATAAATACAACCCAGAACAGGAAAATAAAATCGTATTCTTAAGGAGCTAACAACATCCTGTGAAAAACAGTTACATGGCCATTATGAAATGATGTACAAGTACAGTAATAGAGATATACACAAGGTTTGATAAACATCCTAAAAACAGATACCTTACTTCAACATTTTCAGCAGTTGGTGTGGGCACTGGAGTGGGAAGAGGTTGATGTATGGTAGTTGAAAAAGCACCCTGGAGAAGTTATTACTAACCTGTGTACAAAGGAATCAGTCAGTCACACTGGACAATACTTATGTGATGTAAGAAAGACATTCTAGACAAAGATGGTGCCGTGAGCACTGATACAAAAATAAGTGTGTGTGTGTTTAGGAACTATAATCATTTTGGTGTTTCTATGACACCAATTTGAATTACAGAATGGAGGAATAAAAGGATATATCAAAGAAAAATTTTTGTCAAAATAAATGTAAACATTATTTAAAACAGTTATTATGTTAAAACATTTATTATTCCAACTGGTCTGACCAACTGGGTGTACTATGGTTAAATCTGGACAATCACAACCTGAATTAGATCTCACAGGTCAAAAAAAAAAAAAGTCCTCCATAAGACTGCTATCACTTCAGAGGTCAAGTCTTGAGGGCTATCCTCGAACTGTAACTTCTGAAGAACTGGCTACAATCTCCTGAGGTTCAATTAATAGCTATAATGATTCACAGAGGGAACATAGAGCTTCTATGCCCTCTCATCAAAAATCAGGAAGTGTTACCCTCCTGGCCCATCAATATTGTTTATGAAGTAGGAAGTTCTATTGGCTCAGGTATACAGAGAGTTATTTGGGATTTCATCATGTAGGCATGATTGATTAAATCACTGACCAGGTATTTTAACTCAAACTCTAACCACACTCCCTACCCTGGAATTTGTGGATGCTCAAAGTTCCAACCTACTAATCATGTGGTTGCTCTTCCTAGTAACCAGCTCCCTGAAGCTATAAGGGCCTACCACAGGTGACCTTGTAAAGAGGTTTCTACATTTATCAAAACTTGACTGATATTGTTTCATCTACACTTTCTTCTTTATCTACACTCCTTTCTTCTTGTTCAGTCGCTAAGTCATGTCCAACTCTTTGGATTAATCTGAAGCTCACCAGGCTTTCCTGTCCATTATCTCCCAGAGTTTGGTCAAACTTATGTCCACTGAGGCAGTGATGCTATCCAGCCATCTCATCCTCAATCTCCCCCTTCTCCTCCTGCCCTCAACCTTTCTTTTACCTCACAACCTTTCTTCTATGTCACATTATTTTGAAGCAAATCCTAGGTATCATACCATTTAATTTGTATTTAAGTATTTTGAGAAGTTGCTAATTTTAATTTGGCTTTACTCTCAGTCACAAACATCATTAAAAGACTGCAGAATCAAAAACACTAAGATTTAAATAAAACTACACAGTAGTAAAAAAGCAAATATAAACTCATATATGCTTTTAAGCATATATGAAAATTTAAACATGCCACTTTCAAGTTTATGCAAAAGTGAAAGGTGGGCAGGGGCTGTGTTCTTATACAACAGTCAAAAAATTTAGTTATTTTCACCATATGACAATTAACTTTAGAGTCAATGAGATTACTGTATGTTTTCACATCTTGCACTTATAATAACACAAGAAATATTTCATGCCTTTTCCAATATATTTTTACCAACTCAGAATACAGGATATATATAGACTATACTATATATAAACTATATCAAAGTAGTAGATGGGCTTGTGAAAAACCTGCAAAAATAGTACTTCAGATAGCTATCTATTGATTTAAAAGGAAAAAGAGTTTGCAGTTTAGAAGTGATACAACTCAAACTACCACAAAGTACAAAGGTCTTGAAAATGCATATCCTTTCAAGCAACAGTTGTTAATAAACATTTGATTTAAAGGATTATAAATGAAGCCTATGTTAATTATGAATTATTAAATTTTATTAAATTATTAAATTTATAATAAAAATTAGAAAAATAGAATTGTCAATAATTTAGAATAAAATTAGGAAAATAGAATTGCCAATTAATTATGAAAACAAATTTTATCAAATTTTAGTTATCTTAAACTTGATAAATTTCAACCTACCAAGTACTATGTATTTTGTCTGATTTAGAGACATTTTTTAAAAATTTCTGTATCAATTATCTTCTTAACAAAATGAAGTAAAGTGAAAGTTGCTCAGTCATGTCCAACCCTTTGCAACCTTATGGCCTATATAGACCATGGAATTTTCCAGGCCAGAATACTGGAGTGAGTAGCTTTTCCCTTCTCCAGGGGATCATCCCAGCCAGGGATCGAACCTAGGTATCCCACAGTGCAGGCGGATTCTTTACCACCTGAGCCACAAGGGAAGCCCAACAGCACTGGAGTGGGTAGCCTATCCCTTCTCCAGGGGATCTTCCCAAGCCAGGAATTGAACTGGGGTCTCCTGCATTGCAGGCAGATTCTTTACCAACTGAGCTATTCTTACATAATATAGTAAATTAAACATCATAACTTTGGTTAGGTAGAAAAAATGTTCACTTTAAAATAAAATGCTTTTCTAAAAAAGATGCTCAGCATCACTCATTATTAGAGAAATGCAAATCAAAACCACAATGAGGTACCATTACACGCCAGTCAGGATGGCTGCTATCCAAAAGTCTACAAGCAATAAATGCTGGAGAGGGTGTGGAGAAAAGGGAACCCTCTTACACTGTTGGTGGGAATGCAAACTAGTACAGCCGCTATGGAAAACAGTGTGGAGATTTCTTAAAAAACTGGAAATAGAACTGCCATATGACCCAGCAATCCCACTTCTGGGCATACACACTGAGGAAACCAGATCTGAAAGAGACACGTGCAGCCCAATGTTCATCGCAGCACTGTTTATAATAGCCAGGACATGGAAGCAACCTAGATGCCCATCAGCAGATGAATGGATAAGGAAGCTGTGGTACATATACACCATGGAATATTACTCAGCTGTTAAAAAGAATTCATTTGAACCAGTTCTAATGAGATGGATGAAGCTGGAGCCCCTTATACAGAGTGAAGTAAGCCAGAAAGATAAAGAACATTACAGCATACTATCACATATATATGGAATTTAGAAAGATGGTAACGATAACCCTATATGCAAAACAGAAAAAGAGACACAGAAATACAGAACAGACTTTTGAACTCTGTGGGAGAATGTGAGGGTAGGATATTTCAAAAGAACAGCATGTATACTATCTATGGTGAAACAGATCACCAGCCCAGGTGGGATGCATGAGACAAGTGCTCCAGCCTGGTGCACTGGGAGGACCCGGGGGAATCGGGTAGAGAGGGAGGTGGGAGCGGGGATCGGGATGGGGAATACGTGTAAATCCATGGCTGATTCATATCAATGTATGACAAAACCCACTGAAATGTTGTGAAGTGATTGGCCTCCAACTAATAAAAAAAAAAAAAGATTTAAAATAAAAAAAATAAAAATAAAAAGAGAAATCTCAGTTGAAAAAAAAAAATAAAGTGCTTTTCTAAAAAAGATTTTCTTATTATATATGATGTTAAAATGACTAAACACTCTGGAACATTCCTAGAGAGATTTTTTACAGATTTAAACCAGATTCCCTCAAAAAAAAAAAAAAAGAAAGGGCAGTTTGAGAAAGCCTGCTCAATTTTGTGTGCATTTGTATCAGAAATGAATTAGAGATGGGCCACTAATAATGGTATATAACAAATTATTGTAAAGATCTCTTTATGCAATTTTAGGAGCAGTTAAACAGTTCATCAACAGCTGTAGCTTCTGTGTCTGGTGCTGGGTTAGAAATAAAGAAGGCAAGTGATACATACGGATATATGGACATAGTGTGACGGTGAGCAAAGGCAAACTGGAGCTTGTGAGAATGACCTGGAACCTATGCAGATGAGCTAAAAGTCACATTAACCTTTCAGCATCTCCAATTATTCAACCCCAGTGATACAGATGGTTTGCAGAGGAGGCCAATGTTATCTGTCAAGGGTTTGAACATATATCTGGCCCAAAGGAGCTAAAGGAGGCATTACCAAAAAAAAAAAAAAAAACATAGAGGATATGGAAGCCCAGTTACTGCTTCAAGACAAGGTGAGCGAGTGAGTCAGCAGATTCAAGACACCATATACGAGCTCTAATTTGCTTTATTTTACATGAAACTCCTGAGCCCCTAGCTAGCTATTCCTTCTAAATTGTACACATAATTTTCTTTTATGGCCAAACTTAGTCTGGGGATTCTGAGAAACATTATATCCGCTTACCTAATTTGACACAGTAGAAGGTTATCAAGGTTCATCTCTTGGTAATTTGGAATCCATATTCATCTCTATTAACCACAGGTAAGTTCTAAATTCATGCTTCTTCCTCATGTAATTCAACTACCTCTGTACAACTGAAAACATACTAACCATCTTCCAAAGAAAATTTACGAAGTCCTTACAAAGTCTTTGGCACTCATTCCTGTTTGGGATGAATCACACTTTCTCTTTTCTGTAACCTAAACATTGAGATATAAGGGTAGCTACTAGTATAGTATTTTTTATTTGTTGATAACAGAATGGGCAATGGGAAGGAACATACTTTACATAAACAAATATGAATATATCCATTCTAATAATAATCATAACTATTCAGTTTAGTTCAGTCGCTCAGTCATGTCCAACTCTTTGTGAGCCCATGAACTGCAGCACACCAGGCCTCCCTGTCCATCACCAACTCCCAGAGTCCACCCAAACTCATGTCCATTGAGTTGGTGATGCCATCTAACCCATCTCATCCTCTGTCATCCCCTTCTCCTCCTGCCTTCAATCTTTTCCAACATCAGGGTCTTTTTAAATGAGTCAGCTCTTCGTATCAAGTGGCCAAAATATTGGAGTTTCAGCTTCAACATCAGTCCTTCCAATGAACACCCATAACTATTACAGACCTCAATTCATACTGGATAATATCTAAGTGCTATAAGAAAGATATTAGTTGTGGGTCCCTACTGGCAATTTTTACTCCCTTTTCCCTGCCGCTCGGTATTCTCTTTGCCCTGAACAATTGCCTCAGCTGGATGTAGTTTCTTGCCTGGTTGAATGAGAGAAACCTTAATTCCTAAAGTATTTGGCTCCTTAGACATCCTGACTATATCGGGTTGATGTGATTTTCTATGGTCATTAATCGTAGGACATTAGAGTATCCATAGGAACCCCAAAAAGCCGTTCTCCTCCTTAAACCTTTACCAGTAGCATTACAATTTCTGGCTTAAGACCAACCTCATGGTAGACTCAGTTTGCAGTTATTTGAAATTATTGCTGTGCCTCCTGGTGAAACCTGGGTTTTATTTAATTATACTGAATTCGTGATTAAAGTGCATGTTTTCATGTACAAAAGCAACTTTTGTTAAAAGTTCTTTACTTTTCCTTTCTTTTTGTTATGCTTCTCTGGTTCTTATCCCAGTATTATAGAATGAATTAAAAAGTTTTTCATTAACCCTTTCCTCCATCCTACCTTTACAGTTTTAAGATAATCTGCAAATTCCTTTTCAATTTATCTCTTAAAAAAAAATCTTCTGATTTTCTGCTACATTTTGAGACTGAAATTTCTTTAAGTACCTGACTTATTAGCTAATTAATTCAGTTCTTCTATAGTGACTGTTTCATTTTTTCATATTATTCTGTGGTTACTCTGGAGAAAGCCCTCATTTTGCATGTGAATTCTTTCAGTCTTTAGATTCTGAATATTCACCCCTACATTTCAACATTAATCTAGTTGTCATGGTTTATTTTTTAAAGACCAAAATTTTGTCTTAATATAGAAATATAGTTCTCTACTACCATGTACAAAATTCAGTTATCCCCACTTTAAGTGTTTCATTCTATTTCCTTTGTGCTTTTTAAAATTGCATTTATTTTTTGGAAATGTATACAAATGTTCAGAAAAGCCATATGCATCTCACATAAGAATAACAAAATAATAGGTTTGTTTTTCTCTAAAATATAAGTAAGGAAACATCACTGATAAAGGTAACATGCCAGTTTTATTCCTATGCTTCCCATTTGCTAGGGTCTTCCTGGGTTCAATCCCTGGATTGGGACAATCCCCTGGAGAAGGGAAAGGTTACCCACTCCAGTGTTCTGACCCAGAGAATTCCATGGACTATAGTCCATGGTTTCAAAAGGAGTAGGACACGACCAAGCGACTGACACCTTACCTTAACTTTTGTGTTCGTATTCTCCCCAAATTTGTATGTTGAAATCCAATGCCCAATGTGGTGGTATCAGGAGGTGGGGCCTTGGGAGGTGATTAAGTCTAGAGGGTGGAGCCCTTGTGAATGAGATTCATGACCTTGAAAAGAGATCCTAAAGAGCTCCTCCGCATCCCATACCAAGACCTGAAGGAGTCCTTCACTCAGTCATGCTGGCATCCTGATCTCAGACTTCCAGCCTCCAAGACTGCAAGAAATTTCTGTTGTTTATAAGCCACTAGTCTGCCCAGATGAACTAAGACACTGTTTATAGAATGAAATATGAAGCAACTGAATGTACTTAAAGTTGGCACATTAATATCTTTTATCATTCATTACATTAATTTATTCAATAAACATTTTTCAGTGTCTAATATGGACCTGAGAGTGATTTAGACCTTTACATAATAGATCCAGCAGCATATAAAACAGCTTTTGCTATCTTGGCACTTACATGTATATTGCTTCTCATTTTCTTGATCTGTTCAAGAGTCAAATAATCTTATTTTCCACTATACTGCAGACACTCAATCACAGCTTTATTCACAAAGGTCTTTTCACAATCAATAACAACCACTGCCTCCTTAAATTAATCTAAGTTTCAAGTATGCCACTGTCTGATTAACACCTTCTTTTTCTAGCTCACTAAATGTGTTGCTCACATTACAACAACCTTCCTAACCTACCATGTATGTCTATGCACGCACTCAATCATGTCTGACTCTTTGTGACCCCGTGGACACAGGGTAGCTCGCCAGGCTGCTCTGTCCATGGAATTTTCCAGACAAGAGTAATGAAGTGGGTTGCCATTTCCTTCTCCAGGAGATCTTCCTGACCCAGGGATCAAACCCTCATCTCTTGTGGCTCCTGCATTTGCAGGCAGGTTCTTTAGCAGCTGAATCATGGAGTAATCTATAATCAATTTATACTTTCGTCTTTTTTTCTGTCTCAAAATACCCTTAAGTCTTCTTTCCCCCCATAACCTAATTAAATTCCATATTAAATCATTGTAATCATTCTGTTGAAAACACCTGCATTTCCTTTAAGTCTCTTATTTTTTCATGTTCAATTAGCTAAACTACAACCCTGGCCAGAACAAATATACCAACATGCTGAATATGACTGAAAGATAACTCATTTTTTTGCATCTTCCAATTTAAAATCATGATCAAAGATTTCACATGAACCCTTACTGTTATTCCACAATCATGTTCTATTTATCTAATCCATCTATTTTTCCAGGCTAAAGTATGATATTTAAACTGTTCCTATTATTTATGCTTAACTCACTGCCCCCGGCTTTATATTTTACTGACAGAATAGAACAGAGAAGAGAAAATCTGCAAGTTCCCATAATTGTTTGTTTTGATTTAGTCACTAAGTCATGCCCAGATCTTTTGCAACCCCATGGACTACAAGCCCTCCAGTCTCCTTTGTTCATTTGATTTTCCAGGAAAGAATACTGAAGTGGGTCACCATTTCCTTTTCCAGGGGATCTTCCCAACCCAGGAATCAAACCCATGCCTTGTGCATTGGCAGGCAGATTCTTTGCCACGGAGCCACATGGGAAGCCCTCCCATAATTATTTCACCCCCAAATGTGTGCATGCATTATACCTTATGTCCTCTCAAATCACCATTAATAAACTTCCAGACACCTTTCTAAATAGATTCACCACTTTCATGTATGCATTCAATTCTATATACTTAGTGCTGTTTCATGTCATTGCTATAGTATTTCTCCCTTTGTTTCCAGTATCATTATTTTGTTTTGTTTTTTTTCCTTCCTTGCTTGCTTGCTTTTAGATCTCTACTTACGATATAAAACCATGTTCTCAGGAGTTTCATGTTCTAAGTATATTGTCATACCCTGAAGAATTACAAATTTACATCTGCTGTCAGAGTCTCTTCTCCAAGTTTATCTTGCTCCTCTAAAGGCCTATTTGATATTTCCACTTGATTTACTTTAGAATTAGCTATTATACATTCATCAAAAACTTAGCTCTTGATATGTTCTCCCACCATAAAAAGAAAACCCTCTTCCTTTTTTTTTGTACCATACTAAGTTACAAATTCCTTCTTCCAAGTTGGTGAGGACAACCCTCTTAAGAGTTCTCTCCTTGGCCTTTTCCTTCTCTCACAGTCCACATGTCTTTTTGAATGTAAAGAAAACAAGATCACTACAGTTAACAAAAATGTAAACATTTCTCGATACTTCTGCTGTTACTACTCTGGTCTGAGGCATAGAAATAAGTCAAAAGAAATACAGCTGTAACTTCCCCACTATTCTTTCTGCTCCTGCTCTTGACTCTATTACAGTCCATTCTTTTTAGAACAACAGACAGATCACATCAGTTCAGTTCAGTTGCTCAGTCCTGTCTGACTCTTTGCAACCCCCATGGACAGGCCTCCCTGTCCATCATCAACTCCCGGAGTTTACTCAAACTCATGTCCATTGAATCAGTGATACCATCCAACCATCTCATCCTCTGTCATCCCCTTCTCCTCCCACCTTCAATCTTTCCCAGCATCGGGGTCTTTTCTAAGGAGTCACCTCTTCACTCCAGGTAACCAAAGTATTGGAGTTTCAGCTCCAACATCAGTCCTTCCAATGAATATTCAGGACTGATTTCCTTTAGGATGGACTGGTTGGATCTCCTTGCAGTCAAAGGGACTCTCAAGAGTCCTCTCCAACACCACAGTTCAAAAGCATCAATTCTTCAGCGCTCAGCTTTCTTCACAGTCCAACTCACATCCATACATGACCACTGGAAAAACCATAGCCTTGACTAGATGGACCTTTGTTGGCAAAGTAACATCTCTGCTTTTTAATATGCTGTCTAGGTTGGTCATAATATTTCTCCCAAGGAGTAAGCATCTTTTACTTTCATGGCTGCAATCACCATCTGCAGTGATTTTGGAGCGCCCTTCCCCCCTGCCCCCCTCCCCGCCAAAATAAAGTCTGCCACTGTTCCTCCACAGATCACATCACCTCAGCTCAATACTCTACATTGGAAGCTGAGACCCTTACAAGGTTGACAAAGTTCTACGTAACTTATAACCCTGTAGGCATAGTCTGGATGTTTATGCTCCGGGGCACTGGAACCCCTATGGTTGGTTCTGTGCTGCTTCCACTCTCTGATTCTAATAGGACGGAACTGCCCCTCTCCTCTGAGGACCGCCCTGAACAACTGCACTGGCTTTGCCCTCACAGAGCTGGGCGTTTACATTCCAGGAGGAGGGGAAGAGAAGGGGAGGAGCAAGGGATGATAGAGGATGAGATGGTTGGATGGCATCACCGACTCAATGGACATGAGTTTCAGTAAGCTCCGGGAGTTGGTGATGGACGGGGAGGCCTGGTGTGCTGCAGTCCATGGGTTTGCAAAGAGTTGGACATGACTGAGAGACTGAACTGAACTGAAGTAGCCTATGGTTGGAGTGTTAAAGTTGGGATTGGACCTGAGGGTAATTTGTACTCTAGAACTTGCCCGGCTGGCTCAGACACAGTCTAGAAATCATAGTCTTGTACATCCAGACTATACCTACAGGGTTATAAGTTACATAGAACTGTCAACCTTGTAAAGGCCTCAGCTTCTATGTTAAGCAAGATGAGAAGCCAATGTAGGGTTCTGAGCTGAGGTGATGTGATCTCTGGAGAAACTGTGGAAACAGTGGCAGACTTTATTTTTTCCTTTTTTTTAAAAATTCTTTTTTATATCATTTATTTTTAATTGTATTTATTTACAGTATTATATACAATATTTACAATTAAATACAAGATTATATTTTCAGAATTGTGTTGGGTTCTGCCAAACAATCAACATGAATCAGCCAAAGATATACCTATGTCCCCTCCTTTTGAACCTCCCTCCCACCTACCTCCCCATCCCACCCCTCTAGGTTGTTAGCCCAGATTTGAGTTCCCTGTGTCATATAGCAAATTCTCATTGGCTATCTATTTTACCATTCTTTCATCAGGTTCTTCTGGGAGCATTCCTATAATAATATGTGGGTAAATCTGGTCTCAGGGTTTGACCCAAGCCTAAGACATTCCTCTTGGGAATATTTCAGTTACCTCTTTGGACACAGCTCCTACCACTCTCCCCCTCATTTTCTCAGTTCCAAATTCTTTACCATTATGCTTTTCTTCCATCAGAGGAGACATGTTCCCCCCCTTACACCCTTTGCCTGGAATCCATATCCTCCAGACATCAGTATGTCTCAGTGTTCCATGAGTAATATGTCTTTTCCCAAATTATTCCTTCCCATGGAGTCCCCATCATGAAATGCAATGATACTCCCCACCCTCCACATACAGAGTCTCCATCTCTTTGCATCTCTGTTTTCTCTGTAGCTGTTATGAACCTATAAAATATATTTTAGGGATAATACTTTGCTTATTTACAGTCTCCTATCACTGAAGTCAAGAATTTTCTCTGAATCTTTAAATCTTGGAATAGTCTCTGGTCCACTAATATGGCAAGACAACTCATTCCTGGATGAGTTGACTAAATTTGCATTCAATAACAACATATTAATATTTTGTGTTGGACTTACACAGAAAATATATCATCCTCTGTATATCATTGTGAAACATCTTTTTGTCACTCACGTTTTGTATGAGGTCAATCCATGATGATATATGCACATAAGATTCATTCATTTTTAATTATGTAATGACATATCGTCAAAGTGGTTTTCAAATGTGTTGGAGAAAAACATATTTCTAATCAACTTTTAGCTCACAGAACAGAAAGTCTACATTATAAATCAGTGGTCTAGCAGTAAAAATAATATATAATCCAATAAGAGAAAATATCTCAATCATTAAGCATTTCCATTTTTTTTTAAACTTTTAGGCTTTAACTTGTAAATAAATTCTAAAATTATTTTCTATGAATGACGTACATAGAAAATTCATTTTCTATGAATGTATAGCCTATAAATTACACACAGAAAGAGTTTTACAGTTTAAACAAAACAATTAAATCACAGTACAGGTGCCACATAAACAGGTGGATGACAAAAAATATCATAGCATAGTAATTCATTCTTTATTAGTAAAATCTAGGCAAAGTAATCTTATTTCAAGAAACCAGCATTGTAGATTAGTCTGTAATTCCGAAAGAGTTAATAAAATACTCTGAGATGAAATGCAAATGAAATTAACAAAACCTCTACTGAAATCAGTCACTCTGTAAGCAATGTTAAGAATATATTTATGAAATGTAATTCATAAATGGATTTTTCTTGAAAGTTCAGAGTAAAATAAGGATACTATATTTTGAAATATTTTATAAGAAACCCATTTCAAAAGTTCCTTGTGACCGTGGGTTTAACATGCACACATATAAAATATATTGAAATACACTGCTTTTTAAATACTTGCTTAACTTCAGAACAAAGTGCTGTCTGTGAAGGCAGTGTCAATATTAACGGCCAACTTGAATTTCCAACATTGAAATGTAATTTGTATCAATAATACTGCCAATCTACAGAAGAAAGATCTTCCTTTTTTTCACATCACACTGAAATAAAATGTTTTCTCATTGCCCACAGTTATTCTTTTCAATCTAAAGGCCAGTTTTATCAGTGTATTTGAGTAGCAAAAATCTCTGCTATGCAAATTAGGAGACCTAGATTCTGAACCTCTTCTTCCCAATATTTAAAATAGGGAAGTAAAATCTGAAGGTTTATTCAGACACAAGTAGAGTTCTTATATTTGAAACAATATATGTTTTTTAGAATTATCTGTAAATAAAATGCACTATTTTCACCAGTATGAGTTATATAGCAAATAAAACAGTTGTACATGGTGTTCATTATACCATTTTAGTATGTAAAATCAGAGTGTGAAGAGCATCATGTTATCTTCTAGAGAAACATCACCTTCATTATTAAGGACATAATTTCAGGATGGCATCTAAGGATGAAGTTGTTACCCATTAAACTCGAAGTGTTTTTCAATGACAACATACTTTTGTGCCTAACACAAATTTGTGAAACAAATGAAGGAATTCACAAGTTATTGATATTCCCAAAGTGTGATTGCCTGAATGTGGCCACACATTAACTGCCATTACAAGGTGGGTATATGAAGTGGGGTGTTGGTTCTGCCTGTGCCAGCTCATGAGAATAGTTTTTCTCATCTCTTTCCAATTCTGTGTTCAGTGGTGCAATTTGGTGGCTCTAATTCTGCTCAATATTGCCAGGAGAAATATCAGTGACCTCAGATGACACCATCCTAATGGCAGAAAATGAAGATCCTCTTGATGAAGGTGAAAGAGCAGAGTGAAAAAGCTGGCTTAAAATTCAACATTCAAAAAACTAAGATCATGACATCTGGACCCATCACTTCATAGCAAAGAGATGGGAAACAATGGAAACAGTGACCGATTTTATTTTCTTGGGCTACAAAATCGCTAGGGTTGGTGACTGCAGCCATGAAACTGAAAGACATTTGCTCCTTGAAAGAAAAGCTGTGACAAACTTAGGCAGCATATTAAAAGCAGAGACATCACTTTGCCAACAAAGGTCTATATAGGCAAAGCTATGGTCTTTCCAGTAGTCATGTATGGATGTGAGAGTTTGACCATAAAGAAGACTGAGCACAGAAGAATTGATGCTTTTGAATCATGGTACTGGAGAAGATTCTTGAGAGTCCCTTGGACAACAAAGTGATCAAACCAGTTAATCCTAAAGGGAATCAACTTTGAATATTCATCTGAAGGACTGATGCTGAAACTCCAATATTTTGGCCATCTGATGTGAAGAACTGACTCACTGGAAAAGACCCTGATGCTGGGAAAGATCGAGGGCAAGAGAAGGGGATGACAGAGGATGAGATGGCTGGATGGCATCACCGATTCAATGGACATGACTTTGAGCAAACTCTGGGAGACAGTGAAGGACATGGAAGTCTGGTGTGCCATGGGGTCACAGAGTCAGACACAGCTGAGCAACTGAACAACAAGAAATCATGAGCATATTTACACCAGAGAAATTGGTGAACACTACAAATTAGGACTTTTATTTTGAGGGGCAGTTTACTGGCATACCATTGGGAGTCCCCTCTCTGTGAGTCAAGGTTGGCTCTGAGACTGCTTTTACTGATAGATTTTGGCATAAGTGATGCTATGCCTGTTCCCTGGACTAGTTCTTCAGAGATTGGCCTTCACTTTCTGCCTCTTTGAATACCTGGTCTTGGAAAATGCCCAGGCAGGTAATGCAGAGGCCCATGTGAATACGAGCTGAGGTTACCACTTGATAGCTTGCATTAAGTTACCAGTCACCCTCAGTAGGATCCTCAGATGTAGCCCATTCATCCTAGCTAACAATACATAGAACAGACATGAGCCGCTCCCACAAGCCCAGCCCAAATTATAGATTTGTGAGCAAGTCACATCTTTTAAAATTTTAAGCCACTGTATCTTGTGGTAGCTTATAACAAAACAATTAACTGTAATCAAAAGACCCAACTTGAAAATAGCCAAATATCATGCTACTCCCTATATAAGTTTTCCTAAAATGGTAGTGGAAAATGCAAGAAACATATATCATACCCTGAAGCATATAGAGGAAAACAAATAAAAACTAGTGATATAACTATTATTTCCAATAGTATTTGACAGATTCTTTCAAAGTCACTATTGTGAAGTCATTGTTGGCATTCTGAGTTGACGTTTTAAGAACATTAATGACTGGCTTCCTTTTCTGACTGTAATTTTATGTAATAATCATCCTATTTGGAAGTCAAGTCATTGATCATTGCTATGTGTTTAACATTGATATCTGTTTGTTATATGCTGACCACTGGAAATACCATGAATAATAATATTGGAAGCACTGGCAGGAAACTTAATATATGAATAACTGTAAGTAAATTAACTCTAAGTAAATTACGGTAGCATAAAAAGTTAACTGTAAGGCAATGTAGGATATCTTCCTTACTAGTACATCTAAAAACATAATTTCTTTAGGGATTGTTTAAAGCAAAAGAATCAGTAGAGAATCATATTATGAATAACTTAGAATGTAGGAGTCTGACACTTTCAAGATTACATTAAATTATTTAATAATTTGGTATTAGTAAAAAAAAGCACAAATCAGTATTAAATCTGCTTTCTAACATGAATGTTTCAATCTTGAGTATCACCAGGAATACTGTTTTTCTAAGTGATTTTGCTAGTATCTTCCTTTTTAGACATATTATTCCAGAAGTATATCTGTAAAGTAAACAAAGATGAACCTGTTTGCAGGCCAGGAATAGAGACACAGATATAGATAACAGACACATGGACAGGGTAGGGGGGAAAGGAGAGGTTGGGGCAAATTGGGAGTTTGGGACTGACATATATACACCACAATGTGTAAACAGATAGCTAGTGGGAAGCTGCTGGTTAGTGCAGGGAGCTCAGCTTGGTGATCTGTGATGACCGAGAGAGAGGGATGGGGAGTGGGAGGGAGGCTCCAGAGGAAGGGGATACATGCATACTTATGGCTGATTCACATCGTTGTACGGTAGCGGTGTAAACTAACACAGGACTGTAAAGCAATTATATTCCAATTTAAAAAAAAAAACTAAGCTTGAACAACATATACAGAACATTTTTCTTTAAAGAGTAAATCGCTATATTCTATGCAAACATTCTCTGTTCAAATATCAAAACTTCATTCTACTTGATGAATTAGATTAACACTCTCTTTCCTCATATTTCCCACACATCCTCAAGCCTTCGAACATGTTGATCTCTTTTTGAAAGCCCATTCCTTCTATCTATACATACTGAAGCTCAAGTCAAATAGTAAGATGAGTTTAAAAAGCATGTATGAAATATTCACATCTACACACGTCCAAAAGGAATGGCTCATGCTCCTATATTTACATTTCTCTCTCAGAACACACTCGTGTATTTGTATTTTTTATCTGTGTAAAAACATTTGTAATATAATAATCCTACAGTGTCCAATTTTACTTTCTTTCATCATTAGTACTCTCGAAGTTTTAATCTTGTATACACCTACACAGACAGAATCACTTTCCATCCCTTTTAAAATCCTTGCTAATTGTTTTAAGGAGAGGCCTTTCCCTTATAAGATTAGACTTTGGTTCTCCTTCCCATCGTCTAAGACTTGGACTGTGCTGGTCAAGCAGGTTTGACTGTACAGATAATATCAATAGTTGAGGGAGAAGAGAAACAAGAGATGAGAGCTCTGAACCCTGGATGCCCTGCCTACCCTGGACCACCTGTCTGTCTCACTGTTATGACTGAGAAACACACAAATGATTCTGCATCAACCTAGACTCTATGTCCTAACTAAACTACTAACATGCTAGTCTCTAAAACCTTGTGTAGAAATTGTCTATTGGCTGCTTATTTCTCTCTCTAGTACCTCGCACAGGGCCTTGCAGATGTTCGGGGTTCAAAATACCTTTATTAACTTGCATTGCACTGAAAAATAATTCTCTTTGGGAAAAAAAAAATTATGTAAATATTTTTTCATTAAATTGATTTTATCAGCATTAACATCTTAAAGCCATCTATTAAAATAGATCATTACTTGTAATAGTAAAAACATTAAGCTATACATTGTTAATAATAGAAGTATGTATATTTCAGAATTAGAGTATATATGTGGAAAAGAAATGTTGTCCAAGAGGATACAAAGAACAGAGAAGCAGAGAAGAAAGACTTCATGTATCTGTGCTGTATTTATTGTAGTGCTATTTGCTTAAAGGAACCTCTTAAAAATGATTCACAAAGCAAATGGTATTTCAATAGTAAATATCACAAAGACCAAAGGAAATTTAACTCTAATTCAGAATTATTCAATAAAGGTCAGTGACAAGTAGATGGGGAAAAACAGAACATCAGATGACAGGAATTTTCAATCATGTCCTCATCAGAAAGGTCAATCAAAGTTATTTTCCTACTATTTTTGAGAAAGATAAAACTTTTCAATTAAAAATTTCTGGGTAATATTAAAGAGAGAAGACTGTACCATCAGCATTTTTTCTTTTCTATTTTTTTGCTGAAAGTGTTAGTCCCTCAGTCTTGTCTGACTCTTTGCGACCCTAGGGACTGTAGCCCTCCAGGCTTCTCTGGCCATGGAATTATCCAGGCAAGAATACAGGAGTGGGTAGCTATCTTCTTCTAGAGGGGATCTTCCAGACGTAGGGATCAAACCTTGGTATCTTACATTGCAGGCAGATTCTTTACTATCTGAGCCACCAGGGAAGCCCCCAGCATTTTTTTTTTTCCCTGAAAAAATACAGATCATTTAATCTTAATTCATCACTGCATACAAGGACCAAAAAATAACAACAATTTTAAAAAGGGCTAAGATTTTGTTAAAAGCCCTCTGATACAGGCAATTTCTCTCTCCTCACATGGCTTCTGTCACCTTCTAAAAAGAAAGGTAGACAGTCTACTGAAGGCTGCTGCTGTGCAGTTTTATTATTCAACATAACTCTGAGTCACAGAGCTCTCAAGGTTTCTATAAAAGCTAGGGGAAAAATAGGCAATTCAAACAAAATGTTCCATATAAATTCAGGTGGACCATGGACATCGTTGACCTTTGTGAAAAGCCCCTGAATCAACCCCTTTTTCATTACCATGGAATGAAAGGATTTTTTTTTTTTTTACTTTTGGTTCTCTTATACCCTGGCTTAAATACACAGAGTTGATGCCTTTAGCGTACCGGTTTGAAGGATTCCATAGTGCATCTGATTTCTGGTATATTTAGGTAACTTGCCTAATAGTATGTGATAAAAGCCACAACTGTCCAGGGGAAAAAAAAGACCCTTGCTTAATAGAGTGCTTACAGGCTGATGTGGTCTAGAATTTAGATGGTTTGAACATTTCTGAGCGGCCTTAGAGGAGGTTGCTTGTGGGTCACTTTGAACAAGTGAAATTCTCTTGCTCAGAGAGAGAAAAGTCAGAACACTAGGGACCATTATGAGGAAAATATCTCAGAGGTGGACAGAATTGCAACAGTACATAGTAATCAAATTAAGTTCAGAAACAGAATTGATTTCCTCATTTGTGTATAACCTAACATGAAGCTTTAAATGGGGCAGGAAACAAACAGAAGACATTTTAATGGATATTAGCATCCTTAAGATGAGCAGATAGAGAAATCACTTCTTTGGCACATATCAATAGCTGTGGTCTCATCTGAAACTCAGAAATCTCCATAGTAAATTTCCAGCAGGACCAGATTAGGGAAGAAGGAATTGGTAGACAGTGGAAACTAACAATGCTTTGTCAGTTCATTTGAGAGATCTAATGATATCTTCTAAATATCACATAAATGTATATGGGGGGAAAAAGCATGAGGTGATGGTTATAAAGTATCATAAAACTAAAATGTGAGATATTTTGCCATTAAAACTGTTAATGCAATCTTGTTACACATGAGAAATTGACATTCATATGCACTATTGAAATGAATACAAGCTTTTATAATCTTATAAAAATTGACTATTTTTTATAAAAACCTTGGAAATATTCTTGCAGTAATTTCAGTAAATTTATTCTAAGGGGATAGTCACAGAACAAAGATATGATATTTACAAAGGTATTTATGAAAGTTTTAATAATGTAAACATTTTATAAAGAATAGTCCATATAAGAAAATTTGATAATAAGGATGCCATATTTATATATGGGTATACACAAACATTGTGAATTATATTTGATTTTGAATGGTATTTATAGATGTGGGACATATACAGTGTTAAACAGAAAAAGTACATTTCATGGAGCAGGGGTAGTGGTAATGATCTTACTCTCCAAGATAAAAAGGATCAAGGTTATTCCTTACTTTGAGAAGGTTAACATTGGGTACTTAAGATTGATTTTTGAGCCCAGAGAGGACATTTGGTGGGTTAGGATAACAAGGTTCTCTTGAAGCAAGAGATCATCTTAATGGAATGGATTAGAACCTGGGCCTTCATTGTTGTGGAAAATACCGTGTTTCTGCAAAAGTAAGTCTTGGGCCAGAATTATTATTAAACAAGACACCTTAGCACTGTGAACATACATTTGTTAAAAAAAAAAAAAGAGAGAGAGAGAGAGTGTGTGTGTGTATTTTAGTATCTATTCAAATGCTGTTTCATTGGGAATAAAGAATTATGGTGATATCAAATGTCATGGTTTAGAAAACCGCTGGGAAGAGTGAAATCCTTTTGATTCCAAGAACCCAAAATTGAAATTCTAGCAGCAGTATACATTGGTCATATCAACACCTAAGGGAAAACATCAAAGAGAAACTGCCTGTTTGCAATAGCAATGTTGTGTGGTGGTAAAACAACGACGGAAGCAGAGCATGAAGCCTGATGGCTGAATTGTCATATCTTCAAGTTTTATCAGCTGGACCTAATACAACCACTGACTCTTTGGACTCAGTAAGTACCAGGGTTTTGCTTATGCATTTGTTTTTTAACTTGTCAATTGAGTAGATACCATACAAGAATAATATTCTCTATAAAAGTCAAAATGGAAGATTAGAAATATAATACTGTGACTTTATATTTTTAGATAGGCTATAAAAAAGTCCCTGAACACTTACGTGAAGTAACATATTCATAGTTGGCTTATGGTATTTTATGTTGACTCTCTGGAGAATGAAAGTAATGCATAAGACCAAAAACAGGAGAACCACTTACTTCTACAATAGTTGTATCTAAATATAAAGAGGAAAGTCTTAACCTTGAACACCTAAAATATAAATGAAATTCAAGGAAATTTAAGAATACATTATTCACTGTGTTTAAGTGAAAGATGATTTTAAAAATCAGCCACTTTCTTAGGACTGGAAAATAGGTGGGTAGTAGTAGTGCAAACTTAGAAAATACAGAATTGTTTAAGTGTGGACACAACTGATTCAGTTTTGGAGTTTGTTCAATTCAATATATCTGTAGGATATCTAGCTGGAAAGGCGAAGAAAAACTAACTCATGATTATAAACACACATCTCAACCTCAAGTGTTGTCCTCAAGGTCTGATCTTAATAGGTTTAAGAATCAACATATACAATGTCAGTGATGCCATGAGAAAAAGTGAATTTGGGAAGTGGGAAGAGCAGCAGGCCTAGGGAATTCTGTAAAACACAAATATAAAGAATGTGAGAAAAGAGAAATATGCTCATAAAAGGAAAGTGAAAATGAGAATGAGGAAACATAGAAATGAATGGAATAGTGATTCAATAATGTCAAATGAAGTAATATTCATTAGATTTGGGAATTGGGAAATCCTTGGTGACCTCCATCATAATAGAGCTCTTAACTGAGTGCTGTGAACAGGAGCCAGACTGCAGTGGGTTGAATAGTGAATAGGAGGTGTGTAAGTGGACAAAAAGAGTCAAGGCTTTTCCTTTGAAAATCTCAGAGAAGAAATGGAAGACAGCAGCTTTGAAGTAGCTGAAAGAAAGAAAGGTCTGTGCTAGCATATCAAAGTCATTTTTATCTTCTGTCTAAAGATCCACCTTAAAGTATTTTTAATAGTCTGGATGTTGGTGAAAGTTGAAACATGGTAAGGATTAGTCTTTGTGTTTGAAAAATCAAGTTCTTTGATAAGACTCTTTTAATCCTGTGATTCTTGTGTATGGTTATAAATCTAGTTATATTAAAAATATATTCAATTGAATCAGAAATATAGCATCTTAAAAGATTTTGGAAGATGTGCAGGAATTAACTGGTTTTCTCAATATCCTTATAATTAGTTTACTATCAAGTTTCTTAATACCCAGGAATGATATTAACAATATTTGACCCCAGGGTAGCAAATTAGCATCAACTATCAGAAATGGTCACTTACTAGGAAGACATGGGAAGTGACCAAGTCTGAATGGACAACAGCATACAACAACCTGCTCAGTCAACAATGTATCAAGAAGGGAATTCAATAAGTTGGGCGGGGGTGGTGGTTGTATCCTCCATACAGAATTTACAAACAATGATGAAATAGAATTAAAGTGGATATACCCTGTGCCAACAATTCTAAATAATATCCATGATCAAATACTCTTTCCTTCCCTGATGGACTGCTTGAAATCACACATTTAGCCACTGTCTAGGTATGTATCCCCTAATTCCCTAATTATCAGCTGTTAATCAATAAATAAAAGACATTTTTAAGCATCCACTATGTTTTTGGCATCACTATAGCTGCATACACACATACACATATATACTAAAGCGACATTAATCATGACATTGGCCCACTTTGGGTGTTCTGATAATTAAGAGAAAAGGGGTGTAATAATTCCTGTATTGTATCCTGTGCCTGGCCGACATCCTGGAAACTTTATGTATTTCAACTATCCAAACTTTATTCTACATCAATGAAGTAAATATTGTAATAATACCTATTTTATGCATGGAATAAATTGAAATTCAGAAGGTTGACTTGTCAGTAGACATGCAACCCCTAACTGGAAGAATTAAGACTTGACTCCAAAGCCTTGTTTTATTTCTCCTTTAGTAGTTCTTAAAACATTTCATGCCAAAGATTTCCTAATTGCAGAGATGTTCACCCTGCCAACTTGATTCATAAACATCATATCAACTACTGACCCCCTTTAGAACAGATATGAAAAGAAATAGATTACATACAAGAATATCATATTAAGTAAGTCATACTTCATGGGACAAATTTCCATGAATGGATCTGATGCTCCAGGGAGCACAGGTAGCTGGTGTCTCAAACTCTGCACAGAAGCTAAAGAACTGAGGCTATGAAACAAGGGCTTCCTCTTATCAGGAAGCTCCTCTCCGTCCAATGCTTAGGCTCTTTTAACAGTGTCATATGGCTGCTCTACATAAGAAAAAAAGGACGATTTTTCGATACCTAAAACTATGAAGGAAAAGGTATGTGTAGTGCTAATGTTGAGGAGAAATACCAAATGCATTACATTTGCCATGCAATTCATTCTAAATAACAGTGCCCTTCAAAAATGACATCCAAAATTATATTCCCCAAAGCTACAGTGCCTGCAAAAGTCTTTATAATGTACACCATCAGAGTACAACATTTTAAACCAATTATTTAATTAACTGCGTTGCTATTATATGTAGGACAGATTTTCTTTTCTAAGTGAAGAGAGATGCAGATCGGTTTTGGTAATAATAGAGGCAGAGCATGAATAAGAGCTTTATGTACCAGTAGTTCTGAAAGTGTTAGCAAACTAAAAGGCAAATTAGAAGCTGAAGGTGATGTCAGATTACAGTGTGAATTAAGGAGAAGGAATCTGGATGCTTTTATCATCACCATATTACCTGTCAAGGCCAAAATGGGAAGCTAAGATTCAGTTTATTTTTACATAAACTGTAAAACATTAAATAATATTCTGACCTTTCCAGTTTTACTGTGTGGAGATTACAGAGTTTGGTTGTAAGGTATAATTTTCATGGTCTTGATATTTATAGCAAAATACTTTTTAAAGGCACAGAGCACACAGAATAAGTTCACAAGCAATATTTAAATTTTACTTTAAAACCTAAGTACTTGATATAGAATATTTTTCCCTTAATGTTACCATTCTTTCTAAGCCATGATCGTTTTTTCTTGCAGTATATCTATACTCAGTTTTGGCCTGTGAAGGAAAGTAGATATACATTAAGTCATTGTTTGACAAATTCAGCAGCTATTATATAAGCTAGAATCCCGATTAAGGCAATGACCAACTTTGCCCAGGAATAGAGTCAATATTATTATTAAACAATAAAAAGTATTAGCAAAGTTTGGGAAACATTATTTTTATGAAATCCTGATAAATAGCTTAACATATAAAGGTGAAATGAATAAAAGAATCACTAAAAAGTAACCAGTCTACTGAATAACAAGAAGAAAATAAAGTTGCGGGTAGAGATTGGTTTCCTAGTTTTGATAACAGATGCACTAATGTCCTTCACTCTCACCAAACTCAACTGATAAAAATCCTAACTAAAGAATAATTGCTTTCTCTATGGGAATTAACAAAAAAAACTTCTACAAATGAAAATTTCCTCTATTACAGTTGAACACAATTCAATGGTATCACAACAAGGGAAGGAACAGAGAACACATTTCATCTATCTGCACAGAGATGAGCCATTCCCTTCTCCAAGGGATCTTCCCAGGGATTGAACCTAGGTCTCCTGAATTGCAGGCAGATTCTTGACTGTCTGAACAACCAAGGAGGCCCCATAGATGATGGGCAAATAAGTTAACAGTATTTCTTTGCCTATTCACCTGGAAATGATAAACTATGTTTAAAGCATTCTAATAAGAATTAAAAATAACATGTACAATTCACAAAATAAATTGTAATATATGTTTTTCAAATGGTAACTTATTTCCCTTGTTCGTATTCTTTATAAGAGCTACATTTGACTCTTTTTTAGCTAGTTCCATGAACTAGGAGGTAAACAGTAATTTTTTGAAATTTTATATTTTATTTTTAATTGTAGGATAACTACAATATTGTGATGGTTTTTGCCATACATCAACATGCCATAGGTATACATATATCTCCTCCTTCTTGTACTCCCCTCCCACTTCCATCTCCCTTCCAACCCTCTAGGCTGTCACAGAGCACTGGCTTATTTCTCTGATAAACTTCTCAATAAACTCAATATGAACAACTATTTTTTCCACAAACATCCAACTTTAAACAAAAATGTTGGAAAAAATATTCTTCCATTCTTTTATAATATGTCTTCTGGTTTGTTAAAATATGGTTCACAGTGCATGCTTTAGGATCTAACTTCTTGAGAAGAAATCTTTTACAAAATATTTTTAGAAATTTTATTTTTCTTTAAGGAGTGACTTTTATTTCCAAACTGGGTTAAAATCTGAGCAAAATCATGAAAGAAAACAGTGACAACAAGCCCAAATCCTACTTCCCCCCCCCCCAATCTCTTTTCCTATTGTCAAGTAAGTAATAGTATTTTGAAAAGACATGTACATAACATATATTTTGTGTCACTGTTCTTACTCTACCATTTTATAACTAAAATCAACTGTGACACCTTGCAGTTTCAAGTGAAAAAAACTGAATTTATCAAACTTTCTCACAATGGAGTTTTTAATATACTCAAGTTTTTCATATACTCTCAAATACATGATATTTGTTTTTAATTTTAAAAACTTACCTTAACTGAAAATAACTTGAAACGAGTTTTCCTTCAAATAGTTTATCTTGTAATAATACAGGTAATAGTAAAGATGTATGAATTGAGGAAAAAATAAAAAACCCAATGATATAACAGTGCAAATCAATCTCATTAGGAAAATGTACAAAGAATAAAATATTACAGACTGTATTCTTTATAAACACCTAAATGTATAACCCTTCTTCTCTTTGGATTAATATATCTGTTTACATTCAGAGTAGTTAATTAAAGGGCCTACCACAAACACCTTTCCATTTTCTAATGATTGAAATTATTTGTAGTGAATACTCGGGAAAAGTCTATTCTAACATCTCCTAAGTCTAGCAGCTCCAACTTCTGTTTCAGAGAGGCTGTGTCTTATGAGCCACAGCATCAATTTTTACACATCCTCAAGCCATTTCTTAGGATTAGCCCAAGAACCATTCTCAGATGACCCCTCTGAACTTCCAGATCATGACATTAAGAAACAGTGACAGTTAGCCTGAGGGTTGCATCTGCAGTTTCCTTCCTCCAGTTCCTGTAGACTATGAAGTCTGCTCCAGGGAAGGGATGCTGAACTTCCATTTTCTGACTGCCTAAGATTATTTTTTTTTTCCTGAGAAATGATTCTAATAAGTCATCCACAGTCAAACCTATTTAAGAAGACCCCACAGCAGATGAAATATATAAAAAAGATTATTCTCCTCAAAATATAAATATGCTGTCTTAAAAGTAGTATTTTTAGATAGGAAGCTATAAAGAAACAGAAGCAGGAAGAGAAAAAAAAAAAACATATTGGGCCTCAGTGCCAGAGGTAAATATATCTTTTATGAAAATCCAGCTGAATATAAGAGCTGTTTCACTTCATTATTTCCTCTGCTTTCTGACAAATGAATCTGTTTATCAGTATCCCCCAGTCATTGCTGCCACAACTATATTGTTTTAAAAAAAGAACAGTAAAATAATATTTTAAAAAACGGAGTTTCTGTACTAATTTTAGCAGATGTGAGTCAATCGGCATTATTTGCATGTAGTTGCATTCTGCAGACAGTATCTTACTTGCTTTGCTGGAAATATGTACAATTTTCACCTGAAATAGAAACACAGACTTCTTGTCAGAATTAGGACAAGATAGTGTGCATTTCCTAACCAGGTTAAAATAAATTCATATATATTTGCAAACACTGCTTCAGACTTATTATAATAGTATTACATTGTCAGTGAGGCTGATAAATATCATAGCAATTGCTACACTACTCATAATAGTTTAGACTTATGTTCAGGAATAAAAATTATAACAGAGAAAAATGTTTTATTTACCAGAATATATGTCCATATGAATTGCAATTTCACAATAAAAACACTACTTAAAATTATTTTTAGCCCAGTATTTAGTAATAGGTATATTTTAAATACCAGGGGCTTCCCTGGTAGCTCAGCTGGTAAAGAATCCACCTGCAATGCAGGAGACCTGGGTTCAATCCCTGGGTCAGGAAGATCCCCTGGAGAAGGGATAGGCTACCCACTCCAGTATTCTTGGGTTTCGCTGGTGACTCAGATGGTAAAGAATCTGCGTGCAATGCGGGAGACCTGTGTTTGGTCACGGGGTTGGGAAGATCCTCTGGAGGAGGGCATGACAACCCACTCAAGTGTTCTTGCCTGGAGATCCCCCATGGACAGAGAAGCCTGGAGGGCTACAGTCTGTGGGGTCACAAAAAGTTGAACATAGCTGAGCAACTAAGAACACACAGGTTTTATATATAGAAGCTTGGATAAAGTCTTTTAAGAATTTCTGATTTAGGTATTTCAACTGTAAAGCACAGAGTCATTCATTTCTGTTGAACAAGCATTTCTTGAAAGCTCAGGCCTGGTGCTCCATACTAAGAATACAAAATTGGACATAGCAATTCTGGACTTTAAGAAATGAACTATCTAATAGAAAGTGAAGCAAATAAAAGAGATCATTATAATATTGTATAATAAGTCTTATAATAAATGTATGCAAAGTATATGCTCAGAAACCACAAAGGTAGGCATTGAGTCATGAAGAGGCTGCAAAGAGAATGCTACCCGTGTTAAGTCACAGAGATGTTTGATAAAGTAGACATATTTTACCACTTTTGAAAGGTCATATATAATATTGTATAATATAAATATGGTAGATTATAGGGAAATGTGTTAAGGCAAGGAGTATATTTTGTTATTGGAACAAGGCAAATTCACTCCTACACTACATTAATAAATGGTATTTTTTTCTCTACATTGCATAGAATAGCTGCTGGCTGCTGTGGAATCTCACATGAACAGACAGATAGTCTGTGTAAGCCTGAAAATTTATGGTCACCAATCCCAGCTTGGCCATCAGTAACCCTTTAATATCTAACTTCATCTGTTCAGGCTGCTCTACCAAATACACCATAAACTGGATGGCATATAAATTAGAAGCAATTATTTCTCAAAGTGCTAGAAGTTAGGAAGCTCAGGATTATGGTACCCACATGTTCAGAGTCTGGTGAGGACCCTCTTGAACATTGGTGGCTATCTTTTCACTTTAATCTCATATGGCAGAAGATACAGGGTTTCTCTCTGGGGTCTCTTTCATAAGAATGCTTATTCCATTCATGAGAATTCTGCCTTCATGACCAAGTCACCTCCCAAAGATCCCACCTCCTAACACTATCACATTGTGCAATAGGTTTCAACACAGGAATGAGAAGGAAGGGAGGTTGTGGGCGGGGGGGGGGGGGAAGGCATGGTAAGGTATGCAGGGCATAAACACTCAGTCTATTATAGTATATTATGACAGTTTTCTCATTAGCTTTCTTGAATAACATCTACAACATTTTCAAATTTCATCCATTCTTAGTACTTGACATTTTATCATATTTCACTAAAATAAAGCAAATACATAAAGCAAAGAAACTTCCAATTACCTTTGCAGCACCTGCTAGCTTTAATTTACACACACTTCTGTCAAAATTGTGTCCCTCTTCCTAACCAGGAAGTCTTACATTTTGCCTTGAGTCCCAATCTCTTTCTTTAGTTCATTTACTTCCAGTTTCTCTAGTCTATTGATTGTGACCCTTTTTGTATGTCATTATCTGTTCTTATGAATTTTATACTTATATTCATTTATATTTAATTTAATCTTATATTCATTTATATTTATAGTCATTCTTATATTAATTTAATCTAGTGACTTCTATTGAAACTTTAAAATCCTCCCAGAATTGAGATTTTACCATCTAACAATTGTTTGCTTTCCTCCCCCCCATGGCTATATGCAATATGTCCTGACTATAATCCTTATTTCTACCTCCTTGTCTTTCATTAACTGCCAATTCACTTAGTCCAGCATCTACCCTCCTCTCCCCACTGACAGAGAACTCCAAGTTATATTAGTAAGAATTGTGATTCAATGAAAACATTTGTTCTTCACAATATTTGATAAGTATCCAAGATTGCCATGAACTCAGCTGAATAAATATTTGTTAGTCTTTTCTAATAAAGGAAGTTTTATATTAAAAATATTTCTATATAAAGTAATGGCATATCATTCTTCTCTGGTGACTCAGACAGTAAAGAGTCTGCCTGCAATATGAGAGACCCAGGGTTCAATCCCTGGGTCGGGAAGATCCCCTGAAGAAGGAAATGGCAACCCACTCCAGTATCCTTGCCTGGAAAATCCCATGGGTGGAGAAGCCTGGCAGGCTACAGTCCATGGTGTAGCAAAGAGCCAGAGATGACTGAGCAACTTCACTTTAATGGTATACCAACACAGCAAAAAACAGTCATTAAATGTTTTCAATTATTTGTTCATGAAGCTAACAATTCTCTTCAATTCTTACTCATGACAGCAAATGAATTTAAAAGGAGAGGCCAGGGAATGTTGATTGAGGAAACTATTATTTCTTCAGAGTGGATGCAGCATGCATTTCCTCTAAGAGGGAATTCCTGACTTTTAGGGAAAAACAAAAAAAACTCCTGCTTATGAGTAGGAGTTACAGTAAGAGAAATGACAGGGCACTAATTCTTGACAGTAAGGAGAATAAGCTAGAAAGGGAGTTTTGCTTGTTCTCACTCATGGATTGGAGCCCATCCCATTTTTGAAGCCAGAAGGAAAGGACAGATTAATGAAGTGACTTCAGGTTCTGCAGGGAGGGTCAGGGCAGTGAGGCTGTAGAACTGAAAGAGGGTTAAGGGGTGGGAGCTAGGTGAGTAGGTTCTGTTGTGGAGAAACCTCCTCATTCCATCATCACATGCTATCTTAAGGCTGAAATCTGAGGGGTTTTCTCCAGTGCGGTGCTGTCAGATCAAGTTATGTACAACTTTGATCTTAGCATTGGGCTTGGCCAAAAAGTTTCTTTGGGTTTTTCCATAACATTTTATGGAGAAACCTGAACAAATTTTTTGGTCAGCCCAATACTTAATTTGTGTTACTTCCATTCTGAGATTTCCCTGGGCCTTCCAGATGGAACTATGCATTCTGGAATACGTTTCTTGTGATGGTTCAGTGGGATTGTTGGGGGAATGTGTAATTTCCTCGGTCTGTCTCATCACAACAAAAATTTGAAGTGAAGGACAGACCAGTGTTACAGCCCGGTGTAATTTCCTCAGACGGATCAGTGTTACAACTTAGTTTTATTTAGAAAGCAAAGGAAAATACATCCTTGAGGTGTGAAGGCCGGCTGACCAAAAAGACTGTTAAGAGAAGAGAAGCCCCCAGGCCCAATTTTGGCTCCTCTTTTTATTGTTTTTTTCTCCTCCCCCTGAGCCTACCCTATGTAAATTGGGCTAGCCAGGAGTGCTGTTTCTTTTACCAGAGATCCTCACTCCAGTCCTTGAGAACTTCCTTTGTTCTATTTTAGTGGGCTTTTCCCTTCTTTGTCTTTTAGCCACTGCCATTCTGGACTCCCTTTTCCTACCCTAAATTCCTAATAGGATGGAATGACAAAGAAAATGGAATTCTGATGTAACTCCCTCTCTTTCTGCCTCCACAGAAGTAAGGACCATAGATCCCCAGGAGGAGACTTTTTTTTTTTTTTTTTCCCCAGGAGGAGATTTTTGTCCAGAGGCACGGGGAGGCAGCAAAGACACACACTATTCTGGAAAAATTAGTCTCCACAATCACAGGACAGAAAGTAAAACCAAATTTGATAGCACAGGAAGTTAGGTGGGAGCATCCTTTCAGAAGCAAGTGGACAGAAGTTCCTGGGTCGCACCTAATTGCAAACTCCTTTCTTCATGCATGCCTTTAAAAAATTATTTCTACACCTCTGCCAACTCTCCCCATTCTCCTTCCTTGGTTTGTAATATTAACCATATCTTCGGATGTTAAAGTTTCTCAGTTTAGACCCGAATATTCGCCTTTGCTTTCACGTTAGTCAATCACTGAGACTAATGAATTCTGTCTTGAAAATATTTCTTCAGTACAGATTTCTCTACGCCAGGGCCAGCACCTGAGGTAAGCCACTAGGATCCCTTGGTCTCCTGCAATATCTTTCCAGTGGGTCTGTCCACACTCACTCTTGCTTACTTCCAAATGATTATCCACAAAACTTCCAGAAAGCCTTTGAACACATGAATTTGCTCTCATTTTCTTGCATAAGCTATTTCAGTGGCTTTCCTTGTCAAATAGCTTTAATTTCACTCTGGAACAAAAGATCATGTAAGAACACCACATTCTCCCTTACTCCTTGGCCTTCATTACAATCTCAGATTATGAGTTTCTCAATATCTTTCCAGTGGGTCTGTCCACACTCACTCTTGCTTACTTCCAAATGATTATCCACAAAACTTCCAGAAAGCCTTTGAACACATGAATTTGCTCTCATTTTCTTGCATAAGCTATTTCAGTGGCTTTCCTTGTCAAATAGCTTTAATTTCACTCTGGAACAAAAGATCATGTAAGAACACCACATTCTCCCTTACTCCTTGGCCTTCATTACAATCTCAGATTATGAGTTTCTCATACTTCCTAAGTTACCAGGTAATCATTTCCTCATCTTCTTTTTTTTTTTTTTTAATATCCTTGCCACACAAGTTTGTTTTAACAATCACTTCCTTTCTTTCACCTTGGATGATTTCTATACATCTTTTTATAAATGACCTTAACTATCAGATATTTGTGGATACCTTCTCTGAATCCAAATTATGTTTCCCTGGTATCTGCATGTGTATAGACATGTGTTTTTGTGGGTGTGTGTGTGTGTGTTCTTCCTGTATCCTACTTTTTCATGGTGCTTATCTACTATAAGTATATGTATAATTAATTTTTAATGTCTATCTTACACTGTTTTATCAAACAACTTTTATATTTTTTTATCAAACAATATTTTATATTGGCAAGGGACTGTGTCTGCCTTAATATCATTTTGTGCCATCAAGAGCCTGCATCATAGCAAGCTTCTCTCTTTTTCTCTTTTCCTTTCCTTTCTTCCATTCACTTTTCTTTCCTCCTTAACAATATCATTTGGACCTAAAGAAATACATGTTACTAAGTGAGAGTTGAGGTTCGTAATGAATCTGGAGTTTGAGAATAAATATCAAAAATCCAAACAGTAACAATTGACAGCTGAACCAAAAGATGAAATATGTAATTAAATTGAAAGAGAAGTAGAAGCAAAGAGAGAGATCTACTAATCAAAGAAAGTATCAGCAATCTTTTTAGAAATTAACATTCTGAAAAATCCACGTGGGTTAAATCTTTCATTTTCATTTATTGCTGCCAACTAAAAATTATCCCTTTCTGTCTGCCTCTGTGAGGATGAAGTCACTAGCCACTGCAGTTGTTGATTTTCTACAACCCCTGAAAGGAGTTCAGGGTGCAGATCAGGAATGAGGCACTGTGAACTCTAGAAAAAAACTGGCAGAACAGGCCTTAATGTAGTTAGATATTTTCAGAAGATTTTATGAGCTCAATTTCCTGCATTTTCTCATATTAAAATCATTAACATTAGTAGTATTAACAAATTATTAACAAATCATTAACAAATCATACTATTAACAAACCATTAACATCAGCATTAAAAATCAACAGAGTCGTCTGCTCCTCATGACTAGCAGCAAACTTTTACCAAAATATGTGCTGAATTGCATGTATTCCCCCTTCATCAAAATCACATATATACTGACCTCTCCCCCAACCCTTGGGAGCAGTTTCTCAGAGTATCTAAGAGCCTGTCTCCCAGGCTATAGTACTCATTTGGCCCCCAATATAAAATATAAAACTTAACTCAAAACTCTCATGTTGTGCTTGTTTTGGTCTACAATGTGGAAAAAAATACAGTTTGAAGTATTACTTACTCTTTCAATACTCAAACACAACAGTTGCTTTAAAGTCATCACTGCCCCTTATGCTCATTCCCACATATGTATGGCTTTTTAACTAATTAAAACTGTGGTAGAGGTTTATTTTGTTTTCTGACTTTTTTGTGTGACCTTAGCATAAACATTTTGCTACCTAGTGTTAATAATAACCATTTTAGTAAGGGCACACTATTCCCCTGAATTAATGTTCTACAGTTTACTAACTGTTCCCTGATTCCTAGCTATTTTTCTTTCAAATTTTCCCTATTAAAAATAAGTCTACAGTAATAGCTGGCTTAATGGGTATATATTTTTCAAAGTCTTTAACATTCCCCTAGGTTCATCTTCCAAGAAAGATATTAATGAATCTTAAGATATGAATATTATCATGGATCTAAATATAAACTTCAAATGCTCTATGTGAATCTTTCTAAAGCCATTGTTTAAACTTGGAATAAACATAGAATACAGATGGCACAAAAGTGTGTCAAACTTGATGACACATATTCAAGTAGAGAAAATAGGAATTCAAGTCGAATTGAGTACTTGGCCTAGAAACCTAGGCTCTGTAAATTAACTAACTTCCTTCCTTTATCTTCCCTCCTCCCTTCCCCCATCCCTCACTCCCTCTTTGTTTCTTTTGTCATCTGCTATTATTGTTGACAGTCTGCAAAGGCATCCTAATCTATTTGAAATTAGCTTTCCAAAAGGCAAAATTGCTGTTTGAGAAGATAACATTCAAAGCGATCCCTGTGCATCAGATAGTCTATTGTTGAGACAGACTGAATTATGCATTGAGTTGCCAGGGACTGAATAATACTATTTCAAAAACTCTTTTTTCCCCCCCTCCAATACTTTTAAAAATAGGCGCTGTTAAGTAGAGAGAATTTAAGATTTCCTCTCTCTTACTTATTTCACCCTTTGTTTCCTTCTAGTCTTCTTTCTTACTGCAATCTCTTTTTCCCCTCAGTTGTGTCTGTGTGTGTGTGTGTGTCTGTGTGTGTGTGAGTCTCTCAAGCGTGCCTGACTCTTTGTGACCTCATGGACTGTAGCCCACCAGGCTCCTCTGTCCATGGAATTCTCTAGGTAAGAATACTGGAGTGGGTTGTCATTTCCTTCTCCAGAGCATCTTCCCAACCCAGGGATTGAACCCAGGTCTCTTGCATTGCAGGTGCTCTCTTTACCATCTGAGCCGCCAGGGAAGCCCTTTTCCTCAGTTATATTCCTTCAGATACATACTTAAAACAAAAATAATATATACTAATTGTGTTGTTGATGTTTAATTATAAGAAAGAGCCTCATCAGTATAGCAAACTGACTTTGCATTTCAGAACACATTAACTTTCAGCAGAAATATTCCTGCCAAAGACCTTGTTTTGCTAGTGCTTTAATTTTCTTTAAGCCTAATTTTCTTTCTCTGTTTGTTATGTAATGGAGCTTCTGAAAACACTGACAATCTCTGCTCATTTTGCCTTGAGCTAGCATGGGATTTTTTTTTTTTTAAGGAAGTGCAATTGCTGAGAAAAGTTAATGGATAATTCAGCAGCAATTTTGCAATAGCAAAAGTAAAGAAAAAAGGAATGTATGAAGACTAAAAAGCTTAGGATATAAAGGGTGAATGGTTAAAACATGTATTAGAATATTCAGACTCAAAAACACTGATGATAAAGATTTAAAAGAACAGATACTCTGTTTTAATGTATATATATTAAGGATCATAATTCTTTAGAATATGTCCCCAGATGTCTATAGAAACAATTAAATTTTAAATGATCAGTTGGAAAACTAAACATTCTGTTTATGAGCATTAGTGAAAGGGTAAACCAAAAAATAATTTTGAATTTTGAGCATTATCCCCACTCTGTTAAACAACTTTTGAGCAATTTAGAATCTTATAATAAAAAAATATATACACATGTAAATTTAGTGAAATGATCAGATCCTATGCAGAATTTTCTACACAGAAAAAAGCAGCATAAATATTGATCCCAGGCTTAGCAAAGATGTCATAATGCATATGTGTATATATAACATAACCTACAGATCTTCACTGGCTTTATCTTTCCAGCCTCCCTTCATGCTACCCACACACCTACTCCCTCCACTTGAACTCACTCACCTTAAATTGCTCCCTGCTCCTTTCTATGCCTTGTTCACATTGTAATGTCTTTTTATTTTTTTTCTATTTATATTCTAAGAGTATAAACTTTATTTCTCAAAGATATATCTCAAAATTAAAGACAATTCAGAGACAATTTCAAATATGGTTACATGCAAAAACCCTAGATAAATATTTATAAATTGAATCCTTTTAATGTTATATGCTCTTTATATTGAAGCAAAATTTGAATTAAGGTAAAAGTCATGTGGCCTTATTTATTTCCTTCATAACATTATAAATGTTGCTCATCTGAATTACAGACCTATTTACTTCTACTATAGAAAAATATGAGATGTCTTTTTCATGAAATGTAACTTGGGCTGTCCATGTTTTGGCCAGAGTACAACCAATGAGACAGAGCAATAAGAAATATATTTTAAGAGATTTGTTTCAAGGAATTTTCTTATATGCGTGGGGACCAGGAAGGAAAACTCTAAACTCCAGAGGCCACAGCAAGGGCAAGATGGCCCTCAGGTATAATTGAAGCTGCTTTCCACAGCCAGTTTCTTCTTCTTCAAGAGTTCTGCTCTTAAGGCTTTCAATAGACTGAATAAGGCTCACCCAGATTAACTGGGATAATGTCACTTAAAGACAATGGACTGTGGAATTTAATCACATCTAAAAAATGTCTTCACTACAACACCTAAATTAATGTTTGATTAACTGAGGGGGCAACAGCCTAACAAGTCAAAACTTTAAACAGTCACAGTCAACCCCCTCCCCCACAACCCCATCAACTCAGGCATGCATACACATCTCTTTCAAACCAATTCTTAAATAAAGACAATAAGAATAACTAAGTCATACTTCCACAAAACATGATACAACTATCCTGCCTAAGTCCACAAACAGGCTAATTCTCTCTGTAGAAGAGGATACAAAGTCTTGAGGTGATGCTTTAAATTAAATACTGAGCTATAAGTTAGTTATTAGTGCCTCTTACCTTAGATGACAAGGGAATAAAATATGGAAGAAAGCAAGTATCGAGTGTATTATATACAACATAACACACACACACACACACACACACACACACACACACGCTCCTCTGATGGCTCAGTGGTAAAGAATCTGCCTGCAATGTAGGAGACACGGGTTTGATTGCTGGGTCAGGAAGATCCCCTGCAGAAGCAAATGGCAATCCATTCCAGTATTCTTGCCTGGAAAATTGCATGGACAGAGGAGACTGATGGGCTACAGTCCATGGGGTCACAAAAGAGTTGGACACGACTTTGTGATTAAACAATATGTATATAAATACACACACACACACACATACACACACCCTTATAACAAAATGAGTAATACACATACCTGTTACAATCCTCATTTCTGCAAATGGTCACATGGTTATAGATGTATTTAAAACTACTTTCTTCCCTACCAATTCCAAATACCCTTTAAAGAAGCACTTCAGCAGGTCATGGTTATGTGCCTGTGGAACTGCTCAATTTCATTCCTCAAGGGACTGGGCCATTAGCAGTCTTGTCTGAAATGAATGGACATGAGTTTGAGTAAACTCCAGGAGTTGGTGATGGACAGGGAGGCCTGGCATGCTGCTGTAAATGGACACGATTGAGTGACTGAACTGAACTGAACTGAATGATTATACTTTTCCATTGACTTTAATTGTAGGACATGATTATACTAAGAGGCATCCTGGGGAATATTCTGTATTCCAGACACACCCTTCCTCACTCCCATTGTGTGGCCAGGACCCAATTACCCTGTGATAATCGGTATGAGCAACCTGGACAGTGTAGCAACTGTCATCTTTGCCTAGTAATTCAGAGGCATGCAGAGCCTAATGTGAAGGACTAGGAACTAGGAAGCCTGGCATGCTGCCATACATGGGGTTGCAGAGAGTTGGACACAGCTTAGCAACTCAACAACAACAGAGCCTACTGTATCCAGGTGACATTCTAAGCTTCCAGGCAGTAAAATTACTGTCGCACCTCATTGTGGATACATTCTTCCCTTTGGATCTAGGGCCTCTAAGCCAGCGAGACCTAAGGTCATGGGGATGGGACATAAAAACTTGTATTAGTAGATCAGTTGGTTTAACAGTGAATGTGACTACTCCCATTTCTGATCCTTGATTCCTGGATCAATGAATGCTAGCTGTGGAAGAATCTGCCCCATAGAATAAATGCCTATTTAGACTGTATACAGCCTCCCAGAGCAGACTGCCTAGGTCCTATAAGGTACTGGCATCTATGTGGCACTATAACGAGCCTTAAGAAACTCTTTAACTGTTCATTTCAGGATGATGCAGACATGGTAAGATCAGTGAATTTCATGGGCATGGGTCCACTGACATTTTACTTGTTGTCAAGTAAATTCCACACTCAGAAGCAGTGCTATATAAAGTATCTTGATAGAGGATGGGGCATTCTCTAGGTCCATGGTAGTAGCTTTGGCAGAGACATGGATTTTTCTTTCTTATACTCAATATCCAGAAAGTGATTAGTCACCCAGGCATGTCCAACTCTTCGCAGCCCCATGGACCGTTAGCCTGCCAGGCTCCTGTCCATGGGGATTCTCCAGGCAAGAATACTGGAGAAGGTTGCCACTCCCTTCTCCAGGGGATCTTCCCAACCCAGGGATCAAACCCAGATCTCCCGTATTGCAGGCAGACTCTTTATTGTCTGAGTTACCAGGGAATTCCTATTCTGGCAGGAAGTGTCTATTCTAGCAAGAGTAAAGTTCTGCTGTTTCTGTGATGGAAGCTGTCCAACATAGCTGATCAACTTGAGGATCCAGTTTTATTTTGGGGGACCCAGTCTTATTCTCTACATTGACAGAGTGGACACTCAGCAGAAGCTGTAGTCAGGTTGGCCTTACAGGTAAATGCCTATAGTATAAAGCTTATGTATATCCATTCCTTGCCACCATGGTCAACCTGGTCATGAGCTCACCAGGCAATGACAGAAGTGGTTAGAGGAAGAAATTGACTTGTATTCAAAGAATGGGTACTTTTATCCACTTGCTTTTCAAATCTTCCTCAACTGAGGTCACCATGTCATGAGTAGTCATACAGCATACAAATATCTTCCCACTGACCATGAACAATGGTATATCCACATGCCTCTTCCTCAGATTTCCTTGTCACCAGCTTTATCAGTCATATTCCTGCCAAACTCTGACCACCCAGCCAAATTATTAACAGAGCCAATGAGTTGCTATAGACTAGTGTCTCTGATCATTTCTCCTTCTGGCAGAATGAACAGCCAAGTACAATGCCCAACATTCTGCTATCAGGAAGGACCTCACTTCATTATTGTCCTTCGGGATGTCCCAGAATTGGGATACAGTACTACAACTTCCCACCTTCAGGTGGTGCCTGGATATCTTAAAGAACCATCCAAAAGAGAATTATTTTTCTTCTTCAGTCAGCTCTTCATAGAGACGTGTCTATAAGATCATTAGTATGGGCTTCAAAAATGAAGGCAATGTAGCAACAGTGGGGACCAAGGGCATCCGGGCCACTTTTTCATGCAACTAACTTGTGCCTTTAGACTCTGTTCAAGCCTAATCTTGTATATACTCCTTCCAGTGGGTAATGGACTACTGTTCAGTTCAGTGTCTCAGTCATGTCCAATTCATTGCAACCCCATGGAATGCATGTTTGACATGTTCAAATTTATAGCTTCAAGGGTCAGACAATATCAAATTCATGATTGCTACATCCATGCAAAATCTCCATATGTGCCACTATGATCTCTTTGTTCATGAGCCCATTGGGCATGGAGAGAGTGGAAAAAGGCTGACTGGCACCCACAGAATGAGTAATCTATACATTTGGTTAGTACAATCTGCTGCAGAAGTCACTATTTTGTGAGCATTCACAGGGGTACCTCATGTTGCCTGGGTAACTTGGTGAGTCATGGATACACATCCAGTGTGTCTAAAAAAAAATCCCATTAGTAAATCAAAAGCTGTTTCTCAAATTGAGAGTAGTTATGTGTAGAGGATATCAGGGTTTTGTTCCAAACACTTAATGCATGTGCTGTGATTAACCTAAAGAAGCCTGCCAAAGGCACCAAACTTCCAGCATTATTGAATTTTTTGGGTCATATGGTCCAAGAGTTATAGCAGTTTGCATGGCAGCCCACACCTGTTGCAAAGTCTTCTCTTATTCTTGTGCCTCACTCAAAATAGTTTTTTAGTCATTTGGTAATGAGTCACAGTAGCATAAAAAATTAGAAATATATTATCTCCATATTTCATGGAGGCCCATTATCTATTGTCCTTTTGTTGTAGGAGAGCCAGATCTGCTGCTTATTATTCACCTTGGAAGGGATATTTTAACATGTCCCGCACCAACTATTGTTGTTCATTCACTCAGTCATGTCCAACTCTTTGAGACCCCATGGACTGCAGCATGCCAATGGACCCCTAGAAATATAATTAAGATAACAGGTCCCTGAGTTTTTTGGATATATTTGCCACTGACACATAGATGTCTCATATATCAGGTATAATTGCTATTTCCTGCTCACCAGGTCCAATTGGCATAATATCTGTGTAATGAACCAGTTTGATATCTCGTGGAGGAAAAAGACAATCAAGGTACCCATGGAGTAAATTATAACTCAGGGCTGGGAGTTGATTTATCTCTTAGGTAGAACAGTAAGGATAATAGTATTGCTGGCCTTGCCAGCTGAAGGCAGTATTTAATGGCAAATATTCAGCAAAGGACATCTGCCAGATCAATGGCTATGAAGCAGTTTTAGGGGATATGTTGGTTAGCTCCAACAATCACATGGAGAAAAAGAGCTACAGTTGGAATCTACCACCTGATTAAGCTTATGATAAATTATGCTTGTTCTCCAAGGTCTACTTTCTGCACAGGCCAAACAGGTGAACTGAAATGCCATGGTGGAAATCACTGCAGTGCATCCTTCAAGTCCTTGATGAAGACAATCCTTGAAATTCCTCCAGGGATGCATATGGCTTTGATTTACTTTTGTCTTAGGTAAAGCCATTCTAGAGGTTTCTACTTGGTCTTTCCCACCATTAAGAGACCTCACTCCATAATTGGGAACCAATATGGAAATTCTGCCAGTTGCTTAGTAGGTCTTTTACAATTAAGCCTTTTGGAATTGAGGAAATCACAAAATATGTTTAGTTAAAAAAAAACTGAACTATAAGATTTATCTGAGAAGAAATTCCACTGATCATCTCACCTCCATAGGCTCCTACTCTAAACGATGGACACAATGATGTTTTGTGTCTCCAGGAATTAATTTCAGTTTGAAGATAGTGTCCAGTAATCTCTCAAAAGTAATATTTCTCTTTCCCTGTAAAATGACCATAAGTCCTTTGGGAACAACAGAGAGAAAGGTGAACAGCACTGTCTTGGACATTATAGCAGGATCCGTCCTCAAGTGAGTTCTGTGTCTGTAAACTGGCTCAAGTCTGGGAGTTGATTGAGAGGCATGACCCACTGTTTCAGGGTTTAAGTTGGACTTCTATGCACTTGACCTAGAACTTTTCCCCTTAGATCAAATAAGAATTTAGTAGCCTTCTCTTTTATTTCCTGTTTAAGGTCACCATATTCAATGAAAATAACCATACTTCTCTGTGAGTCAGATTATTCTACCTGCTTTTACTCTACTGTCTGTTAAGTTAAACACATCTACCTTGCCCTTGCTGCTTAGATACCATCGTATATCCTGTGCCATTCTGGGATCACAGTATCCCCATTGCATTTAGGAAACCTAGTTAGGTGGCAGCAGTTCTCACTGTGAGTTATGATAAGCTGAGAACAGCAGCCATGGGCTTTTCAACAATTTTGAAGCTTTCCTTGCAATGTTTTTTCTTAGTTTTACTGCAAAATGTCTCCTCTGGACCATTCAGGGTACAGGATCCATTCTAACATGATAAATTCACTCTCATCTCAAGATCCCTAAGCCTTTAGCCACTTCCCTTTATGGTATTGACATGATAGGGCAGTTCTGGTATATGATACCATAGGATTTCAGCCCCCAAATAAACAAATGGGACCTAATTAAACTTAAAAGCTTTTGCACAGCAAAGAAAACCATAAACAAGACAAAAAGACAGCCCTCAGAATAGATTTTGCAAATGAAGCAACTGACAAAGGATTAATCTCCAAATACACAAGCAGCTTATGCAGCTCAATATAAAAACAAACAACCCAATCAAAAAAATGGGTGGAAGACCTAAATAGACATTTCTTCAAAGAAGATATACAGATGGCCAAGAGGCACATTAAAAGATGCTGACATCACTAATCATTTAAGAAATGCAAATCAAAACTACAATGAGGTATCACCTTACACTTGTCAGAATGGCCAAGATAAAAAAATTAACAAACAATAAATACTGGAGAGGGCGTGGAGAAAAAGGAACCCTCTTGCACTGTTGGTGAGAATGTGAACTGATACAGCCGCTATGGAGTACAGTACGGAGATTCCTTAAAAATAGAACTACCATATGACCTAGCAATCCCACTATTAGACATATACCCTGAGAAAATCCTAATTTCAAGAAGACACATGTGCCCCAATGTTCACTGCAGCACTATTTGCAATAGCCAGGACACAGAAGCAGTCTAGGTATTCACTGAAATGGATAAAGATGTGGTACATGTAGACAACGGAATATTAGTCATAAAAGGAACAGAATTATGTCATTTGTAGTGATGTGGATGAACCTAGAGTCTGTCATAGAGAGGAAAGTCAGAAATAGAAAAACAAATATGGTATATTAATGCATATACATGGAATCTAGAAAAATGGTACAGGAAACTATTTGCAGGGCAGGAATGGAGAAGCAGACATAGAGAACAGATATGTGGACACAGTGTAGGAAGGAGAGAGTGGGACAAATTGGGAGAGAGACATTGACATATATACACTGCCATGTGTAAAATAGATAGCTGTGTGTAACTATGGTTGATTCATGTTGATTGACAGAAGACAACAAAATTCTGTAAAGCAATTATCCTTTAAGTAAAAAATAAATAAATTTAAAAGATAGACAGCAAGTGGGAAGCTGTTATGTAGCACGAGGATCACAACTTGGTACACTGTGATGGCCTGGGGAGGGTGGGAGGGAGGTCTGAGAGCAAGAGGACATATGCATGCATACAAGTGTAGAACATTCACTTTGTTGTACAACAGAAGCTAGCACACACTGTACAGCAATTATAGTCCAGTAAAAAATAAATTAAACAAAACATACAAACTAGCTAAGAGGTGGAGCCCTTTCTAATCCATCAGGCTAAAATACTGAATCCAGAACATCTGCATAGTGAGCCTCTATAAAAATTTAAGCTGATCCAACTTTATGTTCCTTCCACCATTATCTTAAATTCTTATGATTCATTCCCACACATATTTTCCAAATTTCTGTCAATATGTGCTTAATTGCTCAGTAGTGTCCGACTCTTTGCGATCCCAGGGACTGTGGCCCACCACACATCTTTGTCCATGGATAGAATACTATCCAAGGCAAGAATACTTGTCCAAGGCAAGAATACTAGAGTGAGTTGCCATTTCCTTCTCCATTCTGTCAATATACATTTGAAAAACGTACAATTTTTTGTGTGTCGTGCACAGCTTTAAGGGTTAGAGTTTGTACCTCCCTCTTTGGGGCCCACTAAAACTCGAGTCTAGTTATAGGTCTAGAAGAAAATAGAGGTTGTGGGTGTAGGTCTCAAGGAGACTCCTTAGTGCTTTACAAGGCAGCTACCTCAGGTCCACTCAGCTTAGCTAGCATGATCTCCCTTAAAGTTAACTGATTACAAAATTTAATCACATCTGCAAAATATTAATAGCTTCACAGGAGACCTGAATCAGTGTGGAAATGAATAGCTGGGAATGATAGTCTAGCCAAGTTGACATGTGTAACACTGGTATCTCAGTCCCCTTCCTCTCCAAGTATTCATCAGAGGCAGGCACCTCACCCAGTCTCAGTCCTTCCCCAAGAACTCTGTAAACATAACCATGAAACTCTTTCTTTCCAATCACTGACGACATGATGTACAGTTTGTGTGCTGCAATTACCTGTTTTGGGACCAGCAAAGCCTAAAATTACAAAACAATCTCTGAGAGTGAGAGGGGAAAATAAAGAGAGGAACAGACATATGAATCAGAGAGCACTGACTCTGCTGGAACAGTTTCTGGTTGTTCCTAAGGATCAAGCACATTCATATCTTTGGATTCCTTGACAGATCCTGCGATCCTGGCAATACATTTCTCTTTTGCTTAACATTACTTAAACTGTGTTTCTGTCACTTGCAGTAAAGAATATTCTAATTTCATGAGGTTTTCAAACAAACTATTTGGGAGAAAAAAGTACTATGGAAAAGTGTAATGTAATGAATAAATAAAAAGCAAAGCAAAACATTTTGACCAAAAGAAGAAGAAAAAAATAGACAATGAAGTGTGATTCAAAGTCTACCCTCTGAATTCAGATATAACTGCTTTAAACCACATCAGCAGTGTAGACTTCCATTTATTAACTGAAACATTTAATTGGGCACGTCTGATGTATCAAGCACCATCCTTGACATGTTAGGAGTACTCAGTCCTACTCACACGGAGCTTAAAGGCTGATAAATATTTCATTTATCCTACATGGAGACTAAGACTGATGTTAAGTGCCTTACATAATTACAGTCAGTAATTATGCCATCTTCATAGACATAGTAAGAATATGAAATAAGATATTGCAAGCCAAGTCCTTAGCAACATTACCTGTCCCATAAGTTAGTATTTATTAAATGTTAACAAGTAAATGACCTCATTCCTAATACTAAGGAGTTAGTTTAATTTATCTCTAAAGTCATTTTCAGCTTAGACAATCATGATTATGTTGGGGACTAGGTGCTGCCAACACTATTTTTCATTCTCCTTTTCCTTCTTAATCAAAGATTTCTAATTTTATTCAGCGTGACAATCCATCCATTAAAATGATGACATTTTTCAAGCTCCCTTTGCAGGTTGGTATGGTATAACTGTAAACTTAATTCTGGTCAAAGAGTCTATGCAGTGTTGAGTGGTTCTGTTGAGAAAGTTACTTAATAAAATGTGGGACAGGAATTCTGTACCTTTTTTGCCTTTCCTCCCTTTCTCTCCTTTCCTTTCTGGAAATTCTATGTTACAGATGAGGCTGCAGCAGCCATCTTGTAAACTTTCAGGTGGAAATGACTCATTATGGATGATGGAGCAAAAAGACAGAAGAAACCTTGGACTGAATTGATTGCACACAGCTACCAAGTCAACTATCAACTGCTTACCTTTGCGGTTCTTTCACATGAAAGAATAAACCATATACTGTCTACTCTTTGTACCGTGGTGTCTATTATAAAGCAAAATGTAATTTATAACTGACAAAGAAGTTTTTAGGTAATAACAAGTGAAATCTAGCATAAATAAAGATGTCAAAAGTCAGAAGGGAATAAGGACCAACTTCAGTTAAGGAAATGGCAACCCACTCCAGTACTCTTGCCTGGAAAATTCCATGGATGGAGAGGCCTGGTAGGCTATAGTCCATGGGGTCACAAAGAGTCAGACACGACTTCACTTTCACTTTCAGTTACAAATGGGCTTCCCTAGAGGCTCAGGCAGTAAAGAATCCACATGCAATGCAGGAGATCCAGGTTTAATCCCTGGGTTGGGAAAGATCTTCTGGAGAAGGGAATGGAAACCCACTCTAGTATTCTTGCCCAGAGGATCCCATGGACAGAGGACTCTGGCAGATGGGCTATAGTCCATTGAATCACAGAGTCAGACAGGACTGATGGACTAAATTTTCAGATACAAATAGTTATTGGCATGTCCATTCTCCTCAGTGATTTCCTCTATGTAAGTCTAGCTCCAACTTGAAAAAGGAATTTGAGTTAACAAGGGGACAGGCACTAAGATATTATCATATACACTTTAAGGGACAAATATAAAATGCTTACTAAAAACTGTTAGAAGTCAACAAGACTAAAGAACGCACGTCAATCAAGAGATAAAGAGCTACTTGCGTCTAAAGGTTAAAGCATTTAAAGCCTAAGATCTGGAAATACCCTGCCGGTACTGGTAAACTTCCTTGGCATTTATCTTGTCATTTAAAATTTTCATAGCATGCAATGTATTGGCTTTATTCTTCTTGCTCTATAGGAAATTAGAAGATGGTAAAAGGACTAGAGAGAGAAAAGGGAAAGAGAGGCAGCAGGGAGATAAGACCTCTCTGATGGTGGCATACAAGAAGAAGACTCATAGGGCCACAAGCGTAGACATTTTTTTAAAGGGGTAAGTATTGACTTCCCAGGTGGTTCAGTGGTTAAAGAAACTGCCTGCAATGCAGGAGCCACAGGACACCTGGGGTTTGATCCCTGGGTCAGGAAAATCCCCTGGAGGAGGACATGGCAATCTATTCCAGTATTCTTGCCTGGAGAATCTCACGGAGAGAGGAACCTGCTGGGCTACAGTCCATAGGATTGCAGACAGTTGGACACAACTGAGCATGCATGCATGCACACGTATGTATGTATATATGTCAATATTCTATGTTTTTAAAAATAGAGACAGAACCAGCTTCACTTTAAGCAGATAATGGATATCCTTTCCTTTGAGAACTATTTCGAATATTGAAATGGGAGAATGAGTCACCCTACCCCTCCTGTTACTTCATCTCTTCCTCTCCTCCTTTCTCCTCCCTTCTTTCTTTCCCCACCACCCCACTCCATGCTTCCTCTGGTGGGTTAGCATACATTTGAAAATTCTGCAGATTCCTGGCATTAAACACCCTTTTACAAAAATTGACATCTGGAAAAGAAATGAACCCATAAAACGCTATCAGCGTAACTTACCTAAGTAAAGTTTTAAAGCCAGATAAACCCTTCTCTGATTTTGAAATTCAAAATTAAAAACTTAATTAAAATTAGGGAATATAAGGCTAATTATATATATGAAAGGACAAGCATCGCGTATTACAAAAACCTAACTGGGCTTTTAAAGGAGTGATTGCCTTTTGATATTCTTTTCCACCTGCTCTGCAATTTTTGATTGTTTCGACTTTGGCACTGCTACTGTGCTTCTGAGATGGCTTTCTCTCACTTTTATATATTGGTTCATCAGCCCGTCTCCTCCATGAATTTCCCCTGAGGACCCAACAATAAGATGTCTCCCATTTCTAAAGGCTAATCGCAGTTAATGCCTGACACCACAGACTCCTCAGAGACAATTAGTATCTAATGGTTAAGAAGACAAGTCAGACTGTCTGGGTTTATATTTCAGTATGGGGATCTTAGTCAATTTATATAAACTCTAAGATTCAGTTTTTTTTTTTCTTTTTGCACAATAAACATAATAACATTACTATCCCCCTATAGCTGTAGCAAGGATTAAGAGAGGAAATACATAAAATATGCATAGCACAGTGCCCAGCACATAGCAAATTCAGTAAAAGCCAATTCTTATTTAGATCATGTTAATAGTCATGTGTTTAATCTCTTTAACTTAGACTTCAAACTCCTAGAAGACAGGGGCATGTCTTCTCTCAATATACATTATCTTTGCGACTTAGCATATTGCCTGACATAGAGAGAACACTCAATTTATAATTGTGGAATCATCCATGGTCAACAGTATCTTTTGAAATACATAATGATAATGCCACTAGCATGTAATTTTTTTAAAATGTTTAGTGAGCATCTGTGTGGTGGTACCAGTCATTATTCTAAGAGCAGGAAATATATTAGCATATAATGCAGGAAGGGAAAAAGCCCCTTCAGTTATACAGATTATCAAAACCAAAATTTCCCTATCTTTGGATTCAGATTTATCATGCTTGTTTCAATAACACTTCTCTAAAAAATTATAGCTTGAAATCTTCTGCAGTATCACGATAAGATAACCTATCTTGTTAGAATTGCAAATAGGCTCTAAACTAAACTACATCTATCTTTCCTGAGAATAAAGTCCTCAAATATCAGTGCCTCTTTAATGTCAGGATATGTCACAGTTGCTGCTTTGTTCACATAGCATGCAGTAATAGAATGACAGTACAGAAGGTTCTTTGGGAGCAATAGGGGAGCTGTTTATCTAGGGCCAAGAGAGTCAACTCAGTCACATGAGCATGGAGGGGTATGTACTATTCACCACATTACAGCCAGAAGGATACCTTTGAAACACTGCATGTTTGACCACTTCCTAGCTAAAAATTTCTAATGACTTTCCATTACAGTCCCAATGAAATCCAAATTTTTACCATGGCCCTTTGCTATTTCTTCATTTTCATTCCCTACCAAGTCTTCTCTTTTTCCACTCAAAATACAAACCCCATCAGGGAAAGTATCACTTCATTGATCCCTTTATCCTCAATTCTCAAAACAATGCCTGGTTGAATATATGTAGAAGCGGTTAATTTGTATCTGTTAAATAATGAATTGATGATGATCAAAAAGACCCCTATTTTAGTTCTTTTCTGTAAATGAGGGTGATTCCTCAGGGCAACCTACACACATGGCATTGGTTGACATTTATCAGCTTCATAGTTTCAGGAACACCATGCACAGTGAATTTAATAGCAGTGGACTTCAAAGAGAGGTACATTCACCAGATGAGGTACAAGGAGCCCTTACAAAGTTTTACACAACCTCTAAAGTGCAGATACTCTGTCTTCCATTTAAAATTGCATCCAGGGTAAACAGAGTTTTCTGGAGCTCAGACCCAGCTGCCAATGTATCAGGAGGGGGAGTCTGGCAGACAAATTCTATGAATGCATTACGGCTGGGTTTTGGCAGGATTTGGGCTTCCCTGGTGGCTCAATGGTAAAGAATCTGCCTGCAGTGCGAGAGACCTGGGTTCGATCCCTGGGTCAGGAAGATCCCCTGGAAAAAGGAATGGCAACCCACTCCGGTATTCTTGCCTGGAGAATTCCATGGACAGAGAAGGCTGGCAGACTCCAGTCCATGGGGTTGCAAAGAGTTGGATCTGACTGAGCAACTGACACTAACACAGGCTAAATTTGGTAATACTTGAGGCTAGGAGGCTATTGAATGTATATTTTCTTCAATCACAGAAAGGTAGATTCTACTGCACTTTGCAAATAGGAAGATCTGTGTTTTCATGCGTCTGTTCGCAGTGATAGGTGGTTTATAGGCTAGATTCTGAAATAGAAATACCTAGGTTTAAATAACAATGGCCCCACTGTGTTGCTATATGATTTTGCATGACCCAATCATTAAAATGGTAGTATGTAACTACTTGTTTTGTTGTTACTGTTGTTTTGTTCATTTTAAGGAAACTAAAAATTACCTAGTCATTGTGCTCCACAACAGACCTGGCATGTAAAAGCCTCTCAATAGATATTAGCTAGTAATATTTCCCTATATGCTCTTACATATTCTTTGGAAGAGTCTAGGCTATTTGCATTCAAGACTTTTACTAGTCTACATAATTTTAGAGTTCTTTTTCCTATTGCCTTTTTCATTTCTAATAGCAGCTACCTTCTTTAAAAAGTGCCTGCTAAGTTGCTTCAGTCATGTCCAGCTCTGCAACCCTACGGATGGTAGCCCACCAGACTCCTCTGTCCGTGAGATTTCTCAGGCAAGAATACCAGAGTGGGTGGCCATTTCCTTCTCCAGGGGAACTTCCCAGCCCAGGGATTAGTCTCTTACATCTCCTTCATTAGCAGGGGGGTTCTTTACCATTAGTGCTACCTGCAAAGTCCCTTAAAAAGAGAGGCAGCTATTTGTTTTTTTTAATATTTGCCTTACCAAGAAAATTGCTAAATTAATTTTCAAATCTAGAACTATGGACATATTGATTGAAAATCATTTTATGGTTAAGTTACTGACCATCACCAAATTAAGTTAATGTCTAAAATTCAAAGAAGCATTGACACATATTTTCCACCTGCAATACTAGGAAACCTATTGACAGAGAAATCACATTTGATTTGTCAGGTCTGTCTTAAATGAGAGGAAAGCACAGGCACATAAATATTGGAGCACGAGGTTTATGCAGTACAACAGGTTCTCAACTATTTTCCCTGAATCATAATCTAACATCTTATATTCCTCTTCACCTAAACTAGCTAAAGCATTCACTTGTAATAGAATCTGCTTTATTTCAGCAACAATGATTAACCTGCCTGTTTGGACAGCAGCTGCAGTAAATTCAGGAGACTGATAGGGATAAAGACACTAGCACATCCGCAAATGAAACTTCAGTGAGTTAATCAAGGTTTATTAACTGTCATGTGCAGTAAACCAGTTGGGATGTTGTTCAAAAAAAACAGACAATAAAAAAGTCTTCTTTCCCCTTATTAAATAATTATATTCAGGAAGTATAGCAATAGGGGTTTTACCTATCTGGGAATATATTAAAATAAGTTTTTAAGAATATCAAGAATTCAATTCTCAAAAAATTAAGAACATAAAAATATTAAAAATAATTCAATTAGCATATCTATAACTTGTTCTCCCTCAATAAATTAGGACTATATATTTGATCAGATATTAGATATAATATATTGATTAAATATTATGTATTTTGTTGTTCATTTAGTCATAATTCATGTCTGACTGTTTTGCAACTCCATGGACTGTAGCCCTCCATGTTCCTCTGTCCATGGGTTTTCCCAGGCAAGAATGCCAAAATGGGTTGCCATTTACTTTTCCAGGGAATATTATATATTAGGAATATTGATATATACATATATATAGTTACTTATTATGTTAAATATGTAGCATTTTTATGTTACCTATTTTATATTATATGTAACATATATTCATATTTTATATGCATTTTATATGTAACATTTATTTTATATGTAACATTTATTCATATTTTATATGTAACCTTTATATTATATCCTTATAATATTATCACACATAATAGTATATAAATGATAATACCATATTCATATATTTTATATGCATTTTATGTATAACCTGTTCATATTTTATATGTAACATTTATTTTATATCCTTATAATATTATCACACATAATAGTATATAATAATAATACCATATTCATATATAGAAATATTGAGGGGTAAGTATCCTGAAGGAAACGATGAACTAGCATTTGAAGAGGCAATGGATATAAATTATTAGGGATATATTTTCCCAAAGGTAATCACATAAAAAGCATTTTTTGTCTTTTTTTAAATTAATTCTTACTGGAGCAACGGTTATAGTTGCCACCACAAATTACAATGTTGTGTTAATTTCTGCTGCATAGCAAAGTAAATCAGCTGTGTGTGTGTGTGTGTGTGTGTGTGTGTGTGTGTGTATTTCCTCCTTTTTTGGATTTCCTTTCCATTTGGGTCACCAAAGAACAGTGAATAGTTTCCTGTGCTATACAATAGGTTCTCAGTTATCCATTTTATACATAGTAGTGTATATATGCCAATCCCAATCTCCCAGTTCATCATCCCACTTCTCTTGTCCCCTTGGGATCCATAAATTTGTTCTCTATGTCTGTGTGTCTATTTCTGCTTTGCAAATAAGTTCATCAGTATCATTTTTCTAGATTTCACATATAAGTGATATTATATGATATCTGTTTTTCTGACTTACTTCACTCTATATGACAGTCTCTCGGTCCAATCACATCTCTGCAAATGGCACAGTTTTGTTTATTTTTATGACTGAGAAATATCTGGATATTAACAGCTTATTTTGAAGATAAAGAGAAAGTAAAGTCCAGTGCTGTGAAGAACAATATTGTGTAGGAACCTTGAATGTTAGGTCCATAAATCAAGGTAAACTGGAAGTGGACAAACAGGAGATGGCAAGAATGAGCATTGACATTTTAGGAATCAGTGAACTAAAATGGACCAGAATGGGCAAATTCAATTCAGATGACCACCAATATCTATTAATGTGGGCAAGAATCGATTAGAAGAAATTGAATAGCCCTCATAGTCAACAGGAGTCTGAAATGCAGTACTTGGGAGCAATCTCAAAAACAACAGAATGATCTTGGTTCATTTCCAAGGCAAACCATTTGGTACCAGAGTAATTCAAGCCTATCCCCCAACCACTGATGCCAAGGAAGCTTAAGTTGACCAGTTCTATGAAGACTTACAAGACCTTCTACAACTAATACCAAAAAAAGATGTCCTTTTCATCATAGGAGATTGGAATGCAAAGTAGGAAGTCAAGAGATACCTGGAGTTACAGGCAAGTCTGACCCTGAAGTACAAAATGAAGCAGGGCAAAGGCTAACAGTTTTGTCAAGAGAACACACTAGTTATAACATCCTTTTCCAACAACACAACAGACGACTTTACACATGGACATCACTGTATGTTCAATACCAAAATCAGATTAATTATATTCTTTGCAGCCAAAGATGGAGAAGCTCTATACACTCAGTAAAAACAAGACTGGAAGCTGACTGTGGCTCAGATCATGAACTCCTTATTGCAAAATTCAGACTTAAATTGAAGAGTCAGGAAAACCACTAGGCCATTCAGGTATGACCTAAATCAAATCCCTTATTATTTACACAGTGGAAGTGGCAAATAGATTCAGGGGATTAGACCGAGTAGATAGAATGCCTGAAGAACTATCAACAGAGGTTCATAACACTGTACAGGAGGCGGTGACCAAAACGATCCCAAAGAGAAAGAATTGCAAGAAGGAAAAGTAGTTGTCTGAGGAGGCTTTTCAAGTAGCTGAGGAAGAAGAGAAGCAAAAAGTAGGGGAGAAAGGGGAGGATATATCCAATTGAATGCAGAATTCCACAGAATAGCAAGGAGAGATAAGAAAGACTTTTTAAGTGAACAATGCAATGAGGTAGAGGGAAAAAATAAAATAGGAAAGACTAGAGATCTCTTCAAGGAAATTAAGAGATACCAAGGGAATATTTCATGCAAAGATGGGGACAATAAAGGGCAGAAATTATAAGGACCTAACAGAGGCAGAAGAGATTAAGAGCTGGCAAGAATATACAGAACTATACAAAAAAATGTGTTAATGACCAGGATAACCATGGTGGTATGTATGCTCACTCACCTAGAGCCAGACATCCTGGAGTGTAAAGTCAAATGGGCCTTAGGAAGCATTACGACAAACGAAGTCAGTGGAGGTGATGGAATTCCAGCTGAGCTATTTCAAATCCTAAAATATGATGCTGCAAAAATGCTGCACTCTATATGCCAACAAATTTGGAAAAGTCAGCAGTGGCCATAGGACTGGAAAAACTCAACTTTCATTCCAATCCCAAAGAAGGGCAAAGCCAAGGAATGTACAAACTACCTCATAATTGTGGTTTTTTCACATGCTGTCAAGGTAATGTTCAAAATTCTTCAACTTAGGCTTCAACAATATGTGTACCAAGAACTTCCAGATGTACAAGCTGGATTTAGAAAATGCAGAGGAACCAAAGACCAAATTGCAGACATTTTTTTGGGTCATAGAAAAAGCAAGGGAATTCTTAAAAAAATCTATTTTAGCTTGAAAGACTATGCTAAAGCCTTTGACTGTGTGGATCACAACAAACTGTGGAAAATTCTTGAGATGGGAATACCAGACCACCTTACCTATCTCCTAAGAAACCTGTATGTGGCTCAAGAAGCAACAGTTAGAACATTACATGGAAAAAAATAACTGGTTCAAAATTGGAAAAGGAGTATGTCAAGGCTGTATATTGTCACCCTGTTTGTTTAACTTATAAAGCTCAGCAAAATGCTAGGCTGGATGAATCACAAGCCAGAATCAAGATTTCTAGGAGAAATATCAACAACCTCAGATATGCAGATAATACCACTCTAATGGCATAAAGTGAAGAGGAACTAAAGAGCTTCTTGATGAGGGTGAAAGAGGAGAGTGAAAAAGCTGGCTTAAAACTCAACATTCAAAAAACTTAGATGATGGCATCTAGTCCCATCACTTCATGGCAAATAGAAGGGGAAAAGTGGAAATGGTGATAGATTTCATTTTTGGAAAATGAAAATCACTGCTGATGGCAACTGTAGCCATGAAATTAAAAGCAGCTTACTCCTTGGTAAGAAAACTATGACAAAGCTAGACAACACATTAAAAAGCAAAGACATCATTTTATTGACAAAGTTCTATATAGTCAAAGCTATGGTTTTTCCATTAGTCATGTACAGATGTGAGAGTTGGACCATAAAGAAAGCTAAATGCCAAAGAATTGATGCTTTCAAACTGTGGTATTGGAGAAGTCGCTTAAAGTCCCTTGGACAGCAGAAAGATCAAACCAGTCAATCCTAAAGGAGATCAACCCTGAATATCCATTGGAAGGATTGAGGCTGAAGCTGAAACTACAATACTTTGGCCACCTGATGTGAAGTGCTAATTCACTGGAAAAGACCCTGATGATGGGAAAGACTGAAGGCCAAAGAATGGGTCGGCAGAGGATGAGATGGTTAGATAGCCTCACTGACTCAATGGACATGAATTTGAGCAAACTCCCAGAGATACTGAATATCGGAGATACTGGCGTACTGCAGTCCATGGGGTTGCAAATAGTAGGATGTGGCTTAGTGACTGAAGAGCAGCAAAGGAGTAAAGAAGTGAAACCAGAGAAGACAAAGTACAAAGCGAACACTGTCAGTTGGCTCTTTGACCTTTCTTTGATTGGGGAATTTAGGAGCCCAGTCTATGACACCTGATTCCAAACCATCTCTCCTGAATGGCAAGGAAGTAGGACATTCTACTTCCATCCTCTCTGACTGTCACAGGACCCTCATTGATTCAGAGCTGTGCTTAGGTGTTTTCAAGTTCTTAGCATTCCCAATGTGCCATAATGGTGGCAAAGTGGACTCAAGAGTGTCAAAGCAGTCTCTCGCAACATGAAAAATCCTCAGCAATAAAATGCTCATTATGGGAGTTGGAAGTTAGACCTGCAGATTCTGAAGATTCAGGGTGAGAGGATAAGGATCTGCTACACTGCATGGACCCACATGTGACAGTACACCCTGGCATTGATCCCTCCAGAGTGGTAACTTCTCACAGTTCTTCATTAAAAAAAAAAAAAAAAAAAAAGGAAGTATAGAAGAAGGCAAGGGAGGAGAGGATTGATGCAGGTGACAATCATTTTCCGGCTGGTTGAAATCTTGTTGTATCTCCTGGCGGAAGTATCCATCTTGGGAATAGGGGACTGTAGCCTGGTAAACCTAACATAGCTGATGGGAATGACAAATTGACCAGTTGGGTCACTAGGGGACAGGGTGGTAGGGGGCCACTGCTAGATCCATGCTTTATGTCCTGGACAATGGTTATACATACCTGGACCTACAAGGGATACAGCACCATGAAATGATGAACTTGACATGCATCAGTTCAAACTTCAGGGTGCCTGTGTGTGTGCTCAGCTGCTGAGTACTGTCCGACTGTTTGTGACCCCATGGATTATTGCCTGCCTGGCTCCTCTAACCATGGGATATCCCAAGCAAGAATACTGGAATAGGTTGCAATTTCCTACTCCAGGGGATCTTCCCAATTCAGGGACTGAAGCTCCGTCTCCTGAGACTCCTGCATTGGCGGCAGATTCTTTACCACTGAGATACAGGAGAAATGGGTTCAATATCTAGGTCAGAAAGATTCCCTGGAGGAGGAAATGGCAACCCACTCCAGTATTCTTGCCAGGAATAAACTCACATATAGAGGAGCCTGGTGGGTTACACTCCATAGGGTTGCAAAGAGTTGATCACAACTGAGCACACACATGTGTATGTAATAGTATAATATATTCAGGTTAATATACACATAAAAGTGAAAGTCACTCAGTTGTGTCTGACTCTTTGCAACCCCATGAACTGTAGCCCACCAGGCTCCTCTGTTCATGGAATTTTCCAGGCCAGAATACTGAAATGAGTAGCCGTTCACTTCTCCAGGGGACCTTCCCAACCCAGGGATTGAACCCAGGTCTCCTGCATTGCAGGCAGATTCTTTACTAACTGAGCTACCAGGGAAGCCCACAGTAGAAGTTATATTTTGAATGGTTACAGAACTAAAAATTACACATTTAATATAGTCATCAAAATCTGTTTCTCTGTAAATGAGAACAGTATCTAAAATATTACAATCCCTCAACTTGGACTCCTCTCTGATTCTACACAGAAATCAGAATTTATATTCCTTAGAGAATACTGCTATGGAGCTACCAACTGTACATAGTCCTAGCTCTCACAGAATCAGAAAAAAAAGGAAAAATGCAATGTGAAAGGAAATGGCTCCTATTAACATTAAAAAATTGGTGCATGCCTGGATAACTAGGCCTTACAGGAAAATAATGTAGCCAAAGAATTCATACACACACACACACAAATGGAAAGTAACTTCCTTGTCTGAAAATGTGTAACCCACTCCTTCTACATAAGAAAACAAAAACTGAAAAAATTCACCCAGTTAAGTCATAAGAGTAATAATAGCAACAACAAAAACAACCTAGCAGCGAAAGGACTAATTTAGAGATTTACCAGTATTACTGAGTTATGAGCTTCTGGCATCTGTAAGCTACCTCACTTTAGAAAATTAATTTCATGCTTGCCTACTCCCGTAAAACTCCTGGCTGATGGGTCTCATCGAGGTTTGGAATGGTCAAGGAAATATCAGAATTGTGATTGAATAACGCCAAGAGAAAAGCGGTCAACATCCCAGCAGTCAGTGATTTCTCTCTCTCTCTCTATTTTTCAAAAAAAAAAAAAAAAAAAAAAGCTAAATTGGGGACATCAAAGTAGCGATGTTAGGTATAAACTTTGGCTTATTAAAAGATAAAAACAGAGAACTTTCATTTATTTCAGGGAAACAGGCCTTCATTTTAGGCAATACACCCTTCAGATATTATTTAGAGAAATATTTATTAAAATATGAAAGGTAACAAAGACTTGTTTAAAGTTTACTTAAGTTTAGATTTCACGTCTATAACACTTCTTAGGATTTTCTGGACCAGTATTATCTATCATAATTCTGTATACTATATTCTGTTATTCTTCAAACATATTTAAAAAAGGCCATAGAGAACATTACTTTTCTTACTTTTACTGCAAAATCTCTACATAATAAAAGGAAATAAAAAGAACTGTAAAGAAAATAAACAGGATGATATTAGAGAAATGAACATGCTGCCACGTCTGTCTAAATTTGGGTGGGAAATATGGGTTGTGTATACCTGGTAGATACTTAGAAGCCTACATAGTTCAGATTGATACTATAGGATCTTTGTTGAGCTTCCAAAAGAAAATAAATGAGGTTTCCATGGGAGTGGAGAATTGATAACGTCCAGGATTTACACAAGGGCAGCATTTGGCTGAGTTTTTGTCTATCAACTCCACTGTAGAACACTCATCTAAGAGGGATGAGTGTGAACCTGCACCGCTCAGACTGCCCATCAACCAAAGACATGTCTGGCTGAAGAAATGTTGGCAACAGATGGGCTCCTATTTTCAGCTGCTTCTGGATCAGCTCAGCGACAGAAAGTTGCTTTGCCTGAGGCCTTGCCCTGGAGTGCAGGGCAATAGGAGAGAAAGGCAGCTTACATCCCATGACAGCAAAGTGGGCTACAAAGAACTGGACACCGCAGACCAACTTGGCACAACTCCTTTGGGCAGGTCCCACTGCCGGACTCCCTAGAGGCTGGCTAAGGCTTGATCAGAGCTTCATCATTATTCAGTTCCTCCTGTAGCTCAAACTCCCTCCCGTTTCCTTTCCTTCACAGGTGCTGCTCATTAATAAAGATTTTATACCCAAATCCATCTCAGTGTCTGCTTCTAGAAATGTAAGCCATCACACAAATATTCTTGTGTGTCTAATTCTAAAAGGTTCCTTGGAACCACACTGGGCTGTGACTGAACATTTCCCCCTGGTTTCTACCCTTCTCTGATAGTCCATGAAAAGAAACGATTTTGAGAAATTAGGAGAGAAAAGTGCACAGTATTAAAAACACTAAAAGAGTAAAACAAGTCAACTCTGGAAAGATGTACTTTTATATACAGTAGTCACTTTCAAGCTATGCCTCATCTGGTTTCTCTTTCCCAATTTCCACATCTGCTCTCATTCAGCTCTTCTGCCTCAAGAACTTCTGTGGGTATTTTGGGATTAAAATATTGTTTGCTAGATACATTTCTACATCTTCTCCTGGGCGCTGAAAGTTCAGAGTGACTCATGCAACATCACAATTAAGTGATTCCACTTGAGGTAAGCTCCTGTACCTTTCTATCACTCCTTCTTGCTGGTATCTTTTCAGTACCTTATTATTTCACATGCAGGAAGAGTTATAAAATTCAGTTTGGGTAAATTCACCAGAGTTGAATTTTATAACTTCTCACATGGAAGTGTCTGAGATTTTTCTTAAGTGTACATCCTCACCTGGATTTCATACAGTTTATCATTTTCTGGGACGTGCTCTGGAGAAAGCATTGAACAACTCTTATTTTTTGCCTAAAGAAAGCAGAGGACTCTGCTCATGTTTGTAACAGCTGACTCTACAAGACGCACCCATGTAGGTGCTAACACCCACACCCGTGGTTTGTCACTATTGAATTCTCTCTCTCTGCTCTCCAAGCAGTTCTGGCCATTTGGGCCAATGTTCTGAACTTCCATGAATTTGTATCTAAGAGTTACCATTACATGTGCATCACCTGCTAGACACTCTGCTAAGTCCTTTATCTATATAGCATCATTTTAAAATTAATTATATACCATATATACACACATAATAAAATCTATCCCTCAGTCCCTCAGTTGGCTGGCCCAGTATCTTTCATTGTCCATTTTTACCAATGTATGCTAATTTTTCAAGAGCAATTTAATGTTTTAACCCAAGAAGATTTTATTATCCATGCCCATTCTTCCAGGTGAGGAAACATAATTTCTGAGAGGTTAAATATTAATATTTCTCCCAATGTCATCTAGCCAGGAGGTAAAAAAAAAATCAGGATTTGAGCCAGGTCTTTCTGACTCCAAAAAGCATTCTCATAACCACTTTGTTTGTCTACCCAAAGGTATTTGAGTGAATAGAATCTCCAGGTTCCTTGTGATAGCAGCTAGGCTCAATGCTAAGTCATACGGTCCTTTGTTCACATTTTAAAAAGGTGTCTCTTCCTTAAGAATGTCATATTTCAGAATATTGTTAGAATGTATTAATCCTGTTCCATCAAAACACATTCCTATCATCTCTCAAAAACTGTCCCCAAAAACATCCACATCACTGAGGTCTATGTTGCGAATAGCTTCCTCTAGCATTACATAGTGTACAACTTGCCCAGCTGTACGTAGCAGCTGTAATGCTGCACATACACTTTTAATTTCAAGCTTCAACAAACGGTAAGTTTGATAGTTTCCCAAAGAGTCATGATGAACACATTTCAGCAAAAGGGTAAGAAATAAGTTCAACACACTTACTATTCCTTATAAAAGAAGAAGAGTTTAAGCCTGTTCCTTGCACCAAAAGGCATGTAGAACATAGAGCTGGCAGCAGAGAAAATTCAGAGATGCTCGGGAAGCTTAAGGACTATGTGAAGAAGGAATCTGGTCATATTAATGAATATCTAGAGGCAGGGATTTTATAGCACATACTAGAGGAAAGCTTATCCTGAGGGTAATTCCTGAAGATATAACATTCAAAGTGAATTTTGATTAATTGTAGATGTAGAAATCTAGAATTTTAATAAAAGGCTAACAAGAATATTCATATAGGGAAAGGGCATCTCAGATCCCATTATTGTCGTACAATAATACAAGACCAACAAAACTGAAACAAAGCAAGAAAAGAAATGTAAATGGAACAAAACAAGAGAAGAAGGAAAAGTAAAAGGCATCCCTTAGCTAAAATGCTTTTAATAAATGTTGGTAAGATATAATTGAATGTTCATGTCAAATTCCACCCAAACTTACATAAATATATGTTTAGTCCTCAATTCCCTGTTAAGGATCTCTGCAGGTCTATAAAACTAATATTTATACTTCACAAAATCTGTAGTTAAATAAACCTGAGTTATTATTATAGGAGAGAAGTATCATAAGCTGAATGGACTCCACCTGACTACTATAGCTGCCTTGATCCTGGAACCCAAAGTGGGCAGTTCAGGTAAGGTGAGCCTTATCCCACGATGAATTATCCTTTATTACAGAACATACTCAACTTTGAATAGGCTAAACATTGCACATCATTCAAAAATAAAAGTCACTGTTCCTGTTCTAAAGTAGAAGGACTCATCTTAGAGCAGGTGGTGGTTAGCAAAAACTCATGAGCATCCAGCAACTTCCAACTAGCCTTCTGTGAAAACACATGAAAAGGAAAATGCATGAAACATCAAAAAAGTAGGGCTATGAAACCAGAATGGAAACCACCACCCATGGCTCATCTCTAAAAGGTGAGAGCCCCTGCTCAGTGTTGGACTGTCATTCCCTGACTGTGTATATGTTGTTTTAAATAATTTCTCTGATGACAATGAATTTCATGTTTATTATAGAAAACAGAGATAAATAACAATAAGGAAACTATATTTTCCCTATATTCTACAACCAGGAACCATAATGCAGCCCACTTGATCTAATAGTTCATAGTATTGTTTTAGTTGAATTTGATTTGATTGCACTGTAATATTAGAAAGAATGTATTGTCCCTATTATCATGAAAACCTCCCATCAACACCACTTTTCAATACATTCAGTTAATGCCCGATCCTAGGGCTTTACACATTAAAGTTATAAGTACAATATGGAATACACTATTCATGCCCCTCTCTTATCCTAGGTTCTTATGGCCAGATACTAGATGTTCTTTGAGTTTTTTTAAGAAATATAACTTTGGAGTATATAAATGTCCACATACATACTCAGATGTGTCATAACTACTTAGGTATGTTTTTACACATGGTGCAGAGGGGAGAGGTGAATGGGATCTGATATCTACATTCTAGAAGATTATTCCAGGGAAAGACAAACTTCTCATGGGAATGTAAATTATTGCAAAATTTCTAGAGGACAGTTTGATTATAGACAGGGAGAAGCCCTTTTGAATAAACTATCATTGAAAAATGATATAGGTACATGTTAAAATTCAAATAATATAAAGTAATTAGAGTAAGAAGTCAGCCTCCCTCTCAGCCCAGACTTCCCATTACAATGATACCCTTCCCAGAAATATTCAACTTGGCTGGTTTTTATATATGGATTTAGAAAAATTCTATGTACTATAATATATTACATGTGGTCTTATACAAATATGACCATAACATAGCACTCTTCAGCACCTTGATTACTTTTACTCAAAAATGCATCCTGGAAGCTATTTCATGGTAAAGCATTCTGCACCCAATTCCAACATGTGTGTGTTGGGCGGGGGGGTGGGGGGGGTGGGGGTGGTGTGGTTCCACAGCCACCAAACAATACATCAATACCAGTTGGGTGTCCTACAATTCAACTCAACTCTTTATAACCTCCACCCAAAGACTCCATCACATCTCACAGATTAAGGACTCAACCCTACAAGACTTCTATTGTTCTAGCCTCATATTTCTCTTATGAAATGCTAGAAGACTGAAAAAATAGGACTTTTCTATATTTTCAGTGAGAAATAATTATAACCATAAATTATACATCAATAATTAATCTTTTATGTGTAAAATAAGCATAAATATATTCACATATACTGAAGAAATATCTTAGAAATATCTTCAAAAATATCTCAAAAATCCATGAGACAAAATTAAGAGCTCAAGAACTGGGAAACTTGTCATAGGTAAGTAATACATAATACATGTGATTTCCTACTATTTAGATACATATAACCTCAGTGTTCATAAAAGTATTATTATTTCCTCAATAAACTAAGTAAATAATATCAGTGTTAATAACATATTTACAGATATGATCCTGGCAGCATAAGGCACTAGGACATTGTTCTAAAATATGATATTAGACATTGTGGTAGGCAATATAGTCGCCCCCTACCTCCCGCCCCCCACTCCCAAGATGTTTATGTCCTAAGTACTAGAACCTGTGCTTAGGTTACATGGAAAAGAGAAGTGTGCAGATGGAAATAAGGGGGCTAATCTGCTGGCCCTAAAATAGGAAGGTTATTCTGGATTACAATGTTTACACAAATGTTCTGAGAAGTACAAGAGGGAGGCAGAGACGTAGATCAGGGTGATGTGGGAAGGGCTTAACCCACTGCTGCTGGATTTGAAAATGAAGCATAGCCATGAGGCAGGGATCACAGACAGCCTCTGCAAGATGGAAAAGGCAAGGAAAAAAATCTGGAGCATCGAGGAAAAACATAAAGTGTAGCCCTGCCAATATCTTCATTTTATCCCCATAACACCAGTGTTGAACTTCTGACTCTCAGAACTAGAAGATAACAGAGTTGTATTGCTTTAAGCCACAAAGTATTTGGCAATTTGTTACAAGAGCAATAGAGAACTAAAATAGGCATCAATTAAAGTACACTTAAGATTTTTAATGATGTGGAAAATATTTGTTTATATTAAGCCAAAATTGCAGAATTCAAGTTTATATAATTATACACAACTGAAAAAAAATACTTTCAAACTGACTTCAATAAACTCTTGCTGTCTAAAAATATTAAGATTTCATAGCAGTTAAGAGCATGGTATTTACATTAGACTTTTATTTGAATCCCATCTCTATTATCTATTAGCACTGTGTGACCATTGGAAACTATCAACATACTGATCCTTGGCTTAACCATCTGTGAAATAGGGACATTATTTCTACCCCATATGATTTTTTGTGGGTTTTCAGTAAGATAGTCCAATACATGACATATTATACACACTTGGCAAATGTTGAAAGGGGCTTCCCTGGTGGCTTCCGACAATAAAGAATCTGTCTGCAATGCAGGCAGTCCCTAAGTAGGGAAGATCCAGATCCAGTACATGACATATTATGCACACTTGGTGAATGTTAGCTGGTGGTAAGAACACTATTCTTACCCATTATACTGCCTATTCCTAAGTCAAGAAAATGGTTATATAAAACATTCTCCCTACTTTAGTGTTTTATTAATTTTCAGGGTATACTTAAGTGAAGATTTGGTAACTCAAATGCAAGTCTAATTGATACATTGTCAAAGAGAGAGATGACCAGAGAAGAATGAAAAATCTCAGAATAAAGTAGGTGTTAGGTAAATATCACCATCATGCAGGGGATATAGTACTCTGGCTTCCTAGGATCCATTTACTTAAGTTTAATCCATTTATCACTACTGCTTTTCTCTTAATTGGAGGATAATTGCTTTACAATATTGTACTGGTTTCTGCTGCGCAACACAAATCAGCTATATGTATACATCTATCCCTTCCCTCCACCACCTCCCATTCCATCCCTTGAAGTTGTCACAGAGTACTGAGCTGAGCTGCCTATGTTCTTTATTTTGACAACTTCTACCCTCTGATTCTCTAACATTCCATGCTTCTTCCAATGTCTTTAATGCAAAGAAAAAATTTAAAGGAAAAGCAATAGACTTATAATTTGGCTAAGTGAGGATAAAGCAGCCCAGAATAATCACCCACAAGCTAATAGCTGCCCATATGTATCACAATGTCAAAAACATAGGCTAAGGGAATTGAATGGAACATTATATATCACCCAGTCTGTCTTCTTATTTTATGTATAAAGATAAGTCCCCATAGTATAAATAACTAGCTGAAGGTTACAGTGCTTCAGATACTAAGAATAAATAAATCCTAGCTATGCCTAGTAACACACACTTCATGTTTCAATATTTATCATTTTATAAAAAAACTCCTTCCTTATGTTTGTCTTCCCACTGTTGAGCTTTTCACTGAAAGCTAAACTCACTCAAAATTCTCCTTAGAGTAGAATTGCTCACTGTTATTTTGCCTGTAAGGAAGAATTCTAACCCCCAGGGCAGCAGGAGGCATGTTGCTGAGGTCCATGGAAAGGGCATTGGGGCAGCAAGTGAAAAGACTCAGCAATATATAAAAATCCTTTATAGCAAAGGTCTCCCAGGTGTTTCTCTCACATTCCAATCCCCTCCAGCCCACATCTCCTTAAGAACAGGTGTGACCTCAGGAACAGAGAATCAGTAGGGATATGTGAAAGGTTATACAGAGTTGAAAAACAGCAGAAAATTTGAAAAATAAGCAAATTGAATAGACAGCATCTGTTTTCAATATGGGTTTCTACTATTTAAACGTAACCTTCTATCTTTAGCTCTGAAAGGAAAAATGACTAAGACAAAGAAATCTGTGACATAAATAAGCAGAGATTATGAAAAATAGTAATTCCAAAGGTCATAGATATTATGATAAATGAGCTAGTTTAAAATTTATATATGTTATTTCTTAAAATGGTAAAGTCATAGGGGTATAATATATCAGTCTGTCACATAGACCAGTTTCATTTATTCTAATCATTTTGTTCTCAATTTTGGGGGTATTCTCATTAGGAATTATCATGAAAAGTTCATAAACTATTCTTGACAGTGAATAATGAGCAAATTGTCAGATTTAGCCCATGCTGACATTTCTGTTCTCTTTGATGGTTGTTGACCTCATTAGACACACTTATAAAACAGGGCTTAAAACCGAAGAAGGGTTGGAGACTTGACAGCAAACTATTGTATTACCCGCTATTATTCCAGCCTTAAGAAAGTTGATTTTGATGCAGATATATTAAGAAAAAACATGAATTGGTGAAATGTTAATCACAGACTCTAATTTTAACTACCTGTACCAAAGCATTGGCAAGTTTATTATCTTTAAGCAGATCATGTGCAGTACATACAAAAAAAAAATACTATAGTTGCCTATTACATGGTGTTAGAAATAAATGCAAGGGATGAAAGCCTAATTCTTTTAAAGGATAATATATTGTACATCTCAAAACTTTTATTTACTAGCTCGTTTCTAAACGTACTCCAATGCTTTTTTCTTCATTTTTAACAAAGTAGGCAGATATTTTCTTTGGTATTAAAATCATATTACTGGAGTTATCTAGAAAAAGAATCAATAATTTTATAGAGAACTTCTCTGACATACCTATGTCAATAACTTTCACATGTCCAGGTCAGCCTTCTTGGTTGTTTTGAGGACAATTAAGGTAAACTATATCAAGGTACTGTTTTCGAGTGTATTTTCAGTAAAAGTAATCTACCCCCTGTATTTTCCTAAGGGAAATCTCTGGTGGTTGGGTTCTGAGAGTTCCTCACCTCTTGAATTATGTGGCTTCATAGTATATTTGCTAACTTATCAATATATAACTATGGACAAAATAAATGGAAACAAAGTAAAAAACTGGAGAAGTAGAAGTTAAAACATAAAGCGAAATTGGCAGTGTTAAGGAGACCCTGGTTTGGTTCCTGAGTCAGGGAGATCCCCTGGAGATGGAACAGGGTATCCACTCCTGTATTGTTGGGCTTCCCTGGTGGCTCAGATGGCAAAGAATCCACCTGCAATGCGGGAGACCTGGATTTGATCCCTGGGTTGGGAAGATCCCCTGGAGGAGGGCATGGCAACCCACTCCAATATTCTTGCCGAGAGAATCCCCATGGACAGGGGAGCCTGGTGGGCAACAGTCCATGAGGTCGCAAAGAGTCAGACCCGACTGAACGTCTAAGCACAGCACAGTGGATTGTAGTAAAAATATTAATTATGGAAACATAAAGGATACTCTTCTAATAAAAACAGACCAACAATGTAAATCTTTTGACATTTCTCTTCTTCTCACCTATGGAGTAAGAAAAGTAAGTAGGAAATAAACAGAAGTGCATATGATGCAGATATATGCAAGCACATTAACAAGTGTACAAATTAGAGAGACTGTGTCCACAAAGTAAACACTGTTGAATAATTTCAGGTTTTTATTTATTTGCAACGAATAAGCCAAATCCTAAGATTAATGATTAACTTTCTTCACTATTCAGTCAATATTCAGTTACAAAATAAAGAAAATATGCATGCCTTATGTTTAAATATCAAGAGGAATCATATAGCTGTTATGCACCAAATTGTGTCCCCTAACGTTTCTTATGATACAGTTCTAGTCTTTGGTACCTCAGAAGGTGACCTTATTTGAAAATAGGATTGTTGCAGATCTAAATTGAGGTCATAATGGAGCAGCCTTAGTCTGGGACGACTGATACCCTTACAAAAACAGGAAATGTGAAGAAACAGATATATACAGGAGGAGAACGCCACATAACATTAAGGCAGGGATTGGGCTGATGTATCCACAAGCCAAGTAACAACAACTATATCCAGCAAACTACCAGAAGCTAAGAGAATAGCATAGAACAGGTTTTCCTTTACTTCCCTCAGAAGGAATCAACCATGACAACACCTTATCTTGGACTCACAGCCTCTGGAATTGTGAAACAATAAATACATGCTTTTTAAATGATCGAGTTTACTGTACCTTTTAAAGCAGCCTTAGCAAACAATTAATATAGGCTTTCCTGGTGACTCAGATGGTAAAGAATCTTCCTGCAATGCAGGAGACCTGGGTTTGATTCCTAGGTTGGGAACCAGGGGATCTTATTCTAACCACTCCAACATTCTGGCCTGGAGAATTCCATGGACAGAGGAGCCTAGAAGGGCTACAGTGCATGGAGCCACAAAGAGTCAGACACGGCTGAGCAACTAACATTTTCACTTCAGCAAACAAATATAGTATATCTACATCACTGCTCCCTTACATTAGGATGAATGTCTGACAAGGTGGCATGCTTACAAATATACATGAAGATAATTGTGGCTAGCTGGGGACTACCATGCACTTAGTGATAATAATTAGATGTATACATTTCATCTTGAGCAGAAATAGATAAGAGAAAGAAAGCCACAGATGTACATTGAAGGATAATATTCTTCCCTGGTGAAAGACTTAGAACACCATGACAACAAATAGAACACACTATTTTGGGGGGGGCACAGAACTCATGTCCAATTATGTATGCATTATTTAACCATCATTTACTAAAAGGTATGTAATTAAACACTGAGTTATGAGAGTCAACAGTTCAAAGGAAAGTGGCAGCATCAGCCGAGCTTTCGTGAAAGTAATAAAAGTTGTCAAAAGAATTCAGACAGTGTTATGGCAAGTCTATTATCTATATTCTCTATCAAATAAGTGTGTTATTTTTGTATGTAATTTTCATTCTTCCAATTAAAAATACCTGACCCTATTCTCTACTACATACAAATCATTTTGAGTTCTAGGTTACTTGGAAGTTGGGAAGTCAATTAACATAGGTCAGCAGCACTGAAATAGTGCTGGGGGAAAGAAAGAGGGGAGAGAGAAATAGTTCAGGCTTATATGAAAATGCTGAATATAGGTGAAGGTTTTCCAGGGTGAAATCTAAGAGAAGCAAATAGCCAAAACCAAACGTTGCAATATAAGAATAATCATGACTAAGTGACATCATGCATTCTTTCAATACATATTTGTTGAGTATGTATCGGGCATTAACCTGACACTATGGGATATAAAGATACAGAACAAAGCATTATTTACTTAGTGGAAAAGGCAGAAAACAAGTTAGGAGTCAAATGCATATGGTGACTTCATGTAGCTACACACACCTTAAAGAAAATCAAGGGATTATGGCTGTTTTAGTTGAGGTCACAAGGAAGATCCTTTTGAAGAGATTTTTAAACTGAGGCTTAAAGGAAGGTAAGGGGTGATCCAAACTCAGGGGAGGAGCAATCCTGACCGAGAAAGAAAGAACAGTAACAACACCTCAGGCTACACAAGAGGAGTCTGTTTTGCTGGGATTGCTGTATTTGAAACTGAACTGCTTTTCCTGAATTAAGAGGATGTATACACAAGTATGAAAAATATAATATTCTCTTATAACATAAAAAACATAGTTTGTAAATGTTGGACAGTAGATCATACACATTTAATTAGCTCCCCTCTTTGTCCTAGAACACCTAGCATATTCTATATCATGTAGGTTCACATGGATACTTGTTTTAATTATAATTAATGAAAATCTACCTTAGATTTAATGAATATAACTCAATAAGGCATATATAACATACCCTTAAGATGTTATGCAGATCATCCTTTCTAGAGTTATAGCTTACAAGCAAATTGTGCTTGTGATTTACCATACACCAGGGTTTCCCAGGTGGCTCAGTGGGAAAGATTCTACTCACAATATAGGAGCCACGGGAGACGTGAGTTTGATCCCTGGGTCAGGAAGATCCCTGGAGAAGAAAATGGCAACCAGCTCCAGTATTATTGCCTGGAAAGTCCCATGGACAGAGAGCCTGGTGAGCTACAGTCCATGGGGTCACAAAGTGTTGGACATGACTGAAGCAATTTGAGCACACATTTATACTTTAGATATATTATTTTTATGCTGCATAGGAGGAAACTAAGCAGAAGGAGGTTATGAAAATTATCCAAGGGCATAAAACTGGTAAGTGGGGGAGGCACAGCTTAAACCCAGGAGTTCTGACTTCAGAGTCCATATATGTAATACTCCTTTTTGCTGCACTGCCTGAAGTTTTTGTTTACTTTATTTCATATTTAACAAAATACATAAAAACTTATAAAGAAGATTTACCTTACATACTATGTTGTATTTTAAGAATATTTCTCTATAGCAAGAACAAAAATAAAATGTGAACAGTCATCTGTTTTCAATCAGCTCATGTTCCCATCTCCCAATCCAAATGGAGTAATTCTTTTTTTTTGTCCAAATGGAGTAATTCTTTTTATGTCATTTCATAAATATTATTTTTTAAAAGTATTTATTTTAATTGAAGGATAATACTTTACAAAATTGTGATGGCTTTTGTCATACATCTACACGAATCGACCATAGGTTTACATGTGTCCCCCTCATCTTGAAGCCCTCTCCCACTTGCCTCCCCACCTCATCCCTCCAGGTTCTCACAGAGCATTGGTCCTGTGTGTCCTGCTTCATGCATCAAACTCACACTGGTTCTCCATTTGACATATGGTAATAAACATGTTTCAATGCTATTCTCTCAAAGCATCCCACCCTTTCCTTCTCCCACTGAGTCCAAAAGTATGTTCTTTATATCTGTGTCTCCTTTTCTATATGTAGGATTGTCGGTACCACCCTTCTAGATTCCATATATAGGAGTAATTCTCACATTGCACAAGCTTAAATGGAGGCAAGTTTTGTCAGATAATCAGGCTATAAATACGTTTCACATGCAAAGAAGACATGAATTGGCTTATGATCCTTTGGAGAAAATAATGAAGGAAAACCACTCTAAGCAGGCAATGTAAGGTTTAGAAAAGGGATTTTAGTAGACACTGCTAGAAATGAGGAACATGGCAATAGCATCTGGGTATGTTTTCATCATTCACTTCACTTACCTGTATTACACAGCATAAATCTGATTCACTTTTCAAGCCAAAATCCCTATATGCATTCTATAATCCTTCCCTTATGACATTAATTACATAGAAAGGAGACTTATGTGGGGATAGTAACTTCATGAATTCCTTAGATACTTATAAAACTTTTAAACTGAGCAAGACTTGAAGAAAGACACTGAGAAGGATACTATGCCTTAAAAAGCTTAGATGACTGTTGAAAAGTCATACAAAGGACTGTAATAGAAGACAGAAATGAGTTCTGCATTGTAGACTTTGCATTATGTAGACTATGCCAAATAAAGCTTAACATTATTGCAAACATAGATGTCCTTTACAATATTTTTTCACTGAACATTAGAATATCATATTTCACAGTAATTTTTGTGATCCCATTATTGAAGGAGGAAGTTGTTACTTTAAATACATCCAAAATAACTGAGTAGAAAGCTTACCCATACTGTACATCTACCTATGTGCATATACACACACACACACACAAACACACACACTTGCCTCTACACACACTATATAAATATCTTATCTTCATGGTAACATTTCTGTTTTTTCACTATTTTTCTTTATGAAACTAAGACTACATGAAGTCTAAATACCCCAAGGCTGTGGCTCATTCTTTTTTGAAATTTTATTAACTGCTTTTCATTTTCTACACCTAACTACAATTTTTTTATTATTATTCTGCCTACATCTTTAAATAAAATTTGAAGACTTATCTACTTTTAGTTTACAGGAAAGAAAATAGAACTTTATTGAATTTTATTGTTGGCACTAGGAAAAGTCAACAAGGTGAATTGATTGCACCTTTGAGAAGCTAAGGATTTATTGGTGTTATTACAAGATTCTCTAAATTTAAATGGCTTTATCATTGGTGATAAGTTGTTATGTGGAAAAGCTGAATGCTACAGGGTCTTAGTTATGTCTGCTCAGAACTATATTGCTTAGTTTGTTCAAAATATAACAGTATATAGCCAAATTACTGCAGCATAAATAGGAGCATAAATTTAAAATCCTAAATGAAATTCAACACTCATTTATGATTAAAACTCTCCAAAAAGCAGGAATAGAAGGAACATACCTCAACATAATAAAAGCTATATATGACAAACCCACAGCAAGCATCACCCTCAATGGTGAAAAATTGAAAGCATTTCCCCTGAAATCAGGAACAAGACAAGGGTGCCCACTCTCACCACTACTATTCAACATAGTGTTGGAAGTTCTGGCCACAGCAATCAGAGCAGAAAAAGAAGTAAAAGGAATCCAGATAAGAAAAGAAGAAGTAAAACTCTCACTGTTTGCAGATGACATGATCCTCTATATAGAAAACCCTAAAGACTCTACCAGAAAATTACTAGAGCTAATCAATGAATATAGTAAAGTTGCAGGATATAAAATTAACACACAGAAATCCCTTGCATTCCTATATACTAACAATGAAAAAACAGAAAGAGAAATTAAGGAAACAATACCATTCACCATTGCAACAAAAAGAATAAAATACTTCGGAGTATATCTACCTAAAGAAACAAAAGACCTATACATAGAAAACTATAAAACACTGATGAAAGAAATCAAAGAGGACACAAACAGATGGAGAAACATACCGTGTTCATGGATTGGAAGAATCAATATTGTCAAAATGGCTATTCTACCCAAAGCTGTCTATAGATTCAATGCAATCCCTATTAAGCTACCAACGGTATTTTTCACAGAACTAGACCAAAGAATTTCACAATTTGTATGGAAATACAAAAAACCTCGAATAGCCAAAGTAGTCTTGAGAAAGAAGAATGGAACTGGAGGAATCAACCTGCCTGACTTCAGACTCTACTACAAAGCCACAGTCATCAAGACAGTATGGTACTGGCACAAAGACAGAAATATAGATCAATGGAACAGAATAGAAAGCCCAGAGATAAATCCACGAACCTATGGACACCTTATCTTTGACAAAGGAGGCAAGGATATACAATGGAAAAAAGACAACCTCTTTAACAAGTGGTACTGGGAAAACTGGTCAACCACTTGTAAAAGAATGAAACTAGAACACTTTCTAACACCATACACAGAAATATAAACCATGAATTTTAAAATTCTGATTATAATTTGACCACATTTACTAGGAGTGAATCCTGGAGAAGGAAATGGCAACCCATTGCAGTATTCTTGCCTGGAAAATCCCATGAATGGAGAAGCCTGGCAGGCTACAGTCCATGGAGTTGCAAAGAGTCGGACACAACTGAAGCGACTTCACTTCATTAGAATGAATAGAAATACTTGAAATATTACAAATAAACATTTATGTCCACATACAATAGAAAGATAGTCAAAAATATTTAATATTATAAAAGCCTAAGCCTCTTTAATTTAAGCAATTTCTACTTCAAGCTATTCTTTGATGTGTCAACCTAAGCTTCAGAAGGTTTTTCCCGATGTGAATGACTTTGCGTTGGCACATACTCTTTGAATACGGATTTATGCTAGACTCATTCTAACAGCATTCTGCAGAGAAAAGCAGCCATTATAATACATTTAATTGCATTAGTGCTGAGAAGGAAAAAAAAAAAGTTCACTGAAAGAAGTCATGTTTGAAATTTACTTTTTATAGCCATTGACATTTTATAAGCTTTCTGTCTGCAGACTTGTAAACATGGATGCAGATGTCTCAGATTCTGGTTTTCTTTCCGCTACTAACTCATACAGCTGTCCTAGGTATGGGATACACTCTTTGAAATACAAAATATAATTAATTACACATGGATCTATCTCAGTGGCTCAGGGGGTAAAGAACCTGCCTGCAATGCAGAAGACACAATGGGCATGGGTTGGCTTAGGAAGATCCCCTCCCTGGAGGAGGAAATGGCAACCCACTCCAGTATTCTTGCCTGAAAAAATCCCATGGACCAAGGAACCTGGATAGCTATAGTCTGTGGGGGTCTCAAAAAGTCAGACACAACTGAGTGACTAAGAATGCAAGCATTATGACAAAAAAAACCAATATTTTATAAACACTTTAACACACGAGTGGATCAGAATTCTGCAATATTACCAAGGTAAAGGTATTAATTTTCCTTTAGCTATGGGTCAGCTGATTAGAAAAACAAAGCTGAGTATAATAAACATTTACAGAAATGTTTCTCTAAAGTGTCTGTACTAGAAACACATGCATAAATACATCATTCCCTTTTGGAAAATGTAACTTTTGGGTCAATTACCATGATATTCTTCAAGTTCTCTGTGGATCCCAACATGTACCTGTATACAGACTCTCTCCAGACCACACAGCACAACTGTGTTACTGCAGTTCATCAGCTGCGGCATAATCAGCATTGCTTTATAGAACAAAGACAGCCAGGAAAACTTGCATGTTGCTTAGGTAATGACAAAAGAAACAACGCAAGACCTGACTCTTTCATTACCACAGGTCAGACGCACATCCTATAAATAACAAAGGGAATTAAACAAGGCTAGGCTAGATTCCTGTAGTACAGGAAGAAGGAAAAAATTAACATTTGATTCATACAGTTGTTGTTGTTATACCATCATTATTATTATTTTTTAGACTCTGACTTAAATATTTCTCCAAGAGTGAGACTTCAGTTGGAAAAGCAACATAAGGGAATATTAGGAAAGGGAATATTGAAGATAATCTAATATCATGATTAATTGATCTAACAAAAAATAAAAAAGAGGAAGACTGCTTTTCTAATACTTTGTCATCACTTAGCTCTTTTCTTTTACCATATCTGTTGATTATTTACCTTCCCAAAGTGTGCAAAGCCAGAAACGCAAAAGAAAAAAAACAGCCCCATCCTAAATGGAAGCTGTTTCTCTATTTACACAAAGAATCACACATATCCCACTCTGTGCTTTATAGTCACCAAGCAGGAAAAGTGTAGATGGCTGTTACCTCCAATATAGTCATGTTATCATTCAGACACACTATGGTGAACATAAAATTGAAATGAGGTAATAATAGTGAATCCTCTGCTGGTGTGCAGGTGTATAGCTAGTGATCACACAAACCCAAAAGAAATCAGAATTCATTTTCTAGACTTCTAATCTTCTTTTTCCTAAATTTTCTGCTCTCTTTATATTCTCATTGCCAAAAGTCATTGTTAGTTACAAATTCACGTTAAAGACTGAATTGTTGCCGGGGGAGTTTGTAATTTCCTCAGTTCTGTCTCACTGCAGCAAAAATTTGAAGCAAAGGATGGACCAATGTTACAGCTCAGTTTTATTTGGAAAGCAAATGAAAACATATCTTTGAGGCATGAGGACAGGCCGACCCAAATACAGCAAAGAGAAGAGAAGCCCCCAGTTCAATATTGGCTACTCTTTTTATGTTTTCTTCTCTCTCTTCGAGCCTGTCCTATGTAAAGCCAGCTAACCTCTTTCACCTGAGGTTTTCACTCCGGTCCTCGGACCTTCCTTTGTTCTATTTTCATGGGCTTTTCCCTTCTTTGTCTTTTAGCCACCACCATTCTGGACTCCTTTTTCCTCTTCTAACTACCTGACATTATCATAGATTTTTAAAATAAAAATTATAAAAATAACAAATATTCAAGAAATCAGTAAATTTGTTCCAGGGACACTACTTTTATACTGGCAATACAGGGTGAGGTGCAAAAATGAGCAGAGGGTAATAACCGAAACTATGCCATCTACTCTAGTGAATCTCTGCATTTTAATGCCTTAACAAAATAGAAGTTATTTCTTCCTCTTATCAAAGTCCAATGTGGCTATTTCTGGTCAAGGGGAAGTTGAGAAGAGAGACACTGCTACAAAAAATTCAGGGAGCCAGCTGAAAGAAGCATTAGGAATCAACATCCAATTTATAAAGGAGAGGAACTCTGGATCATCTGTGTGGGAAGTGTCTCAAGCAATACCTGAAGGCTGCAGAGAATACTTCTACCAAAATTTCATTGGCTGTAAACCCACAATAGGACCTCCCCTAACTGCAAGGGATTCTGGGAGATATAATCTAGCTATGCTCTCAAGAGAGAGAGAAGATGGGTTTTAGGAGGAATAAGTAGTCACATCTTCCACAGTCTGTCCTCTTGGTCAATAAGGATTCATTTTCAGCCTTATGCAAACTCACATACTATATTCTCCCCCTAGCTCAAAGGAGAAAACCAAATGTTCATATGAGGGATTACTTGTATCTCAAAGTTCACTACCTCTGTTGGAACATATTACTCAGGTTTAATAAGATTGTGTCCTCCTCAGGGGATGGGTTCTTCCTTCTCTTGTGAAGTTATAAAGCCATAGGGTTGTTTCAGAATTAAAAGATAATTAAATGGGGCTTAAAAAAAAAACCAAAAAACAAAAAAATACCTTGGTAATATTCTTCTTAACAAACTTAGTAGACTTCTAATTCATTTTGTTACTAGTCAGTAAACACACAAAAACTCTTTCCCAGTCATTATTTTTAAGTCTGGGTGTTTTTTTCTTGTCATCACGCCTCTGAAATAATTAGATGAGGAGGAGTTTCCCCTACCATAATTTCAGTAGGAAGATCAAAACTCTTTAACAAAAAAACCTTAGTGAATCCTTGTCATGCAAATCCTTTGTCTAGTATTATCTCTTACTATTTATGATATAGAAGTCTTTGCCTTTCTCAAACAGATGTGGCACCAAATTTCTCGCTGCTATTTCTTTCTACCTCTACTCTGAGATTAGTCAACTCTTCCCTTTTCTTTTTCTTTAACCCCTTCCTCAGACATCAAATAAAAGTTAGCAAACGTGTACCCTCTCCACTTTTTCCAACCACTTCTTTAAGACATGGTCTGCCTTCTGAGTTACTGCAGATAGTAATCATTTTCTTGAATATCTGGCCACTGCATAATACAGGTCTTCAATTTTTAAACCAGTAGTTGCCAACTATCTAATCGTCTGCACCATGACTGCAATGCCAAGGGCAGCAGTCAACTTCTACTACCTATCTTTGAATTAATGATCTTAAAGCTATCTGAAATTAAATGCCAACAGTTTAAAGACATAATAGACTAAAAAACTATCTCATAGATATATAAAATTTCAATGCTTGTGTAACTGGTATGCTGCTGCTGCTAAGTCACTTCAGTCGTGTGCGACTCCATGCGACCCCATAGACAGCAGCCCACCAGGCTCCGCCATCCCTGGGATTCTCCAGGCAAGAACACTGGAGTGGGTTGCCATTTCCTTCTCCAATGCATGAAAGTAAAAAGTGAAAGTGAAGTCTCTCAGTCATGTCCAACTCTTAGCAACCCCATGGACTACAGCCTATCAGGCTCCTCCATCCATGGGATTTTCCAGGCAAGAGTACTGGAGTGGGGTGCCATTGCCTTCACTGGTGTGAAGTGTATAGATGCACTAATTTTTCTTCATGCAATGAATAATTTACTCCAGCAATTTCTATCTTGTAGCTCTGAATCCTCTAGGTAGGAGTCTCTTCATTCAAATTATCCAGGTAGCAGAAAAAGGAAAAGAGCACAAAGAAGCCACAGATAATTCTTGAAAACCATGAGGATGAGTACCACTCATCACTTCTGGTTGTAATTCCTTTGCAAAAAAGCTTGTTATAACCCCACATATGGGGTGAGCGGGTGATGGGCTAGATAATAAAGTGCTTGACTGGGTCTTTGCTATAGAAAAGGATATCATTGTGGGGAACAATTACTGTCTCCATTTGTTATGACCTGAATTCTGTCTCAAAACTCATATATTGGCTCTTAACTTCCAGTACCCCATAAGGTGACTGCAGTTGGAGATAGGGTCTTTAAAGAGACAGCTGAGGTAAAAGGAGGTCAATAGGGCAGTCCTTAATCCAGTTCAACTGGTGTCCTTATAAAAAGAGGAGACTTGGACACAGACATAGACACATGTGGAAGATGATATGAAGACACAGGGAGAAAACAGTCATCTGCATCAAGCCAAGGAGAGCAGCCTAGAACAGATTCTTCCCTTAGAGTCTCAGAAAGTACCAACCCCACTGAAACTTTGATCTCAGATATCTAGCCTGTAGAACTGTGAAAAAATAAATTTATTGTTTGCCATCCAGTCTGTAGTAGTCAATACTTTGCTATGACAACTCTAGCCAGCTAATACACCATTGAATACAGAATCAAAATAAGTATACACTTCAATTACAATGAAAACAAAGTCACATCCCTATATTAAAGGAAAAAAGGAAATTTTGGAAATATCTCAAATAAGCATATTTCAAAATAGATATAATGATACCATAGTTCTTTTAAGATAAATATATCTATATAATGCTACATATATGCATATATATACTATTCCCATACTCCAAGTTTATAAAGATTCAATTTTGAATAGTAAAGCATGATATATTAAAACCATATCCTGGCCAGAAAGATTACATGAACTCCTCAAATAACCATCACCTGAATGAAAGCTCTAATCATATGCAATAGCTTGAAGAAGCCTACACCATGAAGACAATGATACCCCAGTCCCTCTGACAGTTTGTCTCTCTCTGTATAGGTTAGCCTCTGCTTGTCTGAAAATCCTGTATTGATCCCACATAAGCTGTTGTTTTGCAATGAGAGGGCAATTCTCAAGATTTCTACCAGTCATGATCTAGCTAGAAAAAAAGAATTCTCTTTAAAAATGTTGAATACAGGGAACAAATTGCTGCTTTAAATAGTGAAAAATCTGAAAACTGAAAAATCTGAAACTACAAATGGATTCTGAGATCATACAGAACTAAAAAAACAGCAAGAGGCTTATGATCGTTGTCTTTTCACAAGAGGAAACAGGGGGAAATGGTATTCCTGCATTCATGAGGCTTGGTTCATAGAAAACAGCAAAACCCCTGTCATTGTGGGGATTGTGGAAATTGAAGACATACTGCCACCATAATGTTGAAAACTGCTGCCAAGAGAACTTACCTAATATAGAAAAGACACATGGAGGTACTTTGGCTTCCACTATCTGGCTGGTACTTCCCAGTAAGAATCTGGTTGATACTGGAGTCTGGAATATAAAATAAAGCATTAGTTACTCCCCTTATCCATCCTAGCTCCTACCAAGATACAAAGCAGGCCCGGGAGAGGGGAGGGAAAGTCTGACAATATAATATTCCTTCTCTTTTATTCATCGGCATCCATTTTCACATCTTACCCATATTTAACAACATGGTTTCACCTGATGTGAGCTAGCTATCTGTCCTATAAAAGATTCTTTTCTTCTCTCTCTTCCTTCCCTCCCTTTTTCTCTTTCAGTGACAGCCACAAAGCTCCATTAGTCCTTGCAACAAACCCAAGTTCAAGATCTCCATGTAACAGGCAGTCCTCCCTATGAGGTCCAGATGTGGCTCCTTTTTGTTTCATAATCTCTGAATTTATAAATTCATAATTTACAAGTTAATCACTTCCAACACTCCTCATCCAAATTAATGAAGTAAAAGGGTGAAAATACCCCCAAACCAGTGTAGGTGTGTGTGTATACATACACTCTATAGTCTTTATTTTTCCAACCACTCATGAAACCATCTTCAATACTAGTTATTCTTGGTAATAGATATCAATCACCCAAGCTAGCAAAGTGAGCCCTTTCTCTATAATTTTTTTGAATGACACATAAGTGCCCTGGATAGATTTTCTATCCATTTCAACTTCCAGTTTATTAGGACCATTGTGGAAAGATGGGGAACCAACAAATCTCAAACAGCACAGTCCATATTTGACTGGATTACTAGATACGAAGAGGGCGAGACAGAACTGGGGGGACCACTGATATTTCTACCCCTTGGTCCCTTGACTTACATATTCTGCTTTTCAGATAACAGCATCATATATTGATCACTGGTTCACGCACATATTACACCTTGAAATCATGGGGTGCTTTCTGCCTTACAGCACCACAACTGACGGTTTTGGTGGCCACTCCACCATTATTTTAGGCCATCAGCTTCTCAAAAGAAGAATGGCTATCTGCAGGAAAAGACAAGGCTTTCTATAGGCATGCATTCTGTGATTCTCCTTTGGAACTGTTCAAAGACCCCATATAGCATTCTTATCAGTGACACTTTGAGCAATGCTATGTCTGCAATCCCATGAGGACAAAAATGGTACATTATCTTGTAGTGTAACTACTGTAGAGCATTCTTTAGTGAAAGGCCTCAGGAAAACTTGTTGGTTTGCTAACAGTTTACTAAGATTCATAATATGTTATACAATAAATGGGTTAGAGCAGCATACTAGAATATAGTAAACGTGGCTTCCAAAATACATACACACCACCCCACCCCCCCAAAAAAAAAACTCATAAAGAATTGAAATTCTTTCTGAGTGGTATGAGGCACAAGATAAAGCATCTCAGCTTCTGTTTAGAAAGAATGAATATTCAATGTTCTCCACCTTTAAAATCCTAACACCTTCACTGCAGTAACTTTCGTAGATATTTGTCATGATTTTTCTCTGCATTTCAGTGCTAACACATGTATCTTTCTTAGGCTTCTATGGTACACGATACCTCCTGCTCACCAGATTCTACTATGTGAGTGTCATGATGTCATTAATATAGTAGGCTAATGCGATTTAACATGGGACATCTAAATAAGGCCCTTGAAGACTATGTAAGACACAGCAGCAAACCTGAACTAGTATTGGGGAACTAGAATTAAGTTGGACATCTTTCCCTGCCACAGCCTGTGATATTTTTGTTGTCTATCATGAAAAGAACGACTTTGCCAGAGCCAGTAGTTTCCAGGTGCCAGAGACTTTGCCGATTTACTTCAACAAAAATGTGAGATCACTGAACTCAACTGTGGTTAGTCACTTGAGTGTGCTCTGTCATGTCTGACTCTCTGTGACGCAATGGACTGTAACCCACCAGGCTCTTCTATCCATGGAATTTTCCAGGCAAGAATACTGGAGTGGGTTGCCATTTCCTCTCCCAGGGGATCTTCTCAATCCAGATATCAAATGCGACCTAGGGGTCAAACCCAGGTCTCCTGCATTGGCAGGTGGATTCTTTACCACTGTGCCACCTGGGAAGCCCTGATTACAGTCCCTACCTGACTGCAAGATCTATTTGGTTTTATATTAAACAGATGATAGAAAAGGGTGTATTAGAAGAATCAGTTCTTTACCTCTCAAGTCTTTAAAGGCATTTGAAAATGACAGTACCGGGGGTTTCAACTTGATTCTTTCTACAAACATCTCCAAAATATGTGAGTGTATCCATTTCCTAGTACCCAGTCACCTGTTAAATGTGCAGTTCTCTTTGGGGCAGCTTAGATAAATCATGCAAGGATTGTGCTTTTTCCCCCCTGCTAAAAACAGCGGTTCTCAAACTATAGAAGGAATCAGGATCACCTGAGAGTTTTTTAAAAGAACGGATTTCTACCTGAGTTTCTGTGACATGCCTTCAAAGAATTTGCATTCCTAACAGTGCCTAGGTGATTCTGATGTTGCTGAACAAGGGACTACAGCTTTATTACTACCTATCAACAAATCCTAACTGGGTTTTAGTCAGTGGAGTTCTGGGTATATGAATGACTTTAAATCTGAAAACTGAGGGAAAATTCCTGGCTTTCAACATGAAGTTTCCAGAAAGAGAATATATTAAATGTGTTCTTCATTATCAGGGCTTTAGCTTTTTCAATTACAGATAAAATATACTTCAGTACAGTTTAGTTAAGTTCAGTCTCTCAGTCATGTCCGACTCTTTGCGACCCCATGGACCATAGCACGCCAGGCCTCCCTGTCCATCACCAATTCCCTGAGTTTACTCAAACTCATGTCCATCGAGTTGGTGATGCCATCCAACTATCTCATCCTCTGTCATCCCTTTCACCTCCTGCCCTCAATCTTTCCCAGCATCAGGGTCTTTTCCAATGAGTCAGCTCTTCACATCAGGTGGCCAAAGTATTGGAGTTTCAGCTTCAACATCAGTCCTTCCAATGAACACCCAGAACTGATCTTTAGGATGGACTGGTTGGATCTCATTGCAGTCCAAGGGACTCTCAAGAGCCCTCTCCGACATCACAGTTCAAAAGCATCAATTCTTCAGTGCTCAGCTTTATAGTCCAGCTCTTACATCCATACATGATTACTGAAAAAACCATAGCCTTGACTAGACAGACCTTTGTTGGCAAAGTAACATCTCTGCTTTTTAATATGCTGTCTAGGTTGGTCATAACTTTCCTTCCAAGAAGCAAGCATCTCTTCACTTCAGTACACTGTCCATCTATTTTATTCCTGAGGACCCATTGTTCAGTTGGCCACATTCATTATTCAAAGCAGAATGCTGATGGCTTCATGAATACTGTACCAAGTTGATATATCTATGAAAGAGAGGCTTTGATTCTGAGCAAATTGTTTCTGTATATCCATAACCATTAGTCGCTCAGTCATGTCCAACTCTTTGTTACCCCATGGACTGTAGCCCACCAGGCTCCTCTGTCCATAGAATTCTACAGGCAAGAATACTGGAGTGGGTTGCCATTTCCTTCTCCAGAGGCTCTTCCCAACCCAGGGATCAAACCTAGGTCTCTCTCACTGCAAGCAGATTCTTAACTGTCTGAGCCACCAGTGATCCTGTTTGTCCATAAAAATGGCATTAAATAAAATAAGCTTCTATAGCAAACATGCATCCTTTCACAATGTTAACAAAGCAAAGAAAACTCACACTCTCTTCATTTGTTCTTACTACAAAGGTATCAATTTAACACAAATTCATCAAAATGCTCTAGAATTTATATTTGAATTAAGCTTTGAGATGAAAACATATACTGTCTTTTATAAAGACCCCAAGATATCTTAAGGCTCTCCATAGTGCAATTATATTATTAAGCTTGTATTGATTATTATAGAATATGCTAAGTTTTTCAAGTTGATATTAATTTAAAAAAATTATGAATTTAATTATTAATTTTACAACATAAAAGTTAAATATTATGTAAAAACCATTTCATCAATTTATGAGGATTAATTTAAGCTTCTAAATTGAAATTTAAATAAAGTATTATAAATAAAAAAGAAATATATCTCTTAAAATGAACAGAATGAATATATATTAATTGGTCATAAACTGAGCTGAGACATGATATTTGCTTTTACAGGATAATCCTATGTAAATACATTTGAAATTTCTAAAGAGTTTTTTAATATCTGGAGTAGTAAGCATTTTCAGAATTTTCCAGAAGAAACTGCAGTTTATCATGGTTTTATGATGCTGTTAAGAAACTAGTTATTCTATAGAAAGTTTTATGTATATATTCACTGTCAGTACAGGGATTTTTGTAATTCTTTTTGTGGTTCAAGGTGATGTAAGTTCAGAATGAACTGCTAAATAAACTTAAAAAGAAACCTTAAAAATCTACTAAGAAAGATTGTCTTCCTCTACCTATCTTAGAGAATAACCTTCAAACACTGAAAAGGCATAATGCCCTAGGGGCTATTTGACGGATAAAGTAGAGCAGCTGCCAAGTGGGGGGATTATCACTTCAAACTAAGGTCTTGGAAAAACAAAGCTTTCAAATGCACAAGTCTATTCTTAGAAGACCACAGTCATGAACGGTTCACACAATAGAAAATAAAGATAAAACTGAAGGTTACAAATACAAATCTAGTGAAATTCATTTTGGTAAATAAATGAAATGAAGCACATTAGCTCTCTAAATTTCATTTGCTGTTCTGCAATCATTCCTTTATCAGATGGCACCAAACCTAGGTAACCTAATGTTTCCAAAAAGCCAGCTACTCATTACAGGCAGCACTCTAAAACACAAAACTCATAATAGCCTAAAGCTCAAAATGTGAAAACTTGACTTTCCAATTACCTCCATTTCCTCCAACACTTAAATCAAATTTTGAAGACAATTCGAGTGTCTGGAACTAGTATGCATATATATATATATATATATATATGTACATATATATATATATATATATATATATGATTTTTTCCCCTAATTTCTAGTGGTTTATATAATCACTGGTTTCTTTCTACTGTTGCTACAATTTGGATAGCAGTATTGATCTGGTTTTCATTAGGTATATAGAAGATTCATGAAACTCTGTTGGAGATTCTAATTTTATTGCCTGCACCATTTCTTCTGTTATAACATTTCCTGTTGTTATAGTAAACATTTAGGAACTAACCCACTCGATCCTTATTCTTCTACTGAAGGCCTTAAAAATGATTGCTCATGTTATCATACTAGTGACTTAACAAGGGAGCATATGGGCTATTTGGGTTCTTATCTGGATTTTCTTATCTCTAGTTGGGAATTCTGTCTGGAGTTGAAGCTATTTATGCCTGGCATCTGCCTGTAGCCACATTTATAGGTATGGAGAAGGTGGCTCCCCGAGACAGGACAACAGACAGCAGTAAGCATTCAGATGAACAAAGAAACTCCATGGTGGTGTTTGAATCCATGATGCCAGTTATCCCTCAGGCCCAAGAAAACAGTCTTTCTGAAGTCCACCTGTGCTAGTTTGAGTTTTATTTTACCTTCCACCAAAATGACAACCAGAAAGATACAACAGTTGTTTTTATTTTGTATTAGATTCTATTTCTGCCGTTACAAAGTAACACAAAAGCAGCAGCTTAAAACAAATCAATTCTCTTACAGTTCTAAGTCAAAAGTTAGCAATTTGGTCTCAAGGAGCTAAAAAAAAAAAAAAAAGAAAAAAAAAAATCGGCAACCCTGCATTCCTTTCTGAAAGCTTTAGGGGAGATTTGTTTTCTTGCTTTTCCAGTCTCTAGAGGCTGCTCACATTCCTCTATCAGATGGTGCCCTATTTCATCCTCATAACCACTGTTGGTTGACTCTCACACTGCATCACTCTCTTGCCTTCCTTTTCCATACCTAAGGACCCTTGTGATTATGTGGTGTGGCCCAGATAACCCAGGATAATCTCTTCATCTCAGGCTTACCTGATTATCAACCTTAACTTCATCTGCTGCCTTAATTCCCCATTGCATGTACTACAGGTTCCAAAGATTAGACACTAAACTCTTGCAGATCATTATCCTGCTTACTACAAGCAGGTAACCTCAAAACAATAGTGAGAAAGTAATATTAAAAAAGTGATAAGCTTAGTTTTCTTTACTATTAATACTCTATGAAAATCAAAAAATTATAATTCTTATAAATAATTATGTAAATTCACATTAACTACAGATTTTATAAAATAAAAAGCTTAGGTACTATTTTTCCCCCCTGTATTCCTATGCAGTTTTACAAGTGATGTTTTCTTTCCTTATATAATATTGAAAGTAGTGTAAACTGTTGATTTAAAATGTCAGGCATGGAAGAAATGCTAGAGATTTTCTTGTCATTCATGCAATGTTGATTCCCTTCTAAGACATCCCTCCATACTATTATATATAGGAATACTTCCAGTGACTGAGAATTCAGTGAGTTTAATGGATAGCCAAACCTGCAGGTATCTAAGAATGCCCTCACGGCTCAGCTTCTGTGGCTTTTCATGGTTTGTGATCTTGACTGATAAAGGAAGAAAGGAACTTCTGCACCTTCTATGGTTGTATTCAATTTCCCTCAGACCCATGGAGCCAGTGAAAAACATGGGCTCTCTAAGAGACTGTGGGATCACGAGGTCTAGTTCCTTAAATCTTTGCTGTGGTTCTAGAGCAGACTGCAGAGCAGTTCAGGGGTGGGCATCCTCTTCCTGGAGTACAAGCAGCTTGAATTTTTGACTATGTCTCACAATGAAGTGCAGGCTCTCTCTTACCCTATTGTACTATGCGAAACATACTTTACAAATGCGGATTTAAAGGGAAAAGAAGGCCAAGTTTGTATTTCTTCTAGTGATTAATTTTGCTTCAGAGTTAGAAATTTCAGTTAATAAAGAAAATACCTGCTCTCCTTCAGAGTGATAATTGTAGTCAACATGTAAGATCTACAGAGTTATCACAGAATCTTTCATTCTATTATTTCATTACATAATCTTTCATGATATTATTTCCTGGTGGTTCAACTGGTAAAGAATATGCCGGCAATGCAGATTTTTGGTTCAATTCCTGGGCTGGAAATATCCCATGGAGAAGAGAATGGCAACCCACTCTAGGATTCTTGCCTTGAGAATTCCAGGGACAGAGGAGCCTGGTGGGCCACAGTCCATGGGGTTACAGAGTTGAACACGACTGAGAAACTTTCAATTTTCTTTATATCATGTCAGTAGGAAGGACATAAAGAGGTTTGTTATATTTAAAATGATATATTCCATCATTGGAAGGAAAGTTATGACCAACCTAGACAGCATATTATAAAGTAGAGACATTACTTTGTCAACAAAGGTCCGTCTAGTCAAGGCTATGGTTTTTCCAGTAGTCATGTATGGATGTGAGAGTTGAACTGTGAGGAAAGCTGAGTGCCAAAGAATTGATGCTTTTGAACTGTGGTGTTGGAGAAGACTCTTGAGAGTCCCTTGGACTGCAAGGAGATCCAACCAGTCCATCCTAAGGGAGATCAGTCTTGGGTGTTCATTGGAAGGACTGATATTGACGGTGAAACTCCAATACTTTGGCCACCTGATTCAAAGAGCTGACTCATTGGAAAAGACCCTGATGCTGGGAAAGATTGAGGGCAGGAGAAGGGGACGACAGGTTGGATGGCATCATCGACTCGATGGACGTGGGTTTGCGTGGACTCTGGGAGTTGGTGATGGACAGGGAGGCCTGGCGTGCTGTGGTTCATGGGGTTGCAAAGAGTCAGACATGACTGAGCAACTGAACTGAACTGATTCCATTTATCTTATAAATCCAACAGTGCCTAGATTCTGGAATATGTATTAATGTATTTCTATCTCATCAGGAATCCTGAAGTCTATAAAAACATATGCAGTGAAATAGGAACAACTGCTTTTAATATGCTACAATATAAAAAATATCATCATTACCATTTTAGACAATATTTTTATTCGGGCTTTACAATAGCCCCAGTGAAACAAAAATGGCCAATTCTGATACCAATATTTGAAAGATGATCCCAAGGAATATCTATTTTTTTCATGTCTTTATTTTTGCACATGAATACACACACCACAGTAACACTTATCCCATTTTCTTGGATTAGAAGAATATTGTTAAAATGTATACACTACCCAAAGCAGTCCATAGGTTTAATGCAATCCCTATACCCATGAAATTTTTTAATAAAATAATCCTAAAACACATATGGAACTACAAAGGATCCCAAATTGCCAAAGCAATTATGAGAAAAAGGAACAAAACTGCAAGTATCCTTACTTCTACAAAGCTACAGTAATCAAAACAATATGGTTTTGGCACAAAAACAGACACATAGGTCAATGAAATAGAGCCCAGAAATAAGCCTATGCACTTATGGTCAATTAGTCTATGAAAAAGGAGGTAAGAATACACATGGAGAAAAGACAATATCTTCAATAAGTGATGCTGAGAGAACTGGACAACTGCATGTAAAAGAACACAATTAGAACATTTTCTCACACATTACACAAAAATAAACATAAAGGCATTAAAGACTTAAGTGTAGACCTGAAATTATAAAACTCCTGGAGGAAGATATAGATCACTCTAACATAAATCATAGCAATATTTGTTTTGGATTGTCTCCTCAGGCAAAAGCAATATTAACAAGTGTAATCTAATCAAACTTAAAAGCTTTAGCATAGCAAAGGAAATCAAAGACAACATGAAAAGAAAATGTAACGAATGGGAGGAAATATATGCAAATGATATGACTAGTAAGGGTCATTTTTAAATGAATTCATCTCTATTGCATATTTCTTTGTAAAAAAAAAAAAAATAATAGTTTTTCTTAGTTACTGTAACAGTCTTGAACCTAAATACTAAATGTTTCCAACTACTAAGCTGCTGCTGCTAAGTCGCTTCAGTCAGGTCCGACTCTGTGCAGCCCCATAGACGGCAGCACATCAGGCTCCCCCGTCCCTGGGATTCTCCAGGCAAGAACACTGGAGTGGGTTGCCATCTCCTTCTCCAACTTACTAGCAAAACATAACTGATTCTAAAATTATAAATGACTTTACTCTGGGGTATTAGCTTAAAAAAAAACAAACAGAAAACTTTAAAAATACCTAGCAAAGAAAGAAAAGTGGCTACTTACACTGCACCAATCTAAAAAGTAGTTTTTTTTTTCCCCAATAATAGTACATGGAATTACTAATAACGATACATGGAATATACAATAATAGTAGATGGAATAGTAAATAGAACCTGTACACAGCTTTCAGGAAATGAAACCAAAAATGGAAAGGTCAAAGAGGTCATCCCACCAGGAGCGCCATATCAAAATGAGGATGATAAAACAGGGCATGTGTTGCACAAACTTGCTCCTTTATGTGTACCATCCAAGATCTATCAGCAGGTCATATTAACTCAATATCAAAACCCCCAAAATGCCCAATTAAATATGGACAGAAGACCTGAACATTTCCCCAAAGATATACAGATGGCCAATAGGCACATGAAAAATGCTCAACATCAATAATCAAAGAAATGCATAACAAAACAGAGATATCACCTCACACATCAAAATGGCCATCATCAAAAAGTCTACAAATAATAAAAGTCAGGTAGGATGTTGAGAAAGTGAATGTGTTAGTCAATCAATCATGTCCAGCTCTTTGTGACCCCAGGGGCTGTAGCCCTCCAGGCTTCTCTGCTCAGGGAATTCTCTAGGAGAGAATACTGGAGTAGGTCACCATTCTCTTCTCCTGGGGATCATCCTGACCCAGGGATCAAACCTGGGTCTCCAGCATTTGCAGGTGGATTCTTTGTCACCTGAGCCACCAGGGGAAGGGAACCTTGGTATACTGTTGGTGGGATTGAAATCGGTGCAGCCACTATGGAAAACAGTGTGGAGGTTTCTCAAAAAATAGAACTAACATATGATCCATCAATTCCACTCCTGGGTATACATCTGAAGAAAATGCAAACACTAATTTGAAAAGATATGCACACAGATCAGCACTATTTACGATACCCAATTAGGGAAGCAACCCACATGCCCGTCAAGAGATGAATGGATAAGATGTGATATGTGTGTGTGTGTGTGTGTGTATATATATATATATATATATATGCATATTTATATACGAAATGGGAAATCACTCAGTCATAAAAAAGGTGAAATTTTGCCACTTGCAACAACATGGATAGACCTAGAGGATGCTATGCTTAGGGAAATAAATCAAACAGAGAAAACCAAATATTCTATGTTATCACTTGTATGTGAAATCACTAAAATAAAACAATGGAATGTATACAGCAAAACTGACTCACAGAGAACATTTTGGTTGTTACTACTTGGTAACAACTTGGAGGAAGGGGGAACAAGATAGAGGTGGAGGATTAAGAAACAACAACTGCTATGTATAAAATATATAGGCAACAAGAATATATCCTACAGCACAGGGAAATATAGTTATTATTTTGTAATAACTTCAAAAGGATTATAATATATAAAAATGTGCTCAGTTGTGTCAGACTTCTTGCAACCCTGTGGTGTGTAGCCTGCCAGGTTCTTCTCTCCATAGGATCTTCCAGGCAAGGATACTAGAGTGGATTGCCATTTCCTCTTCCAGGGGATCTTTCTGACCCAGGGATCAAACCCATGTCTTACTGCATTGGCAGGAGCATTCTTTACCACTGAGCCACCTAGGAAGCCCCAATCTATAAAAATATTGAATCATATTGTACACCTGAAACTAATACTATAAATCAACACTACTTCAATGTTTTAAAAACTAAATAGAAACTGAACCACTTCAAGATGAGAGTCTCACACTTGGCACTATTGATATTTGAAGCCAGATAATTCTCTGCTGAAGAAGGCAAAGAGGAGAGTAGCAGAGAGACTGTTAGATGGCATCACTGACTCAATCGACATGAGTTTGAGCATCCTCTGGGAGATGGTGGAAGAGAGTGAAGCCTGGCATGCTGCAGTCCATGGAGTTGCAAAGAGTCAGACAGGTCTTAGCAACTGAACCAACAGCAAACTCTCTGCCAGGGCCATGGGGAGGCTGTCCTACTCACAGAAGGATGTTTAGCAGTTATCTCTGGCTTCTACCCACAAATACAAGTGGCAATCCCTCACTGGATGTGATAACCAAAAATTCTCTAGATATTGCAAAATGTCACCTGGGGAGCAAGATCCATGCCTGATTTAAGACTAGTGTCTGTAAAACAGTTTGCTCTAAGAAGAAAAATTAGTCATATTCTGATGCAGGTAAAAATATTTTATAAGCATTATAACTGCCTGTAAGTACACAAAATTGTAAAAGTATTCTCTGAACAACCTCATTGTACGTTTTATTTCTGGTTATGTATTTTTTCTTTTACTGAACTAAGCAACATGACCAAATCATAGATTGTTTCATCACTTTTAAAAATACCAAAGTATTAATTATTCTGTCACTTCTGATATCCAAATAGCTATCCTTCTTCATACATATGTGTATGGACTCAGTCACTCAGTGGTGTTCGAGTCTTTGCAACCCCATGGACTGTAGCCTGCTAGGCTCCTCTGCCCATGGGATTCTCCAGGCAAGAGTACTGGAGAGGGTTGCCATTTCCTCCCCCAGGGGATCTTCATGACTTAGGAGTCAAACCTGCATCTCTTACCTCTCCTGCCTTAGCAGGCGGATTCTTTACAACTGAGCCACCCGGGAAGCCCCCTTCTTAATATGTAACTCTAGAGAAACATGCATATTTTTTATGATTTTGTTTTCACTTAAAATACATAACATTTACTGCATATTTATTATGGGTTAGGAGGTATGGTAAGCAGTTTACGTGTTGTTACATTTAAGCTTCTCCATATTCCTGTTTGTTAGATCACATTTTCTCTAGTAGGGAATGCAGCTAACCCCCTGAAATGAATTATCTCTGAGACGGTCTCCCGGCTTCTCAATGCCAGAACCACTTAAGAGTTGGCTACACTTCTGCTCTGGGTTTTATTGATTGTACGCATGTGTTCTCCCCAAGCCCGAGCTCTGAGAGCACAGTATGATGGATCTTCTTAATCAGCTCTCACTTCTCCTGCCACCTCCAGCGTCTTGCATACAGGCCCCACTGAACTCAGCTAATTTCCTCTAGCTAGGAACTGCTTTGCCTTTTGGTCTCCAGACCCCGAAATAATATTTTTCACCTCAGCCTCCTCACGTTTCCACACCGGAGTTAAGAGACAGAGCTCACTGGATTTTGACAGCACAGCTTGGTTAAGCTGTAATTTTAATTTTGCGGTGCTCCCTACTGGTGGCCTTTCGAATCTTCCTCGCTCCAATGCTATCTGTTTTTAATAAACTCATCTTGGTCTGCTGCTTATTTTAATCAGCACATATGGAAAACTCCAGGATTCTTTTTTTTTTAAATCTAGTCATGTTGAAGATAATACAAGTAACCTGTGCTAAAACCATCACTTGGAGGTGTTGGAAACCTTTGGGGGAAATGTCTGTGAGGTGATGCTGCAGCTAAAATAAAAATAAATATGAGCAGTATCCTGTAGCTTCAAACTTTGAACAAGATTAAATGGAAATTATCTTGCTAGAAGGGAAAATGTAAATCAATGTATCATAGACAATAAAACTGCCTGGGCAAAAGTGACTTGAACAGTGAAAATACTAGTGACCCCTCATGATACCTTCAGAGATGGGCAGAAGCATGATGGATTCTCAGCCTGGCAACACCCTCAAGGACCACGGCTCTCTGCATATTTCTTCTTTGTGCCTTCACTGTCCTGGCCACGTCCTCTTCTAAAATTTTAAGATGGCGACAGCACTTCCAAATATCACCAGCTCCAAGCATCAGAAAACTCCTAAGACAGCAACCAAGAGAGGGGAAAAGGAAACCCTCACAGATCTCAGCTTTCTATCCTGGAGGAAAACTTCAGAAACCTAGATTATGCCCCGCCCTCCCTTATATCTTACTGGTCAAAAATCAGTAAGGTGCCCACTGTAAACCAATCAATGGTAAAAGGAATGGGATTACCATAATTGATTACATAATTGTAATCAGGAGTCACTGACTGATCCTAATTTCCCAGGGAACATGATCCCCACAAGACAAATCAGAGTTCCTATTAGCAAAGCAGAAAAAGAGGAAAAGGCTGTTGTTAATATTGTTTGCCAGACATAGCAAATGTAATTAATTTAAACCTAACATGTTTAGATAGTAAATATGCAAGTATTAAGATATGATTTTGACTTACAAACAGTGCCTCGAATCTGCCCTACCTCATAATAAAGACTGGACAGAATTCTATGATGACAGACAATGAAGGAGAGTACCTTGGGATAATAAAATGACTGCATTCTCAATCCCCCAAATAGTAAACACACAGATGAAGCTTCAAAAGCCATCAGAAAATAAATCAAGACACACACACACACACATTTACATACAAATACGTGCACAAACATACATACATACATACATACATTATACTCTGTGGAACTGGCTCCTAATTACAGTCCGGAAGGGGATCCTCTCCCTGCCCCAAATTGGACTGAATCAGAACAGAGAGGAATGGAACATAGGCATTAGCATTTTTATTAATTATATTTATTTTTATTGGTGGAAAGTTGCTTTTACAATGTTGTGTTTGCTTCTGCCATACAACAACATGAATCAGTCATGATTTTATACTTTTATATATATCCCTTCCCTCCGTCTTCCCTCCCCTCACCCATCCCACCCCCCCTAGATCCTGACAGAACGCCAGGCTGGGCTCCCTGTGTTACTTTTTTAGCATTTACTTCCCAGATAACATTGTGGGGCACCCAGGTCTAGAACTCTGCTCCACAGTAAAGGTGCTTTGAGTTACTTTGGATTTGAAAATCCCAGTAAATGTGATAAGAACAGGCATTCTGCTTCTAGTCTTAAGATACCAGAGACTTAAAATTTTCTCCTCCTTCATTCTTTTCTCTTTTCTTCATGCCCCATCAACATCCTAGTGCACCACTAACCTCACGATAATTCCCTCTGCTCCCCTGATCCTTCCACTCTTCTCACTATCTGACCATCACTTTGAACTCAGAGGACTAGTTTCTTGACAATTTCCAGTACATCTTGATAGGAAGCAAAGTCATTATCCAAGCCAGCATCCTTACTGCCCTAAGCTCAGTGTTAAAAAAAAAACCATCACAAATTGCCGATAGGAATGGATTGGCTTCTCCTTTGAGCTAGTTCCATAATAATTAATATTGAGACAACAAATAGAATGGATTTGAAATGATCTTCTTATGAGTTTTTTTAATGACCTTTTTATGAGAATTTCTGAAATGTCTACATTGTTTATATCAGCATTTTATTTAAAGTAAAGTTTGAAATTTATTATTTATTTGATTCCAAAATGTGCATGTCCTACGGTTTTAAAAAATACTCCAAAGACATTAAAAACAAATATTTCTCATCCTTTGAATAATAACTATCTAAGCCAGGGAGGCAGCCTCCCATCCTTACCATGATTAGGTCTATTGGGAGCTGGGTTTAAATCTCAGCTGTTTACCATCTGCTTAACCAGGGGCAAGTTAATTAACCTCTTGAACAAGTTTTTTGGCAGGTGTGAAATGGGTACTTCACCTCTTTCTCAACATTGTTATGCATATTAAATAAGAATTTATATAGGATCCCTATAAATATTATTACTTAATTATTTTCATATTTAGAGACAAAGAGGTGGTAGTTTATATAAAACTATAAATATGCTATTCTTTGATACAGAACCATCTGTTTTAATAAGAATAACAATATAGGCATGTCTCTTCAAATATGTTAACTATAACATCATTAATTTTAATTTAGCAAAGAATAAAATGACTTTAAAGTTTTATATCATCTTATGTGATATTTGCTATCAAAAACTTGAATTTATAAGGAGACAATTATCAAGATTATGTCCTTCCAGGAATCAAGTTCTTGAGGTATTTGAATGATGTGTACATCGGTGTCTAGTTTTCATTTATTAATCTAAATAATGAAACCAACACAGGAAAGAACTCAAGTATGGATAATCAATATAATCCCATGTAATTATATTTACTAAACAAAAACATGGTTTTACAATTTAACCCCACTCCCATCTTTATTAAAGTAAGGGTATATCCATATTTATGACAATTAATTTGAACTTATGCAAGTTACTAATTAATTGTGGTTAGTTAATTAATGTGAAATAACCATTCTTTAATAAATGAATTTAAGATAAAATGTAGAATAAAGAAACAGAGTAAGAAAGTGATAAACTTTGGAATAGATTCCGTCACCACTCACTAGTTATCCTAATTTCAGTTTATCCAATTTTGTCCTAAGAATAATTTTTTTCTCTTCTCTTCAGTAGAACCGGACGATGCAGTTTTCCATATTCTAACATACAGATTCTTAAATATTACCATTGTAATAATTTTTCTCCTTACTCAGATGTTACCTTTAGAGAAAAGTATAATTTTTATGGTTTTATTTCTATAACCTTTCCCAACCTCATACATTTTTATTACAATATAAGCATATATAGAAGCTGTAATTTGGAATTGAAGAGAGTGCCAGTCTAGCTCTGTGTGAAGGAGGGAGGCAGATGAGGCTTGGATTAGAAATCCTGATGGACGTGGTTTTGGGGAGATGGGGTTTTCAGCCCCAAACACTCTGCCCTCTGTTTCCTCACAGCAACAGCAGCAGAGGAATCTCTCAGCTTTGGGCTCACAGCAAGTGTGTGATATATTTTCCATTTTTGCTTCGAAAAGAGGGGGAGAAGGTGCAAGGTGTCCTCCTCCAATGCTAGGAAAATCTATTCTGAGAGTCTTCTGGCGGCAGGAGCACTTGGGCACCCTCTCTGTGTCTGTGATGATTAAAACCACTCTCCTTAGTTTCTCCAACTCGGGGATGGAGTAAAGTGCCCTAGTCTTCTGGTTATGATTCTGGGAAGACCTCAGAATCCCTTGAATGACAAACTAGTCAAGTATCTACATGCACAGCCTTTCCAAATTGATGGAGAGAAGTCTTTCCAAACTTTGAGACAGAAGCATGTCTTACCATCTGCCAATATTTTCTATCAGAGCTAATCCTTCCATCTTAATTGCTGTAACACAGAAGTTTGAAAACACCATATATTGCCATGTCTAAAACTCATTGACACACATTGTCATTTATTTATCCCCAATGTCTGGGTTAACTACAGATCAGTATTAATATATCCCTTGAATTAAGGAGTTGATAAATGGAATCTGGCTTCCAAAAAGTACCATGGTTGCTTATAACATGATATACTGCAGCTTATTTTCTGAAAAGCTCTGGCTATATTTCAAAGTTAAGTCAATGGTGTCTCATAAGAAGTTTTGGGCAAAGAGGCTATATTCTACCCAGGATTTAATCTACTGTACAGTTCTAGCAGTTTTCAGTAAAATAGTATAAACCTGACAGGCCATTATGGCCCATTCAAACCATTAAATCCATGGAGAATTTTGGTTCCTTCTTATCAGATGTGAAAACCTCTAATAAACCATTTCCTATGAAACTGCTCTCAAGCCAAAGAGCAGCTTTGAAGAACGGAGAGACTCTTCCCACCCTCTCCTAAATCTATAATCTCTCTGGCAAACAGCATGGAGAATACAACATTTCATTTCTCACCTGCTCCTCCACCCTCTTTTCATAATACTGACTCTCCTAAAATGGCATATTTCAACCCTTCATAGGTCCCCTCTGTCTACCTACTACCCCTGTCCTGTTTGTTCTGGATATTGTCCACCCCATGAACTTCAATGGATCCCTAATACCACGTAGATAATTTACAATAAGTCTTAGAAGAGGAGTTTTAGTAGAGGGGGTATAGATCAAAATTACATCAACAAATTTAAGCAAGATATTAGTGTTACTTCAAAATCATGGAAATCACTATTGTTGCAGCCCCCAACTTGTTTTTCCCCTAAACTTTTAAACCAAATCTTCTATTTTATGCTCAGTCCTATGACACTATTTGAAAGAAAGTCTTAGTTGCTCAACTGTGTCCAACTCTTTGCGACCCCATGGATTGTAGCCGGACAGCCTCCTCTGTCCATAGAATTCTCCAGGCAAGAATATTGGAGTGGGCTGTCCTTCCTTTTTTCCAGGGGATCTTCCTGACCCACGGATCGAACCTGGGTTTCCTGCATTGCAGGCATATTCTTTACCATCTGATCCCCCAGGGAAGGCCATGACACTGTTTGTCCAACTATAAATTTCCAAGGTACCAGGCAAAATACCAGGAAAAACGTACACATTAAGTAAATGAACAGACCCTACTCTAGGTGATAATGTCTTCCAAAAGGATTTTGTTCTGCTATCTTCAGGAGAAAGAGAGGCAGAATTCATTTCTAATTCCAACCAGGGACTGACCTGGGTGGGAGCTGGCCTGCAATGTTAATAAGCTTTAGTTTCACTCTGTGCTTGGTAGCTCAATCATGTCTGCCTCTTTGTGACCCCAACCCAGGGATTGAACCCAGGTCTCTGGCATTGCAGGTGGATTCTTTACTGTCTGAGCCACCAGGGAAACCCTAGCTTCACTCTAAGTGAAGTGAAGTCGTTCAGTCGTGTCTGACTCTTTGCGACCCCATGGACTGTGGCCTACCAGGCTCCTTCACTCATGGGATTTTCCAGGCAAGCATACTGGAGTGGGTTGCCATTTCCTTCTCCAAGGGATCTTCCTGACCCAAGAATCGAACCCGGGTCTCTGGGTTTCACTCTAGATGGTTTTATTTACTGCAGTATATTTATGCAAAATTTTCACTTGAGAGGCTGGCAAGTCTTATCTCCTTAGACCTAAAAGACTGGATGAGACTAATTTCTGCTTTTCAGAGATGTTAGAATTAATCATCTAGCATTTTGTCTCATTTATGTTCAAAACTTACACATGCTGTGAGGGAGAACCTGGCCCCACAGGTCAAGGCTCCTCATTCCAGTCCTGTGCGAATGCTAAAATCTCTGTTGGGTTCTTGTGTCCTAGAGCAAGTTCAAGTCCAAGGTCTAAGCCTCTAGCTATAAGGGATCTTGGGTGGACAAGTAGTGAGTGGCTATAGATCCTCACTGTCAATTTGATCTTCCCTCTCTGAATTTCAATTCATGTCTTTTACTTTCAGATCCTTGTCCTTGACAATTCTTGTCCTTGTCCTTGGTCGATGGTTTCTTAAATCCCTTGAGATGTGGAATAGTACATGATATTTCAGAGAAGCTTTTCAACTTAGCTTCTAACCTCCTCTGCAGCCACTTAAGAAAATATCTTGTAAGGGAAACCATCATGTGTTTAAAGATTGTCAAATCTTCACTCCTGTCCTGAACAACCAATACACGATTTTCTGGGAACTCTTTCTGCCAGGAGGGAGTTCTGCCTCTGCCAAACTTCAGTTCTAGCCTACAAACATAATCAGAAATCTGGGGAAAAGTGTCTGCAATCCTCAGCATACTTGTGAGCAGCATTCTCTGTCTGGAATTTTAGTCAAGCTAATCCTCTCTGCATGCACAGTTACCTGATGACTTTCATTATGTTATTTAGTGTTTTATCTAGCTTTTACACCTGTCTTTAGCAGAAATGTCATAACCTACTACTTCTATTCAGGAGCAAAAATCTTACCAATGAGTTAAACACAACAACCCAGTGGAATTTCATGGTCTGCACAGTATTTGACATCATCTAGGAATCTGTTTTGTTCCAGTGATGCCTCTATTTCTTCAAATTCACCCCCACCCCCCCCCCCCCCCGCTTCTCTTTTTTCATCCTTATGACTAATTGTCTACTTCCACTTATTGAAGTCTAGCAGTCTACATCACTGCAGAATATGGCTACAGGAGTTCAGAACATGCTTCCCCAAAATGTGTCACTTTGGTGTATTGATTATTTTGAGCTGTAGACACACATGGATGGGGCTTCCCAGATGGCACTAGTAGTAAAGAACCCAACTGCCAATGCAAGAGATGCAAGAGACACAGGTTTGATCCCTAGGTTGGGAATGTCCCCTGGAGGAGGGCAAGGTAACCCACTCCAGTATTCTTGCCTGAAGAATCCCATGAACAGAGGAACCTGGCAGGCACCAGCTCATAGTATCACAGAGAGTCAGATACGACTAAGCAATGTGCCACACTTGCGGACACATGGACACCTGGATACAGCATGTGCAGGGAGAGGCTTTCTCTGAACTGCCCTTATCTGTCTGCCTAGAGACAGATCTTCCAAAAAGAACTCAACTGCCATAAATCCTCTTCTGGGGAATTTCATCAACCAGGGAAGACTGACTCATCTCATGAGAAAGGAGACCAAAAGTAGACATCACACCCAGTTAGATTTTGTCATAAATTATACTAACTCCCATCTATTCTTCTAAGGGCCCATTTATCTTTCTCAAGGAAAAAATATTCTCCTCTAAGAGGCCTACATCCTTCCTTCTCTGCCCTCTTAAGATGGTATTTGAATCTAAATTCTAAGTCACCTTATTTTCCCATTTGTAACTCCCATGTACACACGATGTATACATGCTAATAAACCTCTCTTGGCTTTTCCCTTATTAATCTGTCTTTTATTACAGGGTCTTGGCTAAGAATTCAGAAAGGTAGAAGGGAACTTATTTTTCCTCATCTATAATATTCAGTAGAAGTATCTCTTCCTCACCCCCCTCTATTTCTTTTTTTACATTCTTTATCATTAGAGATCTAGTTTCTTGCCATGACTTCAATGTCCTTTTTGATGTTTATGACACTAAATCTATATTTTCTTGAATAACTCAATTCTAAACTCAACCTGTCTTTCATCTTAAATTTAATCCATTCCCTGAATCCTCTGCTTCAGTGAAAACAATCCCCAGAATAGTACCTTATCATACCCCTACTTATTTCTAGCCTTCAGTTTTCAAGGCCCCACTCAAAGCTATTAACTTTTGCTTCACTTTATGAATAGTTATTAATGAAAAATCTAAATGTGTTAAATAGTACCTTTTTCCCAAATGATCAAAAATAGAACTGGAAAGGAGTATATTCCCTTTATAACTGGTATAGATTATAGCAGCTATTTCTTTTTCATTTTAGAGTCTATATCTCTATATGACCCAGGCCACAGGATCCCTAGGAAATTTCTTCTTTTTCAAATGGTATATAATTCTTTCTCCTCTCACACATGATTTATCAAGAAATTCAAACCACCTACACTTTTCTAAATATATATTACTGTATACATGCTGGAGAACATAAATGTTCAGCAGAAAGGGGAAGGTGTTAATAATTTTGCAACAAATCTAGTGAATTACAGAGTAGGGAAGCTTACATAACAATAAAACACTCTGAAACTGTAGTGATGGTCTTCTCATGCAAAAACTTCTACAGGTCCTTATTCTCCAAAAGTACAGACATTTTTTAACAACACCAAAGACTCAAGCCTAGGAGTAGCCGTTCATTTGATTTGGGGTAGCAAATGAAACATGAGTCATTAATACTATACTCATTAACCAACTATATTCTACAAGATGCCTTAGTCTTTTTCACTGACAAAACTGAAAAATTACATGAATATGTGACCAGAATAATCTCATATTCACTTTTGAAAGCTTTATAGAAATATCATTTCTCATAATATCCCCAGGGATGTAACATTTAAATTTGATTTATTATTTGTGTAGGAAGTTGGAGCTCTGGAACTTTCCATTTGGAACATTCAATTAACATAGTCCTCATGCCATAGGGTGGAAGCTCACATGGCATTTGATCACTTGAAATTCCAAAGGAATACCAAGAGCTGAGAAGTAATCACAGTGTTTTTTTAAATTCTATTGCTCCCAACATGAGGTGAACTCTGTTAGAATAACTTTTATTTTCTGGTGCCCATAAACTTTCACTCAAATTGGCAGTTCAGAGTGGCAATTTAGGGTTCATAGGAGCTATTGTTAGCTCAGAGTCAGTACTGAATAGACTTTGAAAACTTTGGTTGCTTTTTTCCTCCATTGTTCAGTAACACACTGAAGAATGTACAATTGGAATATTAAATGGCAAACTAAATATTGCCATTATGATTCCTTAGGTAAAAGAAAGTTCAAAAATGTGTCATGATAAAAAGTCTGTCACTTGAGTCATTCAGTCTGGATCTGAATTCAGAATTCATCACTCTTTTGCAATATCATACACCAAAGTAAAGAATCCTCTTTAAGCTTCAGTTACTTCGTTGATATAAAGAATATGTGAATACCACCTGACCAACACAATTTTTTCAATTAATTGGAAGGATCTGTTTAAGACATGGGACTGAGTAAATAATCCATGTTAGCAACAGTAATAATTGTCACTAAAAATAATGTAAAGTGTGATAGTGACACTGGGGATGAGTTAAAAGTCTCCCCTTCTGGATTCCATTAACATTAGCCACTCCCACCAAAGGGCTACTCCTCATTATTTGATAAACTTTTTGTCTTCACATCTCCTGTTATAAATAATCAAGCAGTTCGATTTTCTACTTTTAGAAATAGTTTTTATGGAGGAGGACAATTGAGCTGCAATTCTTTTAACCACATGTTTCTCTATTGTGAATGAAAGAATATATTTAGTGTTCAGTTCTGGGTCAAGGATCTGGCTACTTCATTCTCTTCTAAATTTAGCTTTTTCAATCCAAGTGTCTCAGCCCCCCACACCGAAAGTGTAATTTTGTCTTTCATTATGGGCATTATTAACAGGCATTGTTAATGATTTCATTTGTTACCAACCAACACTGTATTTATCTTGGGTTTTGCTCTACCTCTAAATTGCAGTGGGCTAATTTTAGGACTGTACTGAAGGGTTGAAATGTGTTATTTCTAAATTTACTCTTCCAGAGAATTTTCATGAATAATAGAACTTAGTAGTCCTTCTCCATTATCTGGTTATAGCCTCTATGACAATTCAGTATTCTTAGGAAAGTCTTTATGTTTTAAAATCTATGACATAAAGTTTTCAAAAAGTGATATAAATACACACCTTTCCAAGTCACTAACTGAAATCTACCTGAAATGACCTGGATGGTCTAATTTTGTCAAATTCTTGGTTTTTTAAAGACAGTAACATCTATACAATTTTATCTTTTCTGGAGACTACTCTTATATTTAATTCATACAGAGACATTTCTACTCTAAATATACTTTCAAATGATCTTATGAATGCCACAGAGATACAGGGACAGTCAAAGTCATGTATCTTTCTGCCCACAAGGAACAACGCTCCTCATTTCATTTTCTCTCCTCCCATTCCCTTGGTCAAGATCTCATACTTCTGAACCTATGATCACAGAATTTTCAGCCATTAATATATCTGACAGAAAAGCTGAAATGTGGAAGAATCAGCAAATTCCAATGCAAGTCACAGAAACCACTCAGAATATAAACATGAATCAGTACAAAAATCCTAAGAGCCTTAATTTAGGCAATTATTCATTATTTTTGTTGTTGTTTAGTTGCTAAGTCATGTCCAACTCTTTTGTAACTGCATCTACCATAGCCCACCAACTTCCTCTGTCCGTGAGATTTCTCAGGTAAAAATACTGGAGTGGGTTGCCATTCCCTACTCCAGGGAATCTTCCTGACCCAGGGATTGAACTGGCATTCCTGCACTGGCAGGATGATTACTTACCACTGAGCCACCAGGGAAACCCATTATTCATTATTGAGTTCTAAGAAAAGAAAAGAAAGAAAGAAAGTGAAGTCACTCAGTCATGTCTGACTCTTTGCGACCCCATGGGCTATAGCCTACCAGGCTCTTCCGTCCATGGGATTTTCCAGGCAAGAGTACTGGAGTGGGTTGTCATTTCCTTCTCCAGTATCTAAGAAAATAATGCTTAAAATAACATTCCCAATAATTGTTCAAAAATACTGCTGTGCCAAACATGCAGTTGTTTTATATGTGGCAGTACTGACACTGCAAACTGATGGATGAAAGAACAGACTACCTTATATCACACACAAACACACACGTGCACACAAATATAGACACAGCACATACACCCCACGACACCAATTATTTACAATTAAAAAGCAAAATTTTAAGCTTTTGACGCATGATATAGAATAATGTACTTATACTGAAGTAGCTTAAATTTCTTAAAAGAGACACAAAATAGACAAACATAAGGATTATTATGTATGCAACTACATTAAAACTGATCTTCCCTAGTGGCTCAGATGGTAAAGAATCTGCCTATAAAAAAAAAAAAGAATCTGCCTATAATGCAGGTAGACCAGGGTTCAATCCCCGGGTCAGGAAGATCCCCTGGAAAAGGAAATGGCAACCCACTCCAGTATTCTTGCCTGGAAAATCCCGTGGATGGAGGAGCCTGGCAGGCTACAGTCCATGGGGTCACAAAGAATTGGACACGACTGAGTGACTTTGCTTTCACTTTACATTAAAACTGGATATTTCTATACATCAAAAGTTAGCCAACAATATCAGTAGAAGGTACTTTTGATATAAAGAACTTCTAAAGATAAGCTAAAAGATATAAACTTTCCTACATATTTAATAGTAAATACCCAGGATGCAATTGACAATGAATACGAGAAAGAAATGAACTATTAAAGAAATATATATTGTCAAAACTTACTAGAAATGCAAATTAAAACCACAACAGACTTTTTTTTTTTTTTTTTTTTGCTGTGGGATGTTAGTTCCTGAATCAGGGATTGAACCCAGGCCTTGGGCAATGAGAGCTGGGAGTCCTAACCACTGGATCCTTGGGGAATATCCACAACATACTTTGAACTTCATCTTCTACAAATAGTCATGAAGCCTAAGTTTTAAATTTTAGCTCCTTTGTTCTGAAATCCAATATATGTTCACCTCAGTTCAGTTCAGTTCAGTCACTCAGTCGTGTCCAACTCTTTGCGACCCCATGAATTGCAGCACGCCAGGCCTCCCTATCCATCACCAACTCCCGGAGTTTACTCAAACTCATGTCCATTAAGTCGGTGATGCCATCCAGCCATATCATCCTCTGTCATCCCCTTCTCCTCCTGTCCCCAATCCCTCCCAGCATCAGGGTCCTTTCCAATGAGTCAACTCTTCGCATGAGGTGCCCAAAGTAGTGGAATTTCAGCTTCAGCATCAGTCCTTCCAATGAGCATACCACCTACCAAAACCATTATGGATGAAATATTAGTTTTTTATTTGGTGTAAACACATCGGTAACCTTCACTCTTGAAGAATAAGTCTAAATTAATTTGATTGTCATCAGAAATAATACTTGGTAGTGTTGCAGGTTTATGAAATTTTTCAAGATTGCTATCTAATCCATAAATGCACTCTGTCTCTGTGAATCATCTACACTTGAAAATACCATGTATTCTGTAGTGGCTGTGCCTTTTGTACTATAAAAATTAATTATTTAGATCAAATTAGTAGAAGCTTCTCTGGTGGCTCAGATGGTGAAGAATCTGCCTGCAATGAAGATGGCTTGGTTTCGAACCCTGAATCAGGAAGATCCCCTGGAGAACGGAATGGCAACCCACTCCAGTATTTTTGTCTGGAGAGTTCCACGGACAGTGGAGCCTGGCAGGCTACAGTCCGTGGGGTTTCAAAGAGTCAGACACAGCTGAGTGAGTGATGCACAGAACAACATTCACATATATGCTCTTGTTGTTTTGTTTACTTGGCATGCAAAATTTAAATATATACTATTATGTTTATATTTTTAAAATGGGATCCAGTCATGTTTTGAAGTTTATTACAAATGCTTTAATTTATATGGTTTTCCATTTAAGTAGCTCAGATAGCCTATACATGAGAAAGAACAAATATGTGGAAGCACTTTTGGTCTCTGGACTCACTCATATCCTATTAGTTTACATGCTGGGGGCAGGGCTCAGCTGAGCTATTTATTCTTGCTTGATTTGTTCCATGATTTACTAAGTTAATGACATTAAAGTTTCTGGCTATGATTGTGATTTTTATCTATTTTTCAATTTTAAGTGACTTTTTAAAAAAAATGCTTTTATTTATTTAATTTGTCTGTACAAAGTCTAGGTTGCAGCATGAAACATCTTTTTTTAGTTGCAGCGTTTAATCGCTCAGTTGTGGTATGTGGGATCTAGTTCCTTGACCAGGGATCGAACTGGTGCCCACTGTACTGGGAGAGTGGAGTCTTAGCCATTTGACTACTAGGGAAGTCACTATTTCTCACTTTATGTTCGTCAGTTTTTGTCTTACAATTTTGACAGCTCTGGTATTATGTACATACGTTTTAGAATTGTTAGATTTTCTGGGTACGCTGAGTTGTTTTCATTAGATGATATCCTCTTTTGTCTCTTGATACTACTGTTTATAGCCACACCACTTTTCTTCTGGTGACTCTGCATGATAAATATTCTCCCTGTATTTTTACCTTTCTCCTGTCTTTTTGCCTCTGAGACAGAAGAAAACTGAATCTTGCTCTTTTATCCAGTTTGACAACTTTTACCTTTTTGTGGAGGGCTTAGTACATTTATATTTAATGTGCTCAGTTGGTCATTCATGTCCGAATCTGCGGCGCCATGAACTGTAGCCCACCAGGCTCTTCTGGCCACAGAATTCTCCAGGCAAGAATACTGGAGTGGGTTGCCATTTCCTGCTCCAGGGGATTTTCCGAACTCAGGGATGTAACCAGCGTATCTTTTGTCTCCTGAATAGGCAGGAGGATTCTTTACCGCTGTGCCACCTGGAAAGCTCTTATGTTTAATATAATTTCCAAAAATGGCTTTTTTTTTTTCTTTAGCTCTATTTCTTTTAAAATCTATCTTTCTTCTTTCTAATTATCTTCTTTGAATTACTGAACTATCTTTAGCATTTTATTTAGATTTTTCTATTTTTGTCTTTCAACCTTTGTCCAGAGACAGTCTAACCTTGAACCGTAAAACTATGCAAATCTCCATTCAGACTGTGCATGGCTGCCACTGGTCATCTACCTGATCAGCAAATTTCAGCTGCTTCGGCAGCCCACAATACCAGTCTTTTCAGATTACACTTCACCTTCCTCATGCAAGAGGCTGGGATGTTTGTGTGGCTTACACTCTTTTTTTTTTTCCTCAAGGACCAAAGAGTTTTACTGTTCTTTACGCAATGCTTGAACACAACTGAACCATATATTTTGTCCAGTTTCACAGAGGTGAAAGGCAGCAGGGTGAGTCAAATCCCAGTTGTTATGTTCTGGCTAGAAGGAAAAAGATCCAGAAAATTTTTAAACAGATACTACTAACAGCAGAAGAGGTTCTGACCTTAACATAACACCCAAAACTTCATTATACTCATTCCTTGGGTCTACCGTTCTTCTTTATAGCATCTTTTTTTTTTTTTTTTTTTTTTTAACACAGACACTCCTATTCAATGGAGTATGCTACACTGCAACAAAGAAATGGCCAAATAACTTGTGTCACAATAGGAATTTTCTGTAGACTTTGTTTTTATTTCCAGGTCACAGTCAAGGGTAACAGTCATTCAGTAACCCAGTAAAGGGATCAGACCCAGATGTCCAGATACAGGAAATGTTACTAAAATCAAAGGAGGTATACAAAACACTTTTTCTATAAGATAGGAGGTGCAAATGCAGAATTTTTAATCTCATTTTAATGTTTAGTATATTTTGGTTTAGCATATTATCAATATTATTAATATTAGGATTAATTGCTTCATTACACTATTTGTTTTTTATTTGTTCCATCTGTCTTTTGTTCCTTTTATCCTTCTGTCCAGCTTGCTATTAAATCAATTATATTTCATGTTATACTTTATACATGTTTTTGTTTCTTTAATATTTTAGTGCTTTGTCAGGGGATTAAAACATGCATGCTGTAGTCCTCCAATCAACAATGAATATTCTCTCACTTCAAATATAAGGGAGGCTATAAACCCCTCATACTTCATTACAGTTCGGCCTCTACTTCTTCTGTGACCCTACTTTTCCCATTGATATCAAGGGATCTATTTTCATTTCAGCCTCCTTAACATTATCCCTGAGCTACAGAGAATTAGCAGTATATGTTGCATTCTTCTCACCAATTAATTGGTTGAAAAATTGGTGAGAAATTCTTTTAATAATAATTTAGGAGATGGGTAATTAGGTCCTATATAATATATGCATTCTAATATTCTCATCTCTCTCAGCTACCATGTGTTGTATGTCAGGGAGAAGCTGACATTTCAAGCTTATTAACTATAGGCGATCATTGACTCTAAATTCAATTTGTCTTTATCAGATTTTTAAAACTGTTCCCCCTGGACTTCAGACAAAGTACTAAAATTCTAATCCCTAGTAATCACTTCCATATTAATACAGTAATCCTATTGAGCCTTGTATAGTTTCTCTTTAATATAGTATAGATACATGACATAGACTGTGAGAGATTGCCATTCTTTCCATGTATACTTATCACCTCCATGAGCTTTCTTTATAATTCCCAATGGATTGTGTTGGATGTCATAGGCTCAGTATTCATGTCTCCCCAAAATTTATATGTTAAAATACTAACTACTAATGCAGTGGTACTAGGAAGTGGAATCTTTGGGTGATGCCTAAGGCATGAGGGCAGAGTCCTCATAAATCTCATGAACAGGATTAATGCCTTTATATAATAGAAGAAACCCCCAAGAGTCCTCTTGCTTCTTCTACCATGTGAAGACACAGTGAAACAAAGGAAGAGGCCCCAAGAAGAGGCCCCTCAGCAGAACCCAACCTTGCTGGCACTCTGATCTCAGACTTGCAGCCTCTAGAACTCTGAGAAACAAATTTCTCTTGTTTATAAGACATGCAGTCTATGGGTCTTTGTTACAGTCCCCTAATGGACTAAGATGGGCTTCCCAGCTGGCACCATGGTAAAGAATCTGCCTGCCAATGTGGGAGACGCTGGTTCGATCCCTGGGTCAGGAAGATCCCCTGGAGTAGGAAATGGCAACCCATGCCAGTAATTTTGCCTGGAAAACTCCATGGACAAAGGAGCCTGATGGGCTACAATCCATGAGGTAGCAAAGAGTCAGACATGACTGAGTGCACACATGCATACAATGGACTAAGATATCAGGGATCCAACTTAATTCATGGACACAGAGGAAATGTGTTGGTTCACTATATCCTGAAGAGAATCAGCATCACCAGTGCCCTGGGTTTAATACTTACAAGACTTTAGGCAGACAAATATAGTTTCCCTCAGATCAATTTGAAGGAGCGTCCTCCTTTAGTTGGGGCTTCCCAAGCGATGCTAGTGGTAAAGAACTCTCCTGTCAGTGCAGGAGACATAGGAGATTGGGTTCGATCCCTGGTCGCGAAGATCCCCTGCAGTAGGAAAGGCAACCAAGAGAATCCCCACGGACAGAGGAGCCTGGTGGGCTACAGTCCATAGAGTTGCAAAGAGTCGGACACCACTGAAGCAACTTAGCACACATGTCTCCTTCAGCTGTAGAATTTCAGGTAGATCAGCGCTCACAATTTCTCTGTTTATCAGTGCGTACTCCAATCTCTTGGTCTCATACATCAGTGTCCCACTTCTCCACCACATACCTCCTTACCAGGGAAAACCAGGGAAGGGTGAGAAGTTAGTTTGTGCTGAGTCTGTGGAACCCTCAGAATAATTCCACACATTCATTTTCTAGCTGCAAGAGGAGAAAACAGACCATGAAGAATCATCTGCCTAATGTCTTCATGTTCAGACACAGAAATGGAGCCCACTACATATGCTGTTCGTGAGAACCCAGTCACATGCAACACTTAGAGGAAAAGGAATCTAGTTGGACAACTATACATGAAATTACCACTCTTATTCTGAAAGAAGCAAAAGAGTATCACTCTGCAACACATGGGCAGGGTAAATTTATAGAAATTATGGACACCATACATTTCAAAATTAGGAAGAGGCAAGGATGCCCTCCAAGTGTTCCAAAGAAGCATGGCTTGGCAAAAACTTTAATTTGGAGCTTCCAGCCTCCAGAACCGCAAAAAAATTTTCTTCCTGTTGTTTTGAGTCACCCAGTTTATGGCACTGTTATGACAGCCCTAGAAAACTAATACAGAAGGTATATGGAAAAAATAAAAAGAAACATGTAACTGAATTAAGAATAAAAGACTACTTTCTCCAACATACAAACAGCTTTTCCACACTGAAAAGAAAGTTGATGTTCAAAAGTGGTACATAAATAATGATCCAAAGAGGAAATACAAATATCTCTCAATTATGTAAGTTAATAAGATCTGTTTCACTCACAGCAGGAAAAGCACAAAACAGAATTGACTACCATTCTGTTTCTTACCTTCTAAATTATTACTCAACATTTTATAATCCAGATTGAGTACTTGCCAATTTATCATTACAATTTTGTTTATGAAAGCAAAATATTAGAAATTATCTTAGTGTCTATGAATAAAAAAGTTTAGCATCACTATAAATCCATAAAATGACATAGTATAGGACTGTAAAACAAAATAAGAACTCTCCATAAGTGTTCAATAGAAAATGATCTCTTAGAGGTGTGTTTAAGTGAAAAAAGCAAGACAAGAATACTAGGTAAGGCTTGCTATCATTTGTATTAAAATGAGAAAAGAGTAATTTGCATATTTCTGAATATGCATTATTTTATTATATAAACATAAAATTTCTCCAGAAGATAAGATCATTAATAATATTGTTCGCTTATAATGAGGAAACCTGGATAGTTGAGAGACCAGAATTGGAAAAGAATTGCTTTGTCTATTAGTACATTTTGAACTTTGAATAGTAATAGCAAATTATCCACTCAAAATTCAGAGAAAATTAAGATTGGACACAATTCAACACAAGTTTTTCAAGCATGACATCATGTAGAGTTCTTTAATCAATTTTATTAATATAAAAATACTTACAATTAATCTAACAAATACTTAACATATCCCTTTGCTCTGTGCCAGTTACTGTTCTTCGCATTTTTGCCTCTTGTGGGTCTGGTGGTTGGCAGTCTACCAGGGTCACTCTCTGTAGAGGAGGGCATTTATCCAAAGTAACTGATGCTTAGAAATTGAAAATAAGAAACATTTACTATTAGATGTTACTAAGTACCAGGTTTACTATTTTACCCTTAAAGAATTACAACAGTGTTTAAAGTCAATTTTTTATATAAAGAGCTCACAATCTAATTTGTTATTGAAGAGAACATTTATAACCTTAATTAGTAAAGATTGCTCTATTCTGACGCCTTTACTAGGCCTAGCTTGTGAAATTGTGGCTTTTGGTTCATCTACTGAGAGTAACTTATTAACATTCAAATTTTGAAGGTTTTGTGAATTTTGTAGATTATATGCAATGATATGTATAAGATAATTGAAGAAAATTCTTTTTTTTAATTAATTAATTAAATTTTGGCTGTGTCCCTGGCTTAGCTGTGACATGCGGGCTTAGCTGCCCCATAGCATGTGGGATCTTTAGCTCCCCAACCAGGGATCAGACTCAAATCCCCTGCCTTAGAAGGCAGATTCTTAACCACTGGACCACCAAGCAGTCTCCAAGCTGAGAATCCTTGATGAGATTCTTGTGCATGTGTATGTTTTGTGAAGCACTGATAACTATATTCTCAACTGAGAATATAGTCATATATATAAGGCCTTAGAGGTTAGTCATATATATAAGGCCTTAGAAGTTAGAGACAGTGTTTCTCCTGGGATGTTTCCAAACCAGGATTAAGAGACTGACAGTTACCCCCTTTTAAGATGGGGGTTTCCTATGCACAGGGTTCCTCACCTGTGACACAAACCCACTATGCATGCAGCAACTACCTGGGTCCCCCTCAGCATCTCCTATCATGGGAATTGGGGAAAAGAAAAAACAGATGAAAACATGAAATTGATACTGTCTTTCATGTTGTTGCCTCTGAGCCAGAGTCACCAGTATTCTACTAACATCTATGAAACTACGGCAAGATAAATTGTGAGTTTGCATTAAGGTAAAAATCTCATACCCTCTATAATTATTGCTAGTTGCTTTCAAAGAACTGCCTTTTTTTTTTTTGACAAGAGTACATCTAGATACAAAACATGGACTCCTATTATGACAAATGATTAAACTTTTTATTTCTTTTGCTAACAAAGAATCTAGGCAAATATTAAAACTTTGTGTAAAGTCAGAAAAATGCTGGAGATGCACACATATAAATGCAAATACTTAAAAACTTCATATAAATAACATATTTAAAAGAAATTATTGATGACCAGTGTGTGTGCAACGTCATATACATGTATACACACACACACACACACACACACACACACACACACACACACACACATGCATATGTGGAAAATAAGCAATTTGAGAAAATATGTATTTTTTAAATCTTTGCAGGTTTTAAGAAAAAGTATTGCTTCATAATGGAATTTAGTTTTATGTTAAGGAAATGACAAATGTTTCATTGCCAAGATTTCCATTTAAAGAACTAGCCTAAGAATGCAATCAAAAAAAAGAAAACACTGTAAGTGAAGTGTTAGCACAAGTATATCTGCAATAATACAAAACTACATGACATCTCTTTATATCTCATAATTAAAATATCACACATATTTTAATATGATTCTGTCAACTGTCAACTAATGTTAGTATTGAATTATGGGTGATTTTCCCTCAATTTTAAAATATTTTCATTATTCTCTTATATTGTTTATTTTAATAGAAGCAAAAAACATAAAAATTAACTAATACCTCCTGACAGCCTAGAACACCATAAATATGTATTTTTTATAACTTATAAAGCAATTAAAAATAATCATTTTGTTAATTAATTTTCTTGTTATATAAGTAGGCAGAGAACTGATTGCTCCTTGTATCTTCCTAGAAGTATTCAAGAGTAATAGATTTAAGTAGGATGAAACAGCTATGAACTTCTGTGAAAAAAAAGTAGGTTTACTAATGGAGATTATGTGTTTCTGTCTCTAACTTCTCAAATAGAATCTGAGTAAGCTTGTGCTATCAAAAATAGTGATACCCTACAGTGCCAATTATTTTTCACCTCTTCAGATTGGATGAGAGAAACTCATATATGTCTGCCTATATGACGAAAGTATAATCAAAAGAGACAGAAGAATAGGCTGAAGTCACTTACTTTAATCAACAAATACAGCATGTGTATATTTTTATTTCACATTATTAGAAATGAAAATTTATTTTATTAAGGCTAGACAATTTAGACTAAAAAAAATAAGAATAGAGGTGGAAAAGACTGCCATTAATTTTTCCCAACCTTATTAAGGTATAATTGACAAATAAAAATTGCATACTTTTAAGGTATACAATACAATGATTTGATATACCTATGTATTTTGAAATGATTACCATGGTAAAGGTAATTAATATATCTATAACCTCATATAGCTCCCAATTTTTTTTTTTTTTTACTGTTTTTCATGTGTACATGGTGAGAACACTTGAGATATACACCTTTAACAAATTTCAAACACAAAAATAGTGTTATTATTACTATTTTTATTTTATATTGGAATATATATATTTAACTGGAGAAGGCAATGGCACCCCACTCCAGTACTCTTGCCTGGAAAATCCCATGGACGGAGGAGCCTGGTAGGCTGCGGTCCATCGGGTCGCTAAGAGTCGGACACGCCTGAGCGACTTCACTTTCACTTTTCACTTTCATGCATTGGAGAAGGAAATGGCAACCCACTCCAGTGTTCTTGCCTGGAGAATCCCAGGGACGGGGGAGCCTGATGGGCTGCCGTCTATGAGGTCGCACAGAGTCCGACACGACTGAAGTGACTTAGCAGCAGCAGCATATATATTTAATATACATTTTTACTTTTAAAAAGTATATTAGAATATAATCAATTATTCATGTTGTGATAGTTTCAGGCAGACAGCAAAGGGACTCAGCCATGTATATACATGTATCCATTCTTCTCCAAACTCCCTCCCATCCAGGCTGCCACGTAGCATTAATCAGAGTTCCCTATGTTATACAGGAGGTCATTGGTTATTATTTTAATTATAGCAGTGTGTAAATATCCACCCCAAACTCCCTAACTATCCTTTCCTCCATTTTCCCCCACTCCCCACCCCTGCCTCCACCACAACAACAAGCTCATTTTCTAAGTCTGTGAGTCTATTTCTGTTTGTAAATAGGTTCATTTGTATCATTTCTGAAAACAGTATTATTAATGATAGTAATCATCCTCTACTTTAGATCCCAAGAAGTTATTCATCTTATAATTGACATTTGAATTTGAAAGCAAGTTTTCTCTCTATGCTATAAGTAGCAGACTCCAATTTATCATAGACTGTTCCTTTGTTTTAGAAAATTATCAGACTGGGCTCTTCAGTTAACCAAATATAAGTAAATATACTCCCATCAACTATGAATTTATCATTAATATGAATTTAAAAGTTCATTTTGAGGAATGAAAATTATAAATTAGACAAGTTACAAAGACATTCAGTGAGAAATCCTGGAACACTGCTATTTTCTAAATGCAAAAATTATTTTCTTAGAATATACACTTGAAAATGTATCTTTCATGATGTAATAAGTATGAATTTATTTTTTCAAAATATCTTTCTTTTGTTTCTAACAACAGCAAACCTAGCATTGTACAAACCTTCTCCAATAACTCAAAATTACTGTGTTCAAAACTGATGAAAGTGAAAGTGTTAATTTGCTCAGTCATGTCTGATTCTTTGCTACTCCGTGGACTGTAGCCTGCCAGGTTCCTCTGGCCATTGAATTTTCCATCCAAGAACACTGGAGTGGGTAGTCATTACCTTCTCCAGGAAATCTTCCTGACCCAGGGATCGAACCTGAGTCTCCTGCATTGCAGGTGAATTCTTTACTGTCTGAGCCAACATGGAAGCCCTCAAAACTGATAACTAACCACAAAAAGATCACACACTCCATGTAGGAGAAAGAGAAAATTACTTTGGTTAACATGTGAACTGTGGAAAACACTTTTTCTTAGCATGAAGCCCTTTATCCCTTTTCTGAAGAAGGACATTTCAAGTCAAGGGATAACTATAGCAAACTGGTCTTTACAGACAGATTCAGTATAAGCGAATCTGAGACTTCCGAACTACAATTTAAAAGTGTGTGTGTTTATGTGTACATTTAACATTAGCTTGCTTGGTTCTGTCTAGTCTCTATTTCTTCATCCTGCTTTAGAGCTTTGGATCTGTTCTTTTTTTCCAGATATTTATTTTTATAATTTGTAAATAACAAAACGTTTATGAATGTATTTGGTTAGCAAATTACATTCAGGTGCCTACAATACAGCAAATAGTTAGCTTATTTAAAAAATAATCCAGTTCAAAAATAAAGAAATCAGTGATGACACACATTGCCTGAGTACAGGGGTATATACCTTTAAAACAAATCTCTTTTGACATATTCAGTTTAGTAAAACCTCTGCCGGCTGCTTACACTGCAGGTGAGGACGGCACTTTCTGTATGACATCTCCTTATTTTAGACTCATCTGCAGTGGGAATCCCACCTGCTAAGCTGCCCTCTAGAATCCTTGACCCTTTACTGAACTCCATTGAGTTACTACTGTCAAATGCCTATTGCTATTTAGAACAAAGCATTCAAAGGGCACTAGTATGGATCAAGAGAACTCAAAATATAATTATATTAGAAGTAAGCTGAAACAATGCAAAACAGCAATTTAATTTTAATAGAGAATGTTGTTAGAGAAATTATATTAATTCTGTAATTACAGAGTAATGTCATTGATATATTGTTTTGTGCTTTAAAAGTAAAATCTCAATTATAACATTCACAAAAGCAAAGTGAGCCATTCTAATAGCATTAGGAAGATAGAAACAGTCATTTCAGTTTGACCTTCTGTTAACTAAACATTTCCAGACCTGAGAGTCCTGCTCAGCAAATGTCCTTGCTCAGTGATTTAGCACTCTTAAGAGCTGTGTGACTAGACTATTGCTCATTGTAAGACTCCCTAATTTGTTCCAAATTATCACAATTAAGGAAGGAGCTTTAAAGCATCCATCATTACACAAAAGCTGCATTTGCTTTCATAGTATTCTGCTTTGGCACTTTAAAATTAGATAGTTTTAGGGTATTTCATTTCCTCTGAAAAATTAAACTATCGTAATGGGTCAACAACTGCAAAACTATGTTTAAGATATTATTCTACTGTTGGTTTATCAGGGCATTGTAATTTTGTCACAAAATTCAATCAGGATTAAAGTTAATATTTTCAGTTTTTCATATAACATTAAAGCAATTTAAAGTAACCCACTTTATTGCATTTCCAGGTGGAAATAGCTGATTACATAATAGAAAGTGTTCTGTTTTAAACTGAACATAAAATAGTAAATTATATTTGTAAGAAAAATTAATATTTAAAACATATAGATTTAGAGATAAGTAAAAAAGGGACTTTCATAAATAACTTTTAAACATCAATTATTTTTTCTCAGACAATATTTGATCTGCATCTTCAGTTATGGGAATTTGTATTAAGAAAATAAAGCGAGCACAAAGGATCTCCAATATTGTATACAAAACTGTTCAAAAAACATTATATATAACATGTAAAAATGTAGAAATCTAAATATCTAAAGCCAGAAATCTAAGTATCTAAATATTTAAATGAAGGTAAATTAATTGTTATATAAGGCTACTGATATAATAGAAAAACAATGATAATCCTAATTTTGAAGAATATTTTATAAAATGAGAATACACTTATGTATTAAAAGTTAGTGACCAATATCCCCTTAATTTAAAATATTGGATATTAAGTTTCAAATATTTTTTAAAAATGAAATAAATATTAAAAATTAAAACTACAGTGAGGTATCACGTCACACCAGTGAAAATGTCCATCATTAAAAAGTCTAAAACTAACAAATGCTTGAGAAGGTGTGAAGAGACCCTCCTAAACTGTTGGTAGGAACGTAAGTTGGTGCAGAGAACTGGAGAACAGTATGGAGGCTCCTCAGAAAACTAAAAATAGAATTACCAAATGATCCAGTAATCCCATTCCTGGGCATATATTCAGACAAAACTCCAATTCAAAAAGATAAATGCACCCATATACTCATAGCAACACTATTCACTATAGCCAAGACCTGGAAACAACCTACATGTTCATTAACAGATGAATAGATAAAGAATATGTGGTGCACATATACAATATGGACTATTACTTAACCACAAGAAAAAACAAAAGCAAAACAAGGCCATTTGCAGCAACACGAATGCAACTAGAGACTCTCAGACTCAGTGAAGTTAGTCAGAAATAAAGAAAAGTATCATATCACTGGTATATGGGTACTAATATATGACACAAATGAAACTATCTATGAAGCAGAAACAGACTCACAGACATAGAGAGCAGATTTGTGGTAGCCAAGGTGGGGTCTGGGGAGGGATGGATTGGGAGTCTGGAGTTAGTAGATGCAAATTATTATATACAGAAGGGATAAACAAGGTTCTACTATATAGCACAGGTAACTCTAACTATAGTCAACAGTCTGAGATAAACCATAATGGAAAATAATAAAAAAAGAATACATATATATATATATATATATATAAAACTGAGTCATTTTACTGTACAGCAGAAATTAATACAACATTGTAAATCAATGATACTTAATTTTTTTTTCATTTGTTTTTATTAGTTGGAGGCTAATTACTTTACAATATTGTAGTGGGTTTTGTCATACATTGACATGAATCAGCCATGGAGTTACATGTATTCCCCATCCCGATCCCCCCTCCCACCTCCCTCTCCATCTGATTCCTCTGGGTCTTCCCAGTGCACCAGGCCCGAGCACTTGTCTCACAATAGCTCCTTCGCGTTATGTGATTAATGGATTTACTTTGTTTTTAATCTACCTATGTTTTCTTCTATCTCCAAATCACTATTAATGTTCATTAATTTAATAATTCAAACATTTTAAAATATTCAAAATAGTGTACATTTTACTTTTTCTAGCTATATTGTTGGCAAATATAAAAACAAAAATTCTGTGTTTAGGTATGAAAAGTATCAATCTATGGTTGTTTATACTCATAAAAAGTTAGGTATCTTACATTTTAGTGCCTTACTTTTATATGTTTATGCCACATTTACATTCATATATTTTCCACTTCATGGATCACAGCCTTGTCATGGTGAAGGGGCTTGCATAACACAATGAAGCTATGGGCCATACTGTGTGGTGCCATCCAAGACAGACAAATCATATGGAGAGTTCTGGCAAAACGTGGTACACCGGAGGAGGGAATGTCATACTACTCCAGTATTCTTGCCAGGAGAATCTTATGAATAGCATGAAAAGGCAAAAAGATATGGCATTAGAAAATGAGCCCCCCTCAGGTTGGAAGGTGTCCAATATGCTACTGCTGAAGAGTGAAGGGCAATTACTAAGCTCCAGAGTGAAGTGGCTGGGCCAAAGCAGAAATGACACTCAGTTGTGGATGTGTCTGGTGGTGAAAGTAAAGTCCAATGCTGTGAAGAAAATACTGCATAGGAACCTAGAATGTTAGGTCCATGAATCAAGGTAAATTCGATGTGGTCAGGCAGGAGATGGCAAGAGTGAACTTCCAAATCTTAGAAATTAGTGAACTAAAATGGATGGGAACGGGCAAATTTAATTCAGATGACCATTATATCTAATACTGTGGAAAAGACTCCCTTAGTAGAAATGGAATAGCCCTCATAGTCAACAAGAGTCCAAAATGCATTACTTGAATGCAATCTCAAAAACCACAAAATGATCTTGGTTCGTTTCCAGGGCAAACAATTCAACATCATAGTAATTTAAGTCTATGCCTCAACCACTACTGCCAAAGACAATGAAGTTGAATGGTTCTGTGAAGGCCTACAAGATTTTCTAGAACTAACACTAAAAAAGGATGTCCTTTTCATCACAGGGGACTGGAATGCAAAGGTAGGAAATCAAGATCTTTGCGGCCCAGGGATCAAACCTGAATCTCCTGCACTGCACATAGATTCTTTTATTTATTTATTTATTTTTTTGTTCACCACCATTTTATTTTATTTTTCCATTTATTTTTATTAGTTGGAGGCTAATTACTTTATGATATTGTAGTGGTTTTTGTCATACATTGACATGAATCAGCCATGGATTTACATGTATTCCCCATCCCGATCCCCCCTCACACCTCCCTCTCCACCCGATTCCTCTGGGTCTTCCCAGTGCACCAGGCCCGAGCACTTGTCTCATGCATCCAGCCTGGGTTGGTGATCTGTTTCACCCTAGATAATATACATGTTTCGATGCTGTTCTCTCAAAACATCCCACCCTCGCCTTCTCCCACAGAGTCCAAAAGTCTGTTCTGTACATCTGTGTCTCTTTTTCTGTTTTGCATATAGGGTTATCGTTACCATCTTTCTAAATTCCATATATATGTGTTAGTATACCGTATTGGTCTTTATCTTTCTGGCTTACTTCACTCTGTATAATGGGCTCCAGTTTCATCCATCTCATTAGAACTGATTCAAATGAATTCTTTTTAATGGCTGAGTAATATTCCATGGTGTATATGTACCATAGCTTCCTTATCCATTCATCTGCTGATGGACATCTAGGTTGCTTTCATGTCCTAGCTATTATAAACAGTGCTGTGATGAACATTGGGGTGCATGTGTCTCTTTCAGATCTGGTTTCCTCGGTGTGTATGCCCAGGAGTGGGATTGCTGGTCATATGGCAGTTCTATTTCCAGTTTTTTAAGAAATCTCCACACTGTTCTCCATAGTGGCTGTACTAGTTTGCATTCCCACCAACAGTGTAAGAGGGTTCCCTTTTCTCCACACCCTCTCCAGCATTTATTGCTTGTAGACTTTTGGATAGCAGCCATCCTGACTGGCGTGTAATGGTACCTCATTGTGGTTTTGATTTGCATTTCTCTGATCATGAGTGATGTTAAGCATCTTTTCATGTGTTTGTTAGCCATCTGTATGTCTTCTTTGGAGAAATGTCTGTTTAGTTCTTTGGCCCATTTTTTGATTAGGTCAATTATTTTTCTGGAATTGAGCTTCAGGAATTGCTTGTATATTTTTGAGATTAATCCTTTGTCTGTTGCTTCATTTGCTATTATTTTCTCACAATCTGAGGGCTGTCTTTTCACCTTGCTTATAGTTTCCTTTGTAGTGCAAAAGCTTTTAAGTTTAATTAGATCCCATTTGTTTATTTTTGCTTTCATTTCCAATATTCTGGGAGGTGGGTCATAGAGGATCCTGCTGTGGTAGATTCTTTATGGATTAAGGCACCAGGGAAGACTACTTAATGTATGATACTGGGAAAATTAAGTAAACCTGTTTTCTAATCTGTAAAATGGGAACAATTAAAGAATCTACTATATAATTTTGTGTGTGTGTTTCTGTTTGAGAGAGAAAGAACAGATTGGTTTATTAGTAGTGGTTATCTACAGAAACATAATCAATAAAAGGTATGCATATATACATAGGAAGAGATTTATTTTAGGTAATTAACTATTTAATTATGGAAGCTTGGTAAGTATAAAGTCTGATGGGGGTGGAGGGAAGACCAGTATGCTGGACACTCAGGAAAGAGTCCAAAGGTAATTTACCTGGAGATTCAGACAGAGGCAATATTGGAGCTGAAGTTGTTTTTTCATTTAATTTTCTTTTAATTGGAGGATAATTGCGTTACTATGCTGTGTTGATTTCTGCCTTTTAGTATACATATATTCCCTCCCTTTTGAGCCAGTCTCCTCCCTCCCATTCCAACCCTATAGGTCACCACAGAGTGCCAGCCTGGGCTCCCTGTGTTATATAACAGCTTCTTACTACCTAAATATTTTATATATGATAGTGTATATATGTCAGTACTACTTTCTCAATTCATCTCACACTCTCTTTACTGCTCTGTGTCCACAAGTCCATTCTCTACGTCTGCATCTCCATTCCTTCCCTGCAAATAGGTTCATCAGTACTATTTTTCAAGATTACACATATATATGTGTAAATATACAATGTCCATCAGTGGATTAATGGACACCGAAGATGTGGTACATATATACAAAGAATATTACTCAGCCATAAAAATTAATAAATTTGAGTCAGTTGTAGTCAACGCAGAGTGAATTCAGAAAGAGAAAAATAAATATTGTATTACATTACTTCATGGCAAATAGATGGGGAATCAGTGGAAACAGTGAGCAACTTTATTTTAATGGGCTCTAAAATCACTGCAGATGGTGACTGCAGCCATGAAATTAAAAGATGCTTGTTCCTTAGAAGAAAAGTCATGATCAACCTAGATAGCATATTAAAAAGCAAAGACATTACTTTGCCAACAAAGGTCCATCTAGTCAAGGCTATGGTTTTTCCAGTAGTCATGTATGGATGTGAGAGTTGGACTATAAAGAAAGCTGAGCACCAAAGAATTGATGCTTTAGAACTGTGATGCTGGAGAAGACTCTTGAGAGTTCCTTGGACTGCAAGGAGATCCAACCGGTCCATCCTAACAACATCAGTCCTGAATATTCATCAGAAGAACTGATGCTGAAGCTGAAACTCCAATATTTTAGCCACCTGATGTGAAGAATTGACTCATTTGAAAAGACCCTGATGCTGGGAAAGGTTGAAGGCAGGAGGAGAAGGGGATGACAGAGGATGAGATAGCTGGATGGCATCACCAATTCAATGGACATGAGTTTGAGTAAACTCCAGGAGTTGGTGATGGACAGGGAGGCCTGGTGTGCTGCCATCCATGGGATCACAAAGAGTTGGACACCACTGAGTGACTGAACCAAACTGAACTAATGTAGTTGAAACCTGAAGAAAGGCCTCTGACCGGATTCTCTCTTGCTCAGAGGAGGATGGGAATTTGTTCACGATATTCAGGGTTTTAAACAGCTAGAAGAGAACTATCCACATATATAGAGCAATCTGCTTTACTCAAAGCCCAACAATTTATGTGTTCAGTTAGTTCAGTTCAGTCACTCAGTTGTGTCTGACTTTTGCGACCCCATGGACTGCAGCAGGTCAGGCCTCCCTGTCCATCACCAACTCCAGAAGTTCACTCAATTTCATGTTCATTGAGTCGGTGATGCCATCCAACAATCTCATCCTCTGTCATCCCCTTCTACTCCCACCTTCAATCTTTCCCAGCATCAGGGGCTTTTCTAATGACTCAGTTCTTCAACTCAGGTGGCCAAAGTATTGGAGTTTCAGCTTCAGCATCAGTCCTTCCAATGAATATTTGGGACTGATTTCCATTAGGATGGACTGGTTGGATCTCCTGGCAGTCCAAGGGACTCTCAAGAGTCTTCTCCAACACCACAGTTCAAAAGCATCAATTCTTCAGCTCTCATCTTTCTTTATGGTCTAAATCTCACTTCCACACATGACTCCTGGAAAAACCATAGCTTAGACTAGATGGACTTTTGTGGGCAAAGTAATGTCTCTGCTTTTTAATAAGCTCTCTAAGTTGGTGACAGCTTTTCTTCCAAGGAGCAAGCATCTTTTAGTTTCATGACTGCAGTCACCATCTGCAATGATTTTGGAGCCCAAAAAATAAAGTCTGTCACTGTTTCCACTGTTTCCCCATCCATTAGCCATGAAGTGATGGGACCAGATGTCATGATCTTAATTTTCTGAATGCTGAGTTTTAAGCCAACTTTTTCACTCTCCTCTTTCAATTTTATCAAGAGGCTCTTTATTTCTTCTTCACTTTCTGCCATAAGGGTGGTATCATCTGCATATCTGAGGTTATTGATATTTCTCCCAGCAATCTTGATTCCAGCTTGTGCTTTATCCAGCCTAGCATTTTGCATGTTGTACTCTGTATAAAAGTTAAACAAGCAGGGTGACAGTATACAGCCTTGATGCACTCCTTTCCCGATTTGGAACCAGTCTGCTGTTCCATGTCTTGTTCTAACTGTTGTTTCTTGACCTGCATACAAATTTCTAAGGAGGTAGGTCAGGTGGTCTGGTATTCCCATGTCTTTAAGAATTTTCCACAGTTTTTTATGATCCACACGGTTGAAGGCCTTGGCATAGTCAATAAAGGAGATGTTTTTCTGGAACTCTCTTGCTTTTTTTGATGATTCAACAGATGTTGGCAATATGATCTCTGTTTCCTCTGCCTTTTCTAAATCCTGCTTGAACATATGAAAGTTCATGGTTCACGTCCTGTTGAAGCCTGGATTGGAAAATTTTGAGCATTACTTTGCTAGTGTGTGAGATGAGTGCAATTGTGTGGTAGTTTGAGCATTTTTTGGCATTGCCTTTCTTTGGGATTGGAATGAAAACTGAACTTTTCCAGTCCTGTGGCCACTGCTGAATTTTCCAAATTTGCTGGAATATTGAGTGCAGCACTTTCAGAGCATCATCTCTTAGGATTTGAAATAGCTAAACTGTAATTCCACCACCTCCACTAGCTTTGTTCATAGTGATGCTTTCTAAGGCCCACTTGACTTCACATTTCAGGATGTCTGGCTCTAGGTGAGAGATCACATCATCATGATTATCTGGGTTGTGAAGGTCTTTTTTGTATAGTTCTTCTGTGTATTCTTGCCACCTTTTCTTAATTGCTTCTGTTAGGTCCAAACCATTTCTGTCCTTTATTATGACCATCTTTGCATGATACATTCCCTTGGTAGCTCTAATTTTCTTGAAGACCTCTCTAATCTTTCCCATTCCATTATTTTCCTATATTTCTTTGCATTGATCACTGAGGAAGGCTTTCTCATCTCTCCTTGCTATTCTTTGGAACTCTGCATTCCAATGGATATATCTTTCCTTTTTTCCTTTGCCTGTTGCTTTTCACAGCTGTTTGTAAGGCCTCCTCAGACAACCATTTTGCCTTTTTGCATTTGTTTTTCTTGGAGATGGTCTTGATCACTGCCTCCTGTACAATGTCACAAACCTCTGTCCATAGTTCTTCAGGCACTCTGTCTATCAGATAATCTGTTGAATCTATCACTTCTACTGTTTAGTCATAAGGGATTTGATTTAGGCCATACCTGAATGGTCTAATGGTTTTCCCTATTTTATTCAATTTAAGTCTGAATTTGGCAATAAGGAGTTCATGATCTGAGCCACAGTCAGCTCCTGGTCTTGTTTTTGCTGACTGTATAGAGCTTCTCCATCTTTGACTGGAAAGAATACAATCAATTTGATTTTGGTATTGACCATCTTGTGATGTCCATGTGTAGAATCTTCTCTTGTGTTGTTGGAAGAGGGTCTTTGTTATGACCAGTGTGTTCTCTTGACAAAACTCTGTTAGCCTTTGCCCTGCTTAATTTCATCTAAAAATGTCATTACAGAAATATCCAGAATAATATTTGATCACACACGTGGGCATTGTGGCTTAGCCAAGTTTACTCATAAATCTAATCACCACAGTTTATGTGTAGATTGATACCTAGTACATAACTGTAGATATTATTAATATTAACTTGTCAGATTAACTTGATAATTAGCTTTATAGTTGGTCCTGCTTCAGTAACAACAACAAATTACATAGAACTATTTTACAAACACAAGAGCTAAAGAGACAGAAGAATATGTAATCTCAAGGAAAGAAAAAGAAGAACAAAAAAGGAAGTAATAAAAAAATTATAGAAAACATATAATATAATCCTTTTAACTTTTTGTCTATACTTCATTTAGTTTAAAACTCAGTAGTGTTAAAAATCTCTCCTCGGACTTGTTTCACACTCTAAATATTTTTCATAAAAATGTTTCTTATTTAATGTCCAAAAAATAAGGTACAATAAGAGTTAATTTCTGAAACAATGGTAGTAGAACATGTATTCAATTTAGTTTATCCTGCAAAGGTTTGTGTCATAATTGGAGAAGGAAATCACAACCCACTGTAGTATTCTTGCCTGGAAAATCCCGTGGACAGGTGAGTGTGGCAGGCTACACTCCATGGGGTCACGAAGAGTCAGACACGACTGGATGACTTCACCTCGATTATAAGAGCTCTGCCTGAGGCTTACAGATCAGCAGCTATGCGTGTGTGTATGCTCGGTAGCTTCAGCTGTGTCTGACTCTCTGCGACCCCATGGACTGTAGTCTGCCAGGCGCCTCAGTCCATGGGATTTTCACCTCAAGAATACTGCAGTGGGTAGCCATGCCCTCTTCCAGGGGATCTTAGTGACTCAGGGATCAAACCCGTGTCTCCTGCATTGCAGGTGGATTCTTTCCTACTGAGCCACTGGGCAAGCTGTTTCAGCAGCTATGCCTACTCATCAATTCAGTGTTTTCCAGAATGCTAAGCAAAAAAGATCTTTTGAAGAGATGCCACCTTCCCCATAGCACATTTGAACTTTTGATGTGCTACCTACACTTTTTAGGCTGAGATCCTCTTGTTCAGGAGATTGTAAAATGCACCTACAATTTTTATTTCTGAAATATTTACAAGTGGAAACGTGTGTCCTTTAGACAGGTGGCTCTCAAATTATGCTGCAAAACTGTCTTCCTGCAATTTCTCTTCATCATAACTGTGAAAAGAAAATATTTTTAGGATAGGAAGTTTTTATGCTCTGTACATATCCTTGTTTACCGATGTATGTCCTCTACTAGACTTCTAAGGAGTGGTTTACAAGAGGTAAATTTTCTAAGTATATATATGTGAAACTTTTCTTCTGTTCTTGCACATCTTTCATAGTTTCCTATGCCGTTGAGAATTCCAATGCAATTCACACTTTTTTCTTCCACTGCCCTTTGTGTTTATTTTCCCTCCTCCACCCCTGCTGAAATATTAATACTTATAGGATTTTCTCATTATGGCAAATGGTCTGATATTCTTGATGAAATTTCTTGGGATGGATTTTTTTTTTCCTGCAGCATTCTGAGTTTATGGTAGCAGTAATCAATCTGGAAAACCATGACTCTCTGACTTGGAAACTTTTCTTCTATTTTCATAATAATCATTTTTATCTTTTTTTTCCTCTTTGTCATTTTTTTCTGTAAGTTCTACTGTTACAATGCAGATCGATATCTTGCTTCTTAAACTGAGCCTACCTGATGTGCTTTGTTCATCATCCTCATATTATTCTAATATCTTGGAAATTTTCTGATTTAGTCTATAGTCCTACTACTATTCATAAACATCCTTTAGTTTCAGTCATGAATTTTCATGGGGTTTGGGGCAAAAGAAAAAAGGAAGATCCACATAGCATACGCCTAAATATAAGTAGGTGCCCAATATGCTACTGGAGATCAGTGGAGAAATAACTCCAGAAAGAATGAAGGGATGGAGTCAAAGCAAAAACAATACCCAACTGTGGATGTGATTGGTGATAGAAGCAAAGTCCGATACTATAAAGAGCAATAATGCATAGGAACCTGGAATGTTAGGTCCATGAATCAAGGCAAATTGGAAGTGGTTAAACAGGAAATGGCAAGAGTGAATGTCGATGTTTTAGGAATCAGCGAACTAAAATGGACTGGAATGGGTGAATTTAACTCAGATGACCATTATATCTACTACTGTGGGCAGGAATCCCTTAGAAGAAATGGAGTAGCCATCATGGTCAACAAACGAGTCCAAAATGCAGTACTTGGATGCAATCTCAAAAATGAGAGAATGACCTCTGTTTGTTTCCAAAGCAAACCATTCAATATCATGGTAATCCAAGCCTATGCCCCAATCAGTAACTTTGAAGAAGCTGAAGTTGAATCGTTCTATGAAGACCTACAAGACCTTCTAAAACTAACACCCAAAAAAGACGTCCTTTACATTATAGGGGACTGGAATGCAAAAGTCGGAAGTCAAGAAACACCTGGAGTAACAGGCAAATGTGGCCTTGGAGTACGGAATGAAGCAGGGCAAAGGCTAATAGAGTTTTGCCAAGAGAGCACACTGGTCATAGCAAACACCCTCTTCCAACAACACAAGAGAAGACTCTACACATGGACATTACCAGATGGTCAAAACCAAAATCAGAATGACTATCTTCTTTGCGGCCAAAGATGGAGAAGCTCTATAGAGTCGGCAAAAACAAGACCGGGAGCTGATCGTGGCTCAGATCATGAACTCCTTACTGCCAAATTCAGACTTGAAGAAAGTAGGAAAAACCACTAGACCATTCAGGTATGACCTAAATCAAATCCCTTATGACTATACAGTGGAAGTGAGAAATAGATTTAAGGGATTAGATCTGATAGACAAAATGCCTGATGAACTATGGATGGAGGTTCGTGACATTGTACAGGAGACAGGGATCAACATCATCCCCATGGAAAAGAAATGCCAAAAGGCAAAATGGTTGTCTGAGGAGGCCTTACAAATAGCTGTGAAAAGAAAAGAAGCAAAAAGCAAAGGAGAAAAGGAAAGATATTCCCATTTGGATGCAGAGTTCCAAAGAATAGCAAGGAGAGATAAGAAAGCCTTCCTTAGTGATCAATGTAAAGAAATAGAGGAAAACAACAGAATGGGAAAGACTAGAGATCTCTTTTAGAAAATTAGAGATACCAAGGGAACCTTTCATGCATAAAGGACAGAAATGGTATGAACCTAACAGAAACAGAAGATATTAAGAAGAGGTGGCAAGAATACACAGAAGAACTGTACAAAAAAGATCTTCATGACCCAGATAATCATGATGGTGTGATCACTGACCTAGAGCCAGACATCCTGCAATGTGAAGTCAGGTTGGCCTTAGAAAGCATCATTATAAACAAAGCTAGTGGAGGTGATGGAATTCCAGTTGAGCTATTTCAAACCCTGAAAGATGATGCTGTGAAAGTGCTGCACTCAATATGCCAGCAAACTTGGAAAACTCAGCAGTGGCCACAGGACTGGAAAAGTTCAGTTTTCATTCCAATCTCTAAGAAAGGCAAGGTCAAAGAATGCTCAAACTACCGCACAATTGTACTCATCTCACATGCTAGTAAAGAAAGTAAAGATCAAAATTCTCTAAGCCAGGCTTCAGCAATACGTAAACTGTGAATGCCAAGATGTTCAAGCTGGTTTTAGAAAAGGCAGAGGAACCAGAGATCAAATTGCCAACATCTGCTGGATCATTGAAAAAGCAAGAGAGTTCCAGAAAAAACATTTATTTCTGCTGTATTGACTATGCCAAAGCCTTTGACTGTGTGGATCACAATAAACTGTGGAAAATTCTGAAAGAGATGGGAATACCAGACCACCTGACCCACCTCTTGAGAAACCTATATGCAGGTCAGGAAGCAACAGTTAGAACTGGACATGGACAAACAGATTGGTTCCAAATAGGAAAAGGAGTACGTCAAGGCTGTATATTGTCACCCTGCTTATTTAATTTATATGCAGAGTACATCATGAGAAACGCTGGGCTGGAAGAAGCACAGGCTGAAATCAAGATTGCTGGGAGAAATATCAATAACCTCAGATATGCAGATGACACCACCCTTATGACAGAAAGTGAAGAGGAACTAAAGAGCCTCTTGATGAAGGTTAAAGAGGAGAGTGAAAAAGTTGGCTTAAAGCTCAACATTCAGAAAATTAAGATCATGGCATCTGGTCCCATCACTTCATGGCAAATAGATGGGGAAACAGTGGAAGCAGTGACAGACTTTATTTTTTGGGCTCCAAAATCACTGCAGATAGTGATTGCAGCCATGAAATTAAAAGACACTTACTCCTTGGAAGGAAAGTTATGACCAACCTTGATCACATATTAAAAAACAGAGACATCACTTTGCCAACAAAGGTCCATCTAGTCAAGGCTATGATTTTTCCAGTAGTCATGTATGGATGTGAGATTTGGACTAAAGGAAGCTGACCACCAAAGAATTGATGCTTTCAAACTGTGGTATTGGCAAAGACTCTTGAGAGTCCCTTGGGCTGCAAGGAGATCCAACCAGTCCATCCTAAAGGAAATCAGTCCTGGGTATTCATTGGAAGAACTGATGCTGAAGCTGAAACTCCAATACTTTGGCCACCTGATGTGAAGATCTGACTCACCTGGAAAAGACCCTGATGCTGGGAAAGATTGAGGACAGGAGGAGAAGGGGACAGCAGAGGGTGAGGTTTTCAATGGCATCATCGACTCAGTCGACATGAGTTTGGGTAAACTCCGGGAATTGGTGATGGACACGGAGGCCTGGTGTCCTACGGTTCATGTGTGTCACAAAAAGTTGGACACAACTGAGCGACTGATCTGAACTGAAAGCCAAAACACCACAGTGCAGGAGATGCAGTTTCAATCCATTGGTTAGTAAGATTCCCTGGGCTAAGGAATGCCACCCACTCCAGTAATGCTGTCTGGAGAATCCCATGGACAGAGGAGCCTGGTGGGCTATAGTCCATGGATCTCTGAGTCAGTCATGACTGAGTGACTGAGAAATGCACACAAAACCAGAATGGGGTCTTCTAAAACATGGGGTCAGGGAAGACATACTTTTTGTCTGATTCTAAAATGTGCTACTGATTTGATCTAAATTCTCATTTTAGATTTTCTAAATTTCTAAAAGTTCTTCACTCTATGATTATTTTTTGACCAAGATATCTTGGTTCACTTCAGTGTCCCTGAAAGCATATTGAGAAAAATAAAAGTTTTGTTCTACTACTTTATTAGGAAATGCAACCCTATGGAGCAAGAATTAAAAAAAAAAATCAGATAGAATGGAAGAGGAGCTAACGCAATATTAGAAGGAATCAAATTGAATTGATTGCTAAACTCAGAGGACTCTCCTTTGAAAGTTTAAGATGCAGGAGGATCAGTCCAGTAGGCAAAAAGGGGATGATATCCTTCTTTCTCATCTCTCATTTGTTGCTCTGCAAACAACCCCATCACGAGACTTTTCTCTTCTTCTTCTTTTTTTTTTTTTTTTTTTTAGAATCTGTGCTGCAGAAAGAGATACTTAGAAAAATGTAAAATTATTTTTTTGGAAACTTTATTGTAATTGAATCTGCAGAGAACATGAAAAAAAAATCCAGGTGATGTTTCTGTACACAAATTTTCAGTGAAACTTGCCAAATTTGGCCAGCTGATTGAATAGTTTATAAATCTAACTTCTGTGTGGTTTAGTCTAGCCTTTAGTCAAAACTGAATCAATCCCAACCTACTTCACACCCAAAGATAACACTTTTTTAGCTTGATTTTAAAGAATTATTCCTGCATTTAAAATACCCTAGATTTCACTGGAAATTAGCAGTGTTAAACACATGCAATTCCTTTTATTCTTAATGATATGGCAATACAAACACATTTTTCAGGGAAAAAAATGGAGAAATTGTTAAAAATGTATTTTCTCTCCATTTCCCTTTATTATGTAAAATATTAGAGAAGTGTTTAAAATGAAAATGCATTTATTCTAAAGCTAATAAATATTAGCAAAAAGTATCCTGAACTCATGTATTAAAGTTTTGTTCATTCTTCACTTGTTCTTCACTTTGTTCATTCTTCACTTTTTATTTAGGTTTTGAGATTATATATGTGATTTTTTTTTCAGTAATAAATACATTCTCAAATCCTCTTTCATTCAATTCCAAATTGAAACATTTAAAAGAAATAAAGTGCTCCAGTAACTTTAAATCACCCCCTATAACACATAGCAATTTGAAAGTACTGAAGCATTTTGCAAGGGTTTCTCTTTCAAAGTGTTCAATGTTTAGGGATTATAAAGTGTTATTTAACTTTATTGCAATACTTTAGATTTATTGGTATCATTTTAAAACAAGGAAGGTTATAATGTCTTATAAATCTATCAACTAAAACAGTATAAAATACTTAATTGCTATAAAACCCATAAGGAGGCATATACTGAATGACAGAGGAACAAGAAATGAAGAATAAGAACCATAAACAATTTTGAGGTTGAGCTTTCTTGAACTATAAATTAGGAACCTTAGGAATAATAAACAGATGACAGTTGTTTAAAAATCCTATATAACTAATTTAAAATATAAAATATTAACAAATATCACTTGATATTTAAAAAAAAAATAGTCCTTAGGTCAATTAGAAGATGTATAGCGTTGAATGCCAGTTGAAGAATAGATGTCAAAATGAACAAAACACAGTATAGTGGGCACTTCAATAAAGGCCCTAAATGAGTCCCATCTCCTGGTGTTCATGACGTCGGATAATACTGCTTTTGAGTGTGAATTAGGCCTACAGAATCTCTTCTTAATACTAAACTATGATAAAAGTGATATTATTTCTGAGATGAAGATTAAAAAATTCAATGGCTTCCTTCTAACCTGCCCTTTTGTTGGGTTATTCCATTGAAGATGCATGTTGTAAGCTGCCTTACGGCTATGCCAAGGGAGCAAGAGTCTGATTCACTGCCCAACATAAGAACTGAATCCAGCTAACAACTCTTAGGGACTTAAAAACAGATCATTCTCACTAATGCCTTTATCAGAGACAATGGCCCCTGCTACCATCTTGACTTCAATTTCACTTGAGACTTTGAGCCACCTAAACTAAGCAATCAGTACATGTTCTGAGATAATATTTGTTATTTTAAGCCATTAAGTGGGCAATAGAGAACTAATATACACAAAGGAGATAAATAGCACTGTATACATTTACACGAAAATTTAAAAAAAATTGAATCACTGAACCAAAATGATAAAGACTATTAGATACGAGTGAAATAAATAGCAACAAAAACAAGATTAATGCTATTGAAATTGAAAGCTGGTACTTTGAAATATATTAGTAATCAAAACAATCTCTAACAAAAATTGTCAGAACAAAAAAGAAGTGTTTCAAATAAAAATGCAGAATAAAGAAGGGGAAATAATATAAACTAAAAGATGATAAAGGAATATTATAAATATCAATACCTACATAAATTTGAAGAGTGAGAAAAGATGCATTAATTCTGAAAAAACACAAAATGCTAAATTGGTATAAAAAAGTGAAAAACTTGAGTAGTTTCATAAACTCTAGAGAGATTGAAATAAAGTTCAAAAATATTCATGTCTAGGCAATATTACGTATGTGTTTTACCAGACTTGATATTTTGAAAGTTAGTGTTTTCTGTAATTACACAAGAAGTTCTGAAACAGAAAAAGGGTGAAATCTGATTTTTTGAGGATAAAATAAGTAAATCCCACAATTTGATAAGCAAACTATAATATTATGTATGTTATTTCACAAATCATTAATCATTAATAATCAATATCACCACCTTATTAAATATCATAAAATTCATAAATTACTACATTCAATACTTCTTATTTGTCATAGTAATATAGACTGTATTAATCATTGATATACTGATAATATTCTTTCCAAAGATATTATTGAAAAGCAATGTGAAAATTGGATGGATTTTTTAAAATGAGCTTTATAGAAAGAATATTTTCATGTTAATACAGTGAAGAGGAACTAAAAAGCCTCTTGATGAGAGTGAAAAAGTTGGCTTAAAGCTCAACATTCAGAAAACTAAGATCATGGCATCTGGCCCCATCACTTGATGGCAAATAAATGGGGAAGTAGCGGAAACAGTGTCAGACTTTATTTTTTGGGCTCCAAAATCACTGCAGATGGTGTTTGCAGCCATGAAATTAAAAGACGCTTACTCCTTGGCAGGAAAGTTATGACCAACCTAGATAGCATATTCAAAAGCAGAGACATTACTTTGCCAACAAAAGTCTGTCTAGTCAAGGCTATGGTTTTTCCATTGGTCATGTATGGATGTGAGAGTTGGACTGTGAAGAAAGCTGAGCACTGAAGAATTGATGTTTCTGAACTGTGGAAGACTCTTGAGAGCCCCTTGGACTGCAAGGAGATCCAACCAGTCCATCCTAAAGGAGATCAATCCTGGGTGTTCATTGGAGGGACTGATGCTGAAGCTGAAACTCCAATACTTTGGCCACCTCATGCGAAGAATTGACTCATTGGAAAAGACCCTGATGCTGGCAGGGATTGTGGGCAGGAGGAGAAGGGGAAGACAGAGGATAAGATGGCTGGATGGCATCACCGACTCAATGAACATGAGTTTGGGTAAACTATGGGAGTTGGTGATGGACAGGGAGGCCTGGCGTGCTGTGATTCATGGGGTCGCAAAGAGTCAGACACGACTGAGCAACTGAACTGAACTAAAATTGTCATTGTAAAGGTGGATATTAGGAACAGGCATATTGAAACAGACATTAGAAAAGTTTTCAAATGGAAAAAAATTTGTAAATTAAAACAATGTGAATATGCTTGCCTTTGGGAATACCTGCCTAGAGAACTGAGAGTTATTTTTTGTTATATTAAATCAGGTATATATATATTTATAAGTGTATATTTTAATCTTCTAAGTGTATAATATCACAAATTATAAATATATTCTAAATTTTCTTTAAGTTTCCTAATTAACTACTTTGTACGTCAAGCATTGAAATAAGCCTGGATTGGATCTCAAGTTCTGCATTAGTCCCACTTATACAACTTTTCAGGTATATTTTCCATGAAAAATGAGAGTGAAATTCTTCTTATATCCTGAGATAACCAGGGTTTATTGTTATTTTTGCATGGATGCTAGTGTCATAACACATGTATATTTTGTTTTTATATGGTTATATCAATAAATTCATCAACTGCGTGTGTTTCTCTGACTGATACTTAATTTTTCCACTATTGCCATTCTGATATCATAATGATTATTTATATAAGTATAATCTTATAAAATGTATGAAAATCACATCATGTATATAAATGGAATATTTATTGGTTACCTCGATTCATTCATTGTGAAGGTTTTAAATAGCTTTCTACCTCTTGAAAATTGAGATTCATCTTTAAAATAAGGGTACACAGTGATAAAATAACTTTTGGGGAATACATAAATAAACAATATTTTAAACTTAACTAATATCCAGTCAAAATTTAAGGAGTTCTATGTGCAAGGCATAACTTTACATATTGAAAAGTCAGTAATTGAAAAAACAATCAGACAAAGAAAAAAAACACTCCTACCTTCATTCTAATGAGAGGAGATATATGTAAAAAATAAATCTATAAATAAGATATGCATTTAAACAAAGTAAATAAATATAACACACAATGTATCAGGTGAGGAAAAAAGGAATTGAGTACTGTTAGGATAGGATCTTCAATTTTAAATAGTCAAAGAAGACTTCACTGAGAAGGTGGTATTTAAAATGAAGACCTGAATTTTGCGAAGTACTAAGTATTGTAAATTTGGGGGGAAAGTATTCTAGAAAAAGAGAATGAAAACACCTGCTTTTTGAGGGAAAAGAATGCATGATGTGTTAGAGATACTACAACAAAAAAAATCAAGGTCTATGCAAAGATACAAAACAAGATATGGCTAGTGAGGAATTGCTGCAAAGTGAGATTAGATATCTGCAGAAGGAGCAGGCTGTGGCGAAATGATCAGGGATTCAGTTTGAAGTATATTATGTTTGTGATGCTTAGTAGATACTCACATAGAGGGGCAGAGTAGGAGGTTGAGTAGAGAAGTCTGTTTTCTTGGAGAGGTCAGGCTAGCAGTGAAACTTTAGGTGTTTGAAATACCAGCTGTGTTACTTTGTTGGCACCAATCCAGCTGAGATGAAATATTAAATTTCAGAAGGTATGGGTATAAAATAGAAAAGTAAAAGTATTGAGACTACGATAGAAAGAAAACCTTGAGAGTGTTGTGCCCTGAAGCAGACAAAGAAAGTGTATCCAGGAGGAAGCAGTGATCAACACAACAGATGCTGTTTTGAGGACTCTTTGTGACCCCATGGGCGGTAGCCCACCAGGCTCCTCTGTACGTGAAATTCTCAAGGCAAGAATACTGGAGTGGGTAGACATTCCCTTTTCAGGGGACCTTCCTGACCCATGGATTGGACCCGGGTCTCCTGCATTGCCAGCAGATTCTTTACCATTTGTGTCACCAGGGAAGCTCTGGAAGTGGCACATACTACAAATATTACAAAATCCACAGAAAAATAATACAGTGTTTTTATTAAATTAACTACCTGACATAAATCTGTACTTTTTCCCCATACACATTTGGTTGCATATCCTTTGTTATCATCTTTGTATGACAAGGATTTTGCAGAATTGTTTCTGAAGAGAAGTAAAAACATTAGTCTTTTCTCTAATTGGTTGCTATTTATTTTCATTATCAATTAGAAAAGTTCTTTCATGAATTTTGACAATAAAATTCATAGCTTCCTGTGGAGATATAATGAGTTTGGGTATTAAAGTTTCTACCAGTCTTCTTTCTATCATTTTATAGTTTTTCCTTGTTATTAGCCACATGCTAATTTGTACAGGACCAATTATTCTGTGGCAAAAATATTAATTCAAATGAAAAGAATCATCACTATAATCTTTTGAGTAATGATGTTCAAACAACTTATTTTTATGTACTACACATTGAGTTATTGATACATATTTGAGGTTTTATCCACAGAATTTTTGTGTCTTTAAACACTATAAGAGAAGAATCACCATAATCCTCAAGATTTGATGTGTCAGATATGGCTCAGATTCAATCCAATATGTGAAGATTTATTAAAATTTTACCTCACACACCATTGTATTTATTGCTTATAATTATTATGGCCCTGCAAACAAACAATTTCTGATAAATTCTGTTTTTCATAATTCACAAAGGAAAGAGTACAGTTATATATACATATATCCACACACTTAGGTTTCTGACAGATGTGAACATTCATTTTGACTATGCAATTATGAGAACTAAAACATTGCTTATGATTCTACATCTGATGAATGGATAATGTAGCATCTGGCACTGTATATTTCAAGATTTGTATCTCCTTTATTGCCTACAAACTTCCAGATTCCAGATGCATAGATTATACTCACCCGCACCTCTGTCACAATTGCAGATAAATCTGTGCTCTACGTGACAAAGTGTTCCAAGAAGGTATTCCTATTGCACTTTGGCCAGAAATAACCAAATGCACACAGAAATGATTATAAGCAATATGATTATGTCCTAATAGGCCAGAATTCATTGTCTTCAAAGTAACTTACCCTTGACTGGAGTCCCAAAATGCCCAGGACCCACTGTTCTCTAGCTCAAGGAAAAGAGTGAAGAAGAATAAGGAAGGGGGAGAGGAGAGGACTGGTCTTAACTATTTGAGGTAAAATATTTTACTTTTCTAAATTTTATTGAAACATATTTAAATTAGGACCCTCCATATTAGAGAGATAGAAGTGGCCCATAAAAGTGGAGACCCCCGGACCTTAAGCATAATAAGGTTCGTAGGAAACCCATCTTGGCTTGGAGTTGGATTACAATGTCGATAAAACAATTTGGCAGAATGGTGAGAGGCAAAGCCAACTAATAATGCAAATAAGAAATAGTGAGAGGAACATTTTAATAGCTTTAACCTTCAGTTCTAATGCTCTCTCCACTCACGGTCTGCCAAATGAACGCTAGCATGACCTCTCTTAAATCTTTCATGAAACCAGCACCCAGCACCCCAGAAGCAAAGATGGTTATGGCTTCATTTGTGTCAGGGAGGTTTTTGATGGGGGTTGAGGGGTAGGTTTGCAACTGACTTCACAGTGTTACAGGGTTTACATACATATATTTTCTGTATAATAGTCACTATGAAAGAGTAATGCCTTTTGAATTTGAGGTTATTTCATATTTTTGCCATACACCTAGAAACTGCTCAAAAAGTATCTCCTGAATATATAAATGGATGTGGAAAATGTTATCATCCACAAAGCAAAACAGAGGATGAATACCTGCCACATAACTCAGGTAAAAAACACACTAAAAAACAGGTAATTGAGGCAAATTTTCTTTTTTATAGTAGTGCAGTTCAGTTCAGTACAGTCACTCAGTCATATCCGACTCTTTGCGACCCCATGAACCGCAGCACGCCAGGCTTCCCTGTCCATCACCAACTCCCGGAGTCCACCCAAACTCATGTCCATTGAGTCGGTGATACCATCCAACCATCTCATCCTCTGTTGTCCCCTTCTCCTCCTGCCTTTAATCTTTCCTAACATCAGGGTCTTTTCAAATGAGTCAACTCTTTGCATCGGGGGGCCAATATATAGGAGTTTCAGCTTCAACATCAGTCCTTCCAGTGAACACCCAGGACTGATTTCCTTTAGGATGTACTGGTTGGATCTCCTTGCCATCCAAAGGACTCTCAAGAGTCTTCTCCAACACCACAGTCCAAAAGCATCAATTCTTTGGTGCTCAGCTTTCTTTATGGTCCAAATCTCACATCCATACATGACTACTGAAAAAACCATAGCCTTGACTAGACGGACCTTTGTTGACAAAGTAATGTCTCTGCTTTTTAATATGCTGTCTAGCTTGGTCATAACTTTCCTTCCAAGGAGCAAGCATCTTTTAATTTCATGGCTGCAATCACCATGTAGTCATTTTTTATTCATTTGTACTAGAAAGAGAACCGTATTATGTATGAAGTATAGTATGAATTTTCTTTAGTTATGCAATTTACATTTTCTCACATTTGATCAAAATATACCCTGTGATGTTGAATTAATGTAATACATGTTAATCTGTATTATATACACACACACGACACATACAGTTACTTTGTATTATGCAACATTAAAACATCAATATTCTGAAACTGCAATAGAAGTCCTTATCTCTAAGACACAATTCTGGACCTATAATCAAAAGTTTATATATATTAATGTTCTTCCACTGTCAATAATAAATGTTATCAACACAAAAATAAAATTTTTAAAATCAGAGATTAATGGATCAGGACACTGTATAAAACCAGCAAATTACATTAACTCTGACATATTTTTTAGAAGTTCTACTGAAATATCTAGAAAATGTATTAGCTATGCAATATGGTTAGCTTTCTGCCAATAGCTGTTTTTTCTAATACGTTTATCTTGCTTTTCACCTACAAGTTTATTTAAAGAATAGATACTCTGTGACTGTGTGTAACTTACTTGAAGAGATAACTTAAAAACAGTAACCAAAATAAATGTATTAGGTAACCAGAAAAGATGGTCATTACAAACAAATAATAAAAATGCCAAATTATAAATTTCCTCTTCCTCTTGCTTCTTCACCATTTCTCCTGATCTTTATTTTCATCTCAAAGAGATAAAATTCCTTGAATAAAAAGTCTTATATTTCCTTTTATCTCTAGCAATTGCCTTAGTACATAAGAAAGTGTAGATGCGCTAACGATATTTATCTCACGTGCTGTTGATTAATATTGGACCAGTTCATAAATATAAACTTGAAAAATTAAAAAAATTAAAAGTTAGAATGCCTTGGGCTTCAGGTAAATGTCTCAGGTTATTAACTTCCAAAAATTTATGTCCTATACTTTGCCTAAGCCATCAAACATATGACTGTATGTTACAATCTTTTCCTAATAATTACTTCAACATCAAATCTCAATATCAAGTATTATATGCAATTATATTCATTTCTTTAAGTATTCTTATTGATAAAATTATCCACCCCACCAAGTTCTCCAAAGTTGTGAGGCTGACACCTTTTTTAATCTCTGTAACTCACAACCCTGCCTTTCTCCTCACTTCCTAGTACAACTGAGACCATGATTCAGCAATAGAATTGATTGTATGTATCATCAACTCTCTTGTCTACTTTCTCCCCAAATTACCACCAAAATCCTATGTAAACTGTAAATTCAACTATGCCTACTTTATTTCTGTACCAGAGAGTTTTCTCAAAGCTGAAGGAACTCACACAGCAATGCTAACTGGATTCAGCTCAGTCAGTCACTCTGTCGTGTCTGATTCTTTGCTGCCCCATGGACTTCTTCACACCAGGCCTCCCAGTCCATCACCAACTCCCAGAGCATGCTCAAGCTTGTGTTCATCGAGTCGGTGTCAGTGATGCCATCCAACTGACTGGATTAGCTCTAAGTTTTTAATCGCAAATCTTAAATGGGAAGCATCTCTGCTGCCCGACTTACTACACTTCTCTTGAGAATTCATTATCCCATCTGCAAATATGTCTTTAACACCCCCTTTTCCTCTGTGAATCTTTCTCTAACGTCATCCTTTCCTGATTACCTTTTAGTTCACTAAGAGAATATAATCAATCAGAAAAGGATTTTAATTTCCTTCTAAAACTGTCTCCACCTACCACAACATACTCTGCCTTTCTTCTTGGTTCAACAGTTTCTGTATAAGGCAATCTCTTCTCTGGCACAATCAATTTCTACTCATATACACTGTCCTGGAAATTATTCCTATCCTCTACTGTAGCATTAATGTTCATCTCTATTGGAGCATGTTGACCAAAATAAAAAGCTGTGGCAAAAGCTCTTCCTTATTAAAAAAAAAAACAAAAAAATACTGTCAATTTCTTCAATTATTGCATAGGACAACACTCAGAAATGTCAGATTATAGTATAGGGCTAAAACTGTAGCATAGGGCTATACTACTGCCCTATTTAATCTATTATTTCTTCAGTCTACTTCAAAAAGTCTTGTATACTCATGTCTGAACTGAAAATACTTCCATCAATTTTACTGATATCTATATTGTCATGCCAAATGGTCTTTATCTTTTTCATTATTGATTTTTGAGCAATTTGTGATTCTACTGATCTCACCATTCCCCCTGAAGCACTTTATTCGTCTAGATTCTGGAAAAATCACCATTTCCCAATACTTATTTTTCTATTAAGCTGACTGTTTTCAGGCTTTTTTGAATGATGCATTTCTTTTTCCTGCTCCAAGTTGCTGAGTCCTACAGAGCTCAGACCTGCAAACTCTGCTCTTCCTTTCACTATGTCTACATCATTAACTCGGTAAACTGGACCTGACAGTGGACTGAAATTCCACTTATAATCGGAACAATCTCTTCTTTAAAATATTCAACCCAAACTTTTTTCAGAAATGCCACAAGTCTGAGAATAAATATCCAAATATTTTCCTGATATTTTTACATATTAAGTTAGCAGACATCTCAGGCATAGCACATTCAAAACTGAACTCTTGAATTTTTGCCCTTAAAACCTTTCCACTCTCAGTGTTATCAACTCAGCACTCATCATTCAGTGATTCCCGCTCCCACACATACCTGTGCCTTCTGTGTTACTTACAAGGGAAAAAAAAAAAAAAAAACTTTGGCCTTAACCTAGACTGCCTATTTTTTGGCTTACTCTCCATATCCAAGCTGTAAAGAAATAATATATCCAGATTTTGAAACATTTCTCACAACTTTTGTGACTACTGTTCTGATCCAAGCCAGCCCGCAAATTTATGTGGAAGAATCCTATAAATCCTACAAAACTGATTTGTTCTCGGGCCCCTTCTTTTCAGTAATTCCTGCTCGAAGCATTATCAGTGATCTACATCATCTGTTATTATATCTCTGATCTTTATTTTCATTTTATAATGTTAAAGTTATATTATAGCCTTACAAATCTCTGTACCTTCTAAGGATGTTCTCGACTCAGTTATTTACAGCTTTATTTTCCCTGGAAAGATCCTTCCCTTTTATTTAAATAATGCTATCCTTTCTTTGGGCCTCCTTGGTGACAGAGTGGTAAAGAATGGGCCTGCCAGTGAAGGAGATGCAGGAGACATGGGTTTGATCCCTGCATCAGGAAGATCCCCAGGAGTAGGAAATGAAAACCCACTCGAGTATTCTTGCCTGGGAAATTTCATGGACAGAGGAGTCTGGAGGACTACAGTCCATGGGGTTGCAAGAGTCAGACACGACTGAGCGACTAGACAACCACAAAAATCCTTTCTTCAAATGATACCACAAAGAAACCTTCCAAGTTGTTCTAAAATATCTCCCCTTAACATTTAAATTCTCTTAAATTACCTTACCTTGTCTTCTTCATAGCTTTTATAACTGTTTGGGCTTATATTTCATATATATTTATTTGTTCACTGTTTATTTCCAGTATCCTGAAATAGACTGTAAAATCTACAAAGGCATACACTTTATCTCCAGTACAGTTAAAATAGGCACATGGTCCATGCTCAATAAATACCCCTGTTAAATTAATAGGAAACTGCCTTAATTGCCTTATAAAGAAAAATTTAATGTATTATGAATTTTTGACATCTCTGAGAAGTTGGATTATGGTTTGTATTAGGGTTTGGTCAAAGTAGAATTACTATGAGAAATACTGAATTAAGGGATTTATCTTTGAGATTAGAACTCTGCAGCTATGAGAGTTGCTCTTCTTTCTTTACACATCCTCAGGACCTCTGCATAGTCTTTCTGTGTGGCTTTAATGATGTGTGACCTCATATTTTTCCACCTTAGTTTTCCAAAGCAAGTAAACTGGGCAAAAGATGAATTATGTTTTGTGACAGAGCCTCAAAAATATTTACCCTCACTTCTGTTCTGTTGGTTACAAGTGAGTCATAGGCCAGTCTAGATACACATGGAAGGGACTTAGGTTCCCTATTAAAGGGTGGTAAAGTCACATTGTAGAAGGTCACATGGGTCTATGTATAATTGCTGCATTCACTTATTGAAAATATGACTTTTTATCTTTCACCCTCTAACTACAACAATACGCATCCTCCCCATATGCAATACACAATCATTTCTCCCCTAAAGTCTCTTCAAGTCTCATCCTATTAAGGAATCAGCTTGAAGTCCAGAGTCATCTTCTTAATCAGGTCCAAGTGATCATGAGCTCATCTGGTACAATTTTTCTATATTGATCTTATTTAGAAGATCTAAAGAGACAAGTTACCTCTCCTGCTCCACCACACACACACACACACACACACACACACACACACTCACACACACACTTTCTCTCAATGGTATGACAGGATGACAGGACAAGGTGACCACCATAGATATACTCACTTAAGTGAGTAGAAAGGAAAAATCACCCAGCTATATCCATAGCACTTATGAAATCAGCAGATCACAAGTTGCCAATTTCTTAATTAGGACTTAGTCCTATTTGGTAATTTCTATATACATTGGCTCTGTCATCTATACTTTTGATTGCAACTTGTACATGATCCTTTCTTTTTTCATAAGAAAACTGCCTTTTCCACTGAGTAGACTTCTCACCATGCTCCCTGCCAATAAGTTTGTGGACCTGAAGGTCCCTTTTTGTCTTGTACATCTTCTGTCACTATAATTCTAGCTGTAGGTAACTTTCACTAGGGAAAAAAATCTTAAAAATGTGTTGGTTTTTTTATGCATTGTAGGGGAGTACATTCAATTTGAAAAAAAGGAACAACCAGCAATCTCTTTGAGACAAATCCTTCCTTATTTTAGGCTATGGGAGAGGCTGGTACAGAACAGTGCTTTTAAGTTTCTCCTAATCTCCATTATTCAAGTGAAAGGACCTTGAAGTCATGCCTTTAAGATCCAAAGAAGGACTTTGGTCTATTTGAAAATGTGAATCTTTGGTATAAATCTTTCCGAAATCTTAACAAAGGATTTTATAATCCTACTCTGATTTTTATTTTTATACTAAAGTTCTTACTCACTTTCAAACTCTAGCTAGCCGGAAACATTATTCTGAGCCCTTTACCTTTCCCAAAATGTCATTCCAACACAGAATAACTCATTCTTTAATATAGGTCTTGGGCTTCCCTGCTGGCTCAGATGGTAAAGAATCCACCTGCAATGGATACCTGGGTTTGATCCCTGCGTTGAGAAGATCCCCTGGAGAAGGGAAGGGCTACACACTCCTGTATTCTTGCCTCCAGGGACAGAGGAGCCTGGAGGGCTACAGTCCAAAAGTTCACAAGGAGTCAGACATGATTGAACTACTAACCACATAAAGCAGGCAAGTAGTGCATCTCTTTCCTTATTCACTTTATTGTAAACTTCTGCTAGGAGGTACCCTCAACATTTTGCTGAGAAGTGTCCTGCACAAGATCATCAAGTCATTAGGTATATTTTCTCTTTTCCAAGCTAGCACAGGTGATAGTTTAGTTGTATTTTCTGGCAATATAATATGGGTCTCTTCTATCAGCCTTCAAAAACAAGGTGTTCTTTAATACTTCACTGACAATATTTCTAGGTCAGTTAAATGTCAGTATTTGTTGTGATCAAGGCCATACCTGTTTCAATTAACCATCCCCACAAGTTCTTTCAGCTCTATCCTAACCCTCAGTTCAAAAGCCAATGTCATGTTCTTTTGTAAAAATACCTTTTCCTGCGATGAATTTTAGTTTTAAGTATGAGAACCAATTCCTACCAATGACCTGGAGATCTGTCAGTTGGATACATTGAAAAAGGTTTCTTTCTTTCTTTTTTTTTTCAATTTATTAAGGGAAAATAGGAGTCATCAAATTTATTTTCCTGCTGAATCTTTTAAGGAAAAAATGAAACAACTGTAACTGATACAGCCTTTTGAATGAAATTTGGCTTGGGTAAGCTGATGGACATTACAGGTGAGCTAAATTTCCTCTACACCAATCACAGATCTCTGATTTCATGCATAAAAGTTAGGAATATCTAAATAAGCACTAGAAAACCACAAATCTCCAGGTTCCCTCAAAACCTGAAGACTGAAAGAACTGTTTCTTTCATCTTCTTAACCACTCTTTACCTCAAACACTGTTCAAGCCTTCAGCTTCCAACAACTGACAAAAAGGCATCTCATCTCAAAGGGACCAGTGATTTGTCTTGGAGTTTCTCTGGCACCAAAGAGCTAGTCATCTACAGAAAACACCTGGGACTTGAGCTTGCACAAACTAAGACATGTAGAGATTTAACAGCTCATGAGGAGACTTCCCTGGTGGTTCAGTGGCTAAGATTCCACACTACCAACACCACAACTAAGACCCGGCATAGTCAAATAAATTAAAAAATAAATTAAAAAAAATTTTAAAAAGCTTAAGTATCCAGAGACAGAAAACCTGACATTAAAAAAAAAAAAAAAAAGGGCAATTCCTGATCTATGTCAGAGGGAGTCAGGAAATAAAAGCTTCATTCAAAAATACTCTGTTCTTCTGAACTTTAAGTGAACTTTCCCAATTTCATCCTACATGGCTTCTTGAAAATTCCCAGATGCACTGAGCCCCAGCTGCCTATATTGATGGACCAGCCTCTGTACTTTCCAAAATAAACAATTTGTATGAGGACTTCAGCTCAGGCTTTGAGTTCCTAGGCAATGCCAGCAATAGACCCAGACCAAACATTAGAGACATGTTTATAGTTGAATGAATCTACTAATTAGAGGAATTTATTCCCTATTCAAAGAAAATAATAACCCCGATTTATAAACACAGAAAAGCCTGTGTCTCTTTTTAACCGTGGTTCATCCGCTTGGTGCTTGATTTGTCAAATAAAAATAAGTTGCTTCTCTGGGGCCCTACTTCATTACTACAGCACCTAGATAAACTCTCTGCTCAGAAAGCCAAGTTTTGAGAGCTGCTCCTAATAAAGATGTTCTTTGCCTCATCAATTTGTATTGTACACTGTTGCTGCAGATTAAATTGATCAAATGTTAGTCTTTTCTCTAATATGAAGGCCAGTTTTATATTTTAAGAGAAAACTAAATAAATTGAGAATTACCCAAAGAAGAGACACAGCAATACTTAAAGGAATGGAAAATGGAACATAGAATAAAGGCACTATTTTTGTGTCTCCAAGACAACAAGCATTGGTTAAGGTTTCACAATAATGAGGATATCATTTACATCTAAAATTAATGTAATTCACTTTTATAAAAGTTTGATTATAAGTTGGGAGATTTTAGTAGCTTTTATGGGGAAATAGACTACAATCTTCTTTTATGGTTAATAATGAAAACCCTTTACTATCCAATTTTGATTTTTAAGATTAAACTAAAAATTAAAACAGTTTTGATAAAATGATTAGCCTGAAAAAAGTGCATGTTTGCAGAAAAATTATTCTAAAGAACACTTAACTTGGTGATTGATGTCAAGATAACATGTGTTGTTAAAGTTAAATCTTTAATGTTTGCAATTTCAGAAGTGTTGTCAATATTTTTATGCTTTCTTATTAGATATCAAAAGCCACATAGTATTATGAATTTTTATAACATGTAATGAAAGACAAAATATGAATCTAATAATAGAATATTAATTTAATTGTATGGTAACTTCAACTTTCTTATTGAACATTCTATTTGATTCTTTCACAAGTGAAAATGAATCATTCTCAAAATTTAAAAAGTCTATTGAAATAGAAACACTTGCCAGGTAAAACATTCACATAATCATCAAAATATGAGAAATATTAAAAAGTGAAAATCATCAAGACTCAAACTATGAAGCATAAGAATAAAGATATTTTTTTCATCTGTAGAAAGGTATTTTTTTGTCACATATGTCAAATTAATGTGAGTTCTAAAAAAGCTGGAGCAAATTGAAGAATACCCCAAGCTACCAAATACGACAAAAGCTTTACAGTTCCCCAGGCCCAAGATGACATTACCATTTACATAATGTAGGGCTGAGTCAATAATCAGAACCATTTTGATTTCTCAGAGAATCTGAAGAAAAATACGGGAACTAAGGGAGAACAGGAAAGTAGAAAAGAGCAGCATCCATAAAATAGATTGTGCATTGATCATGAGAATTTCAATTACTGGAAAAATGTCTTGCACAATAGCCCTGGAGTCGATAAAGTAAAATGCATAGTCTTAGGAGGGATGCTGGATGAGTCTCACACACCATTTGTTATGGAACCTCAACAGAACAGTAAAAACAAGAACTCCTGGACAGAATCTTGCTGAACAAACTCAGCCACTATGGAATTTCGAGAGTTCGGTGATCACTAGACTTCAAAATATTTTCAATTTCCATTGAAGTAGATGATGTCTGTTGTTTTTAACAAACTATATAAATCACCACAGTTTTGATGCTTGTGCTCTCTTACCCAGAAGTCTTCAATTTTCTCGAATTTTTAAAACAAAAGTCATTCTCATGCATCAGCAATGTTAAAATCATGAACCACACCTTTGAACAATTATTATCTAACTTAACCCCCCCAATTAATCTAAGCTTATATATGGTTATCTTAATTGATATATCTTTTTGAAACCTCCACCCATGTCTAATTTCTGTATTTTCTGCTTTAGCATGTATTCATAAGACAAGTTTAACAATGTTTTTAAAGAGAAATTACTAGTTACTGTAATTTGAAATGGCACCATTTTATTTATTGGAAATCCAAAACTAAGTATCTAATGTTCATTGTGCATGTGTGCTAAGTTGCTCAGTCACGTCTGACTCTTTGTGACCCCATGGACTGTGGTTGCCAGGCTCCTCTATCCATGGGATTCTCCAGGCAAGAATACTGGAGTGGGTTGCCATGCCACCCTCCAGGGGATCTTCCCAACCCAGGGATCAAACCCACATCTCTTATGTTTCCTGCATTGGCAGGCGGGTTCTTTACCAATAGCACCAAGTGTCCTAATTTGCAATAGTGATATTTTAAAATAATTAGAGTTTTTGCTTAGACCCATTTACCAACTTTTTCAGGTAAGAACTATTTGTTTGGACAATAACCCTCATATATCTATACACATATACATTTCACTTGGTTCTTAGTTAAGAAATAGTTAACATTCTAATTTCCATAAATTTGCCTTACAACATCTAATACCACATCTGGGACATCTCAACATCGCAAGCAAATATCAACAGAGATACTACTACTACTAATGATAATAATACCAGAAGAAGAAGAAAAAGGAGGAGAAAAGTTTAAGTGTAAATTTTAAGTATTAGGCTCTTGTGTAATTATATATATATACATATACATATATGTACACATATATGAACATTTTATGACTCTTTGTACAATAAACTGAAATCAAAATAACTGCACAACTGATGAATTCAATGAAAATTATATTTCCTCTTTAACTGAATTACCTAGTCATATTAATATAAACGACTGATTAGCAAACAGAAGAGAATAAATGGATTGTGCCTTTTGCTGTTGTTCAGTTGCAAAATCATGTCCAACTCTTTGCAACCCATGGACTGCAGCATGCCTGACACTGGTATTAAAATTTACAGATTAAATTATTTTTGAACACTGATTATATAACTCATATAAGAATTATATTTTGAATGCTGAGATATATATATGAACATGCTTTTTGAACACTAATTTTTAATAGAAACCAATATTGTACTCAATTTGACTTTACAGTGATATTTTTGCATATCCTAAACACTAGTAAAAATAATTGCAGTGAGGATTAAATACAAAAATAATTTAAACCAAACAAAAATTTAGAAATAAAACTTAAGGTGAGGTTTGAGGCAGGTCAAACATTGAGTGAATTTTTTTAAAGGTAAATGGACAAACAAGTCTATACTGGGCATTTTTGACTAAAGATCAGAGAACATTTTTATAAATGACATTTTTCTATAAAGAAACACATCACACATTTACCAATAAGAAGGCACTTGACTAGCATATGTTCCCAATAATTAAGCTCTTAAATCTGACAGGGCATCTGTTTTAGGTTCATTCAAGGAAATAACTGAGGGAATGCTTGGACTAAAATCTGTTATCTTGCTAATGAAGAACCTTTCTGAGGGAGCAAGAGACAAATGCATTCACATTCCCTATTTACTCTATTTTCTATTTATCCTTTACTTTTCCTGTTTTCTCTTGCTCTTTGTACGTTTCCTCACTTTCAGTAATTATTATATCATCCTTTCTTTGTTTGACTAACATATTATGTAAATAAAATTTATTTAACATTGAGTACAATAGCTTCTAATTCTCTTGGAAATCAGTCTGAGAATTGATCTTTCATATCTTTCATGGAAGAAGAATTGAGAGACATACAGGAGCATGTAGAATTGCAAATCAAACAGATAGATATAAAGAAGGATCAAGAGTACATCATTCACTATGAATGAAAATGGCAGAGGCAGATAGGTAAGAATTATGGATATGTATTCAGTTCAGTTCAGTTCAGTCAATCAGTCATGTCCAACTCTTTGTGACCCCATGAATCGCAGCACGCTAGGCCTTCCTGTCCATCACCAACTCTTGGAGTTTATTCAAACTTATGCCCGTTGAGTCGGTGATGCCATCCAGCCATCTCAGCCTCTGTCATCCCCTTCTCCTCCTGCCCCCAATCCCTCCCAGCATCAGGGTCTTTTCCAATGAGTCAACTCTTCGCATGAGGTGGCCAAAGTACTGGAGTTTCAGCTTCAGCATCAGTCCTTCAAATGAACACCCAGGACTGATCTCCTTCAGGATGGACTGGTTGCATCTCCTTGCAGTCCAAGGGACTCTCAAGAATCTTTTCCAACACCACAGTTCAAAAGCATCAATTTTTTGGCGCTCAGCTTTCTTCACAGTTCAACTCTCACATCCATACATGACCACTGGAAAAACCATAGCCTTGACCAGACATACCTTTGTTGGCAAAGTAATGTCTCTGCTTTTCAATATGCTATCTAGGTTGGTCATAACTTTCCTTCCAAGCAGTATGTGTCTTTTAATTTCATGGCTGCCGTCACCATCTGCAGTGATTTTGGAGCCCCCAAATATAAAGGCTGACACTGTTTCCACTGTCTCCCCATCTATTTCCCATGAGGTGATGGGACCAGATGCCATGATCTTAGTTTTCTGCATGTTAAGCTTTAAGTCAACTTTTTCACTCTCCTCCTTGTATTAGACCTATGTAAATCATAATCTTGTTTCCACCACCTGATAGGTAACTGTAGGGATGTTACATAACCTTTTAAAGCTTCAATTATTTTATTTAAAGATGCATGTAATATTAGATTATGGGACTATGTAGAGTTTTATGAGAATTCAATGATTTAGCATATGCAACAATTGTAATATTTTTTAATTGAGTGCCTATACATGTCAGATGCTATGTTGATAAATGTTTAATAAAAATTAGCTTCAAATGTTGTCCCATTAGGCATCTGAATGACAGTAAATCAAAGGACACATATTTTAAAATGGTTGGAGTCATAATATCTATCTGCCAATAGAGGCTAGAGAGACAGCACTTAACTCATCAAAAGGTGGAAGAAATAGACAATTAATAGAATAATCAAAGAACTGTGAGTATTTTGACACAAGATTTTGTATATCATTGCCTGACTTTTTAATGTTGCTATTGATAACAGTGAGGATGATGGTTATGAAGATAAGAATGCTAAAGATGATGATAATGATAATAGTGATAATAAAGTGAAGTGCTCATTATTGTCCTGAATTGCAATACAGGTCTCAAAATTCTAAGTAAAACATAAGTGAATTGATCACATAGTATATTAACATAAAATACCAGGATTTAAGATATTTTCTTTGTATCTTAAGAAATATTATCAATAGAACTACTAGAAAATTGAGAGTTTGGCTTTGAACTTCTTACCACTAGCACCACTAGGCTTCCCAGGTGGTGCTAGTGGTGAAAGAACCCACCTATCAATGTAGGAGACATAGAGAGGTGAGTTTGATCCCTCAGTTGGGAGGTTCCCCTGGAGGAGGGCATGACAACCCACTTCAGTATTCTCTCCTATGGACAGAGGGGCCTGGCAGGCTACAGTTCATAGGGTCTCACAGAGTTGGACATGACTGAGCAACTTAGCTTTGAACTTCTGGTTTTAAAAGGAGAAAATAATCGATGATGGTTATGAGTGGAAGCTAGGAAAGACTGTGTGTGTGTGTGTGTGTGTGTGTGTGTGCGCACACGCGTGCATATGTGCATATATGCCATGATATTAAACAGAATTCTTTATTAGATACTTGTCATTCAGAAAAACGATGAAAATTTTAAGTAACAGGAATTCACTTCACTTGCCTTGATTACAAATCACTCATAATTATAGCTGATCACCACTGAATGAAGTTCAGGTTGTATATTCTCTTCAAATATGGTACAAAAAAGAAAGTATAATTTGTCAGATGAGTCTTGTCATCAGCCTAGAGTTATTAGTTCAATTTTTCAGGGTATTACTCTACCATAAAAATTACCTAAATTTATGTTCACATTACATTGTTGTCTCATAGCTGAAATAAATGTTAACCATTCTCCATGGAGTTACTTAATCATACTCCATCAGAGTCACTATCAATTTTTCAACTGTGATTTCTTCTCTTCACTATGCCCTTCACTATGTACTTAAGGAAATGAACTTTACATTTTCTACACTTCTAAAGAAATTTGAACATATACATTTTAATAACACACCATAATTTTATCATTATTTATTAGCACACACACTCATCTAAATTGTTACCATTTTTGATCAATGCCATGCAGCCAGCTTATGCTGTGCTGTGCTTAGGTGCTCAGTCATGTCTGACTCTTTGCAACCCCATGGACTATAGCCTGCCAGGCACCTCTGTCCATGGGGATTCTCTGGGCAAAAATACTAGACTGGGTTGCCATGCCCTCCTCCAGGAGATATTCCCAAATCGGGGATTGAACCCAAGTCTCCCACATTACAGGCAGATTCTTTACTGTCTAAGGCACCAGGAAAGCTCAAGAATACTTGAGTGGGTAGCCTTTCCCTCCTCCAGGGGATCTTCCTGACCCAGGAATCCAACTGGGGTCTCCTGCATTGCTGGCACATTCTTTACCAGCTGAGCTAGCAGGGAAGCCCATCCAGCTTATACCTCATGTTTACTGAACAACTAAATGTACATTTAAGGGTTGACTCCAAATATCTAATAATCTGGTCATACAAACTCTTGGATTAAAATATGTCAATTTTGGAGAAAAATACTGAATTGAAGTGTGAGAAGTTTCAGTTGTATGAACAATATTACAGTCATTTATAAAGATTATTTTAACTTACATTCTACAAGAACACTAGGACTCATAAATATTGTTAAAATACAGACATTCATATGTGATAATTTTAATAAAACTGGGTAACTACTTTAATATGAATTTGATAAGGAATTGTGATTTTTATTTGTATCTATTCAAATTTAGACATAATTTTGGTCATGAAAAAACTGTACTTTGAGTTACCTTATATTAAACTTATGCCAAAAATTAATGCTGCCGTATATAATATGATAGTTCACTATCTACCTCTAAACACTGTGTAAAAGATAACCAATTATACAGAGTGTAACATTTAACTTTTGAATTTAATGGCAACAGAGCTGCTTTACTCTTTATTAATTTGATTTTTATTATTAAAATCAGACCCCTGAATGTTATATTAAAGCTGTTTTTTCGTTCAAGTATTTTCATTATCCATGATTACTTCTAATTAAAGTTTCTTTGAGCTCAATATGCTTTTGAATGACTTTGTACTAATAGTGTACATTATATCCAAATAACCTGGCAAAGTTTTAAAAATGCTTGTTTTGGGATGACCTTATTATGGTGAGAAAAATTTCTATCTTTTAAAAGTTGATAACTCTGGAATTACTCTTGCTCAGACTGTTCACAATATAATATACCATATGTATCATTTTCTAGCCACAGCTGATCAAACTCATCTTTTCCCAGACATTCAAAAAGGTGTCAAAACTTCATGATTGATGGTACGTCCTAATTACCCAAGATGTGAGTTTTTACACTATTGGCTGGTAGAGTGAACTGATGGACAGATGCAGTAATGCCATGTGGGGCAGAAAGGAGCAGACATTCTAACAGATAATGTGAACAGGAGCAAAACACCTGCGTTAATGGCTTGGGGTTCACAATCTCCAGACTCATCTCTCCACACATTATAGTTAATTGGAACTTACGTGGACAGGATTTCTAGATAATACTTTTGAAAGAGAAACTTTCCAAATTTCAAAAGGTTAACTTTCGCTTTGATGGAAGAGTCTTCTCTGTTGATCAATACTTAATAAGAAATCTAGCTGAAAAAAAGGAAACCTGGCCAAGTCAGTTACTTTTTCTTAACATTATTAAAAAGCACTCACGTCACCGGGTTCAGTACAACATATGTGTCTTCTATGTTTGAACAGATATAAAATTACTGAGAGCAACTGCTTATAAATAATAATAAATATGGACTAACTAATATTTGATACAGTCATCTGTGCTTCCCATGCATTTTCATATTAGGCTATAAAAAGCAATTAAAATCTTGCCATATGGCTTACATTAAAAAAAAGGAAGGGGTAAATAAAAAGAGGCTAAGGAAGGGTTTGGTGGCTCAGATGGTTAAAGAATCTTCCTGCAATGCAGGTGACCCGGGTTCGGTCCCTGAATGGGAAGGTCCACTGGAGGAGGGAATGACTATCCACTCCAGTATTCTTGCCTGGAGAATTCCATGGACAGAGGAGTCTGGAGGATTACTGTCCATGGGGTCAAAAAGAGTTGGAAACTACTGAGGAACTAGCAGATGCAGGCTAAGGAAATACAAAGTATACCAGTTATTGTATTAATGCATTAATGGTATTTTAAAGCTCTTGCTTAAAAAATGCAAGACTGACTGATCTTTAAAAAGACCAGTAAGAAGTAGTAAAAAATCTGGTTATTTAACTCAATCCACCACTCAACTGCTTAAACAAATACTTGTTTATGTGTTTTCCAGAAATACAGATAGACATTTTTAGATAAATATAAACTGTTTTCCACCAATAGATCTTAAGTGGAATAAATGCTAAAAGACGTGACTGAATTGAGTACAAAGTGGTGATCGAAGCAATGTTCTGATTTGATTCAATAAAGTTGATTAAAAGAAAACAGTGTTTCTGGATAAATATATATCTATATAAAAACAGTGACCATATGTATTAGTTTTCTAGGGCCGCCATGACAAACTCTACAAACTGGGAGACTTAAAATAACAAGAATGAATTATTTCATACTTTTAGTGTCCAGAAGCCCAGAACAAAACGTCTGCAGGGTTATGGGTACTCTAAAGGCTCAGCAGAAGCATCCTTCTTTGCCTCTTCCTAGCTTCTGGTGGTTGCCAGCATCCTCAGCTTACAGCTACATTACCAACTTCAGCCTCAGTCTTCATGAAGACGTTGTCTCTGTGTGTGACTGTGTCTCTGTCTTCTAATAAAGACAACTGTCATATTGAATTCAGTATTGTTGTTCAGCCTCAGTCATGTCCGACTCTTTGTGACCCCATGGACTTCAGCATGCCATGCTTCCCTGTCTTTCATTATCTCCTGGAGTTTGCTCAACCTCAAGTCCATTGAGTCAGTGATGCCATTCAACCACCTCACCCCCTACCACCACTTCTCCTTTTGCCTTCCATCTTTCCCAGCATCAAGGACTTTTCCAATGAGTTGGCTCTTCACATCAGGTGTCCAAAGTATTGGAGCTTCAACACCAGTCCTTCCAGTGAATATTCAGATTGATTTCCTTTAGGATTGACTGGTTTGATCTCCTTGTTGTACAAGGGACTCTTAAGAGTCTTCTCCAGCATGAATTCAGTAGGACCTCATCTTAATTAGCTGCATCTTCAAAGATCCTGTTTCCAAAGAGGCTTCACTCATAGGTAACTACTGTTTTTTATTTTGCTTTAAATTTAATTTTTTTCAGATAATATTTTCCAGATAAAGGCTCAATGCCCATAAAGCATGACATTATTTTGGTAAATTTACTATCTTACCACCTCTCAAATCTGATTTGTCAGCAAGGAGGACTATTCCTTTACATTAACTAATCTTAACCCAAGGGTCCTGGTGTAATTGATGTGATAATTACAGGTACTGTTGGGACTTTATGCTCTGGGTGCTACATTATGTACATAGAAGGCAAATGGTAATTACAAAAGGCTGTTTTATCAACAGAAAATAATAGCAGGGACTACTTAGACAACAAAACTCTTCCTTTCTGTCTCTCTCTCTTTTTTTCTCTCAGGAGATCAGAGATTCTTGAAGGATGTTAGTAGTCTTCTCTAAACACTGATTTCTGGCAACGCTGAATTTTCACATAGAATTTTATATTTAATAAATAATGTTCACATAAACTGAAGATCTATATATCCTTATCAAAGTCATTGAAAAGTAGATGATGGACAAAAAAGAAAAAAATATGGTGAACTATATAGTACAAAGCCTATAAGTGTCATAAGCAAAAACAGGATTTCAACAAAGCCTAGTATACTTCTTGAAATAAAATTCAAAAATTTAGACATTCAATCTTTTATCATCATGCTCTCTTACAAGTTTCTAAGGGAATTCATTGGAACTATTTGAAATGCCTACCATTTCCTATGACATGCAGTATTTTATGTTTTTCATCTTCTACAATACATATATGGGTACATATACACCATTTGTACAAGTATATATTTAGCCATACATATCATATACACATTCACTTGCCCACATACACGTATTTCATTAAGATTTTTTCATAGAGGAACACTGTGTTTTTAGCAAACTCAGAAATGGAAACAATACTATTAATTTGGTGCAAAAGTAATTGTGGTTTTGCATTATTGCATTTAGCCGTTTGATAGATGAATATTTTCTTAAATAAACATGGTTATGCTATATAGAGGTTAATAGAGTTTTGCCGAGAGAATTCACTGATCATAGCAAACACTCTCTTCCAACAACACAAGAGAAAACATAAACATCACCAGATGGCCAACACCAAAATCAGATTGATTAGGTTCATTGCAGCCAAAGATAGAGAAGCGCTATACAGTCAGCAAAAACAAGACCAGGAGCTGACTGTGGTTCAGATCATGAACTTCTTATTGACAATTTCAGATTTAAACTGAAGAAAGTAGAGAAAACCACTAGACCATTCAGGTATGACCTAAATCAAACCCCTTACGATTATACAGTGGAAGTGACAAATAGACAAGAGATTAGATCTGATAGACAGAGTGCCTGAAGAACTATGGATGGAGGTTTGTGACATTGTACAGGAGGCAATGATCAAGACCATCCCCTAGAAAAAGAACTGCAAAATGGCAAAATGGTTGTCTGAGGAGGCCTTACAAATAGCTGTGAAAAGAAGAGAAGCAAAAGGTAAAGGAGAAAAGGAAAGATATATCCATCTGAATGCAGAATTCCAAAGAATAGCAAGAAGAGATAAGAAAGCCTTCCTCAGTGATCAATGCAAAGCAATAAAGGAAAGTTATAGAAGGGAAAGACTAGATATCTCTTCAAGAAAATTAGAGATAGCAAGGGAATATATCATTTAAAGATGGGCATAATAAAGGACAGAAATCGTTTGGAGCTAACAGAAGCAGAAGATATTAAGAAGAAGTGGCAAGAATACACAGAAGAAATATACAAAAAAGATTTTCATTACCCAGATAATCACGATTGTGTGATCCCTCGCCTAGAGCCAGACATCCCGGAATGCGAAGTTAAGTGGGCCTTAGGAAGCATCACTATACACAAGTTAGTGGAGGTGATAGATTTCCAGTTAAGCTATTTCAAATCCTAAAAGATGATGCTTCGAAACTGCCACACTCAATATGACAGCAAATTTGGAAAACTCAGCAGTGGCCACAGTACTGGAAAAGGTCAGTTTTCATTCCAATCCCAAAGAAAGGCAATGCCAAAGAATGCTCAAACTACCACACAATTGCCCTCATCTCACACACTAGGAAAGTAATGCCTTAGGGCAGAAAGCAAGGAAGAACTAAAGAGCCTCTTGATGAAAGTGAAAGAGGAGAGTGAAAAAAGTTGGCTTAAAACTTAACATTCAGAAAACTAAAATCATGGCATCTGGTCCCATCACTTCATGGCTAATAGATGGGAAAACAATGGAAACAGTGATAGACTTTAATTTTTTGGAGGGTTCCAAGATCACTACACTTGGTGACTGCAGCCATAAAATTAAAAGATGCTTGCTCTTTGGAAGAAAAGTTATAACTAACCTAGACAGCATACTCAAAAGCAGAGACATCATTTTGACAACAAAGGTCCATCTAGTCAAAGCCATGTTTTTTCCAGTAGTCATGTATGGATGTGAGAATTGGACTATAACGAAAGCTGAGCGCTGAAGAATTGATGCTCTTGAACTGTGGTGTTGAAGAAGACTCTTGAGAGTCCCTTGGATTGCAAGGAGATCCAACCAGTCCATCCTAAAGGAAATCAGTCCTGAATAATCATTAGAAGCACTGATGCTGAAGCTGAAACTCCAATACTTTGGCCACCTGATGTGAAGAACCGACTCTTGGAAAAGACCCTGAACCTGGGAAAGATTGAAGGCGGGAGGAGAAGGTGACGACAGAGGATGAGACAGTTGAATAGCATCATCAACTCAACGGACATGAATTTGAGTCAACTCTAGGAGTTGATGATGGACAGGGAGGCCTGTCGGGCTGCAGCCCATGGGATCGCAAAGAGTCGGACATGACTGAGCAACTGAACTGAACTGATGCTATACATCATTTATATGTACATTGTTCATATATCGGGGCATATAATGTCCCTCTGTGTCTCTCTCTCAGCCCTAAGTAAAACGTGAGTTAGCTATCAATCATATCAGTTCTGTTTAGACATTGGCAACTGAGGTTTTGAGATATTGAGTAATTTATAAAAAATAAAGTAGAAAAAGAAAACCATGCCTCATGTGCTATGGAGATGGGAATCAAATTCATGGATTTCTGGCTCAAAATATTATCAGCGTTCTTAATCCAGTTACTAGGGTTTCTATGGTTACTAGCAATTCACTCTTATGCTAAATTCACTTGTGTTCTCATTTAATTAGGAATTTTCTGAATTGAATCACTTTTAGAAATTTACTTTATTCTATAGCATATCAGTAATATTACATGCTTGATATGTTTGTATTAAATGTTATTGGAAAATAATTACTAATTTATGCTTTCAGAGAAATTAGCACCAGAATGGCTCTTGCTGTGAACTATAAAATCTGACAAATACATGAAGCAACTGTTTTTATGCACTACAGAACAAACAAGGCAAGAGGGTAAATCTTGAAAAAAGGAAAGTTATGAGGAATCCCTTCCCCCATTTCCCAGGCTTCTGTCTGAAGGAATTCTCCTACCCACCACATAGGTAGGTAGAATCAACACAGAACATGTAGCTCTTAGTGGACTGAGCAAGCAAGTGTTGACGTTCATTGCTACTCTAGTTGGATTTGTGGGCTCAAGTCCTGAAGAAAAGATAGCTGAGCAGAGCAGGTGACAGCCAGCTCTAATGGAGGTTCACTGTGGTTCCTCAGATGAACGCTAAGCTGCATGGCAAAAGTCAATCTGTGAGACTCAACAGTTTCTAACTGCTACATGGCTGAGACCTGAATGGAGATTGTTGTTTAGGGGTAGGGATTCAGGGTGTTGGAATTCTAGCAGAGTCAGATGAGGGAGACTTCAGTGAATTCTTTAGTCATTTATTTGAGAAACCAGAAAGGCTGTAACTTAGGGGTTAATAACAAAATATAAATGGAGAATCACGTTGGAGAACTGAGGTCAAAAATAAAATTTATCGTTCCTTTAAAAAATCTTCATATAAATAAATAAAACATTTATGAAAGCTCAAAAGCTGCCAGTTACTTCTTTGACCATTAGAATAAAATTCACCACCTTTTAACTGAAAACAGCACTGTTCAGAATGCCTATAATCCTATAACATATCATGTCTGGCACACAAATAAAAATTGTCAGGTATGGTACTTCTGAACTGCTTAAAAATTACAAAGCACCAGAGAGTATACAAATTTTGTAATTTGTACAAAAGGACAAAAATGAAGATAAATTAGCAATCAATAAAATCACAAATTATTTAATACCCATATTCAATAACCAACTGATCAAAGTAGACATAACAAAGGACATTAAAATGTTTTGATTGTCATTACAATGATAACAGACCATATCAAAATTTGAGAGTTGCAGTTAAAGAGTTCATAGATGAAATTTAATAGTAATAAAAGTTGTTGAAAATAAAGATGAAGAAGAAAAACCAGGAGAAAGAGAAAGAGAAGAAGAGTAGAAAGAAGAGTGAGAATAAGAAGGAGATGAAGAGGAAGAAGAGAAGAAAAGGAGAAGGGAGTAAAGATTAATCACTTTATTTCACCTAAAAAAACTAAAAAGGGGAGATAAACTTCTACCCAAGACATGTAGAATGAACAGAAACATAAAAACAAGAGCACACACAAACAGAAAACCAACACTTAATAGAAAAGATCAAAATATAAGACAAATTGAGTTGTTAAATTTACTTTTAGACAATTAAGCAAAAAAATAGAAAATATAACTTACCAATATCAGGAATAAAGGAAGAGGCAATTCTTTTTGATTTTATAGACCTTAAAGATATAACCGTTCATTTCAGTTCAGTTGCTCAGTCGTGTCCCACTCTTTGCGACCCCATGGACTGCAACATACCAGGCCTTCTGATATAACAAGGTACTGATATAATCAACTTGTGCCAATATATTTGATAAATTAAGTGAAATACACAAATTCATTGAAAAAATAACCTTTGCTAATATAAGAAAAAAACAAAAGAAGTATGCATCATTACATATTACACATAAAATTTTAAGTGAATAGAAAGCCATTTCCAGAAAGTAAAGCTTTGAGTCCATATGGTCTCACTGATAATGAGTAATATCACAAAACTTAAGAAAGCAATTATATAAATCACAATATGATTATATGACTTTGCATTTTTTTCAGTTAATGTGGTGAATTACACTACTGTTTTTGTCTTGATGTTCAAACAGCATTGCCTTTCTGGTATAAGCCCCAATTGATTATGAAGCTATTGCACACACGCTAAGTTGCTTCAGTTGTGTCTGACTCTGTGACCCTACAGATAACAGCCTGCCAGTCTCCTCTGTCCATGGAGTTCTCCAGGCAAGAATACTGGAGCAGGTTACCATTTCCTCTTCCAGGGGATCTTCCCAACCCAGGGATGGAAACTGGGTCTCCTGTGTCCTTTTGCATTGGCAGCAGGCTCTTTATCACTAGTACCACCTGGGAAACTCTATGAAGGTATTAATCTAAAACAAATGGACGGCCAGATATTTCTTAAGTAATGACAAGTTTATTTGAAATCAGCAGAGAATTGCAATATGGGGTCTGCAATCATGGCCAGCCACATGCAGGTCCCAACTGGGCAAGGGAAGGAAAATGCTTTCATTGAGGGGGAAAGGAAGTTGGGAAGGGTGTCCTAAACAAAGTTTCCAGGGCTTTTTATTGGCTGAGTCCTTGCCAGTAAAAAACAGGAGTCTTTCTTCTTCCTGTTGGATTTGACTGTCTTCACAGGGCATGAGAGTTCCCCCTTCTGGTCTCCCTTCTCTCTTTAACTGAGTGGATGCCTACTCAGTGACTCAGTCATGTCTGACTCCTTGTGACCCTCTGGACCTTAGCCCCTTGTCCTTAGGATTTTTCAGGCAAGAATCCTGGAGTAGTTGGTTGCCACTTCCTCCTCCAGGGGATGTTCCTGATTCAGGGATCGAACCCACATAGCCTGTATCTCCTGCATTGCAGGCAGATTTTTTACTGATGACCCATTTAACTGAGCACCACTATTTAATCTGTTAATTAAGATTTTTTTTTACAAAATATTATCCTTCTTTATTAACCACTACATCCAATTTTCTAATATTATGTTAAGTATTTCTGTATGTATGTTTTTCCAGTATATTGGTCTGTCATTTCTTTCTTACAAGTTCTTTGTCATTTTACTAATAGGATTGATACTAGCCTGAAATGAGACTACAAAGGGCAGCCCTAAAGTACCCGTTTCCATTATAAACAGTTTGAATGCTGGAGAAGTTCAATATTTTGAGGGAAAAATCTGTCTCAAATGAGGTAAAAACAGTGTTTGGACTCCTGGTTTTGCTAAAAATATATTTAGTGCTTTTTAATAATAGAATCTTAATGGAGTGTATATGTATATGTTTGTGTGTGTGTCTGTCTGTGTGTGTATTGTTTCCCAAGAAGATTGATGTTATTCTTTTCTAATATAATAATAATATTACCGAGAGACATTACATTGCAGATTTGTGCATTTGTCTGGTTTTTCTGCTGGTTGTGTAATTGACATCAGTGACAACTATAAAATACAGGCTGGAATTAGCCAGCTTTTCTAAACAAACTGGTGTCTCAGAGACACATTTACAACCACTTACTTGATATCCATATTAAGCTTATCAAAAGCAAAATTTTAAATTGAAATAAGATTTGACATTGAAAAGAAGATCATTCCTGCATATTATAGCCTTGGAATGATTACCATGTTTCAATGCTAGATACATTTTTAATAACTTATTCTGAAAATATTTGCTATAAAAATCATACAATTATCTGCCAGATTTAATAGATGGAGATTCTTTTCCAATTTCCATATCTGTCCTCTTTGTGTGGTAGCAAATATTTTTTTTTAAACTTCAAGTGAGGTATTATGTGAATGTCTTATGTGAGGTATTATGTGAATGTAATTTTGTAATTTTACAAGTTAAAATATACAAATCCATTCTTCACAGCTGATGTTAGTCATTGAATGAAAATCAGTCTGTAGCAACTGCTAAAATCAAAGGCAATGATAGATATATATCATTTTAATTATTTCAAATACATATTTTATTATGTATAGATCCAGAATGAACAAGTATTGAGTACAAATTTCATGAGTTTTATGAGTAAGAAGGTTTTAAACAGCAAGTTTTTACAACTATGCTTATAATTAGAATAGAGTAACATGAAAACTCGGCAAGTGTTGGGATGTGGTTAAAATGCAGTAGCTGAACATTCTTCAGATATAAGGCCTTTAATTCTGATAAATAATTAGCTGTTATGTGGAAGTCTTGTTGTAGAGTGGCATATGAAAGACCAACATACATATAAACACACACATCTCCTACCTATCTTTATGGATATATGTATGTGTATATATATATATATATAAATTATATATATGTAAATATACAGAGATATATATGTATGCATATAGAGAGTATACAGAGATATATATATATAAATATATATATATATATATATATATATATAATTGATGCTTTTGAACTGTGGTGTTGGGGAAGACTCTTGAGAGTCCCTTGGACCGCAAGGAGATCCAACCAGTCCATCCTGAAGGAGAAAGTCCTGGGTGTTCATTGGAAGGACTGATGCTGAAGCTGAAACTCCAATACTTTGGCCACCTCATGCGAAGAGTTGACTCATTGGAAAATACCCTGATGCTGGGAGGGATTGGGGGCAGGAGGAGAAGGGGATGACAGAGGCTGAGATGGCTGGATGGCATCACCGACTTGATGGGCATGGGTTTGGGTAAACTCCGGGAGTTTGTGATGGACAGGGAGGCCTAGCATGCTGCGATTCATGGGGTCGCAGCGTTGGACACAACTGAGCGACTGAACTGAACTGAACTGATGTGTGTGTCATTGCATTTCTATCACAATCTAAGACTTGCCGAATTTTGCGTTTTACACAGATAGGCAGATACAAAAATTATGTGGGTTTGTGGAGTTCCCTGGTGGCTCAGGGGTAAAGAAGTTGCCTGCCAGTGCGGGAGACATGGGTTCGATCCATGTTCTTGAAGATCCCACTTGCCAAGGAGCAACTAAGCCTGTGCACGACAACCATTGAGCCTGTGATCTAGAGCCTGGAACCAGAACTACTGAGTCTGTGAGCCATACTACTGAAGCCCACACACCCTGAGCCCCTGCTCCACAAAAGGAGAAGCTCCATGGTGGGAAGCCCACACACCGCACCCGGAGAGTAGCCTCTGCTCCCCACACAACAGAAAAAGCAACGAAGACCCAGCACAGCCAAAATAAATAAATAAATTTAAAATTTAAAAAATATGTATGTTTGCATGTGTTTATGTTTATGTATTTATGTATGTATTTCCTAGTTCTTCTACTAAGCTAGAAGCAGTGAAATTGCAGTAGCAACAGTCACAACTAACACCTGTATCTTAGTTTCTAAGTGCCATTTTGCAATGAAAAGAAATAGAGCTCTTTGGACAGTTGGTTGACTCCAGTGCTAGAGGAAGCAAAGAAGGAAAAACCTGAACAGCAAACGAAATATTTAGCATATCCTGAGGTTATGACCCACTGGAGTAAATACTCATGGAGCCATACTTATATTAAGAAATAATAAGTAAATAGAGCTCTGGAGAAGCGCATGACAATCCACTACAGTATTCTTGGTTGGAGAATCACAATGCACAGAGAATCTGGCGGGCTGCAGTCCGTGAGGTCACACAGAGTTGGACGTGACTGAAGCAACTTAGCATGCATGCGTGCAGAGATCAGAGACAACTTTTTCTTACAGAAAGACTTCAATTAATTAATGAAGAATGAGTGAGGAAAAGCAAAAGCTACTGTTTGAAATGTCACATCAGTAATAATTGCTTTTGGTAAAATCCTTTTTCTACAAAATAACTGACCAATAATTTCCAAATATGCAATGGTGTGAAAAATAAACAATAGACCGAGGAACTGTCACAGACTGGAGGAGTCTAAGGAAATAGGGCAACTCATTGGGGAATCTTGGTGAAGGATTTATGGTATCCTCTAGCATTTTTGCAATATGCTTCCTTAAATTTTTAATTGGAGGATAATTGCTTTACAATGTTGTCTTGTTTTCTGCTGTAAAACAGCAGGAATCAGTCATTTATATGTGTGTGTGTGTATGTGTGTGTGTGTGTGTATCCCCTCCCTTTTTAGTGTCCCAAATAGTATCTCAACATGAAAACTGAAATGTGAAATGGGAATAAATATAAAAATTGTGTGCTAATAGCCTTAAAACAAATATTTTAGTTTTTAAACAAATATTTTAAAAACTATTTTCAGTAATACAGAGGAAAATATTGTCATAGTTAATTTTTATTTTTATAATTAAAACAACTATTTCTCAACAGTATGTCAGGAAGAGAAAAATGATAAATTATTCTTCAATCAGAAGAAATTGTTTACCTAAACAGAGTCATATCATTTTTAAATAAATAAAAGTCTTCAGTAGCTGTGTTTTGTCTGCTCCTCTTATCACGTACTTTTCTATAAGGTTCTCTGCACCCTTGTCCTAGGAATGGGCACTCGGTCAAGGCAGGGTCAAAATAGCCACCTATATCCTAGCAACAATTAGACCAGAAAGAATCTTTCAGTGAAATAACTGTTTCCTCTCAACTTGGCACTCTAAGCATGTGAATCCGAATGACCTTGTAGAGTTGGTGAGTTTCCTGGCATGAGCACTTGTATAGTGAGGCAAATAGAAACAGTCTGCAACTCAGGATGCAAATTAATGCTAGATACCAACACTACCTCTATTCATTACTCTTTATGGAGACAGGATGGGGTGGAGCGTCCCTGGTATTATAAGCCTATTGTAATTCTTCCTTTCTCTTTTTTTTTTAAACTAGCTACTGTAATATTGAGTAAGATTTCTGTCCTTTACTCCTACGTCCTAATATCATGCCTATATTTTAAGTTCAATTTAGCATAATTAAAAAACGTATTTATAACAATCTCAATTTTTGTCTCCTTTCCCAGAAAAACAATGTCCCTTTCACTTTCAAAAATACTCTAACTGGATGCACAAATTAAACAATGATGATCCTCATCGACTATATGAATATAAAATTATCTAGAATTTTGGAATCTTAAAATGGCAAGGGCATTTGTAAAAGTTATCATAGAACATATTTTTGAAACTCGTGATTCTGGAGCTGTATAGAGCTTTGGACAGTGATGGCATTCCAGATACTTAAAGTTGTTCCAAATCACTCTACCACATTAACTTCCCCAGATCATTTTGAGTATGCCAAGTTGTTATGCTCTGATTTAATTTCTAAATGTACAGGAGGAAGCCATATTTCCTAGCTATGATATGAGTTCAAATAACCTATGAGTAGCCAGATTTTCAGGCTGTGATACCATTTCCAAATGCTTTTAGGCATGCCAAAATTTTATATTCTGATCTAATTCCCAAATAGTTAAGAATGTGCCAGATTGTTGGACTCTGACGTCATCATTTCAACAGTTCATTTGTTGGTAGAGAAAAATCTCATATGAACAGACTACTTTAAAGTTTATAGTCTGGTATAATTTATACAGTTGTCCTTCTCCCCCTAAAGGAACTCTTCATTATATCTTTGTGTTTATAATTATACTGACAACTTTTTTTTTATCAACTCCAAAGCTAACAGGTTCAGTAATATGAAGGCATATTTGCCTCTGTTAACTATTAAGAAAATTTAAATTTCCAAATTCTAAAATTAATCTGTCATTTTCTTACCTCCTGCCAAAATTAGCTCTACCTTATTTTAAATTAAAATCCTTATCAATACAATGTTATCAACCCCCAGTTCAGATTTTCACTTACTTCACATCTCTCCATTTCTGGCACATTCAATAATTTGGGAAACTTAGATTATGTTGTCAAATTAACCATAGAGCCAATTCCTGGGTTATGTCCCCACTATGATTGCTATAGAACAGATTTCCATCTATTCTTTAGTCTTTCACAATAGACTCTTAAAAACACATGAATATAGGATGATCCATCTGGAAAATCTGTGATTATAATCCTTTTAACAGACAACTTCTCCCTTCATATGGAATTCCTTGGTTCCAAATTTGCTCTCTAATAAGGAATAATGATGATGATGTTTGCTAACATTGAATGTCTGCTTCATACTTTATGTACATTAGTATTATGTCCATGTATTAATCAGAAAAACAAGAAATACCTGAAAAGTAGAGCTATTAAATTTTTCAAAAATCCATTAAGACCATTAGCACAAATATAAATAATATAATTTTTATAACTTTTATCCCCATTTTTAAGTAAAATTTATTTTCTAGAGCTATTTAAGGTTCACATCAACATTGAGCAGAAGGTATAGGGGGTTTCCTATATCTCCCATGTCCCCACATGTGCGTGTATAACCTCCTCCATTATCAAACCTGAATTAGTGTATTTGTTATAACTGATGAACCTACATCAACACATTACTGTCACTCAAAGTACAGTTTATCTTAAGGTTCACTCTTGGTGTTGTACATTCTATGGGTTTTGACAAATGTACAATGATAGGTTTTGTCCACTATGGTACACAGTACTTTCACTGTCTTAAAAATGCTCTGTGCTCTGCCTCTTCATCGCTGCCTCTCTCCTAACCCCTGGCAACCACTGATCTTTTTAAAATTCTCCGTAGTTTTTCCTTTTCCAAAATGTTATATAGCTGGAATGATATGTTACATAGCCTTTTCAGATTGGCTTGTTTCACTTAGCAATATGCATTTAAATTTCCTCCATGTCTTTTCATGGCTTAATATTACATTCCTGTAAGTTATAGGATCCTTAACCATAACGATTAGGGGCAAACAAGAAAAAGTAGCCAATTGTAAAAAAACCCTAAGGAATATTATAAGAAATATTATTAGGTTGGTGCAAAAGTAATTGCGGTTTTAGACCATGAATTTTAAATCATTGTAACTAGGCTCGAATATACCCTTATTAGTCAAAATAGAAACCATTACAAACACATTTTTTTGCCAATGAGAAATAAGTTTGCTTATTCCTGTAGCATACAAATCTGTGCTACAGGATTCGAGGGACTCTTGGAAAGCATTTTCTGCCTCCTGTTGGTTGTGAAAGCATTTTCCCTGCAAAACATTGTCAAGAATCCTGAAGAAGTGGTAGTAGGTTGGCAAGAGGTCAGGTGAACATGTTGGATAAGGCAAAACTTTGTAGCCCAATTCGTTCAGCTTTTGAAGCGTTGGTTGTGAGACATGTGCTCAGACACTGTCGTGAAGAATTAGGCTCTTTCTGTTAACAAATGCCAGATGCAGGCATTGCAGTTTTCAGTGCATCTCATTGATTTGCTGAGCATATTTTCAGATGTAATGGTTCCACCAGGATTCAGGAAGCTGTAGTGAATCAGACCGGCTCAGACCACCAAACAGTGACCATGACCTTTTTTTGCCTTTGGTGCAAGTTTGGCTTTCAGTTCACTTCAGTCACTCAGTAGTGTCCAACCCTTTGAGACCTCATAGGCTGCAGCATGCCAGGCTTCCCTGCCCATCACCAACACCTGGAGCTTACTCAAACTCACGTGCATAGGATTGCAAAGAGGCGGACATGACTGAGCGACTAAGCACAGCACAGGTAATCTGGACCAGAAATAATTATATAATCATTTTTTCTTATGGTGGTGTTAAGGTGCTCATTGACTTTTATTCCTCTGTCTAGTTTACATTTGAATCTGGCTTCTGTTCAAGGTACATGTTGTGGCTGTAAGCTACTGCCATCTCTACAGAAAAATTGCACTGTATTCTAGTTCTTTTTCATTGGGTTATAATCCCTAAATGAATAAGACATAAGCTCACTGTATCTGCTTTTAATGCTGACTGGAATGCAAAAATAGGAAGTCAAGAAAGACCTGGAGTAACAGGCAAATTTGGCCTTGGAGTACAGAATGAAGCAGGGCAAAGGCTAATAGAGTTTTGCCAAGAGAACGCACTGGTCATAGCAAACACCCCCTTCCAACAATACAACAGAAGACTCTACACATGGACATCACCAGATGGTCAACACCGAAATCAGATTGATTATATTCTTTGCAGCCAAAAATAGAGGAGCTCAATACAGTCAGCAAAAACAAGACCAGGAGCTGACTGTGGCTCAGATCAGGAACATCTTATCACCAAATTTAGACTGAAATTGAAGAAAGTGGAGAAAACCACTAGACCATTCAGGTATGATCTAAATCAAATCCCTTATGACTATACAGTGGAAGTTAGAAGCAGATTTAAGGGACTAGATCTGATAGAGAAAGTGCCTGAAACTATGGATGGAGGTTCATGACACTGTACAGGAGACAGGAATTAAGACCATCCCCAAGAAAAAGAAATGCAAAAAAGCAAAATGGCTCTCTGAGGAGGCCTTACAAATAGCTATGAAAAGAAGGGAAACAAAAAGCAAAGGAGAAAAGGAAAGATATACCCATTTGAATGCAGAGTTCCAAAGAATAGCAAGGAGAGATAAGAAAGCCATCCTCAGTGATCAATGCAAAGCAATAGAGGAAAGGAATAGAATGGGAAAGACTAGAGATCGCTTCAAGATAATTAGAGATTACAAGGGAACATTTCATGCAAAGATGGGCTCAATAAAGGACAGAAATGATATGGACCTAACAGAAGCAGAAGATATTAAGAAGAGGTGGCAAGAATACACAGAAGAACTGTACAAAAAAAGATCTTCATGACCCAGATAATCATGATGGTGTGATCATTCACCTAGAGCCAGATATCCTGGAAAGTGAAGTTAAGTGGGCCTTAGGAATCATCACTACAAACAAAGCTAGTGGAAGTGATAGCATTCCAGTTGAGCTATTTCAAATCCTGGAAGACTATGCTGTGAAAGTGCTGCACTCAATATGCCAGCAAATTTGGAAAACTCTGCAGTGACCACAGGACTGGAAAAGGTCAGTTTTCATTCCAATCCAAAAGAAAGGCCGTCCCAAAGAATGCTCAAACTATTGCACAACTGCTTTCATCTCACATGCTAGCAAATTAATGCCCAATCTTCTTCAAGCCAGGCTTCAGCAATATGTGAACCATGAGCTTCCAGATGTTCAAGCTGGTTTTAGAAAAGGCAGAGGAACCAGAGATCAAATTACCAACATCTGCTGGATCATCAAAAAAACAAGAGATTTTCAGAAAAACATCTACTTCTGCTTTATTGACTATGCCAAAGCCTTTGACTGTGTGGATCACAATCAACTGTGGAAAATTCTGAAAGAGATGTGAATACCAGACTACCTGACCTGTCTCTTGAGAAACCTGTATGCAGGTCAGGATGCAACAGTTAGAACTGGACATGGAACAACAGACTAGTTCCAAATAGGAAAAGGAGTATTGTCAAGGCTGTATATTGTCACCCTGCTTATTTAACTTATATGCAGATTACATCATGAGAAACGCTGGGCTGGAAGAAGAACAAGCTGGAATCAAGATTGCTGGGAGAAATATCAATAACCTCAGATATGCAGATGACACCACCCTTATGGCAGAAAATAAAGAAGAACTAAAGAGCCTCTTGATGAAAGTGAAAGAGGAGAGTGAAAAAGTTGGCTTAAAGCTCAACATTCAGAAAACAAAGATCATGGCATCCAGTCCCATCACTTCATGGTAAATAGATGGGGAGACAGTGGAAACAGTGTCAGACTTTATTTTTCTGGGCTCCAAAATCACTGTGGATGGTGATTGCAGCCATGAAATGAAAAGATGTTTATTCCTTGGAAGGTAAGTTATGACCAACCTAGACAGCACATTAAAAAGCAGAGACATTACTTTGCCAACAAAGGTCCATCTAGTCAAGGCTATTGTTTTTCCAGTGGTCATGTATGGATGTGGAAGTTGGACTATAAAGTAAGCTGAGTACAGAAGACTTGATGCTTTTGAATTATGGTGTTGGAGAAGACTCTTGAGAGTCCCTTGGACTGCAAGGAGATCCAACCAGTCCATCCTAAAGGAGATCAGTCCTGGGTGTTCATTGGAAGGACGATGCTGAAGCTGAAACTCCAATACTTCAGTCTCCTAATGCAAAGAGCTGACTTATCTGAAAAGACCCTGATGCTGGGAAAGATTGAGGGAAGGAGAAGAAGGGGACGACAGAGGATGAGATAGTTGGATGACATCACCGACTCAATGGACATGGGTTTGGGTGGACTCCGGGAGTTGGTGATGGACAGGGAGGCCTGGCATGCTGTAGTTCATGGGGTCACAAAGTGTCAGACACTCATGAGTGATGGAACTGAACTGAACTGAACCTGTGGGATGTAGTGAGTAGATACACAGTCAGCCTCATATCATCACTCAGTTATTGGGTGTTGAGCCATTACTTGGTCTTCGCAACACTACTTGGTTATTAGACTTTTTAACCAACCACAGTGATCTCTTAATCTATAGCAATACTATTCCCCACCCCCTACCCCAGAAATGAAGCTTAAGTCCATCTTCCCAGCCTATCCTCAATTTACTTTAATCCAAACAACATCTCTAAGATTATACTTGAGTTTTCTGGCTTCTGGATGATTCTCTTCTTTAATTTGTATTGTTATAATTTCTCCCTTTATATTATATTGGGTATTTTAGTGTTTAAGATTGGTTTTTGATCGCTTTGTTATCTTCATGCCTTTTGAGAGACTGTTAGCATATTATTTTTTTAGAACACACTCTCTCACTTTCTACTGAACATTAAAATCATCTTATCCCTTGGCTAAAGCCAAAGGGACTTAGTGGACACCTGACTTGAGAGGAGTCAATTAGATTTATTTGTCTAAAAATTTGAAAAATTGGTTTATATGAGGGCATTAAAATTGTAAGGTATTATAATCTAGGTGGGTAAGGGCTGTGTTTGAATAAATCAGGTTTGGCTTGCGAGGCCCAGTAATCAGTGCTCCTTGGTCAGCATGAGGGTCAAAGAAGGAAGTTAGCATTCGAAAAGGATAAGTAGCAAGAGGCCTTGATTTTAAACTTCCTATTTCCTGGCTATTGGGGGGTGGGGGGTGGAGATGTGGGGGGAGTGCTGAAATTTCTTCCTGTCACTGAAATCTGTGAAATAATCTTTATCCTCAGAATATGTAGATTCTATAGATAAAATTAACTATTCCTAGTAAAAGACAAGTACAACCTGAAGTAGACAATTTCGATAACTGAACAGAAATAATTAGATATAGTAAGTATATTATCAACTGTCTAATTTGCACTAGAAGTTGTATCAATGGGAATAGAAGAAATGGGAAGATATTGGGGTATGTATTGGAAGAAATCTCAGTTATTTCTGATGTGTTAATTTTGGGATTGAGCACATAAGAGTAATTAAGAAGTTTTACTAGTTTTCAATTTGAGAAACTGGATGATTGGTGAAGCCATTTCCAGCATATATTAGATGAGGAAAAAAAAAAAAAATTGTGGTGATGAATGACTATTTTTAAAATGCATTTAGTTTTACATACTTGTTAGATCTCAAATATCTCTGGCAGGAAGACTGAAAATGCATGAGCCCAGAGAAGTTAGTACTAGAAATACTAATGTAGGAGAAATCACACAGAATTGTAGAACTTTAGGAATGGATATGTTTTAAAGAAAATACACATGGGATAGAGAAGCAGAAGCCCACGATTGAGCCATGTATGAGCAATGATGGATACTGACAGAGGGGGGTCATTTAGATAAGAGAAAAAAGAATTCAGAAAATTGAGGTGTCATCACAGCCAAACCACTAAAGTATTTTAAGAAAGAAATCATGCTTACCTGAGACAAATTCCTAAGATAAAAATATCTAAAAGAGAAGGACATAGAAGTGATTTATTTGGCAACAGGAAGATGGTTGGTGACCATTGCGTGTAATTTATGATATTATCATGCAACAAAGAGATAAAAAGAAATAACAATGGGCATGTAGTTATGGATGTGTAACAGAAAAAGCTAAGAATCTCATATATGAGCCAAGATTTGAATAAAGTGAGGAACCAGTGATGAGATTATCTGGAAGAAAAGCATTCTTGGCAGAGGAAACAATAAATAAAATGGTCTTGACTTGACAAAATGCCATGCTTGAGAAACAACAAGCAAATGTTTAATAATAATTTAAAAAAAAAAAAGACTGTTATTATAATACTGAGGGCTGGTAAAGATTAAATTCCATAACATATGCAAAGCCCTTAACACATATCCAAGATATAGTAAAACTTCAGTAAATGACAAGTGCTACATTATTATTTTATGAACCCATATAGGTATTCTACTAAGATGAAAAAATTACAGCATATATAGTAGTACGTAGGGTTTCTTTATAGTGTGAATATTTAGAGCCTTTATTACAAAAAGGTTGTTATTCCTCAAAATACTCTTGAAATCTGCTTTTGGAATTTCATCCAAAGTTAAGGAACACATGTGTATATGTTATACAAATCTTTCTTATCTATTTAAGATTCATTTGAAGAATATTTTACTTAACTCCTTCCCCAAATGAGAAACCCTATCATCTTTTCTTCTGTTCTTCAAACATACTTCCATTTTAGAGTGCACTGCATTTCATATTTATTTATTTTTCCATAAATCTGGGAGGCATTTTGTGGCATTTATTCCTTCAACAAATAGTTACTAAGCATCTAATATATGCAAGGCCTTGTTTTAGGTGAAAGGGACAGTAATGAATAAGGCAGAGAAATTCCCTGATCATATCTGTTCTTATTTTGGTTTCAAGGAAATTCATAAATACTAAATAAACTTCTCAAAATGATCAGGCAGTGATACGCTCTACTTCTTCAGTGTTTATGCTGTGCAAATGCTGTTCTAATTGTCAAAAATAAGTACTAATAAAATAATTTTCATGGAGGAAATAAAACAGAACAATATGGTTAATAATGATCCAGATGGACTAGTTATAGGCAACATTACCTAATTACACTTGAACTGTTAGCCAAAGATCACATGTAGTTCCTTGGAAGCATTAAATCAAATCTGGAGAAGGACTGGAGGAAAGAAGAAAGGGAAGGAGGAGGGTAGAAGGAATAATGAGAAATAGGAAGAAAGAGTAGGGAGGAAGAAATAGATGATGGATATAATGTTAAACAAATTTACACATCCTGCATTGTAATTAAACAGAAGTCTAAGAAACCTGTTTTGATCATCTGCTGTCGGAGAAGAGTAGTTAGTTGGTCCTTAAGGTGGAGTGAGTAAGTGAAAGTGCTCAGTAGTGTCAGACTCTTTGTGACCCCATGGACTATACAGTCCACGGAATTCTCTAGGCCAGAATTCTGGGATAGGTAGCCTTTCCCTTCTCCAGGAGATCTTCCCAACCCAGGGATCAAACCCAGGTCTCCTGCATTGAAGGCTGATTCTTTACCAGTTGAACCACAAGGCAAGCCTGAGATTTATAAAATCATTTCCTTTTATTTCCAAGAAAGCCGAATTATAATATGTATATTAAGGATAGGAGATTCTTATTGTCAATTGCAGATCTATGTATGTGGGTTTGAAGGCCATTAATCCGTATGTAAAATGTCTGCTAGAATATCATATGGTATAGTTGTATTTGGTTGTTAAGTGTCTAGTTCCACCCTATTTGAAAAACTGCAGATTAAAACTATCAGACCATAAGAATTCAGAAACAATTCAAGAGTGCAAATGAATAATAGTCCCTCAAAATTCTTCCCCGTTTTATGTGGGTAATTTGATGGCTACTGTCAGGGAAGAACTGATAGGAGCTCAATTTTTGGTTTATGAAGTCATTTGAAAAGTTTCTTTCTCTGAAACAAATTTGGACTCAACGTTTGATTGAATTCAATCGCTTGAGGGTATGATATTTGCTGAAATAAAATCTCTAGATTCTGCCAGCTATTAATATATACTATGTGTCTTCTATTAAGTTTGTCTGGGATTTTCAAAGATTAATAACTTCTAGCGAATGCCCTGTGTTAAACAACAAATTCCCCAACAGTTTTAGATTCTCCAAATTCAGTAGGACCTTAAGCATTTTCAAAACTCCCTATCACCTTTCCCTTTCACAAAATATATTTCAAACTGTTATCACTTTCATCTAGCTTACTATCCCACCACCTGATTATCACAAGACCCAACCTCCCATTTCATGTAGATACTAGAATTTATCAGACAGGATCTAGTTGAACTCAGTTTTCTTCTACTATCAAACATACAAACATCCTGTGTTTTTCTTCCAGGTACTGTTTCCCCTACTCTGTCTTGCTCAGTACCTCTGTGCTGAGGAGGCTGCATCTTTGTTTGTGAACTATATCAGGTTACCTAGTCCTGTGTAATCAACTACCCCAACATTTAAGGTTTTAAACAACCATTTATTTCACTCATGATTTTGTTGCAGGAAGGGGGACCCATTCCAGGGCCCGAAACTGGGCTCTTGTCTAACACTTGGAAATGAATTGTCCGAGGAGACACATGCTGACAAAGCAAGAGATTTTATTGGGAAAGGGCACCCGGGTGGAGAGCAGTAGGTAAGGGAACCCAGGAGAACTGCTCTGCCGCATGGCTCTCAGTCTTGGGTTTTATGGTGATGGGATTCGTTTCCGGGTAGTCTTTGGCCAATCATTCTAATTCAGAGTCTTTGCTGGTGGCGCACGCATCACTCAGCCAAGATGGATGCTAGCAAGAGGGATTCTGGGAAGTGGATAGACACGCGGTGTTTCCTTTTGACCTTTCCCGAACTCTTCCGGTTGGTGGTGGCTTATTAGTTCCGTATTCTTTGTCAGGATCTCCTGTCATAAAACAACTCATGCAAATGGTTACTATGGTGCCTGGCCAGGGTGGGCGGTTTCAATCAGTGTGCTTCCCCTAACAATTTTGCAGGTCACCAATATGGGCTGGTCTCAGTTGGGAAGTTGTTTATAGCCAGGCTCCACTCCTCAGACATCTGCTGTCAGCTGGAGTATGTAGCTGGGGTTGGCTGGTTTACGGTGCCTTGTCTGGAAGGCTGGGATAGATGAGCTCTCTCTCATGCATGTTCTCCAGCGGGCTTGTCCAGGCTTGTTCACATGGCATCAGAGTTTCACAGCAGCCAGACCACAAGCTTAATGGAAAAATAATTGTCAAGTCTGCTTTGCCTCGCGTTTGCTACTGTCACTTTGACCAAGCAAGTTTTATTGCTACCTCTAGTCAAGAAGTAAGAAAGAGGCCATCTATTAATAGGGGGTTACAAAGTCACATCTTCTTTCATGAGTTTAAAAGTGAAAGTGTTAGACACTCAGATGTGTCCGACTCTTTGTGACCCCATGGACTATAGCCCACCAGGCTTCTTTGTCAATGGGACTTCCCAGGCAAGAATACTGAAGTGGGTAGCCATCCTCTTCTCCAGGGGATCTTCCTGATCCAGGGATTGAATCCAGATGTCCTGCATTGCGAGCAAATTCTTTACTGCCTGGGCCACCAGGGAACATCCTAATTTATTATTTATTGAGCATTAAATGCAGTCTTGCTCCTTTATACTTTCACCATATTAAATAGTATTTTCAGCTCAGTCTTCCACCCTACTTATATATTTCTTTCTGTGCAATCTTTTTTTGTTGTTGTTGTTTTAATCAATTCAACATAATATTTTTTAGGTGAGTGTATTCTCCTCGGTTCTGTCTTGTCTCAACAAAAATTTGAAGCGATGGACGTTAGAGCCCTCGGCGTGTCATAGCGTTTGGACAGACCAGGTCCCGAACAGACTGTGTTATAGCTCTTAGACAGATCAGTGTTACAGCTCCATGTTACAGCTCAGTTTTATTTAGAAAATAGCAGGAAAATACATCCTCGAGGTGTGAGGGCATGCTGACCCAACGATGCAAAGAGAAGAGAAGGGGGAGCCCCAGTCCTTTGGCTCCTCCTTTTATATGTTTTTTTCCTCCCCCTGGGCCTGCCCTATGTAAATTGGGCTAGCCCAGAGTGCTGTTTGTTCTACCTGAGGTCCTCAGTCTAGTCCTCAGACCTTCCTTTGTTCTATTTTTGTGGGCTTTTCCCTTCCTTGTCTTTTAGCCACCATCATTCTGGACTCCTGTTTCCAATTCTAACTACCTAACAGATTTATACAATTTCCACACAGTGTTTTACTATTTCTATTATTAAGTTTGGGGAATTTCCTTAGGGGGCTACTTCCTAAGAGAGATGAAGGATCAGATAGTAAAGAATTTGCCTGCAATGCAGGACACCCAGATTTGATCCCTGGGTCAGGAAGATCTCCTGGAGAAGGAAATAGCTACCCACTCCAGTATTCTTGCCTGGAGAATTCCATGAATGGAGGCGTTTGGCAGGTTACAGTCCATGGGGTCACAAAGAGTCAGACATGACTGAGTGACTAACACTTCATAAGGTGATACTATCTTGAATACCTCTCTCTGTGTCTTCAGGTCTTCCTACCCAGTCTACTAGGGCATGGCCATTTCTGCCAGGAACAACTGACAGTAGAGCCTCACTGATAGATAGCTCAGAATAATCATTAGTCATAGGATATATGAAATATTAAATTTAACATAGGAAATATGCTTTTGGGTGCCGATAAATAATGTGATAGTGTGGGCTGCTTTACATTTGAAGACATTAAAATCAATATTATTCCTAAAGTAGGAAGAAAATCATTTACAAGTTCTTAAATATGCTATTGAGATGCAAGTTGTATCATTCTGAAATGACATTATAGAAGGGCTGAAAGACTGTGTATTTATCTGGAAGCCCCTACAAGTTCAATCTCACTTTGACTCAGAACTGTGTTCTAAAATAAGAACAGAGGAGAGGTCTATTGAGCCACATAGTGTATTTGGAGATCTTAGACACTGCAGTGGGACATCCAAGCCACTAAATTATATCATTCTGCATGTGTGGGAAACCCTGAAAAAAACAGTGTAAGTGAAAAGTGCCAAATCAATGTATTTGACCATACATTATAATCAGGCATTAAAACAATAATGACAGTTTCCTTTAAAAAATAGAGTTAATTTGTCATAAACAACTTGATTTTACAAATATATTCACAGAAATTATGGTTACTTTTTGCTTTTGTAGGCTTTAAGATAATGAAGAAAGATGAAGTTATTAAAGTTACCATTTAAGGTTACCTCAAAAACACATTTTCAAACCAGGTCTATGAAGTTTTAATGACAACAATTTATTTAGTATTAGTACCCCCTAGGAAAATTGGTTTGTAAGAACCAAGACAGAAAAAAAGCCCAATGCATTGCCTTTACAGAGAACTACTTTATACTTATTATACTTGTCTCAAGGTTAATTCCTGTAGAATGTATTTTTAGTAGTCATCTATAATTCTGTCCTTTTATTTCCATGATTTGCACTAGCTCATAACAGCTTTGGCATCTTATTATTACTTGATTGAAAGGTAATAATCAAGGCAAACGTATAATGTTTTCAGGTTCTTCCATCTTTTGATTTTAAAAGTACAGAGAAAGGCATAAAAAATTCTCTTAAATTATTTTGAAGTATCATTCTTATATAATCAGTACCATAAAATTCTAAGAAAAAGAGTTACTTTTTAAAATAATCTAGCCCTAATAGTAAATGTATGGCTTTCCCAGTTAAGTTTGCATTTTCACAAAATAACATTGCTCTTTCATAATTATTAGACTTTTTGTTGTTTAGTATATTTCAGAGTTTGACTTTTTAAACATCTAACACACGCATCAGTATATTATTACATGTAGCAGCAAGCACCATACAACCAGCACTTTGTATTTTATCCAGTTTAAAGAAGGTAACGTTAAGAGAAGTAATGACACTAGAGTGACGGATAGAAATGCCTTAGTAAAAAACTTCAGTTACACACCTTGCAATGTGTATCTAAAATAATGGACATTTATTGGAGGAAATAAACATCTGTAGCAAAAACATGACTCTTTAGTGCAGTAAACTTTATTTGTGTGATTGAAAAATCATTTCTGAAAGCAGCAAAATAGATTTGAATATATCTTCTCATCTGAGGCAGATTTTTACAGGGGCCAGGGGAAATACTGATATTCCTTACATGTGGTGGGCAGAATCCAAATATGCTCCCCAATATTCCCCTGATGTGCATGCATTGAGTAATCTCCCCTTGACTTCAAATGGGCCTCAACCGATTGGGTGCCTGCTCCTCTGATAAAATTATATGATCAAAGTGATGGGAGAGTCAAATTAGAGAAAATACTATATTATATAGAACCCTTGTTGGTCTTGAAGAAGCAAGCTTCTCTGTTATAGAAATGGCCAAATCAATGAGAAGGGCTAGTGTCCTCTACAGGCTGAGAACAGCTCCCAGTTGACATTCAGCAAGAAGGCAGGGGCCTTTTAAAAATATTTATTTTTATTTTATTTGTTTGGCTGTGCAGAGTCTTAGTTGCAGCATGTGGGGTCCAGTTCCCTGACGAGGGATCAAATCTGGGCCCCTTGCACTGAGAGCACAGAGGCTTAGCTACTGGATCACCAGGGAAGTCCTGAAATCAGAGGCCTTAATCCCACAACAAGGAACTGAAATCTTCCAACAAGTAAACTGGGATGAGGAGTCTGAGCCTCAGGGGAGATTGCAGCCTGGGTGGAATGGATTGCAGCCTGGTTGCACCCTGATCCCTTGAGAGCCCATATAGCATGCACACAGAGATGATCTAATAACACTGTAAGATAAGGAATTTATATTTTTAAGATGCTGGATGTGTGATAAAAAGTTATGTGACAATAGAAAATAAAAATGAACACATTCCTTTTCACACATCCTATGGAAATAAAGTGTATACATCATATTACCATAACATAGATATCTATTTCCTTAACAAATAAGTGTTGAGACTTGTATTTTCATCTGAGTTCATTTTCATAATATTTTCATTCATTTTACTGTATTAAACCACTCATTCATTCAGTTTTTGTTCAAAAATAATTACTGAGCACCTCACTGTATTTAAAATTTGGGACAAATCTTTATAAAGGATGCTTTATATTGCACATTCCCCTGTATTCAAAAAGCTTGCCCTGCAATTAAGCAGACATTTGGCAAAGTAATCTGGGCTTAAATGCAAATCTCAATAAATGTTGCCATTAGTAAAGGAAAAAATGGATATTTATGGATTTATGGATATTTACCAATATTGGCAAATATTAAATAGAACTATTTCCACTACTTCATGGTTTGTTTCTCCTTTGAAGCTGCTTCCTAGCTACAAGTTATAGGTGGTCTTCACCTGTGCTTCTCAAACTTTAAAGTGCCTAAGAATCACCTGGGGATCTTGTTAAACTATGGGTTCTACTTGAGTAGGTCAGATATGGGCCCAGGATTCTATGTTTCTAGCAAGCTTCTAGGTGATACTGATGCCACTGGTCTGAAGATCACATTCTAAGTGGCAAGAGTATACATAAGCTCTGCAGGTTTCTGCTAAGATCAAGGAAGTCACCTTGTTATAACTTACAGTGAGCACACTTTGATGTGGCTTTAAACCAGTGGCCCCATCTTCACAAAGTCTAGAGCCAAATAAATCTTTTCTTCTAGAGTAAATGTATGTAGCTATAAATAAACCTTTGAGATATTCATTTGCTTTATTGCCCTTCCTTAAAATCAGATTAAGTAATTCTATACATTTTCAGTATATGACATAGAGCCTTTAAAGAGACTATCATGTTCTTGGGTAGGAAACAAAATATTGCCAAGTTATTCATGTATTTTCCATTTTTATATACTTATTGCATCTCCAATCAAAATTAAAATTGATATCATTTTTGAATTATAGATCATGTATTTTGAAAATATTCAGAAGAAATAAAAGGCAAGAGTAACCCATCCTCAAAAAAAGAAATAAAGAAAATTCAGTATGATAGTCCATTGGGGTTTACTATGAATTGAAAACCTTAATGTATTTTTTATTTTCTCAGTTTATACATCTATCATTAATAAAATATAATAAAGCTTAAAGCTTCTAGTAATATTTATAGTATGACAAGCAAAGTAGATTTTCTTTATTAGTACATTGAGTAATAGGTAGATCAAATAACTAAATGTAATAAAATCATACCAAAAACAAATAAAATTTGGAAGCATATTTACTTGATTGTAGAATTTTAAAAAGTTAATGTAAAAGAAACAAAAAATTTGCAAAAACAAGCATGTTAATTTTGGAATCTCCTTTTGGGAAACTTTATTACTAAAATATAGTAATACAACTGACCTTTGTATATTTATCTTGTAATCTATGCACTTGTTAAACACATTAGATTAGTTTATAGTATATATTTAATAGATTGCTTAAAAGATCATATGACAGGAAAAAAACACACAAAAAAACCCCAATTTTTAATTCTTTCCTCCCTATTTGGCTGGACTTTATTTTTTCTGTTACTACTCTGATAATACTGGCTAGAACTTCAAGGATGATGCTGAATAGAAATGGTGAGAACCAACAGGCTTGTTTTATCTAATCTTAAGAGCAAAGGTCTTTCAGAATTAATGATTGCCAGTATCTCTAAACTTTTGTAAATACCCTTTATTAAATTGAAGAGGTTACCTTTTATTTTTAGTTTGCTCAGTAGTTTTATCATCGATGTATGCTTACTTAAAGGTTTTTGTTTTTTTAAAAGTCTCTGTTGTGATGATCAGGTTTATTTTGTCTTTAATTTTATTAATATAGTATTAGAAAAAAAAACACTAGATGAAAACTAGATCTAGAATGGAATGATTCCCACTCAAAAATGATAACATGTAGGTAAATATAATTACATTTCCTTTTATCCATCTATTTAAATATTTAAAACAATAATATATACACACTTGAAGTGAAATGAAAGTCAGTGAGTCATGTCCTACTCTTGCAACCCCATGAGCTGTAGCCTGCCAGGCTCCTCTGTTCACGGAATTCTCCTGGCAAGAATACTGGAGTAGGAAGCTGCTCCCTTCTCTGGGGGATCTTCCCAACCCAGAAATGGAAGCCCAGGTGTCCTTTATTGCAGGCAGATTCTTTAACATCTGAGTCACCAGGGAATCCCATACATACGGTTACATACTATATATTACAATGTCAGTAAATTATGTAGTCAACTAAGTATGATAACCAAAGGACAAAAGAAAGAATTATGTCTATAACAATATACAATATGGCTATGCAGATGTTTTAATGTCACTTGGAGGTAGATTTTGATAATTAATGATGGATATATAATGCCTAGATAAGTCATTAGGATATAAAAAAGGCAAAAACTACAATACAAGAAAGTAAATAAAATGGTATTCTAAAACAAGTACTAAAACAAAGAACAAGTATTGGTGAGGTTGTGGAAAAAAGAGAACCCTGGTGCACTGTTGGTAGAATCATAAAGTGACGCAATCACTGTGGAAAACATAGGGGAATTTCCTCAAAAAACTAAAAACTGAATGGCCACCTGATTCACAAATTTCACTGCTGACTATCATAACCAAAGAAAACAAAGCACTAATTCCAAAAGACATGCACCAAGGTTCACTTCAGCATTATTTATAAGAGTCAAGATATTGAAACAAACATGAAAGTGAAAGTGAAGTCACTCAGTCGTGTCCGACTCTTTGCGACCCCATGGACTGCAGCCTCCCAGGCTCCTCCATCCATGGGATTTTCCAGGCAAGAGTACTGGGGTGGGTTGCCATTTCCTTAGTGGCCATCAATAATGAATAGAGAAAAAAGGTGTGATCACTATTCACAATGGAATCTTACTCAGCCATTAAGATGATGAAATCTTGCTATTTGTAAAAACATGTAAGGATCTAGATGGTAGGTAGATAAAGACAATACTGTATGATCTCAACTATATGTGGAAAAACAAGACAAACAAAATGAAAACAAATTCATAGAGATAGAGAACAAATTGGTCGTTACTGGAGGAGTGAATAGTGAGAGGTGGGAAGCAAAATAAGTGAAGGGGATTGAGAGGTAGAGATTTCCAGTTATAAAAAAAAAATAAGCCACAGTGTTGTAATAAACAGCATAAAGAATATGGTAAATAATATTGTAATAAATTTGCATGAAGACACATGGTTACTAGGCTAATAGTGGTGATCACTTAACAATGTATGCAATGTCAAATCACCTGTATGCAGTGCACCTGAAATTAACATAATACAGTATGTCAACTATACTTCAATAAAATTTGTAAATGAAGTCCTTGAGTCAATCAAAATGAGTCAGGAGAAGAAGAATAAAGTAATAAAGATTGGAGACAGGTACACAACTAAGAGTAAGATCATAGCCTTCAGCACTATCATATTAATAGTCTTCTCACATAAACATAGACTGGACTAAACATTCCCAAAAAAGACAGAAGAGTTCAGTCTAAGTAAAAAGCTATGTATTATTTACAAGAGACACTATTTAAAAGTAACAAACAGATTAAAGTAGACGAATGGGAACAGCTATACCAAGCAAACAGCATGCACAAAACAGCAGATAAGACAATATTATTAACCAGTAAAGATTCTAACACAAGTAGCATTACCAGAAATAAAAACAAATATTACATAATGATAAGAAAATCAGTTCACAAAGAACAGATAACTATCTAAGTGCTGATGTGCTTAATTATAGAGCTTCAACATAAATGGACATACCGAAAAAGAACTCTACATCTATTAAAGTATTTTAATCCTTATATCTCCATCCCTTTATCTACCTAAAAATTGAATAAAACATTCTCACAGAGTACTCCAGGTCATGATGGATTCACTGGTAAAATCTGTCAACTATTTAAAGACCATCTAAAGGAGGGAATTTTTGCCAACACGTTTTCAGAGGCCAGTATTACCTGAAGTCAGATGGATGCAATACAAATATATTTCTGTTTACTTATTTATCTGCCCCTGGTGGCTCAGACAGTAAAGAATCTGCTTGCCATATGGGAGACCTAGGTTTGATCCCTGGGTTGGGAAGATCCCCTGGAGGAGGGCATGGCAACCCACTCCAGTATTCTTGCCTGGAGAATCCCAAGGACAGAGGAGCCTGGAGGATACAGTCCATGGGATTGCAAAGAGTCGGACATGACTTTGTGACTAGGCACACATTTATGTATCAATTAACAATCAGTGTATATCCTGTGAACAAAGACACAAACATCCAAATCACAAAATATTTGATGATCTAATCCAGTATCACATAAAAAGACTAGTGCATTTCAAAGATTATTTCAGGAGTGCAAAGTTATTTTAGTATTTGATTGCCATTCAATTCACTAGATTATAAGAATAAACATCAAATTCATGTGATTATCTCAATAGATGCCAAAAAGGATCTGACTTCCTAAAAATGCCCAATTCAACATACATTAAGACTGGCAATTAGTCACTTTTATTCAGTGAAGAATACCAAAAAGAAAGAAAACAGACATAGATAGTTTTTCAATTACTAAAACAGACCAGGAATTTTTACTACCTAGAATAGACAACAAATTCCTAACAGTCAATAGAACAGGAATAAAAAAATCAAGTGGAAGATGAGCAGAGGCACCCATAAACAATGTCACTGAAGCAGAAGTCTCAAGTACTTCTGACAGAACTACAACCAGGAGCAGCCTTTACAGGAAACATTAATTATGCATGTGCCCCACGATCTAGCAACCCCACTTCTGGCATTGGGGCATATCTTTTTAGAAATTCCTAAGCAAAAAGGGGGTGCAATGAAGACAAAAATCTGAGGCATTTAATTTTTATTTACTCATGATTTATTTATGTAATTAATGAATCTATAATTGATTGCCATAGATTTGAACAAAACTAAGATGGCACTCAAAGAAGGAATTGATATGTAAAATACAGTAGATGCAAATTTTGGAATAATTTTTGCATACTTAGTAGCAACAAAAGACTATGTTTGGTAATATTGCTGGTAATTAAAAGTATTGTGCTGAATAAATGAAAAAGCTACACCAGGTTGAATGGAACATATACACACAAAAAAATCCCAAGAAATACAAGCCGATATGCACATTTAAGGATTTACATTGAATAGACTGTTGCAGGGGTTACAAAGAGGAGAGCAGTAGGAATGAGATCAGGGTAAAGAGCAAAAAAAAACAAAGCAAACACAACAGCCATCCAGAAAGGAGCCATGGGCATCAGAATAACTCTGTTAGGAACTGACTGGCTGACAGAATTATGCACCAGATTTGCTTGGTGATAAAATTTCTAACCTTACATTTCTAAGAACATGTAAACTGCAGCATACTGGAATAAACTGAAATCAAATCCCTTCTCCATGGAATCTCCATGTATATATGAGTGCTTAATTTTATAGCTTAAAAATCTCATGTGGCTTGTGACGCACAGCAGTCTGACATAAAAGCTGAATTAGAGAGCCAGTGACAAATTCTATATGCAATTTAAGTGCTTATAAAATTAAACACTAAATATAAGCAATAACTGATCTATAATCACTTATAATAATAAAAGTATTTTATCTATAGTAATATGTTGCTGTTATCAATAAAAATAAATGTAAGTAGTTAACATCTAATATTTTCTTTTTAATTATCCTGAAAGATTGTCTAGTATATGCCCTGGATGTACTGCCTCCTTTTTGAATTCTATCACTAAAGGATGCTTATAAAATGGTAGAATAAACACATAGAGTCCTACAGGGATTAAAAATTGTTTTACATTTTTACAGTGCTAATTGACAGGACTCACATTTTTTTTCTTATTAAGAGCCAGATTGTGTTTAATGTTTACAGAAAAGAAAGAAATTTAAAAACTATATATTTGATTTTTAAATTATTTTCCATTCATCATTCATTAGAATAATTCTCTCTCTCTCTCTCTCTCTATATATATATATATATATATACATATATATAGACACACATGCATATGAATTGATAATGTTGATCGATAGATAAACTATTTTCAATGAAAAGCAGCATAAAAAAAGAATATAAAGATTGGGAAAAATAAAGTGTGTGTCTAAACTCTCCAAATTGCTAGCTTGTGACATTTCCTATATTGATGAACTGCAGTTTTGTCATGAATAAATTTGATCATGAATAATAGTGATGCCATTTCTCTCCCTCAGATAAAGAGAGGGAAAGAACAGATTTCTGTGGCCATTATTTGAGCAGCTGGATTCAGAAATGTGTGAGGCAAGGATGATTCCATGAACTTTTTAATTATATGAGGCAATAAAATTATTTTCCTCATCTGGTTGTGATTTACAACTGAGATTCTAGAATAGAACATAAAAATCTTTCATCACACTCAAAAATATAAGCAACAAATAAAATACTTTCACAAAATACACTGATGAACTATATTGACTGAACTCTTGGCCTACTTTCCACAGGATGATTTCCTAATATTGTGGAAAAAAATTTTACTCCTTGACTCCCTACTTCACTCACTTCCAAGTTATAGAAGAAAAAAACAACACTCATCAAGAGACAAATATTGTTTAAGGTGCAAAAATGTCAGTAACTTATAAAGGTAAATATTTATCCTTTATTAACTCTAGCTATTTAGACAGAAATAATAAAGCTGCCTTTGGAAAGGCAGCAAGGGTGGCATATGCCTTTAATGGGCTATAACTCACAAAGATGTACACAAAATCATATTCACTTTCTCAAAGCAACTATCTGTTGAAAATACTGAATCTCTCATATTGCAAATTGGAACTTGCTTCTCCCTGTCTCTCCTCTCCTTCCTTCTCTCTCTCACTCTCTCTCTGCTATTGCTTTCAGATGAATTCCCTCAGATACTCTTTTTACAAAACTGGAGAGCATTTCAGGTAGTGACCTACACTTTTGACATTTTCGGATATTTAAATTTCCAGACCAATTAAAACTTCATGTTCAAATATAGCCTAAAATTTCTTCCTTAATCCCAGGTCCGGCTGAATCACAGCCTGCTAGCCTGACCACCTATGAGGTGAAAGGGGATAATGTCTTTTTTGTTCCTTAATTCCCACACATTTGCCATCTTTGCTTTTGGCTTCCCAGGATCCCTGAGGTTGATAATGGTGAATAAGAATGAGAAAAAAGGGGGCAATGGTCTTTTCACTTGATGCTCTCTGTAGGTATCCTTTGGTTGCTGAGTAATCTTTGCCATTTCTAGGCTCCAAATGCCAATTCTTTCATGGGCTGCATTTCTAGGTTTTGGGGGTACTCTCCATCCCAATCAAGCTTTCATCATAGCATCATTTCCTAATGAGTCCTGGCAAATTCAAGCTGAACTTTTGTGATGACTGCTTCACTCCTTCCTCTGATGGTACACTACCAGTCATTTTCTGCTCCAGGTCTCTTGGTGAGGTTCTTGCAAGACATTGCAGTAAAAAATGAGGCAATAGACACTCTTGCCCTGTACACAGAGAAAAGCGGTTTGAAACTGCTTCCTGCTCTCATCCAGCTAAGTCACTGATGGCTGTTCCAGTCTGCCTAGAACCTTTGCACATCTCTTAAGTGAAAAGCAGAGTCTCTTCTCTGTTCCCCAAATGGCAGGAGGACACAGGACATGCTTTATAATGTTCTGCTGCTTCATTTACACCAGGGTAGAGGGGGGCTTTGAGTGTTTTCACTGGAAAAAGTATCACACAAATCTACATTCTTGCAACAATTCTCTGTCTTTCTAAATGGGCTCACTTGTGCCTTCTTCATTTGATTCTGGGGAAATGGGAATGCATCACCTCCACCACGAAAAGGGACAGAGAAATTCTCCTGAACTCTTATGAATTATCATCAAAGAATATCTTTGATTAATGTCTAGCTTTCTCTTGTAAAGTCTAGACAGAAAGATGGAATTGTCATTTGTCTCAATTATAAGTATATTATTCTACAAGAAATCAATTTCCTGACCATGTGAGACTTCACAGAAAGATGTTTGAGTTTATTTTCTCATCTTGCAGGAAGTCTGAGAAATGTAGGAAAGGTCCTAACGAGCTCTCTATAAAATTCTTCCAAAGGGCTTTAGTTACTGTGGTGCTAAAATACCCCATTCAACAATGGGAAAATGTCATGGCCTGGAGTCTTGCAAAGAAACCATTTTTAAGTTACTTTGTTCAGTATATGTTTTTTTTGAGAATATGATAAGAAATTAAAGGTCATATAATGATATAATCTATGGAACATCTAGGTATATTAGAAATTTTTCAGGTGATTTCTTTACAATATGAAAGTATAAATAAATACATTGTAAAAATTAAAAGAATATGTGAAAAAATTAAAAAAATGTCTAATCATGTATACTTTTGATTCATCCTTTGTTTCCCTTTCACTGTGAGAAGCAATAAAAGAAATTGCTTATGTCATAAAAATTGAAAAATAGGACATCTTTTCAAAGAGGGAACAAAAATAAAAATGTCAGAGGACATCAAGTCGATCATCAGTGCAACTGAATCATTTCTTATATTTGGGTCACATTGCAATACATATAGTTAGTTGATAGTTGCATTTCTGGGTTTCCATATGTACATATGTTTGTAAACATAAAGCTGCATCACCATGTGTCACCCATAACACTTCCCTATGAAATATGTAATTGCTTTTTCTCTGCAAAATCTTTTACTTGCTTTTTCCAGTGGCAAAATTAAGGGTAACATGTTATAATAAAAATGGTATGAAAAGTACACAAAGCAGAGGCTACTTTATATTTTATATGGTTGTTTTGCCTGAATTATAACTACCACTTGTCCTAAAGTTTCATTAGTTATCCAATAAAGTGTTTTGAAATTCAGTTTTTGATCCCCTTCATTAAAAACACCATGTATAGGGAAGAAAAAGTAGAGTAGATGGTGAAATTCTAATAGGCATACTCTAACAGAGCTTGGCATCCAGGGTGTTTATTGGGAGGACCTAAGTGATCAGCAGGCTTCCCTGGTGGCTCAGTCAGTAAAGAGTCCACCTGCAATGCAGGAAACCTGTGTGAGTTTAGATCTGAGTTTGATCCCTGGGTCAGGAAGATTCCTGGAGAAGGAAACGGCAACCCACTCCAGTATTCTTGCCTGGGAAATCCCATGGTCAGAGGAGCCTGGTGGGTTACAGTCCATGGGGTCCAAAGAGTCAAACATGACTTAAGGACTAAACCAGCACCACGTGTGATCAGCAAAATGGAAGGAACAGAAAGAAGTAGAAATGGGCAGAGGGAGACAGTGAGATGCAAAACAGGTACAGTAACAGTCTCTTCTAACCTTACAGGGAAACTCTAGAACAAGAATGGCTTTTCAGGTTTATCCTGCCTAGGGCTGACACTGTCCCCAGGCTCTTTACCCACAAACAGGAAGAGGCATATTCTCAGGCAAAGAGGGAACACTGCAAATGAGGCCGTTCCAGGAACCGGAGAGGTCAAGGCTGTCTGCTAACCGCATTCCCAGCAATAGTGCCAAGAAAGCTTTCTCTGATGGAGCATTTGAGTGGAGCATCTCAGTCTAAATAATACTTTTATTTCCTGATTAAGCTGGGCAGCACATTCTTTCCTCCTGCTTCCCTTATTTTTATTTATTTATTTTTTATTATACTGAAGTTTGTTTAGTAAAGTGATTTAAGTTGCAGGGCTCAGTTAAGGGAAACCAACAAAGAGCAGTGAAACACTTGGGCAACATCAACAGTTAGTTGGAAGACTTACTAACCTGAAGTGAAGGGACCCACAGACTGAGTCAGAGGATGGCAGGTGGTCTTGGGTGAAGAACAGGAGGGCTATCTCATGGCAGGCAGCTTGTCACAGAGAGAACTGTGGTAGAAGATACACTGAACTCTGCTCCAGTGCAGATCTTGCAGAGCATCCAACTGACTGAACACAACAAAGGACAGGAGGACAGAGGAGTCCATCCATGCTGTCTTAAAACTGGCTTCTTGAAGTTCAGAGATGCATGGGAAATGGTGGAATATGAACCTGGAGAGGAAGATGGAGAAGATTCAATGCATATTTTTCTTCTGTGAAATCCAAGATTTTTAATCTACATCACGATAGTCCCTGTGTCCATAACAAGCTTGGAACATTGACTAATTGACTAGGTAGTCAATAAATATATGGTTGTGTGTGTGTGTGCTAAGTCGCTTCAGTCGTGTCACTCTTTGGTATCCCATAGACTGTATCTCACCAGGCTCTTCTGTCCCTGGGGATTCTCCAGGCAAGAATACTGGACTGGGTTGCTATGACCTCCTCCAGAGGATCTTCCTAATCCAGGGATCAAACCCACCTCTCTTGGAACTTGGCAGATAAATTCCTTACCACTAGTGCTACCTGGGAAGCCCAAACACATGGTTAATTAACTTTTAATCATTGTTAGATAGCGTGTTTTTTTTTTTTTTTCTTTGTTCTTTTTTTTTTAAGATACTTTATGAAATTTAGTGATGTCAACATATTTTCTCAAGTATCCTGAAACTGTTCAGAGCACTGTGGGAAAAAATACTTTCAAAGGCCCTTCTGGTAGAAAAAACCTGCTTTTGAATATCCCCATATTATCTAACTCCACCCATCTGTTTGTCAACGCAATATCCTTCAAAATGAAGAATGTAAAAGCAGAGGGTTTCTCATACCTGTGGAAATAAACTTTGTCAAGTAATAAAAGGAAATAGATAAGAATAAATGCAATGATGCCAAATTTGTTCAAATGAAACAGTCAGGCTACAATTAAAGAGAAAATTACAGACTGCATTGCCATTGACAATGGATTCAAATCCCAATAATTATTTTAAATACATAAGAAAAAACCCAGGAATATAATAGGTGGGTGATTAATCCCTTACCACTATCACTTTCACTTATCATTTCTTGACCACCTCTTATATGCCACACTCTGTAATAATATTTAGTTTAGTTCTCAGAACTATGTTTTACTCAAAATACCATTATTATGTCCTTTATAGCAGGTAGGAAACTAAAGCACTGAAGAGTTAAATAAATTGCTGATATTTTTATATTTACATAGAACTGGGATTTAAAACCATGTCTTGCTGGACAAATACAATTCACATAAATGAGATATAATAGATATAGAGAGTTAACCAACAAGGAGAAACAAGGAAACAAGTTCCTTCTCACTAATTGCTGCATAAACTCAAAATATATCACAGTCTGAATGCATTAAACACCTATTAAATTGCCAACACTTTCTTTTTTGGAAGAACCTCCAATGTAGATAAGGTGGCACTGAAAAGTATAATCACATAATCTGTGCTATAACATTTTCAGAGGAAGTCAAGCCAGAAGGATACACTAGAAACTTTGTTCATACCTTTGCTTCTGTGAAAACTCTCCTGGCGTATTTGGCTGAGGAAATAACAAAGGGGCAAGAGAAGAACTCATCATCTGAGTACTTCTCTTGACCTCCTGGATTCCAAGATAGCTCAAATGGTAAATCTGCTTTCAATGTGAGAGACCCAGGTTCTATCCTTGGGTTGGGAAGATCCCCTGGAGAAGGGCATGGCAACCCATTCCAGTATTCTTGCCTGGAGAATTCCATGGACAGAGGAGCCTGGTGGACTGCAGTTTACGGGACTGCAAAGAGTTGGACACGACTGAGTTACTATCATACACACACACACATACATTTGATCCAAGTACCGAGATTCTTAATGTGCTGAAATTTACTGAGTTATCCCATAGTTTTAAGAGATTGATTTTAAATTTTACTCTTTAATATTTAAAACAGAAAAAATATAGATATACCTTTTAGTTCTTTGAGGACTGGACTTTCTAAAACAATGCTATACCACCAAGAGAGAGAACATGGGAAGCGCATATCTAACTGCCCAGTTGGAAAGGCCTAAAGCATTTCTGAAGTTTACCAGTGGTCATGGACTTTGCCAATCCTCATCTTTCCTATGAAAAATATTTCTTGCATTTCTCTTCAGTGTTTTATCATAATCTGATAATTTGATCATAATATCTAATCCATACACCTAGTGTGAATTTCTTTATAAAATATTTCTGAGAGGAATTATTTTTTTTTCATATATGACTTTTGGCAAGCTTGTAGATATATGTATATATTACTGGGCACATTCATCCACTTTGCTTTCATTATTAAATTTCTATGGTGTAGAAGACAGAGAAAAGTTTGACATCTGCCTTCATAAGGTTTGCATTCTAACCATAGAGACAGTTATTAATCAGTCACACAAATGAAAGTAAAATCTTAACTGCAATAATGGCTACATAAGTGGAATCCTCTGAGATCACATGTGTTAGTCGCTCAGTTGTGTCCAATTCTTTGCAACTCCATGAACTGTATCCCATCAGACTGCTCTGTCCAAGGGATTCTCTAAGCAAGAATACTGGAGTGGGAAACCATTTCCTTCTCTAGGGGATCTTCTGGACCAAGGGATTGAACCCTCGTCTCCTGCACTGCAGGCAGATTCTTTACCATCTGAGACACCAGGAATTAATTAACTTAATGAATGAGGCTAATGAAACTTTTTTTTTTTAAACTGGTGTCTTGGTTGAAATAATTGTTTATTCCCTGAACAACATTTCACACTGCTCCATTCATATGGTCAGAGTGGGAATTTCAGTTTGCTAGTGCTGAGAACTCTGGTTCTCTGGATTTACCCTTCAGCCAATGGGAACCCCAGATCCATTCCATTCTGGGATTTTATTACTTTTTAGAGGCTCCTACTGGGAGAGAGACAAGGATCTACGCTTTTAGTTATATTATAAATCCTGTTTTCTTCCCTGTCTTCATCAAAATGTCCATGTATTGAGGGAAGCTAATAAGAATTACCATGATTCTTTAGCTGTAAGACCTATAACCTCTACCTTATTATGAAAAATGTACTGTTTTCCCTTTAAAACTTTAGGTTTTATTCAACAAAACTATTTAATTATTTACTATGCTTAAACTACTCTTTTCTACTGGAATGGAAGCAGGAGTTGATTGAGAGACTGAAATCAATTTCACTTTTAATTTCTGTAACTACTTTCTATGTATCTGAAGTAGAATAAAACATACATGGATATTTCAATAAGTTATTTTGCCACAAGTTCATCAATATAAATTCTAAAAATATATCTCAGTGCCTTCAGTTCAGTTCAGTCACTCACTCATGTCTGACTCTTTGTGACCCCATGGACTGCAGCACGCCAAGTTTCCCCACCACCACCTACTCCTGGAGCTAGCTCAATCTCGTGTTCATTGAATCGGTGATGACACCCAACCATCTCATTCTCTGTCATCCCCTTCTTCTCCTGCCTTCAATCTTTCCCAGCATCAAGGTCTTTACCAATGAGTCAGTTCTTCCCATCAGGTGGCCAAAGTATTGGAGCTTCAGCTTTAGCATCAGTCCTTCCAATGAATATTCAGGACTGATTTCCTTTAGGATGGACTGGTTGGATCTCCTTGTAGTCCAAGGGACTCTCAAGAGTCTTCTCCAACACCACAGTTCAAAAGCACCAATTCTTCAGTGCTCAGCTTTCTTCACAGTCCAACTCTCATGTCCATACATGACCACTGGAAAAACCATAGCTTTGACTAGATGAACCTCTGTTGGCAAAGTAATGTCTCTGTTTTTTAATATGCTGTCTAGGTTGGTCATACCTTTTCTTCTAAGGAGAAAGCATCTTTGAATTTCAAGGCTGCAGTCACCATCTGCAGTGATTTTGGAGCCCAAGAAAATAAAGTCTGTCACTGTTTCCATTGTTTCCCCATCGATTTACCATGAAGTGATGGGACCAGATGCCATGAGCTTAGTTTTTTGAAAGTTAAGTTTTAAGCCAACTTTTTCACTCTCCTCTTTCACATTCATCAAGAGGCCCTTCTCTTCTTTGCTTTCTGCCATAAGGGTGGTGTCATCTGCTTACCTGAGGTTATTGATACTTCTCCAGGCAATCTTGATTCCAGCTTGTGCTTCATCCAGCATGGCATTTCACATGATGTACTCTGCATATAAGTTAAACAAGCAGGTGACAGGTACAGCTTCATCTTACTCCCAGTTTGGAACCAGTCGATTGTTCTATGTCTGGTTCTAACTGTTGTTGCTTGACCTGCATACAGATTTCTTAGGAGATGGGTAAGGTGGTCTGGTATTCTCATCTCTTGAAGAATTTTCCACAGCACCTAGACTATGTTTAAAACTACTGGAAAATCATGGCTATAGCTATGAGTGAAGCAAAATAATTTTTGTCTTCTTAGAGATTAGAAATATAACTTAGAAATACAACTTTATTCTTTTAGAAGCCAACCAAAAGCAGAAACAACTTCCCCACACTAGTTTTCAGAAAGAATAAGTAGCATGATTGCTAAATATTTTTCAAGGACATCTTGTAAAAGCCAATGACTTGACCGGAACAGAATTAGAACTTGGCTTTTGTTTATGAAGTTATTTAAAATTTAACTTATTTGACTTCTCCCTCTGTTAGTCTTCCTTTTGTTATCAAAACTATTAATTGCTTGACTCTTCTATCTAATTGTGTCCAAATTGCTTTCTCTTTTAAATGTTTGACTTTTGTTTTTAATTGGCTTCTTGATTCTCATCAGCTTTCAGGAGGATTGGTTTTAGTTACTTTTATGTTCTTGGAGGAATGGAGGAGGCTTGCTGTAAAAAAAACACTTTTGAATTCACTTTCTCAAATTTAAATTACTTCTCTTCCAGTTTAAACTTTAATTTTCTTTCTCCTTCACATGTCTTTGTTTTCTTATTAATTAAAATTCCTTCTTCATTCTTCTCTACTTTTTGCTGTTATTGATAAGTTCTATTATTTACCATTTTCCCTAGAAAGATGCAATTTAATGAAAATCTTCCCATTCATTGCCTATGCCATCTTTGTCCTTATGTAAGCAAAACAATGGATCCTTTGAAAAGCATAGTCAAAGACAGTATGGCCAAGGTCATTCAGTCAGTCTAAATCCTATTTGGATGGGCATGAGATAACAAGTATCAACTTGACTTTTTTGTTGAAATAGAACTGTGGTTTGAATTGACTGAACATAACCTAGAGCTAATGATATATGAAACTGCTGGTAAGAAACTGAATGAATCTGTTCAAATCAAACACCAATAGAAGTAAAGGCCAGGTGGTTCTACTGGTGAAAAAAAAAATCTACCTGCCAAACAGGAGATGCAAGAGAGGTGGGTTCAATCCCTGGGCTGGGAAGATAGATCCCTTGGAGTAGGAAATTACAACCTGCTCCAGTATTCTTGCCTGGGAAATTCTATGGGCAGAGGTGACTGGAAGGCTACAGTCCCTGGGACTGCAGTCAGACACAACTCAGCAACTAAGCACATGTGCACACACACACACACACACACACACACAAGGTTTATGATAAATTAATAAACATTTTTGTTTATTAAGATCAGTACTTTTTAAGCCACAAAATATTTTCTTTGTTCCATCATGGTAACATTTATCTTATTGACTTATGATAGTTAATTTGCTTTTCTGTATCTCCTATAAGACATGAGCTCTCTAAATACAAAGACTATATTTTAATTATTTTTTTTTTCCTTTTCAACCCCAACATGTTGCATTTTACCTAGTACATTGTAGGTTTACAGGAATTATATCAAAGAGAGAAATCAAAGTCTCTTCAGAGAACATCACTGGGGTGGTTGCTGGGTTAAACAAGTTTTTCATGATAGTAGCATTGTCACCCTCCTCTAAATCTCTATCTACCAAAGTGTGGGAAACCCAAGCACTTGTGATCACTGGTGATGTTTCTGTCCTAGAGAACAGAGCTGGGGAAGCTCCCCATAGAAGTCTGCACATGAGTGTGCATTTCTCTTTCAAACTCCTGAGAGAGAAATCTCTCAAAGGCAGAAGAAAATAAGAAAACAATAAACCATTTGCAATAAAACCACTACATTTAAAAAAAAAAACAAACACATTTAGCCTAATTTAAAATATATGTAAATTAGCATGTTATGAGATGGAAAAGCAAAATCCATACTCTAGAAGGACACAGAAGGACACACAGGTATTTATTTTAGAAACACGTTTTCACAACTCTAAAGAGGCTGTCTTATCACAATTGAACACCTCAGGTGCCAAGGCAAGGCTTTATAGTTTGTTCTTGCCTTCACCTGGAGAGACATGAACTGCAGGAGAGGAGAAAGATTTGTCCAAAACAGTATTTGAATAACAAAATGAATGTAGATGGAAAGTGCTTCCTTTCTAATCCCAACATGAAGAATTTACAATGACTTTGTGCCCTGTTTTTGTTACAGAAACACCTATCTCAGTAGTCTCTATTTCAAGAGCCCTAAGTCAGAGTGCAGCTCTTGTTCTGCTAGTGGAAGGAGAGAGTCACGGAAAGTAACAGGAATCAGATGGTCCGCTTCTGTGAATCTGATCAGCTTCAGGCAAAGATAACAGAGAGAATGCTGATGTCTGTGATGAAAGTTCGCTGAACAAAGCTCTCAAGAGTGTTGATTTATGGAAGCCGAGACTGTTATGGTGCCTGTCCTCATTCAGTCACACAACTGAGATTGGAAGGCCTTATTTTTTCTTAAAATTTTTGGAGAGAAGAAAAAAATGGGAAATCAAATATAAAGGAATCAACTCTTCAAGTTTCTCTAGTTAAGAGCGGAATGGGGACTTCATACAAAATATTCAGAATCACATCAAATGTGAGAAGATATACATTTTCTTGTGGCTCAGCTTCTTTGCACTCAATTCTTTAGGCAGCCAGTCTACCTGTAGGAATGCTGCTTCATCCTCTTCCATGCAGTAAGGAATATTTGCTCTAATAGGCCCAGGCTTGTGATGATGGTTTGACTGTATCTGTGGTGGGGATGAAAATTTGGAGAATGGTGGAACGGAGGAGGTAAACTTGTACAGTTCTTAGTGTGCTGATAGAATGCCCATTGTTGACACATTCTCAAATAGTATCCTACTGATGTGTGTTTATCAGAAATGCCTGCTTTTTTGTGTCCTTCATGTTTAAGGACTCTGCAGGAAAGCTATTCATAAGTTTTCTAAATCCCTAATAATGAGGACAAGGAAAATGTGATGTTCAGCATGTCATATTAACCTGTAGTTATTCTCAAAGTTCTTGACACGATACAAAGTGCCAAATAAGTATGGTAACTCTTAAACCTATGTTTCTAATACAACAGTAATTGTGGGCATCAGGAAAAAAGCCTGAAGGCTCAGATAAAAGATGAAATGTGATCATGAATAATGATTTGAGAAGGACACTAAAACATCAAAACACGGTCATTCTAAAGACATTAAATTGACTTTTTTTCAGTCATACTTCTATTTATGAAGTGATATCAAATATATTTTATGACTTTAACCAACATTAAGATAGTTAGAACCATTAATGATCAAAAGCACAATTCTACTTTAAAATATTAGGAAGAAAACAATGTGAGAGTAAATTTAACACATACAACACTGAAGCACTTGTTACTATATTTATTATGGTTTATAACATATAAAAACAGACTAGTTTGTTGACAAAAATAGATTAATGAACCTCTCTGCATCAATGTATCATATCTTGCATTTCCCTTAACAGTTAATGTCAAGTTGTAAATGAAATTCTTTTAAAACAACTTTGCCCAAGACTTCCCTGGTGGCTCAGTGGTAAAGAATCTACCTGCCTAACGCAGGAGACATGCATTCAAACAGGAAGATCCCACATGCCATGGAGCAACTAAGGCCTTACACCACAACCACTGATTCCATGATCTAGAGCCCTGGCATTGAAACTACTGAACCTATGAGCCACAACTACTGAAGCCTGCTTGCACTAGAGCCCGTGCTTCACAACAGAGAAGCCACTGCAAGGAGAAGCCTGCACACCACAGCTAGAGAGGAGCCCCCACTTGCTGGACCTAGAGAAAGCTCACAAGCAATGAAGACCCAGAACAGCCAGAAATAAATTAACAAAATTAAAAACAAAAGCAACTTTGTCAGCTTGCATAGCAAAATACCTTTCAAAACGTCTTTGTTATATCTACTGCATAAAGAACAATATATATTCAGTTCAGTTCAGTCGCTCAGTCGTGTCCAACTCTTTGCGACCCCATGAACTGCAGCATGCCAGGCCTTCCTGTCCATCACCAACTCCTAGAGTCCAACCAAACCCATGTCCAATGAGTCGGTGATGCCATCCAAACATCTCATCCTTTGTCGTCATCTTCTCCTCGTGCCCTCAATCTTTCCCATGATCAGAGTCTTTAAAAATGAGTCAGCTCTTCGCATTAGGTGGCCAAAGTATTGGAGTTTCAGCTTCAAAATCAGTTCTTCCAATGAACACCCAGGACTGATTTCCTTTAGGATGGACTGGTTGGATCTCCTTGCAGTCCAAGGGAATCTCAAGAGTCTTCTCCAACACCACAGTTCAAAAGCATCAATTCTTCAGCTCTCAGCTTTCTTTATGGTCCAAATCTCACTTCCACACATGACTCCTGGAAAAACCATAGCTTAGACTAGACAGACCTCTGTTGTCAAAGTAATGTCTCTGCTTTTTAATATGCTGTCTAGGTTGGTCATAACTTTGCTTCCAAGGAGTAAGCGTCTTTTCATTTCATGGTTGCAATCACCATCTACAGTGATTTTGGAGCCCAGAAAAATAAAGTCAGACACTATTTCCACTGTTTCCCCATCTATTTGCCATGAAGTGATGGGACCAGATGCCATGATCTTAGTTTTCTTAACGTTGAGCTTTAAGTCAACTTTTTCACTCTCCTTTTTCACTTTCATCGAAAAGCTTTTTAGTTCCTCTTCACTTTCTGTCATAAGGGTGGTGTCATCTGCATATCTGAGGTTATTGATATTTGTCCCAGCGATCTTGATTCCAGCTTGTGCTTCTTCCAGCCCAGCGTTTCTCATGATGTACTCTGCATATAAGTTGAATAAGAAGGGTGACAATATACAGCCTTGACATAATCCTTTTCCCATTTGGAACCAATCTGTTGTTCCATGTCCAGTTCTAACTGTTGCTTCCTGACCTGCATACAGGTTTATCAAGAGGCAGGTCAGGTGGTCTGGTATTCCCATCTCTTTCAGAATTTTCCACAGTTTATTGTGATCCACACAGTCAGAGGCTTTGGCATAGTCAATAAAGCAAAAATAGATGTTTTTCTGGAACTCTCTTCCTTTTTCGATGATCCAGCAGATGTTGGCCATTTGATCTCTGGTTCCTCTGCCTATTCTAAAACCAGCTTGATCATCTGGAAGTTCACTGTTCACATATTGTTGAATCTTGGTTTGGAGAATTTTGAGCATTACTTTTTACTAGCGTGTGAGATTAGTGCAATTGTTTGGTAGTTTGAGCATTCTTTGGGATTGCCTTTCTTTGGGATTGGAATGAAAACTGATCTTTTCCAGTCTTGTGGCCACTGCTGAGTTTTCCAAATTTGCTGGCATATTGAGTGTAGCACTTTCACAGCATCATCTTCCAGGATTTGAAATAGCTCAACTGGAATTCCATCACATCCACTAGCTTTGTTCATAGTGATGCTTCTAAGGCCCACTTGACTTCACATTCCAGGATGTCTGGCTCCAGGTGAGTGATCACACCATCATGATTATCTGGGTCGTGAAGATCTTTTTTGTACAGTTCTTCTGTGTATTCTTGCCACCTCTTCTTAATATCTTCTGCTTCTGTTAGGTCCCTGCCATTTCTGTCCTTTATTGAGCCCATCTTTGCATGAAATGTTCCCTTGTAATCTCTAATTATCTTGAAGAGATCTCTAGTCTTTCCCATTCTACTGTTTTCTTCTATTTCTTTGCATTGATCACTGAGGAAAGCTTTCTTATCTCTCCGTGCCGTTCTTTGGAGATCTGCATTCTAATCGATATATCTTTCCTTTTCTCCTTTGCTTTTCACTTTCTTTCTTTTCACAGCCATTTGTAAGTCCTCTTCAGACAGCCATTTTGCTTTTTTGCATTTCTTTTTCTTGGGGATGGTCTTGGTTCCTGTCTCCTGTACAGTGTCACAAACCTCCATCCATAGTTTCATCAGTCATTCTGTCAGATCGAGTCCCTTAAATCTATTTTTCACTTCCACTGTACAGTCATAAGGGACAAACTATTATTAAAATATAGAAAAACAATAGACATTAACATATACATGTGTTTATGACATACAACACTATCTAGTTGGTGAAAACAGTGGTGTATTCAAAAATTGCTTTTAATTTATAATCAATCTAAGATATCTCACTTTTTACAATTTAAAATTTTCTTAAACTCCATTTTTTCCCAATAGAAAGGGAAAAATATTATCCTAATTAATGGGTAATTTTTAAGAAACTAAGAGACTTCTCTGATGGTCCAGTGGTTGAGAATCCACCTGCCACTGCAGGGGACATGGGTTCAATCCCTGGTCTGGGAACTAAGATCCCACATGCCGCAGGGCAACTAAAGCCTTGTGCCACAGCTACTGAAGCACGTCTGCCCTACAGCCAGTGCTCCATAACAAGAGAAGCCATTGCAATAGGAAGGCCAAGTGCCACAACCAGAGAGAAGCCTCAGGCTCTCTGCAACTAGCGAAAGCCCGTGAGCAGTTACAAAGACCAAGCACAGGCAAAAGTGAATGAATAAAAATAAATTGAAGTAATCTCTATATGTTAATTATGAAAGCATATTTAGTATTTCCCCTTTGACTAGCTTTCCCAGATGCTTTGACAAAGCATCATCAGAATCAAGTTGCCTGTGTTGCATTTTGTTCTCTGATGTTGACCCAAGAGATTGAATTTCTGACCTCCTCATTCTAAGTCTTCTCTCCACATCTAGAGAAAACATTTTCTCAATGTAAATTGATTTGACAGGAAAACAGAATCAGCATTAGTCTGTTTGGTGAAGCCCAGATCCATTTACTTACATATTCATATAGAAATATTATGAGAACTCTCTAATGCAGAACTAATAAAAAGAGTAATCATAATATCAATTATCCTAGAGTGCTAACATAGCTATCAGAAAAAACTGTATTTCAACAAGAGTCCTTGTCTTCAGTTTTTCATTGGTAAAATAAGAGATTATAGATCTCTCTGTCTGCTAGCTTCTCTCCCTCTCGTTCTCCCTCTCACTCTCCCCTACCCTCCTTCCCTTCCTCTCTCTCTGCTGTCAGCATGTTTAGAGAATACCCTTCTCACATTAACACGTGAGAATGCCCAAGGAGGATACCATAAACTCCCTCCAGACTCTGGCTGCTAGGAAAAGTGATGTCTCATAGGCTCTATCAAGCACACCTATGCACAAGAGACTTTAGTGTGAAAAGAAAAATATGGAGACGAATCAATATACAATTTAGAAATTCATTTTGTAGCAAAATATTTGGGGCAATCAACTCATGTTTATGTCTTTACGACTAGTCTTATTATATTTCCTGAACACTCAAATATTGGTACCTTCTAGGAGACAACGTGAAGGGCTTGGAGTAAAAGATTTGATGAATAAAAAGTCTATAGTGACATTTTTCAAGAGTCAAAATAAGTAGATTTGGAAAGGAAGGCGGAGCCATATAAATAGTACCTCTATTACAACCTGTTATGTAAAAATAAACCATGTTAAGTAGAGGGATGCTGATATCTTACTAATTCTTTATTCATTCAGTTTAATAGTGCTTAATATTACAAAACTCTGTGGAAATCTATTTGTCTTTCATTGGCAGTGCATTGGTTATGTCACAGGCATCAAACTGATCATCCTTGTTTTTGCCTGTGCCCAAACATGCTGACACAGGAATTTAACTAAGAGTTCAGTGCCAGTTTTTTGACCAGTCAGCTTGCTAAGTGGCATATGTCTGAATTGTACTGCTTGGATAGTTCTGAATGTTCAAGCTGTAAACCCTTAAGGCAAGGATTACATTCATGGGAAACTGCATGATACATTATGCTTTGCAGGCACATAGCATCAGAAAGCCCTAAAATGGAAACCAGCTTGGACCGTGCACTTGACACACAAAGAAACAAATATATATCAATGCACTCTGTATATTCCTCTTTGGCCCTCTTTTTTCCTTTATCTTTTTATGGAAAAAAATAAAGTTATTTAAATTAACATCTCAATGTCTGATATAAATTCTGATCAGACACCATGAAGATCTGTTATCAGTTCAGTTCATTTGCTTTGTCGTGTCTGACTCTTTGCGACCCCATGAATCGCAACACGCCAGGCCTCCCTGTCCATCACCAACTCCTGGAGTTTACTCAAACCCATGTCCATCGAGTCGGTGATGCCATCCGACCATCTCACCCTCTGTTATCCCCTTCTCCTCCTGCCCCCAATCCTTCCCAGCATCAGGGTCTTGTCCAATAAGTCAACTCTTCGCATGAGGTGGCCAAAGTATTGGAGTCAGCTTCAGCATCAGTCCTTCCAATGAACACCCAGGACTGATCTCCTTTAGGATAGACTGGTTGGATCTCCTTGCAGTCCAAGGGACTCTCAAGAGGCTTCTCCAACACCACAGTTCAAAAGCATCAATTCTTCAACGCTCAGCTTTCTTCACAGTCCAGCTCTCACATCCATACATGACCACTGAAAAAACCATAGCCTTGACCAGACGGACCTTTGTTGGCAAAGTAATGTCTTTAAAAAGCAGAGGCTTTTTAATATGCTATCTAGGTTGGTCATAACTTTCCTTCCAAGGAGTAAGCGTCTTTTAATTTAATGGCTGCAATCACCATCTTCAGTGATTTTGGAGCCCCCCAAAATAAAGTCTGACACTGTTTCCACTGTCTCCCCATCTATTTCACATGAAGTGATGGGACCAGATGCCATGATCTAAGTTTTCTGAATGGTAAGCTTTAAGTCAACTTTTTCACTCTCCTCTTTCACTTTCATCGAGAGGCTTTTTAGTTCCTCTTCACTTTCTGCCACAAGGGTGGTGTCATCTGCGTATCTGAGGTTATTGATATTTCTCCCGGCAATCTTGATTCCAGCTTGTGCTTCTTCCAGCCCAGCATTTCTCATGATGTACTAGCCAATCTGGACACAGGACCACAGTCGTGTCTAACTCAATGAAACTAAGCCAAGCCATGTGGGGCCACCCAAGATGGTTGGGTCATGGTGGAGAGGTCTGACAGAATGTGGTCCACTGGAGAAGGGAATGGCAAACCACTTCAGTATTCTTGCCTTGAGAACCCCATGAACAGTATGAAGATCTGTTATAAGTTAGCACAAATTAGTCTTTATTTTTAGGTTGCCTGAGAATATACTGGGGCATTGTATAAAAAAATATATATATATAGGTAAGCAAAAAAAGCTGGGTAATTATTGGCTAATTGTTTTATCTTATCACATTATGTTTGAGTCCAGAGTTCCTTGGAGATAAACAATCATGACATATTTCCAAGTCTAGAAAATATTACAAAATGACTTTATGTGCAAATCTGAAGGAAATACAGTTCAGTCTTAAGTCTTAATGCTTAATTCAGTCTTAATGTGCTATGTCAAGGGCATTATGTTTCAGTATAGCTTTACAATAAGTACACTGCAAAAGTAAATCATATGTATTTATTGCATATGATTATTACATTCTTGAGAATGACTTTTAAAAATACTCTCATTGTAGAACCTACTGCTATTTTTTTTCAGTGAACCGAACTCCCAGGGTGTAGATGGAGAGGGATAAGAGGGTCTTATTATTTATAAGAGAAAAGGAATCCCAAAAGCCCTCTTACCATTGTGTTGGTTGTTTCACTTCACCTATGTGTTTTTAAGGTTCCTTCTCTCATTGAAGCTGACCCTATGTTACCAAAAAGGCACAGTGCTACAACTACCGCAGACAGAGTTTGCTTTTTTTCTCTGAGGTTTGTTCATTCACTTGATTTTTTCATACTTTTTAAATAGTTAGCATCTAGTAATGCCTAATCTTTCATTGCTCATATTCTGGATGGTTGGGTGAATCAGAGAGTAAATGAGGCAAGACACTATCTCAATTTCTCTCTAAATCATCCCATTTTAGTTCTCAACTGGAATTTTCAAACTTTGGGGATTCTAAAAATATACTAAATTAATAGATGGTATTAAATAGTAAGTATTAGCGACTTGATGATATCTGCCCCCTTTAATAGCTTTGTGTAATGATTTTTCTGAAAAAGAAAACCTCTTTGCATCTCTTGTCTTGGGGCATGAGAAAAACAGTCCTAAGAAGTATCTTTAAGAACTGACAATATGTGAGACCCATCATTCAACTCCTGTAACAGTTCTGGTCTATGCAAGATAGCAGCAGTCACTGTTAGACAACAAAGAAATGAAAGCATCTACCCCTAGAATTTAGCCTCCATCCCTTATGAAACCAACTCATGTGTCAACATTAGTTGACCAGGTTTTGTAAATGCATTAATACTTAGGAAAATGAATGCATGAAGTGAATAAATGATCTTTACTTCATCTTTATCTGTGAGAGAAATTCCAGTCTACTCAGATATCTATTTTCTTTCCTTGAACAAATATAATTATCTCAATCAATGGTTCTGTGCTCTTTTCAAATTATTCACATTTGTGGCATGGTCGACCATGTCTGACTCTTTTCAACACCATGGACTGGAGCCCACCAAGTTCCTCTGTCCGTGGGATTTTCCAGGCAAGACTCCTGGAGTGGGTTGCCATATCCTTTTCCAGGGTATCTTCCCGACCCATATCTCCTGTGTCTCCTGCATTAGTAGGAGGATGATTTACCACTGTGCCACCTGGGAAGCCTTTTCAAATTATAAACATAATTAAATATAATATATGCTTTATATGCCTTATACAGTTTTAGAGATATTTCAAGAATAATAAAATGTTAAAAAATTAAATGCATGACACTGATACTATGGTTTAAAATTTAGTTTCAGAAACAAGAAAGGGAAATGGTAATAACTTGTTCTAATCTTTTCAGAAAAATCTCAGAATTTCATTTCTATTGCATTTCTTAAAACCCACAGTATTTACATTAATGTGGATTGATATTTCAGTCTATGTATCTAGAGAGTTAGTTACTCATTATCTTCTGCCATGCACACAAAATTTCTTCAAACCCACATCTGGTTCTTTCTCCCCTCCTGCCTTAGCGCTGGGAATGATTTTGAGCCTATATCCAACCCAGAACTCTCTTGTCATTTCAGAGCCAGAGTCAGAGACTGTACCAGTTGAGTCTCAATCACCAGATTTAACCAGTTGATAAGAAAAAACTGAGAAAGATTTTAAAAAATCAGATTGAGTGAAGCATGTATAATAGATGGCATTAAAATGTTTGAAATTGTAAAACATTTTGCCTTATCTTTTTCCATTCCAATATCTAGTACCTTTGGCACTGTATAGATATTACCTTAAATCAGGCAAAAAAATCACAAAAAATACAAGGTACCTCTTACTTTGGACATTTAAACTTAGCTTGGCCTTTATTTTTATAAAATGACATTTTTCTTTACTTGAAAATATATTAGTATACATAAACACTATAATCAGAAAACTAATCATGTGTTTGAAGACTTACAGCATTCATAAAAATGAGCTATGTACCAGATTAACTATATGCTTAAAGTAATATATAGTAATAAAGAAAAATTTTAAAGGATATATAAGGATGATCATGTTTTTATAGAGTCAAACAGACAATTATTCTAAAAACACCATAAAATTTATGGATGGGAGAGATGAGTAATTGCTTCATCACTGGCAAGTTTCAAATTGCTTCAATGATTGGGACACAAAATAAGGAATGAGAGCTGGAACTCAGGAGGAATCTGATTTAGTTATAAACATGATACCCAAACATTTTAGAAGTCTGAGGAAATTGGAGCAAATGCAAATGTTGAACCAAACCTTCCCATTACCAAATTCAAATGAAATTTACATGTTGCCTTTGGGCAGTTTCACTACTTTGTTTGAAATGTCTGATTTTTTAAAAAATGTATCAGATACTGTTATCAGTTCAGTTCAGTCGCTCAGTGGTGTCCGACTCTTTGCAACCCCATGAATTGCAGCACGCCAGGCCTCCCTGTCCATCACTAACTTCTGGAGATTAGTCAAACTCATATCCATGGAGTCGGTGATGCCATCCAGCCATCTCATCCTCTGTCATCCCCTTCTCCTCCTGTCCCCAATCCCTCCAGGCATCAGGGTCTTTTCCAATGAGTCAACTCTTCACATGAGGTGGCCAAAGTATTGGAATTTCAGCTTCAGCATCAGTCCTTTCAATGAAGTCACACACTATTTGTATCTCTTTTCCTTCTACATTTAAGGATACACAATTCTGTTTGGTACAATATTTTCAGTAAAAATGGGCCCCTCCCTTAAATCTCTTACATATCCTTAATGAAGTTAATTTTCTAAACTAAGTGAAGAGGGTTTACTTCATTATACTGTTGGCTAAGAAAGATGCATAACTTGAAACTTGCAAGTTAAGTTTTATTTGGGGCAAAATGAGGAGTGCAGTCTGGGAGGCAGAATCCCAGATAACTCTGAGAGACTGCTCCAAAAAGGCAGTAGGAGGAAGGTCAATATATAAGATTTTGGAGAAGGGTGAGTTCCATACCTTAAGCACTCATTTTATAAAAGGTTTTCTGCTAGTCATGAGGATCTGATGTCACAATGAAAGGATTTAGTGCTTTCCTAGATATGAGGAGATGCAAAGAGTGAAATCATAAAATCTGTTTCTAAAAACATCCAACTTTGCATGAAATGTTCCCTTGGTATCTATCATTTTCTTCAAGAGATCTCTAGTCTTTCCCATTCTAATGTTTTCCTCTATTTTTTTGCATTGTTCTCTTAGAAAGGCTTTCTTATCTCTCATTTCTATTCTTTGGAACTCTGTATTCAGATGTGTATATCTTTCATGCAAAGATGGACATAATAAAGGGCAGAAATGGTATGGACCTAACAGAGGCAGAAGATATTAAGAAGAGATGACAAGAACACATGGAAGAACTATACAAAAAAGATCTAACTAACCCAGATAACCACGATAGTGTGATCACTCACCTAGAGCCAGACATCCTGGAGTGTGAAGTCAAGTGGGCCTTAGGAAGCATCACTCTGAACAAAGCTACTGGAAGTGATGGAATTCCGTGAGCTATTTCAAACCCTAAAAGATGATGCTGTTAAAGTGCTGCACTCAGTATGCCAGCAAATTTGGAAAATGCAGGGGTGGCCACAGAACTGGAAAAGGTCAATTTTCATTCCAATCCCAAAGAAGGACAATGCTAAAGAATGCTCAAACTACCACACAATTGCCCTCATTTCACATGCTAGCAAAGTAATGCTCAAAATTCTCCAAGTGAGGCTTCAATAGTAATGTGAACCGAGAATTCCCAGATGTTCAAGCTGGATTTCAAAAGGCTGAGGACCAGAGATCAAATTGCCAACATTCACTGGATCACAGAAAAAGTAAGAGATTTCCAGAAAAACCTCTACTTCTGCTTCATTGACTACTTTAAAGCCTTTGACTGTGTGGATCACAACAAACTGTGGAAAATTCTTAAAGAGATGGGAATACCAGACCATCTGACCCGCCTCTTGAAAAAATCTGTGCAGGTATGCAGGTCAAGAAGAAACAGTTAGAACCAAACATGGAAAAACAGACTGGTTCCAATTTGGGAAAGGAGTAAGTAAAAGCTGTATGTTGTCACCCTGCTTATTTAACTTATACGCAGAGTATATCATGAGAAACGCTGGGCTGGATGAAGCAGAAGCTGGAATCAAGATTGCTGGGAGAAATATCAATAACCTCAGATATGCAGATGACACCACCCTTATGGCAGAAAGCTAAGAGGAACTGAAAGATCCTCTTGATGTAAGTGAAAGAGGAGAGTGAAAAAATTGGCTTAAAACTCAACACTCAAAAAACGAAGATCGTAGCAACCTGTCTCATCACTTCACAGCAAATAGAAGGGGAAACAATGGAAACAGTGACAGACTTTATTTTCTTGGGTTCCAAAATCACTGCAGATGGTAACTGCAGCCATGATATTAAAAGACACGTATTCATTGGAAGAAAAGCTATGACCAACCTAGACAGCATATTAAAAAACAGAGCCAGTACTTTGCTGACAAATGTCCATCTAGTCAAAGCTATGGTTTTTCCTATAGTCATGTATGGATGTGAGAGTTGGACCATAAAGAAGACTGAGTGCCAAAGAATTAATGCTTTTGAACTGTGGTATTGGAGAAGACTCTTGAGAGTCCCTTGGACTGCAAGGAGATCCAACCAATCCATCCTAAAGGAAATCAGTCCTGAATATTCATGGGAAGGACTGATGCTGAAATAGAAGCACCAATTCTTTGGCCACCTGATGTGAAGAGCCGATTCATTTGAAAAGACCCTGATGCCGGGGAAGATTAAAGACAGAGGATGAGATGGTTGGATGGAATCACTGACTCAATGGACATGAGTTTGCGCAAACTCTGGGAGATGGTGAAGGACAGGAAATCCTGGCGTGCTGCAGTCTATGGGGTTGCAAAAAGTCAGACATGACCAAGTGACTGAACAACAGCAAAAATATCCAACTCTCTAAAGACCTGTCCCACCAGATTCCCTGGAGTACAGAGTGCTCCCTGGACTCCCTCAGAGGGTGTTGAAGGTCACCAGCCACAACAGTACAGGGTTCAGTCTCTGCAGAGGCAGATGGCAAATGCCCTTGCTGTTTAGTCATTGGCAATGAAACTGGTAAGTGCAAATCTGTAGTTGACAATCCTTAGCCAATGACTGTTTTAAAGATGGACATCTATCCCAATTCTAGACTATTAGAAGATATTTTATTTGAAGAATATTACACCCCAAAAAAAGATAGACACCAAATCCTACTCTTTCTTGCTGCCTTGAATTCAGTGGTGCTATGGTTTTGTTGTCATGTTGTTGTCATGACCTCTTTTGCCCATAAAGCAACAAAAGACAAAGAGGCAATAGGCAAGAATAGAAGAGCAGGAAGGAAATAAACACCACAGATCTTTGATACTTTCAAAACATCAAAGGTATATGCAGGGTAGGTGGTATCTCCCCTGGAATTGCCTATCTCAAAACATACTATTTAAGTGAAATGATTACATAACTTTAGTGATTAAGTCATTTTAATTCAAGTGGTTTGTTACCTGCAAAGATCCTAACCAACACAAACATATTTAAATTTGTCTCAAAAAAAGAAAGAATAAATAGGGATTATTATTAATAGTAGAGTAGTAATGAGCAACAAAGAAACTTTTGTTGTACTATATTAGGTAGATAAGGTATATATATAATATATAGGAAGAAAAAAGCTGAGTTCAGAATAGTCTTATTCGTGGACATGAAAGAATGATTAATTTTTTTTAAAGCTTTAAAAGAAGAGTAAGAAGATAAAGCAATAATTACTAGCATATATGTCTTTATATATTTCAGTGCTAGAAAGAAACCTTCTTCATCAAATTTAGATGTAGATCTAATTCAATTAATTTGTCTTTTTTCATTTTTATTTTTTATGGTTCTTATCTCAATAATTTTTTTCAATTTTTTTCAACATTTCAACATTTTTCAACATTTCATTTTCTAATTCATGAATTTAAAAATATTTCAATAACATAACATTAATTTTGATGGTGTATATTCAAACATACAAATGTATTACAGTAACTAATTAAAGAATTAACCAAATGCTTTTTTCAAACTTAATATATAATTGATACATAACATTATATTAGTTTTGGGTATATTGATTTCAACATAATGAATTGATATTTGTATAAATTGTAAAAAGATCAGCAAATATTTCTAGTTAACTTCCACCATCACATATAGTTACAGATTTTATTTTCACGTGATGAGAACTTCTAAGATCTACTCTTCTAGCAATTTTCAAACATACAGTGCAATGTTATTATTTGCTTATTATCCCTCTTCTTCCAAGGTAATGTAAGTCCTCAAAGGACAGGCATTTGAATAACACTTGCCTTTCCTCCAGTTTCTAGAACAATGCCTGGTACGTATTAGATGAAAACGAATTGTTGAATGAATAAGTGAATTTGAACCTTTCAGAATTGTAATACATTAATTATATTATATACCTTTTTATCTAGAGACTTCTGACAGATAATGATAAAATATATTTGCATAGTATAGTATATAATAATTAATCTTGTCAAAATGTTTATAAAAAATAGATCAGCAGATCAATTTGATATCTACTTTTCATGAACCTTAGTGATTACATGGGATTTTAAGGTACTCCTAGGAAGGGGCACAATATATTTAAAGTGATGAAAGGGAAATACCTAAAACTAAGAATACTCTACCCACCTAGGCTCTTTTTCAGACTCACTGCAGCATTATTTACAATAGCTAAGACATGGAAGCCACCTAAATGTCCATTGACCATGGAATGGATAAAGAAGATGTGATACACACACACAGTGGAATATGACAGCCATAGAAAAGAACAAAATGATGCCATTTGCAGCAAAAAGGATGCAAGTAGAGATTATCACACTGGGTGAAGTCAGAGGAAAACAAATATCACTCATTTGTGGAATCTAATTTTTTTAAAAATGATACAAACGAACTCATTCTCAAAACAGAAACAGACATACAGATATCAAAAACAAACTTAGGTTACCAAAGGGGAAATATGTGGGCGGGAGGGATAAATCAGGAGCTTGGGATGAACATATACACACTACCATATATTATAAGATAGATAACCAACAACAGCTTACTATATATTACAGGGAACTCTGCTCAATACTCTGTGATAAACTATATGAGAAAAGAATCTTTAAAAAAATGAATATTTATGTATAACTGAATCACTGTGCCATACAACTGAAGCTAACACAACTTTGTAAATCAACTGTACTCCAAAAAAATAAATAAATAAAGTACACCCAGGAGGTATTATCACAGAAAACAATATGAACATCTCTTTCCTAAAAGTGTAAATTCCACATGGCTTCTTCATTTCAAAAGCAAGCAAAATGAAACAGAAACAACTACTTTATAATTCTGTGCCAAAGATAATTTTTGACTCACACATTAAACACTGGAATCATTATTACTTCATATGAAAGCATTTAGCTATTTGTACTTATTCAGTTCATTGCATACATCTTCCCAAATTTGAAAAGTATGGGATTTGTATGTGTGTACTTTGTGAAAAGAAGTCTCAAAAAATGAGAAATTTAACTTTAATTCTATAGTTCAGTGATCATACTTGAATGGAAACTTTCATGATAAAGTTTTGTAAAACACAATTTCAAGCATAAAAATAGGAAAAGTGTAGGTTACTTGTATTCAAGGCAAACTCTTATCTATGATTTTGTTAAAAATACAATGTTAAAATGAGATAATCTTCAAAGTCATGTTTCTAGAAGATTATGAAACTTCTTAAGGATATTATGTTTAATTCCTTAAAAGCAAGATTTTGAACTGTCTCATGCTAACCCAACAGTTTCATGAACTTAAGTTTACTTGAGCAACTGCTTGCTCACCTGTAAAATATGCTTGGTAAAAAATCAATTTTATGGAGTGTATTACCTGGTGGCTCAGACAGTAAAGAATCTGCTGCAATACAGGGGACATGGGTTTGATCCCTGTGTTGGGAAGATCCTATGGAGAAGGGAATAGCTACCACTCCAGTATTCTTGCCTGGAGAATTCCATAGACAAAGGAGCCTGATGGGATACAGCTAATGGGATTATAAAGAATCAGACATTTTTGAGATTAATCCTTTGTCTGTTGCTTCATTTACTATTATTTTCTCCCAGTCACGCCAGTCAGGATGGCTGCTATCCAAAAGTCTACAAGCAATAAATGCTGGAGAGGGTGTGGAGAAAAGGGAACCCTCTTACACTGTTGGTGGGAATGCAAACTAGTACAGCCGCTATGGAAAACAGTGTGGAGATTTCTTAAAAAACTGGAAATAGAACTGCCATATGACCCAGCAATCCCACTTCTGGGCATACACACTGAGGAAACCAGATCTGAAAGAGACACGTGCACCCCAATGTTCATCGCAGCACTGTTTTTAATAGCCAGGACATGGAAGCAACCTAGATGCCCATCAGCAGACGAATGGATAAGGAAGCTGTGGTACATATACACCATGGAATATTACTCAGCCATTAAAAAGAATACATTTGAATCAGTTCTAATGAGATGGATGAAACTGGAGCCCATTATACAGAGTGAAGTAAGCCAGAAAGATAAAGAACATTACAGCATACTAACACATATATATGGAATTTAGAAAGATGGTAACGATAACCCTATATGCAAAACAGAAAAAGAGACACAGAAATACAGAACAGACTTTTGGACTCTGTGGGAGAAGGTGAGGGTGGGATGTTTCGAGAGAACAGCATGTATATTATCTATAGTGAAACAGATCACCAGCCCAGGTGGGATGCATGAGACAAGTGCTCCGGCCTGGTGCACTGGGAAGACTCGGGGGAATCGGGTGGAGAGGGAGGTGGGAGGGGGGATCGGGATGGGGAATACATGTAACTCCATGGCTGATTCATGTCAATGTATGACAAAACCCACTGAAATGTTGTGAAGTAATTAGCCTCCAACTAATAAAAATAAATGAAAAAATTAAAAAAAAAGAAAAAAAGAAAACACAGGCAAAAAAAAAAAAAATGGAGCTTAAAAAAAAAAAAAGAATCAGACACAACTGAGAGAATAACACATTCACTTTCATGTGAGTATCAAGTAAGATAAATGTTATACATTTAAACTGACAGCTGAAAGATAAAAGGAAGTATCCAAATGAAACATAAGGGGGAAAAAATAAAGAAGCAGATATATTTTAGTTAAAAATCATAGCCAATAGGAAAAAGCAGAGGTAGAAAGAACAATCACATACTTGAAAAGCAAAACAAAATGATCAGTGCATTAAAAAGTAGTGCTCTTATTTGTGGTTCCATGTTCCGAGGTTGGGCTTCCTTGGGGCTTTGATGGTAAAGAATCTGCCTGCAATACAGGAGACCCAGGTTCAATTTCTGTTACCTTTGGTCACCTTCAGTCCCTAACGATTTAATGAAAAATTCATAAGTTTGTAATTGCATGTATTCAGAGTAGCTTGATGTCGTCTCCTGCTGTCTTGTGTCTTGTTTTGTCCCCCCCACCCCGCCCCACCCCCAGGACTGTGAATCATCCATTTGTCCAGCAGACACCACCTACTGGTCAGTTAGTAGCTGACTCAGTTGTCAGGTCACCTCTCAGGATATGGCAGTGCTTATGTGCAAGTAGGAGACCTGGGAGACCTGGATTCAGTCCCTGGGTCAGGAAGATCCCCTGGAGAAGGAAATGGCAACCCACTCTGGTACCCTTCCCTGGAAAATCCCATGGACGGAGGAGCCTGGTGGGCTACAGTCCATGGGATCGCAAAGAGTCAGACACGACTGAGCGACTTCACTTTATGTTCACGTAACACTGTTTTATTTGATAATGTCCCCAAAGCACAGGAATTGTGATGCTGGTGATTCAGAAAGGCCGAAGCAAACTAAGGAACTGTTTCCTTTAAGTGAAAAGGTAAATATTTTGCTACTTAGGAAGAACAGCAAATATATGCTGAAGTTGCTAAGACTTAGGATGAGAACAAATCTTCTATTCCTGAAATGGTGGAACAGGAAAAAAGGAAATTTGCACTAATTTTGTTGTTATACCTCAAACTGTGAAAATTATAGCCACAGTGCATGAAAAGTGCTTAGTTAAGACGGAAAGGGGATTCCAGGCACACCTTGGAGATGCTGTGGGCTTGGTTTCAGACCACCACAAAAGAGTAAATATAGTAAAGCAAGTCATATGAATTTTTTGGTTTCCCAGTGCACTTAAAAGTCATGTTTATTCTATACTATAGTCTATTAAGTGAAAAATAGCATTATGCCTAAAATGACAATGTACACAACTTAATTAAAAACTACTTTTTCTTTGTTAAAAAATTCTAGGCATTATCTGAGCCTTCAGCAAGTCATAGCAGTGACATCAAATATCACAGATCACCATAACAAATAATACTGAAAAGTTTGAAATATTGCAAAAACTATCATCTGTGACACAAACACAAGAAGTGAACAAAAGTTGTTGGGAAAATCGCATCAGTAGACTTACTTGATGTAGGGTTGCCACAAACTTTCAGTTTGTTAAAAAAAAAAAAAAGCAATATCTGTGTAGCACAGTAAAACAAGGTATACCTATAAATTTGTACAATAAGATACTCAGAGAAAGAGAGAATACATTCATATAACTTTTATTAGAGTATATTGTTATAATTGTTTTATTTTACTATTAGTTATTGTTGTCAATCTCTTACTGTTCTATGTTTATAAAGTTAGCTTCATCATAGGTATGTATGTATAAGAAAAAATATAGTATTTATAGGGTTCAGTATTATCTGAGGTTTCAGGCATCCACTGGTAGGTGGATCTTATCCCCTGGGACAAGGGAGTACTAGTGTAAAGTGCAATGTTAGGAAAGCAAGTGGAAATATTAGCAGAACCTAGTTTATGAGGGAGCTTGATTTTCATCCTAAATGAGTTTTGTCTTACTACAGAGAAAAAGCCAAAGTCTTTATTTTCCTTTTAAAAGAAAAAGCTATTTCCACAAGTGTCCTTTTCGAAATTTCAAATGATTTTATGTAGTCTAGTCTAGAAAATACTAAGCTAGGTTGAAGGAGAGAAGAGTTGGATTGCAATTGAGATATTAGGGAGCAATCATAGTTGGCAGCGAAGACTGATCTTGTATCCACTAATAACAATACACATACACACACACACACACACACACACACACACAGAAGCTTTGCTTGAGAATCTATGAATATGAATACTGACTGAGAACAAGAGAGCTAAGGCACTCATACACAGAGATGCTATGCTTTTAATTTGGGTTCATAAGGTAAGGCTGAGAATTAGGTTTACAAAATAAGCACAGTTTAAAATTGGATCATTCTCTTATACTACTGAAAAATAAAAACTTTTTAGTTAAAGTTAATTAAAAAATAAAAACTATATTATATTAATAATATAACCCAAACTTTTCAGATATATGTAAAAAATTACATGCTACATATTCATGTAAAAAGTTTTACATTAATATCCTAGAATAAGATTTTGACTTATATGTTTGTGCTTAGTCGCTTCAGTCGTGTCTGACTCTGGGACCCCATGGAAGGGGGCCCACCAGGCTCCTCTGTCCATGGGATTCTCTAGGCAAGAATACTGGAGTGGGTTGCCATGCCCTCCTCCAGAGGAATTATATGCTACTGTCATGATTTTTTAATTTAAAAAGGCATTAAGTTGGGTACAATCCCTGTAAGGGATATTATTGAATTAAAAATGATTTTTCATGCAAAAATGGTTAGTTCATCTCATGATTCAATCATGAGTCACTCTAAATGAGCAAAAACATTTTACTTTGATATTGAGCAGAATTACAATATATGCACTTCCTTTTTCCAACCAACAGAAAATTAAAGAGATATGTAACCATGAGTCATGAATTAATAAAATTAGCGATTTTCCTACTTACGGGCCAGAAGTTTTCTTTACTGAAAGCATGCCGTTGTTCAGTCAATAAGTCATGTCTGACTCTACAACCCCAAAAACTGTAGCATGCCAGGCTTCCCTGTCTTTCATCAGGTACCGAAGGTTGCTCAAACTCATGTCCACTGAATCGGTGATGCCATCCAGCCATCTGATCTTCTGTCACCTCCTTCTTCTCCTGTCCTTAATCTTTCCCAGCATCACAGTGTTTTCCAATGAGTTGTCTCTTAGTATCAGGTGGCCAAAGTATTGGAGCTTCAGCATCAGTTCTTTCAATGAATATTCAAGGTTGATTTCCTTTGGGACTGACTGGTTTGGTCTCCTTGCTGTCCAAGGGACTCTCAAGAGTCTTTTCCAGCACCACAATTCAAATGCATCAGTTCTTCAGTGCTCAGCCTTCTTTATGGTCCAACTCTTATATCTGTATGTGACTACTGGAAAAACCATCACTTTGACTATACAGATATTTGTAGCAGTGAAAAATAAAATGACTTCTGGTATAGTTGGATGCCACCATCTTGATTTATACTAGGATATCAGTAGTTTTACATACCATTGCTCTTGAAACAACATGTAAAGTGTCAAAATAGTAATGATAATAATGCTGTCTCATTTTTTTTTTTTTTTTTTTTTTTTTTGTAGTTTTGATTTCATGCAGCTACTAAAAGAATCTCAGAGAATCATGTAAAATATATCTTGGGAATCTGTCTTAGGTAACTGAATTTTCTTAATGCAATTCCTAAGAGCAAAAATTTATTTTTACTGATTTTCAAAGTTCTCTTTGTTTTTTGCTGAAAAGATACATTAAACTCTTATAAATCTCTTAGTCAAAAGTTTTTACCAAGAATCTTAAACGTTATATTTCCTCTTTTAAACTTAAAGAATTTCCTGGGCAGCTTCTTGACAGTCTTAGACATCTTGAGGGACAATGGCATATCTTCCCCCAAAGTTGGCTTCCTGAGAAAACTTGTTCAGATATCACACTGATGTCAGAGATGTCTTCTTTTATTCTTCCTGTTCTTTTATTTTGGTGTTAATTTTTCTCTCCTAGAAAATCACTCAGAGTCACTAAATGGTGGTGGTATATTCTGTAGAAGGATTTTAATGAGAATGAAATATGCATCTTTCCTGGCACAAAGAGCAAACTGCAAATTTAGATTTCAAGAAACATTCCAGACAGAGATATTAATTTGGTCTACTTGTGACACAGGGGTAAGAGCAGAAAGCTTTGTAAGCCATTTATTACTGCAGTAAACTAGTTGGCTGTAGGGGTTTAAGCTCAGACCATAGGAATACAGACAGCAAGAAGAATTCTCAAACAATATTCATATAGGATGGTATAGTACTTGATATTTATATTTTTATTTTTCCCCCCAAATTACATATTTATTTCTCACTTCTTCGAAACTAGGAAAAATAATAATAGCTAGAACTGCAAATTCCCTTTATTTCTCTGTTTACATGGTAGAACTTTTAACTCTCTCTAGATTATTCTCCTTCCCCAGGACTGCCAATATTACTTGTTGGTGGAGTGGTGGGAGTAGTTGGAGGAGTGAAGTTGTCATTTATTTAGAGATATTTTGAAACTATTTTTTTAAAGACAATATTTCTTGTCTCTATGGTCACCGAAGTCTCAGTTCCATTATCTCTACAGCCAGACAGTGACTTGACAGATTTCCTTGAAAATTTTAATCCAGTAAGAAAATAAAGGAAAAATATGTGCTCTGTCTCTTTCAGTTCACTCCACAGATGCAACCTTGGAAGTTCCTTCAGCCTCAAGAGGCAAAAACAAAGATGGCCTTCTTCCGTACTGATCCTTCAGTAAACCAGAAGGCAAGCCAAAAATACCTCCCTTCCCACACCAGGCTTTGGAGGATAAGGTTCTTACTGCCTAACTCTCACCAGGAATCCACACCAGGAATTCAGCCCACCATTACTACAGCTGCCTGTCAAAGGATTGGAAGAAGGGAGATAGTAGTCCCTAGGAAAAGGCCAAAATCCACCAAAATTTACCACCTTTTCCTGATAATGCTGTCAGTGTTCAATTATACTTCAGAGTTCTATAATGTTTGCTTCTCATGGTTCTTGGCAGCTCACATTTTTTTCATTTCTGGAGTTGATTCCTGGAACTTTCTACTCGGCAATCTTCCATGAGGGAACTCATAAAACAAGCATATATTTCACTGACATACCTAACCTATTTTATCGGTTCACTTTAGTTTCCTTTATTAATGCTGTCTACAGGTAAAGAATCTGCCTTCAATGCACTAGATGCAGGAGACACAAATTCAGTCCCTGGGTTGAGAAGATCCCCTGGAGGAGAGCATGGTAACCCACTCCAGTATTCTTGCCTGGAGAATCCCATGGACAGATGAGCCTGGTGGGCTATGATCCATAGGGTTACAAAGAATCGGACATGACGGAAGTGACAGCATTCATAGGTAAGTCAAGGAATATCTGGTTTTTATTCACAGCATTTAGTTCTATTATTTTACTAATTACATATTTAAAATATTCACTACTGAAAAAAATTCATACTTTTATTATCTTTTACTTCCTGATTTTTTCATAAATTCTACGTGATTTTTCCAGCTTTATTGAGATATAATTGACATATAACATTATGTGACTTTAATGTGTCTGTAATGACTTGATACATTTAATATTGCAAAATGAATACCCACATAGGGTTTGTTAACACTTGCATTACCTCACATAATTACAAATTTGTGTATGGTGAAATGTTTAAAACCTGCTCTCAAAAACTCTCAAGTATATAATGCAGTATTGTTAATCATAGTCACTGCCATGGATTTGGTCCCCAGAACTTACTCATCTTATAATTGGAAACTTGTACTCTTTGATCAACATCTTCTCATTTCCCAAATCTCCAGCCCCTGAAAACCACCACTGAATTCTCTATTTCTCTGTGTTCAGCTTTTAGAGATTCCTCATATAAATAATCTAATACAGTAATTGTCTTTCTTTATGTGGCTTACTTTATTTAGCATAATGCTTTCAAGTTCTATCCATGTTGTCATAAATGGTAAGAGACCCTTCTTTCCATGCTGAATAGTATCCCATTGTCAAATAACCTACCTGTTCCTTATGCATTCATCCCTCAAAGAACACTTAGGTTGTATTCATATCTTGGCTATAATGATGCTGCCAAGAATGTGAGTGTAGATATCTCTTCATGATCTTGATTTCATTTCCTTTGGATTTAAAACCAGAAGTGGGACTGATTTCATTGAATTATCTTTATGTATGGTCTTGTAGCTCAATGAGTTATCTTAAAACAGCAATTCTGAATTCTTTATTAAGTAAATTGTAGCACTTCATGTCTTTGAGGTAGGATACTGGGAAATTTTGCTGGCGTCATGTTTGCTTGATTTTGCATGTTCTTGAAGTTTGGGGTTTCTGTTTTTGCATTTGAAATAGCAGCCACCTCCTCCAGTCTCTACTGTCTGACTTCAGGAGAGAAATATCTTCCATTTGTCTGCTAAGGATTGATTCTAATGCTTTCTCAGATCTTCTACGGATAGGCCTGCTCCACACTTTTGCTTTCTCTTGTCGCAAAATTCTTAACGCACGTATCTTCTCACCATCCTACAATTCAGCAAGTTGGGTGCCAACAGCCTCCACTTTGTTTTGCCAAGAGCAGTAATAAATGTTCAAGTTTGTGGTCTCTCTCTGGTCTACAGATTCAGGCTGGCTTTCTGCACATGCTCACCAGCCATCTGCCAAGTCTTGCTCTTAGCACCACTGTGAGTGCTCACAGGGAGCGGGCCCCGGGGCGTGAGAGACTGTAGCAGGGGCACACAGGGGCTCCCGCCGGGCAGTGAGGGACCTGCAGGTGAGCTGCCCCAGAAGCTCACGCGTGGGCCTCCTGACAGAGCCCTCGATGCAGGTAGACAGGCTCCACATGCCGCGGTCACCTTCCTTTGCCCACTGTTCTCCCTACTGCTCACACCCTGTAATCGTGCACTCCTGACTCAGAACTCTGGATAGGGTGAGAGAAAAACAGGTGCCCGCCACTGTGCCCTGCCTACCTAGGGAAGTTATTAGTCACTCACTCACATACTCTCACTTTCCTCCATAGAAAAAAACAACAGGCCAGAAAGAGCTCTTTTGAGCTGTGTTGCTTTGGGAGTTAGAAGACATAGGTGAATTTAAGCTGTTCTTACCCACTCTAATAAGTCTAATTTCATATATATATATATATATATAATTATGTATTATATATATATATATATTTTTTTTTTTTTTCTTTTTGCTCCAAATTTGTGCTAGAATTGTCCACTGGACTCCCAGACTATCACAAAGGCTCTCTCATCTTGGGTGATGGCATTGAGTCAGTGGACTCCAGGGCCTCCTGGACTGTAGCTGAGAGGGCCTGGAACCAGTTCATGGGTCACTTCAGGGTCCAAAGCCAGAAGCACTTCAGGGCCCAAAGCCAGGGTCCAAAGCTTCCCCATGCATTATCTGATGCATGGAGGGATAAAACTCCTCTGGATCCCTTTGCATATGGTGCTGGATCCATACAACTCCCTCAAAGGGACTTTCTTAAATATTTTTAAAATTTTATTTATTTATTTTTTGGTTGCATGGTGTCTTTGTTGCTGTGTGTGGGCTTTCTCTAGTTGTGGTGAGTGGGAGCCACTCTCTAGATGCAGTGCATGGGCTTCTCATCGAGGTGGTTTCTCCTGTTGTGTAGCATGGGCTCTAGGTCTCTGGGCTTCAGTAGTTGTGGTGCATGGTCTTGCCCTGAGGTATGTGGGATCTTCCTGGACCAGGAATTGAACCCATGTCTCTACTGGCAGGTGGATTCTTAACCACTGGACCACCAGGGAAGTTCTCAAAGGCACATTTGACTGTGGATGGATGCTAAATTGTTGTCAGGGGAGAGATATGGGCAAGGGATGCTTTATTCACCCATCATCCTGACATAACTCCCTAATATTAATTTCTCATGAATTTTTTGGGGGCCAGTTCTATTAGTAGCAAGAAAGGGGAAAAAAAAAAAAAAAAAAACTAAGCAGAATTTTGTATCTTAATTCTCAGAAAATTTTGAATAAAATAATTATCTACTTGTAGTGATTATAATCTATGGCTGCATTACCAATTATCTTTGTCCTTGACTTGCAAGCTTGTGGCAAGAACTAATGAATTAGTAATTTAAAGGAATAATTTAAAATTAACAAACTTTAGCACTAATTATTATTTTGCACTTGCATGAAACAAATTCATGAAAAACGAATCAGACAAAACTACTTCATGTAAAGGACTTTTCCAAAAATATATAATTAAGAAAAATAAACATTATCTCTTGTAACTGTCTTCAAGAAAAAATTATAATCCTGTGAAATGTTGAATCACACAAAATGATGAATTATCACTTTTGTCACAAAAGCTGGAATTACATGATAAAAGACCACATAGCAAAGTTGAACAGTTAAGTGCACAAAGAAAAAGGGTTGCAGAAATCAATTGTGTTATAGATTGCAGTCATCAGCTATATACTCCTTTCTTCAACTATTTTAAAGTTAGTAGCACATTCTTTGCAAATTGCATCAGATTTGACCTTGCTTTTGAAGCTGACAGCATTAGCACTTGAATTTCTAGTGGAAAAGGAAATTTAAAAGAATAAAAATGTTCCCTCTATGAGAGTTTTTTTTAGCTCTCTAGAAATATGCTCCTATAATTTTAAAAGCAAACAAGTTAATATTTTTTCCTATTAGTTTTTTCCCCAGATTTATTCCTTTTTTCATTAAAGTCAACAAAACATACATTTTGATGTAATTTTATAAACATAAAAATTACTAATTTTGCAAAGATCTCTGGCTAGTAATATGATGTAATTGGAGAAGGAAATGGCAATTCACTCCAGTATTCTTGCTTGGAGAAGAATTCTCCAGGGCTTTGGACCCTGAAGTGACCCATGAACTGGTTCCAGGCCCTCTCAGCTACAGTCCAGGAGGCCCTGGAGTCCACTGACTCAATGCCATCACCCAAGATGAGAGAGCCTTTGTGATAGTCCAGAGAATACTGGAGAATCATTCCAGTATTCTTCTGCCCATGGACAGAAGAACCTGGCGGACCACAGTAGATAGGGTCGCAAAGAGTCAGACATGACTGAGTGACTAACACACACAATTTGTGTAAAACAGACCTGTGTAAAACAACCTGATAGAGATCCTTAGGTTTATAGCTATGGGCCTTCGAAAATAGTTTATTCAGCATACATAAACTAAATTTTATTTCAAGTTGGATAATGAAATGAATAACAAAATATTATATCTGTCCTAATGTCACCTCAAATACGAAACAGAAGCATATATGTTAATGCTATAAGCAAAGGAGTATATACATGTTATACTGCCTTTTTTTTTTCCCCCATTACATTTGTAAAGTAGCCTGGCCCATCCAAATAGAGATGTTGACAACGTTAAAATATAATATATACTTCAAGAGTTTTTTGTTCTAATATACTGAAGAATTAGACTTTATGTAAATGTCATGCCCACTTTGTTAATGAAATAAGCTTGCCATATAGTCATACTCAGTTTGTAAAAGATATACTACCACAGTTCTCTGAAACCATTTGAATCAACCTTAAGAACTGTGCTCTTGGTTTAGAAAAGCAAATAACAGCTATTGTCCCTAACCCAGGGAATTGAAATATAGCTACTATTTATATTAGAGGAAAAATTGCTATTGCTAATTAATGGATAAAAATAAATTTAAGAAAAATACCTAAATATTACCTGCAGCATAATTATTCAACCTCATGTCTTCAATGGCCTTAAAATGATCTCAAAATTGTATTGGGAATGAAATATGAGTATTGATAAAATAAGATGCAACACTTAGGTATAGCATTATACTTTGTGTATCTAAAAACATGAAGAAAGGAAAACATTGTTGAATAAACACAAGATTAAGACAGTACATTATTTTAAAGGTAATCACAGGAATAATGAATATTATTGACTCACTTGTGTTCCCCTTTCTAGATTAATTGTATTCACACAAAAATGACTGTAATTGTATTTTATCAAAAACATTACTACAAAGTTATAACATTAAAATTGCACTCTAGTGTTATTCACAAATAAGCATTCACTAGTTCTGTTCTATATGCTACACTGTGAAAGTTTTTATGAAGCAGAAGAGAAATGTAGTTCCTAGTCACTAATCAAAAAAAGATCACAATGTAGACTCAGCAATTAGAAATGAATGAACAGTCTTAGGGTAAATAAATATAATGTATGTTACCATCATAAAGTTTGACTTTGGTATAAAGACACTTACTAAAAAATATAATATATTTTATCTTCCATCAGTTCAGCTCAGTTCAGTTGCTCAGTCGTGTCCGACTCTTTGTGACTTCATGGACAGAACACACCACTCCTGAAGTTTACTCAAACTCATGCCCATTGAGTCAGTGATGCCATCCAACCATCTCATCCTCTGTCATCTCCTTCTCCTCCTGCCTTCAATCTCTCCCAGCATCAGGGTCTTTTCCAATGAGTCAGTTCTTTCCATCAGGTGGCCAAAGTATTGGAGTTTCACCTTCAGCATCAGTCCTCCCAATGAATATTCAGGACTGATTTCCTTTAGGATTGACTGGTTGGATCTCCTTGCTGTTCAAGGGATTCTCAAGAGTCTTCTCCAATACCACAGTTCAACAGCATCAATTATTTGGCTCTCAACTTTCTTTATAATCCAACTCTCACATATTTACTTTCCATAAATAACTTTAATTTACTAATTTATAGAAGGAAAAATAAAATTGAAGGTACTAGAACTTCTAGTTCTGGTTGAAATATTACAAGGCACTGTTGCTTCAATCTCAGTAAAAACAAAAAGCTTGATTAGCTACAAAATCACATTTTAAAAAAATCCACCAAAAGATGAGAATGTAAATAAAGATAAAAGTAACAAATTCTAGCAAGACACAAGCCCATCATCTGGAAAAGACTCATCTCTGGTAGTGCAAAAATAAAAAGACAAAACTATAGGAATGACCATAAAGAGAAACCAGAAAAAGTTTAGTGAACCCTTCATGGCAATATGAGACCCGCAGGCCTTCAACAAGTATATGGGGTGGTAATGCAGAAGGCTGAGACCAGAAAGGAGATTTAACGAAAAAGCTCCCTGAAGCGTTTAGTGCCCTGTTTAACCCAGTCTGGAAATAACATATTATGAGATGGCTGAGAGTTGGGACATGCCAGAAATTCAATGAGTACACTACAGCTCCATTCTGAAGTCTAGAGGGGACCAGAAGAATGCAAGATCTTACAGAGTGAATATAACTGGGATTTGGATTTGAGGGCAAATAAAATTTCCTGGTGCTAAAAACAGCTGAAAGATAGGCTATAAAACAGAAAGAATACTCAAATGTTTCAGAAGGATGTAACATTGACTATAAAATTCTACAATGCTATGGATTTTTCTGCGGGGGAAGTCTTGATTCCACACTCAAAACATTTGAAGCCAATGATGCACTGAAAATAGCTAAAGAAACAACAAATTGCACAAATTAAGTTAAATCTTTAACTTTATTAAAGATTATATTAACTCGATTCCTCACACAATTTGCTTGAGAGAAGAAAAACTGCTTACTTTAGAAAATATTTGCAAATAAAGCAATTGACAAGACTTAATTTCCAAAATATAGAAACAGTTTAGACAACTCAATAACAACAAGAACAACAACAATAAAAAAAAACAATTGAGAAATGGGAAGAAGACCAAAATAGACATTTTTCCAAAGAAGACATACAGATAGCCAATAGGCACAGGAAAAGATGCTTAATATTGCTAATTATTAGAGAAATGCAAATCAAAACTACAGTGATGTACCATCTCACACCAGTCAGATTGACTATCATTAAAATAAGCTGTGGTACATATACACCATGGAATATTACTCAGCCATTAAAAAGAATTCATTTGAATCAATTCTAATGAGATGGATGAAACTGGAGCCCATTATACAGAGTGAAGTAAGCCAGAAAGATAAAGAACATTACAGCATACTAACACATATATATGGAATTTAGAAAGATGGTAATGATAACCCTATATGCAAAATAGAAAAAGAGACACAGAAGTACAGAACAGACTTTTGAACACTGTGGGAGAAGGTGAGGGTGGGATGTTTCGAGAGAACAGCATGTATATTATCTATAGTGAAACAGATCACCAGCCCAGGTGGGATGCATGAGACAAGTGCTCGGGCCTGGTGCACTGGGAAGACCCAGAGGAATCGGGTGGAGAGGGAGGTGGGAGGGGGGATCGGGATGGGGAATACATGTAAATCCATGGCTGATTCATGTCACTGTATGACAAAACCCACTGAAATGTTGTGAAGTAATTAGCCTCCAACTAATAAAAGAATAAATAAATAAAAATGAAATCCCTATAAATAATAAATGCTGGAGAGGGTGTGGAGAAAAAGACACTGCCAACACTGTTGGTAGGGATGTAAGTTCATGCAGCCACTGTGGAAAGCAGTATGGAGGTTTCTCAAAAAAATTTAAATAGAATGATAATATGATGTAGAAAGCTCACTCCTGGGCATCTATTCAGACAAAACTATAATTCAAAAAGGTACATGTACCCATACATTCATCATGATTCAAAATTGCCAAGATGTGGAAACAACTTAAATATCCTCCAGAGATGAATGGATAAAAAAGGCATGGTACATATACACAATGAAATACTATTCAGCTATAAAAAAATCAAAATAATGCCATTTTCAGCAACATGAATGCAACTAGAGATTACCATGCTAAATGAAGTCACAAAGAGAAAGACAAATACCATTGATATCACTCATATGTGGAATCTAATGTGACAGAAATGAACCTATCTGTGAAACAGAAACAGAATCATAGACACAGAGAACAGACTAGTAGTTGCCTAGGAGTAGAGATGCAGTGGGAGTTGGGCTTTAGCAGATGTAAGTTTTTATATATAGGATTGATAAACCACAAGGTCCCACTCTATAGCACAGAGGACTATATTCAATGTCCTGTGATAAACCATAATGGAAAAGAATGTTAAAAAAGAGCAGAGATATAGATGTAGATGTGCATATATATTTAGCTGTTCACTTCTCAGTCATAGTCAGCTCTTTATGACCCCAGCGAGTGCAGCATGCCAAGCTTCCCTGTCCTTCACCAACTCTCAGAGCTTGTTCAAACTCGTGTCCACTGAGCTGGTGATGCCATCCAACCATCTTGTCCTCTGTCATCCCCTTCTCCCCCTGTCTTCAATCTTTCCCAGTATCAGAGTCTTTTCCAATGAGTCAGCTCTTTGCATCGTGTGGTCAAAGTATTGGAGCTTCAGCTTCAGCATCAGTCCTTCCCATGAATATTCAGGACTCATTTTCTTTAGGATTGATTGTTTGATCTCCTTGAAGTCCCAGGGACCCTCAAGAGTCTTCTCCAACACCACAGGTTAAAAGCATCAATTCCTCAGCACTCAGCCTTCTCTAACTCTCACATCCATACATACTGGAAAAAAGAGAGCTTTGACTATATGGACCTTTGTCAGCAAAGTGAAGTCTCTGCTTTATAGTATGCTGTCTAGTTTTGTCATAGCTTTTCTTCCAATGAGCAAGAATGTTTTAATTTCATGGCTGCAGTCACCATCTGCAGTAATTTTGGAGCCCAAGAAAATAAAATCTGCCAGCATTTCCATTATTTTCCCCATCTATTTGCCATAAAGTGATGGGACAGGATGCCACGATCTTAGTTTTATGAATGCTGAGTTTTAGACCAGCTTTTTCACACTCCTCTTTCACCTTCAACACAAGGCTTTTTAATTCCTCTTCACTTTCTGTCATAAGGATGGTGTCATCTGCATATCTGAGGTTATTGATATTTCTCCTGGCAATCTTGATTCCAGCTTGTGCTTCCTCCAGCCCAGCGTTTCTCATGATGTACTCTGCATATAAGTTAAATAAGCAGGGTGACAATATACAGCCTTGACGTACTCCTTTGTCCATTGTTTCATGTTTTGTCCTACCTATTGCTTCTTGACCTACACACAGGTTTCTCAGGAGGCAGGTAAGGTAGTCTGGAACTGCCATCTCTTTAAGAATTTTCCACAGTTTGTTGTGATCCACACAGTCAAAGGCTTCAGTGTACTCAATGAAGCAGAGGTAGATGGTTTTTTTTAACTCTTTTGCTTTTTTTATGATCCAATGGATGTTGGCAATTTGATCTCTGGTTCCTCTGCCTTTTCTAAATCCAACTTGTACATCTGGAAGTTCTTGGTTCACACACTGTTGAAGCCTAGCTTGATAGATTTTGAGCATTATTTTGCTAGCATGTGAAATGAGTGCAATTGTGTGGTAGTCTGGTAAATCTTGTCTGCTTCTAACCATTGCAAGAACACTTCATTTCTGATACTGTTCTCTTCCGGCATTTGCTTTTTCCATGTCTCAGTTTTCTGTTGAAATTCATCATTTGTTCACATGTATTGTCCAGTTTTTGCACTTTTATGTTTATAATAATTTTAATTTTCTGGCTAAAATTCCAACAGTTAAGTATACTTGATATTTCTTCCACTGACTATCTGCTTTCTTCTATATTCACATATATATACATACACACACAGACACACACATATATATACATACATATATATATATGTATATCTGAATCACATGTACAGCAATAATTCATATTACATTGTAAATCAACTATACATCAATTAAAAAAAAAAAACCCTTCTCCCTTTGCCAGGGTAAATATTTTTGACTCTCCAATGTGCTGTTAAATAAAATGTCCAATACATAGTAAAAATATAAGACATATATCACAGAAGTCATTAGAAACTATGCATAAGAGAGGAGACCAAATAGTCAGTAGAAGAAATCCAAAGAACACTTAAGTGCTGGAATTTTAGCCAGAGAATTAAATAAAAGCATTGTAAACATGAAAGTGCAAAAAATGGATAATACATGCGAACAAACAATGAATTTCACTAGAAAGTCGACACATGGAAAAAGCAAATACTAGAAAAGAACGGTATCAGAAAAGAAGAGTTCTTGCAATGGGCTTAGGAACAGGGAAGATTCACCAGGGTAATCAGTAATCTTGAAAGAATGTTGATAAAATTCCAAATACAAATGGTATGGAAGGGGAAAAAATAGAAATTCCAATATTTGTCACTTCCTGATCTAACAAAAACAACAAAAAGATTTTTGCTTTCTTTTAAATGGTTCTTCTAGATGAGAAAAACCTTTAAAAAGTTTATTTTCATAAAACTACGTGTAAAAACTCAGTTCAGAGGTCATTTTTTTTCCTTAAAAGTGAAAAACATCATTAATCACATATACATAGCTCACTCTCTTACAATAAAGAATTCTGTTTTTCTTTTCACCATGGATATGTCATTAATGTTCATTCCCTTTATGTCCTTATTAACAAATATGATATAAGATAGCTAATAACCACTAATTATTAGTTTAGAAAAATATGTCTCCATTACTTTGAAGAAATAACATATATCCCAGTATGATACATTCCATTTCTCCTATTTAGAATAATTTTAAAGATAATATATTATTTCATACTGATGCTTGTAACTATAGTTTATTTGCTTAATGTATAAAATACGCAATCACTTCTTGTTTTATTTTCAGAGAAGATTATAATAATGATTGGTAGAAAAGAACTAAGGAAGCAACAGTTGACTCAATGTATGTTATTCAAGACATACCTAACAATGTTATCTAGTTCCTTTCAACTGTATCATGCTTCAAAATCAGAGAAAAAGTAATGCAATGTAATTTTTCTGCCAAGTTACTCTAAGACAAGAGGTTTCCCATGATTTATCTAGAGCTATCTGTGAAGGTGACAGATTAGTAAAATATTATTCAAAGAAATTTCTCCCACACTTATCTTACAGTGTACAAAATTCCACAGAGTTTAATGCCAGCTACACATTCAAATCAACAGGAAAGGAGACTTCTACAGAAAAAGATTAATATTTTAATGACATTTTAACACTCTCATTATAAATAGAATCCTTATATAGACCCTTAAAAACTGACGCTTTCCAGTACTTATATTTTCCTAGATTTTGCTCGTTTATTGTAAATGCCTTGTGGTACATTAAATTTAAGGTTTTTTGAATGTGTAAAAATAATCTCATCATAAGTTCAGTTCAGTTCAGTCACTCAGTCGTGTCCGACTCTTTGCGACCCCGTGAACTGCAGCATGCCAGGCCTCCCTGTCCATCAACAACTCCCGGAGTCCACCCAAACCCATGTCCATTGAATTGGTGATGCCATCCAGCCATCTCATCCTCTGTCGTTCCCTTCTCCTCCCGCCTTCAATTTTTCCCAGCATCAGGGTCTTTTCCAATGAGTCAGCTGTTCGCATCAGGTGGCCAAAGTATTGGAGTTTCAGCTTCAACATCAGTCCTTCGAATGAAAACCCAGGACTGATCTCCTTTAGGATGGACTGGTTGGATCTCCTTGTAGTCCAAGGGACTCTCAAGAGTCTTCTCCAACACCACAGTTCAAAAGCATCAATTCTTTGGCACTTGGCTTTCTTTATAGTCCAACACTCACATCCATACGTGACCACTGGAAAACCCATAGCCTTGACTAGATGGACCTTTGTTGGCAAAGTAATGCCTCTGCTTTTTAATATGCTGTCTAGGTTGGTCATAACTTTCCTTCCAAGGAGTAAGTGTCTTTTAATTTCATGACTGCAATCACCATCTGCAGTGATTTTGGAGCCCAGAAAAATAAAGTCAGACACTGTTTCCACTGTTTCCCTACCTATTTGCCATGAAGTGATGGGTCCAGATGCCATGATCTTAGTTTTCTGAATGTTGCGCTTTAAGCCAAGTTTTCATTCTCTTCTTTCACTTTCATCAAGAGGCCCTTTAGTTCTTCTTCACTTTCTGCCATAAGGGTGGTGTCATCTGCATATCTGGGGTTATTGATAGTTCTCCCAGCAATGTTGATTCCAAATTGTGCTTCCTCCAGCCCAGGGTTTCTCATGATGTACTCTGCATATAAGTTGAATAAGAAGGGTGACAATATACAGCCTTGATGTACTCCTTTTCCTATTTGGAACCTGTCTGTTGTTCCATGTCCAGTTCTAACTGTTGCTTCCTGACCTGCATACAGGTTTCTCAAGAGGCAGGTCAGGTGTTCTGGTATGCCCATCTCTTTCAGAATTTTCCACAGTTTATTGTGATCCACACAGTCAAAGGCTTTGGCATAGTCAATAAAGCAGAAATAGATGTCTTTCTGAAACTCTCTTGCTTTTTCGATGATCCAGCAGATGTTGGCAATTTGATCTCTGGTTCTTCTGCCTCTCATCATAGGGTTATCACTTAATTAGTGATTTCTATATGTCAGACACTAGTCAACTATTTTGGGTCCGACTCTTTGCAATCCCATGGATAACAGCCTGCCAAATTCCTCTGTCTATGAAATTCTCCAGGCAAGAATACTGGAGTGGATACCCATTCCCTTCTCTAGGGGATCTTCATGATCCAGGTATCAATTCCTAGGTCTCTGGGTGCTCCACAGCAGGCAGATTCTTTACCGTCTGAGCCACCAGGGAAGCCTCTGATATGTCAGACACTAGTCAGATGTTTTAAAAATTTTAAATACTTTAATTCAATAAATATGTTCCAGATTAATGATAATAGCATAATTTTATAGGTTAAAAATGGAGTTCAAAGAATTTAAGTACTTTGTTCATCATTATCACATTACCAAGTGTCAGAATCAGAATTTGAATCTTATCATATGTGATTTAAAGCCTTTTGGGGGAAAAAAAAAAACCTGCTTTAAAACTGACTCACATAGAAGAGCTACTGGCAATATGGCAGAGTAAGAAGCACCAGGAGCCTGTCTCCTCCTGGAGACAATAATTGCCCTGGAAGGATCTGTCTGGTGTTACTATTTTGGCTCTCTGAAGTCTATTGAAGGCTTGTTGGTTCTAGAAGAAGGCTGGATGGTGAATTGTGACTAATTTCTGTCAATTTTAGCTCTTAGCTCTGCACAACTACCTGTTTCCCATGTCTTAGCCCTGGGGCAGGTAGCTGTACATGTGTTACCGATGCAAAAATTACCCTGACCTTGAAATACCAGGGGTCTGTGCTCTGTTACCGGAGAAGCCAATGGCACCCCACTTCAGTACTCTTGCCTGGAAAATCCCATGGACAGAGGAGACTGGTAGGCTGCAGTCCATGAGGTCTCAAAGAGTCGGACACGACTGAACGACTTCACTTACACTTTTCACTTTCATGCACTGGAGAAGGAAATGGCAACCTACTCCAATGTTCTTGCCTGGAGAATCCCAGGGACGGGATTCTGTGGGGAATTCTGACGGAATTCCCAGGGACTGGTGGGCTGCCGTCTATGGGGTCACACAGAGTCAGACAAGACTGAAGTGACTTAGCAGCAGCAGTACTCTGTCACTGCTTACTGCTTCTGACTTGAGGAGTGCAGATGAAGTGACCTTTGTTATTGCACCTTTCCTCCATTGCTGCAAGCCCCATCCTCACCAGCTCAAGTCATTTCCAGGCAATTTAAAGGCCAGCATATTTCCCCTCCAACACCATTACTGTTTTCATTAATTATTTTTTATTGCAGTGTAGTTGTTTTACAATGCTGCATTAATGTCTACTGCATAGCAAAGTGAATCTGCCATACATATCCATATATCCCTTTCTTTTAGATTTCCCTCTCATATATATTAGGACACTGCATGGCAGATAGATGGAGAAACAATGGAAACAGTGAAAGACTTTATTTCTTGGGCTCCTAAATCACTGCAGATGGTGACTGCAGCCATGAAATTAAAAGATCCTTGGTCCTTGGAAGAAAAGCTATGACTAACCTAGACGGCATATTAAAAAGCAGAGACATTACTTTGCCAACAAAGGTCCATCTAGTAAAAGCTATAGTTTTTCCAGTAGTCATGTATATGGATGTGAGAGTTGGACCATAAAGAAGACTGAACACCAAAGAATTCATGCTTTTGAGCTGTGGTGTTGGAGAAGACTCTTGAGAGTCCCTTGGACTGCAAGGAGATCCAACCAGTCAATTCTAAAGGAAATCAGGCCTGAATATTCATTGGAAGGACTGATGCTGAAGCTGACACTCCAATAATTTGGCCACCTGATGTGAAGAACTGACTCATTAGAAAAGACCCTGATGCTGGGAAAGATTGAAGGCAGGAGGAGAAGGGGATGACAGAGGATGAGATGGTTGGATGGCATCACCGACTTGACGGGTATGAGTTTGAGCAAGGCCAGCAGTTGGTGATGGCCAGGGAAGCCTGTCATGCTTTCGTCCATGGGGTCACAAAGAGTCACACATGACTGAGTGACTGAACTGAGCAGTGCTTAAGTAGAACTCCCAGTGTATATAGTAGGTACCCATCAGTTGTCCTATATTTTTCCCCTTTCAGGAGCCAGGCTTTAAAGACTAGAGAATTCAAAAGCAACTAACTGTATGTATGAGTGAAATTAGAAAGCCATCACACTTTACCAGGCAAAGGCTGGTACAGCCTTTGGAATTAGCAATTAAACCAGTAAACTTTACTCAAACTGATAAAAGCTAAAAGAGACATATCACACATTCAGTTCAGTTCAGTTCAGTCACTCAGTCATGTCCGACTCTTTGCAACCCCATGAATCGCAGCACGCCAGGCCTCCCTGTCCATCACCAACTCCTAGAGTCTACCCATTACCAATATCATAATGTATATAGATTTAAACACTAAAGATTTTACATATATTAAGATAATAATAAAGGAATGTTATGAACAATTGTATAAGAAAAAACTTAATAATTTAGAGGAAATAAATTCCTTAAACACAAGGTCTACCAAACTTTCTTTTAAAAAAAATAGTTTTATATCCATTAAAAAATTAAATTTATACTTTAAAACTTTTGCAGGAAGAAAACTGCAGGCCCACATGGCTTCATTAATAAATGCTACTCAGTTCAGTTCAGTTGCTCAGTCGTGTCCAACTCTTTGCGACCCCATGAATCACAGCACACCAGGCCTCCCTGTCTATCACCAACTCCCGGAGTTTACCCAAACTCATGTCCATTCAGTTGGTGATGCCATCCAACCATCTCATCCTCTGTCGTCCCCTTCTCCTGCCCTCAATCTCTCCCAGCATCAGGGTGTTTTCAAATGAGTCAGCTCTTCACATTAGGAAGCCAAATTATAGGAGTTTTGGCTTCAGCATCAATCCCTCCAATGAACACCCAGGACTGATCTCCTTTAGGATGGACTGGTTGGATCCCCTTGCAGTCCAAGGGACTCTCAAGAGTATTTTCCAACACCACAGTTCAAAAGCATCAAATCTTTGGCACTCAGCTTTCTTTATAGTCCAACTCTCACATCCATACATGACTACTGGAAAAACCATAGCCTTGACTAGACGGACCTTTGCTGACAAAGTAATGTCTCTGCTTTTTAATATGCTGTCTAGGTTGGTCATAACTTTCCTTCCAAGGAGTAATTGTCTTTTAATTTCATGGCTGCAATCACCATCTCTGATGATTTTGGAGCCCAATACAATAAATTCAGCCATGGTTTCCACTGTTTCCCCATCTATTTGCCATGAAGTGATGGGACCAGATGCCATGATCTTAGTTTTCTGAATGTTCAGCTTTAAGCCAACTTTTTCACTCTCCTCTTTCACTTTCATCATGCTACTAAATGCTACTAACAATTAAGATGAACTCTTAACTTACCATGAACAAAAATAAGTCATAATGTATTACAGACCAAGTCGAAAACATAACATTCTAAAATGGCTAGATGAAAACAAGTGAAAACCATTCTGAACTTAGATTAGGCAAAGATTTCTTAGATATGATACTAACAGTCATTTAAAAGAATACAAGTAAACTGCATTTCATCAAAATTCACAACTTCTGTTCTTTAAAAGATACTGCACCAAGAATGAAACGACAAGGAAATTTGGAGGAAGTTACATATAAATCATCTTTCTGATAGGGATGGGAATCTAGAATTAAAAAAACAGAAAACAAAAGTGAAAAACTCACGTAGCTCAATAGTCAGGGAAAAGAAACAACTCAATTAACAAATGGGCAGAATATCTGAACAGACATTGCACCTAGATAGCTATTATGCTGTCTAATAAGCACATCCTCAACATCAAGAGTTATAAAGAACACACAAATCTTAAAAATCAGCAAGATACTCCATACCTCTTAGAATGACTAAAACAGAACATTAAAAAAAAAATGGTTAGTATCAGCAGCCTCAATCATCATAAACTGGCAGTCAGAATATAAAATGGAGCAACAACTTCAGAAAACATTACTTTAAGTCAAACATACACCTGTTGTTCAACATACACCTAATTCCAGAATAAATAAAAGTATGTGACAAATCATGTACTCTTACTCAAATGTTTTATATGTTTTAGTAAAAAGTGGCAAACACCACAAACATGTATCACTTTGTAAATACAAACACTGTATATCCTTACAATGGAACACTATTCAGCAAAAAGAAAAAATGGAATGAAGAAATGATGCAACATAGGAACACAGGTGAATCTCTACACAGTTTTGCAGAGTGAAAGAAGCATATATACTGTATCATCCCATCTATATAAAATTAGGAAATAAGATCTATCTACAGTATCAGAGAGCAGATCAGCAGTTGACTGGGGATAGAAAGCTTGCACAGAGAGTTGGGAAGATGCAAGTGTAGAAGAACCAAAGGCAACATTGGGATTGATTGTTGCAATGTTTTCATAGATGGCTGCATATGCTAGATTCTGTCAAACTGTATACTTTCAACAAGTGCAACTTCTTGTATATCAATTATACTTCAATAAATCTGTAAGAATTTTCAAAACAACTTACATGAATGTGAATGAAGGTGACGCAACTGGCATACATCAAAGTACCCACTCCACACTCAATTAAAGCTGTCCCTGCTCTTCTACAAAAATCTGTTTCCAATACTATGACACAGTTCTGTAATAAAATGAGATACAGTTTTGGAATAAATAAATACAAATTCTAGTCCTATTCTGAGAATGGTTAGTTGACGACCATGAATCATTAACCTTCATGGTTCTCAGAATCCAGTATTAAAATTGGAGGGTAGAACTAATAGTGTTTTTATGCATGCAAACACTGTCAATATAAAGAGGTCTTCTATGTTCTGGTGTGAATTTTAACATTTACTACTATGGCATAAAACTTTTCATTTTCAGCATCTCTTGATAGTCAATCTAGATTATCTTTAAATGATAATTAGTCTATGGAAGCAAATTCAGTTGTAGCTAGGAAACTTATACACACGAGCCTATATATCATAACTTTATGCACACTCATGTTCACATGTTGTTGCTGTTTAGTCGCCAAGTCATGTCCAACTGTTTTGTGACCCCATGGATTGTAGCCCACCAGGCTCCTCTGTCCATGTGATTTCCCAGGCAAGAATACTGGAGTGGGTTGCCCTTTTCTTCTCTAGGTGATCTTCCTGACCCAGGGATTGAACTCATGTCTCCTGCGTGTCTCCTGAATTGCAGGTGGGCTTTTTTTTTTTTTTAACTACTGAGGCACTGGAGAAACCCATGTGTGTGTATATATACATGTATGTATTATGTGTCATGTGTATATATAACATATAATACATATAATTTTATATAATACAAATGATACACATTGACTATTATAATTATCTTATCATTTTCTTTAACTGCAACACTGATATCATGCACAAGTGATTTTTTAATTATCATGAAAATTCTTAAAAATATCAACAATTGATTTACTGTTCAATTTTCCTTGTGCTTTTTTCTGTAGCTACATCCTTGGCAGCTGTGCATAGAATATTAGCCAGGAAGTTAAATTCTGGGCATAGAACAAAGTCAGGTTGTTTCCTCAATTGCTTCACTTCTTCACAAGAGAGAGACAGAGACAAACTGAAGCACTAATAACTTTTGTTTTCAAAGGAAAACAGAGTACTTGGAAGTTAATTTCATGAGAATCATTTAAAAAATCCAAACTGGTGTTCTGTTATGAAAAGGGGATTTTATCAACTGAGTTTATTTTATTATTATTAAATGTTTTCTTTTCTACTGGAGTGTAGCCAATTAATAATGTTGTGATAGTTGCAGGTGGAGACAGCAAAGGGAATCAGGCATACTATACATGTATCCCTTCTCCCCAGACTCGTCTCCCATCCAGGCTGCCACATAACATTGAACAGACTTCCCTGTGCTATACAGTAGGTCCTTGTTGGTCATCCATTTTATTTAATAATTTTTTTAGCCACATTCTTTTTTTTTAACCCATTTTATTTATTTTTGGCTGTGCTGGGTCTTTGTTGCTGCTGGGACTTTTCTCTAGCTGCAGTGAGCGAGGACTACTCCCTGGTTGCGGTCCGTGGCCTTTTCATTGAGGTGGCTTCTCTTGTTGAGCACAGGCTCTAGGGTGTCTGGGCTTCTGTGGTTGTGGCTCTTGGCCTCTAGAACACAGGCTCAACAGTTGTGGCGCACAGGCTTAGCTGCTGCGAGGCATGTGGGATTGATCTGCCTGGATCAGGAATCAAATCCATGTCTCCCCCATTGGAAGGTGGAATCTTTTACCACTGAATCACCAGGGAAACCCCTGTTTAGCCACTTACAATATAGCAGTATGCACCTTTCCATCCCAAACTACCTAACTATCCTAACATGTCCCCACCCCCTGCCCTGGCAACCATAAATTCAATCTCTAAGTCTATGAATCTGTCTCCGATTTATAAATAAGTTCATTTGTATCATGTTTGGATGTGGCCAAAGCTTTTGGTTTATCTTACTATGCATAGTGTGGAAGTGGACGTGTCAGTCCCTCAGCTGTGTCTGACTCTTTGCCACCCATGGACTATAGCCGGTCAGGCTCCTCTTCCATGGACTTCTCCAGGCAAGAATACTGGAGTGGGTAGTCATTCCTTTCTCCAGGAAATCTTTCCAACCCAGGGGTAGAACCTGGGTTTCCTGGATTGCAGACAGATTCTTTACCATCTGAACCACCAGGAAAGACACAGTGTATCACATTCAAATGACGTGACAATGACTTCAATTTTGGACTATGCTCAAAAATGTGTATTCATTCCATAATGTGTAACACACAATCTTGATTGGCCATTTAGATGGAAAAACAACAACAAAACCTTTGTCATAGGTGATTTATAAAGGTTACAGTATTTAAAATTCTATCTCCTTAATGTTTATATTCAACTAAATTTTATGTGTTATATAGAGATTTGAAATTGCAGAAACCTGTTTTGAATGTGAAATATTATAGTCAAATGTAGAATGAATTTAATTTATAATGAGAAATATATTTCTCTATATAATTAAGTTTATCTTACTATTTGATCATGTTAAACTCATTTTCTTACTTTGATATTTTGACTTAACAAAGTGCATGGTATAAGAAATAGAACATACATAAAATATACTCTTGTTTCTGGATTAAAATGTAGCTAAATCAAGTAAGGGAACCTTAAAAAAACAAAAACAAACCCTGCCCAGTGTCCCATGACAACCTGGATGGGTGGGATTGGGAGGTTCAAGAAGGAGGGGATATATGTATACTCATGGCTGATACACTTTGTAGTAGGGCAGAAACCAACACAACATTGAAAAGCAATTATCATCCTCCAATTAAAATAAATTTTTTAAAAACCGGCTACAATTCTAAGAACATGTACAACTAAACTTTACATCTTAAAATGTTTAAAAGTTTAATTTAATAAAGAACAGATACATTAATATGGAATATTTATATATATATATATTATAAATTATCAACGAGATCAAACTTCTTAGGCCTCCTGTGGCTTATAAATTAATTCTCCAGCATGCATTGTCTTTTTCCAGTATGTGATAGTTGCTCATTTGTGTCCAACTCTTTGCAACCCCATGGATTGGGGCCCACCAGGCTCCCCTGTCCATGGGATTTCCCAGGCAAGAATACTGGAGCAGGTTGCCATTTCCTTCTCCAGGTCTTCCCGACTAAAGAACTGAACCTGGGTTTCCCACATTGCAAGCAGATTATTTATCATCTTAGCCACCAGGGAAGCCCTTTGCATTATAGGGTGTCACAATGGAAGAATACAACTAAACTTTATTGTGCACTTTTAGCAAGTTTATTTTATATGAAATAAAATTAATTACAATTTTACCACATTTTAAAAATTACATATATTTAAAAATTATAATCATTTGAATGAATTTGAATGAATTCTCTAATGAAGGGTTTAAACTAAACTTTGAAATCATTCTGTTCTAAGTTCATTCTTGAATCTTTAAAAAAGCCAATTTGGAAAAAGAAAAAAAAAAATGAGAAAAAGCATAATATAATTTCACAACTCAATCTTGCAAAGTTAGCCAGAATAATTAGGCAAATCTTGAATATGTATGATATTCCACCTGTGGAAGTTATATTTACTATTTTGCCATAAGTTAGAAATCTAAATTCAGTTCCTCATAATATATGCATATATTTATAATATATTTTTACCCAAATAACATGCATTCTTTTTTATTTTAACTGTTATATGAAAGACCAAACCAGCATCTTTTATTAGTTTTGTTATATGTCACTTTTAAACACTAGTTTTAAGTAAAACTATGGAAACAGTGTCAGATTTGATCTGCTTGGGCTCCAAAATTGCTGCAGACAGTGATTGCACCCATGAAATTATGACTCTTCCTCCTTGGAAGAAAAGTTACAGCAAACCTAGACAGCATATTAAAAAGCAGAGACATTACTTTGCCAACAAAGGTCCATCTAGTAAAAGCTATGGTTTTTCTAGTAGTCATGTATGGATGTGAGAGTTGGACCATAAAGAATATTGAACGCCAAAGAATTCATGCTTTTGAGCTGTGGTGGTAGAAAAGACTCTTGAGAGTCCCTTGGACTGCAAGGAGATCAAACCAGTCAATCCTAAAGGAAATCAATCCTGAATATTCATTAAAAGGGCTGATGCTGAAGCTGAAACCAATACTTTGGCCACCTGATATGAAGAATCAACTCATTAGAAAAGAACCTGATGCTGGGAAAGATTGAAGGCAGGAGGAAAAGGGGATCACAGAGGACTAAGTGGTTGAATGGCATCACTGTCTCAGTGGACATGAGTTTGAGCAAGCTCCAGGAGATGGTGAAGGACAGGGAAGCCTGGCATGCTGCAGTTCATAGGGTCACAAAGAGCCGAACACCACTGAGCGACTGAACAACAACAATCTATGGAGATAAAATTCTATCACTATAGTCTCTAATTCTAAAGTGTTCTTTATTCATATGCATAAAAAGTATCTTCTTTTGAAAAAAATCATCACCAAAATTTCAGATGATTTCTGTTTTCATTAGTATGAATATTACTCAAGAATTTTCTAGTACATAGTGAAAACTTGTTGCAACAGACATATCTAAACTGTTATTGAACTCTCATGTTCATATATTGCCCTCAGGTAGTGAAATGCAAGCAACTCTTGGCCAAACTTCAGTCAGAGTTGTAATTAAGACTCAACTCATAAATGCTCACCTGTCATGAATTTTCCCCCAATGCCAACCTAATGAAAATTCAGCTAAAGCTTCTCCCTAGGACTCCATGAACTTTAACTCATATCTAATTATTCAATCACAACCTGCAACTCTTAAAGACACTTTTCAGATCATATCTCATTCCCCTTGTGATGTGATCAGCTGTTTGTGTGTAGGAGTGTTTATGATATGTCTTCCCAAAGTTTCACCCAGTTCTAATTGCAAGATTGGTACTCAATAAATACTGGATGAATTAACACTAACAGGTAGTATATAATGAATCTAAGGACAGAAGTTCATGACATTGTACAAGAGACAGGAATCAAGACCATTCCCAAGAAAAAGAAATCCAAAAAAGCAAAATGGCTCTCTGAGGAGGCCTTACAAATAGCTGTGAAAAGAAGGGAAGCGAAAAGCATAGGAGAACAGGAAAGATACATCCATTTGAATGCAGAGTTCTAAAGAATAGCCAGGAGAGATAAGAAAGGCTTCCTCAGTGATCAATGCAAAGTAATAGAGGAAAACAATAGAATGGGAAAGACAAAAGATGTCTTCAAGAAAATTAGAGATACCAAGGGAACATTTCATGCAAAGCTGGGCTCAATAAAGGACAGAAATGGTAGGGACCTAACAGAAGCAGAAGATATTAAGAAGAGGTGGCAAGAATACACAGAAGAACGGTACAAAAATGATCTTCATGACCCAGATAATAATAATGGTGTGATCACTCACATTAACCTAGAGCCAGACATCCTGGAGTGTGAAGTCAAGTAGACCTTAGGAAGCATCACTATGAACAAAGCTAGTGGAGGTGATGGAATTCCAGTTAAGCTATTTCAAACCCTGAAAGATGATACTGTGAAAGTGCTGCACTCAATGCCAGAAAATTTGGAAAACTCAGCAGTGACCACAGGACTGGAAAAGGTCAGTTTTCATCCCAATCCCAAAGAAAGGCAATCTCGAAGAATGCTCAAACTCCTGCACAATTGCACTCATCTCACATGCTAGTAAAGTAATGCTCAAAATTCTCCAAGCTAGGCTTCAACAATACGTGAACTGTGAACTTTCAGATGTTCAAGCTGGATTTCGAAAAGGCAGAGGAACCAGAGATCAAATTGCCAACATTCACTGGATCATCGAAAAAGCAGGAGGGTTCGAAAAAACATATATTTTTGCTTTATTGACTATGCCAAAGCCTTCGACTGTGTGGATCACAATAAACTGTGGAAAATTCTGAAAGAGATGGGAATACCAGACCACCTGACCTGCCTCTTGAGAAACCTGTATGCAGGTCGGGAAGAAACAGTTAGAACAAGACATGGAACAACAGACTGGTTCCAAATAGGAAAAGGAGTATGTCAAGGCTGTATATTGTCACCCTTCTTATTCAACTTATATGCAGAGTACATCATGAGAAACCCTGGGCTGTATGAAGCACAAGCTATAATCAAGATTACCGGGAGAAATATCAATAACCTCAGATATGCAGATGACACCACTGTTATGGCAGAAAGTGAAGACGAACGAAAGAGCCTCTTGATTAAAGTGAAAGAGGAGAGTGAAAAAGTTGGCTTAAAGCTCAACATTCAGAAAACTAAGATCATGACATCTGGACTCATCATTTCATGGCAAATAGATGGGGAAATAGTGAAAACAGTGTCTAACTTTATTTTTCTGGGCTCCAAAATCACTGCAGATGGTGGCTGCAGTCATGAAATTAAAAGACACTTACTCCTTGGAAGGAAAGTTATGACCAACCTAGACAGCATATTAAAAAGCAGAGACATTACTTTGTCAGCAAAGGTCCATCTAGTCAAGGCTATGGTTTTTCCAGTAGTCATGTATGGATGCGAGAGTTGAACTACAAAGAAAGCTGAGCACCGAAGATGCTTTTGATGGTTTTGAACTGTGGTGTTGGAGAAGATTCTTGAGAGTCCCTTGGACTGCAAGGAGATGCAACCAGTCCATCCTAAAGGAGATCAGTCTTGGGTGTTCATTGGAAGGACTGATGTTGAAGCTGAGACTCCAATCCTTTGGCCACCTGATGCGAAGAGCTGACTCATTTGAAAAGACCGTGATGTTGGGAAAGATTGAGGGCAGGAGGAGAAGGGGACGACAGAGGATGTATGGTTGGATGGCATCACTGACTTGATGCACATGGGCTTGGGTAGACTCCAGAAGCTGGTGATGGACAGGAAGGCCTGGCATGCTGCTGTTCATGGGGTCACAAAGAGTCAGACACGACTGAGTGACTGAACTGAAGTGAATGAATCTAATAATTAAAATTTGCCAGGTGGCTCAGTGCTAAAGCATTCACTTGCCAATGCAGGAGTCACAGTAGATGTGAATTTGGTCCTTGTGTTGGGAAGATCCCCTGGAGGAGAAAATGGCAACCCATCCCAATATCTTGCCTGGAAAAAACCCACCAGGACAGAGGAGCATGGTGAGCTTGCAATCTATGGAGTCACAGTTAGACCTGACTGAGCGACTGAATACACACACACAGTTTTCCTCAGGATTACAGCGGAAATCCAAAGCAGTTCCATAAGCTTGAAAACAATAAAACTTGTGAAACTAAAGTTGTATGATACTTGCCCAGTACATTTTATACAGTTGATCACAATAGTTCTTAACCAAGAAAATATTTTATTAAACATTTCCATATTTAACTACATAATTAATAATAAGTAACTCGTGTTTGTATCTTCCTTTCGTAAAGCTTCTAGGTATTATTTCTGTGCCATATATTTTTATCCTTTCTTTACCTTGATGGACAGTTACATAAGATTAGGGTTTATATTTTTCACTGGGAAACAGTTACAAGTGCTCAGTGTTGTAACAGTGCAAGTGTTGACCTGTTAGATAGTTGCACGTTGGAAAAAGGCATGAAGAAGTTATGTCCAAGTATAATAAATGTATATATCAAAAAACTGTGAATTAGCAGTACATACACGTGCAGGCTAAGTCACTTCAGTGGTATCCAATTCTATGCAACCCTGTGGACTGCAGCCAGTCAGGCTCCTCTGTCTGAGGGGATTCCAGACAAGAATACTGAAATGGGTAGCCGTGCCCTCCGCCAGGTGATCTTCCCAACCCAGGGATTGAACCCATGTCTCTTATGTCTCCTGCACTGGCAGGCAGGTTCTTTACCACTAGTGCGCCTGGGAAGCCCCAGTTGTCCATATAATTCAAGATAAAAAAGATTAAATTTCTGTAGCTGTTTTATTATAGAGACTAAAGAATACACAAGGAAAGAAGTGATATTATCTTAATTTGGAACATAAAATTTACACTCCAGTTTTCCTTTATGTTTTGAAAACACTTAGACCATCTTTCAACTGAGCATACATTAATCTCTTTAAAAGCTTCTGATTGCATAAAATATGCTAGGCCCTGTGAAGATTTCAAGTTAAACATGAGGAGACATAAACTTTGCCCTGCAGAAATTCAGCTGTGCAGATTTTTGCAAATTTAAATCACCTGCCATGTTGATGTTCTTATTGGATTTCACAAGTTCTACAATGAATTACATAATAAAACATGCTTCACAGAGTTGTGCCGAATCTTATAACTTTTAAATGTCTGGGATAGAAATAATGTGCAAACTATTTTCCTACTTCTGCCTCTATCTCTACAGAATTCTGGCTTTAACAATCATTTCTCATTTTGAAATTTGCACTATATTCTTTATATCACAAACTTTAGATCAAATTGAAATTTTATTTGCTAGTATTTAGCTATTATCAAGTGCCACGTATATAAACAGCAGCATTTAAAAACATAATAAAGCAGAACATCAATCTGAACAATCTTCTCTGTAGTACTACATTTCATAGGTTTCTTGATTAAAAATATGAAAATAAAGCTATTTGGTAGCCACATAACAATAGGATTTTCATCTGAGGTGTAGTCTGGTTTTTAAAATTTTGGATTTTAAATTATTTGGAAGCTGTTATAAGTGGTATTTGATACTGGGAAAGATTGAAGCCAAAAGGAGAGGAAGGCAGCAGAGGATGAGATGGTTAGATAGAGTCACTGACTCAATGGATATGAGTCTAAGAAAATCTGGATACTGAAGGATAGGGGACCCTGGTCTGCTGCAGTCCATGAAGTTGAAAAGAGTCAGATATGACTTAACAACTGAACACAACAATAAGTGGTATTGCTTTGTAGACTCAATCTAGTTCAAAGTTGTAATTTATTGTTATTTTAAAGTACGTTTCACATGATTCTTGTGCAAAGTTTAGACCTAAAGTTTCATGGAGAAATCACACAAAATATTTTCATTGGTGCCTTTTAAGTAACACTGCTGTTGTCCAGACACTATTACTTGTGTCCAATATTAACACTAATGTAATAAGACCTCACACCCTGCTTGTCACTTCTCCAGTTCACAAGTACAAACAACTCAGAAGATCACAGAGGCCACAGGTAAGTTTTTAAAGATCCAGAGAAAGAAAGAAACAAAATGATGCACATTTATACACATTTGATTTCTGTCATATGTTTGATATAGCTGCTCTAATATTAGAATTTTCATAGCATAGTTATTTGTTTTCTTTGAACACAGTATACTTTACATTCAAAGTTGAGTAAGACAGCAGGTGTTAATGAAATACAAAAGGCAGGGAGAGATCACTGTGTGCTTTTCATGGCCACATCCAAAAAGATCAGAGAAACACTATCTCCATACTTTTAAAAAGGAAAATAGTTTGAATCTATAGTTTGCAAAGTTAAAAAAATAAGGAAAGAAAAAAAAATCCTCTGTGTACCTCCTTAGCACCAATGACCATCATGGCACAACCATAACTCGTTCACATTTGTTGATATGACCTTGAGCCATCATGAGAAAGCATATCATATTTAATTTATTCTAGTGAGAAAGGGAAAACTCTAATTTCAACAAGATGACACTTCAATATTTCACTTGGCATTTTTTTCAAATTTTTCACACCTCAAGAGAAAGAAATCAGTCAGCTATAAAAATCACTTTTGCAGAACATTTCATTTTGTCATAATCTCAGGTAAGGAGCATATTTAAATTTTTTCATCTAACACAGAAAATACATTTCCTCATCCTTGCAGTGAGAGACAGCCACCCTCTACATGTTTCTTGAATTGTATACTTGGTTGAGTTTTAAGATCTACACTGAACAGTCAATACACCCATACAATCAACTTACTGCAGTTTTTAGTGTCAGTGGTAATGGCAGTGGCTGACTCTGCATAGTGGATCCATCATGTCCAGCTTTCAGGAAAACATTACAAGGAATGCCGCAAGGCAAGCGACATGATTTGAACAGTAAGCATCAGAACAGACGTAGAAGGGATATTGGAATCATAACACTGGTAGTTCAAAACCTCTGTGAATTAACACGCTAAAGGTTCTAATGCAAAAGTAGACAGCATGCAAGAACACATGGGCAATGTAACCAGAAAGATAAAAATACTACAGGGTTAAAAAAAAAAAAAAACAAAAACTAAAAAGGAAATAAAAAGATTTAAAAAAATGAAAACAAAAGCAAACAGAGAAAAACCTCCCACCATTTTTCAGAAATGAAGAATATAATTGATGCATTCACTAGTAGACTGGACATAGCTTATAAGAGAATCTCTGAGTTAGAGGTATAGCAACAGAATCATTGAAAATTGACAGCAAGAAGAATTGAGACTGAAAACAAAACAAAGTCAAGGACTGTGGGACAACCACAAAAGGAGTAACATAGGAGCAATGGCAAAGAGAATTGGCAGAAAGAGGCGATGGCTAAGAGGGAAACCAGAAGAATATTGAGTCATGAGATTTTAAAAAAGACATTATGAAATACTTAAGCAAGACTGTCAGTATTGACAAGAGATCAAATAGAATAAGCCTGAGAGATGTGTATTAGAGATAATGATGGAAAACATCAATGTCCTGAAGATGTTTGGTTTTGGAGCAGTGAGCAGAAAGGTCAGATGACAGCAGTTGAAGACTGGATGGAATGCAGGAAGTGGTGGCATTAAACGTAGCCTTCCTGGTGGCTCAGACGGTAAAGCGTCTGTCTGCAATGCTGAAGACCCAGGTTTGATCCCTGGGTCGGGAAGATCCCTGGAGAAGGAAATGGCAACCCACTCCAGTACTCTTGCCTGGAGAATCCCATGGACAGAGGAGCCTGCTAGGCTACAATCCATGGGGTTGCAAAGAGTCGGCCACAACTGAGTGACCTTGCTTACTTCTATGTTATCCAGGATACCACTGACTTTCCATCAGCAGTTTTTCCAATTGAAAGGATTTACTTCATACTATCAAAATACATTGAAGGGTTTTAAAATTGGTGCAAAGGCAAAACTCAAGAATTCTTGCTACTGAGGCAAATAGATATCAAATTACCATTTTTCCTTTCGTACATGTTAGACTTTATATTTAGTATTTGAGTTTGTAAAACTATCACTACCTAAAAATTTCTGGATCCTATTATTACTTTATTCTTGCTTGAAAATCAGCCAATTTATTTTCTTAGATTTATGATGCCTTATTTGAATTATCTAACTAAATGCAGCTTTCAGAAACCAGCAAATGATACCACTATTCTTGGTTAGGGGTCCATTAGGGGCATGATCTACATTCTGAGTTATTTCAGTCAACAGTTTTAACAATATTGTAATGCTGCCTATCATGGATCACTGTGAATCCATTCTCTGAATACAACTTCTTGAAGCCTGCATGCTGATTTAACTCAATGCCATGCCATTTGTCATGTTTTGTTATGACACCATCATATTCCCAGGAATACTTTTCTGTACCAAGTATTCTAGAGTAACAGACAGACCTAAATATTTCAGTGACTTTAAAGACTATATCTATTCCATATTCATGCTAATAATGACTTAGTTATTGACAGAAGGATAACTAAAAGAAAAGAAGAGATTAAAGAGAGTTGGAATGGAGTGAGATGTGAAGGAAATCTCACCAATATGAGAACTCTTTATTTGACCATTTTTATTTAAGATGAGAATTTTGTTTGTTTAAGGTGGGATATATGTGAATATGTTTCATTGTTGATAAGAAGGAAATCAGTAACAAGAGGAAAGTATTGATGGAAATATATCAGAAGAATTTGAGAATGGTGGACTCCACCAAGTCTAATAGAACAACCCCTTCAACTATAGGTCAAGAAGGGAATAAAGACACATGCTGATACAGAAAGTTTGTAAAACATTTTGCAAAAAAAAAGAGGAAATTATAACAGATAGTTTTTGTTTTCCTATAACTAGTAAGCAAGACAATCTCCTTATAGTGAGGAAAAGGAATAGCTTTTGGATGACAATTTTAAGGGTAGAAAATCTGAAATTACAGGACAGGCGAAAATAACTAGGCCAACAAAGGAGGCTGGCCAGTAACTTTAAAGAACTTTATTATTAGAAACTGTGAAATAACAGAGATAAAACATAAGTAATTTTGTGATTGATTTCCTTCTGCATCTCTAAAGAACTAGGCTTAGACCCAAAGTCGTGGAAAAATTGTATGTTGCTATTGTTGTTCAGTTGCTAAGTCATGTCTGACTCTGTGACCCTATGAACACAGGAGGCTTCCCTGTCCTTCACTATCTCCTGGAGTTTGCTCAAACTCCTGTGCACTGTGTCAGTGATGACATCCAACCATCTCATCCTCTGTCACCCCCTTCTCCTCTTGCCCTCAATCTTTCCCAGCATCAGGGTCTTTTCCAATGAGTCTGTTCTTTGCATCAGGTGGCCAAAGTATTGGAGTTTCAGCTTCAGCATCACTCCTTCAGATGGATATACAGGGTTGATTTCCTTTACGAATGACTAGTTTGATCTCCCTGCTGTCCAGGGGACTCTCAAGATTCTTCTCTAACACCACAGTTCAAAAGCATCAGTTCTTCAGCACTCAGCCTTCTTTATGGTCAAACTCTTACATCCATATGTGACTACTGGAAAAACCATAGCTTTGACTATATGGATCTTTGTAAGCAAAGTGATGTCACTGCTTTTTAATACACTGTCTAGGTTTGTCAAAGCTTTTCTTCCAAGGAGCAAGTATCTTTTAATTTCATGCTGCAGTCACCATCCACAGTGATTTTGGAGCCCAAGAAAATAAAATCTGCCATGGTTTCCACATTTCCCCCATCTATTTGCCAATCAGTAAATGTCACACACACACACACACACACACACACACACACACACACACCCCAAAATGTGTACTGTACAGAGCATGGAATATAGTCATGAGAAACAAAAGAAAAAAATGAAATTAGACAATGTAGAAATTACTTGAGTGATGTTAAAACAAGGGATATTCTAAGATGTAACGTCAAGAATTATAGATTTACCAAATATGCTAAAAGGATGCATGATGAAAATCAGAGAATCAAATATTTGAGTTTTGTTTCACCACTATTTGAATTTATGATTTCTAAGTTGGGGCTTGACTAAAAGAAAACATTCCATTGTATTTGCTAATTTAAATTTCAATAGCTGCAAAATATAGATTGTCACTATGGTGGGAATGGGTAATTAAAACCATGTGATCAATTAACAGGACTTTAACAACATAGTTGTAATCTAACAACCCACCCCACCTTCCTCTCTTACTCTTTTATGATATGTATTGTATTCATCTCCGTTAAAGCAACCTTGATAGACTTTACTGTTAAACACTATTTTATAGAGGCAGAATGTTTCTTCTTACCAAATAAAATTTACATGCTGCACTAAATTTTCTTGAATAGTTTATAAATGAAGTTTAATTCTTCTTACATGAACTAAGTGAATATAGCTCAGTCTTGTCCAACTCTTTGTGACCCCATGGATTCATGGGATTCAGGTCAGAATACTGGAGTGTGTAGCCTTTCCCTTCTCCAGGGGATCTTCCCAACCCAGGGATCGAACCCAGATCTCCTGTGTTGCTGGCGGATTCTTTACCAGCTAAGCCACAAGGGAAGCCCTTCATGAACTAAATGCAAGAAATAAATGTTGAAAAATATATTTTAAGAAGTGAAAATAAAATCACCTTTCTTTGGTAATATTTTCTTTTAAAGAAGAATACAGGGATTCAATATTTCCGCCAAAACTCTGACGCTGCATTGATGACTCAGAAAATACGTTGGTTAGATCTTTGTAACACAGATAAATTTTGCTCAGAATATTTTAATAAAGAAAAAGCACTGCAGTATTAATACTGAAAGACATACATACATAGAAGAACTAGGTGAGATATTTAAGCCCACGGATTTTCAGGACAGGAAGTAACAGCCAGTGAAATGGGTCTAAGGTGGGGTTGCACCTGGCATATTCAAGGAACAGAGGAGAGTCTGGTGTGTCACTAGAATCGAGTAAATAAGAGAGAAGATGGTAGATGGGGAGGTCAGATGGCACACCTTACAATTTAAGAGCATAATATTCCTTATTCCATTTACTACATTTGCATGAATGCATGCATGCTCAGTTGTTCAATTGTGTCGGATCCTTTGATACCCCATGGACTGTAGCCCACCAGGCTCCTCTGTCCATGAAATTTTTCAGGCAAGAATACTGGAGTGGGTGAGCATTTCCTCCTCCAGGGGATCTTCTCGATCCAGGGATGGAATTTGAGGTTCTGACATAGCAAGCATATTCTTTACCATCTGAGCCACAGAGAAGTCCCAAAAGAGGCTAAAAATAGTCTAGTGTACTCTTTATCTGAATGGTTATTTACCAAGATAAAATGCTTTTACTATGAAACCACTGAACATCAGAGATCAAAGTCAAATAGTCTGTACCACATTGTATTTTTAATATGGGGTGTGTGTGTGTGTGTGTGTGTGTGTGTGTGTGTGTGTATGTGTACGTGAGAGAGAGAGAGAGGCTTGATTTAATACTTTTAAAGAGTTGCTTGGGTTGAAATTGCAGAAGTGGAGAATAATTGCAAACTAATCTTTCAATATCTGTCTGTAGAACTCCCTACATCAGTGATTGTATAGGTTGCAAATAGCACAGTAAGGCAACTAATTTATTATATTAAATAAAATCTTTATGTGAAACTAAACTACAAGTTTTGGAAGCCATTTTGGACTATTATATATGACACAAAAGTCATGCTAGAAAATTATGTCAGATACAAAATGAATGAAGTATTTATAAGTAGCTGTATACCCATTTTCACTTTAAAAGCAATGATGAGTTTATTTTATTTACTATTTACTTTTCATGAGTTAGCCTTTGCTTCATTATGAGGAATAGCATGTGGCTAGTGTTTTAGGAGAATGTCAATGCGACAAACTAAAGTGGCTCATCAAAAATATGTAATAAAATCTCCAAATGCAAATTATGTTATATATAAAATTAACTGCCAAAAAGAGAGAAAAGCAACAGATGGCCAATAAAAAAAGACAGAATTGAAACAGTCAGGTCTGATATTAACCAAGTGGAGAATCTTAATCTAAGCTCGCATATAAGATGCACAAATAATGGCTGACAAATGGAGGATTTTCTTAAAGTTTGTGAGATATATAAAGAAAATGTTTTTATGTGCCAAAAAAAGAAATGGTGACTAATTATAATTTACGTGTAAATTATGTGGAGATAATGCCCGAAAAATTAAGAACTTACAAGTGAGAGGATCTGGAATAAAAAGCAAAGAATATGTCAGATATTGCACTGAGGTTGATTTTTCAACCTCGCATAAATCCCTGATGAGTTTGAGCATAGGACAAAGAAATTTTCTCATTTCAAAAAAACCTGGATGATGTATACTCTTCAAATATTTAAAATAACTAGTTTTTCAAAGTTCTGAGACAATAATAATAGGATGAATGTGTATTAATTAATTACTGCTACATAAGAAACCACTCCTGAAACTGGTAGCTCTAAAAAGAATTTACTATTTTTATTAATAATAAGCCTAGAAGCCCAATAAGTTCAGCTGATGGTTACAGTATTCTTCTGGACTCAGCTGCACTCACCCAGGCATTAGGGTTAAGAATAGCGTGGGCTGGCTAATCTACAATGGTATCATCCACATGTGGAAGTTGTCTGGCTGGTCTTCTTCTCATGGCATGGTGTATATCCTAGAGAACCGTGTAACACGCAAGGTCTTCGCAGCTTAGCCTTACAAAGCTCATTGATACTTTGCCACTTCCAAGGCATTATACTGGTAAAAGCAATCGTAAAGCCAGCCCAGATTCATTTCCAGCGGTAAACAGATACCACTTCAAAGTCATATTGAATGCGGCATGGGATACTTGGAGGGGGACAATTTCAGAAACTGGTTTATTATTTTCCACCTCATAGTCCTCAAAACTCATGCGTCTCATGCATTCCAATTATGGTCAGTTTACCTAAAGAGGCTTTAAAGACATATGTAATCATGGTGCTTCCCTCGTGGCTCAGATGATACAGATTCTGCCTGCCAATGCAGGAGACACGGGTTCCATCCCTGGTCTGGGAAGATCCCCTGGAGAAAGAAATGGCAACCCACCCCAGTATTCTTGCCTGAAGAATCCCATGGACAGAGGAGCCTGGAGGACTACAGTCCATGGAGTTGCACAGAGTCAAACATGACTTAGTGACTGAACAACAACCACAATCCTGCCATCAGGTTCAAAATCCAGAATTTTATCATTTATATCATTACAGATGTAATTGTTCAGATGCCCCTCATTTCTTGACCTGAGGACCTATGTTTACAAAGATAACTGATCTGTCACCTAACATTCCCAAGATACAACAATGAGAAAGAAGCAGGATAACTACAGTAGATACATATAGGAAGCCCACACATTTGATAAATGAGTTTTGTTGGTGAAGAGCCCAAGCCTTCAGCAGGGCTGAAACACATGGGAAATTATTCAGACTGTAAAAAGGTCTCGTGGTTCCTAAATATTTTATGAATAGAAATCAACCGGAGAAAGCTATTTATCTTTTCATGTAGGCAATTTTTTCGAAAGTAACAAATGAGAAAAATGAACAAAAAATTTCCCAGAGGATCTGCCAACAATACTAAATCAACATTCATTCTTCTTCACTGATATGCTTCTATTCAAAACTTGAAATGATGGAACTAGTGATGGAACTTTGCTTCTAAGTATATGGTGTTCCAGATATCCCAGGATAAGAGTGCAAAATATTGATCAAAATAGAATCATTTGTCTCAATGCCGTAACATTTTATCTATAACATTTTTGGTTAGGGAATGTAAAGCCATGTTTTAAAAGTGCTGAACTCACATAAATTTTATATGCCAATGTTAAGGTGAATATTAAACATTTTTATTTGTAATCCAGAATCAGGTTAATCTAGTTACAGATTTCTGTAGATAATAACTTTCTACATATTTTAATATCAAAGTGTTCAGTTAGTCTTGGTACCCAAGAATAAGAGAATTGTAAACATGGAAATGGTTATCTAAGAGGTTATTTGTGGGGAAAAAAGTAAAAGGAATACCCCAGAGGTAGCAATCAAGAATCCTTAAATCAATGGACTTGGGGAAACACATCGAGGAAGCAGAAACTAGGTCTATTCATGCAATATTTCTTTTCCATAAGATAGATTAACCTGGAAATATATGCCCAGATGTAGTTCTGAATTCCTGTGGATCCACAGTGACTGCATTGTGCCTCTTAATCTCCCTTATGATAAATGAATATTTATGTTGGATTGTAGTTAATTCCTTTTGATAAAAGTCAAACTCACATAGAGCAAGGCTAAGAACTCTGAGAGTTGCCAACCTCCCAAATTGGATTAAACCTGTGAAACATAATGATTACAATGTAGCTCTAATTATATGAAATGTTTAGGTGTAAAGATTCATAGGTACAATTTTCTATTTTGAGAAATGATTTTTTCAGAATATCTTGCACTGAAAAACTTGAAAGATGAAAAAACAAAACATAAATAAAATATAGTAGGTATAACTTTCTGGAAAACATTAGGAACAAAAGGAGTTGTGTGGCAAGTGGCTAGAAAGGAGAAAATTCTAAGGTGTGAGCCTTTTATTCTGTCCTGGGTTTATGTCAAGGGATTTGCAAACTGGACAGTGATAGCTGAGAGGCTAAAAAAACACCAATTTTGATAAGCTCTTGTGGCCAAGGAGACAACCTTCACTTCAGTGGATATAAATAGGCGGGGGCAGGGGATGGGGGGTATGCAGGGAAAGCAGGCTGGGTTTGCAATTGGGAGAAGTTAGAATAAGCGTGGTTTGAAAATTTAATAGCCAGTGCAAAGCCTAAAACCCACATTAATCATTTCCATCCTGATTAGTAGAAGGTGTACTGTCCTTCCTTAGTTGTTTAGTAGAGGCAAAATAAATTCTCCCTGTAGAAAATATGAAACAATTTAGGAGAATTTACAGAAGTGCAAAAAATTGAAAATCCAATTGATGGGACTATCAATCAATGAGACAGTCACCTTCACCACTGAATAAAGGGTGCTGAAGTAAGGGTGCTGAAGGAAGCAAGATATGACTGGTGATCTACGAAAAAATGAAGACATTGTACACAGTTTACATGCTACTATAAGCAGACCCACCTTTAGTTTATGGAAACGCATTGCTTTGTCCTTTGGCTAAAGTAAATGTTAGAAATTTGCCAGCAAGACAGAGATAATGCTAGCCACCATGTCATTAAATACTTACATCCCAATACTATTTTGTTCGTTCTTAATCTGATAAACTTTTATCTTATTGGTAAACTCATATGGTAAGTATCTAGGATTAGCATTATCAAAGCAAGAGTGAAGTGTACAGCTTCAAGACACAAGCTACTTGAAGACTTAGGCTTCTGCAATGTAACAATTAAAATGATTTGAAAATATGCTCATGAAATCCTAAATCACAAATATATGCTTTGTACTCTCACATCTTAAAATACTGACAAATCACATATTTATAGACTATATACATATATATTAGAAAATGTCTTGGAGGTTATACAATTATTCCATTCTATTTTGGTGGCACAGTTGGTAAAGAATCTGCCTGCAACCCAGGAGATGGGGGTTTGATCCCTGGATTGGAAAGATCCCCTGGAGAAGGAAATAGCAACCCAGTCCAGTATCCTTGCCTGAAAAATCCCACAGACAGAGTACCCTGGTGGGCTATAGTCCATAGGTTCACAGGAGTTGGACATGACTTAGAAACTAAATCACCACCAGAAGATTAATAATAATATATTAAATACATTACTGAAAGAAACCCACCCCAGTTAATGATTTAATAACACCCTAATTAGAATGGCAGATTAAATGTAGTTGAAGGTAGCATATAGCAATTAATTCTGAAAGAAGATTGAATAAATCAATATTGATAGAACAGAAGAATCAAAAAGATGACCGTTTGGAGATAGGCTTGAAAAGGACAGAGAAAGTTGTTTACAAGGAGTCTAGTATGTTAGGCTAAAGAGTAACCATGTTTGAATAATTCCTACCTATCTTTTCTATTTTAGACGTTACTGTTTTCAGTAAATAATAAACTGATCACACCTGGTCCTCAGACATGACTTCTAAAACTTGAATTTCTATCGGCTATCTCAAAATCAAGATAACTCAAGATTTCATTTGCTTTTTTTTTGTTTGTTTCAAACCACCTACCCTATTTCTCATTCTTCAAACTTCTAAGCCATTGTTTTTGTATCCTTACTGTTTAGCCCCAGGTTCCATGATGATTACTTAAAGTCATTGCTATCATCTTCTTTTATTCTCTAGATTCTATATATCCCAGGTGCAGTCTATCCCTCCTCTTCTATCTGAAATATATCCACTTCTCTCCATTTTTGTTTTGTTCCCCAAAACTTAATTCCAAGTCATGATTTGCCACAAGGGTTATCACAATACATTCCCTTCTTCTCTTCCTGAGTTTGCTTTCGGCTTGTCTGCTCACCCAGTGTGATTTATTTTAAGTACACTTCTGAATGGGTTAGTCCCATGATGACACCTTCAGTGAATTTCTGTGGCACTTAAAATTCTTATGTTGTAAAATAACTATTTATGATCAGGCTCCTGATCGTGTTTCCAATCTTCTTTTTTTAAGAATTAAGCGTACATTCAAAATTAAGTATACATTTTCTTGGATGTGTTTTCCATCTATCTATATTTTTCCTAGATCAACTCATATGACATCATGCTCATCAGAGAATTTAGAATTTAGGTTAAGAATGTAATCTGTATTTTATATACGTTTTTTCCATATCTCTGTCAATCTTCTCTTTCCCTGTCTCTGACTCTATATATATACAGAATTTTTCTCTTTCTGTCTCTATATATTCTATCATATGTATGTGTGTATATAGTATATATATATATAGTCTCTCACATGTATTGCATTGTATTTGAGATATTTGTTGATTATACTCTGATATCTTTCTATTTTCATTAATTATGTTAGGCACTAATCAAGCCCCTTTGACCTAAAAACAGGTGCCAAATGTGATCTTGAAAAATCACATTTAAAAAACATTTCCTTATTTCTAATGGTTTATTGGGAACAAAAATAGCCAATCTATAAAGAAACAAAAATAAGCATAGCATATATTTTCCAAACACTAGACTGCAGAAAACACCAGGGATTATGAGGAAATGTTAATTTAATAGAACTTAATAGCAGGACATATTATCAATTAAAATTAAGAGTACTATGAAATACATTAACAGAGATGTAAAGAACCAGATATTTTTCTCTATTCATACTTTCTCATACATTTTCTTAAGAGAGAGAACAAAATTGAAATTGTTCAACAATTCATGGTAAACTCCTCCTATCAATAAAAGCCAACCCAAGACAATGAATTAACTATATATGTAGTCTAATATAAAAAAATCATAGGTTGACAGTTTTTCAGCAGATATAGGAACACATATATTCAAATTTCACAGTTAAGTTAACCCTCCTGCACTGTTGGTGGAAATGTAAATTGGTATAGCCCGCTATGGAAAACAGTATGGACGTTCCTTAAAAAACTAAAATATGACCTTGTAATCCCTCTTCTGCGTATATATCCAGATAAGGAAGGTGTGGTATATATATATACAGCAAAATATTACCCAGTCATAAAAAATAATGAAATAATACCATTTGTAGCAACATAGGTGGTCCTACAGATTGTCATACTGAGTGAGGTAACTCAGAGAAATATTGTATAATATCCCTTATATGTGGGACTCTAAAAAGAAATAATACAAACAAACTTACTTATAAAACAGACTTACAGACTTAAATAAAAATTTATGGTTGCCATGGGGGAAAGGTAGGGGGAAGGAATGGTTAGGGAGTTTGAGGTCAACATGTACATACTACTATATTTTAAATAGATAACCAAAAAGGACCTACTGTGTGGCACAGGGAACTCTGCTCAATGTTATGTGGAGTCCTGGATAGGAGGGATATTTGGGGGAGAATGGATACATGTATATGTGTCACTGAGTCACTTTGCTGTGTGCCTGAAACAGTCAGACTGTCAATCAGCTACACTCCCATATAATACATCATATATACAGGCATATATAATATATAAAAAAATAAACTCATGATAATCATTTCACAATATATCACATATATAAAATCATATAGTGTACACCTGAATCCAGTACAATATTAGATTTGTCAATTATATCTCAATAAAATATATATTAAAAATAACTATCAATAAAATGTAGCTAAAGTTGATTGTATCTCCCTGAAATTCATAGAGATGATTTATCCTGGAACTGCATAGATTTGAGTTCAACTAATTGGATATGTACAAAACACACAAATTCAGAGATATAGGAAGTAGTTTGGGAGTTGCCAGGGTCGTGGAAAGGGTGAATTGGGAATATTAATGGGTAGCATCTCTTTTTAGGGTGATGAAATATTTTGGAATTAGTAGTGACAACTGTACAACTTTATGAAAATACTAAAAACTGCAACTACATGTATGCTTTCAAAGAATAAATTTTATGGGGTATGAGTTGTATCTCAATTCTAAATAATTTCAAAAATAATTTAGGGGAAAGAAAATTTAAATATACATAGCTTTCCAAGTTGGATTTTTAAATTGCCTTTTCCTTATGAGTATATTTTAGATAAATCTTTCCCTATTTTCCAGGCGAAGAACAAATAGTTTCTTTGTCCAAGCTCACAGAGCTAGGAAATGTTAAAGACAGATTTTTGTATCCATGAGCATAATATCTAAATCATATGCGTATGAGAAAAACTTTTTTCTCTGTCATCTCCTCACTGAAGCATGTCAATAAACGTACCTGGGTCTGGCTCTTTGTTCACAAGATACATCTTCAACTACCTTTCTCAAATTACTATACGTCTCCTTTTCAGCACCATTCACATTTAACATGCTCCAGGAAACCATCATTAAATTTTGAAGAAATAAGTTATTTTCTTTCTGTGAACTCAATATATTTCCTTTTGAAAATTAACTATGAATATTGTAATAGCCATCATTTAATAATAAGATTTTTATATACTGATAAACTTTGAACAGTTCATGGTATATGACATTCTTTTTATATTACTTTGAACTTTAAATACTTGCATGATTGATAGCAAATATAACACTTCATTATATTTGTTCCTGTTGTTGTTCAGTCACTAAGTCATGTCCGACTCTGCGATACCATGGACTGTGTAGCACACCAGACTCCCCTGTCCTCCATTATCTCCTGAAGTTTGCTCAGATTCATGTCCATTGAGTCAGTAATACTATGTCCATTGTATAAGGTCTTATAAAAAACACAAAACCTATGTTAAAGAAATGCATGCTAAAAAACACTTTTAACATAGGTTTTGTCATGGGGATGGGTGATAATGAAAGTTTATTTTACTTCCTTTGTGTCATTTAATTGCAAAATAACCGTTGGTTCACAGAAATACCTATGATATGAAAGTCTTTTTCCTATGGGCCAGGCTTGATATCACATCATTTTACATGTAAATATATATTTGGGCTTCCCTCGTGGTTCAGAGAGTAAAGAATAAACCTGCAATACAGGAGACCAGGGTTTGATCCCTGGGTTGGGAAGATCTCCTGGAAGGGGGCATGGCAACTCACTCCAGTATTCTTGCCTGAAGAATCCCCATGGTGTCACAAAGAGTCAGACACCACTGAGTGACTAAGCACACATATATGGCTTGTAAGGCATGAGTATATAGTTCAAAGTTACAGTTACATTAGAGTACTTAATGCACATTTCAGGGGTTAAAGTGTTGCTATAAGAGCAGATGCATTATACCCCTCTGAATCACTGACTGTCCATCTGAAATCATTGTATTTGTCAAACTCATTGTATAATTTGGCATATTTGGCCCTAATAAAAGTGGAAATCCTATAACTCTAAATTTTCACTAATATTCACACTTTCAGCACTTGACCTATGATTTGATATTCAATCAAAAATTACAGGCACAAATCTGTAGTTGAGCCATATATAAACAGTATTATTTCTCTCTCCATTATTACTATTTCAAATGGAAGGAAGGGAATTTCAAAATATTTCCCATATATGTCATAAAAATGATGAGCAGAAAGCATTTTCTTTTTTTTTTTTTTGTGCAAACTATTGTTATATTCAAGAACACAGATGAATATCACACATATAATGTTGACTAAAAGAACCAAGACATAAAGAAAACATAGAGTATAATTCTTTTTATATAAAAATTCAAAAGCAGGAAAAATGGAGCTATATTGCTAGGACTGTACAGATGATAATATTATTATTATTATTATTTTTTTTATGTTCTCGGATACTTTATTTATTTTTTCTTTTTTTTTTTTTTATTATTTTTTTTTTCCAGTGGGTTTTGTCATACATTGATATGAATCAGCCATGGATTTACATGTATTCCCAATCCCGATCCCCCCTCCCACCTCCCTCTCCACCCGATTCCTCTGGGTCTTCCCAGTGCACCAGGCCGGAGCACTTGTCTCGTGCATCCCACCTGGGCTGGTGGTCTGTTTCACCATAGATAGTATACATGCTGTTCTTTTGAAATATCCCACCCTCACATTCTCCCACAAAGTTCAAAAGTCTGTTCTGTATTTCTGTGTCTCTTTTTCTGTTCTGCATATAGGGTTATCGTTATCACCTTTCTAAATTCCATATACATGTGTCAGTATGCTGTAATGTTCTTTATCTTTCTGGCTTACTTCACTCTGTATAATGGGCTCCAGCTTCATCCATCTCATTAGGACTGGTTCAAATGAATTCTTTTTAATGGCTGAGTAATATTCCATGATGTATATGTACCACAGCTTCCTTATCCATTCATCTGCTGATGGGCATCTAGGTTGCTTCCATGTCCTGGCTATTATAAACAGTGCTGCGATGAACATTGGGGTGCATGTGTCTCTTTCAGATCTGGTTTCCTCAGTGTGTATGCCCAGAAGTGGGATTGCTGGGTCATATGGCAGTTCTATTTCCAGTTTTTTAAGAAATCTCCACACTGTTTTCCATAGTGGCTGTACTAGTTTGCATTCCCACCAACAGTGTAAGAGGGTTCCCTTTTCTCCACACCCTCTCCAGCATTTATTGCTTGTAGACTTTTGGATAGCAGCCATCCTGACTGGCGTGTAATGGTATCTCATTGTGGTTTTGATTTGCATTTCTCTAATAATGAGTGATGTTGAACATCTTTTCATGTGTTTGTTAGCCATCTGTATGTCTTCTTTGGAGAAATGTCTGTTTAGTTCTTTGGCCCATTTTTTGATTGGGTCATTTATTTTTCTGGAATTGAGCTTCAGGAGTTGCTTGTATATTTTTGAGATTAATCCTTTGTCTGTTTCTTCATTTGCTATTATTTTCTCCCAATCTGAGGGCTGTCTTTTCACCTTACTTATAGTTTCCTTTGTAGTGCAAAAGCTTTTAAGTTTCATTAGGTCCCATTTGTTTAGTTTTGCTTTTATTTCCAATATTCTGGGAGGTGGGTCATAGAGGATCTTGCTGTGATTTATGTCGGAGAGTGTTTTGCCTATGTTCTCCTCTAGGAGTTTTATAGTTTCTGGTCTTACATTTAGATCTTTAATCCATTTTGAGTTTATTTTTGTGTATGGTGTTAGAAAGTGTTCTAGTTTCATTCTTTTACAAGTGGTTGACCAGTTTTCCCAGCACCACTTGTTAAAGAGGTTGTCTTTTTTCCATTGTATATCCTTGCCTCCTTTGTCAAAGATAAGGTGTCCATAGGTTCGTGGATTTATCTCTGGGCTTTCTATTCTGTTCCATTGATCTATATTTCTGTCTTTGTGCCAGTACCATACTGTCTTGATGACTGTGGCTTTGTAGTAGAGTCTGAAGTCAGGCAGGTTGATTCCTCCAGCTCCATTCTTCTTTCTCAAGATTACTTTGGCTATTCGAGGTTTTTTGTATTTCCATACAAATTGTGAAATTCTTTGGTCTAGTTCTGTGAAAAATACCGTTGGTAGCTTGATAGGGATTGCATTGAATCTATAGACTGCTTTGGGTAGAATAGCCATTTTGACAATATTAATTCTTCCAATCCATGAACACAGTATGTTTCTCCATCTGTTTGTGTCCTCTTTGATTTCTTTCATCAGTGTTTTATAGTTTTCTATGTATAGGTCCTTTGTTTCTTTAGGTAGATATACTCCTAAGTATTTTATTCTTTTTGTTGCAGTGGTGAATGGTATTGTTTCCTTAATTTCTCTTTCTGTTTTTTCGTTGTTAGTATATAGGAACGCAAGGGATTTCTGTGTGTTAATTTTATATCCTGCAACTTTACTATATTCATTGATTAGCTCTAGTAATTTTCTGGTAGAGTCTTTAGGGTTTTCTATGTAGAGGATCATGTCATCTGCAAACAGCGAGAGTTTCACTTCTTCTTTTCCTATCTGGATTCCTTTTACTTCTTTTTCTGCTCTGATTGCTGTGGCCAGAACTTCCAACACTATGTTGAATAGTAGTGGTGAGAGTGGGCACTCTTGTCTTGTTCCTGATTTCAGGGGAAATGCTTTCAATTTTTCACCATTGAGGGTGATGCTTGCTGTGGGTTTGTCATATATAGCTTTTATTATGTTGAGGTATGTTCCTTCTATTCCTGCTTTTTGGAGAGTTTTAATCATAAATGAGTGTTGAATTTTGTCAAAGGCTTTCTCTGCATCTATTGAGATAATCATATGGTTTTTATCTTTCAATTTGTTAATGTGGTGTATTACATTGATTGATTTGCGGATATTAAAGAATCCTTGCATTCCTGGGATAAAGCCCACTTGGTCATGGTGTATGATTTTTTTAATATGTTGTTGGATTCTGTTTGCTGAAATTTTGTTAAGGATTTTTGCATCTATGTTCATCAGTGATATTGGCCTGTAGTTTTCTTTTTTTGTGGCATCTTTGTCTGGTTTTGGAATTAGGGTGATGGTGGCCTCATAGAATGAGTTGGAAGCTTACCTTCTTCTGCAATTTTCTGGAAGAGTTTGAGTAAGATAGGTGTTAGCTCTTCTCTAAATTTTTGGTAGAATTCAGCTGTGAAGCCATCTGGTCCTGGGCTTTTGTTTGCTGGAAGATTTTTGATTACAGTTTCGATTTCCTTGCTTGTGATGGTTCTGTTAAGATCTTCTATTTCTTCCTGGTTCAGTTTTGGAAAGTTATACTTTTCTAAGAATTTGTCCATTTAATCCAAGTTGTCCATTTTATTGGCATAGAGCTGCTGGTAGTAGTCTCTTATGATCCTTTGTATTTCAGTGTTGTCTGTTGTGATCTCTCCATTTTCATTTCTAATTTTGTTAATTTGGTTTTTCTCTCTTTGTTTCTTAATGAGTCTTGCTAATGGTTTTTCAATTTTGTTTATTTTTTCAAAAAACCAGCTTTTAACTTTGTTGATTTTTGCTATGGTCTCTTTAGTTTCTTTTGCTTTTATTTCTGCCCTGATTTTTAAGATTTCTTTCCTTCTGCTAACTCTGGGGTTCTTCATTTCTTCCTTCTCTAATTGCTTTAGGTGTAGAGTTAGGTTATTTAATTGGTTTTTTTCCTGTTTCTTGATGTAAGCCTGTAATGCTATGAACCTTCCCCTTAGCACTGCTTTTACAGTGTCCCATAGGTTTTGGGTTGTTGTGTTTTCATTTTCATTCATTTCTATACATATTTTGATTTGTTTTTTGATTTCTTCTATGATTTGTTGGTTATTCAGAAGTGTGTTATTTAGCCTCCATATGTTTGAAGTTTTAACAATTTTTTCCCTGTAATTGAGATCTAATCTTACTGCACTGTGGTCAGAAAAGATGACTGGAATGATTTCAATTTTTTTGAATTTTCCAAGACCAGATTTATGGCCCAGGATGTGATCTATTCTGGAGAAGGTTCCGTGAGCACTTGAGAAAAAGGTGAAGTTGATTGTTTTGGGGTGAAATGTCCTATAGATATCAATTAGGTCTAGCTGGTCCATTGTGTCATTTAAGGATTGTGTTTCCTTGTTAATTTTCTGTTTAGTTGATCTATCCATAGTTGTGAGTGGGGTATTAAAGTCTCCCACTATTATTGTGTTACTATTAATTTCCTCTTTCATACTCGTTTGTGTTTGCCGTACATATTGTGGTGCTCCTATGTTGGGTGCATATATATTTATAATTGTTATATCTTCTTTTTTGATTGATCCTTTGATCATTATGTAGTGTCCTTCTTTGTCTCTGTTCACTTCCTTTATTTGAAAGTCTATTTTATCTGATATGAGTATTGCGACTCCTGCTTTCTTTTGGTCTCCATTTGCATGAAATATTTTTTTCCAGCCCTTCACTTTTAGTCTGTATGTGTCTCTTGTTTTGAGGTGGGTCTCTTGTAGACAGGCTATATAGGGGTCTTGTTTTTGTATCCATTCAGCCAATCTTTGTCTTTTGGTTGGGGCATTCAACCCATTTACATTTAGGGTAATTATTGATAGGTGTGGTCCCATTGCCATTTACTTTGTTGTTTTGGGTTCACGTTTATACAACCTTTCTGCATTTTCTGTCTAGAGAAGATCCTTTAGCATTTGTTGAAGAGCTGGTTTGGTGGTGCTGAATTCTCTCAGCTTTTGCTTATCTGTAAAGCTTTTGAATTCTCCTTCATATCTGAATGAGATCCTCGCTGGATACAGTAATCTAGGTTGTAGGTTATTCTCTTTCATTACTTTCAGTACGTCCTGCCATTCCCTTCTGGCCTGGAGGGTTTCTATTGATAGATCAGCTGTTATCCTTATGGGAATCCCTTTGTGTGTTATTTGTTGTTTTTCCCTTGCTGCTTTTAATATTTGTTCTTTGTGTTTGATCTTTGTTAATTTGATTAATATGTGTCTTGGGGTGTTTCGCCTTGGGTTTATCCTGTTTGGGACTCTCTGGGTTTCTTGGATTTGGGTGGCTATTTCCTTCCCCATTTTAGGGAAGTTTTCAGCTATTATCTCCTCAAGTATTTTCTCATGGCCTTTCTTTTTGTCTTCTTCTTCTGGAACTCCTATGATTCCAATGTTGGGGCGTTTCACAGTGTCCCAGAGGTCCCTGAGGTTGTCCTCATTTCTTTTGATCCTTTTTCTTTTTTCCTCTCTGCTTCATTTATTTCCACCATTTTATCTTCTACCTCACTTATCCTATCTTCTGCCTCCGTTATTCTACTCTTGGTTCCCTCCAAAGTGTTTTTGATCTCATTCATTGCATTATTAATTTTTAATTGACTCTTTTTTATTTCTTCTAGGTCTTTATTAAACATTTCTTGAATCTTTTCAATCTTTGTTTCCAGGCTATTTATCTGTAACTCCATTTTGTTTTCAAGATTTTGGATCATTTTTATTATCATTATTCTAAATTCTTTTTCAGGTAGATTCCCTATCTCCTCCTCTTTTGTTTGACTTGGTGGGCATTTTTCATGTTCCTTTACCTGTTGGGTATTTCTTTGCCTTTTCATCTTGTTTAGATTGCTGCATCTGGAGTGGGCTTTCTGTATTCTGGAGGTCTGTGGTTCCTTTTTGTTGTGGAGGATTAACCCATTGGGTGGGGTTAGACGATTGGCTTGTCGAGATTTCCTGGTTAGGGAAGCTTGCGTCAGTGTTCTGGTGCGTGGAACTTGATTTCTTCTCTTTGGAGAGCAATGGAGTGCCCAGTAATGAGTTTTGAGATGGGTCTATGTGTTAGGTGTGACCTTGGGCAGCCTGTATGTTGATGTTCAGGGCTATGTTCCTGCGTTGCTGGAGAATTTGAGTGGTATGTCTTGCTCTAAAACTTATTGGCTCTTGTGTGGTGGTTGGTTTCAGTGTAGGTATGGAGGCTTTTGGACAGTCACTTATTACTTAAAGTTCCTTGTAGTCAGGAGTTTTCTGGTGTTCTCAGGTTTTGGGCTTAAGTCTCCTGCCTCTGGATTTCAGTTTTATTCTTCCTGTAGTCTCAGGACTTCTCCAACTATACAGCCCTGATAAGAAAACTTCTAGGTTAATGGCTAAAAGATTCTCCCCCGTTAGGGACACCCAGAGAGGTTCACAGAGTTACATGAAGAAGAGGAGAGGGAGGAGGGAGATAGAGATGAACAGGAGGAGAAAAGGGGGGACTCAAGAGGAGAGAGACAGATCTACGCAGCTGTCTGTTCCCAGAATGTTCTCCGTAGCCCAGTCACCTACAAAGATTCACAGAATTGGATTGGGAAGAGAAGGGGAAAGGAGGAAATAGAGGTGTTCTGAGGTAGAAAACAGAGAGTCAAGATTGGGAGAGAATAATCTTCGGTTTAAAAATAGGGCTTCTCTTCTTCTTTTTTTTTTTTTTGGTAAGGTTATAGTGTATTGAAAATGAAAATTAAGGAGTAGTAGAGGAGTACTAGAGGACTTTAAAAGAAATAAGAGAAAAAGAAAAATAGAAAATAGAAGAGAAAAAGGAAAGAAAAAAAAAGAAAAAAGAAAGAAAAAGAAAAAAAAAAAAGAACGAAAAAAAAATTTTTTTTTTCCCCCTAATTAAAAAATCGTAACAGTCTATGGAAATGAAAGTTAAGGAGTAATGGGGGAGTAATAGGGGATTTTAAAGGAAAATAAAAGAGAAAAAATAAAAAAGAAAAAAGAAAAAAAAGAAAAAAATAAAAAAAAAGAAAAAAAGAGAAAAAAGTAAAATTATATCTAGGAGTTTCTCTGGAGCTGTTGCGGTCAGTGTGGGTTCGGCTCAGTTTCAGATAGCTCCTCGTTCCAGCTTACGCTTCTCGATATCTACAGGCTCCTCTGGTGTAGTCAATGTTTCCTCCTTTCGAAGACAATGGGCTGCTTTTCTGGGCGCCTGATGACCTCAGCTAGCGATCAGAAGTTGTTTTGCGAAGTTTCCTCTGCGTTCAGTTATTCTTTTGATGAATTTGTAGGAGAGAGAGTGGTCTCCCCGTCCTACTCCTCCGCCATCTTGGCTCCTCCCCAGCATTTTCTTTTTAACTGCTTTTAAGAAAGGGAAATAATATACATAAAGCCTTAAAAGTCATTTTTGAAGATATTTTGTCAACTTGAAATCTACTTTTCTTTCTAAATTTTCAGAAACTTTGTGACAAACTGTCAAACAAAATATTGATTCTTTACCTAAATTCTGTAGCAAAAATAGCATATTACTTAGTAAAAATTGTAACAAAGTATAATTTTTATTCATGCAATTTTCCAAGTCTGATTTAATAAGAGTTTAAAATGTAATCTAATAATCTTAAAAATTAAATTCAATGAGAGAAAGCAATATAAAATAAAATATTTAATAGGTTCTCAAAATTCTTTTAACAGAGGTATAGTCTTTTGCTTCATTGACCCATATTCTGAATGATTTTCAGAAATATGCATAATTTAAATTTATTGCTTGTTATGTTTTATTTTTCAGTACACACAAAAAATGCAAGTACTAATACTTATCAATATTGTTTTACAGTTAGCTATTTCTAGGGCATTTTCCTTCTTAAAAATAATGAGCAGTGTTGACATTTTCTCTCATTTTTCATCTCTCAAGTGAATTCCTCTACATACCTTCTCATGTAATCTGAATATATTAATCTATCACCATTTAGAATTACCAGACAACAAAAGATTCTCAAACCAAGGGTCAAAGTAACCATCAGATCTTGACAAAGCTTAGGAATTCTTGGTCAATTCCAAGAATGGGTATTCACAGCAGTAATCATCATTGAAATTTTTAATGGACATTCTTTTTATATTAATAGACAATATTTCTTTTAAATAATATTAATAGAATGTTTAAAATATGTGTATAAATTATTTTTTTAAAATGTAAGCAAAAGACACGTACAACTGAAAACTTCAAGACACTGATGAAATAAATTGAAAAAAACCTCATGAAAAAATATATTCATGCTCATGGATTGGAAGAATCAATATTGTTTTCCATACTACCCAAAGAAATCTACAAATTCAGTATAATTCCTATCAGAATTTCAATGGCATTTTTCACATAAATAAAACAATTCTAAAAGTTGTATGGAACCACAAAAACCCATATAGTCACTCAATGTTGAGAAATAAGAACATAGCTGGGAGCATCACGCTTACTGATCTTAAACTGGATTTTAAAGATAAACATGGTAATGGCATAAATACAGACATAGAGATCATGCGAAATGCCAGGCTGGATGAAGCACAAGCTGGAATCAAGACTGCCAGAAGAAATATCAATAACCTCAGATATGCAGATGGCACCACCCTTACGGCAGAAAGCGAGGAAGAACTAAGGAGACTTTTGATGAAAGTGAAAGAGGAGAGTGAAAAGTTTGGCTTAAAACTCAACATTCAGAAAACTAAGATCATGGCAACTGGTCTAATCACTTCATGGTAAATAGATGGGGAAAAATGGAAACAGTGAGAGACTTTATTTGGGGGGCTCCAAAATCACTGCAGATGGTAACTGCAGCCATTAAATTAAAAGATGATTGCTCCTTGGAAGAAAAGTTTTGACCAACCTAGACAGCATATTAAAAAGCAGAGACATTACTTTGCCAACAAAAGTCCATCTAATCAAAGCTATGGTTTTTCCTGTAGTCATGTATGGATGTGAGAGTTGAACTATAAAGAAAGCTGAGAGTCCTTTGGACAGCAAGGAGATCCAACCAGTCCATCCTAAAGGAAATCAATCCTGAATATTCATTGGAAGGACTGATACTGAAGCTGAAACTCCAATGCTTTGGCCACCTGATGTGAAGAACTGACTCATCTAAAAAGACCCTAATGCTGGGAAAGACTGAAGGCAGGAGGAGAAGGGGATGACAGAAGATTGGATGGTTGGATGGCATCCCAACCTGATGGACATGAGTTTGAGTAAGCTCCGGGAGTTAGTGATGGACAGGGAGGCCTGGCGTGCTGCAGTCCATGGGGTCACAAAGAGTCCAACACAACTGAGCAACTGAGCTGAACTGAACTGAACAGATCAACAGACAAAAGAGAACAGAAGAGAAACTCCAAAAAGAAATCCACACATACATGGTTTATTAATTTACAACAAAGAAACCAAGAATATGCATTGGAGAAAGAGCAGTGTCATCTACAAGTTGTGTTGGGAAGACTGGACAGAGAAAAAATAAAAATGTGCCACTATTTATACAAAAATTAACTCAAAATGGATTAAAGACTAGAACATGAGACTTGAAACCATAAAACTCCTAGAAGAAAACAGATAATTAGCTCTTTGACTACAGTCTAGGTAAATTTTTTTTTTTTTTTTTTTGACACTAAAAGCAAAGGCAAAAGACTCCACAAATAAACAAGTGGAATCACATCAAACTAAAAAGTTTCTGCACAGCAAAAAGAAACCACAAGCAACATGAAAAAGCTTATGAAATAGGAGAAAATGCTGGAAAATCATGTATTCAATAAGGCATTAATATTCAAAACGCATTAAGAACTCAAAGAATTCAATGGCACAAAAGCAAATAATCCAATTAAACAATGGGCAGAGGATGAATAGATATTTCCCCAAAGAAGATATACAGATGGGCAACAGGTACTTGAAAACATGCTAAACATCACTAACACAGAGGGAAGTTCAAATTGAAAGTATAATGTTGTTCCCTCATAGCTGTTAGATGGCTATTCTCAATAAGGGAAGAAATAACAAGTGGTGGTAAAACTGTGGAGATAAGGGAACCCTTTTTTGTTGTTGATGGGAATGTTAATTGGAGCAGACACAATGCAAAACAGTATGGAGGTTCCTCAAAAAAGTAAAAAATAAAATTAACCTGATCCAGCAATTATATTTCAGGCTATTTATCTGAAGGAAACAGAAATCACTAACTCATAAGGATACTTGCACTCCCACATTTACTGTTGCATTTTTCACAATAGCCAAAACATGGAAGCAACCTAAATGTTCATTAGCAGAAAAACGGACAAAGAAAATATGTTGTATATGTACAATGTAATATTATTGAGTCTTGAAAATAGAAAGAAATGTTGTCATTTGTGAGCACTTGGATAAATCTTGAGGGCATTATGCTAGATAGCAACACCAGGAATGGCTTTTATCAATCAAAAATACACTAACAAACTTACCCTTTTTGATCTATGTTCAAAAATTCAAGAAAAAACTCCCCTTCATGATACTGCTATAGCTTTCCAATATCAATAGAGGTTTCTTCAGGAAAGGGACATCTCAGGGAATAGCACTGACATTTTTATCAAGCTTACCAGTTGAGAAAGTATATCACATGCATCTGTTAGGTAGTTAAAATAGGAAAAAGGAGTCCATAATAGTGGTGGCTAAAAGATAAAGAAAGGAAAAAGCCTGCGAAAAGAGAACAAAGGAAGGTCCAAGGACCAGAGTGAGAACCTCAGTTAAAACAAACAGCCCTCTTGGCTAGTCAATTTACATAGGGTGGGCTCAGGGGGAGGAGAAAAAAAACATATAAAAAGAGGAACCAAAACTGACCCTGGGGCCTCTCTTCTCTTTGCATCTTTTGGGTAGGCCAGTCCTCACACCTGGAAGATTATTTTCCTTTGCTTGCCAAATAAAACTGAGCTGTAACACTGGTCCATCCCTTGCCTTACATTTTTGCTGTGGCGAGACAGAACCGGGAAATCTATGAACTCCCCCGACACATCTTACTTATGTCTATCAATGGTGCAAGGCAGATAGGATAAATAATATCACTATGCTGCTAATGGGGAAAATGACAAGATGACACACTATTTAGGTCATTTAATTTCTTAGGAAAACTCTATGTAATATTAAGGATTGTGATTACTTTTTTTAAAAAGGTCCTTATCTTCTAAGTAGATTATTGTTAATACCATCAACACAAGTTTAAATGCTTCTGGGGGTACTGGATAACTCAAAAAGGCTTCTTGGATAATCAGTTAAATGATAAATTGATCTAGGCCAAAGTGAGAAAGAAGAAAACTGAGAAATAAGGAAGGCTTCCAGCAAGAGCAGTAACTTAGGCAGAAGTCTTGAAGTGTGAAATTATAGAATATATTCTATGAATGAAGAAATGAGTATAATGGTCAAAAAAAAGGTGTGGTTATAGAGCTGCAGAGATTCAACTGTAAAAAATATGCTGAAAGTCTTTCTTCAAATGTGTGTAATATAATTTGATGTTTTGAACAGTGGCTTTCCAAGATCAGATTTATAATTTAGGAAGATCATTGTGGCATGTAAGGTGTACATTTGATTGCAATAATAAAAATCTAGAGATTAGAAAAGAAATTGGAGATTTACAATAATCCAGGCAAAACATTCAAGAACCTGAAAAAAGATATTGGCACTGTGGATTTGAGATAACTAATGATACTAAAAGGAATTATACAGACAGAAAGATAGAATTTCCTGTATGATTTGCAAAAGGGGATAAAAGGCAGGGCATTGTGATTATAGTGGAATTCAGGGAGAAAAATAGAAATAAAATATGTAATTGGTGGGGAAAGGATTTTGGAAGATTATGAGGATTTAAGGTTTTATTTGTGTTAAACAAAGGGCCATGGAGGTCTTGACTACAAAAGAAACACAATTTGCACTATGATTAAAATCAGTTTGGCTGGCCTGTGTTTACAATAGACCATGGAAAATAAAAATGGAGGCAGGGAGATATACTACCTAATGTGGTAATTCAAGTGAGAGAATAGTGGCTAAGACCAGGGTGGTCAAAGTGAAGAGTGTAAAAGGTGGTTAGATTCAAGATATATTTTAAATGTAGAGGCATTTTTTCATGAAAGACTAGGCATGGGTTTGACTTAAAAAGGAGATTAAACATTTCTCCAAAGACCTTCATCTGAACAACTTGAAAGACAGATTTACTAACATTGTAATAGGAAAATCTGAAAGTGGAGCAGAGCATTACAGATTGGGGCATGCCAGATTTAAATTGTTTATTAGGTATTTGAGTAGATATCTCCAGTAGGCATTTATGTATATAAAGTAAGTTGAGAATTTTTGGAAAGAATTATAAATAACCATTGTAGACAGATTTAAAATTATGCAAGGGGGGAATTCCCTTGAGGTCCAATGATTAAGAATCCACAATTTCAGTGCAAGGGGCATGGGATCGACTCCTAGTTGAGGAACTAAGAACCCATGAGCCATGCAGTGCAGCCAAATTATATAAATAAATAAAATTATGAGATGGGATGAGATCATCAAGACAGTGAAAATACATAGAAAAGAGAACCATGGGGAGAAATTTGGAACACTGGTTGAATAGTAAATAGTCAAAGAGATTAAAAGAAGCAGCTAATGAGATACAAGGAAAACTAAGAAAGTATAGTATTTTGGAAGTTAAGTAAAAGAAGTAGGTCAAAGGGAGTTGAACTGTCAAGTGAGATGAACAATAATAATTGATCACTAAATTTAGCAATGAAGAAGTCATTGCTGACTTTGATGATAGCAAGGTGGTATGATAGTCAGGGACAAAAGCATCTGATAGAGCTTGGTGTGACTGGAAACTGGAGAGCAGCTTGTAGGAAACCAAAACAAAACAAAAGAGTTTTGCAATAAAGAGCAACAAAGAACTGGGATATTCTTTGCTGGGTTACTTGGTAACCAGAGCAGTTTTTTGTCTACTTTTCAATTGTTTGCTGTCTCCTCTAAAAAAGAAGGGCTTCCCTGGTGGCTCAGATGGTAAAGAATCTGCCTACAATTCAGGAGACCAAGGTTAAATCCCTGGGTCAGGAAGGCCCCCTGGAGAAGGGAATGCCAATGCACTCCAGTATTTGTGCTTGAAGAATCCCATGGACAGAGGAGCCTGGTGGTGTACAACACATGGGGTCTCTAAGAGTCAGACATGACTAAGCGACTTAGCATGCTCTAAAGAAGGAGAGGCTTTACAAAATCACTGCTAGGATTTTGTAAGCAAGAGTTAGGGAAGATCTCCACTAGCTTCAACAAATCTAAAAGCACAGGGGTTGAAGGAATCAAAGGATACATCTGTTAATGATCTGATGTGTGCAAAGCACTGAGGTGCCTAATGAGCAGGTAGACTCCAAACAAAGTTGCTAGCAAACAAGGCTTTAGCTTTCTATCTCCAAACCACACCTACCCCAATGCCTCAAGAGCAACAATGGTTTCCTTTTCAATTCCCTCTTCCAAATCATCTAAGTAGCCTTTGTTATCAGATTCTAAACAGAAATTCTACCTGAAAAGATTCCGTATAAATTATATTCAAGAATTATAAACTTTGTGATATAAAAGAGACTATCTAAAGAAGAAAACAGTACAGCCACCAATTCCCTTGACTATTAACCCACATAAGGTTAATAACAGAAACCTAACACTTTTTGTACCAAGTTGAAATTTGAATTTTTAGAAATTTTATCATAAAGATGAGAAAAATTCTAAACTTACTACATGGGAAAGCAACAAATAAATACAATTTCAACTAAGAAAAAATTCAAACTATTAGAAAAGTAAAATACAGTATGATATTTTTTCAATATTACAAATATATTTCAGTTTAGGTTGTTAAATCTACCATAAGGTTTGAATTGAATATTGTAGTGTCTTATGAGACTGTGGATCTCTTACTAATTTCCCTCTTATCTCTTGTATCCATTTCTTAATTCTAGTATTATGTCATCTATAGTTTAAGGGAATAACATTTCAATTTAACTTAGCTTACCTAATTTTTATTTTGGTCAAGTTGTTTAAATTGTCAGAAAAGATATTATAAATGTCATCGCAGAAAAATACAGGCTTTTAGGCATAAAATGGAAATGTATTTCTGTTTAGATGTAAGCACAGTATATGTCATTTTCCAACTGAATATCTCAATATAGGAGAGTATAAAATATTTTTATTTGAGATATAAGGTATATTATTTCTTATCATTTCCCATGTTTTTTTCCTCCTGTGTTTTTTGTCATATTTACTTTTGTCCTACTCTCTTTAGCCTTTTTTTATTTTTACTGTTTGATCATTTTCCATCTTCTCCATAATTTGTTCTTTTCTTTCCTCTCATATCATCTATTAATATTAAACAGTCAACAAGATTAGAGCTTTTGTTCCAAATATTTTTAAAGTCTGATTCTTCTATTTTATTTCCCCATAATGTTACATGGTTAAAGCAGAGATTTATCTTAAGTAAAAATAGGATTTGCTAGCTGACAATTTTTCTGAGTTACTTGTATTACCTGGTAGTAGTTAATTAAATTAATTTGTATTAGATTTCTGTAACTTAAGATTAAATACTGCAGAGTAATATATCCAGAGTAATCATTGAAATGAAACAAATATAGAACTAAAGCTAATGAAGGGAAATGGAATATAAATAAGTCATAATGTTTAGTTGCTCTAAATCTTGAAGAAATTATAAGTATGTAGTTAACTAAATAAATACATATTAAAGAAATTGTAACCAGTATATCTGTACTACAGATATACTGTAAAGTAAATTTTTGAGGCTGAAATGAAATTACATTAGGTCACAACTGTGATATATATGAACAAATGAAGAGCAAAGGATGTTGTGCACATGTTCAGTTCAGTTCAGTTCAGTTCAGTTCAGTTGCTCTGTTGCGTCTGACTCTTTGCAACCTCATGGACTACAGCACACCAGGCCTTCCTGTCCATCACCAACTCCCAGAATTTACTCAGACTCATGTCCATTGAGTTGGTGATGCCATCCAACCATCTCATCCTATGTCATCCCCTTCCCCTACCGCCCTCAATCTTTCCCAGAATCAGGGTCTTTTCAAATGAGTCAGTTCCTCTCATCAGGTGGCCGAAGCAATGGAGTTTCAGCTTTAGCATTAGTCCTTACAATGAATATTCAGGACTGATTTCCTTTAGGATGGACTGGTTGGATCTCCTTGCTGTCCAAAGGACTCTCAAAAGTCTTCTCCAAATACCACAGTTCAAAAGCATCAATTCTTTGGCACTCAGCTTTCTTTATAGTCCAACTCTCACATCCATACATGACTACAGGAAAAACCATAGCTTTGATTAGATCGACCTTTGTTGGCAAAGTAATGTCTCTACTTTTTAATATGCTGTCTAGTTTGGTCATAACTTTTCTTCCAAGGAGCAAGTGTCTTTCAATTTCATGGCAGCAAGTCACCATCTGTAGTGACTTTGGAACCCAAAAAAAATAAAGTTGCTGACTGTTTCCACTGTTTCCCCATCTATTTGCCATGAAGTGATGGGACCAGATACCATGATCTTAGTTTTCTGAATGTTGAGCTTTAAGCCAACTTTTTCACTCTCCTCTTTCACTTTCATTAAGAGGTTCTTTAGTTCTTCACTTTCTGCCATAATGGTGGTGCCATCTGCATAGCTGAAGTTATTGATATTTCTCCCAGCAATCTTGATTCCAGCTTGTGCTTCATCCAGTCCAGCATATCCCATGATGCACTCTACATATAAATTAAATAAGCTGAGTGACAATATACATGTACTCCTGTAGATAAATATAAAGGATGATGTATAATTTTGTTATATTTAGTTCTTTTTAAAATTAAGGCCTATGGGTTTACAATAATGAAAAAGAAAGTATACACTATGTAACACTTCAGAGAGGAAAAAAGAAATATATGATTGTGAATTTTCAATATATAGCCTGATATAACTTAATCCTAATTCTAATAAATTGTGATGTCAACAATAAATATTTTACTATCCAAAGAAACTAGTAAAACATAAAAGATGTGCCTAGAAACCTAATTAATAATAATTGAATATTAACAATACTCATTATCATACATTCATACATGTAGACAGTAAAAGAGAAACTGAGAAACCAAAGGAAGACAGGATAAGAAAACAAATAAGAAAGAAACAAAAAACAAATAAGACAGCAGACCCTAAAACAACCATATCAATAGACATTAATTAAATGTGTTAAACTCCCTAATAAAAAGACAGAAATTGCTAGATTGCCTAAGAAAAGGAATATGCAACTACACACTGCCTATAAGAAATGAACTTACAAAATACTGAAACAGACAGGTAAAAATAATGATCTATAAAATGTGTATCATGCTCGGGAAAACACAGGCATAAGAATCTGGCTGAAACGCTTAAAGCCCAAAAAACAAAACAAACTAAAACAAATGTTTATGCAAAAATAATACTCACTAATGATAAATGGTTAACATATTAGGAAGTTATAACAAATATAAATGTATTTGTATTTAATGTCAGAGATTTAAAATATATAGAGTGAACACTGACAGATAAAGCACAACGAATGACATTAACTTCCCCCTCGTAGTAACTGATATAGTAACTTGACATAATTTCAGTATGGGCACAGAAAATCTGAATGATACAATCAATCACAGCCCCTATTAACATTTATGGAACACCAAGCTCCCACACTACAGACTGTACAAATTGACATTCTCTTCAAGTACACGTGGCACTTGCACTAGGACAGAATATATGACAGTCATGAAGTAAGTCAGTATATTAAAGAATACACCAGAGAGAAAGAACTCTAAACACAAAATAATAGTAATTTACATATCAGCAAAATAAAACAATTCTGAATCAGAAATACATTCTGATTTCTAAATAAATTATGTATCAAAGAAAAACATCAAAAATATTTTGAACAATGATAATAACAACAGCACATATCAAATTATTTAGGTCTATTAAAGCAATACTTGGATAAAATTTCAATGTTCATATTAGATATTTATGTTCCTTTAAATTTAAAGAAACATTTAAAAATCAGTGATCCATGTCTCTAGAACATGAAGCTAGAAAGAACATGAAGAATAAATCAATCACAACATAGACAGTAGAAATAAAATAAAATGCAGACATTAATCAAATAAGACAAATATGTTGCTTAAAAAGGTGAGGAGATGGATAAAAAGGTAGCTTTGCTATTTAAAATAAAAGAGAAAATAATCACTAAAAATTGCAAGAATGAAAGAGAAGATCTAACTACACATTTGATAAGAAATGAATAACAAGATTGAACACAGAAAAAAATAAAAGCCTCTATCTGCAATGACTTTAAAAAGAAGTTCACAATAAATTTAATGATGAACTTGAAATGTGATGAACTTGAAACTCTAAAACCTGCAAAAGATTGCCAAGGAAATGTAAAGATCTCAACAAATGGAGAAATACAGGTTGAGGAATTTGCATTACTTAATTTCAATACTTATACTATAAAGCAATGTTAAATGAGGGTACTGACAAAAAGTAGACATTAAATTCAATAGAACATGCATGTAAAATAAGACTGTTGGTTCGAAATTTGGGAAGCTTCCCAGGTGAAATATGAAGCTGATCCTTGTGCATGAGGGGCGGTGAGAAATCAAAGAAAAAGGCAGATTACTCCAGATTGGAGGGTGGCAGTTTTATTGAGCAAAGGAACTAGCATCTTGGGAGGCCAGAAAATGAGCCAATCTCTTCACTTCACCTGTCTCCCTGATGAGTAAGAGTTTATACAAAAGCCTTAATTGGGTTTACTCCTGCATATCAATCGATAGTCTTAACAACACACTCAGAGAAGGAAATGGCAACCCACTCCAATACCCTTGCCTGGAGAATCCCAAAGGATAGAAGAGCCTGCTGGGCTACAGTCCAGGGGGTCATGAAAGAGGGGTCACACAGGACATAGCGACTGAAGAACAACACACTGCTTTCTCAAGACTGCTTCCTGGAAAAGGGCTCCTACTGTGGGAAACATGGGCAAAAGGCAATTCCAAGGACAGGTTAGGGGGTGATGTGCTTCTAATTGCCCGGGTCTAACTTCTGTGTCAACTCTTTGTCACATCCTCTCTGTGACCTTTCCCGATACAGACCCACATTTATATGGCCAACTGATTTCTAATACAGGTGCCAAGATAAACAAATGAAGAAAAATAATACTCTTTTCAGTAAATGTTGCTGAAACAACTGAATATTCACATTATGTTTTTCTACTTCATATAAGACACAATTATGTGGAACTCAAAATGGAACATAACTTACATGAAAGAGCTGAAACCACAAAACTTCTAGAAGAAGTTGTCAAAAGTTTGACTGGTCATTTTTTGTGATAGGCTAGATTAGTCACTAGATTCAAGAATGAAAACCTCTCATCCTTTGCTTAATCTAGGAAGTGTTAACTGACTAGCATTTATTTCTCTTTAAGTTTCTTTGTATCTGCTGTCCTTTACTAGTTTTAAAGGAAAGTACAATTTTTCAAAATTGATCCAATGATATATTATTATAATACAGGGAATAAAAATATTTTACATCCTTCTATACACAAATCAAAGATGATCTTCCCAAATCAATTTGAATTTATGGATTTGAATTCATTAATGAATTTATTAATGCATGCATGCTGTGTGCTAAATCACTGTAGACGTGTCTGACTCTTTGCAACCCGATGGACCTTAGCCTGCCATGTTCCTCTATCCATGGGATTCTCCAAGCAAGAATACTTGCCATGCTCTCTTCCAGGGGATCTTCCTGACCCAGGGATTGAATCTATATTTCCTGTATCAGCAGGACAGTTCTTTACCACTAGGACCCCACCTGGGAAGCCTGAATTTATAAATACTTTTCTTTAAATTATTAAGGGAGGAAGATTAGCAAATGGTCAAAAGAAAACTTAACAGGAGTTGAACTGAGTTTCTCCCACAAACATACTGAAATGATAGAGCTACAATAAATTTTATGTTTCAGTGTGTTTATAATATGATAATATAAAAAAACAAAAACATTTCTTGCTTCATAACAAATTAGAGATAAAGTGAAAAAGCTATAATTTAAGTTTTTCTTCTGTATGTTTTATTCCCTACAGCTTGTTTGAAAGTGGCAGTGATGCTAAAAAAAAAAAAAAAGAAAATAAAGTTCCCTTCAGAATATCAGAACAATTATTCCCTTGACTGTGCTTGCAGTAGCATTCATGGATTTCTTTGAAAACAAAAAGCAAGCAAGTAACAACTATGAAAACTATGGAAAATAACATCCTTTAAATTTTTTGGTTCAAAACAGTACTCTGTTAGTGTGCATAGCTCAGTCACAAGATACTTTGTGATTATAATAGCAGTGAGAGAAGCTTTAAAATGTGAACAGTACTCTGTCCTTTGCCCAGAGGGAATTTCTTCCCTGTAAAGTGAAAATGGGATGTGGGAATTGGGTTTTGTTTCCAGAATTTCAGGCACTCTCTGAGATGCCTCTTCTTTAGGAGCAGTACAATTAATTTCTACCTGCAGAGAGAGGCCTTTCACTTTCTGCAGCAGGAAATCTAAATTCTCACCCATATTCTTCCCAGTATAAAATGTGTAAAGCTGGGCCACCTACTTAATCATGTGTGTTGGTTGCCCTAAACCATAAAAATGCAAAGGGACACCCGTCTTACTAGACTCACAGGGGTGTGTCAAGGAGAAAGAAGTGTACTTGATATGTGCATTTTAACACTTTAAAGTACAAAATATTAGTGAGGAATTTAAGTGTTACAGATGTCTTTTATCACTCCCTACCTCATATTTTTGCTTCAAATGTTTATCAGATGAGTTATAAGGGCCTGCAGACAAGATCTCAAACAAAGCTAACAGACGTCCACAAGTGACAAGGTAAATCATTCCACTTGTAGAAAATCTGGGCGAAGACATAGATGTATATTTTATTCTGAAGTCATCATGATATATAGCAGGGCCCCATGAGGCTCCAGGCACTAAGCTCTTCTGTGTCCCTTATTCCTATGATTATAGGAAACAGCCTTCAGTCAGTCTTCATGACCTTCCCTGAATTCCAGTGGAGAGATTCAATCAGTTGTTAATTAGGAAAGGGAGAGGATAAGAGATGAGGGGGAAATAAATAATCAAGAGCAGCCTCGGGATAAGGTCCTGGTTCCCCATCAACAGACACATGCAACAATATCTTTGCACTGTTTTGCAGATACTGAAATCCCCTCTAGGTGGGAGAAATTAACAATTAACAAGGGTATGGGTATGTTGTCCACCTGAGAGTTGATGATTCTGACTCCTACTTACCTCACCACCAATCAATCAGAAGACTCTCCATAGGCTGACCATGCCTTCTCTGAACCATTACTATAAAGCTTTCCAATACCCTCTCCAAGTGAGGCAAGAGCCCACTCTGCCCCGCCTTTTCCTGGCAAAGTAATAAAGCTATACTTTTCTACGTCACCCAAAATTCTGTCTCTGAAATTCCATTTGGCACTGATGTGGAGAGAAGCTGAACTTCCAGCATTGTTCAATCATGTCCTTCCAAACTTAGAAATCAGTAGTTTTTCCTCAGTTACATCAGAATAGGGAATCTGTCTCATCACAAGGAAATGACATATATTCCTTCTATTTCTTTAATGTTGTATCCATATGAAATGATGGTTGTTTATTAAACATATTGTGGTCATCATTTCACAATGTATTTAAGTCAAAGCATAACAGTGTACACCTTAACTTTATAGAAAACTGTGTCAATTTTATCCCAACTCAGCTGGGGAAGGGGAAGAATAGAGAATCTTTATTAAGAAAATTCAAAAAAGGAATCCCTGTCTTTCAACATTCTCTTCTAATGTATAGCACTGTAATATGACCCTATTACTAAAACTGGAATCAACAGTTATTCATGTATATAATGTCATCTGAAAGACATGTCTTCCCATGTTCAAAATCTGTACTACTTCTGGGAAGTTTCCACTAACTACTGAGAAATGAAATATTTCCTGCCATATCAATAAATAAGAATGTCACAATCAGCAATTCAATGTGAGGTGGTGAGCCCTAAGGGCAGTTAGGAAAGAGAAGAATACCAGCCATCAAGAGAAGAATAGTGTAGCCACTCCCCATGATGAGCCCCAAGGGGCTCCGGTTGTGTAAAACACAGGATACTGGCCCAGGATAGTTGAGATATATAAGAAAGGAATGATTTCAGTGAGCCCAGACTCTTGCATCTTCCACACATAGAAAAGCACTAAATTCCTTAACTTGGGATATCTGGTTTTCTTTAGTTAGCAATAATCTTTTGATATTCAGACTACCTGCCTTTTGTTACAAAACTTCTATATAATCTGACTTCTCAGTATGCTCTCCTCAGAGCAGTTCTGTCCGGGTTCCTTGAGGTGTTATCTCCCAGGCTTGACGTCCTAAAAATTCTAACCAAATCAAACATAACTCTCAACTTTAAGGTTGTGACTATTTTTTAAGTCGACACTAGCTCACCCTATTTTATTTTATTTTTCTGTCCTGAACTTTTATGGTACTTAAGTCTCTTGTTTTCTTGTTTTGCTATTTAAATGTCTTTCATATATACATATAAAACACACACACATATTGAAACACATCCAGAGTGCTTTTGTGAATCTGTAGTGAAGGAGCAGGGGATATTTTTATTCTAATAATAAGTGCTTTCTAAAGCTATCAAACTGCTATTGTGTACCAAAATTCTGGATGCATTTTAAAATCCTAATTCTCAGGATTATAGGTAATGGCATTTCATTCTTTGACTACAGAAATCAAAACTTGGAAAACTGATGTGACTTGCAAATTTGCAAAGATATTTCAACATCAGAACCAGGATTCCAGATAGGTCCATTTAATTCCAAAACACATTTCTTATAAACTTCATTGCTGTCTGGCCCATTTTCTCAACTCAGTTTTTTATCATCAGTGCCCTCAATGGTTTCTGCATGATTTTGATTCTTGGTAGGCTATACATACTTACAGTGGAATCTCAGTAAATACTTGCAGAGTGATGCCTGTCTACATATTGTTTTTTTGTAAGGACCCTGAAGACAATTAAAAAGAAATCCAACTAATATCCAAATTGCAGATTATCAGGGATATGTGGATGCTTACACTATTCTTTTTCTATGACAAGTTCAAATAGAAAGAATACTAAATCTTGGAGTAAATACTATAAAAAATAACTGAACAAGTTGTCTAGATACATAACATATTTTAGAGACAATCCCTGACTGATTTGGTATCATCTGATTTCAAACTTTGAAGTGTTTGGCCAGCACAAGACAAAATTTAGGATTATAGGAAAATGCATATCCACTGATACTTTGCAGCAGGCTTCCCGGCATGAGATGAGTTGGATGATTAAAACCATCTTTCCACTAACAACACAGATGGGAATTAGAGCTGATGGAAAGTGTAGAGACATGCCAAGAAGAGAAGACCAATAGGCTATATCCAAGAAAACCGAGAGTATGGCATTACCATGGTGAATTTACAAATTTGACATGGGCAGATATTTTTGTGCTTTTCTCACAAATCTATTCCATGTTCCTTAAATAGCACCTGGAATAATTGCTACTGAATTTACTGGATTCAGAATTAACCACTGAAAATAGTTCTATCTTTGAGAGACAAATAATCACATTGTTAACCAAGTTCAATTTTATTTGATTTTTAAAAAACAAAAAAAAATTGTAAGTGACCCAGGGTCCAGAAAATATGTCTGCAGATACAGTGAAATCTGTCCCTCTACATGGTCCTACGCTAGATTCCAATATTTTTGTAAAGGTGACTTTCTGTGTACAGTAATCAGAATCATGGGCAGATAAGTTATATCAATTAATTATTTAATGGTTTTGAGCCAAAATGGCATAATATACTCAATTCCGCAAAATACATGGACTAAATTATTGAATGAAATATTGAACATCCATCAACTACAGTATTCTTTCTCTCTAGGCAATGTTTTAAAATATATTCCCTTTCATGATTCTGCTCCTATATAAATCCACATCAGACCAACATTCTTTTGTAATTGAGTCAATGTAGTTTTTAGAAAAGTTTATAAATTTTGTCAGCTCAAGTCTTGCATGGTGGTAAAGTATATTTAATTGAATTTGTTAAGCAGTTAACTTTTTTTCATTATTTAATACAACCCCCTTATTGTTCCAGTATACAAACTATTATTGTGATTGTTATTTTATTTTCCAAATAATAGAATTGAAAAAAATGAAAAGCTTCAAACAGAATGCAGTGATCACATACCAGAAATTAATTGATAAAGTTATTGAATGTATGCAGTACATATTAAAATTTAAGAGAAATGGACAAAATTACATTAAAATATGCAGCAAATATGCATAACTATTATGATGAAGTAAAACTCAAAGAAAATAGTTTTAAAAATAGTATTTAATTTTTCTAATGGAATGCAGGATAGTATTTACTAAATTTCGCTACGTTGAAAGTGAAAAAGTGAAAGTATTAGTTGCTCAGTCACGTCTGACTGTTTGCAACCACATGGACTATAGCCCACTAGTCTCCTCTGTCCATGGAATTCTCTAGGCAAGAATACTGGAGTGGGTTGCCATTCCCATCTCCAGGGGATCTTCCCAACCCTAGGAAATCTGGGTCTCCTGTATTACAGGCAGATTCTTTATATATGATCCACCAAGGAAACCTGAAACTTCACTATAATGGAGAAGAATCCTCCAGTCACAGTAGCTTGAAATGAGTATTTAATTATCACGTGCATGGTATGTAGCTGTGGGTTGGCTACAGCTTTGCTCCAGGCAATTCCTGGCCTTCAGGGCTAAGGCTGTTTCAGGCTGCAGGGCTGCTCTATTTTGGGTATGACTGACATGTCTCTTTATTTCGGAACATAAGAAAAGGAACAATATCTGTATAATACATGAATATTCTGTAGGCGAATAGAAGAGTAAGAGCTGGTATAAGCATATAATATCCACATCTTGTGTGGCCATTGCATAACTACGTTTGCTCACATTGGCCAAAACTAGTCACATGGTCAATGTGAAGTCCTTGGAATAGTGAATTACCCTACCTCCTGGAAGGAATTGCAAATTGTCTGTCACAGAAAGGGTGTGTCCTCTCAGATCTCTTACAGGGAAGAGAGTTTGAGTCAATAATATATTACCATGGATACATGATGATACATACATCAGAACATTTTAAACTGAAACCATAGCAAGTGACCGAATTTATATCCATGATAAGATTTATGGAGGTTTAGTCGGACACGACTGAGTGACTGAACTGAACTGAACTGAATTAGTAATGTGTTTCTTTGTTAGTGATTCTCTGTTATTGTTCCCAGTTTTGTATAAATGTAAGTTGTATGCAATTATTTTGGATAAATAATTTATCCAAATATCCATTTGAATATTTGGATAAAATATATCCATAAAAATATCCATTTTATCCAAATGCTTAGAAAAATAATTTTGCTTTATTTATGGCCAATATTTTGTTAAAAAACCAAGTATCCTTTTTTAAAATGTCAGTGGAAAGGTAGTTCCCAGGAGTCAAAACTGTAGGATTGAGTCAGACATCTTCCATGTATTGGGAGGAGTGAAGAATGGTCCTGATTTTTTTTACCTTTCTGTTCTAATGTGAATACTCCGTTGACAGTATCCTCATTGCTATGCTGTAAAATTCTTAAATTATGTGACTATTATTAACTTAGAAATACATCTGTGTACTAAAATACAAAAACAACTTCCAGAAATCAAAAAATCTATCTCTACTTTAACATCTATTTTTGGTTTAGGGAGTAAGATATCTGTGTCTAACTATAATCACAAATAGATTTATATGTAAAGAAAAGAAAAAAACTGGATGCTTAGATAGGGATTTTTCATTTGCATTCATAAATAATCATCATGTGGGTCAAGGCTCTTCTTGCCTCACGAAGTTTATCTTTGAGAATTTCACTTCTTAGACCAAAAATAGTCACTCCATTTGTACTATGATTTAACCCAGCAGACCTCTTGTTGAAGTTTAGTCGCTCAGTCATGTCCCACTCTTTGTAACCCCATGGACTGCAGCATGCCAGTCTTCCCTGTCCTTCATCATCTCCCGTAATTTGCTCAAACTCATGTCCATTGATCCAGCAATGCCATCCAACCATCTCAGACCTCTATTGATGGAAATCTGAACATTGTCACATCCATTGCTGTTCACTGTATCACTGCAGTGAATAGCCATGTGCCTTCATTTTGTACAGTGCATTTGGTAAGGAATTTTAGTGTTGGAGTTTCTAGGTCAGGTGGTAAATGTGCAAGATTTGACAAATTGTCCCTCTCTTTTATGTGTTTTGCATCCTTATTAGCAGTGAATTAAAGAAATTATTGCCTCAAGTTCCTCTCAGGACATGCTATGTTTAGATTTTTATGACTATAAATAAAAAATAATGTCCCTTTTTTTAAAATTTTCTGATTAGAAGAAAGTCTGAATATCTCTTCATGAAGTTAAGAATTACTTCCATGATATTTTCTCTTAAGTTTTGGTGTATATCTGTAGTCTCTCTCTCTTTTTTAAAAATTTATTTATTTTAATTGGAGGCTAATGACTTTACAAATATTGTAGTGGTTTTTGCCATACGTTGACATGAATCAGCCTTGGGTGTACATGTATTCCCCATCCTGACTCCCCCAACGACCTCCCTCCCCACTATCTTTAGTCTCTTTTTAACGGGCCTCCCTGGTGGCTCAGTAAAGAATCTGCCTACAATGTAGGAGACTCAGGAGACATATGTCTGATCCCTGGGTCAGGAAGATCCCCTGGATGAGGAAATGGCAACCCACTCCAGTATTCTTGCCTGGAGAATCCCATGGATGGAGGAGCCTGGTGGGCTATAGTCCATGTGGTTGCAGAGTCGGACACAACTGAGCACGCACTCACACACACACACACACACACACACACACTTTTAACAGGGTTGTTGGACTTTTTGTACTCCATTGTTTAGAAGCCCTTTACATATCAATACCTTTTGTAATATAATATTTTGGACATACTTTGTTATAGAATCTGAATCTGTGTTGGATCTGAGATACAGTTTGCAGGACCGAAATTTGGTTTAGTCCTTTCATGTAGATGCGGTTCTGAATTCAGCTAATACCATTTTGCCACTGGAACTGTGATACATGATTAACCATTAATATATCTTGTTGGTGCCTTTGTCATCATGTGCCTCCTCCAAACCCATGTGAATTTCTAGATCTCCCAGCTTCCCACTTTCCTGTCAGCAACTCTCGTCTTCCACGTCCTCCCCAGAGCACACTCAGGCCTGTGCTGCTTTTTTCTTTCTGAGAATAGTGGCAGCGTCTCTGAAGTACACAGCCATTCCCTTTCTTTTTCTTTTACTTATTTATTTTTTTAACAAAAGACACCTTCATACTTCTCATCACTTAGGAAATTCCAACAGTATTGGCTCTCTGTCAGAAACAGGCTAAACACCAAATACATACTTACTATATATCACAGTAAACCTATCAGAAATGCTAAGTTCACAATTTGAATTCCTGGTAGGAATTTTGTTAAAATATTCCCATTGAGGAATCTGGCAGAAATAAATTTATATACCTCCAACTGGATAGGAATATACAATTTTCACTTAAGAGGAAAAATTTTGTTCATTCTTGTAAGAGACTGAATAAAATAATTTTCCATACCCTTGAACAGGAGAGAAAAGCCATTATATTTCTAAGGACTGGGCCCTCCTTGCATGGAAGGATAGTGTGACAAATTGAAGATTATATGCTCTACAGATGGCTGCATTAATATGTTCACTCAATCTCACACATACACTTTTCTTGTAAGATGACTGACAGGTCTCTCAATGGGGTTTATGTTCTCTTCTTAGAAGCTGGGCTTTGACTAACAGATATCTCAGAAGCTATACTATATGATTTCCAATGCTAAGTCTCTAAAAAGGAGGGACTTTCCGCCTCTCACTTTTATCCAGAATGAATATTGGTTTGTGTGCCCAGATGGAGGGGGCACTGAGGAATAAGTGATATTAACAGCTACCAACTGTAGCATTTTTGAGATGCCATCTCAAACTATAGGCAGTGTGTGGGCTCAGCAGATTTAGATTTTAATCCTGTTCACATTATGGGTACAGAAACTGAAATCTGTAGACTGAATTTTCAATGGTGAATAGAGAAGGTTTGCTACTCTCTGACTCTTTCAAACTAAACTGAGAGAGATTTCATTTTGAAAGCTCTCCAATGCCCCAAGAGTGGAAGTAGAGAAAGAAAGCTCAGGTCATAGTAACCTTGCCTTTCTCTGTGACTAAAACACTCTTTACAGGCGAGATAAACATCATGAGATAGAAGTGGGCAACATTTGACCCTTTAGTTCAATGTTGGAAAATACCTGTTGTCTTTCAACTTAAAAGTATATGTTGGAGAGCTTTTGATTAAAAGCATAATCTCTGATTTCACTTCTGCTGCTTCCTGACATCTCCTTTTGAGATTCATCAATAGACAAGACGTGGACAGTGAGGAGCCTTGTGGTCTGAACTGATGGCTATTAGGCACCAGTGTTTTCTACCACAGGAGCAACAGCAATTAAACTGCTTCCATCTTACAATCCTCACGTACTGAATTTCTGATGGTTGGGGTGAGAGGACGCCCCTCTCCCATACTGTAAGTCCTAGGGGGCATCCTGAGCGCCTCACTGGTGAATTGCCATTTCCCACCCCAGGGGATTTTCCTAACCCAGGGATCAAACCCTGTGTCTTCCATGTCTCCTGCATTGCAGGCAGATTCCAAGCCGAGCCCAGTGAGCAGTTGACATTCCAGTTTCACGCCTGTTTTGACCCTCATGGCTTCTGAAGAATGCCATGTGACTTACAGTTTTGTATTAATAAACAGGGAAAGACTTCTTTTTCATCCTGTACTGACATCTGGAATTCTGTTATGCTCATGTTTCAGAGATCACAAACACGATAGGTCAAAGTGCAAGAAAACATAGGCCCCTTGTGTTTTCCAGAAAGCATATGTACCAACAGGAGGGGCCATCCTCTCACCTTGAACCTGTGTCATTAATGTTTCTTGTGTTTTGCTTTTGCCTCAGGTATTTCTGCAGATGTTTTGGCTAATTAATTTGTTCTTTTATGGCTTCTGAATTGTAAGTCACAGCTGGAAAGACCTTGCTACTCTGAGGTTACATAGGTATTCATCTGTGTTTTCTTCTAATATACAGAGAATAGAATTTTGGCATAAAATTTTTGATCCAGTTATAGTTTGTATCAATCTTGATGTACTTCTTTCTTTATTTATGATATAGTCAAGTCTTTTCCCTTTCATATCTTTCTAGGGTTTTGACAGCTCCAATTTCACAATCTAGTCTTTTATGCCATCTTTTCTCTGTGTTCCTGCATTTCTGCATTTTTTGTTCTTATCTACTTTCTTTAAAACAGAAAATACTTAATAAATGCATTTTTAGTTCATGTTGGAATATTAGATCAAAATTTTTATCAACTATGAGGGATGATCTTTACCATTTTCAGCTTTCTTACTGTATTGCTGTTTAAAAGTGGAATTTGTTCTTTGTGTTCGTAGTCACTGCAGCCAGTGAATTTTCAATCAATGAATTTTCATGAACTATTACTGGTACAGTTCTGGGCAGCAGCCGTAGGACTGATCTAGAGTGGTTTTCCAAGCTTTCATAGTTAACTATTTTCTTTTTTATTTCTGTAAAAGGTTTAAAATTATAGCACTTTTGGCTCTCAAAGACCTACTAAAAAAAATCTTGCACTAATAGTTCTGATATTCCTACATCTCAAAGCCTTGGTGTTGCAGTATATGCCCTCATTTAAGGAAGTTCTATTTGCTGGAATTTGTCATTTCTATTACCTCTGGGAAATAAACCCTCATCCCAACTTTTAAATATTCTGCTTACATAGAAATTCTGCCTATTCGATATTTATCCTAATTCTAATGACCATCTTCTGGTAGGTCCCTCTCTTTCTGGAAATTGATATAGTAAAATCTTGTAATTATGTGTTCTAATAATGCAAATTATAATATGATTGGATATTAGCATCTACTCGCTATGCATATTTATTCTAATTTGGATGTAACTGACATTTGATATTATCTTAGGTGGGAAAGAAGATAGAATGGTGGACATACTAAGAATCCTTGGGGCCATGGGAGTCATTCCCATCTCAAAGTGGGACATGGAGGGTGTGTAGCCATAATCACATTATTCCCCTTCCTCAGTTTTTCCACATTTTGAGTATACAGTATAGGCATCAACTAACTGGAAATATAGGCTTCCCACGTGACTCAGGGGTAAAGAATTCATCAGCCAATGCAGGAGACACATGAGGTACAGGTTCAATTCCTGGGCCAGGAAGATCCCCTGGAGAAGGAAATGGCAACCCACTCCAGTAGTCTTGTCTGGGCAATCCCATGGACAGAGAAGCCTTGTGGGCTACAGTCCATGGAGTTGCAAAGAGTAGGACATGACTTAGTGACTGAGCACACATGCAATTGGAAATATTTCTGGAATAACCAGTATTCTGGAAATTTTCCCATTGATATTTAAACCAAGGTAGAGAATTGTCAGCACATGATGCTAAAACCAGCTGCACCAGGTTGGATTTGAACTGCCTAGCCCACACACTGGAGAGCCCAAACAGCCACTGTGTAGTCTCAATTCAGTTATCTCATTAATCTCACAGTAATGGAACCCAATATCATGTGTGATTTAATATTGTGCATACCATGAGTTTGGATGTTTCTGTACCAGAAATTTCTGGACTTAGAATGTCTAGTCCTTTTTTATAGATTCCTGCTCTCTTTGTGTACATTCTCATATATGCGTCTCATGGGTTGTTCAAGACCTCTGCTTTGGGCAACATTGGAATACATTTGCTGCCTATAGATTGTTCTTTCTGATCCTAGTTTTCTTGAAAATGTAAGTTGTATATTTGTTGTTATTAGTGTGGTTATTGTTCTCCTTAACACTATCCATGAATAGCTGAATGTACCCACTAGAACTAGAATTTTGATGAGGGATTTAGAAAGACATTTTTATATTCCTGAATATAACTTCTTACCTCTGAAATTAGGAAGTTCAAGCTTCATAAAATACAATTTAAGATTCACTAGTAGACTCTCATAAGATTCAATCATAGAAGCAATTTCACCTAAATAATTTTTATTCATTTTACATTCTTTCTTTCTAGAGAATAGTAATTTTTAATCTATTTCTCTTTCAAAGTTCACCAGTAGAACAGATATTAAAAATTATATATACCCTAGTTTCAAGAAAGCATAAAGGAGACTATGTCACCTTTGACCTTGTGAATAACAAAGCTGAACACATATAAGCCACTTAACTCAAAATATTCAATGTGGTTTCACTTATGCTCTATAAAGAAACTTATGAAGGTATCTAGTATAGATATGTGAAATTTGACAATGTTCAAAATAACAGTATTTAGTCTTTGAAGAAAAGTGTAATTATTTTATAAAGTGTTACACTGATCCGAAGCACTTTTTCAATGATGAATGTGCTTGGATTGAAGAATAAGACAAGATCAAATATTTTTTGTTCTGCTTTGATTCATGCTTTTTTCTTCTCAAATTAAACCTAATTTTAGTTGGCAGGATCCCAGCTATTAGTGTCTCATCTACTGTGACCATTTCCATCATGATATGCAGAGGTCATTTGTATGATATTTGACTCTATTGATTTTAAAGTTATAAAACTCAATACCACATGGACACAATAAAAATGGAATTTGGGACTCCTGATGTGTGGCAGAGGGCAGTTTAAAAAAAAAAAAAGAAGAAGAAATGTGCAATCCTAGGAAATAAATTTTGATAGAGTAATAGCATTTTGAATACATGCTGGTAGGGAGAGAAGAAAGGAACTGATTAAGACTAAAATGTAACAAAGTGAAAAGAAAGTAAAATTGAAAAATAAAAGGGATTATAATGTTAATATTGGTATAAAAAATTAACACAAGTAAGGGAAGAATGTGTCATTGATAGCTTCAAAGGAAATCTGGGGGAAAAATCACATGAATTATTAATTTTCATATTGGTCATATGTCATGTCTTCTAACCACTCAGCAACTTTTGCACATCTTTATAGAGAATTTTCTTCTCTCATGATTCTGGATACTCAGGTCAGAAACCAGAAAACATACCTACCCAGTATGCCTGTCTTTTTGTTTTGTCAACTCAGGAAGGCTATCAGTCCCTAGTTATCCAAACTCTAATCTAGGTGTCTCTGTGAAGATATTTTGCAGATGTCATTCAATTCCATAATTAATTGACTTTAAATAAGGGGGATTATCCTAGATAATCTGTGTGGCCTGATTCAATCAGTTGTAAGGTCTAAAGGCAGATCTAAGGCTTACTGGAAGAAGACCTTCTATCTGTGGACAGCAGCTTCAGCCTGTGCTCTGAAGTCTACCTGTTCTTCAAATTTTGAACTTGTCTAGCCAGTCACCCTAAGCTGCTAATGATCTCTGCAGGAACCTCCTAAATAATATCATACATACATTCATGCATACACACATACTTACAAAGCACTATGTAACAAATGAAACATACTAGAGAGAAAATCCTTGAGAACGGTGTCAGCAGAACACTGTCAGCTGGCATTAAAGGAAGCTGAAAGAGGACACAATGAAAGAAGGTTGTTGGACACCAGCCTTCAAATTCTGCCATACAAGAATTCTGCCATGCAAGAATTCAGATGAATAAAACTCCTCAGTTGCAAGTACATGCTAGCATTGATCGAAAAGGAAGAATGATTCAGAGAATAGACCTAAGAATCAAAGAAGATTATTTCCAGGCCTTTAAACTAAATAAAATTCACCCAACTGGATTTGAAACTGTTCTAGACTGGTGATTCCATTGGCCTTCATTTTCTTCCACTTTGAACAGGAACATCTGTAACTGTTGACCTATGCCTATCCCACCATGTCACTTTGCTACCAGGTAACATTCCTTATGTTCACAGGTAAACAGATGGAAAGAAATTGTCTTCACTATGGTTTATACCCAGAGCCTCATCTTCCCCAACTAAGATGATGTAGGTGATGAGATTTAGACTGATGACATTTTGAATGTTAAGCAGATTCTGTGGATTCTGAGACTTTAGAGGATATTGGGATGAGATGAATGCATTTATTATGTGGAAAGGGAATGAATCTTTGGTGGCCAGAGTTGGACTCCAGAAAGCAGAGCAGTGATTTCCCAAAGACCTTAATATACTACTCTCCAGAACCTGTAATATGCTAGATTAGATGACAAAAGGTAATTAGGGTTGCAGATGGGGTTCAAGTTGCTGATCAGTTGATCTCAAAGTAGAAACATTAGCCAGAATTATCCAGGTGGACCTGATATAATCAAGAAGGGTCTTTTGAAAGGGAAGAGGGATTGGAAAAAGAACTGGTAAGAGATGCAAGTGTACGAAGGACTCAGGCCCAAACTGCTGGTTCTGAAGATGGAAAAAGAGGGCCCAGAATCAAGAAATTAGGGTCGTCTCTGGAAGCCAGAAAAGGTAAGAAAATAGATTCTCTCTTAGAGCATGCAAAAGGAATGGAACTCTACAAACATCTTGATTTTAGCCAAACATGACCCATTTTGGACATCTTTACCTTCAGAACTTTAATATAATAAATTTATACTAATTTAAGCCACTAAACCTGTGGTCATTTTTTAACAGCTGTCATAGGAAATTAATACATACAGCCTAGCCTTGCAGTGGGGAGTCAGGCACATGATGTAGATTCCAGCATGTAGCCTAGCTTCCTCAATACTGTGATTTGAAGGTGACAGGATGAATGGGTGGTACTCAGAAGTCATCTTCTGGCAAGGTTAGAAGAGGAGGCTTTGTCCTACAGAAACAGAAGTGGTGAACGCCATGGTGCTGAGTTCAGCCCCAGCACCATAAGGCCAAGTGTCTATTTCCAATTGCGGGTCAATGTGATCTTCATGGAAGAGTCTTCTGGTGAAGTCTGGGCTTTGAGTCTGGCTGTAGAGCCTCTTTTAAGGGCCCCCGTGCCTAACTTGCTATTTCCTCTAGAGATTTCCTGACTTAATATCCTTTAAAAATAATTTTTTGAACTAGCTAGTGTACTTTTATTCCAATTAAGATTTCTGACATACACAATTTATCAAGGCAGAAGCTTCATTGAATTTTTGAGAAAGAAACCATATTTTAGGATTAATGTGAAAATAAATGCAAAAGAACTGGAGAAACAGGGTAGAGATCACTTTGTTTAATAATCTGTGCCCTTCTGTTATTAACTCCTGAGAGGAGGAGAGTGCCAAATCAGTGTTGCAGTGAACGAACTAGGACCTTTATTTCCTCTCTGGGCAAATGAAATGCTAATTAGCTTGGTATTTTAAATTCAAGCGGCTTATTCTTTCATTCACATGTGGGGATTCAGGCAAGTATAGTCTCATGTAGGAAAACTCTCTATAGCTTATAAAAGAGGAAACACAACAATGTTTCTTTTTAAAGAGGTAGACAGTGGACATCTTTTTGCCTACAAAACTATATAAAATATTTCTCATTAGTTTATTCTCATTAATTCTTTTAGTTCTGAGACTGACATTCATTGGAAATGTACCACTTCCTTGGTTATAATGATACAGTCATAAGACGTGGTCTCTGCCTTCCTTGCAAGAAGTCTACATTTAGAGGAAAAAAGGCAGGTACAATGAAAAAAGAATGCAATAAATGATACTGTAAAGCATTCAAAGATCATAGCAGAAAGTATGGTTAAACCTGCCTCAGAGATAAGAAGAGTCTTTAAAGCAAAGACAACATTAGCTATTAACCTTACTTGATAATAAAGGCAAGAGGAGGAAGTCAGAACAGGGTATATCCCTAATGAAGCATGTGGAAAGCCAAAGAGATCACAGTGAGGTATAATATATTCATGAATGATGAGTACACCAAAATGAATGAAGTAAGGGAAATGCATTTATGCATCTGCATATGAGGATGTATATGTATGTGCCTGCATATGTGCATGTTGTGTGTGTATTGAGGGTTAAGTTTATAGGAAATAATCAAAAGAGGTCAGCAGTTAGGATAAAATTGTGGAAGAACTTGCATCTCATGCAATGGCATTTGGACTTGAAAACATTTAATCATATAAGCAAAAAGACTAGAGTGGTGTCTATCGGCAATGTGAAGAATATACTAAAGAGGAGACAGGAAGAAGGTAGGGTAAATAACTAGGTAATAATACATTGCAGGCATGTGTGTTTAGTCGTGTCAGTCGTGTCTGTCTCTTTGTGACCACAGGGACTGTGGCTCACTCGGCTCCTCTGTCCATGGGATTCTCCAGGCAAGAATACTGGAGTGGGTTGCCTTGCCCTCCTCCAGGAGATCTTTCAACCCAGGGTCCAACATGCATCTTTTACATCTTCTATATTGGCATGCAGATTCTTTACCATTAGTGTCCCCTGGGAAGCCCAAATCCAGACTACTGCAAGCCATACATATTGAAGTGAAACTTCATTTCCATAGACAGTATGAGAAAGGAAGAACTTTCATTGAGCTTAGTACTTAGAACAAAGAAACGGTAGGACAGATGTGAATTACTGAGTCCATGTTGGAAGACTGAGAAGATGTTTTGGAATATTTTGAAACAGACATTTTGTTTTTCTTGATAAGTACCCAGAATTCAGAGATACTGGAATCTATACACTTTTCCTATTAACTAGAGAAGGGAGAATGGGAATAATAAATAGGCAAATAACGGAGATGCTAAGTTTCATCCCTTTGATGGGTCACCAGGTGGAGATAACCAACTGGTTAAAAATACAAGTGGGGAGATTGATGTTGGGAAGATATATATTTTGCAATCAGTCATATATGCACAAAATTGGAAGCTATGGAATCAGATTCATCAAGTCAAAGGCAAATATAGTGTGAAATCAAAAAAACACAAGATATGAAATATGTAAACAAAAAGATGATAGGATAATAACAAAATGTACAATGACATCTGAGTAAAAAAAATGAGGCTATGTCATCTACTTAATGGGTTTTGCTCATATTCATAAGCCTTAAGCAAAGTTCTATACATTAAATCTGTACATTAAACACTTTAGCAAGAATGCTCTATAATGAGAGCATTAATACCTAGGTACTACACTAATTGCAGAGAATTCTCCATCTAACCATATGCAACTAGCTCTTCAAAGTTCTGAGTTGAAATTCAGGTACATAATAAGTTATAAGTCACAATCTTTTTTTAAAATAAAAACCTCCTAATATATTGCTGCTTAGATTTATACAAATAGACACATTTGATGTTTCCTCTTTTCATAATAGATCTAATATGTAACAATTTTATTTGAAAAATTGCATTATTTCTGTAATTGAACTGAAGTACTTTGCTTTACTGTAATATTGCAAAGGGTAAACACACACTGTAAATTTTAAAAATTATTTTTACAACTGATAAATATTTGGGAATTAGTCCTTAAAAATATGCTTGCTTTAGGGGACACAGATGACATTTTGCTAATCTTTGTTTAGTACTTTTTAAGCTTCTATAGATTTTATACTTTAATTAATATTTGTTCATATTTACAGAAGCTGTGGTTGAAAAATTGAATTATTGAAAACCATTTATACTTTATATTATTTCTTTTTATAATTGAGTATAAGACTGACTTGGGCTTGGTTGTGTATTCTGAATAGTCAGATAGAAAAATTTAATATACATGAAAAAAATTTTTTTCAGGAAGAAGGCAAGCAGATGAACAAAAGGGGACAACAACTGAAAAGCAATGTTTACTTTGTAACCAGATATATAAAGAATGGGAAAATGGGCTTATCTAATAATACACCAGTTCCTCATTTATTTTATGAATTTACATAGTTGAAAGGAAAATAAAATATCAAAATGAAAGTTTCATGTCTCAATCATATTTCTTCCTAGGAAGAGAAGAACCCCCATCTTTCCATTTTCCCCCAGTTTTGAATACTGTACTTGCTGTGATTAACACTTTAAAGATTTCTTCCCTCTTTAGTGAATAAAAGTAATAAATCGGTACTTCATTGACTCTTATTACTAGGAAAATGTTAGTTAGATTTTTATGAAAATCCAATGCCTTTTCAATTGATAAACTTTGCAAATTTAAGACACTATGAAAGGCCTATCAGCTATAAAGAACATCGATGTAATTGGAGGTTTTGGGAGTCTCATAATTGCATTTCTATAAATGCTTAAATGCATCTTGGTTTGAAAATGAAAGGTACATATCATAAAATGAGAAGTTACACATGATACATGACCCTTTCTGAGTGAAAATCTGAGGCACCAGTGAATTTTTATCACTGAAGAAAATGTTGCCTTTTCTTGAGACTCTCCTTTCTTAAGCAGCCTGAACTTCGCTATCAGTAAAATCTCCAAAAGTTGATTTCATGAAAAAACATTGAGAACTTCTTAGCAAATCAATATACAAGCTCAAAATCATTAAAGTAGCATTTAAGACATCAATTTATTTTCCAGAATTTTTTCATGGCCTCACTACCAGAAAAATTCTGTGCTCAAGAATAAACATCTCACTCTATTTTCGTGTGACAAACAAATGCACTGTCCGTTTCTCATGCCTTTGTTGCTCTATTTGCCTATAAATACAGTTTTTATCAAGTCCTAATTTTTAAAAATAAGTCAAAACCTTTTATTCCATTAGAGATTATTAATAATAAATAAATGATGTTTTGCTTTTATTTTATAGTTTAAACATCTTCATATTGTCCTGTTGTCCAAGTATTCTATTTTTCTATCACACACAAAAAATACGAAATGTTGCATAACAGACATTTAACAAATATTTGTTGAATATATTTTAAAAGAGGAGTTCATAAAAACATAGTTGCCATGTGTTCCCACAATCCAACTCCTGGGCATATATCTGCACAAAACTATAATTTGAAAAGATACATGCACCCTTATGTTTATAGCAGTATTTATGATAGCCAAGGCATGGAAAAAACCTAAATACCTATCAACAGATGAAAGGATAGAGAAGATATATAAATGTGTGTGTGTACATATCAACAGATGATTGTATGGAGAAGATGTGTGTGTGTGTATATGTACATATATATGCAGACAAATGGATATAGAAGATATATATATATATGTACATACATAAAATGCAATACTACTCAATCATAAAAAAGAATAAAATAATGCCATTTGCAGCAACATGGATGGATTTAGAGGTTACTGTACTAAACTAAGTAAGTCAGAAAGAGAAGGACAAATACCATATGATATTACTTATGTGGAATCTAAAATATGACACAAATAAACTTATCTGTGAAATAGAACCAGAGTCATGAACATAGAGAACACAATTCTGGTTGCCAAGTGGGAGGGAAGGTGGCAGACTGAATTGGGAGTTTGGGGCCAGAAGATGCAAAGGACTACATATGGAAAGGATAAACAAGTTCCTATGTTTAGGAATATAGTTCTCAACAGAGAACTATATTTAATTTCCTGTATTAAAACATAACAGAAAAGAATAGGAAAGAGAATATATATATAATATAGTCATATATCATATATTGATATATATTTAATATATTAATTATATATTTTATTTAATTAATTTTATTATATAATTATATATAATATTATATATTTATATACTTATTTATATATAGTTTATATATTTTAATATATAATACATTATAATACATAAATAATATATAATGATATAAATATATAATTATATAATTAATTTTTATGTAATGTATATATATTAATATATATATATAACTGAATCACTTTGCTGTACATCAGAAACAAAAAGTAAACAAACAGGAAAAACATATCATTTCTTTCAGGCATTTTTGCTGAGTCTATGTCCAGGGACTGTATCTAGATATGGCCATACTGTGTGCATGCTCAGTCATGTTAACATGTTGTGACCCTATCAACTGTAGCCCCCCAGGCTTCTCTGTCCATGTAACTTTCCAGACAAGAACACTGGAGTGGGTTGCCATTTCCTATTCCAGGGTGTCTTTCTGACCCAGGGAGCAAACAGGTCTCTGGCGGCTCCTGCATTGGCAGGCATATTCTTACCACAAAGCCACCTGGGTAGCTCAACCAAATATGGCAATAAGATTGGAATAACACATAAATTAAAGTCAGAATTATACACAAATATTTGTTCAAGCCACCTCTGAGCAACTGAACACTCTTACATAAAATTTTTCCCACCTTATGATCAATTTTATGAATTAAAATTTAAAGAGACAGCTTAAATTTTATTTTTCTTAGGCTCTATATTCAAAGTACTAATGAGGTAAATTCTTGAGCTACCTATAGACAGAATATTAGGAAATGTAATGAGGACTATTAAGTTCTACAGTGTTTATTATGTATATCATTGATGAACTGCATCAAGCACATAAAATCAGATTGCCCTATGGTGTTATAGAAAATAGAGTATATCTTTCAAAAATGGATGGTGGCTATATATTCTAAAGTATTCATTTGAGCCCAGGGTAGTGACCTTGATATGTTGTTTTTCAGGACTATTCTGAGGTTGATAGTTGTGGCTACAGTTTTTGAAATATTTCATAATTGGCTATTTTTATTGTGTGTTTGTGTGTGAATGTGTATGTGTGCATGTTGGTATGCTTATGTATGTATCTATGCCTTATTCAAAATTCTGTCTCATGAAATGATTATTGTTTTCTTTATATGAATGTCAGGCTTATTCAATAAACATCTCCAGAGAATTTATATTTATAGTCTAGGATGCTCCTATCTTAGGGAAAACACACATTACTAGTTTTATTGGTTCATACAATCAGTATGGTTTAAGAAAAATATTGCCAGTGATATGTAATCAACATAAGTATAAAGAATGCAACCAAAATGTTCACAATAGCTTATCTGAGAAATCATAATGACCAGAGAAGACAACCAAAGCACTATATTAATGAAAAGGATGTAACCTGTTACTTTTTAAGTTGACTAAATTCACTTGCCATCTAGTTTATATATCCACTGAATTTCTTGTTTTTCAGAACAATCAGGTTATCTGTATACAAAAGAAGCAGAGTTGATTGTAATCTTCCAAATTTCAAAACGTTATAAAGAATTATGAAAGCACTAGTGAAAATGTTATTAGAAATCAGCATTGGTGTCATGATCTTATGAACTCATCCAGAGTAATTTTTTAATAGCTAAATCCTGGAGAAGACTCTTGAGAGTCCATTGGACTGTAATGAGATCAAATTAGCCAATCCTAAGGAAATCAACCCTGAATATTCATTAGAAGGACTGAGGCTGAAGTTGAAGCTTTAATACTTTAGCCATCTAATGTGAAGAACTGACTTATTGGAAAAGACCCCAAGTCTGGGAAAGATTGAAGGCAGGAGGAGAAAGGAATGACAGAGGATGAGATGGTTTGGATAGCATCACTGACTCAACGGATGTGAGTTTGAGCAAACTCTGGGAGATGGTGAAGGACAGGCATGCTGCATGCGACTTAGTGACTAAACTACAAAATCCTAAGAGCATCTAAATGGAAATAGAAGCCATCATTTTGACACCAGGGATTTTTTTTTTTTTATCAGAAATAGATTACTGATAGAGGACTTCTTCCCTGGAGAGCTTTAAGAATAGGCAGACATTTATCTGAGAGGATTTCATTTTCCCAAGGCAAGCAGGCAGGGATCAAATGATTTCTTAATACTACTTTCAGGACTTTATTTTCTTTTTTACAAGAAAAGACAGAGCTTGATAGGAGAGATTAAAAAATGAAAGATACCTTTGAACCATATCCTTAGAGGTACATGGACTTGTTTAAATAGAAACTGGATCTATAAGGAAGATCTCATGAAAATAAAAATTTCACATATATATAAGTTTTAAAGTCACATTTCTTTAAGTCAACTTTGTCAACATGTTGAAATTAAGATGTTTTGAAAATAATGTGACATGCAACTAGCAAACCTGCAGAATTGCTTTTTTTCTTTTTTCAATCCTTTGATGGGGTGGAAACTACAGAGGGTATTTTTCAGTGATGAGCTTTATTCTGAGAGTATATAAGCTATGCTGTAACTACCCAAGAAAATGGAGTAAGAAAGCTTTCAATATTTTGATGGCAAATGGCATATACAGAAGAAACAATGAATATGAAAAAATAAAAAACACAAAAATGGATTCACTAAGTAGAAGATTAGGACTTCAAGGTGACAAATCAAAACATATTCAAAGAGTTATGAAATTAAGACCCACTTGGAAAGAAATTGAACTTGGAGAAGTGTATAACTATATCTTTGTATGTAGTCAATTTATATACTTACAAGGTAATGAAGATGGCAGAGTAGAAAGACATGCACTCATTTTCTACTTCAAGAACTCCACAATTGCAACTCATGGCTCAATAACCTTCAACAGGAGAATGTTGGATCCCACAAAAAAAAGAAACCCCATATCCAAGGGCAAAAGAGAAATCCCAACAAGATGGTAGGAGGGGCGAAATCGCCTTTAGATTCAAACCCCATACCTGCCAGAGATGCTCAGAGGGCACACCAGGACCCAGAGACCCCACAGAAACTGAGGCAGACCTGCCTTTGAGGGTTTGAGTGTCTCCTGCAGAGCCAGCAGTCATCTGCCACACGGACAGGGGCTCTGGCTGCAGCAGACCCGAGAGGCCCAATGTGTGAGCCCCACCATCGAGCCACCGAGCAGACGGCCCACTAACCGGAGAACAATTATACCAAGAAGTTCTCACACTGGTACAAAAGCTCTAGAACCCACCACAGATTTCCCAACCTGGGGATCCAGAAAAGGGACTGACAACCCCAGGGATTTTATTTTGGAGCCCAGTGAGATTTACAGAACTTCCACAGGACTGGGGAAACAGATCTTGGGGGGCACAGACCACAACTTGTGTACACCAGGACCCAGAAGAAAGAAGCAGTGAACCCACAAGACTGAGCTAGACTTGACTGTGAGTGTCCAGGAGCCTCCTGCAGAGGTGTGGGGCCATAGTGGCCTGCCTCGGGGTCAGGGATACCAAATACAACAGTGCTGGCCTAAGGCCTTTTGAAGGAGGTCATCATTACTGCTATTACCCCTACCATAGTTTGGTTTAAGACTAAACAACAAGGAGGGAACACAGTTCCACTCATCAACAGAAAATTGGATTAAGGATTTACTGGCCCCACCCATCAGAACCAGACTCAGATTCCCCCACACCCAGTCCCTCCCATCAGGAAGCTTACACAAACCTCTAATCCTTATTCATCAGAGGGCAGACAGAATGAAAACCACAATCACAGAAAACTAACCATGATCCCAAGGTTAACACCCTTGTCTAACTCAATGAAATTATCAGCCATGCCCTGTAGGGTTACCCAAGACAGATGGGCCACGACAGAGAGTTCTGATTAAACGTGGTCCACTGGAGAAGGGAATCACAAACCACTTCAGTATTCTTGCCTTAAAGAACACCATGAACATTATGAAAAGGCAAAAAGATAGGACACTGAGAGATGAACTCCTGAGATTGGTAGGTGCCCATATGCTACTGGAGAAATAACTACAGAAAGAATGAAGAGACAGAGCCAAAATAAAAACAACACCCAGTTGTGGATGTGACTGGTGATGGAAGTAAAGTCTGATGCTGTAAAGAACAATATTGCATAGGGACCTGGAACGTTAGGGCAATGAATCAAGGTAAATTGGAAGTGATCAAATAGAAGATGGCAAGGGTGACATAGACACTTTAGGAATCAGAGAACTAAAATGGACCAGAATGGGCAAATTTAATTCAGATGAGCATTATATCTACTACTGTGGTCAAGAATTGCTTAGAAGAAATGGAATAGCCCTCATAGTCAACAAGAGTCCGAAATGCAGTACTTGGGTGCAATCTCAAAAACAGCAGAATGATCTCTGTTTATTTTCAAGGCAAAACATTCACTATTATAGTTATCCAAGTCTATGCTCTAATCACTAATGCTGAAGAAGTGAAGTTGAATGGTTCTATGAAGACCTACAAGACTTTCTAGAACTGATACTCAAGAAAGATGTCCTTTTCATCACTGGGGACTAGAATGCAAAACTAGGAAGTCAAGAGATACATGGAGTAACAGGCAAGTTTGGCCTTGGAGTACAAAAGGAAGGAGAGCAAAGGCTAACAGAGTTCTGCCAAGAGAATGCACTGATCACAACAAACACCCTCTTCCAACAGCCAAGAGAAGACTCTACACATGGACATCACCAGATGGTCAATATCAAAATCAGATTGACTATGTTATTTGTAGCCGAAGATGGAGAAGCTCTATACAGTCAGCAAAAACAAGACTGGGAGCTGACTGTGGCTCAGATCATGAACTCCTTTTTGCCAAATTCAGACTTAATTTGAATAAAGTAGGGAAAACCACTAGACTATTCAGGTATAAAGTAAATCAAATCCCTATGATTATACAGTGGAAGTGATAAATAGATTCAAGGGATTAGATCTGATAGAAAGAGTGCCTGAACAACTATGGACAGAGGATCATGACATTGTATAGGAGGCGATCGAAACCACACCCAAGAAGAAGCAGTGCAAAAAAGCAAACTGGTTGCCTGAGGAGGACTTACAAATAGCTGAGAAATGAAGAGAAGTGACATTGTATAGGAGGCAGGGATCAAAACCATTCCCAAGAAAAAGCAATGCAAAAAAGCAAAACGGCTGTCTGAGGAGGCCTTACAAAGAGCTGTGAAAAGAAGGGAAGCAAAAAGCAAAGGAGAAAAGGAAACATATACCCATTTGAATGCCGAGTTCCAAAGAATAGCAAAGAGAGATAAGAAAGCCTTCCTCAGTGGTCATTCAAAGAAATAGAGGAAAACAATAGAATGGGAAAGACTAGAGATCTCTTCAAGATAATTAGAGATACCAAGGGAACATTTCACGCAAATATGGGCTCAATAAAGGACAGAAATGGTAGGGACCTAACAGAAGCAGAAGATATTAAGAAGAGGTGGCAAGAATACACAGCAAAACTGTACAAAAAATATCTTCACGACCCAGATAATCACAATGGTGTGATCACTCACACTCACCTAGAGCCAGACATCCTGGAATGTGAAGTCAAGTGGGCCTTAGGAAACATCACTACGAACAAAGCTAAGTGGAGGTGATGAAATCCAGTTGAGCTATTTCAAATCCTAGAAGATGATGCTGTGAAAGTGCTGCACTCAATATGCCAGCAAATCTGGAAAACTCAGCAGTGGCCACAGGACTGTAAAGGTCACTTTTCATTCCAATCCCAAAGAAAGGCAATGCAAAAGAATGCTCAAAGTGAAAGTGAAAGTGAAGCCACTCAGTCCTGTCTGACTCTTTCAAACTCCCACACTATTGCACTTATCTCACGCTAGTAAAGTAATGCTAAAAATTCTCCAAGCCAGGCTTCAGCAATACATGAACTGTGAACTTCCTGATGTACAAGCTGGCATTAGAAAAGGCAGAGGAACAAGAGATCAAATTGCCAACATCCGCTGGATCATCAAAAAAGCAAGAGAGTTCCAGGAAAACATCTATTTCTGCTTCATTGACTATGCCAAAGCCTTTGACTGTGTGGATCACAATAAGCTGTGGAAAATTCTTCAAGAGATGGGCATACCAGACAACCTGACCTGTCTCTTGAGAAACCTGTATGCAGGTCAGGAAGCAACAGTTAGAACTGGACATGGAAGAGTAGACTGGTTCCAAATAGGAAAAGGAGTACATCAAGGCTGTATATTGTCACCCTGCTTATTTAACTTATATGCAGAGTACATCATGAGAAACACTAGGCTGGAGGAAGCACAAGCTGTAATCAAGATTGCTGGGAGAAATATCAATAACCTCAGACATGCATAGGACACCACCCTTATGGCAGAAAGTGAAGACGAACTAAAGAGACTCTTGAAGAAATTGAAAGAGCAGAGTGAAAAATTTGGCTTAAAGCTCAACATTCAGAAAACTAAGATCATGGCATCTGGTTCCATCATGGCATGGCAAATAGATGGGGAAACAGTGGAAACAGTGGCTGACTTTATTTTTCTGGGCTCCAAAATCACTGTGGATGGTGACTGCAGCCATGAAATTAAAAGACACTTCCTCCTTGGAAGGAAAGTTATGACCAACTTAGGCAGCATATTAAAAAGCAGAGACATTACTTTGTCAACAAAGGTCCATCTAGTCAAGGCTATGGTTTTTCCAGTGGTCATGTATGGATGTGAGAGTTGGACTATAAAGAAAGCTGAGCACCGAAGAAATGATGCTTTTGAACTGTGGTGCTGGAGAAGATTCTTGAGAGTCCCTTGGCCTGCAAGGAGAACCAATCAGTCCATCCTAAAGGAGATCAGTCCTGGGTTTTCTTTTTAGGCCTGATTTTTGAAGCGGAAACCAATACTTTGGCCACCTGATATGAAGAGCTGACTCATTTGAAAAGACCTTGATGCTGGAAAAGATTGAGGGCATGGAGGAGAAGGGGATGACAGAGGATGAGATGGTTGGATGGCATCACCAAATCGATGAGCATGATTTTGGGTGAACTCTGGGAGTTGGTGATGGACAGGGAGGCCTGGCATGCTGCAGTCCATGGGGTCACAAAGAGTCGGACACGACTGAGCGAATGAACTGATCTGAACTGAACTGAAAGGCAAAGGAGTTAAGGAAAGATATACCCAACTGAATATAGAGTTCCAAAGTATAGCAAGGAAAGATAAGAAAGCCCTCCTCAGCGATCAATGCAAAGAAATAGAGGAAAAATACAGAGTGGGAAAGACTAGAGATCTCTTCAAGAAAATTAGAGATACCAAGGGAATATTTCATGCAAAGATGGGCTCAATAAAGGACAGAAATGGTATGGACCTTATAGAAGCAGAAGATATTAAGAAGAGGTGGCAAGAATATACAGAAGAACTATCCAAAAAAATGTTAATGACCCAGATAACCGCAATGGTGTGATCACTTACCTACAGCCAGATATCGTGGAGTGGGAAGTCAAGAGGGCCTTAGGAAGCATCATTACAAACAAAGCTAGGGGAGGTGATAGAATTCCAGCTGAGCTATTTCAAATCCTAAAAGATGCTGTGAAAGCGCTGCACTCAATGTGCCAGTAAATCTGGAAAACTCCACAGTGGCCTCAGGACTGGAAAAGGTGAGTTTTCATTCCAATCCTCAAAAAAGGCAATGCCAAAGAATGCTCACACTGCCGCACTCATCTCACACACTAGCAAAGTAATGCTCAAAATTTTCCAAGCTAGGCTTCAACAATATGTGAACCAAGAACTTCCAGATGTTAAAGCTAGATTTTAAAAAGACAGCAGAGCCAGAGATAAAATTGCCAACATCCGTTGGATTATAGAAAAAGCAAGAGAATTCCAGAAAAACATTTATTTCTCCTTCATTGACTATGCAAAAGCCTTTGACTGTGTGGATCACAACAAACTGAAAAATTTTAAAAGAGATGGGAATACCAGTCCACCTGATCTGCCTCCTGAGAATTCTGTATGCAAGTCAAGGAGCAACAGTTAGAACTGGGCATGGAACAATGGATTGGTGCCAAATTGGGAAAGAAGTACATATAGGCTGTATATTGTCACCCTGCTTATTTAACTTATGTGCAGAGTTCATCATGAGAAACGCTGGGCTGGATGAAGCATAAGCTGGAAACAAGATTGTTGGGAGAAATATCAATAACCTCGGATATGCAGATATGGTACCTCCCTTATGGCAGAAAGTGAAGAAGAACTAAAGAGCCTCTTGGTGAAAGTGAAAGAGGAGAGTGAAAAAGCTGGCTTAAAGTTCAACATTCAAAAAATGAAGGTCATGGCATCTGGTCCCATCACTTCATGGCAAATAGAAGGGGAAACAATGAAAACAGTGACAGACTATTTTCTTGAGCTCCAAAATCACTGCAGATAGTAACTGCAGTCATGAAATTAAAAGCTGCTTGCTCCTTGGAAGAAAAGCTGTGACCAGACTAGACAGCACATTAAAAAGCAGAGACATTACTTTGCTGACAAAGGTCCGTCTGGTCAAAGCTATGGTTTATTCCAGTAGTCATGTATGGATGTCTGAGTTAGACTATAAAGAAAGCTGAGTGCCAAAGAATTGATGCTTTTAAACTGTGGGGTTGGAGAGTCCCTTTGACTACAAGGAGATCAAACCAGTCCAAATAAAGGAAATCAGTCCTAAATATTCATTGGAAGGACTGATGCTGCAGCTGAAGCTCCAGTATTTTTCCATCTGATGCTAAGAACTGACTCATTAGAATAGACCCTGATGCTGGGAAAGATTAAAGGCAGGAGGAGAGGGGGTTGACAGAGGATGAAATGGTTGGATATCATCACTGACTTGATGGACATTAGTTTGAGCAAGCTGTGGAATTGGTGATAGACAGAGAAGCCTCGTGTGCTGCAGTCCATGGGGTTGCAATGAGTGGGCCCCAACTGAACAACTAACTGAACTGAACTGAACTGAATTTTATAATGGACCTGAGCATCCACAGATTTAGCTATGTGGTTCTGGAACAAATCCCCAGATGATACTGTAGAGTGATTGCAATTCATTACTGCTTACATAAAATGATGCAGAGTAGAATCTATAATATCTATACCTATGCATATAGCCCATTCAGTGTAAGTAAATATGCAAATATTTCAATTGTCTTTTACTACAATACATTAGTATTTTGTATTATTTTTTCTAACCTTGTTCTATTTAAGAACAACAAGTATAAACAGTAAAATAACAGTGAAATACAAAGGTTCAGTTAGAAAATTGAGATCTAGTCTGGTAAAATATTAGAAAGTAATTATTAGCAGAATTAAAAACAAAAACTTCACAAATCCAATTATATTCATTTCAGTTCTTTTCTTGTCTTTCTAAATGGGGCATAACCCAATCCTGACTAGAGACGTCTTTGGTGGCATTATATGCTTTACAAGGGCAGCATTATTAAGAACTTAATTTCAGTTGGGAAATAATTCACAAGCCTGTTAAGAAAATATAATTATATCTAAACATTTACAGATAAGTGTATGAATATTTGTTTCAGCGTCCATGTACTATTAGTCTTCATTTTATTATTAAAAATGAGAGAAGATTTCAGTTACATTATCAAATCCATAATTGGTATGCAGTAAGAGGCACACAGAGGACGTTTACCACAAGGTCAGTTGAGTCAAAGAGAAGCATATTACGGAAAAGTTAAATGTATTAAAGGATTGACATGTCTTAGTAATGAGGAATGATTTTATTAATCTCTCCATTACATTGAGCACAAAGTTCAATCACAAATTCTACATGAGTTGTTTTGGGATTTTGTACAAAATATGATCTTTTTTCTCCCCCTCACTTTATTTATGACTTTAATTTTCAAAGCCATCTGGGAGGAAAAATAAAAAGAATAATATCTTTGCACTTATTTGTTAATAGGAAAATGGTTAATGAATGATTATTCCTATCTCCTTTGGACTCAAGATATCATAGTACTAAGATACAAATTCCATTATTATTTAAACATAAGGCAAAGGCCTGCTTTTATGAAGTCTCTAAAGGAAGTTATGTGGTTACTAGAGGCCCACTGATTTAGTGTTCCATGATAAAGATGTTCTAATCAAGGGCAAATACAATTTTCATTATTAAAGTGTAAAATATATTATGGGAAAAAGGCTTTCTGTTAATTACAATTAACATTTATTTTGGCCTCAGACAAACAGAAGAAAAATTTGGGTTGGGGATATTTATTGCAACAAATATAAACATGTAATTTAATTATCATCTTAACATATCCTTGATGATGAGAACTGGAGTAGAAGTTATAGACCCTATAGGTCTAGGTGAAACAAATGCCCATGGCATAAAGAAGGGGCTTGAGTGTGGTATTGTTTATGTTCAGCCTACCTAACAAGGTAGAATAACTCCTAAATTATCATTGTTATTCACTGGAGCTCATTTCTATGATACCAAAGAGATAACATAAGTATAACTTCAAATTAACATTTTAAATATGCATAATATAAAATCATTTCCCTATATTGAAATCCCTTCCTACGTATTTATAAACAATTTTAATGGTCTTTTTTTTTTAAATCAAAACACATATTTGGTAGACCTAGCTGGTTATTTTGGTCAACTCTACACTATTACATTTGACAATATTAAGTATACCTATAACGAATACAATTTTCTTACTGTTGTGCTAGAGTGACTCCATAAACTAACCACAACACAAAATCCAATTTTCCCTTTTCTTTTTCCTTCTCCTTCAATGAACCCAATGTTCTGAACAAATTTACTTTATTTATGGTTCACTACCATATTCTTCTTTTCTGCCTTGCTCAACTTATTTTCTTAATAATTATATGCTTATTTGCCACATTACTTGTATTCTTAATGACTTTTATACAGTTTTCTAAAGCATAATCATATGCCCTCTCTGACTTTCTTTAACTTTTCCTGGCGAGTATATTTTCTCTCGCACTAAGATATGTAAGAAAGAAAAGGTCAACGATACAATAAGGATGTCATTAGTTCGGCCCAACTGGTTTAATGACAAGAAGCCTCAAAACATAACATTTAATTCATTGAATTCACTGAAGTCTAGGATTTGACCTCAGAGGTTCAGAAACACAATCTTGCAGTATTTCAGTGTTAATTAGATTCAAGCATATAATCTCATATTAACAAAGCACAAAAAATGGATATAAAAATTGCTGTTATAGTTTAATTTACTGTGTGCAACACAGGTGTAGAGTAGTCTGAACACTAGTGTGGATTTATGCATACTCTTTCCCTGTAGGCCATGGCAAGTGAAGGCAAATGACCTGAATGGTTCTTCAGTTCAGTTCAGTCACTTAGTTGTGTCTGACTCTTTGCGACCCCATGGACTGCAACACGCCAGACTTCCTTGTCTATCATTAACTACCAGAGCTTATTCAAACTCATGTCCATCAAGTTGGTAATGACATCCAACCATCTCATCCTCTGTTTTCCCCTTCTCCTCTGGCCTTCAATCTTTCCCAGCATCAGGGTCTTTTCAAATGAGTTAGTTCTTCACAGCAGGTGGCCGAAGTATTGGAATTTCAGCTTCAACATCAGTCCTTCCAATGAGTATTCAGGACTGATCTCCTTTAGGATTGACTGGCTGGATCTCCTTGCAGTCCAAGGGACTCTCAGGAGTCTTCTCCAACACCACAGCAATCAATTATTCGGTGCTCAGCTTTCTTTATAGTCCAAATCTCACATCCACACATGACTACTGGAAAAACCATAGCTTTGACTAGACAGACCTTTGTTGGCAAAGCAATATCTCTGCTTTATAATATGCTGTCTAGGTTGGTCATAGCCATTCTTCCAAGGAGCAAGTGTATTTTAATTTCATGGCTGCAGTCACCATCTGCAGTAATTTTGGAGCCCCCAAAAATAAAGTCTCCCACTGTTTCCATTATTTCTCCATGTATTTGCCATGAAGTGATAGGACCAGATGCCATGATTTAGTTTTCTGAATGTTAAGTTTTAAGCCATCTTTTCACTCTCCTCTTTCATTTTCATCAAGAGGCTAGTCCTCTTGGCTTTCTGCCATAAGAGTGGTGCCATCTGCATATCCGAAGTTACTGATATTTCTCCCAGCAATCTTGATTCCAGTTTGTGCTTCATCCAGCCCAACATTTCCAATGATGTACTGGAAATATAAGTTAAATAAGCAGGGTGACAATATACAGCCTTGATGTACCCCTTTCCTGATTTGGAACCAGTCTGTTGTTCCATGTCCAGTTCTAACTGTTGCTTCTTGACCTGCACACAGATTTCTCAAGAAGCAGGTTATGTGATCTGGTATTTCCATCTCTTAAGAATGTTTAGTTAGCATGTAATCAAAGTAAAATAAGTTGTGTTATTTGAATGATCCAGTAGTAGCAGTTTCTTGAAATGAAAAGATGATACATTTATTAAAACAAGAAAAAAATGTGTCAAGTGAACTGAAAACCCAACAGCCACAGTACTTGGACTGGCCTGTATCTGTTCCTCTTTGTAGCTTTCCTTGTTTTCCTAAATTGTAATATCCCTTTCTAATGAATATATTATTTCATTCAGCTCAATTCAGTTCAGTTCAATTGCTCAGTCATGTTTGACTCTTTGTGACCCCATGGACTGCAGCATGCCAGGCCTCCCTGTTCATCACTAACTCCCAGAGTTTACCCAAACTCATCATAAGAAATTTTAAAAGTTAATTATGGAACACACATACCATGTACTATCATACAGCCATTTAAAATGATCCATAAATTTACATAGAAATATATCCATAATATACCCCCAAACTGTGGTACAGCCTTTGAGAAGGAATCTGTAGAATGGGAAGTACAATTCATCAAAAGTTAAAACATGTTAGACATATATGCTATATGACCTTGCAGTTCTACTGTGAGGTATTATTCCTATACTAATACTTGCAAATATGTTTAAAGATTATGCATAAGACTATTATTGCAGCTTTACTTGTAACAGTGAGAAAACACTCAGTGGAATCCTCTGTCTTCATTAAGAAGAATGAAATAGGTCTATAAATAAGCTAATGTGGAAGGGTATTAAAGCCAAATAATAAAAAAAGAAAATTACAGAATGGTACATAAAGTATGATCTCATTTATTTTAAAGCCTTACTTTGTTGTTCAGTCACTAGGTCACTTCCAACTCTTTGGTGACCACATGGACTGTAGCCCGCCAGGCTCCTCTGTCCATGGGATTTCCCAGGCAAGAATATTGGAGTGGGTTGCCATTTCCTTCTCCAATTATGTCATTAGAAGGTTTAAAACAGTTTTTCTCCAATTTCCTCTACAAATCATATGAATTAGAATAACCGAGTAGAGCTCTGAGCTCTTTCCCAAATTTGCTCAATCAGAATCTTTGACTGTGGGCTTGGAAATTGCTCTTTAAACAAACAACCCCAAATATCCTCATTCCTATGTAAAACTAGAAAACATAAGGATCACAAAATTACCACTTAATTTTGAATATCTTTATGTATATATCCTATATCCCTCCAAATGATAATAAGCTCTATGTACATATACATGCTTAGTTATTCAGTTGTGTCTGACTCTTTGCGACCCCATGGACTGTAGCCCACCAGGACCTTCTGTCCATGCAATTTCTCAGGCAAGAATACTGGAGTGGGTTGCCATTTTCTTCCTCCAGTGGATCTTCCCGTCACAGGTATCTGATCCATGTCTCCTATGTCTTCTGTAGTGAAGGCAGATTCTTTACCTCCTGAGTCATAGGGGGAGACCTCCATATATATAAGAAATGTTATCTTATGTCTTCTCATTTCTAACTACCAAAAATGGATATTATATTTATGATTTGTTTAATACGTATCTGCTGACCTGAAATAAACTGAACCTTCAATTTAGTAAGTGCTAACTGTAACCTGCTCTTCATGAATCATAGCCTTGTCATGGCAGAGGGGCTTGCATAACTCAATGAAGCTATGATCCATGCAGTGCAGGGCCACACAAGATGGATGGGGCCTAGTGAAGAGTTCTGATAAAATGTAGTCCACTGGAGGAGGGAATGGCAACTCACTCCAGTATTTGTGTCTGGAGAACCCTGTGTACAGTATTAAAAGGCAAAAAGAAGGCAAAAGGCTTGAAGCCAAGCCCCACCCCCACTCCCAGGTCAGAATGTGTCCAGTATGCTACTGGGGAAAAGCAGAGAACAATTACTAATAGCTTCAAAGATAATTGAAGTGGAGGGCCCAAAGCAGAAATGGCCCTCTGTTGTGGATGTGTCTCGTGGTGAAAGTAAAGTCCAATGCTGTGAAGAACAATAGGAACCTGGAATATTAGGTCTATGAATCAAGATAAATTGGATGTAATCAAGCAGGAGACGGCAAGAGTAAACATCAATAGCGTAGGAATGAATGAACAAAAATGGACAGAAATGTACAAATTTAATGTAGATGACCATTATATCTAGTACTGTGGGCAAGAATCCCTTAGAAGAAATGGAGTAGCCCTCACAGTAAGCATAAGAATCTGAAATGCAATCTTGTGTGCAGTTTCAAAATGACAGGATGATCTCGGTCCATTTTCAAGGGAAACCATTCACATCACAGTGATCCATCTATGCCCAACCACTGATGCTGAAGAAGCTAAAGTTGACTGGTTCTATGAAGACCTACAAGACTTTCTAGAACTGACACCAAAAAAGATGTCCTTTTCATCATAGGAAATTGCAATGCAGAAGTGGGAGGTCAAGAGATACCTGGAGTAAAATGCAAGTTTGGCCTTGGAGTACAAAATAAAGTAGGACAAAGGCTAACAGAGTTTTGTAAACAAAACACACAGCCAAAACAAACATCCTTTTCCAACAACCCAAGAGAGGACTGTATATGTGGACATCACCAGATGGTCAATATCCAGATCAGATTAATTATACTCTTTGTGGCCAAAGATGGAGAAGCTCTATATGGTCAGCAAGAACAGTTTACTGTGGTTGGGACAATGAGAACTTTAATGCAAAATTCCGGAGAAGGAAATAGCAGCCCACTCCGGTGTTCTTGTCTGGAGAATCCCATAGACAGAGAAGCCTGGTGGGCTACAGTACATGGGGTCACAAAGTGTCTGACACGACTGAGTGACTAAACCACCACCAATGCAAAATTCAGGCTTAAATTGAAGAAAGCAGGGAAAACCACTAGGCCATTCAGGTATGACCTAAGTGAAATCCCTTACAGTTACACAGTGGAGGTGATGAAGAGGTCCAAGGGATTAGATCTGGTAGACACAGTGCCTGAAGAACTATGGGCGGAGGTTCATAACACTGGACAAGGGGAAGTGAACAAACCATTCCAAAGGGAAAAAATGCAAGAAGGCAAAGTACTTACAAATAGCTGATAAATACAGAAGTGAAAGAAAGAGAGAGAGAGAGAAAGATATATCAAACCGAATTCAGTGTTCCAGAGAATAGCAAAGAGAGATGAGTCCTTTTTAAATTAACAGTGCAAAGAAATAGAGGAAAACAATAGAATGGGAAAAACTAGAGATCTCTTCAAGAAAATTGGAGAGATCAAGTGAGCATTTTATGCAAGGATGGACACGAGAAAGCATAGAAACAGTAGGACCTAACAGAAGCAGAAGAGATTAAGTAGAGGTGAATACACAGAAGAATTACACAGGAAAAGATTATAGTGACCAAAAAACCAAAATGATCTGGTCATTCACCTAGAGCTGGACATCCTGGAGTGTGAAGTCAAGTGGGTCTTAGGAAGCATTACTAAGAAAAAAGCTAGTGGAGGTAAAGGAATTCTAGCTGAGTTATTTCAAATCCTAAAAATTGTATTGTTAAAGTGTTGCACTCAATATATCACCAAATTTGGAAAACACAGGAGTGGACACAGGACTTCAAAAGGTCAGCTATCATTTCAATCTCAAAGAATGGCAATACAGAAGAATGTTCAAATTGCAGTTGGGCTCATTTCACATGCTAGCAAGGTTATATTCAAAATCTTTCAAGCTAGGCTTCAGCAGTATGTGAACCAAGAACTTTCAGATATAAAATCTGGGTTTCAAAGAAGCAGAGAAACCAGAGATCAAATTGCCAACATTCACTGGGTCATAGTGAAAGCAAGATAGTTCCAGAAAAACATCTACTTCTGCTTCATTAACTATGCTAAAGACTTTGGCTGTGTGGATCACAACAAACTGTGGAAAATTCCTAAGTGGATGGGAATACCAGTCCAAATTACCTGTATCCTGAGAAATCTGTATGCAGGTCAAGTAGCAACAGTTAGAACTGGACATGGAAGAACTGACTTGTTTAAAATTGTTAAAGGACTATGACAAGGCTGCATGCTGTCACTCTGCTTATTTAACTCATATGCCTGTGAACTTATATATCATGTGAAATGCCAGGTTGAATGACTCTTAAACTGGAAATAAGATTGTCCAGAGAAACATCAACAACCTCAGATATGTAGGTGATGCCACTCTACTGGCAGAAAATGAAGAGAACCAAGGGCTTTCCAGGTGGTGCTAATGGTAAAGAACCTACCTGCCAATGTAGGAGACCTAAGAAATGTGGGTTTGATGTCTGGGTCAGGGAGATCCCCTGGAGGAGGGCATGCAACCCACTCCAGTATTCTTGACTGGAGAGTCCCATGGACAGAGGAGACTGGCAGACTGCAGTCCACAGGGTTGTAAAGAGTCAGACAGAACTGAGCCAACTTAGCAGGTGTGCATGAAGAGAACTAAAGGGCCTCTTGATGAGGGTGAGAATAGGAGAGTGAGAAAGTTGGCTTGAAACAACATTAAAAAAAACTAAGATCATGTCACATGGTCCCATCATGTCATGGCAGAAAGTGGAAGCAGGAACATATTTTATTTTCTTGGGCTCCAAAATCACTGTGGATGGTGACTACAGCCATGAAATGTAAAGATGCTTGTTCCTTGGAAGAAAAGCTATGACCAACCTAGACAGCATATTAAAAGCAGAGATATCACTTTGCCGACAAAGGTCTGTATAATCACAGCTATGGTTTCTCCAATAGTCATGTACAGATATGAAAGTTGGACCATAAAGAAAGCTGAGTGGTGAAGAACTGATGCTTTCCAATCATGGTGTCAGAGAAGACTCTTGAGAGTCCCCTGGACTGCAAGATCAATCCAGTTAATCCTACAGGAAATAAATCCTGAATATTCATTGGAAGAACCGACGTTGAGCTGAAGCTCCAATGATTTGGCCACCTGATGTGAAGATCTGACTCATTGGAATGGACCCTGATGCTGGGAAAGAGTGAAGGCAAAAGGAGAAGGAAGAGACAGAGGAAGAGATGGTGAGATAGCATCACTGACGGTATGAACATGAGTTGCAGCAAACCCTGGGAGACAGTGGAGGACAGAGGAGCCTGGTTAGCTACAGTCCATGTCATCACAAAGAGTTGGACAGGACTTAGTGACTGAACGGCAACAAGAAATTGTAATGTATATCCAGTAATTCCCAAATTTCCTTTTCTTATATCTAAATATGCATCAGAAGAAATTCAGTTAAATTTAACTTAAACCACCCTGATAATAAATGAATCATAAAAAAAAAAAAAATCAACTCCACTATAGCTGGAATGGGCTTCCCTTGTGACTCAGCTGGTAAAGAATCTGCCTGCAATGCGGGAGACTGGATTGGATCCCTGGGTTGGGAAGATCCCCTGGAGAAGAGAAAGGCTACCGACTCCAGTAATCTGGCCTGGAGAATTCCATGGACTAGTCCATGGGGTCGCAAAGAGTCAGGCACGACTGAGCAACTTTTGCTTTCACTTTCACTTTCATAGCTAGAATAACTCAGCAAAATATCCCATATTCTTTAAGTACATCATTATTTTTTGGAGCATATTTTCTAGTAGTTTCCTGAGTAACATTCAGGAGAAATCAATTTTTAAAACTTTGCAAACTGAAAATTACTTTATCCCCATATTTGATCATTTGACTGTGTCTAAAATTCAAAGGTGGAAATGATTTTTTCTCAGATTTTGAAGGTACTAATTCTATATAGTCTTCTAAATTCCAGTACTGTTATTTAAGACTGCAATATCATCTGAGTATTGATGGATTTTGTATCTATTATTTTCCTTTGGAAAATTTAAGGATATCTATTTTGTCTCTGTTCTAAAATGCCCTGATATTATACCTTTCTGCAAATATATTTTCATTCATTTCATTGTATTTATAATTTAATATGGGAGACATCCTTTCTATAGAATTATCTTGCCTCACTCCTTTGATCATTTTGATGCCTCTGTTTCCCATGCTACCTCTTCTTGGTATTCCACACCCTGCAGTAAGCCTTGGTTATTCATATCTTTTCCTGTTTTGGGTCCATTATTTATATATTTGCTTTACAATTTCCAAAAGGTCCTTTATGTTCTCTAGTTGATACTATCTGTAACATTTTTTTTTTTTTCTTATTTTATTGACCTACACTACCTGTGGCTGACTTCATAGGAATTTTTCTTTTTTCTTTCAGTGATTGTTTCTGTTTCCAGTTTGTTCCTTTAAAAATACTTTTGTCTTTCACACCGAGTGCTTTTCCTAAATATCTGGTATATTTTGGCTCTTAGTTTATATTCATTTTTGAGGAAAAAAGCTTTAAGTTTGTGGATCTGTCAACAGATAGGTTTTGCTCCAGTTTCACTTTGGAGCAACTCCTTTTGCACTGAAATGATTCCCCCTGAAGAAAAGTCACAGTCTCAACCACATGAAATCAATGTCCAGAATAAAGTTTCCTTTGATTGCTTAATGTTCCTCATGATTTCAGCCTTGGGGAACTTAATTTAGTATATGACTAAATCAAGAAATTTAAGCAGGAAAGAAAGTGAGATGGAGAATGGCTTTTGGTTGGCAACACATTCTTACACCAGACCCAGAATGTTTAATTCTGCATTTCTCTTTTTGTGCAAATAAAAAAAAAAAACAACTCCCTTTTACCAAATTCAATTTGAAATGAATATTGTATTACTGAGTGTCCAATGCATTCTTACATGATAAACCACCTTAATTAAAACAAGCCTACCATTTTGTTATACAGTGTTTACATTCCTAATGCATTTTTATCAATAGTTAGGCATGTGTCCAATTATGTTATATAATCGGTATTGTTCCTGTATTATTATGTGTTTCTCTCACTAGATTTAAGATCCAGAGGGAAAGAGACTTGGTCAGATTCTTTTACTGCTGTACCTTCAGCTCTTAAAGTAAAGCTTGCACAAAAATTGTTGTGTTGCTTAATTACTAAGCCGTGTTCAACTCTTTGTGAATCCATGAACAGCAGTATGCCGGGTTTCCCTGTGCTTCACTATCTCCCAGAGTTTGCTCAAATCATGTCCATTGAGTCAATGATGTCATCAAACCATTTCATCCTCTATTGCCCCCTTCTCCTCCTGCCCCCAATTTTCCCCAGACTCAGGGTCTTTCTCAATGAGTCAGCTCTTTGCATCAGGTGGCCAAAGTACTGGAGCTTCAAGTTCAGCATCCTTCCAATGAATATTCAGGGTTGATTTCTTCTAGGATTGACTGGTTTGATCTCCTTGTAGTCCTAGGGACTCTCAAGAGTCTTCTCCAGCACCACAGTTCAAAAGGATCAATTGTTTGGTGCTCAGCCTTCTTTATGATCCAGCTCTCACATCTGTGCATGACTACTGGAAAAACTGTAGCTTTGACTATATAGACCTTGGTCGGCAAAGTGATGCTTTTGCACAGAGATGAATATTCAGTAAGAATCTGGTGAGTTCTTTCAACAGGAAATTGTGTGATTTTTCATGAAATGGCAAAAGAAAACTGCAAAACCAGAAGAAGAGAAGTCATCATGAGCTATGTGAGTCTTGCAATCTGTCCATCATGGTCACTATTTCTCTAGATTAAGCATGTACTTTCTAGGTCCCTACAGTCCCCAAACAGTCCTAATGCCTTGGAACTGACCTTTTTACACATTTACAGTACATGACAGACCCTAGGTCTTCATAGTTTTGAGTATTTTCCTCGTAGGTATACATACATGATACAGTTTTTGCCCCTGGATAATGTCTGTAAATAAAAGACAGGTATATTTACTTTTCAATTAATCCCAATTTGCATTCAACGTTTGAACTATTTAACTATGAGTATGCATTATGTGTGCATGCTATGTCACTTCAGTTATGTCCAAATCTTTACTTACTTTAAAGTAAATAACCATAAAATAAATAACATTTTCTGTGCATTCTTTTTATCCTGATGTTTATGTTGGTTTTCTTAAAGAAATTATTCATAGAGGCCTAAGTATGTCTATATAATACATGTTAGAAAAAGATGTAATTAATATGTATGTAGATCAAATAGGTTTGACCTATTTTTTCTAACAGGTATTTTCTATTTAACAAGTTTTTCTATAAACTACATTTTTTACCTTTTCTATCAAATTGTATATGGTTGTGGATATAAATATATGATAAGATGGAAAGTTCCTTTGCAGTTTATTATACTTAGGCAATACAACATTATCTGAGTAATACAGTAACAACAAAATTATTTGCTTTAGCAATAAAAATAATCCTTTATCACAGTAATCTTAAAAGTTAGAAATGATTCCTTCTAAATAGTGATCAAAAGTCTGAAATAAATACTTTCTGAGCATACAATTATACAATTAAAGGTTGTGTTAAAGAATATGCAAGTCTGTCCAATATCGTATTCAAAGGTCACCACTGAAACTGTTGGCAGCGAGTTAACTGAGAAATAAATTAAACATTTTGGCACTCTCTATAATAATGCCACCTGAAGCTCTGAATTTCTGAAGAGAGATACATTAAGAACTTGATTACCTTTTAATTGTAACCGTATGCTTTTAAATTTTAATAATGCAATCTCCTTAAATGCAGCATTCAAGTAAATCCTTCCTTAGGATGATGTTAAAGTTCCTTTTGCCCTTCACTTAATGTAACTTAGATAATACTTTCTTGAAAAGGGTTAATCTAATTTTAATTAAATTTATTTAATTAAGCTTCAACACATTTTAATAACTGAATATCTAATGGAAGTCAGAGCTGCAGAGAACCAAATCATTTTTGCAACATGTAGTTCTTAATTGGAAATGATATAATGTTCATGAGATGAATTGTGGTTTGAAAGATGACATCAAATGTTGCATGAAACCCTTTTATTAGATCAGATTTCAAAGGTTCTTGTTATTTCTAAAGATCATACTAAGTGGTTCCTGAAAAAATAAAATAACTGCTTTCATTGAGATTTATTTGAATTATTTAATTTTTTGTTTTATAAAAATAGTTAAGGGAGACAGGTGAAGAGAAAGCCAAATAACTGGAACTGTTTGAAAATAGATGTAGATATTAGCATAATGCATCTAAGTTGATACATATTGCGGAGACATGTTACTGAGATTTTTAAATCAAAATATGTTTTAATGTTTTAGTAAGGGTAGCAACTGTCAATTCAGATCAGTTTTTCCACAAAATCTTTAAGCTCAGTTTCTAAATGTATGTATATATACAACCATTGTAAAACCAAAATTGACTTGATTCATCATATTTTTATACATAAGATAAAGCCAAATAACTGATATGTCAATGACTAGAAAATGATCTTAGTGTACTGGTTCTTTAAATCACAATAGCTCTATTACCGTTGGTCTTTAGTGAGATTGACTCATGAGAGTTTAACAACTATCTGGTTACTTTCATGCAAGTGTTCAGTACACAAAGTTGTAAGAGCTTTAAAAAAAATAGAGGGTGCTTTGAAATTCTTGATATACCCTTATATAACACAGTGGAAACATTTATAATAATGCAATTTTAACTGTCCTTCCCTGAGAACAAACATTATTTATAAAGTGTCTCAACTTAAAAAATCCATCATGATAATCCACCTGATCATCTGATCAATACATAATTTCTATTAAAACACATTCATTATATATTTGAGTTATTTCTGTAGAATATGAATTCTACTTTTCTGAAATATACAAGCTGCATAGTTACTTTGAATATTCCATATGAATTTAAATATACTATGTGAGTTTATTGTAAACATAGACTATTTTGTGTTTCAATGCCACTATTATCTTTCATAATACTTTTTAAAAATTAACTTATTTTAATTGGAGGCTAGTTACTTTACAATATTGTAGTGGTTTTTGCCATACATTGACATGAATCAGCCATTGGAACATGTATATACATGTTCCCCATCCTGAACCCCCCTCCCTCCTCCCTCCTCCCTCCTCCCTCCCCATCAGGGTCATCCCAGTGCACCAGCTCTGAGCACCCTGTCTCGTGCATCGAACCTGGACTGGTGATCTATTTCACATATGTTAATATACATGTTTCAATACTGGTCATTTAAAAGGAAAATTGCAAACGTTCATAATGGTATTGATAGTCAACATGTCAAATAATTCAATTTGTGTTTTAAGAAAATAAATTTAGACTACATCCAGGGAAAATCAAATAGCACTGTTTGATTTATATTAGTAATTAGCAAAATATTGGAATTAAGCTGAATATTTCAAGTTATTAATACTTGTCTATCTGAACAGAATAGAAACATGTAAAATACCCTGTATCACATTTGGAAAGGCTGATTATTTTTAACGTAATTATTTTTTATTATGAAGACAATGCTATTTCAGAAATTATTTTTTCTACTCACAAATAATGTACAATACTTTAGTACTATTGCTGGGTCTTCACAGTGAATATTAATTTATAGTGCATATTTATTACAGTGTATAACTCTTCTAAGTTTGGAATTTACAAAGAACAGTGCATGCTTGAAGTGGGACATAATGATATTTCTGAGAAGCATATTACCACTTTAATGCCAGTGATCATTTTAAAACATCAAGGGTTAGAGTGCTTAATTGAATTTTTTTAGCTCAATGAAACTTTATTCATTATTGAATGTAATCTTCTTAATTTATGCATTAAAAAGACATTCTGAAAGGTTAATAAAAAAAGAACTAGGTCATCAAGATTGAGGATAAAACGCAAGTACTGGAATCTGAGGTCATTGCAACTTTCTTACATACTTTGCTTTTCTTTTTTAAAGAGATGTGGTGTCAATCAATTAAAACTTAGTAACTGATATAAAAGTTAAAATACTATATTTTAAGTATTCTATTCAAGTCAAAAGTAGTATGAAAAAAACTTTCATTGAGAAATATATTAGAACTTCAACCTGATATTGAAGAACTCCAATACTGGAGTTAAAGAAATTGTTTTAAGTATAATTTAATGGGTCCTTTTTTTAAATCTACGAATTATTTTAATGTGTTGAAGTTCTTTTTAGCATATACTGAACAAGTGTTTACTAAAGATATGGAAGGCTATTTTTTGTTTTTGTTTTTTTAACTATGCAGGCTGACGTATAAATGAGGAAAATGAGACTGCTTTCCAGATGAACAGGACTTGCAATCTATGTTTCAACTGCTCTAAGAAGTACTGTAAAGATCCCCACAGCAGAGGATAAACTAGCAAGCTCCAAGAAATGCAAGCTAAAAGGACAAAATTATGCAGTACCATCAAAGTAAGGAAAATCATCAAAACAACAAAAGATAATTTTAATACAAATTTTACAAAACATATGATATTCACTCAGCCCTAATTCAATGTGCATTTGAGGAAACACCATGTACAATAAATAAAGGCTGGATACATAGATCAATGAGTTAAAAGGCCAACTCCCAGTCTGCAATGTGTCTATAAATAAACAGGGGATGAAATTAAATATAGATAATGCATAACTATGATACCCTATAAAATAACATATAGATAAAATAAAATAAAAACCAACTTGCTAGCCACATTTAAATATTTAAAGTAAGCCAAAGCTTACACATGTAAAATAACTTCACAACACTCAATGTTTTTCTAATAAATTACAGTCAAGAAAGAGAAACACCTTTGGATACCAACTCACTGCTACAGTATCCTTATTGGAAAATAATATTCCACTGTCCATTCATGAAATTCAACATGCTTTTATAATCATTATCTTTTTTAACAATAGTTTCTTCTCAACCACATGGATGAATTAAATCAGGGAAAACCAAGATTTTGACTTGCATTTAAATGGTCTATTTATCATAGGATTCAGACTATGCCAGTGAATTTCAATTCTGATTGATCATCTGAATAAACAGAAGTTAATTTGTTATAAAGCATTCCAATATTCTACTCTAAATAATACATCACTATTAGAATAATAATTTCATAGTAATATTCTTAGAATGTTGTGTTCAGGTTTATGATGTTATGTGGAAAAATATCATTAAGGAATATACTAGAATAAATTTAATCAATTCAAATATATATACATTTAACTATTTATAAAATATTTAACTTGAAGGAGGAACAAGCAAAAGTTCTAAGCAATTTTTTGGGTGAATGGTGGGTGTGTATATTACCTTGATTTTTGTAATACTTCACAGATAAAGATATATATCATATCTATATTTTATAGCATATATATTTGACTTTTGAATAATAAGAGCTTGACCTGTGTAGCTCCACTTATAGATGATTATTTTCAATAAACATGGTACTACATGAAAAAAAAAAAAAAACATAATTTCTGTTGCTTCTGGTAAGGGATATTATATATTTTAAAAAAGGTATTACATGTCCCTGAATTTGTTTAAATACAGAACTTTAAAATTACAGAAGTAGATGCAGTTTGTTACTATACAGATTAATCATTAAAATTTAGCTCGGAATATAAACATTTTGTTTTTTTTCATAATCTCTAATGATTGAAAACATAAAGAATGTGAGAAAGAAAATCTATTACATTATTTAGTTTAAAAACTGTTTCCAATTTTTTTCAGTGTGACTCTATGTATTAAAAATATTTTATTTTTCATGTTGTGATACAGTTTTTTCCCTCATATACAATCTTTCAGTTCAGAGGGACCTGGACAAAAAAGTAGGATGATGCGCCAAACTGGCAGAAAAATGGTAGCCAGTCAATCATTCAACCATCTGTGCCCAACACAATCCTGACTGAGTTTTTGTACCTTGAACCAAAGGGGACCAGTTCATAGACTATAATTAACAGTTGGGAGAGAAGTTCATGTTCCCATATTGCTCCCTATCTGGGCTATTGGCCATCAACCTAAAGCACCGGCTTCCTCTTCAGCTTATTCTAAATTCAGAGCTTCTAGCTTTTTTTTTTTTTTTACATATATTAATACAGTTTAGCTTACAAAAATAAGGTCTCTGTACTTTTCTTTGTATTGTTCAACTATAACCTTTAACCTAGTGGTACCTGGTAATACTTTCTTTTAAGAGGGAAATCCATAGATTTTTTTCAGCCAGCAGCAAGCACTTAATATAGTAAAGGTATTCAGGAGATGTGGCTTCATACATTCCAGAACAGGTACTGGCTGGAAAGCAATCAGGTCCACCCCTGCCATCTGTGCATATTACGATCCTCCTATGGATTTACTCCTCAGTATTTTTTTTTTTTCAGCATGTGGTTCATCCAATTTTTACATTGATTAGGATATTTGCTGATATTTTCTCGTACAAATCTGCTTATATTTTTGCATTTAGCTTATTTGAAAAGTGACTCACCAAAATTTAAAAAAAAAATACATATATATTCATATATATATATATATATTCCATTGACCCTAACATAGTGGAAGTTGAAAGACTCATAGACCAAATAAACTATTTTCTATATGCAAATTTATTTTTTAAGTTGTGAATTTCATAATTTTTTTTAACTTTAACTATATAACCTAGTGATATTGAGTTTAAATGATCTAATATCAGGAAAAAAGAGATTACTTATATCTATAGAATTAATCTTTTTTATAGTCACTATTTTAAGAAATATCATGTAATAATCAAATTACTAATAAGCCTTTTATTTTGTATTTCTGTATCAGAGTCAATATTACTACAGCTCATTATTCATAAAACTCAGTATTTATTAAGGTCATAGAAAGTTATACCTAAACAAAAATACACTGTATCTAAATTATGAGAACACAAATATTGGAGACAGTCTGCCTGGGCTTGGAGTCAGGTCAACTATTTACTAGTTCTGTGCCTTGGTCAAGTCTCACTTCTGTGCCTAGATTTCCTTTCCTATAAAAATGGGAATTATAATATTATGTTCCCAAGCAACTGTTATAAGAATTAAAGTACATGTAATGTAACTCCATGGCTGATTCATGTTAATGTATGACAAAACCCATTGCAATGTTGTGAAGTAATTAGCCTCAAACCAATAAAAATAAATGAAAAAAAAAAGAATTAAAGTAATGATATAGAAAGCCACCAAGTAGTACACACCAGTAAATGAATGTTAGTCATTGTTTCTCATAAATCTGTGTAGGGAAATGCCACATGGTATTGATGTCAAAGAGTAGTATGAGACTTGATGACATATGTAAAGTTAAATATCCCCCAGAGGAGTAATGATGGGTGTGATGATGAAAGAGGGAAGGAAAACTCAAGTAGGCTGGAAAGATACCTTTCACAGATATTGCAGAGCATGGTTTAATCTCAAAAGTAAGTTAACATCAGTTAATCCCTAAAACGTCTGCTGACACCAAGATGTAATAAAACAAAACAAAACGAAAGACAAGTAACTTGCTTTTTGTAGACCTATTTTTAACTAACTGCCTTTTTCACTTTGCTTCGGAGCATTTGTCACAGACAGAACTACTTCAGTGCTTTGGTCTATGAAGACCAAATACATATTTGATTCAATCATATATTTCTAGATATTCAGGTTCTTTCTTTTACTAATTTTAAATGTTATAGCGTGACAATAATAATTATAATGACTATCACGTTGAAAAATAAATGTTAATATATTAGTTTGCATTCAAACAACTAGATATTTCCTTACCAGTACTTATAACTTTTAGTAACTTATAGATTTTTATTGTTTCTTTTAATATTTGCTGAAGTCAAAGCTCTTTGACATTTGCTGAATGTGCAATTTTCCTGATTTACATTTACCATGCAAAATAAAACTTAAATTATTATTTTCATGTAGATATTCAACCCACAGTATCATGCACTTTTACTTGAGACAGCACTCTGGTTGTTTCTGGGTTATGTCTCTCCAATGACTGCAGGGAAATGAAGTTGTGCCAGTATCTTACTGGTATAATTTTTAAAAGTTAACATATTTGAGTAATAGGCACATGGCCATGAAACTAAACCTAATTAAAGCTTTGTCAGTTACAACAAGTCCTGGTTTGATCTATAAAGTCAGATAACACCAGATTTGCAAACCTCTACAATGTCAGGCGAGTGTTAAATCCTGACTTAATATTGACCCACATTGAGAAAGCAGTTATTCATTGTCTCTAAGTGCTTACTTATATCTTAATTATGTGAAAATGTCTATGTAAATAAAATATATTTTTCTATTATATAGTTTTAAAAAATGAAGGTGGTTATTCTTGATAACTGTTTTATAAATTGAAGCTAGAAATTAGAAGTTTAGTTACAGATATTTTACTTAAAAGTAAAGGGGAAGTGAAAAATTAGAGAGATGTACATTCATACGGGAAGATAGCCAGGCCTATTTTATTTCTTAAGTTTAAAAGTATAAAAATCTCTACTTGTTTCTGTTTAACTTTTTAAGAATATATAAAATATTCAAAAATTTATTTGAATATTTACTTCAAAACTAACGTAACTGATTGACCTTTAGCTTTTAAATGTTTAACATTATATATATTAAAGTTACTCTGATTGCCAGATTACTGAAATAAAGTAGAAGCTGATGTCAATTGTAAGAGACAAAGTACATCAATTTTTCTAGCATTTTAAGACATATTTTTACTTGTCAATTTAAGAATCATTAAGTAGAATTTATTCCCAACATTTTTCAAATGCTATATTTTCATACAGTGAATTTTTATAAATGTATATCTAATTTTTCCTGGGTATCTTAATTCATTACTTCCAATATGATTATTTTATAAACCTACATTTATGACTGAATTTAGCAATATGGCAAAGAGTTGGACACGACTGAGGGACTGAACTGAACAGAACTGATATATATGTATGTACTGTGAATATAAACATACAGAAATTCTTCTGAATATATTAAATGAAATATTTATCTTACTGTTTTGTTCTAGAACTGAAGTCACAGAAATATAAAAAGTGACTTCCCTGGTGGCCCAGTGGCTAAGACTCCATGATTCCGCAGGGGGCCTGGGTTCAATCCCTGGTCATGAAACTAGATACAATGTGCCGCAATTAAGACCCAACACAGCCAAATAAATAAATAAAGACTTTTTTTAAAAAAGAATATTATAAAGACATAGATTTCCTCAAGAAACTCTTCCGTAGCAGCAAGATGCTTGTGAATCCGCAGTACCTACCTGAATATTTATAATAACTGAGGTACTTAATGTGCAGAGGTTGTATGAATGAATTCAACATAGTCTTTATTGTTTCTTTCAGATAGGTTAGGACTAGATTTACCATGTCCCCTCAGATCCAAATGTTGAAGCTTAATTCCCAACATAATAGTATTTGAAGATGAAACTATTGGGAGATGGTTAAGACATGAGGGTGAAGCGCCTGGGAATGAAATTAACAACCTTAGAAGAGACAAGAGAGAACATGCTTCTGTCTCTCCTCTCTAACATGTTGAGATACAGAGAGAAAGTCAATCAGTTCAGTTCAGTCACTCAGTCGTGTCCGACTCTTTGTGACCTCATGGACTGCAGCATGCCAGACTTCCACGTCTATCACCAACTCCCAGAGCTTACTCAAACTCATGTCCATAGAATCTGTGATGCCATCCAACCACCTCACTCTCTGTCGTCCCCTTCTTCTCCCACCTTCAATCTTTCCCAGCATCAGGGGTTTTTCCAGTGAGTCACTTCTTCACATCAGGTGGCCAAAGTATTGCAGCTTCAGCTTCAGCATCAGTCCAATGAATATTCAGGACTGATTTCCTTTAGGATGGACTGGTTGGATCTCCTTGCAGTCCAAGGGACTCCAAGAGTCTTCTCCAACACCACAGTTCAAAAGCATCAATTCTTCAGTGCTCAGCTTTCTTTATAGTTCAATGCTCACATCCATATATGACTGCTGGGAAAAACCATAGCTTTGACTAGATGGACTTTTGTTGGCAAAATAACGTCTCTGCTTTTTAATATGCTGTTTAGGCTGGTCATGACTTTCCTTCCGAGGAGCAAGCATCTTTTAATTTTATGGCTGCAGTCACCATCGGCAGTGATTTTGGAGCCCCCCAAAATAAAGTCTGTCACTGTGTCCATTGTTTCCCCATCTATTTGCCCTGAAGTGATGGGACCAGATGCCAGGATCTTAGTTTTCTGAATGTTGAGTTTTAAGCCAACTTTTTCACTCTCCTCTTTCACTTTCAACAAGAAGATCCTTAGTCCTTCTTTGCTTTCTGCCATAAGGGTGGTGTCATCTGTATATATGAGGTTACTGATATTTCTCCCGGCAATCTTGTTTCCAGCTTGTGCTTCATTCAGCCAGTGTTCTAATGTTGTACTCTGCATATATGTTAATTAAGCAGGGTGACAATATATAGCCTTAACGTTCTCCTTTCGCGATTTGGAACTAATCTGTTGTTCTATGTCTGGTTCTAACTGTTGCTTCTTGACATACATACAGATTTCTCAGGAGGCAGGTCAGGTGGTCTGGCATTCCCATCTCTTTAAGAATTTTCCACAGTTTGTTGTGATCCACAGAATCAAAGGCTTTGGCATAGTCAACAAAGCAGAAGTAGATGTGTTTTTTTGGGAACTTTCTTGCTTTTTTGATGAGCCAATGGATTTTGGCAATTTGATCTCTGCTTCCTCTCCCTTTTCTAAATGCAGCTTGAACATCTGGAAGTACACAGTTCATATACTGTTGAAACCTGGCTTGGAGAATTTAATAGTGTTGTAATATTTAATAACACATATTTATATTTTGGAATCCCATTGTCAGATTAGAGAATAAATAATTTGGGGGGAGGTAGAGATGCTATTGGAGAAGCCAATGGCAACCCACTCCAATACTCTTGCCTGGAAAATCCCATGAACAGAGGAGCCTGGTAGGCTGCAGTCCATGGGGTTGCTGAGAGTCGGACACGACTAAGCAACTTCACTTTCTCGCATCGGAGAAGGAAATGGGAACCCACTCCGGTGTTCTTGCCTTGAGAATCCCAGGGATGGCAGAGCCTGCTGGGCTGCCGTCTATGGGATCGCACAGAGTCGGACACGACTGAAGTGACTTAGCAGCAGCAGCAGCAGTGATGTTATTACAGTCATCTGTAACAGTCACTATATGTATACTCTCTGTAGATACAGTGAAAGTGTTAGTTGCCCAGCCATGTCCAATTCTGGGACCCCATAGATCGCAGCCCGCCAGGCTCTTCTGTCCATGGAATTCCCCAGGCAAGAATAGTAGAATGGGTATCCATTCCCTTCTTCAGGAGATCTTCCTGACCCAGGGATAGAACCTGGGTCTTCTGCATTGCAGGGAAATGTCTGAGTAAGGAGGCCCAGAAATAGTCTCTAGGGTGATAAAAATGATAAATTAGGATTTGATGAGCATCATAATTGACCCATCTGAGCTAATAATGCAGGCTACAAACAATTAGTGTAATTATACATTTGTATATTCATCGACTTTTTATCCTAGTGGTCTCTGAGGCTTCAGAATTTTGAATCACAATGCAAAATTTTTAACTTTAAAATTATGATCAATTAAAAAATTAAAAATATAAGTTGTTTAGCTAAAAGGTTGTTTTCCTAATTTTATTTACAATCAATTTTAAGAATGCTGCTGCTGCTGCTGCTAAGTCACCTCAGTCGTGTCAGACTCTGTACGACCCCATAGATGGCAGCCCCCCAGGCTCCTCCGTCCATGGGATTTTCCAGGCAAGAGTACTGGAGTGGGGTGCCATTGCCTTATTTTTTAAGAATAAAGTGCTACAAATAAGCAATTATCTGCAAATCATTTTAAGATGAGGAATAAGAAATATATATTTATTTTTTCTATACTAAGTAAACATTCATTATTTTAAGTCTTAAAAATAAGTTTAAGATAAATTTTCGTGCAACTGAGTGGTCAAATATCAAATTAATATTTAAGATTCATTATCAGAAATCTGTCTTTCTGATATAAAGAGCAAATAATTGTTAAGAAAGCAAAGTTTAATTTTAATTATTTTTGAAATGTGTGTTTTCATGATTACTGGTTCAATAGTCTACTTTTGTTTTTGGGGGGCATAACTTTTGTCTGCTTTTTCCACATAAGTGGTTATGTTTCTTTTATTATTTTATTCCTTTTTTTTTACTGTCTTTAGGCAGATTATCTCAATTTAAAAATAATTAACATTTTAAATAGTGATTTTATATAGTTATTTAATGTGAAGATATAAGTATGTCTAATGGTCTAGAATACATAATCATGTGCTTGTAGGCCATTTAATTCTTTTTTGGTGACGTGCCTAGTCTAGGTTTTACCCAATTTTTAATCAGGCATTTGTTTTATTATTGATTTGAAAGAGTTTTTATTAATTTAGGGTAAGAGTCTTAAATGGATATATATTGCAAATGTTTCTCCCTTTCTTTTAATTGCCTTTGCAATTTCAAATAATAACTTAAAATTTGTGAGTGGCATTGGGACAGAGACAATGAGGGTAAATCCTAAATTGCTAATAAATACTACTAGTTAAAATGGAGATTTTGAAGACCCTAGCAGTGACAGTTGAAAAGGAATGTTATTGAAAAATGGAGGAAGAGATTATGTTATGGAGTGACAGAGAGTTTAGCAATACTATTGCTTTTATTTTTGATAGCAGCGAAAGAAATATATGTGCTTAATGAATTTATTTATCTACTTAAGGAGAACTGTAGGTTAAGTCATTTGATTTCTTCTTATTGCTTACAGTAAGATTTGGGAATAGGTAGATAAATTGAGGAAACAACTTTAAAAAGAGAACTTGGACTTTGTGGGTTTGAAATATTTCAGATTTTCCAATAGGCAAAAGATGCTAACATTAACAGATTGCTTCTTAGTAAAGTTGAAAGCTAGGGTACTCTCAGGAGAAAGAGGTTTAAATACAACTTTTTGTTCATTTCTCATAAACATCAAAGACTTTACTTCTGTCTAACATTCAGTTTAAAGAGACATTTAAAAAGATTAAGAGTGTGCCTCAAAGATCCTCTTAATCAAATAACAGAGCCTCTACTATGCTTAATGGTTTGTCCTTCAGCCATTTCAGTGGCAGCCCAAGGTAGAGGAGGGCCGATCTCAGATATTGGTGGGTCTGTTTCTTCCCTTTTATGAAGTCAACTTCAGTGATATTCACTGATAGACTATAAGGTTTCTGAAAGACTTGTATCACTAAATAGATTGATTACTTAGAGTGAAAGTGATTGACGCAGTACAGAATTTTAAAGGGACATTGAGTTCTGGAATTTACTGGTAGAAAGAAGACGGATAAAATTACCTAGCTTCAGACAGACATTATATTTCATAACAAAGAAAATGATTATTAAAAAGGTAGAAGAGCCCAGAATGTAGGACCATGTAGAACACAGGAATATGTCATTTTACTGGACTTCTCTGGAGGCTCAGTGGTAAGGAATATGCCAGCAATGCAGGAGACTCAGGAGAAACCCTAGTCTGGAATATCCCCTGGAGAAGGGCATGGAAACCAACTCAGGTATTCTTGCCTGGAAAATCTGATGGACAGAGAAGCCTGGCAAGCTATAGTCATGGGATCCCAAAGAACTGAAAATTATGAAGTGACTGAGCATGCATGCACACTTGTTTTATGAAGCATAATTGCACTTCACTGATACTGTGTTTTGAAGGTTTGTAGCAACTTTGCATCCAGTATATAGGCACAATTTTCCAAATAACATTTTCTCACTTCACGGTTCTATGTCACATTTTAGTAATTCTCACAGTATTTCAAAGTTTTTTTTTTTTTTTTTTATGTTACAGTGATCTCTGATCAGTAATCTTTGATGTTACTATTATGAATCACTGAAAGCTCAGTGAATTCGCTCAGGTTCATGTCCATTGATTCAGTGATGTTTCTGAACCATCAAATCCTCTGTCACCCTCTTCTTCTTTTGCCTTCAATGACTGCCAGCATTAGGGCCTTTTCAATGAGTTGGCTCTTCACAGCAGGTAGCCAAAGTCCTAGAGCATCAGCTTCAGCGTCAGTCCTTCTAATGAATATTCAGGGTTGATTAGGATTGATTGGTTTGATCTCCTTGCTGTCCAAGGGACTCTCAAGAGTCTTCTTCAACACCGCAGTTCTAAAGCATCAATCAATTCTTCTGAGCTCAGCCTTCTTTGTTGTCCAACTCTCACATCCATACATGACCACTGGCAAAAACCATGCCTTTGACTATATGGACCTTTGTCAGCAAACTGATGTTTCTATATTTTACTATGCTGTCTAGGTTTGTCATAAGTTTCCTTCAAAGGAGCAAGTGTCTTTTATTTCCATGGCTGCAGTCACCGTCTGCAGTGATTTTGGCGCCTGAGAAAATAAAATCTGTCTCTGTTTCCAATTTTTCCACTTCCATTTGCCATGAAGTGATGGAACCAGATGCCATGATCTTAAGGTGTTTTTTTTTTTTCATGTTGACTTTCAAGTCAACTTGTTTACTCTCTTCTTTCACCCTCATCAAGAGGCTCATTAGTCCTTTCCCAAAGTGGAACTAGTCCATTGTTCCCTGTCTGGTTCTAACTGTTGTGTCTTGACTCACATAGAGGCTTCTCAGGAGGCAGGCAAGGTATTCTGGTACTGGAATCTATTTAAGAGCTTCACAGTTTGTTGTGACACGCATAGTCAAAGGCTTTAGCATAGTCAATGAAGCCGATGGAGATGTTTTTCTGGAATTCCCTTGCCTTCTGTGTGATCCAACAAATGTTGGCAATTTGATCTCTGATTCCTCTGCCTCTTTAAAACACAGCTTGCACATCTGGAAGTTCTCATTTCATGTACTGCTAAAGACTAGCTTGAAGAATTTTGAGTAAAACCTTAGTAGCATGTGAAATGAGTACAACTATAGGGTAGTTTGAACATTCTTTGGCATTGTAATTTGAGACTGGAATGAAAACTGACCTTTTCCAGTCATGTGGCCAGGCCTGAGCTTTCCAAATTTGTTAGCATATTGAATGCATCACTTTAACAGCATCATCTTTTGGAATTTGAAATTATTGAGCTGGAATTCTATCACTTCCACTAGTTTTGTTTTTAGTAATACTTCCTAAAGGACTTCCCTGGTGGCTCAGAGGGTAAAGCTTCTGCCTACAATGTGGGAGACCTGGGTTCGAACCCTGGGTTGGGAAGATCCTCTAGAGAAGGAAATGGCAACCTACTCCAGTACTCTTGCCTGAAAATCCCATGGATGGAGGAGCCTGGTAGGCTACAGTCCACGGGGATGAAAAGAGTCAGACACGACTGAGCAATTTCACTTTTACTTTACTTTACTTTTACTTTTTAATGTCCATGGGGATGCAAAGAGTCAGACACGACTGAGCAATTTCACTTTTACTTTACTTTACTTTTACTTTTTAATGCTTCCTAAGGCCTACTTGACTTCACACTCCAGGATGTCCAGCACTAGGTGACTAGGTGATCATGCCACTGTGGTTATCCAGGTCATCAGGACCTTTTTTGTATAGTTCATCTGTGTATTCTTGCCATCTTTCCTTAATCTCTTCTGCTTCTGTTAGGTCCTTACCATTTCTGTCCTTTATTGTGTCCATGCTTGCATGAAATGTTCTCTAGATCTCTCCAGTTTTCTTGAAAAGATTTCTAGTCTTTCCCATTCTATTGTTTTCCTCTGTTCCTCACTGTTCACTTAAGAAGGTCTTCTTATATCTCTTGCTATTCTCTGGAACTTTGCATTCAGTTGGGTGTATCTTTCCCGTTTACTCTTGCCTTTTGCTTCTCTTCTCTCCTCAGCAATTAGTAACGCCTCCTCAGATAAACACTTTACCTTCTTGCATTTCTTTTTCTTGGAGATGGTTTTGGTCACCATCTCCTGCACAATGTTAGGGACCTCTGTCCACAGTTCTTCAGGCACTCTGTCTTCCAGATCTAATCCCTTGAATCTATTTCTTCTCACCATATAATTGTAAAGGATTTGACCTAGGTCTTACCTGAACTGCCTAGTGTTTTGCCCTACTTTCGTCAAAGGAAGGATCGATTTTGCGATAAGGAACTCATGATCTGAGCCATAGTCAGCTCTCAGTTTTTTTTTTCTGCTGACTGTATAGAGCTTCTCCATCTTTGGCTGCAAAGAACACAATCAATCTGACTTTTGTATTGACATTCTGGTCATGCCCGTGTGTAGAGATGTCTCTTGGGTTGTTGGAAAAGGGGTTTTGCTATGATCATTGTGTTCTCTTGACAAAACTCTGTTAGCCTTTGCCCTGCATCATTTTGTACTCAAAGGCCAAACTTGCCTGTTACTTCAGGTATTTCTCAATTTCCTACTTTTGTATTCCAATCCCCATGATGAAAAGGACACCTTTTTTTGACGTCAAATTCTAGAAAGGGTTGTAGGTCTTCATAGAACCCATCTATTTCAGTTTCAGCATCAGAGGCTGGGGCATAGATTTAGATTACTGTAATGCTGAATGGTTTGTCTTGAGAGTAACCAAGATCATTCTGTCCATTTTGAGGTTGCACCCAAGTTAGCTTTCTTTTTATTCTAAGGTCTTTGTTCTTGCAACTTTTAAATTTTATCTTGTGCATGCTCAGTTGTGTCCAACTCTTTGCAATCTCATGGACTGGAGCCCTCCAGGTTCCTCTGTCCATGGAATCTTCTAAGCAAGAATACTGGAGTGGGTTGCCATTTCCTACTCCAGGGGATCTTCCCAACCCAGGGACTGAATTTGTGTCTCTCACATCTCCTGCAATGCAGGCAGATTCTTTACCATCGCACCAGTATATTATGAAATGGAGTTTGGATTCTCTTACTTTCCCCCATTGAGTGGTATTAACACTAAGTCATGGGGTTGCATCAAGTTGGACACGATTTACCATTTGAGCAACAATACATTAAGCAGTCAGTACATCCAGATATAGCTGAGAACAAATGGGTCTTTTTGGCAGAAGATAGAATCATAAATAGCAGCTCAGTTCTTTTTCTCTTTCTCCTGAGCTGTCTGCACATCAGCCTGCAATGTGCAGAGTTCATAAAGAGTACTAATCTTCCCCTTCTCGGGTAGTCTTCTTCTGGGATACTCCCCTCATTCCCAGGCTCTGCTGCCACCCCATGCTCTGTGCATCTTAGGCCAGAAACAGAACATTTCCGATTGACGTTTTGGTCATGCCATCCTTGCTGTGCCACAGCTTGTATTTATGTCAATATTTTAAGCACAGAAAATTTACTCCAAGCTTGTCCATCTCCCAAATTTTAGCTTCCTTTCAAAATCTTTCTTTGTTCACTTCCTGAGATTTAAAGTAGTTAGATAACTGCCTCAGTATCTGGTCAAGACTTTACAGTTGTTATCTGTGGAGCTGAGATAACCTACTCAGCTCTAAGCAAAAACTTTCATTGCCTGATAGAACTTACTGATTTTCCTCCTTAAAGAAAATATTGACTTTCAAAGACATCTTCTTCCACTGACTCACCTATTTTTTTTTTTTTTTTTTTTTCCTTTTCGTTTTCGCTGTGCAACATGCTGAATCTTATTTTCCTGATCAGGGATCAAACCCATGCCCCCTGCAATGAAAGCGAATAATCTTAACCACTGGACCACCAGGTAAATCTCTTCTACACACTTAATATTTACACAAATACTGCACATTTTAAATTATGAAAAACACAAGATACTTTAATATCTAGTAAGACAAATTATCTTTTATTCCCCTTTATTTCTCACTAAATGTTGTGAGAAATACTTTATTTGCATTTCCCAAAAATCATTCTGACCTAGTTCTCAGTAACAGATCCCTGAACAATTATACAGATTAGATATTATATATATACCTGGGCTTCCCTCATAGCTCAGTTGGTAAATCATCTCCCTGCATTGCAGGAGACCCAGGTTCGATTCTTGGTTTGGGAAGATCCCCTGGATAAGGAAATGTCAACCCACTCCAGTATTCTTGCCTGGAGAATCCCATGGAGAGAGGAGCCTGGCGAGCTACAGTCTATGGGATTGCCAAGAGTTGTACATGATTTAGCGTCTAAACCACCATCATGTGTGTGTGTGTGTGTGTGTGTGTGTGTGTATATATATATATATGTAACATATATACCATTTGTATATATCAGTATGTGTACATATACATATATCTCTCAATGTCAGACATACATCACAGTAGTACAAAAATTTCACAGAACTTGTGGGAATCAAATAAAACATGCTTACTCATATTTTCCTCCCCCATGTTCTTGGAATGCAAATTTGGTACCTGAAGTAAACCAGTGTGATTAGACTGTGAGGAGTCATGACATGACTGTGACATGAGCTTTCCAGGTGGCTCAGTGGTAAAGAATCTGCCTGCTAAACACTATATGCGGGTTCGATCCCTGGGTCAGGAAGATCCCCAGGAGAAGGAAAAGGCCACCCATTCCAGTGTTCTTGCCTGGGAAATCCCATAGACAAAGGACCCTGGTGGGCTACAATCCATAGGGTCACAAAAGGCCAGACATGACTTAGCAACTAAATGAAAACACCAAAATCTGTGACAAAAGATGATGGAGGAGGTTAATAGATGGATCCTAGATTTCCAGTCATCATGGAGCTGACATGGTGAGTGCTTATTTTGTTCAAAAATATATAGAGAAATAAGTTTCCATTTTACCTACATATTTTTGTTATATGTATATCAGACATATTTTGACAAAGTATCTTCAACATATTGCCATTTTATATATACTTCTGAGATACTTATTAGAAATACTTCATTTCATTAGAATGATACATATTTTTATAAAAACTAAAGCAATGATTTTATAAAAATGAATTAATTTACAATACTCACAATAAACCTATATGAGTCTCCACTTACTCTAACCTGTTCTCCTATTTTGAGAAATGTCTTATATTTCCTATATTTCTTCAGTATATTTCTAGTGACATTTATTCCTATGAGTACTATTTGTGCCACTAACAGTGGAAACAGTGGCTGACTTTATTTTTGGGGGCTCCAAAATCAGTGCAGATGGTGATTGCAGGCATGAAATTAAAAGACGCTTACTCCTTGGAAGGAAAGCTATGACCAACCTAGACAGCATATTACAAAGCAGAGACATTACTTTGTCAACAAAGGTCCATCTTGTCAAGGCTATGGTTTTTCCAGTAGTCATGTATGGATGTGAGAATTGATCTATAAAGAAAGCTGAGCGCTGAAGAATTGATGCTTTTGAACTGTGGTATTGGAGAAGACTCTTGAGAGTCCCTTGGACTGCAAGGAGATCCAACCAGTCCATCCTAAAGGAGATCAGTCCTGGGTGTTCCTGGAAGGACTGATGCTGAAGCTGAAACTCCAGTACTTTGGCCACCTGATGCGAAGAGCTGACTCATTTGAAAAGACTCTGATGCTGGGAAAAATTGAAGATGGGAGAAGGGGACAACAGAGGATGAGATGGTTGGATGGCATCACCGACTCAATGGACATGAGTTTGGGTAAACTCCGGGAGTTGGTGATGGACAGGGAGGTCTGGTGTTGCAAAAAGTTGGACACGACTGAGTGACTGAACTGAATCATGTGCCACAGGTTATTTGGGGGGTATTTTTTCCTATATTTAAAAATGAATACAATTTTATCTCATATTATCCTCATCAAACTCTTCTGACTATATCCTTCTAACCCTCTTTTAAGCTTTCTGATCTAAAGATGTATGTATCCTATTTCTTGGCATATATCCACCACACCTATACCTGTGCACAGGAGAAAAAAAAAATCATACTAAACCTTCTCCTTTTCAAAGCAGACTAGTGGGTGTTCCTCACTGTAAATTCTTTGTGGAATAGAGTAGAAAATAAAACAAAGTTATTGCACACTAATTTATGTACATCTACCATAAAACAGTGAAACTATTAAAATATGAATCATGAGTAATTCCCTTTTGTGTTCATGCCACCTAATATATCTCTATGTAATTGGCCCATCTCCTATATTCATACCACATGCACTTATTCATGTGTAGACATCGATCTTTCAAGAACAGAAATAATTTTACTTAAGTGCAAAACTTGATCATAGTTTCCTTATTTTGAGAGTTGGTGGTTCAGATGGTAAAGAATCTGCCTGCAAGGCAGGGGACCCGGCTTCAATCCCTGGGTTCGGAAGATTACCTGCAGACAGGAATGGCAATCCACTCCAGTATTCTTAAGTGGAGAATTCCATGGATGGAGGAGCCTGGTGGGCTACAGTCCATGGGGTCGCCAAAAGTCATAACATGAATGAGCGACTAACACTTACTACTTTATTTTCATGGAATTTGTAGTTCCTTTTGAGTTCTGTCATATTAGTCAAGAAAGGCTTATTCCCCTAATCTCACTGGCACTATTGTTTTAACACTGATGTGTAAGTAGTGGGAAAATGTAACAAAAATCATAATAAAGTTAGCTATGCATAAAATTCCATGTTCCTCATTTGGTTTTGTTATTATGCAAATGGTAGCATCCAAGTTTTAAAAAAGGCATTGAGATCTTACATGATTTAAACTTCTTTTGTCCCCTCACATCATTTGATAAGTTTCCCTTATATTTTCAGTCCTGGAATTAAAATTGTACCAGTTTCTCCTCTAATCAGGGAAATGTTTATGTACTAAATCAAATGGCATTTGTGAATATGCTGTGATGGGCATACCAGCAAACAAAAGCCAGAACAACACCTTCCATTCTTGGCTCACTGGAATAAAGCTTTATATTGTATAATATTACAAAACTTCCTAGTGTAGGAGAGAAAAACACAGTATATAAATCTTGAGTTTTTTCCATGAAGCAGAAATAGCACAGTCAATAATTGAGTAGATTACAAATAACCTTTAGAAGAGGGAAATGACTAGGAACTACTGTTCTTATACATTTGGCAACAGAGAGAATGGGGGAAATATATAAAAGATACATTGAAGAAATAAAATATATTCTTGTAGAACTCTTGTACTGGATTGTATCACAAGAAAAAAGTATTGACCCAATTGAGATAATGTTACAATTTAAAATACACACTGCATATAAAATAAATCTCTTTTATTTCATGGAGTGATCCTTGAATTAAACTTTCACTTAAATTAGTATATTTGTTTTGCATATACATGTTTTATAGGATTCTACACAGCCTATACATTTTATTTTATATAGGAACTGTAAATATGAGGAAATTACAGCAGATCTTTTACATTAGCTTATGTAACAGTGGATCACAGCCTCATTATGAGCCATCCACGCAGGGCCAGCCAGGATGGATAGGTCAAAGTGGAGAGTTCTGACAAAACATAATCCACTGGAGGAGGGAAGGACAAACCACCCCTGTACACTTGCCGTGAGGACCCCATGAGCTGTATAAAAAGGCAAAGAGATATGACACTGAAAGATGAGCCCCCAGGTTGGGAGGTGTCCGATATGCTGCTGGGGAAGTACGGAGGACAACTACTAATAGCTCCAGAAAGAATGAAACAGCTGGGCCGAAGAGGAAATGACTCTCAGTTGTGGACGTGTCTGGTGTTGAAAGTAAAATCTCATGCTGTAAAGAACAGTGATGCATAGGAACCTGGAATGTTAGGTCCATGAATCAAGGTAAATTGGATGCAGTCAAGCAGGAGATGGCAAGACTGACTATCAGCATCTCAGGTATCTGTGAACTAAAATGGACGGGAATGGGTGAATTTAACTCAGATGGTATTTACTGTGTCTTAAAGATGAGCTAATTTCATCCATTTTCATAGCCAAAGTCTTTCATCTTATAATGCCTTAATCTTAAAATAATGTATATACAATGTTTTTTTACAAGTTGTATTACTGAATGACTCTGAAGAAGTAAAAGATTAAAGAAGATGTAAGAAAGAAAACAGATCTGAGACCATACATTTATGATTTTTAATTTTGGCTGATGCACTTTCATTAAAATTAATGGTTTTCTGTTGTTATTATTAGAGTTGTTCTCAAAAAATATTTACTTACATGCTTTGCTTAATATATTCTGAATAATTGGCCAGATGAAGGAGTTGAAAGATTTTACAACGTTTTCACCAGGATTTCCCTGGTGGCTCAGACGGTAAAGCGTCTGCCACAATGTGGGAGACCCGGGTTCATCCCCTGGGTCAGGAAGATCCCCTGGAGAAGGAAATGCAACCCACTCCAGTATTCTTGCCTGGAAAGTCCCATGGATGGAGGAGCCTGGTAGGCTACAGCCCATGGGGTCGCAAAAAGTTAGACATGACTGAACGACTTCACTTTCTTTTCACACTAAAGTTTATAGCACAGAAAACATTTTCATTAATGCATTTGTATGCACTCTTGACACTTGCAAACATCTCAAAATAAGACTTCAAATACTGCTTGAAATTTGCACACTGCTATAAGTGGTGTAATATAATGCCTAAAGGACTGGCCTGTTAGCTGATGAAATAGGTCAACCCATTAATCATGTTTACTTACATTTCTTTTCATTTGAGGAAAAAATATTCCAATAATTTTGTTCTAGATAAGGTGGAGCAATATGTCCCCAAATTATTTTATCTGATTGATTATATTTAAAGGTTTTAACTGAATTTTGTAGAGCTTTATTTTCATAAAAATAAAATTAAAATAAATTATTGCAAAAATATTGACAGAGAATGGTAAAAAGCCATCAATGATTATTAGAATTCAAATTCATCCCTCTTTCAATGATTTTCCAAGATAGTTTTGTAAAAATAACAAAAGTATGCACTTACTGTGCTGAATTTTATCACAATGCCTCAGCTAAAAATACTTATAAGTGTTTTATTATATTTTCTGCATGTGATTTTGTATAAGGAGAATACTCAGTGCTATAAAAATGGCTTTCATTTTTATTATTCAAACTATATCAATGATGTAAGAATATAAGAATGTAATAAAGTAAAACACAATGAGTGTGGACACAGATTCTAAAATTGAAGGCAATGATATGATATTTTCATATGGTCAGTTTTGATTTCAATGCTGGTTCTGGATCAGAGAACCAATTGAAAAATTATGAGATAAATTGTTCCTCAAAGATTGGTTGAAAAAGTATGAGAGAAATGAATTCACAACTTTTGATTGAAGCCATTGAGAATATTAAGTATACATTTATTGTTGGAGCCATTTTTGTAGAAACATGACATAAAAATGGACATTTTTACTACAGAGACAAAGATACTTGCCATATTTGTCTCATAAAATATACTCTTTACTTTCCTCTTTTTACTTCTTATTCATATGTTCATTATTTAGATACCATTTTTAATGTCTAGTCTGTTCTGGAACTCACCAAGTGTCTGTTATATTAAATCAAGTCATAATACATTTGTTACGTGATTCTACAAACACATTACATGTTTCTCTGCATTGCTAAGAACTGTGTGCTTTGCTAGTGACCTATTTTAGGCAATGTATTAAAAAATGCTAATGAAGAAGCTTGTCCCATTGGGAAGCTAGTGGGACCTTGTGAAACCCTCAGAAGTCTGATTCAAGAAATCACTGTTAGATTTTCTTTTGATAGGTATTTCTACAGAAAATTTTAAAATGGACAGAAATAGCACAGCTACACTTGTCATGTGGAATTATTTTATTTATTTATCATTTTCCATTAAGAATTGCAAAATAAGAATTATAAAAACTTCCAAAAGAAGAGCTTAAGGATTCCAATCTTTCAGATGCAAAAAAATTTTTTCTTTATTACTAACAATTCAGATTATAGCTGGGAGTTTAAAATTTGAATTTTCAGTGGCATATTTTTAGAATCAAAAAGGGAATACATATTTTTAGTATTCCCTTGACACTAAAATATGAACTGAATTTTTCCATGAGTGCCATTCTTGATAGTTCTGAAAATCAATTTGAGTTTCCCATTAATGTAGCCCCACACCTAGAGTAGTATTGCATGAAGGTTTCAGAGGCAAAGTTCTACCATAAGCATTGTTTTACTTTGTTCACAGGACTTTGGCTGAGGAGGGTAGGACAGATGTTTTACTCTCATCATGTCAAAACAGAATTGCAGGAGGACTGTCCTCGAATGTGAATTTATAGGAATGTTCTATCAAAAATCTTTCATGACCCTGAGTCAAATAAGTCAGCAAACACAGGTTTTCAATTATTACCATGGAATACTTTCCTTGGAGGAATCAAGTTCTATGCTGGTTTGAGTGTACAAATCAATTCTGACAGTACTGCAGTATTATGTTTCTGAACACTTTCAAGTTCTTATTGCAGAGATGTCAAGAAAAATTGCTCCAATATTTTATTATTTTCATAAAGTAGCTTGATGATAAAAGGGTTTTTATTTTTAGATTTATATGCCAGGGGAAATTCCACTGGCAATATTTAACTCTAATGTATGATTAATTTATCAAGATCTATCTCCTTTTCTTTAAAAAATTTAATTAGTAGATAGCACTTGCCCACTAACCTTGACCTCCACAGCTTTTCTCTGTGTGCTAGGAGTTCTGCCCAGAATAACAAGCATAGGAAAACTGGCTCTGTTTCTTGGATATTGGTCACACAGGGCTGCACAATCATCCCAAGAAGATTTGCTATCTTCCCAGAATCACACTGAATTAAAAAGGAAGTATTGACTCAACTCAATAGTTTCCTCTCCATAGTGTACCCTGCTTTTCAAATAATAAGTAAAAAGTGACAAAAACAACAACAAAAATGCTTTTAAATCATGATTTAATGTCTTCTATAAAATACAAATGAGAAAGGATCTATATATCTTCTATATCTAAAATTCCTGTGTGCTTTTTGATAATTTTTGATATAAATCTCAAAGAAAAAAGTCTATATATTTGGTGCTTTCATTTTCTATATGCAATTTTTCTCAGAGCAAACAGAATTCTCTTAAATACAGAACATTTTGAAAATATATATCATTTTTGCCTTCACATCTACAAAGAGAAGGTTTAAATCACTGCATAATATTGTAATCATTTCCAATTGAGCACAGTATTCTGGGTGCTACTGAAATTTCCTCTCTATCTCTTGTTAATAGAAGACATGAATTATATGACTATGAGATCTCACTTCAGGCAATGGGACTTTTATGGTGCATGTTCTCTATATGAAAGGATATTAGCTGTAGTTTGTTAATTTTTTTTTCTCAACACATGAGTCTAGCAACAAACCCTATTCATGGTACTATGTATCAAGAAGACATCAAATTATAATCATATAAGTTAAAGACTGTAAAATGTTAGTATCTTAAAAGAATAATGAATTTATTTGGGAAATGAAATTAGTTATTAACCCAGGAATGTGGCCAAACTTAGTAAAGCAACTGATTCAATTAGTTTAAAAAAATAGTGATATCATTATTTAAGATACTAGGATATTGGTGTCTTATTTATTTATTTTTGGTATGGCTATCTCTACCTAAGTGCAGCTTTTATAATAGGTAAAATATATATATATATATATATATATATATATATATATATCATTAATTCCAATGGCTTTAAGACCAGTTAAGAGATCATTATTTTCAGGGCTGTGTCCTTTATTAAAAAAAAAAAAAAAAAAAAAGCTTATTAATACTTGGACTCATTGTATGTCCTATTAAATGGATCTAGTCTTTCCCACCTCAGTTCAGCTTATAAGTGAAACACCACTGAAGGGACATGCTCTTGTCATGCTCTATGAACATCAGTTGTGGATAAAACTGTAAACTGCAAACCAGTTCAGCATTCTTGGGAACCCCATGAACAGTATGAAAAGGTAAAAAGATATGAAACTGAAAGATGAACCCCCAAGATCAGTGACTGTCCAATATGTTACAGCAGAAAGGCAGAGAAATAGATCCAGAAGGAATGAAAAGGCTGAGCCAAAGCAGGAATGACACCTGATTGTGAATGTATCTGGTAGTGAAAGTAAAGTCTGATGCTATAGAGAACAATACTGCATAGGAACTGGGAATGTGAGGACCATGAATCAAGGTAAATTGGAAGTGGTCAAACAGGAGATAGCAAGAGTGAACACTGACATTTTAAGAATCATTGAACTAAAATGTACAGGAAGGGGAAACTCTAATTCAGAGGCCCATTATATCTACTACTGTGGGCAAGAATTCCTTAGAAGAAATGGAGTAGGCCAAATAGTCAACAGAAGAGTCCAAAATGCAGTACTTGGGTGTAGTCTCAAAAATGACAATGATTTTTGTTTATTTCCAAGGCAAGCCATTCAATACCACAGTAATCCAAGTCCATGCTCCAATCACTAATGCTGAAGAAAATGAATTTGCACAGTTCTATGAAGTATTCCTGCCTGGAAAATCCCATGGATGGAAGAACCTGGTAGGCTACAGTTCATGGGGCCGCAAAGAGTTGGACACAACTGAGTGACTTCACTTTCTTCTTTCTTTCATGAAGACCTAAAGACCTTTTAGAAATAACATCAAAAAAAGATGTCCTTTACGTCATAGGGGACTGGAATGCAAAAATAGGAAGTCAAGAGACACCTACAGAAATAGGCGAGTTTGGCCTTGTAGTAAAAAGGGAGGCAAAGACTAACAGAGTTTTAACAAGAGAGTGCCTTGATCATAGAAAACACCCTCTTCCAACAACACAAAAGATAACTTTGTAAAAGGACATCACTAGATGGTCAATACCGACATCAGATCGATTATATTCTTTGCAGCCAAAGATGGAGAAGCTCTATACAATCAGTGAAAACAGACCAGGAGCTGACTGTGGCTCAGACCATGAACTCTTTATTGCAAAATTCAAACTTAAATTGAAGCAAGTAGGGAAAACCACTAGGCAATTCAGGTACAACCTAAATCAAATCCCTTATGATTATACAGTGGAAGTGACAAATAGATTCAAGGGATTAGATCTGATTGAGTATCTGAAGAATGATGGATGGAGGCTCGTAATATTGTACAGGAGGTGGCGATCAAAGCCATTCCCAAGAAAAAGAAATGCAACAAGGAAAATGCTTGTCTGAGGAAGCCTAACAAATAGCTGAGAAAAGAAGAAAAGCAACAAGCAAAGAAGAGAAAGAAAGATAAACCCAACTGAATGAGCAGTTCCAAAGAATAGCAAGGAGAGATAAAAATGCCTTCTTAAGTGAACAATGCAAAGAAATAGAGGAGAAAAATAGAATGGGAAAGACAAGAGATATCTTCAAGAAAATTAGAGACAAGAAGACAACATTTCATGCCAAGATTGGCACAGTAAAGTACAGAAACAGTAAGGACCTAACAAAAGCAGAATATATTAAGAAGAGGCAGTAAGAATATACAGAACTGTACAAAAAAGATCTTAATGACCTGGATAACCAGTATGGTGTGGTCACTCACCTAGAGCCAAACATCTTGGAGTGTGAAGTCAGGTGGGCCTTTGGAAGCATCACTAAGAACAAAGCTAGTGGAGGCGATGGAATTCCAGCTGAGCTATTTCAAATCCTAAAAGATGATGCTGTGAAAGTGCTACACTCAATGTACCAGCAACTTTGGATAACTCAGGCTAGCACAGGACTTGAAAAGGTCAATTTTCATTTCAAACTCAAAGAAGGGCAATGCCAAAAAATGTTCAACTGCTACTGCTAAGTCACTTCAGTCGTGTTCGACTCTGTGTGACCCCATCCCTGGGATTCTCCAGGCAAGAACACTGGAGTGGGTTGCCATTTCCTTCTCCAATGCATGAAAGTGGAAAGTGAAAGTGAAGTTGCTCAGTCATGTCCGACTCGTCGCGACCCCATGGACTGCAGCCTACCAGGCTCCTCCATCCATGGGATTTTCCAGGCAAGAGTACTGGAGTGGGGTGCCATTGCCTTCTCCAAAAAATGTTCAAACTACCCCAAAATTGCACTCATTTCACATGCTTGCAAGGTAATGCTCACAATCTTCAATCTATGCTTCAACAGTACATGAACATAGAACTTCCAGTTGTACAAGTTGGATTTAAAAAAGGCAGAGGAACCAGACATCAAATTGCTAACATCTGCTGACTCCTTGAAAAACCACAGGAATTCCAGAAAAAACATTTATTTCTACTTCAGTTACTATGCTAAAGCCTCTGACTGTGTGGATCACAACAAACTGTGGAAACTTCTTAAAAAGATGGGAATACCAGACCACCTTACCTGCCTCCTAAGAAACTTGTATGCATGTCAAGAAGCAGGAGTTAGAATCAGACATGGAACAATGGACTGGTTCCAAATTGGGAAAGGAGTGCATCACAGCTGTATATTGTCACCCTGCTTTTTTAGCTTATATGCAGAGTACATCATGTGAAATGTGGGGCTGGATGAAGCTCAAGCTAGAATCAAAATGAGCAGGAGAAATATCAATAACCTCAGATATGCAGATGACATCACCCTAATGGCAGAAAGTGAAGATGAATGAAAGAACCTCTTGATGAAAGTGAAAGAAGAGAGTGAAAAAGCTGGCTTAAAATTCAACATTCAAGAAACTAAGATCATGGCATCCAGAACCATCACTTCATGGCAAATACTAGGGAAAAAATTGGAATTAGTGACAGATTTTTTTTCTTGGGCTCCAAAAGCACTGTGGATGGTGACTGCAGCCATGAAATTAAAAGATGCTTGCTCTGTGGGAAAAAGTATGACAAACCTAGACAGTGTATTAAAAAACAGATACATCACTTTGTCAGCTGAGGTCCATATAGTTAAAACTATGATTCTTCCAACAGTCAAGTATGGATGTGAGAGTTGGACCATAAAAAAGGCTGAGTACCCCAGAATTGAAGCTTTCGAATTACATTGATGGAGAAGACCCTTGAGAGTCCCTTAAACAGCAAGGAGATCAAACCAGTCAATCCAAAAAGAAATTGACCCTTAATAATCACTGGAAGTAATGATGATGAAGCTGAAGCTCCAATACTTTAGCTACATGATTTTAAGAGCTGACTCACTGGAAAAGATCCTGATGCTGGGAAAGATTGAGGGCAGGAGGAGAAGGGGGAGACAGAGGATGAGATGCTTGGATGACACCATCGACTCAATGGACGTGAATCTGAGCAAATCCGGGGAGATAGTGAAGGACAGGGAAGCCTGGCATGCTACAGCCCACGGGTTGTAAAGAGTAAGACACAACTGAGTGACTGAACAACAACAACTCTACATTAATTTGTTTTTTTATAACGGTTACTATTAAACATTACATAACATTTATTTGCCACTCTTGACCTTAATTGTTTCAGGCTTACTGATTAAGGTATACATGCAAAATTCCTTAACAAAATTATTTATTGGTATTTTCCACAGAGAATTAACTATTAATGTTAGGGAAGTAAAATTACTGGCCAATTGAGAATCACTGTTATTATTAACACAGAGAGAGACATTGCTTAGTGGATATCTAAATATATAAGAAGAACATGATTTGCAGGTAGCAGAAATTTTAACAGATTTTATCCAACAGGTTTTACTTATGTTAGATGGCAAGAAGATAATAGTAGACCTTGGTCAGCACTATTCCAGAAAGTCAGGCAAGTGAAGACTCCATGGACTGTGACTGTGGGTCTCTTGGCTTCTCCCTTATGGTCATAGCATCTCTAAATGTTATGTATTTACTTCACTTTTAACACAGAGAGAGGGGTCTCAGCAAGAGTGGAAGAACTCTGTGTGACATCCTGTATGCTTTTCAGAAAGTAAAAGATTTCTCAAAAGCTCCTAATAGATATCTACTTTATATATTATTGGCAAAACCTGGATTAAAGTCAGATTCCTTTTGTAAGGTCTGAACTTTCTGAGACCAAAGGGACTCTTCAGAACACCTCAATAAAATCTCAGTCCTAATTGCATCAAAGAAAGAGAACAACCACTCTGGGGCTGGACATAAGGAGTGACCATCTCAATTTTATTGTGTGTGTGTGTGTTTATTAACCATGTTAGGAATTTTGAAGTTTTATTAGATTAATGAGCTAATTCTTTTAACTTGGATGGTTAATGCATAAAATTACAGCATCTGCTGTTTGCTTCTTGATATCACAGGTTATAAATTATACCCAGTGAGATAAAAAGTGTAGGAATCCAGGGAAATGGCAAGAATATCCTAAATTTTAGGAATGAAGTGTCAACATAATTATAGGTGGATTATAGAAGCAATAGTATTTTCAGTCCATGGCACCATAGAATCTATTTTACTAGATGGTCACATTAGGGAATTGCCTATTTTTCATTATTGTTGTATGCTTTGAAGGAATTTTTGTTACTATCATTATTTTAATGCAATGAACAATTGGTTTTACAAGAACATTTTGTTTGGCATCAAAAATGCCATGTGATGCTCTATGCTGCTGCATTCCAAATAGAGGTAACTCTAATAAAGTATTCATATTTTCATACTGGAATGAGAAAATAAAAAAAAATGAACTCTGTAAATAAATTGTCGTACTGCCCTTTCCCTTCTAACTCTACAAACTTAGATGAAGTCAACAATTAGATGCTGTACAGATGCTTCAGAGATTCTTGTAATTACAACAATATAATTTCCCAAATGATATTTTTTCATAAAGTCTAATGATAATTTCAGGTCTGTGAAGGAGAAAAAGTAGTGTTCAAAAAATATGCAATGCTCATTTATAAAATGTTTTCTTTTAAAGTCAAACTCAAATGTGAAACAGAATACAATTACTACTTAGATCACACTGGTGAAGTGGATTTATTGATTTCTTTTATGCTGTTTCCTTTTATACCTCAATATAGTAACTACATTTTACTTACATTTTACTTTTAGTGCGATAATTAAGATGATGTAAGCGCTTAGCACAAGTTGGAATCAAGATCACCAGCAGAAATATCAATAACCTCAGATATGCAGATGACACCACCCTTATGGCAGAAAGTGAAGAACTAAAGAACCTCTTGATGAAAGTGAAAAAGGAGAGTGAAAAAGCTTAAAGCTCAACATTCAGAAAACTGAGATCATGGCATCCAGTCCTTCCACTTCATGGCAAATAGATGGAGGAACAGTGGAAAAAGTGAGAGACTTTATTTTTGGGGGCTCCAAAATCACTGCAGATGGTGATTACTGCCATGAAATTAAAAGACACTTACTCCTTGGAAGGAAAGTTATGACCAACCTAGACAGCATATTAAAAAGCAGAGACATTACTTTGTCAACAAAGGTCCGTCTAGTCAAGACTATGGTTTTTCCAGTGGTCATGTATGGATGTGAGAGTTGGACTATAAAGAAAGCTGAATGCCAAAGAACTGATGCTTTTGAACTGTGGTGTTGGAGAAGACTCTTGCGAGTCCCTTGGACTGCAAGGAGATCCAACCAGTCCATCCTAAAGGAGATCAGTCCTGGGTGTTCATTGGAAGGACTGATGCTGAAGCTGAAACTCCAGTACTTTGGCCACCTTATGCAAAGAGCGGACTCACTGGAAAAGACCCTGAACCTGGGAAAGATTGAGGGCAGGAGGAGAAGGGGACAACAGGATGAGATGGCAGGATGGCATCACCGACTCAATGGACATGGGTTTGGGTGGACTCCGGGAGTTTGTGATGGACAGGGAGGCCTGGCGTGCTGCAGTTCATGGGGTCGCAAAGTCGGACACGACGGAGCGACTGAACTGAACTGAAGCACCTAGCACATGGTAATCACTAAGATATATCCATCTCCTCCTTTACCATAATTTTTCAATCTTAAGATAAAGTGGATTTAGTTGTAGCATCTTTAGTTGTAGAAGTGAAGGGGTATCACTAACTATGCCCTCTGCTCAGATTACTTTCTTTTTTTATAGTTCCATCCTTGAAACTCATCTATTTCAGTGCCATGTATATTATTAGGTGAAATCTTTTCCCCAAATCTATGCATCAACTTCTATCCAAATGACTTGGGATAGATGATTTGGAAAGCTACATGAATATTAACATTGTATTTCAATAATATAGAATTTGAAGAGATTCTAGCCCTCTTTTTCCTATGAGATATATTTTAAAATCTGTACTTTTAATCTTGAATGCCAGAAAGCATTTTCTGGAGCAAATATCAGAGTTTTTGTTACTTACAACAATAATACATTGGTTCCTTTTTATCCTAGTTATTCCCCCATTTGGTGATACAAAGACACCAGACATCATCCTATATGGAGTTTCCCTGGTGGTTCAGATGATAAAGAATCTACCTGCAATGCAGGAGACTTATGTTCACTTCCTGGGATGGGAAGATCCCCTGGAGAAGGGAATGGCTACTCAATCCAGTGTTCTTGCCTGGAGAATTCCACAGATAGAGGAACGTCCACGGTGGACTGCCAGTCCATAGAGTCACAGAGAGTTATCCTATATGCACTTCTGTCTATAATATAGAAAGAGAGTTTGCATATGCATTGTCCCCTCCCTCCTGAGAAAGGGAGACCTAATCTCCTTAATATTATCACATTCTCCTGGGGAAGAAAACAGAAGAACCCTGCGTTCCTGTTCATTGGAATATAAATAAATGTCTCCATCAACGGAATTTACTAACCAGGATTTTATCCCCTTTAAAATACAAAAAAATAGCTACTACCTAAGGTGAGGCAAAACTCTCAGGTCTCTCAAAATGTAATAATCTGGTAACATTTTAGACTTGTCATTTCATAAGCCACATCTTGTCTCAGAAAGTTCTGGCCTTGCAGAAATATAAAATTCTCTATGTCCCCAACCCTACTTTTTCAAAATTGGACCAGCCTGTCACTTTTCTGCCACTGCCCAGAAAAGGCACGGACACACTAATAAGAGAGTAAATACGGAACTAACAGAATTTGAGAAACTAATTAGCTAAAAGAGGGAATGAGTAGTTGACTTAAGATCAATTCTACAGGTATCAATTTGAACTAATGAAGAGATAGAAACTAAGGAATTACTACCACATGAGTAATAAAATGAAGAAAAATGTGAGAAAATTAAAAACCCAAGGCAATTTATACTTAGGATTTTATGGGATTTAATGGGATTTGTCATTAATACAGGAGAAACAAAAACATTTTTTGAAATAAGGAATGGAAAATGTTGTAAGGAAGTAAATGCCAATAGGTTAAATATTATAGCAAATTCAAATAAATTAATAGCAATGCATTTACTCAGTTGATCAAGGCAGTTCTTAGAGATCTGCAGCAGAGAAATTGTTTTGGGTTCTTAGACAGATGGAATATTGGTATGATTCGAGGACTGAATGTTGCATTGAAGAGGAGACATGGCAAGAACATTTAGGAGAATGCCTCTGAAGGAAAAGTAAAGGACATCTTTGTAGCTAAAGGATGATATGGTGTGTGTTTGTGTGTGTGTAAAGAGAATGGATTTTTGTTTGTTAAAAACTGATGAAGCTTAGTTGATTTATAGGCAGAAGGAAGAGAAATAGCTAATAATTAAAAAGCAGATTAGTATGAAACTTGAGAAAAATGTCTACATTTTTTGCTTAAGTCAAAATATGGGCGGCTTTTTATTTTATAGTTTAGGGAAAATTAAAGACTCTTATGTTCCATAATATATCCTGAGCTTTGAAGTACATAAGGTGATGCTAATCTAACCCTTGATGAATTCAGTAACGGATATATTTCTTAGTTATTGAGAAAGTGAACAGAGGCAATATCCTACTGCCTGCCTATGCAATTGTGACCAATTTACCAAAGTATTTATCTGTTGGATTCAGGCAGCTGTTGATTTTTGTTTTGTTGAGCTTTCAGCGAGGTAGACCACCTTAGTGAGCACTTGAATACCATATGGTTTCATAATGTTGACAAGAACAACTGCTTCACTGTTGTAATTCCTGTACATCTAAGGAATCATAATATTATATAAAGGGAATGAATTAGGTTTTTTATACTGATTGACTGCTTAGAGTGCTATATTTAAAAGAAAATAGTTTATTTTGTTCACAATTCCACTCAAACACAACCAACAAAATATAATACTGTCTCATGGTGGTGGCTTTATGCTGGTTACAGAGTATGAAATTTTAAAGAATTGTACTCTGAGGATCTATAAGTAAGAATTCTTTTATTTTAATTTTACAGAGAAGTACTATGATGTTTAAATGAAGTAAAGTATTATTTCTTGTTCAATATATTCTGCAAATATCAATAATTCATTTACTTTTATTCATGAAACTTTGTTCAGTACTTAATCCCATATTAATTAACATAATCATATCCAGTCGAATATGCATAATACTTTTTATACAATATCTAGAATTATGATTTTAATATACTATGTCAGAATGTGCCATGACTTTTAAAAATGAAGTCAATAATAAAGTTTGGGGAAAATAAGAAAGCAAAAATAAAACAGGATATTTTATTTTAAATTTAAGCAAGATAGCACGTAATAACAAAGAATTAAAAACTTGATATATATGTATCTGATTAATAATATTCTATCAGAGACTAACAATAAAATGCATTGTAGAAAAATATATTGCACATAGAAATGTAAGAGCCATTATTACATTCTATACTTCCATCTTAATCAAACTAGAAAAATATACAAAGATAAGCAAATTATTTTAATGGAAATGAGTTCTGGAGCCACTTGATTATAGAGGTTGCTTAGCAAGTACAGCCCCATACAATGGTATAGAATGGAGATAGGCGTTGGCACAAACATTCATACAGAGAAATATGAGCTCACCATCAAATAGAAGCACATTTTAGAAATTCTGATCTTTAAGGGAAAATAAATTTTTGTGTAATAATTATATTATAAAATGGAGAACCGATATGTCTCTTCACACTGTAAAAGTCTGCCAGGATATGTGATTCCCAAGCATATTTAACTGAGTGTTCTTACCATCAATGTTAACAGCCTATCCTGAAGAAGCATCCCTTCTCCTCTAGGGACAGAAAAGAAAAACTTCAATTATCTCTTCCCTACACATTTCATTTTGTATTTTTTTTCCTGTTCTATGAGCTTGTAGTACTCATCTTCATGGCCATACTAGAAATTAATCATATATGATTATTTAGGAATTTTTCTGTTTTATGTGTTAATTCTTTCTTTATTTCAGTTTCTCAGGGAAATGGTCATACTTGTATCACTCACTTTATAAAATACAGTAATGTATACCCATGAGTTTTCTATACAGAAAAACACATTATCTCATTTCCGTATTCAAAGAACATATTCTTAAGCTCAAATAGAGAAGAAACTTAGGTATCAACAATTTCAGTAAACTCCCTATTCTGTGAGTAAAGCCCTTTAGGGAAAAAATTTATCAAGATATGTGTACATTCATGCAAAAACTTTCTTTTATTTTACTTTTATTTGTCTTACTCATTTTGTATACTTTTTAAAGTAGAAGAACATGGTGACTATTAAAGTAGTGCCAAAATGTTACAAAAGTCCAGCAATTAAAGCATTATGATTTGAATGAGAACCAAAGCCCAGGAAATTATTTGGTTCATGTTATTTCATATCATCTTATGTAGGAAAGGGAGCATGAAAAGAATAGCTGTTTGCCTCCAGAGTTTCTAGAAGAAATGTTTATGCTCATGGTAGATTAATAGAAGTTAAGGGTAATAGAATATGGTAGACAGATATGGGATTCTTCTCTTTAAGACGCATTATGTTTCAAAATATTTTGGAAGACAACTATCTGGAGAAACAATGATGGGACAGACATCAACAAGTCCAAAACCTAACAAATTAAAATTTTAGCTTTAAAGGGACCAGAAGAGAGAATGAGACTGAAAACATAAGGGTGATATGAAATGACTGGTGGTTAACAAAGTAAAATAAAAACAGAATACAAGTCACATTCATCTTGTGATTCTAATTTTAATGTACCACTAGCTAGCATATTTATATGGTGATTCTAAATACTAAAGTAAAATTGACTGTTTTTGCATACTTTGACTTTTTTTTTTTTTACCAGAATTACCAAAGTTTTACTAAGTTGTTCATGGTATAGTACAAAACAATTTTATCATATGATTATAATTTCTACATGGATAATTACATATCTTCAGACATCAGCATTATAAAGAGATTAGTAACATGGTTATTATCATGGGGTGTCAGTAACTTATACGAAGTGACTATCTCATTTGTTCTGAACAGACTTTGGGACTCTGTGGGAGAAGGCGAGGGTGGGATGTTCTGAGAGAATAGCATTGAAACAAGTATACTATCAAGGGTGAAACAGATCACCAGCCCAGGTTGGATGCATGTGACAAGTGCTCAGGGCTGGTGCACTGGGAAGACCCAGAGGGATGGGATGGAGAGGGAGGTGGGAGGGGTGATCGAGATGGGGAACACATGTAAATCCATGGCTGATTCATGTCAATGTATGGCAAAAACCACTATAATACTGTAAAGTAATTAGCCTCCAACTAATAAAAATAAATGGAAAAAAAAAACATAGTAAAGTTTTCGCTATAACTCTTTCACAAACTATGCTTTGAATATGACAATAGACATTAAGAGCCTACTATGTGCAAGACACTATTCTAAGAACTTTGAAGAACTTGGAGATAACAAAGACATTGTTCCTGTTTATGGCAGTAAAATTGATACTTCACCTTGCTGCTACTGGGAATAAGTATGTAAAATGCAGTTCATAACTAATAAACACTTTACAATTTTAGATAAACCAAAAAAAAATTAAACTAGTTCCACATACTTTTATTTATTATGATTTCACTGGCAAGAAAGATAACTACATGCATACATTTATGATATTTTTTGCTAACCTTTTGGAATACTTATAAACGATAATGCATCTGAAACTTTTAAATTATATTAGTAATTTTCTGCATTGACTTTAGTTTTTTTTATAATCCAATGACTGGATTTTCAATATGAAAAGTCAGTGCAGGCAACAAGCTGCATTAGCACAGAGTATAAGACATTTTACACTATGCATTATAGAGGGAAAAATATGGATATTTTAGAGATAGTATCATATTAGTAAGAATTATTTAAAAGTATTATAAAATAGAAAATAACTGATAGGATTTTCAGACTATCACAAAAAGCTACAAGTGCATCTTAAAATAGACATGTATACTCAGTCATAAAAAAGAACAAAATAATGCCATTTTTAGTGACATGAATGGGCCTAGTGATTGTCATACTGAGTGAAGTAAGTCAGAAAAAGACAAATATCATACAACATTGCTTACATGTGGAATCTAAAGAAATGGCACAAATGAACCTATTTACAAAACAGAAGTTGGGTCACAGATGTAGAAAAGAAACTCGTGCTTATTTGGAGGAAAGAGAGGGTAAATTGTGTGATGGACATTAACATATACACACTGTTTCACTGGTGGCTCAGACAGTAAAGAATCTGCCCACAATGCAGGAGATCTGGGTTCAATTCCTGGGCTGGGAAGATCCCCTGGAGAAGGAGATGGCAGCCCACTCTAGTACTCTTACCTGGAGAAATCCATGGGAGAGGAACCTGGCAGGTTACAGTCCATGGGGTCACAAAGAATTGGACATATATGTGTCACTAACACACACACACAGCTAATAAGAACCTACTGAATAGCACAGGGAACTCTTTTCAATACAGTGTGATGACCTATATGGGAATAGAATCTAAAAAAGAGTAGATATGTGTGTGTGTGTAATTGACCCTGCTGTATAGCTGAAACCAACACAACATTGTAAATCAACTATACTCCATGAAAATTAATTTTAAAAAGAAATGTATAATGATAAAGTGAAAGCCACTCAGTTGTGTCCAACTTTTTGCGGCCATGGGATTCTCCAGGTCAGAATACTGGGGTGGGTAGCCATTTCTTTCTCCAGGGGTCTTTCCAACCCAGGGATCAAGCCCAGGTCTCCCACATTGCCGGAGGATTCTTTGCCAGCTGAGCCACCAGGAAAGCCCAAGAGTACTGGAGTGGGTAGTCTAGCCCTTCTTCCCAACTCAGGAATATAGAAGTGGCCTCTCCTGTACTGCAGGCGGATTCTTTGCCAGCTGAGCTACTAGGGAAGCCCACGTTAATGATACCCACTCTCTAAATTATCCTTCTGATTTTTTATAATATGATTATATAAGGAAAGAAAAAACATAGCTATTTAAGCTCCAACACCCATTTGCCATGCACAGATGCAAACATACATACATACATATGTGCAAGTATACACAAATGCATACACACACTAGTATGAAACTGAGTGAAACTCATTTACAGCAAAACCACGATACTCCACACCAAATGAAAGATCTTTCAGCTCCATAGGAGAATAAAACATAAGCAGAATTCCCTACAGGCTTTATTAGCTGAATTCATGTCTGGGTTTACTCCTTTGCTGTTTTCTCTCTTCACGGAGCTGCTTAGATGAGGTGTTTCATTTACATAATCAAGGATTCCTATGGCTCAGTTCTTCACTCAGAACAGCTCTGTGGGGATGCAATAGGAGTACAGTGCATATGAATAGGGAAGTAAATAACAGAAAAACAAGTCTAAACCTTTCTAAACCCTGCCTTTAACACTAGTTGGAAAAGCACATCACACATAACACACATTCACACAGCCAGCACCCTTTCCCTTTCATGCCATGAGCAGATTTTGCTGTAACTTCCTAGTTAGCACATATGACCTAATGGAAGAATCTGGTTCTGAAGTCACTGGTTTCATACCCTGGCCCCATCATCTGCTAACTGGGTGATCATAAAGAATTTAAATTCTCAAGCATTAAACATTTTTCATTTGACCCTCAAAGAAATTCAGGTTTGGTATTACCTGTCTCTATTTTACATTTGAGAAAATTAAATTTCAAATTAGTAATACAAACTGGCTGTGGGTCCACCTCAAACAAGTGACATGTCTAGTGGTGAGACTTCCTTTATCCATACCCCTTAGTTCATATAACATCAACAAAAACACCAAGTTTTTTCATAAAATCAATTTTGTAATAACATATTTTTCCACACACTGTGAAGGAAGGCTTGGAGCTTTACAAAGCTTCATTAAGTTTTTAGTGTGAGAAAATATTGATAAATCATGACCAATAATTTTTAGCAACTCTGTAGCCTGCATTCTCTTTATTAGCTCACAGGGGAAAGTGTCTCCTTATGAATGACATCAGTGCCTCCATGTAAAAATACTGTTTTAGTTAATAGTGATCCTGTGCATGAGTGTGACCTTACAGTAGCCTAAATAAGATATAGGAAAGAACCAAATTACTTCTCTTTACTCTTTCCTCTGCCCACAGACAGAACCATGTTGGGCATGGCTACCTGAACTGCATAGAACATAAGAACAGGAAAAAGGGAAAGGGGGAGAAAAACACAATGGGAGAGATAGGATTAAGTGGAACCAACAACCAGGTACCGGACCCTGTCCATTCTTCTACCTGTGAGTATCAACATCTTAAGGTTCAATTGGGTCACATGGCTGGTACTTTGGTTAAGAAAGTGCAATGGGATAACCTAAACTTTGGTTTTGCTTTTATTGAAAGATTAGAGAACCTCACAGTATTAAAGAAAATATATTCGGTCTGGTTGGAGTTTCCATGTGAAGGCCCTGAACAAGAGGAACATTAACCTTCAGCATTTCACTTTTCTAGCATGAAAAGACACTTGCCCAGAAAAAGTTTGTCACATTGTTGATGTTGTGCCAGGGAATTCCAGATTGATCACACATTCTGCCTGTATCTTAACCAGTGGCAACACTCTATGAAAACCCCAGAATGTGTCTATTCTACTGCGAGTCTTAAGCTTTATTCTATTAACATTTAATGAAATCGATGAATCAGAAATTCTTAAAATTATTGTCACAAAGAAAACACTGTGAAACTAAGTCTATTATGGATCCATGCATTATTCTTGGCATAAAAAAATTGTAATTTTGTTTTTATATATTCCTGACATCTAAATATTTAATAGATACACAGGAGGCCAGTTTATCTTTAAGCCATCAGGGTCTCAAAAGGTACCTTTTTTTCATAAGGCTTTTTCAAATTTTCAAAACAATTTTCTAATAGGACATTTTTGTCAAGATGTAATCTGAAAAAGTTGATGTTTGAGTAAACATTATTTCTAAAACAACCGGAGTGAAAATTAATCCACCCTGGATATTAAAAATAGATTATTAAATATAAGTCTAAGAATACAATTAGATAGAAACTTGAGAAAATACACCAAAAATAGAGTTCCCCCATTTATCTTGTGGAGAACTGCTTGTTTGACATGGAGATTAATTTATACAGCCTCCCAGTTGGGCTTGCCTTGATAGGGCATTTCTTAAGATTAAGCAATAATGTTTCAGTTGTGATATCTTATTTTTTGTGGTTTCTTCACCTATACATAAGGATCAGTTCAGGTCAGTTCAGTCACTCAGTCGTGTCCAACTCTTTGCAACTCCATGAACCACAGGATGCCAGGCCTCCCCGTACATCACCAACTCCTGGAATCCACCCAAACCCATGTCCATCGAGTCAGTGATGCCATCCAACCATCTCATTCTCTGTCATCCCCTTCTCCTCCTGCCTTCAATCTTTCCCAGCATCAGGGTCTTTTTCAATGAGTCAGCTCTTCACATCACGTGGCCCAAGTATTGCAGCTTCAACGTCAGTCCTTCCAATGAACACTCAGGACTGATCTCCTTCAGGATGGACTGGTTGGATCTCCTTGCAGTCCAAGGGACTCGCAAGAGTCTTCTCCAACACCACAGTTCAAAAGCATTGATTCTTCGGCACTCAGCTTTCTTTACAGTCCAACTCTCACATCCATACATGACCACTGGAAAAACCATAACCTTGACTAAACAGACCTTTGTTGGCAAAGTAATGTCTCTGCTTTTTAATATGCAGTCCAGGTTGGTCATAATCTTCCTTCCAAGGAGTAAGCATCTTTTAATTTCATGCCTGCAGTCACCATCTGCAGTGATTTTGCAGCCTAGAAAAATAAAGTCAGCCACTGTTTCCCCATCTATTTGCCATGAAGTGATAGGACTGGATGCCATGATCTTAATTTTCTGAATGCTGAGCTTTAAGCCAACTTTTTCATTCTCCTCTTTCCCTTTTATCAAGAGGCTCTTTAGTTCTTCTTCACTTTCGGGCAAAACGGTGGTGTCATCTGCATATCTGAGGTTATTGACATTTCTCCCGGCAATCTTGATTACAGCTTGTGCTTCCTCCAGCCCAGCGTTTCTCATGATGTACTCTGTGTAGAAGTTAAATAAGCAGGGTGACAATATACAGCCATGACATACTCCTTTTCCTATTTGGAACCAGTCTGTTGTTCCATATCCAGTTCTAACTGTCACTTCCTGACCTGCATACAGGTTTCTCAAGAGGCAGGTCAGGTGGTCTGGTATTCCCATCTCTTTCAGAATGTTCCACAGTTTGTTGTGATCCACACAGTCAAAGGCTTTGGCATAGTCAATAAAGCAGAAATGGATGTCTTTCTGAAACTCTCTTGCTTTTTCGATGATCCAGCGGATGTTAGCAATTTGATCTCTGGTTCCTCTGCGTTTTCTAAATTCAGCTTGAACATCTGGAAGTTCACGGCTCACATATTGCTGAAGCCTGGCTTGGAGAATTTTGAGCATTACTTTACTAGCGTGTGAGATGAGTGCAATTGTGAGGTAGTTCGAGCATTCTTTGGGATTGCCTTTCTTAGGGGCTGGAATGAAAACTGACCTTTTCCAGTCCTGACACTGTGAAAGTGCTGCACTCAATATGCCAGCAAATTTGTAAAACTCAGCAGTGGCCACAACCCTAACCCTAACCCTAACCCACTGTTAGGTTGTGGCCACTGCTGAGTTTTCCAAATTTGCTGGCATATTGAGTGCAGCACTTTCACAGCATCAGCTTTCAGGATTTGAAATAGCTCAACTGGAATTCCATCACCTCCCCTAGCTTTGTTCATAGTGATGCTTCTAAGGCCCACTTGACTTCACATTCCAGGATGTCAGGCTCTAGGTGAATGATCACACCATGGTGATTCTGGGCCATGAAGATCTTTTTTGTATAGTTCTTCTGTGTATTCTTGCCACCTCTTCTTAATATCTTCTGCTTCAGTTAGGTCCCTATCATTTCTGTTCCTTAATGAGCCCATCTTTGCATGAAATATTAGGGGAATCATACCATTTTTCTTGCTGAGGGAAGGTTCTCTGGGTTGAATAAAATACTATATGAGAAACTAAAATGCACTGAATGCACATCAGGTGTATAATTTAGTCTAATATTTCCACCCTTGCATTTGTTTGAACAGTCAGAAGTAAGAGACAAAAAAGTTACTCAGTGTTCATATTTCTTCCTCTCTATTTCTTTAACATTTATAACATTCAACAAACTAATCTAACAATAATTTCCTCCTTATTTTATGACATTTGTGGAATGACATTGGCTAAGTCAGTACTAGAAATTTTTTTAAAGATCTGGGTAGTCTTCATTTTTGGAAAAGTTTATGCTCACATTGTCTGCAAGGTGTTACAACTACAGAGAGAAATACCTTCTCATTTCAGACAGTTATTTGCATGCAGCACTCAAATTATGAATTGTCGCTTGTTACTGTTTAGTCACTAAGTTGTGTCTGACTCTTGGGACCCCATAGATTGTAGCCCACCAGGTTCTTCTCCCCATGGGATTTCCCAGGCAAGAATACTGGAGTGGGTTGCCATTTCCTTCTCCAGGGGATCTTCCTAATCCAAGGATTGAACCCACGTCTCCTGCATTGCAGACAGATTCTTTACCACTGAGCCACCATGGAAGTCACTCAAATTACAAATACCTAACTGAAACTTTTTATCAAGAATCTGGGGATTTCCTTCTGACAACTGCCAAGGGGTTTGACTTTAATCATTCACAATGATTTCAGATAAAAAAGAGGGTGGGAAGAAATGAGGAAACTTGTCACTAGAGTTGCAATAAGGTTTTTAGTTCAACTTACAAAGAATAACCCCATTGCAGCCTATTCAGTCCTGCACACAAGATTCACTTTTCTTTTTATAATTTATCATCCATGTCACAGTTCACTAAGAGAAGCTGATTCAATAATTATGATAAAGGAATTATTATGTTATTTCATAACATTGGGAGAATATGAGGGAATAAAGCTTCACTAGGGAAATTCGACCTGAAGTTTTCTTGAAGCATTGGAACAGGGGAGCAGGACCCAAGCACAAGTGTTAACTTTTACCCGGCCCTTCATCTTGTTTTATTTTGTTTTCTAATAGCATCTCCTCAGGCAAGTGTTTCTTAATAATACTATATAACATCAGTGCCCTCACAGCCATTATCTTTTATCATATTCAGCTGAATTTTTAATTAAAGGCATTATATCCATCTAAAATTATGTTACATATATAATATATGGTATTGTTAAACTCCACACTAATTAAGATCTTTATAGGACAGGATCCATTACATTTATTACTCTGCTATATATCTGATGCCTAGGGCTGTACCTGTAACTATTAGTACATAATCACTGAATATCAAGTGAATAGAAAAAATACACACACACACACACACATATATATATATGCTTTTCCCCCCAGGAACTCAGATTCGAAGATTGTACATATACAATTTTTTTCTAATAAAATCAAGCTCATAAGTTACATCTGGTTTTCAAGGAACCAAAGAACAGATCTTTTCCAATAATAATTTTTTTCTTTCATTTTAGTAACCGTATTTCTGAGTTTTGGCAATATGGAAAACTGGTTATCTTAAAAAAAATTCTATATACCAAAAGGAAAACTCAACGGGATAACAGAATATCTTTCAAAACTCTGTATACATGCACAGGTTAGAGCACAACAAAGGACAGGAAAACCTTTCATTCCAAAGTGAAGTGGATGCTGAAAACCAGATTTGGGCTAAAACTGAAATTTATCAAATGAGATGATTCAGAGGACTGATTTGTATTTGTACTGACTGATTTGTATCTTCAGGAATAGAGAAAAGGTTTTGGTTTTATGAAAGTTTGGGAGAGGAGCTAAGAAAGCCATAGCAGAATGAGGTATTTGAGATATTACACTTTACATGAGCAAATGGATAGTAAAAATTTTCTGACTGAAAAAGTCACATTTTTTTTTCTTTAAACATCTTTATGTAGGTAAATTTGACCTACAGTAAACTGCACATTTTATTATATAAAAATTATAGCACAATACACTGACAAGAAAATAGCAAGTAAAGATATAGTTCCTTATCACCAAAATCAGTAATTTGTCTCTGCTACTTGCAGTTAACAAGACTTTTAAAATCACACATTAATATACAATATCCTGCACTCTAACATTGTCCTTTGCCAATGACTATCCCTGATTAACAGGTTATTATGAAAAATAAGATAATTTTGTAGAAAAATTTGATGATAAACATAATCCACTGTGTTCTAAGGTGAAAACATTAAACTTATAATTACCAATATATAAACTATATTAAAGAAAATAAACAGTGTTTAAAATGTACACAGAATACATTCAATATTCACCTTACACTGACCCATAAAAGTGCTTCACATTACCAATGTATTGTACAGACCACATTATCTAACCATAATTCAATTAAGTTCAAAGTCAACAATAAATTATAAAGGGAAAACATTTAGCATGTTTAGAAAGGCATTTTCCTGCTATTCTAAGAACTGGAAGTGAAAGTGAAAGTGTTAGTTGCTGTCCACCAGGCTCCTCTGTCCGTGGAATTCTCCAGGCAAGAATACTGGAGTGGGTAGCCATTTCCTTTTCCAGGGGATCTTCCCAACCCAGGGATCAAACCTGGGTCTCCTGCATTGCAGGTAGATTCTTTTATTGTCTGAACCATCAGAGTAGCCTTAACTCTGACTAAAATATCATTTATGTGCAAAATTAAATTATAATTTTTAAGCAAATGTAAAAAAATAAAACTTTTGTATACTTAAAGGATATAGTTATGAAAATATTTTAAAGTAAGAAAACCAAGTTTACTCATGATTGTTACTTAAAGAATGTCTGATACAGTGATAAATTCTGGTGTTGGAGAAACACAAACATATTCATTAATGGAGAAGCACTTCTTCACTATCTCATCTTGTATATTATGATATTCTAGATCCAGTTGATTAACTAAGTCTTAAGTAATACTTGGTTATTTACTATTTAGTTTGAGAAAACTATTGAATTCTCCCTGTGTAACAAACACTATGCCATGCACTGATGAACTAAAATGAAAAAAAGCTATGCCTTTCAAGAAGCATACTGCCTTACTACAGCATGGGTGAGCTAATATAATAACAATAAATTTTAGTAACAACTCTGATGGATGGAAACCAGTGTACTGTGGTATTGTATTGAATGGATACCAAATAAATATGCTGTAAATTGTTTGTTAGCATCATTTAAATGAATCATGGTAGGAAATAGAATGCAAGTAACAACTTACATACATAAAATATGTTCTAAATATGTTCTCTCTCTGTACCTCTCTCTTTTTCTCCCCTACAGATAACTTACTAAGCAGAAAGAGGAAACTAAAGCCCTAGAACAGAGATTTCTTTCATTGTTCCTTCTCTCACTAGTCTTTGTTTGTTGTGTTTTTGTTTATTTTTTCTATGATTCCTCTTAAAGTCCCTTTGAAGGGTATGTAGACATCTATTCTGCCCAAAATATAATGACATGATTTGTGTCACTTCTGTAAGTTGGACTGAAGGATATAGGTTAAATGAATGAAGCTTTCAGTTTTTTGTTTTGTTTTGGTTTTGTTTCTGAGGATGAAGTGACTTAGGACATCAAGGTGACTGCTTTGGACTCATTGTACCTACTGATGAAATTTCACCAATGTAATATTGTTAACTGTCTCATAGCACATTAAGGCTTATTTTTTATTAATGTTTTTCTAAAATTTTTTTAACACAAATATTTTTAGGTCAGAGAGCGTAATGGATATTATTTCTTTAATTATAGATAGCACTCTCTCTTAGACCCAGGAAATACCTTGGATATCAAAAAAATCTTCAGTACAAAGTTCAACATTTCTGTCTGCTCCTTCCTGTACATTTTTAAAGTTGATTTCTGTGTTCCAAGAATAAAATAAAAATATGTCAAGACAACAATATACTGACAAGGAACCTGAAATAAAATTCATGTTACTTCACTGACTGAGCTAATACTTGTAAGACTCACTCATATCTATGTAACAAAAATATGTTATATATATTTTTGCTTTCAAATTATATTTGTAACTTGAAAGGTAAGCTGTACAACCAAAAAGAAAAAGAAAAAGCTGACCTAAAATTTAACATTCAGAAAACAAAGATCATGGCATCCGGTCCCATCACTTCGTGGCAAATACATGGGGAAACAATGGAAACAGTGACAGACTTTATTTCCTTGGGCTCCAAAATCACTGCAGATGGTGACTGCAGACATGAAATTAAAAGACACTTGCTCCTTGGAAGAAAAGCTATGACCAACTAGAAAGCATATTAAAAAGCAGAGACATAATTTTGCCAACAAAGGTCTGTACAGTCAAAGCTATGGTTTTTCCAGTGGTCATGTATGGATGTGAGAGCTGGATCATAAAGAAAACTGAGCACCAAAGAATTGATGCTTTTGAACTGTGGTGTTGGAGAAGACTCTTGAGAGTCCCTTGGACTGCAAGGAGATCCAACCAGACCATCCTAAAGGAAATCAGTCCTGAATATTCACTGGAAGGACTGATGCTGAAGCTGAAGCTCCAATACTTTGGCCAACTGATGTGAAGAAATGACTCATTGAAAAGGCCCCTGATGCTGGGAAAGATTGAAGGCAGGAGGAGAAGGGGGCAACAGAGGATGAGATGGTCAGATGGCATCACTGACTCGATGGACGCGAGTTTGAGCAAGCTCCTGGAGCTGTGATGGCCAGGGAAGCCTGGTGTGCTGCAGTCCATGTGATCGCAGAGAATCGGACACCACTGGGCAACTGGACTGACTGAAGCTGTACGGCCAAATATTAATATGAATATTTGTGATCACTTTTTCCTTAATGTTTTCAGGAAAAACAAATAATTTTAAATATATCTGAAAAACTGAAAAGAATACTTCATAAGGAACATTATATATGTATATATACATACATACATACATATATATATATATATATATATATATATCATGTCAGACATAATGAGGAACTTAAGCAGAATCTTATTGCAAGGATATCATAAATTAATAGAGAAATTCAGCCTAGGCTTGTTTTAATTTTAAGTTACTATTCAACAAATATATTGTATAACTGAGATGTTTCCATAAAGTCTTATTTAAAGGGCACAAAAATAAGCATGGATCTCTGAAAGAATCCAACTCTTCATTTAGTTTCATTAGCAATTTCCAACTCCATTATATTAACTCATAACTATGATGATAGGTTTATTGCCTAAATTCAGCTTCATTTTATCCTACAACGACAAGGATTTAGAGATATAGTGTTGTAATATCAGCAAGGGAGAAAATATAGCATAATGATCTATATCAAATACAAGATCTAGGCTTCTGATTTATATTTATCTAAGTATAAAGTACATCTGGTGAGAGGCATTGGGGGATCTATAAATTGGGACACTGGGGAAACAAGTAGAGATTGACCAATTAAGGGCAGACCAGAAAACTCATGAGATAACAAAGGGTAAAATAAAAAAGAAATAGACAATGAATGAGCCAAGGAAGCAAGGACTTCATAACCCAATACTCTAGAGAGAAATACGGTGCATAGAACTGAAATATCCATTGCTTCTCTCTTTTATGTGCAATCATTTCTGCATCTATAATCTTTTCAGAAACGGTGGGTGGGAGACCTACAAGAAAATGTAGTGCAGTTTTTGAAAGTCTTGCATTACTGGAGAGAAAGAATTGGAACAGAGGAGCCTCTGAAAAAGAAAGGCAGTGGTAAATACAATAAACTGTCTATTGGGGCTCTTAGAAGATCACATGGCATCAGTGGAGGTCGATCAGAAAAACACTGGTCTTCAAAAAAATGAAATCCACGGATCTCTGATTAAAGAAGGATATCTAACTCATATTATACATGCTTGTTTGAGCATAAGGTCAGTCTTAACTCAGGAGAGGTATCATCTAGAGCTCCTACAGTTTTTAATGGGAAATACCTGGTATTCCATGAAAAATTTCTAGGGATCAGTCTTTACCAATTAGGCAATGTAAACCAGAAGCATACAATACCCAGATCTGGGTTATTGTATATGGACTTTACAATAGCTATGGCAAATATTTTTAAGAAAATGGGAGAGAATTTCACCAGAGATCAGGGAGTCATCAATAAAAATAATAAAAATGTAAAATCTTAAAAAACCTAAAAATTAAAAAAAATTAATTGAAATAAATTAACAAAATATGTTACAGAGCTAAGAGAATATTAGCTGAAAAATAAATAGATCAGTACACTAAAGCAAAAAAGGATAAAAGAAAGAAAAAGCCCTTAAAAATTATAAAATGTAGAGCAGAGGTCTAATATCCATTCACTGGAGTCCCAAAAGAAGAGATAAAGAGAAAGGGACAGAAAGGATTTGAAGATATAACTGAACATTTTTCAAAACTCGTATCCTATCAGAAATGCAAAAAAATCACCCACCACAAGTAAGATAAATATGAAGAATATCTCACTTAGACATTGTAATTATAACTACTGAAATCCAAAACTGGGATAAAATGCTGAAAAAACTAGGTAAAAAGATTTATTACCTACAAAGAAGTAATAATAAGACTAGCATTTAACTCTTTAACAGTAACCATGGGATCAAAATACAGTGAATAACACCTATTAAATTGACTGAAACATATAACTGTCCACTTAGAATATTATATATATTGAATACATTGAAAATTTACTAAACATAGGAAGATTGAAGAGCATCAAAATGGTAATTAAACAGACAACTAAAAAAACTCATAAGATAATATTATGAACTGTGCATGCGTGCTAAGTCACTTCAGTCATGTCTGACTCTTTGCGACCATGTTATGAACTACTTTATATCAGTTATATTTGAAAATCTAAAATAAGTGAGAAAATAATAAAATGTAACTTAACAAAAATGTCACCAAAGAAACAAAAATTTGATTTACTTCTATAGTACAGAATTTAAGTTCTAACCACACTGGCTCAGTCTTCTCAGATTTTTATCTAAAAATTTGCATTACAGGGATATGCACAATTTTCTTTCTAGGACATCAAGTTAAAAAGAAAAATCTGTGTAGAAATATAAATTAAATTAAAATTGAAATGCAAAACCAAATATAAATTCTAAAAGAGAGCACTTTGAAATAATTTAAGGAAAAATGATTCATTTTTTCCTCACTCAATGACAATATATTTTAATGGATTCAACAGTGAAACTAATAGATAACCATGAGTCCTCTTGCTTACCCAAAAACTTGCTCCCCAGTGAAATATGAAATAACTCAGTTATGATATAAACCTAAGCAACTTGTATATTTTTAATTGCTAAAATGCAAGCAATACCCAAACTCAAAAAGATCTAGGTCTATCTCTCTCTTTCTCTCTCCTCTCTCTCTCTCACACTCACACACACATACACACACTTATCGCAGTATAGATATTTTAAGTATATAGCTGGTAAATTACCTCTAAATCTTCCTCATCCACTGTTGTAAAATGAGTAGTCTGTTGTTGTAATTTTGATAAAATGCTTATATAGTACATAAAAATAATTATATATGAATAAATGTACAATTTCAATTTTACAGGGCTTCAAAACATTTTTTTTTCTACTCATTATCAAAGGTGGGTATGACTTTTTCAAAAGACTAAGAGGTTAGAACCTAATGAATGTAAATAAAGGCCTATTCCTCAGTTTGTCTGTTATATCATCCTTAGCAAGTCATTTGGGGGGGTTTCCTGGCTGTGAAGTGGTTAGGATGCTGAACTTCCAGTGCCTGGGCCCCAGGGTTCCATCTCTGGTCAGGGAACTAAGATCCCAAAAGATGGACCGCTGGGCCGAAAAAATTGACAACAAAATCCCAAATAAGTCATTTTGCTCTTGAACTTTAATTTTCTCAATTAAAAACAACAATAATAAAATTTTAATGCCTACTTCAAAGGGTTATTGTCAAATTTAACTACTAATACTCAAGACGCTAAACTGATTTCCTGGTCTATATCACAGTTGGACAATAAAAAAAAAAGCTGAGCACTGAAGAATTGATGCTTTTAAACTGTGGTGTTATAGAATACTCTTGAGAGTCCCTTGGAGTGCAAGGAGATCCAACCAGTCCATCCTAAAGGAAATCAACTCTGAATATTCACTGGAAAGGCTGATGATGAAGCTGAAGCTCCAATTGTCTGGCCACCTGATATAAAGAGCTGACTCATTGGAAAAGACACTAATGCTGGGAAAGATTAAGATAAAAGAAGAGGGTGGCAGAGGAGGAGATGGTTATATAACATTACCAACTCAATGGACATGAACTTGAGCAAACTCCGGGAAACAGTAGAAGACAGGGAAGCTTGGCCAGCTGCAGTCCATGGGGTCACAAAGAGTCGGACATGTCTTAGAGGCTGAAGAGCAACATCACAGTGTAATAGCGAGTAGAACACTTTTTTTTTTTTTTTTCAAGTAGAACACCTTAAGCTGTTGCTTGAATAACATCTTCCTCTTCAGCCAGGACTACTTACATTACTGTCTACATTAACTCTCTCCTTTGTCATGAAATCCTTTCTGGCTACTCAAAATCATGTCAATTTTTGTTTTCTTTTGTTGTTTCCCCCTAGTGCCTACTCAGAAAATGTGTTTGGCACTCAACTGCATGTTCCTCAATACAATGATCAGTGCACATCATTTATTTTACCTATTAGTAGAATTCGGACTGTATCTTATATTCATTGTAAACTCTTTGCAATATGAAAGGCATGCTGGGCACTCACTGACAATAAATGCAGGCAAAATTAACAGAAAGAGTAAATTTTTAATAGTAGATAGCTTACACAAAATAAATTCTGACACTAATTTACACTTAAAGTTATTCCATGTACTTTGTACTGATTAAGTTTTTCTGTGTACTAACTTACTAACCATGTTATACCATGAAATGCTTTTCTAAAGCTTGTGTGGGGTTAATTCTCTATGAGTCTCTAGCATTTTTTGCATGTCTTGTGAGCCAAGTCACTGACTGCCTCTTTCTATACAGTTTTTCCAATGATATTCTTATAATGAAACTTTTGAAGATCAAAAGTACAGTGTCTCCCCAGGGAGGTATGTTTACTGCTTGTTATTAAAAAAAAAAAAAAATCAGGTCTTCAAAGCTTAGGTTTCCTCTCTCACACAATCCTCCACATGCATTGTTGACATCCAGTTCTGTTCTTATCACTTTGTACTAGAGAAATAACTTGCCCTCCATTTCTATCCCAAAAGTATCTTGTGTTCTGCCAGCATTCACAAAATTGTGACAGACTACCTTTTTAATCTTATAAGTAGGGTGAAATATCCCAATTTTCACAGTCCTTGATACAGTCTATATTCAAAAAGCCACTTTTTGATGAGAAAAAACATCAAGTCAGAGAATTTTAAAATAGGATTAAACTTTGAGAGATCAGTTTTTCAATTCCCTCACATCTAAGTGAAATACTTGAATTTTAGAAATTAACTGGCTTTCTCAGGTTCACTGTGTGTTAATTGACGGGCAGAAACTAAACTTTAGGTTTCATAATTCATATCAGTGATATTTTCTCCCCCAAATTACAGAATATTTAATACACATTTGATTAAAACAAACCTGAAGTGTAGCTTTTTTCTATCCACTTTTCCAAAATGAATTTATGAATCCTGTATTAACTTTGATTAACTGATGCTGTGCAACAAACACTCTTCAGTGTTTTAAAACAATGTTTTGTTTTGCTTAAGACTTATGAGTGTATTGGAACAGTTGTGGATTTGCTAGGCTTTCCTGAGCTTGGGACTGGTTGGGTTGGCACAGCCTCATGAGTTTCAGCGAGATTCCACTGGACTAGTTTTGACCTCAGTTTGCTTACCCAGGTTAGCCTTTATATAGCTTCTCATTTCCATTTTATAATCCAGGCTGAAAGGCATTTTACCACGTGGAACATGCTGCTATAGAAAAGGGCTGAGCAAGAGTGCCTCAAATAGCTATTAAATACACTCATAGCTTCTGTTAGAACAATGGCAAAGGTCATATCTTTTCAAACTCCATTGTCCAGCACAGTGCACACAGCCAAGATCAAAGTTCAGAAGCCAACAATGAAATGAGAAATCACTGAAAGGGTGAGGAGGAAATAAATAACTGCAACAATAAGAAAAAATACCACATATACACCTAAGATTTCAACTATGAGTTTCTAATGCTTACTTCCAAAAATACACACACGCACCTCTCTCTCTCTCTGTTAGTCGCTCAGCTGTGTCTGACTCTTTGTGACCCCATGAACTGTAGCCCACCAGGATCCTCTGTCCATGGGATTTTCCAGGCAAGAATAATGGAGAGGGTTGCCGTTTCCTCCTCTGGGGGATCTTCCCGACACAGGGATCGAACCCGTGTCTCCTGACTCTCGTGCATTGGCAGGCAGATTCTTTGCCACTGAGCCACCTGGGAAGCCATGTATATATGTATCAAAACTCAGATTTTTTTCCTGTCCCTCTCTTTCACTTTCTGTATATGTGTATCAGTACCCCCCATATCTGCTAATCACTTTTGTCTTCTATATACATCTGGATTCATGTGTTTCTTCACAAGGGTTCCATTTTCTCCTAAATTTTCTATTCTGTGTCCTAATTCTAAAACTCAGAATGATTCTATTATTCTCTGAATCTCATCCCTAAAAGCAACTTTGCCAGGTGCTTTTAATCTTCAGTTTATCGAGGCATTACTGAAGAATACATCCTTTTTAAATGTAAATTGAGGTGCTCTTCAGTCATTGAGAGCAGTGGGTAGCCTGAAAGCATTGGAAATTCATTTGACTGAGTTGCAAGCATGTATCTCTCTTGTTTCTGCATGTTTTGTGAGTAGAAGCAGGAAATTTGTTCCACACTATTTTCAAAAAGATAGTTACATAATATACAGTGTTGGAAAATAAAAGAGAGTATCTACTCTGACTTGAAGCTGGTTTGTATGCTGTCTAGTATAATAAAGATAAATACCCTCTGGGCAAAGGTCAGACTCATTCAGTTCAGTTCAGTTCAGTCGCTCAGTCTTTTCCGACTCTTTGCGACCCCATGAATCACAGCATGCCAGGCCTCCCTGTCCATCACCAACTCCCGGAGTTTACTCAAACTCATGCCCATTGAGTTGGTGATGCCATCCAACCATCTCATCCTCTGTTGTCCCCTTCTCCTTCTGCCCCCAACCACTCCAGCATCAGGGTCTTTTCCAATGAGTCAACTCTTCACATGAGGTGGCCAAAGTATTGGAGTTTCAGCTTCAGCATCAGTCCTTCAAATGAACACCCAGGACTGATCTCCCTTAGGATGGACTGGTTGGACCTCCTTGAAGTCCAAGGGACTCTCAAGAGTCTTCTCCAACACCACAGTTCAAAAGCATCAATTTTTCGGTGCTCAGCTTTCTTCACAGTCCAACTCTCACATCCATACATGACCACTGAAAAAACCATAGCCTTGACCAGACATACCTTTGTTGGCAAAGTAATGTCTCTGCTTTTTAATATGCTATCTAGATTGGTCATAACTTTCCTTCCAAGGAGTAAGCGTCTTTTAATTTCATGGCTGCAGTCACCATCCACAGTGATTTGGGAGCCCAAAAAAAATAAAGTCTGACACTGTTTCCACTGTCTCCCCATCTATTTCCCATGAGGTGATGGGACCAGATGCCATGATCTTAGTTTTCTGAATGTTAAGCTTTAAGCCAACTTTTTCACTCTCCTCTTTCACTTTCATCGAGAGGCTTTAGTTCCTCTTCACTTTCTGCCATAAGGGTGGTGTCATCTTCATATCTGAGGTTATTGATATTTCTTCCGGCAATCTTGATTCCAGCTTGTGCTTCTTTCAGCTCAACATTTCTCATGATGTACTCTGCATACATTAGCTACTTACTATAAGAAACATTTTTCCAAAACACAAGATTCCTCTCCTTTACTTTATCTACTGAAAGTGCCTTTTCATACTGTCCAGGGGTTCTCAAGGCAAGGATACTGAAGTGGTTTACCATTCCCCAGGAATACCAGACAAAGTTACCTGTCTCTTGAAAAATCTGTATGCAGCTCAAGAAGCAATGGTTAGAACAGTATATGGAATAATGGATTGGTTCAAAATTGGGAAAGGAGTATGTCAAGACTGTATATTGTCACCCTGCTTATCTAACTTATATGCAGAATACATGTGAAATGGTGAGCTGGATGAAGCACAAGCTGGAATCAAGACTGCCGGAGAAATACCATTAACCTCAATACACAGATGACACCACCCTTATGGCAGAAAGTGAAGAAGAACTAAAGAGCCTCTTGATGAAAGTGAAAGAGGAAAGTGAAAAGCTAGCTTAAAACTCAACATTCCAAACATGAAGATCATGGCATCCGGTCCTATCACTTCATGGAAAATAGCTTAGGAAAGAGTGGAAACAGTGTCAGATTTCATTTTTTTGGGCTCTGAAATCAATGAGAATGATGGCTGCAGTCACAAAATTAAAAGACGCTTACTCCTTGGAAGAAGAGCTATGACAAACCTAGACAGGAGCTGATTTTATGAGCCCAGTTCTTGCAGCTCTCCATACCTAGAAAAATACTAAAAGCCTTCATGATGATGACTGTTCCTTGTAACTAGCAAAGCTTCACAAGACTAGTAGAAACCTTCTGGAAAAAATATGTGCTTGATTATGTGTACTCTCCCTTCACCAAAATCACATCTAAAGTGACCTCCCCACTGCCTCCTTGGAGCTGTTTCTCAGAGCTATCTGAAGTGCTATCTCCCAGGCTGCAATCCTCATTTTGCCCCAAATAAAACTTCACTCGCAACTTTTACATTGTACATTTTTTTTTTTCAGTCGGCTATACAATTCAGCAGAATATGAAAAATTCACAAAGGAAGACAATATACTAGATCATAAACAAATTTTCAGTAAATTTTAAAGGATTATATATAAACACATATATACTTAACTGCAATATTAATTTTAAAATCTACAATAATAAGATAGCTAGAAAAACCAAAATATTTGAAAATTAAGTAAACCTTTTCTAAGGAACTCATGGGTGAATGAATAATCATATAGATTATTTCTTAATGAATCATAATAAACATACAGCATTTCAGAATGTATGCTGCTTCCAAAACATTTGAAATACGGAAATATATAACTGAAGAAGCTTATATAACATAGGGAAAACAGTTTAAAATCAATTATTTGATCTTCACCTTTAAAAAGTATAATAAGAAGAGTAAATGAGACTAAAAATAAGCAACAGAAAGGAAACAATAAAATAAGGGCAGAAAACTGACAATCTTTAGGGAATTCAAATATGGAAAAAGATGTTTATTTAAAAAATAAAATGAAAAAAAAACTTAAATAAACAATATCAGAAAGGAAAGAAGGATCATTATTATATATCTTTTAGGAATTAAATTTGACTAAGTAAAACATAAATACATTTATGCTAATGAATTTGAAATGGCTAAACTACTGGAAAATTACTATGTAGCAAAGTTTAAAATAATAAGAAATTAAAAAAATGGAATAGTCCTCATTTATTCAATAGAATTCTTATTTTTAAATTTTACCACAAGCTAAACTATAGGCTTAGGTATCTTCTCTTTAATTAGTGAAGCAGTCAAATATTTAATGAAGAATATTAAATTAGATTAGATCCAATATTTTCAAAAGTTGATTGCCAAGAAACAAAATCATTAAGAAAAAAAATTAAAGTGCTAATACCTTTATAAGAACAATGGGCAAAAGTAAAGATAAATGTATCCCCCAGCCCAAAAAAAATCTGAATAGGGAACAGAAACCAGTATTGCTTCAATTCAGTCACAGTATTGAAAATATATGTCTAACACATTTAAGAACCAAGATAAATCAGAGAGTAAGGAAAAAAAATAAAACATTTATATAATATGATACTGAAGAATAAATAACTTAAATTGCTGCATTATAACCAAAGCCTAATTTTAAAAATAACCTTTACTTTATAGTCTCATGCCAAAAATGTTGTGTTCCACTTCTTTTCAAAATACAATTTAGCCTTAATCTCTGGAACATAGCAATTAGGTATAAGAGAAAGTGTTTGGCAAGTCAAATGTTCTATTCCATAACAAAAGTTAATTTGAGCGTATAGATCCCAGTCTTTATTGCATAGAAAACAGTTACTTAAGCTGTTTATACTTTGATTTCTTCATTCATCTATTTTTCTGGGTATTTGGTGATTAAATTTAAATAAGATAAATGCAAATCACTTAATATAAGTAGAGGCTTATCAAAATGTATTCTTTAAGTAGCTGCATTTAAGCTTTTTAAAATGAAAATGTTTATTCTATACAAATTCTAAATCAGATTCCAATGATATTTGTTTTCTAATTAAGCTTAGTTTTCCTACTTGTATTATATTTTTGCACCAACAATAGCATTTTATTGTTTCTTTGCATTTCATCCTACTAAAGCATTTTCTACATTCATGTATATTAACCATCAGCCTTTTTCTGACTCAAACAAGTGCCATTCTCTCCGTGTATCTGTTAATAGCATAATCTCACCCACAAATTTCCTTTTATTATATTACATCTAACATTATATAAAATGAATATATTTCAAATGCACTTGTACAAAACAAGATGTTTTTCAGTTCCACATTCATGGAATAATGTTTTCATTTGTGTTTCTGAAGATTTCTGTGATGTTAAGTCCTTTTATCCTCACATGTCCCTCCAAGTCTTTTATCATGCTAAGGTAAATTGTGACTTACCAAGGAAAGGGATATAGAATTCAATACTTTCAAAAATTCTTTGAGCTTTAAACATATTGTAGTGGAACTCTCATTACCATATGATGGAACATTAGCATTATTTATATTGGAAATAGAAACTGCAATTTTTCAGCTTTCTGTTCATGCTACCATGCCAATTTTATTATTTGTATGTTAATATTTTTGTCATAAAACCATTTCTGCTTCATTAATAGTTCTCCAATAAACTTTCTCTTACCAAATTTCCAAAGTTCTCACTGTTCACGGCAAACCCTTCAGAATCTCTTCATCGCTTGTATCCTAAAAACATATCCACTACAATATTTCTACTTTTACCACCCATCATCCCTTCTGAATGCTGACTATGAGTCTCTTGGGAGGAGCCCCTTGTGGTCTGTATAGAACTCTCTTCTTTGTAGAGATGGAGTTACTCTGGAGAATTGCATCCCTTTGGATCAATAGGAAGAAACATTAAAATTGATGCAACAGACAGCTCATAGCTGGGGCTAACAGAGATGGTGGCCCTGTAAGCACTTCTCAAAGAATATGAAGCCAGATGGAAGGAAGTCAGTAACACTCTACCTCTCTCTCCATAATCATAAACAAAACTATACAGCATACCACTGAAATATAAGGAATAGTAGATATGGTCAGAGTGATAGTTTGCATGCTTTTTTTCCCCCTATCTCCAATAATTAATCTCATTAATTTTGAAAAATACATTCTAAGAGTTTCTTTTAAATGAAATATCCATAATAATACAGATATTTTGGTATTATACTAAAATACATGTTGCAAAACACCTGCCTTTTTTATCTTTTGTCTATAAGCTGTTCATTGTTGAATATATTGTCTCTAGTTTGGCTGTTAATATTTAAAGCCAACAGAGCTTGTATATCCTGCAAAGTGCCGAATAGTGGTGGGTGCTTGATGACTGCATGGGCCTGGAAGAGATTTGTACAGCATGGTGCCTTAAGAAAATGAATTCACTCTCCTTCATCCTCTGATCTACTGCCACGGCTCCTTGTAGTGAAAAGAAATGAGAAACCAGAAAACACTGAACATCTATTGACTTAGTCCTTCTTAGAACTCTTGAACAGAAAACAGTGTGGTATAAGTGCAGCATGGATATAGCAGAACCATAGGAAGATATTCAGGAAGGTACAGTTTACCATGTAAATTTTCAGGATTCACTCTTGGATTCTATTCATTTCTCATATTAAAAGATTTTATCTCTAACTCAGAGGAGTTCCAATTTGGTGCAACCAAGTTCCAACCACTACCATCTTAACAACTAAAGGTCCTACCTGAACATTAAACATTAGCTACACCTAATGGTTTCTTTATAAGACTGTGGAATAAAGTGGGGATAAAAATAATAAGTGAGTAACTATAAGATAGTCTTCACATTGTGCCTATCCTTGATGCTGGCCAATTACTAATCACTTATGATAGGTCATTTTCTACTACATGTTCAAATTTCCCCTTAATATTTTCTATCACTTTGACTGTAACACCTATTTTGCCTGATTATTTGATCAATACCATGATACAAACAACATAAAATTCCTTGTAGGTTTAACTTTATAGGATTTCTTAAGTTTTCCTTTGATAATATCATTGGACAAAAGAGTAATAAGAAGCACCCCCATTTAATCTCCTTTGGTTCCTAGCATTGTGCTCCATGCTAAAGTGCAAAAAATTTCACAATCTTCCACTTCTCCTGATAGCCACACATTTTTGCATTCTGATATTACAGCTCTGTCCATCAATAAAATTAATTCTTTTCATTATCCTTTGAAAATGGGCTAGCCTTTTGGAATAGGGCTAGCCTATGGAATTGTTTTGGCAATACATAGAAAAGAATAATATTTTATGAGGTTTGATTTCAGGCCTCAAAATATCTTGCATGGCTCTGTCCTCTTCGCAGGAATTTTGCTGAGTTGCCATTTGAACAAGCCTTCAATAACCTGCTAAAGTATGACAGACTAGGTGGAAAAATAAGACGCCCCAGCCAAAAGTCAGTCAACCCTATACAAGCAAAGCTTACTTGCTGAAAAGTCAGCATCAAAGCTGATTTCTAAAGGTGCAGGAGCGAGTCCAGCTGAGGCCGGAAGAATCACCCATCTGAGACCAAATTGCTGATCATCTGAATCATAAGTTTAAAAATTGCATTTTTTAAGCTCTAAATTGCTGTATTAGTATCTTTGAAAGTGTTAGTCCCTTAGTTATGTCTGACTCCTTGTGACCCCATGGACTTAGAGTGCCAGGCTCTTCTGTCCATTTAGATTATTATAAATATGCACTGATAATTCTATATTTATAATTAAGAGGGCTTTCCCCTGGGGCTCAGCTGATAAAGAATCCACCTGCAATGTGGGAGACCTGAGTTCGACCCCTGAGTTGGGAAGATCCCCTGAAGAAGGGAAAGGCTACCCACTCCAGTATTCTGGCCTAGAGAATTCCATGGACTGTATAGTCCATGCAGTTGCAAAGAGTCAGACATGACTAAATGACTTTCACTTTCACTTATAATTAAAATATTTGTAGGTATTATATTAATATATTGTAGTCAATCCCTCTATATTAACTAATTTTCTCCTATTTTATTAGCATTGATCCAAACTTTCCCAGTGAAGAAGGAAATGGGAACCCACTCCAGTATTCTTGCCCAGAGAATTCCATAGACAGAGAAGTCTGGGAGGGGTTGCTGCAGTCCATGGGGTTGCAAACAGTCAGACATGACTGAGCGACTAACACAAAAACTTTCTCAAATAGGAAAAAACTATCATTTTGGTGAAAAGGGTGACCTTAGTCTCTGTCTGCTGGCCCACTGTTATATAACCCCAAATAGTGACAACCATTACTGAATGGCCTTGAAGGAGTATTTCAGACTCAAGAACCATATTATTTGGGTACTATACTATTTCAGACTTGGGTACTATAAACTTCCAATACCAAAGGTCATGGAGTAGAAAACAAGGTTTCTTCCTTGAGTTATCTGGTGTAATAATTGACTGATTCCCAATCCATGCATCTTTGCTTCTGAGGAAACAGCACAATATACTGACCACTGATTTAAGGTATCTGCTCAATAATGTACCACACTCCAATTTTTCCAACCACATACCTCAAGATAGCACCGTAACTAAAATTTCTTCAGTATATCAATCAATCATTCGATGAAGCAAGCAAGCTCTTATGAGTAAGGGAGCACTAGGTAAGACGAATGAATCCCATGCCATGAGCCCACTACCACACTTCTTCGGTCAGACATCATGTGTGGGAAATACTACACTGATGAATAAAGGATAGTAAAGTTTCATGTATTTGGGGTCTAAGAAGAGCCTCTTGGAGCAGTAAAGGCAAATTCATACTCAAAATATGCTTTCAACACTTATGAGAACAGAGGCCTTCTTTTGCATGGTATTAAAGCTCAACATTCAGAAAACTAAGATCATGGCTTCCGGTCCCATCACTTCATGGCAAATAGATGGGGAAAAGAGTGGAAACAGTGGCTGACTTTATTTTTCTGGGTTCCAAAATCACTGTGGATGGTGATTGCAGCCATGAAATTAAAAGACACTTGCTCCTTGGAAGGGAAGTTATGACAAACCTAGACATTAAAACCTAGATATTAAAAAGCAGAGACATTACTTTGCCAACAAAGGTCTGTCTAGTCAAGGCTATGGTTTTTCCAGTAGTCATGTATGGATGTGAGAGTTGGACTATAAATAAAGCTGAGCACCGAAGAATTGATGCCTTTGAACTGCGGTGTTGGAGAAGACTCTTGAGAGTCACTTGGACTGCAAGGAGACCCAACCAGTCTATCCTAAAGGAGATCAGTCCTGGGTGTTCATTGGAAGGACTGATGCTGAAGCTGAAGCTCCAATACTCTGGCCACCTCATGCGAAGAGTTGACTCATTAGAAAAGACCCTGATGCTGGGAAAGATTGAGGACAGGAGGAGAAGGGGATGACAGAGGATGAGATGGTTGGATGGTATCACCAACATGGGTATTGATGGACTCCAGGAGTTGGTGATGGACAGGGAGGCCTGGAGTGCTATGGCTCATGGTGTTGCAAAGAGTCAGACATGACTGAGCAACTGAACTGAACTGAAGGAGTCCAATGTAATTGATTTTCAACCTGGTAGTTAGCAGGGGCCCCACTGAGATGGTGCTATATCAAGAAAAATCATGGCCAGTCTAGTTTGGGCATCAAAGAGGTTTCTAGCCAGATCAGCTTTGGGAAGGAAAGCCCAGATTTTGAATCATGCATAGCTCTAGCTCTGAGCGGTTAGAAAAGCAATGAAGTAGTAGCAGCAGATACCATAGAATTCTGGTCAAATAACTTATGCTAATTTGATTTAAATGTGCCTTCCAAAATTGCTCAGGCCTGGTTTCCTGCACACCACTAACAGGGTGCTGACACACACATCAAATTATGTATTTTATTGGATGGGATACTGTTAGGGTTATTATAGATTATGTCGGTTTCTTATTCCCTTGGTATACCTGATAACTTGGTTTGCCAGCCTCTACTAGAGTCAATTAACAAATCATAGAAGCTCTTGCGATAGAAGAATATGACCTTACTCAAAAACTCTATGTGTCTATGTTGTATTTTAACTAAGTGTTCTACACAACATTTTCCCCTTTCCCCAACAGTTACAATAATTATCTGGGCCTATAAATTGCAGGAAAGCACACAGGTAACTGCTAAAGTGGCATTACCTGATCCACAATCAATTGTATCTGTCAGTCTTAGAAATTATTCAGTAAATGTGTTAGATCTTGCAACTCCAGTATTCCTCTTTCTCCTTGAGAAATGACACAAGGAGCAACTAGAATTTTAGAATTTTCACACACCACTAGAATGCCCAAACTGTCAATTTTATAATCTCACAGGTAGTTTCCTAGGAAAAGACTTACCACAGCTTATGAGTGTTACTATTTCATGTTATTACTGATAATCTACTGGCATTTGCCTTAACCAGTGGTCTCTGAGTTAGCCAAATGTGTAAATTAAAATAAAATGTAGTAGAAATCACCACCCATGCATCTTCAGGTGGCATGTTGATCTCTACAACTCCCCCACAAGTGTGACACAGTCTTTGCTTTACTATCTTAGTCAAAGGAAAGAGAAATACAAATACAGTGATGCCCATTTGGACATTTTAACATGATGTGTCTCACTCCATGGGCTTCCCAAGTGGGGATAGTGGTAAAGAATCCACTTGTCAGTGCAGGAGATATAAGAGACCTGGGTTCGATCTCTGGGTGGGGAAGATCCCCTGGAGGAGGGTGTGGCAATCAACTCCCGTATTCTTCCTGGAGAACCTCATGGACAGAGGAGCTTGGCAGGCTATGGTTCATAGGGTCACAAAGCCTTGGACATGGCTGAAGTGACTCAGCATGCACACACATCCTTACTCCATAGTTTTGGGAACCAAAATGGAAATTCTTTCATGTAGCTAATGTATGTTTCAACTATTCATTTCAGAATTGAAAAAATAATTCTAGACATAAGTCATAGTCCCAGTGAAACTATTTGGACTCAGACCAAGAAACCATTTATCTGATGACTGCCACAAATCTTTACACTGAATGAAAAAACTATATTAAAAAAATTTTATAGCAGCTCTTGGGTGACAAAGGTCAGCTTACATTCAGAGCCTATATCTAACAATTCCTAAATGGTTATCAGAATAACCATTTATTAGAACAACCATTTCTGTGGACAAGTTAGTTTTCTGCTCAGCAGACCTTGGCAGACCTTGAACTGTTCTCACTGGCTATGTCAAGCAGTAGTTTGAGAAGCTGAACTTCCACTGAATTTCTAGGAACCCTGAGATTATTATTTATTCCTAGAAATTAAATAGAAATCCCTGAGCTTAAAACACTTAATTAACTTTATGCTGATGTAGTTTAATTGTGCTAATTTCACTCATGCTGTCCCTGATGCATAACTATTGCCAACTGGCCTCTCCATCACTAGATCCTATTATTCTCATGACATCAGGATGCCAGTGTCTAGTGTATTATCACATTCAGTCAACTCTGATATATAAAGAGCTTTTCAAGAATGTTGCTCATAATGTTTGGTAATGGAAGGTCCTGCTGGGAGGCATTTTTAGGGGCAGCTGAGCAATGTGCAAAGAAAACTGAGCACTGAAAAATTGGTGCTTTTGAACTGTGGTGTTGGAGAAGACTCTTGAGAGTCCCTTAGACTGCAAGAGATCCAACCAGTCCATCCTAAAGGAGATCAGTCCTGGGTGTTCATTGGAAGTATTGATGTTGAAGCTGAAACTCCAATACTTTGGCCACCTCATGTGAAGAGCTGACTCATTGGAAAAGACCCTGATCCTGGGAGGGATTGGAGGCAGGAGGAGAAGGGGAAGACAGAGGATGGGATGGCTGGATGGCATCACCGACTCGATGGGCATGAGTTTGAGTAAACTCCGGGAGTTGGTGATGGAAGGGAGGCTTGGCGTGCTGCGATTCATGGGGTCGCAAAGAGTCGGACATGACTGATGGACTGAACAGAACTATTACTTCCTGCTAATCAAATCAATACTGGAGAACTCAAATGCTGAGTCCCTCCTTTTCAATGTATTTGATGAAATCAAGTTTTTATTATGTTTGCCTTGGCCTACTGCACTAGAAAGACTTCCACACATGCTCCCAGTCTTACACCAATACAAATTGTAAACCTCTCATACATCTTTCAATGCCAAGGCCATTTCCTTTTGGATCAGGGCTTATACTTCCTTATATGGAATTTATGGGGTTTGACTTTCATTAGGGACTTGAAGACATGAAATATAGCATCTAAGGATAACTAGCCTCAGTTTGTTAGGATAATGCCCTGCATGTAGCTATTAAAATGTCTGTATGCAGAGGTCAGCTTCCTGGGTAGGGGTAGGAGGACAAAGGAAATTCAGAAAAATCTGGAGCTTTTGACTCATTCTCATCTTCCCCAAATCCTAATGCATTTTCTTAGGGTCTTATTTCTTCCCCATATGTGTAAAGTAGGGACTTTGGCATAAATTGCTTAAAAGAGTAGTATGCTTAATTGGTGCTACAGTCCTGCAAGGTTTACAGTCCTGCAAGATTTGTTTCTCAGCTTCAGGTTCTTGCCCTATTATTACAGGAGCTGAGGGACCCCTGCAAAGCTTCTGGAAATCTCTCTGGTCTATGCATATTCTTTTTTGTTTGACTATGCAGCCTGTGAGATCCTATTGTAGTTCCCCAACTAGGGATTGAACCTGTGCCCCATGAAGTAGAAGCACAGAGTCTTAATGACTGGACCACTGGAGAAGTCCCATCTATGCATATTCTTAATTATATATACATAACTCCTAAATTATCTTTCTCTGTGTTCGCACTCTAGACATGTGTAAAAAAATCAAGTGATTTTCATTATAATCATTTTAGTTGCCATAGTAACTAAATATCACAACAACTTGTTCTTTATTATATCTCCTTCTAACTGTAATTCATCTCAAGCTACCACCGGTGATAATTTAATAATTTTGAGACTTCTTATAGTATGGATTAATCCTGTTTACTCCAGTAATGTGGCTTGAATACATGTTTGACCTCAATATTTAAACAAACCAACATGAGTTCATGTTTCCTGTCTTATTTTTAATATGAATTATTACATCAGTCACAATCACAGCTAGGTAAACGCAGTACAATCAAACAAGATCATTACAAAGGATTAATTTACAAAGGTGAGGATGGATTGAGGTTAATCGTGAGGATCAAAGCACAAACTCAAAGCATGAACTCCACAAGTAGTAGTGGAGTTATTACTGCCTGCAAGTCTGAAGAATCAAAGTGAAGGTGAGGTCACTAGAATTCAGGATGAGAGGGAAATAGAGTAAGCTACCTTGAGATGAGCAGTGACCTCTGCCCAGGGGAGCCAACAAATTCTAGTCAAACTCACAAGGGGAATTAGAGAAATAAATACTTGGGCTTAACTGGAAGACAGAGGGCACAGGAGCCAACTGATATAACTAATCATGGAGGTCACCTTCTGAGGCAGAGAACAAGAAGAAAAAAGGTAGAGAATGAATCAAGGAGGGAAAATGAAAGGCATTCTGCAACACTTTATAATATTTTTATTCAAAATAAATATAGCCAGACCTGTCTACAAGACGACTGAGATCACAGGAAAGATTTTGGAAGGCTAGAGTTAATGGTACTTGAAATAAGAATTCACAGTCAGGGTTTTGTACAGGCCTTATATGGGTATCAATACGTACACACACATCAATAAACCACACACACACACACATTCTTACACAAAGTTGTAAAAGAGATATTTTCAGCACTCCTTGACTAGGATCAGAACCCAGAATTCTGTGTTCTTTACAACATTTTTTGCTGTACCCAAGAGGCAAACCTTATTTCAATATTAAAGGTATGATCACATTGTTTCTTTAAACCTATTTCCACAATCATTAATTAGTATCATTGGTAAATCTTTCTCAGGAGCAGATGATCAAGCAAAGATATGTTTTCCTTGAGAGTAATGACAGAATTGTTGAGAATGCAGGAAATGTGTAAGTCACTTGCTTTCCATTTCTAGAGCTTCTGCATCACCCTCCTATGAAGTATGATTCTCCTTTAAACCATATTCAAGACTTGACCCTATTAGGCCATTTTCCCCACTGTTTTGTTAGGACTAACAAGCACTTAAAATGCTAGTAACCATTTAAACACTTGGACTTAGTAAGTCTTTAGGCTTAGTATTCTATGTCCTGAATCATATCTCTAAACAGATGGAACTCTATCCATGAAAATATTTAATGGTTAGACATGAGTTATTCTTTTTAGCTTATTTTTAACTCAAGTTAAAAATAACTGGTTCTGCTCTCAAGGTAGGAACAAATCATGTAGTTGTCAATTCTGATAATAGCTTATTAATTAACTTCAAGCATTTGCTGAATATGGACATGATGTCAGACACGGTTCTTGTCAGTAATGATACAATAATGACTAAATAAAAATTCCTGCCCTCATGGAGTGCCCTTTCATGAGTATCTATACTTGGTTGACATGCAAGAAAATATGGTATCAAAAGAGATACACATATTATGTCAGTTGTGGACAAAGACCATACAAAGACCTCACATGAAGAAAGCTTACAAACAAGTAAGTGGGCAGGGGCATTATGAGTAATAGAGAAGAGGTGTCAATGGCATAATTGAGCTTCTATGCAAAGAAAAATTATAGAACAATATAAAAATGGTAAATGATTGAAAATTATAGTAAAATATTTTTAAAATACACTATATGTCCATACTCAGAAATAAGTTAACACCTTGGTATATTTGTTTTATTTTCTTTACTATCTATATACATTTCTATATATCTATATATACATATAAAAGTATATATATATATATGTATAAGTAGACAAAGTGATAGATTGTGTGATATATAGGTATCCAGCTATCAATATGTGCAATACAAATAGATACATTATTTTTCCAAAGTTTTTATCTATTATAAACTGTTCTTATTGATATATTTTTGTATCACATTTACTTTCAGGCTCAATTAACTCCTTAAACTAAATGCCTAAAATTAAAAATACATGGTCAGTGGTACATGTGGTAGAATTGCCTACCATAGGCAGATTTTGAATTACTTAACAATTTATTTGGAAGGAACTGGCACCTTTATGGGGGCTTCCCTGGTAGCTAGCTGGTAAAGAATCCACCTGCAATGCAGGAGACCCCATTAGACCCCCATAGATTCCTAGCTCAGGCAGACCCCCTGGAGAAGGGACAGGCTACCCACCCCAGTATTCCTGGGCTTGCCTGGTGGCTCAAACGGTCAAGAAACTGCTTGCAATGCAGGAAACCTGGGTTTGACCCCTGGGTTGGGAACAGCCCCTGGAAGAAGGCATGGCAACCCACTCTAGTGTTCTTGTCTGCAGAATCCCCATGGACAGAGGAGCCTGGCAGGGCTACAGTCCATAGGGTCGCAAAAAGTTGGACATGACTGAGCGACTAAGCACAGCAAAGCACAGCATGACACCTTATACTTCGGCATTTTTTACAATCGAGAGTAGTTCATATTTCAATTTGCTGATTTCTCACGTCTCAGGGGCTTCACAGGTGGCTCAGTGGTACAGAATCTACCTGCCAATGCAGGAGATGCAGCAGACACGGGTTTAATCCCTGGGTCAGGAAGATCCCCTGGAGGAGGAAATGGCAACCCCCTGCAGTATTCTTGCCTGCGAAATCCCATGGACAGAGTAGCCTGGCGAGCTACAGTCCATAGGTTCTCAAAGAGTCAGGCACAACTGAACACAAACACACACACACACATAGGATATGTCTCATAGGAGATATCTGAGTTTTTTATATGTAATTTTTATAATACTCTTTTTTCATAAATACTTTTGATTATGAACTATTCTGAATATTTATTCTAACAAATTGTATTAAATAATATAGTAGGACGAGTGCATCATTCTGTTTGAGGTATCCACTTGTCAATTAATGTGAATTTATTGAATCGATTTATTTGACTTTAATCATTGACTTTAATCATTCATCTAGGGAGAGGTCTATATTGATACACTAAAAATGTTTACCATTACTTAAGTATACAGATTCATTTCAACAGTTACAAAGCAGATGTTAGAATATGAATAAAGAGTATATAAACTGCTATATCAGAACTTCCTTTTCTGATCTTTACTTCCAAAACCAAATAGAAAGAACTACCTTTTATTGCTCAGTAGTGGAACTTTTTCACAGAACCTTGACTGTTACTTGATATGTAACATACCAAGTATATATTTGGTATATACTGAAAAAGATGCTCCAAAACCCATTGGAGGGTTTTACAATTATAAATAACACAGAGTTGTATTCAGAAGATGTGAGTCTAATGCCTGCCTGTGTGTGTAGATGTATGTGCTTGTGTAAATGATACACAATTACCCAAAAGTTTTCAGCTGAATCTGTAGCGCTTGTCATCTTTAATTTTAAGAGCTTGGGTGAATGATAACACTTAGCCTTAACAATAAAATAATAAAGCATTCCAGACCACTGTGAGAATTAAAAAAGGAGGATAATGAAATAGAAACTTGTTTATAAAATGCAAATTAATCTGCAATCACTTGTTATAATTATTATCATATCTGTTGTTTTAAATACCTCAAAAGTTTTAGCCAGAAAATCATTCCACAGTGGCAAGGGATACATTTTATAGGAACAGGGGACTTTTGAAAAGGTAATGAGATAAGACTCCTCTGTAGGAGGTTTCCAGCAGTGCTAGAAGTTTCCATCTGTCTAATATTCAGAAGAGTCACACATCCTGGCAGAGAACAGCAAAATGAATGAGTTTCCTAATGAGCACTAATTAACCTGTTTGGGTGGAAAATTTGGTTTAATTTGGCAGATCTACCACATGCTGACTGAATTTTAACACTAACTGACTTTCTAATTTAATTGATAATAGTTTGACTCTCTTAAGTTTATTTATTTGGTCATACATATACAGATTCAGTAACTAGCTTCAACTCTAAAAATATTCTGGGAAAAGATGTTTTATTGTTGCTTTAGTTATTGTTAACATACATTATAACAACACTTTGTATTTTTCAACTTATAGGAAATATCAAAAATTGAACTAAAATAATTCCAGGAGAATGACAGTTGCCTGTAAATCCATCCTTATAAAGATAAACTGTATTAGTGATTTAACACATGTTTCAGATGTCTTATACAGAAGACAAGCACCTTTGGTATAAAATGGATCATTCACTCAGCTTTGTTTTTTAATTATTAAAACTATACTTAATGAATTCAATTCATATGATCTGTAGTCTTCTTCATACTGAGTTTTGCTGAATGTATATATGTGTCAGTTCAATATGCTTCCTTGTCCTCTACATTTCCTGAAAATTGGCACCTGCATCTAGAGACCAGATTTGTGTTAGATATTATTTATTTGGCAAAATTTGCAAATTTTGACCATAGGTGGCATATGGTAGGAGTGCAAGACGCAAATACTAACTGATTGTCGTTGTGATGTTATGAGTATATATATGTTATATATGTTATATATATACTGAAGCTTGACGTGCTGCAGTCCATGGGGTCACAATGAATCGGACACGACTGAGTGACCAAATAACAATATTAATTTATGATAAAGAATCTGCTTGCAATGAGGGAGACCCAGGTTCAATCCATGGGATGGGAAGATCCTCTGGAGAAGGGTATGGCAACCCACTCCAGCATAATTTATATTGGCTTAATCTACCCACTCTGGTGGTTTTCTAATTCTATAATTGCATTTTTGTTTATTAGTTGTTATGCTCCTATAAAGAGATACTTTCTTTCATTTACTATGTCATTACTCAATCCACTGTGACTATTGTCATCATTGAAGCTCAAACTGTCACCTTCTGTGAAGCCTCAGAAGCCTCACCTCAAACTGTGAGGCTAGAGGCTAATGGAAGCCTCTTATTGCTAGCCTCTTATTGCTCTGTCCCTTCAGTATGTTCCTAGGTGTCTGCAAAACATTCCTTGAGATACGATCTAAGAAGATGTTGCAGCATCCTCTTGTGCATTTCTTCCCTATACTTGGAACCAACAATTTTTTAAGACTTGTGATATCATTTAGTGAAAAATGGCATTTAAAAACTACAATCTGAGTGTTTAGATGCTCACTGCAACGGGATTGGTAATTGTTCCTGGCCTTTTCCAGATAACTCTCATAACTTATTAATATTTCCAATTCAAAATAAAGACAACAGGACTTTCAATGAAACTTATTCTTAGTGCATCTGTGTCTCCTCTCTTTAACACCATCATTCCTGATTATGAAGTATAGATAAAATTAGATCATTTAATAGTTGCTTAATACTTTCACCCCTTTTAATGATCATTCAGTCACAGATTCTGTGTCAGTCTAATATCTTTCGATTGTTTGAATCTTATTCTCCAGTTAACTCCTCAGGAAAGCTCATGTGAACAATTAGTTTTTGCTCTTTGATCTGAAAGATATCCAGTTTTGCTGGATATCTAATCTTTGCCTTATCCCTCTGTACCAACATTTAAAGAGATATTATGGATTTAATGATAATCTAATCTTTATTTTATAAGCAATGCATTCACTTTCTAGATGGCAAAAGGATTGTTTATAAACTGGTGGCACTAGTGGTAAAGAATCTGCTTGCCAGTGCAGGAGATGTAAGAGATGTGGGCTAAATCCCTGGGTCAGGAAGATCTCCTGGAGAAGGGTATGGCAACCCACTCCAGCATTCTTGTCTGGAGAATCCCATGGACAGAGATGCTTGGAGGGCTACAGTCCAGAGGGTCACAAAGAGTTGGACATGACTGAGGTGACTTAGTATGTTTGCACTGAAATATTAGCTTTAGTGAACCGATACTCTCGAGCATGTGGTGTGCTATTTCAGTTAGCATTATTTAGTAGAATTATTTCAAAAATTTTAGTGAGTTTCTTTTAAGTTATAATTTTAGAATCTTTTTTCTTCCCCTTTATTTTCTCCTTCAGGTAATCTTGCCATCTGTATGCTACTTATTAACTAGAAGGTAGCTGTTTACTATCTTTAATATTTTCTGCTTTATCTCAAGTGATTTTTAAACCAATGATTTCTCTCTTTTTAAAGGAAATACTTGTTTTATCTTTAAAATTATGGAACCATTACTAATTGAGAATTATTTTGTATACATTTTATATGCAGTGTGATGTAAAGATCAAAACTATTTTTGTAGGTCAAATGAAATACAATACAGTAGCGAAGCAAAAAGGAATTCTTTACAACATTGATAAACTTCAATGTGAATTTGAATAAACAATGCCAGAGACAAAATGCTATATAATCATACTTATAAAGTACAGAAACAAACAAAACATATTAATGCTACTTGAAACTGAGATAATGGCTATTCTTGAAAGTTAGTTACCAAAGGTGCAATAAGGGGGCCCTCTCGACCCTTTTAGACTTCTTTCTGGTCTCAATGTTGCTTATATGGTTCTGTAAAAAGTCAGAAAGCGGATGAAGTTTCAGTGGATAATTTTTGTGCATAAACATCACACTATTCCATTTTAACACAATAACACTGTATAATATGGAATATACCACTGTATATCTAGTAACTTTTATGGTAATTCCTGGTACTAGTATATGTACAACGGCTTTCATTTGATTAGCATTAGTTAAGTTTATGTGGTTTTTTTCAACCTTCATCTTTTTTTTTTCTAGGTTGGCCAAAAGTGCCCAGTTAAAAAATATTGTTTTAATAAATATATAAAGAATACAGGCTGCCTGTATGTGTGTATGTGTGTGTGTGTGTGTGTGTGTGTGTATCTCATCTTTATCCGTTAATCTGTTGATGGGCACTTGGGCTGCTTCTATGTGTTGGCTACTATAGTTTTTCCATGAACACTGGTGTGCATGTATCTTTTCAAATTAGTATTTTCATTTCCTTCAGATAAATACCCAGGAGTAGAAATGCTGGATAATATGGGAGCTTTATTTTTAGTACTCTAAAGAAATCCCACACTGTTTTCCACAGAGGCTGTACCAATTTATAATACCACCAATACTAACAGGGCCCTTTTCTTCATATCCTTGCCAATATTTTCTATTTGTAGACTTTTTGATGACAGTCATTTTGACAGGTGTGCAATTACATCTCAGTGAGGTTTTGATCTGTATCTCTCTGATGATTAGCAATATTGAGCATTTTTTAATGTGCCTGTTGGTCATCTGTATACCTTCTTTGGAAAAACAACTATTCATGTCATCTGTTCATTTTCTAAGTGGGTTTTATTTTTTGATACTGAGTTGTATGAGCTGTTTATATATTAATATCTTGTATATTAGCCCTTTATTGGACACATTCTTTGCAAATATTTTCTCCCATTCAGTAGGTTGTGTTTTCATTTGGTTGACAATTTGCTGTTCTAACGCTTTTATGCTTAATAAGATCCTCCTTTTTAAATTTTGCTTTTATGTCTTCTGCCTTAAGAGATAATTCCAAAAATATTTGGTTACCATTAATGTCAAAGAGTATTCTCCCTGTACTCTCTTCTAGGAGTTCTACGGTTTCAGGCTATATTTACTTATTTAATGTATTTTGAGCTTATTTTTATACATGGTATTGGAGAATGCTCAGATTTCATTCTTTTATAAGTAACTCTCCAATTTTCCTAGCACCACTTATTGAAGGGACTGTCCTTTCTCCATCACATAATCTTGCCTACTTTGTCATAGATTAATTGACCATAAGTGTGTGGGTTGATTTCTGGGCTTTCTATTCTACTCCATTCATCTATGTGTCTGTTTTTGTGCCATTACCATACTCTTGTTACTATAGTTTTGTAGTATAGTCTGAAGGTAGGACATGCTATCTAATTTGTGGTTCCTAGTGCAAAAATTAAGAATGTGGATCTCTGTATTAAAAGACAATTAAAGAATGTGAAGATAGTGAGAAGAGGGCCTTAAACCAACTTTAGGGTCTTTCCAAGCAACAGATAACATACATGAATAAACATGGTGGACACTACATAGGTCTTCCAGTTGTTCAAGGTTTTTCCTCATTCACTGGTATTTTGTGATAAATATGTTTCTGCAAGTATTTCTGTCTTCTAAAACAATATTTATCCACAAAATGTTAAAATTATACTGGTAAGACCTAGTAAGTATTAAAGTCCTATCTGGTTTAAATATAAAATTTATTTTTATGTGATTAAAATAAATGTGATTATTTTGTTTATGTGATTAAAATAATCATATTTGAATCTTGTTCTTTTTATATGACAGATTTTGATATTTTACTCTAATTTGTAGATAAAGGATTATTCTACTATTTAAGAAATATTATGGCATGTAATAGCATAAATATTATAGAGTAATATACTCCATATCTGGTAACCACCCTTTAATCATCCAAAACCCTAGTGGATTATATAGCATAAAGTACCAAAATTTCAGTATTTCTTGCAAAGATGATAGTTGCTAAATTGAATGTAGGTGGTTTTCTCAACAGGTTAAGAGACTGTGATCAATGAAAACTCTGGGGGACCTAAACTGACAGAGGAGCTATCATCTCAGATAAGTGTCTTATACGATTTTTTGGAAGTCTTCAAGCAAAACAGAAAGTTCATTTCAGCCTCAGTGGTGCCTGACTCTGTGACTCCATGGACTGCAGCACACCAGGCTTTCCTGTCCACCACCTACTCCTGGAACTTTCTCAAACTCATGTCCATCAAGTTGATGAAGACATCCATCTTCTGTTTTCCCCTTCTCCTCCTGCCTTCAATCTATCCCAGCATCAGAGTCTTTTCCAATGAGTCAGTTCTTCGCATCAGGTGGCCAAAGTATTGCAGCTTCAGCTTTAGCATCAGTCCTTCCAATGAATATTCAGGACTGATTTCGTTTAGGATTGACTGGTTTGATCTCCTTGCTGTCCAAAGGACTCTCAAGAGTCTTCTCCAACACCACAGTTCAAAAGCATCAATTGTTCGGTGCTCAGCTTTCTTCATGATTCAACTCTCACATCCATACATGACTACTGGGAAAACGATAGCTTTGACCATATGAACCTTTGTTGGTAAAGTAATGTCTCTGCATTTTAATATGCTGGCTAGGGTTGTCATAGCTTCTCTTCCAAGGGGCAAGCGTCTTTTAATTTCATGGCTGCAGTCACCATCTGCAGTGATTTTGGAAAGAACATGGAAAATTGACTATAAAAATATTTCTTTGATTAGCTTGTGATATTTATTATTCCTATTATATTCCTTTAGCTCTAATTCAGTCCTGTAGCACCTAAGACAGTCTGAGAAATTTAATCAAAATATACATACAGGAATAAAAGGATATAAATTAAATGAACAGTCAATCTATAATTTTCAAGAACTGCTGGTACAAGTTACCACAAATGGAGTGACTTTCAAAACAGATAATTATTCTCTCTCAGTTCTGCAGGCTGGAAGTCTGAAACAAAGGTGTTGACAGGACTGTGCTCATTGCAAATGCCCTAGAGAAATTCCTTTCTTGTCTCTTCTAATTTCTAGCAGATGCTGGTAACTCTTGGCACTCCTTGGTTTGAGGCAGTATAAATGTAATCCCTGCTTCTGTTTTCACATGGCCTTCTTCTCAGTGAGACTCTGTGCACTTCGTTTCCAGATTTCTCTTTCTTAGAAGGATACTAGTTATTGGAAACAGGGCCCACTGTCATCCAGTATGATATCATCTTAAGATGATTCAATTTGCTAAGTCCCTATTTCCAAATAACGTCATAATCACAGATGCCAGTGTTTAGGAATACAACTTATCTTTGGTGTGGGGGGGCACACAATTCAACCAACAGTCAAATAATCTTGCCACATTCACTTGTGACTTTAACCTTGAGATCCTTCTCACAAATAATCATAAACACTCTTTTATTCAAAAAAGATACTGAATATGTTATTTGAATAATAGCATAAAAATGTTCTTAGTTGTGGGTTTCTCTATATACTGGAATTCCAATTTTATCTTTCTATAAAGACCATATTGTCACATTTCACAATCTAATGATTGCTAGAGAGAATGTGATAAGTTCTTTTCCTTGCCCATTAATGTCCTGCCAAGAGAATATGCATATTTTCAAAGTTTAAAATTAAAATAGAAATTAAAAAAGCAGTATATTTTTTACTTATAAAATAATGATATTGCCAAAGCACATTCTGAAGTCTGGCATCACACTTCTGAGTTGAATTTTTTGAGTTTGAATAAGGAAATTAGTATTAAAATTTCTGATGGCGACAAGAGTTAGGCTGAATAGTTGAAGAAACTGCATTACTGAAAATAATTCCCTTTGGCAGTTGCTTACTAGATAATGATTTTTCCTTGTCTGGGAATGAAACCTGAATACAACGATACCATACTTCTGCTGCTAAGTCACTTCAGTCGTGTCCGACTCTGCGACCCCACAGACGTCAGCCCACCAGGCTCCCCCGTTCCTGGGATTCTCCAGGCAAGAACACTGGAGTGGGTTGCCATTTCCTTCTCTAATGCAGGAAAGTGAAAAGTGAAAGTGGAGTCGCTCAGTCGTGTCCGACTCTTAGCGACCCCATGGACCGCAGCCCACCAGGCCCCTCCGTCCAAGGGAGTTTCCAGGCAAGAGTACTGGAGCGGGGTGCCATTGCCTTCTCCGACCATACTTCTAGTGTGTAGCTTTTATGGTCCTAGGTTAATGGCATTATCTTTTTGCCATCGCTTCCAAACAAAATGCATCCAGTATCTGTCTTGCTAGTCATAGAGCAATTAGTGGATGATGAATAGAGCAGCAGTCATTCATGGGGGTATATAGGAACTTTTCAAGTGACCCACAGACAAAGTAAGTTTTAAATAAATCAATTTCGAAATTGTAAAGGCCAGGTGTCTGCCCAGGATTGTATGCATGCTCAAGACAGGCCTAGTACCTCTAAACTTTCACCTTTGGCTAAACTTGAATCTGTGTGAAAGCAGGCCTTGAAGGATTAGGAAGAGGTATAAACTCTGCCTCACACACACACACACTGAGCTCCTCTGCAGATGTCAGTGATGTATAGATAGATAGATAGATAGATTTTTTTTTTTTTTTTTGGTGTCCAAGCATTTAAGGAAACTTCTCTCTAATCTTTAAATGGCTACTAGACAAATGGAAGAAAGGTTTCTCTAGTCACATGCAACGAAGGATATAAATTTCATAAAATTAGTTCAGAACAATCATTAAACAAATATATTCATAGGAAGAGGGAGAATTTTATTTTGAAAGTTATCCCACTTTAACATTCAAAATGATCAGTGTTCAAAGAAAAAAAAAAAGACATGAAATAAAAATAAGAAATTATGGCTCAGCACCAGAAAAAAAAAAGTCAAAAGAAACCGACTGTCCCCCTGAGGAATCACAGATGTTGGACTGACTTTGTAAAAACTTTAAGTCAGCTATTTTAAATATGTTCAAACAGCTGATGGAAACCATGTCGAAAGAAGAGAGTGCTTGTCTTACCAAATGAATTATGAATTATGAATAATAGATTATGTCTCACCAAATAGCAAATATTAATAGAGAGAAATTATAAAAAGGAACCAAACAGAAAATCTGGAGTTGAAAAATACAAGAACTAAAATTTGAGGGAAATAAATATAAGTAGAGGAACTCAACAACAGATCTGAGCAGATTAGGGCAAAATAACTGGTAAACCTGGATAGGTCAATAGGGATTATTCAGTCTGAGGAAAATAAAAATAATTGAGAAATATGAAAAAACTAATGGAATTAGGGAATATCATCAAGCATTCCAATGTATGAAGAAAGAATATTTGAAACAATAATAGCTGAAAACTCCTCAAATTTGTTGAAAAATATAAATATACATATCCAAGAAGCTCAAAGAATTCTAGGGAAGAAAAACTCAGGGATCCTGACAGAAACACATCATAGCAAACTATAGAGAGACAAAGATAAAGAGAGGATTTGGAAAACAGTAGGAGTTAAGTGACTCATCTTACATATACAAAGATACCACAGTAAGATTAAAGTAAATAAGTCACAGAAATGTATTCTAAAACATAAAGAATATCACCAAAATACTGTAATAACTTTATATGGGAACAGGTGGTTATAAGACTTATCCTAGTAATTATTCCATAATATATTTAAATGTTGAATCACTTATATTGTATACCTTAAAATAACATAACATTGTTCCTCACACACACACATATGTATATATATACACACATACCTATATAAAAGATTAACAGCTAATTTCTCATCAGAAGCCATGCAGACCAATAAGTAGTAAAGTAGAATACCATGTTGATGTGAAGGAAAAAAACAAAACTACCAACTAGTAATTATATATCTGGCAAATTATTTTTAAAAATTGAGATAATAACCTCCCCTTTGAGTGTGAGTGGAATCTGAGAATATAAAATATTACTCCTTTGATCAGTTTGAACTATATTTCACAGTTGATCGGAGCGCAACTATCCTAATCATGTGAACTCTTTAAAAGCTCAGACTCTTCTCCAGGTGGTTGCAGAAAGGACAACAGAGAGATTTGAAATATGAGTGAGATCTGATATAAATCAAAATGTATACCAAGATATATAGTGAAAACTTTTCAGCTACTGTTACCCTCAACTGCACTATTGTAACGTACTCCTCTCCAGAGCTAAACACTGGCATTAATTTGATATTCTTCTAGAGTTATTTTAAAATGTATATCTGTGCAAAAGATTGTTTATCACTATCAATATCATTTTCTCCTTCTTAAAAAATAGTAGAATTTTTAGTTGGACACAAGGCTACAAGGATGAAAACTGCACTTCCTCAGGCCCCCTTACGGCTATGTATGGCTAGGTGGGATATAAACAGGACTATGTTGGTGTTTTGGGAACTTGCTCTGATATAAGTCTTTGGCTTCTATTTCTCCATCCTGCTGCCTGCACAGTGGATGGTAGCTTGGACCAAGGTCAAAGCCATCAACCTAGCATCATGGATAGAGATCTAGAAGTAAACACCTGAGCATGTCATACAGTTGAGCCTTCATACCAGTCCTGGCGTGCCTGCCTCTTGGCATTGACAGGGAAAGATAAACCTTTTTAAAAAAAAATGAAGAAGAAATAAAGATGTCCTCAATTCTATGAAGGCTGATAGAGGTAAGGAAGTTGCAGAAGAGTTTGAGACTAGCAGAGGTTGGCTCATGAAGTTAAAGGAAAAAAAGCTATCTTCATATATAAAAATGCAAGGTGATGCAGCACATACTAACATATAAGCCACACCACATTATCCAGAAAACAACAGATTTTCAATGAAGACAAAACACTTATCCTGGAAGAAGCAGCCATCTAAGACTTTCATAGCTAGAGAGTAGAAGTCAATGTCTGACTTCAAAGCTTCAAAGGACAGGTTGACTCTCTTGTTAGGGGCTAATGCAACTGGTGACTAAGTTGAAGCCAATGTTTGTTTACCATTATAAAACTTCTGGAACCCTTAAGAATTATGCTAAACCTACTCTGGCTGTGTTCTGTAAATGGAACACAACAAACCCTGGAAGACAGCACATCTGTTTACAATATAGATTCCTAACATTTTTAAGCCCACTGTTGAGACCTACTTCCCAGAAGATTCCTTTCAAAATAATACTGCTTGTTGGCAATACACCTAGCCACTCAACAGTTCTGATGGAGATGTACAATGAGATTGATGTTGTTTTCATACCTGCTAACACAACATCCATTCTGCAGTTAATGAATCAAAGAGTAATTTTGACTGTCAAGTCTTATGATTTAAGAAATACATTTTGTAAGGCTATAGCTGCCACAGACAGTGGTTTCTCTGATGGATCTGGGCAAAGTAAATTGAAAACCTTATATCTCCTTCCCCATGTGCCTGCTATGGTCACAGACACCAATATCTAAGTCCTGGGGAAACAAGTTGGAAATCTTGATGCCAGTAAAGATTCTTCACTGTTCTCAATCATTCACATATTTACTATTTACTTTTAGATTATGTGTGTAAATACCTCTTCCCTAGTTGACATTACTACTTTTCCCAGATACTGACGTTTTCCAGAAGGATCCTAATATGTCTTTTTGCCTTCACTCTTACTCATTTCTCAAACTATTCTGTAGTCAGAGTAAGTAAAAACACAAGTTTAATATGAATGGCTGTCTCCCTTTAGATTAAAAGCACTCTGTGGCCCTAAATCACTCAGATCAACTTTTAAGGCAAACTCACAGTTCAATAAATAAAACAAAGATAGTATCACAGTAGTTTGTAGTCTTTAGTTTCCTTAACACAAAGTGTCAACTCTCTCCCACATGTTAAAAATATCCTGATGCTTTATTAAATAGTTTTAACACATGTACACATCCTTAAACAATAGATTATTACTTGTTGAATATTACTAAAAATAAAATCTCAATGCATGTGTCATTTTGTAAATGACCTTCTCACAGAATTGTATGCTTATAAGATTCACGTGTTTTTGCATGTAGCTATTGCTCGTTTATTTTATTATATAATTTTTATTGGGGCTTCCCAGGTGGCACTACTGGTAAAGAACCCGCCTGCCAAAGCAGGACATTTGAGACGTGGGTTCGATACCTGGATCAGGAAGATCTTCTGAAGAAAGACATTGCAACTCACTCCAGTATTCTTGCCTGGAGACTCACATGGACAGAAGAGCCTGGTGGGCTACAGTCCATGAGGTCACAAAGAGTTGAACACAACTGAAGTGATGTAGCATGCACAGAGACTTAAAAGAAAGAAAAAAAAAATCATTTTTCCCTTCATGGATCACAGTCTTGTTGTAGCAAAGGGGCTTGCATAACTCAATGAAGTTATGAGCCATGTTATGCAGGGTCACCTAAGACAGACAGGTCATAATGGAGAGTTCTGGCAAAACGTGGTCCACTAGAGGAGAAAATGGCATTCCATTCTAGTATTTTTGTCTGAAGAACCCCACAAACAGTATGAAAAGGCAAAAATTAAAAAATGATATGACACAAGAAGATAAACCCCCCAGGTGGGAAGGTGTCCAATATGCTACTGGTGAAGAGCAGAGGGTAATTACTAATAGCTTCAGAAAGAAGAAAGCAGCTGGGCCAATGTGGACATGATGCTTAGCTGTGGATGTGTCTGGTGGTAAAAGTAAAGTCTGTTGCTGTAAAGAACAATATTGCATAGGAACCTGGAATCAATCAAGGTAAACTGGAGGTGGTCAAACAGGTGACAGCAAGAGTGAACATCCACATCTTAAGAATCAGTGAACTGAAATGGATGAGAATGGGCAAATTTAATTAAGATTACTGCTATACATACTCTTGTGGGCAAGAATCCCTTGGAAGAAATGGAGCCACTCATGGACAACAAAAGAGTCTGAAATGCAGTACTTGATTGCAATCCCAAAAAAGAATGAGTTCATTCATTTCCAAGGCAAACCATTCAATATCAGGGTAATTCAAGTGTAAGCAGTGATGGATTTTATTGTCTTGGGTTCCAAAGTCACTGTGAATGGTGACTGCAGCCACGAAATTAAAAGACACTTGCTTCTTGGAAGGAAAGCTATGAAAAACCTAGACAGCATATTAAAAAGCAGAGACATTACTTTGCCGACAAAGGTACATCTAGGCAAAGATATGGTTTCCAGTGGTCATGTATGGATGTGGGAGTTGGAGTATAAAGAAAGCTGAGCACTGAAGAATTGATGCTTTTGAACTGTGGTGCTGGAGTAGACTCTGATTCCTTTGGAGAGTAAGGAGATCAAACCAGTCAATCCTAAAGGAAATCAACCATGAATAGTTGATGCTGAAGCTGAGGTTCCAATATTTTTGCCACCTGATGTGAAAAACTGACTCATTGGAAAAGACTCTGATGCTTGGAAAGAAAGAAGGCAGGAGGAAAAAGGAAAAACAGAGAATGAAGATGGTTGGATGGCATCACCGGCTCAACGGACATGAGTTTGAGCAAACTCCTGGAGATAGTGAAAGACAGGGAAGCCTGGCATGCTGCAGTTCATGGGGTCACAAAGAGCTGGACATGACCGAGTGACTGAACAGCTGAACACAACTGAAACCACTGGGTCAACAAAAATAATTTTACATTGTATTGCATGCGCGTGTGCATGCTAAGTTGCTTCAGTTGTGTCCAAATCTTTGTGACCCTATGTACCGCCTGTCCATGGGATTCTCCAGGCAGGAATACTGAAGTGGATTGCCATGCCCTCCTCCAGGGGCATCTTCCTGACCTAGGGATCAAATTCACATCTCCTGCGGCTCCTGCATTGCAGGCAGATTCTTTAATCCTGAGCCACCAGGGAAGCCCATGTTGGATTATAACCCAGAGTAAAAAATAAACACCAATGAATACATACAGATATAAAGAAATGACTTAATAACCGTGGGAGACTGTTGTGTAGCACAGAGAGCTCAGCCTGATCTTCTGTGGTGACTTAGATAGGTGGGGTCAGGTTGGGGCTGCAACCATGATAACTTACTTCCAAAGAGTCCGTATGGAAAGGGAAATGAAAGAGTAACTTTACAGTGGAGATTCCTGACAAACTCCACCTCAATCAAGTGATCAAGTTTAATATGCACAGTTATGTCAAGTCAATATTATATGATAATGTCATGCTGATATGTTGCATTATATAATGAGACTGACACTTTTTCTCTGTAAGCGTCCTGTCTTCCCTAAAGATAGCCACAGCATGCAATTAGGAGGAAAACATCAGTGAGATCACAGTCAATTGACATTCATAGCACTCATCAAAACTGTTAAAAGTCATCAGAAACAAGAAAGTCTAAGAAACTATTACAGCAACAGGAGCCTAAGAAGATATTACAACTAAATTACATATTTATTATGAGTATGTTTGTGTGTGTGTGTGAATGTATAGATGTACAATCATGGTAATAGTGGTGTTCCAACAGTAACCTTTTCTTTCATTTGCAATTGGTGACTGTGTATGAATACTCTTTGGAAGGACAGATGTTAAAGCTGGGAAAGAGTGAAGCCAGGAGAAAAGTGTGACAGAGGACGAGATGGTTGGATGGTATCACCGATTCAATGGACAGAATTTGGAAAAACTCTGGGGGATGGTGAGGGACAGGAAGCCTGGCGTGCTGCAGTTCATGAGGTCACAAAGAGTAGGACACGACTTGGTGACTAAACAACAAGAGCAATAGATGTGTACTTAGATAATGAAACAGCATTACAGAAATTTTAAAGGTTAAATTCCTCACAATATATAAATCTTCTGCATTTATCTGAATTCACACATCACTTCCATTTCTCTAGTCAGTAAGGAATTATCTGGCAATTTTAAACAACTTTGCTTTCATAGCATGAAAGGTTGAATTATACATGCGATTTCTATTTAAATTCTCCCTTAGAAAAGGTTCAAAAGATGCTTGAAATATTCCATTTATGTCTATCATATCATTATTAAAGGGAAAATTTAATAACAGGTTTAATAAAATTTGCCTGCCTCTTTTTTTCTTACTCTATTTTTTGTAGGAAAGCATAGAAATGGGAAGGAAGGAGGAAAAGGGGGAAGGAGGTGGTGAAGAAGGAGGAAAAAATCATAATTCCTTACTCAAAGTCTTCTAAATATTGGCATTCCCTCTTTGTATTCTATATTATTATGAAGATATTTCAATGAATTATTTATGTTTATTATAAAGAAAATGAGACATCGTAATTTAGGTGACTTATAAGGAACAATTTGAAAGATGCTTTTTCCATAGAGCTAAATGGTGGCATCTTATATATAAGAAGTATAATAAGGCTTACTTTCAAAGATAGCATTAAAATGTTAAACATTCAAACTAGACAAAGCAAATAAATCACAAACTCTTAATACCACCATAGTATAGTGTTCTCAAGATAATTTATAGAGGATTGAAGGGTATTTTCTCAATCTCTTGCTTTCTTCATGCTTGAATTCTTCACTTTTCTATCACTAATTTTAATAGTTATAAAGTCTCTTGACTTTAAATGTACCTACACACCCATGATTAGACAGAAGTAAAATGCTAAGAACTTTTTTCCCTTTTCTGTTCAAGACCAGTAATAACTGTCAAAAACTAGTTCACATCACTCTAATCGTTGTATGATTAATTGCATCTAAGTCATCGAATATTTTTATGTTCCTTCAGTTCAGTTCAGTTCAGTTCAGTCGCTCAGTCATGTCCGACTCTTTGTGACCCCATGAATCGCAGCACACCAGGCCTCCCTGTCCATCACCAACTGCCGGAGTTTACTCAAACTCATGTCCATCGAGTCGCTGATGCCATCCAGCCATCTCATCCTCTGTCATCCCCTTCTCCTCCTGCCCCCAATCCTGCCCAGGATCAGGGTCTTTTCCAATGAGTCAACTCTTCGCATGAGGTGGCCAAAGTATTGGAATTTCAGCTTCAGCATCAGTCCTTCCAATAAACACCCAGGACTGATCTCCTTTAGGATGGACTGGTTGGATCTCCTTGCAGTCCAAGTAGTCATCATTAAAATAGAAATTTGACAATAAAAAGAACTGACCTCCATTTTGTATCTTAATTACAATTTCAGTATAAACTTTAAAAAAATGTATGCTAGAGGTGGAAGGAGTGAAAGTTTATATGGATTTCAAAAACAGAAATAATTAAGTCATTTTGTTCAATGGAAATATGTGTCCATGTCACAAACATCCTACAAGGTCACATAGTTACTGTTCTTGCTCACATCAAAGCACAAATTTCCAGATTTCCTGTCTAATGTTCTATGGTTATACTAAGCTGCCATTGTATTATCTGCATTAGTATATCTACATTAGATTTTGTAGTATCATATCTTCTGATCATATATTTGTTGTAGAAAAAAAAAATGTGAGTAATATGTCTGTGCAGCCAAATACCTAGTTATTTATGTGTTTCTGTAGGAAATGACAAAGTGAGGTTTAGCATTTGAATGGAGAATAAATATCTAAAATTAAATCTTATATCTTACATTACATTGCTGGTATTGTAACATATATTAAAACATAATAAAGCATGATTTTATAATTGGCATATGGAAATTCCCATTATAACAAAATTGCAAGATGATATCCATGCTTTTTATGGGATATATTTATAAATCTTTCATCCTGCATGTGTTCAAAATCTAACTACTTTATTTTGATGTGCCCTTCCCTCTCATTTTTCTGTGATCTGTTTCATTCATCTCTCTTATTAGCATCTATGCTCTTTCACACATACTGCCTTTCTTATCTGCTGACATGCATTTTATTGTACATGTCTACATACACTAAAAGTCATTTTTTTAATATACATGAAAAAGAGATAAACTCCAATAATTATCTCTATCCAAAAAACTCTTAAGCATATTTCCATATAGAGGCACTACATCAGTTTCACAAAACAACCTTTATACAGAATGGCTTTTATTTCACCAAAGTGAACCTTCAAGCTAGAATATTTCACCAAAGTAAAACTTCAAGGTAGAATATTTGACCAAAGTGAACCTGCATGCTAGAATAAATACCTTAATATTTGTTTAATATTTTAAGAGAGAGAAAGTGGACAAGATTTAAATGTCTGGGTAATATCAATAAATAGGAGTAAAATGAGTATTTTTAATGATTCTTTATGAGTATGCTTTAAGTGTATTTTAAACACAAAATCTTTATAAAGAAAGGATAACTTCTCCAATTTTTTTTCAGTCATAGAATGTGTGGTACTTTGATGAAAAATAAAAGTGAAACTAATACTTTTTCTCTTTTAGTACTATGGTTATCTCTTTCTTTGATTTTTCTTTACAAGAATATTACACAGAACCATTGAGTTGGAAATATTGCTTGACAACCATAGAGAAAAAAATAAGATACCATTGCAAATGAAACTCAATATATACTCAAAAGTAATTCTAAAATAATTCATTTTTATAATAATTTTTTCAAATGCTTTTTAACTATGAGTAATCAGATGTTTTCTAGAGAAACAGACAAAATTAAAGGCATAAAGGCTCAAAAATATCCCAGTTTAAAAAAAAAAAAAAGAGGCTGTACAGAGGTTATGACCTCATATTATGTCACACAATAATTTTCTGTTATACTAAAATTGATTATCATATCTTTCAAATAAATAATAGATATTCATTGAGTTTCCTCACTGAGGCTAGCACCATGAGAAGTTTACATGACTTCTGAAGTTATAGTCTAATAACATTTTATAGCCTAGAATCTTACTAGTAAATTAAATAGTGGGTTGCCATGCCCACTTCCAGGGGATCTTCCTGACCCAGGCATCGAACCCATATCTATTGCAGCTCCTGCATTGCAGGTGGCTTCTTTACTGCTGAGCCACTGGGGAAGCAGTCTAATTAGTTTAAAGATTATTAGTAAGATTCCTACTGGCAATAATCAAATTTGCAATACTAGTATGAAATAAGATTTCTAAAAGCAAAGTCATATGACCAGGCACGGCTGGAAATGTCATTTTTGTCAGTTGTGTGGTTCAAAGAATGTTGTTGATTTGTCATACTAGAGATTTAGCAATTCAAGATCATACACACTTGATGGGCACAAAGCCTAAAGCCATGTCACTTGCATGTTGATTTCTTGGCCTGAAACTTTTTGATTTAACCTATGAATTAATAAAGTCTGACCACAGTTGATACAGATTTGAGATCAGTAATTAAAGTTTGAAAAAGATTGTGGTTAAGATCGGGATTGGGAATACATGTAAATCCATGGCTGATTCATATCAATGTATGACAAAACCCACTGGAAAAAAAAAATAATAATAAAAATTAAAAAAAAAATAAATAAATTATAATAGAAAAATATTCCATTCTTTTTCACAGGCTGCTATGTTACAGGTAAAAATCCATTTTCTTAGATAGTAACAGTTTAAAATATATTTTAATAATAAAATGAATGTCTGCCCCTTTTGCAATTGTATGTTCATGATGTTTTATACTCATCATTTAAAAAAATGAGAAAATAAATCCTAATTTCAAGTAAAAAAATACATTTTCTACAATATATATAGCATCTATTTAGGCTTATCCTTTGCCAAAAATGGTCATAGTTATATTTCTAGTCACAATAAAAATAAATACTTCACATTCTATTATGTAAAGTATTATATATTTTAGAATGTATTCATATAAAAGCTAGAAGAATTATAAATTTATAATACAGTAATACTTATAAAATATCAAATATATAAGTGGAGTTCAAAACTACTACTTCCACTATATTTCTGATTTAGAGACATAGTGATCAATTATTTGGGAATATATAATCATAGGAAGATTAATATATTATGTTATCAATTAAATTATAACAATCAGTGCTTATTTTTAATACATCCCATTTTGAAAGAGTTTCAACAGTGTTAAAACCACAGTTACCACCAGGAGCAGAAAATCCCGTTCTATCTACACACTTCACTGTAGCTTTGGTGCCATTTAATACTGTCTTTTTCCCTCTATTACTTTCAGTCTAAACCAGTTATATTATTTCCCTCAGTTGAACATATATTGACCAGTTGCTAAAGTCAATTGACAAGTCAGCTTAATAATATCAGTCTAACAACTAGTTAGTGACCATTTACTGGTCATAAAAAATTATACAATTAGGTTTTTGTTGATATAGTGTTTCTCCAGAGACTAAGTTAGAACACACAAATGATCTAAACTGAAATACTTAAATGTGTAGACTGAAAAATCTAAATAAAAACCTTCAAGGTTAATTTCATTTCTCATTACATAAATATTCAGATTTAAGTAGGGTTTGTGACCACAGTAATTCCCCTATTAGCCACTCCAGGAATATATTAAGGGTCAAGTCAAAAGCAGCCAATGTTATTTCTGAAAACTAGTATCACTTGCTGGAGAAGGAAATGGCAGCCCACTCCAGTGTTCTTGCCTGGAGACTCCCAGGGCCGGCGGAGCCTGGCGGGCTGCCGTCTATGGGGTCGCACAGAGTCGGACACGGCTGAAATGACTTAGTAGCAGCAGCTGCAGTATCACTTACGGGAGGATGTATCATATATTGTTTTAAAGGAGAGAGTGCAACACAAACTAGAATAGATCCAAACCAACTTTGTCCTTTGTCCTCTGCTTTTCATATATCAAGAATGGAAAAATATTGCTGGCTTAGCTGTGTTCTCAATACTATCCAGTGTGTTCATACACCAAGTACCGCTATATTCAGAGGTAAAAGGAAAGGCCCATTTCTTAGACATTCCCTCAAGTTTTCCAAAACCAGGATGTAGACACACTTTTCTAAACCCTGATTTGCTCATCTAGCAATATATTATGAAAATACTCCCAAGTTTCCTTTTAATAATAATGACTAGTAATAGATAGAAGACTCATGAGAATCCCTTGGACTGCAAGGAGATCCAACCAGTCCATCCTAAAGGAGATCAGTCCTGGGTATTCACTGGAAGGACTGATGCTGAAGCTGAAACACTAGAACTTTGGCCACCTCATGCGAAGAGTTGACTCATTGGAAAAGACCCTGATGCTGGGAGGGATTGACGGCAGGGGGAGAAGGGGACGACAGAGGATGAGATGGCTGGATGGCATCACCGACTCGATGGACATGAGTTTGAGTAAACTCCGGGAGTTGGTGATGGACAGGGAGGCCTGGTGTGCTGCGATTCATGGGGTCGCAAAGAGTCGGACACGACTGAGCGACTGAACTGAACTGAACTGAATAGATCAGTCTGCTTAATGACTACACAGTAGTCCGAGGAAAAGAAGTGGCATACTTTAACATAGCCTTCCCCATATTGATTATGTTTATGAAAAACAATTTCAATAAATCCTCCTATATATGTATCCTTGTTAAAAAAAATGCTATGTATTACATCCTCTAGAATGAGATTGATGAGCTGCATTTTTAATTTGAATATATTTTTCACATTGCTTTCTAAAACAGCTACTAACTCTACACAGTTCACCCAGCAATGTATAATAACATCTTCCCCCTCACTCCTTCCAAAAATATATACTATATAGAGTATATTGTGATACGTGATTTTTATTAATATCAAGTAATATGTCATGGTTGCTCTAATTCTTATCCCTATAGTCAATAAGTTAGGCTATGGTTCCAAGTTTGTGCTGACTATTTCATTTTGATTTACATTAAAAGTTCTCTTAACATATCTTGTCAAATACTCTGCTAGATTTAGCTTTCCTTCTTGTCACTATTTAAGTGCTCTTTATAGTATAAATACCCAAACTTTGTCATCTCTATTGCAATAAAGTTTCAACATTTGTCTCTTGACTTCTTATGTATACACAAAATTTTAAAATATACCTTTTATTTATTTATCATCCTAATCAGGGATTCCCAGCTGGCTCAGTGGTAAAGAACTCACCAGCCAATGCAGGAGATGCAAGATGCTTAGGTTCGATCCCTGTGTCAGGAAGATCCTCTGGAAGAGGAAATGGCAACCCACTCCAGTATTTTTGCCCGAAAACTCCGATGAACAGAGAACGGGCCACAGTGCATGGGGTCACAAAGAGTTGGATACGGCTGAGCATGCATGCACCCATGGCGTGGCAATATTCTAATTAATCAATGTGATGACTCACTCATCCTCCCATTCTTCTTATATATTTTGAAAATAATAGAGAATGCATCTCCTTTCCCAAGGTCATTTCATACCAAGGTATAAAAACTTGTCAGATACCCTGAAAGGTTGACTATTTGTTCACTCTAGGAATGTATCTAAAGGTCAAACAGATGTTGACTCTAATTAAACATATTATTAGATATGATTAGGCCATTATCTGCATCAGAGATAAGAAAAATAAGTTTTCAAATGTGCCCCTGATTACTGTTTTATCCATCAATCACAAAAATGTCTTATCCATCTGATGTTACTCTGTCTTCAATCTAGGAAAAGGCTCTAAGTGTCTCACACTGCACATGAAATTATGGTTTCTTTAATCTACCTGCTTCTTCATTTTCAAAAGGTCAGTTGAATGATCTCAGAGATGATACAACTGTATTCAAAGAGATCAATTAGTACAAAAATTTTTTAAGTATGTTTAATTTGTCACAGTCTCTGTAAACATAAATTTGCTAAAATCTATATGATCATCATTTCTCACAGAAATGACCATGTCAATAGCATTTAGCTATTTTTTTTCTGTATTTGCATAATGAAATTCAATTTTTGGCATAAATCACTACAATTATTATTTGGCTAAATATACCTAAAAGTAAAGAGTTGTGTTTCAATAAAGAAATACAGGCACAGTGTTAAAATATATGTTATCAACACATACCACCAAGACTGTGATGCTATATATAAGACAGAATTATGCATGAAAAATTTACATACAGTGACCCAATATAAACAAAGTGTTAATAAATATATTAATCACAATAAATCTGGAAATTGTAAAATCCAGGAAAATAATAATTATATAATATAAACATATATCTAAATGTAATATGGTATATGATTTGCCATATTCAAGATAAAAGTAATATTGTGGATAGGAAGTAAGAATGACTGAATTCTTTAATGCATATGCACAAAATACATACAAATATGTTATATGCATCCACCTAATGTAAATATCTAAGATATATATGAAATATACTATAGCTTTTATGTATTATATATAATTGTAAATACTCATGTGCATATCTAGAACACATCATATATATTAGCTATTATATATGATATATATCATTTAAATAGATTGCTTAAATGTTGTACTTTAAGAAATAAAGTAAGAATTAAATATAAATAGTGTATTAAGATTTAAACTAATCATTCATTGAGCATCATTAATGTGCTAATATTAATAAAACACAGAAAGTCATCTAAGAATTACTTTCATGCATGAGCATATATGACATGTTTCTAATAAAGAATAATAATTTTCTTTCTAAACTAACAGATTAGCTGTAACAATTCATATGAATAAATGGAAATTATAATGACTTATTCTTAAAAATAGTTCTTATTGAAAATATAAAATAACTGAAATACATTCAGGTACTTCAACATCTAAAATTTAAAATAAGTTCTTATTTGAGGACATTTGAAATAATGACTGATAATTGTCTTATAAAGCTTCAGGATACATTAATTTTTAAAGAAACTGTACAATGTAAATACTGTATTCAATAATCTTCAAATACTTAAGGGCTATAAAACAGAAATTTAACTCCCTTTTTAATTAGTTATATTAGCAGGGATTTATCATATCAAAAATAGGTATAATTTAACATTTCATTCTCTGTTTTCACAAAACCAGAGCATCTATTTTAAAAATATGATACAGTTATATTTCAAAACCAGTGGAACATTTCTCTCGGATCTCTGGACCAGAAACAAAGCAGAGGGCATCAGTGTCACTTTGGGAACAGTTCTGTCAAAAGGACGGTGGAAAGAAAGGTGAAAACAGCTCATGCCAGTTCCAGTCAAGTTTCATCTTATGCAAGCAGAATTCAATCAGATCAACACTGTGTTTCCAAAGCTGTCACTCAGGTAAATTATTTAACTTAAAACTGAACTGAGATACTCAAAAAGACTCCTGACATTAATGTCAATTAAATGTTTACATTCATGTTTAGCTTTTAATACACAGACAGGTTTTTCCATTAAATATGAAGGTTTTATAGATCATGTTTGTTGAAACCATTTTTTAATGTCTAAAAGCATCTGAAAGGTGGTACATATACACATACTAGTGTTGGGTTTAGAAACTATACATACTTAAATTGAATAAGCACCCATTATTAACATGGTACTGTGTGTGTGTTTCCATTTATCACAGTTAATCCATTTTAATATATTCTATGCATCATTATATGAGCAGACTAGGAGGCCATGGTTCAGAGAGATTTGAGTAACCTTCCCAATGTCACACAGTTTGTAAGAGCCAAGATGAGAATTTAAATCCTCTGCCTACCTGCAACATTCTAGCTTTTTTCTTTTCTGAAAATCCACAAATTCTGAAAATAGAAAGCTACTACTCATTGGTGACAATATGTCTATGACAAGATAAAAAGCTTCCATTTATTTATTTTTTAAAATATATTAAGCCTTCATATAAGTTTCTGATTGTCTCTCTCCCAGATCTCAGACATAGATTAATTAGCACACTAACTTATATGCATTTCCCACATGTTGAGTCATTTCAATTTGTATCACTTTTCCTATTTAGAAGTCTCTTTCATGTGAAATAATTTTTAAATATGTATCTATATTTAAATGTGTAAATGGTTCATTCATTTGTACAAGCAAAACACAAAAATGGTATTTCACTTATAGGCTTTATTATATACATTTAGGTTTTATGATACTATTCTTTCACTAGTATTTGTCCAGGATATATATAGCTAAGGTTTCCAAAGCATAAATCCTCTTGTGCACCTACTAACTTTAAGATAAATTCTATTAGCAGAAAATATGTTTCACTTATGAAACCCTCAAGCCATCTACAAGTGGCACTCACATATACCCACATCTTGAAACGACTGTAGGAATAAAAAACAGGACTTAAATACAGAGCACTAGAAATTTGTGTAAAAGCAAAACTAGGTGCTTCCACAGCATTAGGGTAATGATGTGAGTAAGAATACAAAATGACTTTTTGGAGAAGCTGATAAATGGGCTCTGATTGCTCATCACACTTTATCTGGAAGATTACAGAGTAACTAGGTTACTTCTGAGGTCCTTCTGGGAACACCCTTCATGGATTCTTTTTTCATATGCTATAACACAGTTTATTCCATTCCTTTATCACATGACTCAATTTTCAAACTATTTCTCAATAGTAATGATTACTAGTTAATAAAACTGAGAAATGAAATTCTTGTCACTTGTTAACACTATGTTTTGTCTTCTTAATCCATAACTTAGGACAACTGACTATGAATGATTCATTTTATAAAAGTTCATCTTTCAATGTCATAATTGGAGGCACACTATTAAGTAACATACTTTTAGAGAAGCAATACTTAGAAGATGATAAAAAATAAAATTCTCGAGAGGTAAAACTGAAGGAAATTTTGGCAACATCTCTTCTATTATTCATATAAAAAATGAAGAAATCAAGATGCTGGAACTCCTTAGAGTCTTACAGTCAGATTGGAGATTTTGGCATAGTACTGTCCATATTATTTATTCTTATACAGCCTATATTCTAAAATGTAAATTTTACATTACAAATTACAAATTTTATATTATAAATAATTAAGCTTTTTACTATGATTGTATTTGGGAAAAAATATTTTAGCCAAAATACTAAGATCATCACTTAAAAGAGGAACTGCTTTACATTTTTGTCAGGAAGGCAGGTATGACTTTTTTCACAGTTTCTGATGGTAAAATAATATAGTTCCTCAAGAAGGTAAATTTACAAAGCACAATATTTATGAATGATGCACCAACGTAAGAAAGATAAGAAGTTTTGTGATTGTGAAACATTATTTGAGATAAAGTTCTTTTATAATTAGAAATTATAAGAATCAAAGGTAGCCCATAGTTATGCCAATTGTTTCCTTTACATCTGTAGAGTCTTGAAGATAGGTGTCTCCAGAAATTGCATGAGAATTACATTAGATGATATATGTCTAATGTGGTAGAAATTAAGTGCCTTTGGCGCTCCTCTAAAGAAATTACTAAAAAGACTAAGGAATCATAATATAGAATATTTCATTCAACTTTTGAGGATTTATTCCAAGGCTTAGAATCATCTTGCATTTATCTGGATTCTTCCAATATGAAAAGAAGACATCAAGAATGTGATTTTCTGGTATTGTTCACATATATTACCACATAAAACTTAGAGAATAAGTGAAAACGTGAAAATGAAAGTGGAAGTTGATCAGTCACGTCCTGCTCATGTGACCCTATGAACTGTAGGCCATCAGGCTACTCTGTCCATGGAAAAAAATAAGTGATTCAAAACAAATACAAGCAGAAAATGTATTTGCAGAAATCATAAATGGAATACAAATACTGATATTTTTGAGAAAGCTGAATAGGATCAAATCAACACATTTTCCCATGGATCCATGGATTTCTTTTGAATAAGTAAAATCACTAATAGTTGACACAGCCATAATGATGCTATCAACAGAAAGTGAGCAATGCATGAGACATTTACTAAATGCCTCAATATTTGTTATACTGATTCAGGATATTAATAATCAATATTCATTACTCAGGGGGGTGGGGAGAGGGTGAGATGTATGAAGAGAGTAACATGGAAATGTATATTACCATATATAAAATATGTAGCCAATGGGAATTTGCTGCAATACTCAGGAAACCCAAACAGGGGATCTGTATCAATCTAGAGGGGTGGGATGTGGCAAAGAGATGGAGGGAAGTTCAAGAGAGGGGACACGTATACATCTATGGCTGATTCATGTTGATGTTTGACAGAAAACAACACAATTCTGTAAAGCAATTATCCTTCAATTAAAAAAAATAAAGACATTTCAAAAATCAATGTATATTTGTATCCTGTGAGTATCCTAGACTTAATATGTAACCCCCTCAAATATAGCAATATAATATTTTATCATAGTGATGCAAGAAAAAAATCAAAATTTTAAGACTAAAATTACTCATGGGCTAATTTTTAAGGTAATATGATTTATTCAGAGACAACTCAACAACTTTCAGTGAAGTAGGGTTTTCCACTTCAGATTTAAATTCAAATTTAATGGACGTTAAATGCACAGTTTAAGAGTAAATGCAACTGTTATACCTAAACATGAACCTGATGATTTTGAGAATATCCAAAACATCATTATAGTCTCCTGGGTAAAATTTCTGCAAAGTAGAATAGAAACTCAATAGCTACTTAGTTAGCTGAACCTAATTATTGTGTCATTGCTTCTCTGAAGAAAGACTGTGAAGTGAATGAGGTAGCAGCGAGGGAAACACAGCAAATGAAGCCACAAAGTCCCAAGTTATAATCTGGTCTCCAGCACCATTAAAGGAAGGAATTTCCTGGCTCACGTACTTCATAATTATGATTTCTGGAGTGATAACATCCCTTATGTAGAGACATAAATTCAGGATATTATAACTTGATAGAAGCAGTTGCCTGGAATTTAACATGGGTGAGGGATTGGTCTAAGCACTTCTAACGTCTGTAACAGCTCTGTAGACAGGTACTATAGTAATCACCACTGTACAGGTGAATAAAATGAATCACTAAGCAATTAAGTGATCTGCCCAAGGTAACACAGGTGTCAAAGTCAGGATTTGGATTCACTGTGACTAGCTCTAAGGCCAAGACCTTAAAACATGAATATAATCTCTAGATGGAAGGTAATAAATACCATTATTTAATCACTGTAACAGCAAATTAAAGTGGAGATCTCAAATTTTCTGGCTATCTCAAAGACAAACAAAACAATAATTCTTTGCATGGAATAAACATAAAAAGAATGGCTAAAAAGAATACTGTAATTGGCCATACCTCTCTCCTCCCACCCCCCACCATCCCTCTCCTCATCTTCTAGTTGAACTGAGTCCTAACTAGAATGGTCAGAGACTTTATTCCTTCAATAGAGGATTCATGTATTTTAACCTTAAAATCTCCCATTTATTTTATAAAGCAACTGCTACCTATTAAGGACAGGAATACATTTTAATTGTTTTTTTTTTTTTTTAATGAAAAGAAAATCTGCTTGAGTCACCTAGTTACCTAGAAAGACTTGATATGTTTTTGCTTCTGAGTCACATTTCTATATTTACTCTGGTAGTGTATTTCCATAAATATTAAAATAGCACTGCTCTATGGAAACAATTTTTTTGTCACTTCCCCAAGGTGGACAATTGTCTAATGGTAATTTTCATATTCATGCCTTTATTCCACTAGGTTCATAACAAAGTTATGGTTGTACAGAGTTTTGCACAAGTATGGTGGTTTTCTCATCCTGCTATACTTCTTGGGGTTTAATATACCAATACTAGGATACAGAAAAGGGATATTTCACAACCTGAGCAAGGGTGGAGGCAATCTCTGAAAGTGAAATTGTTGGTCACTCAGTCATGTCTGACTCTTTGTGACCCCATGACTGTAGCCCGCCAGGCTCCTCTGTCCATGGAATTCTCCAAACAAGAAAACCGGAGTGGGTAGCCATACTCTTCTCCAGGGGATCCACCTGACCTGGGATCAAACCCAGGTCTCCAACACTGAAGGCAGATAATGTACCATCTGAGCTATTAGGGATGCCCCCCACTTAGCCTGGTAACTAGGACGAAAATAACGTGTCCAATCCCAATATCTTAAAACTATAAAGGAATTGAAAGACTCCCTGATATCTTAAAACTATAATGGAGATGGAATCAAATGAATAATAAATCAGAGTTGATGATTTAGAAGAGACTCACTCAATAAAGAGGGAAAACAAAGTATTAAATCAAAACTGGAAGGGACCAAAACAGGGACATTTGCTTTTCCAAAGAGCCCCTGGGAAAGGAGCACCCATGGTAATGGCATCCCACTGAGGATTAAAGATTTTATGGCTTTTGAGGAGCTGGGGTGTTGCCCTGAACACGATAAACAGGTAGCACAACTATTACTTCTTTAAAACTCACTTTCCTGTGGAACCTGCATAATTTTCAAGCTTCAGTAAAATCCTTCTTTGAAATCCTGAATTCAAAGACAACATTTGCCTAAATGTGTGTGTGTTTGTGCATCTTACATACAGTAAGATCACTGATGAAAAGTGTGCTACCCTTCCATTCCACTTGGTATTAGGCTGTATTGCTTTGGAGTGCTGCTAGTAGAAAGAAGCTGGGATTTTAGCCAATGGAGTATTAATGGCACAAATAATCATCTAATTCTTGGTGTCTGAATATATTTCCAATAATGACTCATGATCATTCAAGATAAAAGAGAATTGACAATGTAGTAAAAATATGCTGTTCTAAAAATGTGTGGTTTTTATGAAGAAAAGCCTGAACATATTGTAGAGTTCAGGAGTGGGATGTCAACTAAGGGTAGTAGGAATCATTTTGAGGGTATTGGTATGTCTTTGAAGAAAACTGTATACTTCTGAATCACCCAACCTCTGCCACAATCCCATACAGTGACATGGACTTGATTTATTCCCATAATTATCATAATCTGTTAAGGCTATAGGTGACCATATATCCCTCAGCATGGACATTATAGTTAGAAGGACATGACCCAGATATTCTCACTGTGTTTGTCAAATCTTACTACTGCCCAGGTTGTCTTTTCCAAATACTCAAGTCTTTGTATCATATGGAGCTTTTACTTCCACTATGAACTAATTTTGATTTTATGTGATTCTGGAAAAAAAGGAACAAATGTATATAAAAATATAGATCAGCATTTTCAAACATATAATTTTTATAAAAGGAGAAAACAGTAGTGAGCTTGGAAAACATATAATGTACTCTTATTAGTTCTGCACCCTTCCATCAATATCATCTGCCTTTTCTAATTTGTTAACATATAAAAAACAGGTAATTTACTCAGCCTGGCTCCATATTTAGTGATATATCTGAGATAGAGAGAGAATACAGCCATAACTAAAATAAGCAGACCTCTACAAAATTTGACCCGTTAGAATAGCTTATGTACTCCCTGTAATTTATTTTTCTATCTATGGTGCTGGTAAGTCAAAAAAGAGGGTTTAAAAAATTCTTTTTATTTTATTTGGAAGAGAGGTCAGCCACCACTTTTGTACTCTTTTTCTAGATAATGGCATGATCCCTGTTATAGTCATGGATGAGGGCTATGCAGCCACAGCTAGCTAGAGGGTTAGGAGCAGGAACACATTTGCTCATTCTTGGTAATTGACTAGATCCTTTTTCTCTGACATTGGTGAGCTTGTCTTCGATAAACATTTATTCTCAATGCAGTGGGAAGCCCTGAAAATTCTTGTTTTTAGAGAGAAATAATTAAGGCCTGCAAGATATCTCTACCACACTGGACTTTGTTTTAAGAGCAAGTGACTAAGAAAACAAGAACTGTTCTAGGGGACAAAGGGAAAAAAAACAAAACAAAACTACAAAACTTTTGGCAGACAGTGGTGGCTATTTTAGCTTCATTGAAACAAAGGCATTTAGAGTAACAAAAGGATCACATTTCAGTGTTATAATATGTTTCACAGAGAATACAAAATGTGTAGGAACAGAAATTCCTTCCCTTCAGTTAGGAGGTCTTTATGGACTAAAGAAAGAGTTCTCTTCTTTGGACTTCTTTGGGGGCAATAGAAGACTCAGCTCAAAAAAGAGTTCCTCTGAAATGTACCTACAGAATCAGGAAGATTTAATGGCACTATTAATACTGAACAATATTTAACAAAAACTCTCTTCTTTTTTCTTTTTTGCCCCTCTTTGACTTTAGCAGAAAATTAAATGAGCTGTTGAATACAAAGTCATGTGCTGCCACCTGCATAGTATAGTAACAGAGTCCAGTTAATTAAAATCTAAGAAAATATTCTCTTTGAAAAATGTTGTGGACATAGGTCATTGCTTCTCATTATGTTGCAGAAGGCACAGGCTTGGGAAAGGTGAATACTTTCACTTGGCTTTTCCAGAGTTTAAAAAAAAACCTTATAACAGCACAACTAACTTCTTCAGAGAAGATTCCTTTAAATTGAGTTTACATGTGTAGGTTATTGAATACATTCACCTGACATGGGCTAGTAGTTATACACTGATACTCAAGTTAACATTGGAAAAATATTGGCCATAAAATATTTGGAAATTGACTAATCAATCATCCAAAATAGGTATTTACCACAGATAGTAATAAAATAAGGATTCCCATTGTAATTCCTAGAACAGTGACTAGAGTTGAAATTATAAAAATAATGATATCAATAAAAGAGATGTGGCTAAAAAACAATAGAAGACATAGAAAGTGATCCTAAACTTACTCAGTTAATACAAATGAATGTAGGAAAGAAGGAACAAAATAGATGAACCATACAAAAGTAAATAGGAAGATAATACCCTCAAAATGAGCCATACTAAAATCATACTAAATGTAATTGAGGTAAAGTATTAAAGACTAATATTATCTTGATTAATTTTAATAAGGCAAAGTCCTAAACATATGTTCCCAACAAATGAATGCAAATATAAAAGAAAAGATGACTTAAAAGTGAAATGATGAGAAAAGATGTACCATGCAAATAGTATCCTAAGAAAGCTGTTAAACTTAAAAGCTTTTCCACAGCAAAGAAAGAAAGTGAAGTCACTCAGTTGTGTCCGACTCATTGTGACCCAATGAACTGTAGCCTACCAGGCTCCTCTGTCCATGGGGTTTTCCAGGCAAGAGTGCTGGAGTGGACTGCCATTTTCTTCTCCAGGGGATCTTCCCGACCCAGGGATTGAACCCAGGACTCCTGCATTGTAGGCAGATGCTTTACCGTCTGAGCCACCAGGGAAGTCCTTTGCACATCAAAGAAACAATAAATAAGATTAAAAGACAACCTTCAGAATGGGTGAAAATAATTGCAAGTAAATCAACTGACAAAGGATTAATCTCCAAAATGTACAAGCAGCACATATACTAGCAGCACTCCAAATCTCCAAAATGTACAAGCAACACAATACTAGAAAACCAAGCAACCCAATCAAAAGTGTGTGGGAGACCTAAAGAGACATTTCTCCAGAGAAGACACACAGACGGCCAACAAATCCATGAAAAGATGCTCAATATCACTCAATATTAGAGAAATGCAAATCAAAACCACAATGAGGTATCACATCTCTCCAGTCAGAATAACCATCATTAAAAAAATCTACAAACAATAAATGCTGGAGAGGGTGTGGAAGAAAGGGAACCTTCTTGCACTGCTGGTAGGAATGCAAATTGATACACCATTGTGAACGACCTTCTGGAGATTCCCTAAAAAAACAAGGACTAGAACTAACATATGACCCAAGAATCCCACTACTGGGCATATACAATGAGAAAACCATAATTAAAAGTGATTTATATACCTAAGGTTTGCTGCAGCCCTTTTTACAATAGCTAGGACATGGAAGCAACCTAGATGTCCATTGACAGGTAAAAGGATACAGAAATAGTGGTAAATATACATAATAGAATATTACTCAGCTATAAAAAATGAACACATTTGAGTCAGTCCTAATGAGGTCAATGAACCTAGAACCTATTACACAGAGTGTAATCAGAAAGAGAAAGACAAATATTGTATATTAATGCATGCATGTGGAATCTAGAAAGATGGTCCTGATGAATCTATTTGCAGGGCAGCAGTGGGGATGCAGACATAGAGAACAGACTTGTGGACACAGGGGATGGGGAAGGTGGGGCAAATGAAGAGAACAGTGTGGACACGTACACATCATCACATGTAACACAGAGAGCAAGTGGGGATTGGCTGTGACACAGGGAGCTCAACCCAGTGCTCTGTGACAACCGAGAGGGGTCGGACCGGCAGGCAGACGGGAGGGGGTTCAGGAAGGAAGGGACACATGCATACCTGTGTCTGTCTCATGTTGTTGTATGCAGAAATGAACACAAGATTGCAAAGCATTGTCCTCCAATTAAAAAATACAAAAAAGAAAGCTGGGAAGCTATATTAATATTAAAAAAAGCATAGTTAAATGTAACATAACCTGATATAAAGTAGAATGTACATCATAACAAAAAGATTAACTCATCAATAAGACAAAACAACCCTTAGAATATATGCCTCTAACAACAGAACTTCAAACATACTTAAAGCTAACTTTGAGACCTAGAAGTATAAAAACACAAATCTAGAATTATAGTCGGTAACTGGAACAGTCTTAGTAAATTGACAGAGCACACAGATTCACACACATACACAAATGTGCTTTTGTGTGTGTGTGTGTGTGTGTGTGTGTGTATAAGATACATACATATGTGTATGTATAAAATTAAGAATATAACAGATTTGAACAACATCCTTAAATAATGTGACCTAATTGACACTATAACACTATTGCTACTGCAACATACACATTTTTTTCAAGTGTACTTTGAAGATAAAACAGCACATTGGCCACACCATAAAACAAATATCAATACATTATAAACTATTGAAATCAGCCATAGTCTATTCTATGACCAGAATTGAATTAGAAAACTGTATCTAGAGACTATCTAAAAACAGCTAGGCTTGAAGGTGACTTGTATCCAACATATCCAACATTTTTAACCTCATTATTCCTATTTATATATATGCCTGTAACCAGGGGAGCAATAGATAGATAGGCTCACTTTTGCTCTCAGATCTAAGACACATGTTCAAAGGAAATCACCAAAGCACCTGCTGTCAAATGGAACACAGTTGATTTTCTAAGTGCAAATAAATTTCATTTTTCATCTAGTGATGAACCTGTATGTACACATCCTCTAAGATAGAAAACTTGTAATTGTGGCACAGGTGGAGTGGGATTTAGGTATGAAAATCATTCAGAATTAACTGCAAGATCTTTGCTATCAAATCAAGGATATTAAAAAGATTTGTAGAATAAACTTACATTGTATTGGTTATAAAAAAGAAAATTAAAGGATGCTGCTGCTAATTCTTGTAACATAAATATCATCCCTACAATTTAATTTTCCTGTTTTCCAGGTCCATAAACAAATTCTAAATAGTTCTGTGGCAATTTTAGAAATTACATAATTGGATCATTATAATTTCTTCATCAGGCTATGATTTCATTATTCAATGAAATTCCCTAAGCGTTATGATAATGAAAATCTCTAAGTACTTCTAAACTTAAGGAAAATATTTTGCTATGATAACCAGAAAAACATCCATTGGATTTTTTATACTGACTAGCAGAAAAAATATAACACATTATATTGGAAATCTACAAAATTTCTGGACATACTAATTTAGTTGTTAACAGATTTCAGAACAGACTACATTTTAAAGAGCATAAACATAACATCAATGATTTAAGGAACATTAAAAATTCAACAAGCAAAAAGAAAAAGAAAAAAAGAAAAAACTGGTGGCTCAGATAGTAAAGAATCCACGTGCAATGCAGGAGACCCCAGTTCGATTTCGATTCCTGGGTTGGGAAGATCCCCTGGAGGAGGGCATGGCAACCCACTCCAGTATTCTTGCCTGGAGAATCACCATGGACAGAGGAGCCTGGAAGGCTAAAGTCCGTGGGATTGGAAATAGTCGGACACGGCTAGTGACTAAGCACTCAGCACATTATATCTACCTTGATTGTAATGTACTTTATTTTGCCTCAGCATTTAATGTGAAAGTTATATTACAGTCTATTCTAAGATAAAAATAAAATACTTAGAACTTAAGAAATGTAACATTTATTTTCACTATTCTTCATTATACGGGTTGTTATAGAATAGTGTGTGTTTTGGGGTTAGCTTACAAGCTAGGTGAAGATACATGGTATGATAAAAAGGTGTAGTAATTGAAATCTTTCATGAAATCATTATTTTGGAAGATTTCATAATAATATTCTTATGAAATCCAAACGAAAGGAGAAAAACTGTGGGTTGTTCATACATTTTTGAATATTCTTTTTTGTGTTGAAATTAGCTATGATCATACTTACGTGGTTATGGTGAAATAGTCACATCAGTACATTCAGCTGTAGGGTTTTCCAGAAAACACATACGCCATTTCACCATTTTAGTTTAGGAAAGCCCCAGTTAATCCTGCATTTCTATAGTAGTGGTCTCCAATTCAGCCTTAGCTTGAATTAAATGCATGTTTCCTCTACATTCACAAGGAATGTTATGTTTACGATTGTAGAGATACGGAAAATTACTTTCACGGACCAGAATAGCAGTGCCCAAGAATGCCAGTATAATTGGGCATTCCCAACTGAATGACATTCCATCACATGCAATAAATCACAAAATAGACAGATATAAACCCAAAGCTAATGGGAACCAGAACTCTGTATCTAGTTTGACTGAATTTGTTTTTTTCAACTTTAAATTTGCTTTATTATATTTGAATATGTTCTCATATACCACTCAATGACTGGATAATATTAAGCATTTAAAAAACATATTTGGTTACCAAAAAAGAGAGGGAAGAGGAAGGGGCACACTGGGGATACGGTATTATAAGCAACAATGATATATAGCACAGGGACTAACTAATAGTCATTGGCTTATAATAACTTTTAATGAAGTATAATCTATAAAAATGCTGATTTACCATGCTGCAAAGCAGAAACTAATATAATATTTTAAATGAACTGCACTTAAATAAAAAAACACATATATTTGTTGTTAAAGCACGTATTTGCTTTTCACATATTTTGTTTCAAGAGATAACTTTCAGATTAAAGACAGATACAATTCAGGAATAGAATATGATATAAAATACCTGTTGCTAAAAGTAAACTACTTGTGAAAGAGTAATACAAGCAGTAGGGAGTGTAAAGTGTTACCATGTTTACCTAGTAGAAATAGAAAGATTTAAAGGAACACTTTTTGGAAAATCTGTTGCAGATTAATAAAACAGAAACAGGCTGTGGGTAGAAGGGAAGGGAGAGAGCTGAGAGAAAGAGGGGGAAGGAGAGAGGGAGGGAATATGAGACAAGTGAGACTGTGAAGGGAGAAAATAGGCAGAAGTATGGAGTAGTTCAAACTATTTTAACTATACAACTGTAGATTTTGTCAAGATTCTAGTTTATTTGACAGAATTAAACTACATGATAGAATTAGAGACTGGTCTAAGACTCCTATGGGCTTCCCAGGTCACTCAGTAGAAAAGAATCCTCCTGCTTGCAGGAGATTCAGGAGACACAGGTTTGATTCTTGGGTTGGGAAGATCCCCTGGAGGAGGGCATGACAACCCATTCGAGTATTTTTCCCTGGGAAATCTCATGGACAGAGGAGTCTGGCAGGCTACATTCCATAGGGTCACAAAGTTAGACGTGACTGAACAAATGAGGAGGCATGCCCTAAGGCTCCTGTATTTCACTCCTCATTGTCTTGGTAATAGAAAACCCATTTGGTGATAATGAAACTATAATGAGAAAAAAATCATGAAAATAAAAATGCAATGTGAACAATTTCTAGGTATGACTTAGTTAACTGCACTTTTGGAGAAGGAATGAAAAAAAGTTTGGGTGAGGTTTTCCACATAAAAACATGCCATTTTATAGAGGAAGAATATAACTTATGTGTTAACTGGAACCTATAAGCCAAGGGAGATCTTCTGAGTCTTGTTCTCTTGTTTCTTCTGCATGGGAAGGCTTTAGTCAGTGTAATGTTTACTAACCCATCACATATTTGTGTGACCAGATTTTCTTACTTAGGCTTCTCACATATCACTCTTCATAAGTGAAAGCTCAGGTGTTAGAAATGCAAAAATAGGAAAGCACAGATACTCCAAGGGGGTCAGAATAAACTAGGTAGTCTTTGAGTCAGAGTTCTAATATCTACTGTGAAGGACTGGGCCTTCTCATAGAGGAGGATTAGACAGGAGTTAACAGTGCATCTGCCTGCAGTGTGGGAGACCTGGGTTCAATTCCTGAGTCGGAAAGATCCCCTGGAGAAGGAAATGCCAACCCAGTCCAATATTCTCTTCTGGAGAATCCCATGGACAGAGGAGCCTGGAGGGCTACAGTTCATGGGATCGCAAGAGTCAGGCATGACTTAGCACTGTCTTATCTTCTTGACAGTGCCTAAACAGCAATGATCCAGGGTCTATGGACTTAGAAAACCATCCTATGCTGATGGGGATAAAGAGGGACTCTGTCACAGCCCAACATGCATACTAAAATTTCATTAGAGATTTTAGACCTAGATCCATGTAATCTTAGTTCACTGAAAGGATGGTTTAGAAATAGGAGAGACATTTTTTTTTTCCCTCAAGGAAATATAGAGAAGAGGTATCCAGTTAGTGGAGGACAAAAGCTTTTCATCAGTGGAGAAAAACAACTCTTAAAGTATGGGTATTATTGAAAAAAAGAATAAAAACAACAACACAAGTTTCTTTATCTGAGACAACCATCACGAAGTCCAGGAAGATTAAAACAGAAAATATATCAGTAGGACAGTGGTGACATCTGTAAGATATGACTATGACATATCCAGGGGTTGAGAGAGAGGATAACACCACCTTTTAAAACTGTCGTATCTGTAACATCTAGAATACGTGCACAAAACTAGGAGGCTCTTAACAAGTATTTGTATTTGAAATGATGGGAAAACGCCCCCAAAAACTTAACATTTCTTCTTATTCTTCTATAAATGTATAGTCTACTAAATTATGTATGGGATCTCTTTATTGGCTGTGCATTTAATTTGAATATTTTCTTCATTACAACACAATTACAAATCAGCTGAACTGATCACTTTCTGCTGATTTTATTCTTTAACTTTTTTTATTTTTTTTTTACTATTAACTAAGCATTATGCCTTTTTCCTCCTTCTAAACCACAGTCTCACCGACAGCTTCCTGTTAGTATTTGTCTCACGGGTATAATAAGAATAATAAGAAACTATATTACAAGAGACTTGTAAATTTTGATGTATCATATCTTCAAAAGAACTTTATTTAGGTATGACTTAAAGCTCATAAAGTATACATATGGAAAATATACAGTTCAAATAATTGTTACAATATTAAATGCATGTGTACCTATTTCTACTCACCCTTTACGTTTTGATGTGTCCATTTTCTGTCATTACCTTCCCTCAGTACTACTATTTTATTTTGAATATTTTATAAATGTAGTAATCTTGGTAAGTTCTTTTTTGTGTCTGACTTTTATTCAGACAAAATTATTTTGCAACATTCATCTATGATATTCTTTTATATTTCAGAATCATGTTAATTGTAGGAATAAGCCTTAGTTACTATTTTAATCCATTCTACTTCTGATAGTGTTAAAGTTAAATACAAAATGGAGGTCAGATCTGAGAATTCCCTGACAAAACCATTTTAGCCACATAAGCAAAACTAAACCTAGGTTATTTCTTAAATGTAAGCAAAACCAAACTTAGCTTATGTAGTGTAAATGTCTCTGATTAATTATGAAAGAAACTTGTGTCATCTTCTTAAAAGTGGTATAATGTAATTACTTTAACCAGTCCTCTGTTATCTGAAAACCTCCACTGTGAAAACCAATCATTATAAAAACCAATCATTGTAAATATGAAACAACTTTCTCATTTTAATTTTATAAGCTATGCTGCTGTAAGGCCATGCCTTTGACCTTATCAGATTTGGGTGTGAAAGCTCCTAGTTCACAAACTGTTCTTAAATGGACAATAAATTGTCACTAAATACTATTTTATTGATCCAGTGGTTTTAATTTTGCTACTTAGGGATTTGAATGTTTCCACTTTGAAACTTTACAAATACTGCTTTGAACATTCTTGTACATATCTTTAGGTGCACACATTTATGTACTTCTCTTAGTGAATTTTTTTTTTTTTTGAGCCATAGGTTAAACAAATGTTGGTTTTCAACAGTAACTGTCAAAAGGGTTTCTAAAGTGCTCATAAAATTTAAACTCCTAGTACCATTACTACTGATCTATCTAATTAACATTTTCCAACACACATTACTCTGAGTTTTATTTTGTCTAAATTTTAGCCATTCTAGTGTTATTTTTTTTTTATAATAAATTTTGAAGCTTGGAGGGAAAAATGATTTCTAAGAAAAAAAGGAGTCACTGCATTCTAGAATGGAAATTGAGGTTTGTCTTCAAGGTAAATTTTTTTTGTTGTTGGGGGTATGCAATATGTGGGGGTGCTAGTCATTATATGCAGTTTTTGTGGAAGTCTTAAATGTGGAAAAATTTTTAATAATTCAGTATTTCAGAATGAGTTGTTTAATAAATGCTCTATTCTGAAATGTAGTTTTAAAGAGAAAATGACAGCAATGTACCCTGCAAAATGGAACCCCTTAACTTTCAAAAAAAATCTGTGTTTACTAGGGATATTTTTACTTATTTCCTTAGTAGTTATTCTAGGACTTACACGTACTTATTAACTTTTCAAAATCTACTTCAGGTTTATGTTGACATATTTCCATTCCATAGAAATACTACTCTTACATGGCTCTATTTCTGACAGCCTCACTCTTAATAAGCTGGAACTCAGTGAAGGGGCTGGGGAGGTAATTTTTGTTCTCAATCTGCCTCTCTTGGCATGGAATCTTCACTTTTGGATGAGCCAGTGTTAGTGGGATGAAAGCTCTAGAGTTACTGAGTGTGCCATGCTTTAGAGGCGGAGCCTCCATCCCATAAGTGGGGACCAGGCAAAAGAAGAGGGGATGCACTGAGAACTTATCCCTGCTAGAGATAGTTCACGGGCAAGATGAAAAAGTTGGATATTCTGTCACTCCCGAAAAACTCCTGTATTCCTCAACTTGGAGATGGACAGGGAGAGGAAGCCCTGTGTTCTTGTCTGCATCTGTTTGACATAGATTTTGCAGCACCGTGGGGAGGCAGGATGTGGACTGTAGTTCAAATGCTATAGATTCTCACTGTTATTACTATGTTTTAGTAGGTTCTTTTGAATATATGCTGATACATTTTCTGTAAGCCCTTAGTACCATTTCCAGAAGCCTCAAAATTTGTTTTTGTTTTTTGCTTTTTTGAGGTAAACGGGATAGAAAAAAATGCACACATTTAAAATATATATATATATGTATATATATATATATACATATATATATATATATATCCTGATGAATTTGGACATAAGCATACATTCTGTGATATCATCACCACAGTCAAAGTACTGAACACATCTGTCACCTCCAAAATCTTTTGTGAGTTTCTCTGTGTATGTACATGTATGTAACTGTTTGTGATAAGAACATGAGGTCTATATTCAACATTTTTAAAATATATAATACTATAATGTTAACTATAGATCATATGTTGTACTCTCGATCTCTAGAAGTTAGTTATCTTGCATAACTGAAAATTTATGCCTGTTGAGCAACAAACCCCCATTTCCCTCTTTCCTCAGCCCCTGGCAACCACTATTCTATTCTTTGCTTCTATTATATTGACTACATCACCTTACTGACAGGTATATGTAGCTCCGTATAGTCAAAGCTATGGTTTTTCCAGTAGTCACATACAGATGTGACAGTTAGACCATAAAGAAGGCCGAGCACTGAAGAACTGATGTTTTCAATTTGCGGAGCTAGAGAAGACACTTGAGAGCCCTTGGATTGCAAGGAGATCAAATTAGTCAATCCTAAAGAATATCAACTCTGAACATTCATTGGAAGGACTGATACTGAGGTTGAAGGTCTAATACTTTGGCCATCTGACACAAAGAGCTGACTCATTGAAAAAGATCCTACTAATGGGTAAGACTGAGGGCTTAGGAGAAGAAGGGGGCAACAGAAGATGAGATGGTTAGATAGCATCACTGAATTTGAGCAAATTCTGTGAGATAGTGAAGAACACGAGAACCTGGCATGATGCAGTCCATGGGGGTTGCAAAGAGTTGGACACAACTTAGCAACTGAAAAGCAATAATAAATTTGACTACTCTAGATTTGTCATATAAGTGGAATCATGCATCAAAAATAATAAAATATTTAGGAATAAATTTAATCAAGGAGATGAAAAACTTGCACACTGAAAATTATAAAATACCAATGAAAGAAATGAAGATAAACAGTAATAAGTGAAAAGTAATCTACAATATTTTTTGAAAAATAACTTTGACCTGGGATTTACATCCATGGAGCTCCTCACACTTTGCTATTATATTAAAACATATTAATAAAAATCTAAAACACTGTATTTAGTTTTTACTATGCCTGAACATTTTTATATTATCAAAGACATAACTATTCCTGTCCAAGACTTTCTCTTTAAATTGGTTACTGGCAGGGATAGGACAACAGGAAGAAAGGATTGATGATATTTTCCCCCTTCTACCAGAAAAAAAAAAAAAAATTAAAAAATGTAAGCCAGTCTCTGTTTATTAAAACTGTTTCGGATCTGTAAGTTATACATAGTATGTCATTTAAGAAAGAGTATATTGGAGGTCTAAGAGGGGAGGGAGATATATATATATACACACACACACACACACACACACACACATACCTGATTCACTGTTGTACAGCAGAAACTAAAATAACACTGCAATGCAATTATACCACATTTTTTTTAAAGAGCATATTGACCAGACTTTAAGGAAATCAACGTGACCTCTTATAATGTCTGTATATGCTACTGAGCCAGCAGGTACCTTTTGGTTATATTGAGAGATTTCATTGGAGGGAAAGTTAGGTCTTATTCTCAAACATCCTAAAAAGTCTACAAATTTAAATAACAAAAACTAAGCAGTGTGGGAGACTTAGGTTCCATTCCTGGGTCAGGAAGATCCCCTGGAGAAGGAAACGGCAATCTACTCCAATATTCTTGCCGGGGGAAGTCCATGGACAGGGGAGCGTGACGGGCTACAATCCATGGGGTTGCAGAGTCGGACATGACTGAGTGACTAACACTTTAATGGACTACAAGAAGAAATAAAATTAATTGTTTTCAAGGGGTTGAATGTGAACAGTCTGGTAGAAATTTGAAAAACAGTGACAAAATCTTGTTTGCTGTAAAGGATGGATATACTTGAAAATTCCTATTTGAAAACCATATGGATGCTTGCCAAAAATTATATGAAGTCCGGCTTGAGTTCACTGTCTCAATGTACCATCTTCTCTAATAAATTACTTGTTTTTATACCTAAGTATCAATGATACTCAGCTAGTTCTGTTTAAAAGGGCAGTAAGGGTCAGTGTGAAGTACAGTCTGTCAGTTGACTTCTTTGTACTGAGTAGGAGAAATAGGCCTATGGACTGCAGTTATCCTTGAAAGAATCGTGGAAAACATCTGAACTCATGAGTGATTAGAGACAACATCATGATGATAAGATGAGAAGGCTCTTAGCAGAATCTAAAACTTGCTCTGGAATATAATCAGCAGATTGACTATAAGTTCTCATTTCAGACACTATCAGAATTAAATAAATATTTTGCTTCTTAATAAAGAATTCAAAAATTGATGCTACTACTCTATTCAACATAACAAAACACAGAAACATAAATGGAAGCAGTCACAATTATGCTTTATTGGCTTTACTTTTTTTAAATATAAGGGATCACCATAATCATTTAACTGCTTAATATCTCCAATGCCATTAACATGGCCTTTCATATGATTACAATCACAATAAAGTACAGAAAGTCCTACTTTCTGGTTAAATTTGATGATGAGTAGATTCTGACAGCATAATTCATGTTCCTATACATTATGCCAAGGTGAATATACCCTCTTTATAGGTATGTTTTGGTATTGATTGAGGCAGTATGTGTAAATTTTGCATACAAAGCAAAATCTCAACTGTTTTCATAACTTTTTTGGTAATTTTTAGTTCAAGAAGGTAAAACTAAAAAATTCAACCTAAAATAGTTCTTTGTATTTATGTTTATATTTTACACCATAGAGGATCTCTAAAAGCATCAAACTGATGATTCTAAAAGACCCTGAATTTTACCTACAATGATAAGTAATTATTCAAAACCTGAGTAAGAATTCTAAAGGATAGTTTATTTCTAACAATGATGATATTGAATAAGCAGCAAGAGGAAGAGCAGATTATGGGAAAATCAGTGCATATTAAAGTTAAGTGTTTACATTAGCAATACAGAAAAGATAACACATAAAAGAATAGAAATTGAGAGAAATTCAAATACAAGATTTTCTTCAAATTAGAGGGAATACTTGGGGTTGCACTCTGTCTGTCAACAGTTTTATCTTTACACCTGTTTCATGTTAACCATATGAAAGTTTCAGATTCCTGCAATTTTATACAAAACTCTTTTACTGTCTGCATAGTTAACAAATACTGTAATTTGTTGAAGGGAGGGAAAATAACAGAAAAAAAAATGTGGGGGGGGAAATCCATTGAGGTTATCTGACTACAGTGATACTTAACTGGACTAAATATAGTCTCTTAATATTTAGTTCAATTGTTGAAGTGAGCCTGTCTGTGTATCATTTGTTTTCTGTTTATCCACTTTAATTTTTATTCTTCTCTTTCTCCTTTCCTATCTTTTAAAAAATTCTCTGAATTTCTCACAACTCAATTTTAATAATATCTATTACCAGATAGAACTGGACATGGACGACAGACTGGTTCCAAACTGGGAAAGGAGTGTGTCAAGGCTGTATATTGTCACTCTGCTGATTTAACTTCTATGCAGAGTACATCATGAGAAACACTGGGCTGGAGGAAACACAAGCTGGAATCAAGATTGCCGGGAGAAATATCAATAACCTCAGATATGCAGATGACACCACCCTTATGGCAGAAAGTGAAGAACTAAAGAGCCCTTGATGAAAGTGAAAGAGGAGAGTGAAAAAGTTGGCTTAAAGTTCAACATTCAGAAAACTAAGATCATGGCATCCAGTCCCATCACTTCATGGCAAATAGATGGGGAAACAGTGGAAACAGTGGCTGACTTTATTTTGGGGGACTCCAAAATCACTGCAGATGGTGACTGCAGCCATGAAATGAAAAGACGCTTACTCCTTGGAAGGAAAGTTATGACCAACCTAGACAGTATATTAAAAAGCAGAGACATTACTTTGCCAACAAAGGTCCGTCCAGTCAAAGCTATGGTTTTTCCAGTAGTCATGAACGGATGTGAGTGTTGGACTATAAAGAAAGCTGAGCACTGAAGAATTGGTGCTTCTGAACTGTGGTGTTGGAGAAGACTCTTGAGAGTCCCTTGGACTGCAAGGAGATCCAACCAGTCCATCCTAAAGGAGATCAGTCCTGGGTGTTCATTTGAAGGACTGATGTTGAAGCTGAAACTCCAATACTATGGCCACCGGATATGAAGAGCTGACTCATTTGAAAAGACCCTGATGCTGGGAAAAATTGAGGGCAGGAGGAGAAGGGGACGACAGAGGATGTGTGGTTGGATGGCATCACCGACTCAATGGACATGGGTTCGGGTAGACTCCGAGAGTTGGTGATGGACAGGGATGCCTGGCATGCTGTGGTTCATGGGGTCACAAAGAGTCAGACACAACTGAGCAACTGAACTGGATTGCATTTAGCTATATATCCTTACATATATTTGTGGTGTTCTAGATATCATGATGTGCATCTCTAAATTTTCATGATCTACTGAGAGGTAATGTTGTAGCGTTTCACACAAAATACAGAAAAGTTTAAAACATATACATCTATTTCCATCCACCCTCATGTTCCTCTTATGTTATAGATGTCATACTTATTAAATCTACAAATGTTATAAACCCACAAGGCAGTGTTATAATTTTAGGTTTCAGTGGCTATGTAGATTTTAATAAAATAAGAGAAAACCTTGTTTTTCTGGCTATTTACCTTTGCAATAAAGTAAATACCTTTACTATTTACCTTTCTTTATTGATTTAAAAAGTAGAATTCTGAGATGAATTTCTTTTTCTTTCTTCACTCTTCTGCATTGTCTTCTAAACTGCATGGTTTTCAATTAATACTTTCAGCCATTGGACGATTATTCCTCTGAGATAATATTTTTTTTTTCTCCTTGCTTTTTAAGATTTTCTCCTTATCACAGTTTTCAAGAGACTGTCTATGACATACCTAACTTTAATTCTCATTAAATTTGTCCTCTCTGGGGGTTAATTAGCTTCTGAAATCTGTACAACTATATATTTCAGCAAGTTTGGGACAACTAGACATTATTACAAACCTCTTTTCCTAATTCATAAAAGAAATACATGCCTTAATTCACTGAACTTTTTGACACTATATCTGAAACTAGGATCAACTTTTATTTCCTCTAAATCCTTGATTCCATGTTATCTATATTTCTTGAAATTTTTATATTATGCTGTTTCCCCCCCCCCCCACTCTTACTTTTTCTCTAATTTCCTTATCTATCTTTAGATGTTTGAAAATTACCTGGTATATTTTAAGCATCACATATTCATTGAATAGTTTAATATCTCTTATTTTCACTCCTCTAATTTTCATTTTTAAATTAATATTTTAATCTGATTAAATTTTTTATCAAAAATTTTATCTTTAAAAATAACTTCAGCTAGTATTTGATCTATTTTTAATTTGGAGGATGATAATTTCAGGCTTCCTATATGATGCTGTGGTTAATAATCTGCCTGCCAATGCAGGAGACAAGAGATGCAGGTTAGATCCCTGCATCAGGGAGATACTATGGAGTAGGAAATGGCAATCCACTCTAGTATTCTTGCCTGGAGAATTCTATGAAAGGAGGAGCCTAGCAGGCTACAGACCATGGGGTCACAGAGTCAAACACGACTGAGCAATTGACATGCATGGAGACTTCAGGCTGAGCACAAGAATCTACCAACCAATCAGAATAAAGTCACACACCCTGTAGCCCTCATCCCAAATTTTGCCTATAAAACTTCTCTCAGAAAACCAACAGTGAATTTGGATTTTTGAGCATAAGCCATCCATTCTCTTTGCTTGGCCTTGCAATAAACGTTTCTTTGCTCCAAACTCAATATTTTGAGAAACTCTGTATGGTCACAATTTGTCAAACATGCTCAAGTGTCTCATGTTTAGTATTTAGTTTCATTCCTATTTAAGTATCTTTCTTATCATAAATATAATTACTATATCTTCATATATTATTGGCCATACGATCTATTTTCTTTTTGTTTCACATATAAAGCTAAAGACAAGTTTAGTGGTCTTGTGTTTGTGGTGAAGCAAAAGGTCAATTTGTTCATATTTTCATATGGATATCCAACCCTTTATTAAAAGAATGACTGACTCTTTTCTGCAAGGCTAGCTTGTTTTAAATAATGTAGCTATATGCACTTAGTTCTGCTTCAGGACTCTATTCCATTTCATTGACCTATCTGTTTATCCTTGTGTCAATACTAATTCTCTAAACTACTTTAACTTTAATATATGTCTAAAAACCCAGCAGAGTACATTCAACGACTACATACATTTTCTGGATTGCCGTGATTATACTGTCTCTCATATTTTCATGTATGTTTTAGAACCAAGTTGAATACTTTCAGAAAATACCTGCAGGGGTTTTGACTGGGGTTGCATCGTATTTATATAGAAATGTGGTGGTTTAGTTGCTCAGTCGTGTTTGATTCTTGCAACACCACGGACTATACACTGCTAGGCTCCTCTGTCCATGGGGTTTCACAAGGAAGAATACTGAAGTGAGTTGCCATTTCCTTCTCCAGGGGATCTTCCTGATCAAGAGATCAAACCCACGTCTCTTGTGTTGCAGGTGGTCTCCTGCATTGTAGGAGGATTCTTTACCAACTGAGTCACCCAGGAAGCCCATTTATAAATAAATATGGGGGAGAACATCAACTTTATAATATTGATGCTACAAGTCAACAAAGAGGGTTGCTCACATTTAGTTTGGTATTCTCTGTTTACTCTCAAAACTTTTATATATTTTTGTGGGAAATATCACTCTGCTTTTGTTTGATTTGCTTTTAATCATGTGGTGATTATCATGTTACTCAAATGCTGTATTTTTAACTTCACTTTTGAATTATTTATCATTGCTTTGTGAAATAAAAACTGAATTTGCACAGTGGCCTTGCCTCCAGTAGACTTAACTAAGTTCACTTAAATTCTAACAGTTTTATTACAATTTTTTGCCTTTTCATACTTTTCATGGGGTTCTCAAGGCAAAAATACTGAAGTGGTTTGCCATTCCCTTCTCCAGTGGACCACATTTTGTCAGAACTCTCCACCATGACCTGTCTGTCTTGGGTGGTCCTACATGGCCTGGCTCATAATTTCACTGAGTTAGACAAGGCAGTGGTCCATGTGATCAGATTGGTTAGCTTTCTATGATTGTGGTTTTCAGTCTGTCTGCCCTCTGATGGAGAAGGATAAGAGACCTATGGAAGCTTCCTGATGGGAGAGACTGACCAAGGAGGAAACTGGGTCTTGCTCAGTAAATCTTTAAACCAATTTTCTGTTGAAGGGCGGGGCTGTGTTCCCTCCCTGTCATTTGACCTAAGGCCAAACTATGGTGGAGGTAAGGAAGATAATGGCCACCTCCCTCAAAAGGTCCTATGCACACACTGCTACACTCAGTGCCCCCAACCCTACATCAGGCCACTGCCAACCAACACTTCTGCCAGAGACTCTTGGACACTCGTGGGCAAGTCTTAAAACTCAACATTCATAAAACTAAGATCATGGCATCTGGTCCCATCACTTCATGGTAAATAGATGGGGAAACAGTGGAAACAGTGACAGACTTTATTTTGGGGGGCCCCAAAATCATTGCAGATGATAACTGCAGCCATGAAATTAAAAGATGCTTACTCCTTGGAAGAAAAGCTATGACAAACCTAGACAGTATATTAAAAGGCAGAGAAATTACTTTGCCAACAAAGGTCCATCCAGTCAAAGCTATGGTTTTTCCAGTAGTCATGTACAGATGTGAGTGTTGGACTATAAAGAAAGCTGAGCGCCGAAGAATGGATGCTTTTGAACTGTGGAGTTGGAGAATATTCTTGAGAGTCCTTTGGACTACAAGGAGATCCAACCAGTCCATTCTAAAGGAAATCAGTCCTGAATATTCATTGGAAGGACTGATGCTGAAGCTGAAACTCCAATACTTTGGCCACCTGATGCAAAGAACTGACTCATTTGAAAAGATCCTGATGTTGGGAAAGATTGAAGTTGGGAGGAGAAGGGGACGACAGAGGATGAGATGGTTGGTTGGCATCACTGACTCAATGGACGTGAGTCTGAGCAAGCTCAGGGGAGTTGGTGATGGACAAGGAGGTCCGGCATGCTGCAGTTCATGGGATTGCAAAGATTCAGGCAGGACTGAGCAACTGAACTGAACTTAACTGAAGTACAATCTTACTAAATTTACAACTTATAATTAACAAGTAACAATCACTAATCACTATTTCTTCTATGCCCCAGTGGTCTAATGTACTTTTCTAAATTCATGTACCATCATTCTAGTTAAAACCACCTACATTCATCTCATCTGCTGCAATAGCCTACCTACACATACCCTACACATCCTCTCCTGTTCCCTCTAGTTCTTCTGCGACATAGTAACCATGCTAATTGTTTCAAATTTCAAACCTGAATATCTCATTCCCATTTAAGCATTTTAATGGCATCTCTTATTCTTTTCATCTTAGCATATTTTCTTTCTGTATTTTTACCCACAGGCTCTCAGCCTATTACATGGAGTATGATGTCTTTGCCTTTCATGTCATGTGAGTAAGACTGAAGTAATATATATATATATATATATATATATATATATATATATATATATATATATATATAATGCCCAGTTACATCTGCATTTGAGTTAAACACAAAAATTTGATGCCAGAAGCTCAGCTTCTCTGGACACTTGTGCCAAAGTGAATCTTGGAGACAGAGTTTTTGGTGAAGTAGAAAACAATAGCCTTATTGTTTTGCCAGGCAAATAGGCCACAGCAGGCTAATGCCCTGAAAGTCATGTGTCCAAACTTGGAGAAGATAGTGAGAAGTTTTATAGTAATGGCTCAAAGATGGTGCAATCAGCTTCTGGACAGTGTTCTGATGGGTTAGGGGCAGGTAGGAGCTAGCATCATCAACCTTAAGGTTCCAACTGGTCTGAGGTCTATGTACTTGAGGACAGCATACCACTAATTGTTAACTTCTCCCACCTGGAGGGATTTTAGGTATTAGAAAAACAGTTCAAACAAGGCAATGCCAAAGAATGTTCAAACTACCACACAATTGCCCTCATCTCACATGCTAAGAAAATAATGCTTAAAATTCTCTAACTGAGGTTTCAGCAATATGTGAACGAAGAAATTCCAGATGTTTAAGCTGGATTTAGAAAATCAGAGGAACCAGTGATGAAATTGCCAACATCTGTTAGATCGAAAAAGCAAGAGAATTCCAGAGAAACATCTACTTTTGCTCTATTGACTATGCCAAAGTCTTTGACTGAATGGATCAAAACAAATTGTGGAAAATTCTTCAAGATATGGGAATACCAGATCACCTTACCTGCCTACTGAGAAATCTGTATGTAGGTCAAGAAGCAACAGTTAGAAATGGACATGGAACAACAGACTGGTTCCAAATTGGGAAAGGAGTGTGTCAAGGCTGTATATTGTCACCCTGCTTATTTAACTTCTATGCAGAGTACATCATGCGAAATGCTAGGCTGGATGAAGCACAAGTTGGAACCAAAATTGCCAGGAGAAATATTAATAACCTCAGATATGTAGATGACACAAACCTTATGGCAGAAAGCAACGAGGAACTGAAGAGCCTCTGGATGAACATGAAAGATGAGAGTGAAAAAGCTGGCTTAAAACTCAACATTCAGAAAACAAAGGTCATGACATCTGGTCCCATCACTTCATGGCAAATAGATGGAGAAACAATGGAAACAGTGAGAGACTTTATTTTTGGGAGCTCCAAAATCACTGCAGATGGTGACTGCAGCCATGAAATTAAAAGATGGTTGCTCCTTGGAAGAAAAGCTATGACCAACCTAGATAGCACATTAGAAAGCAGAGACATTACTTTGCCAACAAAGGTCCGTCTAGTCAAAGCTATGGTTTTTCCAGTAGTCATGTACGGATATGAGAGTTGGACTATATAGAAAGCTGAGCACCGAAGAATTGATGCTTTTGAACTGAGGTATTGGAGAAGACTCTTGAGGGTCTCCTGAACTGTAAGGAGATCAAACCAGTCAATTCTAAGGAAATCAGTCCTGAATGTTCATTGGAAGGACTGATGTTGAAGCTGAAACTCCAGTACTTTGGCCACCTGATGTGAGGAACTAACTCATTGGAAAAGACCCTGATGCTGGGAAAGATTGAAGGCAGGAGCAGAAGGGAACAAGAGAGGATGAGATGTTTGGATGCCATCACTGACTCAATGGAAATCAGTTTGAGCAAGCTCCAGGAGTTGGTGATGGACAGGGAAGCCTGGTGTGCTGACGTCCATGTGGTCACAAATAATTGGGCACAACTGAGGGACTGAACTGAACAGTTCCCTTGATGGGGAACCAGGACCTTGCTCTAAGTCTACACTGTTGTCTTTCTTGACTGTTTCCCCCTTGTTTGCATCCCTTCCCTTCCCCAAGTAGCAACTGCTTAAATTAACCCATATTACCACTGGAACTCAGGAAAGGTCATGGAGGTTAAACGAAGTCTATTTCTTATAATCAAAGGGATGGAGGACACAGAAAGGCTTTGTACCTGGGAGCCCTACATGGCCCTGCTCGGTATCAATATTTTTCATTTATCATTTTCATAAGCCATGCTTCTATTTTTAAAGAAAGTATTTGCTGTTTATCTAAAGTTCAAATGAAACTGGACATCTTTTCCCCTACTAAATATGGCAATTCTACATATAAGTACTGTAATCTTATGAACCTCAGTAACAAATCATCCACTTCATAAACAATTATTAGTTCAGGAATAATATCTATGTCATAAAATGACTTCGATCACTCTGGAGATTTTCCTGGGTAGAAGTACTTAGTTTTTATCTGTGATTTCTATCTGGTATATGATATTAGCTTTGACTTACTTGAGGTCATTATTGTGTTGTGAAAGAAAATAATTTTATTTTCATCTCTCTTGTCAATCTCAGAAAAATGTTGGCCAGAGAGATGGAAACAGGGAGAGAAGACAAAGAGAGAGAGATTACCAATGGCTTCTCTCAGTCCCTGAATCCCACAGCAGAAATAAAGACCAACCAAATGAGAACAAGCAAAGTCAGATTTTTAGACTGGGGAGAGCAAGGAAGTCAACCTCTAACACCTGCATTTTGGGAGAGACTCAACAGCAGGCAGAGGAGTGGGAGAACTTTCAGGAGAAAAAGGGGAAGCCTCAGGTTTGTCCTGATGGTAGGATGTAGGGAGGGGAGGGTGGGACTGAGTTAAGTAGAAGCAATGTATCCTCTATGATTGGTTAGAGGTGCACACTTGGCTTTTCTCTTGTTGGTCCTGAAGGAGGAAACAGACAGAGCTGGACTCCATCTTAGACCAGGCTGCGAACATTAGGCTACATGCATGGTCACCCTCCCAATGGACTCTGAACTTTGCGCTCGGTGTCTATAGAAATGGCATACCAATGGAAAACCAGACCCCCTGGATAAAAGAGCTTTAGGACTTGTACTTGGACTCTCTGTTGCCTAAAAGAATATGCTAATTATCTCCGTAACAGAACAATGTGGTAAATTCCATTATGTTTATTGGGATATGACCACAGGCCTATTGATAAATATCCACTGTTTATCTAGTCTTGTGACACATGAATCATGAGTTAACTTTGATCGTATCTCTCTTTTACCTTGTCCAGACTAGTTTCAAGGAATTTGGGGAGGTGGGTTTGAGCAAGTATACTCAGGGTATATAAGGTTTTCACAAAAGCTGGTTGGGGTCCTTGGCTAAGAGGAGACTCTGCCTTGGGCCCACAGGTGTAATAAACTGCGCTCTACTATCTGCATTGTCCCTCTGAGTGAGTTTGTTTCCCGGAAAGCGTGGCTACAACAGTCCTAAATTGGAAACAGGGCCAAAATATAGGGAAGCTGCCAGTGAGTCAATAAGTCCTGGCTGTTTGGGGCTGATTTTTATAGGAGTTACCATTTTGGCTTCCTGGACTGTTGGTGGAGATTGCAATCTGGCTTCCCCCGAAAGTCTGATATGTAGCAGCTGGCTTCCTGGGCTGGTTACTATAGATAAAGGGCTGGTCTCCTGGGTAGGTTGCTGCAGGTTATGGTCAGAGTTTTATTTTTACACATGGTCTGACTATTGTCCATCTGCATATTCAGTCTTTCACAGTCACGCATGAATCATAGATTTTCAGCAATGTGAATCAGTGAATTTCTCTTTATGCCTAATCTAGTTTGAGGTATGGATAAATCAGCTGCCTCAAAAAAATTCTAACATGAAAATTTTAGATGTTTTCTACCCATTTCTTAAAATAAAAAGCTACATTATTAACCTGGCTTACAATAACCTAAATAATTGCCTCTGTCTCCCTAGTCTTTTGCAGCATCAATCTATCAGTAATTTACAGGTGTTAAACCATCACATTGGCTTTCTTTCAATTCTTCCAATGGAAGGAGTATATTTTTCCTCAGGCATTTTGTCCTCACATTTTTTTCTTCCTTGTTCTATATGCATCATCATCCCTGCCCCAATCTGCCACTATTATTTTAAAGTTAATACTTATGCATTGAGCTCTCAAAACAGTTCTTCTACAGGGAACGTTTCACTTACACTAGGTCCCTATTAAACACTGTTTCATAAGTCTGAATTTGTTTATTAAATACCATATCACAACACACATGTAATCAATATATAAACTGTTGATCATATTGTTAAATATCTATCCATCCTGTTAGGGGTAAGGAGCCTCAGCTTTTGGTTAACTGCTCACCCTTCCAGGTAATGTCCCCACAGATGTTGATAAATATATGGTCACTGAATGAATAAACAAATAGAATTATTTTCCATACATTAAAAAAAATAAGTGGATAAAATTATGTCACAACATGTTTATTTAATGGACCACAGAAGGTATAATTATAATTAAATATAAATTAAGTCAGACTAATTGTGTAAAACACATTTTTTTCTAACAACATTAAAATCATGAAAGATTTTATTAGAAATGTGAAAGAATATTTAACACAGAATTGGAGCATTTTCTGACTTTGGTCTCTCTATAATGAATATAGATCATCATTATATAAATCATCCACAGCTATGTTATTTGTACACCCATGTAACAAAGCTACATATTCCATTTTTCATATGCATATATTTAAGCATCTCTTTAGATTAGCAACTATGCTGAAATAACTTTCTAAACCCAAGATGGAGTTGATGCTGTTCAGGGTGCCACATTTAACAAACTGAAAATTATGACTTTTAAGTCCCTGGAAATGCTCAATTTGGTCAGAAACACACTATATCCATTCAGTAAAGCTCCAAACATCAAGCCAGTTCTGGGCGTCTCACTTCAAATGGTGCTGACTATGTGGCCCCAGCTAATCAGATATTTTTATTTTTTACTTTCTTGTTTTCTATTTTTTACCCTACAAAAGCATCCTACTCTCTGCCCATTTTGAAATTCTCTGAAAGGAAACTACTTCATAAAGTGTTAACTATGTCTTTGTTTTCTCTTATCATTTTTAAGTTGTTGAGAATGAGGCGAGGAATGGGATGAGAGCTGCGTGCTCACAGTCTGAGACAAGGAGACAGAGCCAGGTGCCCTCTGAGTTCACTCTCCCTCTCCTTGTTACTGAGGGATCCAGGCAAGTCACTCTCAGGTTTGAGCTCCACTCTCTTGCATCCAGCTCTCCAATTCCAACACACTTTGTTTAAATATACATTATATATATCATCCCCAGAAAGGAAAGCTTCTGGTATAGTTTTATTGGCAGTCCACAATAGGTGGTAGTTGCAAGGACACTCATAAAGCCTCAACATAATCCACAACATAAGCCACATGGGGATTTAGGAAATAAATTAAGATGAGAAATTCTGGCTGTTTTGGTTATCAAAATCTAAGTAGGCACACATCACACTATTTAAAAGCCATTAGAGCATATGTCACTTAAATCATTTCTTGAAAGGAATCATAGATCTATTGCTCTGATGCAAATCTTGGAAGGTATGCATAATCTTGGTGGGTATGCAAAAAAAGTTGTTAGAGCAATTGCCACCTCACTCTAAGATGCCCACGCTAGATAAGCTGGTCACAGAAGGGGTTAGATTAACACTAGGTCACCTGCCAACCTCAAGAAAATTTCCATGAAATGAGATACGTGGTAAAACACCACAAAATCCCCTATCCAACAGCACATTGCTCTTTGTAATAAATTAGCTCCAAAATACCCAAGTTTTAGCCCAAAAGAAGAGCTGTTTAAATATCAAAAACTGAGCACGTATGCCTAAGAACTGTGGTCCCAGAAGCTGAAGTAACTACAAAAATGGCAAATCTTAGTGAGACAACTTAGAATTACAATAGCCATTATGGAGAACATTCCAATTATACACAATCATTCATTGAAAGGGCGCACCTGAAAGCAAGCGCTCCCAAACCAATCAAACGGAATAGAATATATATTTTAACCAGCACGCAGGAGCTTCCCAAAGGTTTCAAGATTCCAAAACAGTTTCATTAAACGATTCAGTACAAAAGGCTAATAAAAAATTAAAGACACAAGAGGTACCTAAAACAAAACAGTGTAAGACTGATGTGACTCTTGGTACTCTCCTCCACCCTTTTCTACCTGAATACTCACTAATCCTGTATAACAGGGGTCCCCGACCTCTGGGATCTAATGCCTGGTGTAATAACAACAACATAAAGTGCATAATAAATGTAATGCATTTATTACATCCCAAAACTATCCCTCCTCCACTTCCCTGTTCCGTGGAAAAACTGTCTTCCAGAAAACCAGTCCGCGGTGACAAAAAGATTGGGGACCACTTTTCTATAAGAACAGTGAAGAAACCACACTGCAGAAATCACAAAACCATAAACCAAAGTCCACCATGTCAGTGGTCTTACAAGTGCAATAGCTCCAAAGCCAGTAACCTAAAGCAACAACTTGAGCCTCCCCACTGAACACTCCTAGGAGTCCATCATCAAAACACTGACCCAGAAATTCACGTTTCATTTGCAACCAACCAGAACATGGGGGAAGAAAAACATATCATCCTAGACAGTTTTGTCAAATCCTTCCACACCAGTTTGATCACCCCACGTCTACTCAAAAAGGATGAAACCCATTTGGGTCCCTCTCAGGGTTGAGAGACTCAAAAGGGATTCTCCGATAAACTGTTTCCAGTTGTCCTCTTAAACAGCCAGGGGGAAACTAAAATTTAATGGAAAATAATACCAAATTCTAGTTGATACCAGAGCTACATACTTTGCTTTAAATCCCCTTGCCCAGGAGCCTGCAGATGGGATTCTGGGGAAAACAAGCAGAAACCAGCAGACAATGAGAACTCTTACCTGGGTCAGCTCTCCAGACCTCTGTATTGTCTGGTTGAGAAGGGAAGGTATAATTTTACACTGTCCTTTATCTTTCCAATCCAGACTCTGGTGAAAACATGGTTTTGAGCTGCCCATGGGTTGTTGATTCCCCTTCTCCCAGGGGCATTATTTCCTTCTTGCGTGTCTCATTTTGTGTCTTACAAACTTGGCTTGACTCTCTGCCTCTCTGAGCATGCAGGAGCTCTGTTCCTGAATGTACACGCAGGCAGCGTGGTTGGAGGCCTCAAACCACAGCCGAGCAGAAATGGGGATCGCGTTCTACTTACAGTTAGGGTTCTCCTGACTCTGCCAGCTCTCAGGGGAACTGTCTGTGTGTCCTGCTTTTGGATATTTTTGGAAGTAACTCTGAAGCTTGAGAGGGTGGTGTCTTTTGCAGTCTCTTGAGTCCAAGTGGTTGTTCAGGACAGTGAGGAATATTTTTTTGTTTGTTTTTAAGTATCCTGGCTGAAATTTCATGAGACATCTGAAACGATTTTTTTTAAGTAACTCTATGGTCAGAAGTTGGTCATATTGAAAGCTGATATTTAGAGCCTAGAAGGAACTATTTTTAGGCTTTCTCCTCTAAGCTAAAATGAAGCTATGCATCCAAGGGAAAGGAACCATTCCAAAGGCAAGCAACTCTCAATCTAGAACCTGGGGATTGTTTGATGTCTAACTTAGTTGAACATATTCTCCCTGATATAAAGAAGTAAGCTAATGAAACTGAGGGTGGTCATCAGTTAGTCATTACTAAATAATAGATCATAACATGCCTTCACAGATCAAGCTCACTTTAATTGTTTTTACAAAAACTTGCACATCCTCCTAGTATCACATAGCCACACAATAAGATATATGGCTCAGTGTTTTTATTCCACCCACCACCCCCCAACCCTGAGGAATTTGGAGCCAGCTGTATCCAGTTCTAGTTTAAGCTGGTTAAGACTAATTGGAACCACGATCCTCCAACTGGGCATGTGCGAATGTCTGATCCATGATCATTTGAAGTCAGAGGGCAGAAACTCCACCCTCAGAGCATGGTGACTCACAATTTCTGAATATGTGCCCCATGAAGAAGCATGCAGGTTAGCTGCACCTGGATGTGATGATGATTACCTTACCTTTTCTTCATCTTCAGTTACCTTCCTCCATGATCCCCATGCCTTAATTGTACCTTATATACACCTTTCACTCCTACCTTCAGGGAGATTTGTTCTCTGTCTTCCCTCTTGGCTGCCTCGTGAATAAAATTTCCCTCTGCTGCAAAGCTAGGTGTCTCAGGGTTTGGCTAGCTCCATATTGTCAGGCAAATGAATCTGGTTCCACAATAACAGTGTACTTGAAGGCTTGGTCACACCTTGATATCATTCAAGATGCAACCCTATTTTTTGAGGAATTAAAAATGCTTTCCTACAAATTGAGGATTAACCTGTACAACTGCCAACTAAAAATTGGCATTAGCCATCTGCCTCTTTGAGGATTTAGATCATAAGCTGCTGTGATCTCTGACTGTCAACGTACTCTGAAGGGAGTTCAGAGTAGAAATCAGGAATTTGGCACAGTGCTCTCAGAAAACTGGCTGAATAGGCTTTCAGATAAATAGATATTTTCAGGAGAAGCTTATACGAGCCTGATTCTTGCATTTCCTCATATCTAAAAAGGTACTAAATCATAAATGGTGACACCTGCTCCTCATGACTAGTAAAAACATTCATGAAACTAGCAGCTAGGGGAACACCTTCCAGGGCTTCTGTCTAACACTCGGGAAGTAATTGTCCGAGGAGACACATATGCTGATAAAGCAAGACTTTATTGGGAAGGGGCCTGGGTGGAGAGCCCAAGGTAAGGGAACAGAGGAGGACAGCTTTACCATCTGGCTCTCAGTGTCAGGTTTTACAGTAACGGGGTTAGTTTCCAGGTTGTCTCTGGCCAGTTACTCTAACTCAGGGGCTTGGCTTTCCTGCTTGCTCCTGCATTGCTCAGCCAAGACAGATTCCGAGGTGTGTTTGATTGCATGTCCCCTACCCCCACTTCACCAAAAATCACATATATACTGACTTTCCCTTCTACTTCTTTGGAGTAATTTCTCAGAGCTATCTGAAGCAATGTCTCCTGAGTGTCATTCCTCACTCTGTCTCAAATAAAACTTAAGGCACAACTCTCTTTGTACACTTTTTGTTTTTAGTCGACACAACTTATCTTTCCAACTGAGTCCTAACAAAAACAGTAAAAAAACCCAACTCTTCTTCTGCCCAGTCCCCAAACCTCCCCTATTTACCACAAAAGGCTTGTGAGTATTGTAAACATTCTGGCCTTAGGAAACAGAGTACTTATTGGCAGAATTTGCATTCTTTCTCTGTGCCTTTGTGATGTATTGGTTCTACCCAGTCTTCTTTAGAAACCCCAGTGTCTACATGCATGCTAAGTTAGCTTCAGGCTTGTCAAACTCTTTGTGACCCAGTGGACTGTAGCCCACCAAGCTCCTCTGTCCATGAGGATTCTCAGACAAGAGTACTGAGGTGGGTTGCCATGCCCTCCACCAGGGGATCTTCCTGACCCAGGGATTCAACCTGGGTTTCCTATGGTTCCTGCACTGCTGACTGTATTCTTTGCCACTGAGGAAACCCCCAAACCCTGGTAATTTTATAAAAAAAAAGAAAAGGGGGAGCCAGTAGGAGGAAGGCCAATTGGAAATGAGATAAACAAACAAATAAACAAAAAATCTTGAAAGTCTACTCCGCAGACATTAGTAAAATGTTTAAGACATCTGAATAGTTAACCTTATTCTGATTGCAAAAGCACAATTTGAATCCAACTATTCTTTCATATGCTACTGAAAAACAAAAACAAAAGATCTCTGTATCAGTTATAAGGTGGTGTATCTATGCATATATGCAGTGATGTATAATGTTTTTCTGCCAACAAATAGTATTGCTTATAAAAACTATATTTAATTGGCTTAAATAAAACTCTGTACGTGCGTGCTCAGTTGTGTCTGACTCTTTGAGACCCTGTGGACTGTAGCCTGATAGGCTCCTCTTGTCCATGGAATTGTCTATACTGGAAACTATACTGGAGTGGGTTGCCATTTCCCACTCCAAGGGATCTTCCCAACCCAGGGTTTGAATCCACAACTCTTGTGTCTCCTACATTGGCAGGCGGATTCCTTACCACTGGTGCCACTGGGGAAACACCAAAAGAAAATTAAATGATATAAATTAAGTATGTTCTCAGAAATACAGAGACTAATCCATGTGTTTTTCAAGTTCACGTGATCTAGGATAATTCTCAGTACATCTAGCTATTTGTTGGTTTATTCAATGGTTGATTTAAAACAGGGATATATTTAGCATTATTAGCACTAAAAATAATGCAGACATACAATTTTAACTCTACCTAGATTTACTAAAAGTCGAATAAGCTCAAGTTATTTATTATAGAATGTTAGCAAGAAAAACAATGATGGCTAACTATTTAATGTCACAAATCATCATGAATGATCCAAACAAAACTGTTAACAAGTATGCTAAAATCATATAACTAGAAGCTTATAAATGAATTTTCAACAGTAATTATGCTTTCTGTTAAGCCTACTTAAAAATAGTTTCCAAAATCATTTTGGTAACTTAAAACTTTAGGGTTACTTTGAGATAAACTAAATGATGGCTGTTTATTGAATATCTAGATCATTTCCAAAATATGACATACTAGAACATGAGTTACTGAACAAAAGTTTATCCACTTTTGGATTCTATTTAAAGAGATCCTGAACCTATTTGGGTTTATTAGTTTACATATTTCTCCAGTTTGTCACTAAAATTCAGAAATTCAAAGGTTTTTTCTATAACATTGTGGAAGAAAAATGGACAGGGAAAGAAAGAAAAGGAAAGGACAAAAGAGCTACAGTTTTTTAAAAAGGAAGATTACTTTTACGAATAATTTACATGGAGCTAGAGAGTATATTCAAATATGCACGTGAAGGAAGATAATGTGGATTGTGCTTTTGCAATTTCTTCTCTGTTATTTAGTTCTTTGGTATTAGACTTGTGCTATTTTATGAAATAAGGAATAAACATAATGGTTTTCACTAATATAAACTTGGGAAAACTGGTGCTAAAGTAAGAAAGCTATATACAAGTTTAGTATTTTCTATTTTTCTACTTTTCTACAACAGGGAAAATCTGTTTATTTGAACTGGAACTTACAGTACCCTGACTATTAAGAAATGATATCTTGTCAGGAGACAAAACAAAGTATCATTTATTGTATTTCCTAGTTGCTATCCTTCCCATAGTTAAAGCAGTTCAAAAGCTAATTGAAACAGAGACCAAATTAATAGCAACAATTGTAATTTATATAAAGCCATAGACTCCTTTTGACAAATTCCTTTTGATGAGTTAAAAAAAAAAAAAAAATGTGCTTGACATTTTGCCACACAAAAGTTAATTGCTCTCCAGTTCCAATTAGAATGACACATAATTTGAATTGAGTTGCTTAATGTGTTGTTTTAAAGAAGGAAAAGAAAAAAAAAAAAAGACATATAACCTGAGGTGACCATGATTTAGTAGTTCATTGCCACAAGTCACACAGAGAGCAATAAAACTAGAAATTTCCTGCTCAGTGATGACTAGATCTGCCATTCAGGGTAAATTATTAATTTCTTTTGATGCCAAAGTTCAAGAAGCACCATGTGTTCTAATGTTGACTAATATTAGCTTTGGGGGAACTTTCCTAATTAAAGGCTCATGACAGTGAGCCACAACATTTAGCAGCAGTAACAGTGAAACATCTGAGAAGAGGAAAAACACTCACAGTAAAAGAAAATATAAAAACAATTTCATTATATTTCAGACTGACATTTTTAAAATGATTCTTACCTTAGCTAATAACAGCATGTCGTGAAAGACAGTAACACAAAATTAATCAGCAAGAGCTATAGGAGACTGGAAAATGGGGGATCAAAGAGGCTGAAACAAGCAGCACAGAAACAGCAGGGCTCAAACTAGACATTAAAAGATTTATTAGAAGGTAAAAATACATAAAGACTTTGCAAATAAAAATGGCAAATGAGAGGAAATCATAGCAGGTTATTTTCAACAATAATAAAAATTTGACTTCATTGACTGTGGTGACCCAAGGACAAAAGAGCAGAGAAAACCAAGGAGGGTCTTAGAAAGCAGGAACGGAAAAACCAGACCCCTTATCATCCTTCCCTCCCCCATGTTGTAATTATTAACAGATTTCAGGTCCTCCTGAATGGTATAGCCTGTCTCCCCTCCTACCCCATAGGGAGAAGGTATTTACCTTACTCTCTCCCCCGCCACCCAGTATATGTGCCTTATTCAATCAGCAAATGACCTGCAAGACCCCTATCCCACTCCTTGTACCCTGGGTATAAAAGTGGACTAAGGACCCCTGTTCAATGTTGGTTCTCCTTGAACTGGCCCATTGTTCTAACAGCGTTTCCCATTATAATAAATTTTATTTCCTTTTCATTGTCTCATGTCTGGAAATTCTTTTCCAACCCGGGCATGAACCACGACATTGACTATGCTAAAGCCTTTGACTGTGTGGATCACAACAAATGGGAAAATTCTTAGAGACAGGAATACCAGACCATCTTAACTGACTCCTGAGACACCAGTATGCAGATCAAGACACAACCGTTAGAACCAAACATGGAACCAGTCTGTGGATAGTGGATACTGGATCCACTCGTTCCAAAATGAGAAAAGAGTCCATCAAGGCTGTATATTGTCACCCTGCTTATTTAACTTATATGCAGAGTACATCATGCAAAATGCTGGGCTGGATGAAGGACCAGTTGGAATTAAGACTGCCAGGAGAAATATCAATAACCTCAGATATGCAGATGACACCATCCTTATGGCAGGAAGTGAAGAGGAAATAAAGAGCCTCTTCATGAAGGTGAAAGAGGAGAGTTAAAAAGCTGGCTTAAAACTCAACATTCAAAAAATTAAGATCCTGGCATCCAGTCCCATCACTTCAAGGCAAATAAATGGGGAAATAATGGAAACAGTGACAGACTTTATTTTCTTGGGCTCCAAAATTACTGCAGATGGTGGCGGCAGCCATGAAATTAAAAGACAGTGGCTCCTTGGAAGAAAAGCTATGACCAACCTAGACAGCATACTCAAAAACAGACATTACTTTGCCAACAAAGATCTGTCTAGTCAAAGCTATGGTTTTTCCAGTAGTCATGTATGGATGTGAGAATTGGACCATAAAGAAGGCTGAGCCCTGAAGAATTGATGCTTTTGAACTGTGGTGTTGGAGAAGACTCTTGAGAGTCCCTTGGACTTCAAGGAGATTAAACCAGTCAATCCTAAAGAAAATAAACCCGGAATATTGATGGGTGCTGAAGCTGAAGCTTCAATACTTTGGCCACCTGATGCAAAGAGCAGATTCATTGGGAAAAAACCCTGATGCTGGGAAAGATAGAAAGCAGGAGGAGAAGGGGACAACAGAGGATGAGATGGTTGGATGGCATCACCGACTCAATGGACATGAGTTTGAGCAAGCTCCAGGAGACAGTGAAGGACAGGAAAGCCTGGCATGTTGCAATCCATGGGGTCACAAAAAGTCAGACACAACTGGACAACAACAAATAAAAAATCGAGCAACAATTATAAAAAATTATATAAAGAAAATGGTAATACTTCATAACTGAGTTTTTATCTTCACAAAATAAGAAAATAATAACATTTATTAGAATTTGGTCTGTTAAAATTGTATTCCTAGATTTATTTTCACTTCCTCCCCGTACATAGTTCAGACGCAATATAAAATAAGGCACCTGGTAGAATAAAAAGATGAAGAGATATTCAGAGAAAAGGGACCACAGACACAGCCCCTAGTTTGACAAGTGCATAAAGATCAGGCAGTCCTAGGAACCTGCAAGGACACAGGTCTAGCTGCGTGGGGCAGAGGGCGACGCTGGAGGAAAGAAGCCCCCGTCTCCCTAGCTCGCTCCTCAGCAGGCAGTGGTAGGACTCTTCTCACCCAACGTTTGGCAAACAGTATTGATGTTGGATCCACAAAGAGGCTAGGAAGAGTGCCCCAAAGAGCTTCCTCTGGGAATGACACAATCACCTTTCTATCTAAGAGCAAGTGGGTGAGAGGCTGGGAAGAGTCCCGCTGGGTAAAACTACTGCCCAGGGCCAGCACAGAGCCCAGCTGGGTGAGCTGAGGTGAGGGCAGCTCCACCCATCATCAGAAACCCGAGGCAAAACTGGGTAAAGGGCAGAGTGAGCGAGAAGCCGAGTGGAAGGCAAGGGGACACATTTCTTCAGTGAGAGGATGCAGACGACTGGCTGCTCAGTCTTTCTCATGCCCTCCCTCCTGCAGCCCATCAACATGTGCATCATGAAAACCTAAAGGGTAACACTGAATAAAAAGTGGTGTCATCCACAGCTCCACCAGTCCAGGCGATGCAGCAAATCTGTCACTGCTGTCCATGCTGTGCAACTGTTTGTAAAAGTAAACTTTAGTTCTATTGTTAATTAGTTCAACTTGGTTTTAAAACTATATTTCAATTAATTTTATCTGACAGATAATGGAATTAATCTGCAAAAAGGATGATCTATTCACTATATATATGTGTGTGTGTATATATATATATACTCAGTTCAGTTCAGTTGCTCAGTCGTGTCCGACCCTTTGTGACCCCATGGACTGCAGCACACCAGGCTTCCCTGTCCATCACCAACTCCCACAGGTTTCTCAAACTCACGTCCATTGAGTCGGTGATACCATCCAGCTATCTCAGCCTCTGTTGTTCCCCTCTCCTCCTGCCTTCCATCTTTCCCAGCATCAGGGTATTTTGCAATAAGACAGCTCGTGTTCACATCAGGTGGCCAAAGTATTGGAGTTTCAGCTTCAGCGTCAGTCACTCCAATGACTATTCAGGACTGATTTCCTTTTGGCTTGACTGGTTTGATCTCCTTGCAGTCCAAGGGACTCCTAAGAGTTTTCTCCAACACTACTGTTCAAAAGCATCATGGATGGAAAGTAGACTATTACACCTGAAGAAACATGTGTTTAAACGTCAAAACATCACATGCTTACAAGCATTAAAAGTTCAAATTATTTCCTGTTCTTTTTGGAGTAACTGTCCAGGAGAAAATGGCTAAATTAATCACATTAATAGGAAAACTCAAATTTAATTCTTCAATTAATTTTTATTTTGCAAGAATTTGGAAATATTTTTGTACATTTGCACTATTTTAGGAAGTGAACTTATACAAAAGAAAGTGAACACTCTAAATATAATTTTGATAAACTTGTAAGTTAAATAATTTCTGAGAAATGGCATAAAGAGTCCATTTCTAAATCACTGTTGGTAATTTTTTCTTTGAGTAAATTGCACTATGGACTTGCAAATCACATTTCAAACTCAAACTTTTTTCTGTCACATATTTTTCTTTCTGTAAGGTGTTTTCAAAGGGAAAACATACAGTGCAGTTACATTTAATCATATTCAAGTCAATTCAAATGCATTATATTCTTCAAATAAGGTTGTTATTCTTCTAGGACATGTAGGACAGGGATTTCTAATTGGTTAATTTACTCTCTACTCTCAGAAATAAGGTAATATTTTAATCTAAGCCAAAATACAAATCATTCTTAAATACTAAACATAAGGCAAAGTGAAGAAGGAAACATAAAAAGTAAAAACTTTACAGCCTGTTGTATAAATATTCTTCAAGTGCTTGAATCATTCTACTGTGGTATCATTTCCAAAAAAACATAACACTTTTAAGGACATAATTTATTTTAATTGTGTGCTATCAAATGATAAGCATTCAATCAAAACATCCTGCATTTGTCTTGTTTATATCTCTCTTTTAACTCTGACAATTTTAAAAAAATGTGTAGGTTAAAGCAAATGTGTACAGACATACCACTTAAAATATGTCAGCCTTTAATTATTTTCTTGATTTTAAAGTAATAGTCAAATTCTGAATTAATCAAGAATGATGACACAGATTTATAAAAGAGAAAATAATATACCAATATATAGTATATGCATTTTGAGGTTAAAGACACACTCAACATCAACCTTGTTCAATGATTTTCTTCAAAGCCATCCTTAAACAACATGTACTGAAGAAATATATAAAAAGAAGTCCCTTTCATTTCTGGATGTCAGGCACATTATGCATGAGCATTTTGCATTAAACATAACCATGTTAGCTGTAAAGACTAATACTGGCATAGAAAAATTCACTATTTGAGATGTAAATAGAGATAGATAGACAGACAAATAGATTATTTGTCTCAAAAAGTTACCAAATTACTATCCTTGGATTAAAGAGGCAATTTTCAAACTGTACTGTTACTATATCTAATTAATGAGAGAAGAAAAAACAAACAAAGTGGAGGTCAAAGAAAATAAAGGGAAAATATCAGAATACATCTTAGAAAGAAGTTAGCTTGTGAGTGAGTGTGTATGTGAGAGAGAAAGAGAGAAGGAGAGAGAAATGAAACTATTTTTTGTATATTTTTGCTTTCTGTTTTCTAATGAGAGTCCTGGTGAAAACATTTTGAGATCTAAAAGGCTTAAAGTGGTTTAAAAAGAATAATTACAGAAAATACTCAGGGATTGGTCTTTTGGGTTTTTGTGTGCTTATGTAATATTCTTCTCTAGAGTTGTTTTACTCAAAAGAATGTAGATAAATATGCACCCAGATTGGTTAAGAGGCTGATAAATTTGATGACCTCTCAAAGACCATTTACCATGGTATTTCTGTGATTCTACTTCTATTTTTACATTAGAAGAATAACTTACATTCAGAGAATCACATCCTTAAAATTAAGTCCACCTAGTAGAGAATTAGGAAAATTTGGCCTTTTATTTTCAGTATGAAAAGGCTGAAAACATGTTAACATTAAAAGGAAAAATTTTACTCACATTTGAGAGTGTGTTTAGATCACAACGGCCCCATTTCAGCCAAATGTCACCACAGTAAAACTACCCTGGAAAGACAATTGCAGTCTTTGCTAGTTGAAATGATTTAACTCTTCCACAGATGCATAGACTTGGGTTTTGTCTTTTCTTTAGAACATGTGATAAGTTGGTGAACATTCTTCAGTCACCTGAAATGTAGGCTTTGACACTAGGGGATATATGGCTCTATTATGACTTCCTCCACCCAAGAAAATCTATGAATATATTCTTCTATTGTCTAGTTCAAAATGATTTATATTCTGAGAATCTTTATCAATATTTTAGCCTACTTCTTAGAAAACCATTAATGTTTTGTAGCTCTTAAATATCATTTTATTTTATAATTTAAAACATTTTGTGATTTAAAAACAAAAACAAAATAATCCTGCAGAAACCTGCTCAAATAGTTAAGCAGATGACATGAGTGATGCAAATTCTTAGGCCAAATTAAATAATTAAATGCTAACAAACAAGAGAAATACAGAGTGAAGTAGAATATAAGGAATATACAAAGCTAAATAAATATTTGCTAAAAATTAAATCCTAGTTAGACTGGTATAGGTGAATCAATAGCATCCATAGAAACAATCAGATCTCTTTCAAACCAATCAAACAGTGCTTAATATGTTTGGAAGAAACTAGGAAGAATGATTGTTCTGCTCATTGTGCTTTTGTGGGAGATCTTTCTCCACTAAAGTTTAGCTCTAAGTATTAATGGAAACTTAAAGAACTCTGCTTTAAAGTCTAATAGACTTTTCACATTCTGGACTATATAAAATCAAGGTATAAATATATTATTTGTTACTCATATGAGAGTTAAGTGATATTCCTTAACATGTCTATAGCAAGGTTACTGATGGAAAGTAACTTGTCTGAAAATCAAACACACTCCTGAAATTCTTTCTATTGTCGATATCCCTATTCCTTGCCATTTAATCCTTCATAGACTCAAGACATTACAGAATATTTCATGGGTTATTAATGGAACTCCCTTTAAAACATTCCCTAGGCATGATATTATTACTAGAATGGATTTGACACAATTATAAAATTGTCCATTTCCTGTTTACTTTCATGTGCCACATACATTTAAAATATTTAGGAACATTGGCATGGAAATTGAATTAAAAGCATTCATCAAAGAAACTGAAGAGTAAAATTTGTTATCATAAGGCTTATCCCAAGATTACAATTTTTGATAAAAGTTACCACCGTAGATGCAATTCCAGGAGTTCAGAAATATATGATTGATCTTTATGTACAGTATGGGAAATATTTTTAAAAATGTGACAGAAAATCTAGAGAGATATATGAAGAGTTTTTTTTCCTTGAAAGTTACAGAAAGTTTCTTTTTTTCAGTCTGTGAAGAAACTTAAACTCTATTTTATTTTCTAAATTTTTTTGCCTCCCAACATGTGGCTTCACATTATGCTTGTTAGAGTAGCAAGGTATCTTTGATAAACATTTTCAGGGGTGTGAGAGGAAAGTCTTTAATTAAGAAGCAAATACAAACACCTTGTCTGTCAATATTTGATGTGCACTATACAGAAGAGCTCATAATTAGGTCCCCAGAGAACAGGAAGCACTATGTCATTCTTTTCCAGGAACACTATACTCACCAAATTTTCTGTCCATTTTCAATATTTTATTACTCTGCACTGTAGAGCATTGAACTTTTCACATTTTCACATCTGTTTAAACCTTCGCTTTTTGACGTTTCCTTCTTCATTCCAAGTGTTCCCCTGTGAGCAAATTTATAATCCTCTCCAATTAGTAAATTAACAACTCTTACCTAGTTTCCTAGATTAAAGAGAAAGCTGATGAACATCAGCATAAAATATTCACACAGTGCTTTTACAATTCTTGGCCACATTTAATATGGTTTAACAATACAGATCTTTGTTAAGGTAAGGTGAACATGTGCCCAAAACTAAGCAGTTCTCTTTTAAATCAGTTTATATTAGGAATTTTAAAAAGCTGAGGCGTAGAGGATGAAATTACTAGTTAATGGGTGTATTCTGAAGAGAGTGAGATTTTAAAATTGTAAGGTAAGGGTGTCCCTGGCAATATAATGGTTGAAAATGTTATCACTTCAGGAAATAGTACTATAAATCTGGGGTCCCCAAACTCTGGGATGTGGACCGGTGGTACCTACTGGGAGATCAGTGGTAGCATAAGATTAGAAATACAGTGCACAATAAATGTAACGCACTGGAATCAGCCCAGAACCATTTCCTCCCCTGGCCCGTGGAAAAATTGTCTTCCCCCAAAATCTGTCCCTGGTAACAAAAGGTTGCGGACCATTGCTATAAATGCTGATGACAAAGGCCTGTAACTCTACCAACACAGCAGTTACTAGTTCAGCAAAGCACTCAAAGTACGTGTCTCGCCCAGTTCCACCTTTGCTTACATCATATGCTTGTGGATATTGAGTGAGCTAACTCTTCTTAACAGATTTCTGTGCAGAGAAGAAAAAATCAAAAGCCATCAAGGGTCTGTCATACATACATGAAGAATAAGCCACTTACTTTGTGCTCATCTCCCATATCCATAACACTTTTCATTATCCTCCAAATGTCTAGTGAGTATATCATGAAAACCATTTTTGCAACACACACAAAAAAAATTGATCCAGGAAATTTCTACTTAAGTGCATGGTAGAAATTTGCTTCCCATTGTGTACTGGTTCCAAATTGGGAAAGGAATACGTCAAGGCTATACATTTTCACCCTGTTTATTTAACTTCTATGCAGAGTATGTCATGCAAAATGCTGGGCAGGATGAAGCACAAGATGGAATCAAGATTGCTGGGAGAAATATCAATAAGCTTAGATATGCAGTTTTTTCACCAACCTTATGGCAGGAAGTGAAGAAGAACTAAAGACCCTCTTGATGAAAATGAGAGAGGAGAGTAAAAAAGTTTGCTTAAAACTCAACATTCAGAAAACTAACATCATGGCATTTGGTCCCATCATTTCATGGCAAATAGACGGGGAAAAAATGGAAACAGTGACAGACTTTATTTTCTTGGACTCCAAAATCACTGCAGATGGTGACTACAGCCATGAAATTAAAAGACACTTGCTCCTTGGAAGAAAAGCTGTGACCAACCAGACAGCATGTTCAAAAGTAGAAACATTATTTTGACAACAAAGGTCCATCTAGTCAAAGATTTGGTTTTTCCAGTAGTCATGTATGGATGTGAGAGCTGGACTATAAAGAAAGCTGAGCACCAAAGAATTGATGCTTTTGAACTGTGGTGTTGGAGAAGACTCTTGAGAGTCCCTTGGACTGCAAGGAAATCCAACTAGTCCATCCTAAAGGAAGTCAGTCCTGAATATTCATTGGAAGGACTGATGCAGAAGCTGAAGCTCCAATACTTCGGCCCCTTGATGTGAAGAACTGACTCATTGGAAAAGAACCTAATGCTGGGAAAGATTGAAGGCAGGAGCAGAAGGGCATGACAGAGGATGAGATGGTTGGATAGCAACACTGACTTGATGGACATGAGTTTGAGCAAGCTCCGGGAGTTGGTGATGGACAGGGAAGCCTGGTGTGCTGCATCCATGGGGTCACAAGAGTCGGACGTGACAGAGCGACTGATGTTGGTAGTTAAGAAATCAAACGAGTCTTCTACTGTTCTAACCTTTTGAACTCTGTACAATATTCCTTCCAGAAATAAACCTATTCTTGTTAATAAATTTTCCTCTTTCCCTTTCATTTTCCCTTTCCTTCTCTCACAATTATTTGGCTAATGAGCCTCTCAGACCCTTTCTGCCTGTTTTCTTCTTCCAAAGTAATTATTTGAGTTCTGTGTAGGGTTGGGTCACATGACCATTTTATTACTAAATCTATGTCAACAGCTAACTTTCCTACATGATTGACTTTCACCTCAGTGCATATCACTTCCTAACTTTCATAATCAGTCTTAGAATATATCATAAATTTTCCCTCCATAAGGAAGATTTACCTTTTATTATTTGAGACCATTGACTGGAAGTAATGCAGTTGAGAAGATGTGAATAACCCATTCACCCAATATTTCCTCCATACATATGAACTTGATACAAGTTCAACTTTTTTTTCCCATATCTCTTTCAAAGGAATTGCTCAGTACTCTCATCTTGATAGACTTTGATTACTGCTGGTCATTTAATATAAGAACAGGATTTAAAAGAGTACTTCATTGCAGTCAAGTACACTTAGTTGTCATAAAAGTAAATAATGGCTTCACATAAGTCACATTGATAAAATATGTCAGTACTTTCTCCCTTTGATATTTTTACTTCTATTTCTTCCACAACCATATTGTTACTTGGTCATCAAAAGCAGCATTTTCCTCCCCACTACTCTGTAGTAGTAGTGTTTTCAACAAATGGAGCATTTACTCTGATTTGCCAACTGGTAATTTTTTTGCTTTCTCATACAGTGGCTATTGGAATTTTTAGTAGGTCTTACACCCATATGTCAGACAACATACGGAAGCTAATGGCCTTTAATTAAGTTTTTCCTCCTTGGATTTTTACCTGTGTGAGTGGAAATTTTAAGCCTAGACCCTGTACAAATGAGATGCTGTTTTTGTCTTGGGATACAAAAAGGATATTCAGCTTTTATTCATTTTGAATGTATTTACTGAGAACTAACTGCAAATACAAAAAAGATCCTCATGACCCATTACCATGATGGTGTGATCACTAACCTAGAGCCAGACATGCTGGAACGTGAAGTCAAGTGGGCCTTAGGAATCATCACTGTGAACAAAGCTAGTGGAGGTGATGGAATTCCAGTTGAGCTATTTCAAATCCTAAAAGATGATACTGTGAAAGTGCTGCACTCAGTATGCCAGCAAATTTGGAAAACTCAGCAGTGGCCACAGGACTGGAAAAGGTCAGTTTTCATTCCAATCCCAAAGAAAGGCAATGCCAAAGAATGCTCAAACTACTACACAACTGTACTCATCTCACACGCTAGCAAAGTAATGCTCAAATCCTCCATGCCAAGCTTCAACAGTATGTGAAGCATGAACTTCCAGATGTCCAAGCTGGATTTAGAAAAGGCAGAGGAACCGGAGATCAAATTGCCAACATCCGTTGGATCATTGAAAAAGCAAGAGAGTTCCAGAAAAACATCTACTTCTGCTTTATTGACTACATCAAAGCTTTTGATTCTGTGAATCACAACAAACTGTAAAATTCTTCAAGAGATGGGAATAGCAGACCACCTGAGCTGCGTCCTAAGAAATCAGTATGCAGGTCAAGAAGCAACAGTGAGAACTGGACATGGAACAACAGACTAGTTTCTAATAGTGAAAGGAGTAAGTCAAGGCTGTATATTGTCGTCCTGCTTCTTTAACTTATATGCAGCATACATCATGCAAAATGCCAGGCTGGATGAAGCACACGCTGGAATCCAGATTGCCAGGAGAAATATCAATAACCTGAGGTATGCAGATGACACCACACTTATGGCAGGAAGTGAAGAAGAACTAAAGAGCCTCTTAATGAAAGTGAAAGAGGAGAGTGAAGAAGTTGGCTTAAAAGTCAACATTCAAAAAACTAACATCATGGCATTTGGTCCTCTCACTTCATGGCAAATAGATGGGGGAAACAATGGAAATAGCCGCTGACTTTATTTTTCTGGGCTCCAAAATCACTGCAGATGGTGATTGCAGGCACGAAATTAAAAGACACTTGCTCCTTGGAAGAAAAGCCATGACCAAGCTAGACAGTATATTAAAAAGCAGAAACATTACTTTGCCAACAAAGGTCCACCTAGTCAAAGCTATGATTTCTCCAGTAGTCATGTATGGATGTGAGAGCTGGACTATAAAGAAAGCTGAGTGCTGAAGAACTGATGCTTTTGAACTATGGTGTTGGAGAAGACTCTTGAGAGTCCCTTGGACTGCAAGACCCAACCAGTACATCCTAAAGGAAATCAGTCCTGGATGTTCATTGGAAGGACTGATGCAGAAGCTGAAGCTCCAATAATTTGGCCATCTGATGTGAAGAGCTGACTCATGAAAAGACCCTGATGCTGGGAAAGATTCAGGGCAGGAGGAGAAGGGGACAAGAGAAGGTGAGATGGTTGGATGGCATCAAGTACTCGATGGATATGAGTTTGAGTGGGCTCTGGGAGTAGGTGATGGGCAGGGAAGCCTGGTGTGCTGCAGTCCATGGGTTTAGAAAGAGTTGGACATGACTGCGTGACTGAACTGAGTGAGTGATATGTGTGTGTGTGTATATATATATATATATATATATATATATATATGCATATATATGTGTGTGTGTGTGTGTGTGTATCAGTCAGTTAGCCAGTCAGTTCAGTCGCTCAGTCGTGTCTGACTCTGCAACACCATGAACCACAGCACGCCAGTCCTCCCTGTCCATCACCAACTCCCGGAGTCCACCGAAACCCATGTCCATTGAGTCGGTTATGCCATCCAACCATCTCATCCTCTGTCATCCCCTTCTCCTCCTGCCCCCAATCCCTCCCAGCATCAGGGTCTTTTCAAATGAGTCAGCTCTTCACATCAGGTGGCCAAAGTATTAGAGTTTCAGCCTCAACATCAGTCCTTCCAATGAACACCCAGGACTGATCTCCTTTAGGATGGACCGGTTGAATCTCCTTGCAGTCCAAGGGACTCTCAAGAGTCTTCCCCAACACCACAGTTGAAAAGTATCAATTCTTTGGTGCTCAGCTTTCTTTATAGTCCAACTCTCACATCCATACATGACCACTGGAGAAACCATAGCCTTGACTATAGGGATCTTTGTTGACAAAGTAATGTCTCTGCTTTTTAATATGCTGTCTAGATTGGTCATAACTTTTCCTTCCAAGGAGTAAGCGTCTTTTAACTTCATGGCTACAATCACCATCTGCAGTGATTTTGGAGCCTTGAAAAATAAAGTCAGCCACTGTTTCAACTGTTTCCCTATCTATTTGTCATGAAGTGATGGGACCAGATGCCATTATGTTAGTTTTCTGAATGTTGAGCTTTAAGCCAACTTCTTCAATCTCCTCTCACTTTCATCAAGAGAGTCTTTAGTTCCTCTTCACTTTCTGCCATAAGGGTGGTGTCATCTGCATATCTGAGGTTATTGATATTTCTCCTGGCATGTATAATATATGAAAGAAGTGAAAATGTTAGTCTCTCAGTTGTGTCCAATACTCTGTGACCCTATGGACTATACAGTCCTTGGAATTCTCCAGACAAGAATAGTGGAGTGGGTAGCTATTCCCTTCTCCAGGATATCTTCCCTACCCAGGGTTGGAACCCAGGTCTCCTGCATTGCAGGTAGATTCTTTACTGTTTGAACCACCACCATATATACCATATATGTTATTAATTTTACTTTAAATAAAAGTTTCTTTTGAAAACATTAATGTTTATATAGCTATATCAGAGATATTATAAACTGTGAATAGTCATAGTTGCCTTGCAAATATAACTAAAATTCTATTTCACTGCTTATATATATATACAGGCACAAAAGAAGATCTGGGTTATATATTACAATTAAATTTTATTTTAATCTCAACTTTTAAAGTATAATTATTTTATACAGAACTATTTTGGAATTGTTTATTAATTAATGCATTATAATATATGTTACTTTTTTAATATTAGTTTAAATTTCATAAAATCTCATGTGAAACCCTGTTATTGTTTAAATGCAAAAATAATATAATTCTTGTAAAGTATGCAGCCTGATAGAAAGAAATGCAGATGGCTTTGTTTGAAAAATCACTATTATTAAAGAAATGTTCCAAATTGACAGTAAAATGTGTTGAGAGTCATAATCAGTCAGCTAACATCACTGAGCAAACAGGAAAATGATGATAGTTATGCTGAGGACTGAGAAGAAGTATTTATTAAATTTTTTGGCATAGAGTGTCAATGAGTGAGAATATTGTATGTTTGTGAATGTGCATGTATTTTTTAGCACAGTTGAAAAAAGAAACATTTATGACTCATCTAATCATGAATACTTTAACTTGTTCTTGCTTGTTGTATATGGGCATTTTCCCTAATTGTAAAAAATTTTATTTCTATCCCATATATTTCAACTTAAATGTTCAAAATGTAACAATAACTCCAGGTCCATTGAGGATTAAATGTTTTATGAGAATTATATTTCAGGAAACATGCAAGCCCCAAACACATGATAACTTTAAAAATCAATTGTAGTATCACTTATCCTCCTACTATATTTGATATTTATCACTATTTTGAGTGAAGGATATTTAGAAAGAAAACTTAGCATACTTTTTCTACATACGAACATGATGAGAATTTATATTTGGGCAAAGATATAAAACACCCTTGTGCAACAAAATTTGAGCATGAGAAATTCTTTTGCTTCTACCCATTATAGAATTACCAAGACCACACTCTGTCTCACTATCATACACAGCAATAACAATAGTAAAATTTGGATAAAATAGATGAAATAACACTTTTCACATTGGTTAAAGGTCATTTCATTACTGATATTAATGAGGGGGTAATCAAAATATTTTCTACAATCACTCTTGTTGGAAGACCTCTCTAAATTACAGTTTGCAGACAGTGAATTGAGCAGAGCTGAGGTTTTCTTAATAGATACAGAAGTCAAAATTCAAGGAAGGTGTTAACCATATCATTAAAACTATTATTTTATATAACTTTTTGTTACTAAACCCGCTCAAATTAGAAAGGAAAATTTGTTTTACCTACTTTCTCATTTACTCTCCTTGTTTTTCTTAATTGCTTCCAATGTGACTGAGTCACCATCTGTTGTCATTCCCTTACTCCAACAGCTTTGTTCAAATCCACCTTCTTTCTGCTTTTTTATTGTTTGACAACTACGGTAGATGAGCATCTATATGTCAGAAAACCAAAATATAATTACTTACATAGTGTTTTATACAGTTGCTTTTTAAATAATTAAGGAAAGAAATACAACATTTACACTGTCTTAAAATTTCATAATTGCCTACATTGGTGTTTGTTTTTTTTTTCTTTTCCTTCTTACAGAATTGATTTCAAATATTAGATCACTTTACTTATCCTGAGGAGCATTGCTTAGTATTTTTTCTGAGTCAGATCAGCTGGCAACAAATTCTGAAGATGTCTTTATTTTTCATTCATTTTTGAAATATAAATGTTTCTGGAGTTAAGAATTTTAGTTGACTATTTTTGACACTTTGTATATATCAACTCGCAACCTTCTATCCTCCATTCTTTACAATGAAAAGTCTGTTATTTGGTTCCCTTGTATGTGATCAGTCATATTTTTACTTGATGTACTCAAGATTTTCTCTTTAATCTCTTTCAACATTTTATTTCTGTGATACATCTCAATATAGATCTCTTTGCCTTTCTTGAGGATCATTGACCTGGGTGTTAATATTTTACATCAATATTTACAAAGTTTTCAACCATTATATCTTTGAAAATTTTAAGTTCCTTTTACTTTCTTCTTCCCCCTGGAACTTTGATTATACTTATGTTACTGTTCTTAATGAAGTCTCACATTTTTTAAGGCTCTGTTCACTTTACTTTTTTTTTTTTCTCTTTGTTCTTAGGTTTATAATTTCTACAGATCTCTTTTCAAGTTTGCTGATTCTTCTGCTAGCTCAGTTCTACTGTTTGGAATCTTTAATATACATTTTCTTTTTTTTTTCATTCCTTTTGGTATTTTACATTCCAGAGGTTTAGTATGATTTGTTTTTGTAGTGTTTATGTCATAATTAATATGGTTTATTTGATTACATATCATCTTATTTTTTTTTTTACTTTTTAAAATATGGATCATTTTGGTTTGTTAAACTTATTTATTTGAGGTATTTCTTTTTCTGCTAAATTTGACACATGGACTCTGTCAGAGAATGGCCTTTACTATTGTCTGCTTTTTTTCTTGTGTATGGCTCACACTTTCCACTTTTGTGGCATTTGTCATAACATTGTATTGACAATCGGCCTTTCTAGACACCTCTTTGTAACAACTTTGGCCTATTACTATTGTTGTATGAGTGTGTGGTGTTTTGTTTTACTTTCTTGGCTGGATTATTCCAGTGAATCCTCCAGAATGTCCAGTCTTGTTGTCTTTCCTCAGAAGGTACAACCTTGGGTGCACACTGTTATCCTGGGATGACAATGGTTTTAGCACAGTTCATACCTCTTTGCATGGGTAAATTTTATATCTTCTTTTTTTTTTCTTTTTTTTCTCCTGACCCCAGCAAAGGGCTTCTCTTAGGTATGTCATTTTTTGTTTGTTTGTTTGTTTGTTTTTGACCCCAGGGAAGGGCTCCTCTTAGGTATCTCCTTCTGTGCTTGTTTCTCAAGTTTCTTGAAGGTCTGTGGTTGAACTTGTCGCTCTCGTGGCTACAAAGCCTCCTTTTGATTGTTTATTAAAAAAAAATCCATTGTTTTCAACAGCCTGAATTTCTCAATGTGCCGTGTGCCGTCCTTAGTTGCTCAGTCATGTCCAACTCTTTGCGACCTAATGGACTGTAGCCCTCCAGGCTCCTCTGTTCATGGGGATTCTCCAGGCAAGAATACTGGAATGGGTTACATGCCCTCCTCCAGGGGATCTTCCCAATCCAGTGATTGAACCCAGTTTTCCCACATTGCAGTCGGATTCTGTATCATCTGAGCCACTAGGGAAGCCCATGAATACTGGAGTAGATAGCCTATCCCTTCTCCAGGGAGTCTTCCTGACCTAGGAATCTAACTGGGGTCTCCAGCATTGCAGGTGATTCTTTACCAGCTGAGCTATCAGGGAAGCCAGAATTTCTCAATAATCTATTCTAAATAACCTCAATTTTCTTATAAGTTAGGAACTCATGTTTCTTGTGCATGCATCTCTTCCTGGACAGAACTTCTCATTCCAAGAGGAGAATGAGAACAGTTGGCTCATTTCTGTTATTAACGTTCCTGCTTTATAAAAGGAAGACTGGATGGTAACAGTAGCCTCTGATTTTCTTTACTTTTCCACACTGGCGTGAGGCCTCCAGCTTACAACTAAGATGGTGATAGGACAATTGTCACTGCTTTTTTATTGGCCTATAATGTCTGGAGTGGAGCTTTCACTTGAAAAGTGTGGACTGGGTGGAAGAAGTGAGATGTGGAACTCTTGGCTATTCTTGCCTGGAACAGAGATTCTGAAATTCAAAGCGAGATGGAGATGAGAAATGTTAGTGCCTATCTCTCTCAGGCAAATCATGTAGCCCAAGAATAAATACCTGGATAGAGAGTGAAGCCTTGTTCTTGCCTGCATTGACCAGAGAAGAGACTTGTCATGCTGAGCTGTAAAGGAAAGGAACCAATTTTGGCTCAAAGGATATAGACACTGTCCGAGCCCATCCATATTTAGTGGATTTTTCCTGAATAAACATTTCTTCACCTGCTGTATGACCATAGGGCAATCTTCAGAGACTCTAATTTGTTTGTGGGCTTCCCAGGTAGCTCAGTTAGTAAAGAATCTGCCTACAATACAGGAGACCCTGGTTCGATTCCTGGTTTGGGGAGATCCCCTCCCCTGAAGAAGGAGTAGGTTACCCACTCCAGTATTCTGGACTGGAGAATGCCATGGACAGAGAAGTATTGCATTCACATATTATAATTTTTCTTCTGGAGAGAGGTTCCATGAAGCTTCTTGTGTCACCATTCTAGAAGTCTTCTGCAAGATAAAATATTTTTCAGATGTCAATACTATCCACCTCAAAGCAATTGTGGAGACTGATGAACAGATTCTAAAATTTATGTGTTAAGTCTTAATAGAAACAACGAGAGGAGTAAAAAGTTTTAGAAAGCAAAGGAATCATTACATTACTGAATTTAAAGATTTATGATGAAGTTCCACTACTCAAGACAGTGATATAAATCAATGGGAGTAGATAAAGGATCCAGAAATAGACTCATAATATATGGTCAATTGATAATTCACAGACAAGTCAGTATAAGAGTTTTTAATAAAATGACTAAATCAAATTAATATTCATATGGGAAATGAGTATCAATTGTCTCATATAATACACAAACATTAATTTAAAATTATTCATAGCTATAAATGTAAAATCTAAAATTATGTACCTTCTAGAATACTACACAGGAGAGAAATTTAGGCATCTTAATATGAGCAAACACCATGACATGTCACACACACACACACACAAGCATGTATTAGGTATTTGGTTTATGGGCTCCTTATAATTGATTTGTAAGGATTCTTTATATGAAACAAGCATCTTTTCCAGATATGTATTATCAGTATTTTCTCACAGTCTGTGTGGTAAGTTATTCAAAATATTACATGGACTTTCTCAAAATTAGAATCTTCTTCAAAAAGTGCTCTCAAAAGTACTTGTATCCAGAATATATTGAGAATCCTTAAACTGATGACAAAAGAAAATACCAAAATAGGTACTCTGCATCTGAAAAGTATTTGTTTATAATTGATAACTCCAGATTGGGAAATAGAAAATCAAATATCCAGCAATTAATAAACACATTTTCATATATTTATAATATGATGTACTACTAAGCTATTAAAAAAACAAATGATAGATACATTAAGTAATATGGTTGAATCTCAACATAATGCTAAATCAAAGAATCCTGATATAAAGTAGCACATGCTGATTTATTCCATTTATATGAAGTTTTAGAATACTTGAAATTATTCTACAGTGACGAAGAACAGATACATGGTTGCCCGGGGCTGAAGATGTGAGAAATTGCGAAAACAACGTTTTGTGGTGATGAAAATGTCTTCATTCTTCTGATGGTTAAATGGTGTTTATCAAATGCATTTGTCAAAACACACGGAACTCTACAATTAAAATGAGTGCATTTTATGTTATGTAAATTATATTTCAATAATGATAACTTACAAAGTAAAATACACACAAAAGTGAAAAAAAAAATGTGCTTTTGGAATCAGTCAATGAGAAAACAGCAGTTATTGAATAACTCACCACATCAACATCTGATCACTATGATTAGAAGTCATAGTGGGAGAGATTTAAGGGACTGGATATGCAAATAGAAATGGAAATATTAAGAATACTTAGAAACACACTAAAAAAATTAAATACTTAACCTGTATCAAGTAAAGAATCATGTCAATGATTTGTAAACAGATTCTAGATTTTTCTTCTCCCTTTCTTCAAATATATAACCTCAAAATAAATATCACAATGAACTCTGTAATAACGTCTTTAAAAATGCTAAAAACTGAAATAAGTCAATCTAGACAACTTTCAAAAGATAAAGTCATTCACATTTTGTATAATTCAAAACCTTAAATATACATCAATTCTGGTAAGCAAACTGACTTAAATTATTATTTTGATATATATATTAAGATATACCAAACCATCATGATAAAACATGTCCCTATAAACTATGATTAATTTATAATTCAAACAATATTGTTTCAGTAATTTCATTTATAAATTCTAAGAATTCAGTTTTTTTGTATTTAGTTTGGATGATTCCTAGAATTTGAAGGCCAAAGGAGGAGTTTTTCACTGTGCTTTGAATATTGAAATGCTTTAAGAATGAAAAGCTATTTTGAACAGAAGAGACTAAGAAAAAATTATCTTATACCAATCAAGCGAAATAAATTTTGAGATTGAATCACAATTACACTTGTTTATAATCATTGTGTTTGTTCTATTTTGAAACTCATTATTTTAAAGCTTCTGAATAAAGCTTTAAAGCTTTATCCAACCAAATGTTCCATTTTTTAAAACATGATAAGCTGTATAATTATTTCTTTAAATTTTTTAAATATTAAAAAAAAGCATAAGGTACATTGGCTCTTGCATTCAAAATAACAAATGTTTCCATAAAAAGTGTATTTTAAAGATGCTTATTCCTTGGGCATAATTAGTTTGCCTTAAAAGGAAACACTAACTTCAATAGGATTCTTTCAGCAATCTTCACAGTTGTCTTCCCAACACTGAATGCATAAATATCTTTCTGGCCCTGTGGCATGCACACAACAGCATTAATAAACTGCTTTCTGACTAGCAGTATTATTCATGATCTTTGGCAATTAGTTGTGTTTAAAATGAAGACAGCTGTTAAAGTGGAATCTTTTTTCATATACCTACATTATTAAACTTGCTTCAAATGGCAACAAAACTGTGAGTGGTTTCAAAAGTTAAAGAGCATCTTAAAGAAAACAAATACAAGACAAGCATTTGTTGAGCACTTTCTCTTTAGCCAGGCATTTTGCTGAGTATATTATTATAAATTACTTCTAATCCTCCTAACAATACTTGAGTCATTATTTTTTTGCATTTTAGAGAGGACAGTACTGAAGTGTTAAAACAACTTCTATAATTCTCTTGGAAAAGAAAGAAAAAATAGATTTAAAATTTTGAACTGTGTATTTCATAAATAAGAAATTAATGTGTCTACTGAGTAAGTGAAAAGAAAATTAATCACTTTTGTCAAGTGTCTGAGAAGTCAGAATTTGAGGAAAATAATAAAATGAATAGTGAAGACAGCAAACATGACCGAGAAAATTAAGTGTGACACTCTGGAAGAGAGAGCTAGATAATAAACGATGGTAAAAGCAAATAGCCTTGCAGAATAAAATACTGCATTTCATGATGAAAGTATATGATAGAAATAAAAAACAGTGAAATTATTTATGTTTAAACTATTAAGAATTATATCATAAGAAAGTAGAATTTCAAATATGGAGATTGATATCAAGATTCAGTATTGGATTTAATATCAGTGTATTTTGGAGATCAGTTTGAAAAAAAACTTTTAGTTTGACTGCCATGTCCATACTTACAGTGTTCCTAATACAATTGACAGATATTTGGAAAACAGTTCATATTACAATCAGTAAAATGGCATGTGCTCTTTCAGGTTCCAGTAACATTACATGTAAACTAATATTAAAATGTGAGATTTGATAAAGACTATTCAAAGGTAAGGGTCAAATTTATGTTTTATTGATGTAAATTTTCATCTATAAAATGTTATATAATTTATTTGTATAAATCTTAAATTTATCATTTCTTATGGCATGGCACAACACTGATGACACTGATTTTTCCCCTTTTTTAAATTATTTCTTGTTTATCCACGAGAGGTAATTAGTATTGAAGCCAATACCCCATCACTGAATGAAATCTTGGAGACAGAACTTCGGTTAAAGTAGGAAAGAATAGCTTTCCAGGCACAGGGGGCTGCGGCAGGCTCATGGTCTCAAAACTGTGTGTCCAGACCTGGAGCGGGTAGTGAGGAGTTTTATAGCAATGGTCCAAAGAGGGTATGATTAGCTCATGGACATTCTTCTGGTTGGTTAGTACTGAGGTAGGTGGGAGTCAGGGTCATCAACCTTCTGGTTCCAACTGGATATTGGGGTCTAGTGCTTATGAGCAGTATGCCTTTAACTTCTCCCACTTGATGAGGTTTTCAGTATTTGTGAAACAGCTCAAAGATATTGTTATGTATATCTCATGAGGGGAAACCAGGACTGCCCCAAGACTGCACTGTGTTTTTGTTTTTGTGTTTTAAACTGTTCCTCCATTGTTTCCCCATTCCCCTCCCTTTTCTATTTAAACGTGTCCAGTTGGAACTCAGAGAAGTTCATGGAGGTTGTAATCAATAACTGGGGGACACAAGAGGACTTCTGTTACCAGGAGCCCCACAAGGTTCTACTCATTATCAGTATCAGATGTTGAATGATGTTTTCAGTTGTCGAGCTCTTTCTTATCAAAATATTAATCTTGGGATGCCCCTCATCTGTATTTGTGCTGCAGTCCATAAAATTCTAGGTGCAAAGATGATTATTTTCATGATTCTCTACAACTTTTTCCTTTTGGCCATTAGTTATGTTTAGTAGCTTTTTGATGAAAGCTAAAAGAGCATTAAGGAGATGGCAAGAGTGAACACTGACATTTTAGGAATCAGAGAACTAACCAGGACTGGAATGGGTGAATTAACTCAGATGACCATTATATCTACTACTGTGGGCAAGAATCCCTTAGAAGAAATGGAGTAGCCATCATAGTCAACAAAAGAGTCTGAAATGTAGTACTTGGATGCAATCTCAAAAACGACAGAATGATCTCTGTTCGTTTCCAAGGCAAACCATTCAATATCACGGTAATCCAAGTCTATGCCCCGATCAGTAATGCTGAGGAAGCTCAAGTTGAATGGTTCTATGAAGATCTACAAGACCTTCTATAACTAACACCCAAAAAAGATGTCCTTTTCATTATAGGGGACTGGAATGCAAAAGTAGGAAGTCAAGAAACACTCAGAGTAACAGGCAAATTTGGACTTGGAGTACAAAATAAAGCAGGTCATAGGCTAACAGAGTTGTTCCAGGAGAACGTACTGGTCATAGCAAACACCCTCTTCCAACAACACAAGAGAAGACTCTACACATGGACATCACCAGATGGTCAATACTGCAAGCAGATTGATTATTCCTAGACATCATTAAAACCACATTCCCCTAGTACCAAACTTTGTCAGTTCTTACCTAGACATGTCAAATAACACATTATAATATCCACTTTTGCACTAGTCTTCTCCTCTGAAAAACATTCTCTAGATTGCCAAGAGAATTGTCTTTCTTTACATCTATACTAGAACACGTATATCCACACTATCTGATATGCAGCCTCGGCTTTTCAGGGAAGTCTTTCCTGGGTCAATTTCCCCTAAAATAGGCTCCATTGCATTATGAGTTTCTCTGTACAAACTTGTTTCCATCTATACTAGACTATAACCTCAGTAAGAAGAAAAGGGATTTTTAGGTTTAACTATTTGCAACAAGTTGGCCTTAGCATGGCTTCAATTCTCCTTGAGTTTATTGGCAAGAGACAGAATAATCAGACCAGCGTTCAGTTCAGTTCAGTTCAGTAGCTCAATCGTGTTCAACTCTTTCTGACTCCATGGACTGCAGTATGCCAGGCTTCCCTGTCCATCACTAACTCCCAGAGTTTACTCAAATCATGCCCATTGAGTCAGTGATGCCATCCAACCATCTCATCCTCTGTCATCCCCTTCTCCTCCTGCCTTCAATTTTACCCAGCATCAGGGTATTTTCCAATGAGTCAGTTCTTCACATCACGTGGCCAAAGTATTGGAGCTTCAACTTCAGGATCAGTCCTTCTAATGAATATTCAGAACTGATTTCCTTTAGGATGGACTGGTTGGATCTCCTTGCCATCTAAGGGACTCTCAAGAGTCTTCTCCAGGACCACAGTTTAAAAGCATCAATTCTTTGGCACTCAGCTTTCTTTATAGTCCAACTCTCACATCCGTATGTGACCACTGGAAAAACCGTAGCTTTGACTAGACAGACATTTGTTGGTGAAGTAATGTCTCTGCTTTTTAATATGTTGTCTAGTTTGGTCATAGCTCTTCTCCCAAGGAGCAAGGGTCTTTTAATTTCATGGCTGCAGTCACCATCTGCAGTGATCTTGGAGCCCCCCAAAATAAAGTCTTTCACAATTTCCATTGTTTTTCCATCTGTTTGCCATATAGCACTAGAATAAACACTCGCAGGGGTATGTGTTTCCCATTCCCCATTACATCTTAAGGAGTCCAAAAAATCTAGCAGAAATCTCTATCAGATTCCTGGAAGGTACTCTGACTTTTGGACTAAGTAACTTTTAAGATGCATGACTAGGGGACCATTAGAGCCTCCTCTATCTTTATCAAAGGTAAGATTTTAAAGGAATCAAGAAGAAGAGTAGATGGTGATTGGTACCACCACTTCCTTCATGGATGGGCAGAGTCAGCTCTTCCCATGACATGTCTGGAGGGTAACAGCCCAAGTCTTGTCATTTCTGGCATGACGTGTCCTGTCAGAGGCAGGACAGAAGATCAGCATTCATGGTTGGGGAAGGCCTAGCCTCTCTTGTAATGTAATCAAATTAAAAAAGTCTAAGTTTGTGATTATATCTTCTATGACATGGTGGGTGGGTGAGTTGATTCTTTACTTCAAACCTCTACTAGGTTTCATTACTTAAGTAGTCAGGTCTGGCTGGTTTCCATGAAGCTTTGCATAAAGACTGACATCCAAATTGTCAATCTTGAAAAATAAGTCCCTTCTCTCACAATACTGGTTTAATTTTTTTCTGTATGTACCAACTATTGGTAGCTTTTCACATGGGCAAATTTGTTTATTTTATGATCTGTATAGTCTGTAGAATAAAGCTAACAGTATTTTCATTTTTACTATGGCATAAATGGTTTCAATATTTCTATACTGTGTATGTGTATAATTTTAACTGTAATATTTAAAAATTTATCAATTCATTTGCATAATATTCAATGTTTAGCTTTTCTAATTTTTCATAGCATAGAAAACATTATTATGAAATATACCCATAGATTTATTGACTCAATCCTTTAAGTAAAGCATAATATGGTCACAAAGTTAGGAAAAGAATAAGCAATAATTTAGACAAATCTAAGCTTAAATTTTGGGTCAGTTCTTAATTATCTGCATGACCCTGGGAAACTCTCCCTACTTGAAAAATAATCATATTAATACAAATTCAAAACTTGAAGAACTCTTCCAGTGGTAGGTAGTGAATGTAAAATATCTAATCACATTTTATCCCAAACTGAAAGTAATAGTCATATATATTAAAATACCATAATATCATAGAGTAAAATCCTAGTGTGAGAAATTGTATTCAAATTTGGAAATAGGCATTTATTGATATATTTATAAATTGCTTTACAAAGAAGTTATAAAATTTTCTAAGCTATTTACTATTATAGTTGTTCAAATTCTTTTCTTCCTTTTTTTTGCATTTAATGCAAACAGAAAAGGGATTTTTTAAGGTAAAGAAGGCAGCAAGCAGAGATAAACAGAATCTCTGGAGGGGGAAATTGAACAGACATGAGGGAATAACCAGTAACATCTGACAGAAAAAGGGTCTTACTGTGGACAGATGCATCTCTGGAGAACCTGATAAAGGGGCCACATTTCACTTTTTTGGGTATTTGCTCAAGCCTGGAGGCAAGAGGAATTCAGTCCAAGAGTATCTGAACTGTCATGTGGCGAAAGTAGGTTTGCAATAAAGGATAATATAGACAAGGCAAAGAAAATTTTAGAGGCAAGATATGAAAATTGGTTCTATTTATGGTTCTTATTTTGGAGAAGGAAATGGCAACCCACTCCAGTACTCTTGCCTGGAAAATTTCATGGACTGAGGTGCCTGGTAGGCTACAGTCCTTGGGGTCGCAAAGCATCCCAGACCGACTGAGCGACCTCACTTCACTCACTTCATACTTAATCACTGGAGAAGGAAATGGCAACCCACTCCAGTATTCTTGCCTGGAGAATCCCATGGACAGAGGAGCCTGGCGGGCCATGGTCCATGGGGTCACAGAGAGTCGGACATGACTGAAGTGGCTAAGCATGCATGCATGGTTCTTATTTAAGTTCAGTTCAGTTCAGTTCAGTCGCTCAGTCGTGTCGGACTCTTTGCGACCCCATGAATCGCAGCACGCCAGGCCTCCCTGTCCATCACCAACTCCCGGAGTTTACTCAAACTTATGCCCATCGAGTCAGTGCTGCCAATTTAAAATTAGTTTCATTCATTCTGAATTTTTTATTTTTATTTTTTGATTTGAAAGAATAATTAATATTAAACATTTGTAACACATTGTTTTTTCTATTCATGGAACTCTACTTGAACTATAATCAATATCTTGGTATGCTCACTGACCTTGCTTAAAACAAATGGATAAATGGATTAAGAGTAATTTCACTATCTTAAGGTCCAGATTATAGTTAACTAAAGTCCATGTGTGTGTTAGTCGCTTAGTCGTGTCCAACTCTTTGGGACCTTGTGGACTATAGCCCACCAGGCTCCTTTGTCCATAGAATTTTCCAGGCCATAATACTGGAGTGGGTTGCCACTTCCTTTTCCAGGGGATCTTCCCAACCCAGGGATTGAACCCAGGTCTCCTGCATTGCAGGTGGATGCTTTACTGTCCGAGCTACCAGGGAAGCCCTAACTAAAGTCCATAGAAGTTTCACTAAGAGATTACTTAAACTTCCTAGGACAGCAAAATTACTGACTCATCCCTTGGGCAGTTTGAACATTTAATCAGATGTGCAGACTAAATATTTAATTGGCTTTCTTTTCTGATTACTCAGGTATTTGTACTTGAAATCTCCTATTTATCTCTCCCTTATTAAAAAACTAATACCAACGTGAAAATGCTAATCTGTCTTAACAACACCTTTACTGAGGTAAGTTTTGCACTTAGGCTAATGATTTAACAAAGAAGATCAATCCTGGAAATTGCTAATTTATTCAAAACACCCTGTCTGTAACAACAGTAGTGCCTATGTTCCTGAGGAAAGGAGCCACAGCCCTCTTGGAACTTCTAAGCACAAATAAAAAGTGTAGCAATTAAAAACTCCAGTCCAGGTTATTTCAATTTTCATAGCAGTAACACACTATCAATGATCAGATCTTTCCCTTTATTGTTGCTAGATTGTTTGAAATGGTAAGTACTTTGCAATTCTGTCACATCCATGTATTCTAATACAGTGATAATATTTCAAAAAAATAAGGGCTTCCCTGGTATATCAGTTGGTAAACAATCCACCTGCAATGCAGGAGACCCCTGTTAGATTCCTGAAAGAAAGATCCCCTGGAGAAAGCACAGGCTACCCACTCCAGTGTTCTTGGGTTTCCCTGGGGGCCCAGTCAGGGAAGAATCTACCTGCAATGCAGGAGACCTGTGTTCTATCCCTGGGTTGGGAAGATCTCCTGGAGGAAGGCATGGCAATATATTCCAGTATTCTCCCCTGGAGAATCCCAGGGACAGAGGAGCTTGGCAGGCTACAGTCCACGTTGGTCACAAACAGTCAGACACAACTAAGCAGAGCATATAGTTTTATTCTAGATGACCTAGCTCATTTTCAGAATAATGTACTCAATATTCCTGTGATTCTTCTCTTCTAGGAAGCTTTGGGAAGACATCATTACACTAAATCCATGTAGATTCTTTTTTTTAAACTTTTTGGCTGTGTGCAACAGGTGGGATCTTAGACCTCTGACCAGAATTGAACCCATGCTCCCTGCATTGGGAGCATGGAGTACTAACCATTGGACCACCAGGGAGGTCCCCAATTGACACTTAAATATAAATTTAACCTCAAGATCGACTTCTTTATTCAGAGAAAAATATATTTGTTATATACATCTACACAGTCTCCTCATATATGATCTAATATACTGTTTAAGTATTCAGAGTTAATATAAAAAAGTGCAAGTATTTGAACTTTTACAATACAGAATTCAATAGCTAACTACATGTGTTTAATTTTAAAGTACTAAACATGCAGAATACACAGAATAACTGTACAAAATAGATCAATATGATCCAGATAATCACGATGGTGTGATTAGTCACCTAGAGCCAGACATCCTGGAATGTGAAGTCAGATGGGCCTTAGAAAGCATCACTATGAACAAAGCTAGTGGAGGTGATAGAATTCCAGTGGAGCTATTTCAAATCCTGAAAGATGATGCTGTGAAAGTGCTGCACTCAATATGCCAGCAAATTTGGAAAACTCAGCAGTGGCCACAGCACTGGAAAAGGTCAGCTTTCATTCCAATCCCAAAGAAAGGCAATGCCAAAGAATGCTCCAACTACCGCACAGTTGAACTCATCTCACACACTAGTAATGCTCAAAATTCTCCAAGTCAGACTTCAGCAATACATGAACCATGAACTTCCAGATGTTCAAGCTGGTTTTAGAAAAGGCAGAGGAACCAGAGATCAAGTTGCCAACATCTGCTGTATCATCGAAAAAGCAAGAGAGTTCCAGAAAAACATCCATTTCTGCTTTATTGACTATGCCAAAGCCTTTGACTGTGTGGATCACAACAAACTGTGGAACATTCTGAAAGAGATGGGAATACCAGACCACCTGACCCACCTCTTGAGGAACCTGTATGCAAGTCAGGAAGTAACAGTTAGAACTGGACATGGAACAACAGACTGTTTCCAAATAGGAAAAGGAGTACGTCAAGGCTGTATATTTTCACCCTGCTTATTTAACTTGTATTCAGAGTACATCATGAGAAAAGCTGGGCTGGAAGAAGCATAGCTGGAATCAAGATTGCTGGGAGAAATATCAATAACCTCTGGTAAGCAGATGACATCACCCTTATAACAGAAAGTGAAGAGGAACTAAAAAGCCTCTTGAAAGTGAAAGAGGAGAGTGAAAAAGTTGGCTTAAAGCTCAACATTCAGAAAACGAAGATCATGGCATCTGGTCCCATCACTTCATGGCAAACAGATGGGGAAACAGTGGAAGCAGTGTCAGACTTTATTTTTTGGGGCTCCAAGATCACTGCAGATGGTGACTGCAGCCATGAAATAAAAAGTCACTTACTCCTTTGAAGGAAAGTTATGACCAACCTAGATAGCATATTAAAAAGCAGAGACATTACTTTGCCAACAAAGGTCCATCTAGTCAAGGCTATGGTTTTTCCAGTGGTCATGTATGGATGTGAGAGTTGGACTGTGAAGAAAGCTGAACTTTGAAGAACTGATGCTTTTGAACTGTGGTGTTGGAGAAGACTCTTGAGAGTCCCTTGGACTGCAAGGAGATCCAACCAGTCCATCCTAAAGGAGATCAGTCCTGGGTGTCCATTGGAAGGGCTGATGCTGAAGCTGAAACTCCAATACTTTGGCCACCTCATGCGAAGAGTTTACTCATTGGAAAAGTCCCTGCTGCTGGGAGGGATTGGGGGCAGGAGGAGAAGGGGATGGCAGAGGATGAGATGGCTGGATGGCATCACTGACTCGATGGACATGAGTTTGAGTAAACTCTGGGAATTGGTGATGGACAGGGAGGCCTGGCATGCTGCGATTCATGGGGCCGCAGAGAGTTGGACATGACTGAGTGACTGAACTGAACTAAACTGAAACATGGAGGAAGGTTCCTAAGCACTACCTGTCAGAATAAGATTGTAAGAATGAAATGCTTCACATTTTCAGTTGTTGAAGGAACAAAGACAGGTGAACTGAAGATCCGGATAACAGAACTTATGGCCCTTTTTTCCTAGAAGTCTCTAAAATGACATTCTTTTAACATAATTAATACCATATAATGACTGCTCTAGTCTTTGTCTATATTATATATATATATATATATATATATATATATATATATATACATGCATGCTCAGTCACTCAGTTGTGTCTGACTCTTTGTGACACTATGGACTATATGTAGCCCACCGGACACCTCTGTCTATGGAATTTTCCAGACAGGAATATAGGAGTGGGTTGTTATTTTCTACTCCAGGGGATCTTCCTGACCCAGGGATCAAACCTGCATCCTTTGCATTAGCAGGCAGGTTCTTTACTATTGAACCACCTAGGAAGCTACTGTTCAGTTCAGTTGCTCAGTCATGTCTGACTTTTTGTGACATGGACTGCAGCACGCCAGGCCTATCTGTCCATCACCAACTCCCAGGGTTTACACAAACTCATGTCCATCAAGTCGGTGATGCCATCCAACCATCTCATCCTCTGCCATCCTCTTCTTGTCCTGCCTTTCAATCTTTCCCAGTATCAGGGTCTTTTCCATTGAGTCAGTTCTTCACATCAGGTGGCCAAAGTATTGGAGCTTCAGCTTCAAGATCAGTCCTTCCAATGAATATTCAGGACTGATCTCCTTTAGGATGGGCTATTGGATCTCCTTGCAGTCCAAGGGACTCTCAAGAGTCTTCTCCAACACCACAGTTCAAAAGCATCAACTTTTCAGCACTCAGCTTTCTTTATAGTCCAACTCTCACATCCATACATGGCTACTGGAAAAACCATAGCTTTGACTAGATGGACCTTTGTTGACAAAGTAATGTCTCTGCTTTTTAAATATGCTGTCTATGTTGTTCATAACATTTCTTCCAAGGAGCAAGGGTCTTCTAATTTCATGGCTGCAGTCACCATCTTCAGTGATTTTGGAGCCCCCCCAAAATAAAGTCTGTCACTGTTCCCCCATCTATTTTCCATGAAGTGATGGGACCGGATGCCATGATCTTAGTTTTGTTTATGTTGAGTTTTAAGCCAACTTTTCCACTCTCATCTTTTACTTTCATCAAGTGGCTCTTTAGTTCTTCTTCCACTGTATATGGACTATATTCAATAAATTGTAATTACATTCTTTTTTCAATTTGTTGACAAGAAGACTTAACCCCATTTTCCAAATATTTTATTAAAGATTAATCTGTCAACATATGAGGATGAAAGTTTTAGATATTTCTGTTTATCTTTTAGTACATATTGGAAGAGTTCAACCTCCCTAAGTTATAAGGTACTTCTAAATTTATTCACTTCTTTTATTTTTTTTTTTAAGATTATCCACTTCTAACTATATGAGTCCATCTTTAATCAGATTAGAGTTATCATTTTCCTATTTTTACAAAGAAAGTAAGCTTCCAACATTTTGTAGACTGTTCTTGAAGTGAATTACAATTTAATCATTCAGTTTGGCCCATTATCACTACAGGAAATAACAATAAAACATTATTAGAAATTAAAGCTCTATCACAATAACTCTTAGCCTTATCAAAATACATAGTAATTCTTAGTTATACTATAGATATCTAGACATAGAGAAATACTGAAATCTGAAATTATAGATCTTATTACTTTATGAACTTGTGTGAGATAAAAAGTTGAGTAAACCAAGAATTTTCTCATAAAACAGTTTCAACTGAGCTTAAACCAATGTTAATTGTATATATTATATACAACATTAGCTGCAACACCTTAAACTGGACACTATACTATGTCATTTCTACAAGAATAATTGCAATGTATACTTTATCTACTTTTGCTTTGCTAATTGTTTCAATGGCGCATAGTTAGACTTTTGTCACTATAGTGATTAAGGTGAATCTTCTTATTTCAGAAGCCAGGTACCATTGCTTGCTTTTAGCTTGCTTTCATATTGCAAACTCAAGTAAAAATTTCCTTTCCGTGTAAAGCAGATTTTTACTGCTCTCAAGTATTGCACCAAAAATATCTAACTATGACTAATCAAATAATGAGGACTTTTTTGTGAAGCCTAGGACTTCAATACTACTATATACCTATAACATTTATAGAGCAGTAGCTTAATTAGCTGTATATTAACTTAACCTGGAATTTTTAAAAATACAGTACTGATTTAGGTTTCTTACATTAACTTAGAGAACTGATGTATCAACTTTCAAGGAGTGTAGGAGTAGCACTAAATCAACTCCAACTCAACACTTTAATAACACACCTTTTGAAAAAGTGTCAACATTCTTTCATGATTTTTCACTATATTTTTAAAAATATATTGTTGACCTTTACATTCTGTGTTTTTTTTGAACCAAAACAATAAATAAAACAGAAGTACTTCTTTTTAAACTGAGAACATTCCTTGCTCTTGATATCCTACTCCAGGAACAAGACCTGATGACCATTCAGTTTCCTCTTACTACCTATCTCTTAACAATACTGGTCTAATTGTGTCTATTGTTACACAGATGTATTAACCACCCTTTAAAATATCACTTTTATATGAAAATCAGGATTGTTCTATGGAAGGATGTGGCAATCTTCAAGGTGAATCTTTTTTTCTCTAGAAACTATAAGAGGAATACATGAATAGGTAACTATCAACATCAACAATTAGATTTTTAACAATTATTGAGAACTTAATTACACGCAGAACAAAGCCAAAATCACTTACTTATATTAACTCAAGCATGAGGTCCTCTGAGGTAGGCACTGTTATTATTGTAATGGTATAATTAAGATAATTGAGCCACAGAGACAATAAATTATGCCTATGTTCATATAACTATGAGGTGAGAAGCCAAAATGCTAATTCAAGTATGTGTCAGAGATCAGATTAGGAAGAATAAAACATTTTAAGCTTTTGTCTTTATTAAAACTTTAGCTCATTTTTATTTTTATATAATACATATTTGTAAATATCCCTTAGTTCTAAAAGACTTATGAGAGAAAAGACACCTCTCAGCTCTATGTGATCTCATTTGCACTTCCTTCTCAGAGACAAGAACTGTCTAATTCCTTATGGCAATTTCTCTGAAACTTGTCAATATCTGTGTTTGGAATTTTATAGGGTGAAAATAATCAAGGTGTTTGTAGCATTAAATCTATTTCACTGTCTAGATTTTTGGCTTGTTGTGCAGTTGCTCAGTCATGTCTGACTCTTTGCAACCCCATGGGCTGCAGCACACCAGGTTTCCCTGTCCTTCACTATCTCCCTGACTTTGCTCAAGCTCATGTCCATTGAGTCATTGATGCCATCCAACCATCTCTTCATCTGTCATCATCTTCTCCTCCTGCCTTCAATCATTCTCAGTGTCAAGGTCTCTTCCAATGAGTCAGCTCTTCACAGTACATGGCCAAAGTATTGTATATTCAGCTTCAGCATCAGTCCTTCCAATGAATATTCAGGGTCGATTTCCCTTAGGATTCACTGGTTTGATCTCCTTGGTGTCCAAGAGACTCTCAAGAGTCTTCTCCAACACCACACTTCAAAAGCATCAATTCTGGGGCACTCAACCTTCTTTATGGTCGAACTCTCACATTCATACATGACTACTGGAAAAACTATAGCTTTGACTATATAACCTTTTGTAGGCAAATTAATGTCTCTGCTTTTTAACATGCTGTGTAGGTTAGTCATAGCTTTTCTTCCAAGGAGCAAATGTTTTTTAATTTCACAGCTGCAGTCACCATCTTCAGTGATTTTGGAGTTCAAGAAAATAAATCTGTCATTGTATCCATTGTTCCCCCATCCATTTGCTATGAAGTGATGGTACTGCATGCCATGATCTTCATTTTTTGAATGTTGAGTTTTAAGGCAGCTTTTTCATTCTCCTCTTTCACCTTCATGAAGAGGCTCTTTAGTTCCTCTTTGCTTTCTTCCATAAGGTGTCTACATATCTGAGGTTATTCATATTTCTCTTGGCAATCTTGATTCCAGCTTGTGTAGGACCATAGAATACTGAATATATTAATTTTTAGACATAGAAATTCTGCTCTCACTATATGCTTCAGTCATTGATCAAGTACAAAAATACATTCTGTACATAAAATATTTAATCCTGTTTCAAGAAATTAAAATGTCTGTTTTCTGTTTTTATGTTTATTGAAGGTCTATGCATCCATACCTCTTTTGAAGCAGCTGAAATATATTTCATGAACCTCTAAGGAAACTATTTTCATTAGGGTGTGTTAGAACATACTGTTTTTTTCTAATTGTTTAATTTTGGACACCAAATATCGTTTCCACGATGTAGTAAACAAAGCAATTAACAAATAGGAGTAACTGGACAATTTTCATGACTGTTTCAGCACCACTTATAAAGAGGACATGCTGCATGCTTAGTCACTCAGTCATGTCAGACCCTTTGTGACCCCATGGACTGTAACCTGCCCGGCTCTTCTGTCCATGGGGCTTTTCCAGGCAAGAATACTGGAGTGGGTTGAGATTCTCTCCTCCAGGAAATCTTCCCAACTCAGGGATCAAACCCCCGTCTCTTATCTCCTGCATAGGCAGGCGGGTTCTTTACCGCTAGCACCACCTGGGATGATGTTTGTGTTGGGGTGTATTATATCACAGATGGTCACTGACTTAAAGATGTTGACTTTAAGTTTTCTGAGTTTATGATAGTGTAAAAACAATACACATTCAGTAGAAATTCTGCTTCAAATTTTGGGTTTTGATCTTTCCCAGGTTACTGATATGCAATACAATTCTTTTGTGATGCTGGGCAGTGGCAGTCACCATGGTTCCCAGGCAGCCTTGCAATCATGAGGCTAAACAACTGATACACTTAAAACCATTCTGAACCCTTTCATCACTTTTTTTTTAAACTTTCAGTACAACATTCAATAAATTACATGAGATACACAACACTTATTAAAAAAATATTTGCATAACTCTAGGTTGATGTAAATGTTCTCATCTCCTTTCGGGTAGGCTGTCCTAAACTATGATGCTCTATGATTAGGTGTATTAAATGGATCTTCCATTTATGATATTGACAACTTTTGGTGGGTTCATCTAGATAAGACCCCATCATAAGTCAAGGAAAATCTGCATATTATGCTGTTTTTGTCTCCTTTATTGTTTTTTTCTTTCAATTCTTCTCTCTGTGAATTTTTCTTTTTCTTTTGTTTTGCAGAATGTTTTTTATTTTTCCCATTACTTAGTAATGTTATAAAGTTGTATGGTACTTTTAACATTATGTTTATTTAAGCAAAATTTGTAATTATCACTGAGGACTCTTACATTTTCCTCTATCACCTGTTTTGTCAATACTATTTTTCTTGCTTTTCTTTTCACTGCTGTACATGGTAATATATACTGCTGCTTTATTTGTCAGCTTTGACATTTTTTTTCACATGTAATTATTGCAAAGTGGACCACTACAAAATTTACAGTTATTTTGTCTTCACCATTTTTTGTCACTTTTAGGGTTGAAATATTCACGTCTGCTTATTCACTTTAATTCCCACATTATATCAAAAATATATCCAGTTATATATATATATATATGAAAACATTGTTTTCAAATCTTTGAATCATGGTTGTCTGATGTTCACATCTGATCACCCTCTGTGCTTTTCACTTTCATGTTACTTCTGATCAATGATTTCTCTTTCGTATTTACTTGTTTTTCTGAGTGCAATATGTTCAGCATGAACATCAGGAGAGATAATTGTAAATCTTTGCTAGTGTGCTCTCTGTTGTTGCTGCTGTTGTCTGCCTCCTCCTTTTGATTCTTCTAGCTCTCCTGATAGTCCTCTACCTCCTCTTACTCCTTGTCCTCATTTTTCTTATTTTCTTCTTCTTCAGCATTTTTTTCATCTGTGTCTTCTGAAACTTCCTATCTGACTCCCCACCTCCCCCCATTTCTTTACAACTAGATTCCTCATTAGCAAACTAGTTCCCTGATGACTGAAGTGAAACTTCTCTCTAATCATATTCAACAATTTCATCTTCTCCACTTAGTTTTTAAAAAGATCGCTATTCTTTTCTATATCTTCACACCTCTCAAGATCTTTCCATAGTTGTATTATTCCTTGCTCTTTTGATATAGTCTTGGAGAATTTTTTTCCCTTCAACTTCCACTTAAATCAGTTTTCTCACATTGATTCTCCTTTCTCACTAATTCTCTGTATCTATGTAGTTTTATTCTGTGACCATCCTTCATAGAGAACATTACATCATTAACTTCTTTGAATAAGTATCAACCTATTTCAACAAAATTAAAATATTTTGGGGAAATATTTAAAAAATATTCTTGTATGTCTTTCTGCTGTCTTAGTGTGACTCTTTTCTATATTTCCTTACAGTATTATTGTATCTAAACGTCCTAACTTATTTTATTTTGTTATTAATTAGTGAATGAAATAGATTTTTCCAGAGCATCTATTTGAAGGCAGTTTGGGATAATTATAAAGACAAGGAGCTAGATCAAGCTTTCAGTGTCGATAACTGAAAGGTATACTTTTTTCCCCAAATTACAGCCTTAACCAGATTGGTTTCTCTGAGTGCCTTGTCTGTGACATTTTGTAGAAACTTGTACCCTCAGTTCTGACCAAAGTATGTCCTAGTAAAGCTCTGACAGAGTTCAAGCTCATGCTACTTTTTAACTTATTTCAAACAGAGCATGGTTTTCTTTAATCATTTCATGACAAGCCTTTACCTTCATAAAGTATATTTTCTAGTCCTTTTTAAAACCCCTTACCCTTGGGCCCTTTTAATACTCTATCACATTTTCTCTGCTTCTTTCTCTTTAGATTCTACATATCTTGGCTCTTTCTAACAACCTCTACTAAAAATTGGAGTTTTTTATTCTGTCTTCTAGTTCTACTGCAAATGAAATGTGAACTTTTTTCTTTTCTTTTGTCATTCTCCTTGTTGCTTTTGTGAAGGTAAAAGATGGTGACTGAGAGGTTGTATTCAAATCAGAAATTCTGTTAATAAATCATTTTACAGTTTTTTAGTATTCATTTTTAAAGTTAAATCAGTAATTCAAAGTACATAACAAGACTTTTAAATTTAAATTAAAACTAGGTTTTGAATCAGAGGCAACATAACTTGACAAATCATTTATAATTTATACATTTTATGCTCTGAAGATACTGAATTTTTGTAATTTGATTCATCAGTTATATGTAAGAGACACACTTAGATTTTGTTACTTCAGTAATCTTTATTTTGTGGCTTTTCAGGGGAATAATGAAATGAAGAAACTTGTCTCTCCAGTGCAAATTTAAGGTATCCTGGATAGATTTCTCTTTAAAACACCTCATCAATAATCTGCCATAATTGTTAATTTGTTTACTGATGGTTCTGCCTTTCTCCTCCATGATTCAACTACTAATGTCTTCTTTAAACTTCATTTTACCTTGCAACGTTTGATTTCTAAAGACCCTCTCTACAACCTCTCACTATCATCCATCCCTCTTCATGTCTCCCAGCTTCATCCACATTTAGATGTCTGGATTCTTGCTCTGTACCCTCACTAAAATTCCCCCAAAGCTGCTTATTAGTTATTTCATTCAAATGACACCATTAACCATTGAGTGGCAATGTAGGCATTTTGACCTCGATTTACAGAGAAGAAAAAAGACAAACATAATCAAAATTCTAAAATGTAGTAGTCTGAAACTGAACTCTGGCATTATGAACTTTAGCTCATGATCTTTAAACTTGTATGCTTTATGCTCTTGCACCATCTATATTATAATGTACATTTCATGCGGTTTTCAATTAAAGAGTATTTTGTAGAAACGTACATTATTATTATTATTATTTTTTTATTAGTTGGAGGCTAATTACTTCACAACATTTCAGTGGGTTTTGTCATACATTGATAAGAATCAGCCATAGATTTACACGTATTCCCCATCCCGATCCCCACTCCCGCCTCCCTCTCCACCCGATTCCTCTGGGTCTTCCCAGTGCACCAGGCCCGAGCACTTGTCTCATGCATCCCACCTGGGCTGGTGATCTGTTTCACCATAGATAGTATACATGCTGTTCTTTCAAAACATCCCACCCTCACCTTCTCCCACAGAGTTCAAAAGTCTGTTCTGTATTTCTGTGTCTCTTTTTCTGTTTTGCGTATAGGGTTATCGTTACCATCTTTCTAGGTTCCATATATATGTGTTAGTATGTTGTAATGTTCTTTATCTTTCTGGCTTACTTCACTCTGTATAATGGGCTTCAGTTTCATCCATCTCATTAGGACTGATTCAAATGAATTCTTTTTAACAGCTGAGTAATATTCCATGGTGTATATGTACCACAGCTTCCTTATCCATTCATCTGCTGATGGGCATCTAGGTTGCTTCCATGTCCTGGCTATTATAAACAGTGCTGCGATGAACATTGGGGTGCACGTGTCTCTTTCAGATCTGGTTTCCTCAGTGTGTATGCCCAGAAGTGGGATTGCAGTATGGTACTGGCACAAAGACAGAAATATAGACCAATGGAACAGAATAGAAAGCCCAGAGATAAATCCACGAACCTACGGACACGTTATCTTTGACAAAGGAGGCAAGGATATACAATGGAAAAAAGACAACCTCTTTAACAAGTGGTGCTGGGAAAACTGGTCAACCACTTGTAAAAGAATGAAACTAGAACACTTTCTAACACCATACACAAAAATAAACTCCAAGTGGATTAAAGATCTAAATGTAAGACCAGAAACTATAAAACTCCTAGAGGAGAACATAGGCAAAACACTCTCCGACATAAATCACAGCAAGATCCTCTATGACCCACCTCCCAGAATATTGGAAATAAAAACAAAACTAAACAAATGGGACCTAATGAAACTTAAAAGCTTTTGCACTACAAAGGACACTATAAGTAAGGTGAAAAGACAGCCCTCAGATTGGGAGAAAATAATAGCAAATGAAGAAACAGACAAAGGATTAATCTCAAAAATATACAAGCAACTCCTGCAGCTCAATCCCAGAAAAATAAATGACCCAATCAAAAAATGGGCCAAAGAACTAAACAGACATTTCTCCATAGAAGACATACAGATGGCTAACTAACACATGAAAAGATGCTCAACATCACTCATTATTAGAGAAATGCAAATCAAAACCACAATGAGGTACCATTACACGCCAGTCAGGATGGCTGCTATCCAAAAGTCAACAAGCAATAAATGCTGGAGAGGGTGTGGAGAAAAGGGAACCCTCTTACACTGTTGGTGGGAATGCAAACTAGTACAGCTGCTATGGAAAACAGTGTGGAGATTTCTTAAAAAACTGGAAATAGAACTGCCATATGACCCAGCAAACGTACATTATTTTCATGCTTAAACTATAAGAATTAAGATCAAATAGAATAAGTCAGATCTTGAAAAAATTTAATATTTTTCATTTTCTTTAATTTTTTTAAGGAGTTTCCAATTCATTCAGCTGCAAGGAGTACATCAACCTGACAAATAAAAGAACAGTTCAGTGAAAACTTATGAAAAAAAAAAAAAAATCACCTGTTTTCAAAGATTAGAGAGAATGATGATTCATACCTAGAGTAAGTTGGTTTTGCTCTGACTTACCGCAAATTGGATGACAAGCAGTTCAATGATGTAAGAAAAAACTATATAAGCAATAGAATGTACGAAGTTCGTGGTTGTCTTCCTAGGTGTTTTATGTTAATCACCTAGTGCACTTCATCAGGGGTGAACAAATTCAACATGAGAAAGGATGATACTAGAAGCTCACTGCCTTTTCCGCCATTAAGCTGGGGTAGAAACTAATAAGCCCTCAAGGATCTACCAGTAGTTATGCAAATCCAATACTGTGGAGTAGCTCTATTATTCTGGGTTCAATTTCTTAGGCATTCTCAAATAGTGAGGAGGTGTAGAAAAGACTTATCATAAGGCATCCATATATCTATCAAATCAATAGGATCTCTTTAAGGTAAGTTCAGTCTCTTAGACAATCTCATGAACAGTCTTTACAAGAATTTTCCACTTGGAATAGTCTATGTATAAAGGATATTTATATACCTTCATAATAACAATTTTAAGAGGAAGGACTATTCCTATTCATGTCTTTTTCTCCAGAGCCTTTCTGATCATGACATACCTTGCCATTCTTACTTCTATGAATTTTATGCTATGTCTTAATTGAATCTGTTGGTGATAATTACAGTTCCATCTAACTTTTGTATATGCACTGGTATCTGCTTTTCTTTCATCCAGAGTACTTGACGATGAGGTTCAACTCTCTGTAGGCTCCATTATGACTCCGGGACTGTTTATCCTCTCTCTTAGCTTCTCTGATACCCCACAGGTTCATGCAGACGCATTTTGGTCTCTTGTAAAACAGCATAGTTTTCCGGTCCTGTAGAAATCTCTTTCCATCAGTGCCATTCTGTTGCCCTATGTATGATGTTAGGGAAAAAGGAACACTAGCTGCTGAATGTATCCTGGTTTTTCAAAAAGCGTTCTTTTGCTTGCCTCTTCCTAACTTAATTTTTCCTTTGCTTTAATCTCACTAGAAGAGGTGATGTGCTGGTATTTTATGAGGGGATACACTGCTTCTTTTATATTCTAGGCTTCTCCTACCTTTTGCCTACTATGAAACTATATGATCCAAATTGATCAAGTGTGTCTCTAATTATGCAAAAGGAGCTCCTGGAATTAGGAAATCTATTTCCTCCTGTTTCAGTTATCTGAGTTATCTGTTATGTTGCTGTATAACAATCCACCCCAAAATTCAGAGGGCTAAAACAGAACCATTTATTGTTTATGAATAACTTTGTAGGTTAATTGGGCCCAGTTGGGCAATTCTTCTGCTACATGTGATGTCTAATGAGGCTGCAGGCATCCAGAGACTCAGCTGTGTTGGAAATGTTCAAGATGACTTCTGCACACAGCTGGCCGGCGATGCTAGTCATTGGCTTGGAAATGAGCTAGGGCAGTTGACCAGAGGCCCTTGTTCTCTCAATGCAGTCTGAGCTTCCCTGATGTTGGAAGGAGGATTTCAAACTTGCAAAAGTGGAAGCTGAAGATTTCTTAAAGCCTAACTTCAAGGTTTAAGCAGGCTCTCTTTTGCCAATTCTGTTCTCGAGATAAATCTCAGGTCCACCCAGATTCAAGGGGAGTGAAAATATACTCTACCTTTGATGGGACAAATGGTAAATAATTTGTTTCTATCTTTTATTCCCAAATGCCCCTTAATAAAACCTAACTCCAAAGACTAGTATTTCACTATGAACCATCCCCAAATCTAGCCTGATAGTAACACTGAACAATAAATTTTTTATTCTAGTATTTTTGAGATGTTCTTATTGTTTAATTCAGTGTGTTTCCATCAAGATTTAGGAGTAATAAGATGTCTTATTAATTTTCAAACATATTATCCAATCAGAAATAATTTTTTAAAAATTACGATTATACTTTTGAGACCAGGAAGCTGATGCTGTTAAAATTAAATTAGAGGATATATTGTTATTCTGGAACTCCCTAAATCAGGTAATTTCCCATCAACATTAAAGCTTATTTGTGATGAAGTTCCACTGATAATCAGGCATAATTGTTTAGGATGTTCCTGCTAATTTCACACTCAATAGGAAATTGTGTAAGCAAGAAGAGCCAACATGTTTCCCATCTGTCCTTTGGAAACATTCAGGGAAGGTCTTTCAGAAAATCCTAATCATCAGAAGGACAGAAGTGGAAAAGGAATGTAATTATTGTATTTAAAATCATAACTGAGAATATTTGCTAATAGTAATATTGAGTTATAAGATTTATATTTAACAAATGAAAATTAATTTTATGAAATACAGGTGATTATTACTTAATATAGGTATACTTGGAGAAGGAAATGGCAACTCACTCTAGTATTCTTTCCTGGGAAATCTCATGGACAGAGGAGCCTGGTGGGCTACAGTCCATGGGGTTGTGAGGGAGTTGACATGATTTAGTGACTAAAACAAAAACAACAGTAGGTATACTAAGACATAAGTCTCTTGAATATCAGTGTGATTATCATGACTGTGCTATTAACATGGAGGCCTTTTTGGCTGCAATTACTCTCAGAACTATTTACTATATCACTGTTATGCCTATACTACTTCAGATTTACATGAGCAGTAACAGCTTTGAAAAATTCTTAAAAAAAAAATCACCCTTCTCTAAAATTGTCAAATTAATTTCCTAGGCAACTATTTATACTATAATTTCAAATTTTTTATGGGAATGGAGTTATACAGAGTGTAACCTTTTAAAATGAACATTTTTCACTTAGTATAATTCTCCTAGAGTTATCCGTGTTGGTGTATATTACAATAATTCATTACCTCCTCATTGCTAGGTAGTGTTCCACAGTATGGATGTACCACAGTTTGTTGTCATTCACTTGTTGAAAGACAATAGGACAGATAATAGTTTTTAGCTTTAATGAATAAAAGTGCTATGAATATTCATAGGTAGGTATTTGTAGGTATTTGTGTGAACTTAAGGGTTTTTTTTTTTTTTTTTCTGAGATAAACAGCCAAAAATGAAAAGGTTGTGTCATGTGGTAGTTACATGTTCATGTTCTTAACAAACTGCTAAACTGTTTTCTGCAACAGTATTTAAATTATTTTTGAAAAAATTGGACATGGCAGCTGATATTTTTACATGACAACAATTATATTTATACATAAATGTAATGAGAATTCTTGAATATCTCTGAACTTACTAAACTGTTTTGCCATCACATCATTTTATCGTATAAAATATCTTGCTAAAAAATCTTAAATAACTATGCCATATAATATACTTTCAGTACATTTGGCAAAATTATTTTTTGAAGCTCAATAACCTTTATCATTATTTTCCTTATTTTTAATGACTTCAATTAAAACCAAGTGAAAAAGTTCCTGCAGCAATCAGGTTGACCTTGAGCAATGAATAGAAGAGATATAATTGAGAAAACGGCAAAAAGTAATTGTATGTCAAATAACATATTAAAGTCTTAATTACAATGATTGGTACAAGAAAATAAATAATGGTGCACTCAATTTTTACAGGAATTTTAAAGGTTCTGAATGGCACATCAAGAAGAATCTAAACTACAAATTTAAGTATGAAAGTATTATAGTTATTAAATAAAACCCATTCAAGGAATTAGACTTAATCTGAAATAATTAATTTGTATTCTCTGGGTAGATTTCTTATTACTATCATATTTCTGATTTTTACTGTATGTTTTTCTGGTCTGTGATAATAATCAGTGTGGACAAATTTATTTGAATTTTAAGTGGAATAATGACTAAATGAATGTTAGATGAATATTATAGTGATATACAGTGACACTTTTCTTGTGAAAGGATTTTAGAAAAACAGTATTTGTAAGGAATATAAACATATTTATCTGGGCATGTTTTAATGCTTAGCTTCGGAATATAATTTCAAGAAACCCAAATATAACGGGTACATTCTGAGATTGGCCTGAATTCTGTTAACATACACAATTACATGTACAAACACATGTTTATACACGCACACACATAAACACATATGTAGATAGTTGCTTTTTGACTTCTCTCATAAAGAGGTCTGATGTTTCTGCTGAAAAAGCAGACATTTGCTCCTTAAGGCACAACAGGAGACAGCACAGGATTTTGCATTATTTCCCCACATTCCAATTTCCACAGGGTAGCATAGAGAGCACCAGAGGTTCTCCTGCACATGTGGTGGGTCTGGGCACAGAAGAGAGAGGAGAGGGAAAGAAGAGAGCCCCAAAGGAAGAGATTCCAATCTTACCTAGGGTCTGCGGGCACATCTGTCCCTCTCCCTTCTGGAAACATATAGAGAGGAACCTTATCTTTGCTTCTATAATATAAAAAAAGCTCTCTTTGGGAAGGGTTGGGAGACATTTCTAGTTTTTCATAATCTTGAAGGGCAAGTAAGTAGTTCTGGGGGTAAGCAGAGAGTCCTCTCTTTAGTACAGCTTGTCATTCCCCTTTGCCCAGAATGTGCAGGACATCTAGGAACACGGAGACGCCCAAGGAGCGCTTTCTTCCCTTTCTTCCCAGGAAAGTATTCACTTCCTGGCCTGACATGGACCAGCCCCTGGCAACTCATCCTGAGTATACGCCGCTCTGTCGACTACTCTGATTAATATAATCCACACTGTCTGCTACCACATCTGTTCAGGCTGCCTATACACACTTATTTAATGACTCGTGTGGCCTTCAATTTTCCTTTTAAACATGTCTCTAAAAGTACTCCATTTCTATTGCCTTAATGTTTTGTGTGAAACTGTGAAGAGTCTTAAATTTGACCCTATTTACAAGCTAACAAGTTAGTCTGCCACTTTTATAACATACACTGAGAAAAACACTGCACCTCTGGATCAAAGAACAAAACATTTACTACTCGAAGAAAAGCAAAAGAAAACAAATATGAACAAAACCAGCCAGAGCAGGGTCTTGAGTTGATTCACCACACCCCAGTTTCCCCACGGGGCACCTGATAGCCAGACTATCACATATACATACACCCAGTTTGGACCACAGAAGAGGAAATTAAAAAGTGTGATACAAATATTGGTTGCTAATACATCTGCCTATCCTATCCTCTGGAGAAGAACACACAAAGACTTTCCCAGTGGAGACACAGATTTGATCCCTGGGTCAGGAAGATCTCCTGGGGGGAAATGGCAACCCACTCCTGTATTCCTGCCTAGAAAATCCCAGGGGCAGAGGAACCAGTAGGACTATAGTCCAGTGGGTCACGAAGAGTCAGACACAATTGAGCCCATGGTACAATAAAACAATACAAATGTAAACAAGTCTTCTAAGTGTTTACAGTCCTGCAGATGTAAACACAGAGATATTCTCTTTCTTTATGATAACATATCAGTTTTCTTTATTCAGAATATATGGACCATGCAGGGATACTGAAGAATCCAAGGAAAAGTTTCTCCATGGGTAATGAAATGACACTGTAGAAAATCAGAGGAATATACATCTATGATAAAATTCCATGTCTAATTATACAAACGATTAAAGTCCCCATGGGACCCTTATAGAGTAGAAAAGTCAATATGTTAGATAACATGTTTAAACTATTTAGAAAGCAAGAACTGGAGTAGACATCACAGTCAACAAAAGAGTCCAAAATTCAGTAGTTGAATGCAGTCTGAAAAATGACAAAATGAAATCTATTCATTTCCAAGGCAAACCATTCAATATCATGGTAATCCAAGTCTATGTTCCAACCAGTAATGCTGAAGAAGCTGAAGTTGAACAGTTCTATGAAGACCTACAAGACCTTCTAGAACTAACACCCAAAAAAGATGTCCTTTTCATTATAGGGGACTGGAATGCAAAAGTAGGAAGTCAAGAAACACCTGGAGTAACAGGCAAATTTGGCCTTGGAGTACAGAATGAAGCAGGGCCAAGGCTAATAGAGTTTTGCCAAGAGAATTCACTGCTCATAGCAAACACACTCTTCCAACAACACAAGAGAAGACTCTACAAATGGACCTCACCAGGTAGTCAAAACCAAAATCAGATCGATTATATTCTTTGCAGCCAAAGATGGGGAAGCTCTATACAGTCAGCAAAAACAAGGCTGGGAGCTGACTGTGGCTCAGATCATGAACTCCTTATTGCCAAATTCAGACTTAAATTGAAGAAAGTAGGGAAAATCACTGGACCATTCAGGTATGACCTAAATCAAATCCCCAACGATTATACAGTGGAAGTGAGAAATACTTAAGGGACTAGATCTGATAGAGTGCCTGATAAATTATGGATGGAGCTTTGTGACATTGGACAGGAGGCAGTTATCAATACCATCCCCAAGAAAAAGAAATACAAAAAAGCAAAATGGCTGCCTGAGAAGGCCTTACAAATAGTTATGAAAAGAAGAGAAGCAAAAAGCAAAGGAGAAAAGCAAAGATTTCCCAGTTGAATTTAGAGTTCCAAAGAATAGCAAGGAGAGATAAGAAAGCCTTTTTCAGTGATCAGTGCAAAGAAACAGAGGAAAAAAATAGAATGGGAAAGATTAGACATCTCTTCAAGAAAATTAGAAATACTAAGGGAACATTTCATGCAAAGATGGGCACAATAAAGGACAGAAATGGTATGGACCCAACAGAAGCAGAAGATATTAAGAGGTGGCACGAATACACAGAAGATCTGTACAAAAATGATCTTCATGACCTAGACAATCATGATGGTGTGATCATTCACCTAGAGCCAGACATCCTGGAATGTGAAGTCAAGTGGGCCTTAGGAAGCATCACTGTGAACAAAGCTAGTGGAGGTGATAGAATTCCAGTTGATTTATTTCAAATCCTGAAAGATGATGCTGTGAAGGTGCTGCACTCAATATGCCAGCTAATTTGGAAAACTCAGCAGTGGCCACAGGACTGGAAAAGGTCAGTTTTCATTTTAATCCCTAAGAAAGGCAACCCCAAAGAATGCTCAAACTACTGCAAAATTGCACTCATTTCACATGCTTGTAAAGTAATGCTAAAAATTCTCCAAGCCAGGCTTCAGCAATGTGTGTACCGTGAATGTCCAGATGTTCAAACTGGTTTTAGAAAAGGCAAAGGAACCAGAGATCAAATTGCCAACATATGCTGGATCACTGAAAAAGCAAGAGTTCCAGAAGAACATCTACTTTTGCTTTATTGACTATGCCAAAGCCTTTGACTGTGTGGATCACAATAAACTGTGGAAAATTCTGAAAGAGACAGGAATACCAGACCACCTGACCTGCCTCTTGAGAAATCTGTATGCAGGTCAGGAAGCAACAGTTAGAACTGGACATGGAACAAGACTGGTTCCAAATAGGAAAAGGATTATGTCAAGGCTGTATATTTTCACCCTGCTTATTAAACTTATATGCAGAGTACATCATGAGAAACCCTGGGCTGGATGAAGCACAAGCTGAAATCAAGATTGCTGGGAAAAATATCAATAACCTCAGATATGCAGATGACATCACCCTTATGGCAGAAAGCGAAGAAAAACTTAAGACCCTCTTAATGAAAGCGAAAGAAGAGAGTGAAAAAGTTGGCTTAAAGCTCAACATTCAGAAAACTAACATCACGTCTTCTGGGCCCATTGCTTCATGGCAAATAGATGTGGAAACAGTGGTAGACTTTATTTTTGGGGGCTCCAAAATCACTGCAGATGGTTACTGCACCCTTGAAATAAAAACACACTTAATCCTTGGAAGAAAAGTTATGAGCAAACTAGACAGCGTATTAAAAAGCAGAGACATTACTTTGCCAACAAAGGTCTGTCTAGTCAAGTCTATGGTTTTTCCTGTAATCATGTATGGATGTGAGAGTTGGATTATAAATAAAGCTGAGTGCTGAAGAATTGATGCTTTAACTGTGGTGTTAGAGAAGGCTTTTGAGAGTCCCTTAGATTGCAAGGAGATCCAACCAGTCCATCCTAAAGGAAATCAGCCCTGAATGTTTATTGGAAGGACTGATGTTGAAGCTGAAACTCCAATACTTTCGCCACCTGATGCAAAGAGCTGACTCATTTGTAAAGACCCTAATGCTGGGAAAGATTGAAGGTGGGAGGAGCAGGGACAACAGAGGATGAGATGGCTGGATGGATGAGATGGCATCACCGACTCGATGGACATGAGTTTGAGCAAACTCCGAGAGTTGGTGATGGACAGGGAGGCCTGGCATGCTGCAGTCCATGGGGGTCACAAAGAGTCGGACACGACTGAGCGACTGAATTGAACTTAACTGTTCAGAAGATATATCCAATAAGGAAAGTAAACAAAATTGTTAACATTACTACATTACTAGTCATCAAGATAATGGAAAAAAAAAAAACTGAGTTACCATAAAACACTCACTAAACTGGCAAAGTTTTTGATGAGGCTGTGAAGAAAATTTTATACATTTCAAGTGGGAGTGTAAAATGGTAGTCACTGTGGAAAACATTTTGGGAACTTCTTCCAAAATTAAAGATAGTTTACCCAAGAAATATAAAAACAAGTACATGTAAAAACTTATGTATGACTGTTCACACAGCTTTATTCATATTAGACAACACTGCAAAACAATTATTGTTATCACTAATGAAGAAAGTAAACTTTGGTATGATAAGCCCAAGATAGGCTGGAACATCAGATTAAAGACCCTTAAGTAAATATACCTTGAAAGCACAAACTGAAAAATAAGTCTATACCTATTGAACATTTATCATGAAGAGCAGCATATTATCAGTCATAAAGCAAACCTCAACATGGTTAATAAAATCATTCACAATGTGTTATTTGTTTACATCTGAGACTATCAGCTCTGGGAAGCTACTCTGGAAGAGGCAACCAAACCTAAACTTCTTAATTGATATTTAATGAGGCAAAAATAGGAATAAGCATTCCAAGTAGCAAAATGACAGTAAAGTAAATGAAAGCAATTTTTTTTTTTTTTTTTGTATCATAACTTTTTGAGGGAAGGTATGGTTACAGGACAGCCTGGAAATATAGACATGCCATGCTCTTTCCTAGAATTGTGGAAGATTATTCACAATATTCTCCATAAAACTGAAGGTACCTCCAAAACAAGATAGATCACAGTATGATACTTTTCTTAATTTTTGAAGCAGTCACTAAAAAGAATAAAAAGGAAAAGTGAAGAGACATACATAAAAATAAAATGGACAGTCAGTCAGTTCAGTTCAGTTGCTCAGTCGTGTCCGACTCAAATGGACAGTGGTGACGGATCAAAAGAAGTAAGAAAACACTGGATTTTGCTGTTATGAAATATTTTAGATATACAGAAAGTTTAAAAGAGTGACAATAGGAACACCAACAGACCCACAACACAAATTTACTTGCTGATGTCTTGTCACATTTATTTAAAGTATTTACATGTTATGAATACAGAGATATATTTTCATGTATGCATACATATATAAATATATACATGCGTATGAGAGTGTATATATATATATATATATATATATATATATATATATATTCCTGAACTGCTGAAAAGTGTCAAACATCAACACTAAGCAAATCAACATGCTACATTAAAAAAATATATATTCTTGACAGGACTCATTATAATTATCACACATAAGAAAATGACTTTATTAGATATATTTTATTAATATAATTTAAATATTAATAAAGTCATTTACAAATTTTAGGACTTTTTTAAAAAGTATGAAAATAAAAGAAAAAAATAGGATTTCATAGAGATATCATTAGATTGGCTGGCTAACAACAGCTAAATGCTAATGCAAAGATAATATATTTATGTTCTGACAAAAATAAAAATTGCAACATATTTTAAGTTTGTTCCCAAATGCTGAGAACCATTAATGTTAAATTGGGTTTTCAAGGTATGTATTAAAAACAAGTTTAGAAAAATATCTTAATATTCATGCAGTATTTAATTACAGATTGCTTAGTCCTACTACCTGCCCAGTTCTGAGAGCAAAACAGACATGTATGTGATTTATTTAATTACCAAACAATTATCTCTAGTAACGATTAAAGCTTCTGCATGACTTGTAGGATAATTCATAACATGGGAAAAGAGAAAGAGGTGAATATTTAAAAGAAAACTTATTGGCCATTTTTAGTATGTGAACAGTAACTGATTTATCAAAAAAGTAGTATCAGAGGCGCAGTAAAATTGTGCATGACTATTACACACAGGACAGTTGCCATTTACAATATGGTTAAAGGATAAAAACATTCGGCAAATATATTCTATTTAGATAACGCCAATTTGCATGGATATATGCTAAAGTTCAGCACAGAGAACCCACCTCACTGAGACAGATAAATGGAACAGAAAAAGAGAGGCAAAGGCTCTGCCAACATCATCATCAAATTATAAACCACACAAAATATAGCATCCCTAGACTCATTTTATGCAAGTAACTTAAATCTACACTCAGAAGGAAAAAAAAAGCCAAAACCAAACAAGCTAATATTGTTGCTGTGGCTTTAGTAGAATGGGTTTCTTCCTTGTTGCTCTGGAGGACCAACTGGATGATATATAAAATAACAGTACTTAAAAACAGAGGATACAAAAGTGAAAGAGTTGTAGTATGTTAGGAAATAATGGGACTGACACGTTGAATCAATTGAAATATTTACAAAAAAACAGACACTCTCTTAATAATCAATTTAAAGAAAAGTTTCTTACAAACTCATCCAATAAATTATTTTTTCCAAGTACACTTGAATGTGCAGACTGGAGAGTAAAAGAGGAAGCAGAGTAGCTTAAAGGTGTTAACTTAAAGTGAGAGTAACTTTAAGTAACACGCAGAATAACTTAAAGAGTAACTCTGTGACAAAATGGATCCATACATGTGACCACAGATATTTTTCTTCTTCCATAAAATTGAATGCTGTTTTTGTTTATAAAATCATATAAAATTATTTAAAACCATATGAAATCATTTAAAATAGAAATGTGTTATTGAAAGATAAAGTGTTGATTTTGAATGATAAAGTATTGTTTTTGCATACTAAAGTAGGTGAAAATTATTTTCATAATGGAGAATATTGAAATTGAAAGATACATTAACAATACTAAAGCTATTTTTCATTCAGAATGTGCAGGATTTTCTTCTATGGTTGAAAATGTCATACAATTTTAAAATAGTATTTAGTTGATGCTGAATTCCACACAAAAAGGTATAAAATATTCTCTAGAACCTAGGAGTGCTATTTTGTTGACATCTGTATTGTTTTTACAAGTAAGGCTGGTTCATGTGTATTTAAATACAATCCCCTGTGGCTCAAATGGTAAAGAACTTGCTTGCAGTACAGGAGACCCAGGTTCAATCCCTGGGTCAGGAAGCTCCCCTGGAGAAGGGATTGACCACTCACTCTGTTATTCTTGCCTGGAGAATTCCATGGACAGAGAAGTCTGAAAGGGTCCATGGGGTCACAAATAGTTGGACACAACTAATACTTTTACTTTTCTTTAATGTCATATACTCAACAACCTAGATTTGCTTTTTTGTTATCATTTCAGGAAGCCACCAGTCCACCTTGTAGCAATAAATGAATATATTATTTTGAACGATTACCATTTTAAAAATTATTTCTTTTTGAAATGTATTAAATCTTTAAAAGTATAGTGTTAGCATTACCTCAGTGTAGACAGATGTGAGTGATAGCTTTGCTAATAGGGTCTGTCTGTGCCCTAGAGTATCATAAGGTATTGAATAAAAAGCTTTGTCAAAACATTGTCATAAATAAGAAAAATGGGATTATGGTGAAAACATAATTTTTCATTGTATTGCACAACTTTACTTTCCTGAAACACTCTTCACATTTGTCATCCGTAAATTATTTTTTACTAATCTTTAAGACTCAACTCGTATGTTACACACATTGTAAAATTTTTCCTGATTTCACCAAGTAGCTCTTTCTATTCTTCCTTTGTCATCCAATTCAAGGCCTGTTCATTCACCTTCATATCTTCATATCCCTTCATATATCATTTCCCTTCATATCTCAAGGGAAACATTTAGTGAATGAAAGCAGCCATGTGATAGTGAAAGAGGTGAATTAGATTATATCTGTTTTCTTTAAAAATATTTTATCATATATAAAATTTTTAATAAAGAATAGAATTTATGGGCAATTTTGTTAACATATGAGCAGATGAAAATGACAGAATATGAGGAAAATACAAATACCTAATAAAAACAACATATATTATGTAATATAAATGAAACCAAATTATCTAAACTGCAAAAATACTAGGTTAAACACACAGAACACAGTAATAAATTGATCACTCTGTCAAATATCTTTCCCTCATTCCTAGACTGACTACTTAGCCACAGGCTCTATAAAAATTTTTCATATTTTCATCCTGACACATATGACAAAGTATCATAAACTTTTTCTACTAGACATCTGCATTCAAAGGCTCATCTTTAAAAGAGAGCACCTTTCTAACTTATGGTTATGTATACTTTTATTTGCAGCATAAATCTTTATATATTTTATACCCACAATTAATGCTGAATGAATTAAAGAATAAATTAGTGCATGGTTGTGCATTATTGCTAAGCAATAATGCTCTTGTAGAGCCATTTTGCTGTAGGTTTTATATGAGTATTTCCATTGTGAGAAGATGAGAGCCTAATAAATTCACCTTTTTAAATCCACTTGTACAAATTTGGTGTTTTAAATCAATTTTAAACATTATGTCAAAATTGCCCAGATTGTGTAATGTTCATTCTATTTAATAGACTACATGAATTTTTTGTCTAGTTACACAGAACATACTTTTTTTTCCCTTCTTCTGGAGGGAGAGAATAAGAATAGCATTTTTGACCTACTGAGAAATTTGATTCTTTATAGAATCTTTTTGCTAGTTTTAATGTAAATATTACAAATTTAATAACTATATTTCCTTTTTTGGTTTAGCAAGCAGATAGTTAATATACTAACACTCTATCAAATCTAAACATTACAAATAAATGCAGGATGCAGATTTCATGTGATATCTTTTTAGCCTTTGAGCAGGACAGAATACTGGAGTGGGTACCCTATCCCTTCTTCAGCAGACATTTCCAACCCAGGAATCGAACCAGGGTCTCCTGAATTGCAGGCAGACTCTTTACCAGTTGAGCTACCCGGGAAGCCCCAGAATATGCTACTGTTTTTTAACTTATTTTTAAATTTTTTTGTGTGTGTTTTTTCTATTAGATCTTCTTATGTGATGGTCAGAATGGGAAGAGTCTAGCTTGACATGACATTCTGTCCAAAGCTGACATCTGCTAAGATGTACAGTGACCTGGATCCTGGGGAAGATTGAGGGTAAGAGGAGAAGGGGACAACAGAGGATGAGATGACTGGATGGCATCACCAACTCAATGGACATGAGTTTGAACAAACTGCAGATTGAAGGACAGGGAAGCCTGGCATGCTGTCCATGGGGTTGTAAAGAGTCAGACACGACTGAACAGTAACAAGAACACCGTGAAGTCTGTTCTTTTGTGTGGCTATCCTCTATATTGGCATACCTTGAAATACTTCCTGTTTGGTCCTTCATCTATTTTTATGATCCAAACTTTTTCTTTTGTCACGAATTTGACACATCTCCAGGGTTGCAGTCCAGTATTTAATAAGTCAGGAAATCACCTGCCTTGCCAGTTAATCACTTAGCTGAGTAGGAGAACCCTGGATGATTTTGGCAATGATAAATCTACTGAGTTATCCAATACAGACATCTGTACTCTGGTACCTGAATTAAGACTGATTTTTGGCTGCTCTGAAAATTTTGCCAAAATGATGAATGATTTGTTGTTTCATCCTTCTGTGACTATTTTCCCTGGCAAAGGCAGCTTTATATCCTTAATATTGGAAGGGTGGTTAAAAAAGGGTCTGAAAGTACAAGTGAAGAAATTAAATGAATGATAATGTATATGGGGTTTATTTGTTGATGCTTCATTGATCCCATTATCACATGTACTTTTCTTTTTTTTTCTTCCTCTCACCCAAGACACAACTTACAGGTTTAACCACTGAAAGACACATTTTCTGTCCTATTGTCCTAGTAAGAGAGCCTGTTAACAAGGTAAAATGGCCTAGGGCCAGAAGTATCAGACATGGCTGAGTGATTTTCTTAAGCATAATACAGGAAAAAAAAATGAATAGTTTTTGCTGAAACTTTCCGTACCTTGGGTAACAAGCTGCATTCCTTTGATGAGCTGTGCATCTTGGATGGATTCAGGTAGTAAGTACCTGAACCTAGTCATTAGGTGTAGCCTGTGTACTGCATAGGTTAATTTCCTTAAATTTGTTGCTGCCAAGGTTTTAGCAGCACAAATTTCAGACTCTTACATCTTTGTTAAGGTCTAATATCATACAGTAGATAGCATTTCCATTTCTTTCCCACTTGGTGGCACTGAGGAGTAGCTACAAAACCTGAATTCTGACTGGTTGAAGGAGGAGCTTATGGTCATCTGGAGAGGTGGTGAAAACTTCCCTGAGAACTACAACTTGAGATGCAGAAAACTTCACTGGATTCACCTGATTAGGAGGCTGAGCTGAGTGAATTCCTTAATCAGAGAGATCCAACTCCTGAAATTTCATCTATAATATTAGGAAGATAGAAATATCTGAGCTCAGAGAAATGGCATACCTCCTAAAAATAAGGCTGAGCACTAAAGAACTGATGATTTTGAACTGTGGTGCTCGAGAAGACTCTTGGGAGTCTTTTGGACAGCAAAGAGATCAAACCGGTCAATCCTAAAGGAAATCAACTCTGAATATTCATTAGAAGGACTGATGTTGAAGTTGAGGCTCCAATACTTCGGCTACCTGATGCGAACTGCCGACTCATCAGAAAAGACCCTAATGCTGGGAAAGATTGAGGGCAGGAGGAGAAGGAGGTGACAGAAGATGAGATGGTTCAATAGCATCATTGATTCAATGGACATGAGTTTGAGCAAACTCCAGGAGATAGTGAAGTACAGGGAAGCCTGGTGTGCTGGGGTCGCAAAGAGTCTGACACTACTTAGCGACTTAATAACAACAATGAGGATTGTACATTCCTTTCCTATTGAACAGAGAAGTGGCCATGTAACTTGCTTTATTCAACTAAATGTGTCGATCTGTGGTATTGCCAAGTTATTTTCGCTTCATCAAAAGAACAAATTTAGACCAAATTGAGACTAATCTTTTAAACTAATTCTCATAGTGAACACACATGGAACAGAGTCAGTCTGGAACACAACAGACATGCAACTTGATTAAGAAATAAAATCTTGTTTTATAAGATACTAATATATCATAGGGACATTTATTGCAGCATTATTTAAGCTGACTGAAACAAGGACGTAAAATGAATACTAAGATACCAAATATATGAAGACTCTATAAAAACTGATAAGTGGTTTTTAAAACAAGGCCATAGAGGAAAAGTACCACAATAAAGAATACCATTAGTAAGTCAAAAATAATTTAGTTTTGGATTTTCACATTACATCTAGAAAAAAAGTTGAGTTGAGATTATTAGAAATGAAATATGATTTTGAAGCTAAATCAGCAGCACAGCTAAATATGACTGTCATCAATTATGATTCATATAGTTTAATAAACCCATGAGTACTATGATACACAAAAGCAAAGTATTAAAAATATTACTATATTATGTAATTTCAAGTAGGTTAACATATATATGTGTGTATGAATTTAGCTCATGACTAATCTAATAAAATGCACATTATCAAGATATCATTACTTTTGAAAAGTGTTCTAAAAATAATCTCATCAGTTTTACTGCTGTATTGGAAGACTGTGTAGAATATAATGCTTTCATAATGATAATGATATAATAATAGTAAAAAAAATTACTAAAATTGCTAAGATTTTATTATATCACCATCAGTTTTCTACATGTCTCTAATGGATTTTCTTATCTAAAGATGTGTTAAGGTAGATGATCAATAACTGAAATTATCATCCTTTTATAAAAAAGAAACCTGGGTCAAGAGGTCATACAGATTCTAAAAGACAGTGTAGCAATTAGGACCAAAGTAGTTTGATTTCAGGTCAATATTTCCTGATTTAACTACCGCTTCACCTTGGCAACCCGTGCCAGTATTTTTCCTGAAGAACGCTATGGGCACAGGAGCCTGGTGGGCTATAGTCTGTAGGGCTGCAAAGAGTCAGATATGACTGAGCAATTAATGCTTTCACTTTTTATATAAGTATGTATACCCACACAACACACAACATAAACACACACATGCATACAGCCAAATTTTACCCTTTTAAAGATAAAAATGTTCCTTTAGTCTGGATTCCCTAGGAACTATATACTGAACCCAAAATTTTATAGGCTAACAATTTCTTGGGGTGCTGCAAATACAGAAAATAAGAGTGAGAAACAGGTAAGTAAAACAAGATATGTGTATATGCATGTGTGTGTGTGTGTGTGTGAGCTCAGTTGGGTCTGACTCTGCAACCCCATGGGATGTAGCCCACCAGGCTCCTCTGTTCATGGAATTTTCCAGGAAAGAATACTAGAGTGGGTTGTCATTTCCTACTCCAGGGGAGCTTCCCAACCCAGGAATCAAACTGCATCTCTTACAGGCAGATTATTTTTTTTTAATTAATTTATTTTTTTATTGAAAGATAATTGCTTTACAGAATTTTGTTGTTTTCTGCCAAATCTCAATATGAATCAGCCACAGGTATACATATATCCCCTTTCTTTTGAACCTCCCTCCCAACTCCTTCCACATCCCAACCCTCTAGGCTGATACACAGACCCTGTTTGAGTTTCCTGAGACAAACAGCAAATTCAAGTTCGCTATCTATTTTACATATGGTAATGTAAATTTTCATGTTACTCTCTCCACACATCTCACCCTCTCCTTCCCTCTCCCCATGTCCATAAGTCTATTCCATATGTCTGTTTCTCCATTGTTGCCTTGCAAATAAATTCTTCAGTACCATTTTTTCTAAATTCCATATGTAGGTGTTAGTATCTGATATTTATCTTTCTGACTTACTTCACTCTACATAATAGGCTCTAGGTTCATCCATCTCATTAGAGCTGACTTAAATGTGTTCCTTTTTATGGCTGAGTAATATTCTACTGTGTATATGTACCACAACTTCTTTATCCATTCATCTGTTGATGGGCATCTAAGTTGCTTCCATGTTCTAGCTATTATAAATATTGCTGCAATGAACAATGGGATACATTTGTCTTTTTCAATTTTGGTTTACTCAGGGTATATGCCTAGGAGTGGAACTGCTGGGTCATATGGTGGTTTTATTCCTAGTTTTTTAAGGAATCTCCATACCATCTTCCATAGTGGCTGTATCAATTTACATTCCCACCAACAGTGCAAGAACATTCCCTTTTCTCCACACTCTCTCCAGCATTTATTGTTTATAGATTTTTTGATGATGGCCCTTCTGACTGGTGTGAAGTGATATCACATTGTAGTTTTGATTTGTGTTTCTCTAATAATGAGTGATGTTGAGCATTTTCTCATGTGTTTGTTAGCTATCTGTATATCTTATTGGAGATTGTCTGTTTAGGTCTTTTTCCCACTTTTTGATTGGGTTGTTTGCTTTTCTTGAATTGAGTTGCTGCTTGTATATTTTGGAAATTAATCCTTTGCAGTTGTTTAATTTGCTATTATTTTCTCCCTTTCTGAGGGTCCTTTCACCTTGTTTATACTTTCCTTTGCTGTGCAAAATCTTTTAAGTCTAATCAGGTACCACTCATTTACTTTTGTTTTTATTTCTGTTACTCTAGAAGGTGGGTCATAGAGGATCTTGCTTTGATTTCTGTCATTGAGTGTTCTGCCTGTTTTCCTCTAAGAGTTTTATAGTTTCTGGTCTGGCATTTAGGTCTTTAATCCATTTTGAGTTTGTCTTTGTATATGATGTTAGGAAGTGTTCTAATTTCATTCTTTTACACATAGTTGTCCAGTTTTCCCAGCACCATTTATTCAAGAGCCTGTCTTTGCCCCATTGTCTTGCAACTCTTGCAGGTGGATTCTTTACCACTGCTCTGTGTGGGAAGCCCAAAACAAGAACTAAGGTAGAACAAATAGAAAATAAGTGATGTTACTGAAGTGGACATAGCTTTTCAGGAACTCAAAAGCTCTGAGTCCATTTGAAATGTCTCCATAGAAGAGGTATGAGAATACATACACACACACACACACACACACACACACACACACACACACACAGCCAGAATAAGCCATCATGAGAGAAGAGGAATACCAAATAATCTGCCAGTTCTTTCCAGCTTCCCATTTGGTCGAAGTTCACTTCTAGGGCTTCCATGTGGCCTTGCATAGACCATCTAGACAGACCCTAGAGAAGCCAATGGCTCCATGAATTCAACTTGGTGAGTGTGAACAGAGTTGCCTCTGAAAAAAAAAAACAGTGACAGTTGGTTCTTCACACCCAGGAAAACAGTGTGAACACTTGTTAGGACTCTCCAGGCCCATCAACAGGGCAAGTGGTGGTGGTCTGTATCAGTTGTAGGGCTTTGAATAGAAAAATCACATGATCTGACTTATACCACATTCTTCACATTGAAAAAGTTACAAATGGCGAACCAAACCAAAAAGCAGAATAGATTCCACCTTTTCACAGGAAAGTGTCAGAGCCGATATACTTGACACAACAGGAGACACTCTTACATTGATTTTCAAAACCTGAATTTGCCATAGCTCCCTCACCGGTCATAAAAAGTTAACATTCTGCTTACATGCAGAATACACTCTTCCCAAATCCATTAAAGGTTTATCTTGTGACATTATAAGGCCCAGCTTAGAGGTTTAAGGGCCTTGTAATTTAAGTCAGATCCACACCTGAATGTTTTCTCATCACAGAACTGTGGTTTTCAGCATGGCTCTTTGAGTAGCCTTCTTCACTCTCTCATCTGTGATTTAAAAACTCTAGTATTTTTACACGAGTGCTCATACACACAAACATGCACAACCATACACTGATGGACTAGATTAAAGATAACTGCTCTATATACTCCCCCCAAAAAAGGGAAGAACACAACAGTGACTCTGTTGTTCAGCTGGTAATTTGTGTCCAATTCTTTGCGACTCCGTAGGCTGCAGCACCCCAGGCTACACCGTCCTTCACTGTCTCCTGGAGTTTGCTCAAATTCATGTCCATTGAGCTGGTGATGCCATCTAATCATCTCATCCTCTGCCACACTCTTTTTCTTTTGCCTTTAATCTTTCCCAGCATCTTTTTTAATGACCCGGCACTTTGCATCACATGGCCAAAATGTTTGAGCTTCAGCATCAGTCCTTCCAGTGAATATTCAGGGTTGATTTCCTTTTAGATTGACTTGTTTGATCTCCTTGGACTGCAAGAGTCTTCTCTAGCACCACAATTTGAAAGCATCAATTCTGCAGTGCTCAGCCTTCTTTATAGCCCAACTCTCACATCTGTACATGAATACTGGAAGAAGCATAGCTTTGACCAGGGACCTTTGTTGGCAAAGTGATGCCCCTGTTTTTGAATATATTGTCTGGGTTTGTCCTAGCTTTCCTTCCAAGGAGCAAGTGTTTTAATTTCATGGCTGCAGTCAACGTCTGCAGTGATTTGGGAGCCCTGAAATCCAGTCAGACACATTTTGCCCTTTATTTAATTATATCACAGCCACACTGGGAATGTACTGGGGAAAGATGCTCCATAGTTCTTGGCTCAATCATCTGAGCTTTTCATTCATCCTCTGAAAAACCTTTTCCTTTACATAAAACATATTGGCTTGTGCGTGCTAAGGTGCTTCAGTCATGTGCAACTCTTTGTGACCCTACGGACTGAAGCCTGCCAAATTCCTCTGTCCATGGGATTATCCAGACAAGAGTACTGGAGTGGGTTACTATGGTCTCCTCCAGGGGACCTTCCTGACCCCAGGATTGAACTTGTGTCTCCTGAGTCTCCTGCATTGTGGGCAGATTCTTTTTTTTTTTTTTTTTTTTTTTGTCGGCAGATTCTTTACCCACTGAGCCACCTGGGAAGCCCATATTTGTTGTTTATACTTAGGTAAATTTCTTCAGTCTTTTCTTGACTACAGTGCGTTCTATCTGAGCAATTCCTGGGTCCTTTATATTTACTTACATTTATGCACTGGGATGGTTGCCCTTGAATCCTGGTCAACATATTTTGAGGAAATCCAGGAGACATTTAAGCAGCCATCCCTGCAGAATTTTCCTCAACTTGCATATTCATAAGTAAAACAAATGTCAGTTCTTTAAGCCATTGAATTCAGGGGTGTTTGTTTATGCAACAAGAGATAAGTGGGATAACCTCTAACTTAAGATATTTTAAAGATCTTTTCGGTCCTCTTAAACAAATAAATACTGACAAAATCATAAGACAAAATTGATATTTCAACAAATATAAAATTTTTAGGCAATTAATCATGGAAACCTAAAAAGCTACATTTCTTACCAAATGCTTCCCTGTGTGGGAATTGGAATAATCTTTTATCAGTTTTTTAGGGAATTATCCATAATTCATTTAATCAGCAATGTGGTAGCAACTAATGAGATTTTAATAGTTTCTTGATTGTAATACATTGAGCACAATGATGAGACTTTAGCATTTTAAATGTAACATTGTGCTTTATAGATGATATGTTTCTAAATTTTGAACAAGTTTCCTCAAATGGGTAATTTAGCTAGCTTATTATTTTTTATTGTTTAGACTTGCAATTCTGTATATTGTAACTCTATATAGTTGTTATTTCTTAAGTTCAAATAATCATTCATACTAGAGAAATTTACTTCCCCATAGAAAGAAGACATTAAAGTAAAATAATTCCTTAACCACTACTAAATAATGTTTTTTAAAAATGAAAATTTTAGCATACTGTATTAATTGTGGTTTAAATAACATTAAATTTCACTTATAAAATATTATAAAAAATAAAATTTTATTTCTAGTACTCAATTTAATCCAAAAATAAACAAAGAACAGGATCATGATAAAAATTGTGTTAAGATATTTTTAAAAAGTTTAGTATTTGTGAGACATTTCTGTAAGTGTTTTACATCTGCTTAGAATATTTAACCTTTACCAGTTGCCTTTGAGATAGACTCACTCATGACCTCATTTAACAGACGAGACACAGGTATAGATGTATCAAGCAATGAGGACAAGTTCTTATGTCTAGGAATAGACACAGCCAAATTTCAAATCCAGTTACCTTGATTACGGGGTCTATGATCTTAACCACATTATTTGCTATCAGTTTCCTATTATTCATTTTAATTGATGTTTCAAGATAATCCTTTGAGATATTTATAGAAGGTATGAAAATACCAGTATATTACGGAGTGGAAATTAAGACTTACTATAGTAAGGCTTTCCCAACCTATAATGGTTGATCTTTCCTTTCAAATATTCCTGGCTTAGACATTGCTTCTAAAATCTTCTCTTATCTGAAATCATTTCCATTCTTATTTTTTTTTCTTTTTTTAAATCTGGATTTTTTTTTTAGCATTGCTTTTCTTCATTCTACAAATTAAACTTACATAAACTGAACGCAAATGCATTCCCATCAACAGTGCACATGGGTTTCATTCAGTAAGCTGTTTTTAAGTTTTTTGTAGTTGTAGTTGTAGCTGATCCTTTTCTGTGCAGAAAGGTTTTAGTTTGACATAGCCTCGGGTGTCTATTTTAGCTTTTGTTGTTTGTAATTTGGTGTCGTATCCAAGAAATCACTGCCAAGTCCAGGATCTAGAACCTATTTCCCTAGGTTTTCATCTAAGCATTTTATTGTTTCAGGCTTTACTCTTTTGTCTTTTGTCCATTTTGAATTGATTTCTGTGAATGTTACATGATAATTGTCCAATTTCATTTCTTTGTATAAGATACCCAGTTTCCTCAACACCATCTATCAAAGAGGCTGTCTTTTTCACATTGTTAATTCCTGGCACCCTTATCAAGGGTCAGTTGACTCTATCAGTATATTTTTAAGTTTATTTCTGTGCTATTTTGTTCCATTGGTCCATATGTTTATTCTTATACTGGTACCATACTGTTTTGATCACTGGAGTTTTATAATATATTTTAAATCAGAACCATGGCTCCCAAAAGATGTCTTTATCCTAATGCCTGAAATCAGTGATTGTGTTATGTGTCAAAAGGACTTTGCAGGTGTAACTGATTTAAGAATCTTAAGATTGGAAAATTGTTCTAGATATTCCTGATGGACTCTATGTCCATAAGAGTCCTTAAAAAAGATGAGCAGGATGAGCAGAGTCAGAAAAGAGTGACTTGATGATGAAAGGAAAAAATGTGAGTGATGTGAGTGAAGGGTAATGCTTGGGGTTTTTACACTACTGGATCTGAAGATGAAAAAAGAGGAGATAAAGAATGTAGATGACCTCTAGAAGATGAAAAAGGCAAAGGTATAAACTCTAGAACCTCCAGAAGGAATGCAACCCTGCCAAAATATTGATTTTAGAAATTTTAATTCCAGAATTATAAGATACTAGATTTATGTGGGGTTAATCCAAAGGAGAAGAGAAAACATACACCCATTTGAATGCAGAGTTACAAAGACGAGCAAGGAGGGATAAGAAAGCCTTCCTCAGTGATCAGTGCAAAGAAATAGAGGAAAAAATAGAATGGGAAGGACTAGGGACCACTTCAAGGAAATTAGAGACACCAGGGGAAAATTTCATGCAAAGATGGGCACAATAAAGGACAGAAATGGTATGGACCTAACAGAAGCAGAAGATACTAAGAAGAGGTGGTAAGAATACAGAGAAGAACTATACAAAAAAAGATCTTCACAACCCAGATAATCACGATGGTATGATCACTCAAATAGAGCCAAACATCCTGGAATGTGAAGTCAAGTGGGCCTTAGGAAGCATCACTATGAACAAAGCTAGTGGAGGTGATGGAATTCCAGTTGAGCTATTTCAAATCCTAAAAGATGATGCTGTGAAAGTGTTGCTCTCAATTTGCTAGAATATTTGGAAAACTCAGCAATGGCCACAGGGCTGGAAAAGGTCAGTTTTCATTCCAAACCCAAAGAAAGGCAATGCCAAAGAATGTTCAAATTACCACCACAATTGCACTCGTCTCACACGCTAGCAAAGTAATGCTCAAAATTCTCCAAGTCAGGCTTCAACAGTACATGAACCCTGAACTTCCAGATGTTCAAGATGGATTTAGAAAAGGCAAAGGAACCAGAGATCAAATTGCCAACATCTGCTGGATCATTGAAACAGCAAGGGAGTTCCAGAAAAACATCTACTTCTACTTTATTGACTATGCCAAAGTCTTTGTTTGGATCACAACAAACTGGAAAATTCTTAAAGAGATGGGAATACCAGACCACCTGACCTGCCTCTTGAGAAATCTGTATGCAGGTCAGGAAGCAACAGTTAGAACTGGACATGGAACAAGACTGGTTCCAAATAGGAAAAGGATTATGTCAAGGCTGTATATTTTCACCCTGCTTATTAAACTTATATGTAGAGTACATTATGAGAAACGCTGGGCTGGAAGAAGCACAAGCGTGAATCAAGATTGCTGGGAGAAATGTTAATAACCTCAGATACGCAGATGACACCATGCTTATGGCAGAAAGCGAAGAAGAACTAAAGAGCCTCTTGATGAAAGTGAAAGAGGAGAGTGAAAAAGTTGGCTTAAAACTCAACATTTAGAAAACTAAGATCATGGCATCCAGTCCCATCACTTCATGGTAAATAGAAGGGGAAACAGTGGACACAGTGGCAGACTTTATTTTTTGGGGCTCCAAATACTGCAGATGGTGACTGCAGCCATGAAATTAAAAGATGCTTACTCCTTGGGAGGAAAGTTATTACCAACCTACACTGAATATTAAAAGCAGAGACATTACTTTGCCAACAAAGCCGTCTAGTCAAGGCTATGGCTTTTCCAATCGTCATGTATGGATGTGAGAGTTGTACTATAAAGAAAGCTGAGTGCGGAAGAATTTATGCTTTTGAACTGTGGTGTTGGAGAAGACTCTTGAGAGTCCCTTGCATTACAAGGAGATCAAAACAGTCCATCCCAAAGGAGATCAGTCCTGAGTGATCATTGGAAGGACTAATGTTGAAGCTGAAACTCTAATACTTTGGCTGCCTGATGTGAAGAACTGACTCACTGGAAAAGACCCTGATGCTGGGAAAGAACTTGTAAAAGAATGAAACTAGAACACTTTCTAACACCATACACAAAAATAAACTCAAAATGGATTAAAGATCTAAATGTAAGACCAGAAACTATAAAACTCCTAGAGGAGAACATAGGCAAAACACTCTCCGACATAAATCAAAGCAAGATCCTCTATGACCCACCTCCCAGAATATTGGAAATAAAAGCAAAACTAAACAAATGGGGCCTAATGAAACTTAAAAGCTTTTGCACTACAAAGGAAACTATAAGTAAGGTGAAAAGACAGCCCTCAGATTGGGAGAAAATAATAGCAAATGAAGAAACAGACAAAGGATTAATCTCAAAAATATACAAGCAACTCCTGCAGCTCAATTCCAGAAAAATAAATGACCCAATCAAAAAATGGGCCAAAGAACTAAACAGACATTTCTCCAAAGAAGACATACAGATGGCTAACAAACACATGAAAAGATGCTCAACATCACTCATTATTAGAGAAATGCAAATCAAAACCACAATGAGGTACCATTACACGCCAGTCAGGATGGCTGCTATCCAAAAGTCTACAAGCAATAAATGCTGGAGAGGGTGTGGAGAAAAGGGAACCCTCTTACACTGTTGGTGGGAATGCAAACTAGTACAGCCGCTATGGAAAACAGTGTGGAGATTCCTTAAAAAACTGGAAATAGAACTGCCATATGACCCAGCAATCCCACTTCTGGGCATACACACTGAGGAAACCAGAGCTGAAAGAGACACGTGCACCCCAATGTTCATCGCAGCACTGTTTATAATAGCCAGGACATGGAAGCAACCTAGATGCCCATCAGCAGATGAATGGATAAGGAAGCTGTGGTACATATACACCATGGAATATTACTCAGCCATTAAAAAGAATTCATTTGAACCAGTCCTAATGAGATGGATGAAGCTGGAGCCCATTATACAGAGTGAAGTAAGCCAGAAAGATAAAGAACATTACAGCATACTGACACATGTATATGGAATTTAGAAAGGTGATAACGATAACCCTATATGCAGAACAGAAAAAGAGACACAGAAATACAGAACAGACTTTTGAACTTTGTGGGAGAATGTGAGGGTGGGATATTTCAAAAGAACAGCATGTATACTATCTATGGTGAAACAGATCACCAGCCCAGGAGGGATGCACGAGACAAGTGCTCCGGCCTGGTGCACTGGGAAGACCCGGAGGAATCGGGTGGAGAGGGAGGTGGGAGGGGGGATCGGGATTGGGAATACATGTAAATCCATGGCTGATTCATATCAATGTATGACAAAACCCACTGGAAAAAAATAATAATAATAATTAAAAAAAAATTAAAAAAAAAAAAAAAAAAAAAACAAAGGCAGGAGGAAAAGCAGACGACAGAGGATGAGATGGCTGGATGGCATCACTGACTCAATGGACATGAGTTTGGGTAAACTCCCGGAGTGGGTGAGGGACAGGGAGGCCTGGTGTGCTGCAGTCCGTGGGGCCACAAAGAGTTGGACATGACTGAGTGACTGAAGTGAACTGAACTGAATCCACTAAGTTTATGTAATTTATTATAACATTGATAAGAATTTAATGCAATCATTTTTTTAAAAAACTGACCCCAACGAGATCCTCATGTATACGGTCCACAGACCATACTAAAAATCACCAGAAAGGAAAAAAAAAAAAAATCTCATAATAAAGAAAATCAGTTCTCAAAAACTGGTCTTATTAGAAGCAACTGTGAACATGTAAAACAGTTAGTTTCCAAAGTAGCACAAACACATGTAGCAAATTTTGGACTTAATGCTTGAGGGAACTGTGGACTCCAGAAGTTATAAACAAAATTTAGTATTATTAAATCAAGAATTAAATCTTCTTTAGTAAGATCAGTCTAATAATCAAATAGTTGAGACCAGTGCTGAAAATGACAGAGAATAGTTTGCTTTTACCAAGATTCAAAAAGGGTTGAGGCTTGCAGAAAAGGAATTTGAGTGAATATTTTTAAATTTTATTTAATCTCCCTGACAACTGATTGGCTGAATGAGATGTAATAAAGGAAAAATAAAAATAACATTTAGATTTGTGTTTGCATTTGCTGTTTAGCTAATGAGAGCTCTGACAGAGAAAGGATATACAGATGAGATATCTAGGTTTTTAAATACATTTTGTATTTTGGGGATAAAGGAGTATGTTAATCAGGCTTTGTAGATGACAAACTTGAAGTGCCTCCTTATATAAACATCTTGGTGTCCAAATGAAAACTGGAATTACTGAAAAAGAAAATTCTGGTGTTAAAAGATTTTTAAATTTTGGCAAAAGACTACTTGCCTTTTACTAAGTTTAAAATATATTTTATTTCTTATACCTTTATAGTTTTGGATAAACAGATGGTAAGCAGCCATCTGGCAATACAAAAAATAATGTTTGGAAAAGATTATTTGGGACATAATTAGTTGAAAATGTGTATACTGTGTAGGCCCATTTCCAAGATTTCAAACTACTTAAATAATTTAATAAGTTAAATAGTGGAAGCCAAAACTGTAATGATGGATTGAAACAGAAATATCACCATCTTTATTGCACACTATTTAATTCAACAATTTAATTAGGAGAACTTAGAAGGTGGCTAACAATTTACTATTGACCCAGCCAAGGATAAACAATAATATACCTTTGCCCAAAGCTTTAGACATTTATTATCACTCTATGTTAGCTGACAAAGATTATTGTTGAATTTTGTAAAATATAGTTCAGAATCAATCCTTTACATCTACCCATACATTAATCTAATCTTTATTAGCATGACACATATAGACATTAAAGATTAAAGGAAACTCCTCATAATCTACATATTTTAATAGGTCTGAATGAAGGAACTGAATACAGATAATTGTGGATAACAGCAAGCAGCTGCATTAATTCAAGATAATGTTTATGATTTGCTCTACATTATCAATTTCTATGCTTGTCAACAGAGCAAATTACAGGCCTGAGGCCAATTCATGGTTATGCATTACTCTCCAAAGTGTTATTAATGAGAAATTCCAGAGTGCACACACTAAATATTTTGTCATTAATGGAAGAGAATAAAATAAAGATTTTTATTGTTGTTGTTTATGTGATTGTGACTTAACTGGATAAAGTTATAAATTTATGTTGATGGGATCCACTACAAACTCACAGTCATCCTGATTGTGCTATCTTACCCAAGCATGAACTACACGTGTCAGGGATCACATTAACTTACTCTTCATATTCCTAGTGCCTTGTTCTTATTTGAATAGATGTGTGCACTTGCTCAGTCACTCTGATGTGTCCAACTCTGCAACCTCACGGACTGTAGCCCGCCAGGAACCTCTGTCCATGGGATTTTCCAGGCAAGAATATTGGAGTGGATTGTCATTTCCTTCTCCAGGGGATCTTCCCAACCCAGAGATCAAATCCATGTCTTTTGCAACTTCTGTACTGACAGGCTGATTCTTTAGCACTCCAGTACCTGGGAAGCCCTTCTCATAGGGAGAGAGTGCTTAATAAATGCATGTTTAATGTATGATTTAATCCTAATTAATGACTGGAAAATTTACAACTTTTTTTAAATTTTCTAGTGCATTTCATTATCTTAAAAACAGATCCAAATTTACTTGACTCTCCCTTTCTCTATAATCGATCTCTTTATTTCCCTCTTCCTCAGAAGACTGCTTCCTATATTAATGGGAATAGAAGCTTACTATATTAAGTACTGATGTTTAAATCCCTGATCTCTACCTCAGAAACACTTCAGCATCAGACAACTAAACGCCTCTTATAGTTTTTAGGCCAATCTCCACTTGAAATTCCTAGCATTTTTCTCATCACTCGCACCTTTAAAGACATCTCCTTATCTCCCCTCTTTAATAGTTCAATCAGTGCTACACCCATTTTATATCAATTTCTCTTTTACTTGTGATGATCCAGTGTACTAACTTATATTCTATTTCTCAAAACACCAAGTTTAGGGTCACTGCATGTGAAGACTCTCCCCTACATGTTAGCACTGCTATTTCCTTTCTCAGCGCAAATCTCCAGGTGGTGTCACCATTCCAGAAGAGTAATTTTTTAAATACCTAAATAAAAGTAGGATTCTACTAATCCAAAGCTCTCTTTGTCATATTGTTCTTTTCATATGTTTCATATCACATATTAATAGCCAAACTATGTTCTGAATTTGTCATTTTACCACTTTATTTTCTGGCACACCCTCCTAACTGCGATGGAATTTCCACTAAGTCCTATGTACTCCTCATATTGTTTGACTCTCTATCCAGTTTCTTGAATAAGATCTGACTCAACGTAGTTCTATAGTAAGTATTTCTGGAATGCACACATCTCAAGATAATGTCACTGCCTTTGAACTTGCTTTATAGTTACACTTCTACCTTATTTCCTTATTGCATAGAATTATACAGTATTAAACGAAATCAGCTCTGAATATTCATTCATTGGAAGGACTGAAGCTAAAGCTCCAATGCTTTGGCCACCTGATGTGAGGCGCTGACTCCCTGAAAAAGACTCTGATGCTGGGAAAGACTGAGGGCAAGAGGACAAGAGAGCAACAGAGGATGAGATGGTTTGATGAGCTCAATGGACCTGAATCCGAGCAAACTCCAGGAGACAGTGAAGGACAGGGAAGCCTGGCATGCTGCAGTTTACTGGGTTGCAAAGAGTCAAACAACTTGGCAACTGAATAACAGCAAGGTGGAAATACCCTGAAGGCCAAGTAGTTGAAAAGTTCATCTATGTATGGCTCACTCCCCTCCATTACTTTCCCATGAGTGGTCGGTCGTGCAAGGTCTGTGTGCTTAAATCTTGTGTCTTGGAACTCACACCTCTGTGGGACTGTTCCCTTTATCTCTGTTTCCAAACTTCTCTAAATGCTAGGGACAATCGACAGCTCACTTCTTCTATTATATTAACTTAAGGAATCTGGTTTCACACCTTCCTATAATAGTGGAAGAAATCCAGTGAAATTTCCCTCAGTATATCCATTTTCCCAAGCATTCTTTGTAGCATCTGTCATGATAACTTCTTTTTACTTCAGGTTCCTCAACCATCATGCTTTTCTGTCTTTTGATCATAATACTCCTCATTTGTTTCATTTTTTTTTTTTTTCCTCAAAACTATTCATTTTCCAACTTTCACTCTTCTCTCTGCTCCTCGTTGGTCATTCTCTCTTTCCCCTTTGTGCATGCACACCTGTGTGTGGGTTGTGCCTGCCTATAATGTGCTTTATCTGGCAACCTCATCTAGTTCTGCCATTGCCTGTGGAAATGCTTTCATAGCCAATATCTCTTTTGAGTTTTCCTAATGCAACTGCCCTGCGTTTTGTCTTATAAAATTGGTCTATGGGTATTTCAATTTGAATATTTTACTAATAAAGTTTAAAATTCTTAGGGAAATATCTCCAGGATTATTAGACCAAATAAATTGGAGGGGGAAGAACACAGAGTTATCTACTTTCATGCTTGGACAAACCTAGTCAAGAAGATAGCTTCCCTGTGGCTCACATAGAAAAGAATTCGCCTGCAATGGAGGAGGCCTGGGTTTGATCCCTGGGTTGGGAAGATCCCCTGGAGAAGTGAATGGCTATCCACTTCAGTAATCTTGCCTGGATAAGTCCATGGATAGAGGAGCATGGCGGGCCAAGGTCTATGGGATCACAAAGAGTTGGAAGAAGAATCACAAGAACCAGAGATGAACTTGCCAGAGATGAAAACCAGAGTTCAAATTGCCAACATTCATTGGATCATAGAGAAAACAAGGGAATTCCAGAAAGACATCTAATTCTGCTTCACTGACTATGCTAAAGCCTTTAACTGTGTGGATCACAATAAACTGTGGAAAATTCTTCAAGAGATGGGAATACCTGACCTGACCTGTCTCCTAAGAAACCTGTATGCAAGTCAAGAAGCAATAGTCAGAACTGGACATGGAAGAATGGACTGGTTCAAAATTGGGAAAGAAGTATGTCAAAGCTGTATATTGCCACCCTGCTTATTTAACTTCTATGCAAATTACATTATACAAAATGCTGCGCTGGATGAAGCACAAGTTGGGAATCAAGATTGCTTGGAGAAATACTAATAACCTCAGATATGCCGATGATACCACTTTAATGGCAGAAAGTGAAGAGGATCTAAAGAGCCTCTTGATGAAGGTGAAAAAAGAGAGTGAAATAGTTGGCTTAAACCTCAACATTCAAAAATTAAGATCATGGCATCTGGTCCCATCACGTCAAGGCAACTATAAGGGAAACAATTGAAAAGGGGAAAAAATGAAAAAAGTAACAGATTTTATTTTCTTGGGCTCCAAATCACTGTAGATGGTGACTTCAGCCATGAAATTAAAAGACACTTGATCCCTGGAAGGAAAGTTATAACAAACCTAGACAATATGTTAAAAAGAGATATCACTTTGTTGACAAAGGTCTGCGTAGTCAAAGATATGTTTATTCCAGTAGTCATGACGGATGTGAGAGTTGAACCATAAAGAAGGCAGCACTGAAAATGTGTTGCTTTTGAATTGTGGTGCTAGAGAAGGCTTTTGAGAGTCCCTTGGATGAAAAGGAGATTAAACCCATCAATCGTAAAGGAAATCAACCCTGAATATTCACTGGAAAGACTGATGGTGAAGCTGAAGCTCCAGTACTTAGGCCACCTGATATGAAGAGCCCACTCACTGGAAAAGATTCTGATGCTGGTAAAGACTGAGGGCAAGAGGAGAAGGGGACAGCAGAGGATGTTATGGTTAGATAACATCACTGACTCAATGGACTTGAGTTTCAGTGAACTCCAGGAGATAATGAATGACAGGGAAGTCTGGCATGCTGCAGTCCATGGGGTTGCAAAGTGTCAAATACGACTTAGTGACTAAAGGATAACAAACATCAAAGGATTGACTCTAACAATTTCAGATTGAATTTAAGAAGTTAAAATAGCCAATATTTACTAAACAGTATGTGCTCTGAACTGTCAGTGACTTTATATGAATTATAAAATACAACTCATTAGTACTCCTGGCATTACAATTAATAATTTTGGTAGCTCAGATTAGATATTGAACATAGACAATCAAATGATTATATTATTTGTTTTTGTTGTTCAGTCTCTGAACAGCTCTGTCATGTCGAACTCTGCGACCCCTGGACTTCAGCACACCATGTTTCCCTGTCCTTTACTATCTCCATGAGCTTGCTCAAATTCATGTCCATTGATTCAGTGATGCCATCCAACCATCTCATCCTCTGTTGTCCCCTTCTCCTGCCTTCACTATTTTCCAGCATCGGCTTCTTTTCCAAACAGTTGACTCTGCATCAGGTGGTCAAAGTATTGGGAGATTATATTACACTTGTCACATTTTTTCTTTTATATATCCATCGATCTTGAGTTGCTCCCATGTATTTTTAATATAAAAATTAGTTTACCAAAATCCTAGGGTTACAAATTGGAGATGGTAGTTTCTTTTCATCAGACAAAACGTTGAGAATTGTAAAAACACTGTACTTTCCAAAAGTTACGTACCTTTAATTTTTTTTTCCTTTTTTTTGAAAAATATGGTCTGACAACTGTGAAGAAAGAAAAGAAGGAAGTGTGAACAGAGAAATATGTGCTATGATACATAGGAAAGAAGATAAGATGCTTAAAAAGGATTTTGAATTTTTTTCTTTTTTTAAATTTACTCTATCTCCAAAGTTATTCAAAATTTTTGGTGTTGTATGAATGCTTAGAGATGTTCATAGATGAAGAAAGACACACCTCAAAAGAGTACAGTGTTATTCTAGTTACAAAACTGAATTTCTCTGCCCTGCCCCTTGTTCCAGGAGACTCCACTATAGTTCAAATCCTCATTACCAATGTCTTAGTCTCTTGCAGTGAAGTTACCTGCATCCAGTACCTTCACATCCCTCCCCCAATTTTTCTTACACACACACACACACACACACACACACACACACACACACACACACAGAGTCTTAAGTACTACTCATATATTTTAAATTTCCCCATTTAAACTACTGATTCATTACTTCCCTTCTTTTCTTCTCGGATTATAAACAATTCCTAAGCCATGTGCTAAGGATGATGTATTACCTCAGCTTCTTTCTACAGTTTTTCTCTCTAGTCCCTTGAACTATATTCAAGGCACCAGTTAGGTTTCTAATTTCTTCAGGATACAAGAGACTCCCAATATTTTCTATTTTACTTTTCTGATGCATTTTAATTATATAAAAAATACTATTTTATTATTACCTGAAGTATATGATTTTATATCTTTTAAAAATATAATAGGAACTTTTTTGCTTTTGATAAATCGCAAAAGGTGCTTGTGTCCAGTTTATTTATATATGTATTTCCTTGAGTCCATTGTTAGCTACTAGAGAACAGTTATTAGATGTGCATTAATTCACAAATATTTATACAGAATATAAAGCATTCAAAAAACTCTAAGGCACGTTTCAGTAATAATTTCACACGAAAAGCTCTTCCCATCATAGAGTGCATGGACTGGTTCAGAGATACACAGCACTTGAATCAGTTATAACTCTCAGATACAACGTTGTGAGTGCAGTATGTCGTATGTACATGTGTGAATGTTTTGGTTTGAATATGTGCGTCTTAGCTAAAAAATATTTAGACTGTAGGCTTTTTCATGTACATTCCTGTATATTCATTCTTACCTAGTGTTTATCTAACTTTTTCCCTCTTCTGTTCACTTTTTCCATATACATTATCAATAGCATAGGACACTAGAAAGTTACCCACTAAAGCAAAATTGTATAATAAAATGAGCCCCTCTGATTCAGTACTCATATTTATTAAAATTGTTGAAATCAGAGTATTTGAAGTTTCTTTTTTTCTGAGTTAGGCTTTAAACTGTTCTTTCTTATGCATGAGTTTTTTTCATGGCAATTTAGAGGAGAACATTTTTGCCAAACCACAGTGTAGGATTTAGGTAAATGTATTAATTTTAGTAAATGGATGATACCTAGAAGTATCCAGATAGTAAATACTTTCTCTAAAATGGAGATTTATTGATTTTTGTACAACACTTACATTTCCATTGGCCCACTACTCTCCTGCCAAGTCATCTGCACTGTAACCTCATGGAGAGTTAAAAGGTAGGAAAAACGGCACACGAGGTGCATGCTAAAAGAAGCTGTTTGTCCTTTGGCAGTCTCTGTAACACACATGCCAAGCACAGATGGTAAAGATGTTCCTGGCTTCTACCACTATCTTGACAGTCCAAATGCAGTCAGAGATCACCAGAAAAGGGTAAATGCCACATCTCCCAGATGAAACAGCAAAACCTCTAGTCTTTTGAAATGCTTTCTTCAGAACATCAGGTTTGTGTCCATCTGATTTTTGTTAACTTGCTAACAGAATTGAAAAGAACCATATGAGTAGGATGAAAAGAAGGTGGGAGATTCCTCTCAAAACCCTTAGCAGCAATTATGTTATAAAAATCACCATGGTTATCTTGGCACATTTATATAGCTGAAGAAATTATTTATTTTGAATGTACATTTTATTCATTTCTCTGTCCAGTCCTCAACAAGACAGATTGAAAAATAAGCTTCATAAGTTAAAGTGCTTTCATTATACTAAGGAAGCTTAGCTCCTTAAAATGATGAATTATATTCAAATGAAAGGATCTTTAATTGAAGTACTCATGCCACTTCAAAAAGAAAACAAAACAACAACAAAAAAATGTAACCTCTAACTTCCTTATTGCAGGGATTTGTAAGAAGATAGAATTGATTATTTTTCCTTAGTTTTCAAAAGAATAGACCAAAATTTAATCTAAAGTGATTTAAATGGGGGGGAGACTTACCACAGATCAAGAAGTTCTGGGCAAGCAGAATTAAATTAATTATAGCTCCTAAACCATAATTACTTTCAATCAAGACGAAGCATAGCAAACAGGATGTGGAGTCTCAATATATTATAGCTTATTTATATGTTGGAAAAATAATTTTTCCTCAAAATCTATACTTGGGTCTCAATGAAACTTTATTGAATTGGTTCTTGATATAGAAGTCTTAATATCCAAATCTTTAATTCAAGTACAACTTTTTCACCAGAATAGGTGATAACATACTCTCTCTAATTTTCCAACTGAGGAAATCTGAAGTAATTTTTGACTCAATAGTTTTCATTATTTTATGTATTCAAGTTGAGTGGTTAACACTTTTGACTCTACTGTCTCTTCACCCCTTTGTATATACTTGTAAGTTTTTTGTATAAACATGCGTCTTATTTGTACACCAAAATTCTTTCTGTAAAAATATCTTTCTATATAAGCTCATGAACAAATTGTGAACATGCATAATTACCCTCAGAATCTATTAATTTTATAGCCCAGTGACACCACCTCATTGAACATATGAGTCTAAAGACTCTTACATTGTAGAGAGTTTGTGGAGACAACGCCTTCATTTGTCTTATTCTAATTTGAGAGTCCAAACTCTTCTCTAATATGGGAATCTTCTGGGTTAGAGCATCTTTAGACTAATTAACATTTGTATTTTTATTTCATGGACCAAATTCAATGAAACTTTTCATAAATCACCCTAGAAATAAGATCTGAAATGCAGTGCTTTATGTGTTTTCAACCTACACCACAGATGTTTTTTTAATAATTCACATGAACTCAAGAATTATCTCAGATTAATGGTAATGAGTCCTGTTTATGGCAGTTGCATAGGGGTACTTATTGAATCAATAAATCAATTACAATAATGTTAACTCCTACTGAATCAATCATAAGTTCTTCTCTTGAACCAGTTATTAAAGGTCACATTGCTAATATGTGAACATCAAAATCCATTGCTGCTGAAATTTCTAATAAATGTCTTTGCCCCTGAGGGAGTATTTCTTTAATTCAGTCTGTGGAATGGAGGGGCAAATTAATTCCTGAAAGATTTAGACTCTGGAAACATAGAGTTTGGGTAAATAAATGTTTGAATAGGAGGGAAAAATCTTGGCAATGTCAATTTCCTTCAACATAGGTTTTCTTATAACACTGAGAAAGAGTGATTACTGAAGAACACAATCTATCTAAATTCTGAGAAGTAATGTTCTCATAGCTTCTTTTCAGATGAACTAGGAGACTCCTGACAATGTTTTCAATGTGTATCACTCTAGTCTCTTGTTAATATCTGGCACTAGGATGAATAATAATTCCTAAGATGTTTTAGGGAAATAAGTTTATTACTAAACAGTATGGAATAAAATGCAGAAGATAATATTATCAACAATAATTTCTCTATACTTCAAGTTACTTTTTCTCCATGTTTATCAGTAACATGGCCAATAATATAATCCAAGATCTATATTTGAGTTAAAAGATAAACTGAAAACTTCAAGATAAATCATTATAATGTACAACATATTACAATATAATGTAATATATTTATAGTACAAAATAGTAGATATCCTCTTAAATATCTGATGAAAATACATGCAGTCATATATACAGATTATTAGGGATATTTTAGAAATGAATCAATTTATCAAATTATGATATCACTCATGTAAAATGATGTTTTCTTTTCCTTTTTGGAGATTAAATAAAAACAGGCAAACATATATATATATATATACACACATATATATATACATTTACAAATATAAGTATGGGCAAATATATATACAGGATATATATACAGGAGAGACAGAAGTACACATGCACACATACACACACACTGCAATTTTACATACATAAAATAGATAAGGACAAGTAGTTAAAAGCAGATTAAAATTTTAATTATAATGTTCTGATATTCTAAAAAGCCAAAGTGCATTTGTTAATTATTAATGTGTGGATATAATAGTTAACTAAATTTTTACTAATTAAAACTTATACAGAATGAAAAAAAATCAACGGTGCCAACGTATTTGGGGGCATATTTAAGAGAAGGGGATGAAAGAGTCATTTAAAATATTAAAAGCCAGCTTAAACTTTGTTTGAAATATTTTTCCTGCTTAATATTAAACTTATATTTCCACTACGTTTTTGCATCAGTGCAGTTATATTAGAGTAGCATTTTTAATTGAGATTTCTGTAAAAAGATGACTAGTTCACTAAAGATATAAATGGTATTGACAACATATAATAAAATTATCTGATAAATATTAGTATTCAAAACTAAACGGGATCTTACCACAGAGAGAGAGGTGAGAAAAATTGAAGAGATATGAAAGATATAGTCAGCATATCTACAAAACAGTACTTAAGACCAAGTAGCTATTTCTAAGGTTAACAAAACAAACAAAAGAAAAACTCGAGTGTTTTCTATGATTCTGATGATCCTATCTCCCTCAGTTAGTGCAGGCCCTCAGTTATGTCCGACTCTGCACCCCCATGGACTGTAGCACGCCGGGCCTCCCTGTCCATCACCAACTCCCAGAGCTTGCTCAACTCATGCGCATCGAGTCTGTGATGCCATCCAATCATCTCATTCTCTGCCGTCCCTTTCTCCTCCTGCCTTCAATCTTTCCCAGCATCAGGGTCTTTTCAAATGAGTCAGTTCTTCCTTTCAGGTGGCCAAAGTACTAGAGTTTAAGCTTCAGCATCAGTCTTTCCATTGAACATTCAGGACTGATTTCCTTTAGGATGGACTGGTTTGTTCTCCTTGTAGTCCAAGAGACTCTCAAGTGTCTCCTCCAACACCACAGTTCAAAAGCATCAATTCTTTGGCACTCAGCTTTCTTTATAGTCCAATTCTTACATCCATACATGAATACTAGAAAAACCATAGCTTTGACTAGGCAGACCTTTGTTGGCAAAGTAATGTCTCTGCTTTTTAATATGCTGTATAGGTTGGTTATAGCTTTTCTTCCAAGGAGCAAGTGTCTTTTCATTTCATGGCTACAGTCACCATCTGCAGTGATTTTGGAGCCCTCCAAAATAAAGTCTATCACTGTTGCCATTGTTTCCCCATCTATTTGCCATGAAGTGATGGGACAGGATGCCATGATCTTAGTTTTCTGAATGATGTTTTAAGCCAACTTTTTCACTCCTCTCTGACTTTCATCAAGAGACTCTTTAGTTCTTCACTTTCTGCCATAAGGGTGATGTCATTTGCACATTTGAGGTTATTGATATTTCTTCCAGAAATCTTGATTCCAGCCATCTCCCTCACATCCAATTAATCAGGTCCTTGTATCACTCTCCTAAACTTTTCTCAAGAAACTGCAGTTATTTATTCTTTCTTTCAACACCCTCATTTCAGACATTATAGTCTCCCTTATCCATTTTAGCAGATTCCAATCTTTCCTTTCTCCTGTTGATTTTCCACATTGTCATTAAAGTGATATTCTTAACAGCTATTTTCACTACATCACTGTGTTGCTCAGTGCCTCTTACAGTTTAATATTTCATTCCAAAATAAAATTTAAATTCTTTAACACTGCCCACTGTAGAAGGAAATGGAAACCTATTCCAGTATTCTTGTTGGAGAATTCCATGGACAGAGGAACTTGGCAGGCTACAGTCCATGGGGTCACAAAGAGTCAGACATGACTGAATGATTAACACACACACACACAACACTGCCCACAAGACCACTCTGAAACACAAATATTTAATGGTGATCTCTATACAGTTGTAAAAGGTAAACACTGGCTGTTCTGAGTATCTTTTACTTCTCATTTAGTTCCATAAATTGTGTGACCTCTGTCTGTTTGTGAATGCTGTTCACACCTGGATAAGTTATACTCATCGTTTTCAAACCTTCCTTGAAGACCACTTTGAAGATTTCTTGGTGAGTTTATGAAACTGTCCCTATGTAACCATATTTCTCTTATCATGCATATTGAATTATTTTATATATATATATATATACACACATATATACATACATACATACATATCCTTCTTTATTCTTTAAGGACAACACTTATTTCCATCATGCTCACCATTATTATACTTTAGTCACCTGAATGGCCACATGCCTACACCAAGAAATTACTCTTGGCCAACACACTTATATTAAATATTTTGTGTATTATTTCTAACAGCTTTCAAACTACATGCTATTTCTTGCCTATGCCAGTTTAGTATTATATATCATTTATTGTCAAACAAAATGATTGACTGTTTTTAATAGTGAGTGCCAACTGGTTTCAAAATTGTTATGTACTTATTTGAGTATGATTCTTTTCTTTTTAAACCTAAAACTCTAATTATTTCATTTTTATATCTTGCTTTGTAATTGTGTCTTTTCATTTGGGAATTGGGATGAATCCTATATTCTAACATTTTGTTAATTAAAAAAAATACTATCCAAATTAGGTTATTCTTTGGGTGAAGAAGAAGATGCAACCAAAACAAAAGTAGGTGTACAGATACAGATGATATACAATGGAGAAAAGTTTTTTTTTTTTTTTTAACAACTTGAAGATAGAGAATTAAAAGTAGCATTTGATATTTTAATAAATATATCCCATGCATATTTCACTACAGTCCATGCAAAGTAGCATGGCTTTATAAAACTTTACTTTTAACATACAGATGGCTAACAAACACATGAAAAGATGCTCAACATCACTCATTATCAGAGAAATGCAAATCAAAACCACAATGAGGTACCATATCACGCCACTTAGAATGGCTGCTATCAAAAAGTCTGCAAACAATAAATGCTGGAGAGGGTGCAGAGAAAAGGGAACCTCTTACACTGTTGGTGGGAATGCAAACTAGTACAGCCACTATGGAGAACAGTGTGGAGATTCCTTAAAAAACTGGAAATAGAACTGCCATACGACCCAGCAGTCCCACTGCTGGGCATACACACTGAGGAAACCAGAATTGAAAGAGACATATGTACCCCAGTGTTCATCACAGCACTGTTTACAATATCCAGGACATGGAAGCAACCTAGATGCCCATTGGCAGATGAATGGATAAGAAAGCTGTGGTACATATACACCATGGAATATTACTCAGCTATTAAATGGAACACATTTGAATCAATTCTAATGAGGTGGATGAAACTGGAGCCTATTATACAGAGTGAAGTAAATCAGAAATAAAAACACCAATACAGTATATCAATGCATATATATGGAATTTAGAAAGATGGTAACAATGACCCCATATGTGAGACAGCAAAAGAGACACAGATGTAAAGAACAGATTTTTGAACTCTGTGGGAGAAGGTGAGGGTGGGATGATTTGAGAGAATAGCATTGAAACTTGTATATTATCATATGTGGAACAGATTGCCAGCCTTAGTTTGATGCATGAGACAGGGTGCTCAGGGCTGGTGCACTGGGATGACCCTGAGGGATGGGATGGGGAGGGAGATGGGAGGGGGGTCCAGGATGGGGAACACAAGTACACCCATGGCTCATTCATGTCAATGTGTGGCAAAAACCACTACAATATTGTAGAGTAACTAGACTCCAATTAAAATAAACAAATTGTTTTTTAAAGAAACCTTTACTTTTAGATAGAGAATATCTACCTGACATGATATCAAGAGGAATAAGTTAATTAGAAGTAACATTTCTCATAATAAACTTTTTCATAATGTTTAACTATTATTTAAAACATTGTGCAAATAATATAGAAAGTGAAGCAAGTCATTTTGTGTACTGCTGCTAAAATTTTGGCTTTTAGTCTAGTTAGCCCTGTTACCATTCAAGGGATACAATTGGAAGTGGGATTTGAGTGAATGGTGGAATTTCCCCCCCCACCTTTGGAAGAATTTTCAGCCACCCTGCCATGACCTTCATATATCCAAGTCCAACTTTTCCCACCTCACAATCCTGTATATGTCCCTAAGAACTTCACTGATTCCCTATATGAGCCTTACTGCTTAGAAAATATATTGCCTAATATACTATATTCATTTTATACATCCACAATAACAAATTTCCTCACACACTGCATCAGAAGTAACACAAATCTTTTACCTTTAAAGTTCTGGAGGCCAGAAGTCTCATGCAGATCCCAAAAGGCTAAAATCAAGGGATTGGCAGTGCTGTGTTATTTCCTGGAGGTTCTAAAAGAAACACAAATTTCAAGCTCATTCATGTGTTGGCAAAATTCAGTTACATGTAGTATAAGACTGAGGTTTCTGTTTCTGTTTTTGGTGGTTGTTAGTTGGAGACCACCCTCATCCCCATATACCTTTCTGTACTCCTTCTGCAAATCACCTATGTTTCAAAATTACCAACAAGGTATCAAGTTCTCATGCTGTCATATCTCTGCCCCCTTTTCCATCATTATATGTCTCTGGACTAGAATCAGGAAAAGATTCTCTACTTTTAAGTACTTGTGTGATTAGACTGGACTCCTCCCTCTGGACTATCCATGACAATCTCTTTATCTAAGTCCATGGACTTGGTTACACCTGAAGAGTCCTTTGGCCACGTAATGTAACATATTCACAGGTTCCATGGACATCTTTTGGTGGCTATGGGGGTAAAAAGAGGATGCATTATTCTGCCTACCATATCCTCTTTTGAATCAACTAATGGTTTTGCCAATTTCTTTACTATTACTGTCAAAAATAATGGAAAGTGTTTATCTATTATTGGTATCTAACTTTCCAAACACTTCCAGTTCCCTTTACCTCGCCTAATGTTGGAAAATGCAACAAAAGGGCTAGGGATTTGGTTTAAAATTTGGACTTACATAAGCCATCCAAATGAAATTAGGCCATCTTCATAGTGCCATGTGTATGGCTGATTTTATATATACTACTTTCTATCTTGCATTAGTTATTACTTTTAATAAAATATTTAAGAACAGAAAATATTATTTGAAGATTATTTTTAAAATATTCTTGTACATTTCAGAATCTCCCACAAATCTAGAAAAAACCTAATGTGAAGACTATAAAATCAGTAACATTTGCAATCTCAGGAAATTGTAAACTGATTAACATCACTGGTGTAGCATCAGAGAGCCTGAGTTCAAAGAACAGTTGTAGTCCCAAATTCTGTAACTTTGGGCAAGTTATTGAATTCCTCTAAGCTTTACATCTAATGTGGATAATAATAATAACATCTAATGACAGTGTTTCCATGAGGATTAATTAAGACAGTACCATGTCTTAATTAATGGTAAAAAATTTAATATGTGTTAGTTTTGAATGGCAAAATGCATTAGTCAAGTTTTCTATTTGTCTTCCTGAATTTATGAATAAACAAATAATTTTATGAATTAATATACATCTTAAGACTCTGATATTAAAATTAATACATTTTAATAGCACTTCTTTGCAATTGTGGCTCTAGTTATAAAAAGAAGTTTTCAAATGCCCACTGAAAACTTTCTGTTAAAATTCCATGGGGGGAAAAAGTTTTTAAAATAGAGGAACTGTCAACCTCATGGCTATTAATTTTTAGAATAATTATTAATTAAGTTTAATTTCTGAAGCAAATTACATATATTTATATCAGTTCCAAGAACTCTCACTTCTTTAAAAATCTTTTTATTAAAGTATGACAAATGTAGAGAAGGATGTACAAATCTTATGTGAAAAGTTCAGTGAATTTTTAAAAGTTAATACAACTATGTAGCCACCACAAAAATTAAGCATTAATTCCAAGACTATAGAATCCTACTTTTCCTAACTTAATTTTTAATTGTACTTCCATGGATTCATTTGCAACCTTTTGAACATTATGTGAATAGAATAATCTAGTGTTCTATTTTTTCACTTCTATCATGTTTTGTCAATGCTATACTATCATATATGGCAGTATTCTACTTATGTCCAGTGTTATTTAAATTATATTTTAGAAATATAATGTAATGAATTTATCTAAATTACTCTTGAAATATATTTGACTACATAGTTTCAAGTTATATAGGACCAAAAATATGACTAATGCATATCGACATGACTTTTAATATATTTATATACAGATTATTGTTGAGTATATACCTATGAGTGGAGGCTCTTGTGATCAGTTACGTAATTAAAAGCAGTTATACAATCAATCATCAGAGTTTGTACATTCTAATTATTTCATATACTTAACAATTATATTTTTAGCCATTTTGTTTTATACAGTGAATTTTTAATGTGATTTTATTTTCACTTTGTCAATAATACATTGAGTGATTTTCATATATTTATATTTCATTTTGCTTTTTGTGATGTCTCTGTTCTATGTCTGTGTTACATTCTTAGATTCTCTTTCTTTCTGTCGTGCATTTATACGTATTCTTTATATATTCTAGATATAAAGTCCTTGTCAAGGATAACACATGCAAACTTCACTTATTCTCTGGAGTTTGCACTTTCACTTTCTACGCCTTGCGATGGACTGATTCTTCGGTGATTCCCAATGGTTATGCTATTTTCTGGTATACATGGCTCAGTATGACTCTGCCCACTTATATATGGGAATGTGACTTGCTTTTCACCAAGAAATATATCAAAGTGGAAGGGATATTACCCTGGGATTAGCTTGCACTACATGGCAGTAGAGTTGAGATGTTACTTTCAGGATTATGTAACATTTTACACGAGACACTATTTTAGCAGTGTAGATAAATCATTCCTGCTGGCTTAAGGAAGAGAGTAGGCATGCTGAAGAAGTTAATGTTGCAAGAAACTGCAGAAGCCCTTTAGGACTAGAGAAAAGCCTTAAAGAGACAGTCAGCAAAGAGTAAGAATCTCAGTTATGCAGCTGCAAAGAAAGGGATTTTGATAACAACCAGAATTAGTTTGGACACAAATTCTTCAAACCGATGTAGTCCAACTGCAATCAGTGTGTGCGTGTTTCTGTGCGTGTGTGTATACATATGGAAATTAATAAAATTATATTAAAACCTACAGAGGCATGAACAGTAAAGAAGTAAGACTATTTTCAAGAACAGAGTTCACTGTGTATTAATTTATAATTAATATAAAGCTACTGCAATTAGTCAGGGTTATAGGCACAAAGATAGATAACTAAACCCATAGAATATATTCAAGATACTAAAGAGACCCAGATATAAATGGATTTTCATACACTGAAAATGTGGCCCTGCAAAGCAGTGCAAAATGTTCAGTCTTTTAAAATCATGGCATTAGATTAATTAAATAGTTTCATAAAAAAGAGTAAACCATGAAAGCTACCATATACCATACACTAAGCCCACACGAAATAGATTGCAAAAAGTAAAATAACTCATCTTCTAGAAAATAGCATAGAAAAAAAATCTCTAGGATCTTGGAACAGCCAGTAATTTCTCAAATGGGACACAGTATATGAACAACAACAACAACAACAACAAAAAATAGAGGCGTATTGACCTAAATTAAAAATAATAGCTACTATTTATTAAAATATATCATTATGTCAGTTTTCCTTTTTTATGTAATAAACTACCATGGATCTAGTGACTTATAATAATGAATATTTATTATTTGTATGAGTCAGAAATCCAGGCATGGTTTCACTGTCTGCTCAGGATGTCGGTCAAAAGTCTGACTTATTCTCAGAATTCTGTTGTTAATCTTCTAGGTAATGAAAGAAAGATAATTCTTCTCTTATATCCTGATTTTCCTCAGGAGCATTGATTTCTCTCTTATGTCTCAATCTCCCTGCTCTAATGTATCTTCAAAGTGTTCTAAGGCTCACCAAAAGGGGAAAAACAGGAAAAGTTTTATCAAGGGAACTGCCAGTGATTGATGTCAATAAGGCAACTTAAAGAGTAAAGTGTTCAAAGTCAGACATGTTCAGTATTTTCTCTGCTGATCTTTCTAACATTCTTATGCCTGGCAGCACAACTTTTTTTTTGAAGTCAAACTGATGCAACAATTAATTTGGTGCTCATCCACATACAATCCATATGATGGTGGACAGATCACTAACATTCTGTTGGCTGTAGGATCTGTGTAACCCCTTCCTTTGAATTTTAGTGGGTTCTAAATCTACTCTGATCAATAAAACACGAAAGAAATAATTCTCTTGCCAAGATTCAGGCCCAGGACATAAGAGAGTGGCAACCTATGCATTCTATGTGTTTAAAAACAGCCTCCATTCTTTGATAAAGTTTATGAATTTCAGTGACAAGGTCCTTGAATTTCTCAGCTGTGCTTTGAGCTGACAGTCAGTTTTTCCAGCCACAAGAGTGAGAGCCATCTTCTCCAGCCTTAGTCAACCTCCCAAGCTGAGGCCAAACAGAATTGTCAAGTGAAGTCATTTTTAAGTTCCTCACCGTAAACTGATAAACAAAATAAAATTGTTGCTTTGAGCCACAGAGTTCTCATACCGTTTTCAATACAGCAATAAATAAATTTTTAAAAAGTCAAGGATCTATACTTTCTGAAAATAGATAGAGAACATTTATTCTTGCAAAGGAAGGTATTGTTGAAAAAGAAAAAAAAAAAAAAAAAGCCAGAGATTATATTCTGGGCTGAAGACCAGCTTTGGTATTCTCAAAAACACCTGAAATTATTTCTAGTACATGCTATAAAATATAGATGATATGTATTAACAATTGATAAAAGTAAGTAATGATGATTATAAATATATAATAATGCAACCTTTGTAATAGTTGAAGTATTACTTCTAGAATATTTAAGCCTAGGATGTAAGTAAACACTACAAATAATCTTTCTTATTCTTAGAAATCCATTAAAAATAAAAATAAATAATAAATGAAAGCAACAAACCATTACTTTTGCAGTCTAAGATAATTTTTAACAGAACGGCAGAATAATAAACATTATCTTTGGGGAAATGTGGGCTTCTTCAGTGGCTCAGATGGTAGAGAATCCACCTGCAGTGCAGGAGACCTGGGTTCAATCCCTGGGTTGAAAAGATCCCCTGGAGAACAGAAGGGTTACCCACTCTAGTATTCTAGCCTGGAGAATTCCAAGGACAGAGGAGCCTGGCTGGCTACAGTCCATGGGGTGGCAAAGAGTTGGACACAACTGAGTGACTTTCAGTACACACTTTGGGGAAATGTAGGAGGCTAATTCTGGCAAACCCTTCTATTTTCCTACAAGAAAATCTTTAAAAAAACAGTTTTTGATATCAAAAAGAAATGCACTACCTTAATAAGAGATACATGTAAGATCAGTTAGCACTCAGTTACACGGTTCCCTTAATTTTGAGAATAATTACAGGTGCTAGGAGAAGCCTATCCTTTCCCCTTGCTGTGAAGAGCACTTTCATTTTTTTCTCCTTAGTGGCAATTTTTCCTCTATCTGACTCTGAAGGACTAACACCCAGGTTCTTCATTTTTTCTCATATATCCTTTTTCTAGCAAATCCATGCTTCAAAAGTATTTTTATTCTTCCATAGTTGCATTTCATTAAGTGTCATATACTTGTACATTTTCTCATGTAGGTCTCTTTTTAAAGATTAATTAGCTAATTAATTTTTGGTTGTGCTGAGCCTTTGCTGCTGCCCACTGACTTTCTCTAGTTGTGGAGAGTGGGGGCTACTGTCTAGTTGTGGTATGCTCACTATGTCTTATCACAAGACCAGGTTCAATAAATATGGAAATGCCTACTAACGCTGCACTGTATCCCATGCCCCATCCTCAAGTTGTGACTCTAATAAAACCCGATGCTAATTTGCATGCAGTTTCTGCTTTAGTACTCATTTGAGTTTCATAAACAGTCTCTTGATGAGAGTGAAAGAGGAAAGTGAAAAAGTTGGCTTACAATTCAAGATTCAAAAAACTAAGATCATGTCATCTGGTGCCATCACTTCATGGCAAATAAAAGGGGAAAAAGTGGAAGCAGTGACAGTTTTTATTTTCTTGGGCTTCAAAATTACTGTGAGCAATGACTGCAGCCATGAAAATAAAAGACACTTCCTCCCTGGAAGGAAAGCTAAGACAAACCTAGACAGTCTAGACAGATGAAATGGGGAGGGAGGAGGGAGGGAAGTTTAAGAAAGAGGGAATATATGTATATGTATGGCTGATTCATGTTGATGTGTGGTAGAAACCATAACAATATTATAATTATCCTCCAACTAAATATAAAATAAAATTTAAAAGCAGACATATCACTTTGCCAACAAAGGTTCACATAGTTAAAGCTATGGTATTTCCAGGAGCCATGTACAGATGTGACAGCTGGACCATAAAGAAGCCTGAGCACTGAAGAACTGATACTTGGAAATTGTGCTGGAGAAGATTCTTGAGAGTTCCTTGGACTGCAAGAGATCAAACAGTCAATCCTAAAGGAAATCAACCCTCAATACCGATTAGAAGGACTGGTGCTGAAGCTGAAGGTCTGATGCTCTGGCTAACTGATGTGAAGAGCCAACTCAGTGGAAAAGAACCTGATGTTGGGCAAGATTGAAGGCAAAAGAAGGGGGCAGCAGAGGATGAGATGGTTAGACAGCATCACTGACTCAGTGGACATCAGTCCAGTTCAGTTCAGTCACTCAGTCGTGTCTGACTCACTGTGACCCCATAGACTGCAGCACTCCAGGCTTCCTTGTCCATCACCAACTCCCAGAGATTACTCAAATTCATGTCCATTGAGCAGTGATGCCATCCAATCATCTCATCCTATGCTGTTCCTTTATCCTCCTGCCTTCAATGTTTCCCAGCATCAGGGTCTTTTCAAATGAGTCAATTCTTTGCATCAGGTGGCCAAAGTACTGGAGTTTCAGCTTCAGAATCAGTCTTTCCAAAGAATGTTCAGGACTGATTTTCCTTGGAATTGACTGGTTTGACATCCTTGCTGCCCAAAGGACTCTCAAGAGTCTTTTCCTACAATGCAGTTCAAAAGCATCAATTCTTTGGTGCTCAGATTTCTTTATAGTCCAAATCTCATATCCATACATGACTACTAGAAAAACCATAGCTTTGACTAGACGGACCTTTGTTAGCAACTTAATGTCTCTGCTTTTTAATATGCTGTCTAAGTTGGTTACAGCTTTTCTTGCAAGGAGCAAGCGTCTTTTAATTTCATTACTGCAATCACCATCTGCAGTGATTTTGGAGCCCAGAAAAATTAAGTCTGCTACTGCTTCCATTTTTTTCCATTCATTGCCATGAAGTGATGAGAGCGGATGCCATGATCTTAGTTTTCTGAATGTTGAGCTTTAAGTCAACTTTTTCACTCTCTTTCACTTTCATCAAGGGGCTCTTTAGTTCTTCTTCACTTTCTGCCATAAGGGTGGTGTCATCTGCATATCTGAGGTTATTGATACTTCTCTCAGCAGACTTGATTTCAGCTTGTGCTTCATCCAGCCTGGCATTTTCCATGATGTACTCTGCATATAAGCTAAATAAGCAGGATGACAATATACAGCTTTGACTCACTCCTTTCCTCACTTGGAACCAGTCTTGTTCCATGTCCAGTTCTAACTATGCTTCTAGACCTGCATACAGATTTCTCAGGAGATAGGTCAGATTGTCTGGTATTTCCATCCCTCTAAGAATTTTCCAAATTTTGTTGTGATCCACACAGTCAAAGGCTTTGGCATAGTCAAATAGATGTTTTTCTGGAACTCTCTTGCATTTTCGATGATCCAGTGGATGTTGGCAATTTGATCTCCGGTTCCTCTGCCTTTTCTAAATCCAGCTTGAACATCTGGAAGTTCACAGGTCATGTATTGTTGAAACCTGATTTGGAGAATTTTGAGCATTACTTGCTAGCGTGTGAGATGAGTGCAGTTGTGCAGTAGTTTGAATCTTTGGCATTGCTTCTCTTTGGGATTGGAATGAAAACAGACTTTTTCCAGTCCTGTACCACTGCTGAGTTTTCCTAATTTGCTGACATATTGAGTGCAGCACTTTCAGAGCATTATCTTTTAGGATTTGAAATAGCTCAACTGGAATTCCATCACTTCCTCTAGCTTTGTTTGTAGTGATATTTCCTAAGGCCCAGTTGACTTTCCATTGCAGGATGTCTGGCTTGTGGGTGAGTGATCACATAATCGTGGTTATCTGGGTCATTAGACATTTTTTGTATAGTTTTTCTATGTATTCTTGCCACTTCTTCTTAATATCTTCTATTTCTGTTAGGTCCACACTGTTTCTGTCCTTTATTGTGCCCATCTTTGCATGAAATGTTCCCTTGGTATCTCTAATTTTCTAGAAGAGATGCCTAGTCTTTCCCATTCTATTGTTTTCCTCTATTTCTTTGCATTGATCACTACAAAAGGCTTTCTTATCTCTACTTGCTAGTTTTTGGAACTCTGCATTCAAGTGGATGTATCTTTCCCTTTCTCCTTTGTCTTTAGCTTCTCTTCTTTTCTCAGCTATTTGTAAGGCCTCCTCAGATAGCCATTTTCCCATTTTGCATTTCTTTTTCTTGGGGATGGGCTTGATCCCTGCCTCCTGTACAATGTCACGAACCTCCGTCCATAGTTCTTCAGGCACTCTGTCTATCAGATCTAATCCCTTGAATCTATTTCTCACTTCCACTGTATAATCATAAGGGATTTGATTTAGGTCATACCTGAATGGTCTAGTGGTTTCCCCTACTTTCTTCAATTTCAGTCTGAATTCACAATAAGGAGTTCTTGATCTGAGCCAGTCACCACCTGGCCTTGTTTTTGCTGACTGTATAGAGCTTCTCTATCTTTGGCTGCAAACAATGTATCAATTTAATTTTGATGCTGACCATCTGGTGATGTCTTGTGTTGCAGGAAGAGGGTGTTTGCTATGACCAACCAGTACGTCCTCTTGGCAAAACTCTGTTAGTCTTTGACCTTCTTCCTTTTGTACTACAAGGCCAAATTTGTATGTTACTCCAAGTGTTTCTTGACTTCCTACTTTTGCATTCCAGTCCCTATAATGAAAAGGACATATTTTTGGGTGTTATTTCTAGAAGCTCTTGTAGGTCTTCATAGAACCATTCAACTTCAGCTTCTTCAGCATTACTGGTCGGGGCATAGACTTGAATTAGTGTGATATTGAATGGTTTGCCTTGAAAATGAACAGAGATCATTCTATCATTTTTGAGACTGCATCCTAGTACTGCATTTCAGACTCTTTTGGTGACTATGATTGCTATGCCATTTCTTCTAAGAACATGAATCTGAAAAATTTCTGGTAGACAGTGAAAGATAAGTGGACCTTGTCTGCAGTCCTTTGGGTTGCAAAGAGTCGGACACACTTTATCAATTGAACAACAAAACAACAAAAATATACAGATTATTTTGTTCTGAAAGTTATCTTTCCCAAACCTACAAAATATATATAAAAGATAACTTGGTTTATAAAACAAATCTCAGAATTTTCTTGAATAGCTTCAAAGACAGTACCACTTCCTTGTAATGATAACAATCAAATATTTTAGAACTGTCACTTTACAAATTTTTTATTGCATAAAACAATAAATTTTAAAATATTTTTTCAATGTAGAGAACAAACTGGACAAACATGCACAGTAGTTATACAGCAACAAAGTGGTTTTTGTTGGGGATTCTGAATACAACTTAAAAGAATGGAATTTCATTTATAATCTCTAGAAAAAACATTTACTTCATATTTAATATGTTACTATCAACAAAAAGGAAAAAAAGAAGATAAATCAGTGGATATATAAAGGAGAACAGCACAAGATGATTATTTTAAGTGCATGCAGTAATAGCAAAATATTTATGCTCAAATCGATGCCTGCACAAAAATTAACTATAATAGAATAAGTACTTACACTCACTAATGGAATCAAAGTGAATGGCTGTCATTTTTTTCACCAGATATTTTCTATTGAAATCTGAATTTTTTCAACTGAATTCAGGTGAACACAAAGCATATATAAACTTGATATTCTTGAGGATTATCAAATCCCTAATGTGATCTGAAACGGTATTTTGAATAGTGACTTTAACTTAAGTGTCAGACTCAGATCTCTGATTTGGAAATCCCTTTGGCTAAACCTGAAGGTAGTAACTGACATAAGAAATGAGATATTTGAAAAGTACATTACAATTCTGCTGGCATGTATTCTCTTTAAAACCTCCTATATCCATAGTTCACAAGAAATGTCCCATTGCCTCATGAATATTTTAGATATGAGTAATACTTTCTGCTTAACTCTCTGTTTATTTTGGGATATAGGGCAGGCAATTTCTGAAAACCAAATCTGGTGATATTTGAATGTAATTAAATTGTTTCTGGTTAGGCTTTAAGTAAAAATAAAAGTGCTAGTTAAGGAAATGATCTTAAAATATTTTCAGATATATACATATCATATTTAGTGTGAAAAATTTAGCTACTATAAGATCCAATAGAGTATTTATGACTTTCATATCACTTTCAGTATTAAATCAGAGATAGAATCCAATGAACAAAATACTCCATAATTTAAACATTCAAGAATCAAATTTATTATCACACTAATCAGAAAGGTATGTGAGATGCTGCATCCAAAACTAAGTAATATGCCTTTCATTGCTTGATGCTGCTGCTGCTGCTGCTAAGTCGCTTGAGTCGTGTCCAACTCTGTGTGACCCCATAGACGGCAGGCCCCCAGGCTCCCCCGTCCCTGGGATTTTCCAGGCAAGAACACTGGAGTAGATTGCCATTTCCCTCTCCAGTCCATGAAAGTGAAAAGTGAAAGTGAAGTCACTCAGTCGTGTCCGACTCTTCGTGACCCCCGGACTGCAGCCCACCAGGCTCCTCCATCCATGGGATTTTCCAGGCAAGAGTACTGGAGTGGGGTGTCATTGCCTTCTCCTGCTTGATACTACACTGAATAAACGGATCCTCAATACATTCTTGCCCCAATGAATCAACACACCAAATTAAATTAACTTTCAATCATGATTCAAGAATTGAATGGAATTGTTGCTTTGAGCATATGGCCAATGATAATTACTATGGATTTAAGCAAAAAGCATTAGAGTCCAGAGGTAAATGAAAACATTTTAATATCAAATAATATGACAACACATTTTTCAAATTGTGCCTTGCACATGTGTGCTCACTCGTGTCCTACCCTTTGTCATCCCATGGACTGTAGCCCAGTAGCTCCTCTGTACATGGAATTTTCCAGGCAAGAACACTGAAGTGGGTTGCCTATTCCTTCTCCAGAGGATCTTCCGACCTAGGGACTGAACCCTCATCTACTATATCACCTGCACTGGCAGGCAGATTCTTTATCACTGTGCCACCTGGGAAGCACCCCCTCTTTTTTTTTCTAAATTTTCAATTTTTTCATAAGCCCCCCATTTGTTTTTCACTAGATGTCAATCAATGAAATGTTGTGAATCACTAAGTGATTAATATCCTGAACACATAACACACATTGGTAGGCAATTTTGTAGGAATTAATTGACTAGTGTAATTATTTATTTATGTGTTTTACTTTGGATATAACTTTGAACCAGAAGCTGCTAGTTATGTAGAAAATGGAATATGAACCATGATGCATGGAACAAAGACCCAGCTATAAAGAAAACAATCACAAAAGAAATGACAATGAACCATTGTTTGATCAAAGAATATGAATTTGCCAGTCCTCTCATCCTTGTAAAGTTAGGAAGTATGTGCAGGGAAGACGGGAGGGATAACATGAGCAATGACACAGAGAAATTAAAAACATTATCTACTCAGTGTTATGAATGTATCCTGATATGGCAGGAAATAAGCACATGCTTGATGAAATGTCAGAAGCTAATTGCGTATTTTAAGTGCCTATTATGAATTAGGCTATTATGGTCTTTCACATGATAAATCATTTAATTTAATCCTTATAAAACTTTATTCTGAAATAGCTAGGCATAAAAATCTTACACAAAGTAGAACAAAGAAAATCAAAGACTTTGATGACCTGATAACTTCTCAAGAATTATGTTCATCTAAAAAGAACACTTATTATTTCTACAATTCAACGCTATCTCCAAGGGGATGGGCCTGCAAATCTTAGGCCTGAGTACAAAATATCTTGCTTGCCAGGATAAATAACTTTATCTTTGATTGTAAGAAGGGAAAAAATAAAAGGACAACATTATGATAGTTCTATGAACAAACTGCGTTTTAAAAGAGATATCTAGAAAACAAGTTGGGAGTTGAATTCAAAGTGAAAAAGTAGACATGTATTGAAAGAAATGAGATGGCAGACAATAAAATTTGAATAACAGCAAAGGCAGTAATATTGGCAAGAGAGCTGTAGTTATAAATAATTAAGGGGGAAAATACTTTTCCACTTGTTTTTTGAAGATGTAAAGAATAAAACTAAAATAAAAATCAGATGTGTAGAGTATTCAACAAATAGTTAAAGAAAAACAAGGGAAAAGCTAGAGAGATTATTTCTTAAAATCTTGAGAAATTTCATGTGTGTTGAATGATTCAGGAGGCACTTGGGCATCAACTGTGGGTTTTTTAATTGACCTAGCTAGAAATATATTTTTATGCCTTGGGATTTATTTTATGGTTGAATCTGTATTAATTGAAACACATGTAAAGTGAGAAGGAAAATAAACCAAAGAAGAAAGGGTTGGCAAAGCTATTTAAGGGCCATGAAAGCAAGCTAAAAATGAAAATGTCAAGGGTTTGCCAGTAACGTGAACCTACCAGAATTCTCATATACTGCCAGAAGACATGTAAAATTGCTACTATAACCTTGAGAAATTGTTTAGGTATGGCTAATTATCACTGAATATATGTGTTCTCTATAACCCAGTAATTCCTGTACTTAGCAGACAATATAGAGAAGAGCAGTTAAATATTTAACAAAAGTGTGTACAAGAATGCTCACAGCAATTCTAATAAAATAATCAAAGATTGGAAAATATTCAATACTTATCAACATTAAAAGGATAAATAAACAGAGATGCAGTCATACAAAAAACTATATAGCAGTGAGAATGAATGGCTTAATCTACATACAATAATATAGATCAACCTCCAAACATAATGTTGAGTGAGAGAAGTCAGACAAATGATTAATGATTTTCTCAACATAAAATATAATAACAAGTAATACTATTTTGTGATGTTACAAGTTAATAATGATACTCTTGAGGGAGTGCTTAGTGACCAAGATGGAGCAGGAAGTGTACAACATGTTGCTAGTAGAGATTTGTTTATTGATAGGGTTGCTGGTTACACTAGGGTGTTCAGGTTGTGTAAATCTGGTGAATTGATTAAATGTGCAATTTCCAGCATGCTTGTTAGATATCGGCACAAAGGTTTAATTGATGACACAGAGAGATGTCATGTCCAGTGACACGTAAAACTTTGAGCCCAGTTATTTTTGCTCAATTCTATGATTGATAATCAAAATTCTGTGATTAATAATCAGAGAACTATGAAGCTATTTAAAGAAAGCAAAAAGGAAAGATTATACACTGAAGTAGAAGATGGCATCATTACCTTTAGATAAATTCATACCTGTATTTTGGATGTCAATATTTGACACAATTTTGTTTAAATAAGAAGAGAAAAGTTGTCACATACTCTATGGTGCTATATATCTGAGACATGTTATGTACTAAGTGTAAACTTGAATTAGATTTCAGTCAAAGAAGTTTATGTCATCATATAACCCTTTACAAGGCTAAGCACATAAAAAGGAAAAATTACAATACTTTCTTTAAGGTGATATATAATAAAATGCTTTCTTACTTTACTCATTCTATTAAAAAGATACTTCAGCATGTCAAAATTATTTTTGGTATAAAAATGTTAGTAAGATAATACATCAGGCCCCAGTCAGTTCAGTTCAGTCACTCAGTCATGTCCAACTCTTTGCGACCTCATGAACCGCAGCACGCCAGGCCTCCCTGTCCATCACCAACTCCCAGAGTCCACCCAAACTCATGTCCATTGAGTTGGTGATGCCATCCAACCATCTCATCCTCTGTCATCCCCTTCTCCTCCTGCCCTCAATCTTTCCCAGCATCAGGGTCTTTTATTAGGCCCCAGTCATATTTGTTTAACTAAAATCATATATCTATGTAATTGATAATAACTGTGCTATTGATTGATTGTGTCAATATTTAAATATTTAATAAAATAGAAAATGACAACAAGCAAAAGTATTTTGTCATACAAAAGGATGTTGCACAATCTAGATAGAGCATTTAGTCTTGGTGTACACTTTTGAAAACCCCTACTCTTGACTAGCTCAGCAATTCATTAGAAAGTTTTTTCCAAACATGTGCTACTGTAAAGTATCTGAAGAAATTAGTGCAGAGATCAAAAGGAAAAAAATATAGAAATAAGCAGAAGTAGTCTGTAATCTATAATCTGTAAATGCGAGTTCTTTCCTGTACCTCACATTTCTAAGTGCAACCAACAGAGAGAGGATAATATGGATGACTTAATTTTAATGAACCATAAAAATTATCGATGATGCATCCACCTTTCCCCACAACCAAATATCCAAAGCCAAGAGGTGTCTTCCACTTAACTCTTAGAAGAATTATAAAGGAGATCTTTTTCTTCAGGAAAAATTTTTTTTCTTCTTAAGCTGGCATTGCTCTATCTTATTGATACCCTGATTTCTGCTAGTCTAACTTAAAACATTTTCTCTGTTTCCATTTTTGCTATTTTTTTTCAAATCTATAAAGAAAAGGAGAAAAACAAGGGAAAAATAAGTGATGTTTTATAGTTCAGTATCATGTGCCTTCAAGTCAGTATCTGTATCTCCTATATTTTCAAATTCTATTTTTACATAGAATTGCTAAAAATTTTTAAAAAGTGATTGATGCATAGTTGATTTACAATGTTGTTTTAGCTTCAGGTGTATAGCAAAGTTTTACATATATGAATACATATGTATATTTTATTTTTCAGATTCTTTTTCCATACGTGCTGGTGCTCAGTCACTAAGTCAGGTCCAACTCTTTGCAACCCCATGGACTGCAGCCCACCAAACTCCCTTGTCCATGGGAATTTCCAAGCAAGAATACTGGAGTGGGTTGCCATTCCCTCCTCCAGGGAACTTTCTGACTCCAGGATCAAACCCAGACCTTGGCAGGCAGATTCTTTACCACTGCGCTACCATATACGTTACTATAAAAATATTCAGTATATGTCTGTGTCATACAGTAGGTCCTTGTTGGTTATCTATTTTAAATATAGTAGTGTGTATATGTTTAGCCCAAACTCCTACTAATTTATCCCTCCCCACCTTTCCCCTTTATAAACCTTGTTTGTTTCCTAGTCTGTGGGACTGTTTCTGTTTTATTTAGAAGTTCATTTTCACTATTTTTTAGATTCCACATAAAAGTATATTATATGATATTTGTATTTATCTGGTTTATTTTATTTAGTATGATGCTCTCTAAGGGGTCCCTATATGTTGCTGCAAATGGCTATATTTCATTCTTATATAAAATCAGACATAGTAATTCATTTAATAAGAGGACTATATTCTAAAACTACTGATTGCGAATGATCTCAGGTAGAATTAAAAATTCTAAGCCTATCATGTCTTAGATACTGTTAATCTTGTAAAACTAGGTAAAAGAGAGAGTGTAATAAAGTGGTCTGCAATTTAAAAAATGTAAACTTTGAAACAACTCCATTTTACTAACATGGTGTTGCCACACCATATATTCACTTTGTAAGGAAGAGCATTCTTTCAAATATGTCTTGAAAGTCAAGGAACAACTCTATGAGAATGTCTTTCTATTTATATTAGTTTGTATGCATGAAGGTAAAAGATATTTTCTAAATGTGGACTTAATTTTTTAACTTGATTTAATTTTAGCAACTATCAGGAATCAAGATTCAATCTGAACTGGCTCATACAGGATTTTTGAAGACAGCCTGCTATAGATGGCCAATAATTTTCAGAGTTACAAAAAAAAAAGATATATGTATACATATATATATATGTATACATATATATGTATGTATATATATATATAGCTTTTTCTATCTCTATAATAGAAACCATACTCATACAGCTAAAGCTTTACAACTTTCTAATCTATCTGGATATTTCAAAAGTGAAACTGGAGCCCATTATACAGAGTGAAATAAGCCAGAAAGATCAAGAGAATCCAATCTTATGTCAACATATATGTTGGAAGATGTTTGCTGATTTCCATGAAAATTTTTATATATTGGTTTAGATTCAATGACACTATCAAATAATTGATAGCAATTGATATTGTTATATTTAGTGGTAAGATCATGAGTATGCTATAATAAATACATTGGTTATATGTTCTTTGATACCTCTGTTAGAATTTTACATTTTCCATAGAGCTGCTATACATGATTGTTAAAATTTATAGATAATTCATACTTGTTACTCTAAATTGAATCAATCTAAAATATTATTTATGTCTATTTCCAGAATGTCAAAAATATAAGCAAATTTTGTACAGCAATTTCATGACTGTCATACTTTTTACTCATTATTATGCTGATATTTATGAATATTTTAGGCAACAATCACATCTTCTGAAAATAAAGTTTAAAATAGACACACAAAATATATTTAATGCAATAATTTCATTTAATAATTTATATTATTTATAACTTGAAAATGGTTACTTATGATTTATAAATTTATAAATTCAAATATTTACATTATATTCTTACAATACAAATATAAATTATAAATAGCTATAATAAAACTATACATTATACATAAATGTAAATATAAATAGCTATAATAAAACTATACATTATACATAAATGTAAAATCATTTATAAAATAATTTTGAAAAACAAGATTTTTTTTTTTTCTTTTTCATGGGGCAGTTTGGAGATTTTATTTTTCTAGAAAATTTTTCTACCTCATGTGATCTTCCAAATTTATCAGATATACTATTTATCACAATATATTCTTATTTTTTGTTGCCTGAAGCATCTATAGACCTGTTCCATTTATAATAATCACAAGTATTATATGTTTCTTGTCTATGTATTTTTGATCTTGCTACATAATTTTTTGTTAGTATGCCTTCAGATCACTGATTTTTCAGTTCATACTTTCAACTGATACTTTCTTACATTATTCAAATTTCTCAATCCAGTGAATATCTCTACCCATTTTCTGTATCAAATTTCTCTATCCAGTCAGTTTTTCATTTTAACATGTCTACTGTTCAGCTTCCACTCATTATAATCATGTTTTTCCTTAAATGATTGATCTTGTTTTACAGCAATTGTTTGCTATCCTAACATGCTTTTCATTTTTGGATGTGAGTTTTTTTTTTTCCCTAATATTTCATCTGTTTCTTGTTTGAATGTTTAGCTATCTTTTAAACTGGAAATTCAACTATTTGCAATTTATAGGATTAAATAACCATATTTAGTTTTCTTAATTCCAAGATTATTATTATTGTTCGTGAAAGTTAATTTGTTTACAAGCAAAACTTGAATTTTTCCTGCTTCTTAAGTTTTGGATCATGATGGTGTGATCACTCACCTAGAGTCAGACATCCTGGAATGGGAAGTCAAGTGGGCCTTAAGAAACATCACTACAAACAAAGCTAGTGGAGGTGATGGAATTCCAGTTGATTTATTTCAAATCCTAAAAGATGATGTTGTGAAAGTGCTGTACTCAATATGCCAGCAAATTTGGAAAACTCAGCAGTGGTCACAGGACTGGAAAAGGTCTCTTTTCATTCAATCCCAAAGAAATGCAATCCAAAAGAATGCTCAAACTACTGCACAATTGCATTCATCTCACACTGTAGCAAGTAATGCTCAAAATTTTCCAAGTCAGGCTTCAACAATACATGACCCGTGAACTTCCAGATGTTCAAGCTGGTTTTAGAAAAGGCAGAGGAACCAGATATCAAATTGCCAACATCTGCTGGATCTTCAAAAAAGCAAGAGAGTTCCAGAAAAACATCTATTTCTGCTTTATTGACTATGCCAAAGCCTTTAACTGTGTGGATCAAAATAAACAGTGGAAATTTCTGAAAAAGATGAGAATACCAGACCACCTGACCCACCTCTTGAGAAACCTATATGCATGTCAGGAAGCAACAGTTAGAACTGGACATGGAACAACAGACTGGTTCCAAATAGAATAAGGAGTACGTCAAGGCTGTATATTGTCACCCTGCTTATTTAACTTATATGCAGAGTACATCATGAGAAACGCTGGGCTGGATGAAGCACAAGCTGGAGTCAAGATTGCTGGGAGAAATATCAATAACCTCAGATATGCGTATAACACCACCCTTATGGCAGAAAGTGAAGAAGAATTAAAGAGCCTCTTGATGAAAGTGGAAGAGGAGAGTGAAAATGTTGGCTTAAGGCTCAACATTCAGAAAACTAAGATCATGGCATCTGGTCCCATTACTTCATGGCAAATAGATGGGGAAACAGTGGCTGACTTATTTTTGGGGGCTCCAAAATCACTGCAGATGGTGATTGCAGCCATGAAATTAAAAGACACTCCTTTGAAGAAAAGTTATGACCAACCTAAATAGCATATAAAAAGCAGAGACATTACTTTGCCAACAAAGGTCCTTCTAGTCATAGTTATGGTTTCAACCTGGGAATCCACAAAGCTGTTTGGAGTGTGGGAAAATGCCAGGAGGGCAAAAGCAGCATTCATAAGTATTTTCCCCATTTCTAATCTTATTATATGTTTTATGTAAAAACTGACTTGGGAGTTTTCCACTGTTTCCCCCACATCCCACCCCCTCCCCCCACCCCGGCCAGGTTGTTAATGAGTTCAATCATCTGCCTCACCAACAAAGATGTCTCCTCTATAGGGTAAAATGAGGATTACAAGCTATATGGAATACACAATCCATATTCCATTAGAAAATATTAGTATTAGAAATACTGACTTTGATCCTAAGGTGGTTCTTCTTATACTTCTTTAACTTCTTTATAAGTCACATCCTTATAATTATTTCTAAATACAATAATATTTAGTTGAATCCACTATTAACATGAACTGAACAAATGCTTGGTATCACATAAAGCATTGCTTTTGGTGAAAAAAAAAAGTTGTAAAAGACTTTTTGTCTATAGATAAATGGAACTGGTCAGAGTACTTACTTGAGTTCTTTTAGAAGAAAAAAGTATCATTGTATTTTTTTTTCTTTTAAATTTATTTATTTATTTTACTTACAATATTGTATTGGTTTTGCCATACATTGACTTGAATCCTCCATGTGTGTACATGTGTTCCCCATCCTGAACCCCCCTCCCACCTCCCTCCCGATCCCATCCCTCTGGGTCATCCCAGTGCACCAGCCCTGAGCACCCTGTCTCATGCATTGAACCTAGACAGGCGATTCACTTCACATATGATAACTTACATGTTTCAATGCCATTTTCCCATATCATTGGATTTTAAGTCTGTCATTATTCAAATGAATTGAGCCATTATAAACACCCTTATGAGTGTTGGGGGATTCCCTGGTGGCTCATATGATAAAGAGTCTACCTTCAATGCAGGAAACCCGGGTTTGATCCCTGGTTCAGGAATATCCCCTTGAAAAGGCCATGGCAACCCACTCCAGTATTCTTGCCTGGAGAATTCCATCAACAGAGGAGCCTGGTGGGCTACATAGTCCATGGGGTCACAAAGAGTTGAACATGACTGAGTAACTAACAATTTTACTTTCTTTATAAGTGATAAAAGAACTCATAGAAAAAGAAGATCCTTATTATATACTTATGCGAGAAAGTTAGCATTTCCTTAGAAGCATATTTTTGTCATGATCCATTACTTACAATATTGTTAGGAATGTTAAAAAGATTTGTCATGGTAAATCCACATGGTTAGAATTATGGTATGTGGAAATAGCATATTCCAGAAACTATGTTGGAAAAATAAATCTTTTTAGATTTACAACACCATATTAACAGGACATAAAACAAGGAGGCAAGTCACACTAAAATACAAATTATTTAAATATCCAACTCCAGACAATAAAGAAAAGTTAATTTATTAAGTTCCACACAAAATTAATAGGGAAATGTAAATGTGCTCTGTTAAAATAACTAATTTTTCTTTTCCAAAAATAAAAAAGCCTATACAAATAATAAATGCATCTAACTTAATAAGTGCATTACAAAATTATTACCTATGTAGCAATACTTAAATCAATTATTTTATACATAGATGAAATGCTGGAAAATAAATTCATAATTGGTTATCAGAAAATGTGACTGCTTTATTAAATAGAAAATTCTTTGTTTCAATGGGCCACCTTATATATTATTCAATCATGCAAGTTTCAACCTCTGCCTAAGTGTAGCCTGAAAAATACCTCGAAATCGAGTAAATCTCAGTTTCTTTATTTAGATAATCTGACATAGTTATTTGGCAAATTATTCAAACCAAATTCTAACCAAGAACTAGTCAGAACTTTGTAACAAATTTTATTTCTTCTACCAGCGGGAAGAAGACTGAGGGCAGACAGACTGATGCTTTCAAACTGTGGTGCTGGAGAACACTCTTGAGAGTCCCTTGGACATCAGGGAGATCAAAGCAGTCAATTCTAAAGGAAATCAACCCTGAATATTCCCTGGAAGAACTGATGCTGAAGCTGAAGCTCCAGTACTTTGATTCAAAGAGCTAACTCATTAGAAAAGACCCTGATGCTGGGAAAGATGGAGGGCAAGAGGAGAAGAGGGCGACAGAGGATGAGATGGTTGGATGGCATCACAAACTCTACGGACATGAGTTTGAGCAATCTCAAGGAGATAGCGAAGCACAGGGAAGCCTGGTGTGCTGCAGTTCATAGGGTGGCAAAGAATCAGACACTACTTTGCACCTGAACAACAAAAACAACCAGCGGGATACATCTGTCATCTATGGGGGGGTTGGTTAGAATACTAACACTTACTCCATATTACTGCAAAGGATTTGTTTTGTTTTGTTTTGTTTTTTTTGAGAATTCAGTTCAGGGTGCAGGGGTGAGGATCTGTCATAAACTGCACATGTTCCTAATTCATCATCCTGAAGGTGACTCTGCTGTGTTTAGTTGCTTGGTCACGTCCAGCTCTCCGTGACCCCATGGACTGTAGCCCACCAGGCTCCTCTGTCCGTGGGGATTCTCCAGGCAAGAATACTGGAGGGGGTTACTATACCCTCCTCCAGGGGAATCTTCCCACCCCAGGAGTCGAATCCATGTCACCCACATTTCAGGCAGATTCTTACTGCCTGAGTCAACAGGGAAGCCCTAAAGGTTACTAGAGAACTCAAATTATAACTGAAACCAACTTTGTGCAGAGACAATGTAGATAAAAAGACAAAGAGGCACATTTTTATATATGAAGGGGAAATTTCTCAAATATTATTATAAATATATATTCTTTTTATTAGCTTGTGTTCTATTTATTTCCCCTATTCAAATACACACCATCCTAAGAGTGAAGATTTGAAGAAAACTTCTCAACTGCTCTTTCCATCTCATTGAGAGTTTACCTTGTATCTGCCTATTATGATGAGATCTGAATAAACAAATAAGGCATTAGATACCCATCAAACAGGTCTATGGAGCATTTCTAGGGAAGTCATGGACTCACAATGGGAACTACAGAAAATCAATAAGTAGATTAACCAAGTGTGGAAAAACTGCAATGGAAACACTGTCCAAGGTTTCGAGATGCTTCTAGTGGTTTAAATTATCCCAAAGGATACTGGATATCTGATAAGGGAATAAAATTCTTCTAATACCACTAATAAACGTAAGAGTTCTTTATATAGGTAGATTTTGGGTTCACAGGGAGAAAGGAAAGCATGATTTCTAGCCCCTGAAAATCTGTAGTTACATAATGAATGAAGAGTAGGCCCCACTAGCCACAACTTGAGAAATTTGTACAAGGCAACAAAGACCTGGTACAACCAGAAGTAAAATAAATAAATAAGTAAAATTGTCTTAAAAAAACTTTAAAAAAGGTTTATTTAAAAAAAAATATCTATTGATGGACTAGAAAAAGTTCAAATGTCATGTAAATAAATATTTGTTGATTACCTCCCCCTGTTAAATCTTTTGTAAATGGTACTCTCCTCAGTAAATGTCACTTAAATGCACATTGTGCCAATAAAATTTTGTTGTGATTTTTGACCTTGATCTTTATTCTTCTTTCATACTCATTTAGGTACATAAAGAAATCTTCTGGGTTATATCTTCTTAATGTATCCAAAATGATCTCACCTGGACTATGATAACAGTATCCAAAATGATGGTCATCATTCTCTATCACAGTATGTTTCCACATATTATTGGCAGTATTAGACTTATATTTCTATGACCATAAATCAAAACACATGATTACCATACAAAATTTTAATCACATGAAAACAAAATCCAAATTCTTGCTCTCATTAAAAATAACAACACTAAAACTATAAATCTACATATGTTAATTTGACCAAGTCTACTCCACTAAATCATTTCCAACTGTACTTATTACTCTCAACTCACTACTTTAGAGGTCTTATATCTTTGCTTCTCATTATTAATAACAAATTAATTACCATAGTAGTAAGTTTGTTTTTTTATTCTTTATGCTAGAAGTAAGCTGCTCCCTAACTCGTTTTCAACTTAATTCAGTGTCTGCTCAAATGCAACTGCCTCCCTGGATTACTCTTATAAAAATAGGCACATCATCAATTATTATTTATATTTTTATTCTGTCATATTAGTCTTTGAAATTATATTTTTTTGATTAGTTTATTGACTAGCTCTGCCAACTAGAATGTTAGCTCCACTTAACATTTCTATCTGCTATATTTCAAAAAACTGTGCTTGAGAGCTAGAAGATTTTTTTTAAATGAATGAATGAGTGAATGCAGAGTTGAGGGTACTCTCTGGAGAGTTTATGATTAGTTTTATTTATCAAAATCTTATAGCTAACTATTTATAGAACAAGACTATATTAGCATATTAATTACTTAAAAGAAAGCTTGAGTTGAAATAAATGACAATTTAATGATCAAAATTTAGAAAGAAAAAAGTTCACTTTTAAATGTGTTACTAGGTCTTCAAAATTTTTTCTCTCAGTTGGCAATTTTAGGACAACTATAATGCTTAATATATATAAGTAGGTTTTTGTTATTTTACAAAGAGCTCTTTTAATACAGTCTAAAAGAGTGGAGTGACCCAAAATCTACCCATCCCATCAGTTTACCAAAACTGTATTTCTGGTATTAGCAAATTCTGATTTGCTCTTGGTCCTGTATACAGACAGAAAAGAAAAAAAAAATGCTGTTTGCCTTGTAATGGGATAATGCATAACATTTTGTGCTTTGTAAAACTGGGATATATGGTAAAAGGAAGTTTTATTAAAAGTATTATTTAAATCCATGGCTGATTCATATCAATGTATGACAAAACCCACTGGGAAAAAAAAAATAATAATAAAAATAAATTAAAAAAATAAATAAATAAAAAATTAAAAAAAGTATTATGAAATACATAGACCAGGAGTTTAGACTTTCAGAAAGCTGAGAAAAAATATGAAAAAAAATATAATTAGAAATATCCAGAGGAAAAAGATATATTATAGGAAACTTATGATAGAATCAGTGCATTTTCTGTAATTAAGATAATTTTCTCATAATTTCCCATAGAAATTCATTTTGAATGATGCTCATGATGCATTGTTTGTTGAAAGAGTTAGGCAACAGAACAGTGTGTACATTTTTATTTTAACCTTGTTACATTAAACATGGCGCACTGTCCTTGTCAACCTATCAATTACTCTGTTTAAATTGATTTATTTCATTAGTTTGCAACTGTGTCTTAGAAACATGTGCTGACAACTTTTCATTCAATTTATCAGTTCCTTCTTCCAAAAGATCAATTACCTTATTATATTTTCTATACCATTACCTGGGGTTGAAGTAAGTCTCATAAAATAATTACTTAGGTTGTCCTTCCAATATTTTAAAGTCTGAGTTTATTAACCTTTCTTAAGCCAAGAGAGAATTTACAAGACATTCAGAGATTTATTGACAACTATGAGTTTAAATGTCTTTAGTAAGCCTTTTGTATCTCATCAACTCTCTCATTATACATATTTTTAGCATGCGTTACTATTTCATCTGAAGCATAGAAAATTAAATAGATTTTAACATACCTAACATAAATATAAAAGCTTTGTTAAAGAAAGATGGGATAGCTCTATAAACATAGTCTGGAAGCAGAGTACAAATTAGTCCGTAATGTTCAGCATGCTCTAATAACAGTAAATGTGCTGAGAAGTTATTCTGATGACAAGGATGTTCTCTTCCTTCTCTCTTTGCAAGATTCCTATTTACACTATTTGTGGGCTTCCCTGGCAGCTTACTGGTAAAGATTTACCTGCCAATGCAGGAGATCCAGGTTCAATCCCTGAGTCAGGAAAATGCCCCGGAGAAGGAAATGGCATCCCACTCCAGTATTCTTGCCTGGGAAATCCCATGGACAGAGGAGCCTGATAGGCTATAGCCCACAGGGTCTCAAACAGTGGGACACAACTTAGCACCTGAGCACGCATGCATGCACAACAAGAATAGCACAAGTAGAAGATATATTTCATTGACTGAAAAAAATTATATTAGAGTAAATAAGACACATGTAAAACCTGTTATGGAATAAAATTTTACTAAAGGACAAAATTAAAGCTTTATATAAAATGAGATAGTTTGGTTTTGGAAAAGAAATCCATAGCCAACAGAATGTCATTACTTTTGTTATAGCACAGTTTTATACAATTTTTTTGAATGTTAGTTTTAATTATCTAGTGTAAAATATTTATTATCTTTGATCAACCAATTCTACTTCTAAGGATTCTTGGTACATATGGCTGTAATGTGAAAAAAGTATTTGTGTGAAAATAATTTCTCCAAATCTTTTATTATAATAGTAAAAATTTGAAGACTTCTTGAACAGTCAAGAAGAGAAGACTAGTTATGTAAATATATATAAACCATTGCCTCTGTTAATAAAAAATATGATTACATAATCTTTAAATGATTATTTATGCATATATAAATACAAATATACACATTTATACAAACACATTATTATTATCTCAGCTATGAAAATACATGAAAAAGGGTATTATGTAAATACATGCAGTGATATCTGGAATAAAGCTCATCAAAACGTCAAACATGATTATCTCTGAAGGTTGAATTTCACAGAATGATTGTATTCTTCCATATATTTTACTTATGATTTAAATATTGAATAGTACACATCTATCATTCTAAAAATATCATCTTAATTAAAGGTGAAACTTAACATAAAGCTAAGAAAGTACTTTTGTTTATATAATTATTGTTTCTCAGTACAGAATTAATTATCAGAACAATACAGTGCCATATGGTTTTAACACTAATAGTTAAAATAAATGGTGCAATGATTTTGAACTTATTCATTAACTTTAAAAGTTTTTCTCTCCTGAAATAATAATATATTAGAAGCTATTTAGTGATTTACTGCTATTTTATAGAATGTATACTTCTTTAAAAGATACACACAAATCATATAGCTGTATGGGGAACTGCCTCCAAACACAGGGATAATATAAAAACTATTGTGAAAATGCCTGGAAGAGTTGGACGTTAACACTTTTTTAAATAGAGGTATAGTTGATTGACAATATCATGTTAGTTTCTAGGATACAGCAAAGTCATTAGTTATTTGTGTATAAAATCTTTTTCATATTCTTTTCTGTTATGTTTTGTTATGGAATGCTGAATATACTTCCCTGCGCTACACAGTAGGACCTTGTTGTTCTACCTATTTTATACAGTTTGTATCTGCTCATCCCAAACTCTTTAAAAATCTCTCCACCACTCCTTTTCCCCTTTTGATAATCATAAGTTTGTTTTCTATGTCTATGGCTCTGTTTCTGTTTTGTAAGTTCACTTGTATCCTGTTTTACTTTCCACACATAAGTGATACCATATGATATTTGCCTATATAAATGTATTTACTTTTAACAAATAGTCTTGATTTGGAAATGAGCATTATTAGACATATTTAATTTTTGAAAAAAACAGAAATACCTGTTTAATATAATGCAGTGTAGTAAGACGAAATAATATTTTTCTATGATTTCTGTGCATGTTCTTTCCTATAATTATAAACGAAGTTTGTAATTTTTATTTTAATGAAGGACTAATCACACTGATAAGAGAAACAGAAGACTTCAGTTACTCCTCTGATTTTCATGTTTGTTTGTTTGTTTTAGTTCTAGTTAAATCTGTTTCCTATACTTTTTCCTTCTCATTAATATATACAATTTTAATCTCTTAATTCGTCAAATATTCACTGATTCATACATTCAGTGAACGTGTATTTTGTACCATTCATATGCCCAACACTAAACTAGGCACAGTGGCCTTTAAAAAAGAAAACATAAAAGAACTGAAAATTCTTAGTGAAGTGAAAGTCTGGCAGTCATGTCCGAATCTTTGTGACACCATGGACTGTACAGTCCATGGAAATCTCCAGGCCAGAATACTGGAGTGGGTTGTCATGCCCTCCTCCAAGTGATCTTCCTAACCCAGGGATAGAACTCAGGCCTCCTGCATTGCAGGCAGATTCTCTGATGTCTGAGTCACCAGGGAATCCCAAGAATGAATACTGGAGTGGGTGAAAGTGAAAGTGAAAGTCACTCACTTGTGTCAGACTTTTTGCAACCCCATGGACTATATAGTCCATGGAATTCTCCAGGCCTGAATACTGGAGTGGATAGCCTTTCCCTTCTGCAGGGGATGTTCCCAACCCAGGGATCAAACACAGGTCTCTTGCACTGCAGGAGGATTCTTTACCAGCTGAGCCACAAGGGAAGCCCAAGAATACTGGAGTGGGTAGCCTTTCCCTTCTCCAGGGGATCTTCCTGACCCATGAATCGAACCAGGGTCTCCTGTACTGCAGGCAGATTCTTTACCAACTGAGCTATCAGGGAAGCTTACTTGAGTGGGGAGCCTATTCTTTCTCCATGGGATATTCCTTACCCAAGAATCGAACCAGGGTCTCCTGCGTTGCAGGTGGATTTTTTACCAGATGAGCTACCAGAGAAGCCCTAATAAAATCTAATAGGTAAACTTATACCATGAATGCAAAGTATTATTATAGTGAAAAGCTCATGATGGGGAGTTACAAAACTATCTTGCCATGGTGCATGCTAAGTCACTTCAGTCACATCCAACTCTTTGTGACCCAGACCCTATGGACTGTAGCCCACCAGGTTCCTCTGTCCATGAGATACTCCAGGCAAGAGTAATGGAGTGGGTTGCCATGTCCTTCTCCAGGGGATCTTCCCGATTCAGGTATCAAACCCATCTGTCTTACCTCTCCTGCATTGGCAGGCAGGTTCTTTAGCACTAGCACCACTTGGAAAGCCCTCTAGCCATGGTAGGAAATATAAATCTTCCTACAGAAAATATCTATATATTGGTACAGTCATTTAAATTTTCAGTATTTTCACTGAATCACAGTAAGTATATGGTGTAGCTATTATACAAATTAAGGTAGAATATTTATGACTTGGGTTCCCCTGGTAACTCAGCTGGTAAAAGAATCCACTTGCAATGCAGAAGACTCTGCTTCAGTTCCTGGGTTGGGAGGATCCCCTGGAGAAGGGATAGGTTATCCACACCAGTATTCTTGGGCTTTCCTTAGCAATTAATCAACTTAATAGCTAGTTTATTATTCACACAGTAAAGAATCCAGTTGCAATGTGTGAGACCTGGGTTCAATTCCTGGGTTGGGAAAATTCTCTGAAGAAGGAGATGGCAACCCACTCCAGTATTCTTGCCTGGAAAATCCCCATGAACAGAGGAGCCTGGCGGGCTACAGTCCATTGGGGTCGTGAAGAGTCGGACACGACTAAGCAGAGCACAGTGCATTTGTGACTTTGGTGTTTTGGAAGGTAACTTATTTTGAGTTACAAACAGAAGCTTAGTGAAAAGTTTTGTTTCTTTAAAGCTGTAGCTCTTTAAACCGGTGACAGAGATTTGAAAACCGCCCTCTGGTGACGTCTGAGGACTTCCTCTGCACCATCTGTGCTTTTGAAATGTCAGCACTATAAGTATCTGATACTGAGAACAAGCTGCAAGGAGCTCACAGAAATAGGACTACTAACTTTTATCAGATTCAGCCCACTACTTGCCATAGATGGCAACAGAAACAATCTGATGTCCTTTACTTGATGAAAATGGTCTTCACCAGAAACTGTATAAAGATGTAGGAATTCCTAGCAATTTACTGACACAATATTTTAAGATCTTGGATAAAAATTAAATTTTATATGGTAAAATATTATTAGTACTTTTTTTGGCTGAGATACTATGAAGAACTTAATAAATCTGTATATATATACAATGCCTGTTAACCTTTGAAATGGTTGTTATTGATCAAAGAAAAGATGGTAATTTGCCTGTATTTGAATCAAATAGTATTTACAAATGGCTTAATCAACAAAATGACATAATTAGGGTCTGTATGTTACTTAATAGCTAGCTGATAAGAAAAAAATCCACAAATAGGCAATCAATCATCTCATCTCAAAATTAATTATAACTGCAATAAAAATTGAAAAAAATACATTTGCATCTACCACGTTGTTGGATTTTTTTTTAAATGACAGTTATTGATAAAAATATGTTTAAATGGATTCTAAAATCTATCTTACAAATATCTTGAACTGAATTAATATAAGATAAAGTATGAAGATCAGTATGGTGGTATTTTATAATGAACTATGCAGAAGCAATTCAATTTTCAATTTAAAATGTTATGGATTTTTAAAACTATGCCTTTTTTTCCAGAGTGAAAAATCTTTTCATAGGATATGGACAATGTTTTTCATTACAAGCATTAACATATCAAAAAGGAGAAGTTACATTTTTGTTTTTGTGTTCAGTTAACATGATTTCAATTATCAACTGGAAGAGTAGCTGTATAATGTAACAATGGATGCATAATCAAACCTTTAGATACAAACAGGTTAGAGTAAAAAGAACAGCAGCACTTTCTGAAATAATATATCGCGTGTTACTTTTCCTTTTTTTCCCTTTCAAAACTGTCTCTTTCACAACTAATATGCCTTTTTTGGTGCATCACTCAATTTAAGAATTTGTTGGTATATTTTCAAACAGCTTTTTCTATCTATATAGCTTTGGGATATGATTTAAAGTTGTATAGTTCATATGAGCTGGACCATTAAGGAAGGCTGAGTGCAAAATAATTGATGCTTTCAAACCCTGCTGCTGGAGAAGACTCTTGAGAGTCTCTTGGACAGCAAGGAGATCAAACCAGTCAATCCTAAAGGAAATCAGTCCAGACTGGAAGGATTGATGCTGAAGCTGAAGCTTCAATACTCTGATCACTTGATGTGAAGAGACAACTCATTGGAAAAGATCCTGATGCTGGGAAAGATTGAAGGCAAAAGGAAAAGGGGGCCACAGATGATATGGTTAGCTTTCATTGCTGACTCAATGGACATGAATTTAAGCAAACTCTGAGAGAGAGTGGAGGCCAGAGGAGCCTGGTGTGCTGTAGTCCATGGGGTTACAGATTCAGACATGACTTAGCAACTAAACAACAACAAGTGCATACAAATCCCCAGCTGATAAGAATGTTCTTTACTTGTTTCTACTCATGTGGACAATAATTATTTATTTTAAAATTAGGAAAAATAGATAAAATGTATAAGTAAAAATCTTTGCATTATGAAAACAAATCTAAAGCAAGGAAGAAGGGAAATTCAATATTGGCAATACAAAAATGTAATATTATATTTATATTAACAAAATTTATTTTAGTTAAATGATCAACTTTTGATGTAGCCAACAATTATTTCTCTAATTATATAGAAATGAAATTTCAATAAAATTGGGAAAGAAGTACATCAAGGCTGTATATTGTCACCCTGCTAATTTAACCTATATGCAGAGTACATCATGTGAAATGCTGGGCTAGATGAATCACAAGCTGGAATCAAGTTGCCAGGAGAAATATCAACAACCTCAGACATATAGATGATACCATCCCAATGTCAGAAAGTGAAGAGAAACTAATGAAAGTGAAAGAGGAGAGTGAAAATGCTGGATTAAACTCAATATTCAAAAAACTAAAATCATTGCATCTGGTCCCATCACTTCATGGCAAACAGATGGGGAAAAAATGGAAACAGATTTTATTTTCTTGGGCTCCAAAACCAGTGCAGACAGTGACTACAGCCATAAAATTAAAAGACACTTGTGCCTTGGATGGAAAGCTATGACAAACCCAGACAACATATTTAAAAAATCAGAGATATCACTTTGCCAACAAAGGTCCATATAGTCAAAGCTACAGTTTCTCCAATAGTCACATATGGATGTGAGAGTTAGACCATAAAGAAGGATGAGCACTAAAGAATTGATGTTTCTGAACTGTGATGCTGGAGAAGACTGAGTCTGTTGGACAACAAGGAGATCAAACCAGTCCATCCTAAAGGAAATCAGCCCTGAATATTCACGGAAAGGACTAACACTGAAGCTGACGCTCCAATACTTTGGCCACCTGATGTGAAGAGCAAACTCCCTGGAAAAGATTCTGATGCTGGGAAAGACTGAGGGCAGGAAGAGAAGGGCCAACAGAGGATGAGATGGTTGGATGATATCTCTGACTCAATGGACATGAGTTTGAGAAAACTCTGGAAGGTAGTAAAAGACAGCAAAGCCTGGCATGCTGCAGTTCATGGTGTCACAGAGCTGGATGCAACTTAGCGACTGAATGATAACAACATTGTTCCCTAGAGGACATGCCATTGATTTATTGCAGGTAACTGCTATAAGCACAGTTATAAAATGTGCACTAATTGTGACTTTAATCCATATTCTTTATTAGTCAATATATGAACAGTTTGAATTTTTATAGTCCTAATATTTTGATGCAGAGTTTGACCCCTATGAATTGTTAGGTTCAATCATAAAATCACATAAAATTATGTACAGAATTACTTACTGAGGTCAGAATGATCATAATTCAAAATCTGAAAGAAATTAAATTTTATATTGACTATCTCCTAACTCTGTTTTTTTTATTTTTAATGCAGGAAGAGATATTTCTTATAATACCTTCAAAGAATGGTATCAACTTTTTTTTCAAAAGTATGCTCTGAATATATATTTCCTGTAGCGCTCATACTGAAGTAATATAAGCCATCACTTTTCAGATACATCTCATTTCTTCCTCCTCCTGATTAGGTGACACCAAGCTAGTTAAAATTTCTGTATTTTAGTTACTGGCTCATTTTTTTTTTTTTGCACACTGTCATACAACAATGCAAAGAGAAACATATCAACTTTTACCACTTGAGGTAATAGTACCTCAATGAAAAAGACAAGTATATAGTATGACAGTGATGACAACAGTTTGCAATAAAAATGTAACTGACATTTATCAATAAACGTAAAGACAATGAATTTTAATTATAAAAATACTTCCAAGTAGGCATGGAAAACCTTTTGCATAAATACCAGATTTTAAGTAAAAAGGGTTTCACTTTTCTAAGCTGAACTCTAAGTATCTATCAGATGTCATGGTTGTCTAGTCACTGAGTTATGTCCAACTCCTTGTGACCCCATGGACTGCAGCACACCATGCTCCTCTGTCCTGCATTATCTCCCAGAGTTTGCTCAAATTCATGTCCATTGAGCCGGTGATGCTAGCTAGCCATCTCATCTTGTGCCATCCCTTTCCCCTTTTGCCCTCAATCTTTCCCAGAATTAGGGTCTTTTCCAATGAATTGGCTCTTCTTATCAGGCAGCTGGAGTATTGGCGCTTAAACCTCAGCATCAGTCCTTCCAATGAATAGTCAGTGTTGATTTCCTTTAGGATTGACTGGTTTGATCTCCTTGCGGTCAAGTGACTCTCAGGGATCTTCTCTACTACCACAATTTGAAAGCATCAATTCTTCAGCTCTCACCCTTCTTTACGGTGCAAATCTCACATATGTACATGACCATCTATTATCCACCAGATAATTCAAAGGCAATAACATACTGGTAACTCATAAACAATAATATGAATGAAATGAAATAATAAATCTTGCACTGTCAAAGATACCATATTCGAAAGGATGGGGAAACCTCTCTTAGAAGAATACTTATATATTCTTGATAAAACAAGATAAAATAAAAAGAAAAAACTGCACAAAGGCAAGGCCACCTTATGCAGGAGTTGAAACTTGGAAGAAGGCAAAGATGAATTTCTGAATTTGGGAGCTTTGGCCCAAGGGACTGGTGTGAGGCAAAAGGGGGCTTGAAGGATGAAAGTTCAATAAAGATTCCATCATCATTCTGGCCTAAGAAATCAGTTGACAGAGCAAGGGTCAACCCTTTCAGCAAAAATCTGAGAAAGGAATCATAGAAAGAGGGAACTCTAATTTTCTGTTTAAGTTTTGCCAGTTCACTAGCTGAACCCTAAACTTCATATTATATCATTCATGCTGACAAACTAAATCTCAAAAAATTGAACTGAGATTTGAACTGCCATCCACCACAAATGAATAAGAGTTTGCAATTTTTACCTTACTAAGTTCCTACTCAGCACAGTTATTACCACCCTCTGAGAGAACACAACAAAACCCATAGTCTACAGTCTATAACATCACAATGTCCAGGATACAATGTGAAATGACTTGACCATGCAGAACCAGAGGAAACATAATCAACAGACATAATCCACATGTTGAAAACATTAGTCAAAAACTTGAATGCAGCTATATATATATATATACACTCACACAATCAAGTAAAGGAAATACCCTTAGAAGAAATGAAAAGAAATACTAGCAGAAAAAGAAACTATTTTTAAAAAGAGAGAAATATGTGAGTGTGTGTGTACTCAGTCATGTCTGACTTCTTGCAACCCCATGGACTGTGTAAGTCCGTCAGGCTCTTCCGTCCATGAAGTTTTACAGGCAAGAATACTGGAGTGGGTTGCCATTTTCTACTCCAGGGGACCTCCTAAAAAGAAACTATTTTTTAAAGAGAGGTAAACATAGAATTCATAATTGTAAAATACGATGTCTATAGTAAAACCTTCACCGAGGGCTGCTGGTTTCAGCTACAACACCAAATGGGTTTGGAAGTCATCACTCCTGTTCTCATAAGAAGAAACTGGACAAATTGAAGGTCAACAATGTTTCTTTGACCTATGAGAGAAACAAAGTCATGGGACAAATTGCCATGCTGAAAACTGAAGAGAAGGAGCATCCAGAGTGTTACCTGGAATAGAAGTCCCTGGTGCCATGAATTAGCATGAACACTGAAATGTTTGATAAATTTCTGATAGTGATAAATTCCTGGAGACTAAGCATGAACTGGTATCAAAGTGGACACATCCTGAGGGTTGCTTCTGTTGACGGTCCCATTCTTCTATGGGTGTTCTTTCTAAGAATTTTACTACATTCTTAATATGAGGATCTGTGAAATATTTGCTCATGTATCTGGCAGAGAAAAAGGAGTAACCATTATGAAACATGCCCAGATCCTTCTCCATCATAACTAAGAACTACTTTCTTTGCAAGAATGGAATTCTGGAACAACACATTTGGTGTGCATTAGTCAGCATTCTCCAGAGAAACAAAAGCAATAGGAGAAGAACGCATACTGTATTCAGTATCCCAAAAGTGCAAAACATTGTTGGATCTAATTTTGATTTTATGATGCTGAAAAGAAAACTGTTTTCTGATGCATGCCAGTTGAATTGAATCTTGTGAACAGGCTCAAGAAACTTTCTTTCATAAATACAACCCTAAATGCTGTGAGAATTTATCATCCACTCTCCTGGAAGAAATGTCATAATACCTTAGTCAGGAACTTTGAAACTGAGGATTTTGTTTTGAAACAAAACAACCACCAAAACTTTGAACATTAGAGAGTAAAAACACTTGCTTTAAATCCTGCCCACCTGTTATAAACAACCGAGAAGTTGAGGAGTTAAAATACTGCTGTGGAATATTTCCCTTAGCACTTCTGTACATGGGACTCTGTCTGATAGAATCACTTCATACTTATGGCATGTGGAAGTACAATTATTTAATAAATCAATTGCTAATATGCATTTAAACATGGAAGCCACACACACAAAAAAAATACACTGATTTGCCCAAAGGATTCCAAACATAAGTTCATTTTAACTTATTTCCTCTTTGTGAACTTTACTCAAATTTCATCAATAGACTATGGGGGGATCCTTCTTTTGTGGGTCTGGGTAGGATGATAACTTGGGTACCTGTATCAACAGAGTAATAACAATTTGGACCTCTCATGTCCCTGAAGTTTCCCAGGTCAGTGAAAGAGATGGATATGACTTTTACTCTCCTCTGGGGATAGGAAGTGTTTAATGCTACCCCTAAGAAAGCAGCTTCCTTTGTGGCTCAGCTGGTAAAGAATCTGCCTGCAATGGTGAAGACCTGGGTTCAATACCGGGTTGGGAAGATACCCTGGAGAAGGAATAGGATACCCACTCCAGTATTCTGGCCTGGAGAATTCCATGGACTGTATAGTCCATGGGGTTGCAAAGAGTTGGACATGACTGAGTGACTTTCACTCACTCAAGAAAGCAGCTGACATGAGAATTTGGGTGGGTGAAAGGAAAGGGTGACTTCATGTCTGTCAACAATATTTTGCATTCAATTAAGTTTTGAGCAGCTCTTACTCATAAATAAGCAAACACACTTCTATTAATATTTTAACCCACTCAAACTCTGTATCATTGCTGACACTATTTATTTCAGTTTTGTGGATTCTTTGGTTCATTCAGCAGCCACATCACCTTGTGGGATGGGGAAACGCACTGTCTGTGACAGCAGAGCTTGCTGCCCTGTGGTCACCACAACATCTCTTGTTTGGCTTTTGAAAAACTGATGTGTCCTTGGAAAAGCTCATTCAGTTTTACCTCTCAAAGTACAGTCTTTATACTCTAATTCAACTCTAGTTCATTAACCCATAGGACTGTAGGAGATACTCTACCTAATCACCCAACATCTGGATGACAGAATTTATGACAAGTGATTACAATGATACCTGTGATGATGACTGACCCAGGCAGAGGCCCTGAGCTTGCTAGTGTAGGAGATCAAGGAAGGCTTCCCAAAGGCAGCACCATTTCAGCTGAGACCTGAAAGGTAAGCTGAAGGATGGAATCGTCCGGCTGAACACAAGGCCACAAACTCAAACGCACACAAGGGGAAACCATGAGGAGCAAGCTAACGAGTGAGGCAGGCTAGGGCTAAGAAGGATTTCTTTTCTTTCAATTCCTCTAAAAGAGAAAAAATGATGCCAAGTCTACCAATACGTGACTGATAATGTTCAATGTGACTTAACTCTAGGAAATCTTCTCATTTCCCTTGAATCTGGAATGTAGAATCTTTGCCCTTTCACTTTCAGAAAGCAATTATCTCTGGGATCAATTCCTCTTTGATGACAAAACTGTCAAGAACTGTTAAGGATCAGAGATTTACTACACTTGTCACACTTTTAAGGTAACAAGCCTGCCGTAGTTCTGTGGAGACTGGCCGAAGACACAGGTGCTCTTGGGTCAGAGATAAAATACGTTATTACTCACAGTACCTCAAGCACCGCAGCTGAGTACATTTGAATCAGTTCTCCGCCCTCTTAAGTTCCAGTGGGGCTATTCAGCTATCTTATGGCTGTTTGCATATGCAGCAAATTGAGATCAAGGAGAGGAATCCTGAGCTAAGAAACACAAATGTTTTATAATGAGCAGTAAGCATGATTCACCACTGTTCTGGTCTTTTTTTCTCTATGCTACCAACCTTGAAAGGATAGTCCTGCAAAATTATAATTAGTTGCACTGTTCACAAGACACAGAAATTGGGAATTTTTTTGCTGATGATAAATATCTGTGTAAACATTTATAAATATAAAAATTACTTTCTCTCCTAAAATCTTTAAAATATAAGTGTGCAAGCAAACATTATAATATTATCCTAATTTTGCAACAAACATAGTATTATCTTGTATTTTGCATATGACTATCTCATCAGAGAAAAATTCGGAAGTCATTAAACAGGCCTGTATGATTACAAATTGTCTAATTTTAAGTTAACTCTAAGTAGAGTAAGCATATTGTAATACCTGGGACAAATATTAATACAAAAACACAAATAACTAAAGCAATAAATCCAACAGGTAAATAAAAGATACCTAAAAAATATTTAAATAATATAAATGAAGACAGGAAAAGAATAGTAGAACGCACAACAGATGGGAGAAAAACAGAAAACAGATTACAGATTGGTAGATACAAATGTATGCAAATTAAACTGTATTAATTTTAATAGACTAAATATTGTAATCCAGTGATAAACAGAACTGAAGAGTCGAAGGGGGGTTGCCAGTGGTAGGAGAAAGGGAGAAATGGGGAGATGAGTTAATCAATGAGCATAAAATTTCAGTTAAGCAAAATGAATCAACTTAGAGGGAAGGTGGAAGAGACCATTATAAGTTTTCCATTTACCTTCTCATTGTATTATTTACTGTCTAGACTTAAGAAACAGATGGAGAATAACCTTAAAAGTGTACAGAGTATGTGCCTATTACATTGTGCACAGCTGAAAAAAAAACAAACAAACATAGAACCAATTCTTCTAGTATTGAAAACAATCTCTAAAGCAAAGTCACTTAATGTATTCAAGAAAAAATGAGTAAAATCCCAACATACATCTTTGCTGTTTTGTACACACAAACATATGATGTTTTGTACATGCAACATATATCTTTTTGTGTGTACATCACTTATGTACACATGTATGTGAAAATTAACATGAAAAAATAACATATATTCATTATAAAAATATTCAGAAAACTAGAATAGAAAGACACTTGTTTTCTTCTTGGGCTTCCCTGATAGCTCAGTTGGTAAAGAATTCACCTGCAATGCAGGAGACCCCGGTTTGATTCCTGGGTCGGGAAGAACTCCTGGAGAAGGGATAGGCTACTCACTCCAGTATTCTTGGGCTTCCCTTGTGGCTCAGCTGGTGAAGAATCTGCCTGCAATGTGGGAGACCTGGGTTTGATTCCTGGGTTGGGAAGATCACCTGAAGAAGGGAAAGGCTACACACTCCATTAATCTGGCCTAGGGAATTTTCTTATTACATGGCAAGTATGAAAAATCTACTTACCTGAACGCAGCACCTTATAGTCGTGTTGATGTTTGGCAGAAGCCAACAGAATTCTGTAAAACAATTATTCTTCAAATAAAAACAAATTAATTTAAAATATACTTACATAATACTTAATACTGAAATGTTGAATGCTTTCATCTAGACATCAGAAATAGACCAATACTTCTTAAGCTTACCAATTCTAGTCAATGCTTTTCTAGAAGTTCTAGCCGTTGGATTATGGCAAAATAAGAAATAAAAATACTAGAAGTGCACTATCTCCAGATATAGGTTAAATGATTGTTATCAGAAAACTATAAGAAATCTGCAAAATAAATACTAGAACTAATTTAAAAAATAGTAAGATTTTAGAATACAAGAAAATACACAAAAATCAACAAATGTTTTATAAAGCAATAATAATAGGAAAATAAAATTGAAAAATAAATTTACAATAGAATCAATAGAATTACAATAGAATCAAAAATATCATGCACATATAAAAAAAGGCTAAAAAGTAGATTAAATATCTGTACAATGAAAATCACAATACTGAGACAAAAACATCTAAATAAATAAATAGACCATATTCTTGAGTTGGAAGACTCAAAACTGTGAAGATATCAACTCTCAAAAAAATGATTTATAGCTTAAATATAATTTAAAAAATACAAGTGGCATCTTGGAGAAATTCCCAAGATATAGATAATATTTAAATGGAAATATAAATGAGGTTGAATAGCTGAAGCATTTTTTAAAAGAACTAAGAATAATTAAATTATCTCACTCTACAATTAGTGAAACTACTTTAATATACACAATGGGATATTGGCATAACAATACACATTATTGATCAACAGAACTGAATTGCTATTCCAGAAACAGAGCCATAATGTATAGTCAAATGATTTTCTACATATGTTTTAAGGCAATTCATAAATGAAAGGAAACTTTTTTCAATAATCGGTACTGGAAACAAAGCTAAATATTTATGGGGCGAAACTTCACTAATCCTTCTCAAACACTATACACAAAATTAACTAAAAAAAGGAATTATCTACCATCAGTTAAGTCACTCTCATTGTGAAAAGAAGATAAAGAGAGGCAGAAAATGAATGGAACTTCCTTCAGGGCATGTGGTCTTTAAATAAAGTTGCCACTGGATGTTTTTTTTTCTTTAAAAGTTTTTTTTATTATTATTATTTTTTTTTTTTTTCCCAGTGGGTTTTGTCATACATTGATATGAATCAGCCATGGATTTACATGTATTCCCAATCCCGATCCCCCCTCCCACCTCCCTCTCCACCCGATTCCTCTGGGTCTTCCCAGTGCACCAGGCCGGAGCACTTGTCTCATGCATCCCACCTGGGCTGGTGATCTGTTTCACCATAGCTCAACATCACTCATTATTAGAGAAATGCAAATCAAAACCACAATGAGGTACCATTACACGCCAGTCAGGATGGCTGCTATCCAAAAGTCTACAAGCAATAAATGCTGGAGAGGGTGTGGAGAAAAGGGAACCCTCTTACACTGTTGGTGGAAATGCAAACTAGTACAGCCGCTATGGAAAACAGTGTGGAGATTTCTTAAAAAACTGGAAATAGAACTGCCACTGGATGTTTTACGGTAAAACCAGCAAGAAGAGGGAACAGTAGCTTCTAGCACAAAACCTCAGATGTATTAAACAGTCTCTGTTCAGCAACTATTATTACTGTTCTGCTTTAGTTAGGGTAGAAGATGTGTAATAAATAAAATATTTTGCTTTCAATGATTTAATAAAATGAATGCATTTTCTCACCCGCATTAGGTTGGTTGTCTTCCTCATTTCAGTTAACAGCTGTCAGGAACTTGTGGCTTTCAGTCACTATGTCTGGGGAGGGAAGACGTGAGGTGACTGAAGGGCCAGAAAGGAAACATGCTTGCACATCTCTGCCTACTTGGCATCGGCAGAGACTCAGTCATACGGCAAGCCTAATTTTAGGGAGGATGCAAAATAAAGATGAACATAGGATCTCTGTTAATAACTTTTGGTTCCTCCTTCATTTTCATGATCACATTTATGAATAACCCTGTAAATTTAGTGAATCCTAGGTGTGTAAGGGTCTACTCTCTTTTGTAAATATTTATCAGGTACAGTGATAGAGAAAAATAATATTTGCCTTCTGAACCTGTTTTGAAGACAATATAGCATATTATAAACAACACACTTTTATGCATAGTAGCTACATAGTAGCATTATTATTGCTGTTATTTAAAAATGATTTAAAGATATGCATACCTACTGTTTAAATATAAATATTGCACGTGACAAAGTACTGCAAAATTCAATGACTATCATGAATATAATAGATAACCAACATGCTTTTACTCTTTTGTTTAGAATGTCTCAATATTGTCCACTACTGCAACTATCTAGATTCCACACTACAAAGTTATGATATTTTTACCATATAATGGCTCACCTTTATGAAAAAAAGTAGAATGGAGAAAACTTAATGTGAAAAGTAAAGTGTCAGCATTTTCTTTTCAAAAGTTTCTCATAATAAAACAAATATTCTTTTCTGAGTCTTCACTCACAAGGAATGAAAATAATTCACTTTTAAAAGTAGTAAAAATCAACACATTAGGCATGAAAATTAAAAGATTCTTAAAGAAGAAAAATCACTGTAAATAATTTAATGATATTTTTCTTTTTTCAACAAGCAATGAATTAAATAATATTAAACTGTAATACATTATTATTATTATTTGCCATATCACGTGGCATGCAGGATATTAGTTCTCTGACCAAGGATTCAACCTGTGCTCCCTGCATTGGGAGCACAAAGTCTTAACCAGTGGAACTCCAGGGAAGCCCCATGTGATAGGTGAATTTATATTGAACATTTAGCATTATTGTATACTTATGCTGTATATATTAACAAACACAACCATAAGGTATGTACAATTAAATTATAATCTTTGTGTACTACAGATATGTATTTCTGTAAATCATATATATATATATATATACATTTTATTATATGTGATTAAATTTCAAAAGTATCATTAAGGAAAGGAGAAAAATCAAAGTTTTGATATTTAAAATATGTTCTTGTTGGGGGTAATTTAGCTTTTAAAAAAATCCCTAAATTCAGATATGCAAAGACATGAAAAATATTTATGATACGGGATTTTCTAAAGATGTACCCAGGAAGGTAAAGGAGCCTAAAGTTATTAATTTTTGAACAGGATTGGTTTATGAAAGTGTTTTATAATATTTAAAGATAATTTTGATGGTGGGAGATCAGACTATTACACTCACATAGATGAAAAGGATCTCTTTGTTACTTGCAACTCTGAACAAGTGAAGGGTGCCAGGGCTTGCACCCAGAGGAGAGGGTAACAGCAAGCTGCAGCTGTTTAGAACAGCTTGTGTATAGTAGCCGGTGGAGTTACCTAGGTTTTGTGGGCTTCCTATGGATTGGCTAATTTGGATAATCTTATGGGCTCCATGACACAGGGCTTAGCCCTAATTCTGGCCCAGGGGGAACAGAACTGGTGCACAGTGGCCCCATATATGGAAACCCAGTATGTGGATAGGTTGGGATGTGATTTTAATCAGTGAGCTGCCCAAGATGCTGACTAGCCTCTAGCCAGGGCCTCAAAACTGAGTTAGGACAGCATTATTAAAAACAAACAAACAAACAAAAAATATGACAAAACAAAACACAGTATCTCACAGAGTGAGTATCACATTTATCTAACACATGAGGAAGCTCAGTTATGATTTCACCGTTTTTGGTGAAATGTAATCAGGATCACTCTAAAATCAGTGGGATTTGTCCATTTTTTAAAATATCCATTTATGTATTTATTTGGCTGCACCGGATCTTTAGTTGTAGCATGTGGGATCTTTTAAAAGAGTTGACATGAGGGAATGTTTAGGTGTGACATGTAAACTCCTAGCTGAGGCATGTGGGATCCAGTTCCCTGAGCAGGGATTGAACCCGAGCCCCCTGCACTAGGAGTACAGAGTTTTAGCCACTGGAACACCAGGGAAGTCCAAGGATTTGGCAATTCTATTTCTCCTACTTTTTTCATGAGAAAGGTCCCCAAATGCCAGTTATACATTCTTCACTCAATTCTCGCTAGTTGTTTGCCTATCTGTGTTCCAAAGCAGAAACGATAAGAATTCATCTCATGGGTATTTTCAAGAATTGCTGTCATAGTCTACCACATCCTGTGTACACCATCTATTTCCCAAATTTAATCTCTTCCTCTCCCATGTTTTAGCATCTACCTTGTTATATATTTTCTAATTGATTGAAAAATATCATGAAATATACGTTAACTCCAACCACTTCAAATTTTTCCTTTAATTAAAAATTTTATCAGGATTATTAATCTTTCCTTGAATATATTTTCCCACAGTTTAACAAACTAAATTGTTTTTAATGATTATTCTTACTGATATATAGAATGAGTGAGTTATGTGCTTTAGTGACAAATATAGCTCATGCATCTCAAAAAAAAAAATTGTAACTCTACAACAAGAAGTATGTCTCCAATCTGTTTCAGATCACAGGCTCCAGGTCACAGGGCTTCTCCACTCCAGGAAAATGCAAAATCACTTTGTCTAGTTTCCTGTTAAAACTTTCTAAAATGTAACTACATATACAAACACATATATTCTTTTTAACCTATACTTCCTACAGAGATCAAAATACATCTCGCTTTTTTATGCATTATATATTACCCCATTATATTTTCGCTATGAGAATGTAGTGTAGATCAATTTTCTAAAATTGTCTAACTATGTAGAATTTCTCATCTCAGATGTGCCGTAACATAGACTGAACCAGATTTATCACCTATTGAAGAGAATGTAGATTGTTTCTAATCTTTTAAATATATTTATTTGCTTTTTTTGCTTATATTGACTAGTGTTTTATATATATATATATATAATTTATGTGTGTGTGTTTGTGTATGTATACATAAATATATATAGAGAGAGACAGTGGGAGAGAGAAACAGAGACAAAAGTTCTTTGTAGTTATCTGGGTGATCCAACCCTGCCAATATATTGACTTTATTTTTCTTCTAGTCCAAATGCCAAATGATATTCAGTTTCAAATTTAAAACTACCATATGACCTAGCAATCCCACTAGTGGGCATATGCCCTGGGAAAACCAGAACTGAAACAGACACATGTACTCTGACGCTCACAGCAGTGCTATTTACAATAGCTAGGACATGGAAGCAACATAGATGTCCATCAACAGATGAATGGATAAATAAATGGAATATTACTCAGCCATAAAGAGGAATGCTTTTGAGTCAGTTCTAGTGAGGCATATGAACACAGAGTCTATTATACAGAGTAAAGTAACTCAAAAAGAGAAAAAAACAAACATATATTAACACATATATATGGAATCTAGAAAGATGGTACTGATAAATCTATTTGCAAGGCAGCTATGGAGACGCAGACATAGAGAATGGACTTGTGGACTCTGTGGGGGAAGGAGAGGGTGGGAAAAATTGAGCTAGTAGCACAGAAACCTATATATATATATTACCATATGCAAAACAGATAGCCAGTGGGAATTTGCTGTATGATGCAGCAAGCTCATACCAGTGCTCTGTAATAGGTGGGATGGGGTGGGAGGTGGGGGGCTGGTGGGAGGTGGGAGGTGGGAGTGAGGTTCAAGAGGAAGGGGACATATTATACTAATGGCTGACTCATGTCGATGTATGGCAGAAACCAATACAATATTGTAAAGCAATTATCCTCCAATTAAAAATAAATAACCTCAAAAAAATTGATGTATCTCTTCCCTGTGTCCAATGTAGACAGCCCTCTTCTTGTAAATCAGTACGGCTAATACAGCAAAGTTTAAGGATTGAAAATATAAATTCTGTAAGTAAAAAGAGATAATATCTTTCCATCACTTGGGTGTTCGACCATATATGGTGCATCCTTCCTAGGACCATAACACCTTACATTATTGATTCTATATATATATATATACACATATATACATATATATGTATATATACATATATGTATATACATATGTATATATATACACACACACACACACACACATATATATATGTGTGTATGTGTGTGTGTGTTTGTATTAACATATTACATATGTATGTATCAGCACATATATTATGACACTAAATGTCACTGTCTGTTAAATGTCAGTCTCTACTGCTGGCATATAAGTCCTTCAGCAGCAGTAGCAGCTAGAGCAGCATTGGAAATTGGAGTTGTATTCTTTTGAACAAATGTACAGCCTCTAACAACGTCACCATAACCGTTGTATTCATGAACTTACTGCAGCAGCCCAGAGTGGTCAAACAAAGATACTAGTTGGTATACATACAAGAAATATTCTTCCATTTGACTGTTTAGTGTCTCCTCTGCACATAAGTTTTTTGGTGAACCTTAACATGAAGTCTAAATATCTAAGATCTGAACCTTTTGTGAATACCCCAAGATGTTCATCTACATGCATCATCTTCAAGTATTGGAATGTGGAATTATGTCTTAGTTTCTTTTAGTTCAAGGACCAACCAACTCAACCATCTCCTCTATCTTAGAATCTCAATATATATAATAAAGCTTTGGTCACTTCTCTTTTCAAACAAAACAAATATCTAAATTCACTTTTCATATTGGAAAGATTTCCGTTCGCTATTCTCCTTCAAGGGATCCTTGAAAGGGATTGCAGCTAATACCAAGTATTTTGCTAACACAGTTGTGTGGCAGGGCTTTGTTTAGGTCTCCTCTTTTCCTGACACTTCGTTGTAGAAAATCCAGCATGAGTACATGTACTTATAAGATGAGAGGAATGAGGTCAACAGAAGTAGGGGACAGACAGGTATTTTGGTCTAGATCCATATAACTGATGCCCTCTGGATCTGTGTTGGCTGATCTTGAATATTAGAATTAAGTCATGTGCTGGATCGCTGCACGGCCCACATGACTATTTGATTTATTGCTTCTGTAACACCCATATCATGATGGGGTAGTTCTAGTCACAAAGTCCTCTCATGCTATAGTCAACAGGCTTTCAGTTCCTTCCAGGGTGAACAGAATGCCAAAAGATGGCTTTCAAATTATGAGTACTGCCCTGTTGTGGAGGCATGCCCTTCTATGCTATGATAATCCTATTGGAACCTGCCAGGCACTTTATTCAGCATGCTAGCGTTGTATTGTCATTTCATTATCTGTATCTATTGGCTTCAGTAGATGGTAGCTTTAACCACAGCCTGGAGATTCTGAAGAGTTCTCTTGCTTTAGATCCACCCAAAATTTGCAGACTTTAGTCATCCAATTTTTTTGAGCAGTATATTTCATCCAATGTCCTTGGTGTTTCTTTCATCATCTCAAAACAGTCTCAGAAAACTGATTGTTTTTTCTTAGTGGTATGGGCTACAACATGATCAAATGTTAACAGGATATCCTGTTCTGCCTCATATGATTAGATACTTAAAAATTCATAAATGTGATAGGTCTCTCAGTCTTTGTGCTTTACTATCAAGCATACTTCTGTTTTACTTTTTCATATAGAGCACTTGTAACTCCCTGCTCACCAGATCCAATTAGTGCCATGATTATGTGAACTTTTTATGTGTACTTTTTTGTGAATGACAAGATGATCAAGTTTATGGTTATTACTTTATTATAGCAATCACATTATTGCAGAAATCAAGATGGCTTATAAAGCCATGATAGTGAATGTGGACAGCTCTCCTTGCTACATAAAAGTCTATTGTTTCTGGTCATACTTATTGTTGGAGACTGAAAACCAAACCAAACCAAACCAAAACAAGAAACACCTAATTTGACAGACAATGGACAGAAATGCCAAGTGCCAGAGGCTCTGTTGAGTGCTGACAATCAAGATATTTCAAAGTCCACAAATACCATGATTCACTTCTATCCCTATGGATCAAATAGGTAACTGAGTTAGTGAATAACAGGATCTACTGCCTATCTTTTTATTTTTTCCCAAATCTCTTGTTTAAAAAAAATTATTTAAAATAGTTTTATTGAAATATAGTTGATTTCAATGCTACAATAGCTTCAGGTGTACAGAAAAATGATATATATATATATATATATATATAGTATACACACACACACACATATATAGATATGTATATATAGATACAGTCACTTATTCACACATACACAGATGGCCAACAGGCACATGAAAAGATGTTCACTATCACTAACTATTAGATAAATGCAACTAAAACTACAATGAGGTACCAATTCCTGCCTTTTTAAATTTTGAAGATGGCATCAATCTTTCAATTTCTACTTTTGATTCTCTCTCTTGGCTGGGGCCTGGAACTTCAGAGAATTTCATTTGACTCTTCCCACTATGACTCTTATTAATTTCCCAACCAGGTAAATCATGTGAGGGATTTCTCAGATGTTAAGCGTATGTATCCTAGTTACACACTGGAAGGCTGGGAACATACTATTAAGTTGGCTCTCTGAATGTACTACAGGTGAACCTACTATATACATGGTTCTTCTGCCTTCAGCTATTGAATCAAATATATTCTCTCTGGCACAACTAAATTCTCTTAGTGACTGCATTCTAAATCTGCACTACTTAAGATAAATCTCCTAAGCAGCAATACAATCTGCACTGTGTTGCCTGATACAGATCACTGTGCAAAATGGGTTGTTTCCCCTTCCTGACTCCTCTACTTTTCTCACTCAGGGCACTAGTTTAGAATAATCTATTTGATAATGTCAACCACTTGGCCATATAAAGATCTAACAGAAGTTTGCTTTTTTAAATTCTATTTTAATTTAGTCCCTTGTAATATTTGCACTTAATAACAGCTTAATAACAATAATCTGTGGTCATTACAGATCACTAAGAAAACATTAAAAATAATAATTCATACTTTTCTCTCACAGAGATAGTTTAATAACTTAGCATATTTCTTTCTAAATCTTTTTCAATGACTATGTTTAATGTGTTTCTATGTATGTATGTATGCATGTGTGTGTGTGTGGCCTCTTCCACCACAAATCAGTATTTATAAAAATAAATTTTTATTTTAGAAGAGTTTAGATTTGCAGAAAAGTTGTAAAGATAGTACAGAGTTCCCATATTCCCCACACCTAGTTCCCACTATTGTTAAGATCATATATATTACTATGGCAATTTATCAGAACTACTGAACCAATATTGATACACTATTGTTAACTGGCCTATGATTATTAACATTTCCTAATTTTTTACTCACGGTATGGTGTAGTGCTCCAATATCCCATCTAGGAATACTATTTACACTGAATCAACATGTCTCTATAGGCTATTCATCTCAGACCTTCCTTGTTTTTTTTTTTTTTTTTTCATTTATTTTTATTAGTTGAAGGCTAATTACTTTACAATATTGTAGTGGTTTTTGTCATACATTGACATGAATCAGCCACAGATTTACATGTATTCCCCATCCCGATCCCCCCTCCCACCTCCCTCTCTACCCGATCCCTCTGGGTCTCCCCAGTGCCCCAGGCCCGAGCACTTGTCTCATGCATCCAACCTGGGCTGGTGATCTGTTTCACCCTAGATAATATACATGTTTCAATGCTGTTTTCTCGAAACATCCCACCCTCGCCTTCTCCCACAGAGTCCAAAAGTCTGTTCTGTACATCTGTGTCTCTTTTTCTGTTTTGCATATAGGGTTATCATTACCATCTTTCTAAGACCTTCCTTGTTTTTAATGAACTTGATCCTTCTCAAAAGTACTAGGCAGGTGTTTTATAAACTGTTCCCAAATGTGAGTTTGCTGACAAACAGAAATGGGCAATATTTTAAAATAATTTCTATTTTATTTTGGTTATTGCAATTATAATTAATTTATACTTTTTTTTTTACTTGAATTCTACCATGATGGTTTTTCTTCATGAAGTTCATCTCATTTCCCTTATGCTGCTAGTTTTTTCCTGTGAACTGTCTGTATTCATTATCATTTAAAATTTTTCTTTTTAAAAATAAACTTAGAACTTTAGAATAATTTAAGGTTTATTAAAAACTTTCAAAAATAATACAGAGACTTTTGTTATTCTCCAATCACTTCCTCATGCTGCTGACATCAATGTAACAGGTACATTAATCAAAAGTAAGGAATGAGTATTAGAATATTCCTATTTCCTGACTCCATTCTTCATTCAGATTCCACTGAGTTTTCCATTAATATTCTGCTTTGCATCAAAGATCCATGCTAGACCACCATGTTATATTTAGCCATCATAACTCCTTAGCCTTTACTGGTCTCACAGTTTCTTAGTTTCTCTCTCTCTGTTTTTACTTGATGTTATTTCCCAGCTTCTTTGCATTCAATAAATAATTATTTGGTTCCTTATACATGGTGTTTTACCTGAAACTCTCTGTGAGGAGGTATGACATGATGAAATCATTTTTATATGTTTAGTTAATTTCAAATTACATTTTTCTGCCTCTATTTTAGCAGTTTCAACTATATAAATTATGCATAGTAGTTTTTATTTTTCTTCAATCACTGTTTCTGTACATGCTATGCTGAACCTCCCTGTCCAATACTCTAACAGTACCTTGATCAGATTTTGTATCTTGCCAGCCATTTTGTGTTTTTCAAGCTCAGTCCAATTCAATTCCCATCTTCATTTGAAGCTCATATCCTTCTTTCATTCTTCTGTGATGGCCTGACCTGGAATCTTGAATGCTGGGAACCACAGTGCTTTCAAGTTACCTCCTTTTCACTCCTTCTCTAAAACTGAGATGTCGGAATGCAAAGAGCAAAATAGTATGTAGGTCTTCACTAATCTACCATTTAGTGGTATTCTTTCTTTAGCATGCTATTGATTCTCAGAGTGACACTGACTGATATTCAAGGCACTTCGTATCAGTTCAGTTCAGTTCAGTCGCTCAGTCGTGTCCGACTCTTTGCGACCCCATGAATCACAGAACAGCTGGCCTCCCTGTCCATCACCAACTCCAGAGTTTACTCAAAACTCATGTCCATCGAGTCGGTGATGCCATCTAGCCATCTCATCCTCTGTCGTCCCCTTCTCCTCCTACCCCCAATCCCTCCCAGCATCAGGGTCTTTTCCAATGAGTCAACTCTTCGCACGAGGTGGCCGAAGTATTGGAGTTTCAGCTTCAGCATCAGTCCTTCCAATGAACACCCAGGACTGATCTCCTTCAGGATGGACCAGTTGGATCTCCTTGCAGTCCAAGGGACTCTCAAGAGTCTTCTCCAACACCACAGTTCAAAAGCATCAATTCTTTGGCGAGCCCTTGGTATAGTTGATGCTCAAGCACTGGTTTCTTTACAGGGAAACTTTTAGACAGTTCACTGGAGTTACACTCGCTCATTTCCTGCATTTTCTGCTTGTCCTTTTACCCCCTTACTCATCTCCTTGATCTGAGGCTCTGACCCAAACACACTTGTTCTTTTGATCCCTTCAAACAGCAGGCAGTTCCTTTGAGTGAATCTGGGTAGGGTAACTCAAGTTCAACAAATACAGCTGGTGTTTTCTTAGACATGCAAAACATGGGGCTATGAGCTGCTTATTACCTGTTTAAGTCCTGCCATTTCTCCTTATATTTATGTAGGTGGTGGTGGTGGTGAAGGGTGTTTATGATGTTAATGCAAGCACATATAAATTGCTACCTAAGAAGATGTCCATCTGGGGAATGAGAGGGTGTTGCTCCTGTCCTCCTCATTGTACCTTTCCTTCTTTTGCTCCTCCGTGTTCTTCTCTTTCTGATGTTATACTCTCACCACCAGAAGAAAACAGTCCTGGGATAAACATTAGGCTTTTCTAAGCTGGGCTGAATATCATGCTGAACAACAACACCACTCTCTTTGTAAAGAAGGAGATCATGGACATGGAACAAAGAAAGAGCTGTGTCTATCACAGATGAGAATCTGGTATATATACATATTTGACCTTGCGGTCCATGATTAAGGGAAATTCAAGGTCACACAATATGTTAAATGCAGCTAGAGGAAACCTATCATGCTTGGTGAGATAACCTATAGTTAGTGCACTTAGAATTTATATAGTACTACACAGCAATAAAAATAAATCATAGAGATCAGAATCAGAAAAACAAATATGTTTTGGTCTAAGCATTATGAATAATTAGATGCTTTCCTTAAGTCTGTTTATATTTTTCTTCCTCAATTTTCTCATATGCCTGTTCACTAGAACATAAATTAAATTCCATTGCTTATTTGAAACTTCAATGAACTAACGGTAATGGTAATAACCATTGGTGTCAATAGCATTTACTGAACACTTAAATTTGACCAGTTCAGTTCAGTTCAGTAGTTCAGTCATGTCTGATGCTTTGCGACCCCATGGACTGCAGCAAGCCAGGCTATCCTGTCCATCACCAACTCTCAGAGCTTACTCAAACTCATGTCCATTGAGTTGGTGATGCCATCCAATCACCTCATCCTCTGTTGTCCCCTTCTCCTCCTGCCTTCAATCTTTCCCAGAATCAGAGTCTTTTCTAGTGAGTCAGTTCTTCACATCAGGTGGCCATAGTATTGGAGTTTCAGCTTCAGCATCAGTCCTTCCAATGAATATTCAGGACTGATCTCCTTTAGGATAGACTGGTTGGATTTCTCAATTAAAACAAGTATGTATGTATGTATGTATGTAAATAAATAACATACATACATAGTGTGCATATATGTACACATTATGAACATTTAGTCATATGCTCACCTGTTCCCTAATAGTAGCCATTTTTTAACTTTCCCAATTGCTGCAATATTTTAAAAAGCATTGGTTTCTTTTAAATATTGGTATTGTATGAAATTCAAACTATACTGGCATTGTTACAACTCACATTATAAGATAAACACTTCAGACTTTTAGGCTGGAAGAAATAAACCAAGCATACAGGTCCAAGATGCTCTAGATATTTATTACTGCTCCCTTACAAAATCTCAGTGCAAGGTGACAAACATGCCCCATGCAAAGAAAACATATATTTAAAATAAAGTTTTTAATCGAATTAGTTCGTGGCTCCAAATAAACTATTTCATTTGAAATATGGTCGCAATTACCCTAGCACTCAGTTCCCAATATATCAGCAGAGAGTCAAGTGAGAGAATAAGAAGCATGACACTGAAAGTATTTAATTATTTTCATTTAATGGTACATCTATAATGGGACTCTGTGGAATCTATCTCTGTTATCTCCGCCAGTTTTCATATTGGTTCAAAATGAATACACCGCGAGTGAGAGCATTTGATTTAATTTGCCAGAGGTAGTATAGTGAGTCCAGCAGCTAAAATTATGGAGATACCCTTTGACATATGTGATCTGAGGACAAGTTGGCTGTGACATCTATTACACCGCTTCAAATGATCTGACTGGCTGAGTGCCTCTTCTGCAGTCACGACTCTGTCTGCTTCCTTGCCTAAAATGAAATATTTAATTTGACATGATCACTTCAGCTAAAAGAGGACCTATTTCCTCAGTTAGAATCTCCAAACAAAAGTATCCTTTCTGTCCTCAGAGACTTCTTTACTGTGACTTTTCGAACATTTCACAAGTCAAATTTGAAATGGAATTATCAGAGAAGGTCATTTACTAACACATAATTGACACCTCTCATTTCATTTCACTCTTCCTTGTGTAGTCAGGGGCTAAAGAAGCCTACAGATTTCAATAATAATAATAATAATAATATTCTCATTTTAAAATGCCCCAATTAGTATTTCTATCCTTAACTATTTTGTGCTTTTCCACTTTGGTACCACTACAGATATATCCATTAGCCGTCAAAGCACATGTGAGGAAATGTGTCACTGTCTGGATTGAATGTTAAATTTGGTAAAATTATTGTTGCCATCAAAGTGCCAAAATTAAGCTCCATGATGTTCAAAGGGCACTCTGTGTACCTGGAGTTCCCTATTTATGCTAGTCCCATCTCAACCCAAGACATCCTTAACCTCAGTATTTCTGATATTATTAACAGAATCATATGAGCAGGGTTTTTTTTAAAGCTCTTTGGTACAAACTCTTGACACAAAGCAAAGATAATTAGACTCTCAGGAATAATGGGCATAAAGTCTTTGCCTACTTCTAATCACTGAAAATTCCTCACCACTTGCAAGCAAAATGTTTCTCCTTTTATCCTCACATGCTAGTTTAATTCCTCCTTTTATACTCTATGTGAACAAGCAGACTAGACATTCATTTTCTCACAAAATTCCTCAAATATTTGAGTGCAGCCAAATGCAGTATTTTAAAAAATTGTCTACAGAATCATAGAAATATTTATCTCTAAGAGTTCCTCCTCTGTGGCTTCAAAATAGCACAGTGGATACAAATTACAATTCGACTTTCCAATGTAGGAGCTTATTTGATATGAAAATGTTTCCTCACTTCAAAACACATAAAGCCTAACTTTAAAAAAATGCAAACGAGACAATCTCAAGGTCTGTATTTATGAGAACTATTTAATTATAGGTTTAGTTTCACAGGTTACTATAAAAACACACACATAAAGATACATTTTTCTTTCTTAATTACATATTCAGTTTAAAAATATGAAATACTTCTATTCTAGATAGTTCTATTTTATCAATAACCTAACAGGACAACTTAAATTTGGATATTTATTTATACATAAAATGTTAATCTGTCTTTGATTAAATGACTGAAATAAATAGGTCATATTTAAAAAGATATTGTCACTGATCACAGGTGATGACTAAATTTTACTAACTAAGCTATTTTATCACCAATGCAATTTTGTATAAGAAATTTATTAAACAAAATAAAATTCAGAATTAATTTCTCTGCAACATATATATTTAGATAAAAAAGAATAATGACTGAAGATTTTCCAGAAGAAAGTTGTAAGAAAGAACAGTATCTTAATTATAGCTATAGAAAAGTATAAAATGATTTTACTTTTCAATTTTAAATGTGGATATTCTGAAATGTTACTGAAAAATATAAATTTTGTGCTTAACAAGTGACAAGTACTTCTGCCAGTACTACCAGAAAGAGAAACTAACAATCCCACTTATAATCACACTCAAAAATAATAAAATACCTAAGAATAAATCTAAGGAGGTAAAAGATATATACTCAGAAAAATATGATACATTAAAAAAAAAACCAAAATCACACAAACAGATAGAAAGGTACACTATGTTTAAGAATTGATAGTGTTAAAATATCCACACTACCCAAGATAGTCTACAGATTCACTGCAGTCCCTATCAAAATACCAAAAGCATTTTTCATAAAACTTCAACAAAATGTTCTAAATTTTACATGGAAACACAAGAGACCCTGGTTGAGTAAAACTATCCTGACACAGAAGAACAAATCTGAAGGTGTCACACTACCTGATTTCAAACTATCTTAGAAGGATACAGGAATCAAAACAGCATGGAACTGGCACAAAGCCAGATACATTTATCAGTGGAACAGAAGAGACAGCCCCAGAATGAATTCACACTTGTATGGGTCATTAATCTATGATAGAAAAGATGAAAGAATATAAAATGGGGAAAAGACTGCCTTTCAAATAAACAGTTTTGGAAAACTGGACAGATACATGTGAAATAGTACAATGAGCTACTTTCTCACACTATCAGTTCAGTTCAGTTCAGTTGCTCTGTCGTGTCCAACTCTTTGTGACCCCATGAATCATAGCACGCCAGGCCTCCCTGTCCATCAACTCCTGGAGTCCACTCACACTCATGTCCATGGAGTCAGTGATGCCATCCAGCCATCTCATCCTCTGTCATCCCCTTCTCCTCCTGCCCCCAATCCCTCCCAGCATCAGGGTGGGGAAATATAGTTAATGACTATGCAATATCTTTGTATGCTGATAGGTCAGTTTTACTTCAAATACAGACAAAGTAAATTCATAGAAAAATTAATCAGATTTGTGGTTTCCAGAATCAAGAATTGGATTGAGGGGGAATTCAATGAAGGCAGTCAAAAAGTACAAATCACCAGTTATAGAATAAATAAGAACTAGTGATGTAATGTGCAACTTAATAAATATAATAACACTGATGTATGTGATATACAAACATCGTTAAAGGAGTAAATCCTAGGTGCTTTCAACAGAAGGCAAACCTTTTTCTATTTCTTTAATTTTGTATCTCTGTGAGATGACAGATATTCACTAAACTTACTGATAATCATTTCATAATGTATGTATTAAAAATAGTATGTTGTATACCTTTAATTTATACAGTGGCACGTGCCAAATACATCTCAATAAAACTAGAACGTCTTCCTTTCAGTATGGAATTTCCTTAAAAAACTAAAAATAGAGTTGCCATGTGATCCAACAATCCCACACCTGGGCATACATTCAGAAAAGATGAAAACTCTTAATTTGAAAAGATCCATGTATCACAGAGTTCATAGGAGTACTATTTTTAATTTATTTTACTCAAGTATAGTTGATTTATAATGTTATATTGATCTCTTTCATACAGCAAATTCAGTTATATAGACACATATATACACACATATATATAATGTTTCATATTCTTTTTTATTACAGTTTATTTTAGAAATTGAATATAGTTCCTGTACAGTAGGGCCTTGTTGTTTACCCATTCTATATATAAAAGTTTGCATCTGCTAATCCTAAAATTCTAATTCATCCTTCCCCAATCCCTTCCCCTTGTTAACCACAAGTCTGTTCTCTATGTCATAGCAGCAATATTTATAACAGCCAAGACACAGAAACACTCCAAGTACCCATCAATAGATGACTGGTCTAAGCGGATGTGCTGAAATAATACTCAGCCATAAGAAAGAATGAAATATTGCCATTTAGAGTAACATGGATAGAACTAGAGAATATCATATCAAGTGTAGTAAGTCAGAGAAAGACAAATACCGTATATTATTTCATATGCAGAATCTTAAAAAAAAGATAATTAAAAAAATGGATCTACAAACAAAACAGAAACAAATTCAGAGATATAGAAAATGAACCTATGGTTACCAAAGGGGGAAGGAAGTGGGGAGGGACAAATTAGGAAAATGAGGTTAACAGATATAAACTACTATACATAAAATAAATAAGCACTGAGGATTTACAGTATAACAGGGGGAACTATATTCAGTATCTTATAATAACCTATAATAGAAAATAATCTGAATATATATAAGCTAAACTGAACCACTTTGCTGTATACCTGAAAATAACACAATATTTTAAATTAAAAAACATTTAAATTAAAAAGAGCAAATACTCTAACTTTATCAAGCACTTAAACATGTGAAACTGTACAGACTTCAGTTTGTGAATAATCAAATTTCTTGTGTTCCCTGTGATATACGTCAGTTTGGAAAATATGCTGTGGTGCCTTAATAGCTTTTTGATTCAGCCCATTTAAAAGAAAGAAATTGCAAAAGCAAGCTATATGTACGTGTGTGTGTGTGTGTGTGTGTGTGTACACACATGGGTGTGCATACAGATAATATGAATATACCTGTGTGTGCTTATGTGTGCATGTTGAAATAGTCACAGATATACAGAAGTCTAATTGATCTCTGAGTAACTTCATGTATAGGGGATCTGACCCTACCAGCAGTCAAAAATGTGGGTATAACTTTATAGCTGGCCCTCTGTTTCTGTGGTTCATCATCTGCAAATTCAAATTAACATGGATCATATAGTACTGGAGCACGTATTTAATAAAAAAAAATCCACCTATAAGTGGTTCTGTGCAGGTCACACCTGAATTGTTCAAGGGTCAATTGTAAACATATATATGTTCATTAAAGTTTCCTAGTCTAAATAATAAATATATGAATAAATAACATTCATCATATGCAATAGACAAATTTCTTTCAAGACTGCTTTATAAGTTTTCTTGGTAAAATAATCACGCTTGGATATTTCATTTTATAATAAAATTTGCAAACCTACGTTTTCAGACAATGTTTTAGCATGTATAATATTACATTTGTAATTACTCTACTGTAAATGAATACTAACTAATATAATACGTTTAAATATATCCAAAGACATGTTTCTCCAGGATGTAATTATTAAATTGGTGATCTTCAAATATTGGTAGTTTCTTAATCTCTGTAATATATTTATCAGAGAAAATAAATTAAAATACCATTAGCTCATGGTTCATTTTCTTGGGTGATTTTAGTTATATTTTACCCATTCAGTCAGTTCTGCCCTGTGAGTATAGGGGTAGGCATCATCTATATTTTTCATTATGTCTGATTGTGTTGGAGTGAGATTGAGTCCTTTTCTGATGTGTTGATATCTGAGGGCTGAGAAGGAAAAAAGCAAAGAGAGATAAAGATAATCAGATGTGAATGTGAGTCCCATTTTCCACCTACATAGTCTTAAGCATAAAGAGGGATAATAAAAGATGTTATATTAGGCAAGATGCTATAAGAGCCAAAAAAAGGGGAATAATAACTGATCTGGCTTAAAACTCAACATTCAGAAATGTTATTCAGAATAATAACTGAGCTGGCTTAAAATTCAACATTCAGAAAACTGAGATCATGGCATCCAGTCCCATCACTTCATGGCAAATAGATAGGGAAACAGTAAAAACAGTGACAGACTTAATTTTCTTGGGCTCCAAAATCACTGCAGAAGGTGACTACAGCCATGAAATTAAAAGATGCTTGCTCCTTGGAAGAAAAGCTATGACTAACCTAGACAGCATATTAAAAAGCAGAGACATTACTTTGCCAACAAAGGTCCACCTGGTCAAGGCTATGGTTTTTCCAGTAGCCATATACAGATGTGAGAATTGGACTACAGAGAAAGTTGAGCACCGAAAAATTGATGCTTTTGGACTGTGTTGTTGAATAAGACTCTTGAGAGACTCTTGGACTGCAAGGAGATCCAACCAGTCCATTCTAAAGGAAATCAGTCCTGACTATTCACTGGAAAGAGTGATGTTCAAGCTGAAACTCGAATACTTTGGCCACCTGATGCAAAGAACTGACTCATTGAAAAAGACCCTGATGCTGGGAAAGATTGAAGGTGGAAGGAGAAGAGGACAACAGAGGATGAGATGGTTGGATGGCATCACCAACTCGATGCACATGAGTTTGAGTAAGCTCCGGGAGTTGGTGATGGACAGGGAGGCCTGGCATGCTGCAGTCCAAGTCAGACACAACTGAGCAACTAAACTGATTGACTACAAGGGCCCAGAAAGGGGGAATAATAACTGATCTGGCTCTTTAAGTTAGAATGAGGGAAGTGGATGTCTAGAAGCTTTACATATGATAATCTGGTACACAAATATCACCATAGAACCCTTGGTAGTCTGCTTAGAATAAGGAGTCATGAGTCTTTCAGAACCTGTGAGTTTGTAATTAAGAACTAATGCACCAGCATCATGGCCCATATTGATGTAACTGGGATAAAAATGATGAGGAAAAAAACAAAACTAGTGGGCTTATTGTAGTGAGTCAGATGAAAAATTTTGTGGGACTTGTTTGTTTTCACTAAGAATGGGGAAGAAGTTGAGCTATGTATGTCAAAGAAAATTCCAGGCAGAGGCTGGATTTGATTGGATATGATTGTCTGGATATGATTATTATCAATATCAACTCTTTACTGTAAAGGATTTCATCTTGAACTATAAGTCAGATGGTCACTACAGACAGTTGATATTCTCCAAGGGTTGTGTCACTGAAATTATAAAAGAAGAAAGAGGAAAGGTACACATTGTGTGTATGATAATGTACACACAGTTTTATCTAATAGACACCGAATATTACTTAAAAGAACTATAAAAATAATGTATCATACATTTTTTGAACTTTCAACAATAGAGTTATTTTCTCCCTCATCTACACATACACGTTATTAAGTCTGACCAGATTAACTATAGATTAACTATTATGCTTTCTGTATGGTGAAATAAATTTTGCAGTTCCACTGAACTGTACAATTTATAAGACTTAAAGATAATGGAATAAAATTGTATTTTTAGAGGTTTTGAACTATATATAAGGAGTTGAAAAGCATTACTCACAAAGTATCAATAGTTCCAAAGATATCTGAAAGATATTTCATATCCATTATGAAATATGGTATAAATATTAGTTCCATTTATTTTTATTTTCTTATACATTGTGTTCATCATACTGGGTTTAATGTTTCTGGAGCTAATATGTGTTTTGTTTTGGCTATTACTACAAAGAAGTTATATTGCATAATATAGGTATTTACAAATAGAGCTGATATTTCAACTTAAAGATGGGGAAATTAATTTTTGTACTTTAATTTTTCTGTATATTCTTATTTAAATCTTAAGAAAAACTGACATAAACTTAAATTACAGAGGAAACTAAAATACATTAAAAAATGTTCCATGATCATTTACAAAAAAACCTTTTTGTTTAAATACAGAAGATAAATTTATCTGAATGTATGATAACCTGAAATAGTCTGCAAAGTTGTGCTAAATTATACTTTTAGAATTATTAAATATATACTAATGCTTCTAAAGTATAATATTCTTTGTGTCATTTTTACCAGACAAAATATGAGATGACAGGGAAGTCCTTTCACATTTATGTTTAATTTTAACATTTTTATAAGCAAACAAGAGTCACAGAACTCATTTGTTAGCTTAAGGTAAATGTTACAGAGACCTTGATAAAATGTCAATGTTAGCAGAAGAACATCAACATATAATACAGTTAAAGTGTGTGTATGTGGGTGTGCATGTATATATGTATATATTCTCTTAACTAAAAAATGTTCCATTTATAATTTTAATTCAACACATAAAAGTTTAAAAAATACAACTTTGCTATAATTTTTCTGTTTTGTAGATTATTAATATGACACATTTTCAAGCCTATTTTTAAAGAATATTTATTTATTTGGCTGCATTGAGTTTTAGTTTTGGCACATGGGATCTTTGATTTTTACCACGCAGGATCTTTTACTTGTGGCATATGGGATCTAATTCCCTGATCAGGGATCGCACCCAGGCCCTCTGCACTGGGAGCGCAGAGTCTTGGCCACTGAACCACCAGAGAAGTCTCAAATCCATTATTAAAAGTAGATAACCAACAGAAAATTAGAGCACGTGTACAAACACTTCACAAAAGTAATATCTAAGTAACCAATAAGCACTGAAAAGTTGGGTAATATCATTAGCCATTATCAACATACAATCTATACCAAACATTCATCACATACCAAATAATGGATTAAAGATATCTGAGACATCAAATGAAGTTCTGGTAAGTGTGGTACAATCATAAAAAAATTACATTGAAACAAAACAAAACAAAAGTTAAATAATGAAAAGACAGTAAACTTAAATTCAAGTTTTCACAAGTGTTTCAATTACTAACTGAAGTCATTAACTGTACAAAATTTAAATACCTTTTTATTACAGATGGAAATAAAAGTGAAAGTGTGAGTTACTCAGTCGTGTCCAACTCTATGTGACCCCACAGACTGTAGCCCACAAGGCTTCTCTGTCCATGTAATTCTCCAGGCAAGAATTCTGGAGTGGGCTTGCCATTTCCTACTCCAGGGGATCTTCCCAACCTAGGAATTGAACCTAGGTCTCCCGCACTGCAGGCAGACTCTTTACCAGCTGAGTCACCAGGGAAGCCCACAAAAAGAAAATGCAATTACATTATAATGGAAGACTATATTGCTGACAAAGGCCTATAGTCTAAGCTATGTTTTTCCACTAATCATGTACAGATATGAAAGAAGGACCATAAAGAAGGCTGAGCACCCCAGAACTGATGCTTTCAAATTGTGGTGCTGGAGAAGACTCTTGAGAGGTCCTTGGACAGCAAGGAGATCAAACCAGTCAATCCTAAAGGAAATCAACTCTGAATATTCACTGGAAGGACTGATGCTGAAGCTAAAACTCCAATACTTCAGCCAACGGATGAGAAGAGCTGACTCACTGGAAAAGCCCCTGATGCTGGAAAAGATTGAGGGCAGGAAGAGAAGGGGGCAACAGAGGATCAGATGGTTGGATGGCATCACCAACTCAACGCACATGAGTTTGAGTAAGCTCCGGGACTTGGTGATGGACAGGGAAGCCTGGCGTGCTGCAGTTCACGGGTCACAAAGAGCTAGACACGACTTAGTAACTGAACAACAACAATGTTTTTCAAGCTAACACATAAAGGCTTTAAATAATTTTTTATATGTATAGAACACATTAAAGTATTTTAAAATCAGGGTCTTCCTCCTTAGAGGTATTCAGTATATATGGACTATTTCATTTCTGAATAAAGCATGTTGAAGGGGTCTTTGGAATCTATTTCAGTAAAAGTAGTTTCATCATTCATATTGTCTGCTGGTAAATTCCATTATTTTATATCTAAGGTTAACACTTGAAATACCCAAAATACTATCAGAGATAACCTGAAGGAGCGAGCAACATGAACTTCATCTGTATAAAATCTTAAACAAAGATTTGAAACAAAAATATTTCACTACAGTTAAGACTATATCAACAGATGGAAAAACTGACCTTGCACTTCTGATTAATATTAGAAATGCCTTTCAGAAATATTATTAGTAAAATTTAGCTTACCAGATAGTTGGTAAAATCATATTTTGCTAAAAATCCAAGTGATTAAGGAATTATTTGACTTTGGTTTTCAGCATTCTAAAATTCTAAATAAATTTACAGAGGAAACTGCCAAAAATCTTGCCAGCCAGTAGGAATTCAGGAAAAGTTGGTTAACATCTTTTAAGCAAAGAGATCTACTTGGTTAGAATACAGAGGGAAGGTGAGAATGAAAATGAAAGCGTCAGTTGCTCAGTCATGTCTGACTCTTCGTGACCCCCATGGGGTGTAGATCACCAGGTTCTCTGTCCTTGGAATTCTCCAGGCAAAAATACTGGAATGGGTAGCCATTTCCTTCTCCAGGGGATCTTCCCGACCCAGGGATGGAGCCCAATTCTCCTGCATTGCAGGCGGAGTCTCTACTATCTGAACCACCAGGGAAGCCGCCAGGGCAAGAACAGATGTCCAAAACTGTGATATTCTCCTAACTTAGCCCTGGATTTTCTTCAAAGGACAAATGCAGCTAAGTTCTGACTAATGCCCAACCCTTATTTAGAAGTTAAGATAATCTATGTTGTATAGAGACATTTATGTTTTGTTTCTTTCTTTTTTTATACATTCAGTTATATGGAAATTGTTGTTTTCCATGCTGTATTTAATTACAATGTTACTTTTGGAAGAATAGTCTAACCAACTGTTATCTTTTGGATATGTCAGATAAGTTTCTGGGTACTATACTGTTTAAGAACCTGGGCCTGAACCTAGACTCTGGGGTTATATGTCTGTTTTTACCTTTACTAAATGAGACACCTTGGGTTAAATATTGAACTTCTCTGCTTAGGGATTTCATCCATAAATGGAGTTATAGGATACTGATTAAATAAGTCAATCCATGAAAATACTAAGTGGAAGAGAGCAAGCAAATTATCAATAAATGATAGGTGTGATCCTTGGTCCATGGAATTTTCCAGGCAAGAATAATGGAGTGCGTTGCCATTCCCTTCTCCAGGGGATCTTCCTGACCCAGGGATCTAGCCCATGTCTCTGCACTGCAAGAGAATTCTTTAACATCCGAGTCACCAGGCTAGCCCATTATCATTTCTATATTTGTACATTCTTTCGTCTGTCTTTAAGTGTTGCTGGTTGCCTGTCTAATCTATGTTTTACATTCTGTCACTGTGCCAGCCATGCTATTTATTTCTCACAAAATGAGAATAATCCTCAAAAAAGGTCCTGCATTACTGCAGCAATCTCCCAAATATTTGCCCTGTGTCTGATCAACCAGTCTATTAATATTATTAACTACTGTTCTGAGAAGCATGTTATAAAAACACCGCAGTTGCTCTATCTTGAATTATTATTATTATTATTTTTTCCCTCAGAGTGTAAAGCAAGGGATTGTAAGATATTCATGGGATTTTGAGGCAATGGGATTACTGAAAGTATCCACAAATACAAATGAGCATCAAATATCTGTATGAGCTTCTCCAGTGGTCCAGGGGTTAAGAATCTGATCTGTAATGCTGGGGACACCAGTTTGATCCCTGGGTCAGGTCGGTCCCACATGCCTCAAAGCACCTAAGCCCGTACACCACAATTACTGAGTCAGCACTCTGGAGCCCATGAGCCACAAATACTGAAGCCTGAATGCCATAGACCAATACTCTGCAGTAAGAGAAACTGCTGCAAGGAGCCCACGCACACAACTAGAGAGTAGCCCCTGCTCTCCAAAACTAGAGAAAGCCTACACACAGCAAGGAAGACCCAGCACACCCATAAATAAATATGTACTGTCAGTGTGATGGAACAGATAATGGCTGGAATATAGAAACTAATTTTCAAATATACAAGCCTATTTTATCACTAGTAATACACTCATTATAACATGTCATTTAATATATAGCAATTTAATAATATATAAATGTTAAAATACAATTAAAGTCATGTGAGGCTCCATAATATATTAATACTTCACTGTTAGAAACAAAAAGGGTAATAACTATATATGAAAAGACCTCATTTTAGAAATCAGCTAAGCATGAACTGAATATCTCTTCCTTCATTAAACTACAACAGAGTCCACTATTTATATGAAATCTCACTTACAAGGTTGTTATGAACACAAAGTTGGTCAATACTGGTGAAGATTTCTACAGAGTCCATAGCATCAAGTACATAAAAAAATGTTATTTCTTTCATTCTTTCCTTATGCTTCCCAAGTATAATTTCATCAGGGTATAGACTTGAGTTTTTCATTTCTACATTCATAGCATATATAGTTCACTACATACTTTATAACATATAGTAGCTCTCCAAACAGTATTTGTTAAAGTGACTGATGTAAAATTGGGATGGCAGGGAGTTAAAAAAAATTAATATAGAAAGAAAATATGTAGCCAATAATCATGTTACTAAAATGCATGTTTATGGAATTTTAATTTTTATTCATTGAATAAAGATGAATACTTGTTCTCTTTGCTTTATGCAAGTATAACTATTTTTCTACCTCATTTGCATAAGCACTTATAAATCTACAGCTGCTTATGAAGTTCCAGCTGGCAAGAAATGTAATTTTTCATGGCGTTTGTTATAGATATTGGAAACAGATGCAAATCTCACCTAAGCACTCACACTATTTAAAGCTCCAGATTGACTCAGAGCATTAACACTACTTCTTCACACTCTTAGTAGGAATCTACCTTTATGGTTAGCCTAAGTCTGAGACAAACAAAATTGTCTGCCTGAGAAAGTCAAGGACATATAGTCAACGCTCTTCGCCCGAGATGCTAACAATTTGTTTAATACAAATCATGAATCCAAAGCAACCATGAGAGAAGCATCCAGTAAACCCCCCAAAAGAGCCAATCATTCCAGGTGAGCCCGGCATGGGCTAAAAACTGAAGCTTTTTGTAGAAACTTATAGCTTATCATCATTACCATGAAAAATAACTAAGAACAAACATAATGTAACATCAGAGTGGCTATTGTTCAGGATTCCTGACTGCAAACAATGTAATCCTCAATGTCACTTCAGTAAAAACAGAAATCATTAATGGATGTGTGCCAGTTTATAGAATTTCCAGTGACACGCAAATCTCTGCACACTGCCATGATTTCTTGACCTAAACATGACTGCTATTATCAGAGGCTCCTATGGCAATCAAGAACTGAGATCAGAAACTCTACTACTGCCACATTTGAGGAGCAGCACACTCCAAAATACTGATTTCCTTTTGGGTGTTGACTGCTTCTATATCTAACCCTTGCTTGGCTACATTTTATTGGAATAACTTGGGTTAAAAAACTGTCCTCTACTTGAAAGGGATCCTGCGGATGCAGGCTTTCTATTTCTGTTTGAGGAGGTAGGATTCATAGCATGGGCAATTTATCAAGATATATAGAGAGAATGCAATACATATTGGGTAGATGTAAGTAATAGTCTGAGTAGATAATATGAATACAATTTCTAGGAATACACCTTCTTTGACCAAAATGATGAATGTTACTTTAGAACACTGAAAGACTTAATCATATATGTAGCTATTAAGTGATCCATTATTTACCAATTGTGATGCTGTAATGAGTGCTGGTGGCACAAAGCTACATAGACACCACTCAACTATCGTCAATATAGCATAAATGTTAGTCACTTAGTCATGCCCAACTCGTTGGGACCCCATGGACTGCAGCCCACCAGTCTCCTCTGTCCATGAGATTTTCCAGGCAAGGATACTGGAGTGGGTTGCCATTTCCTTCTCCAGGGGATCTTCCTGACCCAGGGATCGAACCCAGGTCTCCTGCACTGCAGGCAGATTCTTTATCAAGTGAGCTACAAGGGAAGCCTATAGAGAGTGATATGTGGCTGTAGATTCACAGAAAGAAGACAAGTCTGTAAGGACAGTACACAGATGGAAAATCAGATGACGCGTTTGTATGTTTTCATGGGAATGCAGAATTATCTTCAAAAATGAAGCCCTGGGGACAGATCTTGTGAGAAAGAAAAGGTAAACATCTCAAAGGGGGACAAAGGGGCAAAAAGTGTATTTTACTCAGGAGAAACATGCAGTTGAAGTTAGAAGGCATTATCACATTGCATTGAGAATTTTCTTTGTTCTAAATTATATCTTATCAGATATTAATACAGCAACCTTGCTTTCTGAATTTTTATTCACATTTGCATGGAGTAATCATTATTTTATTTCAACTTATCTATGCTACTGAATTTGAATAGGAATTCCTGTAAGCAATGTACCGTTGAGTCATGATTTTTTGTTCCATTTTGACAATTTCTGTCTTTAGATTGGCTCCAAACAACAAATACAGATATTTACAGAATCATGATTGAAACAGACACTGGCATCCTTTGACCTCAAAATTCTGGTTTCTAATATAACAACATAGTAAGTATTTCTAATTTTGCTTCCTTGCTTTTGAATGGCAGGAAATGACACAAAACAAGAGTAAATTATTCATCCATCAAATCATTGTCAAATGCTTACCAGGTGCCAGACTGTGATATCTACTGGAGGTATAGAGATAAATAATCAAAAGCTATACTTGTTGTCAGAAGGCTTACAATCCAATCAATGGACTACAGTACCAGAGCAAGTTCTGTAGCATGACTCATTAAACTGTTTTAAAATACAGATATCTATTATCAAGATTTGTCCTATTGGTAAAACAAAGAATTGGGATGGGGTAATCAATGGTCTTAACTGAAGAGGGAAGTGAAGTTAGAAATTAGGGAGATACAGTATAAACTATTCTAGGATACATTTTCTTTCTCTCTCATCTTTTCTTGGTCAGACAGTCAAGGGTCAAGATATTTTTCTACTTCTTAAATATTCTGATAAAATTCCAGTTGAAAACATTCCCCTGATTTAAATCACATGATGTTTTATAGTAAATAAATTTCAAAATCAAACACTAATTAAAATATCAAATGTGTCAGTTTTATGTTTAACTTAATAAATAAATACACAAGTCAACCTACTAATAAAAAGGTGGGTCCAATTTAATGTTTGTATATAATGTCTGTATTCTGAAATTATCATGGGATTAATTCTGATTTATTAAAACACTTAAAAGTAATTTAAATATTTTCCCCTAGTACTTTAGTGCTTAGGAAGGTTTGAATATTTATTTAAAGAATTATGCTAAAGAATAGTAAATACAATTTTATGATTTGTATCTTGCTTCACTCATTGGTAAGAAGTTCAAGGAATTTTGGTAGTACTTTAATCTGTTTTCCTTCGAACTGGCTGTTTTAATTCCCTGGCCTTGGGGCTACAGGTATAGTCAAAAGTTTGTGCTGAAGATAAAATGCATTTTTATTTATTTAGAGTAAAAAAAAAAAAAATTCTCCCTGAAGTCAGGACCTTTATTCTGTTTCTGGCTATATCCTCAGCACTGGAAGAGTGCCTTTCACAGAATAGGCAACTGATTAACATTCTATGAAATAAATATTTCAGACTTCCACATCTAAACCTTGTGCTACAGTCAGTTATCAGAAAAGTTTTTATTAGCAGTTATATGGTATTTCAGCATGGATAGCTAAACTATAGGTTAATTTCCCAAAGTAAAACAACTTCCTTTCCTTGCATTTATTGCAAATGGAAGTGATAGGATTTAGACAACAAAGCTTACCTAACCTCTAACATTGAGTACTAGTTTTGGTCCACCTATTGAAGAAAAGACAGGGATAACGAATATCCAACTGAGACCCACTTAATAATTTTGCTGATCCCCCACAAATATATTTATTTCTGTAGAACACTCTTTGAAAGATAATGCAACTAGTTATCTTTATTCATTCAGTTCAGTTCAGTCACTCAGTAGTGTCTGACTCTTTGAGACTCCATGGACCTCAGCACACCAGTCCTCCCGGTCCATCACCAGCTCCGGGAGCTTACTCAAGCTCATGTCATTTGAGTCTGTGATGCCACCCAACCACCTCATCCTCTGTCATCCCCTTCTCCTTCCACCTTCAACCTTTCCCAGCATCAAGGCCTTTTGAAATGGGTCAGTTCTTCACAGGTGGCCAAAGTATTGCAGTTTCAGTTTCAACATCAGTCCTTCAAATGAATATTCAGGGTTGATTTCCTTTAGGATTGAATGGTTGGCTCTCCTTGCAGTCCAAGGAACTCTCAAGAGTCTTCTCCAACACCACAGTCCAAAAGCATCAATTCTTTGGTGGTCAGCTTTGTTTATATTCCAACTCTCACATCCATACATGACTATAGGAAAAACCAAAGCTTTGACTAGATTAAACCTTATGGCAAAGTAATGTATCTGCTTTTTAATATGCTGCCTAGGTCGTTCATAACTTCTTAAAAGGAGCAAGCATCTTTTAATTTCATGGCTACAGTCACCATCTGCAGTGATTTTGGAGCCCAGAAAAATAAAGTCAGCCACTGTTTCCATTGTTTCCCCATTTATTTGCCATGAAGAAATGGGACTGGATGCCATGATCTTAGTTTTCTGAATGTTGACTTTTAAGCCAACTTTTTCACTCTCCTCTTTCACTTTCATCAAGAGTGATGAAATTACTTTCTGCCTCTTCACTTTCTGCCATAAGGGTGGTGTCATCTGCATATCTGAGGTTATTGATATTTCTCCTGGCAATCTTGATTCCAGCTTGTGCTTCTTCCAGCCTAGCGTTTCTCATGATGTACTCTGCATATAAGTTAAATAAGCAGGGTTATGATACACAGCCTTGACGTACTCCTTTCCTGATTTGGAACCAGGCTATTGTTCCATGTGCAGTTCTAACTGTTGCTTCTTGACCTGAATACAGATTTCTCAGGAGGCAGGTCAGGTAGTCTAGTATTCCCATCACTTGAAGAATTTTCCACAGTTTTTTGTGATCTACACAATCAAAGGCTTTGGCATAGTCAATAAAGGAGAAGTAGATGTTTTTCTGGAACTCTCTTACTTTTTCAATGATCTAACAGATGGTGGCAATGTGATCTCTGGTTCTTCTGCCATTTCTAAATCCAGCTTGAACATCTGAAATTTCATGGTTCACGTACTGATGAAGCGTGGCTTGCAGAATTTTGAGCATTGCTTTGCTAGCATGTCAGATGAGTGCAATTGTGCAATAGTTTGAGCATTCTTTGGCATTGCCTTTCTTAGGGATTGGAATGAAAACTGACCTTTTCCAGTCCTGTGGCCACTGCTGAGTTTTCCAAATTTGCTGGCATATTGAGAGCAACACTTTCACTGCATCATCTTTTAGGATTTGAAATAGCTCAACTGGAATTCCATCACCTCCACTAGCTTCCATCTTTTCATAATGATGCTTCCTAAGGCCCACTTGGCTTCTCATTCCAAGATGTCTGGCTCTAGGTGAATGATCACACCATTGTGATTATCTGGGTTGTGAAGATCTTTTTTGTATAGTTCTTCTGTGTATTCTTGTCACCTCGTCTTAATATCTTCTGCTTCTGTTAGGTCCATACTATTTCTGTCCTTTATTGTGCCCATCTTTGCATGAAATGTTTCCTTGGTATCTCTAATTTTTTTTGAAGAGATTCTTTATTTATTAACTTCTACATATTTATATATGACATGCTTCATCTGAAAAAAAAAAATCACTAGCATTTATATGTTCTTTTTCATCCCTGGGCATACTTCTATAATCTTGGAAAACATCAAAGTAACCACAGAATAAAAGAGTTGTAGTATAAAGCAACTATTCTTACAATGGTACTTATTTCTCTAATATACTGGCTATTTGTTTACTGGTTAGAGTTTAGCTTTGAGCAACATGTAAATTTTAGTAAAAAAAATAAAACATAATTTATATGGAAGTTATTTTTCATTAAAATATATTTTGACTATATTAAAGATGAAACCACTTTCAGAACAAAAAATCTGAATTACTAAAGAAGGAGAATATGTTCCCCAGCTGAGCTAATAGCAATGAGGAACATTTCCTGGATTTAGTCATGGCACTGGTTGAATGACAGTTTGATGGCCCTGGGAATCAGCAGCCTTGACAGAGCCTCTGAGATCTGTCAATCAGTGATAAGTGGACAGTGTTAAGATCTAAGGGCTATGAGAATAAAGGTAATAAAATAGAGAGACTTGTCTCAGGAGAAGAACAAAGGTTTCTGAAACACACATGTCACTATAAGAAGCATCAGTAGATGAGTACAGCGACTGTCACTGAATGAGGGCTGGAATAACCAACTAGGTTTTTAAATGCTCCCAACTTGTAGGAAGTCCATTTACCTTGACAGGAAAAAGTGTTTAAAAGTGAGCAGAATGAATTCCTAGGGAGGGAGATGTTCTTTATCTCTATATTTAAATGTTCTGGGGCCTCTGCATCAAGTTTCTAAAGATTTATTATTTTCCATTTTGCTGCTTTACATCTCTGAAAACAGTGGCTTCAAATGTGATTAAATTACAAAAGGAAAAAAAGTTATCTTCATAGCTCAAAGCTAAAGGAGTTAAGCTTTGAAACATGGTCAGTTTCGAAATGAATATTTCCCAAATGCTCCATTACATCTAACTACTCGAATTCACTCTTTATTTGAAAAAAATGTTCTCTGTTTAAACTTTTATCAAAACTTCTAGATACATTAGAAATTTGGGTGGTTATCAAGTTATATCAAGTAAAATTGGCCACAGACACAGAAGAGTTTAAAACTTTATACAAGCTGATGGCATCATCTCTTGATAAAATTCTTCCACAGAAAGGTGTCACAAGAATGTGCTCTTGAAAAAATAAAATGTATGGAGAAAAAATTAATTGGTTTTTATTTACTTTATAAGCTCTGGGTATAGATGGAGAACTTAAATCTTAGTAATTAAACCAATTATATTTGAATGGATCATCAACTGGTTTAAAAACTTTAACAAACATTTTTGAAATATTCTAAACATAAAAGTCTTTCAAATAAATTTGATGTATCAATATTAATACAATAAATCTATAAAACTTTAATAAGTACAGTACTTAGTAGGAGATTTAAAAAGCAATGAACATATTAGTATTTTAGCAATTTTATTTAAAATTAATTTATTTAATAATTTTATTAAATATTTAAATGTATTTAATATTTAAATTTATTTAATAAATTTAAAATTTATTAAAATTAATTAGTCCATATAAAAATAAAAATAGCACTGAAATGCCATTGTTTTCTATTAATCATTTACATTAATCTAACTAATATTTTTGTAATGTTGACATGACCCTTTATCTTAGAATTGACAGCTGTTAGCCCTGCACCCTAACATTCTAAGAAGCCTTGTGCATTAGTCACTCTGTCGTGTCCGACTCTTTGCAGCCCCGTCCATGCGATTTCCTAGGCAAGAACACTGGAGTGGGTTGCCATTTCCTTCTGCAGGGGACCTTCCTGACCCAGGGGTTGAACCTGGGTCTCCCACTTTGCAGGCAGATTCTTTACCGTCTGAGACACCAGGGTAGCCCTTTCCCTTAGGATGATGGATTTTGTAGTGCATACAAACAAAAACCAATAATGCAGGCTCTTCATGTTTTCCAAACAAAGAAGCACACCTAATGCTTAAAACTGAACATCAATTACAAAAATAAAAGCTATGCAAAGTTTACCAATCAGTTGAAACTATTTCAAAATTTTAATTTCTTTTCCAGTTACCAGAGATTCTTCACTCTGCTCAAGTATGTACCACCACCCTTACCCACCGTACCGTCTGCTATATTTCAGTCTGTTATTCCTGCCGCTTTAATCTTGGTACGCCATCACTGTTTCCGAAAGAGAAACAGGGCTTCCCTGGCGCCTCAGACAGTACACAGTCTGCCTGCAATGCGGGAGACCCGGGTTTAGTCCCTGGGTCATGAAGATCCCCTGGAGAAGGAAATGGCAATCCACTCCCATGCTCTTGCCTGGGAAATCCCATGGCTGGAGAAGCCTGGAGGGCTACAGTCCATGGGACTGCAAACAGTTAGACACGACTGAGCAACTGACACATACGATTCCTGCCATTTTAATCTTGGTACCTAATCATTATGGATGATTACAGGTATCTGTTTTCTTCCATCTTCTCTTATTTTATTCCATTCCTGCTGCTGCTGCTGCTAAGTCGCTTCCGTCGTGTCCGACTCTGTGAGACCCCACAGACGGCAGCCCACCAGGCTCCTCCGTCCCTGGGATTCTCCAGGCAAGAACACTGGAGTGGGTTGCCATTTCCTTCTCCAATGCATGAAAGTGAAAAGTCAAAGTGAAGTCGCTCAGTCGTGTCCGACTCTGTGCCGACCCCACAGACGGCAGCCTACCAGGCTCCTCCGTCCATGGGATTTTCCAGGCAAGAGTACTGGAGTGGGTTGTCATTGCCTTCTCCGATTCTATTCTTAGTGGCATTATAAAACCTCATCTTAATCAACTATACTCAAACAAATGCAGTGGTTTAATCCAGTTCTGATCCTACCTTCCCCCAGGGCTGATCAACAAGGCTGGGAAAAAAACGGAATTATTTAACTGTTCTCACTTTAATGATCACAAGCTTCAGATGGATTCATCATGGAATAAGATGATCATGAAACTCCTCCCCAGTCCATGCACTTTTGCTGTCCTAAAGCATCCTATACCTTCTCTCCAAACTTCTCTCTCACCTTATAATATTAATCTCTGTCTCACTGAGAGAAATCAGTCAAAAGAGAAATTTCAAAATGTGAAACCACCACCCCCCATCTCCCAAGATCCTCAATAATCATTTTTATTAAACTGAAACATCCTCATTCATGATACACTTCATAGTCTTACTTTGCCTTTTTTTTAAAAGCAGTTTCATCACTTTGTTATAATGAATAATTTACTTATATTGTTTATAGTTTGTCCCCATCTGCTCTATCTCTGAGTGCCTAGAATAGTGCCTAGCTCACAGTGCCCATCAGTATTTGTTGAAGTGCTCATCTATATAATAACTTCTTTATCTGCACCTTAAGACCTCACTTATATTCTAATTCTGAAGTCCTATTATTAATCATCCACTGCTGAAAATGTAAACTTAATTAAATACTCATTAATTTATTATTTATATATTATTCATTGAAAGAATTATTTATGATTGTCAATAGCTAGTTACAAGTAATTACTGCTTAATAATTAATTGGTAGTGATGGTCGTTATTCATTTATTCAATTATTCATAAATAATTTAATAATAGAGCCAAGACTATTTCTAAAATGATTTCATTAATCCAAGCCTTACATATACTTCCTACCTATGTCCAAGATGCATTATCTATGAGTTTCTCTTTCAGGTTACTTAAAGATGAGTTAGACGTATTTCAGTTGCCTCATTTTGCAATGTTTTCTGACACTTGTAAAATCATGATTTTTAACATTTTATGAGCCACCTACTCCAATTGCCTATTCTGTATATTTAGTTACACAATTTTTTTTAACAGTTTCTAACTGAGACATTTTTTAAAACATCTGAATCAAGACTCTTCTAGGTTATTATGAGTTTTGCCTAGTTTTATAGTTACACGGCCAATTCCTAATACAGTAGAGTTACTCCCCTTATACTTATTGCGGCTATCAAAAGCATGGAAATCGCAACTCTCTTTGTACATTCATTTTATTGGTTTATGTAGTGCTTAATGAAATAATATAATTAAAGCTATAAAATAAACTGACATTAAAAAGTTTAAAAACCAAGAGAACTGACTTACTTTCCTGTTATTCCAAATTACATCTTTAGCAGGTCAACACAAATGAATTATCTTACAGTTCTAGATAAGGAAGGGAAATGTACATATTTAAATTCACTTAAAGAAGAATTTATAAGGCTTTGAAGTTAAAGTAAATCAAAATAGCAATTTATAGCATTGTTGTAGTACTGCCAGAATCTGTTCTGAAACACTAGCATGTGATGTTCACCAGTAGTAGTGGCCAAGGATGAAAAGTGGATTCCAGTCCAGTAACCACGATATGGTGATGCCATGAGCAGTGATCAGAGTAGCAGGGACAGCAGGAGAAGAATACATTCCACAGACTCTGGGGCATCATTTTGGCACAGTTTCTCACAACCATAACTCCTGTGATTCCATATCATTTCCTGAGAAACACTCTCCAGTGAACTTGGCAACTAATTCCAAATTATTTAGCTGATTCTATGACATAATCTAGTGTATATATATATATATACATACACTAGAGTAGGAAATGGAAATCCACTCCAGTATTCTTGTCTGGAAAATCCTATGGACAAAGGAGCTTGGCAGGCTACAGTCCATGGGGTTGCAAAGAGTCAGACATGACTGAGCACTCACAGCATATATATACACACACACACACACACACACACACACACACATATAAAATTTAATATCACACACACAGTTGCTTAGATATAAGAAACCTTTGTAAATTATTTTCCTCACCTATATTACAGGGTTCATATACTATTAACCTTAATGGCTGTAGTGAGGATTAAAAGAAAACTACATGCAAATCCCTTAAATCGGTGTTTGTCAATAAGAATTATTGGTATCTTTTAACATCAGTTTCACTGTTTTAATTATAACCCAAACAATTTACACAGGTCATGAGAGGGATAATATGTCTAGTGACATAGCATAGGACCCAGTATCCATTAAGTTTTTAATAAATAGAAGGCTCTTGACTATTTCATTCCTTTGATATCTATTTATTGAGGGCTTACTATGTGCTAGAGTCTTTGAGATTCATGGGATGAATTAGAGTGCCTGTGAGATAAGAGTTCCTGCAGGAGATGTATAGTTAGTAATTAATACCAGAAATAAGTCAATTACACAGCACTGCCAAAAGCTAACATGCGATTCTAATAGATTAATATGTACAGCTTAGCATAGGTTAAGGAAGATACGGAGTTTCAGAGGGGAGAAAATGGGCTAGTGGTATTTCCAATTTTAAATAATCTAGGTTGTGATCTTCTTTGCATGAACTTTCCACATGTATTTTAATAATACCAAGGAAAGTATAATTCTAGAAGACTGAAGCACCCCAATAAATAATCTTCAACTGAGTGCATCAAATTATATTAATTTTCACTTTTTTCCCCTTTATTATAAAGTGTTCAATGCTTGTATCTATCTCCTTTTAGAGAATGCTTTATATTTCCAAGTCATTTCCCAGGTCATTCAATATCTTAATTTCTCAGTCATATGGCATCACAGACAGTATGCTATGCAGACTTTCCATCAGGGTAATTCCATTTCTTCAGCAGAATGAAATGTATTGTATATCTATCCTTTGAAATAAAAGGTTTGTACAAAGTAAATTTTCTTATGAAACATAATTAATAAAATGATGCTAATGATGAATCCTTGGAACCTCTGCTATAACAGAAAGGGTCACTATCCATCTTATTTTTGTCTCCTAGTCCCTGCTTACTCAATCAAAAATAGGCAAGACAATGGAGTAAACCCCTTATATTATGACACGGAGAAGTGAGGCATAAAATGATTTAAAATTGATTTTTTTCCCAAACTCACAAGAAAGCCTCACTATTCCATAGTCAAGATAAGTGCTGAGGCCCTCATTACACTAAAATTACAATATTTATTGCTAAGAATGTATTAATCATCTAATTCACCTATATTTTAAAAATATGTTAACTAGGACAGACTGTGGAAGTTACTTAGTGAACAGTGCATTCATAGTTTTAAAAGCAAAACTAAAATGATATTAAATTGCCCTGACCTCTATTTATGTACCTTTCTCATTACACTATAGAAGACAGATGTACAAAATTAAAAGAACATGAATTTTTTATCTGATATTTTTTAGCTTTTGTACACTTAATTAAAGGGTTTTCACACTGTGTCATTAAAAGAAAATACCAGGCTTTTGTCTAAAATTGGGATTCAATTCTGATGTAATTCTTGATAAATGAATAGCACATTTTAGACACTTTGACCATGATTGTTTAACAGTAAATGCTTTTTTCTTTTAATAAGAACAACTGTTCAAACACTGCAGAGTACTAACAAATTTGAATGAAAATATATGCTGTGTTTGTTCTTCACTGTTATGGTATACTATTCTTACTTAATCACCACTATAAAAAAGCTTGAGGTTTAAACGGTCAGAAAATGAGCTAATTTTACAGTTTAGTTCAGTCAGGAGAATAGTTATTCTTTGCCATGTATCAATATTAGGTACAATGTAACAATACAAACATTCATCAAAATCTGGAGATAATTATCCAGTACCATCCTAACACATTTCAATGTAAAAAATTATGACTTTGTGCTTGAAAACTTAAAAATTATAAAAAGGTTGAAACTTTATGAGATAGAAGCATTCTCTTACTTGTAATCATTCAAAAATTCACTTTAGAAAAACAAAATAATTTATTTGCACTTAACTGAGCCTAAATTTTAATAATAATAATAATAATAAAATATATAAAGGGGAAAATACTGCTTTAATAGAAGGCATGTTTATGCACACAGATATAAAACAGGATACAAGTAAGTGCTATTTTCAGTACTTGGAGAAAATAAACAGAAAATCAAGTCACATATACAGGTGAAAGACAAACCTCCTGGGATAAAGAGAATTCTCAAAGGATTTAACAGCATACGAATTCCAACTTGTGATGTATTTCAAGCTTTCAGTCATATTTCTTTGTGGGGTATATCTTGCAGTTTTCTTTTATTTTAAAGAACTGCCTAATGAACTGCTTCATCATTTCCTTCATTTCTGCCTCTTTATTTCTTATCCTTTGGCACTATTATTCATTTCAGCTTGCTATTTTTGCTGTAATTTTTGTTTTCTAAAACACAAAACATCTATCTTTGAGTTTAGAGCATATGTAATATATCAAAACCTAAAACAGCTATGGACATCTGATTGGTGTCAGGTGGGAAGGAGTCATGTACGGATGTTAGAGCTGGACCATGAAGAAAGCTGAGCGCCAAAGAATTGATGCTTTTGAAAAGTGTGGAGAAGAGTGGAGAAGACTCTTGAGAGTCCCTTGGACTGCAAGGAGATCAAACCAGTCAATCCTAAAGGAAATCCATCCTGAATATGCACTGGAAGGACTGATGCTGAAACTGAAGCTCCAACAGTTTGGCCACTTGATGTGAAGAACTGACTCATTGGAAAAGACCCTGATGCTGGGAAAGACTGAAGGTAGGAGGAGAAGGGACGACAGAGGATGAGATGGATGGATGGCATCACCGACTCAATGGACACGATTGAGCAGGCCCCAGGAGATGGTGACAGACAGGGAAGCCTGGCATGCTACAGTTCATGAGGTCGCAGAGTCTGACAGAGTCAGCCTCTGAACTGAACTGAACTGGCAAGTTAGGCATAAGCAAGGAGGAGTGGCCTAGTCAAAAAGGATACAAGCTGATCTTTAAACCCCACCCCATACACACACCAGTGCAGCCCAGGAGACTGCATAGATATGTTAAAACATAAACACAGAGACTTTTCCAACTCCCTGTAAGGGCCCTAGGCACACAGTGGAAACAAACTAACCACAGAAGCTTTTCCAACTCCAGTATGTGTGTCCTCAAGTGACCTTAGGCAGTTAGGAGTCCAATAAAGACTCATAAATATGCTGCACATACTTACACATGATCATAAAAGACTGAAATAAGGGAAAGACATGCAACAGAGCCTGCTGTAACGTAACTTGCAACTGTCAATCAAAACTATCCGTCCACACCCAGCTAGATGAATATGTGATAACCCTGTCTTGATATACATGTTTGAATGCAGAGTTCCAAAGAAGAGCAAGGAGAGATAAGAAAGCCTTCCTCAGTGATCAGTGCAAAGAAATAGAGGAAAACAATATAATGCAAAGACGAGATCCCTTCAAGAAAATCAGAGATACCAAGGGAACATTTCTTGCAAAGATGGGCACAATAAAGGACAAAAATGGTATGGACCTAACAGAAGCAGAAGATATTAAGAAGAGGTGACAAGAATACACAGAAGAACTATACAAAAAAGATCTTCACAACCCAGATAATCACGATGGTGTGATCTCTCACCTAGAGCTAGACATCCTGGAATGCAAAGTCAAGTGGGCCTTAGGAAGCATCATTACGAACAAAGCTAATGGAGGTGATGGAATTCCAGTTGAGCTATTTCAAATCCTAAAAGATGATGCAGTGAAAGTGCTGCATTTAATATGCCAGCAAATTTGGAAAACTCAACAGTGGCCACAGGACTGGATAAGGTCAGTTTTCATTCCAGTCCCAAAGAAAGGCAAAGCCAAAGAATGCTCAAACTACCGCACAATTGCTCTCATCTTGCATGCTAACAAAGTAATGTTCAAAATTCTCCAAGCCAGGCTTCAACAGTACATGAACCGTGAACTTCCAGATTTTCAAGCTGGATTTAGAAAAGGCAGAGGAACCAGAGATCAACTTGCAAACATCCATTGGATCATCAAAAAAGCAAGAGAGTTCCAGAAAAACATCTACTTCTGCTTTATTGACTATGCCAAAGCCTTTGACTGTGTGGATCACAATAAACTGTGGAAAATTATGAAAGAGATGGGAATTACCAGACACCTGACCTGAGAAATCTGTATGCAGGTCAAGAAGAAATATTTAAAACTGGACATGGAACAACAGCTTTGTTCCAAATAGGGAAAGTAGTACTTCAAGGCTGTACACTGTTTTTGTGCTTATTTAACTTATATGAAGAGTACATCATGAGAAACACTGGACTGCATGAAGCAAAAGCTGGAATCAAGATTGCCAGGAGAAATATCAACCTCAGATATGCAGATGACACCACCCTTATGGCAGAAAGCAAAGAAATAAAGAGCCTCTTAATGAAAGTGAAAGTGGACAGTGAAAAGTTGGCCTAAAACTCACTAAACTCACCATTCAGAAAACTAAGATCATGTCATCTGGTCCCATCACTTCATGGCAAATAGATGGGGAAACAGTGGAAACAGTGGCTGACTTTATTTTTCTGGGCTCCAAAATCACTGCAGATGGTGACTGCAGCCATGAAATTAAACATTTGCTCCTTGGAAGAAAAGACAGCATATTAAAAAGCAGAGACAAAAAAAAAAAAAAAAAAGCAGAGACATTATTTTGCCAACAACAGTCCATCTAGTCAAAGATATAGTTTTTCCAGTAGTTATGTATGGATGTGAGAGTTGGACTATAAAGAAAGTTGAGTGCCAAAGAATTGATGCTTTTGAACTGTGGTGTTGGAGAAGACTCTTGAGAGTCCCTTGACCATTAAGGAGACCCAACCAGTCCAGCCCAAAGGAAATCAGTCCTGAATAGTCTTTGGAAGGACTGATGCTGAAGCTGAAACTCCAATCCTTTGGCCACCTGATGCGAAGAACTGACTCATTTGAAAAGACCCTGATGCTGGGAAAGATTGAAGGTGGGAGAAGGGGACGACAGAGGATGAGATGGTTGGATGATATCACCTTCTCAATGGACATGAGCTTGAGTAAGCTCCGGGAGTTGGTGATGGACAGGGAGGCCTGGCATGTTGCAGTCCGGGGGGCACAAAGAGTCAGACATGACTGAGCAATTGAACTGACTGAACTGACTTACTGTCTTGAAAACTCCTCTACCTCAGTTTCTTTGCCAGTGCCTCTCTTGGTTTGGCCCACCTCTCCTTTCAGTTGTTTCTTTCTGTTCTTCCTGTTCTTTCTTCAGTAAACTTGTTTTTGCCACAGGTAAGACTTCAGATTCTTCTTTTTGTCCTTATCAAGAACCAGCACCCACAAGGGAGGATCCTCTTTGACCCTCTCCCTCCCTGGTTAACCCCTGGGACATATTTATTTTATATACAAACTTGGAGTAAACATTTCTTAAAACGTTGATGAGAGGGAAGTTGAGGTTGCTTTGACTCATGCAATATTTGAAATGAGGCCATTTTCTAATCTATCAGCCATTGTCTAAATTATTCCTGTTATTGGTTTTAGTAACCCTGAAGAAAATAATTGATTGATCAATATAAGTAGACACAAATAATATCAGTTTATACTTTTTTTTCTGTATCTTTTACAATATTTACTATTATATCTTAAAAACAAAATAAATTTCCATGTTTTATATTTCCTGCTTGGCAATAGACAGTCTCTGATAAAGATATCATTTATTCAGATAAGTTTTAAGTTCATGGGAAAACTGAAAGAAGGGTACAGGAAACTTCCACACATCCTCTGTCCTCACACATCCATAACCCCTTCACCATTATCAACATCTACCCAATCAACATCAGAGCAATGCACTTGTTAACAACTACATTGTAATCTACACTGAAACAACATCATCATTCAAAGTTTATGTTATGATTCACTCTCGGTGCTGTACATTTTATGGGTTTGGTCAAATGTATAATGGTACGTAGCCACAATTATAGTAATATGAAGTATTTTCACTACCCTAAAAAGGCTGTGTGCTCCCTTTATCCATTCTTCCCTCCTGCCAAACTCATGGCAATTGTCTTTTTTTTTCTTTAACTTTTCCATAGTTTTGCATATTCCGGAATGTCATATATTAATAGTTGGAATCATACAATATGTCACCGTTTTCAGATTGGTATCTTTCACTTAATATGCATTGGAGTTTCCTCCATGTCTTTTCATTGCTTGATAGCCCATTTTTGCAAAAGACATGGCTATAAAGGACCATTACCCAAGAAATGAAAGAACACTTAAAACTTAATAAGAAAACAAAGAGCCTTATTTAAAAATGGGCAAATGACTTAAGACACTTCATTGAAGAAGACAGAGAGGGCAAATAAACACATGAAAAGATGCTCCAGTATCTATACCACCAGGGAAATGGAAATGAAAACAACAATGAGATATCACTACATACCTATTAGAAGAGCCAAAATCTAGAACACTGACCACACCAAATGCTGATGAAGATATTAAGCAATAGGAACTTTCATTCATTGACAGTGGGAATACAAAATGCTACAGATATTTTAGAAGAAATTTTGACAGTTTCTCACAAAACATAACATACTCTTACCATAAGATACAACAATTATGCCCCTTGGTATTTACCCAAATAAACTGAAATCTTATGTGCACATAAAAACCCGCACACAAACGTTTCAGGCAGCTTTACTCACAATTTCCAAACTTGAAATAACCAAGATGTCTTTTAAAGGGTGAATGGATAAATAAACTGTGGTATATACATCTGACAGTGGAATCATATTCAGCACTAAAAAGAAATGTGCTATATTATGCCTTTTATTTTTTTTAGTAAATTAATTTAAACACTTGAAAACAAAGAACAGGAAATTCATTTCAAAGTTAAATCCACATAAATACATGGACATACATATCCACTAGTAAATTTAATCTGAAGGTGTAAAAAATAAATTCTTACTTTTTAAATATCTATTATTTAGAAAATAAGTCATTTTTTCACAAAGAACTTTCTTCAAATGTTTTTGTTAAAGTTTGCCACAGGGAAAAAAGAAGTTACTATAAAGTGTGGTGTGGAAAGGACAAAAGACCAGGAAAAAAAAAAAAAACACATCTAAGGAGGGCCTTGGAATGCAGGAATGGAAAAACCAGACCCTTATCATCCTTCCCTCCCCCATTTTGTAACTATTAAGGAATTTCAGGTCCTCCTGAGCAGTATAACCTGTCTCCCCTTCTACCCCATAGGGAGAAGGTATTTGCCTTACTCTTTCTCCATTCAGTATATGTGCCTCATCCAGTCAGCAAATGACCCGCAAGACCACTATCCACTCCTTATACCCCTTGTATAAAAATGGACTAAGGACCCCTGTTCAACACAGGCTCTCCCTTGAGCTGGCCCGCTGTTCTAACAGCATCTCCCACTCTAATAAACTTTATTCTCCTCTCATTCTGCCTCATGTCTGTAAATTCTTTTCCAATCCATGCATGGACCACAACATAAAGCACAATTTTAAATATTAATGTACTTTTTACTGTGACATAAGTTACTTTTAAGCTGAACTTTGTAGATGTTGAGTGAAACATTTTCCATGTAATTCCGGTTATTTGCCTTTTCAAGAAGGTTAAAAATGTGACATATTGAATTGTCAAATGGAGCTCCTTCTGTTTACAAAAATATCAGGAAAATGTAAGCTATCACATTATATTTGGGAAAGTATTTATATATTGGGGTTTTTACAAAGATCTGAAAATAAAAGAAAATATGATTCCTTGACATACCCGGAATGATTTTTTTGGACTCAAGACTACTTATGTCAACATGAATTAGTTTGCTCACTATGCTCTTCACTCAGGAAGATAAAACTGTGTGTCCATACTGAACTTTATTATTATTACTATTATTTTTGCTTCAAAAATTTCTTGCAGAGAAATTTATCTGAAACAGTACTCTGCTCAGCTGGGCAAAGCATTAGCTTCTCACATAATATCATGACTTGCTTCAAGATCATCACCACAGGTCATGACTACATCCAATTCTAAACTGGAAGATCTAAACTGGGTTGTTTAAGCTTGGATCCCGAAATCCTATAAAAGCACTTCCAATTTCCCCTTTTTAAGACACTGCTAAGTCTCAGTCAAGGTAATGCTCTCCCTCACTCCCTCACTGCAGTGAGTTTAGAGAAAATGACCTCCATGTTTATTAAATGTTTCTATCTCGTCTCTCTTTTTTTTTTTTAATTCTACTCCAATAAAATATCCTGTTGCTGCTTTACACCACCCACCCCATTTGCCTCTGTCTCCCTCTCCATCAGCTGCTGCTGCTAAGTTGCTTCAGTCATGTCCGACTCTGTGCGACCCCATAGACAGCAGCCCACCAGGCTCCTCTGTCCACAGGATTCTCTAGGCAAGAACACTGGAGTGGGTTGCCGTTTCCTTCTCCACTCCATCAGCTAATCCCCATCTATTTTCCCCTATCTCTCAGTTGGGGGAGGGGAAGCCAAAATTCCTCCACTCCTTCCCCAACTCTAGCAACTGCCCCCGGCTGCCCCTGTTACCAGAGTCATCTTGAGCACTATTGAATCCACCTGCAATGCAAGAGACACTGGTTCTATTCCTGGGTTGGGAAGATCCGCTGGAGAAGGGATAGGCTACCCACTATGGTATTCTTGGGTTTCCCTGGAGGCTCAGCTGGTAACAAATCTGCCTGTAATGAGAGAGATCTGGGTTCAATCCCTGGGTTTGGAAGATCCCTTGGAGAAGGGAACGGCTACCCACTCTAGTATTCTGGCCTGGAGAATTCCATGGACTGTAGAGTCCATGGGGTCACAAACATTCAGCCACAACTGAGCAACTTTCAGTTCACATCACTTTTTTTTTTTTTTTAATTTTACTCCAAGACTAAAAGAGACTGCTTTAGGCTAGTAAAATTCAAAACACTATTGCAGTTGACACTTGAAGACTCAGTGTGGCTTAAATGTACCTGGCTCCGGACAGTGAAATATTTTGAATGCGGGAACCCATAACTTGTTCAGAAATCTGAATGAGCAAATCCTCGCAAAACTGCCCTTGCTAGAGAGAAGGTGTGGCCATGCCTTCGTCTCTATTTGTCCCTTGCCCCATATCATGCATATGGAATCTGAAGACTACCTTCATTTAAGAAATGGTACTAGACTTACTCTTTTCTGACTGAGTCAACTTCTCTGTTACTAGTTGTGCTATCTTGTTAGTTTCTCACGAGTGTTTCCATTATCAATTAAAGAGCAAGCTGGAAGTCTTGAAAAGAATGTGGAAATGAGCAATATACACATTCGCCAGATTTAAGAAGCTCCCTTCACTTAAGCCTGGGTCAAGGCTAGCTTTTGTCTTTGAGAAAAATTGGAAAAAGGTGCCAGGTCCGGGATGATAAATTAGAAACTGCACTTCCCCTGGGTATCATGGATCAGCTGTAACAAAATGGTAAACACAAGGCATTTTTGTTGTAGAAAAATGGCCCTTTTGTCCATGCAGAGGAGGGCATGAGACTTGATGAATGGAACCCTGGCTGCGTTTTAACTCATCTCTCAGGAGGGCATCTATATCAGTCAGTCAATCAGTTCAGTTGCTCATTCGTGCCCCACTCATTGCAACCCCTTAGACAGGCTTCCCTGTCCATCAACAACTCCCGAAGCTTGCTCAAACTCACCATGCACAAATCAACATATGAGAAAACCCTGAATCTAGTTTGCTGTATTTAAACCAAAACCACATCTATTGATATACAGCCCCACACTGATACTTATCCAGTATACATTTTAATAAACAACTCTGAACTGTTGTTTCATAGAGAACTTGCAACCCAGATTGCATTTTATTTTCCCATTAAATATATTAATAATTAGTCTCACAACCTATGACATTTTTTTTTCTCTCTTATCAGTTCAGAATTACTCCCTTCAGAATATGGTAAAAGACTGATGTAAAATTAGAGTTATGATCTAGTTTTTCTTATAAGAAACCAATACTAAAATTGTATAAGGGTCTTGTTTTGGTAATTTTTCTTTGTTTTTAATTTCTTTTTTTAATTGAAGATGTGAGGTGGGTTAAACATACATCTAAATGAATTTTGTTGCAATTGAGAAAAAAAAAAGTATCCCTTAGATATGTCCTTTATATTTTACCATATGAATGAGGTTTCACAATCAGTCTCTGGAGGAGAGAATCTAGGTCATGTCCTCAGTCCTCACAGTGCCCCACAACTCAACCCCAGTCTGCATGCTTTAGGTTCTTCCCAAAGTATTCTGGCAACATCTCTTTTCATACTTTACTGCCTTTGCTCTTTTCATTTTCCAAAAGGAACCTCCTCAAGGGTAATGGGTAAAACACACGAATTTAAATTCTGCAGAGTCAAATGATCACTACTCACTTTTTCAATGACTATAGGAAGGTCATATAATTTGTAAAACATAAACTGAGTGAGGAATTTAAACCATTCACATTTATCACTAACAAGCCAAAAGAGGTTAGGTTTGCATTACCTCTACATGGCTGATTGTTTTGCAGGGGTTATTTTTTGGTTCCACTATGGAATATGAACAGCAGTGCAATGCAGCTAATTCTGCTTGAGGGAATTGATTTAGCCATATGATAAAATATTAACCCTATCTTAAAACAGCTTATTTTATACTTGTCATTGTCCTTTCTCTTCTGTATTAAATTCAACCTGCTTTAGTGTGGGTTAGATCAATATGGAAACATTAAAAATAATTCCTTCATATTAATTTCACTTACCAAATATTTGCCACATGTTGAGCACTATGTCAATCATGTTTCTCCTATGTGACACTTTTGAAAAAGCCAAAATTATCTACCACCTGTAGAAAAACCAAAGAGTACATTTTGAGTGTTCAGTTCTTTGCTGAGTTAGGCTAATTTTACAACTTCATTTCCCTCATTTACTAACCAAAGAAATTTAATATTTTGCCATAATGTGTTTTTATAAGTCATTTTGAATCCAGTTAAAATATAATCATGTAAAAATAAACTGTTGGTCAGTCTCTCAGTTGTGTCTGACTCTGTGATGCCATGGACTGCAGCATGCCGGGCTTCCCTGTCCTTCACTATTTCTCCACGTTTGCTCAAACTCATGTCCATTGAGTTGGTGATGCTATCCAACCATCTCATCCTCTGTTGTCCCCTTCTCCTCCTATCCTCAATCTTTTCCAATGTATCAGGTGGCCGAAGTATTGGGCTTCAGCTTTATCATCAGTCCTTCCAATGAATATTCAGGGTTAATTTCCTTTAGGATTTTCTTTTATTCCCAGCAACACATTTGTAAAGAAACTCCTAAATCACAGAACCTTGAAATGCATTGAGGCAGCAACAACATTTGCAGCAGAAAAATAACCATTACTATAAAACCTTAATTAGCTAGAACCTATAATTAACTGACATTCATTAAAGATTATTTGAATTCACACAAACGATGTATACATAAGTAGCCATGTGCATTTAGTTTAGGAGAATGTTTCTGTAAGACTATTTACAATAAAAAGAAACATTCACATAGATATAAGCAATTGTAATGGTATTTATACATAATCGAGCACATGCTAAATGTACATAAAGAGCCAAGTAGTTAAATCATTTTGTTACAATGGGATGACATTCATGTTACATAAAACACCACATTCATTGTCTGCCAAAATATTTTTCCTTTGTTCTTTTTTCAGTTTGCCTGTTTGTAATTCCGTGACAAAATTATAGGACAGCTATAATGGCACAGCAACCAAAAGCTTAAAGGCTTTCTCCGGAAAAGAAGAGATGCTATTTTGCAATAACAAATGCTTACTCTATGTGTGATTTATCAAGTGAGACTGATATGAAATTTTTTTCTTACAGTGACAAATATCTCTAGGTTTTCTAAAAAGATTCAAAATATGTCAAATACTTATTAAATATTTAGTAACATATTAAGTAAACTCTGACAATTTTTCAACAGAAATTTAGTGACAGTTTACTCGAAACATCAACTTTAGTTGAAACTGGGACAACGGCAGAGTCCATTAATTTCATAACTGGGGGTTATTTGTATGGATTTTGGAGTCACATAAACTTAAGCAAATTAGCCTTTGCAAGACTCTCTTTCTTCATCTATTATCTGATGATCTGTACTGCATCCTTATGTGGCTTTCACAAATACTGGCACCTTCGGCTTTTCAATGACACCATCTATGTCAAATGCTTGAGACATTATGAGATACTGGATGATTATTTTCTGTTTTACATCTAGGTAAGTTGTAGATTCACCTCTAGTGGGTTGAACAGATTTCTTTGTAATTCTTTTGTGCTTGTGTATCTACTCTAAACTACTTATATGATCATGTGCAGTCCCCAGCATCATCTATTCACTGATTTGAATTACATGTTCTTGACTCAGTGGATTGTGTTAGGAAGTTACCCCATGGAAATAGAACAAAGAATTTGACTGTGATATGTCTGATCTCCTGTATACCTTCTGTTCTTAATCATACCCAGTGCTAACCAACTGAGATGATCAGTATTATGTTAATTTATTTACACTACAGTTCATAGATATTTGGTCAAAAATGTCTGGATATTGTTGTAGAGACATTTATTTAGATGAAACTAACACTTGAATGATTAAACTTTGAGTAAAGTAGATTAACCTTCATAATGTGAGTGAGCCTCATCCAACAGTTGAAAACATTAAAAAAAGACTGCCCTTCTCCAAGAAGGAAGTCTGCCAGAAGTCTGTATTTAGACTTAAACTGCAAGACATTGGGTAGTTTCACTAACAGGGTAGCAATGACCATTAAAATGACTCCTATTGAGATTCACAGCACCACCTGGGAAGCCCTGTGAGATTCCAACTTGGGTCATTGGGTCAAAAGGCTACCTAAATAAGACACACCAGACCAAAAAAAAAAAAAAAAAAAAAAACAGATACAAAGAACAATATAATGAAATACATGCTGAAAGTGTTGCATCTGAAACACTAGTTAAGTACCTTTGTTCTGCAAGGCTCTTTACTTTCTTCAGTATAGTCTGACTAGACCTACAATTGGTTGCTACTAGGTAGGGGTCTGGTTTTGGAAGTTCAATCAGTGAGACAGAGATCTTCTCTAGCCACAGACAAATGAGAGACTTTCTACTTTATCCCTTGGGTAAGAAATAACCTCCTTTTGAGTGGTGTTAGAATTAAAATCTTTTTACTTGAAAGAACAACAAAATCCGAGCAAAGAATTGAAAACAGAAGGTTTCTAAACTTGCAATGTTGTCATTCAGTCATTAAATAGTGTCCGACTCTTTGAGCCCCCACGGACAGCAGTACAACAGGCTTCTCTGTCCTTCACTGTCTTCACTGAGTCAGTGATACCATGCAACCATCTCAGGCTTCTCTGTCCTTCACTGTCTTCACTGAGTCAGTGATACCATGCAACCATCTCATCCTCTGTCACCCCCTTCTCCTGTTGCCCTCAATCTTTCACAACATGAGTGTCTTGTTCAATGCGTCGGTTCTTCACATCAAATAGCCAGAATATCAGAGCTTAAACTTCAGCCTCAGTCCTTCCAATGAATATTTAGGGTTGATTTCTTTTAGCATTGACTCTTTTAATCTCTTTGCTATCAAAGGGACTCTCTAGAGTCTTCTCCAGCACCACAATTCAAAAGCATCAATACTTCAGCACTAAACATTCTTTACAGTATAACTTTCATATACGCCAAAGCCTTCGACTGTGTAGATCATAATAAACTGTGGAAAATTCTGAAGGAGATGGGAATATCAGACCACCTGACTTGCCTCTTGAGAAACCTGTATGCAGGTCAGGAAGCAACAGTTAGAACTGGACATGGAACAACAGACTGGTTCCAAATAGGAAAAGAAGTATGTCAAGGCTGTATATTATCACCCTGCTTTTTTAACTTATATGCAGAGTACATCATGAGAAAAGCTGGGCTGGAAGAAGCACAAGCTGGAATTAAGATTGCCGGAAGAAATATCAATAACCTCAGATATACAGATGACACCACCCTTTTGGCAGAAAGTGAAGAGGAACTATAAAGCCTCTTGATGAAAGTGAAAGAGGAGAGTGAAAAAGTTGGCTTAAAGCTCAACATTCAGAAAACTAAGATCATGGCATCTGGTCCCATCACCTCATGGGAAATAGTTGGGGAGACAGTGGAAACAGTGTCAGACTTTATTTTTTTGGGCTCCCAAATCACTGCAGATGGTGACTGCAGCATGAAATTAAAAGACGCTTACTCCTTGGAAGGAAAGTTATGACCAACTTAGATAGCATATTAAAAAGCAGAGACATTACTTTGCCAACAAAGGTCCGTCTGGTCAAGACTATGGTTTTTCCACTAGTCATGTATGGATGTGAAAGTTGGACTGTGAAGAAAGCTGAGCACCGAAAAATTGATGCTTTTGAACTATGGTGTTGGATAAGACTCTTGAGAGTCCCTTGGACAGCAAGGAGATCCAACCAATCCATCCTAAATGAGATCAGTCCCGGGTGTTCATTGGAAGGAATGATGCTGAAGCAGAAACTCCAATACTTTGGCCACCTCACGCGAAGACTTGACTCGTTGGAAAAGACCCTGATGCTTGGAGGGATTGGGGGCAGGAGGAGAAGGGGACGACAGAGGATGAGATGGGTGGATGGCATCACCGACTCAATGGGCATGAGTTTGAGTAAACTCCGGGAGTTTGTGATGGACAGGGAGGCCTGGCGTGCTGCAATTCATGGGGTGGCAAAGAATCGGACACAACTGAGAGACTGAACTGAACTGAACTGACCAGACATCTAGTATAAAGTAGTTCAGATAATAAATATTTTACAATTGTATGAGCTAGTAAAATTCAATTGGAACTTTTTTGTGGATTCATGACTTTATGTGTGCTAAGTCACTTCAGTCCTGTCCAAATCTGTGCGACCCTATGGATTATAGTCCTCCAGGCTCTTCTGTCTATGGGATTCTCCAGGCAAGAATACTGGAGTGGGTTGCCATGCCCTCCTCCAGGGGACCTTTCCAACCCAGGGATCGAACCCATGTCTCTTATGTCTGTTGCACTGGGAAGCAGGTTCTTTACCAGCAGTGCCACCAGTGCAGCCCTAATAATATTATAAATCTACTTAAATACATGTATCTATGGAATAATTTGACAATAACAAGAAATGGTGCCAGAGAGAATGAACAGGAATAATACTCAAACCTCACAGTAGAGGTAGAAAAGATATTTGTAAAATTTACTGTATGAAGGAGGCAAAAACAAAAGAATGCATATAGATGCAGTAGAAGACCAAAAAAGAGATTCTAGCTAGAGAAGATTTAAAGTTACAGATGGAATTAGGTTATTAATTGTTGTTCAGTCACTAAGGTGTGTCCCACTCTGGGACCTCATGGATAGCAGCATGGCAGGCTTCCCTGTACTTTGCTACCTCCCAGATTTGGCTCTAACTCATTCCATTGAGCTGGTAAGGCCTTTCAACCATCTTATACTCTTGTTACTCCCTTCTACTCTTGACCTCAATATTTCCCAGCATCAGGGTCTTTTTCCCATGAGTTGGCCCTTTGCATCAGGTGGTCAAAGTACTGGAGCTTCAGCTACAGCATCAGCCCTTCCAAAGAATATTGGAGATTGACTTCCCTAAGGATTGACTGGTTGCATCTACTTTCAGGAAATTCTCAAGTCTTCTCCAGCACCACAGTTAGATAGCATTAATTCTTCAGCACTTAGCCTTCTTTACGGTCCAACTTTTACATCTATACATGACCACTGGGAAAACCACAGCTTTAACTATACAGACCTTTGTTGGCAAGTGATGTCTCTGCTTTTTAATATGCTGTCTAGGTTTATCATACCTTTTCTTCCAAGGAGTAAGCATCTTTTAATTTAATGTCTGTAGTCATTGTCCGCAGTGGTTTTGGAGCCCAATAAAATAAAATCTGTCATTGTTTCCACTTTTTCTCCTTCTATTTGCAATGAAGTGATGGGATCAGATGCCATAATCTTCATTTTTTGAATGTTGAGCTTTAAGCCATCTTTTTCACTCTCCTCTTTCACTTTCATCAAGAGGCTCTTAGTTCCTCTTCACTTTCTGCCATAAGGGTGGTGTCATCTGCATATTTAAGGTTATTGATATTTCTCCCTGCAATCTTGATTCCAGATTGTGCTTCATAGAGCCCAGGATTTCATGATGTACTTTGTAAAGAAGTTAAAAAAGCAGGGTGACAATATACAGCCTTGTCATACTCCTTTCCCAATTTTGAACCAGTGTATTTTTCCATGTCCAGTTTTGACTGTTGCTTCTTGGCCCACATAAAAGTTTCTGAAGAGACAAGTAAGGTATTCCCATCTCTCTAAGACTTGAAACAATTTTTTGTGGTCCACACAGTCAAAGGCTTTAACACAGTAAATGAAGACAAAGTAGATGTTTTTCTGGAATCCCTGTCCTTCATCTATGATCTGACAAATGTTGGCAATTTGACATCTGGTTCTTTTGTCTCCTCTGCCTTTTCTAAATTGAGCTCATACACCTAAAAGTTCTCAGTTCACATACTGTTGAAGCCTAGCTTGAAGAATTTTGAGCATTACTTTACTAGCATATGGAATGAGCACAATTATACAGTAGTTTGAACATTCTTTGCCATTGTCCTTCTTTGGGATTGGAATAAAAACTGACCTTTTTCAGTCCAGCCAGCCACGCTGAGTTTTCCAAATCTGCTGGTGTATTGAGTGAGCACTGTAACAGCATCATTTTTTAGGATTTGAAAATGCTTAGCTAGAACTCCTTCACCTCTACTAGCTTTGTTCACAGTAATCCTTCCTAAGGCCCACTTCACTTCACACTCCAGAATGTCTGGCTCTAGGTGAGTGATCGCACCATTGTGGTTATCTGGGTCATTAAGACATTTTTTAAAAAAATAGTTCTTCTGTGTATTCTTGCCACCTTTTCTTAATCTCTTCTGCTTCTATTAAGTCCTTACTATATCTGTCCTTTATTGTTCTCATCTTTGCATGAAATTTTCGCTTGGTATGTCTAATTTCCTTGAAGAGATCTCTGGTCTTTCCCATTCTATTGTTTTCCTCTATTTCTTTTCACTGTCAGAGAAGGCAATGACAACCCACTCCAGTACGCTTGCCTGGAAAATCCCATGGATAGAGGAGCTTGGTAGGGTGCAGTCCATGGGGTCGCTGGGAGCCGGACACAACTGAGCGACTTCACTTTGACTTTTCACTTTCATGCATTGGAGAAGGAAATGGCAACCCCCTCCAGTGTCCTTGCCGGGAGAATCCCGGGGAGGGGGGAGCCTGGCCGGCTGCCATCTATGGGGTCACACAGAGTCTGACACGACTGAGGCGACTTAGCAGCAGCTTTTCACTGTTCATTGAGGAAGACCTTCTTATCTCATCTTGCTTTTATCTAGAAATCTGCATTCAGTTTGTTACGTCTTTCTCTTTCTCCTTCAACTTTTGCTTCTCTTCTTAGCTACTTCTAAGGGCTCCTCAGACAACCACTTTACCTTCTTGCATTTCTTTTTTAGCATGGTTTTGGTCACTGCCTCCTGTACAATGTTATGAACCTCCGTCAATAGTTCTTCAGGCACTCTGTTGACCAGATATAATGCCTTGGATCTATTTATCACCTTCACTATATAATCATAAAAGATTTGATATAGGTCATAACTGAATGGTCTAGTGGTTCTCCCTACTTTCTTCAACTGAAGCCTTCAACTGAAGCCTTAAGCCTTCAATTCTGCAATAAGGAGTTAATGATCAGAGCCACAGTCAGCTCCAATTCGTGTTTTTGCTAACTGTAGAGTGCTGCTCCTTCTTCAGCTGCAAATAATATAATCAATCTTATTTTAGTATTAACCATGAGGTAATGCCCACGTGTAGAGTCATCTCCTGTGTTGCTGGAAGAGGGTGTTTGCTATGACCAGTGTATTCTCTTAGCAAAACTGTTAGTTTACATCTGTTACAAGCCCTAATTCAATAAATTAGGTACCATTTGAGTATTAAAATCAAGATTCTAGTGCACAGAAAGCTCAAATCCAGACAAGTATAAATGCATTAGTTCATATTTAAAATTTAGTAATGTACTTGTATAGAATAACTGAGATTTATGATTATGTTGACCTGAGCAAAAACTTATAAGCCTTATTTTAAAAGATTAAAAACTGTTTGTAAATGCTCTCTTCTCCCTTTCAAAGTCAAATTAGGGGGTTACTTTCTCTTTAATCATTTTATAAAATTTTTGTATATTTCATTTCAGGCCTTAAAACAAATGGGAGTCCCAATAACTGAAACATTTTTATTCCTCCATCTGATCAATTAGATCCCTCCCTTCTTTAATATGCACTGGAAATTTATGTCATTGAGGAGTCACTAACTTTATTCCTCAGAGTATTCAAAGGTCCTCTCAGCAGTACTCTAAAACTCAATTTAAATATATATTTAGAATGCTTTCTTTATAACTTAGTTGGAAGGAATTTTAGCTCAGTTAATGAATTAAAACTCCTTTATGGCACAGACATGTTTGTTCTGCCTCCCTTTAGTTTGCAGACTTCAGTGCACAAACTGTTTGCTTAATACTCACTTTAAAATGTTTAGGAGTTGGTCTGCTAACTGGATTTTAGAAATTAACAATGGCTTCCTTGTAATATTTTTAGACTACTAAGATATAAATGACAAATAATATTTTAAGATATTTAAAATGTCCAGAAATGTTGTTTGTTGGGAGCTTGATTGCTGACTTAATTTCCCTACTTTCTGTTTATGATTCAGTGTTGGTAGGTTATATGTTTCTACTCATTTATATATTTCTTCCAGGTTGTCCAGTTGATGTATAGGGGTGTTTATCCTCAAATCTTATGTTCCTTCGTATTTGTGTGTGTGATTGTGTAGTTGTGCATGCAGGCCTGTTTAGTCACTCAGTCGTCTCTGGGTCTTTGCAACCATTTGGACTGTAGCCCATCAGGTTCCTCTGTCCGTGGAACTTTCCAGGCAAGAATAATGGAGTGGGTGGCCATTTCCTGCTGCAGGGGACTTTGCCTTCTCAGGGACAGAACTCCTGTCTCCTCTGTCTTCAGCACTGCAAGTGGATTCTTTATCCACTGATCCATCAGGGAATTCCGGTGGCTGTTGTATGTCTCTCGCTTTTTTTTTATATATATAAATTTATTTCAATCTTTTCTCTTACTTTCTTGATGAATCTAGCTAAAGGTTTGTCTTTTTTTTTCAAATTGTGATATTATTAATACATTATTTATGTTTTCTGAAATAAAGCTTGTAAATTATTACCATTTGGAATGAGCTGAATGAGAGGCTTTACGTTTTATCTTTTAAATGTTGTCTCATATCAAATTTTTGCAAGGGCTAATGGACACATAGGGGCCATCAATATTAACACAAACATTCTGATCTCACAAGTAAACACAGATGCAGGTCCCACGAGTTACTGAATAAGAATACATAGCAACAATGATGAAAATTTGGGCTGTGTTTCTCATCGTTTTTCAAGGAAACTATGATTTTAAATTTTCTGCAATTCAGTTCATCTTTGTGTGTGATAGGAGAATTGAATATTCAGGCAAATGATTATCATACCTCCAAAAGTTCTTATACTAGTAGCAATATCATCCATGCCATTTAATATTTAGCTTAATTTCATGTAATTGATTTTTGGTACATGATCAGGTTAACCGATTTGCTTTTGATAATCCTGTTGAGATTATCTCACTTGTGGCACAGGATCTTTGTATTATTCACTTTGTTTTACCAGAAACTGTCTTTCTGTTTGTCATCTATCTTGAGAGCTAGCTAGCTAAAACTGGCAAATTTCCTGTTTACTACAGGAATATTTCTAGATTTTTATATATATATATATATATTTATATATTTCTAGATATATATATATTTATATAAATATATATTTATATATATTTCTAGATTTATATATATAAACATATATATATATATATATATATATATATATATATAATTTTCCCTACAATGCTTTCATAAACTCTTCATTGGGTCTCTTCAGTGCTATACATTCTTGAAGTTTATCCTAACTTCCTTCCACCCCTGGGATTCACCATCCCACACAAGACAATGCTTGACTCATGGGTACAGTATAATACAAGCGTTCCAACCCTTATATTATTTGCTCAGTTCGAAGAAGAACATTATTTTCGGCAGGGAGCACCGTCGCTTTGGGTAGATCATTTTTTACGTTATTTTCTCAGAGTCTTTAGGGGTCAATATTCAACGTGTCCTTCCACATGTCTCTCAGCCGGCATCCTGCTCTCTCTGCCTTGAGTTAAACAATGGCTGTGCTCACTTGCTGCTGCTTTGCGATCCCATGGATTGTAGCCCAGCAGGCTTCTCTGTCCATGGGATTTCCCAGGCAAGAACACCGGAGTGGCTTGTCATTTCCTTCTCCAGGAGATCTTTCCAGTCCCAGGAATCAAACCAGCGGCTGCTGCCGTGGCTCCTGCATTATAGGCAGGCACTTTATTGCTGAGTCACCACCGACATTGGGCTTAAATGGAAATAGTTAAATTGACAAAAATAAAGCACCCTCGTATTTTAATCATGTATGAAAGCCACTGTGTACACGAAGAGTAGAATATTTGCTATAAGATAATTTGCCAGTCAGATAAGCCAGGTTTTTGCATATATAACATGGATTGAGTAATGAACTCTTTAGCTGCTGTATTTGACTAATTGAATACTTGGTTTCAAATTATATACAGGAGAGAAACAATATTATTTATTCTCTTTACAAAGAACTCAAAGAATCAATTTATTTGTCAGTCTGTTTATATTTTAATTCTCATCATCTATTATTTAAGTATATGTTAAGCAAAATATGTATACCAAAAAATTGTTATTTTCATATGTTCTATCATTGCCCAAATACAACAGTTTTTGAGATCTGAGAAATACAGTCCATTTTGATTTTTGATACAAATATTTTAACCACTATTATCCAGAAATAACCAAACATATTAATTATTGACAGATTATCAATTTGGCTTCTCTTCTGCCTAATAAAATCTTTATAGCATGAAAATATTTCTATTTTTACATAAGCGCTTTCTAGTTTTCCACTTTGCTTTAATTATTCTTTGAAGGTAAGAGCTTTCACAGGGCACCTAACTTAAGGTAAAGCACATCAAGGGAAAATGGAAGCACAAAGGCAGCAGTGGTTACATCCTAGAAACACTAAAGGTTTAATCACATAGACAGTCTGAAGGGATAATGCAGCTGAGATTATTACACAGAGAAACTGAGTTGAAGATCAGGAATCAAAAACCTGAACTGTGTCATTATGGGTAAGTGTTGTTCTTCTGTTTTGTCTCCCTCCAAAACAACTCCATATCTCCATATTCCCTTTCATTCACCATCTTAAATTCTAGCATTACTATATGCCCACCACATTTCCCCACCATAAAGACTATTTTTCTTATAATCTTCATTTAATTACTTGTTTATACATAATTTCCACTCTCAGTTTTCTATCATTTCCTCTACTTCATGAGTATGTCAACCTACCTGTATTCACACATTTATATGCTTAGCATTTAGAAAACAATATTTAGGTATGAAAAACAATACAGCTTTAAACCCCTTAGCCATACTAACATTGAAAAGTAAAATATCAAGAAAATAACCTATACTTCTAGGAACAAGCAAATATTGAACAGAGGAAAAATTGTGCTCAGAGCCTTTTGAGCTTTAGTCATAGAAGAATTAAAACATGTATAATTTCCAAAGAATGCTGCAGAAGTGTAAGGAGATAATCGAGGTCTATTAAGTCAGTAGTACTAAGTCCCACGTGGATGTGTGCTGAAGTGTTATATAGAGGGAAAGATTATCTGAATACACAGCTTTTAGTTTATGTGTGTGTATAATGTATTTAGAGTTTACTGTCAGAGTATGTAATTATAATTGTGAAGTGCAGATCAGAAATTCCAGCATTCAGTCCTTCATAAAATATTTTGTTAAATTAACATATGCATATAATTAATCTATAATAATTGGATCTAAATATAAAACTCTTAGGTTACCATAATTTTTTATGTGTTTTGAAAACTAATACAAGATGCAACTGATTATATTACAATATGCTTTTCATATGTTATATTTATATGGCAATTTTCATATAATCTAGTACATCTCATTTTTTTTTTCTTAAGGCTTTATACTGAAATACTGTAATCAGCTAGCATGTATTAAGTTGGTACGAAAGTAATTGGGATTTCCGCATTTTGAAATTTGCCTTTTGATACTGGAATACATTCTAAAGAAATGTAGTTATATTATGCATCATTTTAATGCACAGTTCTTGCTTTATGTTTTTGATAATGACATTATTTCCTGTTTATATTTATTTTAGACTAGGTAAATGATGTTAGACAAAAAGCAAGTTCGAGCAATTTTCTTTTTCGAGTTCAAAACTTTGTTTTTCGCACAGAGACAATTTGCAATATCAATAATGCATTTTACCCAGGAACTACTAATGAACATAAGAGTGCAGTGGTGGTTCAAGAAGTTTTAAAATGGAGACAAGAGCTTTGAAGATGAGGAGTGCAGTGGCTGGCCATCAGAAGTTGACGACAATCGTGTGCAATCATCAAAGCTGATCCTCTTACAACTACTTGAGAAGTTGCCAAAGAACTCAATGTCAACCATTCTATGGTCATTTGGCATTTGAAGCAAATTGCAAAGGATAAAAAGCTTGGTAAATAGATGCTTTATGAACTGATCAAAAAAAAAAAAAAAGTTGCCATTTGGATGTGTTTTCTTTTTTATTCTTCACAACAACTACTAACCATTTCTTGACTGGACTGTGACATTCGAGGAAAAATGGATTGTATAGGACAACCAGTGACAATCAGCTCTTAGTGACTGGACTCAGAAGCTCCAGGGAACTTCCCAAAGTTTTGCTTGGGAAAAGAGAGTATCACCAAAAAGAGTATCATGGTCACTGTTTGGTGGTCTGCTGCTGGTCTGCTGACTACTGCTTTCTGAGCCCTACTAAAACCATTATATCTGAGAAGTAGGTCATCAAATCAATGATATGTACTGAAAACTGCAACGCCTGCAGCCAGCACTGGTAAAGAGAAAGAGCCCAACTCTTTTCTGTAACAATACCCAATTGCAAATAGTATAACCAAGGCTTCAGAAGTTGAACAAATTGGGCTACTATGTTTTGCCTCATCCGCCATATTCACTTGATCTCTCACTAACTTACTACCACTTCTTCAAGCATTTTGAAAAGTCTTTGCAGGAAAAATCCTTCCACAACTGGCAGAATGCAGAAAAATGCTTTCCAAGAGTTTGTCGAATCCCAAAACATGGGTTTTTATGCTCCAGAAATAAGCAAACTTATTTCTCACTGGCTAAAATGTGTTGATTGTAATGGTTCCTATTTTGATTAATAAAGATGTGTTTGAGCTTAATTATAATGATTTAAAATTTACAGTCTGAAACTATAATTACATTTGTACCAACCTAATTGTTTATGGAAATACTTCCTCCTCCCTGAAGTATTTCCTTTTTATAGCTTGCAAATATTTTATTAACAAATGTTGTATTGGACTTTAGCCTTCAGGAAGGCTGAATATTTGGATCCAGGCAAATTATATGAGGGCTTCCCAGGTGGCGCTAGTGGTAAAGAACCTCCCTAACAATGCAGGAGACCTGAGACTCGAGATTGATCCCTGGGTCAGGAAGATCCCCTGGGGGAGTGCATGACAACACACTCAGTATTCTTGCTCAGAGAATCCCATGCACAGAGGAACCTGGAGGGCTATAGTCCGAAGGGTCACAAAGAGTCAGACACAACTGAAGTGACTTAGCACACACACACACACACAGATTATATGAATAAAATGCAGACAACAGTATAATTAGAGGAAAGAGAAGAAATTGAGAGGAAAAAAAAAGGAAGGAGGAAGAAAAAAATTATGGCCTTGGACTCCGAAGAAAAATGAGGAAAATTTAAGACAGAGTAGGAAAAAGGATTGGAATGGACAGCTGGAAGAGTACCAAGATAAAATCAAAGACTAAGCATTGAAAGGGAATGAGGTTGGAAAGAGAAGGTGGTTTTGGTGCCAGAAGGCGAACAGACACTGAGTTCTGAGCCAGATTGGGCTGTGACGGTGGTGGTGTCCCTTAACAGGATTGAGTTATGGCTGGAAGAGAGAACAGGATGTGCCTGGTCAGGAGCAGAGATATTGGAACGAAACTATAGCATATGAAGTGAGAGGAATATGTTCAGAGCTGTTGGAGGTTGTGGTTATTTAATCATGACTTTGTTCCTTCTGGTGCCAGAAGTCTGATGGAACTCCCTCCCACAGAGGTCAAACAAATGATTTTCTCAACTCACTTAGTCAATTACCCACCCCGTGAATAGAAGGTCAGGATGCTGACTAACCACAATTTAAGACAAATGAGATGCATTAACTGTGCACTTGCTCCCAAGGTTCCTATGACCTAACCATTTTAGGGGTTTAGATACTACTTTGCCAAGACCAGACCAACTGAATGATCAGTATGTTTAAGTACTTGTTTTGATATTCCTATAATATATCCTTGCTAAGGATGTTATATAAACTACTGAGAATTACATAAAGTACCAAATGACAACACTTTAAAGAGACAGAATAGTTCATTACTAACAGATCTTAACAGAAACAGTTACTAACTTTTTAGTCAGAAAATAGAAAACTTAATGCCAGATCTGTTGATTTAACTATTTGAATTGATAATTTAATGTCTTAGAGCCTTAGTGTTCTAACATTATTTAAACAGTAATGTAAATCCTAGGCTTCCCAGGTCCCTCAGCCATATAGAATCCGCCCACAATGCAGGAGACATAGGACATGTGGGTTTGATCTCTGGGTCAGGAAGATCCCTTGAAAGAGGGCATGGTAACCCACTCTAATATTCTTGCCTGGAGAATCCCATGGACAGAGGAGCCTGGGGGGCTACAGTCCATAGGGTCACAAAGAGTTGGACATGACTGAAGCAACTTAGCACGCACGCACGCATTATGTTTAATACCCCTTTCTATTTAACAATATACTGAGAAGAATTGTACACTGTATCATATCTCATTTTGCCTTGTCTCTCCAAAATATCATGCAAAAATCTTAATAAAATGCACCAAGCCTTATACCTCTTTTAATTCTCCACTGAGAGGAACAGTGCCTTGTCAGTGTAAAGAAGGACAAACTTTCAGCTCTATACTCTTAGAGCTTTCCTCTGGACCTGATAATTCAACAGACAGAAGACAGATTAACAGGAGAAGAGCATACAGATATATATGTTTTATGTGACATGGAAACCCTGATAAGGAATGAACACTCAAATAAGTGATGAAGTCTGTTAGCTTGAACAAAGGCAATTTTGGAAATGTAATTAAACTTTGTGGTAAAGCTAAAAGAAAGTAACAATTATTTTAACAAGATGTTTGTATAGAATCCTTTTGGGCTCACCTTCTTATTCATGATGATTGGGATGTTATTTTTCTTCCAGTACAGGTGTGACCAAACTTGGGTCTGTTCACCTGTGCACAGTAGGGCCAATCTTCTGACAGCAGGTTGTGCTGAAGGAAAGTGTAGCCTTTTTTGCAGGGCACCAAGCAAGAAGTACATGAAGCTGGAGCTTAAAAGCCCAACTCCCCAATGGCTTTCAGTGAAAAGTTTTTAAAGACAAGGTGAGGGAGAAGGACGACAGAAGACGAGATGGTGGGATGGCATCACCGACTCAGTGGACATGAGCTTGAGCAGGCTCCAGGAGTTGGTGATGGACAGGGAAGCCTGGCGTGCTGCAATCCATGGGGTCACAGAGAGTCAGACATGACGAAGTGACTGAATTGAATTGAGGGAGAAAGACTGAGGGGTATATGATCAGCTCATGGACGTTCTTCTGATTGGTTGGTAGTGAGGTAATTGGGAGTCAATCTTCCGATTTCACAAGTCTGGGGTCTATGCACTTGTAGGCAGCATATAGCTAACTTCTTCCATCTGGCAGCAGTTTTAGTTTCTGAGAAACAGCTCAAAGGATATGGCTCAGAATATTATCTATACCTGTTGAGGAGAAACTAAAGGTCCTTGACTTTGGTTAATGGCTAAACTATTATTATTTTGTCTTGCTTGCTTATTTTCCTTTCTTCCTGCTCACTTCTCTCACTTTTCTCACTTCTCTGATTAAATTTATCCTTTGTAACTCAGGGAAGACCTAGGATGCTAAAGTTTTTCTACAGACAAGATGCAGGTGGAGGACATGCTATGAGGGGGTAGGGGTTCTGACCCTGGAAGACCCTGCAGGGTCCTGCTCAACCACATGGGAAGGACAACTTTCACATGGGCAATTCATCTCCTTTTCTAAGAAAAAGAAGAAAAGTCACAGTGTTCTTGCATTTTCTGTTTTCCAAGTGCATTTAACTCAAAAGGGTCAACATGCCAGAGCAACATATTTGGGAGTGGTATATTCTGCCAGCCTTCATTGGTAAAATAAGTCCAATATAAATCGGATGGTTGTTTGAGAAGTGTATATCAGAGGACTGCAGTACCACAAATTCCTTTTGCATTTTTGGAGTCCTCTGTTGAGTGAAGAAAACACAAAGTTAACCTTAGTAGTTTTTATTAGTCCAAGTTTTATCTGTGATTTCAGTGAAGGGTCCTTCACCAAGGCTAGATTTTAGGAGCTCTGCACCTTAATCTAGATATTGCCAAAAATATACTACAAAGATTGACAGGAAGGAAAAATTCTATGAAAACATATCAAATATACTTACACTATTATTGACAAATATCTCAGCCCAGGAACTTCACATCTTTTTGTTTCTTAACTGCCTTTCCCTTGAACCTCAGGGAATATTTATAAAACTATTGTGAGAACAAGTAGCTAGAATAGGGAGAAAATGGCAGATGAATAAAATCAGATGAACATCATGGGGCAGCATGAGTTTAACAGATTTAGCATGAGTTTAGCAAGTTTAGCATTGAGCTGGCCTAGGTTACATGGCCTCTGTGTGTCCCAGTGAGAGAGTTAATTCTTAGTAAGTTGATAAGGATTCCAGGGCCCTCAAGGAGAAAGGGCTCCAGGACCCTTGAGGAGGAGAAAGGGGTCTGAGGCGCTTGCAGAGGAGAAAAGACAAACATTTTTTTCCCCCTACATTCCTTTGTCTTGATTATATGATTGTATAACAACAATGTATATATAATGATTATATAACAACAATGTATCCTGCTTGAGGACATGTTTCTCCTTCTTGACAGGAACCTTCTGACTAATCTTGTTGCTAGGAGTGGGTCTAGTAAGACTTTTCTATTGTTAGTTCTAATCTTGTTAATTTAAGATGTTATGTTGTGGGAGTGTGTCTGGTAAAATATATAAGGCCTTGCTAAGACCTGCATTCTCTGTCCCCCTTCTGATGTCTATATCAGACGTTTTCTCTGTCCTTTTTCACTGTAATAAAACTTCTGCCACACAAAAGCTCGGAGTGATCAAGCCTGTTTCCTGGTCCCAAAGTTAAATTTTCTTTTGCGATCAAGAATTTGGCATCATTCACCATAAGGTATCACCAGACCTCTCACTAGACAGGGTACCATTTCTAAAAGAGAGAGGTGAGGATGGGGTTGGGGAGAAGGAGATGACTAACTATAATGTACATATCTACCAGTAAGTAGAAGAGAGAATAACAAGATATGTTAACTTGATTTTTAAGACAATGTAAGAAATTAATAAACAGAAACCTCAAACAAGTAGAACTGGGATATCAGAAGGAGGAGTGCTCATAATCTGCAGACGGCAGAGTCCACCAGCAGAAGAGATTCCTCTTCTTCCCTGTCAAGTACTCAGCCAATAAAAAGCCATGGACTGTTTCTGATTCCCTCCAACTTCCTTTTCCCTTCTAAAGAGTATTCTTCTTCTTTTGCCATGTGGTGGATTGCACATGGCTTGCCATGGCTGTAGACCCCAAACTGCAATTCTCTGCTGATCTTGAATAAATCCATTTTGCTGGAGAAATACCTGGAGGTCTGTTTGTCTGTGATCAGTATTTTGGTGGCTCATAGGGGGACCAAAGATGATTCCCAATGGCTCCGGGGTTGGTGAGCCAACAGGTGAGGTACCCATAACTGAGCCCATTGTGAGTGTGTGTGTATGCTAGTGGCTCAGTCATGTCTGACTCTTTGCGACCCCATGGACTGTAGCCCACCAGGCTCCTTTGTCCATGGGATTCTCCAGGCAAGAATACTGGAGGGGGTTGCCATTTCTTTCTCCAAAAAGGCTGATGAAAGTATGTAAAATCAAGATGATAACCAGACTTAGCAGCACAGTCGCAATAAAGCATCACTGAGATCACTGAGTGATGATCTCAGTGATCATCACTGAGCCCATTGTATGGCTTAATTCACAAAACCCTGGAGTTTGAAAGTATTTCTTTTTCTTGGATCTGAGCGAGTTTACATGCTCTTTATGTCTGAAGCTCTCCAGGTTTACTCAGGATCTTTTTAAAAGTTTCATCTTTCTGGCTAAGGCCTTGTTTTGTATATGAATACTCTTTCGGCACTTTGGTCTGATTGGAGATCAGATTGTTTCACTGAAGCTGGCTAGTCTTCAACCCATTCCTTCTGGAACAGGGGGTTGTTTCTCTGAAACAATGCCAATTTTTTTCAGCCTTTGGCCAATTTCTTTGGAAGGGCTGTCTTCTGGAAACTGTCAGATAAAAAAAAAAGCATTTGGCCTGGCTCCTCTGGGACCAAGCTGTCTTCTTAAGACTGGTTCAGATGGTTGTAAGCTGTTCAAATTAAGCCATTTGTGCAGTAAACTATTTAAGTTATTTGAAAATTGTTCTTTGCTCTAGAGGAAAGACCTTTAGGTATTGGCATCTCAGGATCTAAGTGTCTTGAGGGAGCATCACTCCCTCTGCATCAAGGGAAGCTGGTCAATTTTATGTTTAAAAACATGGCCCTTCCTCAGGTACATTTCAAAATGAATGGAACAAACTGACCAAAGGCAATTTAGAATATCAATGGCCATCATGGGGGACTTCTGAAATACCCAAACTTAATTTACTTAAAACTGTACTGGACTACAAGAGCTCAACAATTTCCAGAACTGAGTGAAATGTTTATTTTGATTAATGTTTTGAAGCTTCCCAGCCTTATCAGAGGTCTAAATTGCCTATGCAAAATACTGTTTTAAAAATTAACAAGCAAACAAAGGACTAAAGAGTGATAAGATGGCCCCTAAAGCTTCAGGCTCTTCTTCCGGCTTCTTTGTCTCATACTCTGTCACTGGTACAATCCTGTTTCTCTCAGCATCCCCTGGCCATACTCAGCCTGCAGCACATCTTCCTCCTCCCTTCTACAGTGCCTACACCTCCAACACATTCATAAATTTCCCATATGAATTCTTTTGCCAAACTTCCCCTTTTCTCTGAAACTCTCCTCACTCCCTTTTCCTCTGGGCGTGTAAGACTCACTCTGACTTGTCAAAACCCAACCCTTAAAATTAAGACTTCTAAGGATCCAGAGGCTTAATTTAATTTTACTTTTTTTATACTTTTTGGATTAAAGCTGAACTGTGAGCCATAGTCAAAGATTTTCCTAAAGTAACCAAAAATCTTCATAGATTTGCTGAGGATTTTAACATAGTCATCCAAACTTATCAACCTGGTTTCCCTGACTTGTAATAGCTAATCCATATGCTTGTTGGGGAAGGCTAGGGCCAGCATTGGATGAAAACTGCTAATTGGTAAAGTCCTGAAAGGTCTCTAGAATTACACCTGGGAGACAAGACTACTAACTTATTATATAATCACATTCAGGCAACTGCTAGGCAATTTCACTGAGCAGTTCTTAAGGCTTTTCCAAAGTTTGTTGATTAGAATGGAACTCAAGTGTGCACACAAAAATCTGATGAACCTATTTATAATTTTTACAATCAACTTCAGACTGTTTGTAAAGGAAAATCTAGTTTTCCTTCAGATGTTGATTCCACTTGAGTAGATTTATTTATTTTAGTAGATTTTATTAATAGGGTTGAACTGGGACCTTTCCCTTCTAGTAAAAAGGACCCGAATGGAATGGGAAGCTAGTCTGCATTTAGGTAATCAGGCAAAGCAGTTCTCTTGCACTCTAGATGAGTCACCTGTGATTACAGAAGGACCATAAAACTACTTAATCTTTTTTTTTTTTTTTGAAATGCACAAAGTGCCAATTTTTTTTATTATTTTTGGCTGTGCTGGGTCTTCATTGCTGCATGCAGGTTTTCTCTAGTTGCAGCAAGCGGGGGTCACTCTACTTGTCGTTCATGCGCTTCTCGTTGTAGTGGCTTCTCTTGTGGAGCACAGGCTCTAGGCACACAGGCTTCAGTGTCTGTGGCACAGGGTCTCAGGACTTGTGGTTCTCAGGCTCTAGAGTGTGGGCTCAGTAGATGTGATGCATGTGCTCAGTTGTTCCATGGCATGTGGAATCTTCCTGGACCAGGGGTTGAACCTGTGTATCCTGCATTAGTAGGCAGATTCATATCCACTGCGCTACCACAGAAGTCCCAGACTTCTTAATCTTAAGCCCTAGCAAATGAAGATTCTGAGACAAAACCAAATCCCAGCTCCTTTCTGCTAGTATTGCAAAGAACTGAAACATTAGAAAGGATATCTTAACAACTTTTAGCGCTTTAGGCACCTTCAGCTCTCTAGCTTGGAGAAGGCAATAGCACCCCACTCCAGTACTCTTGCCTGGAAAATCCCATGGACAGAGGAGCCTGGTAGGCTACAGTCCATGGAGTCGTGAAGACACAACTGAGCGACTTCACTTTCACTTTTCACTTTCATTCATTAGAGAAGGAAATAGCAACCCACTCCACTGTTCTTTCCGGGAGAATCCCAGGGACGGGGGAGCCTGGTGGGCTGCCGTCTATGGGGTCGCACAGAGTCGGACATGGCTGAAGCGACTTAGCAGCAGCAGCAGCAGCTCTCTAGCTGGACTTGCCAAAGTCCTCCCTAATGATGGAGTTATAAGGAACTATAAGGAATGACCAATCCTTCCTCCTGATCAACTTGGGGAAAATTTTCTCCATATTGGGGAGGAATCTCTTCCAGTCCTCATTGACACTGGAGCCACACTCTTAGTGCTCAACCCTGCTACTATGACACAGCTCCTGCTCTGGAGTTCTAAAACAGTTCCAACAGTGGCAATCTCTAATGATCCTCAAGAGGTTCCTGTCCTCCAATCTAGTCCCTTTTGTTTAGGCCCTCCCTTTGAGATATATACTCACTCTTTTTCCTTAGTTCCTCTGCCCCTGTACATTTATTAGGCTGAGACTTCTTAGAGAATTATCATATTGGAATTTCTTTCTCCTCAGAGAAGGAACTAATTCTCAGCATTAAAAGCAGTCATCAAAGTAACCAGTAGGTGAATTAAATGACCCTCTGACATTTTTCATTTGTTCCATCTCTGATGGTACTAGAACAGATTCTGGCAACACTGCTCATTTGTCCCTTTTGAATCAGCTATCATTTTCCTTATGGGCAAAATCTCCAACTGATGTTGGAAAAATTCACAGTCAACTCCCAGCAAAATTTAAATAGGCCCCTCCAAACCTCTTCTCCAAATTAACCAATATCCTGTAAGTCAAGAAGCCCTAAAAGTCATAGAGCCCGTAAAAGAAGCCCCCAGGTCTCATGATCCCCTATACTAGCCCTGAAACACCTCTATTATATCAGTGAGAAAACCTAAGGGTCAAGGGTGGAGGTTTGCCCAGTACTTCAGTGTGATAAACAATATCACTGTGTCTGGATACCTTGTTGCTCCTAACCCTCATGGGTTACTAACACCCATTCCTGCTGAGAGCAAATTCTCTCCTATAATTGATTTATGCAGTAGATCCTTTAGTATTCCAGTTGATGAAGATAGTCAATAGCCGTTTTGCCTTCACTTGGGAAGAAAAAAAATTCACCTGAACAGTAATTCCTCAGTGTTGTACTGTCAGTCCTTATTTCTTGAAAATCCTGAAGGTTGATCTGAATGACCTGAAGGTCCCTAGAGGTTCTACTTTGTTGCAATATGTGGATGATTTACTTCTTTGCTCTCTTTCTCAAGCTTCCTCACAGGAAGACAGCATCCTGTTGCTAAAGCTTTTAGCCTTAAAGGGACATAAGGACACCAAGAAAATGACATAATCTTCCCAAACTGAGGTTCAATATTTAGGGCATCAGATATCAGAACAAGGGCTACACCTATATCCAGACAGATTCCATGGTGTCCTAAAACCCAAAAACTAAGTGACAGCTGTGAGATTTTCTCAGGCCAGTTGGTTACTGCTGAGATTCCAAATTTCTCTCTTATGGGCAAATCTCTATATGCTTTACTCAACAATAATAACCCCATCCCAATTTTATAGGAAAAAACAACATGACAGAGATGTCAAGGCCTTAAAGGAGAGTCAGATTAATTCACCTGCCCTCTGGCATCACAATGGTCGAGTCCCTTTTTTCCTGTTTGTATGTGAAAAGGAAAGGACTGCTGTTGGGTACTCATCCAGAAACACAAGGACCAGTATCAACCAGGGTGTTACAGCAGCAACTGGACTGTATGGCATGAGGTACACCCCTCACCTTAGAGACAGTACAAACACTTCCTTGTCAACTACAAATTGGCACTTAACCAGAGCATTGCCAACGACAGAACAATAATGGCATTTGTCATCTGCCTCAATGGAGACCAGACCCTATGCTGCTATAGCTGTTAACCTTCAACAACCCTGGAGGGAGTTCAAGGTGGAGTGAGGCACTCTGTGCTCCAGGGAATCTGGCTGGATGGGTCTTTAGCTAGTTGGATGTTTTTAGGGAAAGATTTTATTATCTCAATCCCTGCATCTCCTATCTAGAGAAGCACTAAATCCCTTCATGGTGACATCAGATCCTCATGACTAACAAAAGCCTTTTGTAAAATGAATGACACTTCTTATTTAAAGTGACAATGGTAAATAGTGTCCTGAGGATGCTATTACAACTCCTTTTGGTGTTTTTGAGAAAGCATCTCTATGTAATACTACTTCATCACAACAGGTTGAAATATACTCTTATATGAGCTTATAGTTTAGCCAAGAACAAAATTACCAACATTCATACTGATAGTCAATATGCTTTCAGAGTAGCTTATGATTTTGGATATTGTGGAAGCAACAGGTCTTTCTTATTTCCAGGGGAAATACAATTAAAAATGGCCCCAATGTTCAGGATTTATTGGAGGCAATACTTTTAACAACTGCTTTAGCTACAATTAATAAGATTCAAGGGCATTCTAAACTTGATTCTACAAGAACTAGGGGTAATCACCTTGCTAATATTTCTGCAAGGAATGCTACTTTTAAAGGGATCAACAGTAGCCAAACCTCTGTTATGGTCCAAAGGGCTATTTCCCCAAATAATCATTTAGAAACACTGGCTAAAGAAGCCCAACGATTGGCCTCAGAAAAGGAAAACCGAGACTGGGAATTCAACAACTATCTGTATGACAGAGAAAGCTCTGGTTTGGACCAAATAACAACCCAGTCTTACCAGAGACTAAAGTTCCCACTCTTAACCACTTGTACATGCATCAAATAATTAGTCTACTGACAAAATGGTAGCCTTCATACATCAAGATTGGTAGGGAAACTTTATCAAGGCTGCAAATATCGCCTATGTCACTTGTCCACTTGTCTGAAGCACAACCAGGGAAAACTGCTTCCAGTCATTTAAAATGCTTAATGGACCACTGAAGTTCTGGTAAATGTATTTACCAACTTCCTTTGTCTAATGGACACAAATATATTTTAGTCACGGTCTGTGTTTTCACCTTGGACTGAAGCCTTCCCTTATGGATAGACTACTGCTTCTTCTGTGGCTAAGGTCCTATTGGTAAAGATTATTCCTACTTGGGGAACTCCTCTTAAACTCCACAGTGATCAAGGAACCCACTTCACTGGCCAGGATGCTTCGACCAATCTGCACTGTTTGGCCAGTTTTACAACACTTTCACTGTGCCAACCATTCTAAATCTTCTGCTTTAGCCTAGTGCAATAATGACACTATTAAGACTCATTTGGAATACTTTGTAGAAGCCTTCCAAATACGTTGGTCAAAATTATTGCTGTTGATTCTTCTAAATCTCAAATCTACACTTTTTAAACTTATAAACACTCATTCTTTGAGACAGAAGATACTCAATGTACATGGCACCGGCTTTTTTGACTCACACTAACGAAATGAGAGATACTCCAATACTGCAAAGACATAATTGTTTATAAGACAAATAACCATGTTTTGGTAGAGCAATATTTTCAGAATGTATCCTCAGTAGATGAAGGTCTTAAGCTTCATACCTTACAATCTGGAGATTTTATCTATTGGAAAAAAAAAAAAAAACCCTCAAGAAGAACTTTTTTCAAACCTGTTGAAAAAGCCCTTATCAAGTACAGCTAACAAAACCTTGTGCCACTCAACTCTAAGAAAGAGAAACTTGGATTCACATGACACAACTAAAAAAAGCATAAACCCTAACTAGAACTGCATATCATCTGGTAACCGAAAAATAAATATTTCTCAAATGGAAACTAGTCACATCGGGTGAGACAGCTTTCCCAAGACTAGCTGGATGATTCTCTCCTAATCATTGATAACAACATAAACATTCAGATGATTTCCAATGTCTACGATATTGAGCATTAGTTAGAAAGTGCCTGAAAGTTCTCTTCCCTGTCTCTCCTTGTCACCTGAACGTGATCTTAACAGGTTTTCAATCTGTGCACTTTTTCTCCGATGTGAGACACTGCACCTAAGGAAGGTCCTTCCCTTTTGAAGGAGAGAAAGGAGCTGAAACTAGAACACCTGACACCTAATCAGCAAGGTTTCCCAGAGAGAACTTGATCAAAAGAAGAAAATGTAAAACATTAATAAACAGAAACCTCAATTTGACATGGGAGACCAGAACAGGGAACCCTCAATGAACTCAAAAGTCCAACAGGGAAAGAAAGACTCTTCTTTCCGGGCTGAGACACAGCCAATGAAAAGCCATGGACTCCAGGTGGTGCAAGTTGTAAAGAATCCACTGACCAATGCAGGAGACCTAAGAGACTGTGGTTCAATCCTTGAGTGGGAAAGATCCTCCGGAGGAAATGTCAACCTACTACAGTACTTCAGTATTCTTGCTGGAAGAATTCCATGGACGGAGGAGGATACGGACAGAGGAGTCTGGCGGGCTACAGTCCAAGGGACCACAAAGAGTCAGACAGCATGAGCATCAGAATACACACTGTTTACCAGAACTTACAGCTTTCTCTACCTCCCAAGAAAACTGCTCTCCTTCTGTTGCCATAGGGAGACTTGCACATGGCTCATCATGGTTATTGGCCCCAAACTACCATTCTCTGCTGATCCTGGATATACTCATCTTCAGTGGAAAAATATCTGGCAGTCTATTTGTTTCAGGTCACAAGTATTAATAGTTACCTGCAAATTAAGACTGTTCAGTGCCCAATTAATTAGAAGATAACTTCTACTCCAAGACCAAAATCAGATATGAAAACAGAATTTGGGGTGAGAATATTTTGCTTCATAGGAGAAGGTGAAAGTATTGATAACTCTCCTTAATTCCTGTAAACGTTCAGACACTTTCTCTTAGCTGTGTGCACTGAACCTTCAGAGCTTTTCCAATCTGAACTCATTATCTGCAGTGCTCTGAAATGCACATTCAAAGTACCTTATTTCATGGTTAGGAGTTTTTTTATTTTCTTCCTTCCACAAGAACATACTTTCAACGATTCTCTGCAACAAAAATGTGTACTACTGTCTTTAGAAAATAGAGGTATCAGTAGTTTGAACTGACTCTAGTCCTAAATATTACACATTAAACAGACACCTCTGCTTGCTTATGAAGGCCCACACATCAAGGTTAGAAAATATCATCTCCCTCCAGGGAGCATTCCAGTGGCTACATGATGATAACTGACACAAGAACGTCTTGAACACAAGTGAACACACGTAGGAAATCCATTTCAGGCAGCAGTAAACAGAGTGCAAGTCACAGACCCTGGTGACCTCTGTATCCTCCATCGTTTTACATCCCTAAGCCTCATTCCGTTTTATATTCTTAATCCCGTGCTCCCTTTTAAACTATAAATTAATAGATCATCAAAGCAGTTAGTATGATCATAGTGTAAAAGTATTTCAGGTAAATTTTTTTAATTCTTTGTTTTCAAATGCAATCTTAGCCACTCAGAGGAAACTTGTCAGGTACAAATATAGATTATGTGTTATAACCACATTATATGCATTTATTTATTGGTTATAATTTGTTATTTAGGTCATTCTAGTAGATAGATAAGACTCGATTCAAGTTAAGTGTGTTAAGTGCCAGACTGTAGGCACATCACACAATATATTGAGCAAATGAGTGGTCAGGTTTGGAAGAGAGCAAGATCAAAACAAGTGCATCCTCTGTTCCTCTTACTCTCTAATTACTATTTCATTAAAAAACTACTCAAATAGTGTTCTATTTATGTTTAATATCAAACAGCATCAAGCAAATAGTCACTGGTCAGCTTCACTCTGCCTTCCAGTAAGGCATCTGTGATGATTATCATGCATTCATTTACCATGGTAAATATTAAATAAGTCCCTATTATGTTTCAAACATTGTTGTAAATTCTGATATTCAGCAGTGAGCAATGCGGAGTATAGTATACATTAAACAAGTAAACATATAGTACATATTATTTCATATAATGATGTGCTATGCAGAAAATAATCAGAGTGAAGAAAACAGAGTAAGTGGAATGGGATGAGATTGTTTTGGAAGGGGATTTAAAGAAATGTGTCAAGAAAGAGATTTAGAACACAGACCAGCTGGATGAGAAGTGACCCTTATAAGGAAGGACACAGGGAGAGAATGCCAAGAAGAAAGCAATCAGCAAGCTTAGAGACACTAAGGCAGAAACAGATCAGAATAGTTGGAGGAAAGAAAGAAAAAGCAAATGCGGCTGAACTGTAGACAACAAGGAGGAGAAAGGTACTGGTTGGTATTGTAGAAGTAGACAGCTTATAGACCACCAAAAATAAATAAGCTGATAAATAAATAAATGAACAAACTGAGGACTTTGGCTTTTACTTTAGATAGGAGTTAAAGCTCTGAGAGATCTTTTAAATGGAAGATACATGATTTGAATTGCCCTAGGGGAAGGGGAAGGAACAAACACACTGCTTGACTGGCAATTAAGTGTCTGCAGGCTGACCAGCTAGGATATAACATTAATAACACAGATGAAGGATTATGATTCCTGGAAATGAGTGTTTGTTGTGGATAACAAGAAGTGTCTGGCGTCTGGATGTTCTGTGATCATAGATAATTAGTACACAGATATGGGAGACAATGAGGAAAAGGAGAGCCTTGGATTACTCTGAAATTGTGTCCTCAGAGAGGAGGTAATTGGTGATTGTACGGGTAGTAACTCATCTGGATGGCAAGCTGGTATCTGGGCAAGCCCATTTGCATTTGTCCTCAGTCACAAGCCATTCTCAACATTTCTGTTCTCTGCATTGAGCCAAGGGAGCCAACCCAGGAGGGAGGCTGACCTTTGAGGACAGCCTCCTTTGGGCTCACTTGCCAGCGGGATATTCACTGGGTTCGGTCAACTGGAGGAGGATTTAAATGATCTCTCACATGCCACTGATTTATAAACATGCATTTTTCTAGGGCAAGAAGTTATTTTTCGTTTTGTGCCTCTATATGCAACTTTTCTAGCCAATAAATATCTAAACTCAAAATTTTCTGTAGGAGACAGGAAGAATAAAAGAAAAGCAGACCCTGGCAAGGGCCGCAAGAGAAATTTATAATTATTGATAAACGGGATGCTATATGGCATGAGACTCTTAGAACAAGTCCAGAGGGAACAGTTCATAATCTTGAAAACAAGGTATGATCCTGTTTCTCAACTGGTGTCTCAGAGACACTTGTTTTACGTATCTGGTGGAAAATCTATAGATAAGAATATTAGTCTTAGTTACTGATTTGCTATTGATTACTTTTTCCTAATTACTCAATGGTTAACGATCATTGTGTTCTTTGGCCCTGAAGGCCATATGAGTTATAGCTTAACTCCCCGCATAGTCTTTCATTCACGGCTGAAAGTATAATAAAGCTGGCTTGGATTCAGTTTCTGCACCTTCACCTTGGAGCGGTGTTGGTCCCCTGATTACTGCTTTTCTCTGATTTCTTGTGTCTCATTTCTCATTTTCTCGCCGCGTGCTTTCAGAAACCCTGCTTGTTGAGCTAGTCTCGACATTTTCCAGAATGAACATTCTCTGGAAACATGCTTTTCTGTTCCTTTCTTAATTGACACAATTCTGTTGATTCCCAAACCGCAAACCTATGAATGCCTCTGATTTTCTAATGGCTAGCATATACTGATTATGAAAGTCATATGAACCAAATCTGAAAATATTTTTTTTACTAAAATTTTCTTTAATTTTTTTGCATTTGTTATCTTTCATAGACGTGCCATTTCTTCCGTGGACTATTCCTCTATCCTTCTATGCTTAAATTTGTTCTCCAACTTACTAACTGAATGATGCTACTAACTTAACTCTTTTGATGTGTGTCAACTATAAAATTTTTAACACCTTCTCAAAAGGTTAGGATAAAGTCTGTCTTTTATCTGCACACACAAGTTTTTTTTTTTTTTTTTTTTTTTTTAGTTTTGCTAACTAAAATGTCATGTGCAACCATCATCATACAAATACTTGCATCCTTAGTGTATGCATGAGCACACACACACACACACACACACACACACATTCCACATCTGGATCCAGTGAAAATAGCTATATTCAATTATAGGCATACAGCATTGTTTGCATTTAAATTTTGCTTTGATAACCCACTCTCTCTTGCATAGCACACCTTCTGAATCCACTTCTACAACTATATATGTATTACGCTTAAGACTTGCTTCATAGGAAATGATCTTTGCCCCAGTTAGAAATATTTCATATACTCTTGATGCTCACAAAAGAACCCACATCTCTATATTTATACCTCCAGCACTATCTTGAAAACACTAGTTTTACTTCTATTTGTTCTAATTAAGTAGAAAATAATAGTATATTCCTAATACTTTGATTGTGAAAGCTTAGGCTCATTACCTCAGCCAATCAGATGTTCCATTCTGAAACCATGAAGTTTGATGGAATAAAGAATGGATAGTTAAAAGAAATTATTCAAGGGTTTTGTTGTTACAAGCTCCCCAGAAATAGCAGTACTGACACTGTAACGGCACTGACTCGTAGAGCATTAGTCTCAGCTCCCGGGTGCAGTGATAACCTCAGGTGCAATGCATTTCATCCCCACTCCTCAAACCAAAAGTTATCCAGTTACTTTAATATTGGCTATTTCATGCACCTTCAAATACTTCATTGTTGTTCAGTGCTAAGTTGTGTCCAACTCTCTGCCACCCCATTGACTGCCAACACGCCAGCTTCCTCTTTCTCCAATATCTCCAGGTTTTCTCAAATCCATGCCCAATGAGACAGTGATGCTATCTAACCATCTCATTCTCTCTTTCCCTCTTCTCCTTTTGCCTTCAATCTTTCCCAGCATCAGGGTCTTTTCCAATGAGTCGGCTCTTTGCATCAGATGGTCAAAGTATTGGAGCTTCAGGTTCAGCATCTGTTCTTTCAGTGAATATTCAGGGTTGATATCCTTTAAGACTGGCTGGTTTGATATCCTTGCAGTCCAAAGGACTCTAAAGTGTCTTCTCCAGTACCACAATTAGAAAGTATCAATTATTCGGTGCTCAGCTCAGCCTTCCTTATGGTCCAACTCTCACAACTGTACATGACTACTGGAAAAAACACAGCTCTGACTATACAGACTTTTATTGGCAAAGGGATATCTCTGTTTTTTAATATGCTGTCTAGGTTCATCGTTAGAGCAACTAAAGAGCCTCTTGGTGAGGGTGAAGGAGGAGAATGAAAGAGCTGGCTTAAGATTAAGTACTAAAAAACTAAGATCATGGCACCTAGCCCCATTACTGCATGGCAAATAGAAGGAGAAAAGATGGGAGTAGTGACAGATTTTCTCTTCTTGGGCTCTAAAAACATCACTGCACACTATGACCGCAGCCATGATATCAGAAGACAACTGCTTCTTTGCAAATAAGTGATGACAAACCTAGGCAGTGTATTGAAAAGCAGAGACATTACACTGCTGACAAAGGTCCATATAGTCAAGGCTATGGTCTTCCCAGTGGTCAAGTACGGTTGTGAGAACTAGACCATAAATAAGGCAGAGCCCTAAAGAATCGATGCCTTAGAACTGTGGTGTTGGAGAAGACTCCTTAACGTCCTTTGGACAGCAAGGAGATCAAACCAGTCAATCTTAAGGGAGATCAACCCTGAATATTCACTGGAAATACTGATGCTGAAGCTGAAGCTCCAGTATTTTGGTTGTTTAATGTGAACAGATGACTCACTGGAAAAGTCCCTGATGCTGGGAAAGATCAAGGGCAGGAGAAGAGGGCATTAGAGGATTAGAGGGCTGGAAAGTATCACCAATACAATGAAAAAGAACTTGGGCAAACTCTGGGACATGGTGAGAGACAAGGAGGCCTGGCGTGCTGCAGTCTATGGGGTCATAAAGAGTCAGACATGACTGGGTGACCGAACAACAATAACTAGGTTTGTCATAGCTTTTTTTTCCAATGAGCAAATGTTTTTTAAATTCATGGCTGATATCATTGTCTGCAGTGATTTTGGAGCCCAAGAAAATAAAGTTTGTCACTGTTTCTACCTTTTCCCCTATCTGAGGTTGTTGATATTTCTATCAGCAATCTTGATTTCAACTTGTGATTCATTCATCCTGGCATTCCACATGATATACTCTGTATATAGGTTAAATAAGCAAGATGACAATATACAGCCTTGACACACTCCTTGAAAAATTTGGAACCAGTCAGTGGTTCCATGTCCAGTTCTAATTGTTGCTTCTTGATCTGCATACATTTTTCTCAGAAGAGGTAAGGTGGTCTAGTAGTCTCTTAAAGAATTTTCTGATATTCTCTTTAAGAATTCTCTTTAAGAATTTTCCAGTTTTTTTTTTTTTTTTTTTCCTCTAATAGACACTGTCGAAGCATTTAGTGTAGTCAATGAAGCAAAAATAGATTTTTATTTTACAATTATCTTGCTTTTTCTATGATCCAAGGCAATTTGGTCTCTGGTTCCTCTGCCTTTTCTAAATCCAGCTTATAAATCTGGAAGTTCTCAGTTCACATATATTGTTGAAGCTTAGCTTGAAGGATTTTGAGCATTGCCATGATAGCATGTGAAACGACTGCAATTGTATGGTAGTTTGAAGATTCTTTGGCATTGCCTTTCTTTGCGACTGGAGTGAAAATTGACCTTTTCCAGTTCTGTGGCCATAGCTGAGTTTTCCAAATTTGCTGACCTATTGAGTGCAGCACTTTAATGGCATCAACTTTTAGGATTTTAAATAGCTCAACTGGAATTCCATCAACTCCATGAACTCCGTTTGCAGTAATGCTTCCTAAGGCCCACTTGACTCACAATCCAATATATCTTTTTTATTTTTTTTTATCTTAAGTCATTTTATTTTTTATTTTTTAAATTTTATTTCATTTGTTTTTATTAGTTGGAGGCTAATTACTTTACAATATTGTAGTGGTTTTTGCCATACAATGACATGAATCAGCCATGGATTTACATGTATTCCCCATCCTGATCCCCCCTCCCACCTCCCTCTCCATCCCATCCCTCTGGGTCTTCCCAGTGCACCAGCCCTGAGCACTTGTCTCATGCATCCAACCTGGGCTGGTGATCTGTTTCACCCTTGATAGTATACTTGTTTCAATGCCGTTCTCTCAGAACATCCCATCCTTGCCTTCTCCCACAGACTCTAAATGTCTGTTCTGTACATCTGTGTCTCTTTTTCTGTTTTGAATACAGGGTTATTGTTACCATCTTTTTAAATTCCATATATATGTGTTAGTATACTGTATTGGTCTTTATCTTTCTGGCTTACTTCACTCTGTATAATGGGCTCCAGTTTCATCCACCTCATTAGAACTGATTCAAATGAATTCTATTTAATGGCTGAGTAATATTCCAATATATCAGGCTTCAGGTGAGTGACCACATCATCCTGGTTATCTGAGTCATTAAGACCTTTCTTCTAGAGTTCTTCTGTGTAGTATTCTTGCTACCTCTTCTTAGTATATTCTGCTTCTGTTAGATTCTTGCTGTTTCTGTCCTTTATGGTGCTGATCCTTGCATGACATATTCCCTTGATATCTCCAATTTTCTTAAAGAGACCTCTAGTCTTTCTTATCATACTGTTTTCCTCTGTTTCTTTGCAATGTTAATTGAAGAAGTCCTTCTTATCTCACCACACTACCTGGGACTCTGCATTCAGTCACGTATACCTTTTCCTTTCTCCTTTGTCTTTAGATTCTCTTCATTCCTCAGTTACTTTTAGTGTCGTCAGACAATAACTTTGCCTTTTGCATGTCTTCTTCTTTGGGATGGTTTTGGTCACTATCTCCTGTACGTGTTATAAAACTTCATCCATAGTTCTTTAGGCACTCTATTTACTAGATTTAATCCCTTGAAACTATTTGTCACCTCTATTGTATAATCCTAGGAGATTTGATTTAGGTCATAACTGAATGGCCAAGTGGTTTTCCCTATGTTCTTCAGTTGAAGCAATGAAGAGCTCATGATCTAAGCCACATTCAGCTCTGGGTCTCGTTATTGCTGACTATACAGAGGTTCTCTATCTTTGGCTGCAAAGAATACAATCAATCTGACTTTGGTATTCACCATTTAATGATGTCCATGTACACAGATGTCTCTCGTATTGTGGGGAAAGGGTGATTGTTATGACCAGTGTGTTCTCTTGACAAAACTCTGTTAACCTTTGCCCTGCTTCATTTTGTACACCAATGCCAAACTTGTCTGTTACTCCAGGTATCTTTTGACTTCCTGATTTTGCATTCCAATCCCCTATGATGAAAAGGACATCTTTTTTTTTGTTTTCTCCCCCCTTTGGTATTAGTTCTAGAAGGTCTTGTAGGTCTTCATAGAACTATTCAACTTCAGCTTCTTTGGCATCAGAGGTTGGGGCTCTGGATTAGACTTGGATTACCATGATGCTGAAAGGTTTGCCTTGAAACGAACTTAAATCATTCCGTCATTTTTGAGATTGCACCCAAGTACTGCATTTCAGACTCAGATTATGAGGGATACTCTTTCTTCTAAGGGATTCTTCTAAGGGATTCTTACCCACAGTAATATAGATACAATGGTCATCTGAATTAAATTGTTCCATTGCCATTTTAGTTCACTGATTGCTAAGATGTTGATGTTCAATCTTGTCATCTCCTGCTTGATCACATCCAACTTACCTTGATACATTCACCTAACATTCCAGGTTCCTGTGCAGTACTGTTCTTTATGGTATTGATTTTACTTTTGCTATTAGACACATCCACAACTGAACATTGTTTCTGCTTTGGTCCAGAAACTTCATTCTTTTCTTGAGCTATTTGTAATCACCCTCCACTCTTCCCAGTAGCATACTGGAAACCTTCTGACCTGGGGGGGCTCATCTTCTGATGTCATGTCTTTTTTTCTTTTTCTAGTGCTTATGGGGTTCTTTTAGCAAGAATACTGCAGTGGTTTGCTAATTCTTCTTTCATGGGTCATGTTTTGTTAGAACTCTTCTAGACCCATCAAGACAGGATGGCACTGCATGGCATGGCTCATAGCTTCATTGAGTTATGCAAGCCCCTTCACCATGATAAGGCTGTAATTCATGAAGTGAAGTGAAGTTGCTCAGTTGTGTCCAACTCTTTGCAACCCCATGGACTGTAGCCTACCAGGCTCCTCTGTCCATGGGATTTTCCAGGCAAGAGTACTGGAGTGGGCTGCCATTTCCTTCTCCAAGGATCTTCCCAACCCAGGGATCGAACCTGGGTCTCCTGCATTGTAGGCAGATGCTTTACCATCTGAGCCACTAGGGAAGTCCCAAAGTAATTCATGAAGGGGCTTCAAATACTTACAGCTTCTTTATATACATTCATGTATATTTATAGTGAATTCAGATAAAGTTTACTAGGAAAATAAGAACCTAGACTGAACTGCCTTTATACTCTCAATATCAAATAATATGCTTACATAACTGAAGCTTAATTTATATTTGCAGAGTATATAAATGAATGAATGTATATTCTCCTTAAAGATGAATAATGTAATAAACATTAATATTCATTGAATGCTTATTTTGGGTATAGCTTTTTGCAAACGCTTTGTAGAAATGAACTTATTTACTCCTAACCTCATCCCTGTGAGGTAGATCCCTGCTTTTACTGTGTAGGATACTGAGGCATTAAAAATGAGCTATAAGTATCAAAGTCAAATCTTCAAATCTAGTAAACAGTGAAGCTGGGATTTGCACTTGGACATCTATCTATTTCTGGAACCCACAGCCATTATACTGCCTCTTAAAGCAGGATAAGAGGCATGTTTTCTTTTTGTATTTGTTTACTGAGATCATTGTTAGTTTAAGCAAAAATAAATGACTACTCTTTGAAATTTTTAATATATTACATTTCTGTACTGGTTTTTGAACAAAATAAATGTGAAAAATAATAGAAGTTTATCCAAATTCAGTAGAGAAGTGAAAATAATTGTATTAATCATCTTCTCAACTGTTTGCTTTGCTTATTAATCAGCATGGTCCATATGAATCCATTGATACTAATAAGAACATCTAAGAGAAGAAAATACACCTTCAATTTAAAAGTCTAGACTCTATCAATCCCAGTTAAATGAGCATCATATTTTGTAAATTTGAATGTGTTATACTAGAAATGTATAAATATTGAAACATCTTACTTTATTATATATAAACATATACATATGATATGTACATATATATGTGTGTGTGTATATATATATACACACATATCATTGTAAATGGATATGTATTTTACTTCCACATAAATTAGATCTGTAAATCCTGTCTTTATATAGGCAAAGTCTAAGCCAAAATAAGAATTAGCTTGGCTTAGTAGATGCAAAATACCAATGAATAACTCTCTTTTGAATTTCTTCCTAAATGCTCTTATATTAAGCCTTAGAACTGCAGGAACAGAGAGTTCCACAGCCTTGGAACCATGACAAAGACATCTTCCCCTGAATTTTACATCATTTATATCACTTAACTACAAAATGTCAGAAATGAAAACGATACCACCAGAAATTTTCTCAGATCTTAACTTTTCACGCCAATTATGGCCTTAAGAACAAAGCATAAAAAAATTCAAACAGCACAAAACTAGAAGTAAAAAGAAGTTGCCCAATTTCCAAAACACTTGCTTTCAATTTTACCTACCTATTAAAGAAAGCATTATTTTTTAAAAGCCAATATTCTACAATCAGAACTTTTTTCTTGACCTATAAAAAATCTGAGGATACAAAGTTCGTAATTCTGAGAAATAAAGCCCTGGTACTTATCCCATTGTTCAGTATACCCTAAATATGTGTGTAAATTCACATATTTTATTAACATATTTGCATCTACTAATTCACCACAAAAATTTTTTAAGGCAATAGTGTATCTTGAAATCTGTGGCCTGCAAAAACTGCAAAAATTGTGAAAATATTATGAATATGTGTGTGTATATATATATTTATAAGACACATAGTGTCAATGATCTACATTGAAGTTATTGGCAATCACTGACCTAAATCATTTCCTAAATTCATTCCTGTATTAATTCATGAATATTAAACACTACTGATTTTGAAATATTTCAAATAATTTTGAATAATTATTCACATGTGAAAGGGAAGGAATTCTATTGGTTCAAAAAGAGAAGCAGGACTCAACTTGGTAGGTCTCATGTTAGTTTTCTTTTCTAAATCTACTGGGAGGAACTGAAATCTGGGAAGGGAAGGTTTACTGCATGGGGAAAATTCAGAGTAAGACAGTAATTAAATTAAGTCTGAAATAATCTAACCTAATTTCTTTATCATACTAGTAGTCACATAGAATGCATTTTCTTAGACATCTCTAAACATGGACATTACCAGAAGGTCAAAACCAAAATCAGACTGATTATATTCTTTGCAGCCAAGATGGAGAAGCTCTATACAGTCAGCAAAAACAAGACTGGGAGCTGACTGTGGCTCAGATCATGAACTCCTTATTGCAAAATTCAGATTTAAATTGAAGAAAGTAGGGAAAAATAACTAGGTCATTCAGGTATGACCTAAATAAACCCCTTACGATTATACTGTGGAAGTGACAAATAGATTCAAGGGATTAGATCTGACAGACAGAGCTCCTGAAGAAATAAGGATGGAGCTTTGTAACATTGTATAGGAAGTTGTGATCAAAAGCTTCTCCAGAAAAAAAAAAAAAAAAGGCAAAATGGTTGTCTGAGGAGGCATTACAAATAGCTGAGAAAACAATAGAAGCAAAAAGTAAAGGAGAAAAGGAAAAATACACCCTTCTGAATGCAGAGGTCCAAAGAACAGCAAGGAGATATGACAGCCGTCCTAAGTGAACAACGTGAAGAAACAGAGGAAGACAATAGAATGGGAAAGAGTAGAGATCTCTTCAAGAAAATCAGAGATACCAAGGGAATATTTCATGCAAAGATGGTCACAATAAAGGACAGAAATGGTATGGGCCTAACAGAAAAAGAAGATATTAAGAAGAGATGGCAAGAATACACAGAAGAACTATACAAAAAAGATCTTCATGACCCAGATAACCACTATGGTTTGATTACTCACCTAGCACCAGACATCATGGAGTACAAAGTCAAGTGGGACTTAGTAAGAATCACTACAAACAAAGCTCATGGAGGTGATGGAATTCCAGCTCAGTTCATTTTAGTTGCTCAGTCGTGGCCAACTCTTTGAGACCCCGTGTACTGCAGCATGCCAAACTTCCCTGTCCATCACCAACTCCCAGAGTTTACTCAAACTCATCTCCAGAGGCAATGAAACCATCCAACCATCTAATCCGCTGTTGTCCTCTTCTTCTCCTGCCATCAACCCTTCCCAGCATCAGGGTCTTTTCCAATGAGTCAGCTTCAACATCAGTCCTTCCAATGAATATTCAGGACTGATTTCCTTTAGGATGGATTGGTTGGATCTTCTTGCAGTCCAAGGGACTCTCAAGAGTCTTCTCCAACAACACAGTTCAAAAGCATCAATTTGGCACTCAGCTTTTTTTATAGTCCAACTCTCACATCCACACATGACTACTGGAAAAACCAAAGTGTTGACTAGATGGACATTTGTTGGCAAAATAATGTTTCTGCTTTTCAATACGCTGCCTAGGTTGCTCATAGCTAGATTCTTCCAAGGATCAAGCATCTTTTAATTTCAAGACTGCTGTCACCATCTGCAGAGATTTTGGAGCCCAAAAGACTAAAAGTCTGTCACTGTTTCCATTGTTTCCCATCTATATGCCATGAAGCAATGGGACCAGATGTCATGATCTTAGCTCTGAATGTTGAGTTTTAAGCCAACTTTTTCACTCTCCTCTTTCACGTTCATCAAGAGGCTCTTTAGTTCTTCACTTTCTGCCATAAATGTGGTGTCATCTGCATATCAGAGGTTATTGATATTTCTCCCGGCAATCTTGATTCCAGCTTGTGCTTCATCCAGCCCAGCATTTCACACGATGTACTCTGCATATAAGTTAAATAAGCAGGGTGGCAGTATATGGACTTCATACTCCTTTTCCGATTTGGAACCAGTCTGTTGTTCCACATCCAGTTCTAACTGTTGCTGCTTAGCCTGCATACAGACTTCTCAGGAGGCAGGTCAGGTGGTCTGGTTTTCCCATCTCTTTCAGAATTTTCCAGAGTTTGTTGTGGTCCACACAGTCAAAGGCTTTGACATAGTCAATAAAGCAGATGTAGATGTTTTTTGGGAACTCTTTGCTTTTTCAATGATCCAAAGGATGTTGGCAATTTGATCTCTGTTTCCTCTGCCTTTTCTAAGTCCAGCTTGAACATCTGGAAGTTATTGGTTCATGTACTGTTGAACCCTGGCTTGGAGAATTTTGAGCATTACTTTGCTAGCATGTGAGATGAGTGCAACTGTGCAGTAGTTTGAGCATTCTTTGGCATTGTCTTTCTTTGGGATTGGAATGAAAACTGAGCTTTTCCAGTCCTGTGGCCACTGCTGAGTTTTCCAAATTTGCTGGCATATTGAGAGCAGCACTTTCACTGCATAATCTTAGGATTTGAAATAGCTCAACTAGGATTCCATCATCTCCACGAGCTTTGTTGATAGTGATGCTTCCTAAGTCCCACTTAACTTTGCATTCCAGGATGTCTGGCTCTAGATGAGTGATCACACCATTATGGTTATCTGGGTCATGAAGATCTTTTTTGTATAGTTTCTGTGTGTTCTTGTCACCTCTTCTTAATATCTTCTGCTTCTGTTAGGTCCATACCATTTCTGTCCTTTACTGTGCCCATCTTTGCACAAAAAGTTACTAAAAAGTGCTGCTGTGAAAGTGCTTCATCCAGCCCAAATGTGCTCTCTCCCCAGGATTCTACAGGCAAGTATACTAGAACAGGTTGCCATTCCCTTCTCCAGGAGATCTTCCCAACCCAGAGATTGAACCCATGTCTTTTGAGTCTCCTGCATTGGCAGGCAGATTCTTTACCACTGAGTCACCAGGGAAGTCCCTAAACTAAACTACTTTATAAAAACATACAGGAGACAGCTGGAGACGAATTTTTAACTTGAAAGTCATATTTTCAGAAGTAAGTTTGAAAACTATGATCTCAGTCTTTAACTACAAAAGATTCACTTTCAACCCTGGTGACTCAGCTGGTAAAGAATCTGCTCACAATGTGGGAGACCTGGGTTTGATCCCTGGGTTGGGAAGATCCCCTGGAGAAGGGAACAGCTACTCACTCCAGCATTCTGGCCTGGAGAATTCCATGGACTGTATAGCCCTTGGGGTCGCAAAGAGTCGGACACGACTGAGCGACTTTCACTTCACTACACTTTTCAAAAACATAGAATAATAATAATAAAGGTAAATCAATTAAAGAAACAAAAAATTGGGGAAACCATAAAAAATTAAATGGTTCATCAAATATATATTATTTTTGAAAAATATTTTTATTATTTAATAGAAATTCTCATACTGTTTGATCAAAACAAAATTTCTCATGTTCCATGACCGAATGTGCTGTAATTTAACTCAGTGCTGTGTATTTTGGAATTTGCTTAGCTAACAAAATTAACGTGGTGGTTTAGTTGCTGAGTCGTGTCTGACCCTTTGTGACCCCATGGATTGTAGCCTGCCAGACTCCTCTGTTCATGGTTTTTTCCGGGCAAGAATACTAGAGTGGGTTGCCATTTCCTTCTACAGGGGAACTTCTCCAATCAGGGAGCAAACCCGGGTCTCCTGCATAGCAGGCGGATTCTTTACTGACTGAGCCATCAAAGAAGCCAAATTTCTCAACTTAAGAGAAAGAAACACTGATGTGTTAGCAGAAACTTCACCACAAAATTAATAGTAATCTAAAAAACACTGACCTTTGTCTTATTTTAGTAATTTAGCTATTACAATAAACATTTTCCTTCTCTCTCCCTCTTTCTCCTACCCAGTTTAGGAAAACTCTGTTAAATCCTTAAATTTCAAACATAAAGCAAAAAAAAAAAAAAAACAGACAAATGAGACTTGGTAAGCACTCTACTTGAAACTAGGTTCTCTAGTAGGTTCAAATCTAAATAACAATTTTCCTTACTATTTTTCATTTTATAAATCAAGTAACTTCAGTATCAAATTTACTATGTAGATTTTTTAATATATCTTAAACTGTTTTGTATGAATATTCTCCTAATTTCTCATCTTAAGAGACACAAACATTGATGTGTTAGCAGAATCTTCACCACAAATTAGTAAATGCTAGAATACTACTTTTGTCTCAAACTAGTTCATCCACAAATCAGAATACTGTCCATATTATTTTGTTCTTAATCCAAGGCAAGCTCTTTGCTATACTGCTGAGGAATACTACAGAGGAGGAAAACTCAACTTAACTTGAAAATAAATTTCCAGGAAAATAATAAAATAAATATTAATTTAAAATAAGTAATGTATGTGTGAAAGATGAATTATTTATCCTGTAATATGAGCATGTTTAGATGTTTTGATGGTTTTCATAACACTTTCATTTTCATATAGACATTTTAATCATTACTTTTTATATCTGATTGCAAGATTTCTAGGAAAAATATATACCTGAATGCATATTACATATAGAATATATAAAATATATATGGATTAAAATATATTTATTGAAACAGATAAATACTGTAGACATGATACATATGTGAATATATATATATGTATATATATATATATATGGACATATGTATAATGATTCCAGGATAAATCTAACAATAAATACAATATAGAATAAAGATACCATACTAGTATTTACTATTTACTGTATCACTAGGATTTCATCGATCACTTCAAGCAAAATCTGATTCACTTGTCATTCTTGACAAAAATCTATCTCAGAAACAATGTTTTCCGATCACAGCCCCATTTCCATCAACATTAAGATATATATTTTTTTCCCAACAGTCATAAAGGAGTCCCCAACTTTTGATATATAATGAAGATAAGGTTTTTGAGTTTAAAGCAGAACTTTTCTTAGTTTAATGTAACCAAATTTTTGAAATAACCAGCCGATTAACGATTTTTAAATTCTTCATTTGCTTTAACTTGGACTCAAGCTGCAGTTGTTCAGGTTCCCTCAACTTTGCCATCAGGGCTCACGTGGGATCATATGACTCAAAGAGAGATAGTGCAAGGTCACTCAAAATTTTATAGATTAGAACCATTTCTCACTGTTTACCTAAAATATGATTCCAAGGTTTTCTTTCTGAGACCTCTAGTTGGCCTAGAAAACCAAATACTTTTTTTTTTTTTGTAATCGATATCAAGTCTTCCATTGAGAAATGCTCTACACTTAAAATCTACACTTCAGTTTACTGAGCCTATGCTTTCCTTCCTCTACTCATTAAGAATAATCTTAACTCCAGCAAAAAGGCTTTAGAATGCCATTTTTTTTCCTTTTGATCTATAGTTTTCTAAAATGGCAATACTGATTACCACATACTTCCACAAGTCAGTACAATCTAGCAATCAGGATAGAACTCAGAGAATAAAAATCTGGGTCTTAAACTTGGTTACACAACAATGTAGGTAAGTTGTATAATGTCTAGGTCTCATTTTCTCCATTTGTTAAAAAAAGCTAATAAAATCCTAATAGATATTTTGTTGACTATTACATAATATCTAATACTACTTAAAAGAGTATTTATTAAATTATTATACATAAATTCACTTGCTGATATTAGTATTTGCTAAGGTCTATTCTGTACTTTCCAGGTAGGGCAGTGGTAAAGAAGTTTAACACCAACTCAGTGGTGTACTGTGACTCTAAAATATGCATAGTAATGCCAATAAACACAATTTTTGCATGCATGTCTATTAAGATATCAAGTTCAAATATACTTTGGGAATATTCTGCTATACCAAGATCAATTTATTTATGAAAAGCAGAAAAATCCTTGACTTGTTTAGCACAATATAATTTAAAATATAATCAACATAGCTTTTAAAAGATAGTAAGGCTATTTTAAAATGGCAAACTATTATTGAAATTCTTTGAGGGTACACTGATAAACACAAATCTCAAAAATCACCAAGTTTCATAGAATGAATTAAAATGTATTTTCTCATTCCACTTAACACAGTTATGACATTACATTTTCAAAGTTTTGGATATGAGTCATTACCTAGTAATATTCACCTGGAATTTTTATTATTATTTTTGCTATGGCATGGTGCCTTGTATCTGACGGTGTCAATGTTTATTTAAGATCAGTATTTTCTAGAGGTTTCTGCTGTGTTTGTTTTTTATTTCCTTACTGCTGTAACACAACTGTCTATAACTTTATTTATTTATATTGCCTTCTTCAAACTACTATTGATTTAACTTTTCATTGTGAACATAAAATCATAGGGTTTTTTTAAGTTTTTAGATTTTATTTATTACTTTTAGTAGAAAATCTTGCATATTATCAACTTATTTGAAGATACATTAAATTGAAGAATGCTGGATCTTTTTTTCTATATACTTTACTTTTTACTGGGTTTTTATGATGTACGTCAGTACATATCTGTGATATTAAAGTCAAAAATTACAAAAATGTATTTCATTAAACATTTTAATACTGTAAATTAATTATGGATAATAACTACCTCTTCTGATGTATTTAGTAAAATATCTTTTTTTATGGCATACTAATATCAACATTGGACATATTAAATATTGGTATTTAAGATAACTTATCAGTTCAGTTCAGTTCAGTCGCTGCCATGTCTGACTCTTTGTGACCCCATGAATCACAGCACACCAGGCCTCCCTGTCCATCACCAACTCCCGAGATTACTCAAACTCATGTCCATTGAGTCGGTGATGCCATCCAGCCATCTCATCCTCTATCGTCCCCTTCTCCTCCTGCCCCCAATCCCTCCCAGCATCAGGGTCTTTTCCAATGAGTCAACTCTTTGAATGAGATGGCCAAAGTACTGGAGTTTCAGCTTCAGCATCAGTCCTCCCAGTGAACACCCAGGACTGATCTCCTTCAGGATGGACTGGTTGGATCTCCTTGCAGTCCAAGGGACTCTCAAGAGTCTTCTCCAACACCACAGTTCAAAAGCATCAATTTTTTGGCGTTATTGTATACTATAAATGCTGGGGTGGGGGGAAACCAGTTTGCTACTTCCGATTTTGTTGGCTCTTTTTGAACTTTCCACTGTCACATAGAAATACTTTTAGAATATAGAAAGAGATCCAATAAACTCTCCAGAAGAACTGCCCCAAAATTAAGGTTGGGGCATCAGAAACACTCACAGGATACGTGATGGAACTATGCTCACATACAGGTTTTCAAAGATTAAAAGATGTTTTTTAAAAAAAAAAAAAAGATGACTTTCAGTTATTACACTGCCTCCCCCCAAACATAACCCCTAACTGAAAGGGGCAGGGGTGTCGGGATCCTATTACCAAAGGAAATAGATATTAAAATTTCATTAAGTTAGTATGTGTTTTATAAGTAACTAGAAGTCAATTTTGTAATAGTTTATATCCCATCTTCCCTCTAGATTAAATATAGTAGTGAGATCTATTTTTCATATGCTACTCTGCCAAGACTGACAAAAACCTGACAAATGTATTGGCAAAATACTATCTATTTTTTATTATAAAAGTTATCACTGATTAACACTGTGATGATAAGTGTTTAAAAAGTCCCTTTAAGGATCTGTACGGATGAAAGTGAATTCACTGTGAACACGATAAAAGATGTTGAATTAATTTTTCTTTCATGATCCCTTTACTCAGCAGATATTTGTTACCTACATTTAAGTGTGCAGTGACACTACAGGCACTGTACAATTATTTGCTTTATGCAAACATTTTAAGAATAACAACATGATTATTCTTTAAGACTACATCCACGTTTTCAATATTCTGAAAGAAAAATGATCAGTTTAAATTTTTTCATCTTAAATATGTATACACCCACCAGTACTACCGACCTCACCTACATATGAAAATATTCTACTACCATTATAAGACAAAATTTATTTACACTTTTTTAAAATGTGTTTTATTGTTTTGCCACACTTCTGGGCATGTGGAATCTTAAGTTTCCCAACCAGGGATTGAACCTGTACTCGCTGCACTGAAAACACAGTCTTAACCACTGGAGTGTCAGGGAGGTCCCACAAATTTTTGAATATATTAATTTAAACCTCTTGGAGTAATACTGAATATACAGTAAACACTTGATAAATGAAGAAAAAATACAACCACATAAGTCTACATAAGAAGATACTCTATTTTGGTCCTGTCTCCTACAAATTCCAATATTCATCTCAGTTCAGCTCAGTTCAGTCGTTCAGTTGTGTCTGACTCTTTGTGACCCCATGCATCGCAGCACGCCAGGCCTCCCTGTCCATCACAAACTCCCGGAGTTTACTCAAACTCATGTCCATCGAGTCGCTGATGCCATCCAGCCATCTCAGCCTCTGTCGTCCCCTTCTCCTCCTGCCCCCAATCCCTCCCAGCATCAGGGTCTTTTCCAATGAGTCAACTCCTCACAAGAGGTGGCCAAAGTGCTGGAGTTTCAGCTTCAGCATCAGTCCTTCCGATGAATACCCAGGACTGATCTCCTTTAGGATGGACTGGTTGGATCTCCTTGCAGTCCAAGGAACTCTCAAGAATCTTCTCCAACACCACAGCTCAAAAGCATCAATTCTTCAGTGCTCAGCTTTCTTTATAGTCCAAGTCTCACATCCATACATGATGACTGGAAAAACCATAGCCTTGACTAGACAGACCTTTGTTTGCAAAGGTTTCTGCTTTTTAATATGCTGTCTAGGTTGGTCATAACTTTCCTTCCAAGGAGTAAGCATCTTTTAATTTCATGGCTGCAATCACCATCTGCAGTGATTTTGGAGCCCAAGAAAATAAAGTCAGCCACTGTTTCCCCATACATTTGCCATGAAGTGATGGGACCAGATGCCATGATCTTAGTTTTCTGAATGTTGACCTTTAAGCCAACTTTTTCACTCTCCTCTTTCACTTTCATCTATAGGCTTTTTAGTTCCTCTTTACTTTCTGCCATAAAGTAAGGATGGGGCCTTGTGCATATCTGAGGTTATTGATATTTCTCCCGGCAATCTTGATTCCAGCTTGTGCTTCATCAAGCCCAGCATTTGTCATGACGTACTCTGCATATAAGTTAAATAAGCAGGGTGACAACATATAGCCTTGACGTACTCCTTTTCCTATTTGGAACCAGTCTGTTGTTCCATGTCCAGTTCTAATTGTTGCTTCCTGACCTGCATACAGATTTCTCAGGAGGCAGGTCAGGGGTCTGGTATTCCCATCTCTTTAAGAATTTTCCACAGTTTATTGTGATCCACACAGTGAAAGGCTTTGGCATAGTCAATAAAGCAGAAATAGATGTTTTTTCTGGAACTCTCTTGCATTTTCGATGATCCAGCAAATGTTGGCAATTTGATCTCTGTTTCCTCTGCCTTTTCTAAAACCAGCTTGAACATCTGGAAGTTCATAGTTCATGTACTGCTGAAGCCTGGCTTGGAGAATTTTGATCTCAGATAATCCTAAAACTATTACCAAGAATTAGTATAGAAATGATCATCTTAGTTTTTCTTTCCAATATGGCAAGTCTTAAATTTGAACCTCAATGAGTTTCAAATATCTAGATATATGTAAGAAAACCTTCTGTAACCTTTTGCTTCCTATTAATTTCCCCCAAATTGAATTTAACAGTTTTTCAGTAGTATAAACACCAAATATTCTTACATGAACTTTCTAGCAGCTTAGACAGCAGAAGGTGAAAAACCACACTTTAGCATCAAATTCCATGCTTCATCAAGCCAAACAGCTTATTTAGATTTGAAATATAGCTTAATGATTTATTTTTCAGGATGGCCCTTGACTATGTTCGTCTTCTCTGAATTTAATAGACAGTAAAACAATATCACCAATTTTCTATACAACATATATTGCCTGAAATAATTTTTAAAAACATGTATATTTTTTGTCATCACTTAGGAATTTCTTCTAATGGAGATGATCTATAATTTATATTGTCATAATCATAACATTGAATTAGGCGCCAAATGTATGTTTAATAAATAGCTGAATTATTTTTTTAGAAAAGTAAATAAATTGACTTGACAAAGAACATTTTTTAAGATTTATGTTTGGGTTACAGCAAAAAATAAAACAACCTATTAATTTGAGTATATCACAGTCTAAAGATAGAAAATTTACTGTTATGGAATGAATTGTGCTCTCTCCCCCTAAATTCATATGTTGAAGTCCTAATGCCTAGTACCTCAAATGTGACTGTACTTGGAGACAAGGCCTTCAGAGAGGCAATTAAAGTGAAAGTAGCTCAATCATGTCCAATTCTTTGCAACACCATGGACTATACAGTCCATGGAATTCTCTAGGCCTGAATACTGGAGTGGGCAGTCTTTCCCTTCTCCAGGGGATCTTCCCAACCCAGGGACTGAACCCATGTCTTCCACATTGCAGGCAGTTTCTTTACCAGCTGAGCCATAAAGGAAGCCCAAGAATACTGGAGCAGGTAGCCTAACCCTTCTCCAGAGGATCTTCCTGATCCAGGAATTGAACCGGGGTCTCCTGCATTGCAGGCGGATTCTTTACCAACTGAGCTATCAGGGAAAGAGGCGATTAGGTTAAACAAAATCTTTAGGATGGGGCCCTAATAGGACCAGTATTCTCATAAGTGGAAGAGACAACAGGGGCACATACTCACAGAGAAAAGACTGTGTATGAACACAGGAAGAAGACTGCCATCTGCAAACCAAGAAAAGAGGCCTCAGGAGAAATTAAATCTGCCAACAATTTAATCTTAGATTTTAAGCTTCTAGAGCTGTGAGAAATAAGTTTCTGTTGTTTAGGTCATCCAGTCTGTGGTATTTCATTATGGGATCAGCAGCAAACAAATATGACTGTCAAAACACAATATCTTCTATGCAATTATTTTCTGCTAACATGAATAATTGGAGAAGGAGACGGCAACCCACTCCAGTCTTCTTGCCTAGAGAGTCCTGTGGACGGAGGAGCCTGGTGGGCTGCCATCTACGGGGTAGCACAGAGTCGGACACAATTAAAGCGATTTAGCATGCATGCATGCATCGGAGAAGGAAGTAGCAACCTACACCAATATTCTTGCTTGGAGAATCCCAGGGATGGAGGAGCCTGGTAGAAGGCCATGTATGGGGTCGCACAGAGTTGGACACGACTAAAGTGACTTAGCAGCAGCAACATGAATAATTATTATTTTTAAATGAAAAACATATAACAAAGTGTTTGTTATCCAATTACTGTCACTTCACGTCATTTTAGGGGCTTCCCTGGTGGCTCAGAGGGTAAAGCGTCTGCCTACAGTGCAGGAGACCTGGGTTTGATCCCTGGGTCAGGAAGATCCCCTGGAGAAGGAAATGGCAACCCACTACAGTATTCTTGCCTGGAAAATCCCATGGACGGAGAAGCCTGGTAGGCTACAGTCCATGGGGTCGCAAAGAGTCATACATGACTGAGCGACTTCACTTCACTTCATGGAATTTTAAAATGGCTTGACAATTTTTTTCTATTTCCGTATTAGAACTACTACACTGCTTTCATCATTAATGCAAAATCACTTATTATTCAATATTACATTGTTATGGAGAAATCAATATAATATTTATTTTACGAAACTGCTAAATGGAGAAGTAAAAAACTCATTTGAATTTAGGTTTTAAGAAATTATAAAGTAAAAGAACTTTTAAATTAAAACTGAAGTATGTACCATTTTCAATTTGAGAGGATAATATCTCAAAATATTAGCAAAAAACACATTAGCAATGTTAACTATAATTTTTAAACTCAAATCTCAAAGGTCTTCTACAGATCTACATATATACATATTTTAATAAAATGCATAACCCCTTAAGTGATCAAATACCTTTTTTCTTTCTTACTAAATAGCTAAGTTGCCAATTACTTGCAGGCCATAAAATGTCTATTAAAATTTCATACTGTAAGTTTCAGTTCTATCTTCTAAGTATATGAAAATTTTGATGGACTCTTAAAATATGTATTTATTACATGCAAGGTTTCTTTTTTTCTACTTCAAAAGTTCACGTTTAAAGAACGTGATTGCTAGGAACCTGCCTTCGATTGGAAGATCGATTCTTGGTCGGGAAGAAAAATCCCACAAGCCCCAACTAAGACCCCATGCAACCAAATCAATTTATACTTTTTAAAAGAGACTATGCTAATAAAACATTGTCATCTGCAATCCTGTGAATAGGGTACTGGACTGAGAGTCATTAGAGTTGATTTCCAGGCCCACCACTTACTAGCTTTGTAGTTTGGGACAAACTACAAACTGCTTAACATATTTGAGATCATTTATTCATCTGTAAATTACCATTATTCATCTGTAAACTATCCCACAAAGGATACTTGACTGCATTAGATACACTAGACAGGGTTTGGTAAACTCTTATTATTCAAAGAGATGTTAGTTCAGAGTGATTAAAATATTTTGAATTATTTAAAATAAAAGTAGCCACAATAAGCATATTATGATTCTTTTGATTTGATACATATTTTTGCATCACTTTTATTATATTGCTGCTATATGTTCCAGGAAAAAAAACCCTTTCTTTGTCTAATACAACCCAAATTAAAACAGCTTAGCTATTCAGAACAGTTACCATTTAAAAATGGTAACAGCAGGTGATTTATTGCTAGTCCTAATAATATTTGATTTTTATTCAGGATGGTAGCATAGACTGTTCATGAGGCTCCTAGAAAAGTGAGCTTCTTATTCTATTAAAGTTGAAAAGGAAAAGACACATACACGCACATATTCACCCTTAGTTCCAATTGCTAGGTGACCAATTAACTGACTTACAAAGAAATGAGGAAAACCAGTTCCACAATCATTATTGAAGGAGTAGAAGTGTGAAAGCAGAGTAAACTGAACAAGATCATTTTTTATGGCATTTTTTTAAAAATTCCTGTGAGACTCACCCCCTCCCCAGTTTTTTTGAGATATGCCAGTTTATTATTTCAAGGTATAGGATACAATGATTTGATATATGTATATATTCTGTAATGATCACCACAGTAAGTCCAGTTAACACTCATTGCCTCACGTAATTACAATTTTTTTTTTCTTATGATGAGAACTGTTAAGATCTGCTCTCTAAAGAACTTTCAAATATACAAAACAGTAGTGTTAACTATAGTCACCATGCTATACATTACATTCCCAGAATTTATCTTTTAACTGGAAATTTGTGCCTCTTGGTCACCATCACCTGTTTCTACTATCCTCCCACCTCTGGCACCCACCAATCTGTTCTCTATTTCTGAGTTCTTTTTTTTTTAGATTCTCCATAAAAATAAGACCATACAGTATTTGTCTTTGGCTGATCAATTTCACTCTGGGTATAATGCCCTCACAGTCCATTCATGTTGTCACAAATGGTGGGATCTCCTTTTTTATATTGGAATAACATTCCAGTGTATGTGTGTGTTTGTGTGGGTGGGTTGGTGGGTGAGTGTGATCCCTAACAAACTAGAGTTGAGAGATCTTAATGAGAAACATTTGAGAAAGTCACGCAAGTGTTGTAAGGGATTAAGAGTAACTGAGACTCAATTCAGAAAGATTCATCCCATATATCCTTGCACAAAGACATTTTCCACACTTAAATCTCTGTTCTTTTTGTTCTCTATCTGTAAAGAACAAAAGCAGACTCATGAAGGGAGGAGAGGAATACATAAAGTTAGAAAAACCAGTAAGTTAAATAGTAAAAAGAACAAATAAATAGTAAGATACCAGTGAGCACTAGTGGTAAAGAATCCACCTACCAAGCAGGAGACCCCAGAAATAGGAGTTCACTTCTTGAATCGGGAAGACACCCTGGAGAAGGAAATGGCAACCTACTCCAGTATTCCTGCCTGGGAAATCCCATGGACAGAGGAGCCAGGCGGGCTACAGTCCATGGGGCAGCAGAGTTGGACAGGACTTAGAAGACTAAATGACAACAAGAAAACCAGAGTGAAATCTTCTATCCAAGTTTCTTACCCCGATCTTCAGAGCAGGCATTGCAGTTTTAGCCTTGAAGAAAAAAGCTTTTGATTGGTTATGATGATGAACACTGGAGTGGTTTTGTAACTGCCTTAAATGAGTATGTGATTAAAGCTTTAATGCCTGGAAGTCCTACTTCTTAAGAAGGAAGTGGAGAAGACTGTGGCACTCCATCTAGTGGCAAGGAGGAAAACTGGCCCAGAGAGTAACTTTAGAGCAAAATTACATTCTTTATCAATTTAAAAGTCCCTTTAGAAAATGTGTTATACTAGACCATGGTGCTATGGGTTTTCTTTTTCTCTTACATGTTTTATTTTGCTTTTTAGTTTTTTTGTCTTCTGGTTCCTGCATAGAATAAGGAGGCTGAAATCAAGAGAAATAAGGATATCAACTTATATGTGAAATCTGAAATAGAAAAAAAAAAAAAAAGATACTAATGAACTTATTTACAAAACAGACTGAGAGTTTGAAAACAAATTTATGGTTACTAGAAGGGAAAGGTGGTAGGGGGTAAACCAGGAGTATGGGATTAACATATACATACCACATAAATAAAACAAAATCAACAAGGACCTACTATATATATCACAGGGAACTCTACTTAATACTCTGTAACAACTAATATATGAAAAGAAAGAATATATGTACATGTATAACAATCACTTTGCTAATTACAGCTGAAACTAACACAAAATAAAAACACTGTGAATCAATTACTCAAAGATAAAATTTTAATTAAATTAAAAAGAGAAATAGTAAGAAAAGTAAGTTAGCACATAGTGCATTTTGCCTGTTCTGACTGCAACCTTAAAAAGGAAACTTTCAAAATGGAGAAGTCTATCATTTATATGATCTAAAAAGATCCAAGTTATTATACAGAGAAAACACTGCCAGTGGATCCCAGAAATAAGGTAGACAAATACATCTTGAGATTTCCTTCTCAGGTAGCCCTGATGCTAAAGAATCTGCCCCCCAAAGCAGGAGATGCAGTTTCGATCCCTTGGTTGGGAAGATCCCCTGGGGTAGGAAATGGCAACCCACTCCAGTATTCTTGCTTGAGAACTTCCATGGACAGAGGAGCCTGAAAGGCTACAGTCCATGGGGTCACAAAGACTTGGACAAGACTGAGCATGTATACACATTTACTGGAATAAACATTGCTGTGAACTGCAACACAATTAAACAGATCAATTTTAGTAGTACACACAAAAGAATTTAAACATAAATATAAACTCAGCAGTTAAAAAAAAAAAAATATGCCTTCAATAGAGAAAATGCCAGAGACATGTATTTGATTCCTGGGTCAGGAACGTCCCCTGGAGGAAGGCATGGCAACCCACTCCAATATTCTTGCCTGGAAAATCACATGGACAGAGAAGCCTAGTCTGGCGGATTATGGTCCACGGGGACACAAAGAGTCAGACAAAACTGAAGCACCCGAGCATGCATACACCCGAGTAACTATCACCACAGTCAAGATATAGGATGTAAACATCTATTACTGTCGGTGGTTCTCTCTCCATTCATGGCAAAATTAGCTCTGTGTCCCTATAAATCAGAGTTGCCTCTTTAAGTGCTCTATATAATGAAAAGACAGAGTAAATATTCTTTTGTATTTGGCTTTTGTCACTTACCAAAATGGTTTTGAGAATTATTCTTGTTATTTCATCTGTCATTAGATCATTCTTTGTATTGGTATTATTATATGTTGTTGTTCAGTAGCTCAGTCATGTCTGACTCTTTGCGACCCATGGACTGCAGCATGCTAGGCTTCACTGTCCTTCACCATCTCACAGTTTGCTCAAACTCTTGTCCACTGAGTTTGGTGATGCTATCCACCCATCTCATCCTCTGTCTCCCCCTTCTCCTCCTGCCTTCAATCTTTCCTAGAATCAGGGTCTTTTCCAAAGAGCGGCTCTTTGCCATCAGGTAGCCAAAGTATTTGAGTTTCAGCTACAGTAGAAGTCCTTCTAAAGAATATTGAGGGTTGATTTCCTTTAGGATTGATTGGTTTGATCTCTGTGCAGTCCAAGGGACTCTCAAGAGTATTCTCCAGCACCATAATACAAAAGCATCTATTCTTTGGTGCTCACCCTTCTTTATGGTCCATTCTCACATCTGTACATGACTATTGGAGAAACCATAGCATTGACTATACAGACTTTTGTTGGCAAAGTGATGTCTCTGCTTTTTAATACACTGTCTAGGTTTGTCATGGCTTTTCTTCCAAGGAGCAAGTGTCTTTTAATCTCATGGCTGCAGTCAACATTCACAATAATTTTGGAGCCCAAGAAAATAAAGTCTGTCACTGTTTCCATTTTTTCCCTATTTGCCATGAAGTATGGATAGATGAAAAGTTGATCTTTCACCTGTTTACAATAATTTTGGAGCCCAAGAAAATAGTCTGGCAGTTTCCATTTTTTCCCTATTTGCCATGAAGTATGGATAGATCAAATTTTCACCTGTTTATAGACTTTTTTGTTGCCTGCAATTTTCATCTATTATAAGAAAAATAGCAAAATAAAATGTCAGTACAAATATTTGTAAGAATATATATTTTCATTTCTCTTAGGTAAATATTCAAGACTCTAATTATCTTGGCTCATGGTAAGTAAAAGTCATTCAGCTGTGTCTGACTCTTTTTGACCCTGTGGACTATACAGTCCATGGAATTCTCCAGGCCTGAATACTGGAGTGGGTATCCTTTCCCTTCTCCAGGGTATCTTTCCGACCCAGGGATCGAACCCAGGTCTCCAGCATTGGAGGTGGATTCTTCACCAACTGAGCTATCAGGGAAGCCCCAGGCTTATGGTAAGTATATGTTTAATTGTATAAGGAACTGCCAGAATATTTTTCAAAGTGGTCATACTGTTTCAAATTTCCATCAGCAATGTAGGAGTTTGAGTTAACTTATATGCTTACCAACACTTGGTTTTCTGCCTGTTTAAATTTCAGCTATTCTAGCACTGTGTAGTGGTATCTAACTGTGATTTTAATTTGCATTTCCCTAATGACTAATTATGGTAGGCAGTATCCCAGTGCCTACTTGCCATTAGCATATGTTCTTTGGTGCACAAATTCTTTGCCCAGTTTTAACTCAGTAGTTTGTCTTATTATAGAGTTATAAGAGTTTCTTATATACTTCAGATCCAAGTCATTTGTCAGGTATCAGTATTGCAAATATTTTCTTCCAATCTGTGCTTTCCTTTTCTTTTCTAATGGCATTCATGAAAATCAGAATTTTTTAGTTTATTTGAAGCACAATTTACCTTTTTTCCCCAATTAGTCATGTGTTTTGCCTATCTGGGGACCACAAATATTTTCTTCTATCATTCAGCCTAGAAATGTCATAGATTTAGCTTTTTCAGTTTCTATAAATCATTTAAATGTAATTTTCACTTATATTGTAGGTAGCAACTATTTTTTCCCCCTTCTCACATGTGGATATCAAGTTGCTTCATCAACATGACTGAAAATATTAGCCATTCTCTCCACTGAATTACCATGACAAAAGGGCTGAATATCACTGATAGAGGGGTCCATCTGTGGACCCTAATTTATCCTATTGATCTATATGTATATTCTCAAATAATATAACAGTGTCCTAACTACTCTAGTTTTATTATAAGTTTTAGTCACATAGTGTACACCTTCCAACTGTGTTCATTTCCCAAATCGTTTTAGCTATTCCAAGTCCTTTGAAACTGCATATATATTTTAGAATCAGCTTGTATATTTCTACAAAAGTCTGATGGGGTTTTAACTAGAACTATACTGAATTCATTCAGTAAACTGGTGTGAATTATCATCCTAACAGAATCAAATTGGCCAACGGCATGGATAACTTGAATCTTTCCAAATATTAATTTAAGAATTTTAATGTCTTAAATGTTATTAAGTCCTATTTTATAGTTACCAGTGCAGAAGTCACATATGCGTTTTGTTAAAACTTATCCCTAAGTATTTCAAGCTGTGAGGTAATAATTTGAATGGCATTTTAAAATTTTGACTCCATTTCCTAGTTGTTTCCAATCGTTATTTTCCAGTACATAGAAATACAAACAATAAATTAGTTTTCTAATCCCACTTACTATTTTTATTAGTTTTGTATATTACTCAGGATTTTCTTCATATACAATAATGCTGTATGCAAATAAAGAGATGTTCACCTCTTACTGTTTTGTTCACTGCATGTTTGACTTCTTTGATTGCCCTGTTACTCTAGGGAAAATCTAATACTATGTTGCATAAAAGTGGTGACAGTGCCTCCTTGCCTTGATCGCAGGGTTTTTTTTTTTCCATTTTCCTTCCTTCCCTCCTTTTCTTTCTCACTGCCTCCTTTTTCTCTTTTACCTTCCCTTTGTTAATTCCTTCCTCCTTTATCTCTGTAATCCTCTCCCTTTTTCTTTCTTTTCCTTTCTCTGTTTTAAAAAATTTTGTTATATTCACTGTTGGATTAAGGAAACTTCCCTTATTGCTTACTTGGTGAGCATTTTCATCACAGATAAGATAAATTTATTTAATGCTTATTTGGTAACCTGTTCATTAGTGAATTATATTGATAAGAGTTATGAATGCCGAACAGTGATCCATTATTAGAACAATCTCACATGATCATGTTTTAAAATATGCTTCATTCAAATTATCTTTTAAATAAACAATTGCATTTGGATTCTCTTTTCTAATGTGTGTGTATGTATACACATATACATATATATTGTAATTTTGCATCTAGATTCACGGGGTATAATGTGGTATACACTTTTGTTTTTCCATGGTGCTCTTTGCTGGTTTTGTTGTCAGGATGATGCAAACTTTATAAAATAAGTGGTAATGCCTTCTTTCACCTTCTATTTCTAAAAAAGTTTGTGTACAATTGATATTATTTTCCCCTAAATTTTTGAAATGGCTTACCAGAGAAGCCATTGGAAACAGGAGTTTTCTTCTTGGGAAGGGTTTTAAATATAAAATTATTTTCTTTAGTACATATAGTCTACTGAATATCTCATTTCTTAGGTCAGTTTTAGTTATGTGCATTTTTCAAAGAAACTATATTTAATCTTTAAGTTGAATGTACAGCATGAAACTGTTCATATTTTCTCATGCTCCTAAAATGTCTGTAGAATCTATACTAATGTACCCATCTTCATTCATGACATTGGAAATTTGCATGTACTCTCCTTTACTGCATAATCAATCTAGGTAGATGCTCATCAATTTCACAGATTTTTTTTCATAAAATTAGATTTTTATTTATTTAATCTTTTGCTTATTTCTATTTTATTGCTTGCTGTTTTTATCTTATTATATCCTTCTCCTACATGTTTTGGATTTTATTTCTACTTCTTTATTTAGCATCTTAGTATAGAAATTTAGATCACACATTTTAGACCAGACTATTTTCCAATATAAGCCTTTAAAACTATACATTTTACTCCAAGCATTGTTTTAATATATCTTCCAATTTTTGGTAAGATATGTTTTTAAATTTTTAAACTTCCCATTTAAAAAAATTTTTTTTAATCTGAGGCATATTATAGGATCTCATCACTCAAATGTATTCAGACATATCTGAATGTTCCCAATTAACTTGAGCTTCCCAGGTGGCGCTAATGGTAAAGAATCCGCCTGCCAATGCAGGAGACATAAACGATGTGGGTTCAATCCCTGGGTCAGAAAGATCCCCTGGATGAGGAAATAGCAACCCACAACAGTAACCTTGCCTGGAGAAGCCCATGGACAGAGGAGCTTGGTGGGCTACAGTCCATATGATTGTAAAGAGTCGGACACAAATGAAGCATGCGTGTGTGCAAGCAACTTGAGAAAACTGATTTTCTACTATTTTGGAGTGGTTCTATTATCTCAATTACCTTACTATAAGTTTTTTCTTTATTTTACTTTTAAAGGCATTTTGTCTTATTCTAATGATTACTGAGAGCTTCATGCTAGAAGCCATTTCTACTTTATTTTCTATCAGTTTTTGCTTCATATTATTTTGAAGCTGTATTAACAGATGCATAAACATTTATGACTTTTTAAATCTTCTTGAAGAACTGACTCTTATAATTATGAAACAGACCTTTATTTTTGGCAATATTTCCTTTCCTAAAGTTTATTTTTATTTTTGTGAATATGCAAATAGGGAACTTATCTGAAAAGTGTTTGCATAATGTTATTTTTCCATCCTCTTCTTTTAAGCTGCATGTATCTTTATGCCTAAGATGTATTTCTTGTATGCAGCATACAATTGACAGTATATGCCTTTTTACAGGAGGATGATTGCTTTACACTATTGTGTTGGTTTCTGCCATACATCAGTCTAAATCAGCCACAGGCATACACATGTTCCCTCCCTCCTGAATCCCTCTCCCATCTCCCTCTAGGTTGTCACAGTGCACTGGGGTGAGCTCCTTGTGTCACAGAGTCAACTCCCACTTGCTATCTATTTTACATATGCAAATGTACACGTTTCCATGATAGTCTCTCAATCTGCCCCACCCTCTCCTTCTCCCATTATGTACACAAGTCTGTTCTCTACATCTGTGTCTGAATTGCTGCTCTGCATAAAGAACCATCAGTACCATCATTCCAGATTCCATATGCATATGTTTATATACAGTATTTGTCTTTCTCTGGCTTACTTCACCCTGTATAATAGGTTCTAGGTTCATCCACCCTTAATAGGACTGACTTGAATGTGTTCTTTTTATAGCTGAGTAATGGTAGCTCAGAGGTTAAAGCGTCTGGCTGCAATGCGGGAGACCTGGGTTCAATCCCTGGGTCGTGAAGATCCCCTGGAGAAGGAAATGGCAACCCACTCCAGTATTCTTGCCTGAAGAATCCCATGGAGCCTGGTAGGCTACAGTCCTCGGGGTCACAAAGAGTCGGACATAACTGAGCGACTTCACTTCAATATTCCTTTTAGATGCTGCTTTGGGGCAATGTGCTTTTAATTGAATTATCTATGCATTTAGGTTTAAACATACCATCTTATCTTCTATTTATCAAGTTGTTCTTCGTATTATTTTTTTCTCTTTTTATTGGGTTAAATGTGTTTACTGACTAAACTTGCTTGTGTGCATGTATGTGCGTCTGTGTCTGTGCGTGTGCAGGTGTGCATGTCGGTGTCACTGCTCAGGATCTACGCTGCTGCTGCTGCTAAGTCGCTTCAGATGTGTCCGACTCTGTGTGCCCCCATAGACGGCAGCCCACCAGGCTACCCCGTCCCTGGGATTCTCCAGGCAAGAACACTGGAGTGGGTTGCCATTTCCCTCTCCAATGCATGAAAGTGAAAAGTGAAAGTGAGGTCACTCAGTTGTGTTCGGCTCTTAGTGACCCTATGGACTGCAGCCTACCCGACTCCTCTGTCCATGGGGTTTTCCAGGCAAGAGTACTGGAGTTAGGTTGCCATTGCCTTCTCTGGCTCAGGATCTATATGTATCTTTAATTTAACACAGTCTGTCTTTGAATGATATTATATCCTCTAACACTGAATATGAAACTCATATAGCACACAAGCATGTCTCTTCTTTCAACATCTGTGATATAGCAATATAAAGAGATGTTATACAGGGTTTTAATATATTGATTATATTTTCTCAATGACTGAAAACCATAGTTTTATCATCTTATGCATTGTTTGTTTTTTGTTGAAGTGGTTGTTAGTAAAAGTTGGAACTTTTTTTTTGCAGTTCAAACATAAATATGTATGTCTTTGTTACGAACTGGTAAATGCAGAAATCAATCTACGTCAACTAAAAAACATCAAATGCATCAAGTAATTTCACTAAAGAAGTCATATATATATATGTATACATATTAATGGGCTTCCCAGGTGGCACTGGTGGTAAAGAATCCATCTGCAATGCAGGAGACACAGAAGACATGGGTTTGATCCCTGGGTTGGGAAAATCCCCTGGAGGAGGGCATAGCACCCTACTCCAACATTCTTGCCTGGAGAACCCCAAGGACTGAGGAGCCTTGCAGGCTCCAATCCAAAGGATCTCAAAGAGTTGGACATGACTGAGTGACTAAGCATTATACACACACACACACACACACACACACATATAGCATTACTTTCCCTTTGAATTTTTAAAAGTACATTATAATAGAAGTGTATTTAAGCTCTCTTTTCCAAGTCCAAGTCCTTACCATTACCACTAAATGGTAAATTAATTAACAAATAAATTTGAATAATGTCAATGAACTATTTTTAAATCTCTTCATTAACTGATTCCATCAGTGGCACCTAGATAAAAATGATTTTCTTACCTTCAAGGTTTTTGACGCACTCTGCTGGTGGACAATGGTTTGTTCAACATTCCAATATGTTTTAAGTTTGCATGCAATATGCATTTCTGAGGACACAGGTTTATTTTACATGCTTTTACTGTACGGTGGTTGAAAATATTTTCTAAGATGTTTTCATGATAGTGCTAAATTATCAAATATGTATTAAAAAAAGAGTAAAACAGAATAGAAGTGCTATGTCAACACTGATACTAATTTTTTTAAAAGTAAAATTACTGATGAAATATAAAATTTTTTTTTTTCAATAATGCAAACTGTTAGGCAGGAAGCTAACAGAAAGCAACGAGAGGCAGACACTTCAGCTAAACATGGAGTAGCCACCTAATCCCACCAAGCAATTTGCGAGCCCCGCCCCTAATACAGCCCTATCAGCACTCCAACACAGTCAGGGGACCGAAGAAAATCTCCATTGGCAGACGGGCAGGACTTTCCCTACTCCCACACAAGCACACACCTCATGCTATCCTAAAGTTGCCTTTGGTGGTCACTGGACTCATTGACTGCTCATACATATTTCATGAACACATACAGCTACTCACAACAGACGAACTGTGGGAAGGATATGCGCAGTAGAGCATCTGGTCAAATAGCCTGCAGCTCTCAATCAACCACCTCCTGGATTATGCCAAGGATCTTGCCATAAAAACTCTACACCCATGCCCTCCAGGGTTCTTGCCTCCCTTGGCATGGCCCACCTCTCTCCTGAGGTATTCTGTGTGTGCTCACTCAGTCCTGTCTAACTCTTTGTAACTTGTTCTTTCTTTCCTTATCATTAATAAACTTTCTTGCAATGGGTAAGATCTTGGACTCTTCTCTGAGTCCTTACTATAGGAGGAGGGGTCTCCAGACTTTGCTAACAAAACGAATGGTTCTATACAAAACACATATCAATTAAGATCATAAAAACCTTGGTCATTTAGTATACTTATAGAGTGATGGTGTTAAAAAAAGTTATAATAAATTGAACAAATAGATAAATGAGTAGCTGCTATCACTGTGAGAACTCTAAATAATAGATCTATATGAAAAACAAGTAGTGTAAAAATGGCATCATTGATTTTTTGAATCCTTGACAATGAACACTTTGAAAATTTGAGTTAGGAAAGAAAATTAACCAGGTAATGTTTTCAAGAAATTTGGTAACCTGGTAAACTAGCATTTATACTGTATAACTCTTGAACTCTCTAATGAAAAAAATTAAAACATCACTTCTAAAATAAATCCTCTGATTAATTAGTCAAACACATAGTTTCAGAAAAGTTCATTTAAATTTCAAATATGAAGTTGGCAAATTTACAGTGTTAATTTTTTACTAATATGAAATTCAACACCTTACTTTATATATTTTATACTATTCTTACATTTACATGAGAAAAATATCAAGAATAAATTAAATAATGTAAAACCATGAAGTTAATTTTGTTTAGTTCTACCTCATCTTCTAAAAGAGATGTATTTTCTTCTAACTTGATTTTGACATTGACCGAAAGAAGTTATTTAATGTTATATTAAAAAGTAACAATAATGAGTGCTTTTGTGTAACAGTCAATGCATGCCTCAATACCATCCAAAAATGTCAATGCATGTTTTTCTCATTAATCTTTTTTGGACCTTTGGACCATGGACCATCTATTTTATCAAATTGGGTAACTATTTCTTAGTATATAGTGAAAAAAATGACAATTGAAATTAATATTTGATTGATATCTAATTATAAAATAACCTCCTTGATAACAGACATGTAATACTTCTGAATTTTGTATTTCTAAACGAACAATTGGCTTTATTGTGAGGAAGTAATTTGAACTTCATAGTAAAATTTCATGTCTTTTGGTTCAAAAACTATATTGGTGCCTTAAGGATAGTGGGTATTCAATACATAGTTAATGTTGTTAAGTATTTAATTAATCCTCTGTGACAGTATGTCAGGTCAAAGTCAAAATTACATTCCAGAATTAACTTAAAAGACACAGTTTAATGTTTGTAAATGATAAGCCACTTAGATTGATTATATTTTCATAGGGTGAAAAAGAAGCCATTTGGATTAAAAATATTTAGACCCTATGAAAAACAACCTTTCCTCTAACAGGTCAAAAAGGTTACATTTCCAGTACAATGTAATGATATTTTAAAATAATGTGACTCTTCATTGAGAATATAGGAATTTTAAATTAGATCTCAGATTTTGAAACCAGACTTTCTGAGTACAAATTTTAGTTACTAGCTACTGGTTTTGTGACCACAAGTGTGTAATTTAACTTCACTATACTTCAGGTTCCTCATTTGTAAAACAGAAGTAAACTAACATACAAGATTGCTGTAAAGATTAAATTAATGTTAAACCACTGAGATAATGCTTGAAACATGTCAAGTGTTGACTTGTTTTTAGTTTTTATTCAGGTTAACAATATGCATAAATTATTTTCAAATGATATATTGAGCAAAATAATGATTTTTGTTGATTAACCAATGTCTTACTCATAGTTGAACAATAGAAGATTAGGCATATGAAAAGTGTTTAAATATATATTTGACATTCAATTTGATAACATTCATGAAGATGTGAAAAACAATGTATTAAATGTCTTTATGTAAAATGATAAAATATGATCTTCAAAGCTGTGGTTCAGAATTTTGAATTTCAGATATATGATGTTAAATATGAAATTTTAAGGCAAAAGAAAAAGAAGGAAGGAAGGAAGGAAAGATAAAAGAGACAGAAAAAATTGAAGGAAGGCAGAAAACTAAATGATAACTCACAATGATCCAGAAACAAAAAGATTCATCTATCCAAAGTTTCAATTTTAAATTATCCCTATAATGATACTTTCCCTACAATAGTCTTTCCAACATAATATACTCTTTGAAACGTAAATTTTAAAAGTAAAAGCTTAGCACAGAGATGAAATATTTAAGTCTGTATTATCTGATACTAGTATAGCCATTTTTGCTTTCTTATGGCTTCTGCTTGCAATAATATGTTTTTATTTATTTATTTATTTTACAACTAATCTAATTGTATATCTGGATTTAAAGTGTGTCTCCCATCGGGAACCTATATATGGATCTTATTTGTTTTCTATTCAGCCTGTAAATCTGCCTTTAATTAGATTCTGTAATCCATTCAAAATATAATGCTATTACCAAGGTAGCTGGATCTGTCTGCCATATATTTTAAGTCATTATTATATACAATTGTATATCATTTACAAAAGCTTATATAGAAAATTGACAGTAAGTATATATTTATAGAGGTTGTTACACTAAACTGCTCACATATCATTTTGGTTCTTTTCATTTGTATCTATGGATTTGATGTACCATATGGTATCATTTCCTGAGTCCAATACAGATTTGCTTTTACCTACCTCCATTATGTTCTTACTAAAAAGTATATTATATTTCTATGCATTATGGATCCAGACAATTATACACAGGCTGTTTCACACAATTCATTTTAAAAATCAGCAAAGAGAGGAAAAGAGACACATTATACATTTATTTGTATTTTGATTTACATAATTACTTTTACTGGTGTTCACTTTTGGCTGTGGATTTCAATTTCCCTCTAATATTTCTTTTACGAGGCTTCTGGGACTTGCTACTTTGCTGTTTTTTATCTGTTCATTTGTTTAGTGTACTGGCTGATCTATTTTTGTGGCAACTGCTTCCTTTGCCTCGTAAAGCCTCTAATGTCTCACCTCAGTGGCACAGCCTTGAACATACACAGGGTCCCCTGCATTGATGGGCTTCCCAGGTGGTGCAAGTGGTAAAGACCCACCTGCCAATGCAGGAGATGAAAGGGACACAGGTTTGATCCCTGGGTATGAAAGATCTCCTAAAGAAGGACATGGCAACCCACTCCAGTATTCCTTCCTGGAGAATCACATGGGCAGAGGAACCTGGCGGGTTACAGCCCACAGGGCTGCAAAGTGTGGGACAGGACGGAAGCAACTTAGCATGCAGGTACCTGCATTGATAGTGGTTTTAGCTATGCGTGCTCATCAGTCGCGTTAGACTGCAAGACACAGACTACAGGCCACCAGTCTCCTATGCCCATGGAATTTTCCAGGCAAGAATACTGGAGTTTGATGCCATTTCCTTCTCCAGAGGTTCTTCCCGACCCAAGGATCAAACCCATCTCTTATGCTTCCTGCACTGGCAGGCGGTCTTGGCACTGGTGCCCGGGCTCTATGTAAGTCTCACTCACTGATTTCTGTTGTCTTCCTGTGTTGGCATCACACTCAGCTGTGAGTGTGAGGCTCATCAATTGTTATCTCATTGCTATATTGTTTCTATCAATGCCCAGGAACATAAATTAATACACAGTGATCTACTTTAACTTGGGTTCCTTTGCAGAGGTAGTTTTTGAAGATACATTGAAAGTTGTTTTCTTTCTTTCTTTTTTTTTTTTTTTTTCCTTTCCTGCTTCTAGAAGGAATCAACTTAGCTCTCTTTTTACCTTGTCTCTGGTAAACTAACCGATCTGAAGCTTAGCTCATTCTCATGAGGATATATTAACCATTCATTGGCTGCTTACTAATTAAAAGCTTTTGTTTCTGAAAGGGCCCTAGACTAAATCTACTCTAAGTGCTGTTCAAAATAAAGCCAATTCTTTTTGGGAGAACTCTCTGATTTCTGTTTTTATGGCCTGAATCTTTCACTAGGAAAAAATTCTGAGCCACTGCTCTAAATATGGGGTTGGGGACACTTGTGTGCTGTTCTTATAATGACATACCTAGGATATAGATGGGATGCTAAAAGGAGACTACAGCCTCTGATCTTCTCAGAACCTTGACCTTCCTAGTGTGGTACCTCTAACCTATGAGTGAGCTTGAGTGAGGGCAACTGCAAAAGTACTTTGAGTTTTCCTCACCTGAATTAGGCACAGTGACAGATTTGTGCACTGCAGTAAGGTTTCATCTGGAGTTTGGCTTAAGCAACAAGAAACTAGGGTAGCGAGGAATACTTGTAATACATATTTCTAGAGAGATTCTAGGCTTTAACTTAGAGCTGGGTAGAAAGAGAGACCTCCCATTTTGGCCACAGATGCCCAGAGACCTCCCATTTTGGCCACAGATGCCCAGAGTGGAACAAGGAATAAGCATGGAGACAGAGAAAAGACCATGGCTGGACTCATATGGTCACTCCTTTTTTCTACCTGATATTTAGTAGATTTTAAAAAAAAAATAAAAATTATTTATTTACGACCATGATGAATGGCTTGTGGAACTTAGCTCTCTGACCAGGGACTGAACCCGGGCCCATAGCAGTGAAAACGCTGAGTCCTAACCACTGGACCACCAGGGAACTCCCTTGTAAATTTTCCAAGAATAAATGTGTCTTAATTTGCTTTATATCCTTATGATAACTTCAGTGATTTACTGAGTTGTATCTGTTCACTTTTCAGGAAACAGAATTTGTTTGTGTATGCATCTGATGTCAGTCATCAGACAAAATTGTAATGAAACATAAAGGCCTGTAAAGAAGTCTTATTCATTCATTAGGTTGTGTCCAACTCTTTGCGACCCCATGGACTACAAGCATGCCAGGCTTTCCTGTCCATCACAAACTCCCGGAGCTTACTCAAACTCATGTCCATAGAGTAGTTGATGCCATCCAACCATCTTATCCTCTCTTGTCCCCTTCTCTTCCTACCTTTAATCTTTCCCACAATCAGGGTCTTTTCCAACAAGTCAGTTCTTTGCATCAGGTGGCTAAAGGATTGGAGTTTCAGCTTCAGCATCAGTCCTTCCAATGAATATTCAGGACTGATTTCCTTTAGGATCTCCTCGAAGTCCAAGGGACTCAAGAGTCTTCTCCAGTGTCACAGTTCAAAAAGCATCAATTCTTTGGCACTCAGCATTCTTTATAGTCCAACTCTGACACCCATGCATGACTACTGGAAAAACCATAGCTTTGACTAGAAGGACCTTGGTTGGAAAAGTAACATTTCTGCTTTTAAATATGCTGTCTAGGTTGGTCATAGCTTTTCTTTCAAGAAGCAAGCGTCTTTTCATTTCATGGCTGCAGTCACCATCTTCAGTATTTTGGAACCCAAGACAATAAAATCTGTCACTGTTTACATTGTTTCCCCATCTATTCTCCATGAAGAGATGGGACTGGATGCCATGATCTTAGTTTTCTGAATATTGAGCTTCAAGCTGACTTTTTAACTCTCCTCTTTCGGTTTCATCAAGAGGCTCCTCAGTTCTTCGCTTTCTGTCATAAGAGTGGTGTCATCAGCATATCTGAGGTTATTGATATTCCTCCCAGAAATCTTGATTCCAGCTTGTGCTTCATCCAGCCTGGCATTTCTCATGATGTACTCTGCATATAAGTTAATAAGCATGGTGACAATATACAGCCTTGATGTACTCCTTTTTCTGTTTGGAATCAGTCTATTGTTCCATGTCCACTTCTAACTGTTGCCTCTTGACCTGCACACAGATTTCTCAGGAGGCAGGTCAGGTAGTCTGGTATTCCCATCTCTTTCAGAATTTTCCAGTTTCTTGTGATTCACACAGTCAAAGGTTTTGATGTCAATAAAGCAGAAGCAGATGTTTTCCTGGAACTCTCTTGTTTTTTCAATGATTGCAATTTGATCTCTGGTTCCTTTGCCTTTGTAAATCCAGCTTGAACAGGGTTCATGTACTGTTGAAGTGTAGCTAGGAGGATTTTGAGTATTACTTTGCTAGTGTGTGAGATAAGTTCAATTGTGCAGTACTTTGAGTATTTTGGCATTGCCTTTCTTTGGTATTGGAATGAAAACTAAAAATATCCAGTCCTGTGGGCACTGCTGAGTTTTCCATATTTGCTGGCATCATCAGTGCTGCACTTTCACAGCATCATCTTTTAGGATTTGAAAAAACTCAACTGGATTTCCATCATCTCCACTAGCTTTCTTCGTAGTGATGTTTTCTAAAGCTCATTTGACTCCACATTCCAGGATGTCTGGCTCTAGGTGAATGATCACACCACCATGATTATCAGGGTCATGAAGATCTTTTTTGTATAGTTCTTCTGCGTATTCCTCCATCTCTTCTTAATATCTTCTGCTTCTTTTAGGTCAAAACCATTTCTGTCCTTTATTGTACCCATCTTTTCATGAAATGTTCCCTTGGTATCTCTAATTTCCTTGAGGAGCTCATTAGTCTTTTCCATTTTCATTGTTTTCCTCTTTCTTTGTATAGATCACTGAGGAAGGCTTTCTTATCTCAACTTGCTATTCTTTGAAACTCTGCATTCAAATGGGCGTATCTTTCCTTTTCTCTGTTGCCTTTCACTTCTGTTTTTTCTCAGCTCTTTGTAAGGCCTCCTCAGATAGCCAGTTCGCCTTTTTGCATTTCTTTTTTTGGGTATGTTCTTGATCCCTGCCTCCTACATAATGTTACAAACCTCCAACCATAGTTCATCAGGCACTCTGTCTATCAGATCTAATCCCTTGAATCTATATCTCACTTCCACTATATACTCATAAGGAATTTGACTTAGGTCATACCTGAATGGTGTAGTGGTTTTTCCCTACTTTCTTCAATTTCAGTCTGAATTTGGCAATAAGGAGAGTTCATGATCTGAGCCACAGTCAACTCCCGGTCTTGTTTTTGCTGACTGTATAGAGCTTCTCCATCTTTGGCTGCAAAGAATATAATCAATCTCATTTCAATAATGGCCATCTGGTGATGTCCTTGTGTAGAGTCTTCCCTTGTGTTGTTGGAAGACGGTGTTTGCTATGACCAGTGCATTCTCTCGGCAAAACTCTGTTAGCCTTTGACCTGCTTCATTTTGTACTCCAAGACCAAATTTGCCTGTTACTCCAGGTATCTCTTGACTTCCTACTTTTGCATTCCAGTCCCCTATAATGAAAAGGACATCTTTCTTGGGTGTTAGTTCTAGAAGGTCTTGTAGGTCTTTATAGAACCATTCAAGTTCTTCAGCATTACCCGCTGGGGCATAGACTTACATTACTGTGATAGTGAATGGTTTTGCTTTGGAAACTAGAAGGAAAAAAGATCTTGGAAAAAAGATTATTTTGTCATTTTTGAGATTGCACCCAAGAACCGGATTTCAGACTCTCTTGTTGATTATGAGGGCTACTCCATTTCTTCTAAGGGATTCTGGCCCACGGTAGTAGACATAAGGGTCATCCGAGTTACATTAACCCATTCAAGTCCATTTTAGTTCACTGATTCCTAAAATGTCGATGTTCACTCTTGCCATCTCCTGTTTGACCACTTCCAATTTGCCTTGATTCATCGACCTAACATTCCAGGTTCATATGCAATGTTGCTCTTTATAGCACTGGACTTTGGAAAGCATACAATATGGCAGAGTAGAAGGACGTGCACTCATCTTCTCCTGTGAGAACTCCAGGATTACAACTTGCTGCTGAACATCAGTCGACAGGAGAACGTTGGTTCCCACCAAGAAAGATACCCCACATCCAAGGGCAAAGGAGAAGCCCCAGCAAGATGGCAGGAGGGGCAAAACAGCATTTGGAATCAAACCCCATATCCGCCAGAGACACTGGGAGGGCTCAAACAAACCTTGTGTGCACCAGGACCCAGAGACCCCAAGACACTGAGACAGAACTGTGTTTGAGCGTCTCCTCTGGAGGTATGCGTCATCAGTGGACTGCCCCAGGGGCAGGGGCTCTGAATGCAGCAGACCTGGGTATGGCATAAGCCCTCTTGGAGGAGGTGGCCATTAACCCACCATAGAGCCGCCAGAACTTACACAGGACTGGGGAAACACTCTTGGAGGGCACAAACTTGTGAGAACCAGGACACAGGAAAAAGGAGCAGTGACCCCACAAGGGACAGACCCAGACTTGCCCGTGAGTGTCCAGGAGTCTCCAGCAGAGGAGATGTGTGTTGGCGGTGGCCTGCTGTAGGGTCGGGGGCACTGAGTGCAGCAGTGCATGCATGGGAGCTTTTGAAGGAGGTTGCCATTATCTTTATTACCTCCACCATAGTTTGGGCTGAGGACAAACAACAGGGAGAGAAAATAGCCCCATGCATCAACAGAAAATTGAATTAAAGATTTATTGAGCATGGCCCCTGTGGGCAAGAATCCCTTAGAAGAAATAGAGTGGGCATCATAGTCAACAAAAGAGTCTGAAATGCAGTACTTGGATGCAACCTCAAAAATGACAGAATGAACTCTGTTCATTTCCAAGGCAAACCATTCACTATCATGTTAACCCAAGACTATGTCCCGACCAGTAATACTGAAGAAGCTGAAGGTGAACAGTTCTATGAAGACATGCAGTACCTTCTAGAACTAACACCCAAGAGAGATGTCCTTTTCATTATTAGGGAACTGGAATGCAAAAGTAGGAAGTCAAGAAACACCGGGAATAACAGGCAAATTTGGCCTTGGAGTACAGAATGAAGCAGGGCAAAGGCTAATAGAGTTTTGCCAGGAAAACACACTGGTCATAGCAAACCCTCTTTCAACAACACAAGAGAACACTCTGCATATGGACATCACCAGATGGTCAACAGCAAAATCAGGTTGAATATATTCTTTGCAGCCAAAGATGGAGAAGCTCTATACAGTCAGCAAAAACAAGACCGGGAGCTGACTGTGGCTCAGATCATGAACTCTCCTTATTTCCAAATTCAGACTGAAATTGAAGAAAGTAGTGAAAACCACTACACCATTCAGGTATGACCTAAATCAAATCCCTTATGACTATATACAGTGGAAGTGAGAAAAAGATTTATGGGACTAGATCTGATAGACAGAGAGCCTGATGAACTATGGATGGAGGTTCCTGACATTGTACAGGAGGCAGGGATCAAAGCCATCCCCAAGAAAAAGAAATGCAAAAAAGCAAAATGGCTATCTGAGGAGGCCTTACAAATAGCTGTGAAAAGAAGAGAAGCGAAAAGCAAAGGAGAAAAGGAAAGCTATACCCATTTGAATGAAGAGTTCCAAACAGCAGCAAGGAGAGATAAGAAAGTCTTCCTTGGTAATGAGTGCAAAGAAATAGAGGAAAGTAATATAATGGGAAAGACTAGAGAGTTCTTCAATAAATTAGAGATACTAAGGGAACATTTCATGCAAAGATGGGCTCAATAAAGGACAGAAATGGTACAGATGTAACAGAAGCAGAAGATATTAAGAAGTGGCAAGAATACACAGAAGAACTGTACACAAAAGATATTCATGACCCAGATAATCATGATGGTGTGCTCATCTAGAGCCAGACATTCTGGAATGTGAAGTCAAGTGGGCCTTAAGAAGCATCGTTACAAAGAAAGCTAGTGGAGGTGATGGAATTCCAGTTGAGCTATTTCAAATCCTAAAAGATGATGCTGTGATTGTGCTGCACTAAATATGTCAGTAAATTTGGAAAACTCAGCAGTGGCCATGGGACTAGAAAAGGTCTGTTTTCATTCAATCTCAAAGAAAGGCAATGCCAAAGAAGGCTCAAACTACCGCACAATTGCACTCATCTCACACGCTAGTAAAGTAATGCTCAAATTCTCCAACCAGGCTTCAACAATATGTGAACCGTGAACTTCCACATGTTCAAGCTGGTTTTAGAAAAGGCAGAGGAACCAGAGATCCAAGTGACAACATCCCCTGGATCATCGAAAAAGCAAGAGAATTCCAGAAAAACATCTATTTCTGCTTTATTTACTATGCCAGAGTCTTTGACTGTGTGGATCACAATAAACTGTGGAAAATTCTTCAAGAGATGGGAATACCAGACCACATGACCTGCCTCTTGAGAAATATGTATGCAGGTCAGGAAGCAACAGTTAGAACTGGACATGGAAAAACAGACTGGTTTTAAATAGGAAAAGTAGTACGTCAAGGCTGTATATTGTCACCCTGCTTATTAACTTATATGCAGAGTACATCATGAGAAATGCTGGGCTTGATGAAGCACAAGCTGTAATCAAGATTGCTGGGAGAAATATCAATAACCTCAGAATTGCAGATGACACTACTCTTATGGCAGAAAGTGAAGAAGAACTAAAGAGCCTCTTGATGAAAGTGAAAGAGGAGAGTGAAAAAGTTGGCTTAAAGCTCAACATTCAGAAAACTAAGATCATGGCATCCAGTTCCATCACTTCATGGCAAATAGATGGGGAAACAGCAGAAATAGTAACAGACTTTTTCTGGGCTCCAAAATCACTGCAGATTGTGACTGCAGCCAAGAAATTAAAAGATGCTTGATCCTTGGAAGAAAAGTTATGACCAACCTAGACAGCATATTAAAAAGCAGAGACATTACTTTGCCAGCAAAGGTCCGTCCAGTCAAAGCTATGGTTTTCCCAGTAGTCATGTATGGATGTGAAAACTGGACTATAAAGAAAGCTGAGCACCAAAGAATTGATGCTTTTGAACTGTGTTGTTGGAGAAGATTCTTGAGAGTCTCTTGGACTGCAAGAAAATCCAACCAGTCCATCCTAAATGAGATCAGTCCTGAATATTCATTGGAAGGACTGATGCTGCAGCTGATACTCCAATACTTTGGCCACCTAATGGGAAGAGCTGATTCATTGGAAAAGACCTTGATGCTGGGGAAGATTGAAGGCAGGAGGAGACGGGGACAACACAGGGTGAGATGGTTGGATGGCATCACTGACTCAATGGACATGAGTTTTAGTGGACTCCGTGAGCTGGTCATGGACAGGGAGGCCTGGTGTGCTGCAGTGAACTGTATCACAAAGAGTCACATGCAACTGAGTGACTGAATTGAACTGAGCATGACCCCACACATCAGAACAAGACCCAGTTTCCCCCTCAGTCCATCTCTCCCATCAAGAAGCTTCCATTAGCCTCTTATCCTTCTACATCAGAGGGCAGACAGACTGAAAACCACCATTTCAGAAAACTAACCAATCTGATCAAATGGACCACAGCCTTGTCTAACTCAATGAAACTATGAACCATGCCATGACAGATGGGTCATGGTGGAGAGTGCTGTCAAAACGTGGTCCACTGGAGACGGGAATGGCAAACCACTTCATTATCTTTGCCTTCAGAACCCCATGAACAGTATGAAAAGGTAAAAATATAGGATACTGAAAGATGAACTCCCCAGGTTGATAGGTGCCCTATGCTACTGGAGGGCACTGGAGAAATAACTCCAGAAAGAATGAAGAGATGGAGCCAAAGCAAAAACAACACCCAGTTGTGGCTGTGACTGGTGATGGAAGTAAAGTCCAATGTTGTGGAGAGCAATAAATAAGTATAGATAATTATAAACAAATTGGGGGTTGATAGTAGGCAAAATAGGTGACAGAAGTCAACTGTGTGGTAATGGATAGAAACTAGACTGGTGGTGGTTATTTCTTTGTAATGTATACAGATATTGAATTATAATGGTGTACACTGGAAACTTATATAGTAAAAATTTCAAAAGTTAAAACCAAAACCAAACTTCTTCAAGACATACAAAATATGTTCCCTGCATAAGTGACAGCACAATTCTGAAATTTATTTTTGTGACTCACAATGGCAGTAAAGGGAATGATAAACATTCTTTTTAGGCTCCATGCTCTCCGTTTTCCCTTTACTTATACTACATATAGCATTTTAAATCTTGTTGCCATAGTTACTAATATTAAAGCACACAAAGATAAGAGAATCAAACCTGAAACTATAAGAAAATATACTTGAAACAAAAGAAATGTCACTACAGTAAAAATTACTTTCCCTAGTGTCTTAGCTGGTAAAGAATCTGCCTGCAACACAGGAGACCTGGGTTCGATCACTGGGTTGGGAAGATCCCCTGGAGAAGGGAACGACTATCCACTCCAATATTCTGGCCTGGAGAATTTCATGGACTCTATAGTCCATCGCGTTGCAAAGAGTTGGATACGACTGAGCGACTTTCATTTTCACTTTTCCCTCCTGATATTGCACTAGTTTTCTTCCCTTAGATGATACATAATGTTTGTAATATTTAGTGCCTCCAAAAGGTTGCGGGATTTTAAGAACTTTAAAATGTTTTCTTAAAAGAGCCATTTTTAGAAACAAAAAATACCATGATGCTTACAAGTACATTGTATACAAGTAAATAATAAGGACATGAGAAATTCATTGCATGGTACTGAAAAGTTTATTTATCCCAGATACAAATTATAACATATCCTGTCCTTAACATATTAATTTCTCATTAATATGAGTATTCTTGTTTGCATTTTTTTTTTTTAATTCAGGGTATACAACTGACATCTAATCAAGGGGAAATCAAATGCAATATATAAACAGCATTTTAAAAGCTAGATTACTGTACGTGACTCTGCACAGTATGGTAGCCTATTCCATAAGGTCATTTTGAACTGTGTGAAAAGTTAATAGCTGACCTGATATGGGATTTGATGGTACTCTTAACAGTATGATGTCTCCTATTACACTGCAATAGATGCATCATTTAAAAGGTTTTAAATTGCTTCTTTTTCCTTTTTTTTCCAAAAGAACATACAGGATAAAAATGGCTTTTTAAAAACAACTTGAGCACCTTTTTCTGTAACCAATTTCACAGCAATAAGCCATATCACAGAAAACATTCAAGCTTTACAGTTGAAATCAACCCACTCAATTTCTTTCATCTGAAATTCTACACATTAAATGTGAAAAGCTTTAATTAACCATATTTTCTATACACTGGGATTCATCTATATCTTTATAGATAGAAATATACAGATTGGATACCTAGATATACAAAAATAGTTATAAAAATAGATATAAGTATCATAAACCCACACCCATATATATATTCAGGAAATCAGAGAGAATAACTTCTTTATTTTTGAATTTTACTCTTTTGTTCTTGTTATACATATTTTTAAGTACTTTAAATAAGTATTTAAATGATTAATTTCTCAAAGAATTTTTGAAATTGAGCAATTTAACACACTTAATATATGGAACAAAAATTAACAACTGAAGACAAAAGAGAAGTACTTCAAAATTTCAGATGATCTGGAACATGCATTGGCTTATTTTTTTCAAGAAATGCTCAATTTTAAAACTCCTAGCCTGCCTGCTCTTCTCAATTCCTCTCTCATATATGAAATTATTCACTTACTATCAGCTTCTTTGTTCCCAACAGAAATATAAAGGCAGAATGCTTAAATCAATACATGGGCCACCCCTGATTTTCCCCTGCCACCCACACATATAGGTGAAAAATCACCCAAATCTCAGCCAAGATTATTCTCCACTCAGGTATTTGTACCTACAATCTGACAGTGATTTTCTGTGTGTGTCTGTCTCTCTCCTCAAAAGCAAACACCAGTTGTTTGATTCCATTCCTGAAATACTGACCAAATCTCTCTTATTCATCTAGAGTGCCATGACATTACTGAGAGTCACCATTCTCTTCAGCTTAAACCTTGGTCACTATGGAAAATAATGTGAAGTTTGCTAAAAAAAAAAAAAAAAAAAAAAAACAACAACAACAAAAAACTACGAATAGAACTACCATATGATCCAACAATTTTACTTCTGGGTTTATACTCAGAAGAAATAAAGATGGGGTATTGAAGAGACAAATGCATTCCCATGTTTACTGCAGTATTATTATTATCCACAATATGGGAACAACCTAAGTGTCTGTCAATGGATAAATGGATAAACAGGATGGTGTACATGTGCACACAATGAAATATTATTCAGCCATGAGAACAAAAGGACACCTTGCCATATGTGACAACATGGATGGAACTTGAGGACAGACACTATGCTAAGTGAGGTAAGTCAGAGAGAGAGACAAATACTGCAGGATATGACTTTTATGTGAGTTAAAAAAAATCTGAACTCCTAAAAACAGAATAACAAGGTGGTTAACAGGTGGAGAAATAAGAGAGATGTTGTTTAAGGGTACAAACTGACAACTAGTAGATATATAAGAAACTGGTGATCTAATGCACAGTATAATAATTATAGATAATAATATTGCATTATAAAAATTAAATGATAAGAAATTAGATCTTAGTATTCCCACCACAAAAAAGAAATTATAATTATATAACTTGACAGAGGTGCTATTTAAAAATATATTACAATGGCAATCATATTGCAATCTATAAATGTATAAATTAAAATGCTGTGTGTCATAGCTTACACAATGTTATATATCAGAAATATTTCAATAAAAGACAACAAAAATGTCTGCAGTACCCTGTTAACTCATCTACTCTGTTCTCTCTTTCAGCCTTTTATTTGATTCATCAGTACTATTACAAAAATACTGTAAAATATGATTTGCATAAGGATGCTTTCCTGCTTAAATGTCATTGCAATGCCTTCTCCTTTAGATGACAAAACCTTGCATCAACTGGATACACAATTTATCTCCAAATTTACTTCATTCTTCTCACAGTCAACTGTCATCTTTTCCTAACAAATAATAAACAGTATTCTTCATAGTCTCGGGATTTCAAGTCCTTCTCTACCAAGCATGCTTTCTCTTCGTTTCACGAATTAATTCCTCCTCATCTTAACTTCTTAAATTTGTTTTCCTAGAAAGTCTTCTATAAACCCCACACTAGGAAGTCTCCTTGTTATAGCTATAATCTAAGGACACAAAGTTAATATAAGATTGTATCTCCAAATTTTAAAGAATATCTCTTTTATGAGACCCTCAGGTTCTTCAAACAACAAAAGAGAAGACTGAATACACGGACATCACCAGACGGTCAATACTGAAATCCAATTTATTATATCCTTTACAGCCAAAGATAGAGAAGCTCAATACAGTCAGCAAAAACAAGACCGGGAGCTGACTGTGGCTCACATCATGAACTCCTTATTGCCAAATTCAGACTTAAATTGAAGAAAGTAGGGGAAACCACTAGACCATTCAGGTATGACCTAACTCAAATCTCTTACGATTATACAGTGGAAGTGAGAAATAGATTCAAGGGACTAGATCTGATAGAGTGCCTGATGAAATATGGATGAAGGTTCATGACATTGTATGAAAGAAATGCAAGAAAGAAACTGGAGAAAAAGAAATGCAACAAAGCAAATGACTGTCTGAGGAGGTCTTATAAATAGCTGAGAAAAGAAGAGAAGTAAAAGGCAAAGGAGAAAAGGAAAGATATGCTCATTTGAATGCAGAGGTCCGAAAAATAGTAAGGAGAGATAAGAAAGCCTTCCTCAGTGATCAATGCAAAGAAATAGAGGAAAACAATAAAAATGGGAAAGACTAGAGAGCTCTTCAAAGAAATTAGAGCTACCAAGGGAACACTTCAGGCAAAAATGGGCACAATAAAGGACAGAAATGTTTTGGACCTAAAAGAAGCAGAGGATATTAAGAAGAGATGGCAAGAATACATAGAAGAACTATACAAAAAAGATCTTCATGACCCAGATGATCATGATGGTGTAACCACTCACCTAGAACCAGAAATCCTGGAATACAAAGTCAAATGGACCTCAGCAAGCATGACTACGAAAAAAGCTAGTGGAGGTGAAAGAATTCCAGGTGATCTATTTCAAATCCTAAAAAATGATGCTATGAAAGTGCTGCACTCAACATGCCAGCAAATAAAAAAAACTCAGCAGTGGTGACAGGACTGAAAAAGGTCACTGTTCATTCCAGTCCCAAAGAAAGGGAATGGCAAAGAATGATCAAATTACTGCACAATTGCACTCATCTCACATGCTTGCAAAGTGATGCTCAAAATCCTCCAAGTCAGGCTTCAACAGTACATGAACTGTGAACTTCCAGATGTTCAAGCTAGATTTAAAAAAGGCAAAGGAATCAGAGGTCAAATTGAGAACATCTGTTGGATCATCAAAAAAGCAAAGTTCCAGATAAACCTCTACTTCTACTTTATTGACTAAACCAAAGTCTTTGACTGTGTGCATCACAACAAACTGGCAAATTCTTAAAGAGATGGGAATACCAGACTACCTGACCTGCCTCCTGAGAAATCTGTATGCAGGTAAAGTGGCAACAGTTAGAACTGGACGTAGAGCAACAGACTGGTTCAAAATTGGGAAAGGAATACAACAAGGCTGCATATTGTCACCCTGCTTATTTAACTTATATGCAGAGTACATCATGTGAAATACCAGCCTGGATGAAGCACAAGCTGGAATCAAGATTGACGGGAGAAATATCAATAACCTCAGATATGCAGATGACACCACCTTTATGGCAGAAAGCAAAAAAGAACTAAAGAGCCTGCTGATGAAAGTGAAAGAGGAGAGTGAAACAGTTGGCCTAAAACTCAACATTCAGAAAATTGACATCATGGTATCTGTCCCATCACTTCATGGCAAATAGATGGGGAACAATGGAAACAGAAACTTTATTTTTGGGGGCTCCAAAATTACTGCAGATGACTGCAACCATGATATTAAAGGACACTTGCTCCTTGGAAGAAAAGTTATGACCAACCTAGACAGCATATTAAAGAGCAGAGAAATTACTTTGCCAACAATGGTCCACCTAGTCAAAGCTATGGTTTTTCCAGTAGTTATGTATGGATGTCAGAGTTGGACTACAGAGAAAGCTGAGTGCTGAAGAATTGATGCTTTTGAGCTGTGTTTCTGGGCCTCTTGAGAGTCCCTTGGACTGCAAGGAGATCCAACCAGTCCATCCTAAAGGAAATCAGTCCTGAATATTCATTGGAAGGACTGATACTCAAGCTGAAGCTCCAATCCTTTGACTACTTGATGCCAAGAGATGACTCATTTGAAAAGTCACTGATGCTGGGAAAGATTGAAGATGGGAGGAGAAGGGGATGACAGAGGATGAGATGGTTGGATGGCATCACCAACATGATGGATATGAGTTTAAGTAAGCTCCCAGAGTTGGTGATCCATAGGAAAGTCTGGCATGCTGCAGTATATGGGGTCACAAAGAGTTGTATATGACTGAACTTAACAGGTTCTTGAAGCCAAAGTCTATTTATTAATTACTTAATACCAACCCCCGAGCTGACTACCTAGTATTGAGTAAATACTCAATAGTGTCTGTGGAATAAATGTGTCAATCATGCAGTTAACTGTAGATTAATGGGGAGCAAAAGTGAAATTGTAAATTAATAAAAATTTTACAAAATGGAAATATACAGAGTTCCTCCAGCAACCTCCTTTATAATTATCATTGTTTAAAAGCTGTATCTTCACTCAGTACTATTTTCCTGAGAGCACTAATGTTGAATACTAGTAACAGGGAATACAAAGTTTTTTGTTTCATTTCATGAGACAAGGATGAACAGATATGAGAAAAAACATTTTAAAGCAAGGCAAATAACCTCCCTTCCCACCAGTATCAGGTTCATTGCAATTTGATTCAGAGGAACCTATGGAGGTTCTGGGATAAAGAAATACAAGAGGTGTTGACAACTTAATTAGAATTTCAAACAGAGCAAATCAAATCAGTGAGCATTTTATTGAACACCTAGATAGGCAAAGTCCTGTGGCAATATGTTTGGAGGCACAAAGATGAATAAAGCACATGTACTTACTGTGGCTCTTTTTTGTTACTCATTGATTCCCTCAAAACCTTCTCCATCATTGGTACACCTGACCACATTATTTTAAGTATTCTGATGAAGGTCAATTATGAAATAATGAAAGGACTCCAACACGCAAGCATAGTCCTTTTAGATCTAGGGTTCACACATGCAATGTTTGTGATTTCTGAATTGAATTTTCTAAAGCTGTAAAGTGAAGAATTAATATTACTTGTCTTTAAGACCAAAGAATGAATATTACTTGTCTTTAAGACCACAAGCAATGTAATCCAAAGTTTTTCTGATGTTGATAATATGTATTAAGGCACATAACAGCTCCAGCTACCTAATCCTTTATCAACATTGTTCCTCAAATTGTGCCTAAAATTTAGACAGCTGAGGGAAGAAAAGTAGAGTGTTTTTCAGTGTCCTCCTCTAATCTAAATCCAATGGATTTGCATCAGTTTTGAAATGGTATGGACACTGGAACTATGTGAAGATCAGATTAGTACAGTACAGTACAGTGTGTGCATTATCCGTTGTGTCTGACTCTGCGATCCATGGGCTGTTTCCCATCAGGGTCCTCTGTCAGTGAGCTTTCCCAGACAAGAATACTGGAGTGGGTTGCCATTTTCTTCTCCAGGGGTTCTGCTCCACCCAGGGATCAAACTTGTGTCTCTTGTATTGGCAAGTGGATTTTTTTTACCAACTGTGCTATGTGCGAAGTCAAAATATGGCCTCATAAGTAACAGTAAAGGAGAAATATTTTTATTTTGGGAGATATACCGTTCATCTTTCTTTTATTTATTTTTCTTTTTTTTTCATCTTTCTTTTAATATTTATTTCCTTAAGGTCCTAAGCCTGACATGTTTCAAAAACTTTGCCATTCTGAATAACACATCTCCAGTTTCCTGTTATACTTTCTTGTGGAGGTCTTTTGCTACAACGTATTTCAGTTAGGTAACTGAAACAACATCTTACTCTTTTTATTCTCAGAAATTTTACTATCCTTTCCTCGATATGTATAAAATTATCTGTACCATATATATTTCATCCTTCCAGGTTTCTCTCTAGTTTCTGTAAGTATTATTTTTATTTTATAGTATTTGTTCTATTTTTCACAGAATTAGTTTACCCAGGGTTGCCCCTCTGCTCTTTAAAACAATAGTAATGCTAATTACGGTAGTACTGCTTATTTATTAAGAGACTAGAATCATACTCACTCCAGTATAACACTATGTTCTTTGCAGGCATAAACTTGTTAAATATTCACAACAAATTTTCGCACTAAGTAAAAATTCGTTTTAGGTGACAAAATGAGACTCAGAAAAATTAGGCTACTTGTCTAAGTTCAGAGCTAGAAAGCAGTAATGGGTAAAGTCAAGAATATCTAATCTCAGGGACTGAGGTCTGAATTGCTAGACTATAAAGACATTATCGTTGTTGCCTGGATAAATTGTTCATTTGATTCTTAGTGAGGGTAGTCTTCTTAGATGACATTCTCAATTACATATGTGAAGTTACAATAATGTAATTTCAACTAAAATGCAATTGAAGTGATTTGTTAGCCTATGAAATGGTTTTCTTAAGAAAGTCACCAGCTTAAGTGATGAGGGCAAACCACAGGACAATTCAAATTAAAAGAGCTGTTTTAATTTGGAGTTTAATTTGAAACGTTTTCCTATCCTCATTCGAGTGTTCTTCTGAGTTCATACAATACATTCTCTCAGGTGTAATGCTTGCTTTCTGATGTCTCACTACTCCTTGGAGACAGCTGGACTTAGAACTCTCCTCTGTCAGAATCTCTCCTTGCTGGATTTTAAAACTTGTTCTCTGTTTAGAACCACGTTAGAAGATAAAATGATGACTAAACCATGTGAGTATGTTAGCAAGCACTAGTTTGTTGACTTTTGTTAAGCTTTAACAAAATGCACCTTATTTTAAACAAGAGATTATAATTTAAGGCAACTGTACATAGGGTGTGATCAGTAAATGTTTAATAACTGATTAGTTACTGAGATAAATTCAAAGTTTAACAGTTGAAAATACAGACACATTTTTTATCAAGCCCTACTTCTATCCCCAACTCTCACTATTCATTCATACAATACAGTAGGCTGCCTTTTTGATGTTACTGTTCATGGTGTCTCTTATTTCATCAAAACCTACAAGTAGAGACCTTGAAAAGTAGGGACACTGACAGCTTTTGAATTTTTTTTTTTCTGGATTACTTTTAAGGGTGCTGTATAGGGAACAGCTTTGAAATACAGAGATAATATGGGCAGAACTGTTTGCTCTTTAATAAAGACACGCTCTCCATTTGGGTAATAGATTGAGCAGGTTTGTTTGCGATGATTATAAAAGACTGAGGCTTCATAATCTTGGGGTTTCCATCTGTGACACAAACCCAGTGCTGCATCCTGTCCTGCCCACCTGCATTATGTGCTGGGAACATGGATTGGGGATGCAGAGGAACTGATGTAATTATGAAGTTTATGCATCTTGCTATACCTGAGTAATAAAGACCTTTATTCTCTGTTATGGTTGTCTCATGTTTTCTGTCAGCAAATGTAGAACTGTGGCAGGTTTATTTGCTAGTCTGAGAATCAGGTCAATTTCAAGCCCTTTATAATTCTTGACACCATCCAATTTAAAAACCATTGCCATAATTATTACAAGATAAGTCTAAGAAAATGGCTACACCTGTAGCTTCTAGCTGCGTGTTTCCTCTACTGTAGCTTTCAAATGTGTAAGACTCCAACGAGCATGAAAAGTTGAATCTTTGTTTCTCTATTACATTTTTAAAGGAATTTAGTTAGCAATGGTAGAAAATTAATGGAGGTGGTAATTCATACATTTAAAGACAACACTGCCAAATCTAAACTTAGAAGCTGATATTGTACAATTTTTCTTTTCATATTTTGAACACAAAGATTTTTCAAATAAGTCAGTATAATCTATATTAATGATTTTTAAGTTATCTTTATATATGTCAGGGTAGGTCCCTTGCTGTTGCTGCTGCTAAGGCGCATCAGTCATGTCCGACTCTGTGCGACCCCACAGACGGCAGCCTACCAGGCTCCGCCATCCCTGGGATTCTCCAGGCAAGAACACTGGAGTGGGTTGCCATTTCCTTCTCCAATGCATGAAAGTGACGTCGCTCAGTCGTGTCCGACTCTCCGCGTCCCCATGGACTGCAGCCCAACAGGTTCCTCTGTCCTTGGGATTTTCCAGGCAAGAGTACTGGAGTGGGTTGCCACTGCCCTCTCTGGTAGGTACCTTGGTGATATGTAAAACTACAGTAGATAAAATGTAAATCTAAGCAAACTAGAGGTGACAAATTAATCTCCACTTTACCTATCATTCATCTTATTTCCTTTAACACAGATAATCTGCTGGTAAAAATACTTTGTGCTTATTCACAATCTAAAAGCCCTCAAAATGTGTTTTAGTTGGGTTCATTCAGGAATATACTGAAGGGAAGAATATAGACCTATCTCTATGGCTCTTCTCGTGCAATGTATCATAAGAGTAGATGGAAAATGCAACAGGACCTCTTTCCACTTTGAATTTGACATAACAGTGCAGGAAAGCTAACCCAGTAAGTGAATTATTTTACTTTTTTGTCCTTCTGTCAAACAATAGCATTTCCAAGCATTAGTGGGGCATTGAGATAACTGAATTTTCTCTTAGCAGTAGTACCCAAATGATGTTTAGCTCATTAAGGTCAACCAGTGATACACATAGTTAACTGGCGAGACTGTTACATTTTAGAATACTAGTTTGTCCTGTGGCCAGTTGCCTGAAGCATGTAGTCAGATGTTGCCTCAGCCTCAATGTTAACATATGCTAGACTTTCTTACTATGTATTCTTTGTTTCTAACCCCTTTCATGTTATTTTTTCATTTCTGTGTTTCTCCACCCTCTTGCCTTTATGTATCTTACTATTGCATCTGGAATGCTTATTATTTTAGCTCACCAGGTTAAATTATAGTAAAATATCAATGTAGTGAACCAGTGTGATTATCTATAGAGTATTTTTCTGAATTTCAAAAACAAAAAACTAATCACAAAGCTGGGACTAAAATTCACACATTTCTGTCTTTGCAAGCCAATATATTTAACAGAGTAGAGTGTTTCTTAACATAATATTAAGAAGGCTATAATTTGCAACACTATATTTAATCATTCATCTGTTCATTCTTTCACGAATTCATTGAAAAGAAACAGAACTATGCCTGAGGGGAAAAATAATATAGAAAAATGTTACTGCTTCAATGAGCTTATGATTAAAACAAACAAAAAAAATGACATATGAGAGTTAAAAAGGACATTTTTATTTTATCTTTTAAACTCAAATTAAAGGTCTGACTTTTACCTGAAAGAAATTAAGAGTTTCCTTTAAAAGTGTTAAGAAAAACTTGTGAGCAGATGTCTATCTTTAAACTATAATTTCATTGCCATACCCAAAATGTATACTCCTCAAGGAGCTGGTATAGCAATTCATTTGAAAATTGACAGCATTTTAAACTCAGGTATAAACAGGAGTTATAAAAACTACTTCAGAAGCATTTAAAAGTAGAATAAAATAATTTTAATATATATATGTTTAAAATCATATGGTAGATTCATGAGAGGGTGGTAGAGGACTAAGAATAACTTCTAAATCTGAAACACTATTGCGGGAAACTGGTTTGATTAAAGTATCATTTCATGAACTAAGGTTTAAGAGAGAAAATAAATTTTAGGAAAAAAGATGAGTTTAATTTCATTCAGACTGTTATTGTGTCTCCTAAGAGATAGCAAATATAGACATAAAAATAGAATTTTGAAATATGGGTGTGAATTTCAATAGACATCAGTGTCATCTAACTTGAATTGTAGTTTGTCAATAAGTTAATGAGAGATGAATCCACGAGAATAAATAAGTAAGTTCACAGTCTATATTATATTGAATGTTGATTGCTATAATAACAAATTATCCCAAAGCTTAGTGGCATGAAACATTTACTATTTCACAATGTTTGTAATTTAAGAACCTGAAAAGATATAGGTGATACATTTGGCTCTGGGTCTCTCACAAAGTACCTTTACCTCAATATCCACTGAGAAGGATTCACCTCCCAACTCACTCATGTGGTTGTTGGAGGCCTTCAGTTACTCACAGGAAGTTAAACTGAGACCTGAGTTCTTCACAAGATGTCGAATATAAAGGCCTCTTAGGTTCTTGACACATTTTTGTCTACATACAGTATCTTACAACATGCCTTTATCAGAATAATCCAATGAGATAAGAGAGACTACCAGCAAGAGAAAAAGAATATGTGCAACCAACATGAAAGTCACAATTAAGCTCATACCAGAAATGAAAACCCATTAACTTCCATACTCTATTCATTAGGACCAAATCACTGGGCACAACTCACATATAATGGGCTAAGTTTACATGATATGAGAGCATGAGTTCTAAGAGGTGGCGTCATTGGAAGTAATGTCAAAAGCTACCTGCCACAGCCCCTAGGAGTGAGAAGTAAGAGAAGGAGACTCATGACAAACCTGAGAGACATGTTTAATGTTATAATTTTAAAAGGAGCTGGTATAGAGCTAAGGAAATATTTGAGGAAATATCTCAGGCAGTGTGAATTCATATTCTATATAAACTATCCAGATATATGGAAATCGTTAACACTTCTAACTATAACCTAAATTGATGATTCCATGTCTTCTACGTATGCTTTTTTTAATGCTCTGTGTTCAGCACAAGTCTTTTTTATTAACCTATTTATGAACTGTGCTATTATTTATATCCATTCAATCTATGTCCAAGATGGCAAAAACCACTCTATAATTAATAACAAATACATATCATAGTCTGATGATTACTGTAAAAACACTTTCTTATGTCTTATCTAGCTCAATAGTTTGAATATAATTTGATATTTTAATTATATTCTATACTTGAATTATTAATATATAGAATTGTAATCTCCATTATGAAAGTTCTCTGTATTTCATTATATTTCATTTCAAACCTGAGCATCTACAGCTAATAGTCATGAGTCAAATCCAATGAAATAAAAATCACAAGGAATTTCTAAATCATCAGAAACATGTTTAAGAAATCTTCAGTGGAACTACAGGCTAAGAACAGAGACTGAACTAAAAAACTGACACTTAACCACAAAAAACATGCCTGATTATATAAGATGATTCATATGATTCATTCAGTTGTATGGTTTGTTCCTTGATTATGACTTTTTGAAGGCAACAGCATTTTGCTATAATATAATCATAACAAAAATTGGCCAACATAATATTAAATAATGAATATACTCAAAGAAATTTTTAAAAATTCAGTTTACAGCTTATTAGCTCATAGACATCTTGTTATTAGTGTGATCATATTTTGAAATCATTGTTTAAATATTTTACAGATAGTTCATTGTTACAGTATTAGAAACACACAGGATTTTTCTATGTTGACTTTTTTCTTGCATTCATTTGTTAGTTCTACCAGTTTGTGCGTGTATGTGTATAGTCTTAAGGGTTTTCTATATATAAGATCATGTTATATGAAAACAACACAAAATTCTACTTCTTACTCTCCAATCTGTATGCCTTTTTTTCCTTACTCTACCTAGGAGATACATGTACTATACTGATTAGAAGCTGCAGAATATGCTTCTACAAGTTGCTCCAGATCTTAGATGAAAAGATTTCAAATTTTCAAAGATTTTTCATGGTGGAATATTCTGTTAGCTGTGGACCTATCATTTATGAGTCAATTATGTTAAGGTAAATTTCTTCTATACATAATTTATTGAGAGTCTTTATCATGAATTGACACTGAATTTTGTCAAATGCTTTTTCTGTATCTACTGAGATGATCATGTAATTTTTATCCTTCAGTTTGTTATTGCGCTTATCATAGTGACTTTATAGGTTCAATGCTAAATCCATCAAAATCCCAAGGACATTTTTCACAAAAGTAGAAAAAACAATTCTAAAATTCATACAGAATCACAAAAGAACTCAGCCAAAGGAATCTTGAGAAAGTAATACATGGCTGAAATATGGTACTGACATTAAGACAGACATGGAGGCCAACTGAATAGAATAGAGATCCAAGTAATAAAACCATATATACAGTCAACTGATCTTCAACAAGGGTGCCAGGAATACACAACAGGAAATGAATAGTCTTCTCAACAAGTAGTGTTGGGAAAATTGGGTGCCCACATGCAAAAGAAAAAAATAACCATTATTTTACACATTATTTATTATACACAAAAATCAGTTCAATTTGCATTAAAAACTTGCATGTAAGACCTGAAACTCTAAAACTCCTAGAAGGAAACATAGAGGAAAAGCTTTTTGACGTTAAACTTGGCAATGATTCCTTGAATAAGATAGCATAGGCAACAAAAGCAAAAATTAGTTAGCGGAACTGCATCAACTAAAAAGATTCTGCATCATAAATGAAATAATCAACAGAATGAAAAAGCAACTTATGGAATGGAAGCTAGTATTTGCAAATCATATTATCTTATAAAAGGTTTATATAAAAAACATATAGAACTTAGACAATTCAATAGCAAAAAACAAACAAAAAGCAAATAAACTGAATGAAAAATGGGCAAAGGACCTGAAAAGATATTTCACTAAAGAAGACATATATATGGTATATGAAAAAGTATTCAACATCAGTAATAATCAGGAAAATTCAAATGTAAACCACAATGAGATATGACCTCACATCTATTAGAATGGCTTTTATCAAAAAGACAAATGATGGAGGGAGGAGCCAAGATGGCGGAGGAGTAGGATGGGGAGACCATTTTGTCTTCTACAAATTCATCAAAAGAATAACTGAATGCAAACTTCACAAAACAACTTCTGATTGCTAGCTGAGGTCATCAGGCACCCAGAAAAGCAACCCATTGTCTTCGAAAGGAGGTAGGACAAAATATAAAAGATAAAAAGAGAGACAAAAGAGCTAAGGACAGAGATCCGTCCCAGGAAGGGACTCTCAATAGAGGAAGTTTCCAAACACCAGGAAACCCTCACACTGGCGGGTCTGGGGGAAGTTTTTGAATCTCGGAGGGCAACCTGACTGGGAGGGGAACAATAAATAAAACTCACAGATTACGTGCTTAAAAGCAACCGCCAACAGAAAAGTACCCCAGACACCCACATCCACCACCAGCAAGTGGGGGCAGAACAGAGAGGAGCGGGCGGCATTGCTTAGGGTAAGGACCAGGCCTGAGGGCCTTGAGGACAATCGGAGGGAGCTTGTGTGAGTTACCAACTTAAACTGTGGGACAGCAAAAGAGAGAGAGAAAAGTAACCGGCCCGAACACACTGCCGGCCGTTCGCAGAACAAAGGGACCGAGCAAGTCCAGAGAAGAGCCCGCAGGCTGCTGACCGGCCCAGCCCCGTTGGAGGCTGGAGGCAGGGGGGAGGGGAAAGGGGCAGGCTCGGCTCCAAGGACCGCATCCCCTACCGCACTGCAAACAGGCCTCCAGTTTCTAATCAAAGACCTACTGAGATTATAGATGGTCGACATCCACCGGGAGGGTCGCGGCGAGACAGAGGGCGCAGGCACCTGACCGGCGCAGGCGGGGTCTGGGGCTGGGGACGCGGAGGGCAGAGGGTGCACGCACCCGACTGGCGTGGGCGGAAACTGAGACTGGGACCGCGCAGGGCAGAAGACGCACCGCACCTGGGGAGAGTGCGCCCGTCAAGCCCCTGGCTGCCTGAGCCGCTTGGACAGGGAAGGCACATAAAGCAGGCGCGGCTTTTTGTTCCGCGCTTTTGTGGAACACCCGAGGGCTGGAACCGCACGCAGTGCAGGGCACGCTCCATATAGAGCAGCCAGGAGCCTGAGCAACGTAGACGGGAAAGCAGCGCCCACCCCTCCCCGCAGCGCGACAGAACTAGCTACCTGAATAAGAATCCACCTCCGCCCACCTGTGTCAGGGCGGAAATGAGGCACTGAAGAGACCGGCAAACAGAAGTCAAATAAACAAAGGGAACCACTTGAGAAGAGACCGGTGCAACAGATTAAAATCCCTGTAGGTAACACCGACTACACCGGAGGGGCCTGTAGATACCGAGAAGTGTAAGCTGGAACGAGGAGCCATCTGAAACTGAACCGAAGCCACACTGACCACAACAGCTCCAGAGATATTCCTAGATATATATTTTACTTTTTTTTTTTTTAAGTAAAAAAAAAAAATTTTTTTTCTTCTTTTTTCTTTTATTTTATTTTAAAGTTCCCTATTACTCCCCCATTACTCCTTAACTTTCATTATCATAGATTTTTATGATTTTTTTAATTAGGAAAAAAAATTTTTTTTCTTGTGTTTTTTTCTTTTTTTTTCTGTTTCTCTTCTATTTTCTATTTTTCTTTTTCTCTTATTTCCTTTTAAAGTCCTCTATTACTCCTCTACTACTCCTTAATTTTCATTTTCATTACACTATAACCTTACAAAAAAAAAAAAGAGAAGCCCTATTTTTAAACCGAACTTCATATATATTTCTAAAAAAATTTTTTGTGTGTGTTTTGGTTTTTGGTTTTAATATAGTATTTTTAAGAGTCTAACCTCTACTCTAGATTTTTAATCTTTGTTTTTCAGTATATGATATAAATTGTGGACATTTAAGAATCCAATATTCAGTTCCCATTTTTATTCAGGAGTGTGTTGATTACTTTCTCCCAATCTTGAGTCTCGGTTTTCTACCTCAGAACACCTCTATTTCCTCCTTTCCCCTTCTCTTCCCAATCCAATTCTGTGAATCTTTGTGGGTATCTGGGGTACAGAGAACACTGGGAACAGACAACTGCGTAGATCTGGCTCTCTCCTCTTGAGCGCCACTTTTTCTCTTCCTGCTCATCTCTATCTCCCTCCTCCCTCTCCTCTTCTTCATGTAACTCTGTGAACCTCTCTGGGTGTCCCTCACAGGAGAGAATCTTTTGCCATTAACCTAGAAGTATTATTATCAGTGCTGTATAGTCGGAGAAGTCTTGAGACTACTGGAAGAATAAAACTGAAATCCAGAGGCAAGAGACTTAAGCCCCGAACCTGAGAACACCAGAAAACTCCTGGCTACATGGAACTTTAAGTAATAAGAGACCGTCCAAAAGCCTCCATACCTACACTGAAACCAACCACCACCCAAGAGCCAATATGTTTTACAGCAAGACATACCACGCAAATTCTCCAGCAACACAGGAACATAGCCCTGAACGCCAACATACAGGCTGCCCAAGGTCACACCTAACACATAGACACATCTCAAAACTCATTACTGGGCACTCCATTGCACTCCAGAGAGAAGAAATCAAGTTCCACGCACCAGAACACCAACGCAAGCTTCCCTAACCAGGAAACCTTGACAAGCCAATCGTCCAACCCCACCCACTGGGTAAAACCTCCACAATAAAAAGGAATCACAGACCTCCAGAATACAGAAAGCCCACTCCAGACACAGCAATCTAAACAAGATGAAAAGGCAGAGAAATACCCAACAGGTAAAGGAACATGAAAAATGCCCACCAAGTCAAACAAAAGAGGAGGAGATAGGGAATCTACCTGAAAAGGATTTAGAATAATGATAATAAAAATGATCCAAAATCTTGAAAACAAAATGGAGTTACAGATAAATAGCCTGGAGACAAAGATTGAAAAGATGCAAGAAATGTTTAATAAAGACCTAGAAGAAATAAAAAAGTCAATTAAAAATGAATAATGCAATAAATGAGATCAAAAACACTCTGGAGGGAACCAAGAGTAGAATAATGGAGAGATAAGATAGGATAAGTGAGGTAGAAGATAAAATGGTGGAAATAAGTGAAGCAGAGAGGAAAAAAGAAAAAAGAATCAAAAGAAATGGGGACAACCTCAGGGACCTCTGGGACAACATGAAACGCCCCAACATTTGAATCATAGGAGTTCCAGAAGAAGACAAAAAGAAAGGCCATGAGAAGATACTCAAGGAGATAATAGCTGAAAACTTCCCTAAAATGGGGAAGGAAATAGCCACCCAAGTCCAAGAAATCCAGAGAGTCCCAAACAGGATAAACCCAAGGCGAAACACCCCAAGACACATATTAATCAAGTTAACAAAGCTCAAACACAAAAACAAATATTAAAAGCAGCAAGGGAGAAACAACAGATAATGCACAAAGGGATTCCCATAAGGATAACAGCTGATCTATCAATAGAAACCCTCCAGGCCAGAAGGGAATGGCAGCACATACTTAAGGTAATGAAAGAGAATAACCTACAACCTAGATTACTGTACCCAGCAAGGATCTCATTCAGATATGAAGGAGAATTCAAAAGCTTTACAGATAAGCAAAAGCTGAGAGAATTCAGCACCACCAAACCAGCTCTTCAACAAATGCTAAAGAATCTTCTCTAGACAGAAAACACAGAAAGGTTGTATAAACGTGAACCCAAAACAGCAAAGCAAATGGCAATGGGACCACACCTATCAATAATTACCTTAAATGTAAATGGGTTGAATGCCCCAACCAAAAGACAAAGATAGGCTGAATGGATACAAAAACAAGACCCCTATATATGCTGTCTACAGGAGACTCACCTCAAAACAAGAGACACATACAGACTAAAAGTGAAGGGCTGGAAAAAAATATTTCACGCAAACAGAGACCAAAAGAAAGCAGGAGTCGCAATACTCATATCAGATAAAATAGACTTTCAAATAAAGGATGTGAAAAGAGACAAAGAAGGACACTACATAATGATCAAAGGATCAATCCAAGAAGAAGATATAACAATTATAAATATATATGCACCCAACATAGGAGCACCACAATATGTACGGCAAACGCTAACGAGTATGAAAGAGGAAATTAAAAGTAACACAATAATAGTGGGAGACTTTAATACCCCACTCACAACTATGGATAGATCAACTAAACAGAAAATTAACAAGGAAACACAAACCTTAAATGACACAATGGACCAGCTAGACCTAATTGATATCTATAGGACATTTCACCCCAAAACAATCAACTTCACCTTTTTCTCAAGTGCTCACGGAACCTTCTCCAGAATAGATCACATCCTGGGCCACAAATCTGGTCTTGGAAAATTCAAAAAAATTGAAATCTTTCCAGTTATCTTTTCTGACCACAGTGCAGTAAGATTAGATCTCAATTACAGGAAAAAAATTGCTAAAAATTCAAACATATGGAGGCTAAATAACACGCTTCTGAATAACCAACAAGTCATAGAAGAAATCAAAAAATAAATCAAAGTATGCAAAGAAATGAATGAAAATGAAAACACAACAACCCAAAACCTATGGGACACTGTAAAAGCCGTGCTAAGGGGAAGGTTCATAGCATTACAGGCTTACATCAAGAAACAAGAAAAAAGCCAAATAAATAACCTAACTCTACACCTAAAGCAATTAGAGAAGGAAGAAATGAAGAACCCCAGGGTTAGCAGAAGGAAAGAAATCTTAAAAATTGGGGCAGAAATAAATGCAAAAGAAACTAAAGAGACCATAGCAAAAATCAACAAAGCTAAAAGCTGGTTTTTTGAAAAAATAAACAAAATTGACAAACCATTAGCAAGACTCATTAAGAAACAAAGAGAGAAGACCCAAATTAACAAAATTAGAAATGAAAATGGAGAGATCACAATAGACAACACTGAAATACAAAGGATCATAAGAGACTACTACCAGCAGCTCTATGCCAATAAAATGGACAACTTGGATGAAATGAACAAATTCTTAGAAAAGTATAACCTTCCAAAACTGAACCAGGAAGAAATAGAAGATCTTAACAGAGCCATCACAAGCAAGGAAATCGAAACTGTAATCAGAAATCTTCCAGCAAACAAAAGCCCAGGACCAGATGGCTTCACAGCTGAATTCTACCAAAAATTTAGAGAAGAGCTAACACCTATCTTACTCAAACCCTTCCAGAAAATTGCAGAAGAAGGTAAACTTCCAAACTCATTCTATGAGGCAACCATCACCCTAATTCCAAAACCAGACAAAGATGCCCCCCCCCAAAAAAAAAAAAAAAAGAAAACTACAGGCCAATATCACTGACGAACATAGATGCAAAAATCCTTAACAAAATTCTAGCAAACAGAATCCAACAACATATTAAAAAAATCATGCACCATGACCAAGTGGGCTTTATCCCAGGAATTCAAGGATTATTTAATATCCACAAATCAATCAATGTAATACAACACATTAACAAATTGAAAGATAAAAACCATATGATTATCTCAATAGATGCAGAGAAAGCCTTTGACAAAATTCAACACTCATTTATGATTAAAACTCTCCAGAAAGCAGGAATAGAAGGAACATACCTCAACATAATAAAAGCTATATATGACAAACCCACAGCAAGCATCACCCTCAATGGTGAAAAATTGAAAGCATTTCCCCTGAAATCAGGAACAAGACAAGGGTGCCCACTCTCACCACTACTATTCAACATAGTGTTGGAAGTTTTGGCCACAGCAATCAGAGCAGAAAAAGAAGTAAAAGGAATCCAGATAGGAAAAGAAGAAGTGAAACTCTCACTGTTTGCAGATGACATGATCCTCTACATAGAAAACCCTAAAGACTCTACGAGAAAATTATTAGAGCTAATCAACAAATATAGTAAAGTTGCAGGATATAAAATTAACACACAGAAATCCCTTGCATTCCTATATACTAACAATGAAAAAACAGAAAGAGAAATTAAGGAAACAATACCGTTCACCATTGCAATGAAATGAATAAAATACTTAGGAGTACAGCTACCTAAAGAAACAAAAGACCCATACATAGAAAACTATAAAACACTGATGAAAGAAATCAAAGAGGACACAAACAGATGGAGAAACATACCATGCTCATGGATTGGAAGAATCAATATTGTCAAAATGGCTATTCTACCCAAAGCAATCTATAGATTCAATGCAATCCCTATCAAGCTACCAAGGGTATTTTTCACAGAACTAGAACAAATAATTTCACAATTTGTATGGAAATACAAAAAACCTCGAATAGCCAAAGTACTCTTGAGAAAGAAGAATGGAACTGGAGGAATCAACCTGCCTGACTTCAGACTCTACTACAAAGCCACAGTCATCAAGACAGTATGGTACTGGCACAAAGACAGAAATGTAGATCAATGGAACAGAATAGAAAGTCCAGAGATAAATCCACGAACCTATGGACACCTTATCTTTGACAAAGGAGGCAAGGATATACAATGGAAAAAAAAAAAACAACCACTTTAACAAGTGGTGCTGGGAAAACTGGTCAACCACTTGTAAAAGAATGAAACTAGAACACTTTCTACCACCATACACAAAAATAAACTCAAAATAGATTAAAGATCTAAATATAAGACCAGAAACTATAAAACTCCTAGAGGAGAACATAGGCAAAACACTCTCCGACATGAATCACAACATGATCCTCTATGACCCACCTCCCAGAATATTGGAAATAAAAGCAAAAATAAACAAATGTAACCTAATGAAACTTAAAAGCTTTTGCACAACAAAGGAAACTATAAGTAAGGTGAAAAGACAGCCCTCAGATTGGGAGAAAATAATAGCAAATGAAGCAACAGACAAAGGATTAATCTCAAAAATATACAAGCAACTCCTGCAGCTCAATTCCAGAAAAATAAATGACCCAATCAAAAAATGGGGCAAAGAACTAAACAGACATTTCTCCAAAGAAGACATACAGATGGCTAACAAACACATGAAAAGATGCTCAACATCACTCATTATTAGAGAAATGCAAATCAAAACCACAATGAGGTATCATTACATGCCAGTCAGGACGGCTGCTATCCAAAAGTCTACAAGCAATAAATGCTGGAGAGGGTGTGGAGAATGTTCTGCCCGTAGTCCGAGTCCCAGGTCGGGAATGAAGACTCCTCGAAACAATGCAACTTGCAATACGGGAATTTATTACTGACTCGAGCCAGGGCCTCCCGCCCTCACCAAGTGTGTGAGGATGAAAGGCCCCAAGCCCCAGTTCTCTTGGGTATTTATTAGGTCAAAAAAAGCAGCAGGTAGTTGGCGCAAGCGGATTGGTTACACAGTTGCAAGGTAATTTTTGTTGGCCCAACGTGGGGCTTTCAGCTTTCCTCTGATAGGTTCCCTTTTTTCTTGCTAGGCATATGTTGATTGGCTGGCTCCAGGAGGCCTGATAATTATGTTACCCCAGGAAACCAGGCCTACTCCTAATCTAGGCTGCCTGCCATGGCGTTAGCCATGACAGCCTCACATTTCCCCCGTCTTTGTACTTTGTAGAGAAATCTTTCTCTTCATCCTGTGAAACTGACTGATATTGTTGTCTCAATACCATAATTTGGATGGTATTTAGGCCCTCCCTAATAAATGAGACCAGCAGTTTACAATGCATGGGCCAAAGGTCAGTAACAATATTAATATTATAAGTGGACCCAGGAGGGTGGAAATCAAAGTGGTCAACCAGGGGGAGTGCTGAAACCAAGATTCAAACCAGCCTTGTTGGGCTTCTCGTTCTCTCTTTCGCTGGGCTAGCCCCTCTCTTATTTTCTGGAGAGATTTTTGTACCACCCCTGAATGGTTGATATAGAAACAGCATTCTTCTCTCAGTGCTGCACATAATCCTCCTTGTTGCAGAAACAACAAATCTAAACCTCTCCTATTCTGTAACACTACTTCAGCGAAGGAGCTCAAGGATTCTTGGGGGTGCGAAATGGACTGTTCCCGTGGTTTCGCAACCCCAAGCGGCGCAATAAAAAGAGTCAACTCCCCCACATTTTTCAGTTTGGTTCCAATCCCTTCCTCCCCCCGGGTAGACATAGACAGGCACCTGTTCGTAGTACTGTGGGCCTTTTTGCTCACACTTACGGGTGAACAGACCGAAAGAGCCGTGGGCAAAGAACTTGGTCAGTTGGTGGGGACCAAACCCATTACCGTCAGCCACCAGCACGCACAAATCAAAAGTCAGTACTGGCCACCATGTCCCTTTGGGGGCCACATTGGAGCTCGAATTAAGCACTTCTCCAGTCTCAGGATTGTAGATCACCCAAGTCAGGTTAGCTGGCTGATGGGGGTTGTGGCTGGTTGCTCCTGGGCCGATGAAAACTCTTATCAGCAGGAGAGTTAAGAGGGCTTCTGTCATACGAGTTTCAGTTTCAAAGGATTTGACGGGTGAGGTCTTGCCTTCCATTCTGCTTGTGCCTTTTCCTGTTCTTCCGGGGTGGCTTGCCGAACGTGATTGCAGTGAACCCAGGGCCCGATCCCGTCGACCTTAACAGCAGTAGGAGTGGTAAGGAGAACAACATAAGGGCCTTTCTATCTAGGTTCTAATGCTTTAGATTGGTGTCATTTTACCCAAACCCAATCACCCGGGCCAATATTATGTGAGGGGATGGTCCCCTTGCTTGTTCCCTCGTGTATCTCTCGAATCAATTTCCAAACATGGCTATGTACCTTACTTAATGCCATCAGTGTTTGCTGGAATTGTCCCAAGGTAGGGGGTGGTAGGCATTTTATCTCGAATATAGGACACACAGGAGGGGGTCTTTCATACAGAATCTCAAAAGGGGTAAGATTCAGCTTATAAGGGGTGTTACACGCTCAGAAGAGCGCGAAGGGAAGGAGGGTCACCCAGTCCCCGCCAGTCTCTATTGTCAACTTTGTCAGAGTTTCTTTTAGGGTCTGATTCATTCTCTCAACCTGTCCTGAGCTCTGTGGATTATATTTACAATGTAACTTCCATTTTGTCCTCAGAGCTTGGGCCAGCCCTTGTACAATCTGGCTCACAAAGTCAGGTCCGTTATCAGAGCCCATAGTCACTGGCAACCTGTACCTAGGCACTATCTCCTCTAAGATCTTTTTAGCAACCACTGTTGCTGTCTCTCTCTTAGTGGGGAAGGCTTCTACCCACCCCGAGAAGGTATCTACCAGAACCAACAGATAGCGATACCCTTACTTGCCTGGTCTTACCTCAGTGAAATCTATCTCCCAGTGTTGCCCTGGCTCTTCCCCTCGGTACCTCGTTCCAGTGTGCTGCCTTTTCCCTGCCCTCATCAGCTGGCATGCTTTGCAAGCCTGGATTATCTCTCGTACAGTTGCATTTTGTCGAGGGAACCTCAGGCAGGCCGTCTGGAGAAGTGTCAAGGTCTTTTTCTCCCCTAAGTGTGTAGTTGTGTGCAGGTGTTCACATAGGTGATGACCCAGGATGGCAGGCAATATTAGGTTGTTGTTTTGATCTCGGTACCATCCATCTTTGTCATCCTTCTGGAGGGTGGTATCCTCGTTGATCCAAACAAGGTCAGGGAGGGAATAGTCAGGGACTGGCGGCAGAGTCCCCATACCAGGAGGTGGAAGTCCCATGGCTAATATGGGGGTGGCGTAGTCCCGGCTGGCCGCTTCTAGTAGGGTCCTTCTGAGTGCCTAGAAAGCCTGTTTTATTGGCTCAGTCCAAGTCCAGTTTGGGGTCTCTTTACTTCCCTCATACAAGGGCCGGGCCTTCTCAGCAAACCCCATGATCTACAGTCTACAATATCCAACAGCCCCCCAAAACTCTCTCACCTGGCGGGGGGTCTTGGGCTCTGGTATCTGCAATATTATTTCCTTCATGGCCTGAGTTAGCCACCTTTGCCCCTGCCTGATCTTATACCCCAAATAGGTGACCTCTTGCCGGGATATTTGTGGCTTCTTTGCACTAGAACAATATCCCAAGGTGCCTAGAGTCTGTAAGAGGTCACTGATGGCATGGCTGCATGCCTCCTCTGTGGTTCCAGCCAACATAAGGTCATCCACATATTGCAGCAGGATGACCTCTGGGTGGCGAGTCCGATATTCATAGAGGTCCTCACTCAAAGCCTCATTAAACAAGGTAGGGGAGTTTTTGAACCTTTGTGGGAGGTGGGTCCAAGTTAGTTGTACTACCGGTTGGCCTTCCCCCTCAGTCCACTCAAAGGCAAATATCTCCTGGCTCTGGGCCGCCAGGGGTAGGCTGAAAAAAGCATCTTTGAAGTCCAACACAGTGTACCAAGTGTACTCAGGCAGCAGACTGCTCAGGAGGGTATACAGGTTGGGGACAGTAGGGTGTATGTCACTCACCCGCTTGTTGACCTCTTGTAGGTCCTGGTCAGGTCTGTAATCCGTACTCCCTGGCTTCTTCACCGGTAGTAAGAGGGTGTTCCAAGGGGATTGGCACCGCTTGAGAATTCCGGCACCCATGAGCCGTCGAAGGTGGGGAGTGAACCCCCGCCGAGCCTCCTGGCTCATAGGGTATTGCCTCACCCTCACAGGAGTCGCCTCGGCTTTTAGTTCGATGATGACCGGATGTCTCTGTTTAGCCAGTCCCATTCCTGCTGTTTCTGCCCATGTCAACGGGTATTTGTGGACCCACGGTTGTATATCTGGTGCTATAACCTCTGAGGGCTTAGGCACAAAAAGTCTGTATTCATCTCTTAAAGCTTGAGACAAGACATGTATCGGCTGTCCAAGTCCATCCGTGACTGACATTCCCCCAGGGTCAAAATGGATCTGAGCATTAACTTTAGTCAACAAGTCCCGTCCAAGTAAAGGGGCTGGGCACTCTGGTATCACCAAAAACAAATGGGACACCTGATGGGTCCCCAGATTTACTTTCCGTTCTGTGGTCCAACAATATCTTTTTGTCCCCGTGGCTCCCTGCACCAAGCTGGTTTTTTTTAGATATTGGTCCCAGTTTTTGATTTAAAACAGAGTGTTGGGCGCCAGTGTCCACCATGAAGAAAACGGGTTTCCCCTCCACATGTATGGTTACCCAGGACTCGGGGAGGGGTGCCGAGTCTTGACTCCTCTAGTCACTGTCTTCCCCCGCATATAGAACTCGAGTTCCAGGGAAAATTCTCTCTCTCTGGGTTGTTCCTCTCTTCGGGTTCCTGATCTTCTCAGCTAGTTCCCTTTCCTCCTGACGAAGTCATTCCTCCCTTTCTTCTGGGATCTTCCTATTATTAAATACCTTTTCAGCTGTTTTCAGTAAGTCTTGTATTGTCTGTTCTCCTAACCCCTCTATCTTTTGTAATTTCCTCCTAATATCTGGGGCTGCCTGATTCACAAACGCTAGTAGAACTGCAGCACATGATTCCTCAGCCTGAGGGTCCATGGGTGTATATTGCCTAAAGGCTTCCATTAGCCTCTCTAGGAAGGCTGACGGACTCTCAGTGGGCTCTTGTCTTACTAAATTTACCTTCGCCAAATTTGTTGGCTTCCTAGCTGCGGCCCACAGGCCAGCCATTAGAGTCTGGTGGTACACTCAGAGACACTCCCTACCTTCCACTCGCTCAAAATCCCAGTTAGGTCGCAACAGAGGAAACCCCTCATCCACGAGATGAGGCTGGGCGGTTGGTCTCCCGTCGACCCCCGGGACCCATTTTTGCACCTCTGCCAGGATTCGCTCCCGTTCTTCCGTGGTGAAGAGCACCTGCAACAGCTGCTGACAGTCATCTCAGGTGGGATTATGAGTGAACAAAATGGAATCTAAGAGGTTAATGAGGCCTTGGGGTTTCTCCGAAAAAGGAGGATTTTGGGTTTTAAAAGGGCCAGTACTGATAGGTTCGCTCTCCGTCCGGGTTAGCTGGTCCCACCCGGATGGGGAGTGCCTGTACAGTAGATGAAGGTAACTCTGGGTCTCCATGATCCTGCTCACCCCTATTTCCTCTATTCTTTCTCCAGGGTTGGGGTTCCCTTATCCCTTCTGATTCATTGGGGGGGGGGGGCTCTTCCCCCTGGGGGAACCTGCAACAGAGGAGGGGCATATGGCGGGGGCCTAATTTCCATCTCCAAGTCAATCAGGTTCCGGTATGAGGATTCCTGCAAGACCGGTTTTGGGTCCTTACTCTTCTTGGCTTCCTCTGAGGAAGTGGGAGTTTCCATAACCAGGGCCTGTACATTAGGAGAATCAGGGAGTTTGTGAACAAAAGGTTTTAACCATTTGGCCGGATCTTCTACTAGATCTTGCCAGACCATAACATACGGGACTTGGCCCAGGTGGCCCCAGGGATCAGGAGCCATAATTTTCTCTTTCACCGCCCGAATAATAGAAGGTTGAAAAGTTCCCTCTGGAGGCCATCCAACTTGGAAGGCGGGCCGCTCTGCAGAGCAAAAGGTTATTAATTTACTCTTTGTAACCAGTAGCGACAGATCAAACGCTCTAGCCCTGACATCCGAGAAATGATCAGTCATGAGAGAGAATGGGGTGGACTTTCCTCGCCCCATAGCGAGAGTCAGAAGAAAGTCACCGAGAATTACCACCAATAAATCCTATCAGGAGTGGTGGCGGCCAGGAGGTTGGGCTTGTGGTATGCTTCGTGGAACTATTTGAGTGCCTTAGTCGTTGCACGGAAGTTTTCATGTTGGGGGCGGGCACCCTAAGGGTTTCTAGCCCATTCCGTGACCCCCTTATCCTTTCACGGGAGTCTTCCAGTGGCAGGCGCCCTATCGGCTCTTAAGTGCCTGTCCCGTGCCCACACAGACGGGTTTTTATTTGGCCAGATTCTCGGTTTAGAATACGAGAAAAAAGAAAAGAGTTTCACCCTCTCAGGCTCCCGTTACTGGGGCTGACTTGTTGGGAGGCCTTCAGAATCCGCCAGGGAGTAGCCCTGGCCGGGACTCGTCAGTTGCCCCGACAACTCTCTGCCTGTTCACTGAAACTCCCAGAAACAGAAATGAGGCTCCAAGGCTTTATAGGAAGAAGTAGACAATGACACACCAGAGAACAACGAGACAGGAGACAATGCCGGCAGTTATACAGAAAAACACATAGACAGACACACATCGGCTGACAACACAGATCCTCTGGAACAAGGGTCACCTTACCGAATGGTGTCCACTGTTCCCCAGATTCAGGCTTAGGAGAGGAGGTCTCCTTCCTGCAGAGCTGGCTGCCTTCCAGCGTGCTCGCTGGCCTTGGCCTCACGCCAGCCGGAACGGCCAATCCGTTCCCTAATGGAAAGCTTTCCCTCACGCCAGACACCTTCCTGCCTCATAGCAGAGCCTTGGATTTACACTGGTCTTTTTGCACCAGATAACTTCCTGCTTCACAGCAGGGCCTCAGATTTACACTGGGCTTTTCTAGACCTGCCTGAGCACCGGTGCTATTACCTGTCCTTTTTCCCCTTTGTTCCAAAGAGCATTCTTCCCCGGTCAAGGGATCCTGGACGAGCCCCCAAATGTTCTACCCGTAGTCCGAGTCCCCGGTCGGGAAAGAAGACTCCTCGAAACAATGCAACTTGCAATGGGGGAATTTATTACTGACTCGAGCCAGGGCCTCCTGCCCTCACCAAGTGTGTGAGGATGAAAGGCCCCGAGCCCCAGTTCTCTCGGGTATTTATTAGGTCAAAAAAAGCAGCAGGTAGTTGGCGCAAGCGGATTGGTTACACAGTTGCAAGGTAATTTTTGTTGGCCCAACGTGGGGCTTTCAGCTTTCCCCTGATAGGTTCCCTTTTTTCTTGCTAGGCATATGTTGATTGGCTGGCTCCAGGAGGCCTGATAATTATGTTACCCCGGGAAACCAGGCCTACTCCTAATCTAGGCTGCCTGCCATGGCGTTAGCCATGACAGCCTCACAGAGAAAAGGGAACCCTCTTACAGTGTTGGTGGGAATGCAAATTAGTACAGCCACTATGGAGAACAGTGTGGAGATTTCTTAAAAAACTGGAAATAGAACTGCCAGATGACCCAGCAATAGCACTTCTGGGCATACACACTGAGGAAACCAGACCTGAAAGAGACACATGCACCCCAATGTTCATTGCAGAACTGTTTATAATAGCCAGGACATGGAAGCAACCTAGATGCCCATCAGCAGACGAATGGATAAGAAAGCCATGGTACATAAACATCATGGAATATTACTCAGCTGTTAAAAAGAATTCATTTGAATCAGTTCTAATGAGATGGATGAAACTGGAGCCCATTATACAGAGTGAAGTAAGCCAGAAAGATAAAGAACATTACAGCATACTAACACATATATATGGAATTTAGAAAGATGGTAATGATAACCCTATACGCAAAACAGAAAAAGAGACACAGATGTACAGAACAGAATTTTGGACTCTGTGGGAGAAGGCGAGGGTGGGATGTTTCGAGAGAACAGCATGTATATTATCTACAGGGAAACAGATCACCAGCCCAGGTGGGATGAATGGGAAAAGTGCTCGGGCCTGGTGCACTTGGAAGACCCAGAGGAATCGGGTGGAGAGGGAGGTGGGAGCGGGGATCGGGATGGGGAATACATGTAACTCCATGGCTGATTCATGTCAATCAATGTATGACAAAACCCACTGCAATGTTGTGAAGTAATTAGCCTCCAACTAATAAAAATAAAAAAAATAAATAAGTAAAAGACAAACGATGAGAAACGTTGACAAAGAGATGGTGAAATTACAACTTTTGTATGCTGTTGGTGGGAATGTAATGTGTGCAGTTGCTATGGAGCATGGACATCTCAAAAAAAAAAAAAAATAGAATCATCACAAGATCCAGAAATAACATTTCTGAAATAACATTACATATCCAACAATTCAAATTAGGATCTTAAAGAGATATTTACACTCCATGTTCACTGGGAGGATTGTTCACAATAACCAAATTTAGGAAATGACCTAAAAGTCCATCTATGGATGAATGGATAAAGTAAATGTGGTATACATGTATAACGTAGTATTGTTTATCCTTAAAAGAGAAGGAAACCCTGCCATTTGAAACAACATGGTTAAACTCAGAGGGCATTACGCTAAGTGAAACAAGCCAGTAACAGAAGAAAGGACAAACGGTGCATGATTTCATTTATTTGAAGAATCTAAAGTAACCAAACTCTTAGAAGCATAGAGTAGAATGCTGGTTGCCAGGAGATGGGGTAGGATGAAACAGGGAGTTACTGCTAACAGGTATAAAGTTTTAACTGTGTAAATGAATGATTCTGGAGATACGCTGCACAATGTTGTGCCTATAGGTAACAGTGATCTATTACTATGAAAATACTATGAAAATAGTACTTATTATGAAAGTATTATTAAGTATAACAAGTAAGTATTCTTAAAACACAGTATTAAGTATTAGTAAGTAAGTGTTCTTTAAAACAGACACACACACACACAGAGGACAAAAGGAAACAGTTGGAGGTGTTGGGTATGCTTATTACCTTGACTGTAATGATGGCCACATGAATGTCCAAACTCGTCAAACTGCATGTATTACATATGTACAGGTTTTGGTATATCAGTTAGGTTTTTTCAAAGTAATACCCCTTAGCAAAGTTTTGTTAATACACACAAAATTGTATAAACTTAATAATCTTTTTCTGGGTTTGATCCCTGGGTTGGGAAGATTCCCTGGAGAAGGGGAAGGCTATCCATTCCAGTATTCTGGCCTAGAGAATTGCATGGACTACATAGTCCATGGGGTCACAGTCGGACAAGTGAGCACCTTTCACTTTCACTTTCTGAATCATATAATTCTAAAGATTCAAAATATAAATAATTTAAAGACAACCATCATTAATACTTGGCACCTAAGTAAATGTAAAAATTCTGATCATCTCTATAAATGTCTTACAAAATATTATTGCATATTAGAAAAATTAATAAATATAAAAGTATTCCATATTTTAGGAGATGCATCTTTTTCAAAGCTATGTTCAAATGCATACTTTTTAAACAGCAATATATATCTTTAAGTGTATAAAACATAAAATGCTTAGTTCCACATAGGTTGCAGGTGAAAAACTTTTTTTTTAATAAAATCACTGTTTAAAGATTTGTTTCCATATTTTCCAAAAATTTTTATATTTCATTATAACATGAGGTTAATCAAGTAAGATATAACAAAGTAAACAAAACAAACCATGTGGCTAGATGCTTTTAGGAAACTAAATTTAATAAATATAATAAAAATGTATTTTAAAAATAGAACTGATAAAGGAATGCAGCAGTATAAGGCAAATATAAAATATACAGGCATTGTATGAGATTCCTTTTATATAATTAACTGAAAATACATTAAATAACTTGATTTGTAATTAGTCAAATTCAAAGAAGATTTGAGAAGGGTAGAAAATTAGACTAATGGAGCATACTTGGAATAAAGCAACTATGGAACAAGTAAATTTATTCTAAATTGCATTTCATTTTAGTAATTTGAAAGTAGTCAAAACAATTCAAGTATAAGGGAGTTTATATACAGGCTGTTGCTGCAAAATGTGTATCTTTAGAATAATTAACATAAGATTTGATATTATTTCACTAATGTTTAAACTAAATTTTAAAGGGTAATATGCATTCTGGAGAATGGTTATATGACACATAATCACTCTTGCATGACTAAAGGCATAAGAAAAGTGTAAAACTGGCCTTAATAATTACTGAATATAAATTTAATTTTTAGAATATTCAACCAATTACATGCAAAATATTTATGATAAACTAGTAGAATGGTTTTACTTATGAACTAAAAAATACTGAAACAGTTTGAACCTTCAGTAGCCCTTCAGCGCCCTGTCCAACAGCTCAGGCCTTGTCATTTGCTCGCGTTGTGCCAATGTCAGCATCTCCTTGGTATGGTATCCTCCATAGCCTTAAGTCCTCTGCCCATGTGCACTGCAGACTGTTGGTAATGAAGAAATGAGTACCTCCAGAGTTATCTCTCAACTAATGTCTGATGGGAATTTCTATGTACATATAATAACTCCCTGAAGACTGTATAATTTTGAGGTATGTGTTTTATACCACTTTTCAGAATTTCCCCCTTGAAATCAAGTTTCAGAGAGGGATAATGGTAACAGGATGGATAGTGCACCCATTACTACTGTAGCTCCTTTGCTTACCAACTTCTCCACTCCCATACTGATGTCATCTACAACCCTCAAATCAAGTACTTTCACACATTTTCCCTCCTCTGGATCTAAATTTGGGAAAAGTCAAACCAAGATGCAACTCTGCAAGGATGCTGGTCCTTAGTCACATAATTTTCAATAACAAGTTTACATTAAACATCTGGGTTTAAATTATCGTGTTTTAGATGAATGTGTTATGACATTCCATTTCCTTCTCCAGGGGAGCTTCCAGACCCCAGAATGCGACTCGTGTCTTCTGCTTCTCCTGCATTGATAGGTGGATTTTTTTTACCATTGTGCCAGCTGGGTAACCTAGCCCAAACTAACAGCCAATGATTATTTCAACCTCGCAGGTTGCCTTTCCCCATCCTTAGCTTTATATTCACTACTCCAGCCACTCAATATTGTTCAGTTATTTGAAAGTACATTTTCTAAAATGTCTGACTATAGGGTCATGTTTTTTGTTTGCCTCAAATTCATTATCCCCTTTTCTCCACTTCAGTTTAATTTATACTTATATTCCAAATTTTAAATTATATATATCAATTCATCTGTTCAACAAACATTTAAGGGTTAACCCTATATCAAATTTCATTGTACAGACTAAGAATAAATACATCAGTGAATAATACAAATAGAGTTCATGCTCTCCTGGATTTCACACAAAAGCGTACAAAGGAGTAAATGGTGGGGATTGTAGCAGATGAGTCTGAACCAAACTCTCATATCAGAACACATGTTAGAGAGACAATAGCCAACCTAAAGATTCAGAAGCCAATCAAAAGGCTCTCACAGTCCAAAAATAGAACAGTTTGAATATCAAAAATGTTAATACCTGCAATGGATTAAAACATCAAGTACATAAACATCTAGAGCATATGATAACACTCTAAAAGAAAAAAAAAAACAAAAACAAAAACAAATTTCACCTTTGGAGAATCCCAGAGAAACAACTCACTATCTTGAAAATCAGAATTACTGCAAAAGATTTAAGTGTTAATTCTTCTCTTCTGTGTCAACCAGACATCAGTGTAACCTCACAGTTGATGAGGGAAAGTTTATTTTAGAAGAATTCCAGCTAATAAATGGAAAAGGAATTATAGAATTAAAACATTACCATTTGCAACCATTAATGAAATATAGATCTAGGCCATAATCTCTAAGAGGCTAAGAAAACATGAGTTAAAAGGCAGATGGGAAATATCATATAGATGGATCAGACTGACAACACCCCCCGTCCCCTCTGTGATCCGTCTCAAGGACACAAGAGGAAAGACAATCAGAAATGAAGAGACTCATGAAACAGGGCTATAGGAAGTACACCACCACATCTCAGGTACTCTTTCCACAAATCTGAATCTGAGCAAGCCTCTATATGAACAGTTATTATTAATTTAAAGGAAATAGGATGAGTCAGAAGAATAGAACCACAGCACAATAGGGACATAATCAGCATACTCTATAACGCAGACTCCACAAGAAAAAGATCCAGCTTGATAAGTAAATAAATGGAGATTTAAAAAAGGACATCTGAATGAAAAGGGATCAAGATTTCAGAGAAATTAAGCTTGAAACCACATTGAGCTACTACCATGTATCTATAAGAACAACAAAAAGGAGAAAGATGGAAAATATCAAATCGTCTACTGCTTAGTAACTGTGATGAATATTATCTTCTAATTTTTACAATCACTATCTTTATATTTTTGTTAAATATGGTTTGTATATGCAAAAAAAAAAAAATTGATAAATTAGGGTAAGCAGAGCACAGAATCATGAAGTGTTAAGAGTGGGGAGGGAAACCACGCTGGTGAGATGACTATCTCAGCAGAGACCCGCATGAACTAAGGTAGTGAATTACACAATTATTTAGGGAAGCACTTTCCAAGATGATAGAACCACCAGAGGAAGGATGCCCTTAGGTACAAGCAGGCTGTAGGAGTCTAGGAAAAGCAGCTATCAATGTATTTGTATCTCACTATCCTGGCATCTTTGGTCTGTCCCGTGACAGTCCACTGAGATTTTACAGCATACCACATCCCGCCCACCCCACCCCACCCCCATACAAACTGATGCACTTTACCTAATCACTTATGCAATCAATTGCTCGCTGTAGCACTTAACGGGCAGAGTCCTTGACTAACTTTTTCACTTGGTACACGGTGCCATGACAAAAAGCCTCAATACCTATTTTATCAAGGCTTCCCAAATGGCTCAGTGGTAAAGAATCCACCTGCCAAGCAGGAGATGTAGGTTTGATCCCTGAGTCGGGAAGATCCCCTGGAGAAGGAAATGGTAACCCACTTCAGGATTCTTGTCTCAGAAATCCCATGGACAGAGGAGCTGGCTATAGTCGGCTATAGTCCATGGGGTCACAGAGTCTGACACACGTCAGTGACTATACAGCATCGTATATTATCAAAAACCAAAGTAGAAGCAGACATTCATATATAAAGACACATACTTATGTGTACGTATGTGTGTGTAATTTTTTTTTTCTCCTCACCCCCTAGCTTTTTTTTTTTTTTTTTTTTTTTTTAATTCTTGCATTACACTCGTTTCGAATTGTATACCTGGGCTCCGGGTTCGCACTGTCTGGGTCTGGCAGGCCTCGGCCTCGGCCAGGGCCTGCAGCTCATGTTCCAGGTATGGCTGCGGCGGCTACTGCAGGGCCAGACTGCACCTCCCCTCTGCTGTCTGAGGAGGGTTCACAGCCGCACCTCGGGGCCGGGCCGGGGTCACAGCCCGACGGCGTGACCCCACGTCACACAGCGTCTGCGTCTCCTCGTGGGCGGAGCCCCGGCCTCTGCGCGCCCGCGGTCAGCCAGTTTGTGCACCTTGTCTGAAAAGGTGCAATTTTTAATTGTCATGTATGTAAGCTTGTAAGATATATTTTTATGTGTCTTGTAACATTTAATGTGTTATATGAGCTTCCCTAGTGACTCAGAAGGTAAAGACTCTGACTGCAATGCGGGAGTCTTGGGTTTGATCCCTGAGTTAGGACGAGCCCCTGGAGGGGTCATGGCAACCCACTCTAGTATTCTTGCCTGGAGAGTTCCATGGACAGAAGAACCTGGCGGCTACAGCCCATGGGATAGCAAAAAGTCGGACACGACTGAGTGACTGACACACCATGTATATACTACTTTAATGTATAAAATGTAAACATTTAAAAATGCATAATTGAATGTATAAGTATGTGTCACACATATGTACACACAGGCACAGACCCTTCTGGTTCTCTCTCTGGAACCCTGATTGCCAGGTACTTTGACACTAAGAGTGGTTATGGAGAACAGAATAAGGATGGGCTTTCTGAATTGGTTCCAAGATTTCTGGAATTGGTTCTCTAGTCTGATTGGATTCAGAGGCATTCGTGATTCTATTTCCAGTGGTGAAGAAGGCACTGAAAGTCTGATGTGAAGCAGCAACAAAGGTAGGCAAAATATCATCACTGAGTACTATCCGTCTCTTCCTTTTTTTTTTTTTTTTTTTTTTGAAAAATACAATTTGAGGTGTTCTTCAAAATCTTCCCCTTTTCTTTTGGAAAAGTACATGCAAATATAATCTTGATTGTTTTCACTGAACTGTCTTTTAAAGCTTTAAGGCCTATTTCTTTTCCATAGTTAATATGAATATTTTAATTTAACTTTTTATTTTGAAGTGCAAGGCACATCCAGAAAAAGATAAAAAGCATATATGCATTGAATTGTCAAAAAAGTAAGCACTCTTATGTAAATATTAACTTGGGTCAAGGGTATTACAGTATGTCAAACTTCCTTTTCTGCGCTCTCTCATTTCCACTATGCTATTCTTCCCCTAAAAATAATCACCATCCTAATTGCTAAAGCCTGTTTTGAGTTAAATACAAAAGGAATCATGCAGCATGTATTTTTTACACCTGGCTTCTTGGGTAAACATTATGTTTGTGAAAGGTGTTATGTTGTTATACATGGGTATAATTGATTTATCTTCATTGCTTCACAACATTTCCTTATATTAAAAAAAAAACAAATTTGTTTATACATTATACAAATGGACATGAGACGCGTGTTTTGGGGCTATTCTGAAAAATATTTCAAGTACATCCATGTGCATATCTTTGTAGAGAAAGAGTGACTGCTTTTCTGATGGACACATTTTTATGATGAATTTTCTGGCTCATAAAATAAATGTATGTTTACCTTTAATAGAGTATGTGAAAGTGTTTTAGTGGAGATTGTACTAATTGACACTCTCAAGAGCACTCTATGAAAATTGCATCTTTTACAATACTTCATATGGTCAGTTTTCTTTTGTTTTAGCTTTTTAGTGCTTCTCTCAATTTTAGACCTTGTGGTCTTGTAAAACTTTCTCACCGTGGTTTTAATTTGCAGCGTCCCTCTGTCTAATTTGCTGGATCATCTAAAAAGTAAGAGCATTCCAGAAGAACATCTTCAGTTCAGTTCAGTTCAGTCGTTCAGTCATGTCGAATCTTTGTGACCCCATGAATCGCAGCACGCCAGGCCTCCCTGTCCTTGACAAACTCCCGGAGTTTACTCAAACTCATGCCCGTCGAGTCAGTGATGCCATCCAGCCATCTCATCCTCCATCGCCCCTTTTCCTCCTACCCCTAATCCCTCCCAGCATCAGGGTCTTTTCCAGTGAGTCAACTCTTCACATGAGGTGGCCAGAGTACTGAAGTTTCAGCTTCAGCATCAGTCCTTCCAATGACACCCAGGACTTATTTCCTTCAGTATGGACTGGTTGGATCTCCTTGTAGTCCAAGGGACTCTCAAAAGTCTTCTCCAACACCATGGTTCAAAAGCATCAATTTTTCGGTGCTCAGCTTTCTTCAGAGTCCAACTCTCACATCCATACATGACCACCAGAAAAACCATAGTCTTGACCAGACGGACCTTTGTTGGCAAAGTAATGTCTCTGCTTTTTAACATGCTATCTAGGTTGGTCATAACTTTCCTTCCAAGGAGTAAGCGTCTTTTAATTTCATGGCTGAAGTCACCATCTGCACTGATTTTGGAGCCCAGAAAAATTAAGTCTGACACTGTTTCCACTGTCTTCCCATCTATTTCCCATGAGTTGATGGGACCAGATGACATGATCTTAGTTTTCTGAATGTTGAGCTTTAAGCCAACTTTTTCACTCTCCTCTTTCACTTTCATCAAGAGGCTTTTTAGTTCCTCTTCACTTTCTGCCCTAAGGATGGTGTCATCTGCATATCTGAGGTTATTGATATTTCTCCCAGCAATCTTGATTCCAGCTTGTGCTTCTTCCAGCCCAGCATTTCTCATGATGTACTCTGCATATAAGTTAAATAAGCAGGGTGACAATATACAGCCTTGAAGTACTCCTTTTCCTATTTAGAACCAGTTGTTGTTCCATGTCCAGTTCTAACACTTGCTTCCTGACCTGAATACAGATTTCTCAAGAGGCAGATTAGGTGGTCTGGTATTCCCATCTCTTTCAGAATTTTCCAGTTTATTGTGATCCACACAGTCAAAGGCTTTGGCATAGTCAATAAAGCAGAAATATATGTTTTTCTGGAACTCTTGCTTTTTCGATGATCCAGCGGATATTGGTAATTTGATCTTTGGTTCCTTTGCCTTTTCTAAAACCAGCTTGAACATCTGGAAGTTCTCGGTTCACGTATTGCTGAAGCCTGGCTTGGAGAATTTTGAGCATTACTTTACTAGTGTGTAAGAAGAGTGCAATTGTGCGGTAGTTTGAGCGTTCTTTGGGATTGCCTTTCTTAGGGATTGGAATGAAAAGTGACCTTTTCCAGTCCTGTGGCCACTGCCTAGTTTTCCAAATTTTCTGGCATATTGAGTGCAGCACTCTCTCAGCATCATGTTTTAGGATTTGAAATAGCTCAACTGGAATTCCATTACATCCACTAGCTTTGTTCTTAGTGATGCTTTCTAAAATCCACTTGACTTCACATTCCAGGATGTCTGGCTCTAGGTGAGTGATCACACCATTGTGATCATCTGGGTCGTGAAGATCTTTTTTGTACGGGTCTTCTGTGTATTCTTACCACCTCTTCTTAATATCTTCTGCTTCTGTTAGGTCCATGCCATTTCCATTCTTTATTGAGCCCATTTTTGCATGAAATGTTCCCTTGGCATCTCTAATTTTCTTGAAGAGATCTCTAGTCTTTCCCATACTGTTGTTTTCCTCTATTTCTTCCCATTGATCACTGAGGAAGGCGTTCTTATCTCTCCTGGATTTTCTTTGGAACTCTGCATTCAAATGGGAATATCTTTCCTTTTCTCCTTTGCTTTTCGCTTCTCTTTGTTTCACAGCTATTTGTAAGGCCTCCTCAGACAACTTGCCTTTTTGCATTTCTTTTCCATGGGGATGGTCTTGATCCTTGTCTCCTGTACAATGTCATGAACCTCCATCCATAGTTCATCAGGCTCTCTGTCTATCAGATCTAGCCCCTTAAATCTGTTTCTCACTTCCACTGTATATTCATAAGGGATTTGATTTAGGTTATACCTGAATGGTCTAGTGGTTATCCCTACTTTCTTCAGTTTAAGTATGAATTTGGCAATAAGGAGTTCATGATCTGAGCCACAGTCAGCTCCCGGTCTTGTTTTTGCTGACTGTATAGAGCTTCTCCATCTTTGGCTGCAAAGAATGGTAAAGCGTCTGCCTACAATGCAGGAGACCTGGGTTCAATCCCTGGGTCAGGAAGATCTCTTGGAGAAGGAAATGGCAACCCACTCCAGTATTCTTGCCTGGAAAATCACATGGATGGAGGAGCCTGGTAGGGCTACAGTCCATGGAGTCTCAAAGAAGAACATCTACTTTTGCTTTATTGACTATGCCAAAGCCTTTGACTGTGTGGATCACAATAAACTGTGGAAAATTCTGAAAGAGATGGGAATACCAGACTACCTGACCTGCCTCTTAAGAAACCTGTATGCAGGTCAGGAAGCAACAGTTAGAGCTGGACATGAAACAACAACTGGTTCTAAATAGGAAAAGGAGTGCATCAAGGCTGTATATTGTCACCCTGCTTATTTAACTTATATGCAGAGTACATCATGAGAAACGCTGGGCTGGAAGAAGCACAAGCTGGAATCAAGATTGCTGGGAGAAATATCAATAACCTCAGATATGCAGGTGACACCATCCTTATGGCAGAAAGTGAAGAGGAGAAGCCTCTTGATGAAAGTGAAAGAGGAGAGTGAAAAAGTTGGCTTAAAGCTTAACATTCAGAAAACTAAGATCATGGCATCTGGTCCCATCACTTCATGGGAAACAGATGGGGAAATAGTGGAAAAAGTGTCCGACTTTATTTTTGGACTCCAAAATCAGTGCAGATGGTGACTGCAGCCATGAAATTAAAAGACGCTTACTCCTTGGAAGGAAAGTTGTAACCAACCTAGATCGCATATTAAAAAGCAGAGACATTACTTTGCCAACAAAGGTCCGTCTGGTCAAGGCTATAGTTTTTCCAGTGGTCATGTATGGATGTGAGGGTTAGACTGTGAAGAAAACTGAGCACCAAAGAATTGATGCTTTTGAACCATGGTGTTGGAGAAGACTCTTGAGAGTCCCTTGGACTTCAAGGAGATCCAACCAGTCCATCCTAAAGGAGATCAGTCCTTGGTGTTCATTGGAAGGACTGATGCTGAAGCTGAAACTTCAATACTCTGGCCACCTCATGCGCAGAGCTGACTCGTTGGAAAAGACCCTGATGCTGGGAGGGGTTGGGGGTAGGAGGAGAAGGGAATGACAGAGGATGAGATGGCTGGATAGCATCACCAACTCGATGGACATGAGTTTGAGTAAACCCCGGGAATTGGTGACGGACAGGGAGGCCTGGCGTGCTGCGATTCATGGGGTCGCAAAGAGTCCGACATGAATGAGTGACTGAACTGACTGACTAAAACATAACAGGATATCTTATGTTAAGGTGAGGGCATTGATTGGGAAGCAATGGGGTTCTGAAAGTCAAAATAGAGACTGGAAGATTCAGGTGAAGTTGGGAGCCCTGAACCCCTACATTCTGCTGAGTCTCCTTTTAAGTAGAAACAGCTCTTTGAACCCTATTTTTTAACTCACTTTTGCCTGAATAATCCAGAGTGACCTCGTGTGAGGTAGCCGCCTAGCAAGACACTGCAGAATTTCTTCAACACCACCCTTGTTGATAATACAAATCAAATAGTATCATCCCCTTCCTTAAGCCCTCAAAAACGTTCTTACTGCGGTTAGAAGAAAAGATGACCATTTTTTCATTGCTTAGATGGCTTTGTTCAGCCTTTTTTACTGCCACCTGCTTGCTCTCTGTGATCCTTATATATGGTTCATGTTCAGTTTCTTGAACATATCAAGCTTTGTCCTGACCCAAGGCTTTAAATTTGATTAATATCAAAGTTTTTTTTTTAATAACTTTTCTGTTGTCCATGTTTCAGCATCAAAATTAGAGTAAATACACATTTCATACCCTGTTTATTACTTCCTACTTATTTATTTTCTTTTTAAATAGTTATGATTGTCATAAATGAATGTGCATTCATGAATTCACTATCTGTATCTATCACTCAAAACCCCAATATCCAAATTTCATGTCCACATGACAAGTAAAATAATGCTTCACACAAGTAGCCACTTAATAAATAATGTGTTTAAAGAATGAATATAAAGTACACATATAAGAATAACACTGATATACTCTACCATATTTTATAGTGGTTTCTAAAATTCTATTACTTGTTGTAATAGAATTTATAGTTTTATTGAGGACTGGAAACTAACTTAATCTGTTGTCATCACATTTTCAATTCTGATTCAATTGCCTTAGGAGTTGAAATATATTGACTTTTTTTACTTTGTTTCCATCAATTAGAACCTCCAAGACAAAGGGTAAATACTTGAGATCTAGGACAAGTAATGTTCCCTAGTGCTTCCCAAAGCATACCTAAGAGATGGTTATTGAGCAGTACTTTAAAATATTAAAATTACCAAAAATCGTTGATTGATTTTCTAACATTGAATGATTGACATAAACTTGTTGAAATACTGCTTGTCATATTTGGTAGGTACTGGTTACCATGAAGCTTATTTTAGCTAACCAATGGATTGTTAACAGTATGATTGTCAGAGTGTATCAACAAATATATATATGTGTATATATATATGTGTGTGTGTGTGTGTCTTTATGTATATATACACATATATACATATATGTATATGCACATATATACTGGAGAAAGAAATAGCAACCCATTCCAGTATTCTTGTCTGGAAATTTCCATGGACAGAGGACCCTGGCAGGCTAAAGTCCATGGTGTTGCAACGATTCGGCCAGGACTAAGCACATGAGCATACATGTATATATACATAAATATACGTATTATATATTATATCTATGATATAGATAATGTAAACCTTAAAAAGTTAGTCCATCACAGTAACACAGTAATTCTGGTAGATCATAAATACTCAAATTGCAACAATGTCAAAGGCAGTACAAACAAATGCTGGGTGAGACAGATTGATTTGGATCAGTAATTTTTGTTACAGAACATATTGATTTCATTATCAATTTTCTTGTTTGTATCAGTGTTAGCTACTTAGATATTGACTCAGTAAGTCTGCTCATCTTGTATCCTGTGCTTCTGGTGCATACCAACTTTAATGCCACTCAGTTATAGCATCATTAACCTTAGATGGCTTATTTCAACCTTCAGTGAGATGTCAGATTTGACCTTAATCTCTTTTTCTAGTCAGAATAAGAACTTGAATAAAATGAATCACATATGTATATTTTTCTACTGATTAAAAAATGATTCCTCAGAAGTAAATTAGATTCTTTCATCACAGCAGTGCATAGGCACCGTCTGTTACAAAACTATTTTTTTTTCTAATTTTCATTTAAAATAAATTAACCTCAACTGAAAGAAAACATTGGAAGAGTCAATAAATTTACATTGTATGGGTTTATGTGCAGAAATACTAATAGGAACTACTTACTAAGGTAGTGCTTATGTGCAGAAATACTAATAGGAACTACTTACTAATGTAGTGCTTATGTGCAGAAATACTAATAGGAACTACTTACTAATGTAGTGCTATAACATCTGAACTGAAATGGAGTGTGAGGAGAAAATGATTGAATTATCTTAAAAGCTGTCATGACTACTGCTTGTTTACAGCATATACATAAAACAGTCGAAGACCTTGTTGTTCTCTGTGACATTTTCCTGTAATGGGAGGTGCCAATAGCGTGATAGCTGTAATAATTCAGAACTCTGGCAAGATTATGCACCTTTGAAAGGGGTCTTCAAATAGTAATGGGAAAAAAGAATTTTTTATTAAAATATAGTTGATTTATGAATTTGTATTAATTTCTGCTGTACAGCAAAGTGATTCAGTTATATCTGTATACATGATTTTCCATATTCTTTACCATTATGGCTTAACACAGAACTCCATTGTTTTGGAGTTCTGGAAGCAAAGGTAGTCTGTGATGTTTGACATCTCATTATTGTTTATCTAGAATAGAAATCTGCATGAGGGAAATTTCTGGGTTCAGGAAGTGTTATATTACTTGATTGGATAGTCAAGGAAGTAATCTTACTGAGGCGTAAGAAATAGTATCTATAGAATGACTCAGTATTGGTTGTAATGGTAAAAGAGAAAGAATTAGGGTGACATGTTTTACGCCCATATGAAGGAAGAAAGTGAAAGTGAAATTGCTCAGTCATGTCCAACTCTTTGGGACCCCATGAACTGTAGCCCACCAGGTTCCTCATCCATGGAATTTTCCAGGCAAGAATACTGAAGTGGGTTGCCATTTCCATATCCAGGGGATCTTCCTGACCCAGGGATTGAACCTGGGTCTCCCACATTGCAGGCAGACGCTTTACCGTCTGAGCCACTAGGGAGAGTGGAAAGATGATGTTAGTAAGTGAAATAAAAAAAACAGCAGCAACAAAAAAGTGGAATTTATAGGGGTATTCATTTTCTATTTCTGTATAATAAATTGTGGTAAATGTAGCTGCTTAAAACAACACATGTTTATTATTTCACAATTTCTGTAGTTCAGGACCCCAGAAGAAACTTAACTGTGTTACAATCTCCTTCAAGACTCACAGGCTGCAATCAAGGCATTAGCTAGGTTTAATTCTCATTTCGAGGCTATAGTGCTGAAAAGTCCACTTCTGAGCTCTCTCATGTTGTCGGCATAATTGATTTCCCTGTAACTATAAGACATCCTACTTCAAAACCAGTAAGCGAAAGAGGAAGAGGGAGATGGAAGCAAATGAAAAAGAGAGGAGAGGGAGAAAGATGCTATCCAGATGGTTACCACAATCTTAGCAATCTTCTATAATCGTGTGTAGTGAAGTAAAAGTCACTCAGTCATGTCGTGTTCGACTCTTTGCGACCCCATGGGCTATCCTGTCAGGCTCCTCTGTCCATGGAATTCTCCCGGCAAGAATACTGGGGTGGGTAACCATTCCCTTCTCCAGGGGATTCTTTCCAACCCAGAGATCAAACCCAGGTCTCTCGCACTTCAGGCATCTGAGCATCTGAGCCACCAAATATAATCATATTCATCTCATCACATTTCTCATTGGTTCAAGCGAATCATATGTCTCCCCACACTCAAGGGGAAGATCTGTACAGTAATGTGAAGAGCAGGAGATGTGGATCACCTTCAAGTTTGTTCTCCATAGTATAGAAAACAAGTTGCCCTGGATATGTGAATCTTCACTGTGCCTCTGTCAAGTGTGTGGTAGAAGATGCATGATTTATGATGATTTAAGGCTACAGATAGTTAAACAGCATGCTAATACCTGTTCACGCTGTGAAATTTCTGGAATATAAAAGAAAACAAAACTTGATGTCAATATCTCTATTTCGAAATAATAAAAGTTGGCTTTTTGATATGATACAAGTAAGGAGAGAAATTTTCCCACATATCAATCGGGCTGTGGAGTTTTAAAACTACTTTTCAGGAAACATGCCTAGAGACATTTTTTAAACTGCAGAGATATGCACTAACAAAACAAGAACGAGGGGGATAAGACAGGTGTTAGTTGTGAGCCAGTGGATCCACTGAACACATCTTCTCTTCACGAGTCCAGGGTCACAATGCTGAGAATCAGTTTTGTCAGTCAGTTCTCTGGTAATCTGTCTCAAATCCATAGAAATAAACCTATGGATAAAAGGTAACCACTTGGTGAAGATTAACTAGGTTGAAATATAATACGCAAGAATTCAGCAAACTCTCTCTTAGGTTTGATGATAACAGAAACTTTGTCAGACCATACAGTTTGTGGGACTCTGGTGAGGGTCTTTTTGGTTATGTTGATAGTAATTTACTAAGTGCAGAAGGGAAAGACAAAACAGCTATTATGGATGGAATGATAATATTCTAGCTGTGTGAATAAAGCAACTCTAGGCAGATTCTTTAAGAGGCAGTAAATATGAGCAAAAAATATTTAATGGAGAAGATAATCATAGAAAATATTTTGAAAAATATTTAATGACCATTTAAGAATGAACCCTGTTAAAGCAGAGATGAAAATCTGGTGAAGATTTTCAGAGCAACCATCCTAGTAATTTCAAGTATAATTTTAACTCATTTTTGGTTGAAAAAGTCGTTGACCTGGGAAATACAATATTGTAGGTAAGCTATCTCTGAATTTATAGGAGGGGTTTTAAGTAGTAATACCAGATTAGCATAGAAATAACATCTTTGGTTACATAGGAAGTTGAGACTTATGAAGCAGTAACAACAGAGAGAAGATGAACCGGTGTTGTGGCAGAAAGCAGCTACTTCTATTAATTCAGGATAAAGAGGAGACACTATATAGGAAGCAGAATCATGTTAGGTAATATGTATCTCCCAGCCCAGGGTCTCCATCAATGGTCTGAATTTTAAACAGAATTTCAGTTGTCTATGTAGAAGTGCGTTTTTCAGCAAATAATTTTTAGAGCTTACATAAAATTCTCATTAGGATATGTGATCCAAAATAAGTATAACATCTAAAATCCAGTTAAAACTAAATTACACTTTTTAGAGACTCTTTTCTCCCTTCAAGAACAAAGAGGACCAAGGATATCTGAATGGGACTTGTGTGCTGAGAATTTACAGAAATCTATCCCTTTTCATAAATTTCCCAAGAAGGAAGCCCAAGACAGTTGTTAACATGTGGAATGATATTTTAGAATGTTAGTGCTGACTCTTCTGTAGATGTTTTTTGTTGTTCTGATCAGAGAATAAAACCAAGGAATAACTGGCTATACTGGTTGAAAATAAATATTTAAATAAAAAAAAAAAAGTTCCTAATCATTAGTAAGTACTTAGGCATTTAGGAAAGCTCCAGATTAACATACTCAGATATAGTCCTACTAGACCATTCATGAAGTTATGGTTTTATTGAAATAGATGCCTCACAGATTATTACACATAGTGATATTAGACAAAGACTTGTTAAAGAAAAAAATTTTTGCTGGATGGAAAATAGACAATGCAGAATTTATTTGACTGTTCAGTATAGGTCAAGACTGTGGCAATAGGGCAGAGGGATTGACCTTAACTCTACTAACAGAAAAAGCAGGAGAATTTTTATACTGGAATGGCCTAATTGAAAAAGACCCTGATGTTGGGGAAGATTGAAGGCAAAAGGAGAAGAGGGCAAAAGAGGATGAGATGGTTGGATGGCATAACTGACTCAATGGACATGAGTTTAAGCAAACTCAAGGAGATAGTGAAGCACAGGGAAGCCTTGTGTGCTGCAGTCCATGGCGTTACGAAGAGTCAGACACGACTCAGCAACAGCACACCAATGGAGAAGTACAAGAGGATGTTGGGGGAGAGGGAGGTTGATCGCTGTGCTTAGGATATCTGTATTTGGTAACTGGTACTTACCTAAATTTGACTCCTACTGCCCCCTGTGTGTGTAAGTGTTGCTCAGTCATGTTTATTTGCGTCCTCATGGACTGTACAGTCCCTGGAATTCTCTAGTCAGGATATTGCAATGGGTAGCCTTTCCCTTCTCCAAGGGATCTTCCCAAACCAGGGATTTAACCCAGGTCTCCCACATTGCAGGCGGATTCTTTACCACCTGAGCCACAAGGGAAGCCCCCTACTCTCCCTTAGAAACTGAAAAGCAGAGATACTTTCTTGATGATTACATTTCAAAGAAAGTTCCCAAATCCTTGAGAAAAATAAACCTGGATTTATAAAGTTTGCAAGAGAATATAAGATTTACATCTAAAAATAGTGGACAAATCATTCACAATTTCAGGTTTTCTAAAAATGTGTAATCTAAGAAATGAAGGTCTGAGGACTATAGTCAGGAATAAACCTGTCTAAAGTTTGGACAAGCTGAGGGAAACAGACTTTCTTAGACTTGTCTGTTATTCAATAATTCCCTTATATGACAACTATATACTCAACTGAAATAGCTTCAGTCCTGTATGGAACTCTGAAATTAGTAGTGCTTTCCTTTAAAGAAAAAGAAAAAGCTCTGTGGAAGCTTAGACTTGGATCTGCCATGCTAAATACCATGACTGCAAAATACAAGCACTTTGTGTTTCTACTTGCCACTTTCGATTTATTGCACTATTCAATTTTCTCTGAAGGGAAAAAAAAAGTATATGCACACGTATTTGAAGATCTTATTTTAACACACATGCAGCCTGTGAAAATGTTTCTACTAGAATTTTAAGGCTTTTGCTGAACTGGCTGAATTTTGTATCCTGCAGTAGAGCTAACTATTCTTTTGCTTACCCAGCTGTAAGTTTTGCTTATTGTTATGTATAATGTATGAAGAAGCACCAATGTACAGTGTTTCTTTTGCAGGAAGATTATGAACTAAATCAAAAGTATTTCCAATATAAATAATAAAATAGAAACGACAATTTACAGTAGAGCCAGAAAAGCTTAGCTACGCAAATAAAATGTTCACAGCTACTTCAGAAAACAAATCATTCAAGGCATATTGTGGGCATAAGGCTTATTATTTGTTCAAGCTCACTGGAGATATTTTTCAGTTCACGTGTGGAACTTCGTGTCAAGGCTTACTTCATTTTCTGGTGAAAGTTAATCACTCAGTTTTTTGACTACACACTTAACACATAATACCAGATAGAGGAGAATAAAGCAGATTTAAAGAATTATCCACAAATTAAAGACAAGGATATTTGCATATGAGAAGAGTTTTCTAAAACCTAATAAGCAACACTGAAGACTCAAACTGCAAGAAGAGAAAGCTATTCAAAGATGCCTCTTGGACAGTCTCTTCTTATACACTGAATAAGATCAATATGACTTTAAAATTTATGGAAAACGACAATGAAGCAAATGGCCCCAAGTAGAAGAGACTTTTGTCATAACTTCCCTCAACTTGGTATTGAATTAAACTTGAAATATAAGCAATTCTGAACCAAAAGAAGCATTATTTCTCATTTCAGTACCATTGTTGGCTGTGTAACCTGGGCAATAAATATTTAGGGGTCACTCAAAACTGTTCTTTTGCATTTACTAAATGATGGATGGTGTCCGGATCTCTCTTGGCTATTATCGATTAGAAGTATTAAAAATATACTGAATAGTCTCTCAGAAAGAGATGTTTTGGTCTTGAATCTAAATGGTACTCTATCAAATTAAATGTGCATAGACCAGTTGTCCTTGAGAAGAGCAGTTTGGGCAACAGCCAAATTAAAATTTTAGAGAAGAAACAGAACATTATTAAGCTAGTGTTTTTGGCATGTTGTACTATTACTAAAAAAGGAAAAAGGGGGTTTGTGTGTGTGCATGAACTCACACTCATCTGAGTGCTTGTCTCCGTATGTATTTTTTTTCTCTTAGTCTCTAAGTCGTGTCTGACTCATTTGAGACCACATGCTTTTAAGTTTGTTTTCCACATATATTGAAATTGTTCACTCTGAATGCATGCACCTGTATTCTAGTTTATTATTATCATTTCATTACCTCTATTCTTTGTTACTTATTTTAGGGCCACTGAATTTTTGAGTCTGTAGCACAGATAGCCTCAGTGTTTCTTGAATATCTTGACTTCAACTTAAATTCCATTGTGTTGTAAAATATATATGTCTCCTGCACACCAAAATCTCTTAAGTATATTGTAATCTGTCACATTTAGCTCTAATTTCCTCTTTTCTTTAAATGACTTATCTCAGCTTGAACTCTTTTACAACTGTTTTCACTTTCCAGAGCCATGGAGATATTAAATTTCTCCATTTCCCTAAACAAAACACATCAACAAAAATCCTATATGTCATATGTGTCTTAGGATATTGAATGTGTAGGAGAAATATGTGGTATGACAAGACTTTCAGCAAAATAAATTTAAGAATTTGTTGGTGGTTATATCTCTGGTCTCAAATTACCCTAAACATTACTTTTTTTCTTCCATATATATATAGGTACTTCATTTTCTAATAAGTCAAATTTCATTATTGTTATAGTTTAACATGATGTGTATATAAAACATTTGCTAAGTATTAATCTATCATTAAACTCTGGGAGTTTGTGATGGACAGGGAGGCCTGGCGTGCTGCGATTCATGGGATCGTAAAGAGTTGGACGCGACTTAGCGACTGAACTGAACTGAATTGAACTGTGTAGCTTAAACAAGAAATATTCATCAAAGTTGTAGAGGCAGAAGGGAAGTCCAAGATCTGGCCCCTGGGGTCGGTTCTTGGTGAGGGCCCTCTTTCTGGTTTGTAGAAAGTAGCCTTCTCTCTGTGTCCTTATATGGCAGAAAGAGAGCATGCTATCTGGCCTCTTCTTCTAACGGTCTCTACATTTTATTTTGTCACTTTTCACTAATTTGCAACTTCCCAGTAACTTTTTCATTTCATATAACTGTTGTGGCGTGGTTAGTCGCTCAGTCGTGTCTGACTCTTTGCTACCCCATGGACTGTAGCCTGCCAGGCTCCTCCATCCACGGGATTTTTCTAGGCAAGAATTTCTAGGCGTGGGTTGCCATTCCCTTCTCCAGGGGATCTTCCCAACCCAGGGATCGAATCCAGGTCCCCCACATTGCAGGCAGACTCTTTACCATTGCAGCCACTAGGGAAGCTTATATACGTATATCTGAATATATATATGTATATATGAATCACTGCTATATACCTGAAACTAACACAACATTGTTAATCAACTATACTCCAATAAAAATTTAAAAAATTAAATGTGACGTATATATTAAATATTAAACTATATGTAGATTGAGCAGTTTTATGAGAAGCTCCAGTTACTGTCTTATTTACTCTACTTTGTATTTAATTATTTTTCATATTGTACTCAGTTTTTATAATTGCTGTCTGTAGGGAAGGATGGTTCATGCAACTTCATTGCTTGTTTGCTATCATGGGTATGATAGATTAAATTAGTTTAATAAGTGTTAACTTTTTGGATCAAAAACAATGTTATAATTAATGCTTTATCACTATTTCCTAGATTAATTGTTGATGCAAATATAAAATATACATATTTTAGTGTAGATTATATTATGAAATGAGTATTCTCAGTGAAAAATGTGTTAATTTATTATAGTATTATGTTTAAAACACTCCAACTATCAAATTTTGACTGCTTAGTTTATGACTTACAGAACATATTCATGACTTTGCTATTCTGTTTAATGCTTCCCAATTGAATCTTAGCCTCCTAGCATATATTACTATGATTTTTTTCCGTGTTCACTGCTGGGGTTTTACTAAATGAGAGGTGATAGAAGTGATATTCAAATGAGAATTTTCTGCTTACTGACTGACATGAACTACCACAGCCATGGTATTAATCTTCTCACAATCCCCTTAACCACTATAGGAGAGAACCGTATAATTTATTTAGTTAGGTGATTTCTCTGATCTTCTTAAGTTGTATAAATTATTCAAGACATACTATTGAGAAAATGTAAGTTCTGTTGACAGTCAAAACCTTATGATTCAATGCGCGTCTGTGAGTGCACATGCTTTATTTACTCAGCCAACAAAGACAGGATTTTTTATTGGATGCAAAAATATATGTATATCTTGAATGTTTAATGGATAACTTAACATGTGTCTTAGATAGCATTTGGGCTTTCCTATGTTTTGGAGATAAATATAATTTTGTATCACATCTCAAACTCTGAGGATTATGAAAGTTGACTGTCTTCCATGATTTTTCTTCTTAAATATTCATAGGAACTTAATTTCTCATGTTTCCCAGTAGTACTGTTATTGGTGAGTTTGTTAGAATTTCTTCTTGACCTACCATTATATTCCTCACTTTATTTAAAATCAAACAAGAACCTTAGGTAATTCCTTGACAATTATACAGAGAACATATATCTGCCATTTATTTTGCTAATGCTTTGGTCTCCCTTGGCATCTCAGGTTCATTCCATAGTGAATCTTTGTTTAATGTCCTTCCTGGGGGTTCAGATTTTCTTCTTTTATTATGTAGGGAAATTCAAGTTCCTTTACTCCTTCCCCATATTTAATGAAAAAAAAAATTCACTTTGTAAGTAGCAACTTTTTTTTAATACTTGTAGTTAAATAGCACCTTTATATATATTTCAGAAAAACTATAATTTAAATACATCTTTGTAGATAATATGCAGGAATTATTTTGAAAAGGTAATATTTCTTTTATTTTTTACATGATGTGGTGTATTAAAAATATCAACCTGAATAAGGTGATATTTATTTTACATAAGATTTTAATATGTGCTGCAATTGATTAATATTTACATAATTTATTTGCTCTGAATGCCATAAGAAAATACTATAGACGAGGTGTCTTAACCAGTGGAAATTTGTTTTTTCTCAGTTACAGAGGCTGTAAGTCTAAGCTATGGAGTCAGCATAGTCAGATTCTGCTGGGACCTCTGTTCCTGGTTTGCTGAAGACTAACTTCTCTCTGTGGCCTCTCATGGCACAGAGAGGGCGAGCTGACTCTTGTCCTCTTCTTATAAAAGGACACACTCCTATCAAGCTAGGGATCTAACCTTAGGACCTCATTTAATCTTATGTAATTACTTCCTAAAAGTCCTGTCTCCAGGTACAGTCACATGGGCTGATATGTAGGACTTCAACATATGAATCTGAGAAGATAGAATTAAGTTCATAGTAGTTATTATTGAGTAGTTGTAATATCATGGCCCCTACCATATGTTTACTCTATATAGAGTTTACATATATTGTTCTTATTTTTTCTTTCTTTATTTTGAATATAATTTTATAACTGTGTCCTTTGGAAATGACTTAACACCTCCTTATCACTTGGTGGTCAAAAATTGTATAACTAAAGTCTCTCATATCTAATAAAAACTGACTTGGATTAATTTATTTTGAATTTTTAACTTAAACTATTTGGATTCATAGTTTATTTTATATACATTTGCTAGTATGTTTTAGTTTGTACATAAAATAATGAGGGCCTCATGCATTCCTGTTTTTAAATATTAATTAGTGTCCATCCATCTGTTTGCTTCTTCTGAAGCAACTGTTGGTAGATTGACCCAGGCTGTGAAAAGAGTGACTAAAAGAACAAAGAATGAAAGGCAGTGCTAGGATTTAAGTCACTTGTGACTAAATCAGCAAAGGACATCTGCTAAACCAAAGTGCACATCAATTGCAAAGGTAGCTTTTCAGACATTCCCTAGATAAGGTCTATTCTCTCCAGGTTTCACAACAGCCAGTGCCTACAAAAAGGCATTTAGTATTAATTTAGAAGGATTTGATATTTATATTTACAACTGAATTACAATCATGAAGAAAAACTCAATACTTCTAGATTTTTACAAGCTTCAAATTATTTGATTTTTACTAAGGCAAGTACATATACCTTTTTGAAGAAAATATGTAAACATTCAAATTAAGAAAAAAATTAACACTCAGATAATAATTTTGTAGAGATTTCCTTGTAGAAATTATTCAGATATAACAACTTCACACCAAAGAAAAAGAACTGGAAGCATTTTTTAGTCAGTAGTTCTAACTTGTAGAGTTTTCTGTTTTCTGATGCTTTCAAGATACACCAATTAGATGGGGTAAAAAAAAAAAAAAAGACTTACCTTGTTGCAAAAGTCTATATTCATGTGCCAGCATTCCATTTCCTTATCTTCTTTTGAAAGCAAGTTTAAGCATTTGCTCTATTAATTTCTCCAAAATAGAGATTTACTTTGTAATCAATATTTTGATTTACTGTATTCAAATCTTCTTATTTAAACAGAAATTACTAGTGGCTATTATTAGATTAATTTTAAAATGCTGATAATATATATTTCTATACATTTTTTTCATGATGAAGATTTTTTTATTTCACAAAGGTGTTTATCAAAATGCTCAAGAGGGAGCCTGCCACTATTGAAAAAATTAATAAATAGCAGTCTCAAACATTAAGAATTTCTTGTTCTTATTGAGGAAGGAAAAGAAATTCACAGATTCATTAGTCATTATAGTTGAAGATAAATGAAATGTGAATTACTATAAGTGGTATAATACGTTGAGTGATGGTATTTTAGACTGGCATTATTTAAGTGTCATTTTTGGAAGAAAGAGAATATTAAATTTATGTTGCAATGAACAGACAAGAAACATATGAGATAAATTCAAACTATATAAAGTAGTTGTGAGAATTGCATGAGAATTATACTATTCATCTCAATGCAGTTTTGAGATGAGCTTGAACTAAGTAGAATATTTATTTTGGGAGACTGTACATGAATTGAAAGGTTATTCATCCAAGGATTAATCTTGTATGTTATAGTCAACATTTAGTGATCTAAGGAAAAGCATATTACTTCTGTGTCCCTCAGTTTTCTTACATGCCTTATAAATTTTATAAACCATAATCATCCCATGTGTAATATGTGAGAATCATAGAATCATATTTAATATCATTTTAAAATAAATGGTGAACATAAAGATGAAGAGAAGATTTACTGAGGGAAATATTATACCTTGTTAAATTTTCAGAACAAGAAGTTTTAGACAACTATGTTACCATGGTGTCTACTTAATGTATTCAACATTTTATAAAGAAGAAAATTTGAGAAAGTGAAGAGAATAAACACATACAAACACACATACTCACAGCTTTCATCAGTTGCATAAGGGAGGGACAAAATTCCTTAAAAACATGAAGAAATCTTGAACTCCTCCAGGGGAAAAAAAAACATAAGAAAAAATATTTTTAAGAAGTTTAAGCAAGAGAGAAGACAGGTATTGCTGCTCTGGTTGTTTCATCATCAAAAATCATTATAGGAGGTGACATGAAGGAATAAGATAAGAAAATGTTTACAGGTAAATGAATTCAGGTAACATGCCAATTCCTAATAATGGGGACATATTATGATTGAAATATGAATGTACCTGAGGGATGTGTTTATTCCTAACAATAAATACGGGGTTTAATGTGATCTTCCAAATAGGGATTCTTCATTTTATTAAATATACTTTGGTGGCTTAGTCACTAAGTCGTGTCCGACTCTGGCACCCCCATAAACTGTAACTTGCCAGGCTCCTCTGTCCATGGGTTTCTCCAGGCAAGAATACTGGAGTGGGTTGCCATTTCCTTCTCCAGGGGATCTTCCTGACCCAGGAATCAAATCCAGTTCTCCCGCATTGCAGGCAGATTCCTTAATGACTGATCTATGAGGAAAGATAAATATACTTTATGGTATCCTAAGTAATAACATGAAGCAGAAAAATTTGACCCATTTAATCACAGGAAAAATCTTCTATAATAATAGCTACTGTTCACTGATAACCTACTGTGTTTCAAGTAATATGTCTTTTGCATTCTTTATCTAAATAATGCCTTCACAATTAAGGTGTCACAGAAAGTTCCAGATATTCTATGTTAATGATACTTTCAGCTGTTGAGGTGTCAGGTAGGAATCTGAAGGAGCCTGAGCAGAGTTCCCTGTTTGACTCATTGGGACATAAACATATCATCTTCTCTGTGTGCAGTAAAGTGAAAGTTAGAAAGCAATGGTATAATTCTCACAATGGTCGTATTAAATATTTATTGTAATCATCCTTGCTTTACATAAATTTGAGCTGAAATAAGTTTACTAATTCTATTTAAAGAAGTCAAATAACATTCTCTAGATCCCATGGCTAGAGAATCTTGTGCATTCTAAATATGTCTGATTCAATCTTGAGCTTTCAAGGACTGAATGCACTTTACACATACACATGTTAGAACCTCTCCATACACATCTCTCTACTTCCAACTCATCTGTGTACTCTCTTTCCTCTCTTCTGCCCCTTCTTGGGTGAAGATATTTATGCATTTTTTAATTCCACCTGCACTGTTTTACTTTCAAATCTTAATTTACATATGAAATATAGCAGAAAGAGTGTAGACTTTGGAATCAGAGAAACCTGGGTTGTAGCCCAAATTTTAAATGGGCTACAAAAATAGGCTACAGTAATATTTCATGTGGGTTAAATTAGTTAACTGCAAACTCGAATTCCAGTTTAGCTTGATGAATGTAAATGTATATGGGAAAGCCACCTAAATCAATGGAATATATGGAATCTCTCATTAAGCTGGTTTATGGTGGGTGATCCAGTTTCAATAGTTTATGTCAGTGAAGGTGGCCCAGAGTAGAGTTAGCAGACAAAAGCCCCTGCTAATATCTTCAGTTGCTATCCAGTGTCCTTGATCATCTCAAGGACTGGTTGACCATCCGCTCTTTAACGACTGTGATCTACAAAAAAAAAAAAAAAAAAAAATCTAAAAATGATGTTTTGAATCAGGTTTCATGAACAAGTAATGACTTTCCCTCATATATGTCCTCCCAGCAATTAGCTCCAGCCAGTGTACACTATGTATTATTCTATAATATGAAAGAACATGTTTCATAGTTACTGAATTTCTCCAGACATTCAGTTGAGAAGACAGTGTACTGTGATATCTGGGAAGGGTGTAGAAGTAAAAATATATATTATTAACATCTAGATGGAGCACAGAAGAGTTTCTAGTGGGTCAACGTTTCTCTAAATTACGGCAAAGCAAAAGCAGTGTCTTGTTGGGTAAGCATGGTCTACAGCTAAATGTGCAACTAGTGGGATACAGTTGTGTCCATTTTGTCTCAGTCACAAGTCTCCTCAAGGGCAAAACTTTCTCCAGTGCTGGACTCCACCATAGTACAGTGAATTCTGTGCTAAATTCCTGCTGGTTGAGGTTTCTTCAGTGCTGGACTGCAGTAGGATATGGCTGCTTCCAGTCCCAGCTGTTGACAAAAGATAGTTTTTGCCAGCTCATAGTTCCAGAACCACTTGATTTTCTGCGCTGCCCCCCAACACCTCCTCTAATGGCTCCACAAAAGGTTGCCACACGTGAGGCTCCTCACCTGGCTCTCTCTTAGGTGACTGTTGTGCATCCTGAGGTGACCATCCTCAACACCATGGAGAATCTATTTTCAGAAGCAGTTTAGTGCCACTTTTCACCATATAGTGAGCCATAAACGTGTCCTCACCTTCCCCACCCCACGCCATCTGTGGTCAGGGGAGGAAGAAAGGCTCCTCAGATAGCAGTCACAGCTCTGCGGGCAATAGATGTGATAACATACATATACCTGCCTGCATGCACACACAGGATTCCTAGTACATTATCTCACACAGACTGAAATATGTATATTCAGTTCTCTTTCTTCTTGCCTTGTCACATGATGACTTAACCAGTTATGGAGTCTAGAGAACTAGAGATTGAGAGGCCAGTAAGAATCTTTATTCTTTCTTCATTCCTCATTCAATTTGGGTCCTTTCTTACTCCCTTCATATTTATAAATGTTCTTGAATAATTTCTACTTCTTTGTTCAGGAACTCATAATTTCTATCATGGTTAATTAATATTTTTCTCAGATTATTTTCTATCTTGATTTAATCCCCTTAAAGCCATTTTTCATTTAGCTACTAGGGTGATTTTTATTAAAATTTAGATATGATCATGGTGTCCCTTTGTTGGAAATAGTCCAATGTTAAAATACTTTGGGGATAATAATCAAGCTCATTACTGAGAAGTTAAGAATGTTTCTTTTCTAGGCTCAACTACTTTTCAGTCACTTATCATTTCATCTCCTAAACTCTGTGTGCTATTCATAAACAGTACTGTACTCTAAACAATATTTAAATTTAATCAGAGGTACAAACTACTATATATAAAATACATTGGCTATCAGTATGTATTGTATATTATAGTGAAATATAATAACCATTATTATTTTATTTAAAATCACCACTATTTTGTGATGATTTTAAATGGAGGATAGCCTATAAAAATGTTGAGTCGCTATGTTGGACACCTGAAACATGTATTTGATTTGTAAATCAAATACACTTCTATAAAAAAAAAAGTTTACAAGAGAAAGTTAAACTTTAGTAATTCTGAACTGCTTGCATAATTCATATTATTTTACTTTTATTTATTACCTAGCATTATGAATGGTCAATGAATGATTGTTAGACAAGCAAGTATATGTATGAATAAAACGGGTTAGAGAAGAATGAATGGAGGAACAAACAAACCAGCAGTTTCTTTTCATTCAGTTGTGTGAAGAACACTCACTCATACTTGATATTTGGAGATGACTAATTTCATACATTATTGCAGAGTAAAATATGCATCGTAGATTTATTCAGTACAGTATGTGATGCTCATGTAAATATAATTTTACATAAGTTTGATATAAAATATGCATATGTAAAAATTCAAAATCACTCATTAAGATAGCAGTACAGTGAGAATGCTTTAAATGCTTAAAAAAAGAAAAAAACAAAAGAAAAATTAACAGTTCAGTAAGAAAACAATTAACCAGCTAAGGACAGAGAGCTTGATAACTCTAGGAGAGGTAGAACTACTCCATATAGATTGCTATATGGAGAAATGGAAATAAAATATGTAAAGACAGTTGATTTAATAATGTGGAAAGCTAGAGAACATTATAGAAAGCTGGGGAATGGACAGAAATATCACTCTCTTGCAGAGAATTTAAAATAGGTGATTTTTTTTTAAGAAATGAAGGAAACAAGAATAAAAATATACTGGAACCTCTTAATTATAAATCAGCAAGAAGGTCATTTTGGAGCTTCCCAGGTGGTTCAGTGGTAAAAGAATTTGCCTGCCAATGCAGGCGCCACAGGAGCCGTGGATTCAATCTGTGGGTTGGGAAGATACACTGAAAAAGGAAATGACAACCAATTCCAGTATTCTTGCCTGAATAATCCCATGGATAGAGGAGCTTGGAGGGCTACAGTCCATGGGGTCACAAAGAGTTGGACACAACTGAGTGATTGAGCATACATGCATGCAAGAAGGCATGTTAGTTAAGATGAATATGACTAGAATCTCAGGGCCAAGCATTCTCATTCAGGAATCTGGTAGGGTCAGACTCCTACCGGGTGCTGTAATTGGAATGTTTCTGTTCCCCCCAAATCCATGTTAATCCTAAACCCAATGGGATGGTATCAAGAGGTCAGGCCTTTGGAAGGTGATAGGTCATGAGAGTGGATCTCTTTTAAGAGTGAGGTTAGTGCCCTTATAAAGAGATCACAGAGAGCTCACTCATCTCTTCCTCACTTGTGAAGATATTGTGAAAATAGAGCAGTCTATGAACTAGGAATCACAGCAGTAAATCTGCCAGTGCCTTGATCTTGGACTTCCAGGCTCTGGAACTGTGAGAAATAAACTTCTGTTATTTACAGCCTATCCAGTCTGCTGTGTTTGTTATACCAACCTGAACAGACTAACATACCAGTTTAGACTTTTCTGAGGTTATTTGGATTTGTTATGAAGAAAATAAAAATCATGGAGTCAATGCTATTTGATATACTGAGCTTGCAGTTTGAGCCTCATTCCTGAAAGATGTCTTGTGAAATAATGTAGAACATCAAAAAGTTTTAAAAACATATTTTGCCTATACTGGAATCATGCTAACTGATCTTCCTAGTAGAAACTACATCTTATGTTCCATCCTGTTAACATTTAGTCTTCACATGTGGAAGAGAAGACTACTTTTGATGAATATGATTCCATTTTCTTGAAAGCTTTTGAGAGCAAAGAGAGAAAATAATTTCTAGAAAGAGAAGAAGTCATCTAGCAATACTCACAGAAGTTTTAGAAGTCCATTAACAGAATGTTTTCTCACCTAGCCCATTTGCTTAAAAGCTTCAACTAACATTGCCACATAGAGATTTTCTGCCTTGATTCTGACCTGGTTTTCTCCCAGGGAGTGGAGCAAGGCAAGAGAGACAAGGGAGATTGGCTCTTTGAGATACCATTAAAGATTAGTTGTTTATTTTTCAGTCTGCTCAAATTTAGATACCCAGACCACCTATATAAATACCACAGATGATGCTTTTTAGAAGTGCAGTCTGCAGGCAACCAGTAAAGAATCCACCTGCAATGCTGAAGACTTGGATTTGATCCCTGGGTTGGGAAGATCCCCTGGAGAAGGGAATGGCTACCCTCTCCAGGATTCTTGCCTGAGGAGCCTGGTGGGCTACAGTCCTTGGGGTCGCAAAGAGTTGACACAACTCAGCAACTAACAGACTGCAGGCAATACTCAGACTTATTAAAACAGGTCTTGAAAGATGTCTTAAAATACTCTGAGACAATTTTTATGCTCAGCAAGCACTCTGACCACCACTCTAGGGTCTGTTCTACAAGCGTGTTGGGAAACTTAATGCCAAACTAAGGTGGAATACAGAAAAAAAAAAAAAAAAAGAATAGCGTAGGATAGAAAATAGAGCACAATAGTATGATTATTTTGTTCAATGAAATGTTAGCACAAGTGATATGTGTCACTTCCACTGGAGTTTTTCAAAGCCTAAGCATAGTTTATAATATTCTCTTTCTTCTGCCAAGGTGATCTTAGAAGCAAATGTTAAGACGAAGCTACTATCAGCTAAAATCCAAGAATAACCACAATAAGCTAAAAACCCTACCAACACTATATATTCCTAGTGTGAGAAATAAGCTTTTGCAGTGCTAATCCATGAGATTTTAAGCTTGTTACTACAGAATACCCTGGGATGTACTACGGCCAATTACCATTGCACTCACATAGGACTGAGATATGTTTTTAATACCAACAACCCATCTTTTCTTCTATTTCATATTCATTTAGCTTCAGGGGGAAATCTACTGCTTTCTGTTTGTTGCTCTTTGAGTCTTTTTCTTCCCTATGGGCTTCTCTTTCCCTCTTTTATTAGTGTGTTTTTATTCTTATCTTAACTTTTGTGACTTTAGTTCAGTTCAGTTGCTCAGTCGTGTCCAACTCTTTGCGACCCCATGAATCGCAGCACACCAGGCCTCCCTGTCCATCACCAACTCCCGGAGTCCACCCAAACCCATGTCCATTTAGTCGGTTATGCCATCCAACCATCTCATCCTCTGTCGTCCCCTTCTCCTCCTACCCCCAATCCCTCCCAGCAGCAGGATCTTTTCCAATGAGTCAACTCTTCGCATGAGGTGGCCAAAGTATTGAGTTTCAGCTTCAGCATCAGTCCTTCCAGTGAACACCCAGGACTGATCTCCTTTAGGATGGACTGGTTGGATCTCCTTGCAGTCCAAGGGACTCTCCAGAGTCTTCTCCAACACCACAGTTCAAAAGCGTCAATTCTTCGGCACTCAACTATCTTCACAGTCCAACTCTCACATCCATACATGACCACTGGAAAAACCATAGCCTTGACTAGACGGACCTATGTTGACAAAGTAATGTCTCTGCTTCTTAATATGCTGTCTAGGTTGGTCATAACCTTCCTTCCAAGGAGTAAGCGTCTTTTAATTTCATGGCTGCGATCACCATCTGCAGTGATTTTGGAGCCCAGAAAAATTAAGTCAGCCACTGTTTCCCCATCTATTTGCCATGACGTAATGGGACCGGATGCCATGATCTCAGTTTTCTGGATGTTGAGGTTTAAGCCAACTTTTTCACTCTCCTCTTTCACTTTCATCAAGAGGCTCTTTAGTTCTTCTTCACTTTCTGCCATAAAGGTTGTGTCATCTGCATATCTGAGGTTATTGATGTTTCTCCTGGCAATCTTGATTCCAGCTTGTGCTTCCTCCAGCCCAGCGTTTCTCATGATGTACTCTGCATATAAGTTAAATGAGCAGGGTGACAATATACAGTCTTGATGTACTCCTTTTCCTATTTGGAACCAGTCTGTTGTTCCATGTCCAGTTCTAACTGTTGCTTCCTGACCTGCATACAGGTTTCTCAAGAGGCAGGTCAGGTGGTCTTGTATTCCCATCTCTTTCAGAATTTTCCACAGTTTTTCAAAACTTTTCCTCAAATGACTGGGTATGCAAATGACAAATAACTCTACAATGTGTGTGTCATTAGACTGCTTTAGTATTTTTACTATTGCATTGAATGTTTAAAATTGGCTTTTTGAATGGGATGAGTGTTATCTAAGTTAAGTTTGCTATTGAATCAAAGTCCATAGTGGGGATTTTGAAAAGTCCTCTTCTTATGTGTCCTACATGTTAAACTGGCATCTTTGAAGTTGAATACATTTTTCATAGACTGTTGTTGTTGATATGTTTTTGAATGATTAGAAACGTATTTTATCTTGTGAACATCTACAAATTTCTTTTGCTTCCTCACATTTTCTGTTTAATATTAATTCCTCCTTTTAAAACTTAAGTTGTAGGACAGATTAATTGATGTACACAAGCTTTATCTTAAATTTGAATATTTGCTAATATATATCTGTAGCTGTGCATGTGTCTGTAAGGATCTTTGATCCAAGTGTGTGATCTTACACCATTAAATATTCTAATGGTATTTGTGGTTCTCTCTGTCCTGAGAATGAAAATATATATATATATAACATCATTCAGAGTACATTTAGTTTATTAACTTTCTTGTAATAGATGCACCTGTTCATTTTTAAGGAACCACTGCTTTCCATTTCTCTCTCCCACCATATCATGTCATCCATAGTAATCTGTAATGAATGTGCAGTGGAAACAGCTACAGAATAAAGATGGAGGTGAAGTGATTCTAGCTATTTTAGAAAGAAACTCAGGGCTAAAAGTGTGAAAGTAGAGTAATAGTGAAGGGGTAACCTCCTCTGACACTTCTCAGAAGATATACAATTCATACATAGGGCCTATTGTATGTGAATTCTTGTTATATTTACCTTAGAGATAAAGGGAAAGCAATCACACATATGGAAAATTTTCTAGAGAACCTTTTCAATATAATTATGATTAATGCTTCATAGGAAATAAGACAAACTATAGTACAAATACTAAATATGTTTTGATTTAACATTAAAAACATTATTCAATAATACATTTTGTGTCCGATGATATGGACATGACTAAAATCTAGCAAGGATTTTAAAATGTTGGGAAAATGCTTGTTTCCTGTATGTATGGTCTTTTGTGGCCCTATTCAGTTATAATTACTGCCCACCTAAGAATAAACAACTGAAGTCACTGCCATTTTATCTGTCACTGGCCAAATATGTCCAGTGGGAAAAATCTCAGATTATAAATGTTTTGTGGTATAGAGTAGGTGACCAGCTGATGATTCAAGCACTTCCTCTTTGTCTTCCAAGTTTGTGACATCAGATGAATAGATCTTTTTGTTTTTTTAATAAAGGATATTATTTTTAAAGTACCTGGTTATGAGTTAAAGTACCTGGTTAAAGTACCTGGTTCAATTCTGTAAAATCAATAGTCAAATGTAGAGAGGTAAGTGGGTTATATTGAGAAACAATTGTTTAAATTCCTTAAGAAGTTTAAAGTATACTTGAAATATAGTTGAAATAAGCTCAAGTGATTAGATGATAATCTACTGTCTTTCCCATCGTGGCCTGGTGTTTTACCAAAGAATTTGCTGAGGTCTAAGAAAGGTAGAAATTTCTCAGTGTTTCTTGTCATACTCCAAATTTCCTATAATTATTTGAATTTTATACACCTGTTGTTGTTCATTGATATTTAATTGAAAGTTGAAGTGTATTAATCAGGTAACATTATCTTATATTACCTGTGATCATAACCACTCACCATACTTTCACTGGAAGGATAAATGGTTGAGGTGGTATTAACAACCATCTATTTAAAAGAACATAATTAAAATCACAGGATATATAATTTTTTATAATTATATAAAAATATAATTGAAATCACTCATTCAGTTAAAAGGTGCAGTGTGTAAGAAGTAGGTCTTGTTCAGAGTTTTCCAGAGAAATATAACCAATAGAATAAAACCACTGAGGCATAATTGGCTCTTACTTGGGGGAGAGTCAACTGACTTTTCTAGTGTAGCCTTCACCTGATTGGATGAAGCCCATTCACATTAAAGAGAGCAATCTGTTTTACTCAGTCTACCTAATTAAACATTAATCACATCCCAAAACACAATCACAGAAACACCAAAATGATATTTGACCAAATATTTGGACAACCCATGGTCTAGTGAAGTTTCTACATTAAGTTAACTATCATCCAGTGTAATCACTTTTTTTAATCAATAATTCCTATTTGTTATTTGGAAAATATGCTTGATTCTCTCTTTTATCTGTAAGTCAAGTTATGTGCCAAATACCACTTGCTTTCCATTCCTTAAAAGTGGTAATGCAGAATTAAAGTGCTGGTTTCATAATACACATTGAGTTCCTTGTAAGAAATAAACAAATGATCGACATGTTAACATTACCAATATGTTATAATATTTTAATATATTCAGTGGAGACCATATCATCCACTATATGACATAAATAATGAACACTATCTAAGGAAAAGAAGAAAAACAATCTGTAAAATCTTTTGAATAATTCATGAATAGATGTGTACATACCTTGTGTTCTCTAAGCTAAAGTAGGTACAATATTATGGAATATGATAAAGGGTGAAAACTGATACAACCTAGTTAGATTTTATTTCAAAGTGTGTATAGTAAGGGTAGTTCTGAAGTATTTTTCAGTATATTTTATCAATTGATATCAGATTAAAAACTGTTAAATTTACTCTCTAATCCAGGAACTTTGACTGAAACCATGTTCAAATAAATTTGATTTGAGGATGTTCATTTGTAAAATTTTTAGAAGAAAATACATGATCTCTAACAAAACATCTTGTTTTATGATTCTGTATTCTATATGATAAGTAGCAAATCTGTAGCCTGTGTATTTAAAAAATTAGAAATGCATCATTTACAAAACAGAAAGTTTTACATAAAAATTAAATGTAATTTTCTGAAAGAAATAAAATCTAACAACTTCTCCCTAACTTTGCATATGGTATCTGTTTATAATATGGGTACAATCTTTCCATTTTCTTTCTCATTCACTATTTGAACAAATTTTTATTGAGTATGATGCACTCATCATTCCTACATTGTCCAATTCTTTGCCTTCTCCATCTTTGGTAGACAATTTTATTTGCAATTCACATTCTAAAACAAAAAACTGATTTTTGTTTTGTCTAACTAAATTGATGAATTAGTCTACAAAGTCATATGTAGTATTAAAAGATTATTCGGTACTGGGATGTTACCAAGTAGTAAAATTTTCTTCAAGAAATGTGACTGGTTCCTTTGTCCTTCTTTCAGTCGCTATCCAGATTGACACCATATGACTCAGTTTTACGTGGAGGGAATAGAAGGAAAAAGTCTCAATTTGCTCATAGTGAATATGAGTACTGATGCTACTGTTTACTGAATAAATTAGTTACTATTATCTTTTGTGTTAGTGTCACCAGAATAAAGAGGAACAGATTAATAAAATAGTATTTTACACTAAGGAACTTCTTACCAAATACATCAATACAAGGAAAGATATTCACAAATGAGTCTGAATACTTGGTTTATCTTTAGAGGAATGACATAAATTTGATGCCATCAGTTATGAGTACATAAAACTGTGAAAATACATTACTTTTAAAAAATGTAATCATTTAGACAGCACTTGTCTTGCTACTATACCTCTTACCAAGAGGTGGCAGTACCATAGTTTCAACATTCATCAGTTGATGGGAAATACTTAATACTGACTCAGGGCATCTTTTTTTTTCTTCTGAAATTAGTAATACAAGTCAGTATTTAAGTTCATTCTCATAGAAATAAACTGTATGATCATTACGACACGTTTTTTGTAGACCATTATTAATCTTCTTTTTAGATACTGTCTAGAACTTTCTTTTTATTACAGGCAATGTTCTCTAATGATTGCCAGCACATACAAACCTGGCTGCCTTACCACCATATTCAGTTCTTAGTGTGCTTAAGAAACAGTAAGTATGAAGGTAACTTGAGTAAAAATACAATTTATTGTATTTACTGATATATGGGGGTGGCCCAAAATATATGTTACAGTGTTTATGTGAAACAAAGGAGTTTTGAATTAAATGATATAAAACCTTGCTTCTCACAGTGTGGTCCACATTAGTCCCCTAAGAGCTCATTATAAATGTAGAATTTCAGTACCCACTCATTCTTAATCTGAATGTGCATTTTATCAGGATCCCCAAATGATTTGAATCCTAGTAAATGATGAGAAGTACTCATCTGAATTAATGTTTACAAAAATCACTGATAATCATAACTGACCTTAGAACAGTGCTTTATAAGTCTTGTTCCACCAAATCCTCTAAGTGTGAAATAGTACTTCTCTGGTGACCATGAGAAGTGTCCAAGAGTAGGACAGTTAGACTCACATCTGTTTATTATTATTATCATAATCAGAATGCTTAACATGAAATCTGCTGTCTTTACAAATGTTTAGTCCACAATACAGTGTTATGGACTACTGGTATAATGTTGTAAAATAGATGAAATTTTTTTCATCTCTAGAATTTAATCATCTGAAACTTTCTGCATATTGATTAGTAACTCCTCGTTTCTTCCTTTCTCCAACCCCCAGCAATCACTATAACATTGTTTGATTCTTTAATTTGACTATTTGAGATACCTCATATATGTGGATTCGTGCAGTTTTTGTCTTACTGTGTGTAGTTTATTTCACTGACAATAGTATCTTCAAAGTTCATACACGTTATGTGTCACAGAAGGTCATTTGTTTTTAAACCCAAGTAATATTTCATTGTGTGTGTGTGTGTGTGTGTGAATATTTATATTATATTTTCATTATCCATTCATCTACTGGTGGGCATTGAAGTTTCTTTCTTACCTTGAAAATTGTTAACAGGACTGCACTGAACATGAGAGTGCTAATATCTCTTTGAGAATCTGGTTTAAATTACCCAGATGTGTAATTACTGGATTACATAGTAGTAATTCAACAGACTGGTTCCAAATAGGAAAAAGGAATATGACAAGGCTGTATATTGTCACCCTGCTTATTTAACTTATATGCAGAGTACATCATGAGAAACGCTGGGCTGGAAGAAGCACAAGCTGGAATCAAGCTTGCTGGGAGAAATATCAATAACCTCAGATATGCAGATGACACCACCCTCTTGGCAGAAAGTCAAGAGGAACTAAAAAGCCTCTTGATGAAAGTGAAAGAGGAGAGTGAAAAAGTTGGCTTAAAGCTCAACATTCAGGAAACTAAGATCATGGCATCTGGTCCCATCACTTCATGGGAAATAGACGGGGAAACAGTGAAAGCAATGTCAGACTTTACTTTTTTGGGCTCCAGAACTACTGCAGATGGTGTTTGCAGCCATGAAATTAAAAGACGACTACTCCTTGGAAGGAAAGTTATGACCAACCTAGATAGCATATTAAAAAGCAGAGACATTACTTTGCCAAAAAAGGTCTGTCTAGTCAAGGCTATGGTTTTTCTGGTGGTCATGTATGGATGTGAGAGTTGGACTGTGAAGAAAGCTGAATGCCAAAAAATTGATGCTTTTGAACTGTGGTATTGGAGAAGACTCTGGAGAGTCCCTTGGACTGCAAGGAAATCCAACCAGTCCATCCTAAAGGAGATCAGTCCTGGGTGTTCACTGGAAGGACTGATGCTGAAGCTGAAACTCCAATACTTTGGCCACCTCATGTGAAGAGTTGACTCATTGGAAAAGACCCTGATGCTGGGAGGGATTGGGGCAGGAGGAGAAGGGGACGACAGAGGATGAGATGGCTGGATGGCATCAGCGACTCGATGGACATGAGTTTGAGTAAACTCTGGGAGTTTGTGATGGACAGGGAGGCCTGGCGTGCTGCGATTCATGGGGTCACAGAGAGTCAGACACGAATGAGTGACTGAACTGAACTAAATTCTATTTTTAACTTTTTCATAATATTTTTAATGTTTTCTGTAGAAGCTCTATCATGTTGCAGCACACCAATGCACACCAATGTGTGCATGTGGTAGTGTTCCCAACATATTTGTTGAAGAGTAACTTTGATCCATTAAATTGTAATGTCTTTGTTGATATTTTTCATTAAGTTGAGGAAATTTTTCTCTACTGCTGTTTTACTGAAAGTTTTCATCACTAATGAGTATTGGATTTTGTCAAACGCTGATCTGTATCTTCTGATACTATCATATGATTTTTCTTTCCAGTGGGTTGATATGATGCATTATATACCTTGGATAAATCCAACAATGTCTTATTGTATAATTATTTTTATACACTGCTGGCTTTGTTTTCTTCTAGTTGTTTTACAGTTTCAGGTCTACATTTAAGACTTTAATCAATTTTAAATTTTTTGGGGTGTTTCTGTTTGTCATTAGAGAATGGGCCAGTTCCAATGTTTCATGTATCTATTCTTATGCTGGTACAGTACCATTTTGATTACTATAGCTTTGTATTACATTTTGAGACCAGATAGCGTGATGCCTGCAGCACTGAATCTATAGATTTCTTTGGGCAGTATTGATATTTTAGCAATACTGTCTTCCAGGCTGTGAATGTAAATATGTTTCCATTTTTGTGTGTCTTGACTAATTTATTTTATCAATATTTTATAACTTTTGGTATAAAAGTTGTTTTCTTTGTTAGTTAAGTTTATTTCTCATCTGATTTTGGGCAATTGAGTTGTCTATTATGTGGTAAAATGCAAAATCATCACCAACAGTGAACATTATTTAAATTTCTTGAGAATTCTTAGGAAAAATCACTGCATTCAAAACATCTCTAAAGTATTTTAAAGCAGCCACTGTTTAATTTATTTTTTGAAATAGATCACATTTTTGGCCTGATCACTGCTGCCTTAATGATGGGAGCTGCATTGTAAATATATGTCTTTATACTTTATACATTGAAGTAATAATTGGCTCTGTATCAAAGTTAAAAGAGAAGGGCTTTTGCCAAAGCAAAGAAAACAGCTTTATGCTCATATCTTTCACATCACTTATTATTAAGAAAAACTATCCTTGACTACGGTGGAAGCCAGAATTACATGTGACAGGGATCACAGTAATCACACCTCTATTTCTCCTCCACTTTTCCTCTTAGTCTGGTGGTGGTGGTGGTTTTGTTCCTATCTTGTGTCTGACTCTTGTGACTCCATGGACTATAGCATGTCAGACTTCTTTGTCCATGGGATTCTCCAGGCAAGAATACTGGAGTGGGTTGCCATTTCCTTCTCCAGGGGATCTTCCCAACCCACAGATAGCACTCACATCTCCTGCATTGGCAAGCAAATTCAGTACCAGTGAGCCATCAGGGAAGCACTCCTCTTAGTGTAGTATCTGTTAATCTAATTAGAGTGGTAACATGATAAAATGGTACCTTATGTTTCTCTTTAAGCTCTCCACTGTGAGGGGTTGAGTGTATTATATGAAGCAGATGATTAGTATATATGCTTCCTTTGCTCTTGTTACAACTTCAACTTCGTCTGTTTGTATCAATTAACATTCATGACATATGTAATTTTGTACTGATGGTAAAGGGATTTTAAGTTATGAAATATAATACATGGGGGGAGAATAGGCAAGAAGGTTGCATATAAATATGACATCTATCAGTATTAGGTCTTACAATTTAATTTACTTTCCTAATTAGTAGATGGAGAAGTTTTGGAATTTTCTAAAATAGATGAAAGGAGGACTTTGGGATATAAAACTTTGATTCAGGCATTACTAATTCATAGTTTATATTTTAAAAAGATAATCCTTCTCTCATGTGAAAACAGTCCAGCAATTACTACTTCACATGATGAGAATATCCAGGAGTAAGATGTCTGTTTTTAGGTGAATGTCACAACTTCATTGGAAAAGAGCATGGCAACCCACTCTTGTATTCTTGCCTGGAGAATCCCGTAGACAGAGGAGCCTGGCAAGCTACAGTCCATGGGGTCGCAAAGAGTCGGACATGACTAAAGTGACTTAGCAGGCAGCCATGCAGCATCTTCATATTGTGGAAGATGATGGTGGTGTTCATCAGCAGTTTGGCAGGCACTGTGCAAAGCTAGTGGGGGTGATGAAATTCCAGTTGAGCTATTTCAAATCCTAAAAGATAATGCTGTGAAAGTGCTGCACTCAACATATCAGCAAATTTGGAAAACACAGCAGTAGCCACAGGACTGGAAAAGGTCAGTTTTCACTCCAATCCCTAAGAAAGGAAATGCCAAAGAATGCTCAAACTTCTGCACAATTGCACTCATCTCACATGCTAGCAAAGTAATGTTCAAAATCCTCCAAGCCAGGCTTCAACAGTACGCGAACTGTGAGCTTCCAGATGTTCAAGCTGGTTTAGAAAATGCAGAGGAAACAGAGATCAAATTTGCCAACATCCATTGGATCATTGAAAAAGCAAGAGAGTTCCAGAAAAACATCTTTCTGCTTTATTGGCTATGCCAAAGTCTTTGACTGTGTGGATCACAATAAACTGTGAAAAATTCTGAAAGAGATGAGAATACCAGACGACCTAACCTGGCTCTTGAGAAATCTGTATGCAGGACTGCTGCTGCTGCTGCTAAGTTGCTTCAGTTGTGTTCGACTCTCTGCAACCCCACAGACGGCAGCCCGCCAGGCTCCCTCGTCCCCGTGTTTCTCCAGGCAAGAACACTGGAGTGGGTTGCCATTTCCTTCTCCAATGTGTGAAAGTGAAAAGTGTAAGTGATGTCGCTCAGTCGTGTCCCACTCTTAGCGACCCCATGGACTGCAGCCTACCAGGCTCCTCCATCCATAGGATTTTCCAGGCAAGTGTACCGGAGTGGGTAGCCATTGCCTTCCCCGTATATGCAGGTCAGGAAGCCACAGTTAGAACTGGACATAGAACAACAGACTGCTGCCAAATAGGAAAAGGAGTATGTCAAGACTGTATATTGTCACCCTGCTTATTTAACTTATATGCAGAGTACATCATGAGAAACGCTGGGCTGCATGAAGCCCAAGCTGGAATCAAGACTGCTGGGAGAAATATCAATAACTTCAGATATGCAGATGATACCACCCTTATGGCAGAAAGTGAAGAACTAAAGAGCCTCTTGATGAACAAGAAAGAGGAGAGTGAAAAAGTCAGTTTAAAACTCAGCATTCAGAAAACAATGATCATGGCATTCAGTCCCATCACTTCATGGCAAATAGATGGGGAAACAGTGGCTGACTTGGGTTCTAATATCACTGCAGATGGTGACTGCAGCCATGAAATAAAAAGATGCTTGCTTCTTGGAAGGAATGATATGACCAACCTAGACAGCATATTAAAAAGCAGAGACATTACTTTGCCAACAAAGGTCCATCTAGTCAAGACTATGGTTTTTCTAGTAGTCATGTATGGATGTGAGAGTTGGTCTATAAAGAAAGATGAGCACCAAAGAATCGATGCTTTTGAACTGTGGTGTTGGAGAAGACTCTTGAGAGTCCCTTGGACTGCAAGGAGATCCAACCAGTCTATCCTAAAGGAAATCAGTCCTGAATGTTCTTTGGAAGGACTGATGTTGAAGCTGAAACTCCAATACTTTGGCCACTTAATGCGACGACTGACTCATCTGAAAAGACCCTGATTCTGGGAAAGGTTGAAGGCAGGAGGAGAAGGGGTCAACAGAGGATGAAATGGTTCGATGGCATCACCAACGCAATGGACATGAGTTTGAGTAAACTCCGGGAGTTGGTGATGGACAGGGAGGCCTGGCGTGCTGTAGTTCATGGGGTCGCAAAGAGTGGGACATGCTTGCAAGACTGAATTAAACTGCACATGTGCAGAAAATGAGCAGTGACCTTGTATAGCAACTTCTGTTAATGGACAGTTTTCTTTGGACAGATAAGGCATCCTTTTGGGAACTCCTTAGTTATAAGGAGTGTGGAGGACAGAGGCAAGTGGTAAAGAACCCACCTACCAATGCAGGAGATGTAAGGGATGTGGGTTTGATCCCTGGGTCGGGAAGATTCCCTGGAGAAGGAAATGGCATCCTACTCCAGTATTATTGCCTGGAATGTTCTGTGGACAGAGGAGCCTGGCTGGCTACAGTTCATGGGGTTCGCAAAGAGTTGGAGACGACTGAGCACATTACAATTCTGAACTTCCCTGATGGCTCAGACAGTAAAGCATCTGCCTATAATGCCAAAGACCCAGGTTTGATCCCTGGGTTGGGAAAATCCAGTGGAGAAGGATATGGCAACCCACTGTAGTACTCTTACTGGAGGATCCCATGGATGGAAGAGCCTAGCAGGCTACAGTCCAGAGGTCCACAAAGAGTTGTACACGACTGAGCGACTTTACTTTACTTTAATAATAATAGATAGTGGGAAAGGGGTAAACATTAAATGGACTAGTTTCTATCAGGATAGTAGAACTTCTTTTAGTATAATTTAATTTTAGAATAATATAAATAAAAAATTTCCACCAACAGCATACAAGGATTCCAATTTCTCCACATCCTCACCAACGCTTGTTATTTTTTGTTTGTTTCTAGGATAATACTCATCCTATTACAATGTGAGATTGTAGTTTTGATTTGCATTTCCCTGATGATTAATGAAGTTCCCGTACCTTTTACCTGCTGGCCATTTATATGTCTTTAGAGAAATGTCTGTTCAAGACTTTTACCTTTTTCTTACTTGGGTTATTTGGGTTTGTTTTTCTATTGAGTTCTAGAAGCTCATTATATTTTGGAAATTAAGCCCTGGTCAGATATATGGTTTGTAAATATCTTCTTTCAGTCCACAGATTGCCTTTTCAATGGGTATAAAATTACAAGTATAAAAGAGCCCATTAGATACTGGAGAGGGAAGGCAGACAAACTCCTATATCTTCTCTCTCAAAACAAAATGATGTGTCACAATTCTCCAAAAGTTTGCAAGAAACTTATATTTAAATGTAGGATCTATCATCTGACATGCCATGAGGCAATTTAGACCAGAATTTCATTGTCATTTTATATAACCTTAATTATAACTATTAAAAACAGCAGGGGATGGCCCTCCCAACTCCTCCATCTCTCATGGAAAACACCTGTGAAAGCTTCCAGATACCCTCCCACACCCGTTCCCATAGTTATCACTCAGCAGTACCATGCTATGGGTGAATGTATAGTTGATGTCTGAAATGGGTTGGAATCTTCTGGCTACTCAGAATGGAAATTAATATTACTTGTTACAATGAGGCAGACCTGAGGCTCACTGCCAGATTAGCAAGAACTAATCCTTGAAAAGTGTTGAAAACAATCAGGACACCATTTGGTCACCTGTCTTTGAAAGTATTATCTGGCATAGAGCATGCAGTATTACCCCAAATTCTTCCACATTAACACAAAATAAAGCAGATCATTTATTACCGGGTAGAGCATAACATTTTGGACAACATATTCACTATCAGTTCCCATGAAATTTCTTCAGATCCCATTAATCAACATACAGAAAGCCCATACTCTTCCTTTTCCAGAAGTAGATCTATGTCAATTTGCTATCCTTATTGCTAAAATTGTCAAGAACTGTGAGATTTCTGTGACTATGCGCTGCTTAAAAGCTGGCAAGTAATTTGCCACAATTTTAGAGATGCTGACGGAATGCAGGAGACATGAGTCATAGACATAAAATGTTATGGCTAATGGCAGTGCATGGACATCAGAATGTTTCCTCTGTCCACTTTGCCACCAAGGCCAATGGGAACTACTCAGCTGGATCCAAATAGGTGCCTGAAAATGCAATGAGTTGTCTTTTATGTAAAGACATTCCAACCTCAGGAAACAGAAATTTTTTATGAAGGGAGTTAAGCATGCCTGCTCCAAAGGAAGGCACTTTATCTATCTTTGGCTGATTGTTAAACGGATACCTTTGAAAACATAGTCTAGAACAAAGGCAGCCAATGTCTTTGCAAAATGTCAGGAAATCTCAGGTATCCATAAAGAATCATCTCTCAGTGTTGGTTTCCCAGGGTAAAGAATCTGGCTGCCAATGGAGGAAAATTAGGAGATGTGAATTCGATCCCTGGGTTGGGGTTTGGAAGATGCCATGGAGGAGGAAATGGCAACCCACTGCAGTGTTTTTCCAACTGAACAGGCACATTGTCTTCCTCAGCTTTACTTACTTTTCTTCTCTCTCTTTCTCCCTCTCTCTCTCCCTCTCTCTGTACACCTTTCCTCTCCCTTTCTTTTTCTCTCCCTTCCTTTCTTCCTTTTCCTTTCATCTTTCTTCTGTACTTGACTTTAATGGAGTTCACAGAGTTAAGACTAAAATAGAATTAAATATTTTCAGGTACAGTGATACATAAAGATTAAATAATGCCGATGTCTTTGGATGTACAGTTAGTTTGATTTTCTCCTTTAGATTTTATTTACATTTGTCATATGTATGTTTCTATGTGAGTGTGTGTATGTTGGGGGGAAGCATTCAAAATGTTACAAGTTAGACTCTATTAAATTTGCCTTATGTAAGTGTATATATCTAGCTTCACAGATCATTTCTGTGGAAATTGTATTTGATAGGCCTAAGATGGTACCCAGAGTTTATAGTTTTAAGATAGAGAAAACGAAAATCTTAAGCAATTTGAGGAAAATGGGCATAGAAAACAATTTTTAAAAGAGAAAGAAATGGACATGTTTCACTAAATGTGTTGTTTACAATGACAAAGTAACCTTAAATAGTCAAAACTTTCTTCCTTGTGTATTAATGAAGTAAACACATTTCTGCTTTATTCATAATTAATGTTTTCTTTAAATTTATAAAGAATAAAGTTAATTACAGTTTTTATTATAACATGTGAATGCAATTTTATATAGCAACTTTATGGAAATTAATTTAGTGCCACAAAAGAAACACATGTATAACACATAACAAATGAGAAAGCAAGTAAAACAAAACAAATAGGCAATGCAAAATTTCATTTATTTCATAACATCTTACATAAGACTAAGAGAAAAAATTAAACCCTGAAAACCCTAAATTTAAGAATATTATATTAAAAAAGAAAACTAAATACTTGAGAAATACAGTTATTTAAATATTCATCTATATAGGATCAATGTGAAGCACCTATATAGGATCAATATATATCAATTCATCTATATTTGAGATTCTATAACATGGTGACACATATATGTAATCACTACTTCATGAAACTTAAAATATTGATTGGAAAACACAAACTATACCTGAGGAAAAAAATTCTGATAAAATATTAAGGAAAATAGATGATTTATTTAGAGATTAATGGGCTGGCTGATTTAGATTAAAGTGAGAGTTAAGGTGAACCTTCAAAATGATAATGAGTTATGAATTAATCAATGCAAGGAATATGAGTAAATAGGTTCATAATATATAAAAACATAATATTCACACCTGTGTTTGTATGTACCAAGGCAATAATATATTACCACATTGTGATCACAAAAAAATAACTTATATTATCTCTCTTTTATATATAACCCTTTGATGTAAAATATTATGGACTCTTCCTTTGATATTGGCTATCTTAATTTATGCTTACAGCATTACCAAGATAATTTGAGCTACAAAATTTGCTTACTCACTTAAGTCTTGATGATATTAAGGCAGATTTTTTGTTTGTTTGTTTTAGTATGTGTTGCATGAATCACAGGAGTTAAATTGTTGAATTTATTTTAATAAAATATAAAAGGTTAATTATAAAATAAAAAGTTATTTTTGTTGAAGTGTTTCAGTTTTACTGGGAAAGAAAATAAATAAAGCTTAAACAATATAAAATGTATAGGTAACTATTTGTAAAGCTAATCAGAACTTCAGATTGAAAAGTTGTTAGGAATCAAATAATTCATCACTGACATTTCTGTTATACACAAATATAAAACTATACTGGTCAGATCTTCATTAAAATTTCAAGGGAGCCTATTTAGGCTCTAAGAAGAAAATATCTACCATCAAATCCTCAAATTTTTTAAAATTTCTTTTTATGTTTCCTTTCAACTCCAGTCCTGACTTTTAAAATTTTAAACAGATGTTGCATTTGACTTGTATTGAATGACACATGGTAAGGGATAAAAATTGACAACTGCATTGTTACCATCAATAATTATTTTAATACAGGTGATTAGATAGAGGAAAATGTCTCTTTCTAGTAAAATGTTGTAGAGAGACTAAACTTAAACTGTGTTTTAACCAGAAAGAAAGCAGAGTTATTTCTTTATTGGAACAACCATTTTTTATGGAATAAAATTAAATAAAACTGACTTCTCTCAAAATGTTCATACTATATAAGCAGTTTTATGAAACAAGATATATGTTCATATGTATTTTTAAACCAGAAGTAAAATTGAAAAAGTAATGTTATTTTATACCCAAATATATTATTTCATTGCAAGTACTTTAGACAAACCAAACATAATTTAATATTTTTAGTAATTCTTATTTCTTTAATCAAATAGGAGAGAGTCTCAAAGCAGAAATCTGCCTGCCATCTGTGATATAGATCGAGTGTAGTTAAAAAAAAAAACAAAACTGGCCCTATGCACTTATCTTCAGTTTGATTAACTAGACAATCAAGGCTATTGTTTTAATTTTTATTTCCTTATCAGTTCATAGTGAAATGATTTCTAGCACTTCATTTTATCTTTAGATGCAGAGAAACTGTTTCAGCTTATAAGGACTTTTTTGCTAGGATATTCCCTCTTTTGCAAAAAAGTATTACACAAAGCAGGCTGCACTCAATTATTAGGCCTTTTAACATGGTGTCAAAGATAAGGCTGATTCTGATAAAAATAGAATTGGGTTAAAAATATTGTAGCTCAGAAAACAATGATTTATGGTGAAGTATTTTAGGTGAACTATTTTCAGGAAATTGGTACAATAATAAAGAAGGATGAGCACAAGAGGAATACATACATAAACAAGGATATAATACAGTAAACTAGGTATTGGCCATATCAGAAAGCCAATACCTTTGAAGGTTGTGTATGCAGAGTTAGTTTAAAATCTTAATCTATTTTAACTTTGTACAAAAATGCTGTCAATATATAAACCTGTGTATACACACACAGATATACACAGCTGATCCTTTATTACAGTATTCTTACAATATTAGAATTTATTTTAGTTTAGAACAATACCTTGATATGCTATAGAGGTTAAATAAAGAAGGACATAGAGAAGACTCTTGAAAGTCCCTTGGACTGCAAGGAGATCAAGCCAGTCAATCCTAATGGAAATCACCCTGAATATTCATTGGAAAGACTGACGCTGAAGCCGAAGCTCCATTACTTTGGCTGCCTAATCTGAAGAGCCAGCTCACTGGAAAAGACTCTAATGCTGGGGAAAATTGAAGGCAAAAGGAGAAGGGGGCAGCAGAGGATGAGATGGTTAGATAGCATCAGCAACTTAATGAACCTGAATTTGAGCAAGTTCTGGGAGATAGTGAAGAAAAGAGGAGCCTATCATGCCATGAAATCCCAAAGAGCTGGACATGACTTAGCGACTGAACAACAACAAATTCTTTACATATTATAATGGCAAAATGTGTATTATTTCCACTGGGGAGGACTTTGTTGCTGTGGAGAGAGGAGAAAGAGATAATAAATCCATGAAAGATTGATGCATAATATATGGTGTAATGGCTTGTGAAAATGTCAGGTAATGGAGGAATGGGTTCTTTAGGTGACTTTCAGGCATACACATGATCTTTTTTTTTTTTTCCCCACACACATGCAATCTTAATACATCTTTAAACTGTTTGAAATATTGCAATATAAACTGTCATTTGAAAGCTGTATTTTATGTCACATGCATGGCTCCTCTCATGATGTTATTTTGTGATTGCTTTAAGTTAAACAGAGGGATTCAGTACCTGTTAGACTTTGTTACAGTCTAGAGGCAGCATGTGCGAAATTGTATAATAATCTGTAAACTGAACTAACACAAGAAAGAGTTCGCGCTAAATATTTGTCATGAGAGCATAAACTGCCAAATCCTGGAAATTCACAGAAATCTGGGGAAGACAGCAATATTCCCTAAATTTTTCAGTGGAGTTTTAGCTACTCATTTACCACACTTTAAAAAAGTGCATCATGTTTTTGTTAATAAAATTTTAATGAGGTTCTGTTTTTCATCATTTGGTTAACTTAGCTTTCATTTGAAGCACAACTTTCATCTTTTTGTTTTTTCACTGTTTTGCTTCCTTTCAAAGCCTTAGTCTGTTCCTCAGCACTTGGGTTTACTATTTATTCTTGCACTTTTTCTTCTTTTTAATGCATCCTGAGACATCTCTAAGGGTATTTGACTGCTATAAAATCAGGATCTTATTCTCAGTGACTAATTTTCAGTCCCAGGTCAAATTATTTTTCTCATAGTTCTCCAGTCTGAACAATTGCTGTCTAATAGATTTTGATGACCTATACCTAGAGAGTCTAAATTGAAATATGATCCCAATGGTCTAGCTACCTAGCTTCCAGAACAAGATGCTGGAAGGTAAAGTAACTTATCCCTCTACCAGTGTGCATGCACGCACATGCACATGCACACACATACACATGCACACACATAGTACCAGCACACACATACATACACTACCAGCACACATGCACATGTGCGCGCACACACACACACACACACACACACACACACACACACACACACACTATACCAGCATAGATTAAAGTGGTTCAGGGCCTGCAAATAAACTATCAAAAGATAGATTTATAGGAGAAAAGGCAAAGCTTATTTATATTCTTGGGAGCATATAAAGAAGTGGCTTTCAGAAGAGCTGGATCTGAGGGTTTATATATCCTCATAAGAAAAAAGGGAGTTAGGACCTCCAGAAGGAAATGCTAGGAAACTAATGAGAAACAAGTCTTGGAAACAAGTGGAAGTAAGGATAGTTTTGATAAGTATTTTTTTCTTAATATAAATTCTCATCCAGGTATGAATGGTCTCTCTTGGCTGTAAACCACCAGGAAAGAGAAATTGTGCTGGCTTTGTTTGGGTGGCTTTGGGCTTCCCTGGTGGCTCAGACAATAAAGAATCTGCCTGCAATGCAGGAGACCCAGCTTCGATCCCCAACTTGGAAGATCACCTGGAGAGGGGACAACAACCCACTCCAGTATTCTTGCCTGGAAAATTCCTTGGACAGAGGAGCCTGGTGGGCTATCATGGAGTCTCAAAGAGTCAGAAAAGACTGAGCAATTAACACTTTCACTTTTGCTTAAGTCAGCAAAAGAAATTTAGATGAGGCTTTGTATGTGAGTGTGTTCTGTTTTGGTTTTGTGTCATTTTTGTAGCTTCTGTTTGTTCTGATCTTTTCACCTTAAAAAGTGAACTTCATACCATATCAGTGAGTCAAAATCAGTCCTATCACAGGTAGAGTCTCATACGTATTGAGAAAATGATACATATTGGATACTGGCAAACACACATTTGAATTACTAGTTTGGTTACTTCTTACTAATCTCATTAACTTGATTTATAAACTCATTAGAGCATAACAGCAAAGAACAATCAATTTCAGCTCTAAACAGCATGGGGATTGAGCCTTGGCTGTGACACTCATATGATCTGTGAACTTGGGAATGTTTCCTCATTTTCCTGAGTTGAAGATACTTATTAAGGAAAAAAAAAAATCAGATGTATGTTAAGGAGTGAAATAATAAGGATTAAACTGGGCTATGAAATAAATTAATATTTTAAACCTCAAGTTAAAAATAATGAATTTGAATAAAATGATATGTGCAAAGTATTTTTCAAAGGCACTTAACATTTTTGCCTGTGTATTTTTTTAATCAAGAAAGCATGATATGATTTTGTACGTTTATTATAAGTTTGTCATCATGAAAAGTTTGCATGGGAAATTTTTGCTTTCAAGAAAGGTTTATGAACTATAGGGAAACGACTGAAGGCAGGAGGAGAACCGCACAACAGAGGATGAAATGGTTGGATGACATCACCGAATCGATAGACATGAGTTTGAGCAAGCTCTGGGAGTTGGTGATGGACAAGGAAGCCTGGTGTGCTGCAGTCCATGGGGTCGCAAAGAGTCAGACACAGCTGAGCAACTGAACTGAACTGAACTGAATAGGGAAATGAGCATAATGAGTGAAAATTATTTTTAAAATGCAATAATAGAAAATCTCTGGAAATTAACTTGACCTAAGAATATATGCGGTTCATGGGGTCGCAAAGAGTTGGACACGACTGAGTGACTGAACTGAACTGAACTGAAAAACATACATTAAAAAAAAAAAACACTTTATTTTTAAAACATTTACTAAAACTCAGCTAAAAGAGTGCCATATGAAACTCAATATGCTCTTTCTTCCCTCTCCCACCCAGCAGGATGTAAACTTCACTCCAGGTGGGTACAGCCAAGAACAGAGCTCTTTCTCCACCCAGCTTACAGTTGAAGGCAAGATACCTCCATGCGAAGGGCAGTCTGCTAACATTTCTCATTTTACCCAGTTCAACACTGGAGATAACTGTATGGTGAGGGTGGTCAGAAGCTTGTAGGATGCCCTCTACCGGACAGTTCCTACTTGTCGAGCTAAGTCTTTACCCAGGTTTGGTAGGATAAGGATATTGGGGACCTCACAGTCATCATACCACCTTGCTCATAGGGCAGAGGTTCCAACTCAGGGGAGGGAAACCAAGAAGAGAAGAGCCTACCACCTTGTCTCACTTTTACAGAAGCGTTACTTTTGAAAGAAGTAGGCCTCTATCTCCACTCCCAGATCCAGAACAGTAAATCAGATATTCCGTACAGGAGGAAAGGCAGGCCATAGAACAGAGAACTCTAAAACAGTAATTACCAGTCTAATGGCATATAGTGTGGGACTGAAGAGAGCAGTTTTTTGCATCACATGGTCTATGGCCAACTTTAGGCCATCGTGAGGTGTCCAGAGACTCTGGGAGACATGAGAGAAGATTGCTAAAACTTCTACAGAAACTAAAGTGAAGGAAATTTGGGGGCGGGTGTGGGGGAGATGAGGGGAGGTGTGGCACGAATGGGAGTGCCTGTCATATTCCAGTTGACTCATTCTAGAGTCTTTTGTTGGAGGGTTCCCATTTATAGTAGGTTGATTTGCAAGTAAAAATATAAATGAGTTTAAGTAAAATCTGTCAGTGAGGTATATGTTACCTTACTTTGAGGTCAGTTGTTACTTTTTAATCATGAATAAACGAGTCTAGCTATTACTGTTTCAAATCCTAATTATAATTTAATTACTATGATTTCAGTTAAAGAATATGAAGTTTTTTGCACCTTATAATGCATCCAGTATTCTCAACTGTTGTTTACACTCCAAGAACTTTTTTGGAGGGAGACTATTTCACATAAATTAAGGTGTAATCACTTTTAAGTTCTAAAAGTTGACTTAAATATCTTATGCATGAAGAAAGTCAAGATTTGGCTTTAAAATTAGATTGATAGTTTTGCTTTTCTGCTCTCACATATCTTACAATAAATTTTGTTTATATTGGGATAATTTTATTATTTAATTGAAGTTTGCACACTAAACTTTTATTATTTAAAATCTTTTCATCTGATAATGTTGAAATATTTTAAATGTCTGCACAATAAGAACCTATAAGGAATATCATTTGAAATATCTTTTCACATATATTGAAAGTCACTCAGTCATGTCCAACTCTTTGCAACCCCATGGACTGCATAGTCCATGGAATTCTCCAGGCTAGAATACTGGAGTGGGTAGCCTTTCCCTTCTCCAGGGGATCTTCCCAACCCAGGAATCAAATCTGGCTCTCCTGCTTTGCAAGCAGATTCTTTACCAATTGAGCTATGAGGGAGGTCCTTCCCATATAGTGAGTGAGTGAGTGAGTGAGCGAGTGAAGTCGCTCAGTCGTGTCTGACTGTTTGCGACTCCATGGACTATAGGCTACCACCCTCCTCCATCCATAGGATTCTCCAGGCAAGAGTACTGGATTGGGTTGCCATTTCCTTCTCCAGAGGATCTTCCTGACCGAGGGATCGAACCTGGGTTCCTGCATTGTAGGCAGACGCTTTACCGTCTGAGCCACCAGGGAAGTCCTTGACCAAATAAGAGAATCTATCCTGACTTGTATAGTCTTCAAAATTAAATCAACACCTGATTTAAATTGTAAAAGGGCTCTATAACTCTACCATGTTTGTATGTTACATGAAATTCTACTTTTGTTGTTGTTTAGTTGCTAAGTTGTATCTAACTTTTGCGACCCCATGTACTGTAGCCCACGAGGCTACTCTGTCGTATGGATTTCCCAGGCAAGAATACTGGAGCAGGCTGCCATTCCCTTCTGCAAGGGATCATCAGGACTTGATAATCAAACTCATGTCTCCTGCATTGCAGGCAGGTTCTTTATCACTGAACCACCAGGGAAGCCTTTATGTAATAGTTGTACCTGAATGCCCAGAAATATCAACATATTCTCATGTCTGGACCTTTTTTCCCCTTCTTTTCCACATATCTTAGGATAAATCTTAATGAGTCAAATTCTGATGTCTTAATACAAACATTCAGAAAGGCCACTACTTTCTCTAAATCAGCTTCTGGGCAAGCAAAGAGCAGACACAATAAAAATCAGTGGAGATTAGCTCCCAGCCCTGAGCTGATAGCTAGAATTTGCTCAGACATCTCTACCCTCTGTTATCATCCTTTTCATGTGTTTTGTTGCTGATGTTATTAAGACAGATAGGTCAAAGGAATTCCTGGAATCATTTTAAACTTTGTAGATGTTATTCATGAGAGTATTCTCCTAATTTCCTGCAATTAGAACCTCAGAGTTTTAAAGGAGGAAATAATGTTTGGATTTGAGGGTTTAATGAAGCATGCTGAATAGAATGCTCTAAACCAGCACTTTGAAAGTAGCTATCAGTTGAGAAAAGAGAAGAGAAGATGGAACTTTGAAATTCTTTTGTGGGTGGAAATGACAGAGATATTGAAAAGGTCAGTCAATGCTTGTTCAAATAAAAACAAAAGATATTTTAATTGTAGTTGATTGCATTGTGAATTATCAAATAATTTCAACAACAGTCAAACTCAATCAATTAAAAAACACAGTGTGATACTTACATAGTTATGTGCATTTGAACAGTTTATTAAAATACATATTTTTATTTCTCAGTACTCAGAACAAATCTATTGTTTTAGGTTCTAGTACAATGCGTAATGTAAAAAAAAGAAACAAAGAATATTATAGTGTTTCCCAAAGCTTTTAAAAACTATATCATATTTATTGAACATATAATGTTACAGTGCATTGGGGAACAAAACAACTTCCCTACCAACAAATTAATTTGTTTTTTTGTTTCAAATAAAATTCTGCATACTGTATTTTTCTTAAAAGAAAAATGAAAATATAGAGCTTTGAAAATCAGTGCATTAATGATTAAGAATAATAAATTAATCTAAGTCAATGGATAATCTACTTAAATTTTAATAGGATGTGCTTTATAGCTTAAAGATGTTTGTATATATTTATAAACTGAATGCATATTTTTATATTTTCTAATTTTACTTTGAGTAAAACTTTGGTTTTCAAACTTTATGGAACTGAATTTCAATATAGTGACACAGTGGTAAAGAATAATCCTGACAATGCAGGAGACACAGGAGACACTGGGTCTATTTCTGAGTCAGGAAGATTCCCTGGAGAAGGAAATGTCAATCCACTCCAGTATTCATGACTGAAAAATCCCATGGACAGAGGAGCCTGGTGGGCTACAGTTCATGGGGTCACAAAGAGTCAGACATGACTGATCATATGCACGCACTCAATGCAGCATTAATGTAGACTTACCAATCTAATCTTTTGAAATTCCACATTAATTTTTTAAACCTGAAAAAAAGTTTAAGAAAACACAGGATTAAAATTGAATATGAGATCTAAAATAAAGCTATTTATATTTTTAAATAACTCATAACCACCAATGCGATCTTATTTTGATACTTTTTCTCCCATCGCTTTAATCTCATTTGCCAAGAATGAGTTTAATTCAGTTAATGACAGTGGATTTAGTAAGTGGCTATTACATTTAAATCATTTTCACTATATTCAAATCTCTTCATTTCTTTGTGTAAATCCAAGTTTCTGTCTGACTGATATCAGATATCTTCCTAAATAATTCCATTTATCAATTTTGTGACATAATTCTTCAGGCAATGAGTTTACTTAGCATTTATTTGTGCAAAAGTGTTTTGTTTTGTGTAATTTTTTGAAAAATAGATTCCCTGGGTATAAATTCCTCCTTTTTTTTTTTTGTTTGTTTGTTTTTACCATTTAAAGCTTTAATAACAACCCTCTGTTGCCTTCCTGCTTGCATAGTAATTGTTGCAGTTTTTTTTTCTCTGCATGTAATGTGCATTCTCTCCCCTGCATGACTACCTTTAAGATTTTTCTCTTTATCTTCAGTTTTTCTAAATTGATGTGATCATTTGATGATGATGTGTGGAGATGTGTTTATATACGTATGTTTTGCCTTGTTTTCGGATTTGTTTTAGTCGCATTTGGAGTTCTTTAAATTTTGGGAGTCTGTGGCCAATGTCTTTCTACATTTTCAGAAAATTGTTGATTACCCAACATCTTTTTAAATATATTTCCTCATTCTTTTTTTTTTTTCATTTTGAGGCTTCAATTACATATATATATATATGTACATAGATGTATAGATGTATACATATGTGTGTATACATAGAGGTATATATGTGTGCACATATATATGTGTGTATACATAGATGTATATATGTGTATACCTATATATGTTTGTGTGTGTATATGTGTGTATACATAGATGTATATGTGTGTGTGTGCATATATATGTGTGTGTGTGTATATGTGTGTATACATAGATGTACATATGTGTGTGTGTATGTGTGTATACATAGATATATATATGTGTGTGTATATGTGTATGTGTGTGTGTGTGTGTAAAGTCTTCTAAGTTTGTCACATAGTCCTGAGATGTTCTGTTTTGGTTTTGCTTGTTTCTCCTTTGAGTTTTCATTTTGGTAATTTCTTACTGAGGTACCATTCACTGATCTTCTCCTTGGATGTACATTTCCTCAGCTGATGAGTCCATTGAGGGGATTCTTCATGTCTGATATGTGTATTTTTTTAAGTTTGCTGTCTTACAGTTCCCGTCTCTGTGCTGAAATCCTGTCTGCTCCTGAATGCTCTTTCCCACACAGTGTCTTCTTTGACTTCCCTTTACTGTTTCAGGGCTCTACCACCTTTCGTCTCTCTTTGGCAACATCTGTCCCCTCTTGAGTATTAGGAATCCTAGCTGTCCTGAAACCTCAGATTATTTGTTTAAAAAAAAAGAAAACAAGAACAGTCGTTTGTTAGAGTTATCTTTTTTACCTCTTTGTGTGGTAGAACAGCATTTGTCAGTTTTCAACATCCTAGGTGAAGATAGAATCCCACTTGACTATTATGAATAACAGATATTTTTCTGCCGTTAGTAAATTGTTCGTGACTGTGACTATGTACATATGAAATTTGAATTTATTTTAATATTAAGTAAAATTAAATATAATAATTTAACTTTGAAAAATGTGGCTATTTATAATTATTATCTTCACTGTATCTCTCCTTGATTTACTTTTATACTGGCCTATAAATAAAGTATATTTTAAGAAAAGCTACAGTTCATTTTGATTATTTGTCCCCTAGAGCACTGATACAGTGATGAAAAGCCAAGACAAAACTGTTTGTCTTTTAGACAAACATTTCAAGTAACAAATAGTAGGAAATCAAACTAGGAAGAGACTTATTTCATAAAAATCTTGGAAAATTATTCAGGATCTACAGTACCAGCCCTGTTGCAAAATTATCTGGCTGAGCATTCAATACCCTCTTTTTTTTCTCCATATCTCAAATAATGACAGCTTGAAAATTTTCACTACACTTTTTCCATTTGTAAAATTGATAACATCAGAAACCTCTACAAATAATCACTTCAAAATAGACATGTCTGAGAAGAACCAAAATAGACAAATATCTCTGAGAAGAACTTAATAGCTCATATTTAATCCTCCCCAACACATATTAACATGACATTAACTGCACTGACAAATTGGTAATGAAGATGATAGGCAATCATAAACAGTAGATAAATGGCACTATGAATTAACAAAAATATAGGGCAGATCTTTAATGATCAAGAATTACTTATCCCAGCATAATAATACTGGGTATCTAATCCACTTGAAGCAAAAGGGATAATGGAGCAAAAATATTAAATATAAAACGTGCCCATAGCAAAAAGCTTAGAGTAGATTTTAATCCCAGGAAACAAGACAGAAAATTAAAAATACTTAGGGATGGAACTAATTATTTTTAAGTTTCCTTCTCTTCTAAATAAATATTTTATTGAACTTTGATTTAAATAAATACAAACTTGATAGAACAATCTTCCTGGTGTTGTTATTATGTCTGGAATATTTATGGGCTTCCGTGATAGCTCAGTTGGTAAAGAATCAGCCTTCAATGCAGGAGACCTCAGTTCTTTTCCTGGGTACAGGTTACCCATTCCAGTATTCTTGGGCTTCCCTTGTGGCTCAGCTGGCAGAGAATCTGCCTGCAATGCAGGAGATCTGAGTTTGATCCCTGAGTTTGGAAGATCCCCTGGAGAAAGGAAAGGCTACCCACTCCAGTATTCTGGCCTGGAGAATTCCATGGACTATGCAGTCCTTGGGGTTGCAAAGAATTGGACAGGACTGAAAGACTTTCAATTTCACTTTCACTTTCTGGAATATTTATAAGTAAATAGCAGAGAAATAAGCAATATAGAGTAAATTTTTGAGGTCTGTCATTTTAATCAGTGTTACGTACAAGTTTTCTAAATAGTTGGCTAGGTCATTCAATCATTTTTCAGTATAAATTAGTTTAATTAGATGTTGCTACATTACTGTAGTTGATTGTGTAATTTTAAGATGAATATATTTAATTTGGTTGTGAATCTAATCAATATACTAAAATCATAAGAATTCGGTTGTGTCCGACTCTTTTCATGACCCCATGTACTGTGGGCAGCCAGAGTCCTCTGTCCATGGGATTTTCCAGGAAAGAATACTGGAGTGGGTTGCCATTTCCTCCTCCAGGAGATCTTCCTGACTCAGGAGTCAAACCCACATCTTGTGGGTCTCTTGCATTGGCAGGTGGATTCTTTACCACTGAGCTACCTGGGAAGTCCCTCTAAATGATGACTCCTCTCCAAAGTGAATTACAGAAAGGTTATTGACTGGAAAAGTACTCAGCTTTTAGTTCTCTCTTTCAAACTGTGACTAAAGAAAATTTTTTCCTCCTGAATAAAGAGGTACTTTGTTTCCAATGCAGAAGTAATATCCCTAAGGATAAAAGTATTGTAAATTTTCTAAACTGGGTAGTATTGAATCAAACTGAAAAACTTGAGCAGAAAATGAGAGTCTTCTGACAGTAGGTTTGTTTCGAGCCATAGACTGTAAAAATTGTCTAGTGTCAGGTCATTGCATTTCTTATTTTCTCATTATAGGCTATTCTACTTCTACAGCCTATAATTATATTAAGTAGAGTTATTCTAACCATTGATATCCACATCTTATGCTAGACATAATTGCATTTTTAGGAAAATAACACAAAATCACTAGGCACTAACAAATGTTTTAGCCATATACCTAAATGTGTAAAATACTGAGGTTATACCCAAATAAAGGCAATTCTTCTCTTCATAAGATAATTACTGGTTATTATTTTAATATAAACTTGATACATAGAGTCTGTAAGACTTGGCAAAAGGTTTGGAATATACAGTGTTTTAATAGTCTATAGAAGATGTTTAATAATCTATAATTAGAAAATATTTAAATTAAATACATATTTCTGAGTTAAAACTGGTATGAACATGCTACATAAGAATTGATTTCACCTATATGACATGCTAGAAAAGGCAATACTATAGAGACAGTACAAAGATTGATGGTTGCCGGAGTTTGTAAAAGAAGGGTTGAGCACAAAAGATCTTTAGAGTACTGAAATTATTCTGTTTGACATTGATGTATTTTACATACGATATTAGGTATTTGGCAAAACCCACAGAATATTAGAATACAAACGATATTCTAATGTAAATTATGTACTTATTAACAGTGCATTAGTATTATGTCATTAATTATAACAGATGCCTCTCACTAAGAGAGGAAACTGTAGGCAGAAATGGATATGTGAATAATTTCTGTTGCACTTTCTGTGCAATAGTTTTTCAACCTAAAACTACTTTCGAAAATGAAGAGTATTAACGTTTTTTAAATGGTTTTCCAAAAGATACCCGTAGTAAAATCTTAGAGCCTGTGAGCATTATCTTATTTGGCAAAGGGTGTTTATGTGGATAAGAAATAGTTAAGGATCTTAGGGTAAGGAGACAATCCTAGCATATCCACGTGGGTCCTAAATTATATGATGCATGTGCTTAGTTGCTTAGTTGTGTCTATTTGTAACACTTTGGACTGTAACCTGCCAGGCTCCTCTATCATTGGGATTTTTCAGGCTAAAATACTGAAGTAGGTTACCATTTCCTTCTCCATGGGATCTGCCAGGCCCAGGGATCGAACCCGCATCCCCTGTGTCTCCTGCACTGTGGGCAAAATTCTTTACCCACCGAGCCAAACACCCGTGGCTGATTCATGTCAATGTATGACAAAAAACACCACAATATTATAAAGTAATTAGCCTCCATTTAAATCAATTATAAATAAATAACAACAAAAATGATACTTCATTATAAGAGAATGGCAGAGGGAGGTTTAGGACAGACAGAAAGGGAAGACACAGAGAAGTGTCAAAAAGTGACCCTGGAAGCTGACGTTGAGTGATGCATCCGTAAATCAAGGGATGCTGGCAGCCATCAAAAATGGAAAGAGTCAACGAGTGAATTCTCCCATAAAAGCCCTCAGAAAAGAACAGCTCTGATGACACCTTGATATTGGACTTCTGGCCTCTGGAACTGTGTTAAAAATAAATGCATCTGGTTTTATTTTACTAAGTTTGTGGTAATTTGATCCACAGAACCTAATACAGGTATGTATGTGCTCAACTAGGTTTATGTCTTTTTAGAGAGTATATAACTTTATTATGAGGTAATGCCCTTCCTTACTCCTGATAATTTTTGTTTTTATAAAGTCACCTTTGTCAGAAATTAATGCTGTTTCTTTCTTTGGACTAGTGTTTGCAAGGTATGCCTTTATCCATCCTTTGTTTTAAACCTATTTTATTTAAATTTGATTTCCTGTAAACACTTATTTGAGTCTTGATATTTATTCAATATGACAATGTCTGTCTTTTAATTGGTGTATTTAGACTGTTACAATGAAGTGATTATTGATATATTTGGATTAATATTAACTGTATTTATAGTTCTTTTCTACATATTTTGTGTTTTTTTCTGTTTTTTCTTTATTTTTTTAAGTTATGGAAGTATATTAGCACATTTATAGGAGACTTGGAAAATACAGAACAATGTTGCATATAGTTCCACTATATATTACAATTAAGTAAATAAATTAAGATTTTTAGCTGAATGCCAATATCAAACTCTCAAAAATTACTATAATGAACAGACAGAAAAGCAGAAGAATATAGTAGGCCTTAAAAACACTGTGAACCAATTGAACATACTTAAGATTTATACAATTTTCACAAAAGAACAGGTTACAAATTCTATTCAAATTTCCATAATCTATAAACCAGGAGACTGAAACATCTCCAGGGCTGTAAAACAAGATGCAAAAATTGCATGGCTAAAAGGTTTTGAAACCATACAGTCTGTTCTCTTTCCACTGTAGAATTATGTTAGAAATCATTATCAAAAGACATTTGAAAATAACCTACATATTTTCAAGTGCAGTGGAACATTTACCAAGAGAGATCTTTGACTTAGTCATTGAAAGCCTCAGTGAAGTTAAAAGACTGAAAAAGCACAGAGGGTGATTGCAGAGAAGAGAGCTTTTAAATGAAAATTAATATCCTTGTTTTACCTGGTTTTAATTCATTTCCTCTCTTAGCATATCTACTTTAATGTCTTTAGAACATTTTACTAGTTAACATAGAGCTTATGGGCTTCCTGGGTAGCTCAGTGGTAAAGAAGTGGTAAGGAATCTGCCTGCCAGTGCAGGAGACTAGGACTCGATCCCTGGGGTTGCAAAGATCACCTAGAGGAAGAAATGGCAAAAATTCCCATGGACAGAGGAGCCTGGCAGGCTGCAGTCCATGGGGTCACAAAGAGTCGGACATGACTGAGGGGGTACACACACATAGAATATACCCTATATATTTTTCACAGCTCAAAGTCTATTTTCTAATAATTGTTTTCTGCCTCAAATGTAGTGCAAATACTGTATAGCAGAGTATTCACAATTACTTCCCCTTATCTTTTATGAAATTTTCTGTCATTTATTTCACCATTTGCTATAAGAATCCAAAGTCGTATTGCTATTATTACTTTAAATAGTTTCATTTTCTATTATTTGTGAATAAGAAAAAAATAATTTTTTACCTTCATTCATTTCTTCTGTGATGTCTTTGCTTTCTTATATAGATACAAATTCCTAACCTATATTATATTCCTTCCACATGAAAATAATATTTTACTGCTTCTGGCAGGGCAAACCTGGTAGCAATGAACTAATTCAGTTTTTTGTTTATCTCATAAAGTCTTATTTCTCTTTTGTTTTGAAGAAAAAAACATAAAGGTGTGGTATGCTAAATTAGTAGTTTTCTTTTTATCTTTCAACTCTTTAAACATTTCAGTCCATTTTCTTGTAGCTTTCATGGTTTCTAATGAGATGTAGGCTATCACTCTTACCATGTTTAGCTATATATACTTAAAATTTCTATGTTTAATTTTTTTTCAAGATTTCCTTTGTATTTGGTTTTCTGCAACCTGAAATAGGTGTAGTCTTTTGTTGCTTTTTGTTTCTTTGTTGTTGGGTATTTATTCTTGATGTTTTCTGAGTATCCTGAATCTATGACTTATTATCTGTCATTAATGTTGGAAAGCACCCAGCCATTATTACCAGCCGTTATTACAAGAGTATTGCTGTTGTACCTTTCTCTCTCTCTTATTTTTCTTTCTGGTGTTCCAGTTATGCATTTGTTACACATTTTTAAGTTGTCTTCAAGTTATTTACTCTTTTGTTATTGTTGAAAAACTATTCTTTTTCTCTTTGCATTTTTGTTTGGGAAGTTTTTACTGACCTTATCTTCAAATGTACTAGTACTTTCCTCAGCCTCATTAAGTCCACTGATGAGCCCATCAGAGACATTTCAATTACAGTGTTTTGTAATTCCACTTATTCTTCTAAATCTTCATTAGAATTCCAACTTTTGCACTTGTATTTATTTGCATATTATCAACTTGATAAAAGTTTCTGTATGGTTCATAGAAACCTAAGTATATTCCTTATAATTATTTTAAATTCCCTGCCCAATATTCACATCTGTGTTATATCTGAGGCTGGTTCTGATGCTTGCTTTGCATCTTCAGTCTGTGTTTATGTTTTATATTGCACTTTAAGTATGCATTGGAACTTTTTTTTCTTGAAAGCCAGACATGCTGTATCAGGGAACAGGGAATGTGTTAAACAGAAGTCTCATGTGGGCATCTATGATAATCTGTCTAGTAGTTGAGTTTTGTTTTTTTTGGTACTTGCTGTAGTTATAAGTATCTGTGTGAAGTTACTTCAGTCATGTCTGACTCTGCAACCCCATGGACTGTAGCCTGCCAGTCTCCTCTGTCCATGGGATTCTCCAGGCAAGAATACTGGAGTGGGTTGCCATTCCCTTCTCCAGGGGATCTTCCTGACCCAGGGATCAAACCCACATCTCTTATGTCTCCTGAATTGGCAGGTAGCTTCTCTACCACTAGTGCCACCTATGAAGTGTGGTAAGCATCAGAGACATCAGATTTCTCTGGTGTCCTCATTTTTATCTGTACTCTTGAGTTCTGCCTGTCCTAAGTACTACTCACTTTGAGTCCAGGGCTTGCAGCTCTTTCGGCTGTAATCCACTCTGATTATCCTGGTGTCCTAGTGTTATGTTGGTTAAGTGTTCAGAAGAAGATTATTTTAGTATCTTCCAATGAAATGACAGTCTTTGATGGACATGTGTCTCTGGGCTTCACACATTTTTCTTACAGGATAGCTGTCCCTCTTTACCACCTCTTGTTGATATACAAAGACTAACTGGGGTTAGAGTGGGAGAAATACACTTTCATCTTCTGGAAAATTCTCTGGTAAAGTTTCTCCCTCCTGAAGAGTAAGCTTTCATTATCTAATAGAAGGACATGAACATGAATGACAAGGATCACCCTTATACTCCCCTGCCAGACAGACCCATGAGTGGCTAGTTCTCAGCTCTTCGCCGTGAATTGCAAGAGGCAAAGCCCAAGAAAATGTGTGCTTCTCCCCACCCAAAACTGTAGTCCTCATAAGTTTCTCGTTTTCATGCTAGTCCACACTCAGCCCCCAGCAGTTCATCAACATCACCGTGTAAGTGTTTCTGATATCATTTTATGGCCCCAGTGACTTCTGCTCTAGGTAAGCATATCTCAGCTGTGACTCTGTATTCATCTGTCTCTGCAAATTTCAGAGAGAAATTGAAGAGTAGTTTGGGCGGGTAGTTTGCCCCGTGACCTATGTGAGTATAATGACTTCCAAGTTCTTTACATATTGAGACTGAAAATGGAAGCAATTTTGTAATTTGTATAACCTTGAATAGGCAAAGGAAAACATATTTGGAGGTGTTCTCTTTGAAGCCAATGTGTCAGTTCTGCTATTAATTTTTATATACTGTAAGCACTGTTGTTTACAAATTAACTTGATGTTCACTTTAGTGATGAAAGCTGATATGTGCATTAATATTCACTAGATGAAATTAAAGTATGTTCCCACAGATAAAATGACTTTCTTATAGCCATACTGCTAGTGAATGACAATAGATCCTTAACTCTTCATATTAAAAATTAAACTAATATATTTTCTTGCTTTTATAACAGTACTTTTCTCCAAAGAAGAAAACAAATGAAAAATTGGAAGCTTGTGTATGATCCTAATAACTTCAAAAAAACTTTATATGACAGAGCTTCTTTGTACATTCTAACAAATAACTTAAACATGAAGATATCTTGAAAAACAGTCCTAAGGGTTAATGGAACAGCTACTAAAATCACATTCATTTGGGGATCTGTTATATACTCCCAACAATTGTTAAGCATAAATCATCACTAAAATATTCTACTGTTGATCTATTGTTTATCAATCCATCTTTCTATGGAAAGAGAACGGCTGCTAGTTCCTTTTAATTACCTTCCCTGAAAAGTTAACCTGGGGCTTGGCAAGGACCCCTGACACTAAAAGATATAAAAGAAGGAGAAACACAGAGATCCAGCTGAAAACATCTATTGTGATCATGAAAATAGGCGCAGTGTTTCAGCAATCTTTATTCTTCCTCCCTTCAATGTAGGTGACAAATTGAGAATGAAAATTTCTAAGTCATAACAAGTAAGAGAGGAAACCAAAAGCAGAATTTAAACCACAGTTGTATCCAGTTGAAACATGCTAGGTTATATCAGTGATTTTATTTCCTTTGGAAGGCTCTGACCGGGAAGTCATACATCTTTATTAAATAAGAGAGAGAATGTGAAATATATATTTATCCCATTAGACCATTTTGAAATAAAGTCACGATGGGACAACTTAGAATATTAGACCCTGCTGCTGATTTCATCTTTATTTCATTGAACTGACAACAAAGTAGTCAACCAGTCTCTTACTCAATGTGCAGAAAAGGAGTAGCAAAACAAACTCACCATGAAACATACAAACTGTACTGAAACTCTGTACTTTTCTTTCATTTTAGAAATCATAAGTGGTGAAAATGAAGATGTACGTTTAATCACAAATTAACACCTGTATGTTAAAAACCTATAAAATTGTCTCTGATACATCAAAAGGTATTTGATGCCTTCAGTATTTTTCGGTTCAAAATGCATTCCACCCTGTTTTACCCCGTGTATATGCCAGCTTTTTGTTTTCTTCATCAACTCAAGGGCACACAACATAACACACAGAAAGTGCTATTCATTTGAAATAGGGGCTTCCTCCAAATATTTTCAAGTGTTCTCAGAGTGTGTTTCATATAAGCCCCCAAACTATTACCATCTACTGTATCATGTCCCCTGAGTACTACTGTTGTGTTTTCTCTCTTTTCACAAGCCCTTCACTTTCAGCCATGCCAGAGTCAGTTTTCCATCATCACCCATGATTACCACCATCAATGAACTGGAATCTTGAAGTCCACAAAGAGTGATTTTTTTTCCTGACTCTTTCTGCCTAATATGCCTTAATTATAGAAATACCAAAACAAGTTCTCATCTTGCACATATATTAGAGAGCTAAAGGGAAGTGAGTGTTCCTGATTTAATGAATGGTCCTTTACTCTAGAATCTGCTCACTTTTTATGGAGCTAGGCTGGATGTATTTCTGTGGGATAGATAACATTTCATACGAAGACTCTTGTATCCTGTGTGAGGTCTAAGGCACTCTTACTGGATCAAATCATATATGTTCAAGCTTTCCTTTAGCATAATCTCTTTCCTAGGAGAACTTGTCAGTAAATCCAATGCACGTTATGAGGCAAACCCCACAACTTTACTTAGACAGGTACATGTGGAAATGTGCCATAGTCGTGACCTCAATTAAGCTTAATCTTTCATTCCCAAGATAGGTGAATGCCCTATATCCCTCAGCAAATGGGAAGTCCATAATTAGTATAAAGTAGTTGTATATGAAGTGCTGATGGTGCAATACATTTTATAAACTATTGAAGCACAGTATTTTACTACATAAATATAAGGAAATCAGGGTGGCTTTAATTTTAGACCCACTTGCTCTAATTTAATGGATACTATGGCCATGTGTATTCTTGGAATTATTAGGGAGCTGTGGTGTCACAGTGTGAACATCTGTGAAACAAAATAAGAAATTTTAGGAATTATTTTTACAGAAAATTTTATTGCACATGACTCACAGTTTAAAGGAGCAGGTTATTACTATCAGTGATATTTTAATGGAACATGCTATATTTTCTAGAGTAGCAAAACAATTTTTTCATTAAGATAATTATAAATTTAAAGATGATTCTGATTTAAACAGATATAGAAATGTAGTAAATAAATCTATAAACTTCCACAGTATATTTTTCCACTTTTTTATTCCTGTCTTAATGATAAAAACATATTTTCCTCCAAAGAATACATATTCAGAAGCAATGGGAGCTCTGGGTATCAATTACACTAGAAATATGACATCCAGCCTGTATACATTAAGGGTACCTCTGGCCATTTGTGTTTATGTTAGGTATAGTTCAAGATTTTATTTCAAGATGATATAAGAAATGTGTTTCTATAATAAATATGATGAACACTATTGTAGTCAAGATGAAATATATTTTACAGAATCTACGGGGTGAAGATTTGCAGTATTGTCAATGAGCAAAGTCCCAAAGCCTTCATAACCTTTGGAAATGTAAAATATTTACCAATTTCCTAAGAGACCAATGGAAAGATGGTTAAATGGATTTTGGGATCATTCCTTAATAATATTTTCTATGAACCAAGTAACTTTTAGAAAGTGTTGAGACAATGATTAATTACAGCCAGATGTTTCAGGTGGCTCAGTGGTAAAGAACCCACCTGCCAATGAGAGCAGAAGACTCAGGAGACACAGGTTTGATCCCTGGGTCAGGAAGATCCCCTGGAATAGGAAATGGCAACTTACTCCAGTATTCTTGACTGAGGAATCCCATGAATAAAGAATAGGCCACAGTCCATGGGTGGAAAAAGAGTAGGACACAACTGAGTGACTGAGCAAACTTTTAAATAAGACTATTAAATGTCTGAAAGAAGATGTCTGAAATATCTGAAATGTCTGAAAATCTGAAAGATGGAGAGAGCCACAGAAGACCAGGCACATGTCTTCTGGTATTTTTATCTCTGGATCTAGAACTTTCAACCTTATGGAGGTTAGGTTAGTGAAAAGAGGGATGAAATAAACTGAAAAATTGTTCAGAAGACTGCCCAAAAGACTGTCCAGTTGTGCAATGAAAGCTATGTTCTCTATCTGTACCATCCAATGTAATACCCACAGCAACATGCAGATACTTGTAGATGACTGAGGAATTGAAATGTTATTTGCATTTTAATTATTAATAAACTTTTAATTTCAGAATAATTTTAAATTTTCATAAAAATTACAGATATGGTCCAGAGTTTCCATATTCCTCTCATCCATTTTCCTTAGTATTAACATCTTACATCAGAAAGTTACATTTGTTACAATTAATGAACTAATACTAATGATATGTTAAGTAAAGTTTGCAATTTATCCAGGTTCCCTTAGTGTTTACCTAATGAGTTGACTCACTGGAAAAGACCCTGATGCTGGGAGGGATTGGGGCAGGAGGAGAAGGGGACGACAGAGGATGAGATGGCTGGATGGCATCACTGACTCGATGGACATGAGTTTGAGTAAACTCTGGGAGTTTGTGATGGACAGGGAGGCCTGGCGTGCTGCAATTCATGGGGTCACAAAGAGTCAGACACGACTGAGCGACTGAACTGAACTGAATGAATTTTTCTAGGTCCAGCAATTCACACAAGGTAAGACATTGTGTCATCATGTCCTCTTAGGTTTCAGCTGGCTGTGACAGTTTCAGACTTCCTTGTGTTTGGTCACATTTTTGTAGCACATTCTCAAATTAGGGTTTGTCTGATGTTTCAGTCATGATTTGACTAGAGCTGGAAGTATGGGAAGAAAAACCACTGAGGTAAAGTTTCATTCCTATTGCATCATACCAAGCATAGATAAATCAACATAACTTTATTACTATTCATATTAAACTTGATCACCTGGTAGAGAGAGTGCTTGTCAAATTTCTTCACTGTAAGGTTACTCTTTTCCTCTTTCTTTCAGTACATTCCTCTTTGGAAGGACACCACAATGTGCAGCTGTCGTTTAAGGAGTGTGGATTTATACTTGACCTCTGGGTAAGTGAAATATCTACATTAGTTATTTGGAATTTTTCTTTATGGTCAATTTGTCTGTTACTCTCTATTAATATATTTATTCAACCATTCATTTCAGTCATCCATATCAGTATGGATCTGTGGACACGTAATTTATATTCTGGGTTATAATAATATTTTATTTATTTGTTGCTAATTCTTTTCTAACTTTGTACGCTGGGAGCTCTTTCAGTTAACTTCTGTGTCCCCTTGTCATAGTCCCATCATTTATTAACACTGCCTTGCTGTTTCCCTGGTGGCTCAGATGGTGAACAATCTGCCTGTAATGCTCAAGACTCGGGTTTGATCCCTGGGTCAAGAAGATCCCCTGGAGGAGGGCATGGCAACCCACTCCAGTATTCCTGCCTGGAGAATTCCACGGACAGGGGAGGCTGGTGGGCTACAGACCATGGGGTCTCACAGGTTTGGGAGTTACTCAGAGTTGCAATCACTCACCACTGAGCAACTAACACAGTCCTTGCTTCTAGCACCAGATAATGTTCACAGCTCATCTTTAGTATTTCTTGCCTGGTTTTCAATTCAGCTCCCTCAAAGGATCTGGGTTCCTGTTATTGTTTAATAGCATTACCATTTGTCAACAGAATACGTAATAATTGGGAGTGAAGGGAGTATTTAAGGTCTCTCTGATTCCTTATAAAGGTAAAATGAATTCTTTTTTTTTTTTTTTGCATTTGCTGATTGAGTTTTTGCTCTTTCAGCTTTTAAAAAAAGATGAAAAATATAAAACTTTGGTGCATTGTAAGAGGATATATTTTCCTTTGTGATCAGATAAAGAAGACCATGGATGAGCCTTAAAAGCTTTTATATTTGGTTCGAAAATCCAGCCTCAAATGACTATTTTTGCAGGTTCTGTTGTATATTACAATGAATTATTAATGCTGTTACAAAACTTATTAAACATTTATACTGTCACATGATTTCAGAAGGAAAGATATATATTTTGTTTTTTCATAAAGAACCTGCCTTTTAAAATATGATTTATGAGAATTCATAATTCAGAAGAAAGTATAAAATAGAAAATACATATTCCAGTAACATACTATGCTTTCTCTGAAATGAAGTAGGGTTAATACATCAATCCAGGAACATAGCAGAAATCTCACCATCAGCGACATTCCCCAAATGAAACATGAATGTTGGAGAGCCAAAGCTATGGTTTTTACCTGGTTTCCAGGGAGCAATAAAAACTCTGTAATGTCCAGTTAACCTCCTATCTTTCTTCCCTGTCTCTTCTCTAACACCTCTTCTGCATTCTGTCACTTCCCACCTTTGCTGTGTGTGATAAACTGCCATCCTGTGTTTTGTCTGAGGGCACGGGCATAAGCAGGGGTGACAGGGAGGCTGAAAGACAGGCATTGATGCCAGCTCAGTGTTTAACTTACCTGCTTCTAAACCCTGAGTCTTTTAAACTAAGCAGAATCTTTTATTTTATAACTTCAAATAAGGTTTAAAAACATGATACTTGGAGAAGTAGCACACTGATTTCCAGTCATGCACACTTGTAAAACAGAACATTTCAAGGCTTTTCCCTTGAACCAAGAGAATTTTGATAGGTGGTGAGGTGAAAACTACTAAGACAGATTTCTAACATGCATTTTTGCCTGGAGCCATCTGAAAGACCACAAGGAATGTGATTCAGACAGTTATTTACTTACCCGTTAGTGAAAATCATAGATTTTCTGAATTGTGAAAACAATCTCTGTCACACTAAAGCTTAATGTTAACTCATAACATTGGTCCAATTAAGTGAAGCACTCCACAGCCACCTGTATTTCTGTCAGAGTATGTGTCTCCAGGGTGTAGTCGGGAGCATATAATAATTCAGGAATGATTGCCTCAAAGGTTTTATTGGACTCACTCAGTTAACTCAGATAGAATACAGAAAAAAAGAAAAGCTTGTTGACTTGCTGACTTTCAGCTCCTGTGTTTTCTGCCTAGATATGCAGTTAACGGAGAGGAATATATATCAAAATGGCCTAATAATTATCTGATCATCAAAGTTCCATAATTTATTATTTGTAGATGTGAGAAATCTGGCTCTCTTGATAAGGGCTCTTTTAAATAGTTGACTGTAGCTGGTTGTTCTGTGTAAGAAACAAGTAACCTGTGTTTTCAGTTGAGGGTAGGAGAGCTCATTCAAACTCATGTATTGCACTACTTAGAAAAAGTGAGAAGGAATGTTTTATGTATTTACTTTATATTATAAAAATTAATGAACATTAACTTCAATTAAAATAGGGTGGGGAGGTCGCAAAGGGGAACTTTCACACCCCACCACTAACAGCAGAATGAAGCAATAAGAAGACTTCTCCTTCTTCCCTGACAAAAGCTCAGCCAATGAGAACCTGTCATGACTCAACCAGTGAAGAAACTACTATTCTTCAGACTTTTAATTTCCCCAATGGACTTTGTTTACCCTAGCCCTTCCAACTTATTTTTCTTCTCTTTAAAAGAGTTCTCCTTTCGCTCTATAAGGATCTGCATATGTTTTGTCATGGTTGAAAAATCCCTAAATTGCAATTTTTTATTCATCTCAAATACACTAAATTTTTTTTTTTTTTTTTTGCTAGAGAAGTAACTGGCAGTCTCTTTTAGGCCAACAGTGTGTTATTTGCATGGTATAGAGACAGTCTGGAAGGCTGTAAGAGAAGATGATATTTACATTTTAACCTCGTAATTTTATCCCTGCTTTGGGGAAATGAAACAATAAAAATATGGCCTCTTTGAGTCAAGAAATCATATTGGAATACGAGGAATAAATTATATGATATTTTGTTGAATAATGAAGAGTCACTGTGCCCCCAGCATTCCTCTTTATCATATTACCTTGTATGTTGTTTCTTCTGCCTAAACTGTCCTTTCTTAATTCTCTGATTAGCAGCCTGTACCCATTCTTACCATCTCTTGCCTGGTTTAGAGTAATAGGACTTTTCATCCAGCCTCTCGCTGCCAGGCTGTACTCCACATTGTCCAAAAAACAAACAAACAAACAAACAAACAAAAAACCCTGTTCCTCATACCAATAAACTCATGATCAAGCATATATTATCTGACACTGGCTTCCCCCATTGTGGCAAACAGTGCATGAAAAATGACAGACAGGTAAAAATTGTATCTTAGCTCATGTTTCTCCTTCTGGGTTAAGTTGGAATGTCTTAGTTCATTATACAAGGCCTTGAGTAGTCTGACACCAGCCTTACTCTCCGATCTTTTCTTTATTCTACATCACCTATCACTCCTTTTATTAGTAACACTTCTCTACAGAGAGGGACCTTTAAAGTTTGTTACAAGGAATTGTCTCCCATGACTGTGTGATTGCTGCTGGAGACCCAGGCAAGCCTGTATATGTAGTACCAACTGCATCTGAATGTCTGAGAACCAGGACAGCTGATGATGTAAATTCCAAGCACAAAACCAGCAAACTTAAGATACAAGGAAAGCTAATGTTTCAGGAGGAGTCTGAAGGCCAGAAAAGAGCAATGTCACAGCTCAAGCATTCTACCATCATTCTACCTGATGGTAGAAATTCCCTCTGACTCAGCCTTTTTGTTCTGTTGATAGGGAGAGGCCCACCCACTTTGGGGAGGGTTATCTGCTTGCTTTATTTACTAAGTCTACAGATTCAAATGTTAATCTTATCCAGAAATGTCCTCAGACACACACCCAGAATATGTTTGGCCAAGTCTAGGTACGCTGCGGTCCAGTCAGGTTGACATAAAATTAAGCATCACACCTGTTGTCACCCCATTGATGAGCCACATGAACATGCCCTCGCTTCCTGCATTGGCCACATTTTCCTGTTCTCTGCTGTGGCTTTGTACAGGTTTCTCCCATTGAATTGAATGGCTTCTCTCTCTCTCTCTCTCTCTCTCTCTCTCCCTCTCTCTTTTTTCCTGTGATAGATATTATTTTTTTATCCTTAAAAGCACCTTCAGTCACATCATAGTGAAGACTCCATGAATTAACCTAAGCAACATTAATTTCCTGATGTCTTCTCCCTCTCTGTTTTAGCTACATGAAATATCATGACTATCTGGCAGACTACTTCTCTGTCTCCCTCACTTGACTATGAGTTAATTAACCAGGGCCTGGCTCTTAAGGAGGGGTGTCAGCTGCTGATCCATCAGGTGATATTGGTTCATATCCGCAGATATTTTTATTGTCATAATTGAAGGAGGGAATGCTATTGCATTCTACTGTATAGAGGGTGTGTGTGTGTGTGTGTGTGTGTGTGTGTGTGTGTGTGTGTTAGCCTCTCAATCTTGTCTGATTCTTTGTGATCCCATAGACTGTAGCTTCCAGGCTCCTCTGTCCATGGAATTCTCCAGGCAAGAATACTGGAGTGGGTAGCCATTCCCTTCTCCAGGGGATCTTCCTGATCCAGGGTCAAACCGGGGTCTCCTGCATTGCAGGCAGATTTTTAACCATCTGAGCCACCGGGGAAGTCCTATACAGAGGCCGGGGTGTGGCTAACAAAATTACATACAAGACATCCTTTTGCAACAAAGAATTGTCTAGTTAAAATATCCTTGGCATTCCTGATGTTTCGAGCAGGATAATTCTTGATTACAAGGATTCATCTTGTATAGTGTATGGTGATTTGCAGTATCTCTGATCTCTATCCACCAGAAGCCAGTAATAACCTCTCCTCCAGTCATTGGAGATGTCCCTTCAGTTGCAAAATTTGTCTATTATTCCTGAGAACTTTTAAAAAATGCCATGAAAAAGCCAAACAGAGACTAAATTTGTGATTACCAAGGGCTGAAACATGGGGGTAAATGAGTGGTTGGTGAAAGGGTACAGATGTCCAGTGGTTCTGGGGATCTAATGCACAGCATTGGGAGTCTAGATAACAGTACTGTACTGTATAATTGAAAGTCACTGGCGAGTGGATCTTAAATGTTCTCAGCATAGAAAATAAATGATAATTATGTGACTTGATGGCTGTGTTAGCTAGCAGTAAGGTAGTAGCCATATTGCAGTATGTAAGTGTATCCCCTTAAAGTTACACAATGTTGAATATCAATTGTATCTCAATACAGTTGGGGAAAATACTGTGCATACTAGCACCTAATTAGGTAGGGTGGTGAAAGGCTTAAGAAAATGAACTCCACACTCATAGAATTCTGGGCTTGAATCTCATCTCCACTTAGTGCAGGGAATAATGAGACATATTTAACTTCACACAAATCTATATTGTCATCTGTGGCCTGATAGTCTAATAATACAAAATGACTTACACAGTAGTTGGGATAATTAAATGAGTTAATGACAGTGACTGGTAGATGGTGAGTGCTCAAAAACTGTAGCTATCGTGATCGCTAAGAGAATGTCACCATGAGGGTGGGTGAATTTATAAATATTCTTAGCTACATCATTTTAGAACATATATTAAACTTAAATTTTGAACATCTTAGCACTGAAGCACTATCTGGATTATATTTAAATGTTTCATATGTAATTTTTGTTTTCCTGAATACAGGGATTACATATTTGCTTTCACCAACAATGCAGGTTGTGATAAATATTTGTCAAATTGAAACTAACAAGAAAAAACATTGCCACTGATAACATTGTGTGTGGCTGCTGTACCTCCAAATAATTCTTACTTGCCTGTCTGACCCATTACTGCTCTGAGTAATTCTCTTTTTATCAGTATTAAATGCATACAGGGGCAGCATGTAAAATATCAGTTTACCGCGCCATGGTGTACTGCTGCAATACTATGATGTAATGCGATGAAAGATGAAATTTGGAACATAGATGTCTGTAGGAGGTCCAAAAGTTATGGGAAAATGATTCAGATTGTACAGAGTATGATCACAGGATTAAGGAAACCAATTGTCACTTCCGCTGTGTGGAGATAACAAGTCAGAATGTGCCAGATGCACAGCTTGTCTGCAGCTGTTGTCATTTGAATCTTTTGTACGACATCCATTTATCCATTTCCTTCCTCAACTGCGTGGGATTTGGAAGTTCAGACAGTTGATCAGAATCACTTTTGTGTAGAGGCTACTTGTATGATACCTCTGAGATTTAAACCATGCATAAGAAAATATAACCCGGAAATAATTCCACAAATATCACTTAAGCTACCACAAATGCTTTTGTTGGTTGGATTTAGTTTGATATAACTTTAAAGTGCTGCATTTATGAGCATAAACTTTCTTCTCTGTTTCAGCAGGCTTAGGACTAAAGTCTCATTGTGTTCTCACTCATAGCACAACTCCAATAATAGTCAGGTATATATAATGAAAAGCTGTAAATTCAGTATATCCAGGTACCCCCTTCTTTCTTGCCTGAGATAGCATATGTGGGTGAGGATGTTAGTAAGAGTGCACAGAAAAATAAATCTTGGGGGTAATAATGGTTTAATAAATAATCATTGCTTTCTGATGCGTAAGAGCTTGTCATTTGAAGTGTGACAGACTATATAAAGAGTACATCTTCCATTCCAATTACTTTTCTAAGTTACTGAAGTGAATTAATTTTTAAAGATGACTATCCCAGTGTATGCTGGTCTGACAAAAATATCCATAATATTCTCAATTCCAAACAATATTAAAACAAATAATTTGAAACATTCAAAATCAATTTTAATCTCCAAAATGTAAAAACACACTCTATCATGTATCTCATCATGTGATTTTTGGTTCAGCTAAGAAGACCCATGGGTAACTTTGAGATTTTTGTCTTTACTCTGCAAATTACCAGTCGAACTTGAGTTTGCTTGCAGACACACAGTACAGCCAGTTTACTGACACCTGGTTATGGTAAAGAGAATTACAGCATTAATTTGCAAGGCGCCGAGTAAGGACGACATGCAGTTGACGCTCATAAGACTTGAACTTCCCGATAGATTTTAACAAAGGGTTTTTAAAACCAGCATTAGGGGTAAGGGTTGTAGTGTGCATGGATGACAGCACATCTGTTTACAAAGTGATTCCTTGAGTCTTTTCAATCCGCCATTGACACCTACTGCTTAGAAACAAAAAAGTTTTCATTCAAAACGTTACTGCTCTTGACAATTCACCTGATCATCCAAAGGCTGTGATCGAGATGAAAATGAGGTTAATGTTGTTTTTTGTGCCTGCAGACACAACATCCATTCTGAAGCGCATGGATCAAGTGATAATTTTCACTTTCAAGTGTTACTATTGAAGTAATACATTTCCTAATTGTATAGCTGCCATAGATAGTGATTGCTCTATGGCAAAGACAATCAAAAACTTTGTGAAAGCATTCACCATCCTCAGTTCAGTTCTATCGCTCAGTTGTGTCCAACTCTTCACAACCCCATTGACCACAGCATACCAGCCCTCCCTGTCCATCACCAACTCCCAGAGTCTACTCAAATTCATCTCCATGGAGTCGGTGACACCATCTAGCCATCTCATCCTCTGTTGTCCCCATCTCCTCTTGCCTTCAATCTTTCCCAGCATCAGGATCTTTTCAAATGAGTCAGCTCTTCGCATCAGGTGGCCAAAGCATTGCAGTTTCAGTTTCAACATCAGTCCTTCCAATGAACACCCAAGACTGATCTCCTTTAGGATGGACTGGTTGCATCTCCTTGCAGTCCAAGGGACTCACGAGACTCTTCTCCAACACCACACTTCAAAAGCATCAATTCTTTGGTGCTCAGCTTTCTTTGTAGACCAACGCTTACATTCATACATGACTACTAGAAAAAACATACCTTGGACTACATGGACCTTTGTTGGTAAAGTAATGCCATTGCTTTTTAATAAGCTGTCTATGTTGGTCACAGCTTTCCTTCCAAGGAGTAAGTGTCTTTTAATTTCATGGCTGTGGTCACCAGCTGCAGAGATTTTGGATCCCCAAAAAATAAAGTCAGCCACTGTTTCCACTGTTTCGCCATCTATTTGCCATAAAGTGATGGGACCAGTTGCCATGATCTTAGTTTTCTGAATGTTGCGCTTTAAGCCAACTTTTTCACTCTCCTCTTTCACTTTCATCAAGGGCTCTTTAGTTCTTCTTCACTTTCTGCCATAAGGGTGGTGTCATTTACATTTCTGAGGTTACTGATATTTCTCCCGGCAATCTTGATTCCAGCTTGTGCTTCATCCAGCCCAGCGTTTCTCATGATGTACTCTGCATATAAGTTAAATAAGCAGGTGACAATATACAGCCTTGACATACTCCTTTTCCTATTTGGAACCAGTCTGTTGTTCATGTCCAGTTCTAACTGTTGCTTCCTGACCTGCATATAAGTTTCTCAAGAGGCAGGTCAGGCAGTCTGGTATTCCCATCTCTTTCAGAATTTTCCACAGTTTATTGTGATCCACACAGTCAAAGGCTTTGGCATAGTCAATAAAGCAGAAATAGATGTTTTTCTGGAACTCTCTTGCTTTTTTGATGATCCAGCGGATGTTGGCAATTTGATCTCTGGTTCCTCTGCCTTTTCTAAAACCAGCTTGAACATCTGGAAGTTCACGGTTCACATATTGCTGAAGCCTGGCTTGGAGAATTTTGAGCATTACTTTATTAGCATGTGAGATAAATGCAATTGTGCAGTAGTTTGAGCATTCTTTGGCATTGCCTTTCTTTGGGACTGGAATGAAAGCTTCACCATCCTAGATGCCATTAAAAACTTTTGTGACTCATGGGCAGAGGTCAACATTTCATCGTTAACAAAAGTTTGGGAGAAATTGATTTTAATCCCCATGGATGACTTTGAGGGGTTCAAGACTTCAGTGTTGGAAATAATTGCAGATACTGTAGAAATAGCAAGAGAACTTGAATTAGAAGTGATACCTGAGGATATTATTAAATTGCTACAGCAAGTTCTAAGAGGACTGACATCAATTTTGAAAGAAGTTCTACTGTGAGGTATATGTTATCAAACAGTATTGCAGCTACAGAGAAAAAATGTTCTTAAACAGAGGAGTGAATCAAAGCAGCAGACTGTATTGTTTTCTCATTTTAAAGAATTGCTACAGTCACCTCAACTTTCAGCAGCCACCACCCTCCTCAGTTAGGAGCCATCAACATCAAGGCAAGAACCACTGCCAGGAAAAAGTTTATGACTTGCTGCGAGTTCAGAATACAGCATTTTTTTTTTTTTTAGCAATAAAGCAATTTAAAGAACATGCATTATTTTTTAGACATAATGCTATTGCACACAGTAGAATACAGTGTAGGATAAACACAACTTCTGTATGCACTGGGGACCCAAAATTTGTGTGATTTGCTTGATTGCAATGTGCAATTTGTGGCAATGATTTGGAACTGAGCCTTCAATATGTCTGAGGTGTATTTATGTATTATTTTCATTGTCAGCACATTGGAATATATTTGCCTGATAAATGTGATGATTTTATGGTCAAAGAGATTAATAGTATGAAATTTGACAGCTCTGTTACAAAACTTGAGCAATGATAATTTGATAACAGTAACTGACATTAGGGTAGGAACTGAGTTCAGAGACAAGAGGTTGGTGATCCCACGCAGAAGAAAAAGAAGCAGTCGATTATTTTCTGTGTATCCTTCCAATCATAGTAATTTTAACACGAGTGAATCTGTTGATCAGATTTATAAATGACTGTCCTTTTCAGTGAAAATGACTACTTTTAAAATAATGTCCCATTACATATATTTTTAAATGAAGCATTCTTCTCTGGAAGATGATCAAATTTCAAAGGTAATATCATTACACTCCAGGCATATATGTATCTCTCATACTATCTATCTATTGCTAGATAAACGTACCAGAGAACATGAAATGTGAAAATCTGGTTTGAGGATCAAGCTACCAAATTACTTATCTTTTATTTATAACAATTTCAATTTTTTTTTTTACAATTTCTTGGTACAAACTCATATTGTGAAGAAGAAGGCATATAAACTCAGTCACTCTTTTTAAATAGCTGTATTATACTGAATAGGAGGTAAAATATTAAAAATATAAAACTGTGAAGAAAACTTTTACTTTTTATTTAGAGAGCCACATATCACTAAAAAACATTAACTTTCACAGTAAATAAAATTAAAAATAATGTGATCTTAATTTAACATGCTCACTAAAAGTCCTTTATTTTACAATTAACTCATAAATTTTTAAAAAATAATCATTGATTAAATTATTTAAAAAATAAGAATTTGCTATGTAGTAATCTCATTTTGAATGTATGAAATCTCAATAGTCCTTTAGATACAGAGTAATGGTTTATATAACAGTTGTCTAAATTATATGTCTTCTAGGATTAATATTTAATTATATATTAGAGAAATGTATTTTATAAGAAAATTATACTGCTTGTATATGTATTTTAATAAAATAAAATTTTCTAATTATAAACTATTTTGAAATATTAATGAAAATTTATATTTAAATATACACCTTATAAAGTATTTCAGTGTATTTGTTTAAAGTTGTATTTTGGTTCTAGAGTGTTTTCATACACAGACTCTCAATGCAGCCATCCAAAAGGGAATTTCCAGATAATTTGATCCAACCTCTTTATTTAACTGATGAAAAAACTGGCATTCAGAATGGGCATGAGAAATTTACAAATAGAAGCCAGATGTTTCAACTCCTTGTCAAATATGTCTTCGGTTACACATGTTGCAACTTCATGAATCATCAGTTTTCAGCAAAATGAACTGCCAATATTAAACATATTTAACCACTCTATTACTTTCAATTGAACATATTGATGATGCAGGTAGAAACGAAATATTTTTCAGTATCCCTAGATCATTACTTAAATATTAATATTTGTGCCTGTGTAATTTTATAGAGAAGTGGCAATTGGCTTTCTACTTTGAAATGCCAGTAGAGCCATGGTTTATTTCATCAAGACAGTTGTAACCTTTTTTCTTGTTTCTATACTTTTTTCATTCTTTACAGTATACATTACTTGAAACAGAACCTGTTTCTTTTTATACCTTCATACTTCTGCATTGTTTTCAGATCTCTTGCTACTGTGCAGTTGCTTTCAAAGTGGGGAAAGAGGTGACTTAGCCTTACTTATCTAGCTTGAAAGGTCCATCTTCACATCAGCCTATAGTCCCCATGTTCCCATACAAATCACAGGACAGGAATAGTATTTTTTCTATTTTGTAATGTATATTTCTCTTGACGAATGTCCTTGTTTTGAATAACAGAAATAAAAATAATCTTTCTCAAGCAGTTATGAGAATTGCACAAAATCACACTTGTAAATGTAAAGTATTACTTGTCTTGAAAATTTAAATCTATTTGATGTCTCTCTCTGTCACTGGACGGAATGAAGACAAGCCAGAGTAGCATAAGGAAATGCGTAAGCTTCTGTTGGTCCGAATGGCAAACAGTGATGGATTTCTCACACGTATCTCATTTAGGTCAGAACACATAGAGATTTCTCATTTAGTAATTCAGACTCACTCTCATACTACATTAAAATGTCCATGCACTGAAACAAAATGTTTGAATGAAAAGGATGTTTGGCAACTTCAACATAAGTGAAGGGCATTTTCAGTGACCTTCACTATTGTTTAAGGAATTTGTCTGCTGGACATCCTTTTTGTTTTGTTTTGTTTTAATGTAGAGCATTCTGCATCTTGTGACCTTCAGCATCCTGAAAACACTAAAGGACTATTCCCTATGACCAGTATAATTAAAGCAGTGTACTGGCATTTTGAATTTATGTGCCAACAGGTGCCCTAATATAAGAAAATATAAAAGGGTATTTAATTTTGAGAAGACACTGCCTAAGTTCTTAAAAAGAGAAATAACTTTTGTTAGAACAGAATTATTGTACCTTAATTAGGGAGTCAGTTATCATTTCTTAATTTCTCTTTCTATTTCTTTGTAAAGACTCACCAATACCTGCTGGGGTGCTGAACTTTTAAAGAAAGCGTAAAAAGCAAAATTCTTTTACGGTTGTGATTGTTAGTTATTTTCTCTTTGAATTGGAAGAAAAAATCAAAGAAGGATATATGAGCACCAATTTGAAGAGAGTGCTAAAAGCCACAAAACTGATATACTTAGTATGAAATTTAAATATTTATATACTACAGGACTCTTTTGAATAATAATTATCACAACCTTAAGTGCAATGCTAATGTATCTGAAATGGTTTTCATTGCCAGAACATGCTGCAGGGATTATGTGAGAAAAACATATAATCAGGCATTGTCCAGAATTTCTAGGCAAATAATTAGTCACCTTTTTAATTACAAATGATTTACAAATTATAAAATATAAAGGCAAATTTATATCAATTGAATATATATATATATATTTCATATTTGTTACAGTGGAACTGTATATAAATGTATGTACATAAGTACATGTATGTGCTTATGGGTAAATTTGACACATGTATGTTTTTAAGGCTTCTTATGTAATACATTTCTAAGGCAACTTATGATTATTTGAAGCCTAATTATGTTATAAAAAGCCATTATACTATGTAGTCCACACCATTGGTGCCCTGCCTATATCACCCTTTTTGGACTGGACTGCCTATATCTCAGTGTCTGTGAGTGTTGACTGACAATAGTTGAACGCTGTTCCCTTATCCTGAAAAACGGTCTTGACAAAATGGAGTTTTCTTAAATATACAGAAGTAGCTCACAGTTTTGACTCACCCTAGGGGTGGATAAAGCCAAAGACTGACAGATATAGGAGTACTGAAAACTAGCAACCTTCCCTCAAGGTTGACCACTTTGTCCTGGCATTTATGCTGTCTATTGGTTCAGGCTGAAACTAGAGATCCGCTGAAGTAAAATCTTTATCCAGCCTTTTTTTTTCCCCTGCTTAATCTTGCTTCCTCACACTTTCATAGGTTTTACTGACATAATTTCATCACTATATCATTTGCACAATAATCCTTCTTTTAATCTCTACTCAAGGAATCTGAACCTGAAAAAAAATAACCCAGCTATCACTGTGTACAATAAGATTACAGCAGAGATTGGATGCTTTGAAAGGTCATTATTTGCATAGGTCTATTGGGCTTGCCTGGTGGCTCAGAGGTTAAAGTGTCTGCCTGCAATGTAGGAGACCTGGGTTTGATCCCTGGGTCGGAAAGATCCCCTGGAGAAGGAACTGGCAACCCACTCCAGTATTCTTGCCTGGAGAATCCCATGGACGGGATGGGTTACAGTCCACGGGGTCACAAAGAGTCGGACACGACTGAGCGACTTCACTTTCACTTTCACTTCATTCAGGTACTGCCTAATGGTTTGAAGAGGTCCTAAAGAACCTTAAGATTCTAGAAAATTGGGAAAACATTCTGCGTAGAGCTCTCATGTTTCTGCATATCTTGAATCGACTTTTGTTCTGGAGTATCTAACATTATGATTATAAAGACTTACTTTTAGAAGAGTTTTAGATTCACAGAATAATTGAGAGAAAGATACAGAGATTTCCCATACAATTCCTGTACCTAAACAGCCTCCCCATTATCAGTATCTCCCACCAGAATCATACAATGTGGAGGAGGCTTTCCAGACTGACTTACTATTAATAATATGCATTTATGATTGTTCTATGCATTTAATGTCCCTCTATATCTTTTCATAATGTGGTAGATCATTTGCATTTGGTACTGAATAATGTTCCATTGTCTGGAAGTACCATAATTTATTTATCCATTTGCCTACTGAAGTACCTTGGTTGCTTCCAAGTTGAGGCAGTTTTAAGTAAAACTGCTATAAACTTCTGTGTGCAGAACTTGTGTGGATTTATATGTGTGGATGGACATAAATTTGGAATCCTTCAGTTATATAAAAATTTAATGAAATCTCAATTAAATAGAGTTGGGAGACCAAAATAGGGTGCTCTCCCATCCTATGATGACAAGAGAGACCAATAGAAAGAAGAGAAACTTCACCCTGGCAAAGACTCAGCCAGTGAAAAGCCATGGACTTTGTTTACTAGAACCCTACCAACTTCCTTTTCATCTCTATAAAAGCATTCTCCTTCCCTTGCTGTTCCAGACTCGAGTGTGGTTTGCTATGATTTCAGACCCTGAATTGCAATTCTCTGCTGATCCCAAATAAAACTGTCTTTGCTGGAGAAATATGTGGTAGTTTGTTTCAAGTCAACTGGTAGATACCAAGGAGTCTGGTTGCTGGATCACAGAGAAGTAATATGTAAAGTTTTACTTATAAGAAGCTGCTAAACTATCTTCCAACGTTGCTGTACCATTTTGCACTCCTCCAGCAATGCCTGAGAGTTCCTGTTGCTCCACATCTTCTTCAGAATTTGGTGTCAGTGTTTTGAATTTTGCCCATTCTAACAGATGTGTAGTAGTATGTCATCTGTATTTACATTTTTCTGATGACATATTATATGACTTGGCACATCTTTTCTAATGTTGGATATCTTCTTTGGTGAAGTGTCTGAAAGGGCCTTTGGCCTAGTTTTTACTTGGGTTGTTTGTTTTCTTATTGTGGAGTTTTAAGTTTATTTATTTACTTATAGTTTGGTTAAGTCTTAATCTGATGTGTCTTTTCAAGTGTTTGTTTTCCCAGCCTGTGGCTTGTCTTCTAATTCTCTGAACATTGTCTTTCAGAAAAAGTTTTTGATTTTCATTAAAGCCAGTTTTTTATTTTTTTAATGGATCTTGCTTTTTGTATTATACCTAAAAGTCATCACTATATGCACAATCAGGTAGATTTTTGCCTATTATTTTTAGGCATTTTATAATTTTGCATTTATCATTTAGGTCTGTCTTACATTTTGTTAACTCTTATGAAGAGTGTTAGTTAGTCTGTACCTAGATTTTTTTGTTTTATTTTTGCATACGGATGTCCAGTTGTCCCAATACCATTCATTGAAGAGACTATTTTGTACCATTGCATTGTCCTTGTTTCTTTATCAAAGATCAGTTGATTATAACGATGTAGCTTTATTTAGGGGCTATCCATTCTTCCCATTGATCTATTTATTTGTTCTTTTGCCAACACCCCAATTTCTTGATTTCTGTAGCCTTGTGGTGAGTCTTGAAATTGGGTAATATTAGTCTTTCAACTTTATTCTTTACTTTCAGTATCATGTTGGCTATTCTCTGTCTTCTGCCTCTCTATTTAAACTTTTGAAACAGTTTCTTACTGTCTATAAATAGCTTTCTAGGATATTGGTTGCTATTGAATCTATAGATCAAGTTGCAAAGAATAGTCTTCTTAACAGAATTGTGTGTTCGTATCCATGACATGGACTATCTCTCCATTTATTTGTTTTTTTATTTCATTTATCAAATTTTGTAGATCTCTTCATATAGATCTTTTACACAATTTATTGGATGCTCATTTAAGTGGGATTGTGTTTTTTTTAAGTTTTTATTTATTTTGTTAACAATATTGCTTGTTTTATGCTTTGGACCTTTGGCCATGAGGCATGTGGGATCCTAACTACAACCAGGAATCAAACCTGCAACCCCTTCATTGGAAGCCAAAGTCCCAACCACTGGACCACCAGGGAAATCTCTGAGATTGTATCTTTTTTATTTCAATTTCACTCATTCATTACTGGTATATAGAAAAATGATTGACTTTTATATAATAGCCTTGTATTCTTTAACTTGGCTATAATTGTTTATTACTTCCCGGAGTTTATTTGTTGATACTTTTGAATTTTCTACATAGATAATCATGTCATCTGTCAATCAAGACAGTTGTGTGTTCCTTCCCTATATGTGTAGATTTTATTCCCTTTTATTATCTTGTTCTATTAGCTAGAACTTCAAGCAAGATATTGAGAAGGAGTGGTGGTAGTAGCCTTTCTTGCCTTGTACCTGATCTAAGTAGGAAAATTTCAAGTTTCTGAGCATTAAGTATGATGTTAGCTGTACACTTTTTGTAGATATTCATTATCAAGCTGCATAAGTTCTCCTCTATTCTTATTTTGTGAAGAATTTCTGTCATTAATAGGTGTTGGATTTTATCAAATGGTTTTTCTGCACCTACTGATGTGATCATGTGAGTTTTCTTTTTTTAGTTTATTGATATCAAGGATTGCATTAATTGATTTTCAAATGTTGAACCACCTTCTCATGCTTGCAATAAATCTCACTTGGATGTGATGCATAATTTCTTTTTATACACTGTTGGTTCTATTTACTAATGTTTTGGTGAGGATTTTTACACATATTTTCATGAGAAATATTGGCCTGTAATTTTCTTCCCATGTAACATTTTTATCTGGTTTTGACTTTAGGGGAACGCTGGCCTCACAGGCTGTATTAAAATGTATTCTTTCCACTCTGTCCCCTGAGAGAGATTGTAGAGAATTGGTAGAATACATTTCTTAAGTGGTACAATGTACCAGTGAACTCCTCTAGGCCTGGTGCTCTCTGTTTTGGAAAATATTAGTTCTGGAGTATCTTTTCAAGGAGGTATGTATAGGGTACAACTTTAATGATAGTGTTAATGGCTCTCTTCATGCCAGAGTACTGTTTTGTTTACTGCCTAATATGATAAGTATTGTGTCTCCATCTGGGGTAAAGTTTGGGTAGACTTGCTAACAGCTGCCTTATGGTTTCCTTACCTGTGATGTAAACCTTCTGCATGTGCAGCATGCATCCGGCTGCTCTGCATCACGCTGTGGGACATGGTGGGAGGTGGTGCTGAGTGAAACAGGTGCAGCCCTGTAGCCTGTGGTGCTGTTGTGCTGCAAGCAAGAAAATCTTATACCTCTGATCAGTGAGTCTCTTGTATTCTGCCAGCATCTATAACATAAAGACACTTGTGGGGCTATTTCCCTATGTTTTCTATAGTATTAAGCTTCTTTAGAGCCTCCTTAAGCCAATAACTAAACCTTAAAACAAGGCTAAGTATCATATCCTTCATAGTTCTTCATAAGAAATCTCCCCAGAGATACACATATATCTTATCAAGCAAGGGAAGGCACCCTGGAGAAGGGAATGTCTACCCACTCCAGTATTCTTGCCAGGAGAATTCCATGGACAGAGGAGCCTGGGAGGCTACAAGTCCATGGGGTCCCAAAATGTTGGACATGACCGAGCAACTGAAACTATCCAGTAAAGATAAGTGGGCAGAGATTCAGACATTATGATAACATTACATCTAAGGAAACAGATTTAACTGAAGACAATATAAAGAAGCATGTCTTAAGATACCTTTGGAAATTTGATGATTAGAGTCAGATTCTGTTGTTTTTTGAGATCTTCCAAATAAATGTGATCCATCACAGACTTCATCGTAAAGGTATTTCAAATATATTAATAATGTATATGCAGAAATACTCAGCTTGGAGTGAAAGGTTCTTGTTTGACATTTTTAATTTTAGAGACTTCTCCTTATTCCTGTAAGGTTATGAAATAATCAGTATATCTTAAGCCACATGGATTTAGACATTTTTTTTCCCTGTGTTTTACTTGATTGGCCAAACTGATAATCATTCAGTGAATACATTTGTCATGTTAGATTCTACCTACATTTCTCATTGACATATATCTTCCATTTGAATTTCAGGCCTTTTTTTTTTTTTTTACATTTGGGACAACCATGAATTTTTAAAATAGATACAAACAAGTCTTACCTTAGAACACTTTTTATAACATTTAAAAGTTTTTCATTAAAGTCAGATAAAACGTGAATAAGAGTAGAATGCTTTAACTTTTGTATGTCAGAAGGTTAAGTTGAGGCTTCTCACGGATGACTTCAAATTAAGATTTAATCATTCTATTTTCCTAATATTTGGATTTTAGAGGAAAGGTGAATCAAGACCTTTAAACTTCTGGAAAAATTAAGCTCTGAGGTTCACTCCCAAAACAACCTTCTGCAGTGTATTCATCAAACTCACTGTGTTTAAAAAAAGAAGCCATGTTCAAATGAATCTAAGGTCATATCCAGCTTTAACATTCTATGATGAATCTGAGACCTTAAATATCAATTATAAAATTGTCTTAATGAAGAATCATGATGCATTTATAGCTATTTGGGAGAATACATACAGGGAAATACTGATACTACTAGGTATAAAACTGAGTTTACATAGTGGTGATAATTGTGTACGAGATGTGCATGATGGAACGTTTAGAAATTAAAATAGACATGAGACTTGAATGATAACCAAACATATGCTTGATGATTGACAAAGTAAAGTCATTTCAGACAGTCATTATGTAGACATAAGGGTATGAGAGTCTGATATGTTTGAGAACTGCAAGTGCATAGTTTAGAGTTATTGGAACATAAAGTTTGAGTCAGGAAAGAGCTGAGAAGAGTTTTATCACAGGCAAAGGCCAGCCCATGAACATTCAATGAAAAGGAATTTGATTTGTATATCATCGGTTATAACCATTGACGTCTTTGAGGAGGTTTGCGATATAATTAGATTCCTCATTTTCAATTCTTAATACTAGCAAAAGGATGTATAGGAAGAAAGAGAGATAGGAAGGAGATAACGGATCTCTATGACAGAGAGTGAATGCAGCCAGCCGAGTGTAATTTGAAGATGAACACAAGGTTATAATCTTTCTTCAAAATCAGCCTTAGACTTATACTATTTGGGAATTTGGACACCATCTCTAAGTATGAGTCCAGGTTGCTGTTTGCTTTGGAAGGACTGATGCTGAAGTTGAAACTCCAATACTTTGGCCACCTGATGTGAAGGACCGACTCATTTGAAAAGACCCTGATGCTGGGAAAGATTGAGGGCAGTAGGAGAAGGGTATGACAGAGGATGGGATGGTTGGATGGCATCACTAACTCAATGGACATGAGTTTGAGTAAATGCCGGGAGTTGGCGATGGATGGGAAAGCCTGGCTTGCTGCAGTCCATGGGGTCACAAAGAGTTGTATACAACTGAGCAACTGAACTGAACTGAACTGGACTCCACATCTAGTATATATATACAAACTATAATCTATCTTTCTTCTATTTCTTACACTTGATAGGAACTACATTTTCAAATCAAAAGTGGAAGAGCTTATATAAATTGATTGTTAGCATGCATTTTAGGATTCTCTAAAGACAAAAGCATTAAACAGGAATATTCTATGCAAAATTGAATACACTTTTTAGTAACTTTAAACAGTCTTAAATCATTTCCCAGAAATACCTAGGACTGAGGCTCTCATTTTATATCAGAATGTAAAAAATGCCAACCCTTTAATGTATAACTTTGATGATGATGTAGTGCTCTTATGTAAATATTCCTTGGCATTTCTATTGTACTCATCATATCTCAGACACAGAGCATTTTATAAATAGAATTTTAAATACTTTAGTGAAAGGAATCAGTAAAGCATCGAATACTGGTCTTGTATCCTATTTTTACTTGCTTCTTGATTTGAAAACTTAAAAGACATGTTCAATTATATTATTTAAATGAGTATTTGTCAAACACCTAGTTGCAGGGCACTAGTGGAAAGTATGGAATCCCAGGTTCCAATTCAAATTCAGAGTCAATAACTCTTGGAAAGGAGTACTGAAAATTGAATTGCAAATATAACCCATGTAAGTCTTCAGAACAGAGCTTTCTGGAAATTAATTGCATTATCTCATTCATTATTTGCAAACTGAGCAATATGGCATTGTAGAACTTCAAATAAATTAATGAGTAACAGCATTTCCTTGTGTTCTTCACTTATGATTTAAAAGAGGGTAAATAATGGAATTAAGAATGGCTGTAATAGGAAAGAGAATGGTATACCTGCAGTTCGAATGAGGTGTGGATGGCAAAGATAAAATGGTGAATGGCAGTTTGGACAATACCTGTCCCCGGATTCCTAAGTGAGTAACAAGGATTTTTTTTTTCCTGAAAGAAAGTATCGATCTTGGTTATTGATGGCAGTAATAAATATCACTGAGTCAAGGAACAATCACTGAAGCCATCTTTTATCCCCCCAATTCAGTTGACATAATCCACTAAAATCAACAACCAGGTATTCAGCTTCCTCAATAATTTTGTAGCCAAGGTCATATTTTCCCAGAGTGTTTAATGTTATGACAGAATCAGAAACCTTTCTAAAGCTAAGAAAGGTTATGTGTACAGTACTTCTTTGATCGCTCATATCTGTCACCCTGTCCTAAGGAAAAGAGACTGTTTGACAGGAATTCTTTTAAATTCTTCCTGAATAGGCCCAGGAACTTGTTTCATGCAATTTTGGGTAAGCAGAGTACTGTGGATTTCTAAATAGAAAGATACTGATAATCTAGATTCATGCTCTTAGGTGATCTTTTCTTAGGCTGGACTTTTACTTCTTAATGTTATGAATTATGTTTATGAGCCCCGATCTCTGGTGATTTGAAATAATCACTTTCAGGGTTGGTTGTTTTTTTTTTTTAATTTTTAATAACTTTTTAAACTCTTGATGTCCACATTTTACTTTGCTCATATTGTGCAGAATAAGAGGGTTTCTTATTCTGTTGGTTTTAGGTTAAGAGTTGTCACAGCAAGCATCTTAAATACAAAATCATGAGAGGTCTCTCATTTAAATGGCACTTTGTCATGGGAAAGAGGAAAGAAAACCAGAACATGTATTTGGAAGAGAATGGCATGATAACAGATTTATATAGGGAATCATCATTTGATGGAATTGAAATTTTACTAATTCAATAATTAATGAAAGTATAGTGATAGGATGTTTTGTGTCTGTCAACTCTCCAGCAGATAGATAATAAACCATAACAGATGGAGAGTCAGAATCTGTGAAAAATGCCTGGAGTAGTTTGTAGGTGATAATTATAGTAATATTCAGAGAAAGAGAAATCAAGGCTTTAGATTGATAGTGATAGTCATTATGAGCCATAAAAGTTTCTTTGTTTGAAAATTTGCTCTATAGATTGCAAATTTAAGTTTTGTTTTTTTTTTTTTTTTTTTCAAAGAGCAGATAAAATTACTATTTTAGGTTTTGACCACAATCTAATTCATTTCATTTGATTAAAATACTTTAGTATTTCAACCCTGCTTAAATCCAGCCACCTTTATCACCAAGCAGGAGGCAGTCCCCAGAGGTGGAATAAAACATTTGAGAATATTCAAGCCTTACTAGTACTATCTCAGAAACACAGCCATCACAGGATGTAGAAATATTATGCCTTCCTACTCATCCTCAAGGTCATTTATATTTCCATGTTAATGTGTTGTCCACTAAGGTTACAGTGATCATCTTTTAGCTTAATAAAAATGCATCCTTGTTTTCAGCAATAGCCTATCATTTCTCTCATGTTTTTCAAAACCAAGTAAACTCTTTTAGTTTGATCAGGCTCCTGGATGTTAAGATGAGCTAAGTTTAACAAAATGAAAGTAAATCTCAGAAGTATTTCTAAAACTAAGCATGCTGTCAGTCCTTGTCTAATCATAGATATTCAAAACTATGAGAAAAATATGTAAAAGAAAAATGTTTAAGTGACTGCTTTCTTTTCTTTTTCCTCTTTTTTGGGGACGCTAGACAATTATTTCTACAAAGTTTCAGAAGTGGGGGAAAAGGTTGGCTTTACCAGGGAATATGCAGGTGACTATCTTATTCGTCTAATCTGTGTGAGAAAGAGGTCAAGTTCCTGCCTAGATGTCAGAGTTAGAGGAGGGAAGTGTGTAGTTCTCTTCACTATATTCCACAGCCAGCCATTGTCCCTCTTCTGTGCTGATTTGACATTTGACATGTTATATCTGCTAAATGCATGTATGCAGCTGGGTATTTTGTCTTTATTATTTTTATTGCACTTTTCAAAGCTATTCGTCTACATAAGCAATGTAAAAGTAAGAAAATAATAGATATAGCACAAGTGAAAGTGAAGGTTGCTCAGTTGTGTCCAACTCTTTGCAACCCCATGGTCTATGCAGTCCAAGGAATTCTCCAGGCCAGAATACTGGAGTGAGCCGCCATTCCCTTCTCCAGGGGATCTTCCGAACCCAGCGATCAAATCCAGGTCTCCCACATTGCAGTTGGATTCTTTACCATCTGAGCTACCAGGGAAGCCCAAGTCATGGTCAAAAGCAAGTGCTTAACTATAGGATCAGTTGACCTTTGCAGTTGATGCAGCTCAATAGGCATTTCACTTGGCCTTCGAAAACCTTGAGACAGTGCTGCTAATTTATGTGTAGAAGTTCCTGTCACTTTCAGGAATTTATGGGCTTGCCCAGCCTGGGTAGTCTCTTTAGTGGACCCACTGCTTTGACACAGGTTTGTTCCTTGTCTCACAGTTGAGGGTATTTAGTGTTTCTTTACTTGTGATTGACCTAACCTTGGGGAAGCTCAATGGCTTGATTGTCCAGATTCTGCAACATTCAAACTAGTCTTTCCACCATTTTCTTCTGTGTAATTTCGATTCTCTTTCCCAAGCATGCCTCCTCTTCTTGATCTTTAGATTCTAATCTTTCTATTTCCCAACCTGATTCTGTCACCATAATCTCTTCCTTTTGGGGCCTTTACTCCTCAAAAGTTTAGAAAGCCAAAACACAGAAGCCATACAAAACAGAAGAACAGCAAAACCAAACATCTGCTTTTCTTAGACTATTTCTAAATACATTATAAATGCAACAGAATATATACAATTATATTTCTTCAGTATAGTCATAGATTCAAATTTCTTCAGGCTTTTTAATAGTTTGCTACTTATATATTTTATCCCTTTATTATTGGTATGTTTCCACACTTCAACATTGTCAATATTCCACAATAAAAATTTTCATGCATGTAGCTTTATTAAGCTGAATAATTTCCATAAAGCAAATTCTCAGTAGTGCATCAAAGTTTGTGGGAATCTTTATTATTTTGATAGATATTAAAATCCTATCCATTTTATTTAACAATGTATAAATATTGTAAAAAATAAAATATTACAAAGAGTTTACCATAGAAAAACAATATTGACATATTAAGTTTTATTTTCAAGACAAAATAATTTTTAAATACTGTGTTTTAAAACATGTCCATTTCCTCTATTTAAGTAAATAATATATATGGCAAACTTTTAATTTGCTATTTTTTTAGTTTATATAATCAGTGAATTACTTGCCAATAAAAAGGATTTTTTATTGATTCAATCCTCATTTGTCCTTTCAATATTAAGTCATTACTCTAATTTTTAGTTAAGATTTAAATAAAAATTATATAAACATCAATTTCTTATTTCATCTCTTTTACACTATGCTTCACAGACTTTTACTTCGTAGAATAAATGTATCAACCACACATCCCCATAACCATCTTTTTTTCCTTCTTTATTGTCTCTCTTTAATAAAGTCAAATTTAACTATAATTTTATGTTGTCCTGCTAGCAATATTTTAACTTTAGCTTAGGAACTTAATTATAACATCAGTTATATCCAAGCTTTGTCCACAGGTTTATTTCAATCATTGAAAAGTAATTAGCAAATATTCACTAAAATGTGTCTATGTGTATTTTCACTGTAAAATCACATAGTAATAGGATTACACTTTCTCTGTAGATTAATATGATTTATTTTTTTTGCATATGTTCTCTTACTGAAAAGCAGGATGTAGTACACACACACACACACACACATATATATAGTGAATGCATATAATATATACATATTATATGGGTACAAAAGTAATTGTAGTTTCAGACCTTAAATTTTAGATCATTATAACTAGACTCAAACACATTTTTATTAATCAAAATAGAAACCATTACAATCAGCACATTTTTGCCAAAAAGAAATGTTTGTTTATTCCTGTATCATGAAAATCCTTGCTTCAGGATTCAACAAAACTCTTGGAAAATATTTTCTGCCTCCTGCTGGTTGTGAAAGTGTTTTCCCTGCAAAAAGTGGTTGAGATGCTTGACGAAGTGGTAGTCAGTTGGCAAGAAGTCAGGTGAATGTGGCAGATGAGACAAAACTTCGTAGCCCAATTTGTTCAACTTTTGAAGCGTTAGTTGTGCAACATGCAGTTGAGTGTTGTCATGGAGAAGAATTGGGCCTTTTCTGTAGACCAATGCCAACTGCAGGCATTGCAGCTTTCACTGCATCTCATCAATTTGCTGAGCTTACTTTTCAGATGTAATGTTTTCACTGGGATCCAGAAGCTGTAGTGGGTCAGACCAGCTCAGACCATCAAACAGTGACCGTGACCTTTTCTTGGTGCAAGTTTGGCTTTGGGAAGGGCTTTGGAGCTTCTTGGTCCAACCATTGAGCTGATCACTGGCCGTTGTTGTATAAAATCCACTTTTTGTTGCATGTCAAAATCCGATGGACAAATTGTTCATTATTGTTGTGGAGAAAAAAAGAAGATGACACTTCAAAATGAAGATAATTTTGATTTGTGGTCACTGATGAGGCATGCACATATCAAACATTTTCCACCTTTCTACTTTTCTTCACGTGCTGAACAACCGTAGAATGGTCGACACTGAGTTGTTTGGCAACATCTTCTGTAGTTGCAAGAGGATCAGTTTTGATGATTGTCTCAGTTGTCGTTGTCAACTTCTGATGGCTGGCCACTGTGCTCTTCATCTTCAAAGCTCTTGTCTCCTCTGCAAACCTTCTTGAACCACCACTGCATTATACATTCCTTAGCAGTTCCTGAGCCAAATGTGTTGTTTATATTGTTGATGTCCTGTTTAGCGCAGTAAGCACTAGCCATGCACAGATGTTGAACATGTGAAATGTAGCTAAACCAAATAGCAAAAATAACAGAATATTAATTTTAATAAAACATTCTGTTTGAACCTTATATTTTCAAAATATTATTTGAGCATATAAAATGATTAATGATGCTTTGCTTTTTTTATATGCTACATATTGAAAATCCAGGGTGCATTTAGCATAAAAAAATATAAAATATCTTATTAATCATTTTATATTGATTCCATTGTTTCTTTTTACTGTTTTTTTTTTAATGTGGATCCTGAAAATTTATAAATTATCTATGTGACTTTCATTATATTTCTATTGAACAGCACTAACTCTGAGCACTTAACCTTTCTAAGGGGTATTTCCTTCTTATAATGATATCTTCTTATTTGTAAAGTGTGGTTCATTATCACTTTAATACAATTAGAGTTGTATTACTTAATTAGATTAGCTTATTATTACCTAATATAGGCCAAGACTGTTATCTTTGCACCACAGAATGGAATAAAGTAAGTCTTTGCTCTGTTGTAAATATAACAGAAATGGAGACACACAGTTGTGGTTTTATCTGTTGAAGCCACTACCTAGTACAAAGTCTTCACCTGATTCATTGATTTTGTTTGCTCAGCTGTCTGACTCTTTGTGACCCAGTGGACCACAGCCCCCAGGCTCCTCTATCCATAGAATTTCATGCAAGAATACTGGAGTGGGTTGCCATTTACTCCTCCAGGGGATCTTCCAGACCTAGAGATTGAACCCGTGTCTCAAGGTGGTTTCTGCATTGGCAGGCAGATTCTTTACTGTTGAGTCACATGGGAAGCTATATATTTATAAATTGAGATATATTTCCAAGATCATTATTGTATAATGCCTGACTGAAAAGTAAACATTAATTAATTATGTATGTGGATCGCTGGTTGCTTTGACACATAAGTAGTTTTAAGCAAATCACAGATTCAAGAAACTTATTTTAATACAAAGAGTTGCTAAACCTGAACTTTTGGTATTTCAAATGATGAATTTCCAGGGGAAATCTGAGCACCACAGATTACTGAATATTTTACGTATTCAACTCAATTCTTAAAATTCTGAATCAAAACTTTGGAACTTTAAGATATTTATCAAATTTCTGATAATATTCAATGGGGGAGTATTTTGCAGCTTGCTGAGATAAAAAAATAATAATAACAAGAAAAGCTCTTAGATTTTACTTGGTAAAACTCCAAATTATTAATGCACTTGATTGAAACAACAGACACTATTAGGGAAGTAAATAGGAAAGCTTTTAATTTCTATATACTAAGTCACGGACTTCCCTTTAAGATTTTATTAAACTGTATCTTTTTTAATTTATGTTTTCAAAGGATAACTTACCCAAAATCAAGGAACAGTGGTCATTCTGATATGTAATCCAGTGATTTTCTTCTATACTTAAATGTGTTCAACATTTTCATTAACTGCACGCAAACTTACCTTTAAACAAAGTAAGCTATTTAGGTATATCACTTTTCCAACCTTAATTGCATCTCACATACTAAATTCATCCTTCAAATAGTTTCTTCAAGGGCAGGGTTAGTGAAGTATGGCACTCAGGCCAATATGGTTATTTTTTGTAAATAATCTTTTTTTTTTTTCTTTTTTTTAAGAACACTGTCAACATCCTTTACCCTTTTTCTACCTTTCTTTTCTTTTTCCTTATTTTTTTTTAAATTAAACATATTGTCTATGACTGTTTTAACCCTACAACAGTAGACTTTAGTAGTTCTGACAGATAATTTCTAACCTGTAAAGCCTGAAACATTTCCTTTTTGACCATTATCACAAAAAGCTTAAAGACTTCTATCCTAAAGGGAGATTTTGCTTGTCCAGATGAGGCTCCTATTTATTCTTCCTTAATTCTTACCGTTGCTACCCGTACATATCTGTATCAAAGCAGGCATCATCCTGTCTCCAAATTATCTTCTATATTTATTTGTGTTCCTTAGCAGAAAACCTAATATATAACACCTGTAAGATAAACAGGTGCTTAATGAATGTGTTTGATATATAAGATAGGGAGAATCATTATAAAGGTGTATGTGAACATATTATTTTCCCTGTTGAAGGAGTTCATTGCTCAAGTCTTAATTGGGTTCATTTATTCTATAACTCTATGCTATTTTGGAGAAGGGCATGGCAACCAACTCCAGCATTCTTGCCTGGAGAATCACATGGACAGAGAAGCCTGGCAGGCTACCGTCCATGAGGTCACACAGAGTCAGACACGACTGAGCGACTTAGTACACCGGCTATACTATTTAATCTATCTTATTATGTTGAATAGAAAAAAAAAAAAAACATGAAAAACTTAGGTTTGTAGAATAACTTAATAATTGTTTGGACTGTATATTGCTCAGTTATATGGACCAAGCACTCAACCACTAAGACTTTTCTCTGCTCAACTGAAGTTTCTTGAATAGGTCAACTTTTCTGCCTTCTGTCATTGTATTGACCTTCAGTATACGTGATCTACTCTGATAATTTCCTCCTGAATGACTTTCTAAAATATTAATGACAGCTGTTATATATTAGTTAATTAATTCTACAATTGTGTTTTGAGTAAATACAAGGTACCGGGTACAGTGGTAATGTTTCACATGTGTGACCTCATTTAAATCCATAAATCAGTATGAATTGAACCTGAACCTGGGAGAAGTTGCACAGATTAGAATTTACAGAGGCTCTATTTAAATCGAAATTGTCTGACTCCCCATCTTCTGCACTTAAACACAACTCATATTATTTCTGAATCACAGCTATTTCAGAGTGTCTGGCAAGACTACCAGGAAATTTTAACAAACAGAGCTATTAAGATAATTGTCTAAATGGGTTGAATCAATCAATCAGCTCTTAGTTATTTAAAGGTTGCTTATTTGGCTCTTTATTCTCTCCCTTTTCCTCTGGCTTCCTGCCTATGGCCATTTCATTGCTCTTTAGCACTTTCATTAGAGAGTTGGCATGAAAAGAAAAAAGAAAAAAAAAAAGATGAAAACTAAATGAGGCTATTTGAATTTCCCAATGGGGTTAGCAGTTTTTAAATATTCCTTCAGGGGAGTATGCGGCAGTGTAGGTGATCTCTCTTCCTCATCCAGAAGGTCATTTACCATATTTAAGCTTATCCTTTTTGTTGCTCAGAAATTAGGAATGTGTAAATCCAAATGATTTTATTTGAAAATGCTGCAAAATTTGCCTTTTCAAAATGTTTGCAAGTTTCAATAATACAGCAGTTTGATTGAGTATCTAATTAGTTTTGATTGGTGGATTTTATTTTCACTATGTTTTTATTTCATTTTTTTCATTAAATCATTTTATTAAGAAGTCTTTCACCTATGAAATCTGCCAGTTCACATTGAGTCATTTCATATGGTTTTTAGTAGCTATCCTGAGTGGGGCAGCTATTAATATAAATCAATTTTAAAGCACACTTATCCTACAATAAGATCTCATATGCCCATTTACTGTAAATATCCAATCTTATCCCAGCCCTAGGCGCCTGCTAATCTGTTTTCTTTCTCTATAAATTTGCCTCTCCTGACTGTGTAATATAAATGGAATCATGTAATACATTATTTCCTGTGTCTACATTTAACATAAGGTAGACTGACATCCATCCAAGATGTAGCAAGTTTCAGTGGCTTGTTCCTTTTCAACACTAAATAGTATACCATTTTGTCAGTATACAACATTGGGTATATCTGTTTACCAGTTGACGGATATTTGGATTGTTTAATTTGATCTCTTGTGAATAATGATGCATGAATAGCCACGTTTCTTTGCATAAGCATATGTTTCACTTTCCTAGGTTACCTAACTATAAGTGAAATTTTGAGTCATATATTAGTTTTATTTATATCTTTTTGAGAAACTACCAAATTGTTTTCTAAAGTGGCCTGTAATTTACATTTATACACTAACATAGTTTGTTTATCTGCTTGGTTTAAAATAATGATGTTAATATTATCTTTCAGTATACACTTTTCTATAGCAATTCCTAAGAAAATTATGTATAAAATAGTGCTAATTATTTGAAAGAGTAACAAGTCTAATTTTGTAGAATAAGGCATACATTTACAAATAATGTGTTATATTTCTATACAAAATTTGATCTGAGAATTTCATGGTATCTGATAAAATTTTAACAATTAACTGTATTTGGAAGGAATATAAAACTCAAGGAGAAAGTTTGCATATTCATTCAACCTACAGCTGAAATAACTTTAAGGGAGTCTCTGTATTATATGTGTAGTGATTTTAAAAGACAGCAGGCCCAAAAGAAGTCACTTGTGCTAAGCCCTCCTGACTAAACTGAGATTTAATAACCTAATCTAATGGCAACTCCAGCCTCTCTCATAATGTAAGCTTAACCAGTCAGTTTGGAATGATTTGGTCAGCACTAGTGAGGTAATCCCCTCTGATAGACTCCTGCCTTCCCCCCAAAAAAGGTGACTTTGCCTGAAACCATCCACTCTTTTGCTCCTCAGAGTTCCTCAGAACTCTTCACTTTCTGCTAGATGAAATACTGCCTAATTTGTGAATGGCTGACTAGAGTCAATAAGATATTAAAATTGTACTCTGTTCAATTCTATTATTTAGCAGTGCCATTAGGAACATTAATAAATAATATTGTAAGTGGAGTATTTTACTACTGAAAGACAGAAATCTAAAAAAGCTTTTGGTCTGCCAGTGACAAAGTCAGATTTATAAGACAACATTTTTACATTAAAAAATATAAACTTTGCTGAGGGAAATCTTGTTTAAAGACAGTGGAGAGAAACCCAAAACATCCAGGAACTGGGGGATGTATAGCATTTGAAAGATGACTCATGTTAATTTGAGGGCTCACTATTGTGTGCGGGGGGACAGCTATATCCTTTTTTATAATAGATACACTATAAATATAAAGACAGGTTGAAAGCTAAAGAGCAGAAATTGGCCTAACATGCTGACAATAAACACAAGAACCTCAATGTGGTAATACCAAAAAGAGACAATGTAGTTCCTAGGATATAGAGTATTAACATAAAAAATGTAACTATTTATGTGTGCTAAGTAGGTTTAGTCATGTCTGAGACCCCATGGACTATAGCTCACCAGGTTCCTCTATCCATGGGTTTCTCCAGGCAAGAATATTGGAGTGGGTAGCTATTCCCTTCTCCAGGGGATCTTCCTCACCCACGATCGAACCTGAGTCTCTTGACATCTCTTGCATTGGCAGGCGGCTTCTTTAACACCACCTTCATCATGAGAACATAATAAACATAAACATTATATACAGATTGAAAAGTCCACAGTCATAGTTAGGGAAATGAATATCCATCTCACAGTGAATGATATGCTGCTGTAAATTAAAAAAAAATTAGTATAGATGTTGATAATTGAATAATTCCATCAACCAACTTGAACTCATTGATGTTTCTAGAATATGTTATCAAACATCTGTGGAATACATGTTATTTTCATGTGCACCTAGCTGGGCCATTAACTAAATCTCAAAAACTAAAACTAAAAATAAAAATTAATGTTAAATTGTTTGATTAAATTGATGTTAAAAATAATTTAACCCAAAGTACTCCTAAATAATGAAAAGTTATGCAATAATCTTTAAATAGTCATGCATTTAAACAAAAATTAAAAGGGAAATTAGAAAATATGTCAAACATCATAATAATAAAACACCAGAAAAAAGTTCCCCGCAGCTATGAACTGAATTGGACTGTTCCAAGTCATCTTTGCATCTCACTTCTGTGCTCCCTAATTAATCTTCCAATAAATATTCAGGGTTGATTTCCTTTAGGATTGACTGATTTGATCTCCTTGCTGTCCAAGGGATGCTCCAAAGTCTCCAGACTCTCAAAACTCTCCAGCACCACATTTCAAAAGAATCAGTTCTTCCGCGCTCAGGCTTCAAGTTTCAACTCTCACATCCATATGTAACTACCAGAGAAACCATAGATTTAAATAGATAGACCTTTATCAGCAAAGTGATGTCTTTGTTTTTTAACATGCTTTCTATCATATGATCCAGCAATTTCACTATTTAGTATTTACTAACAGGAGTCAAAAACTTAGGTCCACACATGTACCAGCACACAGATGTCTACAGCAGATTATTTATAACTGCCAAAACTTTGAAACAACCAACATAGGCTTTAGTAGATGAATGGATAAATAAACTATAGTCTATTAAGACAATGGAATATTATTTAGTGCTAAAAAGAAATGAGCTAGTAAAGCCATGAAGACTTGAGAAACCCTAAATGACTGTTAGAAAGTGAAAGAAGCCAGTCTGAAAGGCTATGTTATATATAATTTCAACTACATGACATTTTGGAGGAGGTATGACAACAATAAAAGGTCATTGGTTTCCAGAGGTGTGGGTAGAGAGATGAATAGGTAGAAGACAGAGGGAGGATTTTAAAGGCAGTGAAAATACTCTGTATGATATTATAACAATGGGTATCATTATACTTTTGTCCAAACCTTCAAAATGTACAGCATCAAGAGTGAATCCTAAGGTAAACTATAGACCTTAGGTGATTGTGATGTGTCAATGAAGATTCATCATTGGGGGAAAAAAAAACAATGTACCGTTCTATTGAGTGATGCTGATAATACAAGAGTCCATTCATGTGTGAGGACAAGTGTATGTGGGGAGCCTGTCTACATTCTTTAATTTCAGTGTGAATCTAAAACTGCTGTTAAGTAAAATGTTTATAGAAGAAATATGAAGTGGTGTTTTACACACTTTGGAAAGTAAAGGCTGCCTTTTGGTTTCCTTTTGTGGAAATGTGGTCTAAACACTTTTAAGAAGATAATTTTCTTTTTTTTAACCTGTGAAATATTTATAGTCATATCCCTGCAATTGACTTGTGAGCTCACATATCAGCTTTCTAATTCATAATCCCCCCCTGCCTTTACATCCTCCAGCACTTGCTTGGTAAGGCATGGCATGTTTCTATCAGCTGCTTCTCTATTAGTATCTACTGTTTATAAAGTTGACATTCTAGAAACATTAATGCATCTGTATATAATATGCATAAACCAAGCTTAATTGAAATATTATTCTTTCTGAACATATGATGCCTATTCTCCCTGCCGCCCCCCCCAAAAAAAAGTTTTATGATAAAATGCACTTCACTTAGAAACACAACTGACTCTTTCAATAATGTCTGCACGATACTGGTTTCCACAGGCCAATTATTTAGTTTTTGGCTATAGTTTCAAAAGATATGGCTGTTTCAGCTGGTGATAATCACATAAATATGTCACTTTTTTCAGATACTTATCACTATCAAGATAATTCATCCAGACTATAACAGTTCATACTTCTCATTTTTCTAATGCTTTTATATATGCTAACTTGCATGTCTTACAGGGACCCATATAACTTCGAGCTGCTCTTACAGCTCATAAAAGCTAATTAATAATTCCACATTGGTGGAAGAACATTCTTACTCACATCCACTTATCCTCCATCAGATTTACCACAGAATTAAATGAAGAACATGCAGACATTGCATCTTGTCCAAAAATCTGGAAAATATTTAAATTTATTTTCAAAGAGAAATGTCTGTCTTGAGATTACAGGATTGGGCAATTATTCCCCTGTCCAAAAGTAAATGTGCACAAGTAGATCAGATTGATGTATTGTATTAATTGAGTTTTCACAGAGTTCCGGAGACATATAATATATCCTCAGTGTTATTCACATTTTGTAATATAACTTGTTATTATGAAAAAAGTCATAAATAACTGTCACTTTTTTGCACAACATAGTCATATTATTTATCTTGTAGTTAGTGTAATATAGCAATCTTACTCTTCTCGTACACATACAATCTCTCAAGAATTATACTACGTCTATTTCCTAGCTGAGTGTTATATGTAACTGCACATTTCAACTCTATAGATCTTAAAGGGAAAATTTCATTGTTCAGATGGATTGATTGGGATATAACATATATCCAACCAATATTTACTATGCAGTATCATGGAAAACTCTGGGTATCAGAAATACTTAAGTTCAAATTCCTGTTTTTTTGTTTGTAATATACATAGACTTGATCCAGTTAAAATAACTTATAACCTCAGTTCCTTGTCAAAAATAAAGATAATGATTTTAAAAAGTTTGTGGAAATCATGTGAGATATAATATGTGAATTATTAATAGCACAGCATTAGCAAAATGTTGCTAGTGGTAACTATTATTGTTGTGGACTAGACACTTGGCAGGTATTGGGTATACGTAGTCATCTTCAGTGCCACCAAGGAATCCACAGATGGAGGTGGGAGGACATGTGTACAAATAATTACAATATACTCTGCTTCATTTCTCCGAAATGAGATTGCACTAGTGAGTTGACTGCATTAACCAACTTATCGTTGATGTCTCATAGATTTTCAGTACATTTGGAATTGAATTTCTTTGGGCTTCCCAGGTGGCACTAGTGATAAAGAACTCACCTGCCAATGCAGGTAGACATAAGAGACTCAGATTCAGTCCCTGGATTGGAAAGATCCCCTGGAGGAGGGCATAGCAACCCACTCTAGCATTATTTTCTGGAGAATCTCATGGACAGAGGAGCCTGGTGGGCTACAGTCTTTAGGGTCACAAAGAGTCAGACATGATGGTAGCAACTTAGCATGCATGTATACATGAGGAAAGGAAAATGATCATTTTGTACGGATTTCGCCAGCAATTTGACATAGCATTATCCATTAAGAAGACCTATCTTTTTTGCCATGGCATTGTGGTGTCATTTTTGTTATGAGTAGGTTGATAAAAACATACTTGGTTCTCTTACCGAATTCTGTTCTATTGTATTTGTTAACATACACAGCCTTCTGTCAAACATCATCTTTATTATAATTCTTTAAAACAGATATTAATTTGTGGTTGTATAAACCTGACAGTTTTTTTTTCCTTCTTCAAAATTGACTTGGAAATTCTTTGCATTTTGCATTCTGATATGCATTTGGCAAGCACCTTGGCAATATCCACAAAAATCATATGAGAATTTTATTGGGATTGCAGTGAGAGCATAGATCACTTTGGGGAAAGCTGACATATTTTCAGTATTGGGTGTTATAATAAATAAATACTGTGCATAGCTTCCTTTGTTCTGGTCCTTGTTGAATACTTTTCAAGATATCCTGTCATTTTAAATACTAAAGTATGAGATGATCATTGTTCTGTATCAGACATCAACTTGATTCCCCTTCAGTAGAGGACTCTGGCCCAAGATGTTGAGAGGGCTGTTAGCCTTTTTCAGAATTTCCTTACCAGCAGATTGCTTGCTTGTTCCGCGTTGCATCTCTTACTAGCGTGGCCCATATTCAATGTGTATTCTTTGTAAAAACCCGACCCTCTTAGGTACTTACGTCTATTCTGTATGACCCTTCCAGCTCCACTATCCCTTATGGGAATAGCCATGGACAACACGTGGCCTTCATTGAAACCCTCCTTCTTATCTTTTTCTTCCCCAAGTGTTAATTTAAAGGACAATCCACAACAGACATCATGCATGTTGGAATATCTATCTTAGAAGAATCTTTGTGGAGAACCTAATCTGCAGCGTTAGTACACAGAATGATTAAGACACCTAATGGTAAAATGGGGCACTGCATCTGGGTCAGTCAAAAATATGATTACTGGATGGTAAGTGGAACACAGGTAAACTCTGACAAAAGGTGTCGTCCATTTGCTAAAACAATCACTGGTGATTTGCAGTTCTTTCAAGGTCAACAGGAATGATTTAAGGGGTGTGATATATTAGTTCTTAGAGAAAATGCGGAAATTATAATAACAACAGTAAATTTAAGTGGTTCTTGCTAAGATCCACTGACACTATAGATAAGGGTAACAAATGGCTGAAGGGTATTAATTTCCAAGAGAAAGCTAAGTGTGAACATCAGACAGCTTTCTGGGTAGCATTCAAAATGGTCTTTAACTAGTACAGCTGAAATACAGAAAAAGCTGAGCAACAGGAACAACACTTAATAGAGTGCCTGTGCTCCAAATAAATTTTTATCCCCAATAAAACAAGGTCAGCTCTGATAAGATCAGCAGCATGATTGGGGATGCATTAACCCGAATTCCCAGGTTTTTCTGAAATCTCTGAGTATATTAGAAGTGACCCAAACCTTTCTACTAAGAACATGTATCCCTACCTTCCTTATCACATTGTGGAAGCCTCTCTGAAAGATAACACGTGCATTTTGGAAATGACCCTTTGTCTTTTTTTCTTGGCAACTAGGTCTATAAATAAGATTAAGCTTCAAAATAATTATAATTAGCCTAGAGAGGAAATACTGGACCTCATAATTAATTTCCTATAGGAAATTAAGTCACAAAGAATTGGCAGTTCCTGGGTAGGTTTGGATCTGAGGATGCTTTATAAAGTGGGACAGAACGTAAGTGTGGAGAAGAGAGAATTTATCATTTTGGAGGTGATTAACTAGATACAAGATTTAGTATCCTGGTTAAAGTCCAGGAAAATAAAGCAAATTCATGACTGTGATGATTACTGGAGATAATGACAAATTTGTGTCTCATGCAAAGAATGGGTGGAATAACAAAAACGCCTTTGCTGATGATACACCATGATGAAGGCACAGATGTCACTCAAGTATTCAGTATGATTTTTCTCTCTGGGTCAAGCCTTACCTTTGGAGTGGCAAAGGCAGGAACACTGGAAACAAGAGGCATAAAGGACCACAAATAATAATAATAATGGTGGCTGTGATTAACTGTTAGAAGATCAGTTCAGATTAGTCATTCAGTTGTGTCCAACTCTTTGTAATCCCATGGACTGCAGCACGCCAGACTTCCCTGTCCATCACCAACTCCAGGAGCTTGCTGAGATGCATGTCCATCAAGTTGGCGATGCCATCCAACCAATTCATTCTCTGTCGTCCCCTTCTCCTCCTGCTTTCAATCTTTCCCAGCATCAGGGTCTTTTCCAAGGAGTCGGTTCTTTGCATCAGGTGGCCAAAGTATTGGAACTTCAGCTTCAGCATCAGTCTTTCCAATGAATATTCAGGATTGATTTCCTTTAGAATTGAGTGGTTTGATCTCTTTGCAGTCCAAGGGACTTTCAGGAGCTTTCTCCAACACCACAGTTCAAAAGCATCAATTCTTTGGCAATCAGCTTTCTTTATGGTTCAACTCTCACATCCGTACATGACTACTGGAAAAATCATAGCTTTGACTAGACAGTTGTCAGCAAAGTAATATCTCTACTTTTTAATATGCTGTCTAGGTTTGTCATAGCTTTTTCTTCCAAGGAGCAAGCATCTTTTAATTTCATAGCTGAGATCACCATCTGCAGTGATTTTAGACCCCAAGAAAATAAAGTCTGTCACTGTTTCCACTGTTTCCCTATCTATTTGTCTTGAAGTGATGAGACAGGGCGCCATGCTCTTAGTTTTGTGAATGTGGACTCTTAAGCCAGCTTTTTCACTCTCCTATTTCATGTTCATCAGGATGGACAGAATTATCTAAAGCTCATAAATAAGAAACAGCAGGAGAGGTATAACCCAAAAAGAGTTATGGAATCAATAGAACATAATGTTTGTGGAGTCAAATAGAAATGAGCAAGAGTATTCCTTATCAAATAAAAACAATCAAAGATTTTCAGGATGTTGAGGGTAGTCACCAGGCTTTGAGATCCAAGCTGATTTATAAACTCAGACACAATAAATGAGTAAGAGAAGAAGCTAAGTCAAATGTATATGGAAGTTATCCACCCAGTCTTTTCCCAAAGGGACCAATATTTACTCAGTAATTATGCATTGGGGAAAGAAGAAAAATCCGGTGTCCGAGTAGAAATTGATTCTTGAAAATCAAAGTCATCATAGAACATGAGTCTTTGTGGTCGCTTTAATTTTAAAACCATTTCATTATACAATTAGAAGATCTAGTTTCTCTGTAAGATATGGAGCTAGAGAAAAACTGTATTATAATTGAAATTTGGTCAGTAATTGGGCTTTCTGTGTAACATTTTTACGTGTTCATATGGTTACTCAGTTTCCTAGGAAAAATTATATTTTCTGTTTGACTAATTATTATAGTTAAAAAGAAACTGTCCACCAATTATTTTATTATTGTAATCATCTTAAGAAGGATATCAGGTATTGTGACATATCTTACCCTAGGACCTAGACTGTAACTTAAGGAAAATAAATTTGTGCAATTATTTTTTCCCTATTACATGTAATAAACTAGGATATATTTCCTTTTTGAAAGCTTGTAATTAAGAAGGATAAATTCAGTAAACTCATTAGGGAGTTCAAAAAAGCTATTTTCCAGTGTTCTTAATGACTCTAGCCAGCCAATTAATGTGTCCAAAACATTGCCTTATCCCTATTTAAAGAGCAGTGTTTTACATTTTAAGTAAATATCTTATATTTAATTTTATAAATATTTATTTATATATATTTTAAAATAAATTTATCATATATCAACATTCCTTTTTAAGCTTAGAAAATCTCAAGCTTGCCACAATCTTTTGGATTTCAAGAGTAGGATCATACATCATATATATGTTTTGACCTGATTTTAGTTTTAGCAATCAATGGCCCTGTTATCAGTATAGAGAAAAGGGAAGATTACAATTCATCCTTAGGATAAACTTAATGTCCCAGGAAAAGCAGAAGTGTGTCTTAAGATAAACTTAGTAGTCAAACATTAGCCTCAAATTTCGGATCAATCTAAATTTAACACTAGAAGTTAATTAACAAATTAAATAGAAGACATAATCTGTGTATATATATAAATTATATCACTATGTTACCTTTAAAACATCATTTCTCTAAAATAATATAAGTATATTCTCAGAATGAATATGAGATACCTTTAATAAATCTGAGATGGTTGGACTACTGGGTCTGATTTCATGCTGCTATAGTCATAAATATAGGTACTCACCCACTGAAATTTAAAGGGAAAGTTATAGGTTTAGGGTTAACAGTAAAGTTATTAACTATCTTTCATATCCGCATTACTTTCCACTTTAAAAAAAAAGTTTTAAGCAGGTTGCTGTAATTGTTCTAAACCAAAAATCTTTCAAAGACAGTACAGAGAAACTAACACAAGATTATAAATCAACTCTACTAAAAAATAAAAAAATACGACTTTAATGGGATTTCATTAGGCATATTAGAAAAAAGCTAAAATGAAGTTTTTTTAAAAAAAGACAAGAGAGATGAAGATTCTTAGAAGGTAAGGCAACATGATTATACCTTTCATGCCATACTACTTACACTGACATGACCAAATACAAGCGGGAGAACATGTTGCCTGAACTATCTCCAAATCTCTGAAAACATTGATTCAAGATTTTTAAATTAATTAAAATTATTTCCATTTAACCTCATCCCTTGACTAAAGAGGGTTTCCCTGGTGGCTCATATGGTAAAGAATCCATCTGCAATACAGGAGACCTGGGTTCTATCCCTGGGTTGGGAAGACCCCCTGGAGATGGGAACATCTACCCACTCCTAATATTCTCCTGGTATTGTTGCCTGAGAAAACCCATGGACAGAAGAGCCTGGAGGACCACAGTCTACGGGGTCACAAAGAGTCTGACACAACTGAGCTAAGCACAGCACAGATTATCTGAAGAACAAGACATCTCATCAGAATGATCCGCAAATTTAGATGGGATCTCCATTTTCATTGTCATTTACTTTTGTTCATCCCATTTTCTGATTGTGTATAGGTCATGATAACAGAGATAGTCATGCTATTCGGGGAAGCAAGAACAGTGCATGTACAGTTCAGTCACTGGTGGCACATTGGGCAAATTCCAACTGCCTTCTGTTATCTTTTCATTCTGTAACCACAAAAAACATAACTTGGCACAGCTGATGGCAGTTCTTTTGTGTATGTGTGTGTGCTTCTATGTTTTTTGACAGCAACTTTTTCTAAAAGTGTTATATTAAAACAATTTATATTTATGAAATAACCATGGAAAAGTTTCTTACAAGCTGTAGAATAGATTTTCCTATAGAATACGTAGTGATCAAACTTAATTTCACTACTATATTGATGAGAGAAATTAAGAAAATGAACATGGCTAAATGCATAAATGTTAACAAAGGAGCCTTTAAATACTGAAGTTAATATATTTATTTTATTAGTTAATTGGCTACAAGGTGTTACTATGCAAAAAAAAGAAAAAATTTCATGTAATTCTTTTTTCTCATATGTAAGAGTGTTAGAGAATATTTGGGGGCTTAGAATTTTTTAAAATTCTAGTTGCCTCCATCAATTCCTTCTTAAGGCAAAACTAAAGGAAGGAAAGACAGTGCAACTTCTATATTAAAGAATCATAGATAATCTTTAAAATATTCAAACCTTTAAATGAATATAAATGTTAAGTACTTATTGTTTAATAAAATTTTAGTAAAGAATTATTTTATTCAATGTCTATATTAATCCTTTATAGCTATTATGTTTCATAATTGGAATGAATTCCCATTTAACTGAGCAAAATGACATCATGGTTTCATTCATCACCAGTTCAGTTTAACTGAGAAAATATTATTATTTTTTAATTTCTAAAATATAAAGTGAGTGAAAGTGAAGTCGCTCAGTCGTGTCTGACTCTTTGCAACCCCATGGACTGTAGCCTACCAGAATCCTCCGTCCATGGGATTTTCCAGGCAAGAGTACTGGAGTGGGTTGCCATTTCCTTCATCAGAGGATCTTCCCGACCCAGGGATCAAACCTGGGTCTCCCGCATTGTAGGCAGACGCTTTACCGACTGAGCCACCAGGGAAGTCAAAAGGTATGAACCGTCATCTTCTGATGATATCTTCTGATGCTGAAGTGTAGTTAATGGTAGTCATCACAAAGTCTGGCTCATTTGTGGTATGTAACTATTATTAAGAAAAAGAATTATTAAAGAAAAAAAGAAAATGCAAACCTGAAAAAAAAGAATATATAATTACTCATACTAAAAGCTATTATTATTATTATAGATGATTAAGCTTTAAGCAAGTTACTATAATAAATATAAATGGAAAATATTGGGTTCATTATGGAATGCATGTTTTACATTTTATTTCCTTAAAAATCAAAATATGCACCTTATTTTGATATTACTAAACTCACTCTTCATCTGTTTCCAAACTGATATTAGCCTCTAGAGCAATATTATAAGAGACCTTGACATTTTAAGTAAACATACAAGGAGCCACTAGGGTAAGCAGAATTGACTAAAGTCAGTAGAGAGAGAATATTATTGAATGGATGAAAAATAAAAGACTATACTTGTTACAGTAACTTGTTTGTAAATCATGGCTACATAGTAAGTCACAGAGAATTTAAGAATATATTTTCTTGTTCTATAACATCAAAGCATTACTTTAATACCCACCTGAGATTCCCAGGTGGCACAGTAGTAAAGAATTCACCTACCAGTGCAGGAGACGCAGGTTCAATCCCTCGGTCGGGAAGATTTGCTGGAGCAGGAAATGGCAAACCATTCTGTTATACTTGCCTGGAAAATTCCATGAACAGAGGAGCCTGGCAGGCTACAGTCTATGGGGCTGCAAAAGAGTCAGCCATGAATGATCGACTGAGCCCAACAGAACAATATCAAAGTACATACACTCACATGCAAACCACACTCGGTGTAAGACAAGTTGGAGAATGTAATACACTATTTTATTGCCACCCCAAATAAATGTAGTCAAAACTTAGAATAAAAGAGAAGGAAAAATAAAATTCCAGTAAGCCATCTCTGAAAAAGTATGTCTATTAAATAATTGAGAGATTTCAAGAGGGTGGGGTTAAATAAAATTTGATCAATCACATAAGGTAACTAAGAGAATAAATAAAGGAAAACAAAGTAAATAGAACAAAAATTAAGATGATATATTTAATCTAGTTGTAATAATCATTAGAATGACTAAAGTGGATTACATTCCTTTAAAAGAAAGGAATTCTTAGATATAAGAAAAAAAGAGCTTTGTGCTACTTTGAAAATGCTTATTTAAATACATAAATTAAGTCAATAGTAAATAGTATTAGGAAGATTGGATAACATATGGAAAGCAAATACCATTAAAACTTGAAATAACATTTTCTGTATAAGACAAAAATTGATAAGCATATACAGTATTTTTAAAACAAAATGAACAATCTTTATTTTTATATGTAAGAAAGTATACATGAGAACTGTAAGATAGCTATTAATTCTAAACATAAACATTTACAAAAATTATCTATGATATCATTAAAGTGTGAAAAAATATAAAATAAATATGGTTAAGACCGTATTTTTCCACAGGACACAAAACAATATGAAACAATCAAATTGAATAACAAATTGATTCTTGAAACTATTTCCAACACATGAAAAATAGCAAAAAAAATATTTAAAATAGTTCACCAGAAGTTGTCAGAATGAATGTTACAAAATACTTAAAAATACTTTCATGACAGCAAATAGTGTATCAAAACTTGTCAGATGGAAAAACAATAATACATAAATGTTAATGTTTAGCTTTAAGTGCATTCATGTGTATCAAAGGAAGATTGAAAAGTGACACTCTAGATATTAGACCAAACTGTTAATAAATAAAACTTCAGAATAAAGCCATAGCATAGAAAACTGAGAAATAGTACACACTGTTTAAGAAATGTCTGCAGTAGAAACCGAAGAAACTGTAGTAATTGAGAAGGAAAAAAATAACTGATAAAATAAAAATCCCCTGAAAAAATTGATCAAAGAAAAAGAGATAAAGGTAATTATGTAGAGAATGAGAAAGATGCTTAACAACACACAGGGAAAAGAACATAAAAGTCAATAGAAAGTACTGTAGGAATCTTTATATCTAGTATATTTGAAAAGAGACAAACGGATGATTTTTGAGAAAAGCATAAATGACATTTAAGTAAAATTTAGGAAACTGAATATACCTAGCAGCATGTAAATAATCAGTAATTATTAAAGCCACTTATGCACAAGTATAATCCTATGAAGTTATGAAAACTAATGAAACAAGACAAAGTACCTGCTTTCTGTCAATTTTTCTAGGAAAGGAGAGAGAAATAAATTTAAAATTTTGATAGAAGAACTGATCTAGGCTATGCTACTCCCACTTCTAAACATAGATGCAGAAATCCTAATATAAATTAGTATTAAAAATTATTCTGACACTTGTTAATATGGTGAAGGATGTTTTATTCAGGAGTGTTGAGAAAGATGCCAAGAGGATTTAAATAGGGGAGAGAAGTCCTGTTGGGCTCAACTTTGACTGCAATAAGAACAGGTGGGGATTCCAGCCAAGGTGCCTGTTAAGGTGTGGGCACAACTTTGCTGATGAATGGAAATTACTGAGAGGAGACATTAAGAGGAAGGAAAGGTCTTGCTGGGTTGACCAAATAGGATTGTTGTTGAGGGCAGGAAAGAGTAATTAGAATTAACCAGCTGAATAAGTGGGGGTGGAGCAAATAAAAGAGAAGAGACTTGAAGTAAGCAATCATTTAAAAAATTTATTTATTTTTTAATTGAAGGATAATTGCTTTACAGAAAAGTGATCATTTTTAATTCACAAAGGAGATAATTGCCTGAATGGAAAAAAAATTAACTACAGATTATCTAATAAGATTGTTTAGCAAGATCCCAAATACAGGTTAATGCTTCACAAGCATATAAGTAATGTCCTTTGCCTTCTTAACATTATTGTTTAAGAAAACTCAAATAAGCTGCATAACAACTAATATACTTTAAAAATAATTACTTGTTTAATATAAAGATGAATTTAAAAGAAATAAATTGAAATGTTCTCTCTGTACTCAATTTCCCCTCAAATAATTAAAAATAAGTGTTCATGAGTGCTACTCTCTTTTAATGTTTGAGAAATACTTTTGTTTTATGAAATGTCTCTCAGTGAACTTAAAAATAATCAGAAAAAACAGTAACATATAAGTTGAAGTGAATATGACAGTTGATTAAAATTAAACTCTGTACCAATATACTATTGACATTGTCTTTAACAAAACCATTAAAAATGGTCAGAACCATTGTTCTCTTAATGTACATTCCAAAGACAAGTCCCCAAATTTAAATATGTTGAGCTCAGTTTGCCTAATGTACCCTAAGTGTAATGTAAGTCATTAACAGGTTGAGATCAAACATAAAATTAATGTGCTTGACAGAAAATCTCTGCTGGCAATAGCAAAGTTTAGAAGCTTAAACATGTGTGGAATTGAAAAGATAAGAGTTTTTCCCTGCAGATATGTCTTTCAGGATGAATAAAAATATTTGAATAATCTTTTGGAAGTATTTTGCTATTGCTTTAAGCAAGTAGTTCCAAGCTGCCTGCACTTCTATATACCAAAAGGGTTCCAAATAAAATAAATTATTATTTAAAAATGATAAATATAGAAAGGATGAACCATTGCCAGTTGTATGTGTGTATGCCCATTCACATACATGTATATTTATGTAAATTTGTGCTTATATATGAGGACTTCCCTGGCGGCTCAGCAGTAAAGAATCCTGCCAATGCAGGAGACATGGATTTGATCCCTTGGTCTGATCGATTCCCTGTAGGAGAAAATGGCAACCCACTCCTGTATTCTTACCTGAGAAATCCCATGGGCAGAGGAACCTGGGGGGCTACAGTCTGTGGGGTTGCAAAGAGTCTGACAGGACTTAGCAACTGAACAACAAAAATGCTTATATAATATGTGTGTTTGTGTGTGTGTGTGCATATATAAGGATATAAACAAATTTTATACTAAAACTTAACATATGTATAAACATTGACTTTCTAAATTATATCTCCTTCCCCTTCCCAAAGATTAGTTTTGCAGGGAAAACTTAGGGGAAATGATATTTGTGTTCTTAAAAACAACAGTCGTTTATCAGTTACAGTAAGAGTCATCCTGATGCCATTCTGTGCTTAAAATAGCTGAACTTGCCATTGGATTGACCCCTGCTAACACATACATATCCCATCTTGGCAAATGATGTAATCAGCAATATATGTTTCAAAAAAGAAAGGAAAATAAGGTTAGCTTGAGGGAAGAGACTACATCACATGGGATGACTGGCAGATCAAAGACAAAAAGTGAAGACAGAATAGCCACAGGCATTGCTTTGATTTTTTAATAGTCCCTTCTTGAATGTTTAACTTCCCTGTAGACAGAAAACTGAATTCCTATGAGACCCAAGTTTCTAAGAATTGAGCACCTGAGTAGATTCTGCATGGTATTAGGAGATGAAGAGGAATTTGTTGAGTGTTAAGCCAATGTACACTAATAGATACTTAACAGCCATGCATTTGTAAATATATATAAGAACCTATGATGATCAAGCACTGAGCTTGGCAGTAGAGATATACGAGTAAGAAATTAAAATGAGGTTCAGAATCTCATGAAGCTTGTGTAAAGAAAAAAAAAAGAAGTCATTATAAAAGGATAAAGGCCCTGAACAGATTTGAGGACTAGAGAGAAAGCTCAAGAATGTGATGAGAGTGTAGTCAACAGACACTTCAGCTGATTTGTGTGACTTCAGCATAATGTGTTTAAATTTCATCCAATAATTTCCCTTTCTCTAGTTAGGAAGGTAGGCAGCTATGGAAATAGCCTCAGATAAAAATCATAAGAAAAGTAAAAAATGTAGCACAGACATGATCATGCAATATAAACAGAAATACAAAGAATGCATTGCTTACAATTTTTGACTATTTTTTTCAACTGTATTTCAGCTCACCATAGAACACACCATCACATAGTGCTGTGTGTAAGGATGACAAATGCATATCGATTTATCTTATGTAAGATTTTGTTTTTAAGAACACAGAACTGTAAGAAAAGATGCAAAGCAAATAGATGAGTTACAATAGCAGAATGTAACTGGGAAAGTAGAAGGAATTCTTCCCTTTATACATTAAAAAAAATTTTTTTTGCCTTGTTAAGTAAATAGTAGTTTGAGCTTGACAATTATTTTAATTGATCTGTGTGTATTAACTCACAGTTGCATGTATTTCCATGAAAGGAATGAATGTGTACCTTCCCCGGACCAAATTCATATGTGCTCAGTGCTAAGTGGGCTTAGTTGTTCAGTTGTGTTTGACTCTTTGCAACCCTTTGGACTGCAGACTGCCAGGCTCCTCTGTCCATGGGATTGTTCTGGCAAGAATACTGGAGTGGGTTGCCATTTCCTTCTCCAAGGGCTCTTCCGGGCCTAGGGAGTGAAGCTGTCTCTCCTCTGTTTCCTGCATTGCAGGTGGATTCCTTACCCCCTGAGCCATCAGAGAAGCCCGAATTCATAGGTTGAATCCCTCATCCCCAGTGTGGCAGTGTTCAGAGGTGGGGTCTTGAGAAGGAAATTGTGTTTGGATGAGGTCATGTTGGGTGGATTTCCCCTGAATCACTGATGCCCATGTAAGGGAATGAAGAGAGCAGAGCTGTCTTTGGGCCATGTGATGATACAGTGAGACTGTCGTGTCTACAAACTAGGAAGCAGGCCCTCAACAGAGCTCAATCATCCTGTTCCTCTCATCTCAGACTTCCTCCTAGTCCCTGGTATTTTGTTACAATGGCCAAGCCAACTAAGACATGTACCAAAAATAGAATTTCAAATATATGCTTCCTGGTTTCTGATATGAGTGGAGATGTGAGATATAAAATGGAAGAGATTTCATGTATTAATGTAATTTAAATTATCCAGGTTCCTACTTTTAATTGATGTCAAAGCATTAAAAGAATCTTTTTTAAAGAATAGTAAAGCAATGTTTTTGTTTTTGTTTTTTTAATTGGAAACTAATATATTGAAAATATCATTGCTCCAAAGTTTATTTGAAAGCCCATTGTACTTGACTTTATGTGGTGTTTTAATTATTTTAGTTCAATATCTATGAGGTGCCTACTGAGTGTGAACTTTAAATAACAAACCCATGTAAATATGTAGGCTTGATATACCTGCCACTCTGTTATTCTGCTGTTTATAGTAAAATATAACTTGTCCTTGGAACCCGGACAACATCTTCTAATCCTTTCTTACTTAGACTCCCATAATAACATCTATCTTCTTGCTTTTCTTCCTTAACCTGTCCTTCTCTGAGCCAGTTTCCACACTGTGTTAAATGATCATTCTTAAAGGAGGCATCTGATCAAAATGCCTTCCTTCACAGAACTCTCAAGCAGATTACCATTTACAAAGTAAAATCCATTCTGTTTTGGGCAGGCAATAAAGTCAGTGACAAAGGTTACCTGTTTATATTTCATTTTTATCTGTTTAGCTCCAGGAAAAATAATAAACATAAATAATATATACCCAAATATATTTATGTACATACACATATTATGCATGTGCATATATATATGTATAATATGTATATATACACACATACACCATCACTGCATTGCAGCCATTTGAAATAATTTATTAGCCTTCCTACTATCCTTTATGAATTTTTAAAATTATTTTTTTCACAGGTTTTTCTAGATTTTTTAAATCTTGCTTCCCAATCTAACTTGACTAATACATTTCTTAATATTGCTCCCAGATAAAATTCATTTCACTTTCCATTTTGGACAGCTATGGAAGGTCACTGGTAAGGTGTTACCATAATTATTCATTTGATTTTAGTCCCAACATACTATGAAATTCTGAAAGGAAGCATTCTTAATCATGTTTGAAATACTGATTTTTAACAGTGAATCTAGTAGCTATAGACAGATTTCAGATTTTAAGTACTAATTAAAGACGTGCTATTTAAAAGACATAAACAAGGAAAATATTCCATTTTATTTAAATTAAGTAAATATAAAATATCTGAAATGAATTAGTTTTTAAATCTATAGTACAGGATTCTGTTTTTAAATTATAATCGTTGGTACCCAGTATTTCCTAAACACTGAATGAAGAAATATGCAAGTTTAATAGAAAAAAATTTGACCATATATCAGTTGTTTTTCAAATTGCTATAAAAATAAAATCAACTTCCCTGTAAAGTGATTTGAGTGCTAATGCATTTTCCCCTTTGTAAAAAATTATGATGTTCTTTCCTAAAACAATGAATTGCTATATGTTTGATTGATTAAATCTTCTATTCAATTAAATAAAATCTAAATACTTATCAATGGTTTCTTAATGGTTAGTGCATTATTCTCTAGAATGGGATATTATGTTTTAGAGAGTTTGGGGAAGAAATCAGTAATATTTTAGAATGCAAGCCTAGGCTTAAATGCATCAACATAGGTGTAATAAGACTGTAAGAAAGCTATATTCCTAATATTTATATGTGGCATATAAACTGTTCAAGAAAAAACTGTCATTCGATATAATATAATAACAAGTTTTAAAATTTTACATGGTGAACCTTAAATAAAATGTGATTGCAACTTAATGATTGACTTGAAGTATATTTCAAGATTGGATGTGAGTTAAATTAATGACAGAGCAACCAGATAATTAATTAGTAACTAAACTAGAATGATTGCCATTAAATCAGAGACCTGAATCTTGGTTTCTTACCTTATTTGTAGTAACTAAGTTAGTTAGGAACTCAAGATTACTTAAGAATAAAAATAAATATTTTACTTCACAAGGTGTGCTGAGATTTGAAAATTTGATTTTGATAGAATTTAGCTGAATGGCTGTTAATTCACTCAGGTACTCCAGGGAAGCAGCATTGTGTTTAAGTAGATTATTTTTTTTTTTCTTTATCTCCCACAACCCGACATGCAACTGCAAATCAGAGAGTTGGCATTGAAGGTGAAAGAAAAAAAAAAAAAAAAAACAACTTTATAAGGTAGGAATTTTGGGAGATGGGGCAGTCTTCCAGGCACCACTGATTAGAAAACATTCCTTTTACCACTTAATCCACGGAGTCCTATGGAATATTTCACTCCACAGCTACATCTTTTCCTTCATGTACAAAGGGCATTTGCTTTTTCTCCTTCTAAGAAAACCAACAGAAGCTTGTTTCTAAGAAGTCTTACTCTGCACATTTTTTTTTAAGCTGTTAAGAACATGCACAAGGATAACAGTGTAAGTATAATACCTGGATTAGGAAGAATGGAGGATGATTTGTACCTCAAGGTTTAGACTTCATAATTTCTATTAGAGAAGACATTAACTTGCTCCACTCAGCACATGCATTTTACTATTTCAAAGAATAATCAAACTGGCTTAAATTAAATGAAACCTAAAGCCAGACTACAAAGCAGAAAATATCATACAAACAAAATATCAAAGGAAGATGAGAATTGGTGTCCAGGGCAAACACTAAAAAAAAAAAAAAAAAAAAAATCCCATAATTTGGGAATTAAATGCTTATTAATACTGACCTTTTTATTATTCAATTTATCCTGGGGAAGGCAACCAGAACTATTTTATAGGATGAAAAGGCATTTGAATGAATCTTTGAATTAAATCTAGGGTTTCAAATGTTAGAAATAAGGAGAGACAAATAAAAATCAGAATCAAACACAAAAAATTACAGATATTTCTGTGAAAGGAACTTAGATCCAAGAGTTCTTTGCGCTCTGTATTCACACATGACTCAAGTTCAGTAAGTGAACAGGCATTAGTAACAGTACTGTGCAACTGATTTATATGATCAGAACTCAAGTAAATAAAATCCAGGTGAGCAACAGCTCCAAAAACCCATGATGAATGGACAGAAGATGGCGCAGAGTCATTTAGTTGAGACCTGCTTAGGAGTTGAACTAGGGCAGTAGAAGAGGAAATGAAAAAAAGACAGATGTAAGAAATGAAGAGCAGACAAGAATTCATAGTATTTGTCTACCTGATGAATGTGTGCAAAAGAAAGAAACTTGGGTATAAAGAAGAGATAGAGATGACTGAAGTTTGAGTCCAGTTGCCTGGACACTATTATAGAGAAGCAAGTTGGTTTGGAGGGTAGGGTGATGGATTTCATGGTGAAGAAATACCAGTTCTTACTTGTAGTTGTATATACTAGAATATATAAATATATATACACACATATATAATATATTCTATACTTGAATAATATATTCTATGATTATAATATATTCTATACCTATTTATAATAATAGAATAAAGTAATATCTAGTTATAAAATAGTACAGCATTGAAGGTGCTAGTAATATTATAGTGATTTTTTATTTAGTTTTTATTCTTTTGCTTTATTTTGGTTACAGACTCATTATACATAATAAATAATGTATAACATTTGAAATTGACAAATTAATATCTCTATTCCTCTTCCTGGATGCTATCCCTAGGAGTAAAATGAAAATTAACAAAGAAGTGCTGATATCACAGTTTTCCTGAGTAAATGGATAAAATAAGATTATTTTCTGGAATGCATTTGATAAGTAAGCAAAGCTGGATACCCTAGTTATAAGATTCTAGTAGGTTAATATCAGGCACATGGAAAGCACACAATAAGTCTTTAGCTCTTATCTGGTTTTGCAGATAATAAAATTTATCTTATTTAAATAAAGTTTACTTTCTGGAATATTTGAATCAATGTTGTATTCAAGGCCTAAATATGTAAGTATTTAAAATTTCACTTCATTTTTCTAGTATAGAATGGCTTCAATTAATAAACAGTAGTAGTTGAATATTTATCTTTTAATAATTAGGCTGTTTTTGCAGAGCAACAATTTTGATGATATAGGTGTTCTCTTATTGTTCAGAATTATGTAGCTATAGCCAAAGTTAATGTTCCCATTGCATTAGAATATTACATAAATATATGTAATATGAAAAAAAAAGTTCACTTCACAATGGTATTACATTGTTTTTGTTCCCACTCATGTGAAATAATATAATTCTTGGATTTTCTACAGATATAGACTAGGACATTATCTAGACCATTCACCTCAGATACTCAGATGCAAGCTTATAGAACTCTTTAGTTGATGAATTATGTAACGAATTATTGAAGAAAAAAGCATTGTGATTATTCCAGAGAACCATATTGCCAGACAAATCTGAAACATAATTCTGAGTCTTATTATATTTGTTGCATAATTTATATGAGGTACAAAGTAGAAAACCATATCAATGCAAGCAGAATTACTATGTGTTAATGTGTATTAAGATAAAACAAAGTGTAAAAATAAAATGGAAGAAGTTATAATAAAAAAATCTAAAAAACATAGATCTGCCTTCCTTGGTGACAATGAGAAAACATGAATCCTAACCCATGATTAGCTATGTAAAAGTATAATTTATCTGTAACTGATGTCCATTATTTGGCAAGCTAATCAGCCCTACAATATAATTATGAACAATATATAATGGAAATATGGAAAGTTTAACAACTGATTTTAAGTGAGGTCTTTAATTACAACGTATTTTGAATTAAGTTAAGATTTCAGTCAACAAAAGAGTCGGAAATGCAGTATTTGGATGCAATCTAAAAAAACGATAGAATGATCTCTGTTCATTTCCAAGGCAAACCATTCAATAGCATGGTAATCCAAGTCTATGCCCCGAACAATAATGCTGAAGAAGCTGAAGTTGAACAGTAATATGAAGACCTACAAGACCTTCCAGATCTAACACCCCAGAAGATGTGCTTTTCATTATAGGGGATTGGAATGCAAAAGTAGGAAGTCAAGAAACACCTGGAGTAACAGGCAAATTTGGCCTTGGAGTACAGAATGAATCAGAGAAAAGGCTAATAGAGTTTCACCAAGAGAATGCACTGGTCATAGCAAACACCCTCTTTCAACAAGACAAGAGATGACTCTACACATGGACATCACCAGATGGCCAACACCAAAATCAGATTTATTATATTCTTTGCAGCCAAAGATGGAGAAGCTCTATACAGTCAGCAAAAACAAGACCAGGAGCTGACTGGGCTCAGATCACGAACTGCTTATTGCCAATTCAGACTTAAATTGAAGAAAGTAGGGAAACCACTAGACCATTCAGGTATGACCTAGATCAAATCCCTTATGATTATACAGTGGAAGTGACAAATAGATTTAAGGGACTAGATCTGCTAGAGTGCCTGGTGAACTATGGACAGAGGTTCATGACATTGAACAGGAAGCAGGGATTAAGGCCATCCCCAAGAAAAAGAAATGCTAAAAAGCTAAATGGCTGTCTGAGGAGGCCTTACAAATAGCTGTGAAAAGAAGAGAAGTGGAAAACAAAGGAGAAAAGGAAAGATATACCCATTTGAATGCAGAGTTCCAAAGAATAGCAAGGAGAGATAAGAAAACCTTCCTCAGTGATCAATGCAAAGGAATAGAGGAAAACAATAGAATGGGAAAGACTAGAGATCTCCTCAAGAAAATTAGAGATACCAAGGGAACATTTCATGCAAAGATGGGCTCAATAAAGGACAGCAATGATATGGACCTAACAGATGCAGATTTTAAGAAGAGGTGGCAAGAATACACAGAAGGACTGTACAAAAAAGATCTTCACGACCCAGATAATACGATAGTGTGATCACTCACCTAGAGCCAGACATCCTGGAATGTGAAGTCAAGTGGGCCTTAGGATGCATCACTATGAACAATACTAATGGAGGTGATGGAATTCCAGTTGAGCTATTTTAAATCCTAAAAGATGATGCTGTGAAGGTGTTGCAGTCAATATGTTAGCAAATTTGGAAAACTCAAAAGTGGCCACAGGACTGGGAAAAGGTCAGTTTTCATTCCAATCCCAAAGAAAGGCAATGCCATAGAAAGTTGAAACTACCACACAATTGCACTCATCTTACAAGCTAGTAAAGTAATGCTTAAAATTCTCCAAGCCAGGCTTCAGCAATACGTGAACAGTGAACTTCAGATGCTCAAGATGGTTTTAGAAAAGGCAGAGGAACCTGACATCAAATTGCCGACATTGCTGAATCATCGAAAAAGCAAAGCGTTCCAGAAAAATGTCTATTTCTGCTTCATTGATTATGACAAAGCCTTTGACTTTGTGGATCACAACAAACTGTGGAAAATTATGAAAGAGATGGGAATACCAGACCACCTGACATGCCTCTTGAGAAATCTGTATGCAGGTCAGGGAGCAACAGTTAGAATTGGACATGGAACAACAGACTGGTTCCAAATAGGAAAAGGAGTATGTCAAGGCTGTATATTGTCACCCTGATTATTTAACTTATATGCAGAGTACATCATGAGAAACTCTGGGCTGGATGATGCACAAGCTGGAATCAGGATTGCTGGGAGAAATATCAATGACCTTAGATATGATGGTTCACTCTGTCAGAAAGAGGAGATGAAAAATTTGGCTCAAGGCTCAACATTCAGAAATCAAGATCATGGCATCCGGTCCCATCACTCATGGCAGATAGATGGGGAAACAGTGGAAACAGTGGCTGACTTCGTATTTTGGGGCTCCAAAATCACTGCAGATGGTGATTGCAGCCATGAAATTTAAAAGACGCTTACTCCTTGGAAGGAAAGTTATGACCATCCTAGACAGCATATTAAAAAGCAGAGACGTTACTTTGACAACAGAGGTCTACCTAATCAAAGCTATAGTTTTTCCAGTGGCCATGTATGGATGTTACAGTTGGACTATAAAGAAAGCTGAGCACTGAAGAGTTGATGCTTTGAACCATGGTGTTTGAGAAGACTCTTGAGAGTCCCTTGGACTTCAAGAAGATCCAACCAGTCCATCCTAAAGGAAATCCATCCTGAGTTGTCATTGGAAGGACTAATGTTGAATCTGAAACTCCAATACATTGGCCACCTGATGCGAAGAGTTGTCTCATTTGAGAAGACCCTGATGCTGGGAGAGATTGAAGGCTGGAAGAGAAGGGGACGACAGAGGATGAGATGGTTGGATGGCATCACCGACTGAATGGACATGAGTTTGGGTAAACTCCGAGAGTTGGTGTTAGACAGGGAGGCCTGGTGTGCTCTGGACCAAGGCGTCAGAGTCAGACACGACTTAGCGACTGAACAGAACTGAACTGAACAGTTAACTCTATCTACCTTGTGGGGGTTTCAGTTTCTGCAAAACAGTGTGCAAAACATGGCTCAGAATATTATCTATAGCTCTTTAGGAGAAACTTAATGTCCTTGACTTTGTTTAATGACTAAACTATTACTGTTTTGTCTTGCTTGACTATTTTCCTTTCTTTCTGCATTTTCTCACTTTGCTGGTTAAATCTATTCTTTGGAACTTGAGGAAGGCCTGGTAGACTAAAGTTTGTCTGCAGACAAGAGGGAAGCAGAAGACAGGGGTTCTATTCTGTGAGAGCCCCATAAGGTCCTCTTCAGTTGCATTTATCCACCTAGAGAACTGAGAGGAAAGGAAAACATATTAAAAATGTGTAAATTAAAAAATATAAATTGAATGCAAAGTTTAAATTAAATTGGAAAATTGAGGGCAATTTCCTGTATTATCTACTGTGTTTTTCAAATATTTATAAACTGAAAAGTGGTTATCATTTTGGCAATATTAAGATCAATGTGGAGCTATACAAGAATAAATTTTGGTAAGATGCCCTGATTTTCAAGGGGAGTAATAGGGAATGGCAACTCACTCCAGTATTTCTGCTTGGGAAATCCCATGAATTGAGAAGCATGGTTGGGCTACAGTCCATTGGGGTTGCAGAGTCAGACACAGCTGAATGACTGAACAACAACAGCAATATAAAATTACTGGGAAGCTTTAAATGCACATATGAGGCTTCAGGTCACAAGTTCTCGGTAAAGTAAATTAATTTGGGGTGATTTTTCTCCAGCAATACTGAGCTGTACAGTTGAGCTATTTACTTTTCATTATGTTAGACAGTAGTTGTCTTAGCTAGTGAGATACTGTCCCTCTACACCATGTATTAATAGAAAGGAGAAAGGTATATTTTTCACAGTGGTTATAGGGTATTGTTATTGTCAAATAATGTGATCTGATTTGGTGAAAAGAAAGACTTGCTGCAAATAAAAAATATTTAAGGGTAGTGCATCGGTGAACTGGAAAGTGTCATATGGCTAAAAATAATTATTTTAGAGCAAGCAAGAAAGATAGGAAGTGATAGGAAAAAGGTGTTTTTTTTTTTTTTTCCAACTTGGATAAAGAATTTGACAGGTATATTTGTTGAATGAGTCATCTAAAATGGTGGTAACAGTCACCATAATAAAAGACATCACAAGAAAACATGATAAAAGACATCAATCTGGGTGGGAAAGACCCCAATAGGTTAAGGAATATGATTGAAATAACCATAATGAAAGCAGGGAGGAACAGTAACAGTTAATATAGACAAACAGTGTCCTTTAATGGAACTCAAGCTTGTGAGCTAAGGAGGTCTAGTTGTTTTGCTTGTAGCAAAAGACAAGTGAGATAGTCCCACCTATTGAACCTTAGGTATGGGGAGTGGAAAAGAAAAACACACTCTGCTTGATAAGTTATGGGTGATACAGTGTTTTCATGGACAAAATGGTTACAAACAAGAAAGAAGTAAAGGGGCATTAGGGGAATAGTAAGACTTGAGGAATCCTGTTAGTAGTAACTACAGTGCTCACAGATCTGAAAAGGATGTGGGGATTCAGTTGGATTAGAAATTATACAATACCATTAGCATGGGAATGTTAGTCATAAGAAGTGGTTTGAGAGGATTAGATTTTTTTGTTTATTTTTGTTTTTAAGTGTACAGTGCAGTGTTGTTCATTATAGGCACACTGTTATATGTCAGATATTTAGAACTTATTCATCTTGTGTTTAAGCTGAATAGCATCTCCATTTCCCCCTCCCAACAACACCTGTCATTCACCATTCTACTCTGTTTCTGTGACTTTGACTATTTTAGATACCTCACGTAAGTCACATCCCACAGTTGTTGTTTTTTTTTTCCCTTCTGTGACTAGCTTATTTCACCTAGTGTAAAGTCTCTATGTTAATATATATTGTCAGATGTGGCAGGATTTCTTTTTTCTTTTTTAAGGCTGTTATTCATTGCTAAGTTCTGTCTGAATCTTCGAAACCCCAGGCCAGGTTTTCCTGTCTTTCAGTATCACCTGGAGTTTGCTCAAGCTCATGTCCATTGAGTCAGTGATCCCATCCAACCTTCTCATCCTCTGTTGCCCCCTTCTCCTCCTGCTTTCAATCCTTCCCAGCATCAGGTCTTCTCCAGTGAATCGGCTCTTCACATCAGGTGGCCAAAGTATTGGAGCTTCAGCTTCAGCATTAGTCCTCCCAATGAATACTCAGGGTTTGTATCTTTTAGGATGCACTGGTTTGGATCTCCTTGCAGTCCAAAGGACTCTATATAGAGTTTCTCTGGCACCACAATTCAGAAGCATCAATTTTTCAGCTCTCAGCCTTCTTTGTGGTCTAACATTCACATCCATACTTGACTACTGGAAAAACTGTAGCTTTGACCATATAAACCTTTGTCGGCAAGGTGATGTCTCCTCTTCTTAATACACTGTCTAGGTTTGTCATAGCTTTTCTTCCAAGGAGCAAGCGTCTTTTTATTTCATGGGTTTTAGAGCCTAGGAAAATAAAATCTATTACTCTTTCCACTTTTTTTCCAATTTGTTTGCCATTAAATTTAAGGCTGAATAATATTCAGTTGTATATATATTGTATGTAAATGTAATATCTTCTTTCTCCATTCATTGATGGATGTCTAGTAAGTTTCCACATTCTCACTATTGTGAACAAGGTTCCAATGAACATGGAAGTTTAAGTTATTATTTGAAATACCGACTTCAGTTTTATTTTTGTTACATACCCAGATTTCTGATTGGCAGATCATATTGAAGCTCTTTTTTTGTTTGTTTGTTTTAGTTTTTTAAGGAGCCTCCATACTATTTTCCATAGCAACTACACTATACTATTTCGCATTCTCACCAGCAGTTTGCCAAACTTATATTTTTTCTACATCTTTACCACTATCTGTCATCACTCAGTTTTTTGATGAGCCATCCTAACAAGGGTGTTAATGTTCATTATGATTTTAACTTTCATTTAGAATCCTTTTAATATTTTAAAACTTGGTTTATTTTTGTCTTTGCTCTTTAGCTAAAGGTGTTCCTTGAATATTTTGAATATTAGCTGTTATCAGATATGTGATTTGAAAATATTTTTCTCTCATTCCGTAAATTGCCTTTTTCTGCATTGTTTGCAATGCCGAAGCCTTTGCTTTGGTGTCATCCCACTTACCTGTTTTTGTTGTTGCTGCCTGGGCTTTTGGTGTCATATCTGAGAGAAATGAGTTTTTAAGGTGTCTGAAATAAATAGAGATGTCACAAATGATGGGAATAATGTAGTTATCCTTTAAGAAGCACTGTAGTACACTCAGATTATGAAATTGGGAACATGGCCTGGGTTGAAGGGTTATCTTGAATTATTTGTGAGAGAACAATGAAAATAATATGTATATATATGTATATTTGTCTATGTGTAATGTGTGTGTGATTTTCCACATGTTTGGATGAATTATTAACCTCTCTGGCTCTTACAAGTAATTTCATTGAAGCAGAAAAATACGAGGATCAGAGTTCTACCAATTTAATTTTCTAAATTGAATTTTAAAAGGAATATTAACTATTAGCCCATCTTTTTCCTTATATAAACTGTGCAAGGAAAGATTACATAAAATCCTATCTGAAAATTAACAATTAAGACCTGTAATTGCAAAAGGCTTAAATGTTAATGAATTTTATAAAATATTTATGAATTAGATTCAAAAGGCATACCGATTAAGATTAGAGGTCACACAAGCCAATTAACTAATTAAGAAATATCACTGTAGAATAAATTATATGATGTGCCAAATGTTTTTAATCCCAAGATGATCCAACACAGGAAATATGTGATCTGGGTTATAAATATTAATGGTTATCTTTATAAATCTTATATAATAAAAAGTAGAAGGAAAATTGGTTAACCTTTTTCATATTAACAACACTCAATTTGAAGCAAATTCAGAGACTTTTTTTTTTTAAGAAACAAGAGTTAGGACACATTGAGGAAAGAATAGATGCAGTCTCTAAATCAAATATGTCCAGGAAAATAATTTTAAAATTAAGTTCATTGAGGCATAAATATGTCTTCCTTTCTTACCCTTTCTCTGTATTCCTTTTTAACCTATAAATTTGGGGCTTTCTATCGAGAACTTTCAAACATTTTTAGGTTTTTCATGTCTTCAATTTTTGTACATTGTTATATTTTATATGCTGATTCAGTTACACATTGCTCATTTATGGTTATTTGCCTCTTTTATTTCTTGGTATTAGTCATGCATGCCTGGATGCAAATCAGATGCTTTCCAGATAAAGATTATTATGTCATTTCTTCAGCTGCAGATACTTCACCACCACCACACCAGTAGATTCATTCAGCCACACATAGTTAAATCAGATACAATTGTAAGGAGTAAAAATTGCTTAAAACCAACTAAAAAGTGGCTTACTCAATAAAATGGTCATTGTCTCAAATACAGATTTTATGGAAATAGGGTCATTTCAAGATGGGATAATTTAGAGCCATATCAACATATCTGGCACTTGTTTCATCATCATTTTGCTGTGCCATCCTCAACATATTGATAGGTTCTGGTTTTAGGATTGCAGAATGTCTATTGTGGGAATAAGCAGTAAAAATATGAAGCTATCTAAGAGAGAGAAGGGTCAAATTCCTGTTTAATACTTTCTGTTAGCAGGGAAATACATAATTTTCTAGAAACTTCCCAAAGGACTTTCAATTCACATTAACTAGAATTGGGTCACTTCTGCAGAAATAAACAAATAGAAGCAAGGGAATAAGATAATCTCTGTTGTTCTAAACAAATTGTTTTGTACCCTTGAACTAGAGAGTCTCATTCCCTGAACACACTGCCACTAATGAACTTTCAAACAAAACTGGAGCTATGTCATTAAAGCCAAAGTAGAAGTATAGAATAGGAAAGAAACCTCACTGGGTCATTAAGAAATAAATAACTTTTTTTTTAAGGACACTCTTGGTTTGTGTGATCTCAGTTTAGCAGTATCCCAGTTACATTGCATTTTGCATTGTAGAAGGCATTTAGCAGTTACTGCTTATGGAGGCTCAGTGTGACATTTATGGCCCAATTTTTCATATCTTTATGCCTACTGAGTTCTTAATTGGAGTAAATGGCATAGCCAATATTTTTACCAAACCTTGATAAATTAAGGTAAGATAAGGCAAAGGGATGAAAGTGAAAGAGGAGAGTGAAGAAGTTGGCTTAAAGCTCAACATTCAGAAAACTAAGATCATGGCATCTGGTCCCATCACCTCATGGGAAATATATGGGGAAACAGTGGAAACAGTGTCAAACTTTATTTTGGGGGGCTCCAAAATCACTGCAGATGCTGATTGCAGCTATGAAATTAAAAGACGCTTACTCCTTGGAAGGAAAGTTATGACCAACCTAGATAGCATATTAAAAAGCAGAGATATTACTTTGCCAAAAAGGTCCGTCTAGTCAAGGCTATGGTTTTTCCAGTGATCATGCATGGATGTGAGAGTTGGATGGTGAAGAAAGCTGAGTGCCGAAGAATTGGTGCTTTTGAACTGTGGTGTTAGAGAAGACTCTTGAGAGTCCCTTGGACTGCAAGGAAATCCAACCAGTCCATCCTAAAGGAGATCAGTCCTGGGTGTTCACTGGAAGGACTGATGTTAAAGCTTAAACTCCAATACTTTGGCCACCTGATATGAACATTTCACTCATTGGAAAAGACTCTGATGCTGGGAGGGATTGGGGGCAGGAGGAGAAGGGGACGACAGAGGCTGAGATGGCTGGATGGCATCGCCGACTCCATGAATGTGAGTTTGAGCAAACTCTGGGAGTTGGTGATGGACAGGGAGGCCTGGTGTGTTGCAATTCATGGGGTCGCAAAGAGTCGGACATGACTGAACTGAAGGCAAAGTAAAGTAAGGTAGGAATCTGATCATAATCACATTCATCTCCCAACGTGCATGTTTGAAGTTCAAAAAGTGAAGGGTCTTCTGCAAAGGAGAGAGCTTTGTTAAAGTTATCTCAGTACTTCAGGCAGGACATGAATAGCAAAACCATTTTAGTTTCGTGATCATCCTCAGTACCACAAGTGACCAGGCAGGTAAGAGAATCTATTGATACTAAGAAGAAGAGCAATGCATAAAAAATATTTTTTGTCTTAAAGATAAAAAAAATTGTAGATTTGTGGAACCAACTGATATCAATCAGATCTGTCACTTTCTTTTCTTGAGGAACCTGTGAGTGAGTAGATTGGTGAGTGATAATCAGAAACCAAATAGTACCATGAGAGGTCTGTTGCATGTCAACCACCTGTCCCCACCTCCCCCCTAAAAAGCAGTGTTTCAAAGAAAGTGGCTACAATCCTTGACAGTAGCACTCTTTAGATATTAATACATTTGATCTTCTGCTCTTTAGCTCCAGGATGATTACGTACACTCCCTTGCTGCTAAGTCATTTCAGTGTGTCCAACTCTGTGCGACCCCATATACGGCAGCCCACCAGGCTCCGCCGACCCTGGGATTCTCCAGGTAAGAAGACTGGAGTGGGACATAGACTCCTTTAGTGTATTATAACTATCCATATTGAATATGAATCTATCACACCCTTTTACATGCTGTGATTGACTTCACGGAGCCCAAACCTGCTGCTAATCATGGTCTCTAGCCTGCTTTCTGCCTCTGCTCGCTATTTTGGCTACAGATTAAATCCACAGGTTATATAAGATGATAATGAACATGACGATGATGACGTTATTTTTAAAATTAAGCAAATTAAATACTCACTACCTCCTAGAATAGAAGCAAATGTCTATAGGCAACTTTTTTTTAAAATTAAGAAACATTTTGACATTGATTATATGTGGCAAATTAACACACTTCTTTCAGTCTATGCCTTTTTTAAATGTACACAAACAAAAATAAATATAACTAAAAAATGAGTCCAAGTCACAAATTAATAGGAATTTTGCTATAGATTTCAAATGTAATTTATACCTATGAGATAGAACAGTTATTCACTAATACAGAATGATATTTTATATATGTATATATATATATAGATCCAATTTTTATCTGAAATCTGGTTTGATATAAATTCATCATAAGAGTATTTTTTACTTCATTACATGGAAAAGTCTTGGAATAACTTTATTTCAAAATGGAAAATAGGAGAAAACAGTTATATTTAACACAGTACATTTCAATGTGAACTTTTTTGTCAATTTCTCCCCTAGTTATAAGGACAAGAAAAACAACAACAAAGGAATAAACCTCTTCTAATATATTCACATGTTTCCTGGGGACTATAGCCTTCAGTGGAGAACCACTCTTCCAGAAAAATACATCCTTTACTTCTCTATTCTTATATCTTGATCTCTCATCGGTATTTTTATTTTTATGAAATTTTATTTATTCTTTCTGTCATTATCTAACTCCAAATAATGGAAGAGCCAGGGACCCTGTTCTGATCTTTTTGTTTTTGTCCATCTAAAACTGTTCTTATTTAATTTTGCTTTGGCACATTTTGAATCACAGTTATATATGGATGACTCTTTTGAATCTTGAATTGTTTAGTATACAGCATAAGCTTCCTTAACCAAGAAACCACAAAGTAAAATAGTTTTAATGAGGTAAAATTTTATTTTTCACTCATATTATAGTAGAAGGAAGTGGGAGATGGGGAGAGAACTATAGCACGTAAGATATTCTGTGTCCCCAGCATGCAGAAAGTAACTCTTCCTAACTAATTCCGTGTGGCCAGCATTACCCTATCAAAGTCAGACAAACACATTAGAGAAAAAGAAAACTACAGATAAATATCTTATGAATATAAATGCAAAACTCCTGAATAAAATATTAACAAACCCGTTCCAACTGCATATTAAAAATACCATACACTATGACAAGATTAGATTAATCTCAGGAACATAAAGTTGATTAAAAATAAATTAATCAATCAATGTACTACACATTACTGAAATGACTGGGGAAAGAAAAACAGGTAATAACTATATCTATATTGATATAGAAAAAAGCATTTGACAAAATCCAACACCCTTTCATGATTAAAAATAAACAGAAAAATAGGAATAAAGGTAATTTCTTCAAGGTGGTAAAGGGTATTTATGAAAATACCCAAAGCTAACAACATATTCAGGCAAAAGACTGAAAACTTTTCCGCAGATTTTAAGAAAAAGACACTCGTAATACTTCACCACTGCTATTCAAATTGCCTTGGAAGTTCTAAAATTCTTAGAGAAAACATAGGAGTAAATCTTCATGACTTTGCATTTGTCAGTGAAAATTTATATATAATAATAAAACAAAGGAAATAAGGAAAAGTATTAGAAAGTTTGGGCTGGATCAAAATAAACTACTTTTGACCATCAAGGACGTTGTCAAAAAACTTAAATTAAAAAATCCTACAGAATGGTAAAAATATTACTGATTGTATTTCTGATTGTATATCTGATACTTGAGTATCCAGAATATATAATGGAACTTTCACAACTCAACCATAAAACGGTTGAACAATTCAAGTGAAGAATGAGCAAAACAGTTGAAAAAACACTCGTCTAAAGAAAATAAATATTGAGTAAGTACCTGGGAGAAGCTCAATCTTAATAATTAAGCAAATGTAAATCAAGAGATACCACTTCACACCCATAGGATGCTATAAGTTTTAAAAAATGCATTGTGTTCATAAGGACATGGAGAAATTAGAACACTCCTACATTGCTGATAGGAATGTAAAATGTTTCAGTCACTGTGGAAATATTTTGGCATTTCCTCAAAAAGTTGAACACAGAATCATCCTGTGACTCAGTGATTCTACCCTTAGGAATATATGCAAACAAATAAATTTTCATACAAGATCTTTTAAGTGCTGTTGATAATTCTGTTGTCCTTCAGTTCCTCAGTGGTGTCTGACTCTTTGCAACCCTGTGGACTGCAGCACGCCAGGTTTCTCTATCCTTCACTATCTCCTGGAGTTTGTTCTAACTCATGACCATTGAGTCAGTGATGCCATCCAACCACCCCATCCTCTGTCACCCCGTTCTCCTGCCTTCAATCTTTCCCAGCATGAGGGTCTTTTCCAGTGAGTTGACTCTTCACATCAGGTGGCCAACGTATTGGATCTTCAACTTCAACTGCAGTCCTTCCAATGCTAATTTAGGGTTGATTTCCTTTAGGATTGATTAGCCATGCAATATAAGAGGTGGTGGTTGCCTAGTATCACACACACACTTGTCAGTTGAGGAAAGTGAGTTTCAGAGACATGAGGTGACTTCCTCAAATACACATAATTAGTGAAAATGCAAAAAAATAAAAATAAAATAAATGCTAATTGTGTCTCTGTATTACTGCTTAAAGACACAGCAAGTTAATTGCAGTTACAGTCTAATATTGACAAAAAAGATAACCAAGCACTGTACATATTCTCATGATAACCAGTATTATAGCAAGATATCTTCAGTAGGACTTTTGAAAATAAAGCAGAAAGGACCTTAATAATAAATCCACTAAGTCCCTATCCACTTTAGAAGAGAGAGGAGGCATTGTCCAGTACTTTAAGGGTGCTTTTATTTGCTGAAAGGTTACTCTTTCTCTTTTCGTAGTTATATTCTTGTAAAAATAGAAGGGATCATCCAGGGAAAAACAGTTGGAAAAATTAGCGATGCCTGTAAGAGCCATAAACAGGTTTTTTCCTTCCGCATTTTATGTCTGTGTGGGTTCAAGATTTTAAAATCTACTCTTGTTCGTTTTGGACCAGGTGAAAGGAACTTCAGAGAGAGGGAAAATCAGAAAGTATGGTTGACACAGGGGTTGCCACCACTCCTATTATATATTGTGAGAGAGTACATGATTTTCTGATGGATAACATAGACATTGTAGAAAGTAACTATAGTTGAGTCATGTTGTAGTATCCTAACAAAGGGTCTTCTCAACAGGCTAGAGTTTGTAGTAAAAAAGAGGCTAGGAATGAGAACCTGAGAACCCATGATGGTGGGAGCTGTGGTTGGAAAGGTGGAGGGGGAGATGTTGGATCAACACCAAGCCTTCCCCATCAACTGACTGAGTGGTTGGATGCTTTGTAGGGACCCATCATAAACCTACATGCACCCTACAAGGAGGACAGCATTGGGGTGTTTATCATTCAGAAAATATCTGCAGCCAGACAATATAAGGCAGAAAAGCAGTAACCACCAGCAGAAAGGAGATTGCTTCCTTGCAAGCCTCAGATAAAAAATCAGTATTGGGATTCCACTGGCAGTCCTGTGGTCAAGGCTCTGTGCTTCCTATGCAGGGATACAGGAAGTGCAAGTTCAACCCCTGTTTGAGGAACTAAGATCCCACATGTCACACGGCCAGATAAAAATAAATAAATAGGACAAACACACACAATCACATATACGTAAATTTTATAAGTAAGCAATACCAAAAAAAAGAAAAAAAAAAGGAAAAAGAAGATGTGGGTCCAGAGGAACTAGTGTCAAGAAGATCAAAGAAGGAGGAATTCCAAGTTCTTTTAGCCAAAGTTTAGTCTGCATTGGAATAAAAGAAAAAGTTTAAATGCACAATATAATTGGAGATTTATACTGTTTTAGAATTACTTTTAATAGCTGTAAGTAGCCAGAAAATAACATGCTGCTGCTAAGTCACTTAAGTTGTGTCGACTCTGTGCGACCCCGTAGACAGCAGCCCCGCAGGCTCCTCTGTCCCTGGGATTATCCAGCAAGAACACTGGAGTGGGTTGCCATTTCCTTCTCCAATGAATGCATGCACGCTAAGTCACTTCAGTCGTGTCCAACTCTGTGCGACCCTATGGACAGCAGCCCACCAGGCTCCTCCTTCCACAGGATTCTCTAGGCAAGAATACTGGAGTGGGCTGCCATTTCCTTCTCCATAATATGCCCCAAATATGTCATATACTAGAGTATATTAGTTATCTATTGCTACTTATCAAAATCTTCCTTTATTTATGTAGAATTCATTTTAGATTTGTGGGAACCTCAGATCACAAATTTTAGTGTACACTTATTGTAGCTTATTTTTTTGGTAATACTTTTTGGAATTGATTGTTTTGCTAAATTGTTTTCTTCTCTTATAGTACTGAATATAATATTATAAGAAAACATTGAATATTAGATATTAATATCTCATAATAAATATATAACAGAGACCCCAGATTTCCAGTTTTATATTAGAATTTATTTTATATTGAACATTTATTTGTGGAGTAAGTGTACATGTTTACTGGATACTTTTTTGTTTGTCCCAATGGATTAAAAAAAAGACACCCTGATCATTGTAATTATACATGCAAATTCTTCCCTTACTAATAATACATCTATCTTGTAAATCTTATCAGATAGCACATGACATGTAGTAAATCCTCCTGTTGATGAAGGCATCACAATGAATATGAATACAAATAGGTCAAATTTTGGTTTACCATGTGATCTTTACATATAAATGCTCAATATGAATAAATCTTTGAAACAAAATCACTATTTTCTTTTCCTTGGATGGACTACTTACTTGAACTTTATTTCATCCTTAGTTTAATCATATTTAAATGTTCAGCAGTATTGAAAGTCTCAGATATCAGCTATATATACATATTAAGTCATTGCAAGGACCATCAAAGCTTTTATTCTAACCATTCTACCAAATAGATGGGAAGAAATGAAAAAAGTGACAGACTTTATTTTCTTGGCCTCCAAAATAACTGCAGAATGTGACTGCAGTCATGAAATGAAAAGATGCTTGCTTCTTGGAAGAAAAGCTATGACCAAGCTAGACAGCATATTAAAAACAGAGACGTGACTTTGTCGAAAAGGGTCTGTATAGTCAAGCCATGGTTATCCAGTAGTCATGTACTAATGGGAGAGTTGGACCTTAAAGAAGGCTGAGCACTGAAGCTTTACGGTGCTATGGTATTGGAGAAGACTCTTGAGAGTCCCTTGGACTGCAAGGAGATCCAACCAGTCCATCCTAAAGGAGATCAGTCCTGAATATTCATTGGAAGGACTGATGCTGAAGCTGAAGCTCCAGTACTTGGGCCACCTGATGCAAAGAGCCAACTCATTGGAAAAGACCCTCATGCTGGGAAAGACTGAGGGCAGGAGAAGAAGGGCACAACAGAGGATGACATGGTTGGATGGTATCATTGACTCAATGGGCATGAACTTGAGCAAACTCTGGGAGATAGTGAAGGACAGATAAGCCTGGCATGCTGCAGTCCATGAGGTCCCTGAGAGTCAGACATGACTGAGTGATTGAACATCAGTTCTGCCAAAATTGTTCCCAGCAATAACAGTCACATTTCTAAATCAAATACTCCAGAAGCTTTATTAAAATTATGTAGCTAATAGACTTACAGTCCTAGAATGTCTGCAATATTACTAAACTTCTAAATAATTATGCTATGTGGTGGCAGTTTAGTCACTAAGTCGTGTCCTACTCTTGCAATTCAATGGACTGTAATCCACCAGGCTCCTCTGTACATAAGATTTTCCAGACAAGAATACTGGTGTGGGTTGCCATTTCCTTCTCCAGGGGATCTTCCCAACCCAGGGATTTAACCTGCATTTCCTGCATTGGCAGGTGTATTCTTTTACCACTGAACCACCAGGAATGCCCAATTATGCCATAGATTTGCTCTAATAAATATTTTTTGTTTATATATCATGAAATTGTGGTTAGATAACATTCTTAGAATAATAAAGAACAAATCAAAGTTTAAAAATTGTGATAATGTGTGGCTAGGGTCAGGTTCCTTCATGGCTCAACTGGTAAAGAATCAGCCTGTAATGTGGGAGACCTGAGTTTGATCCCTGGGTTGGGAAGATCCCCTGGAGAAGGAAATGGCAACCCACTCCAGTATTCTGGCCTAGAGAATTCCATAGACTATATAGACCATGGGGTCGCAAAGAGTCAGACCGCACTGAGGGACTTTCACTTTCACTTTTCAGGGTCAGGTAGACTCGTAAAGACTGTATTTAAATTATCCAAATTAGAGACAGGTGAACCTTTGCTGTAAGAATAGTATATATAATATAAAGATCAAAAAACATGAATTTTTTGGAAATTGATTATTATTGATAAAAATGTCAAGTAAAATAAACCCTTTGAGATTCAAGTATCTGTCTGTAAATATGAGGTTTGTGGTGTCACATAACTTCCAAGGGTATTTTGAAGAGAAGACAGGTTTGCAGAAAGAGAAGATCAAAGCAGATCATGAGGATGATTTAATGTTATCTATTCAGAAATAGAATGACAGCATTGTTTAGTGTACAGGGCTGGGCACTTATAGAGAGATAAAAAATTCTCAAATAATTAGTATTACATGAGACCAAAACATTTTTTTATATTGCTGAACATGCAAATCATTATTTTTGCACAAATAATTTCCTTTCAAAAATATATGCATTTCAATAAAGAACAGTATCAATGACATATTTTTTTTTTTTTTAGTTTTTTTTTTTTTTTTATTATTATTATTATTTTTTTCCAGTGGGTTTTGTCATACATTGATATGAATCAGCCATGGATTTACATGTATGTATACCTCAACAAGTAAAAAAATTATTTTTGGAATACATGAGGTTACTTTAATGAATTTCTTAGTCATGTATGTTTAATAATATGTTGCTACTTTTTGAAGATTGTATATTTTGGTGATGTGTTCTTTTGTATATATTTTGTATATATTTTTTCTTTTTCATAAAAATGCAAACCAATTTTTTCCAGGTTCCATTTTCTGGTTAATGAGCAAATTGTTGACATTTTGAATTACCTTTCCTCCTTAGACCACAATTTTTGGTTGTTTTTGAATGATAAATTCTTTATGATAAACTACAAATGCTTTAATATATAGTTCATTGATTTTTGACAAAATATGCCATATATAACCAACACCAGGTTCAAGGATGTAGTGTATATATATGTAATCTCAGAAAATTCCTTGGACCTCATTTATTCATGTCTTCTCATATCCACTATCTTGACAACCAAAATTTTGATTTATATCTTTATACAATAGATTTGTCCCTTCCAGAATTTTGCATGAATGGAATAATGTACAGTCTGTACTCTTCTGTGTCTCGCTTCTTCTACTGAGAAAAATTTTTTCATGTTGTAGTGGGTAGAAATACTTCATTCTTTTTATTTGAATAGGTTATTTTCTATATGATTGTATTGAATATGTTTATTCAAATGTACATAGACCATTCATTTGATTCCAGTTTCTGTACGTATATTAGTATTGATAAAAATGTTAAGTACTGAACCCTTTGAGATTCAAACATCTGACTATATATATATATTTAGGCTTTCCTGGTGGCTCAGATGGTAAAGAATCCACCTGTAGTGTAGGAAACCTGGGTTCAGTCTCTAGGTTGGGAAGATTCCCTGGAGGAGAGCAAGGCAATCCACTCCAGTATTCTTGCCTGGAGAATCCCCATAGACAGAGGAGCCTGGTAGGCTACAGTCCATGGGATCACAGGGAGTCGGACAGGACTGAGCAACTACTCACATTATATACAGCACAATCCTGTTTTTCCCCAAATGATTGTAGAATGCAGTATGTTCAGTTTTCCAAATAGTCACTAGCATACTACAATGAGACTTTCTAAGAAAATCAAGCTCTAATATATACTAAACAAAACAATGCACTATGATAGATTGTCTATTACTTATTATTTATTGTAATGTAGATTTTATTCAGCAGCACAATTCTGTACACAGCACACCTTACAGATGCATAACAAATTGAATATGTATCAACCTGTAATGGGAATTTTTAACAACTACAAAAGAAATCAAATGTTTGACTTACATGTCATATCAGCTAAATGCCCAAGTCAAATATACAAAAAATTTGCTCGTGGCATCTTTTTTTTCTTTACTGAGTGGTAACTTCGATAGCATCTACATTACAAAAATCCATAAAAGTTGGTTTGTCACATTAAAGAAAACTGAAGCAAGTTATGGAGATTATCCCAAGCCTACTGCTTGATGTCTTCATTAAGACGTGCCTGCTAAATCCCTTTAGTTTGTCCAACTCTTTGCCACCCTACAGACTGTAGCCCACCAGGCTCCTCTGTCCATGGGATTCTCCCAGCAAAAATACTGGAGTGGGCCTCCAGGGGATCTTCCTGACTCAGGGACTGAACTTGTCTCTCTTATGCCTCCTGCATTGGCAGGAGGGTTCTTTACCGCTAGTACCACCTGGGAAGCCCTAATTGAAACAGTATTATATAATGAATGTCGTAGTTACATTTTCAAGTTTGTGGACGTGTGACTAAGTGAACCTATTCCTGAAACAGAAATTATAACCTTTCTGTGGCGTATTTCCAGTTTTAACCTCTAGCATGCCACTTTTACATACTGGATGGGCCTTCTTTGTGTCCCTAGATTGCACCAAGTTTCTTTCTTTTTTTTTAAGTCTCAAAACTGCTTAATTTTTTGTTCATATTTTTTTATTGGCAGAAAATCACTTTACAATGTTGTGATTGTTTCTGCCATACCACAATGCAAATCAGCCACACCTATACATATATCCCCTTCTTCCTAAGCCTCCCTCCCCCTCCTCCCATCCCATCCTACTAAGTCATCACAGAGGACCTGGCTGGGCTCCCTGTCTTATACAGAAACTCCTCAGCAGCTCTCTATTTTACATATGAAAGTGAAAGTGAAAGTCTCTTAGTTGTGTCCTACTCTTGGCTACCCCATGGATTATGCAGTCCATGGACTTCTCCAGGCCGGACTACTGAAGTGGGCAGCCTTTCCCTTCTCCAGGGGATCTTCCTAACCCAGGGATCAAACCAAGGCTTCCCACATTTCAGGCAGATTCTTTACAAGCTGAGCCACAAGGGAAACCCATTTTACATATGGTAGTATATATATATGTATGTCTATGCTACTTTCTCCATTCATTCCATTCTCTTCTCGCCCGACTGTGTCCACAAGTCCATTCTCCATATCTGTGTCTCCATTCCTTCCCTGCAAATGGGTTCACCATTACTGCACCAAGTTTTTTTTTTTTTTTTCTGATTTAAACTTTCATGCATTCTATTTCTTCTGCTACAAATACCTTTCTAGCTCCCTAACCACCCCTCACACTCCTGAGTCTGTCCCAAACCATGATTCATATCTGCCCACTCTCACTAGATGAGATTTCCTGGCTTTTAAGTTCATATTCAATAGTTTAATTACATCAGCAAAACTTTCCTGTTTTCTTAAAGTGGAATGCTTCATGGATGCTGTAGTCATTGTCTATGTCATTCACCAGTATGTGTGACAATTAAATGCCAACATATTGGAGGTAATCAATAATTATTAAAAAAGAATTGATCCAAAATTTACACTAAAATAATATTTAAAGTAATCTTCCTTAAAAAAAAATCAGGGATGGTAGTGTTCTCTTTATACACTGATTCATTCAACATTTCATCACTTTTATTTATCATCATCAATGAAAATACAGTAGTAAAGAGATAAATGTGCAGTGTGGTCCATATAGGAAAATACATGTTCCAAGACCCCCAGTGAACACCTGAAACTGAGGATAGTACCAAGCCCTAAATATACTATGTTTTTTCCCCTATGCTATGGGCAGGTAGAGTATACAGCATGCATATACCTGAGAAAAGAATGATTAATGCCCAAAAGCAGGATGGAGCAGGGCAGCACATGACTAGATCATGCCGCTCAAAAATATGCTCAATTTTAAACTTATAAATTGGTTATTTCTAGGATTTTTCATTCAGTGTTTTCTGACCATGGATAACTGAAACTATTTAAGCAAAACTAGACAAAGAGGAACTACTGTAGACGTGAACATATTATTAAAATTTTTACTTTGAAGTGAATTGTGATAAAATTTACCAAAATGACATTTAAGCTATACATTTTTACTAGTTGTGTGGTATTATAACTGAACTGGTAATTTTAATTTCTTCAGGGTTGAGACTATATCTTATCATCAGTGGCAGCAGTCTCAAGATTGCGATTTTAAGAGACAGAAATATGTGTAAATTATTATGTATGTTATTCTTCTGGATGACAGTTTTGTTCTTACCAAGGAATGAAAGACATAAACAAAATCTTTATCTAGTTATAAATGATTGTTTGCAAAATTTATCTCGGAAAATTAGTGTATAACATATGAATGTATGTATATATGTGTATACGAATACATGTGATTGATGTATATTTATCCATATTTGTAATCTGTCTGTGATGCAGTGTGTTTACTCTCAACCTGAGGAAATCAAAAGGAAATGCCATTTTTATATGAATTCTAATGGTTGCTCATGATTGGTCTGTATCAGTATGACAATATATCATTTGAAATATAATTTTATGTGTGCACACGTGTGTGTGTGAGAGAGACAAAGAGATGCAGAATTTGAGAGTGTACACATAAGCTCCTCAAGCAGACACCTGATATAACTTTCTTCACCCCAGATGTAGCTGTTAAAACATTCGTTTAGAAACGTTTTATTCTATTTCAGAAAAATAAATGACAAGACAAAATATTCAGTCTTCCTGCCTTTCCATCTAACTTGATGATGTATGGATACTTTACTATGGATAGTAAAGTGATTATATGAAACACACATATACACAGATGCACACTTATTGGTACATGTCACCTACAAGCACATTTTTTAAAGTTTCAAAGTCATATCTGTTTCTCTTTCCTGTCGAGTACTGTAGATGGTGGTTCACAGTTTAATTTCCTGTGCTAAACCCTATGTTGCTCTGACACCATTCTAGCTATTAATATGGTCGATATTACCCTTAGGCTTATCTGAATAATCCTGTTTATCTGAGCAATTCTAGCCTTTTTTGGGAGTAAAATATGAGACTGTCACATTTTATTAGCTAATGATGGAAATGTATCTTTAGGAACAGAGGAGACAAGCCCTTTCTATTTTTACTCTATACAGTTCACAGAATTTCTGCTACTATTTTGCTCTGTTGCCACATGCAAGAAACTTAATTCAACATTCTATGTCTAATGTTGTAAGTAAATATAAAATGTATCAAAATACTATTTTTGTGCAAGTTCTAAGGGCCAAAAAGCATCTTTTATCTCTTTTATAATGAAAACCAGTGAACACAACTCCTTTTGATGTAATTTTGAACAGTCCTTGTTCTTAAAAGATGGGTTGCTAATAATCAGCTAGGTTAGCAATTCTCTTATGAAATTAAACCTCTTTTTGATCTACAAGTTTGAGGCAAAATATTCTAAGATAATGAACAGTCTGTCACCTCATTAAGCCCCTCACATCCTTAAGTGAGTCATCCTGGATGTGTAACATTTCTCAGAGATGCATGCCGAATTTAACCTAGACCATGTACTGTATTGTCCTTTTGTCTCACTCATTCTTTTTTATCAGAACAAACCACAGTAAAGAGTATTCTTTTATTTTCTATCATTAATACATTCACTAAATACCTCTGAACTTTGCCTTACATTTATATGGGTGTATCTTTCCTTCTCTCCTTTGCCTTTAGCTTCTTTTCTCAGCTATTTGTAAGGCCTCCTCAGACATTCATTTTGCCTTTTTGCATTTCTTTTTCTTGAGGATGGTATTGATCATTGCCTCCTGTACAATGTCACAAACCTCAGTCCATAGTTCTTCAGGCATGCTGTCTATCAGATCTAATCCCTTGAATCTATTTCTCACTTTCACTGTATAATCATAAGGGATTTGATTTAGATCATACCTGAATGGTCTAGTGGTTTTCCCTACTTTCTTCAATTTAAGTCTGAATTCATCAATAAGGAGTTCATGATCTGAGTCATAGTCAGCTCCTAGTCTTGTTTTTGCTGACTGTATAGAGCTTCTCCATGTTTGGCTGCAAAGAATATAATCAATCTGATTTCAGTATTGATCATCTGGTGATGTCCATGAGTCTCCTCTTGTATTGTTGGAAGAGGGTGTTTACTATGACCAGTGTGTTGTCTTGGTAAAATTGTGTTAGCTTTTGATCTGCTTCATTTTGTACTCCAAGGCCAAATTACCCTGTTACTCCAAGGATCTCTTGACTTCCTACTTTTGCATTCTAGTCCCCTATAATGAAAGGACATCTTTTTGGGGTGTGAGTTCCAGAAGGCCTTGTAGGCCTCCATAGAACTGCTCAACTTCAGCTTCTTCAGCATTACTGGTTGGCACATAGACTTGGATTACTGTGATACTGAATGGTTTTCTTTGGAAACAAACAGAGATCATTCTGTCATTTTTGAGATTGCCCTCAAGTACTGCATTTTGGACTCTTTTGTTAACTATGATGGCTACTCCATTTCTTCTAAGGGATTCTTGCCCACAGTAGTAGATATAATGGTCATCTGAGTTAAATTCACCCATTTCCAGTCCATTTTTGTTCACTGATTCCTAAAATGTTGATGTTCACTCTTGCCAGCTCCTGTTTGCCACTTCCAATTTACCTTGATTCCTGGACCTAACATTCCAGGTTCCTATGCAATATAGTTCTTTACAGAATTGGACTTTTCTTCCATCACCAGTCACATCCACAACTGGATGTTGCTTTTGCTTTGGCTCCAATTCTTTATTCTTTCTGGAGTTATGTCTCCACTGTTCTCCAGTAGCATATTGGACACCTATTGACCTGGAGAGTTCATCTTTCTGTGTCCTATCTTTCTGCCTTTTTATTCTGTTCATGGGGTTCTCACTGCAAGACTACTGAAGTGGTTTGCCACTCCCTTCTCCAGTAGACCACGTTTTGTCAGAACTCTCCACCATGACCCGTCCCTCTTGGGTCAAGATTGCTGGAAGAAATATCAATAACCTCAGATATGCAGATGACACCACTGTTATGGCAGAAAACAGAGAAGAACTAAAGAGCCTCTTGATGAAAGTGTAAGAGGAGAGTGGAAAAAGTTGGCTTGAAACTCAACATTCAGAAAACTAAGATCACAGCATCTGGTCCCATCACTTCATGGCACATAGATGGAGAAAAAAGGAAACAGTGAGAGACTTTATTTTTTGGGCTCCAAAATCACTGCAGATGGTGACTGCAGCCATGAAATTGAAAGATTCTTGCTCCTTGCAGGGAAAGCTATGACCAACCTAAGCAGCATATTAAGAAGCAGAGAGACATTACTTTGCCATCAAAGGTCCGTCCAGTCAAAGCTATGCTTTTTCTAGTAGTCATGTATGGATGTGAGAGTTGGACTATGAAGAAAGCTGAGTGCTGAAGAATTGATGCTTTTGAACTGAAGCATTGGAGAAAACTCTTGAGAGTCCCTTGGACTGCACGGAGATCCAACCAGTTTATCCTAAGGGAAATCAGTCCTGAACATTCATTGGAAGGACGGATGCTGAAACTGAAGCTCCATACTTTGGCCATCTGATGTGAAGAACTGACTCCCTGGAAAAGATCCTGATGCTACAAAAGATTGAAGGCAGGAAGAGAAGGGGAGACAGAGGACGAGATGTTTGGAGGGCATCACAGACTCAATGGACATGATTTTGAGTAAACTCCGGGATTGGTGACGGACAGGGAAGCCTGGTGTGCTGCAGTCCATGGGGTCACAAAGAGTCAGACACAACTGAGTGACTGAACTGAACTGAACTGCCTTACATGCAAATAGTAAGTTTGCATTTCTTCATCCCCTGACAGAAGTATATAGTGACATTCATACTGCATTATATCAGATGATACATAATGTTAGTTTGGTCTATTATTAATGATATAATCTTTAATCCATTGGTTATTATGGTGTCAGCCAGGTATCTAGTCTGTAAACATGCTTATAATAAGTAAGTTTAAAGAGATATTTTGAACTATAAAACTGTCTTATTCATCATAAATCTTTTACCCCCATCTTTAGCATTCACTGATGATTCTTTGCTAAATCAACCTTGATGGCAGGAAAGTGATGATTTTGTAATTCCATCATTCCTTCCAAATTTCTTTATTATATTCATCTTATAAGGAAGACATTTCCCCCCAGGCCCCCCATCTCTTTTACATGGGAATATTAGAAAAGTTGCATTGATTCTATACCAAAATTTGGATAGAATGGGCGTTATTAATGCACTAAATGTATCATATATACAGTTTTACTTTTTCCACTTATTTTGTTTCTCTGTGGCCACATTAAGCAAAAATAGAAACATTCTTTATTTAAAAACTTTTATTTGCTTTGTTGTGCATTTTTATGTTGCTGTGATACATTTGACCAATAATTACTGAGTTTAATGTGTCCTTAAAACTCCGATGGATTCTTTAATCTTAATGAGTTCAGAAATTAGTTGTAAAGTATTTTGTAATGGTGTGTGTGTGTGTAAAATCTCTTAAAGTTATCTTGGATAAATAGCATTTTTTGTATCATGAAAAATATTTTTTGTCACATTTCTCTATCTTTTGAGGGATAATTGCGTACATTTAACTGATAGCATTCTTATCAATAAGAGTATCACCACACTTTCACTATGTCTTTACCTTTTTTTTAAGCAAAATACTGTAGTATTGGGAATCCAAAGATGTCTACAATCACTGGACCTCATAATTGTGTTACCTAACAGGGGGAAAAGGAGGCTAATTTAGTGATTAGGTTAAGGACCTTGAGATAGGGAGATTATTGATGTCAGCCCTCACTAAACACATTAGTCTGTAAAAGCAGAGTACCTGTGCCTACTAAGGGGAGACTAAGAGGAAGATACAACTACGGAAGAAACTGAGAGTTAACTTTGCTGTCACTGGAGATAGAAGAAGGGGGCCGTGAGCCAAGGTATGCAGATACCCTTTAGAAGAAAGAAATTCTTCAGATTTAGGTCAGAAATATAATCTACATACACAAAGGACAAGCATCCAAAAAGGAAAATGATGAAGGCAAATAAAATATTTCACCATTCTTATTCTAAATTAGTCTGAAATGTAACTTTAAATAGAAAATAGTAACTGCTTTGGGTTGACTGTTTAGGTTCTCTTCACATTAATGAAGCCCTAGTCCCCATTTTGAAATGGGGCTTTTGAAAGTAATCAGGGTTAGATTAACGTGAGAGATAGGGTTTTCTTGATGGAATCATTGACCTTAGACAAAGAGGAGACAAGAGATCTCTCAGGCATGTAAGGCTTTGGCAGGAAGATGGTTGTCTGCAAAACAAGAAGAGGGCTTTCACCAGACATTTAATCTGCTAGCACTTTGATCTTGAACTTTCCACACTGTAGAACTATGAGAAAAAAAACGTTTGTTGCTAAAACTAACCAATCTATGGTATTCTATTATAGCAGCAACTATACATATATGGTTCAATAACAAAAATATCAAAAGGGATGGAAGTGAGGTATTTCACTACTCTAAAATATGTGCACAATATGTAAAACAATATAGTGTTATTTGAATGTGGTTTGTGAATAATTAAAATTATATGTTGGAAACACTAAGGCAATCACTAAAATGCTTTTAGAACCATAACTGATATTCTAATGGAGAAAGTAGAATTGAATCATTTAAAAAATCAATTAACACTAGATAAGGCAGGAAAATGTTGGTGTTAGAAGAGATGTGAAATGGAATGTAGAGAAAACAGTTACAAATATAGCAGATACTAATCCAACTATATGAATAACCTCTAAATTAGAATGGCATAAATGAACCAACTTAGAAAAGAGCTTATCCAAAAAAATAAAAAATATCCAGCTATATTTTCTATAAGAAATTCACATTAAGTATAAAGAGAAAGGTAGATTAAAGGTAAAGGGATAGGAAACTAAATACCATTCTCATATTAATCAAAAGAAAGCTAGAGTAATTATATTACTTCCGATAAAGCCAAATTCAAAACAAGGGACTTTATCAGGGATAGAGTTATCATATGAAGATAAATACACTAATTCTCTAAAGAAAACTTTCCTAAGTTGTATATAATGCAGGAGATGCAAGTTTGATTCCTGGGTTGGGAAGCTCCCCTAGAGAAGGAAATGGCAAGCCACTCCAGTATTCCTGCCTGGGAAATCCAATGGCCAGAGGAACCTGGCAGGCTACTGTCCATAGGGTTGCAAGAGTCAGACTTGAATTAGCAACTAAACCACCACCACCACCACCACCAAGAGACTATCAAAAACCTTGAATAAAAGACTAATAGAGCTGGAAAAAGAAAAAAAAAATTCTACTATTTTCAGTAGTTGACAAATCAAGCAGGGAGAAAATCAATAAAGTTATAGTTGCCCCCAACAGCACTATTGGTGAAATTGATCTACTTGACATGTAAGGAATATTTTGATCACCAACCAGCTGGTTACAGATTCTTCTCAAGGTCAAATGGGATGTTTACCAAGTAAAACAACATTCTAAGATATAAAACACAACTTAAAAGGTATAGTAATTTATACAAAGTATTTTCTCAAATCACAGTGGAATTAAACTAGACATTAATACCAGAAAATAGCTAAAATAATTGCCAAATATTCAAAAATCACACAACAAATTTCTAAACAGCACCTTGGTAATTTAGAACCAATTGAAATTATTAAAAAGCTCAAAAGGAATTTTAAATATTTAGAGATAAATAAAATTAATATAAACCTAATGCTAGATCCTGTGCTAGCATTTCTAAGGCTAAAATTATGGTATAAACTGTGTATGTTATAAAATAAGAAATTTCTATAATCTAAGCCTTTACCTTAGGAAACTAGATAAAGAATAGCAATTTAGCTCTAAAACAAGCAGAAGATTCATAAATTAGAGCAAAAATCAATGAAACTGGGAACAGAAAACAGTGTAGAAAACAATGAAGTCAAATGCTTGTGTTTTGAAAAGATCAATAAAACTGATAAGACTCTATATACATTAATCAAGGAAAGTAGGGAAGAAGCACATTACCAATATAAAAAAATGAAAGTAGGTTCATTAGGAATGATCTCATGGACATTAAATGGATAATGAATACTACAAATGACTGTCTACAGATTTGATAACTTAGATGAATTGAACCAATTAGGCCAAGTATGGGCTAATTAACTTCAGCAAAATGGGGTAGACAGAGGTGAACAAAATGATAATCTGGTAAATGTCTGCTTCTTCAAACCTAAATCATATTGAGTGGGCCAGAATGCCAGTCAACTTGCCACTTCTAGGAGGTTGTATTTTGAAAGTCCTGAATGGATTTTTGATTTAGCCAAAAGAAGTAAGCAGATTAGAGGCAATGAAATTCAAATTCTGGAAACATTACTTAAAAATTCCAAGTTAGTAGAATCATATACAAAGATTTTAAAGCATCAGAAAAAGAGATAAGTATCAAACTAGAAACAAAAATTTGAGTCAGAAGAAATACCAAGAACCAGTTTGTTGTGAGCATTTAAAAGCAGCTGGATAGTTATTATATGTAGTCAGATATAACCATCTTAAAATAATCTGGGTGATGGTAGATCAAAACAGACCCAGATCACATGCCACAAGGAAGTTTATATAAAACATGATAATCTAATAGAGCAATTGCTGCACTGACTTTGAATGGGATAACAGATTCTGAAATTATTCAAATAATATAGCAGATGAGGAAAACAGTCAGCCTATTCGCACCTTCAAATTTAAGGGGAGGTAGCAAGCTACACAAGATGCTAGGAAAGAGATTAACAATAGCACACCTCAGTTAAATTGATACAACAGGAAAGACAAACTCCCAGCCTTGTGGGGATAACTAGAATATCAGTTATCCAAACTAGTACAGAAAATCCAAAACAGGATACTAACAGAATTGCGTAGTGGTGAGTAACAGAGTGGTAAGTTAAATTTCTTTAAATTCCCCAGTAGCCAATTGAAAAATTGCATGTATAAAGTCAAAGATGGAATTAAACCTACAGCCTGGACTCAATGAGTTACAACTGTGTGAGGAAGTAAACTGCAGAAACCAGAAATACCTAAAATATGAAAATTATCCTGCATTTATTTCACATTATTTTACCTGGCCCTGTAATTCTAAACTGTTTTTGATGTTGTTTGTTTTTTGTTGTTGTTGTTTTACTAATTTTATTTATATATTTATTTTTTACTGTTCTGGATCTTTGAGGAGAAGGCAATGGCACCCCACTCTGGTACTCTTGCCTGAAAAATCCCATGGGGAGGAGCCTGGTAGGCTGCAGTCCATGGGGTCTCAGAAGAGTCGGACATGACTGAATGACTTCACTTTCACTTTTCACTTTCATGCATTGGAGAAGGAACTGGCAACCCACTCCAGTGTTCTTGCCTGGAGAGAATCCCAGGGACGGAGGAGCCTGGTGGGCTGCCAACTATGGGGTCACACAGAGTCGGACACGACTGAAGCAGCTTAGCAGCAGCAGCAGCAGCAGCTGGATCTTTCTTGCTGAGCAGGCTTTTCTCTGACCGTGGTGAGCAGGGGCTACTCTTTGTTGCAGTGCACAGGCTACTCATTAGAGCATGGATTCCAGGGAATGCCCACTTCGGTAGCTGTGGCACTTGGGCTCAATAGTTGTAGTTCTGGGCTCTAGAACACAGTCGGATAGCTGTGGTGGAGAGGCTTAGTTGCTCTGCAACATGTGGGATCTTCCCGGACCAGGGATCGAGCTCATGTCTCCTGCATTGAAAGGCAGATTCTTGACCACTGAGCCGACAGGGACGCCCTCTCATGTTTTTTAAGTATGATACTACACACTCTACACTGAATCGTTAGGGGCAGAATTTGGAAATTAACAAAAGATGCTTTCATTATGCTGTGCTATCTTTAGTGCTGTGTTTTCAGTCACAAAGTCATGTTCAACTCTTTGCAACCCCATGAACTACAGAGCACCAGCTCCCCTGTCCTTCACTATCTCCTGTAGTTTGCTCAAACTCACATCCATTGAGTCAGTGATGGTATCCAACTATCTTAATCTCATCCCGTCTTTTCAGTTCAGTTCAGTTGCTAAGTCATGTCTGACTCTCTGCGACTCCATGGACTCCAGCACTCCAGGATTCCCTGTCTGTCACCAACTCCTGGAGCTTGCTCAAATTCATATACATCTAGTCAGTGATGCCATCCAAACATCTCATCCTCTGTTGACCCCTTTCCATCTGCCTTCAATCTTTCCCAGCATCAGGATCTTTTCTAATGAGTTGGCCCCTCGCATCAGGTGGCCAAAGTATTGAAGTTTCAGCTTCAGCATCAGTCTTTCCAATGAATATTCAGGACTCATTTCCTTTAGCATTGACTGGTTTGATCTCCTTGCAGTTCAAGGGATTCTCAAGTCTTCTCCAACATCACAGTTCAAAAGGATCAATTCTTCGGTGCTCAACTTTCTTTGTGGTCCAACTCTCACATCAATGCATGACTACTGGAAAAACCATAACTTCGACTAGATAGACCTTTATTGGCAAAGTAATGTCTTTGCTTTTTAATATGCTTTCTAGGTTTGTCACAGCTTTTCTTCCAAGGAGAAGGTGTCTTTTAATTTTATGGCTGCAATCACCATCTGCAGTGATTTTGAGCCCAAGAAGGTAAAATCTGTCACTGTTTCCATCGTTTCCCCCTCTATTTGCCATGAAGTGATGGAAATGAATGCCATGATCTTCATTTTTTGAATGTTGAGTTTTAAGCCAGCTTTATCACTCTCCTCTTTCAACTTCATCGGGAGGATCTTTTGTTCCTCTTCTCTTTATGCCATAAGGGTGGTTTCTTTACTGGCAAATAATACAAGTGATGAAGTAGTATAAATTGTATTCTACTTATGAAGAATATTTCAAATTTCCATGTTATCTGTTTTCATAATCTTAATTATACATATCTGGACACAATAGGTCATGATCATTAATAAATAAAATAATAGACAGCATGGCAATACATTTAAAATGAAACAAAACTTCATCAATTTTGAGGTCTAACTAAACCTAGGTTGGCCACATTTGAGGCTCTGTCATATTCACCATGTTTGTTTCTAGTACAATGCCTGGCAATTATCTGATTTTCTCTAAATAAAGGTTGACTAGCTAGATGTCCCAGACATTTTAGTAAGTTATCTTCCACATATCACCAAACTCATCACATTTCATCTTAGCACATGTTAGTACCAGAGAGTGATTATTAACCCAATGATATCAATATAAGTACTTGAAACACACACACATATAAAATGTAAGAACTTTGAGTGAGTTTATTCAGTGACTTCAGTTCAGTTCATTTCAGTCACTCGGACATGTCTGACACTTTGCAACCCCATGGACTGCAGCACACCAGGCTTTCCTATCCATCACCAGCTCACAGAGTCTACTCAAACTCATGACCATTGCATCAGTGATAAAATCCAACCCTCTCATCCTCTGTTGTTGCCTTCTCCTCCCACCTACAGTCTTTCCCAGCATCAGGATCTTTTCCAATGAGTCCGTTCTTCACATCAGGGGCCAAAGTATTGGAGTTTCAATTTCAGCATCATGCCTTAAAATGAGTATTCAGGACTGATTTCCTTTAGGATAGACTGGTTGGATCTCCTTCCAGTCCAAAGGACTCTCAAGAGTCTTCTCCAACACCACAGTTCAAAAGAATCAATCCTATGGCTTCAACTTTCTTTATAGTCCAACTCTCACATCCATACACGACTACTGGAAAAACCATACCTTTGACTAGATGGACGTTTGTTGGTAAAGAAATGCCTCTGCTTTTTTAATAAGCTGTCCATGTTGGTCATAGCTTTTCTTCTAAGGAGCAAGTGTCTTTTAATATCATGGCTGCAGTAACCATGTACAGTGATTTTTGGAGCCCCCACCCCCCAAAAAATGTCTGTCATTATTTCCATTGTTTCCCCGTCTATTTGCCATGAAGTGATGGCACCAGATGCCATGATCTTAGTTTTCTGAATGTTTAGCTTTAAGCCAACTTTTTCACTATCCTCTTTCACTTTCATCAAGAGATACTTTAGTTATTCTTCTCTTTCTGCCATATGGGTGGTGTAATCTGTGTAGCTGAGATTATTGATATTTCTCCCAGCAATCTTGATTCCAGCTGTGCTTCATCCAGTCTGGAATTTCACATGATGTACTGTGCATATAAGTTTAATAAGCAGGGTGACAATATACGGGCTTAATGTACTCCTTTCCTGATTCGGAAGCAGTCTGTTGTTCTATGTCCAGTTCTAACTGCTGCTTCTTGACCTGCATACAGATTTCTCAGGAGGGAAGTCAGGTGATCTGGTATTCCCATCCCTTTGAGGATTTTCTACAGTTTGTTGTGATCCACACAGTCAAAGGATTTGGCATAGTCAATAAAGTAAAAAGAGGTCTTTTTCTGGAACTCTGTTGCTCTTTCCATGATCCATAAGATGTTGGCAATTTGATCTTAGGTTCCTCTGCCTTTTTTAAATCTATCTTGAACATCTGGAAGTTCACAGTTTGTGTACTGTTGAAGCCTGGCTTGGAGAATTCTGAGCATTACTTTGCTAACATGTGAACTGAGTACAATTGTGCAATAGTTTGAACATTCTTTGGCATTGCCTTTCTTTGGGATTGGATTGAAAACTGACCTTTTCCAGTCCTGTGGCCACTGCTGAGTTTTCAAATTAGTTGGCATATTGAGTGCAGCACTTTCACAGCATCATCTATTAGGATTTGAAATAGCTTAACTGGAATCCCATCACCTCCACTAGCTTTGTTCGTAGTGATGCTTTGTAAGGCCCACTTGGATTCACATTCCAGGATATCTGGCTGTAGGTGAGTAATCACACAATTATGATTATCTGGGTCTTGAAGATCTTTTTTGTATAGTTCTTCTGTGTATGCTTGCCACCTCTTCTTAATATCTTCTGCTTCTGTTAGGTCCATACCATTTCTGTGCTTAATTGTGCCCATGTTTGCATGAAATGTTCCCTTGGTATCTCTAATTTTCTTGAAAAGATCTCTAGTCTTTCTCATTCTATTGTTTTCCTCTATTTCTTTGCATTAATGAGTGAGGATGGTTTTCTTCTTTCTCCTTGCTATTCTGCAAGGAATCTGCATTCAAATGGGTATATCTTTCCTTTTCTCCTTGGCTTTTCACTTCTCTTCTTTTCTCAACTGTTTGTAAGTCCTCCTCAACAACCATTTTGCCTTTTTGCATTTCTTTTTCTTGGGGATGGTCTTGATCACAGCCTCCTATACAATGTCAGGAACCTCCATCCATAGTTGTTCTGGCACTCTATCTATCAGATCTATTTCCTTGAATCTATTTGACACTTTCACTGTATAATCATAGTCAGTTCAGTTCAGTTCAGTCCCTCAGTAGTGTCCAACTCTTTGTGACCCCATGTACCGCAGCACACCAGGCTTCCCTGTCCATCACAAACTCCCAGAGTTTACTCAAACTCATGTCCATTGAGTCAGTGATGCCATCCAACCATCTCATCCTCTGTCATCCCCTTCTCCTCCTGCCTTAAATATTTCCAGCATCAGGGTCTTTTCAAATGAGTCAGTTCTTTGCATCAGATGGCCAAAATATTGGATTTTCAGCTTCAAAATCAGTCTTTCCAATGAACACTCCAATGAACAATTTTCTTTAGGATGGACTGGTTGGATCTCTTTGCAGCCCAATGGACTCTCAAGAGTCTTCTCCAACCCCACCGTTCAAAAGCATCAATTTATTCTTTTACAAGTGGTTGACCAGTTTTCCCAGCACCACTTGTTAAAGAGGTTGTCTTTTTTCCATTGTATATCCTTGCCTCCTTTGTCAAAGATAAGGTGTCTATAGGTTCATGGATTTATCTCTGGGCTTTCTATTCTGTTCCATTGATCTATATTTCTGTCTGTGCCAATACCATACTGTCTTGATGACTGTGGCTTTGTAGTAGAGTCTGAAGTCAGGCAGGTTGATTCCTCCAGTTCCATTCTTCTTTCTCAAGATTACTTTGGCTATTCGGGGTTTTTTGTATTTCCATACAAATTGTGAAATTCTTTGGTTTAGTTCTGTGAAAAATACCGTTGGTAGCTTCATAGGGATTGCATTGAATCTATAGATTGCTTTGGGTAGAATAGCCATTTTGAAAATATTGATTCTTCCAATCCATGAACACGGTATGTTTCTCCATCTGTTTGTGTCCTCTTTGATTTCTTTCATCAGTGTTTTATAGTTTTCTATGTATAGATCTTTTGTTTCTTTAGGTAGATATACTCCTAAGTATTTTATTCTTTTTGTTGCAATGGTGAATGTTATTGTTTCCTTAATTTCTCTTTCTGTTTTTTCATTGTTAGTATATAGGAATGCAAGGGATTTCTGTGTGTTAATTTTATATCCTGCAACTTTACTATATTCATTGATTAGCTCTAGTAATTTTCTAGTAGAGTCTTTAGGGTTTTCTATGTAGAGGATCATGTCATCTGCAAACAGTGAGAGTTTCACTTCTTCTTTTCCTATCTGGATTCCTTTTACTCCTTTTTCTGCTCTGATTGCTGTGGCCAAAACTTCCAACACTGTGTTGAATAGTAGTGGTGAGAGTGGGCATCCTTGTCTTGTTCCTGATTTCAGGGGAAATGCTTTCAATTTTTCACCATTGAGGGTGAAGAAAAGGGAACCCTCTTACACTGTTGGTGGGAATGCAAACTAGTACAGCCACTATGGAAAACAGTGTGGAGATTTCTTAAAAAACTGGAAATAGAACTGCCATATGACCCAGCAATCCCACTTCTGGGCATACACACTGAGGAAACCAGATCTGAAAGAGACACGTGCACCCCAATGTTCATCGCAGCACTGTTTATAATAGCCAGGACATGGAAGCAACCTAGATGCCCATCAGCAGATGAATGGATAAGGAAGCTGTGGTACATATACACCATGGAATATTACTCAGCCATGAAAAAGAATTCATTTGAACCAGTCCTAATGAGATGGATGAAGCTGGGGCCCATTATACAGAGTGAAGTAAGCCAGAAAGATAAAGAACATTACAGCATACTGACACATGTATATGGAATTTAGAAAGGTGATAACGATAACCCTATATGCAGAACAGAAAAAGAGACACAGAAATACAGAACAGACTTTTGAACTTTGTGGGAGAATGTGAGGGTGGGATATTTCAAAAGAACAGCATGTATGCTATCTATGGTGAAACAGATCACCAGCCCAGGTGGGATGCACGAGATAAGTGCTCCGGCCTGGTGCACTGGGAAGACCCAGAGGAATCAGGTGGAGAGGGAGGTGGGAGGGGGGATCGGGATTGGGAATATATGTAAATCCATGGCTGATTCATATCAATGTATGACTAAACCCACTGGAAAAAAAAATAATAATAATAAAAATTAAAAAAAAAATAACTTTATTTCTCAAGTAATCAACCTATCACCAGTTAATATTCCAATTATATCATCATGCACCTGTTTGTTAAATTTAGATTCTATAAACAGTAGTTTTCTAACTCCTAATGTTCCTTTGATTCTCCCCTCCCCCAACACCAGCAGGTTCTGCTGTGAACATCTGCTTACTTATTCTGAAACCGTTAACAAATTCATCCCTCAATAAATGTCCCAGACAGTTTCAATCCTTCAGCTCTCATATTAGCCTTTCCTGCTCAACATATGCTCTGCTGTCTGTATTTGTGACCCAGTATATAAGATGATCCATTGGATCATAAAAAAAAACAAGAGAATTCCATAAAAGCATCTGCTTAATTGTTTACGCTAAAGCCTATGACTGTGTGGATCACAACTGTGGAAAATTCTTAAAGAGCTGGGAATACCAGACCACCTTACCTGCCCCCTGAGAAATCTGTATGCCAGTCAGGAAGCAAATGTTAGAACTGGACATGGAACAATGGATTGGTTCCAAATGAGGACAGGAGGATGTCAAGGCTGTATATTGTCAGTCTGCTCATTTAACTTATATGCAGAGTACATTGTGCAAAATGCCGGGTTAGATGAAACACAAACTGGAATCAAGATTTCCGGGAGAAATAACAACCACCTCAGGCATGCAGATGACACCACCCTTATGGCAGAAAGTAAAGAGAAACTAAAGAGCCTCTTGATGAAAGTGAAAGAGGAGTATAAAAAAAAACTGGCTTAAAACTCAACATTCAAAAAGCTAAGATCAGGCATCCAGTCCCATCACTTCGTGGGAAATAGATGGGGAAACAATGGAAACAGTGAGACTTTATTTTTGAGGGTTCCAAAATCACTTCAGATGGTGACTACAGCCATGAAATTTAGACTATTTCTTCCTGGAAGAAAAGCTATGACCAACCTAGACAGCATAATAAAAAGCAGAGACATTACTTTGCCAACAAAGGTCTGTCTAGTCCAACCTATGGTTTTTCCAGTAGTCATGTATGGATGTGAGAGTTGGACCATAAAGAAAGCTGAACACCAAAGAATTGATGCTTTTTAACTGTGGTGTCACAGAAGACTCTTGAGAGTCCCTTGGACTGCAAGGAGATCCAACCAGTCCATCCTAAAGGAAATCATTCCTGAATATTCATTGGAACGACTGATGATGAAGCTGAAGCTCCAATACTTTGACCACCTGAAGCAGAGAACTGGCTCATTAGAAAAGATTCTGTTGCTGGGAAAGATTGAAGGCAGGAGGAGAAGGGGCAGCAGAGGATGAGATAGTTGGATGGCTCATCGACTAGATGGACATGATTTTGAACAAGCTCCAGGAGCTGGTGATGGTCAGGGAAGTTTCTCATGCTGCAGTCCTTGGGGTGGCAAAGAGTCAGACACAACTGAGTGACTGAACTATTTTGAATCTAAGATGGATTCAAAGAACAGCATTCCTTCTCTTGTGGTAAGATTATGTAGGCATAGACAGCTCATATTACTGTAAGAATTTATTATTTTAATTTTTAAAGTCACAATCTGTAGCCCTTATTTCTATAATAAATACATCTTACGGAATCCTGTAAATAGCTAGAGAACACACATTTTTAAAATGCTTTTCTGGACTCTTATTCAGGTCCAGAAAAGCATTTAGGTGAAAAGACAGCCCTCAGATTGGGAGAAAATAATAGCAAATGAAGAAACCGACAAAGGATTAATCTCAAAAATATACAAGCAACTCCTGCAGCTCAATTCCAGAAAAATAAATGACCCAATCAAAAAATGGGCCAAAGAACTAAACAGACATTTCTCCAAAGAAGACATACAGATGGCTAACAAACACATGAAAAGATGCTCAACATCACTCATTATTACAGAAATGCAAATCAAAACCACAATGAGGTACCATTACACGCCAGTCAGGATGGCTGCTATCCGAAAGTCTACAAGCAATAAATGCTGGAGAGGGTGTGGAGAAAAGGGAACCCTCTTACACTGTTGGTGGGAATGCAAACTAATACAGCCACTATGGAAAACAGTGTGGAGATTCCTTAAAAAACTGGAAATAGAACTGCCATATGACCCAGCAATCCCACTTCTGGGCATACACACTGAGGAAACCAGATCTGAAAGAGACACGTGCACCCCAATGTTCATCACAGCACTGTTTATAATAGCCAGGACATGGAAGCAACCTAGATGCCCATCAGCAGATGAATGGATAAGGAAGCTGTGGTACATATACACCATGGAATATTACTCAGCCGTTAAAAAGAATTCATTTGAATCAGTCCTAATGAGATGGATGAAGCTGGAGCCCCTTATACAGAGTGAAGTAAGCCAGAAAGATAAAGAACATTACAGCATACTAACACATATATATTTAGAAAGATGGTAACAATAACCCTATATGCAAAACAGAAAAAGAGACACAGATGTACAGAACAGACTTTTGAACTCTGTGGGAGAATGTGAGGGTGGGATATTTCAAAAGAACAGCATGTATGCTATCTATGGTGAAACAGATCACCAGCCCAGGTGGGATGCATGAGACAAGTGCTCGGGCCTGGTGCACTGGGAAGACCCAGAGGAATCGGGTGGAGAGGGAGGTGGGAGGGGGGATCGGGATGGGGAATATATGTAAATCCATGGCTGATTCATATCAATGTATGACAAAACCCACTGAAATGTTGTGAAGTGATTGGCCTCCAACTAATAAAAAAATAAATAAATAAATAAAATTAAAAAAAAAAAAAAGAAATGACAAAAAAAAATAATCAGAGGCAATTAAAATTTTCCATATCATTTCAATAATACTACAATAAAATGTTTTAATGTGTAAAAAAAAAAATAAATCTTAGGCGGAAAACTGTAAAAAAAAAAAAAAATTCTAAGGTGTCCTAAATAAATAACAAAGCAACTTATGTAAAAAAAAAAAAAAAAAATGCTTTTCTGCTGCCAAATAATCTTTTCATTTATTTTCTTTTTTCATTTTTTCTCTATTTTCATTTTACTGTTTTACTTTTCTAGTTTTCTTTACTCATGTATTTTGTATTTTTCCTTCGGTATTTAGTTTATTTTGAAGTATCCTTTTTAATGCCCAGACTCAGGGAAAACTTTGCATTTATTTATAATGTTTAACAATTATATTATTTTGAAAAGCATATCCTTCACGATTTCAGTCTTTTTTTTATGCTTTAAGGCCCACAAGCATTTTTATATGCTTGAAAAGAAAGTTTCTCAGTCATTAATTAATAGCAGAACTCTACACATCTATTACCCCAAACTTGTTAATGATATTGTTCACTATCATTATTTCATTGCTTCAGTATTTATACTAACTTTTGTCTGCTTTTTCTTTGAATTTCTGAGTGTTAAAAAAATCTCTTTTAAAATCCATTTGACTGTTTGAATGCAATATTTTGTTAATTTTTTCTCATGTATTTTGAAGTGACATTGATAGGTTTAAAATAATTTTCTTTTTTACCTATCTACTTTTGGAATTAAGTCACATATTATACATACATCTCTCATTCAGCACTGACCTTGCAGAGATTTCAGCTTTGTCACCTTTCACTCAACAGAGATGGACAAACATGTTTATAACCTAGACTCACAATTTCTAGATTATGCCAGTTTCTTTCCAGCAAAGTGGTGTATACATTTAAATTTTTATGTACTGATTGATCAGATTTGTGAATGCTTTTGTATTATATGTGATTAGCTTATGTCTGTGGACATCTCTTCAAACATCCTGACATCAAAGCAAATCAAATAAGTTTTGTAGGCATTTGAAGGGTAGACAGTAAATTAACTTTGATCTTAAATTAGTCACTAACTTTTTTACAAAGTGCACAGATAATTAAAATGGGGAAATACAGACATCTCTTAATACTCATTTGCATAATTTATGAGGCATTATGCAATAAGTTCTAAAAAAGAACATACATTTGAATATCAATCCTTTCAGGAATCTGTAATTATCAATATATGTTAAATAAAATTTTAATAATATCAGTTCAATTTCAAATGAGGTTTCGGTATCTGACTAAACTAACATTGAGTATAACCTATAAAATTATGCTCACTGTGATGTATTTTCCTGGAGGAGGAAATGGCAACCCACTCCAGCATTCTTGCCTGAGAAATTCCATTGGCAGAGGAGCCCGGGGGTTATAACAGTCCAGGGGGTGGCAAAGAGTCAGACATGACTGAGCAACTGAGCTCATGATGCTTGTTTATATTCTTAGGATTTGAAGCCCAAATTTGATTTGTACTTAAAAATTCTGGAGAAAAGAGACAATTTTTTGGTTCTTTGTTTTAGATTTTCCCATATAAGATATTATGAGAGGTCCCATTCAGATGGTCATTTAAACAATAAACAAAATGAAAGATTTCAGAATTATAAGGAATGTTGAGGCATTATCCCTCCTCTCCCAGGCTTTCAACCAGTTGATAGATTGATTTAACCTGACATGGTTTACTAAATCTATAAGTAAAATAGCATGCATTTTGTTTGAGATCATGTCAAAAGCACCATCTTCAGATCAGTTTATGAAGAAATTGCAGGTTTTCTAAGAATTTGGGAGTTTTTATGACCTTGGAGTGTGAGTAACAGCTTTCTACCTGAAGAATTCTGAAGCTGGATTTTGCCTGAGAGGACTGTTGGTAGCCAGACACAAGAAGAGCTTAACAATAATAATAGGTAACACAGATGTACAGAGCAAATATAGAGATACCAAGAGGGAAAGGGCGTGGATGGAATTGTGAGATGGGGATTGATGCATACACACTACTGATGCTATATATAAAGTAGATAACTGACGAAAACATACTGCATAGCACAGGGAACTCTACTCAATCTGAATGGGAGGTAAATCCAAAAGAGAGGGAACATGTGGAATATATGTATACGTAGGATTGAGTTTGTTTGCTATATGGTAGAAACTAAAAACTTTGTAAGGCAACTATACTATAATACAAATTAATTTTTAAAAAAGCAATTTCCCATAGTCTAAGAGCTTGTCTTGAAAAGTAATCAATTCCTGGAAGTAACAAGGGAAGCCTCTATTGAGAGATAGGACTCCATGCAAAGATTTGTTGACTAAAAGGAATGCACAAGGTTAAAGCTGTGAGTTGACTTTATTCAGTGTCTTTCCGAGGACAATAGCCCAAGAAACAGCCTCTCAGATAGCACTGAGAAATTGTTCTGATGAGGTAAGGAGGGAAGAAAACTCTGCATGTGATTTTGGCCAACAGGATACATGCCACCACATACAAATCTCTGTAGAAAGTTGCTGCTAGTCAGGAAAAGCAGTTTCCTTAGTTAAACGTTTTAGTGCTCTAAGTATGGGATGATGCAAGAATCTGAGTTCATAAAAAGATTCTCCTGAAATATCTAACTGTCTGAAGGTCTGTTCTACCAGTTTTCCCAGAGCACAGAGTGCTTCATTCCTGACCTCTGCTGTGAACTCTTTTGGGATGGTTTCTAAGGTCAGCGGCTACTGTGGCTAATGACTCAATCCTTGTAGAGCCGGATGGCTAGTGACATTCTGTAATTGAAGATTCCAGTAAGAACATTTTTATAATGGTACAGAAACCAGAATTGTGTGGATCATTTCAACATAACACCTTTTGGAACAACATGAAGCAGCTGGAATTGAGACATGATTCTGACCTATAACCATCTATAATTCTGACAGGTAGATAGTGAAGGAAAAGAGAATAAATCAAGCTTAGTTCCATGTTTTGCACACAGGCAAAAGGATTTTCATGGCACTCTGATGCCACTGATCAAGAAATGGGTTTGAATTGAAACAGGTTCGCAAGGAAGAAAACAAATATCTCTAGAAAATACTAAATTTGAGGTTTTGTAGTGATTGATTTTGGTAGACTATGGGGGAAAGTGAATATATATACTGTATATACACTCCAGTATTCTTGCCTGGAGAATCCCCATGGACAGAGTCGTGTGGCAGGCTACAGTCCATGGGGTCACAAAGAGTCAGACAAAACTGAGTGACTAAACACACAGCATGCTCAAGTTTATATCTTTATTGACATCCAAATTTACATCTGTATTTTTATTTGAAATTGTACTTCTGTTCAGGTTTTATTTAACCATACAGTTTGTGTAAATAGAACATGTGCAATTCCAGTGGTGCAAAAGATAATTACCTTCTTTTCGTATGTCAAATACATCCCCAGTATTTTGCTGGTTTTTTGAATTCCATGATTACATATAAGATTCAAATTAAGTACCCCTATATGAATCAAAATGACTGAAAACTGAATAACTAAATGATTTGCCATGGGTAGAGAATGGGCATAGGGGAAAATTAGAAATCTGCCTAAGATCAGTCCTTCAGAAGAATCTGGGGAAGAGAAAACAAACTCAATGGCTATTTAAAGCTGTAAGTGACTGATGTATTTTTTTCAGCACATCTTACCTGATAAAATTCAAGGACCAGACACTTTATTCAACAAATATACCTTCATAAAACCATTTTGAAGTAGAAGTAAAAGCTACCTGCTGCTGCTGCTGCTGCTAAGTCACTTCAGTCGTGTCCGACTCTGTGCGACCCCATAGATGTCAGCCCACCAGGCTCCCCCATCCCTAGGATTCTCCAGGCAAGAACACTGGAGTGGGTTGCCATTTCCTTCTCCAATGCACGAAAGTGAAATGTGAGGGATTTTCCAGGCAAGAGTACTGGAGTGGAAAATCTACCTAGATTCTACTTATTTCTAGACTGGCTAAACATTTTTTTCCTTCGTTTTTTGACTCTGACTAAAATTGTTCTTTTTATAGATTTACAATTACAATATTTATCTAGAAAATAACATGGATGATAATGACTATACTTTTCCTTACTTTTTAAGGCTTGAATCTATTATTTTTTATAAGAATTTTTTTAGGTCTACCAACAACAACAACAACATACAAGATATCAAGAGATGTTTTAGAGAAATTAAACCAGGCTTAAGAAAGCTTCCCACAGATGACTTCAAAACTGTTAATATTTGTCATGTAGCTCTTTTTGCATGTCATCATATCAAATAAACAAGCAAAACAAATATACCACAAAGCAAAAAATCTGCTTAAATGGCCAGACATACTGTCAACTTTATTTGTGGGGCAATGAAAGTAGGAACTGTACTACATACTGTACACAAGAAATACTAATACCAACCTCAATATGTTTTCAGTCATACTTAGAATAGGTCCCTAATGTCTCTACTTCCCTAGCATTTAGAAAGAAAGAAACAAGTTGCTTAGTCGTGTTCGACTCTTTGTGACCCCATAGACTGTAGGCTACCAGGCTCCTCCATCCATGGGATTTTCCAGGTAAGAATACTGGAGTGGGTTGCCATTTCCTTAACTACAGATCTCATTATAAGCATATACATCATTTCTTATGTTAAACAACTGCATCCATTTTCCATTTTCACCATTTTTAAGTCTACCTATTATGCTAATTTAACAAAATCTAAGAAACCAAATTCACTTGAAGGCTTGAGCTGGAAAAATTATAAATATTTTTGATTTTTAGTTTTCCAGGTCAATTTATAAATTCATTTAATTGGGGGAAATTGTGAATTAAGATATTTAAGTTTAATTATTTTTCATTATTTTGCCTTATGTTGCTTATAGATTCTGATAAAAATATACTGATTCAGCACATAACACAAGTTTGCATAATTCACTGTTTTGCTTGGCACATGAGGGGATATGCTAAGTCTCTTCAGTCCTGTATGTCTCTGTGCAACCCCATGGAATTATAGACAAGAGAGATATTCAACCCTCATTGTTCCTACATTCCAATGAAGGTTGGTAATTAGTCACGTCAAGTTTGAAGAGTGCTTTGATAAAGGAAGAATAGAGTATATTAATAGGCATAAGCAATAATAAGAGACCCTACAGTCTGAGGGATGAAAAATAGACCAGAAGAAGTAATATTTAAATTGTAATTAATAACTTGAACAGCTATTGATGAGGAAGGCTGATGTTGCTGCTGTCTTGATTTGAGATGTTAGAAAATTGAAAATGTTTCAGAAGGAAGTTAATTTCCAGAGAATAGATGTATAATAGCATGGCACGTATTCCTGGTAATATGGCTGTGTGACAAATTACAGGGAAATTTAGTGGCATTAAATAACCATTTATTTCATTCACAGATTTTTGTGGGTCAGGAAAACTTGACTTATATATATGGCCTTTGATGCTGGTTGTTGATTTTGGACTCCTGCTTCTCTCTTCATATAGGACATTTCATGTGTTTTCTCTATATGGACTCTTTTGGGCTTTCTTACAGCATGGTGGCTATATTCTAAGGGTGAGTATCCTGAGAGAGATAGAAGGACACAGAGAGAGAGACAAGAGAGTTAGAGATGGAGAGAGAGAAAGGAGGAAGCCAGAGCCTTTTCAAGGCAGAGCCTTGGAAGATATCTAGGATTATTTTCACTGTACTCTACTGGCTTGAGGCGTCACAGGCTCCCACTTAGAAGCAAATGGAAATAACATCAATTCTGTGTCTTAATGGGGGGATCACCAGTTATGTGTATAACAGTCATCTCAGACAGTGCATTCTTCCACAGTCCACTTTGGCAAATGAACATGCTTAGAATTGCTGAAGCATGCTGTGCAAGAGAAAGGAGATTCAGCACTTTATGAGATACGTGGTAGAAGGGTTATGGCAAGATATTGATGAATTTCTTGTAGAAGAAAGTTTTCATAATATTAGTATACTGCAAAGGTCTCTGTATGATTGCTTTGTAAGAATGGGGCAAGTTTAACCATTGAGAATATTGTAAAGAGTTTATTTGGAAAAAAAAAAAAAAACTTATAGAGGTTAAAATAAAATCCAAAGTACTGAGGAAAACAATAAGTAAAACATACTTTGAACATTTAAAATGGGAAGGCTATGTGGTTAATTGGCTGTGAAGAGTCAGGAAAAAAGGCGTCAAAATGACAAGCAGATTTCTGGCATAACCAACTTGATGAATCTTAGTACCATATAAACAAGCAGAAAAGTAGGAATCTATGTAAAGGAAAAAACAAAACAAAACACATGGGCCAGTGATTTGCATGCTGGGTTTTAGATAAAGATTCTGAATAAGAAACTGAATGTTTTGGGCTACAACACATAAGATTAATTAGAAATGAAAAAAATATAGACTTAACAAGTTCCCGGTATCAAGAGAACTGTTGAAACCATGGACTATAAGAGGTGATTTTGAAAGAATATATAGAAATGGAAATAAAAGGGAGTTTATGGAAGAGTCTTGCAACAACATCAAGGGGCTGATGAAAGCTAACATATATTGGTTGTAGCGTTTACTGTATTCCAGCATTCTAACTACTTAAAACATATGATCTTGTTTCATCTTACAGCTATCACATGAAGCAAATGTCATTCTTATCGCCATTAAATGATTAAGAGCAAAATCAAGAGAGGTTAAGATAATGGAGCACGGATTCTCAATTCAGTTCAGTTCAGTCACTCAGTAGTGTCTGACTTTTTGCGACCCCATAGTCTGCAGGAAGAAGACTTCTCCGTCCATCACCAGCTCCCAAAGCATGCTCAGATTCATGTCCATTGACTCAGTGATGCCATCCAACCATCTCATCCTCTGTCATCCTCTTCTCCTGCCTGTAATCCTTCCCAGCATCAGGGTCTTTTCCAATGAGTCAGTTCTTCGCATCAGGTGGCCAAAGCATTAGAACTTCAGCTTCAGCATCAGTCCTACCAATGAATATTCGGGACTGATTTTCTTTAGGATTGACCAGTTTGATTTTGCAGTCCAGGGGACTCTAAAGAGTCTTCTCCAGCACCGCAGTTCAAGCATCAATTCTTTGGCACCCAGCTTTCTTTATAGTCCAACTCTCACATCCATATATGACTACTGGAAAAACCATAGCTTTGACTAGACAGACCATTGTTGGCAAAGTAATGTCTCTGCTTTTTAATATGCTATCTAGGTTTGTCATAGTTTTTCTTCCAAGGAGCAAGTGTCTTTTAATTTCATAGCTGCAGTCACCACCTGCAGTGATTTTGGAGCCCAAGAATAAAAGTCTGTCACTGTTTCCATTGTTTCCTCATTTATTTGCCATGAAATGATGGGACTGGATGCTATGATTTTAGTTTTTTGAATGTTGAATTTTAAGCCAACTTTTTCACTCTCCTCTTTCACTTTCATCAAGAGGCTCTTCAGTTCTTTTCCGCTTTCTGCCATAAGGGTGGTGTCATCTGAATATCTGAGGTTATTGATATTTCTCCTGGCAATCTTGATTCCAGCTTATGCTTCATCCAGCCCAGCATTTCACATAATGTACTCTGCGTCTAAGTTATATAAACAGGGTGGCAGTGTACAACCTTGATGTATCCTTCCAGAATTTGGAACCAGACCACCGTTTTTCCATGTCTGGTTCTAACTGTTGCTTCTTGACCTGCATACGGATTTCTCAGAGGCAGGTCAGGTGGTCCGGTATTCCCATCTCTTAAAGAATTTTCCACAGTTTGTCATGATTCACACAGTCCAAGGCTTTAGCATAGTCAGTGTAGCAGAGGTAGATGTTTTCTGGAATTCTCTTGTTTTTTCTATGATCCAGTGGATGTTGGCAATTTGATCTCTGGTTCCTTTGCCTTTTCTTTATCCAGCTTGAACATCTCAGTTCACGTACTGTTGAAACCTCGCTTGGAGAATTTTGAGCATTACTTTGCTAGCCTGTGAGATGAGGGCAGTGCTGCAATAGTTTGAGCATTCTTCGGCATTGCCTTTCTTTGGGATTGGAGTGAAACTTAACCTTTTCCAGTTTGTGGCCACTGCTGAGTTTTCCAAATTTGCTGGCATATTGAGTGCAGCACTTTCACAACATCATCGTTTAGGATTTGAAATAGCTCAACTGGAATTCCTTCACCTCCATTAGCTTTGTTTGTAGTGATGCTTCCTAAGCCCCACTTGACATTGCAATTCAGTATGTCAGGCTCTATGTGAGTGATCATACCATCGTGGTTATCTGGGTCATGCAGATCTTTTTTGTACCGTTCTGCTGTATATTCTTGCCACCTCTTCTTAATATCTTCTGCTTCTGTTAGGTCCATACCATTTCTGTCCTTTATTTTGCCCATCTTTGCATGAAATTTTCCCTTGGTAGCTCTAGTTTTCTTGAACAATCTCTAGTCATTCCCTTTCTGTTGTTTTCCTCCATTTCCTTGCATTGATCACTTAAGAAGGCTTTCTTATCTCTCCCTGGTATCCTTTGAGATTCTGCCTTCAGATGGATATATCTTTCCTTTTCTCCTTTGCCTTTAGCTTCTCTTCTTTTCTCAGCAATTTGTAAGACCTCTTCAGACAACCATTTTGACTTTTTGCATTTCTTCTTTTTGGGATACGAATCATGGATTCTACCCTGGACATTTACATCCTCAGCTTGTGTTATTCTTGGCCATTACTATTCTTTCCTAAGACAAGAAATTGAGATGAGGTGAGAAAATGAATAAGACCAACATCAGAGAGACAAAAAGTGAACCTGTAACAAACAGTGTCATCAGCAACATGGAGAAAGAGCACTTTAAAACCAAATTATATGTTATTAGTTTCGTATAATTTGTCTGCATGTGTTAGTTGCTCAGTCATATCTAACTCTGCGACCCCATGTAGCCTGTTAGGTTCCTCTCTCCATGAAATTCTCCAGGCAAGAAATCTAGAATGGGTTTCCATTTCCTTCTCTAGGTGGTCTTTCTGACCCAGGATTACACCTAGGTCTCCTATATTGCAGACAGATTCTTTACCAACTGAGTCAAAAGGGAAGACTTTCTCATTATAATTTGGTGAATGGAGATCTAGCAGAGTTGAGGACATGTATATCATAAATGAGAAAAATAAAATCTCATTTTGTCAAAAATCTTAAAATTAATTCCACAAATAACATTTAAATGTTAAATATTGATACTATTCTTGAGACATAGATGCATTTATTTGAAGCGACCCAACAACAAATTTAACTCTTCAGAATTTGAAGGAGTCAGTTGTATCACAATATAAATCAGTAACTTTCATAAATATAATTTTTTCATATGTTATTTTTAATCTTTTAGGGAGATTTGTGCTCTTTACTAAGTTATATTATCATACCAGTTTAAACTTTAAAATGTATTAAATTACTTGCCCAAGAGTAAAAGGAAGATATGGTATTTCTATCATGCAGCATCTTGTGTACCATACTCCTTCTCTGTAGTATGAGAGACAATGATGGAAAACAGGGATTGGAGTGAATCTTTGCCATAATGAAATCATTGTCATTGTGCCTTTCCAAGATTATAACCTTAAATACCCAAATGATATTAGTATTCAGGCAAAATTTAGGACTTAAAACTATACTTGAAGACTAATACAGCCCTTATATTATATAACTATTTGCAGAAATACTATGTGTCTCTGGTTGTATGCAAACTTCTCCATATGCAGGGTAATCTTTGTATGACAATATGACATGAGTCCTGGAAAGGCTTGGCCAAATTATGGATTATGTCATCTCTTATGGCTTCCCAGTGGCTAAGTGGTAAAGAATCTGCCTGCCAATGCAGGAGACACAGGAGACACAGATTTGATCCCTGGGTTTGTAAAAGCCCCTGGAGGAGGAAATGGCAATTCACTCCAGTATTCTTGTCTGGAAAATCCCATGGACCGAGGAGCCTGGCAGGCTACAATCCATGGTCTTGCAAAGAGTAAGACATGATTGATTGAGCACTCATGCTCACATGTACATACGCTCACATGCACACACACACTTAGGCTATGTCCAAGATATTAGTATACTAACTACAAAAATTTGTCTGAACTTCTCTGTATTAAGTTGCTTCCCCCAAGTTTTCTGAATATTGCTAAAGAAGAATAAACTCCTTTTCCCCTCAATGTTCAAGGAAAGCATCCTCCAAATTGCAGAATAAATAAATCCAGCTGGAAGAGAAAAAAGGAAAGCAAAACATTAAAAAAATGTGTCAGTATTGATATCAAATCTCAGGAAATTGTCAACACCTCAACTCTAATGCCCAGATCTAGAAAGGTCTACTTGATTTCTGAAACTAGGACTGGAATTTTATGAAGTACGTCTTATAGATTCTTGTCAGCTTGCTTCATTTTAGATTTCATCCTTGGCAAGCCCTAGAGAAATATTGGAAGTCAGGAGAAGGGAGCACTCCCTTTTGGTTTTCTTGTCATTCTTGTTAGCTTCTCTCCAGCATCAGCACTTCATTCTAGCAATGGTTCTGTCCCCTAACTACTTTAAAACCAACCCCTTTTCACCTACTTTGATGGTCCTAAAGCATTTGGCCTTCTCTCTTTCTCAAAACACAAGCAAGAAAAATTTATTTCTCATGGTTCTGGAAGTTTAAAGACCAAGATAAAGGTGCAGGGAGATTCCGTATCTGGTGAGGGCCCACTCTCTGGTTCATAGATAGGATATTCTTACTGTGTTCTCACATGTTGGAATGTGTGAGGGAGCTCTTTTTGTCTCTTTTGTAAGGGCACTACTTATATTTATGAGGGCTCTACTCTCATGACCTAATCACCTCCCAAAGGCACCATCTCCAAATACCATTATATTGGGGGTTAGGTTTCAACATGAATTTTGAGGACACACAAATATTCAAGCTAATGCAAAAACCCAAGTGCAAACTCCATGTTTTTTGTTTTTTTCCCCTGACGTTTCTGATACTTTTAATTCCCATTTCTTCCTTTTTGTTTATTTTACCAGCTGCTTCCCATAGTAGTTCCTTGGTTCCTCATATGTTCCATTTGCTCTTTCCAGCTCTTGTGTAATCAGTTGTTTATACCACATCCTCTTTTCTAATTTCTAATGTGTCTGTGTTACTTACTGGATCATAATAGCAAGTATTAAAAACTATTGCCAATATGAGTTTATGTTGTCTCTGCAAGGATTCCTGGAAATCCAACAATAAAGAAAATGTTTCCAAAAATTGGGCATTTACTCTCTACAAAAAATGGGCCTACCTTCCTACCAAAAAGAAGGAACCTACCTCAACATAGTAAAGGCCATATATGATAAGCCTACAGCAAATATTATTTTCAATGGTGAAAAACTGAAAGCATTCCCCCTAAGATCAGGAACAAGACAAGGGTGTCCACTTTTACCACTATTATTCAGCATCATTTTGGAAGTCCTAGCTTCAGCTATCAGAGAAGAAAAAGAAATAAAAGGAATCCAGATAGGAAAATAAGAAGTAAAGCTCTCACTGTTTGTAGATGACATGACACTGTACATAGAAAACCCTAAAGATAGTATCAGAAAATTACTAGAGCTAATCAGTGAATTTAGCAACTTGCAGGATACAAAATCAATACAAAGAAATCACTTGCATTTCTATATACTAACAATGAAAAACCAGAAAGAGAAACTAAAGGATCAATTCCATTCACCATTGCAACAAAAAGAATTAAATATCTAGGAATAAACTTACTTAAGACAAAAGAACTGAACAAGAAAATTATAACACTGATGAAAGAAACCAAAGATGAAATAAAGAGATGGAGAGATATTCCATGTTCTTCAGTAGGAAGAATCAATATTGTGAATATGATTATACTACCAAATGCAATCTACAGATTCAGTGTGATCCTTATCAAATTACCAATGGCATTTTTCACAGAACTAGAACAAAAATTTCACAATTTATATGGAAACACAAAAGACCCTGAGTACCCAAAGCAGTCTTGAGAAAGAAGAATGGAGCTGGAGGAATCAAGCTTCCTGACTTCAGATTATACTACAAAGCTACAGTCATCAAGACAGTATGGTACTGGCACAAAAACAGAAATGTAGACCAATGGAACAAGATAAAATGCCAATACATAAACCCGTGTATCTATGGGTACCTTATTTTTGACAAAAGAGGCAAGAATATGCAATGGGACAAAGACAGACTCTTCAATAAATGGTACTGGGAAAACTGGATAGCTACATGTAAAAGAGTGAAGTTAGAACACTTCCTAACACCGTACACAAAGATAAACTCAAAATGGATTAAATACCTATATGTAAGACCAGAAACTATAAAACTCTTAGAGGAAAACATAGGCAGAACATTCAATAACATAAATCAAAGTAATATCCTGTACAACCAACCTCTTAGAGTAACAGAAATAAAAAACAAAAGTAAACAAGTGGGACCTGACTGAACTTAAAAGCTTTTGCACAGCAAGGGAAACTATAAGCAAGATGAAAAGACAACCCTCAGAATGGGAGAAAGAATAGCAAATGAAACAACTGACAAAGGATTAATTTCCAAAATATATAAGCAGCTCATACAACTCAACGTCAGAAAAACAAACAACCCAATCAAAAAGTGGGGGAAAAGACCTAAACATACCTTTCTGCAAAGACATACAGATGACTAACAAGCACATGAAAAGATGTTCAACATTGCTTATTATTAGAGAAGTGCAAATCAAAACAAAATGAAATATCACCTCACACTGGTCATAATGGCCATCATGAAAAAGTCTACAAACAATAAATGTTGGGAAGGGTGTGGAGAAAAGGGAATGCTCTTGCACCATTGGTGGGAATGTAAATTGATAACAGCTACCATGGAAGATGGTATGGAGATTCCTTTAAAAAAGTAGGACTAAAGCCACCCTATGACCCAGCATTCCCACTCCTAGGCATACACCCTAAGGAAGCCAAAATTGAAAAAGACACATGTATCCCATTGTTCATGAACACGGAACAACCTAGATGTCCATCAACAGATGAATGGATAAAGAAATTGTGGTACGTATACACAATGGAATATTACTCAGCCATAAAAAAGAATGCATTTGAGTCAGTTCTGATGAGGTAGATGAACCTAGAACCTATTACACAGAGTGAAGTGAGTCAGAAAGAGAAAGATAAATATCATATTCTAACACATTTATATGGAATCTAGAAGACTGGTACTGAAGACCTTATTTACAGAGCAGCAATGAAGACACAAACATAGAGAATAGACTTACGGACATGGGGAGAGGGGAGGAGAGGGTGAGATGTGTGGAAAGAGTAACATGGAAACTTCTATTACCATATGTAAAATAGATAGCCAACAGGAATTTGCTGTATGCTCAGGAAACTCAAACAGGGGCTCTGTATCAACCTAGAGGGGTTGGGAAGGGGAGGGAGACGGGAGGGAGGTTCAAAAGGGAAGGGATATATGTATACCTATGGCTGATTCATGTTGAAGTTTTACAGAAAGCAACAAAATTCTGTGAAGTAATTATCCTTCAATAAAAAGGTAAATTAAAAAAAAAATTGGGCAGTTACTAACTTTAGGATAAACAAAAAAGTAAAGAAAACAATTTCCTGTATAGAAACACTGAGGCGTGAATAGGCATATAACTTAAATACAGATCTTTCTTAAGAAAAGTTTTATTGGTGTATAGTTGCTTAAAGCATTGTGTTATTTTCTGCTGTACATCAAAGTGCATCAGTCATACATATACATATATCCACTCTTTTTTGGATTTCCTTTCCATTTATGTCACCACAGAGCATTGTGTAGACTTCCCTGAGCCATACGGTAGGTTCTCATTACTTATCTCTTTTATACATAGTAGTGTATGTATGTCAATCTTAATCTCCCAATCCATCCTACTCCTTATTTCCCCCTTTGATGTCCGTATGTTTGTTCTCCATGTCTGTGTCACTATATCTGCCTTGCAAATAGGTTCACCCATAGCACTTTTCTAGAGACCACATATATGCATTAAACAATATTTGTTTTTCTCTTTCTTACTTACTTTGTTCTGTATGACATTCTCTAGGTCCATCCATGTCTCTGCAAAGCAACAGTTTTGTTCCTTTTTAATCAAAACTACAATGAGTTATCGCCCCACACCAATCAGAATGGCCATACTACCAAAAATTCTATGAACACTACATATTGGAGAGGGTGTAGAGAAAAGGGAACCCTGCTACACTGTTGGTGGGAATGTGGATTGGCACAGCCACTATGGAAAACAATAAGGAAATTCCTTAAGAAACTAAAAATAGAACTATCATATGATCCAGTAGTCCCATGTCTGGTCATATACTTAGAGAAAACCATAATTCCAAAAAATACATGCACCCCAATGTTTATTCCAGCACTGTTTTCAACAGCCGGTACATGGAAACAACCTGTGTCTGTCGATAGAGAATGTATAAAGAAGAACCGACACACACACACACACACACACATATATATATATGTATATTTATTATAGATTGACTTAATAAAAGTTGTAATACTGACTGTATGGGGAAGGGAATGCAGAGAGGATGGTAAAGTTTGAAAACTAAATCCACCTCTTCCACAAAAGGAAGTCAATAAACAAAATCTAAAAAAAAAAAAATAATGATTCCTAAATGTTTTGAAAGTTATGACTCCTAAATATCCTGAAAGTTGTCTAGATACCAATCAAGATTTAGATAAATATTTTCTACAATAAATGTTATATCTAAAGATGGTATCATTCATGATCAGAAATGGAACATTAAGTTTTAATTTAAGACTTATTTATTCCCTGGATATACATTAGTGGGTCGATATTTGCAACCTAGTTCATTCTTGATTACTGACTTAAGTCAGCTTAATTGAATGCAGACATGACACATGATAAAAAATCCTATGATGGTAATACCATTTAAAAAAACAAAGTATTCGGCATAATTTATTGAAATTCTAAATCACTGTTTTGTTGAAGATTATTTGGAAGGCTTTTTGCACTTTCCTAATTAACATTATAATAGTTCAGAACACTACACAGAGGATATATAAGGTGCTTAGTTGCTCAATCGTGTCGTTCTATGTGGCACCATGGACTGTAGCCTGCCAGGTCCGTCTGCCATGGGATTTTCCAGGCAAAAATCCTGGAGTGGGTTGCCATTTCCTACTCCCAGGGATCTTCCTGATCAAAGGGTCGAACCTGCATCTCCTGCATTGGCTTATGGACACTGCCGCACCACCTGGGGGGCCCTAGAGGATATATGAGACTATAGGTTAAAATATAAGTTGCTTGTATATACTTATAATTTGCTATTTCAACTACACTGTGATAACCAAATTCTAAATTATTTTACCTCTTATAAGTAGTAAAGTTTAGTCTCTCAATTAGGTCAATAGAGAGTCACACTGATCCTTTTTGACCACCAGAGTATCATTTAGTAATATTCATGGAAGTGTCAGGGCCTTTAGGAAGGAGAACTAATTAAAGAACATTTCTTGAAGACAAGGTATTTCTGAGATAATGTATTGCAGAATTATTGAAGGAATCCTTAGAACTGAGAAGTTATATTGAGACACTATTCTGATACTGATATTATATAAAATATGTTAAGTTCACTTTGACATTTTAAAGAAGAATGAAATGAAAGAGCTTCCTATTATATGTACTGAAAATCTTTTATGACATAGTACTCTTATTTCCAAAGTTATGATTAAAACTGCACTTCAAAAGTCAAATCTTTTCAAAGAAACTCTAAATTACTGAGTAAAGAATTTTGAAATCTTATCTGATATTCTTATGAAAAATTCTTCTGACCTTTGGTTTGACATTGAAGAGCTTTCTCGTTTTCCGAAAACTCTTTTGCTGTGTTCTTTTCATGAAAGTGGAATGACTGGGAAATAATCCGACAGAAAATATATGCTCAATGTGTTATGAGAGTAAGTTTCATATATTTGTAGTACATATAGGTTTATTGTATGTATATATATTCATATAATACAATTAAGAATAAATTTTTTAAATTTATAATCCAAAGTGCTTAAATCAAAATATACTGATTTCCTTTGCTCTGCATAGTGAATCACATGGATATTTTCCAGGTCATAGTTTTCTTTAAATGAGTAAGTTAGATATACTTGTAGCTATGAGTAGAAGAATTGGTCTCATTACTTTTAAGTTAAAATGACAATATTACAGAAAACAAAATATGAGCTCTGTAGCTATCTGAAGAGAAAGAACTTTAAAAATGGGTAAAACCTCTGCAAAAGAAGTTTAATGGCTATGCATTAGAATCTCAGCGTCTCTGATCTGACGGCAAAGCATTAGGCTTGGAAAGTGGATACTTCTATTTAGGTACGGTCGTTTGTGCATGCCAATTTATTTTCTTCTTCCCCCACTCTTACTGAAATGAAATTAAAAAAATTGATCAAAACAAAGACAAAAGACAGGCGAAAGTTTTGAAAAGACATTGGGATGCAGCAAATCAAAGAAGGTGAGTTTGACTTTTATATAATGCAGGATATTGATGAAAACAAAAATCATTACCTCATATAGTCCTTGAGATTCTCAGAATTTAGATAAATTTAGAATGACGCACATAGCCGAAACGAGTAGACTGTTGAAAACAGAATCGTGCTTTGTCCTCTGCCAGATGGGAAATAGATTATTTATTTCTTGAAAAGTGTTACAAAAGGTACTCTGGGTTCCAGAACCCAAGCACAGTAGAAGACTGAAAGAGAAGATACACAGCCCAAGGTTTCTTTGTACTTTCTCTTCCAACTGATTATTTTGCACAGGCTTAATAAAGGAGAAAAGGTTGCCATGTAACCACGGAGTGTATATCAAGTCTTCTTGAAACTAGAAAGGATTGCAGGCAACCACTGTGCAGGGAGAAGGGCAGAGAAAATTTCTCTAGAGACAGGACAGTAAAAGCAGTAGGAGAGATTTTTGTCTGCCATTTTCTATTACTGAAAATTAAGATTTATGTCATAGCTTACTGTTTTATACTTTTAATCTTGAGAACAGCCAGTGCAGTGTGGCTTTGGGAAGATTGGTTTAGATGAGAATATAGCCGTGATTAGTTTTGATAGGAAGTAGGTACAGTGTTTACAATTAATAATGATCACAGACAGGCAGCTTTTCAGTGTTTCACCCCCTGAGGACTAAATGATCAAAACTAAGGGAGACAGTTCTTTAAAAGGATATGCATCGTCAGGGGAAATTCAGAAAATATAACACTAGATCTCCATGAACTCTGCCCCTGTTACTGCCGTAAAAAAATCTGCAGAATTATGATCTAATGTCTTTAAATCACTTCTGATCCATAGTTGTAACACCTGCTGATGGATTTTGCCTGAGAATCCAGAACTCACAATGAAAATTAAATACATACTATTTTTTTCCCATTTATTTTTATTAGTTGGAGGCTAATTACAATATTGTAGTGGTTTTTGTCATACATTGACATGAATCAGCCATGGATTTACATGTATTCCCCATCCCGATCCCCCCTCCCACCTCCCTCTCCACCCGATTCCTCTGGGTCTTCCCAGTGCACCAGGCACGAGCACTTGTCTCATGTGTCCAGCCTGGGCTGGTGATCTGTTTCACTATAGATAATATACATGTTTCGATGCTGTTCTCTTGAAACTTCCCACCCTCGCCTTCTCCCACAGAGTCCAAAAGTCTGTTCTGTACATCTGTGTCTCTTTTTCTGTTTTGCATATAGGGTTATCATTACCATCTTTCTAAATTCCATATATATGTGTTAGTATGCTGTATTGGTCTTTATCTTTCTGGCTTACTTCACTCTGTATGATGGGCTCCAGTTTCATCCATCTCATTAGAACTGATTCAAATGAATTCTTTTTACTCAGCCATTAAAAGTGCATATTATTTAAATTAATGAAAAGGAAACAATAATAAAATGAAAACTTAAAACGTGCTGATTCAGTTCAGTTCAGCTCAGTCACACAGTCGTGTCCAATTCTTCGCAACCCTATGGATCACAGCATGCCGGGCCTCCCTGTTCATCACCAACTCCCAGAGTCTACTCAAACTCATCTCCATCGAGTCAGTGATGCCATCCAACCATCTCATCCTCTGTCATCCCCTTCTCCTCCTGCCTTCAATTTTTCCCAGCATCAGGCTCTTTTCCAGTGAGTCAGCTCTTCACATCAGGTGGCCAAAGTATTGGAGTTTCAGCTTCAACATCAGTCCTTCCAATGAACACTCAGGACCGACTTCCTTTAGGATGGACTGGTTGGATCTCCTTGCAGTCCAAAGGGCTCTCAACATGCTCATTACTCTCTACCAATCCCGTATCTATTCTTTGCGACTTTCTGTTCTGTGCTCTAAAAAATTGAGAGCCTAGACTGCATCACCTCAATCTCTTCCCTTTGGTTTTGAGTTAGGTTCTGTTGTGGGAGACAGATTTACTTACTCTACAGTTTAATAAAAACAGTCTCCTCTAGGGCAGAATTCAGGCAGGTTTACTTCCCATTATAAATGTTTCCGGGTCCCTAAATTCAAGACCCTTCTCCTTCAATACATCCTACTGTGAAGGTATTGTGGGGTGCTAAGTGCCATCTTGTCTTGTGATCCTTTTTGATGACCTGATTTTGCATGGTGAGTACAATTGATTGCTTATTATTGACCAGGCTAAAACTCTGTAGGGAGGCCAATAAAGTTATTGGTAATTTACAATACTTTAGTTAACCCTTCTTGCATCATCCTGTGGGATTGGGTCTGAGGGAACCAAAGTAAAATAATAACATTCCAGCAACAGCTATTGCTGTGGGTAATAAACTCTTTTTTTTTTTTTTTTCTGACGTACCTAGAGTTCTTGGGGTTTTGCAAGCATCTTAAGGTTTTAGTTTGTTAGGTAATATTTTAGTTTTTAAGTATGAATGAAGTTTCTTATCTGTTATAGTTCCTGATGGCAAGATCAAAAACATATCTATACAACAGTGGGACAGTGTTTGTCCTTTTATCTTGGGTTGTTATTTATACAAATTGTGTAAATTTCTCTTTGAAGTAAAATCCTTGCATCTTGGCACAAATCACAGTAGTGGATCAAAGTGCTGAATGAATTATTGTATTCTTCACTACAGTGTGCTCACGATTAAAACAGACAAAACTATCAATTTTTCCAAAACTCCCATTAACAATATGATTACTAACCATTTATATATGTCGGTGGAGCCTGGCAGTCTACAGTCCAAAGGGTTGCAAACAATCAGGGACAATTGAGCAACTAAGGACACACATACTTATATGGCTAACACTTGTGTGTTTTTGTCTATATTTTGCTAGAGATAGACAGTCAAATTACTGAGTGTTAAAATCACTCAAATAGTTCATATTTAATTTTATTTGCACTGTTTATATTTGTTTATATTATATTATTAAGGACTTCTTTAATTTTATTTTAATCTGACAAATTATTTTTTATGGATTTAGAATCAAAACACTAGTGAAAATAATTTTTAATACTTAGAAAATGTTCTATTTCATTTCATCTTTCAGTAGCCCTGATAAAAATTTATTATGTCAGTTATGTATATACAATTTTTGGTGTGCATATATGTAACAATTTATGCATTTCATAGAATTCCATAGGAAACAGATTTAAATTGTGAATATGGAGTATGCAAAAAATGAAAATTATGCAGAAAAATTGTCTAAAGTTTGAAAATGGGGGAAAAAAGAGATTACTGGGTATTTCTGTGGAGGTCTGGGTATTGTGTAGGTGACTCCTTACAATTAAGTGATTTTGCATAGACATGTACAACTGGTCACCTTTGTTACTATCTAGGCTATTTTACAATTCTATAGAAGGAGACATAAAATTATAGAAAATAGGGGATATGCAAATATTTTCTGACCATTGCAATACAAAGAATCACTGCTCATAGCAATGGACATGAATTTTTACTACAGAAAATATACATCTCTCTATGATCAGTTTCACTTAAACAGGTTTTAATGTATTAATATTTGGATCATCATTAACTCATGGATTTAAAACGTCTTTAACAAATGTCCATTTTGTATTTGAATGAAAGTAGATATAATCATATATGTAAGTTGGAAACTCTTTTAGATTATTGCCAATAAGATATGGCAGAGAATTTTGCCATGATTGTGTTACTCATTGCAGTTAAAATATGGTTTATGATGTGTTGAATGAAACTAGAATTCAAACAACTAAGAAACACTTTCCAAACTGTTAATAGGACCTCACACACAAAAAAAAATTAATGAAAGGAAAATTTGTTCTAAACACATGCACCTTAAGTGCCATCTTTTCTTTTGGTAACATTACATGAAATAAAAACAATTTTTTTGGAAAATAGCAGCAGTAACTAACATTATATTTTTTAATACTCAGAGTATATTTTATGTCTTGATAAGTAAAGTTTACAGTAAGTCAGAAATTGTAATCTAGGACAAAAATGGCTTGGTAGCTACATATCCAGTATCTATTATTGTTGTTTAAGGAATTGTCATAGATAAGCTGAGAAATGGTAAAGGACTTAACTATGTGATTTACATATTTATGCTAACAGTATAACAGTCCTCTGTAATATCATCTCACTTACTTAAAAATTTGAATTTACAAAACATCATTTTTAAGAAGGATATAAATATTTAGACTTTCAAGAATATATTTTCAGGCCCTTCAATTATGAAATTCACACATAATCTCTGGTAATTTTTTACTTTCCATTATACTTATAATACACATGTGAACAGTAGCAATAAGTAGTAGTGTTTCCTGCAGAGTTATTTTCCCTGGATCTAGTTAATTCAGTATAGCAGAAAATTTCAACCGAAGGATAGTAACCATAAAATATCTTTGTAAATTAGATCAAGAAACTTTAGAATGAGTATGTGATATTTCAGTGAATAGTGAATTCTGTTGGTATATGTGACTTTCTCAATTTACAGTATTAATGGTATGATGTGTAGGACCTATTTAATATCCTATTTTATAATAAGGTACTGTATAATATAATCATAAAAATGTTTTGTTATAATTAAAATGTATAAAGTGACATATACATAAAAATAAATGTCATTTATCTATCTCTTTAAAAGCTGCATGGTTATATACTAAATGATGCCAAAAATGAAATAGTTGAAGAATGAAAGTGAACGTGAAAGTCACTCAGTCGTGTCCAACTCTTTGCGACCCTGTGGGCTATACAGTCCATGGAATTCTCCAGGCCAGAACACTGGAGTGGTAGCTGTTCCCTTCCCCAGGGGATCTTTCTAACCAAGGGATTGAACCCAGGTCTCCCACACTGCAGACAGATTCTTTACCAGCTGAGCCATCAGGGAAGCCCAAGAATACTGGAGTGGGTTTCCTATCCCTTCTCCAGCAGATCTTCCCCACCCAGGAATCGAACCAGGGTCTCCTGTATTGCAGGCAGATTCTTTAGTAGCTGATCTACCAGGGAAGCCCAGTTGATGGACACTGGCCTATTATAATGGCATCTATATAGAATACTGTCTTATTGTCTTTTCTGAAGACAGGTTGTAGAAAGTGCCAAGAAACAGTAATTGGGAAAGGCTTAAAATGACAAAATTGTTAACAAAAAGTAGACTCCATATTAAAGGTTTATTAAGACCCAAAAATAAATATGTTTGGCCTAATTGGAATAAATCACACAGATTGTGAAAACTTTTAAGTGTTTAAGTTCATATAATACTGAGTTTTCTGTCAGATTCCTTGCATGAAATTAAAATTAGATTAGTAACTGATTAAAATGCTAATAGGAAAAAAGAAAACAGTATAAATATTTAGGAGAGTCATTACTGTTTTGTACACTTATTTATCACAGACATATTATAAGATCCTTATCTAAAGGATATGGCCTATAGTAATAACTTCACTTTACTTATGTAACTACCTGCCCTTTGGTGGGCAACTCTGATTAATATACCCTAGACTTTCTCTCCTATCTTCTTTACTATCTTACTACAATTCAGGTAAATAGTATCATTTTGTTTGGTTTGAAGATGATAATTAAGAAATTCAAAAGATTTTATCACTTGTGTAGAACCAATCAGGTAACAATGACCTTAAATTTAAGGGCAAAATCTGGAGATTTTTGTTTTGTTCTTAGTATTGTGTCTTTTCCCCATGTGCCCTTCGTCTATTAAAGTAACATGCATTCAGTGGGCACTCAACACAATTTGAATGATGAAATTTTAACAAAGTATATTAAATATTTCTTCTTTTTCAATAAGTTGACCTACTGAATATATAATTTAATCATGCAGTAATATTTGAGAATTTCATGCAACTACTTTAACAGCAAAGTATAAAATAAGTATAATAAAAATGTTAGTAATAAATGGAACTAATATTGAGATTAGAGTGAAAAAATCAAAATTATTTGCACTCAATTAAAAAGAAACTCAATTAAAAGAAAACATTTATATTGCTTTCCTTTTTCCTGTTAGCTTTCTCATCACTTATTAATCTAATTTTCATTTCATGCAAGGAATCTGACAGAAAAATCAGGATTATATGAACTTCAACACTTAGAATTTCACAATTTAAATATTAAAAAATATTTAAATGTTTTTTAAACAGAAAAGTTTTCATTTCAGTGAGAACTGAACAGTCTCATAAAAAAAATCTGTAGATGATTTTTCAAAGACTTTACAACTGCCTGCTCAGATATTAGTAATTCATTGTAGACGTCACATAGGGCAGAAGGATATGGTTTCTAAAAGTAATAATTTAACTGATAAAACTGCAAAAGCTGCTGTCAAACATGGCAGACTGCAAATATAAAGCCTTCAATTTAATACAATAAAGAACATTTTCAAAAATATGCTTAACAAAAGAAAATGGTCACATGGATTATAATAGAGACTAAATAAAATTTTGACTGAATGATGGGAATTAGCTAACAAAATATTTCCTGTACCACACATTTTCTTGGTTACTGTTGTGTCATCAACAAAATCATCTGAATAAAGATAAATTTTAAAGACACCAGACTCTTACTATGCCTACCAAGAAGATAAAATTGTTCCAAATATATTAAAAGTATGTGCCGTTTGTCTGCATAGCTCTTCGTAGACCAGTTTCAAGGTAAGCACATGGTTTTTGTTCTGACCAGTGTTACTAGGAAGTTGGTAGTAGTTGGATTTCATAGAACTAATGCTTGTAGAAGTAAGAGATTTTTGTCTAGATATGGTATGTATGATATCCTGATGGCCTGATGTCTTTCCTTCTTCAAAAGGTGATATTCAGTGTTGAAGTCTCAATACACACAGTTCCTACTTTGGGAGTATGGGAGCACCCTGAGTAGGACTGAGGAAGTCACTTTATTTCTGCTGCTGTCAAGGATTATGTAAATTTTTGCAGAGTCCTAGATAACTCAGTGCTCTGGACAGTCTAGTATAGCAGATGAATCAAATTCTAAAAACACATCAGCTACAATTCTGCAACCACTATACTAAGATGTCTTAGAGCTTTACCACTGGCTTTGTTAAAATTTAGAGTGGTACTCGCAAGCAAGAATGGAGTTTCTCCCTTTAAATTTGTGAGTAAAAATAAATAAATAAATAAATAATTGTTTGACAAACCTATTAATTTGAGTTTGAGACCATGTCTTGTACCTAACTTAACTGAATTCTCTTATAACCACATTATATACTAAAAAAAAAAAAAAAAAAAGCTTCTCATTCCTAGGGACCCTTTCAAGTGCTGCTGACTATCCATCTGCATTCATGTTTGCCACAAAGCCAGCAGCTCAAGAAAACTGTTCTGTGCTTGCTACAAAAGTCTTCAAATGTAAGTTTTCTACATTAATTGATATTGGTAGGGAACTAAACTGAAAGGAGGAATTCTAGCAAACTGATCACTATGGTCATAGACTGCCTTGGTGTTTTATTCACTATAGGTTGTTTTCAATTACTTTACTGGACAATCACATTTTATTAGAAAACAAGCATATCATTTGTTACATTGCTCTTTTCTTCTTGTACTTCTAGTAATAGTTTCCACAAACTTATTTCTGATCAGCTCTAGCTTGCCCCGCCCCTCAGTGAAGCAGCACCTGAACTTAGAAGTCCAACAATCTAACTGCTGAGAGAATAAAATTGAGACTGAACTCACGAGTACTTTTTAATCATAACAAAGTAAAAGTGATTAATATCTACTTAGGTGTCAGGTCCTAAATTTGATACGAAATATATTTTGGTAACCGGTTTGATGGGAAGGAGAGTTTAGAAAAGAAGACTTGTAAATATTATACTACTATGGTGGCTCAAAGGTGAAAGCGTCTGCCTGCAATGCGGGAGACCTGGGTTCGATCCCTGGGTCAGGAAGATAGCCTGGAAGAGGAAACGGCAACCCACTCCAGTATTCTTGCCTGGAGAATCCCATGAACGAAAGAGTCTGGTGGGCTACAGTCCGCGGGAACGCAGAGTCGGAAACGACTGAGCAACTTCACTTTCACTTTCACTCAATAATAAGCAGAAATATGGCAATTACAGCTGGAATCTGCAGAAGACAGTTCTAATATCACTTTATGAATTTCAGGATGCAAGTTCACTCAAGTCCCAATATAGATAGAAAAAGCTGAAAGTCGATTATTCATGGAGACTTTGTTGACTGTTGCAATAGTACAATTATTGATTTTATATTCAGTGCCAAAAAATATAAAGTCCTGAGATGAGTTTGTTCCCCAAACTTAAAACCTTTAGAGTACTTTAGTTCAAGCTGTACTTTTCTGTGGGTACCTCACTGTAAGAATGTGATACTTGGTGAAGGCCATGGATGTCTTTACATTTTATATCTAGGAATAAATATTTAGAAAGACAGAATAATTGCTAAAAGGCCTAAATAAAAATCACATAGTAAAGGGCCTAGACAAAAGCTATATAAATGTGATGGCATGTGATTGACTGAAACTCAGGAGGTAGCTTTTGGACCTTTCAAAATCTTAAAAAAAAAAAACCAAAAAACAATAAATTAGATTATCAGACTTCAGAGTTAAGCTACTCTTGCGGTTTATACTGGGTTAGACTTCATAGGAAACTATCAAATAATACAATGTTATTCTTTTGCACATGAAAGCAATGAAAACATTACAATGGCATGAAAAGGTAATGTGACAAAAAATATGTTTGTACATTTTGAATCAAAAATCTGATTCACCTCTTCATCAGTAGTACAGTGTATTCAAAAGTTATTCCCTAAAAGCAAATATTGTGCTGATTTTTTAAAATACTCAGTAACTCAGTTATATAATTGGTTTGATTTCTATTTTACTATGAACTTGTTCCATATGTAGATGGCTGAAAGTTGCCTCCAAAAAAGGAGAAAAAACAATCAGAAAATTGCAATATTACTCTTTTATAACATATGTAGGAGGTAGTAAGGATATGTACAAAAAAAACCAAAAAGCTTAATTCTCCTTGAAAATGGCAGAAGAGACTTTATCCCTCCTTTTGCTAAAGCACTTATTTTAGAAAATTTTTTACTGTAGACTCTGTGTGAAATACATGGAAATTTCTAAAAGCCTATACATGCCTATTGCAGGCTTTAAGAGCCAGGAATGGCCTTCTCAGGAGCCTAGGAACCATCTCCTTGCTATGTAATCATTAAGGGAGAGAACCTTTGTCTCTCTGTTTCTCTGGGCAGATAGGAGCCTAATTTCAGCTGGCTGACATATCATTCCGAGTTACAAAACTGTGATCTTGTCATAAAAGATATGAGAAGTTTATTTTCCATTGGATAAAGCCAATGTACTAACATCAATGGTCACCCCAACTACTATCCTAATCTAGAAGGAACTGTGTATGCTAAATGGTACTTGCATGCCCTCTTAATCAAGGACTAATTATTAATTATCTTGAGAACATGTAGGCAGTGGTATATTACTCAGGGTTCGCTGGAGAAACAGAACCAATACCTAAACAGATTTTTTATTAGGAGCACTAATTACCCCCAAATTAAGAAGCTTAGAGCAAAAAATACTTTCTCACCATTTTCTATTGGTCAGTAATGTGGGTGTGGCTACCTGAATCCTCATGCTCTGAGTCTCTCAGAAGGCTGCATTCAAGGTGTTGGCTGGTTGCAGCAGTTTTCTCCATAGGGAAAGAGTTTGCTTTTAAGTTCACTTATGTGACTGTTGACGTGATTCAGTTCCTACTAGAATTGGAAGGAGACCCTTATTTCCTTTCTAGGAAGAGCTCCCCATAGGATAGCCCAGAGCATCATGGCTTACTTCATCAAAGAAAGCAAGTTGGGAGCACAAGAGAGAGAGAAGAGTGGTCAAAACAAAAGAGACTGTTTTATACTCTAACCTCTCAAGCTCTGACCACTTTTGCCATATTTAATTTGTTGGTAGCAAGTTACTCACAGTAACTTGGGATATTAAATTACTACATGTAAGAGGATCATCTACTTCAAATTATTATATGAGTAAGAATATACCTCCATTATGCTACAGTCATTATACACATGTGCTTATTTGTTACTGCAGTTATGTCTACCCTAAGTAATACAAAATTTTGTATTTTAATATGAAATACTGCAACAGAAATCACAAAGAATGTGGCATTGCTTTAACAGCTTAGCAACGAGAGTGAAGAAATAGATTAATGAAGCTGAAAAATGAGGTTACATGTAATAGAGTGGCAGGATATGTAATAAGATATTTACTTCTGAAAATTTGTAGGGCAATATAAGTGCCAAATTGTCTGTAACTCTAGAAGATAAAATCAGAGAGGATGTCAGTGTGTGTTGGTTACCACTTTTTGATTTGGACGAGTTGTGTCAAAGAGATGATTAAAATGCTATCTTTTCTGTGAACAATAATGAAGTAGGAAAGAAGAGCCCAGAATTCTAACTTCAAAGATTTGAGAAACTAGATGTTCTGGGTTCATAAGATCAGGGAATAAGACAAAAATAGGCTTTGAAAAAAGAAAGTGCATTGTCTTTTTAGTTAAAGATTGCTCTGTAGAAAGAATTGTATTAATGTGGTATCTTCCCACAATTCTGTTTATCTCAGGTGTTTTCAGCATTTGTATATATAACCAGAGAGAGAGGGGGGATAAGAGGTGAGACAAACTTGAGAACAATGAAGAGGAGATAATTTGGGGTGTAGCTACAGGAACTTCAAATCGAGTGGAACTGACTGGAAGTCACTGGTAATAAATGATTCTAGTCCATTTTACAGTTGCACAGAAAATAGCATTGCCAAGGAAACCATGAGCAAAGCCTAAAAATATCCTCTGTATTTGTCTCAATGGATGAATGACAGCTAGACAGACAGATAGACACAGCACTATGAGAGCTGTGTAAATTTTATAGCTTACAAAGAGAGAATACTCTGGAATGCCCATGTCAGAATTTCAGGTGTGGACATGGAGGATAGTGAGAGTTATTCGCCTTAGAGAACCACTAGGACTAAAAGGGACAAATAGACAAAGATGTTCCTTCTGAGGAGCAATTCCAGAGTCTAACTGAAGAATTCCCTACCTAGTATGAGACTGAGTTCAGCCATTGTCATGTGAGCAAGTATGTCATTCCCAGACCAAGAATTTTAAGGAAAATATATTTTGACCCACACACTCCTTCAACTTCTGTGACTACACGTGAAACAGTTTAACCCTGAGGATGATGGAACATTAGGAATGGACCTCCACACCTCAATAACTGTATTAAGGCCAGTTTTTGGACTGAAAATATTCACCTCATTATAGTATATGAAAGACTTCTATTTTGCTTAAGCCATTGCTCATTGAAAGGACTGATCCTGAAGCTAAAGCTCCAATAATTTGGCCACCTGATGTGAAGAACTGACTCATTGTAAAAGACCCTGATGCTGGGAAAGGTTGAAGGCAGGATGAGAAGGGGACGACAGAGGGTGAGATGGTTGGGTGGCATCACCAGCTCAATGGACATGAGTTTGAGCAAGGTCCAGGGGTTGGTGATGGACAGGGAAGTTTGGTGTGCTGTAGTCCGTGGGGTTGCAAAGAGTCAGACACGACTGAACGACTAAACTAAACTGAACATTTTTTGGTTTATGCATTCAATTACACTGTTAACATACTCAGAATTACCTTTTAGCTATGTGGTAAGGATGGTAGCGATGGCAGAGGGTCTTACTGGTGGCTGTGGTGATTTTGGTGATGGTAGTGGTTGTGTGTATATGTGTAATTGACTTGAGAAACATTTATTCTATGAGGGTTTAGTGTCATGAATTAAGACCCATTTTTTTTTGCCTTCTAAAAGATGACCAAAAGGGGAATAGTTCATATGAATTATCTGAGATTTCTATTACTATTAATTGCATAACTTTATTGAAATTATTTAGGGGGGTTTATAAATGTTCCTCAAGGTCTTACACTGTATAGGAAATAGAGATCTTATGTCTAATTTGAGAAATGACCATTCTGCCATGTTAAAACTGATGGCCATATCTTATAGCATATAGGGTTGTGAAAATCAATGTATGATATGACTCAAAAGTATTACTTCTGAATTGAAAATCATGTATAAATCCAGAATCAAAAGACAGTACCTAAGTACTGATACATTCATTTAAAAACTGTTGAGCTTGTTTAATGTATCAGGCATTCTGCTGTTTACTGTATTCAATGTCAAGTGAGATATGTTTTGTTCCTATTCTCAAGATGCTAAGGGTCCACTAGTAGTTGAGGACAGATATTGCAATTCCTGATTCAGTGGTAGTAGAAAAAGTTATTTTGTCTTACATATATTAAGACATTTAACTATGATATAGGAAACATTAAAAACATATAAATAAAAAGTACATCAGAAAAATATGGTAAAATTTTTGTTATGTTTTTACCACAATTAAAAAAATAGTCATTCTTTTTTGGAAAAAAATCTTTTAAGAGCTAAACACACACACACACATGTTAGAACTTATAGGGCATGTCTGTTTTTTTTTTCCCACAATGATAGTGGTAGTGTTGGTTGCTGTGTTTTTTTTAATTTTTGCCTGACATGGCTGTTGTTCTTTCTCTGGGACAAAAAAATATTATGAAGACATAATAAATGTTCATGTTGTTTTATTAAAACATCACTTCTGGGCCAAGAATTTATATATTAAACTTCTATGTTAAATAATGCCAAAAGTGAACAATAATAATTTATTTATATGTAACAAAAATACTTGCTTCTGGAAAATAGGTCTGTGAGTTAATTAAGTTGCTTTCAGATCACAGTCACAGATTACTCATCAAGGTTCACAAGACTCACTCTGCTCTCAAATGCCAAGCTATTATTTAATAACAATTCTGAAACTTAAAACTATAAATATCCACCTCTGATTTCCACATAAGAATATTATATTATCTTAATATAAGAATAGGTTAAGATTTGTTTTCCCCTATTGCAGTAGACCCACCAGTTACTTAGCTTTGTTTGATTAATAGGTTTTCTTGGTGGTCTTCTACAAAATTTACAGTTCCTCAGTTTCCCCAAACTATTATCCTTAGACTCAGAAATCAGATACAACAATAATCAATTAAGTAAGGCATTATAATCAGACATATCCTATTGTGGCAGCATATACACATGTATGCACACACACACACATACACACAATCACAGTTGCCTCAGTTTTATTAGTTGTGAGTTTATTGCTTCAATTTTCTCAAGGAAAGATAACATTCTAAGACTTCATAATCACAGGAATTATTGCAGTTAACTTTTAGTTCAGCATATATGATTATTTGCCACCAAATGGAGCCATAACTTATAGATTCTACAAGATATTAAATGTTAGGTTTGGAAGATTAAGATTCAGTTTCACAAAAGGAAAGCCAGGACACATTTTTCTGGTATAGGCCTTATAAACGCTCCAAGAAAAATGCAGATTGTTTACTCTGTCATCGATTTTAATGTTGAAAACTCCCAAATACTTTAGATCTTCCTTTTGTGTTTAATGACACCGAAAGGATTTGAGGATCACCCTTCTAATAATATACAGTTGAACTAGAGAGATGTAAGAAAGGCTGTCTGTCAATTAGCCACTGTGATAATTCATAATAACATGGACATACTAGCCTACATTCCATGCATAGACTTCTTTGCATAGACTACTTTCCAGTAGTCATGGATGGATGTGAGAGTTGGACTGTAAAGAAAGCTGAGTGCTGAAGAATTGATGCTTTTGAACTGTGATGTTGGAGAAGACTCTTGAGAGTTCCTTGGACTGCAAGGAGATCAAACGAGACAATTCTGAAGGAAATCAGTCCTGAATATTCATTGGAAGGACGGATGCGGAAGCTTAAGCTCCACACTTTGGCCACCTGATGCCAAGGGCCAACTCATTAGAAAAAACCCTGATGCTGGGAAAGATTGAAGGTAAGAGGATAAAAGAATGACAGAGGATAGGTGGCTGGATGGCATCGCCAACTCGATGGACATGAGTATGAGCAAGGTCCAGGGGTTGGTGATGGACAGGGAAGCCTGGTGTGCTGTAATCCATGGGGTTGCGAAGAGTCAGACATGACTGAGCAACTAAATTGAACTGAATTGAATCTACATTTAACACCGCTGAATATCTTTCAACTTCTTTCCCTCTTTCCCCCTGCTCAAGAATAAATGAAGAAGGGAATGAAAAGAGAACAAAACAAGATGTGTTTTTAGGACAAATCCTCTGTTAAAATTTTTGGCCAGCTCCAAGATTGCTGACCCTGAGAAACATAAAGAGTTGCCTTCCAGTTTCTGAGGGAGAGGAGCCCTAATGGCCAAAACTAGAGAAAAATGGTAGCAACAGCCTTAGGGTAGAAGAAATAGACTCTTAATATAATTAAAGGAATAAAGAGACTCTAAGAGCAGTGGGCACAAGAAGAGAGTGCCTGCGATACTACAGACAGCAGCCCTGTATATACCTGTGTATCAGGGAATGTTCTAAAGGGAATAATTGGAGATAAGTAAAAATGTCCTAAGGATTTATTAATGTTTTATTCACTTTTTGATTAACTTACTAACACTCATTGCTAATTCATAACTAGAAGTCTGATTCTGTTCCAGTGTTTCAGTGACACTAATTATTTCTGGAATTCCCAAGTGAGAAATCACAAATGAAACATCCATGTGGTGCTCATTAAACCTACATTTAAACAGATTTTTTTTTAGCATCAATGCATCAAAATGCATAGCTTAGTGGTTAGAAAACTACTGTGCACAACAATTGAGCCTCATAAGACTTTGCAATTTAATTTCCTAATCTTTTTATTGTGAGAAAACAAAAAAAATACGAATACACACATAACATGTAAAACTTACAAAATAATAAGGCCTCTTAAAAACAAACTTCAAAGACCTTTTTAAAGAACTTGTTTTTCATTATTTGATAGCGCCTGTTTTACTGAACAGAGAGGGAGTTTTCACATTGAAAGGCTTCTGTGAATTCTGTTCTAAAAGATCTGTATTTATCCTACAAAAGCATGGCATAGTTATTTGTTTCAGTAAATGTTCGATAATACATAATATTACCAAACATCACCCTATACATGAAATGTAATTAAGGGAATTCTTTTTGACTTCTAGCTTCTAACTAATGTTGAATATTTTCATAAAAATTTCAATTCTATCCCTATTATTGAATGTTTAAATGTATGCATTTTAAGATATAATAATCTTTAACCATCTTACATGACTAAGAAAATAGTGCAAGCATAGTTTACTTTATTAAAAATACTTGATTTGGGGATTTTCCATATCACTTCATGGCAAATATATGGGAAAACAATGGAAACAGTGAGAGACTTTATTTTCTTGGGCTCCAAAATCACTGCAGATGTTGACTCCAGCCATGAAATTAAAAGATGCTTGCTCCTTGGAAGAAAAGCTATGACCAACCTAGATAGCATATTAAAAAGCAGAGACATTACTTTGCCAACAAAGGTCCATCTAGGCAAAGCTGTGGTTTTTCCAGTAGTCATGTATGGATGGATGTGAGAGTTGGACCATAAAGAAAGCTGAGTGCCAAAGAATTGATGCTTTTGAACTGTGGTGTTAGAGAAGACTCTTGAGAGGCCCCTGGACTGCAAGGAGATCAAACCAGTCAATCCTAAAGGAAATCAGTCCTGAGTATTTATTGGAGGGACTATTGCTGAAGCGCCAATACTTTGGCCACCTGATGTGAAGAGCTGACTCATTAGAAAAGACCTTGATGCTGGGAAAGATTGAAGGTGGGAAGAGAAGGGGACGACAGAGAATGAGATGATTGAATGGCATCACTGATTCTATGGACATTAGTTTGAGTAAGCTCAAACTTGCTCAGGAGTTGACGGACAGGGAAGCCTGGCATGCTACAGTCCATGGGGTCACAAAGAGTTGGACAGGACTGAGAACTTAACAACAACATATTGTTTAATGAAGCTCCTGATTTGAGCAAATAAAGTATTTATATTTAAGAAGATCATCCCTCTCCTTGATATAGATACACAAGATAAGTTAAAGAAAATTCTAAAACACACTATCACTTCAGTAATGATATATCCCTCTTGTATGAGTGACTTGAACACTTTAATACCTTTAGTATAATTAACAATGTCCATATATGACACCATTTTTATAAGTAATATTCTTGTTTCTTTCTTTAAAATTTGGTAACCGCATCTTTAGATAAAATTGTCTTGTTTTCTTTGTCTTTAGTACATTTTAAAATGTTCTACCCTGATAGTTCACATAACTGCCTACATTCAAATTTAAAATTTCAGATATAAATCATATATAAACCACAATTTTTACTGACTTTGGGAGAAATCAGGAAAATATCAGATGCTTTGTTTTTCTTCTGCCCCCAAATTATATTTTTGTATTTACCTTTATAAACATTATAAAGGTAAACTGAGAACTAGGATATAAGAATTTAAATTTTCTTTTCATTTCTTGCTTTTTTTCTTTTTCTTTCATCTAACTATCATCCATCTCAGAGAATTCATTTGGCATTTTTTAATTTTAGTAACATTATTTGAGATCTCTTTATTGAAAAGGCACTTTTTAACTGTAAAAGAATTTCCTTGTAAGAATATTTATGGATGCATACTGACACATTTATGCTATTAGAGTCTATAATAGGTCAGATCACATAACAATATGATAGAATTGTTGTTGTCTTTGTTGTTGTTCAGTCAATCAGTCGTGTCCAATCCTTTGTGACCTCGTGGACTGCAGTACACAGGCTTCCTGTCCTTCACTATCCCCCAGAGTTCGTTCAGTCTCATGTCCATTAAGTCAGTGATGCTATCTAACCATCCCATCTTCTGTCGTCCCCTTCTCTTCCTGCCCTCATTCTTTCCCAGCATCATGGGTCTTTTCCAATGAGTCGGACTTTGTGTCAGGCGGCCAAGGTATTGGAGTTTTAGCTCACTATGACAGAATAGTAAAAATATATATTGAATAGTATTTAACAGGCTTCTCTGGTGTCTCATTGGTAAGGAATCTGCCCGCAGTGCAGGAGATGTGCAAGAGATGCCAGTTCGATTCCTGGGTCAGGAGGATCCCCTAGAGGAGAGCGTGACAACCTACTCCAGTATTCTCGCTGGGAAAATCCCATGGACAGAGGACCCTGGCGGACTACAGTACATGGGGTCACAAAGAGTTGGAAATGACTGAAGCAACTGAATGCACACACATAGTATTTAATATATTATATTCAATGTGGATTTTGAAATGAGGCATTGCAACAAGATCTGTTACATTCTACAAAAATATTTTTTGTCAAAATAAATCCTGGCTTTCCAATGTTTCTTGATCCTATCACATGTAAGTAGAATCCTTCTGTTTTGAAAACAAGAACTAAAGAGCCTCTTGATGAAAGTGAAAGGAAAGTGAAAAAGTTGACTTAAAACTCAACATTCAAACAACAACAACAACAAACTCAACATTCAGAAAACTAAGATCATGGTATCTAGTCCCATCCCTTCATGGCAAATAGATGGGGAAACAGTGGAAACAGTGACACACTTTATTTTTTTAGGCTCCAAAATCACTGCAGGTGGTGACTGCAGCAATGAAATTAAAAGACAGTTGGTCCTTGGAAGAAAAGTTATGATCAATCTAAACAGCATATTGAAAAGCAGAGACATCACTTTGCCAACATGGGTCAGTCCTGTCAAAGCTATGGTTTTTTCCAGTAGTTATATATGGATGTGAGAGTTGTACTGTAAAGAAAGTTGAGCACCTGAAGAATTGATGCTTTTGAACTGTGGCATTGGAGAAAACTCTTGAGAGTCCCTTGAACTGCAAAGAGATCCAACCAGTCCATACTAAAGGAAATCATTCCTGAATATTCATTGGAAGGACTGATGCTGAAGCTGACACTCCAATTCTTTGACCACCTGATGCAAAGAACTGACTCATTGAAAAGGACCCTGATGCTGGGAAAGATTGAAGGTTGGAAGAGAAGGGGACAGCACGGAATGAAATGGTTGGATGGCATCACCAACTCAATGGACATGAGTTTGAGTAAACTCCGGGAGTTTGGTGATGGACAGGGAGGCCTGGTGTGCTGCAGTCCATGGTGTTGCAAAGAGTTGGACACAGCTGAGTGACTGAACTGAACTGAAATGAACTGATCAAGTTTTTAAAATAATTTTTCCTCGTTACATGAATCTGTGATATTAAGCCATTCTTAGTTCATATATGGTATATTAAATAGCAACATTACCCATGAAGTAATAAGAGGAAACATTTATTGAGAATTTACTGATGGTGGTGGTTAAGCACTGCTCCAAAATGAATTAGAAATATTAGTTCTTTTATTTCTCATGAAATTCTGTGGACTAGGTACTGTTTTTACCACTCTAGAATACAGGCAAGGGAAACAACAGAAAATCGTGAAGCCACATAGTTCTACTGCAGAGGCTTTGTTCTCAGTGAAATATCCTCACTGCTTTTCAAGTTTAATATTAAAAAAAAAAGTATGGTTTCAATTGTGAGAGCTATGGACAAACTTCATCCAAATCACTTCAGGATTGGAGTAAAATACAATTGTGTGGCCCCAAACACAGCTATAGGAATCAGTCTTTGAGGTGGGGACCTTGTGATCTTTGTTTTAATCTAAGTTCCCATGTATTCTTGGGGTACCTTAAAATTTTAAAACATTACTTTCTTCTATCATTTGAAAATCTTCTTTCATTGTGCTATCCAAATCTACTATCAACTAAGTCACTTCTGTGAACTCTTGACTCCATTCATATTTTCTATATGTATGATATATATATATATATGTATATATATATATATTTTTGGCGTTTTTTGGTCTCACCTGAAATTTCCTCTTTATAACTATGTAGATTTCCTCTTTATAACTATGTTTTAAATTTATTTGTAATTTACATATGATTGCATAGAACAATGTGATATCAAATATATCAGCTTCAATAAGTAAATGTCAGAAAAAAAATTTTTTTTTCTGCTACTACTGAAATAGCATGATTCAATGGCTGAGAAAAGTTGAGGGTTTAGAGGCTAGCATGACAAGTAGTCAATTTATCCTTTTTTGTTTGTTTGTTTGTTTGTAAATTTATTCTTGAAGGGTCCATGGTAGCCAGGTTTTGATGCATGATCAGTTAATTCAGTACAAGAATCTTGAGTTCCCCAGTCTGGTATTTTGGTATAGTAGCTTGAATAGATTGAGATACTCCTTGATGAGACATTGCTCTTTCTTGAGCTTACAGTACAAAATATATACCTCAACAGAATCCAGGGGTTTCCTATGAGTATATAATTAAGACAGATTTTCTGTCTCCTTTTTTAATTTATTCCATCTCCTCCCCTTACTGTTAACACCAATTGCTGCCATCTCTGCCATTTTTTTTTCCTTTTTTTGGCTTTGAGCAGCAATATGGGTGTATATTGTACCATCTCTTTGCTTCTGAGAACATCTTTCTTAGATTCACTACCATAGAGCTGTGAATCTGCTTATGTTACATATGTTGTGTAGGTATGATGCTGGTTCTGTGATTTTTTTTTTCCTGGACTTTTGTAAAATGTGATTCTGTAAAGTGTATATTTTACAAAATAAGACAGTTGTATTCCAGGTAAAATTATTTAAAAATTCAGTTAAATTTGAATGTCAGATAAACAACAAAATTTTAGTAGAGTTATTTTTGCAAAATGCCATTTATATACTAAAAGTAATTTTGTTGTTTATCTGAAATTTACATTTAACTAGGCTTTTAGACCCCTATTTCCTGAATCTGGCAACTCCTAGGCACATTTGAAAAATGACTTGGTTTCAGTTTAGCTGTGGTGATTATACTGCAGCAATGCTGTTTCCAGCAGGAGATGTCTAAGTTGAAGGTTAATAATTAATATGTATTTAAAATTTTCCTATCGAAAAGTCAACTATTTTTTTCCCCCTCTGGAAATTTAATTTTTGGAGGTACACATGCTATTTATCTTTTACTCAAATTTTGATCTATTTTAAGAAGTCTATATAATTTAGGCAATTTTCATTCTAGTATATGGAGCTCATTGTGCAACTCAATTTTGGTCTTTTGCAAAGATAGAGATATCATCTATTAATATGAATATTGGTCATAGGAAGTTCCACCAAGTTATCTAATTAAATTGGACAAATAATAATAGTAGTATATTACCTGGTCATCTTCTAGTTGTTGTGTATGTTTTCAATTTTTCAAATATTTAAAAGAGAATAAAAGGCATGAACAACATTCTCTCCCATACAATAAAGGAAGCGAAAGGAAAGTGAAACTGAAATAAGATAGGTTGTAGGGATGGTCTTAAAAGGAATAGGAAAAACTAGATTTTAAGTGCTATAACAAACAAAAATATATTTAGGTATGAAGAAATAAAAAAAAAATTTGATACCTTCTATTTTTGTTGTTGGAGAAGGAAATGGCAACCCACTCCAGTGTTCTTGCCTGGAGAATCCCAGGGACGGGGGAGCCTTGTGGGCTGCCATCTGTGGGGTTGCACAGAGTCAGACACGCCTGAAGTGACTTGGCAGCAGCAGTAGCATTTTTGTTGTGTTGTGGAAAATAAGATGGTCTAAGAAGTTGTGAGGAACACAGAGAAGGTTCAGAAAAGGAATTGTGGAGACATGAAAAGCTCTAAACTGAGAAAAGTATCTTGATTTTCAGTGAAACAGTAAAGTGCAAATGAAGTTAAGAGCTATGAATTTACTGCAATTTCATTCTATAAATTTTTGAAATTATTTTCAACAATTAATAGAGGCAGGGGGAAGATTAATTGAAATAATTTGAGATTTGAACATAAAAGTCAGTGAGCAAGCATGAGGATTAATATCATTGCCATGATATTGAACATGGGTATAAACTAAGTTGACACATATGTAAAGTCTGCAGAAAGTTGAAAGAGAAATATCAAGTTAAACAATAACTGTATCTGAGACATCTTTATGAAGTTGACTAACAAGTATAATGATAATAGATTGGTTCAAATGAAATGTGGAAGATATATAAATGAAGGATGGAATACCCAAATATGAAATAGTCTGTGTGAATACAATTGCTAGACTCTGATGACAAGTATGTGCCATTGGTGAAGTATCACACAATAATTAGACACCTACTTAGGATTTATAAAATTATTTTAGCCCAACATTTTCCCCAGAAACAAATGAAAAGGTGAGAGTTATTTGGCCTTCAATTTTTATAATGATTTGTTTCATTTTTTACTTCAATTTATGTACACAAAACTTTTACTATGACTCCTTGGTGGTTCAGATGGTTAAGAAGAGTGTGCCTGCAATGCAGGAGACCTGGGTTCGATCCTTGGGTCAGGAAGGTCTCCTGGAGAAGGGAATGCCAATGCACCAGTATTCTTGCCTAGAGAATTCCATGGACAGAGGAGCCTGATGGGCTATAGTCCAGCGGGTCACAAAGAGTTGGACATGACCGAGCATCTAACACTTTCATGCATTTTGTACGTTGGATGCTGTTTGTTTGAACTGTCTTCCATGTAAGCAAATGCAGTTGATCGTTGCAGATACACTTTCTGCCAAATGCCAAGTATCTGTTTTTTATTGGTCTTTAACTTTGTATAAGTTAAAGTTGAGTCTTTATAGTTTTCCACAACCTAGTTTGCATGAATACTTTTAATTGCCACTCTTTGCCCTGTAATTAAAAGGATTAAAGATAATTTTACCAAGGTCATCTCCACCTAGTTCAGTTGTCAATATATATTTTACGAGGATAACTTTTGGTCACTCCTCAGTGATTTATTAAATGTTTTTACATTTTTTACATTTTTACAGGTGGAAGATTTTTCTTTTTTTACATTTTTACAGATGGAAAATTCCTTATCCTATGGTGGAATAATAATAATTATTATTAGTATTAATAATTGAACTCAGATACAGAAAGTAGAATGGTAGTTGTCAGGGGCAGGGGAGTGGGGGAAGTAGGCAGGTGATGGTCAAAGGATACAAAATTTCATTTATAAAATGATAAGTTCTGGGATATAATGTACAGCATGGTGACTACACTTAACAACACTGTATTATATCCTTAAATTTTCCTAACAGAGTAGATCTTAAGCTTTTTCACCTCACACATAAAAGCAGTAACTTTGTGAAGTAATGGCTATAAAATTAACTTGATTGTAGTAATCATTTCACCATCTATATGTATATCAAGACATTGTATACCTTTAATAGTCACAGTTTTGTCAATTATACTGCAATAAACCTCGGAAAAGCTCAAATAAAATATCTGTTGAAGAAAAGTGAACAAGGAAAATGTAATTGATCTCATTGTCAGATGTAGCCTCCTTATCAGTTTTAAACATCATTCTCTCATCTGTTTTATGTGTATTAACTGATTTCCTCAGGCTTGTGCTTAATGTTTTTCTCTGACATACAAGACTCATCTACTTGCTATTTCATGCTAAGAATGCAGCACAATCTGTTTCTTTCATTTTCATGTTTTCCTTTTAATCGTGTGAGTCTTATAAGGGTTATAGTGTATGACGGTCCTCCTTTTACTTGTTGCATAACTACTCAGTATCAGACAAGTCTTTAAAGTAGTTAAATTTGCCTATATTCCATAATATAATTATCTTAGATCATGAAATATCTCTTTGGGCTCAAAATTGAAAATACAATTCTTGTAAGGTTTTGTCTACAGGAGATTCATTTTACATTTTACATATTATCTGCAAGAGATAATTGATCAGAATTATAATTCCACTTCTTCTTTATTCCTGGGGGCAGGAACAAGGAAGAGAGGATGAAATTTGTTCGAAAGAGATTAATGAATGACAAAGATTCTCTTTCCGGCACAGCGTGTGTATGTGTCTATATGTGTGTATGTATGTGAATCTGTTCAGAATTCTTTATTAATCTCATGTCTATTAAAAACAGTTATATGCTAATTCTTCTAAATGTTATGTCACTTTCCTCAGAATGATAGAAAATCAACCAAAGTACTTGAAGCACCCTTGTCATCTTACAAACGTGTGCTGTGCCAGATAATCTGTCACCTCCAAGTATTTTATTTTCTCGTACTTCCTTTTTCTCATCTATTTATTTTTCTAACAGTAGATTCACTGGGCACAAAAAAAGTGTCCTTTTCATCAAGGTGGATTTTAAAACAGCTTATTGGTCAAACTTTTTTTTTTTTTTTAAATTGGTTTTTCTGCCCAAAGTCCCTCTTGAGCAAAAAAAAAAAAAAAAAAATTATAAACTATATTTACATATGCTTGGCAGATAATATTTAAACCTTGCAAAGTAAAAAAGTGCATTATTTACTTACAAAGCATGAGGAGAATGAAATATATACATGCCTAACATCCAGATTAATAAAGCCTTTTCTCAATTAGGAACAAGAAGTCATTCCTTGTCAAGCAACTGTGCATAATATGACTTTGCTAGCTTTTGAAAACAAAGGTTTCATTTTATAATATGTTCTGGAAATTTTATGCTATTAATAATTTTTCCATATATATTAGATATGTGATGATTTTATAGCATGGAGAAATGCTTTTCTAAACTCCCTATTGTGAGTGTATTATAATGCAATTAATAATTCAAAATTTTATGTGATTTATTTTGATTTACTTCAAACATATCTTAATATATGGAAATTCTAAAGATGCTTCTCCAACTAGACTGGAAACTGAATGACTTTTTGCTGAACTTAGTTTAATCAAAAGTTTTCTAAATATAAGTAAAATACAAAATATTCCCAAGCAACATTTTGTTATTTTATAAAAATAGTTTTACAAAATTCTTTGAGAAAGTAAATGGAATCACATGTTTTTATCTTTATAAGTATTAAGTAAAGAATCTTTATTTTAAAAAAGGCAAAAATTAGAAAAGGGAAAAGTGAGGACTGTGTTAGATACCTGTGTACTATTTGTATGTACAAATACACACATACATATTCACATATATGCATTTATAAAAATACTTAACTATCTCTCTAAAGCTAAAAGTAATTTAAAAAATTAGAATAATATGTACAGGTTATCAAAACAGTGTTTGTACAAAAGTTTGATTATGATGTTTGTTGTATCAACATAAATTTTAACAAGGTAGCGAACAGTGTGAATTTTGAATTAATTTTATTTCATTTTTAAATGAATTTATTCTTTAAAAGTCAATTTCATTAAAAATGTTCCTCAACCATCTCTTTTTATATACAGTCACTTTATTAATATAAACCTATCTAACCAATGAAGCTTAAATAAAGCAGCACAAAATACTTTATATTGCCTTGTTTCCCTTTGAAACTGTTTATCAAATGTAAGGTGTTTTCAGTTTAGGTTTCAGTGACTTGAGTACTCAATTAAATAGATGACCTATATAATGCACTTTATTATTTTAAGATTATTATCTTTACAAGAAGGTTCTTTTTATTTTCTAGTAGATCTATAGCCTTATAAGAAGAACCTCATAGAGATATCAGTAAACAAAATCCATTACAAGGTCTAACATACATAACTTATTAACATACATAACTTAAAATAAAAGAAGTTTATTTCAGAAAATAAATAATAAACATTGTAAGATGGAGAAATATAGAAGTTAGGCACATTTAGAAGTTAGACACAAAAGGCTATGATCTGATTAGTCTGAATTAAAACATATCACTATTTAAAGAAAAGAAAGATTTTTGGAGAACTTTGCAGTATTGAAACATCTTATAATTACATTGGTTATAAAATTGTAAAATATGAAATAAATTAGAGTCATACAGGAGCTCCTAAACTTAATCTGCTAAGATTAATCCATTGGATCATAGAAAAAGCAAGAGAATTCCAGAAAAACATCTATTTCTGCTCTTGACTACCCTAAAGACTTTGTGTGGATCACAACAAACTCAAAAATTCTTAAAGAGATGGGAATATCAGACCGTCTTACCTGCCTCCTGAGAAACTTGTATGCAGGTCAAGAAGCTACAGCTAGAACAGGACATGGAACAACAAACTGGTTCCAAATTGGGAAAGGCGTACATCAAGGCTGTATATTGTCACCCTGCTTATTTAACTTATATGCAGAGTACATCATGAGAAATGCTGGGCTGGATGAAACACAAGTGGAATCAGAGATTGCCGGGAAAAATATCAATAACCTCAGATATGCAGATGACACCACCCTTATGGCAGAAAGCAGAGAGGAACTAAAGAGTCATTTGATGAAGGTGAAAGAGGAGAGTGAAAATGCTGGCTTAAAAACTCAACATTCAGAAAACTAAGGTCATGGCATCTGGTCCCATCACTTCATGGCAAATAGATGGGGAAACAGTGACAGACTTTATTTTCTCCGGCTCCAAAATCAGTAAAGATAATGACTGCAGCTATGAAATTAAAAGACACTTGCTCCTTGGAAGAAAAGCTATGACCAACCTAGACAGCACATTAAAAAGCAAAGACATTACTTTGCTGACAAAGGTCTGTCTAGTCAAAGCTATGATTTTTCCAGTCGTCATGTATGGATGTGAGAGTTGCATCATAAAGAAGTCTGAGTGCCGAAGAATTGATGCTTTTGAACTGGTGTTGAAAAAGACTTTTGAGAGTCCCTTGGACTGCAAGGAGATCAAACCAGTCAATCCTAAAGGAAGTCCACCCTGAATATTCCTTGGAAGGACTGATGCTGAAGCTGAAACTCCAATACATCAGCCACCTGAGGCAAAGAGCCCAGATCATTAGAAAAAACTCTGGTGCTGGGAACGATTGAAGACAGGAGGAGAAGGGGACAACAGAGGTCGAGATGGTTGTATGGCATCACTGGCTCAATGGACATGAGTTTGAGCAAGCTCCGGGCATTGGTGAAGGACAGGGAAGCCTAAGGTGTGCTGCAATGGGGTTGCAAAGAGTCGGACGTGACTGAGCGACTGAACAATAGCAAAGGTTAATCTTACTGTTAAAGTTAACTTTACTTTACTAATGTATCACTTCTTGATGTTTGGCTAAGATCAAGTGTACTTTACTAATACAGAAAATACTTCTTCATTTTGAATCATTGACTCAAAGCTCAGAAAACCTTTTATTCTTCATTATATAAAGAGTTTGTGGTGATATAAAATACTGTATATGGAAATTGACAGCAATGGTTATACTTTTAACACTACATTTTTAAGTACCTAATCAGATCAATAATTTTTTCTTTCTTTAATTTTGTTTTTAATTGGAAGATAATTACTCTACAATATTGTTCTGATTTCTGCTGTACATCAGAATGAATCAACTAGGACTATACACGTCCCCTCTCGTTTAAACCTCCCTCCCACCTCCCACCCCATCCCACCCCTCTAGGTTGTCACAGAGTTACAAATTCCCTGGATCTGGATAAATAACTTTGCATCGGGTTGTTTCATTAAATATTTAATAATGATAAGGCCTTGTGTCTGTGTGTGTATGTATGTATTTTTTTAACAACAGGTAATAATATATGAAGAAAGCAATTATATATATGTCACTACAATTTAAATTGAAATATGTACTTGTTGGTACAAGTGAATTTGTGCTTTGAATAAAGTAAAGGCAAAATAATAAAAAGTGTTATTAAAAAAACTGATAATGATAAAGCAGTGTAGTTACCAATATTCTTCAATAATTTTGGTCACCATTATTTTGTTAATAAATGCTATTTGAAGAAATGACTTTAAAATATAATACCACCAATTATTAGATCAATAATTAAGAGAAAAATAATTGGCTAAAATGAAATGCACAAAAAATAGAATAAACAAAGTTAATTTACTTGTATGTTGGCCAACATTCCAATTTAATGCTTCTAAATAAAACATTTATTATATTCTTAATAAAAGTGTATCAAAGTCATGAAGTTTAAGAGATAATTATTATTATTAAAGAAGTAAGATCTATAGTTAATACTAACTCTAAATTAAAATTCATCTTCTGGTCTACATGAAATAACAGAAGATGCCGTTCTGTTCCAACAGGTAAAAAACTTTTATCAGTGTTTTATAATTTCCAGTGTACAGATCTTTCACCTTTTTGGCTAAATTTATTTCTAAGTATTACAGTGATTTAGTGTTTTTGATACAATAAAACGGGGGATTGTTTTCTTTATTCCTCTATCTGAAAAGTTTGTTGTTTGTTTGTAGGAGGGAAACTGCTTCTAGTATACTGATTTTGAATCCTGCATCTTTACTTGTACTCATTTATTAGCTTTAGAAGATTTTAGGTAGGGTGTTAGGCTTTTCTATGTTTAAGGGCATGCAAATATAAATTTTACTTCTCCCTTTCTGTTTTGTGTAACGTTTATCTGTCTTTTTTGCCTCGTTCTTTTCACTTGGCTATCCAGTATTGCGTTGAATAAGAATGGTGAGAGTATACATCCTTGTCATTTTCCTGATCTCAGAGGAAAAACTTTCAAACTTTCACCCCTAAGTATGAAAATGAAAGTTGCTTAGTTATGTCTGACTCTTTATGACCCCATTGACTGTAGTCTGCCAGGCTCCTCCCTCCATGGAATTCTCTAGGCTGAAATACTTGAGTGGGTATCTGTTCCCTTTTCCAGGGGATCATTCTCTTCTCCAGGGAATCTTCCCAACTCAGGGATCAAACCCAGGTCTCCCACTTCAGGTGGATTTTTTTACCAGCTGAATCACCAGGGAAGCCCAAGAATAGTGGAGTAAGTAGTCTGTCCTTTCTCCAGTGGATCTTCCCAACCCAGGAGTTGAACAGGGTTCTGCATTGCAGGTGGATTCTTTACCAGCTGAGCTACCTGATCTTTCAATAAAAGATTGCTGGAAATAAATGTTGCTGGAAAAATTGAATACTCACATGCATGAGAATGAAACTGTAATTCTACTTGATGCCACTGACAAAAAATTAACTCAGAATTGATTAAAGAAACCATAAAATTCCTAGAGAAAACCATAGGAAAAAAACGTCTTAACATTGGTCTTATTAAGTTTATGGTCATGGCAACCAAAGTACAAGCAACAAACTCAGAAAAAACAAGTAGGACTACATGAAACTAAAGTGCTTTTATACAGCCGGTAAAACAATCAACAAAACCTATAGAATGGGAGAAAATAATCGCAAACCACGTATATGATAAGGGGTTAATATTCGAAATATACAAGGCACTCATACAAGTCAATAATAACCACAAAAATCCAATTAAAAATGGGCAAAAGATCTGAATAGCAATTTTCCAAAGAGGATAATCAAAAGGTGTTCAATATCATCAATCATTAGAGAAATGTAATTCAAAACTGCAATGAGCTAGCACCTCTCACTTTTTAGAATGACAATTATAAAAAGAGGTAACAAGCACTAGTGAGGATGTGAGGTATAAAAGGGAACCCTACTGTTTGTGGGAATAGAAACTGGTTGTCACTATGGAAAACGACGTGCTGCTAGTGGTAAAGAACCCTCCTGCCAATGGAGGAAACATAAGACATGCAGGTTCAATCCCTGGGTCAGAAAGATCCCTTCAAAAGGAAATGTCAACCCCCTCGAGTATTCGTGCCTGGAAAATCCCATAGAAAGAGGAGCCTAGGGAGCTACAGTCCACAGGGTCACAAAGAGTCTGACATGCCTGAAGCAACTTAGCATGCATGCATGGAAAACAATATGGAATTCCATCAAAAAAATAAAAACAAAACTAGTTCTGTTCAGTCACTCAGTCGTGTCTGACTCTTTGCAACCCCATGGACTGCAGTATGCCAGGCTTCCCTGTCCATCACCAACTCCTGGAGCTTAAACTCATGTCCATTGAGTTGGTAATGTCATCCAACCATCTCATCCTCTGTCATCCCCTTCTCCTCCCGCCTTCAATCATTCACAGAATCAAGGTCTTTTTCAATGAGTCAGTTCTTTGCATCAGGTGGCCAAAGGATTGGAGTTTCAGCTTCAATATTCCAATGAATATTCAGGAATGATTTGCTTTAGGATGGACTGGTTGGATCTCCTTGCAGTCCAGGGCACTCTCAAGAGTCTTCTCCAACATCATAGTTCAAAGGCATCAACTCTTCGGGTGCTTAGCTTTCTTTATAGTCCAACTCTCATATCCATACATGACTACTGGAAAAACCAAGCTTTAACTAGACTGACCTTTGTTGTTAAAGTAATGTCTCTGCGTTTTAATATGCTATCTAGGTTGCTCATAACTTTTCTTCCAAGGAGCAAGCATCTTTTAATTTCATTGCTGCAGTCACCATCTGCAGTGATTTTGGAGCCAAAAAAATAGAGTCTGTCACTCTATTTGCATGAAGTGATGGTACCAGATGCTGTGATCTTAGTTTTCTGAGTGTTGAGGTTTAAGCCAACTTTTTCACTCTCCTCTTTCACTTTCATCATGAAGCTCTTTAATTCTTCCTCACTTTCTGCCATAAGTGTGATGTCATCTGCAATTGAGGTTATTGATGTTTCTCCCGGCAATCTTGATTCCAGGTTGTGCTTCATCCAGTCCAGCATTTCTCATTATGTATGTACTCTGCATATGGGGTTAAATAAGCAAGGTGACAATATACAGCCTTGATGTACTCCTTTTCCTACTTGAACCAGTCTGTTGTTCCATGTCCAGTTCTGACTGTTGCTTTTTGACCTGCATACAGATTTTTCAGGAGGCAGGTCAGGTGGTCTGGTATTCCTATCTCTTTCAGAATTTTCCACAGTTTGTTGTGATCCACACAGTCAAAGGTTTTGGCATAATCAATAAAGCAGAAATAGATGTTTTTCTGGAACTCTCTTGCTTTTTTGATGATCCAGTGGATGTTGGCAATTTGATCTCTGGTCCCTCTGCCTTTTCTAAATCCACTTGAACATCTGGAAGTTCACGGTTCACATACTGTTGAAGCCTGGCTTGGAGAATTACCATATGATCCTGTAATTTCACCTCAGGGTATATATCTAAAGGAAATGAAATCACAGTGGCAAAGACCTATTTTCACCTCAGTATTTAATGCAACATTATTTACAATAACCAAAACATGGAAACAGTGTCTAACAGCAAGTAAATGGATAAAGAACATGTAGTTATATGTACAATGGAATTCAGCCACATAAAAGAAGGACATTCTGCTGCTTGTGACAACATGGATGAATCTTTAGGGCATTAGTTAAGTGAACTAAGTCAGAGAAATACAATACTGTCTTATCCACTTACATGTGGAATCTAAAGGAAACAATCCTTCAGAGACAGAGGACAGCTGGTGGTTGCCAAAGGATGAGAAGTAGATAAAATTCTTACAGTCAGAAAGTATTGATACAAAAGCCCAGTTTTAATATAAATAAGTTCTGAGAATATAATGCACAGCATTGTAGTTATAATTAATAATACTATACTATATATTTGAAATTTGCAAGAGGATAATTTTAAAACATCACCACACATAAAAAATTGCAACTACTTGAGGTAGTAGTAAAACTGTTGGTAATGAATAGTCACCACTTTTTAAAGTCTCAGATTGAATTTTAATCAAACTACTGCATCAGAAAAAAATCTGAAAAACTACATTCTATCAAAATAACTAATGGCTCACTATTAACAGAAAATTTACAAAGAAAAAAATCTCTAAGCAAGAGATTTAATTTTAATACTTAACTCCTGTTCCAAATTAATGTTACAAGTTGCTACATTTGCCTCTCTTTACAGATAATTTCCTAAAATAAGACACTAGTATATCTACCATTCTCTGCTGTCAACAGAAGTTTAATTGAGCAGCTTGATTGCATGTCTGAAGAAATAATTTAGTTCAGTTAATATGGAAATGAAATGAAAGTTTCCATAGAGGTTGTGGTTATTGAGGGAGAACCACGGTGAGTAAATGATACAGGCTTCTGGGAAAGGAAGACTCATAAGGGGGTAGAAGGTAGTGAGTAAAGATGTTTGGAGGTCTATATGAATAAAATTGATACACTCATTTTAAAGTCTGCTTTCTTTGAAGTATTTCCTTGGCTAGCAGCTATAGTTTTGTGTAAAGAAAACTATCTGAACCAGAAAGATTGGATTCAGTTCTAAACCCTGCCAATTTCTAGATGCTTGATCTATGAAAAATTAACAAACTTTCCATGTCTTGGTTGTCATATTTCCAAAACAGAGATAGTAATAATATCTCACAGAGTTTTCATGAAGAAAAACAAGATAATTTATATTAAATCTAATGATTATTATTATTATTTTGCTACAGTGATTATTACTAAGACAACGGTTGGATGACTGATGACTAGTATTTACCCAAATATAATTCATTCATACCAGTTCTCTGGATTACATTTTTAATTTAAAAAGCATTTAAAAAATCAAGCCACATTGGTGTTTTTGGAACACATTAGAGAAATCAAAAAGGAAATGGCATTTTAGCTATTAATTATATCATTAAAGTTAATAGCATGGGATATGATGGAAAAAGCTCTGATAGGGCTAAGAAGAGCTTTTAGTGCTGGAGCAAAAAAGAGCCAAGATTACCTCATGCCAAAAAAGCAAGAGAAACAAAAGAAATTAAACTGAACTAAACCAAGAGCTATCATTTAAAGAAGCATGTGCAGTTTTGGAGCCAGGAAGCACTTGTCCCATGAACAATTATGAGTTTTGGGACAATGGTTATATCCTAGCTGATATTCTTTAGTGCCACACTCCAGGCAATTTAAAGCATTGTAATTCTAACACTGATTCACATTTAAGTTATGTTTCTTTATATTCCAGCATATCTATAAATAGACAGTGATATTTAAGTATCCCAATTCTTCACTTAATAATAAAACTTAAGGAATTGTGTCTTTTAAAATATTATACACTCAAAGATTAAGTAGATCCTCAAAATCAATCCAAAACTTTCTCCATAAACCTTATAATGTCAGAACATCCTAGACAATATAATAATCCTGTGACTTTTCATTTAAAGGGAAAATAAATGTTAAAAAAAAAACTCACACACAGCAAATATATGTGTTTTATTTACACAGATAAGAATTTTAGAGTAACTCTGCAAAGCCTATTTAGATATGAAAACATTAATGTTAGTGGAAAACAAAAGTAAGAAACAAAAAAAGTAGCTTTTTGATTTTGATAAGATAAAAATTTAAGTGTTTTATGTACTCATGTTCAATTTTACAAAGTTAAATTAGAAGTCAGTACTCTGGGCTTTCCAGTGGTGCTAATGGTGAAGAACCCGTCTGCCAATGCAGGAAACATGGGTTCGATCATGGGTCGAGAACATCTCCTGGAGGAGGCCTTGGCATCCCACTCCAGTATTCTTGCCTGGAAAATCCCATGGACAGAGAAGCCTGGCGGGCTAGAGTCCATAGGGTCACATAAAGTTGGACACAACTGAAGCGACTGAGCATGCACAAATGCACTCTGGCACAAGAGTAAATTGTAGGAACATATGATGAGGTATTTGATCTTGGTATTCCAAGATGTCTTCTTCTTTATTCTTTCTCTTTCATCCTTGATTATTTAAAAAAATTTTTTAGTACCCCAAGCTATGAATATCCGTAATTTCAAGATTTATTTCTGACTGTAAAGGAATGTTTTGTCAGATTTCTAATGGCTGCAAACCCAGATCCCTAATGTAGACAATATTTGCTATTAGAATGATATGCCTGAGAAACAATAATGGAAGTGTTATGGGTTTTTGCCAATGTGAGCATATGTAAACATCATTTCAAGCTGTAATAACCAACTAAAAAATCTGTAAAAATTAAAAGTGATAAATAATTCCTATCCCTCAGGAATTTGTAACATTGACTAGACTTTATAATGCTTCTAATAGTAAACAGTAATAAAGATACATTAAATTCCCAATATTTATTATAGTATGTCCCAGAGTACATTATTCAGTTCAGTTCAGTCGCTCAGTCATGTCCGAATATTTGCAACCCCATTAACCACAGTATGCCAGGCCTCTCTGTCCATCACCAACCCCCGGAGTTTACCCAAACTCATGTCCATTGAGTCGGTGATGCCATCCAGCCATCTCCTCCTCTGTTGTCAGCTTCTCCTCCTGCCCTCAATCTTTCCCAGCATCAGGGTCTTTTCAGATGAGTCAGCTCTTCACATCAGGTGGCCAAAATAATGGAGTTTCAGCTTCAACATCAGTTCTTCCAATGAACACCCAGGACTGATCTCCTTTAGGATGGACTTGTTGGATCTCCTTGCAGTCCCAGGAACTCTCAAGAGTTCTCCAACACCACAGTTCAAAAGCATTAATTCTTCAGTGCTCAGCTTTCTTTATAGTCCAAATCTCATATGCATCCATGACTACTGGCAAAACCATAGCTTTGACTGGATGACCTTTGTGGGTAGAGTAGAGTCACTGCTTTTGAATAAGCTGTCTATTTTGGTCATACCTTTTATTCCAAGGAGCAAGCATCTTTTAATTTCATGGCTGCAATCACCATCTGCAGTGATTTTGGAGCCCCAAAAATAAAGTCAGCCACTGTTTCCACTGTTTCCCCATCTTTGCCATGAAGTGATGGAACCAGATGCCATGATCTTAGTTTTCTGAATGTTGAGCTTTAAGCCACCTTTTTAACTCTCCTCTTTCACTTTCATCAAGAGGCTCTTTAGTTCTTCACTTTCTGCCATAAGGTGGTGTCTTCTACATATCTGAGGTTATTGATATTTCTCCTGGCAGTCTTGATTCCAGCTTGTGCTTCATCCAGCCCAGCATTTCTCATGATGTACTCTGCTAATAAGTTAAATAAGCAATGTGACAGTATACAGCCTTGACATATACTCCTTTTCCTATTTGGAACCAGTCTGTTGTTCCATGCCCAATTCTAACTGGTGCTTTGTAACCTGCATACAGGTTTCTAAGGAGGCAGGTCAGGTGGTCTGGTATTCCCAATTCTTTAAGGATTTTCCACAGTTTGTTGTGATCCACACAGTCAAAGGCTTTCGCATAGTCAATAAAGCAGATATGTATGTTTTTCTGGAACAATCATGCTGTTTTGATGAACCAATGGATGTTGGTAATTTGATCTCTGGTTCTCTGCCTTTTCTTTATCCAGCTTGAACATCTGGAAGTTCCCAGTTCATGTACTGTTGAAGCCTGGCTTGGAGAATTTTGAGCATTACCTTGCTAGTGTGCAAGATGAGTACAATTGTGCAGTAGTTTGAGCACTTTTTGGCATTGCCTTTCTTTGGGATTGAAATGAAAAATGACCTTTTCCAGTCCTGTGGCCACTGCTGAGTTTTCCAAATTTGCTGGCATATTGAGTGCAACACTTTCACAGCATCATCTTTTAGGATTTGTAATAGCTCAAATGGAACTCCATCATCTCCACTAGCTTTATTCAGAGATGATTACTAAGTCCCAGTTGACTTCACATTCCAGGATGTCTGGCTGTAGGTGAGTCATCACACTATTGTGGTTATCTGGGTCCTGAAGATCTTTTTTGTACAGTTCTTCTGTGTATTCTTGGCACCTCTTCTTAATATCTTCTGCTTCTGTTAGATCCATATGCTTTCTGTCCTTTATTGTGCCCATCTTTGCATGAAATGTTCCCTTGGTATCTCTAATTTTCTTGAAGAGATGTCTAGTCTTTCCCATTCTATTGCTTCCCTCTATTTCTTTTTTTTTTTTTTTTTTTTCTTTTTTAATTTTTATTATTATTATTTTTTTTTCCCAGTGGGTTTTGTCATACATTGATATGAATCAGCCATGGATTTACATGTATTCCCAATCCCGATCCCCCCTCCCACCTCCCTCTCCACCCGATTCCTCTGGGTCTTCCCAGTGCACCAGGCCCGAGCACTTGTCTCGTGCATCCCACTTGGGCTGGTGATCTGTTTCACCATAGATAGTATACATGCTGTTCTTTTCAAATATCCCACCCTCACATTCTCCCACAAAGTTCAAAAGTCTGTTCTGTGTTTCTGTGTCTCTTTTTCTGTTCTGCATATAGGGTTATCGTTATCACCTTTCTAAATTCCATATACATGTGTCAGTATGCTGTAATGTTCTTTATCTTTCTGGCTTACTTCACTCTGTATAATGGGCTCCAGCTTCATCCATCTCATTAGGACTGGTTCAAATGAATTCTTTTTAATGGCTGAGTAATATTCCATGGTGTATATGTACCACAGCTTCCTTATCCATTCATCTGCTGATGGGCATCTAGGTTGCTTCCATGTCCTGGCTATTATAAACAGTGCTGCGATGAACATTGGGGTGCACGTGTCTCTTTCAGATCTGGTTTCCTCAGTGTGTATGCCCAGAAGTGGGATTGCTGGGTCATATGGCAGTTCTATTTCCAGTTTTTTAAGAAATCTCCACACTGTTTTCCATAGCGGCTGTACTAGTTTGCATTCCCACCAACAGTGTAAGAGGGTTCCCTTTTCTCCACACCCTCTCCAGCATTTATTGCTTGTAGACTTTTGGATAGCAGCCATCCTGACTGGCGTGTAATGGTACCTCATTGTGGTTTTGATTTGCATTTCTCTAATAATGAGTGATGTTGAGCATCTTTTCATGTGTTTGTTAGCCATCTGTATGTCTTCTTTGGAGAAATGTCTGTTTAGTTCTTTGGCCCATTTTTTGATTGGGTCATTTATTTTTCTGGAATTGAGCTTCAGGAGTTGCTTGTATATTTTTGAGATTAATCCTTTGTCGGTTTCTTCATTTGCTATTATTTTCTCCCAATCTGAGGGCTGTCTTTTCACCTTACTTATAGTTTCCTTTGTAGTGCAAAAGCTTTTAAGTTTCATTAGGTCCCATTTGTTTAGTTTTGCTTTTATTTCCAATATTCTGGGAGGTGGGTCATAGAGGATCTTGCTTTGATTTATGTCGGAGAGTGTTTTGCCTATGTTCTCCTCTAGGAGTTTTATAGTTTCTGGTCTTACATTTAGATCTTTAATCCATTTTGAGTTTATTTTTATGCAGGATATAAAATTAACACACAGAAATCCCTTGCATTCCTATATACTAACAATGAAAAAACAGAAAGAGAAATTAAGGAAACAATACCATTCACCATTGCAACAAAAAGAATAAAATACTTAGGAGTATATCTACCTAAAGAAACAAAGGACCTATACATAGAAAACTATAAAACACTGATGAAAGAAATCAAAGAGGACACAAACAGATGGAGAAACATACCGTGTTCATGGATTGGAAGAATTAATATTGTCAAAATGGCTATTCTACCCAAAGCAGTCTATAGATTCAATGCAATCCCTATCAAGCTACCAACAGTATTCTTCACAGAACTAGACCAAAGAATTTCACAATTTGTATGGAAATACAAAAAACCTCGAATAGCCAAAGTAATCTTGAGAAAGAAGAATGGAACTGGAGGAATCAACCTGCCTGACTTCAGACTCTACTACAAAGCCACAGTCATCAAGACAGTATGGTACTGGCACAAAGACAGAAATATAGATCAATGGAACAGAATAGAAAGCCCAGAGATAAATCCACGAACCTATGGACACCTTATTTTTGACAAAGGAGGCAAGGATATACAATGGAAAAAAGACAACCTCTTTAACAAGTGGTGCTGGGAAAACTGGTCAACCACTTGTAAAAGAATGAAACTAGAACACTTTCTAACACCATACACAAAAATAAGCTTCCCTCTATTTCTTTGCACTGATCACTGAGGAAGGCTTTCGTATCTCTCCTTCCTATTCGTATCTCTCCTCTCCTATTCCTCCTTCCAAAGGGAACTCTGCATTTAATGGGTATATCTTTCCTTTTCTCCTTTGCTTTTCACTTCTCTTATTTTCACAGTTATTTGTAAGGCCTCCTCAGACATCCATTTTGCTTTTTTGCATTTCTTTTTCTTGGGGATGGTCTTAATCTCTGTCTCCTGTACAATGTCAGAAACCTCCATCCATAGTTCATCAGGTACTCTATCAGATCTAGTCCCTTAAGTCTATTTCTCACTTCCACTGTATAATCATAAGGGATTTGATTTAGGTCATACCTGTATGGTCTAGTGGTTTTCCCCACTTTCTTCAATTTAAGTCTCAATTTGGCAATAAGGAGTTCATGATCTGAGCCAGAGTCAGCTCCCGGTCTTGTTTTTGCTGACTGTATAGAGCTCTTCCATCTTTGGCTGAAAAGGATATAATCAGTCTGATTTTGGTGTTGGCCATCTGGTGATGTCCATGTGTAGAGTCTTCTCTTGTGTTGTTGGAAGAGGGTGTTTGCTATGACCAGTTCATTCTCTTGGCAGAACTCTATTAGCCTTTGTCCTGCTTCATTCCATACTCCAAGGCCAAATTTGCCTGTTACTGCAGGTGTTTCTTGACTTCCTGCTTTTGCATTCCAGTCCATTATAGGTCTTGAAAATCTGAAGACAAATTCAAACATGAAGAGATAACAAATGATAACTGTATCCTTGCTTTTTATCATTATTTATAATTGATAACATAAGTTGCTGAACTGTGGAGTGGTTTGTTAATTGCTTCTCATGTTAACAATATGATGGGATCTTGGAGAATACATCAGTTTGGAAAAGTAAATCCAGTAATTGACTTTTTACAGCCATACTTTTCTATAATGACAGACAAGATCAGTTTAGAGGCAATAATCTGCACCAGGATTTTAAAGCCATACCTTTTGTAGCTATGTTATCATTTGTACCCCTCACAAACTGTTGAGGTTGTTCAGGAAAGATATAAAAATTTAGGAATACACAATATATCTTAAGATTTTCAAGAGTCCATAAGGAAAAGAATGACTGAATTTAGAGTGTTTAAATTCACTGAAGCTATAACTTTTCAATCTAGAGTTTAAGTATAAAATTATGCTACATGTTATATGGTTTAAAGTCTAAAGTCATTCTTGAGCAAATTGTGTTTCCTACGTCTAAGTGTGCCTTTCTTAAAGATTTCTATCACGTGTTTAGTCATTATCTCTTTCAACATTGCCTCTCATGTTAGATATAGATGTTCTCATTTCATTTTTTAGTCTCTTACTCTTTTAAATTTTTTGGTCTTTCTTTTCCTGAGATATATTTGATATGATTAATTCATCTATATCTTTCAGTTCACTTTTGTGTCCTGCAGCACTGGATTAACAGCCAAAGTTTCCCTTTGAAAATTAGATTCTGCAAAAGATAGTATTTCTTTAGTCACCCTGAGACTGCCAGATTTAGCAAATAAAAGCACAGGACAACAAGTTAATTTAGAATTTCACATTTTGCAGGAATACTTTTAGTTTAGTTTTTTTTTTTTTTTTTTTTTAGTATGAGTATGTCATGTGCATTAGTTGGAATATATACTAAAACATTCATTGCTTATCTGAAATTCAAATTTAATTGGGCATCCTTTACATTATCTAGCAACCCTAAGGAAGTTGGCAGACTTCTGTGCTTTGGCACAGTTGGCCTAAAGCAACTTCCCTTCAATCAACGGAATGTCTTTACTTCAGTAGGTGTATTAAAAGAACATTCAAATGAACTGAAATTTCCTGAAAGATATTTGGAAAATAAGGATACCCATAAATATAAAGCACCAAGAAGGTTTAGAGCATTGGAAAGAGACAGAACGGATAGCTATACCCAGATCATTGGTGTGTATGGGTGTGTGAGTTCTTTGGGGACTGAGTTTCAGAAGATCTTAAGGATTAACATGCTGGACACATTTGGGAGCATATTCATTGCATTATACTAGTTGCACTTTAACAACACAAAACAACACGACATATAAACAAAAACCAGAAAGAATTAAGCCCATTAAGATAAAGAACTTAACCTTTAAGAAAATAAACAGAGGAATGTATAAAGTTGGACAAAGAAACAGAGTTAATTTGAAAAAAATGGGTATCAGAGAGGAAGGGTATGCTGAGGCATCGAGAATGCTCAGCAGCTTCACTGCAGGTGTGGACGTGAAAGTTAGCTTCAGAGAGCTCTTCGTCACTATAGGTGGTACAACAAGAAACAACTACCACGTTAAAAATAGGTAGAAAGTCAAAGGCTATAGTAAAAGAAGATAACAAGCTCCCCTCTTAGCACTCCAACAAGTTATTAAAAACCACTACTAAACAGAGTTAAATACATGTAATTCCAGTTTTATAATGATGTGACACAAATTGTTTTATTTCTAAAGTATTTAACAAATGCCAACTCTCCCAATGGTAAAGATTTAACTGTTTCAGTAGTCTACTCAAACAGCTTATTTTAGTTGTCCTAACATGACTAATTGTGTATACCACTGCCTACAGACCTAAAAGCATTAATAAAAATAGATTATATGTGAAGTCACCATGTAAATCTTTAAATTAAAAGCATATGTATATATTTATATATTACATATATGTGTGTGTATATGCATATATATATGAGTAAAGCTTTTATATTATGTTACTGTTGTTGCAGTCCTTTTACCAGGATTATGTCATCATTGGAAAAGTGTAGTAGACATTTTTTTTTTTCTTTTGCATTTTCCCTAAATATCTGAAATTATCATGTGTGTGAGTTTGTGTAGGTGTGTGTGGCATGTATGTAGGATGTTAATGAGGGGGTATGTTAACAATATAAAGAGAAAAATAATATGGAAAGTAGGTCTCAGCTACTTGCTGAGTCATTGTGAAAAATAGTAACAGAAAACTTTTAATTATTTATGCAATGAATTCCAAGCACCTTATTCTATAATAGCACATATATTCTAAAATTTACATGACATTTAATTGAAAGGGGGTTCTCTATCAATTTCTTCAGTTTTGTTTGGAACTGAAAAGAGATGTCTAAATACAATATATTTTGTTTGGGGAGAAGGGTGTTTACAATTAATGTGTCATGTCTTCAATATTTTGCCATTTCTCTTTAAAGAAAGGCTCAGAATTCATTGTGAAATTAGAATTTGCATATAGGTTGTAAAAATATCTACTTACATTGAGTGAAATCCATGATTGTGACTTATATTTGCAAATTATAAAGGAAACTTTTAAGACATTTTCTGTCAGTGTTTACTGAGTAGCTATGCAATTCTTTTAATGTGGCCATAATTCATATATATATATATATATCCTGGATAATTTGCTCTTCAGAAGAGTATATCATGGAAAAATAGGCTGAATTTAGTAAAGTACTTTGGAGACAGGATAACATAATTATTGAAAGCCCAGATTGTGTTTTCAAACTGTAAGTATTCAAATCATGCATTCATCACTAATTGTATGACAGTTGGGGATTTTCTTAATCTTCTTTTTCTTCCCTTTTATTTAAAATGTGAAGGAAATAGGAGTATTTATTTCCAAAGTTTTGCGTTTAAAATCTCAGAAGGCCAACATGGTCTCATAGTTAAGAGTATAGAATCTGGAGCCAGATAATTTGGATTCAAGTCTCAATTCTGCAATTTACTAGTCATTTAGCTCTGAAGGAAAAAAAGTGATTAATTTCCTCTGCATCAGTTTTCACCTTTGTAAAATTAGAATAATAGTATTAACTAGCTCATACACTCATTATGTGAATTTATTCATGTGAAATGCTTAGAACAATAACCACATTAGATGAATCATGTAAACTATTCCTTAATCTTGTATAAATTGAAAGACTTAACAAAAGTAAAGAAAGCTCTTAAGCTACACTTAGGAAAAAAATCAATGCTTAATTGTTATTACCTATTGTATTAGTTTCTACTAGCTGCTGTAAAAAATGACCACAAATTTGACCACCTTAAGACCTTAGGAAGAATTGCTATCAACAAAGTTACTGGAGGTAATGGATTCTACCTGAGCCATTTGAAATCCTAAAAGATGATGCTGTTAAAGTTTTCCAAATTTGCTCTTAAAAAGCCTTTGACTGTATGGATCACAACAAACTGTGGAAAATTCTTAAAGAGATGGAAATAAAGGCCATCTTAACTGTCTCCTGAGAAACCTGTATGCACGATAGGAAGCAACAGTTAAAACTGGATATGGAACAATGGATTGGTTCAAAATAGGGAAAGAGTAAAACAAAGCTGTATATTGTCACTCTATTTAATTTATATGCAGAGTACATCATTGGAAATGTGAATGAGTCACAAGCTGGAATCAAGATTGCCAGGAGAAATATCAACAATCTCAGATATGCAGATGATAACACTCTAGTGACAGAAAACAGAGAGAAACTAAAGAGCCTCTTGATGAGGGTGAAAGAGGAGAGTGAAGGACCTGGCTCAACATTCTATAAATTAAGATCAAGAAATTCAGTCCCATCACTTCATGGCAAATAGAAGGGGAAAAAGTGGAAGCAGTGAGAGATTTTATTTCCTTGGGCTTTATCTAACATCACTGTGGATGGTGACTTCTGCCTTTAAATTAGAAGATGCTTGCTTCTTGGAAAGAAAGTTATGACAAACCTAGACAGTATATTAAAAGGAAAGGCATCACTTTGTCATCAGAGGTCCATCTAGTCAAAGCTATTGTTTTTCTAGTAGTCATGCACGGATGTGAGATTTGGACATTGGAAAAGGCTGAGCACTGAAGAATTGATGTTTTTGTTTTTTTTTGTTTTTTTTTTTTTAATTTTTTTTTATTATTATTATTATTTTTTTCCAGTGGGTTTTGTCATACATTGATATGAATCAGCCATGGATTTACATGTATTCCCAATCCCGATCCCCCCTCCCACCTCCCTCTCCACCCGATTCCTCTGGGTCTTCCCAGTGCACGAGGCCGGAGCACTTGTCTCGTGCATCCCTCCTGGGCTGGTGATCTGTTTCACCATAGATAGTATACATGCTGTTCTTTTGAAATATCCCACCCTCACATTCTCCCACAAAGTTCAAAAGTCTGTTCTGTATTTCTGTGTCTCTTTTTCTGTTCTGCATATAGGGTTATCGTTATCACCTTTCTAAATTCCATATACATGTGTCAGTATGCTGTAATGTTCTTTATCTTTCTGGCTTACTTCACTCTGTATAATGGGCTCCAGCTTCATCCATCTCATTAGGACTGGTTCAAATGAATTCTTTTTAATGGCTGAGTAATATTCCATGGTGTATATGTACCACAGCTTCCTTATCCATTCATCTGCTGATGGGCATCTAGGTTGCTTCCATGTCCTGGCTATTATAAACAGTGCTGCGATGAACATTGGGGTGCACGTGTCTCTTTCAGATCTGGTTTCCTCAGTGTGTATGCCCAGAAGTGGGATTGCTGGGTCATATGGCAGTTCTATGTCCAGTTTTTTAAGAAATCTCCACACTGTTTTCCATAGCGGCTGTACTAGTTTGCATTCCCACCAACAGTGTAAGAGGGTTCCCTTTTCTCCACACCCTCTCCAGCATTTATTGCTTGTAGACTTTTGGATAGCAGCCATCCTGGCTGGCGTGTAATGGTACCTCATTGTGGTTTTGATTTGCATTTCTCTAATAATGAGTGATGTTGAGCATCTTTTCATGTGTTTGTTAGCCATCTGTATGTCTTCTTTGGAGAAATGTCTGTTTAGTTCTTTGGCCCATTTTTTGATTGGGTCATTTATTTTTCTGGAATTGAGCTGCAGGAGTTGCTTGTATATTTTTGAGATTAATCCTTTGTCTGTTTCTTCATTTGCTATTATTTTCTCCCAATCTGAGGGCTGTCTTTTCACCTTACTTATAGTTTCCTTTGTAGTGCAAAAGCTTTTAAGTTTCATTAGGTCCCATTTGTTTAGTTTTGCTTTTATTTCCAATATTCTGGGAGGTGGGTCATAGAGGATCTTGCTTTGATTTATGTCGGAGAGTGTTTTGCCTATGTTCTCCTCTAGGAGTTTTATAGTTTCTGGTCTTACATTTAGATCTTTAATCCATTTTGAGTTTATTTTTGTGTATGGTGTTAGAAAGTGTTCTAGTTTCATTCTTTTACAAGTGGTTGACCAATTTTCCCAGCACCACTTGTTAAAGAGGTTGTCTTTTTTCCATTGTATATCCTTGCCTCCTTTGTCAAAGATAAGGTGTCCATAGGTTCGTGGATTTATCTCTGGGCTTTCTATTCTGTTCCATTGATCTATATTTCTGTCTTTGTGCCAGTACCATACTGTCTTGATGACTGTGGCTTTGTAGTAGAGTCTGAAGTCAGGCAGGTTGATTCCTCCAGTTCCATTCTTCTTTCTCAAGATTACTTTGGCTATTCGAGGTTTTTTGTATTTCCATACAAATTGTGAAATTCTTTGGTCTAGTTCTGTGAAGAATACTGTTGGTAGCTTGATAGGGATTGCATTGAATCTATAGACTGCTTTGGGTAGAATAGCCATTTTGACAATATTAATTCTTCCAATCCATGAACACGGTATGTTTCTCCATCTGTTTGTGTCCTCTTTGATTTCTTTCATCAGTGTTTTATAGTTTTCTATGTATAGGTCCTTTGTTTCTTTAGGTAGATATACTCCTAAGTATTTTATTCTTTTTGTTGCAATGGTGAATGGTATTGTTTCTTTAATTTCTCTTTCTGTTTTTTCATTGTTAGTATATAGGAATGCAAGGGATTTCTGTGTGTTAATTTTATATCCTGCAACTTTACTATATTCATTGATTAGCTCTAGTAATTTTCTGGTAGAATCTTTAGGGTTTTCTATGTAGAGGATCATGTCATCTGCAAACAGTGAGAGTTTTACTTCTTCTTTTCCTATCTGGATTCCTTTTACTTCTTTTTCTGCTCTGATTGCTGTGGCCAGCACTTCCAACACTATGTTGAATAGTAGTGGTGAGAGTGGGCACCCTTGTCTTGTTCCTGATTTCAGGGGAAATGCCTTCAATTTTTCACCATTGAGGGTGATGCTTGCTGTGGGTTTGTCATATATAGCTTTTATTATGTTGAGGTATGTTCCTTCTATTCCTGCTTTTTGGAGAGTTTTAATCATAAATGAGTGTTGAATTTTGTCAAAGGCTTTCTCTGCATCTATTGAGATAATCATATGGTTTTTATCTTTCAATTTGTTAATGTGGTGTATTACATTGATTGATTTGCGGATATTAAAGAATCCTTGCATTCCTGGGATAAAGCCCACTTGGTCATGGTGTATGATTTTTTTAATATGTTGTTGGATTCTGTTTGCTAGAATTTTGTTAAGGATTTTTGCATCTATGTTCATCAGTGATATTGGCCTGTAGTTTTCTTTTTTTGTGGCATCTTTGTCTGGTTTTGGAATTAGGGTGATGGTGGCCTCATAGAATGAGTTTGGAAGCTTACCTTCTTCTGCAATTTTCTGGAAGAGTTTGAGTAAGATAGGTGTTAGCTCTTCTCTAAATTTTTGGTAGAATTCAGCTGTGAAGCCATCTGGTCCTGGGCTTTTGTTTGCTGGAAGATTTTTGATGACAGTTTCGATTTCCTTGCTTGTGATGGGTCTGTTAAGATCTTCTATTTCTTCCTGGTTCAGTTTTGGAAGGTTATACTTTTCTAAGAATTTGTCCATTTCATCCAAGTTGTCCATTTTATTGGCATAGAGCTGCTGGTAGTAGTCTCTTATGATCCTTTGTATTTCAGTGTTGTCTGTTGTGATCTCTCCATTTTCATTTCTAATTTTGTTAATTTGGTTTTTCTCTCTTTGTTTCTTAATGAGTCTTGCTAATGGTTTGTCAATTTTGTTTATTTTTTCAAAAAACCAGCTTTTAGCTTTGTTGATTTTTGCTATGGTCTCTTTAGTTTCTTTTGCATTTATTTCTGCCCTGATTTTTAAGATTTCTTTCCTTCTGCTAACTCTGGGGTTCTTCATTTCTTCCTTCTCTAATTGCTTTAGGTGTAGAGTTAGGTTATTTAATTGGTTTTTTTCCTGTTTCTTGATGTAAGCCTGTAATGCTATGAACCTTCCCCTTAGCACTGCTTTTACAGTGTCCCATAGGTTTTGGGTTGTTGTGTTTTCATTTTCATTCATTTCTATACATATTTTGATTTCTTTTTTGATTTCTTCTATGATTTGTTGGTTATTCAGAAGCGTGTTATTTAGCCTCCATATGTTTGAAGTTTTAACAATTTTTTTCCTGTAATTGAGATCTAATCTTACTGCACTGTGGTCAGAAAAGATGACTGGAATGATTTCAATTTTTTTGAATTTTCCAAGACCAGATTTATGGCCCAGGATGTGATCTATTCTGGAGAATGTTCCGTGTGCACTTGAGAAAAAGGTGAAGTTGATTGTTTTGGGGTGAAATGTCCTATAGATATCAATTAGGTCTAGCTGGTCCATTGTGTCCTTTAAGGTTTGTGTTTCCTTGTTAATTTTCTGTTTAGTTGATCTATCCATAGTTGTGAGTGGGGTATTAAAGTCTCCCACTATTATTGTGTTACTATTAATTTCCTCTTTCATACTTGTTAGCGTTTGCCGTACATATTGCGGTGCTCCTATGTTGGGTGCATATATATTTATAATTGTTATATCTTCTTTTTTGATTGATCCTTTGATCATTATGTAGTGTCCTTCTTTGTCTCTTTTCACTTCCTTTATTTGAAAGTCTATTTTATCTGATATGAGTATTGCGACTCCTGCTTTCTTTTGGTCTCCGTTTGCATGAAATATTTTTTTCCAGCCCTTCACTTTTAGTCTATATGTGTCTCTTGTTTTGAGGCGGGTCTCTTGTAGACAGCATACATAGGGGTCTTGTTTTTGTATCCATTCAGCCAATCTTTGTCTTTTGGTTGGGGCATTCAACCCATTTACATTTAGGGTAATTATTGATAGGTGTGGTCCCGTTGCCATTTACTTTGTTGTTTTGGGTTCACATTTATAAAACCTTTCTGCATTTCCTGTCTAGAGAAGATCCTTTAGCATTTGTTGAAGAGCTGGTTTGGTGGTGCTGAATTCTCTCAGCTTTTGCTTATCTGTAAAGCTTTTGAATTCTCCTTCATATCTGAATGAGATCCTTGCTGGATACAGTAATCTAGGTTGTAGGTTATTCTCTTTCATTACTTTCAGTACGTCCTGCCATTCCCTTCTGGCCTGGAGGGTTTCTATTGATAGATCAGCTGTTATCCTTATGGGAATCCCTTTGTGTGTTATTTGTTGTTTTTCCCTTGCTGCTTTTAATATTTGTTCTTTGTGTTTGATCTTTGTTAATTTGATTAATATGTGTCTTGGGGTGTTTCGCCTTGGGTTTATCCTGTTTGGGACTCTCTGGGTTTCTTGGATTTGGGTGGCTATTTCCTTCCCCATTTTAGGGAAGTTTTCAGCTATTATCTCCTCGAGTATTTTCTCATGGCCCTTCTTTTTGTCTTCTTCTTCTGGAACTCCTATGATTCGAATGTTGGGGCGTTTCACAGTGTCCCAGAGGTCCCTGAGGTTGTCCTCATTTCTTTTGATCCTTTTTTCTTTTTTCCTCTCTGCTTCATTTATTTCCACCATTTTATCTTCTACCTCACTTATCCTATCTTCTGCCTCCGTTATTCTACTCTTGGTTCCCTCCAAAGTGTTTTTGATCTCATTCATTGCATTATTCATTTGTAATTGACTCTTTTTTATTTCTTCTAGGTCTTTATTAAACATTTCTTGCATCTTTTCAATCTTTGTCTCCAGGCTATTTATCTGTAACTCCATTTTGTTTTCAAGATTTTGGATCATTTTTATTATCATTATTCTAAATTCTTTTTCAGGTAGATTCCCTATCTCCTCCTCTTCTGTTTGACTTGGTGGGCATTTTTCATGTTCCTTTACCTGTTGGGTATTTCTTTGCCTTTTCATCTTGTTTAGATTGCTGTATCTGGAGTGGGCTTTCTGTATTCTGGAGGTCTGTGGTTCCTTTTTGTTGTGGAGGATTAACCCAGTGGGTGGGGTTAGACGATTGGCTTGTCAAGGTTTCCTGATTAGGGAAGCTTGCATCAGTGTTCTGGTGCGTGGAACTTGATTTCTACTCTTTGGAGAGCAATGGAGTGCCCAGTAATGAGTTTTGAGATGGGTCTATGTGTTAGGTGTGACCTTGGGCAGCCTGTATGTTGATGTTCAGGGCTATGAATTGATGTTTTTGAATTATGGCACTGGAAGAAATCTCTTGAGAGTCCCTTGGATAGCAAGGAGATCAAGCCAGTCAGTCCTAAAGGAAATCAAATGTGAATATTCATTGGAAAGACTGATGCTAAAGCTGAAGCTCCAATATTTTAACCACCTAATATGAAGAGCTGACTCATTGGAAAATGCCCTGATGCTGGGAAAGATTGAAGGCAGGAGGAGAAGAGGGCTGCAGAGGATGAAATAGTTGAACAGCATCATTGAGTCAATGGCCATAAACTTGAGCAAATTCTGGGAGATAGTGGACAACAGGGAAGCCTGGCATGCTGTAGTACATGGGATTGTGAAGAGTTGGACACAACTTAGCAACTGAACAACGACAATAGTTCCTATTAGCTGCTGTAAAAAAAAGACCACAAATTTGTGGCTTATAATAATAGAAATGTATTATTTCATAGTTCTAGAGTGCTGAAGTTTGAAAATAAGGTCAGGGCCTTATTTTCCACTGGAGACTTAAGGGATAATCTCCTTGCTTCCTTCAACTTGTGGTGGCTGGTAGCAGCAACTTGTCACCATGGCACATCTCCCTCTGCTGGTCTCCATATTGTTTCTCCTCCAGATGTTTGGTGTTTATCTCCCGCTGCGTCTTTCTTGTAAGGATATTTGTGATGATATTTAGAGTTCACTGAAATAATCCAGGATGATATACTCATTTCAAGGTCCTTATCTTAAGCACATATGCACAGACCATTTTTTCAAATAAAATGATATTTTCATATTCTAGAGATTATAACATGAATACAACTTTGGGAGCTGATATCAGCCTATGATATTTAAGGGACTTATTTGCCCTTAGTTAATATCTGAGGTTATTGATATTTCTCCCAGCAATCTTGATTCCCACTTCTGCTTCATCCAGTCCAGCATTTCTCATGATGTACTCTGCATGTAACTTAAATAAGCAGGGTGACAATATACAGCATTGACGTACTCCTTTCCTGATTTGGAATCAGTCTGTTGTTCCATGTCCAGTTCTAACTGGTGCTTTTCGACCTGCATACAGATTTCTCACGAGGCAAGTCAGGTAGTCTGGTATTCCCAACTCTTGAAGAATTTTCTGCAGTTTGTTGTGATCCACACGGTCAAAGGCTTTCGCATAGTCAATAAAGCAGAAATAGATGTTTTCCTGGAACTCTCTTGCTTTTTTGATGATCCAACAGATGTCGGCTATTTGATCTCTGGTTCATCTGCCTTTTATTTATCTAGTTTGAACATCTGGAAGTTCACGGTTCGCGTGCTGTTGAAGCCTGGCTTGGATAATTTTGAGCATTACTTTACTAGCATGTGAGATGAGTGCAATTGTGCTGTAGTTTGAACATTCTTTGGCATTGCCTTTTTTTGGGATTGGAATGAAAACTGACCCTTTCCAGTTCCATGGCCAGTGCTGAGTTTTCCAAATGTGCTGGCATATTGAGTGCAACACTTTCACAGCATCATCTTTTAGGATTTGAAATAGCTCAACTGGAATTCCATCATCTCCACTAGCTTTATTCGTGGTGATGCTTCCTAAGGTTCCCTTGACTTCACATTCCAGGGTGTCTGGCTCTAGGTGAGTGATCACACTATTGTGGTTATTTGGGTCCTGAAGATCTTTTTTGGACAGTTCTTCTGCGTATTCTTGCCACCTCTTCTTAATATCTTCTGATTCTGTTAGGTCCTTACCATTTCTGTCCTTTATTGTTTCCATCATTGCATGAAATGTTCCCTTGGTATCTCTAATTTTCTTGAAGAGATCTCTAGTCTTTCCCATTCTATTGCTTCCCTCTATTTCTTTGCGTTGATCACTGAGGAAGGCTTTTGTATCTTTCCTTGCTATTCTTTGGAACTCTGCATTCAAATGGATATATCTTTCATTTTCTCCTTTGCCTTTAGCTTCTCTTCTTTTCTCAGCTAAATGTAATGCCTCCTCAGACATCCATTTTGCCTTTGGGCACTTCTTTTTCTCTGGGACGGTCTTGATCCCTGCCTCCTGTACAATGTCACAAACCTCAGTCCATACTTCTTCAGGCATGCTGTCTATCAGACTTAATCCCTTGAATCTATTTCTCACTTCCACTGTATAATCATAAGGGATTTGATATAGGTTATGCCTGAATGGTCTAGTGGTTTTCCCTACTTTCTTCAATTTAAGTCTGAATTTGGCAATAAGGAGTTCATGACCTGAGCTACAGTCAGCTCCCAGTCTTGGTTTTTCTGACTGTGTAAAGCTTCTCCATCTTTGGCTGCAGAGAATATAATCGATCGATTTTGGTATTGACCATCTGGTGCTGTCCTTGTGTAGAGTCTTCTCTTGTGTTTTTGAAAAAGGGTGTTTGCTATGACCAGTCAGTGTTTTCTCTTGTCAAAACTCTGTTATCCTTTTCCCTGCTTCATTTTGTACTCCAAGGCCAAATTTGCCTGTTACTCCAGGGATCTCTTGACTTCCTACTTTTGCATTCCAGTCCCCTATAATGAAAAGGACATCTTTTTTGGGTATTAGTTCTAGAAAATGTTGTATGTCTTCATACAACCATTATATTGGGTTGACCAAAAAGTTTGTTCTGGTTTTTCCATAAGATTTTACAGTATAACCCAAACAAATGTTTTTGCTAACCTAATATATATGTTTCTCCATTGTTTTCAAACATAGCTATTCTAGTAATGGAAAATGTACAGTATGCTAAAGCATTGATAATTTTTTCAGTCCTTGACAGTGTATAAATTAGAATAGTGCATGTTAAATAGTAGTGAAAATGAGTTGTTTTCTTACCACTGGTTCTTAATATGCCAGTCTTACTCAACTGTAACAAGTGCTTTATATTTAATTTTTCCAGTCATTTACCTTCCACTGAATTATAAAGTAATTCATGAGACTTAATGCAGTCTTAAATGTAAAAGGTACAGTGAATGCTAAATATTATATAGAAATTAATTTGTAGGTTGACTTGAACTTTGATTTAAATCTTTCCTAAAGAGCAGTCATAACCCTGGAGCCCATGAATCTCTGAAATCATATGACTGATTTTAGTCATAAGTACATGTTTTCTGAAAAGAAACTTTAAAATATCCTTCAGTCTTTCAAGATTGTCAGTGGTCCAAATATTTTTAAAATGATAGCTCTTAAGGCCATCGAATGAGGGAACACTTCAAATTTATGGTGGCATCATCTGAACATAATCATTTCATTCATCCCACAAATTCTGTTCCTTGTTAGGTAGAATTCCATGCAAGCTGCCTGGATTATAGGAAACCAGTAATGTCAATAATAACCCTCTTTCCTTTCTTTTGAGTTGAACAATTGAGAGAGAGGGCTAAGAGTCGAGCAGATGCATCTGAAAATATCATTCATATTTTTTGTTAAAGCTATTTGCAGAATGCGATCTTACTCCATACCCAAGTAAGTTTGCTGATACACTCCCCCCGCTCCCAAATATAACTGTTAACCCCAAAACTGTCAATCTCTCCTATGGCCACATTGTCAAGCTTACATTAACCTTAAACACAGAGGACCACTGCCAAGGGCTAACATCTTCAGCTACTTCTCCATTTCTCACCAACTAGTTAACTCACTCCTCCAGAGTGTAGATGATATCAGAAGATCTTCAAGGATGTCTTTACATATAGCAACCTGAGGAGAGGAGTTTAAGTGCTCTTTTACGATTCTCCACCTTTTTCTCTTATTATGTTTCACCTGAAATCTATAAGAAGGTTATCAGTGTATGGGGACATTTCTGCTTTTACTTTCTAAAGTATCTTCTCATAGTTTCCTGATTGTATTTATAGGGCCACCAGTGGATCATATGCTTTTTCTCCAACAATACTACAAAGTGGGCCATAAAGGTTAATTATTAACAGCCATTCTGTATCTAAGACAGATATTTAACTTGCTATTTTTCATTATAAAGAAAGCTTTTTATAATAATTTTATCCCATGAAACCCATCAGAAGTGTTTCAACAAAGGTAAATAACATTGTAAGTGATTAACAATAATAAAACAGTGATGCAGAAGGCATAAATGTGAATATGTTTTTCATATATTAAAATTCTTACTAGATCTCAAAGTTTAAATGTTAAATTTGTTTTCATGTTCGAGTTTCTGAGAATTAAAACCCTAGAAATTACAATTAAAATCAATTTTTTACTGCATTAATAAATAAAAATCCAAAGAAAGGAAAACCCAAAATTCATATATCTTGATGTTTTGTTCTGATCATCATAAGGCAAATCTTTTTTCCAATGCTTTGAGGAATATGGAGTTTTTTTGACTGGTAGAATATGCTATTTCACTCTAGAGTGAAGACAGTGTCCTCAGAATCTCAATAAGATAACCTGTTTTTTTCTGTGTATCATATTTAGAGTCCCAATAAAGAAAAGGCACACAAAAGATTTTACAGTGCTTACCTTCTTAACCCAACACACATACACTTTCACATGCATGCATACACTAACAAAGACTAGAAAATGTAGAAATGCCTGCCCTCCTAGAGCACAACAACTTATGGAAAAACCAGACCAAACTCTTTGGCCAACCCAATGTATAAAGAAATGTATCTTTTAAAGAAGCTTTCTTCCCTTCTCCCAGTCTTATTATTACTTATTTATTTATCAGAGGAATCATCCTTGGGACATTTCAGAACTGAGGCTTATGATAACATTTCTTAGATTTCTAGTGAGATACGCTTAGTGCTTCATTTTCACTTGCTGTTACTCCTTTCAAGGTTCTTAATTTGCGTTAGTTCAATCTCTAGCTTAAATAGATCCTTTTCACTTCTATTTCAGCTCTACCACTGTTTGCTGCATTTAAGTTAACATATTCCTTCTCTCTTTCATTCACCCGCTGGCCCATAAATAAGTGTATTCATTCAATCATTTCCAATATCTTATCGTTTTTTTTTTTGTTTGTTTTTTTTTTTTTTTTCTGTTAGGTTTCTCTGTGGCCTCAGTCACACATTTAGATTTAAAAACAAAATATCTAGTTCTTTTCTAATATCCTTTGTAAGACCAGTTACAACATGGCTTTTAATTTTTTAATGTCTATTTTTTAACTGGGGTATAGCTGATTTGCAATGTTGTGTTAGTTTCTGCTGTAAAGCAAAGTAAATCAGTTATACATAGACGTATATCCACTCTTGTTAAGATTCTTTTCCTATATAGGTCATTACAGAATATTGAGTAGGGTTCTTTGTTCTGTACAATAGGTCCTTATTAGCTGTCTGTCTGTTGTTGTTTTTAGTCGTTAAGTCATATCCAACTCTTTGTGACCCCCATAGGCTGACTGTAGCCTTCCAGACTCCTCTGTCCATGGGATTTCCCAGGCAAGAATACTGGAAAGGGTCACCATTTCTTTCCCCAGGGATTCTCTGAGACCCAGGGATCAAACCTGAGCCTCCTGCATTGGCAGCCGGATTCTTTACCACTGGGCCACCAGGGATGCCCGTTGGTTCTCTGCTTTATTTGTTTATTATAGTAGTGTGCACTGGTCAAATCTGATCCCCCAATTTATCCCTCCCCTCTTTTCCCCTCAGTAACCCTGTTAGTTTTCTACATTTGTGAATCTATTTCTGTTTTATAATTAAGTTAGCTTGTATTATTTTGTTTTAGATTCCACATATGATATTTGTCTTTATCTATCTGACATTTCTCACTTAGTGTGATAATCTATAGGTGCATTCATGTTTCTGCAAATGGCATTATTTCAAAGATATGATTTTTTTAAAAATTCATATTTACTTATCCTACCCCTGAAAATCTCACTCTGCTTTTTCTTGTCATTTTAGTCTATTATCTACTATCCAGCCATTTTTTTAAAGCTATCACCCTGTTCTTTTGGGCTAGTCAAGAATGCCACAGCTTCTATTCTGAGAGATATTTTAAATGACTATATTATTGCTGTTTTTTGTTTTCGTTGTTGTGCAGGTTTTGCTGACATTTGCTTAATGATTTTTCAGGATTAATTCTTTTTTAAAAGAGCAGTTTTCAGTTTATAATAAAACTGAGTGAGAGTTACAGATATTTGCTATAAACCCCCTGCCCTGCAATACGCATGGGCTTCCCCATTATCAGCATCATTCATCAAAGTGGTTTATGTTTTAACCACTGATGAACTTATATTTACAAGTCATAATCATCCAACATCCAAACTGTATCTAAGGTTTCACTCTTGGTATTGTACACTGACTCGGTATTATGCATTGGGTTTGGACAAAATGTGTGTGTGTATGTGTGTGTGTGTGTGTGTGTGTGTGTGTGTGTGTATCAGTCATCCAGTCCTCTCTAATTCTTTGTGACCCCATGAACTGTAGCCTGCTAGGCTCTTCTGTCCATGGTTTTTCCCAGGCAAGAACACTGGGTGTGTTGCCGTTTCTTTCTCTGGGGGATCATCGCAATCCAGGGATTGAACCTGCTTCTCCTGCATTGCAGGCACATTCTGTATCATCTGAGTCACCAGGGAAGCCCAGACAAAACAGGCATGCAGTGGTAAAAAGTCTGCCTGCAATGCAGGAGACGTGGGCTCAATCACTGGGTCAGGAAGATACCCTGGAGAAGGAATGACAACCACTACCACTGAGTCAGACACCACTGAGCATAGCAGCACACACACAGTGTATTTGTAGGACAAAACATAATTCTACATATTCATCACTGTAAAAATCTTTAGTGCTCTGCCTCTCCATCTATCCTCACCTTCACACCTTTGGCACCCACTGATCTTTTAGTACATTGTCTCTATAGTTTTGCCTTTCAGGAATAATTATTTAAATTCTGTTTTTGGTTTTTTTTTTTTTTGTCATATATGGCCACTGATGTTTCTTCTCAGTTAACTTAGAGGGCTACTAATGATTAGTTTTAAATGTCTTGAACCATGAATCTTTTGCCTATTGCCCCAGAGGGCCTGTGTCTGTGTTTGGGTAGGACTTTAATACTCATGCAGTTTATAATTCTGCCTTAAGTTTCACTTTCTGCTCACATAGGACCTCAGGGTCAACCAGAAGTGAGAGTTTGTGCTATTTTCCATCAGCAGGGTTCTGGACACAGTGTTACCCTTGCAGAGTGTTTAGGTCTCCTGTAATATTTCAGAGTTTTTCAAATCTCCTTCTGAATATCTCCTTCCCTAGGTATTTTGATCCATCTCTTCATTTTTGATCCATCTCTCCTTTACCACAACATATATCACAACTTTATGGAGCTGTGTTTTAATATGTATTTCAATCACTATATTCAACAAAGACCCTGAGGATAGGGCTTACTCCCTTGATGTAAACTCCTTGTTGTTGTTCAGTTGCTAAATTGTGTCCAATTCTTTGCCACCTCATGGACAGCAGGACTCCAGGCTTCTCAGTCCTCCTCTATCTCTGAGAGTCTACTCAAATTTATGTCCATCGAGCTGGTGATACTATCTAACCTTCTCATCCTCTGCCCCCCCCCCCCATTCTTCTTTACCTTCAAACTTTCTCAGAATTAGGGCCTTTTCCAATGAGTCAGCTTTTTGCATCAGGTCAAAATATTGGAGCTTCAGAATCAGTGGTGATGGTGGTGGTTTAGTCGCTAAGTCGTGTCCGACTCTTGTGACCCCATGGACTGTAACCCACCAGGCACCTCTGTCCATGGGATTTTCCAGGCAAGAATACTGGAGTGGATTGCCATTTCCTTCTCCAGGGAATCTTCCTGATCCAGGAATCGAACCTGGGTCTCCTGCATTGTAGGCAGATTCTTTACTCACTGAGCTATGATGGAAGCCTTCTGAATCAGTACTTCCAAAGTATATTCAGCCTTTATTTCTTTTAGAATTGACTGATTTTATCTCCTTGCAGACCAAGGGACTCTCAAGAGTCTTCTGCATGCGTGCTAAGCTGCTTCAGTCATGGCTGACTCTTTAAAACCCTATGGACCATAGACCGCCAGGCTCCTCTGTCCATGGCATTCTCTAGGCAGCGATACTGGAGTAGATTAGCATACCCTACTCCAGGGGATCTTCCAGACCCGGGAATTGAACCCACATCTCTTAAGTCTCCTGCATTGTCAGGTTGGTTCTTTACAATTAATGCAACCTGGGAAGCTCCAAGAGTCTTCTCCAGCACCACAATTTGAAAGCATCAGTTCTTCAGGGCTCACCCTTCTTTATGGTCCAGCTCTCACATCTGTACATGACAGCTGAAAAAAAACACAGGTTTGACTATACAGAACTTTGTAGGCAAAGTGGTGTCTCTGATTTTTAATACTTTGTCTAGATTTGTGATAGCTTTCCTTCCAAGGAACAAGCATCTTTTAATTTTGTGACTGCAGTCACTGTCCAAGTGATTTTGGAGCCCAGGAAAATAAAATGTCACTGCTTCCACTTTTCCCCCTTCTATTTGCCATGGGACCAGAGTCCATGATCTTAGTTTTTTGAGTGTAGAGTTTTAAGCTAACATTTTCATGCTCCTCTTTCACCGTCATCAAGAGGCTTTTAGGGCAGTGTCATCTGCATATCTGAAGTTATTGATATTTCTCCCGGCAATCTTGATTCCAGCTTGTGATTCATCCAGCATGGCATTTCACATGATGTACTCTGCATATAAGTTAAATAAGCAGGGTGACAATATACAGCCTTGACATACCCCTTTCCCAATTGTGAATCAGTCAGCTGTTCCATGTAAAGTTCTGTTGCTTCTTGACTGGCATACAGGTTTCTCAGGAGAGAGGTAAGGTAGTCTGGTATTCTCATCACTTTAAGAATTTTTCAGTTTGTTGTGATCCACACAGTCAAAGTCTTTAGGGTAGTCAATGAAGTAGATGTTTTTCTAGAATTCTCTTGCTTTTTATATGATACAACAAATGTTGGCAATTTGATCTCTGGTTCCTCTGCCTTTTCTAAACCCAGCTTGTAAATCTGGAAGTTGGGTCACACACTGCTGAAGCCTAAGCAAAGCCTTATGAGCACATGAAATGAACACAATTGTATGATAGTTTGAACATTCTTTGGCAATGCCCTTCTTTGGGATTGGAAAGAAAACTGACCAGTCTCCAGTCCTGAGACTACTGCTGAGTTTTCCAAATTTGCTGGCATATTGAGTGCCGCACTTTCACAGCATCATCTTTTAGGACTTGAAATAGCTCAGCTGGAATTCCATCACCTTCACTAGCTTTGTTCTTAGTGATGCTTCCTAAGCCCATTTGACTTCACACTCCAGGATGTCTGGCTCTAGGTGAGTGACCACACCATTGTGGATATCCAGGTCATTGAGACCCTTTTTGTGTAGTTCTTTTGTGTATTCTTGCCACCTCTTCTTAATCTCTTCTGCTTCTGTGTCCTTACCATTTCTGTCGTTCATCATGCCCATCCTTGCATGAAATGTTCCCTTAATAGCTCCAGTTTTCTTGAAGAGATCTCTAGTCTTTCCCATTCTATTGTTTCATTCTATTACTTTGCATTGTTCATTTTAAAAGGCCTTCTCATTTCTCCTTGCTGTTCTCTAGAACTCTGCATTCAGTCGGGTGTATCTTTCTCTTTCTACCTTGCCTTTCTCTTCTCTTCTTTCCTCAGCTCTTTGTAAAGCACCCTCAGATAACCACTTTGCCTACTTGTATTTCTTTTTCTCTGGGATGGTTTGGTCCTGCCTCCTGTACAGTGTTACACACCTCCATCCATAGTTCTTCAGGTACTCTGTCTACTAGGTCAAATTGCTTGAATTGATTCATCACCTCCACTACATAATCACAAGGGGTTTGATTTAGGTCATATGAATGGCCTAGTGGTTTTCCCTACTTTCTTCAGTTTAGGCCTGCTGATGTTGCTGCTGCTAAGTCTCATCAGTTATGTCCAACTCTGTGCGATCCCACAGATAGCAGCCCACCAGGCTCCTCTGTCCCTGGGATTCTTCAGGCCTGGGTTTTGCAATACTGATCTCATAATCTGAGCCACAGTCAGCTCCAGGTCTTGTTTTTGCTGACTATATACAGTCTCCGTCTTTGACTGCAGATAATACAATCTGTCTGATTTCAATATTTAATATTCAGTGATGTGCATTCAGTAGAGTTGTCTCTTGTATTGTTGGTAGGAGGTGTTTGCTATGACCAGTGTGTTCTCCTATCAAAATTGTTAGCCTTTGCACTGCTTCTTTTTGTACTCCAAGGCCAAGCTTGCCTGTTACTCCAGGTATCTCTTGACTTCCTAGTTTTGCATTCCAATCCCCTATAATGAAAAGGATATCAATTTTGGTATTAGTTTTAGAAGGTCTTGTAGGTCTTTGTAGAACCATTCAACTTCAGCTTCTTTGGCATTAGTGATTGGGGCATAGACATGGATTATTGTGATGTCGAATGGTTTGCCTTGGAAATGGACTGAGATAATTATGTTATTTTTGAGATTGCACCCAAGTATTGCATTCCAGACTCTTGTTGACTATGAGGGCTACTCCATTTCTTCTAAGGGATTCTTGCCCGCAGTAGTAGATATAATGGTCATCTGAATTAAATTAAATGTAAGCTTCTAGACAGGTCAAATCATGACATCTTTCTGCAACTGAGACTTTTCTGTAGATCTGCCAGATAAGTCAAATAGTGGATTACTCCAGGTACTGAACTTATTGAGGGACTCCAAATCTGGTCTATCCACCCCACCCCTGTATATACAGGACAGCCTATTTTCTCAGTTACAATGATTGTGAGTCTACTAGTTTTCAAAGCTCTTGCAGAGCTGAAGAGAAGGAGATGGGGTTAGGCAGAGCCATATTGATACAAATCCTACTGTCCTTACTAAAGTTTAGCAGATTTTCTCAAAGAAACATGCTGCTGTTTGTTTCAACACTTTTATTAATTTCCACAGTTCTGAAAGTTTTGACTTTGACAGTTTGTTGCCAGTGCCTTCCTTGTTTTTATGAAGAAGAATATTTTTATAGTCCCTCTGCCATTCTTGGAAAGTCCCACCCCTCCCTTTCATTATTTCTTTCCAGTGGAGTTCAATATATTCTTTATAACAAAAATTACATCCTTCCCTAAGTGGGCTGGTTAGTTGTACCTTCCTATGTGTAGTTGAATACTATCCGACTAAAGTCTTATATTGGATTTATCAGGAATCTTAAAGAAGGGAAATAATTACTATGGCCATATATTAATGTGTGTTTTATAGACAGTGTATCAACCAATCTTCATTGATATTGTTTTCATAAGGCATTCCCACCCCCCATTTACAGATTCTTAGGGGACAGAATTTTGATTCTATCCATTAATATGCATTTTAAGCAAGTTATATAAGCTTCCTGAGCCTGAAGTAGCTGGAAAATGTAATGAAAACATAAATACTGACCACCTCGAGTTCTGAAGGGGATTCCATGAGCTGTTGAATGTATGCAACTTAGCTTAGTGATTCCCAAATGACAAACACTTACCAAAAATAAAAGCCAATATGTTTCTATGTATATGTGATATATGACGTGAATTTGTATTTTAGCTCTGTGTGAGTATGGGTATAATATTTAGCTCCCTTTTATTGACTGTGGAAATTTGTGATGGGATGAGCCAAGAGTAGATTTCTGCTCACATTAAATGCCTTTGATGTAGACTGTATAAATCTTTCTAACTTACCTATTCACTGATATAGCACAGATTCTCATGCATCTCACAGATAACCACTGTTGACAATCCAGGGTACTTTTATAATCAGAACACATATAACACAAATTCATGTCATTATTTCTTTGATTTTGGACTTGGTCCATTGTGCTTCTTTCCTCTTTCCCTGACTTCTATTTATTTGTCAAAGACCAGATTAAGAATCACCTACATAATATCTTGCTTAGTATTCCTCTGCCAAAATGAATTGTTTTAAAAACTTTTGTACCCCCACAAGAACCATTTATGTAACAATTAAATTATATATTCTTATAATAATGAAATAGTTCATATATCTGTTTTAATGGGAATAAATGATCTTTATGGTAATAAAAGGATCCTATTGATTTTCTACCACTATCAGTCCGAAATCCTTAATTTCACAATGATTCACATTAAATATATGCTCAATAGTTATCTGTCTGTTAAAATACTGATGAAGTCAGATTGCAAAGAACTTGCAATTGTCTGTTAAAATACAGATTGAATCCAGGTTGCAAGAAGTTGAAACATATAATTTTTATACTCAGTATCCTTTAGGGAAAATTACTTATTTTGTTTTTTTTTTTTTTTTTGATATCTTGTATGTGGGGAATGATAGAATACTGGAGGGGAAAATCATATAGCACAAAACTGCTGTAAGCATTTTTAATACCTAACTTATTGCCCTGCAAGGAGTTATGCATGTGCATATTTGTGAGGAGATATGTTTGTAAATCTTTGTGCTGACAGTAAAATAGAGAGCTTTAAATACATTTTGGTGCATACCTGGCATTTTCTGTCTGAACTCAATAAGAATGTAAATGAAATTGCACTGCCTGTGTGTGAATATGCTATATACATAGACTTGGAATACTTATATTGAGACTGTCAAAAGAAACAAAGAAAGAAACCTAGTAAGTACATTTATTTTTGATTCTTAGACCTGTGGAAATATTTGACAGTGCAAAAGGTCATCTTTAATGTGGTTTACACCGACTCTTTAGTATCCAAAGATGAATGTTAAGTCATGGGCGAATGGAAGTGGCATTGAAAGGAAGGGTAATATCTTTACTCAGACATACATATATTCCAGTTACGACTGTAAACGGAACTCTGCTGATAAGACTGAAACAAAAATAAAACAGTGTGAACATAATGCAACTTTTGTCTTCTCATTTCTATGGAATGCCAACTTCCTACTGTTACTTTTATGTACAGTTTTCACATATTTACAAAAGAGAACATAGGAACAGAAATGGTATCAAAGTGGAAGAGAAACAAAAGAGCATTTTTTTACACATCCAGTCTCATTGAATCATGGACAACTTTTTGACCTCAAGAGTGGATTACATTTTTATGCTTTGCCAGATATTCCAGTATGAGCTTCTGTAAATTTTAGTTGTATCTAACTTCTCAAAATCCACATAGAATCCAAATCTAGTTTAAGCAAATATTTTATTTAAATATTTGAATCATATTTCTTTTCAAAGTGATGTGTGACATAATGTTATAACTTGAATAGCTGTTTGATATCTTGAGAGAAATGTCAGCCTTAAACTCCTAAAGATTTATAAGCAAAAATAAAGAGAAGGGCCTCTATGCCATTTTCTTGTCATCTGAGCTGGAACCTCACACCATCACTCTCACTCATTTGGAATAAATCATGCCTTTTCAAGTTTAATAGAAAAAAAATAGAGTAGATTAAAGCCTCATTTTAACTAACCTCTTAAATTTATCCACTTTTAAAAATTTGATTTAAATTATGTCCAACATAAATGTTCTTCTGACTTTCCTTCACTTTACCAAATTATTGGCCGCAAAATCTTAGAAGAAACTTAAAAAAAAAATGTTTTTTCCACTTAGAGCATCAACTGATGATTCATATTATAAAAATATCAGTACAGTGACTATGTCTTTATAATTGTCTACAGGGTATATAAAAGTTATAATTTTGTTTTATTATTTAATTTTACTACATTGTAAGGCCTTGAAAAATTAATGTAAGCGGTTGGTAATATTGTTGTGGTAATTAAATAATTACCATGTGGCAATTCAGTTCAGTTCAGTCACTCAGTCGTGTTCGACTCTTTGCGACCCCATGAATCGCAGCACACCAGGCCTCCCTGTCCATCACGAATTCCTGCAGTTTACCCAGACTCATGGCCATTGAGTCAGTGATGCCATCCAGCCATCTCATCCTCTGTCGTCCCCTTCTCCTCCTGCCCCCAATCCCTCCCAGCATCAGGGTCTTTTCCAATGAGTCAACTCTTCGCATCAGGTGGCCAAAGTATTAGAGTTCAGCTTCAACATCAGTCCCGCCAATGAACATTTTCACTGGACTGATCTCCTTTAGGATGGACTGGTTGCATCTCCTTGCAGTCCAAGGAACTCTCAAGAGTCTTCTCCAACACCATAGTTCAAAAGCATCAATTTTTCCATGCTCAGTCCAACTCTCACATCCATACATGACCACTGGAAAAACCATAGCCTTGACTAGACGAACCTTTGTTGGCAAAGTAATGCTATTAAATAATCAAGAAATGTGGTAATTAAATAATTGACTATATATTTAATTATATGGTAAAGTATTTCAAGGAAAAGGACTTAGTATTTTGAAAGACTTAGAGTGGGGAGTCAAGTGAGGTAGGAGAGATCATGTTCTTGAAAAATCTCTTTTCCTTTCATCTTTTTATCTGGATTCCTAGTAGTCACTAGCCATTTTCTTACACTGTTAATACTCAGTGTTCTGTCCATTTTTTTTTCCCCTTAAAAAGAGTCCAAACATTTCATAGTCATCTAGCAGTACTGTATTAGGAGGTATAGTGATAAAAAATAAAACTTACACCAGTGAAAAGGAGGCTTTCTCTTTCAGAAAATTAAAAAAAAGAACCTTCTTTTCCATAATGGGAGAAAGGAAGCTTTAAAGACTACAGTATGCTTAAGGACCTGATCATCATATTGTCATACTCTTTAATATTCAGAGTTGAGTCAAGTACATGTAGATACATGTGTGTGTGTATATCTTATTTTGGACAGTACAACTGTTTACTCTTGGTTTGTAAAAGATTGCTGTTTTAAATTCAACTGTACAGCAGTCTGAACAGATTATATGTGGTTTGAGAGCATGATGTGGAGAAACTGGATTCAGCATTATTTCCCAAGTGGAAGTCAAATCTTTATCTATTCATTTGCTGTTGAATAAATTTATAACAGTGAGTCCAAGTGCACAACAGTAAATATATTTACATTATCACATATCCATAGGAGATTTCTGTTCATAGAAATTTAAGAATTTCTGATATAATGGAAGGGAGAAAGAAGTTAGTAAGATTTGTGACTACCCTATCACAAGATCCTTACACTTCTTAACATCAACTTGGCCAAAGTTTGATAGATATTAGTACTTCTCATCCATGGAAACAGAGAATACATAATTAAATATCTATTATGTTTTATACTTTTATTTATATCTAAATTTTAAAAAAAACCTCAGATTTCAACTATGTTTCATAAAGAGTTTGAAAGTTATTACTCATGTCCTTGTTATACAAGAAAAAAAAATTGAATAAACTGAAAATGAATGATTTTCCTTGGATCTATCAAAGAACTAGTCAGAGAGTCAACCACTACTGTGAAATCTGGAGATACAGGTGAATAGAGAGAGTCACAGCTAAGATACACTTCCATAAAGCAGAACTCCTGGAGTCATAAATTCATAGCCACCCTAAACAGTAATTTTAATAGGAGATGAGTGTGGACTACCATGAGAGTGAGGAACAGCTTGGGCACTGCAGAGTTAAGAGAGCATCCTCTCATGGGGTTTATCAAGAGCATCACCAGGTGAAGAGACAGGAAAGATTCCTCCCATGGCTCTAACAGGGTACACAAGGATTAATCATGGACAAGTATTCCCAAAACAGTCTCTGTTACACTTTTCTTTTTCACTTAAGGAGTGGGGGAAAGCTTTAGAAGCATCATGAATGTCACAGCCCAGGGAGAAAGGCTCACTGAAAAACTGAGACTTAACCATATGATTAAGATCTGATGAGATTTAATCATAAGACTGCAGACAGTTTCTCCTTCCCCACGCCTTACCGCCACAGCAGTAATACAGCTCCAGTAGAGTAACAGTGCACTGAAAGTGGGAGAGCTTCAAGACACAGACGCTACCTGAAGAAGAGTTTTTAGGGAAGAACAAAGAAAACAGAAGAGAAAAAAAAAAAAAAAAACAGTGACATTACAGAAGTCTGAAGCCTGTGGCATTCATAGTTATAGCAAACATTAAACACAACCCAACTGCTAGCCAAGTTAACCGGAAACCTTGTTAAAGACCAGTTTACCAATGTTCCTGTTATCAGATACTTCGAGTTTGGCTTCAGTTAAAAGGTCATGGCATCTGGTCCCATCACTTCATGGCAAGTAGATGGGGAAACAGTGGAAACAGTGTCAGACTTTATTTTTTGGGGGGCTCCAAAATCACGGCAGATGGTGATTGCAGCCATGAAATTAAAAGACACTTACTCCTTGGAAGGAAAGTTATGACCACCCTAGATAGCATATTAAAAAGCAGGGACGTTACTTTGCCAACAAAGGTCCATCTGGTCAAGGCTATGGTTTTTCCAGTAGTGGTGTATGGATGTGAGAGTTGGACTATAAAGAAAGCTGAGTGCCGAAGAATTGATGCTTTTGACTTGTGGTGTTGGAGAAGACTCTTGAGAGTCCCTTGGGCTGCAAGGAGATCCAACCAGTCAATCCTAAAGGAAATCAGTCCTGAATATTCATTGGAAGGACTGATGCTGAAGCTGAAACTCCAGTACTTTGGTCACCTCATGCGGAGTTGACTCATTGGAAAAGAGCCTGATGCTGGGAGGGACTGGGGGCAGGAGGAGAAGGGGACGACAGAGGATGAGATGGCTAGATGGCATCATTGACTCTATGGACATGAGTTTGAATAAACTCTGGGAGTTGGTGATGGACAGGGAGGCCTGGCATGCTGCGATTCATGAGGTCGCAAGAGTGAGACACAACTAACTGAACTGAACTGAACTGAAAAGTTACAAAGTGTGCTAAGATACAAGATACAACTCTGTCTGAAGAGACAAAGCAAACATAGAACCAGACTCATATTTGACACTGATGATGCAATTATCAGACAGAAAATTTAAAGTAACTTTAAATAATACTTAAGGGCTCTAGTGAGTGAAGAGAACAACATGCAAGAATAGATAAGTAATGTAAGCAAAAATTAAAAATCAAAAGCTTATGATAAAAATGGAATACACAGTCATATAAATGAAGAATGCTATCAATGGGCTCATCAATAGTGACAAGGTCAATTCCTAGGCAGGTTGATTAGAATTCTGGGGCCCCCGAGGAGGAGAGAGGGATCTGGACTTCTCAAAGAAGAGGAAAGAACAAACTTTTTTTTTTTCCTCTACATTCCTTAGTCTTAGTCATATAAAACGGTCTTTTTTTCTTTAAGCCTGGAACTGATGATTACACAACTCCGTTTAAACTCTGTACTAGGGATTAAATAACAACAATGTATCCTGCTTGAGGACAGTTTCTCCTTCCTGAAAACCTGACTAATCCTGATATTTTAGAATATATATTATGGGAGTGGGTCTGGTAGGATCTTTCTATTGTTAAATTGTAATCCTGTTTTCCTAAAATGTAAATTGTGGGAGTGGGTCTGGTAAAATTTTCACAAATTTGAGACATTATTTTGATTTATTGTAAGAATTAATTTAAAAAGTATATAACTCCCTGGCTTAGACTAGTGAGGGGGGCACTCTCCATCCCCCTTCTGATGTCTATGTTAGAAGCTTCTTTCTCTGTCCCTTTTCTTACTTTAATAAAACTCTGCTACACGAAAGCTGTTGAGTGATCAAGCCTGGCCCCTGGTCCCGAAGTAAAATCTATTTAGAAGATCACAAATCCGACACCGTTCACCGAAGCTATCAATAGGTTAGACGTAGCCTGGAGGAAAAAAAAAAAAAAAAAACTCAGTGAAATTGAAAATAGACCAATGAAATGTTTCCAAACTAAACTACAAAAATAAAAATGTATGATCAGAAAATCCAAAAGAGTTATGTGTGTATGCTCAGTCACGTCCAATTCTTTGCAACCTATGGACTGTATCCTTCCAGGATCCTCTGTTCATAGGATTCTCAAGGCAAGAATATTGGAGTGGGTAGTCATTCCCTTCAACAGGGGATCTTCCTGACCCAGGAATTGAACCCATATCTCCTGCATCTCCTGCGTTGCAGGCATTTTCTTCACCCACTGAGCCACCTGGGAAGCCCCACCCAAAAGAGCTATTATTCTATTTTAAATGATACGACATGGGCATGATTGAAATATCAGGAGAAAAAGACAGGATGGACTAGAAGAAATGCTTGAAGTAACAATGGCCAAGAACTTTTCCATATTAAGGTCAGACACCAACCAGAGATTTAGAAAAGAAAAAATGAGAGTACACTTTTGAGGATAAATAATAATAATAAAAACTACATCTGAGAATACTATATTCAAACTGCATTAAAACAATCACAAAAAGAAAATCTTGAAAGAGCCTAGAGAAAAAGCACCAAAGGAAACACTTTGAACATAGAGGGACAAGGGTATGAATTGCAGGAAACATTTCATCATAAACCATGCACATAAGAAGAAAGTGAAGTGGCATATTTAACATGCTGAAAGAAAAGTGCAACAAAAACAAAACAGACTATAATTCCATATCCAGCAAAAGAGTCACTCAAAAACAAAGGAGACAGTCAAGACATGGCTAGCAGACAATAAATATTAAAAGAAATCCATCATACAGCATATCAATGATATGAGTTAGAAACCTGGTTCTAACCTAGAAAAATAAAGAGGGTAAAAGAAAGAATAAATGAAATTAGATAAATCTTGTATATTTCTTATTGTTAATGGATTTAAAGAATACTTCTTTGTTTAGGATAAGAGGAGTAACAATGCATGAGTGATTATAGCTTGTGAATAAATGAAATTAATTATAGCAGTGCCATGGGGCTTCCTTGGCAGCTCAGCTGGTAAAGAATCTGCCTGCAATGCAGGAGACCCTGATTTGATTCCTGGGTTGGGAAGATTGCTGGAGAAGGGAATTGCTACCTACTCCAGTATTCTGGCCTGGAGAATTCCATGGACAGAGGAGCCTGGTGGGCTGCAGTCCATGGGGTCGCAAAGAGTCAGACATGACTGAGCGGCTTTCATATAGCAATGCCATAGAGGTTGGAGGGAGGAATTGAGAATTCTATGTTAAAACATTGTAACGATAGGGCAACCATACACATGTACACACCATTAAGAAGAAAACTGTAATGAATATGTCAAGAGAGAATACAAAATTAAAACATATAAAACAGTTAAAACTAGAGTAGGCAGATAAAGTGAAATGATAAGAAATGCAACAAATAGAAAGCAGTCACAATTGTGGTAGATACTAATGCAACTATGTAAGTACACTTTAAATGTGAATGGTCTAAATACAGTAGTTAAAATAGGATTGTATGAGTGGATATAAAAATAAGACCCATTGTCTCTTGTGTCTGAGAAACTTTTAATATCAATATAAATACATAGTTAAGAAACAAAGACTTCTTGGAAATATGATTTATTCTAGAATGGTGGTAGGAAACATGCAAGATGAATCTGGGAAATCTTTCAATGCCAGAAAGTAAAGAAGGCTTTTAAAAATCTACAATGTTATATAGGTTTCCATGTATAAACAGACAGCTGCCTACAGTAGATGTTAGCATAAATTTTTGAGTTAACCTGCCTATCCTTCAGGCTTACCCTTTTTCTCTACCTGAATTATGAGGCTGGAAAGTTTACTCAACTGCTCTGTGCTTCATTTTATCTGCATAATTTTAAATAATACCATCTTTTACCTCATAGAATTAGTTTGAGGATTAACATTGATAATTTTTATTCTTAGTGCAATGTTTCTCAAAATAGAGTCTTAAATAGTTAAAATACAATCTATAATATCTGTTTTGTAGTTTAAGATCATACTATATAGTGATCTGTAATCAGATTTTCAATTTAAATATTATGAATACTAGGTTATACTATATTAAACGTCAAGGGGAGTCCACAAAACTTATGTCTTTCAATAATTTTTATATACTACATTAAATTTATAAGATGAAATCATTTTTTCCCAAATTTTTCAACCAGAGAACTCAATACTATAAGATTTAACAGCACGAGAATAAAATCTCATTTCATGTTAGTCCTAATAGCTACATTTGGTAAACATGGAATACTAAGTTTATTATTTCAAAAGATTTTGGTCCAAAGCCTATTTAGTTTCTGTTTCTAGAATTAAGTTGCTATTGTGCTGAGACTAACAGAATAACTTTGAGAAAACTGCCAAGAGGTTAATTACCAAGTTCCTTTGAAAGTCAATGGATTTTTTCAGCAGCCTTTTCCCAATAAGGAAGTCCTTAGGGTATTTACTGCCTGAAGACCATTAGTATTAGCAGGTTTTTTACTTTCTCTGAAAAGTTCTATATTCCAAGTGAAATTTACTGCTTTTAAAAAGAAAGTCAAACATATTTATTTGTAAATCATAAATAATGTTATCAATTCAGATACACTTATATACCTAAAAATGTGATTTAAAACTGAAATTATCATTCTTCGTTTCAAAGAAAAATACAGTATTGTGTGTTTCAAACATTTGATTGGCCAAAAAATTCATTTGGATCTTTCCATACCATCTTAGGAAAAAACTTGAATGAGATTTTTAGCCAACCGAATATAATCCCTTATGTTTTCATCTTGATGTAGTAACAAGTTTTGAAATACAGAATGTTCAACAGTTTAGAGTCAACAAGAAGGTTTAATTAGTTTTGCAGTAATTCCTAGCAGTTCTTCAGATCTATGTTTGGGTATATTGCTCTTATTTAAATAACAATATATTTAATAAGCAATATATTACAAATAATTTGTAATAATTTATTCCTATGATGCATCAGCATTCTGAATATTTTTTAGGCTGTATAATAGGGCTTCCCAGGTGGCACTAGTTGTAAAGATCCTGGCTGCCAATGCAGAAGACGTAAGAGACAGAGGTTCAATCCCTGGATTGGGAAGGTCCCCTGAAGGAGGGCATGACAATCCACTCCAGTATTCTTGCCTGGAGACTCCCATGGACAGAAGAGCCTGGTGGGCTACAGTCCATAGCGTCACAAAGAGTTGGACATGACTGAAGTGACTTAGCAGCAGCAACAGCAGGCTGTATGTAAGAGATTGGTTACTACAAGTGTACAACTGGAATTAGAGCTGAAGGCTATTTAAATGTGCTATCATTCACTACTTTTTTCGTTTCCCAAGAAAATTATTGTTTATTGGTCATATCACTCATGCTGTGAACTTCATGGACTTGACTTCCCAATGCTCTTCAACAGTCCTCCAGGCAACACTCTCAATGAATCATGCTTAAAAGTTCAGATGAACTCTATTTGTCATTTGGTACTTCATCCAATTCTCTCTCTGTCACACATACCTCTGAGGACATCATTCTGATTTTGCCTGAACACTTTGGAATGCAGAACTTATTACATGATAAGACAACACCATTCATTTGGGGAAACTTACAAATATTGAAGTGTCAGTTGTTAGTTTAAACCCAAGAGGACTGGACCATTATTTTCAAACACTGACTCAAATTCACTTTCTTTAGACCATTAAAATAAAAGTTGGATTTCTTTCTGACTAGAAGAATCTTGAAATAAGTTGGCTGCAAAAGAAACTTGAGGATTTTGTAGCAGTGTGTACATAGGAAGTAAGTGGAAATGGCTCGGTGAACTTACCAGTATTAGCAAGTGTGATATTCTCTTGACAGATAATGGTGAACTGCATAATAAAGTAATTCATCCCACAAAGTTACACAGCAAACAGCATTGAAATAGGAATAGGCTAATCATAATGACAGTGCCATTCAGAAAGGTTTGGAAGTACAGGGAGAACATGAAAACCTCTGGTCATTGGTAATTCTGACTCTCAGGCAAACAAATAGTTGCCAGATCTTTCTCCTTAGGAGAGAAAATATTCCTTGATGAGGACTTAGCTCTGTTCCATAAGAATGGGTCTCAAGTTCATCATTATGTATTGTTCTTTAAATTTTCTTTGATCCAAGTTCTTTCCACTGAGATAAAATCATTTTTTTAAATAATAAATTGCTCATAATTTGATTTCTCAGTTTACTCCTTAGTAATCGAAAGTTGGATGTCCAAAGTTCTTTTTTCTTTTTAATTTTTACTTGTCTTCTCATTTTTTGCTCCAAGCCAGGAGTGCTGCTGCTAGTACTCCTTTATTAAAAGTTTTCTTGGTTTCTTATACATCTGACATGAGTTCACTCCATGTGGCAAAAGCCACATCCGTAATATATTCTCTACTTTGATCTACATATCAGGCTACTTAAAGACAACAACCTTAAAAAGATCAGAAGCCTTTTTTTGTCAATCTGAGAATGACTACTAGGGACTTCTTTAAATCTCTCACCTTTCAGAGGGGCTAAACAAGGATTCTTAGAGCTGAAACCTTGATTTGATTTTCAGTACCAGATCTCATTTCACTTCATGAATCTTCATCAGCAAAGGACACTGACGATGATAATATTATTCAACTCATCAAGAACTGGATCTTCTGATTCCTCTAAAATCTGCTTGGAAGCTAAATTTTTTTTTAATTATTATTATTAGATTGTCTTTCTCTTACCTTATCACAGACTCTGGATCCAACCAATTGGTTGGACATTTATGATATTTTGCCTGATTAGATTAGTCTGCTCAAGTATGTTAAATGTATTTTCTATTTCTCACATTTTGCTAATTGTCCTATCACTACTCCAATAGTCCCAGTTACTTTAATCTGGCAAAAAAAAAAAAAAAAGTCACCGTAAAATTAGAGCATCATGTTCCCATCCTGTTCTGCTTTCCTTCCACATTTTTAGCCTCAACATGGCGCTAGTCAATGCCACGTGGTATTTATTTTTGTTAAAGCAAAACTTCTCCCTTCACATCAAATTGTGTGCCACTTTGCTCTTTCTGTATGGCAAATTATCTCAAAATTTACTAGCTTAAGATAAGAATTTGTTATTAATTCTTATAGCACTGTCGGTTGACAGGACAGATTTTCTAACCTGGGCAATTTTCATCTGGTCTGGCCAGTCTCAAGTGGTCTCACTCCACTGTGCAGGAGATAGTAGTCTGATTGGTGTAGGTGGGAAACTTCATTCAAGTATCTTCTGAAGAGCTGTGCCAATTGGAGCAATGGCTAAATGTGTCCTTTCCCTCAGCAGTCTATCTCAGACTCCCTTACTAGATAGGAAAAAACATCTCCAGCAATACAAGGCGAGGATGTTGGAAGGCAGTGCTTAATGGGCCTCCTCAATAACACAAAGCTGCTGCTTTCCAGTATCTGACGCCAGCTTCCTCTCCAACCTCTGAATCACTACTAAGTGAATGGTATATATTTGGAGGGGTTTGCTGTTTGTTTGTTTTACACCTAAATTTGGTTTATCATATTTATTAAGCTAAGGTAAATGTTGTAAACAATCAACTACAAAATCTTAGGGGTTTTTACAGAATAATGTTTATTTTTCCCTCCAATCTCCTTCCAGAAGTGGCAAAGGGAAAAGGAAATAAGGATCTTTGCTCCAAGCTGTGTCTCACAGACAAACATTTCCATGAAGCCTAGGGCTCCAATATTTGGGATTTGGGGGCTATATCAGCTGCATCATCTGGCTGACAGCAAGAAAGACAAAATTTGTGCACAAGACATACACTGTTAACCGTTCAGCCAGTGGGGACAGGTAGTGGGCACATATCCTTTGTACTCATTTTCCCTTGGTGAAAACCAGGCACATGACTCCAAACAGATGCAAGTGGCTAGAAAAATACAGTCTAGTAGTGTTCTAGGGAAGATGTGGTTCTTATTATTGATGAATTATCACTTAATATGTGCCACAGCACTCTATTAATAGCTCATACTGATTGTTACTTAATTCATTTATTTTTATTTTCAAAACTTTAATATATCCAATATATTCTTATATCTATTAAAAGTATGTAATCATAGGTAAAGTCTGTGTATACTCAGATGGTAAAGAATCCACTTGCAATGCAGGAGACCAGGGTTTGATCCCTGGGTTGAAAAGATCCCCTGGAGAAGGAAACAGCTACCCACTTCAGTATTCTTTCCTGGGGAATTCCATGGACTGTATAGTCCATGGGGTCATGAAGAGTCAAACCTGACTGAGTGACTTTCACTAATTATTTCATATATATTTTTAAAGTATTCATCTTCCTTTATGTATATATACATGTATACATATCTATTTTGAAAGGAAGATGCTAGATACTATATACAAAGTTTAGCTTAGTCAGAGTAACACACTGAACACTCAACTTTATTCAAACAATTATATTTTTACTCTTTAGGCCCCGTGACTTGTTGGATAATTGATAGGAAGAGAGTGTACTATGTTCTCAGCCTTGTCCAACTCTTTGCGACCTCATGGACTGTAGCCTGCCAGTCTCCTCTGTCCATGAGATTTTCCAGACAGGGATACTGGAGTGGGTTGCTATTTCCTTCTCGTGGGATCTTCCCAACTCAGCCACTGCACCCACATCTCCTGTGTCTCCTTCATTGCAAGCAGATTCTTTACCCGCTGAGCCATCAGGGAAGCGTGTGCTTTATGTGATCACAGTGCCCATGTGAGGTGACTCTAGGACAAGTAGGTACTCTGAGTATCCAGGAATTGTTCCGAGAGGTTTTAACAGAACAGAGTACAGAGGGCCATGCGGAACCATTTAGGTACTTAGGACCTTCAGTTCCTCTCCTCCGAGGAGGTGATTTAATTTGTAGGCTTTTTTCTTCTCCTGCCAATGTGTGTGAATGATAATTTTCCACCTTACCACGTGGACAGGTCTGTTCCTGATCTTTCTAAAACAGACTTGATTCTGTTTCCTCATGTTCCTGAATTCCCTTTGTGTTGTCAAATGGCACTTTTAAAGAATCTGTATATTTCTTGTTTGCAACCATGATTAATTTTCAGACCCCAAATTATGGTTGCTTCCTTTATCAGACAATCAGTCTTGGTTTTCTTGTACTCTTTGAAACTGCATTGTAAGCTTGATTTTTTTCTGCTAAGCTATTTCGGTAAGAAGGAGTTTTAGCTTAACTGTCAAAGAAACATTATTGATGAGAATAATAGAGAAATTGGCCTCCAGAGATTCATAAGAATTGTTGATGTAGCTAAATGTTTTCCTTACCTGTAAGTGAAGACGTTGCTTTACTATTCTGAATTGTCATCTTCACTTCAAATGGACATCTCTGTTTGAGATGAGATGAAAAGTTCAGTACTGTGATCAAATCCTTCATGCTCTGGAGGGTGTTGAAACTAATGATTATGGTATTTAAAAGGCACAGTTATCATGTATCAGAAAATAGGGTTTGTTTGTTGAAGTTTAAATGCTGCATGCACTTACAGAGAACTGAGTTTTTGTTGATTTTAAAATAAAGGATTATTGAGCTCAGAGTTTCTGTGTTTACAAGGGTTGGGAATTATACATTTTTATAAATAGGATTTCTGGATCATCAAAAATACTCTATTTTTCAAATATTAAAGTATGAGAAATTCAGTAGTGTTACCTGATCAAACATTTTGGATCACTGATATTCTGCAAACACATGTCCAGATTTCAGTTTGCTTGAACTTAACTTAAAAGGCTTTTTTTTTTTTGAGACAGTATCAGTTCTTCTATTATATTAAACTTGTTGCTAGATTTGGGGGAATACAAATAAAACACAATGTAATTATTATAGGGCTTTAAAAAAGACTTGTGTATTAGAAAGTATACCTAAAAAGCAAAAATTAAATGTTCTAGCTTTTAATACATAGCTAAATGTGGTAATATACAATTGTGCATAGAAATAGGAACAGGGGCTGATCCAAGTGGTTTGAAGCTGTCTCACTTGTATCAATAAACAGACATATGTTCCACTAAATTATATGCCACCCATTGTTTATTTCTTACTCACTAATAACATCACAGGAAAAGAACAGAGCTATTAAAAGATGAACAGTGAATGTGGTATAAGGGGCTATAAAACTTTGGTACGATTCATATGCATTACTCATCCATAGGCTTTTCTATATCCAAATCACATTTATTTGTATGCCTCCCACTTCTGTAAATGTTTATTTTTAAAATTAATTTATTTTTTATTGAAGTATAATTGCTTTACAGAATTTTGCTGTTTTCTGTCAAATCTCAACAATTTATTTACAGGGCAACAATGGAGAAACAGACATAGAGAGTAGGCTTATGGACATGGGAGAGGGGAGGAGAGGGTGAGATGTAAATTTTTTTTAATGCATTCACACTGAATATGTCCAGACAACTGAAAGAAAATCACTGGATATATAAAGGATTTGATTTTAAAATTATATGTCTGATAAACATAATGCGACAAAGATGCCCCTTTAACTTTAGTAGTAAAGAGGATATTAAAACAGGTAAAATACAAAGGAATTGATTTTCTCATCTGATGTTTAATATTTATGAATGATGTAAAATAAAATCTGGTGATTTTTAATGTACCCTTTTTTCTCTAATAGTTAATGCAAAATTATGAATAATTTGGTTTTATGAATTCAACAATTACAGCAAATTAGTGTAAGAATTACATTCATACACACACAATTTCTAACTGACCACTTTCCAGTTTGACTTATAATAAAAGTTGTGGTTACTGTTTTTGACCCATGTAAGGTTTACCTAGCTTCTCTTATCAGATGTTAGCATGTTGTGGTAAATATTTTGTGTCTGAATCTTCTGAAATGAGTCAGTGTCTAACTAATCAAGTATTTTCAACTGTACAATTCTTTTTGTTCCAAAATGTTGATTCAGATATCTAATTGCTAATGTAGATGCGATCCATCTGAGTCATTAGATGATTAATTTCATAATACAACAGATATGTGCAATCTACATGGCAGTGTACTTACAATCTGCTTCATTCCTTTTGTAATTACCATCTGTTAGTATTGATGTCATAGAATCTGCCACTGTCATATAAAATTATGACTGTGAGATGCTTACAGTAAGAAATACTGTAAGTAGTATATCATTATTACTGATATACTAAACACATATGCAGGACTCCTAAATCTTGGAAATTTCACTATTGAACATCATAAATATTTCAGTTAAAATTATGTTTAATATTAGTTACTTAAAGCACGTTTTCTCTTTAAACCTCATCTAATTTTGTTTTTTCATGGATTTCATTTATAAGAACTAATACACTTTCAGTAATAATATATCATGTCATATTTTTTTTTTCTTCAGTTTCTAAGTCGTGTCAAACTCTTTTGCGACCCCATGGACCATAGCTCACCAGGCTCCTCTGTCCATGGGATTCTCCAGGCAATAATACTGGAGTGGGTTGCCTTGCCCTCCTCCAGGAGATCTTCCACAGCCAGGGATCAAACCTGCATCTCTTGCATTGGCAGGCGGATTCTTTACCCATAAATCACCAGGGAAGCCCCTTAAAAATTGTATCATTTGCTAAATGAATTTCTGTGTGGGTCTTATGTTTTGTGCTGTAGATATAAAAATGGTAATATTAAACTCCTACTGTCAAGGAGTTGCTATCTCTGTAGAATGCAGATGATAAGGACATAAATTTAATTATAATACAACTATAAGGTACAAAATACAGAAAATTTTGTGTTGCATAGGTTTGTATTCAGGTGTATATCCTTAAAGAGGATGATAAGTAATAACCTTGATTCTTGTCATGGTTAATTTTACATGTTTCAGCTTGGTTAGGATATGTACCCAGTTATTTGGTCAAATAGTAAGCTGGATGTTGCTGTGAAGGTATTTTGTAGGTGTGACTAATATTTATAATCTATAAACTTTATATATGTATTATAAAGAGAGTATATTAGTGAGATTTCTAATATATATTAGAGATTTGAGGAATTGACTCACATGATTGTCTGGACTCTGCAAAGCAAGACAGCAGTATGACATTGTAGGCAGGATTTCTATGTTATGGTCTTGAGGCAAAATTCCTTTCTACTACAGGAAAATGCCTTTGCTTTTAAAGCCTTCAACTGATTGGATAAACCCTACCCATTGAATGGAGGACCATCTGCTGTTCTGAAACATATGAAAATGTGTGTGTGTGTGTATTTATTGAAAGACAGAACAGAGAAACAGCACTAATAGGTTCCATTCCAAATACATGTGTAGGAAATATAGATATCAGTTCTGTATTTGTATTAATATATTATATATAACTCAGGTATATACATACCATATATATGATATATATGCATAAATCAATTTGTGATGACCCCGCAAGGTGATTTTAGATTCTCAGTTGACATTATCAGTAGCCATAGAAGCAGTTTATAAAGAGTTATGATGTCAGTGAAATTTTATACCTGTTGGAGGTTGGACATCTAGTTTAGCATCTGAGGAGATAACAGGAGAGAATCATGGAATAATTCAGTAATAATTCACTAATTATTAGAGAATAAATAATGAGATATGAAACAGTGCTATGTATTTTAGTTTTAAAACATTTTATACAGTAAACATGGAAAATGGTTTATGTCATGAAATTTGACATAAAAGACATAAATTTGTTTCTAATTATACAGACTTTAAAAAATTCATTTCTGTTGTTCTAATTCCTATGACATTGCAATGCAGATGACTTGTAACTTCTTACAAAGCCAGAAAATCATAATAACCAATTTTTATAATAAACAATTTTCATATTCATAATTTTTTTTGGCTTGTTTGCTTTTAAAGATGTTGTGGATAAAACTTCTATGGGAGTACTTGATACTTTATGTATTCAGCTCTTTAGATTCTCTCTTAGTCTATTTACTTCTCTCTTCCAAAGGCCTAAAATTAGATCATATCACCACTAAGGAATATGACATTGAAAAGGTGTTTTGAATAATGAGGTTAAGCTTCATGCAGTTTACCCACCAAAATGTCTGGTAAGTTGTCATACTGAGTTTAACCATTCATTTTATACTTCAGAGAAAATATTCTTGTATGAAGAAAATGATATTGATTCAGCCACTTTAGTTTGCTAAGCTCTGTCTCAGAGCTTCAAATTCTTCAAGCATGAATTGAAAATGAAGTTACAAGGATTAAATTATATTTATATAAAAATATTTATTGTGAGCTAAAGAATAACTGGTACTTCAGCTACTCAGGGTTTCCCTGATGGTTCAGATGGTAAAGAATCTGCCTGCAATGCAGGAGACCCGGATTTGATCTCTGGGACAGAAAAATCCCCTGGAGAAAGAAATGGCAATACACTCCAGTGAATACTATGAAAGTTCCCCATGAACAGTATGAAAAGGCAAAAAGATAGGACACTGAAAGATGCACTCCTCAGGTCAGTAGGTGCCCAATATGCTACCGGAGAACAGTGGAGATATAACTCCAGAAAGAAAGAAGAGACGGAGTCAAAGAAAAAAAAAACAACAGTTGTGGATGTGACTGGTGATAGAAGCAAAGTATGATGCTGTAAAGAGCAATATTGCATAGGAACCTGGAATGTTAGGTCCATGAATCAAGATAAATTAGAAATGGTGAAACAAGAGATGGCAAGAGTGAACACTGACGTTTTAGGAACCAGCGAACTACAATGGACTGGACTGGGTGAATTTAACTCAGATGACCATTATACCTACTACTGTGGGCAAGAATCCCTTCAAAGAAATGGAGTAGCCATCATAGTCAACAAAAGAGTCCAAAATGCAGTATGTGGATGCCATCTCAAATACAACAGAATGATCTCTGTTCGTTTCCAAGGTAAACCATTCAATACCACAGTAATCTAAGTCCATGCCCTGACCAATAATGCTGTAGAAGCTGAAGCTGAATGGTTCTATGAAGACCTACAAGACCTTCTAAAACTAACAGACAAAAAGGATGTGCTTTTTCAATATAGGGGACTGGAATACAAAAGCAGGAAGACAAGAAACACCTGGAGTAACAGGCGAATTTGTCCTTGGAATACAAAATGAAGCAGGGAAAAGGCTAATAGACTTTTGCCAAGAGAATGCACTGGTCATAGCAAACATCCTCTCCCAACAACACAAGAGAAGATTCTACAAATGGACATCACCAGATGGTCAATACTGAAATCAGATTGACTATATTCTTTGTGGCCAAAGATGGAGAAGTCAGCAAAAACAGAACCGGGAGCTGACTGTGGCTCAGATCATGAACTCCTTATTGATGAATTCAGACTTAAATTGAAGAAAGTAGGGAAAACCACTAGACCATTCAGGTATGAACTAAATCAAATCCCTTATGATTATACAGTGAAAGTGAGAAATAGATTCAAGGGATTAGATCTGATAGAGTGCCTAAAGAACTATGGATGGGGGTCCATGACATTATACAGGAGACAGGAATCAAGACCACCCCCAAGGAAAAGAAATGCAAAAAAGCAAAATGGCTGTCTGAGGAGGCCTTACAAATAGCTGTGAAAAGAAGAGAAGTGAAAAGCAAAGGAGAAAAGGAAAGAAATACCCATTTGAATGCAGAGTTCCAAAGAATAGCAAAGAGAGATAAGAAAGCCTTCTCAGTGATCAGTGCAAAGAAAAAGAGGAAAATATTGGAATGGGAAAGACTAAAGATCTCTTCAAGAAAATTAGAGATACCAAGGGAACATTTCATGCAAAGATGAGTTCGATAAAGGACAGAAATGGTATGAACCTAACAGAAGCAAAAGATATTAAGAAGAGGTGGCAAGAATACACAGAAAAGATCTTCATGACCCAGATGATCACTATGGTAGGATCACTCACCTAGAGCCAGACATCCTGGAATATGAAGTCAAGTGAGCCTTAGGAAGCATCACTACAAACAAAGCTAGTGGATGTGATGGAATTCCAGTTGGGCTATTTCAAGTACTAAAAGATGATGCTGTGAAAGTGCTGCACTCAATATGCCAGCAAATTTGGAAAGCTCAGCAGTGGCCACTGGACTGGAAAAGTTCAGTTTTCATTCTGATCCCAAAGAAAGGCAATGCCAAAGAATGTTCAAACTACAACACAATTGCACTCATTTCACATGCTAGCAAAGTAATGCTCAAAATTCTCCAAGCCAGGCTCCAACGGTATGTGAACCTTGAACTTCCAGATATTTAGCTGTTTTAAAAAAGGCAGAGGAACCAGAGATCAAACTGCCAACATCTGTTGGATCATCGAAAAAGCATGAGAGTTCCAGGAAAACATCTACTTCTGTTTATTGATTAGGACACTGCCTCTGACTGTGTAGATCACAACAAGCTCTGGAAAATTCTTAAATAGTTGGGAATACCAGACCACCTGACCTGCCTCCTGAGAAATCTGTATGAAGTTCAGAAAGCAATAGTTAGAAATGGACATGGAACAAAAAACTGGTTCCAAAAAGAGAAAGGAGTAGGTTGAACTGTGGTGTTGGAGAAGACTCGTGAGAGTCCCTTTGACTGCAAGAAGATTCAATCAGTCCATCCTAAAGGAAATCAGTCCTGGGTGTTCATTGGAAGGACTGATGTTGAAGCTGAAACTCCAGTACTTTGGCTACCTGATGCGAAAAGCTGACTCATTATGTTGGGAGAGATTGAAGGCAGGAGGAGAAGGGGATGAAAGAGGATGGTTAGATGGCATCACCAACTCAATGGACATGAGTAAACTCTGGGAGTTGGTGATGGACAGGGAGGCCTGTTCATGGGGTCACAAAGAGTCGGACATGACTGAGTGACTGAACTGAACTGAACTGAATGCTGTATATTTCCATTCTGATTATTTAACTTATATGTATAGTACATCATGAGAAATGCTGGACTGGATGAAGTACAAGCTGGAATCAAAATTGCCAGGAGAAATATCAATATCCTGAGATATGCAGATGACACCACCCTTATGGCAGAAAGTGAAGAAGAACTAAAGAGCCTCTTGATGAAATTGAAAGAGGAGTGTGAAAAAGTTGACTTAAAACTCAACATTCAAAAAACTCAGATCATGGCATCTGGTCCCATCAGTTCAGTTCAATTCAGTCACTCAGTCATGTCCAACTCTTTGCGACCCCATGAATCGCAGCATGCCAGGCCTCCCTGTCTGTCACCAACTCCCGGTGTTTACTCAAACTCAAGTTCATCGAGTTGGTGATGCCATCCAGCCATCTCACCCTCTGTCATCCCCTTCTCCTCCTGACCCCAATCCCTCTCAGCATCAGGGTCTCTTCCAAAGAGTCAACTCTTTGCATGAGGTGGCCAAAGTACTGAAGTTTCAGCTTCAGCATTAGTCCTTCCAATGAACACCCAGGACTGTCCTTTAGGATGGACTGGTTGATTCTCCTTGCAGTCCAAGGGACTCCCAAGAGTCTTCTCCAACACTACAATTCAAAAGCATCAATTCTTCAGCGCTCAGCTTTCTTCACAGTCCAACTTTCACATCCATACATGACCACTGGAAAAACCATAGCCTTAACTAGACGGACCTTTGTTGGCAAAGTAATGTCTCTGCTTTTTAATATACTGTTAGGTTGGTCATAACTTTCCTCCCAAGGAGTAAGCGTCTTTTAATTTCATGGCTGCAATCACCATCTGCAGTGATTTTGGAGCCCCCCAATATAAAGTCTGACTCTGTTTCCACTGTTTCCCCATCTATTTGCCATGAAGTGATGGGACCAGATGCCATGATCTTAGTTTTCTGAATGTTGAGCTTTAAGCCAACCTTTTCACTCTCCTTTATCCGTTTCATCAAGAGGCTTTTTAGTTCCTCTTCACTTTCTGCCATAAGGGTGGTGTCATATCTGTGGTTATCGATATTTCTCCAGACAATCTTGATTCCAGCTTGTGCTTCTTCCAGCCCAACGTTTGTCATGATATACTCTGCATATAATTTAAATAAGCAGGGTGACAATATACAGCCTTGATGTACTCCTTTTCCTATTTGGAACCAGTCTGTTGTTCCATGTCCAGTTCTAACTGTTGCTTCCTGACCTGCATATAGGTTTCTCAAGAGGCAGCATCACTTCATGGCAAATAGAAGAGGAAACAGTGGAAATAGTGACAGACTTATTTTGGGGGTGGGCGGGGGCTTCAAAATCAGTGCAGCTGGTGAGTGCAGCCATGAAATTGAAAGACACTTGCTCCTTGGAAGAAAAATTATGGCCAACCCATACAGCATATTAAAAAGCAGAGACATCACTTTGCCAACACTCTGCCATCAATTCTCCTCCTCCGTCTAGTCGAAGCTCTGGTTTTTCCAGTAGTCATGTATGGATATGAGAGTTGGACTATAAAGAAAGCTGAACACCAAAGAATCAATGCTTTTGAATTGTGTTGTTGATGAAGGCTCTTGAGAGACCCTTGGACTGCAAGGAGATCCAACCAGCCAATCCTCAAGGACATCAGTCCTGAATATTCATTGGAAGGATTCCTGCTGAAGCTGACACTCCAATACTTTGGCCACCTGATGGGAAGAATTGATTCATTTGAAAAGACCCTGATGCTGGGAAATATTGAAGTTGGAGGGAGAAGGGGATGTCGGGATGAGATGGTTGGATGTCATCACCGACTCAATGGACATGAGTTTGAGTAAGCCCTGGCCTGGGAGTTGCTGATGAATGGGGAGGCCTGGTATGCTGCATTCCATGGGTTTGCAAAGAGTCAGACATGCCTGAGCAACAAAACTGAACTGAACTGAACCGAATCCACTTCAGTATTCTTGCCTGGAGAATCCCATGGACAGAGGAGCCTGGCAGCCTACAGTCCATAAATCACAAAACGTCAGGCATGACTGAACATCTGATTATGCACACACAATATTTGGGATATCTGGATCTGCTTCTGCTTGTAGTACATGACAGGTTCAAAGGCTTCTTTTAATGTTGTGCTACATTTCTGTCTTTTGCTTCAAGATATTACAATACCTTTAAAATATCATAGGTTTTCTGCTAAATTATACTTTGTTGTTTTTCAGTTAGTAAATCATGTCTGGCTTTTTGCGACCCCATGGACTTCAGCATGCCAGTCTTCCCTGTCCTTCACTATCTTGGAGTTGGCTCAGACTCATGTCCATTGAGTCAGTGATGCCATCCAACCATCTCATTTTCTGTCATCCTCTTCTACTCCTCCCCTAAATTTTTCCCAACATCAGAGTCTTTTCCAATGAGTTGCATCTTTTCCAGTGAATTGGCTCTTTGCATTGGGTGATCAAATTATTAGAGCTTCAGCTTCACCATCAGTCCTTCCAATGAAAATTCAGGGTTAATTTCCTTTAGTATTGAAGATTTGATCTCCTTCCTGTCAAAGGGATTATCAAGAGTCTTCTGCAGAAGCACAATTTAAAAGCATCAATTCTTTGGCGCTCACCCTTCTTTGTGGTCCAACTCCCACATCGCATAGGACTACTGGAAAAACCATAGCTTTGACTATGCAGACCTTTGTTGGCAAAGTGATGTCTCCACTTTTTAATTTTCTTGCTGCCTAAGTTTGTCATAGTTGGGCTTCCCTGGTTACTCAGGTAATTAAGAATCCATCTGCAACTCAGGAGACCTGGGTTCGACCCCTGGGTTGGGACGATCCATAGAAGGGAACTGCTACACTCTAGAATTCTGGCCTGGAGAATTCCATCAACAGTGGAGCCTGGCAGGCGTTCATGGGGTTGCAGAGAGTCAGACATGGTTGAGCGACTTTCACTTCACTTTCATTCAAGGAGCAAGTGTCTTTTAATTTTGTGACTGTAGTCACCATCCACAATGATTTGGAACCCAAGAAAATAAAATCTGTCACTGTTTCTATTTTTTCTCTGTCTATTTGCCATGAAGTGATGGGATTGGATTTCCTGATCTTAGTTTTTTGAATGTTGAATTTTAAGCCAGCTTTTCACTCTCCTCTTTCACCCTCATCAAGTGGCTCTTTAATTCCTCTTTGCTTCCTGCCATTAGAGTGGTATCATCTGTATATTTGAGGTCGTTCATATTTCTGCTGGCAATCTTGATTCCAGCTTTTGATTCATCCAGCCTGGCATTTCACAGGATGTGTTGTAATGGTGACAGTACATAGCCTTGACGTACTCCTTTCCCAATTTTAAACAGTCTGTTGTCCCATGTCCAGTTCTAACTGTCCCTTCTTGACCTGCATACAGGTTTCACAAGAGACGGGTAAAATGGTCTGGTATTCCCATCTCTTTAAGAATTTTCCACAGTTTGTTGTGATCCAGATAGTCAAAGGCTTTAACATAGTCAATGAAATAGAAGTAGATGTTTTTCTGAAATTCCTTTGTTTTTTCTATGATCCAACAGATGTTGGTAATTTTGATTTATGGTTCCTCTACCTTTTAAAAATCCAACTTGTACATCTGGGAGTTCCTGGTTCACACACTGCTGAAACCTTACTTGAAGGATTTTGTGCATTACCTTGCTAGCATGTGAAATAAACTCAACTGTGCAGTAGTTTGAACATTCTTTGGCATTGCCCTTATTTGGGTTTGGAATGAAAACTGACATTTTCTGGTCCTGTGCCACTGCTGAATTTTCCAAATTTGCTGACAGATTGAGTGGCATATTATACGTTATTTCAGTAGTCCAAAGCCACACTTACAATTATTTTTTTTGATAATTAATCTATTCATTAAGATGACAAATAAGGCATTCTGTGAAAATACCAGTACCTTAAATTTGTTGTCTTGTTTTTGTAATGTTGAGATCCTTTTGTATAGAAGAGAGTTTCTAAGAGTCACATCTTAAGACTTTCAAGGCAAGAATCAAGAAAATGACTCTGTGCTTCAAACTCCTGGGGACCCAAGAATTCTTTCATTTGGTTGTAGGGAGGGAGAGTAAATGTGAGGTTTCAAATAGAAAATGGGGGGGGGGGACATTTATGCAGCATTCTCAGTAGCACGATTTTCCCTAAAAATATCTTTTTGTATAAATCTCTAGACTGTTTACATGCAACTGGAGAGAGTAATGAGTATTTAACATCAAATGGCTGTGTGACCAGTCCTATGCTACAGAATCTAAAGGTGCTATTTGAGCCAATATTGAGACTGATGGTGTTTTTTATTTATTGTTCTTGGCATTGAGGCTTTATTTTATGTGATTTTCTAGGATAACTGAAAATTCCTCCTCTACACCATTACATACTTTAATGTATCCTTTATTTTATCAAATAGTATATATCATAAATGTGGTTATTCCCATAACAATGTATAAATTGTGATATACTTCATTATCTTCTTCCAGTTGCACACAGAAGCTATCATTTGTTAAGCAAATATACTATATGAAATTATATCATGAACTGTTCCAGGGCCATGCACACACACAGTTATAAAAACACTTTCAAAAGTCTTATTAGATATGTAATACTTGTATTTCCACTTTATAAACAAAACGAGTGAATATTTGAAGATGTTAAGTAAGTACTTCAGGGTCACATAACTCCTGATTATCAGAGCTAAGGTTTTCTCTCTTTATTATCTAGGTCATACGATGTTAAATGACAAGAAAATAGGTTTAAAATACATGAATTTTATGTGATTAAATGTGACTTAGCAACTTAGATCTTTTTATTTCCAAAGCAAAAATCCTCTGCATTATACCACGTGCATGTACAGTTTGCTGTCGTCGTCGTTGTTCATTTTTGGATGTATGAACAGCTATGCAGCTAGAAATTAGTTTTAGGACATAGCAATGTCAGAGATAGTAGCCAACTGTGCAAGAAATGAAAGATAATGGCACAAAAGTGATGACAATTGCAGGACATTAATTAAAGGATATCGATTCTTTCCTGTCACAGAACGTGAGCTCAATTCTTGGGATGTATGCAAAGTTTACTATAAATTCACAAATGCACAGTTTACTAAATTTTTTTCCCCACAATTACTGAAAGAAGGAACGTCTTGATTCCTCTCTTAGAGAATGTGTATTTATTAAACAGGCAGGAATACATGATTTTTTAAGCATGACTCAAATTATTTCTATGAAGATTCATGTGCTAGTTCTCTTGAAAGACCATGTTGAGAAAAAGATCTTACTGTTCATATTAAAATAGCAGAAAATATATGTTGAAAGCTAAAATTATACTTCATTGACCATGTCAATAAAAGTCTGATTCAGGAAGGTTTAGAATTCAATAGTTTCATTTTTGTATATTTCATGTGAGTATTTTTGATATGATATATTCTGGTATGTCACTAGATGTGGGGAGCAAAACATGGGAAATAATGATAGTATTCTTTAATTAAAAATGTAAATCACCACATAGTTAAATTTTTTTAAATATATAATTAGGGGAGGGAAAAATTAGAAATTTGGAATGAACAGATACACACTTCTAAGTATAAAACTGATATATAAAACTTGACAGACAACAAGGACCTACTGTACAGCCCAAGGAACTATAATTCAATATCTTATCATAACCTATAATGGAAAATAATATGAAAAGAATATATATATATGTATAACATGACTGATTCTGCTATATTACATATATATATATATATATATATATATATAAAATGTGCCATTGGCTTCAATGTGAATCACTGTCATATTCCTGAAACACTGTAAATTAACTATATCAAAGCCAATGGCATATACATATGTTGTTTAGTCATTAAGTCATGTCTGACTCTTTGCAACCCCATGGACTGTAGCCCATCAGGCTCCTCTGTCCATGGGATTCTCTAGGCAAGAATACTGGAGTGGGTTGCCATTTCCTTCTCCAGGTGTGTATCAGCAACAGCTAGCAGGAAGAAAGCAAAATGAAAGCCTAAATGCATTCCATTAAGTCAGAAAAAGACAAAAAGAAGTGTTACTGAGAGCTCATTCACAGAAAGTTTGAAAAGCTAAGAGTGTCAGTTAGCACTGAATCTGCCACTACACCAGGCATCTCAAGCACTGTGTATGGAAAGGGACTGTCACTCCGGAGAAAATCTGTCCAGCTGTGCAGTTGAATTCTATCCTCCATCCTTGCTGTAGATAACAGAACCCTGCTGAAAATATTTCCCAGTGCTTAAAGTGAACTATTCTATTCAAATGATATAAGCAGAATGTCCTACAGTGTCTTGCAAATCAAAATAAAGTGAGGTCTCTTCACCTTAATGCTTTAGGTGACACTCTCTCTAGATATTTGACCTTGTGACCTATCCTCTAAAACTTTGATAAAAATAAACTCTTAATTTTGCATAGGATTGGGATGAAGCAATACCTATCAGGAAATGAAGAATATTTTTCAAAAAGGTTATCATCCAAGCAATGGATATAATGCCTGTTCAGTTTAAAAATGGTAATGACGATAGGCAATTTAGGTGGTAGTAGATAGTAATGATAAACTTTGCCAATGGCCAAATATTCTCAATAAATAATGCAGGAGTATCTATCTAACAGTGATAGTGAAGCGAAAAAGACATATATAAAGATTTTGATTGTAATATAAATAAATTAGCAATATTTGTAATTCTTTCTTTAAACCTTGATTTAAGTCAGGTAGAATGATACAGATCTCTAATGATCATGTATTATATTATAGCAGGCAATACTTTTTGGTGAAAGGAAAGCATATTGGAAAATCTAGGATTATATTCTGACAGATAAGTAACTTGGGGACGTATTCTATATTTATCCTTACATTTATTCCAAAATCATTTACTAATTGCCTACTCTGTTCCAAGTATTTAATTGTGAAGGATAACAGTCATGCTGTATAGTGTAGGTTAAATAAAAGACATTTATAGCACTTTTCAATTAAGGAGTTTCTTGAAACATGTTTTTATTATGTTTTGAATTCAGTTTATACATTAAGCAAATATTTATCTTTTTAAGTAATGTAAGATACAAAGTAAAATAAGTCATTTTAATCAAATGATTATGTGCTTTAAATATCTAGAAAAAATATTTCAAGTATTATTTGTATGTTTGTATGTCTCAAGAAAATATTACTAAATTATTAGCACAAACATATTTCATGTATTTAACAGATTATGCCTTATCTTCAGTCCCTTATGGTTGCTATTGGCCATTGAATATAATTTGAAGAAAAGCCAATCAAATAGTTGGGTATTAGGTAACATAGTGTGAATTCTATCATTTCAAACACTGACATTTAGGTACATTTATTTTTATGGAAACGCTTTCCTCTCCATTCCTCCTGCTCTTCATTTATTCTCTCTCTGTCTTTCTCTCTCTCTCTGGCATAATAATCCCTCACAGTACATGATACCCAGTTCTAATGTTCATTAACCTGTGACTATGTCACCTGACAAACAAGGTAAAATGTGTGTTCAGATATGATTAAACATATTGAGATGGGGAGATCTTTCTCCTTTACTCAAGTAAAACAAGTCAAATCATATGAGACATTAAAGCTGAGACACTTTGCTCACTGAGGTCAGAGACAGAGAGATGTGATGAATGAAGAGTCAGAAAGATGCAACTTTGTTGACTTTGAAAATTGAGTAAGAGCAGGGAGTCAAAGGAATGCCTGAGGTGTCTAGAAGCTCCTCCTCTGTCCCCAGAAAGGAACACAGATCTGAAAATGCCTTGATGTTAGCCCAGTGAAAACCACATCAGACCTTAAGACCTCCAAAACTATAAGATAATACATCTGTGGTTTTAAGTCACTAAATTGAGGTATTTGATATAGGAACAATAGAAAACCAATGCATTGTTTCTCTCTTCATTTCATTAAAAAATCATGTGACACAGTATGCAGCTCTTATTTGGGAGATAGGACATAAGGCTGTAGATATTATTATTAATATATTTAATAATTTAGGTAAAAGGAAAAATACTTGTTTGCTTTAAGAGAATTTTAGTATTTGTTTCATAACACATTGGATCTATAAGAAACTAAAAATTTTACTTTGACTCAGTAAAGATGCTGTTGTTTATTCTCTAGGTCCGTGTCCGACCCCATGGACTGCAGCCTGCCAGGCTCTTCTGTCCATAGGATTTCCCAGGCAACAACATTGAGTGGGTTGTCACTTCCTTGTAGGAAATGGCATGTTCCCAGACTAGGGATCGAACTGGTGTCTTTTGTATTGCAGGCAGATCCTTTACCACTCACCCACTGGGGAAGCCAGTGACTACAGTGCCAGAAATGACTTCATCAAAATATTGTTTCAGTGAAATAGGAGTTAATATTACAAATAAATTCTGTGGAGAAAAAAACAGGCATGGAGAAATGATTTAATTGATTATCTTATAAGTCGAGACAATAGCTTAGTATTAGGTGATTCGTCATAATTGTGAAAGTCATTAGATGTTACAGAGTAGTACATGCAATTAAGTGGAATTTTTTGGCATATCCTGACTCCAGTTTAATTTCCCCACTGTTTCCCCTCTCATGAATTATTCATATTTTCCTTATAATACCTTATAAGTTACCTTATAATGTAACTTTTATTATTATAATAATTTATCATCTTAAAAGTTTGTATAATGTGTATTTTGAAATATATAAGCTTATTAATTTAAAATGTTTGATATGATATTTAGGTGCAGACATTTTAGATTTTTTTGAGATTATACCTGTAAGAATCCATAACAGCTGCCCCTTGAAGGAATTTTATATATCAAATTGATTTTGCAAAAAGATATCATATAAATTTTAACTAAAGTAGAAATAAGGATTTTGACTATTCAAAGTGTTTTATAGAAATTGGAATTCTCTTTCATCTTATTTGCCTCTCCCATTACTTTGCTTCTTGTGATCAAGGGTAATAATTTACCTCCTCAGGACAGGGTTTGACCCCTAGTCAGGAAGATCCCCTGGAGGAGGGCATGGCAACCCACTCCAGTGTTCTTAGCTAGAGAATCCCATGGACAGAGGAGCCTGGGGGGCTACAGTCCACAGGGTCGCACAGAGTCAGACACGACAGACACAACTGAAGGAATTAAGCAGCAGCAACCCACCACCATTGTTTTTTCCCCTCCCACCACAAAAATGTGGTTGTGGTTGTATCTTTTCCAGCACAGATTCTCCAATTCCCTGATACTGAGTGCCCAATAATTAAATTCAATTAATTAACTTCCCAGAGTTAACATCATCTCTACCGATGAGGGGTCAGTCCCCGAAGACTGCCCCTACTTCAGATGCCAGCTGAAGGAGGTGCCCATGCTACCTGAACTTCTATCTGACTTGTCTACAAATTTGAGGTTCCCACAACCCCCTCCTCTGGTTCAGTAATTGACTAAAAAATTTCACGGAACTTGGGAAAGTGCTTTACTTACCATTACTGGTTTATTCTAAAGGATGCAACCCACAACAGCCAAGTGGAAAAGATGCATAAGGCAAGTTGGCGAGGGAGAGGCTCAAAACTGCTGTGCTGTCCCCAGGGCACATCACCCTCCAAGCTCTTCTGGTATTCATCAACCTGGAAGCGCTTCAAGATTCATTATTATTATTATTATTATTTATGGAAGCTTCATTACTTTTGCCTTCTTTATTAAATCTTTTTCTATTGGTGATTGGACTCTTTTGCCAGTCTCTCTCCTTTCCCTGGAGGCAGGGGAGTGCAGGTGAGAAAATTTCACACCTTTAATCACGACTTAGTCTTTCTGGAGACCCTAAACCATCCTGATGACCTCTAAGGGGCCCAGAACCTCAAGTCATTCATTAGCATACAAAAGGCATTCTTGTGACATAAGAGGGTCTAAGGATTTCTGGATCTCTCATCAGGAATCTGGGACAGAAACCAAATATATTAACTGTTGCTAATTCACATCGTCATTGTGATTTTACAGCCCTTTTACAGCTTTCAATCCTAATTCAAACATTTCTGGTTCCAGAATAGGAAGAAGCTGATCATACTTCAATCCATAGAGGGGTTAGAAGCTCATTTCTTGCCATAGGTTTATAAATTCAAAAGATGTACAAAGAAGTCTTTTGTGAGTTTCCCTTACCTGATTAAAGGCAGAGCCTTCTGAGGGGAGGCATCTGTAATCTCCCCTTCTGGGCAGCTTCACTCCCAGAGTGTGTAATTGCAATAAATCCTCATTCTGAGGGAGTTTTGCCACTAGAAAGAAGAAAGATCTAAGGAGAAATTAAATAAACAAATGCTATCACAAACTTCTTAACTTACATCTGTTTCCCTAAAACGTCATTTGCTTTTCCCTGCATTAAGCACATTATTTTTCTCATGGAAGTCTTTTTCCCCCCTCTCCCTTTCTCCTAATTAAGTGAGTACATGCATGATAAGTTGCTTCAGTTGTGTCCAATTCTTTGTGACCCTATGGACCATAGCCTGCCAGGCTCCTCTGTCCATGGGATTCTCCAGGCAAGAATAGTGGAGTAGGTTGCCATACCCTCCTCCAGGGATCTTCCCGCCCCAGAGATCAAACCTGAGTCTCTTACATCTCCTGCATTGGCAGGTGAGTTCTTTACCATTCATGCCACCTGGGAAACCCAATTAAGTGGGTATATAAATCCATATCTCTAGCTATTTAGAGAGCCACTTTTGTGCACCTTCAAATGCACCTGCATATGAATACACTTAACTTCGTTGACCACCTTTAATCAGACTTTAATCTAACTACAGACTTTAAGAGATAGTGAAGGACAGGGAAGCATAGCGTGCTGCCATCCAAAGGGGTCTCGAAGATTCAGACACAACTTAATGACTGAAAAACAAATCAGACTTCTGGTAGTTAACTTCCAGGCCCCTAGTCAGTCAAACCTAATGGGGTAGAGGCAAAATTTTCCTCCCAACATTAATCAAACTTCTATCTTATTTTTTTTAAACTGTGCTTCCTCAATTTATAATATGATATTGTCCTAATATCGTTGAAGGCTGAAGGTCGATGCACCATTTTCAGATATGCATTTTGTTTTTCATCAGGAATCAAGTGTGCGATTTTTTAGCACAAATTAAAAAGCAACAGGAAGCTCCAGTGGCTCAGTGGTAAAGAATCTGCCTGCCAATGCAGAAGACGTGGGTTTGATCCTTAGGTCAGGAAGATCCCCTGGAGAAGGAAATGCAACCCATTCCAGTATTTTTGCCTGGGAAATCCCATGGACAGAGGAACTGGCAGGCAACAGTCCATGGGATCCCAAAAGAGTCAGATATGACTTAGCAACTAAATCAACAACAATAATATAGCTATCAAAACAATAATGGAGGGACTTCTGTCGTGGTCCAATGGTTAAAAATTCACTTTCCAATGCAAGGGGTGGGTTCAGTCCCTAATCAGGGAGCTAAGATGCTTCACGACCAAAACAAAAGCAGTAGTGGAATCATATGCAGCCCTGATGAAGTGGTTCTCAAAGTGTGGTTCCAAGGCTAGCAGCATTGCCATCAACTAGGAAATGGTTAGAAATGCCTCACCTCACCTAGACCTGCAGAATCAGAAACTCTAAGTTGGGTTCAGCAATCTGTGTTTTAATAGGCTCCCCAAGTGATTCTGATGCTTGTCGTCTTCTCCCTTAAGATCTCTTCCCTTTCTCTGCCTCATTTTACAAGTCAGAATATGTCAACCTTCTTTTAACTTCTTTAACTTGGTCGGCAACAAGCTAATGCCTTCTTTTTGTTTTAAATGGAATTATATTTTTTCATAAATAATGTAAAGTGAAAAAGATTTGCCAGAGATTGTCTTTCTTGTTCAAAAGCCCAGATTTCTAAGAGAGAAAGGTGGTTGTCAAAATATCAATGTGTTCACTAATTAGTGATATAATTTTTTTTAGAAATTGTATATTGTATATATGCTTTAATCAAGTAAGTTTTAAAACCTGATGCTGACTAAATGAATGGCAGACTTTTGGCAATTTCTGAATTAATGATGTTACCAAAATATTAGTATCATGACAAAATTATTAGCATGTCAGTCATATTTTGTACTTTCCTATATTAATTTATAAAATTGGCATCTTAAGGTTTAAAGCTAAAATATATTATAAGTAATTTTGTACACGTTTATTTGCAGCCTATATTCTGAAAATTAATTACACAAGCAGATATTCTTTTATGGATGAAATAATCCTCCAGTTAAAAATTGCTCAGTTGTGAACTTAACTTTATGAAGATATGATCTGTAGTATTTTGCCAAGTAAAACTGTAAAGAATCTGAAAATTTTTTTTAAAGGTTTCTCATGCTACAGTAATAAAATGCTTTGAGCAACTCTTTTCCACCTATAACCAACTATTCCATAAGAAAATATTTATAAGGTATAAAATGAGAAAGTTTACAAGGAATAAACTTTTATAATGAATAAAGTAAGAACAAAAGTTCTTATTTACCTTTTCTAGATCACTAAATGATAGGTTTCAAAAAATTTATGAATATTAAATTCATCTCATCTTTCTTTACTCAGTCTTATAGTTGCCCACAAATCATTAAAGTATATTAGTATATCTCTTGTCCCTGTTCTCGATGTCTTTTCTGTGTAATGTTTTGTTTACCAAAGAAGGGCAAAATACAACATCAGAATAAAAATTGCATTGCATTAGAAAATACTGCTGAAATGTGGCCTTACCTTAGTTTTTTTTTTTTTTAACAAAGATTCAGTGCTTTTTATTTGAATGCTGAATTAATTTTCATTCTTACCCACAATAATATTGAACATTAAACATAATTATCTCTCTGTCTTCTGCTCTTACTGTAGACTTAAATTCTAACACCAACACATTTGCCCTTCAGGGACCTAAAAGTGAATTGGCACTGGTGATCTTCAACTTTGCTACAGACAATGTGATTCGTATAGCAAGTGATAAAATATTCCTGTGATCAATAAACATAGTTTTCTGATACAGTTATTCACTCAAAGCTGACAGAGATGAGAAATGCTTGCCATTAGAGCAAAATAAAGACGTAGGCTTATTCCTTTAGTGAAGATCACATGTAGCTTGTGGAGTTTTGACATCTATGAGAAATAAAAGTAGGAACTTTTGAAGGTTTTTAAATCATTCTTACAAGGTTGCCTGCTGTTTTCAAACCCTTCAGAATTTGAAATGATCAGATCATGCAGGGAACTGATGCTGTAAATCAATGAAAGAAAACAGACCTTTAAAACCCAGAAGACATGAAATACTTCTCCTAATACCACCCACACAATCCCTCATTTCCAAACTAGTTCATTACACTGTATTTTATTGTTAGGAATGCTATGGCCTGGTGTAATAAAACTGAAAGATTTACCCGTAGTGACACACAAGTTTTGGGAAAAATAAGAAAATACTCTAAGTGTGCCTTCCACATATTATCTCTGCCGCTAATATTCCTTGCCCTCTTTAATCCATATTTTTCATAATCCACTTCTTTTCTGGGTGTGTATTTATGGCCCTGTATTATAACTGTAGCCGAGGAGAAGCCTGTACAATGTTCTTTCCCTCAGAAACTTTAATGTATGAGAGTTAGCTTTACTATGTCCTGTCGGTTGCTACTAAACTATTAATAGGGAAAAAATAATCCTCAATGTTTATTAAGTTTCCATACATATTTTCTTAAAAGCTAAAAGTTTCTGTTTTGCCTCAAAATATGCAATTTCCTCTCCTTCCCAAAAATAGTGTCAGTACCAGATGGTATTTGATCATTATGACCAAAATATTGTTTTTAAACCATTATGACCAAAATGTTATGTTTAATCATTAAATAGTAAGAATTTATTTTTTAGATTGTCATCTGTAGAGCAATATGATAGTATTTCTTCATGAATTCAATATTTAATTTAAAAATGAAATTCTAGTCTAGAAGTAATATACAAACCAAATGTACAGAATATAAAGTTATGCAAAATTGATTTAGGATCTTTCGTAATATATCCACAACGTCAATAGATGGTTACTGTTTGTTTCTTAACACAGCAAAAGTGATGAAATAAAGCATACCACATATTTGTCTAATAAAAGCACAAATAAAGGCATTTTGTACTTGCATGATATTACTTTTAAAATCCATATTATTCAAAGAAAAATGCTTTCTTCAGATGCATCAATTTTTCACTATTTTTATGTCTGTATAATGCAACCAGTTTCACTTGAATAGTAAAGCAGATGAAAAATAAACAAAAATATGCCAAAGCTGGAAATAATATTAAGACTTATTATATTTTGTTCCTCTGCTTCTTAAATTACATTTTCCTGAGAAAAAGAAAACTACCTATCCATGCATAATGATTAAATTAAAGTATGACTGATAAAGAGCATGTGTTTTCCTTCATGTAAGAGAATATTGGAAAAGAATAAGGCAAATGTACTCATTCTATATAAAATAAATTTTATCACCATCATTATTATCAGCATATTCATAGTTATATAGGAGTTATCTGGTGGGATGGGCACACAACTGATGGGGTGTTTATCACTTTGGCATTGTAGTATATTGATAATGTAAAGGAGTTATATTTGCTAAGACATTTACTGTTTTATTTATAAGAAAGTGCATTAAATTTACAGTAGAACAAAACACAAAAAAGAGAAATAGTTTTATGTATCTATAGTTAATTAATCTAATTAAATTCTAAAGAATATTCTCTTTTATCATTTTGCAAATATTAAATTTCCACATACAAGTGCTAGAACAAATTCTAATGCCATAAAATGGTTAGAAATTACTCCAGATAATATTTAGATAAAGCATTTTTATCTTATTTTTATTTTATTGAAAACTCTTCCTAATACAATGTGATGATTGTTTTTTAAGTTTTGCCTGATGTTGATTTTAAGTATAGGTATACAGTGTATATGTATGTTTGTGTGTGTGCATGTAATACTTTCATTCCTTTCATATTTTTCTTTTATCCCATGATCTGCATAATTGTAGCATAATGCTTCATTACATTGAAGTGAAAAGAAATAGTCAAATGGGTATGTTATGAAAAAGTACTAATATTTTATATCATGTATAGAATTTAAGAATTTAGAAAAATATTTTAAAAATTCTCATTTCCGCTTAAATCGATGGCTTTTATTTTACCTATCTCTGCAACTTTTTTGTAAATCCAGGCTCATATCTTTGAGCTGGACGTGTCTGAGCGACTGAACAACAATTCTGTTTCCTTTCAAAACCATGTCTTGTATTTTACCTATTTCTACAATTTTTGTAAATCCAAACTTGCATCTTTAAATCTTCTTGCTTCAGGATATGTCAAAATTGAACCAAGAATTTTCTAAAGGCTATTACAATAGTTACATCACTTCATTTTCTTTTAACACAATGGACAAGAGCATCATTGTAATATTAAGTTCAGTTCAGTCATTCAATCTCGTCCGACTCTTTGTGACCCTATAGACTGCAGAGTGCAAGGCTTCCCTGTACATCACCAAACCCGAAGCCTACTCAAGCTAATATCCATCGCGTCAGTGATGCCATCCAACCATCTCTTCCTCTGTCATCCCGTTCTCCTCCCACCTTCAATCTTTTGCAGCATCAAGGTCTTTGCCAATGAGTCAGTTCTTCCCATCAGGTGGCCAAAATATTGAAGTTTCAGCTTCAGCATCAGTCCTCCAATGAATATTCAGGACTGATCTCCTTTAGGATGGACTGGTTGGATCTCCTTGCAGTCCAAGGGATTCTCAAGAGTCTTCTCCAACACCACAGTTCAAAAGCATCAATTCTTCAGTGCTCAGTTTTCTTTATAGTTCAACTCTCACATCCATACATGACTACTGGAAAAACCATAGCCTTGACTAGATGGACCTTTGTTGGCAAAGTAATGTCTCTGCTTTTTAATATGCTGTCTAGGTTGGTCAAAACTTTCCTTCCAAGGAGTAAGCGTCTTTTAATTTCATGGCTACAGTCACCATCTGCAGTGATTTTGGAGCCCAGAAAAATAAAGTCAGCCACTGTTTCCCCATGTATTTCCCATGAAGTGATGGGACCATTTGCCATGATCTTAGTTTTCTGAATGCTGAGTTTTAAGCCAGCTTTTGCACTCTCCTCTTTCACTTTCATCAAGAGGTTCTCTAGTTCTTCACTTTCTGCCATCAGGATGGTATTATCTGCATATCTGAGGTTATTGATATTTCTCCCAGCAATCTTGATTCCAGCTTGTGTTTCCTCCAACTCAGCATTTCTCATGATGTACTCTGCATATAAGTTAAATAAGCAGGGTGACAATATACAGCCTTGAGGTACTCCTTTTTCTATCTGGAACCAGCCTGTTTTTCCATGTCCAGTTCTAACTGTTGCTTCCTGACCTACATACAGGTTTCTCAAGAGGCAGGTCAGGTGGTCTGGTATTCCCATCTCTTTCAGAAATTTCCACAGTTTATTGTGATCCATACAGTCAAAAGCTTTGGCATAGTCAATAAAGCAGAAATAGATGTTTTTCTGGAACTCTCTTGCTTTGTTGATGATCCAGCAGATGTTGGTAATTCGATCTCTGATTCCTCTGCCTTTTCTAAAACCAGCTTGAACATCTGGGAAGTTCTTGGTTCCTGTATTACTGAAGCCTGTCTTGGAGAATTTTGAGCACTACTTTACTAGTGTGTGAGATGAGTGCAATTGTGCAGTAGTTTGAGCATTCTTTGGCATTGCCTTTCTTTGGGATTGGAATGAAAACTGACCTTTTCTGGTCCTATGCCCACTGCTGACTTTTCCAAAATTGCCTGCATATTGAGTGTAGCACTTTCACAGCATCATCTTTCAGGATTTGAAATAGCTCAACTGGAATTCCATCACCCCCACTAGCTTTGTTCGTAGTGATGCTTCCTAAGGCCCACCTGACTTCACATTCCAGGATGTCTGGCTCTAGATGAGTGTGAGTGAGCACATTATCGTGATTATCTGGGTCATGAAGATCTTTTTTATATCATTCTTCTGTGTATTCTTGCCACTTCTTCTTAATATCTTCTGCTTCTGTTAGGTCCATCCCATTTCTGTCCTTTATTGTGCCCGTCTTTGCATGGAATGTTCCCTTGGTATCTCTAATTTTCTTGAAGAGATCTCTAGTCATTCCCATTCTGTTGTTTTCCTCTTTCTTTGCATTGATCACTGAGGAAGGCTTTTTTAATCTCTCCTTGCTATTCTTTGGAACTCTGCATTCAAATGGATATATCTTTCCTTTGCTTTTTGCTTCTCTTCTTTTCACAGCTATTTGTAAGGCCTCCTCAGACAGTCATTTTTCTTTTTTGCATTTCTTTTTCTTGTTCTAGAAAATCTCAAATGCAAACATAAAAATCAGGAATATAGTAATATAGTACTACAATCTGCTGCTGAGACTATTTAAATTTCCCCAGTTATTCTAGTAATATGCACTTAAATAAAGGGATCAAATTCAGAATTGCACACATACATTTATTTTCTAACTCATTTTGATTTCATTCATTTGGAACAGTTCTCAGTTTTATCTTGACTTTCATGATCTTGACAGATGGGAATATCAATCGCTAGTTATTTTCTATAATGCCCTTCAACTTGGGAGTCTAAAATGTTTCATCATAATTAGATTCATATTAAGCATCTTTGGCAGGTTTAACAAAGAGCAGTGTCATGTCCTTCCCATCCAGTCCTATAAGGGCACACTGTTTTATTTTATTTATTTATTTATTTTTAATTTCAATTTCTCCTTTATTTATTTTTTTTTTCCAGTGGGTTTTGTCATACATTGATATGAATCAGCCATAGATTTACATGTATTCCCCATCCCGATCCCCCCTCCCACCTCCCTCTCCACACGATTCCTCTGGGTCTTCCCAGTGCACCAGGCCCGAGCACTTGTCTCAAGCATCCCACCTGGGCTGGTGATCTGTTTCACCATAGATAATATACATGCTGTTCTCTCGAAACATCCCACCCTCACATTCTCCCACAGAGTTCAAAAGTCTGTTCTGTACTTCTGTGTCTCTTTTTCTGTTTTGCATATAGGGTTATCGTTACCATCTTTCTAAATTCCATATATATGTGTTAGTATGCTGTAATGTTCTTTATCTTTCTGGCTTACTTCACTCTGTATAATGGGCTCCAGTTTCATCCATCTCATTAGAACTGATTCAAATGAATTCTTTTTAATGGCTGAGTAATATTCCATGGTGTATATGTACCACAGCTTCCTTATCCATTCATCTGCTGATGGGCATCTAGGTTGCTTCCATGTCCTGGCTATTATAAACAGTGCTGCGATGAACATTGGGGTGCACGTGTCTCTTTCAGATCTGGTTTCCTCAGTGTGTATGCCCAGAAGTGGGATTGCTGGGTCATATGGCAGTTCTATTTCCAGTTTTTTAAGGAATCTCCACACTGTTTTCCATAGCGGCTGTACTAGTTTGCATTCCCACCAACAGTGTAAGAGGGTTCCCTTTTCTCCACACCCTCTCCAGCATTTATTGCTTGTAGACTTTTGGATAGCAGCCATCCTGACTGGCGTGTAATGGTACCTCATTGTGGTTTTGATTTGCATTTCTCTGATAATGAGTGATGTTGAGCATCTTTTCATGTGTTTGTTAGCCATCTGTATGTCTTCTTTGGAGAAATGTCTGTTTAGTTCTTTGGCCCATTTTTTGATTGGGTCATTTATTTTTCTGGAATTGAGCTTCAAGAGTTGCTTGTATATTTTTGAGATTAGTCCTTTGTCTGTTTCTTCATTTGCACACTGTTTTAATTTGTTTCATTACTTGTTTTTTTATTTTGATTTTGAGCACCTGATTAAGATGACGCATAACTAGTATTATCCATTCTAAGGTTACTCATTTTTTTTTTTTTTTTTTTATTGAAAAGTTCTGTTACCTTTTTAATTCAGTTCAAGCTTATTAAATACCCATTCTACTTTGGTTTTTTTTTTTTTTTTTACTTTTTTTTTTAATTTTTATTATTATTATTATTTTTTTTTTCCAGTGGGTTTTGTCATACATTGATATGAATCAGCCATGGATTTACATGTATTCCCAATCCCGATCCCCCCTCCCACCTCCCTCTCCACCCGATTCCTCTGGGTCTTCCCAGTGCACCAGGCCCGAGCACTTGTCTCATGCATCCCACCTGGGCTGGTGATCTGTTTCACCATAGATAATATACATGCTGTTCTCTCGAAACATCCCACCCTCACATTCTCCCACAAAGTTCAAAAGTCTGTTCTGTATTTCTGTGTCTCTTTTTCTGTTCTGCATATAGGGTTATCGTTATCACCTTTCTAAATTCCATATACATGTGTCAGTATGCTGTAATGTTCTTTATCTTTCTGGCTTACTTCACTCTGTATAATGGGCTCCAGCTTCATCCATCTCATTAGGACTGGTTCGAATGAATTCTTTTTAATGGCTGAGTAATATTCCATGGTGTATATGTACCACAGCTTCCTTATCCATTCATCTGCTGATGGGCATCTAGGTTGCTTCCATGTCCTGGCTATTATAAACAGTGCTGCGATGAACATTAGGGTGCACGTGTCTCTTTCAGATCTGGTTTCCTCAGTGTGTATGCCCAGAAGTGGGATTGCTGGGTCATATGGCAGTTCTATGTCCAGTTTTTTAAGAAATCTCCACACTGTTTTCCATAGCGGCTGTACTAGTTTGCATTCCCACCAACAGTGTAAGAGGGTTCCCTTTTCTCCACACCCTCTCCAGCATTTATTGCTTGTAGACTTTTGGATAGCGGCCATCCTGACTGGCGTGTAATGGTACCTCATTGTGGTTTTGATTTGCATTTCTCTAATAATGAGTGATGTTGAGCATCTTTTCATGTGTTTGTTAGCCATCTGTATGTCTTCTTTGGAGAAATGTCTGTTTAGTTCTTTGGCCCATTTTTTGATTGGGTCATTTATTTTTCTGGAATTGAGCTTCAGGAGTTGCTTGTATATTTTTGAGATTAATCCTTTGTCTGTTTCTTCATTTGCTATTATTTTCTCCCAATCTGAGGGCTGTCTTTTCACCTTACTTATAGTTTCCTTTGTAGTGCAAAAGCTTTTAAGTTTCATTAGGTCCCATTTGTTTAGTTTTGCTTTTATTTCCAGTATTCTGGGAGGTGGGTCATAGAGGATCTTGCTTTGATTTATGTCGGAGAGTGTTTTGCCTATGTTCTCCTCTAGGAGTTTTATAGTTTCTGGTCTTACATTTAGATCTTTAATCCATTTTGAGTTTATTTTTGTGTATGGTGTTAGAAAGTGTTCTAGTTTCATTCTTTTACAAGTGGTTGACCAGTTTTCCCAGCACCACTTGTTAAAGAGGTTGTCTTTTTTCCATTGTATATCCTTGCCTCCTTTGTCAAAAATAAGGTGTCCATAGGTTCGTGGATTTATCTCTGGGCTTTCTATTCTGTTCCATTGATCTATATTTCTGTCTTTGTGCCAGTACCATACTGTCTTGATGACTGTGGCTTTGTAGTAGAGTCTGAAGTCAGGCAGGTTGATTCCTCCAGTTCCATTCTTCTTTCTCAAGATTACTTTGGCTATTCGAGGTTTTTTGTATTTCCATACAAATTGTGAAATTCTTTGGTCTAGTTCTGTGAAAAATACCGTTGGTAGCTTGATAGGGATTGCATTGAATCTATAGACTGCTTTGGGTAGAATAGCCATTTTGACAATATTAATTCTTCCAATCCATGAACACGGTATGTTTCTCCATCTGTTTGTGTCCTCTTTGATTTCTTTCATCAGTGTTTTATAGTTTTCTATGTATAGGTCCTTTGTTTCTTTAGGTAGATATACTCCTAAGTATTTTATTCTTTTTGTTGCAATGGTGAATGGTATTGTTTCCTTAATTTCTCTGTCTGTTTTTTCATTGTTAGTATATAGGAATGCAAGGGATTTCTGTGTGTTAATTTTATATCCTGCAACTTTACTATATTCATTGATTAGCTCTAGTAATTTTCTGGTAGAATCTTTAGGGTTTTCTATGTAGAGGATCATGTCATCTGCAAACAGTGAGAGTTTTACTTCTTCTTTTCCTATCTGGATTCCTTTTACTTCTTTTTCTGCTCTGATTGCTGTGGCCAGCACTTCCAACACTATGTTGAATAGTAGTGGTGAGAGTGGGCACCCTTGTCTTGTTCCTGATTTCAGGGGAAATGCCTTCAATTTTTCACCATTGAGGGTGATGCTTGCTGTGGGTTTGTCATATATAGCTTTTATTATGTTGAGGTATGTTCCTTCTATTCCTGCTTTTTGGAGAGTTTTAATCATAAATGAGTGTTGAATTTTGTCAAAGGCTTTCTCTGCATCTATTGAGATAATCATATGGTTTTTATCTTTCAATTTGCTAATGTGGTGTATTACATTGATTGATTTGCGGATATTAAAGAATCCTTGCATTCCTGGGATAAAGCCCACTTGGTCATGGTGTATGATTTTTTTAATATGTTGTTGGATTCTGTTTGCTAGAATTTTGTTAAGGATTTTTGCATCTATGTTCATCAGTGATATTGGCCTGTAGTTTTCTTTTTTTGTGGCATCTTTGTCTGGTTTTGGAATTAGGGTGATGGTGGCCTCATAGAATGAGTTTGGAAGCTTACCTTCTTCTGCAATTTTCTGGAAGAGTTTGAGTAAGATAGGTGTTAGCTCTTCTCTAAATTTTTGGTAGAATTCAGCTGTGAAGCCATCTGGTCCTGGGCTTTTGTTTGCTGGAAGATTTTTGATGACAGTTTTGATTTCCTTGCTTGTGATGGGTCTGTTAAGATCTTCTATTTCTTCCTGGTTCAGTTTTGGAAAGTACTCATTTTTTCCTTTCTTCTCTGTGTGTGTGTGTGTGTGTGTGTGTGTGTGTGTGTGTGTGTGTAAAAGTACTGGGATGGAGATATTTTGAGACTTCATCAAACATCTATTTGCTAATTTATATTAGTATATGCTACTGAGTTCTTATTTTAGTTAACTGATTATAATTCATTAATATCATCATGTTGACATTTAAATGTTTTGTATAGTGAATATCTCTTTAAATTGACTTTCATTTTTCTAGGCATGCACTTATCATTCCTTGAACTCTTCTCTATTTTCTTGCCTGGAAAAGAGGCTATTGAGATCTCATTTTGTGCTTTCCTTATCCCACTTCTAAAATGAGTCATTTCTCCAAGGAATTTGGATTATTTTAATGGGGAGTAGAGAATAGGAAAGAAGATTTTGATGCTAGGCATGCTCATTGCTATTAGTCAGCCTTAGTCAGCCCCACCTACTGTTTGTCACTGGAGTGTTCAGGAAAGGAAAGAGATGTGGAAAAGGAGGAATAACTACAGTTTATTTTGATTTGTTGCATCACAGGTTAGAATAACAAAATTCCAGAATGAGACATTTCAAATTTCACAAAAATAAACTATTGTACGTAGCACAAACTTTGTGACATACTATGATTATTGCATATTTTGAAGAATGGTATCTTAAACATGTTTTTATTTTAAACACATTGTATATTAATATTATTAGGTTAAATGTTTACTGTTTTCTTAAAAAAGTTTGTGTCATAAGATTAAGAACTCAAATGTTGTTTGATATAGGAAATTTAAAGAAGCCTGAATACCTCAGTAAAGCATAAGTTATATTAAAGCTATGTTTTAATTAATTCACATAAGTTTAATAGTAAAATATTAGTATGAGTTATAAACATTTGTCAATGTATTCTGTTTTAAAATATCAAACTAAGAAATAGAGTAAAAAAAAATCGATATTACATATACACTATCAGAGCAGACTGAGTCAAAAATATTTTGTGATCTTGTCACAATATTAGTGAATTAATTTCTCAGTTTTATATTCTCTTTTACTGATGTATATATGTCAATGTCATAACTAGTCCTTATAATGTTAATTGAATAGTCTTGTAAAATAGCTGTTTATGTCACAAATCAATTACAATATGCTAAGAATTTTTAAATGGGTAAAGATAATATGTGGATTACTAATCTTGGTAGGATAACAATAATGTTGATCAGTGATAAAGATAATTTAAGAAATCATAGCTGACAACAAAATGTTCAGAGTAAATCAGACCACCTCCAACCACACTCAGAGTAAGCAGTTTTATTCTAAACTGGTATCTACCATGAGACAACTCAGAGAACAGAGTTGAAAGTTTTAAATAGCAATTATATAATAGAAGGATGCAATACTCAATTCAGACATATTTTGGGGAAAGAATTAAGATTCCAAAATTGAAGTACCTAGGAAGGAAACTTGTCCACCTGGATGGTTAATATAAACATTGCAAAGAAAGACTCATGAAATTTTTATCCCTGATCCTATGGTTCATTAAACACATTTGAAATCTCAGCTGATGTAATAAGAAAAGACTAACTATTTAGGTCCCATGGTAAACTAAGAATTATGAACTTCAAATTATGAATAAAAATATAAACATTACACCTCTATTAATATAAACAACAAAATATGACAGAATGAAGTGTGAGATATGGCTCCAGATGCTGCGTTACTGGTAGGATTTTAAGTGCGTTCCATTCTGAAGGGTGAAAATATTACATACCTTGCAACCCAGAAATTCACTTTGCCAGTATGTGCCAAGGGAAAGGGCTTCCCTGGTAGCTCAGTGGTAAAGAGCCCACCTTCCGATGCAGGAAACGTGGGTTCGATCCCTGAGTTGGGAAGATCCCCTGGAGAAGGAAATGGCTACCCACTCCTCTAATCTTGCCTGGGAAATCCCATGGACAGAGAAGCCTGGCAGGCTACAGTCCTTGGGTGGGGTCGCAAAATAGTTAGACATGACTAAGTGACTAAACAACGCCAGCAACAAGCCAAGGGGAAACTTTGTCAGTAGGTACGCTGGGATACATTTCCATGAATGTTCAGAGCAGTACTTTTCATAAGAAATTTCAGAAAAAAATAAACGAACTAGATTTCACTGGCAGGAAATGGATGTATGAGCAAGAGAGAATATCATGTGACTATGAGTGATTGAATTAGGGTGAAAACAACAGTAGAGATGAATCATAGAAGCGTAACTGAAAAAAAAAAAAAAAAAACAGCTGATGCCCTGGGAACGTGCAAAAACAGTGATGTCCAATTACTAAGTTAAAAGAATAATGTGTGAGTGTGGGTGGGTATCTGTGTGTGTGTGTGCATATGTCCTTTTAAATAACATAATGGATGCTTGAAAACTTTATAACATATGATAGTGAGATTCAAGATGTCTTCTCAGATGAAATGCTCATAGATGATGGTGCCCATGGAGCACATAGGTCAAATTTCCCAGCTGGTTTACTGGTACTTATTAACAAATGAAAACAAGATAACCAATGTGAGGCAATAAACATAAAAAGACCATTAAAGAATCTACATGAGAATATAACAGTAACAAAACATTGCTATAATTCTATGTAACTATGTGGGAAAAAAAAAAAGGGTTTCTTGGTAGCTCAGAAAGTAGAGCATCCCTGGGTCTAGGAGATCGTCTGGAGAAGGGAATGGCAATCCACTCTAGTGTTCTTGCTTGAAGAATTCTATGGACAGAGGAGCCTAGCAGGCTAGAGACCATGGGTCACAAAGAGTTGGATACGACTGAGTAGGCTAAAAACTATGGGGTCGTAAAGAGTCGGACACAACTGTGCGACTAATATACATATTTTAAAAAGTATACCTGTTTGTATCAGAACATTTGTAACTAATGCCATCTCAGAATTCTAATCAGTTTTTAATAGTAACTTTGTTTTTGTTTTCAGTGTTTAACAGTTAAAAGTGTTTTAAAAAGATGAGGTATCTTAACTGTGAAGAATGTTTAAAGAAGTCATCAATGAATTTTAAATTTTGGAGGAAATGTAATTTCTGAAACTAAAGCTCATGCTTTAATAATTATTTAAGCAGAATGGGTGTTGGAGTCTAGTGGAATTGGTTGGGTGTCCCAGAAGGAGTGAAGGCAGGGACTGTAATATGAACTGTGATCAGAGAGAGAGGTCAAACAGTACAGGGCACACACTGGCCTGGGATTATTGCTGAATTGGTGAATTTATATGGGCAGTTTTGCAGTGGGGTGTAACACCCAGTTAATTTGAGGAAGGAAGCTCCCATGCATTGTCCAAGCTGGAATTGTTGAGAGGATTTGCGTGGTAGATGAGGTTATTTGTGAAGTGTCTCAGTTGAAGGAGAGTGAAGTGTTTAGTTGTGGTAGTGAAGTGACAGAATCCCAGAAAGAGTGGTTAGAACCCAAACACTCTGAGCAGGATGTCTTCACACAATACCAGTGCTTGCTGACATACTGAAAAACAGATCAAAAGTAAACACATTGAGAAAAACAGGAGACTGGCTACTCTTTGTCTGAAAAGGGAGATAGTTACAAACATGGAATTCAAGAAATCAGTGTGCTCATTGATTTTGACAGATAATAGAGGTAGGTAGATAGCTAGCTAGCTCTGTGTGTGCACACATTCATATGCATGGCCACACACATGTGAAGCTTGCTGTATCCACCGTAAGGGCTTGGGTGCAGCAACATTCAAGTAACAATAAACACATTCAAGGTCTCGATCTTTGTTTCCAAATGCAATCCTCCACAGGAATCCAGAAACAAGAATTCCTTAAGGAAATCACATGTTTCCATGCTAGGGGAGGAAAAGTACAATGTGAGGTTGGAATATATTTGGTACCAGAAAATAAGAATTCAAGGAATGATTGAGGCATGACAAAAATCACAAAAGCCAGCTTAAAGAATTCCCATGGACAGATATGGGACATTTTGAACATCAAAATAATAATGAGAATGGATTATAACCCACTGAATGCAAAAGGAATTCAAGAGTCCATTGCAGTGTGAATAGCTAAGTGAACTCCGCTTGAATAGTATGGCTATTTGTCTGAGTACCTAGAGTACAACAAATTATAAGGGTTAGTTAGCTGTTTCATCAGACTTGAAAATATTAACAATGGGTCAGTAAATGAGAGCACTACGGATATGAATTCAACAGGGTGTTTCTGTTTTAATAATGCTGTAATGGAGCCAGAACTAGGAGTTATCTATAGTCTTGTAACATTCTCAAATCTATCTTAGTTTGCAAAACCATTCAGTTTAGTTACACACCAGAAATATCATGAAGGGAAAGAAATGCGTCACTCTCACTTTTCAAAGGAACCAGCCTTATGTCCAAAGTGTTGTATCATTGTGGTTGACTCTTACTTTGGTGACCATGAAAAAGTCCTCCTGGCATTAACACTCATATGTGGTCCCTTCTCAAACTGATTCTAGACAAGGCCTGTGAGTGCATTCAGTTCAGTTCAGGCACTCAGTCGTGTCTGACTCTTTGAGACCCCATGAACCGCAGCACGCCAGGCCTCCCTGTCCATCACCAACTCCCAGAGTTTACCCAAATTCATGTCCATTGAGTCAGTGATGCCATCCAACCATCTCATCCTCTGTCATCCCCTTCTCCTGCCCTCAATCTTTCCCAGCATCAGGGTCTTTTCAAATGAGTCAGCTCTTCGCATCAGATGGCCAAAGTATTGGAGTTTCAGCTTCAACATCAGTCCTTGCAATGAACACTCAGGACTGATCTCCTTTAGGATGGACTGGTTGGATCTTGCAGTCCAAGGGACTCACAAGGGTCTTCTCCAACACCACAGTTCAAAAGCATCAATTCTTCGGCACTCAGCTTTCATTATAGTCCAACTCTCACTATAATGTGAGTACATTAACTATTAGCATAAAATGTACAGAAGTATTTATAGATCATGGCATATAATATCTGCAAATTTCTACTACATGATTAAGAGCAAAAAAATTGTATGTTTAGGAAGGGAGATATATATAAACAAATGGTCAAAATGTTAGTATCGATAAAGGGTACATGGGAGTTCTTTGTTCTACTTTATAACTCGTCAATAAGTATGAAAATATACTAATATAAAAAATAATGAAATCAATATGTGTTTAATAATTTTGTTGAGTCCAGAATTTTCAGGGACAATTTATACAAATGAAAAGCATTAAGTAATGGATGAAAAGTGAAAGTTGCTCAGTTGTGTCCACTCTTTGTGACCCCGTTCAGAATACTGGAATGGGTAGCCATTCCCTTCTTCAGGGGATCTTCCCAACCCAGGGATCATATCCATGTCTCCCACATTGCAGGCAGATTCTGTATACAAATAAGGTCTCTTGGCAGAAAGGACCACTTCTAGATTGTAGCTGAGCTTAAAATAAACTTTTGCTGAACATTTCTGGAATTATGGAGCTAAAATATTCTCCTTAGCTCTGGCATCTTGGTGCTTTATTCATGCTGCTTCTATGTTATGCAGACAAAAAAATGGTATTTCATATCATCACTTCCCTGCTTGATCCAGCCATTGAGAACAGAATGTTGAGTTTGATAGGTGTTCAAATAAACATAAATTGGCCCTCAAGCAATCATTTGCCTACCTGATTTTTTTAAAATCTACATATTTGAAAGATCCAAAATGATGGAACAAACCTTCTTGGTATTATATAAAGTAAAACTCATGTGAAAACTGAGCGGGGGCTCTCAGAATTATAAATGATATACTCTATCCATCTGAGCTAATATGTGGCTAATCATTCATTGTCACATATTCTCTTTTCCTCAATATTGAGTTTTCTATTGCTTGTTGAACTTTTCACCTCCATTACTTGCTTAAGGGTTTCATTAATATTAGTTCATGTCATTTTATTTTTATTCCCATATTAAACACTGAGATGGAAAAATAAAGCCTTATATTAAGGAGTGACAAAAAAAAAGTATTTAATTGCCCATGGTTCTTTCTCAGCCTCAACAAGGCCATTTTCAAATAGAGAAATACTGTTTATCATTTTTAATGCTGACTTGAGGTTTGCAAATAGAAAAGGATTTATGCACCCGCTATCCTTGCAGTGGGAAAAAAAAATGAGAACAGTACACATTTACGCAGACAGGCAAATGGGAAATATAATAATACAAGTTTGTGTGTATTTTAAGAATCAGAAATTAAACTTTAAAGTTTTAAGAAGCTATTGTCTGAAAAGTGATAAGCAAATTATTTTATAGGATATTTTTCATAAGGCTGTGAAAACTATTATTATACTGTGCTATATTTGTATACTTGAAAGAAGTTTCAATGAAATATGCCAAATATTACTTTTAGTCAGCATGATCAGAATAATTTGTTTAATAGTGGTACTTATGAGTTAAATAATTCCAAGTTTCTCTGACGTTGAACCATAGACTTTGCATATTATAACAATCACCAGTACCACAGGGTTTAGACAATTTAAAACTTGAATTATACAACAAGAAATATCAAACCTTGAATTGAAAGCCAGTATCTTGTTGAGATAAAATTGGAGAGGGCAAACTAAAACCAAACCATTTTAAAATATAATTTATAGTAAATATAGTATGTGTCCTTGCATGCTAAGTTGCTTTGGTCGTGTACAACTCTTTGCAGCCCTATGGACTATAGCTTGCCAGGCTTCTCCGTTCATGGGATTCTGCAGGCAAGAATACTGGAGTGGGTTGCCATCCCCTTCTCCAGAGGATCTTCTCAGCCCAGGGATTGAGAAGTTTCCTGCATCTCCTGGATTGCGTGTGGATTCTATACTGCTTAGCCACCAGAGAAGCCCATGATATATGCACTTACTCTAATCATAAGCATGCTTGCGGGACCCCTGAGTCTGGAAGATGCCCCGGAGGAGGGTGTGGCAACCCACTCCAGTATTCTTGCCTGGAGAATCCCATGGACAGAGGAGCCTGGCAGTCTACAGTCCATAGGGTTGCACAGAGTTGGACACAACTGAAGCAACTTAGCCTGCCCGCATACTTGCAGGACCCCAGAATGCTTTAGTTACATCTTTCCTGGTGGTTCAGATGGTAAAGAATCTGCCTGCAATGCAGGAGACCCAGGTTCAATCCCTGGGTAGGGAAGATCCCATGGAGGAGGAAATGGCAACCCACCCCAGTATTCTTGCCTGGAGAATCCCACGGACAGAGGAGCCTGGTGGGCTACAGTCCATGGGGTCACAAAGAAGTCAGAATCAGATATTAATACTACAGTAACTTGAAATCATGCAACAGAAAAGCCAAGTAGGACTGCATGTGCAATCTGCTCATGCACCCTGCGTGTAGTGGTGATGGGCTAAGTAGTGCATGCTGAGTCGCTCAGTCGTGTCCCACTCTTTACAACCCATGGGCTGTAGCCTGCCAGGCTCCCCTGTCCATGGAGTTTTCCAGACAAGAATGCTGGAGTAGGTTGCCATTTCCTCCTCCAGGGGATCTTCCTGACCCAGAGATCAGACACATGTCTCCTGCATTGGCAGGCAGATTATGCAGAGGAGAAATGTCCTGCTTACTTAATAAGAATGCAAAGCTGGGCTCAACTAGCTGGAGAGATTGCCATTTCACAGTGCTATCCAAGGTGTACTTCACCATAGCCTTCTATTTGGAAAACGATCTTTTGATGAGTTTAATGATGGGCGTGAGAATACTTGCCTTTTGTTTTAGTGTATACATGACCAACTATTCTAAGAGCAATAGAAATCTAAAGTTTGACAGAGAAATAGAAATGATGTATCCTTGTAAAAGGAGGCACCTCGTGAGGAGAAGGATGAGAGAAGGGGAAGCGGTGGGTAAAGCTATGACTTTAGCACTAGCTTTAAAAACACACTTTTATTAGTCCCAAGCTTAAATGCTCAACTGCAGCCTCCGCTCTCCCTTGTGGGTTTTTTCTTTTCCCTCAAATGCTTTCCTTCTATTGTCATTCTGGTAGGCTAGAGAATAAGATAAATGGTTCAAATACAAAGAATGCTGATTTGGTGAGAATGTGAAGTCTGCACTTTAGAGATCAGGGCAATACAACTTTAAGACTAAGTGTGCCTGAACCTGATTTTCATTTAGGGTACATCTCTATAAGACATCAAATTATTTTTTTTAATCAGATAGCTTTACAAAGCCCCTAATGTATATCAATTTAGGAGGTATTTTGAATTTCAAGTAGGTTTTTTGTTGTTGTTGTTAGTCCATATTTGCAAGAAACTCTTGGAAACGAATCCATACTTGAGTTGGGAACTGCTTATAATAGTATTTTCCTTGGTAAAGACAAGGCCTTCAATAAAAATATGTGAAATGAATGTATGTATATGCATTGGGTTGGTAAACCTTTATTTGTAACTTTGATTTTAGTCTATAAAATGCAATTCAAATAAAGTTGGAGGAGGTTCAACCTTTTTGTTGCCCTCTATAAAACTGATAACAATTTAGATTAGCCCAATTTGCTTTTGTTTGTAGATAAGCAAATGTACACTTACCGTTACAATGAAAATTTAAAACAATGAATCTGGAAAACAAAGAAAACAGCAGTTTCTAGGACCTTGCTAAGAAATTATTGTTTTGTTTTCACCATTTAATTTGCATAGCTAGCAGAATGAAAACTATTGCTTCAATCAGATTTAGAGTAAGAATGCAAAATAAGGGAAATAATACCTTTTCAGAAAACTCCAGAATTGCATTGTCAGAATCAAGTAGTTATGCAAAATAATCCAGAGGTCTGTCATTCAATATCTTACCACTCAGTAGGTCTCAATTTCAATTTAACAGTTATTCTTCTCATCCTCTTTCTATTAAAACAGGAAATCGCAAAAAAAAAAAAAAAAAAAAAATCAGCTATAGTTTCTTTTGAATAGTTCTAATTCCTCAATAGATACAATTTTAAAAATACATAGTATTCACATTTGGTTCTGACTCTAACTCTTTTTTGTGAATATTTGAAGTTTATTTCTATAAGTCTTCCCTGGTAGCTCAAGAATCTGCCTGCAATGCAGGAGACTCATCTTCAATCCCTGGGTCAAGAAGATCCCCTGGAGAAGGGAATGGCAACCACTCCAGTATTCTTGCCTGGGAAATTCCATGGGACAAAGAGTCTGGTGGGCTACAGCCCATGGGGTCACAAAGAGTTAGACATACCTAAGCAGCTAACACTTTCACTTCTTTCACTTTTCTATACACATAAGTCCATATAATATAATAAAACAGTAATATTTGTACTTAGGCATGAAAGAGAGACTGAAGATTGAATGAGTCCATGCACATAAAGCTATTAAAATGTTGTATTTGTAATGGTGTTGGTGATGCTGTAGTTCTTCCTGCCTATCCCAAAGTTGTCTCTGATTTCTGATGCCTCAGTTTCTCTTGAGCAGGCTCACTGGATAAACACTTCTGGGGAAGTGCAGACACAGTTACATGAAAATCCATAAACAGGTCAACTGACTTAGAGAGATATTCTCCTATCATGACCATTTCTTGATTTATTTGATTCTAACTGCTTTGGGTCACAGGGCCCACTTCTGGAATGGTGTCTGTATATCACACAGAAAGATCTACACATCAGTCCTGTGTTTTCTGTTTCTTAGTCACAGGCAGCTCCTCATGTGGCCATAGGTGTGGGCTGAGAAAGAGATAATAAGGTAGGAATTATGAAGAATCAGACCCCTTGCATGTGCCTGTCATATTCTGATCATACTGATGACTTGTGCTAGATAATACAGTTCTGCTCTGCATACTCAACTTCGTGGCGTGGTGAGCCTGACGACACCCCATTCATGCAGGGCAGCTGAGGTCAGTGGTAACTTAGCAGCCCACTCTTCTGTGTTCAGGCTCTTTTTAATATCTATTTTACTTATTATTTATTTATTGGCCATGCTGGGTCTTCATTACTGCACGCATGCTTCCCTTTGTTGCGGTCAGTGGGGGCCGCGCTCTGGCTTCTCATTACGGTGGTTTCTCTTGTTTCTTGGGCTCTGCGGTGCATGGGTTCAGAAGTGATGGTGCACAGGCTCACTTACTCTGTGGCCTGTGAGATCTTCCCAGACCAGGGCTCCAACCAGTGTCCCCTATATTGCATGGCAGATTCTTAACCATGGAACCATCGGGAAATCCCAAGTGTTCAGTCTTTAATGAAAACCAATAGCAAGCCAAGAGTTGTTTTTGTTTTTAAGGAGTATAGTTGTCCTTAAGGTTTGAACTATGATTCATCTCTAAGGAACTTCCAGAAGGTCCAAATTGCATCGCTATCTGCAATGGACACTTCAAGCATGACTAGATGTTTTGGATTATAGGGCCCAATGGTAGAGCATTTTGCATAGAAGGCTGGACTTGTTGCAGAGACTTCCCTGTCCTGGTGCTCACTTGAAAGTAGCAACTTCTTGGATCACTCACTAATAGGCTGGAATAGCACACCCATATGAAGGATACTTTGCATCCAAATTCCAATGAGACACACTGGGCACTGTGTCTCCTGTATGGTTATAGGAGGTCCAACAATGTATCCTTCAACAGAGAAGGACTATCTCAACATGCTCCACACCACTAGATCCTTAGAATATTATTCAAGTGGAAGGTCTCTGATTTTTTGTTGGGTCTATTTCTTAACCTCTGGCATGGAAATGTCTTACTGATAAGTGCCGTGCATGCGTGTTAAATTGCTTCAGTCATTGTCTGACTCTTTGAGACCCTATGGACCATAGCCTTCCAGACCCCTCTCTCCATGGGAATCTCCCATCAAGAATACTGGAGTGGGTTCCCATGCCCTCCTCCAGGGGCTCTTCCTGACCCAGGGATCAAACCCACATCTCTTATACCTCCTGCATTGCCCGGCAGGTTCTTTACTACTAATGACACCTAGATATGGGCAGAGTAGCTGCTGTTTCCTGCTCACCAGTTTCAATCAGCCTGATGCCATCAATTTCATGGAGTGGTGTGAAGTCCTGTGGAAAGAAATGTATCAGGCTTCCTACAAAATAAATTATGACTTGGGGGTCAAGCCATTTACACCTCTGAGGTGGGCTGGTAAGTGTATCACCAGCCTTGCTAGCAAGAGATGTATGACTTCTGAAGAACATTACTAACACATGTCCAGAGAAGAAAGCTTTTTCCAGATCAATAGCAATGTAGTAAGCACCAGAGGATGTCTTAATTTCCCCATATATCATAACCACATCTGGAACAGTAATTGCAAAACAAGTTAACGAATGATTAAACTTCCTGCAATCCACTGCCTTTCTTCCAGATTCATTTGCTGCATAGGCCAAAATGACAAGTTGAATAGGATGCAGAGGAAATCACTTGGCCTTTCCCACCATAAAAGCCCTCACACCACCAATCAGTAAGGGTGTTGGCAGTTGCTAAAAATAGTTATTCAAATTACACATTTTGGAATTGGTGAAGTAACTACAGGATGGGGACAGGGACCACTGGGCCCATGTGAGATAGACCTGAGATGAAACTCCTGTGATCGCTTGACTTCTGTTAACCTCTCTCTGACTAGTGGGCCATAGGGATGCTTTGGATGTTCAGGAATTAGTCAGCTCAGGATCTGTGTACAGTGATCCCTAGGAAATATGACTGTTTCTCTTTCCTCAATGCAGTCACAATGGTGAATGCCTCCTAATCAAGTGACTTCATGTCAATACTAAAAGAAGAAACCATACACAGATATACAGGGAAAATGCCATGTGATATGGAACAAGGGTGGGTGATATTAAGAGTTGTCAGCAATCACTAGAGAAAGCAAGAAGGATTCTTACTTAGAGGGGGCCCGGTCTTGTCAACACATTGATTCCAGTTCTCTAGCCTCCAGACCTGTTAGAGAAGATATTTTTCTGCTGTTTTCAGCCAACCACTTCATTGTAGTTTTTTATTGCAATGCTAGGAAACCGATATATGACAAATCTATTTATTTTCTTCTTTCTAGGGATACCATAATCAAGGCATAGGTCTCTGCAAGTCAGATTATTCACATTACTGCTTTGATCTGCTATCCATTACCTCGTCCACCTTGTCTGTGGTAATTACATGTTGCCCTTGGCCCTGCCACCAGGAGGTCCCACCCATTATCCTCACTGCATTTAGGGAGCCCAGTTCAATGAGAAGAGTTTGCACTATAATTTCCAACATATTGAAGGTGTGAACACAAGGCTCTTCAAGGATTCTGGGACTCTCCTCAAATTTATTTTTCACAGTCTTAGTAAAATGTGTGTCCTTCTAGCCCAATCTAGATAAGCAGGCCTTACACACATAATTCCATTCTCCCTCCATCCTGGGATACCTTCCTCTACAGTATACCAAGGCAGTTATGGCATTTCACCTTCATCTGGGTGATCCAACAAACCAGACCAACTGTAAGGGTCCTTTTTGACACCTCAAACTACAACTTGTAATCTAGAATCTCTGCTTAGTGGGCTCCTGTAAATTAATTTGGCCTACTCTACCTTAATTTCCTTTCACTATGGTGCCAGACCCTTAAGATTCATTTCCACACATATCCTCATGTTTCTGTTAATATAAATTAGAAAGGGGTTTCCCAGGTGGTGCTAGAGGTAAAGAATCCACCTTCCAGTGCAGAAGGGGCAAAAGTCTGGAGTTCCAGCCCTGGAGTCAGAAAGATCCCCTGGAGTAGGAAATTGCAACCAGCCTCAGGATTTTTGCCTGGAGAGTCCCATGGACAGAGGAGCCTCTCGGGCTACAGTCCACAGGACTGCAGAGTCAGGCATGCCTGAGCAGCTAAGCACAAATTAGAAAATGTGTGCTGCTATTTTGGTGTACACTGTGCTACTTTGTGGGTCACAATCACCATTTGGGTCTCTTGGAACCTGAGTCTCTTTATAAATCTAGAATAGAAGAGGTGTTGGCCTAGGTCTTGAGGAGAATCACCAGTGACTTGCTCTATAACTATCTTAGGGGAGCTCATTACAAATTCTTCAGACAGTGGAGAGCTCACATCCTCAAGCAGAGAATGAAGGGCCACTTCTGAAAAGTTATTGCTAAGCCATGAAAGGAAATGGCAACCCACTCCAGTATTCTTGCCTGGAGAATCCTGTGGACAGAGTAGCCTGGTGGGCTGCTGTCCATGGGGTTGCACAAAGTTGGACACGACTGAAGCGACTCAGCATACATGCATGCATTAGAGAAGGAAATGGCAACCCACTCCAGTGTTCTTGCCTGGAGAACCCCAGAGACAGAGGACCCTGGTGGGCTGCTGCCTATGGGGTTGCACAGAGTTGGACCTACTGAAGTGACTTAGCAGCAGCAGCAGCAGCAAACCATGAAAGATGCCAGGATTCTTGGCCTCTGGAGGAGAAGAATTCAATCTGGGGTCAGAGATGAGGCTTGATCGCTCAGAGCTTTTGTGTAATAAAGTTTTATTAAAGAATAAAAAACATAGAGAAAGCTTCTGACATAGACATCAGAAGGGGGCAGAAAGAGTGCCCCCTGCTAGTCTTTAGCTGGATGTTATATAGCTACTAGCAGTCTGCTAATTAAAGAAAGGAAATGTCTCAAAACTCAGAGAGTGGCACCAGGTGAGTCATCCTGGGCCATAAAATGATTGACAGGAATCTTGGAGAAAGGCAGATTTCCATACAAATATGTAGTTTCATTAACATAGATTAGGAGAACAATATATGAGTATAACATACTGGTTTGTCAAGTCAGTTCTGAGCTTTTAGGTGAAACCAACTTGAAGTCAGAGTCTAGGGTAAATGCATAGTACATTAACATAGCTTAAGACAAACATTTCCATAAGAAAAATGCATTGGTTAGCTCAAGGTTTGAGAAAAGTTAAGTTCAGGTGGAACCAGGTGTCATTATGCAACACAGAAATTTAAGAGAAACCTCTTTAAATTTGTATACAGAAGGGAAAAACATATATAACACTAGATTGTTTCCTCCTGCCACTTGAGAGAGATAAAAAATGTCTTACACTTGCAGCCTATTTCCTCTGTTTAGAGATCCCTGGCCTTCCTACCTGTTACCCTCTCACTTCTGTGGGCAAAAAAGATTTGTCAAAATTGAAGTGTTTGACATTGTCACCTTGGGCTTCAATTTCTGGTAAGTATTCAGTCTGTGGTATCCAATGGCAGCATTTCACATGTTTCTATTGCAAAATCATTTCAAGGACTGCCAATGTTTCTTTACCACTCAGAATGAATGTTTCCTTCCTCCCCACATTCGAGAAACAATTCCAGAAAACCCAACACCATTTGAGAGAACACATTCTAAAAATTCTCTTTCTCTAGATCCCTTTTTGGTACCAAAATTTGTATTAGCCTCTTTGACCAGAGAAGTAGAACCTGTAGAAAATTAATTGCAAGGAATTGGGTCAGACAATTTGGGGAGTGGCTAGATATGTATCACATTGTTAGGGCAGGCCATCCTGCCCTAGGGGGTCCTTTCAGCAAAGGAAGGCTGAAAGTCTCACACACAAGCTTAATCTGCAGTCTACAGTGGACATTTCTTCTTGGAATTTATTCTGCTCTTAGAGTCTTTAAAATGATTTAATCAGACCCACCCTGAATCAAATCCTTTCTTAAATTATTATTGTCATTATTATTGTCTTTGATCACAACTAGCTTTTGATTGAATAACTGGAGACTATATCCAAGCTGGGCTTCCCTGATGGCTGGGCAGGTAAAGAATTCACCTGCAATGCTTACAATGGAAATAAGATGCTTTCTAATAATATACTTAATTTTTCTTGAAATCCTTAAGGGTAGGAGGAATCCTAGGATGGAAGGCAGAATGTGATAAAACAAATGAATTGTATAAAACACATGAAGGTGTTTTAAACACTGTATAAAACACTGTATAAAACACTGAAGGAAGGTATGGATGAATACCATGTTAACCTCAGTAACTTTAAAAAGGAGGAGGCTATAAAATTAGGGGGAAAGGAACTATACACCAACACTGCACTCTAGTTTTAAAGTCTCTTATCTGGGCATGCTGCTGCTAAGTCACTTCAGTCGTGTCTGACTCTGTGCAACCCCATAGACGGCAGCCCACCAGCCTCCCCCATCCCTGGGGTTCTCCAGGCAAGAACACTGGAGTGGGTTGCCATTTCCTTCTCCAAAGCATGAAAGTGAAAAGTGAAAGTGAAGTCGCTCAGTCGTGTACAACTCTTAGCGGGTGTAGGATAACAATTTTGATATTACTTTGAAAAGTTCTGAAATTAGACAAGTAAATGGATGGCAGACTGTGGGGGCCAAGTTCCTCACTGTCAGAGCCAGGGGATACAAGTTATCAAGAGGATATACTCTGTGGTAATATTCATATGGTAATATAATAAAGGTAAATGCAGCCATCTAAATTTGTGTAGTTTAATAAAGATACATATGGTTACTTGCGGAAATATTTGCAGATATCTGTATATACATGGGTTTATATCTACAGTACATGTAATTGTGTTGTCTTCTGAGATCCCAGTAACAAAAAAACACACGTAGAATCAAACTTCAGTTTCTAGCAGCATTCATTAACAAAAGGATGCAGGAGATGGGCTTCCGTGGTGGCTCAGTGGTAAAGAATACACCTCTCAGTGCAGGAGACACAGGTTCCATCCCTGATTCAGGAAGATCTTACGCCGCAGAGGAAATACGCCCGTGTGCCACAACTACTGTGCCTGTCCTCTAGAGCCTGGGAACCACAGCTACTGAGCCCATGTGCAGCAACTTATTACTGAAGTGCTGGTCCCCTAGAGCCCATGCTCTGCAACAAGAGAAGTCAGGGAAATGAGAAGCCCATGCACTGCAACCAGAGAGTAATCCTTCTTTGCTGCAGCAAGAGAAAAAAGCTCATGCAGCCATAAAGACCCAGCACAGCAAAAAATCAATCAATCAATAAAAGCTAGAGCAGAACACTTTTTAAAAAAAAAGGATTGAGAATAAATAGCTGTCAGAGGACTCTTTGGACAAATGATTGGCTCTAGGACTAAGAAAAACAAAAATATAGAAGTATCTGTAGTGACCAGAAAAAAAAAATATGCTCAGAAAACAAAACACTGATGAACATCAAAGAGACACCAGACTGAAAAAGCCAAGCGGCCAAAGCTGAAACAATTTAAGTAACAAAATGAAGTAGTGTTTGATAATAATGCAAATTATAAAATAAACATCTGTTAATCCATATTTGCATTAATAAATTATATAAGCAAATTAATGGGAGAAGAAGTAAATCTCCAGTGTAGAATTCCGACTGGTTTATGAAGATATTTTGCCCTCCAGAAAGAGTGTAAGGTCCCATTTCTTAAGTATAAGCTGTGCATAGAGACCTTTCAAAGAAGAGAGTAAGAAAAGGATGGAACCAGGAGGGGAAAGAGGGAACAACTTCACACTGGAGAAATGAGCGACACTTCCTCAGTCAAGTAATCAAATTCAGCAATGGGGAATCATGCTGATATAATGCATCTTTAATGTAATTTTATGAAAGTGACACTTAACCTCTGTGATCTTAATCCTTACACCCCAGACCTCCAGTTTAATCATATGAAAATAGCTGTCATAGCCAAAAGAAGCTTAAGGAAACAGGTGATTGAGTATAATTGGGTATATTGGAAAAGATTCTGGTACAAACAAAAAGGCCCTAGAAAAAAATAAAGCAAATCTGAATATCATATGAGCTTTCATTAATAATAAAGGACTAATACTTATTAATTAATTATAAGACATGTAAAATACTACTGTAACAAATTAATAATAAAGAAACTGAATGTAAGGCATAGGAAGTTCTTTGCAAAATCCTTATTTTTTTATGTATATGAAAATGGTTTCAAATATAAAGCTTATTAATTTTAAATATATATTTATATTTCCTGTTTCTCTAAAATATGATTATATCCCCAATGAGATAGTTCTGCAGTTCTGACATAGATACTCATAGCTTTAATTCTCAGCTTTTTTTTTTTTTTTTTGGCATGATTTCACTTAATGTAATGTGAACTATAATCCTTAAGAGGAAAATAATCTAAAGCCTTTAACAGCTTACAGAAATGAAGGCCCTGCCTTCAGGAATTTCTAAGATTACAGTTGAAAGCAAATTGTTAGTATACATTGATTGCTTAAGTGTTACTGATATGAGAACTGATAAAATAGATGTATGCCCTAGGGAATGTGGTCACTATTATAAATGCTGCATTCTGATTGTCCTATTTCTGTTGGTAAAACATTCAAAACATGAACATATTAGATACTGAAACATTAGCTAGGTAAGATATTACCAAAATAAATGGGATCTGAGTTTTTTATTAGTGTAAAACAAATAGCTTAATAAAAACTATTTTAATACTATATTTGATTTGAATGCCAAGAAGCACAATTATTTGTAAATGGAAAATCATGTATAACTCATTACCACAATTTGAGAAATTAAGTATCAAAGATTATTTTGAGTTTGTATATAGCTTCAATTCCCTGTTCTGATTTTAGAAGAGCGTCATAATTTTGTATTTGTTTTAATTTAATCTCTCAAAGGTATTCAGATGAATAATGTTTTGTGTTTTCAAACAATAGTAAAAAGTGTTTCTTTAATTTCTCAACAAAAATAAATTTCATAGAAGTAAAAATGTATTGATAAAATGATAAGACTTATGAGAATGCAATATAGTAAATAGTGGTTACTTTTTTGTGCATTACTTATATAGGGACTGCAGTTTATGTAGAAATTTCAGCTTTTTCCCTTAAGATTTTCATATATTGCTAAGACATTTTTTAACTGTGTGAAAGTTGTCCTTGAATGTTTCATAACACTAGCGTGTTGTGAAAATGGCTTGTGAACTAATGCTACATCTAGAGAACACTAGCATCACTGTGGAATGAGTTATTGCATATCTGCTAATTCAACATATAGTAACTTAAGTGAGAATTGAGGCAGCATAGATTATACTTGATATTTTTATGTGCTTTAAAAATTTTAAGATAAAGTAATGAAGTAATAAAACAGGAGTATAATTATATTTTGATAATACTATTAAAACATTTAATCATATTTTAATAATTTTACTTCCGTTGGTTAAATTTGTATGAGATTTTGGAAGCACTCATACCATTGATTGTGCTTAACTCTGTCAACTGAAGCCCTTGCTTTTGTTACCAATAGCTCTAACTAAGCTGGATCACTCAGTAGCTGTATTTTTAAGTTGCATTTTTTAAAAATCATGGTTCAAGACCTCTTGCTTTTCTCTACAATACTTTTATTAAATTTAAAGTCATATTCCAAATATTTTATATTTAGAGAAAATAAATCTAATATCTCCATAATCTGGTCTTAAATTAGTCTTTCCACATTTTATATCTTATGCATTGTGACCTAGTTTACATTTCTTAAGTGAAAGTCAAAGTCGCTCAGTCTTGTCTGACTCTTTGAGACCCTATGGACTGTATTCTCCAGGGCAGAATACTAGAGTGGGTAGCCGTTCCCTTCTTTAGAGGATCTTCCCAACCCAGGGATTGAACCCAGGTCTCCCACATTGCAGGCAGATTCTTTACCAACTGAGCTACCAGGGAAGCCCCTGGTATGCTTCTTAGCCCCCTCCCTTATATTACCCTTATTATATCTTTATATCATGCTCAAAGGAGTAAGCAAATTTGAGACATCCAAATAATTTATCTGTAGAATTAATTTAAATATTAAGTGATAATGGCTTAGGAGTTAATTTTCTCCACTAAACAGGCACAGAGTTGTAGAGAATAAATTAGTATTTTAGCTCTACTGAGGGAGCACTGGCCCAAGTTTTTATTTATCAGTTCCAGCCATGTGGGTTTCCATATTTTAGGTCATTTCATGACTCAGGGTGGCTACTGGGGCACCAACCATTTCATGTGTTTGCCAGACAGCAGGAAAGAAGAAAGGGGAGGGTGGGGGGCATTTAAAGACTTCTCTCTCCTTAATAAAAAAAAAAAAATATATATATATATATATATATATATATATATGCACTGAATTCAATTTAATGGTATGTAATTTCAGCCACTAAAGCATACATATTCAATTTCTATTTGTTTTTCTTTTCCTTTTGTGTATTTTTCTGTCTTTGCATCAAGTTTACATTTTCTTTTTTAAAATAACTAAAAGAGTTTACTGCTTCTTTTATGTTATTGAAGATGCAAAATTACAAAATAGTCACATATACTTAAGATCCTAAAGCACTTACTTATGAAGTAAGCCATTTCTGAAGTTTGCTTTTTGAAGTTACTAAATTTCTTTTTTCACAATTAGTTTATTTAAATGATTTAACTCAGTTTGAATTATTCCATTTATCTAGAAAATCCAATATAGTAATGAAATATTCACTCATTAACAGAAAGAAAGTGAAAAGTGAAAGTGAAGTCTCTCAGTCGTGTCCAACTCTTTGTGACCCCATGGACTATAGCCTACCAACCTTCTCCACTCATGGGGTTTTCCAGGCAAGAGTACTGGAGTGGGTTGCCATTTCCTTCTCCAGGGGATCTTCCTTACCCAGGGACTGAAGCCCAGTCTCCCACACTGCAGTCAGACACTTTACTACCTGAGCCACCAGGGAAGCCCATTTATTAACAGGATTTGTCTACAATCATATACAATTTTAATTTTATCTCTATAGATTTATTCCTTTTCTAAATTTTGATCATAGTATTTGTGTTTCCATTTTTATAATGGAATTTGACCAACAAGTACTATGTCAGCCTTGTTACTCTTTCATGAGCCAAATATGGATTTGTATCAAATGTACTACTTTTTCATTTCTAAAATAATGCCTTTGTTTTTGTATTTAATATCTGCATTTATTAGTATGTAGAGTGTTATTTGCAAAAATTTTAGTTGCATGTTTTATTATTCAATTTAAATGTTGCTTCCTTATTAATGCAAGTGTTTAAAATGATCCATTTTTCTTTCTTCATAAATCCGTTGCCTTACAAATCTTCTGAAGGGTTTACAGTGTATAATTTTTGAGGCATGGGCATTGTATGGTAAATTATCATGTCTTCAAGGAAACCATGCATAGTTAATGCAAGTGCAGGTCTACTGTCTGCATACTGCTTAGATGGGGCTGTTTTGCAGCTATTATGAGATATGCAGGCGTTAATCATTTATGTTTTTACTCTTTTTTCTTTTCACACTTGCAAACACTTCCCAAATAATGTATATCAAAGAAAGAATGTACACTTGAGAGGCATCAATAGCAAATAAAAACCTATTAAATTTTGTTGGTACATATAAATACTAAGAAACTAAACTAATTATTTTGCAAATTAAGAAAACCAACTATGTTTTTATGGATGCAATATAACCTTTTATATTAAAAAAAAAATATTAGCCTTTCTGGACTTAACTACCTACTTTCAGTTTAGAGTTAATTTATTTCCAATCCAAGCAGAATTTGTCTATCAATGTAATCTTTCTCCAGTCTCTGTATGTTACTCAAACTTGCTTAGTCATTTTATTACTTTTTTAAAAGCATAAGCAACTTTCTAAGACATTTTATCAAAAATCACTTTCTTCTTTCCTTATGGGAAAGGTCATACTGATTCCATTTACAATTGAAGGATTCGTAAAAATAAGAAGTTACATGTTACACCTGTGCATAAGTGGTCAGAGAGAATTTTTTGAAAAATTATTCTTACGCCCTTCAAGCTCCATCCTTTTTAATTCTTCAGCATTTACAATCTCTCTTAAGTAGATTCATTAATATTTTGTTTTAGTCAAACAAGTGAGAATTTTAAATGAGCTCTGTTGGAAGCAGCTGGCCAAGAGTCATCCCCTTTAGTCTAGCCTTCTTGGCCTTCTGTGCATCTCAATGGCCCCCTTTCTCATCTTCTCCTGTGCCAGGCAGAGCTGATCCAAGCACTTAGCTTCTTTTGAATTAATAGAAGATGAACACTAGGGTCAGTTTATAACACTTGGAAGGAGAGAAGAAATGAGCTCAACAAGCAGAGGAGCAGTCTGGAGTACAAATGAGGACAAGAGCAGAATCAGGTTTACACCAGGCTCTGAGCCTCACTGACCTTTTGATTCTAATAGTCAAATAAATGTGTGTGTGCTCGGTCATTCAGTTGTGTCTGACTCTTTGTGGCCCCATAAATTGTGGATTGTAACTGGCCATGCTCCTCTGTCCACGGGATTTCCCAGACAAGCATACTGGAGTGGGGTGCCATTCCCTACTCCAGGTTATCTTCCCAACCCAGGAATTGAACCCATATCTCTTGTGTCTCCTGCATTAGCATGTGTGCTTGCTTAGTTGCTTCCGTCATGTCCAACTCTGTGCAACCCTATGGACTGTAGCCCACCAGGCAAGAATATTGGAGTGGGTTGCCATGTCCTCCTCCAGTGGATCTTCCTGACCCAGAGATCGAACCCATGTCTCTTATGTCCCTTATATTGGCAGGTGGGCTCTTTAGAACTAGCAACACTTGGGAAGCCCCAGTCAAATAAAAAGCTTTTCCAATTTTAAATGTTGATTTTTGTTCATTTTCATTTGTTTTTAACAAACTGACTGAACGCATGTGAAGGGTAAAATATTTAATTATAAATAGTGAAGTGAAGTCGCTCAGTCATGTCCGACTCTTTGCAACCGCATGGACTCTAGCCTACCAGGCTCCTCCCTCCATGGGATTCTCCAGGCAAGAGTACTGAAGTAGGTTGCCATTTCCTTCTCCAGGGGATCTTCCCAACTCAGGGATCGAATCAGGGTCTCCTGCATTCCAGGCAGACACTTTAACCTCTGAGCCACCAGATTTATAAATAACTTATCTATAAATAAATAAACTTATTATAAATAAATTTATAAATCTATAAACATATATATAAACAATTGCAGAGAATAATAAAAAACAATTTCCTCAAAATGTGAATGTTGATCCTAAAGAAAGTATTTCTTGCTAAGTTGTTTTAAAGCAGCACAGTTCCATGTATATATATATATATATATATATATATATCACTTCATTGTACTGCAGAAACTAACAATATGGTGAAGCAATTATACTCCAATGAGGAAAAAATGCAGCATGATTCAATACATACATGAAACATATATATATAACTGAAACTTTTTAAGGAACCGTATTAAAATAATTTAAAAGAAACATATTAGGTTAGTTTATTGCTATACTATATTGAACCCCAAATTCTAAAATATTATTTTAAAGATAACTGATATAAAATTAATAATGGGACATACTACATCTTTTCATGTTGAATGTTTTAAATTGGATATATCTTTTATACTGGATGGTACATTTCCATTTGTACTGGCCATATTTCAAGTGCTCAATAATCATAGTAATAAGGCTACTGTATTGAATAGTGCAGCTCTAGAAAAATAGATCACTACAATGATGACAATAGCTAATCTTTTGGATATTCTTTGGATAATTATTCATATGTTCAATCTTTTAGTGTATATTCCTTGACTGCTATGGAATCCCCATAACCAAGATAATATTGAGCATCTATCAGTCAGGTTATGCGACAGCATCTTTATTTCCTGCCGCTCCTCCTTATTATGTTTTAACAGAAACAAAACACAAAAGCATTGCAGCAACCATTGGTGCTGTTTTTTTTCCACTTTTACCTTTGTTTAGCTAGAAGTTGAAAGGATACATTTTATTTGGGAAATACATTTATTTCGAGGTCATTGATTTAAGAACTAGTTAACTCTAACACAAATGACTAGATTTTATACAAATACTTCGATTTTTGAGCCTCAAAAAAGTTGATTTATAGCAAGAATCAAGTCACGATTATAATAACAACTTCACAGGTAATCTATGCACAACAGGCAGAATTCTAACCTTCCCCCAACATCCAAGAGAAATATATTTTGATCTCTGAAACCTCTCCGACACCTGCAATGCAAAAGACCCAAGTTTGATCCTTGGGTCGGGAAGATCCTCTGGAGAAAGGAATGACAACACTGCAGTGTTCTTGCCTGGAGAATTCCATGTACGGGGAGCCTGGCAGGCTATAGTCTATGATAAAGAGTCAGACACGAATTACTGACATTCACTTTATTTTGTTGTTCAGTCACTCAGTCATGTTTGACTCTTTGTGACTACATGGACTGCAGCAAGCCAGGCTTCCCTGTCCTTCATCCTCTTGTGGAGCTTGCTCAAACTCATGTCCATTTAGTCGATGATGCCATCCAACCATCTCTTCCTCAGTCGACCGCTTCTCCTCCTGCCTTCAAATCTTTCCCAACATTAGGGTCTTTTCCATTGAGCTGACTCTGCATTAGGTAATGGCTCAGATGGTAAAGAATCGGCCTGCAATGTGGGAGACCTGAGTTTGATCCCTGGGTTGGGAAGATCCTCTGGAGGAGGACATGGCAACCCATTCCAGTACTCTTGCCTGGAAAACCCCCAGGGCCAGAGGAGCCTGGTGGGTTACATTCCATGGGGTTGCAAAGAGGCAGACATGACTGAGCCTGGGAACACACACATGGCATCAGGTAGCCAAAGGTTTGGAGCTTCAGCTTCAGCATCAGTCCTTCCAGTGAATATTCAGGGTTGATTTCTTTTAGGATGGACTGGTTTGATCTCCTTGCAGTCCAAGGGCCTCACAAGAGTCTTCTCCAAAACCACAGTTTGAAAGCATCAGTTCTTTGGTGCTCAGCCTACTTATGGTCCAACTGTCTCATGACTGCTGCAAAAATCATAGCTTTGACTATGCAGACCTTTGTCGGTAAAGGAATGCCTCTGCTTTTTAATATGCTGTCTAGGCTTGTCATAGCTTTTCTTCAAATGAGCAAGCTTCTTTTAATTTCATGGCTGCAGTCACCATCTGCAGTGATTCTGGAGTCCAAGAAAATAAAGTTTGTCACTATTTCCATTGTGTCTACATCTATTTTCCATGAAGTGATGGGACCAGATACCATTACCTTAGTTTTTTGAATGTTGAGTTTTAAGCCAGCATTTTCACTTTCCTCTTTCACTCTCATCAAGAAGCTCTTTAATTCCTCTTTGCTTTCTGCCATAAGGGTGGTATTATCTGCCTATCAGAGGTTATTGATATTTCTCCTGATAGTCTTGATTCCAGCTTGTGATTCACCCAGCCTGGCATTTTGCATGATGTACTATGCATATAGATCAAATAAACAAGGTGACCATATGCAGTCTTGACGTACTCCTTTCCCAATTTGGAACCAGTTTGTTTTTCCATGTCTGATTCTAGCTGTTGCATCTTGATCTGCATACAAGTTTCTCAGGAGGCAGGTCAGGTAGTCTGGTATTCCCATCTCTTTAAGAATGTCCCACAGTTTGCTGTGATCCACACAATCAAAGGCTTTGGCGTAGTCATTGAAGCAGAAGGTTTTCTGGAATTCTCTTGCCTTTTCTATGACCCAACAGATTTTGGTAATTTGATCTCTGGTTCCTCTGCATTTTCTATATCCAGTGTGTACATCTGGAAGTTCTCTGTTCACATACTCTTGAAGCCTAGCTTGGAGGATTTTGAGAACAACCTTGTTAGCGTGTGATACGAGTGCAACTGTGTGGTAATTTGAACATTCTTTGGCACTGCCCTTTGGGGTTGGAATGAAAACTGACCTTTTCCAGTCCTGTGGCCACTGCTGAATTTTCCAAATTGGCTGGCACTTCACTAGACCCTGTGAATATGATAAGCCACTCCCATGATTATGTTTTGTTATACAGCAGGGTTGACTTTGGGCTTCCTAGGTGGCTCGGTGGCAGAGAATCTGTCTGCCAATGCAAGAGACACAGATCCGATCCCTGGGTTGGGAAGATCCCATGGAGAAGGAAATGACAACCCACTCCAGTATTCTTGCCTGGCAAATCCCATGGGCAGAGGAGCCTGGGGGCTTCAGTCCAGGGGTATCGAAGAGTCAGACATGACTGAGTGACTGAGCCAGCAAACACAGTTCACCTTAAAAAAAGGAGATTATCTGATACACCTGACTTAATCTTGTGAGAGTTTAAAAGCTGAGATCTTCTTTTTGCTGGTTATGGCACGAGAGTCAGAGGCAAAGCAAATGAAAGAGTCTGTATTCTCTTGCTGCTTTGAAGAAAGAGGTGGCCATTTGAGAAGGGATGCCTGTGATCTTGACTTGCTGAGGAAGACAATCTACAGACAACCACCAAGGAAATGGAGAGTTGGTCCTATTTCTGCAACTAGATTCTGTCCACAGTCTGAATGTCTTTGCAAAGCAAGTTCTTCCTTGAAGCTCCCAGATACTAGCTCAGTACATTGACGCCTTGATTTGAATCTGATGAGACATTGAACAGGTAATCTGGTAAGCCATGCCAGATTTCTGATTTATGAAACAGTTTCATGACCAAATATAGTATCCCTAAATATTTCAAGAAGTTTTCCAGTTTATGTTATCTTTCTTATTATAAGCATGAAATACTTGATAATATTAACATAGAAAGACAAATCCATTATCACCACCAAATAACCAAAACATATCATTCCTGTCAATGAGACATAGAGAATGCCATTGACAAGACATATGCCTTTGTTTTCTGTCTCCTCTACTGTGGATGGGGCAGGGTAATTCTCTCAAATAATGTTAGGTAAAGATACTGGTAATGAGCTCCTGGTAATAAAATTGACAATTAAAGGTAATAATAATATAGGTCTATGAAAGGCTGTTTTACACTGCTTTTTATCTTGCTTTCTTTTCTTTTTCTTTTGTCCATGCCATGTTGTATGTGCAATCTTAGTTCCCTAACCAGGAATTGAACCCAGGCCTTGACAGTGGAAGTATTGAGTCCTAACAACTGGACCACCAGGGAATCCCTATAGTGCTTTTTAAACACAAGTTAAAATTTCTTTACATACATTTCAAACATAATAATTATCATTGATATTCCACACCTTTGACGAAATGTTCTTTAATGAACTTTAACCTTAATGATTGAGACAAAAAAAAATATAGGCCTAATCTGCCTCAATATGTGTGTGTGCTAAATCACTTCAGTTGTGTCTGACTCTTTGTGACCCTATGGACTATAGCCCAACAGGCTCCTTGGTTCATGGGATTCTCCATGCAAGAATACTGAAGTGGGTTATCATGCCCTCTTCCAGGGGATCTTCCCAACCCAGGGATTGAACTGGAGTTTCTTGTGGCTTCTGCATTGGCTGGGTGATTCTTTACTACTAGTGACACCTGCGAAGTCAATCCCCTCCCTCAATATAGTTCAACTTAATATACAGACATGGACAATATTAATATTATATGATGAGTAGTATGTGTTAATGATAATTTTGTATGTGAATGCATATACACATATGGTTTTATAGCTCCTGGTGTCAGTTTAGGTCATCTGAGACTTAAGTGCCAGGAGAAGATAACAAATACAAGCGATTATTGAGGAATCATCTGATAAAGAGATATATATAAAGATAAAGGGAGGAGGTAAAGACAAAAAAGAAGCCTTTAAACCACAGTTCAGCTCTGAACTGTGAAAGAAGAAGAAAGAGGAAAGAAAGAAATATCCTTGATTTTAGCCTGCAATGCAGGAAGCCCTGGTTTGATTCCTGGGACAGGAAGATCCACTGGAGAAAGGATAGGCTACCCATTCCAGTATTCTTGGACTTTCCTGGTGACTCAGATGGTAAAGAATCCACCATCAATGTGGGAGACCTGGGTAGGAAAATCTCCTCGAAGAGGGCATGGCAACCCACTCCAGTATTCTTACCTGGAGAATCCCCATGGACAAGAGGAGCCTGGAAGGCTACTGTCCATGGGGTCGCAAAGAGTCAGACATGACTTAGCGACTCGGCACAGCACAGCATAGTCAGTGCCCTCAGCTGTAGTCGAGTTGTCCAAATGTTTTGTCCAGTCCAAGTAAAAGTTATCCATCAGAAAAAAATCCGTGTGTATGTTTCTGGACTGTGCAGTCTCTTCCCTTAGTGAGCTTTTTAATTACCACACTATCTTAATTGTGACAGTTTTTTTTAATAGATCTTGGTGTCTAGTGATGCAAGTCTCCAACACCCCTCCCCTTCTCTTTTTTTCTTTAAGCTTTTCCTCCAGACCTTGGTTATTTCCATTTCTGTATGAATTTTGGAATTAACTTACTTCTTAATTTCTTCAAAAATCCACCTGAAATTTTATTTATATTTCATTAAAGGTGAAGAATAATTTGAGGACAAATGCCATGTTTATAACATATAAATATGACATAAGTACCTATTCATTTATTTAGATACATATGATTTCTTTTCCAGTAATATTCTGTAATTTCTTATGTAAAAACATGTATATCTTTGATTAACTTCATTCTAATTTAAAAATATAACCTTGTTGATAATACAGAGTGAAAACACATCTTAATAAATTTACCCTGATAAATGTATCAGATTAGACTCTTAGCCCCCTAGTGAGTTAAAGAACTTGAGATCTGTGCTCACATGCTCTTTGTTCTTTCTGTTAATAAAAGTTTACACTTAATAACCTAGCTCGTGGTCCACTGTGTATGTGGTGATTGCACACTCATGAAGAAAAAGTCAAGGTAATATTGAAAAATTCCACTGCTAAATGATGTATTTTTGCCTCCCAATGTCAAATCCACATTCCGTAGACCAGGAATTTGTGTAGATGAGACTCTGACAGGAAAATTATTTTTTCATGTGTAGGAAAATATTTCTGAAACAGGTCAAGACAAGCTAACACCAAAGGTATACTATAAGCCTTGCTGAGTCTTTATCCTCTAGTCTGTTTCTCTATTGAATTATGCCTAGCTAAGTCTTCTAATCAAAATTACCAATAAAGATAATTTGACATGGTAGCATTGCTCAAATAACCCACTGCAAATGTTATACAGTGCTCTGTGTTAGGTAACTATAGGCTCAAATTTATTATTAAATTTATATTAAAACATATAATTATGATATTAAAAGGAAATTCTTTCTCTTGTCAGCCACAAAAAATGAAAACCCTGAATCAGCATTTTCCTCAAGAGCTATTCTGAATAAATATAGTACACGACTACATAAAATTCACTTAAAGTGCTTCTAAAAACATGTTTCTACCTATATTCCTTTACCCTCATCTGATTCAGTAGCTTTGGGCAGATACAATATCATTTTTAGATGACCCAGGTGATTTTCCTATACAGTTTGATAGGGGCACTACTATGCAGTATTCCTGTTAAATAATATCATTGCTGTTACTGCTTTAGAACATAGGGCCATGCAGTAGAGGAATGTGAAACCCATATCACTATTTTTTTTAATCACATTAATATTTTGACTAAGTCTGTAGCCTTATTAGCACTGTGACTGCAATGTTAATTTGCCAATTAATCAGATATCGTTTTTTTACCACTTCTAAGTATAAATTATCTGAATAATCCAAGACTTTTGTATAGCCCACTTTCCCAAAAGTCCAAAGAATCAACAGGATTTAATAGAACCATTCAACATCCCTTTTAACTTAGCTTAATTAAAAATTTATCTTTTACATTGTTATTGATGTATGAGGTTAATAAGGGAGGAAAGAAAAAAAAAAGTTAAGAAAAACTCTTCAAAATTTCATTTTCAACATTATGCACATAGTCAATTCACTGAGGTAATTCTGGAACCACAAATGAAAGAGACTGCCATAATTTTGGAGAATTATTATATCTTCAAGTTTAATTGTGGTATTGCTACCTTTACACTAGGAGGAATACTGAGGATTAGATAGACTACTATTGGGAATCCATATTTATATACTTCTTTCTCTACTTACTGATTGAGGTATCTGAGACAAAAATGCAGTCTCATAAAATTTGGAAATTTGTATATTAATAGCAATGTTTTCTTAAGTTTTGGGTTATTCTTTGACTATAACTATGTATCTAATATATTTACATATTCTAATTAGTATTTTACCTTGGACACTCCATTTCTAATACAAAAGAAAAAAAAAGGAAAAACAGAGATGAGTATGACTAAGTCATACTGAGAGTGACTAGCACTCTCTTTTCTCCTGTTAGCAGTTTGTGTTGTTGCTCAGTTCCTTAGACAAAGTATTGGCACTTCAGCTTCAGCATCAGAACTTCCAAAGAATACTCAGGGTTGACTTCCTTTAGGATTGACTGGTTTGATCACCTTGCAGTGATCACCTTGATCCATTGGACCCTCAAGAATGTTCTCCAGAACCGCAATTCAGAAGCATAAATTCTTCAGTCCAGTCCTCACATCTGTGCATGACTACTGGAAAAATCATAGCTTTGACTATATGGACCTTTGTTGGCAAAGTGATGTCTCTGCTTTTCAATATGCTGTCTAGGTTTGTCATAGCTTTCCTTCCAAGGAGCAGGTGTCTTTTAATGTCATGGTTGCAGTCATGTCACCATCTGCAGTGATTTTGGAGCTCAAGAAAAGAAAATATGTCACTGCTTCCACATTTTCCCCTTCGGTTTGCCATGAAGTGATGGGACCGGATGCAGTGATCTTTGTTTCTTGAATGTTGAGTTTCAAGCCAAGTTTTTCACTCTCCTCTTTCACTCTCATCAAGAGGCTCTTTAGTTTCTCTTCACTTTCTGCTTTTAGAGTGGTATCATCTGCATATCTGAGATTGTTGATATTTCTGCTGACAATCTTGACTGCAGCCTCTGATTCATCAGGACTTCCATTTCACATGGTGTACTCTGCGTATAAGTTAAATAAGCAGGATGGCAATATGCAGCCTGGTCATTCTCCTTTCCCCATTTTGAACCAGTCAGCTGTTCCATGTCTTGTTCTGTTGTTTCTTGACCCATATACAGGTTTCTTGGAAGATAGGTAAGGTAGTCTTGTACTCCTATATCTTAAGAAGTTTCCATAGTTTGTGGTGATTCACACAGTCCAAGACTTTAGCACAGTCAGTGAAGCATAAGTAGATGTTTTCTGGAACTCCCTTGCTTTCTCCATGATCCAAAAAATGTTGGCAATTTGATCTGTTTCCTCTGTGTTTTTGAAACCCAGCTTGTACATCTGGAAGTTCTCAGTTTTGACATATTGCTGAAGCCTAGCTTGAAGGATTTTGAGCATAACCTTGCTACCAAGTGAAATGAGCACAATTGTACAGTAGTTTGAATTTCCTGGTCGTTGCTCTTTTTGGGATTCAAATGAAAACTGACCTTTTCCAGTCCTGTGGCCACTGCTGAGTTTTCCAAATTTGCTGATATACTGAGTGCAGCACTTTAATTAGGATTTTCAAAAGTTCAGCAGGAATTCTGTCACCTCCACTAGCTTTGTTTATAGTAATACTTTTTAAGGCCCACTTAATTTCACACCCAGGATATCTGGCTCTAGTTGAGTAACCATATCATCATGATTATCAGGGTCATCGTGACCTTTTCTATATAGTTGTTCTGTGTATTCCTGCCACCTCTTCTTAATCTCTTCTGCTTCTGTTAAGTCCTTACTGTTTCTGTCCTTTATTGTGTCATTCCATACATGAAATGTTTCCTTGATATCTCCAATTTCCTTGCAAAGGTCTAGTCTTTCCCATCCTATTTTCCTCTATTTCTTTGCATTGTTCATTTTAAAAGGCCTTCTTATCTTTCCTTGCTATTCTCTGGAACTCTGCCTTCATTTGGGTATATCTTTCTCTTTTCCTCATGCTTGTCACTTTTCTTCCCTCAGCTGTTTGTAAAGTGTCCTCAGACAACCACTTGTCCTTTCGTTTCCTTTTCTTTGGGATGGTTTTGGTCACTGACTCCTGAACCACGTTACAAACTTCCATCATACTCTTCAGGTGCTCTGTCTACCAGATCTATTCCCTTGAATCTATTGGTCACCTCCACTGTGTAATCATAAAGCAATTTGATTTAAGTCATACCTTACTGGCCTAGTGCTTTTCTTTACTTTATTCAAGCCTGAATTCTGCAATAAGGAGCTCGTGAATTGAGCTGCAGTCATCTACTTGTCTTGTTTTTGCTGACTTTATAGAGCTTTCCCATCTTCAGCTGCAATGAAAATAATCAGTCTGATTTCAGTATTGATCATCTGGTGATGTACAAGTGTAGAGTCGCCTCTTGTGTTGTTGGAAGACAGTGTTTGCTATCACCAGTTCTCTCTCAGGAAAACTCTGTTAGCCTTTGCCCTGCTTCATTTTGTACTCCAAGGCCAAACCTGCCTGCTACTCCAGGTATCTCTTGACTTCCTACTTTTGCATTCAAATCCCATATGATGAATAGGACATCTTTTTTTGGTATTATTTCTAGAAAGTGCTATAGATCTCATAAAAACAGTCAACTTCAGCTTCTTAAGCATCAGTGATTGGAGCACAAACTTAGATTACAGTGATATTGAATCATTTACCTTGGAAATAAACTGAGATCATTCTGTCATTTTTGAGGTTGCACCTAAGTACTGCATTTCAGACTCTTTTGTTGACTCTGAGGGCTGCTCCATTTCTTCCAAGGCATTCTTGTGCACAGTAATATGTATAACAGTCATCTGAATTCTCTGATTCTCATCCATTTTAGTTCACTGATTCCTAAGATGTCAGTGTTCAATCTTGCCATCTCCTGCTTGACCACATCCGATTTACCTTGATCCATGGACCTATGGATCCTTGATTCCAGATATCTATGCATCATTTTTCTTTATAGCATCAGACTTGACTTTCACCACCAGACACATCCACAACTGAGTACCATTTCCACTTCATTCTTTCTGAGCTATTAGTAATTGTCCTCTATTCTTCCACACTAGCATATTGGACACTTTCTGACCTGGGGTGCTCATTGTTTGGTGTCATATATATATATATATATATATATATATATATATATATATATATTTGCCTTTTTATACTGTTTATGGGCTCTTCAGGCAAAAATACTGTAGTGGGTTGTCATTTCCTCCTCCAGTGGACCAGATTTGGTTAGAACTTTTCACTGGGATCCATCCATATTGCATGGCCCTGCACGACATGGCTCATAGCTTCATTGAGTTAGCAAGCCTCTTTGCCAGGACAAAGCTGTGATCCATGAAGGGGGTGAGGACTTTACCCTACAGTTAATTCAGGCAATATTAATTAAAGGCTATGAACTTGGGCTTTATACATTGCCAATATATACAACCTGCTTTATAACATACTGTATTTGACATCCTGCGTCTAGTACCTTCTCTTTTGTTTTCTAGTCTATTCATTTATTTTCCTGGTATTTGCCTCTAGATTTGTATAGTCTTCTTAGTGAGAGTTAGAAATTCATTGGGTTTCAGTTTTACAAAATGCATCCATTGTTCAAGAAATCCTGTTCAATTTTGTCCCCTTAGGTTTCTTCAAAGTAGCTATCTTGCAAAAGTTCAAATTGTAGTCCAGGTCTATATTAAATCATTTATATTTCTATTTTGTTCCCCTTTAATATTTTTAAAATTGTATGCCTCCTTATACTAGTCATTTCACAGCTCCTTTTATTTATATTTCCCTATCTATGTTTAACAGGTGTGCTATACTCCATTTTAAAATGTTTATTGTAGCTAATGAAATAGTTTTGAGTTTAGAGGCTTAATTAAAATGATAACAGCTAGATTAAAGAGCATTTCCTTTAGTGCAGTGAATTTTTCTCTGTCAGTGATCTTTGTAATAGAGGCAGCACATATTAGGAAGAAAGTATAATTACTGAGCAAGCAAATGAACAAGTGATGTTCTAGTTAGTAGGTTAACTTACCTAGTCCCTACATCCCTTTCCTCCTACTCTATTATTCTAGTCCTTTCACATTGGAAATCCACCTAACGCAGTAGTAAGTAGTCAGACTCTGGAATCAAACAAACATGTCCCAAATCTGGCTATGTTTCTCTTTTGTTGTGTGACTTTCAGCAAGTTACTACCTCTTGAGTTACTACCACTTCAGTTTTTTTTTATTTATAAAATTGGCTTTCTAAATTCTACCTATCACAGAAACGTTGTGAGACAATGCATGTAAAAATATTTATTATGGTAACTGGCATATAGTGAAAGCTAAACATGTTAGAAAATTTTATTATATACCTAGTGGGCATTGGAATTTCTTTGACATGTTTTTTCCTATATATACCATGCAGGCTTTATGTTCATTTTATGGTTTTAAAGTTAATTAAATATATCTGATAATGGGTTAATATACAAAATACATAAATAACACACAACTTAATAGCAAAAAAGTAAACAATCTGATTAATAAATGGACAGAAGCTCCAAATAGACATTTTTTCAAAGAAGACATACAGATGGCCAAAGGAACATGAAAAGATATCCAACACTGTTAATCATCAGGAAAATATGCAGATTGAAACCACAATGAGATATCACTTCATACTTGTTAGAATGACCAATTATCAAAAAGACAGGAAACAACAAGTGTTGACAGGATTTGTAGAAAAGGGAACCCTTTTGCACTGTTGGTGGGAATGTAAATTGGTGTAATCACTATGAAAAACAGTAAGGAAGGTCTTCAAAAAATCAAAAAAGTAGAACTACCATATGATCCAGGAATTCCATTTCTGAATATTTATTCTAGGAAATTGAAACCTTTAATAAACTCAAAAAGATATATGCACCCCTATGTCCACCGCAGTTCTGTTTACAGTAGCCAAGATGTAGAAACAAATGCTCATTGATGAATGAGTGAATAAAGAACTTGTGGTATACATAAACACAAAATGAAATATTGTATTATTCAATATAAAAATATTGAAACCTTACCATTTACAACAGCATGGATGGACGTTGTTTATTTCTCACAGTTGTTGGAGTGTTGGAGGGGCCCAGATTAAGGCACTGGTGGATTTGGTGTCTGATCATGGCTACAGTCAGTAGGACTGCAAAGAGTCTGACATGACTGAGGCTACTTTGTACGCATGGCTCCCAGCAGCATCAGGGTCTCCACTTTTAGTGGCAAGGCGTTCAGAGCAGCTCCAGCCATTATATATTAAATACAGGTTCTGCACACAAAAGTGAGGTTTTTTTTTTTTTTTTAGATAGTATCACCTGTACTATTTGAAATCTTTGTCTTTTAATTGTTATTTAAGTTTAATCTGAAAGAAAATAGAGGAAACAGAGAGAGGAGAAAGGAATGCTTAGTAAATATATGTGCATGCATGCTTGCTATGTTTCTTCAGTCATGATGGACTCTGAGACCCTATGGACGGTAGCCCACCAGGCTCCTCTGTCCATGGGATTCTCCAGGTAAGAATACTGGAGTGGATCACCATGCCATCATCTAGGGGATCTTCCTGAATAGGAATCAAACTGCCTTCTCTTATGTCTCCTGCATTGGCAGGATGGTTCTTTACCGCTCCCTCCACCTGGGAAGCCCAGTGAATTTATAGAAATATATAAATACATGTTATACAAATATGATACAAATAAGAAAGAACATATTCATAATTGCTAGGGAATCTTATTTCTGAAATTCACCGCACAGGTTGTGTGTTGGATCAACTAGATATCGATTTGGCAAACATAAAACATTACACATGTACTCTATATCAAAATACATTCTAGATGTATAAAATTTTTGAATATAAAATATAAGACTATATGAATAGCATAAGAAAAAAACAACCTAATTTAGAATTGAGTTTGGTGATTTATTCTGGTGAATACATTCAAATCTTCTGGGTACTAAGATGCATATTAAAATGAGAATTATATAATTTCCAACTGATACAAATTTTAGCTCCAAAGTGGTTTCTGCATTGAAAAATAAACTACTTTTAATTAAAACTGCATGTAACTTGACATTTGGAAAAACAAATGGAAGTATCTTTAGGTCTGTTATGCAAGTGTCACTAGTTCTTTTTATTTTAGGCATTCTGAAGGTCATCTGGGCCTTTTCACATGTTGTTAACACATACCGTTTTCCATTAATTTCTTTGGTATCCCTTAGTCTTAGAAATCATTTGGATCTTAGTTCAAATATTTTATTTATATGTTTACACACAAAAGATCATTAAAAATGTCATTAAATAAGATTAAAAAAAATCTTACATTTCTCCCCTTAGAATCTTGGTAAATGTGGACACTAGGCATCTTGCCTTTTATAATTAGTATTTTTTGAGACTTCAACTATGTATCCTTCTGCTTAAACCAATCACTTCCAAGCTAGTTTGTTTTGTACCTATAAAATCTAATGTAGTTAGCAAGGAGAAAATAATGGTAATCTCAGGGAATTAAACAAAAATAAGGTGAGTAGTGTACAGTAGAATCATGGACATTTTAGAGATAGGGACATAATTTACAATTCAAAGTAGGAAAATTATTCAAAATAAATGAATAAAATCATTCAAAATATATAGGAATGCATACAATTATTTTGAATTTGATTTACATGAGAAAAATGCTGAGTTGGCAGTCATATAGGAGATTAATAAATGGCTATAATAATGGATATATAATCAATTGTTGTATACCAATAAAATTGCAGTATTTCACGTTTTTAAAAGTTTAGTGACATACTGAATTAGAAAAGATTTGCCAGTTGGAATCCAAATTAGAGTTTTGGATGGAGATACAAAATAAAAGAGAAAAATTTACAAGGAAAGTCTTTATAGCAGGTGCATTTTGCCCTATTTTCTTTCTTTCTTTCTTTCTTTTTTAATGCACTCACAGCAAATTTCCTCCTCAGTGACATTAAATGAATATTCTCTGCTTGTTTTATTCTTAAGTCATATTCTGGAAAAAAAATCTTTGGACTGTATGAGACATGATACATATGGAAATATTTTGTCTTTGCTTAACCACAATAGCTGCACTGTACTTACCTCTGATTTTCAAAACTATTTCTCTCCCTCGGTTGCATCTCCTGCCACACAATGTGTATTTGAAAAATTTATAAGACCTTTTACCTCTGTAAAGGAAAATTAAAGTCTGTCTTCAAAAGAAAACAAAAATATTGGCATCAGAAAATAAGATTTTTCTGCTTTATATCCCAAATGAAAATAAAGTAGAAGTAATGGATTTATTCATTCAGGTGCTGGAATCAAATTGAGTGGAAGGAAAGTACACACATTTTAAAAGCCTCATGTGCCTTCTACGTGCGTCTTCTTTATTATGATGAATCTTTTGTGATTAATTTTTGTACTGTATAAACTCACGTGTGAGAAAATATAATATAAAAAGTGAAAACCAGACACACAGTGGGAGGAAAGCATGTATCCAGATTTGAGTCTGATTACCACCGCCATCAACTTTGAGGCAGGGACCTTGAACACATTATTTAACCTTTTTGAATTCTAGTTTTCTCATCCATTAAATATAGCTACTTATAATATCTTCATTTTATAACTACTGTGAAGGTTAAATGTGTTGAGTAGGTAAGGGACTTTCTTGGCAAAGTGCCTGCTAAATTTAATACTAATAAATGCTACCTAACATGATTGATATACCATTGTTAGTATATACATAGTTTAATACCCAGAACATGATAAGCATTTCAGTAATGGGTTGGTGCAACAGTAATTGTGGTTTGGCATTGTTGAACTTTGCCATTTGATATTGGGATACATTAATAAGTAAATGTGGTTATGTTAAACATAATTTTAATGTGCATTTCTCACTTTATTATTTTTTTTTTTTGCTAATGACATTACTTTCTGTGCTTTTTATATATATAGTCAGACTATAGAAATGACATTAAACAAGAAAATTCAAGCAATTTTTTTTTTTTTTATTAGAGTTCAATATGGGTCCAAAAGCAGGGAGACAACATCATAACATCGACAACACTTTTGGCCCAGGAACTGCTAACAAACCTACAGTGAAGTGGTGGTTCAAGAAGTTTTACAAAGGAGATGAGAGGCTTGAAGGTGAGGAGCACGGTGGCCGGCCATCAGAAGTTGATGACAATTGAGAGCCATCATCAAAACTGATCCTCTTACAACTATAAAAAAGTTGCTGAAGAACACAACATCGACCACTATATTGGAAAGGAGAGAAAGCTCAATAAGTGGATGCCTCATGAACTGACAACAAATCACAAAAAAAGAAAAAAAATGTTGCTTTGAAGTGTCTTCTCTTACTCTAGGGAGCAACAATGAACCATTTCTTGATTGGATGTGATGCTTGATGGAAAGTGGATTTTACATGACAACCTGCAGTGACCAGCTCAATGGATGGGCCTAGAAGAAGCTCCAAAGCACTTTTCAAAACCAAACTTGCACCAAAAAAGAAAAGGGTCATGGTCACTTTTTGGTGGTCTGCTGCCAGATCTGACCCATTACAGCTTTGTGAGCCCCAGTGAAGCCATTACATCTGAGAAGTATGCTCAGCAAATCTTTGAGAAGCACTGAAAACTGCAACACCGGCAGCTGGTGTTGGTCAACAGAAAAGGCCCAACTCATCTCCACGACAACACCTGACTGTATGCTGCATAATCAAGGCACCAAGGCTTCAAAAGTTGAACAAATTGGGCTACGAACCTTTGCCTCATCTGCCACATTCATCTGACCTCTTACCAACCTACTACAACTTCTTCAAGCATTATGACAACTTTTTACAGGGAAACACGCTTCCACAACCAGCCGAAGACAAAAAAATGCCTTGCAAAAGAATTCCCTGAATCCCAAAGCACGGATTTTTATGCGGTAGGAATAAACAAACTCATTTCTCCTTGGCAAAAATTGTTCATTGTAATGGTTCTTATTTTGAGTAATAAAGATATATTTGAGACTAGTTATAATGATTTAAATTTCCCAGTCTGAAACCACAACGACTTTTGTACCAACCTAATAGATAACAGGTTTTGAGAATTTTCTTATTTCCTAATTTTAATATATTGAAATATAGTTAGACTTAATGATTTAGAGAATCATAGGTAGATGAATAATTCTTATTTCATGGAGTAGGTGAATGAAAACTACTACCTTATTATTGTTATTCTTTAAAACAAATAATACTATAGTAATAATATACTTATTATATTAATATGTAACTATAGATAATATTTTTATTATAAGCACATGGTAATATATAGTTAACATACCTTATAATTATATAATATAATTTTAACCTAGAATACACGACACAATATAATTACATCATAGAATTATACTACATGTGCTTTTGTTGTTGCTATTGTTCAGTCACTCAGTCGTGTCTGACTCTTTGCAAATCCATGGACTGCAGCCCGCCAGGCTTCTCTGTCCTTCACCATCTCCCAGAGTTTGCTCATACTCACGTCCATTGAGTCAGTGATGCCATCCAACCATCTCATCCTCTGACGTCCCCTTCTCCTCCTGCCTTCAATCTTTCCCAGCATCAGCATCTTTTCTAATGAGTCAGCTCTTTGCATCAGAGGGCCAAAGTATTGGAGCTTCAGCTTCAGCGTCAGTCCTTCTAAAGAATATTCAGGATTGATTTCCTTAAGCATTGACAGGTTTGATCTCCTTGCAGTCCAAGGGACTCTCAAGAGTCTTCTCCAACACCATATCTCAAAAGCATCAATTCTTTGGTGTTCAGCCTTCTTTATGGTCCAACTCTCATATCCATACATGACTCCTGGAAAAACCAGTAGTCTGGCTTTGACTGTATGGACCTGTGTGGGCAAGTCATGTCTCTGCTTTTTAATATGCTGTCTAGGTTTGTCATATATGCTATGACTTATGTAATAAATAATTGAAATATATATAATATCAATTATATTCCTCTTGAGGCATATACATCTGATCATGTTCCTAACCTTCTGAGAAACAAATAAGTTTTCTATTCCCAAGGAAAAAAAATCCCAATGCTTGAATATCAAGTGCCACCTGCTTTGTTTTTTGGCCCATACTTTTTTATTTAGTCTTATTTCTGTATTTTATTATTTCCCTTCCTTGTTTCTTCATTTCTTCCTTTCTTTCTTTTTTCTCTACTTTTTTTCTTTCCCTTTCTTTTGAATTTGAATATATTTACACTTATGTAAAGTATGTAAACAAAGAGAATGCTGAAATGTTTCTTTCTGACATCTTTCCTCTTGCACCTTCATTGCTGTTTACCCTAGGAGCTCAATACCATGAATCTGTTATGTCTTCTTGGAGAATATTGCTTTGCATATAAACTGAAATAATATCTTCAAATTCATACTGAAAATATTAACTGTAGTCATTTATTTTGCATACTTCCTTATATATGCTCTACTGGTCCATGTCAATTATAGCAGGAAATTCAGTCTTTTAAATTAAAAGAGGAATTTTTTTGTTTGTTTTCTGCAGTTGGCTCATGGAGAGAGAAATACCCTCCTGAGGGTCCGGCAAGAACCGAGGCATGGAATTAAGGCTGTCTCATAAAAATAGATTTATGGTGTTTAATATGCTATTTAACAGAATATTCTATCTTGCTCTCTTTGAAACACATAGCATGTATGCACTTCTTACTTCCTTTGTAGGTTCGTGGGACCTTGTGGCAAATTCTGGGCAATGAACTAATAATATATATTATTACTAATAATATATAGTACTAATAATATATATTACTTGGAGGCCAGCATCTTCAAATAATGAATGTCAGGGTGACAGCCACCATGATTCTTTTTATTTTCTTTTCCTTTTTAAATTTTTAATCTGCCAGGATAATTAGGCATGACCCAGATGAAGGCTAGTCCATTTTCTTTTGTTGCGGAGTAAAGAGGACATGGAGCAAAGCCTCAGCTGAGCCACAGTGAACCTGTAACTAGACCAGGAAATAAACCTTTGAGGTAAACTACACAAAAATTTTTGTTGCTATTATAGAAGTATCGCCTAATAAATTCTAACATATACAAGATCACAAAGGGAAAGCAAAGCCTGTGTTGTCCTGAGGGGAAAAACAGGTAAAGCAAACTTATCTTTAGAGACTAAAGGAGTTTATGACATTGGGGAAATCATAGGTGCTTGGGGAAAAGGAGCAGCTATGCCGGGAGACCATAGAGAGTTGCTGATGCAGCTCTTTGCTCCTGTGCTTTGCTGCCTTCTAGAAACTGTTTGGGGGCTAACCAAAGGAAATGACTTATCTTTAACATAAAAGTGCACATCACAGTGCAGAGCAAGTACCCCATATTGGGTGAGCTCTTTCCTGTGACAGCAGTCTAAATGTTGTTAATGTATGACCTAGCAAAAGTGATGTTCATTTCCATTCCTCAAAACCTGAGTTAGCTAGCTATTCCTTATGCACCAGGTGGACATATCCATCAGTTGTTGTCTTTGCTGTTGTTTGCTAAGTCATGTCTGACTGTTTGCAATTCCGTGGACTGCAGCATGTCAGGATTCCCTGACCTTCACTATCTCCCAGAGTTTGCTCAAATTCATATCTACTGAGTCAGTGATGCTCTCTAACCATTTCATCTTCTGCCACCCTCATCTCCTTTTGCCTTCAATCTTCCCCAGCATCAGTCTTCTCCAATGAGTCAGCTTTTCATACCAGGTAGCCACAGTATTGGAGCTTTAGCTTCAGCATCAGTCCTTTCAATGCATATTCAGAGTTGATTTCCATTAGGATTGACTGGTTTGCTCCCCTTGCAGTCCAAGGGACTCTCAAGAGTCTTCTCCAACATGGCAACTCAAAAATGTCAATTTTTCTTCTTCAGTGCTCTGCCTTCTTTATGGTCCACTGTAGTACTGTATATGACTACTGGAAAAACCATAGCTTTGACTAGACAGACCTTCTTCAGCAAAGTGATGTTTCTGCTTTTTAATACACTGTCTAGGTTTTTCATAGCTTTTTTTCCAGGGAGCAAGCATCTTTTAATTTCATTCCTGCAGTTACCATCTGCAGTGATTTGGGAACCCAAATTCTGTCACTGCTCCCACTTTTTTCCCTTCTGTTTGCCACAAGTGATGGAACCGGATATCATGATCTTAGTTTTTGAATGTTGAGTTTTAATCCAGCTTTTTCATTCTTCTTTTTCACCTTCATCAAGAGGCTCTTTAGTTCTGATTCACTTTCGGCCATTAGGGTGGTGTCATCTACATGTGTGAGGTTATTGATATTTCTCCCGGCAATCTTGATTCCAGCTTGTGCTTCATCCAGCCCAGCTTTTCACATGATGTACTCTGCATGGAACTTAAATAAGCAGGGTGACAGTATACAGACTTGACCTTCTGCTTTCCCAATTTTGAACCAGTCATTTGTTCCATGTAAGGTTCTAACTGTTGCTTCTTGATCCACATATAGGTTTCCCAGGAGACAGGTAAAGTTGTCTGATATTCCCGCACCTGTAAGAATTTCCCACAGTTTCTTGTGACCCATATACTCAAAGGCTTTAGTGTAGTCAGTAAAGCAGAAGTAGATATTTTTCTGGAACTCCCCTGCTTCTCCATTATTCAACAAATGTTAGGAAATTGATCTCTGGTTCCTCTGCCTCATTGAAATCCAGCTTGTATGTCTGGAAGTGATCAGTTCATGTACTGTTGAAGCCTAGCTTGAAGGATTTTGATAATACAGAGCCTAAAATGAACACTGGGCCATGCTTCAAACAAGTTCAAGCTTGTATAGGAAGAAGAATGGACAAGGTCAGAGGATAAGTTCTCCTTCTTAATTGGTCATTACCAGAATCAGAGTTTGGTCAGGAAGCAAAGTAAGAACAGGCTCTGATACTGTGTTGATAATTAATGAACAAGCTGCAATTATATATCATTATCAATTGCTAAAGTTTAAACTCAGTCCTCATATATTATTTAGGAAATAATATATACAAGGATCCATTATATTTCACAACTAAATCTATAGTTTAACACAGTTCTTTTTAAACAATCTACTTTTTCTCTTTTTTCGAGTACTTTTGGGGCAAGGAAATTCATTCTTTTTTGCAACCCATTCATAACCTAGTACTGTAACTGGTATGAAGTGGATAGTGAACATGTAATTTTTGCATGTATGGTACTGTAGTAGAAAATAATTCACTTGCAATGCATTTGCACTGTTTATGGAAAACACAAGTTAGGTATAGAAATCTAATTTTTGCTATATAATAGCTGTATGATATTAAAAAAAACTCTGAAAATTTTCTTATAACTTACTAGATTTTATTACTATAAATATATTGCAATATTTCTTCATAATGTTAGTGTCACAATGAAATGAGATTATGATGTTGCATATAGAAAGACCAAATTAGTTAATTCCATAACACCTATTGGATATGTCAAAATAAATACTTCTTGTTTGTCATCAATAATCTATTTGAATAAATGTGGCCATCTATAAAATTCTGAAGCATGTAAAGTGGAATATTCTAAATAGTTCTGCATAAAATATTTATTACATATTTTATCATCATTTTCTATACAAATATAAATAAACTGAAAGTGAAAGTGAAGTCGTGTCCGACTCTTTGTGACCCCATGGACTGTAGCCCACCAGGCTTCTCTGTCCATGGGATTTTCCAGGCAAGAATACTGGAGAGGGTTGACATTTCCTTCTCCAGAGGATCTCCCCAACCCAGGGATCGAACCCAGGGGTCCCGCATTTCAGGCAGACACTTTAACCCTCTGAGCCACCAAGGAAGCCCACATATACAAATAAAACTGGATGTATATTTCAAATGATAAAGTATTTATTACTCTATATAGAACATATGAATAGGTGGTCTCTTCTCATTTCCTGAGGTCTGCAATATTTTTTTTCTAAACTTTTATGATGAAAGGTTTCATTATCTAACGAGCAACTGGACTTGTAGAATTCTGCTTCAATATTTCTTTAATGATCTCTCACACCTACTCAAAGCAAGAACTGGAATGTCACACTTATTAATTGGTTGTTCTCTAATGAATTATTTACTTACTGAATCTGTATTTTTCACCTAGGAATTGAAGAAAAGTATATACTATACCTAAACATGTTAGTTATGATATTAACTGTCATGTAATAGGTCTTAAATGTTATATGTATTCTATATAACTTGAAAAAAGTAACTTAATTTCTATTCATTATTATTTACATCAGTAGTTTAATTGATGTAGCAGTTAACATATTACAGTGGAATAACTAAATGCTCAAAAATGTTATTTTGTTTTCTTTGAGTCCTTAATTTCATACACAAATATAGCAGTGTCCTGACCATTTGAAAACTGCAGACAAGTCAGTCTTTAACGTGTCACCTGGGTGGCGCTAGTGGTATAGAACCCACCTGTCAGTGCAGGAGCCTAAGAAACACAGGTTCAATCCCTGGATCTTTCCAATGGGAAAGATCCCTTGGAGGACGGCATGACAACCCACTGCAGTATTCTTGCCTGCAGAATCCCATGGACAGAGGAGCCTGACGAGTTGCAGTCATAGGGTTGCAAAGAGTCAGACATGATTGAGCAGCTTCACACACAAAGAATTTTCTAAAAAGTGTACTGTTGGTAATTTACCATTTACCATGACAAACATGGTAAACTTCTGAAAAAGGTAAAATGATGCTTTTTTACAGTCTGCTAGTTCTTTACATAAATTTATATCCATGAGTATGACTAATGGCCATGTTAAGAATGGTGACTGCATTTAAACCACAAATTTTTTGAATGCTTTGGTTTAGGTAAGCGAAAATTGACAAAAGAACAACTGTGGCATAATTTGAGCTCCTAAGCTCTTAAGATCCCACCAGACCTTACTGGTTTGATTTCAAGATTGGTGGAAATTCTCATTATATATGAAGTGCTGGAAATAGGCAAAATAGTATCAGATAAAGTCTTATAAACCACAAGCAATTATGTTTATCTGTTCAGTTTCAAGGGTTAGGCCTACATTCCATTAATAACAATTTGAATTTGAAAGTAAAATGGTAGGCATGCCCGTCTCCAACTCTTCTTCATAAAATTTCTCTTTACTACCGGTCTACGCTTGTAAAAGGGAAAAAAGAGGGAAAATAAACTTTAAATAAAGCTACATGTTAGAGTTACAAACTATATTGAGATAGTTCAATTCAGTTCAGTTGCTCAGTCATGTCCAACTCTTCGCAACCCCATGAGCCACAGCACACCAGGCCTCCCAGTCCATCACCAAGTCCCGGAGTCCACCCAAACACATGTCCATTGAGTCGGTGATGCCATCCAACCATCTCATACTCTGTTGTCCCCTTCTCCTCCTGCCCTCAATCTTTCCCAGCATCAGGGTCTTTTCAAATGACTCAGCTCTCCGCATGAGGTGGCCAAAGTATTGGAGTTTCAGTTTCAACATCAGTCCTTCCAATGAACATCCAGGACTTATCTCCTTTAGCATGGACTGGTTGGATATCCTTACAGTCCTAAGGGACTCTCAAGAGTCTTCTCCAACACCACAGTTCAAAAGCATCAATTCTTTGGTGCTCAGCTTTCTTTATAGTCCAAATCTCACATCCATACATGACCACTGGAAAAACCATAGCCTTGACTAGACGGACATTTGTTGGCAAAGTAATATCTCTGCTTTTTAATATGCTGTCTAGGTTGCTCAAAACTTTCCTTCCAAGGAGTAAGCGTCTTTTAATTTCATGGCTGCAGTCACCACCTGCAGTGATTTTGGAGCCCAGAAAAATAAAGTCAGCCACTGTTTCCACTGTTTCCCCATCTATTTGGCATGAAGTGATGGGACTGGATGCCATGATTTTAGTTTTCTGCATGCTGCACTTTAAGCCAACTTTTTCACTCTCTTCCTTCACTTTCATCAAGAGTCTCTTTAGTTCTACTTCACTTTCTGCCATAGGGTGGTGTCATCTGCATATCTGAGGTTATTCATATTTCTCCCAGCAATCTTTTTTTTTTTTTTTTTTCTCCCAGCAATCTTGATTCCAGCTTGTGCTTCCTCCAGCCCAATGTTTCTCATGATGTACTCTGCACATAAATTAAATAAGCAGGGTGACAATATACAGCCTTGACATACTCCTTTTCCTATTTGGAGACAGTCTGTTGTTCCATGTCCAGTTCTAACACTTGCTTCCTGACCTGCATACAGGTTTCTCAAGAGACAGGTCAGGTGGTCTGGTATTCCCATCTCTTTCAGAATTTTCCACAGTTTATTGTGATCCACATAGTCAAAGGCTTTGGCATAGTAAAAAAAAAAAAAAAAAAGCAGAAATAGATGTTTTTCTGGAACTCTCTTGCTTTATTGATGATCCAGCGAATGCTGGCAATTTGATCTCTGGTTCCTCTGCCTTTTCTTAAACCAGCTTGAACATCTGGAAGTTCACAGTTCATGTATTGCTGAAGACTGGCTTGGAGAATTTTAAGCATTACTTTACTAGTGTGTGAGATGAATGAAATTGTGCAATAGTTTGAGCATTCTTTGGGAATTGCCTTTCTTTGGGATTGGAAGGAAAACTGACCTTTTCCAGTCCTGTGGTCACTGCTGAATTTTCCAAATTTTCTGGCATATTGAATGTAGCACTTTCACAGCATCATCTTCCAGGGTTTGAAATAGCTCAACTGGAATTCCACCACCTCCACTAGCTTTGTTTGTAGTGATGCTTCTTAAGGCCCACTTGACTTCACAATCCAGGATGTCTGGCTCTAGGTGAGTGATCACACCATCGTGATTATCTGGGTCATGAAGATCTTTTATTGTACAGTTCTTCTGTGTATTCTTGCCACCTCTTCCTAATATTTTCTGCTTCTGTTAGGCCTATATCATCTTTGTCCTTTAATGAGCCCATCGTTGCATGAAATGTTCCCTTGGTATCTCTAATTTTTTTGAAGAGATCTCTAGACTTTCCCATTCTATTATTTTCCTCTATTCCTTTGCATTGATCACTGAGGAAGGCTTTCTTATCTCTCCTTGCTATTCTTTGGATCTCTAGATTTAAATGTGTATATCTTTCCTTTTCTCCTTTGCTTTTCACTTCCTTTCTTTTCACAGCTATTTGTAAGGCCTCCTCAGACAGCCATTTTGCCTTTTTGCATTTCTTTCTCTTGGGGATGGTCTTGATTCCTATCTCCTGTACAATGTCACGAACCTCCATCCATAGTTCAAAAGGCACTCTGTCTATCAGATCTAGTCCCTTAAATCTATTTCTCATTTCCACTGTATAGTAATAAGGGATTTGATTTAGGTCATACCTGATTGGTGTAGTGGTTTTCTCCACTTTCTTCAATTTCAGTCTGAATTGGCAATAAGGAGTTCAGGATCCGAGCCACAGTCAGCTCCCGGTCTTGTTTTTGCTGACTGTATAGAGCTTCTACATCTTTGGCTGCAAAGAATATAATCAATCTGATTTCAGTGTCGACCATCTGGTGATGTCCATGTGTAGAGTCTTCTCTTGTGTTGTTGGAAGAGGGTGTTTGCTATGACCAGTGCGTTCTCTTGGCAGAACCCTGTTAGCCTTTGTCCTGCTTCATTCTGTACTCCAAGGCCAAATTTGCCTGTTACTCCAGGTGTTTCTTGACTTCCTACTTTTGCATTCGAGTCCCCTCTTTTCAACCTAAATTGATGTAATAAAATCTATCTGGAGAGATAGAATCGAAAATGACTAACTGTGATAATTCCTGGAATCAGCTGCCATCAAAGTAGGAAAATAAAGCAAAATCAGATAAGAAAATTATGAAAACTTTGACCAGTTCATTTCTCAAGTTCTTTCTTCTTTACTGAATATTGAGTTTTCACAAGTCTCAACTCGGTTATGTTTGTTTCTTGGAGGTACTGGCTAGAAATCTTGTCATTAGAACAGTGATGTTCCCACTTAGCAGTGCTTACCAATATATCTCTGACAAAGTATTCTCAGGAGAACCTGTAGAGAATGATTAAAAAAAAAAAAAAAAAAAGGATTGACCTGGGGGTATGATGCTAAGTGAAATATGTCAGACAGAAAGACAAATGATGTTCAATCTCACTTAAATGTGGAATCTAAAGAACACAACAAATAGAATAAAATGAAAATAGACTCATAAACACAGAGAACAAATTGGTGCTTGCCTAAAGGAAGGAGAGTGGTGGATTGGGTGAAAAAGGTAAAGGGGATTAAGAGGTAGAGACTTTGAATTAGAAAATAAATAAACCACAGGGATATGGCTAATAATATTGTAATTGCCTTTTAGGGGGACAGATGCTTGCTAGACTTCCTGTGGTAATCACTTCATATTGTACTTAAATGTTTAACCACTATGTAGTACACTTGAAACTAACATAGTATAGAAAATGTCAACTATGTTTCAACTAAAAAATGACCTTTTTTTTTGCTCTATTAGAGCCTCCAATCCACTGCCTCTACTGCCCTGTCACTTCATGGTAAATCTTTTCAATTTTTCTTTGCAGCTTTACACTGCAACATATTGCAACAGATTTAATGTAAAAGCAGACATAAGAATCAACTTATTTCATAATTAGCAAGACATTAAGGGTGAAACTCCAGTACTTTGGCCACCTAATGCGAAGAACTGGCTCCTTGGAAAAGACCCTGATGCTGGGAAAGATAAAAGGCAGGAGGAAAAGAGGACAGCAAAGCACGAGGTGGTTGGATGACATCACTGACTCTAGGGACATGAGTTTGAGCAAGCTCTGGGAGTTGCTGATGGAACGGGAAGCCTGGTGTTCCGCAGTCCACGGGGTCACAAAGAGTCGGACACAACTGAGCGACTGAACTGAACTGAAAGACTTGCAAGATAATACCATTTGCTTAATATTCTTTTAAGAAAATTAGTTATTTTTCATAAAACACCTTTATATTAACAAGTAATGTTTCTTATATTTTTAAATAAAAATATGTATTTTACAATTTTTCTCAATATTAACTTCTAATATGGTGGTGGTGATTTAGTCACTGAGTCATGTCCGACTCTTGTGAGTTTTAATTATTATAACTCTAAAAATATTATGGGGTTATTAAAAACTTAAGGCTATATGGGATTGTATGATGAAAAACTTGGAGACCATTGACCTATGTATTTTAATCCTGGAGTAAGTATGGGGAAGATACATTAAGAACTTTTAGAGTTAAAAAATATGCTCAAAGAGGACAGATAGAATGAAAAACAAGGACAATTTTGATTGTATACATGTTCAGAAAGATCGTGCTTAGCATAATTAGAAGTAAATTATACTAAAACTAAAATCTTGTTTTGGGATCAGACAGTGGTTCTCTAGATCTAAGTTGCCTTCATTGGAAGAAAAGCAGCAGGGAGCATCCTTTGGGTTACATGCTTGACTGGATTGGGAATACACATACTGCAGGAAATTTCTTTTCAGATGCCTGATCTCTAAATCTTGCTTTGTATGGAGGCTGTGTGTTCTCTAAGACTTAGGGAAATAGAAATAGAGGCTATTTTAGGGGACACATTTTCTTAATGGCCATGTGAGATAGCTAAATTAAATATTTGAGAAAGCATTATTTTTTTTAAAGTCTCAGTTTTAAATTCATCTTACCAAGATTGGAATAAAGATATCTTTGGTTGAGAAACAGTCTAGTCATGGTGGATACAAATCAGTAAAGAGTGCTGGAGATGTATGGCAGCCTCATGCAACCCACAGATATGTGAGTGAGGCTGGCTTAGATCATCTAGCCTCAGTTAAGCCACCAGACAAAGGCACTCAGAGGACCAGCCAAAGAAGCAACAAGTTGGGAACAGACTGAATGAAGTTTTTGCATGAAATACTGTGAGTTTGAAACAATAAATTTTGTGATTTTTTTTTTTAAGGTGGCAGCGTGTTACTGAACTCCCTAATTTCATGTCCAATTTGTTTGCTTGTTAATGCAAATTAGTCAGTATGAAAATATCCATGTTTATTAGTCAACTTGAAACAATTCTTCAAAAATCTTGATGTACTTTAAGAAAATAGGTGCCTACTGTTCATCAAAGATTACATATAGGCTTATTTTCCTGCATATCTGAAAATGTTTCTTAAGACTATATATTATGCTTTTTTGAAATATTGGATTATAAACAATAAATTTTGAAAACATATTTGCATTGCTTTTCTCAGAATGTATAGTGTATTTTGAAATGTATAGTGTTTTCTGCCATTTAAAACTCCTCTTTTAATGTTGTCTCTGTCTCTTTCTATCTTTATGTCTGTCTGTCTTCCTGTCTGCCTCTCCTTCTATATAAAAACTCTTAGGATTTGTTATTTTTATCAAGGATTTTTAGATTTATGGCAGTGCATCTAGGTATGAGTCTTTGCTGATCACATGGTCATTCTGTGGGCCATTTTACTCTGGAAACTTTTCAGCATTTCTTGGAAGTTGTATTATTTTGTTGATAATTTAAAAGCCTTATAGTCAAAGAACTTTCAAAAATCCACTGTGTAAGTGATTATTCCACAAAAAATTATATCATGAATTTATAATTTTAATACAACATACTTAAAATGTTTATTTAAGCTTGTGTTAAATGAGAAGAAACAAGCAAATGCATGATACCATACCATTTTAGCACTTTTGCAACAAACGTAGATTGGACAATGGCAGGCTTATTTTAAAAATTTGATGCAAATAATCATTTTCTCATTATGACATTCTTAGTCTGTTTTCCTCTTAGATGTATTTCCTGAAAATAATTGTAATTCTTTGGCATTTACAACACCAAAAGCTTATTAAAGGTCATAAAATATTTTAATACATATTTCTTTTATGTAATAATTAAAAGATTTATCTGCTATTTATGAAGCATGATTATAAAAGAGAAAAAAGTATGATTGAAAATCATGAATACACCTGGACTTGATATTCAATTATTGACTCCCCCAAAATTGTTTGTTACCTTTGGTAAGAATGTCACTAATTAACATTTTTGTTGTCCTGTTAATAATTTTAAATCTTTAATAATTTTCCATAAATTTGAATTATTCCATAGGGAAATTATTAGGTTTAATATATATAGTATATAATACTGAGATGATTATAAAAACATAATTTTCCAAATTAGTAAGTATCCAGTGGCCTAAAGGATTTTTTTTAATGTTTCAGGTCATTAATGATGAGGCATAAAATCAGCCTAGTTAATTCCCATAGAATCATATATATAGTTTTATTGACTATATGTTATATAAACCATTTAACCACTAAGATAATTGCTTAATTGATAAGATTAATTTTAAACTAATAACTAATGTATGTTTCCTATGTGCCTATATTTAATTTTGATTCCTGTGGTTTGTTTTGGTTCTATATTTTGCAATATAATAGTTCTTGCCTGAAACACCTTTTACTATTATTGCCCTTTTCAATTCCATTATTTTATATTTTGATTTTGGAAGAAAGATAACTTTCCTTTTGAGTTCATCATTTTTGAAAATAAAAAAAGCCATATATCTGGGCTGCTATAGAGAAAATCACATAACATCAGGAAATCTCAGACTTAGGGCCAGAAGTAGTGATTAGGTGGGAACTTTGGGACTGAGTAAGAATGTTCCATAGATTTGATAAAGAAAAAAACTAATATTTGGTAACCAAAATGGCAGACTACATTATAGTTCATTAGTGTTCAATCAAATATGGTTCTTCTCCCTGTGGGAGGATCATACTATCATTCAGACTAAGTCATTTGACTTATAAGTTAAAAAAATGAGTGAAGCTATCTTTAGGCACAACCTTTCATAACTGATTCCTGGTTCTTCATCTTTCTTTTTCCTTGCCTTTGCAATCCTGGAATTAAATTTCTATGGAATTTCCAGTGTCCTTTAAGAGACTATAATGAGCAAAGTCCACTTTCCAACACAGAATGGACATATAACCCAAATGAGACATTAATATAATTAGTCATTGAGATATTTTCTCTCCTGTAGCACTATCAGGTTATAACTAAAGTCATTTTAACTTTAAACTCTCATGTAGTCTTATTGGACCAATTATTATAATGAGTGTATCTAGCTTTTAGTATAAACTAAACATGATTCATGGGGGGTTCAATAAAGGAACTATTTGAAATTATGATTTATCACAATATATCAGAGGTAATAGTAGTAGGTTCTGTTTGAAACATTGGCTGGTAGGGGCTCAATGCAGTAACAGCAAAACTTGGAAGTAGATAATGAGTTAAAAGGAGAGGACCTTGCTTATAGTTTCTTTTGTTGTGCAAAAGCTTTTAAGTTTAATTAGGTCCCATTTGTTTATTTTTGCTTTTATTTCCAATATTCTGGGAGGTGGGTCATAGAGGATCTTGCTGTGATTTATGTCGGAGAGTGTTTTGCCTATATTCTCCTCTAGGAGTTTTCATGTCAATGTATGGCAAAAACCACTACAGATTACATGGGAGAAGGTGAGGGTGGGATGTTCTGAGAGAACAGCATTGAAACAAGTATACTATCAAGGGTGAAACAGATCACCAGCCCAGGTTGGATGCATGAGACAAGTGCTCAGGGCTGGTGCACTGGGAAGACCCAGAGCGATGGGATGGAGAGGGAGGCGGGAGGGGGGGATTGGGATGGGGAACACATGTAAATCCATGGCTGATTCATGTCAATGTATGACAAAAACCACTACAATATTGTAAAGTAATTAGCCTCCAACTGATAAAAATTAATGAAAAAAGAAAGAAAGAAAGAAAAATAAATAATATTAAAAAAAAAATTAAAAAAAAGGAGAGGACCATTCTGAGATAAAGTATTAACAACTAAGAGTCAGACACGACTGAGTGACTGAACTGAACTGAACAAGATAATGGAACAGAAAGGAAACTGTGATTATGGTAGTCATCATTTTCTTTCCTTTGACCTCCTAAAGCCCAAGTGATGTAGCTCAAATAGGTGATTCTCTACAGCAGAGAAACCTAGTGGAGGTGGATAAGGGGCAAATCAAAAGAAATTCAGTTCAGTGAGCTTCAGCCAACTTGTGTGATCCATCTGAAGATGGGGACACTAGCAAAGTAAGAAAGATACTTTAGAAAGAAAAAGAATATAAATAATATGGCCGGGTTACAAGAGTGAGAAAGAAAGAAAGTAAGCAAGATGGAAAAGGGAAAAGGAGCCATACAATAAATGCATAGAAGCCTGCAGTGTCAAGTGAAAGTCATTCAGTCGTGTCCCACTCTTTGTGACCCTATGGACTGTACAGTCCGTGGAATTCTCCAGGCCAGAATACTGGAGTGGGTAGCCTTTTCCTTCTCCAGGGGATCGTCCCAACCCAGGGATCAAACCCAGGTCTCCCACACTGCAGGCAGATTCTTTACCAGCTGAGCCACCAGGGAAGCTCGAGAATACTAGAGTGGGTAGCCTGTCCCTTCTCCGCTGGATCTTCCCAACCCAGGAATCGAACCTGGTCTCCTGCACTGCAGGTGGATTCTTTCCAGTTGAGCTACCATGGAAGCATAGCTGATATTAACAAGTGACAATATCTGAAGAAGGAACTCACAGAATGAGTAGAACAAAGACGTAAACACACACTTGTTTTCTATTTACTTCTTAAGATGAGAGTTGCTTATTTTCTCTTCAGTGAAAAGTATTCCCACCAGTACCACTACAGTTCTGTTCAGTTCAGTTGCTCAGTCGTGTCCGACTCTTTGTGACCCCGTGAACCACAGCACGCCAGGCCTCCCTGTCCATCACCAACTCCCGGAGTCCACCAAAACCCATGTCCATCGAGTGGGTGATGCCATCCAACCATATCATCCTCTGTCGCACCCTTCTCCTCCTGCCCTCAATCTTTCCCAGCATCGGGGTCTTTTCCAATGAGTCAGTTCTTCCCATCAGGTGGCCAAAGTCCAGTTTCAGCTTCAACATCAGTCCTACCAATGAATACCCAGAATTTATTTCCTTTAGGATGGACTGGTTGGATCTCCTTGCAGTCCAAGGGACTCTCAAGAGTCTTCTCCAACACCACAGTTCAAAAGCATCAATTCTTCGGTGCTCAGTTTTCTTTATAGTCCAACTCTCACACCCATACATGACCACTGGAAGAAATATAGCCTTGACTAGATGGGCCTTTGTTGACAGAGTAATATCTCTGCTTTTTAATATGCTGTCTAGGTTGGTCATAACTTTCCTTCCAAAAGTACCACTACAACAGATAGACAAATTCACATGCATACAGGATGATTGTATTTGCTCAAATAATAGCTTGTTCAACATGAATTACATAATATTAAATTTCAAATAAGTAAAAAATAGTCATGTCAAATATTCCAATTATGTAAAGTTTATTCAAATTTAGTAACCTATACAATTTAACTCAAGCTTAATCCCATTTAGATTATTTATGAAACAATCCACTTCTTCCTCCGTCACTTCTTTCAGTGCAATGGAGAAAGGAGATGAAGTTCTCTCATGTGTTTTCTGTGACTTAATGGGATTGTTTTAACCTTGATTTTTACCTTCTTGGATAATTTATTTTGCTTAGAGGATCCTTTACCTACAACATGTAGATCAGGATCAATTTAATTTTACTGTTTCTCAGAAAACATATTTCTTTTTCTTGTACTATCAAGGGTATAGTTTGTAAAAATCTTAATTATAACTGTAATTTTCAAATGGCAGGAGGTTTGAAGTATTTACTTTAAATTTCTGCATTGCATTGCTTCAAAAATATATTCAATGTTTAAGGAAAGAAATAATGAAAGTTAAAGTATATATTGGGATTTGTGGGATGAAATATCCAGTTAATTAAGATACACAATTAATCAAGGAACTAGAGGAGACATATTCTAATTACATAGAAGACATTTTATTTTAAGATTTTTATAGACCTTAATAATTTTATCACAGAGATCAAAGAATAGGGACAACTTTACATCTTCCTCTATTTTCACTGGAGAAAAATGAGTTTCTGAGAGTTTAGACCTTGAAATATAGATCTACAAGTGAATTAAGAATTCAAATAATGAAAGTTATATTTTATTATAAATTTCTTGGTATACACTATCTGAGATAATTTTGCCACATATGTAATAATACCTTTTCTTGATTATAATTAAAGGTACCCAATCTGCATTCCAAATATTTATAATAATTTTCTCAAGTCATAAAATCTTATCTCTCACCTCATACTTACTTTCTTAAAGACCAGTCTATGGTCCAGGGGTTGGGGACCAATGGCTTACAGCATTCAAAAAGGTTATTTCCAGGCATCATAGAATTTGTTATAGAATTAATATGTTTTAAAAAATAATCTTGAAGTCAAGAGCTTTTTTTCTTTTGAAAAATTTTTATTAAATGCATGTGTAAGCACACAGGTAACCTAAAATAACAGGTAATTAATTAATTAGGAAACATTTATGTAGAAGTATGACAGCCTTCTACTCATCTTTAATTACAAATCCAGGTATCAGAAATTTTTTCTACCACCAAACTTCTCCAATTTATTTATTTCCAAGGTTAATATTAACATATCCAGTCTACTATTTCTCTTTAATATATAAATCAAGTAGTCTCATATAGTATACCTGTGATATCTCATAATCCATAAGATTTTTTTTTTTTTTTCAGTTGTGAAATGTTTTTTTCTCTCTTGGAATGTTCATATTGTAACAGAATGATTCAGAGATGAAGTGAGGGGTCTGATTCAGCAATAGACTTGCAAGGTTTCTGGCTATGCTTGCAGATGTGTTATACATCATTGAGACTGTCCACTCCATTTATGTTAATGTGGGTTGTCCTACTTTGCCAGTTCAACAAAATTAACAGAAAACACAAAAGTCCAAAATAAAACATGCTTGCAACATAAAATAGTTTTCCCATTAATCTCAATTTAAAAGCAGAGACATTACTTTGCTGACAAAGGTCCATCTAGTCAAAACCATGATTTTTCCAGTGGTCATGTATGGACATGAGAGTTGGACTATAAAGGAAGCTGAACACCAAAAAATTGATGCTTTTGAACTGTGGTGTTGGATAAGACTCTTGAGAGTCCTTTGAACTGCAAGTAGGTCAAACCAGTCAGTCCTAAAGGAAATAAGTCCTGAATATTCATTGGAAGGACTGATGCCAAAGTTGAAACTCCAATAGTTTGGCTACCTGATGTGAAGAACTGACTCACTGGAAAAGACCTTGATGCTGGGAAAGATAGGGGCAGGAGGAAAAGGGGATGGCAGAGGATGAGATGGTTGGATGGCATCACCAACTCGATGGACATGCAAGCTCCCAGAGTTGGTGATGGACAGGGAAGCCTGGCGAGCTGCAGTCCATAGGGTCACAAAGAGTCGGACAGGACTGAGTGACTGAACTGAACTGAAGATCATACAGGAAAAATTAATCATTCCATGCTTGTTACCCAAGTCTAATTTTGGACATTTTTAACCCCATCTTATGCTATATTTAGTTGCATGCATGTTAAATAATCTACCAGATTGAAATCTTATTAGAATTTTTCACCTTGAATCCCCAGTGTCTATCTAAGTTCTTGTATATAATTATCTCTCAAGAAAAATCTGTTGAGTAGAGCAAAAATAAAATTTAAAATAGTTTTCTGTTGGAAATGAGAAAAGCAAGATTAAGATAAATATTTTGGGAAAGGAAGAATATAATGATTAGTTCTAGGCTTTATGTGAATTGTGCATTGTACCTTAAGCCAAGTGAATTTATTTGTTAAGTGTTTTCAACTATGTGAAAATAGCTTGCAAGATAAGACTCTTCACATGTAAAACAAATATTATGCATTGGAAAGACTAATAATCTTACATTTTAACCCTTACTCTTCTACTTACTTGTGTTAATGGATTGCTAATATAAAATCTTCCTAAATTTATTCAAAGTAGATGAAAAATGTGGCATTACCCTATGCTAATATCTTTAGAATGGCATTACCTTATGCAAGGGATTCCCTGATAGCTCAGTTGGTGAAGAATCCGCCTGTAATGCAGGAGACCCTGGTTTGATTCCTATGTTGGGAAGATCCCCTGGAGAAGGGAAAGGCTGACCACTCTGGATTTCTGGCCAGGAGAATTTCATGAACTGTATAGATATGGGGTCTCAATGGGTCAGACATGACTGAGCAACTTTTACTTTCACCAATGCTGTATTTTCTCTCATTGTTGTGTTCAGTCACTCAGTCCTTTCCAACTCTTTGCGACCTCATGTACTGCAGCATGCCAGGCTTCCCTGTCCTTCACATCTCCTGGAGTTTTTGCTATCTGTTACAAATTACTATTTTGATAGAATTGATAAAAGTGAGTTAAGTATTCCCCTTAGGGCAAAGAAAGAGAGGAGGACTTTAACTTGGCATATTCTATGCTCCTTTATAACCTTCAAGACTGTGCTTAATTTCAGAAATCTACAAGCTTCTTTCCATTGCTTTTTGTAAACACTCTTAGTGGGCTTCTCAAAATATGGTCTCTATATGACAGTTGGTTCTCAGTCTCACAAGGAATTGTGATTTGGCATTTTCAAACTAAAACATGATAGAATAATATTCACATTCATTACACAGTTTGGAAATATGTAAAGTTTCTTCATTTCTATGTTCTGACTATATACACACACACTAAGAGAAGTGACTAATTCAGGTGGTTTCAGACAACACTGGGAAAAGCAATTCAATGTTTATATTAATTAGACAATTTGGGAATTTCAGTTGTAAGTGCTTGTCTTTGATTTGCAGAAGATTTTAAGATAGTCTTTATAAATTTGTTTTCAGCAGTTTGACTATGATACACCTTGGCATTGTTGTCTTTTAATGTATCTAATGATAGTTCCTGAGTTTTCTGGATTTTAAAGTTTTTTTTTTTTTTCAAACAAAATTTAGGAATGTTTTAGTAGTTATCTACAAATGCTCCACCTCCCACCTCCACCCCATTTATACTCTTCTCTCTTTTTTGCAACTTCAGTCACAATACACTAGATGTTTGATATTGTCCATAGGTCACTAAGTGTCTTTTTTTTTTTCCCTTAGACTGAATAATCTCTGTTGATTAGCCTTCGAGTTCTGTTTTCTTTTGCCACACTCAATTGGCTTTTTTTTTTTGAAACTTGTAAGTAGAAATTTTGTCTAGTAACTTTTTGATTGAATACTAACATTGATGAATATTCTTTTGTGATTCTGTGAATTTTGTTGTCTTTCTGCAGATTTAAGATTGTTGATATTTGTTTGAATGCCATTAAGTTGTGGATTAGCATTTTCTTTTACATTTTCATTTTAAAGTATATTATGGTCTACTCAGAGTTGTTTTAATTATAGCTTAGACTTATTTGTCTTAGATCTTTACTGAATACAATAGATATTCAATTAGGTCTCTCCACTTGGCTGGTTGGAATTTGAAAGTCTCAAGTCCTTCTGTGAGTTCTGGGAATGTTCACCTTACATTGATCCAGTAGCAATTTTCCTAGCCTTGGGGAATATCCCCTTGCATGTGCACATGCTTTTATTTAATGAGAGACTACATGGACATTTATGCAAATTTCTAGGCTGCTCTTTTCTTTGCCCCCTCCCCTCCATTTCCTCTCTCTGGTTCTTTGCCTCCAAAATTCCAATTCCTCAACTATCAATTGTATTTTTCTCACTCATTTTTCTTTGCCTTGTGTGTGCATGTTTGTGTGTGTTCCCTTTTCTTGACTACTCATCTGTGAATAAGAGTAGTTCATTAAGAACAAGCACGTTATAAAATTTCATGAGAAATAATACCAAATCTGTGATTAAGCTTAGCAACAATTTCTATTACAGTGCACTTAGGTAACAAATGTCAGAGATTGCTTCTTTTTCATCTCCTCCCTTAACCATCCTCTCTTCCTCCCTCTTCTCTCTTGTCTTTTTGTTCCTCCTCCTTCTTCTACTTCCCCTTCTCCTCCTCCTTCTACTTTGTCTTCAAACTTTGCTCAGCTTAAATTTATTCAACACGAGCCAGTTCATACCACAGTCTCTGTTTCTTTACTCCATCTCACCAATCAGCTACTTCAGGTTATATGTCTTATTGATAATATCTTTCATTTAATCCTCCTTCTATGATTACCCTCCTTCCCAAACAAAGTCCATAAGCAGGAACTGCACCCCATAATTTTGTGGAAGAATTAAGGAGAATTAGTTAATGAAACTAATTAGAAAATTCTGATCAATAGCTTAAATCTGAGTAATTAGACATGAACTTTTTTTTTTTTAATCTTGGAGAGGGCTTATCTTTCTGATATTCTGTTTGACTTCTGCTGAATTTAGAACTGCTCTTCATATTTCTGGTTTGTGTCTTTCCTAGATTCTATGTTTCCTTTTCTTTCATTTGGTCTGACATGGTAGAATTATTTATCTAATTAGAAGAGGTAAAATGCGATTTTATTAAATTTTTAGCAAATCATTTTTTCTTAGTATTTAATTAATATCTGTTTTCTGAGATTATTTGTCTAGTTCAAAAAAGCTTTATCAATGCCACTGTTTAATTTGTATCCTTAAATCTAACTGATAAAACATTTTAGTAAACATAATGAAATGGAAAAAGTGATATGAAGATAAGTGCCTTGTCCTCCAAAAGCACAAAATTATTATTCTATAGAAGTCAAACACTGGAGAACAGTTTGAAGTTGCCATCTGGAGTAATAATAAGCTTAGTAAGATAGCAGATGTCAAGGCCAGCTTCTCCTAGTCAAAATCAAATGTAACAAGTAACTCAACTTTTCACTGGGGGACAGTTTGTTTTGGGGAAACTTTTTAACTTTCTAACAATCACTGATCTCTCATTTATATTGCCCAAACTGCCTGAAGCACAGTTATCATTTCCCTGGATGATCTTTGGCTCATTTAAAAAAAGTACTGTGTTATTGAAGACAGATTGTTGTTAATCTGATCTCCCTCCTGTCATAATCTCTTTAATTGTTGAAAATGAGTCATCTGGGAAGTGGAATTAAAGTGAAGTAATTATTGCAATATCCAACTGAATAAAAATTTCACATTATCTTTTTTCTTTAAATTCACCAGGTGTCTTCCATATCATGCACTGGTCTACTAATTGTTGCTATATATTATATATCTTTCTATCATTTTAAACTTGTCTTTGTATAGATTTGCAATCCTACTAAGCTAATTTGCAAACTCCTTATTGACAACTATGATATAATTACTTTGTTGTATCTCAACCATTACAGTACACATTTTTCTTCAGTTTTGACCTTTGGTAAAAGTAATTAAGAATGTATTGTTAAATTCTCATTAAAATTTTACTCAGATTGAAACTATGGATATAACCTATATGTATACATATTTATCTGAAAGTAACTTCATTCATTACCACACTTAATTCATCCATTAACACTCTTAATTTCATGATTAATGGAATGTCTGCTACTTCACATCCAACCAAAATGACAGGTAGAACAAATACAAATAATCATCAGTATATGGATGGAAAATGTAGAGATTCATTATATATTCTTCAAACAGGTCACTGCCACTTAAAATATCCTGAATAAAAAAAAAAAAAAAAAAAAAAAATATCCTGAATATCTTTTCTAAATGATACAGTTTCTGTGAAATAGTCCTTGAATATATCTTTGCAACTAAACTAAGATACCGAAATATATACCTGAAAGTAAAGTTTACTTTTCTTACTTAATTTGACTAGATTTTTGCTTATTTCTTACCCCAGGAGTGATCCCAACATCTGGGTTCACTTTCAAAATACCAAAATCAAATTTTCCATGACTGAGTCATTTTATATTTCTTGATAAGCTATTTTTAAAAATATAATTTCACATTGAAAATATTTTTAAAGAATACTACTTAATATTTATTATAGACATTTCCATAAAAACAATAATTAGCATACTCAACATTTGTCTGGAAAAAGTAAGATGAATATATCAAAGTTGAATGAATATAAATCACAGTGATTCTAGTAATATGAACAAATTATTAATTCATTCCCCTACATAAACAGTCAAGTCAGTCATCTGTACTGCTGATGGGGAAAATGTGGGAAAGTGTATCCTAAATGATATATATATTTATACTTTAAATCCCACTATATATTTTTGCAGCAGATTTATGTCCTGATTATATTTTGCTGTGATTTCCAATAAAATAATTAGTTTTCAATTGTTTAATTATTAAAAGAGAAGAGGATGTCACTAATGAGAAAATCAGAGAGGGATTTATTTTCAACATTTTATATTAAAAAACCATATTTATATTACTGGGTCAAAATTAGAGTAGTTGTTTTGTATGTGTACATAAATACAGTTCAGTTCAATTCAGTTGCTCAGTCGTGTCCCCATGAACTGCAGCACGCCAGGCCTCCCTATCCATCACCAACTCCCAGAGTCCACCCATACCGAAGTCCATCCAGTCGATGATGCCATCCAACCATCTCATTCTCTGTCATCCCCTTCTCCTCCTGCTCTCAATCTTTCCCAGCATCAGGGTCTTTTCAAATGAGTCAGCTTTTCGCATCAGGTGGACAAAGTATTGGAGTTTCAGCTTCAACATCAGTCCTTCCAATGAACACCCAGGACTGATCTCCTTTAGGATGGACTAGTTGGATATCCTCGCAGTCCAAGGGACTCTCAAGAGTCTTCTCCAACACCACAGTTCAAAAGCATCAATTCTTTGGCGCTCAGCTTTCTTTATAGTGCAACTCTCAGATCCATACATGACCACTGGAAAAACCATATCCTTGACTAGTCAGACCTTTGTTGGGAAAGTAATGTGTCTGCTTTTTAATATGCTGCCTAGGTTGGTCATAACTTTCCTTCCAAGGAGTAAGCATCTTTTAATTTCATGGCTGCAGTCACCATCTATGGTGATTTTGGAGCCCAGGAAAATAAAGTCAGCAACTGTTTCCGCATCTATTTGTCATGAAGTGATGGGACCAGATGCCATGGTCTTAGTTTTCTGAATCTTGAGCTTTAAGCCAGCTTTTTCACTCTCCTTTTTCACTTTTATCAAGAGGTTCTTTAGTTCTTCCTCACTTTCTGCCATAAGGGTGGTGTCATCTGCATATCTGAGGTTATTCATATTTCTCCCAGCAATCTTGATTCCAGCTTGTGCTTCTTCCAGCCGAGGGTTTCTCATGATGTACTCTGCACATAAGTTAAATAAGCAGGGTGACAATATACAGCCTTGACATTCTCCTTTTCCTATTTTGAACCAGTCTGTTCTATGTCCAGTTCTAACTGTTGCTTCCTGACATGCATACAGGTTTCTCAAGAGGCAGGTCAGGTGGTCTGGTATTCCCATCTCTTTCAGAATTTTCTAAAGTTTTTTGTGATCCACACAGCCAAAGGCTTTGGCATAGTCAATACAGCAGAAATAGATGTTTTTCTGGAACTCTCTTGCTTTTTTGATGATCCATCGGATGTTGGCAATTTGATCTCTGGTTCCTCTACCTTTTCTAATACAACACATTGTAAAAATACTCTATGAATAGGCAATTTGTCAGATTAGTTATTCATTTTCCTTGTGTAAAACCTTTTCTCCACTTCCTTGGTGACTCAGTGGTAAAGAATCCACCTGCCAATGCAGGAGATGCAAATTGAATTACTGGGTCAGGAATATCCCCTAGAGAAGGAAATGGCAACCCACTCCACTATTCTTGCCTGGAGAATCCCATGAACAGAAGATCCTAGTAGGCTACAGTCTATGGGATCGCAGAGTCAGACACAACTTGTTGACTAAACAACAACAGCAAAAAGCCTTTTCCCAAATGTTACTAAATTTCTTCTGTATCGCTTTTTTGGAATATAATTTCATAACCGACATAATTTTTGAAGTAGCTAAAATTATATGAATATTTTTTAAAGCTTAACTAGTCATCTTAATTGCAAAAAAACAAAGATAAATTAAATAAAGAACAGGTCAGACATAGTAATATTATCTTTGTAAGACACACATTTCATGGAATAGCTAAAATACCTCACACATGCACACCATTACCACAGCTTTGTCACCTTCCACTGAAAACTTCAAGTCTATCATGTCAATGAAACTTAAATAAGACTACTGAACTTAAATATCATTACAGAAGCTTCCATAAAAGTTTTACTAGTGTCTAAATGACAACACATAGCTTCATGGTTTCTGAGTTATGACATCATAACTAATAATAATTATAAAATTATATATGTGGATTCTGAGGCACTAGAGCACATAGAAGTGGCACATTTCTGCACTTGTCTTTGTTAAACATAAATTATTAATCTATTAACTTTTGAACTTACTGAATTATATATAGCATCCAAAGTTGAATAGGAAATTTTCTTTAGATGTTCTGAAAACAACATTTTATCTGCTGATGATTTTGTTTATTTCTAGATAGTAGGGAAATCTATTCAACACAGATTGATACGGTTTTATCATTTATTGTGAAACTCAGTCTTCACGTATATTTTGTAGTGAACTCACTGTCTCTTCTTTGAATTTCTATCATTATTATAATATCTCTGCTAATGTAGGCATTTAATTATTTTTATATTTTAAAGTATCATGTAAGTCTGTAAGAGGTGTATCCAATATTCCCATAACAACAACATGTATATTCTCTAATTTTAGAGACAATATTATCTCTTTCTTTAGCATTGATCACAATAGCTATTGCAATATTTCAGATATTCAAAGGTGCTAAAAGTTTCTGACTTAGAGAAAACTCATGTAGATTTTTATTAATTATACAGAAACATATGGTCAAATATTAAAGTAATAGAGATTCTATAGACTGTATAGAGAAAAGTATGAAAGCAAAATACTTTCATACCCTTTCATTGTTCCTACCACATCCCTTAGATGTTAAGAGTTATCAGCAATTCCTATTTCTTCCTTAAACTTTATATCAGTAAATTATAAGTAAGTGGTTTTAATGTATCTTTTTAAACTATAAATGAACAAACATCGTAATGTGATATCCTTAAAATTTTAACTAACAGTTTATTTGATTTGTGCAATATCCCCTCACCAAAAACACACATGTCCTAATATAATTACATTTATAATCAGAAATGTGCTTTGAAAGAAGAATGTCAGGAGGGTTTGAAATAATGATGCATGGAATCCCAGATCCATAATAAAGGAAGGCTGAACAAGAAGTATAGAGACAGATCTCAAGGAAAGAAATCTCCATAAATACGAAATACAGGATAATGTGGATACTAAATATATGTATCAGAATACTATAAGTCTTTTAATAGTATGACAATACCACACATACAAAAGAATTTTTGGCTAGGCCAGGTTTGAAAATTCTAATATATGAAATGATTTAGAGATTATTTTTATTTTATGAAATTCACAGAAATTTCATAAAATTAACAACTAGGAAAAAAGGAAGTACACACTCATAAATTTATATGAGCATATGCCAAATCTAAAATATACATTTATGAAGTCCAGTGAAATGCTCAACATTGTGATCCAGTGAAATTTAAAAGCCTTTTGGAATAGTGCATAAGCATAAATAAACAAACTGGGCAGAATGGAATGTTCCTTTGATGCTATCTTATTCAATAGTTTCTTGCAACTAATTCCAGTAAGGATCAAAGTATATTTAATCAGGAGTCTACCTATGAAGTCATAAAAAAAAAGGTTTTTCAAAGCATATTCAGAGACTGGATATCAAGATAAAATAACTTGAATGATAGTAATATTTTCTCATCTAGATAAGGGTTTCCAGAGAATAAAATTACATTTAAAATCAACATGGTATGGTATTGTACTAAATGTACCTGGGAAGATTACACATAAACATTCATTATGAAATCATGTGCTCTGTGTTTGTATAATACAGTTGATTTTTAAATTTTAGTGGCATTAGGCCAGGGCAGCAGAGAAAAGGGTATATTCTTATAGGGTCATTCTTTTTTTTTTTGCCCTGGAATTTGATAAATTTTTAGATTTTAATTTTATCTGCCCAAATTCCATATGCCTTAACTATCTTTACACTTTGGATGGTTTCAGGATGTGTGCCAACTACAACTGCTTCATACAAATTATTTATCAGCTTAAAACAAAGACTTTGCGAAAGTCAAGTTTCTTTGAGCTAGCAATTCAGGAGGGAAGAATTGGAATAGGTATGTTTGCTGCTAATAACACTTAGCCCCTGAAGATGACTGAAGAGCTAAGTACTGGTTATCCCTAAGCTTCTTCACTTACATGTCTAGCAAGTCACACTGGCTGAAGGAGGGGTCTTAGCTGAGACTGCTTATCCTTGGTCTTATAATGAGGGTCTTATAAGTGTTGGTCAATTAACAAAGATAGGGTCTCCAAAAACATGTGTCCCCAGTGAACACAGCACAGGTGGCATTACCTTTTCTGACCAGGGAAGACCAACCAAACCTTAGACATAACCACATATGCTATATGCTGTATTTTTTTTTTTTTTTCTTTTTGCTTACAAGTAAATTAGCAGACTCTAGAGGAGTGAGAAGACTACACATGAACATCACCAGATGGTCATTACTGAAATCAGATTAATTGTATTCTTTGCAGCCAAAGATGGAGAAATTCTATACAGTCATCAAAGACAAGACTTGGAGGTGACTGTGGCACAGACCATGAACTCCTTCCTTATTGCCAAATTCAGACTTAAAATGAAAAAGTAGGGAAAACCACTAGACCATTCAGGTATGACCTAAATCAAATCCCTTACGATTATACAGTGGAAGTGAGAAATAGATTCAAGGGATTAGATCTGATAGACAGAGTGCTTGACGAACTATGGATAGAGGTTTGTGATGTTATACAGGAGGCAGGGATCAAGACCATCCCCAAGGAAAAGAAATGCAAAAAGACAAAATGGTTGTCTGAGGAGACCTTACAAATAGCTGTGAATAGAAGAGAGTGAAAGGCAAAGGAGAAAAAGAAAGATATAGCCATTTGAATACAGAGTTCCAAAGAATAGCCAGGAGGGATAAGAAAGCCTTCCTCAGTGATCAATGCAAAGAAATAGAGGAAAACAATAGAATGGGAAAGTCTAGTGATCTAAAGAAAATTAGAGATACATTTCATGCAAAGATGGGCACAATAAAGGACAGAAATGGGATGGACCTAACAGAAGTAGAAGATAAGAAGAGCTAGAAAGATAAACAGGAGACCTATACACAAAAATTTCTTCACCACCCAGATAATCATGATGATGTCATCATCAACTAGAGCTGGACATTCTGGAATGTGAAGTCAAGTGGGCCTTAGGAAGCATTAGTATGAACAAAGTTAGAGGAGGTTCTCAATTGAACAAAGCTCAACTCCAGTTGAGCTATTTCAAATCCTAAAAGATGATGCTGTGAAAATGTTGTACTCAATATGCCAGCAAAATTGGAAAACTCAGCAGTGGCCACAGGACTGGAAAAGGTCAGTTTTCATTCCAATCCCAAAGAAAGGCAATGCCAAAGATGTTCAGACTACTGCACAATTGCTCTCATCTCTCATGCTAGTAAAGTAATGCTCAAAATTCTCCAAGCCAGGCTTCAACAGTACATGAACAATGAACTTCCAGATGTTCAAGCTGGATTTAGAAAAGCCAAGGAACCAGAGATCAAATTGGCAACATCTGTTGAATCATCGAGAAAGCAAGAAAGTTCCATAAAAAATATCTATTTCTGTTTTATTGACTTTGCCAAAGCCTTTGACTGTGTGGATCACAAAAAACCGTGGAAAATTATTAAAGAGATGGGAATACCAGACCACCTGACATGCCTCTTGAGAAATCTGTATGCAGGTCAAGAAGCAACAGTTAGAACTGGACATGGAACAACAGACTGGTTCCAAATAGGGAAAGGAGTGCATCAAGGCTGTATATTGTCACCCTGCTTATTTAACTTATATGCAGAGTACATCATGAGAAACCCTGGGCTGGAAGAAGCACAAGCTGGAATCAAGTTTGCCAGGAGAAATATCAATAACCTCAGATATGCAAATGACACTACCCTTATGGCAGAAAGTGAAGAAGAACTAAAGAACCTCTTGATGAAAGTGAAAGAGGAGAGTGAAAAAGCTGGCTTAAAGCTCAACATTCAGAAAACTAAGACCATGGCATCTAGTCTCATCACTTCATGACAAATAGATGGGGAAACAGTGGAAACAGAGACAGACTTTATATTTTTGGGTTCCAAAATCACTGTAGATGGTGATTGCAGCCATGAAATTAATAAGCACTTGATCCTTGGAAGAAAAGTTATGACCAACCTAGCCAGCATATTAAAAAGCAGAGACATTACTTTGCAACAAAGGTCTGACTAGTCAAAGCTCTAGTTTTTCCAGTAGTCATGTATGGATGTGAGAGTTGGACTGTGAAGATAGTTGAGTGCCGAAGAATTGACGCTTTGGAAATGTGGTGTTGGGAAAAATCTTGAGTGTCCCTTTGACTGCAAGGAGTTCCAACCAGTCCCTCCTAAAGGACATCAGTCCTAAATATTCATTGGAAGGACTGATGTTGAAGCTGAAATACCAATTCTTTGGCTACCTGATTCGAAGAGCTGACTCATTTGAAAAGACCCTGATGCTGGGAAAGATTGAGTGCAGGAGGAGAAGGGGACGACAGAGGATGAGATGACTGGATGGCATCATCGACTCAATGGACATGAGTTTAAGTAAACTCAGAGAGTTGATGATGGACAGGGAGGCCTGGAGTGCTGCAGTTCGAGGGATCACAAAGAGTCGGACATAATTGAGTGACTGAACTGAACTAAACTGAACTGATAGGAGTGATCATGGATCTCATCTCTTTATGGGAATTATGTTTAGGTCACATGGGAAAATACAGCATGGGAACTAGTGTAGTGCCCATCTTTGAATGCGACTGAACTGAAGTAAACTGAACTGAGGGGAGTGATCATGGATCCCATCTCTTTATGGGAATTATGTTTAGGTCACGTGGGAAAATACAGCTTGGAAACTTTTGCAGTGGCCATCTTTGGATGATGTGTTCTGACACCATCACATTGCATTTTGGAGCATAGTCTCTGAGATTCTGAGATTGCTACAGTGTAAAGTAACCATTCTGACCAGACTTTGCTTTCCCATAACAATCAGAAGAATCCCTTACTAATTCGTCAAGGTTAAGTTCCAAAAGTTTGAAGATGCTATTTAATTTGATTTTAGTTGCATATACTCAAAAGAAAATTAAATTTTTTTAAGAAGTAAAACTGGAAGTTTTTTGGTAACAGAATATAGTACATAGTAATTGTAACAGAATAGAGTGCATCATGTTTTTATTGCAAGTGTCCTTGATAATAGATTCAAGATTTAAAAAGATACTTTGTGATGACCAAAATGAACAGGATAAAATAAAAACAATAGTAATACACCTCAAATAACTTCACAAGAATAATAAATTTGATTTTCTAATAGCATATAGAAAGACAGCCTTAACTATAAACAAAACAAGTAAATAGTAATTTCCAATTGTAAAATGGCTATTATAAGACTTAATAATTCATATTGAACCTGAATTAATACATGCAGAAATAGAACAAAATTTTATGGTAGTGATTACATAGAGTATAATGCTGTATTCTCTTTAATGAATCACAATTTCAAGAAGATATTTATAGAATGGGGCATATCCTTTTAAAAAATAATAATGTAGTCCATAATATATAACATTTTAATAGTCACAAATGTACATAAACAACCATACTGAACATGTGTATTCTGGACTTAGTGAGAGATTGATACTTAAAATGATTGATAGATGCTTTATGAAGTATTTATTCTGTGTTCCCCTACAAGAAAAAATTTCAGTTCCACAGTGGTAAATTTAATGGAGGTTTTATTGACTAAAATGAAATAAATATATCCCAAAGGAAGTGGAGTGTGTTAGTATATAACAAGTTACGAAGAATCCCTCCAAATCTGAGAATTTACTGTCTATGAAAATTTGATTTAGCTCTTCTTTCCTTAGGTTTTGGGCTTCTCCGATAGCTCAGTTGGTTAAGAATCCTAAAGAATCTGCCTGCAATGCAGGAGACCAGATTTCGATTCCTGGGTCGGGAAGATTCGCTGGAGAAGGGATAGGTTACCCACTCCAGTATTCTTGGACTTCCCTTGTGGCTCAGCTGATAAAGAATCCGCCTGCAATGCGGGAGCCCTGGGTTCGATACCTGGATTGGGAAGATGCCCTGGAGAAGGGAAAGGCTACCCACTCCAATATTCTGGCCTGGAGAATTCCATGGACTATATAGCCCATGCGGTCACAAAGAGTCGGACACGACTGAGCAACTTTTGCGTTCACTTTCCTTAGGCTTTAAAGCATTTATTTAGGAACTCTCTCCCTCTCCATGTTAGTAGGAAAATACTTTTTCAGAAGCTGAAATGAACTTTAGAGTGACTTGTGCCGTGAGTAGCTGATGAGATAACTATAACCCCTATTGTTTGAAAAATATTGTAAAGGTTTAGGCATCCATAATATGTTATTATACTTGTCTCTTTCCTAAACTTGTTTATCTACCCCACTTATTTTCCACTCAACATTTCAGTTTATGTTACTTAAGAACTATTTAATCCATTATGATTTAGGAAAATGTCATCCTTAAAGCGGAGAAGGCAATGGCACCCCACTCCAGTACTCTTGCCTGGAAAATCCCATGGACGGAGGAGCCTGGTAGGCTGCAGTCCATGGGGTCACTAAGAGTCGGACACGACTGAGCGACTTCACTTTCACTTTTCACTTTCATGCACTGGAGAAGGAAATGGCAACCCACTCCAGTGTTCTTGCCTGGAGAATCCCAGGGACAGGGGTGCCTGATGGGCTGCTGTCTATGGGGTCGCACAGAGTCGGACACGACTGAAGCGACGCAGCAGCAGCAGCAGCATCCTAAAGGCTTAATCTACTTCAATGGGCTTCCCAGGTGGTGCTAGCGGTGAAGAACCTGCCTGCAAATGCAGAATGCAGGAGACTTAGGAGACCTGGGTTTGCTCCTTGGGCTGGGAAGATCCCCTGGAGTAGGAAATGGCAACCTACTCCGGTATTCTTGCTTGGAGAATCCCACAGACAGAGGAGCCTGATGGGCTACAGTCCTGGGGTCACAAAGAGTCAGGCACTACTGAAGCAACTTAGCATGCATGAACAACAAACTGCTTCCTCAGAAGAAACTGGTACAATTATTTAGACTGAAAGACTTAAATCTGCACTAATCATTTTAACTTTACATTTGCATAATGTCTTTTATTTAAGAAAGTGCTATTATTCTATATTTACTGTTATAGAAACACTACTAAAGTGATATATCTCTTTGTTTTCACAAAAGTTATGAATTAAGTAATAAGTTATTTTTAAATTTCATTTACAGATAAATTATCACTTTCTTAGAAATAAGTGCAGATGGATTAAAAATGTCCTATGTGCACTATTTCTTAGCCCTGATATATTTCTTTAGGTGAATTTTTACACAACTTATTTTTGAAAACATGTGAGTCAATATGAGCAAACAATAATATAATGAAGTAATTAAAATTAATTTATTCCCCTTTTCATGGCTTAAATACAATTAAAGAGGGAACATGAGGGCCAGGGATCTTAAATTACTACTCTGGTGCAGATCATTTTCTGTTAATGTAGATGCAGCCTAGCTAGTTACTACTAGTCCACTGATAAAATTGAAAATAATATGTAGGAGAAAGAGATTTCCAACTGGTGTGCGTGCAAAGTCTCTTCAGTCATGTCTGACTCTTTCTACCCCTATGGACCGTAACCTATAAGGTTCTTCTGTCTGTAAGATTTTCCAGGCAGGATACTGGAGAAGGTTGCCATGCCTTTCTCCAGGGGATCTTCCCAACCCAGGGATCAAAGCTACATCTCCTGTGACTCCTTCATCGTGCAGACAGGTTCTTTACCACTGAGCCACCGGGGAAGCCCCTCCAACTGATAAATAAGGAGAAAAATGTTGGAGGGAGCAAAATTGAAGAAATAGTCAGATAATCATATGTGACTCAGTACCAGATAATGTTAACTAGGGTTGAAAAGCTGAGTTAGAGGCCAGGAATGACTCCCGCTGGAAATATTCAGTCATTTCCCAGGCAAAATTTAATATTAGAATACTGCACAATACAATAATTGCTAATTACTATTTAGGAATATGAAATAAATCTGAAATTTTCAAGTTATTTCTTTCCCATCTTGTAATTTGATTTTTAAAATCCCTTACTAACACTTTTGGCTTATTATGCTCTTCTCTACAAAAATCTCTCCCAGACCTCCCATTCTTTTCTTTAAAATATTTAAAATGTCTATTTAAGGAGAGAGCATATTTCCCAAGTTACAATATTTTATTTAATTATTTGAAAAAAATATGTGTTTGTCTTATCACCTTCAGCTAAACAAGCAACACAGTCTCTGACACATTGAAACCATCTTGCATTTCCTTTGAACTAAATATCCTTCAAGCAGATACTCTCCTGGAAAACCATGAAACTGAAAATAGTGATGAGGACATGAACATTGATATATTATTATCTTTTAATCCATAGATATACTTTAAGTTGCAGGCTTCCCAAGTGTCACTATTGGTAAAGAATCCTCTTGTCAAAGGAGGAGACATAAGAGATGCAAGTTTGATCCCTGAGTTAGGAAGATCCCTGGAGGAGGGCATGGCAACCCACTCTAGTATTCTTGTCTGGAGAATCCCATGGATAGAAGAGCCTAGTGAGCTATAGTCCATAGGGTCGCAAAGAGTTGGATACAACTGAAGTGACTTAGCAGGCACGCATACTACAAGTTGCACAATCATCCTAAAGATGTTCTTAATAGAAAAATGACATAGTGAACAATCATGTGCTGCATTGTGTTGTTCAGTATCTTTGATCTTATTCTCTTCTCTTGTATTTCATTTCATTCTATTGGACATATTCTAATCTGTTTCATTTTTCCATTCAACAAGTATGTAGTGAGAATTTATGTGTCATACACTTTTCTATCCCCTGAGGAGATTGATTACAAGGTAAAGTTCCTTCCCTCATCATGTTTTCTTTCTAATGAGAAAGACAGACACTGAGCAAATAAATGATAAGATAAATTAATAAACATAATATCCATCTTTAGTCTACTTTATAACTGAAATACCTTCTCTGACTTTTATGTTTTACAGCCTTATCACATTGAATTTTATGTCAGTTTTGTAGCATAATCTTCAAATACAGTTTTTCTCATGGTTGTTCAGGATTGATTCAAACTATGCATTTTTGTAACACTGCAAATATGACACTGTGTCCCTCAGATCGTGTGCTACGACAGAAAACACAATATCAGTTTCTACTATTATTGATACTTTATGATTAGTAGATTAAAGTGATGTCTGCCAGGATTCCTCAGCATAAAGTTATTTTTGTTCCCATTTCTAATTAACTAGATTTTAAGAGACAATTTAATACTATCTTGATATCCTGTCCATCTTTCAATGTTTTCACTATTCATTTATAGCAGTATGAACCCACAATTTCCATTTCTTTCAGTGACTTAAAATCCATGTAATTATTTATTTTGAGGTCCAATTTTGAGAGACTTGGCAAATGGGCACCCCTTCAAGCTTCTGATATGTCCCCTCATTATTTGAGTGATTCTCTGTTTATAACACATCAGGAAGTTACTGATTCACCTTGTATTGCTTCTACCCAAATTCCTGTTATGATCAGTCATTTTTCCAAGGAATCATGGTTCCTTTTAATGGAGTCATGGTGCTACGTGTGTTTATGGTTACAAATTTGGGGCTCACTGATCCAGAGCCCTCTCTTGCACAGAGACAGAGAATGTATGGATATACATATATATGCATACATTTATAAATACATTAACATAACTTGCGTTTACATTCATTTATTTAACTACATATACACATTGATAAACCATGACTTAAGGATACTTTTCCTTCCAGACCAACACCCCGTAAAGTTTATTCATTCTCGTTTTTATCCTTTTGTATTTTAACAGTCTACTACAACCATGACCAGCCTGTTCCATTTATACTCACACTATTTAATTATTTCATAAATGTTCAACCAATCTGCCATTACCGCCGCCACTCTCTCAGGTGAATAACCTTTTGACTTCGCACTAGGGCTCTGACACACACCAGGGCAACTGCTAAAACTCTCTACCTGGTTATCTGTCTCTGCCCATCCGCCACCTGAATATCCAGCCATGCCAATGAGGAACCAAAACTCCTGGCTATGGCTTGGTGTGCTCACAGATGTTCTCCTCTTTCTGTTATGACATTCCAGACACCACCAGCTCTCAGTCAGTTCTTCCTCACTCAGCTTGTACTATGATTTTTTGTGAAGTGTGAAGTGTTTGAGAATTTACCCCTCTTGCAGACTAACAAAATTAACCTGACATAGTTTTATGGATCTGAGAAAAGATGCATGATTCCTGGATGTGAGATGAAAGACTTTAAGCACAGCATGTCAGTAGCCAGAGGATTAGCATGTACCTTGTAACTTCCTAAGCCCCAGTGCCTATAGGTAGCACTGAGGGATGGATAACAAAAGCACATGTAGTAGGTTACCTTTCAAAGAAGAAACAGCAGCTCTGAGAGCAGCCCTGATGGAGCAAACAGCGAACATTATAGAGAGTACCGCAAGCAAGCCCCCTACTCCCACCCCCACTACTCTGAGGAGTAAGCATTTAGAAAATAGTCAGGCTGTGACCAGTATATAACAGTCTATAACTAACTACAGAAACAATGTATTGGGAGATATATAAAACTTGTAGTCTGGCACAGTCAGGACAAATGTGCTATATTTGCTATAATGCTCAGGACCCATGGTCTGCCATTGCCAATCATGACCTCAAGGCTTGGGCTTTGAAACTTCATACCAGCCTTGCGTCTGCCAAGATACCTTCCTTACCCTGCTGCTGAGACTCTGACAAGCCGTGCAAGACCTTGCCCAGACGTGAGCACCCCCTTTACCACCTAAGGTAAGCTCTGACCCCTTTCCATGAGAATTCACGTTTCCATATGGACACTTAGCTAGCTCTATCCCACCTCATGGCATTAGGACTGAAATTTTCAGGTAAAGGACAATAAAGAAGATTGAGGAAAGATAAAGGGTACAAAGAAAGGGGGTCAGATATGGAATGAATAGGAAAAATAAGGAGGGAAGAGAAGAAATAAAGGGAAAAGAGAAGACAAAGGAAAGAGGAAAAAGTGGAAGTCATTATGGTTTATATTTGCTTAAGGGAGCTCTGGAAATGGTTTGCATAAGTACTGTTTGCATAAGTTTGCATAAGTACTCAGATATTATTTTAAAAATCAGTGCTGATATATTTGTCTATGAAAGTAAATTAGTGGAACATGATGATTCATTTCTTACAGTATTTCTATCATATGTATTTTGTATTTTAATATCGATATAACCATGATTTTCCTGCTAGAGCAATTTTCCTTGCCCTAGAAAAGAGCTCTTTCAAGCTCTTTTCTGTCCCTGAGTTTTTTTAAGACTGAAAGATATTTTATTTATGACATAAACACGTACACTAGAATTGAAGAAATAGCTGTAATTCATTTAAATAACCCATTTATTTCTGAAAGTTTATTGTTGCAATTCCATTGAAGACATATATTTTCAACACCAGTTTTTTTTTTTTTTTAATGCTTTAAAGGTATGGGTATTTTCTATAACTGTCCCCAAATTCCATATCAGTTCAGTTCAGTTGCTCAGTCATGTCCAACTCTTTGCTTATATATATATAAAAAATTCTTTAGAAAACAGCCTTCATATACTCAGAAAAGGCTATTATTTCTTTTGCTTTCTTTGTATAACACAATCTTTTAGAACATAGTTGTTTATATTCTTTGAGCACCAGATACATGACACTTTGTTTACATAAAGTTCTCTTAAGAGAACCACTCTTAGTGAGTTCACCATCAACTGGGTGACTAGTACCAAGTTAAACAAAGGAACATAGTATTTAGCATACTGTGTATGCATACACAAGTCTATGAAAATAGATGGAAAATTGAGTCACCAGCAGTAATATGCAAGCCATCATGACTCATTCCCCATACTGAAAATGTATTCAGTATAAAAGGAATGATCTCAGAAGTAATCTTTAAAAATAGTTGAGTAAAAAGCAAACTGAAACAGACATTCCTAATTGTTAACACATGATAATAAATGGCCTAGAGAAAAATAAGAACAGGGAGCTCCATCATGTGAAATACTAGGGAATTGAAATCTCCAAAAGTAAATTCTCCAGTTTTCTTGCCTATATGCAGGGAAAATTTATGCCTATGTTAATTCACGGGACTCTATGTAAAATGCATTCTTAGTAAGTCATTAATGTGCATTATAGGCAATGCCAAATAAGCATCTTTCACCTTAACATATGCCCAACAGGCACAATTTCTACCAAATTCTCCAGTTATTTTACAGACTCTCCAACTGGTAGAATATGGAAAGTGAGCTTTCTAACATACCTTTAAGATAAATATTAGATGATACTAATATGTCATTGGAGGAATGGAGAAAATAATCTAGAATAACAGACTACTCACTGAGTCATCTAAACAAGTAAAAATTAAATTCTACTTTTCTTTTGAAGCAACAACTTGAATAGGCAGAAAAATCACGTCCTTTCCATGTGTCTTTTTATACTGAGAAAAATCTAGTGAGTCCTATCACTAGTATCTAAAGCTAGTACAGCACACAAACATCTTTCCTAAAACTCAAAATGGTCTTTTCTACAACTTTAAGCTGCATTATTAAATGACACACTCTGTAAAAGAAAATTACTTTAAAATTCCTTAAACTCTATATATTTTAGTTATTCCACAGGGATTGAAAAGCATCATTTTAATGGAATTGCTTTCTATAGCCTTGAGACTATACGGGAGATTCATGGACCAGGGATACGGACTTGGGAGTTTGTTAGAAATGCAGAATTTTTGTACATTTGTGTCTCTTTTTCTGTTTTGCATATAGTGTTATCGTTACCATCTTTCTAAATTCCATATATATGCATTAATATACTGTATTGGTCTTTATATTTCTGGCTTACTTCACTCTGTATAATGGGCTCCAGTTTCATCCATCTCATTAGAACTGATTCAAATGAATTCTTTTTAATGGCTGAGTAATATTCCAGAACAGGCTTTCGGACTCTGTGGGAGAAGGTGAGGGTGGGATGTTTAGAGAGAACAGCATTGAAACATGTATATTATCAAGGGTGAAACAGATCACCAGCCCAGGTTGGATGCATGAGACAAGTGCTCAGGGCTGGTGCACTGGGAAGACCCAGAGGGATCAGGTGGAGAGGGAGGTGGGAGGGGGGATCGGGATGGGGAATACATGTAAATCCATGACTGATTCATGTCCATGTATGACAAAAACCACTACAATATTGTAAAGTAATTAGCCTCCAACTAATAAAAATAAATGGGGGGGAAAAAAAAGAAAAAAAAAAAAAGAAATGCAGAATTTTAAGTCCCATCTTTCAATTATTGAACAGGAATTGACATTTTAGCAAAATATGCAGGTGATTAAAGAAACACTGCTTTAAAGAAAGTTAAACCTAATTCTTCTGACAAATATCAATCATTTCTGATATTTTCTTTCATGGCAGTTTAGTAAAGTTCCCAGTATGTGAAAATGTTAAGACAAAAAAAAAAAAGTCAGAATATTCATTGTAATTAAAAAAACAAAGACAAAGCAAACACTTTCTAAAGCATTTTCTGAAGGATCTTGAAGAAACTTTCTTATTTAATTATTACAACTTTTAAAAAGGAAATGCGGTAGAACATTAATCAGATTCAAGTCAGCTAAGGGTGTAACCTTAGGTTCCTTGAATCTAGACATGGCAAATTCAGTGCTTAGATGACAAACCCCAAGCGTTTCTTAAAATGTACACATATGACACACATGTCACCCGGTGTTTGACAAGAATGAATTTAAAAGACTGGCTTATACACTACATTGATTGTCACATTATGGCTTCTTTTGCTAAGACTCAAAAAACTGTTACGAATTTTAATATATATTATCTACTTGGGATAAAAGGTTCTGTATTTGGGAAGTGAATAATAATAATATCAACATTCCCAAAATGTAAGCTTTCTAAAGGAGGTGTGTGAAAAAAGACACTCTCTCAGCTCTACTTCTTTTTGACAGAGAAATGTCAGCTAGATAATTTAAATTGAACCGATATTTTATTTCCACAGTAGTTTAATAAAGAAACAATAAATTCAACATTATTAAACTACATTATTTAATGTCAACTAGCACTTGAAAGCTCTTGTATTTTTTTTTTTTCCTCCAAAAATTTCCAGTAAAATCATTTACTTTTCTCTTCAGGATATCCTGGTTTCTGTTGGTATAAATGGTCAATAAATGATAACTTCATTCCTGGAACAGTAGATGATCTACACCAGTTGTCACAAGAGAAAATAAAATCTCTCACACAAATGTACACACACATACACACACACATCTTTCTAGAAGGCTGTAGTTATACTGCATTTGAATCATTATTTAATAACCCAAAATATGTGCAAATATGAGCGTGTATGCATTTTCTTTTAATGTTAGCCATTTACTTGCCAAAGTAGCTGACAGAATTCTCCTTTAAAACTCAAATCTGAGGAAACAGAAACTGGAAGATACATACATGTAATTTTGATATCATTCCAATATGCTATGAGGTCCTAGTAATAGGAATAGTGCAATTTAAAAAATACATATTTATTTATTTTTAATTGATTGATGACTGCTTTACAATATTGGTTTGATTTCTGGCATACATCAACACGAATTAACCATAGGTGTACATATGTCCCCTCCCTCTTGAATCTCCCACCCATCTCCCGCCCATCCCCACCCCTCTAGGTTATTACAGAGCCCCAGTTTGAGTTCCCTGGGTCATATAGCAAATTCCCATTGGCTCTCGATATATGGTAGTGTAATGCATCCATGCTACTATCTCATTCATCACACCCGCTCCCTCTTCTCCCCCACCCTTGTCCATAAGTATGTTCTCTATGTCTGCATCTCCATTGCTGCTCTGTGAACAGGTTCATCAGTACCACCCTTCTAGATTCTGTATATGCATTCATATACAATATTTGTTTTTCTCTTTCTGACTTACTTCACTCTGTATAATAGGCTCTGGGTTCATCCACCTCATTAGCACTGACTCAAATACATTCCTTCTTACGGCTGAGTAGGAATACTGCATTTTCTTTCATTTTTAGCTAGATTACACATAATGACCCTATCTGGAAAATCTTATACGTTCAATACGTTTTAATGAACAAAAATACAAAAACACCTAGAGTTAGTGGTTAAAGCAGACCAGTTTGCCTGGAGTGCTACAGGAGGGACAGTAAAAAGGAATACAAAAAGAGATGAAGAGGGCTTCACTGGTGGCTCAGTGGTAAAGACTCTGCCTGCCAGTGCAGGAGACATGGGTTTGATCCCTGGTCCAGGAAGATGCCACATGTTGTGGAGCAACTAAGCCCACGTACCACAATTTCTGAAGCCCAGGCACCCCAAAGTCCATGCTCTGCAGTGAGAAGCCATTGTAAGAAGTGCATGCACTGCAATTAAAGAAAAGCCTGCTCAGCAACAAAGACCCAGCACAGCCAATTGCAAGTTTCGTCTCATATTGGGATAGAGGAGAAGCAATGTGGTTACTGCTGTAATCAGTAATAATCTGTCTTGGTTCTGACAGCTAGTATTTACTTTCACAATAATATGAATAAATATAGACATTAAAATCATCAGTTCAAGATTGTCAAATTGTACATTTTAAATAGGTACAATTTATTGTGTATCAATTATACTTTGGTAAATGTGTAGAAAAGTAAATGATTATGAACTTGAGGGTGGTTTGTTACTCAGGTTTTGACCTGATGAAGAGAAAATAGCAAATGTAAATCAGCAATTTTTTAAAAAGCAAAGTAGTTAAAGCCAGCAAACCCATGAAGCAGCAGTACTATATTAGTATTCATTTTAAATTTAATTTTGCTCTTCTTTATAGAAAGTCCAGTTCTTCTTAGACCTAATTTACTCTCATATTTTTAGGTGTACTGAACCATTGATGGGAAACTCATTTGTGAAAACAGAATTTTTCAAAAATCCAGTGTCACAAAGATCAGTTGCCTTCTTTCTTTCCATTGATATACATGCTGTTGTGGGTTTTTAAAACCAAAGTATTCAAGGCTTGTTCTAGGTGTATTTAAATATAGCTATTCACATTTTTTTTTAAATTTAAAAAATATTGAACTTATTTTCCAGGTAAGGTCATTATGTGTAATATAGTTAAGAATGGGAAAAATACAGTATTCCTATTTACTGGGACCTCACAGTATATTGGAATGATAACAAAAGTACATTACTGTTAGAAAAGAAACTCATTGGAGAGTAAATACTGGAGAATTCTGAGGTCATTTAGTCCCACTGCTTCATCTTGCAGGTGTAGAAGCACCCCACCATATATTTTATTTATCCTCCTGTGTGGATGATATTGAAGAATAGCATAGAAGGCAGTTAGAGGTGATTACAAGAATGGCTGAGCAATATTTAGAAGCTAGCCAAGATTATTCATCATTCTCAAGTCTAAAACTATATCTTGTCTCAACTTTTAAAAAAAAACTATTTGTTGGTCTCTAATGTTTATCGTTCTTATTCCATTGTCACAAAACCCTAAGTATGACAGGGAACATGAGGACCTGGAATAATAAATAATCTCTTGTTCTCTGTTGAACCATCTCAGTCCACATAATGAAACTGCAGTTAATACTTTGACCACCTGAATCAAAGAGCTGACTCATTGGAAAAGACTCTGCTGCTGGGAAAGATTGAAAGCAAAAGGAGAAGGAGGTGGCAGAAGATAAGATAGTTATATAGCATCACTGACTCGATGGACATGAGTTTGAGCAAATTCTGGGAAATACTGAAGGACAGGGAAGGCTGGTGCACTGCGGTCCATGGGGTGGCAGAGTCTGACACAACTCAACAACTGAACAACAACTTGGGAAGTGTGCTTCTCGGAAACTTCCTAAGAATAACTAGTATGCTCGATTTGCCCTCTTCCTTTTTATTTCCCTTCCTCATTCTTGCAATCTGGAATATATGTGTGGTATTTGGGGAATAAAGAAAAATCTTGGATAATGAGTCAGGGGTCACAAGTGGAGCTGGGTTGAGAAGACAGAATTTTTTTTTTTTTTTTTTCTCTGCAACAATTATGGAGTCACCATAACAACTATAGATTACTCTCAGAGCTTTTATGTTGGAAAGAAATACACTTCTATGAACTACCTTGGATTTTTGTATCATTGTCAGCTCAACCTAATTTTAGCCAAGAGAGAATTCTGCTTTGGAAGTAGATTGCTACAAAACCTAAAAATGTTGGCATTGGCTTAGTAGAAGGGACCAGGCAATAGGCAGGGAAAAGTTGGAGACAGATTGGAAAGCTGATGATCCTTTTTATGAGAGAGAAAACAACAAAACAAAACATATGATTAAAGAGTGACTTGTTTCACTGTAGAAGCCAGAACATATTCCAACCAAAGTGTTGTTGTGGGAAAATTACAGAAAAATGTTTAATGCTGATGTATATTGTCCACATTTTGCTGCTTTCAGCCAAATTCTATGAAAAAGGTAAATTTAGGCTTAATCTGGCCAGGATGTAAGATGAGAAGGTAATAGAGTAGAAACTCAAAAAGGAAGGAGTTTTCTGCCTGTGACCTACCATCTAAAATTTCTGAGTTTGATATTTTGGAGTCCTGAAGGGCTTAAGAAGCCAATAGAAGTTAGCCATGAGTGTTCTCCCCCGCCCCCCACCCCCATGTATCAGTACTGACAACTAAGATGTTGCTGTAATATATAGATTTCAGACTACTGGCTTACAAGGTATTTGAAGTGTTGCTTTTCTAGCCATGTCCATGTGTCAGATATACTTTAGGTATTTCCCTGAGAAGTAGAGAAAGTGGAAAAATACACAATGGCATAGGCTTAATACTCAGAACTACATCCACATAAACACTTTGGATGATGCTGTTGCAAATAAAAGTTTCTGGGAAAAAAATAAATTAGAAAAACACTGTTTAGATTGGAATTTATTTCCAAAAGAATTGAAAAACATGGCCTACAAAATCATATTCACTTTTTAAAGGTACATCTTCAGACTATCAAACATATTACAGTAGGAGGAAGTCTATAAGAATGTGAGGCCCACACTGAACGACTATCCATTGCTTTTATTTGACACTTACTTTAATTATTTTCCAATAATACTCAAGAAAGAATGCCCAGAGAGACCCGGGGCTCAAAGGAAAATATGCAGATCAGGGGGAGGAATTCATAAAAAGAACTGGATCTGACAGATGCCATATTAGAACCAAGGAATTTATTTTACTCCTGGGAAAGTCTTTAAACATTCAAGCCAATAGAATATAACAATTTCTATAAATGCAAAGAAGAAAAGGAAAGATACCCATTTGAATGCAGAGTTCCAAAGAATAGCAAGAAGAGATAAGAAAGCCTTCCTCAGTGATCAATGCAAAGAAAGAGGAAAACAACAGAATGGGAACGACTAGAGATCTCTTCAAGAAAATTAGAGATACCAAGGGAACATTGCATGCAAAGATGGGCTCAATAAAGGACAGAAATGGTATGGACCTAACAGAAGCAGAAGATATTAAGAAGAGGTGGCAAGAATACACAGAAGACCTACACAAAAAACATCTTCATGACCCAGATAACTATGATGGTATGATCATTCACCTAGAGCCAGACATCCTGGAATGTGAAGTCAAGTGGGCCTTAGCAAGCATCACTACAAACAAAGCTAGTGGAGGTGATGGAATTCCACTTGAGCTCTTCAAATCCTAAAAGATGATGCTGTGAAAGTGTTGCACTCAATATGCCAGCAAATTTGTAAAATTCAGCAGTGGCCACAGGACTAGAAAAGGTCAGTCTTCATTCCAATCCCAAAGAAAGGCAATGTCAAAGAATGTTCAAACTACCCACAATTGCACTCATGTCACACACTAACAAAGTAATGCTCAAAATTCTCCAAACCAGCCTTCAACAGTATGTGATCCATGAACTTCTAGGTGTTCAACCTGGATTTAAAAGGGCAGAGAAACTAGAGATCAAATTGCCAACATCCATTGGATCATCAGAAAAGCAAGAGAGTTCCAGAAAAACATCTACTTCAGCTTCATGAACTAAGCCAAAGCCTTTGACTGTATGGATCACAACAAACTGTGGAAAATCCTTAAAGAGATGGGAATACCAGACCACCTGACCCGCCTCCTGAGAAGTCTGTATGCAGATCAAGAAGCAATAATTAGAACTGAACATGGAAAAACAAACTGGTTCCAAATTGGGAAAGTAGTACGTCAAGACTGTATATTGTCACCCTGCATGTTTAACTTATATGTAGAGTACATCATGAGAAAAACCAGGCTAGATGAAGCACATGGTGAAATCAAGATTTTCAAGAGAAATATCAATAACCTCAGATATGCAGATGACAGCACCCTTATGGCAGAAAGTGAAGAAGAACTAAAGAGCCTCTTGATGAAAGTGAAAGAGGAGAGTGAAAAAGTTGGCTTAAAACTCAACATTCAGAAAACTAAGATCATGGCATCCGGTCCCATCACTTCACGGCAAATAGATGGAGAAACAGTGGAAACAGTGACTGACTTTGTTTTTCTGGTCTCCAAAATCACTGCAGATGGTGATTGCAGCCTTGAAATTAAAAGACGCTTGCTCCTTGGAAGGAAAGTTATGACAAACCTAGACACCATATTAAAAAGCAGAGACATTACTTTGCCAACAAAGTTCCATCTAGTCAAGGCTATGGTTTTTCCAGTGGTCATGTATGGATGTGAGAGTTGGACTATAAAGAAAGCTGAGCGCCAAAGAATTGATGCTTTGGAACTGTGGTGTTGGAGAAGACTCTTGAGAGTCCCTTGGACTGCAAGGAGATTCAACCAGTCCATCCTAAGGGAGATCAGTCCTTGGTGTTCATTGGAGGGACTGATGTTGAAGCTGAAACTCCAATACTTTGGCCACCTGATGAGGAGAGCTGACTCATTTGAAAAGACCCTGATGCTGGGAAAGATTGAGGGCAGGAGGAGAAGGGGACGACAGAGGATGAGGTTGTTGGATGGCATCACCGACACAATGGACATGTGTTTGGGTGGACTCCGGGAGTTGGTGATGGACAGGGAGGCCTGGTGTGCTGTGCTTCATGGGATCGCAAAGAGTTGGACACAGCTGAGCAACTGAACTGAACTGAAAATACTCTAGATTGTGACTGCAGCCATGAAATTAAAAGTTGCTTGCTCCTTGGAAGAAAATTTATCACCAATGTAGACAGCATATTAATAAGCAGAGATATTACTTTGCCAACAAAAGTCCGTCTAGTCAAAGCTGTGGTTTTTCCAGTAGTCATGTATGGATGTGAGAGTTGGACTGTAAAGGAAACTGAGTGCAGAAGAATTGATGCTTTTGAACTGTGGTGTTGGAGAAGACTCTTGAGAGTCCCTTGGACTGCAAGGAGATCCAACCAGTCCATCCTAAAGGAAATCAGTCCTGAATATTCATTGGAAGGACTGATATTGAAACTCAAGCTCCAATACTTTGGCCACCTGATGCTAAGAACTGACTCGTTGGAAAAGACCCTGATGCTGGGAAAGATTGAAGGTGGGAAGAGAATGGGATGACAGGAGGAGATTATTGGATGGCATCACTGACTCGATGGACATGAGTTTGAGTAGGCTCCAGGAGTTAGTGATGGACAGGGATGCCTGGTGTGCTATAGTCCATGGGGTCACAAGTAGTCAGACAGGATGAACATCTGAACTGATTATATGCTTTACATACTCCTTTTTTTAAATTATAGGAGAAGGCAATGGCACCCCACTCCAGTACTCTTGCCTGGAAAATCCCATGTATGGAGGATAGTTTCATGGTTATTCCATGCCTATTATTCTATTGTATAACAGATATTTCATAAGCAATCAACTTGCCTAGATTTATTTTCAATGGATCTCATTTGCTCAGGCTTGAATTAATTATACAATTCAGTTCATGACATATTACCTATATTGACCTGTAAAAGCCATTTACACATGAATATATGAGAGTGTGACTGTATGTATTTATGTATATTTGTGTTTATGCATATACCTATTTATTTACTTATACCTATTTATTTACTTTCAGTCTTTCTGAACCAGATGGAGAGGCTTATTTGTATGCAGTAGGTCCTGGACTTTGAAGCAGGTGTAATGGTGTTGTGTTTTCAGGTAGGTTGAGTATTTTCTTTATTCCAGAGGAATGGTGTGTGTTGATCATTTAAGGGTGAAAGATTGAGAGTACAGAAATGCTTATGGGGCCCTTTCCTTCATTCTTATGTGTAGTAAAATCCCAGACTATTAGCTGGTGTGTTCTTATTTGGAAAAAAAGATTTCTTGGCAATGAGGTATGGCCTCATTTTTACATCTTTGACTACATTTTTAATCAGAGATGCATGTGAAAGTGACAGCAACCAACTTCTAGGAGCTATTAGAAAAAGACAGACTCTTATTTATCCCTTGCTTCTTTTCTTTGTCACTCCATCCTTCCTGGTGACTATAATGAGGATTTTGTTTTCCCGGTTGGATTAGTAATGATGGTTGTGTGGGTTTCTGATGATCTTGCAATATCAGCCCTGATTGCTTATGTTTGAAATTTATATTTGAGGGAAAGAACCCCTCTCTTATTTAATTCACTCCTATTTTGGCAATTCTAATTGATAAACCTAACATGTTTCATACACAAATAATAGTTAAATTTCATTATTTACTTTATCATTTTAAAAGGGTGGAGGATAACACCAAGATAAGAGGACAAAGAATCTATGGTTGTTAAAAACTTTAACCTCATTTAAATTAACAATAATGAGTTTAGTGTTTGGAATATATAAGTCATCTTATACTCATTTATTTTTTACATCCATATTTCCCTATTATTGTCCTTTAAGAGATGAGGAAAAGGAAAGCTTTAGAGGATAAATAAAAATGCCCTATATCAAACAACTGATAAATGATTTAACTGAGATTTAAACTCAAGCCTGACACAGGGTAGGTGATAATAACTTTAGGCTACATATACTCTCATTCCTAATAGGAAGTGAGAATTAAATTTAATCCTAGAGTAATGGCAATTCCTGCCAAAGGTGACAAATGTAGATATCCAGCCAGCACAAATCAATAATTTTGATTTCATTAGTCAGGATCAGAAGTTCCAGTAGAAGAGTAGGTGAGAAGAAAACTCTAGGAACTATATATATATATATATATATATATATATAGAGAGAGAGAGAGAGAGAGAGAGAGAGAGAGAGAAAGGAATAAAATACAAGAGACTATAACAGGGTAGACCAACAGAATTAGAGATAACAGAACCTAAATATTGTGATGACAAGATTAAATTCAATGGCTTTTCTTGTAGCTCAGCTGGTAAAGAGTCAGCAGGAGACCCTGTTTCAGTTCCTGGGATGGGAAGATCCCCTGGAGAAGGGATAGACTAACCACTCCAGAATCCTTGGGCTTCCCTGATGGTTCAGGCAGTAAAGAATGTGCAATGTGGGAGACCTGGGTTCGATCCCTGGGTTGGGAAGATCCCCTGGAGAAGAAAACAGCTGCCCACTTCAGTATTCTGGCCTGGAGAATTCCATGACAGGCTATAGTCCATGGGATCACAAAGAGTCAGAAAATAAATAGAAAAAGGGGAGCTCACAAAAGAAATGAGAAAACACAATTGTCATGGAGACATAAAGGAAAGGATATTTCTGTGCAAATGAATCTCACTGGGTCAGTCATTCTTTGGTAACACTTCTAAATTAAAGAACTTTAGAAATGTAGAATTTTAAAAATGAATTTTACACCAAATGATTAAAACTAATAGTTTTGCTCATTTTAAAATTGAAAATGCTACTAAAGTTTCATAGATTTGTTTTTAGATGAAGACATCTTCATAATGCACATTTTATTCAAAACTGAACCATTAGATTATGTAGAAAGGAGAATTATGTTAACAGACATATTTATACTTCATCCTCTGGTATAATCAATTTTCATCTCTTTTCTACAATTGGATTGTATCATATATCACAAAACTTTAAGCAGACTGTCATCAATATCTGATTAAACAGATAACATTGACAGCATTATGAAAAAGGAAAAATATGGACCATGTTTAGTTTAAAGGAGAAAAATACATTAACTCAGTTTTTTAGTATTTTGGAAACATTCTGAATTTTACTTGCCCGAGGAAAGTTAGTAGAATTGTTATGTTAAGACATTTTAAAATGTTTGATGCTATTTTTTCAGGAAAGAACATTCAGAAATTTGAGAAATTGTTGGCAACATATTTTTTAGGCAAATTATCATAAGACCTGCAATAAGTGGAAATATAAACTATGCTATGGGGGATAAAATAATGATCAACAATTTTTACATATTTGTTTTCAGTAAAATTACTTCTACAGCTGTGAAAATTGTCACTTCCTTTGAGTTTATATTCAAGCCAACCTCAACTATTTTCATCTGCTTCTCTAATTACTATATTTAGATTCCAATTTTACTTCTGACATTTCTCAAAACATTTACAATTTCCATAATATGTGCATCTTTAGTAGAAATTAGAGATTTAAAAACTTTTAAAAACTTACTATATTATCTAAAATAATATTTAATTTTCTAATTAATTGATTCTACTAACAAAGTATGTGCAAAGATGTTAATTATACCTATAATTTACCTATATATCTACCTAAACCATGGAATGAAAATGAAATGTTCAACAAATATTAAATAACTGGACAACATATTGGTAAGTTATAGGATAGAACTGTCAGGCGAGTGTATTCTCCTCGGTTCTGTCGTCTCGACAAATATTTGAAGCGATGGATGTTAGAGCCCTCAGCATGTCATAGCTCTCAGACGGACCATGTTTTAGCTCTCAGGTCTCAAACAGACCATGTTATAGCTCTTAGACAGATCAGTGTTACAGTTCCGTGTTACAGCTCAATTTTATTAAGAAACAGCAGGAAAATACATCCTCGAGGTGTGAGGGCATACCAACCCAAAGATGAAGAAAAGAGAGAGCCCTGGCTCCTTGGCTCCTCTTTTTATAGGTTTTTTCCTCCCCCTTGGGCCTGCCCTATGTACACTGGGCTAGTCAGAAGTGCTGTTTGTTCTACCTGAGGTCCTCACTCTGGTCCTCGGACTTTCCTTTGACCTTCCTTTGTTTTCACGGGCTTTTCCCTTCCTTGTCTTTCAGACACCGCTATTTTGGACTCCTGTTTCCTATTCTAACTACATAACAGAATTATGTCGGATTATTGAAATGTCGTTTAGCAAGTAAAAACACATCTGGCATTTCTCAGTTATCTGAGGTAAGGGTTCAGTTTTCAGACGAAATCTGTGGGCTGCATGCGGTGGTTCCCTTGTAACTACAAAGCGTTATGGCAAATCCCATCCAGCAGTCCCTGATCATCTTTCTAATGCTTATATATAGATCTGTTTCATTACCTGATCATCAATTTACACCATCCCAAACCCTGTGGGACAATTGGTCTAGATTGGTCTAGATTTTTGAAATAGAAAGCCCTGTTTAGAAGTTATCTAAACAGCCTTCAATGGCTGTCATCTTTTCTTTTGAAGCCCCGATAGCATGAGAAAGACAGGTGACACATTAACAAAGGTTTCCCAGGTTAATCTCCTAGGAAGGGAGACTAAAACCTTTTATTCCGTCCCCAAAATTCCATTATCTGGAGAACACAGTGTGATAAAACTACATTTCCAATAGATGCTACATTAATTTTTAAAAGTGAAAGTGTTAGTTGCTTAGTCTTGTTCTACTCTTTGCAACCCTGTGGACTGTAGTCTGCCAGGCTCCTCTGTCCATGTAGCTCTCCAAGCAAGAATGCTGGAGTGGGTAGCCATTCCCTTCTCCAGGGGATCTTCCCAACCCAGGGATTGAACATAGGTCTCCGGCATTGCAGGCAGATTCTTTACCATCTGAGCCACCAAGCAAGCATCATTAATTTTTAAAAGGAATAATCGCTACAAAAAAGCATATCAACTCAGATGTCATTTATGACATTATCATTATTAATATATCCTGTCAAAAATCAAAGAGATAATTGAGGGCCACCCCTAGAACTGAGACCCTCTAATATTCATTCTATTGTTTATTTCTATTATACAAACATTAGTCAATATTTGGATTTAAATGTCCTCAAAATCTTTCTCTGTCTTAACAACTGAAATTTACATGCATAGATTCACATACATGGTATCACTAGATTTATTTCTCTTTTTGTAAGTTTCTGAGAAAAACTTTAAGGCAGGGGAGTGGGAACACCGTCTCATTAACTAAGTACACTAGTTCGCTAGTTCGTTTTACTCTTTTAGAACCATGGAAGGCAACACCACTGAGTCACAGTGAGTGTAGGAGGAATCAGAAGCAGCAATCTGTATAAACGTCTCCTGATCTTAATATCTACCCTCTGAAAAAGCTTACTCAACTAGTAGTGAAAGTGAGTCACTACATCAGTTTTTCATTATTTTCTATTTACTTAAGTTTTTGAAATTCAGTCAAGTATAAAAGTATACACTCTTAAGATGTGTTTCTTTTTATATTTGCATGGTATAAAAGCAAGTTTCTTACATTTTTCTGTGAAGAAAACATTGCAATAAGACTTTATTCTAATAAAATTATTGACTAGAGCAAAGGACTTAAGACTGTTTCAAATAAGCTGCTGCATAAAATATTCCAATAAATCTAGACAGGTAGTAATCAACAATACAGATAATTGCATGTAAATGTAAAACTGACAGCTATGTTCAGTGGCTGATAAACTATCTTCAGACACACAAAAAAATTAAAATGAGAAGCCTGGAGAAATGATGATATTCTTATATGAAAAATCAAAAGATTTCACCTTTTGTAATAACCTGCTGTGAGATCAGGACAGTGTTAAATCCATCAATCATTTACTTGAAAACTCTTCTAAATGTGTATTTCCTCAGCCTTTACAGTGAAAGACATAACATGTAACATCAATGAAGGACCCACCTTCAATCCATGTCACTTTTTATCTCTTAAATTTAATTTAGTGCTTATATTAATCATTGATTCTAATCACTCTGGGCTTCCCTGGTGGCTCAGGCAGTAAAGAATCTGCCTGCAATCGTCAATGGTGGAAACCCGTGTTTGATCCCTGGGTTGGGAAAATCCCCTGGAGAAGAGAATGGCTACTCACTCCTGTATTGTTACCTGGAGAATTCCATGGACAGCGGAGCCTGGCAGTCCATGCAGTCGCAAAGAGTCAGATACAACAGAGCAACTAATATTTTCACTTAACCTTCTAACCATTCTAACCCTATTCTACTTTTCTTTCCAACCAAATGAGTAATGCAATTTTCAGTTTCCCCACTGAAAATAATTCAAGGTTTTCATCAGAGATAGTATTGTTATTATGTAAAGACATGGACCTTGGATGGAATCAAAATACATGAATACTTATCTGGGCAGTGATTAACTGCAAACTTGCAATATTGTCTGACTCAGTTTTTTCATGAAGTGAGTGCAGCCATAATGTATCTAATATATACTTTAAAATAAATGCTTATAGAAATATAATATACCTATAGAAAAATGCCTAAATCATAACTTTCTGGCATATCAAATATTCATAATGTAAACTCATTCATACAACCATGATTCAGGTAGAGAAATAGAATATTACTAGCTTGATAGCCACCTCAGACCTCTTACATGTCACTAACCCCTACTTCCGAAAATATCATCACTGATATGTCCTAATTTTTCCCACCCTTGAACATTATACGTTGATATATAGAATGTGTAAATTTCTGCATCAGACTTCTTGTTTAACATTATCTTTAATTAATGGCTTAGTAAGACAACATACACTTCATTGGTGGCTCAGTGGTAAAGAATCCACCTGCCAAATGCAGGAGACATGAGTTCAATCCCTGGGTTGGGAAGATCCCCTGGAGAAGGAAATGGCAACCAACTTCAGTATTCTTGCCTGGGAAATCCCACTGGACAGAGGAGCCTGGCAGGCTACAGTCCCTTTTTGGGGGGCCACAAAATAAGGGTAAGACACTACTTGGCAATTAAACAACAAGACTTAATATATATTAGATAAGACTTCCTAGTTTATGTTCCTTCTACAAGTGTGTCTTGGTTATTTCTGGCCATCTGTATTCCTTTATATTTTCTCAGAATATATTTGGCTCTCCCCATCCAAACAGCTATCATTTCTTATTAGGAATGCATTAAATCTACAGATCAACTTAACTGGCATCTTTAAATGTCTTCTGATTCATGAACATGTATATTCTTCCCTTAAATTGGATTTTCTTTCATCTTCCTCAATGATGTTTTGTGGTTTAGTGTTAACTAATTTTGTACTGCTATCATAAAATAGTCAGTTCAGTTCAATCACTCAGTCGTGTCCAACTCTTTGTGACCCTATGGACTGCAGCACACCAGGCTTCCCTGTACATCATAAAATAATTGCTATGCATTCAATCACCTTGATAATACTATATAAATGGTATTCCTTAATTCTCTCATCCTAGGTCCACCCTTTTCACCATGAAACTCACCTAGGTTCTACTTCTGACCTCTAAAGTTGTTTTTGGACCTACTTAATTGTCTTTCCTGCTTTCCCCAGAGAGCCTTATTATTGAATTTAAACATCAAAGACATTAAGAAGGAAATAATAAAGATTTAACAAATGAGTTTGGTTAATTGGCATAGCTATCATGCATTCTGTTGCTTGAAAACAATTTAAGGTGTAATTTATTAAATTAGTGTTTATATAACTACTAGTACAAATCAGAAGTTTTAATTCTATAAATATTCAACTAAAAATGAAAAAAAATAAAGCCTATAAATGTGCACAATCCAAAAAACAGACCTCTTTTGATTTTCAGTGTGTTTTTATGACTAATTTCATCAGTTTAATCTTCAGTCAAATATATAATGAAAACTCCAAAATAGTCCTTCTTAGTTTTCCTTATAATATTTCAGTGATTAATAACAGTAATCAGAATAAATTATGAACATAAATTACTAAGAAATATTTAATAATATCCAAAGCTCAGAATAATGCTTCATGATATCAGAGCGGTTTAGAGAGACTTGATAGAGAGACAGAGTGATGGAGACAGGGGAGAGAGACAGGAAGGAAAAAGAGAGACAGGAGAAGGAAAAAGAAGAGGTTACAATTTCAAGCATTTCTTTAATATCACTGACTCATGATACCAAATAGGATTCTTTGCACATTAAGAAAGAAAAATTTCAGAAACCTGCTAATGTCAGAATCATAGTGGGCTAAATAAGAACAGATGCTAACAATTTTGTCCTCATTCAAAAACAAAGCAGAACCAAATGGATTTATCCATATTTGGTAATTTGACTATTTCCAATACATGTTATTCTATTTTATTCTGAAAATCCTAAATCCTCACTGATTTTTCTTTAACTGTTCCCAGCCTTCCTCCTACAACAATTCTATATTTATTGTTACTCCTACTTGATAAACTGTGCTAGCTCCAAAGTGTGTTTCTTTTCCATTTGTTTCAGCATTTCATGCTGTTTGTTAGTCATTAAAATTTCTCTTTTCTTTATACATGTAAAAATCACTTGGGAAGCATGCATTATCATGATTTCTAAAATAATTTTGGTAAGAAAACAGCTAACTGTATTTCTAAATAGCAATTTTCAAAATAAAATGCTGTTCCTTTAAAAAAAAAATCAAGAAATTCAATACTTTGTAGATGGAAAGGTTAGAATAAATTAACCTCAGAATAAATTGTTAGAATAAATTGTTTCATATTGTTTTAATTTGGCCAGAAAATTATATTTGTGTCCTTGAAATTTTCATTAGCAGTATTTACTTTGCATGTGACTCCAAAGTGGGCTTCCCAGGTGGCACTAGGGGTAAAGAACACGCCTGCCAATGCAGGAGACATAAGAGATGTGGGTTTAATCCCTGGATCAGGAAGATCCCCGGAGGAGGGCATAGCAACCCACTCCAGTATTCTTGCCTGGAGATTTCCCATGGACAGAGGAGCTTGGCAGGCTCCACATGGTAGCAAATAGTTGAAAACAACTGAAGCTACTTAGCACACATGCATGCATGCCCATTATTCCAAAGTAAAGAGAAGAAACACTGGTGACTATTCAACCCTGGCAATAATATTTTTATCTGTTTAAATATATGCGTGAAGACAGAAATATCTTGAGAGTGTTTAGAAATAACATACCAGAAATTTTTACAATAGTCAATGCAAAAAATTAAGGATTATTATTATGTCCAGAATTGTCCTAGTAATCATGTAATATAGTCATAGTTCATCCTTACTTAAAATGCGGTGAATATACTTTAGTCAGTTGTTTTCTTTTTACTTTGAGTGGCAGCAGTGAAGCCAATAACCATGATCAGTTCGTATATATATGGGATGATTGGAAAAAAATAACAGTAATTTAAAATCAGTGTCATCTTGGCCAATATCAAACTCAAGTCACTTAATGAAGACTATTTCTAAAGACTTAATTGCCAAATTCACATTCATTAGATTTAATGATTCTTAAGTAATAGGATAGCTTTGGCTTTTAAAAACATTTTTACTCCTTCCATGTATTGTAATACACAAATCTTTGCTTAAATATACTTTAAACTACTAAAAATAAAAATTTTCTTCATCATATTTAGCTAAATTAAAACTAAAAGTATAATAGTATAATTATATAGTATATACAGAATATATTGTAGTGTGTTGTATATATATATATATATATTTATAGAATATATATTGTATAGCATTATTTAATACAAATGAAGAATTTACATCTTTTTTTTTTTTTTTGAAAACAGTATTTGCTTGAACTCACAGTACCTGACATGTAGTTCATTGACTTCACTATTTTGAGTAGTTTTGCCTCATTTTGACAATTTTCTTAGTAGTTTGGTTGGTTGTTTTATACAAATAATCACCTTATTAAATGTAAAACAATTGTTTCATCATACAGAGCCAATGACTTACACTTAATTGTGTGTGTTTATGTGTGTGTGTGTATTCTAAAGAGACTTTATCTTCCCTTTTAATTGCTTTACTAATTTCTTCTCACCTTATTTCTCTTTTCTATCTACTTGCATCTCCTATTAGTTAGAAGACAGACAATTCAACCCCTTTTGGAATTTTCCTTTCCAATCATATGTTTTTCTGTTTGTTTCTTTCATTTGTGGGGTGGGTTTCACCTCTGTTTATGAAAAAGCATTGAATGTGTCATTGACACCTGACTAAAAACTCAACAATCAAAAAACGAAGATCATGGCATCCGGTCCCATTACTTCAGGGCAAATAGAAGGAGAAATAGTGGAAACAGTGACAGATTTCATTTCTTGGCCTCCAAAATCGCTTCAGATGGTGACTGCAGCCATGAAATTAAAAGACACTTGCTCCTTGGAAGAAAAGCTATGACAAACCTAGACAGCATATTAAAAAGCAGAGATGTTACTTTGCCAACAAAGATCTGTGTAGTCAAAGCTATGGTTTTTCCAGTAGTCATGTATGGATGTGACAACTGGACCATAAAGAAGGGTGAGCACCAAAGAATTGATGCTTTTGAACTGTGGAATTGGAAAAGACCTGAGAGTCACTTGGACTGTAAGGAAATCAAACCAGTAAATCTTAAAAGAAATCAACCCTGAATATTCATTGGAGACTAATGCTAATGCTGAAGCTCCTATATCTTGGTCACCAGATGCGAAGAAGCTACTTATTAGAGAAGAGCCTGATGCTGGGAAAGATAGAAGGCAGGAAGAGAATGGGAAGACAGAGGATGAGATGGTTGGTTAGCATCACCAGCTCAACGGACATGAGTCTGAGCAAACTCCAGAAGATGGTGAAGGACAGGGAAGCCTGGCGTGCTGCAGTCCATGGGGTCGCAAAGCAACCGAACAACAGCAACACTGAATGTGTCTTCCAAACTTATATGGAATTTTTAAAACAATAATCTTTTACTTTCTGATACTGTTGAGCATTTCTTCTACTAGCTCACTTTCCTCATTTATAGATTTATATTATTACAAAATCTTTCTGAGATGAAAATTAGTGTTTATTGGAATATTTGCCTATAATGTTTTAAAATATAGAAATAAAATGTTAAATGTGTAAGTCTCTCTAAACCTTTTATTTATTATTTTCATACTTCTTCAAGTATGTCTTCAATGTTGCTGGTTGATTCATATTTCAGAAAGCATTAATATGAAAGCTTACTGGGAATTACATGAGCAAAACTGTTTATATGCCAGAATGAATGACAAGATGACCATAAAGATAATTAAGCATTATTTTGTAGGATATTGACTTAGATAATGACAATCCTTAATATTAGACCCATGCATAAGCCATCATTTCTACCACCTATTGCATTCATAGGTATAATCCATAAGATCTTCAGCGTCAAAGATGGTATCTGGAAAAGTCATCATGGCCAAGTAGTTCACTAGTTTCATACACAGTAAATGCTTTTTGGGTATCGATATGTGATATAAAAGATACAGTCTGAATTATTATTACTATAGATATACCGATAAAACCCTTTCCTAGGCCTCTAAATAAACCATTTATTTCCCAATTTCCCTCCTTCTTGATTATTGGCACACAGGCCAAGCAATTTGGATATGCCCATGATTCCATGTATGTCTTTACTTTGAAGAATCTTTAAACACAAAGCATATAACTGCATATATTGCTCAAAGAACACCAAAATCTTTTAGGGCCATGTATGAATAGAACTATAGATTTTTTCCTAGCCAGGATAATAACATCTTCTTCCTAAACAAAGGTTAAGATTGTTAGCAGCCCCTTGTAAGATTGATATTTCCTAATCTCAGGCTTCCTCAGTGTGACAAAAGAAACCCACTGGATTCACAACATCCACCCGAGCCTACCTCTGTATTACTCCCCAGGGATTTTGAGGAGGACAGGAATGGCTGTTGTATACACGTACCTCAGATGTCTTGCTACGCTGTGAGTAATAAAAGCCTTTGTCTCTGAACCAGGAGCCTTCTGTCAACATCTATGAAATTGTGACAAGATCACTTGTTAACTTCAAAGTAGGAAAAAATCTTATTTAGCTTATCTTTTCAAGTATTTCTGATTTGTATCCATATCTCTGGGCCAGAAACACACCTGATCATGCCATTACAATAGAAAGAAAATTTTTAGCTTGAAGTTTTTCTATTTTTTTTTAATCAAGCTTTAACAATTCTTTAAAACAAATCACCTAAGGTAAGACAATTCAAAAACTCTTTATTTTCAGATTTAATTTAAAAGCACTTTTTAGGGTTAATATGAGGATAATGGAATTAGGGGCTGTGTAAGTATGTATGTAAAAGTGTTTGAGAGGAAAATACAGAAATTCAAAAAGTGTTTGTACTGTGAGGCATCATGTCAATTATTGGGAATAGGTTAGGAATTCACCATATTAAGTCAAATCTGAAATTACTGAATGGCATTTAAACAAAAGTTTTCCTTCAACTGATATAAAAGAGTCTCTTTAGTATATAGAATTGTGGCATTTATTGTTTTTACACTAGAAGGAACAGAACAGTAGTGTCAAATATACAAAAGAGCTCCCGAGTTTGGCCTAGAACTGAGTTACTGAAAATATCACTTTTGCTAAGTGATATGTATAGTAATGTTAAACAATTATTAAAAATATTAAAAATAGCCGAATGAGGTTTAGAAATCATTATGTTTAAACATTCCAACAAATTATATGCTGATAACTTTAATAAATTAAATCAAATTTCTAATATGGAAATATTTTAAAACAATAGTAACAATTTTCTATAGTTCTAAACTAGTGTGTCTGTGTGCTCAGTTGTGTTCGACTCTTTGTGACTCCATGGACTGTAGCCACCAGTCTTGTCTGTCCAGGGATTTCCCACTCAAGAACACTGGAGTGGGTAGCCGTTCCCTTCTCCAGGGGATCTTCCCAACCCAGGAATCAAACCCACGCCTCCTGGGTCTCCACAGGAGACCAGGTAAAGTGCTCTTTACCACAGACCTGAGAATCCCTCAAAAGTAGTAATAAATATCAAATGTATAATTTCAGTTACTAACTATATGTAAAACTAGTAACCTACACAGCCAGGTGAGCATGATGATAGAAAAATGATTGTCACATCTTGAGAATCTGTGCAAGATCACATTCAGCTTTGAAGAGAGAGCACTGGATTTCAGCAACAGTAGAATTGGATGATGCCTACACATTCTGTCTCACCTAGAGCCAGACATCCTGGAATGTGAAGTCAAGTGGGCCTTAAGAAGCATCACTAGGAACAAAGCTACTGGAGGTGATGGAATTCCAGTTGAGCTATTCAAAATCCTAAAATATGATGCTGTTAAAGTGCTACAGTCAATATGCCAGTAAATTTGGAAAACTCAGCAGTGGCCACAGGACTGGAAAATGTCAGTTTTCATTCCAATCCCAAAGACAGGCAATACCAAAGAATTTTCAAACTACTGCACAATTTCCCTCATCTCACATGCTAGCAAAGTAATGCTCAAACTTCTCCAATCCAGGCTTCCACATTATGTGAACCTAGAACTTCCTGAAGTTCAAGCTGCATTTAGAAAAGGCAGAGAAACCAGAGGTTAAATTGAAAACATCCTTTGGATCATCAAAAAAGCAAGAGAGTTCCAAAAAAAATCTACATCTATTTTATTGACTATGCCAAAGCCATTGACTGTGTGGATCACAACAAACTGAACTGAACTACACAGTCTGTTAATGAATAACCTGGCAATTAATTTCACAACTCTGAGAATTGGTGTCCTAATATATAAATTTAAAATAATAAAAGTTTATGCTCCATTTTTTATACAGTTCAGTCACTCAGTCATGTCTGACTCTTTGCAACCCCATGGACTGCAGCACTCCAGGCCTCCCTGTCCTGTTCATCACCAACTCCCAGGGTTTACTCAAACTCATGTCGGTGGTGCCGTCCAACCATCTCATCCTCTGTCATCCCCTTCTCCTCCCACCTTCAATCTTTCCCAGAATCAGAGTCTTTTCAAATGAGTCAGTTCTTCGCATCAGGTGGCCAAAGTATTGGAGTTTCAGCTTCAGCATCAGTCCTTCAAATAAGTATTCAGGACTGATTTCCTTTAGGATGGACTGTTTTGAACTCCTTGCTGTCCAAGGGACTCTCAAGAGTCTTCTCCAACTCCACAGTTCAAACGCATCAATTCTTTGGCAATTCTCAGCTTTCTTTGTAGTCCAAATCTTACATCCATACATGACTACTGGAAAAACCATAACTTTGACTAAAAGGATCTTTGTTGGCAAATTAATGTCTCTGCTTTTAATATGCTGTCTAGTTTGGTCATAACTTTTCTTCCAAGGAGCAAGCGTCTTTTAATTTCATGGCTGCAATCACCATCTGCAGTGATTTTGGGAGCCCCCCAAAAAATGAAGTTTGCCATTATTTCCCCATCTATTTGCCATGAAATGATGGGACCAGATGCCATGAAACCTTGATCAAATAAGAATGGATACAGACTCTTCCATATGTTTTGTCTATGTTAGGTTTATAATAAATATCTTTTTGTACCAAAATCACCTTATACATTTCAACTTCTCTTATTTGCTCATGAACTGCCAAGACACCGCAACATGATCCTGTTCAATCCTGCAACTCTCAAATACCTAGCACATTCCATGTGTATAATTGATCTTTTTGACAGATCTTATTTTTTAAAACCATGCTGAGAATGCTCATTGAACTTTTACAGTTAGGTATAAGCAGTCTGTATAGAATTATTATCTTATTTATTACATCAGGCTGAACAAAAACACATCATATATGTTTTTAACAATTACTATGGATAACATACCTACATTCATTTCCAAAAGAAATAAACTTAATATTTAATTATGTCCCTAATCAGGTACTTCAGTTCTTTTACAGGGTTTCCTCATCTGCAAAATGAAGATAAAAATTTCTCTATTTTTGTGTCCTGGACGGCATTAAATTGAAAGAAGTAAAATGTGTCAACATTTGATATGATGAGAAAAAACATAAATTCTAAATATCTTAATTAGTGATATCATTACTGTTTGATAACAAATAGCACATTTCAAGGGATAATTGACCATAGAATTCTGAGAAGACATGTGATAAAGTTTCCTTATAAATTATGTTTTTATTTAGAACAAAGAAGAAAACAGAATATTAAACTAAAAAAGATTGATAATTTTTAAGATAGTTCAAAGAAATTGACTTAGCTACAGTATTTACTATTTAAAAATGTCCCAAATCCTTGTTATTTAAATGTAAAGTGAAGTGAAAGTCATTCAGTGGTGTCTGATTCTTTGTGACCCCATGGACTATAGCCCACCAGGGTCCTCTGTCCATGGAATTCTCCAGGCAAGAACATTGGAGTGAGAGCCAGTCCCTTCTCCAGGGATCTTCCCAACCCAGGGCTGGAACCCAGGTCTCCCATATTGCAGGTGGATTCTTTATCATCTGAGCCACCAGGGAAGCCCATGGAACACTAAACAAAATGAAACACTAAACATCATGACAGACATGGCATGGTGTGTTCAGTGGCTAAATACTTTAATCATTAACAAATGGAACTATCCCTTTCTCTAGGATAAGTAAAACTACAATAAGATGGTTTCCCTAAAAATAAACTGTAAAATCTTGATTACAGGAACCTGGAATGTAGCTCAAATATGAAATATGAAATAAGCAGTTCCTTAAGGAATAGGTTAGTGTCCATAAGAGTTGTTGAAGATGCCACGTATATAGCTGTTGTAAATAAAAATCAACTATAGAGATTTATATATCAAATTTTGAATATTATATGACTGTATTACAACTCACATTTAGGAAGGCCTTGGCCTCAAAAATTAATTTTAAGATAATATTTGTATATTATATATACAATTGTATATTATATATACAATACACTATGTTGTATTGTACAGAAAAGGTTTAACTTTATCTGAACATTGTGATCCTAGAAAATAATGAATGTTAAAAGCCTCTCCACCTTTAGTGCCCCAGAAAATGGGTTACTACAATAACCAGCATTCCTATGTAACTTTGACAAGATTCATGGATGATCCCTTGTTTACCTATGATTATACAGTTCACCTAAAACAGACTGCCTGATATATTTCTTCAGCAAAGAAGGGTTTATTTGGAATCAACAGAGAATTGCAATTCATGATCCACAACTATGAAGTACTACATGCAACTCCCACACTTCAAGGAAAGGAGAACAGTTTTACAGAGGGATAGAGGAAGGAGGGAGACCTATAGTAAACAGAGCCCATAAATTTTCAATTGGATAAATCCTTACCAGGAAAGAAGCCCCTTCTTCCAGTTAAGCTTCACTACTGTCTCAGGGTATGAAAGATGCCCCTTCTAGTCTCTACCTCTATTGGATTGAGGTATCTATGATATGGGCTATATACCCAACTGAATTCAGAGTTCCAGAAAATAGCAAGGGAAGATAAGAAAGACTTCTTCAAAGAACAATGCAAAGAAGTAGAGGAAAACAATAGAATGGGAAAGACTAGAGATCTCTGTAAGAAAATTGGAGATATCAAGGGACTATTTCATGCCAGTATGGGCAACATAAAGGACAGAAAGGGTATGGACCTAAGAAGAGACTAAAAAGATGTAGTAAGAATACACAGAAGAACTATACAAAAAAAATCTTAATGACCAGGATAACCTTGATGGTGACATCACTCACCTAGAGCAAGACATCCTGGAGTGTGAAGTCAAGTGGACATTCAGAAGCACTACTACAAACAAAGCCCGTGGATGTAATTCCAGCTGAGCTATTTCAAATCCTAAAAGATGATGTTGTGAAAGTGCTGTGTTCAATATGTCAGCAAATTTGGAAAATTCAGCAGTGGTCAGAGGACTAGAAAAGGTCAGTTTTCATTCCAATCCCAAAGAAGGGTAGTGCCAAAGAATGTTCAAACACCAGGTAGTTGTGCTAAATTTGCATGCTAGTAAGGTTATGGTCAAAATCCTTCAGGCTTGGATGCAGCACTATGTGTACCGAGAACTACCAGATGTTAAACTGGATTTAGAAAAGGCAGAGGAACCAGAGATCAAATTGCCAAAATTTGTTGGATCATAGAGAAAGTAAGGGAATTCAAGAAAAAATATCTACTTCTGTTGCACTGACTATCCTGAATCCTTTGTGTGACAACAAACTGGAAAATTCTAAAGGAGATGGGAATACCAGACTACCCTACCTGTCTCCTGAGATACCTGTTTGCAGGTCCAGAAGCAACTGTTAGAACCAGACATGGAACAATGGACTGGTTCCAAACTAGGAAAAGAGAACAAGCTGGGATATTATCATCTGCTTATTTAACTTACAAGCAGAGTATATCATGTGAAATGCCAGGCTGGATGAATCACAAGCTGGAATCAAGATTGTTGGGAGAAATATCAATAACCTCAGATATACAGATGATACCACCCTTATGGCAGAAAGCAAAGAGGAATTAAAGAGCCTCTTGATGAGGGTGAAAGAGGAGAATGAAAAAGTTGGCTTAAAACTCAGGATTCCAAAATCTAAGATCATGACATCCAGTCCCTCACTTCATGACAAATAAAAGCGGAAAAAAGTAGAAGCAGTCAGGTTTTATTTTCTTGGATTCCAACATCACTGTGGACAGTAACTGAAACCATGAAATTAAAAGACACTTGCTCCTTGGGAGGAAAGCTGTGACCAACCTAGACAGCATATTAAGATGCAGAGACATCAGTTTGTCAACAAAGGTTCATATAGTCAAAGCTGTGGTTCTTCCAGTAGTCATGTATGGATATGAGAGTTGGATGTTACAGAAGGCTGAGTACTGAAGAATTGATGCTTTCAAAGTGAGGTGCTATAGAAGACTCTTGAGTGTCCTGGACAGCAAGGAGATCAAACCAGTCAATCCTAAAGGAAATCAAACTGAATATTCATTGGAAGGACTGATGCTGAAGCTGAAACTCCAATGTTTTGCCCACATGAAGGGCAGAGTGGACTGATTGGAAAAGACCCTGATTCTGGGAAAGATTCAAGGCAAAAGGAGAAGAGGTCTGCAGAGGATGAGATGGTTAGATAGCATCATTAACTCAATGGGAATAAATTTAAGCAAACTCCGGGATAATAGTGAAGGACAGGGAGGCCTGGCATGCTCTAGGCAAAGGGGTCGCAGAGTCAGACACAACTTAGCTACTGAACAGCAAACAACGATCTGTTAGTTTTTTACAATGCCAAACACAGACTTTTCCTGTCCCCATCTTTTTCTCATAACTGATTAGCTAAACTGCTTGTTATTGTTGATCATTTGACTTTGGCATATTCTTAGCCTAAGTTAGCACGTAGGTCTTCCCTGGTGGTTCAGCCAGTAAAGAATCTGCCTGCAATACCGGAGACCGGGGTTTGATGCCTGAATCAGGAAGATCCCCTGCAGAAGGGACTGGTTACCCACTCGAGTATTATTGCCTGGAGAATTCCATGGACAGAGGAGCCTGGTGGGCTGCAGTCCATTGGGTCACAGAGTCAGACACGACTAAGTGACTAACACTTTGGTCACTTCAGTCCTTCCTTAAGGAGCCTTCCTGAAAAAAGGGGAGCCTCAGGCTAAAACATCTCAGATCTATTATCTGGTCACACAGCTCTTTCATCCCACTTCTTCACACTTATCTTGTATACTTCTCTAATCTTATATTCTTACTTCTACTCTCTAATCTTATACTCTTCTGTCTATAAAAGAAAAACCTTGTGAGAATGACCTCAGCAAAATGGCCAAATAAGACATCCCTGACATGAATTCCTCCTTCAACAACCCTAATTTGGCATCGATCCAAGTGATTTCATGGGATCTGTGGCTTCCAGATACACACACGTATAAGGCAGACAAATTTCTTTGCTGTTGTTGTTCAGTCACTAAGTACTGTTCGACTCTTTGTGACACCATGGGCTGCTCTGTCCTTCACTTTGTCCCGTACTTTGCTCAAATTCATGTCCACTGAATCAGTGATGCCATCTAACCATCTTATCTTTATTATCTGCTGCCCCTGTTCTTTTTCCCTTCAATCTTTCCCAGCATCAGGGTCTTTTCCAGTGAGTTGGCTCTTCACATCGGGTAGCCAAAGTATTGGAGCTTCAGCTTTAGCATCAGTTTTTCCAATCAATATTTTGGGTCGATGTCCTTTAAGATTGACTAGTTTGATCTCCCAATTCAAAAGTGTCAACTCATCAGTACTCAGTTCTTTATAGTTCAATTCTCACACCCATGCATGACCACTGGAAAAAACATAGCTTTTGACTGTAGTATATATAGAGAGACAAATTTCTACTAGGTATTTTTTTAATGGGTACAATTTGAAATGTAAAACACTAGCAATGATAGAAAAAATGAAAGATATTTAAAATGGAATTGTTTGAACATCAGAGCATATGAAAAATGTTATGAATGCATAACATATCTAGTATAGAGGTAGGTGTATTATGGCCCACAGGCAAACTCTGTCTTACCGAATGCTTTTGCCAGATAACTTATTTTGCTTCACAGCTGTTTTTATTCACCTACAGTTACTTTTTGTGTTATAAGAGTAGATTTGAGAAGTTACAACAGAGATAGTATATCCCAGAGGGCCTGAAATATTTATTGTCCGAACCTTTATAGAAAACAATTGCTGACCTCTGGTCTACTATAATAGAAATTAGCAAATATTTCTACCAGATTTTGAGGAAAAATGAATCAACCAAGAATTAAAGAGAAACATTATATGTAGTTGGAAAAAAATTCTATGCCCAAACTATAATTAGGCCACAAGAGTTCTATGGGTGAATTCTAATAAACCAACAAGTAACAGCTAATTAATTATATTATACACAGTATTATATTTCAAAGAATGCGATGCAAAAAATAATATTATACAACACTAGTATAACCTAAAACTATATTTGGGCAAGAATATCACAGAAGTTAAAAGTCTCAGTTAAAAAAAGAACAGATCCTAAAATCTTACATCAAATATTAGAAAATGAAATCCAGTAGAATATTAAAATCATAACCAATTGTAAATGTGGTTAACTTTGGCAAACAAGATCAGTTCAGCAACTGAAAGATTAATTATAGGTGTCATTTTTTAGGAACATTTTCTATGTTTTCATACCTGAAGTTTATTTCATTATTTTAGAAAGAAAATTGGCTTTATTCAATCCAACCAAACATTGAATAAATCTAATGTAATCTACGTATTGAAGTCAAAGTGGGGAGACACAAAGCCAAGATACCTTTCTTCCATGGATATTTTCCCAGAAATACCTGGGTTGGAGACTTCAGCTAAGAAACACTAATATATACAAAATAGATAACTAGTAAGGAGGTGGGCTTCCCAGCTGGCTCTGTTGTAAAATATCCACCTGCCGGTGCAGGGGATGCAGGAGACGCGGTTTTGATACCCAGGTCGGGAAGGTCTCCTGGCAGAGGAGCCTGGTGGGTTCCCGTCCATGGGCTCACAAAGAGTCGGACATGACTGAGTGAGCACACACAGTGTGAACTTGTGGTATAGACCAGGAAACTGCTCAATACTCCGTAATGGTCTATGTGTGAAAAGAATATAAAAAAGTGTGGAACAATATATGCATTTAGCTGATTCATTTTACTGTACATCTGAAACTAATTCAGTGTAGTAAATCAGCTATATTCCATTTTTTTTTTAAGTCAAAAAATAAAACAAATAGAGATAGCACTTTACCAGGGGCTTCAAAATCTTATTCACTGACTAGGAACTATTGTTGTTCAGTGGCTATTTCTTTGTGACCCCATGGACTGCAGTATGCCAGGCTTCCCTGTCAGTCACCATCTCTCGGAGCTTGCTCAAACTCATGTTCACTGAGTCGACGATGCCATCCAACCACCTCTGTTCTGTCACCCCCTTCTCCTTCTGCCCTCAATCTTCCCCAGCTCAGGGTCTTTTCCAGTGAATTGACTGTTTGCATCAGGTGTCCAAAGAACTGGAGCTTCAGCTTCAGCATCAGACCTTCCAATAAATTTTCAGGGTTAATTTCCTTTAGGATGTACTGGTTTGATCTCTTTGCTGTCCAGGGGATTCTCGAGCATCTTCTCCAAAACCACAGTTGGAATGTATCAATCCTTTGGTGCTCACCTTTATGGCCCAACTCTCACATCCATACTTGTGTACTGGAAAACCTATAACTTTGAGTGTACAGACCTTTGTTGCCAAAGTGATGTCTCTGCTTTTCAATTCGCTGTCTAGATTTGTCTAGGTTTGTGGGCTTCTTTGGTGGCTCAGACGGTAAAGAATCTGCCTGCAGTTCAGGAGACCCAAGTTCATTGCCTTGGTTGGGAAGATCCCCTGGAGAATGGAATGGCTACCTGCTCCAGCATTCTTGCCTGGAGAATTCCATGGGCAGAGGAGCCTGACCAGTTATAGTCCAAAGAGTCGCACAGAATTGGGTATGGCTGAATTACTAATACACACACTAGGAACTACTGGGTAAAGAAATTTTATTCATTCACTTTAACAGAGTAGGAAGTTTATTGGAATATAGATATATTACCTACATAGATATATGATATAAATATGATGATATGAAAATGAAAGTGTTAGTCACTCAATCGTGTTCGACTCTCTGCGATCCAGTGGAGTGTAAATCGCCAGGCTCCTTTGTCCATGGAATTCTCCAGGCAAGAATTCTGGAGTGGGTAGCCATTCCCTTCTCCAGCAGACCTTGCCAACCCAGGGATCAAACCCAGTCTCCTGCATTGCAGACAGATTCTTTACTGTCTGAGCCATGAGGGAAGTCCATGTTGATATAATTTTATATTATAAAACTTAAATAGAGGAAGAGAGAAAAGATTAAGCATTATCTAGTTAAAATTTCCAGAGAAGGCAATGGCACCCCACTCCAGTACTCTTGCCTGGAAAACTCCATGGACAGAGGAGCCTGGTGGGCTGCCGTCTATGGTGTCGCACAGAGTTGGACACGACTGAAGAGACTTAGCAGCAGCAGCAGCAGTTAAAATTTCTTTAAGCACAATCTCAGCAACATAGAGAAGTCAGGATATACTCATAAAATATCATTAAGTACTAAATACCCTGCATGGTAATTTTTCCAGATCTTATCCCCAATTCGTTTCCCCCACTCTCTTACTACACCCTAATTTTCTAAACAAAGTTTGTTAAACTGCAAATGTCAGCCCTATTTCTCATATATGCTGTCCCATGATTTATATAAAGTAAGTTCTCCCCATACCTTCTAAGCAGTGAAGGATTCTCACAACAAAACTGAAATTAAATACTGTGCCCTGTGTATGTGTATGTATGTGTATGTGTGTGGGTGTGTACATGAGGTCACATATTTTTCTTTTACTTTTATCTCAGACTTGAGTTGTTAAACATCTGCTGTATATGAGCTTCAGGTTTGGTGTCTCCCTTTTATGAATGATAAGTATTGCATAATTTAAAAATCCATATTTATCACTTTATATAAGTAATAAATATCTTCTTATATAAGGTATGATTTATATTGCTCTAGTGTTCCACGGTGGGATACTCAAAGAAATATTAATTAGAGAACTTTTGCTCTATACATTGTGTTACTCCTTATATTTTTCCAATGATAATAAAATGAGGGGATATATAAAACTATATTCTTAGAAAATATAAAGCTGCATAACATTATATGCTACTACTATTATTGCTTGCTGTTTGGACATTGACCTCCAAATGCAGCTGTAAGTATGAGAGTAGTAAAAAAAAAAATGGATTTATAACATCAAACTGGTTAATTCATTTTGCTTATTTTAAAAGATATCCTAATCTTCCAAATTACTGTAATTTTGTTTGCCATTTAATTTATTGGTTTATTTCACAAATGTGTAGACAAATAAAGAGTTTGACATATTCTTGGAATGAACATAAATAGATATTATATATATTTATTTAAAATCTATATGTGAGACCTTTCTATGTTTAGTTATTGCTTTAAGATCCACTCTAATGAGTAAATAAATTTACCTGTTTTTCAATTTTTCCTTCTAAATATACCAACAGTGAATAGACCAGCTTATTACTAGTAGTATTATTATAATGTGAAATCAGAAAAGTAAAGGGATAGTATGATATGAAGATCCAAACCCACTACAAATGTTTTAAATGCAGTAATTAAACAAATGACAGGCATCAATTTAATTATAGGTGACAAAAGCACAGGATCCTACATTGTCATAATTTTCAGCACTGTTGGTTTATGACACTTTTGTGTATCTATTATAGCAAACAAGAATTTCCAAGTGTGTATTTCTAGAGCAACAGCTTATGCACTTCTCCAGGAAGTGAGCTGAGCAGATTGTAATGAGCTGTAAAACAGAATCCTTGCTGTAACTAATTTGTACTTAAGAATCGTTTCAGAAAAAAAAAAAAAAAAAATTCTTCATTTATATAATTGCATTTAAAATTCAAGGATAATTGAATTTCATAAAACTCTCAACACTGATAAGTTACCAAAATACTTTTTGTAACCTCATGTTAACCACATGATTCACCTTCAGCAGGTAACAGAAAAAAAACATACTATGTCCAGATAGTTTCTTGTGTTTCCATATTTCATCAAAAGGTCTATGATGGCAAAAATCATTATTATTAGGCCATCAATTACAGTGCATAGGCTGGCATTATGAATAAATTAAAAAGTTATGCCTAACAAAAGAAAATACTGATAGCATGAGATTTCTGGAAATAAATAGCAAGGACCCAAAAATGATGTAATTTGACCTAAAATCACTTTTTTTTTGGTAATGACCTTATTAAATATTACTACTATGATCGTGCTGGCTTTGTAAAACAAAGTTTTTATTAATTTTTTTTGTCCTTGTAAATTTTTTATTATCATGTTGCTCTTTCTTAAATGCATGTGTAGTAAATTCAACGGGGCCTGAAGTTTCCTTTGTGGAAATAGTTTCAATTAAAAATTTAATTTCTTCAATAAATATGGGGCTATATCTGTTTTCTATTTTATTAGTTTTTTTTCCACTGACTTCAATATTATCTAAAATTTCAAATGTATCATCATAATGCTCTACATGAAATATTGCTACAGGATCTTATTTCATAAAGTCATTCAGGAAATACTCATCAGGGGTTTGAATGGGGATAATAATTCTCTGTTTAATCTTTTTTTAATATAAATCTATTTATTTTAATTGGAGGCTAATTACTTTAAAATATTGTAGTGGTTTTGCCATACATTGACATGGATCTGCCACGGGTGTACATGTGTTCCCCATCCTGAATCCCCCTCCCACCTCCCTCCTCATCCCATCCCTCTGGGTCATCCCAGTGCACCAGCCCCGAGCACCCTGTCTCATGCATCGAACCTGGACTGGTGATCCGTTTCACATATGGTAATATACGTGTTTCAATGCCATTCTCCCAAACCATCACACCCTTACCCTCTCCCACAGAGTCCAAAAGACTGTTCTTTACATCTGTGTCTCTTTTGCAGTCTCACATGTGGGGTTATCATTATCACCTTTCCATATATATGTGCTAGTAAACTGTATTGATGTTTTTCTTTCTGGCTTACTTCACTCTGTATAATGGGCTCCAGTTTCATCCACCTCATTAGAACTGATTCAAACGTATTCTTTTTAATGGCTGAGTAGTATTCCATTGTGTACATGTACCACAGCTTTCTTATCCATTTGTCTGCTGATGGACATCTAGGTTGCTTCCATGTCCTGGCTATTATAATCTGTTTAGTCTTGATTTCTCACTTAAATCCAGTCTGGTGAGAGAACACATTTTGTTAGTTCAGCCTGTCTTTTGGTATTTATTTGTTAAGGCTTATTCTATGGGCTAGAGAATGGTCACTTTGTGAATTGTTCTATACACACTTCAGTGAATATGTATCAAGCTCTTCCGATGTAATATTTAACATGCATCCTTTAGACTGATCATGTGAATCATGTTTACCAAATGTACATGGTTTTGGTTGTCAGTTTACATATACAACAACTTACTAAATGTGATTTATTAACATCTCACAGTAGTTTGTGTGAGTTTGTTTTTCTTTTAGATCTCTTAATTTTTCTTACATAATTAGATATGTTATCAAGCACATTCTCAGGTGACTCAATATTAAAGAACCTGCTTGTCAATGCAGGAGATGCAGAAGACTCCAGTTTGATCTCTGGGTCAAGAAGATTCCCTGGAGAAGGGAATGGCAACCCAGTCCAGTATTCTTGCCTGGATAATTCCATGGACAGAGGAGCCTGGCAGACTACAGTCCATGGTGTCAGAAAGAGTCGGACACGACTGAGCAACTAGACAACAATAAATATATATTTTTAGATATTTAAACTGTGTTCCATAGAGTTAAAAAAAATTCATCCCGAAAACACAGCCCATATGATTAACAGAAACTTGTGAGAGAAATTCTTGAGCTTGCCTTACAGAACAATAGAGAAGGAAACAGCTTGTTAAAAAGCCCTCAGTTTGTAACACAGCAAAACTGATTGAAACCTAATAGAACTATGTTCTGAGCATATGTCCCATGAAGAAGCACCCACGCAGGGAAGCAATTACCTCACCTTTCTTCTGCCTCCATTCACCTTCCCCTGCTCCTCTTACCATCCTGTACTTTTCACCCATAAATATCCCAAGCACCTCACCTTCAGGATCTACAGATCTGTTTTCTGGTTTCCTTTCTTGACTGCTTTATGAATGAACATTTTCACTGCTGTAAACCTCAGTACCTCAGTGTTTGGCTTTCTGCATGTCAGACAAGCAAACCTGTTCAGTAGACATATTACTTTACTAGAGCTGAATCAGCTTGCTTTTGGTTAGTTTCATTTTATGGGTTTTTTTTTTTTTTTTTCTCATCTTTCTTTTCAGCTACCTATCCTTATATTAGTGCTTTAATATGAAATTCTGAGTACCTTTCTATTTACAACATCTCATTTAAAATCATCTTGGAACATCCTGGGCAGTCTGGTGGTAAGACTGCATTTTCACTGCAAGGACTGAAGGTTTGATACTTGTTCTAGGAACTAAGATCAAAGGTGCCACTGGACATGACCCCCCAAAATTAAGAAAGTATCTTTTTTTAATCCTCATTTCTGTCCTTCAGTGTTTATAAGATGATGATTTGTTTTTGTAGTTGATTTGTATTTTATCTATTGTTTTCATTGCTTTAAATCCATCCATATGGGAAACTGGAATTCTCTTCCTAACTCTAATATACATCTAATGTTCCAATAAAATATCCACTCTCTCTTGTTACCAGTGACCTCCAATTTTTCACGCCAAAGGATATTCGTTTAATTCTCATGAAGTTTGACAGTTTAACACTATTTGTAATGATCATTATCTTTACTTCATGAAACATTTCTTCTTTTGGCTTTCAGAACATCTTGATCTCATAGTTTTATTTCTATAATTGGGTCACTATTCAGTTAATTTTATTCATTTCATTTTTTCATAATTCTGCAAATCTCCTTCAGATCAATCAAAGCAATCTATGCTTATGATGATGTTTACTAAGGTTGCCTTTATGCTAAGTCACTTCAGTAGTGTCCGACTCTCTGTGACCCTATGGACTATAGCCTGCCAGGATCCTCTGTCCATGGGATTCTCCAGGCAAGAATACTGGAGAGGGTTGCCATGCCCTCTTCGAGGGGATCTTCCCAACCCAGAGATCAAACCCGTGGCTCCTGCACTGCAGGCAAATTCTTTACTGCTGAGCCACCAGGGAAGCCCTTACAAAATGGAAGCCCATACAAAATATGCTTAATGTTAGCATTAACATTATGTTAATGTTATCTAATCTATCTAATGTTAGACTCTAATCTATCTAATTATGGATAATAATAAGGGCCTGGCTGTTTGTATACCACTGACTATCAGTGTCTACTGAATAATAAATATTGTATTACATGCCATGTTGACAATATCCAAGTGAAAGTATTCTACCTCAGATTATCTAATTTGATGAGGCCATCAAATCATTAAATGTCAAGTCATTATATGTCAAGTCAGATGCCAAATTCTGTGTTAAATTAAACAAAACCTACTGATAAAATTCTTCCTACAACATTTGACAATTACATAATATTACACCTTTTATATAATCAAGAACACAGGGAAAACCAGGGAAGACATAAAAGATGAAATAAGAGCTAACCTGAACAGAACATATAAAGCAGTTTGCATAAAGCATTGAAGGGAGAGGAATTAGGGACATGTGCATATTTGTAATCCATTTTTTGCCCCCAAATTATGTCTTGACCAGGGAAACATTTAAAAGTCTGCAAAAAGATGAATAGCTTTAATTTGGAATGTTGGTATACAGATTGTATCAGATTAGGTGATGGGATCACTAAGATTTCCTTTTAAGGGATTTCATTGTGATGTGAAAAGGAGCTATCCAAGGATAGAACGTTGATTCATATTGAAGAAAACCACAGATATAATTTTAGGTCTTACTTGAATATTTAAAGGAAAATATGATCCCACTGCTGTTTTTCTTCTTCAGAATACTTCTAAACACAGGTTCAGGAAAATTCAGAAATTAGAACAAATCTCTTGTATTTAGAAATATTCAGAAGTTATTTAAATTCAAGTATCAGAAGTTCCATGTTAATTCTATATAAAAAAATGAAAACCCTTCAGAAATAACTAGTAAACAAAATATTTAAATGAAATGAGTCACAAATAGTAAACTTGAAGAAATCATAGTGAAAGCTATATGTGTGTGTGTGTGTGTGTGTGTGTGTGTGTGTGTGCTCTTTATTCATTTATTTTAACAATATTTTCAATTAAATATTCTTATTCTTCCCCTCATTTTGTTTTTCCTCTCTTATACATATTCATCTCATGGGTTTGCTTTAAATATTTAAGGATATTAATTAAGGCTGGCTAGTAAGTTCACCTTTGTTTATACCTACCATTTTTTAAAAATGTATTTACTTTTTAACTGAAGGATAATTGCTTTTCAAAATTTTGTTGGTTTCTGCCAAACATCAGCATGAATCAGCCATAGGTATCCATATATCCCCTCCCCCTTGAACCTCCCTCCCACCCCTCTAGGTTGTTACAGAGCCCTGGTTTGAGTTCCCTGAGTCATAGTTCCCATTGGCTATCTATTTTACATACGGTAATGTAAGTTTCCATGTTACTCTCTCCATACATCCCACACCCTCCTTCCTCTCTGAACCCATGTCCATAAGTCTATTCTCTATGTCTGTGTCTTCAATGCTGCCCTGCAAATAATTTCATCAGTACCAACCATCTTTCTAGATTTCATATATAAGCATTAGTATACAATATTTGTTTTTCTCCTTCTGACTTTTTTCACTCTATATAATAGGCTCTAGGTTCATCCACCTCATTAGAACTGACTCATATATGTTCCTTTGTACAGCTGAGTAATATTCCATTGTATTATAGGTACCACAACTTTTGTATCCATTCATCTACCAATGGATATCCAAGTCCCTTCCATGTTCTAGCTAGTGTAAACAGTGCTACAATGAACAATGAGGTATAGATATTATCATTAACTTCCAGATCACTTACATTTATGTTTGCTTACGAAATACTTAAGAGAGGAAGTCTCAATTATACTAAGAGTAGTAATGGATGATAGAATTTGCTCTAGAAATGACACTTTTTTCAGTTGTCATGAGTTTATTTATTTCATAAACATTAAGTCTTGCATCTTCTTAGAAGTTAATAGTTACAGTCAATGCATACACATATAAATGTGTATTCATTAGTAAAACAAAAAGTAGTTAAAAAAAACTTTACATAAAATATGTCTGTAGAACAAGATATGGAAAGGAAATCACTGGACTTGGATTGTGAAGAAATACATTCTAGGATTACGTGAAGTGAAAAGTATGTCACTTAGTCGTGTCCGACTCTTTGCAACCCTTTGTTAGCCTGCCAGGTCCTCTGTTCTTGGAATTCTCCATGCAAGAATACTGTGGTGGATTGCTACTCCCTTCTCCAGAGGGTCTTCCCAACCCAGGGATTGAACCCGGGTCTCCCAAATTGCAGGCAGATTCTTTACCATCGGAACCACCAGGGATTATGCTGGATATTTATTTTTATGACCTTCAATAATATGTTCAACCTTGATGAGACAGTCCTCTAAGCTTTGACCTAAACCAGAAGGTGGGACTAATCTCATTGCCTAATATTTCACAAATGATAAAGTGCAATCCTCATAGATTCTGTTCTCAGTTACACATTTCAGAATGAGGGCCCTTATCCTCTTGAAATTTAATAACAGTTCAGACAGAATGCTGCCTTGAGAGAGATAATAATAAAAAATTAAAAAAGAGAGAGAGAAAGCCTGCATGTACAAATTCAAGCAGAGATATTATAAGAAACACTTAAGTGGGGGGGGGGGGAGTGCGCAAAACACACTTATAATGTTCTAGTGATCTCTCATGCTGAAAGATGTGTTAGATACCTTGAATAGCTATCAAGTCTAAAGTAAAGCTGCTTCAGAGCTCAGTGTATTCTTCATATGTGGCAATTCCAGCCATCTGGTTTTGCTTTTCTGTGTTTTTGCACTTAGTGACCAGAAAATAGCCTCCAATTGCACTGCATTTGAATGTTTTTTTTTTTTTTTCCTTCTCTTCCTTTTCTAACTGATACATGGGATCTACTACTTTCTCAAGAAGTATCTTCAACACTGTCCATGATAGACGAAATGAAAAGATTCAAGAGATCTAGTGAATTTAGAGCTATGGAGTGTTATGTAGGTTCTGAATATCATCACACACTGAAGGCCCAGACAGTGAATATAGTAGAAGATCTCTCAGGACATGTTGTGAAGATGAAGGTATCAGATTGTTTTCACTGGGGTCCTTCATGATGTGAACTCTACTTATATTTCAGTAAGCAAATTTACAGTATTATCTGGGTAAAATTTTCATTCCAATCCCAAAGAAAGGCAATGCCAAAGAATGCTCGAACTACTGCACAATTGCACTCATCTCACACGCTTGTAAAGTAATGCTCAAAATTCTCCAAGACAGGCTTCAGCAATACATGAACCGTGAACGTCCAGATGTTCAAGCTGTTTCAGAAAAGTCAGAGGAACCAGAGATCAAATTGCCAACATCCACTGGATCATCAAAAACGCAACAGAGTTCCAGAAAAACATCTATGTCTGCTTTATTGACTATGCCAAAGCCTTTGACTGTGTGGATCACAATAAAATGGAAAATTCTGAAAGAGATGGGAATGCCAGACCATCTGACCTGTCTCTTGAGAAACCTGTATGCAGGTCAAGAAGCAACAGTTAGAACTGGACATGGAACAACAAACTGCTTCCGAATAGGAAAAGGAGTGTGTCAAGGCTGTATATTGTCACCCTGCTTATTTAATGTATATGCAGAGAATGTCATGAGAAATGCTGGGCTGAATGAAGCACAAGCTGGAATCAAGATTGCCGGGAGAAATATCAATAACCTCAGATATGCAGATGACACCACCCTTATGGCAGAAAGTGAAGAAGAACTAAAAACCTCTTGATGAAAGTGAAGGAGGAGAGTGGAAAAGTTGGCTTAAGGCTCAACATTCAGAAAACTAAGATCATGGCATCTGGTTCCATCACTTCAAGGCAAATAAATGGGGAAACAGTGGAAACAGTGTCAGACTTTATTTTTTTGGGCTCCAAAATCACTGCAGATGGTGATTGCAGTCATGAAATTAAAAGACACTTACTCTTTGGAAGGAAAGTTATGACCAACCTGGATAGCATATTTAAAAGCAGAGACATTACTTTGCCAACAAAGGTCCGTCTAATCAAGGCTATGGCTTTTCCAGTAGTCATGTATGGATGTGAGAGTTGGACTGTGAAGAAAGCTGAGCGCCAAAGAATTGATGCCTTTGAACTGTGGTGTCGAAGACTCTTGAGAGTCCCTTGGACTGCAAGGAGATTCAACCAGTCCATCCCAAAGGAGATCAGTCCTGAGTGTTCATTGGTAGGACTGATGCTGAAGCTGAAATGCCAATACTTTGGCCACCTCATGCAAAGAGTTGACTCATTGGAAAAGACCCTAATGCTGGGAAGGATTAGGGGCAGTAGGAGAAGGGAACGACAGAGGATGAGATAGCTGGATGGCATGGATATGACTGAGTGACTGAACTGAACTGAACTGAAAGTCTTATGTATAGAATATTGTTAAATACTGAGTGAAAGACGCACTGCTAAGTGTTAAACTCTCGTTTATCTCTTTAACTCACAGAAATACTTATTCTCCAGTCTCTCCTGTTGTTTAGAGGATCTATATATTGAGATTGGGCAAAAGAATGGGAACAGAGGGATCTGGGTGACTTACAGATCCTGCTTACCCTGTGCTCTGTCCCTTGAAGTCTTTGAACTAGAAGCAAAGGACTCCTGTGACAGAATCACATAACAGGAGGACCTTGCCTCCCTGAGAAATTGCCTGAAAGATCCAACCCACCTACTTTCACTGTTATATTAGTGAGAAACTCATGCAATGACACATTTCCTCTTCTCTTTAAAATAAGCATAGTAAAGAGAAACTAAACTATTAAAATACCTAAGAAATATAGCTAATAAAGTTTAGACCTTTGGAAGGAAACCCAAATTGCATTCCTGTACTAATAATGTGACACAGTTGGTAAAGAATCCACCTGCCAATGCAGGAGATGCAAGAGACATGGGTTCTATTTCTGGATCAGAAAGATCCCCACGAGAAGGAAAAGACAACCCACTCCAGTATTCTTGTATGGAGAATCCTATGGAAGAAGAGCCTGGCAGGTTACAGTCCTTGGGGTTGCAAAGAGTTGGACATGACTGAGCACGCACATTCCTACACTAATAATGAAGCAATCTCTATATAATGATGCTCCACACCTTCAGGTGGAGAAATATATTTTTGTACCATTTTTATTTTCATTTTTTAAATATAATAATTCCAGCCCCCTCCTGTACCTTTTACTTTTTCAACTCCACTTCCCCCCCCACCCCAGGGTCCTTCAAATACTTTCCTCTTCACTGTCACATCAACATCTGTTCTCAGAATAGTGTTCTGTAATTTTTGTTTAGATATGAGAGGTATTTTGTGATAAAGAAGAAAACAGCTATACCTCATTGCCAATGTAACATAAGATAATGTTATTGTGAAATATATTTTTGGCTTCCATTGTAAAGGGTAGAGATATATTACTCCCACTAGTATTCTTGCCTGGAGAATCCTGTGGATGGAGGAGCCTGGTGGGCTGCTGTCCATAGGGTCGCAGAGAGTCGGACTTGACTGAAGCGACTTAGCATGCATGCATATAATAAGTGAGCATTATACACTTAGTAGAGTTGTCATGCAGTTATTTGCTACTTGGCACTGGTCAAATTTCAATGCACCATAAATGACAAAATGCCACCTATTTTCCAAATCCTTTTGTAATTTTCTAATGTAAAACATTTAATATGGACCCTTTACTGGTAATGTTTATCTTCTGTCAGTAGGGAGAATAAAAAAACCTTATGGATTTCATACTATTCAATATAGATAACTACCAAATGTATCATTTTGGCCTCAAAGCAATACAACTGATATGAGAAAGCAAAAATCTGTAAACCCATTATGAGGTCTAAACAGTCTTAGGTTCACTTTGTGTGTGATAAATAGTTGCTACATAACAGAATGAATGAAGGTACAATTCTAGCAATCTATTGCAAGGCTAGCCCATCCAGCCCCTGTTGCCTCTGCTGCTTCTTGTCAGCCATTTTTCCACAGTGCAGCTAAATATGTATGTCTCCCCATGTTTATAACCTGAAAATATCTTTCAAGTATTCTCAAACTAGAAATGGAAATCCTTACATGATGCAATACCCCGGCATAATCTGCTTGCTATTGATTTCTCAGCATCCTCTCTTTCCTCTCTTAGCCTCTCTCCATTCAGCAACCACACCAGGGTTTTCATCATCAACAACCATTTTGGGGTTTTCCTGGTACTCAGGTGGTAAAGAATCTGCCTGCAATGCTGGAGACCTAGGTTTGATTCCTGAATCAGGAAGATCTCCTGGAGAAGGGAATGGCAAGCCACACCAGTATTCTTATCTGGAGAATTCCAAGGACAGAGGAGCCTGGTGGGCTACAGTCCAAGGGTCCTGGGATCTCAAAGAGTCTCCCAAGACAGAGCAACTAACACTTTCACTTTCAGTCATTATTAGAAGTCTTTTTTCATTCTGTTTGTCTTCTTTTTAAAAAAACCATTTTTTTACCTCTCTCCATTCAGATTCACTTTTTTTTTAATGCCATCAATGTAGAAATTAATTTCTCAGATAATCTGGAATTTCCTTCTGATTTTAGATTATGACATGGTCCCCACCCATCACTTTATTCTTTCTCATGCTCATCATATTTATGTTTCATTATCTTTCTTATTCATTCACCATGTTTTTTCAACATTTACCATTCATTCAGTTGTTAAATACTTCTGTGTGTATGTGTGTGTGCACCAGAGACAGAGAGAGAGGGAAAGAGTGCAAGAGAACTATAAGAATTAAATGAACTATGGGACAAGAGAAAAAGAGTCAAAACTTGAGACAGCTGTATCTCAGTACACAATAACAAAAATAGCTCTATTTTTACATAAGAATTAATTTTTTATTAATTTATAAATGCTACAAATCAAATATCAATATGTCTTTCTGTGCAAGATAAAAAAATGCAAAATCAAAATTTTGCCTACATTAGTAAAAAGATTTTGAAAAGGAAATCTTTCATCAATTCTTATTAATTACTAACATTACTATATGTAAAAAAATTATACTACTATTTATTTATACAGTGTTTTTACCTTATTTTATTGTTTACATGTTTTAAATAAAAATTTCATCTTGTTTCTGAAAGGATATATAAGGCATCACATATAAGAAAAGAAGAAAAGATAAGGAGAAGGTAAAACATTATTATTTTTCTTTTTTCTCTCTGTTTTTCAACCGTGGTTATAAAGCTCCCGAAGTCATTTGAAAATAAAAAAGAGAAGGGTAATAACAATATATTCAGAAGTAAAACATTCAGTAAAAACATGTCTCAATTTTCTATCTGAAAGAAATAGTCGATAAATCTGAGATTATATTATCAAACTGATATTGAATATAATTAATTTCATTTTATACACCCTTATGAATAACATAATGCAAGTTAAAAAAAGTCAAGTCATTTTATATTAATATATGCATCATATGGGTTTATAGGTTATTTGATTTTTTTTTCAATTATCATCACTGCCTGAATGACACACATTTCATATCTAGAAAATAAAAGATTAACTGTTTGAAAAAATTGAAGATTCAAAAATAATTGATACAATTTTAGGATCTTATATGTTCAATTAAATTACTTTGTTATTTTGCATAGTTTAGTCAATACGTAGTTTTCTTGACTATCTAAAAGAGGTTTTGCAGCACCCAGGGGATGTTTTTGTGTGCTCGTTACTCAATTGTATCCAACTCTTTTCAACTCCATGGACTGTAGCTCACCAGGCTCCTCTGTCCATGGGATTCTCCAGGCAAGAATACTGGAGTGGGTTGCCATTTCCTTCTCCAAGGGATCTTCCCAACCCAGAGATCGAGCCCGGGTCTCCTGTACTGCAGGCAGATTCTTTACTAGGGAAAGGGCTGTTTTTATTAAATCTGAAAACACATATCCTATGTTTACTGAAATGTTAATATTCATTGCAACACTGGCAGCTCAAACTTTGGCCACTTTGTTAAAGGTAAGTGACAAGAAATTATTTAAACTTACAAGAAAGATAACTTAGGCAGTAAAATGCTTTGTTTAGGTGGAGTGGATTTAATAATGTAGATAGTAAGAAAGAGCTGAATTCTCCCCATTAGTAGTTGGTCATTCACAGACCAAATAACATGGGTTTAATTTAACCTCCAGATAACTAATTGTTTTCATGTTTATATATGAAATTTTGTCATTGAAAACTGTTCCTATAAGATAAGATGAAATGCACTTCAGTTGATTTGAACTGAAGCCTACATGATCATTTATATTTACTCATCTAGTTATATTTAGCAATATTTAGCAATTTTAACATAGATGTATTATTCTGGTAAAATAAGTTATGAACAGAACTTTCTCTTTTTAGAGCTCATTTGGAGTATTGCTTTCAGTGACTTTTTTTTTTTTTTTATAGGCATGTTAAGTAAATCCCTTGGATTGAATTTAGCAGTGATTTATTTCCCTAAATAAATAATTGACTGTATACCTAATACCAAATTTATCTTCATTTTCTGCCCTCTAATCCAGCGATCTTGAAAATTTCCATAGCTTTAAGTATCATGCTTTTTTACATTTGTAAAATATTTAATTTATAAATATCGCCTTACAATATTAGAATGTAAAAAACTCTAGTGCAATGTCTGAATGATTTTAAACTTATTCTAATTCATATTTTCCCACATTAAAATAGTGTGATTTTACATGAGGATTTCTTATCTTCTGTCCGGATATTCTAAATCTTGTCCTCACAGTTAAGACAAATGAAAGTGATTCTTTTCAAGATTGAAGGGGGAGATTATGTGAATAAGAGGTTAATATTTAAAAGCAGAGAAAACACTATGAATCCTTAAGTTACTAGAATAATGAATAATCATATTTTCCCCTCCTTTTAATATCCACTTATGATCACAGTTACTGAGAGATCTAGAGTTAAGAATGAATATTGTATAGAGGGAAAAGTTTAGCAATAATTAAGTGGGGCAAAGCCTGGAAATGATGTGGAAGACAGGGACTTGTTTTTGGACTAAAGATATTAGGTTGAGTTTATATTTGATGGAAAAGTTCAGAAGAAAAAAGTTCAGGCAGAGGAAGAAAAAGAATGAGACAAGGGTAACTATATATTGTCTATATATAGTTACTATCACAGAGAATGTTGTAGGTGGGAAGAAAGTACCTATAATAGGGATCAATTTAGGGCATTTGTTCAGCAGTATGTGAACCAAGAGCTTTCAGATTTACAAACTGGGTTTCAAAGAGGCAGAGGAAACAGAGGTAAAATTGCCAATATTCACTGGATCATGGAGAAAGCAAGGGAGTTCCATAAAAACATCTATTTCTGCCTCATTGACTATACAAAAACCTTTGACTGTGTTGGTCACAACAAACTTTGGAAAATTCTTAAAAAGATGGGACTACTAGGCCACTTTACCTGTCTCCTAAGAAACCTATATGAAGGTCAAGAAATAAACAGTTAGAACTGGATATGGAACAAGAGACTGGGAAATATGTACTCCTTTCAAAACTGGCAAAGGAGTACAAGGCTGTATATTGTCACTCTGCTTAAAGTGTTGAACTGTATGAATCACAGGCTGGAATCAAGAGTGCCAGGAGAAATATCAACAACCTCAGATATGCAGATGACACCACTTTAATGGCAAGAAGTGAAGAGGAACAAAAGAGCTTCTTGATGAGGGTGAAAGAGAAATGTGAAAAGCTGGATAAAACTCAGCATTCAAAAAACTAAGATCATGGTATCTGGTCCCATCAGTTCATGGCAAATGGAAGGGGGAAAAGTGGAAACAGTGACAAACTTTATTTTCTTGGGCTCCAAAATCACTGTGGATAGTAACTGCAGCCCTGATATTGAAAGATGCTTGCTCCCATGGACTGTATAGTCCATGGGGTCACAAAAAGTCGGACACGACTTTCACTTTCACTGCTCCCTGGAAGGAAAACTACCACAAACCCAGATGGCATACTGAAAAATAAAAATGTCACTTTGCCAGCAAAGATCCAGATAGTCAAAGCTATGCTTTTTCCAGTAGTCACATACAGGTGTGACAGAATTGATACTTTCTAATTGTGGTGCTCTAACTCAATGAAACTAAGCCATGCCGTGTGGGGCCACCCAAGACGGGCGGGTCATGGTGGAGAGGTCTGACAGAAGGTGGTCCACTGGAGAAGGGAATGGCAACCCACTTCAGTATTCTTGCCTTGAGAACCCCATGAACAGTCTGAGAAGGCAAAATGAAAGGATACTGAAAGAGAAACTACCCAGGTCGGTAGGTGCCCAATATGCTAGTGGAGAAATAACTCCAGAAAGAATGAAGGGATGGAGCCAAAGCAAAAACAATACCCAGTTGTGGATGGGACTGGTGATAGAAGCAAGGTCTGATGCTATAAAGAGCAACATTGCATAGGAACCTGGAATGTTAGGTCCATGAATCAAGGCAAATTGGAAGTGGTCAAACAGGAGATGGCAAGAGTGAATGTCGACATTCTAGGAATCAGTGAACTAAAATGGACTGGAATGGGTGAATTTAACTCACATGACCATTATATCTACTACTCTGGGCAGCAATCCCTTACAAGAAACGGAGTAGCCATCATAGTCAACAAAAGAGTCCGAAATGCAGTACGTGGATGCAATCTCAAAAACGACAGATGATCTCTGTTCGCTTCCAAGGCAAACCATTAAATATCACGGTAATCCAAGCCTATGTCCCAACCAGTAATGCTGAAGAAGCTGAAGTTGAACGGTTCTATGAAGGCCTACAAGACCTGTTAGAACTAACACCCAAAAAAAGATGTCCTTTTCATTGTAGGGGACTGGAATGCAAAAGTAGGAAGTCAAGAAACACCTGGAGTAACAGGCAAATTTGGCCTTGGAGTACAAAATGAAGTAGGGCAAAGGCTAATAGAGTTTTGCCAAGAGAACACACTGATCATAGCAAACACCCGCTTCCAACAACACAAGAGAAGACTCTACACATGGACATGACCAGATGGTCAACACCAAAATAAGACTGATTATATTCTTTGCAGCCAAAGATGGAGAAGCTCTATAGAGTCAGCAAAACCAAGATTGGGAGCTGACTGTGGCTCAGATCATGAACTCCTTATTGCCAAATTCAGACTGAAATTGAAGAAAGTAGGGAAAACCTCTAGACCATTCAGGTATGACCTAAATCAAATCCCTTATGACTATACAGTGGAAGTGAGAAATAGATTTAAGGGACTAGATCTGATAGACAGAGAGCCTGTTGAACTATGGATGGAGGTTCGAGACATTGTACAAGAGACAGGAATCAAGACCATCCCCAAGAAAAAGAAATGCAAAAAGGCAAAATGGTTGTCTGAGGAGGCCTTACAAATAGCTCTGAAAAGAAGAGAAGTAAAAAGTAAAGGAGAAAAGGAAAGATATTCCCCTTTGAATACAGAGTTCCAAAGAGTAGCCAGGAGAGATAAGAAAGCCTTCCTCAAAGATCAATGCAAAGAAATAGAGGAAAACAACAGAATGGGAAAGACTAGAGATCTCTTCAAGAAAATTAGAGATGCCAAGAGAACATTTCATGCAAAAATGGGCTCAATAAAGGACAGAAGTGGTAAGGGCCTAACAGAAGCAGAAGATATTAAGAAGAGGTGGCAAGAACACAGAAGAACTATACAAAAAAGATCTTCATGACCCAGATAATCACAATGGTGTGATCACTCACCTACAGCCAGACATCGTGGAATGGGAAGTCAAGTGGGCCTTAGAAAGCATCACTATGAACAAAGCTAGTGGATGTGATGGAATTCCAGTTGAGCTATTTCAAATCCTGAAAGATGATGCTGTGAAAGTGCTGCACGCAATATGCCAGCAAATTTGGAAAACTCAGCAGTGGCCACAGGACTGGAAAAGGTCAGTTTTCATTCCAATCCCTAAGAACGACAATCCTAAACAATGCTCAAACTACCACAAAATTGCACTCATCTCACACGTTGGTAAAGTAATGCTCAAAATTCTCCAAGCCAGGCTTCAGTGATACGTGAACCGAGAACTTACAGATGTTCAAGCTGGTGTTAGAAAAGGCAGAGGAACCAGAGATCAAATTGCCATTATCTGCTGGATCATCGAAAAAGGAAGAGAGTTCCAGAAAAAACATCTATTTCTGCTTTATTGACTACGCCAAAGCCTTCAATTGTGGGGATCACAATAAACTGTGGAAAATTCTGAAAGAGATGGGAATACCAGACCACCTACCTGCCTCTTGAGAAACCTGTTTGCAGGTCAGGAAGCAACAGTTAGAACTGGACATGGACCAACAGACTGGTTCCCAATAGGAAAAGGAGTACGTCCAGGCTGTATATTGTCACCCTGCTTATTTAACTTCTATGCAGAGTACATCATGAGAAACACTAGGCTGGAAGAAGCTCAAGCTGGAATCAAGATTGCCAGGTGAAATATCAATAACCTCAGATATGCAGATGACACCACCCTTATGGCAGAGAGTGAAGAGGAACTAAAGAGCCTCTTGATGAAAATGAAAGAGGAGAGTGAAAAAGTTGGCTTAAAGCTTAACATTCAGAAAACTAAGATCATGGCATCTGGTCCCATCACCTCATGGGAAATAGATGGGGAAACAGTGGAAACAGTGTCAGACTTTATTTTGGGGGGGCTGCAAAATCACTGCAGATGGTGATTGCAGCCATGAAATTAAAAGATGCTTACTCCTTGGAAGGAAGGTTATGACCAACCTAGATAGCATTTTAAAAAGCAGAGACATTACTTTGCCAACAAAGGTCCACTAATCAAGGCTATGGTTTTTCCAGTGGTCATGTATGGATGTGAGACTTGGACTTTGAAGAAAGCTGAGAGCTGAAAAATTCATGTTTTTGAGCTATGGTGTTGGAGAAGACTCTTGGGAGTCCCTTGGACTGCAAAGAGATTCAACCAGTCCATCCTAAAGGAGATATGTCCTGGGTGTTCATTGGAAGGACTGATGCTGAAGCTGAAACTCCAATACTTTAGCCATCTCATGTGAAAAGTTGACTCATTGGAAAAGACCCTGATGCTGGGAGGGATTGGGGGCAGGAGGAGAAGGGGACGACAGAGGATGAGATGGCTGGATGGCATCACCGACTCGATGGGCTTGAGTTTGAGTAAACTCGGGGAGTTTGTGATGGACAGGGAGCCCTAGCGTGCTGCGATTCATGGGGTCGAAAAGTTGGACATGACTGAGTGACTGAACTGAACTGAGAGTGGTGCTGGAGAAGACTCTAGAGTTCCTTGAGAGTATGCTCTTGCTCGCGCGCGCGCGCGCGTGTGTGTGTGTGTGTGTGTGTGTGTGTGTGTGTGTTAGTCGCTCAGTCGTGTTCGACTCTCTACAATCCCATGGACTGTAGCCTGCCAGGCTCCTCTATCCGTGGGATTATCTTTCCGTGGGATTCTCCAGGCAAGGATACTGGATTGGATTGCATCCCCATCTCTGGGGTGAGAGTATGTTTAACAAGGATCAATTTAAGGAATTTTTTCTCCCTATCTCTGTCTCTCCCTTTCTCTCTCTTGCTCCCTTCCCCTTCTTCCCCACTCCTCTCTTTTCTTTCTCTCTTTTGGCCATCAGCTGTTTTTTGTCTCATTTAGCAAATTTAATCCAACAATAAGAAAAGAAGCTAGTAAGTCTGGTTGGGGAGCTAAGACCTGATAATTGAGGCAGTCAAATCAGATATAGAATCAAGTATATTTGCATGAACACAGTGCATACAGGCTAATGAGGTGCTCAGAGAGGGGAAAACAAAATAAAGACCAAAAAGTCCTTGAAGTTCAACTATAAAAGCCCAGGCAATCATTCCATTTTGCTGGGGCAATTAATAGTTTTATTTGTCCCTTTTACTAGTATCTCATTTTTTTTTTTTAATATCTCATTTTCATGAGTACAACTTTCAGAAAAATAAATGTGGATTCCTTTTTATTGGCTGGGAAGTACATAGGACTTTTGAATTGATTTGGTTAATAACACTACAATGATTATCTTGCTGTCACAGCACCTGTATTTTCGTCTTTCTTTTCTCAGGTAACAGAGACAGCTTTTACTGAAAATAAAGTTGCTGGTTTTATATTATAGACTTTTATTTTGCATAAATATAACCTGGAAAGCATGGTGAGCTTCTTATATCTGTTATTATTCATGTCTGTGTTTCTAGTGATTAAAGTAGAAACAAGAATATTTCAAAGAATAGTAGAAACCCAAGATAGGCTTATCTCTTTTCAAAGCACATAAAATTTATAACACTTTCAACTCAAGGCACTTTTGAGAATGAAAGTATACTACTATTGGTCTTACTAAAACGACTGGTATCATTTGAGGATCACTTTAATAAAATGGCTTCCATCTTTAAAGTAAGTTTAAATGCATTATTATTCTAAATCTATGACACTATCTGAACAAATTTGATCTAGAGGCTTTCACTTAGGGTTGCCAGATAAAATACAAAAAGCCTAATTAGATTTGAGCTTCAATATAGCAAATACATATTATCTGAGTATGCCCCAAATATTGCATGAGTATGTTTCTACTAAAACAAAAAATACTAGCTGAATATCTGAAATTCAAATTTAACTGAGTGCCTTCCATTTTTATTTGCTTAGAATGACAACTTTATTACAATTAATCTGTAGAAAACAGTCTGGGTAGATCTAGTTTGCATTCAGATGGAATGGGAATAAGTAGTATTCAATGGCATTTTGACTGCCCTTCTTTAAGGGTTTATATCATTAACATTTATAAAGAACATCATGGAAAAGGAACATTGAAAACTCTTAACACTGAAATTTTCCTCACTGAAAATTCAATTCTTCCATAAATACTTCACTTGTTTTATTATGTATTCTCTGAATTGCTGCATTTTCATGAATGCAAAACATATTAAGTTTAATTATGACCAAAAAGTTGGCAAGGTAGGTGAATATTTACAAACTTTTTAATATGCATAACCAATTTTTTTATCATAAGGCACTGGAGTGGCCATGCCCATGCAGTTCATTAGGGGTACCATACTGGTCAAAGTAATACAAATTCTTCATCTTTTATGAGAATAGAAGAATTGCTTTTAAAAACTTTGAAGAACATAGATATTTTAATATTAAAAAATAAAGAATAAAGTCGTAGAATTTTATGTGATATATTTCATCCTGTCCATGGGGTCACAAAGAGTCAGACACAACTGAATGATTAACACTTTAACATTGGTTTATGGTATTTCTTAAAAAGACTATTGAAATACAAAGTGTACATAAAATTGTGAATAAAACAAAACATTTCACCAAAGATATTGTGTGAATAGCTCAAATAAAAGGGAACCAAGAAAAGCTATGGCAGATGTAGAGAGTGTATTAAAAAGCAGAGTCATCATTTTGCTGACAAAGTTTCGTATAGTCAAAGCTATGCTTTTCCAGTAGTCATGTATGGATGTGAGAGTTGGACCTTTAAGAAGGATGAGCACCAAAGAATTGATGCTTTTGAACTTTGGTGCTAGAGAAAACTCTTGAGAGCCTCATGGACAGCAAGGAGATCGAACCAGTCAATCCTAAAGGAAATCCACCCTGAGTATTCGTTGGAAGGACTGATGCTGAAGCTGAAGCTCCAATACTTTGGCCACTTGATGCAAAGAGCTAACTCATTGGAAAAGACCCTGATGCTGGGAAAGATTGTGGGCAAAAGGAGAAGGAGGCAACAGAGGATGAGATGTTGCTTTTTCAGTGATCCAACGGATGTTGGCAATTTGATCTCTGGTTCCTCTGCCTTTTCTAATCCAGCTTGAACATCTGGAAGTTCACAGTTCACATACTGTTGAAGCCTGGTTTAGGGAATTTTGAGCATTACTTTGCTAGCGTGTGAAATGAATGCAATAGTTCAGTAGTTTGAACATTCTTTGGTATTACCTTAGTTTGATACATATTGGTAACATTCTCTCTTGTCTCAGGGCTCTTCTGATTTTCTTGAGTTGCAGAGCTTGTCTTATCTCTGCAGATAACAGTTTGCTATATACTGTATATGTATAATATATACATGTCTTTTTTGCATATTTAGTAATGTGGGGTTTTTATGTTTCCAGTAAATTCTATAAACTGATAGTCACTCACTATGTTATTTATTAAAGTAAAAGTGCTCTTTAAATTCCAATAAAATTTGAACAGAATCAGTGGATTAATCATTAAACTCCTAACTCCTTTAAAAACAGACTGCTAATGCTAAATGTTTGTGATTAGCGATAAATACCTAGCAAATATTCATGTACCTGTAAAATGATGTGTACTTATGAAAAATCACTTGTTTTATTCCAAACTTGTTTATGCTAGTGGTACTTGATATTTAATTACAAAATATTCATATGAATTTCAAAGTGTATTGCCAGGAAAAAAATGCATTTTGGAAAGACATGATAAAAAAACAGGCATAAAATACTTTGAAAAAGCAAAGTTAATGTGTGTATGTGTGTCCATGTGTGTATTTTAAGTTTTTAATACTTAAATGTAATGTGTAATATTTTAAAGTTATATTTTAAGTGAAATGCTGAGAAGGTTTAAGTTAAATTTTATGATCCTCACTTTAAGCAATATTTTTAATCAGCAAATAAACATAGTCCCAAATGCTTTGGAAAAAAAAAAAAAAGACTGTCCAGGAGAGGAAAGAAAAGTTATTTAATGCAATACTTTCTTTCCTATTTGAGATTTTTTTCTTATTAAAGCTCATCCTTTTTAGCCACCAAAATGTAGACCACTAGTAGACTGCATACATGCATGCTAAGTTGCTTCAGTCATGTCTGTCTCTTTGCGACTCCAGATTAGTATGGCGTTAAAAATTTAAATGTGAGTTAATGAAAGTCCATGACCTACTTACCATGTTACATCATTGGCAAATCATCAAGAAATGTAAATTCCAAAGCACTCTATAGAAAATGTATTTTATGTCCTAGATTCCCCAGAAAGTAAGTATAAAAATCTTTGACAATCCTTTTCATAGTAAAACTATTTGACAAAACGATTTGTCTTAATTAAAATCCCATGGACAGAGATCCTGGTAGACTACAGTCCATGGGGTCAAAAAGAGTTGGACATGACTGAGTGACTTCACTTTAATTGTATATGAAATCAGTGTATCATTGCATAATACAAAATAATTTATGATGTTGATGGTTGCATAATACCTGTGACCTGTTTATATCCTTTCTTCCTTCTCTCTAACAAAATTACTTCTCAGATTGCCTCTTCCACAAGGAGAGTTAGAGATTAACATAAAGCATGCCCTTTAAAAGAAAAATGATGTTTTTCCTTTATATTTCTGAATATTTCTAATGCTAAGGAAACAAAAATAGCAGAATATAAGAAACTATATTTTCCAACCATCTGCCAGATACATAATGTCAAATGTAATGAGATAATTCTCAGTACAGTTATCGATCTCATTCCTGAATGTGCTTTTTCTTTTTGAATTCACAGAAAAGAGGCAGAAACAGGTGTACAGACAGAGATACTGGTGGACAATATAAATAAAGAAAGAAATGGTAATTACAATTACAATTTTAGGGACTTTAAAATGGCTACTACTCACATACAACACTCTATATGAAATGCATCTGGACTCTTAATGTTTAAGTTTCTGTTCAGTTGATTAATATTATCAAAATAAAATCTCTAGATTTATACTAATTCATCACAAGAAAATGTCATAGGCAGTTCCTCTTAATCTAATGAAATTTCACAGGCATGATCACAGAGAAAAGCACAGGAAGCAAACTAATTATGACATGTCAATACATTTTACCATTAGTTTTTGCGATGGTTGTTAACATTATGCTTCTGTATTTAAATATTTGAGTGTGGCACTTAAAATGTGAAGAGTTAACTCATTTGAAAAGACTCTGATGCTGGGAAAGATTGAGGGCAGGAGAAGGGGATGACAGAGGATGAGATGTTTGGATGGCATCACCGACTCAATGGACATGAGTTTGGGTAGGCTCTGGGAGTTGGTGATGGACAGGGAAGCCTGGCGTGTTGCAGCTCATGGGGTCACAAAGAGTCAGACACTACGGGGCGACTGAACTGAAATAAACTGAGTACTTAAAATGCAGTTGTTTCAATTAATTGATACAACGATTGTGAAAAATTTTACTTATGTTCTCTTCCCCAGTTATAATACTAGAGCAACACAACCACAAGATTCCCAAGGTAAGCATTTTCCTTTCAACCTTTACAAAAGAATTTCAAAGTGAAATTGTAAAAAATCTCAACCAATGGCAACCCACTCTGGTATTCTTGCCTGGAGAATTCCATGGACAGAGGAGCCTGGTGAGCTACAGTCTATGGGTCACAAAGAGTCGGAAACGACTGAGTGACTTTCACTTACTTACTTATAAAAATCATATGGTGGCTCAGTCAGTAAAGAATGCCTGAAATATGGGAGACCCAGGTTCAATTGCTGGGTCAGAAAGATCCCTTGGAGAAGGAAATGGCAACCCACTCCAGTATTCTTGCCTAGAGAATCCCATATACAGAGGAGCCTGGTGGGCTATAGTCCACAGGGTCACAGAGTTGGACACAACTGAGTGACTAACACTTTACAAAAGAAATCACTAAATGTGTTTCATAAAACTTATCTACTAATTGGCATGTCTTTAATCTTCTTTCAAACTAAATTCCTTTGCTTACAGTAGACTTCTTAAATTGAACTTTAATTCAGTTATATGAATCTATGTGGTAGGAGTCTTCCTTGATAGCTCAGATGGTAAAGAATCCACCTGCAATGTGGGAGACCTGGGTTCAATACCTGGGTTAGGAAGATCCCTTGGGGGAGGGCATGGCAATCCACTCCTGTATTCTTGCCTGGAGAATCCTCTTGTATAGAGGAGCCTGGCAGGCTACAGTCCATAAGGTTGCAAGTTCCTTTGCTGATAGAGTTCTTAAACTGAACTGCAGTTCAGTTATATGAATCTATGTGATAAAATTTCATAAAATTATACAAACATCTTAGGAAAACTGAGTGAAACACTTCATTTCAGCTCTGACATTTAAGGAGCTTAGAAGCCATCATCCTTAAAATAGCAACAAACAGAAAATAACTAAAAATCAATAAACTTTCTTGTGTCCACCAAAAACTGATGTTTCAAGGCAAACTGCCATCCCCAGATCTGAAGAGTCAGGTACAATCATCATGTTTCCAAGGGCTAAAGGCTAGGAGAACTACACAGCTCATTTCCTTGATTAGTGTACTGCCGAAATGACATTGTCAACTGTCTATGTTCACTTGTTTTGTTTTGGAGAAAAAGTACACACACACACACACACACACACACACACATACACAGAGTTCATTACAACAAAGGAAAGAATATATAAATAAAGATATTATTAAATCAACAATTAAAATGTCCCCCTTCATAGTTTCATTCATAAGTTTTATATTAATAAAACAACTTATTCTTAAGCATTTTATATGACCTTAGTATGCATGTAATCAGGTTAAATGATATTGAATATTATAAATATATATAATTGATTATATATAATGTACTTCTTTCACAAGAGTAGAGTTCTGAAATGTCATTTGAAAATTTGAAATATTTCTGGTGCCTAGAAAAGACCAATCACAAAAATAGAGGAGAGTATGTTGAACATATTCAAGATGTTATATATCATATTAAAGTAGTTTTAAAAAATACTTATTAAAATGTTAGAAAAATATGACAAAATAATAGAAGTGTCTTCTTTTGTTATGTGCTATGTATACTTAGTAAATGCTTAATGTCAATGTCATAATTAGGTACCATATCACCACATCATGCCACATATACATACAGATGTAAAGAGACACAAAATTTCCCAAGAAATGATATTCTGATGCAAACTTTATTCACATTTGCTTTAAAATAATAATTTTATTTAATTAATTTTTTGAGCATATACTCCTTTTCTGCCACTGAGTTTTTTTGCTTATTTTTTGTTTGTTTGCTTCTTTGCTTTTGGCCACACCACATAGCGTGCAGTAAGTATCTTACTTCTCTGACCATTGATCAAACTTGTGCCCTCTGCAGTGGAAGCAGGGAGTCCTAACCTGTGAACTGCCAGGGAATTCCCCTGGTTTTTGAGATGAAAAAAATGACTATAACAAATCATGTCATTAAAGACAGGGCAATCTTGTGACGAAATTTCAGTCTCTTGGATTGTAATAAATCTATTTTTAGAAAATGGATTATGTAAAAATTGAAGATTTGATGGACTATACTATATATATCAATGACTCTTGGAGCTTTTTAGTTGATATGGTTAAGGTACCTGAGTTGAATACCTTTGCCAGAGACTAATTTGATGTGCTTGGGCTCTGATTTACACATTGAAGAACAGGAAGAAATTTAGTTACCAAAGAAAACTTGAAGTTAAATAATAAAAGCAGATATCTCTAAAAATCAACATATTCAACTTTTTAAGAAATGGAAAACACTTAAGCATCAGATGTAATAAAATATTTTTTTTTTGGCTTTTTGGATTTTTTTAAATTCAAAACTGAACTCTCATTAAATATAAATAAGAAAATAGGAAGACTGAAAACACAATAATCATTAATGCTAATTGACTAAATAAAAACATTACTTTAATAATTCAGTCAGTTCAGTTGAGTTGCTCAGTCACATCTGGCACTTTGTGACCCCACGGACAGCAGCACACCAGGTATCCCTGTCCATCACCAACTCCTGGAGCTTGCTCAAACTTATGTTCATTGAGTCAGTGATGCCATCCAACAATCTAATCTTCTGTCGTCCCCTTCTCTTCCCACCTTCAATCTTTCCTAGTATCAGGGTCTTTGCCAGTGAATCAGTTCTTCACCTCAGGAGGGCAAAGTATTTGAATTTCAGCTTCAGCATCAGTCCTTCCAATGGATATCCAGGACTGATTTCCTTTAGGATTGACTGGTTGGATCTCTGTGTAGTCCAAGTGACTCTAAAGAATCTTCTCCAATATCACAGTTCAAAAGCATCAATTCTGCGGCGCTCAGCTTTCTTTATAGTCCAACTCTCACATCCATACATGACCACTGGAGAAACCACAGCTTTGACTAGAAGGACCTTTGCTGGCAAAGTGATGTCTCTGCTTTTAATATGCTGTTTAGGTTGGTCATAGCTTTTCTTCCAAGGAGCAAACGTCTTTTCATCTGCAGTCACCATCTGCAGTGATTTTGGAGCCCAAAAAAATAAAGTTTCTCACTGTTTCTATTGTTTCCACATCTATTTGCCATGAAGTGATGGGACCAGATGCCATGATCTTAGTTTTCTGAATGTTGAGCTTTAAGCCAACTTTTTCACTCTCCTCTTTCACTTTCATCAAGAGGTTCTTTAGTTCTTCTTCACTTTCTGCCATAAGGGTGATGTCATCTGCATAACAGGTTATTTCTCCTGGCAATCTTATTCTAGCTTGTGCTTCATCCAGTCCAGCATTTCGCATGATATACTCTCTATATAAGTTAAATAAGCAGGGTGACAACATGCAGCCTTGACATACTCCTTTCCCGATTTGGAACCAGTCTGTTGTTCCATGTCTGGTTTTAACTGTTGCTTCTTGAGCATACAGATTTCTCAGGAGGCAAGTCAGGTGGTCTGGTATTTCCATCTTTTTAAGAATTTTCCACAGTTTGTCGTGGTCCACACAGTCAAAGACTTTGGCATAGTCAATAAAGCAAAAGTAGATTTTTTTTTTTCTGGAACTCTCTTGTTTTTTCTATGATCCAGCGGATGTTGGCAATTAGATCTTTGTTTCCTCCACCTTTTCTAAATCCAGCTTGAATATCTGGAAGTTCACGGTTCATGTACTGTGAAGCCTGGTTTGGAGAATTTTGAGAATTACTTTGCTAGCTTGTGAGATGAGTGCAATTGTGGGGTAATTTCAACATTGTGTGGTGTTGCCTTTCTTTGGTATTGGAATTAAAACTGATCTTTTCCAGTCCTGTGGCCACTGCCAAGTTTTCCAAATTTGCTGGCATATGGAGTGCAGCACTTTGATGGCATCATCTCTTAGGATTTGAAATAGCTCAGCTGGTAGCCCATCACTTCCACTAATTTTGTTCATAGTGATACTTCCTAAATCATTATCACTAAACTGAGATCCACAGTTGATGTCACTCATGGTCACAGTCACCTCTCTTGGAGCCTGCTCATTGTCCTAAACCATCAGGAATGCACTTCTTGTTTATTAAGTCATTGCAATGAGCGAGGTTATACCTCTGAGCATTTGCCCCAAAGAAAAGAAAGCTAGAGCTCATGTAGGATTTGCAGGGAGGCTAGGGATAGTCGTCACTGAAAGGAAACAGTGTTTGGACGGACTCAAGCAAAGCCTGATCCAGAGAAAGGGGTCAGCATGATATCTGGTCTGCAAATCGGCTGAGGGTCCTGTTTCCTTTAAGATTTTAAGCTGAGATTGATGTGTACCCTTGTGGCCAGAAAGCAGAGGTTTACCTTGGCTGTAAATCAAAACTGCTTGACTGTGCCAAAGGGACTCAGATCCTCCAGGTATGGAGGTAGTTCATTCTCACTGACAGAATTTCAAGTAGCAAAGTTTTTGGTTGTCTAGGATTTTACAGAACAGTGTTCCACAGTGAGAAAGAAAGCAGTAGTCTCTCTCAGAGAAAAAGATCATTGTGACACTTTACAGTTATGGTGCGTCCCGCAGGGAAATATTGTTCCTTGTCAACTTTGCAGCCACTGTTTCCTCTGCCTTTTATTCTGATCTGATGAATGGCAGGGCATTGTTTTACAATTCAGGGAACTTCCTACTTTCTGAAAAAGAATACCTTAAGATCCTTCCAGAGCCATTTGCAGGACTAAAGAGGAAAAGCTTTCTGAAGGAAAGTATAATAATGTCTTCCAACATGCTTGGCATGTGTGACTAATAGCAGGGAAGTGTGAAAAACATACCTGAAGCTAAAATATAAAGCATTTATTAGTAAAATTTTAAATAAAGTATATATAATATATATAATGTAGAGAGAAAGATATTAAATGGCAGAAAGCTATGCACATAAACAAGAAAATATAAGACATTTTAAAGAGAAATACTTAAACTTAACATTAATATACCAAGATAATATAGTGATAGGCAATTGCAGTTAAGTTTATAAGAAGGGCAGAAAATCAGGAAGCATTGGAATGATACCAAACACATATTCTTAATTTTTTCACCTGTATCACACTGGACAGGGATTATGCTAAATATCAAAATGACTTAATCATGATGTCTAATTATTGCTTATAATTTATTGGATATATGTCTAAAAACTCTCATAAGTTGAGGTTAATGCCAAATCATGATGAAAATGAGAAATTAATTCACTCATATTTAGACTTCTGACTTAAAATTCTGACAATTTCAAGTGTTGTGCACATGTGGAGCTATTACATTTTATATACATTTCTGGTTAGAGTGTAAAATAATGAAACTGCTTTGGCAATTTGTGTTATATAAATTTAAATATACAGCTATCCTTTGGTCTAAGACTTTTATTCCTAAGAATACGCTCAAAAGAAACTCTTACATTTAAAACATAAAGTATGTGAAAAAATATTTATAGCAGATGTGTTCACAATGTTGAAAATATGAGAAACAGCTAAAATGCCCAATAATGGATGAAAGGACAAAAACAGGATAATACTTTCACCTGAGAAATATTATAGAACACTGGATTCCTTGCTGTTCTTCACACTAGTATTTTTACTTTAGAGCATCTGTATATTCAGTTCCTTCTACAAAAAATAATGTTTTTCCAGATATCCATTTGGGTTAATTCCTTACTTCTCTTAGGTTTCTCCTCTGTTGTTACTTCTTTAAAGAGGTATCCATAAAAATCTAATATTTTAAGCATTTTCAAAAATTGTGCTTTACATTTTTTACTAATTTTCCTTATAGAAGTTTTCTCTACCTGACCTACATTTCTATTTATTTGTCATATAGTTGAGAAGGGCACTTATTTCTTCTTTTCATTGTTTTATTTTCAGAACAGATAATAGTCCAAAACAAATAAGATATTTAATACATTTTTGTTGAATAAATGAATGATTAAGGAATGCTGGATGAATTAAATACATTATGTTATTCATTCAGTATAGAAGATTATATTGTTTCCATTAAGTACAGGAAGGCACAAAAAAGTATATGATAAATCTTAAAAAATATAAAATGCAAAGGGATTGGAAGAAATGAGAAGTTATTGCAAGGAAAATAAAAACAAAAGAGATGAATTAAATTCATTTTGTTGAGAAGACACAGCAAAATTCCTAAGATGAAAAAGTAGATGATATAGAACTAATACATATATATATACACCTAACTTAGAAAACAGATAAGTAAATGATAGGTAGATAGGTGTTCTTTACTTACTAAGTCATGTCTAACTCTTTTGTGAGCCCATGGATTATAGCCCTGCCAGGATCCTGTATCCATGGTATTTCCTGGGCAAGAATACTGGAGTGGGTTGCTATTTCCTTCTCCATGGTAGATAGGTAAATAGTTGGATAGGTAGAATTTTGCTCGAGTTTAAAAAACTGAATTGAGTATGTTGAAGATAATGGGCCCTTCTCCAAGAAATATATAAATATATATATAATTCCCAAAAATATATAAAATCTTGAGATAGTAAAGGAAATTAATGATTTTTTTCCTTCATAGCAATAGGTAATATTCCTTGGACAATCACCATAAAAATATGTGTAATAAAAAATTGCTTAATTATATTTACAGTACATTAATAAAAAAGATTACTGCTTTCATTATATATAAAATCTACAATGTGCCAGTTATAAAAGTATTAGTAACACACTAGAATACACAGAAAGGAAAATATAAATTTCTCATTAGCATAAAAAAAGATGAATCATGTCAAAGACAATTGCAAGCAGTGCAGAAATTTTTTTTTCAGTTTGTATGGAAACTCTAAATATTTTCTTTAATACTGTGTTTTTAAGTGTCTAAACTTAGGGGATATCACCCATTGTTGAGGAGGATGGCAAATTGCCAGGTTAAAAAATAACACACACAAAATTAAAGATTAGTACATTATATATTATCAAAGAAAAAATTTCTAGAAGGGCAGACTATGCAGACAATAAAAATTAGAGGACATGACAAAGCATTTTATTAATATCTTAATACTTCTGAATAAATATTTCAAAACAGTTCTATAAAAATATAGCTTTCAATAATCATTAAAAACCAAAGGAATATTCTAAATAATCAAACCATAGTTTTAAAAAGCCAAGAAACATCTACAAAGGATATACCATATTCAAGTCAGTTTTGTAAGCTAATTTGAGCTAATATTTAAGAGATTATTCCACCAATGCCACGATCTGAGAATTATATTTTTTCAAATGTTAGATTTAATAATATCAAATATTAAGAGATATATACTTAAAAACTATATTTAGATGTTATGCACATATGCAATTTTTTTTTTTCTTAAGTGGAAATTGCAATTGATCTACCCTCCCTACTTTGGCTTCCTGATGCAGAGAGATGACTCATTGGAAAAGACCCTGATGTTGGGAAAGATTGAGAGCTGGAGAAGAAGTCAACGGAAGATAAGACACTTGGATAACATAACAGACTCAATGGACATGAGTTTGAGCAAACTTCAGGAGATAGTGAAGATCAGGCCTGGTGTGCTACAGTCCATGGGGTTGCAAAGAGTTGGACACTATTTAGTGACTGAACAACAACAACCCTACCTTCAACTTTCAAACTCTACTGGGTTTGTTAATTGGCCCATTAGTAGGAATTGTTGCTCAGTCACCAAGTCATGTCTGACTCTTTGCAACCCCATGGATTGCAGCATGCCAGGCTTTCCTGTTCCTCACTGGCATATTAGCAGGGGAGTGATTGCTATAATCACTTTATAGTATAAAATACTTTATTTGCTTGGGGTCCGAAATCACTGCAGATGGTGACTGCAGCCATGAAATTAAAGGACGCTTGCTCCGTGGGAGAAAAGTTACGACCAACCTAGACAGCATATTAAAAAACAGAGACATTATTTTGCTAACAAAAGTCCATCTAGTCAAAGCTATGGTTTTTCTAGTAGTTATGTATGGATGTGAGAGTTGGACTATAAAGAAAGCTGAGCACCAAAGAACTGATGCTTTTGAACTGTGGTGTTGGAGAAGACTCTTGAGAGTCCCTTGGACTGCAGGGAGATCCAACCAGTCCATCCTAAAGGAGATCAGTACTGAACATTCACTGGAAGGACTGATGTTGAAGCTGAAACTCCAATACTTTGGCCACCTGATGTGAATGACTGACTCATTTGAAAAGATCCTGATGCTGGGAAAAATTGAAGGCAGGAGGAGAAGGGGACAACAGAGGATGAGATGGTTGGATGGCATCACCGACTTGATGAACTGAGTTTGAGTAGGTTCCGGGTGTTGGTGATGGACAAGAAAGCCTGGTGTGCTGCAGTCCATGGGGTCATAAAGAGTTCGGACACGACTGAGTGACTGAACTGAACTGATTACTATAAATGGCAAATGACTTTTACATTCAAAGGATAAAATTATAAACAAACAGTATAAAATTATAAGGTTTTTATTTTATGTAATCATTATTATTTATCTTCTGGATATACCTGACTTGTAAATATAAGCTAATTTTTTTATAACAAAGAAAAATTAAGTAGACTAAGAAGTCCACATTTGTCATTGCTGATCAATATTTCACTTAACAGAACAAATTTTTCTTAAACTTATTTTTAAACACTAAATGGCCCATTATGTTAATATGATGTTAAATACATTAAAGGTTACCAAAAAATACACTTAATGCATTCCAATATGCATGTTTTATAACAATATGCATAATTTGATATTCCAGGTATCATATATATATCAATTTTTCTTTTGTTCTATTTGAAAATATATATATAACCTATACCTTATAACACTACCATTTCAAGTAGCTAAATATAGCTTTTCTATTAAAATTCCTAGGTACCCATTCTGCCCTAACCTTTGCTCTTTCTCCTTGAAGTGAATTGTAACTGCAGTTTAAAGACCATTGGCATGCTTTCCATGTTTGACCCCTGACTCATCCATTGCTGTGCGGGAATTAGGTTTCCAAACTACATCAGCAAGGGTCATACCTGGGCAGGAAAGAACAAATTGGGAACAACTCCTTTCTAATGAAACTATAACACCAAACAAGTCTGAAAACAGAGGTTACCCTGTAAGGGAGAAATGACTCAAATAGCAGGAAAAATAAAACTGTTAATCAAATGCTACAATCTAAGCTGGAGCTTCAGTGCTCAGAGAAATGATCATGTCTTATCTTCACATAAGTAAGACCTTTATAAATTTATGAATTATTTTCTTTATTGCTAGATTTCCTTTAATATATGTTCTGAAATATATATTTTTTCCAGGATAAGCTAATTTCCCATATATTCAACTATTAAATATTTAGTATTTCCTACTCCAGGTGGCTCTAGTGCTAAAGGACCCACCTGCCAATGTAGGTGACATAAGAGACATGAGTTTGATCCCTGTGTTGGGAAGATCCCCTGGAACAGGGCATGGCAATATACTCCAGTATTCTTGTCTGGAGAATCCCATGGACAAAGGAGCCTGGTGGGCTACAGTTCATAGGGTCGCAAAAAGTTGGACACAACTAAAGCAATTTAGCACACACACATGGAAAATATGTTATATGAAGTATCATATTTATATTGCTTCTCTAACTCCAAACTCCAAGCAAACTCATGTTCATAAAAAACACATATACCAATCCATGCATACAAATAAACACACATAATCACACTATTTTCAACATGCCCAAATTATATCTATTTTTAAGATCCCAAAGGAAAAATTGTTTTTATTTGGGTATTTTTAAAAAATTCCTGATTCTAGCTCTTAAGTCTGGGTTGCTATTTTCTGTTTTCTACATGGTCTACTGCAATAGCATTTTAAGTGCCTGTCTTCTTCAATTGTTTTATTTCCTATGAGTTTGACCTTTATTTCACATTGTGCATGGCGTGTATTAGCCACACTTAAATGTGAAGAAGAAATATATCTAATTTTTTCAATATAAGTGCATATTATAATAGAGGAAGAAAATATGTTATCCAATAACATTGATAGATAACATAAATTAGAGTACATTTGGGATAGGCTAAGTCATTCAAAAATAGGTAAGTTATAATGAGAAATTTTTACAGGAACTTAATTTCTGAATTGCATTAAAAAAAAAAAACTAGCTATTCAAGAGATATATGTTCCAAGGAGAATGCTAAAGAGATTTAGGAAACTGTGATAGATGAAACTATATGTAAAGCTCTGAATTTTAAGATGTCACATTCCCTTTGAAAATGTAAAGGTAAATTTGAGGACTTCAAAGTATTGAAATAATAGTATTTATAAAAATGAATCTACACAGCAGGCTCTCTAATATTTGCAGGACAGTAAACATTCTGAAAGAGATGGGAATACCAGACCACCTGACCTGCCTCTTGAGAAACCTGAATGCAGGTCAGGAAGCAACCTACAATCAAATATAATTATAAAGAATGTTGATGAAAATGAAATTAAATACACATAGCATCCTATATAAGATTAATATTTTATTTAATAAGCATTGCTAATCAAAGAGATAAATTTCATTGTATTGTTATAATATATACATATTTTAGAACAGTAGTAGAGGAGAAAAGGAAAGTAATTTTTATTTTTAAAAACCACAACAAAGAGTAACATGAAAACTTACATTAAAATATGTAAAATAGATAGCTAGTGGGAATTTTCCTTATGGCTAAGGAAACTCAAACAGGGGCTCTGTATCAACCTAGAGGAGGTGGGATAGGGTGGGAGATGGGAGGGAGGTTCAAAAGGGAGAGGATACATGTATACCTATGGCTGATTCATGTTGAGGTTTGACAGAAGGCAGCAAAATTCTGTAAAGCAATTTTCCTTCAATAAAAAATAAATTAATTTAATTTATGTCAGAGAGTGTTTTGCCTATGTTCTCCTCTAGGAGTTTTATAGTTTCTGGTCTTACATTTAGATCTTTAATCCATTTTGAGTTTATTTTTGTGTATGATGTTAGAAAGGGTTCTAGTTTCATTCTTTTACAAGTGGTTGACCAGTTTTCCCAGCACCACTTGTTAAAGAGGTTGTCTTTTTTCCATTGTATATCCTTGCCTCCTTTGTCAATGATAAGGTGTCCATAGGTTCGTGGATTTATCTCTGGGCTTTCTATTCTGTTCCATTGATCTATATTTCTGTCTTTGTGCCAGTACCATACTGTCTTGATGACTGTGGCTTTGTAGTAGAGTCTGAAGTCAGGCAGGTTGATTCCTCCAGTTCCATTCTTCTTTCTCAAGATTACTTTGGCTATTCGAGGTATTTTGTATTTCCATACAAATTGTGAAATTCTTTGGTCTAGTTCTGTGAAAAATACCGTTGGTAGCTTGATAGGGATTGCATTGAATCTATAGATTGCTTTGGGTAGAATAGCCATTTTGACAATATTGATTCTTCCAATCCATGAACACGGTATGTTTCTCCATCTGTTTGTGTCCTCTTTGATTTCTTTCATCAGTGTTTTATAGTTTTCTATGTATAGGTCTTTTGTTTCTTTAGGTAGATATACTCCTAAGTATTTTATTCTTTTTGTTGCAATGGTGAATGGTATTGTTTCCTTAATTTCTCTTTCTGTTTTTTTCATTGTTAGTATATAGGAATGCAAGGGATTTCTGTGTGTTTGATTTCTTAAAAAACTGGAAATAGAACTGCCATATGACCCAGCAATCCCACTTCTGGGCATACACACTGAGGAAACCAGATCTGAAAGAGACACGTGCACCCCAATGTTCATCGCAGCACTGTTTATAATAGCCAGGACATGGAAGCAACCTAGATGCCCATCAGCAGATGAATGGATAAGGAAGCTGTGGTACATATACACCATGGAATATTACTCAGCCATTAAAAAGAATTCATTTGAATCAGTCCTAATGAGATGGGTGAAACTGGAGCCCATTATACAGAGTGAAGTAAGCCAGAAAGATAAAGAACATTACAGCATACTAACACATATATATGGAATTTAGAAAGATGGTAATGATAACCCTATATGCAAAACAGAAAAAGAGACACAGAAATACAGAACAGACTTTTGAACTCTGTGGGAGAAGGTGAGGGTGGGATGTTTCAAAAGAACAGCATGTATACTATCTATGGTGAAACAGATCACCAGCCCAGGTGGGATGCATGAGACAAGTGCTCGGGCCTGGTACACTGGGAAGTCCCAGAGGAATCGAGTGGAGAGGGAAGTGGGAGGGGGGATCAGGATGGGGAATACATGTAAATCTGTGGCTGATTCATATCAGTGTATGACAAAACCCACTGAAATGTTGTGAAATAATTAGCCTCCAACTAATAATAAAAATAAATAAATAAATAAAGTAAAAAAAAAAATTAATTTAAAAAAAGATAAGAAAAAAATAGATGAATGATACCAGGCAGAAAATATCAGAATTTATTTTTGTAGCCAGCCATACTAATGATACTGAAAGTCAACATTTTATGATTTTTTAAAAGTCCAGGACTTTGGTCTGATATTATTAGTGTTGTAATTCTGCAATACTAGCATTTTTTTCTGATTGGCATTTGGTTGGTGTATCTTTTTCCATGCTCTTAATTTCAATCTTTTTGCTAATTTTAAAAAAGGTATTTTTCTTGTGAGTACTAAATAGTTGGATTTTGTTTTTCTACCCATTTTACATTCTCTGGATTTTAGTGAGTGTTTTTAATAAATATTTGATTAATCTCTGCAAAAAAATACAACAATCATACTTATAAATCACTTAACAAATACCAAAGCAATAGATACAATAGGACTTCTACTTATAATAATAGTGAAATAAGCAATTCAGGAGATTAAAAACAACTGAAGAGAATTATGCAGCTGAACATCAGAAGGAAGTATTCTGATGTTTTCTGAAGTAAGTAACATAATGAATAATGCTAAAAATGATGTGCCAGTGAGATCAGGAGAGACACAAGTATTTTTACTGTCATCTGTTCTATTCTAAGTTGTGATAAGAAATCCAAGGACTTGAAATAGGCAAGTCAATAAAGTAATGTCTGTAAGGACTAGAAAAAAAATTATCCATGAATAATAGGTTTGTGTTCACAGAAAATATAAAAAAGTGTATAGACTACAGTCCAGTTCAGTTCAGTTCAGTCGCTCAGTCGTGTCTGACTCTTTGCGACCCCATGAACCGCAGCATGCCAGGCCTCCCTGTCCATCACCAACTACCGGAGTTTACTCAAACTCATGCCCATAGAGTCGGTGATGCCATCCAGCCATCTCATCCTCTGTCGTCCCCTTCTCCTCCTGCCCGCAGTCCCTCCCAGCATCAGGGTCTTTTTCAATGAGTCAACTCTTCGCATGATGTGGCCAAAGTATTGGAGTTTCAGCTTCAGCATCAGTCCTTCCAATGAACACCCAGGACTGATCTCCTTTAGGATGGACTGGTCAGATCTCCTTGCAGTCCAAGGGACTCTCAAGAGTTTTCTCCAACACGACAGTTCAAAAGCATCAATTCTTCAGCGCTCAGCTTTCTTCACAGCCCAACTCTCACATCCATACATGACCACTGGAAAAAGTATAGCCTTGGCTAGATGGACCTTTGTTGGCAAAGTAATGTCTCTGCTTTTTAATATGCTATCTAGGTTGGTCATAACTTTCCTTCCAAAGAGTAAGCGTCTTTTAATTTCATGGCTGCAGTCACCATCTGCTGTGATTTTGGAGCCCCCCAGAATAAAGTCTGACACTGTTTCCACTGTCTCCCCATCTATTTCCCAGGAGGCGAAGAGAAGTAACCTACAAAAACTGACACAAAACGCAATCCTTAGATATAAAGAGTAAAAATTGTGAAACCTTGTGGATGACATATTTGTCTATAGGGAAAAATATTAATAATATTCAGGCAATTTTAAAAAAAGCATTTCAACAAGTTTTATTAGATAAATGATTTAATCAATGTCAGTACTAAAATGAGGAGATGATCTAAAAAATTCCCCGAGTTTTTTTTTCAGCTTTCTTGTTGGTGTTTTTTTCTTCTTTTTGAAGACACCATGTTAGAAATTTTAACTGAGAAATTATACAGATGATAGCTAAGAAAATGTAGAAGACATTTTATTATAATGCTAAAATGTTATTTGAAAAAAAGCTAAAAGAAGACCTAAATAAATGGTGATATATCTTATGTATGAATTAGAAAAATGTGAATACTCTTTAAATTAATTTTTATATTGAATACAATTCCCATAACAGACCTAAAAGGATTACTCATGAAAGAAAGTAAAAATTTCATATGAAAATTGATAGTATAAAAATAAAGGAAAGCAGCTGTGAAGGTAACTTAAAGCAATAAATTCTACCTGGTTATAGAAGATAATAGGATATATTACAAATAAATAGTAGTTAAGACAAAGAAATGTTGCTTAGAATAAATCAATATACAAGGAGATTGAATAGATTATGAACACAGCTATGCACATATAGGAAGTCTGTATTTAAAAGAATTGGCATTTCATACTAATGGAGAAATACAGAGCTATATGATGTTACTGGAACACATAGAAACACATATGGTTAAAATATAAATTATTTTCTATTTCAAACCATATGCAAAACCAAATTGAAAATAAATCAACAATAAATCAAAGAGCTACATACAAGAAACAAAACATTGTAATGTCAATATATGAGAATATTTTATCCCAAGAAAATTAAACCACTCAAAATTCATAGTCAAACAAAAATCTGCATAACTCAAAAGCTAATATCAGTATAGCAAAACTAAGACTTCCTGAATAATAAAATTCTTTGCATTAAGTAATGCCTGCCCAGAGATACATAGTCATGTGAAATTTTAACATGTAGAAAATAAAATAATCTTTATACATATATAATCTAATAGAATAGTCATTACATATGCAAAGGCATTTTTTCAGAAGAAATCATTTAAATACTGCATACATTTTAAGTTTTGAATAAAATACAGGAGCACATTATGGAAAAAACAATGCAATACGTAGCCACTTTTGTCTAAAGAGAACTCACAGATTGCAATTTCTTCAGGAACTCAGGCAAAATGAGCTTTTCTGAAGATTTCTTTGTGAGACATGACTTCAAGAAGAGGAAACTTTTATCTATGTTCTGGTAGCTGATGATGTGAGAGACTGAGAGGTTAACACAACACTCTCTCGGGCTGATGTGCTAAGATTTTCTGTGAACTGATGACTGCAGCCATGAAATTAAAAGACGCTTACTCCATGGAAGGAAAGCTATGACCAACCTAGATAGCATATTAAAAAGCAGAGACATTACTTTGCCAACAAAGGTCCGTCTTGTCAAGGCTATGGTTTTTCCAGTGGTCATGTATGGATGTGAGAGTTGGACTGTGAAGAAAGCTGAGGGCCGAAAAATTGATGCTTTTGAACTGTTGAGATTCCCTTGGACTGCAAGGAGATCCAACCAGTCCATCCTAAAGGAGATCAGTCCTGGATGTTCATTGGAAGGACTGATGCTGAAGCTGAAACTCCAATACTTTGGCCACATCATGCGAAGAGTTGACTCATTGGAAAAGACCCTGATGCTGGGAGGGATTAGGGGCAGGGGGAGAAGGGGACGACAGAGGATGAGATGGCTGGATGGCATCACTGACTCAATGAACATGAGTTTGAGTAAACTCCGGTAGTTGGTGATGGACAGGGAGGCCTGGCATGCTGCAGTTCATGGGGTCGCAAAGAGTCGGACACGACTGAGCGACTGAACTGAACTGAACTGAAATGATTGTTCTTTGTCTGTTAGCTCTGCTTCTTCTTTTAAAACTAATCATCCTATCAAAGTAAATTCACTTTGTCATCTTAGGAGATCCCCTTCATTTGTAACCTGAGAAGTCAAGTGAGATCTTTGTATCTGTGTGATGTTTTTGTAACAGAGGCTTGTGAGAGATAGACATGGGGCTTTTATCAAGTAGGAACATATTCAATCTCTTTTCTCCCTTTTAAAAATTTCCTTTTCTTATTTTCTTTCTTTCTCCTTTTCCCCCTCCTTTTCTCCCTCCCTCTCTCCCTCCCTCCCACCTTTCTTTCTCCTTTTCTTCTTTGCTTTCCTTCTTTTCTTCTTTTCTCTCCCTCACTTTTTTCCATAACATGTTTTAGACTAGAGCACCTGAATTGAAATATAGTCCCCTACACAGGAATGGGTTCCATTCTGAGAGTGCATTCATAAGTCCAGCTTGTTCATAAATCCAACAAAATTAACCTAAGTACCCAACTAACACAATCAGCTATACAGTACTTTACTGTAATAGGTTTATAATGCATTTCACATAAAAATAATATATAAAAAATACAAAAAAATTTAAAAATCATCACGTTTAATCTTACAGCGCAGTACCTTGAAAAGTACACTAGTACAGTATAATAGCTGGCATACGGGCCTGGCATTGATGAACAGGCAAGAAGAGTTACTGACCAAAGGAGGGAGGGGAACTGGGAGATGGTAGTACTGAAAGATCATCAGCCTTAGAAGATGGAGGGCAAACTGAAATTTCACTCACACCTGACGATGAAACAAACACATTTGCTGCTTTGAAAGTTCGCAACTTGGAGGTTAGTATGTAGGGAACTTACAGTATTGATCGTTGAAAAGTCTGGAATGATACATTCAGGTTTCCAAGATATTTCTAAGAGTTAAGGACATCTTTGATCAGAAGTGGAAAAAAGAGTCCTTACCCTGTTCACGGCATTCCTGACGTTTCTGTAAGCCTTTGACACTCTTATTCACTAATTCAGAAGTATAGCCTGGAATAGATCTCAACCTGCAACAGGGCTGTAAATACATGAACTTAGACTAATCAGGAGTCAATCCAGCCACCATATAAAAATAGCAACGACCAAAAAAAGGAAACAAACAATAACAACAACAACAACAAAATTAAAACACTTTCAAAGCCAGGTCAGAGTTGTAATAATGATCCTTACTGCACCTGGAATTAAAACGTGCCAGTTACATATTTTATATTTGAAGCTATTTTAATAATAATATGACTTTAAAACTTTCAACTGTATAAAGATTATAAGAAATATTACTTTTGTAATAAAATAGACACAGGGATGGGAATTCCCTGATGGCTCAGCGGGTAAAGAATACACCTGCAATGCAGGAGACACAGGTTCAATCCCTGGGTCAGGAAGATTCCCTGAAGGAGGAAATGGAAACCCGCTCCAGTATTCTCACCTGAAAAATTCCATGGACAGAGAAATCTGTGTTACAGCCCACTGGGTCACAAAGAGTCAGATGTTCCTGTGAGGCTAAGCTCAGGGTGCACTCTGATAGGCACACATACAGATGGATATAGATATTCATTTATCAGACTCCATTGGTTACAATACACATGACCTTAGGAATGTTAAATAAAATGGAATTATTAGGTAGATATAGGGTAGTTTATAGAATTGATGGAGAAATAGACAAGGGCGTATACAGGATAACTCCTGTGATGTCAAGTAAGACCCCATGGTTTGTTATTTTTGAACAGATACCAGAAAATACACAAGCACACATACACACAAAACAACAAAAATACTTCAGTATGAGCTTCTTTCTGCCTGTAGAATGCTTTATAAAAGATTCAACTGCCAGAAGAAATATTAGTCTGACTTAAAGTAAAATCCCTTAAATATCACTGATTGAGTCCCATCAGAAACAGAGTAACTGGAAGTGAGAGCTTTCCTTTAATGGGAATGTGAGGCACTGTTCCCATACATGGGGCAGTATTCTCCCACAAGCAAAATCATCAAATATCTGCTGTCTCACTCATGAATTGCCACTAACTGTAGCATAGGCATATTCTTACTTCCACACATATAATTTCACAATATGTCCACTAAACATTATTTATTGTTATTCCAATATGCTATCTAAGCCAAGTAAGACATAAATAGAGAATAATTTTAATGTTATAGACAAATAAGATTTGTAAATGTGTAGAAAAATAATATACATAAATATAAACTAAATATAGTTGTGCAGAAAATACTTGAGTAAAGGAGTAATCATAATAGTTGAGATAGATATGAATGTTCTTGAGCATGTGGGAAAATAAATTATTTTAAAATTATGCTTGCTTTCCTAAATTTGTATTTCTTGCTTTCTTAAAATTATATGCCAATATTTAACATGGTTGAAAATGTCAAATTATTCAGCTAAATTTAAAATATTATATCTGTACTTAGAAAAAACACAGTCAATTCATGCCTTTTCCATTTAATAGTTATATTCCCAATAGAATATTACTTAAAGTCTCTGAATTTTTCTCCTAAACAGTAAAAGAAACATAATATATCCTATCTACAATATTTTTTAAAGTAGAAATGAAAGGTTCGCAATGAAAGTGATTTCAATGCTTGAGAAATTATTAAATGGTATGTGTTAATGAAAATTTGAAGTAATAACCAAGACTGGAAGGTGAAATTTGAATTCATTTTAAGTTGATGTTAAGATAATCATAGTAGGAATTGAGGGTGAGAATTATTATTATAATCCTTTTCACATTCAAATGAAAGCAGCATACGCCTTTCTTGAAAAATGCTTAAATATATACATAAAAAAATCTCTTTATCATTATACAAGTTGAGTAAAATGCTTTGTACTATTGCTTGATAACTTGATTTAATTCTCTTTGATAGATAAAAGCTTACATTTTAAATATCATCAAATTAATTTAATTTTTCAAACATCTGGCAAGCAGAAACAGCTCACATTGGTAGTGCACTGACCAAATGCAAGATACAGTTCTAGATATTTGAAAACAATAGAAAAAAGACAGAAATGAAAACCTTGTCTTGGATATTTTAATTCAGGGGAAGAGAATCAGGCAGGCATAATGAATAACAAATGTTAAAATAACAGACATAAAATTCATGTAGTTTCTAAATATAATATAAAATTGGAAGGGGGTAAAAAGATTAAAAGTTCTGTGGTAAATGGTTGGGATTTTAAACATAGTAGTCATGATTGCAGTTAGGGGAATGAAAGGATTTGACAAGAAATGTTCTACTGATATTTAGATGAAAGATGTGGGTGGCACAGGTCATTTAGATGACCTAAAGAGTTGTAGTGCAATGCCTCTAAAATGAGAAGAACTATCAGTAGTTGATAACAAGGACAGGAGTGTCAAACAAAAGCAGGGAAGGTTCTTCTGATTCGAATGAAAAACACCCTCAGCTCATAGTGATATCTGGGGCCCCTATATATCTTAAACTAACCTTTTCACAGAATTGAGCTCTCCAGTTTACCTGGTGTGTTGGTGACCAGTAAGAAGAACATGATGGAGAAAGCAGTAAGACATATACACAAGCAATCAGAATGCAGGGAAAGGAAAGAACATCTTTATTTTAGGGAAAAGAACCTGAACACTCAGAAATGAAAGTAATTTGCCCAAGATTACTTGGTTAGTCAGTAGACTGAAACTTTAACACTTTTTCATCTCATTCGAGATGCTTCGTTTGTCATTGGAGATACAAAGTTAAACAGCACACTCATTTTTCTTTTTGTTATTGTTCTTCAAAACGTGGTTTGAAGTCTAGTAGCCATAAAATTGCTTCCATGATGGCTCAGTGGTAAAGATCCTGCCTGCTAATGCAGAAGATGCATGAGACACAGGTTCGATCCCTGGATTAGGAAGATCCCTTAGAGAAGGAAACAGCAACCTCTCCAGTATTCTTCCCTGGAGTATTCCATGGAGAGGGGAGCCTGGCGGGCTACAGTCCAAGGGTTCACAAAAGAGTCAGACATGACTTAGCAATTAAACAACAGCAACTACTACAATCTTAGGTGTGCATGTAATAATGGGGTGTGTGGGAGACAACCTTTTGAACCTGGTTAAGTAGATTTAAAAAGAAGCGAGAGGGATAAAAAGAGATCAAAAGTATAAGCAAGGTTTAACATTCAAGAGCCAAAAGATGAAGTTTATAGAAGAGGAGCCACAATCCTCAATAGTCACAGATTTATATTTTTATGTCAAATATAAATGCAGACACAGATAATGAACAAGAATAAATGTCACAGGAGTTGAGCCATTTTTCTATTACAAATAGATGAATTTTTGTTCACACTGAGAAACTAAACATACCAGATTTGAAAATAAAAATTAAAGAAACACATATAAACAGAAATCAACAACAAAAGGTAACACTTGTGTTAAAGAGTTAGCAAGCTAATGTAGATTAATCAATATTTCAGAAATCTAAGTAAAGAAGACATGAAAATATAGATTGAACCTTAAAACTGATTGTGAACAAGGAAATATTGCCAAGCTGACTTGAGCATAACACAGGAAACAACAGACATGACCTTTGGCCACTGTCAACAGAGAATTAAATAGGAAACCCTCCTCCAGTAAAACTGGAACCAACAGGCTAAATCCTCAGTTTAAGGATGATTAAGAGCTAAGCATTCCCTACTCCCACAAACCCAGTAACCTACAACAGAAATTCTGTTATTTAACAGTAAGCGCAGGAGGAGTAAAAACAAAAATAATGCCTGAGAAGCTGAAATGACTAGCCTGGCCTCAACCAGCTTGTGGCCCAAATTCATAGTAAATAGGTAAATTCAAAATAATCTCAGACAGGGATTAAATTTTAAAATGGCATGATCTGCTAGCGGCTGTGGTGACAAGTAGGAAAGAAAGTAAATCATCTCTGGAAGCATGTACCATCAACATAATCCCAAATTATATCTTTATGCCACTGTTACATCAGTGTCCCTGAGGGAAAGATTTTGGGGCTTCCTATTTTGCCAGTCAGAGTTATTTGTTTTTTATTGGTGTGTGGTTGTTCAGTCGCTAAATTAAATGCAACTTATTGTGACCCCATGGACTGCAGCAGGTCAGGTTCCTTTGTCCTCCATCATCTCCCAGAGTTTGCTCAAATTCAAGTCCATTGAGTCAGTGATGCTATCTAACCATCTTATCGTCTGCTGCCCCTGCCTCCTTTTGCCTTCACTCTTTCACAGCATCTGGGTCTTTCCCATTGAGTCAGTTCTTCAATCAGGTGGCCGAAGCATTGGAGCTTGAGATTCAGCATCAGTCTTAACAATGGATATTCAGGGTTGATTTCCTTTAGGATTGACTGATGTCATCTTCTTGCAGTCCAAGGGACTCTCAAAAGAGTCCTCTTCAGTACCACTATTTGAAAGCATTAATTCTTCCCTGCTCAGCCTTCTTTATAGTCCAACTCTCACATAGCTCTGACCGTAAGGACCTTTGTCAGCAAAGTCATGTCTCTGTTTTTTAATTCTCTGTCCAGGCTTGTCTGTGCTTTCCTTCCAAGGAACAAGTGTCTTTTAATTTCATAGTTGCAATCACCAGGTTTTGTTTTTGCTGATTGCATAGAGCTTTTCCATCTTCAGCTGCAAAGAATATAACTGATCTGATTTCAGTACAGACCATTTGGTGATGTCCATGTGTAGCATCATCTCTTGTCTTTCTTGGAAAAGAATATTTGCAATGACCAGCATTTTCCTTGAAAAAACTTTGTTAGCCTTTACCCTACTGCATTTTGTACTCCAAGGCCAAACTTGCAAGCTATTTTGGATATCTCTTGACTTCCTACTTTTGTATTCTAGTCCTCTGTGATGAAAAGGACTTTTTTTTTTTTTTTTTTAATGTTAGTTCTAAAAGGTGTTGTAAGTCTTCATAGAACGGGTTAATTTCAGCTTCTTTGGCATCAGGCATCAGGTGTGTGGTAAAATCTATTAGCTATCCTGTGTATTATTTCATTTTATGAGTATTACCTAAGAACGAGTCAGTATGCTTAACTTTGTGAAAAAATAATATGATTTATGTTCAACAGCTTTTCTTATGAAAGACTAGAATTTTGGCATATGCTAGGAATAGAATTAGTATACATGATCAATCTTCAATAAAAACCTTGAGCATTCTGTCTCTAATAAACTTCCCTGGATAGTATTTCCATTTTGCTTAGAGGCTGTTTGAATTTTTCATATTAATTTATATGAGCCTTTTATATAATTCATTCTTGGTTCATAAACTCAAGGAAGGCATATGACAAGGTGAAATATGTTGATTTCTAAGAACTTTTTATGCCCATAGGAGACAATAGATCTCCCTTGTGTGTGTATGCTCAATCACTCAGCCATGTCCGACTCTTAGCCACTCCATAGACTGTATGTGGGCCTCCAAGTTCCTCTGTCCATGGAATTTTCCAGGCAAGAATATTGGAGCAAGTCTCCATTCATACTCTAGAGGATCTTCCTGACCCAGGGATCAAAACTGGGTCTCTTGTGTCTCCTGCATTGACACACAGGTTCTTTACCTCTGCACTACCTGCCTTAGTAACTATTAATCTCAATTTGGGAGGAAAATCTTAACAAAATGTTGGTTTTGCAAAGCCTTCAGATCCTCATTCAAGAATCAAAATAATTCCTACTGATAAGAAGTGGTTATGTAGTGAAAATCAGAGGTTGGAAAAGATCAGTACAACCACATAAATAACCATGAGGTAACCATGAGAGGTTACCATGAAAAGGCACCTTTTAGATAAAAGAGTTACATTAGATCGATTTTTTTAACTTTATTTTTTTTAATGAAGGGTAATTGCTTTACAGAATTTTGTTGTTTTCTGTCAAACTTCAACATGATTCAGCCATAGGTATACATGTATCCCCTCCCTTTTGAAGCTCCCTCCCATCTCCTGCGCCATCCCACCCCTCTAGATTGATACAGAGCCCCTGTTTGAGTTTCCTGAGGCATATAGCAAATTTCCTTTGGTTATCTCTTTTACATATGATAGTGTAAGTTTCCATGTTACCTTTCCATCCATCTCCCCTTCTCCTCCCCTCTCCCCATGTCCATAAGTCTATTCTCTATGTCTGTTTCTCCATTGCTGCCCTGTAGGTAAATTCTTCAGTACCATTTTTCTAGATTCCATAAATATGTGTTAGAATATGATATTTCTCTTTCTCTTTCTGACTCACTTCACTCTGTATAATAGGTTCTAGGTTCATCCGCCTCATCAGAACTGACTCAAATGTGTTCCTTTTTATGGCTGAGTAATATTCCATTGTGTATATGTACCACTACTTTTTTATACATTCATCTGTTGATGGACATCTAGGTTGTGTCCATGCTCTAGCTATTGTAAACGTGCTGCAGTGAACAATGGGATACATGTGTGTCTTTTTCAATTTTGGTTTCCTCAGGGTATATGGTGGAGTAGAAGGACTTGCACTCATCTTTTCCTGCAAGAATTCCAAAATTACAACTCGCTGCTGAACGACCACCGATAGGAGAATGTTGGATCCTACCAAAAAAGATACCCATGTCCAAAAGTAAAGGAGAAGCTCCAGCAAGATGGTAGGAGGGGCAAAATCACATTTAGAATCAAACCCCATACTGGCCAGAGATGCTCAGAGGGCTCAAACAAATCTTGTGCACACTAGGACCCAGAGACCCCACAGAGATTGAGACATAACTGTATTTGAGTGTCTCCTGTGGAGGAGGTTTGGGTCAGCAGTGGCTTGCTGCAGGGGCAGGGGCTCTGGGTGCAGCACAACTGGGTATGGCATAAGCCATCTTGGAGGAGGTTGCCACTAACCCCATGATAGAGCCCCCAGAACTTGCATGGGAATGGGGAAACAGACTCTTTGGAGGGCACAAACAGAACATTGTGTAAACCATGACCTAGGAGAAAGGAGCAGTGACTCCACAAGAGACTGACATAGACTTTTCCATGAGTCTCCAGGAGTCCCTGGTGGAGGCATGTGTCGGCAGTGGTTTGCTGCATGGTTGGGGGCACTGAGTGCAGCACTGCATGCATGGAACCTTTTGAAGGAGGTTGCCATTATCTTCATTACCTCCACCATAGTTTGGCCTCAGGTCAAACAATGGGCGGGGGGAGAGGGGGGACACAGCCTTGCCCATCAACAGAGAAATGGAGTAAAGATTTACTGAGCATGGCCTCACCCACCAGAACAAGACCCAGCTTCCCCCTCAGTCAAACTCTCTTATCAGGAAGCTTCCATAAGCCTTTTATCCTTTAATCCTTATTCATCACAGGGCAGACAGAATGAAAACCACAATCACAGAAAACTAACCAAACTAATCACATGGAGCACAGCCTAACTTCCTCAGTGAAACTATGAGCCATGCTATCTAGGGCCTCCCAGGATGGACAGGTCATGGTAGAGAGTTCAGACAAAACGTGATCCACTGGAGAAGGGAATGGCAAACCACTTCAGTATTCTTGCCTTGAGAACCCCATGATCAGTATGAAAAAGGCAAAAAGATAGGAAACTGAAAGATGAACTCCCCAGGTTGGTAGGTGCCCAATATGCTACTGGAGATTGGTGGAGACATAACCCCAGAAAGAATGAAGAGAAAGAGCCAAAGAAAAAACAACACCCAGTTGTGGATGTAGCTGGTGACAGAAATAAAATCCAATGCTGTAAAGATAAATATTGCATAGGAACCTGGAATGTTAGTTCCATGAACCAAAGCAAATTGGAAGTGGTCAAACAGGAGATGGCAAGAGTGAACATCTACATTTTAGGAATCAGTGAACTAAAATGGATTGGAATGGGTGAATTTAACTCAGATGACCACTATATCTACTACTGTGGCAGGAATCCCTTATAAGAAATGGGGTAGCCATCATAGTCAACAAAAGAGTCCAAAATGCAATACTTGGATGCAATCTCAAAAAACGATAGAATGATCTCTGTTCATTTTCAAGGCAAACCATTCAATATCATGGTAACCCAAGCCTATGTCCTTAACAGTAATGCTGAAGAAGTTGAAGTTGAACAGTTCTATGAAGACCTACAAGACCTTCTAGAATTAACACCCCCCAAAAATATGTCCTTTTCATTATAGAGGACTTCAATGCAAAAGTAGGAAGTCAAGAGATACCTGGATTAGCAGGCAAATTTGGCCTTGGAGTAGAAAATAAAGCAGGGCAAAGGCTAACAGAGATTTTCTAAGAGAATGCATTCGCCATAGCAAACACCCTCTTCCAACAACACAAGAGAAGACTCTAGATGTGGACATCACCAGGTGGTCAATACCAAAATCAGATTGATCATATTCTTTGCAGCCTAGGATAGAGAAGCTCTATATAGTCAGTAAAAACAAGACTGGGTGCTGACTGTGGCTCAGATCATGAACTCCTTATTGCCAAATTCAGATTTAAATTGAAGAAAGTAAAAAAAAAAAAAAAAAAAAATTGAAGTAGGGAAAACCACTAGAACATTCCAGTATGATCTAAATCAAATCCCTTATGATTATACAGTGAAAGTGACAAGTAGATTCAAGGGATTAGATCTGTTAGACAGAGTGCATCTCTCAGGTTTCCCAGCATCCAGTCCAAACTCTTCATGCCAAATAGATGAGGAAACATAAGAAACAGTGAGAGACTTTATATTGTGACAGCAGATGGTGACTGCAGCAGTGAAATTAAAAGATGTTTTCTCCTTGGAAGAAAAGCTATGATCAACCTAGACAGCATATTAAAAAAGCAGAGACTTTACTTTGTCAACAAAGGTCCATCTAGTCAAAGCTATGGTTTTTGCAGTAGTCATGTATGAACGTGAGAGTTGGACTATAAAGAAACTGAACACCAAAGAACTGATGCTTTTGAAGTGTGGTGTTGGAGAAGACTCTTGAAAGTCCCTTGGACAGCAAGGAGATCCAACTAATCCATCCTAAAGGAAATCAGTTCTGAATAGCCATTGGAAGGACTGATGATGAAGCTGAAACTCCAGTACTTTGGCCACCTGATGCAAAGAACTGACTCACTAGTAAAGACCTTGATGCTGAGAAAGATTGAAGGTAGGAGGAAAAGGGGATGGGACAACAGAGGATGAGATGGTTGGATGGCATCACTGACTCACTGGACATGAGTTTGAGTAAGCTCCAGGTGTTGGTGATAAACAGGGAAGCCTGATGTGCTGCAGTCCATGGGGTCGCAAAGAGTTGGACACAACTGAGCAACTAAACTGAACAGGGTATTTGTCTAGAAGTGGGATTGTTGGGTCATATGCTGGTTTTATTCTTAGTTTTTTAAGGAATCTTCACACCGTCTTCCATAGTGGCTGTATCAATTTCCATTCCCACCAGCAGTGCACGAGTGTTCCCCTTTCTCCACACCCGTACTAGCATTTATTGTTTGTAGACTTTTTGATGATGGCCATTCTGAACATTGTGGGGTGATATCTCATTGTGGTTTTGAAAGAGTCAATTCCTAGGCAGGTTGATAAGAATTCCAGGGGTCCCCCAGGGGATAGGGGTCTGGGGTTCTCAAGGAGGAGATAGGGGTCTGGAATTCTCAAGGAGGAGGAAAGAACAAACACACTTTTTTTTTTCCCCCTTCTCTACATTCCTTAGTCTCAGTCACACAAAAAATCTTTTTGTTTAAGATCAGAACTGATGATTACACAACAAACAACTCAGTTTAAACTCTGTACTAGAGATTATACAACAATGTATCCTGCTTCAGAATAGTTTCTCCACCTCAAAAGCCTTCTGACTAATCCTGATATCTTAGAATGTATATGATGGGAGTGGGTCTGGTAGGATCTTTTTATTGTTATGTTCTCATCCTGTTATCCTAAAATGTAAATTGTGGGAGTGGGTCTGGTAAAACTTTTACAACCTTGAGACATTCTTTTGATTTAGTGTAATAACTAATTTTAAAAGTGTGTAATTCCTTTGCTAAAGACTAGCGAAGGGGGCACTCTCCATCCCCCTTCTGATGTCTATCTCAGAAGCATTCTCTGTCATTTTTTTCACTTTATTAAAACTCAGCTACACAAAACCTCTTGGGGAATCAAGCCTGGTCCCTGGTCCCAAAGCTAAATCTTCTATGGAGATCATGAATCTGACATCCTTTACCCTAAGCTATCATTTTGATTTGAATTGCTCTAGTAATAAGTGATGTTGAACATCTTTTCATGTTTGTTAGCCATCTGTAGGTCTTCTTTGGAGAAATGTCTATTTAGCTCTTTTTCCCACTTTTTGATTGGGTTGTTTGTTTTTCCGACATTGAGTTGTATGTGTTGTCTGTATATTTTGCAAATTAACCCTTTGTCAGTTATTTCACTTGCTACTCTTTTCTCCCATTCTGAGGGTTGTCTTTTCACCTTGCTTATAGTTTCCTTTGTTGTTCTTAACCTTTTAAGATTAATCAGGTCCCATTGTTTACATTTGTTTTTATTTCTCTTACTCTAGGAGGTGGGTCATAGAGGATCTTGCTTTGATTTATGTCATCCAGTGTTCTGCCTATGTATTCCTCTAAGAGTTTTAACCTTTCTGGTCTTATATTTAGGTCTTTAACCCACTTTGAGTTTAACTTTGTGTATGGTGTTAGTTCAGTTCAGTTCAGTCGCTCACTCGTGTCCGAATCATTGTGACCCCATGAACCACAGCACGCCAGGACTCCATGTCCATCACCAACTCCCAGAGTCCACCCAAACCCATGTCCATTGAGTCGGTATAACATCCAACCATCTCATCCTCTGTTGTCCCCTTCTCCTCCTGCCCTCAATCTTTCCCAGCATCAGAGTCTTTTCAAATGAGTCAGCTCTTCGCATGAGGTGGCCAAAGAATTGTAGTTTCAGCTTCAACATCAGTCCTTCCAATAAACACCCAGGACTGATCTCCTTTAGGATGGACTGGTTGGATCTCCTGGCAGTCCAAGGGACTCTCAAGAGTCTACTCCAACACCACAATTCAAAAGATCAACTGTTCAGCACTCAGCTTTCTTTATAGTCCAACTCTCACATCCATACATGACAACTGGAAAAACCATAGCCTTGACTAGATGGATTTTTGGTGGCAAGTGATGTCTCTCCTTCTCAACACGCTGTCTAGGTTGGTCATAACTTTTCTTCCAAGGAGTAAGCGTCTTTGAATTTCATGGCTGCAATCACCATCTGCAGTGATTTTGGAACCCAGAAAAATAAAGTCAGCTACTGTTTCCACTGTTTCCCCATCTATTTGCCATGAAGTGATGGATCCGGATGCCATAATCTTAGTTTTTGGGATGTTGAGCCTTAAGCCAACTTTTTCACTCTCCTCTTTCACTTTCATCAAGAGGCTTTTCAGTTCTTCACTTTAAGGGTGGTGGCATCTACATATCTGATGTTATTGATATTTCTCCCGACAGTCTTGATTTCAGCTTGTGCTTCTTTCAGCCCAGCGTTTCTCATGATGTACTCTGCATATAAGTTAAATAAGCAGGGTGACAATATACAGCCTTGACACACTCCTTTTCCTATTTGGAACCAGTCTGTTGTTCCATGCCCAGTTCTAACTGCTGCTTCCTGAACTGCATGCAGGTTTCTCAAGAGGCAGGTCAGTGGTCTGGTATTCCCATCTCTTTCAGAATTTTCCACAGTTTATTGTGATCCACACAGTCGAAGGCTTTGGCGTAGTCACCTTTTCCTATTTGGAACCAGTCTGTTTTTCCATGCCCAGTTCTAACTGCTGCTTCCTGAACTGCATGCAGGTTTCTCAAGAGGCAGGTCAGGTGGTCTGGTGTTGCCATCTCTTTCAGAATTTTCCACAGTTTATTGTGATCCACACAGTCGAAGGCTTTGGCGTAGTCAATACAGCAGAAATACATGTTTTTCTGGAAATCTCTTGCTTTTTTGATGATCCAGTGAATGTTGACAATTTGATCTCTTGTTCCTCCGCGTTTTTTAAAACCAGCTTGAACATCTGGAAGTTCATGGTTCACGTATTGCTGAAGCCTGGCTTGGAGAATTTTGAGCATTACTTTAGTAGCATGTGAGATGAGTGCAATTCTGCAGTAGTTTGAGCATTGGCATTGCTTTCTTAGAGATTAGAAAGAAAACTGACATTTTCCAGTGCTGTGGTCACTGCTGAGTTTTCCAAATTTGCTTGCATATTGAGTGTAACACGTTCATAACATCATCTTCCAGGATTTGGGATAGCTCAACTGGAATTCCATCACCTCCACTAGCTTTGTTCGTAGTGATGCTTCCTAAGGCCCACTTGACTTCACATTCCAGGATGTCTGACTCTAGGTGAGTGATCACATCATCGTGATTATCTGGGTCATGAAGATCTTTTTTGTACAGTTCTTCTGTGTATTCTTGCCACTTCTTCTTAATAACTTCTGCCTCTGTTAGGTCCCTACCATTTCTGTCCTTTATTGAGCTCATCTTTGTATGAAATGCTCCCTTGGTATGTCTAATTATCTTGCAGAGATCTCTAGTCTTTCCCATTCTGTTGTTTTCCTCTATCTTTTGCATTGATCACTGAAGAAGGCTTTCTTTTTTTTTTTTTTTTTTTTTTGAAGAAGGCTTTCTTATCTGTCCTTGCTATTCTTTAAAACTCTGCATTCAAATGGGTATATATTTCCTTCTCTCCTTTGCTTTTCACTTTCCTTCTCTTCACAGCTATTTGTAAGGCTTTCTCACACAGCCATTTTGCTTTTTTGCATTTCTTTTTCTTGGGGATAGTCTTGATTCCTGTCTCCTGTACAGTGTCACGAACCTCCATAAATAGTTCAACTAGGCACTCTCTCTGTCAGATCTAGTCCCTTAGATCTATTTCTCACTTCTACTGTATAGTCATAAGGGATTTGATTTAGGTCATACCTGAAAGGTCTAGTGGCTTTCTCCATTTTCTTCAATTTCAGTCTGAATTTGGCAATAAGGAGTTCATGATCTGAGCCACACTCAGCTCCCGGTCTTGGTTTTGCTGCCTGTATAAAGCTTCTCCATCTTTGGCTGCAAAGAATATAATCAATATGACTTCAGTGTTAACCATCTGGTGATGTCCAAGTATAGAGTCTTGTCTTGTGTTGTTGGAAGAGGGTGTTTGCTATGACCAGTGCATTCTCTCAGCAAAACTCTATTAGCCTTTGCCCTGCTTCATTTTGTACTCCAAGGCCAAATTTGCGTGTTACTCCAGGTGTTTCTTAACTTCCTACTTTTGCATTCCAGTCCCCTATAATGAAAAGGACATCTTTTTTGGGTGTTAGTTCTAGAAGGTCTTGTAGGTCTTCATAGAATGTATGGTGTTAGGAAGTGTTCTAATTTCATTCTTCTACATGTAGCTGTCCATTTATCCCATCACCACTTGTTGAAGAGTCTGTCTTTGCCTCATTGCTTCTTTTGCCTCCATTTTCAAAAATAAGGTACCCATAGGTGCATGGGTTTATTTCTGGGCTTTCTATCTTGTCCCTTTGGTCTAAAGGTTGTTACTTGCCAGTACCATACTCTCTTGATGACTGTAGCTTTGTAGTATAATCTGAAATTGATTCTTCCAGCTCCATTCTTCTTTCTCAAGACTGCTTTGACTATTCGGGGTCTTTTGTGTTTCCATATGAATTGTGAATTTTTTTGTTTTAGTTCTGTGAAAAAATGCCATTGGTACGTTGATAGGGATCACATTGAATCTGTAGATTGTGTTTGGTAGTGTAGTCATCTTCACAATATTGATTCTTTCTACCCAAGACCATGGACTACCTCTCCATCTGTTTATGTCATCTTTGATTTCTTTCATTAGTGTCTTGTAATTTTCTGTGTACAGTTCTTTTGTTTCCTCAAGACCATGGACTACCTCTCCAACTGTTTATTTCATCTTTGATTTCTTTCATTAGTGTCTTGTAATTTTCTGTGTACAGTTCTTTTGTTTCCTTAGGTAATTTTATTCTTAGATATTTAAAATACTTTTTGTTGCAATGGGATTGATGCCTTAGTTTTTCTTTCTATATACTAACAATTTTTCATTGTTAGTATATAGAAATGCAAGGATTTTGTATCCTGCAACTTTGCTAAATTCACTGATTAGCTCTAGTCCCACCTCCAAGGAGCGGCTGCTGTGGGGCACAGGAGGGCAGAGAGGAGCTACTCCATGTTCAAGGTCAGGAGGGGCGGCTGTGAGAAGATACCCCTCGTCCAAGGTAAGGAGCAGTGGCTGTACTTTGCTGGAGCAGCCGTGAAGAGATTCCACACGTCCGAGGTAAGAGAAACCCACGTAAGATGGTAGGTGTTGCGAGAGGGCATCAGACACACTAAAACCATAATCATAGTAAACTAGACAATCTGATAACAGGACCACAGTCATGTCTAACTCAATGAAACTAAGCCATGCTGTGTGGGGCCACCCAAGACAGTTGGATCATGGTGGAGAGGTCTGACAGAATGTGGTCCACTGGAGAAGGGAATGGCAAACCACTTCAGTATTCTTGCCTTGAGAACCCCATGAACAGTATAAAAAGGCAAAATGATAGGATACTGAAAGAGGAACTCCCCAGGTTGGTAGGTGCCAAATACGCTACTCGAGATCAGGGGAGAAATAACTCCAGAAAGAATGAAGGGATGGAGCCAAAGCAAAAACAATACCCAGTTGTGGCTGGAACTGGTGATGGAAGCAAGGTCCAATGCTGTAAAGAGCAATATTGCATAGGAACCTGGAATGTTAGGTCCATGAATCAAGGCAAATTGGAAGTGGTCAAACAGGAGATGGCAAGAGTGAATGTCGACATTCTAGGAATCAGCGAACTAAAATGGACTGGAATGGGTAAATTTAACTCAGATGACCATTATATCTACTACTGTGAGCAAGAACCCCTTAGAAGAAATGGAGTAGCCATCATGGTCAACAAAAGAGTCTGAAAGGCAGTACTTGGATGCAATCTCAAAAACGACAGAATGATCTCTGTTCATTTCCAAGGCAAACCATTAAATATCATGGTAATCCAAGCCTATGCCCCAACCAGTAACGTTGAAGAAGCTGAACTTAAATGGTTCTATGAAGACCTACAGGATCTTTTAGAACTAACACCCAAAAAGATGTCCTTTTCATTATAGGGGACTGGAATGCAAAAGTAGAAAGTCAAGAAACACCTGGAGTAACAGGCAAATTTGGCCTTGGAGTACAAAATGAAGCAGGGCAAAGGCTAATAGAATTTTTCCAAGAGAACCCACTGGTCATAGCAAACACCCTCTTCCAACAACACAAGAGAAGACTCTACACATGGACATGACCAGATGGTCAACACCAAAATAAGACTGATTATATTCTTTGCAGCCAAAGATGAAGAAGCTCTATACAGGCAGCAAAAACAAGACCGGGAGCTGACTGTGGCTCAGATCATGAACTTCTTATTGCCAAATTCAGACTTAAACCAAAGTAAGTAGGGAAAACCTCTAGACCATTCAGGTATGACCTAAATCAAATCCCTTACGACTATACAGTGGACGTGAGAAATAGATTTAAGGGACTAGATCTGATAGACAGAGAGCCTGATGAACTATGGACGGAGGTTCGCGACATTGTACAGGAGACAGGGATCAAGACCATCCCCATGGAAAAGAAATGCAAAAAGGCAAAACGGTTGTCTGAGGCAGCCTTACAAATGGCTATGAAAGGAAGGGAAGCAAAATGCAAAGGAGAAAAGGAAAGGTATTCCCATTTGAATGTAGAGTTCCAAAGAATATCCAGGAGAGATAAGGAAGCCTCCTCAGTGATCAATGCAAAGAAATAGAGGAAAACAACAGAATGGGAAAGACTAGAGATCTCTTCAAGAAAATTAGAGATATCCAAGGGAAACTTTCAGGCAAAGATGGCTTCGATAAAGGACAGAAATAGTATGGACCTAACAGAAGCAATTAAGAAGAGGTGGCAAGAATACACAGAAGAACTGTACAAAAAAGATCTTCACGACCCAGTAATCACAACGGTGGTGATCACTCACCTAGAGCCAGACATCCTGGAATGTGAAGTCAAGTGGGCCTTAGAAGTGATCACTACGAACAAAGCTAGTGAATGTGATGGAATTCCAGTTGAGCTATTTCAAATCCTGAAAGATGATGCTGTGAAAGTGCTGCACTCAATATGCCAGCAAATTTGGAAAACCTAGCAGTGGCTACAGGACTGGAAAACGTCCATTTTCACTCCAATCCCTAAGAAAGGCAATCCGAAAGAATGCTGAAGCCAGCACGCAATTGCACTCATCTCACACACAAGTAAAGTTTTGCTCAAAATTCTCCAAGCCAGGCTTCAGCAATACGTGAACCCTGAACTTCCAGATGTTCAAGCTGGTTTTAGAAAAGGCAGAGGAACAAGAGATCAAATTGCCTACATTCACTGGATCATCAAAAAAGCAAGAGAGTTCCAGAAAAACATCTATTTCTGCTTTATGGACTACGCCAAAGCCTTCGACTGTGTGGATCACAATAAACTGTGGAAAATTCTGAAAGAGATGGGAATATCAGACCACCTGACCTACCTCTTGAGAAACCTGCATGCAGTTCAGGAAGCAGCAGTTAGAACTGGGCATGGAAAAACAGACTGGTTCCAAATAGGAAAAGGAGTGTGTCAAGGCTGTATATTGTCACCCTGCTTATTTAACTTATATGCAGAGTACATCATGAGAAACGCTGGGCTGAAAGAAGCACAAGCTGGAATCAAGACTGTCGGGAGAAATATCTATAACCTCAGATATGCAGATGGCACCACCCTTATGGCAGAGTGAAGAAGAACTGAAAAGCCTCTTGATGAAAGTGAAAGAGGAGAGTGAAAAAGTTGGCTTAAAGCTTAACATTCAGAAAACTAAGACCATGGCATCTGGTCCCATCACCTCATGGGAAATAGATGGGGAGACAGTGGAAACAGTGTCAGACTTTATTTTTTGGGGCTCCAAAATCACTGCAGATGGTGACTGCAGCCATGAGTAAGCCTTCCAAGCTTACTGCTTGGAAGGAAAGTTATGACCAACCTAGATAGCATATTAAAAAGCAGAGATATTACTTTGCCAACAAAGGTCCATCTGGTCAAAGCTATGGTTTTTCCAGTGGTCATGTATGGATGTGAGAGTTGGACTGTGAAGAAAGCTGAGCGCCAAAATATTGATGCTTTTGAACTATGGTGTAGGAGAAGACTCTGAGAGTCCCTTGGAGTGCAAGGAGATCCAACCAGTCCATCCTAAAGGAGATCAGTCCTGGGTGTTCATTGGAAGGATGATACTGAAGCTGAAACTCCAGTACTTTGGCCACCTCATGCGAAGAGTTGACTCATTGGAAAAGACCCTGATGCTGGATGGGATTGGGGGCAGAAGGAGAAGGAGATGGTAGAGGATGAGATGGCTGGATGGCATCACCGACTCAATGGGCATGAGTTTGAGTAAACTCCAGGAGCTGGTGATGGACAGGAGGCCTGGCGTGCTGCGATTCATGGGGTCGCAAAGATTCGGACATGACTGAGGAACTGAACTGAACTGAACTGAATTTTCTATTATCTTTAGGGTTTTCTGTGTACAGTATTATGTCATCTGCAAACAGTGAGAGCTTTATTCTTCTTTTCCTATCTGGATTCCTTTTATTTCTTTTTTTTCTCTGATAGCTGAACTTAGGACTTCCAGAACTATGTTGAATAATAGAGGTAAAAGCGGACGCCCTTGTGTTTTTCATGATCTTAGGGAATATGCTTTCAATTTTTCACCATTGAGAGTAATGTTTGCTGTAAGTTTATCATATATGGCCTTTACTATGTTGAGGTAGGTTCCTTCCATGCCCATTTTTTGAAGAGCTTTAATTATAAATTGGTGCTGAATCTTGTCAAAAACTTTTTCTGCATCTATTGAGATGATCATATGGTTTTTAATCTTTCAGTTTATTAATATGGTTTATCACATTGATTGATTTGCATATATTGAAGAATCTTTGCATTCCTGGAATAAAGAGCAACTTGATCATGGTGTATGAACTTTTTGATGGGTTGTTGAATTCTGTTTGCTAAAATTTTTGTTGAGGATTTTTGCACCTATGTTCATCAGTGATATTGGCCTGTAGTTTTCTTTTTTTGTGAGTTCTCTTTGTCTGGTTTTGCTATCTGGGTGATGGTGGGTTCATTTAAAGAGAGGGAGAAAAGAAGATTTATATACATTAAAGATTAACTACAAGAGGAAGAGAGGAGTAGGAAAAGCAAACAAAGGAATAATGAAAAAACTATAATATATTTAAAAAATTAAAAATTAAAATTAAAAAAATGAGAAAATAAAAAAGGAAAACTCAACAGAATTGCAAAAGCCCAACATAGAGGCAGAGGTTTATAACAACACTGAAAAATGTGACTGAGAAAAAAATAAAAGCTGATAAGGTTAGTTAGATTTCATAGTGCCAATAAAATCGACAACTACAACAGACGTGGGGGAAAGAAAAAAAAGTAATCCAAAACAATCTACATTATAAGTCAAAACATAGGAATAATAACTGTTTTTCTTGAGTCATTGCTGTCAGAGTCCTTTCCCTTGCTGTGAGTCACAGCCCACCTCACCACCCTAGGACGCCCTCCAACGCTGCGTTGATCTCTGGACCTGCTGTGGGGGCACCCCAGATTCTAATCTGGTCCTACTCCTGTGTCTTGCCTCCAATGTCTACAGCCATCAGAACTAGTGCGTTTTCTTTTGTGGGAGCTCTCAGTGACCTTTTATATATTCCATAGACACAGACTCTGCCTAGTTGATCATGTGGGTTTAATCTGCAGCTTGCACAGCTGGTGGGAAGGTTTTGGGTCTTCTTCCTTAGCCACACTGCCCCTGGGTTTCCATTGTGGTTTTATTTCCACCTCTGCATGTGGGTCGTCCACTGGGATTTACTCCTGAGGCTGCCCTGGAGGCCTTGGGTTTGCCCCTGTGAGGGCCAGGTGTGGACGTGATGTAGCTGCTTGGGTCACAGGGGTTCTGGCAGCACCAGGTACTCAGGGGAGTTGGCAGCTAGGGCAGCAGGAAATATAGTGCTTTAGAAGGTTATGGCAATCAGTATTGGCCAACATGCTCCAGTATTCTTGCCTGGAGAACCCCTCTCCCTGACAGAGAAGCCTGGCAGGCCACAGTCTACAGGGTCTCAAAGAGTCAGACACTACCGAAGCGACTCTGCAAGCTTGGACGCAAGATTTTTCGCCTGTGGCAGCTCTGCCCCAGTGAGAGTTGAGCGTGATGGTGGCACAACTGCTTGGCTTGTGGGGACCTTAGTGGCTCCAAGTGTGCAGGGACACAGACTGCCTCTGCCGCAGGAGTTACGGCCCTATCAGAGTCTTTTTCCGAGCCTCTTGTAGCTAGCAATTGGAAGGCTTCTTTGGCCAGTATTTCTCTGTAGCTTCTCCCATGCAAGCAATTAAAGGGCTCCCTTGCCTGGGGTCTTCTCTGTTGTTCAGCATGTCAGGCACATAGAGGGCCCCCTGGCTGGGGTCCTACTCTGTAGATCAGGGCATCAGGCACTTAAAGGGGCACCCTCTGTGGGGTCCTGCTCTGTAGACCAATGTGTCAGGGTTTGATGGGCCAGCCTCTCTATTGTTCAGCTGTCCATGCTGGTGTGTGGGGAGAGAGAGGCTATGGTGATGGGTCCACCCCCTACGCATGACTCAGCAGTATCACCTTGCTTCCACGGTTGCCTGGCTTTCCTCCACAGGCATTTCCCACCACAATCTTCCTCCTCACATCCCCTCAATCCATCTCTCCACAGTCAACAGCAACCCTTGCCCTGGGATTGCTCCACTATCCCTAAACTCCAGCTCCCAGCCACTCTGCCTTCCAGGAGACCTGCATCCCTGTCCAAGTTATGTATGACTGTGGCAAGGATTATCTGATTCTCCTTTCATTTAGGCTGCCACAGATCAGCTGTTTCACTCTCAGCCTTAAATATTTCTCCTCTGACTCAGATAATTGCCCTGATATGGGGATGAGACCCCTGTTTTGGTTCCCCCACCTGCCGAGGGCAGGTCCAGTCCTTCTAACACTCCTGTTTCCCCCACCGCCCCACCCCCAGTTCCTTTGTCCTACTGAGTTTTGCGTGCTTCTATATATTCTTTTCCACTGGTCATGTACTCCTATCCTGCTTTCAGCTGGTGTTCTGCATGCACTTCTGTGTCTAAAGGTGTGTTCCTGATGTATCCGTGGAGAGAGATGTACTCCACATCCACCTACTCTCCCGCCATCTTGTTCTCCCTTAGATCTGATTTTTACTAAATGTAAGCAACTATTTTTGTACTGTTCATTCTCCAAAGTTCCATGTTTATTTTTTTGAATTTAAGACATTGTTTATTGCTAAATTATCTGTTTACTACCACGTATATTAATTCTTATAGAGGAAGGAGAAGATTTATTCTCACTGTCTGCTCAGAAGCCATGATGATAAACAAGATTTAGGAAAACAAAAAGTGGTTGGGGTAATAGAAATAAGAATATGATAGTCATCTGTCTAGATTATATGTCAGGCTGTTTAGAATCCGCTATACTTTTTTTCCACAACAATTTCCCATGCTTTTTTCCCAAAGATAATTAAGTATAATACTATCAAGACTATGTCTTCATCAAGATTCCCTTAAAATTTTCTCCTTTTGCAACTAAATTTTATAAATCAATTTTACCATAGCATTCTTTAATTCTTTAGCTCTTATAATTACCCAAGTCTGAGGTGATAAAACTAAAGTGGAAAAAGAATGGGGCATACTTGCTTTGAAAGAATGCTACTGCTTCTTTGTATTAAATTGCTTCAATAAAGAATGAATTGGCACTTTATAGTCATTTAATTAGGAAAAGAGTATTTTTATCTCATATCACAACTTACAACACAGTGACTTTAATGGTTCTGCTCACTTAATTATGTCAACAATTAAGAGACTGTTAAACTCTAAGCTATAACTTGTCTTGTTGAATTTGATTCATTTTACTGGCCTTCTTATATCTATCTCAATTGATTCCTTTAAGTATTTGGATATAAACAATGTTATAGTAAAGTGATACAGATGCTCTTATTTTGATTGGATAGGCTGTGATTTACTTTAAAAATAAGAGTTAAACTGTGATATGTAACTTAAATATACTATTTAACTCTATTTATGTCATACTATTTTTTGATGATTCAGAATTATTACATGTGAATTCTGTGTGTGGCATTTATGAACACAATGCCCTGAGGTATTTTCTTAATCTCTTTAAACCACAATGTCATTGTTATCTAAGAGAAGATTCATTACACAATAGGAACTACTCCTTAAAATTTTGTTACAGATTAATGAGATTAAACCGTGTTCATGAGATAAAACCCATAAAATGCTTATCATTGACTAATTACTCAGTGAAAGTTAATTCTAATTATATTATTTTTTCTTTCTTCCCATTATATGTTAGTCCCCTTGCATAAAGACTGTCTGTCAGTCACTAGATAATGTATTTTCTCAAAGTTTGGCTTGCAGTGCTTCTCACTGTATATCCTTTCCCTTGGAAATCTTATCCACATACACCTACAACCAATCTTTCCATATTTATGATGGACCTGAATATGAATTTCAATATATATCATTCCTGTAACTCTACTTCAGTATTTCCAAATAAGTAGGCAATATTATTATAAGGGCATTTTAAAACAGCTCAACATTGGTTTGAAAAAAAAAAACAACCATAATATTCATCTATAATCTTGATTTATACTAGCAATTTTTTGTTAATCTTTTCCCCAAACCTCTTATTTATTTTTTAAAATTATTTATTTATTTATTTATTTTTGGCTGTGCTGGATCTCCATTGTTTTTGGGCTTTTCTCAAGTTGTGGTGAGCAGGGGTGGTGTGGGCTTCTCATGGTGGTTTCTCTTGTTGTGGAGCATGTGCTCTAGGACACCTGGGCTCAGTAGTGGTGGCACATGGGCATAGTAGCTGTGATTCCCGGAAATTAGAGCACAGACTCAATAGTTGTGGCACATGGGCTTAGTCTCTCCCAGGCATGTGAGGTCTTCTTGGAACAGGGATCAGACACATGTCTCCTGCATTCAGGCAGATTCTTTACCACTGAGCTACCAGGGAAGCCCTATAAAAACATTCTTCACTCAAGGTGTTATTTGTCATCTATTGTTGTAGAGATGTCATTGTTGATGCTTCCTACTTCTTCATTGTTCTATATCTGATCATTCAGCAAACACAGATTGAAACACATAAATTCTTATTAAATATACTCATTTTTCTTAAAATTTGATGTTCTCTCATATTTCAACATTTCATCTTTTCCCATTAAGACAGCTTCTATTACCTTCTTACTGATATCTCCACATGCACTCAACCTTTAGACCCCGCTTCATCATTCCCAATATTAGAGCCAAAGAGATCTTAGTAAAATGTATGTATAATTGTAACAACCCTCTGCAAAATAGCCTTCTATCTGTTTTCACTGGGAAAGAATTGATGGAGTATGAATTTGAGAATACAGGCATGAGCCTGATTTGTCTATTAAAAATACTTGACTCTTAGAAAAGCTACATTTGCCAACATTCTTGACTACTTACTAAAAACCAGGCACTGAATGAAGCATACAATAGGCATTATCTCATTCAATGCTGGCAAAAATTCCTTGAGATTGCTAATAACCTTAATTATTGCCATTTTAACAGTAAAGAAACTAAGATATTAATATTAAACAAAATGGTCAAACTATTATATATAGAAAAACCTAAAAATTTTTAGAACTAATAAACAAATTCAGTAAAGTTGCCCGATACAAAATCAGCATACATGTGTTTTTATACACTGACAACAAACTGCCTGTAAAGGAAATTAAGGAAACAGTCTCACTTACAATATCACCAAAAATCATAAAATACTTATGAATAAAGTGAACTGAGGTGTTGAAAGAGTTATGTACCACAAATTACAAAACATTGATGAAAGAAATCAAACAAGAACAAATCCCATCATGTTTGACAACATGGATGAACCTATAGGACATTAAGGTAAGTGAAGTAAGGCAGTCACTGAAAGACTTCATGATTCCACATATATGATACATCTAAAATATTGAAACTGATAGATTCAAAGAGTAGGGTGGTGGTTATAAGGGCTGGGGTAGGGGGCAAGAAATGGAGAGTTACGAATCAATGGACATGGAGTTTCAGTTCAACAAGACTAATTCTAGAGAGCTGTGAGGTGTGCCTATAGTCAACAATAATTTTGTACCCGTAAAATTTGTTAAGAGGATAGATACAATGTTAAGTTTTCTTATCAGAATGAAATAACTTTTAAAAATTGGTCAAATCGCTTCAATAATGAGTAATGTAGCATTAATGCCTAGCTGATGTGTTTGTTTTTAACCCTATTTTTGAAGAAGAATGCTTACAGTAGGGAAATTGTTGCATGCAAATGTGAGCGGATTGACTTTATTTCATAAATATTATTTTATCAAATAAGTGAGAGTTCTAAATAGAGAAAATATAGAAAAGAACTGCCATACTTTAGCCAAGGGAAAAAAAAAATAAAACTCTTACTGTCTGTTTAGTGAAATAAGAAACATTTCAGAAATTAAAGCTAGTGTGGTAAGATGGCTAGATGACTCATCAGTGTCTAGGAACTGATTAGGGTCTGGAGTTATTAGATAAACAGGAATAGATGATAACTCTTTATTGTCTTTAATTGCTGGGAGGTGGAACTAAGCATAAAAGTTAAAAAAAGCATTAAAAAAGCATAAAACTAAGCACAAAAGCTAAATGAGCACAAGATTTTTAAAAAGAGAAAAGATCATGCTATCTAACCACAGTCATACACACACATACAAACATACTCTCTTGACAGAATACCATATCTTTTGTTAAACTGTGTTTCTAACTGAGGTCAAACGTAAATAATCCTTAAGAATTTATTTATCATAACTTTTATTTAAACTTCAATGGAAAATTAAAACAAAACAGAAAAAAATTTTCATAACCAAGTGTCTAAAGGGCCTCCTTGTATGAGCTTTAGCTAAAAGTGTATTTATATGCATTAAAAATTACAAACCACAAGAGGAAATGAACTGACATGGGAGAAGTGTTCTACATAATAAAACTATAGGTCAGCCTTAAATAAATGATTATTACTGGTGTCATTGGAATTCAGTACCTGTGACCAACAGGTAATTAGAAAGTAGAGCATGATGGAATGTTAATAAGGTGAAGGAACAGTCAGTAATAATTTCCATTTTCTGATCTGACTAATGAGGTGGATAGTGATACCATCTACTAAGCTAAAAATGCAAAAGAAGATGTTAGGTAAAAACTGCATGTAAAGTTTGGCACATTAGATTTGGAGACACCAGTGTCGAATTGATTTTCTTCATCATCCTGAGCTGCTATAACAAAATACCATTGACTGAGTGACTTAAACTATTTTCTCACAGGTTTGGAGGTTAGGAAATTGAAGACTAAAGTGCCAGCTGATTTGATTCCTATGAAGGCTGTCTTTCTGGCTTGCTGATGATTGCCTTCTTGCTGTGTCCTCATATTGTTTTTCTTTGGTGTGTGCATGGTTGAGGGAGAGAGAGAGAGAAGCAGAAGGAGAGAGAAACGGAGCCCTCTGATGTTTCTCCTTTGTGAGCACTAATCCCTTTATGAGAATATCATTGCAATGGCTTCATCTAATCCTAATTGGAGAAGGAAATGGCAACCCACTCCAGTATTCTTGACTAGGAAATCCAAGGGATAGAGGAGCCTGGTGGGCTACAGTCCATGGGGTCACAAAAGGGTAGGACATGACTGAGAGACTAAAATCAGCAAAACAAATAGTACACTATCAAATATCTATCCTAAAATTAATTAAGCCAATCAACTCTAATGTTACAGAAAATTATAATTATTTTTACACATTTATGTGTCTAAACTATGCTATTATGTTCATATTTTCACATATATGTTAATCTATTATCTTCTGAGAAAGGTTAATAGAGGATACAAAGAAAGATGACATGCCTTGGTTGATCTGTTTAGCTCTGGTAACAGAGCAACCAAATGAAAATATCTAGTGTACACTTGGATAATGGAATCTGGAGCCTATGAAAAGAATCTCTGAAGTTTATTTTACTGGCCCATTTTATGGGTGAAAACATAAAGAACCGGTGATAAGGCAATTGTCCATGTTAAGGGGTTGGAGAATGTCAGAGGCAGTATTTAAATATCTAACTTATCTGATTTCAAAGTCTACATAATCAAACATTACCTATTGATAAAACCAAATAGAAGTTTTCAATATTCATTTTTCAATAAAAAAGAACTTGCTTTTACCTACATATCCCTCAAATCATATTTTCTTTCCTTTTTGTAATGTAAAGAAATGTGGAATCTGAGGCACAAAATATCATAAAATACATTTATCTTATTAATCTACAATATTTCATTGCCTGACACTTGCAAATTTATTCTAAAATAAACTCTTTTTACTTTCTGACATCATGCGTTTACAGTGTTTATCCCATTCATCTCTTCTTTCGTTTCCCTATTAAATTTCATTTTGTTAAAAATCAAATGCATACAAATACTTTGAATATGTGTAGGATCATCAAATAATACCAAAGACACAACCTCAGCAAAATAAGTTTGATTTGATTTAGTGTATAACAAACACTCACCAAATATTCAAAAGTCCTAGGAGCTAAAAATAACCATTTTCAAATAGTTGAATTTATTTCTGACATTTGGAACTTTAAAACTCTGAGAAAGAAGTCAGATATTCATAGAATAGCAATTACAATCATAATAACTTTTCATATTTAATAAAATATTTAAATTAAGTAATTTTGAGAGCCATAGATTTATCATTTCAGTTTGTAGGTATTTAGTCCTCTTTTTTTACATTTTGTTGAGTATTGTATTCTATCTTCTTGATGTGGACTTATGTTGAAGTCACCTTCGTATTTTGTTATTTTAATAACAGGTGAAGAAACATTATCATCTAATTTAGGAAAGAATTTCCCAGATAGAATTAAATAATGTCATAATAGCTTCATGTTCAGCTTCTCTAATCATATATATTTTTTAAATTAGGATCCATATCACTTAACTTTGATTCAAGGGAAAAAAAGGGGGGGGGGAAGGAATGTGTTCTTCCTGTCATAGTAAATATCTCAAGTAGAATAAATGAATTGCAAATTAATTACAAAATAATAATACACCATCAAATGATAATCTAAGGGTTGTGAGGCTTTTAAAAAATTAAAGCAAAGTAAGAAAGGCATATGGACTTCCCAGGTACGCTAGTGGTATAGAACCCACCTACCAATGGAGGAAGGGCTTCCCAGGTGGCTCAGTAGGTAGAAACCTGCCTGTAATTCAGGAGCATGTGAGATATGGGTTTGATTCCTGGGTTGGGAAGATCCTGTGGAGGAGGGCATGGGCAACCTACTCCAGTATTCTTGCCTGGAGAATCCCATGGACAGAGGAGCAGACTACAGTCCATAGAGTTGCAAAGAGTCAGACAGGACTGAAGCAACTTAGCACACATCCACACATGCAAGAAAGGCATATTTAAATACTTAATATGTCAAATTTAGCATGGGGCTTTACTTAAAATATTTCATTTGAAGCATATTGTTTCCATTTCTTCTTTCCATGTGCACTTTGGATATATATAGTACTATGTGAACATTGATTTAAGCAGATAATTTTGAGCAGCTGAGTCATAAATAGATATTTGGGAAGAAAAATGAGCAACAGAGACTTTGTGTGTCAGGTTATTTAAATCAACTTGAACTTTTTTCCCTTTAAAAGTTCTCCCAATTTCTCATTCAGAGCTAAGCTATAAGGTAAATTGACATAAGTATTATTCAGAAAAGTATATCACTATCGATGTCTACCAACTAAATAGTGCATCTCCTACCAAGAACTTACTGCAATACAAGGTGAACATAAGATATTGATGAAACTACTAAATTTGAAAAACTATTGTTCTTAGACAAGGCAAAATCAAAGGAAAATTACAGATATGGTAATGTTTATGTGTTATTCTGAAAAATTACATTTAAGAGGATAATTGGAGAATCCACTTTTTCTTTTTTTTTTTTGGCTGAACCAATGCTAATTCTTACTTCAGAGGCAGAGGCACAGGTAAAAGAAGATAGAAGCCAAACAATAATTTGACTCATTAAGTGATTCTTGTTCTCCCTACACTAAGCTTCAATAGGAAAAAAAATAAAAAGAACTAAAAGCAAAAATAAGATGATAAGTGAAAATTTACTTTGTAAAATAATGTATTAAAATATATTTTGTCACATTTGCAGTAGTTTACTGATGCATTTCTATTTGCATATGCTTTATAGAGATTCACTCAGAGTGTTTCATGTTGGAGATTTACTTTATATATGAAGTTGTTTCATTATTTACAGAAATACAATCCAGGCAAATGATTTTCTGTAGGACACACTTTGTAGGAGATACCATTTACCAAAACACTTGACAGGTTTGCCTGTTTACTATCACTAACACACATGTTCATTCTCTAAAAATTAGATTAAAATTACTAAATGTTCATAAACACAGACTATTTTATAAAATGTCATTTTCCATTTTGTCTTGTTCACTGTTTTAATTTGTAGGTTGGAAGGTAGTGTCAACTTAAAATATGTGTTAAATAAGTGGACATATAAGGCATGTGACCTCCATTCGCTGTGCAAACCTAGGTTCTGTTAAATAGGACAAAACAAAATTAGTCCTTCAGTTACCATTCTCAAAGTAGTTTTATCTGTGCTTTTATTCACATTAAGCCTATGTAACAACACACACACACACACACACAATCTACACAGTGATAAATTTTAAACTCTTTTAATACAGTACAAAAGCAACTAAATTGACGACATATCACATGATGTATCTAAAGATATGAAATCATTAGGTTCTTAAAAATATAAAAGAAAGAAGAAAATGATTCATATAAGTGACAAGAGCAGGCATTTTGATGAGATCATTGTTATTGCAAGATCAAATAAAAATGTACCTAAAACTAAAATAACATTATTTTTAGATTTTAGAGGGGAAAAACTAGATGACAAAAATATACTCTTTCCAAAAGAAGGGAAATTAAAACTAAATACTGAAGCTGTCTGGACAAGAGGAGTCTTTTATAAGAAAACAACTAATATCTACATGCATTTTAGTAGAGAAATTTTGGATGGACTAAAGGTAGATTAAAGAATACCCATTAAGGAAGCAAAAGAAGTGTGCATGATGTAATCAGGCTGATTATATTCTTTACAGTTGAGATGGAGAAGCTCTATACAGTCAGCAAAATCAAGACCAGGAGCTGACTGTGGCTCAACTCATGAACCCCTTATTGCAAAATTCAGACTTAAACTGAAGAAAGTAGGTAAAACCACTAGGCCATTCAGATATGAGCTAAATCAAATCCCTTACAATTATACAGTGGAAATGACAAATAGATTCAAGAAATTAGATATGATAGACAGAGTGCCTGAAAAGCTATGGACAGAGGTTCATAACATTGTACAGGAGGTGGTGATCAAAACCATTTCCAAGAAAAAGAAATGCAAAAAGGCAAAATGGTTGAGGAGACCTTACAAATAGCTGAGAAAGGAAGAGAAGCGAAAGGCAAAAGAGAAAAGATATACACATCTGAATGCAGAGTTCCAAAGAAAAGCAAGGAGAGAAAAGAAAGCCTTCCTGAGAAATCAATGCAAAGAAATAGAGGAAAATAATAAAATGTGAAAGACTAGAGATCTCTGCAAGAAAATCAGAGATAACAAGGGAACATTTCATGCAAAGATGGGCTCAATAAAGGACAGAAATGGTATGGACCTAACAGAAGCAGAAGATATTAAGAAGAGGTGGCAAGAATACACAGAAGAACTGTACAAAAAAGATCCTCATGACCCAGATAATCATGATGGTGTGATCACTCACCTAGAGCCAGACATCGTGGAATGTGAAGTCAAATGGGCCTTAGGAAGCATCACTACGAACAAAGCTAGTGGAGGTGATGGAATTCCAGCTGAGCTATTTCAAATCCTGAAAGATGATGCTGTGAAAGTGTTGCACTCAATATGCCAGCAAATTTGGAAAACTCAGCAGTGGCCACAGGACTGGAAAAGATCAGTTTTCACTCCAATCCCAGAAAAGGCAATGCCAAAAAGAACTAGCACAATTGCACTCATCTCACATGCTAGCAAAGTAATGCTCAAAATTCCCCAAGCTAGGCTTCAACAGTACATGAACCGAGATCTTCCATATGTTCAAGATAGATTTAGAAAAGGAAGAGGAGCCAGAGATCAAATTGCCAACATCTGTTGGATTATAGGAAAAGCAAGATAATTCAAGAAAAAAATCTACTTCTGCTTCAATGACTATGCTAAAGCCTTTGACTGTGTGGATCACAACACACTGGAAGATTCTTAAAGTGATAGGAATACCAGACCACCTTACCTGCCTCCTGAGAAATCTGCATGCAGGTCAAGAAGCAACAGTCAGAACTGGACACGGAACAATGAACTGGTTCAAAATTGGGAAAGGAATACATCAGGCTGTATATTGTTACCCTGCTTATTTAACTTATATGCAGAGTATATCATGCAAAATATGGGATGGATGAAGCACCAGCTGGAATCAAGATTGCTGGGAGAAATATCAATAACCTCAGATATACATATGATACCACCCTTATGGGCACAAGCGAAGAGGAACTAAAGAGCCTCTTGATGAAAGTGAAAGAGAAGAGTGAAAAAGTTGGCTGAAAACTAAAACTAAGATCATGACATCAGGCCTCATCACTTCATGGTATAATTCTCTACCTAAATATTCTTAGCTAACCCATCATAAGATACATCAATTTTACCTCCAAAATAGCATTCACAGTTACTACTACACAGTTACTACTGAGAAATCTTTAGACATATTGACAATAATGTAAAGTAATTAACCTCCAACTAAAATAAATAAATTAAAAAAATTAAAATGTTAAATAACTTGCCAAAGAAGAATTTACAATGAAAATTAGAGTATTTTTAATGGGATGAAAAATAAAACTCTACAGGACATCAAAATATGAGGGATACAGCTACAGATGTTCTAAGAGGAAAATACATATCTTTAAAAATTAGTATTAAAGAAAATGGAATTCTAATCAATAACTTAATTTTCTAAATTATCATACTAGAAAAAAGTACATATACATACATTACAGTGTTATGTGATATGGGAAAAAATTGATGGGATCTTAGATTTGACAATATGTAATTTACTGACGTTGTAAAGGTGGTTTCAGTATCCCTGAAATAAATAATGAATAAAAGATAAGGTATATAACTCAGTTTTTTTTTTTGTCTTATTGTTAACTTTTGATTTACCTTTGGAATTGCATACACTTCCCATACATAACAAAGTCATATCATTGAGAATTTAAAATGCATAGATATCACACATCTGAAATTTCTTTAGTGTTATTATTATGTCTTAACAACTGCTAGCTTTGAATCAATTTCTGTGTGATAGGCAATTTAAAATCATGGGAATATACTGATGGACCAAACACATCATAGAACCCTATAGGACGCCATGTTGAAAAGCCTTTCAAATCATGTAATTGAAAAATCTTAAATACATAAGAAAAAATAGTGATACAGAAAATAACAGCAGTTTCATGTTTATGTGCCACCTATCCACCATATAAAACCACACACAAACTTTAAATTATGGTAGATTTCTGGATTATTTTATACTATTTTGTATATTTTCTGCTCTTTTCCCCCAATTTGTTTATAAATGTGTTTTTATAATCAGGAAAGGACTGTGTATGCATATATATATATATACTTGTTTATATATGAAAAATATATACATATATATGTTTCCTAGCATATTGTACAGTGTCTCAAGAGTTCAAAGTAATATTCTCACTAGTGCAGAAGTTCATAGCAATAAAATATAAATATATGTAATTAGAAATTGGTTTTCTGAAACACTCAAGCTTAATCATAGTTCACAGCTGAACCATAGCACATGAATTTATGCATACAATGTCACTTTCTGATTGTGTTATGACATATTTTATTCCCATGCATAAAACTAATAAATATAACAAAATAAGCTTCTGCACTGTTGGTTTTGAAAGCTTGGCTTTTAAGGCTTTTATATTTCCTGTGTGTGTGTGTGTGTGTGTGTGTTAGTCCCTCAGTCGTCTCCAACTCTTTGCAACCCATGGGCTATAGCTCACCAGGCTCCTCTGTCCATGGAATTCTCCAGGCAAGAATACTGGAGAGTCTTGTGTTTCCCTTCTCTGGGGGATCTTCTCGCCTCAGGAATCAAACCCGAGTCTCCTACTTTGCAGGCAGATTCTTTACTGTCTGAGCCACAAAGTCCTTTATATTTCCTAGAAATATTCAATTATCCCCCCACAAACACACTATTTCTGTATTTCTAAAACTACATTATTTTTAATATATTTAATGTAAATTGATAAATAATATGATTATTTACATAGAATGATTAAAGAAAGATCTATATACCTTTTTAAAATCATATTTTCAAGGAAAGTGTAACAATACATTATTATATTTACTTATTTTCTACAATCTTCATATTGTGACAAAACGCTTTCAACGTTTTTTTTAGAATCAAAGTGAATGAATCTCAATTAGAAATGAAACCAAAATTCAGAGAGTAATATGAATAATGGAGTATTATTTTAAATGGTCATGTATTCCATTCAATACTAAAACAACATCATGTTAAACCTCATATTGCTTAATTCAATTACATATAAACAAATTTGTAAAGAACTGAGTACTTACATCAAGAACACATATTTTGATTATTTTGTGCTTGAATTGAGTCTCCCTGTAATATCTGACAGTAGAAACAAAGAGGTGGTAATTGAGCAAAGATAATGGGAAAGAGAAAATGTTTTAAGTTAAGTGGCAAAATATGCAGATAACTGCTTTCCACTTCTTTCCTGAAGTTGTAAATGAAGCTATTTGCTGACAGGGACAGGCTAAGCAGTGAGGTCAGAAACTTTAAGAGAGAAAGACTTTAAAATTCCCTTGGGCAGAAATAGCTAACAAATAAAATGCAGAAAAGAAGAGAAAGTTCATTTTAGAGCATGGCAATGTAAATGCATTTGCTTCCAAGATAAACTGGGAAAGTTTTTGTAAGTGGGTAACAGTAAGACTCAGGGATGGAGTCAACAGTGATAGCTTTCACAGTAGGGAAACAAAACACAAACTGAAACAAAAACTAAATAGAACTTAAAACCTGTTTACAATTTGCACCAACAACAAGAAATTGTTTTTGGCAACATGGGGAACCAGGGGCAAGGATGGGAGGAATAAGTTTAATGTTGAGGGGGGATTTCTATCTATCCATATACTTTATTATCTTTTTTTACATTTATTAGTCCTTTATGTGCAATCTAAACACTTGCTGTGTTGAAGAGAATGTTTTTGAAAACTTATAATTGTTTAAAAGAGACAATTGATATCTTAAGAATGATTACTCTCCCTCTGTGCCCTGTTTCGTCCTTTATTTGCATCCATTTACCACGTATATTACAAGAATCATTGATACATATTCACTGACTTTACTTTCTACTTCTAAATGATATTCTCCTTACAGATAATAACCACATCCTCTACACAATAATAATCATAAAATAGTGACGATATTAATGAAACATCATTGTGGAATAGCAGTTTCCACTTAATGAACACCTGCCATACCAATTTACTTTTACTTGTCCTCTAAACTCACACAGCACCATCTCTTATTTAGGTTTAGAAAAGTGCTCCTTTAAAGTCTAGGGAGAACTTGTAAATAAAAAAGACAAGGAAAAGAGGGAAAATATACTTATTGTTTCTGTATTTTAAAGTCATACTTTTTATAAAATAGCATCAAATTCATGTTTCATTGATTTCAGCTATACTTCTCTTAACTCCTGTGTAAAACAGGGTTACCTTATAATTGGACTAGTTTAGCACTATGCTTTATCCCCAGGGAAGGCTGAAACTCTGAAGCTGATCCTTGGCCAAGAACAGGATAAAGTATGCAGCTTAAAGTTCAGAACTCATTTGGAGAGAGCCAAGGCTATCTTGTCTACATTGCTTAGGAATGTATTGCTTTATAATTTATACCTGGTTTATCTGGTCATACAAATTGGCTTGGTTATAAAAGGGGTAAAAGATACCACTGTAAATTTTTGCCTGGGCCCCCTTGAAAGCACAATTTCTTGCATGTATCTTTTGGATTCATAAGAACGAAACATCTTTTATGCCTGAGAAAGAAGCCTGAGCGCCTTCATCTGGAATTCTCAGACCCTCATTGATTACCTGATCATACTTTCTGCTACTGTACAGAAAGTCTTATGTCAGTACACATAGGAGGCTTCTGAGTGTTTTTGATTATCTAATTCTGTGTGAATGGTACAGCTCCCAAAGTCTACTTTTTCTGGATATTGATGTATATTCGGGAGAGTAACATATGTTACTAAAATTGTGCAACAATTCTGGTTCTTGAACAATTCTTTGAGTTTTTTAAAATATTTATTTATTTATTTGACTTTATCCAGCCTCAGTTGCAGCAGGCAGGATTTTCTGTTCAGGTATGCAGACTCCAGAGCATGCGGAGCTTTGTGATTGCAATATGCTGGCTCAGTTGCCCCTTGGCATATGGGATCTTAGTTCCTGGATCGGGGATCGAATCCATGTTCCCTACATTGGAAGGTGGATTCTGAATCACTGGACCACCAGGAAAGTCCTCTGATTGAAATTTTTCATGGCATAATATACAACCCAGATCCATCTTGGTTTCTACTTATGGAACAACAAATTCAAGCTAAAAAGTCTGATGTAAGTAGGCTAGTCTTCATGAAATGTCCTTGAGCACATGTCAGGCATAGATTTAGCCAATGTACTGTATGTGCTAAATCATTTTAGTTGTGTTTGACTCTTTGTGACTTTATGGACTGTAGCCCACCAGGCTCCTTTGTTCATGGATTCCCCAGGCAAGAATATTGGAGTGGGTTGCCATGCCCTCCTCCAGGGGATCTTCCCAACCCAGGGCTTAAACCTGCATCTCTTACATCTCTTGCATTGGCAGGCAAGTTCTTTATCACCAGTGCCACCTGGAAGCCCCTGATTTATCCAATACTAAAAATTGAATTTGTTTGAACAAAAATTTTCAGTGTTACCAGTAAAGTATTAGCACCAAAATGTCACTATTTTGATATAGACTGGCAACCACTCCATTTTTATAAATGAGTTTTAGCTTCTTAATTTTTTGACAAAGTGAATAATTATTACATTTAAAAAATATTTGTTATGTAATTGTAGTTATGTAAATAAACTTAAAATATGATCGTGAACTATTTTATTTATAATTTATAATTTTATATACATTTATAATTTATAATTTTATTCTAAATACATTTATATAAATTTCTTATAGAAATTTATAAATTTCTTTAAATACTACATGCCATAATAAACATTGCTTTAGTATGTAAACAATATTTCATACATGTTTCCTAAAATGCTGTTTTCTGAAAGTTGTTTTAGTTAACATTACCATTTTTTTAAGCCAAAAGTTTAGCTTTCAACATTGATTTGAATTAATCATACCATGAACACTTGGCCTCTACGATAGTAGACTGGTTTAAGGAAATTTTGGGCCACTATGCTGGTCACAGGTTGAAGCCAATTTACATATGAATTACTTTTTTGAACATATAAAACTGTACTGGGTCAAAAACTAATTTTTACCTTATCAATCATACCTGTCTCTCTTGTTCAATATTTTTTCAGTTTTACACTGTAATGATAAAACTGACTGCAAATAAGGAGCATTGTCTTTACATATCATTTTTCGATTCAACAGCATTGAAAATTTTACTCTTTTCTCTCATAAAGATGACTGGCAAATATAAATATCTCAAATTAATTGTGATACAAAGAGAAATTGAATTCCACTACTTATTTCAAAATTTCATTAGATTTCTGAAAGGCAATGGTTAGAACACATTTAAATCAGCTTATACCTGCACTCTGGAGTGTGAAGTCAAATGGGGCTTTGGAAGCAGTTCTACTAACAAAGCTAGTGGAGGTGGCAGAATTTCAGCTGATGTATTTCAAATCCTAAAAGATGATGCTGTTAAAGTGCTGCACTAAATATGCCAACAAATTTGGAGGTGTGCTACACTCCCTGGGGTCTCAAGGACTAGGACACAACTGAGTGGCTGAACAATGCAACAACACATGCATTTAGATAGTATATTTACACAGAAGAAAAACATAGCTTGAAAAGTAAAATTTTACACCAAACATTTCTTGCTCATCCCAAAGGTGTAAGTAATGGCATCTATGGTAGATTCTGGTATGTGCTTGTTTTCTATATTTGAGATTTGTTTTGCCTTACTTTATATTTTTAAGTTAAATTATGTTCATTATTTTTATTACTATTGTTGTTAGTGTTTTTAGGAGAAGACTGGGTAAGAGTATTTGGACTGGTGCTATTTGCTTGTGTGTGGTAAGAAGGAAAAGTTAAGCTTGCAGGCCCTAAAACCTCATGGATGATGGGAGAGAAAGAAAGAGTAGCACTGATGTGCTGGCTTTACAGGCCACAAATCTGGAAGAATTGCTGCAGATGAGGAAAGAAGTGACACATGAGGAACTGCCTGATATTTACCAGCAATCATGAGCATGTGTTTTTTTTTAGTATTACCTAGATTTATATGGAGTTATAGATTTGTAAGGAGTTTCCTCTTTTGTTCTGTATTGTGCTTGGCTGGCCAACTGGTCTCCATTTCTTTGCCTAAAAGTATTGATCTATATACATGAACTATGAAGCAAGACACTCCATAAAGCATGCAGCACTTGGTAAAAATTTTTCTGTATAGCTGTCTGCTGATAGAAGTGTCTCTTCACTGAAAAGGCATAAAAACTCAAATATGCTTCTTGTCCATAATCATTTTTCTTGAAGTAGATATTGGCAGAGGACAGAAAAATGCATTATCTTGTTCTCACCTAACCTTGTGCAACCTCTGACTACAGCATCCTGGACTCAATTATGATTATTTTTAAATGTCTAAATAGATAAATATATTTACAATTTCTCAGTTTTTTATTTTATGGTATAATATTACCAACAGAAAGAAACAACCTTTGGTATTCTGAATAATTTTTAAAACGATAAAGCTATTATGAGACCAAACAGTTTGAGAATCACTGTCATAGTATCCCTTTGTAAACTGAAGCAAGATGCCTCCCTCACTATGAGCATCTCAATGAATATGAATTTGAACAAACTCCAGGTGATAGAGAAGGGCAGGGAAGCCTGGCATGCTGCAGTTTATGGGGTCGCAAAGAGTCGCACAAGACTTAGTAACTGTTAGAAAGTGTTCTAGTTTCATTCTTTTACAAGTGGTTGACCAGTTTTCCCAGCACCACTTGTTAAAGAGGTTGTCTTTTTTCCATTGTATATCCTTGCCTCCTTTGTCAAAGATAAGGTGTCCATAGGTTCGTGGATTTATCTCTGGGCTTTCTATTCTGTTCCATTGATCTATATTTCTGTCTTTGTGCCAGTACCATACTGTCTTGATGACTGTGGCTTTGTAGTAGAGTCTGAAGTCAGGCAGGTTGATTCCTCCAGTTCCATTCTTCTTTCTCAAGATTACTTTGGCTATTCGAGGTATTTTGTATTTCCATACAAATTGTGAAATTCTTTGGTCTAGTTCTGTGAAAAATACCGTTGGTAGCTTGATAGGGATTGCATTGAATCTATAGACTGCTTTGGGTAGAATAGCCATTTTGACAATATTGATTTTTCCAATCCATGAACACGGTATGTTTCTCCATCTGTTTGTGTCCTCTTTGATTTCTTTCATCAGTGTTTTATAGTTTTCTATGTATAGGTCTTTTGTTTCTTTAGGTAGATATACTCCTAAGTATTTTATTCTTTTTGTTGCAATGGTGAATGGTATTGTTTCCTTAATTTCTCTTTCTGTTTTTTCATTGTTAGTATATAGGAATGCAAGGGATTTCTGTGTGTTAATTTTATATCCTGCAACTTTACTATATTCATTGATTAGCTCTAGTAATTTTCTGGTAGAGTCTTTAGGGTTTTCTATGTAGAGGATCATGTCATCTGCAAACAGTGAGAGTTTCACTTCTTCTTTTCCTATCTGGATTCCTTTTACTTCTTTTTCTGCTCTGATTGCTGTGGCCAAAACTTCCAACACTATATTGAATAGTAGTGGTGAGAGTGGGCATCCTTGTCTTGTTCCTGATTTCAGGGGAAATGCTTTCAATTTTTCACCATTGAGGGTGATGCTTGCTGTGGGTTTGTCATATATAGCTTTTATTATGTTGAAGTATGTTCCTTCTATTCCTGCTTTTTGGAGAGTTTTAATCATAAATGGATGTTGAATTTTGTCAAAGGCTTTCTCTGCATCTATTGAGATAATCATATGGTTTTTATCTTTCAATTTGTTAATGTGGTGTATTACATTGATTGTAAGACCAGAAACTATAAAAATCCTAGAGGAGAACATAGGTAAAACACTCTCCGACATAAATCACAGCAAGATCCTCTATGACCCACCTCCCAGAATATTGGAAATAAAAGCAAAACTAAACAAATGGGACCTAATGAAACTTAAAAGCTTTTGCACTACAAAGGAAACTATAAGTAAGGTGAAAAGACAGCCCTCAGATTGGGAGAAAATAATAGCAAATGAAGAAACAGACAAAGGATTAATCTCAAAAATATACAAGCAACTCCTGAAGCTCCATTCCAGAAAAATAAATGACCCAATCAAAAAATGGGCCAAAGAACTAAACAGACATTTCTCCAAAGAAGACATACAGATGGCTAACAAACACATGAAAAGATGCTCAACATCACTCATTATTAGAGAAATGCAAATCAAAACCACAATGAGGTACCATTACACGCCAGTCAGGATGGCTGCTATCCAAAAGTCTACAAACAATAAATGCTGGAGAGGGTGTGGAGAAAAGGGAACCCTCTTACACTGTTGGTGGGAATGCAAACTAGTACAGCCGCTATGGAAAACAGTGTGGAGATTTCTTAAAAAACTGGAAATAGAACTGCCATATGACCCAGCAATCCCACTTCTGGGCATACACACTGAGGAAACCAGATCTGAAAGAGACACGAGCACCCCAATGTTCATCGCAGCACTGTTTATAATAGCCAGGACATGGAAGCAACCTAGATGCCCATCAGCAGATGAATGGATAAGGAAGCTGTGGTACATATACACCATGGAATATTACTCAGCCATTAAAAAGAATTCATTTGAACCAGTCCTAATGAGATGGATGAATCTGGAGCCCCTTATACAGAGTGAAGTAAGCCAGAAAGATAAAGAACATTACAGCATACTGACACATGTATATGGAATTTAGAAAGGTGATAACGATAACCCTATATGCCGAACAGAAAAAGAGACACAGAAATACAGAACAGACTTTTGAATTCTCTGGGAGAAGGCGAGGGTGGGATGTTTCGAGAGGAATCGGGTGGAGAGGGAGGTGGGAGCGGGGATTGGGATGGGGAAGACGTGTAAATCCATGGCTGATTCATATCAATGTATGACAAAACCCACTGGGGGAAAAAAAAAAAAAAAGACTTAGTAACTGAATAAGAACAATGAGGAAAATTGGACTTTTTTTTTTTTTAACGTAGTTTGGACAATTATTTTGGTTAGGCATTTTCCTTTAAAATTGTATAACGGTTGCTGTTGTTTTTGTTAAGATTAACTTTTTATAATTTCTCGGGTCAGTAATGTCTTCAATGTACTTGTGGTAGTAGTTGCTAAGTCATGTCCAACTCTTTGCGACCCTATGGGCTGTAGCCCACCAGGCTCCTCAGTCCAAAGAATTATCCAGGCAAGAATACTGGAGTGGGTACCATTCCCTTTTCCAGGGGATCTTCCTGACCCATGGATCAAACCTGGGTTTCCTGCATTGCAGCCAGATTCTTTACCATCTGAGTCATGAGGGAAGCCCTTTCTTTCTTTAGCTAGATATAAGGCAGCAGTTTGTGATTTGGTAAAGATGGATCTACTTTCTCCATGATCTGCTTGAAAAAGCTGTCTGGCTTCATGAATATAGAGACCAAAGTTAACACTTCAGATGAAGAGATCAATTAAGATTCATTCTTCATTTCATTTCTTTACCATGGGGGACAAATCTCCAGAGAATTAAATGCAACTGTTTCCCTGTCTTAGCAAGGGAGGACTTGTTCAAAGTATTGGTTTCTCCTCTGTGAACAGCTTAGCAATTTGTGCAAACATTGATCCCTTACCCCAGCTGGGAATTTGACAAGCTTTGCCTCTTTGTCCCTTTCTACTTGCACTTCAATTTAGTAAATCCTTTGAGGCTTTGTAACAGCAGACTTCCAAGAGATGATATTGTTTGGGAATTTTCTATGTTGTGTTGGCTCTGGATTTTCTTTCAGCTAACTAAAAATATTTAAAATAGTAGAGTGAACAAACCTGAAGTTAAAACTGATGTCAGTTAGCTAGACTGTGAGTCTAGTCAAAACAGCAAGGTTTTTTTTCCTATTAGTAAAGTTTCATTTCAATATAAAAATAAAGATCTTTACCTACTGACCTACTGATTTTTTCATAAAAAGACTTTCTATTTTAAGAACAGTGTGAAGTGCCCTGAAAAATGAAGAGGAAGGTACAGACTTCCAGTGTAGACTCTGCTCCTGAAACATGCAGAGCATCCCCCATTATTGACATCCCCCCACAGAGTGATACCTTTGTTACAACTGAGGAACCTACATTGACACATCATCATATAATCGTTTGTCTAAAGTCCACAGTTTATGCTACAGTTCACTTTTGGTTTTGCACATTCTATGGCTTTGAAGAAATGTGTAATGATATACATCCATCAGAGTGCCATACAGAGTGTTTTCACTATTCTAAAAATTCTCTATGTTCCACTTTTTCATTCCTCCCCTTACGACCTTTTTAACTGTCTCCAGAGTTTTGCCTTTCCAGAATGTCATATAGTTGGAATCATACCATATGTTGCCTCTTCAGATTGCCTTCTTTCACTTAGTAGTATACTTTTAAAGATCCTCCTTGTCTTTTGATGGTTTGATATCTCATTTAATTTTAGTCCTAAATACTCTTTCATTGGCAGAAAGCAAAGAAGGACTAAAGAGCTTGATGAAGGTGAAAGAGGAGAGTGAAAAAGCTGGTTTAAAACACAACATTCAAAAAATGAAGATCATGGCATCTGGTCCCATCACTTCATAGAAAATAGGGAAACAATGGAAAGAGTGACAGACTTTCTTTCCTTGGGCTTCAAAATCCCTGCAGGTGGTGACTTCAGCCATGAAATTAACAGACGCTTGCTCCTTGGAGAAAAGTTCTGACTAACCTAGACAGCATATTAAAAGGCAGAGACCTTACTTTGCCGACAAAGGTCCATCTGGTCAAAGCTAAGGTTTTTCCTGCAGTCATGTATGGATGTGAGGTTTGGACCATAAAGAAGACTGAGCACCAAAGAGTTGATGCTTTTGAACTGTGGTGTTGGAGAAGACTCTTGAGAGACTCTTGGATAGCGAGGAGATCCAACCAGTCAATCCTACAGGAAATCATTCCTGAATAGTCATTGGAAGGGCCGATGCTAAAGCTGAAGCTCTGATACTTTGGCCACCTGATGTGTAGAGCCAATTCATTAGAAAAGAACCCTGATGCTGGGAAAGATTGAAGGCAGGAGAAGAAGGGGATGGCAGAGAACAAGATGGTTAGATGGCATCACCAACTTGATGGACATGAGTTTGAGCAAGCTCCGGGAGTTGGCGATGGAGTGGGGAAGCTTGGCGTGCTGCAGTCAATGGGGTCTCACAGAGTTGGAAATGACTGGGTGATTGAATAGCAACACTATTGCATTGGAATGTGCCACAGTTTATTTATATACATCTTGTTGCTTCCATGTTATGGGAATTTAGAATAAAGCTTCTAAAAAAAATCCATTTGCAAGTTTTTATGTGGACATAAGTTTTCAACTCTTTGGAGTAAATGCCAAGGAGAGTGATTGCTGGATCATACTGCTTCCCTAGTGGCTCAGTGTTAAAGAATCCGCTTGCGATGTGGAGACACAGAAGACACAGGTTCTATCCCTGGGTCAGGAAGATCCCCTGACCTGAAGAAGGTAATAGCAACCCACTTCAGTGTTCTTGCCTTGAGAGACACATGCACAGAGGAGCCTGAAGGGCTACAGTCCATAGGGTCGCAATGAGTTGGATATGACTGAAACAACTTAGCAAGAATGCACATGGTAAGTGTACCTTTAGTTTGTAAAACAGCAAACGGCCTTCCAAAATGTCCGCAACATTACGTGTTCCCACAAGCCCTGAATGCAAGTTTCTGTCTCTCCTCATATTTGCCAGCATTTGCTGTTATCAGTATTGTGGATTTTGGTGACAGTGGGAAGTGGTGACTCCTTTTAATTTAGATTTCCTTGATGACATAGGTGGACCCTCTTTTTACATGCTTATTTGCTCTCTCTGTATCTTCTTTGGTGAGGTGTCTGTTAAGGTCTTCGGCCCTGTTTTTTTTTTTTTTTTTCTTTTTTTTTAAATCAAGCTGTCTCCTTTCTTGAGTTTTAAGAGTTCTTCATTTATTTTAGATAACTGTTCCTTATCAGATGGATCTTTTGCAGATATTTTCTCCCAAGCTGTTCCAAGCTGATAAGTCTGTAGCTTGTCTTCTCATTCTCTTGACAATGTTTTACACAGAAGAGAAATTGTAATTTTAAGGACACCTAACTTATCAATCCTTTCTTTCATGAATCCTGCCTTTGGTGTTTTATCCAGAAAGCCATAGCCATACCCAAGGTCTTCTAGGTTTTTTCTTAGTTATCTTGTAGGAGTCATCTAATAATTTCCATCAGAATAAACCTTTAGTATTTTCTTGTATGTATAAGCCTACAAATTCTCTCTTTTTAGGGAGATAGAAATGGGGGAAGATGGGTTTTTAAAGCCACTAAATTTCAATGATAGCAGAGGGACTGTCTCCATCTTCTACTATTTTCTCATGTTTCTCTGATGAAAATAAAGTCTGTTGGTGAGAGAAGAATTTTTGTTACTGTAGTCTGTTTCCAGTTTACTTAGGGGTTTTCAACTCTTCAGAAAGCTCTTCTGATCCTTCACTCACCTTTAGTAGCTAAAAATTTAGAGTAGCTAACATATAAAAAAATGAGTCTCTGAGTATCAAAAGAAGTGTGACATACTCAGGAATATTTCTGAAACTCTGATTGACTACTTAAATGTCCTCTTGTGAACTTACTGCCTGATGGTATAAAATCATGATCTTGTGGTATATCTGTGCCTATGCGTCTTCACCAAACTCTATGTCCATGTAACATGCATTGGTTTACAATACTTAAGAATATTATATGTGCTTCTTTGTCTTATAAAGAGTTCTCTCTTCATGTTTGTTTGTGTGTGTGATTCTATTCTAAAGTAACTTTTGCAGTTATGTCTATATTAGTTCTGCTTTTTTTTTGTATAGAGGAGAAATAATATCTGTAATTTCAAAATATTTTTGAAATTGTTTAAGGGACATAACATCTGTCACACTCAAGCCTCAAAACTTGAAATTTTGACACTCAAAAGAGTAATTTTAAAGGATTTTATGATGTAGTTTTACAATGAATTTTCATAATTGTTTATATTTACAAATTTTCTGATAAATATGTGTGCATTACACTAGTGAGATAAATGATGAGAAAGCTTCCACTTCCATGAAGAAAGATAAATTATTCCAAGCCCTACTTACACAAAGGCCCTCCAAATTAAAATGTCACTTATGCTGTTGGTGGGCACAGAGTTGTTGTTAAAGCTGGGATTTGATTCACGTTATCCCAGACAACAAAACAAGCCATAGAGAATCATGACTGAATCATCTTAGCTCCGTGATTTGATATGGGTATTAGTAAAATAACTAATTTTTCTGAGCTACAATAATTCCAAATTTATAAAATAGTTGTGAGAATTTTATAAGGTAATGTATAGAAATTACTTAGCTTTGTATATGACCCTTAAGTAATTTCTCAAAAACAATAGCATTGATAGAGAAAAGGAAAAATAGTACATTTTGGAAAAGCCCACAGAAATGATAAAACAAAAAAAAGATCAATTTGTTGAAACAACTAGGAAATTCTACATCTTGATCGTGATAGCAAGAAAAACAAGAGTTAACAAAATGTTTAATTTTCCATCATTACACAAGAATATTCTCTCCACAGCACAAAGAATAGAAATGTAACAAAAGCATACAGTTGAAATGTGTTAGATTATTTTCAGCTATGTATCACTTATGAATATATGTATCACTTATGAATATATGTATCATTTCAACCAGTTCTCACAGCAACCAATTTATATGGGAAAAACTTAACCCTCCACTTAGAGATGAAGAAAGTATGGAAAAGAGAGTTAAGTTAACCATCTAAAGATCAGTATGAACACATGTGTAGTCACACAAAGTTAACATTTATACATTAGCAATTGGAGAATAAACACCATAGAAACTATGAAGAATCTTGAAAGGAGGGGATTAGAGAAAAGTCATGAAATGACTCATGTCATTTCAAGAGCTAGATTTAATCAGACAAACATACTGGCAAGCATTTTCAGAAATGTGAACCAACTGAGTTGCTAGAATAGTCAGTAGCCTTATTTCAGAATGCAGGGCTTTTACAAATCTGTATATGTCTTACTTTAGAAAAAAACGGGTCAATAAAAACTTATATTAATGGAATTTGGACTAAGTCTCTAATCCTAATTTGGCTGAGTACAAGCTTTCTGTTTGTGGAAAATGGTATAGTTTGTTCTGCAAGTTATGGTTTCTATCAAATCCTCAGTTCTACTCTCACAAACCAAATTCTAACAGGATTCATTTTTTTTTTTAAGTTTATCAGATAAATAAAACTACTTTTCAAAATTGTTAATAAAAAAAAAGAGGTAAAGACAAGTTATGTCACCTGTGTGAGACTGAACAGGAAAGAGAAGTTGAGTTGGTTTTGAAAGCAGAAGCTACAGCTTCCTTTTCTAAGCTGGTGACTACCATGCTCTCTGAACTCTAAGTAGAAGCATTGTATAAAGAAGCTGTGTTGGGAAGCAAATATGCATGTATGTGTGTGCATTATGCTTGCCTTAAATTTTGGAAAATTTAACCAAGATGAATTGCTTTAAAGGAAAGAAACTATAATGCTTCCATTCAAAGGCCCACTTGATTTTAGTCCTTTATCTTACTTAGTGATTCTGCTGTATAATCTCTTTGAGCATTTGTTGGTTTGACACAAATATATTAATATTTATTGTGCTGAGAGTACTTTCTCTAAAGTTTATAAGAGCTTTCACTGAGGAGTTTGACTATAACAAACAATTCCTAAAAATAACTCAGTTATTGAATTGTATAATACAACTTTGTATTTTAACCCAATTAAAACAATGTAGGGCAACAACTGAGATAACAAATTCATTTAAAATTGTGATAATTTTAGCTAAGAAACAGAGCTAGAGTACTTTACTATTTCATACAATATTCCATTTTGGAAATCTGTTTTAAACTATAACACTAAATATAAAGTAGCTTACACAAACTATAGATATTGAAATTCCTGCAATTTTTAAAAAGCTTCCAATATTAACATATGAGTTTCTCCAAGTCAGCGCTTTCATTATAGTATATTTATTTCAATTTGTTGTTATTTGCAAATGCTATCTCAGAAACTCTCTAAGTCATATATCTATATATGTATCTATATCTATCTATTTTGCCCTACCCAATGTTATAAGCTATTTATTTAGTTTTAAATTTGAAAACTAAATGGCAACATTTACTTTGATAATAAAAGCATTTATGGGGCTATTAAATATAAAACTATTGAATACTTTCCCTGTATTGAGCATGATTAATGTATAATATTTATTTTGTTTTTTTACTGCTGTGGATTTATTTTCAAGACCTTCTACTACAACACATAATGATGATATATTTTATACACCAACTCAAGACACACATACAAATACCATATGATATCATTTATCTGTGGAATCTAAAAAAAAAAATTATACAAATGAACTTAACCTACAAAACAGAAATAGACTTACAGACATACGAAGCAAACTGATGGTTACCAAATGGGAAGAAGGGAGAAGTATACATTAGAAGCTCAGGATTATAGCACAAGGAACTATGTTCAATATCTTATATCCTATAATGGAAAATAATTGGTAAAGGAATACTCACATATAAAATGTATAACTGAACCACTTTGTGGTACACCTAAAACTAATACAACATTGTAAATCTATACTTCAAAAAAAAAAAAAAAGGCATACACAGACTGAGAAAACCAGTGCGTTAGAAAAGTCCCACTTACTCTATGTAATAAGCATTAATATTTTTTTATTTGATACCATGCTATTTGGCTCTTCATGTTTAATTTTGAGTGTGTGTTGTGATCAGTATATTTAAATGCTACCATTTAACACAATTCTAGGGTGCTTTATTCTATTGTTGAAACTGAAAAGGAAAAAGGAAAAAATATTTGTATATAGATTCTTATGCACATACTCCTTTTGATTCCTTTGCAGTTGCGTCTGTATACATATGATCTACATAGGTGAATCATATTTAGAAGATACAAGGGACTTTGCATTTAACACGTTGTGCTGCTGCTGCTTTTTCTGCTTGCAATTAGAAACAACTAGGGCTTCCCTGCTGACTCAGACAGTAAAGAATCTGCCTGCAATGCAGGAGACCTGGGTTCAATCCCTGGTTCGGGAAGATCGCCTGGAGAAGGGAAGGGCTACCCACTCCAGTATATTTGCATGGAAAATCCCATGGAATGAGGAGACTAGCAGGCTACAGTCCATGGGGTCTCAAAGAGTCAGCACAGGACTGAGCAACTAACACCTTCACTTTCACTTTCAAATAGGGTGTTAAACATCTATTTTGCTCATGAATGACCAAGCAGATATACTTTGTTTTTGTTTTTTGAGCCATGAGTAACAACAGTTTTTATTGTGGCAACTGAATTCTCAGTCATCTTTTTATTTTTTTTTTTATTATTATTTTTTTTATTATTATTATTTTTTTTTTCCAGTGGGTTTTGTCATACATTGATATGAATCAGCCATGGATTTACATGTATTCCCAATCCCGATCCCCCCTCCCACCTCCCTCTCCACCCGATTCCTCTGGGTCTTCCCAGTGCACCAGGCCGGAGCACTTGTCTCGTGCATCCCTCCTGGGCTGGTGATCTGTTTCACCATAGATAGTATACATGCTGTTCTTTTGAAATATCCCACCCTCACATTCTCCCACAAAGTTCAAAAGTCTGTTCTGTATTTCTGTGTCTCTTTTTCTGTTCTGCATATAGGGTTATCGTTATCACCTTTCTAAATTCCATATACATGTGTCAGTATGCTGTAATGTTCTTTATCTTTCTGGCTTACTTCACTCTGTATAATGGGCTCCAGCTTCATCCATCTCATTAGGACTGGTTCAAATGAATTCTTTTTAATGGCTGAGTAATATTCCATGATGTATATGTACCACAGCTTCCTTATCCATTCATCTGCTGATGGGCATCTAGGTTGCTTCCATGTCCTGGCTATTATAAACAGTGCTGCGATGAACATTGGGGTGCACGTGTCTCTTTCAGATCTGGTTTCCTCAGTGTGTATGCCCAGAAGTGGGATTGCTGGGTCATATGGCAGTTCTATGTCCAGTTTTTTAAGAAATCTCCACACTGTTTTCCATAGCGGCTGTACTAGTTTGCATTCCCACCAACAGTGTAAGAGGGTTCCCTTTTCTCCACACCCTCTCCAGCATTTATTGCTTGTAGACTTTTGGATAGCAGCCATCCTGACTGGCGTGTAATGGTACCTCATTGTGGTTTTGATTTGCATTTCTCTGATAATGAGTGATATTGAGCATCTTTTCATGTGTTTGTTAGCCATCTGTATGTCTTCTTTGGAGAAATGTCTGTTTAGTTCTTTGGCCCATTTTTTGATTGGGTCATTTATTTTTCTGGAATGGAGCTTCAGGAGTTGCTTGTATATTTTTGAGATTAATCCTTTGTCTGTTTCTTCATTTGCTATTATTTTCTCCCAATCTGAGGGCTGTCTTTTCACCTTACTTATAGTTTCCTTTGTAGTGCAAAAGCTTTTAAGTTTCATTAGGTCCCATTTGTTTAGTTTTGCTTTTATTTCCAATATTCTGGGAGGTGGGTCATAGAGGATCTTGCTGTGATTTATGTCGGAGAGTGTTTTGCCTATGTTCTCCTCTAGGAGTTTTATAGTTTCTGGTCTTACATTTAGATCTTTAATCCATTTTGAGTTTATTTTTGTGTATGGTGTTAGAAAGTGTTCTAGTTTCATTCTTTTACAAGTGGTTGACCAGTTTTCCCAGCACCACTTGTTAAAGAGGTTGTCTTTTTTCCATTGTATATCCTTGCCTCCAGTCATCTTTTTAATGATACAGAATTAGTACAGTTCTGAAGCCAGAGCCTTCCTGCTGCTTCTGCTGCTAAGTCGCTTCAGTCGTGTCCGACTCTGTGTGACCCCATAGACGGCAGCCCACCAGGCTCCCCCGTCCCTGGGATTCTCCAGGCAAGAGCACTGGAGTGGGCTGCTATTGCCTTTTCCTACGAGGCTTCCTAATAGTATACAAATAAATAACTAACAGAATCAAAAAATATATAATAATTAGGGATTCATTTTTAAAGAAAGAACATAAAATTTATAATCAATGAACTAAAGTTGTTGAACAATTTAAGAAGCCCTAAACAATGTAGGAGAGATTTCTGGGTCAGGAGGATCTTCTGGAGAATGGATAGGCTACCCACTCCAGTATTTCTGGACTTCCCTGGTGGTTCCGGTGGTACAGAATCCACATACAACGTGGAAAACCTGGGTCCCATCCCTGGGTTGGGAAGATCCCCTGGAGGAAGGCATGGCAACCCACTCCAGTATTCTTGTCTGGGAGAATCCCCAAGGACATAGCAGCCTGGTGGGTTACAGTCCATGGGGTCGCAAAGAGTCGGACATGACTGAGTGACTAAGCACACAGCACAAATTAAAAGTCATCCCATGTTTATCATGAGAAAACATGACATTTTAGAATGGCCATACTTCCAAACTGATCTACACATTCAACACAATCCCTTTAAAATCCCATTTGGCTTCTTTATAGAAATTGATGAAGGCCATAGCATTTTTTTTTAAAGAAAAGAGTAAGGTTGAAGAACTCAAATTTCTTTATTTAGAAACTTTTGCAAAGCTACCACATTCAAGAGGATATGGTGCCACCATAAAGATAAACTTATGGATTAGGGGACTAGAATTCATTCTTAGGAAATACATCTTACATTTATGGTAAATTGAACTGAACAAGTGTATAGACATTTCAAAGTGAAAAAAAAATAGCATTTTAATTAAATGTTAACATAAATATCTACATGTTAATGGTAAACTCGACCTTCTCTTTCATACTGTGTATAAAAAATGAACAAATAACAAACAGAAACCTGAGAGTAAGAGCTAAATTAGAAATTTACCTAAATTAAAAGTTTCTCAGGAAAAAAAAAAAAAAAAAAAAAGATGTAAATCTCTGACTCTGAAGTAGAGAATGGTTTCTTGGATATAGCGCCAAACTACAGGCAACAAAATATATATATATATAAAGCAGACTTCATCAAAATTCAAAAATTTACTCTGCAGAACATTATCAAAAATGTGAAGACAACATACCAAGTAGGAGAAAAGATTTGCAAATCATGTATCTGATAGAGTGGTGTCTAGAATATATAAAAGGCTCTTAGAAGTCAAAAATAAAAGGAAAATTCATTAAAGAAAAATGCAAAGTATCTGAGTAGCATTTTTTCCCAAGAAAATGTATAAATGTCAAGTAAATACATGACAAAATTTTTCTATCTGGGAAGTGCAAACTAATACCAAAATGGGATATCATTTCTCCCACAGGAATGGTTCATATAAAAAATGTTGATAATAATAAGTATTGGCAAAGATATGGAGAAACTGAAACCCTTATAAGCTGTTGGCAGGAATGGAAAAGAATGTAGCTGTTTTGCAAAACAATTTGGCCATCGTTCCAAAAGTTAAACAGAGTTATCATATAATCCATTAATTAAACTCGAAGATTGAAGTGCATACGAAGATTATTGAAAATATACACCCATGCAAAAGCTTGTATATCACTATTTATACCAGTATTACACATAATAGTCAAAACGTAGAAACAACTCAAATGCCCATCAACTGATAAATGCATGAAACCAAATGTTTTGTACAATGGGCTATTATTCTGAAATAACCTGGAACCTATTATATAGGGTGAAGTGAGTGAGAAAAAGAAAGAGAAGTATTGTACTCTAAAGCACATATACGGAATCTAGAACAATGGTACTGAAGAATTTATTTACAGGGCAGCATTGGAGAAACAGACATAGAGAATAGACTTGTGGACATGGGGAGAGGGGAGGAGAGGGTGAGATGTATGGAAAGAGTAACATGGAAACTTACATTACCATATGTAAAATAGATAGCCGACGGGAATTTGCTGTCTGGCTCAGGAAACTCAAACAGGGCTCTGCATCAACCTAGAGGGGTGGGATGGGGAGGGAGATGGGAGGGAGGAAAAAAGAAAAAAAAAATGATAATATAGAAGTGAAGTGAAATGAAGTTGCTCAGTCGTGTCCGACTCTTTGCGACTCCATGGACTGCAGCCTACCGGGCTCCTCCATCCATGGGATTTTCCAGGCAAGAGTACTGGAGTGGGGTGCCATTGCCTTCTCCACAGGATCTTCCCAACCCAGGGATAGAACCAGGGTCCCCCACATTGTAGGCAGACGCTTTACCGTCTGAGCCACAAGGGAAGCCCTGATAATATAGAGATACATGTTATAACTTGAATGAGCCTTGAAATCATTATGTTCAATGAAAGAAGTCAGTCATAAAAGGTCACACATATACTGGCATATATGCCTAATATAAAATAAGCTTATAAGTATGTCTGCGTATGTGTGAGTATACTTCAAAAGACCACATTTTAATTATCTAAGCATTGACTTTTACATAGATGCTTATTCAGAGATTTAAAACTATACCATATGTGCCAGAGACAAAAATGAACTATATATGTTCCTTTTGAGAGTGTATTCATAACATTTGAAATTTTGTAAATTTCCTTTGTGTATAGTTCATGTTTTGACAAAAAGTATATGGTCCATATGGTAAAGGAAACAATGCAAGCAAGCATCAGAGTTCTAGAAGAATTTCATGTTCCAGTTCCCCTGGGTTTTTTCTTGTACGTGGGCTACGCTCTGTCACTGAATTCAACCAGTGTGGTCTGTGTAAGAAAACTTGGTTTCCTGTGTGTTCAAATCATAAGCTCCAAGCAGGATTTTATATTCCAAGCAGGATTTTATGGCATTTTATCAGGCTAGGTTGACAAAATAGGTTAGACAAATTGAAAACTCTTAGTTAAACAACACATAATAAATCCTATTGCCCTTATCTTGGCCAAGAGTCAATAGACATTTAACTATCCCCATAGATAAATACAGAGTTTTTTCAGTCTATCTGTAAATCAACTCTATCTACTACACATAACAACTAGTCACATGTGGTTATCGAATACTTGACACATGGTTTTTGGAAGTGTAGAATTAAATATTATTTACTATATATTTAAATTACTATAAAATTACACAGCCACATGTAGCTAATGGGTATAGTCCTTGACAGCACAGATCTGATTATTTACAATATTCCTGGTGATTCAGATGGTAAAGAATCTGCCTGCAATGAGGAAAACCTGAGTTCAATCCCTAGGTTGGCAAGATCCCCTGGAGAAGGAAATGGCAACCCTCTCCAGTATTCTTGCCTGGGATTTCCATGCACAGAGGAGCCTGGAGGGCTACAGTCATGGGATCACAAAGAGTTGGACATGACTGAGTGACTTTTACTTTCACTAGCGGCTATATAAATATAAATAACTGCACATACAAACAGAGCAAGTACATGTGTAGAACCCAAAATGTTTTACTGTGTTATTTAAGTTTGGGTATGAAGAATAATGTCCAAATCCCAATTCCTAATGGTCCCAGGTTAAGCTGTGTGTGTAACATCTGCTGTTACATGAGTTTCTCCTATCTAAAGAGAATTATATTGTATTTTTTTAATCTTGAAGACTTCATCTGAAAACACTGATTTTTTTTTTTTTTTTTTTTTTTTTTTGCATTTGGAGTGGGTCATATTTGATTACACCTTACTTGCTTGCTGCTGCTACTGGTAAGTCACTTCAGTCATGTCCGACTCTGTGCGACCCCATAGATGGCAGCCCACCAGGCTTCCCCACCCCTGGGATTCTCCAGGCACGAACACTGGAGTGGGTTGCCATTTCCTTCTCCAATGCATGAAAGTGAAAAGTGAAAATGAAGTCGCTCAGTCATGTCCAACTCTTAGTGACCCCATGGACTGCAGCCAATCAGGCTCCTTCATCCTTGGGATTTTCCAGGCAAGAGTACTGGAGTGAGTTGCCATTGGAACCTGGAAAGTTAGGTCCATGAATCAAGGCAAATTGGAAGTGGTCAAACAGGAGATGGCAAGAGTGAACATCTATATTTTAGGAACCAGTGAACTACAATGGACTGGAATGGGTAAATTTAACTCAGAGGACCATCATAACTACAACTGTGGGCAAGAACCCCTTAGAAGAAATGGAGTAGCCATCATGTCGACAAAAGAATCCAAAATACACTACTTGGATGCAATCTCAAAAATGACAGAATGATCTCTGTTTGTTTCAAAGGCAAACCATTCAATATCACAGTAATCCAAGTCTATGCCCTAAAAAGTAATGCTAAAGAATCTGAAGTTGAACGGTTCTGTGATGAGCTATAAGACCTTCTAGAACTAACACCCAAAAAAGATGTCCTTTTTTCATTATAGGGGACTGCAATGCAAAAGTAGGAAGCCAAGAGATACGTGGAGTAACAGGCAAATTTGGCCGTGGCTTACAGAATGAAACAGGGCAAAGGCTGACAGTTTTGCCAAGAGAATGCACTGGTCATAGCAAACACCCTCTTCCAACAACACAAGAGAAGACTCTACACATGGACATCACCAGATGATCAATACTGAAATCAGATTGATTACATTCTTTGCAGCCAATGGTGGAGAAGCTCTATACAGTCAGCAAAAACATGGCCAGGAACTGATTGTAGCTCAGATCATGAACTCCTTATTGCCAAATTCAGACTTAAGTTGAAGAAACTAGGGAAAACCACCAGACATTCATGTATGACCTAAATTAAATCTCTTACAATTATGCAGTGGAAGTGAGAAATAGATTCAAGGGAATAGATCTGATAGATATAGTGACTGAAGAGCTATGGACAAAGGTTCACAGCATTGTGCAGGAGGCAATGATCAAGACCATCCCCAAGAAAAAGAAATGCAAAAAGGAAAAATGATTGTCTGAGAAGACCTTAAAAATAGCTGTGAAAATAGGTGAAGTGAAAGGCAAAAGAGAAAAGGAAAGATATACCCATTTGAATGCAGAGTTCCAATGAATAAGAATGAGAGTTAAGAAATCCTTCCACAGTGATCAATGCAAAGAAATAGAGGAAAACAACAGAAAGGGAAAGACTAGAGATCTCATTAAGAAAATTAGAGATACCAAGGGAATATTTCAGGCAAAGATGGGCACAATGAAGGACAGAAATTTGATGGACCTAACCAAAGCAGAAATATTAAGAAGAGGTAGAAACAATACACAGAAGAACCATACAAAAAAGATCTTCACGACCCTGATAATCACGAAGGTGTGATCACTCACCTAGAGCCAGACATCCTGGAATGTGAAGTCAAGAGGGCCTTAGGATACATGGCTATGAACAAAGCTAGTGGAGGTGATGGAATTCCAGTTGAGCTATTTCAAATCCTGAAAGATGATGCTGTGAAAGTGCTGCACTCAATATGCCAGCAAATTTGGAAAACTCAGCAGTGGCCTCAGGACCAGAAAAGGCGAGTTTTCATTCCAGTCTCAAAGAAAGGCAATGTCAAAGACTGCTCAAACTACCACACAATTGCACTCATCTCACACACTAGCAAAGTGATGCCCAAAATTCTCCAAGCCAGGCTTCAACAGTATGTGAAACATGGACTTCCAGATGTTCAAGCTGGTCTTAGAAAAGGCAGAGGAACCAGAGATCAATTTGCCAACATCTGTTTGATCATTGAAAAAGCAATAGAGTTCCAGAAGAAAATCTATTTCTGCTTTATTGACTAAGTCAAAGTCTTTGACTTTGTGGATCACAATAAACTGTAGAAAATTCTTAAAGTGATGGGAATACCAGACCATCTGACCTGCCTCCTGAAAAATCTGTATGCATATCAAGAAGTAACAGTTAAAACTGGATATGGAACAACAAACTGGTTCCAAATCCGGAAAGGTGTACATCAAGGCTGTATATCGTCACCCTGCTTAATTTAACTTATATGCAGAGTACATCAACAGAAATGCTGGACTGGATGAAGCACAAGCTAGAATCAAGATTGCTGGAAGAAATATCAATAGCCTCAGATATGCAGATGACACCACACTTGTGGCAGAAAATGAAGAACTAAAGAGTCTCTTGATGAAAGTGAAAGAGGAGAGTGAAAAAGTTGACTTAAAACTCAATATTCAGAAAACTAAGATTGTGTTATCCAGTCCCATCACTTCATGGCAAATAGATGGGAAACAGTAGAAACAGTGACAGACATTATTTATTTATTTATTTTGAGCTCCAGAATCACTGCAGATGGTGATTGCAGCCATGAAATTAAAAGACGCTTACTCTTTGGAAGAAAAGTTATGACCAACCTAGATAACATATTATAAAGCAGAAACATTACTTTGCCAACAAACATCCATCTACTCAAAGCTACAGTTTTCCAATAATCATGGATGGGTGTGAGAGACGGACTATAAAGAAAGCTGAGTGTCGAAGAATTGATGCTTTTGAACTGTGGTGTTGGAGAAGACTCTTGAGAGTCCCTTGGTCAGCAAAGGAGATCCAACCAGTCCGTCCTAAAGGAAATCAGTCCTGAATATTCATTGGAAGGACTGATGCTGAAGTTGAAACTCCAATACTTTGTCGAGCTGACCGAAGAACTGACTCAATGGAAAAGTCCCTGATGCTAGGAAAGATTGAAGGTGGGAGGAGAAGGGGACGACAGAGAATGAGATGGTTGGATGGCTCCACTGACTCAATGGACATGAGTTTGAGTAAACTCTGGGAGTTGGTGTTGGACAAGGAGCCCTAGTGTGCTGCAGACCTTGGGGTCGCAGAGAGTCGGACGTGACTGAGTGACTAACGGAACTGAACTGTCACATGAGGTCTTGCCTTAAAAAATTTCAGTTTACCAAACATTCTGGCACAAATTTGTTTGCAATCCTGTTTAAGTTTGTAGTCCTTTACTACCTTACAAAACTGAAATTTGAATTTTATTCAAAGTATCTCCAGATTGAGCCAAAGTAGCAATTTATTTATTGTTAAGTAACTCTAGTTTAAATAACTCTGGGCAATTTTTTTTTTTTTCATTTATTTTTATTAGTTGGAGGCTAATTACTTTACAATATTGTAGTGGTTTTTGTCATACATTGACATGAATCAGCCATGGATTTACATATATTCCCCATCCCGATCCCCCCTCCCACCTCCCTCTCCACCAGATTCCTCTGGGTCTTCCCAGTGTGGGTGAAACAGATCACCAGCCCAGGCTGGATGCATGGGCAATTTGCTTTTATGGATGAATATTTCATGGTGGTTTTAATTAAATTCTCAAACCATTTTATCATCAATATCAGTATTATCAAAGGCATTGCTGATATCAAATTAACATTCTCAATTATACCAGTATTATGCCAAATTGAGTGTATATTCTGTATATATTTACCTTATTTTTTAAGTCAGTTGGAATTTATAATATTAACAGCCTTTCTAACAAAAACAACTTCCTTTCATCTATCAAATACTGTCATGGATTAAGTTTAAAATTGAAAGGATAAAAACTTTCAGTTAATTCCAGATTCCAATCCTAGTTGGACATAGTTGTACCTTTTCTCGTACTTCCTTAGGATCATGCTATATGGGTAGTAGGCAACCCCAAATAAACTTTAGTTAATGAAAAAAAAAAAAAAAAACTTTAGTTAATGCTTCCCATAGCATTGGATATTGGAGCTGTTTCTAGTAGAAATTGACCCCAAAACTGACACTGGTTTCTGTATGTCAGTCATTCCATATCTTGATTATTCCTCTACACACACACACATACACACACAACTTGCTTTTGGATGCAAATTCTCTTCCAGAGTCAAATGAATCTTCAGTAGGTCATCATTTACAAGCAGCTGAATATTGATGATAGGGTTGATAACTTTGCATTCTATAATTGTGACTAAATGTAGTTCTGGATTTCAAAATTTTTAATAGTGCTTTTAGCCTGTTATTTACATGGCTAAGTGCTTTTGAAGTTGTTTTGAATTTATCTGGTGTCAGAATACACTATAAGAATAATGAGGGACAAATTTGAAAAGTGCATTAAAACATTACTGATGGCTATCATCACTTTATCAATGCTAAATAATAAAACTATTCCTAACCATATAATGCATAATAAAAGTCAAAGAAAATTATTTTAAAAGCTAAAATAATGAGTTTTAAAGTGATAGCATAATGAAAAGAAATGACAGTAGTCTAGCAGTAGATAAACACAAATGAAAATAAAAATAAAGTTAACATGTACCAGAGATAGTTGGTTTATTCAGACAATTCAGTAAAAATATGTTCCTCATTAGTGTTTTACAATATTTAAATCAACCCCTTCCCATCTCTTTTATTAGTATGAATTTTAGAGGGGTTATAAAAAAGGTTTTATGTTTGTTTTTGCCAAGACTATATTAAGTTTCATTGAAAACACTCTTTAACATAATAATATTAATAAATCAAGTTACTAAGGTTAGGTCTTTTCTAATATTTAATTTCTAAATTTATCTCAAAAATGTCTCTCCATAAAAGTATGATTTTGAAATAGTTTTCTTTTTTAATTAAAAATTATATATGATTTACATTCAATAATTTATATTCTCTTTGTGACTATTATTTTGATGCTCGCTATCATTATCTGAATAACTGTAGTCTGATTAACAAAGTCCATAGAGAAAAAAACACAGTGATTGTGATGGTTAATTATATGTGTCAACTTGGCTAGGCCATGATACCCAAATATTAGATCAAATCCTATTCTAGTTATTTCTATGAAAGAAGTTTTAAATGATGTTAACTTACATCAGTAGACTGAGTAAAGCAGATTGCCCTCCATAATGTGGGTGGACCTCATTCAATCACTTGAAGGCCTTAAAGGAAAAAAAAAAAAGTGACCTTCCTGGATAAAGAAGAAATTCTGCTAGAGGACCACCTTTGGACTCAAACTAAAGTTCTCACCTGGGTCTCCAGTCTACTGGCCAACCCTGTAGATTTTTTACTTAGAAAGTCATCAAATTGTGTGAGCCAATTCCTTAAAACAGATCTCCTTCTCTATAAATATATGAAGTGCAAGTGGCTTTGGAACTAAGGAACGGATAGAGGCTAGAAGAATTTTGAGGTGAATGTTAGGGAAGAAAAAACAAAACTAGATTTCCTTAAAGAGACTCTTGATAGAAATATGGATGTTCAAGGCACATCTGGTGAGGCTTCAGATGGAAAGAACGTAATTTTGGACACTGCGGGAAATGTGAAAAGTGAAAGTTTGAATTCGCTCAGTCATGTCCGACTCTTTGCGACCCCATGGACTGTAGCCTACCAGGCTTCACCGTCCATGGGATTTTCCAGGCAAGGCTACTGGAGTGGGTTGCCATTTCCTTCTCCAGGCGATCTTCCCAACCCAGGGATCGAACCCGGGTCTCCTGCATTGTAGGCAGACGCTTTACCGTCTGAGCCACCAAGGAAGTCTGAAATGTAGTTTCGTGGGAAATGTAGTTCTTATTAAATGGCAAATAATTGGTGTTCTGGAGCTAGTACCAGAGATCACTTTTCCACCAGATAGACTTATCTGTAGGGCAGGTAATTTTGTTTACTAAATATCTTGTCTTTTCACTTTCCTGTAAGTTGTCTTCCCCTACATTGAAGGCTCAGACCCCTATTACTTTCCTAAGCCTCAACCATCTGGCAGCCTTTAGAATTTCATATCTGTGTTGAACTTGTGTACAAACAAATGTATATGCATACTTAATTTTATCCCATTAATCTGTCTTATATTACAGGGGTTCTCAGCTAAGAACCTAGACAGATGGAAGAAAAAAATTTTTTTTCCTGTACTACATTTAATTCACAATTCTTCTACAAATAAATTTCTGCTTCCTCTCTGACAGTCCTTTGAATTTTTGTGTTACTAAACATGTCATAATTTGTAGTAGCTAATAAATTTTTGAGTTTATATTGTACAGTTTCATCTCTTTCTCTCTCCCTTCTTATATAAGGTTTATAAATCCTTAAGGAACAAAAAGCCTATCTATATTTTTGTAGCATTTATGCTCAGTCACTTCAGCGGTGCCTGACTCTGCACAAGTCCATGGACTGTAGCCTGCCAGGCTCCTCTGTCCATGGGATTCTCCAAGGCTCTTAAGAACACTGGAATGGGTTTCCATGCGCCCCTCCATGGGATCTTCCCGACACAGGGGTCAAACCCATGGCATCTCCTGTGTCTTCTGCATCACAGGCAGATTCTTCACCGCTGAGCCACCTAGGAAGCCCATATCTTTGAAGACCTAGTGTCAAGTTATCTATTGGAATTCATCTTTTAAGACCTTTCATTTTACATTACTAACTTCTCAGCATTCAATTAATATCATAGCAAATTGTTTACCCTTTAAAGGATCAGAAAGTTTACCTGTAAACAATTAAGCTCACATAAGCTTTCATAAAGGTTTATCCCACAAGCAAAATCTCAAGGAGATCAGGGAGCCCTTTGTAAATGGGGTTAGTGTGATCTAAGGCTTAAAGGATGAATAGCTGAGGAAGAAAAGTGATTCTAGCCAAAGTGAAATCCAGGTGGGGTGAAAATACTTATTGCCATGCACATACAACTTGACATATTTTAGCATGAGTGGAATACAGTGGGAAGGGTTTGGTGGGGGTGAGTATGTCAAATGATAAAAAGAAACAGTAAGCGGTAAGCAGGGTGATATTAACATTCATCTACACTTGGCTAATATGTTTGAACTTTATCCCTCGGAAAATGAAAACTTACAGAAATATTTTAAGGGAAAGGATTTCTATCATCCAATTTGCATAATTTCTTGATCTCAGTAAGCTCTCAATACATAAAGAAGATGAGAAATGAATTAGTCAATTTTCTGGTTGACTTTGAAATAGCTTTCTCTTTTAAAATGCACATCTATTTTCAGAAAAAGGAAATTTTATGAAAAGATCTTGGATCATTTCTTTCAGTGATACCAGAAATATTAGCCAAAGAGATATGGTATTGGTAATTTGATATTGATTTAACATGAATAGCTTGCTTTATTCTCATTCTTGAAAGACTGTATGATAACAAAACCTCTCATTCACTGAAATATGTTTCCCTTGGTGGGTATTTTGTGTAGCAAGTCCCAGTTGGAACATTAGAAACGTCACAATGTTTTTCACATGGAGTAAACTTTTATGGGTAAAAATACATTTGTAGGCCTAAGAGATTTATTTAATTAGTTGTGTAGGTATGTACTCACCTATTTACTCATTATTAAGCTTTCTATGTCAAGTTCCTAGCAGATGCCCCATGTGTTGTGTCTGAGCTCAGTTGTACCAGACTCTTTGCAACCCCATGGACTGTAGCTCACCAGATTCCTGTTTCCATGGAATCTTCCAGGGAAGAATACTGGAGCGGCTTGACATTTCCTTCTCCAGGGATCTTCCCAACCCAGGGATCGAACCCATGTCTCTTAAGTCTCCTGCATTGGCAGGCAGGTTCTTTACCACTAGTGCCACTTGGGAAGCAGATATGCCAAGAGGAAACCAAAAACCTATTGTGAAGTATATCTGATACCTGAGAGTATCAATAATAAAAAATTATTCTTCAAAGCAATTTTACTATGCAGATTATACTTAAGTTGAAATAATAATTTTCCAGGCCCAATATAGAGCTGCTCCTGCTCAGGGTGCCACAAACTGTCTTGCAAACTGCAAGACAGACAAGTTTCATGTCCCTGCAAATGCTTTGCCTGACCAGAAATATAGTGTATCCAGTCAGGCAATCCCCTAAGACTAAGTCAACTCTGGGTCTTATCTCCTTAAAGATTAATTATGAGGCCCCAGTCAGCCAAATATTTTTGTCTCTTCCATGTTCTTTAAAACTCTTTACACTATAAAGGCTTTTCTTGCCTTCTATCCTATTTTTGCAAGAATACTGTCCACTACATTAAGTGTTGAATAAAGTTTCTTTGCAACATCTCAATTGTTTTCTTTAACCTTCTTACAATTTGTTACATGCTGATTGTTATATATTTTGAGTTTTCTTCATTTAACCAATGGTTTTGTACACTTTCCATTTCCAGTGTATTTTTCTTGGCTTAGATGCAGTGAATAAGCAAATATGAGGTCCTAGTTCTCACAGAGCTTGCACACAGTCTTGAAGATGTATAATACACAAATAAAAAAATATTTCAGGAGGCTATCTGTGAAAAAAATATAATAAAGTAATATGATACAATTGGCAGGGGTAGAGGTCAGGAAGGTTTCAGAGAAAAAGCCAAACTTGTGAATTAGACAATGTCAAGGTTTCCAGGCAGAGAGAAGAGTAATGAAAGGCTTGAAACAAAATGATCTTGACATATTCAAGGAAGGGTCAGAAAGCACTGATACTTTTCTTATTTAAATCAAGTGCCACTCAAGTGTAATTGTAGTCTTAGCTTTCTTTACTAAAGAGGCTGACAGTAACAATGGCGCATAATATTGGCTATGAGAGTGTAATCACAGGCATCAAAAATCTGCATTTGACAGACTCAGGATGTGCTTGTCTGATACAAGAAGGCTGGTTTTCTGCACAGCCTTGTATCTGAATCAAAGAGGTTGCAACTGAAATGAAGGGTCAGCACAACACCAAAATTGACCTTCTGAAGGCAGGGGTCCTGCTGGGACTATAGCCAAGAAATTATAAATAGACTTCACCCAGTGTATTTAATTATAAGTAGAGTTTCTTGCACTGCTAGGAGATCAAACCCGTCAACCCTAAAGGAAATCAACCCTGAATAGTCCCTGGAATGACTGATGCTAAAGCTGAAGCTCCAATACTTTGGTCACTTGATGCAAAGAGCCAACTCACTGGAAAAGACCCTGATGCTGGGAAAGATTTAAGGCAAAAGGAGAAGGGGGTGGCAGAGAATGAGATGGTTAAATAGCATCACTGACGCAATGTACATGATTTTGAGCAAACTGCAGGAGACAGTGAAAGACAGGGAAGCCTCGCATGCTTCAGTCCATGGGGTTGTAAGGAGTCAGACATGACTTTGTGACTGAACAACAACAACTCTTCACCAAGTATATTTTCTGTTACACATACTCATTTGTACTTGTCTATCCTCTAAATCTATGGACTTCCCTGGTGGCTCAGATGGTAAAGTGGCTGCCTACAATGCGGGAGACCTGGGTTCAACCCCTGGGTCGGGAAGATTCCCTGGAGAAGGAAATGGCAACCCACTCCAGTGCTCTTGCCTGGAAAATCCCATGGACGGAGGATCCTTTTAGGCTACCGTCCATGGGGTCGCAACGAGTCAGACACAACTGGGTGATTTCACTTCACTTCACTTCATCCTCTAAATCTACATGACTAATTTTTCTTATATGAGTGGAATTTCTATTCTGTCTTTTGCTATATTTAAAATTCTCTTATTTAATGAGAAATATGCAATTACTGTAGAGCTTTCATGATTGGTAGTCTATGGATATATCATAATTATTGTTGAAAATTTTTAGACATACTCTAGTGTGTCACTGTATTTCCTAAAATTTTACACTGGAAACTAAAGAAAATACATGTATAGATTGAATAATACAGGGAACTGTGAGACTAGTTTCTCTGTTCTTGAAATTATAATTCAAATTATAGAGCCTAAAATGTCACTAGGTTTTATTTTTTAGCTGAATCATCTAAGCTCTTAGTATGTCAAGATTACATCATATGGGAAAAATTAATCTCTCTCTGTCATATAACCGTATTACTTAAAATCATACAATAAATGGTAAAATTACCATAGCAAAAATATTCAGACATTTTGCTCATGTCAGCTGAAAATACTGCACAACGTGAGAGCTGTGAGTTAAGTTTTGCTTGGGACTAAATGAAGACTCTCGCCCAGAAGCAGCATCTCAGATATCTCTGAGGAATTGCTCAAAAAGCTGGGCGGGAGGTCAGTATACACATGATTTTGGTGAAGGAGGAGACATGTAATCCAGCACCCATTTTGGCAGAAGGTTGCTGTGAGTCACAAGGAGCAGATATCTCCATTCATGATTTTAGTGCTCTTCTAGGTATGAAAAGACACAAGAAATTTGGTTCATAAAAATTTGTCCTGAAAATATTTAACTAGCTGAAAGCCTGTTTTGTCAGCTTTTCCTTTCCTCCCGGAAAAAGAGTACCTCATTCCTGATCTCCATCCTGAATTCTTTTCGAAGTGCATTGAAGAGTAGTGACCACAGTGACTAGTGACTTCATTCTAGTAACATCAGATCGTGAGTGATGTTCTTTAGTTGGCTTGCATGATGTCTTCATGGAATAGCTTCTTAACCTCACGTTCTAAATATATTTTTGAACACCTAATCTACTGTTTCTCATCTTCCTCCACTGACTAAAAGCTTGGGATTTCCCACACCCTGAAAATAACAACTCAGTCCATGACACAAATAGCCTCTCAATCAAATTGCCATCAGTGAGGGAAGCGTTCAGTCCTTCTCCCTTATGAAGCAGAAAAACCCAAGCGCCTAGCAACTCCTGAGTGTAATTTCTGTGAACAGATAATATATTGAATATAATCCTTGAAAGGGGGGTGTTAGATAAATTGTTTTGTAAAGTTCAACAAAAGAAAGATGGATTTTCTCTGATAATCTTTTAGTTCAACAAGAGTAAGAACTCTGTTCACTGAAAATTAGTCTGAAAAAGTTTGTGTAATAAAGTAGACAGCTTATATTCTCTTATGAGAAAATTATCAGTAGAAATTGTGAATTCAAACAACCCCTCATTTCATTAAAACACACTCTGTATTTTGACAATAAATTGAGATGCTCATAGTACAAGGCAAGCATGGTTATTAATTCAGTTGAATTTTGCTAAGCAGTTGACATTTCATAATCATAAATTATAGTAAATATGAAAACTCTTGGCTTTCCACTTGTAAATTTTGTTCTTGGTGATTCAACATTGGATGAGTAACAAAAAAAAATGCAGAGATAAATGTACAAAACTTTTGCCACATTTACTATTCCACAGTCCTGGGTGTGCATGTGCTCAGTTGATCAGCCATATCTGACTGTTTGTAACCCCAGGGGCTGTAACCCACCAGGTTCCTCTGTCCATGGGATTTTCTAGGCAAGAATACTGCAGTGGGTTGCCATCTCCTCCTCCTGGGGATCTTTGCAACCCAAGGATCGAACTCGTGTCTCTTTTGACTCTTCTACATTGGCACGCGGATTCTTTACCACTAAGTACCACTTGGGAAGTCCACAGTTCTACCAATTCTGTAGCACTTAGGGGCAGTTTTGAAAACCACTAAACAATACCAATGCTGTTAACCCAAGCTCAAATGCCAAGTAGGAGGCTTTTTTCTGATTTATATGCTCAAAGAATATGCTGCCTTTTTTCTTATTTCATAGATTTAGAAGGTATTACTTTTGCTGATTCACACAGAGAAAACTATATACTAAAAGAACAACACAACAAAAAAATTTAAAGTGACCCAGCATCTATCCTACCTGGTTTATTTGTGATATTCACATACTGTCTTTCTCTTGCAGTGTTTTCTTTTGAATGCTGCGTGGGTGTTGACTGCTCCTGACATTCATTAGTCATACATCATAATGGTGTTCCATGTACTGAAGAGGCTTGAGAAATAATAGTGACAAAAAAACAAGACATCACTGTGGGGAATGTAATTTGTATTAATATATTTCAAGCCTGATTTGTCCAGAGTCATATCAATATGTCAACAGTGTTAAACCAATTGCGTCTGGAACTTATAACATAAATGGTTCCTAAGTTTAGATGAGGCATGATAACATAAAGTGATGAAATTTTATGACCACATTCATAAGACCTTTAATGTATTAACAAGGTTCCATTACTACTAATTGCTTTGTAGAACCTCACTGAGCATTTTTTAACCCTTTTAAAAAAACTGATAATAACCAGAAGAAAAGTCATGAAAAACTACAGAAATTTTACCATTAAGTAAAAATGTAATATTGGCTACACAGCAAGTGAAGAATCTAGAAAACTAAAATATTTTGGGTTCTATTGTATGTTCCTGATCCAGGCAAAAAAATTTCTTCTCCTCAATATTCAATAATAAGCATTTTTCTTAAGCTTTTTTATTATCAACTCTTGGACAGCTATAAAGTCACAGAAACTATTAATTGATAGAACAAGTAATCTTTTAGGATTAAAGTAGCATGATTATATTTTGAGATGATTGTTATTTTTTGTGGAAGAGAGCAAGGTTTTCTTTCTCACTTCCTAGATCCTTCTTTGATGAGAAAGAGCAGAGACCAAGATAAAGACAGTAATGCAGCCAAGTGTCTCACTGATGATTTAATTAAACTGGTATATGACAAAAGTTTACTGGGGACAACTGGTGTCTTTTCTCTGAAGTCTCATTCATTTAATCTGTCTTTAGTTCTTTTCTCTTTTTGATGTTAAATTACAGAGGAGAGTTTTTGCTTGCAGAAGGAAAAAAAGTCCAAAGAAGTCACCTAGCTAGCTTGTCTTATAAAAAATAGAACAGAGATGCTAAAGAAAACCTTGAGCCTCATCTGTAGCCGAGCATATCTATTAGGACTAAGCATCCTGAAGAAGGGGCTTCCCAGGTGGCCCTGGTGGTAAAGAACCCACCTGCCGATGCAGGAAATGTAAGACACATAAGTTTGGTCGCCTGGAGGAAGGCATGGCAGTCCATTCCAGTATTCTTGCCTGGAGAATCCCATGGACAGAGGAGCCTGGCAGGCTACAGTCCATGGGGTGAGATTAGTGGGGCATGACTGAAAACGACTTAGCACACATGCACCCTGGAGAAAAGATTTGGGTTGAAGTTTTGTGATGCCAATCAACCATTTCTTAGTTGGCAAGGCTTTCTGCTGTTTATAACTTCTTTTATCTGCAGCTTTTCAAGAAATTAAGGATTCAATATTTGGAAGATTTCTCAACAATGCAAAATAAAATTGTAAAAAATAACTACACACACACACACACACACACACACACACACACTTTAATGTTTACTTCCCAGCAAGATAAAATTTTCAGTGTGGTTGTTGGGCACCTGCAGCTTAATACTCTCAACACAGTTTCCTCTTGTCAAGACTGACAGCATATAAAGCATTTCAGAATCTAACCTTTATAAAAATTATTCCAAATGCCCTCTAAGCAGCACATGGCATGATTGCTTGTGCTCTCCTTGAGCCACTCTCTTCTTGGAGTTCATCACACCATATTTTAGTTATCTCTGCCTCCAACTTTCTGATCTATAACATAACTGGTCCATACCAACTGTTTCTGGTGATTCTCCAGTGTTTCCACTGAACAGTGAACTTCAAGATCAGTCATCAAATTTCTACAGCTCTAAATGGAGAAAGCTTTTCATTTTCAGACAGACAATATACAAATCTGCCAGGCTGATTTTAACTTTTACAACAACCTAGTCCAAGCCACCAGCATGTCATATCTGGGCAACTGTAATAATTTCCTAACTAATTTTCCTGCATCCATGTTTTACTTAATCTAAAAAGTGCTAAAATTGAAGACAGTGCACTCACTTTACAGAAAAACTTAGACCATGTTGATCCCACATTCATTTGCACCCCTCCCCAGATAAGCAAAATCCACAGCAAAACCTGGCCCTTGTAAAACATTGTGACCTTGTCTGTCATCCTTCTACATGTTTTAGACACAGCAGCTTTCACTTAGTACTTCTACTGCTCCCTGATACCTGAACAGTTCTGTCCATGCTGTAAGCTCCAGAGCTCAGCCTCTTTTTCATTTTATTCCTCATTTATCAGCTCAAAATGTCCTTACTCTGTAATGCTGTCTATGCCTCTCTGAAAACATTGCATGTGTGCATGCTCAGTCACTCCAGTCGCGTCTGACTCTGCAAACCCATGGACTGTAGCCCATCAGGCTCTCTATCTGTGGAATTGTCCAGGCAAGAATACAGGGGATCTTCCTAAACAAGTGGTTGAACCTGTGTCTCTTACATCTCCTGCATTGGCAAGCTGGATCTTTACCAGTAGAGCTACCTGGAAAGCCCCTGAAGGCATTATATCCCCCTATTTATATACCTATATAGATAGTGACATTCACTATTTTTGGAAGAATTTTGACTCATATGTGATAAAAGATTCTTAAAATATCAAAAATTCTGTGACACAATGAAATAACAAACAGTTAAATTTTAAAATGTGCAAGCAATCTAAACAGATATATTACCTAAAAAGATAAACTGTGGGTAAATAAGCATAGGAAAAAGTGCTCAGCATCATTGTGATTAGGAAATTGCCAATTAAAACAGGGTACACACATATACACATATTAAAATGGATAAAGTCATTTTAAAACAAATGAAAACAAAACAAAATGCAAATATACTCTGAAAATATAATTATAAGAAACTGTGAAGCAACAAGAATTCTCTTTATTGCTGGTGGAACTACAAAGAGTTTCAAACACTTTGGAATACAGTTTGGCAGTTTCTTACAAAAGCTAAACATAGTCTTGTCATGTACTCTTAACAATCATACCTCTAGGTGTTTCCTCATGTGAATTTAAAACTTACATCCACAAAACAGCCTGCATATGAACTTCTATAGTAACTTACTACATTATAGTCCAAAATTGGAAGTAACAAAAGGTCTTTACATAAATAAATAGAGTTAAAAATAAGCAAGTTTGGCATACCCATACAATAAAAATTTATTTGGTGACAAAAAGAAATAAGTTATCAACCAGTAAAAAGATAAAAGTGAAACTTAAATTCCTATTGCTATGTGGAAGAGGGTAGTCTGAAGTAGACACATGCATTATTCCAACCAGTTGCTCTCAAAAAGGCAAAGCTATAACAATGGTAAAAGATCAATAAAAGTCATGGATTCGTGGGGAGGGGAGAAAGGTTGAATAGGGGAAATGTTTCTTTGTTTGTTTTTTTTAATCCCTAGGTTAGTGAAAGTACTCGGCAAGTTACTATAATGGTGGATACATGATACTAGGATTTGTCAAAATCCAGAGAATTTTAAAACACATAGGAATAAATTGAATGCTTGAACAGTTTTAAAGAGTCATTTAGGAAAGGGGGATGCCAGGTTGAAATGCAGAGTGTAACAAATTATCTCTGTGTAAGAGAAATGTATGAAAGAACCTCGCTAAAGAAGGTAATAGTAAATGGTGACCCAAGTAATTAGAAATCAGGGGATTCATCTGGCGATATCAGTTTAAGATTTTCAGAAACTTTCAACTATCCACTAATATTCAACCCCTGATTGCACCCTACATATTGTCTTAAATTTCTGATAATTTCCAGCGTTCTGCATCATGAGTTGATTTATTTTATGTTGCTCCCAGGCTAAGCAGGCACTCAGTAAGTTTGGTTTGTAAGGAAACTTTTCCTTGTCCCCAAAGTATCTATTAACCGTGATTTTTCTACATATTGATTAGCTGTCATTTCCTTCCTTTTTCTTGTGAGTTTATTTTTTTCTCAGTTTTATTCCCTTATTCTCATTTTGAACATTTTGGACATGGACAGAGAAACAGATTTTTCAATTGTTCAAGTGACCAGGAAACTTAGTTTGATTATGGATCTGATTGGAATATAATTTCCCATACATGGTAAAGTAAATGTTCAATATTTTTTTTTTCTAAATACTTAGATGTTCTACCATTATCACATTTTGAATAACTGTAAGATACTATGTTGAGATTCCTAAATTACACATACATGAGATTGTCAAAGACAATGGCATGGCTTTTTATTTACCAATTTTTACATTCTATTGATACTTATTTGGTTAAATTCATTATGCTGTATGAGAGATTGAAATTATTCAATAAGAAGTAAAGCATCATGCTTTAATATAGCATTTTGTCTGCTGTGATATAAAATTTATATGTTCTGTATTTCTGAATATCTGAATTACTTTATTTACAGGTAGTAATTCATTAATCTCACTAATCAATATACTGTAATACACATAATTTTTGAAGAATATTGTTTTTGACAAAAGTCTTTATTCCCAGTATCCTTAACTTGGACAAATTATATGAAATACTTCTTTTGTAGCTTATTAAAATTTTCGCAGTTTATAGTAGTCCATTTGGCAAGATTTTGTAAAAGATTTTAAATTCATAACAAAATATATAATGGTCTATCTTCTTAAATAATTCTTTATTTTGGTTTGGATTTTAGATTTTATTTTTAAGGACAACATGTATTTTGTATGACTAACTTCCCACCACCATTTTCTTGTTTCTTCATGATCTAAAATTATGTCTAAGTTAAAGTTGCCTTACCATATATGTTGTTACATATTATTTTAATTTTTCTCTTCATGAAAATCGGATATACAATTAAATATATTCATTCTAAATCATCCCAAGAAAATGTAAAGGATTTGAATATATTCTATCTTCTTTAAACACACATGTACTAGATCTGTGCTGCTATTGCTGCTGAGTCACTTCAGTCGTGTCCGACTCTGTGCGACCCCATAGATCACAGCCCACCAGGCTCCCCCTTCCCTGGGATTCTCCAGGCAAGAACTCTGGAGTGGGCTGCCATTTTCTTCTCCAATGCATGAAAGTGAAAAATGAAAGTGAAGTCGCTCAGTCATGTCCGACCCCATGTACTGTAGCCTACCAGGCTCCTCCGTCCTTGGGATTTTCCAGGCACGAGTACTGGAGTGGGTTGCCATTTCCTACTACATCTAGTCAATAACTTATACCTAAGAGATTATGCTAAATGGCTATAATAATCTGTACTATATGCTATGCATCCTTGTATACACATGTTTTTCTAACTATGAAATAAAACCTGAGACAGGGATGTTAAATCATGTGTTAATAGTCATTGCCAGATGGCTTCCCAAACAACTTGTTACTATTCTTATTTCCAGTAGGAGTCTATGAGAATTCATTTCCCTCTTCATTTTCATATTCCTTAGCATTGGAAACTACCAGAAAAATGGATAAGTAGATGAGAATAGATGGATAGCTAGATGATGGGTAGATAGATGATAGCTAAATATATAAGTAGAATACATAAGTAGGTTAATAGATGATACATATTTATAATAATTTTGCCAATCTAATGGCATAGAATGATATTTTAATATAAAATTTGTTGCTGGACTACTAATGAGAACACTTTTCACATATATTTGCAATTTGTTTCTGCAAGTTGTTCATTTTTTACTAGAGTTTTTTTTCTTTAATGACTATTATAAACTTTGTGTAAGTTATAGAGAATATGTTGGAGATACTTTAGTTAACACATGCACAAGTGTATTTCTCAAGCTTCTATTTATAGTCTCACTTTCCAATCTATTTTAAGTATTTATTTATAAATAACTATAAGAATACATGCAATTATATATACTTTGATGTTTTCTTCTAAAAGGGTGTTTGTTATGGCTATTTTAGCCCATTTTATGTTATCAATTATAAAATGTATAATACCAGAAATTGTCTAATTATTGAAAACTGAGTATAGATTAATTTTGAATATTATGAATAACTTTTAAGCAATCATACAGGATCTATTTTTTTAATATATAATTTGGATCTTATTTAATTTTATTGATTTTTTTGTAACTCTGCTCTGTAAGTATTTTTTGTTCTCATTTCAATTAACACTGTCCCATATGACTTTCCTTAGTGAGAATACTTTCTTTAGGGATGTATGTGACTCAGCAGTTCTTCATAACTATCAAGCAGCACCACTAACTGGATCAAGCACAGTGGAAAATCACTAAACTTTTATTCTTTCATAAAGCCCCCTTTTCGCATTGATGCATTTCCTAGCTGGGGCAGAGGCAAAGAATCTGCCTGCCAATCCAGGAGATGCAAGAGACACAGGGTCGATCCCTGGGTTAGGAAGGTCCCACTCCAGTATTCTTACTTGGAAAATTCCATGGCCAGTGGAGCTTGGCTGGGTGCAGTTCATGGGGTTGCAGAGTCGGACAGGGACACGACTGAGCATGCATGCTTGTCACATTGAAAATATAATTAGTTAAAATGTCTGCGGTTTTGAAACAAAGTATCTATCTGTCATTCAGTGGTTCCTCTTAGTTATGAAAGCCATTCCTTCATACATCACATTATAAACTCAAAGTGAAAGAGCAAAATGGTAACATAAGGAGAAAAGGATGTGCAAAGGAGATATAACAGTGTTGTAAGCCAAGGGAAAAAAAAAAATAAATACATGCACTGATACTACAGAAGTATTAAGTAGATATGTTTTAAAGAAAAAGGATTATTGAGATATGATAAAGTTATTATAAAAAAACTAACAAAATAAGCCATCCATGAATAGCCTTATGTTTTTCTGAGATAAAAATGATTCATAATTTTAAAAACTGAACATTACCTTGAATGAAGTATTTTAATAAAGGAATTTATCTAATTTTGTTTCAGGGGCATGTCAGACTATTGCTCTGTGCTATTGATGGTTGGTTTCAGATAAATTTTCTGGTTAAACATTTAGCAGTGCAGAGTGCTCTTCCTTGTCTTTTTTTTTTTTTTTTATTAGTTGGAGGCCAATCACTTCACAACATTTCAGTGGGTTTTGTCATACATTGATATGAATCAGCCATGGATTTACACGTCTTCCCCATCCCGATCCCCCCTCCCACCTCCCTCTCCACCCGATTCCTCTGGGTCTTCCCAGTGCACCAGGCCCGAGCACTTGTCTCATGCATCCCACCTGGGCTGGTGATCTGTTTCACCATAGATAATATACATGCTGTTCTTTCAAAACATCCCACCCTCACCTTCTCCCACAGAGTTCAAAAGTCTGTTCTGTACTTCTGTGTCTCTTTTTCTGTTTTGCATATACGGTTATCGTTACCATCTTTCTAAATTCCATATATATGTGTTAGTATGCTGTAATGTTCTTTATCTTTCTGGCTTACTTCACTCTGTATAAGGGGCTCCAGCTTCATCCATCTCATTAGGACTGGTTCAAATGAATTCTTTTTAATGGCTGAGTAATATTCCATGATGTATATGTACCACAGCTTCCTTATCCATTCATCTGCTGATGGGCATCTAGGTTGCTTCCATGTCCTGGCTATTATAAACAGTGCTGCGATGAACATTGGGGTGCACGTGTCTCTTTCAGATCTGGTTTCCTCAGTGTGTATGCCCAGAAGTGGGATTGCTGGGTCATATGGCAGTTCTATTTCCAGTTTTTTTAAGAAATCTCCACACTGTTTTCCATAGAGGCTGTACTAGTTTGCATTCCCACCAACAGTGTAAGAGGGTTCCCTTTTCTCCACACCCTCTCCAGCATTTATTGCTTGTAGACTTTTGGATAGCAGCCATCCTGACTGGCGTGTAATGGTACCTCATTGTGGTCTTGATTTGCATTTCTCTAATAATGAGTGATGTTGAGCATCTTTTCCTTGTCTTATTTAGTAAGTTATCTAACTCGTGTAGAAGATGGAAAAAACAAAAAGTTGGAACACTTTTAATAAATATGTATATATGTAAGTATGTGTGTATGTAAGATTTCTGGCTTGAGAATCAGTCTATAGGTTATTCATTACAGTGATGGAAAATGGGATACTTACAAAGTTAAGGCAGTGAATATTTCCATGGTCTCCAATGGAAATATAAACCCGTTCACACACACTACAAACCATCTACCTCTCAGCCTTACCCAAGGGCATCAGACCTTGAATGGTCTCCAGAATGCCCTCATCTGTCAGCAACAATTGTCAAACAAGAACACCCACATGCATCATACTGAAAACATAATGCATTCATAGATGTAAGTGACCAGGATATTGGAACAGAAAGAGTAATGAGGGAAAAAAATTATAGTGAATATCTTTTGCTTAGAGAACTGTAAATTTTGTATACTATGGGTGAAGATTTCATTCTCAATCTCCACTAAAGATAAAAAAAAAAAAAAAAAAGCAGAAGAATTAAATTCCACATGATGAAAACCGTTCCTGTCAGCAATCTGTCCACTACATTCAGCATTAAGCATTAGTCAAGCTTTTATAAAGTGCGGCTGGTGGCAGCATATTTGTTCTTCCTATTTCAAATTTGTTCAACTTGAAATCATTGCTCATACAGGATGGCAGGATGACAGGCATCTTAGATAAGGGGAAAGAAAAAAAAATCTAACAAATCTGTATTTTACTGAGACCTTTTGGCTCCATCTCACATGGTATTCTCATCAACATGTTTGATAAATTGTTGAAAGTGGATGGGGGGTGAGGTTCACATCCAAATAGCAGTAATCAATGACCCTGTCAACATCAAACAATATATTTAAAATAATCAAAATAGTTGGACTGAGAGATGTTACTTATACATCTTTCCAGAAGTATCGTGGCAAAAAAATTTAATAGTCAGCCTGTTCATTAAAGTAGCAGATAAAGTCAAGCTAAATGGAATTGCTATTATAAGAAACCAACAACATATTTTTGATGATTATGATTAAATAAATTCCATGATACTCTCATGAATATATGTTTTACTACTTAGTAAACGGTACAATCAAATGAACCCATCGTGATAGAAGTTATTTGGTTTAATTACTTCAAGCAAATAAAAAACAACTGGCAATTTATATGAGGTTTCCCTTGTAGCTCAGTTGGTAAAGAATCTTCCTGTAATGCAGGAGACCTAGGTTCAATTACTGGGTTGAGAAGCTCCCTTGGAGAAGGAAGTGGCAATCCATTCCAGTATTCTTGTCTGGAGAATCCCATGGACAGAGGAGACTGGCAGGCCACGGTCCATGAGGTCACAAGAGTTGGACATGACTTAGCAACTAAACCACCACCAATTTATATATCCCCTTACTTACTTTTCCAGCATATCATAGACCTATCTAAAACAGAATTTGGCTGGCCATCACTGATAATAACTCCTGCTTATTTCCCTATAAAATACTAATGATGCACATAAACTATGTAAAATTAAATAAATCTGTAATCGTGAAACTTGACAGGGTGAAAATTTCTGATGAATTTCTATATGCTGTGTTTTCATATATCCTATGTTCTGTATGGTCAAAGCTATAGTTTGTCCCGTAGTCATATATAGATGTGACACTTGGGCCACAAAGAAGGCTGAGCGTCAAAGAACTGATGCTTCAGAATTGTGGTGTTGGAAAAGACTCTTGAGAGCCCCTTGGACTGCAAGGAGAACAAACCAGTCAATCCTAAAGGAAATCAACCCTGATTATTCATTGGAAGGACTGATGCTGAAGCTGAAACTCCAATAATTTGGCTACCTGATGCGAAGACAACTGATTCACTGGAAAAGACCCTGATGTTGGGAAAGACTGAGGGCACGAGGAAAAGGGGGTGAAAGAGGGTGAGATGGTTGGATAGCACCACCAATTCAGTGGACACGAGTTTGAGCAAACTCTGGGAGATAGTGAAGGACAGCGACATCTGGTATGCTGCAGTCCATGAGGTCACAAAGAGTTGGACACGACCTAGTGATTGAAAAACAAAGTTTTCTATATATTGGTGTAGAGAAATAATTAGTAGCTTACTTTTAATTAGATAACTGAGAAATAATAAATTTGTTTTACATAAGTAACAGCCAGAAGAATATTGTTTCTCTTTTGCTGGACTCCTGATACAGAGAAAGATTTGTATAATTCATTTTTGTTATTGGCAGTTTTTGTTATGCCATGCAATGCTTCTGCCTTTGATGCAAGATATCCAGAAGATTCAGGTTCAATCTGAATTGGTCAGGAAGGTCCCCTGGAGTAGGAAATGGCAACCCACTACTGTGTTCTTCCCAGAATAGTACCATGGAGAGAGGAGCCTGGAGGGCTACAGTTTATGGGGTTTCAGAGTTGGACACCACTGAGCAACTGAGTACATACACACAGCTTCTAAAATAAACCCCAGTGATTTCTATCTACTGGTACTCACAACTCTATCTAATCCTGTCCCCTTGAGTACAGGCTAGGTTTAATGGCTTGCTTCCAATAAATGTGATATAGCCTATGAAGTAATGGATGTTACTACCAAGATTAAATGACATCAGGTTGCAGTTTTGTCTTGTGTCTTCTTTCTCAGTGTCTCTAGGATTCCTCACTCTGATGGGTAGGTACCAGCTGCTATGCTGTGAAACAGCACTGTCAGAGGACCACAGGGTAACGGACCCAGGCTTGCCAAAGACTGGGAGTGAGTTTGGATGTCTCTCCCTCTCCAATCAAGCCTTCAGAAAAACCTTCAGCTGCAGCTGACAGCTTGACTTCTGCTACTTGGTAATTCTTGAATCAGAGACACCCAATTAAGTCATTTCTGTAGCCCTGACCCATAGAAACTCTGAAATAATAAAAAGTTGCTTTTAAAAGCCTCTGAGCATCAACAGGTAACAAATACAGATTGTATTACCTTGAAACAGGTTGCTGCCTAAAGCACTGGAGTGGCTCTGGCACAAGGCAGTAAGGGTCAGAAAAAAACTTAGGAGGGGAAGCAGTAGTAAAGCCTACACTCTCCTGTGCAGACTTGTCAGTGAAATTGTGGACTTTAGGACAGTAAAGTTGACAGCCTACATAAAAGTGAGGAAAATCTTATCTTAAATGAGATTGTGAGGAATGTTTATTACATAGTGGCATAAAGTTTAGTGGCACTACTATCTGCATTATACACACATACATATACATAATTGTTGTCTGTGTATATGCATGTTTATACACATACATGTATGTCAATACATACATATGTAAATTCACACATGTAAGTTATATAAATGCAGAAGTACACATATGTATATAGTATATTATATTACTAGTGTCTTATATACCTGATGTCAGAAAATTATGAAAATAATTTGAATTTCTCACCATCTTTTCCTTGTTTTAATTTTGCTTATACATTTATCTTTGAAAAAACTTTTCATAATGTAACTAGTACCCTCCATGATGTTAAATTAAGTGACATATTCAATTCATGCCTTTTGACATTTTAAGCAAAACTTGTATTTGGTGACTGCTCCAGCATTCCTTAAAACACTCTGTTCTCAACTTCTAGGCCATTAAAATACAATTTTTTTGGTTAACTGATTGGATACTTATCTCTTTACAAACAGATTCCTAAATATTCAAAATTCTTGCCTCTTCTTCTCTCTCTAAAGTATAATTAGGCAATATCCTCTATTCTCATGGCATTAAAATATCTTCTGTTGATGATTTTCTAATTTATTTTCAGCTCTTACCTTCACTCTGCCGTTTATACTCAGTCATCTAACTACAACATAACTATCCATATCTCAAATGTAAAATATCCTAACTGAAACAGTTGACTTTTTTTCCTTGACAAGTTAATATAGACAGGTTATGCTATTATAGAGGGAAACATCATAAAATCTCAGTAGCTTAAAATGACAAACTTTGGTTTCTTTCTCATGCTACTTGTATGTTGAGGGTCAGCAGACAGTACTGTAAATCATAGTCACTTCAGTGACTTGGTCAAATCAGTCACTTGGTTCACAGAGTAGCCAAAATCTTAAACTTGACTAATACCTATTCCAGTGATAAAAGAGAGCCCCGGAGTATTTCTAGTCAGCAACTAAATACCTGTTCTGAAAGTAACAACTCTGCTGGCTTCAATCAACCATAAGAGAATTAGAAAAACACTATTTTATCTTCCATGTGGAAGCAAATGACCCACAAAATTTAGTAAAATAACTAATTTTATCCTGCATTCCTAAAGCAATTCTCCAGATTTTGTTGCTATAGTTGTTGAATCGCTAAGTTGTGTCCAACTTTGTGACCCCATGAACTGTAGCATGCCAGGCTCCTCCGTCTTCTAATGTCTCCTGGAGCTTGTTCAAATCATGTCCAATGAGTTGGTGATGCTGTCTAACCACCTCATCCTCTGCTGCCCCCTTCTCCTTTTGCTTCAGTCTTTCCCAGTCTAAGGGTCTTTTCCAATGAGTCAGTTCTTTGCATCAAGTTGTCAAAGTATTAGAGCTTCAGCAACAGTCCTTTCAATGTATATTCAAGGTTGATTTCCTTTAGGATTGACTGGCAAATCTTGAGACTTACTATCTTAACAAATACTACTAATTCAATCCATCACTTGAGCAGAGGAATTCTTGTGAAATTTGCAGTGCTGAAATGAAGGTTGCAATACATTCCTTGATGAGAAGCTGAAGAATAAGATCTGAGAACTTTCCTTTTTACTTCTCCTTTTTCATGAAACTAACAAGACTTGAGTGAAAATAGCAGGGGCTGCAGTAGGAAGTGCTCAAGAGACTAATTTTCATTGGAAAGGAACACAAAGGGAAGACACACAGCCAAGTGGGAGATGAAAGTGTTCACTCTAAGAATTTGAATTCTTTGGTATCCATTCCAACAATAAACTTCACTTCTGGCAAACATAACAGTAATATAATTTAAACACACTCAGGGTTCCATACTGGCTCACCAGTAAGGAATCTGCCTGCCAATGCAGGAGATGCCAGTTCAATTCCTGGGTCGGGAAGATTGCCTGGAGAAGGAAGCGGCAATCCACTCCAGCATTCTTGCTTGGGAAATCCCAGGGACAGAGGACCTGGCGGGCTACAGTCCACTGGGTCACGAGAGCTGGACATGACTTAGTGACTAAACAACTTCCTGAATAGCTTAATAGAAATCTCAACAATAAAAGTCAAGAAGGAGAAAAATCATGTTTTTTCTCTTTGCATTGCATATATTGACCTCTATATCTTCTGTCTTATAAAACATTGCCAGATTTCATAAAATAATAATGAAGTAAAATATAAGGCACATTATGAAACAAAATAAAAAATTGAGCCTAAAGGCAGAACATAATAATCAGAACCATAATAAAAAATGACTCATGTTAGAAATATTGAAAAAAAATGTAAATTAGCAATGAATAATGTACTAAAGGCTCTAACAGAAAACTAATATGACATATAAGATCAGATATATATCATCAAATACCTGAAACTTTAAGAAAGAATCAAATATCGTGGTGTAAATCCAAACCACAGTAACATAGAAGAAAAATGTTTTATGAGTCCATAAGTAGAATACAGCCAAGGAAAAATCAGTGAACTTGTTGGCATATCAAAAGAACCTATCCAGACTAAAACATATAGAGAAAAAAGAGTGAAAAAATAAAACACAAAACATAAATCACATTCAACACATTCAAGTACTGTTGGGAAATATAAAACATTGTAGTATATGTGTAATTGGAATTTAAAAAAGGAAAAATGGGGAGAAGGGTGCAAAAGACATATATGTGAAGAAATGAGTTGATAATTTCCAGTATTTATGGTAGAGAGCAAATTAGAAATCTAAGAAAGTTCAGAAATGCATGGAAGTATAAAGTTCAACACACACATGAACAGAGACATATAATATCTAAATTGTTGAAATAACAGGTAAAGAGAAAAATCTTGAAGACAACAAGGGGGAAAAATAAAAACCTTACCAGTGGATAAACAAAGAGTAGAATCATATCAACTCTTCATCAAAAATTATACAAAAGTCAAAACATAAGTGACATCTTTAAAATATTAAAAGAATAAACTATAGTAACTTAGTATTCAATTTCCAGTGAAAACATCCTTCAAAGTAAAGGAAAAATAAAGACTTTCTCTGTTGAACAAACATTTGGGGAACAAAATGCTGGAATACCTGCTCTGAAATTGTTGAAAAGTTTTTCAGACCAAAGGAGTAAGTTAAGAGGTCAGAAACTAGAATATAAAGACATAAATAAAGTGAAACAAGAGTAGATTTTTCTACCTTTTTTTACTCTAGAAGTAAATAATATATTTAAAGCAACAATGGTAAATGTGTATTGACTGTTTTCCGTGTATGTGAAGGCAAAGATGAATTAGAAATTAGAAAGAAATAGAGAAAATTATAAGGACCTTGCATGTAAAGCAAAAAGACGATTTGAATTTATACTTGTTTATTTCATATTCAGTATTGTAAATTATATACACTTGTAAAGTTTTGAAAGGTTGTTATTATAAATTAAATAGAAAAAAAACAGTGAGGAACTGTAAAAGCTTCAATTAAAAAAGAGAAAAATTAGAACAAGAAGAAAAACATTAACAACAAACAAATGAAAGGAATTGGAAACAGTACTCAACATGGCAGATTATAATCTAACTGTACCTATAGTTACTTTTAGAGTGAGCAACGTAAACATACCATATAAAAGACAATTATTTTCCCAGTGGATAAAAATGCAAAACCTGCCCACAAAAGCCCACTTAAACAGTAAGACCTAAGATGAGTTTATAGTAAAGATATGAATAAAAAGATAGACCATACAAACTCTGACCCAAAGGAAGCTGGTCTGGCTATAATTAATATGAGACAAGATAGACCTCAGAACAAGAAAGATCGTCAGGACCATAGAGGGATATTACGTTATGAGAAAGTAGTCTCCAAGAAACACAGTAATCCCAAAGGAATATAAATTTAGTAATAGCATCCCAAATGCAGGGGGCAAAACTGGTACCTGAAAGGGAAAATTTAAAAAAAAAAACACACATACACACACGCATAATTACATTTGGAAATTTTAGTACTCTCTCTCTCAATAATTTCTTTGGAAGAAAATCACTGATGCTAAACAGCACTATCAACCAGCCTGATCTAATCAACATCTATGAAACATTCTAACTAATCAGGGTAGAAAACATTCCTCCCAAGTGTACATACTGTATTCATGAAGATAGACCACATTCCCAGCCAAAAGCCCAATCTTAACATCTAAATAAATTTCAGTCAGTTCAGTTCAGTTGCTCAGTCGTGTCCGACTCTTTGAGACCCCATGAATTGCATCATGCCAGGCCTCCCTGTCCATTACAAACTCCCGGAGTCCTCCCAAACCCATGTCCATTGAGTCAGTGATGCCATCCAACCATCTCTTCCTCTGTCATCCCCTTCTCCTCCTGCCCCCAATCCCTCCCAGCATCAGGGTCTTTTCCAATGAGTCAACTCTTCGCATGAGGTGGCCAAAGTATTGGAGTTTCAGCTTCAACATTAGTACTTTCAATGAACACCCAGGACTGATCTCCTTTAGGATGGACTGGTTGGATCTCCTTGCAGTCCAAGGGACTCTCAAGAGTCTTCTCCAACACCACAGTTCAAAAGCATCAATTTTTTGGTGCTAAGCTTTCTTCACAGTCTGAATAAATTTAAGAGACTACAAATCATACAAAGTATGTCTCAGACCATAATGGAATTAAACTTGATATCAATTACTATATGATATCTGGAAAATATCCAAATATTTAGAGATTAACCATTTCACTACTAAATAATTCATGGGCTAAACAGCAAGTTGTAAGAATATTTTAAAAATATGTTATGTTAAAAGAAAATGAAAATAAAACATCAAAATTTGAAAAATGCTGTAAAGCATTAAGCACATATATTAAAAGAAAGATTTACAGTTGATAGCTTAAGCTTCACAATCTTCAAATGAGAATAATTAGGAAAAAACAGACAAGAAGCTAGAAGAATAAAGCCAAGAACTTGTTGCTGTAGTTCGGTCACTCAGTCATGTCCTACGCTTGCGACCCAATGGACTAGAGCATGCCACACTTCCCTGTCCTTCACCATCTCTCACAGCCCAGTCAAACTCATGTCCTTGGAGTGGGTGAAGCCATCCAACCGACTTGTCCTCTGTCCCATTCTCCTCCTGCCTTCAATCTTTCCCAGCATCAAAGTCCTTTCCAATGAGTCTGCTCTTTGCATCAGGTGGCCAAAGTGTTGTAGCTTCAGCTTCAGCATCAGTCCTTCCAATGAAGGATGGGAAGAACCGACTCATCTGAAAAGACCTCGATGCTGAGAAAGATTGAAGGCAGGAGGAGAAGGGGACACCAGAGGATGATATAGTTGGATCGCATCACTGACTCAATGGTCATGAGTTTGAGTAAACTCCGGGCATTGGTGATGGACAGGGAGGCCTGGCGTGCTGCCGTTCATGGGGTCTCAAAGAATCGGACATGACTGAGCGACTGAACTGAACTGAACTGAATTACCATAGTGCTAAAGAGCCTCTTAGTGACTAAACAACAACAAAAGTAACCTAGATAGTGTGGTACTTGTGAAAGTATCAATATACACAGTAAATTAAGAAAGTAAAGAACCCCAATATATAGATCCATACATATAGCAACAAACAATATTTGATAAAGGTGCAAAGGCAATTTGATGCAGAAAGGATATTTTTTTCAAAAAGTGGTGCTGGAAAAAATTAGACATTCACGTGCATAAAAATAACTGAATCTCCAAAAATACCTGACATACTATAAAAATTAAAACTGCGCAAGATAATTTTATATAAAATTCTGTAAAAGATATTTTTTAAGATAGACCATAAACTGGAATTTGAAATGCAAAAATGTAAGTTTTCTAAAAGAAAATATATGACAGAATAATGTGAAATTTTATAGCACAATTTTCTAGATGCAAAAGCAAAAGCATGAGTTGAGAAAGAAAAAATTATGAACTTAACTTTATCAAAGTTAACATTTTGTTTTTGAAAGATACTGTTAAGAGAATGAGAAGGTAATCAACACTGGAACAGAAAACTTACAAATTATAGAATTGATAAAAGACTCATTTCCAAATGTGTAAATAGCATTTTATATTCAACAATCATTTAACCCACAACCCAATTAAGAAACAAGTAGAGGAACTGAACAGACACCCCAACAAAAAAGTATATGGATTGCAAATAAACACATGAAATAATCCCAATATTACTATTCATCATTGTAAAGTCAATTGTGATACATTGTACACCTACTAGAGGCTTAAAACTAAAAAACTGACAGTGCCAAATGCTGGGGAAGTTGCAGAATGACAGGGAATTTCATTTATTGCCATTGAAACTGCAAAATGATAAAGTCTCTTTGGTAAAAAAGGAAAAAAAAAAAAAGGCAATTTCTCATTCAGTTAAATATGAACCAAGTTAAAATCTCTAACTTTTACAACGAGATGTATGGAAAAATATTTCTAACATTGGACCCAGCAAACATTTCTTGATGTTGTTTAGTTGTTAAGTTGTGTCTGATTCTTTTGCAACCTCAGGACTGTAGCTTACCAGGCTCCTCTGTCCATGGGATTTCCCAGGCAAGAATACTGAAGTGGGTTGCTGTTTCCTTCTCCAGGGGATCTTCCTGACCCAGGGATCAAATCCACTTCTCCTACACCAAGCCACCTGGGAAGCCCAAAAGTTTCTTAACTAGGACTCAAAATGAATGAACCATTAAGGAAAGAATTGATAAAATTTGCTTCAAGTAAATTAAAACCATATGCTTTTTGAACTGCATTGTAAAAACATCTGTAAAAGTTTAAGCTCAATACAGCTGCATAAAATATGTGTGAACCTCATAATTGACAAATGACTTACAGGTAGTTTCTTTACAAATCAGTTATAATGTTAAAATAGCATTTTTAAAAAAAGAATAGCACAGGTCCTTCTTTCCTGATATACTGCCTTTATGTTCTCCTGTATTCTAAGCCTAGACAGTCAGGAAAAAGTTGAGCACACTGGGAAAATTCAACTGTGGAGAAACTCATTCTTCATTTCTATGGTGTATTCATGTAATTACCAAAAACGCTAACTGAATGAGCAGAGGAGGGTGCCAGCAACTGTACCTTTCAAGTGAAACACAGTCAACACCTCTGGATGTCTTTCGCAATCCTATTCTCAGTCTTTACTTGGACCAGAGGAATGTGACTTAGTTGACAAACAAGACAGGTTGAGCTGACTGCCCTCAAGCAATTCCTTCAAGAATCTGAACAGAACTTGAACCCTAGGGCTTGCCAGCCAGCTGGTATTGTCAGCTGCGAGCACTGTCAACTTTTACCCCACGATTGATGCTGACCCTACACAGGACTCCAAAAATTGCAAACATCCCCTAAGGGTATTATGTACAGTTTTAGGGCCACACTTTCTTTGGTGAAATACATGATATAACTTAATTCTGTCTCCAAATTAAGGTGATTTTCACTTCAGGTGTGATCATAAGAAAACCGACTGTGTTTAAAGGAAACCACCTCATCCTGGAAGACATATAAGTCAGAATAGTTATGTTCAATAACTAGATAGCCAGAATAGTTATGGAAGATGGAAGTACTCTAACTCCTTGTGGGCCAAGGTGAAGTCTGTGTAATCAGGAATAAACACTGCTGCACCTGGAATGTTTCTTTGGACCAGGTGGAAAAGTTCCATACAGAAACTTAAGGAGAAACCACCTAGCTGTTTAAGACAGTTCTTAATCATTTACATTATGTTTTGTTTTCTTCTTTTTGATTTGAAACTAAGGAGCATAGCTAAGATCACAACTGGATACCTGATGCTTTTAGACCTACTGATATTATACAATTAATTGGTGTATAATATAAATCAAAACTTGTATTTTTAATATTGTTAGGTTAAATAGAGTGGTTAAATGGCATATACACACATTCACAAGTATTATATAGATAGATATGTAGATATATGTAAATGTTATATCTATCTATCTATCTATCTATATATATCAGATGGTACTAGTGGTAAAATATCCACCTGTCACAGAGGAGACACAAGAGACATGAGTTGGATCCCTGAGTCAGGAAGATCCCCTGGAGTAGGAAATGGCAACCTGCTCCAGTATTCTTGCCTGGAAAATTCTCTTGACAGAGGAACCTGGTGGGCTATAGTCCATGAGGCTATAAAAAGTCAGACACAACTGAACAACTAAGCATGTGTGTGTATATATATATATACATATGTATATATATATATATATATATATATAACAGAAGTCAAGATAGTGCAGATATATTAAGTACTATGTATTATGAGAGAGAATTCTCCTTAGGTCTCATCCATTTCAACATACCTTCTAAGGAAAAATGCATTAATGATGTTTTTGTTCTATAACATTGATATCTTTCAAAGATGTTTGTATAGCAAACAGCCTTGGGCAATAGAGATATTATCTTGCTCCAGGGAAGTAGTTGTTTGTTGGCCAGCATACATTAATACCTTCATCTGTGGCAAAGGTTAGCAAAAGTTTGGTAGTACACCCTTTAAGTCTGAGGTTTCCTAAGCTCTGAGCTCCTTTCCTATAATACAACTCACTTTGTGTGCAAGAGACACCTGGCTCTCAATGTCCTCCTTTTTGTGAAACTGGGATCAGGAAATCAGCACAAATAGTGGTACTTGGGCTTTTGTAGCTGTGAATGATAACCAATCCTGTCTCTCTGAACAATGAGTTTGACATTTTCTACTAGTATCCATAAATCCAAGGCCCATGATTGTTCTTGACATACAGGAGCATACATTAGTCAAGATGCAATACATTTAATAATACGCAAATATTAAAAGGAAAAAAAAATCTTGAGTTTGACAGAATTACATGCAATATGAAGTATTAAGTGAAAATGTGCTCATGTATACAAGTTAATTTAAATACATCAAAGAGATAATTTACTGATAAGAGAGATGGAGGGAAGAATGCAAAGATAAGTTAGTGCCAAAACAAGTAGGTGTGTGTCCACTCAGTCATGTCCAACTCTTTGTGACCCCACGGACTGTAGACATGCTCCTCTGTCCATGGGATTTCCCAGGCAAGAATACTGGAATGGGTTGCTATTTCCTCCTCCAGGGGAACTTCCTGACTCAGGGATTGAACCTGTGTGTTCTGCATTGGCAGGAGGATTTTTTACAACTGAACCCCCTGGGAAACCCAAAACAAGTATAGCATTATAATTATAGCACCTAGGTAGTTACAAAATGGTATGCACTTTAAAATTCTTTCCGTGTTGATCTCTATTTGAAAATTTTCACAATAAAGTGAAAGAATTGAGAATTGTCTATTCTAATGCATTGCTAAAATTGTATAAAACTTTAGGACAGAAATTCAGCGAGGTTTATCAGAGGTACAGGGTTTCCCTGGCGGCTCACACGATAAAGAATCTGCCTGCAATGGAGGAGACCTTGGTCGGGAAGATCCTCTAGAGGAGGAAATGGCAACCCACTCCAGTATTCCTGCCTGGGAGATCCCACGGACAGAGGGGCCTGGCAGGCTACAGTCCATGGAGCTTCAAAGAGTGCAACATGACTGAGCACACACACAACTCCTGCAGTCAAGGTATGTAAAACTTGGATAGGTTTTGGATAATTTCTTCCAGATCTTGGAATATTTAGCAGGGTAAATAATTTAAAATATATGGGGTCACACAGAGTCGGACACGACTGAAGTGACTTAGCAGCAGCAGCAGCAGTATTAACATAAACTAGGATTTATTCTAATTTGTACTTTACTTCTTAATAGTTCATAGAAACATAGCAATAATTCTGATTAAAAAGTTTCAATGCTTGCCTTGGGTGAGGGAACAGGGAGAAGGAAGTACCTTTGAGTTTATTAAAAACATAATAACTGAGATGGCTCTATCAGTGATCATGGTGGCACACAATGGAATTTATTTTCTGTGAAGTTGAAAGCTCATCTCAAATTTGATTTATTCCTAAGATTTTATTACTAAACTGATTTAATTAATATTGAAACTGCAGGTGGAACTATGAGTGTTAATTTTATTCAATTTATATTTATTTTAATAAAATATCATATTGCTTTTTGGGAGATAGTCAAGAGTGAAAAAGGAATTAAATGATTACATTAGTTTGGAGGAAAGGCTGTCTAGATGTGACTACATAGTAATATTGTGCTGTGCTTAGCTGCTCAGTAGTGTCCACTCTGCAGCCCCATGGACAGGGGAGCCTGGTACAGTCCATGGGGATTCTCCAGGCAGGAATATTGGAGTGGGTTGCCACCCTCTCCTCCAGAGGATCTTCCCTGCCTGGGGATCAAACCCAGGTCTCCTGCATTGCAGGCGGATTGTTGACCATCTGAGCCAACAGGGAAGCTCAAGAATACTAGTGTGGATACTCTAACCCTTCTCCAGGGGATCTTCCTGATCCAGGAATTGAACCGATGTCACCTGTATTGTAGGCAGATTCTTTATCAGCTGAGCCACCAGGGAAGCCTCTCCCACTACAAGGTAATATTCCAGGTGAAAAATCACAATAGTGCTTCCTACTATCTGGGTATTTTCTTCATAGCTCTATTTAGACCATAAGAAGAAGTGAAAAATATTCTTAAACATTCCTGATAACAACTTGCTGGCTGGCTTTCTTATAAGGAAAAGTCTTTTTTATTGAATCTGATTTGGGAATTATTTAAGTTATTTCTGAATGTCAAACTGCTTTTTTGCAGTTTAGTCCTATGAATATAACTTCATATATTCCTTCTTTCAGTGCACTGATAGGCCGGGTGATTTTATTTCCTTCTCTTGCACCAGGGTCCAGCAGTGTCAGGTTGCCTCTTCCACTCTTAGAGAATCTTACTCTCCATCTAATATACTAATAGTCAAACCAGTTTAAGATGTATAGAGGTACTGAATACCCACAAACATACTTGCTTTTGAATTTATAACTCTCTGAGGCTATTTTTTCATTGCTAATAGGATAGATCTTCTTATCTCCAGAGTTATTCATTCTATATGAGCAGTGCTTTCAAGGTGAATTGATTTCAGCCTGTGAAAACAAGTACATTGCTCCAAGACATGCTTTATTAATGTTCCCTAGTATGCTGCCACAGTCTTAAGAGCTTGGTTATAAATAAAATGACACACGATGAGAGAAAACACTTCTATTAAATTGGCCCAACCAGAAGATACAACACATCCAAGAAAATTTAAGGACTAAAAATTTCTTAATTTTTAATAAATGGTTAAAGTTGAAATCTAATCATATAAGCCTAATGATTTCTTTTCAAGCTATTTTAGAAAAAATTATTTTTTTCTTATTGTGTAATTACATATTTTGAAATATAATTTAAAATAACTATCTCACACAAATGGAAACTTAAAATTTTTCCATAAATAATAGAATGTAATATATATTTTTAGTATGCAATTTGAAATTTCCCACTTTTAAAATTAGCAGCTCTATATTCAAAGTAGGTAGGGAGAAGAGATAGACTGATAGATGGGTTGATGATAGGTTAGATAGATATGCGTTTTAGGAAAAAATTATTCTTTAGACTTTCTGAAAGCGCTATTTCCATGTTGATGGTGGTAAAGTGTTTTTATATATGCAGGTATTTAACAAGGAATAGCATGTTATTAAAATCTCAATACTGCCAAAGTTATTAATAAAATGTAATTGTCCCTTCCTCACCACTCCTGTCCTACTCCTCAAAGACAGTATTTTTTTTTAAAGTTTCTACTACAATGTTCTAGAAAATGTTACATATATTCTCCTACCTTCTATCTGTACCTTAGTTGTTGTAGTTTAGTAATTGAGACTAGAGATTTTTCATATTCTATGTGTAAATCTACCCATATCTTTCTCAACATCATTTAACATATGACTCACAATGTATTTATCCCAGACCTCCTTAAAAACTAGTCAGATTATTTGTTGTCTTTAACCCACAAAAATGAACATTTACACATATTTTAGGATGCCACCAATCAATTGAAGGGCTATATCAAAGTATTTGTGCATTTTTATTTTGTAAGATGAGTTTATACCAAATAGTTACAACTACTAATTTAATACAACACCATATTTGTATGTACTTTACATATAACATTAAATATTTTGAAATCTAGCATCTCACCCAACTCAAATATACAATTAATTTATTTTTTATTATAAGTATCCTTAAGTATACTTATACTTGTCACTGATCCTTTAACTATCAGTGACACTGAAGCAATCTTCATTTATTTAATTGCCAAATCTATGTATTTTTATAACTACTTGTTCATATATTGTATGTAATATTTTAATTAAAATATATAATCAAATATATCACTACATTAGATTTATCATTGAGTATCTGTGGGACATTATTTAAGTTATTTAATATTTCATAGCCTCATTTTATTTTGTCATAATGTAATAATATAATTATTTGCATCAAAGAGAAATTATGATACTGGCAAAATGTTTTATATAATATTTTATATAATCATATATACATTAATATAATAATATATTGTTAAATATGTAATGTAATAATGCAATGAAAATATGCAATAATATATACGTGAACACACATATACATATATACTCAAAAAATTTAACTTTCTTCAAATGAGATGCATAAAACAGCCAAAATCCTAAAAAAATACATTTTCTGCCATCATGTGAATGGGTCCACAGTGATGGCAAGTAACTTTCAATGTTATTTTTAGTACTTTATACATACTCAGTTTAACACAGGTGCAATATCATTTGTCTCATTTTGTATTTATCGCAGTTATTTTTATCAGGACCAACTATAGGGAAACGATGATAAAGAATCTGCCTTGCAGTGTAGGAGACCCAGGTTTGATTCCTGGATCAGGAAGATCCCCTGGAGAAGGGAATTATCCAGGCAAAAATTCTTGCCTGGATAATTCCGTGGACAAAGGCGCCTGGTTGGTTACAGTCCATAGTGTCACAAAGAGTCAGACACAACTGAGTGACTAACAATTTCACTGTTTTATATATTTATATTTATTTATATACAATGTTAGGCATAGTATGTATAAAGTGTTTATTTATATTTATATTTATTTATATATAATGTTAGACACAGTATGTATAAAGTGTTAGACATGGCACTGAAAGCTACTGGAATTTACTGTGTACCCATAAACTGTGTGAAATTGTTCAAAAGACTATCACTATATTGCTTTCCTTATCAGTTGTCTATATTTATGTGACTCTTAACTATGGACTCTCTATTCAGTTCAACTGTTTTAATTTTCTTTTATAGCCAGAAAAACTGTCTTGATTATTGTAACTATATAGTAAGTACTGAAGTCAGATAGTGTCAGTCTTCATGTTTGTTTTTCTTCTTCTATTATGAATGGACTATTCTGTATCTTTTGCCTTAAGCTTAAGATTCAGTTTGTTGATTTTCCACAGCATAACTTACTGGATTTTTGATTTGGACTGTGTTGAATCTATGGATCAAGTTCTGAAGAACATATGTCTTGACAGTAATGAGTTTTCCTTCCCATGTACATGGAATATCTCTTCATTTACTTAGTTTTTCTCTGATATCTTTAATTAGTTTTGTAGCTCTTCTTATAACTATGCATATTTTATTATATCTATACCTAAGTATTTAATTTAGGGGTCTAAATAATAATATGTTTTTAGTTTCAAATTCTACTTGCTCATTGCTAGTTCAAAATTGGGAAAGGAGTATGTCAAGGCTGTATATTGTCACCCTGCTTATTTAACTTATATGCAGAGTACATCATGGAAAATGCCAACTCATTGGGCAAAATCCTGATGCTGGGAAAGATGGAGAGCAAGAGAAGAAGGGAGTGACAGAGGATGAGATGGTTGGATGGTATCACTGACTCAATGGACATGAGCTTGAGCAAACTTTGGGAGACAGTGAAGGACAGAGAAGCCTCATGTGCTTACATGCATGGGGTGACAAATAGTCAGACATGACTTAACAACTGAACAAAGACAAAACATTGCTAATATATACAAAAATAATTTCCTTTTTCACATAAACTTTGTACCTTGTAACATTGTTATAACCACTTATTAGCTATATGAGGAGCTTATTGTTGAATCTTTGGTATTTTCATATATCCAAATAAATGACTGCATTTATTAATTAAATTTAAATTATTTAATAAATGATTGTCCTCCCCAAACAAAGACAGTCTTATTCCTTTCTTCTCAATCTGTATAACTTTTTAATCCTTTTTTTTTTTTTATCTTATTGCACTAGCAAGAATTTCCCGTACAATGTTGAAACATGGTGGTGAGAGAGGACTTCCTTGTTTTTTCCTGAGCTTAGCTAGATAGTGTTGAGTTTTTCACCATGACATATGATGTTAACTGTAATTTTTTGTATATTTTCTTTATAAAGTTGAGGAAATTTCCCCTTATTCCTAGTTTGCTGAGAATTTTATAACTGATAGGTGCTGGACTTTGACAAATGTTTTTAGTGCATCTATTCACATGATCAGGCAATTTTTCTTCTTTACTCTGTTGATGTGATGTATTACATGAATGGATTTTCAAATGTTAAGTCAGCCTTGCATATCTATAATTAATACAACTTCTCAAGTTATATACTCTTTTTATATATTGTTGAATTTGATATGCTAATATTTAATGAGAATTTCCCTACCTATTTTCATGAGAGATATTGGTTTGTAGTTTTATTTCAATAATTTTTAAATTTTTATTGACATTAAAATAACACTGGCTTCATTAGGAATATGAATCGTGAAGTATTTCCTCAACTTCCATTCTCTTGAAGAAGATTGTAGAGAACTGGAATGTGTGTATGTGTGCTACTACTACTTCTAAGTCACTTCAGTCGTGTCCGACTCTGCGACCCCATAGACGGCAGCCCACCAGGCTCCTCTGTCCCTGGGATTCTCCAGGCAAGAATACCAGTGTGGGTTGCCATTTCCTTCTCCAGTATGTGTGCTAAGTCGCTTCATTTTTATCTGACTGTTTGCAATGCTATAGACCTCAGCCTTCCAGACTCCTCTGTCCATGGGTTTCTCCAGGCAAGAATACTGGAGTAGGTTTCCATTTCCTCCTTCAGGGGATCTTCCTGACCCAGGGATCAAACCCCCATCTCCTGTGTCTCCTGCATTGCAGGTGGATTCTTTACCTGCTGTGCCACTGGGGAAGCCCATTGGAAGCATTAATCAATGCAATTAGGTATAAGCATTAGAAAATGAGGCAAAACTATCTCTATCTGAAGATAACACAAATACAATAAAAAATCACTTGAAGAGTAGAAATACTTGAAGAATAAATGAAAAGCCAACAAAATTCGATCCCTTTGGAGAAGACTTAAGAAATAGGGGTTAGGATTCAAGACTAGTGGAAAAGTCTTCTTATAGCTTCTTATGTGAAGTTGAATGTTGGCTATTAAATTGTTTTCATAATCAAAAATAGTAAACAAACATAGGTGATCAGTGACATTTGAAATAAATTTAAACAAATGGCACTATCTCTACATTACTTGGTTCCATAAAAATAATTTTGAATGGTTTTATGACACCAAATTTTTGACTTCATGCCAAAATTGGAACACATTAGAAGTGATCCAAGCTCTTTGGAGCAATGATTGAATCTTGATTTGGGGCAGAAAATGTATCATATGAGCCTGGGACATCTTGTGTCAAGAAGAAAAACTAATGAACACTTGTCAACATAATAAAAAGAGCCAGTTTAAATGTCTCCCACAGTTGAATTAGGGGAAATTTTATATTTTAAAAGAGGTAGAAACATTTGAAATACATTAAAATACCAAAAACCTATGAACCTGCAATAATACCTGAAGAAGAAAAAGCAAAGTTGAAAATGTCATTGTCCAATATTGAAATTGTCTTTACACTGACTTCTTACTCTGAAAACTGGGAGCTAAAGGGGATGATGTCAGTTTTTATCCAGTGTTACTATGAAGAATTCTACTAGAAGGCAAGTAAATAGCCCCAGATATTGGATGAAAGAATTTTGTGGGGTTTTTTGCAGAGCAATGACAGCTATAAGTGCTGAACAAATTTTAAGATTTAAGCATAGGTTAACCATAATAAATTTTGTGAAAGAGATAGCAGAGTTAAAAACAAGGAAATAAATAAAGGACTACATTCTGACATACTATTTATGAAAACTTTAAATAAATTTCAAATTTCTTTTTTCACCTACCTCAGTTTGTAGTACAGAAACAATCTGCTAAATATGTGCAGTGTTTATTTTTTAATCATTCATCTGTGGCTTTCAAATGGATTTAGTCTGGGATGAGAATATAAGCCAAAACAATCAAAGCACCACTTGACTCACAGAGATAAACAAACAAATCTGAGGTTATCAAAATATGCATGTGGTTTAATAAACTCACAGAGAATGAAAGCTTAAAATTTAATACAGTTTATCATAATAAAAGAGCTGAACATAGAGAAAATAATTTCCAGATTGCTACATCGAAATGCAAAGAATATATACAGAATAATACTCATTTTTATTTAACCAAAATGATGCTGACTAGTATAAGCATACCCTATGTTAACCGTGACACATTTTATTTTCTTGGGCTCCAAAATCACTGTAGACAGTGCCCATAGCCATGAAGTTAAAGGACGCTTGCTCCTTGGAAGGAAAGCTATGACAAACTTAATGTATTAAAAACCAGAGACATCACTTTGCTGACAAAGTTCCATACAGTTAAAGCTATGGTTTTCTCAGTAGTCATGTATGGATAAGCAAGTAGGACCATAAAGAAAACTGAGTGCCAGAGGATTTATGCTTTCAATTTGTGGTGCTGAAGAAGACTCTTCAGAGTCCCTTTGACTGCAAGGAGATTAAACCAGTCAATCCTAAAGGAAATCAACTCTAAATATTCGTTGGAAGGACTGATGCTGAAGCTGAAGCTCCATTACTTTGATCATGTGATGAGATGAGCTGACTCATTTGAAAAGACCCTGATGCTGGGAAAGATTGAAGGCACGAGGAGAAGAGGGCAGTAGAGGATGAGATGGTGGGATAGCATCACGCACTCAATGGACATGAGTTTAAGCAAGCTCCAGTAGATGGTGTAGGACATGGAAGTCTGGTGTGCTGCAGTCCTTGGGGTGGCAAAGAGTCCAACAAGACTTAGTGACTAAACAAGAGCAACAACAGCATGAGTGACTGTTAATCCAGTAGTTTATTTAACCTTCTTCTAATTTATAAAATTTGAAACATATGAACTAAAAATCTATACATATCAACCAAAGCAAAAATCATATTTTGTCATACTTGGGAAAACATTCTCTCTGCCTTAAAAAGCTGGTAATGGTAAAGGGTTATAAGAGTAGAATGAATGCCACAAAAGATATACACAATTGTATGCCTTCTCTGAGATGAGAAACTATGGTTAAAGAGAGAAGAAATTATTTTATCCTAAGAGAGTGCATGCTTGCTAAGTCGCTTTAGCTGTGTCCGATTCTTTGTGACCCTATGGACTCTAGTTGGCCAGGCTTCTCTATCAATGGGATTCTCCCGGCAAAAATACTGGAGTGGGTTTCCATGCCCTCCTCCGGGGGATCTTTCCGACCCAGGGACTGAATAGTTTAAATATCAAATATGTTTGGGGACGTTATTCTTTGTTAGAATATATAGTTTATATGCACATAGTAAATATCATATTTAATAGGCCTATGTTAACTTTTACATTGCTATTGTGATTCACAATGAAATGCCCTTCCATTTTCATTAAATCCATGTGTAACACCAAGTCTATTATCTTTTCAGAACTGATTAATGATTAAAAATATCTAACTAAATACTCTTTCAACAAAAAAATTGATGAAATTTCCTACAAGCTTTCATGAGGGATTTGATGTCAATAATTAAGCAATGTCTGAAGGGCACTGTGCTGCCAAAAATGATGGTAGAAGAAACAGAGTAAAAAAAAAAAAAAAAAAAAAAAAAAGTGGTAAATATACTGTAATAAATAATTTAAATAAGTGAAAGATATTTAATTTTAAGTCTCTTTGTCTAATAGAGTTACACACTCATACTAAATACACTTAGTAAATATTTGCTTTTCTTAAATAAAAATTAAGAAAGATAATTTAAAAAATTATTTATCAATGTGGTACAAAAAAGTGAAAAAATGAAAATATCACACATGAAGATTCATAATGAAGCTGATTTACCAAAGGCATTTGGTACAAAATTTTCCCACAACTTCATCAGCTGTGTAACATGAAATATAACTAGTTTAAGAGATTCAATACATTGGCCATTTCATGTTAACTGCAATTGAAGATAACAATACATAGACCTAGCAGATGCATTTCATAGGAATTGCACAATGGCAAAGGGAAGCAACTTTATATACAAGGCTTACTCAGCATGTTTATCTTAAGGCAGAAGAGAGTAATTGTGTCTTAAAATAAAATGACTAGCTTATCTAGAATGAAGAAAAAGAAAACAGAGGAGAGTATCTAAGTGAATATGGTAAGTTTGTAGATGTTCATGGAATATGATTTTATTTCTTCTGATTAAAACTGGTATTAAGATTAAATATTTATATTTAAAAATTTTTTAAAATTATATTTAAAAAATATCAGTTCTAAAGTTATTTTAGAAACAGTAGCATACCTATACAAAACTATAACATGGCTTTATCTCTCTTAAAATGGCAAATATTTCTTGAATTGTTTATTCTTAATAAGAGATTGTGGGGCTTCCCAGATGGCACCAGTGGTGAAGAACTTGTCTCCCAATGCAGGAGATGCAAGAGATGTGGATTCAACCCCTGGGTCTTGAAGATCCCCTGGAGGAAGGCATGGCAACCCACTGCAGTATTCTTGCCTGGAGAATTCCATGGGCAGAGAAGCCTGATGGGCTACAGTCCGTAGGGTCACAAAAAATCAACATGACTGAAGTGATTTAGCATGCATCATGCAATAAGAGGTTGTAAAAGGCTTTACTTTACCTTATGAGTGATCCTTCCAGAAGGCAAAGATTCTGTGTCCTAGAATAAATCTGTGTACTTTATATTGAATATATAATGTTCTTGATTAAGAGAAATGAGTTTCACTTTTAAAAGAGTTATGCTTTTTTTAAAAAATACTCATATTACTTCCTAATATTTATTTTTAAAGATATAGTCATTTGGTGAAATGGATATGTAAGTATATTTCTCAACCATCCATAATCCTATTTATCTAAATGTTCAAATCTCCTGACAATTTCTGACAATTTTCCTTCTCCAAATATTAATTGTCCTTACCAAAGAAAATGTAAACACCCATGTATCTTCATCACAGGAGGTAGTTTTACAGCTTGAAGCAAGATCTCTACCTAAATTAGACTCTGTGGTTCTGGAGAAGACTCTTGAGAATCCTTTGAATATCAAGAAGATCAAACCAGTCAGTCTTTTTTTTTCCATTTATTTTTATTAGTTGGAGGCTAATTACTTTACAATATTGTAGTGGTTTTTGCCATACATTGACATGAATCAGCCATGGATTTACATGTGTTCCCCATCCCGATCCCCCCTCCCACCTCCCTCCCCACCCCATCCCTCTGGGTCTTCCCAGTGCACCAGCCCTGAGCACTTGTCTCATGCATCCAACCTGGGCTGGTGATCTGTTTCACCCTTGATGATATACATGTTTTGATGCTGTTCTCTCTAAACATCCCACCCTTGCCTTCTCCCACAGAGTCCAAAAGTCTGTCCTGGACATCTGTGTCTCTTTTTCTGTTTTGCATATAGGGTTATCATTACCATTTTTCTAAATTCCATATATATGCATTAGTATACTGTATTGGTCTTTATCTTTCTGGCTTACTTCACTCTGTATAATGGGCTCCAGTTTCATCCATCTCATTAGAACTGATTCAAATGAATTCTTTGTAAGGGCTGAGTAATATTCCATGGTGTATATGCACCACAGCTTCCTTATCCATTTGTCTGCTGATGGGCATCTAGGTTGCTTCCATGTCCTGGCTATTATAAACAGTGCTGTGATGAACATTTGGGTGCACATGTCTCTTTCAGATCTGGTTTCCTTGGTGTGTATGCCCAGAAGTGGGAACCAGTCAGTCTTAAAATCAACACTGAATATTCATTGGAAGGACTGATGCTGTGGCTGAATTCCAATACTTTGGGCCACCTGATGAGAAGAGCTGACTCACTGGGAAAGACACTGATGCTGGGAAAGATTGAGAGCAAGAGGAGAAGAGGGTGACAGAAGATGAAATGGTTGGATGGCATCAATGGACATGAGTCTGAGCAAACTCTGGGAGATAATGAAGGACAAGGAAGCCTGGTGTGTTGCAGTTCATGGTATTGCAGAGTTGGGCATGACTTTAGTGACTGAACAACAACCCTTCCACAGAGATGAGGAGATAAGGTATTTCTCTACCTTGACGGTTAAATTTCATAGGACTGCTCCCAAATCTCCCTTAGTCAACCTTTAATAATGAATATTCTCTTTATTATATTCCTGGATACTACTCTCCTTAAATCCTGATCTCTAAAACTTCCCAACAGCTCTTAAGTCTAATAGCATGCTCAATAGATAATACAGGAATCTTTCAGAGCCTTTGAGCTTGTGAATGTGCCATCCCTGAAAAATACTTTACCAATCTCAATCTTGAAATGACTTCTTCCATCTCTAATAATATTTAGGGAAACTTTTATCTGTCTTAAACAAACAGGGGGACTAACCAAATGTTCACAGTTGCCTATTTCTCTGCTTTATTTTGACCAAACTTTAGTCAAACTTCTTTACTTTCTATGACTCTAATTGCCTCCAGGTCCAAATAAGAACTAAAAATTGGGATATATCCCTCATCAGCTACTCTGAAGAACTGGTGGATCTTTCCTGTCAGACCCTACAGATCATTTCCCCTTGCCTCCCCAACTTCCCCTTAATGGTTTCTGCTAAAACTTTTGCTCACTTCTCCCTATCTAGTAAAAGGAAAGCTTTAACTCTTTGAGGAGGTTCTTGCAGATTTCTGAGATTGAACCATTCTCCTTATTGCAGTTATTTTTGTAATTAAGATCTCTCATTATATAAGTTCCAATGTATTTTTAATTGTTTATCAGCTTTACTGAGGTACAATTGATGCACAAAGAATTACATATATTTAATGTGTACAATTTGATGAATCTAGACATATAAAACACCCATGATGCCATTATTGCCATTAATAAACTAATAATAGATATATTCAATACCACTCAAATTTCCTTTGTGTCCCTTTGTTTTCCTTCTTTTTTCATGATAAGAACACTTAAAAAGATCTATCTTCTTGATACATTTTGAAATGTATAATACCATATTGTTAGCTGTAGGCACTATGTCATGCAGCTGATCTCTAAAAATTATTGTTGCCATATGCAACAACATGTGTAAACCTGAAGGTCATTTTGATAAATGAAACAAACCCAACACAGAAGAACAGACACATGATTCTGTAACTGGTAAGAGTCATTTTTGACTCTTCCATGATAGATCTGTTTCTTTGGATGCTTTTGTTATTATAATCAGACATAATGACCTACCTCAGATAATCCTGCCCCTCTGCCAGACTGTTACACTAAAGTGCCTTTGTTCAGAATCCTGTCTACATATATAGATGTCAGGAAGGAAGAAATTGACACATCTCCCTTCCTTAGGCTTGCCATTCTAGGGGTAATTGCAAGATTAAATGGCCATTTTACTTTGTTTCCTTTACCTCCCACATCTCTGATCCATAAAAGAACCTGGCATCCAAACCCTAACAATATGGTAATTTTGAGAAATTAGTCTGCCATAATCTTGGTCAGCCAGCTTTTCAAATAAAGTTGTATCCTTTGCATTAAACCTAACCCCTCAGATTCACTGGCCTCTCCAGCAGCAAGCAGAGTGAGCTTGGACTGGATAATAATTCCATTTCTATGCTGTATCTAAATAGTCAAACTAAAAAAATAAAAATAAATAAATAAATAAATAAAATAGTCAAACTCATAGAAACAAAGACTGCAATATTGGTGGCTGATTTGTTTTTATTTGACACAATTTGTAGACTGCTTTTGTTTTTCAGTATAGATAATTAATAAGGGATAGTACCACTATAAGAAGGGTTTGAAAAAAATTAACCCTCTTCTCATAATCATTTTACTGAAACATAGCCCTTATTGAAATAAAATTGACATGCTGTGTAAATAACAAAACTTATCTGAAATGACTTTTAGTAACTATCATATTGTTGGCAATTTAAAAATACTCTGCCACTGTAAAATTTCCTCATTATGTGCCCCACTACAAATTAAAACCTAGGCCCCATTTTACCTGTTAGTGCTAAGGCACAAGCATATGAAAAGTCTCCCACAAGCATATCAGTAGGAAAGATAACTATATCAAAAGGAAAGGACACTAAGAAGTAGTTGCTCTTTCTTAGGAAGCTTTGCTTCTCTTTGGATCTTTGAGTGGTGTAGAGTCCTAGGACTCACCGGAGCTCACAGATTCTTTATGCCACGGTATGCTCTGGGTAAATGGTAACAGATACACTTTTGATGGAGAAATTCCTTCCTTGGTTTTGGTCAGTATTCTGAGCATCTAAGTCTGGAGCTATTTTTCCAAGATATTTTGTGAATTAATATCTTTTAATAAATTTATTTTCTGTTAAAACCACAAAAAAGTGTATTCTGATAATTTAAGCTAGGAACCCTGAATTGCAACAGTAAGTTGTCACCTCACAGTAAGTCATGTCAACTATCCAGAGGCCTCTTTGCTAGAATCCATGTCGCTAAGAGGTGTGCACACACACATGGGAGGAACTTGAGACATACCAAATACAGACTCAGAATCAGGCAAAGCAAGATGATTGGTCAAAGGAAATCTGGAAGAAATGCACAATAAAAGTAATTCAAACTACCACAAATGCTCAACTCTCTCTCTCTCTCTGAGTCTACCCACATGTACTATATGTGTATATATATGTGTGTGTGTGTATATATATATCCCCCCCCTCTTCTGTTAGACACTTCTCCTGTTCACTACTTTCTGTCTTTATGGGAATTTTTTTCTGTAAAGCTGAAGAACCAGGCCCCATTACTGACCACTGGTGTAGTGCCTAAGATTCAGCACTCTCACCACCAAAACCCAACCTCTGTCTCTGGGCAGGAGTTGAAGCCCCGTTTCAAGCTGCTACACACTGAGCCAACTTGAGATAAGTAAGATGTGGATAAATAAAAAAAGTTTAAAATTGGTGTACTCACTAACACAAAGGAAGAAATTTTCCTTTATCCTTCTAGGTTCTTCTGGTTGGTCTAAAATTAACTTGTCATGAGCCAGATAAACAAGAGAAAATCGAACAAAAATTTCATAACATGTATGTATTTGGTGGTACATTTTGTCTAGTGACAAAAAGAGGATGTTTGAGTCGTGGTGAGAATCAGTTATGAGAGGTTATCAGGAAAAGAACAGTAAACAAGGGTGATTCTGATGCCACTTTAAGTCTCCATCTTCCCCATGGATACAGATCTTCAAGAGATTTGGTCATTCACCTCTTCCAGTTACAGAAAGACACCCTTGCAAATGGAGATTTCCCTTACAAATATAAAATGTTCTTACTAAAGGGTAACTCCTACTTGGTTTTCCTAGCCCTTCCATGTGAACTGTTTCTCAGAAAAAAAAAAAAAAAAAAAACTAGATGAATGACATTAATATGTCAATGAGATATATTTTAGGGTGGGAAATTTTGCTCCCCAACACCATTTTTCATTGAAAAATAACCAAGAGTTATTGGTTCAGAAAGTATGGTATGAGTGAATGAAACCTCATTAAAATGTTTTTATTTTGTGGAATAAGGACAAATTGTGTCAGAAAAAAAACAAGAAAGAAAGGGGGAATCAGTTTTACATTTTCATTCTAAATAAATAGAAAAATATATAAAAAATTCTGAGCTACTATGTAGGTGTTATTTTACTTCCTTTCTCTTTTTAACCTCCTTCTTGACTTATTTTATGTATGAATACTCCCTTAGGCTACTTATGCTAATCTTAAGAGCACTAATTATTCAGAATTCTTATCTGACAAATGCACACTCACATACCATTTGTCTCTAGGCTTAGCAGCATTTTAATGGTGATAAACAGAAATACTTCCAAGAGTAATTGACTGCCGTTTTCTAATTATGTTTTATTCTATTACTTTGCTGAAAAGTTTTTATTGATGCATGAAAAAATATTGCAAAAGCAGGAGGCATGCATTTATTTTATTGTTTTCTGTCAAAGGTTTAGGTTTTGCTTTAAATCTAGACACTTGAATATTTTTGTCTCTAAGCATAACCTTTGTTTTTAGTAGTTGTACAGTTGATTATCACACATTTTGAAATTATTCACAGAGAATGATTCTGATAGTGAAGTTTATCTAAAGTGGCTGTTTAAAACCCATACTCTATTATGTACACAGATGTTTTATGATGCTTATTTTTCATGGCAAGTATAAAGAATCTAAAGAAACATCTAAGTAATGCAAAGTGGATTTCAAGTGTTTGAAAACATACCTTTTTATGATAATTACCAAAATACATGAAGGAAGAAATATTTAATATTTCATAATATAATGGGGCCATTTCAATTTAAATGAAGTTTTTGTTTGTTTTTTTCATGAGAATAAAACTAAACTTAGATGGAGAAATGCCCCCTATTAATATCTACTTTGAATTTGAAGTAAATTTAGAGTAAATGAACAAATTTTATAGATATTTATTTAATTGAATTTTGCCTGCTCATAATAATTTCAGTTTTTAAATACATATTCTAAATAAAAATATTATCATTAAATTGCTAATAATCAATGACATAAAGTGTATAGCATACTTATTTACTTATACAAAAAAAAAAAATAGGCTTGTTGCCATACTGTAACCTAGCAAGGCCCTATGGGGCTTTTTTGGGAAAGGCATCCTTACCCATGTCCTCTGCCTGGTTCTTATTTGTAGAAAACTGTAGTCTCCCAGGCCCCTCTTGAATCACAAAAGCCTGGCTTAAGAATTAATGACTGAAAGGATGTGAACATGTAGTGGCAAAAATAGCAGTTAGGCCAAGACAACTAGTAACAACTCAAACAGTAAATCAACCATATGATATTCACAGAATCTTTAGCTTCTCTCTGAAGTACTTGCTTCAGAGCACTTGTTCCTTTGAAGAAAAGCTATGACAAACCTAGACAGCATATTAAAAAGCAGAGACATTATTTTGCCAACAAAGGTCTGTCTAATCAAAGCTATGGTTTTTCCAGTAGTCATGTATGGATATGAGAGTTGGACTATAAAGAAAGCTGGGCACTGAAGAACTGAGGCTTTTGAACTATGGTAATGGAGGAGACTCTTGAAAGTCTCTTGGACAGCAAGGAGATCCAACCAGTCAATCCTAAAAGAAATCAGTCCTAAATATTCATTGGAAGGACTGATGCTGAAGCTGAAACTCCAATAATTTGTCCACCTGATGTGAAGCACTGACTCATTGGAAAAGACTCTGATGCTGGGAAAGATAGAAGGCAGGAGGAGAAGGGGACGACAAAGGATGAGATGGTCATGTTAAGTAGTTAGAATAGGAAAGAGAGTCCAGAATGGCGGTGGCTAAAAGGCAAAGAAGGGAAAAGTTGATGAAAATAGAACAAAGGAATGTCCAAGGACCAGAATGAAGACCTCAGGTAAAACAAGCAGCCCTACTGGTTAGCTCAATTTACATAGGACAGGCTCCAGGGAAGGAGAAAAAAACATAAAAAGAGGAGCCAAAATTGAGCTGCGGGACTCTCTTCGCGTCTTTTGGCCTACGTCTTTTCGCCCTAACCCTAACCCTAACCTTCCATTTTTCCTACAACATATGCAACAGCATATCTCAGTGAACCCACTAGGGCAGGTGACAGGCACACAATGCCTGCTAGAGGTCTATCTGTTGGTGGCATCCCTTCAAAGGCAACTGAGGTTCCAGGGATAATGTTTGCCACTTTGGGAGTTAGCCCTGCAGGTCGTTTGGGCACAAACCCTTACAACCCTTCTCCTAAAGTTACAAACATATCCCCTGGATCAAATCTCCATTCCATTTTTATGGAATATCTGGTCTCTTGCCTCATCAATTTGTCCTTAAGCCATTTACTGACTCCTACAACCAGGACCCTGCCCCCTTGTAGGCAACATTGCTCCACCCCACCTATTATTAAAATACTCTTAATGCTCCTAACAGGACCAGATAACCCACTCCTTTGTCATTTCTCCTATTACCTAAAGTGGGTCTATGACAATGAAATGTTTACCATTGGAAACAGCCTAAACTGCTCATATGGAGGACTAGGGGAAGAAATCAGTGACTTACATTCATTCAGAACAATAAGAGGATAAGGCTTATGGGTGTTTTACCAAGTTCCCAGTCTCAGGGCACAAACATGGATTGCTTTACATCATGGTATCTATTCCCATCTGTGGTGGACAAACCCGCAATGAGATAAGATTATAACCCCTTAATCCTACCCAGCACTGGTCATGCTGGAGACCTTTGGGACACCCAACTCCAGCCTGGGGTTCCAGGAGTTAAACCTGCCTCGACCTGCATAGGGATCTGGTCCCTGGGAGGTTGTCATGACTCAACCTGCTCAGGAATCTGCCAATCCAGGGGTCCCAGGAGGTCGACATTCCTCGACCTGCTCAGGGACCCAATTCTTGGGAGGCCGACCTGCCTCGACCTCCCCAGGAATTCCATCTCCAGGAGGCTGTCATGCCTCAGTCTGCCCAGGGATCTGCACCTTGACCCTGGGATGCCTGGATCTCAGGTTGCAACAGTACTGGGTAGGATAATCTTCAGAAAGACTCATCCTTAAGGAAGTCCACCCATAAAAATAGGAGACCTATTAGTTTTTTTCTTTCTTCTTTTCCTCCCTGTCATCACTGTTTTTCAGATGGGAAATAACCAATTCCCTTCCCGACAGACACCCTTGAGATGCATCCTTGATAACTGGAAGCTGTTTGACCCTCTAACTCTAAGGAGAAGTTGCCAAAAATTATTTTGTGCCACTGCGTGGCCATGGTATCCTCTGGGGGGATAAGGAACACTGGCCTGAGGATGGAAGTTTAAATTACAATACCATCCTGCAGATAGACTTATTCTGCAAAAGACAAGGGAAAAGGACAGAGATCCCCTATGTCCAAATTTTCTTCTGACTAAGAGATATGAAGGAACTCTGTCTTAAGTATGGGATTGTTTTATGTCCTAAAAGTGAGCCTACTAGGCAAATGGTGTTAGGCACAGACAACCAAGAGAAGGAAGCCCCCCATGAAGGCTCGCCTGCCACAGCTCCTGAGTTGCCTGGTGCTCCTTCCTTGTATCCATACATGCCCCCATATTCGGGAGCACCCACTCCACAAAAGCCAACTAGAGTATGTCCCTTAGTTGAAACTGGAGGAGAATTCACACCAACCTGGGTCCATAAGCCCTTCTCCCTCCTAGAACTAAGAAGGATCAAACAAGACCTGGGAAGCTATACAGATGACCCAGGCAAATATATAGATATATTCTAACACCTTACCTTGGCCTTTGACTTGACATGGAAGGACATCATGGCCATATTTAGTCAAACTTTATTTGATGCTGAGTGTGCTAGAGTCTTAAAGGAAGCCTGAAGGTATGCTATGGGGCTTCATATGTCAAGCGATAAATACCCAGTAGGGAAAACTGCAGTCTCCTCCTCAGATCCCAATTGGAATTATAAGGACCCTGAGCACATCTGGGAAAGGGATCATTTTCTGATCTGTGTAAAAACAGGAGTAAAAGCAGCCCAGCAAAAAGTAATCAGCTATGCCCGGGTCTCAGCAATAACTCGGGAGCCCAAAAAGAACCCCATTGCCTTTCTGGAATGGCTAAAAGAGGACCTCCAAAAGTTTACCAATCTGGACTTGGACTTTTATGAGGGACAGGTGATTTTAAAGGACAAATTCCTGTCCCAGTGTGCATCAGATATCAGGATAATGTTACAACAGCTACAGCAGCAGGACTCTGCTGCCTCTTTAGATGAGATGGTCCAGACAGCCACCAATGACCTTTTATAACAGAGAACAGGAGAGGGAGGCCAAGGCCCAGGAAAGGGAGAAAAGGAGAGACAAGGCACGCCCAGATGCTGACCGCCCTCCAGGGAAACCCTGTGGCAAACCCCGAGTCCTTGAAGGACAAGGCAGCAGGCAAATGCCTAATCTGTAGAACGGCGGGCTATTGGGCCAAAGAGTGTCCAAACCGTGACAAGTCTCCTAAAATGACTTGCTACAAATGCCATCAACTGGGACATTGGTCAGCACTCTGCCCTGGGGACCCAAGAGCCTCAAGGTCAAGTGCCAAGCCTTTCTCATGATGGTTCAATAGGACTGAAGTGGCCCACTCAAGCCAGCCTGCCTGTCACAGATATCCATCACGGGGTTGGGGCCAAGGGTGCAACAGGATGTGGCAGGTAGGTCCGAGAATTTCTTGGTTGACCCAAGGACTACCTACTCTGTCCTGACCTCCTACTCCGGAGCCTTCTCCTCCCAAACCTGTACCTTTTTGGGTGCTACAGGAAAAACAATTACTAAAAGATTCACCCAAGCACTTCTCTGTTGATAGGAAGAAAAAATATTCTCCCACCAGTTTCTGGTGGTCCCTGAGGGTTCTACTCCCTTTACTGGAAAGAGATCTTCCCTGACTTTGATATCTTGCAGCTATTGGAGTTCTGACAGAAGATGCTTTAAAACTCTCTTGAGGGCAAACTAACTATTTTTGCCAGCCACCAAGTGAAACAACTCCTGAATGGGAGAGGCCATTTATGGATATATGATCAAAGCATCCTTAGATATCAAGTAGTGCTCATGGAAAATCCAGGCCTGACTATATCCTATCCCCTTGTGACGTTCTTAACCCAGCTTTCCTTCTCCCTATCCCCAAGGGCTCTCTCCCATTTCACTCTTGCCCAGAAACTTTGGACCACTGGATAAAATCCTGAGAAGGTTTGTCAGAAGATCCTCTGACCAATTCTGAGAAAATTTGGTACACTGAAGGAAGCAGCTTTGTCTTGGATGGAAAAAGAGTTGGACATGCTCTCCAATTTTGAGACCATAGAGGTTAAACCTTTGCCATCAGGTACTTCAGTCCAATTAGCTGAGCTCATAGCCCTGACTCGAGCTTTATAGCTAGGAAAAGGAAAAAAAGTAGCCATTTACACTGACTTCAAGTATGCCTTTCTGGTGCTCCATGCACATGCTGCTGTTTGGAAAGAAAGAGGCCATTTGACCACCCAAGGGTCCTCAATCAAATATGGTGATCAAAATCCTTGGGCTCTTGGAAGCAGTCCATCTGCCCACTGAGTCTTCCATTGTAAAGGACACCAAAAAGGGAGCACAGAAGTGACATGAGATAACCAAACAGCTGACCAGGCAGCTAAGAGAGCAGCATTGCAGAACAATGACCTAATAGGGGTTTCCACCTTAGTTCCACAGGCTAATTTGCCAGAAACGCCTTCATATTCTGAAGGTGAGACTCTTAAAGCTAAGAGAGAGGGCTTTCAAGAAGGTCATATGGGGTGTTTCCAAAAGGAGGGAATCGTTTTTTCTGCCTGGGAACCTCCAATGCAAGTTGGTTAACCCCTTACATGCCACTACTCATTTAGGGGAGAAGGCCCTCCAAAGATTACTAGAAAGGTCATTCAGAGGAACAGGTCTCCAAATGACTATAAGGTAAGTGGTCTCCTCTTGTCCCACTTGCCAATTAAACAATCACCAAGGAGCCCAAAGACCCCAGCTGGCCATCCCATCCAATGGCATGGGACCTACCCAGGAGAGGACTGGCAGATGGACTTCACCCAGATGCCTGTGCTAAAGGGTATAAATACCATTATTAGTCATAATAGATACATTCAGAGGGTGGACTGAAGACTTTCCCACACGGATTGAGAAGGCTGAGGAGGCGGTAAAAAAATTGCTCCATGAAATCATTCTGAGATTTGGTCTGCCCAGGTCATTACAAAGTGACAATAGGATATCATTTACTTCTAATGTCACCTAGTTCAGTTCAGTTTCTCAGGTGTGTCCAACTCTTTGTGACCCCATGGACAGCAGCATGCCAAGCCTCCTTGTCCATCACGAAACTACCAGAGTTTACTCAAACTCATGTCCATTGAGTCGGTGATGCCATCCAACCATCTCATTCTCTGTCGTCCCCTTCTCCTCTTGCCTTCAATCTTTCCCAGCATCAGGGTATTTTCAAATGAGTCAGCTCTTCACGTCAGGTGGCCAAACTATTGGAGTTTCAGCTTCAGCATCATTCCTTCCATGAATATTCAGGACTGATTTCCTTTAGGATGGACTGGTTGGATCTCCTTGCAGTCCAAGGGACTCTCAAGAGTCTTCTTCAACACCACAGTTCAAAAGTATCAATTCTTTGGAACTCAGCTTTCTTTACAGTCCAACTCTCACATCCATACATGACTACTGGAAAAACCATAGCCTTGACCAGACAGACCTTTGTTGGCAAAGGGGGTCTCTAAAGCATTGGGCATAACTTATTATCTCCATTGTGCCTGGAGGCCTCAGTCTTCAGGAAAAGTATAAAGAGCCAACCAATTCTTAAAATCAGTGGTAAAAAAGATAACCCAGGAAACCTCTCTGGGATGGAAGGAGGCTTTACCAATAGCTCTCCTCCACACCCAGATTGCCCTTAAGGAACAGGTTGGTCTTAGTCCTTATGAGATGCTATATGGGAGACCTTTTGTTTATGTCAATAACCTCTTCCTAGAGCCAGAGGCTCAGACCCTCCCATCTTATCCCATGGCCATCGGGCAATTCCAACAGGATATATACTTGTGGGGTGTCAACCAGGACCCAAAAGATTCTAAAGAGCTACCACTATATGCTCCAGCAACTCATATCCTAATTAAAGTCTGGAAAGATGGGTCCCCAAAGGCTCAACTACAGTCCACATGGAAGGGCCCCTACCCTGTAATACTTTCTACTCCCATAGCACTCAAAGTACCAGGACAAGACTCCTTGATTCACTCCTCACAAATCAAGCCATGGAAGAAAACAGAAGAAGATACTCAATACACCTGTCAGCCCCTTAGGGATCTCAGATACCTATTCAGGAATACATATGAATGTCATTCTAATTTTTACCCCCAAAATCAAGTTTCAATACAAAGATAAGATTTCTCAGGATAGTTGTAAAAGAGCCAACATAGTTTGGCAGGAGTTGTACTCCCAAACAGATAAGAGATAGAGCTCCTGATCCCTGAACAAAGAGGGACTTGAGTCATCTTGAATGAGACATGTTGTTTCTGGTTAAATACCTCCAGCTAAGTTAAAGAAAGTCTAAAAGTCTTCAAGAAAACCTTCAGATCCTAGAGGATCTCAAAGAAAGAGCTGGAGAGTTCTCAGGGGTGACTACAATCTCTCTTTGGGGGAATCCTCTTGGTGATGGGGAATTTGGAGTTGGAGAATGTCCCTACTAATCCTTGTTATCATCATATTGATGCTGCTTATTATTGCTCCATGTATTTTCAATTGTCTAACCCATTTCATCTCTGCCCAGGTCAACAAGCTACAACATGCAGTGCCAGTTCAACAAGGATATATAAAACTACACCCAACCATGGAAAATATCACTCACCTTTAGATGGACACTGCTATAAGGATTCTCAGGCTTGAGTCTAGTAAGAGGGGGAGGCCTAATGCCCCTTGCCATCCCAGTACAGAAGGAAGTAGCCAGAGAGAGTTCGACACCCCTATTCCCAAAGAATTAGGCCTACCATCTCTTTAGGGGGGAATGTTAGGTAGTTAGAATAGGAAAAAGGAGTCCAGAATGGTGGTGGCTAAAAGACAAAGAAGGGAAAAGCCCACAAAAATAAAACAAAGGAAGGTCTGAGGACTGGAGTAAGAACCTCAGGTGAAATAAACAGCCCTCCTGGCTATCCCAATTTACATAGGGCAGGCTCAGAGGGAGGAGAAAAACACATAAAAAGAGGAGCCAAAATTGAGCCAAGGTCCTCTCTTCTCTTCGCCTTTTTTTGGGTTGGCCTGACATCATGCCTCAGGGATGTATTTTCCTTTGCTTGCCAAATAAAACTGAGCTGTAATACTGGTCCATACGTCCTTTCAAATTTTTGATGCAGCGAGACAGAACCAAGGAAATTACAAACTCCCCTGACAGTTACATGGCATCACTGACTCAATGGACATGAGTTTTAGCAAGTTTCAGGAGTTTGTGATGGACAGGGAAGCCTGGCATGCAGTCTGCAGAGTTGCAAAGAGACAAGACTGAGAGACTGAACTGAACTGAACTTCGATAACAGCATCTGATGCACATTTCTTAAGTTGTTTTACAGACACTAAAACTCCCACCAAATGTAAAAGCTTAGCAAATTGATGGCCATGAGCACTTACCCCCAGACCTACTGCAGCCTGAGAATTGATAATGTTAATCCTTTTGACGTGTCCTGCATCTGTGCTAAGTTACTTTAGTCATGTCAACTCTGTGCGACCCTATGGACTGTAGCCCTCCAGGCTCCTCTGTCCTGGGGATTCTCCAGGCAAGAATACAGGAGTGGGTCTCCATGGCCCTTCTCGGATCAAGGGATGGGCATGTTACTTCACCATCAACCAGTCAGAGAATTGTGCATGAGCTGATCACACATCCTGGGAGTGCACCTCCCTCTGCTCCCACTATGCCTTTCAAACTCTGTCTGTGAATGCCATAAGGAAGTTCAGGCTTTTTTGAGAATTAGATGGCCTGAGCTTGTCTGGTGCCTTACAATAAACACTTCAACACAAACAGACCTAAACCAAGGCATGTATAAGTATAACTGGAAAAGGTAAAGATAAAGAGAGAACTATAAAGGCAGTAAGAGGAAAACAGAGTCATGGACAATGGATTCCTCTTGAGGCTATCAGGCAATTTTGCTGAATGCACTTCGCAGGCCAGAAGGGAGTGGTGTGATACATTCAAGGTGCTGAAAGGGAAGAACCTGCAACCTAGGATACTCTACTCAGCATGATTTTCACTTAGAATAGAGAGACAAATTGTCAGACAAGCAAAAACCTAAAAGTTTTCTGTCAATACTAAACCTACACAAAAAGAAACATTAAAGGACCTTCTCTAAATGGAAAAGAAGACTCTATAGGAAAGGAGAAATCACACTAGGAAAGGCAAACATATAGTAAGAACTGAGAATAAGCCACTTAACAGGCAGGCAGGTGAGGAGTTGCTGCCCTGGGTTTCTTTGGCAAACTGGTTGTGAGGGACATACAAATGAATGGGTGGAATATTCACAGGGGAAGGAGAAGTTCAGGGGTCACATTCCCTGGTTTTCATCCCAGATCCATCTCCTGGAAGGGAGGAGGGATTTTTGTCCTTATTTATTTTAGATCAGAAGTGTCATGGCATTGGTGCATGATGGGTACTTCTTACTTGCAAGGCTAATGTTATTGTAATGAGAGTATTATGATCAACAGATTACTATCAGATGTAGGAGGTTCCCACCTTTCCTCACCTTTCTTTGTCTGCTTTCAGGACAGGTATCAACCAAAATGTGTGGTCCTTCTGAAGTTTCCTGTTTTACCCTGTCTGCCCATGGACCCTCACTCAGTCTATGGTATTTTGCTATAGCAGTCTGAATAATATACTAAACAGCAAAAATTGTATGGGACATATTTTACTAAAATGTATTGGTTGTTTACCTGTGATTCAAATTTAATTGAGTGAATGCATTTGTATTTGTTAAATCTAGCAACCCTACACAGACTTAATCATAAAGCAGTTAATTATGACACCCAATTATCTAATGTTATCTATCACATTTTCTCAGGTATGTAGATGGAGAAGGCAATGGCAGCCCACTCCAGTACTCTTGCCTGGAAAATCCCATGGATGGAGGAGCACAGTAGGCTGTAGTCCATGGGGTCACTAAGAGTCGGGCACGACTGAGCGACTTCACTTTCACTTTTCACTTTCATGTATTGGAGAAGGAAATGGCAACCCACTCCAGTGTTCTTTCCTGGAGAATCCCAGGGACAGAGGAGCCTAGCGGGCTGCCGTCTATGGGGTCGCACAGAGTCGGACACGACTGAAGCGACATAGCAGCAGCAGCAGCAGCAGGTATATAGAAAAGTTTTGACCCTGATATTCATTTTGATTATTTTAAGGTTTTTTTTTATAATTTCTTTTCTGGTCATTATTTTCCTGACATATATTATTCACCTATTTACATTCAACTTTTCATTATTATTTTATTTCCAGTGATACAGAATTAATACATTGCATTTCTTCACATATCAGATAAGGTTGCATTTGACTTGTGACTTTGTTTCCTTAACAGGGCTCTGATTATTCATCTGCTGTATTAAATGGGTTTCCCCCATGAATGAGACAGCAACCACAGATTGAGTACTTGAGGAAAGCTGGATAACTGTAATAATGCCAATTTCAAAGACATGGGTAGGATATGAGGAAAAAGCAAGTAACACTGTATTTTCCTGGAACCAATAATAGTGGAGTGCTCAGCTGAATGAAATATTTGAGAGGGTGAGGGAACCTGAGAGGAAAGAAACTTCTGATGGCAATACTACAGGGCTTTAGCCAGGGTAATAATTATAACAACCCCAGTCCTTCTCCTTCTCCCTTTCCTCCTTCCTACAAAGGTGTCTCCTCCAGTGGTCCCCACTAGCCTCCACATTTGGAAGTCAGATTGCAAGTGAGCTTGGGATACAGGTCAGGTTCCTTTTGCTCAGAGACAAGGTAAAGACCAGGAAAATTGGAGAATGGATATAGAGGAGCAAATAGAAGATATTCAAACACTTCTGCGACTTTATTTTTAATTTGTATATGCTATGTTTTTCTGTCATTTTCTTATTCTATTTATTTCCTGGATCATTCTTCATTAATCAATTTTAGTTGATCATTTCCCATTTCTTGCACAGTAATTTATTCTAATTTTCATTCATATTTGTATAGTAATTACCTTTAAATGTTTTTAAAATATGCTACATTTTATTTTTAATGATCAATTACTCATACTTCCCTTCCAGTAAGTGAAGCAATGATGAAAATTAGATCAATTAGCTTCCATCTAATACACCTCCATGGGTCTCAAACCACAAATATTTACATGAAACAGCCAGCAATACAATTCCTTTGAGAAACATTTAACAAAAAAAATAACTAGTTTGGTCTGATTGAAATTGAAGTGATAAGGGCAAGGGTTACCAGAGAAAAAAATAATGAAATAAGTTACTGGCATACTTTGGAGGTGGCAGAGGTTAAAAGTGACTGGTAAAGCCGAGGATAAAGAACAATATAAAATGACATAAATGACAAAATACCATGACCAAAATTAAGTTTATAAAAAGATATGTCAACTCTTTATATTTAACTTTTATTTAAATGGGCTTCCTTGTGTCTCAACTGGTAAAGACTCCACCTGCGATGCAGGAGACCTGGGGTCTATCCCTGGGTTGGCAAGATCCCCTGGAGAAAGGAATGGCTACCCACTCCAGTATTCTGGCCTGGAGAGTTCCATGGACTGTATAGTCCATGGGGTTGCAAAAAGTCAGATGCGACTGAGCAACTCTCACTTTATTTAGATGCCTTTTCTATCTCAGTGCATTCATCAATGTTCTGAATGACATTAAAGTTCTCAATTCAAAAAGTATATATAACTGCTTAATTTCAAACATTTATCAATTTGATATTTGCAACACAATCCTGGAAGTCAGACAGGGATACAGATATTATATCCACTTCAAGGTAAAACAAACTTACTCTTGGAGATTGCCTTTGTCTGCTTGGGCGGTTATAATGAAATGACAGACTGAGTGACTTTAAACAACAGAAACCTATTTCATGCTTCTAGAGAATAGAAGTCTGATATCAGAGCACTAGCAAGGTCATGTTCTGGAGACAGCTTTCCTCCTGGCTTGCAGATGGCTGCCTTGTTTATGTGTCCTTAGATAGGAGAGAGAGAGAGAAAACTCTGGTCTCTCCTCCTTTTCTTATTAGGACACTAATTTCATTCTGGGAGCTCCATGTTCATGATCTCATCTAGACTTAATTACTTCCCAAAGGCCCCAAATGGAGTCACTAATGCTAAGCTCCACAACACCAAATTGAGACTTAATTACAGTATTGCTTCTTCCAGAAATGGAATGTTAAACCAGTCAATCAGAAATTACCTAATCAGCACTACTTAGGTAATCTGCCTGATGACCTCTGCCATTCCCTAAAGGAAATTAACCTTGCAATGACCAACCCAGTTTTTTGGCCTAGTGTAACTTCCTTATTCCTGTTCCTTTCTGGCTATAAAAATCTTCCATTTTGGTCAGCTCCTGGGAACTCCTTCCATCAGCCAAATTGGATGCTACAAAATACGAATTGATTTTTGTTCAAACATACTCTATGTTAATAGGCCTCAGTTTATCTTTTAAGAAGGATTAGGGCTTCATCATATGAATTTCTGGAGGATACAAAATTTAGTCCATAATGGAGTGTTAAATTATGTCATTTACTTATTAGTCTTGCTAGCTCTATAAAAGAAACATAGTTTTACATTCTATAGGCACTGTTAATTGTACTATACATGATTTTTAAAGAAGTGCTCATCTTATCAATGTGAAAGTGAAAGTTGCTCAGTTGTGTCGGACTCTTTGAGACCCCATGGACTATACAATCCATGAAATTCTCCAGGCCAGAATACTGGAGTGGGTAGCCTTTCCCTTCTACAGGGTATCTTCCCAACCCAGGATCAAACCCAGGTCTCCTGCATTGCAGAAGGATTCTTTAACAGTTGAACCATGATGAAAGTCCTATCAACGTATTAACCTAGAAAATTAAGTCTGTCAAACGGAATTCACTACAAATATTTATTTCTACCCATCAGTGGTCTTCCCAGGTAGCTCAGTGCCAAAAAATCTGCTTGCCAATGCAGAAGCCACAAGAGATGTGACTTCAATCCCTGGGTTGGGCAGATCCTCCTCCTATGGAGGAGGAAATGGCAACTCACTCCAGTATTGTTGACTGTGAAATCCCATGGAGAAAGGAGCCTGGCAGGCTACAGTCCATGGTGTAGCAAAGTGTAGGACACAATTAAGTATGCATGAACATTCTCAATATTAAGAGATCTTATAGTAATAATGATGATTCTTTAATATTTCCAATTTATTTGCTTAAAATCTTTGTAAATTTTTAGAAATTGACAGATGATATGGACAAAACTGATTTATTAAATGAATATTTTATTGAATATACCATATACCTCGTTAGCAATTTATTGTGACCTAATTGGCTTTCCTGGTGACTCAGTGGTAAAGAATCCGCCTTTAGGCAGACTCCTGCAAGGCAGGAGTTGTGGGTTTGATATCTGGGTCAGGAAGATCCCCCAGAGAGGAAAATGTCAACCCACTCCAGTATTCTTGCCTGGGAAATCCCATGGACAGAAGAGCCTGGCAGGCACAGTCCATGTAGTTGCAAAAGAGTAGAATATGACTTAGTGACTAAACAGCAACAAGAAATCTGATTTTTACTTGAAAGAAACATAGATGGCTAGAATGATAAAGAGATGATAGGCAGAGATAGTTAGATAGATAAGATTAATCCCACCCATATTGGGGAAAATTTGGTGAATATTGTACCCAAATCTTCATTCTTCAACAATGAAGCATTAGATTCTAAAAGGAAGGTCAACTAGGATAATAAAGTAAAATGGTGTCATTGAATCAGCTCTGTAAAATTTGATTAAATGTATCAAGCTAAATTTTAGATAATTCTAAAGGCATTAAATATAGAAATAAAGGATTCTTCTAGCTATCATCACACAGTTTTAAATATGTTTACATTATTGCTGTAAAAATTTGAAGCCATACATAATTTTTTTTAAACTGCAGAATTCTGAAAAAAATCTAATGGAATAACTAAAAATGTTTGCAAGTTATTATTATGGATAATAGTTTATCACTAATTTGTTCTGGAAAATGATGGTGACATATGATAAAATAAATCATAACTTTTAAGAAGCTTAAAGTATTCTTTATGTGGCTTAATGAAGTTTGAAACAAAACATCAGGCTGATTATAGTGAAAATTGTGCTATCCTGAGTGACTCTAGCATGCCATTCTATTATGGTCTGAATGTAGGAATAAATGCAAGATCACTTATGATTATGATTACATGCAATAGATTTTGTATATAACATATCTCCTGGTATTCTCCAGTTAACTAAATTTTATTTTTATGACATTTTAGAAGCAAAGCCACCACTACAGTCCAGTTGTTGGTAAATGAAATTAATAGAAACTGTAAGAAAAAAAAAATCACATATCCATGAGTAAAAATTTCCAAACTCCAGACAGTTGAGAAGACAAGATTCAAGACATAGCTTAAGTTTCCTTTTATAATTGAAGAATTGTTATATTAAATAGAACCTACTATGTCCACTGAATAATCAGTTCCTTTTAAAGTTAAACTGGGTCTGTCCAGGGTATAAGTATCATTATACATGAGTCATTTTCTTTCGGAAGAGAATTTTAGGAGGAAGAAAAAAATCAATTTCCTGGGTATTCTTGGGAATTTTAAAATTATTAACCTCAGAATACTGACTCTGAGAAAATATTTTCTCAGAAAAGTGAGAAAATAATGTTAAATTTCTCATGGAATTAGGTTAATTTTACATCATAATTCATTGCCTTTTTCTTTTCATATCTGATAGCACATAAGTATCACCTGTTTCAGGAAAAACTGAATATATTTCACTTTCAATTCCAAGAGTTTCTTTCTTTATCACAACACTGCTTGGCAATTCAGTCTTGTAATATTGCTTGGCTTTGTTATTTATTATCTTCCCTGATAGCTCAGTTGGTAAAGAATCTGCCTGCAATGTGGGAGACTCCAATTCCATTCCTGGGTCGAGTAGGGAAGATCCGCTGGAGAAGGGATAGGTGATCCATTCCAGTATTCTAGGACTTCCCTTGTGGTTCAGCTGGTAAAGAATCTGCCTGCAATGTGGGAGACCTGGGTTCGATCCCGGGGCTGGGAAGATTCCCCAGAAAAGGGAGAGGCTACCCACTCCAGTATTCTGGTCTGGAGAATTCCATGCACTGTACAGTCCATGGGGTCGAGAAGAGTTGGACACGACTGAGTGACTTTCATTTGTTGGAGAAAAATTAGAACAAAGGACAGAAAGGGCATGTGGAAATTATTTAAACCAGTTATTTAAAGTTTGATTTTTTTAACTGAAATTGCTAATATTAATATAATGCTTTGTTAAATTAAAAAAAAAAGTAAATTACAAATTCATCATAACATCCATCAAGTTTTAGCCTAAAGAATTTCTTTCGAAGCTGCAATAAGCTCTGAAAATAGGGTCTTTAATAGAGAGTGTTGCATTATATTTAACTAGACAATTTTAAATTGAATTTCCATAGAAAACTTTTTCCCCCTAACCAATGGAACCAGTCAATTCAGATTCATTCAGGTTTTTTCATTGCAGTTCATTCTCTCTTCAGAAAATGTTTTTAAAGCCTTTAAATGTTAGTTGTTGATGGTTTAAGTTGCAATACATGTTTTGATTTTAAAATAGGATAAGGTTCAGTTCAGTTCAGTTCAGTAAGGTTAGCAGAGTCAATTTCTACCCTTAAATCACAAAAGCATATCTGTATCTAAGTGTGCTGCATTTAATGTAGGTCTTAAACCTGATAGCAAAATGGGAGATAATTTTGATACATATTTATGAGATGACATATGATGATTTAACTTAGTTAAAAAGATGCAGCTTCACATTTTCACAAAGCAGTTGGAAGTTCGGGCTTTATTCATATTATATATTGATACTAATGACAGCTACAACCTGAGTAATTTGTATTCTTCTGACCTACTAGGCAAAGCAATTAAGCAAAAAGGAGTTTAAAAGCCAACTCAGTTTGATACAATTTTTTAAACAAAATCTCCAGTTAACATTACTTTATAAACTATAATTATAGTTGGCTGATTTATCTTTTACTGATCAACTTAAAACAGGAAAACTTAACAAAAATCACTGAGATTCTCACAAAAGTTAATATCAGTTTCCTAATGAAATATGGACAGAAGAAGTTAATCTAACATTGATGCAATTTTATATACTGTTGTGATTGCTGGGCTCTCTGTCTGAAACACCCTTTTTTTTTCTAATAGTGTATTTTTATAGAGATTAAAATTATAGTATGAGTTGATATTAAGAAAATTTGTAAGCATATTGACATTATTTCCTCCTCATGACCAATTAATTGAGTTGCTAATGCAAAGAGGCAAAAGAAATATCATTCAAGATAAATTCTGGATATGATAAATGTTACAGACTTTCAATGAGTACAGTATATGACAATGCATGTTAATGAGAATATCCTTTTAGTGTTCAGCCCAGTGACAAAAAGACAATAGTAAATAATAATATTATGTTTCAATGTATGACAAAACCCACTGAAATGTTGTGAAGTAATTAGCCTCCAACTAATAAAAAAAAAAAAAAAAGAAAAGGAAAAAAAAAAATAAAAAGCAGAGACATTACTTTGCCAACAACAACAACAAAATAATATTATGAATGCAATTCTCAAACTGTGTTTTCCCATCATTGTAATTGCTGTATTTTGGTCTGCCGAGGAAGTGTTTCATTAAGTCGGAAATAGCACATTATCCAAAAGTAGCTCCTAAGGCTTTGATTTTACTGTTGATATCCTTACAAAATTGTTGAGACTCATTTCAGAGTGTGTTTTTATTTGCAAAACCTGGAATATATTAATACAAGACTTTGGTGAGTGTGACAATGTCTTGATTAATGCGATAACATCAACCTAAATTTTTCATTAGTTACACACCTGAAAATCTATTTATCAAAAAATAAATAAAGCTCGTTGACTTAGAATAAAAACAGATTGAGAATTTAGACATCTCTGAATCATTACCAGTGGTAATGCCTTTGCTTCTAGGAAGATACAACACTGGTAATGTTTTGCTAGAAGAAAAGTTAAGTTTTATTTTTGTTAACTTTCAGATAAGAAAAGCATTGGGGTGCTTTGGGAGAAAATATGTATTTCCATCATAATGGAAATCACATATTAGAATGTGACAATATCATAAAGTTTCATTTTCAAATTTTCAAACAATAACCTTAAAATATATCTTATGATGTTTTTTAAGAGTTACTAAAATGTGAACGGATAAAATTATTTTAATATGTGACTGTAGCAAAAGAACAGAAAGTAAAAAGACTTGAAATACTTGAAATGTAAGGACTGTTAGCTGGTTTTTCAGTTTTACACTAAGGAGAATATTTAATAAAACTCTGTTCTCATAAACTTGCAAAAAAGTGTAAATCATGGAATTTCAGAAAATATAAATGATCAAAATTCATACAAAGAAGGAAATAATACATATGAGTAATATAATAATGCTTAAGAATAATGTTAATATAAAAGTTGATCAAAATTATTTCTAAACATCACCAAGTTCACTCAATTTTAAAAGAATATATCTTCTTTCCTTCAGGTTGCTAAAATTCCAATGCTATATGTGGCGTAACATTTCTTGTGCTTATTTGCTATTCACATTTTTTCATTAGTAACATTTGTTAATTTTTGTTCTATTTTCATGTAAATTTTCAATTGGGTTTTAAAAACTACTTTATTACTGATTTTTGAGACTATTTTTTTTTCATATCTTATGTAAAAAATACTTTATTGGGTATATAATTTGAAAATATTTTCTCCCACTGCAGTGAACTGCTATTATACTGCCTTAAAAATGACTTTCAAAGAAAAAAATGACTTTCAAAGAGCAGCAGTTCTTAATTTGGTGAAGTCTAATGTATCAGTTTTCCTTTTATGATTCATCCTTTCTGGTTTTATACATAACAAAAGTTAAACAATCCTTGTTTAACTCAGTGTCACAAAGGTTGTCTCTTATGCTTTCCATTATAAGTTTTATAGTTTAAGATTTTTGTAGTGAGTCTTCTCCTATATTTGAACTGTTTATGTATGTTGCAGTGAATGGACAGATTTTTTGGGGGGGGGGATTACATATATTCATCTTTGTAAAAATTGTAACATTAGGAAAAAGATTGTTTTTTCTTCATTGAATTACTTTTGCACTGTCTCAAAAATCAACTTAACATACATGCATACGTTTATCAGTAGGTGCTCCTTGCTACTCCATTGACCAATTTTTCTATATGCCAATATTGTGTCATCTTGATTACTGTAGCTTTAAAATTGGTTTTGATGGCATAGTCTGTCCTCCAAGGATTTTTTTTCAAATTCGTTTTGGCTGCTGCATAGTCTATGAATTTTATATGAATTTTAAAATATTGTTTAAAATTTAAAATATTGTTAACACCCCAAAAAAATACTAGAATTTTTACTGGACTGGCCTTAAAAGTATAGATATGTTAACAATTTACTCTTTTGATCATGAACATGGTATATTTCTTTGTGTCTTTTAATTTTTCAGAACAAAGTTTTATATTTTTTACAGTAAAATTTCTGCATAACTTTTGCCATATTTATCCTTGAATATTTCATACTTGTGATGTTATTGTGTTTTTTAAAATCCAATTCAGGTTATTCACTGACAGTTTATAGAAATAAAATTGATTTTTGTATATTGAATTTATAAGTGCTGTAAAGTTGCTGAATTCACTTTTTCATTACCTTACCTTTTTTGAATGTTCCATAGGATTCCTCACCAAAAAAAAAAAAAGAAAAACTCATTTGAATAATTTCTTTCTTTATGTTTTTAATATTTTGATTCCTTTCCCCCCCCCCCCCCCCGAGTATACTACTCTATAGACTCTCCAGTAAAATGACAAATAGTGAGAGACGATATCCTTCCCGTGTTCTTGACATGGTACTTGAATGATGTCTATATAAAAATGTTAAAAACTGACGAGTTGCTACTTTGCATTGGACTTCCCTGGTTTCAGGGGTAAAGAATCCACCTGCGAAGGTAGGATATGCAGGTTCGATCCCTGGGTTGGGAAGATCCCAGCAACCCATTCCAATATTCTTGAATGGGAAACCCCATGGACAAAGGAGCCTGGCAGGCTACACTCCACAGGGTCTCATGGAATCAGACACAACTTAGTAAATAAACAACAATAAAAACAACTTTATATCAGCCAATTTGTAGGTACAGAATACACAAAGGCAAGAAAAATATTAGCATTTATTCTGTGGGTTTAAAATATAGTGTATAGTGGTAGACATACACAATATATTTAAATGTTAAGGTGATAGATTCAATTCAGTTCAGTTCAGTCACTCAGTCATGTCCAACTCTTTGTGACCCCATGGACTGCACTACACCAGGCTTCCCTGTCCATCACCAACTCTTGGAAATTACTCTAACTCATCCATCGAGTTGGTGACGCCACCAACCATCTCATCCTCTGCCATCCCCTCCTCCTTCTGCTATCAATATTTCCCAGCATCAGGTCCATGGGCAGTATCAAAAGGTGATACATTAAGCATGTTTTTGTTGTAGTTTTACAGTTACTAAACCATGTAACGTGTAACAACTCTTCAGGACCCCATAAATAGCAGGATGCTAGGCTTCCCTGTCCTTCACTATATCCCTGTGTTTGCTCAAACTCATGTCCATTGAGGCCAACCATCTCAACCTCTGTTGTCCCCTTCTCCTGCTCTCAATCTTTCCCAGCATCAGGGTCTTTTCCAATGAGTTGGCTCTTCACATCAGGTGGCCAAAGTATCGGAGCTTCAGCATCAGTCCTTCCAATGAATATTTAGGCCTGATATCCTTTAGGACGGACTGGTTTGATCTCCTTGCAGTAAAGGGAATTTCAAGAATCTTCTCCAGCATCATAATTTGAAAGCATCAATTCTTTGGTGCTTAGCCTTCTTTATGGTCCAATTCTCACATCCAGGCATGACTCCTGGTAAAGCCTAGCTTTGACTATATAGACTTTTGTTGGCAAAGTGATGTCTCTGCTTTTTTAATATGCTGTCTAAGTTTGTCATAGCTTTTTTTTCAAGGAGCAAGCGTCTTTTAATTTCATGGCTGCATTCACCATCTGCAGTGATTTTGAAAGCCAAAAAAATAATATCTGTCACTTTTTCCACTTCTATTTTCCATGAAATGATGGGACCAGGTGCCATGATCTTAGTTTTCTGAATGTTGAATTTTAAGATACCTGTTTTCACTCTTGCCTTACACCCTCTTCAAGAAGCTATTAAGTTAATCTACATTTTCTGCCATTAGAGTGGTATCATCTGTATGTCTGAGGTCATTGATATTTATCTTGGCAATCTTGATTCTAGCTTTAGCTTCATTCAGTCTGGCATTTTGCATGATGTACTCTGCATATAGGGGCTTCCCAGGTGGCACTAGTGATAAAGAATCCACCTATTAATGCAGGAGATACAAGATATGCAGGTTAGTTCCTGAGTTGGGAAGATCTCATGGGGTAGGAAATGGCATACCACTAAAGTATTCTTGTCTGTAAAACTCCATGGGCATAGAAGCCTGGAGGGCTGAAGTTTATGGGTTTGCAGAGTGGGACATGACAGAGACTGAGCACATGGAGGACTGTCTGCATATATTGACAAGTTAAATAAGCAGGGTGACAATATAGAGTCTTCACATACTCTCTCCCAATTTGGAACAAGTCCATTGTTCCATATTTGGTTGTGATAATAAGCATATTTATAATCAATTCGTTTGTAAAACAATAAACTGGAAAATTCATAAAGAGATGGGAATAACAGACCACCTTACCTGCCTCCTGAGAAATCTGTTTGCAGGTCAAGAAGCAACAATTAGAACCAGACATGGAAAAACTGACTAGTTCTAAACTGGGAAATGAGTACATCAATGATGTATATTGCCACCCTGCTTATTTAACTTATATACAGAGTACATCATGCAAAATGCTGGACTGGATTGAGCACAAGCTGGAATCAAGATTGCCAGGAGAAATATCAATAATCTCAGGTATTCAGATGACACCACCATTATGGCAGAAAGTGAAGAGGAACTAAAGAGGCTCTTGATGAAATTGAAAGAGGAGAATGAAAAAGCTGGCTTAAAACTCAACATTTGAAGCAGCGTCCTCTGGCTTCAGTTGTACCCTGGCCACTTCCTTCCACTTCTGTGGTATTAACAGTAGATACTGGAGTTTTGCTTGTGACTGTTACCTTTCCACCTAACTGATAAGTGTGCATTGTCATGTTTAGGAAATAATAACTTGGTCGGCACAATTGGCCCTCTAAATGCCACACCACATCACCAATTCAAGTTGGTTTCTGTACTTGCAACCAAAAGATTCAAATGAATACAGTTCCCATGGAGCTTGCTACAAAAGAAGGGAAAATCGTTGACGTGCTTTCCTGGTGGAAGATTTTTGTTCAGATCACTCAGCTGGCTAAACAGAAAACATCCTGTGCCTATAGGAGAATAGTCTGGATGAAGAGCTCAAGCCTTGAACCTTTGGAGTGGGAGCACTAATTCCAAGACCCTCAACTACCAGAGAACTAACCCTAGGGAGTACCAAATAGTGAGAACTCACACAAAGGAGACCACTTGAATACAAGTTCTGGCATAACCCAACCACCAGGAGCACCTGTAGTAGATGTGCACAATGTCTCATCTAAACAACAAACAAAACAAAAATACAAAACTAGTCATCAGCAGACAGGATTACCACCTCACTCAACCTTTCCCGTCAGAGGAAAAGCAAACAAAGAAACAAACAAAAACTCAGCACAAATTTCACCTTATAGGAAGCTTACACAAAGCACTGGACCAACCTTAGGAGGGCAGAAACCAAAGGAAAGAAATTCAACCTTGAAACTTAGGAAAAGGAGACCTCAAACAAGTTTAAAAAAAGAAAAAAAGGAATTAATGAAAAGGCAGAGAAAACCAACACAAATGAAGGAACAAACTAGAAACATGGAAGTCCAAATAAATGAAGAGGAAATAGGCAAACTACCTGAAAAAGAATTCAGAATAATGATAGTAAAGATGATTAAAAAAAACCTTGAAAACCAAATAGAGAAAATGCAAGAATCAATTAACAAAGACTTAGAAGACTTAAATAATAAATATGCAGAGACAATACAATTACTGAAATTAGAAATACTCTAGAAGGAATCAATAGCAGAATATCTGAAGCAGAAGAATAATTCAATGAGCTGTAATGTAAAATGGTGGAAATAAATTCTGAAGATCAAAAGAAAGAAAAGAGATTGAAAAGAACTAAGGATAGTCTTGGAGACTTCTGCAACAATATCAAATGCACCAATATTTGAATTATAAGGGTCCCAGAAGAAGAAAAGGAAAAGAAAGGGTATGGGAAAATTTTTGAAGAGATTATAGTTGAAAATTTTCCCAACATGGAAAAGGAAATAGTCAATCATGTCTAAGAGGCATAAAGAGTCCCATACAGGTTAAACCTAAGGAGAAATACACCAAGATACATATTAAAGAAACTAACAAAGACTAAACACAAAGAAAGAATATTAAAACAGCAAGGGAGAAGCAACAGGTAACAATAAGCTTAACAGCTGATCTCTCAGCAGAAACTTTGTAGGTGAGAAGGAAATGTCAGGATATATTTAAAGTACTGAAAAGGAAAAATCTACAACTAATATTACTCTACCCAGCAAGCATCTCATTCAAAATTGATGGGGAAATAAAAAGGTTTTCAGACAAGCAAAAGTTAAGAGAATTCAGTACCACCAAACCAGTTTTATAACAAATGTTGAGGTGGTTTATATAGTCAAGAAATACAAGAGAAGATAAAAGATCTACAAAATCAACCCCAAGCAATTAAGAAAATGGCAACAGGAATGTATATATCAACAACTACTTTAAATATAAATGGATTAAATGATCCAACCAAAAGACACAGACTGGCTGAATGGATACAAAAACAAGACCTGTATATATGCTGTCTACAAGAAACTCACCTCAGACCTCAAGACATATGTAGACTGAAAGTGAGAGGATGGAAAAATATATTCCATGCAAATGGGAAGCAAAAGAAAGCTGCAGGAGCAATCCTCATATTAGACAAAATAGACCTTAAAATAAAGAAGATTACAAGAGATAAGGAAGGGCACTACATAATGATCAAGGAATCAATCCAAGAGGAAGAAATAACAATTGTAGATATCTATGCACCCAACATAGGAGCACCTCAATATATAAGATAGACTCTAACAGACATAAAAGGAGAAATTGACAGTGACACAAAAATTGCAGGAGATTTTAACACCCCACTCACACCAATGGACATCAAAACGTTCTTCAGGATAGACTTTGGGTCACAAATCAAACCTCAGTAAATTTAAGAAAACTGAAATTGCATCAAGCATCTTCTCCAACCACAACGCTATGAGACTAGCTATCAATTACAAGAAAAAAACTGTAAGAAACACAAACACATGGAGATTAAACAACACATTTATAAATAACCAACATGTTACTGAAGAAATCAAAAAGGATATCAAAAAATTTCTAGAAACAAATGACAATGAAAACATGACAACTCAAAACCTATGGGATGCAGCAAAAGCCGTTCTAAGAGGAAAGTTTACAGCAATACGATCCTACCTCAAGAAACAAGAAAAATATCGAATAGACAACCTAACTTTACACCTAATACAACTGGAAAAGGAAGAACAGTAAAACTACACAATTAGTAGAAGGAAAGAAATTATAAAGATCTGAGCAGAAATAAATGAAAAAGAAATTAAGGAAACAATAGTAAAGATTAATAAAACTAAAAGCTTGTTCTTTGAGAAAATAAACAAAATTGACAAACCTTTAGCCAGACTCATCAAGAAAAAAAGAGAGAAGAATGAAATCAACAAAATTAAAAATGAAAAAGGAGAGCTTACAACAGACAATGCAGAAATACCAAGGATTATAAGAGACTATTATGAACAACTATGGCAATAAAATGGAAGAAATGGACAGATTCTTAGAAAAGTTCAATCTTGCAAGACTGAACCAGGAGGAAATAGAAATTGTGAACAACCTAGTTACAAGCAGTGAAATTGAAGCTGTGATCAAAAATCTCCCAAAAAACAAAATCCCAGGACCAGATGGCTTCACAGGATAATTCTATCAAACATTGAGAGAAGAGCTAATCCCTATCCTTCTAAAACTCTTTAAAAAAATTGCAGAGGAAGGAACACTTCCAAACTCATTCTACGAGGCCACCATCACCCTGATACCAAAACCACACAAAGACAATTCAAAAAAAGAAAACTACATGCCAATATCACTGATGAACATGGATGCAAAAATCTTCAAAAAATTTTAGCAAACAGAATTCAGCAACACATCAAAAAGCTCATACGCCATGATCAAGTTGGGTTTATTCCAGAAATGCAAGGAATCTTCAATATATGCAAATCAATCAATGTGATATACCATATTAATGAATTGAAAGATAAAAGTCATATGATCATCTCAACAGAGGCAGAAAAAGACTGACAAAATTTAGCACACATTTATGATTAAAATTCTTCAAAAAATATGGACATAGAAGGAACCTATCTCAACATAGTAAAGGCCATATATGATAAGCCTACAGCAAACATTATTCTCAGTGGTGTAAAATTTAAAGCATCGCCCTAAGATCAGGAACAAGGCAAGGATGTCCACTTTCACCACTATTACTCACATAGTTCTGAAAGTCCTAGTACAGCAATCAAGAAGAAAAAGAAATAAAAGGAATCCAGATTGGAAAAGAAGAATAAAGCTCTCACTGTTTGCAGATGACATGATACTGTACAGAGAAAACCCTAAAGATAGTATCAGAAAATTACTAGAGCTTTAAGAAGAGGTGGTAAGAATACACAGAAGAACTATACAAAAAAGATCTTCACGACCCAGATAATCACAATGGTGTGATCACTCACCTAGAGCCAGACATCCTGGAATGTGAAGTCAAGTGGGCCTTAGAAAGCATCACTATGAACAAAGCTAGTGGAAGTGATGGAATTCCAGTTGAGCTATTTCAAATCGTGAAAGATGATGCTGTGAAAGTGCTGCACTCAATATGCCAGCAAATTTGGAAAACTCAGCAGTGGCCACAGGACTGGAAAAGGCCAGTTTTCATTCCAATCCCAAAGAAAGGCAATCCCAAAGAATGCTCAAACTACCACACAATTGCACTCATCTCACACCCTAGTAAAGTAATGCTCAAAATTCTCCAAGCCAGGCTTCAGCAATATGTGAACCAAGAACTTCCAGATGTTCAAGCTGGTTTTAGAAAAGGCAGAGAAACCAGAGATCAAATTGCCAATATCCTCTGGATCATCAAAAAAGCAAGAGAGTTCCAGAAAAACATCTATTTCTGCTTTATTGACTATGCCAAAGCCTTTGACTGTGTGGATCACAATAAATTGTGGAAAATTCTGAAGGAGATGGGAATACCAGACCACCTAACCTGCCTCTTGAGAAACCTGTATGCAGGTCAGGAAGCAACAGTTAGAACTGGACATGGAACACCAGACTGGTTCCAAATAGGAAAAGGAGTCTGTCAAGGCTGTATATTGTCACCCTGCTTATTTAACTTATATGCAGAGTACATCATGAGAAACACTGGCTGGAAGAAGCACAAGCTGGAATCAAGATTGCCCGGAGAAATATCAATAACCTCAGATACGCAGATGACACCACCCTTATGGCATAAAGTGATGAGAAACTAACAAACCTCTTGATGAAAGTGAAAGAAGAGAGTGAAAAAGTTGGCATAAAGCTTAACATTCAGATATTAAAAAGCAGAGACATTACTTTGCCAACAAAGGTCCGTCTGGTCAAGGCTATGGTTTTTCCAGTGGTCATGCATGGATTTGAGAGTTGGACTGTGAAGAAAGCTGAGCACCGAAAAATTGATGCTTCTCTAGAGAAGACTCGTGAGAGTCCCTTGGACTGCAAGGAGACCCAACCAGTCCTTCCTGAAGGAGATCAGTCCTGGGTGTTCATTGGAAGGACTGATGCTGAAGCTGAAACTCCAATACTTTGACCACCTCATGCTAAGAGTTGACTCATTGGAAAAGACCCTGATGCTGGGAGGGATTGGAGGCAGGAGGAGAAGGGGACGACAGAGGATGAGATGGCTGGATGGCATCCCCGACTCGATGGGCATGAATTTTAGTAAACTCCGGGAGTTTGTGATGGACAGGAAGGCCTGGCATGCTGTGACTCATGGGGTCGCAAAGAGTTGGACAGGACTGAGAGACTGAACTGAACTGAATCAGTGAGTTTAGCAAAGTTTCAGGATACCAAATCAATACACAGAAATCACTTGCATTTCTATATACTAACAATGAAAAATCAGAAAGAGAAATTAAGGAATCAATCCCATTCATGAGTGCAACAAAAAGAATTAAATATCTAGGAATATACTTAAGTAAGGAGACAAAAGAACTGTACACAGAAAAGTATAAGACACTCCCAAAAGAAATTAAAGATGACATAAACAGACGGAGAGATACTCCATGTCCCCAGGTAGGAAGAATCAATATTGTGGAAATAACTATACTACCAAATGCAATCTACAGATTAAATGTGATCCCTATCAAATCACCAATGGTATTTTTCACAGAACTAGAGCAAAAAATTTCACAATTCATGTGGAAATACAAAAGACCCCAAATAGCCAAAGCAATCTTGAGAAAGAAGAATGGAGCTGTAGGAATCAACCTTCTTGACTTCAGATTATACTACAAAGCTACAGTCATCAAGACAGTATGGTATTGGCACAAAAACAGAAATATAGACCAGTGGAATAAGATAGAAAGCCCAGAAATAAATCCATGCACTTGTGGGTACCTTATTTTCAACAAAGGAGGCAAGAATATACAATGGGGCAAAGACAGCCTCTTCAGTAAATGGTGCTGTGAAAACTGGACAGCTACCTGTAAAAGAATGAAATTAGAACACTTTCTAACACCATACACAAAGATAAACTCAAAATGAATTATAGAACTAAACGTAAGAACAGAAACTGTAATACTCTTAGAGGACAACATAGACAGAACACTAGATAGCATAAATCAAAGCAAGATCCTCTATGACCCACCTCCCAGAGTAATGGAAATAAAACCAAAAGTAAACAAGTGAGACCTGACTAAACTTAAAAAGTTTTGCACAGCAAAGAAAACTATAAGCAAGGTGAAAATACAACCCTCAGAATGGGAGAAACTAATAGCAAATGAAACAACTGACAAAGGATTAATTTCCAAAATATACAAGCAGCTCATACAATTCAATTCCAGAAAAGCAAACAACCCAATCAAAAAGTGTGAAAAAGACCTAAGCAGACATTTCTCCAAAGAAGATATACAGATTGCTAACAAACACATGAAACGATGTTCAACATCACTCATTATTAGAGAAATGCAAGTCAAAATCACAATGAGATATCACCTCACATCAGTCAGAACAGCCATTATCAAAAAGTCTACAAACAAAAAATGCTGGAGAGGGTGTGGAGAAAAGGGAATGCTCTTGCACTGTTAGTAGGTATGTAAATTGATACAGTCACTATGGAAGATGGTATGGAGATTCCCTTAAAAACTAGGAATAAAACCACCAGAAGACCCAGCATTCCCACTCATAGGCATATACCCTGAGGAAACCAAAATTGAAAAAGACATATGCATCCCATTGTTCCTTGCAGCACTATTTACAATAGCTAGAACATGGAAGCAACTTAGATGTCCATCGACAGAAGAATGGATAAAGAAACTGTGGTACATATACACAATGGAATATTACTCAGCCATAAAAGGGAATGCATTTGAATCAGTTCTGATGAGGTGGATGAACATAGAACCTATTATACAGAGTTAAGTGACTCAGAAAGAGAAAAATAAATATCATATTCTAACACACATATATGAAACCTAGAAAAATTGTACTGAAGAATTTATTTACAGGGCAGCAATGGAGAAATAGACATAGAAAATAGACTTATGGACATGAAGAGAGGGGAGGAGAGGGGGAGATGTATGGAAAGGCAACATGGAAACAAATTACCATATTTAAAATAGATAGCCAATAAGAATTTGCTGTATGGCTCAGGAAACTCAAACAGGGGCTCTGTATCAACCTAGAGCGGTGGGATGGGGAGGGAGATGGGAAGGAATTTCAAAATGGAGGGGATGTATGTTTACCTATGGCTGATTCATGTTGAGATTTGACAGAAAACAACAAAATTCTGTAAAGCAATTATCTATCCATAAAAAAAAAATTAAAAAGAGAGAGAAACAAAACAAAACAAAACCCTCAACGTTCAAAAAACTAAGATCATGACATTTGGTCCTGTCACTTCATGGCAAATAGATGGAGACACAATGGAAACAGCAACAGACTTTATTTCCTTGGTCTCCAAATTCACTGCATATGGTGACTGCAGCCATGAAATTAAAAGACGCTTGCTCCTTGGAAGAAAAGCTATGACAAACCTGGTCCGCATATTAAAAGCAGAGACATTACTTTACTGAAATGCCCCATCTAGTCAAAACTATGGGTTACCAGTAGTCATGTATTGATGTGAGAGCTGGACCATAAAGAAGGCTGAGCACTGAAGTATTGATACTTTTGAACTGAGGTGTTGGAGAAGACTCTTGAGAGTCCCTGGGACTGCAAGGATATCCAACCAGTCCATCCTAAAGGAAATCAGTCCTGAATATTCATGGAAGGACTGATGCTGAAACTGAAACTCCAACATGTTGGCCACCTGATGCAAAGAATCGACCTCTTGGAAAAGACCCTGATGCTGGAAAGATTGAAGGAAGGAGGAGAATGGGATGACAGAGCATGAGATGGGTGGACTGCATCACCAACTCAATGTACATGATTTTGAGCAAGCTCTGGGAGTTGGTGACAGACAGGGAAACCTGATACGCTCCCTGGGGTCACAAAGAGTCAGACATGACTGAGAAACTGAATTGAACCGAGTTTGTAAAAAAGTAAAATGTGTTTGGTTTTGTATTTGATGAAAGATTTATATGAATCATGTTTGAGTTTTTTAATATTTTAATTGTATGTATTTAATTTAATCTTCCTTTTTTCTAGGTATACAGGGAAGAAAATTAGAAGGTGAACTTTGAGTAGCTGTATGAGATATTTCCAAATAAATAATTCTCAAAGAAATAAGTAGTAATATTTATCTGCCCATATCACTCAATTTTAGTAGTAGGTGAGAGCTGAGGACAATTTATGATCATGACCTATTAAAGTTTTTCAAATAGTATATCAGTTTATCTAGATGCATTAAAGTAGAAACTCATAAACAATACCTTGTGGTATAACTTCTTTTTAAGGACATGATAGAATTTCTTGGTTTGAAATGTGACTTAATTTGTGTTCTGCAGTAAATATTGACTCTGAAAGCAAATTTAGCATGCAAATTACTTTGTGTTAGTGCTTAGACTCTCCTAAACTCAAAGTGCAAATGCATGTAAACTAGACAAATTATTGTTTCAAATCAATTGTCCAGCAATACTTAACTAAGCTATCCCATAATGCATCATGTGTTCATCTGTACCACAAAATATTTATATTATGATTTATAAGCATATACTCCAAATCATTCAATTTATCTGTTTATTCATTTGTGAACTCACTTGTTCATTCATTCATTCATTTACTCATTAATTCATCAGTTATTGTAACTACTGATTATCCTAAACACTTGTATTGCCATAGCATTCAGAATATTCATGTTAAATATATGACCAAACAAATCATATACTTTTCATTTAATATATGTTCTATATATAATACACACATAGGTTTTATACATGTCTCTCTCTATATACATACTACATAATACTATATATATGTGTGTATATATATGTGTGTGTGTATATATATAGCTTCTCTGGTGGCTCAGATGGTCAAGAATCTGCCTGCAATGCAGGGGACCCAGGTTCAATTCCTGGCTTGGGAAGATCTCCTGGAAACGGAAATGGCTACTCCAATATTGTTGCCTGGAGAATCCCAAGGACAGAGGAGCCTGGCAGGTTACAGTCCATAGGGTTGCAAAGAGTTGGACATGACTGAGTGACTAGCATACTATATAACTATATATATGTGTGTGTGTGTGTGGAGAGAGACAAATAAAGGGATAGAGAGAGGAGAAAGACAGATAGAGAGGAGAAAATTTTCCACAGTGCATCTATAATAGTTGTTGATTTTATTTTATTTTTTTTTAGCGAATTGTAGAAGACTCTTAAGAGTGCCTTGAACAGCAAGGAGATCAAACCAGTTAACTTAAAGGAAATCAATCCTGAATGTTTACTGGAAGGACTGATGCTGAAGCTGAAGCCCCAATATTTTGGCCACCTGATGCGAAGAGCCGATTCATTAGAAAAGATCCTGATGCTGGGAAAGATTGAAGGCAGGAGGAGAACGGGACAAGAGAGGATGCGATGATTGGGTGGCCTCACTGACTCCATGGATATGAGTTTGAGCAAAGACTGTAAAGATTTGGACTCACCTGAGCAACTGAACAATCATTAATTCCTCAGCTCAAAAGGCTCCAAAGACTCCCATCGCAGCAGAGTAAAATCGAAAGTACTAGTCATATGACAAAAACCTACACTCTCCACTTCTCAGTCATGTCTGACTCTTTGTGACCCATGGACTGCAGCACGCCAGGATTCCCTGTCCATCACCACCTCCTGGAGCTTGCTCAAACTCATGTCTATCCAGTCAGCAATGCCATCCAACCAACTCATCCTTCTCCTCCTGTCTTCAATCTTTCCCAGCAACAAGGTCTTTTCCAGAGTCAATTCTTCACAACAGGTGGCCAACGAAATGGAGTTTCGGCTTCAGCATCACTCCTTTCAATGAACTTCCAGGACTGATTTCCTTTATGATTGATTTGTTTGATCTCTTTGCAGTCCAAGGGACTCTCAAGAGTCTCCTCCAACACCACAGAGAAAAAGCATCACTTCTTCAGCACTCAGCTTTCTTTATGGTCCAACTCTCACATCCATACATGACTACTGGAATAACCATAGCTTTCACTAGATAGACCTTTGTTGGCAAAGTAACATCTCTGCTTTTTAACATGCTGTCTAGGTCGGTCACAGCTTTTCTTCCACGGAGCAAGCGTCTTTTAATTTCATGACTGTAGAAACCATCTGCAGTGATTTTAGAGCCCCCCAAAATAAAGTCTGTCACTGTTTCCATTGTGTCCCCAACTATTTTCCATGATATGTTGAGACCAAATAGCATGATCTTAGTTTTCTGAATCCTGAGTTTTAAGCCAAATTTTTTCATTCTCTTCTTTCAATTTCACCAAGAGGCTCTTTCTCTGCCATAAGGGTGGTATCATCTGTATATCTGAGGTTATTGATATTTCTCCTGGCAATCTTGATTCCAGCTTGTGCTTCATCCAGCCTGGCATTTAGCATGATGTACTCTGAATATAAGTTAAATAAGCAGGGTGACACTATAGAGCCTTGATATACTCCTTTCCCATTTTGGAATCAGTCTGTTGTTCCATGTGCAGTTCTAGCTGTTGCTATTTGACCTGTATACAGATTTCTCAGAGGGCAGGTAAGTTGATCTGATATTCCCATTTCTTTAAGAATTTTCCACAGTTCGTTGTTATCCACACAGTCAAATGATTTCACATAGTCAATAAAGCAGAAGTAGACATTTTTCTTGAATTCTCTTGCATTTTTGATGATCCAACAGATGTTGGCAATTTGATCTCTAGTTCCTCTGCCTTTTCTAAATCCAGTTTGAATATCTGGAAGTTCATGATTCACATACTGTTGGAACCTGGCTTGGAGAATTTTAAGCATTGCTTTGCTAGCATGTGAGATGAGTGTCAGCATACTTCCTGAGATACAGTTTTCAGACTAAGCTGATCTATTTTCTGGAGGAATTATTTTCTTGGAAATATTGTGGTATTAATCTCTGCTTGCTCCTAGGAAGCAAGGCTAAGGCAAACCTAGACAGAATATTAAAAAGTAGAGACATTGTTTTGCTGACAAAGGTCCATCTAGTCAAAGCTATGGTTTTTTGCAAGCAGTCATGTATGGATGTGAGAGTTGGACCACAAAAAAAGCTGAACATTGAAGAACTGATGCTTTTCAATAGTGGTGTTGGAGAAGACTCTTGAGAGTCCCTTGGACTGCAAAGAGATCAAACAAATCAATCCTAAAGGAAAACAGTCCTGACTATTCCTTGGAAGGAATGATGATGAAGCTGAAGCTACAATACTTGGGCCACCTGATCAAAGAACTGACTCATTTGAAAAGATCCTGGTGTTGGGAAAGATAAAGGCAGGAGGAGAAGGGGACAAAAGAGGATGAGATGATTGGATGGCATCACCGACTCAGTGAACATGAATTTGAGCCAGCTCCGGGAGCTGGTGATGGACAGGGAATCCTGGAGTGCTGCAGTCCATGGGGTTGCAAAGAGTTGGACACCACTGAGTGACTAAACTGACTGACTGACCCTTGTACCTTGGTCTGAATGTTTTTTCAAAAAGAATGATCATCAATTAAAAAGGAATTGCCCATTTATCAATGGATATGTATTCTCTGAAAATTACCCTGATCAGTTTATTCAGACTGTTTAAAAACTCTCTGTTTGAAGAGGGTATGTTCTGCTAGTCTGCATATGCACAAATGCTGTGCTTTATTAAATGAAATAAAAGGGAAGGAAGGAAAAAGATTTAAGATACATATTATTAGTTATTCAATAACATATAAGGTTGTTGCTTTTTTTTTTTTTTCTTTTTCTTTTTTTCCCCCTAGAGTCCATGGTAGGACTATGAATTAAAGGCTGAGGACTCATTCTAAAGAGCTTATTGGTAAGGCTTCGTGCAGTCTGAATCTTGATTATACTGGTTTAATATACTTATCTGGACTTACAGGTAGAAGGTATTTGGTGGGTTAAAACACACAGTCTTCTTGAGTGTTGCAGGATAGTAAAGGGCTATCTGATTTTTAGTGGATATTTTCTATTTGGCCTTCTATTTCTTTAAAAGGACCTCATAGTGCCTGAAGTGGAATACAAGCAATTATTATATAGTCTTTGAAGTAAATTGGAGTGCTTTCTCCAATTTATCTTTAACACTGATATCAAAATTGTCATGGACTTCAAAACTAGGGTTTTCACTGTCTGCATCTGACAACTTTTTATATTCTGTAATAAACTTCTTCAAAAATATAAGAAACTTCTTCAAAAATCATACCACCTGGTATGATTGTATTTATTATCTCAAAACTCCTGCTGCATTTATTTACTATTTTTTTTTAAATTCTAAAGATGCTTTAAAGAACCTATTGCTAAACATTAGTACAACTCCCCCTCCTTCAGGTTATGGTAAACAGAAGTAGGTGGTTGTAATAGGTCCTTCTTTCTGGTATGATTTTTCTGGCATTGCATATTTAAGAGCAGTGTGGTAAGTTTATTAGTACTATCTTCTAAGGAGCCATTAAGTCAGTTCTGGAAGGTATAATTTGAAAGGATAACATTCCCAAACAAATGCCCTTTTCACTTGTGCCAAAATATGTCACTATTGTTGTATTCCAATATTCTTTCAGTGCTGTCTTTGTATATGCAAAATGGAGCTTCAGCTCTAGTATTAACTGACATACTTCTCTATGGGCACTGGGCTTGTTCAGTGAGACAAACATTTTACATCAAAATGTTTGAAAAGCCTGAAAAATATTAAGAAAACAAAATTCATAATTAACTTTGTTTACACATTTGCCCATATGAAAAGATCTGATCGGTTAAGAAAACAAGGTGAATCCTTTTTAGGTATTTGTGGAAAATTGTGAGTGATCATACATTGATTAAATCTAGAGTAAAAACTTTGGTGTTTTCATCAAACACCTTTGAGCTTTATTCATCAGAATTTATTGATTTGTTTTTATTGTTGATATTGTTTTTTTTTAATTTGCTGATAAGAGGAATGTGTGTGACTTATGAAAAAAAAGCGATGGTGGAATGTGTAGTGTTATTCTGCTTCAGGATGATCAATATAGTCTAAATGTCCTATGAACCTAGTGTCTCCTTTTTACTTCAGTTAACTTTTTTTTTTTCCCATTTGACTTCATAGAGTCTAGGATCAAAACACAGCATTAGGTTTAAACTATGTGATGATGGGTTAAAATGTCTACAAATTATTTGACACTTTTGCAATCAACAGAAAAGATATATTTTCTGTTTCCTTTTAAATTACCTTTCACTTTAAACTAGCTTAATGTTAACAGAAAGGTTGCCGATGATACAAAGTCCCTACTGTTGAAAGGTTGTTGCTGACACACGAAAAGACGCTGGGATTCTTGGCCTCTGGAGAAGAATTCAATCCAGGGCCAGTGACAAAGCTTGATCACTCAGAGCTTTGTGTAATAAAGTTTTTATTAAAGTATAAAGGAGATAGAGAAAGCTTCTGACATAGGCATCAGAAGGGGGCAGAAAGAGTACCCTTTTGCTAGTGTTAGCAATGGAGTTATACACTCTCCAATTAGTTATTACAGTGAATCAAAAGAATGTTTGGAGGTTGTAAAGACCTCACTAGACCTACTCCCATAATTTACTCCTTAAGATAACAAGATTAGCCAGAAGGTTTTTTCCAGAGACTGTCCTCAAGCAGGATACATTATTGCTATATAATCCTAAGAAATGTAGAGGGACAAAAAAGTTTGTCCTTTCTTCCTCCTTGAGAATTCCAGACCCCTCTCTCCTTGGGGACCCCTGGACTTCTTATCTACCTGCCTAGGAAATGACTCTCTCACTGTGTTCCAGCACTGTTTCTCCTATTGCCAAAATCTACATTGCAGTGTTACATTTCTCACCTTTTATGAACTGAGATTGAAAGAGTAGTATTAATAAAGTCCATACTTATACAAATATCTGAAGTTTTTCCTTTTGCTTTTTTAACTCCAGGATCTCAACCATTGCATCACATTGTATTTAGTACTCATCTTGCCTCCTCAGGCTCCTCTTGGTGGTGACAGTACCTCAGAGTTTTCTATGAGTTTGACAGTTTGAAATGTACTGGTAAAGTATTTTATGACATGCCACTTAATTAGGACTTAGCTAACACTCATAGAGGTTAAATGTCATTGTCATTACATCATACCAAGGGAACACATTATAAACATTTCATCATTGTTGGTGCTAATTCTTAATCACCTGGCTGAGGTAGTACTAATATTTATTTTGTTGCTTAAATTATTCCAGCTTTGGCCAATGGAATTTCTTTTATTTGACTCCTGTGCCCCATGTCCTCATCCTTGTAAGTTTATTTGAGCATTGCTTTTTTATTTTGGGGGGCACTATAAGATGTGCCAGGCGCATCTTATTATTTCATGCCCCAGTCCAAGAATCAGCCATTTCTCCAAAAAGCCCTGATTTCTTTTACTGGGGATAAAGAAATATCTGTGTGTACACTACCCTGTATATGCACACACATCTATAATATACTTTCATATGTAGCCATCTGTATCTATATTAAGCAAAACATGAGTTCATACTGATGGTCACCAATGTTAATCCATTACCGTACAGATAAATGTAACCTCCTCCCATTACTTATCTTTAACTCATCCCAACCCAGTAGTGAGAACCTTGGCTAAACTATGCATTATTCATCTATTTAGTTGTTCAATTCAATAATTCACATATAGTTGTTCCAGAATTAATTCAAATTCTTGTAGGAGACAACTTTAACATTAGGTACAATTCCTTTTGACCTTAGTCTTGTAGCCTCCCCTCTTCCAAATTACCACACTAATGAGTACATGGTAAAGAGATATATGACTGTGATTTAAAACATTACTATTACAAGAAGATGCAACAAGCTTAAATTGTATATACTTAATAAGAGAATCTCCCTCCAAAACAGCTGAAGTTTTGACAGAACTAAGTCCTGAGACAGAAAAATCCACAATCAGAATTTAATAGACCTCTCTCAAAAATTGATAATAAAAGCAAACCAAAAAAAATTACTAAAACCATAGTAATGTAAATAACATGGGTAAGTGTTGATGTATTTGAGATATGTGGAACAGCATATCCAAAATCTGTAAAACATAATCTTTCCAAATTCATGTTCAAATTAACATGTTCCATTATAAATTATGTAGCAACCGATATAAAAAGATTGAAATCGTGTGTATATGTTCTATTAATAAGTGGAATCCAACTAAAGAGAATGCAACATTAGAAAACTAAGTGGAAAATCCCTAAATGTCTGGAAATTGAGCTACACAATTCAATACAATCCATGGATCAAAGATGAAATCATACAGAACTGAGAAAATATTTTCAGTGGAATGGCTATGAAAATGAATATATTAAACATTATGAGGTATAGATAAAACATGATTAGAGATTCTTTTTTAGCAGCAAAGAATGGGAACCAATTCAACCATTATTTATTCACAAAATAGATACATAAATTATTTCAGTCATACATGGGATACCTCAGCAATAAAAATGAATGAAAGATGTGTATGCACAAAATAATGAATAAATGTCATAGACATAAAATTGAGGGGAAAAGCCAGTTACACCATAACACTAATGCTATTATATTCTATTTATATGAATAATAAATACAAAATGGGAAAAACTAATCTTCAATGGCAGAAGTCAGAATAGTGGTTCTTTAGGGATTTACTGCTTGTATGGTAGGATCGGGGAGCCTTCTAGGATGCTGAGAATACTTTATATCTTGACAGGGGTGGCATTCACATGGTATAGATATGTACAAATTAAAACACAAATATGCAAAAAGTCAACAATTTGTACACTTAAGATGTATGTATTTTACAATATGTAAATTCTACCTCAATAAAAAATAAAGCAAGCTACTCTGTCTTACAATATTCCACCTATCCATCCACCTGCAAAAGGCAATGCAGAAAATACATTCTTTTTGTGCAAGTAAAGAACCAATAAGTCTGAAATATTATTGCTGAGTGTGTACATTGGCACAAACTTCCTGGAGGGGAAATTGGCAATATATATCAAAATTACACGTGTATATGTAGTTTTTCCCAGTGATTATATGCCTGGGGATTTATCTGATGGATATTCTTACACATGTGAAATGATATATGTACTAGTTTATTAACTTTAGCTTTGTTTGAAACAGCAAAATATTGTCAGCAACCCAAATAACCGGCTATGGAGAACTGGTGAAATAAATCATGATATATCCACAAATGTAATAAAGTGCACTAAAAAAGAAAAAGAATGAGAAAATACCATGGAACAATCTGAATTTTCTCCAAGGCAAACTGTTAGTCAAAAAACTATGTGTGAAACGGGCAAGTGTCTTACCTTTTATATTAAAAACAAGTGAAGATAAGAATTTATTTCTATATTTGCCTTAGCAAACAGTAACAATGCAAGCATACAAAAGAACTTATTATCAATGAAAATGGACATTCAAATTCATAGGTTATTTTTTAATTATATGAATATATTCCTTTTCACATGTAATTTTAAATGAAAACTCAGGAAACTGAATAGGACACAGGTGTCAGTTTTAAATACAGAGAAAATACAATGAAATTTACATAGTATAGTATATTGTTGCCACTACAGTATGGTATATGGTGGCAACAATGTGGCAAAAGGAGACCTCTCCACTTACCATGGAAACAATCAGTATTTTCTCTTTTTCAGTCTCCAATATGACTTCAGAATTCCTTTTATCATATGAATAATTATTTATACCAAATAATATAACAATACTTAACATTACTGATGTATTTGAAAAAGAGTTCTGAAGACGGTGTGGTAAGTATCAAGTTGTTGTCTATTATTCATAATACTAGATTTTCTAAATTACCATCCTCCTTTCAATCTTTAGATAATTGATCAGGACAGCTGTATCCATTGACAGTTTGTGCCCTGCCCTAGTGGATAGCAGGAGCAGAAACCAATTCCTGTTCTATTCTCCAAGCTTTGTAGCCCTGATCTGGGGTTGAAGAAAAGGCAATGCTACTTTCTTCACATAAAGCTACCATCTGCTAATCAAGATTTAAACCTATTTATGCATAATTCAGAATACTGGAGGTCCACTATTTGCAATCAGAAACAGAAAGTCAGATGAGGATAACAAAATAGAATTGGTTCTATATTTTTAAATTATTTTTAATTTACATAATTTATGAAAGTATACAAACTTTGAGTGTACAAGCAGATAGGCACTTTCTATGTAAAGTGTAGGTCACTCAGTCATATCTAACTCTCTGCAACCCCATGGCTTCTCTGTCCATGAAATAAACACTTAAATCAAGATATCGAAAATTTTTATCATCCCTAAAGATCTTTCATGTCCTTATCAAGTCAATTTCTACTGTTTCTACTATCAAGTTAATTTCTACTAAATTCCAATTTTCATCACATCACTTAATTTATCACCCATTTTTTGAGAAAAGGCTATTTTTTGTGGGTTTTATCTATAATCATTGCAGGTAGATTTATTCAAATGCCTCATTGTTGTTTCAATTTATCTTCAAAGCAAGATATATGTATTGAGGCTTTGATGAGTAACACTTCCTTAAAAGGAGGAAAAATATGCTATATCAGTAATTTAACTATGTTGACTAATATTAAAACTATTTAGTGGGTCTTTCTGACTAGGAAAAACATGTAGTCATTGTTTTTCTCCAGAGTTCTTTTGTAGATGAAATAGTTTAGCCTTCCACCTGTTTGTTGTTCTCATGGATTTGTTTTACATAATAATAGCATTTTTTTTTATTCTTTTTTCAATTTGTTCTTTTGAAATTTTATTTCCATTTTTGATGTATTGGCTTCTTCTCTTTGGGCCACTGGGTACAGTTCTATTTTAATCATGTTTCCTTTTTAAGAGTGCCCAGATGTGATGATGAAAAACAAATTTGTTGGAAAATGCAGAGCAAATACAGTTGACTTAGCATGCACTTTATTTTATTTGCTGCAGCTAAATGGCTTTCTTTCTAAAATGAAATTAAAATGTTGAACTAAATATGCAGAAATATGCTTTTGATGTTGTAATTAAATATCAAGTAAGACATTTTCAGTACATTTAAGTGATATGTCAATTAGGCATAATTGTAAATTTTGAACATTAATGGAAATTATTTCTTAGTGAGTAGTGTAATAGGTGAGCTAATGTAAGCTAGACTCATGTGGTTTTCATGTTATTTGCAACCAGTAAATATTTTTTGTAAATATTTTTCTGAAAATGAGTGGCTTTTTGCTGCTCACTTTTTCTTTTTTCCTATACATTTTTCAGTGTGCACTTTATACCAATACTTTACTCAAAGTAAAATAAGTAAGTGTAAGTAAATGTTAGCTGCTCAGTGATGTTCAACTCTTTGCGACACTGTGGACTGTAGCCCACCATGCTACTCCATCCATGGAATTTTCCAGGCAAGAATATGGGTGTGGACAGCCACCCCCTTTCCAGCGATTGAACCTGGGTCTCCTACATTGCAGACAGATTCTTCACAGTCTGAGCCACAAGGGAAGCCCTTCTTCAAAGTAGACACCAACTAAAAATAGGCACTTGCTATCTACCTCTATGTCATAGGAAGTCTCACTATAAACAAAGTTAATGGAGGTAATAAAATTCCAGCTGAGCTACTTCAAATCCTAAAAGATGATGCTGTGAAAGTGTTGCACTCAATATGACAGCAAATTTGGAAAACTCAGCAGTGGCCACAGGACTGGAAAAAGTCAGTTTTCATTCTATCCCAAAGAAAGGCAATGCCAAAGAATGCTTAAACTACCATACAATTGTACTCATCTCACATTCTAGCAAACTAATGCTCAAAATTCTCTAAGCCAGGCTTCACAGTACATGAACCGTGAGCTACCAGACGTTCAAGCTGGACTTAGAAAAGGCAGAGAAACCAGAGATCAGGCTGCCAACATTTGTTGGATCATCAAAAAAGCAAGAGAATTCCAGTAAAACATCTACTTCTGCTTTATTGACTACACAAAAGCATTTCATTGTGTGGATCACAACAAACTGTGGAAAATCCTTAAAGAAATGGGAATATCAGATCAACTTACCTGTCTCTTGAGAAATCTGTATGCAGATCAAGAAGCAACAGTTAGAACTGGACAAGAAACAATATACTGGTTCAAAATCGGGAAAGGAGTACGTCAAGGGTCTACATTGTCACCTGGCTTATTTAACTTATATGCAGAGCACATCATACAAAATGCCAGGCTGCATGAAGCACAAGCTGGAATCAAGATTGTCAGGAGAAATATCAATAACCTCAGATATGCAGATGATACCGCCCTTATGGAAAAAGTGAAAAAGAACAAAAGAGCCTCTTGATGGACGGGAAAGAGGCGTGTGAAAATGCTGGCTTAAAATTCAACATTCAGAAAACTAAGGTCATGACATCCGGTCCCATCACTTCATGGCAAAACAGTTCAGTTCCTTTCAGTCGCTCAGTGGTGTCCGACTCTTTGTGACCCCATGAATCACAGCACGCCAGGCCTCCCTGTCCATCACCAACTCCCGGAGTTTACTCAAATTCATGTCCATCGAGTCGGGGATGCCATCCAGCCATCTCATCCTCTGTCGTCCCCTTCTCTCCCTGCCCCCAATTCCTCCCAACATCAGGGTCTTTGCCAATGAGTTAACTCTTCACATGAGGTGCCCAAAGATTGGCTTCAGCATCAGTCCTTCCAATGAACACCTGGGACTGACATCTTTCAGGATGGACTGGTTGGGTCTCCTTGCAGTCCAAGGGACTCTCAAGAGTCTTCTCCAACACCACAGTTCAAAAGCATCAATTCTTCAGTGTGCAGCTTTCTTCACAGTCCACTCTCACATCCATACGTGACCACTGGAAAAGCCATAGCCTTGACCAGATGGACCTTGTTGGCAAAGTAATTTCTCTGCTTTTTAATATGCTATCTAGGTTGTTCATAGCTTTCCTTCCAAGGAGTAAGCGTCTTTTAATTTCATGGCTGCAGTCACCATCTGCAGTGATTTTGGAGCCCCCAAAAATAAAGTCTGACACTGTTTCCACTGTCTCCCCATCTATTTACCATGAGGTGATGGGACCAGATGCCATGATCTTAGTTTTCTGAATGTTAAGCTTTAAGCCAACTTTTTCACTCTCCTCTTTCACTTTCATCAAGAGGCTTTTTAATTCCTCTTCACTTTCTGCCATAGGGGTGGTGTCATCTGCATATCTGAGGTTATTGATATTTCTCCGGGCAATCTTGATCCCAGCTTGTGCTTCTTCCAGCTCAGTGTTTCTCATGATGTGCTCTGCATATAAGTTAAATAAGCAGGGTGACAATATACAGCCTTGAAGTACTCCTTTTCCTATTTGGAACCAGTCTGTTTTTCCATGTCCAGTTCTAACTGTTGCTTCCTGACCTGCATACAGCTTTCTCAAGAGGCAGGTCAGGTGGTCTGATATGCCCATTTCTTTCAGAATTTTCCACAGTTTATTGTGATCTACACAGTCAAATGCTTTGGCATAGTCAATAAAGCAGAAATAGATGTTTTTCTGGAATTCTCTTGCTTTTTTGATGATCCGGCGGATGTTGGCAATTTGATCTCTGGTTCCTCTGTCTTTTCTAAAACCAGCTTGAACATCTGGAAGTTCATGATTCACTTTTTGCTGAAGACTGTCTTGGAGAATTTTGAGCATTACTTTACTAGTGTGTGAGATGGATGCAATTGTGCGTTATTTTGAGCATTCTTTGGGATTGCCATCCTTTTTGATTGCCTTTCTTAGGGATTGGAATGAAAATGGACCTTTTCCAGTCCTGTGGCCACTGCTGAGTTTTCCAAATTTGCTGGCATATTGAGTGCAGCACTTTCACAGCATCATCTTTCAGGATTTGAAATAGTTCAACTGGAATTCCATCACCTCCACTAGCTTTGTTCATAGTGATGCTTTCTAAGGCCCACTTGACTTCCCATTCCAGGATGTCTGGCTCTAGGTGATTGATCACACCATCGTGATTATCTGGGTCATGAAGATCTTTTTTGTACAGTTCTTCTGTTTATTCTTGCCACCTCTTCTTAATATCTTCTGCTTCTTTTAGGTCCATACCACTTCAATAGATGGTGACACAATTGAAACAGTGAAAAACTTTATTTTGGGGGGCTCCAAAATCACTGCAGATGGTGACTGCAGCCTTGAAATTAAAAGATGCTTGCTCCTTGGAAGAAAAGCTGTGAACACCCTAGACAGCATATTAAAAGCAGAGACATTACTTCACCAACAAAGGTTTGTCTAATCAAAGCTATGGTTTTCCCAGTAGTCATGTATGGATGTGAGAGTTGGACCATAAAGAAAGCTGAGTACAAAAGAATTGATGCTTTTGCACTGTGGTGTTGGAGAAGACTCTTGAGAGCCCCTTTGACTGCAAGAGAACCAAAGAGTCAATCCGAAAGGAAATAAGTCCTGAATATTCATTGAAAGGACTGATACTGAAGCTCCAATAGTTTTTCCACCTGATGTGAAGAACTGCCTCACTGGAAAAGACCCTGGTTCTAGGAAAGATGAAGTCGGGAGGAAAAGGGGATAACAGGGTGAAATGATTGGATGGCATCACTAACTCAATGGACATGAATTTGAGTAAGTTCCAGGAGTTGGTGATAGACAGGGAAGCCTGGCATGCTACAGTCCATGGGGTTACAAAGAGTCAGACAAAACTCAGTGGCTGAACTGAACTGAACTAAAGTGATCTACCTCTACAAGGATGAAGTCACTAGGACACGTTCACTGCTAAACTTCAGTTCAGCTCAGTTCAGTTCAATCGCTCAGTCGTGTCCGACTCTTTGCGACCCCATGAATCACAGCACGCCAGGCCTCCCTGTCCATCACAAACTCCCAGAGTTTACTCAAATTCATGCCCATCGAGTAAGTGATACCATCCAGCCATCTCATCCTCTGTTGCCCCCTTCTCCTCCTGCCCCCAATCCCTTGCAGCATCAGGTTCTTTTCCAATGAGTCAACTCTTCGCATGAGGTGGCCAAAGTACTGGAGCTTCAGCTTCAGCATCAGTCCTTCCAATGAACACCCAGGGCTGATCTCCTTTAGGATGGACTGGTTGAATCTCCTTGCAGTCCAAGGGACTCTCAAGAGTCTTCTCCAAAACCGTAGTTGAAAAGCATCAATTTTTCGGTACTCAGCTTTCTTCACAGTCCAACTCTCACATCCATATATGACCACTGGAAAAGCCATAGCCTTGACCTTTGTTGGCAAAGTAATGTCTCTGCTTTTTGATATGCTATCTAGGTTGGTCATAAATTTCCTTTCAAGGAGTAAGCGTCTTTTAATTTCATGGCTACAGTCACCATCTGCAGTGATTTTGGTGCCCCCAAAAATAAAGTCTGACACTGTTTCCACTGTCTCCCCATCTATTTGCCATGAGGTGATGGGACCAGATGCCATGATCTTAATTTTCTGAATGTTAAGCTTTAAGCCAACTTTTTCACTCTTCTCTTTCACATTTATCAAGAGGCTTTTTAATTCCTTTTCACCCTCTGCCATAAGGGTGGTGTCATCTGCATATCTGAGGTTATTGATATTTCTCTGGGCAATCTTGATCCCAGCTTGTGCTTCTTCCAGCCCAGCGTTTCTCATGATGTACTCTGCATATAATTTAAATAAGCAGGGTGACAATATACAGCCTTGAAGTACTCCTTTTCCTATTTGGAACCAGTCTGTTGTTCCATGTCCGGTTCTAACTGTTGCTTCCTGACCTGCATACAGTTCAATACTCCCTAAAAAATTTCAGGGTGGATATCAGGAATGAGGCACTCTGTGCTCTGAGAAAAACTGGAAGTACAGGTTTTCAGGTAGTTAGATATTTTCAGAAAGATTTTATGAGCCTAATTCTCATATCTTCTTATATCTAGAAAAGTGGGGGTCCAACCACATGCTGCACAGGAAGAGGTGAGTGGCAGGCATGCAAGAGAAACTTCATCTGTCACCCCAATAATTCTCCATCGCTCACATTACCACCTGAACCATCCTCTCCCCACCATGGAAAAATGGTCTTCCATGAAACTGGTCCCTGTTGCCCAAAATCTTGGAGACCACTGTAGAAAAGCACTAAAATTATTCATGGTAACATCCGCTTCTCATGACTCACAGAAAGTTTCTGTTAATATTAACTACACATCCCCTCCTTCACTAAAATCATATATTGTACTAATCTTTCCCCCTGCCTCTGCAGAGTCAGTTGTTGTTCAGTTGCTAGGTTGTGTCCAACTCTTTGCAAACCCATGGACTAGAGCATCTCACGGAGAAGGCAATGGCACCCCACTCCAGTACCCTTGCCTGGAAAATCCCATGGACGGAGGAGCCTGGTGGGCTGTAGTCCGTGGGATCACTAAGATTTGGACACGACTGAGCGACTTCACTTTCACTTTTTACTTTCATGGTTTGGAGAAGGAAATGGCAACCCACTCCAGTGTTCTTGCCTGGAGAATCCCAGGGATGGAGGAGCCTGGTGGGCTGCCGTCTGTGGGGTTGCACAGAGTTGGACATGACTGAAGCAACTTAGCAGTAGCAGCAGCATCATCTCAGGCTTCCCTGTCCTTCACTCTTTCCCAGTTTGCTCAAACTTACGTCCATTGTATCAATGATGCCGTCCAACCATCTCATCCTTGGCCATCCACTTTTCCATCTGCCTTTCATCTTTCCCAGCATCAGGGTCTTTTCCAAAGAGGTGGCTCTTCACATTAGGTGGCCAAAGTATTGGAGTTTTAGTATCTCAGTGTTATCTGAGATCTGTCTTTCAGGCTATAATCCTCATGTTGCCCCAAACAAAATTTTACCTACAGGTTTCATGTTTGTGTTTTTTTAAGTCAAAATAGAGATAAATAAATTTTATTGCAGATGAACAAATTGTCCTTGTTCATCATTAATTTCATTTGAAACCTAAACTATTTCACTGTGAAAGTCATTTTATAATTTCTTAGAAAATGTGTATTTTTTAAAATTCTTATGTAGTGCAGAACTGACTTCATTAACTGTTAATCACTATATGCAGAATATGATTTCTTGAAAAATAGGAGATGTAAAGTTCTTGTGTGTGTATATACATAGAAAGTGAAAGTGGCTCATTCGTGTCTGACTCTTTCTACCCCATGGAATAGTCCATGAAATTCTCCAGGCCAGAATCCTGGAGTGGTTAGCTGTTCCTATCTCCAGGGGATCTTCCGAACCCAGGGATCAATCCAGGTCTCCTGCATTGTGGGCAGATTTTTTACCAGCTGAGCTACCAGGGAAGCCTGGTACACCTACTCAGGTATGTGCACACATACCATATATCCGTATATATATATATACACATACATATATATTTTTTTTCCTTTATTTTTATTAGTTGGAGGCTAATTACTTCACAACATTGCAGTGGGTTTTGTCATACATTGACATGAATCAGCCATGGAGTTACATGTATTCCCCATCCCGATCCCCCCTCCCACCTCCCTCTCCACACGATTCCTCTGGGTCTTCCCAGTGCACCAGGCCCAAGCACTTGTCTCATGCATCCAACCTGGGCTGGTGATCTGTTTCACCATAGATAATATATATGCTGTTCTCTCGAAACATCCCACCCTCGCCTTCTCCCACAGAGTCCAAAAGTCTGTCCTGTACATCTGAGTTTCTTTTTCTGTTTTGCATATAGGGTTATCATTACCATCTTTCTAAATTCCATATATATGTGTTAGTATGCTGTAATGTTCTTTATCTTTCTGGCTTACTTCACTCTGTATAATAGGCTCCAGTTTCATCCATCTCATTAGAACTGGTTCAAATGAATTCTTTTTAACGGCTGAGTAATATTCTATGGTGTATATGTACCACAGCTTCCTTATCCATTCGTCTGCTGTTGGGCATCTAGGTTGCTTCCATGTCCTGGCTATCATAAACAGTGCTGCGATGAACATTGGGGTGCACATGTCTCTTTCAGATCTGGTTTCCTCGGTGTGTATGCCCAGAAGTGGGATTGCTGGGTCATATGGCAGTTCTATTTCCAGTTTTTTAAGAAATCTCCACACTGTTCTCCATAGCGGCTGTACTAGTTTGCATTCCCACCAACAGTGTAAGAGGGTTCCCTTTTCTCCACACCCTCTCCAGCATTTATTGCTTGTAGACTTTTGGATAGCAGCCATCCTGACTGGCGTGTAATGGTACCTCATTGTGGTTTTAATTTGCATTTCTCTAATAATGAGTGATGTTGAGCATCTTTTCATGTGTTTGTTAGCCATCTGTATGTCTTCTTTGGAGAAATGTCTGTTTAGTTCTTTGGCCCATTTTTTGATTGGGTCATTTATTTTTCTGGAATTGAGCTTCAGGAGTTGCTTGTATATTTTTGAGATTAATCCTTTGTCTGTTGCTTCATTTGCTATTATTTTCTCCCAGTCTGAGGGCTGTCTTTTCACCTTACTTATAGTTTCTTTTGTTGTGCAAAAGCTTTTAAGTTTCGTTAGGTCCCATTTGTTTATTTTTGCTTTTATTTCCAGTATTCTGGGAGGTGGGTCTTAGAGGATCTTGCTGTGATTTATGTCAGAGAGTGTTTTGCCTATGTTCTCCTCTAGGAGTTTTATAGTTTCTGGTCTTACATTTAGATCTTTAATCCATTTTGAGTTTATTTTTGTGACATACATATATTTTAATGAAATTATTTTACCTTTAAATTTGAGAGATAACATTAAATGAAAGTGTGAAGAGTAGAATTAGTTTCTCCTTGCCACAGTGATGCTGGCATATGGAATGGTGTTTATAACTCACATTTCTAGGGTCATCTAGAAGTCAGCAAAACAACTTTGTTGACCTTGGCTGATTAAGTTAACACAAAGGGATTTGACCAACTGTTGGCTGATTTAGGATGGTTTTAGGTGGAACTATTGAAGCAAGTTATCACTAGCCCACATATCTCACCTGCTAACAGGCTAACCTGGGAATGCTTTTGTGACAAAGGCAGAGCTGCAAAGAGCACGTTCAATTGTACATGAGCTTTCATAAGCCTTCGTTTGTATCACATTGCTTAAAAAAAATCTTTGGCAAAGCAAGTCACACGCTCAAAGCAATTATTAGAGTGGGAGGGGACTTCAAAGCCATATGTCAAGGGGACAGATGAAGAATTGGGGTCACTTTTGCAATCTTCTGCAACACATTTGTCCCATATCACTTAATCATGTCTGCTAGCTGATAAGCAGCATAGACAAGGTCATGGATTTTCAGTAAAAGTTTCCTAGATGATATAAGCAACAGTTTTTCTTTACTTTTTGGTGTTTCTTTTGTTTATTTTGTGGTTTATCTTTCCATGATCAAGGGGAAAGTATTTGTAGATATCTCAAAATATAATTTATACTCATCAGTATTTTAAAAGTACAATAATTATTAAGCCACCTTCAAAATCTTGTTATTTAATACATTAGTAAAGATAAATTTATAATAAAATATAACAAGTTTATTTGACAAATTTTTAGATACACTTGCCACAGAATTTGTTTCCTTTGTAATCTTATACATTTTAACACATCATTCTCAGAATGAACCAACAGTTTGAAAAACGGATTTGTGGACCAAGGAAAGTTAAGAAACTCTACCCTATACCGATTGAATACAATAGAAAAGCAATTCTATCCTCATTTCCTTCTTGTCAATTTTAGAAAGTACTTTACAATACTGTGGGCTGTCAAGATACTTTGGATCTAACTAAAATAACTGAATCTTAATTATGCAAAGATTTCTTTCACCTTCTCATACATTTTACCTTAATATTTGAATACTCAGCATTAAATTTTAATATAGTGTTAGTCGCTCAGCTGTGTCTGACTCTTTGTGACCCCATGGATTATCACCCACCAGGCTCCTCTGTCCATGAAATTCTTCAGGTGATAATATTGGAGTGGGTTGTCATTCCCTTCTCCAGAGGACTTTCCCAACCCAGAGATTGAACTTGGGTCTCCTGCACTGCAGGCAGACTCTTTACTGTCTGGGCCACCAGGGACCATGCATTGTGAATGTGTCAGTCTCTGTTAATTCTTCTACTTACACCACAAGCATTCCTTGAATCCTTGAGCAGTTTTACTAGAGCTAAGCACAAAATTATAAGTTAGAGATTAAATGAAAACTAAAACACAGAACCCCATTTCTTGGATATAAGAATAGTTGAAAATCACAGGCAAATACATAATTAAAACATCTCTTTACACATGCTACAATAAGCATGACCTCAATGTGAGAATATGTACTCAGCTAATTATGATGCAAATGGGGGAAAGCAGAGTATCCATCAAAATTGAATACTTCTATGACTATGTACATGTCATTCCTTCTATGATAACATTTGTTACTACTTATTGGAATGATACTATTTATTAAAGCTTAGTTCAGATGTCACATATATGATGCCTTTCCTCTTTGCAATTGCATAAGATTTTGTTCATTATTCTATTTATCATATCATGTATTCACTAATGTTACCTCTAACAATAAACTGTGAAGGAAGTTTGTGAATTCAAAGACTTAGTTCTTCCTGTTTGTGTCCTTAATACTAAATCAGTAGTTGATAAATGCTTTGCAGTAATGAGGAGCCAAGGATCTGCAGCCAAACAGCAAGAATTCAGATACTGAACTTGGTACTGCTAACTGTGTCACATTGGACAAGACCTAGTTTCTCCTTCTATAGAAAGACTTTGTAATATTATTTATATTATACAGATATTCTAAGGACATGTAAATTGCTTCATATGTTACCAGTATAGAATAAGTGGTAGTTCACTATTATTATCACATTCTTTAAGATCAGTAAGATTATCTTATGAATATGTGTAGCACTTTTCACTAAATGGCCTGAAAGAAAGAAGAAAACTGTGATTATCAACTTCTGTATTTCCTAAAATCAAGTAAAAATAAAATATAACTTGATATTTTAGATACTTAGAAAATAACTCAGGGCTGGAATTTCAATGACATTTCTAAAAGATATATTACTAATATACATGTTGAGTAATTGATATGGAGACTAAAATCTTTACTACTGGAATATTGCAATATTCCATCCTAAAAATGGATGTGTGAATCAACTGACATAATGGCAGCATGCAATACAATTGAATAACCTTTGTTTGAAGACAAATAATCATTCTCCTTATAATTAGTTAGTCTTTTGGAGGAATCAAAATGTTAAATGCATACATCTGAATTTTAACATTTTATTTTTCTCTATTGTTAATCATTATCAGCTACCAGTTACAAATTATAACATCACAAATTGTTTTCATTACTAAATTCATTACAAGTTTTAAAACACTTTTTAAAATTTGCTTTTTGTTAGGTAAATAATTTGCATAAGTATTGTACAGATAGGCTTCACAGTTAAAATTGATCATGAATTATTTAGAATTTTTGCTGTTAATCACATGATCCAGAAATACATGCAGCAAATTCCATATTACTCCAATTGCATGACAATTCTTAAACTGCTTTTGGTACATGTAATTAGTAAACAATACTAAAATTAGTTTATTTTATATATTTAATGTAAATATCTTATAAACAGTGTTTATATACACATTACAAACAGTACAGAAGAATATGGATCAAGGCAAAGTAATAAATTTCCATAGGAAACAAAATCATTATCTAACTTAAAATGTTAAGAGCCATCATCTTCATAGATTTCATAAACCAACTAAATTTTCATATTTCCTTTTAAATACTTAAAAGGAAAAGTTACTTTTAAGTAACTTAAGCAGTTCCACATATTGTCAGTTTCATTTCAGTTCAGTTTCTCAGTCGTGTCTGACTCTGTGACCCCATGGACAGCAGCAAGCCAGGCCTCCCTGTTCATCATCACTCCCAGAGCTTACTCAAACTCATGTCCTTTGAGTCGGTGAAGCCAGCCAACCATCTCATCCTCTGTCGTCCCCTTCTCCTCCACTTTCAGTCTTTCCCAGCATCAGGGTCTTTCCAGTGAGTCAGTTCTTCGAAGCACATGGCCAAAATATTGGAGTTTTACCTTCAACATCAGTCCTTCCAATGAATATTCAGTATTTATTTCCTTTAAGATGGACTGGTTGGATCTTCTTGCTGTCCCAGGGACTCTCAAGAGGCTTCTCCAACACCACAGTTCAAAAGCATCAATTCTTCAGCGCTCAGCTTTCTTCACAGTCCAACTCTCACATCCATACATGATTACTGGAAAAACCATAGCCTGATTGGACGGACCTTTGTTGGCAAAGTAATGTCTCTGTCTTTTTAATAAGCTGTCTAGGTTGGTCATAACTTTCCTTCCAAGTAGTAAGCTTCTTTTAATTTCATAGCTGCAGTCACCATCTGCAGTGATTTTGGAGCCCCAAAAAATAAAGTCTGTCATGCTTCCACCATTTCCTCATTTACTTGCCATGAAATGATGAGACCATGCCACAATCTTAGTTTTCTGAATGTTGAGCTTTAAGCCAATATTTTCACTCTCCTCTTTCACTTTCATCAAGATGCTCTTTAGTTCTACTTTGCTTTCTGCCATAACTGTGATGTCATCTGCATATCCGAGGCTATTGATATTTCTTCTGGCAATCTTGATTCCAGGTTGTGCTTCATCCCGTCCAGCATTTCTCATAATACACTGCATATAAGCTAAATAAGCAAGGTGACAATATATAGCCTCAACATATTCCTTTCCTGATTTGGAACCAGTCTGTTGTTCCATGTCCAGTTCTAACTGTTGCTTCCTGACCTGCATACAGGTTTCTCAGGAGGCAGGTCAGGTGGTCTGGTATGCCCATCTCTTTCAGAATTTTCCACAGTTTATTGTGATCCACACAGTCAAAGGCTTTGACATAGTCAATAAAGCAGAAGTAGATGTTGTTCTGGAAACTTCTTGCTTTTTCAATGATCCAACAGATGTTGGCAATCTGATCTCTGGTTTCTCTGCCCTTTCTAAATCCATCTTGAACATATGGAAGTTCACAGTTCACTTACTGTGAAGCCTGGCTTGGAGAATTTTGAGCATTACTTTGCTAGCATGTGAAATGAGCACAATTGTACGGTAATTTGAACATTCTTTGGCATTGCCTTTCTTTAGGATTGGAATGAAAAATGACCTTTTCCCGTCAGTCCTGTGGCCACTGCTGAGTTTTCCAAATTTGCTGGCATATTGAGTGCCACACTTTCACAGAATCATCTTTTAAGTTTTGAAACAGCTCAACTGGAATTCCATCACCTCCACTAGCTTTGTTCATAGTGAAGCTTCCTAAGGCCCATTTGACTTTGCATTCCAGAATGTCTGGCTCTAAGTGAGTGATCACACCATCGTGATTATCTGGGTCATGATGAATTTTTTTTTAGTTCTTCTGTGTATTCTTGCCACCTCTTCTTAATATCTTCTGCTTATGTTAGGTTGATACTATTTCTGTCCTGTACTGTGCCCATATTTGCATGAAAATTTACCTTGGTATCTCTCATTTTCTTGAAGAGATCTCTAGTTTTTTCCATTCTATTGTTGTCCTCTATTTCTTTGCATTAATCACTGAGAAAGGCTTTCTTATCTTTCCTTGCTATTCTTTGAAACTCTGCATTCAAATTGGTATATCTTTCCTTTTCTCCTTTTCCTTTCACTTCTCTTATTTTCTCAGCTGCTTGTAAGGCCTCCTCAGACAATCATTTTGCCTTTCCTTTTCTTGCAGATGGTCTTGATCACTGCCTCCTGTACAGTGTCATGAACCTTCATCCATAGTTCTTCAGGCACTCTGTGTATCAGATCTAATCCCTTGAATCTATTTGTTACTTCCACTGTATAATTGTAAGGAATTTGACTTGGGTCATACCTAAATGGTCTAATGGTTTTCCCTAGTTTCTTCAATTTAAGTCTGAATTTGGCAATAAGGAGTTCATGATCTGAGCCACAGTCAGCTCCCAGTGTTATTTTTGCTGGCTGTATAGAGCTTCTCCATCTTTGGCTGCAAAGAATATAGTCAATCTGATTTTGGTATTGACCATTTATCTGATGTTCATTAGTACAGTCTTCTCTTGTGTTGTTGGAAGAGGGTGTTTGCTATGACCAGTGGGTTCTCTTGGAAAAATTCTATTAGCCTTTGCCCTGTTTCATTCTGTACTCCAAGGCCAAATTTTCTCTTTACTCCAGGTATCTCTTGACTTCCTACTTTTGCATTCCAGTCCCCTATAATGAAAAGGACATCTTTTTTTGGGTGTTAGTTCTAGGAGGTCTTGTAGGTCTTTATAGAACCGTTCGACTTCAGCTTTTGCAGCACTATTGGTTGGGGCATAGGCTTGGATTACTTTGTTATTGAGTAGTTTACCTTGGAAACAAACAGATCATTCTGTCATTTTTTAGATTGCATCCAAGTACTGCATTTTGGGCTCTTTGGTTGACTATAATGGCTACCTCCTTTCTTCTAAGGGGTTCTTGCCCACAGTAGTAGATATAATGGCCAGTTGAGTTAAGTTCACCCATTCCAGTCCATTTTAGTTCACTGATTCCCAAAATGTCAATGTTCACTCTTGCCATCTCCTGTTTGACCACTTCCAATTTGCCTTGATTCATGGAGCTAACATTCCAGGTTCCTATGCCATATTTCTCTTTACAGTATAGGGCTTTACTTCCATCACCAGTTACATCCACAGCTGGGTTTTGTTTTTCTTTGGCTCCATCTCTTGATTCTTTCTGAAGTTAGTTCTCCACTGATCTCCAGTAGCATATTGGGCACCTACTGACCTGGTGAGTTCATCTTTCATTGTCCTATCTTTTTACTGTTCATGGGGTTCTTAAGGCAAGACCTAAAACTGATTTAAGGAAGGTAAGTTTATAAACATATAATTTTAGAAAAATATAAAAGGGGAAGAAAAACAGTATCTTTTAAAATTTATTTTACATTTTCTGAATTTAGTCCAAACTAAGTTATTTGGTACCTTACCATATGAATCATCTGTTAATTTTTTGTCATTGTTGAGTCATTAAATCTTGTCTGACGGTTTGCACTGTAGCCCGCCAGGCTCCTCTGACCATGGGATTGCGCAGGCAAGAACACTGGAGTGGGTTGCAATGTTCCTTATAATCAGTCAAATTAAAAGTATCAGAAAATATGTATGAACAAAAAGTTGACAATTTTATCAAAATTGTGGATATGTCTAACCCATCTCTACTCTTTAAGCAATGCTGCCTGGGAATGCAAATTGACACTCAAAGGACTGCTGTCCATATAATTACTAGTTCACCACACTTGCTGTCCTTTTTCTATCACGTACATTTTGACATTTTCCGTTTTAGAAGCTTACTTTAAGAATTTTAATACAGTGGAAACCATTTAAAAGTGAATTTAGCTTGAAGCTTTATTTTAAAAAGCAATACTGTGTGTTCTTTTCCTTTCAATGAATTACATTGTTAGGGGAAAACACCTCTAATCTATGCATCTTAAAATCTATATAGTGTAAAACTTTAAAATAAAAATCACTTTTCTTGTTTGTAAATTACCTCATTTGTTTTCAGAGTGCTGTCTTTAGATAACAAGTCACAACCGAGTTAACAGGTTTATATTTTCTGAGATGGCTGCAAAAGATACCTTTCTTTTTGAAAAAGGAATTTAATTTTTCACTCTTAGAATCTTGGAAGCTATGACTGTGCCAGAAATGAGCTAGAAGACTTTCCAGTTTGCTTATAAAAGTGGATGTAGCTTTACCTTTCTTACTGGAAAACTGCCTTACAAGACAGAGGCTCACAAACTTGTTCTGTAAAGGATCAGATAGTAAATATTTCAGACTCTGCCAGACATGGTTTCTGGTACAACTACCCAGTTCTGTCATTGCAATGCCAAAGCTTCCATGCATCTCATTATTTAGTTGTGTCCTTCTCTTTGTGACTCCATGGACTGCAGTCTGCCAGGGACAGAGATCCCTCTGTCTATGGGATTTCCCAGGCAAGAATATTGGAGTGGGTTGACATTACCTTCTCCAGGAGATCTTCCTGATTCAGAGACTGAACTTGTGTCTCCTGTGTCTTCTGCACTGCAGGCAGATTCTTTACCTGTTGAACTATCAGTTTGGCTGTGTCCCAGCCACTAAAACTTAGTGTATATGAACAGAAGGCTATCCAAATTTGAGTTATGGTTGCCACATTCCCTAACTAAACAGGACACCCAGTTAAATTTGAATTTCAGATAAACAACAAATACATTTTTCTTTAAAGTGTAATTATATCCCAAATATTCTCCAGAACATATTTATACACAAAAAGTTGTTCATGTTATCTGAAATTTACCTCACTGTCCTATCTTACCTGGGAATTCAATTTGTGCTATAGTTTGCTGACTTTTGGTCATTGAGATTTGAGATTAAGTCATCTCAATCATGGAAAATGACTAAGAGAAAATGAAGATAGTGAAATGCCCAGCCTATACGCATCTATTTCACATGACCCCTCCTACTTCAGCTCCAGCTACTATCTTAGCCAGGAGTCTAGAGAAATTCTTGTTCAAATAGACAGGAAAGACCATGAAAAATAATAAAATGACAACTGTAACAAGTCACTAATTTTTATGTGCTTCATTACGTAGTTATATTAACTGGACTATCCCTGCTATTCATTGTTTTTCTTTCTGTCTTTCCTTTTTTTTTTTCCTTTTTTATTTTTTTTAACATTTTTAGTTTTCCTACCTGCATCTGGAATTTAATAACTCCATAAGGAATGATACCCTAGAAAGATTGTTCATAATAGAAATATTTTAATTTCACATCTAACATTATATCTTAATTTTCTAGTTAAGTGCCAACACAAGTAAAACAGTAGCATTATATAGAAACCTATGCATTCCACATTTAGATTTTGTTTTTCACAAAAATCAAATGTTAGGGATAGTCCTTCTCCTCTTATTCATTAGAAATTTATTTGCAACCAAATCATAACATACAGTGATGTTTATTCAAACTTTAGCAATGCAGAGCTGAAATGACTCCTGCTAAGTAGATAAAGATTTTGACATCCATATCATAATTTGCTTGGGGCCATTGACTATTTTTTTTTAAAATTCCTCTCAGAAACAGGAATAGAAGTTTTCTATGATCAAGAAAGAAGACTTTTCTCAGACTCTCTTATGAAAAATTGGAATAACTGTCACTGGGAAATTATTACCAAATGATCTGGTGGTTTGAAAATATATTTGGATTAGGAAGGTGTCTAGAATATAAATTACTAACATGGTCTTACTGGTCAACTTTGGGAAACACTGAAATGAAACTAAAACACAGAGTGGTCTTAGTGTCATTTTTAAAACTTATATCCTTATTCTTTTTTCTTTATCTTTCAAATTCCTAGAGTAATGGAAATAAAAATTAAAATACACAAATAGGACCTAGTTAAACTTAAATGCTTTTGCACAATGAAGGAAACAGTAGTCAAGTTGACAAGACAGCCCTCAGAATAGGATAAAATACAGCAAATGAAACAACTGACAAAGAATTCATCTCCAACCTGTACAAGCAGCTAATGCAGCTCAATGGGGCTTCCCTGATGGCTTAGTTGGTAAAGAATCCACCTGCAATGCAGGAGACCCCAGTTCAATTCCTGGGTTGGGAAGATTTGCTGGAGAAGGGACAGGCTACCCACTCCAGTAATCTTGGGCTTCCCTTGTGCCTCCACTGGTAAACAATTCATCTCCAATGTGGGAGACCTGGTTTCATTACCTGGGTTGGCAAGATACCCTGGAAAAGGGAAAGGTACCCACATCAGTATTCTGGCATGGAGAATTCCATGGACTGTATAGTCCATGGGTTCACAAAGAGTTGGACACAACTGAGCAAATTTCACTTCACAATGCAACTCAACACCAGAAAATGAACAACCCAGTAAAAAAATAGACAAAAGACCTAAACAAACATTTCTTCAAAGAAGACATACAGATGGCTAATAAACACGTGAAAAGTTGTTCAACATCACTTATTATTACAGAAATGCAAATCAAAACAAAAATGAAGTATCATCTCACACCTGTCAGACTGACCATCACCAAAAAGTCTACAAAGAATAAATGTTTCAGAGGGTGTGGAGAAAAGGGAACCCTCTTACACTGTTGGTGGGAATGCAAACTGCTGGAGCCACCATGGAAAACTAGAGATTCCTTAAAAAAACTGGGAATAATCTGCTATACTACCCAGCAATCCCACTGCTACACATACACCCCAAGGTAACCAGAAGTGAAAGAGACACATGTACTCCAGTGTTCATCATAGAACTATTAAAATAGCTAGCAACCTAATGGAAGCAACCTAGATGTCCATTGGCAGATGAATGGATGAGGAAGTGGTGGTACATATATACAATGGAATATTACTTAGCTATTAAAAGGAACTCTTTTGAGTCAGTTCTAATGAGGTGGATGAAACTCATTATACAGGGTGAAGTAAGTCAGAAAGAGAAAGATAAATACTGTATATCAATGCATATATATGGAATTTAGAAAGATGGTACCAATAATCTTACATGCAGGGCAGCAAGGGAGACACAGAGGTAAAGAACAGACTTTTGGAACTAGCAGGAGAAGGTTAGGATGAGATAATTTGAGAGAATAGCACTGAAATGTGTACATTACCATATGTAAAATAGGTGATCAGTGCAAGTTCATTGCATGAGGCAGGGGACCCAAATCCAGTGCTCTGGGACAACCAGGAGGGATAGGGTGGGGAGGGAAGTAGAAGGGGGCTTCAGTATGGGGGGAAACAGGTATACTTATGGCCAATTCATACTGATGTATGGCAAAAACCACCATCACAATATTGTAAAATAATTATCCTCCAATTAAAATAAATTAAATAAAAGAAAACAAACGCAAAACCCATTGAGATTCTGTCCTGCATCTTGTCAGAAAGTTCTCAGATTTTGTAGATCTGTCCAATATATGTCTTGGACTTATACTTTTTTTTTTTTTTTTTTCTCAGTTTTCTTCGATTAACACTTATGTTGCTTCTCTAAAAACATAAGAAGCAAAGCTGCTAGAAATAAATCATTAATGGCTGCATTACACAGATGCTGAATGGCCCAATGCTGCTTAATTTGTAATGCCGTAATTAACATCACCTTGTAATTACCTATAGTCCTTGTAGTGCTCTTGCTGTTTTCTTTGGTTCCCTTTTTTCAAAATTTTTTCCTGATTTGATGACATTTCTTCTCAAAACATTTGGCTTTTTATCTAATATTTTAGTAAGCTTTTTATGGGGCACCAAGGGTTGATTTCTAAGAAACATCTTCCATTTTTCTCTTTATTTAAAATAGCTATCTTTCACAGAGTCTATATTTGTAAACTTCTATTTTCAGCACATCCTGCAGCAGAAGTTAGTCTGCAGTTACATAGTAGTATTTTGACTGACTTCTTCCAATGTTATATTATTTATTACGTATCTGACATATACTTTGTTTTATAAAACTTGGTTAAGTTCTAAACCTTTTTTATTACTCCATGTTAGAATCTTCTAGTATCTTCTGAACATATTTATTACAATTTGTATATAACCCTGAGATGATTAAGTGAAAACCCCAGTAAAGTAGCATTTCTGGTAGTAACGCTAGCTTGAGGCATAGAAAAAATATCAATATTCACACGTTAAGATTATAAAAGGAGGTATCCTAAGGAATTCTCTGGTGATACAGTGTTTAGAACTCTGTGCTCTCACTGCCAAGGGCCTGGGCTCCCTCCCTGGTCAGAGAACTAGGACCCTGCATGCTGCATGACACAGTCAAAAAAATTAAAAGGTTGAATTAAATGTGTGAGGCTGTCACGGCTAACGCCATGGCAGGCAGCCTAGATTAGGAGTAGGCCTGGTTTCCCGGGGTAACATAATTATCAGGCCTCCTGGAGCCGGCCAATCAACATATGCCTAGCCAGAGAAAAGGGAACCTATCAGGGGAAAGCTGAAAGCCCCACGTTGGGCCAACAAAAGTTACCTTGCAACTGTGTAACCAATCCGATTGCGCCAACTACCCACTGTGTAACCAATCCGATTGCGCCAACTACCCACTGTGTAACCAATCCGATTGCGCCAACTTCCTGCTGCTTATTTTGACCTAATAAATACCCGAGAGAACTGGGGCTCGGGGCCTTTTGTCCTCACACACCTGGTGAGGGCGAGAAGCCCTGGCTCGAGTCAGTAATAAATTCCCCCATTGCAAGTTGCATTGTTTCGAGGAGTCTTCTTTCCCGACCGGGGACTCGGACTACGGGCAGAACAAAATGAAATGAAATGAGTTATCTTTTACAGACTTCACTTCACATTACAGATATAGATAAATAAATACACAGATGGATAGATAGTAATAGATAGATAGGTAGATAGAGACATATACTAGACCAAATAAATGCAAATAAGATTAAAATAAGATACACCTAAAGAGGTAGGGTGGGGAGAGTGGGAGGAGGTTCAAGAGGTAGGGGATATCTGTATATATAGAGTAAATTCACTTCATTGTGCAGCAGAAGGTAACACAACTTTTAAAGCAATTTTACTCCAATAAAATTAAATAAATAAATAAAAATACAAAAACAGTTTTTAAAATTGATGTCCTGATAACATCAAGTGTTAAAAATCATGGTAATAGGTATTATAACTTATTTATTTTAGTGTGATTATAAATTGATGCAACTTCTTCAAAAAAGAAAATTGTCATTTTCTCTAACGTTTAAAAGTATAAATTATAGAGAAAATCGTGCATATGTGATGAGGAAATTTCTAAAATATTGCTGCCAATAGTTATGCTTTTGAAGTATCACAAATAAAGAGAAAAGTGCGTGATTCAAAACTGAACAACTCAGTGGATTATCACAACATGATCACATTTTTGTAACTGCAACTATCAAGAAACAGAAAACTAATAGCAAACCAGAAGACCCTTCATACCCTCTCCAATCCCTGTCCTTTCTTTTCTACACAAAGGCAACCCTTATCCTGACTACTAACAGTCATTTAATTTTGATTCTTTTTTGATCTTTACAAGAATGGTATCACAGCACAAATACTTTTCTGTTTGATTTATTGCATTCCACATTATGTTTTTAAGAGTCACCCGGTTTGGGAGTATAATTCTAACTTATTTTTATTAATATGTAACACATTGCATGAATATATCTATTTTATACCTATTTTCTACTGATATACATTTAGATTGTAGTAGCAATTACAAATAATGTCCTATGTACTTTGGGGGCATGTCATATTTTGCACATTTCTACATGTGACTCCTACATATATAATTAAAATAAGATTTTCTGCTAAGACACATGTATGTTGATACACAGCTCAAACTTCCAAAGTGAATATTCCCTTTTGTACTCAACTAATTGAATATATAGTTAAAATTGCTCTGCATTCTTGAAACACATGGTAGTTAAAAAAAGTAATAATTTAGCCATGGTGGTGGGCACTGGTGGTATTTCATTATGAGTTAGATTCAGATTGGAGTGATTACTTGTAATCTGGACATATTTATGCTGCTATTTTTTCAAGTAACTTTATCATTTAGAAATTTTATGCATGTTTTTTCACTTAATTGATGTAATTAATTGATATTTATGTGTTCTATACAGAAAACCTATGTGGGATACATGTATCAGAAATATTTTCTCAATTTTCAGCTTTTTTAACTTATCTAAATACTTTTAAAAAATAGATCTTAATTTTAATGAAATCTTATTTACTGAGATTTCCATTTTTGGAAAAGTGCTTTTGTATTAAATTTTAAAAATGTTTGCTTACCCCAAGATGTTCTCTTACTGTCTTCTAGTGAAGCTATCTGGAGAAGGAAATGGCACCCCACTCCAGTACCCTTGCCTGGAAAATCCCATGGACAGAGGAGCCTGGTAGGCTACAGTCCATGGGGTCGCTAAGAGTCGGACACGACTGAGTGACTTCACTTTCACTTTTCACTGTCATGCATTGGTGAAGGAAATGGCAACCCACTCCAGTATTCTCACCTGGAGAATCCCAGGAACAGAGGAAACTTGTGGGCTGCCTTCTATGGGGTCGCACAGAGCCGGACACGACTGAAACGACTTAGCAGCAGCAGCAGCAGTGAAGTTATGTTTCTTAATTCAAAATGATTACTAGCATTGATATAAACCTAAAATTAAATAAATATTGACTATAAAACAATAGTAACAAAGTGAAGGGTACACAGAATCTCTCTGCATTATTTCTTATAATAGTGTGTGAATCTATAATTATCTTAAAATGTTTAAAAATAATGAAACAAATAAGCAAATATACTTTATCAAAAAAAGATATATTGAGAGAAATTTCATAACATAACAATGTTTAAAACCTGAGAGAAATAACATTGTACTACTAAATGCATTTGTTTGAATAATTGTCTACTTTAAAGTCTCCATAGCAAATTTAACTGAAAATTAAGATATTAGATAAAAATACTGATTAATATTAATTTTTGCTATTAATAATGCTTACACATGTATGCATAAGAGCTTTTCATTTGTTTACCATTTATGTTATTTAAATATTCATATACTCCTTTTAAAATATTCTAATTGTTTTAAGGCATATCTCAGCAATACTGCAAGTTTAGTAATGAAGAAAATTGTAAAGAAGCAAATCACAAAAAATTTTTGGTTTCCCAGTGCAAGTAAAATTTATGTTTACACTATATTGTAGTCTATTAAGTATGCAATAACATTATATAAAATAACAATGTGCATATCTTAATAAAAATACTTTATTGCTAAAATATATTAACCATCATGTGAACCTTCTGGGGACCAAAGTCTTATTGCTGGTGCCTCAGTGTTGATGGCTGAGATTGATAAGGGTGGGGTGGATGGAGTGGCTGTGGCAATTTCTTGAAATAAAATGACAAAAACTGCTGCTTTGATTGACTTTCACAATTTATCTATAGCACATAATGTTTGATAGCATTTTAGTCACAACAGAACTTCTTTCAAAATTGGAGTCAATCCTCTTAAACCCTGCCACTGTTTTATCAACTAAATTTAGGTAATAGTCTCACTCCTTTGTTGTCATTTCTACAAACATCACAGCATCTTCACCATCTCAAGAAACTGCTTTATTTGCTTATCCACAAGAAGCAACTCCTCATCCATGAAAACCGTATCATGAGATTGCATCAATTCAGTCACATTTTCAGGCTCCACTTCCAATTCTAGTTTTCTTGCTATGTTCCATCACATATCCTCCACAGAAGTCTTGAATCCCTAAAAGTCATCCATGAGGATTGGAATTAACTTTCTACAAATTCCTATTAATGTTGATATTTTGACCTTTTCTTATGAATCATGAATGTCCTTAATGGCATCTAGAGTGGTGAGTTCTTTTCAAAAGGTTTTCAATTTACTGTGCCCAGATTCACCAGAGGAATCACTATATATGGCAGTTATATCCTTATGAAATAGGGTTAAATAATAAGACTTGAAATTACTCATTGATCCATGGACTACAGAGTGGATGTTGTATTAGCAGACATGATAACAAAATTAGTTTTATTGTATAACTCCATCAAAGCTCTTTGGTGACAGGTACATTGCCAATCAGCTGTGATAATTTGAAAGTACTCTTTTTTCTTTTTCTGAGTTCAGGTCTCAACAGTGGGTTTAAAATATTCAGTTAACCACATTGTAAACAAATCTGCTGTCATCCAGGCTTTGTTATTTGATTTACAGAGCATACACAGAGGAGATTTAGCATAGTTCTTAAGGGCCCTAGAACTTTCAAATCAGTAAATAAACATTGTCTTCAACTTAAAGACTGCAGCTGTGTTAGCTCCTCACAAGAGAGTCAGCCTGTTCTTTGAAGGATTGAAGTCAGGCATTGACTTCTTCTCTCTAGCTATTAAGGTCCTTAGGTAGACGTATGTAGACATTTCCTTCAATGGTAGATGTGTTTTCTCCTTTGCCGCTCTTTTACATTTTAGCTGGAGCCCATTTTGGACTTAGTAGTAGTAGTATTGGTCGCTTAGTAGTGTCCAACTCTTTGTGACCCCGTGGACTGTAGCCTACCAGGCTCCTCTGTCCATGGGGTTCTCCAGGCAAGAATACTGGAGTGGGTAGCCATTCCCTTCACCAGAGGATCTTCCAACCCAGGGACTGAACCTGGGTCTCCTGCATTGCAGGCAGATTCTTTACCATCTGAGCTACAGGGAAGTTCTATTAAAGTCTTAAGATGGCATTTTCTTCCAATATAAAGCTGCTTTGGGCTTCCCTTGTGGCTCAGCTGGTAAAGAATCCACCTGCAATGTGGGAGACCTGGGTTTGGTTCCTGAGTTGGGAAGATCCTCTGGAAAAAGGAAAGGCTACCCACTCCAGTATTCTGGCCTGGATAATTCCATGGACTATATAGTTAGAAGTGAACATGGAACAACAGACTGGTTCCAAATAGGAAAAGGAGTACGTCAAGGCTGTATATTGTCACCCTGCTTACTTAACTTATATGCAGAGTATATCATGAGAAATGCTGGGCTGGATGAAGCACAAACTGGAATCAAGACTGTCGGAAGAAACATCAATAACCTCAGATATGCAGATGACACCACACTTATGGCAGAAAGTGAAGAAGAACTAAAGTGCCTCTTGATGAAAGTGAAAGAGGAGAGTGAAAAACTTGGCTTAAAGCTCAACATTCAGAAAACTAAGATCATGGCATCTGGTCCCATAACTTCATGGCAAATAGATGGGGAAACAGCGGAAACAGTGACAGACTTTATTTTTGGGGGGCTCCAAAATCACTGCAGATGGTGATTGCAGCCATGAAATTAAAAGATGCTTACTCCTTGGAAGGAAAGTTATGACCAACCTAGATAGCACATTAAAAAGCAGAGACATTACTTTGCCAACAAAGGTACGTCTAATCAAGGCTACAGTTTTTCTAGTAGTCATGTATGGATGTGAGAGTTGGACTATAAAGAAAGCTGAGTGCTGAAGAATTGATGCTTTTGAACTGTGGTGTTGGAGAAGATTCTTGAGAGTCCCTTAGACTGCAAGGAGATTCAACCAGTCCATCCTAAAGGAGATCAATCCTGAGTGTTCATTGGAAGGACTGATGTTGAAGCTGAAACTCCAATACTTTGGCCACCTGATGGAAAGAACTAACTCATCTGAAAAGACCCTGATGCTGGGAAAGACTGAAGTCAGGAGGAGAAGGGGACAACAGAGGATGAGATGGTTGGACGGCATCACCGACTCAATGAACATGGGTTTGGGGGGACACTGGGAGTTGGTGATGGACAGGGAGGCCTGGCGTGCTGCGGTCCATGGAGTCACAAAGAGCCTGACACGACTGAGCAACTGAACTGAACTGAACTGAACTGATATAGTCCACGGGGTGGCAAAGAGTTGGACATGACTGAGTGACTTTCACTTTCACTTTCACAACTGCTTTATTTACACTGAAAGTCTGTTTTCGTGAGGCCACCTTCATGAATTATCTGACTGACTTGCTGCAGCTCCTCCATCAGCACCGGCCTCACCTTATACATTTATGTTATGGAGATGGCTTCTTTCCTTAAACCTCAGGAACCAAACTCTGCTAGCGTCACACTTTTCTTCTGCAGCTTCCTCACCTCTCTTGGCCTTCAGAAAGTTTAAGAGTTAAGGGCTTGCTCTGGGTTAGACCATTGCTTAAGGGAATAATATGGCTAGTTTGACTTTTTATCCAAATCACTAAAACTTTCCCCATATTAGCAATAATGCTGCCTTGCTTTCCTATTTGTGGGTTGGCTGGATTGGCTGTTTTAATTTCCTTCAAGTACTTTTCCTGTGCATTCCCAACTTGCCTAACTGGCATAAGATTTCTAGATACCAGCGTATCTATGCTTTTGACAGGACTTCCTTACTGAGCTTATTTATTTCTAGCTTTTGATTTAAAGAGAAAGATCTGCAACTTTTCAGTTTAATAATTTATAGGGCACTGTAGGATTATTGATTGGCCTAATTTCAATACTGTTGTGTCTCAGAGAAAAGGGAGGGCGAGAAGAGGAAGAAAGGTGAGGAAGCGTCAGTCAAAACACATGCAACAATTATCAATTAAGGGCATCATCCCACATGAGTGATGTCCATGGCACCCCTAAGCAATTACAATAGTCACATCAAAAATTTCTGATTACATATCGCCATTACAAATATAATAATATTTCCAAAGTTCGAAATTTTGGGAAAATTACCAAAATGTGACGTGGAACCATGATCTGAGCTGTCAGAAAAATGGCATCCATTGAGTTACTAAACTAACAGTTGCTACAAATCTGCAATTTATTAAAACAGTGTATCTGTGAAGCTCAATAAAGTGGAGCACAGTAAAATGAGGTATGCGGGTATTGAATAGGAAATTAGTAGATGTCTGATATTTTGAAAAAAAGTGAATGAGTATTTAAACATATAAACTATAAGCAAATGAAAAGCTATTATGTATACACATGTATAAGCACCATTAATAACACAAATTAAGAAAATCAGTATTTTTATTTCATATCTTAAATTTCAACTAAATTTACTATGGATACCTAAAAATCAACAATTTTTTAAGCAAATGCATTTTGTAGTACATCATGATTTCATTCAGGCTTTAAACATTTATATTTCCTTTGCTGGCCTTTGCATATTGTTTTTCTCAGGACTAAATCTTTAACCAGGGGGGACAAATTATTGAACCACTAAACAAGATTACTTTTCTATTAAGCCTTTTAGTTTGCTATCATTTCTAATGCTCTTATACTTTTATTCTAAGTAACTCAATGGAAATTCATACATTCACGTATAAATATTATTATGGGGCTTCAGCGTCAATGTGCATTAGGCACATGTCTAAAAAATATATGAATTGAAAATAAGATATGAATTGATTTTATAGGAAGATATATTTCTATGCTTACTTGATGAACATTTTATTGAGAATTTTTAAATTTGCTATTTATTTTCTGTATTAGAATTCTAGTTTACAGAAATAAACATACATACTATTTCAGAAATTATCTGCAAATAAGTGTGATATATTAAAGTATGTAGATTTTTTTTATTTCACAGATGGTTAATATTTCACAGATGAGTATTTCTACATTTTTTTGTTTAAATACATTAAATTGTTTTCAGATAATATTCAATTTGTTTCAGTATTTTCCAAATGAAAAGAATCATGGGGATTTTTAAATTGACTTTCCATGTTCTTAGTTTAATCTAGAAAGAAAAAAAATATTCAAAGTAGGAACTAATTAATTGGCAATTGCTTTAAGTCTTGAGACTAATGCTGACTTGAAACTCTATAATAGTTAATCAGAATGTAAGACAAAACCTCTATTTTAAATATGAAAGTTTGCTAATAAAATGCGATGTTTCAGCCAAGTTCTTAGGCTTTGCTGGGAAAAATATGCTTAACTGCATATATTTCTTCTATAGTATGAATTATACATGTAAAGGAAAAATACATGTAATAGCATCAAATTATAAATTTCTATGGCTTTTCCCTAAAATAAAAATCTCAACACTTTCCTTTATAGTCAAGAGTAATTTATAATGAAGATTTTTATTAGATTCTTAGATTCTAAGACTTTTTATTACAGAAAATACTATGAACTTAGAAGGCCTGAGATCTTCTACTAAAAATCCCTAGAAGTACAACATGCATTAAACCCTTGTTTCTAATACACGTACTTCCTATAGACCTCAAGGACAGACTAACCTTCTGAAACAAGATGACATGTAGATGTACACAAAGACATAATAAATCTTACTTGATTAAACTGAAAACTTTTGTATGAAGATGGCATTATAAAACAAATAATATGATAAGTCAACATTCAGTGCTTATGCACAAAAATAATATACAAAATAGAGAAACAGACGTTTTACCAAATCCATATGAAATCAAGCAAAGTCTCAATGTGCGTATAGACACTACCATTGGAAACCAGTGGGAAGCTGCTATATAGCACAGGGAGCTCAGCTCAGTGCTCTGTGATGATCTAGAGATCATCCTAGATCTCTAGAGATCTAGATCACCCTAGAGAGGTAAGACGGGTGGGAAGGAGGCTCAGAGGTTTGGGATCTATATGTATATTTATAGCTGATTCATGTTGTACAGCAGAAACTAACACAATATTGTAAAGCAATTATCTTCCAATTAAAACATTAAAAACATCTCAATATGATAAAAGGCAAAATATATAAACAAGCAATTTACAAAGGAAGGAAAATGGACAGGAGATGTTAAAAGAGAGTTTAACTCTCTGCAGACTAAGGAATAAAAATTAAAAGGGAGTGGGATACATTTTCATATTCATCAGAATGCTATAATTTACTAAAGGAAGAACAAGATAGAAATAGAAAGATGGCAGGAAGGAAAAGAGGGATGAATTTAGGAAGGAAGTAAAGAGGGAAGGAAGCATTTCAGTTGGATACATTTTGCTTCTATAATTTTGAAAGCAAGAAAATGTTACAAGGAGGTATAGTGATTATTTACTTTGCAGAAAAAAATAAATGGAACAAACACTAAATCTGAAGATGTTTAAAGCTAGTAAATGTTCACGCGTTTTTACACCTGAGTTCAATTGAAAGACAGTTAACACTATATTAGTAATTCAGCACAATTATTAAGAAGTCATTAAGGAACTCTATTTGGGGTTTTGAATTTCTAAAATTGAGTTAAATCCTGCTAAGCTACCTAATATTTGCCACCTGCTTAATCATTTACAGTGTCATATTAATCACTGCCTATGTTGATGGTCTGTTTAAAAGGCATTTAGTAGAGGGGATGTTCTCTGGTTGATGGCATAGTTCTAACTGAAGCTCAACATTTAGATATGCTCTAGAGTCTTTCTTTAGAGAAGGCAATGGCACCCCACTCCAGTACCCTTGCCTGGAAAATCCCATGGACAGAGGAGCCTGGTAGGCCACAGTCCATGGAGTCTGGCAAGGTCAGACACGACTGAGCGACTTCACTTTCACTTTTCACTTTCATGCATTGGAGAAGGAAATGGCAACCCACTCCAGTGTTCTTGCCTGGAGAATCCCAGGGACAGAGGAGCCTGGTGGGCTGCCGTCTATGGGGTCGCACAGAGTCGGACACAGTTGAAGCGACTCAGCAGCAGCAGCAGCAGCAGAGTCTTTCTTAGTATCACATGCAAGCAGCAGCCCTCATAACTTAAGGTTTCAAATCATATTAATATGTTAGTAATCTAGAAGGTCATTTGTAGATGCTTATGACTCTTTGAGTCATAAGTGGGCTCTTTGAGTCACAGTGGACTGTAGCCCACCAGGCTTCTCCATCCATGGAATTTTCTAGGCAAGAGTACTGGAGTGGGTTGCCATTTCCTTCTCCAGGGGATCTTCCTGACCCAGGGATCGAACTCGGGTCTCCCGCATTGCAGGTAGATGCTTTACCATCTGAACCACCAGGGAATCCCATTATGTACAATATACAGTCTATTCAAATAATTACTCTTTGAACTGTGAAAATAAAATCTCATCATTTGAACAAAACAAAAAGTCAAGTATTTGCAAGCTTTCTTTCTTCACATCTTGTTTTAATGCCAGAAACAATGGTAAGGAACATTATCCCCGATAATCAAAGTAGAAATAGATACATAAAAGTTTGTCTGTGTATCAGTATGCTTTTTAGTGTTGAAAACAGTATAATAAAGTTTGGCTATTTTCCCAGTTGAGCATATGGAAAACCTACTAATGCACCTTTCTGAAATGCTGAACATTTGCAATTTAAAACATTAGATACTGTCATGATGATACTGATAATTATAAGAGAAAATGGTAAGATGGAAACATTCTAAAAACTTGCTTTGCGATTCGTCAACCAACCTTAAGCCACAAAGACAAAGTTAACAGATAGGGACTTGGAAGCACTCTCAAGCAGCATATGCCATTAATTATAAGACCTTTCCTATGATAACTGTCTGGACCCACTCCCAAAACATAACTTCTCACAAAGGCTACTTGGTATTTATGCCACTGCCTGCTCCTCCACATCCCTGTCCTTATATATGTATTAGAACCAAATAAAGGAATTATTAATACGTTTGACTTGGGAGCATTCCAAGATCTTTTTCTTAGGGGCTCTTAAAAACAGAATTCTGATCAGTACCTTTTTTTTTTTTTTTCCTCAGAGAGATCATTCAAGTCAGTGCTACTCTATATTTCAGGTTGCTATGGCCAGAAGTAATAAAAGCAGGGCTTGGTTCATTTACAGAGCATACATCATCACTATCTTAAGATGCTCCCTGTAATGTTACATAAATAATCAACAACCATTTCTTATTTCTTGGCACAGTCATTTTTCCTGAAATGACAAATTTCACCTTGCATGCCCACAACTTGCTAAAAACTTCCACCAAGAACTAAGTAGAAGAATTTCTATAATCATGGTAAGGATATAATTTACTCTAATTCCTTGTCAAGTAGGAAAGGGAATATGTGAAAGGGTGAACATTGGAATCATCCTTCTACTTCTAAAAGCAACTCAATTCTAGTCATTGATATATTTCTAAGAAACTTCTTAATTATTTTCCAGTTTTTCTATTTAGCAGAAATCTTCCCTCTCTGCCTTTCTCTCTTTCTCATACACATATATGTATGTAGTTTTTCAGATAAAATACATTTTTCAGCTAACATGGGCCATAGACTGTCTGAAACAGCAATATTATGAGATTTTTTTTTCTTTTACCTTGATTAGATAAAAGCATCATATTGTCCATTTCTTCAGTGTATTTTCTTATTGTGAATCTCAAATAGGACATAAGCATCATCCTGATAACCTGGAAAGCAACCATAAAATAAGCTGTGATCTATGTTCAAGATAAGAAAATTAGCATTCTGGATAGTCAAGATCATGTTTAAATAAGATATTTCTATTTTACATCTAGTGAAAATATTAATTTTATCCAAAGCAGTGGTATAATATAAATTTAAAAAGCTGTAAGTTAAAAATGTGAATATTTATATTGCTGACTCAGCATTCCCACCAGGGTATCTAATAAGCATCACAAAATTAATATTTCTAAGTACTAACTCTTGTTTCTTGCTGACTAGTTTTATACCTTTGCTTATTTCCCTATTCCCCCACCTAATTAAAAACAAATGGTTCAGCTACTCTAGTCAAAGATTGGAATTAACATTCATCTGTCAGACACTAATTCCAATCCACTAACAAATCTGTCAACTTTTCTTCTGAATATATCAAGAAAGCAAATTCTTTTCACTTCCTGTACCTATATTCTGACCCTATGATTTCTTTCACAATTAAAAAAATCTCATACATGGTCTGTCTGCATTGTACTTGCTTCCCTATACTCCTTTCTTCACACAATAAATAGAGACTTGTTTTCAAAACTGCAACTCCCAGCAAGGAGATTTTAACTGTGCTCCCCATTTCATGCAGCAGAACCCAAAGAAAACACCATGATGCATACTGTCACTTATGATATAGTTCCTAGCTGTCTTTGCATCATTTCTCACTCTCCATCTTCTTTATTCTGTTCAAATTCAGTGGTCACCCCATAATTAGACAAGCCTAGCACACACCTGCCTCAGGGTCTAAATGTTTGCTCTTCACTCTCACTTAGATGTTCCCCAGATATTCACAAGGCATTCCTCACTCTTTTTGGATGGATCTCTACGCAATGTTTCCAGTATCTCTGGTACTTCACCACTCCATATAAAACAGCACTGTTCTTTCACATTTTTTCATAATTTATCACTTGTATTGTTTCTTGCAAAACAACACTAGCAGACATTTTGACTTTATACAATCATTTACTTAAAGTTGGTCTCTCCCATGAACACTGGAATATTTATGGACAAAGAGGAGGAATTCCGTATTTTCTTTATTGTTCTATTCTCACTACTTAGCATGATTCTTGGCATAGAACAGGTAGCTAATATTAGTTGAAACTTGTTGTTGAATGACAGAACCTGGTATTATACTGCACATGAGTTTACAATGTGTCTATTTTTATCAACAGATTTCTAATATACTTCTCAATTAGTAGGGACATTTTCTAGAATACCAATATTTAGGTGTTCTCTAATTTCAATCATCAGAATTGTGTGGCTTATATAAATCTTGAATATGTTTTGTTAGATATGTACATAAGCATTTTATTTTTATGGGTGCTAATACAAATAGCATTGTGTTTTAAATTGCTAATTCCACTTATTTATTGCTGCTTTTTGGAACTTTTTGGAATTTCTCATCCATGTTTGAAATCCTTAGATGAAGAACACATGGATATTGAGAACTGACTGTATGTCCTTACTGATTTTCTACCTGATGGAACTTCTTATTTTTGATAAATAAATCTTGAAGTCTTCAACTATGGTAATGGATCCAACTACTTCTCCTTGCAGTTCTATTAGTGTTTGCCTCACATAGGTTGATGCTCTCTAACCTTAAATTTTTAACTGTAAAAGTAAATGACAATTTCAGCACCAAATAAATGTTTTTTTTTTTTTTTTTAATCTTATTCTATATACTGAGATACCAAGAATCTTTCTTCTTTATTCCATAATACAGCATCTTTCAATTCACTGCATCTTGGCAATAGTCAAAAAGCTTTCTACTAGCTATGCACATTTATCAAAGAAGTCCTGTGATACAAATTATCTTGTTATAGATTTTAATAAATTGAAATATGATTAACACATAAGAAAAAGGAGAATCCATCAGAGATTGTATAAATATTAAAATAGCTTTATATTTAAAGCTTCAACAACAAGACCCTAATATGTAGCACATGGAACTATATTCAATACCTCGTAATAAACTATAATGGAAAAGGCAAAAAATAATTACTAAAATGTAACATATCTTTGAGTTGTAAACTTTCATTACTTAAGACTATATTTTTAAGTAATGAACATAAAATATAAAATCAGTTCAGTTCAGTTGCTCAGTCGTGTCTGACTCTTTGTGACCCCACGGACTGCAGCACAACAGGCTCTCCTGTCTGTCACCAACTCTTAGAGCTTGCTCAAACTCATGTCCATTGAGTTGGTGATGCCATCCAACCATCTCATCCTCTGTCATCCCCTTTATATTAAATATAAAATAACAAGTATAAAATACGTATATATGCTTAAGCATGCACTGCAACTTTTTTCCTTCTTAGAATAACTTATTTACTATATAAATAAACCCAAAAAGAACGAATACAGAAACAAAATATATTTTAATTATAAATACAACTTAACATTATTAAAAATATTTCATCACTCACTTGTCACATAATTATTCCCCATGTAACATGCATGTTTGTAAGCAATTCTGTTAAAGCTCTGAAATTTCTAAATTTTTTACCTCAAGATGCCAATGTTTTAATGGGAAAAGAAATACCAAACAAATAAGTAATAAATGTATAATGTAATTGCAGGTATTGATGTTTCATCTAAAATGTTTTGGTTTTGCTCAGTCGCCACACAGTGTCCAGCGCTTGGTGACACCACGGACTGCAGTACGCCAGGCTTCCCCGTCCCTCACCATCTCCCAGAGTGTGCCCAAGCTTATGTCCATCGAATCGGTGATGCTATCTAACCGTCTCATCCTCTGCTTCCACCTTCTCCTTTTGCCTTCATTCTTCCCCAGCATCAGGGTCTTTTAAAAAAACACACCAAGGTAAATGCAGATGAGTCTGAGAGACACAATACTAATGTTGCCCAGAATGGGTCAAGGAAGCATTCCAGAAGAATGCTGTCATATAAAAAGATGTATGGGCTTCCCTGGTGGCCCAGTGGTTACAAGTCCGCTTGGCAACGTGGGGTACACCGGGTCCATCTCAGTGCAGGAGAATTCCACATAACGAGAGGCAGCTGGGCTGTGCACCACGACTGCTGAGCCTGGCCTCTGGAGCCGGCGGGCTGCAACTGCTGAGCCCGTGTGCAGCGATGACTAAAGCCCATGAATCTCAGAGCCTGTGCTCCTCAAGGGAAACCTCTGCAATGAGAAGCCAGTACATGACAATTAGAGAGCGGCCCTGCACTTTGTAACTAGAGAAGGCCCACGCATAGCAATGAAGATCCAGTGTAGCCAAAAACAAGTAAATATTAAAAAGACCCTGGAATGAGGAAAAGGGGCCCATTCTATAGAATTTTCTTGAGAAGAAGATTCTAGGTACATGGAACAAAAAATTCAAAGGTCCTGAGGCAAAAATAATTTTAGAAATTTTAAGGCATCATAAACTGAAGTGTCATTTCTGATGTAGGAGGGTAGGGAGAATGTTGGAAATAAAGCCAATGGAGATGGGAAGAAATTTTAGAACCTTAATTCTCATAGTAAAATATATGTATAACATAAGGATAACAACAACTCTCTACTTTTAAAAAGATTTACTTACTTGTATATTATTTATGGCTGTGCTGGGTCTTTGTTGCTGTGCATAGGTTTTCTCTACTTAAGGCAACCAGGGTTACTCTTCTCTGCAGTGTGTGGGCTTCTCATTCTAGTGGTTTCTCTTGCTGTGGAGCACAAGCTCCAGGGTGTGGGCTTTAGTAGTTGCATTGTGTGGGCTCAGAAGTTGAAGCTCGTGGGTTTGAAAGCATAGGCTCAGGAGTTGTGGTGCACGAGAAAAATGTTTCTTTCCTGAGGTTGTTATGGAGACCATTTGCAATAGCCTAAGAAAACCACCAACCACTTTATCTGGTGATGAAGAGAACCTTAATAAATGATATTTAAGATAATTATTCATATTTCCACATATGAAATAGTATTTTCTTCAATCATTTATATTTTCTCCAACAGTGAATTTATCCTTGCTGTAGCAAATTTATACAATCAATGTAGGCAGACCAAACAAACACAATTTTACAATTAATGGCTAGAAAGGGAAAGTATTCATGGTTAATAAACAAATCTCAGGGTCACACCAATTCTGACAAATTGCAAATAAATGAGCACAGCTGCTGCAGAAGCAGAGTATGTGTGCATGTACGCAGAAGGGAACAGAGATTGGTTATCGGCTACAGGGTATTGTGATATCTCTCCCGTTACCTTGTCAATAAAGAATCTCGTAGTTCTAATATATGACATCTTATTTATGTAATAGCTTGACTTTCATTCAAAACTGTAGCTATGGCTCTTTATAGTATCAGTCCATTTTTGCAGATAAAAAGCTGAGGCCCCCACTTTGTCCTATCTCCTGACCAAAAGAGAGAATCACTGTTCAGACATAAATAATTCTTACAGATGTTCCTCTTTTGCTGCTCAATATCCTGATTAATCATGAACAAATCATTGTTTTCAAACTGGAGATATAAAGTTTCCATATTGAAAAAAAAAACATTTATTTGTCACTTGAATATATGCTTATCAAGGTGTTATACATACATGGCACTTTGAGATGTGACAAGTTAGTGTCTGCCCAACAGAGAGAACCAGATGCTAAGCCTGAGAATCCAGCTCCCCTAACCAAATAGGATATGTTGGGGAGTGGGCAGTATAGTGACAAATGGAAATGTTAGGAAAACAATTCGGAACTTCCCTGGCCATCTGGTGGTTAACAATCTGCCTGCCAATGCAGGGGACACTGGCTCGATTCCTGGTCCGAGAAGATTCCGCACGCCACAGGGAAACTAAGCCCACACGCTACAACTACTGAGCCTGTGCCCTAGAGCTCTCGTGGTTGCAGGGAGAGAAACTTCTGCAGTGAGAAACCTGTGCGCTGCAACTGGAGAGTAACCTCCGCCTGCCACAGTTACAGAGAGCCCTCGTGCAGCAACAAAGAGCCAGCACAGCTTAAAATAAATAAATTAATTAAAAACATAAAAACAATTTTATGTAGATTTAAAAAATTAGGTCATTATATGCCCCAACAAAGGAATATAGTGGATGATATGGAGTCAACACAAATACTATCAGAGAAATCTTGCATAAAAACAAGAGCATAGAAGCAAAAACATTACTAGTGATAGAGAATGACAAAGCAAATTGCCTTCCCAATTAGATGAGTAAGAAAAAAAAAAAAAAAAGACAGCCAAAAAGAGGGTCAGATTCAAACATTAACTTTTACAAAAAATTCTACTTATCAGAAAGGGAAGTCGCTTAGTCACGTCCAACTTTTTGCAACCCCGTGGACTGTAACCTACCAGGCTTCTCTGTCCATAGGATTTTCCAGGCTAAGAATACTGGAGTGGGTTGCCATTTCCTTCTCCAGAGGATCTTCCAGACCCAGGGATCAAACCTGTGTCTCCTGCATTGTAGGCAGACACTTTACCATCTGAGCCACCAGGGAAGTCACTTATCAGATATGGGATATAATTTAGAAACTATATCTGAGACAATGTTAAGGAGTATTTATCAGAAACTGATCATAAGATCAGGGTGAGATGAGAAACAAGGATAGTGATGCAAAATTCAAAAACATGGGCTTCAGAACTTTAGTTCTTTAACCATAGAACAGTGGTTCTCAAAATTCACTGTGCCTAAGAAGCATGTGTGATACTTCATAAAGATGCAGATTTCTGGGTGACATCTACAGAAATTCTAATTCAGTAGGTCTGGAGTAGACTCAGGAATTTATTTTAGATTAACGTTAAAGGGTTTTCCATGCAGGCTGTCCCTGAAGTTTCCATTGAAAACCATTATTTAGAAGCTAGGGCATGCCTAAGCCATAAATTATTTAGTCTCAAAGTTGAGCAGAAGAATTGGGCTTAAAAAGGAAAAGAGACAATGATAGAAAACACAAGGACTCAAAAAAGGAAAGGAATGCTGCCTACAAATATTCTCAGTTCCTGGTATTGCTGAAAGATACAAACACACACATAACAACAGTTGGTCTCATAGAGTTGAGCTTTTATATTTTTGTCACTGAACATTTTAAAGAGATTATTGTATTTCAGTGTACTTCTGATAATACTCTTGAAAAACAATTAATACCTTAATTTTTAGAGAAAACATGCATAATGGATGGTATACTGGTCAACCTTTCCACTGATATATTTACATATTTTTCGTCACTTTTGAAAGGGAATTTGTCTTGTGAATCCAGCTCAAAAAAGGCAAACTTCAACTCAGCATCAGGAATGGCAGACAAAATAGAAAATTCTATCTATCTATTTACCTATCAACTATTGCACAGAATTGAGTTGGAGAAAGTCAGCTCTTGGTAAGTGATTCATGAGATTGTTATATGCCAGAGACTTTTAAAAACTGCTAACCTCATATTCTTTAATTCTTGTGTTAATCCCATTAGATGGTTACTATCATCATCAACTTTATTGAACAGAAGAAAGAGAGGCAGAGGAGTTTCAGCACCTCAGTCAAGATCACATACTTATTCAGTGTTAATACCTGAATTTCTATCTGGATAGTCCATTTCGAAAGTATGGTTTTTTTCTGTTATAAAAACAATTTTTTTAAAAAGGGAGTGAATTAAGCTTAAAAAGTTTCATGAAGATTTGTTTTTAAAAAGAAAATAGATGAATATGACAAAAGCTTGTTTAATATGAGTAGAAGTACTATATAATTTCTAAGATAATGTTATAATTTTTACTTAAAACATCAATGAGAAGATACCAAAAGAAAAGAAAGATATTAATTTGTAACTTAGAAAGAGGGAAACAGGAGTGTAACACTTGTTTTTAGTTAAAATAACGACATAGCTCTAAACTGCTTATTTACCGTACACAAATTATTTTCTTCTCTCAGCATCATTACCTAAAATTATACATACACCAAATTACACAGAAGAAAAATGTCAATGGACAACACAATTTTGTTCAGAAAAAAATGCATTATTTAAAACTATTTGTTTTATATAAAACTTATAATCAAAATAAGCTATTTAGGGTCAATAATATTTTCCAAGTATCCTTCATGATATGAGAAGCAATTGCCAGCAATTTTTTCACTCAGAACAATAATCAAATATAATGTAAAAGGAATTGACATTATCAGTAAAAACAAATAAAATTGCTATATACTCACCAATCAAGTAGCATCATTCTAGGCTTAGTAATCACAGTCATAAGCACGATTCATTGAGATACTTAGGAAACACAATTTAAATATTGTAGAAATCCAGCATTTTTCCTCCAAGAATTTATGGGACGCAGAGGCTCAAAGAAAACAATGAGGGAGATTTGTGGCTCTGTCCGTATCTGTACTAATGGACAGAGTAGCCACAGGTGGTAAGCCAGATGATTACACATAAACACTGTCTAGCATTTTGAAACAGGAAAAATGCGTCAATAATTAGAAACACTGTAGTTGGGTAGCTCCAAGCTAGACTAACAGTGGGGTTTGCTAGTGCAAAGGTAATTGCTTCTGGTGGTATAAAGCACTGTGATAGACTGTAGAATGCACAGCAGCACTCTGAATGTTGGTAAAGATGCCGAATTTTGCATTACATCTCCACTTTTATTTCCTAAAGGTAACACATATCAAAATGGAAGATAAACCACTCAGTTGTGAATAGCTAATGGGGGGATTATCAAAATTGCATAATTTTCTTATTAAAAAAGAATCTCAGAAACAATCTAATTCTTTATGCTCATTTTCAGATGTGAAAAGTTCCAGTAGGAAATAGCACTACATTGCAGTTCAGAAGATATGGAAGCCATATGAGATCAGAAGCCAACTTTGCTGATAGCAAGGTCAATATTTCTTTGTTTCTATGTAATGTTATTGTCATTGATGTTCTTATTTGAATTGTGTCCTAGATTTATTCATGCAACCTTTTTTTTTTTTTTTTTTTTTTGAAAATCATGTGTCAAACACTGAAAGGCACAACATTTCTATTCAGGGAAAAAAGGTGTTCTAGATTATTTAGTTTCTGAGGGTCCTGAGGAATCATTTCCTTCTCTTGGTTGTGACACCAGCAGCCCAGAAATTACAAAATGTTGTGTTGCTTTGATGTTTAGATGAAAATATATCATATAGTCATTTACCTGAGTTACTGATAGAAACAAAGCCTGGCAGATTATTCATCACTGTGCACTATGGGCTTACTTATTTTCTTGATTCTCTATATAGACTCTTAACAGAATGCATCTCCCAACACTCCCTTTTTTCACAAATTCTCACTTTTCCCTTCGGAACAGGAACTTTATATAGGAACATCTACTTTAAAAAAAAAAAAAAAAAAACCTCAGTGTTCCTTTCCAATTTTTGCTATGAGGAGAACCTAGTTCTTCCTGAGAACGTGACTCTTCCTGATGCATTCTCCAAATGAACCTCTTATTTTTCTGCTGTGAGTCATGTGCCTTACATGGAAGAAGGTTAGTTAACTTTTTCATTTCCCACTTCTATCATCCATCTGTTAAGATGATAGCAGTTGGGGAGAGATCACAGAAATAATTACTGAAATATGAAATTATTGAAATATATTATTTCATAGGACTCTTTCCTAGGATTTTGAAAATCTACATTGTGTAATATATTACTTCTGACTGATGGATATTGAAGAAACAAATACGGAAGGTTAGAAGAATGGTTACCTAGTTAGGTAATAGAAAAACACTGAATAAACTCTTTTGTGATTTCTTGGAAAGCAGTTCATGCACCTAAGGAAATCTTAGCTTGATAAAGAAGACTTAAGAAAAAATATTAGTAAATATATTATGATATATCTGTCTACAAAAAAGGTATAAGCATAGGAAGTAATTTCTGACTTACAAAAAGAAAAAGAAGAAATCTGAAAGTAAAAAGACAGTCCAGTAATTTGCAGACTTACAAGATTGGAAGAGGCAATCATCTCCTCCCACAAAGGAAAAGATAAACATGAAAAGCTATTTGAACAATGCTGTGTGATTATGACTCAAGGCTGGAATAAACCATAAATGTGACCATGACTTATACTGGGACTATATCTGAATTAAATAAAGTGTCCCTAAAAGTAGGTATTTGCAAAATTTATACTTTCAATTGAGCAAAACTTCTCAGGAAACAGGAAACTTTATAGACAGCTCTCTCACCAAAACCTGATCATCTCCATGTACCGGCAATTAAGTTGATAAAATATTCATTAAGAGATTGAAAGTAGAGTGAAAAAACAATAAAATTAAATAATTATCTACCTACCTATCTACACATTTCAAAAGAGTGAATATTAATGTATACAAATTAAGAAAAATAATGAGCAAGTGAAGGGGACCTGGATATAGAATACAGACTATAACAAATTAATCTATTACAAATTTCTCTCATAAACATTGAAACTAATGGGCAAAAAATATGCTGCGCTAACTATAGCTTCTAAATACAAGATGGAATATATGTAAACACTGGACTCTAGGTGGTAAGCTTTTTCCTATGTGGATATGGGTTAAAAATTCTAAAACCACTAAACCTGTATATTGAAACTGAACAAATAAGTGAATGGATGACAGACGGTAGAATCCAAATTTCTCATTATTTGAAAGGGAGGTTATAGATATACAAGGGGGCAATGGTTAGGAGGAAGCATGTCCTACTTTACAAATTTCAGAAACCTCAGCAACTGATCTCATATTCAACTCAGTATAGGTACAAATATATGGAGACATAGATTAGTATATACAAATATATTTCCTAGTTCTGTCCACTAAAGGGCATAAAAGACACTCAGTTTATAACAGCACACCATTTCCCAGATACTGGCTTCTAAAGACATTCTTCAATAAAAGGAATATATATAGAGACTCCTTGGAGAAATAGATGAATCTGGGGTTAAGGTAAGGAATGAAAAAAATTTAAAAATGGGCCAGATTATCTTGCAGTAAAGAAATTATAATAAAACAATTAAAAGCAAAATATATCACAATTATGGGATGCAACAAACGCAAGAGCTGGGAACTCTAAATTAAGAAAAAATTAGAACTATTCTGGAACAAGTTGAGCAACAAGAAATTATATGATATTAAATTATAACCCAAAATTGTAAGTATCCTTTAGCCCATACTGATGTAAATGACTAACTGAATAAATACGTAAATAAATGACAAATTTCCAGCACAGAATTCCAAAAAAAATTTTGAAGTTACTATCCTTCCATGATGTGGAGCGTAACTCTCTAGCCCTTAAGCGTCAGATAAGCAAAGTAACTTTTGGTTAAAAGATTAATCATTCCATAGTTGGAAAGGAGTATGTCAAGGCTATATATTGTCACGCTGTTTATTTAATTTAAATGCAGAGTACATCATGCAAAATGTCAGGCTGAATGAAGTTCAAGCTAGAATCAAGATTGCCGAGAGAAATATCAATAACCTCAGATATGCAGATGACACCACTCTTACGGCAGAAAGTGAAGAACTAAAGAGCCTCTTGATGAAATTGAAAGAGGAGAGTGAAAAAGTTGGCTTAAAACTCAACATTCAAAAAACTAAGATCATGGCATCCAGTCCCATCACTTCATGGCAAATAGATGGGGAAACAATAGAAACAGTGACTGACTTTATTTTCTTGGGCTCCAAAATCACTGCAGATGGTGACTGCAGCCATAAAATTAAAAGATGCTTGCTGCTTGGAAGTAAAGTTATGACTAACCTAGACAGCAAGTTAAAAAACAAAGACATTACTTTGTCAACAAAGGTCCGTCTGGTCAAGGCTATGGTTTTTCCAGTGGTCATGTATGGATGTGAGAGTTGGACTGTGAAGAAAGCTGAGTGTCAAAGAATTGATGCTTTTGAATTGTGGTGTTGGAGAAGACTCTTGAGAGTCCCTTTGACTGCAAGGAGATCCAACCAGTCCATCCTAAAGGAGATCAGTCCTGGGTGTTCATTGGAAGGACTGATGCTGAAGCTGAAACTCCAGTACTTTGGCCACCTCATGCGGAGAGCTGACTCATTTGAAAAGACCCTGATGCTGGGAAAGATTGAGGGCAGGAGGAGAAGGGTACGACAGAGGATGAGATGGTTGGATGGCATCACCGACACAGTGGACATGGGTTTGGGTGGACTCCAGGAGTTGGTGATGGACAGGGAGGCCTGGTGTGCTGCTGTTCATGGGGTCGCAAAGAGTCGGACACAAATGAGCGACTGGACTGAACTGAAATACTGTGCTGTGCTTAGTCTCGCAGTCTGACCCTTTGTGACCCCATGGACTGTATAGCCTGCCATGCTCCTCTGTCCATGGGGATTTTCCAGGCAAGAATACTGGAGTGGCTTTCTATGCTCTCCTCCAGGGGGATCTTCCTAACCCAGGGATTGAACCCAGGTTTCCCACACTACAAGCGGATTCTTTACCCTCTGAGCCACCAGGGAACCTCAAATAAATACTAACATAGAGCAAATCTAGAATACAGAGGCTGCCGATGCAGCATTCCATGGAGGAGAAGATTGTCCCTCTTCATGGCAGTTGTCTTACTATTTACTTAAAACCTTCTAGGGGAAAGTTTCTCAAATGAATTTTTAAGGTACAGGCTGTCATTTTTTGCAATATTTTAGTGCTATAACCTGTAAGATTGTATACACAAATTAGTGAGAATAACAGCTATATAGCTGTTATCAAGAGGAGGATAAGGAGCTGGACACTGAGGAAATGTAGAAAAGAAGCTATGAGCCAATCATTTTGCATGATAATTTTTAGAAAAGGAAGTAACCTTTAAAATTAACTATATTAGGGATTCTGTAAGGTATTCAAATAACATATCATACCTCTTGACCCTGAGAGAGTGTCATGTAAAATTCAGAAGACAGATGTAGATAAAGGTTATGTACTTTTTATTTCCTCTAATTTTTATCCCATCATTCCTGTATATCATATAAAAAATATTCCTCTACTCATGTAGTCTTCAAAATAATGAGATTCCTGGAGAGTGGAATATCTTGTATGTTTTTTGCTAAGCCTTCTAATTCAGGTCAGGCTCCAATAGCTGCTGTTTCAGCATGATTCCACCCTTTATGATAAGAAACTTGTGAAGCAGCCTTCACTGGGTTATACATCCTTTGCTTGGGGAAAGAAAAAAAAAAAAGAAAGAAAAATAGGACAGACTGTCCTTGGGAATTAGACCCTTGCCTACTCACTAGGATGGGTTCTTAGTCCATTGGGTGTTGTTCAGTCAGTGGATACTGGATATGTAAAAATCATACTGATAATACTAACTGATATAATACTGATAATACTAACTGATATAATACATACTGATAATACTAACACATATTACGTCTCAAGTCCATTGAATATTCATGACATCTTGATATCTTAATAAGGCATGTGTTATTTATTTTTTCTATTTGCAAAAGAGAAAACAGATGCACAGAGAGTTTAAAGTAATTATCCACATTTACTCAACTATGAAGTGCCTGGCACATATTAAAACCCAGTGAGCCTGATTTAAGAGTACATGCTTATAAACTTTATAATTTATCACCAACATTAAATAAATTCTAAATATTTTGCTATGAGTAGTTGGATTGTATTCCTGGCAACTGAAAGATTTCTACTATCTCTATGACCTCAAACAAATTGAGCAAAATAATAAACCCCATGGTTGCCAGGGTCAAAAGCATTAATGCAGTGAGATCAATTTAGTGTAAAATTGTTACCATCTTCAAGACTAAAGTAACACACAGAAGATGGGACATCTGGAGAATCTACATGTCATTTGGTTCCAAGGCCTAACTGCCAAGGCTGACAGAAATTCAGATGATTTCAGCCTAATGTTGTAGGACTTGAGATGGAATGGAACTATTTCAAAGCTTGGCTATGCAAGGGTGAAACAATTAAAAAATTTATGATAGGAGGGGAAGCACATAAAGTTTAATTTTATTGTAATCAGAATCAACATCATTTAGTGTCTGAATTCTCTTCTTTGGTCCTCCATCTTGTACAAACTTGTACTTCTTGCCCTTTTTCAGAGATACAATACTTATGTGGTCTATATTTTCCTAAACAATATGAGTATTTGCATCAAGTATACGATATAAAACAAAAGCCTAAAAATGAAACTTTAGGTACCAACTATTGTGACAGGAAAGATACTCAGATGTTTTTTTGTAAAAACACACATTTATTCCCCAGATCTGCTCAAAATAGCAAATGGTAAGGCTGAAATCATGAAACTGAGCCGTGTGAAGCATTTCTGGTGACAAGATCCCTGTTTGTCCCCCATTTCTTCTTTGCAGGAAAAAAAATAAATTCAGTCTCCTAGGCCTTCCCTGAGTTTCAAAGAGCAGACCCAAGCAGTTATTAGTTTAGAGTAGTGGAGGAACGCAGAAACAAAGGAAAAGCAATGAAGTGAGACAGTTTGAAAAATAAAAAGTTCAGTAATAAAAGAGTCTCATTCCAATCCCAAAGAAGGCTGAAACTACCACACAATTGCACTCATCTCACACACTAGCAAAGTAATGTTCAAAATTCTCCAAGCTAGGCTTCAAAAGTACATGAACTGAGAACTTCAAGATGTTCAAGCTGGATTTTAAAAAGACAGAGGAACCAGAGATCAAATTGCCAACATCCATTGGATCATAGAAAAAAGCAAGAGAATTCTGGAAAAACCTCTACTTCTGCTTCACTGGGGGCTTCCCTGGTGGCACAGATGGTAAAGAATCTGCCTGCAATGCAGGAGACACAGGTTCAATCCCTGGGTTAGGAAGATCTCCTGGAGGAAGAAATGGCAACCCACTCCAGTATGCTTGCCTGGAGAATTCCATGGACAGAAGAGCCTGGCAGGTTCTCGATGGACTACATGGTATCGCAAAGAGTCAGGCATGACTGAGCGACTAACACTACTACATTACTACTGCTTCATTGACTACGCTAAAGCCTTTGACTGTGTGGATCCAAACTGTGGAAAATTCTTAAAGAGATGCAGTACCAGACCACTCTGCTTGCCTCCTGAGAAACTGGTATGCAGGTCAAGAAGCAACAGTTAGAACTGGACATGGAACAACAGACTGGTTGCAAATTGGGCAAGGAGTACATCAAGATTGCATATTGTCACCCTGCTTATTTAGCTTACATGCAGAGTACATCATGTGAAATGCTGGACTGGATGAAGCACAAGCTGGAATCAAGACTGCTAGCGAAATATCAATCACCTCGGATATGAAGAGGTTAACCTCTTATGGCAGAAAACAAAGAGAACCTAAACAGCATCTTGATGAAAGTGAAAGAGAAGAGTGAAAAACCTGGCTTAAAACTTAACATTCAAAAGAACGAGGATCCTGGCATTGGGTCCCATCATTTCATGGCAAATAGAAGGGGAAACAGTGGAAATAGGGAAAACTTTATTTTCTTGGGTTTCACTGCAGATGGTGACAGCAGCCATGAAATTAAAAGACGCTTGCTCATGGGAATTTGTCTATGACCAACCGAGACAGCATATTAAAAGAGACATTACTTTGCAAACAAAGTTCCGTCTGGTCAGTGCTATAGTTTTTCCAGTAGTCATGAATGGATGTGAGAGTTGGATTATAAAGAAAACTGAGCACCAAAGAATTGATGCTTTTAAGTTGTGGTGTTGGAGAAGACTCTTGAGAGTCCCTTGGACTGCAAGGATAACAAACGAGCCAATCCTAAATGAAATCACTCCTGAACATTCATGAGAAAGACTGATGCTTAAGCTGAAGCTCCAATGCTTTGGCCACCTGATGCGAGGAACTGACTCATTAGAAAAGACCCTGATGCTGGAAAAAATTGAAGGCAGGAGGAGAAGGTGACAATAGAGTATGACATGGTTGGATGGCATCACAGACTCGATGGACATGAGTTTGGGCAAGCTCCGGGAGTTCATGATGGACAGGCAGTCCATGGGGTCTCAAAGAGTCAGACAGGACTGAGCGACTGAACTGAACTGAACTGAATCCCTCCTTATGAGATAGATATAACGTTATAACACCTATCTTTGAGCTGTATGTAGAAACTAAGATCCCTTCTCAGGTTAAGGATGGTGACTACATGCTAACCACAAGCACAAAGATCCTAGACTGGCTGAAACCAGAAGTTTAATGATTAAAATTACTAAAACACCACCCTGTTAACTTACCACCTACCAATCAGAAGAAAGTTGTGCACCCTCAAAGTCTCCACCCCTATTGCTACCTTTAAAATCCCTTCCCTGAAAGCCAGCAGGGAGTTTGAGTCTTTTGATCATGAGCTGCTCATTCTCCTTACTTGACACAGTGGAAATAAAATCTATACTTTCCTTCATCACAAACTGGTGTCAGTGGGTCAGTTTTGCTCTCCTGCAGGTGAGCAGACCTAAATTCGTTTCAGTAACCTGTATACTGTATTTTTGATAAGAAGCATACACTGGCCATAACTAAATGAGGATGAGACTTTATTCTTCCACATTTCATCTGGAACATATTAGCAGATGGCAAAACTGTGAGCTGTCTACAAATTATAAGTGAAATTTGGTCAAGAAAGCTCAATATTCCTCTGAACACGAACATTTACACTACAGTTTTTTGTGGACTCTAGACTCCTGATCACCTTTTCTTATTTACCCTAAAAAACTGGCAATTGCAATTTCTTTCTCTGTCCCTTTGACATGTAAATCTTCTCTCAAACTCTTGCCAGTGGTTTACAACCCTAGAATATCTTTTTCAAGGACTTGGGAGCCATCCCTTTACAATGTAATAACTGGGAAAAATAGTGTTGTAATCCCTTGGTTTCTATTAATTAGCAAACACACATGACCTAATTGCACTGACCAACCTCACCCCTAACATTCTCTGGTATATTTATACTAGTTGACTCCAGTACTTAAAAATTATATTCCTTTCTGTTTCATTGGAGTTGAGTTCAATCCCTCTTTCTTACCACAATAGTCTTAAATAAAGCCTCTCCTCTTGTTTAAACTGCCTGGGCAATTTTTTTTTTTTTATTTTGTCATAAATGCATAATAACTAGATAACTGATTTATGAATAACTTAATCTACATACTTCATAGGTGACATACTTCATATATATATGACATATATATGTATATATGTCCCATATAATTGAAGTGAAGTGAAGTGAAGTGAAAGTCACTCAGTCATGTCCAACTCTTTGCGAACATATGGGCTGTAGCCTGCCAGGCTCCTCTGTCCATGGAATTCTCCAGGCAAGTATACTGGAGTGGTTGCCATTCCCTCCTCCTGGGGATCTTCCCAACTCATGGATCAAACCCTGTTATCCCACATTGCAGGTGGATTCTTTGCCATCTGAGCCACCAGGGAAGCCCTCCCATATAATCAATCTTCCATTTTTTGACAAATGACTCTTCAAAATCTGTAGTAGATATCATCAAATTCTAAACCCATTTAAATAAATATATATAAAAAATAAAACAAGTGAAAATAAAAAAAATAAATAAACCCACTTAAAATCTCCACTTTAAATGTTTCTTCCATTGTTGTTGTTGTTGTTGCTGACGTAGTTTTTCTCTGTATACATTCATCATATATCTTCACAAAAATTAGGGGAATGTGAAAAAAATCACACAAAATCCTGTTACTATTTCTTTCTTATTTCTTTCTTTGTCAGTGTTGAGATTGCTGAGACATAGTCTATATTATTAAGCAGGAAATTGTACCTTCAGCTGCAAGTAAAATACACCTTATTCAAATTCTTCTAACTCATAGAGGCTTTTGTTAGTTCCATTTTAAGTCCAGAAATAAGCTTTTTAGGGCTGTTGACTGCTCAAAGATTTTATTAATACCTCATCTTCCTGTTTTCCTTGTTAACTCTCCTGACACATGTTTCTGTCCTCATGGCCATGACACGATGGCTGTCAATTCAGTTATTATATCCACATTTGAAAAGTAGAAGTGCAAGGGGTGCACCAGTGACATTGAAGGGTTGAAGGAGTCCTTACAGTAAGCTTCTCCCTTTAATAAACTTTCCTGGAAATTAAGAGTGACTTCACTTTTAATTTTATTAGCCAGAATTAGGCTAAAAGACAAGCCATAGCTACAAGGTATTCTGAGAAGTAAGTCCATTTGTTCAATATCCATGTTAGATGAAGTCAAGAGAGAAAGACTGTGAAGCACTTTGGAATAGTCAATTCACAAAGTCAGCTTTTACATTTTCATTTGTGTTTTATCAGTGTTATGCAAAATAATTTATGTCAAAGCAGGTACATTTTATTTTATTTCAATGGATGTCTCTCTCTCACACGCACACAGACACACACACGCACAGACACACACACACAGACACACACACAATCACAATCACAATCACATTTAAACATCACTGGGTTGGGAAGATCCTGGGCAACCCACTCCAGTATCTTGCCTGAAGAATTCTATGGACAGAGGAGCCTGGTGGGCTACAGTCCATGGGGTCACAAAGAGTTGGACAAGCCTGAGCAACTAATACTTTCACTTTCTATAGTGGCGATATTATAGGCAGAATATGTAAAAAGCGCTTGAAGAGGTAGAAAAAGTTCATTCTTCCTGGACAAGTCAGAAACAACCTCAAAGGGAAGGTCATATTTGGCTAGTCCCTGGGGGTGATATGTTCTCAAGATGGGAATAAAAGGTGATATTAAAGGACATTGCAAGAAGAAAAACAGCATGGATACAAACAAAGCATTGTGCAAGTGCATGGTATGTTCTGGGAGATGTAATTTAAGTTTTCTTATATTTTTTCACACTTTTTAATGTAACACTTCTTAGAAGTGAGTCTTTTTTTATTTTAACTCATTTAATGAGCACTTGGCAAGATGAAAGATATAAGCAGCAAGTAGCACTGAGCTCACTCCCAAGGAATTCATAGTTTCACTGGAAAATATGGCAGTAATATTCCAGGAAACAAAACAGATATTTTGAAATTTTAATAAAGTGACCTCTAGTTAAAAAAATACAAAGCTTTCATTAAGAAAGTTATTGTAATGATATTCTATGCTTATTATTTTGTAAAAAGATACCAGAATATGGTATTGTCCACGTATTTTTTAAAAGATGGCTTCCCAGTTAGTGCTAGTGGTAAAGAGACGGCCTGCCTTTGCAGGAGACCTAAGAATTGTTTGAAAAAGCATTTAAGATCATGAAATGCTAAAACTGCATTGTTATTTCTTATGTATGGGTGAAGTCAGTCTTAATTCCAAATATCTTAACTCTTTTCAAGCTTCATATTCTTTTGCTTTTTAGTAAGTCTTCCAGAGTATTTATTATCTCTTCTCCTAATAAGATATAAAAAATATTCTACTACTCTTTCATCAGAATAGGGGCTACACTTTTGTTATTTTAGTGTCTTTTTATTTCTAAGACACGTGCAGAAAACTAAATGCATAGTAATTAATAGCTAAGCTACTAGATTTTTCTTAGGGATACATTTTCATCCAATACAGAGAATCAACATTTATTTTATTTGGTATAGGTCTCAATATATAATAAAACTATACATTTTATATTGAAACATGTTCACTTTGTAAACTCAAGAACTTTTAGTGAGGCTCCTTTTATGACATGACATTTAATGAAGAAATAATTTTAAAATTTACCTTTAGAAGATTCATCTCGTATAGTCTTACCCATTCTTACTTTCATCTCTTGGGGAAAGCATATCATATATAAGTGCATACTCAGACATACACAGAAATACTCTCTTACTAAAGAGAAAATATGTTAGAATATTAAAACAAAAAATTGAAGATTATTTTTAAAACTTTGAAATTATGATACTCATTGATGTGTGCTTTTGTAAAAAGAGCAGAAAAGCACTGGATTTTTGCAGAAGGAGTTCAGCATACTGACATTTTATAAATTTATTAAAATACTTTTGTGTGCATGTGCATTGTTTGTCTTTACTTCCTTATAACATTACTTGAAGATAAACTAAATATGGGGATGGTTCTTCAGGACAAGAATTTAGGGTTGAGATTCTTTTAATGTGCTTTTAGTTGGAGACATAATTATAAGTTTCAGATGTTTATACAATTCAAGAAAATTGTGTAATGTATGACAAAACAAAACATACGAGCTTCACCGTGTGAATCCACTTCATTTTTGGCAAGTACAAGACTTCCCCCAACAGACTAATTACTAGCTCAGATTGGTTACTTCTGCTCTTCCAAGGTTAATATTGCCATGATTCTGTCATGACAAGCCACTGCAGCCTACTAAGGAGGTGACCAGTTCTTCTCTGATATCCCTAGAATACGGTTCAAAATTTTATAGGAAATAATTTTTATTTTATTAGTTTTCTCTTTAAGGACTTCCCTGGTAGCTCAGCTGGTGAAGAATCTGCCTGCAATGCAGGAGATCCTGGTTTGATTCCTGGGTTGGGAAGATCTGCTGGAGAAGGGATAGACTTTGCACTCATGTTTTCTTGTGCCTCCCTGGCACCTTAGCTTGTAAAGAATCCACTGCAAGGTTGGAGACCTGGGTTCAATCCCTGGATTGGGAAGATTCCCTGGAGAAGGGAAAGGCTACCCACCCCAGTATTCAGGCCTGGAGAATTCCACGGACTAGACAGTCCATGTCGGACACGACTGAGAGACTTTCACTTTCTCTTTGAAATAATGTCTATATCTGAGTATCTCAGCTCATTCTCTGTGTACCATCTCTTTAGTATCATCTCTAATGGGCTTGTGGTGTATGTGTGTGTGTGTGTCTGTGTGTATGCATGTGCTTGTGTGTTCCTCATAGTTTCATGCCTGTTTTAGTCACCTGAGGCCACTGGAAAGGTTTTAAATTTGAGCTGTGTTTGTCTGAGTGATTACTGGTATATTAGAAAGCCTGTTGATGTCAAGCAGCCTAAAGAGAGAAACTATGAACTTGCATTCTTGTAGCTGTTTCCTGTGAGCAAGTGGTAATAAGTTAGAGTTGAAAAGCTCATGGTCTGTTCAGTTCAGTCGCTCAGTCATGTCCCAACTCGTGGAGACCCCATGGGCGCCATGGACAGCACACCAGGCCTCACTGTCCATCATCAACTCCAGGAGTTTACTCAAACTCATGTCCATTGAGTCGGTGATGCCATCCAACCATCTCATCCTCTGTTGTCCCCTTCTCATCCCGCATTCAATTTTTCCCAGCATCAGGGTCTTTTCAAATGAGTCAGTTATTTGCATCAGGTGGCCAAAGTATTGGAGTTTCAGCTTCAGCATCAGTCCTTCCAATAAATATTCTGGACTGATTTCCATTGCTATGGACTGGTTGGATCTCCTTGCAGTCCAAGGGACTCTCAAGAGTCTTCCTCAACACCACAGTTAAAAAGCATCTATCTATTCTTTGGTGCTAAGCTTTCTTTATAGTCCAACTCATACATCCATACATGACTACCGGAAAAACCATAGCTTTGACTAGATGGACATTTGTTGGCAAAGTAATGTCTCTGCTTTTTAATACTCTGTCTAGGTTGGTCATAACTTTTCTTCCAAGGAGCAAGTACTTTTTAATTTCATCGCTGCAGTCACCATACGCTGTGATTTTGGAGCCCCCAAAAATAGTCAGTAACTGTTTCCACTGTTTCCCCATCTATGTGCTATGAAGTGATGGGACCAGATGTCATGATCTTACTTTCAGAATGTTAAGTTTTAAGCCAACTTCTTCACTCTTCTCTTTCACTTTCTTCAAGAGGCCCTTTAGTTCTTCACTTTCTGCCATAAGGGTGGTGTCATCTGCATATCTGAGGCTGTTGATATTTCTCCCAGCAATCTTGATTCCTGTTTGTGCTTCATACAGCCAAGAACTTCTCATGATGTACTCTGTCTATAAGCTAAATAAGCAGTGTGACAATATATAGTCTTGACATACTCCTTTCCCAATTTGGAACCAGTCTGTTGTTTCATGTGCAGTTCTAACTGCTATTTCTTGACCTGCATACAGATTTCTGAGGAGGGAGGTCAGGTGGTTTGGTATTCCCACCTCTTGAAGAATTTTCCAGTTTGTTGTGATCCACACAGTCAAAGGCTTTGGCATAATCAATATGACAGAAGTAGATGTTTTTCTGGAACACTCTTGCTTTTTTGATGTTCCAACGGAGGTTGGCAATTTGATCTCTGATTCCTCTGCCTATTCTAAACCCAGCCTGAACATCTGGAAGTTCAAGGTTCACGTCCTGTTTCAGGGGTCAGGTGCCAGGTTGCTAGAAGTGACTTGGGTCAGGCGCACATACTAGTTGATTGACTGTTCAGATTCTATCAGAACACTTTTGTATCAGTTGAGAGTATGACAGAGACAGTTACAGAGTCACTGTGACAGATATCTTTCAAACTTAGTAAAGACAATAAAATAATCTCATTTCCTTTAAGAAACACCATCAAAAATATGTCCAGCTCTATTTTCAAAACAAACAAATTGGAGGGGGAGTATAAATAACTCAAGAATTATTTAAAATTTAAAGTTAATTACATCTCTGTATTGAGAATAATCAAAACCTTTGTCTCCTTTGGATGAAACATTTTATTTGCACTCTTTCCCAATATTTTGAGATTTTCCATTAGCCACAGATCTAGGATATCTGACAACCAAGTTGCTGATATTTCAAAAATATTATAAAAGTGTTAAAAGAAACCTGGAAAAAACCCCAAATTTTTCTACAGTGAGTTGTATATCAAATAACCTTTAATTATCTCATTTTTTATTGTTTTACTCAGATGTCTTTGTCAGTGATAGTTCTTAGTGACTTTACCCTCTAATGGAATATAACACTTAATAAGTAAACCTGAATAGAGAAGGCCTGGTATCACAAACACAAATCTACTAGTGGATTCCTGATACATCTTCCTGGTTAAATAACAGACCCTGACACCAAATTTTTTCATAAGCACTCACAAACAAACAACAACGACAACAACAAAAAACTAGTGAAAGTAATTAAACCTGATCAGTAAAATAAGTGAGGTATATTTAATAAAACTGAATAAATATCAAATTCTAATGACTATATCACTAATTCAAGGTCTAATATATTTGCTCATATAGAGTACAATTGAAATATTGCAATTCTTCTAAATGGATAAAATCACTAGCAAATTGCAAGGCTGTTTAACAACAGTTCAATATAATCAAACTTTTGAAGACCACAGGCAATAAAAGCATATCATTCACTGGTACTTTGCATCAGCTTTTACAGGATTAAAACACTTCATTTGTCACTCAAAATAAAAATACTTAAAAAATACTGTCTGACTTAGAATTTCTAAGCCAAGAGGTGTCTCTGTTCATGTTTCAAACTTTCTTGACTCTTCAGTCTAGCACTGCATATAATTTTAAAAAGCATCCCTAATTTTTCTTTCAGAATTTTGTTATCAATGCTGATATTATAACTTCACTTAACATTAAAACTGTTGAAATTTTACCACAGGTCTTGCATAATAAATATTCCATCTGCCAACTGTCATTTTACCTTTAATCTATGTGTTTTTATACGCAGTTATATTATTAAATTTCTATACACTTGAAATGTACTCAGCTATTTTATCTAGTCTTTCTGTGGTTCGGATAGATTCTCTAGGTGGTAAATTATTTTAAATTCATGGAAACCTGTTTCATTGATTAGAATATGTTTTGTCTTGGTATGTCTTATGTGGATTTAAATGGGCTGTGCATTCCTATACTGTTGAATAGAATTTTTAAAATGTCAGTTAGGTTAAATCAATTGATAATTTGTGCTAGTATTCTAACTGCTTACTGATTCTGTTGTCTAATTGTTTTAATGAAAACTGAGAATAATGGTGAAATAGTCAACAATATGTGAGCATTTATCTATGGCTTTTTCCAGATATACAAAATTTTGTTCTATGTTTTGAGACTGCAATTGGGTACTTAATAATTTTAGCACAGTGTCTTCTTGATAAACTGATCTTTTATTACAATGCACTGTGCCTCTTTATCCTTGGTATTATTCTTTGAGTTCTAGCTTATCTGATATTAATATAATTTTAAGATGACCTTTTTATTAGTGTTGCATAGGATATATTTTCAACTACTTAATCTACATCTGTAGATTTAAATAGTGTAGATACCATATAGTAGATTAGCTTCTCTTTCAATCCAGTTTGACAGTCTGTTTTTTTTTATTTGGGCTATTTGTATCATTTATATTAACTTTAATTTTGGATGCATTTAAGTTCAAGCATGGCTTCCCAGATGACCCAGTGGTAAAGAATCTGCCTGCCAATGTAGGAGATGCGAGAGATGCAGGTTAGATCCCTGGGTTGGGAAGATCCCCTGGAGTAGGAAATGGCAACTTGCTCCAGTATTCTTGCCTCGAAAATTATACGGTCATAGAAGACTGGCAAGCTCCTTGTCCATGTGGTTGCAAAGGGTCAGACATGACTGAGCGACTGAACACATAAGTTCAGTGTCATTATTTTACTATGTTCTCTTAAAAATATTTTATTTTCCTGTCTCCTTTTAGATCAACTTTAAAAAAAAAAAAAGAATAGTTTGGTATTTTACTATATGTATACAATTGATTTCTCAGCTCTTCTTCATTGTTTGATTCTTATTTTTCTGGTGGTTACACTAGATTACACTAGATTTTCAATGTGTGTTTTAGTTTTCTACAACACACCTTCAAGAAATATTATACTTTTTTGCACAAAATGGAAAAGCCTTACAAAAATGTGAATCTTGTCTCCTTTGTCTCCCATAATTTTACCAAAAGCACAGGCAACAGAAGCAAAAACAGACAAATGAAATACATCAAGCTTAAAAACTCTTAACATTACAGAAATAGTCAATGGATTGAAAGGTAGTTTATAAAATAGAAGAAAATATTTTCAAATTGTATATCTTATAATAGACATACAATAGGAAAGATATACAGTAGATATAAAAATAGGTAAACTCTTACAACTCAACAACAACAATAATAATAGTAATAATAATAAACCCAATTAAAAATAGGAAAAGGACTTTGTCATTTCTCCAAAGAAGACACACAATGAAAAATAAGTATATAAAAAGATGTTCAGTACTATCACCAGTGAACCACAAGTGCAAGCACAATGAAGTATCTCACATCTCTTATAAGAACTACTATTTAGGGAATAAAAAGGATAATAAGTATTTGTAAGCATGTGGAGAAACTGGAACCAAGTATATACCCTGTTGGAGGAAATGTGAAGTTTTGAATATGCAACGGAAAACAGTATGGAGATTAATCAAAAACTTAAAACTGTCCATTAATCCCATTTCCCTATATATATCCAAAGGAACTGAAAACAACATCACAAAGAGGTATGTGCACTCCCATGTTCATTGCAGCATTTATTCACAAAATCCAAAACATGAAAATAGACTAAATATCCATCCATAGATGAATGGATTAAAATAATGTGACACATGCACACACACACACACACACACACACACACACATACACACACACACACACACACAATGGAAAGTTATTCAGCCTTAAAAAAAAAAAAAGAAAAGAAATCCTGCCCTCTGCAGTAATGTGGATGACCTTGAGGATATTCGGCTAACTGAAATGAACCAGTCACAGAAAGAAAACTGTATTTTTCCACTTATATTATCTAAATTGCTGAAATGCATAGAGACAGAAAGTAAGATGGTGGTTGCCACAGCCTGGGGATAGAAGAAAACAGGAGAGGGAAAGTGTTGTTCATTGATTATGGAATTTCAATTCTGCTAGATGAAATAATTCTAGAGACCTGCTTTATAATATGAATATTATGAACAGTACTAAACTATACACTTTAAAACTATTAAGATGGTACAGTTTATATTTTACAATAGTAAAAAAAATTAATAAAATATAACAATAAATAAAAATAATAATATGGGAACTATATATGGAATCTCTTGGTATTATCTTCTCAAAATTTCTCACTGTAAATCATGTTTTAAAATAAATATCTAATGTTAAAAATATTAAAATCTAAATTTGAAGGTAAGTGCATAAGAAAAATATAGACATTTAAAAAGCAAATGTGGAAAAGCATTTTAAAAATGATTCCCTGTGTATGATCTATTCATTCACTATGAGCATTTCAGTAAAGCCATCCATATCTTTTTAAGAGGTGATCAGGTAGCAGACATGCAAATGGTATCTAGAGAAGGCTTTGGGGACCTGTACTGCACAGGACAACATAGGTGCTCAGCATAGCAAATTCATATGAGGGCAATGGAAGAAAATCATGTGGAAGAAATAAGAGAAGGGAATTGATATGAGGAAGATGAGGAAGGGCCAAGTAGGGGTTATAGTGTGAACGGCCATGAATGGTATGCTCAGTATTTGGCCTTTACCCTGTAGTATATGGCACTGTTGGGGAATATTTGTAGGGGATATTGTGTATAACCCCCAAATCCATTTCAGTCTTTCCTATTGGGTAGCAGTAAATATATCTGGGGAAATGACCATCAGCCCCAGAAGTGGGTACCAATGAGCTGTCGGTCATCCCATATGCCTTACTCTTTTGATATAGGGATGGAAACACCCAAGTAAATTTGATTCAGTGAAAGAAAGGAAAGGTTTATCAGTGGCTTCAGTATGCAAAGACAAATTAACACTTTAGATGAATCAGAAATCTTGGGATGCTGGCTGCTCAGGCAGCCATCTAAAACCATAAGGGGAAGAATTCAAGCTAAGAAAGTAGAGCTAATAAAGCTGCAGTGATCACATTGGGCACAAATTTCAAACTACCACTGTACTTTCAGTGCCGTGGGGCAATGGAATTCCTCATTGTCAGATTCAATATGAATCACACTTCTATTTCTTGAAACTCAAAACATCTTACCTAAAAAATGTTTGGGCAAGAAAAGATAACAATAAATGATTATTTTAAAAATAGTCATATTTTATATGCACTTTAATTAGAAAATGAATGCATATTATTATATTAGTATTCTATGCTGCATAACGAATTACCACAAACAGAATTTTAAATAGCCTAAATTTGTTATGTCACAGTTCTAAAGGTTGGAAGTCTGGGCACAGTTTCTCTGCTTCAGAGGGTTCACAAATCCAGGTTCACACAACACAGATGACCTTACAAAACAGTGCTGAGTAAAAGATGCAAAATAGTGCATACTGTACTATTCCATTAAATGAATTTCAAGACTAGTGAAGTCTAATTGTGATAGAAATTAGGAAGTGACTATCATCCAGCATGAAGACTGGTGTGAAAGAGGGTGGCAGAAAGAAAATTTTCTAGGTGATAAAATTGTGCAGTGTCTGGATTCTTAAAATTTAATTTGATAATATTTTGTTAATAATTTTTCCATGTCTGTTCATGAGAAATATTGGGTGTCATCTTCATTTCCAATAATGACATTGTCAACTCTGGGTTCTGATGTTAGCATCAAAGATATATATGAATGTTTCTGTGAGAATGATATTGTCTCCTTTTCTGGTGTTTGAGACTTTACCAATAAAATTATAAATACTAAATTTGGTATTCTTAACAAAGAACTATTTAAATTTTCTATCTGTGCATGTGCTTTAGAGAGAGTGTGTGTGTGTGTGTGTGTGTGTGTGTGTGTGTGTTTATGTCTGTGCCATGTTTAATGAGTAATGAGCAAGCTTTCCTAATTTATATTCACCTAATCCCAAACAATTTTACCAACATAATAAAATTTGTAGGACTGATACATACTTGTATTTTTTTCTATTTTGTTTATAGCCAAACTTAGTGAATTAAAAATGTAATCTATATATAGTACTACTATATTCTTTTTTTTTTTTTTAATTACTGTTTAGGAAATGCAAGAGTGAAGTCATTGGAATTTTTCCTTCAATTTTTCCTATCCAAAAGAAAGTTGTGTGTGTGTGCTCAGTCATGTCTGACTCTTTGCAGCCCCATGGACTGGGATCTGTCAGATTCCTCTGTCCATAGGCTATTCCAGGCAGGAATTCTGGAGTGGGTTGCCATTTCCTGCGGGGGATCTTCCAACCCAGGGATCAAACCTGCATTAGCAAGCGGGTTCTTTACCACTAGCACTACCTGCGAAGACAAAAGGAAGCTGCGTGTATGCAACTATAAGATAAGGTTATACATATTAAAGTTAGTAATTTGCACAATTCAATAATTTGCCAACTAAGTGATGCAACAAAAATCCATATTTTTACTATTCTATATGTAAATATGCATCACATCAGGTCATGTCTGTACCTGGCTTATTTTTGACAAGTACAGAGAGCTCTCATCTCTAACTTCAGGGAAAAAACTGGCCTTCACATATTAGTCAACAGTTTAGACTAACCCAATTTCTTTTAAATATATAACACATATCTTTAAGAATTTTCTTTTGCACTTCTTTTGCACTATCTTTGCTGGCATATTTGCATTCATCAACAACATTCTAAGACAATATTTTATTCCATAAATTTGTCTACTACAGAAATTTTAAATGCAGTAATTTTTTTAATAAGGGAATTTTTGTGCTGGCTACTTTCCTGCATACCTCTGAATTCACATTAAGAAATTCTGATTAAGAATAGAGTGGTCTGGTTTATAGTCTTTCCATTTGTGATATAAAGACACAGGGACCATTCATAGACCAGTTCTCTGCTATTAGAAAAGAATAAGGTTGGTAAAATACATGTTTCATATAAAACATTGCAGTAGAATCAGCTAATGCAACCTTGTGCAAAATGTAGGCTTGCCATTCAAATAGAATGTCCCCAAACTTGTGTGACACCCTATTCCTGAACTAAAAACAGCAAAACAATAGAAATACATTATGAAACATGATTTGTTTTTGTTGCTTTATGATCAACTCAATCTTTATAGAGACTCTTTTAATATATTCTAACAACTATTTTTATTACCTTTATAAAAGGACCTATCAAGCCTCACTTCCTTTTACTCTTTTGTTTTCATTAAAAATTAAGAATCTACCCTGAAAATAAGAATTGTTAGTTATTACTCATTATTGGCTGAACACTGCAGCAATTTAAGAATCCTAGACAATTCTAAGCACTGATTCTTTGTTATAATAAAGAATAGACATAAATAGGGAAGAGTCTGTATTGTCAAAGTGGATATTACTTTTTAGCACATTGACTACTCTATATGTTTGTCACAATTACGGCTTTTTGGCTTATAATCCACAAACTAAAAGTGCTGAAATTGGCTTTGACAGGCCCAGCTAATTGGCTCCCAAGGAGCTGGTATGTTCTGTCTCGTGAACAGTCCATGAAGTACACAGCCACTTGTCCAAACAATGCACAGGGCTAATTATAAAGCAGCGGGAGATACCACATAGTAATAGGCCATGCACTGTTATTAGTACATAATAATTCCATATTCAAATCATCAATTACAGTACTCTTGCTACCTTGAAGAAATAGTATTGTGCAGGAATGATTACTTGGGGACCTTCTGTGACTAAAAGCCATGTTATTTTTATTGTTTCAAATGACTAATTGTTATTTTCCCTAGGGCATTAGATATACTAACACCAAAAACAAACAAAAATTAAAGAAAACAAAAAAAGAAACAAAGAAAAGTATCTTTCTGCTCTGCAATCAGAAAAAGAAATATGATTCAAAATCTATTTATTTGAAAAGTAGAGTGTTACTGATCAATTTTATTCTTTGCACTTTATCATGCTACAATGTTTTATTAAATTCAACTTATAACCAATTTAGAAAATATTAAAGGCATTATTAATAATAAGTTTAATAAATATTTATGTACTAACTATACCAATACATGCATATCAAAGATGCCATTACTATCATTCTTTCAGAATGATCAATTTATATTCTTACAGAAGTGTTCTGCTTTAGCTTAGTAAATTATTTGAAAGTAATAAGTTCAAAAAAATTTTTTAAGCTCAATTTATTCCAGACTAAGTCTAAGAATTTTTTCTGCTTACTTAATTACCTTCTTTCAACAATTCATTATACTATCAGATTCAGTCTTATCCCAGACTTGTTTGATCTTGGTTTGGGGTCATTAACTCTGATCGGCTCTTGTCTTTAAGTGAAAACATGAAAATTCTTGTCATTAGGCACCCTTCTAAAGTTTTTCTTTCTTCTTTTCACTTGTTTTTCTTAAAAAATAAACGTCAATATTGTTCTTTAATTATAATTTAAGCCACATATGTTTCAAAACATAGCTTTATCCTTACCTGCTAAAACAGAGTATAATTCTTTCGTTCTTATCCACTTTAGTAATATTAGAATTTCTCCTTAACTAAATGGCTGGAATTCAGTGGGGAAATAGAAATGAAGACAAAGTGAGACAATATACATAAGAAGGGCCATCTCACAGATTTTGTATTTTATAAAATGAAGGACTCATGCCATGAATGGGTTGACTGAGGAATTTCAATTCTCTGTAGTTGTTCAAAAAATTCAAAAGGATAAGCAGACCAGTATATATGTTTGTTATATGAATCATTTTACTTTACAAATGTGATTTCTGTTAAAAATTATTTACCTATTAATTGCTATTTATCGAAAACAATTTAGAATTTGCCCACATAAAAATGATCCTATAAGATGAGTTTTGAAGTTACACCTCTCCTTGTGTGATCAAAGGGGACTTAAAAAATTAATTAAAAAAAATTGTTTCTGTGATTGTGATCTGGATTTCTAAAATCCCCGTATCCTAACCATAACTATTTTCTATGACTTTTTAAACATTATGAATATTCTTGAAGCAGAAATAATACTCAACTTGGGGCCACATTTTCACAGAGCTTAAGCCATAATTCAAAATTATTCATTAGGTTAGTTAACATGTTGAGAAAATTTCACGAGACAGTCAGGGAGATTTATGATTTATTGTCCAGTGCCTATTTCTACTGTTTATTTGAACAATAATTGGAAGTTATCCAAATCCTGTAAATCTATATCTTTTCAGTAGTATCTAAGGATTAGATGTGCTTTGGAACTGGAAATAATTGGGTCTTATGCATTTAAGCCAATAACAAGTTCTAGGCCTTCATGCAAATTTCATTTTGATAGGGGCTTTTTGTGTTGTCTAGCTAACTACATCTAATTGTTACATCTTAAAGATGGTTAATTTGCATTAACCATAAGGTGCCACCACATCTTAAAAGTGAAAAGCAATCCAAGGAATAGGAAGACATATTTACAAAACATATATCTGATAAGGAACTAATATCTGAAATATATAAAAACTCCCCTATAGTTCATCAGCACAAAAACCAATCCCCAAACTATGATTATACAAGTAAAGGACTTGAATATATATGTCTCCAGAGAAAACATACAAGAGGCCAAAAATTTTAAAGTGTGTAAAAAGATGTTCAACATCATAAAAATCTTCCTATAAATTCATTTTACTGCCTCATCACCGTTCATTGAAACTATCATACATTTTCCTATGTACCGCATTATCATACATGTAATTAATAGTCCAGTGAATGAGGTTGTTTTGTTCCAGTGGTGATTTACCTGTTTGCCTGTTTACAACACCACCCTCTTTCATTTATTGTTGCATTTGATACATAGAACAATATATTGTTGTTGTTCAGTGGCTAATTTGCATCCAACTCTTTGTGACCACATGGACTGCAGCATTTCAGGCCTCCCTGGTGCAATAAATAGGAGTACAAATATTTTATATTAGTTCTTATTTTTTGAAGTTGTTTGGATATTATTGGTTCTTTGTATTTCTGTACATATGTTAAAGTCAGGCTTTCATTTTCACAAAAAGTGGGATTTTTATTAGGATAAGATGAAATCTATAAATTGCTTCAGGGATAACTGACGATTTGGAGTAATATGAATATGAGTTGTTAGTGGCTTTATTGTTGAGTTTTTGATGTTTTTGATACAGCTTTTAATGCTATCACTATGATCATTAATTAATAATGCAAATTAAGTTTGAATACCAGTCTATAATTTAATCATTGTGCTAAATTAATATATCAGTCCTATAGTTCATCTGCAATCTTTTCAGATAGTCTGTATACAAAATCAAGATATATGAAAACTTACAGCTTTATTATTTCCTTTCCAATATTTATGTGTCCCATACTTTTGCTCATTTTCTCACATTGCCTTGGAGCTGTAAGAAAGTGTTAAATAGAAATGGGCATCATGCCAAGTTTCTGAACTAAAAGGGAATTTCTTTTTGTTTCACTAAAAAGTATGATATTTGTTCTAATTTTTTGCAGACATCCTTTACCAGATTAAAGGTATGTTTTTATATTCTTTTTGGGAAGTGAAAACTTTAATGTGCAACAATAGAGTGTTTTATAAAATGCTTTCAGCATTAAATACCATTTCCTTCCCATCATGTTAATGCAGAGAATTAAAATAATATTTTGATTTTTGGATGATAAACCAACATGCATTCCTAAAATCAACCATAAAATTGAGCACAATGCACTATCATTTAAATATATATATGCATATATGCTAAGTTGTTTTGGTTGTGTCTGACTTTTTGTAACCCCATGGACTGTAGCCTGCCAGGCTCCTCTGTCCATGGGATTCTCCAGGCAAGAATACTGGAGTGGGTAGCCCTTCCCTTCTTCAGGGCATCTTCCCCACCCAGGAATCAAACCAGGGTGTCCTGCATTGCAGGAGGATTCTTTACCAACTGAGCTACCAGGGACGCCTTCCTTCTCCATATATATAAATAGGTATATATAGATAGAGATAGAGATAGAGATGATAGAGATATGTGTGCATGCTAAGTCACTTCAGTCACGTCTGACTTTTTGCAATCCCGTGGACTGTAGCCCACCAGGCTCCTCTGTCCATGGGATTCTCTAGGCAAGAATACTGGAGACAGCTGCCATGCCCTCCTCCAGGGGATCTTCCCGACCCAGGGATCAAACCCAGGTCTTTTACATCTCCTGCGTTCCCAGGTGGGTTCTTTACCACTAGCGCCACCTGGGAAGCATATATATATATATAATGAACTAATATCTGAAATATATAAAAACTCTCCTATAGTTCATCAGCAACTATATATATATATATATATATATATATATATATATATATATATATATATATATATATATATATATCAGTTCAGTTCAGTCGCTCAGTTGTGTCCGACTCTTTGCGAAGCCATGGACTGCAGCATGCCAGGCTTCCCTGTCCATCACCAACTCCTGGAGCCTACTCAAACTCATGTTCATCTTGTCGGTGATACCATCCAACCATCTCATCCTGTCATTCCCTTCTCCTCCCGCCTTCAATCTTTCCCAGCATCTGGGTCTTTTCAAATGAGTCGGTTCTTTGCATCAGGTGACCAAAGTATTGGGATTTCAGCTTCAGCATCAGTCCTTCCAATGACTATTCAGGACTGATTTCCTTTACGATCAACTGGTTGGATCTCCTTGCAGTGCAAGGGACTCTCAAGTCTTCTCCAACACCACAGTTCAAAAGCATCAATCCTTTGACACTCAGCTTTCTTTATAGTCCAACTCTTACATCCATACATGACTACTGGAAAAACCATAGCTTTGACTAGACAGATCTTTGTTGGTAAAGTAATGTCTCTGCTTTTTAATATGCTTTCCAGGTTGGCCATTGCTTTTCTTCCAAGGAACAAGTGTCATTTAATTTCATGGCTGCAGTCACCATCTGCAGTGATTTTGAAGCCCAAGAAAATAGTCTGTCACTATTTCCATTGTTTCCCCATCTATTTGCCATGAAGTGATAGGACTGGATGCCATGATCTTAGTTTTCTGAATGTTGAGTTTTAAGCCAACTTTTTTACTCTCCTCTTTCACTTTTGTCACTTTCGTGTGTGTGTGTGTGTGTGTATACACATACTAGTTTTTGTTTACTTACTGTGGTACCTGCGCTTGTGAGATATTAGCCACTGATATTCCTCTGTGCACTTAAAAGTGTTTGGCCAAAAGTGAATGATGGCCTCTTATAACATATTTGCATTTTTTATCTTATATATTCCATGAAATAATTTATAAACTACATTTTGTATTCATTCAAAAGTAAAGACTTTTAAGGAATCTCCACACTCTTTTTCCATAGTGGATGTACTAGTTTGCATTCCCACCAACAGTGTAAGAGGGTTCCTTTTTCTCCACACCCTCTCCAGCATTTATTGCTTGTAGACTTCTGGATAGCCTCAAAAAACTGGAACTAGAACTGCCATATGACCAGCAATCCCACTCCTGGGCATACACACCAAGAAAACCAGATCTGAAAGAGACACGTGTACCCCAGTGTTCATCGCAGCACTGTTTATAATAGCCAGGACATGGAAGCAACCTAGATGCCCATCAGCAGATGAATGGATAAGGAAGCTGTGGTACATATACACAATGGAATATTACTCAGCCATTAAAAAGAATTCATTTGAATCAGTTCTAACGAGATGGATGAAACTGGAGCCCATTATACAGAGTGAAGTAAGCCAGAAAGATAAAGACCAATACAGCATACTAAAACATATATATGGAATTTAAAAAGATGGTAACGATAACCCTATATGCAAAACAGAAAAAGAGACACAGATGTACAGAACAGACTTTTAGACTCTGTGGGAGAAGGCGAGGGTGGGATGTTCAAAGAGAACAGCACTGAAACAAGTATACTATCAGGGTGAAACAGATCACCAGCCCAGGTTGGATGCATGAGACGGGTGCACAGGGCTGGTGCACTGGGAAGACCCAGAGGGATGGGATGGAGAGGGAGGCAGGTGGGGGGATCAGGATGCGGAACACATATAAATCCATGGCTGATTCATGTCATTGTGTGGCAAAAACCACTACAATATTGTAAAGTAATTAGCCTCCAACGAATAAAAATAAATGGAAAAATAAATAAATAAAAGTAAAATGAAAAAAAAAAAAAACAAAAGTGAAGACTTTGAGTTGTTTCCTTTCTTAAGTAGGATCACGTATTTAATTTTCTTGTTAATTTTAGTGACATATTTATAATGATGTTCCCTTTGCTATCTTCATAATGGTAATCTGTGCTTGCTTTCATAATTATTTTTTTCAGATTTGTAACGGGTTTTTCAGGTTGGTTTTTTAAGACTTGCAAAATTTTACCACTCAGATTGGTGATGTTTCTCATTGCCTAATCTCTTTGCCAAATTGTTATTAGATTTATTAAAAGATATATTGATAAAAGTTTCCTATCTCAATTTGGATTTGTCTAGTTCTCAATTTACAGGTACCCTCTACTTTTAAAAAGTTTGGTTTGCATATTTTCACTTTTTATAGCTTTTTATTTTGTATTGAGGTATAGCCATTTAGCAAACGACATTTTGATAGCTTCAGGTGAACAGAGCAGACTGTCATACATACCCAAGTACCCATCCTCACCCACACTCCCCTCCACTCCTGGCTGCCACATATCATCGAGCAGAGTTTCACATGCTATACAATAGAACTTTGTTGACTATCAATTTTAAAAACAGCAATGTGTACATGTCCATCTGAAACTCTCTATGTATTCATTCCCACCATCCTTCTCCCTGTCAACCAGAAGCTCTTTTTCAAGAGCCTGACTAGTACCTGTTTTCACTGCATGCTTAGTCGTTCAGTCTTGTCCAACTCTTTGCGATCCCATGGACTGTAGCCCACCAGGTTCCTCTGTTAAGGGGATTCTCCAGGCAAGAATACTGGAGTGTGTTGCCATTTCCTTCTCCAGGAGATCTTCCCAACCCAGGATCAAACCCGAGTCTCCTTCATTGCAGGCAGATGCTTTACCATCTGGGCTGCTAGGGAAGCCCTGCTTTCACTAGCCAAAAGAAAATATACCTTTTTGTACTAGCCAAAAGAAATCTGGGGGCTTCTCTGGCAATCTAGTGGTTAAGACTTCAGGCTTCCAAACAGAGGGTGAGGATTTCATTCCTGGTGGGGAACTAAGAATCTGTACATCTATATGCTCTGTGGTGTGGCAAAAAAAAAAAAAAAGAGGCTATTTTGCTTTTATTAAAAATTAATTGCTTCTTTGTTTTATACCATTTTGGCTTATGAAAGTGTTTAGAGGACTGCTTTACTTTAGGATAGTGGGGGAAACCTGTATTTCATTACATATTGTTATATTTCATCAGTTTTTCAGTGCTCAGCTTTCCTCACATGTATAGTGTGTATATGTTGATCCCAGACTCCTAATTTATCCCTCCTACTCCACATTTGCCCTTTGGTAACTGTAAGCTTGTTTTCTAAATTAGTGAACCTGTTTCGATTTTGTAAATAAGTTCATTTGCAGGCTCACTTGCTCAATCCTGTCCATCTCTTTGCAACCCCATGGATTGTAGCCTGCCAGGCTCCCCTGTCCATGGGTTTAGCCTAGCAAGAATACTGGAGTGGGTTGTCATTTCCTCCTCCAGGGGATCTTCCCAGCCCAGGGATCAAACCCAGGCCTCCTGAGTCTTCTGCATTGGCAGGTGGATCCTTTACCATTAAGCCAGCTGGGAAGCCCCAATAAGTTTATTTATATCATTTTAAATTTGATTCCACATATGAGTGATATGATATTTCTCTTTCTTTGACTAACTTCACGTCTTTGAAGGATATATAAAGGAGTAAACAATTTCATCTTAAAGCTCATTTTCTTTCAGCTCTTTAATAATGTAATTTCTTTGTCTTCTGGCTTCCATTACTTTTCTTGAGAATTAAGCAACCAATCTTATTTTTCTTTTTTGAAGGAACTATTTTTCTCTGTATACTTTGTTTTGGGCATTTAACATTTTACCCTGATACATCTTGGTATCTTTGGCTTTTTTATTTACTTTTCCTAGATTTATAGTGCCTCTTGAATCTGTGGTGTAATATTTTCTGTTTTGGAAAGTTATTCAATCAGTTCAGTTCAGTCGCTTAGTCATGTTCGACTCTGTGACCCCATGGACTGCAGCAAGCCAGGCTTCCCTGTCCATCACTAACTCCTGGAGCTTACTCCAACTCATGTCCATTGAGTCGGTGATGCCATCCAACCATCTCATCCTCTGTCATCCTCTTCTCCTCCCACCTTCAATCTTTCCCAGCATCAGGGTCTTTTCCATTGCATCAATTCTTCACATCAGGTGGCCAAAGTATTGGAGTTTCAGCTTCAGCATCAGTCTTTCCAATGAACATTCAGGACTGATTTCCTTTAGGATTGACTGGAAAATTATTAGCAACTATTTATTTAAATGTTGTGTCTGTGCCATTTTTTTCTGTAACTCAGATTGTACATCTCATTTACAGGCATTTATGACTTTATGCTTTTTGGATTTGGCATAATTTTTATCTTTATTTAAAAAAAATAAAAGGGTGGGTTTGGGACTCCATGCTATTGCCTGCAATGTGGGAGACTTGGGTTCGATCCATGGGTTGGGAAGACCTCCTGGAGAGGGAAATGGCAACCCACTCCAGTATTCTTGCCTGGAGAATCACATGGACAGAGGAGCTTGGCAGGTTACAGTCCATGGGGTCATAAAGAGTCAGACATGACTGAGAGACTAAACACAGCACAGGGCATATATGTGGTTGCTGTCCTATCATTTCCTAAACAGAAAATACACAGTGGTTTTATAACTACATGTAATGTCCAATTTTGACTTATCAGTTTGTTCACTGTGCTCATTAGGAAACGTGCAGGTATTCCTTACCCTAGTATGCAATATGATATAGCCTAGCAGTGAATGTGTTTTCTGTAACTCCAAAAATTCAAGGAAGATGAAAGATTTAACAGTGTATAATCTGTAGTGAAGATAGTGGTTGGCATTAATACTTGAGCAAATTTTCTAAAAAAATGAGTAGCTAATAAAACTTCTGTTAGCACCATGTTCATACTGAAATGTCTGCACTATTTTCCCATTATTGTTATAGAGTACAAAATTGGACCCAAGACTTTTTTTTAACAAAATATAGTAAGTAGGCAACTAAGTTTCTTTTTTTTTAAATATGGAATTTAGTATTGTGTTTTGGAATATATCTGTGTAAATAATAGATTATTAGGTAAGAATACATTCCTTCTGTAGAATTCTATTTTAACAGACTATCTCTTCTTGTGTGTTACAAACCACCCAAAAATGAAATGCCTTAAAAAAAAAAAAAAACTTTTTTTTCTTTTAAAGATAATGATTCTTTGGGCAAAAAATTGGGGCAGGGCTCAGCAGAGAAAACTTGTCTGTGCTCTGTAAAGAATTGGCTTGGACAGTTCAACTGGGGTTGTGAGATCTAATATGACCTATTGACACAGTAGGCATGGGTGGAACTCTGAGCTCTCACTTCTGTTTTGTTTTGTTTTTTTCAATACTAAAGGGTGCTTTTTCCTTCATGGTATTTCAAACTCCAGAGTCTCTTCAGTAGCATGTATAAACATTTATACAGTGGCTTAAGATTTTAGGAGGGCAAAAATGAAAGTTATAAGGCCTCTTAAATCGTTGCCTTCCAAGTGGACAGGGCTATTTCTGGTACATTATTTTGGAAAAAACAGGTCTTAAAATCATATTCAAGATGAACAGGGGTAGACTTTATTTGCTGTTGGAAGAAGTGAAAAAGTCACATAGGAAACCAGTTTACAAAATATGAAAGATTCCTGGAGTCATCTTTGGAAAAAATCTTTGAACACTATGTTTGAAAATTTATATATATTATAATCATGCTTCTCTCTTTGACTTAAAAAATCACACATGCACACACTACACATATATGTATATATACCTTATAAGTACATATATATAGGTATATTACATGAGTATTTACATACAGTCAGTTCTTATTATTCATGGCAGTTATTTTCCATAAAGTTGTCAAGAACATTGAATTAAAGACTATTGAAACTGCTTTACAATATATACAGGGTTATCTTCCTAGGAGCCTCTGTTCTCAATATTTTCATCAAGCAATCAGTATACAACCTTGCTTTGCATGTGTTTCTGTTAAAAAACAATTTATTCACTATTTATTGTTGATTAATTAACACTAAACTCACATCTAATGACTTCCCTGGTGGCTCAGAAGGTAAAGCGTATGCCTACAATGCGGGAGGCCTGGGTTCGATCCCTGGGTCAGGAAGATCCTCTGGAGAAGGAAATGGCAACCCACTGCAGTACTCTTGCCTGGAAAATCCCATAGATGGAAGAGCCTGGTAGGCTACATTCTGTGGGGATGCAGTCGGACACGACTGAGTGACTTCACTTTACCGTACCTTACCTCACATCTAATACCTCTATAACTTATGCCTGAATGAAACTGGTATAACCAGAACTAATCAGATTTATTTTCTCTATAAGGTACATTACAGTCTTGTTACACTTAGGAACACTAGGCAGTACTATTGAGGGCCATTTTAAGCAGTGAAATCACTAACACACACACAGACTCGGTAAACAAGCTACCACAAAATTTTTCAGATAACCTGTTCAGAATATTTTTTAGTTAGAATTAAATTGTCTATGATGCAGAACACTTGTAACAGTATATGGATTCATGTAATTTGTGATATTGTGTCATGTGAACTTTACATTAGATAGTTACAAAGAATTTACTGAAAAAATAAAGCTAGTAGTCCTGACTTTACATTTTAGTCTTAAAATTATATCTTACTTGTGATACTGTTGCAAAAAAACCTTCATTGTTCTGGTCAATTCCCCTTTATAAAATTCTTTCAAAGTAGTTATTTTATCTATCCTAATCTTTTTTACTGTTAAGTCCATCCTTGAATAAACATAAGAGGAAAATCTTTGTTATGAAATTATATTTAAAACAATGCATCTTATCCCAATTTTTGATAACTATTTATGTGCACTCATAGCTTAATATGAGTCAAATCTCCCAATTATTTCTGTTAGTATATCTATTTTTTAGTACTGGAAAACACTTTAAATTATTTGTAATTTTATTGAACAATTATATAACCAGAGCGAAATTAGTCAAATAGAGCTGAAAATAATATTTAAAAAAGAAGTCACTTTCCTTATTATCCTAATTTTCCTATTATTATCCTAATTTTTTAGGATATTTATTTAGGAAATATTATCCTAATATTTCCTTATCCTAATTTTCCAACAGTGTGGAGAAAAATATTTAAACAAGAAAAGTCACAGAAAACTGAATATCTCTGATGCACTATATTGCTGGAAAAAATCTGAAGATAAAACAAAGGTAAAACTCAGGCAAACAGATCTAGGAACTATGGATCAGTGGATACAATACAGAATATAAAAAGAAAAAACCTGGATGTCAGCACACACCTTCAAACACTATGCATAATCTCCTTTCTTTTGATTCATTAGTTTTAGAAATTACCAATTAACTTTATATTATGATATGTGGGGATTTTTTATAACAGATTATTATTGAAAATTCTGTCTGAATTCAGATGCATCACTACTGTTTTCTATATTTTATTAGCTATTGAACATCTCAATGCTATTTATTCCTATTCATTTTATGGTGTCTCTTGCTTAAGTTTTATTAGAAAGCTCCTTTGACATTTTGTGAAGAATCTCAGTGTGGTAAAGGATCAATACGCAAACCATATAGGGAACTTTTACAACTCATTCAATAGCAAAAACACAACTCAGTTAAACAATGGGCTAAGGAACTGAATAGACATTTCTCCAAAATTGCTTAAATCAGCCTCAGGTAAATTTTCCCAAAGACAAAGATTCAAACTATCTTTTACTTTCATTCTGCACCTTATATTGCCTCCTACTGAATAGTCTGAGTCAAGAAATAAAACTGAGTCATCCATAAAACTCTAGGAGTTCTCCATATTCTAAAACCGCTTCTTCAAACTGGGATATGGTTATCTCTCTGTATACACCAAGACTTTACCAAATGTGTGCAGCATGAATAATATGATGGAATATATATTCTGAATCCCCTAGTTTTCTTAAAAATGAAGCACCTAAAATTCACTTATGATTGAGGCATCATGCTAGACCTGTTCCAATTCCTCTTTTGAAATTACCCTCCACTAGTGTAACATAAAGAGAATTTTTTTTTACCCATCCCAACATACCTTGTGGCATTTCTTCATGAATAAACAGCATTTAAAGAGCATTAAAACTTCTAACATCAAAATATATTGTTATGTCAATATTTTAAATATATCAACAGTTACATTCATGTAACCATTTATGTTACAACATTTTAGGTACTTCAGTTTTTCAAAATTTTTCAAGGGCAGGCGAGGAAAATATTGGAATATCTCTTGTATAGTTTAAATTATCTCAGTGTAGGGCTTCCCTGGTGGCTCAGATGGTAAAGAATCTGCCTGCAAAGCAAGAGACATAAGAGACACTGGTTTGATCCCTGGGTCAGGAAGATCCCCTGGAGTGGGGCATAGCAACTCACCCCAGTATTCTTGCCTGGAGATCCCATGGACAGAGGAGCCTGGTGGTCTACAGTCCATAAGATCTCAAAGAGTAGAACACGACTTCAGCAACTTTGCAAGCATGCACATATGGTTTAATTCCTAGACTCTCTATTTTGATCTGTTGACCTATGTGTCTTTTTTTATGCCAATAAATAAGTCAGAAAGAGAAAAACATATGCTGCATGTTTTAACTTTTATGTAGAATTTTAAAAATGAAACATAGGAATGTATATAGCACAAAAGAAACAATGTCACAGATACAGAGAGCAAATTTGTGGTTACTAGTGGATATAGGGTTGGGTGGTGATTAAAACAGATACAGGTACAAACTAGGTATAAAATAAATAAATTACAAGGATGTAATGTACAGCACAGGGATTAAAGCCAATATTTTATAACTTTGTATGGAATGTAATCTCTAAAAATACTGAATCACCATGTTGTATACCTGAAACTAACACAATATTGCAAGTCAACTATACTTAAATAAAATACATGCATTTATTACTTAGATATGGAAAAACTTTAAAAATACAATTGAAAGAAAAGCCTTCAAAATATCCAATAAATAAGAGTTGAATAAAGTGAAGTGAACTTCACATATAAAAGCAGTGAAAACACAAACCTACATATATATCCTTTTAAAGTGCTTGCCCCATACATGAAATCAATTTTGATGATGCTTATGTTTCACCACCCACATGAAAAGGCTAACAAAGAATGGATCGGATAATAGAAACTGTCAGAACATTTGCCTCCCTGAAGTCTTTAAAAACTTATAATACATTCTTATCAGAGGAGATATAAAAATAAGATTTTTAATTTGTCATTTGAATATCATTTCTGTAAACATGATTTGATGCACTTTTGGAATAATACAGCATTCAGTTTTAAATTGTGATGAAAGGGAATGACTGTGTTCTACTTCCTCTCCCCAAGCAATTGAGGCAGATTAAGACCACTTTTTTGGAAGTGATTAAGAAAAGCAGAATGAGTCACAAATGCTGGAAGTTAGATAGAACTGAAGTGGTAAATTATTTCAGAGCAGATGTTTAAAGGAAAAAAAAAAATCAACATCTGAGAGTAAAGAATGGGTGTTGGAGAACTGGAATAGTGACCTGTCCTATACTTGACTTTTGAGAGACAGACATGCCATATGACTGACTGTTTGAAAACAGCTGCTTTGAGTGGAGACATTTTAACAATCCTAACTACTGTAAATCTAATGACTGAAAATAATTCTGCAGGCAGATATTCGGTAATGATAAAGACTACTAGTACTATTTATTGACACCTGAACCCTGAAATGCTTCTCATAATAAGACTGAAGTATTAAGAATAAAAAGTTATGTTGTGTACTAAGAAACAGAATTAGAGAGGTTATATAAATCACCCTTGCTTTTTCAAATCACTTGAATGATTTCTGGAGACAAAAATTTGTTACTTTTTTTTCCCAAGACCCAAACATTTCACAGCACTATGATGCTTTATATAGTTATAATAATTCCATTCTTTTTTGTTTGTTTATTCTGAGGGAGAATATTGTCAATAAAAAATTTGAAAGTAAAAATCAAATTTTATTAATTGTGAATATATGTTTAAGAATTATCCAAGGTTACCTAACTGTCTACCCATTGAAAAGAAAACAATAATTTTATAAATACCTACTGTGGAAGGCACACTAATGGGCTTCCCAATATTTTATGTCCTACCTTTCAATACATGTGAATTTGTAAAGTTACATGACAATGGATTGTTAAGGTCCAGATAAAATTAAGGTTACTAATTAGTTGACCTCGGAATGGGGAGATTATTGTGGATTATCCAGCTCCTGGAGGAGGGCATGGCAACCCCCTCCAGTGGGTTGGAGTGGGTTGGAAGTTTCCTGGGGAATTCCATGGACAGAAGAGACTGGTGGATTACAATCCATAAGGTTACAAAGAGTGGGACATGACTCAAGTGACTTAGCAGGCATGCTTCCAGCTGGGTCTAATACGATAACAAGCATTCTTATGAAAGGAAGAGAGAGGCAAGAGAAAGAACTAGAGAGACAGTGTTGTGATGAAAATTCAATGTTGCTGGCTTTACAGATGAAGGAATGGGGCCCTGAACCAAGAAATGTGGACAGCCTCTTGAAGCTGGAATAGTCTGGGAAGCGGATTTTCCCAGAGCCACTGGAAGAGGCAGCTCTGAATGTGAACACCTTGATTTTACCTTTTTAGATCCATTTTAGACTCTTGACCTCCAGAACAATAAATTTGTGTTAAGTCACTAACTGTATCATTTTTTTTTTTTAACATCAGATATAGGAAATGATTGCAACTACTGTAAGAGAGATAAACTTTACATCTAGCCATCTTGGGTTTTCAACTGATACTCTAGCAAAAAGATCAGCAAGATAAAATCAGTTTATTCACATGTGCGCTACACATCATGCAGAGGAAACATAAATAAAAGGCAAATGAAAAATGGTGTTTTATAAGTCCATTTTATACAGCATCTTCAACAAAACGATACGTTTGTGGAGAAATAAAAGGACAACGGAAAGCAGGCTCCAAGTGTGGCAATCTCTGAAAGCATACAAATATGGAAGGAAACTAATGGAGTAAGATTTGTTGGTATATTCCTCAATGGTATTGGGCTTCCCCTGTGGCTAAGACGGTAAAGCGTCTGCCCGCAATGCGAAAAACCCGGGTTCGATCCCTGGGTCGGGAAGATCCCTGGAGAACGAAATGGCAACCTACTCCAGTATCCTTGCCTGGAGAATCCCATAGACGGAGGAGCCTGGTAGACTACACTCCACGGGGTCGCAGAGTCAGACATGACTGAGCGACTTCACTTTCACTTTCAATGGTATCTCTGGGGCTAGTAAGAGTCTGTTTCCAGTGAAAGGCCTACTGCCTTAGGCCATAAAAGGGTAGGGCATGAGGAGTTTTCCCTGCATTTGTTTCTTCTTAATTGAATTCAGCTCAAAGTACTTTTTTTAATGTCAAAGAGGCATATTTTAGGGTAACGTAGTCTGGTTTCCTTTACTACTATACCCTAGTATCTTACCTAGGTACTAGTGAAGTCGCTCAGTCGTGTCCGACTCCTTGCGACCCCATGGACTGTAGCCTACGAGGCTTCTCCGTCCATGGGATTTTCCAGACAAGAATACTGGAGTGGGTTGCCATTTCCTTCTCCAGGAGACCTTCCCGACCCAGGGATTGAACCCGGGTCTCTCGCATTGTAGGCAGACGCTTTACCGTCTGAGCCACCCGGGAAGTCCACCTAGGTACTAGCAACAGAATATTAAACAAGATAGAAAATGCTACCTGCCCTATAAGAGTTTAAATTTTAGAAATTACTAAAAGAAAACTAAAGAAAGAAGCATAAATAAGAAAAACAAAATCAGCTTGTTAATATCTATAAAGGGAAAAGCATGATGTTAGGCGACAAATAAAAGACCTAATCAGATTATTGCGGTTGTTTAGTCGTTAAATTGTGTCCAGCTCTCTGCAACCCCATGGACTGCAGCACACCAGCTTCTCTATAGTTCTGTAGTTTTCAAAGGGATAAACTGTCAGAAAACAACGCAGGCACTGATAACTATAAAATTAGGAGTCAGCTATGCTTATGCTCAGAACAGTGTAAAACAACATTTCCAAAACAGAATAGTGAGTTCACAAATGGTAAAGGGCATTTTCAAAAGTTGCTCAGAGTATAGAATTATACCATTTTGACAAGAAAGAGTTTACCAACTGGAAGGATGCAAATGTTGATTTTGGAAAGGCACTTGAATTAAGATTACACAGAAAATTGTAGACTATGGTAGGTAGTTTAGTACTTACACAAAGTACAACGAAAACTATCATATAACTTAAAAGAGTGATGTTATCAAATATAGACATTTTTAAGATGATTTCTTGCTGATGGATAATGCTAGGTGGAACATGAATAAAAGCAGTTTTGGAGAAGTATAGTGGTTTTGATTAGTTTAATTGCAGCAATATAGAGAGGATTGAATAAAAATGAGATAGGGCAAGAAGAATTGCTAATGGAATTAATGTAACAAATGGGGAGGTGAAAAATGGAAAAACTACGAGTGACTCTTAGGTCTCTAACTTAACTTAGACAAATGCCAAGGCAATTTACTAGGATGGGAGAGAATTGCTAAGAAACAGTTTTGGGAAAACAATATAAAGTTCCATTTTAATAGACTGACTTTAAAAGGACTAGGAGAAAGCTAAATTAAAATATTAAGTATATAAAATATTAAATATATAGATATACACATGTCTATAGGTGTATGTATGTATACATATAAGCACATATACATGAAACATATATGTATTAATGAACAAACACACATATATGCTCATCCTTGTGTATAAAATTGAATGAGCTAGGCCACTGCATTTTGTCTGAGATTTTAAAATGTAAAACACTTTAGCAATGTTATTGATATTAAATTACAATTTGTTGAGTATATTAATAATAGATTCTTAAGGTTACAGTTAATGAGCTATCATGATGTTGGTGAATAAAACGGATCATCTATAGGAAAAATAGATACAACTTTAAATGAAGTCTAAGTTAACATCTATGTTACAGGATTATAAATTAACAGTGAACCAAACACAAAACTAAACAAACAACATTTTGATATCATAGGAAAGTGTTTTTGCTGTTTTTTAAATAGATAATTAAATGTCAAGACAGACAAAAAAGTGAATTTAAATTTAAATTGAATTAAATTATATGGTACCTGGTAAGTGAAAGTGAAAGTCACTCAGTTGTGTCAGACATTTTTCAGCCCCATGGACTACATAGTCCATGGAATTCTCCAGGCCAGTACTTGGTATGTAAATATTTAGTAATATGCTTCCTTTTCTATCAAGACAATACTAATTGTTATGTGCTTTGAATTCTCAAAAGCATCTGTGTTCTGTCAAGTTTTCTGCTATTGACATGAGGCATATGGTATTAATCAAATTTCAACAAGGCTAAATTAAAGGTATTTATGGCCTATGATGATAATTATAAAAGTGTGGAAACACTTTTAAATATTAGATTCTAAGCCAGAAGCCAGGGAGATGATCAGCATAGATTTGTATATAAAACCACAGGAATAGAAGGGATGACTCACAAAGTGTGAAGAGAAAAGAAAGGAAAACTCAGGAATGGATCATCTGGAGCTTCATGGTAATATACTGGCTGAAGAAGATAGGACAAACGAGGTGGGAGGAAAACCCCAAGAATCTAGGGGTATGATATTCATCTAAGATATCCAGAGAACCATTATCTCTATTAAATAAGAGGTTGAGCTTGATGAGGACAGATGTCTATATCAAAACCTAAATAGTGGTATTACAGATTTCATTTCCTGCAATGGAAAAACTAAGGAGCTTACCATGAGTGACAAGGGGAAAAGTCAGATTGATGACTGAATGCAGGTTTGGGCATTTTCCCTATTTTACAGCAGTAGTTGAAAGCTCTTTTCAGATTGGCTTCCAGTGCAGACAGCAATGAGGTGTTTCCCTGGCCTGAAGAGAGGATGCAGAGACACCTGTGCAAATGGACACCAAGACTGGTAACTGTCGCTTAATCATTAATTCGCCAATCTCATTTCTGAATTCCATAACCATTTTTTCTAGGAGGGAATAATTTCTGGCTTAAGATAACACTCTTAACCTAGCAAAATGGTATAAAAAATTCAATAGTTCTTTATTAAATATAGGATTAAATTACGCCCCTATTTAAAATTTAAGTGTTCTTCACAATTTCATTCCAGCTTTCACTGAAAATGTATTGTCTTACTATCCTTTACATGGATTTTTTAGCTATCAGCTAATTACAAAACCATGTGTATTCTTAATCAAGCTTGACACCCTCATTCTCTTTGATAACTACCCCTGAACGCTAGTCATTTTATAAAACATTTTAAATTGCAGTGTAACCTTCATAAAGAAAAATCACACTAATGATCTCAGTGAATTATTTCAAAGTGGAACTATCATTGTAAATACTACACAGGATCAAAAAATAGAATATCAGCTGCATACCACAGAAGCCTCTTTAGTGCCTTGCCTTCCCTATCACTATGTCCTATTCTTCTCTTCCAGACACAATATTAAATTCTAATTCTTGTTTACAAGTTCTGAGCTTTATATAAACAGAATAACAGAATAGGTATCTACCTTCCTTCAGCCATTAACTTGAGTTTCATCTATGTCAAGTAGCAGTATTTTCACTTATTTTATTGTTGTACAATTTTTTATCTTATGATTATATACATTCTACTCAAATGTGTACAACTGCAAATAATGCTGCTATTAATATTTGTGTACATTATGGAAGTGTATGTATACATTTAAACTAATACAAATATCTGAATGATTAGACATTAAAGGATTAGGGAGAAGTTATCCCTGGCTGAAAACCATAAAATCAAAGTCTGAATAAAAAAGAAAAAATAAAAAAGAGTTGAACATCATCATGAAACAGAGTGCACACACACACAAATGTATACAAACACCTTTTCACAATGGGGAGGGTAATAGGGAATAAAATGATAAAACAGTACCCAGATCTTGTAGGTCTTGTTATTTACTACAATTAAGTTTGAATTTCAATGAGAGATACTGAGAGATTTTTAAGTTGGTTTATTGAAGTATAATTGGCATAGAAAAATCTCTAGTTATATGATGTGATATATTCAGGCAAAAGATGTTCTTGATTTGTTTTGCATTGTTATAGTGTAGATGAAGGGTAAACTGAATTGATTTGTGAGTTATTGTTGAAAAATTAGTAGGGGAAACATTTAAAGAAGGGAAGACAAATCAAAGATATCTCTGAAGTTTTAAAATGAGCAACTAGGCAGACGTGATCCCTACTTTCCAAAGACTGGAGGAGGCTCAGAATTGGTGATGGGTAAAGAGGGAAATGGGGCTTCCCTAATGGCTCAGTGCGGGGAAAGAATCCACCTGCAATGCAGGAGATACAGGAGATGCGGATTTGATTCCTGGGTCAGGAAGATGCTCTGAAGGAGGAAACGGTGACCCAGTCCGGTATTCTTACCTGAAAAATCCCATGGACAGAGGAGCCTGGTGCACTACAGTCCAAAGGATTGCAGAGTTGGACATGACTAAGCACATCATAGCACACAGAGGGAAATAAAAAAACATTTTTTGATCATGTTGATATAAGGAATAATATCAAAGGCAGAGAAAGTGCTCATAAATATTGGTTTCTCTTTTCTATCTTTGGACTTTTAAAAACAATACTTTCTTATTCCAAACCACAGTAACTCATCTAGTAGACAACTTGTCATTTAAAGCAACAGAAAATAATGGATAAGAAAAAGAAAAAACTATATATATATATATAAAACTCATGGAGGAGATAATAGTTATTATGTTAGATATTTTATAAATATACTGTTTAATTTTTTAAAACAATTTGGGAGTATAGCTAATGATGAGAGATAATTATATGCTATTGTTAAAAAAAAGTTTAAGTAATTCTCCATGACATGGTTTCCCCATAAAATGTGATGAGTCAGGATCATACAGTTTTTGGAATATAAATTATTGCATATACATTTTACTTAAGTCTTCAAACTTATTCTCCCAAGGACATCACGGTACTCTTTCATAGAAATGTTACAGTGTGACAACTCTAAAAGAAAGACATAACTATAACTGTAAACTAACCATGGAGAAAGGGGGTTGGTAACAAGACAAGCATGGATATTGTAATAAGGGTGGAACACTATATTTGCAGAAGGCACACCATCTATTATGTCTCATTTTACATCAAAGAAAGGTAGAATCACAACTCAAATATTCTGATTTTTTCCCTTAGAAATGAATTAGCTGCCCCTGCATGTGTGGGAAGTTGCTTCAGTCGTGTCTGACTCTTTGTGACCCCACGGACTGTAGCCTAGGGGCTCCTCTGTCCATGGGAGTCTCCAGGCAAGAATACTGGAGTGGGTTGCCATGCCCTCCCCCTGGGGATCTTCCCGACCCAGGGATCGAATCCATGTCTCTTATGTCTCTTGCACTGGCAGGCATGTTCTTTACTGCTAGCACCACCTGGGACAGCTGCCAGAAACTAAGTTAAAGAGCAGATGTCTAGTCTAGGACATTTTCCAATTTCCATTAAAATAATGAAGCATTTTACAAATACTTTTATATAGAGGTTTTTAAGTGGCCAGCAATAATGTGAAAATTTGCCCAACCTAAATATACATCTAAGGTGTAATAAAATGGTAGCTGCGGGAAACTCCCCATATAAGAATGTGAAACTACAGTGTCATAAAACAGACACTTTGAGTTGTGATTAAAATGGGATTGCTCTGAATGCAATTACTCTGCTTATGATTTTGCTTTTACTACTTCACATGAGTATAATATTATTATTATTGTCCTAATGTATTTACATTTTTTTGGTTTTATATTTTTCCAATTGATCAAGTTTTCATTGTTTAGTTAACAGCTCATACTTTTTTTTTTAAACCTAAATAAATAAATGGTTTATTCATATCATGGAATATCATGCAACAGCTAAAATGAATGAAACAGTTCTCTAAGCATCAATACAGAAAGCATGCCAAGACTGATTGTTCAATAAAAAAGGCAATTTGAAGAATAATCAGTTTTGTATCATACCATTGATGCGAAAAAACAGTGAACAACATACCAACAACCTACATCAGTAAGCTGTTGCTTATAGCTACACTGTTGCTGTTTAGTCTGGAAATGTCCTGTCCAACTCTTTCGCAACCCCATAGACTGTAGCTCCTTAGGCTTCACTGTCTGTGGGATTTTCCAGGCAAGAATATTGGAGTAGGTTGCCGTTTCCAGCTCATACATTTGAATAAAATGACAGTGTTACCAAATATTACTAGCAATAATCATGAATGTAATGACTTGGAAACCTCGTCTTTGTTCTTAGAAATAGGTTTTCAGTGTCACTTGACTGATCTAATTTTGTATATGTATTTAGAATATAATTTAGTTATGGTGATGAAATAAAATCCATAAATTTCATGCCATAGTATTAAATAAATCAGTTTTTATCTATGAAGAACTAAAATTTTAAAAACTTATTTTAAATTGTAAGAGTAACTGAGAAGCATTTCCAATGAAGTGTTAGTAATTAGACATTTTATGGTTAAAAAAATAGTATAGAATTCCATTAATAGTAGAACTATATTTGTGTGAATACTCCTTAAGTGTTTTTGTGTGTTATCATAGTTTCAAGGTTTACAGATCACTCTGACATATTGATGGAAGAAGATTTTGCTCTATTAACTTTAGTTCTGTCATTGAACTTTTCATCTTCACTAATTTTTTTCACTCTATGCCACTTACCACCCCAACCACTAGACTGGCTTTCATGGTTTAGGAAAGTAGCTTGAGAATAAAAGAAATGAGTTTTTGACCTTTAATATTCCACAATTAAGAATTAGAAAAATTAAGAATCTGAAGATAAATATAGATATATTATGAGACTGTACTGGATGTAATATACACATGCATATATATGTGTGTATACATACACAAACACACACACATACATTTTATATATAGACATTCACACACACAAATCAAAGCACAGAAGAAAACCTTGACTTTACCCTGAACTGTATAAATTTAATTTTATTTTATAACCAACTATATAAAAATATAGCCTGTGATTAAAATTAACTCCCCTGGCCACCCCACAAATCTGAATTAGTTATCAAAAGAATAAGGCCCTCTGACTTACATTAATCAATTAACTGAAGAAAAGGAGGTTAAGTGACTTACAATAGTTATAAACCTAGACACTAACAAATGTGATGCTTAAACTTCTTTTAACCATAAATCTAGGGCAAGGTTCAGTAGTGCAATAAATTCTTTCAGTGATGGAGATAAACAGTGACCCAGAATAATCAAGTACAACATGTAGAGAAATCATCTAAGACAGTGAGATTTCAATTGCTCAAGGAAGGCTCAATGTTAGGGTTTAACTGAACTGGTTTATGCTGGCAATGACATATATCTAGTACTTTTTATTCTTTACCATTTTTTCTGTAGTTGTCAGATACTATGAACTGTTAACTATGTAATGTACAAAGGAAATGAATTGCTTACTTCTATTTTAAGTACGGAAAATTAAATATTGCATTAAAGAAAAGCTACCATATGTTGGAATTTGTATCTGTATCCTGATTTATGAATAATAAATAAGGAAATTTAAAAAACAAGGTAGATCTACCTTCTCATGATGTTTTTCTATGCAACTGAGAATTACTTCTTTTATTCATGACAAATTTAAGGAGAAGTAAGCATTAAGATCTCTTATTTTTCTGACTTGACTATATGAAAGCTAATGTTTTATTTAGACTGTTTATTAAAGCATGAAGAAAAAAGTTTCAGTGTCATGAGGTAGTTTTAGTTATTTGTACATTGAGAAGATATCTGGACTATAAAAGTCAAATATTAGGTGATAAAAACAAAATAAAATGTGCAAATATCTAGAAGGTAATTAACTTTAAATCCTCAAATTACATGCCTTTACTCAAGACCAGTAAGTTTTACACAAAGGTTATTTCCAAACCAAAGAGAGAACAGAGCAAAGGCTTGTGGCTCCTCTATACAGAAGATTTAATTCTCTTTTGGCTACCAGAATGGCCTAACCATATCCAAGAGATTCTTGCATAGAACGTGCAGACATCATGAATTTTAATGGTAAAAAAATTACGTCTTTATTTTATCATCTTCTCAATGAAATTTAATTTTTCTTTCAATTATGAATTTTGATCATGAACCACATTATAAGAGTAGGTGCTAAGACATTTTTACAGAGAGTTGTCACAGATATTTACATATCCCATTATACTTGCATATTACCCTAACAGTTGTTTATGGTCATGACTTATTTGAAATTATGGTGCTTTACTAACATGATATTATATGTTACTAAGTGTTTAATACAGAAGCACATGAATTTCCATATAGCAACATTTTAATATGCTAACAGAAGTGGATCCCTTTATAATCTCATCTATTTTAGTTATTTATTTAAAAATATTAGTCTGAAAAGAAATCCATAGGCTTCACCATATTGCCAAAAATGTCCATTGTAGCACACACAAAAATGGTTAAAGCTCTTTTTAGGAGTGAGTCAGGGGAGAGGAGAGGAGAAAGGAACAAGGGAAGGAGGGGAGAGAAGAGAAGATCAGGAGAGGACAGAGAGAGGGAGATGGCAGTGGCAACAGTATGGAAAAGAGAACTACTGATTCTAATGGTCTAACTTTGCCCTCCTTCACTTAGTACTGGCAGAAAAATATCCATGGATAATAGTCAGAGACATGACTGAGTGACTGAGCACAGCACAAAGGAAATATAGCAGAAATCGTACTTATCTGTCTAGGCAACTACCACAATTTGAAGCATTATCAGCATAGTTATTTCTATTGTACATATGGTTCACTGATCTGCCACTATAAAATTCTTAAATCAGACGTCAGCAAGGAATTTTCATGCTTCTAATTAAAAAAACAGTAACTATAATAGAAATAATAACATAAAGTGATTGAGGTATTCATTACATTCACGTGTGATAGCCGCTCAGTCGTGTCTGAATGTCTGTTTGTGACTACTGTTGCCCACCAGGCTCTTCTGTCCATGGGATTCTCCAGGCAAGAATAATGGAGTGGGTTGGCATTCCCTTTTCCAGAGGATCTTCCCGACCCAGGGGATCAAACTTGGGTCTCCTGCATTGCAGGAAGATTCCTCTTTTTTCTTTTTCTTTTTTTTAAGAGAGATGTATTTATTTTTCTTTTGTCCACACTGTGCAGCATGTGGGATCTTAAGTTTCCCAAACAAAGATAGAATCTGTGCCCCTTGCAGTGGAAGTGCAGACAGAATCTTAACCACTGGACCATCAGGGAAGTCCCGAAGTAGATTCTTTATCATCTGAAATATCAGGGAAATCCATTATATTCATGATTCAACATTAAAAACAAACAAACAAACAAACTCCAGTCTCTCAATATGTTTTGTTTTGTTTTTCCAAACTATGATATACTTGATTACAGTATTATGTTAGTTTCTGGGGTAAAATGAAGTGAATCAGCTATATGTATACATGATGTATCTTTTTCCTCTTAGACCTCCCTCTCATCCCACCCCTTCATCCTGTTACCAAGTCCAAGCTCGCTCTGCTTGCCACAAGATTGGTAAGTAAATCCACGACAAGGTATTGCGGCAAGGAAAGGACTTAATTTGGGAGCTGGCAGACTGAGATGATGGCAGGCTAGTGCCTCAAAACAACCATCTTGTGGGGCCTGGATGCCAGGTTCTTTTATGGATCAGAGACGGAAGAAGGTGAGGAAAGAAAGTAAAGAGGCTATTCAATCCTTGCAAATGTCCCCTGGAGTCTCAAGCCTCAGGCAGGGGGATGTGTTAGTTTCACTTCGTTTCAGTCCTTCATAGGCAGACAGGCTCAAGGTCATTTCCCTGAGGCAGGCCATTATGTATTCCCAACTTAAGGAGAGTCGCCAGATGAGGGTTAAAGTCACAGAAGCAGATCCAGCATGAATTCAAAATTAATCTTTCTAGGTTATAATCCCACCCATATAGGTCACCAAAGAACACTGAGCTGAGCTCCCTGTGCTATGCTGCAAGTTCCCACAAGCTATCTATTTCATACTTGGTAGTGTATATATGTCAGTCCCAACCTCCCAGTTCTTCCTACTCCCCCTTGCCCTTCGTGGTATCCATGTCTGTTCTCTACATCAGCATCTCTATTCCTGCCCTACAAAAGGGTTCACCTGCCCCATTTTTCTAGATTCCACATATATGCATTAACATATGGTATCTGTTTTTCTCTTTCTGACTGACTTCTGTATGACAGTCTCTAGGTCCATCCACGGCTCTACAAATGACCCAATTTCATTTCTTTTCATGACTGAGTCATATTCTATTATACATATGTACCATATCTTCTTTACCCATTCATCTATATCTGGATATTTAGGCTGCTTCCATGTCCTGGCTACTGTAAATACTGATGTAAGGAACATTCAGGTACATGTCTTTTTGAATTAAGTTGCTGTCAGGATATATGCCCAACAATAAGATTGCTGAATTATATGGTAGCTCTATTCCTAGATTTTCAAGGAATCTCCAAACTGTTCTCCATAGTGGCTATACCAATTTACGTTCCTACCAACAGTGCAAGAGGGCTTCCTTCCCTCAACATCCTCTCCAGCATTTATTATCTGTAGATTTTTAAATTATGGCCATTTTGATGGTATGAGGTGATACCTCATTGTAGTTTTGAATTGCATTGTAGTCCGCTAATTTTTAAATGCAGGCTTTAATAAAATATTATTTAATACAAAAAAAATTTGACTATATGTTGATATTTTGAATTTTTATTAAAAATTTTTGATTTTTTTCTCCTGTCTCATTGTGAAATTTGAAACATATCAACATATTTTTTCCATGTGTTAATAAGAAGTATTTGATTTCTGCCTGATTTCCTGTATCATCATTTTGGAAATAATTTCAGCTCCTTTAATCAAAATATTTAATACAGTCATTTTATTTCATGTGGATTTTTTTTCCCAAAAGGATAGCTATTTTGTGAGTACAGTAAGTCTGAAATCATACACATTTCTATGAATGTGTATACTTAGTGTGAATCAGCAACTCATGTGATTTCTATAAGTAGAATCCATTACATCCCTTTATTATCAAAACATGATGCTCACCAACAGCTGAAGACTCTTTTGTGTGTCTTCTCCTGTTGGAAATATAATTTGTTTCTTTCCTTCCTTCTTTCTCTTTGGTATTTACCATTTACTGTTTTTCTCCTGAGGTAGTTGTTTTCCCAGAGTGATGAGTGAGCATAATATTTTCTTTGTGGCTCTTTCTTCTCTACCAAAAATAATTTCAAATGTTGAACTTGATTACTCTGTGTACAGACTTTCTTGAATTCTACTCAATGGATATTATTGGGGTACTTGTTATCCCTGGTCCTCTATTTGACATTTGGTTTAAAAAGAAACATTTTAAATGTAATATCAAACAATCCTCTAAAAGCTTACACATACCGGGTATGCGTTTGGGGGTAGGGAGAAGCAAATACATAAATGCAGAAATATTATCTCACCTAAAAAGTACATTTTACTGAGGAATATACATGAAATCAAACTTGGGAATATATCAAACCTCACTACTTAAGAAAAAAGACTAAAGTAAACTAACAGAAATGAGGAACAAAATTTCATTGCAAATAGTTAAAAATATTTTAACATTTATTGTGAACATTAAAATTAAAAATTATTGTAATAATTCATCCTGCATTTGTAGTTATTTACATGAACAAAATATAAGTTCTATTTGTATATGTGTTGATTCTTGCATCAGAATTTGAATCCAGTGGTGATTATCTGTTTCATTTTCTTAATACAACAATATAAAACCATGTCATCAAGTCTCACATTTAGGTCTGAATTTTTCATCATAATCATAAAGGGAAGTATTGTTTTCAAAAATAATCAAGGGAGGTTTTAACTATCTACAGAATCATTTTATTGTTTCCTTTCATGCATCTAACTGTCATTTTCTCCAATTTTTTTTTCTTTCTTTTACTGTGATTTTTAGCATTTCTCCAGGATCATTATCATATGCTTATTGAAATTCTTTTGGCTGTATTTGCAATTTTACTTTGCAATTAATATATGCTGCATATTTATTGCAGATTTCACAAATCAGCAAGAAACTTATTCACAAATAGATTGATATTAAAAATAAGGAACAGAATTCAGACTTTTAAAAAAGACTTAAGACTAATTTAATAATTTGTCATTTAATGATGCTTGTCATGATTCATTTTGCTTCTATACACAGCAAGAATTCAAGTAAGAAACCCTTGGATAATTAGGATCCCTGTAGCTAGAGAGAATAAGAAAGTAGTAGAGTGAGGCAAGGACAGGACAGGACAGGAAAGACATTCCAGATGGATGGAACAAAATAACAGATAGCATAGCATGCTTGTAAAGCAAATTATGTAAATTCTGCTACATCATGGTTAGATATGTAGTCAGCAGAGACAAATATGCAAGGTACTAGAGATATGACAGAGGCAAGTCCAACATACTGTCAGGGGGGTGTGTAATTTCCTCTGTTCTGTCTCATCACAACAAAAATTTGAAGCAACAGGCCAATGTTACAGCCCTCGGATGAACCAGTGTTACAGTTTCATGTTACAACTCAGTTTTATTTAGAAAATAAAGGAAAATACATCCTCGAGGCATGAAGGCATGCTGACCCAAAAGACACAAAAAGAAGAGAGAGAGAGAGACCCTCGGCCCTTTGGCTCCTCTTTTTGTATGCTTTTTCTCCTCCCCCTGGGCCTGCCCTATGTAAATTGCGCTAGTCAGGAGTGCTGTTTGTTTTACCTGAGGTCCTCACTCCGGTCCTCGGACCTTCCTTTGTTCTATTTTCAGGGGCTTTTCCCTTTCTTATCTTTTGGCCACTGCCATTTTGGACTCCTTTTTCCTATTCTAACTATCTAACAATACTAAAAAGAATGTATTTTATCATAAAGGGAATGAAAAACTACTGTAAAGCTCCCAGTTGAGAATTCATTGATCAGATTATGTTTAAAACAGAGACTCCACCAGCAACAAGATAAATTGGCCTAATGGGGGAAAATTGGAGGAAAAGAGACAAGTCACGAAGTTAAACAAATATTAAGGAGGAATGTTTTGTTAGTCGACATTCCATGACACATAAGATTAACCATCAAAAGTGGTCAGTTCAGTTCAGTTCAGTCACCCAGTCCTGTCGGACTCTTCATGACCCCAAGATCCACAGCACACCAGGCCTCCCTGTCCATCACCAACTCCTGGAGTTCACCCAAACCCATGTCCATCAAGTCGGTGATGCCATCCAACCATCTCTGTTGTCCCCTTCTCCTCCTGCCCTCAATCTTTCCCAGCATCAGGGTCTTTTCAAATGAGTCAGCTCTTCACATCAGGTGGCCAAAGTATTGGAGTTTCAGCTTCAACATCAGCCCTTCCAATGAACATCTAGGACTGATCTCCTTTAGGATGGACTGGAACATTAATTGAATATATGTCCAAGGTTTTAAAAACTGAAGTTAAAGGCAAATAATCAATTTCTGACTTGGGCTTTTAAAAGATCATGAAAGCAGAAGATGAAAAATACTGACATTGAAGGAACAGATTTGGGACAGGCATATGTAGAATCTAAACTGTCTGTGGCAAATACATATGAGGCTATACAGCAGGAAACTGGGCTATGAGTCTGAAGCACATTTATGAAAACTGTCTTAGGGATCTGTCTGTTTGCTGGTCCTTGTCTGACAGGTATTATTGGGTATTATTGGAAATGGAATGCAGGAAAGGAATACTAAAAGTGATTTTCTAAAAGTATGTTGAAGTGGACAAAACAATAAAAATAAATATTAATAGTAAAATTTTAGGGAACTTTTGACTGAAACCATCCACTTTGGCCTGTCCTGCTTGCCTGATCTGTCTCCAAGTAAGAAGTCTGGATGTGTCTCACAAGAAGAGATCTGGATAAAGAAAAGGGAATGGCACAGATGGTAAAAAAAAAAAAAAAAAGTCAGCCTGCAATGCAGGAGACCTGGGTTTGTTCCATGGGTCCAGAAGATCCCTTGGGAAAGGGAATGGCAACGCATTCCAATACTCTTGACTGGGAAATCCCATGGACAGAGAAACCTGGCAGGCTACAATCCAGGTTGTTCAGTTGCTCAATGCTGTCTAATTCTTTGTGACCCCATAGATTGCAGCATGCCAGGCTTCCTTTACCATCTCCCGGAGCTTGCTCTAACTCATGTCCATTGAGCTGGTGTTGCCGTTCAACCATCTCATCCTCTGGCATCCCCTTCTCCTCCTGCTTTCAATCTTTCCCAGCATCAGGGTCTTTTCTAATGAATCAGCTCTTCACATGAAGTGGTCAAAGTACTGGAGCTTCAGCTTCAGCATCAGTCCTTCCAATGAATATTCAGGACTGATTTCCTTTAGGATTGACTGGTTTGATCTCCTAGTTGTCCAGGGGACTCTCAAGAGTCTTCTCCAATACCACAGTTCAAAAGCATAAATTCTTCAGCCTTCTTTATGGTCCAACTCTCACATCCATACATGGAGCTACAGCCCATGGGGTTACAGAGTCAGAAATGACTTAGCAACTAACACGTTTTCATTAGGAACATGGGGGGAAAAAAAAGTCCCATGGAAAGCTAACCTGGGCAATTCAGGAGGGGTCCAAAAGAGGGAGGAGTCAACCATCCTCTCAGAGCCCATCTTGTTGGACTCTATGTCAGCTGAGAGATGCAAGTGCCACCAGGAAGGACCCTGAGTAAGACTATGGGCCGAGCAAGATAACTGACCAGGACAATCCAGAAATTAGTCACATTATCATAAAACATGAGCCTGTGAGCCACATGGTAGACAAGTTCTCCCAGGCCCCTTACCCTGCTATTCTCTCCTGGGATCCCCTTCCCAATAAAATCTTTTGCTGTACCAGCACGTGTATCTCTTCAAACAATTTATTTCCAAGTGTTAGACAAGAGTCCAAACTCAGGCCCTGGGAGGGATCCCCTTCCTGCAACAAAATAATAAAACAAAAATGGAAAATAATACTTTAGAGATAGATAATTAGATCCTATTTTTATACAGGACATCCATATGGAGACCATCTGAAAAGACGGCCGAAGACCCAAAAACGTTCCTTGCAAAGTGTGCCAATCTGATCTGGATCTAAGGATTTGTCAATACTCAAAAAGAAGTATCAGTTGAAGGCATAAGAATAAATTTCTTAGGGAAAATGTACATAAAATACAGAGTAGCATTTTAGAGAGAAAAATGGAAGGGATGACAATCAAATAATGATGCTAAATAAGGTTCTGGAAAGAGATCTAGAAGAAAAGTGTAAAAATCAGAAATAGGATCAATAAAATATGATTGGAAAGAATTGAAAGGTGTAGAGAATCTAAGAAAGAGGCTGCAATGAATAACATAAAACATCTTCTAGATTTTCCTGTAAGAAAAAAATTGAGAGGGCATCTAATGAAACGACAGATCATTAGAATAACCATGACTTCATTGTGAAGATGAAGGAAGAGCTCAGATTGAAGTATGTTGAGAGCTGAGGGGTAGATAATAAAATGACAACTTCTATTTCATGGGAAGCTATCGTGGGGTGCAGGGATAGAGGAATTTGTGGTTTTCCTGTAAAAAAAAAAAAAAAAAAAAAAAAAGACCTTTCTAGATTGACTTAAACAGTGAAGCAAAAATAGATCCAGTGTACTGAAAAAGGTCAAAAAAATGAAATAGATATGGATAGTAAGTACTAGGACAACCAGTGGAGGAGCTGGAAGAAGACAGAGTGTGCAGAAGTGTGCAGGTGCATGTTTGTTCTGAGTTTGCGTGTTTATAGCATTTTTTTTTTTAAGGCAAAAATATTGAAACTGATGCAGTTCTGGCCCAATGACTTCAGTTTCCTTGAAGGAAGAGATGGTTGCCCAGGGAAGTGCTAATATCAGCAGAATGGAGATGTGCAAACATCACTGAGATACATCAAGGGGAAAAATAACTGAGGAATAGTGCCAATTGCCCTACACAGATTAGAAATCATTTATCTGAAGTCATCCAGCAGTACTGGAGTTCTTAACCCTTATTAACTATTGGCCATAGACCTGAAAAAGCTATCTGATTATGCTTTAAAATTTTTCAGGGATATTTCCCTTCCCCCTTTTTGTTGACCAAACATATGATATATGCCTAGTTTTGGCACATATCAGTTGTAAAAAATGAATCTAGTAAAGGTTATCTCCTTAGAGGGCTGCCTGGAACGGTAAATCAATTCTTGGCTTCCTTTTTCTTAGATTCATTTTGCCTCAGAGCAAGTACAGGCACTGACACAAGCAGTGAAGGCCAGGAAACAGAAGTAAATCCAAGATAATAGGTCGAATTACATTTACTATGCTCCCAGTGGGCACTCGTCTATGAGAAAGTATACTTCAAATATGCTATCTAAAAACAGTGCAAAGTGTAGAGAATAGGACCTATCCCGAGGGTGAAAATTCCTGCTGTTTTCTTCAGGAAACACAGAAGCATCCAGAAGCATTTTTCTGAAAATAGTGTCTTCTAAGAACTCGGCCTTTACAGTGAATATCATTTTCTGAACAGAGTAGTACAAATAGCCAGGAGGCCCTCATAGCTGATTCCAAGAGTACAAAGGGAAAATATGAGATTACAGAATCAATGTCAATAAACACAAACACTAAAGACAGTGCTGTCCAACCGATGCCCCTAAACTCTCTCTCTCTCTCTCTCAGATAGACACATACACAAACACATGCATACACTCAAGGTACAGTTAGAGAGAATACCTGATTTTTCAGATGGGATCATCTTCCCCTTACTGGATCAGGGAAGTAGCTATCCCTCTCCATCAATCAAGAGTCTCTGAGAACTTCCTTTCTATGTCCGTGGATATAGTTTTCCCAAAAGCTGTCTGGGTGGGTTTACTTAGAATTACTTGCAGACACTCCTCAAGAGTCAAAATCACCTGACTCTAAAATATGCACACCATTGACAGAATGGCAGCAATCACCACAGCCCTAAACCTATGTGTTTCCTTCTCCACCACAACATTCATGGCTGGCACTCCTTTTTATTTATGACACTGCTTTAAATGCAAGTTTCCTATATATCTTCTTCAGAACAGAACCCTCATATTGTGTTTAGCTGCTAAAAATGGGTATGTCTCTTTTGGTTATTTCTAGTCAGTGTCTGTTCTGATTATTTGGTGCTAATACTTCCCTGGTGGCTCAGATGGTAAAGGGTCTCCCTACAATGCAGGAGACCGGGGTTCGATCTCTGGGTCGGGAAGATCTCCTGCAGAAGGAAATGGCAACCCACTCCAGTACTCTTGCCTGCAAAATTCCGTGGACGGAGGAGCCTGGTAAGCTACAGTCCATGGGGTCGCAAAGAGTCGGACACGACTGAGCGACGTCAGTGTCAATACCATACTTATATGTTGGGTATTTATTTTAAATTACTCACTATCAGGATCTGTGCTTGTAGGTTCTGTATCTGATGATTCAACTAAAATTTGGATAAAAAAATATTTTTAAAAATTCCAGAAAGTTCCAAAAAACAAAACCTGAATTTGCCAAAAGCTGGCAAATAGTTACATAACAATTACATTGTACTTACAGCTATTTATATAGCATTGCACTGCATTAGGTATGATAACTAATCTAGAGATGATTTAAATAAAGTATATAGGAGGATGTGAGTAGGTTTACATAAGAGACTTGAGCATTCTCAGATCTTTCTGTATGCAGAGTATTCAGTAAACAATACCCCACCAATATCCACAGGCAACTGTATTTAAAAGTTTTCTTCATTCAACTGAATAACTTTTCTAGAATGTATTTTAAAACTTCAATTTATGATCAGCAAATGTTCCTCTGAATGTTAATCTTTATTTTTATTAAAAGATTACTATCATCTGTGGTTGTTATTTTTCTTACTGTATTATTTTTCTTTCATGATACATATTTAACTTAGGCTGTGAAAAAGATGGCCTTGGTATCACCCTTGCTTCCAAACACAGTTTTCAAAATGACATTTTTTTCTATCTTGTGGTAAAAGTGGCAGCTCCCCCAAGTGTCATTTTATATCTATTGTGTTCCCGTGGCTTTCATATGCAGATTATTAACTTACCTTCTCTTAACCCCCTATCATCCTTTAACAGCTTAAACTCCTGTATCACCTTTCACTACCATATTAAACTCTTCTCACTAACATATATCATTTAAACATTCATGTGAATAGCCCATCCATCACAGTCCATCCTTTCTATTCTTTCACAACCCCTATCTAGTATAAACTTGAATTTTTCATCATCTAAAGTGAATCATCTCTTCAAGAACAAACTCAAAACAAACTTTTCAATTGCAAACTCTTAACTTGCTTATCCAAGTACCTTCTCCCTTTGCTCTTTTTCTTCATCAAATTTTCTCTCCTCTAATACACTCACATCCTATTCATCATCAACTTTATTTTTTCTCTATTTTCTTCATATCTCATTTTATTGATATACTCTGAATATGCTGGGTTCTCTGAAAAAATATTACACTTTTATCATCTAAGTTTATATCAACTCTATTTAAAGACAACCATCTGTCTTGTCCATATGCAAGAAGTAAGGTGCTTCTAAAGAAAACAAAATCACATAAATTGTAATAGAACTGTAATTTAAACTGTTCATCATCAGTCTCAAATAGGCCCTAAGATTTCTGGATGTTACCATGGTGATAAATCCAGGAAATATAGAGTAAAACTTTGGATGTCATCTGGCATAAGAATTTTGATCAGAGCATGATCAGACTTGACATTCACATATTGGGAAGAGTCAAGAGGCTTCATGAACTGCTGCAGTGGGAGAAAATCCATAGGTCTAAAAACACTGAAGGTCCCTGCATTGCAGTAGGCAACTTTCTGAGATTGATTTTCCTTTCATACTCCATCTTCATTTTTTTATTTTCATTAACCACACATGGTGATAGGTAGAATCCAGTTCCCCCAAATGTCCACATCCTTATCTCCAGAACCTGAGAATATGTTACCTCATGTGGTGAAAGGGGCTGCAAATGAAATTAAGTTATGAACACTAAGGTGGGAAATTTATTCTGGATTATCGAAATGAGTTAATGATAAATCTAGGCAAATAGGCTATTAAGATAGGAGAATATTCTCTGGCTTAGTTCAGAGTCACAGAATCAGGCCAGAGAGATGTAATGTCGATAATGATGTAGGCATGTGGGTGACCTCTAGAATCTAGAAAGGCAAGGACCCTGGATCCTCCAAAAAGGAACAAGGTACGACAAAATAATAATTTTAGCCCACTAAGACCCATATCCAACTTCTGCAGGACTGTGAGATAATAAATTTGTGACTTTTTAAGTGGATGATGGTTTGCAACAACACCAATGGAAAACTGTTACATGTAAAAATAAATAATTCAACCTCAAATATTTATTTAAGTATGATTATCAATATTATGTTGACTAAATCATTACCACATATTTGACTACAGAATTTTTATGAAGATGCAGTTACGCAGCCCTCATGTGACACTGATGAGATACAGTATCTATATCACTTCCACTTCAACTTTGCAATCAAAACTTTACCATGATCCATAAATGATAACACATTTTCACTTCTATAGTTTTGTGAAATGTCTTAATATCTAGTGAAAATATTAACTACTTTTACATTTTATGTTATAACTGATCTTGCTATTGTGACTTTTAATTCTTCCACATATATTTTAAGAAATCGGGATTGGGAATACATGTAAATCCATGGCTGATTCATATCAATGTATGACAAAACCCACTGGAAAAAAAAAATAATAATAAAAATAAAAATAAAAATAAATAAATAAATAAATAAAGTTTCTAAGTCTAAGTGCTAAGTCACTTCAGTCATGTCCAACTCCTTGCAACCCCATGGACTATAGCCTGCCAGACACTGTGTCTGTGGGACTCTCCTGGCATGAATACTGGAGTGAGTTGCCATTTCCTTCTCCAAGGCATCTTCCTGACCCAGGGATCAAACCTGTATCTCTTATGTCTTCTGCATTGGCAGGGGGATTCTTTACCACTAGTGCCACCTGGGAAGCCCTCATGAAGTTTCTAAATATATATATACAAATGGAATTTTTATCTAACAGGATTAAATTAGAAAATATTGCAGGTTTGGTTCTAGACCCCCACAATAAAGCAAATGTAGAAATAAAGAAAGTCATGTGAATTTTTTGGTTTCCCAGTGCATATAAAATTATGGAGCACCAAGCTGTGGTATGTTATGTGTGCAATAGCATTGTATCTAAAAAAAAAACAATGTACATACCTTAATTTAAAAGAATAAAACTGACACCAAATTTCAGAGCATGAAAAATATTTTTTGTTTTATTTCAACCTTCCAAGTGTCACACTAATTTCTATCATGTGTATGGTATGCTTATTCAGTCATGTCCAAATCTTTGTGACCCAACGGACTGTAGCCCACCAGGTTCCTCCATCCACGGGATTTTCCCGGTAAGAATACTGGATCAGATTGTCATTTCTTACTCCAGAAGAACATTCCACATCAGGAATTGAAACTGTGTCTCCTGCATTGGCAGGCAGATTCTTTATCAGCACAATTTCTATCATAGCTGACCATATTTTGAAACTAAAGAGGAATTTTTCAAAGTATTATTCCAACTTTGGTAGGTTTGGTAGAATACCAAGTCACCACAGCATCTAATGTTTAGAAATCATATTGGGATTTTCATGATAAAGTGAAATAATAATGAAGTTTATGTTAATTTTGGAGGTGCTATCCTATTGAACTGCTATGAAATTTAAAAACATTGATTCTGTATCTGGTTATACAGATACTCTTTAAATAACATCTAACTACCTCTTCCTTCCTCATGCTAAAAAAGTTACTATATTCCTTTTTCTTTCCTTGCAGCATTGGCCAGGACCGTTAAATATTACAGTATTAACCATAACCTTTAGCATTGATCAAGCCCATGTTAAGTAATCATGATAGTGGTAATCCTTCTTTCATTCTTAAGCTTAAAAAGAATATGCTTTAAGAGTCTTGAGATAGAGTACTAACCTACATTAGCTCTTAGTACTAAATGTGTTCACAAGTGTCCTTAAAAAGTCAGAGGGAGTCAGAAGGACATGCAAGTACAGAAGAGAAGCACGTGATTAGATGTTAGAAGCAGAGACTGGAGTAACAGACTATTGAAATCAAGGGTAATTATTAGTTATATCCATTACACCTGATTTGCAAATACACTTGGTGGCTCAGATGGTAAAGAATCTGCCTGTAATGTGGGAGACCTGGGTTTGATCCCTGGCTTGAGAAGATCCCCCGGAGAATGGAATGGAAATCACTCCAGTATTCTTGACAGGAGAATTCCATGGACAGAGGAGCCTTGTGGGCTATAGCCTGAGGGGTTGCAAAGAGTCAAGCATCACTAAAACAAAGCAAGTGGAGATGATGGAATTCCAGATGAGCATTTTCAAACCCTAAAAGATTAGGTTAAATTACTGCACTCAATATGCCAGCAAATTTGGAAAACTCAGCAGTGGCCACAGGACTGGAATAATTAGTTTTCATTCCAATCCCAAAGAAAGGCAATGCAAAATAATGTTCAAATTACCACACAATTGTACTCATTAACACGCTAGCAAAGTAGTGTTCAAAATCCGCCAAGCAAGGCTTCAACAGTATATGAACCGAGAACTTCCAGATGTCCAAGCTGGATTTAGAAAAGGCAGGGGAACCAGAGATCCACTTGAAAATATCTGTCAGATCACAGAAAAAGCCAGAGAATTCCAGGAAAACATCTATTTCTGCTTTCTTGGCTACACTAAAGCCTTTGGCTGTGTGGATCAACAAATTGTGGAAAATTCTTAAAGAGTTGGGAATACCAGCCACCTGACCTTCCTCCAGAGAAATCTGATTGCAGGTCAAGAAATAACAGTTAGAACTGGACATGGAACAACAGACTGGTTCCAAAAGGGGAAAGGGGGATGTAAAGGCTGTATATTGTCATCCTGCTTATTTAACTTATATGCAAAGTTCAGTTCAGTTCCATCACTCAGTCTTGTCCGACTCTTTGCATCCCCATGGACTGCAGCACACCAGGCCTCCCTGTCCATCACCAGCTCCTGGAGTTAACTTAAACTCATGTCCATTGAGTCGGTGATGCAATCCAACCATCTCATCCTCCGTCATCCCCTTCGCCTCTCGCCTTCAATCTTTCACAACATCAGAGTCTTTTCCAGTGAGTCAGTTCTTTGCATCAAGTGGCCAAAGCATTGGAGTTTCAGCTTCTGCATCAGTCCTTCCAATGAATATTCAGGGATGATTTCCTTTAGGATTGACTGGTTGAATCTCCTTGAAGCCCAAGGGACTCCCAAGAGTCTTATCCAACCACAGTTCCAAAGCATTAATTCTTTGGCACTTAGCTTTGTTTATAGTCCAACTCTCACATCCATACATGACTACTGGAAAATCCATAGCTTTGACTAGATGGACTTTTGTTGGCTAAGTAATGTGTGTGCTTTTTAATATGCTGTCTAGGTTGGTCATAACTTTTCTTCCAAAGAGCAAGCACCTTTTAATTTCATGGCTTCTGTCACCATCTGCAGTGATTTTGGAGCCCCCTAAAATAAAGTCTGTCATTGTTTCCATTGTTTCCCCATCCATTTGCCATGAAGTGATGGGATCAGATGCCGTGATCTTAGTTTTCTGAATGTTGAGTTTTAAGCCAACTTTTTCACTCTCCTCTTTCACTTTCATCAAGAAGCTCTTTAGTTCCTCTTCACTTTCTGCCATAATGGTATCATCTGCATATCTGAGGTTATTGATATTTCTCCCATCTATCTTTGATTCCAGCTTGAGTTTCATCCAGCCCAGCAATTCTCATGATTTACTCTGCATGTAAGTTAGTTAATAAGCAGGGTGACAATATACAGCCTTGACATACTCCTTTCCCCTAGCTTTGTTCGTAGTGATGATTCCTAAGGCCCACTTGACTTCACATTCCAGGATGTCTGGCTCTAAGTGAGTGATCACACCACCGTGATTATCTGGGTCATTAAGTTCTTTTTTGTATAGTTATTCTGTGTATTCTTGCCACCTCTTCTTAATATCTCTTGCTGCTGTTAGGTCCTTACCATTTTTGTCCTTTAGTGAGCCCATCTTTGCATGAAATGTTCCCTTTGTATCTCTATATTTCTTGAAGAGATCTCTAGTCTTTCCCATTCTATTGTTTTCCTCTATTTCTTGGCATTGATCACTGAGGAAGACTTTCTAATCTCTTCAGAGTTCTTTGGAACTCTGCATTCAAATGGATATATTTTTCCTTTTTTCTTTTGCTTTTCACTTCTCTTCTTTTCATAGTTATTTGTAAGGCCTCCTCAGACAACCATTTTGCCTTTTTGCACTTCTTTTTCTTTGGGATGTTCTTGATCCATACCTCCTGTACAATGTCTTGAACTTCTGTCCATAATTCTTCTGGCACTCTGTCTATAAGATCTAATCCTTTGAATCTATTTCTCACTTCCACTGTATAATTGTAACAGATTTTATTTAGGTCATACCTGAATGGACAAGGAAGCCTGGTGTGCTGCAGTATGTGTGGTCGCAAGGGTTGGACATGACTGAGCAACTGAACTGAACTGAATGGTCTAGTGGTTTTCCCTACTTTATTCAACTTAATTCTGAATTTGGCAAGAAGGAATTCATGATCTGAGCCACAGTCAGCTCCCAGTCTTGTTTTTGATGACTGTATAGAGCTTCTCCTTCTTTGGCTGCAAAGAATATAATCAATCTGATTTTGATATTGACCATTTCATGATGTTCATGTGTAGAGTCTTCTCTTGTGCTTTTAGAAAAGGGTGTTTGCTATGACCAGTGCATTCTCTTGGCAAAACTCTATTAGCATTTGTTCTGCTTCATTGTGTACTGCAAGGCAAAATTTGCCTGTTACTCCAGGTATTTCTTGACTTCCTACTTTTGCATTCCAGTTCACTCTAACAAAAAGGACATCTTTTGTTGGGTGTTAGTTATAGAAGGTCTTGTAGGTCTTCATAGAACCATTCGACATGAGTTTCTTCAGCATTACTGGTTGGATTACTGTGATATTGAATGGTTTGCCTTAGAAACAAACACAGATCATTCTGTCATTTATGAGATTGCATCCAAGTACTGCATTTCAGACTCTTTTGTTGACCATGATGGCTACTCCATTTCTTCTAAGAGATTCTTGCCCACAGTAGTAGATATAATGGTCATCTGAGTTAAATTCACCCATTCCTGTCCATTTTAGTTCACTGATTCCTAAAATGTCAATGTTCATTCTTGTCATCTCCTGTTTGACCACTTCCAATTTGCCTTGATTTGTGGACCTAACATTTCAGGTTCCTATACAATATTGCTCTTTACAGTATCAGACTTTACTTACATCACCAGTCCCATCCACAGCTGGGTGCTGTTTTTTCTTTGGTTCCATCTCTTCATTTTTTCTGGAATTTTTTTCTCACTGATCTCCAGTATCATAATGGGCACCTACCGACCTGGGGAGTTCATCTTTCATTGTCTTATCTATTTGCCTTTTCATACTGTTCATGGGGTTCTCAAGGCAAGAATACTGAAGTGGTTTGCCATTTCCTTCTCCAGTTATATGCAAAGTACATCATTTGAAATGCAGGGCTGGATGAAGCACAAGCTGGAATCAGGATTTCTGGGGGAATACATAACCTCTGATAGTCAGATGACACCACCCTTATGGCAATAAGCAAAGTGGAACTTAGAGCCTCTTGATGAAGGTGAGCAAGAAGCGTAAAAAAGCTGGTTTGAAACTCAACATTAAAAATAAAGGACAGGAAAGCCTTGCATCTTGTAGCCTATGGGGTTGGAAAGAGTGGCACATGACTGAGTGACCGAACAACATCCGTTACACCTGTAACCTGCCTTCACTGTTCAAGCTTACCTGTTTTTACAAAAGCGTTCATGTGTTCCAAGTTTCACTTAGCCTAAACAATAAGATGCCTGTCTGAGCTGTTTTCCAGGAACTTGGAATCAGCTCTGTCAGGTCTGAGCTCAAGCTAGTTAAGACAGGTTAAGGCCACTGCCCTCCAACTAAGCATATGCCAGTGGCTGCTTTTAAAACATCAGAGGGCCAAAATCTTCATCCTCTGAGCATTCTAAAGCTGCTAATTTCTGAACATTGCATCCCATGAAAAACCCTGTAGCTGTTTCTTCTCTGCAGAACAATGATGGTATAACCTTTTTACTTTCTTTGTCTAATAACCATTCCATATGTTCCTCATCTTGGTTTTACCCCAAACATCTGCTGAGCCCCTTTCCTTCATGGAGGCAGATCTGAAACTTGTTCTGCTGTCTCCTCTCTTGGTTGCCTTGTGAATAAAATACTTCTCTGCCGCAAACCTTAATATGTCAGCATTCAGCTTGCTGTGTATTAGGCAAACAAACTTGGATCAGTAACACTATAAAGAAAGAGAAAGTGCCCACAAGTCAGAGAAAACAGACAGGTAAAAGGAAATGGATCACTCACTGCTCAGAGCCTCCAAAAGGAATCAACTTTAGTCCAGGGAAACTAATTTTGAACTTCTGGTCTACTGAAATGTAATGAATTTGTGTTTTTTAAACCTAATGCATGTATTATAATCATCTTCTGGTTCCTCACAAATTTCAGACAATTAAATTGAACACATTTGCATTTCAATATATTAAACATTATAAAATAAAAATATTAAAAATAGGTAAAATACTATGAATAATTATAAAATAATATTTTTTCTAATTTGCAGTAGGCTACTATATAATCTATATTAATGAAAAAAGGAATGAAAAACATTAAAGTAACATGAATTTTGAGATGAAAGAACAGGAAGAGTGAAGATAGATCTTTAATCTTCAGCCTTTATCTCTACTTTCTTTAATAAATATGCTTAAATCACTCTTCAGGAAAATTAACAAACAAACAAAAAACCCTGCAATTAATAACTCTCTCCAAGGGATGCTGTGGCATAGCATTTGGAAACGGATACATGGACTTCTATTAGGTCATATGAACACATGAAATTTGAATGTTAATGATTATGACCACATTTATGTGTATGTGTATATGTGTGTGTATGTGTATTTTGACATATGTGTATGTTTAACATACACATATGTGTATGTGTGTGTGTTTATTTTAACTTGAAGCCTAATTGTTCTCTTCAGCTTCTTAAAGATAAATAAATAAAGTCTTTCCAATACCTATCAGAAACTTCTTACCTTTTTTATATTTAAAAATTATTCCAGCTTATGATATTTTAAGCTATGATTTAAAATCAAGTTAAATGTTTAGAATAATGACTCTAAATCTGTAAAAGTTTAAACTAATAACTTTCAGGAACAGAACACACATAGTATACATCTAAAATCAAATGTTCATATTTGTAAAAGCAATTTTTTAAGTTAGACAAATTTCAGCTGCAGATGCATGCACATAAATGTTCTAAAGCCTGAAGAAATTGATTATTTTAGCTATCTACTGAGTGAAAAGTGAATCAATCACAGTCCAGCTGATGAAAGAGTGAAAGTGAAAAGTGAAAGAAAGTGAAGATGAAGTCGCTCGGTTGTGCCCAACTCTTTGCGACCACATGGACTGTAGCCTACCAGGTTCCTCCATCCATAGGATTTTCCAGGCAAGAGTACTGGAGTGGTTTGCCATTTCCTTCTCTAGGGGATCTTTCCAACCCAGGGATCAATCCCAGGTCTCTCGCATTGCAGGGGGATGCCTTACTGTCTGAGCCAATGAACTAATCTTTAAAATGTTCAGAACACATTTCCAAGAAATGATTTCGAGCTCCAAAAGGATGAGGTAAAGAGTAGCCTTTCTGTGGTTTTGACTGAACGATCTAGGTGCTCAACGACCTAGGTGCTCAATGAGGTCTCTCTGATTTGGTGGGGACCTCAAAGACCCCCAGCATCATGCAAATTGTTATTCAACTCTTGTCTCTTCAGGAAGAAATCTCTCCTCAGCCAAGTGTGAGAAGTATTTAATCTATTTTTTAAATTGGTCTTTACAGATCTGACTTTAATCTATAGTCTTTATGTTTCTTGTCATGTTTTTACTTTTCATGCAGGGACATTTAAAAGTCATCTGATTTAAGAGTTTCATTTTACAGATGATGTCATTTGGTGCTCATATAGTTTCAGTGACTTCTACAAGGACACTAATAAAAGACCTTATCCTCAGTTCAGTTTAGTTCAGTCACTCAATTGTGTCTGACTCTTTGCAACCCCATGGACTGCAGCATGCCAGGCTTCCCTGTCCATTACCAGCTCTCAAATCTTGCTCATATTCATGTCCATCCAGTTGATGATGCCATCCAACCATCTCATCCTCTGGCATCCCCTTCTCCTGCCTTCAATCTTTCCTGTATCTGGGTCTTTTCCAATGAGTCAGTTCTGTACATCAGGTGGCCTAAGTATGGGAGTTTCAGCTTCAGCATCAGTCCTTCCAATGAATATTCAGCATGATTTCCTTTAGGATTGACTGTTTTGATCTCCTTTTAGTCCAAGGGACTCTCAAAAGTCTTCTACTAAACCACTGTTCAAAAGCATCAATTCATTGGTGCTCAGCTTTCTTTATGGTCCAACTCTCACATGCATACATGACTACTGGAAAAACCATGGTTTTGAGTAGACAGCCCTTGTTGGCAAAGTAATGTCTCTGTTGTCTATGTTGGTCATAGCTTTTATTCCAAGGAGCAAGCACTTTTTAATTTCATGACTTCAGTCACCATCTGCAGTGATTTTGGAGCCCAAGAAAATAAAGTCTGTCACTGTTTCCATTGTTTCCCCATCTATTTACCATGAAGAGATGGGACCAAATGCCATGATCTTAGTTTTCTGAATGTTGAGCTTTAAGCCAGCTTTTTCTCTCTCCTCTTTCACTTTCATCAAGAGGCTCTTTAGTTCTTCACTTTCTGCCATAAGGGTGGTGTTATCTGTGTATCTAAGGTTGCTGATATTTCTCCTGGCATTCTTAATTCCAGCATATGCTTCATTCAGTCCAGCACTTTGCATGATGTGTGCTTCATGTAAGTTAAATAAGCAGGGTGACAATAGACAGCCTTGATGTCCTCCTTTCCCGATTTGGGACCAGTCAATCATTCCATGTCTGATTCTAACTGTCGCTTCTTGACCTGCATACAGATTTCTCATGAGGCAGGTAAAGAGGTCTGGTATTCCCATCTCTTGAAGAATTTTCCACAGTTTGTTGTGATCCACACAGTCAAAGTCTTTGACATAGTAAATAAAGCAGAAGTAGATGTTTTTCTGGAAGTCTTGATTTTTCTATGGTCCAGTGGATGTTGGCAATTTGATCCCTGGTTCCTCTGCCTTTTTGAAATCCAGCTTAAACATCTGGAAGTTCTCAGTTCACATACTGTTGAAGACTGGCTTGGAGAATTTTAAGTGTTACTTTACTAGTGTGTGCAATGAATGCAATTGTGTGGTAGTTTGAACATTCTTTGGCATTGCCTTTCTTTGGGCTTGGAATGAAAACTGACATTTTCCAGTCCTGTGGCCACTGCTGAGCTTTCCAAATTTGTTGGCATGTTGAGTATAGCACTTTCACAGCATCATCTTTTAGGATTTGAAATAGCTCAACAGGAATTCCATCACCTCTGCATAGAGATGCTTCCTAAGGCCCACTTGACTTCACATTCCAGGATGTCTGGCTCTAGCTGACTGATCACACCATTGTGGTTATCTGGGTCATTAAGATCGTCTTTTTTTTTTTTTTTTTATAGTTCTTCTTGTATTCTTGCCTCCTTTTCTTAATATCTTTTGCTTCTGTTAGGTCCGTACTATTTCTGTCCTTTATTGTGGCCATCTTTGCATGCGATGTTCCCTTGGTGTCTCTAATATTTTGAAGTGATCTCTGGTCTTTCTCATTCTGCTGTTTCCCTCTATTTCTTTGCATTGATCAGTAGGGAATGTTTTCTCATCTCTCCTTGGTATTCTTTGGAACTCTGCATTCAGATGGGTATATCTTTCCTTTTGTCTTTGCATGTAGCCTGTGTCTACATAATTGTGCTACAATTGTGCCTACATAAATACATATTCATATATTCCATTATTTTGTCTAAAGACCTTTTATATTTTTTTGTCTAAAGAAGGTTAATAGTTAAAGCAATGAAACCATAGGAATTATATAATATATTACAAATTCTTACAAATGTTACTCTTCCCAAAAGTTCCCAAAATAGGAATTTATATTACCATACCAAAAATACTTGCTTCTAGAGTTTCAAGAACTAAGTCTCCTTCATTCCCCTTATTACTCATAAAAAGTAGAGAGATAGCACATCAGGTTAATGGAAATTTCTTCTTTTTATTAATAGATGTAGAGGAAGTGAAATTTTACCCCGCCTCTTTGGGTGTTTGGCTGGACCAGTAATTAAGATGACATCAGACAGGTTAACAAGAGAAAAGTATACGAATTTAAGTTTCATATGACAGCAGAATCCTCATAATGAAAACTCAAAGAAATAGCAAAATTAAGTGCTTTTAAGTTAAGGTTGAACAAAGAGAGAATTGTGGAGATGTAACTAAACTATGTGGGGAAACTGAAGGAAGAAAATAATTATTTTAGCAATATCTCTGTACAGAATTTTCTCTTGAGTGTGACTCCCTGTTGAAGAAAATTTCTCTTTTCTTGGTACAGGGAGGGTACCTTTCACGTGGAGTTTTCATCTACCCTTTTCACAAAGAAAAGAGGAGATTAGAATGTTCTTCTAGCATCTGCTATTTCTCAAGTACCTTCAGCTCAAAATAATATTCTGTCAAAGTGTCACGTTTTTGGATGGTGTGTTCTGCCACCCTTCATAAGCTAATTTGAGAAAGTGGTTCCCAATCTGAGTATCTGAATATACATTAGCATCTTGAAGTCCAGAAAAGCCCGTCATGGAAAAATACTGGTATAAAAGACTAGATACATTTATACAGGCTTGCATTCTCACCGAGTGTAGAGTAGAGGAAAAACAAAAGAGAAAAAGAACTCTTGTGAGTTTGCCATTTATTTTTTCTGAATTTATATTTTATCACCCAACTCCCCTATATTATGCCTTCAAGTTCAATCATATCCAACTCTTTGTGACCCCCTGGACTCTAGCCTGCCAGAATCCTCTGTCCACGGGATTTTCCAGGCAAGAATACTGGAGAAGGTTGCCATTCCCTTCTCCAGGGCATCTTCCCAACCCAGGGATTGAACCCACATCTCTTGCATCTTCTGCACTAGCAGCTGGATTATTTAACACTGAGCCACCTGGGAAGCCCATCTTATGCAATTAGTGACAACCAATATTCTGACTTCACTCTGACTCCTTTCTCAGTTTTCTCAAAGCTTCATCTTTCCACTCTACTGGGGTTTGAGGCCAGAAACTTGTATGATCCTGGGTGAGTTAGTTTATTTCTCCATATCTTGATTTTTATCTGTAAATTGAGAAAACTGTGCATCCCACCTCATAAGTTGTAACAAAAAATAAATGAAGTAACATATGTAGAAATTTGAAAATTTGAATGATACAAGGTAAGTACTCAATGTTAGCACTATTACTATTATAATTTCCTCCTCTAGTTTTACCTTCCAATTAAAAGGACTGAACTCTTTCTATTTGTTAAATTTCATTTAAATAAAAGCAATAAATATATCATATTTTTATATTAGTAAACATGTCTTTTAGATGAAAATGGGCTTCAGTAAATGCTTAAGTGCTTAAACAATTTCAGACTAAGAAAATGATTACCAATGAAACTTCACTGCAAATCACCACCAATACCCATCTGAAACTGATATCTATATTTTAAAGAACAGGTACCACTAGAAATAATAAAGCTAATTCATCTTCTTAGTTGAGATATTGGAGAAACAAAATATATAAACAATTGTTAGGAGATAGTCCACTTCCCAGACTTGAATAAGTATCACAGATTTTATTTATTTTAAAGATTTCTTTTTGATATGGTCCATTTTTAAAGTCTTCATTTAATTTGTTACAATATTTCTTCTGTATTATGTTTTAGCTTATGGTCACTACTAGGCTTATGGGATCTTTAGTTCTTCAGTAACTAAAGAATATATTAATGAGGGTGAAGGAGGAGAGTTAAAAAGCCAGCTTAAAGCTAAAATTAAAAAAAAAAAAAAAAAAACAACTAAGATCATGGCATCCAGTCCCATCATTTCATGGCAAATAGAAGGGGGAAAAGGTGGAATCAGAGATGGATTTCCTTCTCTTGGGCTCTAAAATAACTGCAGATGGTGGCTGCAGCCATGAAATTAAATGATTGCTTCCTGGCAGGAAATCAATGACATAAAAAAGAAAGTGTGTTGAAAAGCAAAACATCACTTGCCAACAAAGGTCTGGAGAGTCAAGGCTATGGTCTTTCCAGGAGTCACAAACAACTGTGAGAGCTGATCCATAAAGAAGGCAGAGTGCCGAAGAATTAATGCCTTCAAACCGTGGTGCTGGAGAAGACTCTTGAGAGCCCCTTGGACAGCAAGGAGGTCAAACCAGTCAATCTTAGAAAAAATAAACACTGAATACTCATTGGAAGGACTGATGCTAAAGCTGAAGCTGAAGCTCTAATATTTTGGTCACCTGATGTGAACAGCTGACTCATTGGAAAAGAACCTAATGCTGGGAAAAATTGAAGGCAGAAGGAGAAGAGGGTGTCAGAGGAGGAGATGGCTGGATGGCATCACCGATGCAATGGACATGAACTTGGGCAACTCCAGAAGATGGTGAGAGTCAGGGAGAACTGGCATGCTGCCATCCAGCAGGTCGCAAAGAGTCACACATAACTGGACAACAGAACAACAACAACAACATGTGGGATCTTAGCTCCTTGACCAGTATCAAACCCACACCCTCTGCATTAGAAGATGAAATCTTAACCACTGGACTGCCAGGGAAATCTCAGTTATCACAAATTTTAGAGTTGACATCTGAAAGCAATTTTTCTGGAAGTACAGAAAGCATTAATGAGCTTTCACTTACTGTCTTAGTAATCCAGAGAAAGGTTTTCAACCTTTCAACATTTGCACGTTACAAAGATTCTGGCAAGGTTATAAGCAAAGCAGAGAGGTTACATTTTCTGTGCCAGGCTGTTTATTTAGTGGACTATATGGTCTATATGGTCATAATTATCTGGAACTATTTTTTCCCAATTACCTGGCTTCATGAAAATTATATCTTAAAATTAAAGTAAAAGAAATCTTTTCAAAAAGTGTAATACAAATTTGTAAATAATCATGCCTTCCTTCCTCTACTGCCCTATATATTTGCCCTCTCTTTGGGGTCATTTTCCTATCAACTACACCCTCTAGGATTCATTTGGTATCTTGTTTCTCTCCAAACTAAGCTATTCTGTATGAACTTAGTATCTTTTCTGTGCTCAAGAATTAGAAGTCTTCCTGCATGTAATAAATGTGTCAGTTCTATATGAAATTGTAGTAACTACAATACATGTGTATCCTTTTCTCAAGCATGCTGCTAATCTTACTTTATATATTTTCTTATGTAGTAATCACAAGTGCAAAGATATCTTAATCACATGAAACTGTCATTCCCAACATAAAAAGTTTTTTTAATACTGGCAGTTCATGTGTTTCACTTAAAATTATTATGGCCGTTTCAAAAATGTGGAAGTAGATGCTTATAGCTAAATTACTCACAGTCACTTAAGTAAATTGTTCATTCTAAGTACAGATAAAAGCTCATGGTCTCTAGATCATAATGAGCAATAACAAACTATTTCCAGTTTAATCACATGAAATATTTTGTTACTTGGAATATTTAAAAATTTAGTAAACTTAGTGCTGCTAGTAGTAAAGAATCCACCTGCCAATGCAGGAGACATAAGAGACATGGGCTTGATCCCTGGGTCAGGAAGATCCCCTGGAGTTGGAAATTGCAACCCACTCCAATATTCTTGTCTGGAAAAACTCCCTGGACAGAGGAGCTTCGCGGGCTGTAATCCATGGGGTCACAGAGTTGGACACGACTAAACACAGACACACAACAATGACGATTACACTCTTATAGGAACATCCACTAGGTATATAGTCTGCATAGTACAGAATAATAGCTTCCTTGAGAAGTCCAAACCTTAATCTCCAGGACCGGTGAATATGTCATTTTACATGGAAAATGAGACTTTGCAGGTGTGATTAAATTAAGGGTCTTCCATGGGGAAATATGACTTCCCTGGTGGCTCATTGGTAATCAGCCTGCCAATGCAGGACCTAGGTTGGATCCCTGGATCAGTAAGATCCCCAGAAAAGGAAATGGCAACCCACTCCAGTACTGTGGACTAGGAAATCCCGTGGACAGAGGAGTTTGGTGGACTACAGTCTATGGGGTCACGAAAGAGCTGGACAATTTAGCAACTAAACAATAACAACAACCACAACAATGGGGAAATTACCCTGGATTATCTGAGCGGGCTCAATGAAATCATAGAGGTGTTTGTTAGAGGGAAACAAAGGAACAAAAGACAGAGCAAAAGTTATTTACTAATAGAAGCAGAGAGAAAGAGAGTGGTTGGAAGATGATACACTACTGACTTTGAAGAATGAGGATGAGGCTATAAGCCAAGGAAGGCAGATGGCCTCTAGAAGCTAGAAATGATACAGAAACTGATTTTCTGTTGCAGTATAGAAGGAACAGTTCTGACCTCCAGAACTGTAAGAGAATATATGTGTTGTTTCAAAGCTGGTAATTTGTTACAGCTGCTATAAGAAATTTATACAGTCTGTTTATTCTAAATTTATGTATTGATTTATAGGTACATTGAGATATTAAATTTTATCACTTGAATTCAATAGCCTACTGCATGATACTATGACACAGATTCTTATAAAAACATGTATAAAATACATTTGAAGGTTAGTGTTCAAGTTAATAACATAAATTACTTCTAGTTGAATTTATCCTCCTTGAGAGATTTACAATTAAAGGAAACAAAACTTTCAAACGGAAGCCACCATTTCTAGGCTTCAGTGCAGATCTGCTTGAATAGATATAAGTAAGAGACTATTCAAGCAGTAAATGTATTGGTATAGTTCTTGTCTTTGTACTTTGAAGGCTTATACTGGAAGGTGCGAAATATGTGGGTCTGATAAAGTGGCTTGAATAAATAGTGGAAATAAATTATGGTGAGAAAGAATTAATCTCCCATAGATTGACATAACCTTAGATGCAAGGGATATTTCTCTTTTATTTATATGCAAACTAGATACTCCACTTGAGTTTTAAGAATTTCTTAGATATTTAATTGGCATTTCTTATGTTATCTGGCAATATCTAAATAAGAAAAGAGGAACATACTGTGTTTATTCATTCATTTTAATACTGATCAATTTTGCATCTGGTACAGAAATTTGCTTAGGATCTGCTTTACTGCTTAACAAGCTTTCTCAAAAATTATTCTTCAACACACCAGTGTCCTGACATTTTACCAATATATTTAACTTAGTCTTCCATTAAAAATTCTTCATATTATCAAAAATATGCTGTCTCTACTGTCTCTCTCTCTCACTTTCATGCCTTTAACATTTGGTGAAATAGTGACAAGTTGTACATTTTCTCATAGATTTCCATTTTTCTTTTTAGACATTTTCTGAATAAAATAATTTCTTTTGCATGCCATGCTCAAGCTGAACTTAGAAAATCACTAAATCTCTAACAGGAAATAACAGTAGAAACAGTCTACTAATAAATATTTGTGAGAGCAAATAAATGGATTACAAATACCATGAAGTTAATATAAAACAGAATTCAAAACCTTGTTAGTCATAAGGTATAGGTTTCTGGGAGCAAATTTATATATGTACTTGGTTAGGGTCTGGATTCAGCCTAAACTAATTGGCTTGCAAAAGAAAACTAGGAGAATATCCCCATGGGAATCATGGAATTAATATTGTTGCTTTTGACTTAGCTTTGATCTATAAATATACATACATATTTGCAACAAGATTCTCTCACTCACATCCTCTCCAGCATGTTCAGAAATGTGAATACTCAAATAATTCCCATGAATCACATCTGTGAAGTGTCGCTTTTTCTTTACAAGCTGAAGATGCTGCTAATGAAAAAAGTGTTCTTATGCCAGGTGCATCTTCATATTCATGACACATACTTTTCCTCTGGCTCACTTCATGTATAAAAATACAAAGATGTGTCCATGGACTTGAAAACTATGCATATTAATGCATTATATCACTTTTTCTGTGAGCTTTACCAGAGTTTATATTTTCCTGGTATGATATTCTCACCAGTTATACTTCAGAATTCTGTTTTTAATACTTAAGAAGTTTCCCCAGTTTTCTATTTGTGATGTAAAGCATCTAGAACAATCTGAGAAATGTAATTAACTTATCCCTTAAAAACATTTACTGTTAATAGTTGCATTCCACATATTAATACAATTTAGGTCATATTTACCTAATTAAGTTACTCTGTACTTTCTCTTTTAATTATTCTATGATCTATCATTTCATCTCACTGGCTAAAATCTCTCTTTCACTTGTTAATCTTAAGCAAAGAACAGGTATATATTTTTACTTATTGTAAACTTCTTTAAATCATGATAAATTAAGCTAAACTGAACTAAATATTGTTTTAAGAATTCAGATGTCAGAATAAGACAATGATATGAATATGACTGCCTGGTTTAGATTACATTTTCCTTACTGTTATTTTAATAACTATTTAATTTTAGTAAATTTGAATTAATAAAGAAAATTACCCTGCCCTCCTCCAGGGGATCTTCCCAACCCAGAGATCAAACCCAGGTCTCTCACATTGCATGTGGATCCTTTACTGACTGAGCCACCAGGGAAGCCCATTAAAATTTATTAAATTTTATTAAAGGCAGTGGAAGTTTATTTGATGAGATAAATAAATGTTGCCATAAAAATTTTATCAGTACTCTCGATATTAGGGTTACTTGATTCAATTATTTATGTAAGCCTATACAATTTTTTCTACTTCATGCCTATCTTTGTTTCAATGTACATTAAAAACAACAAAATTAATCAAATATTTGAAATATAGTTAAAGACTGACATTATTTAAACACATAAGACTGTATTTATATTTGCCTCAAGATGATGTTTTTAATTTTTTCCCTCTGAGGTAATCTGGACATGCCTAAGAATGTTAAGGTCAAATTGGAATGTAGACCTTGACCTTCATACCACTTTAGCAGATCAGGCAAACACAAAAGTCATGCTTCCTATTTAACTTCCAATATTTATTACAGAAAACAAATTATTTTGTAGATAGAAAACATGGAACATGCTATACACTTCCTTGTTATAAAAAGGTAGAAACTGTAGAGTTCTCAGTTTATCAATTTAGATAAGTATTGTTGATCAGTAAATCTAACAGTGAATATGTATAGTGTATCTTTCAAGTAATTTTTGATAAATGGAAAAGACAGGACTGCCTAATAGGCAATTATATGACCTATAACTAGAATGGTGATCAATAGAATAATCTTAATAAGAAGGAGGATTTATTTTGGTGTTATCCAGGACTTCTCCCCTTGTGCCATTCGATATTCTTAAAATAAACCCATATCTTAAAAATATGCCTACATACTAATACAAGTAGTTTAGGAAGTTAATATAAATATATTATATGACAAGACTGGAATTCAAAATATTTGTTGCCAGAAACCAATAATAACACAAATTTAATTATGTAATATTTACAGTATGTCAGTAGATATACCTTAAAAATATAAAATTAATCATAGCTATCACTACCATAAGGAGAAGGAGGAGCAGAGATGATCACAGAAGGAGAAAAAGGAGTTGAAAAAGTAAAGTCTGGTGTCCTACGAGGGAGCTGGGCTATCACGGCTGACTTTGGCCAGAAGAAGTACTTGAGTGTCAATGTCTCTATGACTAAGCGTCTGATAAGCGTGGTTAAAACTGATTTTATAATCTCTGTTTGAGTGGATGCCTTTGTGGTTCCTCACAGAGTATTTATCAAAGTTGAAACACAAACTAAATTTTTAGTTAACATAAGTGGAAACTAAAATATCTTATCTGGTATGCACATTCAAACTTGCCCAGTGTAATCATGAATAGAGTAGATAAAGCTATAAACCCTTAGAACTGATTTACAACATCACTGCTTGTCAAGTTAGGGGATCTCATAATATACTAATACATTTGGATTACATGGAGAGAAAGGGGATAAAACCTTGTAAGTTCTGAGGCAAGTGGGATTTTTAACCCACAATAAGTATAGTTGTATTGAGAGTTGAGTTTTTTGATTATCATTAATTCTTTCATGTCAGTTACATAAAATTGAATTTGCTACTGACCACAAGAGCCCTAGAATATAACAATTGTAGAGACTGTAGTTGTGTTTCCAATATTTATAATTATAGAACCCTGATATTTAGGTGGGGCAAGACCATCTGGAATTCTTTACATTTGTTAGTTCTTCTTAAAACTGGAATTTTTTTTGTTTTAACTAAATTCTGATTAATGGGATGGAATGTGATTAGAGGGGTCTGGTAAGATGCAAAAATTTTGGATAGTTTGCAGAGGTTGGGGGTGGGGAAGTGATATGTTGGGATTTGGGATTAGCAGATACAAACTATTATATATAGAATGGATAAACAGCAAGGTCCTACTGTGTAGCAAAGACATCTGTGTTTAATATTCTCTGACAAATCTTAATGTAAATCAACATGAAAAAGAACATATATATATATATATGAATTGCTTTGTTGTACAGCAGAAATTAACATGACATTGTAGATCAACCATACTTTAGTAAAATAAATTAAAAAATAAATTTGAATAAATGTTTTATATATATATATAATCATGGTATTTTAATATGAATGTGTTCCAGTAATGTTTGGGATATGTTTATATTAATATATTTATTGTTTATCAAAGTTAGCTGAACATTCTGAAATTTTATTTACTTAATTTGTTAACTGGAAATTTGAGTAGAGATAATATATATAATTCTATGATGTTTCCATCAAGGAAATTGAACATGAGTCTACACTTATATTTTTACCCAGTTGCCAGGAATATGCCTTGCTTCCCTGATACCTCAGTTGGTAAAGAATAGACCTGCTATGCCGGAGACCCCGGTTCAATTCCTGGGTCGGGAAGATCTGCTGGAGAAGGGACAGACTACCCACTGCAGTATTTTTGAGCTTCCCTTGTGGCTTGCTGGTAAAGAATCCACCTGCAGTGCAAGAGACTCTGGGTTCAATCCCTGGGTTGGGAAGATCCCCTGCAGAAGGGAACGGCTGCCCACTTCAGTATTCTGGCCTGGAGAATCCCATTGACTGTATAGTCCATGGGGTCACAAAGAGTTGCACACAACTGACTGACTTTCACTTTCACTTGCCAGGAATGTGGTCAACATAATCCCATTTTGCAAAATGCTAATTAATCATCACACTAAAAACAACACAGCAACAAGAGAGAAGGAAACTACATTACATTGCGTTACAGAAGGGTACTACATTACATTTTGGTACAGATACCTCTTACAAACCTTAACAAGGTACTACAGATTATCTAAGATACTACATTGTAAAAAATAAACTTCAATTCTGCTTAAGCAACTGTCAAACTTTGTTCTCTATTATGTACAGAAATTATATCCTAGCTAATACTATATTAACAAGTTATCCTCATCATCATTAATTAGTCTTAAATTATTTTCTTTTCCCCTTTTCCTTTTTTATTCTTCATTTGATACTTTGAGATAAATTATACTGTTTGTCAGAACTGCTACTAGCCTAATTATGATTAATTGCTTTCCTTCTATGTTCATTAATTGACCTTAATAAATTGAAAGCAATTTAAACTGTGTCTTGCCCTGAAGAACCCTATCATAATTATGTAAGTACAAAAAAGACTGAATATTTAGTAAAGACATTTAAGAAATGAGTAATGAAATTGACTTTTAATAATTAGAGTACTTTTAAAAATAATACTATATTAGATAATTTTTAGGCTCATAGGAAAATTGAGGGGAAAGTACAGAAATTTGTCATACAGTCCTGGCCCCTACACATGGTTGTCCTCCCCCATTTTCTATATTTTCCAACTAGAATTACATCAATATGTTATAACTGATGAACCTGCACTGCCTCATCACTGTCACTCAAAGTCCATTATTTACCTTATGGTTTACATTTGCTACTGTGCACTCTATGGATTTGGACAAAAATGTAACAGTATGTGCCCATCCTTATGGCAGCATATAGAATATTTTCACAGACCTAAAAATCTGCTGTCAGTCTATCCTCCCTCCTTCCAAACCTCCGTTAATCCCTGATCTTTTTACTGTCTCCATAGTTTTGCCTTTTCCAGAATGTCATACGATTATGGACGGAGGAGCCTGGTAGGCTGCAGTCCGTGGGGTCGCTAAGCGTCGGGAATGATTGAGCAACTTCACTTTCACTTTTCACTTTCATGCATTGGAGAAGGAAATGGCAACCCACTCCAGTATTCTTGCCTGGAGAATCCCAGAGACGGAGGAGCCTAATGGGCTGCCATCTATGGATCGCACAGAGTCGGACAGGACTGAAGCGACTTAGCAGCAGCAGCAGCATCCGGTTAAGAATCACACACAATGTAGCTTCTTCAGATTGGCTTCTTTCCCTTAGCAGTACTCATTTAAAGCTCCTCCGAGTCTATTCATGGCTTGACAGTTTGTTTCTTTTTACTGATGAATGATATTATCTGGACATACCACAGATTATGTATCTGTTTACCCATTGAAGAACATCTTGGTTGTTTATAAGCCTGGCTACTTATGAATAAAGCTTCTACAAACATCCATGTGCAAATGTTTGTATGTTTGTAAGTTTTAACTTCTTTGAACAAGTGTCAAGGAGTGCAACTGCTGGCTCAAGGCTCTTAGCTTTATAAGAAACTGTCAAATTGGCTTCCAGAGTGACTGTACCACACCAGCCATGAATGAGGGCTCCTGTTGTTCCACATCCTAATCAGCATTTAGTGTTGTTGGCATTTAGGTTTTTAGTCATTCTGATAAGTGTGTAGTGGTATCTATTTTAATTTTGGTTTAATTGATATTTCCCTGATGACACGTGGTCTCAAGTACTGCTTCATGTGCCTATTACCATATGTTTATCTTCATTGGTCAGGTGTCTGTCAGGGTCTTTGGCCAAATTTTAATCAAATTTTTGTTATCTTACTGCTGAGCTTTAAGACTTTGTATATTTTTAAAACAATTTTTTTTAACCAAATGTGTCTTTAGCAACTATTTTCTCTCAGTCTGTAGCTTGTTATAAATTCTTTTCTAAGTACTGTTTTTACTGCATCCTGCAAATTTTGATAAGCTGCTTTTATTTTTATTTAGTTCAAAATATTTTAAAATCTGTCATGTATGGTTGGTGTTCTCTAAACTTTCTTGGTCTGTTTGGTGTCTGACATTAACTTGGAGAAATTCATTGTTTCAAATGTTACTTTTGGTCCTTTATCTCTTCTCCAATATCCCCATAATGTATTTATCCCATAATTGTTGTACATTGTTTTGTATTTTTTAGTCTTTGTTCTGTTTTTCACATTTGAGGATTCTACTGATCAGATATTTATAGAAGAGATTTTTTTTTCCTCAGCTGTATCGTAATGTGTTGTTGAGCCTATGGCAGGCATTTTTCATTTTTACTAAAGTGTTGTTTATCTCCAGCATTTCTTCTTACTTCTTTCTTAGGATTTTCATCTGTTTCCTTACATGCCTATCAATTCTTTCATGCTATCACCTTTATACATTAGAGCCTTTAGCACATTAACTATAGGTGCTTAAATTCTAGGTTTGATAATCCCAACACCTCTGTCATGTAGGATCCTGATGCTTGATATATGTCTTAAAATTGTGGTTTTTGCCTTTTAGTAAGCCTTGTAATTTTCCTTGATAGCTAGGCATGATGTACTGTGCTAAAAGGATTGCTGTATATAGACATTTAGTACTAAGGAGGGGAGGGGTGTCGAAAAACAAAATATACTATTGCCCTACCCCACCTCCAAGGAGCGGCTGCTGCGGGGTGCAGGAGGGCGGAGAGGAGCTACTCCACATTAAGGTCAGGAGGTGAGGCCGTGAGAAGACACCCTTCGTCCAAGGTGAGGAGCAGTGGCTGCGCTTTGCTGGAGCAGCTGTGAAGAGATACCCCATGTCCAAAGTAAGAGAAACCCAAGTAAGACGGTAGGTGTTACGAGAGGGCATTAGAGGACAGCCACACTGAAACCATAATCACAGAAAATTAGCCAATCTGATCACAGGACCACAGCCTTGTCTAACTCAATGAAACTAAGCCATGCCGTGTGGGGCCACCCAAGAAGGTCGGGTCATGGTGGAGAGGTCTGACAGAATGTGGTCCACTGGAGAAGGGAATGGCAAACCACTTCAGTATTCTTGCCTTGAGAACCCCATGAACAGTATGAGAAGGCAAAATGAAAGGATACTGAAAGAGAAACTCCCCAGGTCGGTAGGTGCCCAACATGCTACTGGAGAACAGTGGAGAAATAACTCCAGAAAGAATGAATAGATGGAGCCAGAGCAAAAACAATACCCAGTTGTGGATGGGACTGGTGATAGAAGCAAGGTCCGAAGCTGCAAAGAGCAATATTGCATAGCAACATGGAAAGTTAGGTCCATGAATCGCGGCAAATTGGAAGTGGTCAAACAGGAGAAGGCAAGTGTGAATCAGAGAACTAAAATGGACTGGAATGGGTGAAACATAATGGGAAGGGACTAGATCTGATAGACAGAGAGGCTGATGAACTATGGACATTGTTCGTGACATGGTACAGGAGACAGGGATCAAGACCATCCCCATGGAAAAGAAATGCAAAAAGGCAAAATGGCTGTCAGAGGAGGCCTTACAAACAGCTGTGAAACGAAGAGAAGTGAAAAGCAAAGGAGAAAATGAAAGATATTCCCATTTGAATGCAGAGTTCAAAGAATAGCCAGGAGAGATAAGAAAGTCTTCCTCAGCGATCAATGTAAAGAAATAGAGGAAAACAACAGAATCGGAAAGACTAGAGATTGCTTCAAGAAAATTAGAGATACCAAGGGAACATTTCATGCAGAAATGGGCTCAATAAAGGACAGAAATGGTATGGACCTAACAGAAGCAGAAGATATTAAGAAGAGGTGGCAAGAATAAACAGAAGAACTGTACAAAAAAGATCTTCATGACCCAGATAATCACGATGGTGTGATCAATCACCTAGAGCCAGACATCTTGGAATGTGAAGTCAAGTGGGCCTTAGAAAGCATCACTACGAACAAAGCTAATGGATGTGATGGAATTCCAGTTGAGCTATTTCAAATCCTGAAGATGATGTTGTGAAAGGGCTGCACTCAATATGCCAGCAAATTTGGAAAACACAGCAGTGGCCACAGGACTGGAAAAGGTCCATTTTCATTCCAATCCCTAAGAAAGGCAATCACAAAAATGCTCAAACTACCACACAATTGCACTCATCTCACACACTAGTAAAGTAATGCTCAAAATTCTCCAAGCCAGGCTTCAGCAATACGTGAACCGTGAACTTCCAGATGTTCATACTGGTTTTAGAAAAGGCAAAGGAACCAGAGATCAAATTGCCAATATCTGCTGGATCATTGAAAAAGCAAGAGAGTTCCAGAAAAACATTGATTTCTGCTTTATTGACTATGCCGAAGCCTTCGACTGTGTGGATCACAATAAACTGTGGAGAATTCTGAAGGAGATGGGCATACCAGACCACCTGACCTGCCTCTTGAGGAACAGGTCAGGAAGCAACAGTTAGAACTGGACATGGAACAACAGACTGGTTCCAAATAGGAAAAGGAGTGTGTCACGGCTGTATATTGTCACCCTGCTTATTTAACTTATATGCAGTGTACATCATGAGAAACACTGGGCTGGAAGAAGCACAAGCTGGAATCAAGATTACTGGGAGAAATATCAATAACCTCAGATATGCAGATGGCACCACCCTTATGGCAGAAAGTGAAGAGGAACTAAAGAGCTTCTTGATGAAAGTGAAAGAAGAGAGTGAAAAAATTGGCTTAAAGCTCAACATTCAGAAAACTAAGATCATGGCATCTGGTCCCATCACCTCATGGGAAATAGAGGGGGAGACAGTGGAACAGTGTCAGACTTTATTTTTTGGGGCTCCAAAATCACTGCAGATGGTGACTGCAACCATGAAATTAAAAGATGCTCACTTCTTCGAAGGAAATTTATGACAACCTAGATAGCATGTTAAAAAGCAGAGACATAACTTTGCCAAGAATGGTCCATTTGGTCAAGGCTATGGTTTTTCCAGTGGTCATGTACTGATGCAACAGTTGGACTGTGAAGAAAGCTGAGCATGGAAAAATTGATGCTTTTGAACTGTGGTGTTGGAGAAGATCTTTGAGAGTCTCTTGGACTGCAAGGAGATCCAACCAGTCCATTCTGAAGGAGATAAGTCCTGGGTGTTCATTGGAAGGACTGATTCTGAAGCTGAAACTCCAATACTTTGGCCACCTCATGAGAAGAGTTGACTCACTGGAAAAGACCCTGATTCTGGGAGGAACTGGGGGCAGGCGGAGATGGGGACGACAGAGGATGAGATGGCTGGATGGCATCACCGACTCGATGGGCATGAGTTTGAGTAAACTCTGGGAGTTGGTGATGGACAGGGAGGCCTGGCATGCTGTGATTCATGCAAAGAGTCGGACACGGTTGAGCGACTGAACTGAACTGAACTATGATTAATCGTATTAGTAGTTTACGTCTCTCTGTTGTGAACTTTACAAGTGTTTCTCAGTTTTATACTTCTCTAAGTAGGACAGGATGGTTAATGTGGACTGAATTTGGGTGTTCTACTTTAGTTAGTCTCTGATAACGCTTCATTAGATTGGTGGTAGTGGTTTAGTCGCTAAGTTGTGCCTGACTCTTGTGACTCCATGGTTGCGGGATTTTGTAAAGTAGTTTTCTTTGAAGGCAGGGCTTTTAAGGACACAGTGATTAGGATACTTTTTATTGACACAGTTATACTGCTGATATTCTAAAGTCACATCTTTCAATCGGCAAATTTTTCAATTTCATTGTTTTGACAATTTTCCACGATGGAATGAAAATGGTTTACTGAAAAACAAACAATCTAGCCCATCTTTTTAGAATAGCCAGAAGTTCTGTGTAGTCTAATAACCCTCTTTTTCTTTTTCAAACCGGAGATGGACCTGTTAATAGCCATTATCCTTGAAAACAACCACTTGTGCTTGAAGAGATAAAGAGAAAAGCCTATAAAGAGAAAGAAATTTACACCATCTGAGGATCAAAATATAATTTATCTTCATACAGGGACTCTGTATCAATCTAGAGGGGTGGGGTAGGGTGGGAGATGGGAGGGAGGTTCAAAAAGGAGGGGATATATGTATACCTATGGCTGATTCATGTTGAGGTTTGACAGAAAACAATAAAATTCTGTAAAGCATTTATCCTTTAATAAAACAATAAATTAAAAATAAAAAACATAAGTTATCTAAAACTCATCCCTGTCTTATCCCACCTCTAGGTTAGATCTTTCGGTATTCAGAAAGACTCAAGTTAATCCATATCTACAGTATGGTAGTCATCCAATAGGGAGATTACATTTATTTCTCCATATTCCCCTGCTGCTCCTTTGTTTATTTCAACCTGAGCTAATTTTTTATTTATTCATTAGTTAGGTTTAGCTAACATAGAATAACGTGGGGACCCATGCCCCAACAGCACTTAGTCATTGATTTCTGGAATAAAAAAAACTTAAATAAAATCATTTGACTTTCTGAACCTTAGATTTTATTGGCACAAAGAATAGCCTGTGGAATAGAAGAAAAAGAATGTTTGATTCAAGCATAAGGGAACAATAGCAAATATTAAACAAATTTAAAAGCAATATAAGAACAAAAATCTTCTCGTTATTCCTCACAATTAGCTTTCCTCCCAATAGAATATACTGTCGTCCAATGTGCACGTAATAGAAAAGAAAGTACAATTAAAAGCCATAAAAGTAGTTGCAGAATAATTTAGCTTGTTATGGTCCCTTTTATCTTCTGTCCTGGGAGGCCCTTCATATTACTTTCTTTTGTATCACTTGAATTAATATGTAATTTCTAGGATGTGTTAACAGGATGATTATGATCAATAGACATAGATACATTCTGGTCAGCTTCCATGCTGCTGAGTGCATATATGGAGGAACATGAAATATTGACTAAGTATTAAGACATATAATCCAATTTAAATGTCTAAGTTGTGAGAAGATCAAAATATTTTCTCACTTCCAAATTCTATCCTACCATGATACACTGAGTAAACCAACCACATTGTATAGACAGATTACATTTTCTCTTTTTCAGCTTAATGATCATTTAATTAAATGGCTTATAACTTCTGACTATGAGAGTATAATATATATACATTTATGTATTATACACAAAAACATCCACACATACAAAATTTGCTTTTTTTCTGCACCTGAAGTTACTAGTTCACTTTTCATATTCTCTACTTCAACTATGAAATTACCAATTCCCCAAAGTCCTCTTGTTCCTTTTCATAAGAAATATTTAGACAGCAAGATCTAGGTACTAAGTCTATTCATCACTAGTGGAATAGCATTGTAACTTTTAGTGAACTGTAATAGAAAAATGGCAATTTCATATGGTCAGCTAAAAGCCATAGCTTCATATGGATAGTTCTGGTTCTACTCTAAATGAAAAGGATTCTTCCTTGCCTCTCCTCACATACATAATGGAATTCTGAAACCCAACATCAAAGATGCATTAAAAAATTGCTTAATCTGATAATGCACAAAAAGCTTCAGAATTCTTGAAAAACTCCAAAGAGTACTATATCTACATATATGTCTCACAAAATCAATGTAAGTGGATTAGAAATTCTAGGTAAAAGGAAGTTTGATGTTGTAAATAGCTGTCTTTACTCATCCTTCTGTTCATTTTTCAGTCTGTTGTGCTTCTAGAGCTCTAATTATTTTATTTTTCCACTTTAAATTGTCAAATACTTTCTAATAACCATAAAAATGCATACTTTGCTCTTTGAACATGCTGGTCATTTATTATTTGTCATATATGCCATATCTACTTCTATACATGCTCTCCATTTCACCCTTTTAGCTATGTTGATTTTACCAATATTCACCACAATAGACCCTACTATTTCCCAGTCCTGATAATATTGCATCTATTTAAAAAAAAAAAAAAAAAAAATCTCTTATTCTTCTCCAGCAGTAAATCCCACTCAACCCTCAAACTTGAATACAGTCTTAAAAATATTTCTTTTTTTATTTTCAGTTTTAAAGTCTTCCTTTTATGAAAACATTTTTTTTCCCAAAATATTTGAAGATATTTGCATAATCTACTATAATATTTTGAAATGATAATTCCAACAAACGTTTAACAGGGTACTAACAAAACCCTTACAAATTTCTACTTTGAGATTGTACTTACAATGGGTTTTTTAATTATAATCATTTGTGTAATTAGAATAGATTTTAATATTAAAGAACTGAGACTGACGACCAAAATATGTAGAGTGATGGGCTGTAAGAGGTTTCTATCAAAGGTTTTCAATGAACCATAGATCGGTTCAGTTTAGTTGCTCAGTCGTGTCCGACTCTTTGCGGCCCCATGAATCGCAGCAGGCCAGGCCTCCCCGTCCATCAACAACTCCCGGAGTTTACTCAAACTCATATCCATTGAGTCAAAAAGTTCAAAAGCATCAATTCTTCAGCGCTCAGCTTTCTTTATAGTCCAACTCTCACATCCATACATGACTACTGGAAAAACCACACCTTGACTAGATGGACCTTTGTTGACAAAGTAATGTCTCTGCTTTTTAATATGCTGTCTAGGTTGGTCATAACTTTCCTTCAAAGAAGTGAGCATCTTTTAATGTCATGGCTGCAGTCACCATCTGCAGTGATTTTGGAGCCCAGAAAAATAAAGTCAGCCACTGTTTCCACTGTTTCCCCATCTATTGCCATAAGTGATGGGACCAGAAGCCATGATCTTGGTGTTCTGAATGTTGAGCTTTAAGCCAATTTTTTCACTCTCCTTTTTCACTTTCATCAAGAGGTTCTTTAGTTCCTCTTCACTTTATGCCATAAGGATGGTGTCATCTGCATATCTGAGCTTATTGATATTTCTCCAGGCAATCTTGATTCCAGCTTGTGCTTCATCTAGCCCAGCGTTTCTCATGATGTACTCTGCATATAACTTAAATAAGCAGGGTGACAATATACAGCTGTGAAGTACTCCTTTTCCTATTTGGAACCAGTCTGTTGTTCCATGTCCAGTTCTAACTATTGCTTCCTGACCTGCATACAGGTTTCTCAAGAGGCAGGTCAGGTTGTCTGGTATGCCCATCTCTTTCAGAATTTTCCACAGTTTATTGTGATCCACATGGTAAAAGGCTTTGGAATAGTCAGTAAGGCAGAAATAGATGTTTTTCTGGGACTCTCTTGCTTTTTCAATGATTCAGCAAATGTTGGCAATTTGATCTCTGGTTCCTCTGCCTTTTCTAAAACCAGTATGAACATCTGGAAGTTCACAGTTCACGTATTGCTGAAGCCTGGCTTGGAGAATTTTGAGCATTACTTTACTAGCGTGTGAGATGAGTGCAATTGTGTGGTAGTTTGAGCATTCTTTGGCATTGTCTTTCTTAGGGATTGGAATGAAAACTGAGGTTTTCCAGTACTGTGGCCACTGGTGAGTTTTCCAAATTTGCTGACATATTGGATATGGATACATATTGGATACCCCACGTCCAAGGTAAGAGAAATCCAAGTAAGATGGTAGGCACTGAGAGAGGGCATCAGAGGGCAGACAGACTGAAATGACAATCACAGACAACTAGTCAGTCTGATCACATGGACCAGAGCCTTGTTTAATTCAGTGAAACTAAGCCATGCCATGTGGGGCCACCCAAGACGGTTGGGTCATGGTGGAGAGTTCTGACAGAATGTGGTCCACTGGAGAAGGGAATGGCAAACCACTTCAATATTCTTGCCTTGAGAACCTCATGAACAGTATGAAAAGGCAAAAAGACACTGAAAGATGAACTCCCCAGGTCGGTAGGTGCCCAATATGATAGTGGAGATCAGTGGAGAAGTAACTCCAGAAAGAATGAAGGGATGGAGCCAAAGCAAAAGTAACACCCAGTTGTGGATGTGACTAGAGATAGAAGTAATGTCCAATGCTGTAAAGAGCAATATTGCATAGGAGCCTGGAGTGTTAGGTCCATGAATCAAGGCAAATTGGAAGTGGTCAAACAGGAGATGGCAAGAGTGAACGTCGACATTCTAGGAATCAGCAAACTAAGATGGACCAGAATGGGTGAATTTAACTCAGATGACCATTATATCTACTACTGTAGGCAGGAATCCCTTAGAAGAAATGGAGTAGCCATCATGGTCAACAAAAGAGTCCAAAATTCAGTACTTGGATGCAATCTCAAAAATGACAGAATGATCTCTGTTTGTTTCCAAGGCAAACCATTCAATATCACAGTAATCCAAGTCTATGCCCTGACCAGTAATGCTGAAGAACCATAATTAAGAATACTAAAATAATATTTTGGAATTGTTTCTTAATCAACAATATTATCCATTATTTTATGGAATATGTGCTGTGATCCTAAACGCATTTGAATACACTGTTGTCTGTAGTTAATGCCACACAATTTTCAAAACTAACACTCTTCAAAAGACTGCTTTTTAGTACACTTTAAAGTTCATTGGTAATGTGAAATAATGATCGTTTTACAAAGTCAGCATACTGAGTTAGATGGATTAGCAGTCAGTTCAAATGAGATCAACATTATATTGCAACTGGGAAAATCACATTGGCCTTGGTAAATATTGCTTTCTCAGCAGTTGCAAGTCAGTCACAATAAGGTATGCTGCTGCTGCTGCTGCTAAGTCGCCTCAGTCGTGTCTGGCTCTGTGCAACCCCATGGACTGAAGCCTATTGGGCTCCTCCATCCATGGGAGTTTCCAGGCAAGAGTACTGGAGTGGGGTGCCATTGCCTTCTCCGACAATAAGGTATAGAGTAATCCAAAAAGTAATATATATTTTTAAATCAATTTTAAGTCTATGAACCTTGTTGTATATGTGTGTTTGAAGATTCTTAGTAAAATAAACACAAACATACATACATACAAACTTCTCATAGCCCCTGTAGATTTTTTTGAGCTTTGCAAATATTCAATCTTCTTGACATACAAGATACCTGGAGTCCTGGTTTCCCTGCTGTTACTTCAAGAAATAAGGATTTCACAGCATGCATATCCACTGAATAAATCACTACATGAGCCAATTATCAGGGTCATCTAAAAAGTGCACTGCTTTCCTGCTGTTCAGAAACTTTGGATCCAGCAGGAATAACATGTATCTATCCTGTGTTTTTTTTTTTGTTTTTTTTTTTTTACTTTTATGGAAAGGATTAGTTGATTAAAATGAAGAATAAAGAAGTAAGCTTCACTTGACTGATGCAAGTTTCTCAATGTTTTCTATGTTAGAATAGCTAACTTCCTTTAAGCACCATTTTTATTCCTGACTCTAAAAACCAGAATGTTCTATGTTATTTGAATAAATTATTACAAACTGTTTAGTACTTTAGTCAAAATGATTTCCCCATGTGGTTAAAGATACTTTGCACTTGTGATCAACATCAGCATCAACTTACATATTTTTCATAATTTAACATGTGCTCAACCTAACATAACTCATTTTAAAAAACTAATCAGTGAGTGTACAGGGTCCTTACTTTAAACAATGGATGTACTCATAGAGATTTCAATTAGCCTATGTTAATTGGCCAGTGGCCAATGCACTGAATTAGTATTCAAAGAGATACAACTGTAGTCTTGACTCTAAAATTGCCTCTTATGCCAGATTTAGGATGAAAATATCCTGTGAAATTTGACAAAACTATTATTATAACTGTTTATTTAATTTTCTTTAAAAATTACCCATCTGTGCACTACGAGATAGCTACAGTTTGCAATTTTTTTTTTTTTTTTTTTAGTAACTAGAATATCTATCCCTTTCTTATAAATGTCTTGATACATCATGCAAAGTGTCAGACCAGATGTAGTACAAGCTAGAATCAAGATTGCCAGGAGAAATATCAATAACTTCAGATATACAGATGACACCACCCTTATGGAGAAGGCAAAGAAGAACTAAAGAGCCTCTTGATGAAAGTGAAAGAGAAGAGTGAAAAAGCTAGCTTAAAACTCAACATTCAAAAAAAATGAAGATCATGGCATCCGGTACCATCACTTCATAGCAAATAGATGGAGAAACAATGGAAACAGTGACAGACTATTTTCTTAGGCTCCAAAATCACTGCAGATGATGACGGTAGCCATCAAATTAGAAGATGCTTGCTCCTTGGAAGGAAGACTACGACAAATCTAGACTGCATACTAAAAAGCAAAGACATCAGTTTGCTAACAAAGGTCCATATAGTCACAGTTATGGTTTTTCCAGTAGTCACATATGGATGTGAGAGTTGGACCATAAAGAAAGCTGAGTGCTGAAAGACTGATGAGTTTGAACTGTGGTGTTGGAGAAGACTCTTGAGAGTCCCTTGGACTGTAGGAAGATCAAACCAGTCAATCCTAAAGGAAACCAGTTCTGAATATTCATTGGAAGGACTGATGCTGAAGCTGAAACTCCAATACTTTGGCCACCTGATGCAAAGAACTGACTCATTGGAAAAGACCCTGATCCTGGGAAAAATTCAAGGTGGAAGGAGAAGGGAACAACAGAGAATGAGATGGTTGAATGGCAGCACTGATACTATGGACATGAGTTTGAGCAAGCTCCAGGAGTTGGTGCTGGACAGGGAAGTCTGGCATACTGTAGTCCTTGGGGTTGCAAAGAATTGGACACTACTGAGCAACTGAACTGAACTGAACTGAACTGATCTGCATGAATGTCATGCATATTATTGTATGAACAAAGTGTTAGCAGATATTTGAATAAACATCAAATAAGAATCAAAATTTCACTTTGTTAAAATCTGAGTATAATTTTTCCCATATATATTTGTGAGACTTGTTCCAAGATACAATTTATTGAGAGTTTCAATGTTCAGGTTCATTATGATCTTATGATTTTCTAGGTGTGTTCAGAATACTTTTCTGGTTAGAATATGTTATTTGCAACTTCTGAGGTTAGATTTTTCTGAGAATTCTATCTACTGTCATATAAATGATTAAGTTTGCCTGGTCTGACTGGTGGGATAAGCACTTTCTCAGCCTTGTGTGAGAAACTGGGCAGTGTTCTTCAACATTTTTTTTTTAGTCTTCTGAAACACTTGTATTGATCAGTATTCAGACTCTATTCAGATATGCAGAGCTCTTTGTGAATATTTGCTCTCACAGAAATCTGTGTTGTAATCTCCAGCCACATTTTTCTCTCTGAACTCTCAGCTCTGTCTTCTCAATTCATGTGCTCCTTGGAATCATGTCTTGCTTTGCCTTTCCCCGCTTTGCCCTGGGAACTCTCTCAAGGCAGCTAGTGAGAAAAAGTATCTTTTTTTTTTTTTTTCACTTGGCCAAAAACATTAGCCACTATTGTCTGCGTTCTTGAAAACAAAACCATTGTGTGTGTTCTTATAGATGATATTTTATATATATAGCTAGCTGCTGATGATATATATATAGCTAGTGATACAGATTATATAGATGATGTAGGTATAGACATAAAGTCTGTTGTTTTTTGGTTGTTCCAGACAGGAAGGCAAATCTGGTCACTGATAACCTACCTTGGAAAGAGATGCTAGCCTCTCACAATGTTTCTTTTAAATGAATCCATTACTAAAGCTTTAAAGACATTGAGAAATATTGATACCAAGTTAAATATTATATTGTTGTACAGAATAAGCTCTTCCTTCACTAAGGATGAAGCTTTGATCTTTCAAGGAAGTGTAAGCTTAATGGCCACAGAACTTGAAATTTACTCTTCCTATTTACCCAATTGATTTTCTTGCACAAATATGCAACAAAATCACTTGGCCTAATAAAAATGCAGATGCCTATGTGCTGTTTTATCCCCTGGAGAAAGAAATGGTAACCCACTCCAGTGTCCTTGCCTGGGAAACCCCATGGACAGAGGAGCCTGGTGGGCCACAGTACATGGGGTTACAAAAGAGTTGGACATGACTGATCAACTGAGCACCTGAGCACAGACACATGCAGTGCTTTAGGCTAAATGAAGCCAAATCTCTGGGTCTGAGCCATTTAGGTAAGCAACACAATGATTTTCATATTTATACTCTTAAATTTTTGAAAACTTTTGTTCCATATTACTCATGTGTTCTCTTCTTCTTAGTAATCCTGTTTCTCTTTGTTTTAACATGTAAAATACTTGTACTGTTGCAGTACGCAGCACCATCCATTGTGAAGAAATAAATATAACTAACATGTATTGAGGATTTAGTTTGCATCAAACACTGTGCAAGGTACAATTCAGACATTATTTCATTCAATAGTAACTGTTATAATTTTTGATAAGAAATCATGGGTTATTTATACATCTTTTTGCATAGACTCTTACAGCTCAGGTTTCAAACTCCATATGTCTGACTCCAAAACTAACACTTCTTCACAAAACCTCTCCAATATGTTTGCTGTTGTTGTTGTTCAGCTGCTGTTTAATCCAATTCTTTGTGACCGCATGGACTGCAGAACACTAGGCTCCTCCGCCTTTCACTATCTCCCAGGTTTTGTTCAAATTCATGTCTATTGAAGCTGTGATGCTATCCAACTCTCTCATCCTCTGTAGCCCCCTTCTCTTGCTGCCTTCAATCTTTCCCAGCATCATGTTCTCCCTATTCCTTGCTTTTGCTTGCTCTTGCATTCTAAACTATTAGAAGATATCTTCACCTTGCTCCAACAGCATCACCCCCCACCCCTTGCATCAGCCCCACGCTCTGTTGTGTGTGTGTGTGTGTGTGTGTGTGTGTGCCTTTTTCTGCAGTGTCAGACCACTGCAATCCTAGTTCACTAAATGGTTAATGGGAAGCAGATGTAAATTTTCAGTATAACTTAGGAGTAGCAATAACACCAGCAAAGTTTTGTACAGAAAATTTCAACTATATCAAGTAGCTATGTTATTCATAAAAATAAAATAAAAACTAGAGATATGTAACACAAATTGATGGTTGATTATCTATATTTTAATGACTTTGGAAATATATTTCTAAGTCAATAATATAAGATTTTTCAAAAAGCTTTCTTAAAGATCAATTAAAATACAAATGATTTAATCTTTGTTAAAAGACTAATGTATTTCAAGAGAGTATTTATTTTTGCTAGAATTAATAAATGGAAATCCAAATAACAGCATCAGATTTTCAACTATGCATTTAAGTCAATGAAAAAAACCTCACAATTAAATAAATCTCAAACTTATTTGAGAATGAAAAAATTATGATCATGAAAGCACTAAAACTTTTCCAGGAACGATAAACAGATAAGGATGCATGATCACTCAGAAATAAAACTTCTAGTAATGTCTTAAATTAAAAGCATAAAATAAGAATGTCAACTTTTTAAAAGTTAAGTAATTATAACTAGAAAACACTGAAAGCTATTTCCAAACCTTATAGTTTTTACCTGCCATGTAGGCATTGGTTGTTCATTAAAAAAAAAAAAAAAAAAAGAATAGCTAATGCATTTGACAAATGTATGAGGAATCCAATTTATGAAGAAAAAAATATAAATCTATTTTCTCTTCTCTGGCAAACATAAATCTTTATAAACTCTGTGGGTATTCAGCTGAATAAATCCTTAACAAAAAATCTTTTAAAACTTTTTAGAAAAACATAAAATTATCTTTTGCATTTTAATTCATTTTATATTTTACTCATACACTATTACTATCTAACTGAGGACAGGTAAAAGGTAATATATGACTAGGAAAATATATAAGTGGCTATGGTTATATATATGCTTACCAGTGACTTTTAACTTTGTAATGTTATAAAAATACTGGCAAGAACTGTGGGAATTTCTGAGGGATCCTTCTTGCCATGACTTTACACCAAAGATATTTTGTCTATCAGTGTGTGTTTTGCGAGGACTTATGAATAATTCTATGTTGAATATTACAAAGGATAACAAAAAGTTTTAGGCTTCCCACCCCCCCCCCCCCCTGCATTGGAAGGTAATTGCTTTACAATATTGTCCTGGCTTCTGCCATACATCAATGTGAATCAGTCACAGGTATACATATGTCCCCTCCCTCGTGAACCCCTCTCCCACCCCCTGCCCCATCTTAGCCTTTAGGTTGTCACAGAGCACTGGGTTGAGTTCCCTCTGTCACACAGCAAATTTCCACTTGCTATCTATTTTACATTTGGCAGTGTATATTTTTCTATGCTATTCTTTCAATTTGTGCTATCCTCTCCTACACACATCTGCATCTATACATCTGTACATCTGCATCTCCACTGTTCTATACATCTGCATCTCCACCGCTGCCCTGCAAATAGGTTCATCAGCCCCACCTTTCTAGATTCAATATGCATTTGTCTTTCTCTTTCTGACTTACTTCAGCCTGTCTAATAAGCTCTAGGTTCATCAACCATGAGAACTAAGCAAATGTGTTTCTTTTTTTATAGCTGAGTAATATTCCATTACATATATGCACCATAATCGCTATATCCATTCATCTGTTGATGGACATCTAGGTTGCTTCCATGTCCTAGCTACTGTAAAAAGTGCTGGAATGGATATTGCGATACGCATCTCTTTCAATTATGGTTTTCTCAGGATATATGCCCAGTAGTGGGATTGTTGGGTCATATGGTAGTTTTATTCCTAGTTTTTTAAGGAATCTCCATAAATCTGGCTTAAAACTCAACATTCAGAAAACTAAGATCATGGCATCTGGTCCCATCACTTATGGCAAATAGATGGGGAAACAGTGGAAACAGTGACAGACTTTATTTTCGTGGGCACAAAAAATCACTGCAGATGGTGACTGCAGCCATGAAATTAAAAGATGCTTTCTCCTTGGAAGAAAAGCTATGACAAACCTAGACCGCATATTAAAAAAGCAGAGACATTGCTTTATTGACAAAGGTCTGTCTTGTTAAAGCTATGGGTTTTCCAGTAGTCATGGATGGATGTGAAAGTTGGCTCATAAAGAAAGCTGAGCACTGGAGATTTGATGCTTTTGAACTGTCATATTGGAGAAGACTCTTAAGAGTCCCTTGGACTGCAAGGAAATGAAACCAGTCAATCCTAAAAGAAATCAATACTGAATATTCATTGGAAGGACTGATGATGAAACTGAAGCTCCAATACTTTGGCCACCTGATGAGAAAAACTAACTCATTTGAAAAGACCCTGATGCTGGGAAAGACTGAAGGCAGGAGGAGACGGGAACGACAGAAGAGATGGATGGACGGCATCACTGACTTGATGGACATGAGTCTGAGCAAGTTCCAGGAGTTGGTGATGGACAGGAAGCCTGGCGTGCTGCAGTTCAAGGGGTCGCAAAGCGTCAGACACGACTGAGCGACTGGAACAACAACGACAACAATACAGTTCTCCACAGTGGCTTTATCAATTTACATTCCCACCAATAGTTCAAGAGGGTTCCCGTTTCTCCATATCCTCTCCAGCATTTATTGTTTGTAGGCTTTTAGAATGATGGCCATTCAAGGCATTTATTGTTTAACTGATGCATCCCAATGTATCTTTGAGGATCCCTCGAAAATGTCATATTGCCTCTTATTTCACCTGGTTCCTTTTTCACACCACCACAGCTCTGCAACAATATATACTATATTGCATTACATTTCTTTGTTTATATCTATCTTTTCTATGAGGGGAGAGTTTACATCTCTAATGAGGCTTGCATCCCTAGCAACTGATTCAGAGCCTGACTTAGAGCATGTGCTGAATGAACACTTATTTGCTGTGAGTGAGTAAAGCCACTCAGTCGTGTCTGACTCTTTGCGACCCCATGCACGGTAGCCGACGAGGCTCCGCCGTCCATGGGATTTTCCAGGCAAGAATACTGGAGTGGGCTGCCATTTCCTTCTCCAGGGGATCTTCCCAACCCAGGGATTGAACTGGGGTCTCCGGCATTGCAGATAGACACTTTACCATCTGAGCCACCAGGGAAGTCCAAAGAGAAAGGAAATGAAAGCTGTTTCCGCCGGTTAGGTTTATGATTTAATGATGATTTTTATTCTCAAAAGCTTAGGATTTGGTTGGAAGGATAAGTATCATCTGTTTGAAATAATCCAAGGCAGTATGTATACACACACACACACACACACACACACATATATATATGTCAAGTGCTCAATCAGTAGCATAGAACTAAGGATTTGAATGAGAGTTTAGAATGGTTTTATGACATTTACAGATATAATTTGTAAACTATGAAAAAATATGTAACTACATAAAACTGAAGTTTCATCTCCTTCCTACCAAGATAATCAGATATTAAATCAGTTAAAAGTTTAGTGATTTACTAGAAACATGGAAATAAGCCAATTGGAAAAATCAAGGCTGGCATGTGCTTCAATTTTCACAGCTTAGCATAGCTCTCTTCTATTTTCAGTGCAACAATTTTTTTTTTTTTTAATGTGGGATTGACTTCAACTGGCTAAAAATACTGTACCTTTTTTTTAGTTTAATATTTGAGCCTTTTTTAAAAAAAATGTTCACTATAAATATTGGGTTATGTTCTGTCTGATTTTAAGTTCTATCATTTGCAGCACAGAGACATACATATGCTTCTTTAAAAGCAGAGCCTACAGAAGGCACCACCTCATTTGTTTATTTTATATTGATGATCATAATATGAACTGATGTTTTAAAGTAGGATCAATTTATCCAGTTATTTTATACATGGAAGTGTCCATATGTGTTCTTATGTTGGGAATTACCATGCTCACCAAGTTCCGAAATATAAACTGGGTCAATATATTTACCTATTAACTTAAAGCAAGACATAAGATTTTTCAACTTGAAGTTTTTGTTCAGCACATAAATGGCTTGAATACTAAACTGGCAAGAAAAATACAACTGTCTTTTACCTTAGCCACTTTGGATTCATCTTCTCCTTGGATTAAATACTAGTACTATCAATCATACTAAGGTTCAGTTTAGTTCAGTTGCTTAGTCGTGTCCAATTCTTTGCGAGCCCATGGATTGCAACATGCCAGGCCTCCCTGTCCATCACCAACTCCAGGAGTTTAGTCAAACTCATGACCATTGAATTGGTGATGCCATTCAAACATCTAGTCCTCTGTCATCCCCTTCTCCTCCAGCCTTGAATCTCTCCCAGCATCAGGGTCTTTTCAAATGAATCTGTTCTTCGCATCAGGTGGCCAGACCATTGGAGCTTCAGTTTCAGCATCAGTCCTTCCAATGAATATTCAGAACTGATTTGCTTTAGGATGGACTGATTGGGCCTCCTTGTAGTCCAAGGGACTCTCAAGATTCTTCTCCAATGCCACAGTTCAAAAGCATCAATTCTTTAGTGCTCAGCTTTCTTTATAGTCCAACGCTCACATACTAAGGTGCTAATATATTAATTCTAAGATTGATTGTTCCCTTAACTATATAATCTGTGAATACACAAAAGCTTGAAATTCTTTTTGGTGAACAGCCTTACCTGGTTGATTTTAATCAAGATTTGCCTTTCTTGCAATGAACTCTGTGACTGCTGAGTACTTGCTATATGCATTAGCTGAGAAAATAGTTCACTCCCTTTTTCAAACTGTGGACTTACTATGTTAGATATTTCTGTCACAATTACTGTTCCTCCAAAAAGTAGCTTAACTTGCCTTTTCAAATGTTGAGAGTTTAGCCAAGTCGATCCACTGCACTGCTGCCCTGACATCCATTTTGTTTGGCCAAGTAGCCTGTTGGTGTCATTGCTGTTCAGTTGCTCAGTTGTGTCTGACTCTTTGCGATCCCATGGACTGCAGCACATTAGGCCTCCCTGTCTATCACAGTCTCCCAGAGCTTGTTTAAACCCAAGTCCATTGAGTCAACGATGCCATCCAACCATCTTGTCCTCTGTTGTCCCCTTCTCCCGCCTTCAGTCTTTCCCAGCATCAGGGTTTTTCTAACGAGCTGGTTCTTCTCATCAGGTAGTCAAAGTATTGGAGCTTCAGCTTCAGCATCAGTTCTTCCAATGAATATTCAGGACTGATTTCCTTTAGGATTGACTGGTTTGTATTTCATGGGACTCTCAAGAGTCTTCTTCACCACTGCAGTTCAAAAGCATCAAATCTCCAGCCCTCAGCTTTCTTTATGGTCCAACTCTCACATCCATACATGACTACTGGAAAAACCATAGCCTTGACTAGATGGACTTTTGTCAGTAAAGTAATGTCTCTGTTTTTTAATATGCTGTCTAGGTTGGTCATAACTTATCTTCCAAGGAGCAAGTGTCTTTTAATTCCATGGTTACAGTCACCATCTGCAGTGATTTTTGAGCCCGAGAAAATAAAGTCTGTCACTGTTTCCACTGTTTCCCCATCTATTTGCCATGAAGTGATGGAACTGGATGCCATGATCTTAGTTTTCTGAATGCTGAGTTTTAAGTCAGCTTTTCCACTCTCCTCTTTTGCCTTCATCAAGTGGCTCTTTAATTCCTCTTCACTTTTTTCCATAATGGTGGTGTTATCTGCATATCTGAGGTTATTGATATTTCTCTGGGAAATCTTGATTCCACCTTGTGCCTCATCAAGCCTGGCATTTCACATGATGTACTCTTCATATAAGTTAAATAAGCAGGGTGACAAAAAGTGACAAAAGAACTATAAGACCTTTTTAAGAAGAAAAATGCCTCTACCCTGATGAGGTTATAAGAATCAGCCAGCACACTCTCTGAATCTGGCAGATGATGTGTAAAACTTCATTCTTTGGGTGAGTTGGGGTGGACCATAAGATTAGATAAGAAAGAATTTATTGATATAAGTGAATCCTCCCATGAAATAGTTACCAACACATATGCAAAAACCTAGAGGTTAGTGCTAACTAACAGTGAAAATGGCAGTTGGAAGCATTTTGAAAGAGATTACCTGTGCTAATTAGAGTAGAAATACTAGGACTGTCCTGGCTGATGGTGGGAGAAGGAAAACTTTGTTCAGAGAAATGGGGAAATGATATTACTATAATGAGCATATTTTTTGCTTGACAGAATTCCCACCTTGAATCCTTGGTCTGCGGGTTAATAGTTACTGTAATGACAAATGCCAAGTGGAACACTTTGGAATTACCTCTTAGCCCAGCTAAGGGTATAATAATATACCCTATTGGGGATGGAGAGGGTTGTGCCACACTTAAAGCTGTATGGTGCTCCCCATTATATTTCTGTTTAATTCGTAATTCTCACCCCTATAAAAACTAAATGGATACTCCAGTGTTCAAAGAATAGCTCACTGGTATCTACAGTAGATCAAGATGATATTAGAAAAACAGTAAATGGCCATTGATTAGAGCAATCTGTTACTTTCCTTTCCTATTATCTAAAGCATTTTTGGGGATAAATAGGAGTACAGATTTACACTTTTGCCTTAAGTAAATGCTGATTTTTTTGCTTTCTGAAATAGCAAGGTCCAGAGAGACTTGGAGCTTTTGTTCATCCTCCTAAATATTTAATTGGTCCATTAAATTGATGATATAATATTAATCTGTCTGGATAAGAAAGAAGTGTCAAGTATGATGGAAGGGCCCAGTAAGACACATGACCCTAGAGGTTGGAACATAACCCCTAGGAAGACTCAATAACTACTGTAACATCAGTGAGGTTTTTAGCAGCTTAGTGATTTGGGAAGTGTTATTTAACTCATTTATAGTATTGGACAGATTACTGAACTTTTTCCAAATAAGGAGGAGGTACATTGTTTGTGGATATCTCTGGAGTCTGGACCCATTTTATTGAATACTTGGGAATAGTACTCTGATTAATTTACCAAGTGATGTAAACAGAAGGGCTGTTAGCACTGCTTATGTTCCAGCAGAGAAAATCTCTTGAACAGGACTTGTATTAAAATATGCTTTCAATTAGGTCCTCATGACCTGAGTGAAAGTCGCTCAGTCATGTCTGACTCTTTGTTACCCTCATGGACTATACAGTTCAGGGAATTCTCCAGGCTGAAATAGTGGAGTGTGTAGCCTTTCCCTTCTCCAGGGGACCTTCCCAACCCAGGGATTGAACCCAGGTCTCCTGCATTGCAGGTGGATTATTTACAAGCTGAGTCACAAGGGAAGCCCAATCACTTCCAAGAGACCCCTGTCCTAATACTGTCACCTTGGGGATTAGGATTTAACATATACATTTTAGGAAGACACAAATATTCAGACCATAGAAGACTAGTATCTAGCATATAAAAAGAATTCTCACATTTGGACATAAATGGATAACAATCCAATCAGAATATGGTCAGAAGACACATAGGCATTTTATAGAAGAGCAGTAAATATGCTAATTTGACATGCTCATAAAATAATCACCATTAGACATTATAGAAATATTAATAAAATCATAACAAAATATCACTATACATCTATCAGAACACTTAAACAGTGACATCACTAAATGCTGATAAGCAAACAGAGAAACTGTATCTCTCATACACTGATGATTAGAATGCAACATAATTCACCACTCTGAAAAAAGAGTTTGGCAGTTCCTTTTAAAACTATAAGGAGAGTTACCATAACACCCACTAACTACCCTCTTGAACACTTATCCCAGATAAATGAAAGCATACATCTGTGTAGAACCTTGGCACATATGAGATATGAGTAAATGCAAACACCTTTTTGGAAAGCCTGAATGAGAGCAGTATCATCCATGGATAACCAAATAAAATTTTCACAAAGCTTGACAGAGGAAGGAACTTGAGAGCAAGGATATAAAGCATCAGGGAATTAATTACTGGCAGGCAATAATATCCAATGAACAAAGGAAAGAATTGGCATGACTGCCTGTTGCAAAGCTCTGTGATCTCATTCAACCCCAAGGCTTTCAATACCAACTAGGTACAAATGACTTTCAAGTCTACATAAGTAGCAGCTAACATCTTGAAATCTAGAATTTTTTTTTCAATTATATAATGAACAACATCTCCATCTGGCTGTTTAACAAGCATCATACAACTGACACAACCAAGATAGAATGCATGGTATTTCTACTCTCAAATCTTTCTCTAATTTTTCTCTTCTTAATCATTTCACCATCATTTGTTTTGATGATCAAATTTAAACCCTTAGGTCATCTTTGATATTTTTTTTTTTTGCACTTCACAGTTCATATCTCATCACCTAATATTGTCAGTTCTGTTAAACATTATGTCCTCAACTTAACAACTTATGACCACTTCTAATACTAAACTTAATTGCAAGACATCAGCATCCCTGACCTGGAGCAGTTGGTTTACCTTTCATTCCAGATCTTTGTATCACTCATATACCTGGTGCCATTTTACCTTCCTAACAGTCTGTTCTCTAAATCAATTTGGATGATGCTATATTCTGTATAATATATTACTCTTTTGATCAAAATTCTCAAATGCCTTCCTGCCACATTAGATTAATATCTTCTAGAACCATATACACATGGAGACACATCTTTCTTTACAAAGACCCTCAAAGTAATTACTTGAATCTTCTTTACCTACATTTTTCAGATCTCTCCTAAATGCTGTTAGCTAAGCCACACTATTTATATTTTTTACTTGAAAATACAAAGCTTATTCATACCCTAGAAATTTTCTAATACTTGCTGCCTTCTAGAATGAAATGATTTCCCCATAGATAATCAGAGATTAAGTTTTTGTTTAAATGTCATCTCCTTGGAGAATATATTAGTGATTTCTATCACATTCTGATTTTTCTTCACAGCATTGACCATTATATGAAATTGTATTGTTCATTTTTCCTCTTTATTTTATTCTGTTAGCACAAAAATTTAAGTTCTATAAGTCAGGTTGATGTAACACCAGCAATAAAAACAGTGACTTGCACATAATGGATAATCAGCAAATATATTTTGAATGGATATAAATTAATAATCGGATTCAGTAAAAAATTAACAATAATCAAAAAGGAAATCTTGTACACAAGGCTAAAATTAGAGAACATCATACCATAATACAATATATCAATGCAAACTGAATTTTTAAAATATGCAACCTTAACTTGGGGAAACTGTTGCAGAGAATGGTTATCCTTATTTTAAATAACGTTATTCATATTTTACCTCTGCTGCTGCTGCTGCTGCTGCTAAGTCGCTTCAGTCGTATCCGACTCTGTGTGACCCCATAGACAGCAGCCCACCAGGCTCAGCCGACCCTGGGATTCTCCAGGCGAGAACACTGGAGTGGGTTGCTATTTCACCTCTACTTTATGCCAAAGACTGGGGCTTCCCTGGTGGCTCAGATGGCAAAGAATCTGACTGCAATGCAGGAAACTGGGGTTCAGTCCCTGGGTTGGGAAGATCCCCTGGAGAAGGGAATGGCTACCCACTCCAGTATTCTTGCCTGGAGAAGTCCATGGACAGTGGAACCTGGCAACTACAGTTCATGGGGTCTCAAAGAGTTGAACACGACTGAACTACTAACAGTTTCACTTTCACTTATGCCGATGACTAGCTCACATTTAGTATAGATTAATAAACTAATACTCTTCAAATACATCCTTATAGTTAAGGATAAAAATGGAAATAATTTGTGGAAGGCCTTTTTTAGCTATATAGATACTGAGTTTTTGTGATCATATTTCTTTACTTCAAAACAGATAACTTCTAAAAGATCAGTCAACATTGGAGTCTCTACTTGATTAAGTTATTACCATTTTGAATCATTCTCTAAAACCCATCCATTTTTCACACTTGCCAAACTGGTAATTGAAAGGAAATGAAGTAGGAATAACCCACACAAATCTCATTTATTTTTTATGGTTGCACCAGCTAATGAGATTTCTGAAGAGAGTCAGTCTTACTTTTGAATACTCCTAGGCCACATGAGAATTATTGTTAAACATGTGTAAGGAAAATTCTTAAGAAATAACCTTAGATGATTTCAGGGAATTTAATTAGAATTAGAATTCATTTCTCACATGGTTCTGAATCTCCTGTATCTCCTCTAGTCTGAATGATAGATTGTCACTATGCTTTAAATATCCAAGAATCATGAGCATGATTGCACTCTCCAGTAGTCCATGAAGTTTCTGCATTTCCATTTATCTCTATACATAGTAGCAAGGACAAATATATGCATGACTCTGAAGAATACTAGGGGAATACTAGGAGAGTTGGTGATGGACAGGGAAGCCTGGCATGCTGCAGTCCATGGGGTTGCAAAGAGTTGGACACGACTAAGTGATTGAACCGAGGGGAAGGTTCAGAAGACACATATAATTTTGATGATATATGATTCTGATATATATAAAGGATTATCCATGGGTGTTTAATCTTAATGATACTTTGATTAAATTCAAATATATATTAAATATGTTTGAAAAACTCAATATGGACTGTATTTAATCTAATTACCTTTACATTAAAATTAAATTATATTAAATTACACATTTTAATGATTTTTTTAAAACCTTAACTGCAAAATGACATAACAAAAATGTTAAAATTTTTGCAATTATTATTATAATTACATCTAAAACAATGAAAAAATTTCTAGCATTATTTAATAATTCTATATTTATTTTCATATATTCCTAGCATTATTGCTTTACTCCTAGTAAATTTGATGGAATCTTACCAAATTCAAAATAAAAAATATATTGTCATCTCAAGGCTAGGCAACATTTCACGTCATTTTGAGTTATCTTCTAATTCTTGATTACGGTAAAGGGCTTGATGCCCTCCCCCAAATTATGTAAATATTCATCATTAGATATGTCTCAGCATCCATTTAATATATAAAAGGAATTTGTTACACCAGAAAACATTTCTAAGTCTATGCCTGATGATAATGTTTATGGTTATAATAACAAAAAAGGAAACAAAACCACGCTATAAAATATGATTCTTTGAGCTTTGGACTTTAAAATTTGCTAAACCCATGGAGAAACTGATAATTAATATAATATACTTCATGTAATACATTATCTGTGCAGTGATAGATTAACCTAAACATGGGCTAAGTAAGTGTGGTACTTGGCTTGGTATATGACTCAGATAATTAAAGACAATTCAGAACAAGTATCCTGAGAAAAAGAAAAGAGAAAGATTCATAAATCAGGACACTTGTGTCTAAACTTACGTCAGTGATTCTGTGAGAAAATATTTCTCTTATAATGTTTTATGTATAATTTTGACTATCTATATACTCTATAAGATTTATTCATGACTACTTAAATGGATGTTAAGTAAACAGAATATTGATTTATTCTTCAATATAGGCATGGTTCTTATTATCCAAATACATTTGTTATAATAGTCTTTCCTGTGCTACTAAACAAAGGCATCTAAGGCATAAATTAGATTCAAATGTCAATAACTGTCCAAATATTGATGAAACATACTATCTATAATAGGTAAACATTTTCTGTACATAATTTATCTAGCAAAATCATATTTTTTTTAAAGTTGAGTCATGCAAACTAATTATTTAAATTATAATCATAACCTTTTAAAATATACAGGTTATAAATTCCATCTTAATATACATAGTTATTTCTCCTGGGAATGTGACTGAATGATTGTTTCTATTTTGGATATCTTGATATTTCAGTTTCATGGTATGTGTGAATCATAGTTGTCTTTCATTTAGGGGACAGTGATTTAATGCATTGAAAAATGATATGAACTAAAACCAAGGTGAAATGCTTGCAACACAGTAGCACTTAGGGTAAACATTTACTGAGTGCTATGGCAATATATACATTTTGTTAGGAGGGGTTCTTGATATGGAGAGTAGGGGATCCTCTTTCAGGAACATCAGGTAAATTAGTTTTAAAAAATGGATAAAAAATGAGGCCTGGGACAAGAGATACAGGGATTATGATAGTGATTAATTGGAAAACATGTATTATTTGAAATTCAGTGATGCTAGGAATTGTTTTTACAATGTTCTTGAATAATGTTGAAGTCAGATTTCATTTAGATAATCAATACTTAGTTTTATTACACATTTTATGTTTTAACAAGTGCTATTATATTTGTTTTATCAAGAACTGTGTCAACAATTTTTAATCAACAGATAACAACTTGACATTTTGCAAAGCTCTCAGAATTCCTATCCATATGTATCATACACTTGAATTAAATTCAAAATCCCTATGCTCTCCTTAGGTTTTTAACACCAGGGTTTCATTTTGTATATGCGTAATGTTTACATAACTAAGTGAAAATATGCATATTGAATCAATGAAAAATTATGACATTGAGAATATATTATTGATTTAAATTATATGTCTGTGTATATATGTATACATATAATCATCCTACCTGACGATGACCTGCCAACAAAGGTCTGTCTAGTCAAAGCTATGGTTTTTCCAGTAGTCATGTATAGATGTGAGAGTTGGACTATAAAGAAAGCTGAGCGCTGAAGAATTGATGCCTTTGAACTGTGGTGTTGGAGAAGACTCTTGAGAGTCCCTTGGACTGCAAGGAGATCCAACCAGTCCATCCTAAAGGAGATCAATCCTGGGTGTTCATTGGAAGGACTGATGCTGAAGCTGAAATTCCAATCCTTTGGCCACCTCATGCAAAGAATTGATTCATTGGAAAAGATTCTGATGCTGGGAGGGATTGGGGGCAAGAGGAGAAGGGGACGGTAGAGGATGAGATGGCTGGATGGCATCACCGACTCAATGGACATGAGTTTAAGTAAGCTCTGGGAGTTGGTAATAGACAGGGAATCCTAACATGCTGCAGTCAATGTGGTCCCTAAGAGTCAGAAACAACTGAGCGACTGAACTGAACTCATATATAATCATACATAGGATATAGTCATATATGCATTATTCCTTCATGTATATATATATATTTCTTCCTGGGGAGGAAATGGGAACCCACTCCAGTATTCTTCACTGAAGAACCTGATGGACAGAGGAGCCTGGCAGGCTACAGTCCATGGGATCACACAGAGTTGGACATGACTGAGTGACAGATGGATGGACAACTGCATTTCCTGAAAGAAAACATTAAAACATGAACAACCTTTTTGGCCTACTTACTTAATATTTAATAAAATTTTAGATTATTTATCTCTGTCCCTCCAGGAGGATGTTTCTTTTAAAGTCATATACACATATGTATATGATGATGATAGCAATTATAAGAGCTAACACAAATGCTCATTCAAGAATCTTGTTTTGAATGAGTCATTTAACCCATCATGTTGATAATAACCCCATTTAAAAATGAGATACCCGAGGTATTAAAAGGTTATAAAACATGTCTGTAATGGGTTAAATTATGTCCCATAATGGGATAATTTAAGATCTAATCCCTAGTACCCCAGAATTTGAATTTATTTGCAAATAGGGTCACTGAAGACCCTACTAATAAAATCACCTGTAGGAAAACTAAACAGGCAAATCATATTTTGCAGAATTTATAGGGAGAAGTAGTTCAGTTTTTGTGCAATTACATAAATGCAATTTGAGATGCTTCCCAGGAAATAGTTGATATCTAACTTATTTTTCTATGTATCTCTTCTGTAATTAACTCTTGAACATAATTGAGAGTGACCAAGTGATTGTAATCATCAGTAATTGTTGTTGTGCTAAGTCACTTCAGTTGAGTCCAACTCTTTACAACCCTATGGACTGTAGCCTGCCAGGCTGCTCTGTCTATGAGATTCTTCAGGCAAAATGACTGGAGTGGACTGCATGCCATCTTCCAGGGGATCTTCTCGACACAGGGACCAAACCTGCCTCCCTTAATGTCTCCTACATTGGCAAACAGATTAGCACCACCTAATTACTTCCCATTTTTCTTGACAAAATTTAATCAAACTTCTATCTGCTTTATAGCCTCCTAAATTTGGATGGTCCCAAGTTTAAACTAAGGTGCAGAACTTCCCACCTTAATTGTTCATTCTGAAATTTGGCTGACCAGCCAGACATATTTCCTGTAGAAAAGCCCTAGTGTTTTTTTGTTTGTTTGTTTTTTCCCCTATCTGGTCAGCCCACTTTGCTGCTGCACTCTCCACAATGTTCTTGCTTTTCTCTCCTTAGTAAAGAGAACTCTTTTCCTTTGATTTAGAGATGCTTATGGATCATGAGATCTGAGTCCTCTGCCTACTGCCATTTTGAGTAAAATGTCTGCTTACCTAAGTTCAGATTTGCTTTATTTACAAGTCCTTAGATTTTCCATGAATATTAAGCTTTCTTACACACAATATCCTGTTAATTTTAGAGTTTACAGAGAACATAGACGTGATAAAACAAAGGTCTCTGTAAAGAGGCTCAACAATTATGTGTATACACACACACACACACATATATATACATATACACACACATACATGCATATACACTTGTGTGCAAGTGTGTGTAGAGACTGTGACAGGGATAGGGTACCAATATACATAAAAAGGCAAAAAAAAAATTTTAACTACATAACTGAGAGATGAAGTATCTATCTGTGTATCTATGTACTTATTTTGACTTGCAAAGCATCAGTGACTTTACTAAGCTCCATAGCAGTGTAGTGAAAGACATCTTATTTCAAAACAACTTGACATTTTCCAAAGCTCTCAATACTCAGCTTCATTTTAATTCAACATTCTTATATTTCTTTTGAGTGGATGACGTTGTAAGTCATGTAACAGGAATTTTAAAGATATAAGAGCATTGTTTATGCTAGTCATGTATATAATACAGTTTTGTAATAAATAACAATTTCTGGGAGGAAACAAACTCTGTATAAATAAATAGACAAAATAAAGTGACCCTTATTCTTTGAATACAAATTTTCAAAACACATATAAGCAAATGCATAGTTAGATAAGAACATGTACACATTTAAACGACTTAATGTTAAGTTGTTATAATTTTTCTCTAAAAATATATATTGATATACTTCTATTTATGATAATACATTATGCCAGTGATAATTTTTTAATTAAACAACAAATTTATTGAGATATGATTGGCATGCCAAAAAATTAAAAGATTATGAGTCGGTCACTTTTTTTCTTTTTTAGTTGGTGGGAAATTGCTTTACAATGTTGTATTAGTTTCTGCCATACAACAATATAAATCAGTCATAATTTTACATACACACACATACACACACACAGCCTCCCTATTGAGCCTCCCGTGTATGTATGTCAATGATACTTTCTCAATTCATCCCACCTCACCTTCACCCACTGTGTCCACAAGTCTGTTCTCTACTAGGTTCATTAGTACCATTTATCAAGATTTCATGTATATGCATTAATTATGATACTTGTTTTTCTCTCTGTATGAGTCAGTTATTTTTACTTTATTGATAGAGTTGTACAACCACCCCCACTCTATAATTTCAGAACATTTCTATAACCCAACAAAGAAATCCTGTATATTTTTGTAGTCACTCCTTGTTGTCCTCGGCCTGTAGCCCCTGGCAACTGCCATTCTGCTCCTTGTTATTATGGATTTGCTTACTTTCAACACATCATATAAGTTTCAATTAAATTTCATATATTTTTTATTCAGCACATGAGGCTTTTGTAAATGAATTACTTTCCTTATAATGTTTTCAAAATGCATTCATGTTGTAGAATTTAAATACTTTTTCATTTATTGGTACCCACAATTTGATTATCCATTCATTTGTTGCTGGGTACTTGGATTGTTTCTGCTGGCTACTGGCACATCTCAGAGACATTGCAGTTCATTTCCAGACCACCACAATAAAGCAAATATCACAATAAAGTGAGTCACACACATCTTTTTTGGTTTCCAAGTGCCTATAAAGGTTATGGTTACACTATACTACTGTATTTTAAATACACAATAGCATTATGTCTAAAAAATGGTATAATTAAAAATACGAAACAAAAACCCAACTACAATAGTAACATTAAAGATTTCTGATTACCAATTTCTATAACAAATACAATGACAATGATTGAGTTTGAAATATTTCAATAATTACCAAAATGTGACACATAAACAAGGGGGAAAATGCTGTTCGGAAATGGTGTCCATAGACCTGCTCAAGGCAAGGTTGCCACAGCCTTCAATTTTTAAAAAATGCAACATCTGCAAAATGCAATAAAGTAAGGCTATATTAAAGTATGCTTGTGTTATGAATAAGGCTGCCATGTGCTTAGGTGTACAAATTTTTGTCTAGAGTTAATTTTTAACTTTTGTGTATCTATGTGGCAGTGGAATTTTCGCTCATATTGTAAACTAACATTCAGTATTGTAAGAAAGTGTCAACTGTTTTTAAGGTGGCTACATCATTTTATGGGCTTCCCTTGTGGTTCAGCTTGTAAAGAATCCACCTGCAATGTGGGAGACCTGGGTTTGATCCCTGGGTTGGGAAGATCCCCTGGAGAAGGGAAAGGCTACCCACTCCAGTATTCTTGCCTGGAGAATTCCATGGACTGTATTGTCCTTGGGGTTGCAAAGAGTCAGACACAACTGAGTGACATCATTTTACAATCTTGTTCCCAATGCACAATGGTTTCAGTTCTCCACATCTTAGACAAAATTTGTATTTGTCTTATTAAAAAATTTTAGCCAATCTGGTGAGATTATTATCTTATATGGTTTTTAATTTTTCATTTTTCTGATAACCAATGATGCTGAACATCTTTTTTAGTGCTTCTTTGCTGCTTGTGCATTTCTTTGAAGAAATATCTATTCAAATTCTCAGCCATTTTAAAAATCAGATGATCTGCCTTCAGATTTTTAAATTGTGAGAATTCTTGATATGTACTGGATATCAGTTTTTTATCAGATATTTGATACATGCCTGATAAATAGATCTGATATCACAAACATATCTGATATAACAGATATCAGATTTGATAATATAAATATTTCTGATATTATACAACTAATAGATGATATTTATTTTTCCCTATAATGGGTGGTCTTTATTTTCATAAAAGTATCATTTGAAGCAAAAATATTATGAATTTTGATGACATCAAAAATTTTTGTGCTTTTGTTTCTATATCTAAGAATCAATTACCCAATCTAATATCACAAAGACTTACATCTACATTTTCTTCAAAGAGTTTTATAGCTTTAGTTCCTACTTTTAGGCATATGATAAATTTTAATTAATTTTGTATATGATATGTCCAAACATATTATTTTATATGAGGATAATCTATTATCCCAGCTCATCTTCTTACTAAGACTGGATATTGGTTGATAACCTTTTTTCTTTCAGCACTTTTAATATGTCATCTCACTGTATTCTGTCCTCTTTAGTTTCTTAAATGAAATCAGCTGATAATCTCATCTGACTCCCTGTACATTCTGAGTAATTTCTCTGTTTTTATTTTTGAAAATCTCTTTTTGTCTTTCAAGAGTTTCATTATGAATAATATAAGTGTATCTCTTTATATGAATCATAGTTCTTTTGCTAAGCTCCTATAAATTAATGTTTCTAATAAAATTTGAGTTTTAAATTATTATATCTTCAAATATTCCTGCTACTCTTTTATTTCCCTCCTCACTTCCTATGAACTACATTATGTGCATTTTGGTACTGTTGATGGTGTTCCAAAGATCTCAGAGGCTATAATCATTTTTCTTTTTCATTTTTCTTTCTCTTCCTCTGACTGGATATTTTCAATTGACCTATATTCAAGTTTTCAAAACTAATTTTTCTGCTAGCACTGAGTACCTTCTTCAGCTGCTGAGTTCCTCTAGTGAATTTTTAATTTTAGTTCTTGTACTTTTCAATTGCAGAATTATATTTGGTTCTTTTAAGTCATTGTCTAATAACACATGGGCTCTTTCTGGGAGAGTGTCTACTGACAGTTATTTTTGTCCATTATATGAGGCACCCTTTCCTTTATCTTCACATGTGTGGATGTTTTTGTCTGTTTCTAAACTGGAAATTTTAAATAATATGATGTGATAAGTATGATAGTCAAATGCCCATTCAGGATGCATCATCAATGCTGTTTGTTGTTTTCGTCAGTGCTCTTGTTTTTTTTACTTTTGTGAAAGTGAAAGTGAAGTCGCTCAGTCGTGTCCGACTCTTCGCAACCCCATGGACTGCAGCCCACCAGGTTCCTCCGTCCATGGGATTTTCCAGGCAAGAGTACTAGAGTGGGTTGCCACTGCCTTTTGTAGACTACATTAATTCACTAAAATATGTATCAGTTGGCCAGTGAAGCCTCTGCTTCATCACTGTAATCATCACCTAAAGATCATATAGAGATCATAGTTCCGTGAACTAAGAAGTCTCCCAGTCTCAATCAAGGAGCTCCATGTGTACACTCTGACAATTTACAACCCTGACTTAGTCTTCTCTTTCTGATTGTGCAGAGCCCCATTATCAGCTGGAGATGAGAGCTAAGTGCTTTCTCAAATATTTCCTGGGTATGTACAGAGCCCTGCACACATGCACAGCCTTCTGCATTTGAAGGAACATCTTGGAGTTTTCAGAGCACCCTATGGGCATCCCACTCCTCTGCTTTAAGTTGTTCGGTCAATCTCTTGTTTTCCGCAGCTGTTATCTCTGCTTCAGACAGGTGCAAAGGTAATTAATTTTTGTCTATTGATTACAACAAATGCTGCAGGGAAATTGCTGCTCACACCGAGTGAGCTCTCATTTAGTTAACACAGATAAGCTTCATGAGTCAGAATTTCCAAATAGTGGCCAACCATGTTGAGTATAGAAGGTCTCCAGGATTAGAGCTTTTGGGGACTTTCAAACCCATTTTGCCATCTAGTGGCTGTTAGGTTTCTAGGTTTCATGGCTATTGTATTTGAGAAGCTGATGGTTTTCAAGGCTCAATAGAAATGAGTAAAGGGGGACTGAAATAATACAAGGAAAAACATGACACACTTCTCCATTTGTTCTGGTATTCAGCCATTACTCTTGAATAAATGATCCTCTGCTGCTACTGCTGCTGCTGCTGCTAAGTCGCTTCAGTCGTGTCCGACTCTGTACGACCCCATGGACCGCAGCCTACCAGGCTCCTCCTTCCATGGAATTTTCCAGGCAAGAGTACCAGAGTGGGTTGCCATTGCCTTCTCCGAAATGATCCTCATATGTTGGTAAAGTGTGAAAGTGTTAGCTGATCAGTCATGTCTTGACTCTTTGCGACCTCAAGGACTGTAACCCACCAGGTTCCTCTGTCCATGGGATTCCCCAGACAAGAATACTAGAATAGTTAGTCATTCCCTTCTACAGGGGAATTTTCCTGACTCAGGGATTGAACCCAGGTCTCCAGCATTGCAGGCAGATTCTTTACCATCTGAGCCACCGGGGAAGCTGCCTTTGGGCAATTTATTTGAGCTCTGCTCTTATAAGAAGGAAAAATGGCCATGAGAAGATATAGATTCATAGGGAGAATGCCATTTGATGATGAAAGCAGAGACTGGAATGAAGCAGTTACAAGCCCCCAAATACCAACAATTGAAGCTAGGAAGAGTCAAGAAATATTCATCCCTACTGAAGCTTCCCAAGTTCCAGAATAAAAATGGCTCTGCTGACACCTTAATTTCAGACTCTAGCCCCTATAACTGTGAGATAATAAATTTCTCTTCTTTTAAGTCGCCTAATTTGTGTCACTCTGATATGGCAGCCCCAGGAAATAACTATACTGATCAAAGAAATGTATTTCTCTATGAGTATCACATCTGGAAGTATGTACTATCAATGCTATTTTACTGGTTATGCTAACTTTTATCTCTTAATTTGAGGTACTGTCTGTCATGCTGCTTCACTGTAAAGCTATGCTTTTCTTTTGTAATTAGTAATTATCTTGTGAGAGTTACATTAAGATTATGCAGGTATCCTATTTCTCATTATAGTGTCATATACTAAATTTGCATTTATTAATGAATCTTGCCTCAGTTCAGTTCAGTTCAGTCACTCAGCCCTGTCCTACTCTTTGCAACCTCATGGACTGCAGCACACCAGGCCTCCCTGCCCATCACAAGCTCCCGGAGTTTACTCAAACTCATGTCCATTGAGCCGGTGATACCATCCAATCATCTCATCCTCTTTTGTCCCCTTCTCCTCCCACCTTCAACCTTTCCCAGCATCAGGATCTTTTCCAATGAGTCAGTTGTTCGCATCAGGTGACCAAAGGATTGGAGTTTCAGCTTCAACATCAGACCTTCCAGTGAACACCCAGGACTGATCTCCTTTAGGATGGACTGGTTGGATCTCCTTGCAGTCCAAGGGACTCTCAAGAGTCTTCTCCAACACCACAGTTCAAAAGCATCAATTCTTTGGCACTCAGCTTTCTTTATACTCCAACTCTCATATCCATACATGACTACTGGAAAAACCATAGCTTTGACTAGATGGACCTTTGTTGGCAAAGTAATATCTCTGCTTTTTAATATGCTATCTAGGTTGGTCATAACTTTACTTCCAAGGAGCAAGCACCTTTTAATTTCATGGCTGCAGTCACCATCTGCAGTGATTTTGGAAACCAAGAAAATAAAGTTTCTCACTGTTTCCATTGTTTCCCCATCTATTTGCCATGAATCTTAGTTTTCTGGGACCAGTTTTCATGGGACCAGATGCCATGATCTTAGTTTTCTGAATGTTGAGTTTTAAGCCAACTTTTTCACTCTCCTCTTTCACTTTCATCAAGAGGCTCTTTAGTTTTTCTTCGCTTTCTGCCATAAGGGTGGTGTCATCTGAATATCTGAGGTTATTGATATTTCTTCCAGCAATCTTGATTTGTTATTGTCCTGTTTGACTGACTTTGGCTTCTATTTCTCTTCTTTCTTCTGCATTTGTTTCTTAGAATTCTCCTGTAGAATAGAGGTCTTCCTTCCCCACTAATTATCCACACAGTTGTTTATTTAAATCTTTATGGATTTACTGAGGCCTATTTTACTTCATGCATTACACTATACTACTATAAGTGCTTTTTCCCCACTCAAATTACCCCGGACTCAGCCACTAGGTGCTTCTTTAAACTGTCTGCTTTGTCCTTTGAATACATATTTTAGATCATTTTCTTTTTTTCTAGCACCACAAGTTGTTCTAATTTCCTCTTCTGTTTCCCCTGTCTCAGTTCTAAAATCAACCATTTCTTTCTTCCTGATGAATTAAAGTGTTTAAAGAACAATGTTCCCAAGAATTTCATTTGAGTTCCTTTGGAAATAATTCTACCAAGTTGAGTAAAAAGTTACAGACACAAAAAAATGTCAGTGAATATGCATAGTTTAGTATTATCTTAAAAAAATAGAGCCTGAGAAATAATATTTGATAAGTTTCAAGAATTATAAGAATTCATAAGAATTATGATAATTTCAAGATTTATAAGAATTTATATTGTGAGGGAAATTTAGGTAACACTTGTAGATAGGTTCTCTTATTGTCACATGCTTGAGTCTCAGGGTATCCATCTGCAACAATGCTGCCATGAGTTAACATGTGTCCTCTGCCCCCAAAACTGTGGGCAGTCTTTGAAGGATGGACATTAGTTGTCTTATTTAATCTTTATGACCTGCTTCTTTATACAGGAACTGTATATTAGGTTCAGAGAGATTGACAACTTGATAATTGCCCCACAGCTTGAAACTGTGGAATGGATAGACTTCAGATAAACTGACTTCAGAGATTGTGTTCTTGAGAATTACACTTAACAATGTTATTTAACAAGCATGTCATTTAAGGTGTTTTTGACAGCAAGGAACAAAGAATTTAAAAACCACATAGACACACATGTGTGTGCATGTATTTAAACTATTTTCAATACTTACAATGCATATCACTCACACATATAGAATCTTATGTTAGGGTAGGTTTCCAAGCAGTACATCAGTGATATTATCAAAAATCTGATGTTAACTGCTGTCAGCTTGATCTTCTGATTGGTGTCATGATGGTTTCCACACTGTTACCCTTCACATATAACATACCAACTGACAAGCAAGAAGATAGATTAGTTATATCTGTGGTTATTAGAATGGAAAATCACCATCACTAACAACAAAAGTACAACAAATAAAAATTGGAAAATGATTTTCAGACATCTTCCACAAGTGCCGTCTCATGAGTTTAATGCTCAATCCTAAAACAAGACAACATAATATTTCAATGAGCAAATTTCTTATGTATTCTGGGAATTATACCAGAAATATAGAGTTTGGAATTTACTCAACGAGTCCATATTTTAATAAATTATTGCACATATCTTAAATTCTTCCTTCCATTATGAATCTGGAGAGCCTTATCAGTTATGGTTAAATATCTAAAAAATTCAGCAACTTCAACAACTAGTGAATATTGTGAATAAAAACTATTTCACATGTTTGATATAGCCAGGTGTTATGCAGCTTTTCTCAAAACATGTCCAGTTTTTATAGCAGTATCAGAAATCACTCAATAGTTTCTCTCTACTTCTTTCACATAGAGGGCATGTAGTCAATGGATTTTATGAAACCAGAACTTTGTCTTCCATTTTTATGTCAGCAAAATATGTTTCTTAGTTTTCAGAAAACCCTTCTCTGAGTAAACACTGACTTCTCAGAAATAATGAGCTTTTATTATCTCCCTGAAATTGAAGTATATTATAAAGTTTACTATATATAACTGTTTTACATAAAGTAAAAATGTTATTTTGAAAAATATAGATGGTTTCAAAGGGCTAAAGAACCATTTTCATGCTACAGATTGAAATACTTAATGAACTTACATAATTAACACTCTGTTCCTCTGCTGGATGCTAAGCTCATTATTTCTAGGAATAAATCTATATTTTTATTGCAGTCTGTACATTTACCAATATTTTACTGGTGAGATATGCTTACTAGTATTTTTTCTAGCAATCAACTATATTGATTGCTGTAAAAGATATTTTGTCAAAAATGATAGAATAAACAATACAAATAGTTCATTTTCATGACCAATGATTTTATTTACCAACCCAAAAATAAAAAATTAATAAGCAAATAAATAAAGATCTCCTCAAGTGCAAACTAAAGTAGAGGTATATACCCCAGAGATATGCAGATTCAGTTCCAGACCACTGCAATAAAGAGAACATCACAATAAAGGGAGTCATACACATTTTTTTATTTCCCAGTGCACATAAAAGTTATGTTTACATTATGATGTATTCCATTAAATGTGCAACAGCATTACATCTAAGAAATGTACATTTCTTAATTTATAAATACTTTATACTGACAAATGCTAACCACCACCTGATCCTTCAGTAAGCCATAATCTTTTCACATTGGTAACATCAATGGTCACAGCTAAATAATAAAGAAAAAAGTTCGAAATACTGAGAGAATTGCCAAACTGCAACAGACAAAGTGAGCATATATTATTTGAAATAAATAAATAAATAAACAGCACTGATAGACTTGCTCAACACAGAGTTGCTATGAATCTTCAATTTGTAAAAAGCACATTATCTGAGAAGGCATAAATGAAATGCAATAAAACAAGGTATGTCTGTATTTCATTTATGCTAAAATAACTTACAGACATAAGTCCATATATAATATGCAAATATAATATGTATTATATTTAATTCTTAAAAAAAAAACCAGGAATCTAAGTTCCATTGATCAGCTTTGGAGAAAGTTCTCATTGTTTAATAGGCTGAGTTCTATTTTAGATTCTTCATTTTAGATATAGTATAACCAAATTAAAAATTTAATAGTAGAAAGAAATATAAAGTGAATCATTCATTTATCAAAACATATCAGAGTGCCTAACAGCCAAGAGACTACACTTTTATATTTTTTGAAATTATAAAATAAAATGCTTTTCCTGGCTCAGACCTTTTTTTTTTTTCCTGAAGTACTATATATTTTAGAAGTTGCTTCAGTGAGAATCTGTTTGTGAAAAGCTTTTTCTGAGGTCTGATGCACAAAAATGTCTTATTAAAAAAACTCATATTTGAAATATATGACTGTATAAAATATCTGACAACCACTGAATTAAGGAGCACTTTAAGATTCAAATAAAAAACAGATTTGTCTACTTTAGTGACTGAAGCAAACTATTTTAAATTTATTTTACACTATATTGATTTGTAGGAACTATTTAAACATTTTGAATATTAAATTTCTATTGTTTATATGCTGCAAATATTTGCACTCATTTCAGAACTTCATTTTTGTAATTGCATATTATGATAAAAGAAGTTATTGCTAATATAAACAAATTATAATTTTCTATGTATTGTACATTTCAACTTAACTTTTTTTTTTCCTGAGACAATATCAGCCTTCTTTGCCTTTTTTCTTAGATCTCCTTGTTAAACTGTTGGTTTGGTGTTTTTTTTTTTTTATCAGCAGTAAAGTTGATATTTTGATTTCCCAAATGTTTAAATAATTTGCCCATCTTTCAGCTAATTCTGAACTTGAGTAGAAGCATAGTTATTTATTGGACCCTATATATATTTTTTTATTTTATTGTATCTTGTTTCTCTTCCTTTGTTAGTATCATTTTTTTAAAAATTATAATCATGTAATATATACTATTATTCATTCCTTCCAGTTAGCAATATAACATATACAATTTTGTGTTGGTGCATGTCACAGTATTCCATGTCATACATATTTTTCTACTTCATTCTTTTAAAAGTCTATATAAGTCTTTCCATGAAAGTTTCAGGATTTACTGAACCTACCTCTGCAAAACATGAGACGGTAACAGTCAGGGCTGTCTACTCCAGATACATGTGGCAATTCTGAGACCTGATTCAGATTACAGAATTCAAATCAAGGTTTTTCTTCCCACCAGTATTTGACAGCCAATGAGTCAACTGCTCACTAACTTGTTTACCAGTTATGTTGATCCTCAAACATGTTAAGAAAAAACAATTTTACTTTTATTCTTGGACTCCTAAAAAAGATACCAATCTAGCATTATTCCACAAATGAGATACCCAGCATTATCCCACAAAATTCTAAAATTTCTTATGTCTGACTCACAAACATAGAAAACAAACTTATGGCTACCAAAGGGGAAAGGGGGTTAGGGACGGATAAATTAAGAGCTTGAGATTAGCTAATATTAACTACTATATATAAGAACAGATAAACTACTATATATAAAACAGACAAACAGGCCTTATTGTAAAGCACAAGGAGCTACACTCAAAATACTGTAATAAGCTCTAATGGAGAAGAATATGAAAAAGAATATGTGTATATACATATGTACTCTGCCAACGAAGGTCTGTATGGTCAAGGCTATGATCTCCCCAGTGGTCACATACGGTTCTGAGAGCTGGACCATAAAGCAGGCAGAATGCCAAAGAATTGATGCCTTCAAACTGCGGTGCTGAGAAGACTCCTGAGAGTCACTTGGACAGCAAGGAGATCAAACCAGTCAATGTTAAGGAAAATCAATCCTGAATACTCATTGGAAGGACTGATGCTGAAGTTGAAGCTCCAGTATTTTGGTCACAAACAGCCGACTGTTTTGATATGAACAGCCAACTCACCGGAAAACTCCCTGATGCTGCAAAAGATTGAGGGCAGGAGAAGGGGCTGTCAGAGGATGAGATGGCTAAATGACATCACCAGTGCAATGGACATAAACTTGGGGAAACTTTGGGAGATGGTAAGGAACAGGGAGGCCTGGCCTGCTGCAGTCCATGGGGTCACAAAGAGTTGGACATGACTGAGCAACTGAACAACAACATTACATATATACACACACATATGTAATATGAGTGGCTTGGACTGCAAGATCGAAGAAGGACTGAGAAGACTCCTGAGAGTCCCTTGGACAGCAAGGAGATCAAACCAGTCAATGTTAAGGAAAATCAATCCTGAACACTCATTGGAATTATTGATGCTGAAATTGAATTCCAATACTTTGGCCACCTGATGGGAAGAGCCGACTCACTGGAAAAAACTCTGATGCTGGGAAAGATTGACGGTGAAAGGAGATGAGGAAGAGGATAAGATGGTTAGATAGTATCACCATCTCAATGGACATGAATTTGAGCACACTCTGGGAGATAGTGGAGGACAGAGGATCCTGATGTGCTACAGTCCAGGGTGTTGCAAAGAGTTGTCACAACTTAGTAAATGAATAACAACAGCAATGACATGCATTAATATATAATAAATCACTTTGCTGTAAACCAGCAACTACCACAGCACTGTAAATCAACTATACTTCAATAATAAATAAATACATAAATACAATTTCTCATGTTTCTTAGTAGCCACCAATCAATAAGGCATGAGGTCTACATATAAATATCAAGAGAGGATCTAACAGACCAGCATTCACAATTAACCCTTAACTTATAGGTCACTAATAAATAATTTGAAATACATGGAATCCAACATCTACTAATAGATTTCTGAGAGCTGATACAATAATAGATAATCCCTTTTCCTAAACTATCTTTGCCATTAAAAAGAAGGCTTAGATTTTCTCAGTCACTTACACAGAAGAGATTTATTACATCTTATGCACTGCTATCTGTCACATACTTGCATTTACTTCTCTTCTTAGCTTATATTCCAGATATTTGTGATTTCATCACTTACCACAGCATCCTAAAATTTTAAGTATTGTTCTACAATTACAGCATATATCTGTGCAAGTCATGTGAAGTGAAAGTGAGTCACTCAGTTGTGTCCAACTCTTTGCAACCCCATGGACTGTAGCCTAGCAGGCTCCTCTGTCCATGGAATTCTGCAGGCAAGAATACTGCAGTGGGTTGCCATTACCTTCTCCAGGGGATCTTCCTGATCCAGGGATCAAACCCAGGTCTCCCACATTGCAGGCAGATTCTTTACCATCTGAGTCACCAGGGAAGTGGCTTGTGCAAGACATAAACCTATATAAAACTAACTGCCCTCCAACCATATAGGATTTGGGCACTGTTATATGAGTTCATTCCGTCATACATTCAAATATTTTAACCATTAATGGTCACTGAACAATGCCCTGAATCCCTACAACTCTTTCCTACATTACTCATCTTTATACAACAGTCTTTAAAATAAATTGCAGTCTCTGCAATACTTAGCAACTCTATCTTCTTCCTTATTCTTAACAGAAGACATTACCTCTTACTACACAATGGAATGGGCTCTCCAGGTGGCTCAGTAGTACAGCCACTGAGCCTTGCTTACCTATCCAGGAGATGCAGGAGATGTGGGTTCAATCCCTAGGTTGGGAGGATCCCCTAGGGTAGGAAAAAGCAACCCACTCCAGCACTCATGCCTGAACCTGGCAGGCTACAATCCATGGGGTTGCAAAGAATCGGACATGACTGAATCACCAAGCTCGCATGCAAACAACGGAATAGAAAACACTGGATTGACATACTCTCTTGTTTTATCTTCCAAATGCCTGACATCTGGGTCCATCACATCTTTTTCACTTCTTTTATACTGGAGAGAGCTACTGCACTTTCTACATAGTCTCATCTCATTCACTCACAACCTTATATGCTGTTTTCCTATTTCCAACCATCCTCTCTTCTTGTTCATCCAACCTCTTTCAGTACACATATATACAAACATAAACTGTTCTCAACTGCCATAATACCTTCCCAACATCTTTATATATTGTTCTTTCCCCCCTTTCCTTTCAAAATATATCAAAAGAACTGTTTATCTTGATATCTCCATTTCTTCACCAACCACATATAACTGAACTCAGACTTCTGAGCTTACCACATATTGAAACAACCTGTATGGCTTTTATTAATGCCATTCCACATCACATAGTCTAGGTTTCCATTTTTAATCCTGACCTTTTTGGAGGAAATTTTGATCCTGCTGAACAAATTTGTCCTTCTTGAAATAGTCTTACCCTTGCCTTTCAAAAAACAGCTTCTTTTGGATTCCCTCCTTATCCGTGGGCTTCTCCCTCTCCATTTAGCTTCCTCTTCTTTTACCAAACATTTAAGTGAAGGAAACTATCATTATTTCATCTAAGGTGCTCTTACTGTATATGCCCTGGTTGATTTCATCCATTCAAATGTTTTCAATTATATTGATGATTCCCCAAATAAAAATTATATCCGTGGTCATTTCTCTTATGGTTCAGAAAAATGCAATTGTCTAAAAGATACTTTGACATTAATGACTCTTAGGCACATAAAAATCCACAACAATAAACTGAGCTCATAATTAATCTTCATTTCTTTCAAAGCAACCTCATTTTTCACTGTCCCTATATTGTGAATTACATTAACTTTCAAGCTATTAAAGTAAAAAATCTAAACTAATTTATTGCCTTGAACCTTCCTTACAGTCAACCTATCACTATATCTACAGATAATCTATTAATTACCTGCTCTTTACACTTTTGTACATTTAAATTAAATACACTCCCACTGTCCCTGGACATCTTTGCTTCAGCTTAGCATTCTTTTAATACTTAGTATTTCCAGTATATAGTCTTTTTTTAGGCAACTAGTACATTCTGAGGTTCTTCTGTATTGAGTTATCTCATCTACTAAATTCTTACTCATTCAGCAGATCTTGGATTATCCATCGCTTCTTCAAGAAAACCTTCCAGATGAAATTAGATACCCATGACATAGCTTCTAGAATATCATTTGCTTTCTTTTTTACAATGTTTGTAACATTCCCAACATTACTTGTTTTTTTTTAATTTTTTTTTTTTTACTTTCAGTTATCTCTCAAAGGAAGTTCCATAAGCACAGAGCCTGTTCATGCATTATTATATTGATCATGCAAAATAGGCCCCCCAAAAGAGAATTTCATAAGTATATGTTATTTGTTTTACAATGAGTACCTTCAAGATGGCACCTCAAACAATGCTGCAGTAAATATCTTGGAAATTTGTCTCCCCACATATTTTGAAAAAATACTTATGTTAAACTCAAAAAAAGCTTTAAATACATTTGTATATATTTTTTCACAAGTCACATCTATTAAAATTAAACATTCTTACCAATCTATATACTTCCATTAAAGACTGTATGAGGATGTCTAGTTTTCCAAGCCATTATTTTGTAAATCTGACTAATGGAAATGAGTTTTCATCACTATCTTAGTTGGAAATTCTATTTATCAGTTAGTGGTTTTAGAATATTTTACTAATAGGAAACATATTTCTTTGTAAGTCAGGCTTTTTTGACACTTGTTCATTTCATTTTTGGAATTTTTAATTCATAAGATTCATTATTATTTCAAAGATAACTATAACTGCTGATTTGAAAGCAGTGCAGGTGCAGAAAATGTCATGTGTCTCAATTAATTTGAAGAACTGTTTCACAAACTATAGACAGTGTACAAATAAAAAGTGAAATATGCTTTAACTACAATTATTTCTAAATAGAGCCTGAAAACACATTTAACAGTAATTGTAATCATTATGATTTACAAAGTAATAGATACTGTAAATTCCATTTGCAAATACTAATTGTATTACCAAATAAATAAATGAGTTTTTAACTGCATAATTATGTGAATGGAGACCTTTGACATGACCAAATCAATATATAAAAATGGGCATTTCATTCATATTAATAAAATTTCAAACTATTTGGTAATTACAGACTCTTTCTAAATTCAGAAGAAAAACAAAAGAACCAAAGTAAAGACAAGAGTATGATTTGTCATCTTACCCAAGAATATCTAAGAAGTGAAATTGCATGAAGATTGATTTACCCTTTATCTTTTATGTGTACAGACCTTTGAAGTCTGAATGGCTGTCACTATTCTGATTAGGATTGAACATTAGCTCTCTTCACACAGCATCGAGTAGATTAGAAGTAAAATCTGAGTTTCTGACAGCCATGACTGGGATATAACCATCCTGTTCATTTTTTCCTACTTATTCTTGTTACATTTCTTATTTGATGTTAGAAAACAGACACAAATTATAATTTTCCCTGTAAGACAGCCAGTATAGTATGGCTTCTTGTCACAATACAGTAATATATTTTCACAGTGAGATAAAAAACCTATAAAAATATAACATTATCTGATATTATTTTAAAGTATAATTTTTTTCTCTCATATTAGTTACCAAAACATTAATAACCAGAGTAAGATATAAATTAAATAATATGTGAATATAATTTAAAAAGTGATTTTTGCTATTGCAAGTAAATTTAATGTTATTACATAGTTATTAAATGATTATGTTTACATATGTGTGCCTCTGTTGAATGTATATTCTTAAAATACTTTCATTTTCACTTTAAAAAGAATCTAATATTTCTTGCTATATAAATATAACTGTGTATGACATATGCCTTAGAAACACAATTGGCAATAGAAACTTATGTGGTTCAATAAATAGTTTCAACCAGAACTAATAGAACCATCAGATCTCATAACTAAAATGCACTGAAAATGTTCACTTACGAATAAGGACTTATTCATAGTACAGAAAATATATATTGAAGTAAATTCAACATTCTGAGTAAAAAAGATAAGGGATTTTCATCTACTTACTTCACTATATTACACTTACACACACCCTCATTTGGCCTCTTTCTGTGCATGTGTGTATTTTATCTTTCCAGATACATACCATATTTTATGTTACTTTTTATTCTTAAAATCAGTGAGCACAAGGCTTACTATACAGTATGCACCAAATAAGTGTTTAACTTCTAATGACAAATATTTTATGTATGCTATATATTCTATCACAAACTGAGTGTACATTCCTAGAGACTACAATAAATAATAGATACTTGTTAGCTATTAAGTAATGCCTTGTGTATCTATATGGTGCACACACAAATAATCTTATAATAGTAGAATATTTAAAGATATTAATAAATGTTCTTGATTTAAGTTTGGATAAAATTTTGGGATAAAGCAGGTAAAAATATATATATAAATTTAAAATATAAATGTATGCCATTATATAGGTATAATGTTTAATTTGAATGTGCCCAGTAGACTAGTGAATTTTAAAACAGAAAATGAAAGCTTAAAAATATCAAAGTAATTTCAGTATTTAAGGTATTTCCCCTTTACTTTTATATATAGAAACATAATGGAAACATTATCATAATTGACATTTATTAATACATCAACAAGATGTTAAAAATGATTGCATGATGAAGCACTCTGGTGAGGATCCTGATTTATAGCTAAAAACCTGGGATATTTGCCTTGTAAATATCTTGGAGAAAACACAAACATCTAACTATTTCTATATTCCTATCTACCTAGCCAGCCAGCTGTCCAGTCACCCAACCATCTATTAATCTAGTGATTTTTTTTCAGGTATATGTCTCTCCAACTAAATACAATAAAACCGATTAAAAAGGAGGCACATCTACACATGTATATGAGATAATATGTGATTCCTTTGACTTTTGCATACATTATTTGTATACGTGAACAAATCTGTTTGTCTGTCTACATGTCTGTCTCTATATCTCTCTCAGAGGGTCCTTAAAGGCCAGGCGGCAACTTTTGCTGTATGTGGCAGTTTAATTTCATACAGTTTTTACCCTTTTTAAAATTATAATTATGAATAATTTCATTAAATGACTGTACATAAATTTCTAAAATCATAAATGAAAGAATATGCATTTATTTAAAAAGTTTATCTAGTTTTGGAAAGTATCTTTCCATCCTCACCTGAAACCATGATATAGCCTCTAAATGTGCATTCCCATTTCCTGTTTCTTTTCCTATAAAGCATCCTTCACATTTAAAACATATATCTAACTTTGCCACATCCCTATACAAAATTTTATTCACCTGTTCTATAAGAACATGTCCAAAGTTATGAGCTTAAGACCATAAAAAGTTAAAAAAGACACTTATGTTGAAGTTAGTAAAATTAAATAAACAATTTTGGTGCGTTCTATAAATGAGACACTTTATAAAGTCATTTACACTTAATAGCAAATGTAGTCCTCTAGATCACAATGTGCTAAGGTGTATCTTCAATTTAGCCACAAAGAACTGAAGCAATTTCACAAAGATAATAAGTGAGAAATTCAAATGAAAGCCTTGATTTCTTTCTCTAATGCAAAGCTTGTGCTTTAAAGCTACACTGCTGCTGCTGCTGCTAAGTCACTTCAGTCGTGTCCGACTCTGTGCGACCCCATAGATGGCAGCCCACCAGGCTCCCCCGTCCCTGGGATTTTCCAGGCAAGAGCACTGGAGTGGGTTGCCATTTCCTTCTCCAATGCATGAAAGTGAAAAGTGAAAGTGAAGTCGCTCAGTCCTGTCCGACTCTTAGCGACCCCATGGACTGCAGCCTACCAGGCCCCTCAGTCCATGGGATTTTCCAGGCAAGAGGACCTGAGTGGGTTGCCATTGCCTTCTCCACTATCTTGTACTAGATGCCATTTATTATTATTGTTACCCTGTAACATGTCTTTATCTTATGACTGAGATAAATACAAATAACATATATAATGTATTTATATATATATATAATACATTAAATTAAATAACTAAACATATAGGTATGTTAATCTCATTCTTAATGTGATTTTTAAAAGCTATTTTCATATAATAATGCACAAACGAAATACAATGGCACTGCTACACATGGCACAAATGGGAGAACTCTTGTGGCAAGTTTTCTCAAAGCAAAACTTTCTGGTCTTAAATAGGTATCCCTACATTGAAGAATTCTTTTTTCTGATATCTTCACCTCATTTTAGGCATAACACCTAAAATGGTGACAAGCACTAAGATTTAATCCTGTGGCTATTGAAAGCTTTCTAATCTTCAAAGAAATCCTATTTCCAAGGAATAGCTCTTAGGACTCCATACAATCATTATCTACTTATACTTTGGTGTTAATTTCCTAAGAGCTGAAAGTAAGATAGAGGATTTAGCAATGAATGTGTCTCCTAAGAAAGGAATGTGCCATTAAAGTATAATTAAACAGTAGTCACTCAGGCAGAACACATTTATTTCTGAACTTTGCCTAATCATAGAGCAACCGAATAATCTGTAAGGGAGGTTTAAGAATTATAAAAAGAGAGGCCAGTGGTTTATTTTAGAAATGAAAAACGCAGAAATTATCACTTTGTAGTCATATGCTAACCTAGAGTATTGCAATCACCATTTAGGAAAACTCACTGATTTACAAAATTGAACACTGGACATCTTAAATAGGACAGCTGAGACTCCCAAATTACATTGTATAAGAGCCTGTGGAGCATGGATGTGAGTTAAATGTAAAAAGAATGTTCTGTACTCACAAGCCATTTTTATTTGCAACAAGGAATTTTAATGACCATGGTCTCATTGCTTCCTTCCAAGCTCAAATATCCTACAAATAACTCTCTTGGGAAATAAGATATCTGAGTAGTTGAAACAATACTCCATCTCTCATCAACAATTACTTGTGTAATTAGAGATTTGAAATAGATTTCAATTTAATATATTACTCAGGGTTTTGTGGTTTACTTATATCATATCAAGAGTATTTTTAATACATGACTTGAGCAATATGTATTGAACATGTACTGAGCAATACATGTATTGAGCAATATCTGTGTTTCCCAAAATCCATATAAACTTAAATATGAATATTTACCATAATATGATATTGACATATCAGTAAAAAATACATTGCTGTATTACAATTATATGCTTTATAAATAGATATTCAATAAGATTAAACTTACTTAGCCAAGTTACTAGGAAACAGTCTCCTTCCTGGTTTTTATCTTCAAATAAATAGACACCTCTTTAGTCATTTTTCAGTTTACATTTTAAAACTGAAAGCTTATTGTGTAGTTTTGTTAATTCTAGATGAACTAGTACCTTACTACTCAAAGCGTAGTCCACTAGTTTCATGTTGGAACTTGTTAGCAATAAAGAATTTTAAGTACCACACCAGATCCACTGAATCAAAGTATGCATTTTAACAAAACTCTTACATAATTTACATGTTCACTGACATTTTATAAGCACTCTCCTAATAAACATGAGAGAATTGCTAATTATTGCTAACATTTTTTGATAGGTGAGGCTCAAGTTCAAGCATCTCAACAAGCAAAAGAAAGTAAGCAAATAAACAAAAAGCCATCTTGCAACTGTGAACCTGATTTCTTCTGGTTATATCTGGCCGGTACTGTTCAGTTACTAGGATTCTGCCTCATTTAGAGGCAGAATCGCCTGCTGAACTAATTTTTGCCACGTGCCTTGTCTGTTACCTGCATTTCTGTTTGAGGTCCCCAACTTAAAGAACAGGACTAATTTTGTGATTCTGTTTCACCTATAAATGTTAACATTCTCTTTAAGCCATAACATAATTTATGCAGTCCCGATTCCAGCCTTGGTCAGATGTATTTTGCACATCTTTCTAACTTCTCAGGGAGTGGTTTGAGGCAAGAGTTCTGAGCACTGCCATGTGGAACCAAAGTAAGAATCCTGGGAATGTTAGAAGCTTAACTGGGTATTTATATTGGATTAGTGAACATGAAATCAATGCCACTGAAAGCTTGAAGAACTCGCATGCTTATTAACACATAGCGATATATCTCGGTTTTCTCCCAGGACACGAGGGCAGGGAATAAAGAGGTGACCTATAGTTGAGGCATAAGACACTGGATAAAACATATTATTGCTAATCTTTGGATCTCATGGCTGAGCTACTTGATTCCTAAGAATACTGCCCTTGTAGCAGTTGCTCCGTTACAGATATAAATGTTTCCCTGGTGGCTCAGATGGTAAAGCATCTGTCTGCAATGCAGGAGACCCAGGTTCAATCTCGGTGTCGGGAAGAACCCCTAGAGAAGGAAATGGCAACCCACTCCAGTATTCTTGCCTGGAAAATCCCATAGACAGAAGAGCCTGGCAGGCTACAGTCCATGGGGTCGCAAAGAGTTGGACACGACTGAGCAACTTCACTTGGAACCGTCCTGTCATCTCTGGGTGTGTCATTTAGCTTGCAAATTGAGGATAAAGGTTTAGTTGAATTTGACTTGTCATCTTGGACCTATTTGATTTTAATCAGTTTATGTTATGCCCTTGGGCTATGTCATTCTTTCAGAAGTTGTGCCCTGCCCCTTTCCCTCCTATTTCATGCTCTTTTCCTGAGCCCCTTCCAGGCCCACAATGTTGTCTTTACAATCTTCTGGAGGGACAACCAGAAAATAGCTGGACCTTGGGAGGGAAATACCATATAATATCCAATCCCTCTAGATAAAGGCACTGTCAAAAGACAGAGGAGTAGGTGGTTCCCCTTTGGTTGGGAATATCCACCGACTCATTAGCATATGAAGTCACCCAGCTTGCAAAAACTAGCCACAACACATTCCATGGCCACAGCACTTGCCCTCTGCAATGGTCCAGACCCTGCAGAGTGTGCTTCTCTTTGAATCTGAACAAATTCACTTCTTACCTATCGCTGTGTCTCTAACTGAATTTTTGCAAAGAGACATCAGAGCCTGAGGTTCATTAGGTCCTGAAGCCAGGCACCATGGATTTTGGCTGGGCTCAAGTCCCAGGACAGAGGAGCTGAAGGACAGGAGGAAAAAGCAATGAAAAAAATGTGCCAAGGAATCCTCTTCATAACCTGCTGGAAAATCTGCTAAATACCTGATCTGTGCTCACAGTTTTCATTGACCTGATCCTTGGCACAAAGAAGATTAAGGACAGAAGAACCCCCACATGCTTGGGCAACAGTTGCTGGGGCCCAGCAGATAGGGGAGCCTTTGGGACACACTGCCAGAGTCCCTCGATTGTACCCACCGCCACTCGCCTGTTCATGGCGGGGTTTGAGGAAACAAGAAATGAGAGATTGTAAAGGAATAAATATTTTGTTAGGCATATGTCCTTCCAGCCATAGGAATGAGGACCTTCTACCTTAACCAGAGGTCTTCTGGAATCTGAGACTGAGTTGCTTGAGCTTTCTGCTGAGTTTGTTTTTTGCTGTCCCAGTTTCCAGCATGCTGGGCTTCTTGTCACTTCCCCCATGCTGGGTTTTCTTCCCGTTCAGCTTCCACCATGGGAGCGTTAGCTGAGTTGGGCTCCTGCTGTGCTTGGCCTCCTCCTTGTGGGGGCCCAGCCGAGGTTGTTTCAGCCAGGTTAAATCCAAATCACGGCACCATAGGTGTTGGGGGAGTGTGTAATTTCCTCGGTTCTGTCACCACATAGCAACAAAATTTTGAAGCAACGGATCAGTGTTACCGCCCTCAGATGGACCAGTGGTAGAGCCCTCGAATGTACCAGTGTTTCAGCTCCATGTTACAGCTCAGTTTTATTTAGAAAGTAAAGGAAAATGCATCCTCAAGGCTTGAGGGCATGCTGACCCAAAAGACAGGAAAAGAGAGGTCCCCATCCACCCAATTTTGGCTCCTCTGTTTATAGGCTTTTTCTCCTCCCCAGGGCCTGCCCTATGTAAATTGGGCTAGCCAGGAGTGCTGTTTGTTTTACCTGAGGTCCTCATTCCAGTCCTCTGACCTTCATTTATTCTATTTTCAAGGGATTTTCCCTTCCTTGTCTTTTAGCCACAGCCATTCTGAACTCCTTTTACCTATTCTAACTACCTAACAGATTGAACATACTTTAGTGCATTTTAGATATCCCCAGTTTTATTTGCCCAGTCCATTTTAACTGAATGTTATTATTCATTATTTCCAAATACTAACAATAATCTATGTAATATTAACTGACCTTAAATCTACTTTTATCATCTATAAATATTTCATATACAGTTGCACTTATATAATATGTAGCACATATCCATATATTTGTTTACATTAAATAGTCTGCTGAATAATATATTAATACCAAAAATTTAAAATTATTATACATATAAAAACATAGTCAATATCTGGAAGGGTTAATCTACAGCCTTCCATTTTTTTATATTAGCATTTGACAATTCTTAAATAATTATTATTTTATAAATAATAATCTAGCTGCGATGCTAAGAAAGAATATTGCTTTTAAATGGATTCACAAAAAGTTTATAGAATAATTTAGTCAAATTAGCAGCATTTGTATTTACAGTGTTTATCATTTAACTTCCAAAAGTTCTGGTATTTAATATATTCAAAAAAATTTTTAGATATAAATTTCAAGGGGGTTAAAGATTTTTCATATTAACTTGCAGTAGAACACTTATTCCTAATGTGATTTTAGGTGGAAGAAATAATATATATTGGAGTAGGATACAGCTGTACTGAAAATGTCACCATGCATTTTTAAATATTACTATATGCTACCTATTATGTAATATCAATATAAGGATATGGCACACAGGCAAATATTGGTAATTCAAAACAAGAATGATTTATTCCACAAAAGGGGCTCATATACCAATTCTAGAGAAGTTAGAAGTCAGAGAAATCACCCCTTCCTAAGCCTTTAGGAGTATGTAGCCTGTTGGAGACTAAAAGGATGGTTTGTTGAGAGAAGCGAGAACCCTAGTCAGGCCAAGGAAGTAGGATATTACATTTGTAATGCATGCAGCCCAGTTTGGTGATTAGTGGAAGACAAACCTTTAAAGATAGCTTAAGGTCAGACTGACGAGCTCTGTTCCTTCCCAGAGCTGAGAGGGTATGTATAGTTTAGGTATTTGCAGTACTTGTAGGCTCCATCTCAACACAGGAAATGAACTGATGGTCTCTCCTTGCCATTAGAGTGCAGTACACTCAACTAGCTACTAATACTTTTTGTGAAAAACCACTTTTTTCAGAACTAAAAAAGCCACAGGATGTAAAATTCTTACATGTTCTCAGGACTACATGACCTTTTTCTCTTTCTAAATCCGAGTTTGCTCATATTCACAACTTTCAGTATAACAAGCTAATTTTTTTTTTTTTTTTTTTTGTATTTTTACCTTCAGAACAAACTTCAGAACAGAACCAGCTTTCAGCAAAGGAAGCCAGGCTAATTTACTACTAGAATTCTAAAATTACTATATGCTTAGTCCACATTTTAATTTTACTAGATAAAATAACATATATTAATGTAGTAATATTGATTGATTTTAAAAACTCTGTCCTAGATGCTCAAGATTCAAAATCAGTAAAGTAACAAACTGCCATTGGTATTAAGAAGAAAGACAAATGAACAGTCAATTGCACTACAGTGTAATACATGCTGTGATAGAAAATATGTACACTGTTGGGGAAAAGTTATTTGGTCTCCCGTGTTTCTTCATGTCATACAAGCAAGGCACTAACCACCATTTTGTTCCAGATTATCTTTCTGTCCTTTTGAAGAATGTCTGTACTGTAAATACCCATAGAATGTATAAACAGTGTTTCCAGTGGTGCAAAGAGAAGAACTGCTTATTATCCAGTATGATAAAGACAACACTTCCCTCTGCTGCAAATGTTATGAAGGTTTGTTTGCAGCCCATCATAAAACATGGGGATTCCTTAGTTTGGGATTCCTCAATTATGATGTAAACCAACTGCATGCACAGCACTCTGACCTTGGCCCTTCTGGACCCCTCATCCCCACCCCTGGCCCAGAGTCTTGGGGTCCAGGGAAATGGGTATAATGACAAAGCTTACGCAGTTTAGTATACAATGAGCCTTAAAGTCCTTTGTTTCTGATTAGGAGCCTGTGACTTGCCTTTTCATTCATGAAGATGACTGGGCTATTACACAGCATAAAAATCTCAGACTCTATACAATTTGTGACAGTCACAAGATTGTCTTGGTCTTTATTTAAAGTCAGCATGTGAATATGACCCTAGGTTTCAGTTATTCCCTGTAGAGCATCATGAACTCCTTTTAAGAAGTAGAGATTTACTAATTACAAGGATTTCCAGTTGGTATGCTCAAATTAAACAAGAAATTATAGAGATACAAAGTTTTAGTTATGCAAGATGAATAAATTCTAGAGATTGGCTGTGCAACATGGTGCCTATAGTTACAAATTCTGTACTGTGTATTTGAAAATTGTTAAGATAGCAGCACTCATATCAAGTTTTCTTACCACAGTAAAAATAAATATTTGGTTTATTGGCTAAATAAAAATATATTTCATGATCGGGTACTACTACAGTAAAAATACTGAGAATAGAACTGTCACCTTGCTAATGAGAAAAATAAGGCCACAGGTTCAAATAGAAAGAGACTTCCCCTTCAGGAAAAGATTTTATTTGTGTTATTTTTAAAGAAAGGATAAAAAATAATCTGGATAGGCCAGATTACTTATCATTAAACAAAGGTATCATCTTTGGCTGAAAGTTAAGAGCAGCAATAGAATGAAAAAGAGAAAAAAACCCCGTTTATATAAGAAGGCATTTTGAATGGAGTCTGTTCATATAATTGTTTTTAATATGCTTACTTAACAAAAAGCTTATGGAAATCTCATGAGCTATTCTTGCTTCAAGAAACACAATTTTGTAAATATATCTCATTATAAAACACCATATTTGCTTTCATATATCTGGAATATAATGTACATGCTAGCATGATGACTTGCAATACTTGCTTTCCAGAAAGAATATAAATATAAAATATAGAATATAAAACCAAACACACCTACATGACCAAACACACAACACATGATCACATGACAGAGAAAAACACATAAATTGAGATAACATAAATATTTGTATGAATCATTCAGTTCAGCTTAGTCACTCAGTCCTGTCCAACTCTTTGTGATCCCAAGGACTGCAGCAAACAGGCTTCCCTGCCTATCACCAGCTCCCAGAGTTTACTCAAACTCATGTCCATTGAGTTGGTGATGCCATCCAACCATCTCATTCTCTGTCATCCCATTCTCTGTCATCCCATTCTCCTCCCACTTTCATTCTTTGCCAGCATCAGGGTCTCTTCCAATGAGTCAGTTCTTCACATCAGGTGACCAAAGAATTGGAGCTTCAGCTTAAGCATCAGTTTTTCCAATGAACACCCAGGATTGATCTCCTTTAGGATGGACTGGTTGGATCTCCTTGCAGTCCAAGGGACTCTCAAGAGTCTTCTCCAACACCACAGTTCAAAAGCATCAATTACTCAGTGCTCAGCTTTCTTACAGTCCAACTCTCACATCTATACATGACTACTGGTAAAACCATAGCTTTGACTAGACGGACTTTTGTTGGCAAAGTAATGTCTCTGCTTTTTAATATGCTATCTAGGTTGGTCATAACTTTTATTCCAAGGAGTAAGTGTCTTTTAATTTCATGGCTGCAATCACCATCTGCAGTGATTTTGGAGCCCAAAAAAATAAAGTCTCTCACTGTTTCTATTGCTTCCCCATCTATTTGCCGTGAAGTGATGGGACCAGATGCCATGATCTTAATTTTCTGAATGTTGAGTTTTAAGCCAACTTTTTCACTCTCCTCTTTCATTTTCATCAAGAGACTCTTTAGTTCTTTGCTTTTTGCCATAAGGGTGGTGTCATCTGCATATCTGAGCTTATTGATATTTCTCCCAGCAATCTTGATTCCAGCTTGTGCTTCATCCAGGGCTGCATTTCTCATGATGTACTCTGCATATAAGTTAAATAAGCAGGGTGACAATATACAGCCTTGATGTACTCCTTTAGCGATTTGGAACCAGTCCATTGTTCCATGTCCAGTTCTAACTGCTGCTTCTAGACCTGCATACAGATTTCTCAAGAGGCAGGGCATGTGGACTGGTATTCCCATCTCTTTCAGAATTTTCCACAGTTTGTTGTTATCCACACAGTCAAAGTCTTTGGCATAGTCAGTAAAGCAGAAATAGATGTTTTTCTGGAACTCTCTTGCTTTTTCAATGATCCAGTGGATTTTGGCAATTTGATCCCTGGTTCTCTAGTAGCATATTGGGCACCTACCAGCCTAAGGAGTTCCTCTTTCAGTGTCCTATCTTTTTGCCTTTTCATACTGTTCATGGGGTTCTCAAGGCAAGAATACTGAAGTGGTTTTCCATTCCCTTCTCCAGTGGAACACGTTTTGTCAGAACTCTCCATCATGACCCCTCTGTCTTGGGTGGCCCTACACGGCCTGGCTCATAGTTTCATTGAGTTAGACAAGACTGTGGTCCATGTGATCAGATTGGATAGTTTTCTGTGATTGTGGTTTTCAGTCCGTCTGCCCTCTGATGGTGAAGGATAAGAGGCTTATGGAAGCTTCCTGATGGGAGTGACTGACTAAAGGTGAAATTGGTCTTGCTCTGATTGATAGGGCCTTGCTCAGTAAACCTTTAGTCCAATTTTCTGTTGATGGGTGGGGCTGTGTTCCCTCCCTGCTATTCACCTGGGGCCAAACTATGGTGGAGGTAGTGAAGATAATGGCGACCTCCTTCAAAAGGGCCTGTGCAGGTTTTGTTGCACTCAGTGCCCCCAGCTTGCAGCGGGCCACTGCCACACGTCTCCGCTGGAGACTCCTGGACACTCAAGTCTGGGTCAGTCTCTTGTGGGGTCACTGCTCCTTTCCCCTGGGTCCTGGTGCGAATTCACATGGATATACAAAGATATTGGTGACATTCTATTTTTTAGTACGTCAGTAGATATATTTGCTTATGTATTACAATATGCATACATATTTCATTTCAGTTCAGTTGCTCAGTCGTGTCCAACTCTTTTACTGAATTACTACTATTCCACTTCACATATAGTGCAAAAACTTTATAACAGTTAATTCTATTTACTTCTCATATTCTTTGTGTTATTTTGCATATATTTATTTATATAATTATTATATTACTCCAAAATCAGTATTTAACATTTTCTTTAACAGTACATTTACTTTAAATAATGTAGTTTTCCAACAGTAAATCAACATCAAAGACTATGTTAAAGGAGAGAAAAGTAGTCTTTATTCACACAAACACATTTATCACATTTGTAAAATGAAGATAACGTTTAGCTCATGATGTGTTATAAAATTCAAATACATAATCATAAATAATACAGAAATCAGTTTCTTATAGAAGCAGTCCTCAACCAGAGATAACTGCTAACAATATAATTCCTATTTATAATAAAATCAATAAACCAGTTTCCTAGCTTCTCCAAGAATAATTGCAAACCTTATGTCCAGAACTATCTGTGCTGTGATGTGGTCTCTGCTTACTACTTCTGAGAATACATAATATTGTGTACAAAAACAAACTATTGACTACTTTCTGAAAACAATCTTAGTTTTTCTATCACAGTTCTTTCATTCACATTTTTACTAATTAGCACCCTCTTTCTCTCTTCTCTGTATTGTACATTTTCTCTCATTTCTCACATAATATGTATCCATTCTAATGAGGCTTTATTCCTAATGATTCTTTAGTAAACTTTCACATGAGCTCCATTTTTATCACTTGAAGTAGTAATGAAAATTCAAGAAAGATCTCTATGGAAGATGTTCTTATTACACTTCCATCAGAAATCTCTTTAATAAATGGTTGGAATGGCAGGTAAGTTTTATTTCTCTGAGTTTTTACTTTAGAGATAGGAAACACTGCTCATGAGACAGCTTATTATTCAAATTTCTATAAAGAAGTTTATTTATTATGATGGTAATTTTTATTGTTTTAGCTATTCATTTTTAAGTTTTCCTAGATACTATATATTCAATTCATACAGAACTCTGGATCTTATCTTATATACAAGGAAAACATCAAACATATTACTCTGAACAGGGAAATTCTAAAGCCTGGAGTTTAGGAAGATTAACTAAATTTTTTACTGCTAATTGATATTATATGAAGGAGAGCTTGATAATTCAACTTTATAGAAATTTATCAATATAAAACACACATGATACACAGGGAAACATATTTGAGAAGACCTTTTATTTGTGATAAATTTGGAATAATTTACAGCGGTATAAGAATAAGATATACTGTCCAAGCATGCTAATATTTAAATAATGTAAAAATATCTAATTAGCCTAACACCTAATACACTTATAGATATTATAAATGTTAAGCTTCAAGTGCAAGTGTTAATGACTAATTTAGCAACATAGGATAATCAGGGTGAGGGGGAGGTGGAAACCAATTTATAATACACAAGTTCACAATTCTGAGCATACTGGAAGGAGATAATACATGTAAAAGCAAGGACCTCTAGTTATAGGAACTGCTGAGATAGCAACACATTCAGCAAGTATATAGGACCCATACTAAACTGAAAGGTGCTAAAGACAGGGAAATTAAAATATCACTGACCACAAGAAGTTTAGAAAATGTATACAAGAAACAATTACAACTCCTGAAGAGGAATGGCAAGTTCAGCTCTTGCCATTTACAAAGCAGCAAGTTAAAGATAAGATTTACCAACACTAGAATGTGATAAACTTGAATCTTGATTCTTGCTGTGTAGTAAGAGTCCCTTTCTCAATGTCTGCAAGACTTATTCCCTCTTCCTCAAGTCTTGTGCAAATTATATGTCCTCAATGAAACTGTTCCTGTCCACATTGTTGAAAATGTAACTCATATACTATTCTTATGCAGATCCCTCTGCTCTTCTCTCCTGCTTTGCTTTTTCTGAAATGCAACTATAGCCTTTGACTTTAGTAAATGCTGAGTTTATTTATCATTTGTCTCACTTATTAATTCCATAAATAAAGGACTATTTTCTTTTCATTTTTTCCCCTGCAATCCCTGGAAAAACACCTGTTATAGAATAGGTGCTCAATAAAGGAAAGGTTTGCTGTTTTTTAGTGAATTTGCATAATTACTAAGTTATAATACTGAATGCAACAGTTCCTAGTTTAAGACGTAATACATGGTCTTGCTGCTGCTCCTGCTGCTGTGTAGTTGCTAAGTTGTGCCCAACTCTTGTGACCCCATGGACTGTAGCCCACCAGGCCCTCTGTCCATGGGATTTCCTAGGCAAGAACACTGGAGTGGCTTATCATTTCCTTCTTCACGTTTCTTTCCAAACCTAGGGGTCAACCCATGTCTCTTGTTTGACAGGTGAATTCTTTGTCACTGAGTCACCCGGGAAGCCCCACTTGGTCTTCACATTAAAACAGTTACTTTGATTGCATTTAAAGCCCAAAGCTACCTAAAAATTACCTCTTTTTCTTTCATTTTATCTTCTGTGAATTCTTTTAATAAAATCTTAAAACATGGGCATAAAAGACTTATTTCCGTGCTTTTAGTTCTCAGAATAGCCAGCTTCTCTTTTTGCAATGTGGGTCCAATCTTTTTTTTTTTTTTTTTTTAAGAATAAGTTCTACTCTTTTAAACGATTTGTGGAAATTAACAAGGTCCATTTTATAACTGAGAGTATTGTAAGGCCTCAAAATTACACAACCATAAAAATTCAGTCCTGATGATAATATACATTTATTAGAAGACACTGGAGAAATGTTATACAAATAATGTTCTCTAGTAAAGAAATGGGGCTTCCCAGGTGGCACCAGTGGTAAAGAATCCACCTGTCAATGCAGGAGACACAAGAGATGCAGGTTTGATCCCTGGGTCTGGAAGACCCCTTGGAGTAGGAAATGGCAACCCACTCCAGTAATATTGCCTGGAAAATTCCATGGACAGAAGAGCCTGGTAGGCTACAGTCCATGGGGTCACAAAGAACTGGACATGACTAAGCACATACACAGTAAAGAAATAATAATTTTTTGACACTCTGACAGACACACACAGAGTAATGATCAATTTTCTATGGCCTCTCTAAATAGCAAGTAAATGGTCAGGCTCTTGTAAATCACTTTCTTTGATACAATAATTAATGAAGAAAATATCTCTGCACAGTATGTTTCACTGCCAGGAGAAGATCAGTCTATACTTCATTTTGCATTCAAAATTTCAATATTCTTCCTGTCAAGAAAGGACTCCTAAAGTAAAATTGACTTCAGAATCCACAAAGACTTGGCTCATCATAGAGAGCCAGAGTTAATATTACTAAAATTTTCTTCCACTCCCAAGGAGCACATTAATGTTAATGAGGTTACATTAGGTTTACCAAATAACATCCCATCAAACATGGCTAGGGACTACTCTCCTGTACTCCAGAGAACTTCTCCAGGCTCCACATCTCAAATGAGCTTACTGTTTACTCTCTCTTTCTAATTCATATACTTGCTTTTTCTACTGACTTTGACATAGTATGCTTTTATCTACTGTCTGAGTAACTGACTCTCCCTTAATATCAATGTTTGGATTGAACTGTGTGTTTGATTAATGATCTCAGATGTGTTCCTGAAAACTGTTTTGACACTGTTGTTTTTTCCCCAGCTTTATTGATATATGATTGACATATAACATAGTGTATATGCCTAAAGTGTATACATATTGATTTGATACACATATTTTGCAAAACTATTACCACCATACCATTAGCTAAACCTCCGTCACCTCACATAATATATTTTTTGTGTATGCTAATAACATTTAACATCTACTGTCTTAGCAACTTTCGATTATATAACACAGTATCATCAACTATAACCACCTTGCTGTACATCACACCCCCAGAAATTATCTGTTTTATCAGTGGAAGTTTGTATCCATTGACTAAATTCTCTCCTTACACCCCATCTTCAGTCCCTGATGACCACCATTCTACTCTGTTTCTCTGTTTGGGTTTTCTCAGATTCCACATATAAGTGATACCATAAGTATTTACCTTACTCTAATTTCAAGATCCCTTCAAGTCATAAAGGGCAAGATTTCCTTTTTCCTCATGGTTGAATAATATTCCATTGCTTTCAAAAATGGAAATTAGAGGATATTTAATATATCTTCAGAGTTGTGCAACCATCACAACAACAGATGTTAAAATAGACTGAAGGCTGAAGAATTGATGCTTTCGAATTGTGCTGCTGGAAAAGACCCTTAAGAGTCCCTTAGACTGCAAAGAGAACAAAGCAGTCAATCCTAAAGGAAATCAATCTTGAATATTCATTAGAAGAACTGATGCTGAAGCTCTGATTCTTTGGCCACCTGATGTGAAGAGTCAGCTCTTTGGAAAAGACCCTGATCCTGGGAAAGATTGAGAGCAAGAGGAGAAGGGGGCAACAGAGGGTGAGATGATTGAATAGCATCATCAACTCAATGGACATGAGTTTGAGCTAACTCTGGGAGACAGTGAAGGAAAGGGAAGCTTGATGTACTATAGTACATGGGGTCAGAAAGAGTCAGACAAGACTTAGCGACTAAACAACAATGAAGTGTGAGGTACTATTCTGTGTATACAGTTTGAGAAAAGCACAAGGGTAATTTCACACACACACACACACACACACACACACACACACACACACATATATATAAAACACAAAGGGCCTGGAAAGTATACTGCAGTATGTATTACTCACATGGCTGACAAGTTAGTGATATAACAGAGAATAGATAAAACCTGCTAAGACTTGGGATAGAAAATGGAATTACTTTTGTCATATTCCATTGGTCAAAAGCGCTTCCCTGGTGGCTCAGTTGGTAAAGAATCCACCTGCAATACAGGAGACCTGGGTTTGATCCCTGGGTTGGGAAGATCCCCTGGAGGAGGGCATGGCAACCCATTCCAGTATTCTTACCTGGAAAACCCATGGATAGAGGAGCCTGGCAGGCTGCAGTCCATGGGGTTGCAAAGAGCTGGACATGACTCTGCGATTTGATGCCATGCCATTGGTCAAAAAAAGCACCATGACCACACAGATTCAAAGTACAAGGTCATAGATTCACATCCTGACATGAGAAATGTCAACTAATTTGTAGTCATTCTTAATCCACCACAGGAGATACATCTATAAAGTGTCCCATAAACACAACACAATAAAAGTTTGGAAATAGCTTATTTCCTCATTTATATTGCATTTTCCTTTGAAATATTAAATTTGCATAAATAAAAATATAATGTTATGATTTTAATGAAAGGAAAGTATAAAAGTAAAACTGTATGTATCTGAGGCACCATTATTGCTTGATATAATATTAAGTACTTTATAAAATATTCTTAAAGAACACCTCTTACTATTTAGCTTTCCAAAGCAATATTTAGAAGATAAATACACTGTTGGACCTTGAGGAGGACTCCTATTGGCTATAAAAAATATTTTTAAATATTCTTACATAATAGGACTTTTGATTTCCTTATGAGCTAATTTTTCTCAGTGGAATTGAGAGACAATTCCCTAAGACTTAAATTTCTATGTTTCTAATTTCAATTTATTAATATTTTATTTCATTTTGTGAGAGCATATTGTTTCCTCAGGTCAGATATTAACTCTCCTAATTTCTTGATAGTTAGAAACCAATAAAGATTTAATAGGAGGAACCTGCGGTGAAGTATATATTTAAATCAGGTGGTGGTATTTTATTATTCTAACAACTTTCACCTATGTGACAATAAAATTCAATTTCAAAAGTTTAAATGAAAGGAACACATGATTTATTCTGCCGGATGTTCACGAATCCCTTAAGTGCTTTTTCCATAAAATAAACAGCCTAATGTTGTCTTTCTCATAGTGTGTTTCCAAAACACTGATTCAAGAGAATGTTAATGGAACATAATAAAATTTAGAGGATTAACAAAAATTTGTTTTTAAATTTATAGTTTTTCTCAGAGTTGTGAATCTTGTAACTTTCGTTCTACATCTCCAAACAAATATATAACACACATTTAAAATAAGTAAGTAAATAAATCTATTCAAGGAACATCACTGAGGACTGCTGCTTCCAGTTTTGCTCTTAGGAAAATGATGCTATTTTAATTTGAAAAAGAATGAATAAAGATAGTTTAATTCTTAAAAACTTACTGAAACAATGAGAGGTCAGGTTCTTGCACTGCTTCTAAGAATACCTTCCTCCTGCATTACAGAGGAGTAACCTGTTCAGTTCAGTTCAGTTCAGTCGCTCAGTCATGTCTGACTCTTTGCGAACTCTTGAATCACAGCATGCCAGGCCTCCCTGTCCATCACAAACTCTCGGAGTTTACTCAAACTCAGGCCCATCGAGTCGGTGATGCCATCCAGCCATCTCATCCTCTGTTGTCCCCCTCTTCTCCTGCTCCCAATCCCTCCCAGCATCAGGGTCTTTTCCAATAAGTCAACTCTTCGAATGAGGTGGCCAAAGTACTGGAGTTTCAGCTTCAGCATCACTCCTTCCAGTGTACACCCAGGGCTGATCTCCTTTAGGATGGACTGGTTGAATCTCCTTGCAGTCCAAGGGACTCTCAAGAGTCTTCTCCAACACCACAGTCCAAAAGCATCAATTTTTCCGTACTCAGCTTTCTTCACAGTCCAACTCTCGCATCCATACATGACCACTGGAAAAACCATAGCCTTGACTAGATGGACCTTTCTTGACAAAATAATGTCTCTGCTTTTTGGGCTCCTGTAACTCACACCACACTCAGAACGCTGCACTGAATAATATATGATAGTGCTGGGACCCCTGAATCAGTAGAAGCCAAGCCCAAGAACCTGGTGTCACTACCATGTTCACAGGCATAGTTAGTAAACAGACACTAATTCTGAATTTATCCTCATTCATAATTGCTTTTTGATGCCCACAAGGCTGATGACTGCATGTTACTGTATAAGGATTTCTATTTCTTGTTAGTTCAACTAAGAGAGTGTTTAATTGAATCCAATCTCATAAGCATTTTCAGGTAACATAAATTAATTTGCTAAACTCTCCAGTATATAAACATGTGGAAATAGATGCTGAATGGTATAACTTCAAAATCATTTTGTGTCAGAATCGTAAGGAATTGCTTCATTGTCTCATTGGTGCTGAGATGGCTAATAAGATATCTTCTCTTGATTTGACTTATTGCATCTTATTCTGTGGCATTGTGTATAAGAATATATCTATTACTGTTGCCCCACTTCCAACTACTACTGCTACAGAGTATAATTGTATTTACTCTTTGACCTGCTGTTCTGAAATATAGAAAACAGAAAGGCCCCATTTTCCTTGTCTCACATTTAGTTGGCCTTTTTAATTTAATTGATGTGGGAGTGGAAATGATAAACTGTTCATCAGTATCTGCTGCCTTAATCTTTTTCTGGTGTGCCTTCTCTAAATCAGAACCTAAATAGCTAACATAATATTTGCAGGTTTTTTTTTTTTTTTTGGCAACCATGTTTTTAAGTGAAAATTAATTTGTGAAAATTAATCTGAAATTCATTGCAATTATTCAAAATTTGGAGGGTGGAAATGAAGTCATCTTCCTGTTGCTTTAGTTTGGTTCTGAAAAGTGAGATTGTAGACACTGATTTTCCGCATCAGCATTCTGGTGACTAGACCTTAGCTTTGTGACTACTGAGAGGTATCTGCAGCCACGTGTGTGAAGTCACTCAGTCGTGTCCGACTCTTTGCGACCCTATGGATTGTAGCCTACCAGGCTCCTCCGTCCTTGGGATTTTCCAGGCAAGAATACTGGAACGGGTTGCCATTTCCTTCTCTAGAGGATCTTCCCCACCCAGGGATCGAACCTGGGTCTCCCGCATTGTAGGCAGATGCTTTACTGTCTGAGCCACCACAATTTCCTGATTCCTGGATGGCAGCACTTGTAGTGTGTTCTTGAATCAAGAACTTCATATATAACCTATTTTCCACCCACCTCTGTGAAAAAAGCAGCAACTCTCTGGTTGGTCCAATTCAATAGCTTTTTCCTGAGAACCATTCTTGGAGATCAATCTAGAGTCCACTGTTCTATCCATTTGGAATGATTCTGTAACACTAAATTGAAGGTATTCAGCATATGTGGAACTTAGAGTAGTTTAAAACAATTTCCATTTCTTAGAATTGCATTGCTGCAACCAAATATTTTCAGATAGCAGATCTTCAAAATTATAAAAAAGGAACTGGTTATCTGTTTAATTTTGAGAGGAATGGAAATCTGATTATCATAATAAAATGGGACTCTGATAGTTCAGGACCTGAATAGGCAAAAGAGGTCCTTCATAACACATGGAATTACTGAAAATAAAGTGTGATAGAATGCAAACTTGGAATATGGAGTAGGTATTAATATAACCCCTTAAAATGCAAATGAGGAGAGTACCATCACAGAACAAGTGAGGTGTCAGGAACAAAATAGGTGCTTTGCCAAGGTAGGGAGTCACTGTGCTGGCAGAGGAATTTATTCTCACAGACAGCTAATATGAGACATACCAATTCTGCTTGATTAGAAATGCTTGGCCATTTTTTTCTATAGCCATTCTGTGATGCTAATAACCCAAAAGAGAATCCACATTAATTAATCATATACAATTATAGGAATAAAATATGCAGCATTAATGAGAATATAGAAAAATATATATTGACCATGAGTTATTTGTGGAGAAAAAAATGTAAGGGCAAGAAATACAGAGATTATCACTAAGATTTCACAAATCATTATAATATGCACATGGTTTTCCAGATAATCCTTGTAGAGACAGTGGAAAAGCAGCAGCAATACCAGTTAAAGAGGAATGCAGGCCATTCATTACATAGGAGAGAGAATAACTGTTGCATTGTCTTTATACCTGAGTAAGAAGGTTCTGTGTGTAAAAAACACACTGAGCAACACAATTATTAAAAGAAATATATGCATTACTATCATATAATATGCAGAGTGTAGAACTGATACTGTACCAAGTCCAAACCCAATATATTCACTTTCCTGTCAAACACCAATGGTCACTAGCCCATTCGGATTCCATCCAGGTCCCTTTCATATCTTGCCCTGTTTCCTCAAAACAAACGAAGACTGTTCAGATGGTCTGAAAGTTTGCAAGCTGCATTGCTGTCAATATAGAGGAGGGACATGGCTTCAGAGTACAGTGACATTTTAGCAGCAAAAACACTAATTTGCCAAACCTTTCCTCTCAGATGTTGCATAGTAAAAATTATTTCCTAGTGGCTCCAAGGAACAAAATATTAATAACAACAGTGTTTAAGAATTATGTGTTCTTATTTTATTAATCAATCATTAACACAATATACGTGTGTGTATACACATACACACATACACGATGGAATATTACTCATCCATAAAAAAGAATGAAATAATGTCAGTGGCAGCAACATAGATGGACCTAGAGATTACCATATTAAGTGAAGCCAGCTAGACAGAAAAAGACAAATATCATATTATATTGCTTATATGTAAGATATAAATAAAAAATATTAACAGATACAAATGAATTTATATACAAAACAGAAATATAGACAGACATATAAAAACAAAACTTATGGTTACCAAAGGGGAAGCAGGGGAAGGATAAATTAGGTGTTTGGCATTACTATATGCATTACTATATATAAGATAGATATCCAACAAGGACCTACTACAGAGCACAGAGGCTATACTCAGTATTTTGTAATAACCTGTACAAGACCACTATCATTATCTATAAAGTGAATAGATAAACTTGCTGTTATGACTGGTATAATTTTCCAGTGTTCAAATGGGAATGTTGGGGCAGAAGCATATTCAGTGTTCCATTTTTAAATATTTGATAACCCCCTAAACTTATACAAAAACACAAACCAGAATCCCTTGGAATTACATGAATTCAAGGAAACTTAAATTTACAAGAAATATGAGATTCTTTTCTGATTGTCCTTAAGATTTAATCTTCAAAAATGTAGAAATGAAAACTTCTGTGTGCTCTTAAAGAAATACAAAAGGTAACAATGATTTAATTGCAGCATGAATGATTTAAAGCCAAAGCATTTTCTGTGTAAGAATATGTGTCTGTGTGGGAGGGATGGAGAAAGGGTCCAAATGACAGTTTGTAAAGTTCTGTCTGGGCCATTATGTGTACATTGCACATTTTATCTAATCTAAGATAAAAATAATTTTAAAAAATCCCCACTGAAAGATACTATTTAATACAACTGAGAGAGTAGTCTAGGAATTATATCTTAGAATGTTTTGCAGTTTGTGTTAACTGAATTTGTCAGATTCTGTGTTTATGTCTAATGATAAAAACCTCTTTAATTCTGAAACAGTATAAAATACACTGCAACTAATTCCTCAATAATATGTATTAAAATGTATAAGTTGTAAATGAGATTAATAGATTAAATCATGTATGCTTTTAAGACAGACCTTCATGTAGTCTATTTTATATCTCTCTTGTACATGGGATTTGCATATGAGTATACAATATCAAATTAATCCAGATTAGGTTTATTACTCTACTGTTCCATTTTGCTTCCTAAAGAAAAATAACATAAGCATGAGAATTAAAACATATGTATGTATACTGGGGTTATCACTACACACTGATGACAAAAATTTTTAGGCGATAACATGATAGATTCTCAGACATTTTATGCTTCTACCAAGGGATTATATGAGTTACAGTTGCTCCACATTTTCACCTGTACTTGAGATCTTCAGTTTTACTTTAGTCATTCTACTGAGTATGTAATGGAACACATTGTGGATTTGACTTGCACATTTCTAATTATTAATAAGGTTGTATTAACTTGGCTATTTAAATATCCTCTCTGAGTACACATTTTCTACTGGGTTCTGGTTTTTCTTTCTTTGATTTGAGGATTTATTTATCAACTGTATTATTGCAAGCAATCAGTGATTTGTAAATTTATTGTGACTCACTATCTAAAAGGCTTAATTGAAAGGAAAGATTATTTGATATGTGCAATTTAATAGATGTAGAAGTTTAATTTGAAGACAAGAAATCAAATGTCTCACTTCTAAAATGTTAAGACATATTAATCACTGCATCAACATATCCAAACGTAATATACTAGCATTTGATAACTTGATAATATTATGATATACTATATAATGTAATTTTAATCAGTAATTTTGTTTTTTGGGGTCACATTAAAAAAATTGGACTGTGTTGTCTAACTAATGTCTAAATCAATTATACAACTTTTTTAAGTAAATCATTACTGGTTTTCTTATTTTTTTATTTTGTGTATTTAATAATTATTGGCACAGATATGATGATAAGTTGTTATGCCTTTGGTATACAAATTGAACTATTGTTCTTCCTTCTTATGATTACATTTCAACATCATTAAATAATTAGTAACTGCACCTCAAAGTCAATTTAGATGTTTTCATTTAAAACAGCTGAGCACAACCACTGTTTCAAACACAGTATATATTTTGTGATTTATGACGTGATACAATATATAATTTATGATATGAACCAAAATCTAAAATTCAAGAACTTGGTTTTTTAGATCCACTGTTTTCAAAGAACAAGCATTTATAAGGAAAACCAAAAATCTCAAGCTTACTCTTTATAAGGGTTATCATATTTTTATTTCTTTCTAAACATCTGCTGACTGCCTCAGAACTCTTTATAGTGTCTTTGATATGGACAAGCTTTGTTTATCTATGTGGAATAAATCTATAGGCTACAATGTCTGTAGCATTTAAAAAGTACTAGAGGAAACAGGATGAGGGATTACAGTATTGCAACGCAGCACAACTTGGCTCACAGCAGTTAATTACCAAAGGTAGCACTGAGTTATAATTTTCCAAATGAATTAATAATCCTCCATCCCAGTGAGCGGGTTAATGGTGGACAGAGGAAGAGCCAACAGGTATTCCATTTTAGGGCAGAAAAAAATTATATAGTAATAACTTGGGTAGTAATGTTTGGGCAAAAACTGCTATTTTACATAACTTGCTAACATTTTTCTTGAAAATGCTGGCATACAGGCATGCAGATAAAGAACTAGGGTGAAAGAAATTTGAGTTTCTGTTTTTCCAGTAAAAGAAAGAAAGTTACAACTATCATTGAAGCTGTCCCAAATGTAGATGACAATTGTTGCTCTGAGGATTGTTTTTCCTTAAATTGACTTTCTCATCTAAATGGATTTATTCATTACTGAATTTATAGTCATGAACCTCAAAGAAAATGCCTAATTAATTTTAATAAGTCCTAATTGGTTATTTATTAACAATCCACCATGAATGTGAAAGTGAAAGTTGCTCAGTTGTGTCTGATTCTGTGACTGCATTGACTATACATCCATGGAATTCTCCAGGCCAGAATACTGGAGTGGGTAGCTCTTCCCTTCTCCAGGGGATTTTCCCAACCCAGGGATCAAACCCAGGTCTCCTGCATTGCAGGCAGATTCTTTTTTTTTTTTTTTTTTCCAGTGGGTTTTGTCATACATTGATATGAATCAGCCATGGATTTACACGTATTCCCCATCCCGATCCCCGCTCCCACCTCCCTCTCCACCCGATTCCCCCGGGTCTTCCCAGTGCACCAGGCCGGAGCACTTGTCTCATGCATCCCAACTGGGCTGGTGATCTGTTTCACCATAGATAGTATACATGCTGTTCTTTTGAAATATCCCACCCTCACATTCTCCCACAGAGTTCAAAAGTCTGTTCTGTACATCTGTGTCTCTTTTTCTGTTTTGCATATAGGGTTATCGTTACCATCTTTCTAAATTCCATATATATGTGTTAGTATGCTGTAATGTTCTTTATCTTTCTGGCTTACTTCACTCTGTGTAAGGGGCTCCAGCTTCATCCATCTCATTAGGACTGGTTCAAATGAATTCTTTTTAATGGCTGAGTAATATTCCATGGTGTATATGTACCACAGCTTCCTTATCCATTCATCTGCTGATGGGCATCTAGGTTGCTTCCATGTCCTGGCTATTATAAACAGTGCTGCGATGAACATTGGGGTGCACGTGTCTCTTTCAGATCTGGTTTCCTCAGTGTGTATGCCCAGAAGTGGGATTGCTGGGTCATATGGCAGTTCTATTTCCAGTTTTTCAAGAAATCTCCACACTGTTTTCCATAGTGGTGGTACTAGTTTGCATTCCCACCAACAGTGTAAGAGGGTTCCCTTTTCTCCACACCCTCTCCAGCATTTATTGCTTGTAGACTTTTGGATAGCAGCCATCCTGACTGGCGTGTAATGGTACCTCATTGGGGTTTTGATTTGCATTTCTCTGATAATGAGTGATGTTGAGCATCTTTTCATGTGTTTGTTAGCCATCTGTATGTCTTCTTTGGAGAAATGTCTGTTTAGTTCTTTGGCCCATTTTTTGATTGGGTCATTTATTTTTCTGGAATTGAGCTGCAGGAGTTGCTTGTATATTTTTGAGAGTAATCCTTTGTCTGTTGCTTCATTTGCTATTATTTTCTCCCAATCTGAGGGCTGTCTTTTCACCTTACTTATAGTTTCCTCTGTAGTGCAAAAGCTTTTAAGTTTCATTAGGTCCCATTTGTTTAGTTTTGCTTTTATTTCCAATATTCTGGGAGGTGGGTCATAGAGGATCTTGCTGTGATTTATGTCGGAGAGTGTTTTGCCTATGTTCTCCTCTAGGAGTTTTATAGTTTCTGGTCTTACATTTAGATCTTTAATCCACTTGGAGTTTATTTTTGTGTATGGTGTTAGAAAGTGTTCTAGTTTCATTCTTTTACAAGTGGTTGACCAGTTTTCCCAGCACCACTTGTTAAAGAGGTTGTCTTTTTTCCATTGTATATCCTTGCCTCCTTTGTCAAAGATAAGGTGTCCATAGGTTTGTGGATTTATCTCTGGGCTTTCTATTCTGTTCCATTGATCTATATTTCTGTCTTTGTGCCAGCACCATACTGTCTTGATGACTGTGGCTTTGTAGTAGAGTCTGAAGTCAGGCAGGTTGATTCCTCCAGTTCCATTCTTCTTTCTCAAGATTACTTTGGCTACTCGAGGTTTTTTGTATTTCCATACAAATTGTGAAATTATTTGTTCTAGTTCTGTGAAAAATACCGTTGGTAGCTTGATAGGGATTGCATTGAATCTATAGACTGCTTTGGGTAGAATAGGCATTTTCACAATATTGATTCTTCCAATCCATGAACACGGTAGGTTTCTCCATCTGTTTGTGTCCTCTTTGATTTCTTTCATCAGTGTTTTATAGTTTTCTATGTATAGGTCTTTTGTTTCTTTAGGTAGATATACTCCTAAGTATTTTATTCTTTTTATTGCAATGGTGAATGGTATTGTTTCCTTAATTTCTCTTTCTGTTTTTTCATTGTTAGTATATAGGAATGCAAGGGATTTCTGTGTGTTAATTTTATATTCTGCAACTTTACTATATTCATTGATTAGCTCTAGTAATTTTCTGGAAGAGTCTTTAGGGTTTTCTATGTAGAGGATCATGTCATCTGCAAACAGTGAGAGTTTCACTTCTTCTTTTCCTATCTGGATTCCTTTTACTTCTTTTTCTGCTCTGATTGCTATGGCCAGAACTTCCAACACTATGTTGAATAGTAGTGGTGAGAGTGGGCACCCTTGTCTTGTTCCTGATTTCAGGGGAAATGCTTTCACTTTTTCACCATTGAGGGTGATGCTTGCTGTGGGTTTGTCATATATAGCTTTTATTATGTTGAGGTATGTTCCTTCTATTCCTGCTTTTTGGAGAGTTTTAATCATAAATGAGTGTTGAATTTTGTCAAAGGCTTTCTCTGCATCTATTGAGATAATCATATGGTTTTTATCTTTCAATTTGTTAATGTGGTGTATTACATTGATTGATTTGCGGATATTAAAGAATCCTTGCATTCCTGGGATAAAGCCCACTTGGTCATGGTGTATGATTTTTTTAATATGTTGTTGGATTTTGTTTGCTAGAATTTTGTTAAGGATTTTTGCATCTATGTTCAGCAGTGATATTGGCCTGTAGTTTTCTTTTTTTGTGGCATTTTTGTCTGGTTTTGGAATTAGGGTGATGGTGGCCTCATAGAATGAGTTTGGAAGCTTACCTTCATCTGCAATTTTCTGGAAGAGTTTGAGTAAGATAGGTGTTAGCTCTTCTCTAAATTTTTGGTAGAATTCAGCTGTGAAGCCATCTGGTCCTGGGCTTTTGTTTGCTGGAAGATTTTTGATTACAGTTTCGATTTCCTTGCTTGTGATGGGTCTGTTAAGATCTTCTATTTCTTCCTGGTTCAGTTTTGGAAAGTTATACTTTTCTAAGAATTTGTCCGTTTCATCCAAGTTGTCCATTTTATTGGCACAGACCTGCTGGTAGTAGTCTCTTATGATCCTTTGTATTTCAGTGTTGTCTGTTGTGATCTCTCCATTTTCATTTCTAATTTTGTTAATTTCATTCTTCTCTCTTTGTTTCTTAATGAGTCTTGCTAATGGTTTGTCAATTTTGTTTATTTTTTCAAAAAACCAGCTTTTAGCTTTGTTGATTTTTGCTATGGTCTCTTTAGTTTCTTTTGCATTTATTTCTGCCCTGATTTTTAAGATTTCTTTCCTTCTGCTAACCCTGGGGTTCTTCATTTCTTCCTTCTCTAATTGCTTTAGGTGTAGAGTTAGGTTATTTATTTGGTTTTTTTCTTGTTTCTTGATGTAAGCCTGTAATGCTATGAACCTTCCCCTTAGCACTGCTTTTACAGTGTCCCATAGGTTTTGGGTTGTTGTGTTTTCATTTTCATTCATTTCTATACATATTTTTATTTCTTTTTTGATTTCTTCTATGATTTGTTGGTTATTCAGAAGCGTGTTATTTAGCCTCCATATGTTTGAAGTTTTAACAATTTTTTCCCTGTAACTGAGATCTAATCTTACTGCACTGTGGTCAGAAAAGATGACTGGAATGATTTCAATTTTTTTTGAATTTTCCAAGACCAGATTTATGGCCCAGGATATGATCTATTCTGGAGAATGTTCCGTGTGCACTTGAGAAAAAGGTGAAGTTGATTGTTTTGGGGTGAAATGTCCTATAGATATCAATTAGGTCTAGGTGGTCCATTGTGTCATTTAAGGTTTGTGTTTCCTTGTTAATTTTCTGTTTAGTTGATCTATCCATAGTTGTGAGTGGGGTATTAAAGTCTTACCATTTCTATTTTTACTCTGGTAAGTATTCATATGATACTATTAGGATTCACTTCATTTTGAGATAGAAAATGGACTTTGCTCAAAGAAGTTGACTAGACATTTTAGAAAATTTCTGAATGACCATAGAGGAATATGAAGTCTGTGATGCATAGTGCAAAACTAACATCATATAAAATATGTGCTTCTCTCTTCAAAATACAAGACTTTTTAGCCATAATATTCAAAACTTCAAATTGAAGAGCAGAGCTGCTTAACACAATGGTCAACACTGATCAGCTCTTCTAAATTTTTGTTTGAATATATTTATGAATAAATAAAAATGATTATCTATAATGTCTCTCCTTAAGTCTTCTGAATTATACCAAATACATCCCTATAATAACTAAAACAAATTGATCAATTATTTTTTATACTGAGTAGCACACTGTGATCAGTTTCATTTTTTAAAAAATCAGCATTTTGTCTTGATTTGTCTAATGTTCGAAAAGTAAAATTTTTAAGATAAGATATATAACCATTTTATTGAACTTTGTAGAATTAGTAATTTATGGAGTAACTGACATTCTTGTATGTTATAAAAATAATTCACATATAGTATATAATCCTCACTCTGAAATTATATAAAATGATTTAAATAAGCATTAATACTTCATGATTATAACATCATTTGTTTAGTAAAAATTGCAATATGAAATTTATAATATCATAATTGCAAGGAGATCCAACCAGTCCATCCTGAAGGAGATCAGTCCTGGGTGTCCATTGGAAGGACTGATGCTGAAGCTGTACTTTATAGTCATGAATCTCAAAGAAAATGCTTAATTAATTTTAATAAGTCCTAATTGGTTATTTGTTAACAATCCACTGTGAATGTGAAAAGTGAAAGTGAAAGTTGCTCAGTCGTGTCTGACTGTGTGACTGCATTGACTATACATCCATGGAATTCTCCAGGCCAGAACTTTGGCCAGTACTTTGGCCACCTCATGAGAAGGGTTGACTCATTGGAAGAGACCCTGATGCTGGGAGGGATTGGGGGCAGGAGAAGGGGACGACAGAGGATGAGATGGCTGGATGGCATCACCAATTCAATGGGCATGAGTTTGAGTAAACTCCGCGAGTTGGTGATGGACAGGGAGGCCTGGCGTGCTGAGATTCATGGGGTCGCAAAGAGTCAGACACGACTGAGTGACTGAACTGAACTGAACTGAACTGGTCATTTTCTTAGTTTATCATATATTTTACTTAATTGCCAAATGAAAAACCCAATTATTGAAATACTCAAAAAATTATTCTGATATTATATAGATGTATATTTCTCTTTATCTTTCTTCTTCATACCATACATGTGATATATCTATTTACCAGTGCCCTTTTGTGAGTTAACCTGGCCACATTAGCCTCATTTCTGTTTCAAAAACATAAAAGATCTCAATTTTAAAGCTATGGGTTAATTCAGAAATGAGTTGTGAAGCTTAATGTAGGCTACATTTTAAAGAAAATGAATACAAAATTTTAAATAAAAGAGTGGCTATAGAGAGTTTGAGGGGACCTGTGTAAATGCAAACTCTTGAAGCTAAACTTTGTCATTGTTGCTGTTGTTTATTTGCTAAGTTGTGCACACCTCTTTTACAACCCCATGGACTGTAGCCCATCAGACTCCTCTGTCCACGGGATTTCCCAGGCAAGAATACTAGAGTGGGTTGCTATTTCCTTCTCCAAGGGATCTTTCTGGCCCAGGGATTGAACCTGTCTCCTGCACTGGCAGGCGGCTTTTTTTCCCATTGGGCCACCAGGGAAGCCCATTAGTCTCATGGTATATGTACTTCTGCAATGGGTCTTCTTGAGGTGACTAGCTCTGCAAGGAGATATATATTCATAGTTAAGTATTTCACATCCGTAAGTCTCTGTTCCATCACTACCGTTTTGACAATGCCTAATCTACCCTATTCAGATATCTTGGATCCCCTTTACATTCCTCTTTTCTTTGTTCAGTGTTACATATCTCTTAACATAGTGTATAACTAAGTTAGTCATTATGTTTATTGTTTACTTCCCCACTAGAAGGTAAGATCCATAAGATCAGGGGTTTTTTTTTATTTGGTTAATTTATGATTTTCAAATGTTTAGATCATTATCTGGCACATGGTAGGGACACAACAAAAATTAGTTAATTAAATGAACAATGTGACAACCTTATTTTTCACCAATGAGTTCTCAATACAGTGGCCATCATTACTTCTCTAAAAGCATAAAATAGCTTGTTTATGTCCATTCAAAAATATTTTAAAAGGGTTTTCCCATTAATGGTTTCTCACCAACATTAAAATTAATCATCAAATTCTTAATATGACCTACAAATTCTTCATAATCTGATTCAAAGTTTTTCTCTAACTTCATTCTAAGTCAGTCTTTAAAAATTTTCAAAAGAATAATCCACCTAATCTGCATTTCTATTTCATTCAAAACCCTCAAATACTTTTGATTTTGCCTTCATATCCTCCTCACATGCCATTATCTACATTTTATCCATCTCTTCTCTCCTAAACACACACACATACACACACACACACACACACACACACACATCTTCTCTAGTAGATTGCAAGCTTCTTAAGAGCAAAATTAAGCTTTATCTGATAATAAATTTAGCATATCATAGTGAATGGCACTTAGTGAATATTAAACTAGTTTTGGGGAATACAAGAAGTTATCCTATGGCATAACTGAAAATTCCTATAGAAGTTCTTTCATAACAGAGTATACACAAAACTATTTTTTTTTAATTTTCATTAAAAAATTTAAAACACAATTTTCACTCAGGAGGTATAAGCTGTATTATAAATAGAAAAACCACAAATATTATAAATGACTTTCTTCTTTATCTTCTTTAGTAAGTATATGATAATAACACTTGAGTTTTCTACAGAAATTATTCTCTTCTTGTCTGCACACTAGCATGTGTTTTCATTCAGAGTCTACTGACCCTAACATCCCCAGGTGATTGGAAACTGATATCCCAAGACATTTACTGAATCTAGACTTTCTGTCACCCATATAATCTTTGTGACTGTGACCTTCACTGCTCACACATCCAGTGGACTAAATGGAATGGAATAATGCATGAGGTGCCTGCACTTGAACTCATGTATTACATAACTTGTCTTAACCTTAACCTGGGGATATTTCTTTGGGGAGAATGAATAGAGATCTAATCCTTCTATTCTCTTGCTAACTGTGTGGTTTTTGTTTTTTTCCATCCAAACTAAATTCACCTTGCTATGACATTGATGAATTTCTCCCAAGTCCTAATGCATATAGGAACCAACCTTGCATGATGCTGGAACAATGGGAACTCACATAGATCGCAGATGTAAATGTAAATGAAAAAAGTAATTTGCAGTGAAACTTTTCTGTGTCTAAAAAATTGAAGCTCTGCATATACTTTGAGCAGTATGGCCCTTAGCTCCATACCCTAGAGAAATGGTGTCAGAGTCACAACATGAAAATCTAGTGAAGCATTGCTTCTAATGACAAAATATTAAAGACATTCAAAATATCCTGAGATGTTGAATCAATGAATATTCTGAGGTATAATCATACAGGTGTGAAATAGATAATAGAGTTATTGATATAAACATTTATAAATTACTCTAGTTTGCTAGAGTGGAAAAGTTGCAGAATAATATATACGCTATGCAGGATATGCTTTACAATGGGTACCATCTTAGATACAGGACATAAAAATACAAAATACAAAAACAATATTATTTTTCTCTAAGCTAAACAGTGAAAACTGACCACTATCTGAAATTCTGTGTCCTTGATGAAGTTCTAATGATGATTCCTCTTACACTCAGGAAACACAGGCTTAAAAGTCCAAACACAGTGACAGAGGGGTGGAGGTGGATTATATGATTTAAACCTGGCCAATTAGAGTCACCAGGAAATTTTAGTAGAGTTACAAGAGAAATTGCTCACCAAATAAGTTTAATAAGCTGGGAACACACAGTTCCTGGATTATTGTGGCAAGCATGCCTGTCACTTGAGGGAAACTTGCCGTATAGGTAGAGAGAGAGTAATTTTGGTTTCAACATATTCTTTACTCAGCTTCCCTGGAGGCTCAGATGGTTAAGAATCTGCCTGCAGTGCAGAAGACCTGGGTTTGATCCTTGGGTCAGGAAGATCCCCTTGAGTAGGGAATAGAAACCTACTCCAGTATTCTTGCCTACAGAATTCCATGGACAGAAGAGCCTGGCAGGTACAGTCCATGGGGTTGCAAAGAGTCGAATAGGACTGAACGACCAACACCTTCACTTTCGTCTAATAAACAGTATTTCTGAGTTTTAATGCCCTCTTTCAGCACATTTATTCTTTTGCAAATGGTTGAGCAATCATTTAAAATTATTAAATTAATACTGGGATCAGAGCATTTACATTAGAGATATTGTAATTGATAAAAAAATTGGAATTCATAAACCAGTGTTATATCAGTGAGGAATGGAGAGAAAAAATCAAGAAACAAGATGCAGAACCCCAGTGGTATGCTGAAAAAATTGCTTAACATTTTTGTTCAAAATAATTTAGACATCTATCCATATTATTTAAAAATTAAATACCAGATGGACTAATTTATTCAATAAAAATAGAGTATAAATAAGTAGAACTAAATTTAGGCATTCATTTTCTGGAATGGGAAGGAAGAAATTATAAAAGAGCAATTGAAATAAAAAAATTTTCCATATCATTAATTCTATGAACACAGATTAAAACAAATTGATAGCATTTTCTCTATGAGTTTGTAAAAAAATCATAATTTCTTTTGCTAAATGTTGCACAGGTTGTGATTGAATGAACATGTTCATGCATTCTTGAGAATATACTTAATTTTAAAGCTTTCTGAGAAACACTTACTAGGTGTATCCCATAATTCATAATTTTGTGCACCATTCAATTCTGTAATTCTACTTTCAGAAGTTTTCAAGATAGCTATCACTGATATATAAATATTATTATGTACAGTAAAAATAAATTCTAAGTGTTCATCTATGATGAGTTGACCAAATAAATTGTCACATGTACTTTGTAAATTACTTAGCACTAATGTGAAAGAACCTGCCTGCTAATGCAGAGACATAAAGAGATTTGGCTTTGATCCTTGGGTCAGGAAGATCTTCTGGAGAAAGGGATGGCAACCCACTCCAGTATTCTTGTCTGGAGAATCCCATGGACAGAGGAGCCTGGCAGACCCCAGTCCATAGGGTCACAAGGAGTCAGACACAAAGGAAGCAACTTGGCATGCATGCACACATGCATGCATTTATTGAGTTTCATTTTTAAATGTGATAAAATATACTTAAGAATTGCTTACTGATGATTTCAAGGTCCAAAATATGTATTGAATTATTTAACATTTATATTACTATGTTGTGAAAAATATGGAGTAATTTTTAAATTTGAAACCTTAATAATGCCATTGATTTTTTTTTGCCTATTTTCTATGCTGAATATGTATTTCCTTTATATCAGAATGATTCCAAATTCTAAAATAACACAAAATCATTTAAATCCTTACAGTTAGGTAGATATAACTATAATGAGGATGGTGAGTTGTACAGAATAAGTAGAACTAAATATAGGCATTCATTTTCTGGAAGATTTGACATTATTTTTTGTGTGTATGTTTATTTCTTATTAATATATATATTTTACTGAAGCATGTTGAGAAAATGTTTTAGGTGCACAACAAGGTAATTCAGTTATACATATACACATATATTATTTTTCAGATTATGTCCCTTTATAGGTTATTTCAAGATATTGACTATAGTTACCTGTGCTATACAGTAAACCTTTGGTGCTTGTTGTGTATCTATTTTTTTAAATTAGAAATCTAGCATTCTATTCATATTAAGCAGACTTGACATTCTTGCAAAAGTTTTCTATAAAGTATATTCAAGAAAGTACAGTCAACATAGAATGCCCACTGGAAAATGAAAAAGCTAATCAAATTTTTAAAATAACAATACTTCTTTGCTTTGTTTGTAGAATTATCTAGAGGATCCAGTATTTAGCTTTATAATCATATTTTATAATACATCTTGAGAACAAAATCATAAATGATATTTTAGCAAAGATCTTATGTTCTGTACTAAATTCTTATTGATGCTATAAAAAATCCCACACATTTTGTGGCTTAAAACAATACAAATTTCTTATTGTAGAGCTTTGGATGTCAGAAGCCAAAAATAGGTTTCATTGAGCTAAAATTAATTCTTCCGCAGAACTGTGTTCCTTCTGGTAGCTTTAAGACATGTTTCTTTGCCTTTCAGGCTTCTATAATAGAACTATCCAAATTCCTTGATGTGTAGCCCCATGTAACTCTTGTCCAAGCTTCTGTTACCAGTTCTCTTTTCCTCTGCTCTTGTTAACACATTGCTTTTCTCTTTGCTTTCACTGTGATGTAACATTCTCTCACTCTGATCCATTCTCTCACTTTAGACTCATACCAATAATGCAGGATAATTTTCCCTTCTCAAAAATCCTTAATTCCATCTGCAAGGCACACATAAGGCCTCTTTTGCTTTATCAGTCTAGTTCAGTTGCTCAGTCATGTCTGACTCTTTGCTACTCCATGGACTGTAACACGCCAGGCTTTGCTTTCTTTCCATCACCAACCCCCAGAGCTTGCTCAAACTCATGTCCACTGAGTCGGTGATGACATCCAACCATCCCATCCTCTGTCGTCCCCTTCTCCTCCTGCCTTTAATCTTTCCCAGCATTAGAGTCTTTTCTAATGAGTCAGTTCTTCGCATCAGGTGGCCAAAGTATTGGAGTTTCAGCTTCAACATCAGTCCTTCCAATGAACACCCAGGACTGATCTCCTTTAGGATGGACTGGTTGGATCTCCTTGTAGTCCAAGGGACTCTCAAGAGTCTTCTCCAACACCACAGTTCAAAAGCATCACTTCTTCAGTGCTCAGCTTTCTTTATGGTCCAAATCTCACATCCATACATGACTACTGGAAAAACCATAACTTTGACTAGATGGACCTTTGTCAGCAAAGTAATGTCTGTGCTTTTTAATATGCTGTCTAGGTTGGTCATAGCTTTTCTTCCAAGGAGCAAACAACTTTTAATTTTATGGCTGCAGTCACCATCTGCAGTGATTTTGGAGCCCCCCAAAAAGTGGCCTCTTGCTGTTTTCATTGTTTCCCCGTCTATTTGCCATGAAGTGATGGGACTGGATGCAACAATCTTCATTTTTTGTTTTATAAGATAACATAATCACAGGTCCAGGGATCAGGGTATGAACATGCTTTGAAGCTATTTTTTAGTCTATCAGTGAATATTAACATTAATTTGAAAGATCAATTAAATAGCTCCTTTGTGGGTAAACTGATGGTCTAATACTTAATATCAAATTCTTCTCTATAAATGGGTAATTTCTGGTTAAATTCATGACAGTCTTAGACATTAACTAAACAAACACATTACCTTTAGTGGATAGATTATTTAAGAGTAAACAGCTTTTATATATTTGACACATTCAGTAGTATCAGTAAAATGTGCACACAGATATTACATGTCAAAAACAATGTATGCTATTTGAAAATCAGGAAATCAGGTAATGAACTACAGCCTGTGTATGATTTACTAGTTCTATACAGTAAACTCTACTATCCTTTTCTTCAAGATTCAGATTAAATGCTCCTTCCTCTAACATCTTCCTTAGTCATTCTAGATATACTAAGTTGATCCTGCCGTGATTTCACAGATCACTTGTCTTTCATATCTGCCATTGTATCACATTTGGTTTATTGATTTAAATAATCATGTCTCCCACTGACTAAAGACCTCTGGAGGCAGGAATATCATATTTATCTTTGCAACTTGAACAGAGGCTAGCAGCCAAATGTGCTCAATAAACATTTACTGTTTATTAAGTGAGTAATTAAATACATAGAAAAGGCTGAATCATTGAATAAGCAATTTTAAAAAGACATACATTGCAAGGCTGATTTAAACAAAAATACTAAGAATTTAAATATGACTGTCACTTTACTGTCTCTTTTATCCATTTCTCTGGATTTTAATATTAAGGCCAGTCACAGTGGGAATTTTACATTTGGTACTTTAGTCTTCCCTGGTGCTCATAAATGCAGTTACTTTATGAAAAAGCAGTTGGCTCTGTATTTCTGAAAGTCACTCTGATAGCTTTCACCCAGGGGTTTATTACGCTGAAAGTTCTGAAGAGTCATTTTCATGTCAACTATTATACTCTACAGTGCTTTACAGTAAGTGACTCTGGCCTGATTCCCTTTGTTCTCCAAGTATCATATCGTCAATTCTAAAGGAATCCATTATAACTAGATGGTATTCGTGTTATTTAAATATCTGCTGACAGTCAAAGAGTTATTTCTGTTCTGTCATGCCATTTTTGTTCATTCAGTGCTTACTGAAATTTCTCTGAGATTCCCAGGAAAAAGCTATTTAAAAATTTCATCTTCATATGAAATTGCTAATGAGTAAAGGAATAGAAGTAAAAAAAAAATACAAAGAATACAAATTAAACATAGTAGTCAAATTGTAATTTAAGAATAAGCATAGAATACTAAAGCATGACACTTCAAGCTTAATTTGCATTCACATTTGAAAATAAGTATATAATTGGATTTCCTTGTTGCCAGTAAAGGCACCTTTCCCTTAACTGTATTCTGACATTCCACTTATTTCCTTAATTAGTTGTCCATTGATTAATAACCAATAGCCATCACCTGCACTCTTATCCCACTGCATCCAGCCCAAATAAAACAGAGTGATTTTATCTGCTACTGGAGATTAAAATATGAACATACATAGTTCAGCTCTTTTTGATTCTTTGTTAAATATTTAATTATCCTTTCTACAGTCAGGAGTTAGAAAAAAATAAAGTCTCTTGTATTAGGGGCAGCAATTTCCCTTGTATTGAGCTAGATTTGAATTATTAGTTCTATAAAACAATGCATTCCAAAATTTAGACATGAAGGGAATTGTGAAAAGCCTTATTTCATGTATACATCTAAGTTGTGTTTCATATTCCAGATATACCACCAGAAACAGAATGTGATTCTTACCAAATACCTACACATATTTCTCACAAGTTCTGGCAGACCTAAGAGAAAAGTTATGATAAAAACTTCATAGATAGCTACATACAGCATAACTTGGCTAAAGCCTCTGGAGAAAATACATTTTGAGATACCTGTGAAGAGTGAAATTTCTGTTATAACCAGAATGGAAAGGTTTATTTTTTTTTTTATGTAAACAACGAATCATCATGATTCTAATTTTATAATTGGTCACCAATATCAGAAAGTAGGTGGTGGGTTTATAGCTGTTTCAGGTTGCCTGGCCTCGACCTTCTGGAGCATAATTCTGAAAGGATCAATCCCTTGTGCTAGACAACCAGAAAAAGGGAGGCAAGGAGTCCCAAAGAAGGCCATACTTTAAGTGGATAGACTGTTAGCTTAGCAGTTTGTTAGGCTTGGGGGAGTGAAAAGATATTCTGCTACTTAACGTGTAAGTCACAGAAGGTCTTCAGAGCAGGGATCCATGACGGAGTTAATTTTCCAATTGTTGCATGAGATTGAATTTTAAATTTAAGTACTGGGCATTTATGGTATTTGGCCAGTTTGATACCATTTTTATCTGATTTTGCACCTATTCAAAGTTAGAAAAAATATATTGATAGACTAATCTCTTGAATGCAAGTGAATTTTCCAGATTCCTTCCCTAACAAACTTTTTTTTTTTTAGAGCTGTAGCAACTGCACATACATTATTGGCTAGGCCCAGGAATACCATCCACTGTGAACCAGAGTCAGATGTCATTTTTTTAAATTTACTTTTTAATTGGAGGGTGATTGTTGTACAATATTGTGTTGGTTTCTGCCACGTGTGCATGTATGTAGGTCACTTCAGTCCTGTCTGACTCTTTACGACCCAGTGGACTGTAGCCCACTGATTTCCTCTGTCCATGGGATTCTCCAGGCAAGAATATGGAGACAAAAATGTATATATATACTAGAGTGGGTTGCCATTTCTTTCTCTAGGTGATCTTCCCCAGCTAGGGATCAGACTGGCATCTCCTGCATGGCAGGCAGATTCTTTACTGCTAAGCCACCTGGGAAGCCCCTGGTTTCCACCATACAACAACGTGAATCAGCCATGAGTATACACATGCCCCCACCCTCTGGAAACTCCTTCCCATCCTCCACCCCATCCCACCCATCTAGGCTGTTACAGAGTACCATGTTGAATTCCCCGTGTTATAGAACAATTTCCTATTAGCTATCTATTTTACATACAGTAACTGTGTATGTTTCAATGATATTCTCTCAATTCGTCCTACCATCTCCTTCCCCTGTCCACAAGTCTGTTCTCTATCTCTGTGTCTCTATTCCTGTCCTGCAAATAGGTTCAACAATACAATTTTTCTAGATTCCATATATGTGCATTAATACACGATATTTGTTTTTCTCTTTCTGACTTACTTCACTCTGTAAAACATGCTAAAGGTTCATCCACCTCACTAGAACTGACACAAATTGTTCCTTTTTATGGCTGAATAATCTTCCATTGTATATTTGTATCACACAACTTTATTATGTTTGTGTGCTTGTTGATTATATAAGCACTGACCATGGATTAGGTATTCACATAGCAAGACTATAGATTACATGACACAAAGATATCTTCTATTTAAAGATTATAGTTAATATATAAAATATAAACATAAATGATATCAATGATAAAACCCAAGCTGCTTTTTTTTCTTTCAATATTTCTGTCTGATCATTTGTATTATACTGCAATATTTATTTAAGAATCTTCATATTTCATTTTCCTAAATTGATATTTGATATAATTTAATTCTGTTGGTATATACTTGCTTCTATTGTGTCATTAAGATAGACCATGCTTACAGATTTCTTTCCTATTAATATTCATCCTGAAAAATTATTAAAAACCTAGGTGATAGTAGGGTACAAATTCGCTCTTAAACTTTTAAAATTCAATTTTATTACTAACAGCACTGTGGTTTATAAGAATGGAAAAATTCTCCCAAATGACAATGAAGTATTTTTATCATTTACCCTACTCTTAAGAGCTTTCATGCATACTAGCAAAGGAAATAAATTCATATATTTAGTATAAATGGTGTGTCACTTGCTCTTTCTGCAAGAGAAAATGTTAAACTATGTGATTCCTACATATGCATTTTAAACCTCTGAAAAACTGTTTGATTAAATGTTGTTCTGAAAGACAGAATAGAATGAATATTAAACATTTATAAACCAGAAATCAAGGTAAGCAAATGATTATTATACTAAAGCTAAATGTTCAACTATACCACTATTGGAAAGGCTAGTATAGAAGAAGCAATGAAAAGACAAAAACGTAGAGAAATATTTTAAAATAAATACGGTTCAACTATGTAGTAAGTGGTACTTTCATGCTAAGTTACATCATATTTTCAGGAAGGTAATTTAAGCATCTTTATACAGACAGAAAGAGAATTTATATCTCCATCTTTACTTGATTCAAATAAATACTAACACATACACACTTAAAGTCTTGTCTTATTCATGACTTACAGCTGTTTTCTTGTGTTGCTATATGAGGCAAATTTATTATGTCATTTAGCATGAAATTATATTTAAGCTATGTATTGATTGTTAAATTAAGCAAATTTAGGTGCTTTTTTTTGACACAAGTTGCATTTCTTATAAGTGTTCACCTGTGATTTTTACATAGGTAGACTATCGAGGCAAGTGGGCTTTTTCAGACACATAAACATGGCATCAAACATAGAGGACACTGTAGATGGTCTCACCTATTCTCAAAGATACACACAGAACATGTTCACCACTGCTCTGTCAGCCATTCTCTTTCCTGACAGTTGACGTGCAGGAAGTACTCTTGGCTGTTATTTTTTTGATTCAGATATTTAGAGGTTTCTGAAAGATTGGTAACATGAAGAGAGACAGACACTGTGTTAGTATGATAGAGCTGGAATTTGATAGGAAAGATTCTAACACCTTTCCATCAGCAGAGATGGTGACATGATGGATAGCTGAATAAGACAAGCAATAGTTAATGAGTTGCCTATCTTTATATGTGACAAATCCATGCAACTGAAAATTTACAATGCTTTCTATAAATTAATTTTGCAATTAGTATAAATGTTTAGAAAGTTGCCTGTATATCTTTTGGTAGACTTTAATTATAGTAATTATTGTCATTGCTGTAATAGCCATATGCAACTTTGGAAGCTTTTATATTACATTGAAAGCCAAGAAAATATACATGGAACCATTTGAAAAAGACTAGATTCTTTTCATCTTTTTTATAGTACATTCTTCTACAATTGGAATTTCTCCCTTTACTTATTCCAATAAGGCACCTTTTCTAACTTAAAGGGTAAATAAATGTTGATCAACATAGCATATACATAAAGGAAACTGGATACTTTTCCCCATAGAGTAATTAACTTTTAATGAGGAAGAGATAGAGTTGGGTTGCTGTTAAAGGCTATCATAACAAAATTCCACAAACTGGATAACTTAAAATAACAAAAATTTCTTGTCATTATAGTTTTTGGACTCTATAAGTCTGAAATCAAGGTGGGATCAGAGCCAAGAACTCCCAAAAACCTCTGGAAGAAAATCCTTCCTTGTCTTGTCAAGCTTCTGGGTATCCTGATTTGAGCAATATTAATTCCATTTCTACCTCCATCTTCACATGACTGTATATGTGTCTCTGTTTTTGTGTCCAAATTTCTCTCTTCTTGTAAGAACCAACCATATTGAATTACGGGCCTGCCTTACTCCAATATGACATTTTAACTAATTACATCTGCAATGGCCCTATTTTCAAATAAGGTCATGTCCTGAAGGTTTAAGTCTCAATATGTCTTTTGGGGGGATGCAAATCAAGCTAAAATTGATATATCTGCAGGAAAAGGGAGAGAGAAAATGAGAAGAAAATGAATTTTTGCTTAGATACTTTTCTGAACTCTGAATGAAAGTATGAATTACAGACCTTTTATTATAAGGTTTTAAAAATGTTAATTTTAAAAAGGTCAAACTATTTACAAACATTTTTATAAAAGCTGAAGTTTTCTATGTAGAAGAGATCTTTAAGAGATATTTGGTCATGACAATATCATACAATGTACTGTTGTTGGGAAAACTTGTGTATATTGTTAATGCATATGCATCATTCTGATATGTTTTAATGGAAACTACATTTATGTATGGATGTGGGAGTTGGAACATAAGGCTGAGTGCCAAAGAACTGATGCTTTTGAATTGTGCTGTTGGAGAAGACTCTTGAGAGTCCCTTGGACTGCAATAAGATCAAACCAGTCATTTCTAAAGATCAGTCCTGAATATTCATTGGAAGGACTGACGCTGAAGCTGAAGCTCTAATACTTTGGCCACCAGATGCTAAGAGCCAACTCATTAGTAAAGATCTTGATGCTGGGAAAGATTGAAGGCAGAAGGAGAAGGGGATGACAGAGGACAAGATGGTTGGATGGCATCACTGACTCAATGGACATGAGTTTGAGCAAGCTCTGGGAGATGGTGAAAGATAGGGTAGCCTGGTGTTCTGCAGTCCATGGGGTCACAAAGAGTTGGACATGATTGAGTGACTGAACAACTCTAACCTATAGGGCTTCTCTGGTGGTTCAGTGGTAAAGAATCTGCCTACCAAAGCAAGAGATCCAAGTTTGACCCCTGGATCAAGAAGATGACCTAGAGAAGGAAATATCAACCCATTGCAGTATTCTTGCATGGGAAGCCCCATGGACAGAGGATACTGGTGGTCTAGTCTATGAGGTCGCAAAGATTCAGACATGACTTAGCAACTAAACAACAATAACTCTAACCTTCATGGTTTGACAGAGGGTGAGATGGTTGGATGGCATCACTGACTCAATGGATATGAGTTTCAGCAAGCTCTGGGAGTTGGTGATAGACAGGGAGGCTTGGCATGCTACAGTCATGGGGTCACAAAGCATCAGACACGACTGAATGACTGAACTGAACTGAACACAGTTTGAAGCTTGGATATTAACGATACACAAAAGGCCACTGATATCCTTAATAAATTAGTAGTTTTAAAATATCAGAACACATGAATTGCAAAAGTATCATTGTTTTTATATCAATGTGTCAAATAAAGATCCCACAATCACATTAGATCAACTAACAGGCATAAACATAAATGCACAAACAAAAGCACAGACAGAGCATATTTTAAAGCAAAGGGAATTTCTTCATCAACTCTAAGTGTTTGACTGCTTTCTAATCATATATATATATGTATGTATATATATAACCAAAGACTAAAGAATAATAATTTCAATATTAAATTGTATATACTTAAGATATTAAATGCTAATTAAACCCAGAGATTCTATAGGATATAGCCCAGGTTTAAAGCTTGACCATCAGTAAATGTATTTCAGATATGGTAATATAATAATGCATATTTCATTAACTCCTTTCATTTTTCTCATTTTTTGCATTTAAAGAAATCTTATTTTGTTCACCAATTTAATAAAAACTATATCCATTTTATTTTGAATATATTTTGATGCTGTGTAGACACAATATTTAATGCTATAGAACACCTCTAAGTTTCTATGAGAGAAACTACTCTTGAAAGTTTCATCAATATATGTAAAAGTAATATATTTCTATATGCAAATGCCTTAGAGTATGAACATATCTCTCTAATCACCTAACTTATGTAAAAGGATAAATAAAATAAAATAAAAAATAAATAAAATAAAAAATAAATAAAAATTAAAAGTCCGTTTATTTTACTTTGGCTATTTGAATATTTCAATTAATTGCTGCAATATTTTATATTAATAAATTAAGATTATATTAAGAAATATATTAAGAGTAATAAGTGCAGAAAACTTTACCTTAGGGGACATTTCAATTAATTAAATCCCACAATATGTATTGAATTTTATCTATCTAACTATATTATATATTTCAATATATCTATCTGTGAATATATGTCTAGGTATACACACATATTTATATGTGTGTGTCAGTTGTGAATCCTCATAAATACAAACTGTAACCACTTTCAGTGATTAACAGTGGTTTCAGAAATTCTCTCCACTTTCATATTTTCTTCATCCTTGATTATTTCATTTGCCTCTTAATGCCATCAGCTGAATCTGTCTTATAAACTTGTTTGAAGCTTATCAGAAAGGGTAAATCACTTTAATGAGAGTTATCCTCTTTCCTTGAGTTTGAGTTATGGATAACTTGAACTTTATATATATATACATACATACATATATTATACAGATATACATATGGAAAATAAATCTAGTATTTATTCCCTAAGTGTTAATTTTGTAAGTTAGATTTCAAAGTATTCCTAAGAGTTCAAATTCTGAGTAGGAAATGTTTGAAATATAGCAGTAAATTTTGTTCCTTGTTTTACGAAGGTCAACCACAGAAGGCTGATTCCTTGCAAACTAACTTAAAAAAAAGCCCACATAATTATATATATATATATATTATGTTTAGTTGGGCATGCTAAAGGTTTTGACTGTGTGGATCATAACAAACTGTGGAAAGCCCTTAAATGAATCACAATACCAGACCACGTTACCTGTCTCTTAAGAAACCTGTATGCTGTTTAAAAAGCAAGAGTTAGAACCCTGTATGGAACAATTGACTGGCTCAAGATTGACAAAAGAATACAGTAAGGATGTCTGCTGTCACCCTGTCTGTTTAATCTATAAACTGAGTATACCATGAGAAATGCTGGACTGGATGAGTTACAAGCTGGAATCAAGATAGGTGGGAGAAGCATCAACAGCCTCAGATATGTGGATGATACCACTCTAATGGCAGAAAGTGAAGAGGAATTAAAGAGCCTCTTGATGAGAGTGAAGGAGGAGAGTGAAAGAACTGGCTTAAAACTAAATATTAAAAAAAAAAAAACAACAAACTAAGATATTGGCATCTGGCCCCATTATTTCATGGCAAATAAAAGGGGAAAAGTGGAAATAATTATAGACTTCCTCTTAGGCTCTAAAATCACTGTGGATGGTGACTGCAGCCATGAAATCAGAAGACAATTGATTATTGGTAGGAAAGCTATGACAAACCTAGACAGTGTGTTGAAAAGCAGAGACATTACTCTTTCGATGAAGGTTCATATTGTTTTTTTTTACTATATTTACTATAATTTTTACTATAATTAGTAAATTTACTAAATTTACTATAAAGGCTGTGGTTTTCCCAGTGGTCATGTTTGGTTGTGAGAGCTGGACTGTAAAGAAGGCAGAACACCCCAGAACTGATGCCTTTGAACTGTGGTGCTAAAGACTCCTGACAGTCCCTTGGACAACAAGGAGATCAAACCAGACAATCTTAAGGGAAATCAACCCTGAAAACTCATTGGAAGGACTGATGCTGAATCTGAAGCTCCAGTATTTTGGTCATCTGATATGAACAGCCCTCACTGGGAAAGTCCCTGATGCTGGGAAAGACTGAGGACAGAAGAAGAGCGCATCAGAGGGTGAGATGGCTGGATGGCATCACCAATGCAATGAACATGATGAACTGGGGCAAACTTGGGAGACTGTGAGGCACAGGGAGACCTAGTGTGCTGCAGTCCATGGGATTACAAAGAGTGAGACACAACTGGGTTACTGAAAAATAAATATCTTCATATAAGAACTCCATGTAGTATGTTGAAATCTTACTTTTATTTTTATAATATTTGTATTTATTCCCTATTTATAAGAAAATCAAGTCGTCATGAAACAAGGAATAGTTTAAAACCAATAGCTAAATTTAGAATTTAAACTTATGCTTTTCTGCATTAAAGTATAAAGGAAAAAAAAAAAAAAAAAAGGCCCAAAGCTAGAGACTATTTGTCATGCATATTGGAAGCAAAAGATTAGCCTCACAAATATGTATTAAACTGTGATTATCAAAAGAAGATTCAACATCTAAACAGAAAAATGGTCAAAGGGCATGAACAGATAATTAAGAGACAATAAAACTAAAATGGGCAATGAATATAATGAAGAATGCCTAATCTTACAGGGAAAAAATTTGGAAAATGCAAATTTAAATCAGAGTGAAGTTTGCTTGCATATCCCCTTGATTAGCAAAAGTTAGCAACAGTGTCCAGAACAGGATGTAGAAACACACAATTGCTTACATACTATTTTGAAATTGGTAAAAAATATTTTGGAAAGCAAGTTGAGAAAAATTTGGTATATCTTACTTCTTAGTTATATTTTCTGAGGCAAAAGAGAGAGAATACTTATAATAGCACTGCTTATATGAGCAAAGAAGCCAGAAAACATAAGTGTCCACCAAATGAAGGGTAGAAAAATAATTTCAACTACCTTCATGCATATGTACTGTATGTAAGATGGAAAATGCAGTAATTGCAATGAACCTCAGGAAGAATGTTGGATGACAAAATCAAGCAGGAAAATAATTCATAGAATGATACATTTACATAAAATATATATTATAAATATTATTAAATACTCAAAATTTATTAGAAATACATATGTATTAAGTAAAAGACAATGATTTAATATGATGATAAACACTAAATTCTGGACCAGAGAATTTGTCTGGAATCATAAACCATCTTGAATAGCCAAAGAAATCCTGAAAAAGATAAACAAAGCTGAAAGCATTACACCACCTGATTCCAAACTATATTAAACACTCTAATAATCCAAATGATATGCTACTGGCATAAAAATAGTTCCACAGACCAATGAACAAAATCAAGAACCCAGAAATAGACCCCATCTATATGGAACAACAGACTGGTTCCAAATAGGAAAAGGAGTACATCAAGGCTGTATATTGTCACCCTGCTTATTTAACTTCTATGCAGAGTACATCATGAGAAACACTGGGCTGGAAGAAGCACACGCTGGAATCAAGATTACTGGGAGAAATATCAATAACCTCAGATATGCAGATGACACCACCCTTATGGCAGAAAATGAAGAGGAACTAAAAAGTCTCTTGATGAAAGTGAAAGAGGAGAGTGAAAAAGTTGGTTTAAAGCTCAACATTCAGAAAACTAAGATCATGGCATCTGGTCCCATCACCTCATGGGAAATAGAGGGGGAGACAGTGGAACAGTGTCAGACTTTATTTTTTGGGGCTCCAAAATCACTGCACATGGTGATTGCATCCATGAAATTAAAAGAAGCTTACTCCTTGGAAGGAAAGTTATGACCAATCTAGATAGCATATTAAAAAGCAGAGACATTACTTTGCCAACACAGGTCCGTCTAGTCAAAGTTATGGTTTTTCCAGTGATCATGTATGGATGTGAGAGTTGGACTGTGAAGAAAGTTGAGCACCAAAGAACTGATGCTTTCGAACTGTGGTGTTGGAGAGGACTCTTGAGAGTCCCTTGGACTGCAAGGAGATCCAGCCAGTCCATCCTAAAGGAGATCAGTCCTGGGTGTTCATTGGAGGGACTGATGCTGAAGCTGAAACTCCAGTACTTTGGCCACCTCATGCGAAGAGTTGACTCATTGGAAAAGACCCTGATGCTGGGAGGGATTGGGAGCAGGAGGAGAAGGGGACGACAGAGGATGAGATAGCTGGATGGCATCACCGACTCGATGGGCATGAGTTTGAGTAAACTCTGGGAGTTGGTGATGGACAGGGAGGCCTGGCATGCTGCAATCCATGGGGTGGCAAAGAGTCGGACACGACTGAGCAACTGAACTGAACTGATATAGTTAACTAATAATTTGACAAAAGTACCAAGAGTACTTAATGGGAAAGGTTAGTTTCTTAAATAAATTGTGCTGGGAAAACTGCATAACCACATGCACATGAATGAAACTGAACACCTGTCTTATACAACTAAAAAAAATAATTCAAAATGGGATAAAGACTTAAATGTAAAACTAAAAACTAAACCTAAAATTCTTAGAAGAAAACATTCAGAAAAACTCCTTGACATTGGTCTTGACAACACTTTTTTGGATATGACACAAAAATCACAGGCATGAAAGCAAAAAATAAGTGGAACTACATCAAACTAAGTATATTATTCACAACAAAAGAAACAATCAAAATGAAACTGAAATCTATGGAATGTGAGAAAAATTTGCAAACTGTATAACTCACAAGACTCAATAGCACAAAAGCAAACTATCTGATTAAAAGTTGAGCAGAGGAACTGAATAGTCACTTCTTTTTCCCAAAGAAGACAGGCAAATAGCCAACAGATACATGAAAACATGCTCAGCATCACTAATTATCTAGGAAATGCAAATCAAACCCACAGTAAGATATTCACACCTGTTAGAATGACTTTTCTCAAAAAGAGGACAGTTGGCAACACTGTGAAGATAAGAGAAGCAAATAGATAGGCATTTGTAAATACAACGAAGTAATTTTTTGCTTTCAGTCTTTCATTGGGCACCAAAATAAAATTAGCTTTTAGTTTTGGCATTGATCACTTACTGGTTTCCTTTCCATCAGCAATTCTCTCCATATTTCCAATTGTCATAAATTATTTTGACAGACCTAAACCTTCTTTCTACAGGAAGACTATCAATTTCTGCCAGAGGGTTGACACATCTAGCTAACAAGAGTACAAGTCTGCCCAACACTTATCCCTTTGTCCATTCCCAGTTAGACGGGGCAGATGGAGCAAAGCTGGATAAATATTCCTTATAAGACAGTCTCATACATTAAAAAAGAAAGAAGCAGCAACTATTAATACTAGTTTAGGTAGATGAGAAGAAAATATAACTCATCTCACTATTTCCCATGAATTCAGGGAGTAATATGTGGAGTTATTCTCATAGTATCATATTTAGAAATTGATCCTTTCACCAGAAATTATAAACACAACCCAGATCCTGACACTAAATGAAAAGACAAGAAAAAATAAAGGAAAGGAAAAGAAAATGGCCCATTTACCCTAAAACAGTTAAGCAACATATATATTAAGTTTTAGTATACATTCATTTAATCTTTATAGCCTCATCATATGGTTGAGTAAGAAAGTATTTCAACTGTCCATTCCAATTCCCAATTAATATTTTTTATGTCTAATAAGATACATGGAAATTTCATTATATGATATTTCTTGATCTATTATTGCATGATATCAGCACTAAAATAATTTCCCCCTTGACTATATGATAAATATGAGGTCCAAACTGAAATAATATTTTCAATTGTAAACCTCTTACCATGTTAGACTTGTCTGCTTCAGTTAATGAATAATGCAAAATCAAATCAAGGGTGAGTAACTATGCTGGTCAAGACTTATCAGCGTCGACTTGAAACTATGGTAAAAGGCCAATGTAATAAGCCTGACATGGGCTTCCCTGCTGACTCAGTGGTGAAGAATCTGCCTGCCAATGTAGGAGATCCCTACATTGCCAGTTTGATCCTTAGTTTGGGAAGATCCCCTGGAGAAGGAGATGGCAATCCAATTCAGAATTCTTGCCTGGGAAATCCCATGGACAGAGGAGCCTGGCAGGCTACAGTTCATGGGGTCACAAAGAGTTGGATAGGCTTAGTGACAAACAACAATGAAAACAACACATCTGCCTGGTAGCTATGGGTGGTCCAGATTTTGCCTACAGTGTATTTCTGCTTTTAGTGTTTTGTTTTGTTTTTTTTTTTCTCTCCTTGTTCATGAAGCTGGGTATGGCAAACAGTTGTGCACCTATACTGCAATCTGGTTAAGTTTCTTCTCCATCCCCAGGGCATTTTACTCATTCTAATACAAATGTCCTTGGTTACTCTCCTGAGATTTGGGACAAGAAATCTGGCCATCTAGTTCCAAAGTGTCAAAAACTCTTTCTCTTTGGTGGTATTACATATATATATACATATGTGTGTGTGTGTATACATGTGCATGCTCAGCCGTGTCTGACTCTCCGCAAAGATATATGTATATATATATTTGCATTTAACAAAGCTAGAATAAATTGAAAAAATCTGTGTCTTGTTTGAGGAGTTGATGAGACCTGAAAAATAACATAAAAATTAAGGAAATAAATGTAGTTGCTATGAAATTTTTGATGGATCATTCTTAAAAGTGTTTCACTGGAGTGAATCCACCTTTCATTGGTTGATTTCAAAGTGAGAGTCTGACAGTAAATGGCTGTTTTTCACAGCTGTTCACTGATTTCACAGCTATTCCATTTATTTTCTCTGTTTTAATGTCATTTTAAATAAAATATCCCGACAATTGCAACCAATTTAATTTTTCCAACATTTTTCTACCACTTTTATTTTTATTTTATTTTAGAGAGTACTAATTATTTTCTTCTCATTCAATCCCACTTTAGGGAAGCTGAGAGAGAAGGACCATGACAGATTACTTCACATTATCCTGTTCCTCCAACATTAGTCACATAGGGAGTCTTAACAGTTGGAGCCCTTTTTTATTACATCATTAATCATAACCTGAGTTAAAGGAATGAGGACAAACTTAGTATCATTATACGACCAATACAAAGTTGCTTTCATTCTTAACAATCAACAATGTCAGAAGTAGAATTCCATTTAAAAATTATGGCTGGAGTATGACAATTATCCTTTATGGGAAATGTGTTAAACACTTCTGCCTTTATTCAAATTGGCATGTTGAGAGCTTGTGTAATTAGCTACATTTCTTCAAAAGCATCAGCTACCTGTTTCCCAAGTAACACTGAAAACACTTTTCCATGCAGTGTCTGTTGCAAAAGAAAGAGGTCACTAATATCATTATGTTCGACAAGGGGTCAACAATGTCATATTAAAGTGGCTCCAGATTCTCTCCACTGAAACTGTAATTCTTTTTCATTATTTGCAGGAAGGAATTCTTCAAATCAAAGCATACCCCCCCGCCCATTCCCTTTTGGCTATATATTCCTCTCTTCTACCTATTCAATCACCAGGTTTAACCCAGTTGCTTTGGGAGTCATAGGTTAGTCCTTCGTTACTTCCAATTTTGGTTAATGTCCCCATTGCCTAGATATTTCTTTTTGATCCACTAATTTTCCACTGACCTTTGATCTGTCATTTACGTCATTTATGTGATTTTTCTCTTATAGGTGGTCACCTTGCCTAAGTGACTTCATCAGCTATAGCTTAGAAGCCATTCTGTAAACAAAGGTTTCACCACCATTTTCCTTATAGCCCCACTGGAAAAACAAACAAACAAAACTGAACAAATAAATAATTGTTGCTGAAACTACAGTGTCAATATTTGGCTTAATTATCTTGTTCATGAATATATCTGTGTAAGTCTTAAAGAAAAAAAGAGTAGAAAAATAGAAAAAAGCACTTATAAATATCTCTGAAATTTTTCAGGCAACTCTCTCAGTTTGTGTAAACAAATAAAACAAGCAGAAACCATCCATCAGTGTTTTCATGTTTGAACAATGAAGACAACGTTGCACTGGCTGTTTACAAGGGATTTCAAACTTTAAATACTCTCAACCACTAAGAAAATTATAGAAAGATATACACTCAAAAATGTTAAAATATATCAACATGGAATCCTATATAATATTTAAATAAGTCAGAGAAAGATAGGAAGGAACAACAGAAAACCAGCTATAAAGTGGCAGACTTAAGTTTTAACAAAATAATAATCACCTTAAATGTAAACAGTCACAATATGCCAACTGAAAGGCAAAGACTGGCAGGGTGTTTTAAAAATTGGTGCATCAAAGTGCTTCTAATAAGAAATTCATTTCAAATTCAAAAATGTAAAATGGTTTAATGAACTTCTATTTAAACTTTAATCAAAAACTTTGTTTTTTGTATAGAAATTGACTGGCTTATTTTAAAACTTATATAGGAAGCAACTATATCTAAAATGGCTGAAACAAACTTGACAAACAAGAAAATGGGGAAATTACTCAATTTGATGCTAAAGCTTACTAAAACTATAGAATCAAGAGTGAAAAAGGCAGGGCAGACACACTGAACATGGAAAAGAACAGACGCTTTAGAAATAGACAAACAAAAACAGGCTGCAACTTTATTTTTGACAAGGTTGGAAAACCATTTCAACTGAGAAAAGATAGACTTTTCTACAAATAGTGCCAGAGCAATTAGGCATACAAAGGCAAAATTATTAAAAAGAAACAAAAGAAATAAAAAACTCATTTTTAATCAAATGACACACTCACACGTCTTATACAAAATTAATATCAGAAGGGTCATGTATTTAAATGTAGGAAACAAAGCTACGTTTTGTTTGTTTGTTTGTTTGGAAAAACAAGGCCACATAAGAGAAATCCTCAGGATCTAAACCTAAGAAAAGTTTTTTAGGACTTGGTATCTAAAACATAAGCCATCAAAAGAAAAATACAGTTGAACCGTATCAAAGTTTAACACCACTGTTCTGCAAAAAGATCATATTAATAGTATGAAACAACATGTTAAAGTCTGGGATAATATGCTCTGAAATCATCTATCTGACAAATGATAAGTATTTCAAGTATATTAAAAAACTTCAACTCAGGAAAACAAAAGTAAAATTAGAAAATGGGCAAGAGACATAAATGGCCATTTCAAAATAAAGGTATAGAATTGGCAAATAAGCATATGAAACAATATTTAACATCATTACTAACTAGATATATACAAATTAAAACCAGAATGATGAAAATAAAATAGCAACACTATCAGATGTTGGTGAGGAAGCAGAGACACTGAATCACATTTTGGGGAAAATAAAACAGTACTCTACCCTGCAAAACAGTTTTGAGATTCTTATAAAACTTCCATAAACTCAGGAGTTTCACGCTTAAGCATTTATACCAGATAAATGTAAAGTATGTTCACACAAAAACCTGTACACTCATTTTAATTGTAGATTTATACTTAATAGTCTCAAACTGGAAACCACCCAGATGTCCTTAGAATGGTGAATGGTTAAGCAACCTGTAATAATGACTTCATAAAATGGAATAAAAAGGAACAAAACAGTGATAATACAAAAGAACTTGGATGAATCTGAGGAAATTGTGATGAGTAAAGAAAGAAATCAATGTCAAAAAAGTTACATGTTGTATGATTCTAGTTATTTGGCATACTTGACATCACAAAGAGAAACAAAGAACAGATTAGTGGCTGCCAGGGGTTAGCAACAGGATGGGGTAGGGGAATAAGAAAGTGGGTAGAGTTATAAAAGTCAACAATAGGATCTGTGTGGTGACTATTTTATATTGACTGTGACGGTAGATACATGAAGTACACGTGCTGAAATAGCACATTCGTACACACACACACACATGAATGCTAGTAAAACTTGGAGATCTGAGTAATGGATTGTATCAATGCCAATAGCCTGGTCGTTACACTTAATGTTACACTACAGTTTTACAAAGCAGCCTCTTGGTGGAAACTGGGTAAAAACTATACAGGAACTTTTTGTATCATTTCTAACAACTGCATGTAAATCTACAAACAATCTCAAAATTTTTATCAGTTTAAAAATTGTAGTTGTCAGAAATATTTGAGGCCCAATGGCATCTCCTTTCATAGAGGACTTTTCATCTTTACTGCTTTGAAGTGTTCTCAGATGTCTAGTGCAAAGAGGCAAATAAAAGAAAAAAAGATGGAAAGTCTTTTAGAGCCTCTAGACTTCAAAAACTTCTACTAATGGTTCTCATGAACAGGAGGCAAGGGAGAGGAAGCAATTTGCATTCTTAACCCACAAACTCAGGGAATATTTGGCAATGTGTGGAGAAAATTTGGTTGCCACAGTTGGAAAAGTGCCACTGGCATCTACTCATTGTAGAACTGGATAAAGACTAGATGGTATGTGCATGCGTGTGTGCTAAGTCCCTTCAGTCATGTCCGACTCTCTGCAACCCTGTGGATCATAGCCCTATAGGCTCCTCTGTTCATGGGATTCTCCACGAAGTATTGGAATATTTAAATATTAAAACTCACTCCAGAATATTGGAGTGGGTTGTCATGCTCTCCTCCAAGGGATCTTCCGAACCCAGGGTTCAAACCTGTGTCTCTTTTGTACATCTCCTGCATAGGTAGGAGAGTTCTTTACCACTAGCGTCACCTGGGAAGCCCTCCAGATGGTATAAACTACTACAAAATTTATTCTCATCTTCAGGGTCCTATAATCTTTTAACTACTGGCCTAGTAAATTTTTGTTATCTTGTTAACTCTCTAATGCCCTGAAGCAGAGGAGATTGGTACACATTATTATTATTATTATTTTCTTTTTGGCCCAGAGTTTCTAGCTTTTCTCTATATTAATTCTACACTACCTTATCAACATGAGAACTTAAAATCTATAAATACATTTTTTATTTTAGAAGATTTTTGATTCTGTACCTTTTGCTAAAATTTTATTTAATTGGAGGCTAATTACTTTACAATGTTGTAGTGGTTTTTGCCATACGTTGACATGAATCAGTCATTGGTGTACCTACGTCCCACATCCTGAAGCACCCTCCTACCTCCCTCCCCATTTCATCCCTCAGGGTCATCCCAGCGCACTGTCCCTAAGCTCCCTGTCTCATGCATTGAACCTGGACTGCCGATCAATTTCACATATGATAATATACACGTTTCAATGTTATTCTCTCAAATAGTCCCACCTTCGCCTTCTCCCAGAGTCCAAAAGTCTGTTCTTTACACCTGTGTCTCTTTAGCTGTCTCACATATAGGGTAATCATTACCATCTTTCTAAATTCCATATATATGCATTAATATACTATATTGGTGTTTTTCTTTCTGACTTACTTCATTCTGTAAAATAGACTTCAGTTTCATCCACTTCATTAGAACTGATTCAAATGCATTCTTTTTAATGGCTGAATAATATTCCACTGTGTATACATACCACAGCTTTCTTATCCATTCATGTGCCAATGGACATCTAGGTCGCTTTCATATCCTAGCTTTTGCAAACAGTGCTGTGATGAACATTGGGGTACCCATGTCTCTTTAAATTCTGGTTTCCTCAGTGTGTATGCCCAGCAGTGGGATTGCTGGGTCATATGGCAGTTCTTACCTAGGACATGGAGTAGCTCCTCTCAGCCACCACCCTTGGCCTCGGGCGTGGGGTAGCTCCTCTCAGCTCCAACACAATACACAAAAAAACTGTACAAAAAAAGATCTTCATGACCCAGATTATCACGATGGTGTGATCACTCACCTAGAGCCAGACATCCTGGAATGTGAAGTCAAGTGGGCCTTAGGAAGCAACACTATGAACAAAGCTAGTGGAGGTGATGGAATTCCAGTTGAGCTAATTCAAATCCTGAAAGATGATGCTGTGAACGTGCTCCACTCAAAATGCCAGCAAATTTGGAAAACTCAGCAGTGGCCACAGGACTGGAAAAGGCCAGTTTTCATTCCAATCCCAAAGAAAGGCAATCCCGAAGAATGCTCAAACTACTGCACAATTGCACTCATCTCACACGCTAGTAAAGTAATGCTCAAAATTCTCCAAGCCAGGCTTCAGCAATACTTGAACCATGAACTTCCAGATGTTCAAACTGGTTTTAGAAAAGGCAGAGGAACGAGAGATCAAATTGCCAACATCTGCTGGATCATCGAAAAAGCAAGAGAGTTCCAGAAAAACATCTATTTCTGCTTTATTGACTATGACAAAGCCTTTGACTGTATGGATCACAATAAACTGTGGAAAATCCTGAAAGAGATGGGAATACCAGACTACCTGACCTGCGTCTTGAGAAACCAGTATGCAGGTCAGGAAGCAACAGTTAGAACTGGACATGGAACAACAGACTGGTTCCAAATAGGAAAAGGAGTACATCAAGGCTGTATATTGTCACTCTGCTTATTTAACTTCTATGCAGAGCACATCATGAGAAACGCTGGGCTGGAGGAAGCACAAGCTGGAATCAAGATTGCTGGGAGAAATATCAATAAGCTCAGATATGCAGATGACACCACTCTTATGGCAGAAAGTGAAGAAGAACTAAAGAGCCTCTTGATGAAAGTGAAAGAGGAGGGTCAAAAAGTTGGCTGAAAGCTCACCATTCAGAAGACTAAGATTATGGCATCTGGTCCCATCACTTCATGGCAAATAGATGGGGAAACAGTGGACACAGTGACTGACTTTATTTTTCTGGGCTCCAAAATCACAGCAGGTGGCGATTGCAGCCATGAAATTAAAAGACACTCCTCCTTGGAAGGAAAGTTATGACCAACCTAGACAGCATATTAAAAAGCACACACATTACTTTGCCAATAAAGGTCCATCTAGTCAAGGCTATGGTTTTGCAGTGGTCATGTATGTATGTGAGAGTTGGACTATAAAGAAAGCTGAGTGCCAAAGAATTGATGCTTTTGAACTGTGGTATTGGAAAAGACTCTCGAGAGTCCCTTGGACTGCAAGGAGATCCAACCAGTCCATCCTAAAGGAGATCAGTTCTGGGTGTTTATTGGAAAGACTGATGTTGAAGCTGAAACTCCAGTACTTTGGCCACCTGATGCGAAGAGCTGACTCACTGGGAAAGACTCTGATGCTGGGAAAGATTGAGGGCAGGAGAAGGGGACGACAGAGGATGAGATGGTTGGATGGCATCACCAACTCAATGGATATGTGTTTGGGTGGACTCCAGGAGTTGGTCATGGACAAGGAGGCCTGGCGAGCTGTGGTTCATGGGGTCGCAAAGAGTCGGACACGACTGAGCGACTGAACTGAAGTGATGCCAGTTCTATTTCCAATTTTCTAAGGAATCGCCACACTGTTCTCCATAGTGTTCTCCATATTTCTCCATCTATTTGTATCATCTTTGATTTCTTTCACCAGTGTTTTATAGTTTTCTATATATAGGTCTTTTGTTTCTTTAGGTAGATTTATTCCTCAGTATTTTATTGTCTTCATTGCAATGGTGAATGGAATTGTTTCCTTAATTTCTCTTTCTATTTTCTCATTGTCAGTGTATAGGAATGTAAGGGATTTCTGTGTGTTAATTGTATATCCTGCAACTTAACTATATTCATTGATAAGCTCTAGTAATTTTCTGGTGGTGTCTTTATGGTTTTCTCTATAGAGGATCATGTCATCTGGAAACAGTGAGAGTTTTACTTCTTCTTTTCCAATCTGGATTGCTTTTATTTCTTTTTCTTCTCTGATTGCTGTGGTTAAAACTTCCAAAACAATGTTGAATAGTGGTGGTGAGAATGGCACCTTTGTCTTGTACCTGACTTTAGGGGAAATGCTTTCAGTTTTTCACCATTGAGGATAATGTTTGCTCTGGATTTATAATATATGGTTTTTACTATATTGAAGGATATTCCTTCTATGCCTTCTTTCTAGAGGGTGTTTATCATAAATGAATGTTGAATTTTTTCAAAGGCTTTCTCTGCATCTATTGAGATAATCATATGGTTTTTATCTTTCAATTTGTTAATGTGGTGTATCATATCGATTGATTTGTGAATATTGAAGAATCCTTGCATCCCTGGGATAAAGCCCACTTGGTCATGATGTGTGATCTTTTTAAGATGTTGTTGGATTCTGTTTGCTAGAATTTTGTTAAAGATTTTTGCATCTGTGTTCATCAGTGACATTGGCCTGCAGTCTTCTTTTTTTGTGGCATCTGTCTGGTTTTGGAATTAGGGTGATGGTGGTCTCATAGAATGAGTTTTGGAGTTTACTTTCCTCTGCAATTTCCTGGAAAAGTTTGAGTAGGATAGGTGTTAACTCTACCTAAATTTTTGGTAGAATTCAGCTGTGAAGCCATCTTGTCCTGGGTTTTTGTTTGTTGGAAGATTTTTTATTACAGTTTCAATTTCTTTGCTTGTGATGAGTCCCTTAAGATTTTCTATTTCTTCCTGGTTCAGCTTTATTTTATTTATTTATTTATTTATTTTTATTAGTTGGAAGCTAATTACCTCACAACATTTCAGTGGGTTTTGTCATACATTGATATGAATCAGCCCTGGTTCAGCTTTAGAAGGTTATACTTTTCTAAAAATTCATCCATTTCTTCCAAGTTGTCCATTTTATTGGCATATAGTTGCTGATAGTAGTCTCTTATGATCCTTTGTATTTCTGTGTTGTCTCTTGTGGTTTCTCCATTTTCATTTCTAATTTTACTGATTTGATTATTCTCCCTTTTTTTCTTAATGAGTCTGTCTATTGGGTTGTCTATTTTATTTATATTCTCAAAGAACCAGCTTTAAGTTTTATTGATTTTGCTATAGTCTCCTTTGTTTCTTTTTCATTTATTTCTGCCCTAACTGTATGATTTCTTTCCTTCTACTAACTCTGGGTTTCTTCATTTCTTCCTTTTCTAGTTGCTTTGGGAGTAGAGTTAAGTTAATTATTTGATTTTTCTCTTGTTTCTTGAGATAAGCTTGTACTGCTATGAACCTTCCCCTTAGTACTGCTTTTACTTAATCCCATAGGTTTTGGTTTGTCGTGCTTTCAGTTTCATTCGTTTCTATGCATATTTTGATTTTTTTTTTTTATTTCTTCTGTGATTTGTTGGTTATTCAGAAGTGTGTCGTTTAGTTTCCATATGTTTGCATTTTTAATAGCTTGTTTCCTGTAGTTGGCATCTAATCTTACTGCATTGTGATCACAAAAGATGCTTGAAACTTTTTCAATTTTTTTGAATTTACCAAGGCTAGATCTATGGCCCAGGATATGATCTATCTTGGAGAATGTTCCAGGTGCACTTGAGAAAAAGTTGAAATTCATTGTTTTGGGGTGAAATGTCCTATAGATATTAATTAGGTCTAAATGGTCCATTGTGTCATTAAAGTTTGTGCTTCCTTGATAATTTTGTTTAGTTGATCCATCCATAGGTGTGAGTGGGATATTAAAGTCTCCCACTATTGTTGTGTTACTGTTAATTTCCCCTTTCATACTTGTTAGCATTTGCCTTGCATATTGTGGTGCTCCTATGCTGGGTGCATATATATTTATAATAGTTATATCTTCTTCTTGGATTGATCCTTTGATCATTATGTAGTATCCTTCTTTGTCTCCTTTCACAGCCTTTATTTCAAAGTGTATTTTATCTGATATGAGTATTGCTACTCCTGCTTTCTTCTGGTCTCCATTTGCATGAAATATCTTTTTCGAGCCCTTCACTTTGTTTGTATGTGTCCCTTGTTTTGAGGTGGGTCTCTTGTAGACAGCATATACAGGGGTCTTGTTTTTGTATCCATTCAGCCAGTCTTTGTCTTTGGTTGGAGCATTCAACCCATTTACATTTAAGGTACTTATCGATAAGTATGATTCTGTTGCCATTTATTTTGTTGTTCTGGGTTCATGTTTATATACCTTTTCTGTGTTTCCTGTCTAGAGAAGATCCTTTAACATTTGTTGAAGAGCTGGTTTGGTAGTGCTGAATTCTCTCAGCTTCTGCTTGTCTGTAAAGATTTTGATTTCTCCTTCATATTCAAATGAGATCCTTGCTGGGTATAACAATCTGGGTTGTAGGTTTTTCTCTTTCATCACTTTAAGTATGTCTTGCCATTCCCTTCTGACCTGAAGAGTTTCTATTGAAAGATCAGCTGTTATCCTTATGGGAATCCCCTTGTGGGTTATTTGTTGCTTTTCCCTTGCTACTTTTAATATTTGTTCTTTGTGTTTGATTTTCATTAATTTGTTTTGCCTTGAGTTTATCCTATTTGGGACTCTCTGGGTTTCTAGGACTTGGGTGGCTATTTCCTTCTCCATTTTAGGGAAATTATAAACTACTATCTCCTCAAGTATTTCCTCATGGCCTTTCTTTTTGTTTTCTTCTTCTGGGACTCCTATGATTCAAATGTTGGGGCATTGAACATTGTCCCAGAGGTCTCTGAGGTTGTCCTCACTTCTTTCAATTCTTTTTTCTTTGTTCCTCTCTGCTTCATTTATTTTCACCATTCTATCTTCCAACTCACTTATCCTATCTTCTGCCTCAGTTATTCTACTGTTGGTTCCCTTCAGAGTGCTTTTGATCTCAGTTATTGCAATATTCATTATTGATTGACTCTTTTTTATTTCTTCTAAGTCCTTGTTAAACATTTCTTGCATCTTCTCAATCCTTATAGCTAGTCTATTTATCTGTAACTCTGTTTTGTTTTCAAGATTTTGGATCATCTTCACTATCTTTATTTTGAATACTTTTTCAGGTAGACTCTTTATCTCCTTTTTTTTTTTTTTTTTTTTGGTTTGGTGGGTATTTATCATGATCATTCATCTGCTGAATATTCCTCTGTCTTTTCATTTTGTTTAGATTGCTGTGGTTGGGGTGGCCTTTCTGTCAGCTGGAAGTTTGTGGTTCCTCTTTATTGTGGAGGTTGCTCCCTGTGGGTGTGGTTGAACTAATGGTTTGTCAAGGTTTCCTGGTTGGGGAAGCTTGTGTTGGTGTTCTGGTGGGTGGAGCTGGATCTCTTCTCTCTGTAGTGCAATGAAGTGTCCAGTAGTGAGTTTTGATGTATCTGTGGGTTTGGTGTGACTTTGGGCAGCCTGTATTTTAATGCTAAGGGCTATGTTCCTGCATTGCTGGAGAATTAGTGTGATATGTTTTGCTCTGCAACTTTTTGGCTCTTGGGTGGACCTTGGTTTCAGTGTAGTAGACTTTTGGATGAGTTCTTGTCGATTAATCTTCCCTGGAGTCAGGAGTTTTCTGTTGTTCTCAAGTTTTGGATTTAAGCCCCCTGCCTCGGGCTTTTAGTTTTATTCTTACAGTAGCCTCAGAACTTCTCCATCCATACAGTAATGATGATAAAACATCTAGGCTAATGGTGAAAAGATTCTTCACAGTGAGGGACACCCAGAGAGGTTCACAGAGTTACATGGAGAAGAGAAGAGGGAGGAGGGAGATAGAGGTGACCAGGAGGAAAGGAGGCAGAACCAAAAGGGAATAGAGCAATCTAGCCAGTAATCAATTCCTTATGTGGTCTCCACAGTCTGGAACACACAGAGAGGTTCATGTAGTTACATAGAGAAGAGGGAGGAGGGAGATAGAGGGGACCAGGAGGAGAAGAGGGGGAGTCAAAAGGGGAGAGACCAATCTAGCAAGTAATCAGTTCCCTAAGTGTTCTCCACAGCCCAGAACACCCAGAGGGATTGACAGAGTTAACAGAGAAGAGAAGGGGGAGGGTGGTAATAGAGGTGACCTGGGGGAGAAAAGGGAGAGTCAAAAGGGGAGAGAGCAATCAACCAGTAATCACACCCCTAGGTAAAAATGGGTACTGAAGATTATATTCATAAAAGTACAGAATTGATAACAAATACCAAAAAGCAAAGATTAAAAATCTAGAGTAGAGGTTAGGCCCTCAAAAATACAATATTTAAAAGTACAAAACAAAATCAATAACAAAAATTATAAAAAAATATATATATATATGAAATTTGCTTTAAAAATAGGGTCTTTTTTTTGCAAGGTAATAGTAGGTTGTAAAAATTAAAGTTAAAGGAGTAATAAAGAACTTAAAAATAAAACAAAATTTAAAATATTAAAACAATTATAATAGTAAAAATATACTTAGGAATTTCTCTGGAGCTGTTGAGGGCAGTGTGGGGTCAGCTCAGTTTCAGACAGTTCCTTGTTCAAGCTTATATTTCTTCTCAAGGTCTTCAGGTCACTTCCAATGCTTAGTCAATACTAACTACAGGGTTTTAATGTGTTGCACCTGTCACTTCCAGAGTGGTTCCCTCTTCTTTATTTATTTTGGCTTCCTCTGTTTGCAAGTCTCATCAGTGTCTAATTTTCGCCCTGGTCACTTACTTAGGCTCACTTGTTCAGTTGTGCTGTGCGGAGGGAGGAAGATTGCAAACAAATACCACTGGCCTGTGTGGGGAATGCTCACAGTGTATGGGCCACACTGGGTTTGCCCCCGCTCATAGCATATGTGCTTTCCCGGTCTACACTGCTCAGGCTCCAGGTTGTTCTGCAGGGAACTGTCCAAAGCAGGCCGTGGGTTTTGCACTTCCCAGCTCTCAGCTGCTCAGGTTCAGGTTCTCAGGTATTCCACAAAGGCACAGACTCAGTTAGGCATGCATTTTGTGCCCTTGCCAGGTCTGAGGAGCTCAGGCAAACAGGTGCTTGGTGAGCACACTTCCCAGGTGGTCAGTGAGTGCATCTTAATAACCACCCCACCCCCAGCCACTCAGTTTCCTGGGTATGCTGCAAGAGTGCGGTCTCAGGTGTGTCGTGTGTCTCCTCTGGGGCGCTGCTCTCTGGCAGCGACCCTCCTGCCAGATGTCAACTTTCCAGGATCCCAGAAAGACTTGGTTAGCAACTAGGAGCCTACTCACATTTTGGTAGAGGATGCCGTCTCTGGGGCCAAGATTGTCCCTTGTCTTCCGACTCTGGCTGTCGCTGACCTGCCTCTCTGCCTCCTGCAGGAGGATGGGCTGGTCTGCAGCTGGCTAGCTTTTCTTTGGTATTTGCTCAATCCTTTGTTCTGTGAGTGGGCCAGGCTGAGCCCTAGGTTAGAGCTATTCACAGGAAAGTTCTCTCTCTCTCTTTTTCCCCTCTCTCTGGCTGTCCCACAGTTTGGGTTTCTATCTGACGTTAGCTCCCTCAGATTGTCCTCAGGGCATTCAAGCTCAGTCCACACCCTAAGCATGCAACGCGTGCCTTCCTGTTTAGCCCTTGCTCACTGGTGGTGGAAGCGAGTGATTGCGCTACTTCTCTGCTGGGAGTTACGGTTAGGTGCCTATTCTGTGGGTTTGTTTTTTTTTTTTTCCCTCCAAATTATGCTGCCCTCTGAGATTTCAAGACTCCCCACAGACGTGCTGGTGAAAGGGTTTCCTGGTGTTTGGAAGCTTCTCCTCCTTCACGACTCCCTCCCTGGGACGGGTCTCCATCCCTAACTCTTTTGTCTCTCTTTGTCATTTATGTTTTGTCCTACCTCCTTCTGAAGAGAACGGGCTGCCTTTCTGGGTGCCTGATGTCCTCCTCCAGCATTCAGAAGTTGTTTTGTGGGAGTTGCTCAGCATTCAAATGCTCTTTTGATGAACTTGTGGGGGAGAAAATGGTCTCCCTCTCCTATTCCTCTGCCATCTTAGGGTCACCAAGCTGATTCTGTTTCTTTTTTTGGATGGTCTCCATTGACTGCAGGATCTAAGTTCCCTGACCAGGGACTGAACTCATGCCTCAGCATGGAAAGTGTATAGAGTCCTAAAAACTGGAGTGCCAAAGAACTCCTAAGACCTTTTTGATTCTTTGTGAAGTATGTTCATTCTCCATTTAGAACGTATATTTGCTCTTTATCAAGTTTGCTTATTTTAAATATATACTCATTGCTATACAGTAATTTCACTCAACATATTTTAGTTTGCCTTTTATTTCTTCAAATACATCTATTCGGGGATTCCCAGGTGGCATTAGTGGTAAAGAACCTGTCTACCAATAAAGGAGACATAAGAGACTTGGGTTTGATCTTTAGGTTTTGAAGATCCCCTGTAGGAGAGCATAGTAACCCATTCAAGTATTCTTGTCTAGAGAATCCCATGGATAGAGGAGCCTGGTGGGCTACAGTCCATGGGGTTGCAAACAGCTGGACACAACTGAAGCAACAGAGCATGCACACACATCTGCTACATACAGTGTGCTTATGATGTCTAATGTCTAAAAGCTCTTACTGATGTGCCACATTTTTCATTTCTTCTGCTGGTTCTTGCATATCGTTACTTTTTTCTTGTTTAAGTATTTTTTTTAATAAAAACTGATTAACTTACAAATGATATGTAAAAAAAAGAAAAAAAAAACCCATGTTTAAAATAAAATCAATTTTTCCAAGTAGAATTAGTGTAAGAATTTATCAAAGGCTATGGACACCACTGTAATAAAATATAAGCAGGAAGTTCAGGCATATGCTACATAGATTTTAGATTGGAAACACAGTGGCCTTTGCCACTGAAATAACTCAAATTAACTATAATAAAAACTTGATGTAACATAAAAATATATATGCGAGTATATATATATATATATATATACACACACAAACACATTTTTATATATAATACATATACGTTGTCATCATTTTAATTTGTATTCAATTACTTGTTTTCTACATTTTTGACTATCTTGTTTACATCACTAAAGTAACATCAAGTAAAAATAAAATTACAATTATGCTTAATAAAAACAGTTATTTGAAAAGAGACTGCAAGGAATGGAAAACTAGGACAAATAAATAACCTAACTCTATACCTAAAGCAATTAGAGAAGGAAGAAATGAAGAACCCCAGGGTTAGTAGAAGGAAAGAAATCTTAAAAATTAGGGCAGAAATAAACGCAAAAGAAACTAAAGAGACCATAGCAAAAATCAACAAAGCTAAAAGCTGGTTTTTTGAAAAAATAAACAAAATTGACAAACCATTAGCAAGACTCATTAAGAAACAAAGAGAGAAGAACCAAATTAACAAAATTAGAAGTGAAAACGGAGAGATCACAACAGACAACACTGAATTACAAAGGATCATAAGAGACTACTACCAGCAGCTCTATGCCAATAAAATGGACAACTTGGATGAAATGGACAAATTCTTAAAGAAGTATAACTTTACAAAACTGAACCAGGAAGAAATAGAAGATCTTAACAGACCCATCACAAGCAAGGAAATCGAAACTGTAATCAAAAATCTTCCAGCAAACAAAAGCCCAGGACAAGATGGCTTCAGTCTGAATTCTTCCAAAAATTTAAAGAAGAGCTAACACCTATCTTACTCAAATTATTCCAGAAAATTGCAGAAGAAGGTAAGCTTCCAAACTCATTCTATGAGGCCACCATCACCCTAATTCCAAAACCAGACAAAAATGCCACAAAAAAAGAAAACTACAGGCCAATATCACTGCTGAACATAGATGCAAAAATCCTTAACAAAATTCTAGCAAACAAAATCCAACAACATATTAAAAAAATCATACACCATGACCAAGTGGGCTTTATCCCAGGAATGCAAGGATTCTTTAATATCCGCAAATTAATCAATGTAATACACCATATTAACAAATTGAAAGATAAAAAACCATATGATTATCTCAATAGATGCAGAGAAAGCCTTTGACAAAATTCAATTTATGATTAAAACTCTCCAGAAAGCAGGAATAGAAGGAACATACCTCAACATAATAAAAGCTATATATGACAAACCCACAGCAAGCATCACCCTCAATGGTGAAAAAGTGAAAGCATTTCCCCTGAAATCAGGAACAAGACAAGGGTGCCCACTCTCACCACTACTATTCAACATAGTTTTGGAAGTGTTGGCCACAGCAATCAGAGCAGAAAAAGAAGTAAAAGGAATCCAGATAGGAAAAGAAGAAGTGAAACTCTCGCTGTTTGCGGATGACATGATCCTCTACATAGAAAACCCTAAAGACTCTTCCAGAAAATTACTAGAGCTAATCAATGAATATAGTAAAGTTGCAGGATATAAAATTAACACACAGAAATCCCTTGCATTCCTATATACTAACAGTGAAAAAACAGAAAGAGAAATTAAGGAAACAATACCATTCACCATTGCAATAAAAAGAACAAAATACTTAGGAGTATATCTACCTAAAGAAACAAAAGACCTATACATAGAAAACTATAAAACACTAATGAAAGAAATCAAAGAGGACACAAACAGATGGAGAAACATACCATGTTCATGAATTGGAAGAATCAATATTGTCAAAATGGCTATTCTACCCAAAGCAGTCTATAGATTCAATGCAATCCCTATCAAGCTACCAACGGTATTTTTCACAGAACTAGACCAAATAATTTCACAATTTGTATGGAAATACAAAAAACCTCAAGTAGCCAAAGTAATCTTGAGAAAGAAGAATGGAACTGGAGGAATCAACCTGCCTGACTTCAGACTCTACTACAAAGCCACAGTCATCAAGACAGTATGGTACTGGCACAAAGACAGAAATATAGATCAATGGAACAGAATAGAAAGCCCAGAGATAAATCCACAAACCTATGGACACCTTATCTTTGACAAAGGAGGCAAGGATATACAATGGAAAAAAGACAACCTCTTTAACAAGTGGTGCTGGGAAAACTGGTCAACCACTTGTAAAAGAATGAAACTAGAACACTTTCTAACACCATACACAAAAATAAACTCCAAGTGGATTAAAGATCTAAATGTAAGACCAGAAACTATAAAACTCCTAGAGGAGAACATAGGCAAAACACTCTCCGACATAAATCACAGCAAGATCCTCTATGACCCACCTCCCAGAATATTGGAAATAAAAGCAAAACTAAACAAATGGGACCTAATGAAACTTAAAAGCTTTTGCACTACAAAGGAAACTATAAGTAAGGTGAAAAGACAGCCCTCAGATTGGGAGAAAATAATAGCAAATGAAGAAACAGACAAAGGATTAATCTCAAAAATATACAAGCAACTCCTGAAGCTCAATTCCAGAAAAATAAATGACCCAATCAAAAAATGGGCCAAAGAACTAAACAGACATTTCTCCAAAGAAGACATACAGATGGCTAACAAACACATGAAAAGATGCTCAACATCACTCATTATCAGAGAAATGCAAATCAAAACCTCAATGAGGTACCATTACACGCCAGTCAGGATGGCTGCTATCCAAAAGTCTACAAGCAATAAATGCTGGAGAGGGTGTGGAGAAACGGGAACCCTCTTACACTGTTGGTGGGAATGCAAACTAGTACCACCACTATGGAAAACAGTGTGGACATTTCTTGAAAAACTGGAAATAGAACTGCCATATGACCCAGCAATCCCACTTCTGGGCATACACACTGAGGAAACCAGATCTGAAAGAGACACGTGCACCCCAATGTTCATCGCAGCACTGTTTATAATAGCCAGGACATGGAAGCAACCTAGATGCCCATCAGCAGATGAATGGATAAGGAAGCTGTGGTACATATACACCATGGAATATTACTCAGCCATTAAAAAGAATTCATTTGAATCAGTTCTAATGAGATGGATGAAACTGGAGCCCCTTATACAGAGTGAAGTAAGCCAGAAAGATAAAGATCATTACAGCATACTAACACACATATATATATGGAATTTAGAAAGATGGTAATGATAACCCTACATGCAAAATAGAAAAAGGGACACAGAAGTACAAAACAGACTTTTGAACTCTGTGGGAGAAGGTGAGGGTGGGATGTTTTGAAAGAACAGCATGTATATTATCTATGGTGAAACAGATCACCAGCCCAGGTGGGATGCATGAGACAAGTGCTCGGGCCTGGTGCACTGGGAAGACCCAGAGGAATCGGGTGGAGAGGGAGGTGGGAGGGGGGATCGGGATGGGGAATACATGTAACTCTATGGCTGATTCATATCAATGTATGACAAAACCGACTGAAATGTTGTGAAGTAATTATCCTACAACTAAAAAAAAAAAAAAAAGAATGTAGCTCTGGAAACAGTGACAGCCACAGACTACTCCCCAATCATGGATAAAATAGAACCAATCAAAATGTTGCAAAACATAAATTTTAAATGCAACTAAAATAATAAAAAATAAAATAAAAAAAAGGAAAACTAGGAATGGTGGTTAAATGGTAGGAATATATATTCTGCTAAACACATTAATTATGTTCTTTTATTTTTTCAAATACCTTGAGTCATATAGAGCACATAATGCCACTCTGTGTAGATTGGAAAATCTTGTAGTAAAAATCAATCACATCATCATTTCCTTTTCAACCTGGTCACAACTTGAAAAATCATTCAAAATCTAGAAAAAAGCCATTGCCAACAGATCATAATTCGCATATAAAATGAAGCCTATTTTCTTTGCTTAAAATAACCTCAGGTATACAGATGACACCACTCTTACGGCAGAAAGTGAAGAGGAACTAAAGAAACTCTTGATGAAAGTGAAAGAGGAGCGAGAAAAAGTTGGCTTAAAACTCAACATTCAAAAGACTAAGATCACGGCATCTGGTCCCATCACTTTGTGGTAAGTAGATGGGGAAACAATGGAAAAAGTGACAGACTTTATTTTCTTGGGCTTCAAAATCACCGCAGATGGTGACTGCAGTCATGAAGTTAAAAGACACTTGCTCCTTGGAAGAAAATAGCAACCTAGATGGCACATTAAAAAGCAGAGACACTACTTTGCTGACAAAGGCCCATCTAGTCAAAGTTATGGTTTTTCCAGTAGTCATGTTGGACTATAAAGAAAGCTGAGTGCTGAAGAATTTATGCTTTTGAACTGTCGTGTTGGAGAAGACTCTTGAGTGTCCCTTAGACTGCAAGGAGATCAAACCAGTTGGTCCTAAAGGATATCAGTCCTGAGTATCCACTGGAAGGATTGATGTTGAAGCTGAAATTCCAATACTTTGGTCACCTGATGTGAAGAGCTGACTCACTGGAAAAGACGCTGATGCTGAGAAAGATTGAAAGTGGGAAGAGAAGGGGATGACAGAGGATGAGATGGTTGGATGCATCACCGACTCGATGGACATGACTTTGATTAAGCTAGGGAGTTGGTGATGGACAGGGAAGCATGGCGTGCTGCAGTCCATGGGGTCACAAACTGCTGGACACAACTGAGTGACTGAACTGAACTGGAAATAATTTAATTTTGTTCTGTTCAAACTGGATGACAGAGAAGTCATCATTCAGAAAAAAATAAAACAAATAAACAAATAAAATACGATATTTTCTGAAAATTAAATTAGTATGAGATACCCACCTTTGGATCTGTTTTTAAGGAATTTAGAAACATATTATCCAGAGTCATTTGGTTTTACACAAAGGAAACTCCATTAATAACATCATAAATGCATAAACATATGACTATACACTCAATAAAAATAAATTATTATGAGTTAACTTCTGATTAAAACTATAATACTTTAACATTATTTGAATTTTGCAGTTATTATCATACAAAATCTCTTAATTTTTAATTCTGAAGCCTCTGTCCTTGAGAAATCTTAGCTACAGTTTAAATAATACTCTTTTGAAAATACTGAATATTCATTTAGCCACTTCTATTGTAAATTTTATACATTTATTTAATATATAAAAATACACTCATAAAATACAGTGCATGATTCAATAGAACAAGAGCAGTGTATGGTTGAAACAATTCAGAAGGTAATTTTTTTTTTTTTTGGATGGTTATTTTTTTTTTTAATTTTTTAACTTTTTTTTTATTAGTTGGAGGCTAATTACTTCACAATATTTCAGTGGGTTTTGTCATACATTGATATGAATCAGCCATAGAGTTACATGTATTCCGCATCCTGATCCCCCCTCCCACCTCCCTCTCCACCCGATTCCTCTGGGTCTTCCCAGTGCACCAGGCCCGAGCACTTGTCTCATGCATCCCACCTGGACATGGAAGCAACCTAGATGCCCATCAGCAGACGAATGGATAAGGAAGCTGTGGTACATATACACCATGGAATATTACTCAGCCATTAAAAAGAATTCATTTGAATCAGTTCTAATGAGATGGATGAAACTGGAGCCCATTATACAGAGTGATGTAAGCCAGAAAGATAAAGAACATTACAGCATACTAACACATATATATGGAATTTAGAAAGATGCTAACGATAACCCTATATGCAAAACAGAAGGTAATTTTAAAAATTATATCATAAACATATTTAACAAAATAGATTTAAGACAGGATTTTCTCTGGAAATACCTGTGTATAATATATACAGTATTTTATACAATAAAGAATTGTATCAATAATAATTTTTCTTCATGATTTTCTCATGATCAGAGTATTGATTACTTCTATAAGAAAAGTTTAAATACATTATGTAAATTTACTGTTTCACTTTTGAAAATTTAAAATCCACTACTATTTTGTAGTTATCAAAAATCAGCTGAGTCTTTGACTAATATAGTACAATTTTGGACAAATTAAATCTATAGATGGAAGAATGTTCTGAACTAATCTAATCAAAAAAGGTTCTGAATTTAGGCAATTGATCATGAAAGAGGCTATAAAAATCCTCACAAGTAGGATTAAAAACATCTTGATCTCTATGTGTGTGAAGAAATCTGACAGTCTTGTCCATGAAAGTACTTTTTTCTCCCCAAACAGATAGTGGGTTTTAGAGTTCTATAGTATTTTGAGATATTTTTCCATAACTTGAAAATTCAGACTTTAGTTCCAGGATTATTACAGTAAACTATCAGTGCAACCAGAGGCCCCTGACTTCATTGCAAAATATTCATGTAAGATTTTTGAATATTTTTAGATTATAATTTCCCTCAAAATGCATTTATAAAACTTAAAATATATTTTAAAGATTTTTTTGCAAAAAAAATAGAAATTTTATCTTTTGCTTTCTGTCTCTGCCTTTCTTTCTCTCTTTTTCTGTATATCATGGACTAGATAAATTGAATAACTGTTAACCCAAAGACTGCTTTAAGTATCAAAACATATAAACATGGCCTTGGTCTTGGGAAAATGACAGAACCATCCTAGGATTTTTCAATATACTGCTATCAACCATCACTGTAGGTTTTATTACCTTTGACAGGTCTCTTCTTCCTTGAATGAGAGCTAACTAATTTGTGGGACAGAAAACAAAGCATACTACTGCTGCTTGGGGCATTTGTTGCTGTTGTCTGGTTGCTAAATCACGTCTGACTCTTTGTGACCCCGTGGACTGCAGCACTCCAGGAGGCTTCCCTGTTCTTCACTATCTCCTGGAGTTTGCTCAAATTCATGTCCATTGAGTTGGTGATGCTATCAAACTACCTTATCTTCTGTCGTCCCCTTCTCATCTTGCCCTCAATCGATTCTTTGGTGCTCAGCTTACATTCCAATTCTTAATCTATACACGACTAATGGAAAACTATAGCTTTGACTTTACAAATGGAACTTTGTCAGCAAGGTGCTATCTCTGCTTTTTAATACACTAAGTTTGTCATAGCTTTTCTTCCAAGGAGCAAGCATCTTTTAATTTCATGGCTGCAGTCACTGTTCACAGTGAATTTGGAGTCCAAGAAAAGAAAATCTGTCACTGTTTCTCTATATGGTCATTGTGGAAAGGGTTATTCAGATAGTGTCTGAGTCAGCTTCACTCTCCAGGAACTGATGTTCATAATTGAATGCTACCCAAGTTATATGACCTTGATTATAATTTCTTTGTTGACTCTAATGATGTGTGGAACAATGTTTTTAAGACCCATTTGTTTCTCTGACTCTCTGAAGGTTATGTCATTGATGACATAAAACCTGAATAGCTCAATATCATCACATTAATTAAATATGCTGTCACTACATTATATAAAAAATCTTTTATTTGTGTTGCTAATATGTTAGCAGGAAATGCAGTCTATAAATATAAAGAAAGAGTTATCCAGTATAGGATAAAGTAAATGGTATAATCTGCAAGTGCTACAGAAATTTTGAGAATTGAGTGATGGCTAGAGCAGGCTGGGCAAATTTTTTCTGGAAGCAAGTCCTTAACCAGGTCCTGGCAGACAGGAAGAATTTTGGTGAATGAAAAAACAAAATGTAATCTTCCCCCAAAATATAGAATATTTTGAAAAATGTTTAAGAGAAATAAATATCTGTGGTTCTGTATACAGAAAGTGAGAAAAGCAATGTTTTTAGAATAAAGGAATTTAGGGAAAATATAGTATGAGAACATTAGGAAGGTACAATGAAGTAGATGGTAATGGATTATCACTTAAGGGCCTTTGATTACATTTTATAGACAATTAAAATAGCTACTGTTCAGGGGATAAGACAGAGAATTAACACCAAGAGAAATTTTCTGCTATAATCATTGATTGCAGTAATGAAAATCTGAGCTTATTTTGGCATCAGAAGTTGCTGATCAAGGCTGATTTTTTTTAAAGTATAAGTTATACAAGACTTCATTCCAAAATACTATTGATTTCTTTGAGATAATTCATTCTTCTACACCATAAGTACTGATTTTATAGCTACTTGGCAGGCCTGCATATGCACTGAGTATACAATGATGGACAGAGGACACAGGCCATCTGTACTTACAGAATCCAGAACAGACAGATTGAAAGTAAGTGTATATATGTTCAAATCATTAGCCCCTACCATGGTTAAATTTCCCTGACTGACTCCACAGAATGATTTCATCCTTCATGGCATGATAATAGAATATTTAACATAGTTTCATCAATGCATTTACTTCAAGATTTCTTAAGTATACATTTCTGTCTATCAAGTTAATGTGACCCATTTATGTAAAGAGATCTTAGCACTGTGAATACAACAGAACTTAATATTTAATGTTTTGATATGTGTGTATGTATATGTACACCTACTTAAATTTTCAGACATTATTAAAGTCAATCTTCTACCCTTATCACTGTCTCTATTCCCATGTATAAGAAAGTAGAAGTGAAATGAGTCAAGGATTAATCTCAACTGCACAATAAAATTTCCAGTGTTAATAGGCATATGCTTGGATCTATTCAAGAGATGATATCCTGTCAAGAGATGATTGGCTACACTATTCAGAAACTCTTTTCTTCAATTAGAGCCATCCATTTACAGGACTGTCTAGGCCTACAGTTATTTTTGTTTTCACATAAGTAAATAAATCAAATCACACAAAAAACAAATTTCCATAGATATCTATAGTCCATATGTTCAACAACATATTAGCATAAAGCAATATGCTAAAAAATTAACCTTTTAGTGTTTGAACACTTTCACTTCCATATTAATAAGATCTTTTTACAATCAATGTTCATGTTTCATGACTTTATTCACTACATAGACCTGAATGTGTCTATTTAATGAATAAAATACAATAGAAAGGAAACTGAATTAGAGGATATAAATAACAAACAATTGATTTGAAAGTCAGTATTTTATAACATTACTAAAATAGTCTGCTAAGGTGAGTAACGTAGTGAACCATGCTTTTCTTACATGGGTCTGCCAACACTTCAAGGAAAATTTTTTCCCAAGAAAATATCAAATTCTGTACTATCAATTAAATATTAACCAGGATGCTGTTGCTTCCTAGAAGTATTTAATAAAACATCAAATCAATCTACATTACTTTCATTTTTGAAACTGTAAAAGAAAACTATGTCCTTGAAGTACACTTAGAAAAAAATTTAGAAAGTATAATTTTAGAACTCATACAAAAATATGCTATTAATTTGCTAGGGCTGTCTTAGCAAGGTACCATAAACTGAATGTCTTAAATAGACAAAAATGAAGTTTCACTGTTATGGAGGCTAGGAATCAAATATTATACAAAGTTGATGTTTTTTGATACTGAGTAAGAATCTATTCTTTACTTCCATCTTTTTCAGGTGACTTGCCAGCCATCTTTCATTTCCCATGGCTTGTAGATGCATCACCTCAATCTTTGCTTTGACGTTCCCATGGAATTATGCACAAGTGTGTGTTGTCTTCAAATATTCCTTTTTTATGAGGACACCAGTCCTACTGGATTAAGGCCTACCCTGATGTCCTCATTTTAATTTGATTACATCTGTAAAGACTCGGTCTCCAAATAAGGGCATAATAAGGTACAGAGCAGAGTAATTAGGATTTTAACATATGAATTTGGGTAGGGCATAATTCAACCCACAACAAATACTTTTGATCTTGTGTTAAATATATTTTTGTCAAACATGGCTTTGGATCTTTCAGGAATCATTCTTCATATGTCACTTTTTCCTATAATATCCTCATTAAATATTATAGCTGTAACATTCCTTTAAGAATATTACTGTTTGACAATATTATCAGAGTTCAACCATAAAAACAGAACCAGTAGGAAAATTTATTAGTAAATGTATACATAAATACTTATGCATGTATGTACGTACATATATATGTATTATTTTCGGTCTTTTATGGGGAATTAGCTTATGAAACTTCAAATCTGGTTCGCCAGTCTCTGCAAGGCTGCTGTCTCTGTGTCTGATGCTGGAGCCTAAAATCCACAATGCAAGCAAGCACTGGGAAAGGAGACATCATGAGCAGGCTGCACCCCTGAGCATGAGGTGCACCTCACAAAGATAGATTGAAATCCATGCCTGGCGTTGTTCCCTCTGACCTTGATAAGAAGCGTGTCTTACAGAAGCTAGGAAATTTACTAATGAATGGAGCTAAACTCACAGGCACACCCCAGGAGTTAGGGAACCTGAAGGAGGATTTATAGGAAGGTAAAGTAACCATAAGCCATATCAAGGCTGTATCAAGACTGAATGACCGACCACACATACATTGCTTGGATAGCTAGCAAACATGGATAATCATGTACCAAATTTATTGTGCCAAACATGCTATGTCCTGGATCTTGATGAAAATCCTGCCTCTGGAAATCACTCTTCTTTTTACAATTTCCACTTTCTTTCACATGAAAGGAAGCCTAATTGCAAAAATCAGAATTGGATAAATTATACTTATTTCTTCACAATATGATGTTTCAGCTAAACTACCAAATTATTTTAATATGGAGTTAAGCCTAATGGAGTCATTTTGCATTGTTAAATATAAAACTTAGGAAACTAAAGTCATGTATCTATTTGTTGCCATGATACAGTTTGCAAACTGAAGTAAATAATACCAGTTTGTTGAACAAAAAGAAAATGCATTACATTGTTCATCTTCTAAATACTAATGAATGTCAACTTGCGTTCTAATGATCTCTCTAAGGGGAAGCCTATTGATCAAGAAAAGGCTAGACACAAGTAAAAATAATCCCAGGGCAGCAATTCTATCCTAGTCATAAAGCAAATTATAATCAAACACAAGATGATTTGTTCTTTTCATGATACACAAAAATTAATATACTGAAATTCATAACAATGGATTTATTTTTAGGAAAGTTCTCTTCATAGAGCTGTTCACTTTGGGAAGAAAGCACAGAGTAAGAAATAACAAGTAGGGAATACATCTTTTTGATGACATATTTCAGGTTTAACAATGTCAATTTCTGATGCTGTTTCAATATTTATTATATTGTAAAAAATGAACAGCATTAGCTGCTATACAAATGAAAAATGATAAAAATTCAGGAAGAGATTAGATGGTTTCATTGACTAATTCAAGAAATACTTCTTGATCACTTAATCACATACTATATAAGCCAGACCCTATCCCAGGAGGATAGTGTATATCAGGCTGCAAAACCAATCAAAAAGCTACCATCTTACATTTTACAAGAGGTCAACAGATTATTTTTAAACTATGGTTACCAAGGGAAAAAAGGGGGAAAGTGATAAACTGGGAGACTGGGATTGACATATATGCATACACACACACACACACACACACATATATATATTCATATATATATATGAATAAAATAGATAACCAATAAGGACCTACCATACAGCAGAGCCTGGCGGGCCACAGTCCATGGGGTCGCAAGAGTCAGACATGGCTGAGTGACTAAACCACAACCACACATACAGCAGAGGGAACTCTACTCAATACTCTGTAATGACCTATATCAGAAATGAATATAAAAAGAGTGAATTTATGTGTATCTGATTCACTTTGCTGTAGAGCATGAACTAATGTAACTTTGTAAATCAAGTATATTCCAGTAAAAATTAATAAAAAGCTAATAACTAAGAAAAGCATGTGAATACTAAGAAATGGTAAGTTCTAACAGAAAAAAAAGAAATTACAATGAAGTAAGGGAGATTGGAAGAAATAAAGCTATTAGGTTTAAAAGGGGGGTCATGATCAGCATTGTTAGGAAGATGACATCTGACCAAGTATTTGATGAATGTAACACAAAATTGTAAATAACATAAAAGTAGATTGTATCTCAAAATATTGAAAAACTAATTCCTAAGCCAAACAGTCCTTTATAAATCTTGGGTCTCAAGCAGTGATTTGACACATAAAAGGTATTCCAAAAAACAGAAATTAAGTTCTAGTAAATAGTTTAGACAAATTAACATGTTTGAGAAACTATGGAATTAGTTGACAGTCATTTCAAGAGATTTAGGTTCTTATTCCTATTCATTTCAAGAGATTTTAAGAGGTTCTCATGCCTATGAATCTTTGCTCATATAAGAGAGCATCATAAGCAATCAATCACACTGTACATAGAGTTGTTAGCTACCAAAGTTGTGCGCCATTCAAGTGAAGTCATGCCAAGAAGTCCTGTGAGCTGGCACTGCACTGAGCAGGATCTTGGGAAGAGTGTTAATGAAATTCCTCTTTGACTCGTCTTCTGACAGAAAACCTCAACAAGAAAACATACAAAGAAACAGAGAAGGTGGAAATGCAGCAAAACCTTGGAACAAAAGAAATCTATAACCAGAAATAATAAATGTGATTTTCCCCAAAGTGGGAGGATAATTTATTCATTGATAAATAGAGGCAACTAGAATAACTCCAATCTACACATCAGATGATTTTGGACAGCAGAAGAGTTTTGTCAAAAAGAGAAACTGGAATAAAATTAATAATACCATTTCTGGCTTCATTCCTCAGAAGCCCCTATATCACTACCTAGGCAATTCAGGGTTTCAGTTAATATATGAAAGGAGAATTTTTTATAGGATTCAGGTAGAAATTGAGATTATGGAAGAATAAATATGTTAGCTGGGGACGAATACAAGGGTATATAAATATTACCCAAAAAAGGTCTAAAAATATAATGAAGTAGAACAAAACATGTGACATTCAGGTGTTAGACAAAATGAATTTTGGAAATTCATTTAAATTATTTTATGATTCTGCTTATAATTCAGAATAATCCTGGGCTCTCTTTTACCCTTATTTCTCTTCTCTTTTGAAGATATCAATGTCACTTAAACCATTTGAGTTAGAAGGTGCTTCCTGCATCAATGTACACCCTATGGGATATGCTATTAAGTTTATGTGCCTTTCCTCAGCTTCTGGAACCCATTCCGGAAGCGTGTGAGTCAGGTTCACTTTGACACTGCCACGTTATCCCTATGCCGCTAAAGCCTTGGCAGAGCAGACAGAATAAAAACAAGGATATTTGCTTCCCAAAATATCAATTGTAGTTAATGTAAGCAGATAACTACAACATAATCAAATTTCAGGCTTCTGAGATAATTTGAACTTATTTTAATGTCATGCTAATAGAACTTTAGACTTCTACAACCAAAACTGTCCCCTAAACCAGCTTGACTCCCTTAAATTCATATTCATGACACCGAGTATTCCTGGCTGTTATGCATTACATAATAGGCACATGAATCATATATTCAAGGAACTTGAAGAAGAGAATTTTGAAAAATCATAATATAGGTATATTTTGGAAATAACAATATATATAATATGTATGTGTATAATATGTATAATGTATATATACATTATATATGTGTGTGTGATATTATATATATATATTACAGATGTGAGTGAAATTATTTTTGTGCAAAATCAGAAACAGGTAGGATTTTTTTAGATATGTATTTAATACATGTGGATTAAACCACCAGTTTAAAACCACCAGTTTAACTAAACCACCAGTTCTTACAGCTTCAGTAAGACATAAATCATTCCTGCTGAAAGAAAAACCCAGTTCAAATACTGTAAAAATGGAGCATTTTCTCTTTCACATTTCCTTTTAGCTTTTCACTATAGTTAAGTAATAGAGCTGCTGATTTCTTTTCTATTTGACATACGTAGTGGGAGTATTACTCAAGATACATAAAGCTAAGTTTTTGTTCAAGGAGAGCACAGTTATAAGGCATATGAGGTAAAAATATATGTGTGTGTGTATATATATATATATGTGTGTGTGTGTGTGTGTATTTATTTCTGCTATCAGAGCAGGGTCTAGAATTGCTTTCAATAACATGCATTACACTGAGAAGATCCTGGTAGTTTTTTTGGTGAATCCATGTAACTGTAGACATCACAATTAGCCACATTCATTCCACTTACTTTTTGTAAGTACTGATTTTGTATGTGTGTGATTTTACAGTCTATAATAGTTAAAATATTAGTAAAACATGCATTTGTGTAACCACTTTTTGGATTAAGAACTTTAGTGCCATAAATTTAGAAACCACTGTAGACACTCAGCGCTCATAAATCAACCATTATTCTAGTCTTATGATAAACCCTTCTGATTATTTTATATTATTTTAACTATATATTTTAATATTATAAATATCTTATATTTTTATTAAATATATGTTCTATTATATCATTATACATAAGCGAAAGTCTTTTGTAAAGTGCCTTTAAATTAGCCCTCATAAGAGTTAGTGGAATCTGGGCAGTGTGGAGGGTAAAGCAAGTCTCTCTTCAGTCTCATCAGATGCAACGTATAACAGGGAACCAAGATTCAATAACAAAATAAATGACATTTTAATACAATTTTGGATTTCAAACAAATTTAATGTTAAATGAATCATGATTTTAAAATACTGAAATTCTAAATAAGATCCAGCTTGTACCTTTCAGCTTCACAGCTTTTCTTCAGTAGCTTCATCTTAATCTTGACCCTTGGCAGGGTACACTTTTCTTCCCCATTTATGTTGTGGTTGTCCATGTGCTTTGCTTTGATAAGTAGAATGCTAGTATATGTGAAGCAAATATAGTCTTTCACTGTGACTGTGAAGGTTGACTTAACCTCTTGTTCTCTTATGGTCCTGAATGCAAAGAAAGTATTTGGAGAGCAGCATGTCCTAGCACATAAATATGAGAGAAATAGATAAATATGACTCACAAGTTGGAATTAAAATCAGCCAAACTGGGCCAAGATCAGCTGAACCCGAGTAGAATGTGTACTCACTTTCAGACTGAAGCACAAATTTGAGGCAGAGGCACATAGAAGTCGTAGTTTATTAAACAGTCTTAATGTTATAACAAATATATAAAAATGCATTTATGAATTTAAAGAGATATATCATGAGAAGATAGCTTGCATATAGAGTAAATAATACATTGAAAACAAAACAATCGTAGAGACAAAAAAGAGAAAATCAAAAAGGAAGACTATATCATCATAAAGTACTGAAATCTGCAGTTGTATAGGTTTAAATATTAATAAGTAGAAAACGTTAAAACCTGTTTTAACAGACTCTAATATAATTTATAGAATTTATTAAGAAATATTAAAAGGTGATCACAAGTATGTAGTGTTATGATTTATCAAAAAGCACATTCTTATACCTGTTGATGAGGTAAAGACATATAATATTATCAGCAGCTCAAAAAGAGCTGTGCTGTTTTATAACACCATGTTTCAAGTATATGAATGCATAAACACAGAAATAAGAAGGAAATCTTCAATGAATGTTAGGTAAGCATATCTAGGATATTTAATTAAAATGTTAGAAAAACTAAGTAAATCATAGTTATTAGAATCCTGAGTAAACAATTCTGGCAGCATGTGGAAGAAAATCACCTTTAAAATGTTTTAAAAATAAAAATGTCATATTAAGAGAAAAGAGGTAGCAGTAAATATACTGGGTGACATTTTTGATAAACAATGTGCATCACAATTTTTGACAGCAAAGTATATGGGAGGATATATGTCACATATTTAGTAATATTTTTCAAAGGGTAAGAGATTTCTCATGGATTTAAAACACATATTTAAAAGTCTAAAATATCTTTGAATTTTTATATTATATATGCTTTTATGAAATGTGAGTTTCTTGTAAACCAAAGATCCATTCTATTTTATTTCCACATTTCCTACCATGAATAAGGAGACTGGGTGAGAGGTGGTGTACTTTAAACAATTTTCATGAATTACCTCTGATCTGAAAATTAGTGAATTTACTTAAAGACTTCACCATATAAAGAGATGGGAATACCAGACCACCTGATTTGCCTCTTGAGAAATCCGTATGCAGGTCAGGAAGCAATAGCTAGAACTGCATATGGAACAACAGACTGGTTAGAAATTGGGAAAGGAGTATGTCAAGGCTGTCTATTGTCACCCTGCTTATTTAACTTATATGCACAGTATATCATGAGAAACCCTGGGTTGGATGAAGCACAAGCTGGAATCAAGATTGACAGGAGAGATATCAATAACCTCAGATTTGCAGATGACACCACTCTTACGGCAGAAAGCAAAGAACTAAAGAGCCTCCTGAAGAAAGTGAAAGAGGAGAGTTGGCTTAAAACTCAACATTCAGAAAACTAAGATCATGGCATCTGGTCCCATCACTTCATGGAAAATAGATGGGGAAACAGTGGAAATAGTGACAGGTTTAATTTTGGGGGGTTCCAAAATCACTGCAGATAGTGACTTCAGCCACAGAATTAAAAGAGACTTGTTCCTTGGAAGAAAAGTTATGACCAACCTAGAAAGAATATTAAAAAGCACACACATTACTTTGACAACAAAAGTCCATCTAGTCAAAGTCGTGGTTTCTCCAGTAGTCATGTATGGATGTGAGAGTTGGACTATAAAGAAAGCTGAATGCTGAAGAATTGATGCTTTTGAACTGTGGTGTTGGAGAAGACTCTTGAGAGTCCCTTGCACTGCAAGGAGATCCAACCAGTCCATCCTAAAGGAAACCAGTCCTGAATATTCATTGGAAAGACTGATGCTGAAGCTGAAACTCCAATACTCTGGCCACCTGATGTGAAGAACTGACTCATTGGAAAAGACCCTGATGCTGGGAATGACTGAAGGCAGGAGTAGAAGGAGACAACAGAGGATGAGGTGATTGGATGGCATCACTGACTCGAGGGACACGAGTTTGAGTAAACTCCAGGAATTGGTGATGAACAGGGAGGCCTGGCGTGCTGCGGTCCATGGGGGTCACAGAGTCGGACATGACTGAGCAACTGAACTGAACTGATATATAAATATGAAATCAGGCATCCATTGTGTACCTAATAAATATTTGTTAAGTGAAAGATTTTGAATAGATTACTTAATATCAAGGGCCTTCAAGCTTACAACTGCAGAAAAGAGAAATAATAAGAGCTGCCTTTTAAAACCATGTGCTAGGATAGGCTGGTCATGGATTGAGTTATTAAGAGATTAACACTTGGTCACCAGCCAATTTCAAGAAAACTTCTATGTAATGATGCAAACTGTAAAACACCACAAAACTCCCAACCCAGTGGCACAAATCTTAACTTGATTCTGAGAGACCCAAAGTTTAATCAAAGATAAAGATTAAAGGTAACCTATGTAAACTCTCTGAAGCACTGTAAATATTGGATTGTTATGAGTTCAAAGAATACTGATTGAAACCCAACAGTGATGATATTTTTCCTGTTTCAACATGTATTACACACTTAGCCAAACAATAATACAAATTAAATTATCCTATTCAGTCTCTTAGTACTAGATATTTACTATATCTATTAGAATATATTTATTATAAATTGTAGCTAATTTAGTATATATGAGTGTGTATGTTGAGGGTATATCTCAGATAATACAGATGTGCCTCAGTTAAGAGCCAAGAAACTTTACTCATTGCAATAGGATCAGAGAAAGTAGATCTATAAAGATGCTGAGATGGTGGTTACTCCATAGGAGTACATTTGAATTACAAGTGATCTTACTATAAAATCCTACTTTCAATTGAAAGTTAATGTGAAAAAAAGTAACCAGGGGAGTTAATAGAGAAAAAAATTGAGAAACTGAATTAAGGATAGTTACCTTAATTTTCACTGTCTGTCATCACAAAAAGTGCCGAGTTTAAATACATGCAAAAGTTAAATCTCAGGCATATTTAAGAACTGATAGTTTGGATATAGTTGAAACTATTCTAAAGCATAGAGAAAATGAGAACTTAATTTTTTTTCTTACAGATCAGTATACAAATAATAAAGATGCCCAATACAGATAAAATTGTGAGATACTTATATACATATAATAATTAAGTAAAAGTACTTTAAAAACCTGTTGACAAAGTGAAGATAACACCTGTTTGACTTAGTCTGCCCCTATCTCACATACACATATTTATAGATATTATACATATTAAATACTGTCTTATAAATATATATCTTACATATAATATGGTGGTTTTAGTTGCTAAGTCATGTCCAACTCTTGCGACCCCATGGACTGTAGCCCACCAGGCTCCTCTGTCCATGGAATTCTCCAGGGAAGAATACTGGAGTGGGTTGCCATTTCCTTCTCCAGGGAATCTTCCCGACCCAAGAATCGAACCCGGGTCTCCTGCATTACAGGCAGATGATTTACTGACTGAGTTTTGAGGGAAGCCCACAAATAATATATAAATATATAATATTTAAATATATTAAATATATAAATATATAGTTATATAAGAACAAAGATTTTTTTTTGAGTGGCAAAATTTTTAACACAAAACAATATTTGCCAAAAATAGCATCTGATAAAATTTAATAGTAATTCTGAATAAAAGAGAAGTTAAATCTAGAGTTGCTATGCTAGTACAATACATAGTGTAGCTTTTATATGTCACAGCTCTATTCTATGTTATTAACAGATATTTAAATTTACTCTCATAATAATATACTGAAAAGTGCATTAGATACTAAATATATAACTGAATCCCCCATTGACTCCATTAGGCTTTATATCTATTACCTATCTGATCATACTTTTTCTTTTCTTGCTGACTGAATTCACCCTTACCAAACCCCTCTACAGTAATTCACTAGGGCTCTCCATAGATAGACATCTTCTATCAACTATGAAATAATAATAATATGTTTAAAATGCTCTATGAATCACCTAGTTTTTAACTCAACTTATGTGAATTTATCTTCTACTGTTTATATACAGCTTCACATATATTCAATAGCATATCTTATTTCAGATTCATCCTGCCCAGATCTTCCCTGGTGCTCAGACAGTAAAGCATCTGCCTACAATGCAGGAGACCTGGGTTCAATCCCTGGGTCGGGAAGATTTCCTGGAGAAGGAAATGGTAACCCACTCCAGTGTTCTTGCCTGGAAAATCCCATGGATGGAGGAGCCTGGTAAGCTACAGTTCATGGGGTCACAAATAGTCGGATATGACTGAGCAACTTCACTTTCTTTCACTTTCTTTCATCCTGCCCGAAGGTGAGTATTATATCTTAATTTTGATCCTTACTTTTATTGGAATTCTGACTCTTTTTCTTGTTAGATAATAATATCAAGACACTTTAAAAAGCTAACAGAGGCAATCATTTTTAAGGGTTGACTCTACTTAATGGCAGAGTAACTTTAGCACATCACTGGGCAGATTTAATGCTATAGGGCTTTTAATAACAGAATGTGTCTGTTTTATTTTCAACAATATATTCTAACAGTCTGTAGAAGTGTTAGGGAACATTTATGGTTAGTGTTTCTAACAACGTGAAGCGAACAATTATTAACTACTTGACTTGAGCACTTTAGGCTTAGATGGCTCTAAAGTAATCATGCATGACAAATTCTGTTCCTTATAAACGGTTACTAAGATTTTAAGAGGCACACATTATAACTGATTATAGAACATGGCCATATCATTTTACTGATATTATGGTACAAAGACAAAATGATTTAAATACTCAAATATGTTTAACTATAGTTCTCAAAATTAATGTAGCTTGAAAATTTAGCACACATGTTTGCCAAAGTTATTGAAAGTCACTAAGATAAATAAATTTATTATAATTGTCAAAAAAAAAAAGTTTAACAAGAGAATTAAAGTACTAACATATGGCAAAACTCCCCAGAGATTTTTATTTATTTTTTTTTCTTTTGGGCCATCAGTGAGTGACAACCTTTGTAGACCTTCCTGATAAGTCTCTATTGCCTTTGCCACAAATAAAATTGTTTTCTATATTTCCTCGTACACTGTGTAGGATCCATTTATACTGAGAAAACAATGATACATGACTGAGATGATTCCTCACAAGTTAAGAATTTTCTCTTCCTCTTAACTATACCCCTAAAATTAACTCTCATTACTACTAACAACTCAATATTAATGTAATCAAATATCAATATTCTGTGAATTCAAGTGTCTTCTCATAAAATATTAATGAAACTCTGAATATCTGAATAATGTAAAGAGCACAGAATTATGTTATTTTGAGTTGTAGAGTAGTTACTGATAATTCATTTCACTTTTAGAACTATAAAAAAAGGTAAAGAAAAAAGTGTCTGAGACAAAAAATATACAGCATCTTAGGAAGACCATTTCTTCTCATACTCAAGGCTTAAAACTGAACACCAATGCTCTCTGCTGCCATCTTTTGTTCCTCAGTACCTTCTGGGAAAATGCTTTTCTTTCTCTCCTTTTCTTAGCTATTATTTTCTTCCACTATGAACAGCAAACAGACTGGTTGCTGAGTTCAATAAATCACATATTATAATTCTTCAAAGCAAAGCAACAAGTGTTTTTGTTCATTTTTGCATCTCATTTATACAAATCACTCATACCCCAAAGATACCTAGTTTATACAAACTTAAGAAATTTTTACGGTGTCAGAAAGTATTTTAAATTTGAAGTAGACTTATTGGTTTATTCTCACCACAAGTTTAACAAAGCAAATATAACTGAATCCAAAGAGTGTAGGTGATGTGGTAATACTGCTGAAATTGGACACTTTTAATATGATCGTGAGCATTATAAAAGCTGGAATTTGAGATATAGCCAAAATGTGGACTTTTAAATTGTTTCCTCCATTGGAGACCTAATAAAGTAGCTTGAATTGCTTTGTTGATATTCATAGTCTTTATTGCAGGGGTACTGAAAGTAATAAGGTATAAAACAAAGCACTCACCTAAGGAAGGATAAGGCTTTACAATGCTGGAAGCACTATTTCTTCCTTTTATTTAAAAGCTTTATGGTAAACTACTTTAGTATGCTGTCAGTGATAACAGAAAATTGGAAATGTCCCTGACTGTATAAACCAGGTGTTATTTAAAACTCAGCTTTTCAAGCGGTATTGTATCTAATATTTGTTTTAATGACAATTAAATTACATAACAAGACATTCTAGCTCACTACGGTTTCAAATGGGCTTACCCGGTGGCTTTTGGTGCTAAAGAACCCACCTGCCAATGCAGGTAGACATTACAGACATGCATCTGGATCCCTGGGTTGGGCAGATACCCTTGAGGAGGGCATGGCAACCCACTCCAGTATTCTTGCCTTGAAAAATCCCATAAACAGAAGAACCTGGTAGGTTAGGGTCCATCAGTTCAGTTCAGGCACTCAGTCATGTCTGACTCTTTGCGATCCTATGAATCGTGGCATGCCAGGCCTCCCTGTCCATCACCAACTCCCAGAGTTTACTCAAACTCATGCCCATTGAGTCAGTGATGCCATCCAGCCATCTCATCCTCTGTCGTCCCCTTCTCCTCTTGCCCCCAATCCCTCCCAGTATCAGGGTCTTTTCCAAAGAGTCAACTCATCGCATGAGGTGGACAAAGTATTGGAGTTTCAGCCTCAGCATCAGTCCTTTCAATGAACACCCAGGACTGATCTCCTTTAGGATGGACTGGTTGGATCTCCTTGCAGCCCAAGGGACTCTCAAGAGTCTTCTCCAACACCACAGTTTAAAAGCATCAATTTTTCAGTGCTCAGCTTTCCTCACAGTCCAACTCTCACATCCATACATGACCACTGGAAAAAGCATAGCCTTGACTAGATGGACCTTTGTTGGCAAAGAAATGTGTGTGCTTTTTAATATGCTATCTAGGTTGGTCATAACTTTCTTTCCAAAAAATAAGCGTCTTTTAATTTGATGGCTGCAGTCACCATCTACAGTGATTTTGGAGCCCCCAAAAATAAAATCTGACACTGTTTCCACTGTCTCCCCATCTATTTACCATGAAGTAAGGGACCAGATGCCATGATCTTAGTTTTCTGAATGTTGAGCTTTAAGCCAACTTTTTCACTCTCCTCTTTCACTTTTATCAAGAGGCTTTTTTAGTTCCTCTTCACTTTCTGCCATAAGGGTGGTGTCATCTGCATATCCGAGGTTATTGATATTTATCCCTGCAATCTTGATTCCAGCTTATGCTTCTTCCAGCCCAGCGTTTCTCATAATGTACTCTGCATAGAAGTTAAATAACCAGGGTGACAATATACAGCCTTGACGTACTCCTTTTCCTATTTGGAACCAGTCTGTTGTTCCATGTCCAGTCCTAACTGTTGCTTCCTGACCTGCATACAGGTTTCTCAAGACGCAGGTCAGGTGGTCTGGTATTCCCATCTCCTTCAGAATTTTCCACAGTTTATTGCGATTCACACAGTCAAAGGCTTTGGCATATTCAATAAAGCAGAAATAGATGTTTTTCTGGAACTCTTGCTTTTTCGATGATCTAGCAGATGTTGGCAATTTGATCTCTGGTTCCTCTGCCTTTTCGAAAACCAGCTTGAACATCTGGAAGTTCATGGTTCACGTATTGCTGAAGCCTGGCTTGGAGAATTTTGAGCATTACTTTACTAGCGTGTGAGATGAGTGCAATTGTGCAGTAGTTTGAGCATTCTTTGGGATTGCCTTTCTTAGGGATTGGGATGAAAACTGACCTTATCCAGTCCTGTGGCCACTGCTGAGTTTTCCAAATTTGCTGTCATATTGACTGCAGAACTTTCACAGCATCATCTTTCAGGATTTGAAATAGCTCAACTGGAATTCCATCATATCCCTAGGGTTGCACAAAGTCAGACATGACTAAAGCAACTTAGCATGTTTTCAAATATTCTACAGTAAGAAAAATATCACCTTAAGCCTAAAGATTTTTAAAATTTTAACATCAGGTTTATAAAGTTTTACCTATGATTATTTTAATGAAATATAAAAAAAAATGTTTTAGCTAGTGTATTTTTGCCTGATGCATTCCTTTCACAGATGGCACTGCAAGCTTTGAAAGTTTTATCATATATGTATTTGCATTTTATTGACAAGTATGTGTGCTGAGTTTCTCAGTCATGTCCGACTCTTTGCGGCCCCATAGACTTTAGCCTGACAGCCTCCTCTGTCCTTGGAATTTTCCAGGCAAGAATACTGGAGTCACTTCCTGGTTTCCACTTTCTACTCCAGGGGATCTTCCCAATCCAGGGATCAAGCGTGCATATCTTGTGTGTCCTGCATTAGCGGGTGGTTTCTTTACCACTGTGCCACTTAGGAAGCCCAGACATGTCTACCTGATTGAAATTAGAGCTGAGTGGTCCATGTCACTCAATGAAAATACAGGTAAAGCAGAATGACATCTAATTACGTTTCAGTTTATAAAATCTAACCAGCACCAATTAGTGTATATTTACCAAATCATCTAAGAAATTTTCTGTCTGAACATTTAAGAAAGTGACAGGTCTAGGTAAGCAGTTATATAAGCCTGCTGTTCAACCAAGTAAATAAAGACTGTGAAAGATAGTTATTTGATAGAAAGTTGCAATTTAATTATTGTCTAATTTGTAATGTTGCTCCAACTACCTTATTTCTCTTGTAGTGCCTTTGCCAAATTCTAATATTTGGATATGTGTTTCAAAAGCAAAAAAAAACTCAAAAAGATTGCAAATGAACTGGATGGAGCCAGGTGGATGGCAATGTAATATAATAGCATAATCTAATGTTAGCTAAGAAGCACAATGAAACATCTTAAGGCCAAATTGAATTAATTTATAGGTGAACATTTATGGAAATTCTGAAGGTAAACAACCCACAACAAAGTAAAATTTTTCAACTCTCATATAAGTGCAGAACAATCAGAGCACTAAAACAGAAATTCAAAGAAAAGGCACAAGACTAGAGAGATATTTTACTAAAAATGGGAGAAATTTCAATGAAAGACCAAAGGATAACAATTTGTGTGGCTCTTTCAAAAGAATGACTTGCTCTCTACTCACTCTATCAACTTAATCTAAGCCAGCCAATTAATTGGCAAGTGCTACCTGGTCACAGAAATGCCTATCAGATTTTAGGTGCCTCACTGCTAAACATAAGCATTCAGTCAAATATCATAAAATAATTGACTAAAGTTCTCAATAAAAATACAGATAAAAATAGGACAATGGAACATGAAAAATGAAAGAAAGTTAAACTGAGCAAAAATAAGACTGAAAAATAATCTCACTTATTAGAAGCAAAGAAAAAAAAATAAGTTACATTAACAATATAACTTAAGCAAGAGTACACAAAACAAATCAACACTTCAGGAAAGAACATTTGGAAATTCCATCACAATTCCTTTCCAACCATATTAGCATGGATATTTTCATGTTGTTATTTATGATATCAAAGTGATGGTAACTCTTAATTGTTTTTATAACCAAAGCATTAGAAAATAATCCTTACCATGTATCCCTGAAAACAGAATTAAATGATAAATGAAAGACGAAATGAGAAAATACCATTGAGTTTTGAACAACTCAAGGGTTAAAGGTCCTTATTCCCTGAGCTGTCAAAAATCCAAGTACTGCTTGCTAACTCTGCCTTCAAAACAAAGGAATTGATAAATGATTCACTCAAAGGCAGGAAGCTGAAACCATCTGGGTAGATTCAAGACTAGTTCTTTTGATTTCACGTACAGTGATCCTGGATGAGGAAGATCCCCTGGAGGAGGGCATAGCAATGCACTCCAGTATTCTTACTTGGAGAATCCCATGGACAGAAGAGCCTGATGGGGTACAGTACATAGGATTGCAAAGAACTGGACATGACTGAAGCAACTTATCCTGGAATGTGAGGTCAAGTGGGCCTTAGAAAGCATCACTATGAACAAAGCTAATGGAGATGACAGAATTCAAGTCGAGCTATTTCAAATCCTAAAAGATGATGCTTTGAAAGTACTGCACTCAATATGTCAGCAAATTTGGAAAACTCAGCAGCGGCCACAGGACTGGAAAAGGTCAGTTTTCATTCCAGTCCCAAAGAAAGGCAATGTCAAAGAATATTCAAACTACTGCAGAATTGCACTCATCTCACATGCCAGCAAAGTAATGATCAAAATTCTCCAAGCCAGGCTTCAACAGTACATGAACCATGAAATTCCAGATACTAAAGCAGGATTTAGAAAAGGCAGAGGAACCAGAGATCAAATTGTCAACATCCACTGGATCAACAAAAAAGCAACAGAGTTCCAGAAGAACATCTATTTCTGCTTTATTGACTATGCCAAAGCCTTTGACTGTGTGGATCACAATAAACTGTGGAAAATTCTTCAAGAGATGGGAATACCAGACCACATGATCTGCCTCCCAAGAAATCTGAATGCATATCAAGAAGCAATAGTTAGAACTGTACATGGAACAAAAGACTATTCCCAAATCCGGAAAGGAGTACATTAAGGCTGTATATTGTCACCCTGCTTATTTAACTTATATGCAGAGTACATCATGAGAAACGTTGAGCTGGATGAAGCACAAGATGGAATCAAGATTGCCAGGAGAAATATCAATAACCTCAGATATGCAGATGACACCACCCTTATGGCAGAAAGCAAAGAACTAAAAAGCCTCTTGATGAAAGTGAAAGACGAGAGTGAAAATGCTGGCTTACAACTCAACATTCAGAAAGCTAAGATCACAGCATCCCATCCCATCACTTCATGGCAAATATTGGGGAAACAGTGGAAACAGTGACAGGCTTTATTTTGGGGGGCTCCAAAATCACTGAAAATGGTGACTGCAGCCATTTAATTAAAAGACGCTTGCTCCTTGGAAGAAAAGCTATGACCAACCTAGACAGCATATTAAAAAGCAGAGACATGACTTTGCTGATAAAGGTCCATCTAGTCAAGGCTATGGTTTTTCCAGTAGTCATTAATGGATGTGAGAGTTGGACTATAAAAGAAAGCTGAGAGCTGAAGAATTGATGCTTTTGACCTATGGCGTTGGAGAAGACTCTTGAGAGTCCTTGGACTGCAAGAAGATCCAACCAGTCCATCCTAAAGCAAATCAGTCCTGAACATTCATTGGAAGGACTGATGCTGAAGCTGAAACTCCAATACTCTGGCCACCTGATGGGAAGAATTGACTCATTTGAAAAGACCCTGATGCTGGGAAAGATTGAAGGCAGGAGGAGAAGGGGACCACAGAGGATGAGGTGGCTGGATGGCATCACCAACTCAATGGACATGAGCTTGGATAAACTCTGGGAGTTGATGATAGGCAGAGAGGCCTGGTGTGCTGCAGTCCATGCGGTCGCAGAGTCGGACACAGCTGAGCAACTGAACTGATCTGAACAAAAACAACTTAGCAACCATGCAAGCATTGTTATCCTTAATAGAATACTAACTTTTCTCCACATGTAATCTAAAAATATGTAAAATGAAAATATAGCTATTCTGTTTATTGAGAAAATGTCTGCATATACATGTACATCTGCACAATTCAAACTCATGTTGTTTAAAAGTCAATCATACATATATATAAGAAGGTCAGTTATGTCTAGGATCCAATTATAGAATGAGAAAAACAGAGATGAGGGGAAAAAAAATTCTCGAAAGCTAAACGAAACTTTCAAACAAAGATTTGCCTGCATATATATGTGTTAATACAGTTATAACATCCCCCTTCCGCTTCTGAGGTCTGACCTATTAGTGAAAGAAGGCAGAATTATCAGATAGAGACCACAGTATCATATTCATGACCTTGGCTTACAGTTGAATGCACTTGGGATGCCAAAACCTTAATATCAACATCTGATAGTCAAATCCACCCAAATACAGCCAGTGAAATACAACTGCAAACCCCTGTTCCTCAAGGGGACCTGCCCTTGGGAAACATATGCCATGGGAAACAGAAACCAAACATCTGCGAGCTCTGATTCTGTGTAACAGCTTGTTTCCAAGAGGGAAAAAAGAGAGAAAAAGCAATCTTGTCTAGTTTATTCTTCCTCAGTACTTCAATTAATAAAGCACTATTTATTTTCTAGAAAGAAAATCAGAGGATGTAGATCAATGCCAGGAGTATTAAATAATTGTGGCATCTTCCACAGGAGAAAGAATAGTAGGAATAGAAGAGATACCAGAAGTATGATTATATGTCCCCGCCAAAAGGAAAGTTGTTGCTCATTTATGTATTGTCTTGGGATCTCTGAAATACACTGTGAATTTTTGCAGAAACATGAAAAAATGGGCATGAATTAGAAAATTCCACTAAGGCTTGGCTCTCAAGACTGACAATTCATTCAACAATTCAGTTGTCCAAACCAGAGCATGTTCAACTGCATAGCCCACTTTCACAAAGACATCAAATTATATGAGGTTATTTCAGTAATAAAAGCTAAATACAAAGATACCCAAATTTCAGTGTAAATCCTTTGAAACTATCAAAAAGATCTGGTAAGTGTATTTATTAAGAAAGAATTTAAAGCTTGATTTTAAATTCTGTTAAATGTGCAAAACCAAAAAATCAATTTCCAAAAAGAAGTAAATTTTGCAATCACATTCTGTTGTTTTGGTGAATGAACAGGATTATAAATTTAAAGTTATCTATCATCTATCTACCTACCTGTGGAGGTTTTCATATGAAGTTCAGATCCTTTCAGCAAATATAGCTTGATGGTGCTATTACAAGAATGAGTTTGGTTTCTTCACAAATTCAAATATGTTTCAGCCTCTCACATGCTCAATCATTAGAAAACAAAGAATTAAGAGAATATAAAAATTACCACATTCCACATTACTGGGTCCAATGTATTTTGAAGTCAAACCAATTCCTAGTTCCTTGACAACATTTCCAATTAATTTTTTGCCTTGCAAATCATTCAATTTATACTATTCTAACCCAAAGGCATTTGACAAATATTAACACAGAAATGTAAAGTTATCTGAGTGACACTCTATGCAGATAAAAATTTTATTTTAAATGTCAAAAGGTTTATGCTAATTGTTTAGGGTTTACAACTTATGAATTTAAATTTAACTAGATGAACATATCTGTCAACTGGCTATAGTTTAAATCACGTATATGGCAAGTGAACGACACTAGGTATAATGCCTTCTTGTAGCAGAGAGTAGAAGTGCTCATCAAAACCTACACCTTCCTTCAAGCTATGGAGATAAATTAAATGTCCTACTCCAGGGTGCAGTCAGTAGCAGTTGTGTGAAAGTGATGTATGTCAACCCAGAATCTCTCCCCCTTTCTCCTCTGCTTTCTAATACCAAGGATGCAAATGGACTCTGTATTCCTAAAGGATGGTAGAAATATATGCTGGAAAGAATACAGATCTCTAAAATACAGAGAGGGAGGATATTATGCCAAACATATGAATAAATATTAAACTATACAATAATCAGTGAAAACAACAGTAAGTCTTCAATTTTGCTAATTCTGAGATATATGGATAGCATAATACAGAGAAAAGAGATGCTTACTCCAATAAAATCTAAAATACGTGGCATAGGTTTTGCAACTGGGAAACAAATAACGAAGAAACAGACATAAAAGGTGAGAGATGACAATCCTTTTATGTGTTACAAAACATTCAGTAAAATGTTATCTGTGATAAATAGGAACACATACAATGAGATCAGTGAATCTGTTAGTTGTTAATTATTTGTAAAAGGTCAAATAGGGAATATTTTCAGCTTTGTATGCCATATGTTCTTCATCACAACTGCACAACTTTACTATTATAATGAGAAAATGTTCATAGACTATTAGTAGAAGAAGAGTCATGCCTGGATTTGGCCAACTGGAACTAGTTTAGAGACTTTCTTCTGGGAAGTTTTTCCCAGTGAATCAGAATAACAATAAATGTTAGATGGGAAAAAGAAAAAAAATCCTCATGGGCATATTGGCCCACAAAACAACCATAATACAAAAATGAATTTAGCTGTGTTATCTTCCCACCCCAGCTATAGTTTCAGGTGGCTTCATCACTGGCAATATTGAGAGATATAAAATATGGCATGAATAATAAATGATATAACTAAGATTATGAACTACGTGTCTAGTGCAGAAGTTCAGTAGGTTCACTCCCACATGTAACTGACAAGGGGTCAATAGATTACAAGGTGCTTGGTAACTTTGAAAGAGTTACATTCCCAGGGAAAACACAAACCATAACAAAACCAAAGAAAGAAAAACACAAATTATTTTTGTTTTAAAACAGCCTGTCAGTCCTCAAACATATACCAGCCATCAGTGGACCTATCTGACAACACCCAACACAAATAAAGACATAAAGATGGACAGGAAGAAACCTCCCAAAAGGCATGAGAAAAATTAGCAAAGGAACAAGTCCCAGGGAGCAAAATCAGGGCCTCATCAATGAATTTCTATCTACCACCCCAAGTTGATATAGAACAGTAGCTTTTGTGCTCACGTTTTCATTTTACAAATTGATGTCTCCTGCTCACTTTTTTCTTTGTGGATTTCTGTCTCATTTTCTCTATTGTACATGGACTATGCATGGAAATGACAAATAACAGGACTTAGGTTGGACAGATAACAGATTTCTTTCTTTAGGTCACATGTCATAAGGCCAAAGGAAACCATGTTCGTACATCATGGAAAAGTCTGAAAAAAAAAAATCTACAAATTTTAGATTTTAAGTTGTGCAGTAAATGCAAGGTATTTGGAGCTGTCTCCCTTAGAAAACAGTGAATATATTTCATGGTAGGAAGAAGAGATCTTTGTGACCATGAAGAGACAGATTGAGAAGATAGATGACAGAAAAATTTGGGGGCACATGAAAACAATTCCTTCTTTCCAATCACAGGAAAAGCCTATTTTCCAACCTTCCTTTCTGGTGGTGTAGTCATATGACTGAGTTATAATCAATATGAGTAAAAAAATATGGTAACTTACTTGACTAGTCTAGTCCATAAAATAAAATTCTCTTGCAAATTCCCTCATGACCTTTCCATACCACATGTAGCAGGGCATCCCACTTAGGACTCTGAGGCTGAAGGGAAGGATGTACTATATAGATGGAAGAAATCTAGGTCACTAAATCTATACATGAAAAGTCCACTCAGGGAGTATAACTATCAAACTGTTAAGAATGTGATGGAAATAACTTCTCTTGTGTTAGATGTTTGAGATATTTTAAGCTTTGTTTTATGACAGTTTATCCTAAAGAGAGCAAACTCTAAGACACATTTTACAAGCTAATTTGAGATGGCTTTATTTGATCATACATATCTTAATTTCCATTTCTACATTTATAAAGCATAAATGTTGAACTGATTCTGGGATTTATTTTATAATATAATTTCTACATTGTCTTGGGAGTAGACACTATTTTTTTATTCTTTTCACAATGTTCATTGCCACTCTTTCTTCAGTAGAATTGCTTAAGAAAACATCTTTATGTTTTTGTTGTGAACTTATGTAGAGCAAACACAGTGAGCATGAAGGAGATGGATATCTTCCTTAGGATGCATAAGTTAGGCTCGTGCAACCTTGAGGCCACTAGTACCTTTTGAAGGCCACCCTTTCATTAAGAACAGCACTAGGAACATCTGTTGTCTAAGCATTGTTAATGTCTTTCAAGATATTATTAAATGGTCTGAAAAATTATGCTCACTAAAACAGAAACATATTACCTTTTAATATAATGCCTTGCAGCAAATTTTTCATTTCTGTAGCAACTAATATGGTTTGCATGTGCATAAAAACCCACACTACTGTATCTCTCAACTTCCCTTATCGTCTATGTATGGGACCATACATTTAGGGAAACAAACACATTCCACAAATACGTTCTTTGTTGCTCAGTCACTCGCTCAGTCATGTCCAACTCTTTGCAACACCATGCACGGCAGCACTTCAGGCTTCCCTGCCCTTCACCATCTGCAGGATCTTGCTTACTCATGTCCATTGAGTCACTGATGCCATCCAACCATCTTGTCCTCTGCAGTCCTCTTCTCCTCCTGCCTTCAAACTTTCCCGCATTAGGGTCTTTACCAACGAGTCACTTCTTCACATAAGGCAACCAAAGTATTGGAGTTTCAGCTTTAGCATCAGTCCTGTTAATGAATATTCAGGATTGCTTTCCTTTAGGATGGACTGGTTTGATCTCCTTGCAGTCCAAGGGAATCTCAAGAGTCTGCTCCAACACTACAGCTCAAAAGCATCCATTTTTCGGCATTCAGCCTTCTTTATGGTCCAACTCTTACATCAATACATGACTACTGGAAAAACCATAAGTTTGACTAGCAGGACCTTTGTCGACAAAGTAATGTCTCTACTTTTTAATACGCTATCTAGGTTTTTCATAGCTTTTCTTCCAAGGAGTAAGTGTCTTTTAATTCTGTGGCTGAAGCCACTATCTGCAGTGATTTTGGAGTCCTAGAAAATAAAGTCTGTCACCGTCTCCATGGCTTCCCCATCTATTTGCCATGAAATGATGGGACAAGTATGTTAACTCCTTCCAAACTTTATTTTTTTCTGAATGAGAAGAGTATGATTAAATTTTATGGTAAGATAATATATGTTTTTAAAGAGTTCAAACTTACCTTTAAATTATTTTAAAAAACTTTAAAAAAGTCTTTCTTATCTACAAACTCCAAGAAGTCCTTGTGCTTAAATCCCTCATTGAATTAAAACTATTTGCATACTTTTGATTTTGGTACTAAAGAGTTTGTTTCTCAGTAATTTTTATTTTAACAGAATTTTTTAGTTCAAAAAATTCATGAATGAACCCAAATGAATATAATATAGCTCACCTTAAAAACAGTATCTCCAACATTTGAAACATACTGTGAAACCAATAAATATTTTGCAAAATGACAGCTTTATGAATAATAAATTTAAGTTATTTGCCTTATGAAATTTTGTTGATGAGTAATCTTCAAGATCAAAATAAAACAGGTTATTTTAGGGAAATAGCTCTTTTCATTAAAAGAAACAAGGATAAAATGATGCATATAACCTTTCTTTGACTGCTGGTCTTCTGATTTAAGTGGTTCTGTACAATTTTATCAGAGCATATTTTCAGACTCAAAACTTCCCACTTATGTTATATTCTAAGTATAATTGCTTTCCCCTGATCTTATATTTAATCTCACCATTAAAGATGCTTCCTGATTATCTATAGTTCAGCAAATGGCAGCTCATTTTGTCGTTTCAGATTTTAAAGCTTCAACTAATTCACTTAGACACTGAATTTGTTTTGAAATATAATTTCAAGAATTGAGCATTTTAAGTCTGTTCTTCACGAATATTAAAGTTCAAATGACTGCTCTTACCAGTAAATTTAGTTGTTTGCTTATTTGTATTGCCATAATAGTTTTATTACAGCAGTTTTCTCTTTACATTTAATGCACTTCACTTATGGATTTCATTATCTTTTAAGAGATATAGAAGTAAGTTACACAGGGAACGCTGTATTACCAATGTTGGCTCCTAAACAATTAAGTGTATTTTTTCCCAAGATTTAAATTGCCCATTATTAAGAAAACGGCTATTGAGGGCAATTTAAAGTAGACAATAATTACAGATTAATTTATATTTCAAAGCTACCAAAGTCAGGAAGTCAGGAAGCCCGATTCCTTCAACACCCGTTACAAACAATTAATGCTGGAGAGAATGTGGTGAGAAGGGACCTCTCCTACACTGTCGGTGGGAATGTAAACTTTTACAGCCACTATGGAAAACAGTTTGGAGGTCCCTTAAAAACTAAAAATAGAGTGACCATATGATCCTACATGGTCAGTCCCACTCCTGGGCATATATCTGGAGAAAACCATAATTCAAAAAGATACTTTCACCCCAACGTTCACTGCAGCATTATTCACAATAGTCAGGACATGTAAACAACCTAAATGTCCCTCAACAGGGGATAAAGAAGATGTAGTACATATATACAATGAAATATTAGTCATTCATAAAAAAGGATGAAATAATGCCAAATTCAGCAACATGAATGGACCTAGAGATTTTCATACTGAGTAAAGTGAGTTCAGACAGGGAAAGATAAATATCATATGATATTGCTTATACGTGAAACACAAAAAATGGTACAAATGAACTTATCTAGAAAACAGAAACAGAGTTACAGATGTAGAAAGCAAACTTGCAGTTACCAGTGAATAAGTGAGGGGGAAGGATAAATTGGGAGACTGGGATTGACATATATATACATTACTGCATATAAAATAATTAATGAGGACCTACTCTATAGCACAGGAAACTGTACTTAATATTCTGTAATGGGCTATGTGGGAAAAGAATCTATATAAAGTAGACATATGTTTATGTATAGCCCACTCACTTTGCTATATACCTGAAAGTAACACAGCATTGTAAATCAACTATATGTCAATTAAAAAAAAAAAAAAAGTTGTCAAGTCCTACCAAAGGAAGGAACTACATATCTGATGAGAAAAGTAGAGGTCATCATCTATTCATTATTTCTGAATGCCCAATATGTGCCAGGCCTTATTCCTTGTACTTATAAAAGAGCAAAAAATAAAACACCATTAACGCTATGTTCATGTTTCATGAAGTTTGCATTTAGAGAAAAAGTCAATACACACAAACAAATATACACATGCACACATATACATGCATATACAATGGTATTATTTTATGAGTTACTAAGAGCTTTGAGGGAGAATAAAGGTAGAAAATAAGAATCTTGACATTTACTCTAAGAGAATTGGGAAGTTCCCATTAAAGTCACACAATGACTTTGGTTACTTTTTTGAGAAAAGACTCCAGGCATAAAGGCTGAAGCTGAGAGCTGAGTCAGGTTACCACTGATATCATCTAGACAACAGAGTATGTACAGTGATTTAAATAGGTTGGTAATTGTGGAGGTGGTGAGGAATCATCATATTCTACACATACTCTGAATGTAAATCTACTGGAATTTGCTAAAAAAGAGACTGAAAGAGAAATTATACTCTAGAATTTGATCTGAGGAATGGAAAAAATGGAGTTGCCGTTAATTAAGATGGCAAAAACTACAGAATGAATGAGCCTCTAGAGGAACAGTGAGATTTTATTTTACACATGGTAAGTTTGAAATATTAGATATCCATTGAGTAATTTAATGAAGAGTTATGCTAAGTCTGACAAAATAGGTAAGTGAAGAAGCACTGTGAGAGAAGACGGCAAATTTAGCATAAAGGTAAAAGAATTAGTTCACTAAAACAGTATTCTACATTTACTCATATCTAATTACACAATGGCACATTAATTGTAAAGAGGAGATATTAAAGTAAATATTTTCAGAAATAAAAGTGGGTATAGAGAGAATTAGAGGCATCCACAATCATTGTGAGACTTTATCACACTTTTGTCTTTGTCTTATAGATAAGAAAATTATAGCCTGCTATATAAAATCCAAAAAACATAAGACTCTACAATTGCAAAACAAAATTCCTTTGAAGTGCACAAGATTCCTGAGAAGTTCTCTCCTAGCAGTAGTATTAAGATAAAAATAAATAATAAACAATAATCAATTCTTCAATTAAAAAATACTTTTAAGTAACTCTTAGTTCTATAAGAAAATGCAATAAATATTAGAAACAGCTGAAAATTATTTTAGCATCCATATCAAGAATAAAGTTCAAATATATCAAGAAAAAAAAAGAGTAAGCTGTCACTTCTTATTTCCTTCTCTCCAAACCCCTTGAAGCCACTATAGTTTCTATGTACTAATGTAAGAAGAATCACTAAGTTGTAAACTTTAAATGGGTGAATTGTGTGGTACTGTATTAGATCTCAATAAAGTTGTTATTAAAATTTTTTTTAAAAAGTAAGAAAAAATGAGGGAAAAGTTTTCCAATACCAGGTATAAAAACAAAGTTTTTTGCAGCACTATTCACGCTACAGCCCAAGCTGGAAACTAAACAAAGAGCCCTCAGTTGAAAACTAGCAAATACATTTTTAGATATTTCTACAGTGAAACAGTATATTCCTATGGGAATGAATAAATGACAACCTGAGGGAACAACATGGATGAATCTAACAAGACAATATTCAGTAAGAGAATCTAGACACAATAAAGTTACTTTATGGTTATATTTATGTATTGTCCTAAAACAGACAAAGCTCCTATTCTGTTTAAGTGTCAGAATGCCAGTTAACTAGGGAGCTAATGCCTTGAAAGGGACACAGAGGGGCTTTTGGAATTCCAATAATATTTCACTGTGTGCTTGTTACACAGGTATGATAACTTCATGAAATCTTACCTAACTATGTGCAATCAGCATTTGGGAAATATAAATGTCACACTTTAGTTAAATATATTGAACAATCTGAGTAACCATAATTTTACATATGATATTCCAGGAGACTGGATAAGGACTTGAAAGTGTGCATGTTCCGTTGTGTCTGACTGTTTGCTACCCCACGAAATGTAGCCTGCCACGTGGCTCTGTCCATGAAATTTTTCAGGCAAGAATACTGGAGTGAATTGCCATTTCCTACTCCAAAGACATGAAAGAGGCATGTAAATGCGGTGTGAAAGAAAGATGTCTGAGAAGGGAATCATTGATCACAATGTCATAAAGAGGAGAATAATGCAACAAAGGAAAACAAGAACAAAGGTAGGGATTACCTTTTTACACTGGGACAAACTGAACATGTGGAAGAGAATGGTAACCCTTTCTAGACTGACATCTTCAACTATGGGAGAAGTGATGGAATCCAAGAAGTAATTGCCTAGGTTTAGGTAGGCTCAGTACAGTTTATTCATAAAAATGGGAGTAGCAATGGACATATGTGCTCTCAAGCTGATAAACAGACAAGATAATAAAAGTTGGAAAGAGGTCTCACCTCATTGTTTCAGTTTTCTTGGAGAAAAAGGGAAAAAGGAAACCGGTCAAATCTGAGAAAGAAAAGGAAAAACGAACTATTCAAGGCGAAAATCAGAGTCACCATAAATTATTTCTGGTAAAGTGGCAGAGGCATAATCAAGGCAACATAATTGTGTTATTACCAGGTTTACGGGCTTTTAGTAGTCATATATTTGAAGTGGGCTCAGTCACCGTGTGTGCATATGTGTGTGTGTTTGTGTATGTGCATGCACAAATACATTCAGGACTACTGGATGCTTTTGTGATCATTCTTTTCTATTCATAGTCACCTATACACGTGAAGCGACAGAAAAACAAATAGAGAACCGAATTTAACCAGGATTGGAGTATTTCTGAGAAGATAAAGGAGGAGAGGAGCAACATTATTAAATGATCACAGATTTTAGTAGGAAAATGAGAAGAAAGATGAAAATATTGGCTGGGAATGGGAGCTAGAAAGTGACATAAAATAATACTCAAAACAGGGGAAAGCAAGCCCCAGTGAAACTGAAACAATGTTGAGAGTCAGTAATAGACAGTGTTGGGGTCAAAGAGTCAGACAGAACTGAGGGACTGAACTGAACAGACAGTGTGAGTTTAGAGAATGGAGTGCACAGAGTATGATCTTTGAACCTGAGATGAAGTATGTGTTAAATCTGAAATTACCAGTGATTGTAAGAATATGACAGAGAAAGAGTATCACCAAGAAAAGAAGAAAGATAAATATATTGGAGGAAAAGAGGGCAATCAATTGATAGCATATGGTACTAGAACCCATGTAATGACAATTATAACCCACAAGAATTCTGACAAAAGCACAATTTGAAAGTCACAGTGAGATATTGTCTTAGAGGAGTAAGGTCACAATGACTGCACATTACTGCAAAAAAGAGAATTTTTGAATTATACTTTGATGACATAAAATTCAAAATCTGGCAGTATTAGAGAGGAATGTGAAAGGCTGGTCTGAAAATAGTACATAGGTGTTAAAAAAAACCTAAACCACTTCAAGGCTAAGTATGAAATTATGGGAGATATGCAAGGGAGTTTAGCTAGTTTCAGCCAGCAGCTCAGCAGAATGGAAAACCCTTACAAAAGCATTTGGAGATACAGAAGGCTCTCAATTTGATAGAGTGTGAGCTCCAGGGGGCATAGGACAACTATGCTACAAGTTCAAGAGGTACTGGTGTTTGGAAAAGAAAAAGGTATACAGAGACATACAGTGATTAGTATGCAGGTACCGAGGGCTTATTTACGTGGTGGTGACTAGCATTAATTGATATAAAATTAAATGTAATTAGTCTGATGTATTGATATGAACGCATTCATTGTGGCAAACACACTAAAAGGAAACGGACTGTGAAGTATATAAGAACTCTCTGAACTAACTTAGCAATTTTTCTATAAATAAAATATTGTTCTAAAGTTTTTAAGTTATTGCACTTAAAATGCAGTCTCCTGCATTGCAGGCCTATTCTTTACTGTCTGAGCTACTAGGAAAGTCACCTTAAAAAACATAAACCATGCTTAAAATTTCAAAATATATCCTACTGCTCAATTATAAGGACAATTCAAACTGAAAATACTGTTAAATGGTAAGAAAATACTGACATAAAAAGTGCCAGAGTATACAGTATGAGTTTATGCAAAAAAATAACTGATATATTAAAAAGTAATATAATAAGTAAACATAAGTATTATTAATCCAAGTTACCATTGCATCTTGCCTGGACAATTATAATAATTTATAAGGTCATCTTCCTGCATTACCTCTGGCTTTTTCTAATCCATTTTTTGCATTACAGCCTAAGTGATGGTCTCAAAATGCAAATCTGAACAGATCACTCTTACACTTATCTGACAGTCACTTCAATACACTATCACACAAAACCCTTCATGATATATCCCCCACCTACTTCTATAAAATGAATATAAACAAGTTGCCTCAAAACTGACCTATTTTCCATTTTTTTCCTTTAATTACATCATTCTAGGGTCACATGCTATATTGCTTAGAAACACCTATGCTTCCCTCATCTAACCAGTCTTAATCTTTCTTAAGTCTTAGCTCAATCATCAGTTTCTCAAGAAGACTGCTAGGAAATGATCTTTGTGATATATGCTTAAACTTTATTCTCTTTCTTCACATCAGCTCAGTCTGTAAATAGACTGCAATTAGTGAAACAGAGTACTTGAATTGCTTTTTCACTACACTGTAATCACCTCAGAACCAGAACTATGTCTATTCAACACTGTATGCTCAGAGCCAAGCACAATGCCTATTGTAACACTATTAATGTAGAATATTTTCACTAAAAAGATGTAGAGGAATGAATGAGAAACAAAAAAGGTAGTTTTATTAAAATAAATATATGCAATTGTGTACAAGATCTAACATTATAAAGACATCAGCCTTCCTGAATTCACTTTACTAATTTATTATAATTAGTTTTTAGGAAGTAGCTTGAAATAGCTGTGCATTTCATTTATAAAATTAAATCCAACAAGGCCTGGTGCACTGGGAAGACCCAGAGGGATCAGGTAGAGAGGAAGGTGGGAGGGGGGATTGGGATGGAGAATACATGTAAATCCATGGCTGATTCATGTCAATGTATGACAAAAACCACTACAATACTGTAAAGTAATTAGCCTACAACTAATAAAAATAAATTTAAAAAAATTAAATCCAACAAAATATAGAATATGAGTGACATGGATTATATACTACCTACTATTAAAATGAAAAATAAACATAGTTTTTTAATGTTGAATTTTTTGCATAAGATAAATAGCATAGGGAAAATAAAGGAAGCAGAATACACAATAATTACAAAAAATCTAGAGTAAATGAGAAATGTACTTGATTTTTCAATAGTGGCAGTAATATAAAATCCATCTAGATCCATAGATTATACCTAACAGCACTGTGAATTTTCTCTAAATATAAGCATTTAATATAAAAAAGTCACTAAGATATGAACATATCTGTGAACATATGTTTAACTAATAAAAATTTACTGCTCACACAATGTGAAATATATATTTATAAATACATTTGTGTACATATTTAAAATATTATTTTTTTAACAATTCAACCACTTTTAACTTTTTGTTTTCTTGAAGGGTTTGTGTACCAACTGATGTCAATTAAATCAGCTGCTTTGGTTTTCTTTCTTCCACCTAATTTAAAAAAAAAAAAACTTGTTAGAGGACTGTTATTCTTCTCAGTTGGTAATGAGATCTAGTGGCCTATTTATGTCACAGAACTGGAAGGAAATCTAAGGCTCATGAGTTTGGAGCTGGCACTCTATGGGAGGTATACTGTATCCTTCTATTCTGGTCCAATTCTCTACTATATCCACTTTATCCCTCAATCCTGCCCTACCCTAAAACATCTCCATCTTCACTTGTCTTGATTAGTTTGGTCCATGAAAACAACAACTATCATTCAGAATCCAGTTGGTCTCACCAAAAGGCAACTTCAGGTCACCTGCTTTTAATCAAGAGCTTCCCTGATAGCTCAGTTGGTAAAGAATCTGCCTATAATACAGGAGATCCTGGTTCAATTCCTGGGTTGGGAAGAACTCTTGGAGAAGGGAAAGGTTTTTAATCAAGTCTACTTTATTCTCAATTGCACAGAAAAAGAATATATGGCTATGTGATAGTTAATTTTATGTGTCAACCTGACTGAGCAACAGGGTAGCCAGGTTAAACATTACTTCTGGGTCTGTCTATCAGGTTTTGTCTAGATAAGATTAGCATCTGAATCAGTAGATTCTGTAAAGTAGATTGCCCACTCTAGTGTGAGTGGGTATCATACAATCCCTGAGGGCCTGAGTAGAACAAAAGATGAAGAATGAATTAGATCCTTTTTCTTCCTGCTTTCCTGCTTGACCTGGGGCATAGTCTTCCCCTGCTCCTTGGGCATCCCTTGGGCATCAAGGCTTTGAACTCAAACCAAAATTATATCACCATCTTTCGTGGGTCTCCAACATCTAGACAGTAAGTCATGGGACTTAGCCTCTATAATTGCATAAACCATATATATGTATATATGATACATACTGTATCAGTTCAGTTCAGTTTAGTCACTCAGTTGTGTCTGACTCTTTGCAACCCCATGGACTGCAGCACTCCAAGCTTCCCTGTTCATCACCAGTTCCCGGAATTTACTGACTCATGTCCATCGACTCCATGATGCCATCCAACCATCTCATCCTCTGTCGTCCCCTTCTCCTCCCAACTTCAATCTTTGCTAGCATCAGGGTCTTTTCCAATGAGTCAGTTCTTCACAACAGGTGGCCAAAGCATTGGAGTTTCAGCTTCAGCGTCAGTCTCTCCAATGAATATTCAGGACTGATTTGCTTTAGGATGGACTGGTCGGATCTCCTTGCAGTCCAAGGGACTCTCAAGAGTCTTCTCCAACACCACAGTTCAAAAGCATCACTTCTGTGGTGCTCAGCTTTCTTTATAGTCCAACTCTCACATCCATACATGACTATAAGAAAAACAATAGCCTTGACTAGATGGACCTCTGTCAGCAAAGTAATGTCTCTGCTTTTTTTAGTATACTGTCTAGGTTGGTCATAACTTTTTTTCCAAGGAGCGTCTCTTAATTTCATAGTTACAGTTACCATCTACATTGATTTTGGAGCCCCCAAAAATGAAACCTGTCACTGTTTCCACTGTTTCCCCAACTATTTGCCATGAAGTGATGGGACCAGATGCCATGATCTTAGTTTTCTGAATGTTGAGTTTTAAGCCAACTTTTTCAGTCTCCTCTTTCACTTTCATCAAGAGGATCTTTAATTCTTCTTTGCTTTCTGCCGTAAGGGTGGTGTCATCTGCATATCTGAGGTTGCTGATATTTCTCCTGACAAGTGTGATTCCACCTTGTGCTTCATCCAGCTCAACATTTCACATGATGTACTCTGCATATAAGTTAAATAAACAGGGTGACAATATTCAGCTTTGACGTACTCCTTTCCCAATTTGGAACCAGTCTGTTGTTCCATGTGCAGTTCTAACTGTCGCTTCTTGATCTTCATACAGATTTCTTAGGAGGCAGGTAAGGTGGTCTGGTATTCCCATCTCTTGAATTTTCCACAGTGTGTTGTGATCCACCCAGTTAAAGGCTTTAGTGTAGTCAATAAAGCAGAGGTAGATGTTTTTCTGGAACTATCCTGCTTTTTTGATGATCCAGTGGAGACTGGCAATTTGATCTCTGGTTCCTCTGCCTTTTCAAAATCCAGTACTGTATATTATATACAGTATACATATACTATACATATCTATATATCCTATTGGTTATACTTCTTTGGAGAATCATGACGAATACTAGCTGTTTTATGTATCCAGTCAGAATACAAAGGAACATTGTCAGCACATATGTCTAAGACATTCAAAACTTCTATTAACAACAGAAGGTGTGATCTCATGTAAAATCTTGGTTGGATATTTTCTCATGCAAAACATACAGATATCAGTGTAGACATGGTTTTCCAGTTCCTTGAATCTCAAAATTAAGAGTTCCCTGAAAATTCTGATCATACTTAATCCAAACCATTGACCTTGCCAGAGAATTATATCAGTATCTTGCTATATTGTTCTACATTCCAACTCATTCCTTAGCCCATCCCAGAGAATTCTCATTTTTACCCATCCTGGATGGGTAAGATTACAACCTCAACAAGTAAGAAAATATTCTCTTGAAGCGGGGCTAATGATGGGATCTCAGCTGTTGAAACTCTTGGAAGATGTTCATGTCTTTTACCTTAAAGCTGCAAGGAAGTAATAATAAATGGAGATACATTTTTTTCCCTAGGATGAAAATATACCATCGTTTTATTTTTAAACAGCTCAGGTGACAAAGAATCCACCTGAAATGCAGGACACCCTGGTTCGATTCCTGGATTGGTAAGATCCGCTGGAGAAGGGACAGGTTACTCACTTCAGTATTCTTGGGTCCCCCTTGTGACTCAGTTGGTAAGGAATCTGCCTGCAATGCAGGAGACCTGGGTTGCGAAGATCCCCTGGAGAAGGGAATGGCTACCCATTCCAGTATTCTGGCCTGGAAAATTCCATGAACTGTATAGTCCATGGTGTCACAAGGAGTTGGACAAGACTGAGAGACTTTCACTTTTCAATTAATTAAACATTAACTTTTTATACTAAGAATGTCAGTTAAAATTCTTCCATAAAATAAATGATTGCAAACCAATGTCTATGAAGATTTTAAATGATGTGGTAGGCATATTAGCATGCTTAAATAGATATGGTTCCAACTTAACAACAACGTTTTTGTTCCTAAGATAGCTTTCTTAAGATAAAATAATGTTTCATGTTTAATACTTCTTGAATTTTAAGTCTACATAACACAGAGGAAAAAATAAATACAAAGATAACTCAGTAGTCACTGAGAAGTGTAGGTACATAAATATTTTAGAAAGTAGCTGCTGTTGCTGCTAAGTAGCTTCAGTCGTGTCCAACTCTTTGTGACCCCATGGACTGCAGCCCACCAGGCTCCTCTGTGGTTGGTATTTTCCAGGCAAGAGTACTGGAGTGGGGGTGCCAATGCCTTCTCTGTTAGAAAGTAGAGCAAAGCATAAAATTATAAATTATATTATTAGATTAATCACCTAGAAATATAAATAAAATTATTTACTGACATTAAATGACTACACTTAGTGACCACATGTTTCTGTTAATGTTGGTGTTTTTAACTTACATACTTTTAGACTGACATTCTAAACATCCAGATGATGAGGCATAACCAGATAAATGAATAATTTAATAAAATTAATTTAAAAGTAATTTCTGTTAGTAAACCTAACATATTTAAACCAATTAGCTGTACTAAAAAGTTCATTTGCAAGTTTATATTACCATGAATGTATTCTATGTAGTAGAAAGTTAATAAAATATAACAATGGCAAGGACTAAGAAAGGTGAAAATGAATATGTAAAATCCAGAATGCGTGTAGAGCAGCTACTGAGGCAGTGCTAATTATACATGAATAATCCCATTTGTTTAAGAAGAAAATTGGAGATTTAAAGTAATTATTTCAAGCCCTAAAAAGAGAAACCTCTCACTGTGTCTCTATTAAAGTAAAAGCTACACAGCCTACTGCAACTCATGTCAATAATACATTGTGTATTTCTGTAATTAAGAACTTGAATTAATAAAATTATTTTGCTCTTCTATCATTTTGTTAGGACTTTTGTCAAATATATAATTATTTTGCATGATTCAGAGGAATTACAAAAGTTTAATTTCTTGAGATTATACATGTTCCTGCTATTTTTCTTCTGGAGAATGTTTTCTGGGATCTATTAATAAACAAAGTAATAGCAATACTTTAATATTTATTACTACAATGGTTTCAGAGTTATATAATTTTAAGTTTTTATCATTAAAAAAATTTAGCTTTTACCTTTTTTCCCCTAAAGAGCACTATAGCAATATCCCAAAATAGAATTCTGAATACACATTTAATTAGTCATGAAGTGCTTGAGATATTTCTGAAAACCTACTGAACATACAGCAAAATACTTATATCTTCCAAGGAAAATTATGTTGCATCAAACTATTAAGTTTGAATCAAGAGTCATTTTATGTGCTGTCAGGTGAAAGCTTTTACTTTCATTCTTTTTTACCTATATTTGTCAGTTTCAAAATTACACATGGCTCAGTCTATAATGCTATTTTGATCCGAAATTTACTCTATAGCACTATCCTACTTGTGTCAGTTGAGCCAACCAAACTATAAAGAAATAAATGTTATAAAGAAGAAAAAACAATAATTAAATAAAAATATTCACATGAATAACAGAGCTATGCCCTATTTGCAATAATATTTCTAAAACCTTCTGTATACATTTCATGCAATTTTTGACACTATCCCATTTGATTTTAGCCTTAATACCTCAAAGTATATGTTAAGAATATGTAACTTCAGTAGAATCTAAGCTAGAGAAGGGAATGGCAACCCACCCAGTATTCTTGCCTGGAGAATCCCAGGAACAGAGGAGCCTGACAGGTTACAGTCCATAGCGTTGCAAACAGTCAGATATGACTGAGTGATTAACGTAAACACAGCATCATTACCTAAACAGAGTCAACATTCAAATTTCATCTTTCCCAGGAATACTTGAGACTACATGCCATCATTCTGGCCCACTGTCCAAATCATAATCAAGTTATATTTATTTCCCATATCACTTTATTCTCATTCAATTTGAAAATATTTCTCATTTTTTCTTTATCTTTCATGACTGCATTATTAAAGAGTTTAGGATATTTATTGGGTTAAATGTCAAATTTAGGTTTGCCTATATTTTCCTCATGATAATATTCAAGCTATTCATTTTTAGCGAGAATACTACAGAAGTGGTGGTGTGCCTTTCTATGAGCATTGTGTCATGATCTTACCATGCTAACCATTTCCATTCTTGGTAATGCTGACTTTGACCATGGACAGATACTCTGAAACAAATTCTCTGTTTCTCATTAAACTTGCATTGGCTAATTTTAATATCCAGTGATATTAAATCAAATCTTACTATCATTGCTGACAAGCATTATTTTACTAACACCATATTCTATATTTATCATATCATTTATATAATACCCTTATATAACATTTATACATATCCTATATACAAAATAGATTTCACTTCCTATTACTGTATCACTTTATTACCCAATTTATTAATATCATGGTAGACTCAGAGACATTTTATGTAATGGGTATATTATTTTATTATCATTATCTATTTTGGATGATTCTATTATCCCATATTTGGCCAGTATGAGTACCTTCAAGCTGCTTCCACAGAACACTGGCATGTACCCTTTATACCTGGAAAACTTATTTTATGGTACAACAAAATATTGCAAGAACATCGTAAAGTTTCCCTCTTCCAGTTCTTGAGTTAACCATTATTTTCAGGAGCCAATAGAAACATACTACTCAGAAAAGAATATTTTGGTACTAGATGTGTTTTCTGCAATTGGTAGTCATCACATTTAAGTTGTGAAGTGAAGTGAAAAGTGAAAGTGTAGTCTCTCAGTTGTGTTCAATTCTTTGAGACCCATGGACAGTAAGCCACCAGGCTCCTCTGTCCATGGAGTTTTCCAGGCAAGAATCCTGGAGTGAGTAGCCATTCCTTTCTGCAGGGCATCTTCCTGACCCAGGCATTGAATCCAAATCTCCGACATTGCAGGCAGATTCTTTACTGTCTGAGCCAACAGGGAAGCCCCATTCATGCTCTACACATATTTAAATACACGTTTGTGCTATACACATACATATATCAATATTTTTATCCATCATTTTGTGAATTGTTTCTTCATGTATCTACTTATTTATTTTGAATCTTAGTTTTCTCTCATTTCTAGCATTTCTTTATATACTTTCTAAAGTAAACCTAAATTAGTTCTGATTATCTTTTCCATATGACAATTCAGCTTTAACATAGATGTTTTATAATATGTTTCAACTCCTTATGTGTAATTCACCCCTCATAGATTCTCCTAGATATTTATGATTATTATTTTAGTATGAACTTTTGTAACTACATAAATTGTGTTTTTATCAGGATTATATGAAATATAAAAATTACCTTAGGGAGAATTGACATCTTTAGAATGTTTAACTCAATTTCCAAGAATAAGGGATGCCTTTCTATTTTCTGAAATATACATTTTTTCACACACACATACACACACACACACACACACACACACACACACACATATATATTTCATCCATACAGATATTGCCCATTTATTTCAGGTTTATTTCTAAGAATTTTATTTTCTCACTGGCTATTATAGAGTTTTTGTTTCAACAATTTTATCTTCTAACTGGTTACTGTGAAGGTTGTTTATTTCTGTATGTTAATTTTTTACTTTCTACCTCATCATATTATTTATTGTTTGAGTCAGATATATGATAGCTTTTGTTTCATTTATGCTACCATATCCTCTGAAAATAGGAAAAGGCAACTCTTTTTTCTTTGTCTGAAATCTCTGACTTCTCTTGTCTAGTTGCATTGACTAAAACTTCCAGTACAATGTTTACAGTAGTAGAAATAATGGATATCGCTGTCTTATTTTTAATCTCAGTGGATGGATCACTTGTTTTTCAACTAAAATCAAGATTCATGCTTGAGGAATCTGTTGTATCCTATTAAAGAATAATCCTTCAATTCCTATCCTGTGAGTGTTACTATCAACAATGTCTACTGAATTTCATTGGAGTCTTTTTTCTATATCTATGAGAAAAATGATAAGTTGTCTCATTTTTGTTGATTTTTTATCATGGTAAAATATACATTCCATACAGCTTCCATTTTAATCATTTTTAAGTGAACATTCAGTGGCATTAAAAACTTTCACATTATTGTGATAACATCACCACCATTCATCCCCAGAAGTTTTGCATCTTCCCCAGCTAAAACTCTGTACCTGAAAAGTCAAACTGTTAGTTGCTCAGCTCAGTCACGTCCAACTTTTCACGATCCAATGGGCTGTAGCCCTCCAGGCTCCTCTGTCCATGGAATTCTCCAGGCAAGAATACGGGAGTGGGCAGCCATTACCTTCTCCAGGGGATCTTTCTAACCCAGGGATTGAACCCAGGTCTCCTGCATTGTAGGCAAATTCTTTACCATCTGAGTCACATTACTAAAATTACTATTTTAACCACTTTTAAGTGAATAGTCAGTAACGTTAAGAACATTCACATTTTTGTGATACCATAGCTACCATTATCTCCAGAATTTTTTCATCTTTCCCAGATTAACCTCTGTACCTATAAACACTAATATCCCATTTCCCTATCCTTTAAACCCCTGGAAACCATCATTATACTTCCTGTCTCCAGAATTTGACTACTTTATATATCTCATTTGAGTATATAAGTGGAATTACACAATATCTGTTATCTTGTGAAAGGCTAATTCTACTTAGTATAATGTCTCCAATATTTATCCATGTTGTAGCATATGTCCAAATTCCCTTCCTTCTCTAAGACTGAATGATATTCCATCAAATGCATATATCATATTTGCTTAAATTCCATTAATTATTGACAGACACTGTCTTCCAACTTTTAGCTATTATGAACATATGAATACAAATACTTGTTTAATTTTTTAATTTTATTTCTTTGGAGCACATAAAAATAGAATTACTAGATGATATGGCAATTATAGGTTAATTTTTGAGAATCTGCATCCTGGTTTCCACAGTGGCTATAGCATTTTGCATTTCCTCCAACAATGGCAGAGATTTAAATAACTCAACAATGTTGCCAATACTTATTCTCTTTTTCTGTTCTTTTGAGTTTTGTTTTTGTATCCTAATGAGTATAAAATATTATCTCATTGTGGTTTTAAAGATCTCTTTCTTTAAATCTACTATTGTGATGCATAACAGTAATGGATTTACTAATATTAAAACAACCTTGAATTACTGGAGTAAATCCCACCTTATCATGGTTAAAGATTTTTTATGTGGTATTAGATACTAGATCATTTTAATAATATTTAATTTATCAATTTAATTATGTTTGGGCTGAAAATTGAATTTAGCTGCTACAGCTGAGATAAAGGGATGTTTCTGGATGGCAGATGGCAAGAAAAATAAGCAAAAGAAGAAGAATCAAGTCTTTTTTCTCATCTGTTTATTACCTAGTTTCTCCTTTATCTCCCTACTTGATATAACTTCATAGGAAGCCATCTGAGGCTGTATCCCAGTCCCAGGGTCACAGAACAAAGTATAGAAGCTTGGATTTGGAAGCTTTTCCTTAAATTATATATTTATTTTACTCAGTTGCTTAATGTTAATTGTATCTAAAGGCTATTCCTAGCATGGACTTCCCAGGAGGCTCAGTGGTAAAGAATCCGCCTGCCAGTGCAGAAAGAGACAGGTTCAGTCCTGGGTTGGGAAGATCCTCTGGAGTAGGAAATGGCAATCCACTTTAGCATTCTTGCCCGAAAAATCCCATAGACAGGGGAGCCTACCAGGCTATAGTCCATGGGGTTGCAAAAGAGTTGGACATGACTTGGCGACTAAACAACAACAAAAAAATTTCTAATATGTATCTGTGTTTTTTCTCTAAAGTACTGATGTGTTCTAATTGCAGTAAAAATAATGTTTACATGTCTGTTGGGAAGTGAGGAGAAAGTAGACTTTACAGTACTGAAGTGAAAAACCTTAATTTTACAAAGTTTACACTAAAAAAAGATCTTATTAGTTGTTCATTACCTTCATTGTCACAGAAAACATTATTTAAATTATTTTAATAGGTTTTTGAGACATATTTTTCATTACATGTCCAAATTCACTCTTATTTCACAGCTATTATATTGAAAAAAAAAAGATTTCTTTGCTTGAAGCAATAACAATGTTACAGGTTTACTACAAGGAGGAGAAAAAAAAAAAAGAAATAGCCTGCTTTTATCAACTGCAGATGTCCTATGTTCCTTTTGATGCTACTTCTTTTACTCAGTGATTTTCATTTAATTCTTTATAAAATCAGTTGTCTTCCATTCCTTTATTGAAGGTCAAAATGTTCAGGTTTCATCTGAACTTCTCACAAATTTTAAACAGCAGCTCAATTTTAGTCATTTTCAGTGGGCAGAGTAAAGAATACTATGAAAAATCTTGAACTATTTAGAGTTAAATTATACTCTAACTGTAATTTCAAGGTGTTAGCCTTTTGGCACTACTTAACCAGTGGAAAATAAATTCTTCATATGTCCTCATAGCAGTGGCATTTCTGATTTCTATTCTAGTATTCTAAAGAATTACATCTACATTACCAAAGGTAAAAATTAAAAGATTTTCAATTTATATCACAGGAGTAAAACACCCCAACATTTCTTTCTATAATTAAAACAGCCTAAAATAATAAAATAATAAACACATACAAATATACAAGGCATGTGAATCTCACTTAGTCTTACATTTAAGGAAAATATTCACGTTAAAATTATCTGATTTTTCAGTTTCTTATACACCAATATGACTATACAAATAACTGCTTTGTAACAGTGTCAACTAGAATTTTCAGACACACAAACTGATTCATCTCAAGTATTAACTTGAGAGCTTAATGAAAGCAGAGTTTAAAGAGCTGTGTATAAGATTAAAGAAGCACAAGGGTTTGATGACACACTCAGGTACTGGCTTCAGAAAGAAGTCATTACACCCAGAGTCCTAAAGGAGAATGGGGAGAACATAGTATTACCCAGACTTCATGGCTACAAGGAAAAGTGACTGACACCAATTGAAAAACTGTAGAACACAGTCATCTCTAGAATGAGGGTAATGACGGCAGTAAGAACGAGAATACATATATACTGTGTTTCTCTGTTTTTAATTTTCTGCTGAGGCTTTCTGCATATTGAACCTAGGGGTAATCAGAGGGCAAGGAAGTCTACCATGGTGATATAATATGTAGTGATTTGATTTAAACCCTAAGTATTTCATTTTGGTGGATACTAATGTAAATGGTTCCAAATTGCCTTGATTCATGGCCGTAACATTCCAGGTTCCTATGCAATATTGCTCTTTACAGCATCAGAACTTGCTTCTATCACCAGCCACATCCACAACTGAGTATTGTTTTTGCTTTGGCTCCATCCCTTCATCCTTTCTGGAGTTATTTCTCCACTGATCTCTATTAGCATATTGGGCACCTACCGATTGGGGAGTTCCTCTTTCAGTATCCTATCATTTTGCCTTTTCATACTGTTCATGGGGTTCTCAAGGCAAGAATACTGAAGTGGCTTGCCATTCCCTCCATGAATCAAGGCAAATTGGAAGTGGTAAAACAGGAGATGGCAAGAGTGAATGTTGACATTCTAGGAATCAGCAAACTAAAATGGACTGGAATGGGTGAATTTAACTCAGATGACCATTATATCTACTACTGTGGGCAGGAATCCCTTAAAAGAAATGGAGTAGCCATCATGGTCAACAAAAGAGTCTGAAATTCAGTACTTGGGTGCAATCTCAAAAATAACAGATTGATTTCTGTTTGTTTCCAAAGCAAACCATTCAATGTAATCTAAGCCTATGCCCCAACCAGTAACGCTGAAGAAGCTGAACAGTTCTATGAAGACCTACAAGACCTTTTAGAACTAACACCCAAAAAAGATGTCCTTTTCATTATAGGGGACTGGAATGCAAAAGTAGGAAGTCAAGAAACACCTGGAGTAACAGGCAAATTTGGCCTTGGAGTACAGAATGAAGCAGGGTAAAGGCTAATATAGTCTTGCCAAGAGAACACACTGGTCATAGCAAACACCCTCTTCCAACACAAGAGAAGATTCTACCCATGGACATCACCAGATGGTCAATATCGAAATCAGACTGATTATATTCTTTGCAGCCAAAGATGGAGAAGCTCTATACAGTCAGCAAAAACAAGACCAGGAGCTGACTGTGGCTCAGATCATGAATTCCTTATTGCCAAATTCAGACTGAAACTGAAGAAAGTAGGGAAAACCACTAGACCATTCAGGTATGACCTAAATCAAATCCCTTATGATTATACAGTGGAAGTGAGAAATATATTTAAGGGACTAGATCTGATAGACAGAGTGCCTGATTAACTATGGACGGAGGCTCGTGACACTGTACAGGAGACAGGGATCGAGACCATCCCCAGGGAAAAAAATGCAAAAAGGCAAAATGGTTGTCTGAGGAGACCTTACAAATAGCTGTGAAAAGAGGAGAAGAAAAAAGCAAAGGAGAAAAGGAAAGATAGTCCCCTTTGAATACAGAGTTCCAAAGAATAGCAAGGAGAGATAAGAAAGCCTTCCTCAGCGATCAGTGCAAAGAATAGAGGAAAACAACAGAATGGGAAAGACTAGAAATCTCTTCAAGAAAATTAGAGATACCAAGGAAACATTTCATGCAAAGTGGGCTCGATAAAGGACAGATATGGTATGGACCTAAGAGAAGCAGTAGATATTAAGAAGAGCTGGCAAGAATACACACAGAAGAACTGTACAAAAAAGATCTTAACGACCCAGATAATCACAGTGGTGTGATCACTCACCTAGAGCCAGACATCCTGGAATGTGAATGCAAGTGGGCCTTAGAAAGCATCACTATGAACAAAGCTAGTGGAGGTGATGGAATACCAGTTGAACTATTTCAAATCCTGAAAGATGATGCTGTGAAAGTGCTGCACTCAATATGCCAGCAAATTTGGAAAACTTAGCATTGGCCACAGGACTGGAAAAGGCCAGTTTTCATTCCAATCCCTAAGAAAGGCAATCCTAAAGAATGCTCAAACTACCGCACAATTGCACTCATCTCACACGCTAGTAAAGTAATGCTCAAAATTCTCCAAGCCAGGCCTCAGCAATATGTGAACCAAGAACATCCAGATGTTCAAGGTGGTTTTCGAAAAGGCAGAGGAACCAGAGATCAAATTGCCAACATCCGCTGGGTCATTGAAAAAGCAAGCGAGTTCCAGGAAAACATCTATTTCTGCTTTATTGACTATGCCAAAGCCTTTTTATGGATCACAATAAACTGTGGAAAATTCTTCAAGAGATGGGAATACCAGACCACTTGACCTGCCTCTTGAGAAACCTATATGCAGGTCAGAAAGCAACAGTTAGAACTGGACATGGAACAACAGACTGCTTCCAAATAGGAAATGGAATATATCAAGGCTGTATATTGTCACCCTGCTATTTAACTTATATGCAGAGTACATCATGAGAAACGCTGGGCTGGAAGAAGCACTAGCTGAAATCAAGATTGCCCAGAGAAATATCAATAAGCTCAGATATGCAGATGACACCACCCTTATGGCAGAGAGTGAAGAAGAACTAAAAAGCCTCTTGATAAAAGGGAAAGAGGAGACTGAAAAAGTTGGCTTAAAGCTCAACATTTAGAAAACTAAGATCATGGCATCAGGTCCCATCACTTCATGGGAAACAGATGTGGAAACAGTGTCAGAGCTTATTTTTTTGGGCTCCAAAATCACTGCAGATGGTGATTTCAGACATGAAATTAAAAGATGCTTACTCCTTGGAAGGAAAGTTATGACTAACCTAGATCGCATATTAAAAAGCAGAGACATTACTTTGCCAACAGAGGTCTGTCTAGTCAAGGCTATGCTTTTTCCAATGGTCATGTACGGATGTGAGAGTTGGACTGTGAAGAAGGCTGAGCACCGAAGAACTGATGCTTTTGGACTGTGGTGTTGGAGAAGATTCTTGAGAGTCCCTTGGACTGCAAGGAGATCAACCAGTCCATCCTAAAGGAGATCAGTCCTGGGTGTTCACAGAAAGGACTGATGCTGAGGCTGAAACTCCAATAATTTGGCCACCTCATTCGAAGAGTTGACTCATTGGAAATGACCCCGATGCTGGGAGAGACTGGGGGCAGGAGGAGAAGGGGAAGACAGGATGAGATGGCTGGATGGCATCATGGACTCGATGGATATGAATTTGAGTAAACTCTGGGAGCTGGTGATGGACAGGGGGCCCTGGCGTGCTGCCATTCATGGGGTCGCAAAGAGTTGGACACGACTGAGTGAATGAACTGAACTGAATGTAAATGGTACTGTACTTTTAAATTCAAAGTCCACTTGTTCACTGTTAGTGTATAGGAAAGTGACTGACTTATTTTAAATAGTCCTTCAAAGCTATGCATTTACTCTTGCCACCTCAAAATTAAAACAAAATAATAAAGCCACCCAGTCCACAATCTAGCATAAAGGAAAACTATGAAACAATGTAAATGACTGCAGTTCAGCTACCAGCAACAGCAATGAATAAATCTCACAAACAATATTGAATGAAATAAAGCAACAGAAAAAATCATATACTTCTGATACATTTACATAAATTTCAAAACAGGCAAAACTAGCACATATGTTTAAAAGTGAAGAGAAGGTTTAACTCTTGGAAAGATACTTTAGAGAGCAAGCAGATGCACATGTCCGGCTCTCTGAGATATGGATACACTGTTTTGCCATTTAGGTGGTAAAAGCGTTTGTATCTATATATGATACATGAAAAACTAACATTTGTATAATACACTTATGTACATTTTAAAGCCAAATTCCATTCGACTTTATTCACTATTTCTGAAGGTATTTTTCAGTATAAAGAATTTTCAGCATATCCATGGCATTTACCCATTTGATGAGATTCTCTGCCAGTAAAGGGTTATTTTCCCTCATCTTTCCTTATTGTAAAATGTAAATGCTCTTTCAAGATAGGAGTGAAAAGAACCACTTGAGGGAATAATTATAGTAAAGTAAAAATCTCAATTTTGCAGTGAGGTAATTTATAATGTTAATTAACTTACATTTTCATAATGTTTCTATTGATTTTTTCTGGACTCTCAGAAGCAAAACACATAATAGTATTTCTAATTTACTTGCACATTTGCATTTAATAAAAATATAATACTTCTCCTTATATCACTAGGTAAATAGTTGTGTTTGATTTTTATTTCTATGCACTACACTCTTTCAGGTAAAAATTGATTACATGGGCTTGTTTGTTTCAATTATCCTGATACACACTAAATTGAAGCAATGTTTAATGTTGTTTTTCTTGCTTGCTTTTCATTTACTTTTAAAAACACAATACATGAAATGGGGAAATCTATTCTTCAGATGCTACTCAGAATAATTTAGCAAACACAAAATATTATTTTACTCTTGTAAGGCACTACAAAAAATGTAAATTCATTTTTAACATAGCATAATGCAGTTCAATTATTGTAGCTAGAACTAGCAAGAGTATAGAGAAAAGAAACAGCAAACAATTTACAGTTTAAATGACACAATATCACAGAGACTTTTTAAAAGCACCGTTCTCTCTGTGCCTGAATCGCTAGAATTTAATTAACCTCCTCCAGGAAATTTTTAGAAGCGCAAGAAATGCTAGTTTTTACTTCATTTTTTAATATTATTTTTTCCTTCCTGCCAGTAACCTCTGAGTAAATAGAAAGCCAAAAAAGACCTCAGGTATAAATTTTAAGTATGGTGGCACCGAGCCTGTAAGCTGGAATTCCAACCTCATATGTTAGGTGGGATAATGACCTCTGCCTACCTCCAATTCCAGGGGAGCTCGCAGGTGGCGTAGCATCCTCAGGAAAGAACGGAGAACCGGACGCAGTGAGACCTGAGAACTGAGCCCTGAAGGACCACGGAGGAAGGACAGCCGAGGGGGCCACGGCCGGAGGGTGGGCTGCCTGCGCCGCCTCTTCTGTCCCCCAGCAAGTCCCTCTTCGAAGCATCCTTATTCTTCGTGGCTGCCTCTGTCTTCTCTCGCCGTCTGTTGCTGAGAGAGCACCTGGGAACCTCCATGGTGGCCACAAGAAGAACGCTGAGCACCCTTCAGCAGGTAGGGGCCTCGTCCTGCGCCCCCTGGGGAGGTGGGAGGTGGAGTGGGGCGGGGTTCCCGGTAGGCTCCGCTCTCGCCCCTCAAGCCCCACAATCCCCCGGGGCGGCGCGAAGACCTCGTCTCAGAGCCGTGGAAGCTGTGGGAGGAGAGCATGGGAGGACGCGACCACAGGCCCACCAGAAAACTGCCCAGGCCTGTGGAAGGTTCCTCACGGCCTCCCTGTCCTCGGAATGTACGTTCTGCCCAGCATTCCCATAGCCAGCGCCTTTTCTAGGTCAAGCTTTGTGAGAGTAGGGTGCTGAGACCTCCCCGACGGTGCAGTGACTGACTAACCCCGTTAAGGCCTCCATGTACCCTGAGATGCTGACGGGCAGGGCTGACAGCTAGCTGCTTGTCTTGCAGCCGCTAAAGACAGGCCTGGTGAGTTCCTTTGCTGATTTAAGCTGCCGTCTACCACCTAGAGTGGGCCCCCTCTTTTTTGGGCCTTTCTCTGCCCTGGAGGTCGGGTTGTGAACCCACAGAATCCCCTAATCTGGTGTCTCTTGTTTCCAACTGTTAATTTTCTCAGTGTTTTCAACTGTTAATTTTTTTTTTTTTAACAGACAGACAATAAGGAAAAAAATAGCATGTTGCCACTTCAGAAGTGTGCAAAGTCACAATAAAATAGGGTTAGTAATACAATGTAAATATTAAATTTATGGGTCCCTAAGGGGGGGGTGGGGAAAGCGTACCTGGTGAGGAAGGATGTAGACACATGAATCTCATTCACTCCCTGGTTCTGCCACTAACAAGGCCCATTACTCTGCCTGAGCTATTTAAATTCATTGGCAAAAGTATTTAATGATAGTGTTTTAAAAGCATAATGTTAGTTAATATGTGCAACTTAAATCAGTGCCTGCAACAAATAAATGCTATATATTGCAGCTATAATTAGTTTGTTGTCCAAATACTTTATAAAGTAAGAGGAAAATAAGCTTTATTCTCTTTAAAAAGAGAAAAAAAATCATGACCAAGACCTGAAGTCAGGGTTCTTTTATCTATTTGTGCTTTTCTGTGACCTTGATAAAGGCATAAATTCGCTAAGGCCTATTTTGCATCTATTTGAAAAGTATAATTTCAGAGGAACCCTAAGATGATGATATCTAATAATCAAATGTTTTAAATGAAAGAATTAGAATGTTATTGAATTTCACTTCTAGTATCAATTTGCTAATTTTTACAAGCAAACAGTGTTTAAAATGTATAAAATGAATGTTTAGTTATCCTGTGAGGATACTTTCACACACTCAATTTTCGGTTTCTTTTCTACTTAAATCTTAATATAAACATTAGGGGATAAATATAATTCTCATTATGTTATAAAGTTCAGGAAATAGTCCAACAGTGATAATCAGTAAATTGATTATATTGATTGTAACAAAAAGTGGTAGTGAACTGCAGCAAAATCATAATCAAATATAGGCATGAGTGCATGCTAAGACACTTCAGTCATGTCGGACTCTTTGCGACCCTATGGACTGTAGCCCCACCAGGCTCCTCTGTCCATGGGAATTCTGTAGGGAAGAATACTAGAGCGGGTTGCTATGACCTCCTTCAGGGAATCTTCCCAACCCAGGAATTGAATTCCTGTCCCTTATGTCTCCTGCATTGGCAGGCAGATTCTTTACCTCTAGCATCACTTGGGAATGGGAAGCCCCAAATATAAGCATACTTTGCATCATTGTGTTTCACTTTATTCACAAAATGTGTTTATTACAAATGAAGGTTTGTGGTAACCTTGTGTAAAGCAAATCTATCAGCCCCATTTTTTTTCAGCAGCATTATTTTTTAGTTAAGGTATGTACATTTTTTTTAGACATAATGCTATTGTACACTTGTTAAACTTTTTCAATGTAAACAACTTTATATACCCTGGGAAACAACCAAAGTTATGTGACTCGCTTCATTGTGATGGTCTAAAACCAAACCTGAGGTATGCCTGTAATTAAAACCTGCCCGTAGAAAAAATTGAAATATTTATAGATTACCCTAGTAGGAGTGATATAAGCTGTTATTGGTAAGGCTGCTACAGTTAATTTTTTGGCAGTAGTTATCCTTTTAATGGGCTTCCCACATGACTCAGTGGTAAAGAATCCACCTACTAATGCAGGAGAGTCGGATTCAATCTCTGGGTCAGGAAGATTCCCTGGAGTAGGAAATGGCAACCTACTCCAGTATTCTTGCCTGGAAAATTTTATGGACAGAGGAGCCTGGCAAACTGAAGTCCATGGGGTCACAACTATTCTGACGTGACTGAACAGCTGAGCACCATCTTCTATAATAGTGCCATAACACTGAGTTAGTGAGTACTGAATCAGTTCTCCTACAGGAAAAACAGGGCTAGGTTCCTGTGAGCCTCTAGTCACCATGTTTTATCAACTGATCAATACATAATCTCATTTTATGTATGTTTCTCTTTTCAAACACTTTATTTAACACATATATTTATTCATTAACATTGAATTAACCTCCAACAGCTCTGTAACTCATGCCTGAACAAAACTTATCTTAGGCACCTATCTTCCCTGTAAGACACATCATAGCCTTGGGAACACTAGACAGGACTTCAGCACTATGCTTCAGGGGCATTTTAAACACTGAAATCATATTTAAAAAGCACAAGAATGTAAAAATATGGCATTAAATCTAGCACAGAAGGGACACTTGTGTACAGCATGAGAACTGAAACAAGAAGCAGAGCACCACCTTGTTTCACCTCAGTTGGGAACAAGTGATTCAAAGTTTTCAATACTGAGCATATCTGTGAATAACTGTGAAAGTGCAGTAAAAACTGATGTTCCAGATATTAAGACATTTTAACAAGTGAGAAGATTTGTAAATATGGAATCTGCTAGTGAAAATGTTGAACTATATTTTATGCCATGTTTCAGATTGTTATTTCAAAGATGCTATTTTACCAGATTGTTATTTCAGAGATGCTATTTTACCCTTTTGCACACAAAAACATAAAGCTAAGGCATAAACATAATAAATATATAAGTATAACTATAATACATATTATGATTTTGAGCCATTTCTGCCCAGGTCTTCAGATTTGTCATTTTGCCATTTTACTAAGGTTAGCATTGACGCTCATCCATGAATTTGTTTTGGTTCACCCCTCTGAATTTTGGGATCTCAAACTGTTCTATAGAATTATCCACCTGAGAGTTGACCACAATTTAGCTGAATCTTCCCCACAGCTTCTTTATAGCTGTTCTAGTCAGTATACAAATGTGGGGGATATATGGGATGTTATGTAAGCATTCTTGCCATAGATCCCCCCAGTCACTTACACATTATATTATTTCCTGCATAACACATTTGGCCTTTCAGCTTCACCATTATGAATCTGGAAAATAAACCAATTAGGTAGAGCACTCTGTTCATTCTCTGCCCATTTCTCTGACCTTGACTATTCTTGTGTATTGTTACCCAAGAGAAATAAATACACAAACAGCCTGTATACACATTGAGAATTTTCATGAGACATTTTAATTATTAAATTTTTGTTACCTTGATTGATAAAGTCAAGTGATATAAAGACTCTAGTCATCAATATCTTTGAAGTGATATCATAAACTTTATGGTTAGCTTTGCCCTAGAAAAAAAGAAAATAAAAAATACCTAAGGCTTTACATTGAGAAGACCTGAAAATAATCACCAAGTCTATAAAAATAATATTCTTAGTGCAAAGATTATGATTTCAAAATGACATTATAAGAAGAGATTTGATTACCTCAAGTTACTGAGAATATTGTACTATGTTAAACTAGAGAATCTGTATCCATTTATGTTTTATATTTAGGCCTACAATCCTACTGACATTGATTTTTTGTGTGCAGTGTCAGGGAAGGGTAATGGCATATTATGTTCTCATAAATATGTCAATATTTAATTGGCCATGCACAATTTAATGAAAACACCAGCAATCAAAAGATATGGTCAGCAAGCCTAATCTGTTTTTGTATAACCTATGAGCTAAGAAAAGTTTTGTATTTTTCAAAAGTTGTAGAAAGTTTAAAAAAAGCAAAAAGATAATATTTTGCAACATGAAAATTGTATGACTAAATTTATTTATTCATTAATACAGTTTTATTGCCATATATACCTAAGCCCTTTTGTGGACATCTTATCTTTTGATATTTTCAGATTGAATTGAATCACTGTAATAGAGACTGTGTGGTCTGCAGAACCTAAAATGTTTATTATTTGGCACCTCATAGAAAAAGTTGGCTGATTCCTTGGAAATATTCACTTTCTTATTGTACTGCAGTCACTTCCGACAAAAATCAAGTGACCAATATATGGTCAGATATATGATTCAGCTGTCTGAGTGACTCATTTTTCTGTGGTGCCTGTCTTTGCACCAAAAATGCACTTGGCAAATTACTGTAACTTAATAATGTATCTTCATATATCAAAGTATAATTTCTCCAGTTGTGTTTATAGCGCTGTTTTTGGGTCTTTCCTTTTTATAGTTTTTATCAATTTTTGTACCAATATGTTGATTTTTTCACAATATAGCTCCTTACTAGAATTGCATTAAAGTATGTATCAATCTGTGGAAAATGTGTATATATATATATATATATATATATATATATATATACACACACACACACACATATATATATATATATATATATATATGATAATAAGACTTCTAACACATGGCCATTAAATATTCTTTTATTAAATTAGCTTTCAATTTCTCTCAATATTTAAGAAAATTTAGTGTAGATATCTTACATATCTTTTATTATATCAGTCTATCTATTTGATTTTATCCTACTGTGAGAATATGTTAATGTTTTTTTCCTGCTGTTGGAGTAATTTGGAAATATATTTTGAATTCCCTATATACAATATTTTGCCTACAAATATTGACTTTTTATTACCCGATACCAACACTTATAATTTTAATTTTATTTACTTGGCCTTTGTTGAAATGACTTTCTAGGCCCAAGATTGAGTTACTCCTACCTCTAATAACACATCAGCAAAACAAAACATTTATGTTCCTATAAATGCTTGCCTTGGCCAGAAACGCGATACACCCAGTCAGCCCATCATCAAACACCAAGCCAATTCTCAGCCTTCTCACCTGAACAAGGCTGACTATGTGGTCCCAGCCAATCAGATATTTTCTGTTTCATTTTTTGTTAACATTTATCCTATAATAACTTCCTGTCTTCCATCTCATTTTGCAGTTACTCAAAAGGAGACTGTCCACTTCATGATGTGTTAAATAAAATTTGTTTGCATTACCTAAACAGTTTATTCTTATCATTTTAACAGTTTTTGGAGATAAGAAATGGGATCTAAGTGCTAATGGCTTGCAAAATAAGACACACAGGTCAGCTGCCACAGAATCCTTTGAGTTCACTGATCCTCTAGACCTTACCAAGGGCCTTGGGTAAGTCACTGTTGGATTTGAGTTCTACTTGTTGCATGTGACTCTGCTATTCAAAAAAACTTTATTTAAAAAACATATATATATAGGTAGTGAGAGAGAGAGAGAATGTATGTGAGAGAGGGAGAAATAGATACTGTTTTCAGAAAGAATATGGGGTAGTAGTTATATTGAAGTCCACTGGGTGGCAGCCATTAGGGGCCTCATAAAGCCTCTAGGTTAAGTACACAGCAAAAACAGTAAACAGATGGGGAACTTGGGAAAATAAGATGAGATCCGGAATATTTTGACCATCAAAATTAAAACCTAAATAGGCACAGGCCAGACAATTAAAATACATTAGGGCTTCTGTCACTATAAAGAAGCCTTCAAGTGAAAGGGGTAATAGATTTATTCTAATAGGACTCTCAGAAGCCAAAGTCACAAAATCGGTGGACATGGCTGGAGTACTTAAAAGCTGTTAATGTGTTCTCCGTGTAACTGTAAGACTCTTATGCTGAAATAGATTGGTCATGGAATGGATTAGATTGACACGTGGTCACTAGCGAATCTTAAGAAAATCTCTGTGTAATGAAATAGTGTAAAACACCATGAAATCCTCAACTCAGTGGCACATCCTTAGTTTGGTTCTGAGGATTTGAAGGTTTAGTTAAAGAAATAAGATCCTTAAGTTTCAAAAAACTGAGTGTGCACTTGCTTATTTTATGTCTAAGAACTGTAGTCCTGGAAGCTGTAGATATCTACAAATATGGTAAAATCTTACTAAGACAATCTAGAATTACAGTGGCCATTATGGGAATAGTCTAAGTAGATGAAATAATTCATTTGAAAAGTTTACTTAAAAGCAGGAGCTCAAAAATAAAACATATGGGATAACTGTTTTATTTGGTATGCAGAAGTCTTCAAATGGCCTCAAGATTCCAAATAGCTTCTTTGAAAGATTCCCTACAAAAAGCTAATGAAAAATTAAAGATATAAAAGGTACCTAAAGCCAGTGATTATAAGACTCACCCATTCTTTATCTGAATTGCCTTTCCACTTTGAAGGGACCATCAGAATGTAAACAAAAGCTCACCATATTAGTAATCTGACAACTGCAATAGCTCCACTGCCAGAAACCCAAAGCAATGACTGGGCCTCCCTCATGACACTTTCATAAGAGCCCATCATCAAAATACTGGTCCAGAAAATGGTGTCTCATTTGCAATCAACTGGTATACTAGAAAAAATTGTCCTTGAAGATTTTATGCAAATCCTTTCACACCAATTTTTATACCCTTATATCTACCCTTGCAGGAAACCCCCCACTTGGACCCGTCCTAGGGTAGATGAGATCCCAAGGAATTCTTCAGTAACTGCTACCAGTTACTACCTTAAACAACCTAGGGGAAACTAAAACTAAAATTAATGGAAAACCTTGCCAAATTCTGGTAGACACAGGAGCTACACTCTTTTCTTTTTTTTTTTTTTTTAATTTTTATTATTATTTTTTTTTTCCAGTGGGTTTTGTCATACATTGCTATGAATCAGCCATGGATTTACATGTATTCCCAATCCCGATCCCCCCTCCCACCTCCCTCTCCACCCGATTCCTCTGGGTCTTCCCAGTGCACCAGGCCGGAGCACTTGTCTCGTGCATCCCACCTGGGCTGGTGATCTGTTTCACCATAGTTAGTATACATGCTGTTCTTTTGAAATATCCCACCCTCACATTCTCCCAGAGAGTTCACAAGTCTGTTCTGTATTTCTGTGTCTCTTTTTCTGTTCTGCATATAGGGTTATCGTTATCACCTTTCTAAATTCCATATACATGTGTCAGTATGCTATAATGTTCTTTATCTTTCTGGCTTACTTCACTCTGTATAATGGGCTCCAGCTTCATCCATCTCATTAGGACTGGTTCAAATGAATTCTTTTTAACGGCTGAGTAATATTCCATGGTGTATATGTACCACAGCTTCCTTATCCATTCATCTGCTGATGGGCATCTAGGTTGCTTCCATGTCCTGGCTATTATAAACAGTGCTGCGATGAACACTGGGGTGCACGTGTCTCTTTCAGATCTGGTTTCCTCAGTGTGTATGCCCAGAAGTGGGATTGCTGGGTCATATGGCAGTTCTATGTCCAGTTTTTTAAGAAATCTCCACACTGTTTTCCATAGCGGCTGTACTAGTTTGCATTCCCACCAACAGTGTAAGAGGGTTCCCTTTTCTCCACACCCTCTCCAGCATTTATTGCTTGTAGACTTTTGGATAGCAGCCATCCTGACTGGCGTGTAATGGTACCTCATTGTGGTTTTGATTTGCATTTCTCTAATAATGAGTGATGTTGAGCATCTTTTCATGTGTTTGTTAGCCATCTGTATGTCTTCTTTGGAGAAATGTCTGTTTAGTTCTTTGGCCCATTTTTTGATTGGGTCATTTATTTTTCTGGAATTGAGCTGCAGGAGTTGCTTGTATATTTTTGAGGTTAATCCTTTGTCTGTTTCTTCATTTGCTATTATTTTCTCCCAATCTGAGGGCTGTCTTTTCACCTTACTTATAGTTTCCTTTGTAGTGCAAAAGCTTTTAAGTTTCATTAGGTCCCATTTGTTTAGTTTTGCTTTTATTTCCAATATTCTGGGAGGTGGGTCATAGAGGATCTTGCTTTGATTTATGTCGGAGAGTGTTTTGCCTATGTTCTCCTCTAGGAGTTTTATAGTTTCTGGTCTTACATTTAGATCTTTAATCCATTTTGAGTTTATTTTTGTGTATGGTGTTAGAAAGTGTTCTAGTTTCATTCTTTTACAAGTGGTTGACCAGTTTTCCCAGCACCACTTGTTAAAGAGGTTGTCTTTTTTCCATTGTATATCCTTGCCTCCTTTGTCAAAGATAAGGTGTCCATAGGTTCGTGGATTTATCTCTGGGCTTTCTATTCTGTTCCATTGATCTATATTTCTGTCTTTGTGCCAGTACCATACTGTCTTGATGACTGTGGCTTTGTAGTAGAGTCTGAAGTCAGGCAGGTTGATTCCTCCAGTTCCATTCTTCTTTCTCAAGATTACTTTGGCTATTCGAGGTTTTTTGTATTTCCATACAAATTGTGAAATTCTTTGGTCTAGTTCTGTGAAAAATACCGTTGGTAGCTTGATAGGGATTGCATTGAATCTATAGACTGCTTTGGGTAGAATAGCCATTTTGACAATATTAATTCTTCCAATCCATGAACACGGTATGTTTCTCCATCTGTTTGTGTCCTCTTTGATTTCTTTCATCAGTGTTTTATAGTTTTCTATGTATAGGTCCTTTGTTTCTTTAGGTAGATATACTCCTAAGTATTTTATTCTTTTTGTTGCAATGGTGAATGGTATTGTTTCCTTAATTTCTCTTTCTGTTTTTTCATTGTTAGTATATAGGAATGCAAGGGATTTCTGTGTGTTAATTTTATATCCTGCAACTTTACTATATTCATTGATTAGCTCTAGTAATTTTCTGGTAGAATCTTTAGGGTTTTCTATGTAGAGGATCATGTCATCTGCAAACAGTGAAAGTTTTACCTCTTCTTTTCCTATCTGGATTCCTTTTACTTCTTTTTCTGCTCTGATTGCTGTGGCCAGCACTTCCAACACTATGTTGAATAGTAGTGGTGAGAGTGGGCACCCTTGTCTTGTTCCTGATTTCAGGGGAAATGCCTTCAATTTTTCAATCAACTTCACCTTTTTCTCAAGTGCACACGGAACATTCTCCAGAATAGATCACATCCTGGGCCATAAATCTGGTCTTGGAAAATTCAAAAAAATTGAAATCATTCCAGTCATCTTTTCTGACCACAGTGCAGTAAGATTAGATCTCAATTACAGGGAAAAAATTGTTAAAACTTCAAACATATGGAGGCTAAATAACACGCTTCTGAATAACCAACAAATCATAGAAGAAATCAAAAAAGAAATCAAAATATGTATAGAAATGAATGAAAATGAAAACACAACAACCCAAAACCTATGGGACACTGTAAAAGCAGTGCTAAGGGGAAGGTTCATAGCATTACAGGCTTACATCAAGAAACAGGAAAAAAACCAATTAAATAACCTAACTCTACACCTAAAGCAATTAGAGAAGGAAGAAATGAAGAACCCCAGAGTTAGCAGAAGGAAAGAAATCTTAAAAATCAGGGCAGAAATAAATGCAAAAGAAACTAAAGAGACCATAGCAAAAATCAACAAAGCTAAAAGCTGGTTTTTTGAAAAAATAAACAAAATTGACAAACCATTAGCAAGACTCATTAAGAAACAAAGAGAGAAAAACCAAATTAACAAAATTAGAAATGAAAATGGAGAGATCACAACAGACAACACAGAAATACAAAGGATCATAAGAGACTACTACCAGCAGCTCTATGCCAATAAAATGGACAACTTGGATGAAATGGACAAATTCTTAGAAAAGTATAACTTTCCAAAACTGAACCAGGAAGAAATAGAAGATCTTAACAGACCCATCACAAGCAAGGAAATCGAAACTGTCATCAAAAATCTTCCAGCAAACAAAAGCCCAGGACCAGATGGCTTCACAGCCGAATTCTACCAAAAATTTAGAGAAGAGCTAACACCTATCTTACTCAAACTCTTCCAGAAAATTGCAGAAGAAGGTAAGCTTCCAAACTCATTCTATGAGGCCACCATCACCCTAATTCCAAAACCAGACAAAGATGCCACAAAAAAAGAAAACTACAGGCCAATATCACTGATGAACATAGATGCAAAAATCCTTAACAAAATTCTAGCAAACAGAATCCAACAACATATTAAAAAAATCATACACCATGACCAAGTGGGCTTTATCCCAGGAATGCAAGGATTCTTTAATATCCGCAAATCAATCAATGTAATACACCACATTAACAAATTGAAAGATAAAAACCATATGATTATCTCAATAGATGCAGAGAAAGCCTTTGACAAAATTCAACACTCATTTATGATTAAAACTCTCCAAAAAGCAGGAATAGAAGGAACATACCTCAACATAATAAAAGCTATATATGACAAACCCACAGCAAGCATCACCCTCAATGGTGAAAAATACACTCTTTTCTTTAAAGCTACTTGCTCTAGAGCCTGCAGATGGGATCCTGGGAGAACTGGCAAAAGCCAGTAAACGATGAGAATTAATACAATCAGTTCTTCCTCGTCTCTGCAGTGCCTGGTCAAGAAAGGAAGGTAAACTTTTCATGTGCATATTCCATCCCAGATCCAGACTCCTGTGAATCTGGCTTTTAACTGCCTATTGGTTGAGCATCCTTACTCTCCAGGGACAGCTATTGCTTTCTTGTTTGCCTCCTTTTATATTCTGAGAACTTGCCTTGGCTCTCTGCCTGCATGGGGCACTCAGGTTGTTTGTTCTTGTGTACACAAGCAGTTCAACCCTCAGATTGGGGGCCCAAAAATATGGTCAGACAGTCATGTGGATTGTTTTCTATTTGCGGCTAGGGTCTTGCTCTCTGTTGCCAGCTCTCAGTGGAATTGTCTTTCTTTTGGGTATCTTTTTTGAGTGTTTCTGGATCTTGGAAGGATGGCATCTTTTTCACCCTCTTAGGATAAACCCTTTCTACCCATGGAGTCACTCAGCACTGCAAAAAATATTTGCTACTTGTACTGACTGAAGCCTGACAAGTTATGAGAGGATTTTAAAAAAATTTATTGGCATATATTCGATTTGTAATGTTATGTTAGTTTCAAGTATGCAGCAAAGTGACTCAGTTATGCATGTACATATATCCACTCTTTTAAGATTATTTTCCAATATAGGCTGTTACAGAGTATTGAGTCGAGTTCCCTGTGCTGTACAGTAGGTTTTTATTTGTTATCTGTTTTATATATAGAAGTTTGTATGTGTCAATCCCACTCTCCCAATTTATTCCTACCTGCTTTTAGTTTTATGTAGCTCTGTAGTAGAAAATTGGCTAGCTTGGAAGCTGATATTCAGAGCCTTACAGAAACCTTGTTTTTAGGTTTTCTCTGCTAACCTCAGTGAAACTATATGCCCGGAGGGAGAGTGAAACATTTGAAAGACACATAGCTCTAAATGTAGAATATAGGAATCATGTCATTTCTATCTGTTAGCAAACTGAAATTTAAATGACTTTTGTATTCCTGTAAATGCTTCCCTTCACCAGAAATGTAGTATATCCAAATCAATTCATCCCCAAACACTAAGCCAACTGTGATCGTTCTCACCCAAACCGGATTGACTGTGTGGCCTCAGACAATCAGATATTTCCTTTTTGTCTCTTCCTTGTTCTTCAACCTTGTCTTATGAAAGCTTCCTGCCTTCTACCCATGCAGTTCTCCAAAAGAACACTGTTCATGTCAAGAAGTATTTGTTACAGTTTGTTTTCATCACCTAAATAATTTCCTTTAATCATTTTTAACACCTGATTAATCTGACTAATGTCTCTAGGACATCTTGGATATGGCGAGTATCATTTTCTCATTCTTAATGTCAGGGCAAAAGTTTTCAATATTTTTATATTTGTTTTGTTGTAGGGATCATTTATGAAATTGGAACTGTCTTTTCTATTCTTGTCCTTCTAGATTTAATCATAAATTGATGTTTATTTTAATATTATATTTCATGTATTGCTATGCTCATATGGTTTTTCTCCTTTTTTAATTAATGTTTTGAACTATTTTTTTAAATATCACATACATATCATGCAAACTAACTTAATTAAACAAACAAAAAACATATAAGATAGTCAAGTAAATAAGTGGAAGGAAATCTCTTATACTTCTAACTAATGCTACCTCATTGTGTTATACCTTAGGAACAGTTTCCTGAAGAGATGGGAAGCTATCTAAGGTTTTGATATATAGTGATTTTAGATCTTCTAAAAGTATATCCAACCTGTGTGCCTGGATCTATCTTTCTCTTGTGTACAAAAAATCACATTTTCCGTATTATCTGACCAGTTCTTCAAATTTCTCTGTGACAAGACTGAAATTAGTTAATTAAAATAAGAAGAACTGGGAGGGTTTCTACTAGTCCCTTAAAATGGCAAAAATATCAATTTACCTACCTAAGTACGTGTTACCTGATTATACAAGATTGGAATAATACAGGGTTATAAAAATGATTCATAGTATTGTGTGTCCAAATTACTTAGAATTAGTATTGAGTTGTCATTTTTTTTGTAGATCCTTAAGAAGATTTTATTTACAGATTATTTGTGCATTTGAAAGATAATTTTGATACCTATTATGTGTCTGGGAAACTTTTAATCACTAGGGATACAAGACCCACGTCATAGACCTTAGAGTGTGGACATAGATATGATATCTTTATTTATCTTCTAAGCTAAACTTCAGACCTCAATTTTATACTTCTAAATTTCAACTCTTAAATATTACCAGTCTAAAGTTTTTAAAAAAAAGCATTTCATTAGTGGAAATGGATACTTTTTCTATAGGTAAATTCATTTTGTTCTACAAAAGAAATCTCTTTCCTTATTTTCCTCAGACAAATTGACATTCTCCAAACTTTTACATCCCCTTTCTTCTCAATTTGTTAGATTCAGAGGACTTAAGTGAAAGAAGGCTTTATCAAATAAAACTCATAGGTAGTAGTATATGTGAGAAAGCTCATAAATCTCTCTCAGATCTCAGCACCATAGTATGATGGATAGAAAACCATGCACAGATCCAGGGGTGTCAGAGGTCAAGCAGTAGACCAACAGGCAGCCCTTCCTATGTGTGGTTCCAGTATATACAAATTGAGATTACCATGGTTTAGTTATGCAATACCAGTTCCCCAGCAACACTGTTCAAATTTCCATTACCACAGAATATTAACTGAATGTTCTTCATGAAATACAGACATTTGTGGTAACTCTTCAGTTCACAAATCACTGTATAAATGAAGTATGTGCTTTCAAATCTATGATCAGTCTTTCCACTTTCTGCAGTCTGTTAGTGATTGTTCATTATGCACCTGTTATTCAGCTTATATAGAGAAACAAGGTATGCAGTGTTATTTCCTCCCTGTCTTCTAATGATAAAGTCATTTGCTGTTTTATGAAAATATATAAATGAAAAATGAAGTTGGTCAATAAAGCTAAAAATGTGGCAATGTAACAAAATGTGAAAATGCTGGAATTGAAATTATAGTGGATTGGAGATACTGAAGAAAGATCTGGCCATGAAAGTAGGGCAGTCCATCCTCTGAAGAGTTATATAGCCAGAGAAACTAATTAAGTTGAATTTATGAACATAAATGAGGAAAGTGATTGTGACAAAATGGATGATGGTGTCTCAGAAGTGATACCAGCAAAACCTTAATATTAAGAGAATTCCATAGATATTTTACAGTATTGAAAGTACAAAGCAGAAAGTCTTGACCCATTGATCTCCAGGAGAGGAATAGGGAGGTAGGTTGACATGTATGAACACTCTGGACTGACTGAGATTCAGAGAGCTTCTGGATAGGCGGACATACCAAACTACTGCCCCTGTGCCTTGCCCTACGCACTCTTCAGTTTGTTGCTGAGTTGAGTCCGTCATAATAAAATGGCAAACATAAGTGCTCCTGAGTGCTGTGAGTCATTCTAGCAAATTATCAAACCTGAAGAGGGCTTTGTGGGAGCCACTGAGTTTATAGATGGTCAGGTCAAAAAATGGTTGGCCCCTTGGACTTATAGTTGGTGTCTGAAGTGTGGCAGTTTTTTGGAACTGAATTCTTACACTGTGGAGACTGTGGAAACTCCACATATTGTCAGAATTGAATGTAATTCTTGGCTATCCCATTGTCACAGAGTTAGTATGAAAAACCCACATGATTTGGTATCAGAAGTAATGTCAAGAAAAAAGACACCTCAGTATTAAATAATTATTAGCTTTATATTTTTTCATTTCACTGTAAATGCATAAATAACAAAATAATTTTTAATGTTTTGAGAACTCTTTTAAAGATTGTTGAATAATCATATTTTTTCTTCAGTGATTATTAATCTAGCTTGGTATGGTTTCAGTATTCATAATCATGTTTATATTCTGGCACTATCATGCAAAATGAGGGCAACCTACAGAAAATTTTCTTAAGTTTATTTATCTGTTTGTTTTTTCCCTTTTATAGTAAGAAATAAACCTTTAGCCAAAGTATGATTCAGATGAAAAGAGAATATCCAAAGAAGCAAAAGTAAAATCTGAAGCTTTGTAGACATTCCTCAATATTTTATTATTCCAGCTATGATGGAGAAAGAGGAAGGAAAATGTCATTCCGATCTTGTGCTAAAAATTTAAGCCCTGGAACCCTGGCCTCTGGTTTTAAGTTTCCTTTTTAGTCTTGAAGACCCTACCATTTAACTGGTATTTCAGTTTATAAGTGAGTAGCTGAACAATACAAATGTTCCTTCTATAACTGTTAATTGCCAAATAAAGAACTAATTGCATGTAATCAGTGGAACAAATCCAATGTGTCCTATTAGATAATTGTATTGCTAGGCTTAGTTACCACATTTTGCTAAAACAGTGTGAGATGTAGTAAAAATATTTATAAATTTTAGCCAAATCTATTATTAGCAGTAGACAACTTGAAATATATTCATGGGAGCTATGTCCTCCAGAAATTTCATAAAAAATGCTATCTTATTAATTACTGAAGAGCTACAGTAGTCTGGAAAATAATTATGTACATGTTTAAATTAATAAAAATTCACATATAGAAAATAGATATATTTTTGGTCTTTATACAACAAATTAGCATTTCATGTCATGTATGATTCCAGGGCACAGTCAAATAGTCATCTGTCTTCAGAGGATAATAATAGAATCAGCATCTTTTTGACATATCATATTCAGTGTCTAGTATAAAATAATAAAATAGATAATAGATTTCAAAAGGAATGTGATATATGGCCCAGTCAATGGAAAAAGATGGCAAAAGAGACAACCTGAAATGACTCAGATAATGAAATTAGCATAAAATGCATTAACCCAGTTATAATATATTTTAATGTAGAGGATAATAGGGTAATAAGGAATGAATATATCAGGAATCCTAGTAAACAAACACTTAGAAAATTAACATTTTTATAAACAAAACTTATATGAAATGAAAAATTCACTGAGTAGAGTTGCATTGTATGTGAAAAAGATAAGGCCAATTGCCTTAGAGATAGGTAAAATTAAATTATTGAGCTGAAGACCAAAAAGAAAAATTTTGGCAAAAAGTGAAAAAAGCCTCATTGATGAGTGGGCAGTATCAACCTACATATACGTAATTTAAATTCTACAAGAAAATGAGAGAAAATGCAGAAGTGAAAAAGTATTTGAAGTAATAATGATGCACAGTTTTCCAAATTGTTTAATATAAGCCTACTGATTCCAGAAGCTCAGGAAAACTCAAGCAAAATACATACAAAGAAAACCACACCTATGCAAAACAGTCAAAGTGCTCAAAAATAAAAGCAGAGTAAACCTGAAAATGCTCAGATGAATAAAACAAACTACACACTAAAAACCCAGAGATTTATGAGTGATGCTTAGCCTTTTGTCAAAAGCAATGGAGACAGGAAATCAGTTGAAAAACAGCTTTAAAGTACTAAAATAAAAATAAATATCAAACAGAATTCTATATGCCTGAAATTACACCTTGAAAAAGGAAGCAACATAAAAATATGTCTTAGTAACAGTAACAACTGAGAGAATTTGTTTCCAGCTACTTAAACACTGGTCTGACTGTTAGCTGTCCTCACACATCTAACACTTTATCTTAGACCTACCCATCATAACAATTAGTATAAAAACTTACTCTTCTTAGAGGAAAATTCCATTCCCTTCCAGATAGTAGTTACTGAGACTACAAACACAGAGTATGAAAGAAATGTGTGAGCATAGCAGAAACTAGGCCAAGTGTTAGATCTTTGACTGATTTACTTGAGATAAGAGTGTTAAAACATGTAATGCTTACTAGTAATGAATAGCAGTAACAGGGCTGTCTTAAGGCTTAACCTGTCCTTCAGTCTTTGATGCCAGCTTTGTTCCATTTGGAGATGATAGTAGTTCTATAAATTGTTTGGAATGGGCTCTGCTTGCTACAGTGGAGCTTTAGTCCTCTTGAAGTGATTTCCTCTATGTTAAATTCACAGTAAATAACTTAGAAGAGGCATTGATTGGTTTGAGGACTTACTGCTCTGAAAGAAATTATATTAATGAGTCAACCATCAGAGACTGAGAAAATAACCTAAAGAAAGCTAGCTAAGTTTTTGTAGTCAGTCCACCTCTTAAAATCAATCTGATCTCTTGTTTTTTAAATATGGTGTAACATTTTTAGGAAATGAACCCATATTAAAGGGTGTGCATGTGCATGCTAAGTCACCTCAATCGTGTCCGACTCTTTGTGTCCCTGTGGACTGTAGTCTGCCAGGGTCCTCTATCCATGGGATTCTCCAGGCAAGAATACTTGGCTGCCTTGCTGTGCCCTCCTCCAGGGGAACTTCCCGACTCAGGCATTGAACCTGCATCTCTTTATTCTGACCTTCATTGGCATGTGGATTCTTTAGCACTAGTGCCACCTGGGAAGCCACTTAAAGTGCACTTCTCAACAAAGATTGAGCCAGTCCCACATCAGTCAGAGAGCTCAGATTTGGTCTCAGCTAGAAAGTAACGTGGCTAAGAACCTACTGAGTTAAACAGTCCCCAAGCCTTGACTAGACTGACCTCAATTCATGATACAGAACATTAAAATCTTAGAAGACAGTCTGGTTTATCTGTAAGCTTCTGCTACACAACAAAAATTGAATGTATAACCAAATCCTTTAATGGCATGGAGAAATTCTCTTCCTTCATGCCTCCTGACTCCTTCCTCCCTTTCTACCTATATAACCTCTAATCATTTTTGTCTTAATTTTCTGCTTCTTGAGTATTCCATTGGAGAATTAGCTCTTCTTCAATTGAAGCTAAATGCAGTAAATTCAGTTTCCCTGAATTTGGTTCATGAACATGGGATTCAAAATTAATCCCTCAGCCTCTGCATTTTGGTGTTTGCCTCATGAGAAATAATGTAAGAATAAGTTGTTACACTACTTATCCTGAAAGTTGTCCAAGGACATTACCTTTAATTCTTGCTAATTAGATCTCATCGTAGATTTCATGGCCTTGTTCCCATTCTGAGATTTGAATATTCAGCTTTACTTTGAAATTTCTAGTTTTCTCTTGGTCTTTTCTATGCTTCTGAAATTACCCAGAGCTAGTGTCTTTGTTTGTAATCAGAGCTAACTGAAAAAGCATCATTTTTTTTTCACTTGTTTAGTAACATAACCTAAAGTACAATGGTATGCTAATATCAAATTATCTAATTATTCATAATTACTCATTCTATATGTCATATTGTTTCATGAAAATATCAATTTGCCAAATTATAGTCTGAATAAAATTCTGTTCATTATACTCATTTTTGTCCTTTTCTACATTAATATATCATCATGAAACTTAAATTCTTTTTAAAGATAATTCATTCAATATTTACCCTTTGAGGAAAGCATTAAAATTAACTTTGAAATAGCAGTGTGTTACAATTATGTCATATCACAGTGGTACAAAGGAGATACACAATGTAGTTTCTGAATTAGAAAGCCGTGAGTTTGACTAATAACTCACCCATTTGCTTACTATGTAACATTAGTCATTGAAATTAAGGTCTCAAATTCCTCACCTACTAAAAAAGGGTGATTATAAGACTTACCCTGTAGAATTCTCAAGAATTTTGTGAAAATTAAGCAAAATTATGTATTTAAAGAGTACTTGCCTTGATGCCTAGGCAATCACGAATAGACTCTATGTGTTGACTACTTTTATTAAGTAGATAGGGTATTCCCCTTTACAGCTCCATGTCATGTGGACAGTGTAATTGGTATCAACTTTATTATAATAAAATATATACATGGAAAATGCAAACACCATGAGGTTGAGGCTACAAAATGAAACAACAGAAAATTGCTGACCAATTATCTTTGCCTCATGGTCTACTTAATTTATACCACTCTTAATATTGAAATTAATTATAGATCATCTTAATGTTTCTGGGATGACTTCCCTCGTAATGTTTCTCACCTTTTATTAACCCTGGGAATATGTGATATGATTAAATTCCATCCCTCACAAATGTTTCCTCTTGTTCCAAAGACAGTATGATCACTAAAAGCAGTCATTAGTTACTTTGGATATATATATGATGAAATATTGATTATGAAAACCATATGACCCCTAGTATGTCACTTGGTTTCTATATTCATATGTGGAAACACTTCTGAAAGAACAAATATTTAGGCTCTATTTAAAGCAGAAAAATTGTTTTTGTTCTTATTTTGATTTACTTTTGTTATTGTTTAAAATATTTATAACCATAAAAGAAAGTCAAATTTTTCATTAATACAATATCATACATTAATTCAGTTGATTCAGAGACTGATTGCATTTCTTGTATTATAAGATAGTCATATCAAAAGTGCTAAAATTTTAAGGAATATAGTTTTTATTGTGAAAAAAGTTGTTTTAGTGTGAACATTTAAATTTGTTTGCAATTAATGACTCATAATTGAACATCTATTTTATGAAACCTAGTTTATTTTGTTTACTTCTTAGAAATACTTTTAAACATATTACAAAATATTTCATGATAAATTCCATATGTTTGATATGCCAGTTTATTCTGTTTTATATGAGGCATTTATATTTAATATAATAATACCTTATTATCTTCATTCTACAAACAACAAATACTAACAGAACATTTGCTTCCACCCTGTATTCCTGCTTTACTTGTCTTGATGTTTATCACTATGTGAAATAACTGGTGTGTTTATTTCCATGTTGGTCCCTGTGCCCTTCATTCACACAGCAGGGCCAGAAATCAGAAATCACATCTGTAGTCTCTACCTCCACATGTCTCTAATATGTAGTTGAGTGTGTGAGAAACAGAACCATCCAAAAAACATTTTGATGAAAGTATAGACATAATCTGAGAAATACTTAGAAAATATATACTTTATCTATGGAAAAGTGTTTTGTATTATGAGTACTAATCTTACATTTATGTCTTTTATACCATCCTTGATGATCTACCTTTTTAAAAAATATAATGTTTTACTAGAGAAACTAAGGAGACAAAAAATAAATTGATGTCACAAGGAAAAATACATTGGCATATACATTTACTCTCATTTTTCAAGTTAAATATCAAATCTGATAATCAAGCATATTTAAATACTGAAAAAGATAATTTGTCTTCTACAGCTCTGGCGAATGCATTGATATTCTTAATCCTACTTTTAAACTGATCTCATAGAAATAGTTTCATAAATAAAGTATAAAGAAAGCTAGATGTCATATAAATTGGGGAAAGACTAATACAACACCAGGTCAGTCAGTCAGTCAGTTCAGTCACTCAGTTGTGTCCAACTCTTTGCGACCCCATGAATTGCAGCACGCCAGGCCTCCCTGTCCATCACCAACTCCCGGAGTTTACTCAAACTCATGCCCATCGAGTCAGTGATGCCATCCAGCCATCTCATCCTCTGTTGTCCCCTTCTCCTCCCCCCACCCCAATCCCTCCCAGCATCAGGGTCTTTTCCAATGAGTCAACTCTTCACTTGAGGTGGCCAAAGTATTGGAGTTTCAGCTTCAGCACCAGGGTATGGTCACAAAAAATGGTGGCTATAAGCTTCTTTAGAACTAAGTTCTTACACAAGGCTATGTGTTGTGTAAAGTCTGATTCATGTCAATGTATGGCAAAAAACACCACAATATTGTAATTATCCTCCAATTAAAACATAAATAAATTAATTTTTAAAAAGGGAAATACGTATTTGTAGAGCAAAACGCTTTATAATTCCCCCCAAATCTTGTGCTTTCTTTAGAAGGAAACTGATGTACTGAAAACATTGACGATATAAGTTGACATTTGGTTATTATGTGTATTTAATCAAATATTTGTTATTCTGAGACATCTAGCTAAGATTTTTAGTAAGTAAAAGTAGTATACTATGATGTAATATGGGAAATATATAATGTTTTCTACCCCAAAATTCAATACCAAAGTAATCACACTATTCAGCTATATAACAGCATATTAGTAATAAATTGTTTAGAACAAAGAACATTTTCCTAGACTATAAAATCATGTTTCCATAAGGAAAAAGAAAAAAAGATTGTCAACATTCTTCTTTCATTTCCACCTATATAACTGAGATATTAGTTTGTTTCTTATTCTTATTTTAGAAGAGGTTTATTTAAATTTCAATAATAAACATTTTAGAGAGTAATTTTGAAATATCACAACACAGAGAGTCTGAAATTTATTTTTGCCTCAGAAAATATAAATGTAGTATAAAGTTTCTACATAGGTCACCTCAAAATTGTGTTGATTCATCATTACCAAAGGAATATTTAAAATCCACGGGGGATTTTAAAATAAAACATAATTTTAGCAACATTACAGTTCCTTCCTTCTAAATGTTTTCTTTCACTTTGCTCATTTCTTTCAAAAATATTTTTAAGTTAAGTCATCTTTCTGGACATTTAAATATCTGCCTACATTTCCAATTACACATCAAGTAGATTCAGCATAGAGACTGTTATTAACTTGAGAAATTAAATTTCTGCAAAGTTGATATTATTTGTCTTTTCAGTCACAAAAATAACTGATTCTTTGGGGGAAAACAAGTAACAGGAAGCCTTTATTGTACACTATGTCTTCAAGGTATTATTCTAATCCCTGTGAACTTGAAATTGTATTACACATTACAGATGATAAAATTATGTTTTAGAGGTCAGTGATTTGTCCCAGGCTGAAATTTAAACTCATGTTATTCTAACCTCACAGCCTCTGTTTTCACTCAGAGAGCTACTGGCTTTTCCTCATTAACAAACCAAAAAGAAGACATTTATGAAATTCCCAGTAAGAAAATTGCAGGGTAATACAGTGGGCTTTTAGTAACTAGTTAAAAGAGATTACTTCCTCATTTCCAGAAAATGGATAGCAAAGTCTCTCCCACGTCCGAAAATGAGTACCGTCTAGATCACTGCCAATTCTGGAAAGTGTGAGATCCTATAAAAAGATTGTCAAGATAAATGTTAGAAATGCATTGACTGGGTAAATAAATTTTTAAGTAAATGATAAACTGATATTCAAACTTTTTATCCTTTGCTTCTTGTTTAACTGTAAACTTTTTCTTTTTTCCCATTTCTTCTCTAGTTTCCATTTTCATGCAATTTTTAGAAGGAACTTGTCAGATTCTACCAAAAAACCTGCTAGCATATTTTTGCGTTTATTAACCTGTTGCATTTATTAACCAATTTGGGAAAGATTAACATCAAAATAATATTAAAACTTCCAGTTTCTGAATAAGGTGTATCTCTTCAATTATTTTAGGTCTTGTTGAATTTTTCTTATCTATTTCTATGCTTTCTAGTTTTTAATATGAAAGTCTTGGCACTTTGCACATACTCGTTTTCCTACATATATTTTTGGCTTTTGACACTGATATAAAATGAATTTTTGAGATTGTATTTCAATTTTTCTTTTTTATAAAAATAATTGATTTAAAAAATTATATTCTATACCTTGTTACTGCAGTTTTTAATTCTAGATTATTTTTTACAGATTCCTTAGGATTCCCCATGTAAGCAATCATATCATCTGAAAATAGAGACAGTTGTCCTACTTTCTGAGGTATAAGTGGGTTGCTTATATCCTTATTTAATATCTAGGAATACACTATAGTATTGAATAAAAAAATGACAATGCACGTCCTTGCCTTGTGCTAATATTAAAGGAAAAGTGGTCTACTTTTAACCACAAGATACACTGCTAAAGGAGACCACAGGCAAACATGGATTTTCCTTAGCAGAAAGCAAAAATAATTAGGTAAATAATAAAGATCTGTAGATATCAAAATAATTTATTTAAATGTAACACATAATCCTAATAGTGTAATATAAATATACACTAAGATACTTATTTCAAACATAACACGCACGTGCCTGCACACGCGCAAGTTACAGGAATATAAAAAAATATATAAAATTTTCAGCAAGTTATCTGTAAGTGATAATAACTATGTTAATTTTTGTTCACTTTTAATTGATAGTCTATATTCCTGTGTTTTACTCCAATAAGTAAGTAAAAATAGAAATGGTAAAGAGTCCACCTGCAATGCAGGAGACCTATTTTTGCCTGGACCTCCCGCATTGGCAGGTGGATCATTCTTTGCCGTCTGAATCACCAGGGAAGCCCACTGTACTTATGTGCACTTACTGAGTACTTGTTTATGAGTTTAAGACTCATCTGCCTATCACTATGTGAGTCTGAACTGTATCTCTTCAGAGAATTATTTAAAGAAAAGATCAAATAACACATTTTCTACAATGCAAAGCCTTCTTTGAGTTCCTGTGGTAGACCTGTCCTTTTCTGTATTGCTATTGAATGTTTTCGTTTATTCCTAGTTACCAGACTAAGAAAAATGGGCTTTTTCATCAAATAAATAAAAGTCTATGCTATGAAAAGTAATAAAATTTGGTTTATTGACTCTTTAGAGCAAATTCAATGTCCTTTTTAGATCAGAGTAAATATTGTGTCAAATTTTACCCATATCACAAGATTGTGAAGCAAAGTCTATATAGAAATATATACCTTACTGATAATGTTTATCAAACTACTAATAAAAGTAAAAACTCATACTTTATTTTTTTAAAACCAGTATATTAAGGGAGTGAGACTATACCCTTCTCAAATAGTTAGACCCTGGAGTAAGGAATGAATAGTTGCAGAGTGATAGAAAAGAGTTATTAGCTACCACTCTAGATAAACCTCTGAAAGATACTTGTAGTATTGTCTTTCTTTTAAAAATAGCTACATTATGATATTAGCTCATTTATGATAAAGAATAGCGTAATTTTATAAATTTTATCATAGATTTAACTATAGTTTAAAATAAAAATATATTTACTAATTAGAAATATGGGTGACTCAGTGGTAAAGAATTTGCCGGCCAATTCAGGAGACACAGGTTTGATTCCAAGTTGGGAAGATCCCCTGAAGGAGGAAATGGCAACCCACTCTAGTTTCTTGCCTGAAATGCCATGGATGAGGAGCCTGGCAGGCTGTAGTCCACAAAGTCACAAAAGAGTTGGATATGACTTAGTGGCTGAGCATGCATGCGTGAGCTCAAAGGCTGAATATATTTCATTGACCTCTCCAACATTGTCTCTAAAATAGTATAGAACATCCAGGAAAATACCCTATAAGGTTAAAATGTACTACTTTAGAAATATTTGTGAATGACTTGGAAGTTCAAAAGCTTATATATATTTGTTAGAAGATCCAAAAATGTGGGTTATGATACAGGAGGGATAAAGAAGTTTTATCTGACTTTTTAATGTTCAATACCTTATGCTCACTGGCAGGTACTTTGTTATACATTAGAGTTTTTAAAAACTGTACCTATGTGCTATCAGTTCTCATTCATTATATTTGTATTTGTTGTACAAAAGCCAGTAGGGATTTCAAATTATTTTTGTCTAAAAACATCTATGGTGTACCAGTTAGTTACAACCCAATTGTAGTGAAGGAGCTTAGAATTTTCATATAAATAGACACAGCTGGAATGATGTATTCACAAGACATTAATACCTTATAATGTAAACTAATGATTGTTGTTCAGTGAGTATCTCTCATGAGTCTCTTATATTATTAATCCATGATGAGTTATGAAGTTGTAAATTCCTAAATTTTGACATAATTCAGAATCCTAAATCTGTGTCTAGGTTCAGGGACTGTGTGCCATGCTGGTATAAGAAGCTTATTTGCTGGGTGTGTCTTAAATTTTTATCATCCTTACATCTTTGATCTCCAGAGGTATTGGCCAAGTTTTATCTAAGATGATATCATAGTAAAGAATTGCCCACTGGAGAATCCTCTAGGGAAGAGATTAATAATTCCACAGCTCACATTGTACCTTTTATGTAGTTATGTTAATGTATGGATGTTGCTTGATTATTTTAATGTTTGTTTTGCCCCACTAAACTATCAGATTTTAAAGGCTTAACTTTATATCTAATCTTCTTTGTTGTACTGGCTTATAAAAATGGTTGGCAGATTATTCTTTTTCTGAATGAGAATATGTACTGAATACGTATTAATCGAATAATATAATCAGCTTGGAAGAAGCCCCTCTGTTGAAAATTAAATTCAAACTCTATTTACTCCTCATACTATCTAAACATATGCATTTACTGACAATTTCCATAAAGATAATATTATTTCATATGGTAATATATGTCTAAAGCAAGATAAGGTATAGTAAAAGTAATAAAGGTTGCCTTTTCTCTTCCTATTTGAGAAACTTAGTTCTTTAAATTTTTCAATCAGTCAGACAATATATCTCGTAAGATCCTCTCTCTATATATATTTTATTAGCTAAAAGCTCCAGTATGTGACTTTCAGCCTTTTCTTTTTGTTGTAAATTGTAAGCTGACCTGAAAAAATATTGCCCTGTCTTTAGGCTAAATCTCATTTTCCCTTTCATAGGAATTTAAGCTAGGAGTAATGACATTAATAAAACAATTTTAAAAGTGTAATTTTCAGTAGTGAATAAAGTCTACAACTACCCTAATAAGGTTTTAATTATATCAAATGGAAAAATTACAAAATTTTTGGTGTTGAAAAATTGTGAAATTTTGCAAATACACTATTCATAGAAATAAAATTTTCTATGAATAGGGTTGTCAGTGATTAGTATGTTAATGCATTGAAAATACATTTAAAATTCATGCTAAAATCTTATGAAAATTCAAGAATTAAATTGTAACTTTTTTAATTTCAAATTTTATTATAAAACCATGCAGGATATCCGTTATATGTAATACATAGTATACATAAAATTGAGAATAAATAGATAATTTAATGATTAGAAAACAAATACACACTTATGAGAGTTCTAACCGAGTACGTGCAAAGGTAGTATATTTGTATACAGCAGTAATAAATTAACTAGAAATTATGATTATCAAGATATTTATGTAATAAAGATGAAAACACAGACTATAATTCATCCTTTACCCCTCAGTAAAATATGGATTGTAGGTCTTCATAGAACTGTTCAACTTCAGCTTCTTCAGCAGTACTGGTTGGGGCATAGGCTTGGATTACTGTGATATTGAATGGTTTGCCTTGGAAATGACAGAGAATATTCTGTCATTTTTGAGATTGCATCCAAGTACTGCATTTTGGACTCATTTGTTAACCATGATGGCTACTCTATTTTTTCTAAGGGATTCCTGCCCACAGTAGTAGACATAATAGTCATCTGAGTTAAATTCACCCATTCCAGTCAATTTTAGTTCGCTGATTCATAGAATGTCGACATTCACTCTTGCTATCTCCTGTTTGGCCACTTCCAATTTGCCTTGATTCATGGGTCTAACACTCCAGGTTCCTATACAATATTGCTCTTTACAGCATCAGACCTTGCTTCTATCACCAGTCACATCGACAACTGGGTATTGTTTTTTCTTTGGTTCCATCCCTTCATTCTTTCTGGAGGTATTTCTCCACTGATCTCCAGTAGCATATTGGGCACCTATCAACCTGAGGAGTTCCTCTTTCAGTATCCTATCATTTTGCCTTTTCCTACTGTTCATGGGGTTCTCAAGGCAAGAATACTGAAGTGGTTTGACATTCCTTTCTCCAGTGGACCACATTCTGTCAGACCTCTCCACCATGACCCACTGTCTTGGGTGGCCCCACACGGCATGGCTTAGTTTCATTGAGTTAGGAAAGGCTGTGGTCTGTGTGATCAGATTGGCTAGTTTTCTGTGATTATGGTTTCAGTGTGTCTGCCCTCTGATGCCCTCTCGCAACACCTACTGTCTTACTTGGGTTTCTCTTACCTTGGACATGGGGTATCTCCTCATGGCCTCCCTTCCTGACCTTGAACATGGAGTAGCTCCCCTCGGCCCTCCTGCTCCTGCATGTCTGAAACTCCAATACTTTGGCCACCTGATGCAAAGAGTCGACTCATTGGAATATAAGACCTTGATACTGGGAGGGATTGGGGGTAGGAGGAGAAGGGGAAAACAGAGGATGAGATGACTAGATGGCATCACCAACTCAATGGACATGAGTTTGAGTAAACTCCAGGAGTTGGTGATGGACAGGGAGGCCTGGTGGGCTGCGATTCATGGGGTTGCAAAGAGTCGGACATGACTGAGCAACTGGAACTGAATTGAACTGAAGATATGAATTTATTGTGCTGACTTTGGAATTTATATTACTTAGAATATGTCAGTTCTATACTGTTCCAAAAGCAGTGATGCTTATCTATTGATTATTTTCTTTACTATTTTCTTACCTAATTCAATTTGATTTTTAAATGTAAAAAGGTATCCTGTAAGAACAGTAAGGTGTAAAAAGTTATGCCTTTTGTATTTATTTAGTCAATTATTTAGTCATTAAGCATGTAACACATACCAGTTGCAAGACTAAATAAGATAATGAAATTATCTTTTTCATTTATATAAAATGGAAGAAAAAAGGAAACATTTACTTTCATTGGAATCTCTAGTCTTTATCAAAATATTTACTGTAAATACAAAGTTGGATACAGATAGACAATGGAATGAGTACAGTTCTATGACAATTTCATTAATGTGATGCAGAGAAATATCACATTTTCACTGGTTAAATGCTTGGATGTAAACTAGAGCTAAAAGGTATACATTTTTTTCAGTTATTTTGGATGAGAAATTATAGATATTGTATTATAAAATCAGGCACATCATAGTTTTCTTTTTAATTTATATGGGGCTTCCCAGGTGGCTCAGTGGTAAAGAGTTTTCCCACAATGTGGAAGACCCAGATAAGTTCCTGGGACAGGAAGAACCCCTGGAAAAGGGAATAGCAACCCACTCCAGTATTCTTGCCTGAAGAATCCCATGGATAGAGGAGCCTGGCAAGTTACAGTCCATGGGGTTGCAAAGAGTTGGACATGATTAAGTGCACACACACACAATAGATAAATAAGAATTGATAATAGGACTAATTAAAATATAATTAAGACTTATAGTGAAGGAAAAACACAATTATTAGAAGAGTACTATGTAGATTCAGTGGAGAGAAATATAAAGTACTTTTAAGTAATTTAAATGCCCTCAAGAAGACAGTAAACTTTGAAGTTAAGGAATGACAAATGAATTAAGTTCTTATGGGTATGATTCTGCACAAGTGACTATATATGTCACTTAGAAATATTTTTCCATCTGTTCATTCATTTACCAAATATTTGTTGCAAAGTAAAATGGATCTGAACTAGTGATATGTGCGGGGCTTCCCTGATGGCTCATACAGTAAGGAACCTGCAGTGTGGGAGACCTGGGAATGGAAACCACTCCAGTATTCTTGCCTGGAGAATTACATGGACAGAGGAGCTCAGTGTATAAGACTGCAAATAAGTCAGACACGACTGAGTGACTAACACACACACACACAGTGATATATGTTGGGGGCATGATAAGGAAAAAAGCAAACATGGTTTCTGACTTCATATCAGTATATTCTGGTGAAGAAATTAAGTAATAACAAACAAAAATGTGAGGATCAGAGATTTTATATGGGTTAGAAAGAAAATAAAACATTGACATTATGATAGAAAATGAGGTAGATGTTGGGAGGTAACAAGTAATCCAGTTTGTTAAGGAGGCCCTATCTGAGGAGGAAGGATTTTAATTGAAATACACCTTAGGAAAAGATTCCAGCGAAATAAAATCAGAAGAAAAACAGTTTCATCAGAGGGAGTTGCAGATTCATAACCTAGACTATTAAATGATTGGTGAATTGTGGGAGCAAGCTTTCTCATGGTTGGAATGGTAATTTGCCAATAAATGAGACTAGAATTATCTATGTGGCAATGAATTATGAGTTTGAGTTCACATTTAGCTTAATATGGATGCAAGAGTTACATACAGAAGTATTTCTACATCTGTGCAGATCAACAAGTAACTTGATATATCTCTTTGCTATGTGAGCTGGGCAGTGTTAAACAAAGTAATATCCCTTTAGCAATGAGCATGCCTAGCATCCAGATCTTGATTTCTAATTACCTGATGAAAGCAACCAAGACTCTTTGAAAAGTAATTGATTTTGATATTGAAGCAAGAAATACCCAAGAGAGCCTGGAGCATCTAGTGATGTTAGAAATTATCCTTAAAAAAGAAAAAGAAAAAACCTATAATGATGCTGACATGTTAAAGGAAAAGACTCAGAACCAATGAGTTCCCAAAACCAAAACCTGGAACAGTTTGACAGCATGATAAATTAGTATTGCTTTATAATTCAAAATGTAAAATAAATAGCTTGTGTGATTGCTGGTTATAAATGAATAAATAGTAAGTTGAAGAGAAAAAAAAACTAAATAATTATTATGGGAAAATTCTAAGTTTGTGTAGATATTTCACCCTCAAGGATGGGGCTTTCTTCTAATGAGTACAACACATGTATGGGGGAAAAATAGAATACATGTACAGTGGAGAAAGCTGACAGACACCACCTAAACCTGGTGATCAAGGTCAATATCACTAACTATAAAATCAAACTGACAGTATATATTTATGATATGATTGATGAAGATCACACTTTATATCTTTGTCCTGAAAAATCATAGAGCCACTCTAAATGTGGGGGGAGAATAGACAAATTTCATTAGAAAGGCATTCTTCAGAATCCTTGACCTATATACTCTCCAGAATTTTCAAGGTTACTGAAAAACAAGAATTCTGAGAAATTGTCACAGCTAAAGGAAGCATAAAGAGACATGATGATCAAATTTAAAACAGTGTCCTGGGATAGAAAAAGACATTAAGCAGAACTTAATGACTTAATTTAATATTTGTTTCAGTTTCTAATAAATATTGATTCATTAATAGTAATAGATGGAGAAGGAAATGGCAATCCACTCCAGTATTCTTGCCTGGAGAATCCCATGGACAGAGGAGCCTGGCAGGCTACAAGTCCATGGGGTCGCAAAGAGTTGGACACAACTGTGTAATTACTATTACACAATAGTAAAAGGGCTTCCCAGGTAGCACTAGTGGTAAAGAGTCTGCCTGCCAATGCAGGAGATACAATAGTTGTGGGTTCTATCCTTTAGGTTGGCATTTAGGTTAGATTCCCTGGGGTAGGAAATGGCAACCTGCTCCAGTATTCTTGCCTTGAAAATTCCATAGACAGAAGAAACTGACAGGATACAGTCCATGGGGCTGCAAAGAGTCAGACACGACCGAGCGACTAGAGAGCTCCTACTAATGTAAGGTATTACATATAAGGGGAAACTAGGTGAGTGGGTATATGAAAACTCACTGTACAGTTTTCTGAATTATTCTGTAAATCGAAACCTTTTCTAAAATATAAAGACAAAGTAAATGTACATGCTCTCCAGCATTCCTTCCATTCCCATTCTTCACTCTGCCAGGAATGAGGCTACAATGCCTGGAAGAGCAGTGGCTACATCACATAATGAACATAAGGTGACATGCTTGAAGACAAGATTATATGCTGAGCATGGCAATTTAGAATGAATAAAAAGAAAATATGTTTTAAACTACCATGGAATCACTGTATTCCTAGACTGCCACTGCAGACATTCTTTCGCGTTGAATTCTTAGCTATATTAATAAAAAAGAATCTCAAGAAATTATTGCCTTGACTAAAAATTTCTATTTTAATGAGGGGTGTATCTCAACATATATTGATTGGTATATATTTTATTCTGATTCATATATTTACATTACAAAATATGCCATAATGCTGATATTTTATAACATCACATTTTCACTAAAGCACTTTGATATAGATTATATTAATTAGTGTACCAACACACAGTTTGGCCAACAGATCATAGTGTTTGCAAAACACACATTTTCATACTAATGACTTCAATTATTAAAGCAGAGAATCATCAGCAAATAAACAAGATTGGTCATGTAACTACAGACTCAAATACCCTAATATGCAATTGGATTATGAAAACAAACAGCTGTACCAACAAGATAGGCAATCAAATTGACAAAGTGTGTCTCTGAATTAATGGAGTACATACCATTTGACAAATTTAAGTAAGTGCTGAAATGGTGAAACAAGTTTGTATGGATTATCACATTTGTTCAGAGTAGACCCAAGTTAAATAAGATAATTGTGCATCTGCGTCAGGGAAATACATAGCTTTATAATAACAGCACATAAAAATTGATCTAGAAATGTATTAAAAGCAAAGTATTTTGATATTTAAAGTAATGCAAGAGCTTCCCTGGTGTCTCAGATGGTGAAGAATCTGCGTGCAATGCATGAGACCTGGGTTCAATCCCTGGGTTGGGAAGATCCCCTGGAGAAGGGAATGACTACCTACTCCAGTATTCTTCCCTGGACAATTCCATGGACAGAGGAGCCTGGCAGGCTACAGTCCACGGGGTAGCAAAGAGATGGACACGACTGAGTGACTTTCACTTTCACTAGACAACAAGTTAGCTGATATTGACATTTCAGACTCAACTGTTAGAATGTATTAAAATTATGTAATTCTCAGTAAAGACATAGTCCTCTTTACTTCAACTTTATAATCAAGTCTAGGTGAAAGTCAATAAACTATAAGCAATTATCAATAAGTAAAAATAGTTAAGTATGTGACCTTATTTGATTGTTTTGCTTGATATGTTACAAAATGCACATGATAGGAGTTTTAACATAATGATCATGAAAGAAGCAGAGTGACTCCAAATAAAATATTTGATTTTTAATAGTCAATAAGTTTCATATAGATTAGGAAAAGCAATATAAATAAAGTTGTCTTTATCATGGTATCTAGTACTGCTCAAATGGGGTATGTATGAGTGCATGTGTACTAGTTACTAGTCAATTAAGGGCCCATAACTATTCAGTGTTAACAGAATAGTCACCTATATATGTTATGTTTAACTTCAGTTCAATTCAGTTGCTCAGTCGTGTCTGACTCTTTGCAACCCCTTGGACTGCAGCACGCCAGGCCTCCCTGTCCATCACCAATTTCTGGAGCTTGCCCAAACTCATGTCCACCAAGTCAGTGATGCCATCCAACCATCTTTCACCTACTTAAAAAACTTGAAATAATTTTAAAATCACATAAATATACTGAGAATGAAACATAAAAATTACATTTACCCTGAGTAGTTCAAGAAGCACTGCCATCTCTTACCTGTTCTATGAACAGATTTCAAATCCATCTTTTGGTCTCCATGTTTTTCTTCTCACCTGTAAATATTACCAAAATTGTTACCTAAAATATAACATATATTATTCTCTTGAAATACTTTTAATTGTTTCCCTACTGTGAAGTTACTCTTTTTCATCATTTTCATGGTATAATCTTTGAAAGAAAATCACAATGCACAGCTCAGGTAAGAGTGTGGAGTGAGTGAGGAAGGAGAAAGGGGCTATTGAATCATTTAAATTCTTCAGCACAGGAGATCTGCCATCCTCCCTGATTGATTTATTTATTCAACCATTTATTTATACAAATATAGACTTACAGATATTGTCTTCATAGTAAGGGTTAAAATCCAATAGTATTTTGTTTATTTTGTTGCTTATAATTATTTTCAGGTTTGGTCACTTGCCAGTATTTATCTTTGCTCCTAATTGACTTTGACATACCCCATTTAGGAGATGGCTTTGTTTCTTTGCTTCCTTGTTTTTGAGTACTTTACTTTTTATCAATACAAAATGCTTCATGTTTGTCTTCTATAATTCTTCTAGTCTCAGATTAAGCCATTTTTCCAAGGAGCTCTGATTCCTTTTTTACTGAATAATGGTATTAGAAACCAAGATCTGAGCTCTATGTGTGTCTTTGCTTCTAGGTACTCTCAGTTGACAGAGCAACACAATAATGGAGTATAGAAATCTGTGCATATATACCTATTTATAAATATTTAAATATTCATCTATATGTATATTAAGGTAACATAAATCCATTCTTATAACCCCAACTCTAAAATAGTACTGTTTGTAATTTTAGAAAGCAGTAATTATTGACTCCTCCACTTGCTTATCTGTCTCATACTGAGTAAGAAATCTTATTCCAATCATGAGACATCCATTTACTAATTTTTTTTAGTTACTGTGTGTGTATATATATATATATATATATATATAGTGAGTTCTGAATTTTTAACCTGTACATAAGAAAATGAAAGATATTCCCATTTGAATGCAGAGTTCCAAAGAATAGTAAGGAGAGATAAGAAAGCCTTCCTCAGCGATCAGTGCAAAGAAATAGAGGAAAAGAATAGAATGGGAAAGACTAGAGATCTCTTCAAGAAAATTAGAGATACCAAGGGAACATTTCATGCAATGATGGGCTTGATAAAGGACAGAAGTGGTATGGACCTAACAGAAGCAGAAGATACTAAGAAGAGGTGGCAAGAATACACAGAAGAACTGTACAAAAAAGATCTTCATGATCCAGATAATCACGATGGTGTGATCACTCACCGAGAGCCAGACATCCTGAAATGTGAATGCAAGTGGGCCTTAGAAAGCATCACTATGAACAAAGCTAGTGTAGGTGATGGAATTCCAGTTGAACTATTTCAAATCCTGAAAGATGATGCTGTGAAAGTGCTGCACTCAACATGCCATCAAATTTGGAAAACTCAGCAGTGGCCACAGGACTGGAAAAGGTCAGTTTTCATTCCAATCCCAAAGAAAGGCAATGCTAAAAAATGCTCAAACTACCGCACGATTCCACTCATCTCACATGCTAGTAAAGTAATGCTCAAAATTCTCCAAGCCAGGCTTCAGCAGTACATGAACTGTGAACTTCCAGATGTTCAAGCTGGTTTTAGGAAAGGCAGAGGAACCAGAGATCAAATTGCCAACATCCGCTGGATCATTGAAAAGAAGAGAGTTCCAGAAAAACATTGATTTATGCTTTATTGACCATGCCAAATCCTTTGACTGTGTGGATCACAATAAACTGTGGAACATTCTGAAAGAGATGGAAATACCAGACCACTTGACCTGCCTCTTGAGAAACCTATATGCAGGTCAGAAAGCAACAGTTAGAACTGGACATGGAACAACAAACTGGTTCCACATAGGAAAAGGAGTATGTCAAGGCTATATATTGTCACCCTGCTTATTTAACTTATATGCAGAATGTATCATGAGAAACGCTGGGCTGGAAGAAGCACAAGCTGGAATCAAGATTGCAGGGAGAAATATCAATAACCTCAAATATGCAGATGACACCACCCTTATGGCAGAAAGTGAAGAGGAACTAAAGAGCCTCTTGATGAAAGTGAAAGAGGAGAGTGAAAATGTTGGCTTAAAGCTCAACATTCAGAAAACTAAGATCATGGCATCTGGTCCTATCACTTCATGGCAAATGGATGGGGAAACAGTGGAAACAGTGGCAGACTTTATATTTCTGGGCTCCAAAATCACTGTAGATGGTGACTGCAGCCATGAAATTAAAAGATGCCTACTCCTTAGAAGGAAAGTTATGACCAACCTAGGTAGCATAGTAAAAAGCAGAGACATTACTTTGCCAACAAAGGTCCATCCAGTCAAGGCTATGGTTTTTTCAGTGGTCATGAATGGATGTGAGTTGGTCGGTGAAGAAAGCTGAGCACCAAAGAATTGATACTTTTGAACTGTGGTGTTGGAGAAGACTCTTGAGAGTCCCTTGGGCTGCAAGGAGATCCAACCAGTCCATCCTAAAGGAGATCAGTCCTGGGTGTTCATTGGAAGGACTGATGCTGAACTCCAATACTTTGGCACCTCATGCGAAGAGTTGACTCATTGGAGTCCTGATGCTGGGAGGTATTGCGGGCAGGAGGAGAAGGGGATGACAGAGGATGAGATGGCTGGATGGCATCACCAACTTGATGGATGTGAATTTGAGTAAACTCTGGGAGCTGGTGATGGACAGGGAAGCCTGGTGTGCTGTGATTCATGGGGTCTCAAGGAGTTGGACACGACTGAGCAACTGAACTGAACTGAACTGTATCTTTATTTTCAAAGTCCCTTTCTTTAAGGCATTAAATACTTGAGTCTTTTTTAAAAATCCATTTTAAAAACTTCAGCTTTCTAATCAGATCTTTATATTATTTATATATGATTGATGTAGTTATGTTTGCTTCTGTCACAGTCTTATTTATTTTTCTATTTTTCTATCATTTTCTGCTTATCATTTTTCTTTTGCTGGCTTCTTTTATTTACTGTTTGTATTTATTATTTCATTTGCTGGTATTTTTATTACTACAACTATTTGCTATATGAACTCAGGTGTAAATAATACATTTTTGACTTACAATATAGTGTGACATTATACAATGCTACATAATGTATAAAAACTATGATAGCATACTTTCCTTTTTCCCCCTTCTGGGTCTTTATCTTACAGTTACCTTTACATATTTTAATTGACAAAAGTGTATTTTTTTTTAAAATTTAATATCTCACAATGAGATTTAATAAAGAGAAAGCATTATTATATGAGCATCTGTATAGCTGACAGTTTCAGCGTTCTTTGTTTATTCATATAGATCCATAATTTCTTCTGCATGAAGGACTGTCACAATAATTTTATCTTAAATATGCTAGAGATAAATTCTTTCAGTTTTGTATAACTCAGTAGTCTTAATTTTTAATTTTTAAAGTTATATTCTGCACATATAGAATTCTGGGTTGGCAGATTTTTTATACTTTATAAAGCAGTTCTACTGTCTTTTCACATAAATTATTACTAACAATAAATCTATAAACTGTATCTTTGTCCCACCATATAAAACATGTCATTGTCCATGAATTCTATTTTCTCTGTGTCACTGGTTTTGGATAATTTGATTAGAATGTGCCTTTTTTTAGTTTTCTTTTTGTGTCTTATGCTTGGAGTTGTTGCACACTTGGATCTGTGTATTTATGTGCTCTGCTAAGTCGCTTCAGTCATGTCCAACTCTGCGAACCTATGGACTGAAGCCTGCCAGTCTCCTCTGTCCATGGGATTTTCCAGGCAAGAGCACCAGAGTGGGTTGCTGTGCCCTCCTCCAAGAGATCTTCCCGACCCATGGATTGAACCCATGTCTCCTGTGTCTCCTGCATTGACAGATGGTTCTTTGCCACTACCACTACCTAGGAAGCCCCTGTGTACTTAAACCTATCTCAAATAAGTTTTCAGGTTCAATTTTTTCATTGTATTTCTGCTCTACTCTCTTCTTTAGAAACTATACATGCTTTGTTTTCCTTAAATTTGGCCCACATCTCAATATATCCTTTTAAGTTTTCTATTTTCTTGCATTGAAAAAAATAATAATGTTACACTATTTTCAAGTTCACTAACCTTTTCTTCCAAAATATCTCTTCTTGATCCTATATGGTGTGCTTTCATCTCATTTAATTTGCTTCTCATCTTTGCTGAAATAAATTTCTAGGCCCAAGATGGAGCCACTTCTTCCTAGGGTACTATTTCAGCAAAACAAAACTTAGATAACATTTATGTCCCTCTAAAGGTTCTACTTCACCAGAAATACATTATATGCAGTCAACTCAATCCCAAACACCAAGACCACTATGGACCTTCTCACCCCAAACAAGGTGGCTATGTGGCCCCAGCCAGGTATTTCTTTGTTTCTCCTTTGTTCTTTACCCTTTACTGTAAAAGCTTCTTGCCTCCTGCCTCATTTTTCAGTTATCTGAATGAAGACTATCCATTTAATGACTGTTAAATAAAGTTTGTTTGTATCACCAAAATTATCTTCTCTATTTTTTATCATTTTTCATAATTTGGGTCCTCCTTTTATGACATACATTTATTTACTAACAAACAAATAGCATATACTTGTAAAAATTGTTTTCATATCCTTGGCTGCTCATTCTAACACCTCTGTTAGCAGTAGATCAATTTTGATTGATTGATGTCTCTCATCCTTGTGTTGTAAAATTATGTTTCTGCATTTCTGGTACTTTTTAATCAGATGCAAGATAATGTGAATTTTACATTTTTGGGAACTGCCTATTTTTATTTACATAAACATTTCTGAACTTTGTTCTGGTTTTAGGCTAGTTACTTGTAGACAGTAGCATCGCTTTGGAGTCTTGATATTGGTATTTGTTGAGGGATAACCAAAGCTGTGTTTAGTATAGTGTCGATTATTCTCCTTCGAAGATTCTTCTGAGGACTCTATACTCAATTACTTATAAAATTTTTTCAGTGTGGCTGATTGAAACATGAATTATTTCCCTTACTATGTATGGGGAAACAGTGGAAACAGTGAGAGACCTTATTTTGGGGGCTCCAAAATCACAGCAGATGGTGACTGCAACCATGAAATTAAAAGACACTTGCTCCTTGGAAGAAAAGTTATGACCAACCTAGGCAGCATATTAAAAAGCAGAGACATTACTTTGTTGACAAAGGTCTGTCTAGTCAAGGCTATGGGGTCAAGGTATGATGTGTCATACAACTCTGCCTAAAATTCACTGGACTAGGAAAAAGGATATAATAATTATATGACAGCCATGAGTAAACGTAGAACAGCAGTTCATGAAGATACAAGAGTATACAGGAGCTGGATGAATGAATGTTAAAGCAGCCTATAAGGATGGAGGGGCATTAAGCTTAGCTTAGCAAACAAGTCAATTTCACTCTAAAACTCTCTTTGGGTGTTTCAATTCTGAACAAGTTGTTTAACCTATGTAAGTGTTAGTTTCCTCAAGTGTAAAATTGGGATAAAATAATGTTCAACTCATAGAGTTGTTCAGAAGAATTATGTAAGTTAACATGCAAAATGCTTGGAATATTGCATTTGCTCAGACATTGAAGTTCCCATTTATCTGCCATAAAGATTATTGCAGCATGTGGGAAGAAATATCATTTAAGCCATTTTTGCCAAAGGAAGAGCTTAAATTGAACATACTTTCACCCTTGAGTGTAAATTCTCAACAGAAAATTGCAAAAGTATATTTAGGGAGTGGATAAAAAATAAGGAAAAGAAAACTACATTTCAAGTTTTATCTTGTAGAATCAAGGGAACCCTGGCTCTCAACATGTAAACTTTTTATGAATGCTTAAGGGATTTGGAACTCCATAGTGGCAGCTCAACAATTTATTTTGCTGCCAATTTCAGTTGAATAATTTCAAAGTAGTGCTGACATTTTCTCCCTTAAAGTGTTCCAGTATAATCAGCTAGTTACCTTCACTTTCCTTACATTTCTCATTTCCATTGTGTCACTTAGTTGGCTAACTTTTCCCCTTGAATAGACTACCATTCTACCAATTAGGGTAGATAATCAATTACAGAATCTTATCTTTGAAGTTTTCTCCACAGTCAGCCCATATAAAAAGTATTATGTTCTTTAAGTTTTAGTGCATATTTTGCAAGGGGTACAGTCATCCACACTGTAAATAAAACACAATGGTGATCATTAGATTGGGAATGTCTAAGTAAAGTAACACCAGAGGACATAGAATTCTTTTAGATCCCATAATCATTCAATAGAGTAGTTTGCTGTGGAAGTTGAGATAGTTGTACTATGAAGAGATTCCTACAGGAAAAAACAAAAAAACAAGAGACCACTAATCCCAGGGAATGACCTTGAGGAGACATTGCAATTTAGGGAAAGTATATTTTGATGTTATTGATATCAGCTGGAAGATTTGAAATTCTTAAGTAAGGTGGTGTGGTGGGTAGGGAAACCTCATGGCCATGACTCTAAATGAGATCTTTAGCAATTGTTCATAGTCTTAGAAGCCCAATTACCCTGGGAGATAAGAGGAGAAAATGAGTCTTACTCTGCCAGAGAAAACAGAGTTTGATACCGTTTATATGACTGTCAGGAAGAGTACCAAGAAAGGCAACAGGGTCTTCTTTTAATTTCAGAAAGAGAGGATTCTTAAAGCCTTATCTGGAAGGTTTATCTTCTCAAAGAAGATATCTTTTTGAGTCATTTTATGCTAATAATATTTCAAGAAAATCATGTTGCAATTTGACTGCAGTGACTTGTAAATAATAACATTTCAAGAAAATCATGTTGCAATTTGACTGCAGAGGCTGTTCAAGAATGTCTGCCTATTCATGTAATATGACATAAGAAAAATAGAATTATTCAATTATTCAATGGCACATGAACTCCACTGAAAAGGAATAAGAAATAGGGCAATAATTTCTTCTTTCAGAGTAGAAATTCAACAAAATGTAGAAATACTCCAGTTATAACTAATGTTCAACTTGTACCTACAGTAGGAGAGTCTTGAAGGTACCATTCTGAAAAATGAAAAAGGTTAATTAAAGTTTGCACTCATCAAGCCATCTATATTGTAAACAATGTGAGCCATTTCTACTCATTTGGGAGTAGAAAGTAAAGATGAGTACCCAGAGATAAGATATGGAAATTTTAGGTCTATGGGGTTGTATCTATGGAAATACATCAGCTAGAATTATTCCCATTGGTCCTCCCAACTACACTAGAAAAAAAACATGACCAACTCATAGGGAGCTTTGCAGATTATATTAATGTTCAGAGTATAAACATCAGAAGTGGAGTGGATCAACTAGTCTGTAAAGATTATTGTTAGGAAGCTGTTAGTTGTTCCATGTTGCCATTGGGTAATGGGAGACATGAAATAACTGATTAATTCTATGCCATGGAGTCCATTCTTGGCTAGCTACAGCTGCAAAAAGAATGTGATCGTCTAATATAATATGCACTCATCTCACATGCTGGCAAAATAATGCTCAAAATTCTCCAAGCAAGGCTTCAAAGTTACGTGAATTGTGAACTCCCAGATGTTCAAGGTGGGTTTAGAAAAGGCAGAGGAACCAGAGATCGAATTGCCAACATCTGTTGGATCATCTAAAAAGCAAGAGAATAACAGGAAAATGTCTACTGCTTTATTGATTACACCAGAGCCTTTAACTGCATAGATCACAACAAACTGGAAAATTCTTCAAGACATGGGAATACCAGATCACCTTACCTGCCTCCTGAGAAATATGTATGCAGGTCAAGAAGCAACAGTTGGGACTGGACATGGAACAACAGATTGGTACCAAAATGGGAAAGGAATACATCAAGGCTATATATTGTCACACTGCTTATTTAAATTATATGCAGAGTACATCATGCAAAATGCTGGGCTGAATGAAGCACAAGCTGGAATCAAGATTGCCGGGAGAAATATCAATAATCTCATATGCAGATGACACCACCCTTATGGCAGAAAGTGAAGAGGAACTGAAGAGCCTCTTGATGAAAGTGAAAGAGGAGAGTGAAAAAGTTGGCTTAAAGCTCAACATTCAGAAAACTAAGATCATGGCATCTGGTCCCATCACTTCATGGCAGATAAATGGGGAAACAATGGAAACAGTGGCTGACATTATTTTTCTGGGCTCCAACATCACTGCAGATGGTGACTGCAGCCATGAAATGAAAAGACGCTTGCTCCTTGGAAGAAAAGTTGTGACCAAGCTAGATAACATATCAAAAAGCAGAGACGTTACTTTGCCGACAAAGGTCCATTTAGTCAAAGCTATGGTTTTTCCAGTAGTCATGTATGGATGTGAGTGTTGGACTATAAAGCAAGCAGAGCACTAAAGAATTGACGTTTTTTGAACTGTGGTGTTGGAGAAGAATCTTGAAAGTCCCTTGGACATCAAGGAGATCCAACCAGTCCATCCTGAAGGAAATCAGCCCTGAATATTCATTGGCAGGTGTGATGCTGAAACTGAGACTCCAATACTTTGGCTACCTGATGTGAAGAACTGACAAATAGGAAAAGATCCTGATGCTGGGAAAGATTGAAGGCTGGAGGAGAACGGGATGACAGAGGATGAGATGGTTGGATGGCATCACCAGCTTGATGGACATGAGTTTGAGCAAGCTCTGTGAATTAGTGATGTACAGGGAAGCATGGCATGCTGCAGTCCATGGGGTCGCCAAGAGTCGGACACAACTGTACAACTGAACTGAATTGAACTGATTTATAATATCAAGGGATCTTAGTATTTAGGAAAAATTATATGGTCATTTAGGGCTTTAATTGAGGAGGTCATGGCAACCTACTCCAGTATTCTTGTCTGGAGAATTCCATGGACAGAGGAGCCTGGTGGATATTATCCTTGGGGTTACAAAGAGTTGGACATGACTGAAGGCACTTAGCAGGATCAGTAGCAGGGCTTTAATTGTATGTGGATTTTGCCTGCTCCTGCAAGAAGTATAATAATTCCACATCCTGGCAAAACACATATGACAAAATGCATCATAGATTCTTGTTCAAAAGTGTATATTTTATCAAAGCTATCTGAGAAATGCAAACTGTCCTTGTCCACAAATTATATGCTAATATATTTCAATACCTGTGTCCATGGAGAGGCTCAAAAATAGCTTCTGTTTTGTGAGCATTGATCAATTAGGCATGAATCCCTTATTTAGTACTAAATTTCTTCATGGTGTTTTTGTTTTCCTTGTGAATTCAAGTGTTGACCCAGAGAGCTAATGTAAATACTAATTAGTATTAGTAAGTTAGTAAACAATTACTAATTTATCAGTAATTATTTTTCAAGTTGCTTTCTTCCATTTACTCCCTCTTCTTGATAGCTCATAACTGTTGTGTTTCCTCCTATTGGAATTGGCTCTTCATATGGATATACTTTGGCATTGTTGGTTGGGGTATAGACTTGAATTACTGTCATACTGAATGATTTGCCTTGGAAATGAACAGAGATCATTCTGTCATTTTTGAGACTACACCCAAGTACTGCATTTTGGACTCTTTTGTTGTCTATGAGGGCTACTTATTTTTTCTAAGGGATTCTTGCCCTTAGTAGATATCATGGTCATCCAAGTTAAATTTGCCCATTCCAGTCCATTTTAGTTCACCGATTCCTAAAATGTCAATGTTCACTCTTGACATCTTCTGTTTGAACACTTTCAATTTATCTTGATTCATGGACCTAACATTCCAGGTTCCTATGCAATATTGTTCTTTACAGCATTGGACTTTACTTCCACCACCAGTCACATCCACAACTGGGTGTTGTTTTCACTTTGGCTAAGCCTATTCATTCTTTCTGGAGCTATTTCTCCACTCTTCTGCAGTAGCATATTGGGCACCTACCAACCTGGGGAGTTCATCTATCAGTGTCATATCTTTTGGCCTTCTCACACCATTCATGGGGTAAGAATACTGAAGTGGTTTGCATTCCCTTCTCCAGTGGACCATGTTTTGTTGGAACTCTCCACTATGACTTGTTCATCATGGGTGGCCCTGCAAGGCATGGCTCATAGTTTTATTGAGTTAGACAAGGCTGTGATCCAAGGCCACTGTTGAACCACACCTCTACCAGAGACTCCTGGATACTCACAGGGAAGCCTGGCCCAGTCTCTTGTGGGGTCACTGCTCCTTTCTCCTGGATCCTGGTGCACACAAGATTTTGTTTGTGCCCACCAAGAGTCTGTTTCCCCAGTCCTGAGGAAGTTCTGTAATCCCATCCCACTGACCTTCAAAGTCAAATTCCCTGGGGGTTCTCAGCCTCTTTGCCAGATCCCCAGGTTTAGAAATCAGTTGTGGGCCCTAAAACTTTCACAACAGTGCAAGAAATTCTTTGGTATAATTGTTCTCCAGTTTGCGGATTGTTTGCTCAGTGGTTCTTTGGTGGGATTCTCGGGTCACGCCTCCCAGGTCTTCTGCAGCCAGAGCCCCTGTCCCCATGGCAGGTCACTGATGAACCATGCCTCTGCAGGAGACACTCAAATACAGAAAGGCGGGTCTATCTCAGTCTTTTGTGGGATCCCTGAGTCCTGGTGCACACAAGGTTTTGTTGGAACCCTTTGAGTGTCTCTGGCAGTCATGGGGCTTGATTCTAAACACAATTTCACCCCTCCTACCACATTCTTGGGGCTTCTCCTTTGCCCTTGGACATGGGTTATCTTTTTTCGGTGGGATCCAATATTCTACTCTTGATAGTTGCTCAGTGATCAGTTGCAATTACCTCCTATAACTAACACCAAAAAAAAGAAAAAAACAAAACAAAAAAAACAGTATTCTTTGCATCACAGGGTACTGGAGTGCAAAAGTAGGACATCAAGAGATACCTGGAGGAACAGGCAAATTTGGTCTTGGAGTACAAAATGAAGCAGGCAAAGGTTAACAGAGATTTGCCAAGAGAATGCACTGGTCATAGCAAGTTCAGTTCAGTTCAGTCGCTCAGTCGTGTCCGACTCTTTGAGACCCCATGAATTGCAGCACACCAGGCCTCCCTGTCCATCACCAGCTCCCAGAGTTTACTCAAACTCAAAGCAAACACCACTTCAAAAAACACAAGGGATGACTCTACACATGGACATCACCAGAGGTCAATACTGAAATCAAATTGATTATGTATCTTGCAGCCAAAGATGGAGAAGCTCTATACAGTAAGTGAAAGCAAGACCAGGAGCTGACTATGGCTCAGATCATGAGCTCCTTATTGCCAAATTCAGACTTAAATTGTGGAAAGTAGGGAAAACCACTAGACCATTCAGGTATGACCTAATCAAATCCCTTACAATTAAACAGTGCATGTGACAAATAGATTCAAGGGATTAGATCTGATAGACAGTGTGCCTGAAGAACGATGGACAGAGGTTCATGACATTGTACAGGAGGCAGAGATCAAGATCATCCTCAAGAAAAAAAAATGTAGAAAGGCAAAATGGTTGTCTGAGGAGGCCTTACAAATAACTGAGAAAAGAAGAGAAGCTAAAGGCAAAGGAGAAAAGGAAAGATATGCCTGCAATGCAGGAGACGTGGGTTCAGTCCCTGGGTTGTGAAGATCCCCTGGAGGAGGGCATGCAACCCACTCCAGTATTCTTGCTTGGAAAATACCCATGGGCAGAGGAGCCTGGCAGGCTACAGTCCATGGGGTCGCAAAGAGTCTGACACAACTGAGTGACTAAGCACATACCCATTTGTATATAGAGTTCTAAAGAATAGCAAGGAGACATAAGAAAGCCTTCCTAAGTGATCAATGCAAAGAAATAGAAGAAAACAATAGAATGGGTAAGACTAGAGATCCTCTACAAGAAAATTAGAAATACCAAGGGAACATTGCATACAAAGATGGGCACAATAAAGGACAGAAATGGTATGGACCTAACAGAAGCAGAAGATATTAAGAAGAGGTGGGAAGAATACACAGAAGAACTATACAAAAGAGATCTTAATGACCAGATAATCACAATGGTGTTATCACTCACTTAGAGCCAGGCATCCTGGATTGTGAAATCAAGGGGGCATCACTATGAACAAAGCTAGTGGAGGTGATCGAATTCCAGCTGAGCTATTTCAAATCCTAAATAATGATGCTGTTAAAATGCTGCATTCAATATGCCAGCAAATTTGGAAAACTCAGCAGTGGAAAACCAGGACTGGAAAGGGTCAGTTTTCATTCCAGTTCCAAAGAAAGGCAACACCAAAGAATGTTCAAATACCACATAATTGCATGCATCTCACACACTAGCAAAGTAATGATCAAAATTTTCCAAACAAGATTTCAACAGTTCATGAACTGAGAAATTCCAGATGTCCAAGCTGGATTTAGAAAAGGAAGAGGAGCCAGAGATCAAATTGTTAACATCTGTTGGATCATAGAAAAGGCAAAGGCAAAATTCCAGAAATCATCTACTTCTGCTTCCTTGACTACACTAAACCTTTTGACTGTGTGTACAACAACAAATTGTGAAAATTCTTAAGGGAATGGGAATAGCAGACTACCTTATATGGCTCCTAAAAAATCTGTATGCAGGTCAAGAAACAACAGTTAGAACTAGATAAGAAACAATGGACTGATTCCAAATTGGGAAAGGAGTAATTCAAGGCTGTATATTGTCACCCTGCTTATTTAACTTTTATACAGAGTAAATCATGCAAAATACTTGACTGGATGAAGCACAGCCTGGAATCAAGATTGCAGGGAGAAATATCAATAACCTCAGATATGCAGGTGACACCACTCCTATGGCAAAAAGCAAAGAGAAACTAAAGAACCTATTAAGTTCAGTCATTCAGTCATGTCCTACTCTTTGTGACCCCATGGACTATGGCACACTAGTCTTCCGTGTCCATCGCCAACCTCCGGAGCTTGCTCAAACTCATGTACATCCAGTCGGTGATGCCATCCAACCATTTCATCCTCTGTAGTCCCGTTCTCCTTCTGCCTCCAATTTTTTGCAGCATCAAGAGCTTTTCCAATGAGTCAGTTCTTCCCAACAGGTGGTAAAAGTATTGGAGCTTCAGCTGCAGCATCAGTTATTCCAGTGAATATTCAGAACTGATTTCCTTTAGGATTAACCTAAAAGATCATGGTATCCAGTCCCATCACTTCATGGAAGATAGATAGGGAAACGATGGAAACAGTCTGAGTGAAAGTTGCTGAGTCATGTCTGATTCACTATCCAGTCCATGGAATTCTCCAGTTAAGAATACTGGAGTGGGTAGCCTTTCCCTTCTCCAGCCAACCCAGGGATCAAACCGTGGTCTCCTGCATTGCAAGTTACCAGCTGAGCCACAAGCGAAGCCCAAGAATACTGGAGTGGTTAGCCTATCCTTTCTCCAGGGGATCTTCTGGACCCAGGAATAGGACTAGGTCTCCTGCATCGCAGGTGGATTTATTTACCAACTGTTCTATCAGGAAGCCTGGAAACAGCGAGAGACTCTAGTTTTAGGGGCTCCAGAATCATTGCAGCCACGAAATTAAAAGATACTTGCTCCTTGGAAGAAAAGCTATGACAAACCTAGACAGCATGCTAAAAAGCAGAGATGTTACTTTGCCGAGAAAGGTCTGTCTAGTCAAAGTTATGGTTTTTCCAGTAGTCATGTATGGATGTGAGAGTTGGACCATAAAGAAAGCTGAGCACCGAAGAATTGATGCTTTTTAACTCTTGTGTTGGAGAAGACTCCTGAGAGTCCTTTGGAATGCAAGGAGATTGAACTAGTCAATCCTAAAGTAAATCAGTCCTGAATATTCATTGGAAGAACTGATGCTGAAGCTGAAGCTCCAATACTTTGGCCACCTGATGGGAAGAACTGACTCACTGGATAAGTCTCTGATGTGGGGACAGAATGAAGGCAGGAGGCAAAGGGGACTACAGAAAATAAGATGGCTGGATGGCATCACCAACTTGATAGACATGAGTTTGAGCAAGCTGTGGGTATTAGTGATGGACAGGGAAGCCTGGCATACTGCAGTCCATGAAGTCGCAAAGAGTTGGACACGAATGAGCAACTGAACTGAACTGATGGATATCCTTTGAATAATCCAGTCCTTGAGGAGTCAAGGGACCTATCTATATGAACTATTAACATTAGCACTCAGATCACAAGAGAGGTATATTTCAGAATGACATATTCTCTGGCAAAGAACCTGAGCTTAATCAGTTACATTGAATATATACTACCATGTGCTGCCAACAGTTTGCTGTAATCATGGTGAATTGCTGCTACAGGCTTTTGAATTTGCCCATCTTTTAAGTTCCATCACAGAATCATGCTCTTTTATGTGTAAAATCAAACTTGTAGATAACATTCCCCATTGGAACACTGTTTTTGTAAAACATCCAGTGGAATCAAATTCTATACGCAGTAGTTGAATTGCTGCTCAGGTTTTCAGCGTGTTGCTTTTTTTTTTCCATCAGAAGTTAAATTTGTCCATTGATTGGATGTGACATTTCCCTTTCATGAATAACTATTCTCATAGTTTTACTATGAACTTCTAGTCCAGAAGCAACTAATTGCAGTGTGGGAACGTCCTACTAGAAGACTACAATTTACCCCTTCAGTGAGGTGAAATGTTTCCAAAGCCAATAGCCAGGATTATTTCCCACTCAAAGTAGAGCAGAAAAAAGTTCTTGAGTCACAAATTCTGGGACCAGAAATTACAAATAACTTTCACCACCTAAGGGCGACTTTAAGCAGTCTAACTCCATAGAGGTTACAACTTCATAACTAGAGTAGAAAGGGTACTTGAAGACAGAGAGTATTTTTCCAGCATCCAGACTCCAGTTTTCCAGACTATAATTACAAGACTTCCATTAAACTTTGCCACTTACCTGTTTTTTTAAGTGCAAGCTGTCTTCCAAGATATGGAATATGTTGCCTCTGTGTCAGTTCTACCTTACACATCTGTCTGGAGTGCATATCTTTGACAAAACAAACTAAATCCAAAACAGCTCCAGTGGAGTCTTGTGAGGACAAACAAAACAAAACAGATTTTAGCCTTCAGTTCTCTGCAAGCCAAGCTAAGTATCAAAAGAGATAGAAATAAAAGCTGAGCACTAAAGCACAATAGCCACAAGAATATTTTAATTACAGAGTTGCTCATTTACCTTTAGTCTAAGGGAGAAACAATATGGTGTTGCAGAGATTCTGGCACTCTCCTCAGTGTCATGGAACAGTGTCTGAGGTAAAAGTCAGAGGTTGGTGAATGGCTCAACATGGATAAATACACATGATAAATACATTATTCTTTTTTGTTGTTCTTCTGAGTTTTTTTTTTTTAATTCTTTAAAAATAATAAATTCCTTCTTCACCTAATACTCATAAATCCCTAGCATCTCAAATTCACTTATTGTGGAAGAGCTTTGAGATTTCTTGTTTCAGATCTTCAAATGAATAAATGAGAAAAACCTCTCCTGATGGCAAGAGCAAGCATGTTAAACTATAAACTCTAACAAGTATATTCATGTTGTTCTATTCACTTGATATAAAATTCTAGCTTCCATGTCTTAACACCATCAGAATCCATTTTATTATTAATATTTATTTATTCAATTATTGTTATTTTTAACATGCAGCATTCAAAACTTGTTTTAGAAATGTTTTAGAATATTTAGCATCATATAGAGGATAAATATACACATATATATTATTTTAACATATATATATATTATTTTTAACATATATACATATATACATATATATATACACATATATATATATGTGTATATATATATATATATATATATATATATATGGCTTCCCTGGTGGCTCTGATGGTAAAACATCTGCCCGCAATGCAGGAGATCCAGGTTCAAACCCTGGGTCAGTAAGATCCCCTGTAAGATACCCACTCCAGCATTCTTGAATGGAAAATTCCATGGACAGAGGAGTCTTGGCAGGTTACTTTCCATGGTGTTGCAAAGAGTCAGACACAACTGAGCAACTAACACACATACATATACTACACACACACACACACACACACATATATATACTTTTCCATTATGGTTTCTCACAGGATATTGAATATAGTTCTCTGTGCTATACAGTAGGACCTTGTTCTTTATCCATTTGATATATAAAAGTGACATATGCTAACCCTAACCTCTCCCTCCATCCCTAGACCAACTCCCTCCCTCTTAGCATCCATAAAACTGTTCTCTATGTACATGATTCTGTTACTGTTTCATAGATATGTTCATCTGTATTGTATTTTAGATTGCACATATAAGTGGTATCATGTATTTGTCTTTCTTTCTGACTTACTTCGCTTAGAATGATAATCTTTAGTTATATCCATGTTGTTGAAAATGGTATTATTTCACTCTTTGTATGGGTAAGTATTATAGTATTCCATTATGTATTTGTACTATAGTCTGCTACAGAGTATACTGAGATATGAGTTTAATTATGGGTTCAGAGTGCTGCAAGACAGAAAAGTTTGAGAGTTCAGCCTAATATATGCTTTCTTTTGTGAAGTCTGCCCCATGGTTATTAAGCAAAGCTAATACTGCCTCATCTTCTGGTGGGGAAGAAGCTGTCTCTGCAGGGGAGTGGGAATTAGGGAGAACTGGAATATTCATTTGATTCCTCTAAATCCCACATTTGCTCCTTTTTCAATTCTCAGGTCACTGATGTTTTCCCAAGAAGTGCCTTAGCTTCATTATGAAAGGTTGACAGATCTCCACAACTTGTCTGTAAGTCTGAAATAATTTCAAAATAAAAAGTAAAGAAAAAAATTAAAATTTGACAACTCTAAGTATTCAAATGATATAATTTGGCAATTGAACCTGGACAATTTGGGTGCTTAAATTTTGAATTCTGGATAAACTCAGCCCTTTGGAAGTTACGATAGAGCTTCCATATCAAGTCAGAGAAAGTTACTGGTTATCAGACTATACTTCAAATGAACTTATTTATTTAAACTCAGTAATTTAATTAGAAGACCTAACACATACCGTATATTGTTATTCTCTATGTCCCGCACACTATTCTTTGGTAGAACCTACTGATTTCTCTTAAGACCTTATATTTGATAGGCAAACACAAACAGGCTTTGTTCTAAAACATGCATTTGCCCCTTTCATGCCAAAGCCTACCAGATTCTCATCTTTTCCTGGCTGAATTTAAAACCCTTCAGATTCACAAAAACATAAGAAGTATCAGAATCTCATTTCATAAGAATCTGTTACCTACAGTAATCCATCTCAGGTGCCAAAATCTATATCCATCATAGTTGGTAGTTAACCAACTACAGTTTCAGTCAGTTCAGTTCAGTTCAGTTCAGTCACTCAGTCATGTCCAACTCTGTGTGACCCCATGGACTGCAGGACCCTAGGCCTCCCTGTCCATCACCAACTCCAAGAGTTTCCTCATGTCCATTGAGTCAGTGATGTCATCCAACCATCTCATCCTCTGTTATCCCCTTCTCCTCCCACTTTCAATCTTTCCCAGAATCAAAGTCTTTTCAAATGAGATAGTTCTTCACATCAGGTGGCCAAAGTATTGAAGTTTCAGCTTCAGCATCAGTCCTTCCAATGAATATTCAGGACTGATTTCCTTTAGGATGGACTGGTTGGATCTCCTTGCAATCCAAGGACTCTTAAGTCTTCTCCAACACCACTGTTCAAAAGCATCAATTCTTCAGCACTCATCTTTCTTTATAGTCCAACTCTCACATCCATACAAGACTACTGGAAAAACCATAGATTTGACTAGACCTTTGTTGGCAAAGTAATGCCTCTGCTTTTTAATATACTGTCCAGGTTGGTCGTAACTTTTTTTCCAAGGAGCAAGGGTCTTTTAATTTCATGGCTGCAGTCACCATCTGCAGTGATTTTGGAGCCCCCCAAAATAAAGTCTGTCACTGTTTCCACTGTGTCCCCATCTATTTGCCATGAAGTGATGGGACCACATGCCATGATCTTCTGAATGTTGAATTGTAAGTCAACTTTTTCACTCTTCTCTTTCACTTTCATCAAGAGGCTCTTTAGTTCTTTGCTTTCTGCCATAAGGGTGGTGTCATCTGCATATCTGAGTTTATTGATATCTCTCCCGGCAATCTTGATCCTAGCTTGTGCTTCATCCACCCCAGCATTTCTCATGAAGTATTCTGCATAAAAGTTAAATAAGCACGGTGACAACATACAGCCTTGACATACTCCTTTCCCAGTTTGGAATCAGTCTGTTGTTCCATGTCCAGTTCTAACTTTTGCTTCCTGACTTGCATACAGATTTTTCAAAAGCCAGGTAAGGTGGTCTGGTATTCCCATCTCTTGAAGAATTTTCCACAGTTTATTGTGATCCACACAGTCAAAGGCTTTGGCATAGTCAATAACGCAGAAATATATGTTTTTCTGGAGCTCTCTTGCTTTTTTGATAATCCAACAGATGTTGGCAGTTTGATCTCTGGTCCCTCTGCCTTTTCTAATCTGGATCAACATTAGTTACATGATATAATTTAGTAGAATTGTTCAAAGGATAAAAGTTTGGAGTTCTAATAACACTAATGTTACTATCAACCATGACCCACAGACGCTGTCCGAGGGCACACAGTTCTTCTAACTGATGCTATCCATTATACACTGCCATGTTCATTAGACTGGGCCCTTTCCTGAAGATAGATTATGAGAAGTATCTGCTTCTTTAGGTTTTTTTTAAGCTTGATTATGTCATGTGACTATACTCTTATTGTTACAGAGCTTGGGGATGTAAATATTTATCTTCTTTTTAAAAGATTCAGTGATAAAAATGTGGAAACATTTTCCTCACTCTAAATTAAAGTTACATTCTAGAACAGGTATTTTGTTGAGAGAATTGTTTAGTATTCAAAAAAATGGCCAGATCCAAGTGGTCTTAGAAATTAAAGAAAATAATTGATATTTGTAATACATAAAATGTTTCTGCAAATAAAGAATAAAATGGTCAACAACACTATAACTAGAGACAAGGAAAGAATGTCAATAGAAAAAGAAATTTAACTTCAAATTTCTCTTTCATGTATGAAAAACTGTCAGTTTGATCAAAGTAAGAGAAATGAAAGCTAAAACTACACTGACAATATGACTTATTTAGCAAATTATCAAAATTTTTCTACTTTGGGTGCAGCTGCATGAAAACAAACACTCATACGTTGTAGGTGTGGACTGCAAAAATAATACAACCTCTCCATAAGATTTATAACTCTGGAACTAAAAGCCTATCCTAAAGATACAATAGTAAAATTATGAAAAGTGATACTTTTCAAGACTGTTATTTTCAGCATTATTTCTAACATCATGATTCTATGACCAGTAGTTCATCTTTTGAGTATGGGTTGAATGCATTATACTGAATTTTTAATGGGTTCCTCTTTGAAATTATAATAATTTCATAATTATAAAAGTTGGCCATAATAGGTCAACTTTAAAAAAAAAAGAGAAATATAACATACAAATAGGAAATGATCTCTGGAATTTCATATCAAGTTGAAAAGTAGGGTGTTTGAATTTTTTGTTCCTCATAGCTCATTTGATAAAGAATCTGCCTGCAATGCAGGAGACCAGGGTTTGATTCCTGGATTGGGAAGATCCTCTAGAGAAGGAAATGGCAATCCACTCCGATATTCTCGCCTGGAGAATCCCATGTGCAGAGGAACCTGGCAGGCTACAGTCCATGGGATTGCAAGAGTCAGACACAACTTCACAACTAAACCAACGCCATGCTTCCATTAAATAAAATCTTCAGTCTTTACTTGCAAGACTGTAGCACAAAACAAAGATTGAGGAAGGAACTGCTTTATTCCATTTTGGGATGCTGGGAGTTATATATGATATTAATATATATGTTTATGATTGATCAAAGCATAGTTGTATGAAGTTTCACATGTTTAGGAGGTCAGTGAATTTGTGTCATTATTTAATGTTAATTGTTAATATCCAAATATGAGCAACAACAAAAAAGATAATTCTGATACTAAATAGAAGTAGGATATAGGGCTACAGAGAATAAGCTTTCAGCTGAGTGAATGGAAAATCACTGGGGAAGAAGATTAGGACCTTGACAATTAATATATATGTATGTGTTACAGTTTTAATATATAATATGTAAATATATGTGTGCATGCTAAGCCACTGCAGTCATGTTCAACTCTTTGCAAACCTGTGGACTGTAGCCCACCAGGCTCTTCTGTCCAAAGAACTCTCCAGATAAGAATACTAGAGTGAGTTGCCATGCCCTTCTCATATAAATATATACTGATACATATGTATAAACTCACACTTCTAGCCATATTCAAATATCTACACACATTAAAGAAAAAATGGAAGAAAAAAGTATAAATTAGAAAAATTAATTATAAAAGTAAATAAATAAATTTGAGAGGATAAGAATAAAGTAGAATACAGATTTCTGGGAACATACTGTTGTTGAATTTATAACATGAATCATATTGCATAATTGTAATAAAATTTTAATTTTAAAAAGAATCATGAAAATTAAATAAAAATAAAGTAGAAAATATTTGCCTTTAAAATGCTGTAGAACAATTTTTTGACTCTGCTGTTAGAGAACTTAAGTATTGAGCAACTAAAACATTTCTCAGCAGATTTTTCTCTGTAGCAATATCTTTTGTGTTAGTTCTTGATTTTTCTTGGAGTGTTATCAATTTGTCAATGTACTATAAGATAAAACAGGACTTCCCAGGTGGTACTAGTAGTAAAGAACCCACCTGCCAATGCAGGTAGACACAAGAGATGTAGGTTTGATCCCTGGCTCAGAAGAATCCCCAGGAGAAGGGCACAGAAACACACACTAGTATTTTTTCCTGGAGAATCCAATGGACAGAGGAGCCTGGTGAGCTATGTTACATAGGATCGCAAAGTCAGACACAACTGAAGGAACTTAGCACGCACATGCATTAGATAAACAGATGAATAATTGTGAGAGTTCATGAAGAACAAAGACTTTTTTTTTTTTTTTTCCTGGAGTAGCACAAACATATAGAAGATCTTTGAAGTTACATAAAAACTCCAGCCTTGAATTGAAAAAGTTTCAAGGTTTCAGGTATCTTATCCTTAAAATACATATTTCCTAGTTCCACCCACTGAAAATTGCTTGAAACCTGAAACAAACCAGGGCACCAAGCATCCCTAGAACACAAATGGGGATCAGTATTTACTATTTCTCACTATAAGTAGCTGGCACATCTTAGAGAAATTGCTGATTCTGAATATAGGGCACATGGTGATTCCAGAATATCTTGACATTAAAGAAAATAAATTGATTTTCAAAGACTACTGATCATGGATACTTGTCATGAATATGGGTCATGACTACATGTCAAGAAACCTCTCAAAGCTTAAGAAACCACTCACTGGCCAAACTGGAACATTTTAAACATCAACAAGAATAATCACTGCTATAGATTAAATATATATTAAATGTTGTTAAATCCACAAGTTCTGGGCTTCCCTGGTGACTAATAGAGTCCTCCTGCCAGTGCAGGAGATACAGTTTTGATCCCTGATCTGGGAGGATCTCAAATGACTTTGAGCAACTGGGCCCATGCAGCACAACTATTGAGCTTGTGGTTTAGAGCCTGGGAGCCACGACTACTGAGCCTGCATGCCCTCAAGGCCATTCTCCACAGCAAGAGAAGCCACAGCAGTGAGAAGACTGGGGACAGCAACTAGAGAGTACCCCCGCTTGCCTGCAGCGATGAACCCAGCACAGCCAGAACTAAAGAAATAAAATGATTTTTTAAAAATCCACAAGTTCTTAATGCATGTGAAAGGATCCTATTTTGCTTTCATCATCTTTGGAAATTTATAACAAAAAAAAATCAGAACATGCTACAAGATAAAAAATAATAATAAAGCAATCATTTACTTTGCCTTTTATTAAATATCTTAATATCTTAATTGTCTTTATTAAATACCTTAATCCTTTAGCCAAATAGTTAATAAGTGTTTTGTTAGTTGCTCAGTTGTGTCTGACTCTTTGTGACCCATGAACTGTGGCTTGCCAGATTCCTCCTTCCATGGGATTCTCCAGGCAAGAATACTGGAGTCGGTTGCCATTCCCTTCTCCAGGGAATCTTCCCAACCCAGGGATGCCATCCTCGTCTCCCTCATTGCAGGCATATTCTTTATTGTCTGAGTCACCAGGGATGACCCGAAATAGTTAATAAATTGAAGTTCATTTAGAGACATATTATTGATAATATAAGAAAATAAAGAAAATAATTAGAATATACATATTTTTTCAACTCCTCATGAGTTAATGGATCCAGACAATGATCCTCAATGGTTGGTACACCAAAAAGAATGATATTCAAACTTGTACTAGTGGAAATATACAAGTCATCCCTCTTATATGACATTGAAATGGAATCTGATTAAGCCTCTTGATCAAACTTCTAATTTATTTTCAGGTACAAAAAGGGACAGAAATATATGTGGAAAAGTATCAAAAGATTATGATCAGCAAAATTCAGACCATGGCAAACTAAACATGATAAAAAATCTAATTTCTTCAACAGCAACAATAACAAACATTACAAAAAAAAAAAAAAAAAAAAACCACACACAGAGAAAGATAGAACCCAAAGATTGAAAGACTTAAGATGCTTATTAAAAGATTGTATTATCTGGGCCTTATTTGGATCCTAGTTCAAGCAAATGGCAAAATCAACCAACCAAATAAAAAAAAATATTTATGAGATAACTGGATAAATGCAAATATTGGCTGGGTATTTTATAAGATAAAGGGTTAATTCACTTTGATATGATATTGGTATTCATGCTTTTGAAAAGCCCTTAGCTTTTAGAAATGCATAATAAAATGTTTACAAAAGGAATATGTTGTCTTGGATTGATTTTAAATAATGCAATAGTAAGGGAGTATACTGAAACACCATTGGCCATGTGATGAAGATTGTTAAAGCTGAGTGATAGGTCACTTTTCCTTCTAGTTTTGTACACAGATCTTCTTTGACTTACAGTGGGATTATGTCCTGATAAACCCACTGAAATTTGAAAATAGTATATGTTGAAAATGCACTTAATTCATATAACTTACAGAACATCATAGCTTAACCTAGCCTACCTTAAACATGCTCAGAATACTTACATGCTTACGTTAGCCTATAATTTGGCAAAAGCATCTAACACAAAACCTATTTTCTAGCAAAGTGCTGAATATCTCATGTAATTTATTGAATACAGTATGAAAGTGAAAAACAGAATGGCTGCCTGGGTACAGAATCGTTGTAATGTATTGTTTGTTTACCCTTGTGATCACGTAGTTACTGGAGTTGCAGCTCCTTGGTGCTGCTCAACATCATCAGAGTGTATCTTACCACATATCATTAGTCCAGGAAAAAAGTCAAAATTCAAAATCTGAAGTGTAGTTTCTAATGAAGGTGGATCACTTCTGCACCATCGTATAGTTGAATCATCGTAAGTTGGGACCATCTGTACATTGAAATACTTCTGTAATATTAATTTTCAATACACAAAATGTTATACAATTAAATGTGTTATTTTTTAAATGAAGCACATGAATTTGAAGACTTGATGTTGGAGTGGGAGAAAAGAAATAAGAAACTTCTGACACTTGTGCACATCTTTGGTGACTGAATATTTATGATTATTTATTCAGTGGTCACAGGATACAGTGAGATTAGTTTCTGCTTCTCTTTTCTTTTCTTATCCCATACCAACAACGTGGAGTTGGCTAATACAGTTGAAGTGTTTTCCTTTTCTTTCCTTTCCTCTTCTTTCATGTCTTCTCCTTTCCTTTCCTCTTTCTTTCTTTTCCCTTCCCTCCCTCCCTTCCTTCTTCCCTCCCCCTCCCCCCTCCCTTCCTTCTTCCGTCCCCTCCCATCCTCTCTCTTTCTTTCTTTCTTATTTTACAGTAAGTCAGTAGCTACACATCTTTGTCATGCACACAGTGCTAGCTCTAGACTATTCTTTATAAAGGAAAGTTACAAACAGTTTTCTGCTTAGAAGTGTGATTAAGTGTCTTGGGGTTGTTAGGAGACTTATGATGAAACTATGTTTTGCAAGCTTACTGTTTGAAAGGATTTGCAAAAGTGGTGATAAAGCTTATAACTGTCCAAGGCCTGTCCACCAACCGCATTTGCCGTACCTTGCCCCAACTATTGCACTTGTATTTGTTATATAAATACCAAATTTAAGAGTATCTTTGCCAAAGGGAAACAGACTCTGCTTTATTTTCCGCCACATTATTACTCATATAAATATGTTTTTCCTTAAGCACTGAGGTTCTATGACTGGTTTGGCTTACCTACATTATATAGGTTATAAAATGTGAGAAAATCATTAATACCTCATTCTAGTGCTTCTGGCTTATAAAAGGAAAGAAGTAGAGGTGAACTAGATCCCAGTGGTCTACCTTCATAAACTAGTTCCCCTCACTAGCTCTGTGACTATAAAAAATTTAGTTAACTTTCTTTATGTTCTTCAGTTGCATCATTGCAAAAATGAATATAGTAGTATTTTCTATTTTGGAGTCTGTGGCAAGAATAAAATGAGTTAATTAGCAAAATAGTAGTCATTGTTATTGTAAGTTGGATCTCAAAGCTATGAGCACAAGAGACCTGAGGTGGGATGGGGAGGGACGGGGGTGAGGACTAAAGAGAAACCTGAGATCTTGCAGAGAAGACAGAAAAGGGCATAAGCCGTGGTGACCTGAGAAGGGTCTTGGAAAGGGCAGCCTGCATAGAAAAAGTTGTCTTTCTCTGGTCTCTCCCCAAGTGACTCGTGCAGTTCAGACTTTGCCTAGATCTTGCATCTTTAAATCAGAAAATTTCTTTCTTTTCCCTTCTATTATTTCAAACCCACCAGGGGCCTATCAAGAACAATAAAAAAAATTGAACAGTTTTATCTTTTAAGAAAGAACATTTAGGAAATGTAGTTTTAATATAGAAAAGTAGTTATTTTGTATTATAAAATGCAATATCACCTAGAACATAAATTTATAGGTTTCTTATAAAATGGAAAAATTTCCATATACTTATATAGTAATCATTTATTCATGATAGAAAACTTCAAATGTTTATCTAATTCTGAATGTGTCTTAATTGGCATATACCTGTATCTAAAATGTGTCCATGTCTCTGAATCATGTGATTGAAAACAGAATATTTTACAATATTCCCCTATTCTAAATGTTATAAAAAGAATGGTTGGAGGCAATTGCAGTTATTTGAATAAACATCTACAAATCACTTTGCTTAATGTTAGTCTCTCAGTCATGTTTGACTCTTTGCGACCCCAAGGACTATAGCCTCCCAGACTCCTCTATCCATGGGATTCTCCAAGAATGAGTAGCCATTCCATTCTCCAGGGTATCTTCCCAGTCCAGGGATCAAACCCTGTGTCTCCTGCACTGTACATTGCAGGTGGATTCTTTACTATCTGAGTCACCGGGAAAGTCCCCTAAATAACTTTGCAATATAATAAATCCTACAAAATTCACCATATATCACCATAGAATATGTATGTATTTTTTATTATTTGAATGCTAAGTTACCTCATTTTCCTGCTACTTATATCTTGACCATGGCTAATTAACCTTTTAATGATTAGCAAAGAAAGACACTTTCTGATGTCAAATAAATGAAAATAATAACTTCCATGAATTTTGTGAAAACCAATTTGTTAGATTGGTCCTTAACATCTTGGATAATTTCCAGCAGTATAAATGAATGGAATACAGCAATGAAGGTTTTCCTTTGAAGGCAGGATTTATACATGAGAATGTTCTAGAAAGAAACCTATCATTTTCACAGCAGGAATGATTAGAAAATTAAATGTATGGCATGGTTTAAAATGGAATTTTGAAGAATGAGGTTAAAATAAGACTTAAAAAAGGTGAAGGACATATTTGATAATTTGAGATCACTTTCAAACAGGGTTTAACTCCCAGAAACTATTTTAAGAGTAACAGTTAACAGTCCTTAAAATTCACTTTTATATAGTGATATAGAATACACAGAAGAGCTATACAAAAAAGATCTTAATGACCCAGATACTATGATGGTGTGATCACTTACCCAGAGCCAGACTTCCTAGAATGCAAAGTCAAATGGGCTTTAGGAAGCATCACTACGGACAAAGCTAGTGGAGGTGATGGAATTCCAGCTGAGCTGTTTCAAGCCCTAAAAGATGATGCTGTGAAAGTGCTATACTCAATATTCCAGCTAATCTGGAAAATTCAGCAGTGGTCGCCAAACAGAAAAAAAATCAGTTTTCATTCCAATCCCACAGAAAGGCAAAGCCAAAGAATGTTCAAACTACAACACAATTGCTCTCATCTCACATGCTAGCAAATGCTCAAAATTCTCCAGCAAGGCTTCAACAGTACACGAACAGAGAAATTCCAGAAGTTCAAGCTGGATTTAGAAAAGGCAGAGGAACCAGAGATTGAGTTGTCAACATCCATTAGATCATAGAAAGCAAGAGAGCTCCAGAAAAACACCTACTTCTGCTTTACTGGCTATGACAAAGCCTTTGACTGTGTAGATCACAACAAACTGTGGAATACCTGCCTCCTAAGAAATCTGTATGCAGCTCAAGAAACAGGAGTTAGAACTGGACATGGAAAAACAGGCTGGTTCCAAATTGGGAAAGGAGTATGTCAAGACTATATATTGTCATCCTACTTATTTAACTTATATGCAGAGTACATCATGTGAAATGCTGGGCTGGATAAAGCATAAGCTGGAATCAAGATTCCCAGGAGAAATATCAATAACCTCAGATATGCAGATGACACCACCCTTATGGCAGAAAGTGAAGAGGAGCTGAAGACCTTCTTGATGAAATTGAAAGAGGAGAGTGAAAAAGCTGGCTTAAAACTCAACATTCAGAAAACTAAAATCATGACATGTGGTCCTATCACTTCATGGCAAATAGATGGGGAAAAAATGGAAACAGCGAGAGACTATTTGGGGGGGCTCCAAAATCATGACAGATGGTGACTGCAGCCATGAAATTAAAAGATGCTTGCTCCTTGGAAGAAAAGCTGTGACCAACACAGACAACATATTAAAATGCAGAGATATTACTTTGCCGACAAAGGTCCGTCTAGTCAAAGCTGTGGTTTTTCCAGTAGTCATGTATGGATGTGAGAGTTGGACCATAAAGAAAGCTGACTGCCAAAGAAGTACTGCTTTTAAACTGTGGTGTTGGAGAAGACTCTTGAGAGTCCCTTGGACTGCAAGGAGATCAAATCAATCTTGAATATTCATTGGAAGGACTGATGCTGAAGCTGAAGTTCTAATACTTTGGCCACCTGATGCAAAGAACTGTCTCATTGGAAAAGACCATGATGCTGGGATAGACCATGAAGGCAGGGAGAGAAGGGGACAGCAAAGGATGAAATGTTAGGATGGCATCACTGAATGGATGTACATGAGTTTGAGCAAGCTCCGGGAGATGGGAATCCTGGCATTTTGCAGTCCATGGGGTTGCAAAGAGTCGGACATGACTGAGAGACTGAACTGACTGATATTACACATTTCATTCTAATATCTTTTTTCTCTCTTAATATATGACAGATGATAGAAATGTTATATGGTGCTTTTACACAAAGTAGTTAAAGAAATATACAGAGTAACATCAAAAGATAGAATTTTATTGTATAAACTACTATTCATTATAATATTATGCATGTTCCTGCAAGAGTAACTGTGGTGTTTTCAGTGATTACTTATTAAGAACTAACGTGGGCCATAGAGATATCCAAAGCTCTCCATGGATACATTTTTGTCACATTCTCCAGCTTCTGCTTGCTCATGCGTGGCACACACACTTTGAATTGCCATACTCAAATATTTCCAATTTTCCATACTTGTCATTCTTTACGTACCCTTGTACTTTGTTCATGTTCCTTCCTCACTCCTGAATGCACTTCTTCTCTCCTTCCCTGTTGCACAAAACAGAAGTAGCAAATAGCTGCTCTATTTTTCAGACTCTACTCAAGACAACATTATATGTCATCTTCTCCCCACCAGGAAAGTATTAATCATATCTTCCTTTGGGCTATGACATTTGTAATGCATTATCAAACTGATGCTTAACAAATCTGTCTCTTCATTCCAAATATGATCATTTTTTCCTTTGCTGCCAGTATTGAGGGTTTTAACTGGTTGTTTTAATGCATCCTGTGGTTTATCTAAAATTGCCCATTAGCCTATTCCATGATGATTAATGGGTTATTTATTTATTTTTTTAAGATTCAAATGCCAAGACCCCTGAATTCGATCAGTCTTAGGGTAGTTTATGGATAATTTAAGATGGTTCTAATGGTAAAGAACCTGCCTGCCAACGCAGGAGACATGAGAAATGCATGTTCGATCTCTGGGTTGGGAAGGTCCACTGGAGGAATGCGTGTCAACCCGCTCCAGTATTCTTGCCTAGAGAATCACATGGACAGCGGGGCCTGGCAGGCTACAGTCCATAGAGTCTCACAAGTCAGACACGACTGATGGACTTAACATGTACACAATACACTGTGAAAATTATGGATTTCAGCTCTGTCAATCTGTTCTTGAGAACACATATACAGATATATAACCAAGAAAGCTGAGCACTGAAGAACTGATGCTTTTGAATTGAAATGTTGAGAATACTCTTTAGAATCCCTCGGACAGCGAGGAGATCAAACCAGTCAATCCTAAAGAAAATCAACCCTGAATATTCATTGAAAGAACTGATGCTGAAGCTCCAATACTTTGACCAACTGATGCGAAAAGCCAATTCATTGGAAAAGACCCTGATGCTGGGAAAGATTGAGGGCAGGAGGACAAAGGGGTGACTGAGGATGAGATAGTTGGTTGGCATCATTGACTCAGTGGGCATGAGTTTCAGCAAACTCCAGGAGACAGTGAAGGAAAGAGAAGCCTGGTGTGCTGCAGTCCATGAGGTCACAAAGAGTCAGACACGACTGAGTGACTGCACAACAATATAACAGATAATGTTGAAATATCCTCTTGAGAAGCAGTAACCAGTAAGACATTGTGCAGTGATGGAAATGTTCTGTATCTGAAGTGTCTGATAATATGATAACCACTAGTTATATGTTGCTATTGAGCATTTGAAATGACCAACATAACTGATAAGATAAATATATGGTTTCATTACACTTCAGTTCAGTTCAGTCACTCAGTCGTGTCTGACTCTGTGACCCCACGAACCGCAGTACGCCAGGCCTCCCTGTCCATCACCAACTCCCAGAGTCCACCCAAACCCATTTCCATTGCGTCAGTGATGCCATCCAACCATCTCATCCTCTGTCATCCCCTTCTTCTCCTGCCCTCAATCTTTTCCAGCATTAGGGTCTTTTCAAATGAGTCAGCTCTACACATCAGGTGGCCAAAGTATTGGAGTTTCAGCTTCAACATCAGTCCCTCCAAAGAACAGCCAGGACTGATCTCCTTTAGGATGGACTGGTTGGATCTCCTTGCAGTCCAAGGGACTCTCAAGAGTCTTCTCCAACACCACAGTTCATTACACTTAATTGATCAATATTTAAATTTCAGTAGCCACATATAATCAGTTTCTGTCTTTTAGACAGCACCACTTTTGAGTTAGAAGGTAGCTAAAATTCAAACATGTTCTATGCCATGGCGTATACCAAGCAAGCATCCTATAGACTGCCATTTAGTTACATAACTTCATTAATGGATGAAGCTCCATTGCTGTGCACTGGGAATTCGAATATAGTAGAGAGTCTCAGAAGTAAAGACATTTTGACTTTTGCAAAAAGAAGTTCTGATAAATTCTATGGCAAACTTCACACATATTTGCATAACAAATGTTTGCCCTTACCTATATTCCCTCACCCGAACACTATAGTTTGCAGAAAAGGATAGAAGAATAGGAAAAACAGAGTAGACTTAATAGAGTAGGGACACAACTATGAAAGAGAGAGTGAGGATATAGATTATAGAGTAAAAAGATTCAAAATGAATTTGATCGGAGATCCAGAAGAAAAAAATTCTGGATAATACTAGAATAATGCACATTCATTCAGAGAAGTAATCTTTTTAAGTTTTCTAAATTTAATAAAGATACTTAAAATTTCAGATTTTATGTCTTTTGATATATTGGTTTATTCAATATTATCCCTTCTAGACTATGTTCATGGTGAGAATCTAGGATAGTTTGCTTGTTTAGAAAGCTTTTTCTCCTAGAATAGCACTTGGCCAATAGGAAGTCTTCAGTAAATATTAAATGAAAAAATGAATTAATTACTGTGTCCTGAAATATATCACACAAAAAGGATAAATCCACATCAAAATATGGATGAATCTAAACATAAAAGACAATAAATATTGGAAGCAACTTGGACATTTCAAATTATTTGAAGGGGGTGACAGAGGATGAGATCGTTAAATCACTTCACTGACTCAATGGATATGAGTTTGAGCAAACTCCAGAAGAACAGTGAAGGACAGGGAAGCAAGGAGTATTGCAGTACATAGGGTCACAAAGAGTTGGACATGACTTAGTGACTGAACAACACAACAACAATAGCAACATAATTCTCATTAGCAACAGGATGTAAGAGTAGAAAAACAAATATCTTTCAAGTGACATGATACACTAATGATGACAAATTAAAATTATAATGGAGTAATAACAGTTTTGTGTACAAAAATGGAGTCTGACAGCCGTTGAGGATCTAGTCTCAGACAAGTCACTGCACCACTGAGAATTTGTAGTAGCCTCAAGGACACCACCAGTTGTATTCAGGATAATACCTGCCAGCTGTAACCTTATGCCCCCAAGGTTTCCCCTTATAACTATGCGACCATTTTTTACCCCCAGCTAATACTTACTTAACAAACAACTTACTGTCCCGCTCAGTTACTCAGTCCTGTCTGATTCTTTGTGACCCCATGGTCACAAAGACCATAACTCCTCAGTCCATGGGATTTCACAGGCAAGGGTATTGAAGTGGATTGCCATTTCCTCCTCCAGGGGATCTTCCCAACCCAGGGATCTATCCCATGTCTCCTGCATTGGCAGATGGATTCTTTACCACTGAGCCACTGGGAATGCCAACAAATGCCCTTATTTTTGCCAGTTCAAGTTATGTTTCTTGATAAGCAACATGTATAACTGACTGTAACGTTGAGACTTTTGCCTTTATGTAGTAAGACTTTTGCCTTATTTTGTAGTAAGGCAGAAAACAGTTTAAGTGCTTCTTAGATCTGTGTCACCCAGACTGCAGTTTTTAAAAAAATCCTCAAATAAATATATTTTCATTTCAGTCATGTCTAAAATTTTGGTTAAGCTAAAAGTGTCCATAGGTTGTTTTGTTGATGTCAGAAAGTTAGCATTCAGCTATCTCATTTCCTTTTCCTTTCTTAAGGGCTATTTTCCCTTTTGAGATGCATGTTTTTTTTTTTTTTTTTTCCATGTATTTTTATTCATTGGAGGCTAATTACTTTATAATATTGTAGTGGTTTTTGCCATACTTTGACATGAATCAGCCATGGATTTACAAGTGTTCCCCATGCCAATCCCCCCTCCCGCCTCCCTCTCCATCCCATCCCTCTGGGTCTTCCCAGTGCACCAGCCCTGAGCACCCATCTCATGCATCCAACCTGGGCTGGTGATGTTTCACCCTTGATAGTATACTTGTTTCAATGCTGTTCTCTCTGAACATCCCACCCTCGCCTTCTCCCACAGAGTCTAAAAGTCTGTTCTGTATCTGTGTCTCTTTTTCTGTTTTGCATATAGGGTTATTGTTACCATCTTTTAAAATTCCATATATATGTGTTAGTATACTGTATTGGTCGTTATCTTTCTGGCTTACTTCACTATGTATAATGGACTCCAGTTTCATCCATCTCATTAGAACTGATTCAAATATACTCTTTTTAATGGCTGAGTAATATTCCATAGTGTATATGTACCACAGCTTCCTTATCCATTCGTCTGCTGATGGGCATCGAGGTTGCTTTCATGTCCTGACTATTATACAGTGCTGTGATGAACATTGGAGTACACGTGTCTCTTTCAGATTTGGTTTCCTTGGTGTGTATGCCCAGGAGTGGGATTGCTGGGTCATATGGCAGTTCTATTTCCAGTTTTTTAAGGAATCTCCACACTGTTCTCCATAGTGGCTGTACTAGTTTGCATTCCCACCAACAGTGTAAGAGGGTTCCCTTTTCTCCACACTCTCTCCAGCATTTATTGCTTGTAGACTTTTGGATAGCAGCCATTCTAACTGGTGTGTAATGATACCTCATTGTGGTCTTGATTTGTATTTCTCTGATAATGAGTGATGTTGAGCATCTTTTCATGTGTTTGTTAGCCATCTGTATGAATGAAAGAGAAATTAAGGAAACAATACCATTCACCATTGCAACAAAAAGAATAAAATACTTAGGAGTATATCTACCTAAAGAAACAAAAGACCTATACATAGAAAACTATAAAACACTGATGAAAGAAATCAAAGAGGACACAAATAGATGGAAAAATATACCGTGTTCATGGATTGGGAGAATCAATGTTGTGAAAATGAGTATACTACCCAGAGCAATCTATAGATTCAGTGCAATATAGATCAATGGAACAGAATAGAAAGCCCAGAGGTAAATCCACATACCTATGGACACCTTATCTTCAACTAAAGAGGCAAGAATATACAATGGAAAAAAGACAACCTCTTTAACAAGTGGTGCTGGGAAAACTGGTCATCCACCTGTAAAAGAATGAAACTAGAACACTTTCTAACACCATACACAAAAATAAACTCAGAATGGGTTAAAGATCTAAATGTAAAACCAGAAACTATAAAACTCCTAGAGGAGAACATAGGCAAAACACTCTCTGACATAAATCACAGCAGGATCCTCTATGACCCACCTCCCAGAATATTGGAAATAAAAGCAAAAATAAACAAATGGGACCTAATGAAACTTAAAAGCTTTTGCACAACAAAGGAAACTATAAGCAAGGTGAAAAGACAGCCTTCAGAATGAGAGAAAATAATAGCAAATGAAGAAACAGACAAAGGATTAATCTCAAAAATATACAAGCAACTCCTGCAGCTCAATTCCAGAAAAAATAAATGACCCAATCAAAAAATGGGCCAAAGATGCATGTGTGTTTTTTTTTTCAGTTTTAAGATATATGATATTACTTGTATATGTGTGTGTACATGCACACATACTTATGGGTGCTTTCCCAAATTTTATTTTGGACAAAAACTCAGCAAATCCAGAAACACAGTGTTCTCAGTGGAAATAAAGAAGCGCAAGCTGCTTAAAACTGTCTTAATGTTTTATTTCATTAAAAAATCTTAAGTAAATTATGGCAATACATAATTGAAATCATGAGCTTCCCTATTAGCTCAGATGGTAAAGTATCCACCTGCAATGGAGGAGACCTGGATTTGATCCCTGGGTCAGGATGATCCCCTGGAGAAGAAAATGGCAACCCACTCCAGTATTCTTGCCTGGAGAATTCCAGGGACAGAGGAGCCTGGCAGGCCACAGTCCATTAGATTGCAGAGGTGCACACAACTGAGCGACTAACACATATAATTGAAATCTGAACGGAAGGACTTGCTTCTTTGTATGTCATTAGTCTTCACATTTAATTTTCTAGAATATGTCATAATTAAAAATTCAAACAAAATATATGTATGATGTAAATCTGAACTTGTGGCACTGTTATCTATTCCTAAAACATGAAAAAAGTATTGCATAAATCAATTATGTACAGATTAACATGAATCCACAACTTTTATTTCATGCCAACCATGATTAATCCTTGAAAGTATGCAAGTTATTTAAAATTATTCCTTATTATTAGCTCCATTGTCACATACTTATTGTGACACTGTTCATATTTAAGTAAATAATAGTTTACAGTTTAAAAACCAACCTTAGAAGTATCTAAAGTGGTATTTTTAATAACTTTCATTAGCAACTGCATTTTAGATAAATGAATCTACATTTCTTTGAGTTTAGGGACATATTTACTTACATCTTAATTTATATTTGAGCAAAACATAGAAAATGATTAATTATAATTTTACTCCATGTTCATAAAATGTATATATTTTTATTCCTGATGGTTGTTTTCACCTACTTCACAGATTTAATTTTTTTTTTACCCTTTCAAGAGAGATCTTGATGAACACTTTCCATGAAAGATTTTATTCTAGTATTGAGTCATATTAATATATGAAAAAGTTAAAGTTGGCTGGAAACACATGAAATCAGCAAAGTTAAGAAGAACAAAGTAATACTGGGGGATTTGAGAAAACACTGCATATCCAGCATCACCGTGCTGGCTGCCTAGAGGCTAGTTTAATTAGGCTACAATTCATATGGCAGAAAGCAGTTTTGTAATTACCTTCAAATGATCAAACGATATAAAACTCTAAGGAGAGTTTCTTATTCCCAGTAATGAACCAATTTGCTATTGGCTGGACTTTTTATCTAAGGCATTTATTGGGCAAATAATATTTAAATATATGTCACTTAAATTTCATATCCTTGTAAATATTTGAATTTTAAGACCTTATTTCAGAATGTATAACATGATGTTAAAATAAATCCTATCAAATTTTAAAGACCTGCTTTGCTTAAAGTAAAAATACTGAATCAAATCCAGAAACACTTACATCAATTAACTGAACTTCAGCTTATACCAAAAAATGTTCAATCAGTTAATTATGAAAAGTAGTTAATTAAGCATTTAATTAAAATCAGTATTCCTTAATGGTGAGTGATGTAAATATCTCATTTTCTGTGCCAATTTCTAGTCAGCTCTTCTTTGCTATCATATTGACTCAAATATCTTAGCTTCTTCATAACATTTTTTATCTGTATTTATGTCTTTTCCAAGGGATAAATCACTAGCGTGCAGGCGTACCTCAGAATGCTAAAGGTTCAGTTCCAGACCACAGCAATAAAGCAAATAGCACAATAAAGAGTGTCACACAATATTTTTGGTTTCCCAATGTATATTAAAGTCATGTTTACACTACAGAGTGGTCTATTAAGTGTGCAAAAACAATACACCTAAAATAAAACAGTATTCATGTCTTAATTAAAAATACTTCATTGCTAAAATAAGCTAATCATTATCTATGGCTTCAGTGAGTCACTGTCTTTGGCTGGTGGAGGGTCTTGCATTGATATTGATGGCTGCTGACTGATCTAGTGGTTGTTGAAGATTGTGGTGGCTTCAGCACTCTCTTAAAATAAGAACAATGAAGTTTGCCGTGTCAACTGACCCTTCCTTTTATGAAAAATTTCTTTGTAGCATGTGATGCTATTGACAGCATTTTACCCACAGTCGAATTCCTTTCAAAACTGAAGTGAATCCTATCAGACCTGGCCATAGCTTTAACAACTATGTTTATGTAATATTCTAAATCCTTAGTTGTCAATTCTATAATCTTCACAATATCTCCAGCAGAAATAGATTTTGTTTCAAGAAATCACTCTATGTGTCCATCCATAAGAAGCAGTTCCTCATCTGTAACAGTTGTGCCATGAGATTGGGGCAATTCAGTCACATCTTCAGGCTTTACTTCTAAGTCTAGGTCTTTTGCTATTTTTACCACACTTGCAGTCACTTCCTCCACTGAAGTCTTGAATCTCCCAAGTCATCCAAAAGGACTGGAATTAACTCTTTCCAAACTCCTGTTAATGTTGATATTTTGACCTCTTTCCATGAATCAGAATGCTCTTAATGGCATCTAGAATGACAAATCCTTTCCAGAGATTTTCAATTTATTTTGCCCAGATCCATCAGAGGAATTACTATGTATGGCAGATATAACCTTGTGAGTTGTATTTCTTAAATATACAAAGATTTGAAAATTGAAATAATTCTTTATTCAGGTGCTGAAGACCAGACAGTGTGCTAGTAAGCATGAAAACAACATATAATTTCATTGTACATCTCCATCAGAACTCTTGAGTGACTGGGCACATAATAATTTGAAAATATTCTTTTCTTCTGAGCAGGAGGTCTCAACAGTGAGCTAAATATAGTTAGGAAACCATGTTTTAAACAGATGTGCTGTCATCCAGACCTTGTTTTATTCACTGATAGGACACAGGCAGAGTAGACTGAACAAAATTTTTAAAGGTCCTAGGAATTTTTAGAATTGTAAAAGAGCATTAGCTTCAACTTATATGTCCCCAACTGCATTAGTCCCTAACAGGAGAGTCAACCTGTCCTTTAAAGCTTGAAGCCAGGCACTGACTTCCCTCCTCCAGCTATACTAGTTTTAGATGACATTTTCTTCCAAGATAAATCTATTTAGTCTACATTGAAAATCTGTTTCTTAGGATCACCACCTTCATTAGTAGTCTTAGAAAAATCCTTTGAATATCTTGCTGTAGCTTCTATATCAGCACTGGCTGCTTTATCTTGCTCTTGATTGTATGGAGATGGCTTATGTCCCTATGGTTAAGAGGCTGGTTATGTTCATGAACCAGCCTCTGATAGCTTCAAGCCTTTCTTCTGCAACTTCCTCAACTCTCTCAGCCTTCATGGAATTGAAGAGAGTTAGGGCTTTGCTCTGTATTAGATTTTAACTTAATTAGGAAGGACTGATGCTGAAGCTGAAATGCCAGTATTTTGGTCATCTGATGTAAACAGTTGACTCTTTGGAAAAGTTCCTGATGCTGGGAAAGATTGAATGCAGAAGGACAAGAGGGCATCAGAAGATGAGACGGCTGGATGGCCTCACTGATTCAGTGGACTTTAACTCAAGCAGACTCCAGGAATGGTGAGGGACAGGGAAGCCTGGCATGCTACAGTCCATGAAGTCACAAGAGTCAGACATGACTGGATGACTAAATAACATCAACAAGGCTTTGATTTAAGGGAATGTTGTGTTTGGCTTGATCTATCTCAACTACTAAAACTTTCTTCATCAGCAATAAGGCTATTTCACTTTATTTTCATACATGGTTTCATTGGCTGACTGGGTCTTAGCTGTGTCATTCAGGATCTTTAGTTGTCACATGTGAGATTAGTTCTCTGACCAGGCCCAAGTCTGGGGCCCCTTCATTTGGAGCTCAGAGTCCAAACCACTGGACCACCAGGGACATCCCTGGGAGAGCACTTTTAGTTTCCTTCAATAATTTTTCCTTTGCATCCACAACTTGGCTAACTTTGTTGCCAGAGGCCTAACTTTTGCCCTACCTTGACTTTCTACATACCTTCCTCACTAAGCTCAATCTTTTCTAGTTTTGATTTAAAGTGAGAGATGTGCAACATGTTTTTTCACTTGAATGCTTTGAAGCCATTGTACAATTATTAGCTAGCCTAATTTCAATACTGTTATGTCTCAGGGGGTGGGTAGGCATGCAGTGAGGGACAGAGATGGTGGAACAGCAGGTCAGTTGAGCACTCAGAACACACATCAGTATTTATTAAGTTTGCCATCTTGTATGGGCTCAGTTCATGGCACCTCGAAACACTTAAAATAGTAACTTCAAAGATCACTGTTCACAGGTCACCATAGCAAACATAAAGAAAGCGTTAGTCACTAAGTCATGTCCAACTCATTGTGACCCCATAGACTGTGGCCCACCAGGCTCCTCTGTCCCATGGGATTCTCCAGGCAAGAATACTGGAGTGGGTTGCCATTTCCGTCTCCAGGGAATCTCCCCCACCCAAGTATCAAATCTGGGTCTCCTGTATTACAGGCAAATTCCTTACCGTCTGAGCCACCAGGGAAACCCAAAACCTAGTAATAATGAATAAATGTGACATACTGAAGAATTACTAAAATGTGGCACAAAACCATGAAGTAAGCAAATGCTGTTGAAAAAATGATGTCAATAGACTTGTTCCATTCAGGGTTGCCACAAACCCACAATTTGTAAATATTACAACATGCCAATTACAATAAAGTGACATGCATTAGAACAAGGTATGCCTGAAATAAAATATAATCCCAAACCTTAGATATATTCTCTTTCTCTACTGCAAAATAATGAAATATATATATATATATAAACATTATATATACTTCTCAGATTATTTTATATTATAGTTTATTGTGGGGTTATTTTCATGAATACATAATACTTGCTTTTCTAGAGATTATCAAGAGAAAACATGGCTATAAATACAGAAAATTTTTGAAACATTGTAAGGAATTGTGAAGTGAAAGTCACTCAGTTGTATCTTACTCTTTGCTACCCCATGGACTGCAGGCTGTCAGGCTCCTCTGTCAGGCTTCTCTGTCCATGCAATTCTCCAGGCAAGAATAGTACAGTGGGTAGTCATTCCCTTCTACAGTGGATCTTCCCAACCCGGGGATCGAACACGGGTCTCCCACATTGCAGGCAGATCCTTTACCATCTGAGCCAACAGGGAAGACCTATAAGGAGTTAAGGATATGTAAATTAGTATGCTTTCATACTTTGAGGACAGAATTATGAGGAAAAAGCAGCAATTTATTATAAATGCACAATATTACAAAAATAAGAGTTAGGGATGAAAACGTAGATATGTTTCATTAGACTGAAAAACTGTAGATAAGTAATTTTTACAGCTCCTGTAAAATTTTATTTTAATTAAAGCACAAAATGCCTAAAGAATAACAGTTTTTATTACATTTTCTATTAAGTACTTTTAATATTTGTTTATAGACTTTATAAGTATTAATTAATTTAATTCTCACAGCTGAGTTAACTCTTATTATGTACTTCATTTAGCAGACCAAAATAGTTGAGATAAAGAAGTTGCTTAACTTGCCAAGGCACATATGAGAAGTATTATTAGAGACAACATTTAACTCTAAGCAAACAATTAACTTGAAATCCATTTTAAAATATGACAAACCCAGTCATTATACAAGATTAATAAAATTAAATTAGGAAAAGTGTATGAGTAAAGAAAAATTATATTCTCATCTATTACTTTATCCTGAATAGTTTTGGGTATGAACTTACCATGAGTGTATTAGTGAGAGAAAATGTCTAAATTTCAGAGAAAGAAATAATGGTAACAAAACTATATAAACACTAAACTTTAAAAGTTAAAACTTCAAGCACAAGTATGAAAAGGATTGTTAGCTAGAACTATCACCCCAGAAGGTGGAATAATGTATTGAATGGTGAATTAATCTATTGAAGGGCTCCATGAAAAAGGTCAATTTAAACAAGTTTTCTGTCTAAGATGTTTGTTATAGTCTATAGCTATCTATACACAATAAAAAGCATTATATGGGGGACCTTAACATGAGCCTAAGGGTGAGAAGAACTGAAATGGCTATTTTAATAATGTTTTACCTATCAATTGAAACTGCTTAAATAGAAAATAAATCTGGATAGAGAGAAAAGGAGGAAGGGAAAGCGGATGGGGAAGAACAGAAGGGGAGAAAAAAGAAAGAAGAGGAAATACAGGAAGAGAAGGGAGAGGAGGAAGGGAAGTCGGAAGAGAAGGGAAAAAATGAGGGGAAAGAGGAGGATGAGGAGGGTCAAAAGCAGGAGGGGGACAAGAAAGGAAACACAAATTTTTAAGTAACCATGCAAGAAACCCTTCTTTTCTTTGAAACACTTTCTCAATCCTTCAAATAAAGGAAGTCTCCAGCTTCCTTGTGTATTTGTAGCACCAATATAAAGAAAAACATGACTAGCAGAAAGAATATCTTTCTCACTTACCTACTTCTCTTTTAATTCAGTCTCAATACTCACAAAAGGAAATCATCTAGTGAAACTTTGCAGTATTTGTATGTACCGCATAATTGCACTTGTCTCACATGCTAGCAAAGTAATGCTCAAAATTCTCCGAGCCAGGCTTCTACAGTACATGAACTGTGAACTTCCAGGCATTCAAGCTGGATTTAGAAAAGGCAGAGGAACCAGAGACCAAACTGCCAACATCTGTTGAATCATCGAAAAAGCAAGATTTCCAGAAAAACATCTACTTCTGCATTATTGACTATGCTAAAGCCTTTGACTGTATGGATCACAACAAACTGTGGAAAATTCTTCAAGAGATGGGACTACCAGACCACGGGTCTTGCCTTCTGAGAAATCTGTATGCAGGTCAAGAAGCAACAGTTGGAACCGGACATGGAACAACAGACTGGTTCCAAACTGGGAAAGGAGTATGTCAAAGCTGTATATTGTCACCCTCCTTATTTAACTTATATGCAGAGTACATCATGTGAAATGTCTAGCTGGTTGAAGCACAAGCTGGAATCAGGATTGCCAGAAGAAATATCAATAACCTCAGATATGCAGATGACACCACCGGTATGGCAGAAAGCAAAGAAGAACTAAAGAGCCTCTTGATGAAAGTGAAAGAAGAGAGTGAAAAAGTTGGCTTACAATTCAGCATTCAGAAAACTAAGATCATGGCATGTGGTCCATTCACTTCATGGCAAATAAATGGAGAAACAGTGGAAACAGTGACAGACTTTATTTTGGGGGGCTCCAAAATCACTGCAGATGGTGACTGCAGCCATGAAATTAAAAGACGCTTACTCCTTGGAAGGAAAGTTATGACCAACCTAGACAGCACATTGAAAAGCAGACACATTACTTTGCCGACAAATGTCCATCTAGTCAAAGCTATGGTCTTTCCAGTAGTCATGTATGGATGTGAGACTTGGACCATAAAGAAAGCTGAGCACCAAAGAAGTGCTGCTTTTGTGATGTGGTGTTGAAGAAGACTCTTGAGAGTCTCTTGGATTTCAAGGAGATCAAACTAGTCAATCCAAAAGGAAATCAGTCCTGAATATTCATTGAAAGGACTAATGCTGAATCTGAAACTCCAATACTTTGGCCACCTAGTGTGAAAAACAGACTCATTGGAAAAGACCCTGATGCTAGAAAAGATTGAAGGCAGGAGGAGAAGGGGAAGACAAAGGATGAGATGGCTGGAAGGCATCATGGACTCAATGGACATGAGTTTGAGCAAGCTCCGGGAGTTGGTGATGGACAGGGAGTCCCGGTGTGCTGCAGTCCATGGGGTCACAAAGTGTTGGACAAGAATGAGCAATTGAACTGAACAATCATCAGTCTAGTCCATATTGGTTGTTGAATGAAGAGCCAAGAAACATAAAGAAAATATGAAGAATAGAAAAACATTAAAATTATCTCTGAGAGAATATAATCCTGATTGAAAATAAATGTATAAATTTATTTTATGTATACACATATATGTTTATGTATATTTGTGTGAGATGTGCACACACACAGTATGGAATGGGATATAGCCCTCTGCATAGGCAGACATCTGTCTCATCTCATCTGTGTGACCCCTTCTGGATTTGGTGCCAAGGGAAACTGAAAAAAGTATGCTGCTCATTCTGCTTTGTCATATGATGCTTTTTGTCTCTGACCCAATAATCTTGTGTTCCTGATGGAAATCCATGAATGTTTAGCAGGCAACATTTTCTTGCAAGTCAGCTAAAATATCAGGCCTTTCACTATGTTTACAACTATACTTTAGCAATGATACTAGATCTGAATCTACCAACCAATCAACAAACAAAAACTTGAAAAATATATTTTAACAATTGAAGTAGAAAAATAAAGATTGTATATATTTTTTGATTTGTCTCAGAAGGGAGTTAAAACTATAATTACATGTATGAATACATGTAAATCCATGGCTGATTCATAGCAATGTATGACAAAACCCACTGGAAAAAAAAATAATAATAAAAATTAAAAAAAAATAAAACTATAATTAGAAGGTATTAAAAAATGATGACATTGACCTTTATATAGTAAAAATTATGTAGATAGGACAGGTTTGGAAATGTAGATATACATATAAAAATGAATAAAAACAATAAAAGTAACTATTAACCCAAGAGCTGAAGAAAGGTGGCTAACAAGATGCAGAGACATACCTAAGGAATTATAACTGATGAACTAGAAATTTTTTTGAAGGCAAAAATTAAGTAACTATTGGAAAATCTGATTAAAAAAAATCAATGCCAGGAAAAAGTCTCATTTATAATATCAGAAGTGGATAGCTGAATATAAGACTGACAAATAAACAATTTCAATAATTATAAAAGAAATATTCCTATATTATTCTCTAGTGAATGTGAAAATCTGGAGGAAATAGGTACTCTGTCAAGGAAATACAAACTTGTGTAGGAAAGAGAACACCTATGTTAAAAACACATAGTGTGAAGGGTATTAAACAGTTTAATAGCAAATATAAATTTAAAGCATTCATGGAAAGATAAACAACTGATAGGTTAACCTAAATTTGGCATTGTGATTAATTATCAGATAGTATACAAAAGAATTAGAAAAAAAATGTTTGTGTAATTCCCTCCTGAAATCAATTCCAGTAATTGTCTCATTAACTTTTCCACCTCACTGGTTTGTTGTTGTTGTTTTGTTTTTCTATTTGTTTGCTGTTCATTTGTTTATGGGTTGTAGGTGGTGATTTGAATATTTTTAAACCCAAGCAAATATACTTGATCCCACTTACTCAAATGTGAATTATCAGTGCTTGATTTACATTGTCTTAATTCTTTTAGAATAAAGCCATGAGAAAATTACCTTCAAAATAATAGAGTGGATAGTTTAACTTATTTAGTCTTCAAAAAGTAACCTATAAGATGGAAATAAAATTCATTTTCTCTTAGATTCATGTCTTTTATTTTTCTGGTCCAGTTTTATAATCAATCTCAAGGCCAACAATATTGAGTTCAGATTAAGTTCAGTGAGAATGAAACTCATTTCTGGGTTGTTTAAAATATCAATATTAAAAGAAAGTTAACTTTAAAAAAAGAAATTATCCTTAGCAATTATTACATGAGTGTTCTCTGATATTATATCATTAACAATATTCATAGAGAAAAAAAATTCTAGTTTTTGTGAATGAAAGTTAGTCAATTATTACATAGCCTAACATTATGCATCTGCTTCCTAGACATAATATTTAAAATATGTACTTATTTTAATAATGAGTCACAAAATAAAGCATTAAAACACACCAAATATTTATTTTGGAGGGTGTGATCTGATCTGTTTGAAGAAATAAACTTGAAGAGTTCTCTAAAGAAATAAATTGAAATAGGAAAAGTTTATAAATATACATATGTATATATATATATAAAATACACACACACACACACACACATATATACATACATCAGTTCAGTTCAGTTGCTCAGTTGTGTCCGACTCTTTGTGACCCCATGGATCACAGCCCACCAGACTTCCCTGTCCATCACCAACTCGCAAAGATTACTCAAACTCATGTCCATTGAGTCAGTGATGCCAGCCAACCATCTCATCCTCAGTCATCCCCTTCTCCTCCCACCTTCAATCTTTATCAGCATCAGGGTCTTTTCCAATGAGTGAGTTCTTCGCATCAGGTGGCCAGAATATTGAATCTTCAGCTTCAGTATCAGTCCTTCCAATATTCAGGACTGATTTCCTTTAGGACTGACTGATTTGATCTCCTTGCTGTTCAAGGGAATCTCATGAGTGTTCTCCAACAAAACAGTTCAAAAGCATCAATTCTTCAGTAATCAGCTTTTTTTATGGTTCAACTTTAACATCCGTATAGTTCAGTTCATTTCAGTTCAGTCACTCAGTCATGTCCAACTCTTTGCAACAGCATAGACTGCAGCACCCAGGGCTCCCTGTCCATCACCAACTCACAGAGTTTACCCAAACTCATGCCCATTGAGTCGGTGATGCCATCCAGTCATCTCATCTTTTGTCGTCCCTTTCTCCTCTTGCCTTCAATCTTTCCCAAAATCAGGGCCTTTTCAAATGAGTCAGTACTTTGCATCAGGTGGCCAAAGTATAGGAGTTTCAGCTACAACATCAGTCCTTCCAATGAACACCCAAGACTGATCTCCTTTAGGATGGACTGGTTGGAGTCCTTGCAGTCCTTGCAGTCCAAGGGACTCTCAAGAGTCTTCTCCAACACCACAGTTCAAAAGCATCAATTCTTCAGTGCTCAGCATTGTTTATAGTTCAACTCTCACATCCATACATGACCACTGGAAAAACCATAGCCTTGACTAGATGGACCTTTGTTGGCAAAGAATGGTCTCTTCTTTTTAATATGCTATCTAGGTTGGTCATAGTTTTTCTTCCAAGGAACAAGTGTCTTTTAATTTCATGGCTGCATTCACCATCTGCAGTGATTTTGTAGCCCCAAAAATAAAGTCAGCCACTGTTTCCCCATCTATTTGCCATGAAGTGATGGGACAGGATGCCATGATCTTAGCTTTCTGAATGTTGAGTTTTAAGCCAACATTTTCACTCTCCTCTTTCACTTTCATCAGGAGGCTCTTTAGTTCCTCTCCACTTTCTGCCAAAAGGGTGGTGTCCCCTGCATATCTGAGGTTATTGATATTTCTCCCGGCAATCTTGGTTCCAGCTTGTGCCTCATCCAGCCCAGCATTTCACATGATGTACTCTCCATATAAGTTCAATAAGCAGAGTGACAATATATAGACTTGAAGTACTCCTTTGCCAATTTGGGACCAGTCTGTTGTTCCATGTCCAGTTCTAACTGTTGCTTCTTGACCTGCATACAAATGGAATTCTCCAGGCCAGAATACTGGAGTGTGTAGCCTTTCCTTTTCCAGGGGATCTTCCCATCTCAGGGATTGAACTCAGGTCTTCCACATTGCAGGCAGATTCTTTACTAGCTGAGCTACAATGGAAGCCCAAGAATACTGGAGTATGTAGCCTATCTCTTCTCCAGTGGATCTTCCAGACCCGAAATTGAACCAGGGTCTCCTGCATTGCTGGCAGATAGGCAACTAGGTGAACTATAAGGGAAGCCCATATACATGTTTATATATTTAATGTAGTTTATGTCTCTATATATTTCTGAACTTCTTAAATGACTATTAGATAGCACATATCAAGTCAGGATATTGTATATTAGGATAACAATTATAGGAATGCTACTCCCTGTGCCTGAGAAATTGTTTTCTGATCTAAATCATCTGATAAGAGAAAATAAATGGTGACAAGTCAAGAAATAAAAAATGTGAATGATAATATATGACCAGTAGAAAATAAGAATAGAGATGAATTTGTGGCAAGCTCAAAGTAGTGTCTCAGTATATATTTCCATGTTTCAAATAATAGTTTTCTGAGGAAAGATGTAAAAATGTTCAAAAAGTATTTCATCTTCTATATCAAATTTATCAACTTACCTAAATCCATTCCAGACCTTTTGAGGGAAAAGAAAAAGAATCACTGTACTTATCAAAAGTCAATCTGCCCAAGGAAGTTGAATGTCAAAATTTTCTGTGTACTTAAAGTAGTATTCCTGAAACTTACTGTTTTTTTTTTTTTCCCCAATAAGCATAGATTCATCATTTACTAACTCCCATGTATTAAAAGTAAAAAAGAAAGAGAGAGAGAGAGAAAATGAAAGAGAAAGGAGGATGAAGGAAAAAGGAAAATAAGTCTAATCTTGAGGTTATCTTTGTTTCTTAAACTTTATCTTTCTCCCTGCAATTTATCAGTTAATTCTGTTTGCTATATTATTGAAATATATACCAAATCTTATAAATATAAAAATTAACTCAGCTGTTATCCATAACCAGCCACCATTTCCTTTTGACTGGGCAATTGCTGTAGTATCCTAACCTTTCTCTCACTCTATATGTTCGTTTTATAATCCATTCTTCAGACAGAAACCACAGGGAGCATTATTTTATCTTTCAAATATTCCAAGCAGTTATTTTCTCTGTTTTAAAAATGTGCATTTCCTGTTCTCTCTGATGATTGGATATTTTTCTTCCTATTGTTTTAGTCTAGCTCAAATGCTGTCTAATTTAAACGTTTTTACTTTATTTTTCCTGGCTACTCAAAATTATGATTTCTTCATTCTCTTTTGGAAACAATGCTTTAGGCTCTCGAGAGCACTTTTAACTACTGGAAAATATTTTATTCTACTTCGTTTCTCAAAATATAAGCTTATTTTGAGTGAGTACTTTTGTGTCTTTTTCAATGGATTACTTATACACCCCATAATGAATATTGTTTAATATCTGAGTAAATGGATAAATGCATTTATTTTCCCAATAGTATTTATAAAATATAAGCAAATAAAAATTAATCACATTAAAACATTGAAGATTAATTTTGTAAACTATGTGGCTTTATTCTTAAACATATAATAAGGAATTCTTTATAAATTTATAAAGTTATACAACAGATTCAGAAATCTTAAGATGCATGTATCATACATGAATGCTTGAATTGTTCCAGATTAGACTATATCAATAAGAAAATGAACACTTCAAAGGTAATTTGCTTTTTATTTCTACAGTAATATTGGTAGACCAATAAAATAATGCATTTGGCCTTCAAGCATTACATTTATTCATTTATTCATCCATCCATTTATTTAATAAACATTTACCAAGTGTTGTCATGTTCTAAGGTCTGTATTAGAAAGAAGGAACCAATTTGAGAAGCAGCAATGTAACACAGAGCTTCCCTTGTGGCTTAGCTGGTAAAGAATCCATGTGCAGGTCTGATCCCTGGGTTGGGAAGATCCCTTGGAGAAGGGAAAGGCTAGCCACATGGACTGTATAGTCCATGGAGTCACAAAGAGTCAGACATGACTGAGCAACTTTCACTTTTCAATATAATACATCTCTTGAAATTTAGCAATAATTCTAATGGACGTATAATTCAATAGTAATTTTCTTACAAGAATAATGTGATAATCATAAAAATACTAAAAACATAGCCTACTGTGAACTAAGCTTTAATGTTTTGTTGTTAATACTCTCTCACAACATCAACAGCATCAGTACTAGAATATAGCATCATTATGAGAATGACTGCACAAGGAATATTCATAGGGACTGCCTGATTAAACAGTGTTTAAAAGGCAACTCAAATGTCAAAGACATAACCTAAATGCATTTTAGGTGCTTTAAAAATAGAATAAATAGTATAGAAAAGTAAACAATGATTTAAAAGTAACTCAGAAACTCGCCTACACTGTGGTTAAGAACTACATAGGAGAATCTTGTTTAGAGGATAGTCTTGTTATCTAAGCAAAGTCATGTTTCACAAAAGTGATATTTAAATGCATATTCTAAAGTTGTCTGTGTTATTATATGTTTGTTATATGTTAATGATCTTCCTGAAATAACATCAAAATTTGAAGATTTTGAAAATCTTCAAATTTATCTCCCATAGTTACGATTGTAGTCCTACTCGTAAATGGTAAAAGTTAACAGATATTTTTTAAAAGTCAGCAATTCAGAATAAACTTTTTAATGAAGTGAATATGCAATATTCATTAAAATCTGTTTCCTTTATTTGAGGTCATTGCTGCTGAAAGTGCTTATTACAAAAGAAAAGTGTTATGATCAATGGAAAAACAAATTTGCTGAATAAAAAGTGTTTAATTTATATCATATGCTTATAGGTGAAGTTGATACTAGCACAATAATAGCAGGGGACTTTAACACCCCACTTATATCAATGGACAGAATATCCAGGCAGAAAATCAATAAGGAAACATTGGCCTTAAAGGACATATTTTACCAGATGAACTTAGTGGTTTTCTATAGAACATTCCATCCAAAAGCAGCAGAATACACAGGAATAAATGCAGTAATCATAAAAGTACTAAAATACAGCACAGGATCAGCACATGCTGGGATACAAAAGAAGTCTCAATAAACAGAAGAAGATTAAAATTGCATCAAGCATCTTTTCTAACTACAGTGGTATGAGGCAAGAAATCAACTACAAGAAGAAACTGGAAAAAACACAAGCACGGGAAGTTAAATGACATGTTACCAAATTAATAGTAGGTCACTGAGGAAATCAAATAATTTTTTTTAAAATCTAGAGACAAATGAAATTGGACCCCAAATCTCTGGGATGCAGCAAAAGCAGGTCTAAGAGGGATGTTTACAAGCCTATTTTTGGAATAAGAAAAATCTCAAATAAACAATTTAACCTTACCCCTAAAGAAACCAGAAGAACAGGCAAAACCCAAAGTTAATAGAAGAAATTAAATAATAAAGATCAGAGCAGAAATGAATGAAATAGAGACTAAAAAGACATGGGAAAAAAAATGAAACTAAGAACTGATTCTTTCAGAAGATAAAGAAAATTGATAGGCCTTTAGTCAGACTCATCAATAAAACAGAGAAAGCCCAAATAAATGAAAGAGAAAAAATTCACAGAGGACACCACAGAAATACAAAGGACCATAAGAGATTACTAAGAGTAATTATGTGCTAAAGAAGCCTGGAAGAAATTAATAAAATCCTAGAAAGGTACAATCTCTGATGACTGAATCAGGAAGAAATAGAAAATATGAATAGACCAATTACCAGTAATTAAATTGGATTGTAATTGAAACAACAACAACAAAAGTCTAGCACCAGAGAGTTTCACAGGTGAATTCTACCTAAGATCAAAAGATATGTTAACATCTGTTTAAAGAAGTTTCAGCACCCATCCTTCTTAAATTATTTCAATCAATTGAAAAGATAAGGATCCTTCTGAACTCACTCTGTGAGGCCTGTATCACCCTCATATCAAAACCTGATAAAAACACCAAATCAAGAGAATAAAACAAACAGACAAAACACCCTCAAGAGACCCTGAATGGCAAAATAAATTTTCAGAAGGAACAAAGTTGGAGGTAGCACACTCCCTGAACTCAGACTCAAAATATCATGGGACTGGCACACAAAAACAAGACCAGAGATTAAAGGAATAAAATAGACAGCCCATAAATGAACCCCCAAATATGGGAAATAAATTGATGACAAAAGAGGCAAGAATATACAATGGAGAAACACAGTCTCTTCAGTAAATAATGTTGGGAAAACTGGACTACATTCTCATACTATACCAAAATAAATTCAAAATGGATGAAAGACTTAAATGTAAGATCTAAAATTGAAAAACTCATTTAAAAAAAATAGTATGCTCTTTGACATTGGTCTGACAATATGGTTTTGGATCTGTCTCCTCAAGCAAGAGAAACAAGAACAAATAAACAAATGGGACTGCATTAAACTACATCAAACTAAAAAGCTTTTGTACATTGAAGAAGTCTTTCAGCAAAATGAAAAAGCCAGCTACTGAATAGAAGGCTTTTTCACAAATGATATATTCAATAAAGGTTTAATAAAATATACAAAGAACTGATGTAACTCACTATCAGAAACAACCAGTTGGGCTAAAAATGGACAGATGACCTGAGCAGACATTTATACACAGAAAGAGACGGCCAAGCAACACGTGAAAAAATGCTCAACATCACTAATCATCAAGGAAATGCATGTCAAAATGACAATGAGATACTCCCTTACACCTGGCTATCAAAATGGTTATCATCAAAACAAAACAACAACAACAACAGCAAAAAAAAACCCACAAATAATAAGTGTTGGCAAGAATGTGGACAGCAAGGGAACCCCCCTTTGTACTATTAATGGGATTGAAAATTGTAGCCATCATGAAAAACAGTATGGCATTTCCTCAAAAAACTAAAAGTAGAGCTTGCATATGATCCAGCAATTTCACTTCTGGATATATACCTAAAAAAAGCAAAACTCCAATGTTTACTGCAGCTTTATTTACAATGGCCAAGTTATGGAAGCATTCTAAGTGTCCATCGATATTTGAATGGATAAAGAAGATATGGCATAGACACACACACACATGTGCAATTATTATTCAGCTATTAAAAAGGAAAGAAAAATAATTTTGCCATTTGTGACAACATGGATGAATCAAGAGGGTGTTAAAAAATGTCACAGGATCTCACTTATATGAGGAATATAAAAAGCAAAACAAACATAACAAAAGAAAAACAGAAATACACAGAGAAAAAACAAATGGTTTCTGAAAGGAAGTGATGAGAGAGTGGATGAAACAGCTGAAGAGATTAAGAGATACGAACTTCTAGCTACAAAATAAGTCATAGGGATGTAATATTCAGCATATGGAATGTGGTCAGTAATATAGTAATAACTGTATGGGAACAGATGGTTACCAGATTTTTGTGTGTTAATCATTTCATAATGTATAGAAAAATCATTGTGTAGTCCACCTTAAACTAATAATGTGTGTCAACCATATTTCAATTTAAAAAAATGCAGTTGATGAAGGGATGAGTTCTGTTTCTTCTCTTTCCAAGTGACTTTACCACATCACAGATAGATTCTTCACCATAAGAGCCACGAGCGAAGCCCAAATTTACTTTTATCAGAGAACAACCTAATACACAGTTTTTGAAAGTGAGATTCTAGTTTATTTACATCATAAAGTGGTATGAAAAAGATAAGCTAGTTAGTGGTACTGTTCTTTCATATTTAAATTCTTAACTATGTGAGAAATGTATTCACTACTTACTATCATAAGATACCAAATTAGACATTGATAGAACCTAGAAAAACAAATTGGAGGTCTAATATATTAAAATGCTTTGTTTTTAAATTATTGTTCATAATACAGCTTATCAAAAAAAGAAAGCACTAACAGAAATGCTGGATTAGAAATGATATTAGGGAAATATGAAAGCTAAGAAATATAGGCACACCAGGAATAAGTAATGTTGAAGAAGTAATGACTAAGGATGTTTCTACCATATCCAAGAGGACAAATATTACTAAATCCACATATTATTGTTGTTTTCTTCAGTTGTTAAGTCGTGTCCAACTTTTGCGACATCATGGACTATAACACACAAGGCTCCTCTGTCCTCCACTATCTCCCAGTTGTTGTTGGTGTTTAGTCATTAAATCATATCCAATCATTTTGCTACTCCACGGACTGTAGCCCACCAGGCTCCTCTGTCCATAAGATTTCCCAGGCAAGGATACTTGAGTGGGTTGCCATTTCCTTTTCCAGGGGATCTTCTATGGCCAGGAATTGAACCTGTGTACCCTGCATTGGCAGGCAGATTCATTACCACTGAGCCAACAGGGAAGCCCACGAAAGAAGAGGGTGGTAGAGGATGAGAGCAAACCCCGGGGGATAGTTTGCTCAAATTCATGTTCATTGAGTTGGTGATGGCATCCAACCATATCATACTCTGTCCCCCTCCTTCTATTGTCCTCAAACTTTCCCAACTTCTGGGTCTTTTCCAATGACTCAACTCTTCACATCAGGTGGCTAAAGAATCAGAACTTTAGCATCAGTCTTTGCAATGAATATTCAGGATTGACTTCCTGTTGAATACTTACCTTGTTCTTCTATTTTTTCCATCCTTCTTACAATTTCTAGCTTCCATTGTCAAGGCAGATATTCCCCCAGACAAAGTTAAATCAGCAAGACTTTATTCAAGGCTCTTGCAATAGAGAGAGAATCCTAAAGTCAGTCTTAGCTCAACTCTACTGAAAAGGGGGCTGCAGAGATTTTAAAGGCTAGGGCAAAGGGATTTTAGGCCAACTGTGTTTGCTAATTAGCTTGATCCAAAGAAAGGTAAACATCCTCTTACTGTACCAAGAAGCAATTTTATAAGTTGGAGCAAGTCTGTTTCCTAAGTCGTCTTATGCTTCTTCCCTGTTCCCTTTTCCCAGCCCTCAGGTAGACTGAGAGGTTGAAACGGAATCCCAATTATTGTTTGCAGTGTCAAAGAATGAACTTAACAAACCTGCAAACACTTATGGTAGCAAGCAAATAGGATTTATTAAAGAGAGAGAAACTGCAAAGCCCTCAGCATTGGCACTGAGAGGGGCTAAAGTGTACCCCAAAGTCTTACAGCAGTTTATATCCTTATCAGTATTAATTTGTACATTTTTGGTTGGCTCCTGTCTCTCATATTTTATGCCCTTTTTAACCGATCAGTTTAGAGGTCAAAATGTTTAACATAACATCTTTATGGCTTCTCTTGATCTTCGGATTAAGTCGCTGCCTTTTTCATGCCCCCTAGCCATTTTACAATGGACCAGCTGTATGGGCTAAAGATTATTGATCACCAGTTGTTTTTCCCTCAGGTATATGGAACAGAAGTTAATTACTGCTCTTGCCTGGATCTAAGTGCTGATAATTTATCAGACCAAGGGCATGCATGAATGCCAAATCGCTTCAGTCCTGTCTGACTCTCTGTGATCCTATCCATAGGATTCTCCAGGCAAGACCTCTGGAGTGGGTTGCGATGTCCTTCTCCAGAGGATCTTCCCAACCAAGGGATCAAACCCAGATCTCCTGCATTGCAGGCAGATTCTTTACCATCTGAGCCACTAGGGAAGCCCAAGGACACATTCCAGGAATTTGGAACAAAGGGTATAGCTCTAGGTTAATGGAGCAGGATGTTGATTGAAAACAAAGTCTAGGTCTTCAAGTCCTTCACTGACTACCTAGCAATTTCTACCTCAAGGTAGGGTCAGTATTGTCTTTGAGGATCACATTTCAAAGGAATGGCTCCCAGCTCCTGGAGAAAGACAGTCCCGGGTTAGATGTGCCTTTAAAAAGCTTTACATTTCAAAAAGGCAGAGTGAAAATTTACAACTATAAATATTCTGAAATAAATGCTCTCTTTTGGAGAGGTCCAGGGCTTAGAACCAGGCTTCCCTGGTGCTCAGATTGTAAAGAGTCCGTCTGCATTGCAGGAGATCTCGTTTCAGTCCCTGTCTTTGGAAGATTCCCTGGAGGAGGGCATGGCAACCCACTCCAGTATTCTTGCCTGGAGAATTCCCATGGACAGAGGAGCCTGACAGTACATGGGGTTGCAGAGTCAGACACGACTGAGTGACTAAGCACAGCACACAGCACAGTGCTTAGAGGCAGGAAGAAACCAGTCTAAATTTTTGTCTGAGGAGAATGGTAAGGTTGTCTTTGACACTGTCTAGCAAGTAGTGACCAATAAAACTAGGAAAAGTCATTTTATGACCTTCTGGGTCTCTCTTCAACACTCTCCTAGTCACTTTTAGAAGTGACATGGTGATATTACAACTTGGAACCTCATACAACCTTGTACTTTGAGTGACTGTGTAGAACACAGCTCAACCGCTGACCTGAGTTGCACACGGAGACTAAAGCTGTGGTACATATACACCATGGAATATTACTCAGCCATTAAAAAGAATTCATTTGAACCAGTCCTAATGAGATGGATGAAGCTGGAGCCCCTTATACAGAGTGAAGTAAGCCAGAAAGATAAAGAACATTACAGCATACTAACACATATATATGGAATTTAGAAAGATGGTAACGATAACCCTATATGCAAAACAGAAAAAGAGACACAGAAATACAGAGCAAAATGTGTGTTTTTTAAACCACTAATGCTTTGGATTTCTTTGATAGTGCAGCATGATCTGACACTGCCTGACTAATGCAGGTAATAGTTTGGGGAGCAGAGTGCTATTTCAACAAATCTAAATGTGTGACAGGCTTATAAGTTGGAAGTGGAGGAAACAACTAGCAGAGGCTGGATAGATGTCACTTTTAAATAGTAGAAGAATATTTGATGACATCACATCTCTGAAAAAGCTTGCAAGGCTGATTGCATGTCCAATTATTTTACAGTTCTAGGGGAAGTGGTTTAAAAAAAAAAACAAAAGGTATTAGTGTGTTTGGTTGTTACTGACTGGATTTTTATCAAGTATTACCAGAAAGAGATAAGATAAGGAAAGAATTTGCTGAAAAGCAGAAATGAAAGGAAGTAAAAATATTCTGGAACTTTGGACCTTGATGCTATGAGGCTCAAACCATAGGAGATAATTGATAAAGATTTTGAGAGGCAATACCGTATCAAAACTCAGCACTTTGGCAAAGATAAAAGTGTAGCCTTCCCATTTATTTTAAAAAAATTCTCAGGATTCAAGTGCCTCAGGGGCAAAGATCAGATTAAGGATATGGAAGACAGTTAAACCTCAGAATCAAATTAACAGATTTTGAGAAAATTGGGCTATAACTTTTGCCCAGAAGCCCAAGATTTCAACATGAGAATATATACACAGCACATTTATATATATACATATATGTGTGTGTGTGTTTGTATGTATGTATATATATATATATATATATATATACATATATTCATTCAGATATAAAATATGTGAAATAATATTTATCAATATGAAATTATACTTTGAGAACTGTAAGTTTGAATATTTGCTAACATATACATTGGGCTAACAGCAAATAGATAAAAATTTTACTCTGTTTTGAGAGAGTAATATTGCTAAAGTAAGTATAAATCTGAGATAACAGTAGTCAAAACAAAACTGCTGTTACTATTTGAGACTTTTGCTCCTTCCCTCAAATTCTTTAATTGGTCATGAGTTTAAACATTTGACCAAGTCCAGGATAGGCTCACACCCTCATCAGAAGCCAAAAAGAAAAAGAAGTATCTTCCTGATTGCAGGGTAGCATCATAGAAAACAATTCACCATGATATAGATCCTATATAGCAGAATCAAGATGTAATCAATTAATATTCACCAACACTGTTTATTGTAGAGCCTGTTCATAATGTCTGTTCAGCAGGATTTCACAAATACTACAATCCTATAAATGTTTAGAGTCTTTTACTCCTTCCTTTCCGATAAGGAGAAGCTAGTGCAGATAGATGACCAGAGCTTATTTCACCACTGACTATTAGGAGTGTGTATGTCCTTTAGTTCATAGTTGTTGTTGTTGTTGTTGTTGTTTTTCAAATTAAAAGTCACTGCAACTAGACCTATTGTTGAAATTACCTCACAGCATGCAGACGTTTTGGAATTTGAGCTGGATACTGTGACTGAATGGATTGTTGGGTTGTTCCCTGTGGGGATGGTTGATGTCTTAAAAACTAAAATGTGCAAAAACAGAAATAAAGTGGTATTTGGCAACCCAAACATTAATAAAAATTAATAAAAATTAATGTTTGACAAAAAATCTGTTTGACACCTTACATTAACCTGTTCTTTTGCATTTGAGCTCAGAATTGACATGTGATAAGTCTGACCAATGAAATATGAGGCAGAGTGATTGTATGCTACTCTAAAGTTTTATTTTCCCCCTGACACAGTGTATTCTGAGGTCACTTATTGAGATGCTGTTACCATAATGAATCTGAGTCTCTAGATGACTTCATATAATAAAGGACCCTCTCAACTATGGCCCATAGTTCCTACATGGGACTTGCAGTGTGGAATAGAGATGAATACTCAATCCACTGAGAGTTTATGGAGAGTGTTTCTGTAGCATAACCTAGATTATGTGTAATAAAACACACTTGATTGATGGAAAAGAAACATACTGAAAAGATTAGTGATCCTTGCTCGTGTTCTATTATGTTCTGAAATCAATGCCTTCTTATGAAACATGTACATGGATAATCACTCTGTGGGTACTAGTATTGAAATACGAAAAAATAATACAGAATTTCACAGGAATTGTAAACTAATTGGAATTATACATTAATTTAAAAATATGAACTAAGTGTCAGGCTGAGGTACAAATCTGATAAATGATAGTTGATATCTGTTAGCTTTAAAAACCATCAATTCTATGTAATATTTATATTTTACTGGAAATAATATAAATATAAAATAATATAAATATAAATATAAAATAATATAAATATAAAATACTGCTCTAAAAATTTTGAGAAATATTGAAAAGTCATCTGAAGAATGTTACCCTAACACAAGTAAAAATATTCTACATTTCCCTGTAATATGTTCCTATTTGTTCTATATGTTTTTCATACTAACAGGTTAATAAAAAATATTTATATTGGTAATTCTGATAGGTATTTAATAATCCATAAATGAGATATAATAATTTCCATAAATAATATACTTTTACAGAGATAAAGAGTTGACATAAATTGTTCAGCTATATATATATATATATATATATATATATAAATCTGCTAAAAATTGAGTCTGTTTGTGTGTCTGTGTGTAAAGAGAGACAATACAGACAAAAAGAGCCAGAAAAGTGACAAGTGACATTCAATTTCAGATTATGAGCTGTTGAAATGTGTGGTCAACAAGCATACCAATATTTGTCAAAAAAAGAATATAACTGAAAAAAGTGTACCTCATAAACAGCTATATCATAGTTTCTTCAGAAACCAATTTATCAATTGATTGTTTTATTATATAATGTCTTTACACACAGACACAGACTCATTTTTTGGAGTCAGAATATATTCTTTTCATTAAAAGTAGTATTGGAAGATACATCACACAAACAAGATATGACTTGACTTACTCTAGTTACGGGCAAGAGTAAAAGGTTGATGCCCATTATTACTGATATGATTTAATTATTTCCTGGAAGTTTCACTAATTTGTATTGAAAGAGATGAAAATTTCCATTATCAGTAGTTGACATAATAGTCTACCTTTAAACCTTAGAGAAATCAATTGAAAAGCTATTACACCTACAAATAAGATTTATTAAAGCACCCACTTACAAAGTGAAAATACAAAAATCAATATTCATGTGTTAGTTATCCTTTAAGTATCAGTTTAAATATTATCCTCCAGATTAAATTTTAAATAAGCTCTTACATCACTGTCATACCTTCTAATTTTCCTTCATAGTTTTACCACCTTGGTAATATTGTAATTATTTATGTTATAAAAATTATAAATTTAATATTGCAAACAAAATACTAAAGAAATGTTTAAAATGTGACCATTTCTAAAGTTCACTTGGAATAATAAATCAGTGCAAATAATTAAAATATTTCTATGAAGGAAAATGATAAGTGCATAACTATACCACAATCAATTAAATGCATTACCACTTTACAAGCTTAAAATTGTGTGATTTTGGGACAGGAACAGAAAAATATTCCACATAGCATAACAATTACGTATGTGATCAAATAAGTAAGAAGAGAACACTGGCTTTGACTTTTAATGTCTTAATTTTATTTTTTTCCTTAATAACATGACATATATGATTTTTTCCAAGATTATTAATGAAAACAAATAATTTAAAACAAGGTGATGAATTTAAAACATGACATATTTACCAATGATTTGAAAATCCAGATTGCTATTAAACCCATCCTGGTCAGTCTTTACCTGTTTTTCTCACCTGCTCACCATTTTATGTCTTCTGTCTAATATCAATGAAATACCTGCAACAGTGGTGTGTCTTCACTGGTATGTGAGCAAATAGTGTTTAACAAATACAGTGGCAGGTGAAAAGTCAGGGCAGAGAGCCAGTATTTCTCTCCATATTTTATTTTATTTTATTTTTTCTAATTATGATTCTTTTTTTACTGGAGTATAGTTGATTAACAATTGTGAGTTTCAAGGGTACAACATAGTTGATTCAGTTATACACACTAGTATCTTTTCTTTTTCAAATTCTTTTCCCACTTAAAATTATTATGGAATATTTTTTCCCATTTATTTTTATTAGTTGGAGGCTAATTACTTTACAGTATTGTAGTGGTTTTTGCCATACATTGACATGAATCAGCCATGGATTTACATGTGTTCCCCATCCTGAACTCCCCTCCCACCACCCTCCCCACCCCATCCCTCTGGGTCATCCCAGTGCACCAACCCCGAGCACTTGTCTCATGCATCCAACCTGGACTGGCGATCTGTTTCACACTTGATAATATACATGTTTTGATGCTGTTCTCTCAGATCATCCCACCCTTGTCTTCTCCCTTAGAGTCCAAAAGTCTGTTCTATACATCCGTGTCTCTTTTTCTGTCTTGCATATAGGGTTATTGTTACCATCTTTCTAAATTCCACATATATGCGTTAGTATACTATATTGGTGTTTATCTTTCTGGCTTACTTCACTCTGTATAATGGGCTCCAGTTTTATCCATCTCATTAGAACTGATTCAAATGCATTCTTTTTAATGGCTGAGTAATATTCTATTGTGTATATGTACCACAGCTTTCTTATCTATTCGTCTGCTGCTGGGCATCTAGGTTGCTTCCATGTCCTGGTTATTATAAACAGTGCTGCGATGAACATTGGGGTGCATGTGTCTCTTTCAGATCTGGTTTCCTCGGTGTGTATGCCCAGGAGTGGGATTGCTGGGACATACAGCAGTTCTATTTCCGGTTTTTTAAGGAATCTCCACACTGTTCTCCATAGTGGCTGTACTAGTTTGCATTCCCACCAACAGTGTGAGAGGGTTCCCTTTCCTCCACACCCTCTCCAACATTTATTGCTTGTAGACTTTTGGATAGCAGCCATTCTGACTGGCGTGTAATGGTACCTCATTGAGGTTTTGATTTGCATTTCTCTGATAATGGGTGATGTTGAGCATCTTTTCATGTGTTTGTTAGCCATCTGTATGTCTTCTTTGGAGAAATGTCTGTTTAGTTCTTTGGCCCATTTTTTGACTGGGTCATTTATTTTTCTGGAATTAGGCTGCAGGAGTTGCTTGTATATTTTTGAGATTAATCCTTTGTCTGTTTTCTTCATTTGCTATTATTTCCTCCCATTCTGAAGGTTGTCTTTTCATCTTGCTTATAGTTTCCTTTCTTGTGCAAAAGCTTTTAAGTTTCATTAGGTCCTATTTGTTTATTTTTGCTTTTATTTCCAATATTCTGGGAGGTGGGTCATGGAGGATCTTGCTTTGATTTATGTCGGAGAGTGTTTTGCCTATGTTCTCCTCTAGGAGTTTTATAGTTTCTGGTCTTACATTTAGATCTTTAATCCTCTACAGAGAAAATCCTAAAGACTCTACCAGAAAATTACTAGACCTAATCAATGAATATAGTAAAGTTGCAGGATATAAAATTAACACACAGAAATCCCTTGCATTCCTATACACTAACAATGAGAAAACAGAAGGAGAAATTAAGGAAACAATACCATTCACCATTGCAACAAAAAGAATAAAATACTTAGGAGTATATCTACCTAAAGAAACAAAAGACCTATACATAGAAAACTATAAAACACTGATGAAAGAAATCAAAGAGGACACAAATAGATGGAAAAATATACCGTGTTCATGGATTGGAAGAATCAATGTTGTGAAAATGAGTATACTACCCAGAGCAATCTATACATTCAGTGCAATCCCTATCAATCTACCAATCGTATTCTTCACAGAACTAGAACAAATAATTTCACAATTTGTATGGAAATACAAAAAAACCTCGAATAGCCAAAGCAATCTTGAGAAAGAAGAATGGTACTGGAGGAATCAACCTGCCTGACTGCAGGCTCTACTACAAAGCCACAGTCATCAAGACAGTATGGTACTGGCACGAAGACAGAAATATAGATCAATGGAACAGAATAGAAAGCCCAGAGATAAATCCACATATCTATGGACACCTTATCTTTGACAAAGGAGGCAAGGATATACAATGGAAAAAAGACAACCTCTTTAACAAGTGGTGCTGGGAAAACTGGTCATCCACCTGTAAAAGAATGAAACTAGAACACTTTCTCTCCATATTTTAAACACTCACACACCCCAATTAAAAAAAATTCTTCCTCCTCAGGATTTCTGATCATTTTCTCCACGTTTTTGTTTTTTTCCCTTCAATATTCAAAATATCCATATGTTAATCTTGGGAGTGAAAAAAGCATACTTGGTACATATTCAGAATTTTGGCAAGGCAAGTTTTTTGGTCATATCTGAAGTGGGTGGTACTGGACAATATGCTTTCCTTGGGGATCATGTAGTTTTTCAACTTATTTCTTTCTGACTGTTAAGTGTGGCCTCAAAGGTCATTTTAAGTCTCAGTTACAGAATTTTTACAGCTGTGAAGCTGTCTTTAAAAAAAACCAGTACTCTGTGACAACCTAGAGGAGTGGGATGGGGTGGAGTGTGAGAAAGAGGTTCAAGAGGGAGAGAGCATATGTATACTAATGGCTGATTCACACTGTTTATGGCAGAAACCAACATGATATCATAAACCAATTATCCCTCCAATTAAAAATAAAAGATTCTGCAAAACAATTATCCTTAAATAAAAAATAAATTAATAAAATAAAATAAATAACTCTTAAAAATTAATATGCTCCCATAGAAGCCCTTGATTGAACTCCACCATCGTATGTCATTGATAGGACATTCTGTCTACCTTTTAATCTTATTTCCTAATATTCAAGTTTTATATAATTTTTCTGACACATATTTGTACAATCTCTGTGTAGTAAGAAAAAATATGGTGAATCACGTAATGGCTCTCAAAATCTTTGCCTAAAGTTGACAAATGCTATTTCTACCCACATTTAATTGATTAAAAAAAAAAAAGAAAAGAAAAAGTAACATGGCCCATACCTAACAACAAACATGTTAGGACATTACATTTCTATCATGTGCCTGGAAACTAGATAGACAGAACCAGTAATGATAACAACACAGAGTTGGAGAGAGCATAAAATGGAGTTTTCAAAGACAAAATAATTGGAATTGGTTCCATCATTTAGCAAACTCAGTATAAGTTTTATTTTTTGCAGTATTCTGTATTTCCTGGATTTCATCTAACTTATTAGTCTTTTTAAAAGTGTTAGTTGCTCAGCTATATCCAACTCTTTGCCACCCCCATGGACTGTAGCCTGCCAGGCTCCTCTGTCCATGGAATTCTCCAGTCAAGAATACTGGAGTGGGTTGCCATTCCCTTCTCCATGGGATCTTCCCAACTGAGGGATCAAACCCAGGTCTCCTGCATTGCAGGCAGAGTCTTTACCAGTCTTTTTAAGGAACCATCTTTTCTTGGTCTTAATCCTCTATATTTTAGCTTTCTTACTCCTCCCACCCCAGCTTTACTGAAGTATAATTAATGAATAAAACTTGTACAGATTTAAGATGTATAGTACATTGTGGAATAACCCATATTCAAACTAATTAATAATAGCCTTCATTTAACATAGAAGCTGTGTGTGTGTGTATGTGTGATGAGAACACTTACAATGGATATTTACCCAGAAGTGGGTTTGCTGGATCACAATATAGGTCTATTTTTGATTTTTTGAGAAACTGCATAGTTTTCCATTATAATTGCATCAATTTAGAGTCTCACCAACAGTGTATTAGCATTTCTGTTTCTCCACATCCTTGCCAGTGCTTATCATTTGTCTTTTTGATATTAGCCATTCCAACAGATATGAAGTAGTATCTCATTGTGGTTTTGATTTGCATTTCCTGATGACCAGTGAAATTGAGCATTTTTTCAAGTCAATTGTTTCTTTGTTGATGTTATATCTGGGTGATCTATTTAGTAATATTTGCTTAATAATTTAGGTGCTTTTATGTTAGAAGCATATATATTTATAGCTGTTACAACTTTCTATTGAATTGACCCATTTATCATATAATTACCTTCTTTGTCTTTAGAGACAGCTTTAAAGTCTATTTTCCTTCATGTAATTATAGTGAGAGTTTTTGTTATTGTTATTGATTGTTATTGATTAACAGAATTGATAAGGGAATTTTCATGCTAATGTCAATGATTTATGCTCAGGGAACTCTAAGAAGTGGGAGTTATTTGGAGTAGGTTGAAATATTACGTGTTATATAAAACTATAAAGATAGATGGAACCCAGTTGGTGGCTCCTTGTATCAACATCAAATTACATACTCCATAAATTTGATGGGAATTAGTTTGATAATCTCCTAATCTTTACCAGTTCTGATTCTTCTAAGCTTTCTATAAGAAAATTAAGTGAAGAATAGTGTGCTTTTAAAACTTACTATTATTAATTGGGTCCATAAATGGATAAATGGCTTTGCTTTCACTTTAAAGTTATATGTGAGTTAAGAATGCTCAGAGAGCTTGAGTTTGTAAGTTTGAAGATAATTTCAGACAATGACTATAAAATCTCTTTGCCACCAAGTTCTGAGTTGATGGTATCAACTTCAGAGGTGTTTTGTAATGTAACTAATTGTGTAGACCAGTAGATACTGATTCTGTTTCACAGGTGATAACATCAAACATCTGGAGTCAATATTTCTTAGCGAGAAAATTTTAAAATGGCATCATTAGTATTATTTACACTAATAGAAACTAATAGAAGTTTAAGGTATAATATAGATATAAATTGGGATTCCCTGGTGACTCAGATGGTAAACCATCTGCCTGCAATGTGGGAAACCTGGGTTTGACCCCCAGGTTGGGAAGATTCACTGGAGAAGGAAATGGCAACCCACTCCAGTACTCTTGCCTGGAAAATTCCATGGGTGGAGGAGCCTGGTGGGCTATAGTTCATGGGGTTGCAAAGAGTTGGACATGACTGAGCGACTTCAGTTCACTTTAGATATAAATTGAAAACATGTGTTCTTTTTCCTCTTCATTTATCAACTTTTATGTATTTTGTCTCAAAACATATATTAATTAATATTCTTATCTTTCTGTTTTACCATTATAATTTTAAAATTGCCATAGTGCTTTCTTTCACAAACCTCAAATAGCACCTGAATAAATAAACCTTATCTTTACAAATGCTTTTTGCTTCTACTGAGGCTTTTAAATTAGAAACTTGCAAAATCACGCTGTCTAACATTTTATTTGCAAGTACTGAAATAGATAGATAGATAGATAGAAAGACAGAGATATAGAGAGATAACCCTCCTGAACAACTAATAGCTAAAAATGCATGGATTTTATGCATTTTTAAAAATAAAGTCTATTTAGGGCTTATAAATTTTGTTTTTTATATATTATTTTTAACTTGAGTACTTTCCTAAATATTAGCAATTTTTTTCTTTATATATAATTCATGAGAGAGAATTTATTATATCTTTAATAAAATAATGCTGATTTTCACATTATTCACATTATTCACAAATGGTATGCCCATCTTACTGTTGTCCAGTCATTACAAAATGCAGGTAAAGTGGGCCAAATCAAAGATGAGTGTTTTTGTTGTTTTTTTTCCTGTGGACCAAAAGTGGATTTCAAACCCTAACTCTACTGTAAAAATGATCATTCAGTACATATCACTGGGGTATTTGCTTAATGATCTGGAAAATATATAAACTCATAGCTTCCACTCTATACCATGTCATGTACCTGTAGCATATTAAGCATGTATTAAACTATAAATTTTTAAAAATTAGTTAAAATACAATCTGAACCTAAATTCAATTAAATCAATAATAAAAATGCTTTTAGTAATACATTTTGTATTTAGTAATACATTTATATAGCATTATTATATCTATCCATGTCATTTATGATAAATAGAAAAAAATAATTAGCAAACTAGATTGATCGCAACAAACTATTGTTTTCAGACGAGTCCCAATCTATTTCACATTTATGTACTATATATGAAATAAAAATGAATTTTAAATCTTTAAATATTATTTGAAAACAAAAGAAGGGATCGTAACTTCCTATTTCTAAATGTGAGCTGTGTATACTGACTTACCTCTAAAGAGTATAGAGAAATGAGGAAAACAAGCAACTTTGCAATGGAGAAATTTTACAAAACTTCCTCATCTAGGTGATCAAAGCCAATATTAGCAACCATAAATCATATTGATAGTGTGTACCCTTGAAACAATATGAGAAAATGACATTTTACCTCTGTGATCTTCCATCTCCAAACCCATATCTCTAGGCTAATAATGAGAAAAATATTGGACAAATTCCATTAGAGAGGCATATTTCCTAACACCTGAAGACTTTCAAAATCATGGAAAACAAGGAAAGTCTGATTAAACTGCCACAGTCAAGAGGAGCTAAATAAGATGTGACAAGTAAATATGATATCAAATCTTGGATAGGATCATGGGACATAAAAAGGATGATAGTAAAAGACTAAGAATATGTGAACAAATTATGGACTTATATTTATAATAGTGTGATAATATCTGTTCATTATAACAAATGCACATGTTAATATAAATTTTTAATAATTGGTACAGTTGTACAAAGAGCATTGGAACTCTATATTATATGCTCAGTTTTTCTGAAAATCTAGAACAATTCTAAAAAAATTAAAGCCTATTAATAAAAATAATAAAAAGAACATGTGACAGGAAACATATTTGCTCCACAAAGGCTAAAATGTTGGCCATCTGGCAATTTACAGAAAAGTTTTTTGATATCTGAGTTGCATTTTAAAATATATTTAATCTCACCAGGCTAATTCAGTTGATAGAGGATGAGACTTTTAAAAATTTATATTCTATTAATATTAGGTTATGGTGAAATAATAATCCCAAATCTCAGCAGTTTATTTCAGTTAAGGTAGCAAAAACATCCTAGTTTTTCCCTTTAATAATACTAATTTCATTAACGTTTCTTTTCTTATTGATCTTACTATATTGAAGTTATATTTTGAGTGTATGTCTTGCCTACCAGTCAAATATTAGGAGAAAGGAAGTATGCCTGTTTATATTTCCACTATACAGTATATGACTTGGAACGTAGAATGAGTGAAAACAATATATATTCAACAGAACTAAAGTCTTTAAATATAACTCCAGGTAAATATGACTTCTCATAGAGATGGGATGGGGAGGGAGGTGGGAGGGAGGTTCAGGATGGGGAACACATAGACACCCATGGTTGATTCATGTCAATGTATGGCAAAAACCACTACAATATTGTAAAGTAATTAGCCTCCAATTAAAATAAACAAATTAAAAATAAAAATTAAAAAAATACATATGACTTCTCAGTAGCAGGATGTAATATATTATCAAGAATTATCATACTGAAGGGATTCCAGGTGGCTCAGATGATAAAGAATCCAACTGCAATGAAGGAGGCCTGAGTTCCACCCCTAGGGTTGAGAAGATTCCTAGGAGAAGAGAATGGCTACCCACTCCAATATTCTTGCCTGGAGAATTCAATGAACAGAGGAGCCTGGTGGGCTACAGTCCATGGAGTTGCAAAGAGTAAGACATGACTGAGCAACTAGCACTATCATACTAAAATCTGTCTCACTTATAGTGGAAAAGACGCTTCAGAAAATGAAACAGAAATAAGTACTGTAGAGGAGAAATTAATGGGGTCAGTTTTGCAGAGTTCAGGTTTTAACTGAACTGAAAGGATAAGTTTTAACTGAAAGGATAACTTACTAACTCTGTGACTTTTAAGATGTACTCCTTTTTTTTTTTTTTTTGGCTGCAGTATCTAACCTGTGCCCCTTGCGGTGGAAGCATTAGAGTCTTAACCACAGTACTACCAGGGAAGTCTCAATGTGCTCTTTTCATATACTTCATTTTCATTATATTTTTGAGCATAGTAAAAATATTTACTGCATAAAACACCAATACAGTATACTAACGCATGTATATGGAATTTAGAAAGATGGTAACGATAACCCTATATGCGAGATGGCAAAAGAGGCACAGATATATAGAACAATTTTTTGAATTCTGTGGGAGAGGGCGAGGGTGGGATGATTTGGGAGAATGGCATTGAAACATATGTATTATCACATGTGAAATGAATTGCCAGTCCAGGTTCGATGCATGAGACAGGGTATTTGGGGCTGGTGCACTGGGTTGACCCAGAGGGATGGGATGGGGAGGGAGGTGGGAGGGGGGTTCAGGATGGGGAACACATGTACATCTGTGGCAGATGTACATTTATGTCAATGTATGGCAAAACCACTACAATATTGTAAAGTAATTAGCCTCCAATTAAAATAAATAAATTTATATTAAAAAATGTTGTGAGGAATAAATGAATCTGTGCATGCAGCTTCCTCAGGCAACTCTGAGACAAGAAGTCATATGTTAATTTTACTACATTGTAAGGCTAAGATAATTACTCATATTTTTATAAAACCTAGGAGTGCTATACTATTTTAATTCTATGTTAAGGTATATGTTCAAGCAAATGTAAATTGTAAATATATTTTTAAACATAGAATAATTTATTCACATGTCACTTGATTTACTGACATTTATTTTCAAAAGAGTAATTGTATTTGTCTTTCTCATTCTTAGGTTTTATAAAATAGCTTTGGAACTATAGAAAGAAAGCTTTGTAGTTGTCGTTCAAACCATCATAATTAATTTAGGAATCATGGTGTGCCTGAGAAATTATTTTCTATAATGCATTTGCCTATATATTTCAAATAAAAGTATTTTGACATACCATTGAATCACATTGTTACAGATATGCTTCTTAACTGTAACAATAGTAGTAGATACATTTTTGTGAAAAAGTCACTGTTGTTTTAGTTTGTGTTTAAGTTACATCTTTTAATTATTTTGCAGCATCACAATTTAGTAATTAGTTTCCTTTATTAAGCTGAAGTTATAAGACCTAAATTAGAAGTAGTTTCAAAAACTAACTAAATAAAATTATATATTACCACTATTTAACTAGCATTAATAATCATTACATTTATATCTCTGAAGTTATTTTCTGAATATGCTAAATTAAAACATTTTATTTAATCATGTTTAGAAACTGATATTCCTGAAGTGATTCATTTTAAAATGGAGTACTGGAAAATTTCTCTAGCACATCATTTTCTACTGCCCATGAGCATTTTACAGTGAGAAAAACTTTTTTCATTTACAGTAATGGATGATTCTGTGCAAATAAACTCCACTCAGTGTACTATTTCTAAAATACATGAAATATCACTTTACTGAAGAAAGCTGAGTGCCAAAAAAATGACGCTTTTGAACTGTGGTGTTGGAGAAGACTCTTGAAAGCCCCTTGGACTGCAAGGAGATCCAAATAGTCCATCCTAAAGGAGATCAATCCTGGAAACAGTGGCAGACTTTATTTTTGGGGGGCTCCAAAATCACCACAGATGTTGATTGCAGCCTTGAAATTAAAAGACGCTTACTCCTTGGAAGGAAAGTTATGACCAACCTAGATAGCATATTAAAAAGCAGAGACATTACTTTGCTAACAAAAGTTTGTCTAGTCTGCCACTGTTTCCACTGTTTTCCCATCTATTTCCCATGAAGTGATGGGACCAGATGTCATGATCTTAGTTTTCTAAAAGCTGTGTAATATTCCATTGTGTAGATGTACCACAGCTTTCTTATCCATTCATCTGCTGATGGACACCTGCGGGGAGCCGGCCTGACTGCTCAGGCCCCTTCTCGGCCCTGAGAGAGATCAAAAGGTCCCTCTCTGTCCCGCCACCCCTGATTTGTTAAAGTGCAAATTGGCCTTTCTCACCTCCCTCAAGGAAATCGCTGCAGCCACCATTTGCCCATCTTCCTGACTCTGATAAGATTATCGGGCTCCTGTGAATGGCTTATGTCTAGGTAGTCTTTACCTGATTGTAAGAACCTGGTGCCATGCTCTGCTGGAGTTAAGATAAAACTCCTGAGCTAAAACTAGTGTCTGCAGTTCTGCACGTATGCAAGTCTTTGATCTAAAATTTGGTGAATCCTGTTAGTATATATATGTATGTTACCCCTCAATAAAGTCGTCAGAATCAGTCACAAGCTGACTCCGTCCCTCTCAACCCCATCTTTCCTAGTCTTTTATTTCTCAGGTGCTGTGGTGATTGCGTCCTTGACCTGTTCATCTAGCCGGCAGGCCCGGCAGACACCTAGGTTGCTTCCATGTCCTAGCTATTGTAAACAATGTTGTAATGAACATTGGGGTACCCATGTCTCTTTCAATTCTATTTTCCTCTGTATGTGTCTAACAGTGGGATTGCTGGGACATATGGCAGTTCTACTTCCAGTTTTTTAAGGAATCTCCACACTGTTCTCCATAGTGGCTGTACTAGTTTGCAGCCTCCAACCGTGTAAGAGGGTTCCCTTTACTCCACACCCACTCCAACATTTATTATTTGTAGACTTTTGATGGCAGCCATTCTAACTGGCATGAGATGGTACCTCATTGTGGTTTTGGTTTGCATTTCTCTGATAATACGTGATGTAGAGCATCTTTCCATGTGTTTGTTAGCCATCTGCATGTCTTTGGAGAAATGTCTGTTTAGTTCTTCGGTCCATTTTGTGATTGGGCTGTTTATTTTTCTAGTATTGAGCTTCATGAGCTGCTTGTATATTTTGGAAATTAAGTCTTTGTCAGCTGTTTCATTTGCTATTATTTTCTCCCATTCTGAAGGCTATCTTTTCACCTTGCTTATAGTTTCCTTCATTGTGCAAAAGCTTTTAAGTTTAATCAGGTCCCATTTGTTCACTTTTGCTTTTATTTCCATTACTCTGGGAGGTGGGTCATAGAGAATCTTGCAAGATTTATGTCAGTGAGTGTTCTCGCTTTGTTTTCCTGTAGGAGTTTTGTAGTTTCTGGTCTTACAGTTAGATCTTTAATCCATTTTGAGTTTATTTTTGTGTATGGTTTTAGTAAGTTTTCTAGTTTCATTCTTTTTCAGGTGGTTGACCAGTCTTCCCCGCACCACTTGTTAAAGAGATTGTCTTTTCTCCATAGTGTATTTTTTCCTTTGTCAAAGATAGTGTCCATAGGTGTGTGGATTAATCTCTGGGCTTTCTATTTTTTTCCATTGATCTATATTTCTGTCTTTGTGTCAGTACCATACTGTTTTGATGACTGTAGCTTTGTAGTGTAGTCTGTAGTCAGGTAGGTTGATTCCTCCAGTTCCATTCTTCTTTCTCAAGATGGATTTGGCTATTCGAGGTTTTTGTATTTCCATAAAAATTGTGGAATTACTTGTTCTAGTTCTGTGAAAAAAATACCATTGATAGCTTGATAGGGGGTTGCATTGAATCTATAAATTGTTTTGGGTAGTATACTCATTTTCACAATATTGATTCTTCTGTTCCATGAACATTGTATATTTCTCCATGTATATGTGTCATCTTTGATTTCTTTAATCAGCGTTTGCTAGGTTTCTATATGTAGATCTTTTGTTTCTTTAGGTAAATTTATTCCTAAGTATTTTACTTGTCATTGAAATGGTGAATGGGATTGTTTCCTTAATTTCTCTTTCTGTTTTCTCATTGATAGTGTATAGGAATGCAAGGGGTTTCTGTGTGTTAATTTTATATCCTGCAACTTTACTATATTCATTGATTAGCTCTAGTAATTTTATGTTGGTGTCTTTAAGATTTTCTATGTAGAGGATCATGTCATCTGCAAATAGTGAGAGTTTTACTTCTCTTCCGATCTCTCTTCCTCTTATTTCTTTTTCTTCTCTGATTGCTGTAGCTAAAACTTTCAAAGCTATGTTGAATAGTACTGGTGAGAATGGGCACCCTTATCTTGTTCCTGACTTTAGAGGAAGTGCTTTCAATTTTTCACCAGTGAGGATAATGTTTGCTATGCGTTTACTGTAAATGGGTTTTTTTTTTTTTTTTTTTTTTTTTGTCGAGGTATGTTCCTTCTGTGCCTGCTTTCTGGAGAATTTTTTTTTATCACAAATAGGTGTTCAATTTTATCAAAGTCTTTCTCTGAATCTACTGAGATAATCATATGGTATTTATTTCTCAATTTGTTAATGTGGTGTATCACATTGATTGATTTGTGAATACTGAAGAATCCTTGCATCCCTGGGATAAAACCCACATGGTCACAATGAATGATCTTTTTAATATGTTGTTGGATTCTGTTTGCTAGAATTTTGTTGAGGATTTTTGCTTATTCACCAGTGATATTGGCCTGTTGATTTCTCTTTTTGTGGCATCTTTGTCTGGTTTTGGTATTAGGGTGATGGTGACCTCATAGAATGAGTTTGGGAGTTTACCTTCCTCTGCAGTTTTCTCAAAGATTCTGAGTATGATTGTTGTTAGCTCTTCTCTAAATTTTTGGTAGAATTCACCTGTGAAGTCATCTCGTCCTGAGCTTTTGTTTCTTGGAAAATTTTTGATTACAGTTTCAATTTTCTGTGCTTGTGATGGGTCTGTTAAGATTTTCTATTTCTACCTGGCTTGGTTTTGAAAGGTTATGCTCTACTAAGAATTTGTCCATTTCTTCCAAGTTGCCCATTTTATTTGCATAGAGTTACTGATAATAGTCTCTTATGATACTTTGTATTTCTGTGTTGTCTGTGATTTCTTGATTTTCATTTCTAATTTTCTGATTTGATTCTTCTGCCTTTTTTTCTTGATGAATCTGGCTGATGATTTCTCTGTTTTATTTATCTTTTCAAAGAGCCAGCTTTTAGTTTTCTTGATTTTTTGCTATAGTCTCCTTTGTTTCTTTTTCATTTCTTTCTGCTCTGATTTTTATGATTTTTTTCTTTCTACTAACTGTGAGGTTCTTCATTTCTTCTATTTCTAGTTGCTTTAGGTGTAAAGTTAGGTTATTCATTTGATGTTTCTCTTGTTTCTTGAGGTAAACATATTGATTTCAACCTTCCGCTTAGCACTGCTTTCACTGATTCCCTTAGGTTTTTGGTTGTCATGTTTTCATTTTCATTTCTTTCTATGCATATTTTGATTTCCTTCTTGATTTCTTCTGTGATTCGTTGTTTATTCAGAAGCATGTTGTTTAGCCTCCATATGTTGGAATTTTTTATATTTTATTTTATTTAATATAAATTTAGAAATCTTCCAGCAAACAAAAGCCCTGGATCAGACAGCTTCATGGCGAATTCTACCAAAAATTTAGAGAAGAGCTAACACCTGTCCTACTCAAATTCTTCCAGAAAATTGCAGAGGAAGGTAATGTTCCATACACATTCTATGAGGCCAACATCATTCTAATACCAAACCTGACAAAGATGCGACAAAAAAAGAAAACTACAGGCCAATACCACTGATGAACATAAATGCAAAAATCCTTAACATAATTCTAGCAAAGAGAATCCAAAAACATATTTAAAAAAATCATACTTCATGACCAAGTGGGCTTTATCCAAGGGATGCAAGGATTCTTCAATATCCACAAATCAATCAACACACCACATTAACAAATTGAAAAATAAAAACCATATGATTATCTCAATAGATGCAGAGAAAGCCTTTGACAAAATTCAACATCCATTTATGATAAAAAAAAAAAAACCTCCAGAAAGCAGGAATAGAAGGAATATACCTCAACATAATAAAAGGTATATATGACAAACCCACAGCAAACATTATCCTCAATGGTGAAAAATTGAAAGCGTTTCCCCTAAAGTCAGGAACAAGACAAGTTTGTCCATGCTCACCACTACTATTCAACATAGTTTTGGAAGTTTTGGCCACAGCAATCAGAGCAGAAAAAGAAGTAAAAGGAATCCAGATTGGAAAAGAAGAAATAAAACTCTCACTATTTGCAGATGACATGATCCTCTACATAGAAAACCCTAAAGACTCCACCTGAAAATTACTAGAGCTAATCAATGAATATAGTTAAGTTGCAGGATATAAAATCAACACACAGAAATCCCTTGCATTCCTATACACTAACAATGAGAAAACAGAAAGAGAAATTAAGGGAAGAATTCCATTCACCATTGCAACAAAAAGAATAAAATACTTAGGAATATATCTACCTAAAGAAACAAAAGACCTATATATAGAACACTATAAAACACTGGTGAAAGAAATCAAAGAGGACACAAATAGATGGAGAAATATACCATGCTCATGGATCAGAAGAATTAATATAGTGAAAATGAGTATACTACCCAAAGCAATCTATAGATTCAACACAATCCCTATCAAGCTACCGATCGTATTTTTTCATACAACTAGAACAAATAATTTCACAATTTGTATGGAAATACAAAAAACCTCGAATAGCCAAAGCAATCTTGAGAAAGAAGAATGGAACTGGAGGAATCAACCTGCCTGACTTCAGGCTCTACTACAAAGCCACAGTCATCAAGACAGTATGGTACTGGCACAAAGACAGAAATATAGATCAATGGAACAAAATAGAAAGCCCAGAGATAAATTCACATACCTATGGACACCTTATCTTCAACAAAGGAGTCAAGAATATACAATGGAGAAAAGACAACCTCTTTAACAAGTGGTGCTGGGAAAACTGGTCAACCACTTGTAAAAGAATGAAACTAGAACACTTTTTAACACCATACATAAAAATAAACTCAAAATGGATTAAAGATCTAAATGTAAGACCAGAAACTATAAGACTCCTAGAGGAAAACATAGGCAAAACACTCTCCAACATAAATCACAGCAGGATCCTCTATGAATCACCTCCCAGAATATTGGAAATAAAAGCAAAAGTGAACTAATGGGACCTGATTAAACTTAAAAGCTTTTGCACAGCAACGGAAACTATAAGCAAGGTGAAAAGACAGCCTTCAGGAAAGGAGAAAATAATAGCAAATGAAGCAAGTGACAAAGAATTAATCTCAAAAATATACAAGCAACTCCTGCAGCTCAATTCCACAAAAATAAATGACCCAATCAAAAAATGGGTCAAAGAACTAAATAGACATTTCTCCATATGTTGTGATTTTTAATAGTTGTTTTTCCTGTAGTTGACATCTAATCTTACCTCATTGTGATCAGAAAAGATGCTTGAAATGATTTCAGGTTTTTTTTTTTTTGGGGGGGGGGGATTTACCAAAAGTAGATTTATGACCCAGGATGTGACCTATCCTACAGAATGTTTCGTGTGCACTTGGGAAAAAGTTTAAATTCACTGTTTTGAGGTGAAATGTCCTATAGATATCAACTACATCTAACTGTTCTATTGTATCATTTAAGTTTGTGTTTCCTTGCTAATATCCTGTTTGGTTGATCTATCCATAGGTATGAGTGGGGTACTAAAGTCACCCACTACTATTGTGTTAGTGTTAATTTTCCCATTCATACTTGTTAGCATTTGCGTTAAATTGAGGCGCTCCTATGCTGGGTGCATGTATATTTATAATTGTTATATTTTCTTCTTGAATTGATCCTTTGATCATTATGTAGTGTCTTTCTTGGTCTCTTTTCATGGTCTTTATTTCAAAGTCTATTTTGTCTGATATAAGTATTGCTGCTCCTGATTTCTTTTGGTCTCCATTTGCATTTAATAGTTTTTTCCAGCCCTTCACTTTCAGTCTGTATGTGTCCCTTGTTTTGAGGGGGGTCTCTTGTGGACAGCATTTATAGGGGTCTTGTTTTTGTATCCATTCAGCTAGTATTTGTGTCTTGGTCGGGGCATTCAACCTATTTACATTTAAGGTAATTTTTGGCAAGTCTGATCCCATTGTCATTTACTTTGTTGTTTTGGGTTCGATTTTATAAACCTTTTCTGTGCTTCCTATCTAGAGAAGATCCTTTAGCATTTGTTGAAGAGCTTGTTTGGTGGTGCTGAATTCTCTCACCTTTTGCTTGCCTGTAAAGCTTTTAATTTCTTCTTCATATTTGAATGAGATACTTGCTGGATACAGTAATCTTGATTGTAGGTTTTTCTTTTTCATCACTTTATGTATGTCCTGCCATTCCCTTCTGGCCTGAAGAGTTTCTATTGAAAGATCAGCTGTTATCCTTATGGGAATCCCCTTGTGTATTACCTGCTTGCTTTTATCTTGCTGCTTTAATATTTGCTCTTTGTGTTTGATCTTTGTTAGTTTGATTAATATGTGTTTTGAGGTGTTTTGCCTTGGGTTTATCCTGTTTGTAACTCTCTGTATTTCTTGAGCTTGGGTGGTTATTTCCTTCCAAATTTAGAGAAGTTTTCAACTATTATCTCCTCAAGTATTTTCTCGTGCCCTTTCCTTTTGTCTTCTTCTTCTGGACACCTATGATTCAAATCTTTGGGAGTTTACCATTGTCCCAGAATTCTCTGAGGTTGTTCTCATTTCTTTTAATTCTTTTTTCTTATTTCCTCCCTGCTTCATTTATTTCCACCATTCTATCTTTCCTGTCACTTATCCTATCTTCTGTCTCAGTTATTTTACTGTTGGTTCTCTCCAGAGTGGTTTTGATCTCAGTTCTTGCATTATTCATTATTGATTTACTCTTTTTTAGTTCTTCTTGATCCTTGTTAAACATTTCATGCATCTTCTCAATCCTTGCTCTAGTCTATTTATCTGTAACTCCATTTTGATTTCAAGATTTTGGATCATCTTGACTATCATTATTCTGAATACTTTTTCAGCTTGATTCCCTATCTCCTCTCTCTCTCTTTTTTTTTTTTTTTGGGGGGGGGGGTTGGTGGATATTTATGCTCCTTTACATGCTGAATATTTCTCTACCTTTTCATTTTGTTTAGATTGCTGTGTTTGGGGTGCCCTTTCTCTAGGCTGGATGTTCATGGTTCCTCTTTATCGTGAAGTCTCCTCCCTCTGAGTGGGTTTGGACTCATGGTTTATCAAGGTTTCCTGGTTGGGGGAGCTTGCATCTGTGTTCTGGTGGGTGGAGCTGGATCTCTTTTCTCTGGAGTGCAATGAAGTGTCCAGTGGTGGGTTTTGGGGTATCCATGGCTTTGGCATGGATTTGGGGAGCCTGGGCTGTCAACTGGGCACACAATGTTCCAGGTTGTATTCCTGCTTTGCTGGAGAATTAGTGTGGTATGTCTTTCACTGGGACTTGTTGGCTCTTGGGTGGAGCTTGGTTTCAGTGTAGGTATGGAGATTGTTGGGTAAACCCTTGTCTATTAATGTTCCCTAGCATCAGGAGTTCTCTGATGTTCTCAAGTTTTGGAGGTAAGCCTCCTGTTTCTGGCTTTCAGTCCTTCTCTTACAGTAGCTTCAAGACTTCTCCATCCATACAGCACAGATGATAAAACATCTAGGTTAATGGTGAAACAATTCTCCACAGTGAAGGACACCCAGAGAGATTCACAGAGTTACATAGAGAAGAGAAGAGGGAGGAGGGAGATGGAGGAGACCACAAGGAGAAAAGGGAGAGTCAAAAGCAGAGAGAGCAATCTAGCCAGTAATCAGTTTCCTAAGTGTTCTTTACAGCCTGGAACACCCAGAGAGATTCACAGGGTTAAGTAGAGAAGACAAGGTGGAGAAAGGATATAGAGGTGACCTTAGGGAGAAAAGGGAGAGACAAAAGGGGAGAGAGCAATCAAGCCAGTAATCAAATCCCTAAGTGAAAATGGATACTGAATATTAGATTCTTAAAGGAGTGAAATTGATAACAAATACCAAAAAGCAAAGATTAAAAATCTAGAACAGAGATTAGACTCTCAAAAATACAATATAAAAAATAAAAAACAAAACCAGTCACAAAAATTACAAAACACATATATATGAAATTTGATGTAAAAAATAGGGTCTTTTTTTTTTTTTTGCAATTTAATAGTAGGTTATAAAAGTGAAAATTCAGTTCAATTCAGTTCGGTCACTCAGTCGTGAATTAAGGACTAATAAAGAGCTTAATTTTTTAAAAAAAAATTAAAAAGTGATAATAGTAAAAATATGTTTAGGAATTTCTCTGGAGCTGTTGTGAGCAGTGTGGGGTCAGTTCAGTTTCAGATAGTTCCTTGTTCCAGCTTGTACTTGTTCTCAAGGTCTATAGGCCTCCTCCAATGCATAGTCAGTATCAACTGCAGGGTTTTCGTCTGTTGCACCTGTTGCTTCCAGAGTGGTTTCCTCTTCTTTGCTTATTTTGGCTTCCTCTGTTTGCAAGTCTCTTCAGTGTCTAATTTCCACCCTGACACAATGGGGCAAAGGTGGTCATTTATTTAGGTTAACTTCTTCAGTTGTGTTGTGGAGATGGAGGGACACTGAAAACAAATGTTGCTGGCATGTGTGGGGAGTGCTCACAGTGTATGGACCACACTAGGTTTGCCACAGCTCAAGACGTTGTGTGCTTCCTGGGTCTACAATCCTCAGGCTCCAAGGTGCTCTGCAAGGGTACTGTCCCATGTGGGCCCTATGTTTCATACCCTTCCCAGGTCTAAGCTGCTCAGGTTCTCAGGTACTCCACAATAGCTCAAATCCAGTTGTGGTGTGTGTTTTCTGCCCTTCCCAGGTCCAAGCAGCTCAGGCAACTGGTTGCTTGGGGAGCGCTCTGTCCCAAGTGGGCTGTAAGTCTTAATTACCTCCTGGTCCTGGCTGCTTGGTTTCTTGGGTGTGCCATGAGAGCACCGTCTCAGGTGTGCCATGTGTCTCCTCTAGGGAGCTGATCTCAGGCTGTGACACTCCTGGCTGATGTCAACCATCTAGGATCCCAGGAAGACGTGGTTGGGAACTAGGAGCCTGCTCACAGTTTGGTGGCAGACGCCATCTCTGGGGCCAGAATTGCAGCAGCCACGTGCCTTCTGGCTCTGGCTGTTTGCCTGTCTGTCTGCCTCTGGACAGGGGAGAGGCCTATATGCAGCCGGCTAGCTCTCTTCTGGTATTTGCTCAATCCTTTGTTCTGTGAGTGTGCCAGGCTGCACATTAGAGCCTTCTGTGGAAAAGAGTTTTTTTATTCTCTCTGGTGATCCCATGGTTTGGGGTACTGTGTCACCTTAGCTCCCTCAGATTGTCTTCAGGGCATTCAGGCCCAGTCCTTACCCTAAGGACCAATGATGATGTAGCATGCACCTCCCACCCAGCCCTGCTTGCTGGTGGTGAATTCGAGAGTCTGGGCTACTTCTCTGCTGGCAATTGTGGTTATGCATGTATTCTGTGGTTTTTTTTTTTTTTTTAAATCTCCTCATTATTTTGCCTCTGAGATTCCAAAACTCCCCACGGACCCACCTGTGGGAGGGTTTCCTACTGGGTGGAAACTTCTCCTTCTTCACGACTTGCTCCGCAGGACAGGTCTCGGTCCCTAAGTCTTTTGTCTCGCTCTCTCTCTCTCTTTTTTTTTTTTTTTTTTTTTTGTCTTTTATATTTTGTCCTACCTCCTTTCCAAGAGAATCGGCTGCCTTTCTGGGTGCCTGATATCCTACACCAGCATTTAAACGTTGTCTTGTGGAAGTTGTTTAACATTCAAATGAACTTTTGGTGAATTTCTGGGGAAGAAAGTGATCTCCCTGTCTGATTCCTCTACCATCTTGGGACTGCCTCCAAGATGATAATTTTTAAAAATTAGTGAACAAGAAAGTTAAGACTGGAAATATATATGTACATGATTGCAATAGTTATTTATTTTTGTTGTAAAATATATAATAAATAAATGTCATAAAATTTATTTTATTTTATTTTATCTTTTTTATTTTTTTATTTTATCTTTTTATCTTTAATCATGTGATTTTATCTACTGATCATATTTTGAATATTTACCAAAAACAGGTCAATGAAAGATGGCAAAGCAGTAAAAATGTTGCATTGTCAAAAGTACTGAGACCTGAGAGATAGAAAAACATTTATCCCTTATTATTTTATATCCAACCCATAAGGTTTAAAGTTGTATGAAATGTCAGTCGGCATTCAAAACCATTTTAAAGCCTTTTTTTCTTATCAGCTACACAAGTTAGGCCACTAATTCATAGCAGAAAACAAGTAGAAAATCCAGAAATTGCAACCAGGATGCCCTTCAGTAGGTGAATGTATAAATAAACTATGTATGTTCCAGTAATGGAATTCACACTAAAACAACAACAACAAAAAAATGAGTTATCAAGGCATGTAAAGGCATGGAGGAAACTTAGATGCATATTACTAATGAAAGATTCCAATATATTCTGTATGATGTCATTTGATGGACACATGTCACTATACATTTGTCCAAACTCAGAATGGAAACACAAAGAGTGAACTGTAATGTAAACTATGGACTTTGGATTAAAATGATGTGTCAATGTAGGATTCATTAATTATAACGAATGTACCACTCTTGTGGCAGTGTGAATAATGGATAGGGAGGCTATGAACCTATAGGAGGAGAGGTATATGGAAAATATCTATACCTTCCCCTCAATTTTACTGTGAATTCAAACCTTCTACAAAAAATAGTTATTTCATATTTCAGAATTATGGGTATATGAATTATGTTAATCATCACCTAAAGCTGTAAAATTAAATATATATATTTACAAAGGACATTGGCCAACTATTATTTAGAAAATATTTTATGAAATTGATACAGAATACTCTAATAATATAAAGTGTCTTCTGATACTCAATTTATAACCATAAGGTTTATGATTATTACCTGATTAAGTTTGCTTTCTTTTTATAACTGGCAGCTCCATTTCTAAGCTCCAATTTGCTCCTCAAGTCACACTAATAAAGCATCTACCTCTATATGCTTCTAGAGTAATTGTTCTTAAGCAGAATCCAATATTCATCACTTTGAGAATAGCACCACATCTGTGTTCTCATTTTATAGTCTCTTACCAGTTTTTGTCCAACTGGCAAATAATTTTATTTTCAAGTTTCTTTCATTCCTGATCTCTGTGTTGTATAACTTAAACACAGTTTGTAAATTGTCTTCACTTTATTAGTTATTTTTAATGAATACTTAAAAATCTAGAGTGGTAAGAACCTGATGTATATACACAGTGGATATTATTACTATGGCTATTAGGTATTCATTATAGTGTTTTATATCCATTATATTTGAGCATTATGTGACATCTATTAGCTTACTGATACTTACTGTATGAACTTTCAATAGCACATAATTTGAAAAAAAGTTTTTTTTTTTCTTCTGTTCCATTGTATAGAAGCCTTGATAAACTGTGGATAGACATTTTTTCTTTAATATATATGTACATTATATCCATATTATCCTGTTTTCCAGGATTTTCATTTGAAGTATTAAGGAATGTGATTTAACTGTCACAGACTAAAGCCTGTATTTGTAAAAGCTATTTTATCATTGCTAATAGAGCATATCTAAAAATAAAATACAGAAGTAGAAATCAACATCAAATTATTTTGTGCTCTATAAGAAGACAGCTATTTCATTAAGCTTTCTTGTGCATTATAAATACCAGACTAAATGATTCTTAAATTCCTAATTATTTTTAACTCAGTGCTATACTCTACACATACCAGAAGCTATTGGAAAACTATTGTGGAAAAAGTCTATAATAGAGTAATAAAATTGTAAAATTCAGAATTATGTTTATGTTCATATTTAATTGAATCCCTTACTATAGATACTTCACTATTTTGATCTGTTCAAATCAAATCTTGGTGAATAATATTTCACTCCTCTACAGTAAATCTTATCAAGTGAGACTGGGTACAATTTCATGCTGGCTCAGAAGAATACAGTTGGTTGCGCATTGGTGTTTTGGAGTTTCTGATGAAAACTTGTTTTAAGCATGTTGCAATAATCCAATTTCATTTTGACAAGTTACTACTAAATGTCATTCAGGGATATTTAAAAATGTTTGTCAACTTCAAAAATAAAATTTTAAAGTTGAAAAAGGGATAATGTATATCATTTATGTCAAAACCATTCATTCTAAATTTGAGAATACTGTTGCACAGAGGTTACAAGTAATGTGCTTAGTCACATAGCTCATGGAGATATGAAATTAGAAAATAATTTTTTGGTGTGACTACATTTTAATTTGTATTGCTTTGAAGCAAGAAAGCCACAGAAAGAGGCATTTGAGGGTGGAGACAAGTCTTTTAAATACAAGGTTAAAGAAACTTTTCCAGAAAAGGATTGTGACTTAGAGATTATTTCTTACTTTTCTTGAGCCTCTAGTCCAAGGAGAGTGTCAGTAGATCCTTGTATATAATATAAGGCTAAATGAAACCACGTCCTTCTGAGACTGACTCAGTGAGTAGTAGCGTTGAATTTTCTTACTGAGTCACAGAAGAGGGTCTGAGCTCATTGCTTCACTGAAGGGGTTTAGTTATTTGGTGGAGCTGTAGGGGTGTTGATGTAAATTGTTCTCACAGAGCTTTTAGACAACGTCCTCAAGATCGTTTAACTCACTATAGGCTTAGGTAATGTTTAAGAAGTAAAAGAACCTGGAACATAAAATGGGCACAAAGTTTCAGAATTGAGAGAAACTGAGGATGCTAAGCAGCACACTTGAAGAATAGCCAACAGAGCTGGATTCAAAGTCAATAGAATCCTCAGAACATACACATATAGATTAAAAATCCACTCTATAAAGTCATTCATAAGAAAATTTTTCAACATATATGCCACATAAAAGAAAATAATGACGAGTAAATTAGATTCTTTTGCCTAGTAATCATCCATTCCAAATTAATTGAGATCCTATAGTATTACTGGTAATATTTTAGATGCTAGGTAAACAATAGAAAATAAGGCACAGTTTTAACCTCAGTTATTTCAAAATATGCAGAGAAATACACATTCAAAAGTCAAGATGTATAGGAAATCTAATGTAAGAAGGTAGATAGGTTATGAAAGTGAAAGTGATAAAGTCTCTCAGTCGTGGCCGACTCTTTGTGACCCATGGGCTATACAGTCCATGGAATTCGCCAGGCCAGAATACTGGAGTGGATAGCCTTTCCCTTCTCCAGGGTATCTTCCCAACTCAGGGATTGGACCGAGGTCTCCCACATTGTGGGAGGATTCTTTACCAGCTGAGCAACAAGGGAAGATAGGTTATAAAGTTGAAAAATAATAGAGATGATTCTTTGAATGTTTTAATGAAGCAGTAAGAATTTTCTAGTTTATAACAGGGGAGGAGAATTCCAATGACAGTGATGAAAATTGTACTTTTGCAGATGGCTGATTGAGTGTCTGGGGATTTAGAAAAATTCCTGGATAGTCTCTGACATTTTCACTCAAGTCCCCTTGCCTAGAGAATAGCTACCCACTCCAGTATTCTTGCCTGGAGAATTCCATGGACAGAGGAACCTGGCTGGCTACAGTCCATGGGGCTGCAAAGAGTTGGGCATGACTGAGTGACTAACATTTTGCTTTTCCCTAAAGAGTATTCATAAATCTTTGCCAAAGTGAATGTTTTTGTAGTCTGTTACAAGGCATGCAGATTTTAGAATGGTGGCTGAAAATAAGTATTTTTGATACATTAAAAAAACAAAACAAACTGGATCTAAGAAATAAGTTACGTGACAAAAAAAGCCTTTGAATACTTAAAAACTGAATAAGTGGTTGAATTATTAAAATATAAAACGTTTTAGAAAATCTTTCCTATGAGTCTGTCAGTCCTTTTTTCATGGTGTTTTCAATTCAAGGCACTGCCATTCTCCAACATCACGTCTTTCTGTCAGCTTCATTGTCTAGTCATTTTCTGCCCTGATCATGGGTTGTATGTGCATGCATGCTGTCACTCAGTCATGTCTGACTCTTTGCAACCCATAGGCCATAGCCTGCAGACTTCTTTGTCCGTGGAATTTTCTAGGCAAGAATACAGGAGTGGGTTGGCATTTCCTACTCCAGGGGATCTTCCCAACCCAGGGATCAAACACATGTGTCTTGCATTTCCTGCATTGGCAGGAGGATTCTTTACCATTGTGCCACCCGGGAAGCTCAATCATGGGCTGTTTGTATCCAATTTGTTTTCATTGGTCAAATTGTTAAACAGATTGTTGCCAGATAGCCATGTCAAGTACTCTGCTAGAAGCCAGTAGCAGTGATTATCCCAGATGTCACTTTCTAGTGCCAAGTATTATATTTTTTTGCATGTTTTTGTTTTTGCATTGCAATTATCATTGTATAAAGCATGCTAAAATATATCTATATTTTCTACTAGAGATAGAAATTGGTGAGATCTGTTAATGTCCCATGTGGCTATGTCTGCAATACAAATAAGGCATTATTCACATAATGAAATAATAGAATAAATGTTCTTATCACTTATGGATCTTCTATTTTCTCTTTGTTTCTTAATTATCTGTGAGCTTTCTTCCATTATTTAAAGTAAAATACTTGCATTTGGGAATTTCCACTCTTCATTATTCCCTTTTCCAAAAGGAGAGGGTGATCTTACTTTGCATTCTTACTTTTATCTCTTCAAGTTCAAAACAGGAGACTGTCTCTAAATAAGGAGACTTAATATATTAATTATCATGTATGTCAAAATGGAAACATTGTCAAATGTGTCAGGCCAAGCCTTATCTACTCTATATTTCATTCTCTCAGGTCACTAAACAATGAATATAAATTATTAGATTTAATTGAAACATTTTAATTAATATAGTTCAGTTACTTAGTAATCATGAAGTATCTATTTGTAGGGTGCTATTTCAAATTTATATAAATTTGCAGATTTACAGAAAATATTTTATAGAAGTTTATCAGTTTTAAATGTAAGGCAGTAGCTTATTATATATGGGAGTTATCATGCTCTTTAGTTTGTTACTAACAAATGCTAGATAAAAAATATGATGTTTTCAAATAGATAGAGCCATTTTCCAAAGTGATAAAGCCTCATTGGCACAAACATATCTTTCACATTTAAAATAAAATTAAAGTATTATAATTGGGTTAATTTGACCATGTGAAAAGATATACTTTATTAGTATATCGCATCTTTACATGTAATTAAAATAAATCCGAAAGCTGGGGTTTTGACTGACAGTTATTTTCTTTCCACAATGATTATAAAACTTTAGCATAATACAGCTCCTGAACATCTTCTTTAAATCTGGAAGGAAGATGTTCAAATCTCCTTCCTTCAAAAGCAAATCTTCCTTCACAATACTGATCAAAACACTGCATCATACTACAGATTGATAAAGTTTGAAGGTCAAAAGCATAGATTATTCATAGAGATGGCCTAGGTTCAAGTCTTGGTTTGTTCAATTTCTCCTTTTCGACAAATGGCAAGTCACCTAAAAAGTCTAACCCACAAGCCTACTTATTTTACAGTTATCTCTGTGTATTTTAAGAGTTCATCAAGGTAAAGAATAGTATTCTGCAAATGGTAGAAATACAAAAAAATGTTGATGTTTACTTAAAATATATAAAATACATAGCCAAAATAAATGCAAATACTAAGTTCCTTGATATTCAGTTTCTCTAGTTCTATTTATTTTGTTCTTTCATTCATGTATCTGTGAAATTATTCATTTTTTCAAGTCATTCTAAAGTTATGAATGTATGAATATCAGTTAATCAATTTGAAATGGACTTGTTCTCACTAACTGACTGTTATTCAGAGTGTTTACTATTCTAGTCATCTTTTTGATAGTCTAACTATGGGATTGTCAATTAAAAAATAATAAAATATTTTAAGCCAGAGTTATAAGAACATCAGAAAATTCCAAGTGGGATAATTAAATACATATTATCATTATTTATTGTTAATTTCAATTATTAGTAGTAATAATACCAGACAATCCACTAGAAGACACATCATATCCAAACTTCAGAAAACCCAGTTGTGATAGACAGAGATTAAAAAAAAACAAAAAAAAAAACACTGATGGCAGAAAACAAAACAAAGATAAAAGCAGAAGCAGATTTTCTAACAGAAAACAGCAAACTAGAATTTGTACAGAATGGAAAAAATAATCCTACCTACCAAGTATTCCATCATAAACAAAAATATATTGCAAACAAATAAGTTAAAAAAAATTGTCAGAAAAGTAAAATGTGAGAGAATACAATGCCAGCATATTAGTGACATAGGAAAATGTAAAGGAAATTTTTCAGACAGGCGTTTGACATAACACAGTTGTATCTGTCAAATATGAGGAATGCTGGAGAGAATTAATAAAGGAGGTAAGTGAAATAATTTTCATTTTAATTGCTAAAAGATAATTGGCTGTCTAAAGTGAAAGTAATAAACCTTCACTGTGGTATTTATGTGCTGCCCATGTGGTGCTGGATATAAAGATTCTGCCTGCCAATGCAGGAGATATGATATGCAGGTTTGATCCCTGGGTTGGGAAGATCCCTTGGAGGAGGACAAGGCAGCCCACTCCAGTACTCTTGCCTGGAGAATCCCATGGATAAAGGAGCCTGGTGGGCTACTGCAAAGAGTCAGACATGACTGAATTGACTTAGAACACACACACATGGTATTTATAATGCATGAAAAATAAAATGACTGATGACATTACAGAGGAAGTTTCAGAAGAATTTTAACTATATCTGAAGTAAAATAATAAAAAGGTAATCATTTATAAGTTATCTGGTAGTTCAGTGTGATAAATTACGTATATTATATGCCTAATGGTTGTCTTATATGCAGAGTATATCATGAGAAACACTGGGCTGGAAGAAGCACAAGCTGGAATCAAGATTGCTGGGAGAAATATCAGTAACCTCAGATATGCAGATTACACCACCCTTATGGCAGAATATGAAGAGGAACTGAAAAGCCTCTTGATGAAAGTGAAAGAGGAGAGTGAAAAAGTTGGCTTAAAGCTTAACATTCAGAAAACGAAGATCTTGGCATCTGGTCCCATCACCTCATGGGAAATAGATGGGGAGACAGTAGAAACAGTGTCAGACTTTATTTTTTGGGGCTCCAAAATCACTGCAGATGGTGACTGCAGTCATGAAATTAAAAGATGCTTACTCCTTGGAAGGAAAGTTATGACCAACCTAGATAGCATATTAGAAAGCAGAGACATTACTTTGCCAACAAAGGTCCGTTTGGTCAAGGCTATGGTTTTTCCAGTGGTCATGTATGGATGTGAGAGTTGGACTGTGAAGAAAGCTGAGCGCCGAAAAATTGACGCTTTTGAACCGTGGTGTTGGAGAAGACTATTGAGAGTCCCTTGGACTGCAAGGAGATCCAACCAGTCCATCCTAAAGGAGATCAGTCCTGGGTGTTCATTGGAAGGACTGATGCTGAAGCTGAAACTCCAATACTTTGGCCACTTCATGCGAAGAGTTGACTCTTTGGAAAAGACCCTGATGCTGGGAGGGATTGGGCGCAGGAGGAGAAGGGGACGACAGAGGATGAGATGGCTGAATGGCATCACTGACTCGATGGACATGAGTTTGAATAAACTCCGGGAGTTTGTGATGGACAGGGAGGCCTGGCATGCTGTGATTCATGGGGTCGCAAAGAGTCAGACACGACTGAGCGACTGAACTGAACTGAACTGATTGGTTGTCTATCATATTTTAAAAAAAAAGAGATTTAACTAGTTAGTATAGCTCCTATCTTACTTCAGAAACTGGACATAGTGGGGCACCAGCCTTTATGATTATATTTCAAAGGCTTGTTTCCCAGAGCTCTTGAGAAAGACAGTCTTGGGAAAGACTAGCAAGAAGCTTTAAAATATTTACATTCCAAAGGGTCAGAGAAAGGTTTTACAATGAGAACTTTTCTTAAGTAAATGCTTGAATGAAAGAGAAATCAGGTATAAAAAGTCAGGAGAAGCCTGTTTAAAGTTTTTCAGACTGCAAGGAACATTAGAGATGTCTTGGTCATATTATTTTTTTTCAGCTTTGAAAATAAAAACAAATATATTGCCTGAGTACTTCATATTTATCTGGAAATGTGTGCATCATATACTTGATTCAAAATTTATAATCTCTTGATCACATTGTTTAATGAAAATATTAAATTTAACATATATGCATGTTTTAAATTTTAAATTTGACATATATACATGTGTGTGTATGCACATTAAGTCCCTTCAGTCATGTTCGACTGTTTGAGACCCTAGGGACTGTAGCCCACCAGGCTCCTCTGTTCACAGGATTCTCCAGGCGAGAATAACCCCACACGGGTTGCCTTGCCCTCCTCCAGGTGATCTTCAGACCCAGGGATTGAACCCGCATCTTTTATGTCTCCTGCATTGTCTGGTGGGTTCTTTACCACTAGCACCACCTGGGAAGCCATATATAAATATTCACACACACATATAACTCCCTATATTAAGCTAAACTAACTTTATACTGATGTTTCTAACTCAGCTTACCATTTGGGCGTTTTAGCCTTCTCTCCTTTCTTTCCTGTAAGCTCCCCTTCTAATAATGAGAAACGTGCTTCCCACTAGAGGCCTTCAGTTTACTTAATTGTTCAGTTTCAGCACTCATGAACAATGTTATCATAGTTTTTCACCTATAATCTTGCGGGAAATAAATATTTATCAACCAGAATCGAGTGTTAATGTGTAATTATTTTCTCTCTAATCTAACAAACACGAAACATTTCCAAAGTCAGCAACTTTTTCTCTCCATCCATTTATAGACTTTGCTTTCGTGCATTTTAATTATCGTTAGACTGTTAGGTCAGAGTCTGCATTCCATTTTAGGATCCTTTGGTTGTTTTAAAGTTTTATTTATTTATTTTTAATATTTGTGCACATAAAACTTCCCTTTTGTGCTATGAAGACCTATGGGTTTGACAAGACACAATATCATGTACTCACCATTGCAGTGTCATACAAAATAGCTTCATCACTCTAAAATATTCTTTCACCTCAAAAATTCAATGTTTTTCTACTTCCCCTGAATTAGTTTGCTAAGGCTGTGAGAAACACACACAGACTAACACACACACAAACACACACACATGTGATAGCTATAAAAATGGAAATTTATATTCTCATAGCTCTGGAGGTTGAAACTCTAAGATCAAGGTGAAGGCATAAAAAAATACTATACACTGGTTGGCTTAAAAAATGGAAATTTATTTTCTTAGAACTGTGGAGGTTGAAAGTCTAAGATCAATGTTGCTTCCACTGAGGCCTCTCTCCCTGGCTTGCAGTTGGTGAACCTCTTACTACCTCTTTACATGGTCGTCTTTCTGAGCTTGCACACTCCTGGTCTCTCAGTGCGCCCTCATTTCTTCTGCTCATGAGGACACCAAGCATAGGGTTTAGGACCCACTCTGAATGCCTGGTTTTAACTTTCTTACCATTTTAAGACTCTATCTTCAAATGCTGTTACAATCTGAGGGAATATTGATTTAGGGTTTCAGTATATGAATTTTGAGGGGTAAACTTCAGCCCGTAACAATCCCCAAACCCATGGTAATCAGTGACCTTTTAATCTTTGCCACAGCTTTGCTTTTTATAGAATGCCCTATAATTGGAATCACACATTCAGCTTTCACAGACTGGATCCTTTCACTTGCAGTATGAGTTTAAGATTCATGCACATCTTTTAATGGCTTTAGAACTAATTTGTATTTCTTGTTTAATGATATTTAATTGCATCGATATGCCTTAGCTTGTTTATCTGTTCACCTATTCAAGGATACCTTGATTGCTTCTAGATTTTTATAAGTATGAATGAAACTGATCTAAACAGTTGTGTGAAGTTTTTTGCATGCACTTGTTTTAAATCAGTTCAGTAAATACCTCGAAGTGTGATTACTTGGTGTTAGCTTCCTTTCCAATCTGTATACCTTAATGAAATTTGTCATGCTCAATGCACAGGAAGAACAACTGATTAATTTTGTAGGCATGGTATTTGTATAGAGTCCATGATGTTGTAACATACACTTTGAAAGTGATAATTACTTGGGTAACTAGTAAACGATATCTTATTTTTCTCTTAATACTGAAGAGAACCATCTATTCACGGTGATTCATTTTGTTAAGCATTATCTTATGATTCAAAACTATTTTGAAGTAAATTTATGATATCTTTCTATATTTATATTGAATGCAGTTTCTTTAATTTTTTTTCTTTTGGTATTACAAAAACAATGCTTTTAGAAAATTCTAATATAATGTTCCTAGAAGTACGTTACTATACTCCTCTATCCTGGATTCTTTGTTTTCATTCTGGAGCTCTATTGTTATACCAGGGCTACCCTTCATTACTTTACTAGATTAAGTCTTTATTTCCTACATTCCATGCATTAACCTTTCAAGGGTAACTCCCACATTCTAATCAAGCATCTCTTCAAGTGACATTCCAAAGGGAACAACAGTTCAGCTCAGTTCAGTCGCTCAGTTGTGTCCGATTCTTTGTGACCCCATGACCACAGCACACCAGGCCTCCCTGTCCATCAGCAACTCCCAGAGTCCACCCAAACCCATGTCCATTGAGTCGGTGATACCATCCAACCATCTTATCCTCTGTTTAACCTTTCTTATCCTACCCACAACTTTCCCAGCATCAGGGTCTTTTCAAATGAGTGAGCTCTTTGCATCAGGTAGCCAAAGTATTGGAGTTTCAGCTTCAGCATCAGTCCTTCCAATGAACACCCAGGACTGATCTCCTTTAGGATGGACTGGTTGGATCTCCTTGCAGTCCAAGGGACTCTCAAGAGTCTTCTCCAACACCACAGTTCAAAAGCATCAATTCTTCGGTGCTCAGCTTTCTTCACAGTCCAACTCTCACATCCATACATGACCACTGGAAAAACCATAGCCCTGATTAGATAGAACTTTGTTGGCAAAATAACATCTCTGCTTTCTAATATGCTATCTAGGTTGGTCATAACTTTCCTTCCAAGGAGTAAGCGTCTTTGAATTTCATAGCTGCAATCACCATCCGCAGTGATTTTGGATCCCCCAAAAATAAAGTCTGACACTGTTTCCACTGTTTCCCCATCTATTTGGCATGAAGTGATGGGACCGGATGCCATGATCTTAGTTTTCTGAATGTTGAGCTTTAAGCCAATTTTTTCACTCTTCTCTTTCACTTTCATCAAGAGGCTCTTTAATTCTTCTTCACCTTCTGCCATAAGGGTGGTGTCATCTACATATCTGAGGTTATTGATATTTCTCCCGGCAGTCTTGATTTCAGCTTGTGCTTCTTCCAGACCAGCGTTTCTCATGATGTACCTGCATATAAGTTAATTAAGCAGGGTGAAAACATACAGCCTTGATGTACTCCTTTTCCTATTTAGAACCAGTCTTTTGTTCCATGTCCAGTTCTAACTGTTGCTTCCTGACCTGAATGTAGGTTTCTCAAGAGGCAAGTCAGGTGGTCTGGTATTTCCATCTCTAAGAATTTTCCATAGTTTATTGTGATCCAGTCAAAGGTTTTGGCATAGTCAATAAAGCAGAAGTAGATGTTTTTCTGGAATTCTCTTGTTTTTTTGATGATGCAGCAAATGTTGGCATTTTGATCTCTGGTTCCTCTGCCTTTTCTAAAACCAGCTTGAACATCTGGAAGTTCACGGTTGACGTATTGTTGAGGCCTGGCTTGGAGAATTTTGAGCATTACTTTACTAGTGTGTGAGATGAGTGCAATTGTGCGGTAGTTTGAGCATTCTTTGGGATTGCCTTTCTTTGAGACTGGAATGAAAAGTGGCCTTTTCCAGTTTTGTGGTCACTGCTGAGTTTTCCAAATTTGCTAGTATATTGAGTGCAGCACTTTCACAGCATCATCTTGTAGGATTTGAAATAGTTCAGCTGGAATTCCATCTCTCCACTAGCTTTGTTCAGAGTGATGCTTCCTAAGGAACATTTGACTGCATTCCAGGATGTCTGGTTCTAGGTAACTGATCACACCATCATGGTTATCTGGGTCATGAATATATTTTTTGTATATTTCTGTGTATTCCTGCCGTGTTTCCTTAATATATTCTGCTTCTGTTAGGGCCCTACCATTTCTGTCCTTTATTGAGCCCATCTTTGCATAAAATGTTCCCTTGGTATCTCTAATTTTCTTGAAGGGATCTCTAGCCTTTCCCATTCTATTGTTTTCCTCTATTTCTTTGCATTGATCACTGAGGAAAGCTTTCTTATCTCTCCTTGCTGTTCTTTGGAACTCTGCATTCAAGTTGGTATATCTTTCCTCTTCTCCTTTGCTTTTCACTTCTCTGCTTTTCACAGCTATTTGTAAGGCCTCCTCAGACAGCCATTTTCCTTTTTTGCATTTCTTTTTTCTTGGGGATGGTCTTGATTCCTGTCTCATATACAATGTCATGAACCTCCGTGCATAGTGCATCAGGCACTTTGTCTATCAGATCTAGTCCCTTAAATCCATTTCTCACTTCCACTGTATAATCATAAGGGATTTGATTTAGGTCATACTTGGATGGTCTATTGGTTTTCCCCACTTTCTTTAATTTAAGTCTGAATTTGACAATAAAGAGAACAAATTTGGCAATAAGGAGAACAAAAAGGGATCATAAGTACTGTCAAAAAATGTCTTTGTTTAGATTTCACATGTGATTGATAGTTTGACTGAACACAGGACTCTGAATTTAAAACAACTGTCTATCTTAATTTTAAAGTATTACTTTATTGCTGTCTAGGGCTCTTCTTTTATTACAAAAATCCCAAGACTACTATCATGTTTATTATTGCTTAAGATACTTCTTTTTCTCCCTTGAGCACCTTTTTATTTTTAATTATATGAAATTTCATAAAGATTTGTAGTGCTTTGAATGTGTGACCTTGCTTCCTCTAAACTGTTGAATTTAACAAAATTATTTTGTGGAGAACTTGAGCTATTTAAACTGAGGAAGACATCATCTCAAAACAATATAGAAGTAGGAATTTTTTTTTTTTGCTTTATTATTATTATTTTTTTAAGATTTTCTAGGTAGATTTGATTCTCTTACTCAACCATGCTTGTTGTATAAACAGATCTTTGTTCCTTATAGCAAAGGATGTATATTCCATTTCTGTTAGGTCTTTCATAAATTCCTAAACACCATGAGTGACACATTTCTTTCAAATAATCACATTTAAAACCAGCCTTTGCAACAAAATATCCCAAAGAAATTTCCATCTGTAATCATCCATTGCTTTCATTAAACATAATAATGTTTAAAACTGTGTTTGAGCAAAACTTACTGCTCAATTTTTTGTCTTTTTTCTTTTCAGTTTTGGATGTTAGCATACAGATATATTATTCATGAATGATTAAATGTGTTAAGAACTGTAAAATATGTGCTATTTTCTATCTAAGTTTCCAGATATATTATTTACATTATCATTTATGTCCCACTTTATGGCTAGCACTGGATTTGTATTTTTACAAAATTATTATCATTATTTAATACATTCTTCCTAGGGTACATTTAGTATAATATCTTTGTACAGTTTTATTTGTGAATGGATATTAAGACTTGAGGTGATGCGAATGTAAACTGTTGGTGAAATTGCACTCATTTATGATTAAATTGCAAGAATCACATATATCATGACAATGTATAAATGTATGTCTATTAATAATATAGGGCTTCCCTCCCTGGTGGCTTAGTGGTAAGCCAGTGCAAAAGATTCAGCCTCAGTCCCTGGGTCAGGATGATTCCTGGAAAAGGAAATGGCAACCCACTCCAGTATTCTTGCCTGAGAAATCCTTCAGGAACAGAAGGAGCCTGGCACACTACAGTCCATGGGGTCACTAAAGAGTCAGATACAACTTAGCAACTAAACAACAATATTAATAATATAAATATGTTGGCATATATCATATATAATTTAGAATCAGACAGATATAGTTTACAAAGACCTGAGGATGTTTGCAACATATTTTGTAATAATAATTATTAAATATTGTTAAGTGCATTTAGTAGAATTTTTACTGTATTTATTAAAACATACTGATTCTGTTGTTTCATTTTGAGGTAGTGTGTTCATTTTCTTTTCTTCTTCCATTTGACCATTTCCCTACCCAGTCCCCGTCATCATTTTCCATTCATCCAGCACTATTGGTCTTTGTTTTCCCTTGTGTCAGGGAGGGTATGTGGTGGAAAGGTGAGAAGCAGAAATTGTCTCTATGAATCCTAACTAATATTTCAAGATTCCACCTGAGATAGAAGAGAGATGTAAGAATGCAGAAATGGTAAATTAGCTTTCAAAAATCGAAAAAGAAAGGGTTAACTTAAGAGAGTTGTATTGATTGAGAAAAAGACCCAGAGCAGTGGCTACTACTTGCATTGCAGGGCAGCACCCAAGTGGAGATGACACAGCTCTAAGAAGACAAAGGTAATATGATTCAGCTAGGCAGATATTAATAGCATCCTAGATTTCAGTCTCTTTAAGACTGAGAAGAAATTTCAGTGTTTCAAATTTGTCATAATAACAGTTGGAAATTTGCCAATCCTGAAGGGGAAAGATGTAATGACTGAAGATAAAGGAACAATTTGGGTCCACCAACCCCACCCATTCCTTAACATTTTATAAGCCTTAGAGCCTCATTGTTGTCATGAGGAAAAAAGCTATTTTGAGTTGCTGCCTAGGCATGACAATGCTGCTGACACACAGAGCCTGGACATTTAGATGAGGACCTGAATTTAGGATTTCAGCGTCAAGTTCCCGCTTTTATTTTCCTGGGGCACCTTTTAAAATAACTACTTAGAGTTAATCCTAAAAAGTTAGTGATGTTGGTCTTAACCATTTTATTATTATTATAGGTGCTTCTACCCTGCTTTCTATCTCTTGTTTGCTGGTGACCTGGGATAGAGGACAGCCCTTCTTCCATCGCATTGTGACACTGCCCCATTCTGGGATCTGTAAGTAATGAATCTTGTTACTTTACTTCTTTTGTTGAGTATATTGAAACAGCTTTCAATCAAAATGACCCCAGTGTTTGCATTTCCCAAAAGTGGGAACTTGGATGCTGAGGGAGCTGCTTGTCAACTGACCTTGCGTGGGTAGCTTGTATTTCCTCATTCAGAAGACCATAATCTGCACATTTTTATTTTAATACACCAGGTATTGCCTTCCCCCAACATAACTGCTTTATCAAAAGTTATGTCTTTGAATGTTAATTGCAAAGCATGAGAGATAGATTGCATGTTTCAAGTTTTCCATGCAGTTCCTTTATATATAATTTATTTTATATAGGCTAACTCTAGCAGCATTTTATGGCAGAAATGCACACTCAGCTACTTCTGATCATGTAAATTTAGTGAAAGAGCATACATAGGATTTAGAGTTAGAAGACATCTCAGACCTTGACTCTGTTGCTATTAACATCAGTGCCTTACACAAATTATTGATCAACTCAGACCAATTTCTCTACTCATAAAAATTATGATAATATTTCCAAAGTTTCTTACTTGTTTTAAGAATCAAATGATTTAGTGAATAATTTATAAATTTCAATCGATTATCATAGTGAGGAAGCTATATAAAATCACAGAAATTTTGAATAATTAAAAACTTGTGTTTTTTTTTTTTCATTTATTTTTATTAGTTGGAGGCTAATTACTTTACAATATTGTAGTGGGTTTTGTCATACATTGACATGAATCAGCCATGGATTTACATGTATTCCCCATCCCGATCCCCCCTCCCACCTCCCTCTCTACCCGATCCCTCTGGGTCTTCCCAGTGCAAACCTGTTGTTTTTAGAGAAAATTTCCTTTAAAGTCAATAGGGAAAAGAACTTCTCACATATATAAATGATATGTGATATATAAATGATGTAATTATATGAAAAAATACTTAATTGCTAACATAGTACATGCTATGTAAATTAAATTATTTGTAAATATAGTTAAATACATTATAATTCCAAAATTAATTTATCATTTTGAGTTTTATTGATATGAATCACATAGTATTTTAAAGTGAAAGCCTGATAGAGTGAAATTGCAAAAAATTCTGTTCTCTTTTCATGAAAAATTTAAGCCCAGCCAACTGAACCACAATGATACAATGTAATACAAAAAGCATTTTACACCAGCTGGTAAATTGGCTAGAATTATGATATTATGTATACAGTTGACCCTTGAACAATGAGATTTTGAATTGTGTAGGTCCATTTATATGTGGATATATTTTGATTGTACATATGATGGTTCTATACAATCCCTGGTTGGTTGAATCCATGGATGCAGAGAAAACAAATGGTTGACTATATGTTATACTAAATTAATCCCAGCTTTGTTTAAGGGTCAACTGTATTAACATTGAAACCTCAACATTTTTAACAAATCATAAAATCTTAAGGAATGTTGTTAAGAAATTGCATCCTGACATGTATTTGGCAGATGATTGTAACTTAAGATATTGCATGAAATTACATCGATTGTAATTATGAATGAATTTGGTGTAATAATTTAATCTGATAAAATTTTATAGATGACTAGTTTTTTGAGCAGTGATTTTAAAAGTTAATATATGGTATATGCTACCCTGTTTAGTAAAATATCAGAAGTAGATCTAGAATAAAACAGTTTTTTGAGTCATTAATGCTATTTGTCTCTGAAACAGAACTTTTTCCTCTTCATTCAGCACTCAGCAGTGCTGTGAACATACTGATCTGTAATCAACTGCTGACACAGTTGTTTGGTTTAAGCCATATATTTACTAAACTGCAAACACAGCATCATGACAGGCATATATAAAACAGTTTTCTAGTACACACAAAAACTCATTGCAAACACTTTATCTAAATGACAATTTTATCTACAGTTTTCTTTCTTTAATTTGTTCATTAAAGAGGGTATATGTTAGTCCGCATAAAACTAGCATATTGCTATAAATCTTCTCCTAAAACAAAATTAATTTTACATTTTCCCATTTATAATAAAGATCTTAATAGATTTTAAAAGCCTATGAATAGCACATATTCAATATAGCTTGATTGCGGAGTATTAGCATTTTGACTATTAATTTATCAGTAATATTTAAAAATGGTGGGTCAACTTTTCACTTAGAGATTTATTAATTTAATTAATGTTACATAAATGATTCCAGTCTTACTACTTTATAACACATTTTATATGTGAGGCCAACTATGTTTCAATATTTATCACTAGGCAAATATAATGAAAAATCATTGATATTTATGACTGTGATAACTTTAAGGATTTATACTTTTCTTATTTAATACCCATTTCATAATGTAGTATTTTCTGAGGTTTACAACTAGAGAGTATGTACATGTCATGTGTCAAGCACTGTGCTTGGTGTTTAAGAGTTTAAAAATGGAAAAAAAAAGAATTTTTATATATCGAGTTTATGAAAACTTCTATGTGTATAAGACTCATATATATATATATGTATATATATATACATATATATATATGTGTGTGTGTGTGTGTGTGTAAAGAAGTCACAATTGTTTTAAATTTTCTCTTGATGGTCTTGAGAGGCCTTTCAAAAGAAGAGTTGTAAGTTTTGGGTTTCACTTTGACTTTCGTATGTAAGATGCAGAGAAGTATACGCCATAAAGCAGGAAATGAATTTGAAATTACTAAATAAATGACATATTGTTTTCAGAGTTTTCTGGTCATATCTGACCACGTTTCTGACTATCTGAGTGTGTTTGTAACTCAAGCAAGTATATTATTATAAAATGCCCCACAATTTGATTGTGGATCAGGTGGTTGGATGGCATCACTGACTCAATGAATGTGAGTTTGTGTAAACTCCAGGACGTAGTGAATGACAGGCAAGCCTGGTGTGCTGAAGTCCATGGGGTCGGAAAGTGTCAGACACAACTTAGTAAATGAACAACAACAATTTAATCGCACATAACTTTAAATGACATTGGCTAAACAGTGTTCTGAAGAGTGCTTCTTTCAGGAATGATATTAAGTGCCACAATCTTCACTTTGTGATTCATGAAAAGTATCATGAAAATATTCCTAAAGAAAATACCAGATAAGTGCATATTTTAGAAATCCCTGTTCAATGGCAGAAAAATATGGGAATTTCTTGGAAATCAGAAACAAAATGAATTGCAAGTTCAGATATGTCAGTGGTCACTGGATCTGGGGTATCTGCACATTTCTACTGCCCTTGCAACTGCACTTAAAGGATTGCACAGACCAGTGTCAGAGCTGTCACATGGGACACCAGACAAAGCCTAGCACTCAAACACTTCCATGTTTTAATCTGGAGTCTAGAAGAAGGAGAGTTTTAATGTCTAATCAGATTGACAGAAAATTAAACAGAGAAGTGGGATTCGGTTGTATTTTTTTTTTTAAAGCAATAGGATTCATATGTTCCAGAGTTGTTCAAAAAGCACAAATCAGGAAGCCCAAAGAACTCCAAACAGGTTTAAACTAAAGAAAATCTACACCTAAACCTGCTTTGTTGTGTTGTGCTTAGTCTCTCAGCCATGTCCGACTCTTTGCGACACCAGGGACTGTAGCCCGCCAGGCTCCTCTGTCCATGGAGATTCTCCAGGCAAGAATACTGGAGTGGGTTGCCATGCCTTCCTTCAGGTGATCTTCTCAACCCAGGAATTGAACCTAGGTCTCTCCTGCATTGCAGGTGGATTCTTTACCATCTGAGCCATCCTATCTGCCACCCCACCCTGCAAAACCTACTAATGGATATTAAAAGACAGCATAATTAAAGTAGGTTAAATTAAGTCAAGTTAAATTAAATAGGAGATTGATTTAAATAGGAAGATGAAGTAGTACAACTATAGATAATTTAACGGTGAAACTATATCTCAAAGGGGGATTTTTTTTTTTTTAGGGAAAATCATACAATTGTTACCTGACCCTCATTAAAATGTATTATTGAAATACATGGCATGTCTGAATGAGCACATCTTCCTTTAACCAAACAGTTGGCAAAGGGAAATAGTGCAGATCTGCTCTTCATCCTGTTTAATATGGCACGCAAAATGGTGAAATTTTAGAATTACCTAAACCCAGTCAAGTAGCTAATTTAAAACATTTGGCCTGAGGCCAGGGGTGAGGGGGGCAATCAGAAAATTTCAACTAACTAATTAGCCACTACTAATTAGAAGAAATGTCTGTAATGTCCATCTCACTGACTGGAGCCTCTGTAAAGGCCTGTGGCAGCCAGTCACCATCTACTGTTGAAATTTGATGCAGTTTCAAGGTACATGCCATTTGAAAGGGATTGGCTGACTTGTCACTGAGTTTTCACTGAAAAATTCCTAATTCCAGGAAAATGTAACACATGTGTGCTATGTGCTAAGTTGCTTCAGTTCTATCTGATTCTTTGTGACCCTGTGGACCGTGGCCTGCCAGACTCCTCTGTCCATGGGAATCTTCAGGCAAGAATACTGAAGCGGGTTGCCATGCCCTCCTCCAGGGGAATTTCCTGACCTGAAATTGAAGCCCTGTCTCTTATGTCTCCTGCATTGTCAGATGGGTTCTTTATCAGTAGCATCACTTGGGAAGCCCGAACGTAACATATTGTAAATTAAAGTAACCCTCTTTCTTGGGTTATGACAAATTCTATCCGCAAAGAGATGAGAATGCCCAGATTTTCCACATTAAATGGAAATGCATTAAAGCATACATGACATTGGTGCCCATTGGAGTTTCAGGGACTATATTAGCTGGTGGCTGCCATGCTTTTTGGCTGGGCCAACATAGATCCACCCCCAGGAGTTACCTAATCCCATAGCCAAACAGTTTTCATCTCATGATTAGTTATTGGAAGATGTCAAGCTGTATGGTTTACAGAAGGTAAATCAGAGGTAGATAAGTGGTACTTGGTCTAAAAAGCAGCTGCATTGCAAATAATTGATGGCTGTACTTTGAAAAGAAAGGGAAAACAGGGAGTCACACAACTGGCATAATTAAGATTGATGTTTCTTGAGAGATAGGAGGAAATGCATAATAACAACTACATAGTGATATGGTCACTCTTGAACAGTAGGCACTAGATTTGTGAAAATGCAAATTGCTTTGTTATAGTAAGCTTTATGGAATTGGAAAGAGAAAATCAAATGAGCATGTTGATAGCCATTAAAATTTAGAAAGAGATAAAGGTCAACAAATTGTTGCCTTCATTGGAAGTTGTACCATGGGGACTTAGATAAGTGACCATACAGATATTTAAGAAATGCATCAATGGATAGAAAAATATATCTCACAGTTTTAAGTTAGAATCTCACAATGTAATGAACAATCATTCAGTTTACCAACAATATCCCTAAAAACAGCTATCGACTGTCTAGTAGAGGATCTTGGTCAGACCATATCTAGCAGGAGGCCCTTAGAGAAATCTATTGCAGTACAACCACAATATAAACAGTACATGTGGCTACACCCACAAGAGACTTGATATTCCAATTTAATTGAGTTAAACCCTCTGCTCTGTTCCCCAATCCAGGAAAATATCTGAATGGATAAATGTTACTCTTGTTTGAAAGACCAAGAAAATGCTAATATGAATCAAACTAATGTACTTTGCAATGATTTCACTCTAGTTCATTAATGTAACTGCTATTTGGTATATATTTCTGTATAATTGATATGATTCATTTGATTGATTTAACCTAGTATATAATGCGATGGTGAACAAATGTATCGAGGCTTCTCAGGTGGTGCTAGTAGTAAAGAACCCACCTGCCAATGCAGGAGATGTAAGAAATGTCAGTTTGGTCCCTGGGTCGGGAAGACCCTCCTGGAGGAGAGCATGGCCACCCACTCCAGTATTCTTGCTTGGAGAATCCCATGGACAGAGGAGCCTGATGGGGTATGGTCCATAGGGTCCCAAAGAGTCAGACACGACTGCAGTGACTTAACATGCACAAACGTATTGGGAGTTTGAATTAAAATCCCTGCAGAACACTCTTCTAACAAAAGGCGACTGACAAAACCATGAAGTAAAGCTAGTTAACAATCACCTAATTATTTTTAAAGAATATTTATTCATTTTCACTGTGCTGGTCTCCGTTGCTCTGTGGCTTTCTCTAGCTGCTCAGGGAGGATACTCTTTGTTGCGGTTTGTGGGCTTCTCACTGCACTGGGTTCCCCTGTTGCAGCTTCTCTGGTGGCTCAGATGGTCGAGAATTTGCCGGTAATGGGGGAGACCTGAATTTGATCCCTGGGTCAGGAAGATCCCCTGGAGGAGACCATGGCAACCCACTCCATTATTCTTGCCTGGAGAATTCCCTGGACAGCAGAACCTGGAAGGCTAGAGTCCATAGGACCGCAAGGAGCTGGACACGACTGAGCAACTAACACTTTCATTTTCACGCCTATTGTGGCACATGGGTTTAGTTGATTTGCAGCTTGTGGGATCCTCCTGGACCAGGGATCAAGCCCTTTTCCTATGCTTTAGTAGTCAGACTCTCAACTACTGGACCACTGTCAAAGTCCCAATTACTTAATTCTGACATGGAATCAACTTTTCATTAAGTTCAATTTTCTATAGTTGAAGGAAGTAAAAGTGTGATTTGGGGTGTAATAAGCAGAACATTTGAGTTTGGATATTTATATGGTAAATGTAAATGTATCTTTAATAAATAGCTGCACCTTATTGGAATATAAAAATAGTATGTCCTTTGTTTTGTTCTATAATGAATACAAAGGATGCAGAAAAAAATAACTAACAATTTAGAAACAAAATTTGCAGGATGAATTATGTAAAGCCCAGTTAATTTGCAGGTGGACTGGGACAATGTCCTGCTTATCTCCAATGGTTCTTCAAATATTAGTACTGAGTCGATGGAGATGAGGACCAGCTGGCTAAATAATGGTATGTAGTGAGCCATTTAAATTAAAAACTCTGCCAGCAACACCCATGGTGAGCTTGTTTATCATCTGTTACATTTGGTATCACTGAGTAGTGAAATTATGTTATAAAATGAGAAGGGCTTCCCTCCTGGCTCACATGGGAAAGAATCTGCCTGTAATTCAGGAGACCTGGGTTCAAGCCCTGGGTCAGGAAGATCCCCAAAGAAGCCATTGGGTAATAGGCAAATAAAAATGCATAGCTGCTATATTTCTGGTTTTCTATAACTTGTAAGCCCAAGATACTATCCTGTATATTTTTTTCCAGTAATCATGTCATGTTCCACCTGCCCATCTCAGCCTACCAGTAGAGTAACACTCCTTCCTGGTTGTTGGCTCAGCATCCATTAGGATATGACTAAGTGTTGGGATGTTTTCATTAATCTTGAAAATAATGTGTAAACCAGTTTCCTTTAACACAAACTGCTTTTGTTTTATTATTTCTTTGCTTACTGTTTCTAGTAATTTTTTTAATTTGTGTTATTCATCAATTACTGGTATATGAGGCCACCATTCTCTTCTGTGGGAATACATTCTTTCATTTCATCAATTTAATCATTTGTCCTTTTACCCTGCATTCCTTACTATTATTTCTTTATAGATTGCCTATGAAACTGCCTTATATTTTGTGTATGTTCAGATCTCTGTAGGTTAAGAGGCTTTGATTTCATTTACATTTTTCATTCAATTATTTTTTTCAGGCTGCCTCCTAATCATCCTTTATTTTATTTCAGGCCATTATGTTATATGATTCCAAATATTTAATCATATCACTACTTTAAACATTATTTTCCCAAATATTATAATAAATGTTTCTATATTTCACATTTCTTATAAAAATTATTTTCTAAAAATACTATAGATATAATTTAGATTAAATAACTTATATATTATCCATTGGAGAGGGAAATGACAACGCCTCCAGTATTCATGATGTGAAAAATGTAGAATGTAAGAAGTAAATGGTTTATGTATATAATACAGAGCACATATTTTCCCTTTGATGTATTGTTCTGTGGGAGTTAATCTAAATATTTAAATTTATATTGAAGAGTCTCTAATTGACATCAGATATAAACCTTTTACCAGCATAGATAGATCAAAGAAATACAAATTATCATTTGGAGATGCTATTGGGAAATTCAACATCTGCCATTTGTCACCAAAAGTTACCAAAACAAGAGATGAGTTTGGAAAGAGATTTTCAGTCAGACCTTCTCTCTTTCCCTTTCTTCTTCCTTTTCTCCTTTCCTTCTTAAAACTCAATGCACATAGATTATATAAGAATTTAATCCTTAGGTAAGCACTGAATATCCCTTATTTTCCCCTTCTTCCTGAGTATACAAGATCTCTGTATGAAAACACCATATGCAGCTGCCTACCCTGTTCCAAGCAATATTTCATTTCTGGACATACTATCTCCTGAATATATGGAATAAAGAGAGAGATGAACAAAAGAAATATGCACTGAAAAAATATTGAGATGTGACGTGTATGGGAGGTAGAAGCACAGTGTTTCCCAGTGGCTCAGCAGTAAAGAATCCTCCTACAATGCAGGAGACACCGGTTCAATCCCTGCATCAAGAAGATGCTCTGAAGAAGGACATGGCAACCCACTCCAGTATTCTTGCTTGGAGAATTCCATGGACATAAGGGCCTGGCAGGTTACAGTCCATGGGGTCGTAAAGAGTCGGACAGGACTGAAGCGACTAAGTGCCCAGGCACAGAGGCACAGTAAGCCCTGCTGGTTATTGAAATCACCAGCTGGCTTGTATCTACTTGGGCATATTTTTTTCCTCAGAGATTCAAGGAAAACTTTGGTGTTACTTTTATTTGGTTTTTAAAGTTAGCTTTCAATAAGTTAAAAACAATTCCAAAACCTGGCTGCTGCTGCTGCTGCTGCTGCTGCTGCTAAGTCGCTTCAGTCGTGTCCAACTCTGTGCTAACCCATAGACTGCAGCCCACCAGACTCCTCTGTCCACAGGATTCTCTAGGCAAGAACACTGGAGTGGGTTGCCATTTCCTTCTCTGTCCAAAACCTGGAACAACAACCAATTATTTAATTCATGCTTTTAAGGCTGGATGATAGGCCGGAATGAGCTAAATAGTTCTGCAGGATGGCTCACCTTGGCAGGGTCCACTGCTGGGTCATTTGGAGGCTGGCTGATCTGTGATGGTTCTGCAAAGATTTTTCACCTCTGCTTGCTGTGGTAGCTCATCCTCCAGGTTATCTTTCATTGCTGTTGCTCACATGGTCTACCAGCAGATTCCAAGAGGAAAGTAGAGACATGAAAGCTCTTTAAAGAACAAAACTCATCAGATAAAATGTTGCTTCTACTATATTTTAATGTCCAAATCAAGTCACAGTGCTAGACCAGACCTTAGGAAAGAAGGACTAAATTTCTCCCCATTAGAGGGAGAATTACATGGGAGTCATTACACATGGAGAAGAATTTATGGTTATTTTCATAGTATACTGTATCATACCTTATCCTGTTTTTCTTCAACAATTACTTTCTCAAAGCATGTCAACTAGATTAGATTGAATTCAAAAAGAATTAGAATTTAAATCAAATTTAAAAGTTTGGGAAAAAAACCTTTCTCATGGCATTGTCTTCATTCCAATTGCAATGTTAAAATTGTTAATTTGGGGTGTCTCCTGGTGGTCTGATTGCTAAGACTCCCCATTCCCAATGCAGGAGTCTAGGTTAAATCCCGGGTCCCGCACGCCACAAGTAAGAGCTTGTGTGTCACAACTGAAAGATCCTGCATGCCACAACTAAGACCCAGTGCAGTCAAATAAATATTTTAAAATATTAATTTGTCCCTAATGAAAATATATCCTAATTATAGGGAAAGTTGACCGATATCTTTTTAATGTGTGTAGTAGTAAATCTTATTGTGCACCTGTTTTTAGTGTAGTGTTGATTGCTGGCTTCTGAATCTTTGTAAAATTCTTGAGGAATAAGGTAAAATTTTTGAATGCATATGCATTTTCTGAGTTGATGGTCTACAGTCAATCAGACTTTTGTATCCTATACACAGTACACAAATGTTATAAGGAATATTATTACTTCTTGAAAAAATACATAGTTTATTTGATTATCAGTTGATTCATTATTTATGTGTATGTTTTATTTTTTACCAAAATTTGGGTGACTTATGCTTTTAATTGATAATTTGTTTGCAGTTATCAATACTGCACTTACTGAATAAACAAATTATTTTAAAAGTTGAAAAAAGTATTTTGATAGTAGCAGACTAATATATTATGACTAATGTCTACTTAAAAGGCATTGTATTCTTGGCTTCCTATCTGATGACAAATGTAGGGTTTCTCCTAAAATGAGAGATTAATCAAGATCTACATTGCATTAGAGCCTTTCAATTGTAAAGAATAAAGGTCTGATGGCAGATGGCATGCCTGCTGAGGAATTCAAGGGCACTGAGATAATACTGAAGTGACAAGAGTCTTTTTGCTCTACATAGGTAATACTTGATATAAAGAGATTTCAAAACTGCTGTTGGCATTATTATCTTTGTGATAAAAAGTGAATATTCTAGCTGCCTCTATGATTATCTGCCAATTATTATGAAATTGAGAAAGGGAAAAATAAGTGTAAATGAATACCATGCATAATCCCTAAATTTAGATTTTAACTACATTTGAATACCACAATTTAGTCAAGCCACAGTTTTCACAGACTGTCAAACATGTGAAAATTTTAATAATAGAATCACATAAATTTAAAAAAAAAGCCCCAGGAGATACATGACACAGTAATGAATGCCTCATGATGAATCATCTTTTTAAAGTAACAATGAACATTAATTACACTGTATGTTTGTGCTACGTTCCTTTTTAAATATCATCAAAGTTTTTATTGAATATTGGGAACATACAGAAACACAAAGAGGATTCCCTGATCTTGGAGGAACTTGAGTGCACTAACTTTATTATATTTTATATATGTACTGAGATTACAGTAATGAATTAAGTATATATACTTAATATAATTTTATTAAAAAATATATGTGGACTCTAAAAATTATATTAGAGCTCTGTTATACAAGTACATATCAAAGACCATTGTTAAATATTTGAAAATTCTGTGAGCCAGCTAATTTTGTGTTGATTGCTTGAAATTCAGTTTGTTAGGGGTATTTTTAATCATGGGAGTTGCAAATGCCATGGATCAATGTTTGTTCTTTTCCTCTAGAGAAGATTATTAAATAGTTTCCAGCACATTGTTGCTTGTAAATAAACTTTTCAAAAATGTTACATGCCTTTTAAACACTTTCCTTCAGTCGCTATTATTCTTTTCTCTCCTGGCTTTTGTGAGCTGTTTTTAATTTAAAAGCCATAATCATATTAAAGATATATGTTTAAAAAGTTGAGAAAATATAGAAAATACACAAATCAAAATGTATAATTTTATATCAGATAAAATATGTGGAAATATATAATACAATTCTAATTTTAATTCTTTTTAAGTAATTTTTTCTCTGATGCTTCTGTAACAGAAATGATTGAAATCCAAGTGACTAGTCACTAGCTTTTTAACCAGCTAAAACAATTCCAAGAATATACTTCTAGTGTATATTCCTAGTAAAGTATTCTTCACTTAAAATAAAATATTTTAATATTCACTTAAAATAAAAATATTTTAATATTGTGTGCAGTAAGAACTAAAACAGAGAAAAGGCATATCCTTTCCCATGGCCCCCCAGAATTCAGTAGCAATCATCTGAGCATCAGAAAGACTTGTATAATAGTAATTTGAGGCAGACCAATTTAACTTTCCAACATGATATATTTTTCTGCCAGTATACTTATATTTTGTGTTGTATCCAATAATACCATTCTTATTTTATTTGCCCTTCGCCTTCTTGAAATTTATTTTCTTATGTGATTTTTTTCAGTTGAATATATCTCTCTTTATATTTTTATGATGTATAGACATTCTTCCAATATCACTTTATTTTACCTAAACCTCCAACCATGTGATATTACTTGTTCTTCTCATCACACTCTGCTATGCAAAATAGATTATTTTGCGCTTATAGTCTCCCCATATGATTGTACTCATATTTAGGTATCATCAAATTATAATATTTTTATAGCTAAGGATGTAGTATATTGTTCTGTGTAATGCCACTTCAAGGTCAACTTACATAAGGACTTTGCAAATAATAGGTGACAAAAGTACGTTTTTATATTTAATTTTTTTTTTCTTTTCAGTACTTATCCATTCATTATTTAATGTTAAAATGGTAATTTTTTTCTTTGATGAGTTTATTTACAAAAGTACCTTAAAAGGACACTAATCATTAAAGAAAGACAACTAATCATTAAAGAAATTTTAAAATTTCAGGATACAATGTGAGTCTTTGACAATAATTATTTAAACAGAAACAAAAATATATGATTCAAAAACAGCAACAAAAACTTCTGATCTTTGTGAACTAATTCGTATTTTTGTCATACATTTGTTCTTGAAAGTGAAATAGTTTTTATTGTGACTGGGTTTATCTGACCTCTGATTTACCATAGCTATTTAGGTAACCATTGTTACATAAAGTAAGGGATGTTATAGTGGTAAACTGCAATGATTCATACATCTTTTACAGGAGAATTCCAAGATGTTTGTCTTTCTCAAAGTAAGCTTTTTTTCCCCCCTGCAATAAAATAATACTATTCCCTGTCAGAAAAGAAAAATGTACTTTTCAGAATTATTCAAAGAACATAACCCTTTGAGAAAAACACAGTTAAGTCATGTCCTGATTTATGTTCTGTGTGTGATAGTATGATGTAATATAATTTTTTAAAAAGCATGTTCAGTTAATCAATAAATCATTTTAAAATACTCTAATAAATATATGATCCAGTTTAAATCAGTACAAAATATGATGTTATCATTGCTGCAACATGAAACTAAAGTCAGTGCAATTGAAATATTGGAAGTATCACTACATATATTTCTTGAGGTGAATTATACTCTCTCTGGGTGTTTATTTTATGCCTTGTATTTTTCTGTTGTCATGGAAATAAATTATTAGAGAAACTTATATCTACTACCTAAGAACAGAATATTTATATATGTATGTGTGTGTATATATGTTTTATACATTTATATTTATATATAGTCTGAACTTTTTCTGTTTGTTCTGTATTTTCTATTTGAAAGTGAAAATGAAAGTCTCTCAGTCATGTCCGACTCTTTCCAACCCCATGGACTATGCAGTCCATGGAATTCTTTAGGCCAGATTACTGGAGTGGGTAGCCTATCCCTTCTCCAGGGGAGCTTCCCAACCCAGGAATTGAACCGGGGTCTCCTAAATTGCAGGTGGATTCTTTACCAACTGAACTATCAGGGAAGCCCATTTTCTATTTATTGGTTGACAGTAAATCCCTATATGAATGCCAAATTAATGGTCCTTGATTACTGATAGATAACTGTTTATGGATATCAATGAATAAACTTGTAGCATACTTATAAGGATTGATTCTATAATTGTCCTAATCATAATGACTTCTATCAGTTAAATATTAGATAAGAATGTTTTCATTTTTCCTATAAATTGAAAATTTTAATTAACAAAGTGAATATATAGCAGCAACTATGTTTACAGGCAAACTTGTATTCCATAAAGTTACTTATATTCTAAAATGTATATACAATTCTATCCACCTCAAGCTACTCTCTACAGTCTTCAGCGTTGTCTATATTTTCAATTTTTTTTCTTTTTTTTTTAATTATCTTATTTTTTTTTTTTTATTAGTTGGAGGCTAATTACTTCACAACATTTCAGTGGGTTTTGTCATACATTGATATGAATCAGCCACGGATTTACACGTATTCCCCATCCTGATCCCCCCTCCCACCTCCCTCTCCACCTGATTCCTCTGGGTCTTCCCAGTGCACCAGGCCCGAGCACTTGTCTCATGCATCCCACCTGGGCTGGTGATCTGTTTCACCATAGATAGTATACATGCTGTTCTTTTGAAATAACCCACCCTCACATTCTCCCACAGAGTTCAAAAGACTGTTCTGTATTTCTGTGTCTCTTTTTCTGTTTTGCATATAGGGTTACCGTTACCATCTTTCTAAATTCCATATATATGTGTTAGTATGCTGTAATCTGGAGCCCCTTATACAGAGTGAAGTAAGCCAGAAATATATTTTCAATTTTTGTAACCACTTTTTTTCGTATTCCTGAGTCCATTATAGTCAGTCTTTTGACTCTAAAACATAAACAGACCATCTTTTCTAAGGTCATCAATGAATTCCATTGTTTCAAATTCAATGGCTATTTCTCAGTCCTTTTTATTTTTCTCTTCATCTTGAAAAATGTTCTTCACTTGACTTTTGGGTAGCATATACTCCTGCTCCCTATGCTAACTCAGTGGCTGTTTTGCCTCAGTTTTCTTTGCTGATCTTCTTCCCCTTTAAAATCTTTAAGTACTAGAGGAAGTCAGGATTCAATCCATGTGCTTCTTTTATTCTCTGTCTAGCTTCCTAGGTGAACTTATTTATATGCTTTAATAAGGCTCTGGATGTGCCAGGAATCCAAACTTGGACAACAATTGCATGCTGAATGTTTAATAGACATCTCAAATATAATATGTTTAAGCCCACATATCTGCTACACCTACGAATCAGTATCTGCAAAAGGGAATTAAAATATATTACATTTATTTAATGATTCCCACTTAAAAACCTAAAAAATGTATATGGGAAGATGTGTTAATCAACTTAAATATAGTAATTGTCCGACTAAGTATATGAATAACTTTATTTGTATAACTTAAATATACACAAATTTTGCTTTTGAAAGTTGTATATTAAAAATAAAATTTAAAGGTAGATCTCATGGTGAGTGTTCTGACAACAAAACAAAACCAAAAGCCACAAATAGGCAAAAAATAAACAGAAATATCAAAGGGACATGAGAAAATTTTCAGAGGAGATGCATGCATGCTAAGTCACTTCAGTCGTGTCTGACTCTTTGTGACCCCATGGACTGTATCCCCCTCAGGCTCCTCTGTCCATGGGATTCTCCAGGCAAGAATATTGGAGTGGGTTGCCATGCCCTCCTCCAGGGGATCTTACTGACCCAGGGATCAAAGCTGCATCTCTTACATCTCCTGCATTGGCACTCTTTACCACTAGTGTCACATGGGAAACCTCTCAGAGGTGTTGGATGTGTTTATTACCTAGGTTGTGGTGTTGGCATCACGAATCTCTCTCTCTCTCCCTGTATATATATGTGTGTGTGTGTGTGTGTGTGTGTGTGTGTGTGTATCCAAACTCATCAAATTGTATACCTTAATATGTGAAATTTTAAAAATGTCAATTATAGCCTCAATGAATCTGTTAAAAAACCCACAAAACAAACAAAAAATACCGTTCAGATTACATGATACATACTCTTCCCCTCTAAAAGAAGAAAGCAATAGTTTTCTAAGGATACTTTTCATTTGCCCTTATTATTCTGAGTAAACTAATTATATTAATCATTTGATAAAGTTCCCATAAATAAAGTTTATGGGAAAGTCTAGTTAATACAATTTCTGAAAATTATGAAAGAATATAGTCTCCTGAAATCTTGCCAGTGAGAAGGTCACAAGGGATATTATGAAAGCATATAAATAGTACATCTGTTGGTTTGAATTTTACAGAATGGCTTCTTCATGGACTATGCCCAGACTCTTCTCTTAGATACAAAATGGCAACCTCTCTACCTACTGTGTCTTTGAAAATAAATATTGATATTTCATGTCTATGAAACACTTAAGTGTTCAAGCCAAATTAATATATTAACTGTCTAGTACATGCTCCATTCTTTACAGTGCACAGTATTATAAGTAATTTATAGCATGCATAAGCAGCTTGTAAGTACTCTGGCTCACTAATTCCAGCAGTATAATATGTATTATTACACATCAGTGTTCATGGTACTCTACAATAGACATTGCATTACCATTTTAGGAATACAGTATTTTTACTCAGGAAACAGTCTGTATATAATCCATAACTTACGGGAATAGACAACAGACACAGACACTAGGGAGAGCGCTGGAAAGAAGGATGGGTCAAGTCAGGAAAAGCTTCAAAGCAAAACAGAACAATACATCATTTTAATTTGAACTAGTAAGAAAATGTCAGCACTTTTTAGAATGTATGTGTGGATACTCTCCCTATAGAAAGGGATATAGTAAATTATTATGAATAATCTGCTCCAGGGAAATTGCCCATAGTCATTCAGAGAAATTAGAAAGAAGAGCTCTAAAGTAGAAAAGGGACAACATCTACAGACTTGCTAAACAAAAATATGATTTTAGAAAAAAGATAGCTGAACCTGGGAAAATAGGAGTTAGGAGTAGTAAAAAATATTTTTGTTATTGTTTTACTGAAAATGAATTATGGAAGACAGAGGAGCCTGGCCAGCTACATTCCATGGTATTGCAAAGAGTTGAACACAACTGAATGACTAAGCATACCCAGTAGAAACAAAGATATGAAAGTGGGAAAGCAAACTCCAATCAGTACCATTTCCAGGACTGCAGATGGATATCACAGCATTATAAATTATATGATTCCTATTTGAGTAGCCATTTGGAAAAATGGTTGTGCATTTTTTCTAGGATCTAAATCAGTTTTCATTACTGATATTCTGTATCAGTTCACAGTTCAGTTCAGTCACTCAGTCATGTCCGACTCTTTGCGACCCCAAGAATCGCAGCACACCAGGGATCCCTGTTCATCACCAACTCCCAGACTTTACCCAAACTCATGTCCAACGAGTCGGTGATGCCATCCAGCCATCTCATCTTCTGTTGTCCCCTTCTCCTCCTGCCCCCAATCCCTCCCAGCATCAGGGTCTTTCCCAATGAGTCAACTCTTCGCATGTGGTGGCCAAAGTATTGGAGTTTCAGCTTTAGCATCTGTCCTTCCAATGAACACCCAGGACTGATCTCATTTAGGATGGACTGGTTGGATCTCCTTGCAGTCCAAGGGACTCTCAAGAGTCTTCTCCAACACCACAGTTCAAAAGCATCAATTCTTCGGTGCTCAGCTTTCTTCACAGTCCAACTCTCACATCCATGACCACTGGAAAAAGCATAGCCTTGACTACACGGACCTTTGTTGGCAAAGTAATGTCTCTGCCTTTTAATATGCTATTTAGGTTGGTCATAACTTTCCTTCCAAGGAGTAAGCATATTTTAATTTCATGGCTACAATCACCATATGCAGTGATTTTGGAGCCCCCCAATATAAAGTCTGACTCTGTTTCCACTGTTTCCCCATCTATTTGCCATGAAGTGATGGGACCAGATGCCATGATCTTAGTTTTCTGAATGTTGAGCTTTAAGCCAACTTTTTTCACTGTCCTCTTTCACTTTCATCAAGAGGCTTTTTAGTTCTTTTCGCTTCCTGCCATAAGGGTGGTGTCATCTGCATATCTGAGGTTGTTGATATTTCTTCTGGCAATCTTGATTCCAGCTTGTGCTTCTTCCAGCCCAGCGTTTCTCATGATGTACTCTGCATAGAAGTTAAATAAGCAGGGTGACAATATACAGCCTTGACATGCTCCTTTTCCTATGTGGAACCAGTCTGTTGTTCCATGTCCAGTTCTAATTGTTGCTTACTGACCTGCATATAGGTTTCTCAAGAGGCAGGTCAGGTGGTCTGGTATTCACATCTCTTGAAGAGTTTTCCACAGTTTATTGAGATTCACACAGTCAAAGGCTTTGGTGTAGTCAATAATGCAGAAACAGATGTTTTTCCTAAAACTAGCTTAAACATCTGGAAGTTCACGATTCATGTATTGCTGAAGCCTGGCTTGGAAAATTTTGAGCATTACTTTACTAGCGTGTGAGGTAAGTGCAATTGTGTAGTATGAGCATTCTTTGGGATTGCCTTTCTTAGGGACTGGAATGAAAACACCTTTTCCAATCCTGTGGCCACCGCTGAGTTTTCCAAATTTGCTGGCATATTGAGTGCAGCACTTTCACAGCATCATCTTTCAGGATTTGAAATAGCTCAACTGGTATTCCCTCACATCCACTAGTTTTGTTCGTAGTGATGCTTTCTAAGGCTCACTTGGATTCACATTCCAGGATGTCTGGCTCTAGGTGAGTGATCACACCATTGTGATTATCTGGGTCATGAAGATCTCTTTTGTACAGTTCTTCTGTGTATTCTTCCCACCTCTTCTTAATATCTTCTGCTTTTGTTAGGTCCATACCGTCTGTCCTTTATCGAGCCCATCTTTGCATGAAATGTTCCCTTGGTATCTCTAATTTTCTTGAAGAGATCTCTAGTCTTTCCCATACTATTGTTCTCCTCTATTTCTTTGCATTGATTGCTGAAGAAGGCTTTCTTATCTCTCCTTGCTATTCTTTGGGACTCTGCATTCAAATGGGAATATCTTTCCTTTTCTCCTTTGCTTTTTACTTCTCTTCTTTTCACAGCTATTTTATATAGAGATAAATAATGAAATGTTGTTGTTGAACATGCAAAGACGCTGGGATTCTTGGCCTTAGGAGGAGAAGAATTCAATCTGGGGCCAGAGACGAGGCTTGATTGCTCAGAGCTTGTGTAATAAAGCTTGATTAAAGTATAAAGGAGATAGAGAAAGCTTCTGACGTAGGCATCAGATGGGGCAGAAAGAGTACCCACTTGCTAGTGTTAGCAATGCAATTATATACTCTCTAATTAGTTATTACAGTGAATCAAAAGAATGTCTGGATGTTGTAAAGACCTCACTAGACCTACTCCCATAATTTACACCTTAAGATAATAGGATTAGCCAGAAGGTTTTTTCCAGAGACTGTCCTCAAGCAGGATACATTATTGTTATATAATCCTAAGGAATGTAGAGGGACAAAAGTTTGTCCTTTCTTCCTCCTTGAGAATTCCAGACCCCTGTTTCCTTGGGGACCCCTGGACTTATCAATTTGCCTGGGAATTGACTCTCTCAATAATAGATAAGATCGATAGAAATAGACATGGATTGAGTTCATTCCTTTGGTATTGTCTATTAATATTTCATGTAATTGTGGTAAGACTTTCAAAAGTAAGACTACTGATCATATTTTGATTTCACCAGTGTTCAAGCCAATACTTTTTCTCTGAATCTGGACCCTGTCTTGGATCATGTATTGTATTCATTTGTAAAGATTTTTATCCTCCAGTAAATGGTAGTTCTTTAGCTGTCCTTAGTTTTCATGACCTTGATACTTTTGAGTATCACCAGGTACCCTGTGAAATGTCACTCAGTTTGGGTTTATTTTATATTTACTGTAATAGAGGCTATGGATTTGTTTGGAGGGAAATACCTCACTGTTATTGTGCCCTTCTTAGGACATGTATTAGGGAACACTGATATTCACATCTATGATGTTGATATGTCTCATCACCCCGGTACTAACCCTGATGCTGTGCTTAAGGTGGTGTCTACCCAGTTCTTCAATACAAAGTCACCATTTTCCTCTTTTGTATTCAACAAATATTTTGGTGAAGACACATTGAAGCTATAAAGATACATCACATATAAAACCTAAAATTTTAGATTTCATATGTTTACCTTGCCAGCAGGAATTATTGTTCTTCTGTTCTAATAGTTATATTTTCCTATTTCCATCCATTTTTATTAATTGAATTGTTTTGTAAACAGTAGTTATCTTTTCTTTTCTGTTTACTTATATTAATATAAACTCAGTGGTATTTATTTTATCCTTTGGGTTATAATCAAAGCTATCATTATCATTATTTACTTGCTGCTCAATTTTTTTCTGTGTTAGATACTAAAATATATGTTTGCATGTGTGTGTATGTATCTGGTATTTCTTCAGACCTTGGCAACTTGCATTCTACCCTTTGATCCTATGAATTTAACTATTTTAGATAACTCATATATGTAGACTCATACAGTATTAGAATTTCTTTGACTGGCTTATTTCACCTTGTATGATGTTCTCAAGGTTCATCTATACTGTCACATGTTGAAGAATCTCCTCTTTTTTTTTAAAGGCTGCATACTTTTCATTGTATGTATATACCCTATTTCTTTGTTAAGTGAACTCCCACGATCATTGCAGCACAATTCACAATAGTCAAAATGTGAAAACAACTTAAATGTCCATGAACAAAAGAATTAACAAGGAGCCTATTTACCTGTATCTTTTAGCTAAAGTCCTAAGTAGGTTATTCTGCCAGAGTTTAGTGAAACTACCATGTTCTTTTTAGAACAATGATGAATTTTGAAAGTCAAGTAATAAATTACAGTCTCAGAAATGTTCCAAAGAAAAAATCTTGCACAAATAATCAGCAACATTTAGGTTCCAAAGAATAATGTGAGAGTCTGAAAAAGAATAAATGTCAAAATGATGGGTAAGCTCCCTAGACTCCTACATAATTTCTATTTTTAGCCATTCTAAAAGAGATAAAAGCTTGCTAAGATTAGATTTCTTTTCAGGAAGCTTTCTTTGCCTAAATTAGCTGGATATTCCAGACCCTCTAAAATAAATTTTGGAATTTTTTTGTCAGTTTAGTTTTCTATGTAATGCAAATAAGGATGGTCTCATAATGGAAGTTTTCATTAATTAATCAGTGACTGGGAAGATTTTTTTTTTTAAGAATTTTTTTTTTCCAGAAGACATTTGGTTATCATGTATGTATATGCCATTTGATTTAAGTTTGAATTTTTTTTAACATGTCTTTTAGACCTTGTGGTATATTTTCATTTTCATTGCCATGAACGTAATTGAAGAAAGAATTAAACAGAAGTCAATAAAAAACCACACTCTTTAGTAAATAACTTAGATACCCATTTCAATATTCTTTGTTCCTCTTAAGCAATACATTCGCTTAGCAAATGAAAATTCTGCCAATATTAGAATTTCTCATCTAACATTCCAAAATCTTGCAGCCACATTTAGGGAAGTAAAGGAGATAAACACATTAGCATTAAAAAATGGCTAACAGTGGCAGTTGTATTCAATTGCTAATCCCAGAAATGTAGGGAGCACAAACCTGTATATGAAGATACATAGGAACATTTAGCCCTTGAAGATGGACACTTTATTATATTTTTCTACAGTATTCATTGAAGAAATCCCTTCATCTTTTCTAATGTTTCTAAACCACAATTTCCCACACTTAATGGGGAAGGTCTTTCTTCATTGACCCTATAATCCTTTACATTCTTTTCTTATCCCACTGCTCTGCTTTTCTGGCCTCTTGTGCTGCAGTTTTCCTTCCATGTGCTTTCTCCTTACATTTGAAGAAAGCCATGTAAGTAACCTGAGAGCAAAACAATAATAGTTGAAAAATTAACAAAGGCAATGTTTAACTTGAGGAAGCACTGTTTTTATTGCTTAAGTAAATGTATTAAAATAACAGATGTCATTTTATCTTTTGTATCAGATGATCCTGCTTGTTGGCCTGCAGAATTATTCCATGTGTTAATCTCTGTATGAGGTGTTTAGTCACTATATGCAGTTCACACACAAAGAGCCTATGGTGGTCATGAGGCCAGTATGTGTGGTCCGATGGTAATTTTTTTAATTGGCATGATTATCACTCTGTGTTTAGTCTCTCAGTCATGTCCAACTCTTTGTGACCTCATGGACTTCTCTAGCCGTGGAATTATCCTGGCAAGAATACTGGAGTGGGTTGCCATTTCCTCTTCTATGGGATCTTCTCAACCCAGGAACTGCACCTGCATCTCCTGAAGCTTTTTCATTGGCAAGTAGATTCTTTACCTCTGAGCCACCAGTGATGATTACAGTTAGCATTACCTGAAATTCCATGGACAGAGGAGCCTGTGAGCTATAGTTCATGGGGTCCCAAAGAGTTGGACACAACTGAGTACACACACATTCTAATATTAATATAATATTGAGACCAATGATATGAAAGCCAGGAAAATGAAATTTCCTGTTGCACTCTGGAGCAGGTAAACTAAGCAAAAAATGAGAGATTAAAATAAAAAAAGAAAAGAAACAGGCTGTGAGTCAAACAGGGACATTACTAAAATCTGAGAAAATAATCAACTAACCAGCCATTTAAATAATGAAAAAAGAAAGAGTACTTTTTATTTTATGTTGTTTTATTATAATATATGTAATTGGTTTGAGGTAAAAGATGGGTTAGAAATCTAAATGAGCAAAGGCATTTAAAAAGCGTAAATATTTATGGAGAAATTTTCTAAGTATCAAAGTTACTATGTGGAAGAAAAGCTTATCAAATATTACCAGTATGTTCTTGGAATACAGTTTAAAGTGCTTGACAGGCTCTACATGCTCATTAATACAAATTTCAATTATGAATGGAGAAAATGTAGTAAGAAAACATGATACTTCTGACATAAAAACAGAATAAACTCAATCTATTTTAAGGAAAATGCATGATGAAACAATAGGAAATAAAAGTCTTGATGTTAAATATTTCTTTATAGTAATTTTAAAATACCCTGTCATCAGAAACATAAAGTTACTCAATTCTAAAATGGGAAAGCATAACAGAAGAAAATGGTGTTTCACCTGGCTTATATATTAATAACTATATTGAAATGCCAAAAAATAGTGTATGGGGCTTTTATAAACAGTTTAACTTTAAACATGTTCTCTGTGAGGAGATAAGGATGTGCAGTTTTTATTTATAAACTTTTTAAAATCAGTAATAAAAAATAAAATATATTAAAATATAAGACATATTAAAAATATGTTAAAATATAAGACAAAATAATCAAAAGGGTATTAAAGTAAAAAAAATTTAAACATCTAAGTATTCACTATGTTTAAAGTAAAATGTTAAGTTGATTTGATTGGTTGTATGTATGATCACAGAATTGTGAACACATTTATATGGTTTTGCATTCAGAAGAGAGTGAAAAAGTTGGCTTAAAATTCAACATTCAGAAAACTAAGATCATGGCATCCAGTCCCATCACTTCATGGCAAATAGATGGGGAAAAAATGGAAACAGAGAGAGACTCTATGTTGGGGGGCTCCAAAATCACTGCATATGGTGACTGCAGCCATGAAATTAAAGAAGCTTGCTCCTTGGAAGAAAAGCCATGACCAACCTAGACAGCATATTAAAAAGCAGAGACATTACTTTGCCAACAAAGGTCTGTCTAATCAAAGCTATGGTTTTTCCAGTAGTCATGTATGGATGTGAGTTGGACTACAAAGAAAACTGAGTGCCAAAGAATTGATGGCTTTGAACTGTGGTCTTGGAGAAGACTATTGAGAGTCCTTTGGACAGCAAGAAGATCCAACCAGTCCATCTTAAAGGAAATCAGTCTTGAATATTCATTGGAAGGACTGATGCTGAAGCTGAAACTCCAATACTTTGGCCACCTGATGTGAAGAACTGACTCGATGGAAAAGACCCTGATGCTGGGAAAGATTGAAGGCAGGGGGAGAAGCAGATGACAGGATGAGATGGTTGGATGGCATCACCAACACGATGGACATGAGTTTGAGTAGGCTCCAGGAGTGGTGATGGACAGGGAAGCCTGGTGTGCTGCAGTTCATGGGGTGACAAAGTCAGATACAACTGAGCAATAGCACTGAACTGAACTGATCCAATACAAAAGAACAAACCTTGACATCTGAAGCAATTTTAATAATCTTCTGTGAATATATTAAATACTAACAATATAAACATGCCAAAAATCATTTATACTGACAAGTATGCCAAAAAACAATGTTGGCATAGAAAATAATAATTGTATTAATAATCGTACTAATTTTATAAAAAATATATTATTAAAATAATTATATAATAAAAGTATGCTATTTCTGAAACAGTTATAAAATTGTACTCATATAATTATATGGCATGATATTTTATCATCTGCTTGTATACTAAGTTGTTTCAGTCATGTCCAACTCTTTGAGACATTATGGACTGTAGTCCACCAGGCTCCTCTGTCCATGGTATTTTTCAGGCAAGAATACAGGAGTGAGATGCCATGCCTTCCACCAGGGGATCATCCTGACCCAAGGATCAAACCTGTGTCTCCTATGTCAACTGCATTGCCAACTGGGTACTTTACCACTGGTGCCACCTGGGAAGCCCATTTTCCCATCTAATTACTGTCATTTTTCACCAAAGTGGACACTAGTTATTAATATTTTGTGTAAACCATTGTCTGAATTTCCCATAATTAATTTTTAGCTGATAGATAACTAAACATATACAGAATATACAGCTACACATACATATAACTAAAAATATACAGAAAATTGGAAGCAAAGTAATTTCTGACCATTCTGTGACTATTCTGATTATAAAAGTGACAAAATTCCCATTTAATCATATTCTATATAAAGTAGAAAAATGAATATAGTATGTTCAGCAGTATAAGGAAAAGATGATCCTTATTTGAATATTTAAAATACAATTCTGTCCTCAGACTCATTAGAAACTAGCTGGAAAAAAAACATATAAGTAAGTGGATTGGATAGTTGCCTATTTAAGGTCTGATATGAGTAACACTTTCATAACCCAGAGCATCTAAAGAAAGTGCCTTTAGTGGCAAAACTCCTTTTTGTTTTTTTGTTTGTTTGTTTGTTTATGGTTTTTCTTTCTTTCTTTCTTTCTTTTTTTTATTAGTTGGAGGCCAATCACTTCACAACATTTCAGTGGGTTTTGTCATACATTGATATGAATCAGCCATGGATTTACACGTATTCCCCATCCCGATCCCCCCTCCCACATCCCTCTCCACCCGATTCCCCCGGGTCCTCCCAGTGCACCAGGCTGGAGCACTTGTCTCATGCATCCCACCTGGGCTGGTGATCTGTTTCACCATAGATAGTATACATGCTGTTCTTTTGAAATATCCCACCCTCACATTCTCCCACAGAGTTCAAAAGTCTGTTCTGTACATCTGTGTCTCTTTTTCTGTTTTGCATATAGAGTTATCATTACCACCTTTCTAAATTCCATATATATGTGTTAGTATGCTGTAATGTTCTTTATCTTTCTGGCTTACTTCACTCTGTATAAGGGGCTCCAGCTTCATCCATCTCATTAGGACTGGTTCAAATGAATTCTTTTTAATGGCTGAGTAATATTCCATGGTGTATATGTACCACAGCTTCCTTATCCATTCGTCTGCTGATGGGCATCTAGGTTGCTTCCATGTCCTGGCTATTATAAACAGTGCTGCGATGAACATTGGGGTGCACGTGTCTCTTTCAGATCTGGTTTCCTCAGTGTGTATGCCCAGAAGTGGGATTGCTGGGTCATATGGCAGTTCTATTTCCAGTTTTTTAAGAAATCTCCACATTGTTTTCCATAGCGGCTGTACTAGTTTGCATTCCCACCAACAGTGTAAGAGGGTTCCCTTTTCTCCACACCCTCTCCAGCATTTATCGCTTGTAGACTTTTGGATAGCAGCCATCCTGACTGGTGTGTAATGGTACCTCATTGTGGTTTTGATTTGCATTTCTCTAATAATGAGTGAGGTTGAGCATCTTTTCATGTGTTTGTTAGCCATCTGTATGTCTTCTTTGGAGAAATGTCTGTTTAGTTCTTTGGCCCATTTTTTGATTGGGTCATTTATTTTTCTGGAATTGAGCTTCAGGAGTTGCTTGTATATTTTTGAGATTAATCCTTTGTCTGTTGCTTCATTTGCTATTATTTTCTCCCAATCTGAGGGCTGTCTTTTCACCTTATTTATAGTTTCCTTTGTAGTGCAAAAGCTTTTAAGTTTCATTAGGTCCCATTTGTTTAGTTTTGCTTTTATTTCCAATATTCTGGGAGGTGGGTCATAGAGGATCTTGCTGTGATTTATGTCGGAGAGTGTTTTGCCTATGTTCTCCTCTAGGAGTTTTATAGTTTCTGGTCTTACATTTAGATCTTTAATCCATTTTGAGTTTATTTTTGTGTATGGTGTTAGAAAGTGTTCTAGTTTCATTCTTTTACAAGTGGTTGACCAGTTTTCCCAGCACCACTTGTTAAAGAGGTTGTCTTTTTTCCATTGTATATCCTTGCCTCCTTTGTCAAAGATAAGGTGTCCATAGGTTCGTGGATTTATCTCTGGGCTTTCTATTCTGTTCCATTGATCTATATTTCTGTCTTTGTGCCAGTACCATACTGTCTTGATGACTGTGGCTTTGTAGTAGAGTCTGAAGTCAGGCAGGTTGATTCCTCCAGTTCCATTCTTCTTTCTCAAGATTACTTTGGCTATTCGAGGTTTTTTGTATTTCCATACAAATTGTGAAATTCTTTGGTCTAGTTCTGTGAAAAATACCGTTGGTAGCTTGATAGGGATTGCATTGAATCTATAGACTGCTTTGGGTAGAATAGGCATTTTGACAATATTGATTCTTCCAATCCATGAACACGGTATGTTTCTCCATCTGTTTGTGTCCTCTTTGATTTCTTTCATCAGTGTTTTATAGTTTTCTATGTATAGGTCTTTTGTTTCTTTAGGTAGATATACTCCTAAGTATTTTATTCTTTTTGTTGCAATGGTGAATGGTATTGTTTCCTTAATTTCTCTTTCTGTTTTTTCATTGTTAGTATATAGGAATGCAAGGGATTTCTGTGTGTTAATTTTATATCCTGCAACTTTACTATATTCATTGATTAGGTCTAGTAATTTTCTGGAAGAGTCTTTAGGGTTTTCTATGTAGAGGATCATGTCATCTGCAAACAGTGAGAGTTTCACTTCTTCTTTTCCTATCTGGATTCCTTTTACTTCTTTTTCTGCTCTGATTGCTGTGGCCAACACTTCCAAAACTATGTTGAATAGTAGTGGTGAGAGTGGGCACCCTTGTCTTGTTCCTGATTTCAGGGGAAGTGCTTTCAATTTTTCACCATTGAGGGTGATGCTTGCTGTGGGTTTGTTATATGTAGCTTTTATTATGTTGAGGTATGTTCCTTCTATTCCTGCTTTTTGGAGAGTTTTAATCATAAATGAGTGTTGAATTTTGTCAAAGGCTTTCTCTGCATCTATTGAGATAATCATATGGTTTTTATCTTTCAATTTGTTAATGTGGTGTATTACATTGATTGATTTGCAGATATTAAAGAATCCTTGCATTCCTGGGATAAAGCCCACTTGGTCATGGTGTATGATTTTTTTAATATGTTGTTGGATTCTGTTTGCTAGAATTTTGTTAAGGATTTTTGCATCTATGTTCATCAGTGATATTAGCCTGTAGTTTTCTTTTTTTGTGGCATCTTTGTCTGGTTTTGGAATTAGGGTGATGGTGGCCTCATAGAATGAGTTTGGAAGCTTACCTTCCTCTGCAATTTTCTGGAAGAGTTTGAGTAAGATAGGTGTTAGCTCTTCTCTAAATTTTTGGTAGAATTCAGCTGTGAAGCCATCTGGTCCTGGGCTTTTGTTTGCTCGAAGATTTTTGATTACAGTTTCGATTTCCTTGCTTGTGATGGGTCTGTTACAAAATTAGAAATGAAAATGGAGAGATCACAACAGGCAACACTGAAATACAAAGGATCATAAGAGACTACTACCAGCAGCTCTATGCCAATAAAATGGACAACTTGGATGAAATGGACAAATTCTTAGAAAAGTATAACTTTCCAAAACTGAACCAGGAAGAAATAGAAGATCTTAACAAAACTCCTTTTTGATTACTGCTATATGGAGGGCTCTAGTGGGTATTTGTTGGTGGCTTCCTAGACATTCCAAATTCTAATTCCCTTTGTAATTCTCTACTGCTATCCTAGACTTGAGACTTTGGTGTGATTACTAGGTCAGTAGTGTTTGACTTCACACACCCATCTACCAGTGCATGGGATTAGATTAATCTATGGTTATCTAATTATAAATCAAAAGGGGCAGATAGATGACCATCAATTTGGAACTTTTGAGTTATTGAGAGAATAAAAACTACATTTCATTTTAAATAAGAATAAGGATGCTTGCAACCCCAATAGTTTCTGGCACAATCTAGTGAGCAAGAAAGAAGATCATGACAAGGATAGAATAAAAACTTTATGAGAGACATATAAATTGATTTGGATGTTGAAGAATTAGTTGCAATTAAGTAGAAAATCATCCTATAAAATGAATTAATAAGCCAACGTTACTCTCTTAGAATAATGATACAGCTAAGAAGTTGTATTTATTATCCATAAAACTCACTGTCTCCATAACTGATCATTATATTAATGATTAAAAATAATACAATGAATGATAAAAATTTAAATAGTAACAATTATCTTTAAGCAGAATGTTCTCAACAAAATAAAATCTTCATTAAAATATACAAGCAATGGAGACAGTTCACCAATAGTCTTAAGAGGTAATTAAAAGCCCCAAGAACTAGAAATACACTGTAATTCAAAAGTATAGTTTCACTAATATGTGATGAGATTTATGAGAGAAATGAAAAGAAAATATGAAGAACAGGAAAAAGGAGAAGCAAATTGGAAAGGAAGCAAGGTTGTATAAATGAATTATAAATAATAACAACTCAATGATTAGATTAAATAACAGATTAGAACATCTGGAGGAAAGAACTAATGAGGTTAATGTTATATCTTTAGGAATCAGCCAAAAGGAGGTTAGGATGTGGGAAAGAATGAGAAGATCTAACACATCAAATAATAGTTCAAAAAGTTATGAATTGATGGGATGGGAGAGTAACGATTTTAAAAGATAATAGACCTGGGAATATATATAAATTATCAGATTGAAGAAGCATACCTAGATTCAGCCAGGCCATGAAAATATATCATAACCAAAATTGTATATAATGTTTTTAGAAATGTCCTCTGAACTATTCTGAACTCTGATCAAAACATATCAGTAGAGAAAATGGAGGCAGGTAAAGTACACCTGTTCCTCTTTCTCTAGATGTCAATCATTTTAGTAGGTGAGTCAACTCATTTTTTAAAATTACAAGTCAAAATATATAATATTCTAGCACTTTCTTTTCATCCAATTTTTCAACATTTCTTAAGGAAATAGTACAACTATGTTAAAAAGAAAATAAGGTCTACTGAATGATTGTAAGCACTGTATGATAAGAATTGGCAAACTGATAAGAATTGACAAACTGCAGACCACTACCATTGTGAAACTGGTTCAGATTATACCTTCACTGACTTTGTAAAAATTGCATAACATCTGGTAAAACAGCCATAATTGGGCTATACAAAACATCTAGTAAAGCTCTCAGGCCCATCATTATCAAGCCCCCAAAATATTGATAACAGCCATTCAGATGTTCAACTGAGCACACATGCACCACCCTGCTGTCCAGTGGTTAAGACTCCACCTTTCCAGTGCAGGGGTTCAGGTTCCATTCCTGCTCGGGGAGCTAAGATCCCACGTGCCTTGTAACATGGCCAAAAACAACAAAAAAATACATCCATGAATGTTCTAAAATACAGTTGATTTAAAAAAGAAAGGAAAAGAAATTACACTCAGTTCAGTTCAGTTGCTCAATCATGTCTGATTCTTGGTGACACCATGAACCACAGCATTCCAGGCCCCCCTATCCATCACCAACTGCTGGAGTCTTCCCAAACCCATGTCACTGAGTCAGTGATGGCATCCAAACATCTCATCCTCTGTCATCCCCTTCTCCTCCTACCCTCAATCTTTCCCAGCTTCAGGGTCTTTTCCAGTGAGTCAGCTCTTTGCATCAGGTGGCCAAAGTATAAAAGTTTCAGTATCAGTCCTTCCAATGAACACCCAGGATTGATCTCCTTTAAGATGGACTGGTTGGATATCCCTGCAGTCCAAGGGACTCTCAAGAGTCTTCTCCAACACCACAGTTCAAAAGCACCAATTCTTCAGCACACAGCTTTCTTTATAGTCCAACTCTCACATCCATACATGACCACTGGAAAAACCATAGCCTTGACTAGATGGACCTATGTTGGCAAAGTAATGTCTTTTTAATATGCTATCTAGGTTGGTCATAACTTTCCTTTCAAGAAGCAAGCGTCTTTTCATTTCATGGCTGCAATCACTATCTGCAGTGATTTTGGAGCCCCCAAAAATAAAGTCTGACACTGTTTCCACTGTTTCCCCATCTATTTGCCATGAATCTTGATCATGCCAGATGCCATGATCTTAGTTTTCTGAATGTTGAGCTTTAAGCCAACTTTTTCACTCTCCACTTTCACTTTCATCAAGAGGCTTTTTAGTTCATCTTCACTTTCTGCCATAAGGGTGGTGTCATCTGCATATCTGAGGTTATCGATATTTCTCCTGGTAATCTTTTATTTTATTTTATTTTCCATTTATTTTTATTAGTTGGAGGCTAACTACTTTACAATATTGTAGTGGGTTTTGTCATACATTGACATGAATCAGCCATGTAGTTACATGTATTCCCCATCCCGATCCCCCCTCCCACCTCCCTCTCCACCTGATTCCTCTGGGTCTTCCCAGTGTACCAGGCCCAAGCACTTGTCTCATGCATCCAACCTGGGCTGGTGATCTGTTTCACTATAGATAATATACGTATTTCGATGCTGTTCTCTCGAAACATCCCACCCTCGCCTTCTCCCACAGAGTCCAAAAGTCTGTTCTGTACATCTGTGTCTCTTTTTCTCTTTTGCATATAGGGTTATCATTACCATCTTTCTAAATTCCATATATATATGTTAGTATGCTGTAATGTTCTTTATCTTTCTGGCTTGCTTCACTCTGTATAATGGGCTCCAGTTTCATCCATCTCATTAGAACTGATTCAAATGAATTCTTTTTAATGGCTGAGTAATATTCCATGGTGTATATGTACCACAGCTTCCCTATCCATTCGTCTGCTGATGGGCATCTAGGTTGCTTCCATGTCCTGGCTATTATAAACAGTGCTGCAGTGAACATTGGGGTGCACGTGTCTCTTTCAGATCCAAACTCATTCTCCTGGCAATCTTGATTCCAGCTTGTGCTTCTTCCAGCCCAGTGTTTCTCATGATGTACTCTGCATAGAAGTTAAATAAGCAGGGTGACAATATACAGCCATGACATACTCCTTTTCCTATGTGGAACCAGTCTGTTGTTACATGTCCAGTTCTAACTGTTACTTCCTGACCTGCATACAGCTTTCTCAAGAGGCAGGTCAGGTGGTCTGGTGTTCCCACCTTCTTCAGAATTTTCCACAGTTTATTGTGATCCACACAGTCAAAAGCTTTGGCATAATCAATAAAGCAGAAATATATATTTTGATACCCCACATCTAAGGTAAGAGAAACCCAAGTAAGATGGTGGTCACTGAGAGAGGACATCAGAGGGCCGACAGACTCAAACCACAATTACAGACAACTAGTCAATCTGATCACATGGACCACAGCCTTGTCTAACTCAATGAAATTAAGCCATGCTGTGTGGGGCCACCCAAGACGGATGGGCCATGGTGGAAAGGTCTGCATGTGGTCCACTGGAAAAGAGAATGGCAAACCACTTCAGTATTCTTGCCTTGAGAACCCCATGAACAGTATAAATGGCAAAAAAATAGGACACTGAAAGATGAACTCCCGAGGTCAGTAGGTGCCCAATATGCTACTGGAGATCAGTGGAGAAATAACTCCAGAAAGAATGAAGGGATGAAATTTCACTGATAGAACATAAAAAATCCAAGAAATTATTAATTTGAATAAAACATATGCCTTCAATCTGAATATATAAAGAATTATAAAAATAAATTTTACTCAGTAGGATTATATTTCACACTAACATTAGCTTGCGATTACTGAAAAAGCTTTCAACAGATTGCAGGATGTTAGGGGATAATTTTCTCAATGTGAGAGACAAGTGACACGAATATGGAGCATGGAAATGCTCAAAAGCAGCTGAGGTGCAGTTTCAAAAGTGGAAATTTCAAAATAAATTCATGATTTCAATACATGCATGTAAACATACATGTATGTTTTTATGTAATAGGTGCATATATTTATGTATATATACATTTGTGCATGTTTATTTCATAACTCTGCTGAACAGACCTAGAAACAATGACTTTCAGTAGTATCAACAGCAATAAACAAACCTTGACATGCTTTTGGTTTCTAAATACTATTCCTTAATAAAAATATCCAACGTACATTTGAGAGATGGCTGAGTTTAGATCTCAGGCAGAGAAAGTACCAGCACAAATGCCACATCCTGTTGTGCCAAAAATCAAGGTAATTGTCAAAAAATTATGGAACATTGTCAAAATGACACCTGAGCTAGATTTAAGGGCTTTCACCTTAAAATCTCTGGCAAACTGAACTTCAGCAGAGATATTAGTAGTTTAGGATTATAACCCACTGATTAAAAAATAAACCCATGAGTCCATTCAGATAATAAATAAGGACAAATAAATAGCAAACGGATGATAGATAGACATATACATACAAACTTGGACACGACCGAGTGACTAAGCAGTAGCTTACATACATACGAGTGAAAAAACAGCTCTCTGCTACAGTAGAATATCCATTATTAAAGTACTAAGAAATAATTATGTTAAAAACAACTTTTTTGAAACATTGGTAATGATAATGTACTTACACATTAATTATCTATGGATGTTCAAACTATAAGTTAAAGATTAATGGGAAGAAGAACATTTACATAATTCCGAAGTGTATGACTTTATACTACACACACACACCAACACACACACACACACGCATATAAAGAAAGAGTATGATTAAGAAAACATCACAGTTTAACAGTTGGATAATCTGGTGAGGAGTGTAAATTCAGAGATAAACTTGCCTATTTTCTTTAGGTTGAAGTAATCTTCAAACAAAAAATTTATAAAATCATTTTGTAAGCTTCACTTTCTTCAGTTTTACTTTGGTTTAGAATCCAGAGTCTAAATAGTGAAAGAAAGTAACAATAGAAAACAAAACCACATTTCTATCAAAAACAAATGAGTTAGATGCAATTCAAATTAAAATACTAAATCAGTTACTGTGATTTGAAATATGCAAGAATATGAGATGAATTTTCATTGATGCTCGTGGACGTATGATGGGACAGTTATCTAATAGGTGTAAGTTATATTGATGACTTTCTCTATGAGAGCAGCAGTGATTTTCACACATTTAAATGATTAATATTTGCATTAAAACTACAGGTTCAATAACACACTCAGTTAATTTTGTGCTCCACAGGATTTTAGATTTACTTTACGCCGTAGTTTCTTTGATTTATTTTCTATTAATAGTAGTTTGTGTCATCAAATTTAATAAAATACCTTAACCTAGATAAGCTCCTCCTCCAGAACATGTGCTTTAGGAGAGATTTATTAAAATCTCTGTCTTCAAATATATATTCAGAATTCAGAATGTCATGTAACAAGTAATTTGACTCAAATTCTGAGTTTTTCAAAGGCTTATATCATTGTGTATTTCTTTAAAAAAAAAAATATCTCATCTTCAGAACTGTCACCTTGTTATTTATCTTTACTGATTCACCATTTTCATACACAGATTGTAGTCTATGCTACTTTCTCTTATAATTTTCCAAATCATTGTATTCCCTCATCATAATAAGTTACTAAAAATATTCCTATTGGATTTAAGTACAGTAGTATCAACACATTTATATATAGCAAATTCTAGATATTTGAGAATTTAATATTTTTTCCCTTACTTTATGACAATTTTGCATAGTCTCAAGATAGGTGAGATATCCTTTATACAATTTATAGTAATGTTGAATTGTATAGACCATGATGTTGGTAGGTATCTGCTAGATAATTAACTAAAATTATTTCATATATTGTTCTCCCATTGTTTTGAGTCTGTTGCTAACTGCTGCTCACATGCTTTGTCATTTATTCCCCCACAAATAACTCATAGATTATTAGCAATTTCATGCAATAATATGGGCTTCCCTGATGGCTCAGAAGGTAAATAATCCACCTGCCATGCAGAAGACACAGGAGAAAACTTAAAAACAACAACAACAACTAGAATGTGCCTTTTAAGATAACAAATGGCAGATGTGAACTTGGATTCAAGTTTCGCAGGTGGTAGAGTGTAGTTCATTAAGATCAGGACCCTGGATCTAAATTTCTTCAGGGACTTAATACTATATCAAATAGTATCAAATAGACAAATTCCTGTTAGCATCTATTCCCTCCTATATTTCCTTCCCACATTGCTCTAAGCTTTCTTTCCTCTAAGAAAAGATTTACCTTTTTACTCTCTGAATCTGCTTACTATATATAATTCTTGTTATGTAGGATTAAAGCATTTTATGTACTCTCACTGAATATTCCCCATTTTATCTTATTTTGAAGGCTGAGCCTTTATAAAGAAAGACTTTTCCAGACAATTCCTTTCATACATTTGCCTCTAAAACCCAGAAACCTGTTGCATGTTATCAAGACTGTACTACTTATTTCATCAAAGATTGGATCTTCTCCTCATAGGCTTCCTTAATATCCTGATTTGGAAACCACCCTGGAAGATTTGAAGATAAAGTCTGTGACCCATCTGTTTTTGACTTGATGAAGATCATCTTTAAAGTAGTGATTTAAAATAAGTTAATTTCCTGATTCTTGGCTGGGTATCATGCAGTCAGGAAATGTACATCCTGCATATGGTTAAGTTGTATAATGGATATTCAGAGTAAAACATAAAATGCTCAAGAGAAGTCCTATTATTTAACATTTCTCAAACTTCACGGACTCATCCTTGGTTCCATCTCCCTTTAGCACTGTAACAACTTTCCATTTTGAAAGATATGTATTATCTGGAAGAATAACAAATTCTAAGGATATCTTAAACTATTATCCACTATAAGTAAGTAAGTAAGCAAATGCTAGTCGCTCAGTCTTGCCCAACTCTACGACCCCATGGACTGCAGCCTACCAGGCTCCTCTGTCCATGAGATTTTCCAGGCAAGGATGCTGGAGTGGGTTGCCATTTGCCTTTCCAGGGGATATTCCTAACCCAGGGATCGAACCCGGGTCTCCTACACTGCAGGCAGATTCTTTACTGACTGAGCTACAAGGGAAGCCCATTATCCACTATGAACATCATCTAATTGTTAGCTATTGTTGTTTAACAAACTATTCTGAAGCGTATAAACTGAAAGCAGAAGGAATCTAAAAATAGATGAACATATTAAAACAACCAGAGTCACAGATAGGAAAAACAAGCTAGTGGTTACCAATGGGGAGATAGAAGAGGGGAGGGACAAAATAGGGATAGGGGATTAAAAGACACAAACTACTGTGTATAAAATACATAAACTACAAGGATATATTGTACAGCACGAGGAATATTAGCCAATACTTTATGACAACTTTAGTTGAAGTATAATCTATAAATATATTGAATCACTGTGCTGTACACCTGAAACTAACATAAGAAGCTTAAAAATAAAAAAAAATATTTATTATTTATTCTAAATTTATCATCAGCTAAGTAAAGTTGCTGATCTTGTCTGGGCTCATTTGTGGATATTCAATCAGCCATTGTGTATGCTGGGGAACCTGGAGTAGGATGGCCCTGGATGTAGCAACTAGGCTTCATTCCACATGATCTCTCTTACATCAGCTGACTCACCCGGGCTTTCCCTTAGGCATTGGCAGGGTTCCAAGGAAGGATGTAAAACCATAAAACTGGTTGTCAAGCTTCTGCTTACAGCAAATTTGCTACTCTCTACTGACCAAAGAATATCGAAAGGTTAAACCCATTATTAGTATGGAAGGACTCTAGAAAAAAAAGATTTGAATGCAGAGAATGAATGAAAAAATGAGGCCATTCTTGAAATTAAAATCCATCACTAGACATCTTAAATTCTTATCGCTAATGAACTGAGATCTGATCAATGAACTTTGATGATGAGGTCCCTTAACTTGGCTAGATTTCAGTTGACTTAATTGCATCTGTGATAATAGAATTCTACTACTCAAGATCATATGTGCTGAGTCATAACCGACTCTCTGTGACCCCAGACTCTTCTGTCTGTGGGATTTTCTAGGCAAGAATACTAGAATGGGCTGCCATTCCCTTCCCCAGAGGATCTTCCTGACCCAGAGATTGAACTTGTGTCTCTTGTGTACCCTGCACTGGCAAGCAGTTCTTTACCACTAGTGCCATCTGGGAAGAAAGATCATATAAGGTCTAGTAAATACTGTACTACTAAACATATAATAAGTTGTTCCAACATTTTCTACTGGACCGTGTAGAGGTAAATAAATCCAGTTCAGTTTAGGAGATTGGGCAGCTGGAGGATTCTGTAATCAGTTTTTGTCTATGTAGTATTGATTGGGATCCCAAGTAAACAGTAGGAACAATTGAGAGCCAAAACTGCTAAAACTTAAAAAATACATTTGCAATCCAAGGAAAAATTAACTTTCCTCCATAATACTTTGTAGTAAGAACAGGGTGAATTCTCTGGTTTAAATGACCAGTTTACTCATATAAAAAGAAAGATGACATGACATCCCAGCATTCAGAAAAACAAATGGGAGCCTCTTTTGTTTGTATATGTATCAAAATGCTAAGTATTGGAAATAAGCCTTAAGAAGAAGCACTAATAATGGGTGTTATTGGTTATGACTACTATCACCTTCTTTAATGTAAATGTTCCTTTTTATTTCTTTCTTGGACTCTTAAGCATATTGTGGCAGTCAACTACTTATTTTGTTACTTAGGGCTGTCCTGAGGTTTCACTAAGAATAAAAAGATATATGACAACAAAGGTAAAGACAGATTATCAGATGAAATGAGTAAAGGTTTGCATAAGATATCTGTAAATAATATTATGACTGTGGAGAATAAAATTTTGTAAAGTTAATTATAAGTTAACTTTAATTCTAAACGTTTTGCTAGCAATTGAATGGGGATCTTAAAATAAATGAGCAATTCTGATTTTACCCACATTCAATATCATGCAAAATCTTAGCTCTTAGTTCCTTAGCTTCTTATCTTCAATATTCTTAAACTTCCAGAGTGTATCAGTAATTCCAACCTATAATGATAGCCTAGACCTTAACATGAGAAGAAACTGAAATATTTGCAAAATATTATAACTGTATGGTTATTTAAAAATTGTTCCAAATTGTAAATTGAGTTACCTATACTGAATCTGTTAATTGACCTTATCAAGCCATTCAGTGATGTTTACAGCCCTCTCTGTTTTATCCCAGGGCTTTCCTGGTGGCTCAGCAGTAAAGAATCTGCCTGCTAATACAGAAGACTCAGATTCTATCCCTGGGTAGGGAAGATCCCCTAGAGAAGGAAATGGTAACCCACTCCAGTACTCTTACCTGGAAAATCCCATGGACACAGGAACTTGGTGGGCTATAATCCATGGGGTCACAAAAGAGCTGGACATGAATTAGTTACTAAACAGACACATCAACAAGAACAGCCTTGTTTATGATCCAACTTTCACATTTGTACACGACTATGGAAAAACCAGCTTTAACTCTTTGGACCTTTGTTGGCAAAATGATGTCTCTGCTTTATAATACGCTATCTAGGTTTGTCATAGGTTTTCTTTCAAAGAGCAAGCATCTTTTGATTTCTAGGTTGCCATCACCATCTGCAGTGGTTTTAGAGCCCAAGATATAAAAGCTGTCACTTTTTCCACTTTTTCCCAATCTGTTTCCCAGGAAATGATGGGACAGGATGTCATGATGTTAGTTTTTTGAAGGTTGAGTTTTAAACCAGCTTTTTCACTTTCTTCTTTCACCCTCATCCAGAATCTCTTTAGTTCATTTTCAATTTCTGGCATTATAGAGGTGTAATCTGCATATCTGAGGTTGATATTCCCATTTGAATGCAGAGTTCCAAAGAATAGCCAGAAGAGATAAGAAAGCCTTCCTCAGCGATCAATGCAAAGAAATCGAGGAAAACAACAGAATGGGAAAGACTAGAGATCTCTTCAAGAAAATTAGAGATACCAAGGGAAATTTTCAGGCAAAGATGGGTTCGATAAAGAACAGAAATGGTATGGACCTAACAGAAGCTGAAGACATTAAGAAGAGGTGGCAAGAATACACAGAAGAACTGTACAAAAAAAGATCTTCACCAACCAGATAATCACAATGGTGTGATCACTCACCTAGAGCCAGACATCCTGGAATATGAAGTCAAGTGGGCCTTAGAAAGCATCACTAAAAACAAAGCTAGTGGATGTGATGGAATTCCAGTTGAGCTATTTCAAATCCTGAAAGATGATTCTGTGAAAGTGCTGCACTCAATATGCCAGCAAATTTGGAAAACTCAGCAGTGGCCGCAGGACTGGAAAGGGTCACTTTTCATTCCAATCCCAAAGAAAGGCAAACCCAAAGAATGCTCAAACTACCACACAATTGCACTCATCTCACACGCTAGTAAAGTAATGCTCAAAATTCTCCAAGCCAGGCTTCAGCAATACGTGAACCGTGAACTTCCAGATGTTCAAGCTGGTTTTAGAAAAGGCAGAGGAACCAGAGATCAAATTGCCAATATCTGCTGGATCATCAAAAAAGCAAGAGAGTTCCAGAAAAACATCTATTTCTGCTTTATTGAATATTTCAAAGCCTTCGACTGTGTGGATCACAATAAACTGTGGAAAATTCTTCAAGAGATGTGAATACCAGACCACCTGACCTGCCTCTTGAGAAACCTATATGCAGGTCAGGAAGCAAAAGTTACAACTGGACATGGAACAACAGACTGGTTCCAAATAGGAAAAGGAGTATGTCAAGGCTCTATATTATCACCCTGCTTATTTAACTTCTATGCAGAGTACATCATGAGAAACGCTGGACTGGAAGAAGCACAAGCTGGAATCAAGATTGCCAGAAGAAATATCAATAACCTCAGATATGCAGATGACACCACCCTTATGGCAGAATATGAAGAGGAACTAAAAAGCCTCTTGATGAAAGGGAAAGAGGAGAGTGAAAAAGTTGGCTTAAATCTCAACATTCAGAAAACTAAGATCATGGCATCTGGGCCTATCACCTCATGGGAAAGAGATGGGGAGACAGTGGAAATAGTGTCAGACTTCATTTTTTTGGGTTCCAAAATCGCTGCGGATGGTGACTGCAGCCATGAAATTAAAAGATGCTTACTCCTTGGAAGAAAAGTTATGACCAGCCTAGACAGCATATTAAAAAGCAGAGTCATTTCTTTGCCAACAAAGTTCCGTCTGGTCAAGGCTATGGTTTTTCCAGTGGTCATGTATGGATGTGAGAATTGGACTGTGAAGAAAGCTGAGCACCGAAAAAAATGATGCTTTTGAACTGTGGTGTTGGAGAAGACTCTTGAGAGTCCCTTGGACTACAAGGAGATCCAACCAGTCCATCCTGAAGGAGATCAGTCCTGGGTGTTCATTGGAAGGCCTGATGCTGAATCTGAAACTCCAATACTTTGTCCACCTCATGGGAAGAGTTGACTCACTGGAAAAGACCTTGATGCTGGGAGGGTTTGGGGGCAGGAGGAGAAGGGGACAACAGAGGATGAGATGACTTGATGGCATCACCGACTCGATGGACATGAGTTTGAGTAAACTCCGGGTGTTGGTGATGGACAGGGAGGCCTGGCGTGCTGCGATTCATGGGGTCGCAAAGAGTCAGACACCACTGAGCGACTGAACTGAACTGAACTGATCTGAATCTGTATATCTGAGGTTGTTAATATTTCTTTCAGCGCACTTCATTCGAGCTTATGAGTCATCCAGCCTGGCATTTCCCTTAATGTACTCTACATATAAGTTAAATGAACAGGTGACAATATACAGCCTCAATATACTCCGTTCTCATTTTTGAACCAGTAAGTTATTCTAAGTAAGGTTTTAACTGCTGTCTCTTGTCTTGCATACAGGTTTCTCAGGAGATATAAAGGTGGTTTGTTATTCCCGTGTCTTTAAGAATTTTTCCATACTTTTCGTGATCCACACAGTCAAAGGCTTTGGCATAGTCAATGAAGCAGAAGCAGATTTTTTTTTTTTCTGGAATTCCCTTGCTTTTTCTCTATGATCCAACAGATGTTGGCAATTTGATCTGGTTCCTCTGCCTTTTGTAAATACAGCTTATGCATCTGGAAGTACTTGGTTCATGTATTATTTTGTAGTCTAATTTGAAGGATTTTGAGCATTACCTTGCTAGTGTGTGAAATGAGAGCAGTTGTACTATAGATGAACATCTGTAGCATTGCCCTTCTCTGGGACTGGAATGAAAACTGAACTTGTCCAGTTGTGTGGCCACTACTGAGTTTTCAAGGAAACTTTACTTAATGTACTATGGTGACTTGAATGGGAAGGGAGTCCAAAAGGGAGAGGAGATATATATATATAGCTGATTCATTTTGCTCTATAGTAGAAATGAACATAGAATTGTAAAGCATCTATATTCCAATAAAATTAATTTATAAAATAATAAACATGAAAACAGATAGATAAAAACAAAATTCATTGTTCTTCCTTTCATGCAAGTTATTTGCTTTTTTAATTTCTTTTTTCAGTCTGACAAACAAATGCAAACTAATTGTGCTGTGAAGTCAACTGATAGTTTCAATGATCTTTCTTGGTTTCTTGACTCTTTTTGGCTTTAGGAGAAACTGATGCAGTGCTACTTAAAAATTATTAAAAATTCTTAATTTGCTTAGAGGTAATCACTTTTGTATATATAATGGTCATCTGAATTAAATTTGCCCATTCCTATCCATTTTAGTTTACTGATTCCTAAAGTATTGGTGTTCACTTTTGTCATCTCCTGTTTCAGTTCAGTTCAGTTCAGTCGCTCAGTCGTGTTCGACTCTTTGCGACCCCATGAATCGCAGCACACCAGGGCTCCCTGTTCATTACCAACTCCCAGAGTTTACCCAAACTCATGTCTCATCGAGTCGGTGATGCCATCCAGCCATCTCATTCTCTGTTGTCCCCTTCTCCTCCTGCCCCCAATCCCTCCCAGCATCAGGGTCTTTTCCAATGAGTCAACTCTTCGCATGAGGTGGACAAAGTATTGGAGTTTCAGCTTCAGCATCAGTCCTTCCAATGAACAGCCAGAACTGATCTCCTTTAGGATGGACTGGTTGGATTTCCTTGTAGTCCAAGGGACTCTCAAGAGTCTTCTCCAACACCACGGTTCAAAAGCATCAATTCTTCTGTGCTCAGCTTTCTTTATAGTCCAACTTTCACATCCATATGTGACTACTGGAAAAACCATAACTTTGACTAGATGGACCTTTGTCAGCAAAGCAGTGTCTGTGCTTTTTAATATGCTATCTAGGTTGGTCATAACTTTTCTTCCAAGAAGTAATTGTCTTCATTTCATGGCTGCAATCACCATCCACATTGATTTTGGAGCCCCCAAAAATAAAGTCTGACACTGTTTCTACTGTTTCCCCGTCTATTTGCCATGAAGTGATGGGACTGGATGCCATGGTCTTAGTTTTCTGAATGTTGAGCTTTAAGCCAACTTTTTCACTCTCCTCTTTCCCTTTCATCAAGAGGCTTTTTAGTTCCTCTTCACTTTCTGCCATAAGGATGGTGTCATCTGCATATCTGAGGTTATTGATATTTCTCTCAGCAATCTTGATTCCAGCTTGTGCTTCTTCCAGCCCAGCATTCCTCATAATATGCTCTGCATATAAGTTAAATAAGCAGGGTGACAATATACAGCCTTGACATACTCACTTTCGTATTTGGAACCAGTCTGTTGTTCCATGTCCACTTCTAACTGTTACTTCCTGACCTGCATACACGTTTCTCAAGAGGCAGGTCAGGTGGTCTGGTATTCCCATCTCTTCCAGAATTTCCCACAGTTTCTTGTGTTCCACACAGTCAGTTGACTGCTTCCAATTTACCTTGATTCATGGACCTAACATTCCAGGTTCCTGTCCAATATTGTTCTTTACAGTATCAGACTTTACATTCATCACCACACATATCCACAACTAGGCATTGCTTTTGCTTTGGCTCAGCCTCTTTATTCCTTCTGGAGCTATTTATCTGGTCTTTTCATTAGCATATTGTACACGTACCAACCTGGGTGGGGGTTCATCTTTCAGTGTCATATCTTTTTGCCTTTTCATACTGCTCATGGAGTTCTCAAGGCAAGAATACTGAAGTCATTTGCCATTTCCTTCTCCAATGGACCATGTTTTGTCAGAACTCTCCACCATGAACCATCTGTCTTGGGTGGCCCTACCCTGTATGGCTCATAGTTTCATTGAGTTAGGCAAGGTTATAATCTATGTGATACATTTGGTTAGTTTTCTGTGATTGTGGTTTTCATTCTCATCCGCCCTCTGATGGATGAGGATAGTTTGCTTGTGCAAACTTCCTGATTGGAGGAACTTGTTCTGGGTCTTATTCTGGTGGACAAGTCTATGCTATAAATCTTTAATCCAATTTTCTGCTGATGGGGGTGCTGTGTTCCCTCCCTGAAGTTTGGCCTAAGTCCAAACTGTGGTAGGGTTAATGGCAGTAAAGGCGACCTCCTTCAAAATGACTTATGCCAGCATACTGTGCCTCCCAGGACTTTTGTAGACAGTGGTCTATGGCAGGCCATTTTTGACCCACATTTCCTCCAGAGACTCCCAGACACACACAGGCAAGTCTGGCTCAGTCTCCTGTAGGGTCACTGCTCCTTTTTCCTGGGTTCTGGTGCACACAAGGTTTTGTTTGTGCCCTCCAAGAATCTGTTTCCCCAGTCCTGTGGAAGTTATGTAATCAGATCCTGTAGACCTTCAAACTCAGATTCCTTGGGGATACTCAGTCCCTTTGCCAGAGTGTCAGGTTGTTCGGAAGTCTGTTGTGAGGCTTAGAACTTTTTCAGCAGTGTGAGAAGTTCTTTGGTATAATTGTTCTCCTCTTTGTGAGTTGTCTGACCAGTGGCTCTATGATGGGGCTAATTTTGACCTCCTTCAAGAGGAATTATACCACATGCTCCACCTCCCAGGACTGCTGCTGCCAGAGCCCCTGTCCTCGTGGCAGGGCACTGCTGACTCAGACAGACAGGAGAGCCTCAGACATGCAAAGGCTGGTCTGGTTCCGTCTCTCATGGGGGTCACTGCTCCTTTCCTTCAATCCTGGTGCACACAAGGTTTTGTTTGTTCCTTCTAAAGGTCTCTGGCAGGTATGAGGTTTGATTTTAAATGCAGTTGTGCCCCTCCTACTGTCCTGTTGCAGCTTTTCCTTTGCCCTTGGAGATTCATATCTTTTTTTGGTGGGTTCCAACATTCTCCTGTCAATGGCTGTTCAGCATATAGTTGTGATTTTGGAATTCTTGCAGGAGAAGATGAATGCATGTCCTTCTTCTCTGAATAGATAACTAACGGAAACCTGCTGATTGAAGGGTTTTCCCCAAGGAGTGAGGGGTCCAAGTCTCACATCCAGCTCCCCAGCTCCAAGTCCTGCAATGGCATGGCAGGCTGCAGAACAACCTTAGAAAGAATGGAGTAGCCCTCATAGTCAACAGAAGAGTCTGAGATGCAGTACTTTTGTGCAATCTCAAAAACAACAGAATGACCTCTGTTCATTTCCAAGGCAAACTGTTCAATATCAAAATACGCCAAGTCTAGGCCCCAACCACTAATGCTGAAGAAGCTGAAGTTGAACGGTTCTGTGAAGACTTACAAGACCACCTATAACTAACACACAAAAAAAGATGGCTTTTTCATCATAGGGGATAGGAATGCAAAAGTAGGAAGTCAAGAGATACATTTAATAACAGGCAAGTTTCACACTGGAGTACAAAATGAAGCAGGGAAAAGGTTAACAGAGTTTTGCCAAGAGAACACACTGGTCATAGCAAGCACACTCTTCCAACAAGACAAAAGATGACACTACACATGGACATCACCAGATGGTCAACACTGAAATCAGATTGAGTATATTCTTTGTAGCTGAAGAAGGAGTTCTATACAGCCAGCAAAAATAAGACTGGGAGCTGGCTATGGCTCAGATCATGAACTTCTTATTGCAAAATTAATACTTAAATTGAAGAAAGTAGGGAAAATCCCTAGACCATTCAGGTATGATCTAAATCAAATCCCTTATGATTATACAATAGAAGTAGCAAAGAGATTCGAGGGATTATGTCTGATAGAGTGCCTAAATAACTAAGAACGGAGGTTAGCAACATTGTATAGTAGGCAGTGATCAAAACCACTCCAAACAAAAAGAAATGCAAAAAGGCAAAATGGTTGTCTCAGGAAGCCTTACAAATAGCTGAGAAAAGAAGAGAAGTTAAAGGCAAAGGAGAAAAGGAAAGATATACCCATCTGAATGCAGACTTCCAAAGAATAGCAGGGAGAGATAAGAAAGTCTTCCTAAGTGAACAATGCAAAGAAATATATGAAAAGAACAAAATGAGATCTCTTCAAGAAAATTAGAGAAACCAAGGGAATATCTCATGTAAAGATTTGCACAATAAAGAAATAGCATGTAACTAACAGGGGCAGAAGATATTAAAAATAGGTGGCAAAAATACACAGAAGAACTATACAAAAGAGATCTTACTGACCTGGATAACCACGATGGTGTAATCACTCACCTAGAATGTGAGGTAAACTGGCCCTCGGAAGCATCACTACAAACAAAGCTAGTGGAGGTGATGGAATTCCAGCTGAGGTATTTTAAATCCTAAAAGATGATGCTGTGAAAGTGCTGCATTCGGTATGCCAGCAAATTTGGAAAACTCAGCAGTAGCTACAGGACTGGAAAAGGTCAGTTTTCATTCCAATCGCAAAGAAAGGCAATGCCAACAAATGTTCAAACTATCACACAATTGCACTCATTTCACATGCTAGCAAGGTAATGCTCAAAACCTTCAAGTTAGGATTCAACAGTATGTGAACTTAGGACTTCCAGATGTACAAACTGGATTTAGAAAAGGCAGAGGAAGTAGAGATCAAATTGCCAGTATCCACTGGATCATAGGTATAGCAAGAAAATTCCAGACAAAACATCTACTTCTGTTTTATTGACTATGCTAAAGCCTTTGACCATGTGGATCACAACAAACTATGGAAAATTCTTAAAGAGATGGGAATACCAGACCACCTTACTTGCCTCCTGAGATAACTGTATGCAGGTCAAGAAGCAACAGTAAGAACTGACCATGGGAGAACAGACTGGTTCCAAATTGGTAAAGGAGTACATCAAGGCTGTATATTGTCACCCTAGTTATTTAGCTTCTATGCAGAGTACATCATGTGAAATGCCAGGCTGGATGAAGTATAAGCTGGAATCAAGATTGCTGGGAGAAATATCAATAACCTCAGATATGCAGATAACACCACCCTTATGGCAGTAAGGAAAGAGGAATTAAAGAGCCTTTTGATGAAGGTAAAATTGGAGAGTGAAAAGGCCGACTTAAAACTCAGCATTCAATATATGAAGATCATGGCATCCAGTCCCATCACTTCATTGCAAATAGATGGGGAAACAATGGAAACAGTTACAGACTTTTTTTACTTGGGCTTTAGAGTCACTGTGGATGGTGACTGTAGCCATGAAATTAAAAGATGCTTGCTCCCTGAAAGAAAAATTATGACATTCTAGACATGTATTTAAAAGCAGAGACATTACTTTGCCAACAAAAGTCCATATAGTCAAAGCTATAGTTTTTCCAGTAGTCATGTATGGATATGAGTGCAGGATAGTAACAAGTGCTGAGTGCCAAAGAATTGATACCTTTGAGCTGTGGTGTTGGAGAAGACTTCTGGGAGTCCCTTGGTTGGCAAGGGGATCAAACCTGTCAATACTAAAGGAAATCAACCCCCGAATATTCATTGGGAGAACTTATACTGAAGCTGGAGCTCCAATCCTTTGGCCACCTGATGTGAAGAGCCAACTCACTGGGGAAAAACAACCTGCGGCTGGGAAAGATTGAAGGCAGGAGGAAAAGGGAATGGCTGAGAACAACATGGTTGGATGGCATCACCAACTTGACGGACATGAGTTTGAGCAAACTTCGGGAAATAGTGAAGGACATGGAAGCCTGGAATGCTATAGTTCATTGGGTTACAAAGAGCTGAATATGACTGAGTGACTGAACATCAACAACAATCACCTTCATAATTTTTAACAGATAGAATGCCATAAATAACCCTAGTGGTCTTAATCTTCATGAAAAATTTGAAAATTGTTAAAAGAATAATTAAGAGTTACAGACATTTGAGAAGAGAAATAATTATAAAGTAGACAACTGACTTAGGTTATGATCCCAAGTGACTTGTTTTCAAAAGTCACAACATTATCTATGGTTTTACATTGCAAGTAATTTCTTTGCATCAGTCTTTCAGAAACTTTTATCAGGCCTAGTTGTCCTAACAAAAATAACTGCCTTTATTCTTAAATAGTATATTTTTTCAATGTGTTCTTTTTTTCTTTCCCTCTTTATTCACCCCACTTTCTCTCCAGTTATACCAGTAATGTATTTAATCTGTTTCATACACACTGGCCAATCAAAAATCTATTACCATGGCTGTGGTAGAGAAGTAAATAGCTGATTAGTCATACCTTGTCTCTAGCATACTTTAGTATAATATGCTTATTTTAAGTATGTTAAATGGTTCATCCTTTCTTGTGTTGGTAGACAGTTGAGTACTTATTTTATACTGAAAATTGTCAATAAGTCTGAAGTGAGTCCTTATGACAGTGTTTTGAAAAGCACATATACCATTGTTTTTTATTCTTCTTTGGTTATGAAATCATGGCTATTTTTCAGTCGACTTTATTATCATGAAAGAAATCATTTCAAGAGACATATCACTTATTGGACATTTACTTTATTTCAACACTGGTGTTGTTCATTATTGTTGATTTTTTTTGAAAACTCTTCACTATTAGAGCAATTAGTAATTTAAAAAATACTATGATATTTGATTTCAGAAGTTCTAGTCAGATTTTGGGTGCACCTTTTGGGTGGGTTGACTACTTTGGATCAATTTTACTGACAGTTCCATTTCATCAACCTCAAAACTCAAAAGCTGGCAGTCATCTTCTTAAAATTAAAGCATTACGGTTTTATGTTTATAATTACTATAATAAGGTATTTAAAAAGTATAATTTGACATGCCAAAGTACTTTGTGGATTTGCTTTGAACATAAGAAAAAAATGATCGTTTACTTCCATAGAACTGAGCACTTAAATATACCCTGGAAATTTTACTTCTTTCTTACCTTCATTTTATGTTGAAATAACTCTTCTATTTTATGTCAACATTACTGAACAATGCCAGTAAGTTGTTTTCTTTTTTTCTGTTTGTTTGTTTCTTGTTCAGTAAATGACAACCTAGAAATGTATAAATTTCATCATCTTTACATTATATTTATGTATCAAGGATATGCAAATAATATTTGAGCAATTGAAACTTTAAATGTTCAAGTTAATGAGATAATGAACAATGTCCATTCTTGGAATAATCTAGTGAACAATGAAATAAACAGAAACTTAGCCATTACTTGAACCTTTCATCATCTATACAATTTAAGGAAATAAATTTTTGTTCATTAATATTATCATGTATCCTGGTAGGTTATATCATTCAACAGCTAAATATTTTAAAATAAATGTACCATTTTCCAGTTGCTGAGAAGCTTCTAAGAGGAGTGTTCTCAGGATGAGATATATATATATATATATATATATATATATAGCATTTAGCCCATTTTCAATATCTGATTAGGGTAATTATGGCTTAGGACTGTATTGTAGGTAACCAAAACTGGTCACATTACCCGTGTATTTCCATGTGTGTACACTCGGTGAAGGCAGACTTACTGTAAAACCATCAAACTGGAAGTCTCGCTCCACCACCAGAAAATTGTTTTATTAATTTATACCGTGTATAAAAGCATAAAGAATTGTTTATATCTTCTTATCATTTGCTATACTATGTACTGTTAATATTTTAAATTAGTAGAAAAACTAGTGTGTAATTACCTGAATATCTGGGTATTAACCATCTTCCTAAGTATAATAATCATGGTTATAGCTTCCATAAGTTGGCATTTTATGCATTTTGGTCATTTTTATATTCATTTTGCTTCTAACTCAATTTTGGGAAATTCCAAAGGATATAGGTTTTATTATAATTCATTTGACAGTCAAAATACGACAAGTTGTGAACTGTCCTAAGGCTGTTTGCTGTCTTTTAAAAATTCTAATTTTGTAAGTGTTCATAGATTTCAGTGTAGAAATATAAATGTGTTTCTTTAACACATGATATTGTGAACCTTGCTAGGGACTGTATGCATAATTTTTCTAAAGCCTACCTTTTGAAGCAATTTTTGAATTCCAAAACACATTTGGCAAACATGAGTTCAGATAAAAAGAATTAAGAAATCAGAAGTAAATATTAACTTTATAAAGTATTTTCCTGACATTGAGAGATTTTTACTTTTTGATCTAATATTAATGTTAGTAAAACTTAGTAAAATATTTTTATAATAGAAACTATTTTATTCTTTACTAGAGAAAATTGAACTTGGTTAGGATTTTAAAACCTTTTAATTGAAGTCTTCATACACAAATACATATATAGGCATTTACATTTTAAGCTCTCAATCGAAGTATAGATGAAAGAGGAGAACATTAATTTTCACAAGCTAAATATACATAATTTGTACCCAGTTTATAAGACAGACTATTACCATAGTGCTAGTGCCCCAGAAGTCTGCCTTTGTCCACTTCTAGACAATAGCCATTCCCCTAAACCTGCCTTCTAATAGCAAACAAAATTTTGGTAATGCTTATGTCATTAAATATGACAATATAATTTCTACTGTCTCTTGTATGTATGTTCAGTATACATTTCATGCTTTTGTGATTCATCTGTTCTCACGTGTATAATTAGAATTTGTTCATTTCTATCTCTATGGAGTAATTACTATGGATCCCACTCTGTGAAAATACAATGAACTTTTTTGGAAAATATTTTGGGAGAATCTATGAAAACTGAAGATATACATAGTCTACAACTGTGAAACTCCACTACTAATTATATACCCAACAGAAATGTTCCACAAAATGTATATTTTGAAATTGGACATTGTAAAATAGCTGTAATTTTGAGTACCACATAAAAATTAATCATTAAGATCTGTTTGTGGTATCTCCTTTAGCCTAGATTTAATTGCAAAACTTTGTTGATTTTGTTAAGTAAATTAGGGAAGTCTTTTTTTTTTTCTTTTAAATCCTCTCTCTGTTTCTTCCCATTTTTCTTTTTCTTAAACCAGACCAAATATAATTCTGATTTTGTGTTGCTTACAAGTTTGAAGAGTTCATGTGTGAAAATAACTGGAACTGGTACTTCTAGAACTTTCTCAATTCCTTTCATAGAACTTTTCCTCTTTCAGCTTCTGCTTCTCTAATGTTAGGTTTTGTTACTTTTTCCTAGAAAATAATAAAATTCTTCCACATTTTGAAGCACATAAATATATTCTAATATTTTTTTAAAAATTCCTGGATATTTCAGAATTTTTTTCCCATTTTCACTTAGAAATTTATCAATTTTGTCCATTATTTTCTGGTTTGGTAAGTAAAAGGGTTATCTATTTTAGTTATAGTTTGTTTTTTAACTTAGTTCTTTGATTTGTTTGTAATTCTAAATTATTTTGCTTTCACAGTAATTCTTTCCTTGGATTTGATACATACTTATCTCTAACATTTTCCCAGTTTGGAGATTTCATTATTTCTCTGATTATTACTTTGTATTATCCCTCTTCTGTGCCACCATGAACCATATATCACTATGGAAATTCAATGAAAATGTTACATACAGAATTTTAGGCTGCATATGAAGGACATGGTACTAGACAGTGAGCTAGACTCAAAGTCAGTATTCATTAAATAGTGTGTAATCACCTGAATATTTATTGATCTAATTTTTAATACAATATGAAATATGAAAATGTGTGTGTGTAAATGTATATATTATCATTAAGTTATAGTGTAACCTACCAAAATTCATGTGTAGACATATGATATAAACATTAATATCAATCTATCCATTTTACAAAAAGAAAATTAATGATAGAGATGTTTAGCTAATGTTATTAAGTATCAGAACCAGGATCTAGAACTACTTAGCAATGTGATTTTCTTTACTAAAATTCATAGTTTAATTCAGAGTTAATTAAAGAGAATCAAACTATTTAACAAATTATGCTTTGATCATAAAACATGATGTATTCAGTTCAGTCGCTCAGTCATGTCTCACTCTCTGCAACCCCATGGCCGGCAGCATGCCAGGCTTCCCTGTCGATCACCAACTCCCAAACCTTGCTCAAACTTATGTCCATTGAGTCAGTGATGCCATCCAACCATCTCATCCTCTGTTGTCCCCTTCTCCTGCCACCTCAATCTTTCCCAGCATCAGGGACTTTTCCAGTGAGTCAGTACTTCACATCAAGTGGCCAAAGTATTGGAGTTTCAGCTTCAGTATCATTCCTTCCAATGAATATTCAGAACTGATTTCCTTTAAGATGGACTGGTTGGATCTCTGTGCAGTCAAAAGGACTCTCAGGAGTCTTCTCCAAAACCGCAGTTCAAAAGCATCAATTCTTCAGCGCTCAGCTTTCTTTAGAGTCCAACTCTCACATTCATACATGATCACTGGTAAAACCATAGCTTTGACTAGATGGACCTTTGTTGGCAATGTAATGTCTTCTTTTTAATACACTGTCTATGTTTGCCAGGGCTGTTTTTTCAAGGAGCAAGGGTCTTTTAATTTTGTGGCTGCAGTCACCATCTGCTGTGGTTTTGGAGCCCAACAAAATAAAGTATCATATTGTTTCCATTGTTTCTCCATCTATTTGCCATGAAGTGATGGTACTGGATGCCATGATCTTGGTTTACTGAATGTTGAGGTTTAAGCCAACTTTTTCACTCTCCCCTTTCATCTTCATCAAGAGGCTCTCTAGTTATTCTTCATTTTCTGCCATAAGGGTGGTGTCATCTGCATAGATGAGGTTATTGATATTTTTTCCAAAAATCTTGATTCCAACTTGTGCTTCATCTAGCCTGACATTTTGATGATGTACTCTGCATATAAATTAAATAACCAGGGTGACAATATACAGCCTTGACATACTCCTTTCCTGATTTGGAACCAGTCTGTTGTTTCATGCCCAGTTCTTACTGTTGCTTCTTGACCCTGCATAAAGATTTCTCAGGAGGCATGTAAGGTGGTCTGGTATTCCCATTTCTTTAAAAATATCCACAGGTTGTTGTGATCCACATGGTCAACGGTTTTGGCATAGTCAATAAAGCAGAAGTAGATGTTTCTCTGGAACTCTCGTGCTTTTCCAGTGATCCAACAGATAACCTCTGGTTCCTCTGCCTTTTCTAAATCCAGCTTGAACATCTGGAAGTTCACAGTTCACGTACTGTTGAAGCGTGGCTTGGAGAATTTTGATCATTACTTTATTAGTGAGTGAGAAGAGTGCAATGTGCTGTAGTTTGAACATTCTTTGGCATTGCCTTTCTTTGGGATTGGAATGAAAACTGACCTTTTCCAGTCCTGTGGCCACTGCTGAGTTTTCCAAATTTGCCGGCATATTGAGTGCAGCACTTTCACAGAATCATCTTTCAGGATTTGAAGTAGCTCAACTGGAATTCCATCTCTCCACTAGTTTTGTTCAGAGTGATGCTTCCTAAGGCACATTTGACTGCATTCCAGGATGTCTGGTTCTAGGTGACTGATCACACCATCATGGTTATCTGGGTCATGAATATCTTTTTTTGTATAGTTCTGTGTATTCCTGCCACGTTTTCTTAATACCTTCTGCTTCTGTTAGGTCCCTACCATTTCTGTCCTTTATTGAGCCCATCTTTGCATAAAATGTTCCTTTGGTATCTCTGATTTTCTTGAAGGGATCTCTAGTCTTTCCCATTCTATTGTTTTCCTCTATTTCTTTGCACTGATCACTGAGGAAGGCTTTCTTATCTCTCCTTGCTATTCTTTGGAACTCTGCATTCAAGTGGGTATATCTTTCCTTTTCTCCTTTGCCTTTAGCTTCTCTTCTTTTCTCAGCTATTTGCAAGGCCTCCTCAGACAACCATTTTTCCTTTTTGCATTTCTTTTTCTTGGGGATCGTCTTGATCGCTGCCTCCTGTATAATATCATGATTCTCTGTCCATAGTTCTTCCAATACTCTATCAGATCTAGTCCCTTGAATCAATTTGTCATGCCCACTGCATAATTGAAAGGGATTTGATTTAAGTCATACCTGAATGGGCTAGTGGTTTTCCCTTTCTTCAATTGATGTCTGAATTTTGTGATAAGGAGTTCGTGACCTGAGCCACAGTCAGCTCCTGGTCCTGTTTTTGCTGACTGTATAGAGCTTCTCCTTCTTTGGCTGCAAAGAATATAATCAATCTGATTTAGGTGTTGACCATCTGGTGATGTCCATGTGTAGAGTCTTCTCTTGTGTTGTTGGAAGTGTGTGTTTGTTATGACCAGTGTGTTCTCTTGGTGAACACTTTTAGCCTTTGCCCTGCTTTGTCCTGTACTCCAAGGCAAAATTTCCCTGTTACTCCAGGTATCTCTTGACTTCCTACTTTTGTATTCCTATCCCCTATGATGAAAATTACATCTTTTTTGGGTTTTAGTTCTAAAAGGTCTTGTAAGTCTTCACAGAACTGTTCAACTTCAGCTTCTTCAGAATTACTTGTTGGGCATAGACTTGGATTACTGTGATACCGAATGGTTTGCCTTGGAAACGAACAGAGATCATTGTCACTTTTGAGATTACACTCAAGTACTGCATTTCAGACTCTTGTTGACTATGAGGGCTACTCCATTTCTTCTAAGGGATTCTTGCCCACAGTAGTAGATATAATGGTCATCTGAGTTAAATTCATCTGTTTCAGTCCATTTTAGTTCACTGATGCCTAAAATGTCCATGTTCACTCTTGCCATCTCCTGTTTGATCACTTCCAATTTATCTTGATTTATGGACCTCACATTCCAGGTTCCTATGCACTATTGTTCTTTACAGAATCAGACTTTACTTCCATCACCAGTCACATGCATAACTGGGCATTGTTTTTGCTTGGTTCTGTCTCTTCATTCTTTCTGGAGCTATTTCTCCACTCTTCTCCAGTAGCATATTGGGCAAGTATTGACCTGGGGTGTTCATCTTTCAGTGTCATATCTTTTTGCCTTTTCATATGGTTTATGGGGTTCTCAAGGCAAGAATACTGAAGTGGTTTGCCGTTCCCTTTTCCAGTGGGCCACATTTTATCAGACCTCTCCACCATGACCCGCCCATCTTGGGTGGCCCTCCATGGAATTGCTCATCGTTTCATTGAGTTAGACAAGGCTGTGGTCCGTGTAATCAGTTTGATTAGTTTTCTGTGATTGTGCTTTTCATTCTGTCTCCCTTCTGAGGGTTAAGGGTAAGAAGCTTATGGATGCTTCATGATAGGAGTGATGGATTGTTTGGGAAACTAGGTCTTTTTCTGATGGTTGGGGCCATACTCAGTAAATCTTTATTCCAAATCTGTTGACAGGCTGGGCTGTGTTCCCTCCCTCTTGTTTGACCTGAGACCAAACTATGGTGGAGTTAATGAAGATAATAGTGAGCTCCTTCAAAAGGTCCCATGCACTGCCACACTCAGTGCCCCCACCTCTGCAGCAGGCCACTGCCAAGCCACGCCTCCGCCAGAGACTCCTGGACACTCACAGGCCAGTCTGGGTCACTCTCTTGTGGGTTCATTGCTCCTTTTTCCTGGTCCTGGTGAACACAAGGTTTTGTTTGTGCCCTCCAACAGTCTGTTTCCCCAGTCCTGTGTAAGATCTGACAGCTCTATGATGGGGCTAATGGTGATCTCTTCCACAAGAGCTTATGCCCCACCCAGGTCTGCTGCACCCAGAGCCCCTGCCTCTGCAGCAGGCCACTACTGACCCATACCTCAGCAGTAGATACTTAAACGCTCAAAGGCAGATCTGGTTCAGTCTCTGTGGGGTCTCCTGGTGTGCACAAGGTTTTATTTGAGCCCTCTGAGCATCTCTGGGGGGTATGAGGTTTGATTCTAAATGCAGTTTTGCCCCTCCTATGACCTGCTGGGGCTTCTCCTTTACCCCTGGATGTGGGATATCTTTTTCTGGTGGGGTCCAACATTCTCCTGTCAATGATTGTTCAGCAGCATGTTGTGATTTTGGAGGTCTTGCAGGAGAAGATGAGCACACGTCCTTCTGCTCCACTATCTTGTGGGATACAAGAATGATGTATGGGTATAGAAAAAAATAAATTATTTTCTATACTCAAAGGTCTTAAAATCTGTGTGCATCATGAAAGGTAATTGTGCATACCTGAAAATGTAAATGTAAAGTAATATTTGAATAATAGTTTGCAGTAGTGATAGAAGATAAATAAAGGAACAGAGATGGTCAAACTGGATTCAAACTGCAAAATCCTGACTCTTCTATTCATTTGTTTTTTTTTTTTTCCATTCGACAACTGTGTTTCAGTTATTTGTCAGGCACTTTTCTTGGCACTGGAAGTCAGCAGTGACTGCGGTTCTTTTACTTTATAGTGGGAGGAGAGATGAACAATGAACAAATAAATATACTATGTACTAGATAACAGTTAGTGTCATGAAGAATGACTTTCCAGGTTGTGCAACTGGTAAAGACCCTGCCTGCATATGCAGGAGACATAAAAGCAATTCCCATTGCTCCCTGGGTTGGGAAGATCCCCTGGAGTAAGAAATGGCAGCCTGCTCCGGTATCTTGCCTGGAGAATTGCATGGACAGAGGAGACTGGTGGTCTACAGTCCATCGGGTCGTAAGGAGTCAGACACAACTGAAGTGACTTAACATGCACACATGCCATGAAGAAAGGTAATGCAGGACATGTGTACAGAGGTGGTGAGGTTCTATTTTATATAAAGTTAGGAAAGAGAACACTCTGATAAGAAGTCATCTGAGCAAAACCTGAAGAAGGTTGAGAAACTAGCTATGTATATATCTGGCAGAAGAGTGTTTTAGGCAGTGGCACTATGATACTTAGCATTGATAGTCTTAACCAAACAGATACGTTCAAATTTTGGTTCTTTCATTTGCTGTATTATCTTGGCAAGGTTCATAATTTTTTCTGCCATCTCTTTCTTCAGATGGGCAACACATTTTATAGATTTCTTAGAGTATTAATTGATGAAGAATTTAAAAGTCAGTGCCTAGCACCTACTAGGAACTCAGAGATTTCATTAGTTACTATCTTTGGTAGAGGAAACTGCAAGAGCCATTAGTCCTAAAGCACAAATGTATTACTATTCCAGTAGTGATAGAAAATTAGTGGGAGAAAATGGAGATAAGAATAGGGGTACATTAGAGGAGAGACTAGGAATGAAATCAGAGAGCTTGCAGAGAAGCAGATCATTTGGAACCTTGCAAGTCAAGGTAAGGATTTGGATTTAACTTTGAGTGATAAGCAAATTTACTAGAAAATTTTAAGCAGAATGTATGATCTCTTCTGCTTTATGCACATATGAATGACTTTCACTGTGTTTTGAAAGTACAGTATAGGTTCAACATGTCTAATGCATGTGTGCTAATTGTGCATGCTAGGTCGCTTCAGTCATGTCCAACTCTATGCAACCCTATGGAGTGTAGCCCACCAGACTCCTCTGTCCATGGGATTCTCCAAGCAAGAATACTGGAGTGGGCTGCCATGCCCTTCTCCAAGGGATCTTCCTGACCCAGGGATCAAACCCACGTCTCTTATATCTCCTGCATTGGCAGGTAGGTTCTTTACCACTAGCACCACCTGAAAAGCCCAACATGTCTAATACCTGTTATCAGAAATCCATAAACTGAAGTTTATGGATTTCTGACAAATTAGTTGCTCAGCCATGTCCGACTCTTTGTGACCCCCATGGATTGTAGCCTGACAGGCTCTTCTGTCCATGGAATTCTCCAGGCAAGAATACTGGAGTAGATTGCCATTACCTTCTCCAGGAATCTTCCCAACCCATGGATTGAACCCAGGTCTCCTGCATTGCAGATAGATTCTTTACCATCTGAGCCACAGGAAAACTGACATAATATTATTAGTAGCTCTGTGTTAGGGCTGTTTAAAAGACAAAATAATATTAGCTGTGTAAATGAGCCCAAAGTCAATGTTACCTGGCTTCCTTTGCTATGGCAATGCTCCTGGATTACAGCTTTGATGATTGGTTTCCGAGTTCACCGCAAAAATTAGTGTTCATTAGTACAGTAAGGAACTGTTGTGTGTATGTGATCAGTCTCTCAGTTGTGTTCAGTTCTCTGTGACTCCATGGACTGCAACCAGCAAGGCTCTTCTGTTGCCATTTCCTTCTCAAGGGGATCTTCTTCTCAGGGAAGATATACATTTCAGGGCCTCTTCCTCTCCATTTGGCTTTTCCACACACTCTATCCTCATGCATTTGCAACTGAGAAGCTGTACTTCTTATTGGACACCTCAAGGTTCCCAAAAGGCCATGGCTTCTTGAAGTTTAGTCCCAAACCTGGCTCTGTGTTACCCCTGCACTCTCCGTGGTTAAAGTGAATCTTAGGGCCAGATCACTTTTGCTGTTGCAAGAGACCACAAAACAAGGTAAATACCAGAAATTATAGTTCATTAAGGGACATTTTAGTTCAAGAGCTACCACAGTCACCATGCACCCTAGGTTTTCTTTTTTTCATCCAGGCATGTCTAGAACTTCAGTGTTTCACTAACTCTAGGATTGTAAAACACTGTGGATGAGATTAAATATCTCTGAGTATTTTATATTATTTTATTTTTGCATAAAAAAATGTAGAAGACACATTCTTTGTTTTATAATTAAATTCAGAAAAATAGAAGATATTTCAAAAACTGTTTGATAAATGTGAGCAAAATTATTTAAGAGAATCAGAGAAATGACAATAAAATCAAAATAATTTAAAAATAATAATACTTTTATTTCCCCCATTCCACTGTTTTCAAAATGCATATAGATTAGGCACCTGTCAGCCTCAGTCTGCAGGTTAAAGACCTCCTGCTTAAAATTGTCTTTTACTACAACTAAAATGCATCTGGAATTGAAAAGAGCAACACAGTTATTCTTTTTTTTTTTTTTTTTGCTGTATATTAGTTGCAGAAAAAATTAAAATCAGTATGTATTTTTTAATGTCAAAATTATTCACTAATGCACAGTATAATCTAATTTTACTTTTTTAAGATGTTTTTATTTTTAAGTATAAAACGGTGTCCTGGTTTCCTGAAAGTACATTTTCACCTTTTATAGCTGTTAAAATGGCCTTGCAAGAAAGTGCATGAGCCCAATTTGCCAAATTATTATACCAAATGGTAATAATGAACATTTTTATGATCACCCACAGTGAGCTTCCTGTGCCTAAAAACAGCTGCACAAATGCATTCTCTTCCTGGTGGGCTCAAATAAAAGAAAACTGTTATCTGTAGTTCTTCATCAGGAGACCACTGCTGACTAATCTGATGAAGGAAGTCTGTAGAAGAATGCTGATTGGAAAAGGAAAGCATCCTACCATTCAGTAGGATGTACTATTTCTTTAAATGTCAGGAGAGAGCCATTTATTTTTCTTGTGGACCAATATGAGAGAATGGGAGAAAATGGTGACTAATCTAGATATTCTATTTTTATCACAAAAATTAAAGATTTGCTTGTTGACCTATTTAAGTAAAGTCCTTTTGTTCTGAACACTAAAATGCTGATATCTTGAACAAAAGAAGGTCTAAGGTTACTATATATTAGTAAGAACTCTTACTTTATCCATGGCATAATTTATAAAGAAAAAATAAGTTTTAGCCCATGTGACACTCATAACCCATCTCCTGGCTTCTGGGAACCCCTGTTGCAATAACCAATTATTGCTAATGTTAATCTATTTCATTATTACTACTTTATAGTCATCCCATCGTGTCATGTTTCTGAGTTTCATACTGCTTTTGGGTTTGAAATCTCCCTGTTTGTGAGTTGTTTCTTATTCACCTTCTCTGAATTTTCTTTTAAGTACATAAGGGGAAATAGCATTTTCCCTATTATTGAACAGAGTTAAATGGAAATAAGCAAACATAATGTTGCTTAACAGAGCCATACATGCAAAAAGCCAGTTGAAATATCTGAGTAGATGTAGAGGCCTGGCTTACAGGTCAACAGAGCATCAGAGGTAAAACTGAGTCTTTGGCATCTTTATTGAAATTGGTGTCCAGATCTTTGAGGAGCCTCAGCCCTTACCAGTGTGACACTACTGTTTTTACTATGTCCCGAGCCAAATGTACTGAGATATCCAGTTGCCTTATCTAAGGTGCTCTGATACATTAAAGGTGCCTGAAATTGTATGTATCTCTATCTGTTTCAAGACGTTTATTTCAAGGAATCTGCAGAGAATTCCTCTGTGTGTGTGTGTGTGTGTGTGATTTTATTTTTTATTCAGCTGGAAGGATTTCTTAAATGGTGGCTGGAGCCAAGGACAACCTCTTAACTCTAAAAGGGGCATTCTTGCTCAGAATTTCTCTGGACCTAAATGATGCATACCCCTAACTGCAGCTCTGATCCTAATTGTTAAGCCAGAGAGAATTTTTCCCGAGGTGGAGAAGGGAGATCTGTATGAGTGCAAAGATTCAAAGATGGAATTAAATCTAGCTAAGCTTGTAGAGTCTGTGATAAAATTGTTATACTCAGGGGTTTCTCTCACACATACCCACACAGAGGCATGCCCTTCATAAGGTGTATTAGCCCACCTATGTCCTAGGTGGGTGAAGTTATCTCAAAAACCTTCTCCATTTGATGTACAGGCTAAGTGCTGGTTCCCCGCCCCCCACCCTCATAACAGCTTCCACTATAAATAAGATCCATGAGGAAAATCACTTTAGTTCCTTTTTTTTTTTCTTTTTCATTTCCATCACTCCAAAATTTAGAACAGTGCCTGAGGCGTTATCATTTCCCAATATTTATTAATTGAATGGATAGATAAACATGTGTCAAAACTGAACTTAATATAATGCATTATTGGGATATAGAAGGAATGTAGAGGGAGCAAACTGTATACGTTGAGAATCAGAAAATATATTTATAAAGCAGTTACTAGAGCTTGGTTGGCCCCTTAACATATATTTAAAACTCATTTTTACTGTTTTCCAATTACTTGCATGCCTTTATTCCACCCTTAACTGTTTAAAAATTTCTTGTGTTTGAATTTGTCAAGCATCTGATGTCTCTTACATATTGACTCTTCATGTATATTCTGCACTAGAGAATGTCATCAGTATTGGCCTTTATTCAAAATGCAAGGTGCTTGAAATTTATCTTTTGTTCTTCACCTCTCCAATTCTACTCCATATAAACTGCCCACTCATGTTTTCTCTAGCTGGATTCTTGTTAAATAATCCAAGAGCCCCAGTCCTTAAATTGAGAGCCTTTAATCTCTTAATTGAATCTGGTCTAAATTCAGAAAGAACTTCACTGACCATTGATGGCACTGCTCTGTGAGTAGAGATTGGGGGTGGATATTGGCTTGTTAAACCCTATAAAATTCTAATTGGTGGAATTTTGTGTCATATTTGAGAAGTATTTTAGAGAAGAGTAATCATCCCAGAATCTATATTCAGCACTGAAATTTTATCTATAAATTCAGCCCTCAAAGAAGTGTTCTTATCAGCTACCTCCCTGTGAGGGCTAATCATCCTGCTATACAAATATATACAATTTACCAGTAAAGACTTTAGAGTGTATACTCATTCTAAATTCTGTTCTATTCATAGACCCCAAAGTTTGAAAAATATAGATATTTTCTAAAAAAAAAAAAAAAAGAAAAGAAAAATATAGATATTTTCTATTATATGCCCACTAACTTAATTGCTGAGAAGTTCATATGAATATACCTAAAATGGTTCATACCTTTGGATTTTTACTGCATACTTTTATGCCATGTCCTTCTGCTCAAAAGGAAGGCAGATGGAAAATGGAGTATATATCCAAAATGATTGCATATATATAAACACACATATTTCCTTTAGTCAATTTGTCTGTCATTGTAGAGGTTAGTTCCTAATGCTTTACTCAATAATCACTCTCTTTTAACTTTTTAAAGTCTTTGTTCAGGAGCCTCAAGGCCATGAAGAAATCAGAATCCATTATATACCTTCCAAATTTCAGCTAATAATCTACTCTAATATGCATTGGGCTGTCAGTTTTAATCTGAACCTCATCAGATGTGGAGAAATAAAAATTATTAGAAGCAAAATATTGCAAAGTGTTATTTCAGTAGATATTCAGTCCTTCCCTTTTGAATGGATTTTGAAATTAGTCTGAGTTATAAGCAATATTACATAGCAAATAAGTGATTAACAAGTGTTAAGAATAAAGCAAGCATAAAGATTTTAAATAAATAAAAAGTGATCAATTTGACATAAAGTACTATTTCTTTATTTCCAATATTTCTATTTGCATTTTTACTAAATGCTGGACATTTATGATGGAAATTGTCTGTTGCCTATTTATTGGGAACATAAAATTTTAAACCCTTTAAAAACAGATCATTGAGATATAATTGACATATTATAAACTGTATGTATGTTTACAGTGTAAACTTTTATAAGTTTTGACATATGTAGATACTTGTGAAACCATCACTGCAATCAAGAAAAAGAGCATATCCTATGCAATTTCTGGAAAGAATCTGTGTAGGATTAGCATTATTGTTCTCTGAAATGTTTGGTAGAATTTGGCAATAAGCTATTCAGCTCTGGAGATTTCCTTGTGGAAAGATATTTAGCTAGAGATGTACTGTTTAATTGAAGTGCAGCTGATTTACAGTGTCTCAGGTGTGCGGCATGTGTGTCTGGATATACGTGTATGTACTGTGTGCTGTGCTTAGCTGCTCAGTCATGCCTGACTCTTTGCGACCCCGAGGACTATAGCCCACCAAGCTCCTCTGTGGAATTCTCCAGGCCAGAATACTGGAGTGGGTAGCCATTCCCTTCTCCAGGGATGGACCCTGGGTCTTCTGCATAGCAGGTGGATTCTTTACCATATGACCCACCAGGGAAGCCTCGTGGAAAAATTAGAATTACTTTTAACAGGTAAATCAGTTGTTGTCTACATAGCCCAGAATTTACATGTAAAATAGTCCTGAAATATTTTGCCAAAGGGAAAAAAATGATGGAGTCTTGACTTTATTACCCTTGCCTTCATTGTAGAAAAGAGGATACTCTGCCTGTTGAGATTCAAATGGTTTGGACTAACTTCTTCCTCAATCCAGTGTCACATTTCAACTTTACTGCTCCTACCAAGCACTAAATTCCAGTCCTATATCTTTAATATATCAGAAAACAATGCATGTATAGTCAACATTTAATGAACACTAAACTCTGAGCTTTATTATTGTTTCCTTGTTTACTTAAATTTGCATGTATTCCATTGTTCCATGGATATATCAGCAAGTTAAGAGTATATGAAAATGATTGGAATCTAGTGACATGCAAAATTATTTCATGGTTTTTTCCTCAAAATCTGAGCTCTCCAAATTATCTATGGATATGGATAGTAGTAATATAAAGATATTTAATGAAAATAAGTGGGAGACAGTAAGAGAGAGACAAAACACTTATTTAAACAGAAATCAGTTCAGTTCAGTCACTCATTCATGTCAGACTCTTTGCAACCTCATGGACTGCAGCACGCCAGGCTTCCCTGTTCATCACCATCTCCCAAAGTTTGCTCAAACTCATGTCCATCAGGTCGGTGATAACATCCAACCATCTCATTCTCTGTTATCCCCTTCTCCTCCTGCCTCAATCTTTTCCAGAATCAGGGTCTTTTCCAATGAGTCAGTTCTTCGCATCAGGTGGCCAAAGTAATGATGCTTCAGCTACAGCATCAGTCCTTCCAATGAATATTCCTTTCGGAAGGACTGATTTCCTTTCGGATGGACTGGTTGGATCTCCTCACAGTCAAAGGGACTCTCAAGAGTCTTCTCCAATACCACAGTTCAAAAGCATCAATTATTTGGTGCTCAGCTTTCCTTAGAGTTCAAATCTCACATCCATACACAACTACTGGAAAAAACATAGCTTTGATAGACGAACCTTTGTCAGGAAACTAATGTCTCTGCTTTTTATAATGCTGTCTAGGTTGGTCATAGCTTTTCTTCCGAGGAGCAAGTGTCTTTTAATTTCCTGATTGCAGTCACCATCTGCAGTGATTTTGGAGCCCCCAAAAATAAAGTTTCTCATTGTTTCCATTGTTTCCCCATCATTTGCCATGAAGTGATGGGACTGGATGCCATGATCTTCGTTTTTTGAATGTTGAGTTTTAAGCCAGATTTTTCACTCTCTTCTTTCACTTTCATCAAGAGGCTCTTTAATTCCTCTTCGCTTTCTGCCATAAGGGTGGTGTCATCTGCCTTACAAATGTCCACCTTATAAACATTCATTCTTAGAAACAGAAATAGAGATACAAAAATATTGTGAAGCAGATTATTTTTAACTTGTTTAAACACATATAGTTTCTCTTTTCAAAACAGTATTACATATTTAATGTACTGTAGTAGGATATATTTCAAATGTAATAGAATTCTATATTAGTACTTTTAATAGTATTTTGTGTTAACCTATGATCCCACTGATGATACTATTTTCTTCCAAATTATTAGGCTCATTTGCTAAAGGAATCTTAACTATTACTTTGGGTTAATTAATTAAATTATAGCAAAAAAGTTTAAAGACCCATGTGAGTAACCAATCATATTTTCAAATTAAAACCTTAATTAAAATGTTATGGTTGAGTAATTACAAACTCATTAGTTAAATCCTCCATAGTGTTCTATAATTGTTTTGACATAATCATATTTATTTATGTACTTCATATTTTCCCCTCTTGTCTTCCATTTAATGCAGAAAAAAATTAAGTGCATCATTTCCATCAAATGACCACTATATGACATCCATATCATATAGTCAGTGTTTTTCTCTATTATAAACAACAACACTTTCAGCAACAGAAACACTCTGAGTAATTTTGAAATATCCACTAATCATTTGGATAAGGTCCTTCCAAACATTTAGTAGCAAGATAGATGTCACTGATGGGGTAGGAGATCTAGAATGGGAATCATAAATGGGCCTTTCTTGTTTTACTGCCAGCTGATTTGCTCTTCTTTTTCTTTCCTTCTCTGTGTCTCTCCATCTCTGTCTCTCTTTAGGTAACAGCCTCCATCTATCTCAGCTTGCTGGTTTGTTGTTGTTGCTCAGTCACTAAGTTGCATCTGACTCTTTGCAACCCTATGGAATGCAGCACACCAGACTTATAGTAAATGCTGGTGCTTACCTCCAAATAAGTTCAACAGGGAAAAAGTTAATTTATTCAATAAAATATTTGGACACTAGATAAAGCTTCAAATTTACCACTCATCCTATGTAATCAGTGAACTATATCTGCTGGAGTTGGTTGATTGTTTAACTGGCAAAACAAATGGGTACTTATACCACAGTCTAAGGATCTCAATAGATAAATATTTAATAAAGGCATAATCTTTCAATCACTGCACAGATTATCTTGGATTTGGGAAGAAAAGCCTAGTCTTGGAATTTGTATACTTTGAAAGTGAGTTTTAACCATTTGACCATGTGTGGGCACTGCTTAAGATACTTAAACTCTTTGAGATTTTTTTTTTTTTTTGCCTTGTAATGGAAACTGGTTAACCAATAAACTTCTGGTTCACTACAAATAGTTTAGGTTTGAGGTGTATATGTGTTTGTTTGCATGCCTATATGGGAAGGAGTTTATATATTTGGCATTGTTTTATTGGAAGTGTCCCTAAGACATCCAATTGTCTGTTGGGATTCAACAAAAACAAATGGATTATAGATTTAGAATGTATAGACAAAGATGCCATTTAAACTCTAAGAGAGTAACATTTTCTATACTAGGAGTTTTAAATCAGTGTTATACACATCTGCATAACTTTAATGAAAACACAGGGCGATAGTGAAGGACAGAGAAGCCTGGTGTGCTGCAGTCCATGGGGCTGCAAAGCTACAGATAGGACTGAGAAAGTAAACAACAAAGACTACTAGATTTTTTTAAATGAGGCACTGACATTTTGCGAATTAATTTATAGACTTTTTTGACTAAGAATCAGGACAATATCCCAACTATGCTAGAAACAGAAAGCAAGGATGAATCACTGCATGAATACAATAAACAAGAAAGTCTGAATAGCTATTCTGTTGCAAAATATTAAATATGTCAGAAAATGGCTCTTTATATCACTGAACAGGACATAAGAGAAATACTGATACCAAATACGCAAAACTTGAAATCCAGAAAAGCAAATGTTTAAGAAGCTGCTAGCTGTCCTGTGGATAACTAAAAATCTACGCAATTTAGATTTTTAGGGCCCTTCCCATGTAGAAATAATGAAAGGAGTTGGTAACATAAAGCTACAAAATTCAAAACTGAATTCCTTATTTAAAGGTAAACTAGAATAAAACTGTATCCACAGGGAAATGCCACAAGAAATCACCTGTATCAAACAGTGAATAGTTGGAAAGTAGGAGAAAACAAAGCAAAACTTAGAAAATTTACAACTGCAAACTACATGTGAGTTTCTATCCAAATACAAAGTATCCTCAGATCCAGCAATCCTGGAGGCAAGGAGTTACTTTAAAACATTTCTTGGTTGTGTGTAAGCCTGGTACATAGTAAAGCAAACAAAGTCCTCTCTAGAGGACTTCTTTATTCCAAGAATAGCCACAGATAAAGTTTGATCACATATGATCACACAATAAAAATATCTCAAAATATGTGGGGAAATAAGGGTCCATAATGGTGTCCCAGGGGTTTCCCTGGTAGCTCAACTGGTAAAGAACTCACCTACAATGCAGGGGACCTCAGTTCGACTCCTGGGTCAGAAAGATGCCCTGGAGAAGGAACAGGCTACCCACTCCAGTATTCATGGGCTTTTCAGGGACTCAGCTGGTAAAGCGTCTTCCTGAAATGCGGGAGACCAGGGTTTGATCCCTGGGTTGGGAAGATCCCCTGGAGGAGGGCATGACGACCCACTCCAGTATTCTTGCCTGGAGAATCCCCATGCACAGCGGAGCCTGATGGAGTCGCAAGGAGTCGGATATAACTGAGCAATTAGGCATAGCACAGCCCAGCACAGAAATGGAGTCCTGAAAGAAAAAATAGTTGTGGAATCATCAGGTACATTATAAAATGCATATACACATGCACGCACACACACACACACACAATTGAGGAACTATTTCACGTATGTGCAGAATAAGTAACCTGGAGAAAAGTGTTAATAGCAGCAAAAATATAATTGGAAATATGGCTCCAGAATATAGTAGCAATTTGTGATAGGACTATTTTCTTTTGGGCTTCTCTAGTGGCTTAGTGGTAAACAATACACGTGCCAATGAAGGAGACTCAGGAGTTGCGGGTTTGATTCCTAGGTTGGGAAAACCTCTTGGAGGAAGAAATGGCAACCCAACTCTAGTATTCTTGCCTAAAAAATCCCACAGGCAGAGGAACATGGTAGGTTCAAAGAATCACACAGGTAATAACTGAGCAGCATGCATTTCCTCTTGCTAACTGCAATATGTAGCTTTCCTCATTCTATTGTTTTCCTCTATGTCTTTGCAACGATCACTTAGGAAGGCTTTTTTACACCCCTTGCTTTTCTTTGGAACTCTAGCAAGGAGAAATAAGAAAGCCTTCCTAAGTGATCAATAGAATAGGAAACAATAGAATGGGAAAGACTCGAGGTCTTTTAAAGCAAATTAGACATCCAAGGGAACATTTCATGCAAAGATGGGCACAATAAAGGACAGAAACGGTATGGACCTAACAGAAGCAGAAGATATTAAGAAGAAGTGGCAAGAATACACAGAAAAACTACACAAAAAAGATCTTAATGACCCAGATAATGATGATGGTATGATCACTCATCTAGAGCCAGACATCCTGGAGTCTGAAGTCAAGTGGGCTTTAGGAAGCATCACTACGAACAAAGCTAGTAGAGGTGATGGAAGTCCAGTGGAGCTGTTTCAAGTCCTAAAAGATGATGCTGTGAAAGTGCTGCACTCAATATGCCAGCAAGTTTGGAAAACTCAGCAGTGGCCACAGGACTGGAAAAGGTCAATTTTCTTTCCAAATCAAAGAAAGGCAATACCCTGGAATGTTCAAACTATTGCACAATTGTACTCATAGCACACACTAGCAACTTAATGTTCAAAATTCTACAAGTGAGGCTTCAACAGTATGTGAACCGAGAATATCCAGACGTTCAAGCTGAATTTAGAAAAGGCAGAGGAACCAGAGGTCAAATTGCCAATATCTGTTGGATCATAGAAAAAGCAAGATTTTCCATAAAAATATTTACTTCTGCTTTATTGACTACACCAGAGCCTTTGACTGTGTGGATCACAACAAACTATGGAAAATTCTTAAAGAGATGGGAATACCAGACCACTTTACCTGCCCATTGAGTAATCTTTATGCAGATCAAGTAGCAGTTAGAACCATACATGAAACACCAGACTGGTTACAAATTGGGAAAGGATTACATCAAGGCTGTATATTGTCCCTCTGGTTATTTAACTTATATGCAGGGTACACGATGCAAAATGCTGGGCAGGATGAAGCACAAGATGAAATCAAGATTGCTAGGAGAAATATCAATAACCTCAGATATGCAGTTAACACCACCCTTATGGCAGAAAGCAAAGATGAACTAAAGAGCCTCTTGATGAAAATGAAAGAGGAGAGTGAAAAATCTGGCTTAAAACTCAACATTCAGAAGACTAAGATCATGGTATCTGGTCCCAACATTTCATGGCAAGTAGATGGGGAAACAGTGGGAACGGTAGCAGACTTTATTTTCTTGGGCTCCAAAATCACTGCAGATGTTGATTGCAGCTATGAAATTAAAAGATCCTTGCTCCTCTGAAGAAAAGCTATGACCAACCTAGGAAGCATATCAAAAAGCAGAGACATTACTTTGCCAACAAAGGTCCGTCTAGTCAAAGCAATGGTTTTTCCAGTAGTCATGTATGGATGTGAGAGTTGGACCATAATGAAAGCTGAACACTGAAGAATTGAGGCTTTTGAACTATGGTGTTGGAGAAGACTCTTGAGAATCCCCTGGACTGCAAGGAGATCCAACCAGTCACTCCTAAAGGAAATCAGTCCTGAATATTCATTGGAAAGACTAACGCTGAAGCTGAAACTCCAATATTTTGGCAACCTGATGTGAAGAACTGACTCATTGGAAAAGACCTTGATGCTGGGAAAGATTGAAGGTGGGAGGAGAAGGGGACAACATAGGATGAGATTGTTGGATGGCATCATCAACTCGATGGACATAAGTTTGAGCAAGCTCTGGGAGTTGGAGATGGACAGGGAAGCCTTGCATACTGCAGTCCATGGAGTTGCAAAGAGCTGGACACAACTGAGCAACTGAGCGACTGAACTGAAGTGGTTTTTCCTCCCCAGCTTTCCATTCATACCTGTTACACCCTTTCCTCAGCATAACTTCAGGAGAGGATTGTTGTAGGAAAACTTTGAGAATTGTGCATACTGTGTCAAAAATTTTACTTCATAGTACCTCAAATACCATAAGAAAAAACAATAATGTTCTTACAGACTAATGGCTGAGCATTTAGTTAAGGAAAACAAATGGTTCAGAATACTAGAACCAAAACATATTAATTTAAATATGATAACAGTTAAGGGGTTTTCTTTCATGCAGTATTGTCTTAAGTATTTTTGCAAGTGATCTGTATTATGTCATTATTGCCTGGCTTTTCAGAAAGAGGAGACTAAACCAAGCTATAGTCATAATGTGTTTTTAGGAAAATCATCTGTGGTATGGCCGGGTGGGTTATCTCTAGGAGCAAATTCTAGAAATACTCTTCATAAAATGACTTTAGATCTCAAATGAGAAGGATTCCACAATAAAATATATTTGACCAAAGTAAATGATTACTACTCAATGAAATCTCTAATTTTTAAAATTATCAAACCATAAAGATACATTTGACATTCTTTTTCTCCTAAATGTTAGCGAGAGAATTTTAGGTTATTGTCAAATGGTTATTTTTTAAAAATCTAATTCTGTTTTTATGTTTCCATTTTAAATTTCAAGTATTTTGATTGGAAATAATAATCAGAGAATGTTAAATTAACCTTGGGATTTTTTTTTTTAAATTTTTATAATATTCAGTTAAGTTCAGTTCAGTCGCTCAGTCATGTCTGACTCTTTGCGATCCCATGAATCGCAGCATGCCAGGCCTCCCTGTCCATCACCAACTCCTGTAATTTACCCAAACTCATGTCCATCTAGTCGGTGATGCCATCCAGCCATCTCATCCTTTGTCGTCCCCTTCTCCTCCTGCCCCCAATCCCTCCCAGAATCAGGGTCTTTTCCAATGAGTCAACTCTTCACATGAGGTGGCCAAAGTATTAGAGTTTCAGCTTTAGCATCATCCTTCCAATGGACACCCAAGACTGATCTCTTTTAGGATGGACTGGTTGGATCTCCTTGCAGTCCAAGGGACTCTCAAGAGTCTTCTCCAACACCACAGTTCAAAAGCATCAATTCTTCAGCGCTCAGCTTTCTTCACAGTCCAACTCTCACATCCATACATGACCACTGGAAACACCATAGCCTTGACTAGATGGACCTTTGTTGGCAAAGTAATGTCTCTACTTTTTAATATGGTATCTCAGTTGGTCATAACTTTCCTTCCAAAGGAGTAAGTGTCTTTTAATTTCATGGCTGCAGTCACCATCCGCAGTGATTTTGGAGCCTCAAAAAATAAAGTCTGACACTGTTTCCACTGTTTCCCCATCTATTTGCCATGAAGTGATGGGACCAGATGCCATGATCTTAGTTTTCTGAATGAGCTTTAAGCCAACTTTTTCACTCTCCTCTTCATAATCTTAATTTTGCATACATATGTGTACAATGGAATATTACTCAACCATAAAGAAGGAAGGAGGTTTGGCATTTGTAACAACATGGAGAGACCTAGAGGGTATTATACTAAGTGAAATGTCATACAGAGAAAGACAAAAGCTCTTTGATTTCACTTGTATCTGGAATCTAATAAACAAGTGAAGAAACCTACAAAACCTGAAACAAAACTATGGATACAGTGAACAAGGAGGTGGTTGCCAGAGTGAAAGTAGGTGGAGAGAGAACAGAAGTAGTAAGGGAGGTTAATCAATACAACCTTCCAGTTACAAAATTAATAAACCAACAGCATGAAATTTATGATGTGAGTTAATGTCACCTGTAATAAAATAATAACTTTGTATGATAATGGATGGTAACTAGACTTCTCTTGGTGATCATTTTGTAATGCATACAAATATATCACTCTGTTTTGCACTGGGGTACACATAGTGTTACAGGTCAATTATACTTCAAAAAATGAAAAAATAAATAAACTCATGGAAAAAGATCAGCTTTGTGGTTCCTCAGAGTCAGGAGGTGGAGGGAGGAGGAACTGGATGAAGATGGTCAAAACCACAGACTTTTGGTTGTAAAGTAAGTAAGTACCTGGGATGAACATAACATACAACATGATAAATGTAATTAGCACTTTTTTGTTTAGTAGCTAATTTGTGTCGAATTCTTTTGTGACCCTGTGAATTATGACTCACCTGGCTCCTCTGTCCATGGGATTTCTCAGGCAAGAATACTGTGGTGGGTTGCCATTTCCTTCTCCAGGGGATCTTCCCAACCCAGGGATCGAACCCACCTCTCGCATTGTAAGTGAGTTCTTTACCACTGAACCATCAGAGAAATCCACTTCAGGCACTTCCATTATGAGCCTCAATCTTGCTGACCCTCTGACGCAGAGAAAGCTGCCATTAAAGTGCCAGCCAGTCCCTGGGCTGAGTACTGCATTCTAGGAATGGCTTGATTTGCTGTAAGGAGGTTCTGTTACTGTTTGTTCTACCTCTTTGGGCTTTCAGATAGCCCCTCTGTCTGCTCTTACTCATTCTAGTTCTTGCACTGTGATGAACTCAAGGAAGCATCATTTTTATCCTTTGCTGAATCTCAGATCAGGGAATTTTCCTGATCCAGGGATCAGACTCATGTCTCCTGAATTGTAGATGGATTCTTTACTGCTGAGCCACCAGGGAAGCCCCAAAAATAACACTAATGTATGTTAAATGTGAAAGTTATTAAGAGTGTATATCCTAAGAGTGCTCACCAGGAGGATTTTTTTTTTCTTTTCCTTTGTATCTATATGAGATACAGATGTTCACTAAATGTATTGTAGTAATCATTTCAATGAGTCAATTATTACACTGCACACCTTAAACTCGTATAATAGTGTATGTTAACTATATCTCAATAAAACTGAAAGGAAAAAAGCCTGTTTTCTTTAATGCAGTGCTTTTTGTTCCTTAAAGACTGGTAAAAAGCAGAGACACTGCTTTGCCAACAAAGGTCCATCTAGTCAAGGCTATGGTTTTTCCAGTAGTCATGTGTGGATGTGAGAGTGGGACTATAAAGAGAGCTGAGTCCGGAAGAATTGATGCTTTTGAACTGTGGTGTTGGAGAAGACTTGAGACTTGAACTGCAAGGAGATCCTACCAGTCCATCCTAAAGGAGATCGGTCCTGAATATTCATTGGAAGGACTGATGCTGAAGCTGAAGCATCAATACTTTGGCCACCTGATGCAAAGAACTGACTCATTGGAAAAGACCCTGATGCTGGGAAAGACTGAAGGTGGGAGGAGAAGGGGATGACAGAGAATGAGATGGTTGGAAGGCATCACCAACTCGATGGTTATGAGTTTGAGAGTAAGCTCTGGGAGTTGGTGATGGACAGGGAAGCCTGGCGTGCTGCAGTCCATGGGGTCACAAAGAGTTGGACACGAATGAGTGACTGAACTGAACTGAAGGACTGGTAGAAATATTTATGTTATCTCAATTTATGTGTTTTTCTGTGTATCATGTGATCATGTGCTGTGTGTTTGGTCATATAGGTGTGCTTGTGTGGTTTGTATGTATATATCTGTGTATGCACATGCGATATGTGCGAAATTTGTTTGTGTATGCATATGTATACACATGAGCATCTAATGTATGACTGTGCACCTAGTATGTTCATATAACATGTGCATTTTTGTTTATGTGAGTTTGTAGGTGTGCGGGGTATCTGTATGTCTGTGTTCCTTTGTATATAATGTGTGTGTTTATGAATAGGTGGCATGTGTGTCATTGCACATTTGCTTGTGGTCGTATATGGGCTTCCTTTCAGTTTTATGTTCCTTTTTGATTTGATCCATGACATTCTTTTGTAATGAACACGTTTCAACATTTAAATTGGCAACTTTGCTTCTAAATAACATTTAGTAGTTTTTATTGCAGATGTGTCCTTCCCTGTGAAGGCCAGCTGCTTTCTCAGAACAAACTATTCTCTAATCTTTTGAAGATACGAGTTGCACATTTTCTATGTTACTGCCTGCTCTGAACAATAAATCTAGTTCAAAGAAAGTTATTACCTCAATCATTTAGAGTACTCCTCTTATATGTCTTTCAGTAGACCATTTTTTTTTTTTCCCCGCTAGTTTTACTGCTTTGACTTTCTGCTTGTTATGTGTTTCTCTGCTATGGAAAAGCGTCACCCAAAAAGTTTTATTTTTTCCCTCCTTGTAGTTCTCTTTGTAACCCTCTCATTTCACTGGCTTAGCAGAGTTTCTATTTTATTCTCCAGAAGTATTCCTTCCAGCAATGTTGCTATGTCACTAAAAGCAGTTTTATCATCCAGGTGTTATTTTCTGTTTTTATTTATTTGTTTAAGTTCCATCTCATTATAGGTAAACATTTAATAAGGATTTTGTCTTTTTATTTTTTTACCAGAATTGGGAAAAAGAAAGAATTAGAAACCACACTATTATGAGCTTACAAATGACAAATATACTAGAAAAGATTAAAGAATTTAGCTTTTAAAAAAATTTATAGGAACAAGATCTAGCCTCTATTCCACATAATTATGACTGAACATATTATCGTGCTATATTTGGGTAAAATAATCCTTCTTGAGTCCTGGTACACATAATGTTCTTTACTTAATATATGAATGACATTTCTTATCACTACTACCCACTGCCTCAGTTCTACTTCCTGAAAATCTCCATTTTCTTTCTGTGATAAATATATTCTTATCTGGTCTCTCTATATTCATCTTCTGAATAATTCCTATGTAAACAGTAGTATCTTTTGTTTTGTTTGTGTTCCAGAAAACTGAGTAATGCAATAATCAAGCCACTAACATAGATTATAAAGATCAAGGAGATTGAGCACAAAGAATATTATGAAAACCCCTAAAAAGAAACAAAGAATTTTATACTAATATGATTCAGACACAAAAACAGAGAATCAATTTAAGAAATAATTATAATATTAAAGGAGTTTAGAATCATGTCAATTACATAACTGACACAATAAGAAAAAATTAAGGATGTGGAAAAAAAGAGGGTTATTTGTAATCTTAACATATTAAGGAGTTTGCAACTAATTTTAATTTAATTCAGATATGCAACTAAAATTGTTCAAGGGGCAGCTGCACAAAGGCTACAGTGCTATTCAGTAGTTATTATTGGATTTAATACAGTTTTCAATCTCTGTATTTCTTAAACCATACTTATATCTTCTCTACACCTGTTGCTTCAGTTCAGTTCAGTTCAGTCATTTAGTCATGTTTGATTCTTTGCCACCCCATGGACAGGAGCAGGCCAGGCTTCCCTATCTATCACCAACTCCCAGAGCTTGCTCGAACTCATGTCCATTGAGTTGGTGATGCCATCCAACCATCTCATCCTCTGTCGTCTCCTTCTCCTCCTGCCTTCAATCTTTCACAGAATCAGGACCTTTTCCAAGGAGTCAGTTCTTCACATTAGATGGCCAAAGTATTAGAGTTTCAGCTTCAGTATCAGTCCTTCCAATGACTATTCAGGACCAATTTCCTTTAGGATGGACTGGTTTGATCTCCTTGCACTCCAAGGGACCCTCAAGTCTTCTCCAACACCACAGGTCAAAAGCATCAATTCTTTGGCACTCAACTTTCTTTACAGGTCAATCTCACATCCATACATGACTACCGGAAAAACCATAGCTTTGACTAGATGGATCTTTTTTGGCAAAGTAATGTCTCTGCTTTTTAATATGCTATCTAGGTTGGTCATAGCTTTTCTTCTGAGGGGCAAGTGTCTTTAATTTCATGGCTGCAGTCACCATCTGCATTGATTTTGGAGCCCCCAAAAGTAAAGCTTTTGATATTCCCTAACAATTTTAAAGCAAGATGACCATCCAAGGAACAGTTTGTAACACAAAGAATCTAGCATGTGGCCTTGCATTTAGCAGTTAGTTAATATCTTAGAAATAATACATTCATAGAGAACTGTAAAATAGTCTACCAAGATCTTTCAATAAAGCCAGCACTAATTAAACATCTGTGTCAATGGCCGTTCTGAAGATATTTTTGATTTTCATAACAGGAGATTTGCTTGTGGTTTCTAGTGAGTAGAAATCAGAAATGTTGCTAGAAATTTTACAATGTGTGGGACAGCTCTCACAACAAAGAAGTATACTGTCCAAAATTTTGCTAGCGTTAGAGTTTATAAACTTGGATATATACTGATTTAGAAAAGACATTGTGGAAGAAAAGGAAGAAGGAGGCAGAAAAGAAGGAAGTGGTGGAAGTGAGGTGAAAGTCACTCAGCTGTGTCTGACCCTTTGCAATCTCATGGACTGCAGCCCTTCAGGCTGCTCTGCCCATGGAGATTTTCCAGGCAAGAATACTGAAGTGGGTAACCATGCCCTTCTCCAGGGGAATCTTCTCAACCCAGGGATCAAATGTGGGTCTCTGCCTTACAGATGGATTCTTTATTGCTGAACCACCAGGGAAGCTTGGGAGGTTGTGGGGAAGTAGGAAAATGAAGAGGAAGACGAGGGGGTGGGGGAAAAAGGAGGTGGGGAGAGAGAGAGAAGGAAGATCAGAAGAAAGAAGAGAATGGAGAAAAAGGAGGAATAGAAGGAAGAGGGAGAAGTAAGTTACTTTATTGAAATAGTAAGGAAGTAATCAAAGGCATCCTCCATTTGATTTCCAGGTTTCTTTCTTATCAATCTCTGTGTCTGAAAATATTCCAATCCAATCATGATCTAGCAGAGGTACATTATGTGATTATGTTTAAGTCATTGCAAATTAAGAAGAAAGGATGCATGTTTTCTTAGGCTATCAAAATCTCCGAGCATTAGTTAAATACACCAGAAAGCCAGCTATAATTATAATTACAGGTGGGTAAGGAAAAAAAAAATTCCAATCCCAAAAAAGGCAATGCCAAAGAATGTTCAAACTACTGCAGAATTTCACTCATCTGACATGCTAGCAAAGTAATGCTCAAAATTCTCCAAGCCCAGGCTTCAACAGTATGTGAACCAAGAACTTCCAGATGTTCAAGCTGGATTTAGAAAAGGCAGATGAACCAGAGATCAAATTACCAACATCTGTTGGGTCATCGAAAAAGCAAGAGAGTTCCAGAGAAACATATATTTCTGCTTTATTGACTACACCAGAGCCTTTGTATGGATCCCAACAAACTATGGAAAATTCTTCAAGAGATGGGAATACCAGAACACCTGACCTGCCTCCTGAGAAATGTGTATGCAGGCCAAGAAGCAACAGCTAGAACTGGACATGGAACAAGAGACTGGTTCCAAGTAGGGAAAGGAGTACGACAAGGCTGCATATTGTCATCCTACTTATTTAACTTATATGCAGAGTACATCATGCTAAATGTCGGGCTGTATGAAGTACAAGCTGAAATCAAGATTGCCAGGAGAAATATCAATAACCTCAGATATGCAGATGACACCAGCATTATGGCAGAAAGTGAAGAGAACCTAAAGAGCCTCTTGATGAAAGTGAAAGAGGAGAGTGAACAAGCTGGTTTAAAACTCAGTATTCAAAAATTGAAGATCATGGCATTTGGTCCCATCACTTCATGGCAAATAGATGGGAAAACAGTGGAAACAGTGACAGACTTTATTTTTGGGGGCTCCAAAATCATTGCAGATGGTGAGTGCAGCCATGAAATTAAAAGATTCTTGCTCATTGGAGGGAAAGCTATGATAAAATTAGACTGCATATTAAAAAGCAAAGACATTACTTTGCCAACAAAGGTCTGTCTAGTCAAGGCTGTGGTTTTTCCAGTAGTCATGTATGGATGTGAGTTGGACTATAAAGAAAGCTAAGCACCAAAGAATTGATGCTTTTGAATTGTGGTGTTGGAGAAGACTTTGAGAGTTCCTTGGACTGCAAGGAGATCCAATCAGTCCTGAATGTTCATTGGAAGGACTGATGCTGAAGCTGAACCTCCAATACTTTGGCTACCTAATTTGAAGAACTGACTCACTAGAAAAGACCCTGATGCTGTGAAAGATTGAAGGCAGAAGGAGAAGGGGATGATGGAGGATGAGATTGTTGGATGGCATCACCGACTCGATGGACATGAGTTTGAGTAAGTTCTGGAAGTTGGTGATGGACAGGGAGGACTGGCATGTTGTAGTCTATGGGGTCATAAAGAGTCAGACACAAATGAGTGACTGAACTGAACTGAAGGAAAAAATTTCCCAGTGATTATAAGGCAGTGTTGGATTTATGGATAAATAATAAGAAAGTGCTCAGATTTGGGCATATTTGGAATTTCTTGAGTTCTGAATATTCTTTCCCATGTAATTAATGTGACTGATAATCTTACTGAATGAATTAAACTTTGGTGATGAATCAGTAATTTATGTCATACTGCATTAATTGTTTATATTGTGACAGTTTCCTGTAAAAGAAAAATGAAAATAGAAGTTCTGTTTTTGTCTGAGAGCAACTGTTAGTAGCACCAGTCCCTGGTGGCTCAGTGTCAAAGAATCTGCCTGCCAATGCAGGAGATGTGGGTTCAATCCCTGAGTCAGGAAGATTCCCCTGGAGAAGGAAATGACAACCCTCTCCAGTATTCTTGCCTGAGAAATTCCATGGATAGAGGAGCCCGGTGGGAGGATAGAGAAGTACAGGGTGGATACCAGGTGGATACCTTCCCAGGTGCAGAGAGGATAGAGGAATACAGGTGGTCACAAAGAGTTGGACACGGCTTAAAGATTAAACAACAACAACAAAAACAGCTGCTACTTGGTTAACGTATTATTTTAAAACAACAGAAACAATTGTATGAGAGTTTGTCTGAGATAATATAGGGTTTTCATAGAAAAACTATCATTTTCATATTAATTCTATTTTATAGCAATAAAACTGTTCTAGGCAATTTGAATAAATTTAAAATCTAAATTCAAGATATCCTATGATCATTATGTTAATGTTATGGAGAATAAATTGAGCACTTCAAATTATTGGATACAATGAATTTTATTAAGTTACTGAGGGTTATATAAGGCCAAATTGAGTTTTTGTTTATTATCTTAATTTTATTCTATGTACATTTTTATAAAATATATTTAAAGATATTTAAGTTAATTTCATCTTTAGAAAGAAGCTTTTAACAAGATTGGCTTCAAAATAAAAATGATTATATATTTGCAGGCTTAGAATTTTTTTAAGCTACTGTGACTTTTATTTTTTTTTTCCATTTATTTTTATTAGTTGGAGGCTAATTACTTTACAGTATTATAGTGGTTTTTGCCATACATTGACATGAATCAGCCATGGATTTACATGTGTTCCCCATCCCAATCCCCCCTCCTACCTCCCTCTCCATCCCATCCTTCTGGGTCTTCTCATTGCACCAGCCCTGAGCACTTGTCTCATGCATCCAACCTGGGCTGGTGATCTGTTTCACCTTTGATAGTATACTTGTTTCAGTGCTGTTCTCTCAATACATCCCACCCTCGCCTTCTCCCACAGAGTCTAAAAGTCTGTTCTGTACATCTGTATCTCTTTTTCTGTTTTGCATATAGGGTTATCGTTAGAATTTTTTCTTTAAATTATAGTATAATTCTTTTTCATATAATTATAATTTAAGATCTCTATAATTACAAATTATGGATGTATCATCATATTCAAAGTACACATGAAGATTACCCAATATTCTCTTCCTTAATTCATATACCATCACCTATCTTCACAAATACAGTGAAGTAGCATACAGAAGCATATTTTTTTTCTTTTTTTTAGACAGGCAAAACTCCTGTTTGCCTGATAACATTAATTTGTTCTGTTAAACACACTCTTTCTAATTATTATGCAGAAAATTGATAAATAAAAACTGAGAATTTCTGATAATTAGAGGCAAATAAATATTATATTTTAAACTATAAGCTTAAAATTGTTGTTGAATTGCTAAGTCGCGTCTGACTCTTTTGTGACCCCATGGACTGTAACCCAATAGGCTTCTCTGTGCATGGGATTTCCCAGGCAAGAATACTGGAATGGGTAACCATTTCCTTTTCCAGGGGATCTTCCCAACCCAGGGATCAAATCCATATCTCCTGCTTGGCAGGTGTCTCCTTTACTGAACCACCTGGGAAGCCCCAGACTTAACATAGAAAAAAAATGCTATTACCTTTTTAGCTATAAAAAATACATAAATATATCATTTTTTAAAAATCTTGGAAGAGAATGACCAGGGCTAGCGAACTCAGTAAAACTAAAAAGTTACTGGTGCCAACATTTGCAATCCAAAAAAAGAAGCCATGAATCAATGTCTAGATAATCCTTTACTGTTTTTTGTTTTGTTTTCTCTTTCTATCCTTTTTACAGAAATTAAAACACTGTGTCTGCCTTCAGTGATTAAGTCTAGCATTAGTTAGGGTCGTGACTTAAGGTCATAGAATGATTTGGTATTTATCCCCTGTACAATATGCACCTTAATTGCTGGGGAAAAGGAATAATCCAAACTATCTATTTTGTGCCAATCTGCCTACCAAATGGCATCGTTATTTTTTGAAACTGGTTGATAAATATCAACAGGCAGCAAGAATTAACAATGAAAAGTTAGAAAAGGAAAGTAAAAAATAACTATCCTTAAATTGGTAGGAAAGCACAGTGAATCCTTTCAACCTCTCTGGTAGTTTTTCTCTCTTTCTCTATCCAACTGCCATATGATGGGAGTGTGATTATGACATATCAGTGGAGCTAAAAGTACAGGATTATGTAGTACTGCACCAAGGTAGAATTTCTTGTGGACTATGTGGGTTTCACAGCTATTTAGATTTTGAAGTTGTATTTAATTACTATAAAATGTCCAACTTCAGTGTAATCTTTGGATTCTCAGAAATATGAGTTCTCAATTTGCTATTAGACATATTAGTTGGTTCTTTTTTGTTGTTGTTGTTCTGTAAAATTAATCACTACGTGAGCCTGTGCCAATCCTAATAACCTTTTCTCTCTTTGTGTGGGTGTATTTGTGTCTGTGTAGGAGATTTATTTTAATGCTTTTTAGTGAAAGAAATTTGAAATAATTTTACCTATTTAACATTAGCATTTTTCCAGTTTTAATGAGATATAACTGTTATCCAGCACTGTATAAGTTTAAGGTGCATAGCATAATGATTTGACATACATTCATGAAGTGATTATCACAATAATTTTAGTGAACATCCATCATATCATATAGATACAAAATTAAGGAAATAGAAATTTTTGTGTGTGATGAAAATTCTCTGGATTTACTCTCAACAACTTTTGTATATAACATATAGCAGTGTTAACTATGCTTATCATGTTGTTCATCACATCTCTAATATCTAGTAATTATCTCTCTAGTAATTATTTATCTTTTAACTGAAAGTTGGTAGTCCTTTTTTGATTGTCTTCATCCAATTCCTCTTCCCATTACCACCAATTTAGTCTTTTTTGATGTGGTAATTTTAGTAGCTTTACATAATAAGAAAATTTATACTGCTAGTGTTCAGTGCAGTTCTGTCTGACTCTTTGCGACCCCATGCACTGCAGGACGCCAGGCTTCCCTGTCCATCACCAAATGCTGGAGTCTACCCAAAACCATGTCCATTGAGTCAGTGATGCCATCCAACCATCTCATCCTCTGTCATCCCCTTCTCCTCCTGCCTTCAATCTTTCCCAGCATCAGGGTCTTTTCAAATGAGTCAGCTCTTCGCATCAGGTGATCAAAGTATTGGAGTTTCAGCTTCAGCATCAGTTGGTCCAATGAACACCCAGGACTGATCTTTAAGATGGACTGGTTGGATCTCCTTGCAGTCCAAAGGACTCTCAAGAGTCTTCTCCAACACCATAGTTCAAAAGCATCAATTCTTTGGTGCTCAGCTTTCTTCACAGTCCAACTCTCACATCCATACATGACCACTGGAAAAACCATAGCCTTGACCAGACGTACCTTTGCTGGCAAAGTAATGTCTCTGCTTTTTAATATGCTATCAAGGTTGGTCATAACTTTCCTTCCAAGGAGTAAGCGTCTTTTAATTTCAAGGCTGCAATCACCATCTGCAGTGATTCTGGAGCCCAGAAAAATAAAGTCAGCAACTGTTTCCCCATCTATTTGCCATGAAGTGATGGGACCAGATGCCATGATCTTAGTTTTCTGAATGTTGAGCTTTAAGCCAACTTTTTCACTCTCCTCTTTCACTTTCATCAAGAGGCTTTTAGTTCCTCTTCACTTCCTGCCATAAGGCTGGTGTCATCTGCATATCTGAGGTTATTGATATTTCTCCCTGCAATCTTGATTCCAGCTTGTGCTTTTTACAGCCCAGTGTTTCTCGTGATGTACTCTGCATATAAGTTAAATAAGCAGGGTGACAATATACAGCCTGGACGTACTCCTTTTCATATTTGGAACCAGTCTGTTGTTCCATATCCAGTTCTAACTGTTGCTTCCTGACCTACATACAGGTTTCTCAAGAGGTCAGGTGGTCTGGTATTCCCATCTCTTTCAGAATTGTCCACAGTTTGTGTTACGTTGGTTTATTTCTCTCCTTCAATTCTTGTCTTGTCATAACAAAGATTTGGAATGACAGAAAAATTACAGCTCAAGTAGGCAGGATTTCTTGGCTCTTATCTCTCCTTCTACCAAGGATTCAAAACAACAGACCAGTTACAGCTTAGTTACAGCTCAAGCCGACTGAACTTTTATTAAAAAGACAGTGGATGGAAAGTACACTCCTGAGTTGTTGGAGCAGGCAGACCTCAAAGGAACGTCCAAGTTTCCTCTTGGCTTCCCTTTTTATACTTTCTGTCTCCTCCTCCTGGTTCTGCAAAATAAGGCTTGTACTTGCCACCAATCCAGAAATGGAATGCAACCTGGATGTATACTTGAGGCCAATCAGAGAAGGGGGCATTTCTGGGCACATGCAACATAGGACTTTTACATATTCATTGGACATTTCTGATTGACAGTTACAAGTTATGTAACAACAGGCTCTATTGCTCATGTCTTTCCCATAATTCCATCTGTTATAATCGGATGTATGTATATATAGAATATTTATGAACCATTAATGAGCTCCTGGGTGCCTAAGGTTACCTGAGGACACAGCTGTGCTGGAGAAGTCCCTGTGGTTAGTTTGTATCCACTGTGTACCTAGAGTGCACGGGCAAGAGTTAAAAGAGTCTCTGTGGTTATTTTTGAAGTATATCTGTGAGCTCTCCTGGGCATGTCTGGGGAGGGGTTTAAGATCAGCTTGCATCCTTTTTGGCCAGACCACCCAAAAGAATTTGTTGCTCATTCCAAACTTCCAACCTAACAATAGAAAAAAAAAATTTTTAGAAAGGTATAAAGAGACAACAATCTAATACAATAAATTTAAGTACAGACATACCATGTTTTCAGGTGCTTTAATTTGTTGATTGCACTTCACAAATGCTTTGTGTTTTATAAATTGAATGTTTGTTGTAACCCTTAAGCAAATCTATGGACACTATTTTACAGGAAAAGTGTTTGCTCACTTCATGTCTCTGTGTCATGTCTTGGTAATTCTTTCAGTATTTTACACGTTTTCTTATCATTTGTTATGATCTTTGAACTTCTGTTATGATCAGACTTCCCTGGTGGCTCAGATGGTAAAGTGTCTTCCTGCAATGCTGGAAACCTGGGTTCAGTCCCTGGGTTGGGAAGATCTGGAGAAGGAAATGACAACCCACTCCAGTATTCTTGCCTGAAAACTCCCATGGAAGGAGGAGCCTGGTAGGCTACAGTCCATGGGGTTGCAAAGAGTCGGATACAACTGAGCGACTTCACTTTCACTTTCATGAACAGTGATCTCCCAAGCCTCTAAAGGGTGTGCTGCACAGCCAAATGATACCACTTCCACTTTTGGCCTCTGAAAGTTTCTCCTAGAAAATGACTTTCTGTTGTTTTAAGTACCCGTTTATGCTGGGTTTTTTATAGCATCCATAGGAAACTGATCAATCTTTCTTCTTCACCAATTTTCTTTCTGCTTTCATTTTTGTAAATGTTGTTGCTCCCTAGAAAGTTTAACTGAAACTTCACTATATAAACTTTCCAGTTTCTAATTTCCATACATAGACTTCTCAGGTTAAGCTTTTCTTTAGTGTGTAGCAGCAATTTGGACCATTCTAGCTCACTTTACTCATTCTAGCTCAGGAATTACTAAGGATTTTAAACTTTAAATAATTGAACTTTGGTTAGCATGTTATTAATAACTGAGAATACTTAAGTAATTTCTGTGTTGGAAATGTTTTTAACTTAAATTTTTGCCTTCATGTACAATGGATTCTCTTTCTCACATGTAATAAGCATTTGTTTTTCAAGAAGAAAATAATTTTGGCACTTCCATTGATTTTCCGAATGGTGTATATCTTCTGCCAACATCTGGATATGTCAAATCCTGCTCTTGCTGTTTTAATGTTTTCCAATAAATGTGTCACTTCTTTAACTGTGCTAGTGCCTGTTCACTATGAATTTGTTGTCTTCTTTATACGTCCACTGAAAAGTGTAATTCCATCAGGTACCTTTATCTACCTTTTCAACATATTCTTCACCTTGCAAAAATATCTAGTATTTATTAGGTCGTAAAAAATGCATTTGGGAAAATAAGTAAATAAGTACATTTGGGTTTGAATTCGCTTGCCTTCATAAAAGATCTTGGCTTGGCTTAAAAACTCACAAATAATGTTCACTTTAAACACATGAATGTTTCATATATTTCAACAATACCTTTTGGAAATTGCTTTGTGAAATTTTATGATTGTTCTTGATAGAGAAAACTAATTTTCCTCACCCTGATTTGAATAATTATAGTCCATTTTACTTACTAATGTAATTCAAAAGTATGTAAACAAAGGATTCTCTTAGATTTCAAAATTAATTCAGTTCAGTTCAGCTTAGTCTTTCAGTCGTGTCTGACTCTTTGCGACCCCATGAACTGCAGGACGCCAGGCCTCCCTGTCCATCACCAATTCCTGGAGTCCACCCAAACCCATGTCCATTGAGTTGGTGATGCCATCCAGCCATCTCCTCCTCTGTCATCCCCTTCTCCTCATGCCCTCAATCTTTCCCAGCATCAGGGTCTTTACAAATGATTCAGCTCTTCACATAAGGTGGCAAAAGTATTGGAGTTTCAGCTTCAACATCAGTCCTTCCAGTGAACACCCAGGACTGATCTGCTTTATGATGGACTGGTTGGATCTCCTTGCAGTCCAAGGGACTCTCAAGAGTCTTCTCCAACACCACAGTTCAAAAGCACCAATTCTTCTGTGCTCAGCCTTCTTTACAGTCCAACTCTCACATCCATACATAACTACTGGAAATACCATAGCCTTGACTAGATGGACCTTTGTTGGCAAAGTAATATCTCTCCTTTCTAATATGCCATCATATTAGATGGCATAAAGGTTGGTCATAACTTTCCTTCCAGGAGTAAGGGTCTTTTAAGTTCATGGCTGCAATCAACATCTGCAGTGATTTTGGAGCCCAGAAAAATAAAGTCAGCAACTGTTTCCACTGTTCCTCATCTATTTCCCATGAAGTGATGGGACCAGATGCCATGATCTTAGTTTTCTGAATGTTGAGCCTTAAGCCAACTTTTTCACTCTCCTCTTTCACTTTCATCAAGAGGCTCTTTAGTTCTTCTTCACTTCCTGCCATAAGGCTGGTGTCATCTACATATCTGAGGTTATTGATATTTCTCCCTGCAATCTTGATTCCAGCTTGTGCTTCTTCCAGCCCAGCGTTTCTCATGATGTACTCTACATATAAGTTAAATAAGCAGGGTGACAATATACAGCCTGGACGTAATCCTTTTCCTATTTGGAACCAGTCTGTTGTTCCATATCCAGTTCTAACTGTTGCTTCCTAACCTGCACACAGATTTCTCTGGAGGCAGGTCAGGTGGTCTGATATTCCCATCTCTTTCAGAATGTTCCACAGTTTATTGTGATCCACACAGTCGAAGGCTTTGGCGTAGTCAATAAAGCAGAAATAGATGTTTTTCTGGAACTCTCTTGCTTTTTCAGTGATCCAGTGGATGTTGCCAATTTAATCTCTGGTTCCTTTGCCTTTTCTAAAACCATCTCGAACATCTGGAAGTTCACAGTTCAGGTATTGCTGAAGCATGGTTTGGAGAATTTTAAGCATTGCCTTACTGGCGTGTGAGATGAGTGCAATTGTGCAGTAATTTGGCATTCTTTGGCATTGCCTTTCTTTGGGATTGGAATGAAAACTGACCTTTTCCCATCCTGTGGCCTCTGCTGAGTTTTCCAGATTTGCTGGCATATTGAGTGCAGCACTTCCACAGCATCATTTTTCAGGACTTGAAATAGCTCAACTGGATTCCATCACCTCCACTAGCTTTGTTCGTAGTAATGCTTCCTAATGCCCACTTGACTTCACATTCCATGATGTCTGGCTCTACATGAGGGATCACACCATTGGGCTTTAATAAATTTTCAATCTATGGGTATATCAAATCATATCAACAAGTATTTATTAATTAAAGTTCACTTTTTCAAAATTAATAATTTGTTATAGTGATATTGATTTTATTGTATTTTTCTTTCAGATAGATGTGTAACATTTTCACTTTTGAAGGTATATCTACTATGGAATGAGAGGGAAAGTGGGCCTTAGAAATCATCACAAAACTAGTGGAGGTGATAGAATTCCATTGAGCTATTTCAAATCCTAAAAGATGATGCTGTGAAAGTGCTGCAATCAAAATGCCAGCAAATTTGGAAGATTCAGCAGGACTGGAAGAAGTCAGTTTTCATTCCAATTGCAAAATAGGCAATGCCTAAGAATGTTCAAACTACTGCACAGTTTTACTCATATCACACGCTAGCAAAGTAATACTCAAAATCCTTCAAGCCAGGCTTCAATAGTACGTGAACCATGAACTTCCAGATGTTCAAGCTGGATTTAGAAAAGGCAAAAGAACCAGAGATCAATTTGCCAACATCCACTGAATCTTAGAAAAAGCACGAGTGTTCCAGAAAAACGTCTACTTCTGCTTTGTTGACTATGCCAAAGCCTTTGACTGTGTGGACCACAAACTGTGGAAAATTCTTAAAGAGATGAGAATACCAGACCATCTGACCTACCTCTTGAGAAACTTGTATGCAGGTCAAGAAACAACAGTTACAACTGGACATGGAACAACAGACTGGCTCCAAATCGGGAAAGGAGTATGTCAAGGCTGTATATTGTCACCCTACTTATTTAACTTATATGTAGAGTACATCATGCGAAATGTTGGGCTGGATGAAGCACAGCCTGGAATCAAGGTTTCTGGGAGAAATATAAAAAATCTCAGATATGCAGGTGACACCACCCTTATGGCAGAAAACGAAGAAGAACTAAAGAACCTCTTAATGAAAGAGAAAGAGGAGATTGAACAAGCTGGTTTAAAACTCTGCATTCAAAAAATGAAGATCATGGCATCCAATCCCATCACTTCACAGCAAATGGATGGGAAAACAATGGAAAAATTGAGAGACTTTATTTTCTTGGGCTCCAAAATCACTGCAGATGGTGATTGCAGCCATGAAATTAAGTGATGCTTGCTCCTTGTGAGGACAGCTATAACAAACCTAGACAGCATATTAAAAGCAGACAGATTACTTTGCTGACAAAGGTCCATCTAGTCAAAGACATGGTTTTTCCAGATGCCTTTGAAATGTGGTGTTGGAGAAGACTCTTGAGAGTCCATTGGACTGCAAGGAGATCCAACCTGTCCATCCTCAAGGAAATCAGTCCTGAATGTTCATTGGAAGGACTGATGCTGAAGCTGAAGCTCCAATACTTTGGCCATCTGATGCTAATAACTGACTCATTGGAAAAGACCCTGATGCCGGGGATTATTGAAGCGGGGAGGAGAAGGGGACTACAGAGGATCAGATGTTTGGATGGTATCACCAACTTGATGGACATGAGTTTGAGTAAGCTCAGGTGGTTGGTGATGAACAGGGAAGCCTTCCCTAACAGGGAAGACTGCAGCCTAGCTGCAGTCTATGGGGTCACAAAGAGTCGGATACTTCTGAGTGACTGAATTGAACTGAACTACTATGTTTTACATAACGATCACTTTTTTTTTGTTTCTTGAATTAGGACACATTTATAAATATACCTCTCAAAAATTGATTTTTTAAATTGCATTGCATTACAGGGCTCTTTGCAGCTTTTTCTTATTTTATTAATCTTCATATCATTTTGATTTTAGTTTTTTCTTTCTACCGTTTTTTTTCTTTATGTCTAACCATATATTTCATAAACAACTTATTTTCTTCCATTCTATTGAAATTGATTTTTATTTTTCCTAAAATATTATGTTCAATCATGAATTGAAAAGTAATTTTCAAACTAAGTAATCTTAACACTTTGGCCACCTTTCCTTTTACTTGTCTTTTTCTGAAATTTTAGATTGGCACTAACATTAGATATTATTTCCTGACAAGTAGATGTAGTTGTCATAAAAGTGAAATTCTTTCCAAATTAATATTTGTCAACCATAGCATGTTTGGATTGTCTTTTTCTCATCAAGTTCAGCCCTCACAATAAGAAGGCTTGTCTTTCTAGAACCACTGCACTAAGATGAGTTTATGTTTCCCAAACCAATCCCCAGTTCCAGCAAAAGTTCTCCCAGGACACCTTTCATTCAGTACAACTTTATTGCATGATAATGGTGACTCACTTATTTCAACCATTTTGCTGCATTTCTGATAGTGAAATAGAGTGAATGCAGATATTTATTGGAAGCTGAAGGAGACTTTAGGCAGGGTGTCCCTTATATAGTAAAAATACATTGAAGGCATATTTATTTAAGTGTATGCAATATTTATGAATTAAATTCAAAATAATGTAATGACCTGTTTTACTAAGTGGAAAAAAATGACTTTGATTCAATTTGTTAAACGTTAAAAGTAGTAGCGTGTTCCTCCAGTTGACAGGGATAAAAAGCCCATCCTGCAGTGAGTTTTGAAGTTTAGATTGCATAATTTGCCTTTAGAACCTAATATAGTAGCATTAATACCTCCCACTTTTTCCAGGCTAAGACCATTGTCTCTCATTAGCTATTAGTTTCTCTCTCTTTGTGTCTGTTATTTAATTGCTAAGTCGTGTCTGACTCTTTTGTGACCCCATGAACTGTAACCTGTCACGCTTCTCTGTACATGGAATTTCTCAGACAAGAATACTGGAGTGGGTTGCCATTTCCTCCTCTGGAGGATATTCCTGGCCCAGGAGGCAAACCAATGTCTTCTGCATTGCAGGCAGATTCTTTATCACTGAGGCACTGGGGAACACCTGTGTCTGTATCTAGATATCCATAATCTATATCTGTTGGGAAGAGGAGAGAGTCAGCTTAATGAGAAAAATATGTGTGTGTGTATGATTGCTTAATCAATAAACATTTATTGATAACAAACCAAGCTATTAAAAAAGTTGATATTTATCTAAGGTGTATGTAATTCATTTAGTGCAGTGGGGTATTTCCAAGTGGAATAATATTCCCAGGCATTAAATAATGAGTTACAGTTCTCATACTTTCTCAAGGTTTTTTTTTGAGGTTGGTGTTATTCAAAGCACCACTAGGGATGAATACACTTTGTTCACAGAAACAGTGCGAAAGTAGTTTTCTGATAATTTTCATCATTTAACATTCCGTTTATTATGTTATAATTAATAGTCAGTAACTTCAATTCTTGGAAGCATAAGAAATTCAAGTTAGAAGAGTGCTTTGAGGTCATCTGATCCAATCCATTCATTTTACCACTAAGGAAAATAAAACCCTTTCTTTCATTTAATTGCAGAACAGCTGAGAATTAAGGTCAAAGACTTTATAAGATTCCTTTAACAGCACTCCTACATAAATTGCTATGCTTTTATTCTATAATTCTTTAACTTCTCAACTTTCTTCCTCATTAGTTTTTCTTTTGTTTCCTCCTCCCACACTATTTTCAGGACTTCCCACAGTGCTGTTTTATGAGTCTAGAGTAGCCTTATGCTTCAAATTTATTCCCCAAGATCCTGTTTTTTCCTTTTTTTTCTTACCAATGCCATATTAACAGAGATGCAACAGAAAAAAAAAATTGAAGTGCATTTATTCTATAGTATTTTAACAATGGTTTGATTAAATATAAGTCACATTTCCAAATAATGTTCATGTAAAATATAGAATAACTTGGTATAAACTCATCATGAAAGGAATACTCAAGTCTTTTTTGGTAACTCTATATATTATGATCTTGGCTATACTGGTCAATTGGTGTTTAAATAATTTTGTATATATTAAAAAATGAAAAGTATTATTTAGAGTTAAAGGTTTATTTTTAAAATAAGAATTATATATTTTGGTGTGACATTATAATAAACCTGAGTTATCGATAAAATACATATTGAAATAAATATCATTTAAATTTCTTTGCCTATGTCATTATTAATAGGATATGTTAATTTTATGGTTATAATTTCTAAGTCTTTGTACTAATACATGTAAAGAATCTTGGACAGAAGTTTACATATTCTGCCTGTCAGGGATTTAGATAAATTTATCACAATACTCTAGCTTGGCCTGTGAGAATATAGAGACAACCACAAGATGTTAGTGGATTAAGGGTTTCTCCCTATGATTATGAATGTTCCCTCACCTGTGTGTAAGCAGACCATTTCAATTCCATCTTAACCATCTAAAGGCCAAACTCAATCCTTTTACTAATTTCTCTAAAAATCTACTAATCAAAATATAATGAAAAGATATTATTGAGCTAGTAGTTTCTTTAACACATTACTGTTAAAGGACACTATCACGAGCTAGTCTGTGGTATCTGGCTTGTAAATGCCACTAGATTGTGCCTCCTTTCTTCTGCCTTCTCTCTGTCATTCCTCTAATGTCACTGACTAGGATTCAAGCCTTTTTATTATTAACTTTTTCCAAGTCAGTTTATAAAATAGTTTTAGCAAAAAAGCTGAATCACAGTTAACCTAATTCTGGTACCTACCAAGACTAAAATATTTCCACCATCACCTTACAGAAAAGTCTGACATGAATCCTTAAATGAATTTCAAGTGGATAGTCAGAGCAGAGTATTCTTCTGGGTCCTACTGGAACTTCATTTTTTCTTAGGTTTCTACTAGGTTTAGTCAGTGACTTTCTTAGTGCAGAACATTTCTCTGGACTTCTATATGAGGCTTTGTACAATCTTCCTTTTGAAATAGCTCAGTAGATTTTTCAACAAATTATTTCTTAGCATTTTAACTTTATCATATACTTATTACAGATATCAATTACGAGTGGATCTGACTTCAGCTGTTTCTGTTTCCTTATGGTTTTCCTGATGATGTATCAGCTTTAATGTCTGCTTTTATCCTCTACATCACCAGCATTCTCCAAGTACTATATCAGTGAGGGGTTATTTCAGAAATCCTTTTAGCAAAATGAGTCACTTTCTGGTTGAGAAATCATCTAAAAAAATCATTCTGTCATTATGCAATATTATATATCTTTCTTTTTTATAATATTAAACAGTATTGTACTTTACTAGAGAATAGTCACATCTTACTGCTATATAATGCATGTCAAATTTTTATGCTAGTTAGAATCTAAAACATTTATATTTTCAGTGCAGTCCACTATGTTGTAAAGTTTATCAAATATTTTTTCATAACTCTAATATTGGTTAACACTTTGAAAGTACATCAGTTCAGTTCAGTTGCTCAGTTGTGTCTGACTCTTGCGACCCCATGGACTGTAGCATGCCAGGCTTCCCTGTCCATCACCATCTCCTGGAGTTTGCTCAAACTCATGCCCATCAAGTTGGTGATGCCATCCAACCATCTCATCCTCTTTAATCCTCTTCTCTTCCTGCCTTCAATCTTTTCCAGCATCAGGGTCTTTTCAAATGAGTCAGTTCTTCTTGTCAGGTGGTCAAAGTATTGGAGCTTCAGCATCAGTCCTTCCAATGAATATTCAGGACTGATTTCACTTTGGATTGACTGGTTTGATCTTGCAGTCCAAGGGACTCTCAAGAGTCTTCTCCAACGCCACAGTTCAAAAGCATCAATTCTTAGGTGATCAGCTTTCTTATAGTCCAACTCTCATATCCATACATGACTACTGGAAAAACTATAGCTTTGACTAGATGGACCTTTGTTGCTAATGCCTCTGCTTTTTAATATGCTGTCTAGGTTGGTCATAGCTTTCCTCCCAAGGAGCTAGCATGATTTAATTTCATGGCTGCAGTCACCATCTGCAGTGATTTTTGGAGCCCCCAAAAATAAAGTCTGCTATTGTTTCCCCATCTATTTGCCAAGAAGAATGGGACTGTATGCAATTATCTTAGTTTTTTGAATGTTGAGTTTTTAGCCAACTTTTTCACTCTTCTTGAAAGTACATAGTACTTTAAAACAATCACTTGAAATTACATAGTATTAAATTTTTGAAACATATTTTCATATTTAACTTGTATTTTGTCTAACCTGTTGAAGCTATCTAATCAAAGTCATGAGTAACCTAAGTGTTCTTAAATCCGAAGGGCAAAATTCAATTTCTATTTTGCTTGTTTTATTTTGCTTTAATTTTTGCTTGAGCATCAGTAAAATGTTCTGATCATTCTTTCATCTATGGAATATCATTTGTCCTTGTATTCCATGGTATCTATGGAATATCACTTACCCTTGTATTCCATGGTATCTCATCTTTGTTATCTTTTCTTCCTACTATCTTGGCTACTTTTGGTAATTCTTTGAGGTCTACATTTCCCTTGTGCTGTGCCTGGTCACTCAGTCATGTCTGATTGTGACCCCATGGACTGTAGCCCATTCCCCCAGGCTCCTCTGTCCATGGGGATTCTCCAAGCAAGAATACTGGAGTGGGTTGCCATGCCCTCCTCCAGGGGATCTTCCCTACCCAAGGATCGAGCCTAGGTCTCCCACATTGCAGGCAGATTTTTTATCATGTGAGCCAGCAGGAAAGCACAAAGAGAGGGCAGGATTTGAACCCGTGCAAGGACACCCCAGTGGATTTCTAGTCTATCACCTTAACCCCTTGGCCACCATTACACCCATTTCCCTGAGACAAGCCTTTATCATGGAAAGCAATCAAGTTTAACTTGTCATCTTCATTTCTAACTCTAATGACTTTCCAGGCATATCACCTGCTTTCTTTTTCTCAATTACCATCCATATTCTTGAGTCTTCTGTTTGTCTATCTCAAAGACATTAAAGCCCAACATACTCCAAATAAAATAATTACCTCCCTGGGAATATCTGTGTCTTTTTTACTACAACATACTCTGTACAAAATGCTTTCATTCATGTATGAGCCTCAAATATCCGTGAACCTGGGGCTTCCTTAGTCACTCAGACAGTATAAAATCAGCCTGCAGTGCAGGAGACCTGGGTTTGATCCCTGGGTGAGGAAGATCTCCTGGAGAAAGGAATGGCTACCCACTCCAGTATTCTTGCCTGGAGAATTCCATGAATAGGGGAGCCTGGCAGGCTGCAGAGGCCATGGGGTTGCAAATAGTCAGACACGACTGAGCGACTAACACAAACCCATCCATAAACGTAGAAGTTATTAGAATTTTTCTTTCTTTCTACAAAATTAATTTACCAATTCAAGACTATTTACCTCATAATTATATTTCACATATGTTAATTTTTTATGTTATAACCAAAATATATTTAGTAGAGTCAACTATAAATGGACACTTCTATAAATGCTCCTACTACTGTCCTCACTTTGATTCTTTCTTTCTCTGATTTCATTATTTTCTACTTTGCTCTCCTGTGTTAACAACTTCTGACTGGTATAATATCACTATGTAGTTACATTTTGACCTTCAGTCAGAAACCCTTTCCGTCAAAACCCATTGTTATCTCTATATGGTGAGAAGTTGCCTTTTTAGCTTATCTAAATATTGTCTTAAATATGTATTTATGGAGATCTAAATGTTCTTCTCTTATAGCAATCAATCAAAAAGTAAATGATGTTATTGAGAGATCCTGTTCAATATATCATAGCCATCATGTATTATTGAATATCTTCTTTATGTTTCTTGAAGTTTAATACAGTTATTTCACTTATTTATGTTCAGATATTGAGATATTAGGAGGAGATTCTTATTGGTTCAGTAGCTTTTGTGTGTTTGTGTGTGCATGAAGAAATGAAGAAGCCATCTTCTATAAATTACTATTTCTCTTAAAGAGGTCTAACCTATATCCATCTAAGCCTACAGGTATTTATTGGGTATATCGGTCACTATAAAAGCCTCTGGAATATAGTATTAAGAAACACACACATGTACACACAATAAAATTCTCTTTTCCTGGAGCTTACTGTCAAGTAAGAATGATGAGGAGATATGGAAAATAGTTAATAACAGAAAGAGAAGAGTCTCATATAGTATGTAGAATGTAATGCATGATACAATGAAAAATAAATCAAAAGCTGAAATGGAGAGTATAGAGGACACATTTTTAAAAAGATTGCCAGGAAAAACTAACCAGCTTTAACAAAAGCCTGATGGCAAAGATGCCTATCATAGGACTTTCTAGGCAAAAACACTGATGCCAGGAAAAAAAGAAACAACAACAACAACAAAACAGGTACACTGGAAGTTCAAGGAAAATCAGGAATACCTGAGACTAGAACAGACTGAATGAGATAGTATGAAAAAGAGAGCATATGGGGTCCTGGGGTTGTTATGTAGTTTCTTGTTGCCTTTACTCTGAATGAGTTGAGTTGGGAAGCAGAGCAAGCATGGCCTGCCAAATTTTATAATTACATGCCTTGAAAATAGGAACCAAGAATATTATTACGAAGATTAAAATGAAGGTCATTAGGTAATATATCAGGAGGCAAACAATGGAAAGTCAGATCATAGTGGTGTTGGTGAAAGAGAGAAGAGAGAACCAGACCAGAAAAGGATTGGAATTAGGGCATTAGAACTGAGCAGAAAGTCTTGGCATCATGTTGGTGATGGCCATAAGTCGATGTCATGGGCATTTTATGATTTGTGCCACAAACCAAGCGTGGGCTTTAGGAGGGAGTGGGAAAGGAAACCAGATGGTTTCAAATGAAATTTGAAACTAATTTCTGTACTAGTGTGCAAGCTGTTTACGATGACTCATACATGCAGTTTCCTAAAACACAACTTTGCTTATTGACAAATATCTTAGAACCTAATTTAATTCTACTTTATTTGCAGTGAAGGGAAGGAAATTGTTAAATAAAACTAAAGGAACAGTGTTGTAATTACACAAAGGGTTAATTTGAATCCCACCTTGCCCAAGGACAGTGTGATCTGACTGGAATTCAGGATGAGAAAAACAAGCTGAGAGATTCTATGAGCAAGACCTTGATGATGGGAAAGATTGAAGCCAAAAGGAGAAGGAGGCCTCAGAGGGTAAGATGGTTATTGAGTCAGAAACTCAATGGACATGAAGTGAAGTGTTGGTCACTCGGTCGTGCTCAACTCTTTGTGATCCCATGAACTGTAAATTGGAGCAAACTCTGGGAGATACTAGAGGATAGAGGAGCTGGCATACTACAGTCCACAAGGTTGCAAAGAGTCCAAGATGACTTCACAATTGAATCACAGCAACAATGGGCCCCTTACAGGGTTAAGAGGCATGTCTCAGAAGAATTCCAATGACCTCAGATTCTTGCATCTTTGCATAACAGAAGAGCACTCAAATCATCAACGTGAGATACTTTTTTTTGGTGTGTGATTAGCAATAATCATTTACCAGATGTGTACTTGACTATATATGTATATTACCTTGCCAAACAAATTCATATATATACTGGCTACTCTCCTACCTCTTCAGAGCAGCTTGGCTGACTCCAAGGCTTTCATCCTAGTAGATCCTGAATAAACTTTAAATTTGCAACTCTCGTGTTGTGTTTTTTTCTGTAGGTTCATGGTTTTTGTGGCAAGTTAGAGACCCAGAGCTGACTTTTCCCCTTCTTCTTAGCTCCAGGAAGACCTGGAGCCTTGGTACCACTGCTGTTTAAAAGATCAAGTTTCAATCTCCTTCTGAAATGGTTTACCTCAGATTGGGATTTGAACACATATTCTGGGACTCAAATTTAGCCAAAACCCAGTCTGGGACTTGAACCCACATGGATGGGACTCAAACCCAGTGGAAACCCACGGTACCTGGTTTCAGGACCTAATGAAGCTCTAGTTCTTGATATCTCATTGCAGAAAGAATTCAGAGACAAAGTGATAAGTAAGAAATGCATTTATTAAGATTTAGAGAAAAGCACACTCCCCAGACAGAGACTGGGCCATCGCAGAGAGCAAGTGCAGCTGCAAAATGATTTTATACACAGGGTCTATAAAAAGCATATTTCATATGCTAATGGTAAGAGGATTATTCCATCTATTTGGGGGAGTTCAGTTCAGTTGTTAAACATGTCTGACTCTTCACCACTCCATGGACAGCAGGATGCCAGGCCTCCCTGTCCATCATCAAGCTCTGGGGCTTGCTCAAACTCATGTCCATCAAGTCTGTGACGCCATCCAAACAACTCATCCTCTGTCGTACCCTTTTCCTCCTGTCTTCAATCTTTCCCAGCATCAGGGTCTTTTCCAGTGAGTCAGTTCTTTGCATCAGGTGGCCAAAGTATGGATACTTCAACTTCAGCATCAGTCCTTCCGATATATTCAGAACTGATTTCTGTTTGGATAGACTGGTTGGATCTACTTGCAGTCCAAGGGACTCTTAAGAGTTTTCTCCAACACCACAGTTTAAAAGCATCAATTCTTCAGTGCTCAGCTTTCTTTATGGTTCAACTCTCACATCCATTTGTGACGACTGGAAAAACTATAGCTTTGACTAGATGGAACTTTGTCAGCAAAATGATCTGTCAGCTTTTAAGATGCTGTCTAGATTGGTCATAGCTTTCCTCCCAAGGAACAAGCGTTATTTAATTTCATGTCTGCAATCACCATATGCAGTGATTTTGGAGCTCAAGAAAAAAAGTCTCTCACTGTTCCATTGTTTCCCCATCTATTTGCAATGAGGTGATGGGACTGGATGCCATGATCTTCATTTTTTGAATGTAGAGTTTTAAACCAGCTTGTTCACTCTCCTCCTCTCTCACTTTCATCAAGACGCTCTTCAGTTCTTCACTTTCTGCCATAAGAGTGGTGTCATCTGCATATCTGAGGTATTGATATTTCTCCTGGCAACTTTGATTCCTGGTTGTGCTTCATCCAGCCTGACATTTCGCATGATGTACTCTGGTCAGATTAAAGAAATATTTAAGGCATAGCTTTAGAGGGAGTGCAAGGTCCTTCTTCATGGTAATATTTATCCTTCAAATGTTGGAATCTGGGACTGTGAATGCATTCTGATGTGTGAAATAAGCATTGGATTGAATTCTCATTGTGATATTTAATACCAGATTTCTGCTTCTTAGCTTTCAAATTTTTATAGTTGAATGAATTCAGTAGCACCTTGGTTGGCTTTTATTTGTCATACCTCTGGAAGATTAATGTCTTTTAGCAATGACTCCAGTCTGTATCTCCTTTGAGGTAATTATGGTAATTCCTTGAGTTAATTGAGGTAATTCCTTGCCTATGGCTGTTGTAGTTCTCCTTGGCTTTACAAATCATATAAATATATTAGAAGATAATGTAGATATTTACAGTTATCAATATATATATCTTTATTTAGGGAGAGAGAAGAAAAAAGGATATCAATAATTCTAGAATATGGATTTGTGACTGTACAGGATAACGAGACTAAGCCTCATGGAAAAAGTGGTATTTGAGCAAAGATTGATGAAGGGGAGGGAATTTAAAAATTTGTTAAGTGGGTAAGTAGATATCTGGAAACAAAATCTTTCCAATAAAGGGGCAGTTAAACTAAAAATCCAGGGCAGGAATGTTTTTCACATTTGAAGTCTAGCATGTTCAGAATGGAGTATGTTCAGTAAGACCAGTATGTTCAGAATGGAGTAAGCAAGAGAAGAGTAGTAAAAAGAGATATCAGTTTCTGTAGCACCTTGTAGATCATTTTAAGTAGTTAGGATTTTATTTTCAATAAAATGCAAAGTCATCAGAAGGTATTAGGTAGAGGAGACTAGATTTGTTTTTTGTTTTCTTGTTTTAATTTTCACTTGAGAGACTGTTGCTTCTTTTTGTAAATCTTAAGCATTTTCCCATATTAGATATAATTTCTAATGTTTTGGTTCCTTTGTAAATAATTTTTCCTTATATGAATTCTGATTAATACTAAGAAGTTGAAAATAACCTAAATAAGAAATGATTGATTAAATTATGGTTGGTTGTGAAACAATATCTGGAGTGTAATGGCTCAGAGGTTAAAGTGTCTGCCTGCAATGCAGGAAACCGGGGTTCAATCCCTGGGTCGGGAAGATCCCCTGGAGAAGGAAATGGCAACCCACTCCAGTATTCTTGCCTGGAGAATCCCATGGACAGAGGAGCCTGATGGGCTACAGTCCATGGGGTCACAAAGAGTCGTACACGACTGAGCGACTTCATTTCATTTCATTTCAATGTTATTTAAAAAATAATAACAATAGCATACCTGAATTAGAGAATGAGTTGTGCTTAATAGCAAGAAATTTGTAGGCATTATATATACTTTTAAACACTAATGTCCACCTTTAAACACTGCTCTTTTCTCACTAACCAACTTCTGAAACCTCCTGTTCCACAGTATCTATTTATAAAATGTGTGGAATGATGGATATTAATATATGCATAAACTCATTAACACAGTACTTGTCATAAGAATTTAGCACTAAGAGTTTGCCCTTTCATAGAGCACTACACATACACATACACATTTATGCATGAATAAGACATTGGAGCATATTTTTAAAGATTAATAGTGGACTTGTAATGCCATTTGTTCTAAAAGAGAATAATGCTGTTTTTAGTTTATTGTTATGCATAAAATTAATATCAGATGGGTGATGTAATTTTGTTTTTATTTTGTTATTATTTTAGAAATTTTATTAAAGTTATTTTATATCTTTCTATCATATAGGAACAATATCAACATATGAGAGAAGCAAGAAAAAACTATTAAAAGGAATTTTTATGTCCAGAATTTTTAAAATTTAGCTGTAGTATTATAAGAAATAATAGTATGTAGTCACAGCAAAGAAAAGAAAAAGGATGATATATTTATGATAAATTAATTTTTATTGTATTCATAATTGATAATCAGTTTTATTTGTAGTTAAATTGTTAGAATTGCACTGACAAAGGGGCTGAAGTTACATGGGATATAAAAGGAATTTCTTTGATTGTTATAGCTACAAGTTCATAGAAAGCAATCAAATTTTTTCTACATCATCATTTTCTCTTTATATTCCTGACTTTTGAAGTTTGTAGGATTGTAAAAATTAACTTGCACTCAACTGCTTACAACTATTGTGCTGCAAAAGAGTTGTCCATAAATTTTATGGCTTCTCCCTTAAAAGAAAATAAGAAATAGAATTTTTATACTTTGAATCACATCACTACATCTATGTCAAGAAGAATGCTTGTCTGCTCTTAATTCATTCCTTCATAAAACATTTGATGGCAGATTATTCACTTACTTTCATACCCAGTATTTTTCTTGAAAATCACAAAAGAATAAGACAATATCTATATTCCAGATAGCTCAGCAATAGTTACCTAATTACAGTAATATTAGCAGGAGAAGGATAGGGAGAGAAAACTCAAACTTTTTCAACACTTAATATATAACAGGCATTCTGTTCAGAGATTTGCAAACATTCTTTTATGTATTCTTCATAAGTAAGTGGTGCATTACTGTTGTAAATGTGTAGATGAAGAAGCCAAAAGAATAAAGGGTAAGAACCTCCCTCAGATCACAGCACCAGTAAGTTGTGACCCTGAATTTGATAAACATATCCACTTAACAGTAAAATAGTCACTGAAAAACAAAGAGGCCATGTTTAATATACTTTGTATTGCAAAAGTCAATTCCTAGGCAGGTTGATAAGAAGTCTGGGGTCCCTGAGGAGGAGAAAGGGGTCTGGGGTTCTCAAGGAGGAGACAGGGGTCTGGAATTCCCAAGGAGGAGGAAAGGACAAACGTCTTTTTCTTTTACTACTTTCTTTAGTCTTAGTCACATGAATTTTTTTTTACTTCAAGCCTGAAACTGATGATTACACAACGAACAACTCAGTTTAAACTCTGTACTAAGGATTATATATCATCAAAAAAGCAAGAGAGTTCCAGAAAAACACCTATTTCTGCTTTATTGACTACGCCAAAGCCTTCGACTGTGTGGATCACCATAAACTGTGGAAAATTCTGAAAGAGGTGGGAATACCAGATGACCTGACCTGCCTCTTAAGAAACCTGTATGCAGGTCAGGAAGCAACAGTTAGAACTGGACATGGAACAACAGGCTGGTTCCACATAGGAAAATTGTATATTGTATATTGTCACCCTGCTTATTTAACTTCTATGCAGAGTACATCATGAGAAACACTGGGCTGGAAGAAGCACAAGCCGGAATCAAGATTGCCGGGAGAAATATCAATAACCTCAGATATGCAGATGACACTACCCTGCTTATTTAACTGTATATTGTCACCCTGCTTATTTAACTTCTATGCAGAGTACATCATGAGAAACACTGGGCTGGAAGAAGCACAAGCCGGAATCAAGATTGCCAGGAGAAATATCAATAACCTCAGATATGCAGATGACACCACCCTTATGGCAGAGAATGAAGAGGAACTAAAAAGCCTCTTGATGAAAGTGAAAGAGGAGAGTGAAAAAGTTGGCTTAAAGCTTAACATTCAGAAAACTAAGATCATGGCATCTGGTCCCATCACCTCATGGGAAATAGATGGGGAGACAGTGGAAACAGTGTCAGACTTTCTTTTTTGGGGCTCCAAAATCACTGTGGATGGTGACTGCAGCCATGAAATTAAAAGACGCTTACTCCTTGGAAGGAAAGTTATGACCAACCTAGACAGCATATTACAAAGCAGAGACATTACTTTGCCAACAAAGGTCCATCTAGTCAAGGCTATGGTTTTTCCAGTGATCATGTATGGATGTGAGAGTCGGACTGTGAAGAAAGCTGAGTGATGAAAAATTGATGCTTTTGAACTGTGGTGTTGGAGAAGACTCTTGAGAGTCCCTTGGACTGCAAGGAGATCCAACCAGTCCATCCGAAACGAGATCAGTCCTGGGTATTCATTGGAAGGACTGATGCTGAAGCTGAAACTCCAGTACTTTGGCCACCTCATGGGAAGAGTTGACTCATTGGAAAAGACCCTGATGCTGGGAGGGATTGGGGGCAGGAGGAGGAGGGACGACAGAGGATGAGATGGCTGGATAGCATCACCGACTCAATGGGCATGAGTTTGAGTAAATTCTGGGAGTTGGTGATGGACAGGGAGGCCTGGCGTGCTGTGATTCATAGGGTCACAAAGAGTCAGACACGACTGAGTGACTGAACTGAACTGAACATTATTTTTAATCTTGATTTCTCTGATTAATATTTATTATTTCTATTTTATTCTGAAAATGCAAAGTTTATATATTCTGACTCAGTATACAATGGCTCTTTCAGTTTCCTTGTGCCTAATTATGTTAACAAGGATAAAGGAGTAATTTCTAAAAAAAAAAAACCTCACAAAAGTACAAATGGTTTTAAAAGAATTTCTAGAAAAAGAATATGTTGAATATAAACCTAATAATGTAATAGATGACTTAAAAGGAGGAAATGACAGCTTTTAAAGGTCTCCTCTATATAATTATATTTATAATCAGCTATCATGTAGCCTACTTAATGATGATATAATAAACTCAGATGAGAAATTAGGCATCAATTTTGGATTTATGGATAAGGATGTTTAAATATGGATCTACATCCAATCTTCTGTAAATGAGAAGTAAGTCTTCTGTAAGGTGTGTTTCTTTGAAAAGAACTGGGGTTATAAGTCTTTATTTGCTGGTACCAGTTAAGGGATGAAGGGTGGAAAAGGCAAAAACTTCTTTCAAGTATTGATCAGCAGTGGCCACAGGACTGCAATAGGTCAGTTTTCATTCCAATCCCAAAGAAAGGCAATCCCAAAGAGTGCTCAAACTACCGCACAATTGCATCTCACACGCTAGTAAAGTGATGCTTAAAATTCTCCAAGCCAGGCTTCAGCAATACATGAACCGTGAACTTCCAGATGTTCAAGCTGATTTTAGGGAAGGTAGAGGAACCAGAGATCAAATTGCCAACATCCACTGGATCACTGAAAAAGCAAGAGAGTTCCAGAAAAACATCTACTTCTGCTTTATTGACTATGTCAAATCTTTGACTGTGTGGATCACAATAAACTGTGGAAATTCTGAAAGAGATGGGCATACCAGACCACCTGACCTGCCTCTTGAGAAACCTGTATGCAGGTCAGGAAGCAACAGTTAGAACTGGACATGGAACAACAGGCTGTTTTCACATAGGAAAAGGAGTACGTCCAGGCTGTATATTGTCACCCTGCTTGTTTAACTTCTATGCAGAGTACATCATGAGAAATGTTGGGTTTGAAGAAGCACAAGCTGGAATCAGGATTGCCAGGAGAAATATCAGTAACCTCAGATATGCAGATGACACCACCCTTATGTCAGAGTGTGAAGAGGAACTAAAAAGCCTCTTGATGAAAGTGAAAGAGGAGAGTGAAAAAGTTGGCTTGAAGCTCAACATTCAGAAAACTAAGATCATGGCATCTCGTCCCATCACTTCATGGCAAATAGATGGGGAAACAGTGGAAACAGTGGCAGACTATTTTTTGGGGCTCCAAAATCACTGCAGATGGTGACTGGACATGAATTTGAGTAAACTCTGAAGGTTGGTGATGGAAATCTCTATCTTGTGGTGTGTTAGTTTGGATTCTTCAATGACAAACAACAGATATGCACTCTATTAACATAAAAAAGTGATAATTATTAAAACGATATAATATCTCAAAAATTTAAATATACTTTAAAGAATATTATATCAGAAATGGCAAGAACCAGGGTATCAGTGGGGTCTAATTAACACACATAATTATAATTTTGAAGGATTTCTTTGCAGCATTTACAACCATCTTTTTCCTATCTTTGTGACATTACTCAAAATTCAAGTTGCAGTGAAAAATCATATGAATAACGTATCTTGGGTCAAATTTAAGCAGAGAAGCTGTTAATTGTTGCACTAGCAAGATTAGGTCCATGAAGGAAGTCTTATTTTCCAAAGTAATTTTATTGATGCTATTTCTAGAAAGGTAAAATTGGATGTTGGGAAAACAACTGTACCTGGGATTCATTTCTTGAAACCAGGTCTTCAGCACACAGTTTGAATAGATCTTTGGCTTTAGTTGTATGCTCTGTGTAATGATTATCACCCAAAATCTTACCTTCTTGGGTTCACGAGAATGGGTTTTCCTTCCTAGATATTGGGTTTTTTTTTATATAAAAAAACAATTGGCTTTGACTTCCTAATATTTTTGTATCCCCTGCAATCTCTATTTTATTATTGGTTAGTAATTATGCATAGAAAAAATAAAAACATTTACTAAATACATTTTTTTCATTTACTAGTTTATTTAATAATATTTCAATATTTTCTATTAGTCAGATACCTTGTATTAGACTCTGCAGTGAAATAAATTCTAAAAAGGCCCAGAGAAGATGTTGTTTCTAAGCTAGCTGAGAGCTTCTAAAATGCTTTTAATAATTTATAGTTATAAGCAGTATGAGGTTCATGACCTGGTACTATAAAACAAAAACAACTGATAGTTTGAGACACACTCATTTCTCTCAAAGTAAAAAGTTAATTGTTTACTAATAATTTTTAAAAATCACATCATTTTGTATATATGCCACAACTTCTTTAAGATCCTTTTATCTGATGGATATCTAGGTTGCTTCCAAGTTCTAGCTATTGTAAATAGTGCTGTAATGAACAATGGGATACATGTGTCACTTTCAATTTTGGTTTCCTCAGAGTATATGCTGGGTCATATGGTGTTTTTATTCCTAGTTTTTTAAGGAATCTATGGAATCTAGAAAAATGGTACTGAAGAATTTATTTACAGGGCAACAGTGGGGAAACAGACATAGAAAATAGATTTATGGACATGGGGAGAGGGGAGGAGAGGGTGAGATGTATGGAAAAAGTGACTCACATTACCATATGTAAAATGAATTGCCAACAGGAATTTGCTGTATGGCAAATCAATCAAGGGCTCTGTATCAATCTAGAGGGGTGGGATAGGGCGGGAGACGGGAGGGAGATTCAAAAGGGAGGGGATACATGTATACCTGTGGCTGATTCATGTTGAGGTCTGACAGAAGACAGCAAAAATCTGTAAAACAATTATCCTTCAATGAAAAATAAATAAATTTTTAAAAATCACATCTTTTTACTGTACTCAATAATAATGAGATCATAAGAATTTAAAATATATACAAATTGCCATGAGGCAAATTTTACTGCAATTTCAATATTATTTCATTGTCATTACGTAATTTATCTTTCCAAGCAGAAATATTTGAGTGTGAAAAGGAGTGCAATCACTGATTGCTCTTGGATCACAGTGAAACCAGTACTAATGCAGGAAAATAGGAAAAAGAAATATTTCTCCTCATCTTATACTATGTTTCTTTGCTTAGTAAAGACTTAAAAGAAAATTATACTTTATTGGCTTTAAAAGAGGATAAGTTTTTTATGTCATAAGATGAGAGTTGAAATAAAAGGGGCTGTGAAAAGCAAAATATCTGAAATTTAAAAGAATATTGGGATATTCAGAGAATAGAGAGCATTCTGAAAGCGAAAGTGAAAGTCACTCAGTCTTGCCCAACTCTTTGCCACCCCATGGACTTCTCCAGGCCAGAATACTGGAGTGGGTAGCCTTTCCCTTCTCCAGGGGATCTTCCCAATAGCAAGTTTAGAAATAATGATGGTAATAGAATTAGTGTTGGAGAAGAGAGGAAACTTAATGTAAAAAGCCAGTATCTGAATTTGGCTGCCTTAAACAGTTCTTATTACTATCTATTAAAAACTGTCATGGTTGGTAATATTCTTCATTTTCTCCTGTGAATATTCTTCATTTTCTCAGTCCACCAGGAAGAATTTTAAAATTCTTTTGCCATAAGCCAACTATGCGTTCTATTTGTTCTATTTAGACATTTGATGTTTATAGGTTACATCAGTTTAGTATCTGTGTTTTGTTTTTTTTTTAAACATTATAAAACTGTCAGGAATCTGAGAGACTGAGTGGACTTGAGTGTATTTTTGGTAACAAGATTTTGAGCAAACTTGGTGAAAAAATGTGGAGAGTATCCATCCTTAAGTGTTAAGCAAAGGTACTATTTGCATATGTGTCCTCCCGCATTTCTCTTCTCACAGCTTGCAATGGCAAGTTTCTTGTGAAGTCAGTGGAGGAAGGGAATCAGAAAAGTGATTGAAAGGTATTTCATGGGAGGAGATAGTGTCAACCCAAATTCACTTTTTAAAAACTGTTTTGTAAATTGCTCCCTGAGATCAATTAAAGTCTCCTGAGAATCTAGCAGGATTCCTAGCAAAGGAAAAAGCAAACAGGTGTCTGAGAATCAGTAACAGAGCACTTCCCAGAGCAAAAGGAACATGAATTATAGTAACAATAGTTTGGAATACATTTGAACATTTAAATTTAGGATAAGCTGTAGGAAATCTTATTCCACATTTGAAGAATTTTGAAAATATCAGTGGATACCTAGACATCTCTGAAAGTCCTCTGATAGAATATGACAGGATGAAAATTACACTTAAAACATAACAATTTGACTGCAGTTCAGTAGTAGATTGAACAGAGAAGCAGGGGTTGAAGGCTGAGTGAAGAATTAGAGGGTCACTCATGATTGAATCATTTTAAACTAGTGTTTCAGAGAATGAAAAATGTTCAAATACTGGCACTTTCATAAGGTTAGACCTAATGGCATTCCAGACATGATGCAATAAGGTACTAAAGTGATGTTAGTGAGAGAGAATAAAATAAGACAGATGCAAAAATGCTGCCAATTTCAAGAATATAATTTCAGTGAAGTAACAGTATATGACTTAAACTTCTTTTTGGAACACCCTAGGTATGAATAGAGCATCTATGCAAATAGTTAATATTTATTAAGTGTTCAAAATAAGCCCCACACTACTCTGTGTCCTATATGGATGAGCTCTTGGAATTATCACAACAAATATAAGAGATAGATATTTTATTACTTGTTTAGTAAATTAGGAAACATAAGGAAAGGGAGTATTTCTAACTTGCCCAAGCTAACACAGCTAGTAAGACATGAGGTTAGTCTTTGAATCCCAAGTGAATCTATAGTTCATACTTTGAATTGCTAAACTATACTATTTAGAATAATAAGTTAGTCTCCAAATTATCTATTCTACATACAGTACTAATTGCATGGGTTTGTTTGTTTGTTTTGGCAATTAAAAGAAACATTTAGGACCTAGATTATGTCCAATTGGAAAGTGGATGAAATTTTTATACATAGAAACCCTCAGATCTGACCTACAATTCTAGGACCCTAAGCCCTTAGTGGATTTTTGGTTCTTCCATTGATTTAGTAGTATTAATAATTATTCTTCAAAATGGTTACATTCTATTAATGTTTTGCTGTTCCATAGTCTCTTATATTTCTAGTTCTACCTCTTGACCAAATATATAAATGAATTAAAGTTATATTTTAATATTCATAATGGTTCCTTTGTTTACTAATGGAGAATATTTGCTTTGTAACCTAGCTTTGTTGGCCTTAACCTAAAGAAGTAGCCAGTTTATAAGCTTCAGAAAACATATCAGCAAGTCATTCTAGGATAAAATTCAGAAATCTTATTGTAAAGATGACTGACATCTCCTTCATATGGACTTTCCCAGTTGTAAAATGAATCTTTGTAAAGTATGTTTATGTTAGAATGATTACATCCCTTTAGTGGAAATTTTACTTATGCTCATTGAATTCAGTCCAGTTCAGTCACTCAGTCGTGTCCGACTCTGCGATCTCAGGGACTGCAGGACGCCAGGTCTCCCTGTCCATTATCAACTCCAGGAGTTTACTCAAACTCATGTCCATCGAGTCGGTGATGCCATCCAAACATCTCATCCTCTCTTGTCCCCTTTTCCTCCTGCCCTCAATATTTCCCAGCATCAGGGTCTTTTCAAAGGAGTCAGCTCTTCACATCAGGTGGCCAAAGTATTGGAGTTTCAGCTTTAACATCAGTCCTTCCAATGAACAGCCAGGACTGATCTCCCTTAGGATGGACTAGTTGGATCTCCTTGCACTCCAAGGGACTCTCAAGAGTCTTCTCCAACACCACAGTTCAAAAGCATCAGTTCTTAGGTGCTCAGCTTTCTTCACAGTCCAACTCTCACATCCATACATGACCACTGGAAAAACCACAGCCTTGACTAGATGGACCTTTGTTGGCACAGTAATGTCTCTGCTTTTTAATATGCTGTCTAGGTTGGTCATAACTTTCCTTCCAAAGAGTAAGCGTCTTTTAATTTCATGGCTGCAGTCACAATCTGCAGTGATTTTGGAGCCCAGAAATATAAAGTCTGCCACTGTTTCCACTGTTTCCCCATCTATTTGCCATGAAGTGATGGGACTAGATGCCATGATCTTAGTTTTCTGAATGCTGAGCTCATACTTACGCTTATATCCACCTTATATGCTAAATTAATAACTATTTGAGAAGCATTGACCATGTAGATGAGGTTAGTTCTATCACACACCTGAGGAATCTTTGCCTGTCTTCACAATAAGCATCTCATCAAGTAAGAAAAGGAATCAGGAAACCTAACATAAGTGAATGAGTGCCTCTCAGTAAGTGTTCATCGCTCAGTCGTGCCCAACGCTTTGTGACCACATAAACTGCAGCCCACCGGGCTTCTCTGTCCATTGTACTTTCCAGACAAGGATATTAGAGTGGCTCGCCATTTCCTTCTCCAGGGGATCTTCCTGACCCAGAGACTGAACCCAGGTCTCCTGTATTTCGGGAAGATTCTTTACCAACTTAGCAACCAGGGAAGCCTGCATCTCAGTAAACTATTTCTTAATTGTTTTGTGACAGTAAATTTTCCTTTAAAATCTAAAGTTTACCAACAAAAATGGCACCATATATGACAACTCACACATTTTAACTCATAAATATGATATCTTAATTGAATATTAATGATTACATTCTTGCAGTTCCAAAGATGGTTATCTTTTGTATTTTTCTTCCAATTTTGTTTCAATGAAAATCAGTATCATCATTTGTCTAAACAATTATAATGGCATCAGATCATACATATTCTCATTTGAGTTACATAGAACCTGATCACACAGGGTCTTTAAAATTAATTTAGTTAATAGCTAACTGAAGGTTTCAATAATTTAACCCATGTACCTTTATCTCTGAATTGTTGATAGTAACAGAATGACTTTTTGTGTTAATAATCATATGTGCAAAAGCACTCCAGTTGTATGTTTGAATGAGATTGGAGAAAATAAGTGATTTCTTTTTGAATCTCCTTGCTAAAAGACTTCAATATGTCCAGCAAAATAAAGGGTTATGTTACTAAAAATGATGGAGGGAAAGAGGTAATGGGGAAAACTCTCAGTCCCAACCAGAATTGTAGTACAACACAGAGAGAATTAATAGAGCCATAAACATGTGCTTTGAACAAGATAACACCTCACCAACTCGCCTCTAGTTCTCTGCCTATTATTTTCTGTCTCTGTCTTTCTCTTTCTCTCCCTGACTGTCTCTCTCTCTCTGTGTATTCATGCATGCTAAGTTGCTTCAGTCATGACCAACTCTGTGTGACCCTATGGACTGTAGCCTCTCAGGCTCCTCTGTCTATGGGATCCTCCAGGCAAGAATACTGGAGTGGATTGTCATGCCCTGTTCCAGGGGATCTTCCTGACCCAGCGATCGAACCTGCTTCTCTTATGTCTCCTACATTGGCAGATAGGTTCTTTACCACTAGTGTCACCTGGGAAGCCCCTATCTGTGTGTATATGTGCTGTGTGTAGTCTCTGAGTTGTGTCCAACTCTTTGTGACCCCATGGACTGTAGCCCCTGCTGCAAGCTCCTCTCTCCATGGGGATTCTTCAAGCAAGAATATTGGAGTGGGTTGCCATGCCCTCCTTCAAAGTATCTTCCCAACCCAGGGATTAAACTTGGGTCCTGCATTATAGGTGGATTCTTTACCATTTGAGCAACCAGGGAAGTCCATATATATACATGTGTATATATTCAATGTATTGTGTATATGTGTGTGTGTGTGTGTGTGTGTGTACAATGTAACTGAACATATTAAAAGTGCAAAGAAAATTTGATAAAAATATGTTTGGTTTTACTGAAAACTTTTGGTTGTTTTCTAGTTAGAAACCATTTTGTTCATTTCTTTTTTGCTTAGAGAAAGGAAAAGAAAAATGTGGCATCAGTGTTCAGCCTGAAAGGATAAATCACAGCTTATCTGAACTTGTCACAGCAAATGAGGTTCCTTTTGCTAGATACTCAATGTCTTTATTTCTCTTCCAGTTAGAAGTGATCTAATAAGCTTATTCTCATCTTGAAAACAGAATGGAAAGTGTGCCATGGGTTTCTATTGAAAATTTTCTTGGTTTAACACAAGAAGTGATAGCTTACTGTGAATGATGTTGGATTTGTGATCTCCAAAGAAGATTTAGCTTCAGGACCAGGGATCAGCATTGATCATTCAAGAGCATTTGTGTAGCAGAGTTTTATAAAAGTATAAAAAGGGGACAGAAATAGCTTCTGACATAGACATCAGAAAGGGGATGGAGAGTGGCCCCCTCACTAGTCTTAGCAAAGGAGCTATATACTATTTTTTTTATTGGTTATTACAATAAATCAAAAGAATGTCTCAAAGTTATAAAGGTCTTACAAGACCCACTCCCACAATTTACATTTTAAGATGATAGGATTGGAAGTAACAATAGAAAGATCTTATCAGACTCATTCCCATAATATACATTTTAAGATAACAGGATTTGTCAGAAGGTTCTCAAGAAGGAGAAATCTCAAGGAGGAAACATGTTTGTTATTAAGACAAACCAATGTAGAAAAAAAAAAAAAAATTGCTCTTTTCTCCTACTTGAGAACCTCAGACCCCTTTCTCCTCCTCAGGAACCCCAGGTTCCTCTCTCCTCCATGGGAACCCCAGACTTCTTATCAACCTTCTTAGGAATTGACTCTCTCAGGAGTAAATTTCTTTCCTCATTTGGAGCATAACATTAAATATTTTAGTGATTTGGTATAGCATTTTGAAATAAAAATTAAACTACAGTATTTTTATTTTTATTTTTTTTACTTTTTAAATACATTTGTAAGTTCTAGACTCTTTACAAATAGATCTGTACTCTAAATTAGATGCAAAAAATATACAATGGTGGATTATTGCAATTGATTTAAAAGCTTAAGGGGACAATGTATATAGTGATAGCTTTTGGGGGAAAAGAGAGAGGATACAAATAAAAATAGAAATATATGTAAATGGAAGTGTTTTAGTATAGAATTTAATTATTCTAATGTCTTATGAAACAAGCATGTATATCAGATACAATTTATATACGAAGTAAACTTCTAGCTCTGGAAATTCACAAATATTTCTCAACTTGAAAACAGTTTTCCAAAGTTAATTGAGCTTTAATTAAATATGGAAACATTAGAGTCCATAAGGGTATCGACATATAATTAACAAACAAACCATCCTCTCAGTAAGGGAAATACTTATTCTTTTCTGTTTATAGATGAACAATTCCGGTTTACACAGAATTAATACAAACATTAAAGGAGTATATACACACACGGCAAATGACCTGCTGAGCTTCCCCAACACCATTTTACTCTATCTTTTTCTTGTGTAACGTGTTTATCTGCCCTTTAGATCTCTTTAGTTATGGCACTTTCTCTTTTTTATTTATTCATGCATCTATATACAGCTGATTATGAGTTTTATCATTTTCTTAACTGAAATTTCTATTCAATCTTCTATCCCTCCATAATTCACTTCAAATTCTAAAAATTAGCCTACAAGTGATTATATGACCTATGTCTTTAGTTGAAGAGATAATATTTTGCAAGTCTGAATGTTAAGGAAAAAGAAAGAGAGAGAGAAAATGAGCTACTTTTTATTCATTCAGCTCCTAGCTACAATTAAACTAAATGAGCTGGGGGAAAAGTCCCTACACATTTATTAATTAAAATCTTTCTTTAAAGTATGGAATATATAATGTAATTATAAATCTACACCATAAAAGTCAATGTTTCTTACTGTTATAGAATTTGTAAGAAGATTTTCACATATACTCTTTTCTTATAATTTATCTTAGCAAACAAAAAATTTGGGCCAAGCCCTTTCACTTCATGTGCCCTTTATAATTTTATCTGTTTTATTCTCAAAATAAGTATCATTATCTAATGGATAGATTCTAATCCATTAACTTACTTTTTAATTTTGTTTGTTAGGTCTCTCTACTCCTACTTCACCAAATTATTTAAGATTTTGAAAACAAGTATTTGGTTTTGTTCAATGCTATGTCTCTAGCACCCAGAATACTTACTGGAACATAGCTGGAGCTCAATAAGTATTGGCTGGATAAATGTAAAATGAACCACTCTAAACTTGATTTTACAAATGAAGAGAATAAAGTAAGGATATAGACATTTCCCAAAGAACTATTTAAACAGTCAGCACTTGAACTTGTAAAATAATGATATCCACCATCTTGCTCTATAAGAATTAAGTCAGTAACCTCTGCATAACTAACCTACATTACATCCTAAAGGGAATTCGGAGATCAGGATGAGGTACTCTGTGCTCTGGGAAAAATGGCAAAACAGGCCCTTAGAAATTTAGATAATTCAGGAGAAATTTTCTATGAACCTGAATTCTTGCATCTCCCCATACTTAGTTGTCAGGAAGCATTTAACAGGAGTCTTCCTGTGTGCTGTTTTGGCTCTATCAGGAATCCTTTGGTCCTTATTAATTCCTGAATATTCAGGAATTAAGAGGAGAGGCACGCCTTTCCCGCCTTCCCCCCCCCCCCCCCCCCCCCCCCCCCCCCCCCCGGGCTGAGGAATCCAGGCATTTCCTTTGTTATTTTCTCATTATGGTGATAAGTACCCTCTTCTCTCTTTAAAGGGATGACCTTGTGTTTTGTAAGTCTGGAATTTTAATCTTTATCTTTGCTGAGAATAACTACCTTGTAAGACAGTATATATGCCCACACCATGTTGGTTAAAACACCTTTGCTCCATCAGAGCTTGGGTCCCCGTGTCTTTCTTTCTTTCTTTCTCTTCCTCTCTTTCTCTTTATCTCTATATTTCTGGCTGATTCCATGGAACGTGAAAGCCGGCTGCGTAACCCAGGGAATATTAGCCTCTTTCCTTCTTTCACTTTCTCATCATCGACTCTGGACCACCAGGTTCCGGTCCAGTAAAGGACCAACACTTAGTAAAGGGCTATCAACTGAGTGAGTAGCAACAGCCTTCTACTGAGATGTATGCTTGGGTGCATTTACCCCTTTGCCAAAATCACATCTGCCTCTTCAGAACAGTTCCTCAAAACTACTTGAGAGGCTGTTTTCAGGGTTATAGTCCTCAGCAAGTTCCCAGAAAAAACTGAAGCTCACAGCTCTCAGGTTGCACATTTTTATTTCAGTAGATAAAATTGCATCTTGTGCTTCTAAATCAAAGTTCTTTCAACAATTTTATGCCCATCTGTTGAGTTTTCCATTTAAATGATTAAAATGCATTTTCCAAAAACATAAAAAGGAATCTCCAGTTAATGAAAGCATTTGAAAGAAAAAGGAAAACGATCCTAAGTTGTTTTACTTCTACAGCAGCTTCCATAGTTTCCGAAAACTCAAGAGTCATCTAAAGAAATCATCCTAAATTAAATTATATAGCGTTAAAATATTGAAAAAGAGAAACACTTGAAATTTGTTGAAGTGACAGATGGAGCATAATTCCAGCAATGCGTTGTCGGTTCCCTATAAGTGCAAAGTCTTTCTGTTTTATAAGTGCTAAAGTGCTATAGAGGCTCTTGTAATATGAAACCCAACTAAAGAAGGATTTGAGACAATAAGCAGTGGTTCCAGGAGTGAACTTAAAGTGAATTGGATGTATTTTAAACATTTTATAAACAGTGAAGAGGGAGAATTATGTACATAGTGCAATTAGCTATGCAAAGTTTAAACAATGCGACCGGATTATATGTAAAATGAGTATATTTTGAAAGAAAACAACTCCATTCAAGTATTTTTCAATATGTAACTGCAAAGGGAGTACCCACCTCATATTTTCAGAAAAATATCTATACTTTTTGAAAAAGTAGATCTTTTACAACCTGCTGTGTTGAACATTATGGTCTCATTTACTATTTTAGACACTGATGGGAAACTTTTAAAAAAGCAAAACCAATATTCAGCAATCATTTTCTTTGTTGAATTTCCTACATATAATTGAAATATATTTGTGCTTATAACCATTTAGGGATATATTTTATAAATTACCTTTAAGTTTATATCATAAGTTTCCTATAAGAATATTTGTTTTATATTGTTTTCAGTCTTATGAATCCATAGAAATTTAAGTCAGAATTCCAAATCTTGAATAATGGAGAATATCAAAATATCACGATCAAATGTATTTTTTAAAACCAAGATTTTATGACTCTTTGGAACAATAGTATGATATTTTCGAGTGAATTAATTATGACTTCATTAAAAACAATGACTTTTTAATTTTAATAAGAATTTTTACTATTCTCAAGTTTAGCTGGTTTTCTTGCAGATAAAACTTTAAAATAACAACTATCATGTTATATTCAAATGAATTTGCTTTTGAGTGTACCTTCAAGGCATAACTACTTTGTGGTTCAATGTTACTTTTTTTTAAAGAGAATAATAATAATAGATAACAGTGTATTGAATTGCTACTCTGTCTCAGGTATTTTTCTAAACTTTTCACATCGTTGAAAGCATTTAAACAACATGATAGCCATATTAAATTAAGTGATTTATTTCCCTGGTTTTCTCATAGAGATAGTTAATGCATTTCTCTAGATCACACTGATAGCATGGCAGAGTGAAATAAGGAATTAATATCAGAAATTTCAAAGCCAAAGGGTTAAACAACCATACATGAAAATACCCCAATAACATGAAGGTAAATATTCCTATATATATTGCCTTTTAGGATAGTTCTTTAATAATTTATATAAGTATGATTTTTTAAATGCATTTTTCTGAGAACCTTCAACTGTTCTAATAATTTTACTTTGAAATCAGCAATTTTACCATGGCATTATATTTTGAACCATTATTATTATTTCTGGCACTTTTTGTTTTTTTAATTCTGTTCAGTTATCTCACTTCCCAAACAATGCCAAATTATGTTCTCCATATACAAATTTAAACTTTGAAAATAAGACTAAAGTCCTCCTTGAACAAGTTCCCAGACTCAAATAATCAGTTTTATGCATTTGATTTCAAATTATGTCTCTCTACCTATTTCTCAACTTTTATAGGCTCCATGAAAATATTTAATGGTCTTTTGTCCTTAAATATGTGTCTGATATTTAATTTGTCCTATTTATTGTTTTGCAGCATTATAATAAATCCCTTCTTTCTAGCCCATATATTCCAGTATATTGTATGATTGCTATGTTGTATTTCATTGTTCGGCTTACTTCTCAATACACCTTTTATGTTTCACTTTCATCACAAACAGTGCTGCAATGTTTTCTTACAGCATGGATGCTTAGCTTGCTTCAGTCATTTGAGTTACATATTAAAAAGTGTCATTGTTGTATCATGGTGTTTTTACCTGTGTGAGGCTTAATTGTACTCACAATGTTGCTATGATAATTTTTGTTCACGTTAGATATCATAGTAATTTTAAAAAATTTTTAAGCTTTTCAATGCAATGCTAGGAAAGTAATGCTCAAAATTCTCCAAACTAGGCTTCAACAGTATGTGAACAGAGAACTTCCAGATGTTCAAGTTGGATTTAGAAAAGGCAGAGGAACCAGAGATCAATCCATTGCATCATAGAAAAAGCACGAGAGTTCCAGAAAAACATCTACTTCTGCTACATTGACTATGCTAAAGCCTTTGACTCAGTGGATCACAACAAACTGTGGAAAATTCTTCAAGAGGTGGGAATATCAGACCATCTAACCTACCTCCTGAGAAACCTGTATGCAGGTCAGGAAGCAACAGTTAGAATTGGACATGGAACAAAGGACTATTCCAAACTAGGAAAGGAGTACGTCAAAGCTGTATATTGTCACCTTGCTTATTTAACTTATATGCAGAGTACATCATGCGAAATGCCAGGCTGGAATCAAGATTTCTGGGAGAAATATCAATAACCTCAGATATGCAGATGACACCACCCTTAATGGCAGGAAGCAAAGAGGAACTAAAGAGCCTCTAGATGAAGGTGAAAGGAGAGTGAACAAGTTGGCTTAAAATCAACATTCAAGAAATGAAATCATGGCATTCTGTCCCATCCCTTCATGGTAAATAGATGGGGAAACAATGGAAACAGTGATGGACTTTATTTTCTTGGGCTCCAAAATCACTGCAGATGGTGACTGCAGCCATGAAATTAAAAGACACTTGCTCCTTGGAAGAAAAGCTATGACCAACCTAGACAGCATGTTAAAAAACAGAGACATCACTTTGCTGACAAATGTCCGTATAGTCAAAGCTATGGTTTTTCTAGTAGTCATGTATATATGTGAGAGTGGGACCATAAAGAAGGCTGAGTGCTGAAGAATTGATGCTTCTGAACTGTAGAATTGCAGAAGACTCTGTAGATTTCTTTGGACTGCAAGTAGATCAAAACAGTCAATACTAAAGGAAATCAACCCTAAATATTCATTGAAGGACTGATGCTAAAGCTGAAGCTCCAACACTTTGGCCACATAATGTGAAGAGCTGACTCATTAGGGAAAAACCCTGATTCTGGGAAAGACTGAAGGCAGGAGGAGAAGAGGATGACAGAGGACAAGATGGTTGGATGGCATCATTGGCTCATTCAATGGACATGAGTTTGAGCAAGCTGTGGGAGGTGATGAATTACAAGGAAGCCTGGCATGCTGCATTCCATGGGGTCGTGAAGAGTTGGACATGGCTGAGCAACTGAACAACACAGGCAAGGGAGACTTTATCATGTCAATTAGAATAGGGGTCAAGACCATTGCAAAAGAAAGAAACTGAACCAAACTTTACTGAAACAAAAGAGATTTAAGCACTGGGGTGAGTTAGTGAAAAAGAAGTGGAGGACTTTAGAGGAACATTTGTCAATGTTATTAGGCCAACATGTTTTCATGTTTTCTAATTGCTGCTAATTGAACTTTGGCCCCTCTCCTCCCTCAGAAACTGGGAGATATGGCTTTTTGTTGACTACTACATTTCGAAGGGATAGCTCCTAGATCCTTGAGAGAAACATGACTGAGTTATAACATTTTCAAAAGACTAGGATAAGATTTTCCCTTCAGAGAAACGGAGAAAAGATTTGATTCCAGGTTTTTCCAATGTAAATGCTCTGAGAAAAGGGAGGTCAGGCAGCTAGAGTTAAGAAGAAACCTGTCTTAAGTTTAGTCAAGCTGAGGAGAATGTTACAGCTATCATGGTTACACCATAGGTTTAACTTATTTCTGTACTCTGTCTGTCACATTAATAAAAGGATCTATTTCTGAGCCATTTCTCATTTAATTGCTTGCTAGTACTTTGCTATCTCCTGGAGAAGGAAATGGAAACCCACTCCAGTATTCTTTCCTGGAAAATTCCATGGACAGAGGAGCCTGGTAGGCTGCAGTCCATGGGGTCACAAAGAGTCGGATACGACTGAGCGACTGAGCACTTTACTATATGGACATTTAAAACTCCTTTCTGTTGCCTTCTTTTTATTAAACTTTTCCTGGCTTTATTTTGTTTTGTTATGGAGCAATTTTCTTGTCAATGTGAGTTTAATTTCAGCTTGTTAGCTTCAATGAAAGATTATTTTGAAACACACATTGAGTATAAAAGACCCTGACACTTGCCTATACAAATTCCATTCTTCTGTTGTTCCTTACCAATAAAATACACGACTTTGTTCAGTGCAATGATATATTCAGCTGAAAAAGAGACAGAGAAACATTAGCCGGTATCAGATAAATGATGACCAATGATTATTAGTAAATGAAATGCCACTGAAGATACCTGAAGTGACTTCATTTCCTGACACAGGTCCTACTAGTTCCTCATCATTACTTTTGTTTTTTTTTCCTTTTTGGAGAGGTGGGAGGAAAGTTGAAGTTGAAATAAACATCAGCAACAAGATCAGAACCATCGAAAGATTCACACAACTACATCTATTCACATGTTGTTCCCAGCTGTTAACCTACAAATTATTTAGGATTAAACCTTCCCATATGTACCCTAGATTCTAACCCTTTTCATCTACATAAGGACATCGATCAAACAGCATTCTTGTCCTCTGCAACATGAGTTTAGTTTTTAACTGAAGACTATATTTATATACGTGCATGCTAAGTCACTTCATTCTTGTCCAACTCTTTGCCACCCTATGGACTGTAGCCTGCCAGGTTCCTCTATCCGTGGAATTTTCCAGGCAAGAATACATAAGTGGGTTGCCATGCCCTGCTCCAAGGGATCGTGTCAACTCAGGGATTGAACCCATGTCTCTTACATCTCCTGCATTGGCAGGTGGGTTCTTTACTTCTAGCGCCATCTGGGAAGGTCCCCACCCCGCATCCCGCATACAGTGGTAAAGAATTCATTCTTTAACACACTTGTTTTCTCCTCTTCTGCATAAACTTGTTATTGGACTGTCTCAAGACTCAGTCCTAGATCCTCTTTTCTGTCTGCATTTATTCGCTTGGAGAAGAATTCTTGTGCCATGTCTTTAAATGTTGTCTATATAATCACAACCTCTAAATTTCATCTCTAGTATAGGCTTTGCCAGACTTGTATATGGATGTCCTTACTCAAGTGTTTCCTGAGGGATGTTTCAAAATGAACCCCTGAATTACCCTACCACTACCCAGCATCCTAGCCTTCTCAGTTGATGGCAAAACTGTTCTTTAAGAGGATTATGCAAAAATTTGGAGTTACTGAGATTTCTAACTTTTATTTACAGCCAAACAACCTGCATTTAACTGGATTCTATTTTTCATCAAAATATGGTTATGCTATGGTTAAGACAAGAGAAAGACAGAGGAACCTGAGATATTAATATCTTCTTGGAGCTGTTTCATCAACCCATATAGGCTCTCCAAAAAGTTGAATGAGTGAAATAAACACTGATTTTGCTATTTATTTTGCTATATATATCTTATGTTATCAAATCCAATCTTAACTGAAACAGAAAATTATTTTCTGTACAATATTCAGTGCATTATTCCATGAGCTTCTTATGTCTCATTGTGACCTTCAATGATATATTCCTGGTTTTCTCTAGTTTTTTCTACTGCAAGTCTAAAAAAAAACCATTCCTGGAAACTTTATACCTGCTGCTATGATTATGTATATTTTTCTTCTATAATATATTTCCTGTTTAGATTTTTAAAGAAACTGACAGTATTGCTAGTAGTGTACTTAGGGTTGGTTAGCTTTGGCTTAATGCTTTGGACAAATACTCGGTACTAAATAGAGCTCATGCTAACAGTGTTTATTTCACTTGACTTTAAATATATTGTCTGTTTATGATACCTTCCATATTAAAACTTTAACAGATTAAAGTCTCTTTTACTTGTTGATTATATAATAGTTTATTTTCTTTAATTAATCTGAAATATTTTATCTATTTTAAGAGAATTATAGTTTCTCTTCTTTAATCTGTTGATATGATGAATACACATTCTTTCCATTCTCTCTGAGAATCATTTGCTCCCAACTAGACCTTGAACAAAACTAACTCAGAGAGAATCTATGTATGCCTATACTATCTAGGGTTGAAGCTCTTCTTTACCCAACCATATTGTCATATAAGCCTAGTACATAAGTATCCTCTATTCTTACTCATGTAAAATCTTCCCTTGCCTTAAGAGTAGAATCCTGCAAAAGCACTTAAAAAATATGGTGGAAGGTGGCTTGGAAATTGAACCTTGTCTTACTCTAATTTGTAAGTGGAAATACTATTGTTCATGAAGAGATCTCCTAATTGAAAATTGCTTAAGAATTTAGAAAATTAACAGATTGAGGAATTCTGTCTGAATTCCTTCCTGTTAAAAAAATAGTCATATGATTATAACCACATTTGGGGGTTTGCTGATTCTCTAAAGGACTAAATTGCAACTTTAGACTGTACTTATTTTTCAGACCACATTTATGGAATTAGTCTGAACAATATCCCGTTATACGCCTCATCCTTGATATGTCATGCTGGATCTATTCTTCCAACATTTTTCACACTAGTTACCAGACTTATCAGTCCATCTTATACAAGTCTCAATATAGAAGTAATTCTGTGTTTGTAAGTTTGTCAGAAGACTAGAAGAAACATGCTTCTGTTTTCACAGAAGATCTTAGTAGAGTTTTAATGATTTACTTTTAATACATTGAAAAATTAAGAGTGCTCTCAAGACGTTAAATAAATTAGTCTCTAACATTTATATCAGACATTGTTTTGAAAACCTTATACTTTATTCCTCTTTGACTGTAATGAACATATGTATTTGACTTTTACTTTAGTGAGAAATTCAAGCAATTCCAGCATAATCTTGCTAAATTTGTCTCTCATTGATGCATAAAACCTTTTAAAAAATGTATTGACATATAGTTGATTTACAATGTTGTGTTAGTTTCAAGTGTACAGTAAAATGCCTTTTATAAGGTTAGTGGTTTTAAATATTTGAAAGGCATGGGGATCTTAATGAGAATAGGTCACTTAGTAATTTGCAATTCTTTCTCAGTATCTTTTGCTTAAACTAGCACTTCCTTTATTGATGACTACTTTAATACAACAGACTACTTGTTAGGAATTCAAAGCACTGTGAAAAGAGAGCGAATGTTAGGGTATCTAAATTCCAATTGAGTTTCTCCTGCACTTTATTCCTGCATTTGAGAAACTAAGAGCAAAAAACACAGACTGAAACAGCAACTTGAAAGATACTTGACTGAAATGTTACCGAGTCCATGCTCACTCTGCTGGCCGCACGATAGGCCAATGAATCTGAGATGCAGTGTAGAGGCAAGGAAGAGATTTTAAATAGGAAGCCAGCAGACTAGATGGCAGGCTAGCTCCTCAAAATAACCATCTTATTGGGATCTGGATGCCAGCTTTTATAGATTAGAGATGAGGGGAGGTGAGGAAGCAAAGTAAAAAGGCCATTAATCTTGCAGACATCTCCTAGAATGGCAAGGCTCAGGCAGGGGATATGTTAATTTCTTTCTTCCTGACATCCACAGGTGGACAGGGTTCTGAGCAAAGGCATTTTAGTTTAACAGTCAGGCAGAGGGCCAGGATTCTCTGAGGGAAAGCATTCTTTATGCTTTCTTTATGATTTCAATAGCAAAAGAAACAAAAAGCAAGTCAAAGGAACAGTTCCAACATGGAGCCAGGCTTCTTCCCTGCAACAGTTTGAGAATTATTTTTATTTTATTCTAAAACAGTTTCTATAAAAGTAAAGCATTATGGGATGAGCTAATGGGAGGAACATTGTGGACAGCCATATAGTAAAGAATGGCTGACTACAAGTGTCCAATTAGTTTTTGCCAAAAATATAATAATTTTGGCCAGATCATTTTAATGTTCTCAAAGTTCTGTTATTTTTTATGGATTGTTATTTTAAAGTTTTCATATTTACAATGCATTATTTTCAAGGTTTATGTATGTTCTATCATTTTTAATATCCATTCAAATACTGTGATGGTTGAGTATATGCAAATCCTTGCTTCTCTGTGTAAAGAAAGAATGTGTACCAGCAAATGTTTCAACTGAAAAGTAATAGGCTAAATTATTTTCAAAGATAGTCACATTACAAATTAATAAAATAATGTAGGAATGTGAAAAACAATTTGAATTTTCCAAAATAGAATTTCCAAGTGTTTTTTTAGAAATATTTTGGACTAAAGACAAGAATTTGACTATCAAATGTGATTAGAATGTAGATGTTTCCAAAATTTTCAGCAGTCACTTTCACTGAAACTTTAAGTCATAAGAATAAACTATGTCAAATAAGCAGTTTTTTATTTTAGCTATCTATTTGTCAGAGAATTTTTTTTTTCTTTTTGGTTTTGAATGTTTCTTAATGTGTAAAAATTGATAATTTGTCAATTGGAGAGAGAGTATGGCTCTATTTGACATTATTATATTAAATATTCTATTCTACTTCTATTCTATTCTATATAAAATTAAATGTCTCATAGCATTCTATATCAACATAAAATGTCTTTCTTGCAAGTCCTAATAATTTTTAAAGTGAAAATTTTTTTCTGACAAAACCTGAATTTGAATCCAACTCCAGTGTGAGTTAATATCCATATGTAGCATCCTTAGGTCACTAAACCCAATAAGCCTGTTTCTTGACATGATAAAAGTGTTTTTTCTTTTTTAATTTCACTCAACTTCTGTGAAGATTAAATAAAGTAAATGCAAATGATACTTTTTTCCTTCCTTGAAATCCATCATGATAAATATAAACATTCCTTTGTGTCCTATTGAAATGGGAATCTGAGTTCTTGTTCATGGAGTTGAGGAATGAACTTCACAAACACACACTCACTCACAGTAGTAAGCAAATAAGATTTATTTAAAAGAAAAGAAAGTCACAAAGCTCTCAGCATAGACAGTGAAGGGGTAAGTGTCCCCCCAAAAGTTGGGACTTAGAGTAGTTCATATCCTTACTAGAATTGATATTGATCTGTACATTTTTGGTTGGCTCCTGTCCTTAAAATATGTCATTTCTAACCAACCAGTTTAAAGGTCACAATATTTAACTTACCATTTTTATGGCTTTTCTTGATCCTCTGATTAAGTTGCCACTCTTTTTCATCCCCTGGCCATTTTACAGTGGACCAGATGTATGCAGTAAAGATTAATGATCACCAGTAGTTTTCCCCTCAGGCATATGGAACAGAAGTTAATCACTGCCTTTTCCTGGATCTGAGTGCTGATAATTTATCAGACCACAGGCACGTTCCAGGAATTCGGGACAAAGGGTATAGTGTTAGCTTAATGGAGTGAGGTGTTTATTGAAAACAGGACTGAGGTCTCAGTGTCATATACTGACTGCCTAGCAATTTCTACCTAACTATTATTTCAACTGGGAGCTGAGATATACACATATATGCATTTCTTTGAATTATGATTACTTCCAAAGGACCATTCCAGTTATAAGCATCAAATAGAAAGATAACTGGATGTTGCCAGATGCAGCCAAATAGGGTTCCTTTCAAAAAGTGATAGTAGCCCTTTCTTCCCCACTTATAGTAATGGTTCCTTGATGTCTCTTTCTATGTTTGAGGGTAGTGGCATGAGGGGAAAGCAGGGGAAGATTCATCTTACACATAAATGTGCTTAGCATATATAATTTTATGTTTGATCGCTAAATTATTTTGCATATATATTTTGACCCCCCACACAATATATATATGTATACACACACACACACACACACACACACACATAAATGTTTATATACTTTACACTCATACCTAAGTCTTTAACTTCAATGAATATTACTAGTTCTAGAGTTGCTAATTCTGGAGAGCATTTTTATTGTATTCACATGATGTGAACATAGCCCTTACACTACCATGGTAAAAGCCCCAGCATTGCATTTAGTCCTCCATTTCAAATTCTTCCTCAAATATCAAAGATATTTGAGATAACTTCAAACTTTATTAAAAATAGAAGTTAGCTAAAATTCTTTTCTTTCAGAAATTTGCTTTTACAGAATGCACATCTATCAGCCCATCCCGTGCAACCTGGAAACCTATGTGACAAATGATGAAGGAAATGTCCAGGTAAAATTTACAGTGCAAGACATCCCTGATTTATGTGTTTTTGAAGAAAAATAAATTGTCACCTTCCTATTTTTTTCTTTGCTTTATTTAGAACTTCTAAACAAAATTATAGATTTTGTTTATATCCTAATTTTTCCCTAAAGACAGATAAGTTAGAAAATAACCAGTAAGATTTAAAAGATAGATTAGATATACAGTGCAATGAAAGAAAAATAAGAAAAGCCAGAGGTACTGTTAATATGCAAACACAACAGTCATAAAACATTCTACACATTTGCTCAAATTGACCACAAATTTGATTGTAAAATTCCTTACTGCCAAAGGCAAGATCCATATGAAGAGTTAGATTGTCCCTATGGGCTAACAACAAAAAATTCCTCAAGAGAAGCACAGCTCTCCTGATACTAAGACTGAAATAAATGTCTCCTGTGGGCCTCATAATAGAAGGAGCTCAGAAGTGGTAGAGATATTAGTGTTCAACCAGTCTAAGAGCCTATTCCTTCTAGCCTAGCTTTTCTAAAGGACCATATGTCTATTTGAATGAGTTCATTGGCAAAACACTCAGCACTAATAAGGCATTTCATTATTTAGCAGACAATTTCTGGCTTTTAAAAATGTATTGCTTTTGTTTAGCCTCCTTCTATGCATAACGCTTTAGTCATAATTTTAATTCTCTCGAGCAAAGTAGAACAAGATTACTCAATATTCTGTTTTTAAATAATTAAAGAATACCTGCCACTGCTCCCTTATTCTTGCATACATTCATTAAAAATTTGCATTATGCTTCTAAAATTTACTGTACAGAAAGTTTTGTGACTATAATTGTGAACAGTGAAAAGCACAGCTCTAATTTCCACTGGGTTTACTTAAGAATTTTTTTTAATCTATTTTTTTCCCCAGTTATTTCCTTTTGTCAGGCGAGTGTATGCTCCTCGGTTTTTGTCTCATCACAACAAAGATTTGGAGTGACGGTCATTAAAGCCCCCCTCAGCGTGTCACAGCTTTCGGGTCTTGGACAGACCGTGTTATAGCTCTCAGGTCTCGAACGGACCGTGTTATAGCTCTTAGATAAATCAGTGTTACAGCTCTATTTTATTTAGATAATAGCAGGAAAACCCATCGACCCAAAGACACGAAGAGAAGAGTGCTCCAGCACATGGAGGAGAGAGCGAGCGGGCTAGCTTTGGCTCCTCTTTTTATAGGTTTCTCTCTCCCTGGGCCTCCCTTCTCTCTCCTATGTAAATTGGGCCAGCCAGGAGTGCTGTTTGTTTTACCTGAGGTTCTCACTCCGGTCCTCGGACCTTCCTTTTTTCTATTTTCAGAGGCTTTTCCCTTCCAGGTCTTTTAGCCACCGCCATTCTGGACTCCTTTTCCCTATTCTAACTACCTAACACTTTGATTGAATATCCTGGGTTTTTCTTTTCAGAATCACTCTTTATCCTTCACTGCCAAGCCCTGTGCCCTGATAGCCTGACTTGAATGAAATAGATCAGTGTGTCCTTTGCCTTGGGAATTCTCAGGCAGGTGGAGTTCAGACAGGAGTGAAGAGGAAGAGAGGATGGTAGCCAGTTATTAATTCTTTTGGTCAAGTCTCTGTGAGGACACCATTAACTGACTTCCTCTGTCAAGCAAAGGTCACAGCTTCTGAAAATCAGCTTTGTTTCCAGTATTTTGTAATCCCTTTGTCTACTTCTCTATTTGCCTGGGGTCCTCCACTAGTTCAGTGGTACTCAGCTTTCCCTTGTGGTTTTCCTATGCCCTGAACTCTTTCTTTAAATCTATTTAAACTCTCCCCAAATCGCTCATTTATTTTGTTTGTTTCTTGCTAAGAAAGTGACTGGGCAATTTACGATGCCAGATAATGCCAAGAATATAGTAAAGACATCTAGTAAATGCTGAATAAAAAATTGAAAAACAAAACAAAACAAAACAAAAAAAACACAAACAAACCTGAAACCTGAAATTACAGATTTCACCATATTCTAGGTCTTTTCTTTTTCCTCATTTCCTTCCTCCTCCCTCTCACTCTCTGTCTCTCTCTCCACACACATACACATATACACATGTGGGCATGTGTGTTACATAATGCAAATATGTAATCATAAATTTGTGATTCTTATTTAGAATCTAGGTATCTGTGATTTTTGAATTAATAGAAATTTCAGTAGGCAATTATCTATGTACTTTATTCAGCAGATCTCATTTCTTATCAAATTTAATATATTATAGAGAAAATCTGAATAGTTCAAATTAAATTAACAGAAACATTCATGGCAATGTAATCATAAATACAATCATCTGTATATCCTAGTGCCAATTTTTCTGGGAATACTTTAATTTGCCAAGGAAATGCTTAAAATATAATGTGTAAATCTGTATAATTATATGTACTGAAAGCACAGCGGTTGTTTCACTCTCTTGGGTGACTATATTTTATAATTAGTTGTCTAATGTGCTTATTTTTATTTACTAGCATAAATAGAACTAAGCGTGGTAACAAAAGAACATTAGAATAGAGACCAATAATAGTATCTTTTGCTTGACTTCAATGTTCCTTTCACTTACTAGGAATAGGAGACATTTCTGATGAAGATATTTCAGTTTTTCTTTCCAAATACTCAAGCTATATTTATTTGCCTAATATTCACAAATAAAGTAATAATTATAGGAAATATCCAACATGTCACTTTCTTGACAGAATACCATTCTGTGTTTGATAAAGAGACATTTGATTTCTTTTGTTGAATGAAATCATATTATAGAATACATCTAAGGAAAGACTTCCATGTTTTGTACAAGTAGAAACCTGCTCAGTCACACTGCACACTATACGCTTAGTGCAAAGACTAGACTTTGGAACATACTAAATATTCAACAAATATTTTATAACTAATCAATTAATGATGCATACATTTGTTAAATGATTGCCATGTAGTATAGAGGTTGGGCTTCCCTAGTGGCTCAGACCGTAAAAATTCTTCCTCAGGGAGACCTGGGTTCCATCCCTGGGAGGGGAAGAGTCCCTGGAGGAGGGCGTGGCAACCCACTGGTGTATTCTTGCCTGGAGAATCCCCATGGACAGAGGAGCCTGGCAGGCTACATCCCATGGGGGTCACAAAGAGTGGGACATGACTGAGTAACTAAGCAAAGCACAGCACATAGAGATTCTTAAAAACATGGAGTGCTCCTTGAAATAGACTTACTGCTCTACCCTTTTCTCCCTTGCGACCCTATTAATTTGGAAATGTACAACACATGGAAAATGGAATTAACATCGTGTGCACTTTTAAGTAATAAGAGTACCAAAAAAAAAAAAAAAAAAGCCAGCAACAACAAAATAACACTCAGAAATCAGTATCTTATTGAAAGAGAAAAAAGGAGGAAAGCACAGCTGTGTTCTCTAACAAAGTTGGAGATCAGGAATTATGGGTGTAAAATTATGAAATAATTAAAATCCTTATCAAATGTAAAACCTTTAAATGTGTTTATCTTCTATTTTCCCAAAGAAAACCCCAAACTGGGAACCTTTTTATCTATTTATTTATTTATTTTTATCATTTAGTTCACAGCAGAGATATATAACTCAATAAGCAATGGCTGTCTCTGCAGTCTCTTATGGTGGCTCCAGCACCAAGTATGGAGGAGGGTATAGCAGTGTGCCTATAAAATAAAGTGGGACAAGACTTTGGAGGATGGCAAACAGATGAATCACTGAGATACAGAACCATAGCCCTAATGGCCTCCTCTGAAGCTTTGGTCAAACATGCTCAAATGTCACAACTTTCTGTACTTTATGACTTTTTTTTCAAATATATTGCCCACTCTGTTCTTTCTTGATAAACCCAGATGGGTGTGGGTTTTCTATTATTATAATTGAAAGGATCATACTTCATATTTATGGTCACTTTATTATAATTTTTAATGAAAGATTTTAAAACATTCTAACAACTATATGTTCATATGATCACTTCCAGCCCCTGAGGTTAATTCTACCCATACACCGTAACTTCTATTAAAGGGGAATGGCTTGTATTAAGGATAAGTGGTTCGTTCTTTGATGAATCAATTTCCATATCTATACTGCATCTCATACATCTGTTTATACTATCGTTCTCACCTAAATAAAATCTATTCATCCCCTTCCAAGAGGAAACAGTTGAACATTCCTATGGGAGAGTATTAACCTTCTCTTCCAGTTCCAGGTATATCACTTTATGTGACTAAATAATCTATTCAAAAATATATAAAATATAAAGTAGTGGGCAGAAAGCAGACTAACTGCAATGATAATTACCATTTGGAGATGGGTAGATCAGAAAATCTATATCTCACTTTACTTTGAGCATAGTAAATGGTAGACATCCAGGTAGTGATGTCAGCAGTTTGGGTAGCCAAATAGTATGTCCTCAGATATACCCTCTATGAAGTTCTCATGCATGCAGTGTCATCCATTACCTTGTCTTCCTTATTTAAAAATATCTCCTCTGTTCTTTATGGTCATATTCACAAAGTAATTTGGGGTTGTCTGTATAACTTTAAAAGCCAAATCCATGTTGACAGTAAGTCATATGTTATAATAAATAATACTTTATTAAGATGCTCTTACTAGTATGGCCAGAATCTGACAGCAGAATCTTTAGGTTAGAAGCAGGCATGATTGTATCCCTTTGCATTTGGAATTGGCCGTGGTACTTTAGTCATTCCTTATCACTGAGATAAAGAGCTTCATATTTTGTTCAAGTTTAATGTGTCTTAGATTGTGAGGATAGAGTTATTATATAATTTATTATTTTTATTAAGATGTGTAAGTATGCTTTTAGGTGGAGAATTTTTAGTCTGAGTTGAGAACCTTGGTATGACAGGATTTTCCTGAGTCTAACCTGCTAAAATTCTCACCTTCGTGTATCAGTTAACACCAGCTTCACATTTCATAATGCTTTCCTTCATCTGGATGAGCCTCATATGGCCTAGCTCCAACATACCAGTTGAAAAAGGTGTTAGATTCTAATAGTACATGAGTGTTTGACTTTATTTAGATAGTTCTTGAAAACCACTCATGCTCTAAAACTCGCCCACTTAAATCAATATGTAATATAAGTTCCAAGAAATGTGTGAAAGAAGGAGAAGTTATTTTGGAAGCAGAAGGGCCTTTCCACAGTGTCTTGAAATCATACTAGTAAAAAAGCTTATTATGCCATCTCATAAGCTCAACCCTGTGATATGGAAAACTACTCTTAAAGTGGGTGAAAATATATTTTCCAACTTTGAGTAGGGCTAAAAGTTCAAGAAACTAAAGATAGCTACTTTATAAACAGCTATTTTATGACATAGATTTGGCTTTGGAATGAGAAGTGCATGAATACAGAGGTAATTTCACAAGGAAGAGTCTTTTCTGTAGGTATTTGGATGCAGGTGAGCTGCTCCTTCACTGGAGAGGATACTTTACTAAAAGACTGAAGCCAGAGGGAACCGTGGCATTTTATGATGCAAGCCAATGCACTGAGACTACTATCACCCTATAGTATACTTATAACATATAAAAATATAAATATACTTATATAATTTAACTTTATATAATAACTAGATAACTTATTATAACAATAAATATTAAAAGTCACAATCATAGTAGACAGTTATTCCCATTTTTACTCTCAAGTTTATCTGTTACATCCCTTTTCACTCTGGGTCTTACCCGACACTTTTATGCTCTTAGCCTTCCTCCTTATATCACCCTAACCCTAGGTCCATAAAATTGCCAGAGTCTTTTGTTCTGGGATCTCTCAATAGACAGAGGATCAATATGTCTGTGCTGATTCATCTGACCCTCAATCTGTGTGCCATCCCATGGGGAAGAGGGGAACAGAAGGAGTCAGTACTTTTTTCAGTTTTAGACTTGCTTGTATGATCTCCGTAAGTGATTAGAGGTTTTACTATCATTTCTGGTTTGTGGCTTCAATCAGCTACTCTTGACATCTGATGATAGCTCAGCTCACTCTTTTCCAGCTCAACTGAGCTCCTGATAATATGAAATGACCTAAAAGGAAGCTGTTAGTGCAGAACTGTGTATCACTAGCTATGATCTAAAATCAGCACATTGGTTGGCCCATATCTTATCTCTTAACACTCAGGAATACTGAGACATCCACTAATGGGCTTCCCTGGTGGCTCAGACAGTGAAAGCTTCTGCCCGCAATGCTGGAGACCTTGTTTCGATCCCTGGGTCAGGAAGATCCCCTGGAGAAGGAAATGGCAACCCACTCCAGTAATCTTGCCTGGAAAATTCATGGGACCGCAGAGTCGGACACGACTGAGGGACTTCACTTTCACTTTTCACTAATGTTGTTGCTGAAACTTCCAAAAACAAGAACACTGCAGGGAAGTTTAAACAAAAGTGTGCCTCGTGTTTGCTTTCCAAATCTTGTAAATGATTCTCATTGTCTGATTCTCAAGCATACCAGAATCCTAACTCCAAAGTAGTCTTGAAAATATAGTCTTTAACCAGTCAAGGCTTTAAATTATAGGGAGAAATATTAGTAAGAGAATGGAACAAATGCTACAAAAATTGTCCACCAAGTCTACTGTAGTCCAAGTGTTTTGCTTACAACATCCACACAAAAACATTTTTTTTCACATTTAAATTTCAAAATAATAGCATCTAACTAAAAATGGAACTTTCCAAAGTAATGAAATTGCACTTAACATTTCAACCCCGGGTAATAATTATTACTTCATTCGGTCAAAATACCATCCAGACATAAAATATGCTATAAATGATTTATGAAGTGAAAACATACAGTACAACATACATTGCATGACATAATAAGGGAAAATGAAGGGAAAATTAAAGAAAAATATAGATAAATAATTCACTTCTTACTGCTGCATCTGAACATATAGCCAAATTAGGCAATATTGGTTTTAATAGCTTCTTTTTCTTTTTACACTAGTTTGATGTTCTGCTTTCACTCAGACAGTAATTCAGCAGCTGGTAAGTCATCTGATATGATGGCTAAGATAATTTTTACCTCTAAAATTAAATTTTGGTATTGTTCATTTCTTGACTATGGAAAAAATAACAACTTATATTTTTCCTTAATTTAAGATGTATACTTCATCCTGTGGAACAAAACTTCAGATTCTAGGGTGTGATCTTTCTTTTTCTTTTTTGAAGTGTTCTTATATGATTCATTGGTTCTTTTTTAAAATTTGTTTTTAACTGGAGGATAATTGCTTTACAGTATTGTTTTGGCTTCTGCTGCACATCAACATGAATCATCCATAAGTTCAAGGCCATTGTTGAATCTGTTTGACCATAGATACATATTTTAGTAAGAGAGGATGTAATATAATGTGTAGTTGTCTCTGTGTGTGTAATAAGCAAATTCAAACAAGTTCCCTGCCACTGTATAACAAGGATTACCCTTCCTCCAGATTCCACTGACATGTTCTTCATTTCCCTCTGAGACCTCATCAAAAGCTTGTTTAACAGTCGTACTTATAGCAACATTCTGTCCATGATGATGTATGCGTGCTTCAGAAGCTTTCTTTACAGTTCTCTTCTTTCTTAGTTCTCACCAAAATCTCTTTTAGCATCCATATTTCTACCAACAGTTCTTGAAGGGCAAGCTAGACTTTTTATATCAAGCACCTCAAAACTCTTCAAGTCTCTACCTGTTACTCAATTCCAAAACCACATCCACATGTCTAGTTATTTGTTGCAATGGTGTCCACTTGCTTTTGGTACCAAAATCTGTATTATTGGTGGGTACAGAGGGCAGACTTTAATTATTTGTAGGCTCAATATACATTTAGACTTCACAGAGAGGTTCTGCATATTTTGTACAAGTCTTTTTCCCCACTATGTAGGATTCTGTTGATGCACATGTCTTCAGACTGGCTATCATTAATTATCTATTTTCAAGATCAAGGAACTCTGTTTATTGCTATGAAGTAGCTAATAAATTTTAATTTCAAAATATATATATATGAATATATATATATATATTTATCAGTTTTGTTTCCCTTTAGTTCTTTTGCAGTTTCCATATCTCATGAAATTGCCCAAAACTTTACCCATTATTTTCATCTTCATCTGAAACATCTAAAACATATATTTAACAATTATTTTTTATACCATAAGAGATGTTTATTGGAATATAATCACTTTACAATGTTGTATTATTTTCTGCTTTACAACACTGTGAATCAGCAATACGTATCAATTATCCCCTTCCTCCTGAGACTCCCTCCCCACTCCTCCATTCTTCTAGTCTGGGTCATCACAGAGCACCAGGCTCAGTGCCCTGTGCCATGCAGCAGCTTCCTACTAGCTATCTATTTTATACATGGTAGTGGATATATGTCAGTGCTCCTGTCTCAGTTTTCCCCCTTCTCTCCTTCCCCTACTGTGTCCACAAGTCCATTCTCTACATCTGTGCCTCTATTACTGCTCTGCAAATAGGTTCATCAGTACCATTTTTCTACCATTTTCTAGATTCCATCTACATGCATTAATATATGATATTTGTTTTTCTCTTTCTGACTTACTTCATTCTGTATGACAGGCTCTAGGTTTATCCACATGACTTCATATGACTCAATTCTGTTCCTTTCTTATGGTTGTGTAATATTCCATTGTATATATGTACTACATCTTCTTTATCCTTTCATCTGTCAATGGACATGTCCTGACTTATTCCATGCCCTAGTTATTGTAAGTAGTGCTGCAATAAACACTGGGGTACATGTGTCTTTTTGAGTTATGGTTTTCTTAGGGTATATGCCCAGTGCTGGGATTGCTGGTTCATATATTAGTTTAAAAAATTTAAAAAATAGATAAATAAAACAAAACAAATATAACTTGCTTAAAGGAAAACATAAGAAAAACACCTTTTACATAAATCACAGCAAAATCTCTTTTGACCCACCTCATAAAATAATGAAAATAAAAATAAACAATTGGGACCTATATTAGCATAAATGATTTTGGACAGCAAAGAAAACTATAAGCAAGATGGAAATACATCTCTCAGGATGGGAGAAAGTATTTGCAAATGAAGCAATAGACAAAGGAGTAATCTTCAAAATATAAAAACAGCTAATGGAGTTCAATATCAAAGCAACAATCAAATCAAAAACTTAATGGAAGACTTAAATAGACAAAGAAAAAATACAGATGGCCAAGAGGGATGTAAAAGGACTCTCAACACCACTAATTATTCAGTTCAGTTCAGTCGCTCAGTCGTGTCCAACTCTTTGCAACCCCATGAACCACAGCACGTCAGGCCTCCCTGTCCATCACCAACTCCCGGAGTCCACCCAAACCCATGTCCATCGAGTCAGTGATGCCATCCAACCATCTCATCCTCTGTCGTCCCCTTCTCCTCCTGCCTTCAATCTTTCCCAGCATCAGGGTCTTTCCAAATGAGTTAGCTCTTCACATCAGGTGGACAAAGTATTGGAGTTTCAGCTTCAACATCACTCCTTCCAATGAACACCCAGAACTGATATCCTTTAGGATGGGCTGGTTGGATCTCCCTGCAGTCCAAGGAACTCTCAAGAGTCTTCTCCAACACCACAGTTCAAAAGCATCAATTCTTCTGTGCTCAGCTTTCTTTATAGTCCAACTCTCACATCCATACATGACCACTGGAAAAACCATAGCCTTGACTAGATGGACCTTTGTTGGCAAAGTAATGTCTCCACTTTTTAATAGGCTGTCTTGGTTGGTCATAACTTTCCTTCCAAGGAGTAAGCGTCTTTGAATTTCATGGCTGCAATCACCATCTGCAGTGATTTTGGAGCCCAGAAAAATTAAGTCAGCCACTGTTTCCACTGTTTCCCCATCTATTTGCCATGAAGTGATGGGACCACATGCCATGATCTTAGTTTTCTGAATGTTGAACTTAAAGCCAACATTTTTACTCTCCTCTTTCACTTTCCTCAAGAGGCTCTTTAGTTCTTCTTCACTTTCTGCCATAAGGGTGGTGTCATCTGCATATCTGAGGTTATTGACATTTCTCCTGACAGTCTTGATTCCAGCTTGTGCTTCTTCCAGCCCAGCGTTTCTCATGATGTACTCTGCATATAAGTTAAATCAGCAGGGTGACAATATACAGCCTTGATGTACTCCTTTTCCTGTTTAGAACCAGTCTGTTTTTCCATGTTCAGTTCTAACTGTTGCTTCCTGATGTGCATACAGGTTTCTCAAGTGTCAGGTCAGGTAATGCAAATCAAAACTACATCAGGATGGGGAATACATGTAACTCCATGGCTGATTCATATCAATGTATGACAAAACCCACTGCAATGTTCTGAAGTAATTAGCCTCCAACTAATAAAAATAAATGGAAAAAAAAAAAAACTACAATGAGATATCACCTCATATTGTTCAGAATGACAATCAGTGAAAATATCTGCAAACAATAAATACTGGAGAGGGTGTAGAGAATAGGAAACCCTCTTACACTGTTGGTAGAAATGCAAAAGTGTAAAAAAAAAAAAAAAGCAAAAATAAAAAAAGAAATGCAAAATTGTAAAGCCACTGGAGAAAATATTATGGAGGTTCCTTAAAAATCCAAACTTAGAACTACCATCAGTTCAGTTCAGTCACTAAGTGTCCAACTCTTTGTGATTCCATGAACTGCAGCATGCTGGGCTTCCCTGTCCATCATGAACTCCCATAGCTTGCTCGAACTCATGTCCGTCGACTTGGTGATGCCATTCAACCAACTCATGCTCTGTTGTCCCCTTCTTCTCCTGCTTCCAATCTTTCCTAGCATCATGGTCTTTTCCAATGAGTCAGTCCTTCTCATTAGTTGGCCAAAGTATTGGAGCTTCAGCTTCAGCATCAATCCTTCCAATATTCAGGCCTGAATTTTTTTTTTTAGGAATGACTGGTTTGATCTCCTTGTGGTCCAAGGGACTCTCAAGAGTCTTCTCCAGCACAGTTCAAAAGAATCAATTCTTTGGCCCTCAGTTTTACTTTTTGGTCCAACTCTCATATCCATACATGACTACAGGAAAAACCATAACTTTGACTAAATGGATCTTTGTTGGTAAAGTGATGTCTCTGCTTTTTAATATGCTGTCTAGGTTTGTCATATCTTTTCTTCCAAAGAGAGAGCATCTTTTAATTTCATGGCTGCAGTCACCTGCAGTGATTTTGGAGCCCAAGAAAATAAAGTCTGTCACTGTTTTCATTGTTTCCCCATCTATTTGTGACAAAGTGATGGCAAACTACAGTATGACCCAGCAATCCTGATACTGGGCTTGTGAAGGTTGCTCAATCGTGTCTGACTCTTTGCAACCCCATGGACTATACAGTCCATGGACTCCTCCAGGCCGGAATACTGGAGTGGCTTCCCTTCTCCAGATCTTCCCAACCCAGGGATTGAACCTAGGTCTCCTGCATTGCAGGCAGATTCTTTACTAATTGAGCCACCAGGGAAGCCCAAGAATACAGAAGTGGGTAGCCTATCCCTTCTCCAGAGGATCTTACCAACCCAGGAATTGAACGGGGATCTCCTGCATTGCAGACGGATTCTTTACCAACTGAGTTATCAGGGAAGCTCCCAATATTGGGCATATACCCTAAGAAAACTATAACTCAAATATTATTTTAAAGTATAATTTTGTTGTTAATTTTAATTTGTTTCATTATTTGATTATTGATTATTTTTATAATCAATTAAAATATAATTATAATTTATTTCATTATTGATTATTGACTACCTTTATTGACTATTTATCTGTTTATCATAGGTCATATTTTCTATTGTTTGGAAATACTTTAAAAATGTGTATATTCCTATGTGTAGTTAAAAATTTGGATTGTGTTACTTGGATGGAAAAGTGTTTGATTTGTTCAGGTAGGCTATTAAGTTTCTTGTACGTCATTTTGCTGTCGTGACGCTGTTGTGTCAGACAATGTCTAATAGTAGATACTTGAGAATTTGCCCTTAGCCCTAGGGTGTATCTTTTAGCTCTGCAATGTATTTCTAATTTTTAAAGGTGTTTGATTTGGAGTTTCAATAATAAGCCCAAGTGTTCATTAAAGCCCTCTCAATTGGCAGTAATTGAAGTCCCAACTCTTTCTCAACAGAACTAGGAAAATACTGCACTTACGCATGTCCTTTTGAGCCATCAGTGTGTGATTTCTGCTATAATGCTTGGAGTCTTACTGTGTAAATGTATAGTTTAAACGTTAGCCATTCATTTGAATGGAGCCTGACCCATTTTCAGGTTTGAGTGCCTTCTTCCTTTCAGAAATCTCCCCTTCAATTCCCAGCAGCTTTTTCTGCTCTGATTCCAACTTCTGAATCCTCAGTCCAATGACACTGTATCTTTTCACTGTACTCTGTGTCCCGCAGCCCACATGAGCTGGGGAGCAGTAACTTGAGGTAAAGTGACAGTTAAATGCAGAGTCCACCCAGTTTTCTCTCATTTAAGTGATATCGACCCTCTAGTTTCTACTTGTTTTGTTTGCTTTTTTATACCTTCAAACATTTGTTTATATTTAACTTAGTGTTTATAAGTGTTGTCAACAGAAGAGATGATTCATTATAAACTTTTCTCTATTTCCAAAAAGAGAACAAATCTTCCAGCTTTTAATAACACTGGAAATATCTCATTGATGGTATCTGTCAGTGTTTTAGGTATTACATTATATTATATTCATGTAAAAAGATGATAGAATGTGAATGTAGATGAAATATATGAAAATTTAGGTTAATACTTTCAATGATGAATCTTCTGATTTCTGAATGCTACATATTAGCATCATTTATCTTCTACCTTTAAAAGTAATCAATTATATTCTGACTTGTACAAAAATAGACATTTATTTTGCTCACTTAATACATATATGTGTGTGTGAATAATTTTCTTTTACTATGATAAATGTTTTCTTTTCAAAAGGAAGCATTCTAGTATGAATAAAATACTATTATATAAAATCTAACATGATAAAAGATAAATTTAAATTTTATCAGAGGCAACAGAATAGAAAGGCAAATAGATTTGTAGTTATCACTCATTAGATATTAAAGTGAAAGTGAAGTCGCTCAGTCGTGTCCAACTCTGTGGCCCCATGGACTAGAGTCCACCAAGCTCCAGTCCATGGAATTTTCCAGGCAAGAGTAGTGGAGTGGGTTGCCATTTCCTTCTCCAGGGGATCTTCCTGACCCAGGGATCAAAACTGGGTCTCTAGCATTGCAGGCAGACGCTTTTAATGTCTGAGCCACCAGGGAAGCCCTTAGATATTAAAACCTTGGCTAATTGTCTAATAAATTTCATGTTTTTCTTCTGTAAAATGGAAGTTTTCTTAGGATTATCATGAGTCTGTACCAAGATATTAAGTGTTTTTTATTTTACCTGTCACAAAGTATATACTTAATGTTTTTTGACCCTTCCTCAGTCAAGTCAGAATTAGTTTCAGGAATATACAGAATTCCATTGCATGACTAAAAATGCATATGTTTATGTGTGCTTAAAAATCACTCTGTAAACTTGCTTGAATTTTTGAAAAGTGTATTTTCCATTAATTAACATGGCACTGTTCGATCCTTAGTAATTATTTGAATTTTTATTTTGTTTTCAGATAATTGCTTGTATGTGATTAATACAGTAAACAAAATGCTTTCAGCCAGGTTTTTAACAATTTATCATTTTAGAATTTTTACCATCATAATATTCCTTATGAAAAATATATCAGTCATTAAAATAATTGACAGTTAAGAAATAAATGGGCTCTCCATTGCTTTCATTTACCACAGTGTTTTTGATCCATTTTATTATCTATAAATATTTGCATTTCTAGTGATATCTTTCTTCCAATGATTCATTATTTATACCTTTTAGAGTTGTCTATTATCTATCATTCTTAAACAAATATGCATACTTTTTGAGTTAGCTGAGAGTCAGCATATACCAATCAATAATCATCATATTAGTCACTGTCAAGGAAGAGCAATATTAAATTCAAAAGCAGAGTGATTTATCTGAAAGAGCCTAGAAATATAAATTAACTAGCAATGATACTGCTTCTGTTTTTTTCTGTCAATTCAATTGAAAAAAATACTGAATTTATCAAAATTTCTGCTTAAAAGACTAAAATAATTATACTTAGTGAAATTAAGTGATTTGCTAACTATTTAAATGGAAGTTATGAAATCAGGATTTAAATCCAAACCTATTTGACTATAAAATCTGTCTTCAAAAAAAAAGGTTGATTAAAAGGGATATAATAAAACCAACGAATAAAAATAACTTCCTTCAATCTCATGCACCATTTAACTATTGTCCATATGTCTGAAGCAAATAATACTGAACAAGTCTAAACTTCATTCTCTCATTATATCCTCAAATTAATTTTTCAGTCCCCTACAGAAAGCTTGTAGTCTCACTTTTCCAGAATTACTGATCTCTTAAATTCTAGTTATTAATACATGTTATATTTAATTTGTTTTTATCCTTAAAAAACATAATTTACTATAGTTTGCACTAATTATTATTTATTTTATACTTTTAATTTTTTTCTTTTTATTTTCTACTCCTTTTCCACACTCTTTTTTTTTTTTTTTCATTCACCCATTGATGTTTATTTTATTCCTATTTTGAGTCAGACACTAGCTTAGGCACTGGTTCCAGAGCATTAAAAAATTAATAGTGTTACCTGTCCTCAAGTATCTCACAGTCTAGTTAACAGAGATATGGATACAGCCATCAGCTGTTACACTCCTATTGTGTTAATGCCATGAAAGATGACAGTCCCCAGGGCTTGCCAGCATGTGAATCAGACTGGACTCCGAGACTTCAAGGGGTGAATCTGGGGGGATGAATAAGTACTATTGCAATTTTGGCTCCTTCAGAATTCCTTCCTCTTGCTCTCTACTCCCTTTTTTTTTTTTTTTTTTTTTTTTTATTTTTAGTTTTTTTTTTAATGATTTTTTTTTATTATTATAATTTTTTTTTTTTGGTCATACATTGATATGAATCAGCCATAGATTTACACGTATTCCCCATCCCGATCCCCCCTCCCACCTCCCTCTCCACCCGATTCCTCTGGGTCTTCCCAGTGCACCAGGCCCGAGCACTTGTCTCATGCATCCCACCTGGGCTGGTGATCTGTTTCACCATAGATAGTATACATGCTGTTCTTTTGAAATATCCCACCCTCGCATTCTCCCACAGAGTTCAAAAGTCTGTTCTGTATTTCTGTGCCTCTTTTTCTGTTTTGCATATGGGGTTATCATTACCATCTTTCTAAATTCCATATATATGTGTTAGTATGCTGTAATGTTCTTTATCTTTCTGGCTTACTTCACTCTGTATAAGGGGCTCCAGTTTCATCCATCTCATTAGGACTGGTTCAAATGATTTCTTTTTAATGGCTGAGTAATATTCCATGGTGTATATGTACCACAGCTTCCTTATCCATTCATCTGCTGATGGGCATCTAGGTTGCTTCCATGTTCTGGCTATTATAAACAGTGCTGCAATGAACATTGGGGTGCACGTGTCTCTTTCAGATCTGGTTTCCTCAGTGTGTATGCCCAGAAGTGGGATTGCTGGGTCATATGGCAGTTCTATTTCCAGTTTTTTAAGAAATCTCCACACTGTTTTCCATAGTGGCTGTACTAGTTTGCATTCCCACCAACAGTGTAAGAGGGTTCCCTTTTCTCCACACCCTCTCCAGCATTTATTGCTTGTAGACTTTTGGATAGCAGCCATCCTGACTGGCGTGTAATGGTACCTCATTGTGGTTTTGATTTGCATTTCTCTAATAATGAGTGAGGTTGAGCATCTTTTCATGTGTTTGTTAGCCATCTGTATGTCTTCTTTGGAGAAATGTCTGTTTAGTTCTTTGCCCCATTTTTTGATTGGGTCATTTATTTTTCTGGAATTGAGCTGCAGGAGTTGCTTGTATATTTTTGAGATTAATCCTTTGTCTGTTTCTTCATTTGCTATTATTTTCTCCCAATCTGAGGGCTGTCTTTTCACCTTACTTATAGTTTCGTTTGTAGTGCAAAAGCTTTTAAGTTTCATTAGGTCCCATTTGTTTAGTTTTGCTTTTATTTCCAATATTCTGGGAGGTGGGTCATAGAGGATCTTGCTGTGATTTATGTCGGAGAGTGTTTTGCCTATGTTCTCCTCTAGGAGTTTTATAGTTTCTGGTCTTACATTTAGATCTTTAATCCATTTTGAGTTTATTTTTGTGTATGGTGTTAGAAAGTGTTCTAGTTTCATTCTTTTACAAGTGGTTGACCAGTTTTCCCAGCACCACTTGTTAAAGAGGTTGTCTTTTTTCCCTTGTATATCCTTGCCTCCTTTGTCAAAGATAAGGTGTCCATAGGTCCGTGGATTTATCTCTGGGCTTTCTATTCTGTTCCATTGATCTATATTTCTGTCTTTGTGCCAGTACCATACTGTCTTGATGACTGTGGCTTTGTAGTAGAGTCTGAAGTCAGGCAGGTTGATTCCTCCAGTTCCATTCTTCTTTCTCAAGATTACTTTGGCTATTCGAGGTTTTTTGTATTTCCATACAAATTGTGAAATTCTTTGGTCTAGTTCTGTGAAAAATACCGTTGGTAACTTGATAGGGATTGCATTGAATCTATAGATTGCTTTGGGTAGAATAGCCATTTTGATAATATTGATTCTTCCAATCCATGAACACGGTATGTTTCTCCATCTGTTTGTGTCCTCTTTGATTTCTTTCATCAGTGTTTTATAGTTTTCTATGTATAGGTCTTTTGTTTCTTTAGGTAGATATACTCCTAAGTATTTTATTCTTTTTGTTGCAATGGTGAATGGTATTGTTTCTTTAATTTCTCTTTCTGTTTTTTCATTGTTAGTATATAGGAATGCAAGGGATTTCTGTGTGTTAATTTTATATCCTGCAACTTTACTATATTCATTGATTAGCTCTAGTAATTTTCTGGTAGAGTCTTTAGGGTTTTCTATGTAGAGGATCATGTCATCTGCAAACAGTGAGAGTTTCACTTCTTCTTTTCCTATCTGGATTCCTTTTACTTCTTTTTCTGCTCTGATTGCTGTGGCCAGAACTTCCAACACTATGTTGAATAGTAGTGGTGTGAGTGGGCACCCTTGTCTTGTTCCTGATTTCAGGGGAAATGCTTTCAATTTTTCACCATTGAGGGTGATGCTTGCTGTGGGTTTGTCATATATAGCTTTTATTATGTTGAGGTATGTTCCTTCTATTCCTGCTTTTTGGAGAGTTTTAATCATGAATGAGTTGAATTTTGTCAAAGGCTTTCTCTGCATCTATTGAGATAATCATATGGTTTTTATCTTTCAATTTGTTAATGTGGTGTATTACATTGATTGATTTGCGGATATTAAAGAATCCTTGCATTCCTGTGATAAAGCCCACTTGGTCATGGTGTATGATTTTTTTAATATGTTGTTGGATTCTGTTTGCTAGAATTTTGTTAAGGATTTTTGCATCTATGTTTATCAGTGATATTGGCCTGTAGTTTTCTTTTTTTGTGACATCTTTGTCTGGTTTTGGAATTAGGGTGATGGTGGCCTCATAGAATGAGTTTGGAAGCTTACCTTCCTCTGCAATTTTCTGGAAGAGTTTAAGTAAGATAGGTGTTAGCTCTTCTCTAAATTTTTGGTAGAATTCAGCTGTGAAGCCATCTGGTCCTGGGCTTTTGTTTGCTGGAAGATTTTTGATGACAGTTTCGATTTCCTTGCTTGTGATGGGTCTGTTAAGATCTTCTATTTCTTCCTGGTTCAGTTTTGAAAAGTTATACTTTTCTAAAAATTTGTCCATTTCTTCCAAGTTGTCCATTTTATTGGCATAGAGCTGCTGGTAGTAGTCTCTTATGATCCTTTGTATTTCAGTGTTGTCTGTTGTGATCTCTCCATTTTCATTTCTAATTTTGTTAATTTGGTTCTTCTCTCTTTGTTTCTTAATGAGTCTTGCTAATGGCTTGTCAATTTTGTTTATTTTTTCAAAAAACCAGCTTTTAGCTTTGTTGATTTTTGCTATGGTCTCTTTAGTTTCTTTTGCATTTATTTCTGCCCTGATTTTTAAGATTTCTTTCCTTCTGCTAACCCTGGGATTCTTCATTTCTTCCTTCTCTAGTTGCTTTAGGTGTAGAGCTTTTCCACACTCTTTACCCCCACTTAATAAGGAGTCTGGAGGCAGGTAACTCCTGTTTTAAGTGAAGTAACAACAATTATTAGAGCTGGGCTCTGTCAGTATCTTGGCTTATCCCTCTAGACCAAATGCTGGTTGCTACAGTTCTGAGTATTGAATCAATGTTCAATTCCATAAAATATTAAAGTCTATATATTATTCCTTTGGGGTTTCCCAGGTGACTCAGTGGTAAAAAATCCACCGGCCAATGCAGGAGATTGCAGGTTCAATCTCTGGATCAGGAAAACCCCTGGATAACAAAATAACAACACACTCCAGTATTCTTGCCTGGGAAATCCCATGGACAGAGGAACCTCTCAGGCGGCAGTCCATGGGGTCATAAAACAGTAGGATGACTTAGTGACTAAACGACAGGAAATATTATTCCTTTATGATGCAAAACCTCTTCTGTGAAAACACCCCAAGCAATTTTTCTCTTAGGTTTCAGTAATAGAAGCAGAGTTATATGGTCATCTATTGCTTCAATGGACAAGAACAGGATTGAAATTTTCCCTATATTCTCAAACTGAGATTCTCCTGGCAAAGAAAAAAGTGGGCAAATGTTGTCAGGTAGACAAATAGCAGAACATTCACCATCATAAAATTATTTCAAGACTTATTTGACCTTTCTGCAGCATTTATTTTTCCTGCTCATTCAAATTCTCCTGTTCTATAGTCTCTGATCCCAGATGCTCTTTCCTTCCAATTCCCTGGTTCTGTGTGTGTGTATATATATATATATATATATACACACATATATGCATATTTGTTTTGGATTCTTATTTCCTACCGAAATCTAGTATGTTTTCTCTTTCAAAACTCAGTCTTAGCCTCTCTTCTCACTTTTCATGTGTAATGACAATGGTTTTAGTTGCATATGCTAAATTTCTGATATTTTAATTTCCAGTTCACTGTCTTCCACTTATTACTGAGAGACTGGCAAAAGCATCTGCTGACATGGATCCCAAACTAACTAAGGCCCACCTACCACACACACACACACACCACAGAGTCAGGAGTAAAGATAACAAAATATTTCTTTGTAATGCTTGTCCTAAGTCCTAGAAACAAATACTGACTGCTTAAGAATATGATGAAGAGAATTAGGGTGTGGCGCTGCCAGTATGGAAGATACTGCCTCAGAGTTCAAGAATTTAATTGGTAGAAGTAAAAACCAATTTCACTGACTTTTTCAAATCTCCCCTCCTGTAACTGTCTGAATTGTATGATTCTTACACAACAAGGTATTGTTCTCCAATAGTGCCAAGCATCAATTCTGTTGCTTCATTATATGTTCCACATTTTGGTTCCAGGGACATTTAATCAGCATGACACATAGCCATTGAAATTATGGCTGAAACACACTTTGGAATATTAAATAATTAATATAAGTATAACTAGTGGTTCCCTGGTGGCACAGTGGTAAAGAATCTTCCTGCCAATACAGGAGACACAAGAGATGCAGGTTTGATCCCTGGGTTGGGAAGATCCCCTGGAGAAGGGAATGGCAATCCACTCTAGTATACTTGCCTGGAGAATTCATGGACTGAGAAGGCTGTCGAGCTACACAATCCATGGGGTTGCAGAGTTGGACATGAGTAAGCACACACACAACACAATACAGCATCAGCATAACTAGCTAGTTAACTAGATTGAGTATATGTGAAGAGTGATACCAATTATATTCTTTAACAATTGGATGATATTAAATAATAGAATTGTGAATAATTTGTATTTAACAAATGTATAGTACAATATAGTCACATATTTTCAAATACATTGCTAGATATTCAGTGGTATTTATTTAAGTTATAAAGATTGTCTTTGGGCGGATAGACAAATGGCCCTGAAAAAATGAGATTTTTAAAAGTAGCCAAATTTTGCAAAATGTCCAGAATAACTCTTTTTTTTCACCTTGGCAGCAATAGTTTAAATTTGTCACTATGAAACATGGAATCAAAAGAATCATTACAGTTTTTACATCAATTCAAAGATTACATAAGATATTTCCTGGAGTTATCCATACTTATGATATTTTTATGATCACATTATATCTTAACCTATTGTTGCTATTCAGTCACCTAGTCATGTCTGACTCTTTGCAACTCCATGGTCTGCAGGACGCCAGGCCTTCCCGTCCCCACCATCTGCTGAAATTTGCCCAAGTTCATAACAACAGCATCAGTGATACTATTCAGCCATCTCATCTTCTGATGTCCTCTTCTCCTTTTGCCCTCAGTCTTTCCCAGCATCGGGGACTGTTCCAATGAGTTGGCTGTTCACATCAGTTGACCAAAAAACTGAAGCTTCAGCTTTAGCATCAGTCCTTCCAATGAATATTCAGGGTTGATTTCCTTTAAGATTGACTAATTTGTTCTTCTTGCTCTCCAAGGGACTCTCAGGAGTCTTTTCCAGCACTACAGTTCAAAGGCCTCAAAAATTCTCAAACAGTCAGTGAGAATATAGATTAAGTATTATTGATGCTAGATAAATTTTAAAAATTTAGAAAAATAAAGATTTTATTTTTCTTCATGTGAAGAGGTAATCTTAAGATTTCAAATAAGCTTGTTTTCAATATTCAATACCCACAATTAAGTAACTGTATATAGACTTAGAATATATATTTGAAATATTTATACATAATAAATATACATATAACTAAATATATATCCTACTAATGTTGCAGTAGCTTAAAATAACTGATCTATTTTGGCCATTTTCATTTCATCGAATTTTAAAAGTTTTTAAAACATTTAAAATTATGTTTCTTGAATCTTAGAGCTGCAATACAAAATATGGCCCAATGTTTTATCTCAATAAAACTTAAAAAATTAGAACAAGAAAAGAAATAATAATGAAGGAGAAAATAATTTAAAAAAAAACTTGGCCATGCCACAAGGTACATGTGGGATGAGCCCTAATCATTGGACTTTCAGGGAATTCCCAAAAAATAAATTTTAAATAATGTACACTCTAATGTCTATATTTTTATCATTATACATCAAAGTAACATCTCTAAAATTGGCAAAATATCTGAATAAATTGAAAAGGGAAATGTTTAAATAAATTGAGCATCAAACTGCATTTTTGGGGTCATAATAGAATCAGGTCAGTTCAGTTCAGTTCAGTCACTCAGTCATGTCCGATTCTTTGTGACCCCATGAATCGCAACAAACTGTCCATCAACAACTCCCGGAGTTTACTCAAACTCATGCCCATCGAGACAGTGATGCTATCCAACCATCTTATCCTCGGTCGTCCCCTTCTCCTCCTGCCCCCAATCCCTCCCAGCATCAGGGTCTTTTCCAATGAGTCAACTCTTCACATAAGGTTGCCAAAGTACTGGAGTTTCAGCTTCAGAATCAGTCCTTCCAATGAACACCCAGGACTGATCTCCTTTAGGATGGACTGGTTGGACCTCCTTGTAGTCCAAGGGACTCTCAGGAGTCTTCTCCAACACCATAGTTCAAAAGCATCATTTTTTCAGTGCTCAGCTTTCCTCACAGTCCAAATCTCACATCCATACATGACCACTGGAAAAACCATAGACTTGACCAGATGGACCTTCGTTGCCAAAGTAATGTCTCTGTTTTTAATATGCTATCCAGGTTGGTCTAACTTTCCTTCCAAGGAGTAAGCATCTTTTAATTTCATGGCTGCAATCACCATCTGCAGGGATTTTCGAGCCCAAAAAATTAAAGTCTCACACTGTTTCCACTATCTCTCCATCTATTTCCCATGAAGTGATGGGACCAGATGCCATGATCTTAGTTTTCTGAATGTTGAGCTTTAAGCCAACTTTTTCACTCTCCTCTTTCACTTTCATTAAGAGGCTTTTTAGTTCCTTTTCACTTTCTGCCATAAGGGTGATGTCGTGTGCTTATCTAAGGTTATTGGTATTTCTCCCAGCAATCTTGACTCCAGCTTGTGCTTCTTCCACCCCAGCGTTTCTCATGGTGTACTCTGCATATAAGTTAAATAAGCAGGGTGACAATATACAGCCTTGACATACTCCTTTTCGTATTTGGAACCAGTCTGTTGTTCCATGTCCAGTTCTAACTGTTGCTTCCTGACCTGCATACAGGTTTCTCAAGAGACAGGTCAGGTGGTCTGGTATTCCCATCTCTATCAGAATTTTCCACAGTTTATTGTGATCCACACAGTTGAAGGCTTTGGCGTAGTCAATAAAGCAGAAATAGGTGTTTTTTTGGAACTCTCTTGTTTTTTCCATGATCCAGTGGATGTTGGCAATTTGATGTCTGGTTCCTCTGCCTTTTTTAAAACCAGCTTGAACATCTGGAAGTCCATGGTTCACATATTGCTGAAGCCTGGTTTGGAGAATTTTGAGCATTACTTTACTAGCATGTGAGATGAGTACAATTGTGCAGTAGTTTGAGCATTCTTTGGCATTGCCTCTCTTAGAGATTGGAATGAAAACAGACCTTTTCCAGTCCTGTGGCCACTGCTGAATTTTCCAAATTTGCTGGCATATTGAGTGCAACACTTTTACAGAATCATCTTTCAGGATTTGAAATAGCTCAATTGGAATTCCATCACATCCACTGGCTTTGTTCGTAGTGATGCTTTCTAAGGCCCACCTGACTTCACATTCCAGGATGTCTGGCTCTAGGTGAGTGATCACACCACTGTGATTATCTGGGTCGTGAAGATCTTTTTTGTACAGTTCTTCTGTGTATTCTTGCCACCTCTTCTTAATATCTTCTGCTTCTTTTAGGTCCACACCATTTCTGTCCTTTATTGAACCCATCTTTGCATGAAATGTTCCCTTGGTATCTCTGACTTTCTTGAAGAGATCTCTAGTCTTTCCCATTCTGTTGTTTTCCTCTATTTCTTTGCACTGATCACTGAGGAAGGCTTTCTTATCTCTCCTGGCTATTCTTTGGAACTCTGCATTCAAATGGGAATATCTTTCCTTTTCTCCCTTGCTTTTCGCTTCTCTTCTTTTCACAGCTATTTGTAAGGCCTTCTCAGACAACCATTTTGCCTTTTTGCATTTCTTTTTTATGGGGATGGTCTTGAACCCTGTCTCCTGTACAATGTCACAAACCTCCATCCATAGTTCATCAGGTTCTCTATCAGATCTTGTCCCTTAAATCTATTTCTCACTTCCACTATAGTCATAAGGGATTTGATTTAGGTCATACCTGAATGGTCTAGTGGTTTTCCCTACTTTCTTTAGTTTAAGTCTTAATTTGGCAATCAGGTATTCATGATCTGAGCCACAGTCAGCTCCCAGTCTTGTTTTTCCTGACTGCATAGAGCTTCTCCATCTTTGGCTGAAAAGAATATAATCAATCTGATTTCAGTGTTGACCATCTGGTGATGTCCATGTGTAGAGTCTTCTCTTGTGTTGTTGGAAGAGGGTGTTTGCTATGACCAGTGTGTTCTCTTGGCAAAACTCTATTAGTCTTTGCCCTGCTTCATTTCTTACTCCAAGGCCAAATTTGCCTGTTACTCCAGGTGTTTCTTGACTTCCTACTTTTGCATTCCAGTCCCCTATAATGAGAAGGACATATTTTTTGGGTGTTAGTTCTAAAAAGTCTAGTAAGTCTTCATAGAACCATTCAACTTCAGCTTCTTCAGTGTTACTGGTTGGGGCAAAGGCTTGGATTACCGTGATATTAAATGCTCTGCCTTGGAAATGAACAGAGATCATTCTGTCATTTTTGAGATTGCATCCAAGTACTGAATTTTGGAATCTTCTGTTGACCATGATGGCTACTCCATTTCTTCTAAGGGATTGCTGCCCACAGTAGTAGTTATAATGGTCATCTGAGTTAAATTCACCCATTCCAGTCCATTTTAGTTCACTGATTCCTAGAACGTCAACATTCACTCTTGCCATCTCCTGTTTGACCACTTTCAATTTGCCTAAGATTCCAGGTTCCTATGCAATATTGCTCTTTACAGCAAGCGACCTTGCTTCTATCACCAGTCACATCGACAACTGGGTATTGTTTTTGCTTTGGCTCCATCCCTTCATTCATTCTGGAGTTATTTCTCTACTGATCTCCATTAGCATATTGGGCACCTACCGACCTGGGGAGTTCCTCTTTCAGTATCCTATCAATTTGCCTTTTCCTACTATTCATGGGGTTCTCAAGGCAAGAATACTGAAGTGGTTTGCCATTCCTTTCTCCAGTGGACCACATTCTGTCAGACCTCTCCACCATGACCCGCCCATCTTGGGTGGCTCCACACCGCATGGCTTAGTTTCACTGAGTTAGACACGACTGTGATCCTGTGATCAAGTTGGCTAGTTTTCTGTGATTATGGTTTTAGTGTGTCTGCCCTCTGATGCCCTCTTGCAACACCTACCGTCTTACTTGGGTTTCTCTTACCCTGGACGTGGGGTATCTCTTCACGGCTGCTCCAGCAAAGCGCAGCCGCTGCCTCTTTCCTTGGATGAGGGGCATCTTCTCACAGCTGCCCCTCCTGACCTTGAACAGAAGTGCCGGCTGCAACAGAACGTCCAGAAGCGTGGCCGTGAGGAGCTATCCCTCCCCCAAGGTCAGGGGTGGCCACGAGAGCGCCAGGCTGCGACAGCACAGGAGGCGCAGATGAGCTTCCCCATGTCCAAGGTCAGCGACGGCGGCCGAGCATTTAAATTTGTAGAAGATAAATGTAAGGGATACTATGTAGATCTAAATATTGCTTTAAGATTATAAAATTGCAGTTTATATAATAGAAAATCATAAAATGAAATTGAACCTAAATTTCTATAATAAGTGTATTTAATGTGACCCATCACAATGTTAAATGTTATGTATAAACTAAATGATTTATTTCTGATTATAAATATTAAATTATAAGTAAATTAATTATCAAAATTCTCCAAGCTACGCTTCAACAGTACATGAACCAAGAACTTCCAGATGTTCTAGACAGATTTAGAAAAGACAGAGGAACCAGAGATCAAATTGCCAACATCCACTGGATCATAGAAAAAGCAAGAGAAAGCCAGTAAGACATCTACATCTGCTTCATTGACTACGCTAAAGCCTTTGCCTCTGTGGATCAAAATAAACTGTGGAAAATTCTTCAAGAGATGGGAATACCAGACCATCTCACTTGTGTCCTGTGAAACCTGTATGCAGGTCAAGAAGCAACAGTTAGAATGGGACATGGAATAACGGACTGGTTCCAAATTGGGAAAGGAATGTCAGCACTGTATATTCTTACCCTACTTATTTAACTTATATGCAGAGTGAGTGAGTGAGCCAGTGAAGTCGCTCAGTCATGTCAACTCTTTGCGACTCCATGGACAGTGGCTACCAGGTTCCTCCATCCATGGGATTTTCCAGGAAAGAGGACTGGAGTGGATTGCCATTTCCTTCTCCAGGGAATCTTCTCGACCCAGGGATCGAACCCAGGTCTCCCACATTGCAGGCAGACGCTTTACTGTCTGAGCCACCGGAGGACACCAGAGTACATCATGCGAAATGCCAAGCTGGAAGAAGTACAAGTGGAATCAAGATTTCTGGGAGAAATATAAGTAACCTCAGATATGCAGATGATACCACCCTTATGGCAAAAAGCAAAAAGGAACTAAAGAGCCTCTGGATGGAAGTGAAAGAGGAGAGTGAAAATGTTGGCTTAAAGCTCAACATTTAAAAAACTAAGGTCAGGGCATCTGGTCCCATCACTTCATGGCAAATGGATGGAGAAACAATGGAAACAGTGGCAGACTTTATTTACTTGGGCTCCAAAATCACTGCAGATGGTGACTGCAGTCATGAAATTAAAAGACACTTGCTCCTTGGAAGAAAAGATATGACAAACCTATACAGGGTATTAAAAAGCAGAGACATTACTTTGCCAACAAAGGTCAATCTATTCAAAGCTATGGTTTTTCTTGTAGTCCTGTATGAATGTGAAAGTTAGATCATAAAGAAAGCTGAGTGCTAAAAAATTGATGCTTTTGAACTATAGTGTTGGAGAAGACTCTTGAGAGTTTCTTGGACTGCAAGGAGATCTAACCAGTCAATCAAAAGGAAATCAGTCCTGAATATTCATTGAAAGGACTGATGATGAAGCTGAAACTACAATACTTTGGCTACCTGATGCGAAAAACTGACTCTTTCCAAAAGACCCTGATGCTGGGAAAGATTGAAAGCAGGATTAGAAGGGGACAACAGAGGACAAGATGGTTAGATGGCATCACTGACTCAATGGACATGAGTTTGTGCAAGCTCTGGGAGATGGTGAAGGACAGGGAAGTCTGGTGTGCTACAGTCCATGGGGTCACAAAGACCTGACTGAGCAACTGAACAACATAAATCTTAATTATAACTGACTCCACAAATGTTTTCAAATGCAATATATTACAAAGTTATAGTAATTAAAACAGTAGGTTGCTGTTTTAAACAGTAGTGTGCATTAAAACACATATAAGTTAATGGAATATAATTGAGAGCCCAGAAATAAACCCATGCATGCATAGTAAACTAATATTTGATAAGAGAACCAAGAATACTCAATGAGGAATGGATTAATAAATGGTGCTGAGAACACTAAATATTCACACACATAAAAATGACAACTTTGTGAGGTGATGGAATATGTTACCTTATTGTGGTAATAAGTTTTTAATATGTACATGTGTCAAATCATCACACTGTATACCTTTACTTTATGGTGTACACTGTACAGCTTAAATTTACACAAAGTTATAAGTCATTTATACCTCAATAACTTTGGAAAGTTTTATTTTGCCTTCACAGTTTTGACAGCTTTTGTTTCTTTAACAAAAACTTACAACATAGTCTTTTTATTGTTTCTATTGTGGCAATATGATTGTTAAGGGAGGTTGATAAAATATATATTATTTAATTATTTGCAGTTGAAATTATAAATTTTAGAAAGAAAGAAAGTGAAGTCGCTCAGTCTTGTCCAACTCTTTGAGACTCCATGAACTGTAGCCTGCCAGGCTCCTCCATCCATGGGATTTTCCAGGCAAGAATACTGGAGTAGGTTGCCATTTCCTTCTCCGGGGATCTCCCAATCCAGGGAACATCCTGGTCTCCCACACTGCAGGCAGGCTCTTTACTGTCTGAGCCACCTTAAGTAGTTAGTATATTTGGATCTCTGGAAATTTGACCCAGATAAAAGTATAGAGATATGTAACCTTTTCTAAAGAATATGCTTATTACACATATAAAAGTGAGTATATGTTCTTCCCGTCCAGATTTGCTTTTCCTCCCATGTATCTCAGGTCATGATTCACCTAGTTGATTGAATCTGAAACACTTGATTCATGTGACTGATATATTACATAATATGTGCTGTGATTCGAAAACACTGTTCTAACAGATTTCCCTACTTACTCTCCTATATCTTAATTTTTTTTTAATTTATCACTCCTATAAGTAGAAAAGCATGATGCTATTTTCCATACTTTCTGAAAAGAAGTCTTTGCTTGACTGCATGTCATTTTAAAATATTTTTTTTAATCTTTCATTACTTTGCTCCCCATAGCAATAACTCCTCTTGAAAGAGTCATTTATCTTTCCTGACACAAATTCTTCTCCTCCTGACTCTCTTTAACCTTATCACCACTTGCTTTTCCTTGGTTTTTGTTTCTGTACTTCTTATTACTTTAAAATATAATATTGATTTCTATTATGTTGATTATGTTTGCCTTTATTTCCCTGAAAAAATATAATTTCCATGATGTCTGCAACATTTTCTATCTCTTGTTCACTGACAATCAGCAAGAATCTATATGGTTGGCCATAAGATAAGAGCTCAAAAATATTTGTTGAATGAATTGATGAAGGAATGCTTAACTACTATCCTTCCCTCAGCATCCTCATGTACTTAGTACTATATGTTTCCTATTTCTTGATATAGTCCACTGTATTATCTTGACTATGTTTAAGCCAATCTGCTATTGTGGCTAACTGATGTCTCCTGCATTGGCAGGTGGATTCTTTTAACACTGAGCCACTTGGGAAGCCTTGTGTCTATATAGAGGAATTATGAAATATAGATTTAAAATCCTTGTGTGGTATAGTTAGCAAAATAAAAGACTAAAATATAAAAGAAAAAATAGTATAAAAATTATTAAAATAAAACAAAATATTTTTTTATAAAATAAAATAAAATTTTGAAATTACAAATCCACTGAACAAGTTGAATGGAATATTAAACAAAGACTAAGGGAATTAGTAAGGTGAAAACATAAGTGAAAACTTACATAAAATTCAATATACTTTTCATGAAGAGCAAAAATTTGAAATAGGTTCTAAGAAGAATTTAAGATAGCATAAAATATTTTAGAGAATTTTCTTCACATTTCTAGAGAATGAAATAAATGAAATAGAGAAACAGTATAGATATATAAATACATAGAAAGATAAGTATAAATACACACTTGCAAAGGAGATATTGGCCATCACTTAAATATTTTCTGATAATGATCATTGTTTCATACCAATATAACCAACCAAAGGGAAGGCAGAAATACCTGGTACCCATGATTAAATTAGGCATAAACTTGAATGGACCGCATCCAGAACAAGGAAGGAGAGGGAGATCTGTTTTATCACTCTACCATGTTACTTAAGGAACATAGAAGTGCACAGAAGGATAAAACAGTACATCCCAGTTCTCATATGGAGGTAGAGACTAGTGGAATTCGTTGTTTTTAAAGGCAAAAGAAATAGTAGATAACATATATATTATTTGGCTTTATGACCTTGAGTGTGTGTGTGTGTGTATTCTGCATCTATAAATTGCTAAAAGCATGAAACTTTAAAAAACTGAAAAAGTTACCCCCCAAATACTTATACTTTGATGGCTCAGAGATACTCACTTCCCCTTATTTTATTTTAACTTACTTACTTATTTTAACCATTTGCAATATTCACATAAAGTCTTTTCTCTTTTCTTTTTGTAATTATCAAAGGAATACTGTAAAACTGAGTTGACTCGAAGGGCAAATTGTCTTATTTTCTACCTTCCTTTATCCCAAATCTAAATCATGGAAGCTGCCTCTCAGCCAGGATTTTGTACTCAAGGGTGAACATATTAGGCATATGTGTGTCTAAAATGATGAAGAAACAGAAATCATCACAAAAGCTGTCATCATTAGATTAGAGAGATAGTGCTTAAAGAATTTCTCCAAGCATACCTTTTAAAAACACATGTTTGGATTTTTATGTTGTTATATGATTTTTATTGTTGTGGTTTTATTACATATAAACTCGGAGCTAAGAAAACAGAGAAACCTGATTTGATTTTGCTGTACTTACTAATAAAATGTCCTAATTAGTTTAATCCTCAAAGTTAGTGCAGATGTGAAGAAAATGACACTTCCTTTGACAAAAAATACTTAACAAAAAAGACATCTGCTTGAGGAACTCTATCCAATGTTTTAGAATATTCAGAGTAGAAAGATTTCCCATTAGTTACAAGTTTCCTGAAGGACTTACTTCCCTTCCTTTCTATGCCAAATATTGTGTTTCTGAATAATGAAAGATATTCTATCCTTAGAAAAAGTTAAACTCAAACTCCCAAACTAATTATCTTTCATTTGAACATTCTCTTCAATAAACCCAGCGTCTCGGTGACTTAGGTTAACAGTAACTTCTGAATTATGCAAAGAAATGAAAGAGGACAAAAGTTCCTTACAGCATTCAAGGTCATAATGCTGTGCACAGTACTTGGGGTTAGAAAGTCTAGACTATTGGTTTCTGCATTAGCAAGTTTCCCAATTTTGCTTTTCTTTCCCTTTGGGCACAGAATTTACAGGTGTGAATCCATAAACTCTATTTTTTTAAAGATCTTTTTTTTTCTTTAAGGCATAAGTAAAGGATAAATATGTTGCCTCTTATAAAATTAATAATGAAAATTTCACTGAGCTTTTCTTCTATCTTCAGTAACTCAAAGAAGGTTTTGTCAAAGTTATTGATGTGCAAGTAAAATTTTGTTTTTTAACTGCACAATAAATAAAATAGTAATAGAAACAAATGCCACAAAATTTTCTTACTTGGTGTTTTTATACAAACAGATATTTTTAGGTATAGATTATTTTAATCTGTACATTGTATTTTTAACTTTTATTTTATATTGATGACAGTTGACTAGCAATGTTGTGTTAGTTTCAGATTGCACATTAAAATTTTATTAGTATTATTTTCAAATAATCTGAAAAGTGTCAGGAGTATAACATTTTGAAGTTGAACGCTACATTTTCAAACATGTAATTACTATTTCTCATTGTACACACAGCTCACTGCTGTGTAGCTATTGAATAATCCAAATATTTATGTACATACTAAAGTACAGGGTTTTAAAGTAAGTTTTACAGCTCAATATAGAGTAATTTTTTAAAACAAAACAAAAACAACAACCCCAAACAACTTGAACACATTTCAATTATAGTTTAGTTTTTAATTATTAGTGTTATTATTAGTGACAAATGATATGATAAAATCATTGCTGTAATATTGATTTTAAAACATTATAAAAAGTTTAAGAGGACTGCTTGGAACAAAAATGGCAAAATACTAATAGCTGTTACATGTGGATAGTGTTTATAAAAGAAGTTTTTCCTCTCCTTATGTGTATATATTAAAATGTCCATAATAAAAATTTAAAACACAAGGTAACAAGTTTATTACTATTATTCAGAGTAGTTTATAGGAAAATAGAAATTTTACCACCAAAATATTATTAAATGGTTTAATGGTTAGAGATTTTCTATATAATAAAGCATTGTATTGTTCGTTGTTCACTCAGTTGTGTCCAACTCTTTACAGCCCCATGGACTGCAGCACTCCAGGCTTCCCTGTCCTTCACTATCTCCCAGAGCTTGCTCAAACTCATGTACATTGATCAGTGATGCCATTCAACCATCTCATCCTCTGTCATCCACTTTTCCTCCTGCCTTCAATCTTTCCCAGCATCAGGATCTTTTCCAATGAGTCAGTTCTTCCCCATCAGGTGGCCAAAGTATTAGAACTTCAGCTTCAGCATCAGTACTTCCAATGAGCATTCAGGGTAGATTTCCTTTAGGATTGACTGGCTTGATCTCCTTGCTGTCCAAGGATTTTTCAGGAACCTTCTCTAACACCACAGTTCAAAAGCATCAATTCTTCAGTGCTCAGCCTTCCTTATGATCCAACTCACATATCCGTACATGACTACTGGAAAGACCATAGCTTTGGCTATACAGACCTTTGTTGGCAAAGTGATGTCTCCACTTTTTAATACACTGTCACAGCTCCTCTTCCAAGGAACAAGCGTCTTTTAATTTCATGGCTGCAGTCACAGTCCACAGTGATTTTGGAGTACAAGAAAATAAATTCTGTCATTGTTTCCATTGTTTTTCCACCTATTTGCCATGAAGTGATGGAACTGGATGCCATGATCTTAGGTTTTTGAATGCTGAGTTTTAAGCCAGCTTTTTCACTCTCGTCTTTCACTTTCACCAAGAGGCTCTTTAGTTCTTTTTCATTTTCTGCCATTTAAGGTGATGTTATCTGCATATCTGAAGTTATTGATATTTCTCCTGGCAATCTTGGTTCCAGCTTGTGATTCATCCAGCCTGGCATTTCACATGATGTTCTCTGCAGGTGAAAATGTACAGCCTTGATGTACTCTTTTCCCAATTACTAACTGTTGTTCTATGTCCGGTTCTAACTGTTCCTTCTTGATCTAAATACAGGTTTCTCAGGAGGCAGGTAATGTGGTCTGGTATTCCATCCCTTTAATAATTTTCCACAGTTTGTTGTGATCCACAGAATCAAAGGCTTTAGCATAGTCAATGAAGCAGAAGTAGATGTTTTTCTGGAATGCCCTTGATTTTTCTGTGATCCAGTAGATGTTGACACTTTCCTCAGCCTTTTCTAAATCCAGTTTCTACACCTGGAAGTTCTTGGTTTACATACTATTAAAGCTTATCTTAAAGGATTTTGAGCCTGACCTTGTTAGTATGTGAATTGAGTGCAATTTTGCAGTAGTTTGAACATTCTTTAGCATGTCCTTCTTTGGGATTGGAATGAAAGCTAATCTTTTCCAGCCCTGTGGTCACTGCTGAGTTTTCCAAATTTGCTGGCATATTGAGTGCAGCACTTTCACAGCATCATCTTTTAGAATTTGAAATAGTTCAGCTAGAATTCCTTCATCTCCACTAGTTTTGTTTGCCGTAATGCTCCCTTCACCCCACTTGACTTCACACTCCAGGGTGTCTGGCTCTAGGTGAGTGACCACACCATCCTGGTTGTCTGGGGCATTAAGACTTTATGGTATAGTTCTTCTGTGTATTCTTGCCAACTCTTCTTAAATCTCTTCTTCTTCTATTGTAGAGATTAAGAAGAGTTGGTAAGAATACACAGAAGAACTATACCACAAAGTCTTAATGACCCAGACTAGGTACATACTATTTCTTTCCTTTATTGTGCATTCTGTCCTTTATTGTGCAGTCTTTGCATGAAATATTCCCTTGGTATTTTTTAATTTTCTTGATGAAATCTCTAGTCTTCCTTATTCTGTTTCCCTCTATTTCTTTGCATTGTTCATTTAAGAAGGCTTTAAGAGGTATTGTTTGATCAGTAATAAATATTTTTTTTAGTGGCCTCCTAACTTTGAATGAAATACATGCATAAAATGCAAAAATTAGAGAACATCAGTGAAAGCAAAAGCTGGTTCTCTAAAATATGATAGCAAAAATAAGAAATCAAAATTAACACAACATTGTAAATCAAACAATAAAAAGAAATCTGTAGCCAGCTAACCAAGAAAAGTAAATGAGATATAAATTAATATCATGAATGAATGAAGTATCATTGTATTCATTCCACAGACAAGAAATTTGATAACAAAGATGAAAATGGACTGATTTCTTAATGACCCTAAATTACCAAATTCACACAAGGAAAATGCATTGCTGGAGCAGGTCTATCACAACTAAAGAGACTGAGTCAATAATTACTAATTTCCCAAATTGAAGACATCAGAAACAGATAGTTTCACTAGGGGATTCTACCAAATATTAAAGCAAGATATACTTCCATTTATCTATGATGCCATTGAGAAAATAGAAGCACAGGGAATATATCCTAGCAACACCATAACACTAAAATCAAGAAAAAGAAAAAGTTTAAAAGGGAAAACTACAATGAAACATTACTCTTGAACATGCATGCAAAAGCCCTCAAAATTTTTTAGTAAACTTAACTGAACAATGTATTAAAAATATATACAATTGATAAATGTACTTTGTTCCATGTATGCAAGGCTGATTTAATTTTAAAATATCAAGGTAATATAGTCTGCCAATACAATAATACAAATGATTTTAAAAATCAGATACCTACTCATGATAGAAGATATTAAGAAGTAGAGGCAAGAATACACAGAAGAACTGTGCAAAAAAGATCTTCACGACCCAGATAATCACAATGGTGTGACCTCTCACCTAGAGCCAGACATCCTGGAATGTGAACTCAAGTGGGCCTTAGGAAGCATCACTACGAACAAAGAGAGTGGAGGTAATGGAATTCCAGTTGAGCTATTTCAAATCCTGAAAGAAGATGCTGTAAAAGTGCTACACTTAATATGCCAGCAAATATGGAAGATTCAGCAGTAGCCACAGGACTGGAAAAGGTCAGTGTTCATTCCAATCCCTAAGAAAGGCAATGCCAAAGAATGCTCAAACTACTGTGCAATTGCACTCATCTCACATGCTAGTAAAGTAATGCTCAAAATTCTCCAAGACAGGGTTCAGCAATATGTGAACCATGGACTTCCAGATGTTCAAGCTGTTTTTAGAAAAGGCAGAGGAACCAGAGATCAAATTGCCAACATCCACTGGATCATCGAAAAAGCAGGAGAGTTCCAGAAAAACATCTACTTCTGCTTTATTGACTATGCCAAAGCCTTTAACTGTGTGGATCACAATAAACTGTGGAAAATTCTGATAGAGATGGGAATACCAGACCACCTGACCTGCATCTTGAGAAACCTGTATGCTGCTCAGGAAGCAACAGTTAGAACTGGACATAGAACAAGAGACTGATTCCAAATAGGAAAAGGAGTACATCAAGGTTGTATATTGTCACCCTGCTCATTTAACTTATATGCAGAGTACACCATGAGAAACGCTGGGCTGGAAGAAGCACAAGCTGGAATCAAGATTGCTGGGAGAAATATCAATAACCTCAGATATGCAGATGACACCACCCTTATGGCAGAAAGTGAAGAGGAACTAAAAAGCCTCTTGAGGAAAGTGAAAGAAGAGAGTGAAAAAGTTGGCTTAAAGCTCAACATTCAGAAAATTAAAATCATGGCATCCGGTCCCATCACCTCATGGGAAATAGATGGGGAAAGAGTGGAAACAGTGTCAGACTTTATTTTTTTGCACTCCAAAATCCCTGCAGATGGTGACTGCAGCCATGAAATTAAAAGATGCTTACTCCTTGGAAGGAAAGTTATGACCAACCTAGATATCATATTAAAAGCAGACACATTACTTTGCCAACAAAGTTCCGTCTAGTCAAGGCTATGGTTTTTCCAGTGGTCATGTATGGATGTGAGAGTTGGACTGTGAAGAAAGCTGAGTGCCAAAGAATTGATGCTTTTGAACTGTGGTGTTAGAGAAGACTCTTGAGAGTCCCTTGGACTGCAAGGAGAGCCAACCATTCTGTCCTAAAGGAGGTCAGTCTTGGGTGTTCATTGGAAGCTCTGAGGCTGAAGATGAAACTTCAATACTTTGGCCACCTCATGCGAAGTGTTGACTCATTGGAAAAGACCGTGCTGCTGGGAGGGATTGGGGGCAGGAGGAGAAGGGGATGACAAGGTTGAGATGGCTGGATGGCATCACAGACTCAATGAACATGAATTTGGGTAAACTCCGGGAGTTGGTGATGGACAGGGAGGCCTGGTGTGCTGGGAATCATGGGGTTACAAAGAGTCGGACACGACTGAGCCACTGAACTGAACTGAACTGAACTCATGATATAAAATACACAAAAACACTAAAACAACCAAAATAGTTAGAAGAGATGAAGATTTCCTGAACTTGATAAAACAATCTACAAAAACATAAAAATCATATAAATTGACATCTTATTCATCAATAAAAACTGTTTTTCCACTACAAGGTCTGGAGCAAGATAAAGATATCCTCTCACTACTCCTATAAATGTAATGCTGGGAGCACTAGCTAGTGCATTGAGAGAAGAAAAAGAAATACAAATTATCCATACTGAAAAGGAAGAAATAAGCTTTATTCACAGACAACAAAATTGTCTATCTATGATTTGGCAATCATAACATAATTTTGACTTTTTTTTTTAATCCCAGCTTCTCACTCCCAATTTCTTCCCACTTCTTCATCCCACCAATTCATCTTGAGTTGATAAGGAATAATCTCTATGTATTTTCTGTGTTCATATAATTAAATGCAAATATATATGTATAGATATTTCTATGCATTCTCAAGAGACTGGTTTTAAGTAATCATATATGCATGTTTCTGACTTTGCTTCTCTCAATAAACAATGACTTCAGAAAATTCTCCTAATACATCAAATTTATCATTTTGATTGAATGTTGTTTGCTAATCAGTATGTAAAATAATTTTGTAAATCTTTCAACTGACATTAATTTTGTTTGGAACTTTTGCCATGTAGATAGTGAGGCAGTAAACACCTTTACATTTATATTTTTTTTTTTCGTTCTGTAGTAGTATTTATAAGATATAAATTTCCAGGAATGGGTAGTTGGATTAATGATTATAAATTTACCCTAAAATGTTGGTTTATATTTTATAATTTAAATATACATGTGTTTAAATTTACACATATACTACTGTTACAGCTTACTCATAAATATGTGTTATTATAATTGCCAAATCGTGGCAATCAGAGTTGTTTTTGAAATACACCAGTTAATTTCATAATAACTTCAATATTAACTTTGACTTACACAACCTCTTTCTAAACTGCTTGTTTCTAGTTTTCCTTAACCCTCCATATTATTTTCAAAAGTAGACTTGGGTATCACCTATCCCCAATTAGTATTATACTAACTCTAAAATGAAAAAGACTTCAAATGGCTCATTTTTAATAGTAATTATTCAAAATGCTAAAATGATTTCATTCAGTGAAACCCACATCTATCTTGCTATAATTAAACACAGCTGCTTTGGCTCTCACTTCAATAAGTATTCGTTTTTTAAAAATATAATGACCCTTTTTATATGGAATACAAGTTATTAGGTCACCTGCCAGCCATCTTCTCTCAAGCTACTTAATTATTCCTTTAAGCTTTATTCATATCTTATATTTCCAAGATTTAGATCATTAATTTTTCTCCCTTATGCATGCATCGCATATTTTTTTTCTACATCTTTTTTGGCCTTAAGACTTTCTGCAAAAGTTAGAATCTAGCCAAGTATGGAATGAGGCATGTTCTATGTTTCTAAATTTTGTAGTTCTAATACTCAAAATTTTAAAACAATCTCTACAAACTTGGAGAAAATTAATCATTTTAGTGAGTATATATCTTAATTCAATGCATTACTTCTATATTCAGTGAAATAAATGAAAGGTCTCTTTCAACAAACCACTGCTATTTTTTTTTTCCTAGAAATGTCCATGAAAGTAATTAAAGGAGGATATATTATTAGAAAAAGAGAGTAGCAACTTTCTTCTACCCCTTTCTTGGCTGTGTATTTCTGTGCCTCAGAGATAGCGCATGACTCTGTCCTTCTTTGTGCACACTCTTTTTGGAAGTGTATAGTTTTCATTGTCATGATTACCACTGTTATGCTCATGACTTCTTAACAATTACCATATTTACAAATATGTCTTCACCTTCACTCATTTAACTCCACAAAAATACCTGAATGAAAAGAATCACTTATATCTATAGAATGCTGAAATGCAGTCATTAATAGTAAAGCATCTATCAGGTGTCCAGTCATCCAAGTCTCCTGCTTTAGAGTTACCAAGACAGTTCATATTCCCTCAACAACTTTTTACCATGACAACTACTCTTGACCTTTTAAATAAGGTTCAACTTATTTTATGGCTTCAACTTGTTGTTGTTGTTGATTTGCTAAGTCGTGTCCAACTCTTTTGTGACACCATGAACTGTAGCCGGCCAATCTAATCTGTTCATGGAATTTCCCAGGCTAGAATATTGGAGTGGGTTGCAGTTTCCTTCTTCTGGGGATCTTCCCAACCCAGGGAAGGAATCAACATGTCCTGCATTGGCAGACAGATTCTTTGCCATGGAGTCACCTGGGAAGCCCCATGACCTTAATATTTCTTGACTTTTTTTTTTTTTTTCCTTTTCTTACCTTTGCATACTAATGGCTAACATCTCTTCTCTATTAACCAAAATCTCTTCTCTACTAAGCCAAAATCTTCTCTACTAATCAAAATCTATTCTCTACTAAACCAAAAAGGATCTTCATGGCCCAGATAACCATGATGGTGTGATCACTCACCTAGAGCCAGACATACTGGAATGCAAGGTCAAATGGGCCCTAGGAAACAACACCAGAAACAGAGTTAGTGGAGGTGATGGAATTCCAGTTGAGCTATTTCATATCCTAAAAGATGATGCTGTTAAGGTGTTACACTCAATATGCCAGCAAATTTGGAAAACTCAGCAGTAGCCACAGGAATAGAAACAGATGAGTTTTCATTCCAATCCCAAAGAAGGGCAATGCCAAAGAATGTTCAAACTACCACCAATTGTACTCTTCTCACACACTAGCAAAGTAATGCTCAAAATTCTCCAAGCCAGGTTTCAACAGTACATGAACTGTGAACATCAAAATATACAAACTGATTTTAGAAAAGGCAGAGAAACCAGAGATCAAATTGCCATCATCTGTTGGATCATCAAGGAAGCAAGAGAGTTCCAGAAAAACATCTATTTCTGCTTAATTGACTATGCCAAAGCCTTTAACTGTGTGGGTCATAGCAAACTGGAAAATTCCTAAAGAGATGGGAATACCAGACTACCTTACCTGTCTCTTGAGAAATCTGTATGCAGGTCAAGAAGCAACAGCTAGAACTGGACATGAAACAACAGACTGTTTACAAATCAGGAATGTAGTACATCAAGACTATATATTGTCACCCTGCTGATTTAACTTATATGCAGAATACATCATGAGAAACACTGGGCTGGAAGAAGCACAAGCTGGAATCAAGATTGCCGGGAGAAATATAAATAACCTCAGGTATGCAGATGACACCACTCTTATTGCAGAAAGCAAAGAAGAAATAAAGAGCCTCTTAATGAAAGTGAAAGAAGAGAGTGAAAAAGCTTGCTTAAAACTCAACATTCAGACAACTAAGATCATGGCATCTGGTCCCATCACTTCATGGGAAATAGATGGGGAAACAATGGAAACAGTGACTGACTTTATTTTTGGGGGCTCCAAAATCACTGCAGATGGTGACTGCAGCCATGAAATTAAAAGACGCTTGCTCCTTAGAAGAAAAGCTATGACCAACCTAGGCAGGATACTAAAAAGCAGAGACATTACTTTTCCAACAAGGCTCCATCTAGCCAAAGCTAATTTTTTTCCAGTAGTCATGTATGGATGTGAGAGTTGGACTATAAAGAAAGTTGAGCACACCGAAGTATTGATGCTTTTGAACTGTGGTGTGGGAAAAGACTCTTGAGAGTCCAAAGGACTGCAAGGAGATCCAACCAGTCAATCCTAAAGGAAATCAGTCATGAATATTCATCGGAAAGACTGATGCTGAAGCTCTAATACTTTGACCTCCTGGTGTGAAGAACTGACTCATTGGGAAAGACCCTAATCCTGGGAAAGATTGAAAGCAGGAGGAGAAGTGGATGAGATGGTTGGGTGGCATTACCGACTCAATGGTCATGGGTTTGAGTAAGCTCCGGGAGTTGGTGATGGACAGGGAAGCCTGGCATGCTGCAGTCCATGAGATACAACTGAGCAACTGAACTGAACTGAACTAACCAAAATATGCAGCACCTATTGCAGTGAAATAATCTCTTATTCTTCTTGAAATGACTTTTAACCATTAAAAATTCATCCACCTTTCACATTTCAGGCAGCTTTGGAAAGTCAAATGTTATGATATTATTAGTTGGTAAAATCCCTTATAAGTCTCTTCATATTTCACCAAAGTGCATCCTGCTTGCAGTGGTACATGAGAACTTCAAAAACTAACATCGTCTTCCATCAATAACTGCTTAATAATTTTCAGCTCAGTGATACCAAACTGCTTATGGCCTTATATAAATTTCACTCTTATTATCCCATTTTCTAGTTCATTCTAGGTTTCCCTACTAATCAGTATTTACTGGTCTATAATACCCATCTTGAAATTACCTCCAGAAGACATCTCTGAGCCCTCTCTAATTATGATTCTTCTTGTGCTTTTCCAGCATTTGGGATGTGACTTTTTCATACCATCTATCATAATAAATCACATTTTTAAAATTGATGCTCTTTCTTTAAAATCCTTGAAGACTGATAACTTATTTAATTTTCTTCTTAACCTCAACAGTTGTAATATTGATTGACAGAATAAATTATCTACAAATGTTCTTCAAAATGAAATATTTAAAAATAGTTGCTAAACCCATGTCGTGTATGGCTTGGGGCCAAATTTGAGTTTGTCCAGGTAAGCTCCTACCACAGACTTATATAACAATATAAATTCACATATACCTTGGAAAATTACAAAAGTAAAAGTACTTGAAGATACTAGAGAATGAACAAAAGCAGGCAGGTTATGAAGTCAAAATTTGAAAGAAGAGTAAGGCATCAGGTAACTGATCACATTTTTTGGATTTATCTTTAGAGAAGTCTACAGCTGGATGTACAAATGGTGTCTAATAAAACTTCCAGTTAATACTCACAAACTTTCTAGTGTGAAGAACCATATAACAGAAATTGGTGTAATCTAAACTGTAGAAAGTTAATAGGGAGCATTCTCAGATAAAGTTTCTGCCCCACTCTTTCTTTCCTCCCCTTCTGGAAATGTTCAGATACACTTAAGGTAGAACTTTTAACGATGTTATATAATGTATGTAGTATACTCTTTTCTGATGTTTCATCATTGTTTCCATTTATTTTTTAGTTTGTATATATATATTTTTTTTTTGACTGATGCAATTTTATTACATGAAAGAGAGAGGTTTACAAGACTGTGATAAAATATCAAAACAAGTATTTTGCAGTGAAACAAACCAAACAATTGTCTTGTTTGTTCATTGGTTAATTTACAACAAAATTATTTTTCCTTTACATACATATGGAGCCACTGGCATTTAAGTTCAGTGTTTTAAAATTATGTCTAGTTTGTTTTTCTTATGTCCGTAATTTCTCTTACTAATTGTCTCAGTTTGGTTACTTAACAATTATCCAGTAATTCCTTTCATTGAAGCGTTGTGAATAATAATGATATATTTTTCAGTTGTCCTCTTACTTTTCCATTTCCCAGTGTACTCTTCAGCTGTGTCCAATCTACTGTAAAATTTATTTTGTTTTTAATGTTAGTGATTATATATCTCACTCCAAAAATTCCTTGGTAATCTTTAAAGGGCTTCTTTTTCCCTGATGAAATTTTATATCTCACTATCTCTTTTCACAAATATACTAATGTCATTAAATTTTTAAAATCCATGTTTGATAAATTGAGAATCTAGATGATTTGAGTCAATTTTAATCATTGCTGTTGTTCACTTGGCCTACTTTATTGGTCTGCCTATTACTTATTTGACAGAATATCTGAAATAGAGTATAAAAAAATGGAGAGTCTACGGATACTATTGTCTTTACTCAAAGAAGCTGTATTTAGTCATCAGAAAGAGAGTTAAATTAGGGTCAATTCACCTCAGTTGAAATGCTGGTTTTCAGAATTTGTCAGGTCTCTTTCCTGTTTGCTCTTAACTCTACGAATTAGCCTATCAAAGATTTAATTGAGAGTATGGAATGCTAACCTATGTATACTATTCCTTCTTGATAGCTCTTAGTTCTAATCTTTATCTCCTCAGAAACAAGAATTCTGAGTCTCATTGAACTAGTCACCGTTTTAACGGCAGATGCTTTCTGCTTGAACAGCTTAGGAATCTGGAATCACATCAATAGGGAAAAGTGTGCAAAAAGTGCAAAATGTCAGATTAATTCCTCACTGAGAATTTACTGCTTCAAGTATGGCTGCCTTGGCTGTCCTGAATCCAATATTTCTGTTTCCAGCCCTGTAAACTGCTAAAATCTCTGATTGGCTCAGCTCTTCCTGAGGTTTCTGCTTGTATTTTCAGTCTTCCTCCCTATGCTGCATATCAGCAAATGTCTTGCTGGAAAAGTAAAGTGCCAGATTCACCACAGTGATGTTCTCTTCCCTCTAGGAATGTGGTCCCTTCAATTTCAGCCAATTTTATGGCTTTCTGATGTCTTCAAGCTAAGTTTTTAACCCATTATGCTACTCTTTGGTGGGAGTTTTGATCTGCTGAAAATTAGACTATTTTATCTAGAGGTGACACTATTTTTTATAGATAAGAAATACATTGTTGTTGCTGTTCTTCATGTCCGACTCTGCGACCCCATGGACTGCAGCACGCCAGGCTTCCCTGTCCTTCGTCATCTCCCAGAGCTTGCTCAGAATCATGTCTATTGAGTCGGTGATGCCATCCAACCATCTCATCCTCTGCCGTCCCCTTCTCCTCTTGCCTTCAATCTTTCCCAGCATCAGGACCTTTTCCAAAGAGTCAGCTCTTTGCATCAGGTGGCCAAAATATTGGAGCTTCAACTGAACAGAAAAATTTCATTGCTAACTGAAATTCTAATTATTTACATTTATAATTTCCTATTTACTAAAATTATTACTTAATTTTCTGTCCCTTTTTATCATGAAACAGTGAGCTCTATAACCTTAGGATAGCTATAATCTAATTTTATATACTGTTTAATTACATAATTTATAACAGATATATAACATTTTGCTTCTACAGAAGCATGTGCTATTTTCATTTCATTTAATCCATAAATGGGTTAAAAATGAATTGGGTATTAGAAAATAAGCTAATTTTCTTTTCATTATTTCAAAATTCTGTCCATTTAATTTCATATGAATAGAATAAACACAAATTATTTCATGCTTCCATGCATGTCTTTCCATTGACATTTAATTATTATTATATATGGGGCTTCCTAGGTAACTCTAGTGATAAAGAACTTGCCTGCCAATGCAGGAGACATTAGAGATGCAGGTTCAAATCCTGGGTGGAGAAGATCCCTTGGAGGAGGACATGGCAACCCACTCCAGTATTCTTGCTTGGAGAATCCTATGGACAGAGGAGCCTGGCAGGCTACAGTCTATGGGGTTGCAAAGAGTTGGACATGACTGAAGCAACTTAGCATGCAGGCATGCATTATTATATATATCAATATTTATAATACTGATACTACATTTTGCTTTTTGTAAAAGCCTTTTCAGAGAGGGAGAAAGTGGAAGATAAAGAACATTTTATTTTTTAATTTCCCAGGAATAGTTAGGAGTCATGTAGATATATTATTTATTTCACATAATCTTTGAAATACATTATGTTGGAAGTATTATCAGTGCCATCTTATCGAGAAGAAAATTAAGATCTAGAAATGATAAATATTTGTTAAGTGACAAAAATTAAAGTTATGGTATCCAGTATATAACTGCACATTTTAAAATCACTAACTATAATATATATGGGGTGTGTTTGGGGCATTTCTTCCCTGGGTTGGGAAGATCCCCTGGAGAAGAGCATGGCAACCCACTACAGTATTCTTGCCTGGAGAATCCCATGAATATGTCAGTGATATTTCAAGATTAATCTTTGACCCATTTTCCAACAAAGTTGTTTCAAGTTTATTACTTATTCTTGAAAGATATTACATATTCAAAGATATTTTTAAAATCCATCAAACTTCAAATTATCTTTCCTAGGGTCAAAATAATAAGATATTTACAAATATATTTATTGTATATCTTGGATATTTTTAGAAAGAACAATTTTTAAATTTTCTAACGTAAAACTTTAATTACAAAAAATCTTCAGAAATATCAATATTTATCTTTGTCCAGACTGTTTCCAAAATGCCTCTTAATCATACATGGTTATGATAGAAAGATATTTGTAAAAGGATAATTCTATATTTCTTCTTTAACATTTTTCAGGAGAGGGCTGAGCTACCAACAGAGTAGCCAACTGTTTCTTTAACAGTGAAAAGTGAAAGAGTTAAGTCTTTAATCTCTTCGTTTGATGGTATAAGCAAGAGTCTAAAATTGGAGAAAGCGTTGACTCTGCCAGTTTCATCTTCCCCATGAAGCAGTGCACCAGTGGAGGGGTGTCTCATTATTGAAGGCACCTCAACAAAGGCTCTGTCAGCTTTCTGATCTGGCCATTGGGGAGAGGGTGAGAAAAGAGAGCTAAGTGTGAAAAATTTCTATATGCTGAGTCAGAGTCTGGCAAAGTGTCTTCAAGGTCGCTTCCTACCTCCACTCCCCTTCTCACACACACAGAAGTAGGCGTAGGCAGAGGAAGCTGAAGTCATCTGCACAGGGACTCAAATAGAGATCTATTTGAGTGGAAATAGATCCACTCAAAGTGGAAAGTGCCACGTGGAGTGCCAATGCAGAGAGCTCAGCTGGCCAGGGAGCCTGCCTCCTTGACTGGAACTCCCTTTCAGAGACTGCAGCACGCTGGCTTTGCACCAAATTTGTCAAGGCCCCTTTCATGTGAGGACTGTCAGGAGAGCCTTCTTCATAAGTGCATGTGGTCAGGCCTGAAAAGCAGGCTTTACAGCACAAAGGATTTTAACCAGGAGCCAGACTCCCATCAAGTTTTAAAGCATTTCCTTTGCTGATTAAAAGGGAAACAGAATACCATTTTCCCTCACTTTTTCTACTTGGTCTTCCCTGGGTCAGTGAAGGAGGATCTTTCCTTGCTCTCAATAGTGTGACATGTCCAAAGACAGGGACCCTGGAAGAATAAGAGTCCCAGCAGCAGATTAGTCACACCTGGTGACTGTGCAGGGGAGGAGAACTCAGAGGTCAGGAGCTCTGCACGTGGCGGCCAGGACCCTGGAAGGCAGTCAAGACCTATAAATGATGGGGTTTTTTTTATTAGTTCTGTGGGCTCTCAGGGAAGTGAAATTCATTCATTAGATTGAGAACCAAATGGAAGGCAGCTGCTCCTACTCAGACAGGAACCAGCTGAGTGAGGAGGAGTCTTTCCCATTAGGACAGAGAACATGTGTGCAAACTAAGTCACTTCAGTCAGTGTCTGACTCTCTATGACCCTATGGGCTGTAGCCTGCCAGGCTCCTCTGTATATTTCCAAGGCAAGAGCACTGGAGTGGGTTGCTGTTTCCTCCTTCAGGAGATCTTCCCAACCGAGGGATCAAACCCATGACTCCTGTGGTTCCTGGACTGCACGCAGAATCTTAATCTCTGAGACACCAAGGAAGCCCAGGTCAGAGTACAGACCAGGGAAACTCTTGAGCAGGCTTTTGGGCTTGTGAGGTTCCAGGTATCAAGGCAGGACTTTAAATTTTAGGTCCACTTGCATTTCTCAGAATTTAATGCAATAAATTTCCTTTTAGTTCAGTTCAGTCCTTCAGTTGTGTCCAACTCTTTGCAACCCCATGGACTGCAGCATGCCAGGCCTTTATCTGAGTTCTGCATATATTGATACAATGTGGTTACCTAATTCATTACAAAATATTTCCTTATGATTTCTTTTCTTTGAACTTTGAGGCATTTAGAAGTATGTTCTTTAATTTTCAAATATAAATATACAGTACAGATATATTTTTGTTATTGTTTGTGTTCCAGGAAGAAGACATACTTTGTATGAAGTTAATTTTTAAAAATTTTGTTGTGACTTGTTTTATACACCAGAATATACTTTTTTTTGATGGATACTCTTATAAAACTGAAAAAAATGTACAATTGTTTTGGTGAGTGGATATAATAACATTTTCTGATGGAGTTGTTAAGGTCTTCTATATAATTATGGATTTCCTATTTATTGTTTTATCACTTATGAGAGAGTGATGTTGAAGTTTGCAACAATAATTGTGAATTTGACTACTATTCCTTCCAATTCTATTATTTTTGTCATCATGTGTTATGCAGCACTATTAATAAGTTCATGCACACATAGGATTGTTGTATTTTCTTGAAAAGTTGACTCATATGTCTTTATGTATTATTCCTCTTTATTCCTGTCATGAAGAGAAGGAAATGGCAACCCACTCCAGTACTCTTGCCTGGAGAATCCTATGGACTACAGTCCATGGGGTCGCTAAGAGTCGGACACGACTGAGTGATTTCACTTTCACTTTTCACTTTCATGCATTGGAGAAGGAAATGGCAACCCACTTCAGTGTTCTTACCTGGAGAATCCCAGGGATGGGGGAGCCTGGTGGGCTGCCGTCTATGGGGTCGCACAGAGTCAGACACGACTGAAGTGACTTAGCAAGAGCAGAAGCATTCCTGTCATGAAGCATGATTTGTATGATATAAAGATAATCACTGAAGTTATTTTTCTTTAGCATTTGAATAGTATATTCAATTAAAGTTTTTCTTTTCTTGTAAATTGTATATATTTGGATCTGACTTTCATATCTAATTTGACAGTATTATAATTTACACCTCTGCCCAAATTCTTCATTTCTTTATACCTGTTGCCTGGCTTTTATATTAGATATTCATACCTACTCTAATGCAATCAAGTCTTAGAATTGCAACATCGGGATTCCGGGTCTGTTAATAGCTTTTCCTCACAAGAGATTACTTTCCCTTGCCATTTTGTGTACCATAAACTCTAACTGGTTGACAGACTTTGTGTGTGGAAGAAGAAAAGAAACTGGAGTGAATATCATTTATCCCTAGAAATGAGCTTGCATTTTCCTGAATTCAAGTCAGTATAGTCCATGTGGGGTTTCCCTAGTGACTCAGTGTTAAAGAATCTGCCTGGCAATGCAAGAGATGAGGGTTTGATCTCTGGGTGGGGAAGATCGCCTGGAGAAGAAAGTTCAACCCACTCTAGTATTCTTGCCTGGGAAATTCCAAGGACAGAGAAGGCTGGTGGGCTATAGTCCTTGGAGTCACAAAGAATTGGATACAGCTGAGCACACATGTGGGCAATAGTTTGTGTAGTCTGTAGTTGTATTTGTTTTATCATTGCTGTAGATAGTTTCTGTGCTTCATGGGCTTCTAATTTTATCAGCAATCAGCTGATTCTATCATATGTTTACTGTGGGACCTACGTATCAGAGGATTTTTCTGTCCCACAGTCAGCACCCTCTGAGTCCTGTATACAGCTTTCCCTGATATCCGGAAGTAGAACATTCCTATGAAACTTTGCAGAAGCAGAAGCAGAAGGTAAAGAAGCAATTACATTAGGACACATCTTGCAAATGAACGCACAAAATAAATTGAGATAAATCACAGATGCTCACAGACACAGTTCAAAGCTATGGCAGCTTGATACTGAGATGCTGAGTGGGGGTCCCAAGGAAGGACTTGGCTGTTGCACTCTCACTGCTGCTTAGGGTGCAAGCTGCAAAACAAACATGGAAAGCTATTTTCACTTTTGCCTTTTTTCACAAAAGCACAGCTTCTCTTCAGATTCTTTCAGTTAGTGAAAACAGGTACTGATGTAAATCCTTATAAAAGCAAAGTGAGGTAAAGTGAAATTTCAAAAAGAGGGGGATACCTATACAGGTACTGCAGCAAAGGGCTAGTCCCGGGAAGTGGAATGTAGGTACTGTTTGTTATGTGCAAGACTCACAGCAGGTGCCACAAGGTTCTCTGATTCACTGGGGTGGCCTTGGTCTCAAGAATACTCCTTGTTTCTGGGACCCAGGGTGGAATTTTCTCCCATTGCTTTTCCTCCTCTCCCATGAGTGTCCCGTTTGTAACTCTGGGTGGTTTTGGGCAGGAGGGTTTCACTAACTCTTTCACAGTGGTAGCAGCTCTCTACTTTGTATCAGTACAAGATTCCAAGCCCAGATGTGTTTTCTGCCTCTCCCTAAAAGTACATGGCTTTTACTCCTCCTCCTCCAGGGTGATATCACAACTTTGTCTGGAATTAATGGCAGTGACTGTGCTCCTCCTGCCTCAGTGGAAGACTGCAGATTCTTGTTAATGAGCAAAATGATATTTTGCCACATGCTAAACATGAAATCCTTAATTTAGGTGTTTTAAATAAACTTCTGTATATTATACTTTCTTCATTGTTTTCGTAATCCTTATATCATTTATTTTAGTTTGACAACAACTATGTTTACATGATAGAATGATACAAGACATTTATCTTTCTGTGGTCCTTTTTTGGCATTTAATAATATGTCCTTGAGTGATTTCCTTGTCTGGGAAAATAACTAGTAATAAATATGCACACTATTCTGTTATGATACTCCACTGTAGTCCATAGCAAATGTACAATACAACACTTAATTTCTATCATATTGATAGAAATGCATTTTTTCCATTTATTTTTATGTTGTTATAATACTAAAGGAAGCATATTTGCACATACATCTTTGGACTTGTTGGAAAAGTGTTCTATAGACACACACTTAGAAACGTAGGACTGGGTCAAAGGGACGGTGAGCTTTTCTCATGTTGTCCTCTCCACTTCAGTTGTAAGTTATGTGAATGCAGTATGTGAAATGATTTCACTTAGGGAATTACAAAAAGTGTTTTTATCATAAAAATATTTACAAATGTATAAATCTTTTTGGGCTTTCCAGATGGCTCAGTGGTAAGGAATCCACCTGCAAAAGCAGGTGATGCAGCTTCAAGCCTTGGGTCAGAAAGATCCCCTGGAGAAGGAAATGGCAACCCACTCCAGTATTCTGGCCTGGGAAATCCCATGGACAGAGGAGCCTGGAGGGCTATAATCCATGAGGTCGCAGAATCAGACATGACTGAGTGACTAAACAATAACAAATAAATCCTTTCTAGTATTTACTTTGATAAGATAAATAAAATTTAGAAAGTCTACTTTGTCCAAAAGGAAATAATTTAAATTAATAATTAAAATAATTTTGGATTTTTTCATAGGCCTATAAGTTTACTGAATGTGACAAAAAATAAAATAAATCACTCATTAGTAATTTCAACACAATTACAAGCAAAAATGCTTTCCATGATTTTATAGTCCAGAATTGAGTGATTTAATATTGAAAATGGAAACTAATTTTACATGTTTTACATTTAAATGTTATAAATATGAATAAATCAATGTGATCTTTTTTATTTCTTCCATAAAATGTAAAGCTTGAATAATGTTTCATCATTTTCAGCAATTATTGTCTGTTCCTTATTTATATAGAGGTTTCCTATGCATAATAAAATGTTGCATTCAGGCAAGAGAAGTATATATCAGATAGTAAAACCATTCTGTATGTCAAGGTTCTCCAGATAAACAGAGCCAGTAGGATATATAGAGATTATATGAGAAAACATTGTAGAAATTGGCTCACATGGTTATAGAGTCCAAAAAGTACTACAATCTGCTGTCTAAAGCTAAAGAACCAGGGAATCCAGCTGAACTACACCCTGAGACCTGAGAATCCCAAGGCCTATGGTCCAAGTCTGAGTACCATAGTAAGGAAAGAATGGTACACTGACTGTTGTTTTGACCCCACAGAACTAAATGGATAATAGAGTTGATATGCTACAGGCTTGCATTTTCTCATCTTGCATATACCAAAGAAGATTCTCCCAGTCAGTGATCACTGCATGCAGAGATTCTAAAACATGTAAAATTTTCTAGAAACTTATTTTCCAGCCTTTCCAGGTAGTCCAGAAGAAGGAAGAGATAATCACAAGGGGGAGAAAGACAATACTTCAGTTAAAGAATTAATCACAGCCTTAGTACTGAGAAGCCATTTTCCAGAAAAAAAAATGTTACTTTCCCAGTGTTAACCATCAAGTATTCTTCTTTTGAACCAGCCGAATGCATGCCGCACACAGACTTTGTAAGTCTCCAGCCTGATATCCACATTTTGTAGTGGGTCACTTTAGGTTCTACAAATAACAAAGTGGGCCATCCAAGCTTTGCTTGTCAAGTAGAAATTATATTTTCAAGAGAACAGATAGCTTGGCAGCATTTTAGATTTACATAACAAAGTGAAAGCTACCCCTTTGGGAAAATCTTTATCACTTCACTGCCTTAAGCAAAACTGCTGGCTCAGGGAAGCTTTCCATTCACAGGAATTTCCCTAAATGCCTGGACCGAGTTCACTGATTGCTCGTCTATGTTGAAATATGATGCCGTGCATTGTACTGCTGTGGAAAACCATCTGTGCACAATCAGCGCCCGCTATGTATAACCAAAAGCCAATATGGTATATCCACTTAGTTGCCAGAATTTAAAAATGCTCAAAGCCAGGCCAATACTTTCCTTGATGAACTCTGGGATATTTTTATTATCTCCTGGGCTGTTGCCTAAAGCCTAGCTGCCTGGTCTGCCGTTTGGGAAACTAAAGGCTGGCAGATTAAAGACATTTCTCTTTGAAGCTGTACTCTAGAGGGAAAAAAATCCCTTTTGCCAACCAGAAAGTCTGAGTCACAAATGTAGATGCCCATGGTAAGGACATGTTCTCTGATAGGACCATGGAATCAAGCCTCTCTCCAACTAAAGAAATTCCTGTTAAAGAAAACTCAATAGCAATAAATGACACTTTCATTTTGGAGACACCACCTGTACCACCAGGACTATACTTCTTGTGTAGAAGCCTGGCTGCAAATTTTCCTGCTCCCAAGATCGTAGTAGGTTGAACATTATTGTGGTCATAAGAGACCTTCACATTTTTAAGGAATTGCTATCAGCAGACATAAGACACCTCCACTAATTTCTCCAATGTGAAGTGACCCTTCGCTACTTGGGGAAACTCCCTGGAGTGATAATTGACTCATTATTTATGCACATTCTGTGGGAGTTTATTGCTATGATAGGATCATCTAATTAGAAAAAGTAGTAAGAATTTTTCCCTGACGTTAGCCTACATTATCAATGACACCACCTTGGCCTTGGAAGGCTTTCCGCTCAGTTTAATTCGCTAGTCAGAGTGGTTACGGATCATAGCCTTATCCCACACTTCCTCCTTGCAGGTCAAGGCAGAGTCAGTGCAATCGATAATAAATTCTGATGTACCTGGATTACTGCCTAGGGGCAAATGGAAGGTCAAAACATAGATATAAGGAGAAAGTGTTCTAGTTTTCTAAGATAGACTCAGTGATTCACATTATTTTATTCCCCCATCTGGTTGAGCATGGAATCCTGGAGGGTACTGATAGGCTAACAGACAGGAAAGCCAGGGTTCTCCAAACAGAGGAAATAAGCTGCAAGTGTCAGGCATTTTTCTTCTCTCCCTTAAGCGGCAGGAGGCAGGAGGAAACAAAACTACAAGTGTCACATTTTTTTTCCTTCTCCATATAAAATTAAAAGGAGGCTTCCCTATGGAAATGTTTTTCTTAAGCTATGTTAATAAACCAATGCATTTGCTTTGGAATTTGCCTTCCTTCAAAATGGTTCCAACTAAGACTAATTTTTCTTCTTTTCTCAAATCTTGGACTAATAATAGCTCAAAATCAGTATTCATATCAAATAAAACCAATGTTCATATCAATTGCTTTATGGCTGGGGGATGACATACCTTGTGCCTTCCTATTTCAAAAATTCATATTGTGGGAGGGGCCTGGTGAAACTTCTTCAGCCTTGAGGTGTCTGTCTTATCTGATTAACAGCTTTCTAAGAGACATAAAACAGCGTGCTAAAACTAGCAAGGTGGGGCACTCTCCATCCTCCTTCTGTCAGAAGTTTCCTCTGTCCCTTTTCCACTTTAATAAAACTCTGCTACACAAAAACTCTTGAGTGATCAAGTCTGCTCCCTGGTCCCGAAGCTAAATCTTCTTCTTGCCGGAGATCTCTAATCTGGCATCGTTCACTGTAAGCTATCAGCATGGTTGAGGAAAATATTATTTGTTAGTGCTACTGACTAAATGTGTCCCCTCCCCAAGCCCCTCCGCCCCCGATTTCATTCATACATTGAAATCCTGTGCTCAGTAAAATAGTATTTGGAGGTGAGCTATCATGAATGAGATTAATGCCCTTATGTAAAAGGTCTGAGAGAGAGCTCTCTAAATTTTCCTCGATGTGAGGATACAATAAGTATGGAACCTAAGAGGGCCCTCGCTTGACCATACTAGTACTTTGATCTCAGACTTTCAGCCTCCAGAACTATAAGAAATACATTTCTGTGGCTTATAAGGCACCTAAGCTATGGTATTTTATTATAGCAGCAAAGACAGAATAGGATTCTCTGATGGCTCAGTGGGTAAGGAATCTGCCCGCAATCCAGGAGATGCAGCTTCAATACCTGGATTGGGATGATACCCTGTAGGAGGGCATGACAACCCACTACAGTATTCTTGTCTGGAGAATTCTATGGACAGAGGACCCTGGTGGGTTCCAGGCCATGGGGTGGCAAAGAGTCAGACTCGGCTGAGCTGCACACATACATACAGTCTAAGATAGGTGGTTATTGGGGTCCTGTCAATAGGAGCCCTGGAGTGTCTAGTTAAATGCTATATGAGGCATATTGAAAGTATTTGATTCTAGCTTCTGTCAGTCAGATTAATTAGACTGGTCGGCAAGTAGCTTACTGATGTGAATATTTTCCAGAGGTTAAGACAGAAGCCTCTGTGAGTTGCTGGGAGGAAGTCAGCCATGAGCTTCCTTTGCTCATGTAGGTTTTGCTGTGTATATTGGGATCAGAAGGACCTGACTGCTTTGCAACTTGGGCCATTTTTCAAGGTTATTTATGCAAATTAGGTTTCAGGGAGATAATGTAATGTCTCTTTCTACATGGAAAGAAGAAAAGCACTAGTAGTTAGGAAATCTTATGACAGGTTTTGTCTTAACAGTTCACCTCCCATCATGTTAAATTCTGCACATGATTTGCTTTTTTTTACAAAGTGGACTGACTTTCTCATTGTTCTTTTTCTTCACTAAATATATTAATTTGTCAGAAAAGGAAAAGATATGAGGACAAAATGACTTTAAATACCATTGCCCAGATAATATTTGTAGATAAAAATTCACAAGCATACGTAAATGAATCTCTTTTCTTCAAAGCAGAATTAAATTATTTTACTCTTTCAAAACAGGATAACTAAAGATGAAGTTTTATAATGCGTACCATGTTCTATGTTTGTACTAAAACATATTCCTCATTTATGTGTTTTATATATCACTTTATTTATTCATTTTATCCATTTTATTATGTATCAATTACTTTTAAAATAAATCTCTAACAATGTCAGGCTCTATCAAATTACATCTGACTCAGACCATATGCTAATTAACTTTAATTTGTATCAACATATTTCTTCTCAAGGTACAAAATAAAAATACAAAACTATATAGATAGCAATGAACAAACCTAAACTGAAGTTAAGCAAATGATTTCATTTGCAATAAATTAAAAAGAATAAAATACTTAGATCAAAACAAGTACAAGTTTACACTTAAACTCTGAAAAGTTTATTATATGAATGAAAGAAATTAATGAAGATCTAAATTAATGGGAAGGCATCATGGATCTGAATACTTAATATTAAGATACTAATATTCCCCAAATTAATTTATGAATTCAGTGCTATCAGAATTCCAGTTAGTTTCATTGTAGAAATCAGCAAGCTGACTATAAAATTAATATTGAAACTCAGTGGATACAAAATACCAAAACAATCTTGACAAGGAGGAAGAGAATTCTTCAATCATACTCCTGCTTTCAAAACTTACTACAATAGTATTTTCCAGAAATGATGCTGAGACAATTAGATATCCACAAGCAAAGGAATGAAGTTGTATGTAGGTTAGAGTGTATATATGTGAATGTATTATTTTTGGTCAATTCTTCTGTAAACCTAAATCAGCACTAAGATTAGTCTATGAAAATTACAAAATGGGCAAAAGATCTGAATGGACATTTCTCAGTAGAAGATACACAAATGTTCATTAGACACATATAAAGATGCTCAACATCATTAGTCAACAGGGAAATGAAAAATCAAAAGCACAGTGATACCACTAGGCATTCACTAGTATGGCTAGAATTGAAAAGTCAGATAATGTTAAGTGTTAGGAGTGGATAAGTTGAAGCTTTCATGCACTCCTGGTGCATAAAAATGTTACGATCACTTTGTTAAACAGTCCAATAGTTCTTCAAACAATTAAACAGAATTATATTTCCAAGAAATTCCCATTCTAGATATCTACATAAAAATGTGTAAATGAACAATAGTCAAAGTTGGAAACAATGTAAATCCACATGAACTAACAAATGGATCAACAAAATGTGGTATATCTATATAACGGAATATCATTTAGCCATACAAAATAAAGGAAGTACTTGTACATGATACAATATGAATTAACCTTGAGAACATTATGCTATGAAAGAAGCTAGCTTCAAAAGGCCACATATATGATTCCATTAATAGAAAAGGGGTATTGAGGAAGAAATAATAGGGAACAGTATCCTTTTAGGGTGATAAAATGTTCCAAAATTGATTGTGATATGACTACACAACTCTAATTTTTAAAACTAAATTGTAAACTTTAAATGGATGTATTGTATAGTATGCCAATTACAGTTCAGTAAAGGTGTTACAAATATACAGGGTAAAAAATACAAGGTAATAAAGTAACTTCGGCTACCATAATGGTTAATATTATAGATTCTAAAGCACAGTGATCTCTGTTCATAAGTTAGCTCTGCTACTCAGTGACTGTAATATTTCTGTGTCTGAGTTTGGAAAAATCAAGATAGTATTAACTCTTTTCTCAAGAGACTTAATTGTGGTGTGTGTGTGTGTGTGTGTGTGTCTGTGTCTGTGTGTGTCTGTGTGTGTCTGTGTGAAATAATCCATACAAAACACTTAAGACAGTGCCTGCCACATAGCAAATTGCATACTGCTAAGTGGTTTCAGTCGTGTCCGACTCTGTGCGACCCCATAGATGGCAGCCCACCAGGCTTCGCCGTCCCTGGGATTCTCCAGGCAAGAACGCTGGAGTGGGTTGTCATTTCCTTCTCCAATGCATGAAAGTGAAAAGTGAAAGTGAAGTCACTCAGTCGTGTCTGACTCTTCGCAACCCCATAGACGGCAGCCCACCAGGCTCCGCTATCCCTGGGATTCTCCAGGCAAGAGCGCTGGAGTGGGTTGCCATTTCCTTCTCCAATGCATGAAAGTGAAAGTGAAGTCACTCGGTCGTGTCCGACTCTTCGCAACCCCATAGACGGCAGCCCACCAGGCTCCGCTATCCCTGGGATTCTCCAGGCAAGAGCGCTGGAGTGGGTTGCCATTTCCTTCTCCAATGCATGAAAGTGAAAGTGAAGTCACTCGGTCGTGTCCGACTCTTCGCAACCCCATAGAGGGCAGCCTACCAGGCTCCTCCGTCCATGGGATTTTCCAGGCAAGAGTACTGAAGTGGGTTGCCAATTGCCTTTTCTGGCAAATTACATACATATTGGCTTTAAAGTTGTTACTAGTTATCCAACAGAGGAGTTTCTGAGTTTTAGAAATATAGGCCCTTTTTTGAGAAGGTTGCATGTTCTTAGTCGCTCAGTCATGTCCAACTTTTGCCACCCCATGGACTGTAGCCCACCAGGCTCCTCTGTCCATGGGGATTCTCCAGGCAAGAATATTAGAGTGGGTTGCCATGCTCTTCTTCAGGTGATCTTCTCAAACCAGGAATTGAACCCAGGTATCCTGCATGGCTGGATGGCATCACGGACTCGATGGGCATGAGTTTGAGTAGACTCTGGGAGTTTGTGATGGACAGGGAGGCCTGGTGTGCTGTGATTCATGGGGTCGCAAAGAATCAGACACGACTGAGCGACTGAACTGAACTGAACTGAACTGATCCTGCATTGCAGGCAGATTCTTTACCATCTGAGACACCAGGGAAGCCCTTTGAGAAGCTAGGAGATGATATTAATAAATACCAAGCAAATCTATACATTATAAAACAACAAAGTGTGTGGAGCAGGGGTTTTGAAAAGCACCAGAGAAATTTGGAGTGAATCTTTTTTTTTTTTTTTTCTTTCAATTGTCTCAGTGACCCATCTTTGTTGTAACGATGTCCAATAGACAAGATATTTCTCCTGCATTCTCTAATTACTTTGAGAGAAATCTATGTAAAGTAATTTGCTAGCTTGCATCAGTTTAAACTCACTGGGTGGGAAAGCTTCCTTTTTAGGCTGTCTCCTTTAAATCTGCTCTATTTGTCAGCACTAAATATACAGCACTCTGTTACAACCAATGGTGGAACCATTTCAACAAGTGTAAAGGTTCATATAAAGAACCTAATAAAAGAGAAGGAAAAAAAGCCAAGGTGGCCTCCTGTGTCAGGACCCAACAGAGTATCTCAGTAAGCAGCCCTTTAATTCACCATGCTGTCAACAGATAATGATGAAACCTCAACCCCTTTCTATATTCTGTTCAACCTTCACATCTTTGAATGCATTTTGTTGCTTAGAAAAATGTACAGCATACCTGAAATTATTGTCTTTGAATTGCCAAATTATTTATGATTAAATATTCAGACGGTCATAAAGGTCAGGCACACATCTCAAAAGAAGGGAACTTAGAAGTCAAGCGAAGGTTTAATCCTTCAATTACTCTTTTATGCTTTTCTGCTGAATTACTAAATGAGAAAAATGAAAAATCAATATTTGAAGTGATCTTCCTATAAACAAAGAAAATATCATTAAAAATTGGGCTGGCTAACTTTTTCTTCTCTCAAAAGACATAATTTTTAAATTTTTTCAAAAAAGTAAAAATAAATGTTTATTTTTCTTACAACTATGTAGTGATTAGATATACTCTATGAATTATGATAGTACTGAAGTTAAGATTCAGTTTCTCCCACAGTCAGTCTATCCCAACAGGAAGCTCCCATAAGCCTCTTCTCCTTATTCCTCAGAAGGCAGACAAAATGAAAACCACAATCACAGAAAACTAATCAAACTGATCGCATGGACCAGCCTTGTCTAACTCAATGAAACTATGAACCATGCCATGTAAGGCTACCCAAGACAGACGGGTCATGGTGGAGAGTTCTGACAAAACGTGGTCCACTGGAGAAGGGAATGCAAACCACTTCAGTATTCTTGCCTTGAAAACCCCATGAACTATATGAGAAGGCAAAAGGATAGGACACTGAAAGTTGAACCCCCCAGGTTGATAGGTGCCCAACATGCTACTGGAGAAGAGTGGAGAAATAACTCCAGAAAGAATGAAGAGATGGAGCCAAAGTGAAAACAATGCCCACTTGTGCATGTGACTGGTGATGGAAGTAAAGTCCTATGCTGTAAAGAACAATATTGCACAGGAACCTGGAATGTTAGGTCCAAGAATCAAGGTAAATTGGAAGTGATCAAACAGGAGATGGCAAGAGTGGACATCAACATTTTAGGAATCAGTGAACTAAAATGGGCTGGAATGCATGAATTTAATTCAGATGACCATTATATCTACTACTGTGGGCAAGAATCCCTTATAAGAAATGAAGTAGTCCTGATAGTCAATAAAAGAGTTCAAAATGCAGTACTTGGGTGCAACTTCAAAAACAACAGAATGATCTCTGTTCGTTTCCAAGGCAAGCCATTTAATATCACAGTAATCCAAGTCTATGTCCCAACCAGTAATGCTGAAGAAGCTGAAGTTGAACCATTCTATGAAAGCTTACAAGACCTTCTAGAACTTAACACTCATAAAAGATCTCCTTTTCATCATAGGGGACTGGAATGCAAAAGTAGGAAGTCAAGAGATACCTGGAGTAACCAGCATATTTGCCATTGGAGTACAGAATGAAGCAGGGCAAAGGCTAATAGAGTTTTGCCAAGAGAACGCACTTGTCATAGCAAACACCCTCTTCCAACAAACAAGAGAAGACATGGACATCACCAAATGGTCAACACCGAAATCAGATTGATTATATTCTTTACAGCCAAAGAGGGAGGAGCTGTATACAGTCAGCAAAAGCAAGATGAGGAGCTGACTGTGGCTCAGATCATGAATTCATTGCAAAATTCAGACTTAATTGAGGAAAGTAGGGAAAACCACTAGACCATTCAGGTATGACCGAAATCAAATCCCTTATGAGTGCACAGTGGAAGTGACAAATCTTCAAGGGATTAGATCTGATAGACAGAGTACCTGAAGAACTATGGACAGAGTTTCATGACATTGTATAGGAGGCAGTGATCAAGACCATCCCCAAAAAAGAAATGCAAAAAAGCAAAATGGTTGTCTGAGGAGGCCTTATAAATAGCTGAGAAAAGAAGAGAAGCAAAAGGCAAAGGAGAAAGGGAAGGATATACCCATCTAAATGCAGAGTTCCAAAGAAGAACAAGGAGAGATAAGAAAACCTTCCCAGCGGTCAATGGGAAGAAATAGAGGAAAACAATAGAATGGGAAAGACTATAGATCTCTTCAAGAAAATTAGAGATACCAAGGGAACATTTCATGCAAAGATGGGCTCGATAAAGGACAGAAGTGGTATGGACCTAACAGATGCAGAAGATATTAAGAAGAGATGGCAAGAATACACAGAAGAACTGTATAAAAAAGATCTTCATGACCCAGATAATCACGATGGTGTGATCACTCATCTAGAGCCAGACATCCTGAAATGCAGTCAAGTGGAAAGTGTCATGATGAACAAAGTTAGTTTAGGTGATGGAATTCCAGTTGAGCTATTTTTAATCCTAAATGATGGTTCTGTTAAAATACTACACTTAACATGCTAGCAAACTTGGAAAACTCAGCAGTGGCCCCAAGACTGGAAAAGGTCATTTTCCGTCCAATCCCAAAGAAAGGCAATGCCAAAGAATGTTCAAATTACCACACAATTTCACTCATCTCACACGCTAGTAAAGTAGTGCTCAAAATTCTCCAAGCCAGGCTTCAACAGTACGTGAACTGTGGTGAACTTCCAAATGTTCAAGCTGGATTTAGAAAAAGTAGAGGAACCAGAGATCAGATTACCAACATCCATTGGATCATCAAATAAGCAAGAGAGTTCCAGAAAAACATCTACTTCTGCTTTATTGATTACTCCAAAGCCTTTGACTGTGTAGATCACAACAAACTGTGGAAAATTCTTCAAGAGATGGAATACCAGACCACCTTACCTTCCCCCTTAGAAATCTGTAAGTAGGTCAAGAAGCAACAGTTAGAACTGGACATGGAACAACAGACTGGTTCCTAATTGGGAATGGAATACGTCAAGGCGGTATATTGTTACACTACTTATTTAAATTAAATGCAGAGTACATCATGTGAAATGTTGGGCTGGATGAAGCACAAGCTGGAATCGAGATTGCTGGGAGAAATATCAATAACCTCAGATACACAGATGATAGCACCCTTTTGGCAGAAAATGAAGAAATACTAAAGAGTCTCTTGAAAGTGACAGAAGAGAATGAAAAAGCTGACCTAAATCTCAGCATTCAGAAAATGAAGATCATGGCATCCGATTCCATCACTTCATGGCAAAAAGATGGGGAAACAATGGAAACAGCAAGAGATTTTATTTTGGGAGAGCTCCAAAATCACTGCAAATGGTGACTGCAGCCATAAAATTAAAAGACCTTGCTCCTTGGAAGAAAAGCTATGACCAACCTAGACAGCATATTAAAAAGCAGAGATATTACTTTGCTGACAAAGGTCTGTCTTGTCAAAGATGTGGTTTTTCCAGCAGTCAGGTGAGTTGTCATGTGAATTTCCACAAGAGTTGGACTATAAAGAAAACTGAGCAGCAAAGAATTGATTCTTTTGAACTGTGGTGTTGGAGAAGACTGTTGAGAGTCCCTCGGACTGCAAGGAGATCAAACTAGTCAATCCTAAAGGAAATCAGTTCTGATTATTCATTGGAAGGACTGATGCTGAAGGTGAAACTCCAATACTTTGGCCACCTAATGCAACTAACTGACTCCTTGGAAAAGACCCTGATGCTGGGAAAGATTGAAGGCAGGAGGAGAAGGGGATGCTAGAGGATGAGATGTTTCGATGGCATCACTGACTGGATGGACACGAGTTTGAGCAAGCTCCAGGAGTTGGTAATGGACAGGGAAGCCTGGCGTGCTGCAGTCCATGGGGTAGCAAAGAGTTGGACACAACTGAGGGACTGAATTGAACTGAATGTTAAGATATGTTAATCAATTAACAAGTATTTTTACATCTGAGCAAGCAATATTCTTGGAGAGGAATACAAACCTCTAAAACAGTAGCCCTCTGTCTTTTTGGTGGATAATAGAAGAGAATTTTTGGAAACCTTGGCAATCTAATTATAAGTGTGGTCAAGGGGGCTACAGCCCATGGGGTCCCAAAAGTTTCCGACATGACTTAGCAACTAAACTAGCACAACAACTCATTTGTTTTAAATAATGATCATATTTCACACAGCCCTCAACTCTGATAAGGAGCCATATCTGCTTACCCAGCTTGTTATCAAGTCAGTTTCTGTCTGCTGCCTCTACGTTTACTCGCTAGCAAGACCACATAGTAGACAAAGTGTTACAGAGAGAGAAATAGTGGAGAGCTGTTCTTTGTAGGATGTTTTGTTTTTGTTTAAGTTTAGAATGGGCTCTCATATTTTAATAAAAATTAGCATTAAGATAATTAGTAGCAAACTAAAGTGCTAATATATCATCCTGTAGCTAAATGTCTTAGTTTTTAAATATTATACATCAATATTTCTCAGATTTGTGTTCTAAATAATCTATGGATTAAACTTCACATCTTCAAAATATATATAAAACCTACACAGTCCATTGCTCATGGTAATATTTTCAAGAGGTAGTGGTGTAGCAGGAAAATAGAGATGCACATAGAATATGAATTGTTTTGAATCATTTTTTACATTTATACCCAAGGAAACAAAGGAGAACCCGTCTTCCAGAAGCTATGCTTCATGTCTAGAATGGATGTTATTTGATTTTATTGTACATATGAAAATGATAAAGACAGAGGTCTTGGATCATGGATTTCTGAACCTTGTTTTGTTGCCAACATTTCTCTACCCCCATCTTATGTGGACCACAAGATAAATATATACAAAGAGGGGGTTTTGCTCTTATTGAATTTTCTTTTCATTTTCCCCATCTCTGTGGCCCAGTTTCAGTGGACTCCTTTAAAGACAGAGAAAAACTTGAATTAGTAAATTCATTCCGGTGCTTATGTCACAGGATGGGGCAACCTCTGGGTAAAAAGAATCACACCAGATTCTTCTCATGCAAGCAGCCTGGACAAATAAGAAAGAAAAAAATTTCAAAGAAACATAACTGCAAGCATGAATAAATAAAGAGAAATGATGCCCATAGTATGGTCTAGTAAATATCTTTAATATTTGGTAACATTATTTGTTCATATATTCGGAGAAGAAATCTAGGAAAGAGAGGACATGAATTCAATCTAGAATCCCTTATGGAGGCAAATAAGTATCCTTCATCTCATTAATAATAAGCTATTAAAAATTAACTAGAGAGAGTTAACCAGAATTATTAAGCCCTTCAAGAATAAAGACCTACAGTTTCAGAAACCTCTATCCATACCTTGGTACTAATTTGCCAATAGTGATAGCAACATGTTGGCTCATTATATGCATGTCTATTATCTGTTATAACCAGAAGCTTCTTAAATTGAACATAACAACACATTAACTAATCTTACCTCAAGACCTTGTATTTCAGTAGCGAAGTCAGTCAAAAATTTGTTACTGATTTGAATCTTACACTGTTGTGTTGCCCAATCAAGCTCAAAGAAAACTGTATGATACTCCAGCTTTGATTCAATGGAATTTAAAAATATAAAACATCACTATTTAGTCAGTTGTTTTATACAGAAAAAGTTGTATATCCAGAAAACAATTCTTTTAATAGAATTTCCTGGGTTCTTCTAAATTTTCTTTTTAATCCAGCAGCCACAAAAAATACTAGTCTCTCATGTACCATTTGAATGGCTGAATCACAATTCTTCAATCCCATTTTTATTTTTTTACCATTCTTAGATGGTAAGCTATTGAGACTGCTTCTAACTGCTCAACTAGATTTTATATATATATATATATATGTATGTATGTATGTATATATGTATGTATGTAGGAAATATGTAGGAAACACAAACTCTGACAATAAAAGTGGCTGTAAGGATGCTAATGATGGTAGATGATTTCCAAGCCACTCTATATTTCTCAGATTAGCTTAAATTGTGCAGTCTTTTTTTATTTTTTTCAATGCTAGATGTAAGCCTAAGTAAGAGTCTTATTTAATCTTTATTTTTATCATAGACTTTTACAATTTTAATATCCACCTCCCAAAAAAAGATAGATACAAAGAAGATAACTATATAAGAGAAAAGTTCTACATAAATCTTAGGGCAAAGCTATTTTCATTGTTGATATGTGGTGGTGGTTTTTTCCCTGTTCACACAATTTCATAGTAAGGAAGGTTTGACTAAGGATTGTCAGCACTTCCCCCCACCCCCGCCCCGTATTATAATGACTGTGCAGGGGGTTGTTGGGAAACAGAGAGAACGGTCTTAAAAATCAAACACCAAAAAAAGAAAAAAAGCCTCCACTACCAGAATCCAATGAATACTCATTTATTGAATGCTCTGCAGTCATTCTCATCCATGAATTGGAGAGGAACAGTCATATAAGGTTTGCTTGCATTTAACTGGTCTTTCTTCCATGGAGACCTAACAATGCTGTTAACAAGTGAACATTCCATTGACTATTTCTGAGGCCTTTATCAAGATCACTGAAAATCTTTCTTCTGCTTCAAAATTCTGTTCATTATTTGTTGAAAAGTATTATTTTATATCCTGGATGGCTCATCTCTTTCATGCTTTTTCTCTTGGTCCCCCTAGAGAGCTTCTGAAATGTATCAGAAAGTGTAGTAATTCAATTACAATTACCCCAGGACCATACTAATCAAAAAAAAAAAAAGGAAGAAGAAGAAGTCATCTGCCTCCCATTTCTCATTTCTAATGGTTTTGTTACCTTATGCAACCAACTTATCATAGTTATATAATAAACATCAGTTAAAACATAGCTGAAATTAATTCCACCCCTATAAATGCCCTGTGAAAAATGGACTATATATGTCATTATCAAGCTAATTTCTTTTACTGAGATAATATATAGAACCCCAAGGCAGTTTATCTGTTCTTTTTTCCTACAAGAAAATTGATTTTTTAAAAAATATATCTACCTTAATTTTTTTTCTTATTCTGCTTGTTTTAAGCTAGATAGTTAATATTAGATTGGATTATGGTAACTTTTTCAGCTTCAGCTTGAACCATCTTCTAACTTTACTGATATTGGTATGGCTACCTAGTGTTAGTCACTTAGTCGTATCTGACTCTTTGCGACCCCCAGGACTGTAGCCCTCCTGGCTCCTCTGTCCATGGAATTCTCCAGGTAAGAATGCTGGTGTGGGTTGCCATTTCCTTCTCGCGATGATCTTCCTGATCCAGGGATCGAACCCTGATCTCCTGCACCACAGGCAGATTCTTCACTGTCTGAGCAACCAGGGAAGGCCAGAGCTACCTAAGGTTTTAAGCCTGCCAAGCAATATTTTGTAGCTACCTAAGGTTTTAACATTTTAAAAATATTGCTTGACAGGCTTTTTGCATTTATTTATTTATTCATTTCCTGGAGAGAATTGCTGACTTTTAGTTTTCCTTTTAAAATGGGCACTTCATAATATTAACAGAGGAGCAGTAAGGCTAATATAACAGGACTAGATTCTTCTTCCACTTTAGATAGATACAGAGAACAGTGTCATCCATACCCAAGATTTTCTTTCCAAAGCTTAGAAAAATGAACAAACTAAACAATGATATTACTTGTATGTAATTTTCACTGACTCCTTTTTTATTGTGATTAGAATTTTAACAATTTTAACTTACTCTGAACACATTCAGAGATATAGTTGATTCCTATAATTAAAACCAATATAGAAAATGTTAAAGCCTGCCTCTAATTTCACTTATAGCCATAATAAAATTATTATCACCGCCTCTTGCCTTTTGAGGACCTAATGTAGAAAGTTGTAATTTAAACTTCATTCTATGTAGGCATGCTGGATCCACATTAACTCTGATAATCTAATACATATATATTTATACTTTTCACAAATCTCTTTTAATCATCTTATTAACATGCAAAAATCAAGGTTAATCAACTCTCTAACATAATTACTATCTCCTTCTATTCTTAGAGGTTCTCAAAACCTATATTGTACTTTCTTTGCAAAGCGTTTAATCTCATCACCTTTGCTCTGGGAAAATCACATGCACTTTTTCTCTAGTCTTGATTTTATTTTTTTTCTTCCCCACCTTTCTCTAGAATGGACTGTCTCCTCTCTTTGCATTGATCCTCCCAATACAGCTTGGTTTATCTCAAGCCACACAGGCTTCCTTGTCTTTCTGCAAGATTTTTAAGCAGAATGAGAATTATCTTCATAAAAGAGCTTTGGTATATTTATATTTCTACTTCACTATCTCAAGCATATACTTCTAACTTTAATTTCTTTCTGAAAAGATACTTTGTTATTCTTTTAATTATCCAATGTATTACTGTACTGAACATCAGAGTGATGGCATTAAATGAGGGATTCCTTCTAATTTACTTTAAATTATGTGTACCTCAGTGGGGTCACAAAAAGTCAGACATGACTTAGAGATTGAACAATGCCTATGCTAAATTATATTGATGTAAAGTTATTAATTCCTTAAAATTTCCTTATGAGACTTTCAGTTATACAGTACTGTTGGCATTGATCTGGTCTATCTTAAAGATTTAAAAAGGAGAAGTTTAAAGCAATTATGATTATTTCTTTTATAATTGATAGACTTCATGAAAGTTTTAGGATGAATTCTCAGATAGTAATTTATAAGTATTTAGAAAAAATAAAATAAATAATATGTATAATTTTGCTAATACATCTATATAAATTAGAGATATGTATGTTTTTTGACATAAATAACAAATTCACTTCAGTTCAGTTGCTCAGTCATGTTCAACTCTTTGTGACCACATGAATTGCAGCACACCAGGCTTCCCTGTCCATCACCAACTCCTGGAGCTTGATCAAACTCATGTCCATCGAGTTGGTGATGCCATCCAACCATCACATCCTCTGTCATCCCCTTCTCCTCCCACCTTCAGTCTTTCCCAGCATCAGGGTCTTTTCCAAGGAGTCAGTTCTTCACATCAGGTAGCCAAAGTATTGGAGTTTCAACTTCAACATCAGTCCTTCCAAAGAATATTCACGACTGATTTCCTTTAGGATGGACTGGTTGGATCTCCTTGCAATCTAAGGAATGCTTAAGGGTCTTCTCCAACACCACAGTTCAAAAGCATCACTTCTTTAGCACTCAGCTTTCTTTATCATACAGCTCTCACATACATACATGAATACTAGAAAAAACATAGCTTTGACTAGATGGACATTTGTTGGCAAAGTAATGTCTCTTTTAAAAGACAGCTTTTAATATGCTGTCTAGGTTGGTCATAGCTTTTCTTCCAAGGAGCCAGCATCTTTGAGTTTCATGGCTGCAATCACCATCTGCAGTGAATTTGAAGCCCAAGAAACTAAAGTCTCTCACTGGTTCCATTCTTTCCCCACCTATTTGCCACAAAGTAATGGGATCACTCACCTAGAGCCAGACATCCTGGAATGTGAAGTCAAGTGGGCCTTAGAAAGCATCACTACGAACAAAGTTAATGGATGTGATGGAATTCCAACTGAGCTATTTCAAATCCTGAAAGATGATGCTGTGAACGTGCCGCACTCAATATGCCAGCAAATTTGGAAAACTCAGCAGTGGCCACAGGACTGGAAAAGGTCAGTTTTCATTCCAATCCCTAAGAAAGGCAATCTCAAAGAATGCTCAGACTACCGCACAATTGCACTCATCTCACACGCTAGTAAAGTAATGCTCAAAATTCTCCAAGTTAGGCTTCAGCAATACATGAACCGTGAACTTCCAGATGTTCAAGCTGGTTTTAGATAAGGCAGAGGAAGCAGAGGTCAAATTGCCAACATCTGCTGGATCATCAAAAAAGCAAGAGAGTTCCAGAAAAATATCTACTTCTGCTTTATTGACTATACCAAAGCCGTTGACTGTGTGTATCACAATAAACTGTGGAAAATTCTGAAAGAGATGGGCATACCAGACCATCTAACCTGCCTCTTGAGAAACCTGATGCAGGTCAGAAAGCAACAGTTAGAACTGGATATGGAACAATAGACTGGTTCCAAATAGGAAAAGGAGTATGTCGAGGTTGTATATTGTCACCCTGCTTATTTAACTTCTATGCAAAATGCATCATGAGAAACGCTGGGCTGGATGAAGCACAAGCTGGAATCAAGATTGCCAGGAGAAATATCAATAATCTCAGTATGCATATGACACCACCCTAGACTTTTGAACCCTGTGGGAGAATGTGAGGGTGGGATATTTCAAAAGAACAGCATGTATACTATCTATGATGAAACAGATCACCAGCCCAGGTGGGATGCATGAGACAAGTGCTCGGGCCTGGTGCACTGGGAAGACCCAGAGGAATCGGGTGGAGAGGGAGGTGGGAGGGGGGATTGGGATGGGGAATACGTGTAAATCCATGGCTGATTCATATCAATGTATGACAAAACCCACTGAAATGTTGTGAAGTAATTAGCCTCCAACTAATAAAAAAATTAATTAATTAATTAAAAAATAAATAAATTTTTTAAAAAAGTAAATAAAATTCTAAAGAAGACATTAAATATAAGCCTTTAAAATATTTGAAAATTTAAGGTCTCATGTTTCAGAAAGATATATTACAAAGAGCTTATAAGAATTATCTACCTTAAACAACTCCTAGAAAATGCAATTTCCATTAAAACAAAGATTACTAGGTAACCTTTAAAGTATGTGCTACCACCTTCATAATATATTAATTTATTTTAGAAAGAAACTTATGAAGAAGAGACTTGATTTCAATTTCTGTTTTTTTTTTTTTTTCCTGTAACAAATACCTCCATCATAAGAATTAATATAATTGCCTAGCTTTTAGCATCCTCCTTAATAAACATGTCAGGATAAAAGAATATTAAAAGGCTCACCTTTGCCTGGAATGGCATTACCTGTTTGTCTCTAAAGTTTCATTGTTATATTTTTCTATATCCACTTTAAAATGTTGATTGCCTTCTGACTGATGTGTTTTGCTTTTGATTTCAAATTGAATTTGGTTACTTTTTAATCAGGTCCTGTAATTTTTAGCTGTAGTCTGATGCAAAGTTGTTTTGTTTATTAATATTCTCATTTTCCTTTCCCCAATTATATAGTACATATGAGAGACTATTCTCATGGACATTTTCTTATACTTTTAGTCAGACTATCAGTTGATAATTGATATGCATTATTTTTTAAGACTGTTTTGTTTCTGATTTATTTATCATTACAAATAAAGAATCAAATGATAAATTTGAAAGTAAGGTGTAAAATTTAATAATTTTTTTATAAAAAATATAACTCACAAAAAAAGTTAGGAGGAAATCTCTAGGAATGAACTGTTCCCGCTGCTGCTGCTAAGTCGCTTCAGTCATGTCCGACTCTGTGCGGCTCCATGGATGGCTGCCCACCAGGCTCCCCCATCCCTGGGATTCTCCAGGCAAGAGCACTGGAGTGGGTTGCCATTTCCTTCTCCAATTCATGAAAGTGAAGTCGCTCAGTTGTGTCCAACTCGTAGGGACCCCATGGACTGCAGCCTACCAGGCTCCTCCATCCATGGGATTTTCCAGGCAAGAGTAGTGGAGTGGGTTGCCATTACCTTCTCCTAATTCAAGGTAAAATCAAAGTAATAAGTGGATTTCTCTGAACACCATTTGCTGAGTGTTCTAATGGAGCTGAAATTGGTTGAGGAGTTTCTCTATCTTCTTTATAGTCTTGACTATCCAATCCTTTAGGTTTCACAGGAAGTATCTTTATATTTTTACCAAAAACTAAGTATATTCATGCATTAAGAAATATCTGCATTTGTGTCTTAGGTTGTGCTACTTTAGGAAGCTAAAAGATCTTAGCTACTTGAAAGGATCATCATGGAACCAGCAAATGTTTCTCTGTTTGACAAAACTGAGATTAAGAAAAAAGAACTTGGCAAATAAAGTTTAGCCCAAATAACTTATAAAGAGTAACAGAGTTTGTGAAAAAAATAAATGTTGAATTCAAATCCAAATTCCAAAAATGTGGTTGAAAAATCTAGAGTCCATACTTATTTGTATAATAATGAAGATTTTTTTTTGTATCTGTCAGAGTTCTTGATTGCAAGAAATAAAAACTCACTATAACTGTCATAAGCAAAAATAGAATTTATTGGAATATGCAAAATATGTTAGAGAATCAGCTGTGAACTGGGCAGAAACCATGGAAATGAGATTTGATGGAAAAAAAAAAAAGCAAGAAACAGAAAGAACCTGGCCAATGCTCCACCATCCTAACTAGAGAGCATCACTAATAATGTTTGCGCAAACGAAAACCTCAGCATCCCTTTCCTTTTGCCTCACTTGCTCTGGGAGAGTATTGCGTGACCCTGGCCAGGTCATGTTTCTGACCTCTGAGTAAAACAGTAAAGTTATTTCCAGATCCCCTTGGCCTTGGGATGGCAAATAGAAAGCATACACTGTGAAACAATATAGACCAAGGATGCTAGAGCAAAATTAAAAATTATATATTTAGAAAGTGTCCACAAAGTGTTTTCTTACTGATGATTTTTCTTCTAGAATGTTTACATATAAAGCCTTTGAAAATTCCTTGAGCATGAATAACACCAACCACCCCTTGAGTCAGACTGTGAGGGGCAAGTATTGTTTGTGCCAGTTAAGTGTGCACTGGGCCACAAAGTAGATCCTGCAAGCCACACCCTGAAGGCAGAGTATAGTCAATATTGGATATAGTGACTATCATGGGATTGATCTTCACTTGGTTCTCACTTCCAGGCCAGCAAATGAAGAGTCCCTTTTCTGTGATTCTGATAATTCAATCTTTATCTCAGCTCATTTTCAGAAACCAAATTTCTTACTTAAATTATATGTTAGAATGAGTAACTGAATGAATGAATGAGTAACTGAATGAATAAAATATTAGATATAAAAGACTCTAAAGAATACTATGCTAGCAGACTTAATTGTCTCTTTGGAATTAGAGAATACTAAGCATTGTTTCTTGACTAAATTTTCAAAGATTCTTTCAACTAATGCACCTAACCTAATGTGGTTCTCAAACAATTGGTTTCTAGTCATCTACCTGTATAAACACTTATTCAGTTATCCATTTTATTTCATTAAAATAAAGGAAATATATCATTTTGGAAAATTAAAATATATGAGATAACAAAATTGAATTGATAGAAATTCAATATGAACTACTTTTTTATTTCCCTCTACTCTGTAAAGTAAAAACTCTGATTTAGAAACTAACATTGGAGAATAAATTTAAAACAAGCTCTTTACATTATCCAGACTCTGCTCTTAGTACTGTCATTTATCTTTCCTATGACCTAGGTCAAATCACTTAACCTTGCAGTACTGGAAGGTTGCTATAATCTGTTTTCCTGACCAATCTCCTGAGCACACTGTGTAGTACTGATAAATGCTATTTAAAACAGAAATGCAGTAACCTTATTGCAAAGAGCCCTGAAAGAAAATCAGGAGCCTTGACACCACAAAATAGTTTATGTTTGTGAGACAAATAAACAAAAAGAACCAAATAACCAAAAACACAGTTTTCACAATTGCAAGGTCACTAGTGAAATAAAATAGTAGTAATGTCAAAATAAATTGTATAGAACTTTAAAATGTAAAAATTTAGTAAATGTAAAGTTGTATGGTTAAACAACCATTGTCAATATCTTACCAGTGCTTCTGTCAAAATGCACCAGTGTCCTAAACGGTAAAGAATCTGCCTGCATTGTGGGAGACCCAGGTTCAATGAATGGGTTGGGAAGATCCCCTGGAAAAGGAAATGTAATTTCACTCCAGTATTATTGCCTGGAGAATTCCATGAGCAGAGGAGCCTAAGTTTGTGGGGTCACAAAGAGTTGGACACGACTGAATAAATCTCTGTCTGTGTCTGTCAAAATTAATTTTTGCTTTGTAATTACTAAGTTCTAATGGCTAGGTAGCAATCAATAAGAATCCTGAAATATGTTGAAATATGTTACTGTATTATTTTCCAATTGTTTACAATTACATTTTATCTATTGGCTTTTATGTTAAAGCTATTTTTTTCACATGTATGATTGATTTAGGGATTATGATAAGCATCCTCAATTTTTCATAGTTTACATAGAATTAATGCTATACAATATTATGTAAAAACCTATGGGTTCATTTCTGCCTCCTGAGAAAGCTGTATGCAGGTTAAGAAGCAACAGCTAGAACTGGACATGGAACAACAGACTGGTTCCAAATCAGGAAAGGAGTACGTCAAGGCTGCATATTGTCACCCTGCTTATTTAACTTATATGCAGAGTAAATCATGTGAAATGCTGGGCTGGATGAAACACAAGCTGGAATTAAGATTGCCAGGAGAATATCAATAACCTCAGATATGCACATGACACCACCCTAATGGCAGAAAGTGAAGAAGAACTAAAGAGCCTCTTGATGAAAGTGAAAGAGGAGAGTGAAAAAGTTGATTTACAACTCAACATTCAGAACACAAAGATCGTGGCATCTGGTCCCATCACTTCATGTAAAATAGCTGGGGAAACAATGGAAACAGTGACAGACTTTATTTTGGGGGGCTCTAAAATCACTGCAGATGGTGACTGCAGCCATGAAATCAAAAGACGCTTGCTCCTTGGAAGAAAAGCTATGACCAACCTAGACAGCATGTTAAAAAGCAGGGACATTATTTTGCCAACAAACATCCGTCTAGTCAAAGCTATGAGTTTTTCCAGTAGTCATGTATGGATGTGAGAGTTGGACTATAAAGAAACTGAAGGCCAAAGAATTGATGCTTTTGAACTGTGGTGTTGGCGAAGACCCTTGAGAGTCCCTTGGACTGGAAGGAGATCCAACCAGTCCATCCTAAAGGAGATCAGTCCTGGGTGTTCATTGGAAGGACTGATGCTGAAGCTGAAACTCCAATCTTTGGCGACCTGATGCGAAGAACTTACTCATTTGAAAAGACCCTGATGCTGGGAAAGATTGAAGGCAGGAGGAGAAGGGGATGACAGAGGATGAGGTGGTTGGATGGCATCACCGACTTGATGGATGAGTTTGAGCAAGCTCTGGGAGTTGAACCTGAAGGCAGGAGGAGATGGCAAAGACAGCAAATGAGATGGTTGGATGGTTAGATGGGAACACCAACTCGATGGACATGAGTTCGAGCAAGCTCTGGATAAGGAAGCCTGGCATACTGCAGTTCATGGGGTTGCAAAGAGTTGGTCATGACTGAACGACTGAACTGAACTGAACTGATTGGTCCATTAACTAAGCTTATGCTATACCTCATGCCATAATTATCTTATGTAATATACCATAAGAAGTTATCTGTTTTAAATATGCTTTTATATTTTAAAGTAATGTTGAGAAAATTTTGTGTTTTATATTTATCCAGATGGCTTCCATTTCTGATGATCTGCATTTCTTTCTGCAGACCTGAAATCTTCTGAGAAACCTGGTAGCAACTCTGTAAACATTGGTTTATCTAGAAATGTTCATTTCACCTTATATAAGGAATTTTTTGCTGGATACAGACTTTGGGGGTTGACAGTTTTTCTCTCTCCACTTGGAGGTGGTTCTCTTGCCTCCCTAGTTTTTGACAAAAATTTAATGGTGATATAAACTTATAGTCCCCTTGCATGCTATGATATTTTTCTCATTATCATGTTTTTGATATTTATTATGTTTTTGATATTTCTTTTCTTTCTTTGCTTCAATTAAAATTTGTTTTCTTTTCTAATGTAGCAGCTCATAGTTTACATTTGATCATGCTGCTTTGAACTTGCTGAACTTGAGTCTAAAAATTTATAGCCTTCACCAGATTTTAGATGTGTTGTTGATTATTTTCTCAAGTGTTTTTCCTGCTGTATCCTGTTTTTCTCCCTGTTGTCTGAGACTTCAACTATACATATATGAGACCTTTGCAAATTTCCCCAAACATTGCTGAGACACTGCTTCTTTTCATTTAAAAAATAGTTTTCTTTTTCTCTTCTTCAGAAGAGTACATTTATATTGAATTTCACTGGCTCTGTTCTGTTATCACATTCCAAATCTAATTAATTTTTTAATCCATATCTATTTTTTAAGTTTGGGAATTTTCATTTGTTTCTTTTTTGAAGCTTACCTGTAGACATTTTCTGTCTTTTCTATCACTTAAAGCATGTTTCTTTTGTGTTGTTTAGCATAGTGATAGCTATCTTAAAAATCCATGTTTGCTAGTCATAACTTCAGGTCATCTTGGGGTCATTCTCTGTTAACTGTTTTCTCTTGATAACCTGTAATAGTTTCCCTTTTATGTTATATTGAGTTTTGATTTTATCCTGGATACTGTAAATTGCAGATGTGGACACTCTAAACTATCAATAGTGTGAGTTTTATGGATGCAGTTACTAAATAGACAATCAAAAGTGTTGAAATCAAACCGCCAACTCTGTCTGTTGGGCAGCAACTGCAAACTTTTGTTCAGATCATTTAAGTGTAACTCGACTGATGCATGCGTATGCTATCACGATAGAGCCCAAGGATTTGGGCAGAATTTGCACATAGAATTTAAGACTTCCACTGACCTGGAGGGCTTTCCACTAGTGCTCCAGGGGCTATAGTTGCCTTGAGTTCTGATCTTTGGTTCCTCAGCCAACAAAGACAAGGGGAGGGAGAGAGAGAGAGAGAGAGAGAGAGAGAGAGAGAGAGAGAGAGCATGTGTGTGTGTGGTTGAGTGTAAGCCATTCCCCATGTTGGCATCTTGGACACACCTTAGGGTGAAAATCATGAAAGTAAAGGTATTCAAACCAAATCAAACTTGTGAAACTAGAAATATTCAACACAAATCAAACTTATACTAAATGTTACCGCTAGAGCCAATTTTTGTTTACTCTTTAGTGCCTTCAGATTATCATTTATTTGTATTTTGTCCAGAGTTTATAGCTGCAATTTGCAGGCAAGTTGGATTGAGCAGAATATGATTATGATTACGTTATTTGTATTAATCTCTATTAATGCTCACTGTTAAAATACACTTTTAAACCATTGACAACTTTTTGAATCATGTGTTTCTTTGTTTTTTGAAACTTTTTAATTTTAGTTGGTAAAAATGTTATCTAATGTTTATTTTTATTTTTTAGTTAATTCAGTTACAAATGTTTCTGTGTATTTATTTACTGACTTAATTTACTCTTCTGAGCTCTGTCCTCATCTATTATTGATTTCTTGTTGATGTCTTTAATTTTTTTCGAACACTTTTGAATGACTTCCCTTTATTTTCATTATAATATATATATTCTTTAAAAATAATTTAACTTATTTATACATAACATTACATTGTGTATTTTGAATATTATAATCTTAAATACAATTTCTCTTTAATCGGAAATGTCCTCTTTTATATCTTGTTACATTTTCAGAAGTAAACTTAGTTTTCAATTATTAACTATTCCTGGTAAAATTCACAGTTAGTTATTTTCAATCTCCAAAACAAATTCCATTGTGATAATGATTGAAACATTCCTCAAATATAAAATTAACTTGAAAGAATTGGAAACCTTATTGCCAAGGACTTTTAATTAGAGACATTTATATCTCCTTCATTATTTAATTCTGCTTGGATTTATATTTTTAAATTTTATGAAAAACATTTCTTATGGAAATCATATATCTTATTATTATGAATAAGAGTTTTAAATAATGTGTTGAAAGTAGTTATTACCACTTTGCAAGAAGTTTAATACATTTTATACTAAGAAATTTTAATTAATTTATTGTTGTAAAATGTTTCTTTATACTCACTTTATATCTGGCACAGTAAATACTTATGAAATATTTTGTTCCTCGTCTTTCTGTCTCAGTTAACCATAGTGGGAATAAATTTGGTATCCTGTTCATATACTTGCTTTTAGAAGTAATAAATTGTGGGTAACAGAAATAACTGTCTAGGAGGAAACTTGATCTGATCTAAGCCAGTCAGATACTCTTTAGGGATATAAATTAAGTCATAGAAACTCTGATCAGTTACTTGTGATGACCCTTGAGGCAGAAAGGTCATGAAGTGTTATACATGACATAGTTTTTGAAGAGTGGAATGACGTATTCTGGAGAGAAGGGATGGGGAAGAACCAAGACACAGAAGTAGATACGTAATCTAGGCAGATTTTGCTTCCATTAATTTGGGAATACTCACTAAACTTAATCTCTTAGACCCTCTGGTACCCACGTAATAAATTTCTCTCACTCTAGACTATTTAATAGGTCTTTTTAAATTTCATTTAATTATGCCTGGTTAAAGCTGGCTTGACAAAAAATGTATTCATTTCATATAAAGGTTTAAGAACATTTGATATAATAGTTTAAGAACTCCCAGTGTACTGGGAAACAATCTGAATATTTTCATCTAGAAGTATAAAGTACTACATAAACAACTTACAAATTGAATTATGTATTTTTCAAGTTTTACTGAGAAATAATTGACATATATCACTGTATGAATTTAAGGCATACACCATGATGGTTTGATTTTCATATGTTTGAAATGATTACTACAATAGGTTCAGCTAAAATCCATCTTTTTCTATAGATACAATAAAAAGTAAAGAAAGAATAAAAGGGAAAAATTTCTCCTTATGATGAAGGTTCTTAGAATTTATTCTTTTAGCAACTTTCCTATATATTATGCAGCACTATTAGCTACAGCCATCATGTTGTACATTACATAACTGCATGCCTGCTAAGTCGCTTCAGTTGTGTACAACTATTTGCAACCCTATGGGCTATAGACCTCCAAACTCCTCTGTCTATGGGATTCTACTGGAGTGGATTTCCATGCCTTCCTCCAGGGGATCTTCCCAACCCAGGGACTGAACCCACGTGTCTTATGTCTCCTTCATTGGCAGGCAGGTTCTTTACCACTAGCATCACCTGGCAAGCCCATTACCTCCCTAGCACTTAATCTATCTTACAACTGAAAGTTTGTAACTTTTGATCACATTCCTACAATTCCCTATATATAGGGAATCTTCATCTGTTTATAGGTTGATAGACACTTATGTTATTCCCGATTCTTGGCTATTGTGAATAATGTTGCTATGAACATGGGTGTGCAGATATATTGTTGAGTTAGTCTTTTTGTTTCTTTTGGATGTATTCCCAGAAGCAGAATTGCTGAATCATGGTAGTTCTACTTTTACTTTTTTGAGGATCCTTCATACTGTTTTCTATAGTGGCTTCAAAATTACACTTTGTTTGGCACTGAAAATCAATATGAAATAAATGGATAACTTAATTTAGAGAAAAGTAGTTATTTAAACATTCTACACAGATTTATAAAAGCTATGCAGAACTCAAAGATATATATTAAAGACATAAAATAAAATATATTATCTCCTTTAGAGTTGGAAGAATTATAAGTATTACAAAATAAAGAAAATCATGATGAAAAAACAATACCTTTGAAAATGTTAAAGAATAAATTGCTATTCTTTGCTACAGTCTTTCCTAAGCATGAAATAGAACAATGAAAGAGATGAACACAGATCCTGGTTTCTTGTTGTTGTTCAGTTGCTCAGTCCTATCCAACTCTTGGTGACCCCATGGACTGCAGCATACCAGGCTTCCCAGTCCTTCACCATTTCCCAGAGTTTGCTCAAACTCACATCCATCAAATTGGTGATGCCATCCAACCATCTCATCCACTGTTGCCCTCTTCTCCTCCTGCCCTCAATCTTTTCCAGGATCAGGGTCTTTTCCAATGAGTCAGGTCTTTGCATCAAAAGAGATGAATACAGATCCTGTTTCTTGAGTTTTACTATTAATATTTAGAAAGGGGATGGATATGAGAAAAAATTCCCAATGTTATGAGTGCTTAGTAAGGAGAAACTGAGGCTTCCATGGAGGCATATAATGCATGAAACATAAATGCTTCCCTGATGAAATGACACTGTAGTATAAGATTACATAATCTAAAAAATTGGTATACAGGAAAATATTTAATTTACATTTGTTTCTTGTTGTCAGTTATCAATTTGTATTTTTAATGTTTTATAATCCACACTACACAGTAGTGCAGTAAAACACATAAACATATGTGCGTGCTAAGTCACTTTAGTCATGTCCAACTCTTTGTGACCCCATGAACTGTAGCCCACCAGGCTTCTTCATCCATGGGATTCTCCTGGCAAGAACACTGGAGTGGGTTGCCATTTCCTTCTCCAAAACACATGAACAGCATATAGTCAAATATACATACAATTGAAAAGTGTTTGCTTGGATCAGTTATAGTGCCATAAAAATGCTACATAATTTTTTTTTTTTTTTTTTTTTTGGTAAAATCACACTATATTCAGGGCATACAGCAGTTAACATTTAGTTTATTCATGAGTTTTTGGCACACATGTATGGGCCTACTCATCTAAGTTGGATTCAGCAAAGCTCAAAGTGTCTGTGGTTACCTAAAGGTCAACTAGGCAGCTTAGCTGATCTTAGCTGGTTTCTCTATGTTTCTAAGTGTTGAGTTGGTAGCCGGGGCTGATGTGGCTCATGCTTGTGTCTCACCCTCTCCAGTAGCTCAGCTTCAGCATCTCCCATAGTGAAGACAAAAGATGGAAAGAGACATGAGCATTTTGCAAGGCCTGTTGAAGACTACACTCAAAACTGGCATAGCATTATTCTAGTGCTACTGGTCCAAGTAAGTACTAAGGAAATAGACCACCTATTGATTGAAGGTAGTGTGACTGCAAATTCATACTAGAATGGAAGTGGTTTTGGCACTTTATCATGATGATCAAATGTTTGTTTTTCTGGCATAATGGAAATTTATCTAAAATTTAATTTGGATACTGTCAGGTGGAAGAAATTATAGGGAGGGCTGTGTGGTTATATGTAGAGGAGAAAACATGTTCAGTTCAACAGATGTAAGAGACATTAAAGAGACAGTTAAGAATAAAAGGTCTGTTTTCCATAACCGCGAAAAGACTTATAAGAAAAATTTGAAAAGCAAAGAGAAAGCTGAAAAAAGAGAAAATGTCTGCAAAAACAGTGAAAAAACTACATTCTTGAAAATTCAGAAACACAATTTAAAAATTGAGCAAAAGAAACAAAAAACAACAGAAAGTAAATAACTAATGTGAAAAAATTGTAAAGATTCTCAAAAACATTTTTGGCATATAAACTTAGCAAAAATGTTTATAATGATGATGATAAGTCAGTACCACAGTGCTTCAGTAAAATATTCTTATTAGAAGCTTCAATTTACACAAAGTTTCTTATGTGGAACTTTGAAAATCAATTGTTGTCATAAAACATGATATATTTGACTTAATAATTACCTGTATTACTATCCATCCCCAAATAAATGCTCAATAGAATAATTGTGAATTAGGGAGAGGAATGAAGAAAGAGAGAAAAGGGTGAATATTCATCTCTTGGTATCAGAATTCTTGCCAGATTTGCATCATTTCTACCTGATTTAACTTTGTCAAGACTTCTCAAAACATCAAAAATTTATATCTGCTTTTACACAGGGCTTAACCCTTATCCTGCAAATAATGAGAGGCTACATATGGCCATCCTACTTGTAATCATCTAGGGAATGTATCTACGTATTTTCTGTCATGATTGTTCTATCAATTGTTATTTTTAAGACACCATTCCAGTGAAAATTTTTGTTTAAGAAAAACCCTAATACAAATAATTTCTTTTTCTTATATTATTGTTGTTCATTTGTTAATTTTGTGTCTGCCTCTTTGCCACCCCATGGACTGCAGCACACCAGGGTCCTTGGCCCTTCACTCTCTCCTGGAATTTTCTCAAATTCATGTCCATTGAATCAGTGATGCTAACTCACCATCTCTTCCTTTGCCACCCTCTTCTCCTTTTGCCTTCAATCTTTCCCAGCATCAGGGTCTTTTATATTGAGTTGACTTTTCACATCAGGTGGCCAGAGTACTGGAGCTTCAGCTTCAGCATCAGTCCTTCCAATGAATATTCACGGTTGATTTCCTTTAGGATTTACCTAAGTCAACAATGAAAATTATAAACAGATATTTACAAAGGAAGTGTCAGTAGATATAAAGTTATCTATACAATAAGGAAATTCACATTTTAATGGCAATTATAAATAATCAAAGACGAAAATTGGATTCTCTCACCAAGGTTTAACAACGACTTTTAGTGTTTCCTACCATGCTGCCATCATTAGTGACATACACCTCGGAAACTCAAAAGTGTCATCCTTAGTGAAGGACAGTGAAGGACAGTGAAGGACAGTGAGCTCTCTGTCACAGAAACTAGTCTGAGTTTTGTAGGGAGGAGAACTGTAGCAATTTTCCCTAGATCTTTGTATGAGGTATGGTGAAAAAAATTATTTTCAGATATAGTGGCTTTTGATAGAAACAGTGAACATGGAGAAGCCTTACTTCCACCAGGCCCCTATGAACCATCTGACATCAATAACATTCTGCCCTTTAACTCTGAAGATCCAGAAGGAGCACAATCAACATTTGAAACTGTTAGGGCTAAACCTCTAAAAACACATTGCCAGAGTATATTTCATAGAAATTGTATATAGTTTTAAAACATTGAGAAGAGAGCAGCACTTGCTTTTCTTCCACCTGTGCTAGTGAAAGAGTGATTTCTTCATCATAATTTCCATAAACACATTTTCAGAAGCTTAATTTCACCACTTAAAACTTTTTCTTATTTTGAGATTTTTGAATATAAATATTATTATACTGAACAAAGGTGGTTTCTGGTAGAGTAATTCTCACTTTTCTAATTACAGGCATTCCCTTCTAGTCTCCTTTCCCTAGAACTAAGGGATTCATCTGATTTCAAAGTTTTTCCCCCACATTGAAGTGAATCATACCTCCATAGAGAATTAGTGTGTAGCCAGTGTCATCTCAGTGTTCAACCTTCCAGCACTGTAGTCACAGCCTGTGAATTCAAAAGTTGTTACTAAAAGGCAGGAATTGCCATTAGCCCTGTGACCAGGCATCAACTTTGACTTCCCTCTTACAGTTTATTTGATACTTATTTTAGATTTATCACAACTTCCCTTTTTCTACTTCACATAGCATCTCACAAGTTTTTTGCTCTCTGTAGGGTAAGAGTTAATAACAAACATTTCCTTTAATGTGCAATCTTCTGTTATGCATTTGGGAAAAATATTTGAGTTTTGAACAATTACTTTATCCTAATCCTCTTGTTTTTAACACTGATTAAGGCCCCCATTTTATTTTTAATCTCCTTTGAACACTTCTGTCAGATTCTAAGGGGAAAAGGAAGGGGTTAAAGTTTGCTCTTTCTTATATTGCTCTTCTTGATCTGAAGCAAATTGACAGATATTTCTCTGGCAAAGATGGGTTGATTCCAGATCAGTAGAGAATAGCAACATGGGGTCTACAACCAAGGCAAACCCTGTAAGGCAAGGGAAGGAGAACTCTTTTCTAGAGAGAAAAAGAAGTTCAGAAGGCTGTAGTAAACAGTCTGTGGTTTTTCACTTGCTGAGTCCTTGCCAAGAAAGAAGTGGAGTCTTTCTTCTTCCTATGGGGCTCTGCTATCAGAGGGGGGCATGGGAGTACCTCCTTCTGGTCCCCCAATTCTATTTGATTAGTTTCTCTTTATTAATTTTTTTTACTACACTACTCAAAATCTGCAAAATTTATAAACTTAACCATAAATGCCTAAATAAAAGATATAGATCACCTTTATGGACCATTAAAGATTTGTTTGAGACAATTATCCTTCTAATTATGAAGCTTAAGATAATTTTCTTTGGAAGAAATAAAGCTAACCCTGGGGGTGGAGGGAGGGAAATCACACTCAAGTGAGATACTGAAGTAAACATAATTCTTATGATGATTAGGTTCTAATTTGTTGTTTGTTTAACTAAATAAGTGATATTGATGGTTATGTAGGATGACTTTCCTCACCGTGTGTTTGGGTGAACCAAGTGTGGAGTGGTTTTCTTGACCTCCTCCATCCCAGGAGAGTAGGAACCAAGGTTTTGATGGGGGAGACAAGGAAGCTGCCAACTAGTTACTACAATGAATTTACAAGTTCCATAGGCAAAATTATCAGTGCTTATTGAAAAGAAGAAAAACTTGACATGCGATTCTCTGCCTTTCAGCAGGAACCACTGTGTGATATCACTTCTGTCTGGCAGGAGAGGTCTAATGTGCCAGCCCCTCTCAATAATTCTGTGGGTCCCTCAGGAAGGGCTGGGTGCTGGGCTGGGAAAGTCATTAGGGTTGAGCAACATCCCTAGGGGAGAAGGTGAGAGAAGGTGGTAGGAGCTTGACTAAGGGTGGAGTAAGGTTATTCATGCACTTCCCTGCCTGAGGAAGATATGATACTGAGTGCCAAAATGAATTTATGGTCACTGGGGGAGGCCAGCGGATCTCTGGGATAAGCTGCCCAATATGACTGGGGTGATAGTACCTTTCCAGGGGTCTGAACATCAGGCAGAACAAGACATGGCTCTGACTTCCTCCACAGATCCAGTGAGGCCTGAGTTGGGATGCAGGAACTAGCCTCCTATGATGCTGCCCTGGGTGCGCCACAAAGGGAAAGTGCTCCAGGCAGTGGGAACCTTAAAAGCGTGGAGATGGGAATGTCCAGGGAATGAGCTATAGTCCTGAGAGTTCTGGAACAAGCAACAGGAGAGGATGAAGTCAAAGAAGGGGCAGGCTTGCAGGGGAGGCAAGTATATGGCTTTGTGGATCACCAGGTGATCAGGAGTCACAGGTGGAGTATGAACCAGAGAGCGTCAGAAGGCTGGAGTTAAACCAGGGTCTGAAGATGTGTTTAGGGATGACCATTGAGAAGAAGGGGCAGTTCTGGGTCATTCAACATGTATTTGGGCAAAATGAGAATAGAATGGCCAGTATTGCTAGTGAACCAGCCAGCCCACCCCAGACCAGGGGAGGAAGGACGCAGAGAAATTCTAACTCACAGATTAAGGATTTCAAATGCAACATCCTTTTGGATACGCACCATTACAATTTTCATGTTTTGCTGTCACTTTAAAAAAATTGTAAAGTGTTGAGCAAAAAAAGGTTATATTGTACATCACACCTTTAATAATGATTGTTCATTGATACTTGGATTTACCTACATGTGTGTGCTTATGTTGCTTCAGTCATGTCTGACCTGTGCGGCCCTATGGACTCTAGCCTGCCAGGCTCCTCTGTCCAGGGGATTCTTCTAGCAAGAATACTGGAGTGCATTTCCATGTCTTCTTCCATGGGCTTTTCCTGACCCAAGGATTGAACCCACGTCTCTTAAAGCTGACCTGCATTGGCAGGCAGGTTCTTTACCACTAGCACCACCTGCGAGCCCAGATTTACCTATATATTACATTTATTTGATATTTATGTAGGGCTCTGACTTACATGAGTTTTAGTTACCACAGTTATTTAAATAACACTTGTTTCCTAATAGTTCATCTTAAATTACTTGGCTATATCAACTGTAAACGAAGTTGCTGCTAGCTTCTCCTTCCAAAACCACTAATAAATGACAGAAGCAGATATGATCAGTGACCAATCTCATCACTTCCCTCAGAGTCTGTCAGGGATTGGTCTCTCCATCTGTAATTCAATTCACATAAAATCTGAAAAGCATGGAGTTGTATTGCAACCTTGTCTCCCATTGATACACCCAAGTGTAATTTTACAAAAATAGATGAAGGAATAGACCAATAAATATGAAAGTGGAGAAAAGAAAAAATTGTAACAGTGGGAGTAAAACTGGATGTGATTAGGATGGTTGACCATGGAAATGATGCTGCCTTCTTTGGGAGACTCAAGATATGTAGTGAGAGGAACACAGTGGAGGCAATTTACCAGCGTAACTGAGGAAGTTGGTAATGAAAAATTAGGAGCCTTGGATTAACATATATGCACTGCTATACATAAAATAGATAAACAACAAGGACCTACTGTATGGCACAGGGAAGTATACTCAATATTTTGTAATAACTTTAAGGGAAAGAAATCTTAAAGAAGAATATATATGTGTGTATATATATATACACACACATACATGCATATATATATATATATATATATATATACACATAAATCACTTTGCTGTAAATCTGAAACTAATACAACATTGTAAATCAACTGTACTTCAGTGTATTTTTTAAAAGTGAAATGTCCCAGAGAAAGTAATATTGGAATATAAATTTCATGTTAATAAAACTTTCAGAGGTACTTCATAACACTGAAAGTAAAGAGAATAAAATTTTGAAAGCTGACTCAAACTTATTAGGAAACTTACAATTCACCAAGGCATAGAAAAATTATTTTATGTTATAAAAGGAGCTAGAGAAAGAAGCACTATTCAAACTACTTTCATGAGTCTTATTTAAACAAAGAATATAAAGCACTTTGTCAATGTTCCAATTATTTTAATACAGTATATAATAAGTAAATATGAACTTTACCATTTCTTCATTCACTTATATAACTAACAAAAAGATAGTTTTTAATATTTTGACAAAAGTTTTAAAAAGTTTAATATTTTGACAAATGTTTATCAACAGCCATAATTTTCCCCATTGAATTTTAAGATAGCTCTGTTTGGTTTTAGCTCACACCATAAATTTTACAGTCCAAAGTGAGGACTGCCTGCCTGTATGTTAAATGACATGAGAAAAACTACTCATCTATTCAATTAAGTAACTCAGAAATGAAGTAAAACAAAAAACAAAAACAGAGCTTCATTTATATTTACTATTACTTATCATGGTGTTCACACTTTTTTTTCCCAATTTCTCTCCACATTGCTTCTCCTTTTCTTCCTTAGAAAAGCAGACCCACTTCTAATTTCTGCTTATATTATGTCAGATTACCAAGAAAGCTCAGACATGCCATATTTTTTTTATTTGATATTCAGACTATTTCCCCCACTTCACTCTAACAGTAATAATAACCTCACTTTCTCTATGACCTTTCTGAAGTGGCCATCATCCCTGTCAAATGATTTGCTACTGAGTTCTCCTTATTCAGGAATGATTTTCCCTCTGTATTATAGCATGTTGTTTAATAAGTCAGATATTAAGGCATATTCTTAGGGTCTTACTCTAATTTTCACTCATCAGTGTTCCCCTGGTATGCCATGCAGTGATGATTCTAATAATGTCTAATTCTATAATTCAGTATATTGTGGTTTTATTAATTAAAATATTTTAACTTGGCCTATTTTTACACTGCAAATAAAAAACATCTTTTAAACTTTTGTGGAACATAAGAGCTTCCCAGGTGGCTCAGTGGTTAAAGAATCCACTGAGTGGTAAAAGAATCTCCTGCCAAGCAGGAGATTCGGGTTGGATGCCTGGGTCAGGAAGATCTCCTGGGGAAGGAAATGGCAACCCATTCCAGTATTTTTGCAAGGGAAATCCCATGGACAGAGGAGCCTAGAGGGCTACAGACCACAGGGTTCCAAAGAGTCAGACATAACTTAGTGACTAAAACAACAACAAGTGAATTACCTGTTTATCGAGATGTAACCTTCTATTGCCGATACTTGTATAAATCTTTTTCATATTGTGAATGACAGAAAAAGGGGTGACCTCCATATGCATCTCATTTTTGGGGGAAAATGTCAGGAACAACAGATTGAGGAAATTGACTTATTTAAGAGACATGTATGAATAAGTGAATTAGGAAACTTATACTTGGTCCACTGGAGAAGGGAATGGCAAACCACTTCAGTATTCGTGCCTTGAGAACCCCATGAACAGTATGAGAAGGCAAAATGATAGGATACTGAAAGAGAAACTCCCCAGGTTGGTAGGTGCCCAATATGCTACTGGAGATCAGTGGAGAAATAACTCCAGAAAGGATGAAGGGATGGAGCCAAAGCAAAAACAACGGCCAGTTGTGGATGGGACAAGTGATAGAAGAAAGGTCCAATGCTGTAAAGAGCAATATTGCATAGGAACCTGGAATCTTAGGTCCATGAATCAAGGCAAATTGGAAGTGGTCAAACAGGAGATGGCAAGAGTGAATGTCAGCATTCTAGGAATCAGCGAACTAAAATGGACTGGAATGGGTGAATTTAACTGAGATGACCATTATATCTACTACTGTGGGCAGGAATCCCTTAGAAGAAATGGAGAAGCCATTATAGTCAACAAAAGAGTCCGAAATGCAGTACTTGGATACAATCTCAAAAATGACAGAATGATTTCTGTTCATTTCCAAGGCAAACCCTTCAATATCACGGTAATCCAAGCCTATGCCCCAACCAGTAACGCTGAAGAAGCCGAAGTTGAATGGTTCTATGAAGACCTACAAGACCTTTTAGATCTAACACGCAAAAAAGATGTCCTTTTCATTATAGGGGACTGGAATGCAAAAGTAGGAAGTCAAGAAACACCTGGAGTAACAGGCAAAATTGGCCTTGGAGTACGGAATGAAGCAGGGCAAAGGCTAATAGAGTTTTGCCAAGACAACGCACTGGTCAGAGCAAACACCCTCTTCCAACAGCACAAGAGAAGTCTCTACACATAGACATCACCAGATGGCCAACAACGAAATCAGATTGATTATATTTTTTGTAGCCAAAGATGGAGAAGCTCTATACAGTCAGCAAAAACAAGACCAGGAGCTGACTGTGGCTCAGATCATGAACTCCTTATTGCCAAATTCAGACTTAAACTGAAGAGAGTAGGGATAACCACTAGACCATTCAGGTATGACCTAAATCAAATCCCTTACGAATATACAGTGGAAGTGGGAAATAGATTTAAGAGACTAGATCTGATAGACAGAGAGCCTGATGAACTATGGATGGAGGTTCGTGACATTGTACAGTAGACAGGAATCAAGACCATCCCCATGGAAAAGAAATGAAAAAAAGCTAAATGGCTGCCTGAGGAGGCCTTAAAATAGCTGTGAAAGAAGAGAAGCAAAAAGCAAAGGAGAAAAGGAAAGATATTCCCATTTGAATGCAGAGTTCCAAAGAATAGCCAGGAGATATAAGAAAGCCTTCCTCAGCGATCAATGCAAAGAAATTGAGGAAAACAACAGAATGGGAAAGACTAGAGATCTCTTGAAGAAAATTAGAGATACCAAGGGAACATTTCATGAAAAATGGGCTCAATAAAGGACAGAAATGGTGTGGACCTAACAGAAGCAGAAAATATTAAGAAGAGGTGGCAAGAATACACAGAAGAACTGTGCAAAAAAGATCTTCATGACCCAGATAATCACGATGGTGTGATCACTCACATAGAGCCAGACATTGTGGAATGTGAAGTCAAGTGGGCCTTAGAAAGCATCACTACCAACAAAGCTAGTGGAGGTGATGGAATTCCAGTTGAGCTATTTCAAATCCTGAAAGATGATGCTGTGAAGGTGCTGCACTCAATATGCCAGCAAATTTGGAAAACTCAGCAGTGGCCACAGGACTGGAAAAGGTCAGTTTTCATTCCAGTCCCTAAGAAAGGCAATCCCAAAGAATGCTCAAACTACCGCACAGTTGCACTCATCCCACACGCTAGTAAAGTAATGCTCAAAATTCTCCAAGCCAGGCTTCAGCAATACGTGAACCAAGAAATTCCAGATGTTGAAGCTGTATAGATCTTTTTCATATTGTGAATGACAGAAAAAGGGGTGACCTCCATATGCATCTCATTTATCAAAGGCAGAGGAACCAGAGATCAAATTGCCAATATCCGCTGGATCATCGAAAAAGCAAGAGAGTTCCAGAAAAACACCTATTTCTGCTTTTTTGACTACACCACAGCCATTGACTGTGTGGATCACAATAAACTGTGGGACATTCTGATAGAGATGGGAATACCAGACCACCTGACCTGCCTCCTGAGAAATCTGTATTCAGGTCAGTAAGCAACAGTTAGAACTGGACATGGAACAACCATCTGGTTCCAAATAGGAAAAGGAGTACGCCAAGGCTGTATATTGTCACCCTGCTTATTTAATTTGTATGCAGAGTACATCATGAGAAACGCTGGGCTGGAAGAAGCACAAGCTGCAATCAAGATAGCCAGGAGAAATATCAATAACCTCAGATATGCAGATGACACCACCCTTATGGCAGAAAGTGAAGAGGAACTAAAAAGCCTTTTGATGAAAGTGAAAGAGGAGAGTGAAAAAGTTGGCTTAAAGCTCAACATTCAGAAAACTAAGATCATGGCATCCGGTCCCATCACTTCATGGGAAATAGATGGGGAGACAATGGAAACAGTGTCAGACTTTTTTTGGGGGGGGCTCCAAAATCACTGCAGATGGTGATTGCAGCCATGAAATTAAAAGATGCTTACTCCTTGGAAGGAAAGTTATGACCAGTTTAGATAGCATATTAAAAAGCAAAGACGTTACTTTGCCAACAAAGGTCCATCTGGTCAAGGCTATGGTTTTTCCAGTGGTCATGTATGGATGTGAAAGTTGGACTGTGAAGAAAGCTGAGTGATGAAAAATTGATGCTTTTGAACTGTGGTGTTGGAGAAGACTCTTGAGAGTCCCTTGGACTGCAAGGAGATCCAACCAGTCCATCCTGAAGGAGATAAGTCCAGGGTGTTCATTGGAAGGACTGATGTTGAAGCTGAAACTCCAATACTCTGGCCACCTCATGTGAAGAGTTGACTCATTTGAAAAGACCCTGATGCTGGGAGGGATTGGGGGCAGGAGGAGAAGGGGACGACAGAGGATGAGATGGCTGGATGGCATCACCAACTCGATGTACATGAGTTTGAGTAAATTCCGGGAGTTTGTGATGGACAGGGAGGCCTTGGTGTGCTGCGATTCATGGGGTCACAAAGAGTCGGACACGACTGAGCGACTGAACTGAACTGAAAATCTACTGATTTCATAATTGCTTGAGATCTCACATACATAATATGCTGCATAATAATCAGTATATGATTTAAATTTACTGTCATTTGAATACATAGCTTGCACATTTACATGAAAGAAATTCTAAATTATTTCTTGAAGTGTTAACCACTCCTTATTCATAAAGTAACTTCCCCCCAAATGCATTTGCATCTTTTATTAAAAATGATAAAATGAAAATATACAGTTAAGTATTAAATATGGTTATGAGTTTCTGAGTATATGACAGTTTGATTTTATATTTAGAGATAAAACAAAAGGGATATTTTTTAAACAGTCAAGTAATAAGAAAGCAAAAATTTTACTGATTAAATGAAATTCTTCAGTGAATGAATGCTTCCTAAAATGTGAAGGACATTTCAAAGAAAATATATAGGGTGTTAAGTTTAAAGTTGGAAAAGAAAAATATTCAATTTTCTAAACTGACTCAAGTAAGTAATTTAAAGCTTATGAATTATTTATTTCATTGTTCCCCAAGATTATAAGTATATTGCAAATGTCACTCCTGATGCCAAGACCAGTATTCCAATTAGATACTTATTGAAGATGCAGTGTGAGACAATATACCAGAATAATTGAGATTGTGATAGAATTTTACCAAAATATTGATATATCAGTTTCCTGTGACATCTGTAACAAATCACAGAAATGTGATTAAATCAACATAAATGGATCATAAATCTAGAAGTCAAAAGTACAAAGTTAGTTTGGATCAAAATTAACTTTCTGTGCTACTCGTGCAGGCTCTAGAGAATTTCCTTTCTGCTTCTTCCATCTGCTGGCATTCTTTGGCTTGTGGTTGCATTACTACAGTCTCTCTCTTCATGGATTCATCACTTTATCCCCTTCTGTTTATAATTTCCTTCTGCCTTTTAAGGACATCGTGATTACATTCAGTGCACACCATGTTAATCAAAGGTAGACTACCCATTTTGCTACCTGTAATTTAATGACATATGCATAAAATCACATTTGCCACATGAGGTATCATTAACAGGTTCCAAGGATTAAACTGTGGCTGTCTTCAAGGGTATCATTATTCAGCCCACCACAGGACTAAACACCATTTTTCACAATAGTAAATGAGCTAACCCAATACTTTGCTCTGAAATAATTGTGAATCAATATGGAAAAAATTGCTTTGATACCCTGTGAACTGGCAGATGGATCAGATGACTTTTAAAGAATTATAATTGATTTTTCATTAATGTCTAAAGATAGCTTATGACTTTTTCATTCTGGTTAGAAGATCGTTTAAAAATCTTTATCAATACTCTGTTATCACTGTAACCTCTATTATCATTGAGTAAAAGGAATTGGCTTAATCACCCTTGCACAATTGACTGTGTCTAAAATAATGAGTGAATATAGATAGGCAAAGGGGTTATTTTTAAATGTCGATAGTTACATTTTGATATAGGTATATGATATTCTATGCTTTCTGAAATAATATTACATTACTCCTCTTCTTGTAAGAAATGGAACCACTTCTCCATTCTGTGTTTTTATTTACAACAGGGTCAGATACTTTACATGCTGTTTTCTTTCCTAGTATTTCTATTGTTATTCAGAGGTTGTCATCTATAGTAAAATGTCTGAATTTTTGCTTTTAGATATTCACATACTTGACTCAAAATAATTATTTTCATATACATGATTCCCATCTACATTATTGTTTTCCTCCTGGCTGGGCTGACAGTGCTCATAATCTAAGATGTATTAACAGAAACAGAAGAAACTCAGGTGCCCTATGGTTTAGAAAATCACAGTAACCCACTCTTTTAGCTCCATTCTGCCTTTAGAGTGCCAGTCGCTGTGTGTCTATTGTTGCCAACATTGAAACACCTCCAGTAATTGTCTTCTAAGAATAACTTTCATTCAGCCTCTTAGTAGAGTGGAGACCTGGCTCTACTTGGTTAAAGGAAGATCTTTGAGGCTACAAAAATACACAGTACACATATTTTCAGAGTTCCTGATTTTTGTCTTAATCACCATCTTTCTTGGTGCCTGGCACTTGCAAGTCTTGAGACATTAAGAACCTCAAAATGAAAGTGAAATTTGTTAGTCACTCAGTCATGTCTGACTCTGTGACCCCATGGACTGTAGCCCCCTAGGGTACTGTGTCCATGGAATTCTCCAGGCATGAGTACTGCAGAGAGTAGCCATTCCTTTCTGCAGGGGATCTTCCCAACCCTGGGATTGAACCCAGGTGTCCTGAATTGCAAGCAGATTCTTTTCAGTCTGAGCCACAGGGGATGCCAAAGAATCTCAAGGGTGAGGTCAATTATTTTCCTCAACAGTGTCTCTCAAAGTAAGCACTTAGTTTATAATTTACCTCTAGTATGTAAGCTGCCCTCTTGTTCATCTATATGTTTCCTTTAAAATTTTCTTTGGGAAAATGTGATCTGTTATCCTATTGTCTTTCTCCATATGCTCAGTCACTCAGTTGTTTTCAACTCTTTGCAAACCCATGGACTGTAGCCCACCATGCTTCTCAGTCCATGGAATTTTCAGGTCAAGAATACTGCAGTGGGTTGCCATTTACTCCTCCAGGAGATCTTTCCCACCTAGGGATGGCACCCGCATCTCTTGTGCCTCCTGCATTGCAGGCAGATTCTTTACCATTGTGCCACCTGTCGAGATAAACTTAGATCAGTTTATTTTGTCTTTTTTTTTACTACCAACTAACTGATGATTCCAGAAGAAAAAGAGATTTAGTCCACTGTGTTTAACCAGAATTTAGCTAATACTTTTTTTTTTTTTCCTTTTTTGCAAATATTTTATTTGATTCTTAATTGTGTCTCCATATCATATGGAGTTGTCTGGGGAGAAGTAATTCAGGTATTACTCTCAACCTAGACAAAACAGAAGGATAAAGAATAAAGGTCAGAGAAATTTAAAGGTATTCAAATAAAAGCACACCTGACTTTCAAATCAACAATAAGTCACTACATTAATACAGTAAGGAAGAGAGACATTAAAGTCTGGGTATCCAAGGACTTTTGAACCACTGTTGGTTATTCAGTAATGAGCAACAACACCTATTGTGTGAGGCAAATTGTGTGTTTCTGTGTCCATTTACAGGTGCATGGAGTGTGTGTGAGTGGCATGTTTCTTCATTCTTTAATGAAGAAACAAGAGAGGACTTTCACACACACCAGAGTTTAATCAAATTGCCCTTCCCATGTAATTGCTTTGAGTAATTATAGGACTAAGCACTATTGACTTCTATAAACATTTGATCTTATGATGTCACCATCTTTATGTCTAGTCTTAGACGGTTAAGGACAAGAACATATATATTGTTATTTGAATTCTATTTTCATTTAATGAATTCTCTTTCTTTCACATAGTTGTTTTTTATTTTCTAAATGTGAAGCTTTATTGGAGGGTAGATGGTGTATAGAAACAATATTTAAATTTTTTTATTGATGTATAGTTGATTTACTATATTGATGTATAGTTGATTATATTAGTTTCAGGAATACAACATAGTTTTCAAAAATTTTATAGATTACACTCCATTTAATAGCATTATAAAATATTGGCTACATTTCCTATGCTGTAAAATATATCCTTGTAGCTTACTTATTTTATACATAGCAGTTAGTATACCTCTTAATCTCCTACATGCATTTTATCTCTCCCTCTCTCCCTTGCCCCACTGATAATCATAGTTTATTTTCTTATGTCTTGAGTCTTTTTCTGTTCTGTAATATTTATTCATTTGTTTTTTTTCTAGATTCCATGTATCAGTGATAACATATAGTATTTGTCTTTCTCTATCTGATTTATTTCATAAAGCATAATGTATTTTTCCAAATAAGACATACAGATGGCCAGGAGTTACTTAAATAGATGCTCAACATCACTAATCATCAGAAAAGCAAATTAAAATTCCAATGATATATCATTTCACACTTGTTAGATTGGCTATCATCAAAAAGACCATAAATAACAAATGTTGGTGAGAATGTGGAGAAAAGGGAATAACTGTACTCTGTTGCTGGGTACATAATTGGGGCAGCCACTGGGGAAAACAGCATGGAGCTTCTTTAAAACACTAAAAATTTAGCCACCATTTAATCCAGCAGTTTCATTCCAGGATATATATCTGAAGCAGAAAAAAAAAAAAAAAACACTAATTGGAAAAGATACCCACACCCCACTATTATCAGGAGTATTATTTACAATAGCCAAGATATGAAAGTGTTCTAAAGATGAATGGATAAAGACATGATATGTATATACAATGAAATACTACTCTGCCATAAAAAAAGAATGAAAATTTGCCATTGGCAGCAATATGAACAGATCTTTCAAATTGCTTTAAGGTCATTTTATTACTAAAAAGTTTTCCTTGACATTAATGTTTAATCAAATATTTGACCAATTTGATATTTTCAAACATTGTCTTCTATCACATCTTGTAACATCATAACAATGAGAATTTATATAGCCTATGTATTTGGTAAATTTCTACCATCAATTTTGAGCAATATTTCTCATCAATATCTCACCCTTTACTTTTTTATTTAATTCATTATTATTTTTATTTTATTATTTTAATTTCTTTTATTATGAATGAGTGTAAAGTAGGGAGTGTTTCACACTTTTTAAAGGTTAAACATCATTTGTCAGATGTATTTCAATTACTACTTCTCTATGTGGTAATATTAGTATTTTTATGAAAAAAACTATTACCAACCAAATATTTGTTGCATAATCTACCTTGCCTTTAATATCCCAAAGAATGTTGAATGCTGTAAGTGAGTGAAGTGAAAGTCGCTCAGTTGTGTCCGACTCTGTGCGACCCCATGGACTATACAGCCCTTGGAATTCTCCAGGCCAGAATACTGGAGTGGGTAGCCATTCCCTTCTCCAGTTGAATGCTGTAAACTTTGGAAAATCTCACAGAAATTTTAATGAAATCTATTTGCTGAACTTTTTAGAACATGGTAAGAAGACTTTTTGAGAATCCCCTGGACTGCAAGGAGATCTAACTAGTCCATCCTAAAGAGGATCAGTCCTGGGTGTTCATTGGAAGGACTGATGCTGAAGCTGAAACTCCATACTTTGGCCACCTCATGTGAAGAGTTGACTTATTGGAAAAGACCCTGATGCTGGGAGGGATTGGGGGCAGGAGGAGAAGGGGACAACAGAGGATGAGATGGCTGGATGGCATCACTGACTGGATGGGCATGAGTTTGATTAAGCTCCGGGAGTTGGTGATGGACAGGGAGGCCTGGTGTGCTGCGATTCATGGAGTCTCAAAGAGTTGGACACAACTGAACAACTGAACTGAACTGAACTGAAGATATTACTTTAAATATTCCTCTTCTTGTTCATATTCTTGTTTTCCTTTCCCCCTTCTCTTATTCTTTAACACATCATCTCTTGAAACAGTCTTTTATAGTCTCCAGTTTAGGGGGTGCCCAATAGTGCTTTCTCCTATTAATATATTTTATATTCCATTTCTTAAAATCTCTTGACTATTTTTTCTAACTCTGAGATTTGTATGATATCACTCTACTAGACAAAAACATACGTGATAATCTTATTCTAATAGCATATGTTTTCCCAGTTTTGTCATTGAGGTTATAAGTAAATTAAAATGTGAGGTGCTTACTCTGGAATGACTTTTATATGTCTAAAACATTATAATAAATGACTTCCTTAAATGAAAAATTGCAACATATGGTCACCAAGAAAAAACTAGAGATAATATGCCTCACTGCTTTCATTTAACATTGGGGAAATAGACCCAGAGAATGTAACTATACTACTTAAAGTCATCCTAAGACTAGTAACCAAATTCTCTAGCTCTGAAATTGATGTGTTGTTTTTCCCCCAAATGATGCAATTGAATCATTGGTTTACTGAAAGTTTACATTTTTGATCATCAGGAAAACTCAATCACATTGTTAATATATAATTTTAAAAATATTTTCTTTAAAAAATCTATCCAGAGATTGGCAGATTGTATTATTCTAATTTTAGAAAATCACAAGTTGAACATGACACTGACCTTTCTATACTTAGGATATTCACTTATAAATTCCAAACGGGAACAACCTGCTTTAAGTTCCAAACTGCCAAGGTAAATTATGTGTTCACATGCTTAAGGGGGCATATAAACTATTACAGTTGAAGGTTTTGGTAGAAATATATTTGCCTGGAAACAGGAAAAGAATCTTATAGCAAAATGTGCTTTCCTTAATAATTATTAAAATTTTAGAAAAGCTGTTTTTAAAAAACAGGTAAATAAATTTATCTTCTACCTAATTTGTGAAACTATATATAACAAGAGGGAAAATATTAATCTCTTCTAAGAAATTCTAGTAGTCAACAAAAATATGAATAGACTTAATCCATTTGAAATAATCTTATTATATTTTGGTTTCATACTTTGTGTTAAAAGCAGCAACTTTATGCTATCAAAATTAAGTACTGTTATAAGATTAATTTTTAATTTTACATTTTGTGTCTATAATCATTTTTAGCAGTCAAAATTTAACTTCTATGTTTAAATAATATATAATTTTAGTCCAAACCTATTAGTATACTAGTTACAATAAGATACATTTTAAAAGGAGGATAAATTGACTTTGGGGGAATTAACTGAATAGTAATATTATATTTTTCTCTTATAAATCACTGGGACTTTCACATTTAAAGGAAAAAATAAAAATACTACTTCTAAAATGTCATAGACATGTATTTACCTCCAGGCACCCAGTGCAGCAAAATGAATCTATTTCCATTTGTTATGTGACCAAGGACAGGAGTCAACCAACCACGGAGAACATGTTTTGGAAGAATTTGATTTGTGGGCCCATTCAGATTGATAATGGATATGAGGTTTATTCAATTCCATCTCAAGTTTTGTTGGGAAACAATACCAAAAACATCTCTGCTGTGATTGGAATGCAAATTTGTGTGTTGTCACTTATATTTATAGTAGCCTAACAACTTGTTTTACAGATGCACAGAAGACTTAAATGTCATGTTCTTTTTTAAAAAAAAGATTTATGAGTTATTAAATTACCGCACTGTGAATTGTTTACAATAGTAATTTGATTAAGTTGGAGAATAGATAAAACATGTTAATATGAGGTTGATGTTTGACATAATTTATTTTAGCATGAATTATTTAGTTCTACCCATCACCATAATATACATTTCTCATCTTCCCAAATGAGTCAAGAATCATGAAGTCACTGCTTATGAAAATGTTGTATATAAATCATTTTAATTACTTGTCGAGAAATTTATTACTAGGGAACACAAAGTATTTGAAAATTTATGGAATATGAACAATCAAAATTTTCATTAAAAAACTCTCTTTACATATATCACACACAAATTTACATTAGAAAGGACAACCTGTTATCTTTCTAATGTATATAATAGTATTGTTATGAATATCTTATTATATTTGTTATTTTATATTCAATATGAACTCTTAAAAAGGGTGCTATCTTATTTTAGTTTTCAAGCTATAAATTATTTTACAATTATTATTAATTAACAGCTGTATTATGTGAGTGTATATGAGGAGAGGAAGAGTGCGAGAGAAAGAAGAGCGTATAAGATTTTCTTAGTACTGAATAGCCCTCGGAATGTTTTAATTTCATTTTTATGCAAGTTTGAAAGGTCACAAATGTGTCACAAGTTGAGATTTTTTAATTAAAAATGATGCTTATAAGCTGAAAAAAACTATTCCACATGTCACCTCTGCCCTTTTTCATTTTGGCTACCGACAAGGGTTCAAAAACAAAAAGACAATATTGTGGTGGGCAGGGCAGGGGTGAATTGCATTCTGAGACATATGACCCTAAGAATGAAACATTATTAATAGTTCTAAAAATAAAAAAAAATTATGAAAATTGTACATTAAACATTATCAGTTTTTATGGACTACTTAAAATATCAAACATCAGTTTTTATGTAATACCTCATTTCAGAACTTCAGAGAAATTGACAATAAGGTGTAAAAACAGGTTCCTATGAGATTTCTTATGCAATATCATTATGAATAATTCTTACTCAAAAAAGCAGTTTTTACAGTAATGCTGAATAGTGTGTGTGCTTTAAAGTGTTGATTTGTCATAAGAAATGGAATTGACTAAATTACCAGCAGAAATAATAGAATTAAAGAAAATTACACATATCATCTGTTAAAAACTACAAAACATTATCAAGTATGCATTTGCAGAAACACAAAAGTAAACTTTAGCACAAGTATTTCAAAATTTGAAATGTAAACTAGACACAAAATATAATCTCCCACATATAACAGTATACATTTTGTATTCTAAAATAATAAAAAAATCCAATTATTTTCAAGCAGACATTCAGTTCAGTTAAGTTCAGTCTCTCAGTCGTGTCTGACTCTGCAACCCCGTAGACTGCAGTGCACCAGGCCTCCCTGTCCATTGCCAACTTCCGGAGTTCATTCAAATTCATGTCCATTGAGTTGGTGAGGCCATCCAACTATCTCATCCTCTGTCGTCCCCCTCTCCTCTCACCTTCAATCTTTCCCAGCATCAGTGTTTTTTCAAAGGAGTCAGCTCTTTGCATCAGGTGGCCAAAGGAGTTTCAGCTTCAGCATGAGTCCTTCCAATGAATATCCAGGACTGATTTTCTTTAGAATGGACTAGTTGGATCTCCTTGCAGTCCAAGGGACTCTCAAGAGTCTTCTTCAACACCACAGTTTGAAAGCATCAATTCTTCAGTGCTCAGCTTTCTTTATAGTCCAACATCACACCCAAACATGACTACTGGAAAAACCATAGTTTGACTAGACGGACCTTTGTTGGCAAAGGAATATCTCTGCTTTTTAATATGCTGTCTAGGTTGGTCATAACCTTCCTTCCAAGGAGCAAGTGCCTTTTAATTTCATGGCTGCAGTCACCATCTGCAGTGATTTTGGAGCCCAAGAAAATAAAATCTGTCACTGTCTCCATTGTTTCCCCATCTATTTGCTGTGAAGTGATGGGACTGGATTCCGTAATCTTAGTTTTCTGAATGTTGAGTTTTAAGCCAACTCTTTTACTTTCCTCTTTCACTTTCATCAAGAGGCTCTTCAGTTCTTCTTCACTTTCTGCCATAAGGGTGGTGTCATCTACATATCTGATGTTATTGATATTTCTCCTGGCAATCTTGATCCCAGCTTGTGCTTCATCCAGTCCAGCATTTCCCATGATGTACTCTGCATATAAGTTAAATAATAATGGTGACAATATACAGCCTTGACGTACCCCTTTCCCTATTTGGAAACAGTCTGTTGTTCCATGTCCAGTTCTAACTGTTGGTTCTTGACCTGCATACTGATTTCTCAGGAGGCAGGTCAGGTATTAAAGACTCTAGTATTCCCATCTCTTTAAGCAGACATTAAATGTATCCAAAAGTTATTGAACATTGTGCTGTTAAGGAAATATCTGAAAGTTTTAAAAACTAAACTATTTCATATTATATTCTATTACAGAAGGTGTTAAAAGCAGAAATTAAAAACAAAATTTGGCATAAAATAGACTCAGTTACTTGAAACCTGAGTAGATATATTTCTTAATTATTTTAGGATAAGATGAAGTCAAAATTTCTTTTCTATCAATTTGAGACTGAGACACTGAGGTAAAAATATATGATGGAACTGTGAATCTTAAAATTAGGTTATAAAAAGGAAGAGAGCAATTTAGTTAAGTAACAACAGTCTTGTTTCTGACCATTTTGAAATTACAGGTACTGGACTTACTCTAACAGAGAAAACAGCTATAAAACTGGAACAACTATTTGAATTGAATCTTTTCAAGTGTAGGAAAACTCCTAACTGCAATACTTGATAGGAGAGAGACAGATAAGGTGGGTATTTCCTTCAATCTGGCCTTCAATATTTATGCACTTTCAGACTGTGGCTGCTGAACATGAGACAGACAGAGAGAAGTTGTCTTTCTGAGCTAAGGGCACACACACAACGGAGCTCAGTTTTCAGAAGCAGCTGAAATTTGCAGAGAATATCATTGGAGCATTGTGAGCTATCCCAAAAGTTGAGCCCATAAATCTTCATAGGGCTTTGCCCTATGTCTTTGGCCAAGAGTTAGTCCAGGCAGATGAAGAACGAGAATTGTAAGGTTTTGAAGGGTGTGACAACGGTGGAGTCTAAGGCAAAATGGAGATACTAGTTATGTGCTCCTTGAACATGTTAGAGTTCTGTTTATCTTGAGTGGAAACATATTACTGAGCACTTCAGGCATTCATTTGTCACTTCAGAAATTCTATGTTTTCAAAGTTAGAGTAATGCTCTAATGTCAGAAAATATCCTAATACTGAGGGAAAAATCTAAATAGATCCAATCTAATCACTAGGGTCAAGTGCTAAGATACTCTCAGCTTTCATCATGCTGGGAGCACTAATCATCCTCTATTAAGTTCAAGATAGATTAAGCCATCTCCATAGAAACAAGCAGGAAAATACTTTGAAAGGAAGACACACAGTAATCAATACCAAGAAAAATGTCGATACTATCCCATGACCTGTATTTCAGCTGATAGCATATTTCTTGGTCTTCTTTTCCAAAAAAATTTCTAATCAGAAAACATTTTTAAAAATTATTCAAGAACTTATGATGCTTGGCCTTATTTAAGTCCTGAAACATTTCTGTTCATAGATTTGAATCTAATAGGCTTCCACACTTAATAATATAATTGAACCAGTTGAATACATTTTGATTTCTGCCTTTTATATGACAATAAGTTATTCAGGTTTGTTTATTTAATCAGTCATGCATTATTCTGAATTTCGGATGAGTTCTAAAGCATTAAATTAAAATGTGAAATCCAGCCTTGTAAGCAGAACTTGGAAATTACTATGATCAAGGTCTTTTGGAGTGAGGAATATTAAAAACCTGGAGATATAATCAGGGATTACATGTAAGCTACTGGATATTGGAAATTGAGGTAGTTAAAATTCTGCTGCCAGTCTCAGACTGAAATCTGGATTCACTACTCTCCATCATTAAATGTTCCTATAGCAAAGATATCATACATAAAACCTCCACAGTATAAAAATGATTGTAAAAACACTGAACCAGAAAATTTAAATGATTTATTTGGGTCAATAATGTAAAAAATAAGCCCAATATTTTGATAAGTATAGTACTTTGAAATTAGTTTAAAAGTATTACTAGTGCTTATTATCTTTTTGCTTATATATTTTATAATATACAATTCAAATTAATGACAGTCTTTATCTTTAAGAGAATAAAGTCTAATCTAAAATGATAAAACTTAAGAAAAATGTATATTAATACAGAAAAAGGATGATGTTAAATTTTGTTACATAGATTCCATTGTTTGTATAGTAATGAGATTTCAAGACAAAAATTAACTATCTGCACACACACACACACACATACACAATTTCCTTCCTCCCATTCTGCCATTTATCTCCTAAGAGGTTATATACACTTTATGTATTTTGCTTTGTTTTCATAAAATCTGGACTCTTTAGTAATTTGATTTTTTTTAAATCATTGAATTTTTTTTTTATTTGCATGCAAGCTAAGTTGTTCAGTTGTGTCCGACTTTTTGTGACCCCATGGACTATAGCCAGCCATTCTCCTCTGTCCATGGGATTCAACAGGCAAGAATACTGGAGTGAGTTGCCATGTGCTCCTCCAAGGGATCTTTGTGACCCAGGGATCCAACTGAGGTCTCTTATGTCTCCTGCATTGGCAGGCAGGTTCTCTACCTCTACCACCAGCTGGAAAGCCCATTTACTAATGGTAGTATCCTGTTTTTGACAAGACTGTTTTTATTTTCTTTCTTGAGGTCATCACTTTAAATGCTCACTTGATGAGTTTATTATTTTATTTTATATGAATTTTTTTACTTACCACACTCATTATCTACCTCACTCATAATGATCTTCATTGATTTAAACTCCCTGAAATTACTATGCTTACCCTTGTTGTTTCATGATAGTGAAACTGATACAACTGATCTCAAAAAGGAAATCAGACAAGTACTTGAGGTCTATTTATGATCACCTGGGAAGTTTACAATGTTTATAAAATGTCTAGCAGTAAAAAGTATCTGTGGTTATATTCCACTAAATATTTGTGAAAACTGAAATTTTAATTTCATACAATTTTTACTTTGTACAGAATCATTCTTCTTTTGACTTTTTTATCCATTAAAATCTCAGGAAAATGTATTTTAACTTGGAGATTGTTCAAACAGGTCACAGGCTGGATATGGCAGCCTTGTTTTGGCAATCCCTGAAACAGACAGGCTGCAATCTTATATTTGGAGCATCAGGGAACACTTTTGAATTTAAGAAATAGTAAATTATGGCAGATGTGAAAGAATTACACTTTCTAGCCCATAATAGGGACTTAAAAATTAACTATTGACTAAAGAAGGACTTAATGTAAATAGTATAAGAAGGGGAAACAGGAAATAGTTGTTCTAGAATGAGGGATCAGCTATTTTAAAATCTACAACAAAAGTAACTGTGAAGTTTTGGAGATACCAAAGTACAATTTAGTGAAGCTGGCTTGAAAACAGTGAAATGTGGAAGAGAAAGTGTATGATATTAGAAGACTCACTTTTAAAACTTTCAGCTGAGGACTCTTTCTTTGAAAAGATGAATAATAGTATTCATTTTCCAGAATTGTTTACATAGATGAATGAGACAATTGATACAGAACTGCTACATAGGTGGAAAGCATAATTTTTATTCTGTATATATTTCCTTCTTTTTAGGACTTTGCCTACTAAAGTATTTTATTTTGCCCTATACAATTAAATTTAAATATTATCTTGATAATCCATGTTCTCAAATCAATATGGTTAAAATCTAAATGCACTGTTTTATTAAATTGGCCAGTTTAATTTCATTATAAAGTTTGTCTTAAAATATTTACAAAATTGTGGCAGTTGCAGATAATACTGTAGTAGCTTTAGATAGACTGAATTGAAATGTGCTATTTTGTTTTGCTTCTTTTTAATATTGGTCATTAAGGGCAGACAGAGATAAAATATCATGTTTCTATTGCACTAACCTTTAATTTGCTCAACAGATATTTATCAGGATGCAATCACCAGCAGCAATTATCTCTAAAATTTTGAAAGATAGAAACTACTTTTCCCTTAAGGACAAATGCAAATTATAATCAAGCATCGTGGCAAGAAAGGCAATTCTTCAATGCTCTTCACATAATTCTGAAAGGATTATTTAGTCCCCCATAAAATAGATAGCCAATTGAACTCCCATCACCTCTTCCCCTTTCCTGCTGTGTGTATTTGGTACTGAGTACACAGCCCTCTGAGCTATCAGATGTTATTATGTTACTTTTAATGTTACTTTTAACTTCTACATTGATAATTTGAATCAGGATGCTTTGATTAAGGTCAGTTTATCATACAGATAGTGAACTTACATGAAAAATCTGTCCACTTGATATAAAGATATAGGTAAGAAATATTTAACAAAACTTTCACTTTCTAAATGAGATTTACTTCACTAGATTCAAGGCTAAGTGTTGCTAATAGATGACGTTAGGAGATACTGCCCTATGCATTGTGACTGACATCAAAATTGTCTAACATCCACTCTTGACTCTATTTTGCTGAGGTATGTGTACTCTTTGGAATGTCATGCAAGGAAGCTCCAGGTTACTCATTTGTGAAATGACAGCACAAAGATCCATAGATCTCACAGAAAATCAAATTAATAATTATCAAATTTTTGAAAATGTTACATAATAAAATTTAGCCCTGAGATTATTTCTTCATAACTCCCAGCAATATACACATTATCCCTCTGATATTAAATCATTACTGAAAATCAGTGGCAGAGTTTATGAGTCAGAGAAATCTGTCCACAGGGATTCTTCAGGCAAGAAAACTGGAGTGAGTTGCCATGCCCTCTTCCAGGAGGTCTTCCCAACCCAGGGATCGAACACAGGCCTCCCACGTTGCAGGCGGATTAAAGAACCTGATCCTGGAAAAAACTGAAGGCAGGAGGAGAAGGGGACGACAGAGGATGAGATGATTGGATGGCATCACCGAGTCGATGGACATGAGTTTGAGCAAATCTGGGAGTTGGTGATGGACAGGGAAGCCTGACATGCTGCAGTCCATGGGGTCACAAAGAGTCAGACAAGACTGAGTGACCGAACTGAACTGATTTATCTTTGATATGTTAAATTTTGATATCCACACAACTCTTTCAGCATTCTATGGCATTCTCTGTCTTCTCTGATCCAGCCATTCTAAACTCATTCCAGACACTTAGCTATACTAAGAATCAGTTTGTAATATTTCTTATGTTGTTTCTCTTTCTAAAACACTTTCTTCTACTACCTTCCTTCAAAGTCTGTTTTTCAGATTAAATATTCACATAATTTGTAGATTATGTGAATTTGTAGAATTTGTAGATTCTGTAGATTATCTCACAGAAAAAAATCACCAGTCATTAGCTGTGTCTTTCCACTTAAAACAACTCAATTTAACACTAGCATGCATTAATCATGCATACACTGCTCTAGCTCCCTGGGATAGATAGTAGAAACTGTAATGGCTTAGAAGAAATGGAATCCCTCAGAAGAAATGAGTAGCCATCCTAGTCAACAAGAGTCCAAAACGCAGTACTTGGGTGCAACCTCAAAAACAAAAGAATGATCTCTGTTTGTTTCCAAGGCAAACCATTCAACATCACAGTAATCCAAGTCTATGCCCCAACCAGTAATGCTGAAGAAGCTGAAGTTGAATGGTTCTATGAAGACCTACAAGACCTTCTAGAACTAACACCCAAAAAAAGATGTCCTTTTCATTATAGGGGACTGGAATGCAAAAGTAGGAAGTCAAGAGATACCTGAAGAAACAGGCAAATTTGGCCTTGGAGTACAAAAAAAGAAGCAGGGCAAAGGATAACAGTTTTGCCAAGGGAGCGTGCTGGTCATAGCAAACACCCTCTTCCAACAACACAAGAGAAGACTCGACACATGGACATCACCCGATGGTCAATACTGAAATCATATTGATTATATTTTTTGCATCCAAAAATGGAGAAGCTTTATACAGTCAGCAATAAAAAGACAGGGAACTGACTGTGACACAGATCATGAACTCCTTATTGCCAAATTCAGACTTAAAATGAAGAAAGTAAGGAAAACCACTAGACCATTCAGGTATGACTGAAATCAAGCCCCTTACAATTATACAGTGGAAGTGACAGTAAGAGTCAAGGGATTGGATCTGATAGACAGAGTACCTGAAGAACTATGGATGGAGGTTCATGACATTGTACAGGAGGCAATGATCAAGACCATCCCCTAGAAAAAGAAATGCAAAAAGGCAAAATGGTTGTCTGAGGAGGCCTTACAGATAGCTATGAAAAGAAGAGAAACAAAAGGCAAAGGAAAAAAAGGAAAGATATACTCATTTGAATGCAGAGTTCCAAAGAATAGCAAGGAGAGATAAGAAAACTTTCCTCAGAAATCAATGCAAAGAAATATCAGAAAACAAAAGAATGGGAAAGATTAGAGATCTCTTCAAGAAAATTAGAGATACCAAGGGAAATTTTCATGCAAAGATGGGCAAAATAAAGGACAGAAATGGTTTGGATCTAACAGAAGCAGAAGATATTAAGAAGAGGTGACAAAAATACACAGAAGAACTGTACAGAAAAGATCTTCACAATCCAGATAATCATGGTGGTGTGATCACTCACCTAGAGCCAGACATCCTGGACAATGTAGTCAAGTGGGCCTTAGGAAGCATCACTGTGAACAAAGCTAGTGGAGATGATGGAATTCAAGTTAAGCTATTTCAAATCCTAAAAGATGGTGCTCTAAAATTTCTGCACTCAATATGCCAGCAAATTTGGAAAACTCAGCATTGGCCAAGGACTGGAAAAGCTCAGTTTTCATTCCAATCCCAAAGAAAGGCAATACCAAAGCATGCTCAAACTACTGCACAATTGCACTCATCTCACATGGTAGCAAAATAATGCTCAGAATTCTCCAAGCCAGGCTTCAACAGTACGTGAAGCGTGAACTTCCAGATGTTCAAGCTTGATATAGAAAAGGCAGAGGAACCAGAGCTCAAATTTCCAACATCTGTTGGATCATCAAAAAAGCAAGATAGTTCCAGAAAAACATCTATTTCTGCTTTATTGACTATGCCAAAGCCTTTCACTGTGTGGATCACAACAATTTCTGCAAAATTCTGAAAGAGATTGGAATAACAGACCACCTGACCTGCCTCTTGAGAAATCTGTATGCAAAATAGAAAGCAACAATTAGAACTGGACATGGAACATTTCAGTTCAGTTCAGTCACTCAGTCGTGTCCGACTCTTTGCGACCCCATGAATCGCAACACGCCAGGCCTCCCTGTCCATCACCAGCTCCAAGAGTTTACTCAAACTCATGCCAATTGAGTTGGTGATGCCATCCAGCCATCTCATCCTCTGTTGTCCCCTTCTCCTCCTGCCGCCAATCCCTCCCAGCATCAGGGTCTTTTCCAATAAGTCAACTCGTCGCATGAGGTGGCCAAAGTACTGGAGTTTCAGCTTCAGCATCAGACCTTCCAATGAACACCCAGGACTGATCTCCTTTAGGATGGACTGATTGGATCTCCTTGCAGTCCAAGGGACTCTCAAGAGTCTTCTCCAACACCACAGACTGTTTCCAAATAGGGAAAGGAGTATGTCAAGGCTGTATATTGTCACCCTGCTTATTTAACTTATATGCAGAATACATCCTGAGAAATGCTGGACTGGATGGATGAAGCGCAAGCTGGAATCAAGATTGATGGGAAGAATATCAACAACCTCAAATATGCAGATGAGACCACCCTTATGGCAAAAAGTATTGAAGAACTATAGAGCCTCTTGATGAAATTGAAAGAGGAGAGTGAAAAAGTTGGCTTAAAACTCAACATTCAGAAAACTAGGATTATGGCATCTGGTCCCATCACTTCATGGCAAATAGATGGGGAAACAGTGGCTGACTTTATATTCTTGGGCTCCAAAATCACTGCAGATGGTGATTGCAGCCATGAAATTAAAAGACATTTGCTCCTGGAAGAAAGATTATGACCAACGTAGGTAGCTTATTAAAAAACAGAGACATTGCTTTGCTAACAATGGTCGTTTTTCCAGTAGTCATGTATGGATGTGAGAGTTGGACTATTAAGAAAGCTGAGCGCCAAAGAATTAAGGCTTTTGAACTGTGGTGTTGAAGAGTCTTGAGAGTCCCTTGGACTGCAAGGAGATCCAACCAGTCGATCATAAAGGAAATCAGTCCTGAATGTTCATTGGAAGGATGATGCTGAAGCTGAAGCTCTAATACTTTGGCCATGAAGTGAAGAACAGACTCATTAGAAAGACCCTGATGCTGGAAAAGACTGAGGCAGCAGGAGAAGGGGAAGACAGGATGAGATTTTTGTATGGCATCACCGACTTGATAGATATGAGTTTGAGCAATCTACAAAAACAGTTGGTGATGGACAGGGAAACCTGGCGTGCATGGAGTCACCAAGAGTTGGACACAACTGAGCAGCTGAACTGAACTGAACTGAACTGAGTTTGTACCTCTTAATCCTCTTTACCCATTTCACCTCTCCCACCACTGCTCTCCTCTCTGGTAACTGCTAGTTTGTTTTCTGGATCTGTGAGTCTGTTTCTCTTATATGTGGTTGTTTTTGTTTGTTTGTTTGTTTGTTTTTAATAATTCTACGTATAAGTCAAGACATACAGTATTTGTCTTTTCCATTTGACTTATTTCACTAAGCATAATACCCTCCAGATCCACCTATGTGGTCAAAAATCACAAGATCTTGTCTTTTTCATGGCAGAATAATAAACAAGGGGATATTATCTACCACACCCTATTCATCCATTCAACTATTTAATGAATATACCATGGTATTTTATATAAGGGACTTGAGCATCCTGGATTTTGTTATTCACAGGGAATTCTGGAACCAATCCCTTGTGGACACCAAGGGATGACTATACCACACTGTGGGACAAAACTAGAGAACAGGTAACAGGTTTTGGTGGTAACATTGGTTACCCCTAGTGCTTTATTATATGTGAAAAATAAAACTATGCTTGTAGAGTAAACAAGCATTAAAACACTTGAAGAAACAAGGGTTTTATATGGTGTGGGGACAAGTTCAAGAATATATTCAGTAAGCTTTTAATAACTATAGTGTAATATTGTCTTTTATATCTGATTTTCCTTAACAAATACTGAGGAAAATAGCCATGTCCTGATAAAGTTTAATTTTCTTTTTATTTTTTTGCTTAGTGAAGTGCAATTTTTTCCTTCTTTCTTGGTCATTCTCTTTATCAAACCTTAAATATAGACATTAATAAATTATTTTCATATAGTTAATAATGTCTTTTATATTTCAGAAGTAAGGAAGGTGCTCTTTTCCTTAAAATATTTTCAAAATGTCTGTCAAAGCAGTGATGAACTGATGCCTGCATGGCTATATATCTCTTTTTCTATACAAACATATCTGAGATCTTGTACTAAAACAAATGAAAATCATTAAGATCATACAGGCCATATTAATATGTATTGGAAATTTCCAAATTTAAAAAATTGCTAAAGAAAAAAAGGCCTTTCTTTATCACACTTAATAAAAAAGTTAATAAAGTTGTTTTTAAAAATGAGTTAATCAGCACACCTTATGGGACTTATAACCATTAAAGCCTGGTTCTATAGTGTTCCACATTTGCCTTGTATAATTCAGTGGAACTGTTAAATATAAATAATGAAATCAGTGATTGCAGTAACATAATGAAGAAGAAAGAGGAAGAAAAGGATGAGAAAAAGAAGGAATTTTACTTTTATTAAGACAGGATCATTTTATCCAAATTTATATATGTATCACATTTACAAAGAATATTTTGGTGTACATTATGTTCTCTTAGCTCATTAGGTTGGGAGGGAATCGTATATAGGAGACTGGGAATGTTGCAAAAATACATTAAAATTTAGAATATTTATATAGAATGCTGCAACTTACTTTTTCAAGTTTTCTTCTTAGATAAATATGAAGCAAATAAAGATATATAATTTATGTCCTTAATTATTTTTATTTAAAAAAAGACACTTATTCTAGTGAAGTTACATTTGAAGGCTTTAGCCAGATTTTAAAATTTAATTTCTAACATAAATATGGCTGAAGTTCTCACCTTTGCTCTGATCCCGTCTTTTTTTTTTTTTTTTTTCTTTTATTTCCTTCACATCAGCAGAGGCAGTGCTGACAGGAAGGGGATTAAGATGAGAAGTGAATCCCCCTGGGGCCTCTCCACTATTCCTTCCCCACCTCACCCTGTGGCCATTGCAACAGTGGGTGAGCAGAACTGGGAAATGAGGCACAGGGTAGAGGTAGTGCTGTCCTTTTTAACAGCACAATCTCCCTGGGATTCTGGGTTGAGTGTGGCAGATCTTAGAAAGCAGCAGAGGAATTCTTGATAAATATCAATACCCACATACAAGATACAATAAGAATCAACCATGTTTTCTTACCCTTATAAAGACAAATAAGAATGTAACAATCAAGAAACTGTTGAGAGACAGTCTGCTTTTATCAAGAAATCCTCTCACTTTCAGAACGCTTTTTATATAAATTGCACTACATATACAAGATTATTCTTAGAATATTTTTACAATATAGAAATTTATATTAGGATAAATACTAATGACCACACCACCAGCTTGAAAATTTTCATATAAATAGAATTGTGGAAATCCCTTCACCAGAGCTGTGATTTTTGTGTTAACTATACCTTTGATTTTTCTTTAAAGAAAAATCTTCCCAACCAGGGATTGAACTGGAGTCTCATACATCTTCTGCATTGGAAAGAGGGTTCTTTAGCACTAGCACGCCTCTTGGAAATCACATATATATATATATATATATATGAAGTGAAAGTCACTCAGTTGTGTCCAGCTCATACATACATATTTATATATATATATATACATATATATATACGAATTTGCTTGACTTGAACTTTATGCAATTAAAACTGTGTGCTCTTTTCAGTACATTTCATCAAATTGGCCCACTATTACATATTTATGACCTATCTGAATTGATATATGTTGTCATGGTACTTTTATTTTCAGTAATGTCTTTTATTATTTTATGAAGATATGCATAATTTATTTGTATTTTTTAATATTGATGGATAATTCTTAGCAAAATATTAAAAATATTTAGCCATAAATACTGCATAAAAACTGAATAGCAGAAACAAAATCATAACCACTTTGAACACTGTCAGATTTAAAAAAGAAGAAACAGCCATACCAGTGCATTTCAACCAAATTCAAACCATTTGAGTAGCTTCCTTTTCTTTTCTGCTGAATATAAATTTGATATTAGTATATCTGAATATGTACCTTTGTGCAAATGCATTAACTTCTTTTCTTAAAAAAATATACACAGCAGAATTGACAAATTGTTAATACATATATAGTTAATTTTTTTTTTATAATGCCGAATTGCTCACGATGTTGTGTCATTAACAGTATGTGTGAGTTCTCATTAATCCAATAACACTGCTTCTTTGAGTTTTCCAGTCTGGTGTAAGTAAGGAAAATAATAAAATTCCTGCCTCATAAAGCCTGGTAGAGTAAACTGTGCATAATCCAGACATCTTGAGTTAAAGCTGAGTCTGATAATATGATGTTGCTGTTTAGTGGCTAAGTCATGTCCGAGTCTTTGTGACCCCATGGACTGTAGCCCACCAGGCTCTTCTGTCCATGAGATATCCCAGGCAAGAATACTGGAGTGAGTTGCCATTTCCTTCTTCAGGGGATCTTCCTGACCCAGAGAGATTAAACCCACATCTTCTGCATTGGCAGGCAGATTCTTTACCACTGAATCACCAAGGATGCCTGATAATATGATAGGACTGGTAAACATGTAGGTCGTGTTCTTTGTAAAGAAAAAGAAAGCACCTGGATATCCAAAATGCTAGTCAAGCAAAATGTAGTGGGATTTGTGGATACTAATTATTACCACATTCCACTTCCTCTATAATTTTTAGGTGCCCAATTTTATGTGCACATGTTAACCTGCAGCTAAAAATAAAATTATCTGTCCTCCAATAGTTCAGTAGAGTCACATAACTACCTTTGGGCAATGGAATGTAATGGTAATGATGTGGATCATTTCTGAGTCATCTCCCTGCAGATAAATCCACTTGATCTCTACCCTTCATTTGCCTTTTATACTATCTGGGAAATGATAATAATTGGAGTCAGTTTAGGAGCTTGACTTTAAGGATGGCAGCACCAGCATACCCTTAAAGCTAAAAATCTCATTCTGGGATTTTACATGAGTGACTATAATTTCATAGTTAAGCTACTATATTTGTGATCTATTTGTCACAGCATCATTAGCTGATACCTACATAATGCACTTGAAAAAAATTAATGTTTTTTACTATGCATGTCTTAACTTTCAAATTAAACTTTCTTATGAAATAGAAATCTATCTTTCTATCTAAATATCTACATATTTGCTAAAAAGAAATAAATGTGGGTGATGCCCATATTACATAAATCTATCTAACAAGACGAATTAAGGATCACTATCCAAATGACAGGTCATTTCCAGGTGTGCAGTCTAGTTGGAGTATTAAAGAAATATGATGAATCAAAACCCCAAACAATATTTTTTTCCCTTTTGGCTAGATTTTAGTAAAATATTTTAAGCTTATATTTCTACTCAGAGACCTAAGCTTTCTTCATTTAATAATACTTTTTTCTACCCATAAATTAAAATTCCAACTTAAGAGAAGTTTCCACTTCTCTCAATAGAAAAAAATATAGTTGTATTTGTTATTTTTTTTATTGTAAGCTTTAATGTTTCCATTTTGACAATTTTTACAGCCATATTACCACCCAAATCAAGATATAGGATGTTTACGATATTCTAGAAAGCCTATCAAGCTCTTGATTTAATCCATCCTCCAAGGCAATCATGTATGTGTGTATAGACTTTACATACATACTTACTAGTTTCAGATGTGAAAGAAGCTTTGCATTGGATTTCAGTCCTCATTGTGCAGGGATGTAGTTGGAATTGTTTGGAGGTTATAAAAGTATAGTGCCCTTCCACATAATGACAGTGGCAGAAATAGATCTACAAGCTATGTATGTGGGTTTCAAATAAAATACTATTCTTTGATTAAATTCCTATTCCTTATTTATCTACTTTTATATGATTGTTGTAATGTGATTTTTTTTTCCCAGTGAGCTATTACTTTATTATTTTAAATATATTGTGTTAATGATGCTGACTGGTAAGTGTGATACTGAAGTATTTTTGTAATTCTCATAGCATCCGAGAGAGCTCCCAGCTTTTGAAGATTAGATCAGTAAATGTACTTAAATGTTAGGTAAAATACCTGGACCTGCTCTCCAGCTGGCAAACAATCAAAGTAAAGTTGAAGTTTAATTATGGTACATTTATGCATTTCCGTAATACCATTTCACCATGATTTTTTAATGTATTCAAATTTAATTTTTACAAACTGTGGTTAGAAATCATGATTAAAAACTTAATTAATTTTTTATTATTTAGATATTGCCACCGACACATTTTAAAAATAGGATTTTAGTCACCTTGCAGGGGATAGACTCAAAGAAAAGGAAACTAAAAGTCTTTTTGTTTTTTGACTAAAAATTTTATTCCAAAGAAAAATCTAACAATTTATTTGAACATGCAGGTCAGGTCTAATGCAGACTTTCTTTTTTTTCTTTTTTTTTTTTTTTGCAGATTTTCTATTAGCTGTAGTCTCCTCAAGTTGGTATGCATCACATATGAAGTGAATGAACCAGTTATTACTATCACCTCAGCCACAAAGAGCTAGAAACTGGTGAATATATTTTTTCCTTTTTTTCTTACCTTTACGGTCATCTTTCATTTCACTTTTCTTGCTTAATGGTTTATGTGGTACTGATTGAAAAGCAATTCAAAAATAAACCTGAAAGTGTATAAGAATTCAACAAGACTGGAATTTGACTCTTCCTGTGCTACAGTTAATTAATATTAGAATAAGAAAAAAAAATGTTGTTCACATTTAGAAGTATAATGTAAATATCATGTCTATGGAGACTTTTTGAATATCAGCTTTTTTCCCTGAACACTAACAGGAAATGCGGTTTATTGCAAATGGAGTCAGAAAAACGTCATTAATTTGAAATAGATTCTAAAAAGCCGTAAAACAAATGGCTCCAAGTTCTGTGTCAGATGCAGGGAGGGAAGAAAGGGAAAGACAGGTGTGAAGTTTATAAATGGGAGAAAGATGGGAAAAGTGTCTTACTTAGTAAAAGTGTTAGCCACTGAGTCATGTCCGACTCTGGTAACCCGTGGACTCTAGCCTGCCAGGCTCCTCTCACCATGGAATTCTCCAGGCAAGAGTACAAGAGTGTGTAGCCATTCCCTTCTCCACGATATCTTCCCTACCCAGGGATCGAACGCAGGTCTCTTGCACTGCAGAATTCTTTACTGTCTGAGTCAGCAGAGAAACCCCTAACTTAAGTGAACAATTACTCTAACCCTTCAAAATAGGCTAGCTATATGAACATATACTTTTAGAAAAACTTGTAGAAGTCCAATATATTTGAAAATTATCTCAAAGAACTTGTTTATCTCTAAACAGGATAAGGAATGAATATAAGCATTCTGGAAGAATATTTTTCTAGACAGATTAAAAAGTTATATTTCTTCATGAGCCCATTTTTATGTAAAAGAGAACATGCACAGTTGCATTATTGTCCTAAATCAAACTAAAATTACATAAGCTTTGAGTAATTGATGTGCTTTTTTCATAGTGAGGGTATTTTTTCATGATAATTTTTAAAGCTATGCTTCACTTAGAACTAAAAGCACTCTTGAGCATTTGGTCAGCCTCCCTTGATGATGGGAAAGATGGGGTCTTAAAGACCATGACAAGAAACTCCTTATGTATGCTCATACTGATACAGTACATTAAATCTTACCAAGGCTCAGTGTAGCTGCATGGTTGTGACCCATTTTGAGTTAAGTTTTGTAAATACTGTGTAGAGATTCCTTGTTTTGTCTGTGGATATCCAGTTGTTCTAGCACCATTTCTTGAAAGACTGTTTGTTCCATTGTATTCCTTAGTTCCTTTGTCCAAGAGGAGTTGGCTCCATTTATGTGAGCCTTTAGTACTGTGGTGATAAGATATGGGGAGATGAAAAGTATAAGAGTCCTGTGGTTAGTTTCATTCTGGCGATCCTGTGCCCCAGAACTGTGATCTTAAGCAGTGCATTTAAGGTTTCTTTCCTGCTTGGGTCAGGATGGCTAAAGGAATCTGAAGTTAGAAATTTCCCTGCTTGTGGACAGGTTAAGCTCTGATACAATATTTTCTTCTGAGAGTACATAATACCTTGGAATATATAAAAATGGTTACTTTTTTCCCCTCACTTTACCTGAAGCCAGAGGTTTTTTTCAGCTTTGCTATTCACTGTGAGGATCAGATCAGGCATTTGGAGGTAAAACTCACATAAGCATGGAAGCTCCCAGTGGCCAGGTCCTCCTGTTCAGTTCAGTTCAGTGGCTCAGTCATGTCCAACTCTTTGCAACCCCATGAATCACAGCACACCAGGCCTCCCTGTCCATCACCAACTCCCGGAGTCCACCCAAACCCATGTCCATTGAGTCAGTGATGCTATCCAACCATCTCATCCTCTGTCGTCCCCTTCTCCTCCTGCCCTCAATCTTTCCCAGCATTGGGGTCTTTTCAAATGAGTCAGCTCTTCACATCAGGTGGCCAAAGTATTGGGGTTTCAGCTTCAACATCAGTCCTTCTAATGAACAGCCAGGACTGATCTCCTTTAGGATGGACTGGTTGGATCTCCCTGCAGTCCAAGGGACTCTCAAGAGTCTTCTCTAACACCACAGTTCAAAAGAATCAATTCTTCGGCACTCAGCTTTCTTTGTAGTCCAACTCTCACATCCATACATGACCAGTGGAAAAACCATAGCCTTGACTAGACAGACCTTTGTTGGCAAAGTAATGTCTCTGCTTTTTAGTATGCTGTCTAGGTTGGTCATAACTTTCCTTCCAAGGAGTAAGCGTCTTTTAATTTCATGGCTGCAATCACCATCTGCAGTGATTTTGGAGCCCAGAAAAATTAAGTCAGCCACTGTTTCCACTGTTACCCCATCTATTTGCCAATGAAATGATGGGACTGGATGCCATGATCTTAGTTTTCTGAATGTTGAGCTTTAAGCCAACTTTTTCACTCTTCTCTTTCACTTTCATCAAGAGGCTCTTTAGTTCTTCTTCACTTTCTGCCATAAGGGTGGTGTCATCTGCATATCTGAGGTTATTGACATTTCTCCCGGCAATCTTGATTCCAGCTTGTGCTTCTTCCAGCCCAGCGTTTCTCATGATGTATTCTGCATATAAGTTAAATAAGCAGGGTGACAATATACAGCCTTGACGTACTCCTTTTCCTATTTGGAACCAGTCTGTTGTTCCATGTCCTGTTCTAACTGTTGCTTCTGACCTGCATCAGGTTTCTCAAGAGGCAGGTGAGGTGGTCTTATATTCCCATCTCTATCAGAACTTTCCACGGTTTACTGTGATCCACACAGTTATCTTTCAGGCTGTCTACACAGACCATCTAGTAACTTGTCAATTACAGTTTAAATTTCCTACCCTTGCCATGGTTCCCCTGGAGGTTTCTGCTAATGGTTTTCAGCTCTGGTAAGTTATGATTCTCCGTAATCACCTCTATCTCGTGTTTTAAGAGCAGTGGTTTGCTCTGTGACTTCATTTCTGTGCCAGATCTAAGACTAATTGTTGATTTTTCAGTTTATACAGATATTCAGTTTATGTATAACTGAAAACCTTTGATGAAATAGCAACTTCTGCAAACCTGTTTCACTTTCTTAAAAAGAGATATTTTATTTGTTTTTATATTTTCATTGAAGTGTAGTTGATTTACAATGTTGTGTTAATTTCTAGTGTATAGCAAAGTGATTCATTTATATATGTATATATTTACATTTATTTTAGTAAATTTTCATATTTATTTTCATATTATTTTCCATTATAGTTTCTACAAGGTATTGAATATAGTTCCCTGTTCTATCAGTAGGACCTTGTTGTTTATCTGTTTTATATATGTGTTAGTCACTCAGTCGTGTCTGACTCTTTGTGACCCCAAAGACTGTAGCCCGTCAGGGTCCTCTGTCCATGGGATTGTATCTGCTATTCCTATACACTTTCTCCTTTGGAAGCCATAAGTTTTCTTTCTCTATCTGGGAGTCTGTTTCTGTTTTGTAAATAAGTTCATTTGTATCCTATTTTCAATTCCATATATAAGTAAGAAATACTGTATGATATTTGTCTTTCCCTGTCTGACTTCTTTTAGTATGATTATGTCTAGGTCCATCCATGTTGCTGCAAATGGCATTATTTCATTCATTTTTATGGCTGGATGGTATTCTATTATATATGTATATAATTATATTGATATACATCATTATATGTACATATATATGTATATCAATCTGATCAAATTATCTATTTCTTCTTGATTCAGGTTTGGAGGGCTGTATATTTCCTGAAATTTGTACAGTTCTTCTAGGTTGTCCAATTTGTCGACATATAATTGTTTGTATTATTTTCTTAATTCTTTTTGTATTTTTGTAGTATCAATTTAGATTGCACTGAAGTTATGTTACAAAATCTCCCCTCTCTACCTACAGTCTCAAATGCTAGCTATGAATTCACGTAGCAAAACATATGACAGGGTTATTGTTATTTGTATATCCTTTCCAGTTTTTAAAAAGAATTTTAAGGTGTTATAATTTCAATATTATTATAGCACTTAATCTATAGTAAAAGTGTTACACTTTACCTTTTGAGAAGTATTATGTACTTTATGAAGTTTTACTCAGTATATGATTGTTTATCATTGTTAGAATATTTAATTCTTTCACTCCAGTAGTTACAAATGATGCATTTTGGTGCTGTTTTTGCCAGTCTCTTGCATTCATTCTATTTTTTTGTTTTTGTGGAGTATTTTGTCCCCATTGTATTATCTCTATATGCCTAATTCTGTTTAATTTTGTCCCTATTAATTTGGAGTGCATGCACTCATTTTAAAACCAGTTCTTTGCAAATACATTTTAATATGTGTATACAGAGGACTTTTTTTCCTTTGAAAAGCTCCAAAGTAGCAGACATTGGGATTGGGGGAGTTAGAGAACTGGGTTATTTTGAACAAGAGTTGGGAAATTTCCCTGAAGAGGGAAGAGAACATCATCCCACTGGGTGTCCAGTGAGTTTTCTCTGAGGGGGAGCTGTTGGCCAGCTAGGACAAGTTGTGCTCAGCACTTCTGAAGCATTTAATATGCAAGTTCTGTCATGTCATCTGGAGAAGCTGGCCCTGTTGTATCAAGTAGGGATTGCCAGCACACTGTCATTTTTTTAACCTTTAAATATCTTTAAATCTCCCAAAATAACCATGAACTTTAGCAGCTAAAATGTGCTAGCAATACCCCTGGCCAAATGATTCTCATCATTCTTGTGTTTCCCTTCTGCTGTCCTCTAAAACGGAGGCATTTGTGGACAGGGAGAACGGAATCTGTCTGCTATTAATTTTTCAATGTCTGAGTCAGTGTTCAATGTCTTATTTCATAGCTAGCAGGACTTTATAAAGATTCATAGTGTGTTACTTGTTTTCAGTACTAGTGCAAAGATTTTTTTGTGTGAGTGCATCTATTTGGTAAATTAAAGGCTTAACTCAATTCCAACAGAAATATCAAAAAAGCTCTTATTGGAAAAATGAATAGATAAATCTAGTCATGAAATATTAAAAAATAATTATTTTATCACTTATATGTGCATTTGCCCTATAATGCTCTGTAACATTATTTACAAAATCAATGGAGCAACTTCAATTTTAGCAGCTCTCATTGATCCTGTTCCATAACTACATCATAAATGCTGAAATTTTATTTACCTGTAAACAGAACCTGTACTGTTTCTTCATAAAACAATTTGCCACAATTTCTGTGACATTGAATACATTAGTGTTTCTTTCTACAGCATTTTTTCCCATAAGTCATGGGTTAGATTACCTAAGAATTATTGGATCTGATCTTTAAAACTAATATTTTGCTTGATAAGTCACAGGATGCTTCATTAAGAATGGTTTAAGTACATAGGGAAAAAAAAATTTCCTTAAACGTCAAGATAAATGGAATTAGACAATCCAGTACACCATCCTAAAGGACCCTGGATCTGTTTATTTCCATGTGCCATGTATCTTAACATTTGCTTTCATCTTCATGACTTAAAAATAACTGCTAATATTCAGTGAAAGTAATCCATGCCATGTGGGGCCACCCAAGACAGACGGGTCATGGTGGAGAGGTCTGACAGAAAGTGGTCCACTGGAGAAGGGAATGGCAAACCACTTCAGTATTCTTGCCTTGAGAACCCCATGAACATTATGAAAAGGCAAAAAGATAGGACACTGAAAGATGAACTCCCCAGGTCAGTGGGCGCCCAATATGCTACTGGAGATCAGTGGAGAAATAACTCCTGAGAGAATGAAGGGATGGAGCCAAAGCAAAAACAACACCCAGTTGTGGATGGGACTGGTGATAGAAGCAAGGTCCAATGCTATAAAGAGCAATATTGCATAGGAATCTAGGATGTTAGGTCCATGAATCAAGGTAAATTGGAAGTGATCAAACAGGAGATGACAAGAATGAACATCGACATTCTAGGAATCAGCGAACTAAGATGGTCTGGAATGGGTGAATTTAACTCAAATGAGCATTATATCTACTACTGTGGGCAGAAATTCCTTAGAAGAAATGGAGTAGCCATCACAGTTAAAAAAAAAAAAAAAAGAGTCCAAAATGCAGTACTTGGGTGCAATCTCAAAAGCGACAGAATGATCTCTGTTCATTTCCAAGGCAAACCATTCAATATCACAGTAATCCAAGAATATGCCCTAACCGGTAACGCTGAAGAAGCTGAAGTTGCACAGTTGCATGAAGACATACAAGACATTCTAGAACTAACACGCAAAAAAGATGTCCTTTTCATTTTAGGGGACTGGACTGCAAAAGTAGGAAGTCAAGAAACACCTGGAGTAACAGGCAAATTTGACCTTGGAGTACGGAATGAAGCAGGACAAAGGCTAATAAAGTTCTGCCAAGAGAACACACTGGTCATAGCAAACACCCTCTTCCAACAACACAAGAGAAGACTACACATGGACATCACCAGATGGTCAACACCAAAATCAGATTGATTATATTCTTTGTAGCCTAAGATGGAGAAGCTCTATACAGTGAGGAAAAGCAAGACCAGGAGCTGACTGTGGCTCAGATCATGAACTCCTTATTGCGAAATTCAGACTGAAATTGAAGAAAGTGGAGAAAGCCCCTAGATCATTCAGGTATGATCTAAATCAAATCCCTTATGACTATACAGTGGAAGTGAGAAATAGATTTAAGGGACTAGATCTGATAGAGTACCTGAGGAGCTATGGACGGAGGTTCATGATGTTGTACAGGAGAAGGAATCAAAACTATCCCCAAAAAAGAAATGCGAAAAAGCAAAATGGCTGTCCGAGGAGGCCTTGCAAATAGCTGTGAAAAGAAGGGAAGCAAAAAGCAAAAGGGAAAAGGAAAGGTATACCCATTTCCTTTTTGGAACTCTGGAATGCAGAGTTCCAAAGAACAGCAAGGAGAGATAAGAAAGCCTTCCTTAGCGATCAATACAAAGAAATAGAGGAAAACAATAGAATGGGAAGGGCTAGAGATCTCTTCAAGAATATAGAGATACCAAAGGAACATTCCATGCAAAGATAGGCTCAATAAAGAACAGAAATGGTGTGGACCTAACAGAAGCAGAAGATATTAAGAAGAGGTGGCAAGAATACACAGCCGAACTGAACAAAAAAAGATCTTCACCACCCAGATAATCATGATGGTGTGATCACTCACCTAGAGCCAGACATCCTGGAATGTGAAGTCAAGTGGGCCTTAGAAAGCATTACTACGAACAAAACTAGTGGAGGTGATGGAATTCCAGTTGAGCTATTTCAAATCCTAAAAGATGATGCTGTGAAAGTGCTGCACTCAATATGCCAGCAAATTTGGAAAATTCAGCAGTAGCCACAGGACTGGAAAAGGTCAGTTTTCATTCTGATCCCAAAGAAAGGCAATGCCAAAGAATGCTCAAACTACTGCACAATTGCACTCATCTCACATGCTAGTAAAGTAATGCTCAAAATTCTCCAAGCCAGTCTTCAGCAGTACATGAACCATGAAGTTCCAGATGTTTAAGCTGGTTTTAGAAAAGGCAGAGGAACCAGACATCAAATTGCCAATATCTGCTGGATCATCGAAAAAGCAAGAGAGTTCCAGAAAAACACCTATTTCTGCTTTTTTGACTACACCACAGCCTTTGACTGTGTGGATCACAATAAACTGTGGAAAGTTCTGATTGAGATGAGAATACCAGAATTCTCAGAATACCTCCTGAGAAATCTGTATGCAGGTCAGTAAGCAACAGTTAGAACTGGACATGGAACAGCTGTCTGGTTCCAAATAGGTAAAGGATTATGTCAAGGCTGTATATTGTCACCCTGCTTATTTAACTTACGTGCAGAATACAACATGAGAAATGCTGGGCTGGAAGAAGCACAAGCTGGAATCAAGATTGCTGGGAGAAATATCAATTACCTCAGATATGCAAATGACACCAGCCTTATGGCAGAAAGTGAAGAAGAACTAAAGAGCCTTTTGATGAAAGTGAAAGAGGAGAGTGAAAAAGTTGGCTTAAAGCTCAATGTTCAGAAAACTAAGATCATGGCATGTGATCCATCACTTCATGGCAAATAGATGGGGAAACAATGGAAACAGTGGCTGACTTAATTTTTCTGGGCTCCAGAATCACTACGGATGGTGATTGCAGCCATGAAGTTAAAAGACGCTTACTCCTTGGAAGGAAAGTTATGACCAACCTAGACAGCATACTAAAAAGCAGAGACATTCCTTGCCAACAAAGGTCTGTCTAGTCAAGGCTATGGTTTTTCCACTGGTCATGTATGGATGCGAGAGTTGGACTATAAAGAAAGCTGAGCGCTGAAGAATTGATACCTTTGAACTGTGGTTTTGGAGAAGACTTTTGAGAGTCCCTTGGACAGCAAGAAGATCCAAGCAGTCCATCCTAAAGGACATCAGTCCTGGGTGTTCATTGGAAAGACTGATGTTGAAGCTAAAACTCCAATACTTTGGCCATCTGAGGCAAAGTGCTGACTCATTTGAAAAGACCCCAATGCTAGGAAAGATTGAGGGCAGGAGGAGAAGGGGACGACAGAGGATGAGATAGTTGGATGGCATCACTGACTCAATGGACATGCGTTTGAGTGGACCTCAGGAGTTTGTGATGGACAGTGAGGCCTGGCATGCTGCAATTCATGGGATCTCAATGGGTTGGACACGACTGAGCAACTGAACTGAGCTGAACTGAATGCTCAGTGAACCTCATCTAAGTTCCAGGCAATAAGAAGAATGAGGAAGTTGAGGAAAGAGTCAGGTACAGGTAACCTCATGTGCCCTGAGTTTGCATCATTTAAAAAATTTTTTTTGAATTCCTACTTTTGTATGAAATTTTAAGTAAAAGTGCTCCTGCTGCCCCAATGAGAAGAAAAACCTTGAGAGTTTACAAAATCATAAATTCCATAACTTCTCCTAATATTTTGTTCTATATACTTATTAACAACAGCAAGTTTTATTAAATGAATGATGAATTGTTGTATGATCCTGTCATGGGAGTGTAGGAGGTTGTTACTGAAGGAGGAAACAGACAGAATAGGCTCCATCTTGAAAGCAGGACTCCATCTTGGGCCAGACTGTGGACTTTGAGCTATATGCCCAGTATCTATGGAATCGACATACCCACTGGAAAACCAGGCCCCCTGGATGGAAAACTCCCAGGCTCGTACCTAGACTCTCTGTCACCTAAAAGAATACCCTAATTATCTGTGTAACCACAAATAATCATAAATTCTATTATGCCAATTGGGGTATGACTACAGCCTATTGATAAATGTCCACTGTTAACTACCTAGGCTTAAGGTATATGAATCATGGGTTAACTTTGATTGTATCTTTTCCTTTGTTCAGACTAGTTTCAGGGAATTTGGGGAGATGGATTTGGGCACATACACTTAGGGTATATAAGGTTTTCACAAAAACTGGTCAGGGTCCTTGGCTAAGAGGAGACTCTCCCTTGGGCCTGCAGGTGTATTAAATTGCACTCCACTATCGGCATTGTCCTTCTGAGTGAGTTTGTTTCCCAGAATGTGTGGCTACAACATTAAAATAACTAAGAGTTTTCTTGGTAGACTAGACATCTCCCTCAGTGGAGATGTCTTATTATTTCAAAAATACTGTCAGGGTTAACAGTGCCTTCCTTTACAAAAGATAAAGTTAGAGTGAGTACACTGTAAATTTCTCATTTACATAGAAATAAATATGTATGTGAGAGAATAAAGAGAGAATAAAGTATGTGACTCCAGCAAAATAATGTATCAAAATATTTAATGAATTAAAAATAGTAGGATCATGAATCAAGTTGTCCTTTTCTAAACTGATAATTGGTAACTAAGTAAAATACAGCTTAGAGGTATAGAGATGAGAGAAGAAGTATCAGCTACTAACTGAATGTTCTGGGCTTCTTTGTTTGTAAATGCTTGTTAATTAATAACACTTGGTAAATTATTTACCTACACTTAGCTTTAGATTTCTCATCTAAACTAGAAGATCACAGATTGTTGAAGGATTAATAAATGCCTGCATTCATTTGAAATATTATTGAGTATCATCTGATGTTAAAATGGGCTTCCTTCATAGCTCAGTTGGTAAAGAATCCACCTGCAATGCAGGAGACCCCAGTTCAATTCCTGGGTGTGGAAGATCCACTGGAGAAGGGATAGGCTGCCCACTCCAGTATTCTTGGGCTTCCCTTGTAGCTCAGTTGGTAAAGAATCAGCCTACAATGTGGGAGACCTGGGTTTGATCCCTTTGTTGGGAAGATCCCCTGGAAAAGGGAAAGGCTACCCACTCCAGTATTCTGGCCTGGAGAATTCCATGGACTCTATAGGCCAAGGGTCGCAAAGAGTGCTACACGACTGATTGACTTTCACTTTCACCTTCAATGTTAAATTATCAAATAGATGTCAGTGAAATACTTAGAATATAGGCAGTGAACAAAAAATTGTCTTCAAGTACCACAATTTCATATGACTTCATTTATATATATATAAAAAAACAAATTATCATTTCCAATCTGAAGTAGTATATTTGTTAAAAAATCTATATACCCATACTTCTTGAAATTTTATGAGAGTGACACAAGGACAAATTATAATTTATTTTACTAACTGAAATTCCAACTGCCTGCAGGTATAATATGTAATATGTCATAAAATTTTTAGTTTACATATTAAAAAAAGAAAAATACAGAATGCATAATGTAAGCAAAATAAAAGGTTTCAGTTCCTATAATGCACTGTGGAGTCCAAATGTAATTTCCTTATTGACATTATGATAAATTTAGCTTAGAAATTTCAAGTAAGCATCTGTTGCCTCCACTCACAAATGTGTTCAACAATTCATGCTTGAAATGCTTATCATATTTTTAAGTGAGAATAATTTATAACCCAATTATAGTGTATCTTTTAGTCTGTTTGAATGTGATACTGAGGGAAAAGTTTATTAGTAAACTATGGTTTGTGGGAAAATAATTGAAATGTGATAAGAAAAGGTTTAATAATAAGGTCTTTTAGTTTGATTGAGCAGTGAAAAGGTAGAAGTCACACAGCTTTGCGACCCCATAGACTGTAGCCTGCCAGGTTCATCTGACCACGGAATTCTTCAGGCAAGAACACTGGAGTGGGTAGTCATTCCACTCTCCAGGGGATCTTCCTGACCCAAGGATCAAACCCAAGTCTCCTGCATCCCAGGCAGATTATCTACCCCTGAGCCACCAAGATCATGACCAAATAACTTCACTTAAGTTCTTGTAGTCCACAAACCTGAAATGGCATAAAAATATTTCTCATTTGTGTGTTCACAACAAAAGAGATATAAAATGTGCCAGAAGGGCATCAGCATTGCCAGGGGAGAGAGAAGTTGGAAGAGTGGTAGCTGCTGGTTTAAGGGAGAAGAAAGCTGTTGCCATAGAGGAAGATGTGGCCCAAAGAGGAGTCATTCTTTCCAGCACACTGAGAGGCTGAGGTCACTGCAGTGTGGGTGGGCAGAGGGTAGGAGTTAGATGTGGGACTGAAAAACAGCCATTACTCTCAAGTTTTCCTACAGAGGACTTCATGTCCACTTTCTACTCATTCTGCATGCACAATCTCTGCAGACAGGAAGACACATTAATAGAAGTAAAAATTTGCTTCTCTGAAGAGACTGGAAGGCTCTGAGCAAATTTTCCAGTACTTCCTAATTTTCAGTTCAGTTTTAGGTGTTCCTAAATACACTTATATTTAGGTATGTTTCAAGGCTTAAATCTCACTCCTCCATGATGAAGAGGGTGGGATGTTTTGAGAGAACAGCATGCATATTATCTATGGTGAAACAGACCACCGGGCCAGGTGGGATGCATGAGACAGGTGCTCAGGCTAGGTGCACTGGGAGGACCTAGGGGAATCGGGTGGGGGTGGGGGGTGGGAGGGGGGATCGGGATGGGGAATACATGTAACTCCATGGCTGATTCATGTCAATGTATGACAAAACCCACTGCAATGTTGTGAAGTAATTAGCCTCCAACTAATAAAAATAATTGAAAAAAAAAATAATAAAGTAAAGCTTGTCAGTTCCAAAGACCCACTGACAAGCACAGAGCACTGAAATACCTTTTTTATTGCTGATGGTGATATATCTTTTAAAATTAATTGAAAATCATAGTAGCTAAATTTACAATGTGATAAATGGGTAAAAGAAAAATTAACCCCCCCAAGACAATATAATTCTGTGAACAAAAAGATGCTTAAATGTGCAGAAATAACTTAGCTGCATTTGTACACAATACACAACTCTACTAATATTTCAGAGAGAACCAAGAATACAGTATGATTGTGAAAGAACACCTACTTAATTTAAAAAGGTAGCGTAGCACGTGGGAAAATTATTTTTAAAAGTACAATACATTTAAATAATAATAATATAATTAATAAAACGGTCTGATATAAGGACAGAGAACAAGGGGAAATAGCAAGATACATAAAATCCTAAAGTTAAAAATAAAACAGATGAGAGGGAGAAAGGAAACATAGGGGAAAAAAATGATTCCTTAAGCAAATCAAGGGCCTCATACAATACAAAAACAAAGATAACTTTGAATTATTTAGATCCTCTCAGACTTCCCTGGTGGCTCAAAAGGTAAAGCGTCTGCCTACAGTGCGGAAGATCTGGGTTCAATCCCTGGGTCAGGAAGATCCTCTGGAGAAGGAAATGGCAACCCACTCCAGTACTCTTGCCTGGAAAATCCCATGGATGGAGGAGCCTGGTAGGCTACAGTCCACGGGGTCGCAAAGAGTCGGACATGACTGAGCGACTTCACTTCATTCTTGTGTTTACAGCACCAAGCATAGCGTTCATCTACTATAGGTATTCACATAGGTAAAGGACATACATTTAGTTTTACAGTAAATTAATGCTATTTACTCATAGAATATTAAAATATAATATGAAAACTCTAAGCCAATCCTGCTTATTTTTGTGTCCTTAGTATTAATATGGTTCTTTTTATGTAATGTGATTTAATTTTCTGAGTCAATATTTGTTTGCACTTCTTATTTAATTCCTGGATGTCTACTGTTGAACAAAATGCAGCAAATTCTGTCTCTCACAGCATTTAAATTGTGTAGATAAACTTGTAGGATAGTTCTCATTGCTGCCATTTTACCCACTAGGAAACTGTGCTTCATGATTGGTTTGGACACCTTTGTAACCAGACATCAGCAGAAGTGTATCTCCTTTTGAGCGTCAAATGAAATTTCCTGCAAGCTTATGCCATGTTAGATAAGAAAGAGGCAGATGTGTTTTAAAATTCATATCTGTCTGTCAGCCACTGCTTCTGTGGCATTGGTCAATGAACAGCTCACCACCAGCCTTTGGTTTCTGTACAGATTCTAGATCATAACGAGCTCAAATAACACTGACATGTTGGTCATGGCTGCCAGCCCTTTTCTGTAATTTTCATAAAAGATCAAATAAAACAAGTGTTACAACAATGACAACAAAATTAAAGAAATACAAATAACTGTAACTGAATAATGAACACAATTATGGCTAAGTAGAAGTAAGCTATTTTTTACGATGTGAGCTGTTACCTCTTCTCTTTTACTTTCAATACTCTTCTGCTTTCTCCAGCCTTCACATTCACAGATATGTCAAGGGCAGGACATTTTAGTATTTGCTGTATCCTGCCAAACCATTCCCTCAGGGCCTCTACCTGAATCTGAGGCAATTGTTTTCATAAAAAGTTTTGCATCCATACAAACATCAACTTGCAACATACCAAATATCTAGTAAGTGGTGAAACCAGTATGCAAGTGCCTGAAAAGAGTGTACACTTTTCACTGTATTTGCTGCCTCAATTATATGAATAATAGCAATAAGTCATGACTAGAAAATAGGGAAATGACTTTTGAGAGCATGGCTCTAAGGCAGAAACAATGCAGCATTTAAGCATTCTGCCTGTGGAAACAGCTAAAATGCGTGTGGGACAGGGAATATGATAAAAGATGTACTCACTATTTCCTGGCCTTCTTAAAATATCCTTAAGAATATATACATATTGTCATCCTCAAGTACTAATAGATAGAGGATTGGCCCACGGTGACAAATATGGTAAACTGGGTAGCATAATCTCAACCAAGTCTGTTTAATTCCAGAGCTTGTTGTACTAACTATTATTCTACACTACTGGCACATTATGTAAAATGTTCAATGGCATTGCAGATTTTACAGAGGTGGATAATAGGGGGCTGAGAATCAAATAACTTTCCCAGGGTGATGAAACTGGTAATGATGAGATATCTAAACATAATTTTTTTCTGTGACTCTAAGTTCTTGCTTATTGCACCACACCATGCTACTGTTTAAATCAATGCCATTTCAGCTTTTAGCAACCAGGGTTCATCACATCTACAAGTCCTAATTAGATTTAGTCAGCCTTGTTTCTCTGGCTGAGACCACTGTAGTGTGAAGACCAAGCCTCCAGTGATGTGTAAATGACATTAACTTAGGTTAATAATGTACCCCAAGTATGCTATTTTTAAATTTGTCTTCTTTTAACTTTAAAATATGAACTATCAAATTCTATTATGTTAAGTTTGAAAATAATAATCTTTCAATGTCACACAATGACATTATTTTATTTGACGAATGTAATTTTACAATAAAGGAAATTCCTTCTTAAATTTAAGGAAACTTTTTCACACTTTAACTTAATATTCCATTTCTTCTTGTTCTGTTTTTCATTTCTCTATATTAATACTACATTTTGCCTTTCAACAAGCTTATTTTTTAAGGATAGCATTTGTAATGTGCTAGTGTATAATACCATTAGTAATAGGTTTCTGATTCAAGTTATTTCTTAGATTTCATTTTCTTATCATAAAATAGTAACATTTGTCATCTTAAATGTTACATTATTGATAATTTCATTGACATTATATCAATACAACATAGTTGCCAGACCATGTGGTAAGCAATGAATTGGCTTTTCTTTTCTTTTTTACATGTATATTTTACAGTATATTTTCTTTTTTACAGTATATTTTACAGTTGATTTTAATATATAATTAAGCATTAATTTGGACTTCCCAGATGGGGCAGTGGTAAAGAATCCATCTACCAATGCAGGAAAGGCAGGAGATACAGATGGGTCCCTGGGTTGGGAAGACCTTCTGGAGTAGGAAATGGCTACCCATTCCAGGGTCTTTGCCTGAAAAATTCCTGGAGAGGATCCTGGAAGGCTACAGTGCTTGGGGTTGCCGAGTGGGACACGACTGAGCATGCATATACAAAAACAATATCGAAATACTTTTTATATCATTGACACTCAATGTATTCTTCTAAATTACTTAAGTCATAGAAATGTTTTAAAATAGATAGTACCATTTTAAAAGTTTAAGATGCTGTTTTTTCTTTACACAGTTTTACTTTTATGAAGTTGAGACACATCTTATAATAGTTGTCTGTAATATGTCTTCATTTTCTTCAAAAGTTATTATGGCAATTTTGTTCTCAAAATGAATGAGTAATAAAATAAATTACTATTAGAATATTAATAAGTATATTAACTTAATGAGAAAATATACAAGATAGAAAATCTGAAGTAATTTATAAGATCCTCATTATTATGAGGATAATTATTATTTTAGCAATAAACAAACTGAATATAAGCATTTTTTGAGTCACTTAAAATTTATGGTGGTCTTCCAGGAAAATAATACATTTATCTTTCTAAATTTCACTTTGCCAATATTTGAAAATTCCAAAGAATAACAAGGAGAGATAAGAAAGCCTTCCTCAGTGATCACTGCAAAGAAATAGAGGAAAACAATAGAATGGGAAAGACTAGAGATCTCTTCAAGAAAATTAGAGATACCAAGGGAACACTTCATGCAAAGATGGGCACAGTAAAGGATAGAAATGGTATGGATCTAACAGAAGCAGAATAAATTAAGAAGCGGCAAGAATACACAGAAATATACAAAAAAGATCTTCATGACCCAGATAATCATGATGGTGTGATCACTCACCTAGAGACAGACATGCTGAAGACCAAAGTCAAGTGGGCCTTAGGAAGCATCACTATGAACAAAGCTACTGGAGGTGATGGAATTCCAGTTGAGCTATTTCAAATCCTAAAAATGATGCTGTGAAAGTGCTGCACTCAATATGTCAGCAAATTTGGAAAACTCAGCAGTGGCCACAGGACTGGAAAAGGTCAGTTTTCATTCTGATCCCAAAGAAAGGCAATGCCAAAGAATGTACAGGTTCAGTTCAGTTCAGTTCAGTCGCTCAGATGTGACTGACTCTTTGCGACCCCATGGACTGCAACATGCCAGGCCTCCCTGTCCATCACCAACTCCTGGAGTTGACTCAAACGCATGCTCTTTGAGTCGGTGATGCCATCCAACCATCTTGTCCTCTGTCATCCCCTTCTCCTCCTGCCTTCAATCTTTCCCAGTATTGGGGTGATTTCAAATGAGTCAGTTCTTCTCATCAGGTGGTCAAAGAATGTTCAAACTACCACACAATTGCACTCATCTCACACGCCAGCAAAGTAATGCTCAAAATTCTCCAAGCCAGACTTCAACAGTACATGAACCATGAACTTCCAGATGTTCAAGTTGGATTTAGAGAAGGCAGAGTAACCAGTGATCAAATTTCCAACATCTGTTGAATCATTGAAACAGCAAGAGAGTTCTGGAAAAATATCTACTTCTGCTTTATTGACTATGCCAAAGCCTTTAACTGTGTGGAGCACAATAAACTGGGGAAAATTCTTCCAGAGATCAGAATACCAGACCACCTTACCTGCTTCCTTAGAAATCTATATGCAGATAGATGGTAACAGTTAGAACTGGACATGGAACAACAGACTGATTCCAAATATAGAAAGGCATATGTCAAAGCTGTATACTGTCACCCTGATTATTTAACTTATATGCAGAGTACATCAGGTGAAATGACAGGCTGGATGAAACACAAGCTGGAATCAAGATTGCTGGGAGAAATATCAATAACCTCAGATATGCAGATGATACCACCCTTATGGCAGAAAGTGAAGAAGAGCTAAAGAGACTCCTGATGAAAGTGAAAGAGGAGAGTGAAAAAGATTGTTTAAAACTCAACATTCAAGGGAGGTGGGAAGGGGGTTCAAGATGGGGAACACATGTAAATCCATGGCTGATTCATGTCAAAAACCACTACAATATTGTAAAATAATTAGCCTCCAACTAATAAAAATAAATGAAAAAAAAAAAAAAACTCACATTCAGAAAACCAAGATCATGGCATCTGGTCCCATCACTTCATGGCAAATAGATGGGGAAACAATGTAAACAGTGAGTGACTTTATTTTGGTGGGCTCCAAAATCACTGCAGATGGTGACTGCCGCCATGAATTTAAAAGACACCTGCTCCTTAGAAGAAAAGTTATGACCAACCTAGACAGCATATTAAAAAGCAGAGATATTACTCTGCCAACAAAGGTCCATCTATTCAAAGGTTTGATTTTTCCAGTGGTCATGTATGGATGTGAGATTTGGACTGAAAAGAAAGCTGAGTGCCAAAGAATTGATGCTTTTGAACTGTGGTGTTGGAGAAGACTCTTGAGAGTCCCTTGGACTGCAAGGAGAGCCAACCAGTCAATCCTAAATGAAATCAGTTCAGTTCAGTCACTCAGTCATGTCCAACTCTTTGCGACCCCATGGACTGCAGCACGCCAGGATTCCCTGTCCATCACCAATTCCTGGAGTTTACTCACACTCATGTCCATTGAGTCAATGATGCCATCCAACCATCTCATCCTCTGTCATCCCCTTCTTCTCCTGCCTTCAATCTTTCCCAGCATCAGGGTCTTTTCAAATGAATTAGCTCTTCGCATTAGGTGGCCAAAGTATTGGAGTTTTGGTTTCAACATCAGTTCTTCCAGTGAACATCCAGGACTGATCTCCTTTAGCATGGATTGGTTGGATCTCCTTGCAGTCCAAGGGACTCTCAAAAGTCTTCTCCAACACCACAGTTTAAAAGCATCAAGTTTTTAGCGCTCAACTTTCTTTATAGTCCAAATAGGAAATCAGTCCTGATTATTCATTGGTAGGACTGATGCTGAAACTGAAACTCCATATTTTGGCCACCTGATGCAAAGAGCTGACTCATTTGAAAAGACCCTGATGCTAGGAACGGTTGAAGGATGGAGGTTAAGGGGATGACAGAGGATGAGATGGTTGGATGGCATTCACCAAGTCGATGGACATGAATTTGAATAAACTCCAGTACTTGGTGATGGACAGGGAATCCTGGCGTGCTGCAGTCCATGGGGTCGCAGAGTCAGACATGACTGAGCCACTGAACTGAACTGATCCTGAAAATAGGTTATAGCTATTGTCTTATTACAAACAGTTACAGGGTACTTTAAGATAAACTATCTTGTCAGAATAAAAGTAAACATCAAAATAGGGAAGATATAACTCAAAAAGATTATCTTTTCTAATTTTTACCAACTTGTATATATTTTAGAAATGAGGAAGATTTGTAAAATATTAATTTGGAGAATTTGAATCTGTCAGAGCTGGGATGATGAGTAAGCCTTTATCCAAATTCATGTTCTTTCCCAAATGGAGCATTATCAGAAGGTTGCAATTGATGTGCTACTAAAATGTACTTATTATGAACTGACTTTTTTACATGAAAGTCCATTTGTGCAAAATGTGTGAGGCAAGATAGGAGAAACAATAAAATGTATTTAAGATTTGCATTCGCAAGCCATAGTCCACTGTGTATCCAAACATACACATACATCTTGAGCATAACAGGACTTCCTTTTTTATTCTACTGATTGAATGACCAACCAGTCTGATTCAAGCCTGTGTAACTCTGAAAATAATACTCAAATACTTTGATAAGAAATGATTCACCCTCACAGTCTAGCTGTGAATGACTTAGAGAAAAAACATAATTTACTCTATGGCATCTTGGTGCTATAGCTCCATCTTCACTTGCCAAGAAGCTGAATAATTAACCAATTTATAAAAATAAATATTTATCATATTATTTATTAGACAACACAAATCAATATCATTCTAGCATAATCTATACAACAGAATAAATTAGGGATGAACAATCTGGAGTTTGATGGTAGCCACACAATTAAAAAAAAAAAATCACAGTCCCTAATTTCTTTTCTGCACCTGACCCAGTTTTCAGACCTGAAATCCAGTGACCGGATGATGTTCTATTTTCCTGGATTGAAAGGGCATGCAATTCATAGAAACTCTATATAGTAATATTTCCCCAAGTCCTTCTTCCAGAGGAATCTATCACCAGTACTAGGGTAATGATATATAATGATACAGCGAGGAAAGGGGGATACCCACAATTTTGAAAACTGATGGACACTGACTTGTGTCCTGATAATGATCAGGCATTATCATAGCCTTGTTACGTGGAGCTATGTGAGGGTCAAGTAATACATTCAGTCCTGGGCATATCTGACTCAGGGCAGCCACTGTCACAAAGACATACCAAAAATTTATTTCTCTAGCCTCCTTGTATATACGTGTACTTGCAATGAACAAGTAGTGGAAAACTGTCCAACCCCCACAGTGACAGTTTGCCTTGTGAGATAAGGGCTATTGTATTATAAAAAGTCAAATGGAAGCCTTTGAAACTGCCTCCACCCACGGTTAAATAGTTAATAAAAAATGGTATTGCATGCTGGTGGGATGGCAGAGATTAGTGCCACACATTGAAAACTTTTCGGAACACAGCAAACAGTACAGAGATTGTTTTCTCTGTCATATTTTACTTAAAGATGACAGCAAACTCCTACAGATTCAACCACACGGCGACCCTAATTGCAGCGGTTGGGCCGTTAATAACCATTCTTAAACATTTCACATGGTACAAGTTATGTGGTGCACATCAAATTATCTTATGAAAGCATTTTTTTTTTCTTTCTGTATGTACTAAGGCCCAGAAGTGGTCTGCCTTCATTTATAACGTATGTCAATGTAAATTCACAGTATTGCCTAAGGACAAATGTTAATTTATTTGCTCCTTTTCATAAAACAATTTTAACATGTCTGAGCATTTCTGCAGGAGTCAGATTTGTCCATTAAATGAATATAGTATCATTTTGATTCAATACACTGATAACATCATGCTACTTGGACCACATAAGTAAGAAATAACCAAGTTATATCCTTAAATTATCCCAGATTTAGTCAATGAAAACATCTTCAATTTGGTTCTTTTGTCAGGCCTGCATTAATTTTGGAGTATTTTATTTCTAGCACAGCAAAATGTTTAAGACTCATCTTATGCTTTCCAAGCCCTGCAGTCATTTTTACAAAGAGTTTAGGTTCTTGTTAGTGGAGAACTATGTTTAAAAAAACATATGGAGATATGTGTGTTTATTACTTCTGGGACATCAGTGTTTAAAGATCCTTTCCTCAGACAGAGCAAATGAATTGTGTGCATCCTTTTGTGTATATAGAAATCATGAAATTATATTGATTTTCCCAGTTCCAACCAATTAGAGAATTCTTGCTAAGCTTCCCACTGAATATTTTATTTGACTATTTTTTCAGTGAGAAATCTTCCTCCCAACATAATCAATATATTTACACATATATTCAAACTGTTGATATATCCAAAAATAGGTTTAGAATTTCTATACCCACACCTCTAAAGTACACATTTTAAGATGAGGTGAGATTTGTTTGCTAATTTTTATGCTTTTGGATTAAATGTGTATAGTCAAAAGATTCTATGTAATTATATTTATCAATTATATAGAGTTCTGAATTGTCCATTTATTTTGCACAACTTTATTGAGACATAACAATGTAGCCCCACTTGTGTATTTTTTAATTTTTCCTACTGTATCTGTGTCAAATCCCAAAAAAATCTTTCCCAAGGCCAATGTCAAGTAGCTTACTTCTTATGTTTTCATATAGAAGTTTTATGGTTTCAGGTCTCATGTTCAAGTCTTTAGTCTAATTTGAGTTGATTCTTTATCTTACTTTTTTTGAAATGATATGTGGGAAGATTTATTCAGATAGACACCACTGTTCTAGGACCAACCACAAATGTTTGACTCTCTGATATTGTATGGTAATACATGCAGTTTTAAGCCCATAATTTTATCTTAATTTGATCTTACTACTGTTGCCTATCATGGTGTAGTGACTGAACATATCCTAAAGAATTCTTTGCCTCTTAAAATTCCATGTTTCTGGTTTCAATATTTTGTATCATTTTCTTTTGCTTTGTGGTTTGTATATCTATTTCCCTTTGTTATTTTCATCCTTGTTATCCCCTTTGTTGGTTTTGCCACCTGAAGAAATTCTAAAAATGGGGCTTGCCTGGTGGCTCAGACAGTAAAGAAACTGCCTGCAATGCAGGAGACCCAGGTTTGATCCATGGATTAGGAAGATCCCCTGGAGAAGGGAATGGCTACCCACTCCAGTATTCTTGCCTGGGGAATCCCATGGACAGAGGAGCCTGCAGGGATATAGTATGTAGGGTTGTTTTCCACCTGAAGAAATTCTAAAATATGATTATTAAATGTTTTTATGGGTATGACATCAAAAGCCCAAGCAACAAAATAAGAAGTTGACAAGTAGGACTGCATCAAATGAAAAGTCCCTCTGCACAGCAAAAGAAATCATCAACAAAGTGAAAAGGTAACAAAGACAATGGAAAAAACACTTGCAAGTCCTATATAAAATAAAGTTCTAATATCCAGAATTTATTAAAACTCATAATCATACAGAACAGTAGAAAAAATCCTATTAAAATAATAGTAAATAAATTTAAGGACACAGAAAATTTCAAAATTTTTATTTTTAAAAAATAGATTATTTGTGAAGTGCATCAGTTCTGTGTTCTCTCAAAATTTTACAAGGAACCCAAAAGAGAGGCTTCAACCTGTAGTTTTCCCAATTCTCTTGGTCCCAGTGGATGTAATTCTCCCACAAGATATTTGTTCTACAATGATTTTTTCAATAAGGATTTTCAATGGGGTAATATTTTGCTCTCCAGTTTTTTTTTTTAATTGGATATTTTAATTCAGTAGAGAAATATGAATTGATAAGAAAATTGATAAACATGGATGAATATAAATAAAGCATTGATTATAAGTGAAAAATAATGATGATGGTTTACAGATAAATAACAGTTCATTATTTTGTAAAAGATAATCATATGAGTAGGGAGCAATAGTATTGCATCTGCTAAGAACTTTGAAAAATATGTGGTATTACATGAGCAATTTATAAATTGCTTGGACTTTTTACCCACCTGGCTAAGTAAATGCATTTATATTATCTCATATTTTATGTAGCCTTGAATTTTTGTTAAAAATTTGTATCAGAGTATAGTTGATTTAACATAACATATAACATATATTTAATATAACATAGCAATGTTATGTTAATTTCAAATGTTACAATTGTAATAGTGAAACTGTTATACCTATCCATATATCCATTCATTTAAATTATTTTCCCATATAGGTCATTACAGAGTACTTAGTAGAGTCCCCTCTGCCATTTCAGTAGGTCTTTATTAGTTATCTATTTTGTATATAGTAGTATATATATATATGTTAGTCCTAATCTTCCAATTTATTCCTCCCCCCAACCGGTAACCATGAGTTTATTTTCCATATCTATAAGGTCATTTGTAGGCTTGAATTTTGATTCTTCAAAGGACTGTTTTTTCCTACTTGAATGCCAAGACATGTTCATACCACAAATCCAGTGGGGTAGGAATAATTTTTTTTTGTTCTAATGCAGTAGTTTTCAACAGAGAAACTCTCTGTCCCTCCTAAGTCCCACTCACATAGACACTTGACAATACCCAGAGATATTTTTGTTTGTCTCCAAAAATGGGGGTGAGATTGTTCTACTGACAACTGGTGGGTAGAGGCCAGGGGAACAGCTAAACAACTCAGCATACAAAGGACAGTTCCCCTACAGCAAATAGTTAGCCTGCCAAAATACCTACAGTGCTAAAGTTGGGAAGTTAAAACAATTAGCTTAAATTACAAGTAAAATCTAAAGTTTATTTTACTGAATAGCCAAAAGTAAAATATTCTTTTGACCCTGCTAGACTTTTCTGTTTCTTCACCAGTTTGAAATCCTGTAACTTTATTGAGAATATTTTTATATATAATATATTATATATATAACATGCAATATATATAATATACCATATATCTATACTGTACTTAGTCACGCAGTCATGCCCGACTCTTTGTGACACCATGAACTGTAGCCCACCACGCTCCTCTGTCCATGGGATTTCTCCAGGCAAGAATACTGAAGTGGGTCACCATGGCTTCCTCCAGGTTATCTTCCCAGGCCAGGGATCGATTCAGGCCTCAATAATTGCAGGTGGATTCTTTACCTTCTGAGCCACCAGGGAAACCCACATATATATGTACTATACTCTATGTCTGTAAGGGAAAACTTACAGACCCTTTTTCTCAAAAACTAATGAAATAGTTTTTTCTCCTCTAGTGAATTTCTTCTAAGTTAAATTGTTTTTTTTAATTCCCTAAAATTCAGTTCAGTTCAGTCATTCAGGTGTGTCTGACTCTTTGCAACCACATGGACCGCAGCATGCCAGGCCTTCCTGTCCATTACCAACTCCCGGAGTTTACTCAAACTCATGTCCATTGAGTCAGTGATGCCATCCAACCATCTCATTCTCTGTCATCCCCTTCTCCTCCTGCCTTTAATCTTTCCCAGCATCAGGGTTTTTTCAAATTAGTCAACTCTTCGCATCAGGTGGCCAAAGTATTGGAATTTTAGTTTCAACATCAGCCCTTCTAATGAACACCCAGGACTGATCTCCTTTAGGATGGACTGATTGGATCTCCTTGCAGTCCAAGGGACTCTCAAGAGTCTTCTCCAACACCAGAGTTCAAAAGCATCAATTCTTTGGCATTCAGCTTTCTTTATAATCCAACTGTCACATCCATACATGACCAGTGGAAAAACCATAGCCTTGACTAGATGGAACACTGTTGGCAAAGTAATGTCTCTACTTTTTAAAATGCTATCAAGATTGGTCATAAGTTTTCTTCCAAGTAATAAGTGTCTTAATTTCATGGCTGCAGTCACTATCTTCACAGATTTTGGAGCCCCAAAAACTAAAGTCAGCCGCCGTTTCCGCTGTTTCCACTGTTTGCCCATCTATTTGTCATGAAGTGATGGGACCACATGCCATGATCTTCATTTTCTAAATATTGAGCTTTAAGCCAAATTTTTCACTCTCCTCTTTTCACTTTCATCAAGAGGCTCTTTAGTTCTTCACTTTCTGCCATAAGAGTGGTTTCATCTGCATATCTGAGCTTATTGGTATTTCTCCTGGCAATCTTGATTCCAGATTGTGCTTCATCCAGCCAGCATTTCTGATGATGTATTCTGTATATAAGTTAAATAATCAGGGTGACAATATACAGCCTTGATGTATTCCTTTCCCTATTTGGAACCAGTCTGTTGTCCCATGTCCAGTTCTAACTGTTGCATCCTGACCTGCATACAGATTTCTCAAGAGGCAGGTCAGGTGATCTGGTATTCCCATGTCTTTCAGAATTTTCCACAGTTTATTGTGATCCACACAATCAAAGGCTTTAGCATAGTCAATGAAACAGAAATAGATGTTTTTTTAGAACCCTCTTGCTTTTTCAATGATCCAGCGGATGTTGGCAATTTGATCTCTGGCTCCTCTGCCTTTTCTAAAACCAGCTTGAACATCTGAAAATTCACGGTTCATATATTGCTGAAGCCTGGCTGGGAGAATTTTGAGCATTACTTGACTAGTGTGTGAGATGAGTGAAATTGTTCAGTAGTTTGAACATTCTTTGCATTGCCTTTCTTTGGGATTGGAATGAAAACTGACATTTTCCAGTGCTGTGGCCACTGCTGAGTTTTCCAAATTTGCTGGTATACTGAGTGCAGCACTTTCACAGCACCATCTTTCATGATTTGAAATAGCTCAACTGGAATTTCATCACCTCCTCTAGCTTTGTTCCTAGTGATGTGTTCCTAAGGCCCACCTGACTTCCCATTCCAGGATGTCTGGCTCTAGGTGAGTGATCACACCATCATGATTATCTGGGTTGTAAAGAATGTTTTTGTACATTTCTTCTGTGTATTCTTGCCACCTCTTCCCAATATCGTCTGCTTCTTTTAGGTCCATACCATTTGTGTCCCTTATTGAGCCCATCTTTGCATGAAATGTTCCCTTGATAGCTATAATTTTCTTGAAGAGATCTTTAGTTTTTCCATTCTATTGTTTCCCTCTATTTCTTTGCACTGAGGAAGGCTTTCTTATCTCTGCTTGCTCTTCTTTGGAACTCTGCAGTTAGGTTAAGAAAATGTTCATTTTTATGAATTACATTGAGTGAAATTGGCACCTTTTGTAAATTATGTTACAGTTCAATATTTTGCATAGTACTGGCCTAAAAGACCAATAAATCTTCTAATCATCACAAATGAACATGCACGCTTTAGAATATGCAAACATATGAAAACCTTGTATGTATAAGCTAGTTTTTAAAAATTTACATTTTATGTTTGTGTTAGAAATGTATATTATAAAATAATACAGTTCAAAAAATTATCTTGTTCTGTATCTTCACTCATTGTTATGCTATATGCAATAACATTAAATTCTTGCTTCAGTAACATCCTGCTTGATTATGGTTTTTATCCTTTACTTATAGATTCATAGTAGTTTTAATTTTTAGTCTATGTTTATCCTTTTTAAAATTAAAATAATTATTATTTTTCTATGGGTGTCACCTGTCAGTGGAAATAATCAAGTGTCTTTCAGAATGAGATCAACTCCTCTCAGTAACTTTGCAATATATCACTATGATTCAAGATCCTCCATTATACACAAATGCAGAGGACAAAATGACTTTGTAACCTCGATTACCTGGGAATACTGCCAAAATCAGATTTTGTGCTACATTAATGTAATGGAGAGAGACTCACTCTTGTATTGCACTTATATTCTATTGGATTAACAAAAAACTCACTATAACCTTGACTAATCATTAAGTAGAAAACCTTGATTATAAAGTTAAAGCAAAATTAAATGGTATACATAATATTTCAGATATTATGGTAAACAGTAATATTGTAACAAATGTAACAGTAATATTATGTGATAAACAGATATTATAATAAGTTCAATGTAAATTCACATATACTTACACCAAATCTATACACAGTCTTTCTGTGTCCTCTTCTAGTTACACCTCTAGGAAAATCAGCAAGAGCAACAACAGATAAGGTCACTCCCTTGTGGAATTTTTCCTTTATTGGGGGAAGGCATACAAGAGACCATTACTTGAGTAATCAAGTAATGGTAAGGACTTTGATGAAAAGCAGAGAGTTAGCTTTCCCTGAAGCACCCTGAGGTGAGAGAATGTCGTGTGCTGAGCTGTGTTGTCTAAAGAGCTTTGTTGAAGCTCTAACCCCTGCACCATGTGGTCTTATTTGAAAAGAGGATCTTTGAAGATGTAAACAAGTAAAGATGAGAACATTAGGGTCTTAATTCAACATGACTAATATCCTTATAACAAAGGAAAATTTACCCAAAGACAAACAGGGAGAATTCCATGTGAATGCCATCATAGTGACACAACTACAAAGTGAGAAATAGATTGTCCCAGCTATCACCAAAATCTGGGAGAAAGGCAGGGGCTAGATCCTCCCTCACAGACCTCAGAAGGAGTCACCTCTGCCAGTGCCTTGATTTGGGGCCTTTGGAATCCAGAACTGAATCAATAAATTGCTGTTATTTTAAGCCACCCTGAGTGTGGCACTTTGTTACATTAGCTTACTGTGCTCAGTCACTCAATCATGTCTGCCTCTTCGTGACCTCATGGACCATAGCCCACCAGTCTCCTCTGTTCAACCCAGGGCTGAACCCTTGTCTCCTGCATTAGCAGGCAGATTCTTTACCACTAAGTGAACAGGAATTAATTCACTTGATATCTAAATTGAGACCTGAATTATGGCATAAATCTACTGTATAAAGAATTAGGGAAGATAACCTGGAATATAAGTATTAAATATTGGAAAGACATCAGGGCATACAAGCTCTCTTATGCATAAGAAACAGAAAGAAGGTGTCTATGGCTTTTGTATAAAAATATAAAGCAGACAGCTGTAAGAAGTGATATGGAATAAGTAGGTGGACAATAAATCATGTTTTACAACTAAGGAGTTCAGATTTTATTATAAGTAAATGAAAAAAGCCATTTGAAGATTTTAATAATACTTGAATATAATCAGAAAGAAAATTTGCATTTGAAAAAGAAATTCTGGAGAATGGATAGTGAGGAGAAGAGGTGGGCGAGATGGAAACATGCAGAGCAGATCAGTAATGCAGTGATCTAAATCATAAATTTGGATGATTTCTGTTAGATTGATGATTACTGAATATGGAGAAGAGTAAAAGATTTGTGGTATGCTGATACAATCACTGGTAGAGAAAAGTAGGTGGAATGTAAAGATAGAATCAAAGCTGACTTGTATATTTTTGGCTTGATATTTTAGATAGTTATCAATATCATTTCCTGATATCAGGGAAACTCAGGAAGAAACATTTTAGGTGGCACAAATTCAATCCTGACATTTCAGATCCATTAGTTATAAGTCTTAAAATGTGAAATTTACAGTTTAGGTATATGAGTTTTGAATTCAGAAGATATGTTGAGTACAGTGATATACATTTTGGAGTAATCAACACAAAGTTGATAGTTAAGGCTGAAAACCTGGAATATAAGATAACATTTCATAGAGGAATATATCCACATGAATTATCCCAGAGCCTGCAGTTTTTTAAGATGGTAGGGTATAGTACACCTGAGAATATTGATAAAGAAATCAAAGAAGTACAAGTAGAAGGAAATTCCAGATTTGATTCAGAAAGGTGAAACAGAAAATGCAAACCAGGACCCAGGAAAGCATTACTCAAAAGACAAAGTTCTAGAATGAAAAAATGGGTAGAAGTTAGCTACTGAAGTGAATTAAAGACAATTTGAGGCAGAAGGATAAGCATGTCCAAATTCCTGAGGGGAAAGGAGCACATAACACATTAAAATAAATATTTAAAAAACCACAACTTTTCAGGTAAATAACAAAGAATAAGGCCAAGAATATAATCAGGCATCAGATCAGTTGTGCTTAGTAAAGTTCATATTAAGCATACTGGACTTCATCCTAATGGGCATGGGATGCCTTCAGATAGTTTAGGTCAGTAAACTATCTACACCACATTAAAATATCATTTCATTTGTAAAGAATAGCTATGAGAGAAGCAATAGTAAGCCCCTGGCATGCCTCATTTATGTTTCTTTAATCATTAGTTTAATAATAAAAGCCTCAACTATGACCCACAGTGAAGACTACCATACGGTCCAGTTACCCGGAACAGTCTTGGTTTACTCTGTGTTTTGATATAATTAATAAATATATATCTTTTCATACTCAAATAATTCCATGTCAGTTATATGCTAGCATATATTCCACAATTGTTGGGGTAGAGGCAGGTGTTAATTTGTAGCATTAGCTGAGTTTCATGGTGAAAATACTACTACCGTGGTGACCAGTTTCAAGCTGTTTTTAACATCTGGTTCACAAAATTTCTTTTCAACAATCAGCTCATACAAGACAATAAAAGCCAGTTCCAGAGTAACATTGGTTCCATATTTGATAACTTACTATTGATTATTAAAACTCTTTCACTTTCAAATTAGTGTCAGTTTTGATTATGAACACTACCTTGCCTAAAATGGAAGGGTTTACTGGGAATAAATCAGTTGGAATATATTAAGCAAATGTTAACTTGTGTCATGCTTTGTAAATGGAATCAAATTACATTTACACAAAGAAATGAAGTATGGGTTAAAGCATTCAGTGTAAATGATCCTCTTAGAATAAAAAAAGATCTATTAGTAATCAATTTTATAGTTGATATATAGCTCTTTACTATATGTAGATTCCACCATTATCATAAATGATATTTTTGAAGATATTTCTACATAAAGGTTTTATACACAATTTGTTGCATTTCCCTGGTGGCTCAGCGGTCAAGAACCCATTTGCCAAAGCAGGAGATGCGAGTTCGGTCCCGGGTCTGCAAGACCCCCTGGTAAAGGGATGGCAGTGCATTCCTGTGTTCTTGGCTGCGCTGTGTTTAGTCTCTCAGGTGTCCCATGGACTGTAGCCCGCCAGGTTCCTTTGGCCATGGGATTATCCCGGCAAGAACACTGGAGCGAGTTGCCATTTCCTACTCCAGTGGATCTTCCCCACCCAGCAATCAAATTCAGGTCCTTTGCATCTCCTGCATTGGCAGATGCATTCTTTATCACTAGCACCACCTGGGAAGCCCCAGTATTGTTGCCTGGCAGACTACAGTCTATGGGGTTGCAAACGAGTCAGACACGACTTAGCCACTAAACAGCTAAATATAATCTTTACAAACATCCCCTAAAGTTTACCTTGGAATATTTTAAAACAAATATATAATCTTTGTTTATAAATTTTTGCTGACAAATCAATTGGCTTAAATCATTTATATAATTATTAATAAGTTTCTGAATAAACTTTGAAACAATAGAAATTGCTTCTATCAGATTATTATAATAGGAGTTTTAATTAGAGATCAGAAACGTCTTTAATTACTAGGGGACCAAAAATGTATATAATAATTTATAATTAAAAAACATAATTCAATATGTCTGAAATAGGCTGCAACAGCATCACCATATAACATCAGATAATTGACCTAAGTGAATAAGTAATCTTTCACCTAATAGAATTCCTTTTGTGTCAAGTATCCTGTTGGTGTTACACATTTTGAAAAGATGTTTTTATGAATTGTAGATGTTAAAAGATTTAAAATGCTAGTAGTACTGGCTATCAGGTGCAATTCATAAACTGTTTTAATCATGTTATTTGTCAAATCAAATGCAAATTAGGACTAACTTACAAAAAAACATGAAAATGTTTTCAAAATTCTAAAGCAATTCATACTTAGATATAATTACAAATTGTGTTGAGTTTTTTTTTTGGTAAATCTTTTCTGAGAAAAATTTTAAAAAAAGCCTAAAACTTCTGTTGTGCATGTAGCACCCATCATTTTCTGCAGTTCATCCAGGATCTGAGTTATAAATGGTTCTTGCAAATGTCAGCCAGAATTCTCCATATTAAGGAGAATATTCAAGGGTATCCTATGGGGGAAGGAGAATTTAGTTTTAATGAGTCAATCTCTTTTTCTGTTTGGTATACTTTAGCTTCTCTGTTCTGAGTCTTAATGGTTATTGCTGGAATGGTCTCACTTGGCACATTTTACTGAGATGGATCTCTATTTTCTCACAGAAAAAGTTTTGTAACTGACTAATTATGTAACTCATTGCAATATTTTTCTCATCTCAAAACCACAATCTGGATACAGACTCTCTGTGTTGTTTTGTTTTGTCTTTTATAATTTTGTCTTGATTAAAGTAAGTATAAGATGTAGCAAAATTGTCTCAGAGAAAAATGCCTATTTATACATCTGGAAAAAAATATCCATAACCATGAAATGAAAAATAGAAGATAGTCAAAAAACTCATGACTTCACAAATGTTAACAATTCTGTTTCGTTGTTATTATAAAGACTTCTTCATTATAAAATATAGGTGTTGGATATTTATAATGTATCATCTTGAGTTTTTTGGGTTTTTTTTTAAGATGGCAATGGGACATCCTTAAAATCAAGGAGTTCGTTATCTTATAGGGAACAGGCTTTAAAAAAGAATGTTAAAAGACCACTTGGAAACAATGCCTTTCATACAGAAAGTAGTCCAGAAGAGTTGCACCCTGTGGTGTAAACCCTGACAGGTTTTTCCTTTTCTGTAATGAAAGTGCTTAACTTAAGCTGTGATTGCCAAGACATCCACTTCAAAGAAGGGTGGCTGTCTCAAAGAAACACACTGCCAGCTTCTGGACTATATACGGAGCCAGGCTGCCCCCTACCCTTCTGTTCCTTGGATAACTGTCCCTTAGGACTGTAGTTGCTAGGTTGTTTTCTTTTTTTTTTTTTTTTTTCTTTTTCAATCTTCTGTCCTTTAAATTCTCACTGACATGTTTTAAATTCACAATAAAGAATTAGCCATAGAAACCATCCACCCAACCATCAACCTCAATAAAACAAAATGCAAAATACCAGGCACTCACTATCCATCCCCAACCGTTGACCTTACTGTGAGGTCCTAAGCATGTCATGTAATTTCCAGGACTTAAAAATAATAAATCTTTCCTCCTCCCCACCATAAGCTTCCTGATGGTTATTGCTGAAGATGTCGTACTGTGTGTGTGGGAGGGGTGGGGTGTGTATGTGTGTGCTCAGTCGTGTCCAACTCTTTATGACCCCATGGATTGTAGCCCACCTGGGCTCTCTGTTCATAACGTTTCCAGTCAAGAACAATGGAGTGAACTGCCATTTCCTTTTGCAAGGAATCTTCCGGATCCAGGGATCAATGCACCCATGTCTCCTCTGAACCACTGCTAACACAGAATGTCCTAACCACATAGCATATATTAGTTATCTTAGAGAACTAATTGGTGTGCAACACTCATACTACGTATTTTGAGAATCAGGGTTTCCTTCTTTTATCTTTCCATCTTCTATTTGGAGAGCTCTGAAATCTGCCAACACTGGCTTTCTTTTTAACTGAAACAAGAACCTTTATCATACTAAATGTTCCTTCTATTTATAGAAATAAATGAACAACTGATACTTTATAATTATGTTTCAAATGATATATTTTAACATTTTATTATATAATAATATAATATATAACAATATTAAAACAATTTATATGGATTTTATGAGGAAAAGGTGCAATTAATTCAAGGGATCATCTCGGTAAACTTCTCCTCAGTGTTCTATATAATATTGCATAAAGCCCATGTAAGTTTTGTGTCTAAGGTGATTCTGAAAACCTAACTCTCCTATGTCTCAAAGCATGTTTCATTGGTAAAAATTCTACAAATATTCCTATTGACTTTATTCATGCAATCAAAATCTAACTGATTGTAACCTAATATTAAAGAAGAAATTTTTCTAGTCAATAACAAAGACATAGAGGATGGAAGTAAGGTATATGAGTAGCTCTGATACCATAATCAGACAGGTTTTAGCTTGCCAGTTATTCAAGTAAATTGCTGTATGTATCTGTGCAAAAAATAAAAAGTACTATTTGGCATGTTCCTTTCTTTATATACTGAAGAAATATCAGTAAAGTACAAGAAGTTTAGTCCATGGATTTTATAACATCTTTATAAGTATCAGGAATAATTTTTTCCAGTTTATTATTTCCCATTCATTAGCTGTATCCAGCTGTGTTTTAACTTGGCAAAAAAGTGAACCCCAGAGTACTGAAATGTTATATGTTACTTTATCAACACAAGATTAAAACCACTGTTAATATTTCATTTCTATTTTCCCCAAAGTGTTAATGTTAAACATGTATGCTGTTCTTTGCTTCAGTTTTGCATATTCTAAAAAAAAAGATTCATTTTTGGGATTATTGATGAGCAGTTCAGTTCATTCAGTGTTTAGTGGAAGTCAGAGAAGAGAAACATAGAAAAACAGATAAATTTACTAGCAGAAAAACAAGAAGGAAAGGATACAGAATTATTCAACTGTAATGGTTAAAAAATAAGTAACCAGATTCAGTAAGAAATTGAATAAGAATTGAATTGAATTTAGCTTAAATTTTTTTTCCATGGAATTTTTAGGTTTTGATACTGGTCAACTCTGATTTTTTTTTTTTTTTTTTTTACCAACTTGGTATAATGAATTTTCCTACTTCACAGTTATTTTTGTGTATAATCACGAAACATATATTAATCCATGTGAAGCAGTAATCACAGTTCCTGTCACAGAAAATACATTTGATAAAGTTAGCTATTATTATATGACTATAGAATACAAAGTGGATTCAATCATGATATACATCTAATGTATAAAAGTGTTACTGCTCCCTAGATTAAAATAAATAAGAACTAAACTCATATGGATGAAGATTAATCAATAATTTCCAGTTTTATCCCATATATGCCTGTGGGAGTTCTTGATATGTACCAGGCATGCTACTAGGCAGGTAGTCAGTGGGATACATAGAGGGATTACAGTTTTGTTTGGAAAAGAGAGAGAATTATAGTTGAATATGCTAAAGTACCTGACCTGCCTTTTGAGAAACCTATATGCAGGTCAGGAAGCAGCAGTTAGAACTGGACATGGAACAACAGACTGGTTCCAAATACGAAAAAGAGTATGTCAAGGCTGTATATTGTCACCCTGCTTATTTAACTTATATGCAGAGTACATCATGAGAAACGCTGGGCTGGATCAAGCACAAGCTGGAATCAAGATTGCCGGGAGAAATATCAATAACCTCAGATATGCAGATGACACCACCCTTATGGCAGAAAGTGAAGAGGAACTGAAAAGCCTCTGGATGAAAGTGAAAAAGGAGAGTGAAAAAGTTGGCTTAAAGCTCAACATTCAGAAAACTAAGATCATGGCATCTGGTCTCATCACTTCATGGCAAATAGATGGGGAAACAGTGGAAACAGTGTCAGACTTTATTTTTTTGGGCTCCAAAATCACTGCAGATGGTGATTGCAGCCATGAAATTAAAAGATGCTTACTCCTTGGAAGGAAAGTTATGACCAACCTAGACAGCATATTAAAAAGCAGAGACATTACTTTGCCAACAAAGGTCCGTCTAGTCAAGGCTATGATTTTTCCAGTGGTCATGTAAGGATGTGAGAGTTGGACTGTGAAGAAAGCTGAGTGCCGAAAAATTGATGCTTTTGAACTGTGGTGTTGGAGAAGACTCTTGAGAGTCCCTTGGACTGCAAGGAGATCCAACCAGTCCATCCTAAAGGAGATCAGTCCTTTTGGTGTTCATTGGAAGGACTGATGCTGAAGCTAAAACTCCAATACTTTGGCCACCTCATGCGAAGAATTTACTCATTGGAAAAGACCCTGATGCTGGGAAAGATTGAGGGCAGGAGAAGGGGACAACAGAGGATGAGATGACTGGATGGCATCACTGCCTCGATGAACATGAGTTTGAGTACAGTCCGGGAGTTTGTGATGGACAGGGAGGCCTGGCGTGCTGTGAATCATGGTGTCTCAAAGAGTCAGACACGACTGAGTGACTGAACTGAACTCATGCTAAAGTACTGGGATCAAGGTATGAAAAAGATACCATAGAAGCACAAGGAAGAATGACTATGCTTAATGTTGGTATTAGGAGGTGATTTCTCTGAGAATATCCCTGAAGACCAAAAGAGTCATTGTTATGTAAGTATGGATATAGGAAATATTAGAGCAAAGAGAAGCAAAAGAATTCCAAATACTAGGATCATATTTATAAAGACCTCCATAGGTATCAGAAGATAACATTTGGACCACTACAAGGAATTCACCACTAGATTCAGGGTAGAATAAAAGGATGAGAACTAGATAGTCTTTTACTTCCCATAAAACATTTCTGGTAAACAATTCTGGTAAAGCATCTGTATATTTCTTTTACTACCAATACACAGTTATTTTCTATGGCACAAAATGCCTGCTTAATTTTCCTCATTTTATCACTTTAGAATACTCCATTTCAGTGGACTATATCTAGATTTTCTGATGACTCAATTGAGTGTGAAGGGGACAACAGAGGATTAGATGGTTGGATGATATCACTGACTCAATGGAGATGAGTTTGAGCAAGCTCTAGGGGTTGGTGATGGACAGGGAAGCCTGGCATGCTGCAGTCCATGGAGTCTCAAAGAGTCAGACACCACTGAGTGACTGAACTGATACAGTAAATAATTTACTGCTTCCCAAATGTCTTACCAATGGTATTTATTTGAAGTGAAATTATATTTTGGAAGTCACAACATACCATTCTTTAGATAGGATGAAATTTAGTAAAGTGTAGCTTAATGTAGGAGAAGGCAATGGCACCCCACTCCAGTACTCTTGCCTGGAAAATCCCATTGACAGAGGAGCCTGGTGGGCTGCAGTCCATGGAGTCGCTAAGAGTTGGACAGGACTGAGCGACTTCACTTTCACTTTTCACCTTCATGCATTGGAGAAGGAAATGGCAACCTACTCCAGTGTTCTTGCCTGGAGAATCCCAGGGATGGGGGAGCCTGGTGGGCTGCCGTCTATGCGGTCTTACAGAGTCGGACACAACTGAAGTGACAGCAGCAGCAGCAGCTTAAAGTAACCACCCTATTGTTATCATACATGTTAATTGCAAGCTTCTGATTGAAATTATGTCATATAAAACATGTTTTTTTCTTGGATGACTTATCCTAACCAGAGTTAGAATAAGGTTTATTTATGTACTTATAATTAACTGCACTCTGAATTGCAAATAGATCCCGATAGAAAAATCTGTGCGGTTATTCACTTTCTAGCCAATATGCAGCTGCATCTGTGATATCAATGCTGTTGCTATCTCCCATTTTCACCCAAGGGCACACATAAACGAAAAAAAAAATTAATGTGTGGTGATATCGTATTATGGTTTGAGGGGTTTCCCTGGTAGCTCAGTGGTAAAGAATCTGCCTGTCAGTGGAAGAGACACATTTTTTATCTCTGGTCTGGGAAGATCCCCTGGAGAATGAAATGGCAACCCACTCCAGTATTCTCGCCTGGGAAACTCCATGGACAGGGGAGCCTGGTGGGCTATAGTCGATGGGGATGGCAAAAGACCAGACATGACTTAGCAGCTAAACACCAAACAAAAATTAAGGGTCGTGCATCCTTAATCTATAGCTGTTCTTTGTTGCAGTAAGCATATGTTGATCAATATTCTTTAGTATTAGAGGAGCTACTCCATGATAAAATATATACTGATTTCACAAGGGAAAATAACACAACTCTGAAAAAAGAACCTTTCTGGAGTCTAAAAGTGTCTTATTTTCATTTTTACTTCCAACTAAGAGATTTCTGCAACAGAATTTTTTCAGAAGCCAAAATTCTTCACCAGTTAATGAATATTTCTCAGCATCTGTGCTAAGTATTATAAGACCATGAATAACATGAAAAAAATTACACATGACTGAAAGAATTAACTACTAAGCAACTTGAGCTTTAAAAAGTCATCCTGAGCTAAGGTAAATTTAATGGAATAAAGTTCCAGTACTTCTTTTTTGACAGATTAAAAGGAAAGGAAGTGGCCAATGCTACAAATTAGGGAAATTTTTCTTCTTGAAGGTGTAGCACACCCACAAATAAATGTGCATGTACATTTAGTTATCTATAAAATAGACATATATACAGTCTCTTTTCTAAGAGATTTAGAATTTTTCATGTTTCCTCCACCAGTAGTCACAAATGAACAGAAAGATCAATCTTAAGCACAACTTTAAATACATAGAGTCAGAAAGAAATCAGTGAAACGTTTTTCTATTTCTCCTATTCCAATCCTATTTCCTATTCCATTTTTCATATTCCAATCTTCTGAGTCTCTGATTTCCTAATTTATTTTTATCTTGTTTTATAGTATGCTTCTTTCCAAACTACTTCAAATAATTTTATTTTCTACTTGGGACTAAAATACTAAGGTATATGGTTATATATGTTAAAAACTGTAATAAAAGTATCAATTAAAAATACTTAATTTTCATTTAAATATCATTTTTACAAAGAACTGAGCATATTAAAGCACATTTACATATTTTATTACAATGTTACATTTTTCATCACAATCTTCAAAATAATAGAGTAATAACTTAAAAATTAAAAACAATGTCTGAGTTATAATTACTTCTTGATGTATATTAGTGTCCATATGTATTATTATTTCTGAAATAATAATAATAGGGAGAAAACTAAAAATGTGAGTTTAAGAATTCAAAATACAAATTCAAAGAGAAAAGAAAAAGTGAAGCTTAGACGATACACTTTAAAAATAAATTACATCATGAACACCAACACCACATTTTTAACCAAAGAATTACTGTTAATAATATAAATTACAAAGACAGTATAATGACTTAAGTAAAATAAACAGAATAATTATGGTAGAGAAAATATTATGATAATGTTTTTCTTGATTGTAAAAATGCCTTTGAAACTTTGTCTTTGAAATCAAGGTCTAATCTGTGCCAGCATATTCAGAGATACTAGGGAAAATGACATTCTGGAAATGCAAACATGAGATAAGCCCCACACTTACCCCATCTCTCTACTTAGGGACAGATTCCCGAATTTGAGTCAGGGAGGTCAAGCCTGAGGAGAGCACAATGGTACTACTGGGTAGAAGGCAGAGAGCAGATTTCAAGGACACTATTACTGATGGAACCTGTAGGACAGAACACCAGGAGGAAGGAACTGTATGCAATGGGATTTCTGAAGGATCACTGACCAAGGGCAGCTCTCATATTGCTCAGGGTAAAATTTCACAGGCCCAAACAGGATGCAGCTTCTGTGGAGTAAAGAGACTACATAGGGCTGGAGATTTTGGCATTCTGATCCATCTGAGTAGACATGCCTCAACAATACCAAAGTATTCTTTTGAGATGAGAGGCAGATCACACCTTAAAACCATGGGCCACATCACATGATAAGATCTTCTCTAAACCCTCCTAAAGAAAGACTAAACTGAAGCTTCAAAATGGCATTAGAAATAGAGAAGAGTTTTAAGGAGCTGTTATAAATATATTTACGTACATACATTTTATTGAAAGTTCTATTGAAAAGGTAATTAGACACTGCAGAAGAAAATATTACTGATTGTGAAGAATTTAGCAGTAGAAATAATCCAAATAGAAACACAGAGAGAAAAGCAAGTTTTAAAATTAAAAAATGGTACAGTTTTAGTGAGTTATGAGAAAATATCTGGATTTATGAAAAAGTCTCTAGTACTATAGGAGTCATGTACCTGGAATCTTAGGGAAAAAAGAGAAAGAATAAGATTTAAAAATTGAAGCAATGATTTCAAATTTTCCAAATGTGTTGAAATTAAAAGTAATTATGCAGCCTTTAGAGTAAACACTAATATATAAAAATATTTATAGCAAAAAAAAATGGAAGAAGCAAGTTTAGTTTTAAAAAAATGTCAAATTTTTCCACATCCTCGCCAATACAGAAATAGAATTGCTGCATCATACTGTAGTTCTATTTTTATTTATTTATTTTTGAGTAATGTTCATTGCTTTCCATAACAGATATAACGATTTACATTGCTACCAAGAGTGTACAAGAGTCATGAGCATTTGGTATCTCTTGTTTTTTTTTTTTCATAATGGCCATCTAATATGTATGAGATGATATGTCACTGTGGTTTTGATTTGTATTTTCCTCATAATTAGTTGGGCACTTTTTCATGTACTTGGTGGTCATTTTTATATCTTTGGAAAAGTATCTATTCAAAGCTGTTGCCCATTTGTTTATTTTTTTTCTTTTTTTGTTGTTCTGTTTTGTTTTTTACTGTTGAGTTTAGGAGTTTCTTATGTATTTTGGATATTAATCTCTTATCAGATATATGACTTGAATTTTTTTCTCCCATTCTGTAGATTTCAGTTTCATCTGTAGATTATTTCCTTTGTTTTATAGAAGGTCTTTAATTTGATATAATCCCACTTTTGTATTTTTATTTTTCTTGCTTATGCTTTTGGTATCATGTGCAGGAAATCACTGCCAAGACTAATATCAAAAAGATTTTCCCCTATGTTGTCTTCTAGGAATTCTGTAGTTTCAGACCCTACATTTACATATGTTTCTTGAATTTATTTTTGTGTATGATATAATGTAAGTGTCCAATTTCATTCTGTTGCAAGTGGATATTCAGTTTAATGAATAAACTGAATTTATTTCAGCACTAATTATTGAAAGACTATCATTTTCTCATTGCATATTCCTAGCATATTTCTCATTGCATATTCCTTTGTTGAAGATCACTTGACTGTATATGTGTGGCTTTGTTTCTGGGATTCTTATTCTGTTCCAGTGATCTAACTGTCTGGCTTTATGGACGTACATTACTGTTTTGATTACTATATGTTTGGAATATATTTTGAAATCATAGTGTGATGGCTGCAGTTTTGTTATTTTTTCTTGAGACTACCTTGGCTGCTTGAGGGTTTTTTTGTCATTTTATATCAATTTTAGGATTTTTTTCTATTTCTGTAAAAAATGCCATTGGGATTTTTATAGGAATAGAACATATCCCCCTCTGCTCAACACAGCTTAAAATTAAGCTAAGCCAAAAAGACAAAGACAAAAAGGGGAAACAGAGTTGTTTGAAGCATGCAAAAAATGGAAACAAACAGGAAATTGGTGGATGTAAACACAAGCATACCAATAATTACATTAAATACAAGTGAACTTCATGATTCACAAAAGGAGTTATCATATAAAAAGAGACTATAACAATGTAATTACAAGAAATCCAATGTGCATGTATATATATATTCAAATATATATATATATATATATATATATGCATACATATATCCAAAGATAGGTTAAAAGAGTAGAAAAAATGTACCATAAATGTTAATCAAAAGAAGGCATTTGTGGCTCTTTTTAATTAAAAAAACAAAATGATTTCACCAAAAGAGTTATATGTCATAATGATGAATGAGTCAATTGAATAGGAAGATAAAGCACTCTTAAATGCGTATGTACCTCATAAGAGAGCCTCAATATATATAAATCAAAACAAGGCAGAACTAAAGAGAGAAAGAAAGAAATCCTCAATCATTACTAAGATTTTATCATTTATATCTGGACAATATATGTATATTATTACTTTTTCTTTGAAACTCAATTCCATAATCCAGAAATTGGGACTATTTTTACTCCTTGATGAAATGTTCAACTTACTAAAGACAACATATGTCAGGTAGAAAAAAAGGAGCCTATATTTTTGATGAAATAAAATGTTTTTCTGCACATATTTGATTTTTTAAAATTATTATATAGAGTTCAAGTATTAAATAGACAATGCTTAAGCTATTGGTTTTCAAAGAGTGAACTCTGGACCAGTAGCAGCTCATCACCTGGTGATTCATTAGAAATGCAAATTCTTGGTACTTATACATAGGGGCTTCCCAGGTGGCTCAGTGGTAAAGAACCCACCTGCCAGTGTAGAAGACATAAGAGACTTGGGTTCCATCGGTGGGTCGGGAAGATCCCCTGGAGGAGAGCATGGCAGCCTACTCCAGTTTTTGATCCCAGAGAATCCTATGGACAGAGGAGTCTGGCGGATTTCAGTCCACAGGGTCGCAAAGAGTCCCACATGGCTGAAGCAACATAGCATAGCATACTAGAAATATCGAATTGGAAACTGAGGCGTTGGGAATCCATTCAGCAAATTGTGCTTTATCAAGCTCTCCAAATGGTTGCTGTACACACTTAGGTTTGAAAACTACTCTTTTTAAGGCATAGTTTCTTCCTGTCAGAGAACACATGCTCAATGTTGTTAAGAAAGGTAAAAGGTGATGCCGCTGCCTTACTATTTTCTGAACAATTCTTAAAAAAGCAGACAAATGAAAAGGCAGATTCATGGAAGCATACCTTTTTCCAAATTAATCGAGTTGTCTACATTAAACATAAACAGTTTCTTGTATGTCAATTACATCTCAATAAAGTTTAAAAAAAAAAACCCACAAACAAACCTGAATAATAACTATTGAAACAGTCTTACCCCATTTCCACTTTGGCAAACTTCAGTGACTGAAGTGAAATAGCCAATAAATTCCCCAAAAAAATCCTCCCCAAAATTGTGTTGTTTGGAAATAAAAAATATAACTTGCAAATTTTTCAAGTCTGTGTCTTCCTGAACCTATTTCATCATTTGTTTAAAATTTAAAAACCAAATAATTCAGCTAAAATATTAATTTATGAACAGTGCCTTTGATGGGTGTCTGAACTTTTTTGAACATTTGATTCAGCTGACTGGTTAATTCAGTCTGGATCTTCAAACCAATTGTATAGAAGTATTTTGGGATACCATAGCGATATAATATAAAGAATACCAACATTTTCAAATGCCCTCATTAAAATTCTAAGCTCATTCAATTATTCTTCTTTTCTTTTGGTCTCATGAATTTATGAAGTTTAATTCAAGCTCTGAATTTCTAAAGTACAAACATCCATACTAATTAAAATTCAGTCACAACAGACAAGCTTAATTGGGACCAAAAGCTCCAGAGAAAATTAGAGTAGATTATTTCAAGTCTGAGTATTTCAAGGACTTCTTTGTTATGCCAAGATCCAGTTATTAAGATTTCTCTTGTCCTTTCATGATTTCCTCACAATAAATTTTACTTTCTAGGCAGTTTCATAAATGAGTAACTGGAATACCACTTATAGTTCTCAGAAGAACTTAGTAATGATGAGCAAAATTGCTTTGATTTATGTTATGTAGATGATAAAATAGAATGAAAAGAAAGCTGTGAATTAATTATAAATATAGAGACAGGATGATCTTACATGTATAGGAATATTAAAGGCAAAGAGATTTTCAACAATTTTACTCTTTCAGCACACTCATTTAACTATTTTTTACAATATTCAATATTAACTAAATTGTAAATTGACAATCAGGAAAGACTAAAATCAAAATAACAGATTTTAAATAATGTTGGTAATTAGCTAATTTTGCCTCAAGTCTATGAAAATCTCAACTCTATAATGATGCATATTTATATGTCAAGGTTTAAGGATAAGTAGGCAGTAATAATAAATATCCCCAAATGCCAAAACCCAAACACAATGAAAGTCTCTTCCTCACTCACACAATCTGATGTAGTTGTCCTCATCACTAGGTAGCTCTCCTTCACATGGTGAGTCAGAACTCCAAGTCCTTTAAATTATTTGGCTCTCTCATGTCTAGGGTCTTGTTATTGCAAGCATCCAGCTGGAATAAAAAGAGAGACAGTCTGGAGAGGAAAACACTTGCTAAGCTTAGTCTGGAAATTGAACCCATCACTTATCTTATGTACCACTGTCTACAAGGCAATGACATGGTCCTATCTAAATGCAAGGGAGGTTAGGAAATGTAGCATTGCTGTAGGCTGAAGAAGAAACATGAATATTAGATGAATTGGTAGCAGTCTTTGTTGCAGTTAAAATTAATTTAGTATAAATTTAATGCTTCTCATAAATTTTAATTTATAGAAGCAAATCAAAATGAAACTGTCATTGTTTAAATTATACCCACAGCAGAGCTTTCTAGATGTTCTAAGGGAGGATGAATAGAAGATAAACTAAAATAAATTTCACAAAAATGCATCAAATTCATAAACCTGAAACATAGAATTGTGTGTCCGTGTTTGTGCATATGTTCATGTGTGATATCTCTGGCACTTAGCTATGATAGATAGGGAAAAACACTGGTTTTGTGTGTTGACATGCATATAACTCAGATAGCATCTTCAATGAGATGCTTCCGTTTCTTAATTATCACTCAATAATAGAATCTGTGTATTTGCAAAAAGCATGAGATTCAAACATTCCAAATATGAAATCTTGGTTAAGCTGCTTACTAAATGTATGGCTTACTGATTGTGTGACTTTGGGCAAGTCTGTTAATCCCTTTCAGATCTAATGTCCTCATTTTTAAAAGTGCAGACTTTCTATACTTTGAAAATTTTGAGGATTACATGCCTTTAGGCATGACAACTATCTGACTCAGAATGACAAACTATAGATAGTGACTGCTACTTTTATGCCTCTCATAACACCACTCCTGATCTCTCTCTTGAACTCCTGGCCTATTTTTCCAACTGTTTACTAAATATTTCTATTCTTCATTTCCCTAATCCCCCCCAACAGTTGCTCGCCACTAACTGTCACCCAGATAAATAGATTCCACCACTGAGAATCTCCCTTTCTCTTAAAATTTCACTACTAGAGACTCATTATATCTCGTGTATAATGTCTGAGTAGCAAAATAGTTTCTGTCCTCAGTCTCCTGTTCCAATGTGCTTTTCTTTAAAAATAATAATAATAATAATGTTTTCTAAATGTTACAAGGCATCTTGCAGCTTAAGTGAATTCTCAGTCCTCTACCATGACTCTCAAGACTCTAGTGCAAATTTACTCTGTCAGAAATTTTTCACCTTCACTGCTTGTCATTCCTTTTGCTTGACTCATCCACATTATCCTTAATTGTAGCTACTCATCTGCTGCCAGTTGCCATTGTTATTATCAGTCTATATATCTGCCCACCCTGGAACATCTGCTTAGAATATGTTTCCATACTTTTCTCTGCTTTGCCATTGTTGTCTACTCTAAGACTCCTTTAAGACACAGTTGAAATTTAAATTCAGCAACTTAATTTTCTAGGACACCAAAAAAAAGGCCAAAATTAGCCCCATATTGAGGATAACTTTCAAGTTAGGGACACATTATTTGTTCTTCTCTCATCCAGCTATTACTTTCCCTTGCTGTAAAAGATCATTTTACTGGAAAATATGCTTTGGGCTCAGGATGTAGGCATACCTCAAGAGCTCCTTAATGAGAGAAACCCCCGGGTTGGAGTCCATATTTATCATTAGGAATCAATGAGGTCTGGGGCTTTGGTTATTATGCTATTAAACTTTTAGCACCAAATAGAGCTAGGAATGGGTCAGTCGTGGATTTGAAAAGAGTAAGATGATGGCAGTAGTACAGCTAATGAAAGAAGTTTCTGGGCCTCCTGTATTGAAGACACACTGTTTTCCAATCCATACAAATAACAGAAAAGGATGGAGAGAAGGAAAAAACATAGATTATGCTGAGTATTATTGCCTTGGACTTCAAAAATGTCCTGCAACTTTCTGTTAGTTAGGTACTTCTGCATAACAAATCATCCCCAAATTTAGGAACGTAAGGCAAGTTTCATTTGCTATTTCTCACAAGAACATAGTTTATTATCTCAGTCAAGCAAAGCTCATCTTGCCTGGCCTTGCAATATAATTGGGGTCAACTGGCAGATTGACTGAGTGTTAGCTGGTCTCAGATGCTCTTGGTTGGTATTATTCAGTTTTTATCTTTGTAGTCTCATTCTCCAGAGGACTAACTTGGGCCTTATATTCATGGTTTTGCAAGATTCTCAGAAAAAAATCAGAAACATGCCTATAGTTAGCACTACTGTGTTATACCTTACCCATTCCTTAGGCAGGTGAATCTCATGTTGTGTTCTTACCACAATTTAAAGTAACAACAACAACACAACAAAACCCATTTTTCCATCATATTCTATTAGTAGAACAAATCACAAGATCTGCCCGGATTCGAGGACTGGAATGATAGGGTCCAATATTAAAGGGAAGAGCAGTAAGTTACCTTGTATAGGGAACAGATATAGGAAGACCTGAGAGTTTGAAGATATTATTCAACAATCGATCTCCTTCAAACTTCATCCTCCCAGTCTGTGTGGGAGAACTCACCCTTATAAACTGCATCAAAGGATTCTCTTATATTTCACATTCCTATTGGGTCTGAGTGATACCAGACCCAATGAGTGATACCAAACAGATTAGATACCAAAACAAATTAGAGATTCCATCAAAGCATGTTGGACCACAAGTTATACATAACTGAAGCCCCTTCCGTAAGGCTAAAGCTCCTGCCTGGTGGATTTTATATGTTTCTATTCATGATCACAAAAAGCCCTTGGTTAATCAAAATTGCACTTTAAAGAGCTAATGCTTAGCATTTAATTTTTCAGAAATTTAATTCATAATTCAGTTCTAAATAATCTATAAGCTTAAACACTCTTCATTATTGCCATTTTTTATTCATTATCATTAGCATTACACAGACAAAATATCTGTAAAATATTTTAATTGAAAGTGTACTATTGTGGGGACATTTTAAATTAAAAATGACTCGTGATTTCAAAATGTCTATATCTACTTTATATGATAATAAAGTTATCTTCAAGTTAAAATAAGTTAGATTGAGTATTGATTTTATCTAATTATAACTTATGAAAAAGATTATTGAAATCACTATACATTGTATTTAATACTTTGTGTTTTCCTGGATTAAGACATCAACTTGATTATAAATGCTTGAGTCTTTAAGTATTTCAGTTAAACTTGAGTATTTTATATCATGGATGCTATAGAATATGTGTATTTAAACTGTATTGTTATAGTTAGGCCAATGAGAAAAGAGTGATATTTATTTTTAATGTATATTTGATAAAATAAATTACAGAGTATACATACCCCAAGTTTATAGAAGCTTTATTTAGAAACAAATCTAATGTAAACAAATATTTCTCAAATTTGCTTTATTCAATCTCTCTCTCTATATATATACTTATATAATTTCATCATACTGATTATAAACACATGTATATATGTCAAAAAATATTTCACAGATGATAATATATACTCTCTATTGCATCACATTGGTAGCATATATTGTCAATTATTAACTGTAGACTATTAACTTTGTCAAGTTTGATCATTCGGTTAAAGTAGTGCCCATTGTATTTTTCTGTTTTAGAGAAAATTTATTTTTTCTGATTAGTAACGTAGTCCATGCAACTATGTCACCCAATGTACTTTCACTCAATGATTACTTTTCTAATTAATTATTACACTTGGGGTTGCAAAATGTTTTCTAAAATGGCATATTATTTATGATATTCTTCCATATAAATAAGAGGTTTTCTTACCTCTGTGTCTATTTGTTTAATATCAGTATTGGACCAAAATTTAAAAAATATAGTCAATTAGTACTATTTTGGTGTTCATATGATCAATTTTGATTTAATATCAAATCAAAACTTAGATATTATAAATGCTTTTCTCAATATTTTTATAAAATTTTTTATTTTGAGCTTCATTTCATGACCTTGTTTCTAACAGTTACCTAAGGAAGGGATCATGAGTATAGTTTCCTTTTGCTTTTACATGTTTATTGCTACTTTTTTCCAGAAAATATTCACTTGTTGGCTTTCTATCTTTCTATTAATAAGTACTAGATAAATTTTATTTTATTATTTTAATGTAATTATTTTACTTTATTTTTGTAACTTCTTGCCTGGGCTGAAGAACCAGGAATTTTTCTACTTATACTGAAAATTATAGCCGTTCTAAGATACAGTTGTTTATTTTCTGTTTTATCACTCCAATCAATTTTTCAAGCATAAGATCAATCCTATCAATACTTAGAGTCTCATTTTCTTTCAGTCAGAAAGTTTCTTTTTAATATTAAATGTTAGTTTGTTTTCCATTGTTTAGCCTTTGCTCTTTAGGGTCTATAATGTATATGTACATAATTATTCATACCTATATCCACAACTATGTTTTTAGTCATTAAATTGTATGTATGCTTTTTTGATCCATTTTGTTTTTTCTTATTATTTGTCTTAGCTTTTTTTCATTCTTCTATTCTATATTTGTTACTTGAAGATTTTGTCTATTCTTCCATTGGGAGCCTGTGACATTTCTGAGATATTTTTTTCTACACTTGTTTTCCTTTGTTCTGTTAACTCTTATATCACATATTTCTTTTGCCTGTACATTACAATCATGAATTTTTAATACATAATTTGTCATGTTTCTTTCATAATGTTTTATTTAATTTTAATCAATTAAAACAAAAAAATTGCTGCACATCTTACTCAACTTTGTTAGGTCCCCTTTTTCATTGTAAGAAATTACAATTACTCTCATACCTAAAATTATTGATTAGCATATTTTTATTCTTATAAAATTTTGTATGGATATAAATTATTTCTTTTGCTTATAATAAATTTTGTAGATGTTTTCTGTGCTAGTCGTAATAAATTGAGTGATGGCACAGAGGAGTTTGAATGGTTTACTTATTTTCTGAGAGTTTTCCATTCTGGTGTCACAGCACTTTACTGTGCTTCGTACCACTGTACTTTCCTGTGTACCATTTATCTTTAGTAAATGGTAATTTCCTGCGGATGGGTGGTCACTGGGAGTTGGTCATTGTACCATCTGCTTCTGATTCAGTTATACCTTCTTGTTTCCATAGGTTTATGAACTTGAACAGCGTGGTTATTTCTCCCCTTTCACCACCAAGCCTCCTTTTTCCTCCTGCTTATTTAGACGTGCTTTCAACACTGCTTTCTCTGGAACTGTACACTTTTCAGGCCTTTTCCTTTGATGCACGCATCTCACTCATTCTCTGTATTCTTTACCCAGGGCAAGAAACTAACTGGGGCAGTTTTGTTCCACCACTTTTAGGGTTCCTTTACACATCTTTCTCTCTTTGCAATATTTTCTAATCTACAGCTTCTCAAAAATATGTTCCATTTCTGTGTCTGCTATTTTTAAGTGTTGATTTTCCCAGTTATATGTAAAATGAGTCTTGTATAGTGTCCTCTGCTTATTGACTATCCTTTAGGATGTGTGAAGAATTTCTGATGTAAGGTTGTTAGCGTTATGTGTATACCAAGAAGTCTCAAGACAGTGTTTCTTAAATAACTGTAAGTCAATGGAATTATAAAAACGCTTCCCTGATGGCTAGGATGATAAAGAATCTGCATTCAATGCAAGAGACCTGGGTTTGATCCCTGGGTCAGAAAGATCCCCTCAAGAAGGGAATGGCCACCCACTCCAGTGTTCTTGACTGGAAAATTCCATGGACAGAGGAGAATTAAAATATATGACCCTCTCCTAATATTTTTAATAAATTGATCCATGTAATAAAGAACACTTTGATAAAAACTAGGAAGAAATAAAAAGACATATTTCTCCTGGGAGTAAAGATAAAAACTTAGATTTTTGTAAGTAAAGTCTTAGTAGTTATTGAAGCAAACAGATTTCATGTGAGGTTAGTTAGATTATACCCAATCTGAAAGCACTGAAGAAGAAAGTAATGCCTCATCTTTCATGATTTATTTATTTACTCAATACTAAAGAAAATCACTATTTTGTCCTTTTAAGATATATTTTTAAATTAAATAACACATAGCAAAGGTTATCATTTATTGATTTTCAGTACTCTAAGCCATAAATTTAGTTACTTGGAGTTAACAGGTCTAACATGTAATATACACTTGCCTCCTGAATTAGAAAGGTACACATTTTACATTATAGATACATCAGTATAGGAGGTATTGTTATGATTATGCTTCTTTTTCTCCTTCTATTCTTTTCTCTTTCTCCTCGAAATTCTTTGTCTTATCACATATGCATGCCTCCTGTTGAAAACACAAAAATAAATTATTTCGGAAAAAAGATTTTACATCATATGGGACTGCTGTTAAAAGCATTCTCATAACCTTTGCTTATGTTCTTATCCTGTCTGAAAGGAAAAAATAAATAAGTTCAGTTAATATAAAGAAACCTGGAAAATATAGGCTATTGAGCATGACTCTTATGTGCATAAGCCAATTATGTGCTTAACTCACACTTCAAGGAGCATATAAGGAACATGATTTCAGGAAGCTTGCTCTTTAGGTGTTTTATTCTGAAAGACTCAGCAAGGTCTCTAGTAATAAAGCATCTGTCTTTCCCTGCTTGAATGGAAGCAAGAAATTGACAAAAACTGGGGAACTGTTCGTTGAAATTCCTTATATTTCAAACAATAGTCTGAATTTTTTTAGGCTAAGTTTCAGAGATGCTTTCATTTCATAACAATGTGCTTTGGTTGGACAGTCATTGCAAGAGAAATTTATTTGTTTATATTTCAGTTTATCAGAATACATTGAACAAGCATTGATTGAGTGAGTGAAAAACCACAGGACCATGGGTCAAGAGTGTGTGCATTTGTTGGTGGGAATATAAGGGGTATATAAATAGGTTGAGGAAAACAAAATGTCTTTTCCTTTTCATGGGGAAAAAAAGACAAAGCAGAAGACAAGGTTACTAGGATGAGCAGTTTACCAGTGTTTGCCTAGATTGGATAATTTCTACATCAACATTCCATTAGTTTTATGGAAAATTGCTATTTACAAATGTTTTTCTAAGCAGTGAGCATGATTATACAATAAATTACAGTGATATTGAAAACTTCAATTCTTCTAAAGAAATAAATTAATTAAAGCCCTGATCCCATGAAATTTCCATATCACTGAATTAGAGAATCAAACAACAACAACAAAGCAAGGCATGAGTAAGGCAAGGCTTTGTCCAAACAGTTATGAAGAAACTATTTGCCACACAGTTTAGTGATGCATATGCAAATTTGAAATGCCACCAAAAATTTTGCTACATTTGAAAAATATACATTTTTATTATTTAATTATGCTCTTGATTATATGAATATCAGCATCTGTCAAGAAACAATACATACAAATATAAAAATCTACAAATATAAAAATATGTTTGTTGTCCTAGGAAATGGAAATATTTCAATAATTTAATGTGCCCTCATGCTGAAGACACTTAAAAATAGTTTATAATACAAATCCTGTCATATGAAATACATAAGTTGACAGGAAATATGGGAACTACACCAAATGCTAACATGGAAAACTTTATGAGCCTTGTTTATAAAATTTCTGTATTTTCTGTATTTCAGAAGTGTGATTATATTACATATGAGGTTAAAATATTGTTTTTTTTTAACTCTGGGAGCAGAACCTTGGGTGCATTCAACAATAGCTTCCACCATTAAGTCATTATATAGTTTTGTTGTGAACTTTACGTTTCCTTGTGAATATGGTTTCCCTTTGAACATCCTTGTGGGTACATTGTGCCACCATATAATTTTTCTCAGGAACCTGTTAAGTGTGGTTCTTTTGCAGATTAGACTGGACATTACTGGCCATTTTCAGTTGCTTCTTTATTTCTCTAAGTGATTTAAACATGGCAGTTATATAATTTTAGTGTCAGAATTTCTTGGGAGTATGATTCAGCTTTTAATTTTTTTACCCTTAGCAACTTTTTTCTGCAGTCATTTTATAGTGTGTGTGTGTGTGTGTGTGTGTGTGTGTGTGTGTGTACGCGCATATGCACATGCACATCTTGACATCATGTTTAAGTTATCTGAATGCTTAAAATACTGAGGCACCTGGACTGAAGATCTCTTCAGACATTTTGCTTTACTTCTACAAGTCACAACTTGCTATCAACAAATAATAATTTGTTGAATTAATATTTTTGCTGCTAGAAAATACCATTGATTTCCCATCTCCTTCTCCAGGGGATCTTCCCAACCCAGGGATCGAACCCGAGTCTCCAACATTGTAAGAAGATTGTTTACTGTCTGAGACACCAGGGAAGCTCAGAAAATGCCAGGAGAGTCTGATTTTCCGATCCTTCCTTCCTTTCTTCTTCTGTTTTATCCTTCCTTCCTTTCTTCATTTTCTTTCAATTTTTAAAATGTTCTTTCATTATCAAAATATTTAGCTGCTTTTTGTTCCTGCAGTTGATTTTTTTTTCACTGACACATGCTTCCTATGAAGCTATATCTTTAGCCAGAGGACCCATTCCCCAGTGCAAACTTTGAGCAAGTTCACACATTGCCACCTGAATACTGACTGGCTTTTCATATTAAGCCTCTATGTTCTTGGTATCACCATACACCCTTGACATATTGTGGGTTTTATTTCAAGCTTATCACTGTGGAATTATGCTTCCTCTTGCTCTTTTAGCACTAAATCTACCTTATGTATCTGTGAACATAGATTGATTTCATTTGTGTTCATTATCCTGCCCATCAAAAATTTTATTTCCAGTGAAAGTTTTAAGAATTTCTAATTCACCGTTTTGTAGGAAGAGGAGAGCACAAGTTTCAGCTTATGTATAACTTCTGTATTGCTTGACTTTCTCAAAGAAATATATTACTTTAATATTCTGAAAAAGTAATTCTCTGCTAAACACTAATTATAGAATAAAATGCAAGTTTTCTAATGTGGCAGGTAGAAATTTTTTCTTATTGTTTATTAAGACTATTTTTAATCGAAGTTTAAAATTGATGGAAAAATTGAGGAGAAGGTACAAAGATTTCTTTTATATCTTTTGCCCTCCCGTATCAGTTAGGCTCTGATAATAGCCCAGGACATTAGATTTTGGTTAACTAGTTTCCCTGTTTAAGGTGGGTCCAGTTAAGAAGAACAGAGTGCTCTGGAGACTGTCACCTCGGTTACTTTTCTCTCCTCCCTGACAGAAGCAAGATGAGACTTTTATATTTACTCTAGGCATCTGGTTGAGCTCCTGGAGGTAAATATTGTGGGATTCTCCCTAAGACTGGGGTACCCTGCAGATTTAACTCTCAGAGATAATCTCACTGAGCATCTAGCAATTTGTCGAATACAGTTCCCACTTTCTTCTTGGGCTTTGGTCGCCACAGCAGTTTTCACTCATGAGTCTCTGCAGCAGTAAAATGTGACTTCCTGTATTTTCATGTCTCTTCACTCTTGGGGCGGTGGTTTGTCATGTCTCCTCCCATATAAGACTTTAAAAATTATGGCCTATAGCTCATTATTGCTTCTTATCTCCCTCTCCTTGAATGCTCCCCTTCTCCTTACATTCTAAACATCAGCAAGATTAGACTATAATTTTTTTAAATGCCTAGAGTACTCATAATTTAGCTTAAAAATAACTCCTTTGTGATACATTTCATGAACTGTTTAGATACTTAGGCAACATCTTCTGACTTCTATGGGGAAAATTTTGTTATTTATTTATTTAATTTCATTTGAAAGAACACAAGAGCTCTTATTTAGTATATTATGCATTTACCTAGTTATTAAAATACAGTGTCTTCTTACCTGTGTGTATGTATGTGCAATCTATGTATTTTTATGTATGATAAGTTATGCTTATGGAATGATCACAAACACCAAACCAAAAAATGAGGAGAGTTGAATGAGCAGCAACTAAAGATGCTCTTATTAGTGCAATCATTGGAGACATGCTGGAGTCACGCATAAGGGAGAAATAACAAATAGTGGGGATTTTTTTTTTTGTTGTTATTTTATTCATAGTTAATCCCTAGGTATTTTTAGAGAAGAAAACTTGGCCTAATACCAGCTACTATAAAGAATGTATTATGAACAAAGTAAAATGCACAGTGTTGCTCATCACGAGTGCTACAAGGATTTAGTCATTAGCTATTATTTCATTTGCTGAAGGACACTGTACACGGAGAAGAATTCAGGATGTGGCATTCTCTGCTTTGGCTAAACAGGCCCTATGGAGAGTTAGCTGCATGTCTCAGAAAGAATTTTAATGAACCCAGATTTTTGCATCTTCCCATAAATACAAAAGCACTGAAATCATTACCTTGAGATATCTGTTTATTGAAAATAGCAGTGCTATTTTTTACCAAGATGCATGCTTGACAACATGTATTCCCTAGCCAAAAAATCACAGATAAACTGGCTTCTCTCCTACTGATTCAGACTAGTTTTCTCAGAGCGACTGAGAGGCTGTCTCCTGGGGATTTCAAACTCAGTAAGACCCTAAATAAAATAAACTCACGCTTGTGCTGTGCATTTTTCTTTAAGTCAGCAGTATCATATGGATCCTATTCTCAGGGTCATTGCACAGTATCAGATAATGCAGAGTATCTTCAACTTTAAAGCTAAAGCTTTCTCTTTTTTTTAATGTGTAACATTTTAATGTGTAGCGTTAAAAAAAAAATAGAGCTTCCTATGTTAGACCATGATACATTTGCTTTTATTTTGTAAGAGTGAAAACTTTCTTTAGCAAAAGTGTATGCCCTTGATAATCAAACTTAAAATATGGAGAAGAAAACTTAAAACCTACAACAATGAATTTTTAGCATGTTCTACTGACTACCAAATATAATTTCAAAAATGGAGCTTTTGGCAGGAACTTAAAAGCAGTTGGCTCAGCATCATGTCCCCTGGCAAATGAGACATATATGGTTTCTAGTCCAAACATAAAGATGGAAAAGCTGTCATTCTATTTTTTGAATTAAACAGATTCATTTTATTTCACTTCAGATAGCCAACCATATAATAGAGTTTCTCTATAAAAGTAGCTTATGCTGAGGACAAATTTTATTACATCAATTAGTTTTAAATTTGTACAGATGTCTAAAATAAATTGTCCCCAGAGTTTTATACCATAATTCATGGGAAGTATTTTTGATTGGAAAATTATATTATCAATTGTCAGTTGGTATCATCAATTAACTTTTTAGTCATACAGGATAATTATTATGAACCCTAATTTCTTATGTGGTTGTGTATGTACATATATGCTTTTGAGTAAGTCACATATCCACTTTAAAAATAGACTACAGAGTAACTGAGTAAGTTAGACTTGCACACTGAGTTATTCGTTAGTATTTCTGTAATTCTAAATGAATGTTGTTTTACATAAGAGCACCAACCTGAGAAATACGTCAAGGTATTAACTGCTAAGAGAAGCTATGGCTGGTAAGTGGTTTTATTACTCTTATATTAAGATAGTTTGTCCAAAGTCACAAAACATTTATGTATCCCCTTAAGTGTTATGCATTTTGTGAAGTAAAATTTCCCCTAGAACTTTTGATGTATCCTATTATTTTCTGAATTTCATCTTTTTTAATTCTGTATTTTTATTGTTGCTGTTGTTGAGTTTTTTCCCCCTAACTTTTATTGAATACCCTTATTGAATAATTTATTTTTTTTTAATTTTTTTTATTATGATGAATAGTTTTATTTTTTTTTATTTTTATTTTTTTTATTATTATTTTTTTTTTCCCAGTGGGTTTTGTCATACACTGATATGAATCAGCCATAGAGTTACACGTATTCCCCATCCCGATCCCCCCTCCCACCTCCCTCTCCACCCGATTCCTCTGGGTCTTCCCAGTGCACCAGGCCGGAGCACTTGTCTCGTGCATCCCACCTGGGCTGGTGATCTGTTTCACCATAGATAGTATACATGCTGTTCTTTTGAAATATCCCACCCTCATATTCTCCCACAAAGTTCAAAAGTCTGTTCTGTATTTCTGTGTCTCTTTTTCTGTTTTGCATATAGGGTTATCGTTATCACCTTTCTAAATTCCATATATATGTGTTAGTATGCTGAAATGTTCTTTATCTTTCTGGCTTACTTCACTCTGTATAATGGGCTCCAGCTTCATCCATCTCATTAGGACTGATTCAAATGAATTCTTTTTAATGGCTGAGTAATATTCCATGGTGTATATGTACCACAGCTTCCTTATCCATTCATCTGCTGATGGGCATCTAGGTTGCTTCCATGTCCTGGCTATTATAAACAGTGCTGCGATGAACATTGGGGTGCACGTGTCTCTTTCAGATCTGGTTTCCTCAGTGTGTATGCCCAGAAGTGGGATTGCTGGGTCATATGGCAGTTCTATTTCCAGTTTTTTAAGAAATCTCCACACTGTTTTCCATAGCGGCTGTACTAGTTTGCATTCCCACCAACAGTGTAAGAGGGTTCCCTTTTCTCCACACCCTCTCCACCATTTATTGCTTGTAGACTTTTGGATAGTAGCCATCCTGACTGGCGTGTAATGGTACCTCATTGTGGTTTTGATTTGCATTTCTCTAATAATGAGTGATGTTGAGCATCTTTTCATGTGTTTGTTAGCCATCTGTATGTCTTCTTTGGAGAAATGTCTGTTTAGTTCTTTGGCCCATTTTTTGATTGGGTCATTTATTTTTCTGGAATTGAGCTTCAGGAGTTGCTTGCATATTTTTGAGATTAATCCTTTGTCTGTTTCTTCATTTGCTATTATTTTCTCCCAATCTGAGGGCTGTCTTTTCACCTTACTTATAGTTTCCTTTGTAGTGCAAAAGCTTTTAAGTTTCATTAGGTCCCATTTGTTTAGTTTTGCGAGTATATCTACCTAAAGAAACAAAGGACCTATACATAGAAAACTATAAAACACTGATGAAAGAAATCAAAGAGGACACAAACAGATGGAGAAACATACCGTGTTCATGGATTGGAAGAATTAATATTGTCAAAATGGCTATTCTACCCAAAGCAATCTATAGATTCAATGCAATCCCTATCAAGCTACCAATGGTATTTTTCACAGAACTAGACCAAAGAATTTCACAATTTGTATGGAAATACAAAAAACCTCGAATAGCCAAAGTAATCTTGAGAAAGAAGAATGGAACTGGAGGAATCAACCTGCCTGACTTCAGACTCTACTACAAAGCCACAGTCATCAAGACAGTATGGTACTGGCACAAAGACAGAAATATAGATCAATGGAACAGAATAGAAAGCCCAGAGATAAATCCACGAACCTATGGACACCTTATCTTTGACAAAGGAGGCAAGGATATACAATGGAAAAAAGACAACCTCTTTAACAAGTGGTGCTGGGAAAACTGGTCAACCACTTGTAAAAGAATGAAACTAGAACACTTTCTAACACCATACACAAAAATAAACTCAAAATGGATTAAAGATCTAAATGTAAGACCAGAAACTATAAAACTCCTAGAGGAGAACATAGGCAAAACACTCTCCTACATAAATCACAGCAAGATCCTCTATGACCCACCCCCTTGAATAATTTAAATTGAAGACTTTTTTTCTTTCTCCTTGATCAAAACTTCAAAATCCACAAGTTGCTCTTCTAATTATAGGAGACCTCAAATCAACTCTAAAAGAACTGAAGGATTTTTATTGAAGTAAAACTTCACTTTCACTTTTACTGAAGTAAAACTGGTTTTCACTGGACTTCTTTACTTTAACAAATGTGTGTTACCTCTTGCTTGAAAGGGCTTGTGTCCCTCTTGCCCTCGTTTTCTCACGATAGAAACTGCAAGATCTGCAGTGAGTCTTTCCTCACCCCAAACTGAAGGTTGTTAGTCATCCAACTGGAAACCATGAAACAGGTCCAAATGCATAACAGTAAATAGGTAGCAAACCTTTAATGCTTTATGTTCCAACACGAAAGCTTATATACACAGAGCCTAACTGGTGTCTGATATTGGGAGACAACAGATGTGTTGAACATATAGCCTTCTGGCTTATAGGAATATTTGATAAAGAGCAGTTGAATGAAGATTAAAATGTTCCTCTGTGAATTCTTTTTAAAAAAGTATCCTCTGTTTTCTTTTTTCTTTCATCATTATCAGCACAGGTGAATTTTTTAATATGTTAACAGCATTTACATTAACCTATACTTTCAGATATCTTCATTTAAGGAGACTGCATGGTTAAAACTACTGCAGTGTGTAGCTGCTTACATTATTTTTATCAGTGTTCTTTTTATTAAGAAAATATGTTGAATTATTCAACCTCTAAAAAATCAAAAAACAATTTCCTTCATGATTTGAGCTATCAACTGAGCTTTTCTGGAGCAGTAAGCCACTGAAAACAATTTTGCAACCTAGAATAATTTAGGAGTGGTAAAAATTATCAAAAGCAACAAAAAATTCTTATTGTTGACACTATTTTATAAAGGGGCAGTGGAAAATTTGCCTTACAAAATGATAGTCTCAAGGAGAAAAGTAATATTTGCTAGGTTCAAGTATGGATAGATTCATATAGCATTTCTCAATGAATTTTTAAAATTTGGTGACTCTAATCTGAATAGTATATCTAATTATCATCTTTAGTTCAGTCGCTCAGTCATGCCCAATTCTTTGCGACCCCATAGACTGCAGCATGACAGGTTTCCCTGTCCATCATCAACTCCCAGAGCTTACTCAAACTCATGTCCATCGAGTTGGTGATGCCATCCAACCATCTCATCCTCTGTTGTCCCCTTCTCCTTCTGCCTTCAATCTTTCCCAGCATCAGAGTCTTTTCCAATGAGTCAGTTCTTCGCATCAGATGGCCAGAGTATTAGAGTTTCAGCTTAAGCATCAGTCCTTCCAATGAATATCATCTTTAAGTGGTAATTATAAAATATATCATCTTTCAAATGGTAATTTAAATATCACTTATAATATATCTTCAAAAACCTATTGATACCTACTGAGCAGAGAATTCCCAAATGTAAGTTAATAGGGAAAGCTCTTTTGGGTTTCATCCAGAAATTCATGAACATTTCATTAATTGCTGAAAGGATTCACAATGTGATCAAGATCAAAGTGCTTAATAAAGCTTAAAAGTCCTCTGCAATTGATTGGTACAAGCACTTTAGTATAGGAACTAATATATTTGCATTGTTCTAATACTTTTTTTAATAAATAAAATTAAACTTTAGGTCAATTATGAAGTGACTGTTTATTGGCAAATATTATCCTTGGTTAGATAACTCTGAAACTTTTTAAATAAATAGCTGTACTGCTGTCTTCCTGCTTTACAAAGTCACTTCATTAGAGTAATATTGATAGCTTTATTTTTATATCATTTGAAAAATAGATATCTTCAAGAGAAAATGCTTTTGCTTCTCTTCATTTATTCAAAATCCTTTTTACTTTCTTAATGTTTGATACATTCTTAATTCATATCTTGTACTAATGGGAAAAAGTAAAATTTTTCCTGGCTGATAATATTAAGGTTTTATATAAATACATTATATTGTGTTTCTCATATTTCCAAATACCTAGTCTTCCCTAGTGGCTCAGACAGTAAAGAATCCTCCTGCAATACAAGAGACCCTGGTTCAATCCCTCGGTCGGGAAGATCCCCTGGAGAAGCTTTTCATATCATTATTCAGATATTTTAACAATCTCTTTTATTACCAAGTTGTTTGCCAAGTCAACTTTTACTTTTATTTTTTGTAAAAAGACTTTTGAAATTAATATTTTTTTATGAATACCTTGCATGATATTTTATTTAAAATCTATGGTATGGCTCACACCAATTAAACCTCTTTGAACCTGATCATTCTGAGGTTATTCAATATTTCAAGTAACTCAAAGGTAATTGCTCAATGAACTTCCTTATCTTCAAAGGCTTAAAAACCAATATAGCTTTAAAATATGTAATTTGCTCTGAGCAAGACTGCATCTAATTTTCATTAAAATTACATTTTTTAATGGATAGAAGTAGCAAAATGCATTTCTTAATGGCAGACTTCAGTAAGGTATTCCAAAGAATGCTAAAAATCTGGACATTTGTAACAATCACTTATTTATGAGTTGCTCTCAGTATTCTTTGGTGAACATTCCATTAATTGAATCTATGTTTTGTAGTGGTTTTAGAGCTTAGTAATATTGCATTGTATGTCTCATCGATCTCTCTCATAAATATTAAAGCAAATGAACTCTTTCCAGTTTGTTAACATAAATAATGTATCTTCGGAGTCTGGAAATTTACTGGAAATTTCCTGCATTTTAAGTAAGGCATTTATAAACTTGAATAGTTGGATACAGGTTAGGAGAACAATTTTCAGATTAACTGTCTTAGCCCAAGAAAAACTTAATCACTAGTAAACTTAATAACTTTGATAAATGAAAAATAATGTATTTTTATTCATACATTTCTATTTTTATTAAACCAGTTTAAATTTTTTATTGGTGTATGCAATTTCAAGACCAGGTTTGGAAATAGGATATACCAGAAATTTATTGATTCTAGACCACTTCCATTATATGTGTGTGTGTGTATACACACACACACACACACACACATATATATACATACACTATATATGCACTAATATACAGCTAATGAACTTTCAGAAATTTTAGTTCTGTGAATTTAGGAAACTCAGAAGTGTTCTTAATATGTATAGTTGTCCATCAAATTAACCTTGAAAAGATAGTAGGGTGCAAATGTACTCCTTGGAAACCTGAACCATGATTCTTCCAATTTGAGTTATATAGAACAAAGATCATAATTTCCAGCAGGTTTTCCTTTACCAACTTCTAGATGAAAGGTAGTGTCGTGATGTATCTAACCCAATTACTCTTGCAACACCATATCCCAGTAGTAAGGAACTTTGAATCCTAGTTCTGTGTGACCTTCAGTAAACAAATGTTCCAGATTTGTCTTTTTGCATATGGTACACATATAATGGCTCCTTGAATCTTCTTAGGATTAAATTTAAAACTCTTGTACTTTGCATCCAATGCATTATAAACACAGTATTTTCCAGCTGTTTTTATTCTTTGTGTCTACTTTGAAGGACAAAGACAAATATCACATGATATCACTCATATGTGGAACTAAAAAAAAAATGGTACAAATGAACTTATTTACCAAACAGAAATAGAGTCACGGGTGTAAAAAACAAACATATGATTGATTTTTAAGCTCTGATATTTCTACTCTAGGAAGGTAATACAAAAAGTTGTACTGTTTGTGTTAGCATAACTTTATTTTTGCCAATAGTGAAATCATAATTATGAGGCATGAGACATCACTGATGAGCAATGTAAACTTATGTAAATTTTTTTTTCAAAAATAAGAAAGTTTTTTCATCTATATACTTGAATTAACACTTTCTTTCCAAAAACTTTCTTTCCTTATGCTGACTTTTCAAATCTTCTGGCAAAGTGTCAGCTGCATGTCAATTTAGCTACCTTGTATTCATTTGCTTTTCTTTAAGTTTCAGTCATTTGTATGCTTTACTTTTCAACTATCAGTTTATTTCTCAGTATGTGTGTGTATATATATGTATATATATATATACATATATATATATATATATGAGCTACTTAAGTACTTAAGTTTTCTTAAGTCTAAGATGAGCTACTTAAGTCTAAGATAGGGAAGAGGTTAAGGCTTTGAGTTTTAAAAGTTGAACAATCCAATTTTTAATCAGAGAGCAATAAAGGCTTAAAATATTTGGTTAAAGAAAAAGACATCTTCAATAAACAGTCAATTGTTACCAGTCACCCTTCTAATTTGCTAATCCAGAATACCATTAAATCTCCCCTTTAAAGTCATTCTTTTTTTCATATTTACCTAATTACCATTTACAAAGCACATAACATTCTTTATAAGCCTGAATCACATTAGAAAGAGATGAAGTGGTTATAACTTCACAATAAAAATCAGTCCTGATAATTACAGTATTCAGCCTGAATGCAGGGGTATTCATGCATAGCTGGTGAATAATTGTGGAGAATTCAAGAGTTTGTAGAATTCACAAAGACTTACTAATGCGAAGAAAAAGTTCAGGAAATAGGAAAAGCCCAGGCTATTTGAACAATGCTATCTGCATAATCTTTCAAATTCATATCATTTCTGAATGAGCATCACAACTTTGAGGATGTATGCTGTCTGCTTTGGTTTATCCTCCTTTAGGCAGAGACTGTACATCAAAGCAAGAGAAAAAGTGATAATCATTCACATTCTGTTCAGTCAGTACAGAGCTTTACCAAATGATATGTAGGAAAAGAGATTGGATTTTTATATAAAATGAGCAGTACAGTCATTAACGACAACAGTATTAAACACTTCATGAATATTTATGACTCTTCTCTATGTAGTTTGATTAACAGTCTTTGAGAGGTCTCATTATTTAGATAATTTGTGGAGGGTGAGGTTCTTTTAAAGTCAATAATTCTTTTTTTCTCAAATGTATATAAACTCTCAGGCTGGAAGTTACATAGTTTCCTGCAAGTATAAAAACTTGCTGGCAATACTCAAGTCAATGAAACATCTCCTAAATTTCTGGTGTATTCCAAGCACCGTTGTAGATCAGGGTGGAATTAGGAGTAACAGGAATTTCTATGGAATCTTTAAAAAGGGTGATACAACCCCTAAAGAAAAGAAATCTAAAAGATGTTGGGGAAAAATAACAGATGTGCCAATAAAAATTAACCAGAAAAAAGAAACTAAAGAAGCAAATCACTAAGGAAAATTTGTGAAGTTCAGATTGTATGCATGAAGTATTAAAAGCACCTATAATATGTTGGGGTATTATTATTCTAAGAAGTCTGTAAACTTCCTGAAGGACAGATACACTGTTGCCTGTAACAAAGGATCAAGTACTGCCATAGAAGAGACAGACCTTGGTTCTCAAATTAAGGTAAGTGCCTCTTTCCTGACTTTCCATAACCTAAGCATCCATATATGTCAGGAATTCTGAAATGTCAAATCAGACCTTAACAAACAGTTTTTTAAAAAAAATGATAAAATATTACAACATGAAAATTGGCTTTCTATTAGTAAAATTAACCACAAAATTATGGGTTTTTTTCCTTCAAAAGTGAGAGAGCTAAAGCCTCCAACTATCTATGATTTAATATTCCCAGTATTATTAAAACACTGTGAAATACAATTTCTGTAAATATTTACTTATCTACCTAACAGGATGTGCTGCTTTAAGAAAAGTCTGCATACTATCTACTTGAATCTCTGGTAGCCATAATTTTGTAAATTGTGATGATTTATTACTCTGTCAGTTTAGTCAAGCTACAACTACATGGGGGCTCTGCAGGAGGCACTAGTGGTAAAGAATCTGTCTGCCAATGCAGTAGATGTAAGAGGCACAGTTTCGATCCCTAGGTTGGGAAGATCCCCTGGAGGAGGACACGGCAACCCACTCCAGTATTCTTTCCTGGAGAATCCCCATTGACAGAGGACAGGTGGGCTGCAGCCCATAGGACTGCACACAGTTGGACACAACTGAAACAACTTAGCATGCATGCACAGGTATGTAGTTCAGAAATTTTTTACTACATGACTTCGAGTTACTTTAGGCCACAGTACAAATTTCTGTGAGACTTTAAAGGCAGAAATGAAGTAGCAGCTATGTATTGATACTCTGAAGATTGAAGGAGGGTGCCAATTACTTTGGCAGTTTGACATGTTGTCACTAATGTGTTTAGTCATCTTATTGGCATGGGGAATCATCTGGACCTGCAGCTTCTCCAGCCCACGCTCTAACTTCTCCTTCATCTTCTGTTCTTATGGGCCAGGATAAAGAATGCTATATGTTCTTCTATGATATCCCAACTGCACAGGGCCTAAACAATGTATAAATCCATATTCTGTTGAACTTAAGCTTCCCTGGTGCTCAGTGTTAAAGATTCCACCTGTATTGCAGCAGACGCAGATCTGAATCTTGAGTTGAGAAGATCTCCTGGAAAGGAAATGACTACCCACTCCAATTTTCTTGCCTGGGAAATCCCAAGGACAGGGGAGCCTTGTGGGCTATGGTCCATGGGGTCACAAAGAGTCAGACATGACTGAGTGACTAAACACACACATTGAATTCAGGGTGGTTTTGCGTCTCTCTGAATAAGAATTTATAGTTAGAAAAATAGGCATAGTAAGAGATTCCAGAGGAAAAGAACCTTAAAGGAGGTTCTCTGAATTAGTTATGGGTTATCTAGAAATGATTCCCTGATCTGATTATATTTAAAGACATCGATGACACAGTTTCCAGTGGCAGTGTAGCTATTGGTAGTCTATTGCATGGATCAATTAAGAGGTTATTTAAATGATTGCTGTAGACACTTGTATCAAGTATTATGGGAAACAAAACCTTGGAGGATCTGCTATCATAGAATAATTTTATAAAAATAAGGAGTATAATGTTTTGCTTGGATTTTTGAGATTTGCTAAATTCACTGGGTATCATAGGCAAAATTCTAAGATGATCCCCAATTCATGCCCCCTGGTGTTCATGCTTTGTATAATCCTTTCCCGCTGCATGCCTGCAGAAGTTGTGAATGTTATAGGATATCCTTACCATGAATACTTCATCAATCAATTGGTCTTTAACTAATCAAACAGCGATGGTAAGGGGTTGTTGTTCTTCAGTTGCTAAGTTGTGTCTAACCCTCTGCAACCCCATGGACTGCCGCATGCCAGGCTTCCCTGTCCCTTGCCATACAACCATCTCACCCACTGTCATGCTCTTCTCTTTCTGCCTTCAATCATTACAAGCATAATTATTTTTTTTTTTCAAATGAGTTGACTCTTCACATCACATGGCCAACGTACTGGAGCTTCAACTTCAAGATCAATCCTTCCAATGAATATTCAGAGTTGATTTCCTTTAGGATTGACTGGTTTGATCTCCTTGCTATCAAAGGGACTCTCAAGAGTCTTCTCCAGCATCACAGTTTGAAAACATCAAGTCTTCTTTGCTCTGCCTTCCTTATTGTCCATTTCTCACATCTGTACATGACCACTGGAAAGACCATAGCTTTGACTATACAGATCTTTGTCAGCAAAGTGATGTCTTTGTTGTTTAATATACTGTCTAGGTTTGTCATAGCTTTCCTGCCAAGAAGAAATTGTCTTCTAATTTCATGGCTGCAATCACTATCTGCAGTGATTTTAGAGCTTAAGAGAAGGAAATCTGTCACTGCTTCTACCTTTTCCCTTTCTATTTACCATGAAGTGATGGGACCAGATACCATGATCTCAGGTTTTTTTTTTTAAATATTGAGATTTAAGCTGGCTTTTTCAGTTGTCTCTTTCACCCTCATCAAGAGGCTTTTTAGTTCCTCTTCACTTTCTGCCATTAAAATGGTATCATTTGCATCTGAAGTTGTTGGTATTTTTCCCAGCAGTCTTGATTCCAACTTGTGATTCATCTAGCTCAGAATTCCCCATGATGTGCTCTGTAGCTAACAAACACATGAAAAGATGCTCAACATCACTCATTATTAGAGAAATGCAAATCAAAACCACAATGAGGTACCATTACACTCCAGTCAGGATGGCTGCTATCCAAAAGTCTACAAGCAATAAATGGTGAAGAGGGTGTGGAGAAAAAGGAACCCTCTTACACTGTTGGTGGGGATGCAAACTAGTACAGCCACTATAGAGAACAGTGTGGAGATTTCTTAAAAAACTGGAAATAGAACTGCCATATGACCCAGCAATCCCACTTCTGGGCATACACACTGAGGAAACCAGATCTGAAAGAGACATGTGCACCCCAATGTTCATCGCAGCACTGTTTATAATAGCCAGGACATGGAAGCAACCTAGATGCCCATCAGCAGATGAATTGATAAGGAAGCTGTGGTACATATACACCATGGAATATTACTCAGCCATTAAAAAGAATTCATTTGAACCAGTCCTAATGAGATGGATGAAACTGGAGCCCATTATACAGAGTGAAGTAAGCCAGAAAGATAAAGAACATTTCAGCATACTAACACATATATATGGAATTTAGAAAGATGGTAACGATAACCCTATATGCAAAACAGAAAAAGAGACACAGATGTACAGAACAGACTTTTGGACTCTGTGGGAGAAGGCGAGGGTGGGATGTTTCGAGAGAACAGCATGTATATTATCTGTAGTGAAACAGATCACCAGCCCAGGTGGGATGCATGAGACAAGTCCTCGGGCCTGGTGCACTGGGAAGACCCAGAGGAATCGGGTGGAGAGGGAGGTGGGAGGGGGGATCGGGATGGGGAATACATGTAACTCCATGGCTGATTCATATCAATGTATGACAAAACCCACTGCAAAAAAAAAAAAAAAAAAAAAGTTAAATAAACACTATGATAATAAACAGCCTTGTCATACTCCTTTTTCAATTCTGAACCAGTCAGTTATTCCATATGAGGTTCTAACTGTTGCTTCTTGACATGTATAAAGGTTTTCTCAGGAGACAGGTAAGATGGTCTGGTATTTCCATCTCTTTAAGTCAAAGATTTTAGTGTAGTCAGTGAAACAGAAATAGATGTTTTTCTGGAAATCCTTTGCTTTCTCTATGGTCACGCAAATGTTGGCAATTTGATCTCTGGTTCCTCTGTCTTTTCTGAATTCAGTTTGAACATCTGGAAGTTCTCAGTTCACATACTGTTAAAGCTCAGCTTGAAGGATTTTGAGCATAACCTTACTCTGTGGGAGATGAGTAGTTATTTTCCAGTAGTTTGGGCATTCTTTAGTACTACCCTTCTTGGGAATTGGGATGAAAATTGACCTTTTCCAGTCCGTAGGCCACTGTTGGGTTTTCCAAATATGCTAACACATTGACTGTGGCACTTTAATAGCATCATCATTTAGGATTTTAAATAGCTCTGCTGTAATGCCATCACCTCCACTACCTTCATTGGCAGCAGTGCTTTCTCAGACCCACTTGACTTCACCACTCCAGAATGTCTGGCTCTGGCTAAGTGACTACACCACCATGGTCATCAAGTCATTAAAGATCTTTTTTGTACACTTCTGTGTATTTGTGCCATCTCTACTTGATCTCTTCTGCTTCTATTAGGTCATTACTATTTCTATCCTTTATTGTGCCCATCTCTGGATGAAATGTTCCTTTGATTTTTCCAATTTTCTTGAGGAGATCTCTAGTCTTTTCCCTACTATTGTTATCCTCTATTTCTTTGCATTGCTCATTAAAGACCTTCTTGTCTCTCCTTGCTATTCTCTGGAATGTTGCATTCAGTTGGGTATACCTTTCCCTTTCTCCCTTGCATTTCACTTCTCTTCTTCCCTCAACTATTTGTAAAGCCTCCTCAGACAACCGCCTTCCTTCTTGCATTTCTCTTTCTTTGTTATGGTTTTGTTCACTGCCTCCTGTACAATACTAGAAACCTCTGTCATATTCTTCAGGCACTCTGTTTAGTAGATCTAAGCCCTTGAATCTATTTGTCACTTCCATTGTATATTCATAGGGATTGATTTAGGTCATACTTGACTAGCCTAGTGGTTTTCCCCTCTTTCTTTAGTTTAAACATGTATTTTGCTATAAGGAGTTTAAGATCTGAACCACAGTCAGCTCCAGGTCTTATTTTTGCTCACTGTATACAACTTTTCCATCTTCAGCTACAAAGAATGCAATCAGTCTGATATCAGAATTGACCATTTGGTGATGTCCTTGTGTAAAGTCATCTCTTATTTTGTTGAAAAGGGTGTTTGCCATGATCAGTGCATTCTCTTAGCAGAATTTGGTTAGCCTTTCGTTTTGTACTCCAAGTCCAAACTTGCCTGTTTCTCCAGGTATCTTTTGACTTCCTACTTTTGCATTCCAACCCCTATGATGAATAGGACATCTTTTTTGGTGTTAGTTCTAGGAGATCTTGTAGGTCTTCATAGAACTGGTAAAGTTTATCTTCTTCAGTATCAGCAGTGGGACATAAACTAGGATTACTATAATGTTGAATGGCTTGCCGTGAAAATAAAATGAGATCATTCTGTCATTTTTGAGGTGACACCTAAGTACTGCATTTTGGACTTGTTTGTTGATTATGAGGGCTATTTCATTTCTTCTATGGGATTCTTACCCATCAAACCTGGGTCTTCTGCATTACAGAAAGATTCTTAACCATCTGAGCCACCAGGTACACCCTTCTTGCCCACAGTAGTAGATATAATGGTCATCTGAATTAAATTCACCCACTCCCATCCATTTTAGTTCACTGATTCCTAAGATGTTGATTTTTACTCTTGTCATCTCCTGCTTGACCACATCCAATTCACCTTGATTTATGTAACTAACATTCCAGGTTCCTATGCAATACTATTCTTTACATTATCAGATTTTACTTTCATCACCAGACATATCCACAACTGAGCATCATTTCTGCTTTGGCCCAGCTGCTTAATTCTTTCTGGAGCTATTAGCATTTGTTGTCTGTTCTTCCCCAATAGCATATTGGACATCTTCTAACCTGGGGGGGAGGGTTATCTTTTGGTGTCATATCTTGTCACCTTTTTACACAGTTCACGAGGTAGTCTTGGCCTAATTTGTTGAGTCCTTAAACTGAAATGAAACATTAGCCAACTTGCCTACTGGCCTTTAAAGAGCAGCTGTTGGGTCACATAGTTGGGAATTCCAGTAGTTGAGAACAGCTGCTTGTGGACAACCAGCCATAAAGCAGGGAGCTCAGTCCTATAACCACAGGGAGGCTGGTTTTGTCATGAATCTAGATAAGCTTAGAATAAGACCCTGAGCCTCAGATGAGGATGAGGATCTCACTGAGACCTTGATTTCAGCCTAGTGAGACCCTAAGCAGAGGTTCCAGTTAAGCTGTGCACAGATTCCTGATCCAGAAAAATTTTAATATAATAAATTTATGTACCTGTAAGCCACTAATTTTGTAGCAACTTGTTGGGAAACAGTAGAAAATTAAGAGAGTGCCATTGCCTAGAAGTAGAGTGCTGTTATGACAAATATCTAAAAATGTAAGAGTCACTTTGAAATCAGGAGTTGGGCGGAAGGTAGAAGAATCTTGAGGAAAGTCATATAGAAAACCTAAATTTCCTAGAATAGGCTGCTAATAGAAATGCGGTTACTGCAGGGGAGGTCTCAGAGGAAGTGAAGAAAATGTCATTGTTAACTGAAGGGAGATGCATCCTTTTTATGCAGAGGCAAAAGCCAATGTTTAGGATGGAATAGGACACTAGAAATTATGATGGGCATATATTCCAGATTATGATTAGCTAAGGACCTTGAATTCATAAAATCCTGATGAGCCTCCTTTGCCAGTAGAAGTGCTATTTTCTCCCTGTCTGAAGAAGTGGTCTACTTTTGTCTGAGACAACTTTAGTTACCTCCCCTGTGGTACTGTTTTTCCTGGGACTTCTGATCTTCATCAAGGTCTAACTCCCCGCAACTCATTCTCTAGATCTATAATTGCACTTAAATTTCAGCAAGGCCAGAGATTAAGATACAGAGTATATCTCATGAGAAGATCTAATGCCTGCACAGTGATTACCAAGATTTTGCAAAGTTCTATAGCTAGAAACCTGAGAAACATGTCCTGGTATTAATTCTAAAGGTGTTAAATCAGATTTAAAAAATATAGTGGAAGAGCAGATTGAATTTATACTCTTTAAATAGATATTTCACATTCAATATTCACATCAACATTCCATAGATGTAAGCATTCACTGCCTTAGTGAAACAGGCTGAGAGAGACTCTAATATTTTGCTTGGTCGATTGATTTGGATCCAAATGTGCATCACACTAAGTGAGAGGGAAATACCAGCACATTTTAGTATGCTGTAGATTAAGGTATTCAAAGCTGAAGGAGATTGGGATGCCTAAATGGATTTATCTGTGCCCCACAGAGGTTATAAAGGATGGTCCTTTTCACATCTAGAAAACACATTTATGAGTGGAACCCTTTCATGCTTGACTAGTTCTGTCATAGCTGTTCTTTAAAGCCAGAAATGACAGTGGAAACTGCTGCCACTGAACTGAGCTTCCAAATTTCATAAAGATAATCAGATCTGGTTGTGACTCTTAATTACGCACTGTCAAAGGCAGTGCACGTGTGTTTACCATAATGGGTGACAGAACCAACACAGAAATCAGACTCATCTAACCTGCAAAATGTTTTTGGCATTGGCTAGAGGAACATTGTATTTCTAAACTGAAATAGATGTTTAGCCTACTAAATTTGTGTAAATAGCATACTGCAAGTTTGGTTAACCAAAGTATTTCAATTACTGTAATATAAAATCACAGCCTCTAAATGAATTCTCAGACTTTAGACAGTTTACTGAACTCTAGTCTCTTGATTAGAGTGGAGACCAGGTCCCCTTAAGGAAGAATCCTTCCATAAACTCCAAAAATGAATGCCCCAAATTTCTCTCTGCCTTTACCCAAATACACTGTAGTCATTTACAAAGTTGGTTATGCATTGGCACAGAGAAAATAATCAGACTTTTAGGGGATTACTGGATTGTGTCTCCAAAAAAGATCTTAATCCTGAAGGCGTGAAATGCCTTTCTGGTCCTCTAGTCAAATTTGAGGTTTATGAAGGTCAAGTGAGCAATGGAGTTTGGGCTTGTTCTTCTTTCACAGAGGACCTAACAAATCCCTGAATACAACTGGTGGTTATTTCTCATAATTTGAAATAATCATTCTTTGCAACTGGTAGAATTTGCACATTGATTAACAGGCCTCTTTAATAAGAAAGGTCAAGTGGAAGCCACTAGAACTGGTTCTGTCTAGCAAAAAAATAATTCAAGATCAATCATGAGGGCATTGCAGAGATAAGTCACAATCGAAAAGACTCAAAAAGTGTAAGAATGGTGATTCATGCTACATTTTCATTCAAGTTGCCTATTTGGGTCATACACAATCCAGATGGATCTTGGAGAATAATAATGGATTATCATCATCTCAATCATATATTGACTCCAATTGCAGCTGCTGCTACAGATGAAGTTCCATAGCTGGAATAAATTAACATATCCCTCAGCCAGCACCTGTTATGTAGCTATTGATCTGGAAAATGACTTTCTCTATATTTGGTTGTAAAGCACATCAAGTGCTTTTCTTTCAGCTGAACGTACTGCTAATATGTCCTCACTGCCCTACCTCATAACTATGTAACTCTTTAATCCTGTCTGCTCTGGAACAACTTTGATTACCTCTCCATTCCAGCAGGGTCATCTATTTTATTGATTTATTGCATTGAGGATATACTGATTGTACCTGCTTTTTAGGAAGTAGCTACTATTTTAGACATCTAGTGAAAACATATACATGGCAAAAGATGGAAAATAAATCCCCTCAAAATTCATTGGTCAAGAAAATGTTGAAAGGTCTCTTCCAAGCTGAAATCCAACTTGGTCCTCAAGCCTCTTCAACCACCAAAAAAGGGACAAAATTCTGTCTCAGATCTTGGAAGTGCTATTTGTGCACTGATTAACTCCAAAAAATTATCATTTTAAGTAGGTCCCAGAATAGAGACTTGAAATATGCCTTGAAAGAGGTTTAGGATATAATGAATGGGCATATAAATTAGCTGATTAGATGGTGTTTGAAGAATTGTGGCAGAATGGTATTATATTGCCTTCTCTCTCTCAACTCACATATATGGACTTTTGGGCAATTTCATATATGTAGCAGCTGATGACCAAAAACTGGGGTAAATTTATAGGTGTTTTTCCATAATACTTGAAAGTACACAAGTGTGTGTGTGTGTGTGTGTGTGTTTAATACTACCTGTAAGTACACAAGGGCAGTACTATATAAGGATTACTCTTGGGTCACTGTAAAGAAAGATAACATCAGATGTTTGTTACCTTTGTAAAGAAATAGAAACTTCAAACATTGTATCTGGTTGTTGATTTTGTGTAGAAAGATAAATAATCAGAAATGTAGATCTTCCTTGATTCATGGACAGTGGTTAACGATTTGGCTTAATTGTGAGGGATTTGAAAAGAACGAAAGGGGGAAATTAAATTGATACAAAAGAGAGCATGGATAAGTGGTGCATGGAAAAAAAGTTCTGAAGGGGCATTGGAAGTGAAGATATGTTTGCTTCATGTGAAAGCTCACCAAAGTGCAAGGAAAATAACAGTAATTAAGTGAACAAGTTGACCCATTGTAAGGATATCAGGAAACCGATCCCTCTAGCTATATTATTCCTTATCCATTGGGCTCATGAGTTAAATGTTCATGGATGCAGTGATGACAATCCACGGGGTCAGCAAACTTGACTGACTCAACAAGAATATTGTGGCTATAGGAACAAATACTCTACCACCTGCCCAAATCAGGGACAATAGTAAGACCCTAAAATAAAATGGCATCATAATCTGCATTTACTGGTCAGCTACTTGGTAAACCAAAGGTAAATCAAATGTTTAATTAAATAATGGAAGGGGCAGCATTTTATTCTCACTGGAATAAAGTTTATACTATATACGAGTTTGTCTTGCTTTTGCAGAATGCTTCTGCCAAAGCCACCATTCACAAACATAAAAAATGCCTTCTTTTCCATCATAGTATTCCACACAGCATTGCTTCTGACCAAGAAATTCCCTCAGAGTAAATGAGGTATAGTGAAGGGCTGATGTTCATCAAATTATGGGCCTTTCCTTGTACCCCATTATCTGGAAAAGTGGTCTTGGGTGATGGTATGACCATTAGATGATTCATAGCTGCCATATATTGGACAATAACAGCTCTACAGAAAAGAAGATAATGTTTTTTAATTTTTAAAATTTAGAAATAAAAGGACTTTCCTGGTGGTACAGTGAATATAAACCTGCCAGCCAATGCTGGGGGCACAGATTCGATCCCTGGTCCAGGAAGATCCCACATGCCACAGAACAGCTAAGCCCGTGCATCACAGCTACGGAGCCTGTGCCCCATAAGAGAAGCCACCACAAGAAGAAGCCTGCGCACCTCAATGAAGAGTAGCCCCGCTCACCACAATTAGAGAAGGCCTGCACACAGCCACAAAGACCCAGAGAAACCAAAAATAAGTAATAAACTTTAAAAATTAAGAAATTAAAAAAAAAATCTAGATTAAGGATTTTCTGGGAGGGGCTTCCCTGGTGGCTCATTGGTAAAGAATCCACCTGCCAATGCAAGAGACAGGGTTTGATCCCTGATCCAGGAAGATCCCCCAGGCCTCAGAGCAGCTAAGCCCATGTGCCACAACTAGGGAGCCTGTGCTCCAAAACCTGGGAGCTGCAACCGCTGAGTCCTGTGTGCCTAGATCCTGTTCACGTAGGGCCTGTGCTTTGCAACAAGAGAAGTCAGTGCAATGAGAAGCCCGTGCACCACCACTGGAGAGTGGTCCCCTCTTGTCACAACTAGAGAAAATCCCACACAGCAATGAAGACCTAGCACATCCAATAAATAATTTTTTGTAAAGAATTTTCTGGGAATTCCCTAGTGGTCCAGTGGTTAGGACTCCGTGCTTTCACTGTTGAGGACACATATTTGATCCCTGGTTAGGGAACTAAGATCCCACAAGCCATACCAATTTTTTTTTTTTTTAATGTGATAAAAAGAAGAATTTTCTATAAGTTCCATAGATAATTATAAGATGGTATATTAGTCAGGATTTCCAGAGAACCAGAAACATTATAAACATTATTGTACACACACACACATAAAGAGATTTATTACAAGGAATCGGTTCATGTGAATATGGCCGTTGAGAAATTTGACAATTCGCTGTTTGCGAGTTAGAGACCCAGGAAAGCTGGAGGTATAATTTTCGTTCAAAACAGAAGGCCTGAGCACCAGAAGAACCAAAGTGCAAGTCCAGCCTGAGTCTGAAGGCCCGAGAACAAGAGGTGCTGAGGATGTAAGTCCCAGTCCAAGGGCAGAGGAGGACTGATGTTCCAATTCATTCAGTCGGGCAGAGAGAGTGAATTCTCTCTTCCTCTCTCTACCTCTTTGTTTTCTTTGGGCCCTGGATGGACTGGATGATGCTCACTCACTTTAACAAGGGCAGACTCTTTACAGAGTCTACCAATTATGCTGATCTCAACCAGGAACATCCTGACAGACACACCCAGAAATAGTTTAACCAATTATCTGGGCACCTCATTAGTTGGCAAGCTGACCCATAAAATTCACCATCACAGATGGGAATAGAACTCAGTAATATTGGTATCCAAAACACATTCTCTTCCTTGTTTACTATACCCCTTCTCTTATAACTGAGATTACAATTACATTGTCTACTAGGTACCTGTGTACTTCTATAAAAAAACTTACGGAACTTATTGTTAATTACACCCTCTTTCCAAGTCAAACTAAAATAGCCTCTATTCCTTTTTCCCCCTTTCCACGGGAACAGAATTTGAAATACTTATAAGAACATCTGTTTTAAACAAAGATGTATTTCAGCATTTCCTCCTTATCCTCTTGGAAACATTGCAAGTCCAAAATTACTTTTTTTCCTTAATTTTTAAGAATTCAAAAATTCCATTTTTAGAGACTTTTGGAGATAAATATAATCCCCAAACTCAAAAATACATGTCAGGGCTGCCAAAAGCAGCTGAGAGTGAGCAGAAGTTATCTAAATAAAAGTGAAGACAAGAAGCACAGTAAATGATGAGAGAACTATCCTTGACATCACTCAAAAAACTACAGGTCAAGAAAATCTACAGCTGAAATGCTCATTCTGAAGTCCAAAGCACGTAGGGAAAAAGTAACTACTTTCCTCCAAAGAAGCAAAGGACGTATAGCTACACAAATAATTATATAGATGGGCCATATTTATAGGATCCAGCTTGTCTTTCTAGCAGCAAATAGTTTCCTAATCTTTATGTGAGCACAGTTGCCTAGATAAAGATGAGCATTCCTTTAGTCACTCTGCCTGCCCACATGAATACATACTGACTAATAAGATGTAAGCTGAACTTCCTGAAAACATTCAAAGATGATTCAAATGTTCCATTTGCTCCCATCCTCCCCTTCTAACCCCATGCCTGCAATTCAAATGTTATGCCAGAGTGTGAGAGAAGATAGGAAAAGTTTTATATAAGATAAATAAGCTTCTCTCTTATTGAAGCCAATATTGTTTTGGATTTTCTTTTGAATGGCAGATAAAACTAATCAAAATAATTCTTCACAAATACACATGGGTTCAAATTTTATATAATGATATCTCCTAGATAAAATTAAAAAGTAACAATTCTAACCATTTATGGCAATTCTAACCAATAACATGGAAAATTGCTTTAAAAAAAAAAAGAACAATTCTCAATTAAATGGTTGTTATTGTCTCATACAGAAATCCAAGATGTGGTATCTTCATAAAGAAGTAGAATGTAGATTTATACATTTAACCCAGTGTTTTCAATAATTTCGTTGTCTAGGTCAACATTGGTTTCTATAGAATTGGAATATTGTCTGGAATAATGAGTATGGGTCATCTCTCCATTTGTGAGTTCAATCATATGATACATTTGCTTTTCAAATAAAAAGCAAAGAAGAAGTGAACAATGAAATCCACTATTTGGTGGATCTGAAGGTTGTTGGCCGCTAAGAATAAACAGAGTAAATAATTAAATTGAAGTAGGCTTACTTAGCAGAATGTTATGCATATGTGCATAACTTATATCGTTGATCAACAAAAGTTAAAAGTGCAAAGAATTATAGAGTTAGAAAATATATGTATATCTACATATATAGAGGTATTTTGCTTTGTTTGTTACCTTGTAGAAACAACTGCTCCATATCATCTAGAAACAGGGCCATCTTCTCTGCTTTACCATGTTGAGTTTATTTATCTATGCATTTTTTTTCATTTATTTTTATTAGTTGGAGGCTAATTACTTTACAATATTGTAATGGTTTTTGTCATACATTGACATGATCAGCCATGGATTTACATGTATTCCCCATCCCGATCCCCCCTCCCACCTCCCTCTCCACCCGATTCCTCTGGGGCTTCCCAGTGCACCAGCCCTGAGCACTTGTCTCATGCATCCAGCCTGGGCTGGTGATCTGTTTCACCCTTGATAACATACATGTTTCGATGCTGTTCTCTCGAAACATCCCACCCTTGCCTTCTCCCACAGAGTTAAATGGCAGAGGCTCACTCTGTGTGTATGTGCATGTGTGTGCCTGCCTTCCTTGCATAAAAGAGAACACGAAAACCTTTAAACAGCATCTAAGCCTTCAGTTTTGTAGACATCTATTCAAACTTTTTTGCATCACTGGAATATTACTCCTTTTCTATGATCACAAATTGTTCTTAAATTCTAGATTTTATTCCAAATTATATATCCTGCTTTAATCCCTGATGCTCAGATAAGGATCATGCCTCTCTCATACGTAGTATTGCTCCCTGTGACTATCACTCTTATTATCATTATCATAACCAGACTTGAATTTTCTTTCTTCAGGAAAACGTATTTGACATTTCACTGATATGACAAATGTTATACACAATTCCAGGAGTAGCACATCAATGACAAGGGTTCTCACTTTCTAGATTTAAAACTGATACTGCAAATGAGTTATTACATATCTGTTCAACTTATTAAAATTGTATGCCTATTCTTGGGGTGTTTCTGTCACAGCTGAGAAATTATCCCTTCTGTATTTATATCAGTGTAGATTTATATCCCAAATGATAGGTATTTTGTAAAGCATATTACAACTAGTTTTAGGAAAAATATAAATGATGTAATAAGCATATGTGCTGATTAAAATATTTTGAAAAATACTGATCAGCAGACAAAATATTAACAGATATTTCCATTTCAATAGAAGAAAAGCTCCCCTACCCATTATTTTCTGATACAAAGTAGAAGAAATAAATCTTAAAGGTAGGCTTCTTGGGAAAACCATGAGGGTCTGAGCTTTACATGAAGGGATAAAGTGGTAAAGGCCTTGACCCCAATGGCGAGGACTTTCTATGACTGCCAGGTTAGGGGGCTCTGAGACTGTGCCAACAGATTAATCAGAATTATAAATGTTCTCAATTGGAAGATATCTTTGAAGCCATTTTTTTCAACCTCCTATACAATGCATGAATTCCTTTTTAAGCATTTGGAATCCAGATAGAAGAAAATTCAGGCAAATTCTCAGATAAAAACCCAAATACCTAATAGTTATGTTGAAATTTTAAAAGAATATTTCCTAAGAATCTGGAGAGAAGACAGATAACAGAAGTCCCTAGAATGCAGACTTGCTTACTGCACATCGGGACAGTGTCACAGCCAGTGTCACAGAACTGAGATATTAGAGCAGAATTCACAGTGAACACTGAAGTGTCAGGAGGCAGGCAGAGGAGATTCAAATTAAAATAAGACCACATCTGTGTAACCAGGGACCACTTCACTGACAAGTCTCAAGCAGCAGCTGATTTAGAAAATGTATGACAGAAACATGAAGGAAAGTGCCATAAAGACAAAAATCCATTAGCAATGATATTGGGCAGCAAATTTGCATTCTCGTGGTGCTTGCTGTAAGGCTACATAGTAAGCTTCTTGATGATGTTAAATTATGGTTAAATTAAAATTGCAAATAAACACGAAAATATAAGTGATTTATTTGATTTGGGTTAAAAGTGTGTTGTAATCTTGGAGAAGCAAGAATTTCTTTTTTCAGTGGACCCTAATAAAGTCATCTGAAGAATACAAAAGAGGTGAGTTCACCCTCTTCCTTAAATGGTCTGAATAGTAGAAGAAGCAAGCCACAAGGTTAATGTAAAATACATGTCTGATTAGGTCTTTTATCACACTTTCAAATGTCATTTTTGTAAACTCTTTCTCTCTTGACATTTGGCAAGGAGAGAATATGTCATATTTCACTAAAAATATCAAACATATATATTGCAGTAACAAATACTAAGATGGTATAAATATGCTTTAACTCTTCCACAGATTTAACTTTATAGAATGGATAACTAGGTAGTAGAATCTCTAGCACACTTATTCTTTATCCCCAAAGCATTTAAAATAATTTTACAGTGTGGGTACAGGACAAACATCAGTCACTTGATAGAAAAAATAATTATCGCGGTTGTATAACTTCTTACAAGTACATTATATTTGTAATTTCATTATATTCTAATATAGCAAAATGACTCATTAAAATTTTAATTAGTAATTGTTTTCCATGTTTATTAGACATTTTCCTCTTATCTTTGATTCCAAAGGAAGAAACAGGCCTTTTACAAACCCTTGCCTAAAAATGTTTGGAAGACAGGGAGGGGAAGCTACTAGAAACAAGCCTCATTTTTGTGGTAATGTGAAAGCCCATGCTTCTTTGTGGAACTTTGCTGTGTGTCCCATTGAGGAAGTGCCTTTTATTATTTCACTGTTAGTAAATTCACTCAAAACAACTCATTATGCTTGTCAAGCTATGTAGTGTTACAAAACATGTTCCTGTTAAATACTTGCAAAGTTTTTAGCAAATTTTACTGCATGGGGTGGTTTCAAGAATCTGTGAATACTTTTGAGATTTTAGTTCAGTTTAGTTTTAATATTAATGTGTTTTTTAAAAAAATCTCAGGCCTTTGTTTCAGTCAATTAGCAGAGACTCTGAGGGGTAGCTGAACTGAATGCCAGTCTGTATTTGTTCATATTTCAGACACTGAACATCATCTCATGCTTTTTCAATGTACACAAACTAGACATCGGGTTGATTTTGTTACAGTTCTGGAGCAGGATTCAAAATGTGTTAAAATTGAGAAAATCTCATGATTTATAAAGCATTGACATTCAACATTCATCAACATTTTAAAATAAGAACTCACAAGAAATGCATTTCTAAAAGACATGATAAGTCCAAAGTCTAGGAAAAATTCAGTGTATACTGTATTTTGTTAACAGTAGAATGGGTGTGGAAAAACTGCTGTAGGCAAAGAGAAAAGAAATTAAAATTAAACTAAACTGTAAGTCTGAGATGACCAATTGTAATTCAGGATGAAGATTCAAAAGCTTTTAAAACCATTATTTTCTACATAAGCTGTCATTTTTTACAAATATTAAGCTTCAAAAACGTACTATTTTGTAGATAGGTAAGTTGTATAATTTAATGACCTAGCCACCTGGTAAATTGTCTTTCAGCCATTTAAATTCTATTATATATTTTCACCAGATCTTTGGCCACCCAGCATTTGGGTATAAGTGGTTTACCCTTATACATCCTGAGTATAAGTGGTTTACCTAACATGGAGCATACCTTCTTGTTACCAAAGGAGGCTGGATACTGGGAGGGTTTCCATTCTCTCAAGAAGAACCCAAAATTTGCACACTCATATTTAGCTTTTAAGGGAGCAGTATCATGGGTAGATGAAATATAAGACTTCTCTGGAGCTTTGGTAGGCTGCAAAAACCCCAGGATCTCCATAGGAATATAAAAGTGTTATGGCAATAAAAAGAAATAGAGGAGAGAGAGAGAGAGAGAGATAAAGAGAAGGCAGGAAAGGAGAAAGGGAGGAAGGAAGGAAGGGAAGATGGAAATTGATAACTGAAACCAGATTAATAGGAATTTGAAATTAGATTTGCATTTTTTCAAGCACTGTTGACCAAAATGCCATTACTTCTGCTTACCTGATTTGTATATTTTACAACTGATCTCCATATAGTTGGAACATAAAATGGCAGGAATTCTAAATGATAGCCCACCAATACTTGACAATGAAGTCTAAATAAAAGGAGACCTTCAGTAGAAAGAAATGTTGCACCTTATTACTTACAACTGTAATTTGGTTAGTTTAATTTTTTAAGAGTACTTCCCAATTTGTCTCACTATGTATTATGATGGAAGGTAAAATTCTGATATTTAAAGACTAAAATTTCTTTAATAAGACTGTAAGTATTATTATCTATTAAATACTATGAAATCCTTGCTTGTTTTATTTATTTATTTATTTATTTTTGGCTGTGCTGAGTCTTTGTTGCACAGGCTTTCCCTAGTTGCAGCGAGCAGGGGCTCCTCTCCAGTTGCAGTGGTCGGGCTTCTCGTTGTGGTAGCTTCTCTTGTTGCAGAGCAGGGGCATGGCGGCTTGAGTAGTTGAGGCACATGGGCTCAGTAGTTGTGGCTCGAGGGCTGGCTCAGTAGTTGTGAGGCACAGGACTTGGTTGCTTTCCTTCATGTGAAATCTTCCCAGACCAGGGGTCAAAACCATGTCTCTTGCATTGGTAGGCATATTCTTCACCACTGAGCCACCAGGGAAGTCCCCTTTCCTCATCTTAATATTTTAAGATCTAGAGTTAATAACCTTTAAGTGGTAGACAGTTTAATGTTAATGATTAGTAGTAATTAGTAACTTTGTTGAATATGGCAACGTTGGAAGGTTGATACTGGGAAAGATAAGACAGATGACAAACCATAAAAGAACCAAGGTCTGGTCATGAAGCATGGTTATAGCACATATCATACGGCAATTCTTTCATATTTCAATGATACTTGAACCCTCTATGAACACTCTGATTTAAATCAAGGTGTTAGCATTGGCAGAGTTCTAGCATAATCTTCTGGTCAACAGAACTTGTTAGCATTCTATTTATTTCCAAGTATTGATATATCTGTTCTAAGGGTATTGTACAGGGCTTTGGGGGTATGAGTGTAAAACTGGAGAAATAGGCCATTGTTGCCATTTAATCTTAATTCACAGCAATAAATTCCTGAGATTGACTGCTGAATGCTATTTATCCATAATCATGGTGAAAAAATTTTCCATTACCTTAAATTTCTGATCTACTCAGTCTTTCTAGAAAAAATATATACCTAGTGTATACAAAATGCCATACCCAACTTCCCTAAATTTTCCAATGTCATCCAAAAATTAAACTCCATGAAAACAGAGCTACATCTACTTTTCTTGATTTTATATCTCATTGACTTACCTGTTTTCTAACAAGGAGCTCAGAAGATACTGAATTAATATTTATTAAGATTATTTCACCCAACAAGTATATACTTAGCAAATATGGATGAGGATTTCTTATAGTCTTATAGAGTATCTTGACTTTCTTTTTGTATTTTTGCCTCCATGATAGGTAAGCAATAGAATTTTAATGTTCTGGGCCTCCAATAGCAAGTGTGTCTTCACTAGATGTGGTGTCTTTACTGGGTCCCTCCTCTGTTTATATTGGGGTTGTTGCTAAGGCTTGTCCAACTCTGTGACCCTGTGGACTGCAATGCACCAGGCTTCCCTGTCCCTCAGTATTTCCTGGAGTTTGCTCAAATTCATGGCCATTGAGTCAGTGATGCCATCCAACCATCTCATCCTCTGCTGCCTCCTTCTCCTTTTGTCTTCTGTCTTTCCCAGCATCAGGGTCTTTTCCAATGAGTTGGCCCTTTGCCTCAGAAGGCCTAAGTAATGGAGCTTCAGCATCAGTCCTTCCAATGAATATTCAGGGTTTATTGCCATTAGGATTGACGATGGTTTGTTTAGGACTGATCTCCTTGTGGTCCAAGGGACTCTCAAGAGTCTTCTCAAACACCACAGTTAAAAAGCATCAATTCTTTGGTGCTTAGCCTTCTTTATGGTCCAACTCTCACATCTGTACATGACTACTGGAGGAGAGTGCTATTTACTCTGCTTGAGAATAGTTATTTTCTTATGACCTATGAATTCTGAAACTTGTTTCCTTCTATTTTTCACCATCAAAATTCCAATAGATGCCTCTTTTTTCAGGGTCACCACCATCTCCCTAGAATACGTACCTTTCTAAAACTGTCATCTCTGTTTCCACACAGTTTTATCCATTTTCTTTCTATTGAATGAAGGTTACTGATATAATGCAAAAAAAAAAAAAAAATCTGTTCCAATATTTCCCTATTTAAGATAGGATATTGAGATGATTAACAAAGTCAACATAAAATTTTGGAAAGGTAACATTTTGGCAATGATGTATAGTAAAAAGAACAAAAGAGTATTATCATAATAATAATACAATTAGTAGCTAATTTTTTTAAGGGTAAGAATAAAAAGGAAATATCAAATATATTTGCTAGTCTCATATAATGATGGATGACTAAAACGTAGCGCCAAGTATTTATAGACTTCGTGAATATAGAAATGCCTTCAGTTCAGTTCAGTTCAGTCACTCAGTCATTTCCGACTCTTTGTGATCCCATGAATTGCAGCAGGCCAGGCCTCCCTGTCCATCACCAACTTCCGGAGTTCACCCAAACTTATGCCCATCAAGTCGGTGATGCCATCCAGCCATCTCATCCTCTGTCATTCCCTTCTCCTCCTGCTCCCAATCCCTCCCAGCATCAGGGTCTCTTCCAATGAGTCAGTTCTTCGCATGAGGTGGCCAGAGTATTGGAGTTTCAGCTTCAACATCAGTCCTTCCAATGAACACCCAGGACTGATCTCCTTCAGGATGGACTGGTTCTATCTCCTTGCAGTCCAAGGGACTCTCAAGAGTCTTCTTCAACACCACAGTTCAAAAGCATCAGTTCTTCAGCGCTCAGCTTTCTTCATAGTCCAACTCTCACATCCATACATGACCACTGAAAAAACCATAGCCTTGACCAGATGGACATTTGTTGGCAAAGTAATATCTCTGCTTTTTAATATGCTCTCTAGGTTGGTCTTAACTTTCCTTCCAAGGAGTAAGCATCTTTTAATTTCATGGCTGCTATCACCATCTGCAGTGATTTTGGAGCCCCCAAAAATAAAGTCTGACATTGTTTCCACTGTTTCCCCATCTATTTCCCTTGAAGTGATGGGACCAGATGCCATGATCTTAGTTTTCTGAATGTTGAGCTTTAAGCCAACTTGTTCACTCTCCTCTTTCACTTTCATCAATGCATTAAATACATGTAAATAACTCTACAGGTTTCATTCTGCATGATAAGTTACCCATAAGCCAGTGGCCTCTACAGGATGCTACTAAGATGTTTAGTGTTACAAGAAGAGAAACTTAAAACATGGTGAAGTGGTACAAAGAATAGCTAGTGTCATAAAATATAATTTCTAGCAATAAGAAGATTTTGCGTGGATCACAAAAAACTGGAAAATTCTTAAAGAGATGGCAGTACCACACCACCTTACCTGTCTCTTGAGAAACCTGTATGCAGGTTAAGAAGCAACAGAACTGAACATTGAACAAAAAGACTGGTTCAAAATTGGAAAAGGAGTACTTCAAGGCTGTATACTGTCACCCTGCTTATTTAACTTACATGCAGAGTACATCATGTGAAATGCCAGGCTTGATGCATGAAGATGAAATTAATATTGCTGGGAGAAATATCAGCAACCTCAGATATGCAGAAGATACCACTCTAATGGCAGAAAGTGAAGAGCAACTAAAGAACTCTTGATGAGGGTGAAAGTAGAGCATGGAAAAGCTGACTTGAACTCAACATTAAGAACACAAAGATCATGGCATCCAGTCCTATTACTTCATGGCAAATAGATGGGGGAAGAATTGGAAGTAGTGACAGATTTTATTTGGGGGGGCTCCAGAATCACTGCAGACAGTGACTGCAGCAAGGAAAGTAAAAGATGCTTCTTCCTTGGAAGGAAAGCTATGACAAACTTAGACAGCATATTAAAAAGGAGAAATATCACTTTGCTGACAGAAGTCTGTATACTCAAAGCTCTGGTTTATCCATTAGTCATGTATGGATGTGAGAGTTGGACCATAAAGAAGACTGAACACCGAAGAATTGATGCTTTTGGATTGTGGTGCTGGAAAAGAGTGGAGAGTCTTTTGGACAGCAAGGACATCTAATCAAGCAATCCTAAAGGAAATCAACTCTGAATATTCATTGGAAGGACAGATTCTGAAGCTCCAATATTTTGAACACCTGATGCAAAGAGTGAACTCATTGGAAAAGACCCTGATGCTGGGAAAGACTAAAGGCAAAAGAAGAAGAGGGCAGCAGAGAATGAGATGGTTACTTAGTATCACTGATTCAATGGACATGAATTTGAGCAAACTTCGGGAGATAGTGGAGGACAGAGTGGCCTGCTGTGCTGCAGTCCCTGGGGTCACAAATAGTTGGACATAACTTAGCAACTGAGGAACAACAACAAAATGAGAAATATACAAATTCCAAAAGACTAGTAAGACTGCACATAAACTATTGAATTTGAGTTGAAATATCTAATTATCTATGAAATATAAAGAAACTGAAGACAGTTCAGACATAATCTCTAAACATAATAGTGAATAAATAATATTGAAAGAAGATAAACTCATTTCAAATATAAAATTTGATTAGTGACTTTTCATAGTAATAATTTAAAAGTGTGTCTTGATTTCCAAATAAAAGCTAACATTGAAAATATGAATAACTGAAGATAACATTTATAGGATGGGGTAATTAAGTAAATAAAATTAAAATTACTAATGAAACATTGAGGGATACATAAAAAAAGGCTGAACATATTATAAAATAGTTTTCATTAGCATTCCATTTTTATTTTAAAATATATTTGTGAGAGTACATTTATGAGTATTCTGCAGAAAAATAATTAGAAGTTACTTTCTCAGATGTAAGTGTAAATGGCCAATTATAAAATATAATATGACAAGCAGCTTCAGCTAATTGCAACAGCGTAACTGAGTATTCTCAACTCCACAATACCAACATTCTTCCATGTGACATTTACAAAACATCACAAACATAAGGGAATGTGGAAGGATAAACACAAAAGAATCCCAACAATTGATGAACTTTTCGAAGCCACATATAAGTCCATAATAAGTTTTATTAGTAATAGAAATACTTGAATGAGTAGATACTCAAATCACAGGCACAAATCAATGTATTACAAGTAAGTTTTGACACTTGTAATTTTTTCAATAAGTTTTTATTTTAAAAATTGCTAACTATAAAAATTTTCTCCCATAAATATTTACTTTAAAATCAGTATCTCCATTTGACAGATGAGGCAATTATGTATTTCTCATATAAAGTTGATCAATTTTACCTATTTAACAAAACTAAAAATGTAGGACTTTTTCATTTTATACCTAATATTGTTTACTATATAAAAAAATAATCCATTTTGCAATCTAGAATGAGTTTATGCGCATTGAAATCAACTTTCAAATATTGTTGCAAATTTTATTTAGACATCAAAAGCAAAAGATAAAATAAATCAAAGTAACTTTTATCAAAATTATGGTTTTCTGAGACGGATTTCCACGTCATTGGTTGTCAGCCAAGGCAGTTTGTATCCCTTGCAGAATTCGATTGGCAGGATCTGAGACATTTTCAGTTGCCAAAGACTGGGGAGTGAACGTGGGTAAGCTATTTTAATCTAGTATGTGGATGCTAGAGACACTGCTAGTCACTCTGGGATGCATGAAGAGACCTTTTCAACAGTTACCCAACCCAGATGGGAATAGTCCTAGGACAGGGAGACACTGCTTCTAAGTGGTTTTGAGATTAATAGCTATTTATAAAACATAAATTAGGAAGTCAGCTGCTTTATTTTCTCTCAAAGCAGTAAAGAATCCAGGGGTGGTGACCAAATTATTAACACTTCCATGAACAGATTTTGATTCCTTTGCCTCTCTAACCATCAATCATATTTTAACACTTGCTGAAGAAATAACATTTAAAAATTGAACGAAACCTGAAAGGTCTTATTCACAGAACATAGTTTGAATCCAACCATTAAAAATTTATCTTGCACCCTTTATGCAGAATTGCACACTCAGATACACAGATTAAGAAAAGATATTATACAACATTTATATAACCCCTTAAAAGTTGCTACATTACTCCAGGTGGCCTCATCATACTGCTGAGTCCAATGTGTTGGTTGTGTCTAACAATAATCCCTCTTGCTGAGCTTCAGACATGTTCGCAATGTTGGTCAGCGTTTAGAGACATTCAGTATACTGCTCAGAGTATAGTAAATATGCAGTCAATTCTATTGAGTAGACAATAAACACCTTGAGAATCTAAATAAGACTGCCTAGTTCACCAGTGTGTCCAAATGCCTAATATAATATTCAACACATTTGAATCTCAATAAATATTTATTAAATGAATGGATGAAAGAAAGCATTCTTGATTCATTTTCAATTCTATATACTATCTCTGCTTTTCTCTCAAAAGATATAAAGTTACATTTTACATATTTTGAAAATTAAATGCTATTTTAATATAATATAGTTGAATATATTGATCAAATGTATCCAAATGACTTTAATTCTTTAGTGACACAATGTAAAAATATAGTAACAAAATTAATGAACTGGAAAGTAGATTATAGTGGAGTAGCCTGTGGTGGATAGTGAGAGGTTGAAGGAAATTCTGTCAAGGTTTTGTGTTGCAAACTGCAGAACTGAAGTTGTTTGTTTGAACATTTCTTTTATTATTGAGAAAAAATATTTAAATTTCTCAAAATCCACTTGGAACAGATTTTTAAATTTGTTTACAAAATGGAAATAGGTTCAAATAGGATTTAAAAGTACCCAAATTTGGATATTACTAGATCTGTTTACAAGAGTAGGGGCAACTATAAATCAGAAGCTTTTATTTTCATCTCCATATCTTGTATTCTTAACAATACAACTATAGTAAGCAGTATTGCATGTTTAATTTTACCTAGAACTGTGATCAAAAGAATTTATAAAAAATAAGTTTAGAATCTAAGTAAATGCTATAATAATTCAGTTAATATTGGAAAATATAAATTTTATTTTACTTTTAGATGCCATTTTCATGCTCTTTCAGCAATTTTCAGTTATTATAAGTAAATACTAAAAGTTGGTAGGTAGGAATTTATTCTTGTTTCAATTAGTTACTGGACTGATGACCTTGGATTTAGATATGAATTCATTACTTAATAGTTTACTGAAAATAATAGATGTTTTCTACCTTATATTACAGTATGTTTGTGCAAAACTAATGTAATTATGTGAATGACTTTTGAAAACCATAGATATAAAATTTTCAATGTCTATTTGTGTTCTCTATAAGAATGTACAAATTCACTTTCAAGATACTCTCAGAAGAATGTACCACGTTTGTTGAAATTTTCTTTATATGGCTCTGTAATCTCACTCTTTTTTTTTCACTTAGCAGTGGTAAATTAGAATGGAAGAACTATGCTCTGTGCAAAGTCTACTTTATAAATGTAGTATTTTCAACCAATCTTTCCAACTACACCATACTTATTTCATATCATGCAATAAGATTTTGAAATTTTCTGCAATCCCATTAAGCATTGTAATATATTTCCTTCCTGATTTATGCAAGTAATAGGATGAAAATTATTTTACCACAGATGCTACATTTTGGAAAGAAATTGTCTGTGTTTAGAAGACTAACTTGATGTGAAACTTAAAAGCACTGAGTCCATTTTTTTTTTTTTTTTTTTACTAACTCAAAGATAAATATCTCTGTGCAAACACAAAATACCCAGACATTTAAGAACAGTAGATAGCTAAGAATCAAGTCATAAATGGATGTTTAAGTGGAAGTTGCAGTAGAGATTTACTGCTATAAATGGTTTCCCTAATTACATGCAATAAAGTTTACTGTGTGACTGTTCCAAACTTTTATTCACAGTCTGTCTTTACCTACCCCAAGAAGATACACTATTTATAGGCATCTAGGAAGGCAAAATGCCCCTATTCACAATTACAAGTTATTTTATATATTAAAATATGTATTGACTTGTGATGATGTCTTCATCTTCATCAAGTGGCAGAATAAAAAATGCAAGTATGTGGCTCAGCTGGTAAAGAATCTGCCTGCAATGCAGAAGACCTGGTTTGATTCCTGGGTGGGGATGATCCCCTAGAGAGGAGAATGGCAACCCACTCCAGTATTCTTGCCTGGAGAATCCGATGGACAGAAGAGCCTGGCGGGCTATAGTCCATGCGGTCACAGAGACTTGGATACTACTGAGCAACTAAGCGTGCACACACACTTGGTTTGCTCCATTTGGGTTGAAATCAGTTTCTATCCGAAAGTGCTTATAAGAAAAACTAGTAAACAATTTTACTAGGATCTGTTTTTGTTTGTTTGTTTTCTAATTTTCACCCAATTTGTCACAATGAAGGTAGATTAGGCAGCAGTGATTTAAATTTGGGGTAATGGTTTCCCAGGTGACTCAGAGATAAAGAATCCACCTGCCAATGCAGGAGATGCAGGAGATGCTGGTTGGATCCTTGGGTTGGGAAGATCCTCTGGAGAAGGAAATGGCAACCCACTCTATTATTCTTGCCTGGAAAATTCCATGGACAGAGGAATGGGTTCTGGGAAATATTTTAAAGATTGAATTTTTCTCCAAATTCTGAATGTCTTTGAAACCTGAGAAATGCTTTTGTTTTTCAGTTCTGTTCTTTGAAGGGACATGTCCTTTTGTAATCTGAAATGTCTGGTATTCAGTTTTTTTTCAGTGAATAATTCAGGGTACTCATTAAAATGCAATTCAGATCCCATTATTGCTCTGCTCAAGCTTTCCAGTGCTTCCCATCTCTATCAGATAATCCCATGTCTCTTATACAGAATGCAAGAACTACAGTGTCGCAGTCTCTCTGACCTTGTCTCACACTGCTCTGCCCCTTTCTCAATGGGCTGCAAATAAATTCTGTCAAAGTCCTGTTGGGATTTTCACTCATTCACCTTGTCTAAACACTCTTCTTCCAAATATCCCCATGGAAACTATAAAGGGACACTTGAAAACATGAATAACTTAATATGCATTTTATTTTTCAAGTATATTTTGAACTTTGGGAAGGCTTCAATTAAAAACTATTTTAATTGCAAGTGATTCATTGAAAGGGTATTACATTTTCTAAAAGAAAGTTGATATTTTAAATATCTTAATGTGAATATTTTGATATCTTAGAAACATGCCCTTTAGCATGTATTTTGAATAAATGCTCAAAAATATGTAGAGGTAATTAAAAAGCATGTTTTAACATTTCTAAGTAACTGGTTACATTTCATACAATCAGATAATGTACTTTTAAAAAATTTATCAGAAATAATAAAATCTAAAGGACAATTCCAAGGTAAACATCAACAGTATTTAGTGATTTTTAGAAGAGATGTTCCTTGAACTTAACAACAAGATACTGCTTTTTTCATTTTGACTACTTCTCATACAAGTCACATTTGCTATACTTCTATTTTAAAAAGCACGTTACTTTCAACCTACTAAGCTAATATAAAGAGGCAGCATTTCTTCTCAGAAGAAAAAGTCTATATTTTACTGCAATTGCATCTTTTTCATGCCTCATTTATTAATAAATTGAAAACAGTAGATAAGTCAATTAAACATCCAGAAATACATCTCAACAAATAAATTGAAAAATATACTTTTTGATCATTCAAGTGTATCAGCCTACTCAGGTATATCAGGGATATGAAAATAGCTGGATAAATTACTAGCATTTTTTATTTTTGTGGATTTACAGGGCTTTACAGACTATTCTTCAAAGAAATGAACTGTACAAGCAAAAAAGTTTGTTAGTTTTAAATTTCTTTCTCATTAAATGCCAGAAATTGGATATATTTATTGTTATACCAAGGAAATACTATACTATCTCAGAAATAATTTTGACCAGCAGCAATCACATAATTCCTGTTACATAGAGAAAAATTTGATATAATGTACATATTGAAAGTGATTTATTTCTTATGTACAGCTTATGACAGAAAGCTGAAATAGAAAATATAACTAATAAGCAATACTTTGGGCGAATTTTGTATATGTAATGTGCTTCTATTTATCAATATTTAAAAAGAATAAGTAATTTGATCAATTATTCATCTAGCTTCTTGTTCAGAAAGTTGTAGCATAGGCCAGATTATTTCTAATGTCCATGCATGTATTTTATAGATATCATTATGCCAGAAAACAACTTTTTGGTATTGATTTGAATATCCAGTAAAATATTTTGAGTCAAAGGCATAACTTTGGGGTTTTTAAATCTTTTTATTTTGGAAATGATTTTACATTTCAGAATCACTATAAATCTTTTGCTAAGATTCTGCTATATGAATAAGCCGCAGCTACAAGGAACTTCCACTGAATTCAGTGAAAAAATAACAGGGCCTGGTAGCAAACAGACCTGGGTCTGAATGTCAAATCTGCCATTTCTATAATTGAAAATAAGGTAGGTTGCTTAACTTCTAAGTGTTTCATTTTGTATCATTAAGAAAGGGATGGATACCTGCCTTATAGGATTGCTGTAGTTTGTGTAAAGAGCCTGACACATGGTATGTGAATATTAGGTTAAAACTACATGAATTTTTTATATTTAAGGTATAGTTAATGTACAATAATATTATGTTAGTTTCAGATGTACAACAGAGTGATTGGACATTACATATATTACCAAATGATAAGTCTGGCAAAGGTATGTCACCATATGCAATTATTATAGTATATGACATTTTTTTTTTTATTAGTTGGAGGCTAATTACTTCACAACATTTCAGTGGGTTTTGTCATACATTGACATGAATCAGCCATAGAGTTACACGTATTCCCCATCCCGATCCCCCCTCCCACCTCCCTCTCCACCCGATTCCTCTGGGTCTTCCCAGTGCACCAGGCCCGAGCACTTGTCTCATGCATCCCACCTGGGCTGGTGATCTGTTTCACCATAGATAATATACATGCTGTTCTCTCGAAACATCCCACCCTCACCTTCTCCCACAGAGATACAGGGTGAAGTAAGCCAGAAAGATAGAGAACATTACAGCATACTAACACATATATATGGAATTTAGAAAGATGGTAATGATAACCCTATATGCAAAACAGAAAAAGAGACACAGAAGTACAGACATTTATTTTATAACTGGAAGTTTGTAGCTCTTAATACCCTTCACCAGTTTTGCTCATTCTTTCACACCTCTCCCCACTGGACCACTTGTTTGTTCTCTGTACCTAAGATATTTTTTCCATTATGTTTGTTTGCTTATTTTGTTTTATTTTTAGATTTCACATATAAGTGAAATCATATAGTATTTGTCTTTCTCTGACTTAGTTTATTTGGCATAATGCCATCTAGATCCACCCACATTTTCACAAATGGCATGATTTCATTCTTTTATATGGCTGAGTAGTATTTTATTGTTTATTTGTCCATGGATAGACACAGGCTGCTTCCGTATCTTGGCTTTTGTAAATCATGCTGCAATGAACATAAAGGTGTACATATCTTATGAAATTAATGTCTTTGTTTTCTTTAGGTAAATGCTCAGAAGTGGAATTATATGATCAAGTGATACTTTCATCTTTAGTTTTTTGAGGAACCTCTATACTGTTTTATACAGGACTGCACCAATTTACTTTTCACCAACAGTACACAAGTATTCCCTTTTCTCCACTTCCTTGCCATCACACATCATTGGTAACATTGCCCTTTTTATAGGTATGAAGTGACATCTCACTGTGGTTTGGATTTGCATTTCTCTGATGAATGTGATGTTGAACACCTTTTCATATGCCTGTTGGCCATTTGTATGTTGTCTTTAGAAAAATGTATATTTGGGTCCTCTGTCCATTTATTGATGAAATTATATGGGATTTTTTTTATTATTATAATTTGTATGATTCCTTTATGTGTTTTGGATGTTAACCCCTTATCAGCTATAGTATTTGCAAATATTTTCTTTCATTGATTAGACTGCTTTTTCATTTTGTTAATGGCTTCCTTTAATTTGTGAAACCTTTTTATTTAGATGCAGTTACCTTTATTTTTGTTTTGTTGCCCTTGCCTGAGGACACTGGTCCAAAGAAATACTAATAAAATTAATGTTAAGGATCATATCGTCTATATTTTTGCTAGGAGTTTAATGGTTTAAGGTTTTACATTTAAGCTTTCAATCTATTTTAAGTTCGTTTTGTACATGGTATAAGAGAGTGACCCAGGTTTATTCTTTTGCGTGTGACTGTATAGTGTTCTCAAATTAATTTATTGAAGAGGACTTTTTTCATTGAATAGTCTTGACTTCTTTGTCAAGATTAATTGATCATATAAGCATGGGTTTCTTTCAGGGCTCTCTATTCTGTTCCATTGATCTGTGTTTCTTTTATTGTGACAGTATCCTGCTGTTGTGACTCTTATAGTTTTGTATTACAGTTTGAAGTCAGGAAGTATAATACTCCTAACTTTGTGCTGCATTCTTAACACTGCTTTGACAGTTTGGGGTTTTTTGTAGTTCTATACACATTTTAGGGTTATTTTTTCTAGTTCTGTGATAAATACCATTGATATTTTGATAGGGTTTACATTGACTCTGTATATAGCCTTGGATAGCATGAACATTTTAGTCATATTGATTCTCCCAACCCATGAGCATGATATATCTTTCCATTTATTTATGTCATCTTCAATTTCATTCCTCAGTGTCATATAGTTTTCAGAGTTCAGGTCTTTTACCACCTTGGTTAAATTTATTCTTAGATACTTTATTCTCTTTAGTGTTATTATAAATTGTTTTCTTCCTTTGCAATTTGGATGATAAGAATATGGTTCCCAATAAGACTGCATCTTCTTGTCTCCTACCTGTCTTAGTTTGGCTTTTTCTTTTTACTTAGTTGTGGAAAATCTTTTCTGCTAGTTTTCAGGTAATTCTCAGAGATTGTTGCTTTATATGTAGTTTCAAATCTATCACGTTCATGGAAGGAAGTGAGCCTACTCCATCATTTTGTCCTGTCTGTCAGTATATGTATTTATATAAATTACCTTGTTGAGAAGATGAAGAGATAGTAGCTCAGAAGCAACATCAGAAATAGAAGAAATAAAACAGGTTTATTAAAAATATGAAATAAATTAAAATAAATTAGAATTTTCATATAGCATATAACTTATGTAATGATAACCAACTGATATTTTTTCAAAATTTTAATGTGGGAATTCTAAAATTTATGATCTTCTGATCATAGCACAATAAATCTAAGAGAGCAATTTTGAGACAAATGCTAAAAGACAGTAGTCATAAATAGCAGGTATAATCACACTAGGGCATTCTAGATAACTATAAAATTTTGGTCACAAGTTTTACTGCTTCCAGTCTCACTGCTTCCGTCTTTGGCCCTCAGTAGCTTATTCTTAATAAAGTAAGAAGAATGCTCTTTTTAAAACAAATATTAGACATGTTCCTTGACTTTAAATAAACCATCCAGTGGCATCACAGTTTATTCAGAATGGATGTTGCTCAGATGGATCAGTTGAGCCCAGTTGGCATTTTCTCTTTTAACTTGCTTCATTTATCTTCATTCATATACCACTATTTGATACTTACTCTTTCATTTATTTATTCATTCATCCATTCATGTTTGAATGGGGTTTTTCTTGCCCTACTCACACCACAGAGTAAACTGAAAACAAAGGGTAAACAAGTTTTGTACTCCTAATAATTGATATATAGAATTTCCCCCAAAATATTTATTAAATGAAAATGTGATTTAATATTTAATTCAGGATTTTCAGTGACTTCTCTGTAACTCCTTTATAACTCCAACAAGCTATAGTATTTCCATGTACAATTATAGTTTTTTTAGTAACTTTTAAAATTATAATAGATATTAAAACTCTTAAATGCTTTAAATTCCTCTTTTAAACATTCTACATTTTTTAAAAACAATTTATTAAATACAGAATAATTTTTTGTAATTTAACTTGATAATTCAAAATGAAATTAATGAGCAGTCAGAAGATAGTGACCAAGACCATCCCCAAGAAAAAGAAATGCAAAAAGGCAAAATGGTTGTCTGAGGAGGCCTTACAAATTGCTGAGAAAAGAAGAGAAGTGAAAGACAAAGGAGAAAAGGAAAGACATACCCATTTGAATGCAGAGTTCCAAAGAATAGCAAGGAGAGATAAGAAAGCCTTCCTCAGTGATCAATGCAAAGAAATATCAGAAAACAATAGAATGGGAAAGACTAGAAATCTCTTGAAGAAAATTAGAAATACAAATGGGACATTCATGTAAAGATGGGCACAATGAAGGACAGAAATGGTATGGACCTAACAGAAGCAGAGGATATTAAGAAGAGGTGGAAAGAATACACAGAAGAACTGTACAAAAAAGATCATGACCCAGATAATCATGATGCTGTGATCAATCACCTAGAGCCAGACACCCTGGAATGAGAATTCAAATGACCTTAGTAAGCATCACTACAAACAAAGCTAGTGGAGGTGATAGAATTCCAGTTGAGCTATTTCAAATCCTAAAAGATGAGGATGTTAAGGTGCTGCACTCAATATGCCAGCAAATTTGGAAGACTCAGCAGTGGCCACAGGACTGGAAAAGGTCAGTTTTAATTCCAATCCCAAAGAAAGGCAATGCCAAAGAATGCTCAAACTACCACACAATTGCACTCATCTCACACAGTGGCAAAGTAATGCTCAAAATTCTCCAAGCCAGGGTTCAACAGCATGTGAACTGTGAACTTCCAGATGTTCAAGATGGATTTAGAAAAGGCAGAGGAACCAGAGATCAAACAGCCAGCATCTGTTGGATCATCGAAAAAGCAAGAGAGTTCCAGAAAATCATCTACTTCTGCTTTATTGACTATGCCAAAATCTTTGACTGTGTGGATCACAACAAACTGGAAAATTCTTCAAGAGATGGGAATACCAGACCACTTGACCTGCCTCCTGAGAAATCTGTATGCATGTCAAGAAACAACAGTTAGAACTGGACATGAAACAATGGACTGGTTCTAAATAGAGAAAGGACCAAGTCAAGGTTGTATAGTGTCACCCTGCTTATTTAACTTATATGCAGAGTATATCATGTAAAATGACAGGCTGGATGAAGCACAAGCTGGAATCAACATTGCTGAAGAAATATCAATAAGCTCAGATTTGCAGATGACACCACCTTTATAGCAGGAATCAAAGAAGAACTAAAGAGCCTCTGGATGAAAATGAAAGAGAGTGAAAAAGTTTGCTTTATTTTTGGAGGCTACAAAATCACTACAGAAGGTGACTGCAGCCATGAAATTAAAAGATGCTTCCTTCTTGGAAGAGAAGCTATGGCCACCCTAGACAGCCTAGATATTAAAAAGCAGAAACATTACTTTGCCAACAGAGGTCCATCTAGTCAAAGCTATGGTTTTTCCAGTAGTTGTAGATGAATGTGAGAGTTGGACTATAAAGAAAGCTGAGCGCTGAAGAATTGATGCTTTTGAACTGTGGTGTTGGAGAAGACTCTTGAGAGTCCCTTAGACTGCAAGGATATCCAATCAGTCAATCCTAAAGGAAATCAGTCCTGAATATTCATTGGAAGGACTGATGTTGAAGCTGAAGCTCCAATACTTCGGCCACCTAATGAGAAGAACTGACTCACTGGAAAAGACCCTGATGCTGGGAAAGATTGAAGGCAGAAGGAAAAGGGGACAACAGAGGATGAGATAGCTGGATGGCATCACTGACTCAATGGACATGAGTTTGAGTAAACTTCAGGAGCTGTTGATGGACAGGGAGGCCTGGCGTGCTGAATGCAGTCCATGGATCCGAAAGAATCAGACATGACTGAGCTACTGAACTGAACTGAAGCGAGCTCAGAAGATAATTCTTTACAATTAAGACACATAAAGTTTGTTGTATTCTGACAGTGAATAAGTCTACTGTTTACCTTTTAGAATAGCTGAACTCTAGTAACATTGTTTTAAAGTAAATTGTGGTTGGTGCAGTTTCCCAGTGAATCTATTTAGTTTGAATGGAAGTCTGATAAATCCCTATATTTATTTAGTATAGTAATAAAGCATTTTTATTTCAAGTAATCAACTTTCACTAATAAATGTAATCCTTGTACTAATATTTCTTATGTATTTAAAAATACTAATATATTTAAGTAAAATATTTGACAATAAAAATAAATTCTAGGAATTTATTTAAGATTTATCACCTCTTTCTTCAGTCAGTTTACATAAATGTTCTACTGGGTAGCAGGACTCTGATATGTCACTTAAAGTGATGTGTAAAGTTGAGGTATATACAACAAAGATAAATATTTCTTGCTCTCACCTGCAAAAAATAGTAGTCTCTTGTGGGAGAAAAAAATAAAAATAAGTAGTTTCAAAATTAGGATAAGTATCAAAAATATGCTTAAAAAGAAAAAGAATATGCTTAAAGTGCTGACAGGACAAAGCAAGTAATAACCCAAAGAAATCTGGGAGATAGCAACTAAAGGTAGCATTTACCTTCAGCCAGGATGGAAAGTATTTACCACCTAGACCTTTGGCTTGAAGGGTGTGAAAATAATACTTGGTAAAGAAAATTCCTGAAGAAGGTCAATAAAGTATTCATAGCTTCAATGATATTTCAATACCAAGCTTTAAAGTATTATCAATATTTAAAACCCCAAATAATAAAAAAACTTTAAATGCTCTTTTTTTCCTCTTCCAAGCTCCTTATTTTCAAGCCGTTGAAACTCAAAAGATACAATAGGGAATAAAAATGGCTGTACAATATTCACATGCTTATTTTAGAGTAGTTGTAAATAACTATTCAGCTGTGCATGTATATGAGGCTAGAGTTTGCCAGACTGGCAAGCTATTCCTTCTTCTTTACAACTCCATTGCTAAAAACTCACCAATGTTTTTATAAATGAAATAAAACTTTTTAGACTTATCTTTAGGAGTAGGATTTTTTGGTTTTTGTGTTTTTGCTTTTCATTTGAAACAATTCGGATTTTGCTTCTATAGATCACACTGAGTTTGGCAGTAAAACCAATGCTACAGCTGCAGTCGCTTCAGTGAATTACTTTTTAATTACCAACAATTCTCTTCATTTGGCTTGGATGACCAGAGAGGCAACTGGGAATTTTTTAAAAAGAGATCTTTCCAAAATAAGATCTTTCTTAGCTTCACAAGTCTTTTTTTTTGTTTGTTACTATTATTTTTAACAGAAATAATGCCATCATTTTTCTCTTTCAATACCACTAAATAAATTTAAGCAGGATTCCACAGCAGCATTCAATACAGCAAAATCTAAACAAATAAGGTCAGACAAGGCCTAGTAGTTACATCAGCAGGACTGAGATTTTTCCCCAATGGACTTTTAAAACTGCAATGCCAGTTGGCACAGCCTATTTTAGAAGAGTATTTTGCATCTAAGTTACTTCAGTCATGGAGGGCTGGGTTATCTTTCAGGGTTGAAACAGTTCCACATTTCCACTGCCTTCAACTTTTTCCAGAAAGCTGAGAAATAACTTCCTTGGATAATCCACCAAATTGGAAACATCTCCTTTTTTGCAATCATGCTAGACAACCTGAAAAGATAAGAGCTTCAAAGAATGCTTTTTCCACCTTAGAATTTGGAAAAAGAGAGCCTGTCACACAGAGATTTTTAACATCTCAGATACTCTTCTCATGAAAGAGCCTCATACTGTGTCTGTTGGTTAGTTCCCAAATCACACTATGTTATGGGAGCTTTGCATTTCTCTTTGGTTACAAAAGGATGGCTATTAAGTTCAGCATTTGCCAATGCTACTGTTCAGTCTGTTTTGTAAAATAACACCTTTCTAAAAAAAGCCATGCCTTTCTTTTAAATATTTATTTTTAATATTTTAAAAAATATTTGATGTCAGGTCCTAATGGCAATATATAATATTTTCTTTACTTTAATAGCCAAGAAGGCACAGCACCATTTGATGTTTCAAAATCAGGTAAAATTATTTACCGTTCAACAATGAGTTGTTGAATATTTATCTTTGGCCTCCAACTACTCTCAACCAGGGCTTCCCTCGTGGCTCAGCTGGTAAAGAATCCACCTGCAATGTGGGAGACCTGGTTTCAATCCATGGTTTGGGAAGATCCCCTGGAGAAGTGAATGGCTATTCACTCTAGTATTCTGGACTGGAGAATTCCAAGGACTGTAGAATCCATTGGGTCTCAAAGAGTCGGACACAACTGAGCAACTCATAAACAAAATAAAAAATATCTTTGGCCTCCAACTACTCTCAAAAATAGAAATTCAAAACTGTCTGCATTATTAAAGTCCCAGGACCTATTGATCCTATATTTTAGAGGAAAGCAGTAGAAGTCACAAAAAAAGCAAGCAAGAAAGAACAGTCTTTGGAGACATGTGTAATAAGAACAAGAGAATTAAGTTAGGATTTAAAGCAAGAACATTCCAGAAAAAAACTAAGAAGTAAATTTTATATATTCAAAGAAACTAAAAGAACGCTAACATGGTAGAAGCTTAAGGAAATGTACGAGGGCAGCTTAAAGCCAGTAAAAAAGGCAGGAGCATGTCATGATAGGTATTGTAAGCAAGGGCTAAGAAATTAGGTGGGGTTTCTCACAATGCTAACAAAAACCCATTCAATAGTTGTATACTGGAGAATAAATTATATTCTTTTTATTTTAATAAAATCAGTGTGACTACAGAGCAAGGATGGAGTCAGAAAGGTCATAGAAATGATAATACAGTGCCAGGTAAGTAATGATTGTAGATTGGCTTATATTGGATTGGATTGGAATAGTAGAAATGGATTTTTAAAAAGTGAATGGAAATTTATGTTTTGCTTTAAAGGTAAAGTTTAGCACAATCAGCTGATGATTTTATTAGCTGAATGTAGAATGGTCAACTGAAATTCTAGTTTTGACTTTAATCATTGTTTGGATAGTGATGCAATTTACTAGGAAAGAAAACAGATGAAAACAGATTTAGATTAAAGAAGGGGTTCTGTTTTGACCTTATTAATGTTAAGATGGCTACTGGACTTGAAAGTGAAAATATTAACTAGCATTAGGAAATTTTGACTTGAATTCACAGGTGAGGTCGGACCTGGCCATTTAAATTAAGGAGTCATTAATATGTTGATGATATTTAAACTGTTGACACTAGATAAGTTCATTTTGCATAAATTAGAGAAAAAAAAGGGTCAAGGGTCAATAAAGGGTCAAAAGGTCTTGAGGCTCAAGACTAAGCCCCAAGCATCCCAAATACAGTTTAATACGACACTGCAGGATCTAGCAAAGAAGACTGAGGAGTAACAGCCAATGAGGTATGTGTAAATACCTGGAAGCAAAGAGTAGGAGCATTTGATGAAAGAGTAAAGGGTACAGTTAAATGCTGCTGTAAGCCTGAGAAAAAAGCAGTGGCTTTTGGATTTGGCAAAAAATGTAGTAAAGTGGTGGGGCAATTTTAAGGCTTTTTCTTTGTTTATTTTTGTTCTTTGGGGAGAAAATAGAAATAGGGAAGGAAGGACCTAGAGAGAAATGTGGATTTCAACCCTTTTCATAATGATCATTGACAATATTATTTAAAATTAAAAATAACCTGAAGTTTTCATTTACAAAACAGCAATTTCAATAGATATCAAAATCACAATAGGAATAAGTGTCATAGTAACCCTTGCCAAAGTATTACTTAAAAATCCTCAAGTAAATGTGTAGTCATCAGCGTGGAAGTAATTTTATGTCTTAATTCCTTCAGAGCACCTCTACTATACTTCAGTTCAACAGTATTTATTGGATGTAGGATGAGTTCAAAGTCAAAAGCTCTGAAGAATAGTCAAAATGTTGGAGCTATGATCTATATTTTACTGACCTATTTCTATTTATGGTATTGCACTTTCTTAAAGTCTCAGATTTAACGTTGCAGTTTCTGCTATCCATAAAAGGCACCAAAGTTCTAAATATAAATTTTTCCTCCCCCTAAATATCATAGGTTTTGATCCCAATTAACATTTTGCTCCTCAGCTCCATCTTAGTCAATTCTCTATCCTCAGACAGCCTCACTCATGAAAATATTTTCAAAGGTAGTATCATTTGTAATGACCACACCATGGCTTTGTTATTTGTTGTAGGTTGCATTAAAAATAAATGAGTTCTCATTTTGAAATAAGTATCATTTCCTGCAGAGTTTAGTAAGTTTCTTTGATTATATTTTATTCCCAACACTTCTAGCGCAGTGAGTCAGGTGTCTATCAGATGAAGATATTTTTAGCATTAAGTTCAGATGTTTCTTTTTTTCCCTTAGTCTCTATTAATTTATCCAAATCATGATATATATTGATTTATTTCATATTTGAAGTATGATTTTTCTTAAACATTTTGTGTTTATTCCTGATTTTGTTTTAGTAATGATTTTGCTGATTTACTGTTGGGAGAAGACATAGTTTCCTTCTTTGCCTAATTCCTATCATCTTCCAATTTTTTATATTTAACTGTGGCTTAGAATCCCTTCTGTTTTAATAAAGCTTGTTCATTTGATTTTCCAATATGGAACATTTGCTTCACGTTGGGATCGTGTATTTTCCCCTTGAAATTTCAAGTTGCTGTATGTGTATATTATTTTTTATACTATATTTTTATCTTATCTTACTTTTTCCAAACTGCCTCTCATACAATGGAGTATATGGCATCTTGGCTATGCGTTCTCTCTTTAAGTACAAACACAAACCCACACACACTGTCTCTTTCTCTTCTTTCCTGGAATGCTTGATCTTGCTTCAATCTGGGCAAAATGCTCAGTCGACTGCTGAAAAACTGGCATCCTGCAAACCCTCACTGCTTCCTATATTGGAGACATTGTTTCCTTGTCTCTTAACTTCCTGTCCATTTTATCCTTCAGTTTTCTATATACATTTGCTGTAATATGTTTTCAAGAATAAATATATTGAAGATAAATTTCCAAGTCTTTTCAAGTGTAAAAGTACAGATTTATTCAGCCCTAGTATTATTGATAATACATAGTAAGCACTTATTATTTTGAATCAATATTTTTATAATTCTGTTCTTTTCTGAGTTATTTCCTTGACATAATATAACCCTTTTATTTATTTATCTTTTTTTTCTGATGAGCATAGAATATGACAACTTGATTTTCTAAAATTGATTCAGAAATTTATAAAATCTTCAGAAGCTCCTTCTAGATATTTAAGAAGAGTCAAAGAAGGGCATAAAAGGTGTAGGACAAAACACAAAAATGTTCAGCTTTAAGATAGCCATCTTTAAATACTTATTTTCTTATCTCAGTGGTTAAATTCTATTCTTGGCTGATTCCATCTTTCTTTCTTTTACCCTACATGTTATGTGGGCAGAGAGGTGTGGGGGACATGGGCTTATAGCTTCTCATACCAGCCAATACAAGAGGCATGCGTCCTCTGAGTCTTCATTGTTCTGCATTGTGATGAGGACAGGCTAGGTGTATGAATACATTATCTGTTCCCCCGGTTTGGGGTATACCCGTGATGCCCGTGCCCATAACTTCCTGGTTTCTTATCCTGGTATGGGCATGTCCATCTCCCTCCCTGACATTCTCCCTCTCGACTTCTGCTTCTATGACTCTAACCCTTGTACCTCCCTTTAATCTAGGTGTTGTATAATTCTTCTATACATCGATGGAGTCAATTAGCTAATATTATGTTGAGTGAAGTTTTTAAAGAATACATAAGTGTCTTTTTATTTTTCTCTACCAACTATAGCTCCAGTTACAGTATCTCTGTACCTGAAAATAACATTCCCGCCTCCCATTAGAAGCCCAAGACCAGATAATAGGAAGACATAAAAATTACTTTGATTCTACTGTTTACAAAGAGACTATGTTCATTTGCACTGTTATATGGGGAACAGTGTAGAAATACTGAAACAGAATAGGCTTATAAATAGTTTATTCAAATGATAATTCCACTTAAGACTTTTGTCAAAATAACTTCTTTGATGTAAATGTAGTACCAAAAACCATGATGAAAGTATTTAGGAAACCATTCATATGATTAATTTTAGCCTATGGGTATGGTAAGATCCCATATGTTCATTGATATATATATATATAATACTTGATCACCAACTATGCATTCTTTTATTTTGAAAAATTCTGAGTTACAGATTTAAAAGCATTATTAGCTTTTAAACATTGTACTGTGCTAAAGTTAATATTCTTTGACATACCTGTGTGAAGTATTGCCAGTCTCATGTCAATTATATAAAAGTAAAACTGCTTACAAGTCAAATGATCCTCTTACAGCTCAAGCTCTCAAACTGTGAATACCATGGGAGGCTTCTTGGCATACAGACTTCTTCCACCTGTTCTTAGATGAAACATAAATGTGAACCAGAGGAGATGTGATTTTCAGTGCTAAGCAGAAAGCGTTTAGGTTATGACTTTGCATTGGAAAACTACCAGTGTGCCCAATTACATGTTGAATACTTTAACATTTCCCTTTACCAATCTGAGACTTTTGCCTAGATTCTTTGGCTAAAAAAAAAAGAAAAAAGCAAAACAAGAATCTCAGTTATTTGATTTACATACTCAAAGTAGACAAACTTAATAGAAAATTTGAGGCAATAATACAGGCAATTCAAGTTAAATAAAATGCTATTGGGTTTAATATTGTTTAGCTTTTAAAATTTGATTTGATTGACTGGAATCTTTGGATCCAAATGCATTTTCTTTAACTATAGAAGCAAGTTTAAAAGGATGTAGTTGAGTAGAACCATGGTAGCCTGAAAGAGTTCATTCCTTTTTTTCATATATATTATTTATAAGTACAGATGACATAGGAAGTGGTAAAAATGAGTTGTATACACCTTAAATTATTAATGTAAGACTTAGAACACTCAGCACTGAACACCTTTTCTTGAACTGTTCCATCCCCTCCAGACGTTTTATAAAGGAACTCTCTTGTTAGTAAAGTTCATTCAATTAGATTCAGAACTTAGAAGCAGATTAATATTGAAAACAATGTTTTTCACTGGAAAAAGAAACCAAAAATAAAACTTGCAGTTTTTGGTATCTCTCAACATAGTTATAAAGCAAACCCTAACACAACAAAAGAAGATATTAACCTAAACAAACAAGAAAAATCTTTAGAAAAAAGTCATAGTATCATACAAGACATGGTTTCTGAGACATAACTCCTTTGATCCAGTTTGGTCTTTAAAACTTTTCTTGGAGTCTGATACTTACTGTATTTCCCTTATTTCTTAAGTTACTTTAAGAAGGATTTCTATTTTTTGTAACTAAGAGTACTGATATATTTTAATTTAAACAAGAATCTCATTTTCCTTTGTTTTAATAGTAAAACTCAAACCTGGCTCAATCGTGTCTAAGTCCTTGTGACCCCATGCACTGTAGCCAACCAGGCTCCTCTGTCCATGAAATTTTCCAGGCAAGAATACTGGAGTGGGTTGCCACTTCCTGACCCAGGAATTGAATGAACCTGAGTCTCTTGCATCTCCTGCATTGGCAGGCAGGTTCTTTACCACTAGCACCACCTGGGAAGACCTTGTTTTAATAATAAATGGTCCTTAATTTTGAGGTGCATTTCATACTCTCAAAATTGTGAATTTATATCTGGAGCATTAATAACTCCCTTTAAATATACCCTTAAAATATTAGTATTTTAATCAATAAAGACAAATCTTGGGAACCAGACTGACAAAGTTAAAAACAAATATCAACACCGGAGTATTATTAGGCTACAGAATTATTCTATAAAATAGTATAGATTAACTGTATCAAAACATTTAACTTTATCAATTTGGATGTTTTAAAGAAGCTATGCCCAAATATTTGGTATAAAAACCTGTGATTAATAGAATTTACTACTGGGACTCTTTCTAAGGATAAACACTTTAATCATTAATTGCAAGATTTTGGCAACATTTGGAAATAAATATTTGTTATGGAAGCATTTAGAAATAAAATGAACTGTCTACTCATGCAACTTTTCAAAATGATGATAAAATAAAAGAAGTAGATTCAGTTATTAATTATTACTTAGAGTATGGCATCAGTTCAGTTCAGTCGCTCAGTCCTGTCCGACTCTTTGAGACCCCATGAATGGCAGCACGCCAGGCCTCCCTGTCCATCACCAACTCCCGGAGTTTACTCAGACTCATGCCCATCGAGTCGGTGATGCCATCCAGCCATCTCATCCTCTGTCGTACCCTTCTCCTCCTGCCCCCAATCCCTCCCAGCATCACTGTCTTTTTCCAATGAGTCAACTCTTCGCATGAGGTGGCCAAAGTCCTGGTATGGCATAGGTACTTTCAAAAACCTGTAATTAACTTTGCTGTATATTTTAGGGTACTTGAACATGCTCTAAACAACATGAGGCTAAGTTTGGGGTTTGGAACATTACCCAAATATCTAAATAACTCCAGGAATAAATTTGTAAATATACTAATAATTTTTGTCAGTTTTCCCATAAACCCAACCAACTTTCCTTATTTCTCTGGCAATGCAACACCAAATTTTTACTTTGTTATTATTTATTTCCCATTTTATTTCCATATTTGCCATATAAAGCCAGTTTCACCTGTGGATACAGGCATAGGAAGTATTAGCAACACAGAATAACCATGACCACAAGTAAAATAGGTCATGTAACCCAATTGGAAGCTATGAAACACCATCTCTAGACGTTCCTTGGCAATGTATATAGAGCACACACTCTACTTTTCACATGAGCTTCTAGTCTGAAGAACACAATTGGGAACTGGTTGGGTGTCACAGCATGCTGTCAGGGCACATTATTTGATGAATGTTCAGCTGAACACCAAAAGAGAATGTACTGGGGACACAGTGGAGCATCTAGGACCAGTTTCATTAAACTCTGGGTTTTGAGTAGCATAGCTTCAAGTTCTATCTCACTTTAAAGCAGCTTATATCAAGTTTTCCTTTCACTTGAATTTTAAATATAATATATCAGAAACCTGAAACTCCAAGAACAAGGTAGACTCTAAGACATCAGTTTCTAAGATCATGAGCTAAGGTACCATTTAGGGCATTGGTCTCTTTCTCAACTATCCCTTCTTTTTTGCCTTTTGTTGGTTCCCTGTTTCCAAAGGATTTTATTATACACCCCCAAAACATATGTGCATAAAATAGTCTACCTCCGCAGGACTGCAACCTATATCTCAGAAGAATATCCAAATATACTCAAATTCAGAAATAACTGAATATAACATTAAGAGGTCTCAGACTGTCATCTGTTTGCAATAGAGCTTAAAAAAACAAAAGAGCAGGAAGTGAAGGAAATGTATACAAGTGCATGTAGCATTATAACAAATTTATCTCCCCTCTTTTAATACATATATATATATATATATATATATATATATTTACTTGATACCATACTGTATACCAAATATGTTAAGCAACTTCATTACTTATGAGACTATACAGGAAGCAGAAACCATAAGATGTGGAGGATTTTTTTGTTATTCTGTATAGCATGACACATAGCCTTCAAGTTCATTTTCTCTATTTTCCTGCCTTATTCTCCTCTTTCTCTTCCTTATATTAGACTCCTTTACCCTGCTGAGCTTACTCTATGATCTTCCAGCAGCATCAGAGGGAGCTAGAATAAAAATAAAAATTTTATAGTGTAGTAATTAGAGGAACAGGTAGAAAGATCAGTGAGTGCATGGCTCAGTCTAAATTCTTGCAGATGTTTCTGACTGAATCCTTGCCAACTGAATTTGAAAGCAATATATGACTGTTTCAGGATGCCACAGACAATCAACTCTCCCTTTCTGCACTTCTAAGGCCAAGCTACTTGCAATCAACATAAAAAAAATAACGTACACATCTCCAGTGTATTGAGCTGAAGACAACACTTCAAAATTGGGTGACTTTTTCAAAAACTCTCACTCTAAAACTTTTTCAAAAGCATGATTGTGTCATTATTATAAGCAAATGTAGCCTTTAAATCATAATTATCTACATTTCAAACATCTGTTGATAATTAGCACTCTCATTCATACAAAATTATTTTTAGTCCAAAATTGTCCAAGGCATTTTGGATTGTGAGATTATCTAGCGACTTAAATAAAAGTATAGATATTCTTAGACCCATCCTAACACTAATACACCAGAATCTACAATGGAGGGTCTTGTACCCATAATTTGATAAGACTCCCAAGTAATTTTTATACTCAGGCAAATTTGTAAAATATTGATTTGCTCTTGAAGTAAGTTTAAAGTTGAAGCTGTCCTGCTTCTTCTCTAACTTCTATACCTGAAAGTGTAGTAACTCTATTCTTCTGTTCTTTGGTAAATCTGTTCCTCAGTCTATTCTAGAGTCTACATCTTCTGCCTGTGTCCTTCATACAAATTCTTGTTCCTAGAATTATACTGCTTTCCCCATATTTTTGTTTTCTTGATACATAGCATGCAGTTACATCGTGAAATTACCTTTGGTTTGAGTAGGCTACATGATGTGAGATAAAATCCGTTTTCAGCACTCACATATTGCCATTTATTTAGGTTCTCAGCTACTTACATGAGTTTTAGTGTATGTCAGTTTGGGCTCTGGTTAGGAAACAAAAGAAATATGTTGTAACTAACTTAAGCAAAAAAAAGAAAAAAAGGAACTTATTGGAAGGTTATCTAGAGGCTCAAACAATTATTTAAAAGACTAAATAAAAAGGTTTAGAAAATTGTCAGGAAAAATGAAACCTAGGCCATGTAACACTTACAAGTATCATTTCACAGAGACACATTCTTTTGGATGCTCCCAACACTCCTCCTTCATTGGCTTCCAGCATCACCTCTACTCTAATCTCTATACCTTTGCTATGATTAGCCATTTATTTTTAAGCTATTCTTTCAATATGTAAAGTTACAAATAGGAGCATTTAAATGGGTGACTGTAGGTCATGAGCCTACAACTCTCTAAGAGCTGAAAAAAGTAAGTCTTTATTCATCCATGGTATAAGCAGAAGAATAGTCCAAAATAACATAATAGGAGACTGGGTTACAGTAGGTAATCTGTTCACATGCTGAGTAATAGACCTAAAATGAATGACTATAACATTCCACAACTTGGCTGCTTGACATACACATAAACCATTCTTCCTGTACATAAACTTCCAAACCAAAAATTTTCCTCCAAGAAATATAATGCAATGATTTCCTTTTCAATGCAAATTTCATTCATAAATAGCCATGTGAACCAAAGGAAGCAAACCCATAAGCAATAAGGATATATTATATTGTACAACAGAGAAATATAGCCATCATTTGATAATATCTTCAAGTGGAGTATAAGCTATAAAAATATTGAAACACTATGTTATATAGCTGAAATATATAATATTGTAAATCAACTATACTCCAATTAAAAAAAGGGTGGCAGACTCAACAATTCTAAACCCATATAATTATTTTATAAATTCTAAGTTCAAGATATAGTGATATTGTTCATTTTTCATCTAATTCTGATCCATTGCCTAAATATTATCTCATATATGGGTTAGGTTCAACTGGTAACCAGAAATAATACTCTTTCTCCAAAATATATATTGGAGGGAAGGAGTAATATATATATATTAGAAAAGTAAGGCATTTATTCTAAAGGATAGTTCATCATTTCTACAACTAATAAAACCATAGATTGAATTAATGATTTTTCTCCTCCATTAATTACACTGTACTCCTTTTGATTTCAACCTATAACTCAACTAGTAAGGTGCTAGCTAAACCTTTTTTTTTTTTTTAGCATAAACCTTTACTTCTAAATGATATGAACTCATGGTGGCACTGCTTTTATACTTTTACATTAACATTCACTATTACATTAAAAACAATGAAATATCCCCCAATAAAATGTGAACTCCATCCAAACTCTGTCATGTTTTCAATCTGTGAAAATCATCCAAATTAACATCAAAATTTCCATTTTTCTCCAAATGGCATGATAATCCTCAAAAGGCAAGTTGCTGTCACCTTTTCTAATTCAATGAAATCATGGATCCACTAGCAGAAACCTGTCTTTAAGGTACTAAAATATCTAAGTTGTGCAAGATGACAGTCCTAGAAATAATAATTTAATATTTTGTGAATGGGTACTTAAAATTAACTATGAAAGTTATCATCTTCTACTTCTATGCATTACTTCTAGATCTATGCAGACTATACTTTTCATAATGCTGTTGAAAATTGATACCTGACCTGGAAAACAATGATTTCTGTGGCCATTAGGTCACTGCTGTCTTTACTTTGTTGTGTAAAGTTTACCTCAGTCAAACGCTATGCTCTGTAAAATACTAATGTGGTTTGCCATCATTTAATCAGTATGTGGACTTTGTTACTGGTAGAGTCACAAAGGGAGGAAATATTTTTGAAAGCTGAATGAGTATCAATTCAAGTGAGGACAAACTGCTACTCTCTCTAAGACAACAGGAATAAATAAAATTATTTTAAAGCTGCCCTTTGCATATTATACAAGATTAGAGCTTTGAGGCTGCTAACTTCTACTAGCAGGTTTGTGTACTCAGTGGCAGCAATAACTAAAATAGCTGTAGTTATGGGAAGTGCATGTCATTAATTTTCTGCATAGTCTGCTCTTTGCAAAATAGCTTCTTACTTGTGATGTCCTTGTGAAAGCATCACAGTGGCACTTGAAGGAGTCTCACATGTATTTCACTTAAGAAACTTTGTATAGCTGATTATTAAAATTTCCTTTGATATAATGGCCTTTTGATAAGAATTCACATGTGACATGAATATGTTCACCCTCTAGGCCATTATACTAATATCTCTGTAAGAACCCTCCTCATTCTTTCTAATTTCTAAAACTTGCTTCTTTCATTTCCTTGGATACCCTATAAAATTAACCATCCATACTATGAACTGTGGAGTATCCTGACCTTATGCCTTATCTACAAGTGGATGACAAGATGTACCACTCTAAGGAATATCTCCTGGCAAGCCATCCCTCATCCCCATGGCCTTCAGAACTGTTCCTGAGAAGGCTATATTGTCATCACAATGCATTTCTCATTGTTATACTAGTATATAAGGCAGAATGGCTGATAAAATGTTATTTTCCACCTCCATTGCCAGATGATCAAAGAGAATTCCTTATATAAACATGTGAGTTGAAGAATAGACACTAACCCTGTAGGAAAAATCATAGTAGGAAGATTAATGACCTGATTTGATCATGCAACTTATTTGTGCATATCAGAAAATAACAAATATACTTCAAGTTCTGTTTTAGGATGGTGTGTACTTCAAATTGTATAAATTCAACAAAAGCAATTCATAAAGAACATATAGGATCATATGATAATACAGTAACCACTCAGTTTTCTTTAGTACTCTTCCATGGCCCATTACCAACTTAAAAGCTATTTCTGAAAATTATCATGGTAATATGCAAAAGATGGCATAGTCTTACTTGGAAATTAAAGTCTCTATTTTGGTTTCCAATCATAGTTTCTTATAGCTTCTGTGGATCATTCTGAAATGTCATAAATGCTTTAGTGTTACTCAGTTTGCTGGGTCAAAGAGCCAAATGACAGATTCACTGAGCTATCATGAAAGGTTAACTAGAGAAGCTTATCTTTCTGTCAGTCTCTTCTATATTTGGCTGTCTTTCAGACCACAAAGTGAACAGATTAAACAAATCTTTATGCTTCCTTTTTATTGATAGTGAGGCAAAGGAATAACAATTTATTCTCTGATGTTAAAGAATCATATAAATTTCCTGGTATGAATTCCTACATATTTTGTGGAATATATTTCCCCTCTTTGATGAATGTATTACTCTGTCATTAAAGCTACTTGTTAATTTCAATTCTACAGTCCTATTGATAATGTTATCAGTATAGTGAGTTCGTAAGTTGACATCTTTTGGAGTGAGGAGACACTAAAGATCCCTGAGGACTAATTGATACCAAGTTTGAAATGACCTAACCCTCAGGAAATATATTAACATACATTGGTGTGCCTACTAGGCTAAAGCAAACTATGACATGCTATATTTATGAGGATAAAGAGAGCATCCTATATTAACAGCGAGATGCAAGTTGATAGGGAATGAATTGATTTGCTCCAGAAAGACTTTCTCTAGAAAAGAATGAACTACAATTATGGTTTTATGCACTATCAACCTCCAAGACTTCTTAAATTTCTGTTCAAACTAAATGATTTAAGTTGACTCCTAATAGCAATCACCATCTTCATATATTAAGACTCTCTAAACATCTATGATTCAGGCAAAGATATGTAATTGCTTTTGATGAACTAATTTGTAGTGACAAAGAACTCCAGAGGTAGTGCTTAAGTTATTACTTTACTCCTTAGAACAAGGAATCAATGCAATGATAAGGATATTATGGCAATTCCTAATGATATTTTTTATAATTTTATACCTAAAATTTGCTACTGTTACAATCAAATGGGTTCAGGATTTAAATGAGTCAAACATATATGTTGGCTTTGTTGATGGAAGGGGGACCCCTTCCAGGGCCCGAAACTGGGCTCTTGTCTAACACTTGGAAATGAATTGTCCAAGGAGACATATGTGCTGACAAAGCAAGAGATTTTATTGGGAAAAGATGCCGGGGCAGAGAGCAAGAGGGTAAGGGAACCCAGGAGAATAGCTCTGCCACTTGGCTCACAGTCTCGGGTTTTATGGTGATGGGATTAGTTTCTGGGTTGTCTTTAGCCAATCATTCTGACTCAGAGTCCTTCCTGGTGGTGCACACCTTGTTCGACCAAGATGGATGCCAGAGAGAACGATTCTGGGAGGTGGTCAGACATGTGGTGTCTCCTTTTGACCTTTCCCGAACTCTTCCAGTTGGTGGAGGCTTATGAGTTCAGAGTTCCTTACCAGGACCTCCTGTTGTAAAACAACTCATACAAATGGTTACTATGGTGCCTGGCCAGGGTGGGCGGTTTTAATCAGTGTGCTTCCCCGAACAGCTTCAGGTCAAATTCCATTTACATACCTTTTCTTCTATAAGTCTATATTCTAGCCAATAGACCACTCTGATATTCTGGGTATCTAGTAAATGTGAGCTCAGAGCATTCTGTTTTAATTCTTTAAATACATTTGTTTTTCCCATTGCTTAGTTTTCTTGGTAAAAATACCATGATAACTTTGCATCACCTTGGAAAAAGATCCATAGTACATTTTTTTCTGTTATTATTTTAAGGTTATCTTTCAAATATATACCAGTCTTATAGCTATATGATATTTATGTATGTGATATATATACATATAATATTTAATGTAAAATAAATGCTGCTTCAAAATAAATACCATATATATTAGACTGCAAACATGACTAAATACAACTTTTAGGACAGATGATGTGGAATCAAAAGAAATTTAAGTGGTTCACATACTGTTTAAGAAATATATCATGTTTAAGGAACAGCATGGTGGGCCAAAAAAGAGTGAGAGATTTCTGTTTTCAATAATAATGAACTAGATGGTGACAAAGAGCTTCTTGCTGAGAATAACTATTTATTGAACCAAGTAAAAATGCATCAGAGAAGGACAAGTCAGGGAGTCAGTGTGAAAGCAGGGTCTGGGAGAGGAGAGAAGATTAACGGGGGAAATGGACATCTGGGATCTTTTCTTTTTAGAAAAGTGTGATGATTTGGAAGTAGTATCTGTGAAGTTGGGGAGCTGAGGAAAGCTTTCCGCAGCCTTATGGACACAGAAGGAGAAGCTTAGAGTTCAAGGCTACCTGGGGCCAGGGGGAAACAGAATTTGGAATGGACTCTCAAATAGCTACAGTAATGGAATAAAAGTGAGCTAGATAGAAATACTTGACTTAAATTGAAGTCAGTTTCAAATCATCTCATCCTCATAATATTGTCAAATGAAAAATAAATTCTCTCTGGATGAAGTTTATATAATCTTAATTATCTTAATAAAGTATAATAATATATGGCAAGCACTTAAAATTAACCAGGTACAAATATTTTGTTTGTTTGTACAAGCAAAATGTGGATGAAAAATCAAGAGAAGCAGTGGGTAGAAGTACTGACCCATGGTGGATACAGATAGTGAAGTTATCAGTGACAGACTTTAAAAGCAGCAATGATTAGCATGCCTAAGAAGCTAAAAGACCAAAGAAATACAGAGAGAGAAAGAATGTTGTCAGGGAACCAGAATTTATAATAAAAGTGTAATTAGAACTAAGACTTTTAAGAAATGAAATTAAAAACCAGTAAATTCATTGAAGATCAGATTAGGCACTGCTGAAAAAAATTATTAAACTAGAAGATACCCCCCCCCCCAAATAACATGCAGAATAAAGAGATATATGCAAATAATTGTGAAAGATTTGGGATTATACTCAGCTTGTGATTTAGACAAAGTATTCTTTCTGTTTCTTAGGTGCCGCCAGAAAGGGGGAGATTCTTCACTTTGGAACAATGAACTTTAGTAGAGAGTATAGCAGGTAGCATGGTAGCTATCCACTACCCTTCCCATTCCTCACAAATTCCATGGGTATGGTGCTGAGGTAGAACAGGTAGATGCTGGATTTGTTTCAGAGCTAAGACAGATTTTGCTTAGACAACCCCTACTCTTCAAAGGAAGTTGCAAGCAAGCTTGTTCAACTCTTCCTCTAGAGGTAAATCTTACCTTTATTACTCTGGACAAAAATGAATTCTTCCTTCTACCATGGGGAAGACACCATCTCTATCTTCCAATGTTATTTGCTTAATCAACCTCCTTGAAAATAGTCTGAATCAAAATCTGTCCCAAGATAAACATGGAGAATTGCCCACAAGCAACACACATCCCTCACTTCTGCATCACCACAGCTTCTGGAAATTTTTTCTTTTGAATATATCACCACATTGTCTACTCTTATTAATCTGAAAGACATGGACTGACATTCAGTAAGACTCCAATGATCAGGGTTATAAGTAGCAGGATAAAGCTCATCAGTATGCACCTCAGTACTATGTAAGTACTATGTAAGTACAATAAAAGTACTGATATTATTTATAACAACCTCCATGCTAAAACCTGCTTGGGATTCCCAGGTGACTTAGGGGTAAATATTCCATCTGCCAAGGAAGAGACGCATTGAGAGGATCCCATGGAGAAAAAAGTGGCTACCCATTCCAGTATTCTTGCCTGGGAAATCCCATGGATAGAGGAGCCTGGTGGGCTGCAGTTCATAGGATCACAAAGAGTTGGACATGACTTAGTGACTAAACAAACAACAAAGAAATTGCTCAAATGATCACCATAGTAGAAAAGATTCACACATAGAATTGATAGTACAAACTAAAACTACATGAACTAGTAGAAAGGAATCTCAGGAAATAATTTGGAGTGAAAAAGTCAAATACAAAAGAGTATATATATGTCTAATTCAAATTACATAAAGTTAAAAGCAGACAAAAGTAATACATGCAGTTAAAAGTTTGACTAGTTTGATTAGTTTCTGGGAGAAAACATCAGAGGGGATGGGGACTTAGTGTAGTTTTTCTTAATCTGCACAGTGGTTACATAGGGTTAAGTATATGGATATTTCATTGAGTTGTAGATCTAGGACTTGTTCACTTTAGTAAAAGGGCCAAAAATAATCTGTATGTATATTAACAAAATAAGGAGAGAAAAGATGCAAATCATGACAACTAGTTAATACAGATATTGTATATTAAGCAGTACAGATAAGGCATTTGATAAAGGTTAACATTCATTAGTGGTTAAAATACTTAGAAATTTTATTATAGAAATTCTCTATTCCAAAAAAGTATGTGCAGAAAATTTACATTAAACATTATAGTTAATATGAAAAGTTGAACTCATTTTTTCTGAGTCAGAAATAGATAAGATGATTAATTTTTGCTACTTTCACTCAATATTTTATTGAAAGTCTTAGCCAATAAACTAGACATAAATATTAATAGTACAAGAATTGAAAATAAATACAGCTTAATTATTCACAGATGAAATAATTGTGAATATTCCACATCAAACATGTCTGCAAATAAATGATCAAAGTTCAGTAAATTTAGTAATGTATTTGAATGCAAGCTCAATGTGTTAAAATCAACACACAATTGCAATATGCAAAATCAATTGTTTTTATATGGAAAGAAATCAGTCATAAAAGAAACAATATAAAACACTCTCCGACATAAATCACAGCAAGATCCTCTATGACCCACCTCCCAGAATATTGGAAATAAAAACAAAACTAAACAAATGGGACCTAATGAAACTTAAAAGCTTTTGCACTACAAAGGAAACTATAAGTAAGGTGAAAAGACAGCCCTCAGACTGGGAGAAAATAATAGCAAATGAAGAAACAGACAAAGGATTAATCTCAAAAATATACAAGCAACTCCTGAAGCTCAATTCCAGAAAAATAAATGACCCAATCAAAAAATGGGGCAAAGAACTAAACAGACATTTCTCCAAAGAAGACATACAGATGGCTAACAAACACATGAAAAGATGCTCAACATCACTCATTATTAGAGAAATGCAAATCAAAACCACAATGAGGTACCATTACACGCCAGTCAGGATGGCTGCTATCCAAAAGTCTAGAAGCAATAAATGCTGGAGAGGATGTGGAGAAAAGGGAACCCTCTTACACTGTTGGTGGGAATGCAAACTAATACAGCCGCTATGGAAAACAGTGTGGAGAGTTCTTAAAAAACTGGAAATAGAACTGCCATATGACCCAGCAATCCCACTTCTGGGCATACACACTGAGGACACCAGATCTGAAAGAGACACATGCACCCCAATGTTCATCGCAGCACTGTTTATAATAGCCAGGACATGGAAGCAACCTAGATGCCCATCAGCAGATGAATGGATAAGGAAGCTGTGGTACATATACACCATGGAATATTACTCAGCCATTAAAAAGAATTCATTCGAACCAGTCCTAATGAGATGGATGAAGCTGGAGCCCCTTATACAGAGTGAAGTAAGCCAGAAAGATAAAGAACATTACAGCATACTAACACATATATATGGAATTTAGAAAGATGGTAATGATAACCCTATATGCAGAACAGAAAAAGAGACACAGAAATACAGAACAGACTTTTGAACTCTGTGGGAGAAGGCAAGGGTGGGATGTTTTGAGAGGAATCGGGTGGAGAGGGAGGTGGGAGCGGGGATTGGGATGGGGAAGATGTGTAAATCCATGGCTGATTCATATCAATGTATGACAAAACCCACTGGGAAAAAAAAAAAATGAAGTGTGAAAAAAGAAAGAAAAAAAAAAAAAACTCTGAACTCAAGGACTGAGAGGGTGTCCTTGGTTGGAAATCCTCCGTGTGTCTCATCACACATCAGTGCTGGAAGACAATGCATGCTGACTCCACAGAGGACAAGAGATGCTTGCATTCAGTCCTTCTCCTGGGCCCTGACTTAGATGCTTCTTCCTTTGGTGGATTTTAACCTGTATCTTTTTCCTGTAATAAATCATGACTCTCAGTAAAAAAAAAAAAAAAAAAGAATAAAATTAAAAGATATCAAATATCTAAGAATTAATAATACTTACAAGAAATCTATCAATATATTGTTGAGTAAAATTGAAGATGTTAGCAAATGGAGAGAAAATTGAAGGATTTCAAATGGTGAAAATATACATTTTCTTAAATTGATCTACAATAAATTCAATATATATCCAATGAAAACTATAGAAGCTTTCTCCTTCTTTGAGTTAACTGTCAAGTTGACTCTAAAATGTGCATTAAAAATGTGTATAAAGGTTCAAAGAATCAAGAACAATAAAAATGAACAAAAATTACTTACTGTACTAGACATATAATTTTTATAAAATGACGCTAGTAAAGAATTCTGCTTTATTTCCTAAAGTATAGGCAAGGAAACTCATGAATCAAAATAACAAGTTCAGAAAGAAACTCATTTAATTTAATACAAAAATAATATTTCAGGGCCAAAGAAAGATTACTTTAAATGGTGCTATGTCAATCAGACAGTCATATATAAAAGTATGAAGTTGACATCTGCCTCATATTATTTGTACAAATTATTATTATTTTGCTGCTGCTGTTGTATGCCTAAATGTGAAAATTAAGCCAATAACTCTTTCAGATTAGAGAATATCTTCATAAACTTAGAGCAGAAAAAATTTTTAACTAAAACTTAAAAAGTTGTAAACATTAAGAAACACCTTGCTAATTGATTACATTTGAAAGAACAACTTCTCTTCATTAAAAGACAGAAAGGGATGAAAAAGTAAATCAAAGAGGGGAGAAGCTATTGCCACAAATATACCTAGGTGCTTCTATTCAGAACAGAGAATTAATTCCTAGAAATCAATAACAAAATGACAGAAAACTCAATTGAAAAAATTTAGAAGTGCTTCAGGAAAAGAAGATATAGAAATGTCCAAGGTGGTCATTTGGCAAAAGTGCAAACTGAAAGAGACTTTACCACCAACATCAGCATGGATCCTAGCAGCTTCTACATCAGTAGACCTAGGACATGACTCTCCAAGGAAACATCCTTAGAGTGGGTATCAGCAGAACTATATCTCCTGCAATGGGATTAGTCTGCAAAGCTCCCGGTGTTTCCATTGACAATAATGGAATTTATCCAAGCAAGCCTGAGTAGTTAAAAACAAAAACAAAAACCTCTCAGGTATATGAATAGAATTGTATGAACAGAAGGTCACTGGGAAAAGGTCCAGAAACAGTCCAAAATGTTCCTAAAGCAGCAGGGAAGGAACTGGACTGATACACCATTTTCTGAATGGGAAGAAATGGCAGCTCTGGTGTCATGTTCACAGAGGTGCCCTGTGAATATCCTATGTGATTGTTATGATGACTCTCCTGGTCATGATCATCCTGGTATGGCCACAAAGATATCTTTACATACAAATAGATAGCTGTCAAGTCATATTGACCATAAACCAGAGGAAATTAATGAGCTATAATTCATTATGAAAACTCTGTGCATTTGCTCCTAAACTTTGTATTTTTTTTTTCATTTTTTTTTAATTTATTTTTTTTAGCCAACTTATTCTAATTTGAAATAAGCCTTCTGGGAAATCTGCAGTCTTCAGGATAAGCCAGACTCACATTATGAGACAATTTTTTGCTTACCATGATTGTTTTCCACAAAGGCGTTTGGCTGTTTAATGAACTAAGTCATGAAAACGGAATCCTTCAAAGTTTCTCAATCACCTTGTTTTGTCTATCCTTTAGAAAAGCTAGTTAAGTTAGAAAAAACAGCCATTCATTTAAAATCAAAAACATTGACATTTGAAGGCATAGCTTTAGGAAAGGATTTTTTTTTTTCCCCCGCTTTTCAATAAAGGAAGCAAGAGTTATTTTCTAGGAGTATGTTATTTTGTGTTAATTTAAGATGCTTCTTTAGTCCATAACAAGCGTAAATATAATTTTAAGCATATGAGGAAAATATTTTTAAATATCAAAGGACAAAAATAGTTTGAAAATTAAAAAGTTGTCTTGAAAAAAGAGATATGATATAATTCCAAAACCTGAAAATATCTTGCACAGGTTTGTCTTTCAATTTATATTATTTTGCCAGTGGAATAGCAAGCACCCTTGTCTTGAATCTGAATTTATTCTCCACAACTATTGGACCTAATTTATTCCTCCCTTAGTCTCCTCCCTACACTTTCTCATTAGATGACAGTTTCCCATCATGGAATTTTTGTTCTGTGGTTCATTAACTCTCCCAGTGTTCCTATGCTGTTGCTAAGTCACAGGATGCTAAATGCAACAAGATTTGATATGAATATTAAATAAACCAGAAAAGAAACCAAGATAAAATTAAAAATACTTTGGAATCCATGGAGGGTGTCTTACAAGTATAAAAAAGAAACAAATATTTCTTCACTTGAAATAAAATACAAATTCAAAACCTCATTGTACTAGTGAAAATATATTTCTGGAGACCAATTTTAGAATTTTCATACATTTTAATCAATAAGACTGAAATAAATGCTGAAATTAAGTTTCTGTCAATCTAAGTAAATTAATGTTGAGGTAATTGAATGAATAATTAGTTAATATTGAAATAAATTTTCTGCCAATCTGAGTAAATCTACAAATCATCATAAATAATCCATTCATCCTGCACTAATCTCATAAACATATCCAATTGACTGATTTGACTATATCGTTTTTTGCTCCCATCATTTCTAATGTTTGATTTTGATAGAAAAATATATTAAATGGTTCATTGAAACATAAATTTACCAGGTTAGAACGGGATTGGCTATTTTTCTCCAATTGAGAGAGACAGAAATAAATGAAGACCACCCAAATGAGGACAAGACTACTGATGCAGAGTTTGCCCTCAGGGATAATAAACTATATACCATCATTTGTGTTTGCCAGAGCCTCCAAGGCAGACAAAGGGAGTGAGAAGGGTTTATGCTGAAAAGAAAGGAAGGGCTTCAGGTATGCCCTGATTGGAGATTGTTGTCATGGGGAAACTGGAGGTCACCTACCTAGTGAGGTGTCCTATGTGAATGGTTAGAGCATATTTGATTTTCCTTGATTTTCTGTGGTTGGTTCTAAGTTGGAAATAAAAGTAAGAAGGCAGGGGGTGAGGGGTGGGAAACAGTCATTGAGTCCTGACCATTTGGAACCAATTGCTACAGTACTGCAGAGGTTGTGATTTGGCTTCTGGGCTATTGAATATGGGAGAGAGTTTTGTGTGTCAGAATTCTGTTTTCATGTATGATCTGGGCATTGTCCATTGGTTTATTCAGTCTCTCATACTAATATAATGAATCTCAAATTTTCTTCTATTAGATATTTTAATGCTACCAATATATGTGCATTTTTTCAAGATATTTAGTGGCTAAAATTAATTTACATATAGAAAGATAGTGAATTTCCAAATACAGCTGAAACATTCATACCAGGTTATATTGACTTTGTACCTAATGCACAAAGTGAAAGTGTTAGTCACTCAGTTGTGTCCAACTTTATGCAACCATGGACTGTAGCCCACCAGGGTCCTCTGTCCATGGAATTCTCTAGGCAAGAATACTGGGGTGGGTAGCCATTCCCTTCTCTAGGGCATCTTCCCAACCCAGGGATCAAACCCAGGTCTCTTGCATTGCAGGTGGACACTTTACCATTTAAGTCATGAGAGAAGTCCACCTAACACATAAGGAGAAACATATATAAGAAGAAACATATACCCTTTGTTACCAAAAACAGAATTAAGTGCTTTTTGACACTGAAAGTCTTGGCAGATCTTTAGGTAGCAACTTGGTTTCTAGAGAAATAAGTATCTGTGAGAAGAGTAGATTTTCCTCATCACTTATCTAATGTAAGTAAGTCTTTCGGAGTTGTTTTCAATTTCCTCTTTGCACGATGGTAATTTTGGTGGCTTTTCCAAATTTCAACATATGCAGGCCCATTTATGCAGAAAACAGAGAGGACTGTTCAGTCTTAAAACATATGTAGAACAGAGACTGTTAAAACTGTGCAACTCCAACTCAGACGTAGCCACTGATATTAATGGATGAGATCATCCCAGAGGGTAGGGGATCCCAAATACAGACAATACTCAATGGAGTTTTGTGAAAGAGCTTAAAAAGAGTCAGTGAAAAAAAAAAAGGAGTCAGTGAGTCAATCTTATATCTGGGAGCACAAAATTCACACATAGATTTGTCATTGTTGTTTTCTGTATTTACCCTTTACTGAGGAAGCCTTTCTCTATTCCTAATATATTCAGAGTCTTGGCAGTTGCTTTTGAGCATCTATTAAACTGACCATACGTGTTTCTTCTTTATAAAATCAGTTGAGGAACTTTATTGGCGGTCCAATGGTTAAGACTCTGTGCTCCAGTCCTTGGTCTGGGAACTAAGATCCCACATGCCATGGGGCCCGGCCAAAAAAAAAAAAAAAATTAGTTGGAAAGTGTTTCTTCCTTTTCTCTTTTTAAAAATTGTGTAGAATTGGTGTTCTGGACTGTTGTTTAAGGTTAAGTTTTTGAAAATAAATTCAATTTTTTATAGATACAGCACCAGAAAAATTTGTATGTGGCATCTTTGGTCACTTCTGATAAGTTTAGTTTTTTTATAAGATGTGTTCATTTAATGTAAGTTGAATTCATTGTCATAAAGTTTATTGCTATATAGTCTGTTATCTCTCATCTTTTGTGGGAGTGTGAGAGACACTTTTCTTGGCAACTTGCTCCAATTTGCCAAACTTTCCTGCCATAGAAATATGAGAGGTTTATTTTTATTTTTTTGGATAAAACCAATTAACTAACAAAAATAATCACCTTAGCTACCAGGTGAATCTAGGATGAACTGCTTGTGACAAATAGTGCTGTCAAGCCCTCTTACATGTGATTATGAACAGAGTGGGTTGGGTAAGCTTGGCTGTATAAAGGGCCGAGGTTTCTTTATCTTTGCAATGTCTTTAGTGGATCCCTTCGGATGAGCATCACATTGTGGATTAAAGCTTATTCAGTATTAACACTGTTTTTCTTCTCTTCTATCAGTGTGGGAAAGTTTTATGGAGATTTTGGGAAGAGATTTTTTCATATTTCCCCAACAATTGTGGGTTTATTTTTGGTTAACATTCATAATATATTGTTTTTTGTAACAGTTTGGAGTTTTTAAATTCCCTTGAGTTTTATTCTTAGATGCATGCATTACTTAGAGATGTGTTTCTCAATTTTCAAATAGTTGAACTTATTAATTTTTCTCTTTATTACTAATTAATTCAGAATTATTTTTTTCAATACATTAAAATTTCAAATGTGTTATTGTGAATGAAAATAGGACTTAAATCAATAATTCTTGACTTACAAGTACTTAATATGTGTGACTTTGCAGATATTAGTTAATTTCTTCTCTAAAACATAGTTTCTTGTCTGTAATATAAAAAATACATAGTTTATTAGTTTGTTTTAAGATATAAATGAAAGTACATGTGTGGAGGTGTTAAAGACTAGAATTATTAATACATGTATGTTTTCATGGGAGACACATCAAACTCCCCATGCAAAAATTTTTATTATTGTTGTTCAAAATTAGCTTGTATCTGTGATGAAATCAATATACTCACATTACTAATGAGTGAATAAAGTGTGTGGTAAGCAATAGTGATAGCATTATTCCTGAAGGACAGAAAGTAATATCAATGTTTTATTGAGGAGGCAAGTTTTATATCTAACGGATAGTTAATTGAAATAGCAAATCACAATTTTTACCACTAGTTCAGTTCAGTTCAGTCGCTCAGTTGTGTCCGACTCTTGGAGACCCCATGAACCGCTGCACGCCAGGCCTCCCTGTCCATCAACAACTGCAGGAGTCTACCCAAACCCATGTCCGTTGAGTTGGTGATGCCATCCAGCCATCTCATCCTCTGTCATCCCCTTCTCCTCCTGTCCTCATTCTTTCCCAGCATCACGATCTTTTCAAATAAGTCAGCTCTTTACATCAGGTGGCCAAAGTATTGGAGTTTCAGCTTCAACATCAGTCCTTCCAATGAGCACCCAGGACTCATTTCCTTTAGAATGGACTAGTTGGATCTCCTTGCAGTCCAAAGGACTCTCAAGAGTCTTCTCCAACACCACAGTTCAAAAGCATCAATTCTTCGGCGCTCAGCTTTCTTTATAGTCCAACTCTCACATCCATTCATGACTACTGGAAAAACCATGGCCTTGACTAGATAGACCTTTGTTGGCAAAGTAATGTCTCTGTTTTTTAATATGCTATCTATGTCATAACTTTCCTTCCAAGGAGTAAGCGTCTTTTAATTTCATGGCTGCAATCACGATCTGCAGTGATTTTGGAGCCCCAAAAAATAAAGTCAGCCACTGTTTCCCCATCTATTTGCCGTGAAGTGATGGGACCAGAGGCTATGATCTTAGTTTTCTGAATGTTGAGCTTTAAGCCAACTTTATCACTCTCCTCTTTCACTTTCATCAAGAGGCTCTTTAGTTCTTCTTCACTTTCTGCCATAAGGGTGGTGTCATCTGCATATCTGAGGTTATTGATATTTCTCCCGGCAATCTTGATTCCAGCCTGTGCTTCCTCCAGCCCAGCTTTTCTCATGATGTACTCTGCATATAAGTTAAATAAGCAGGGTGACAATATACAGCCTTGAAGTACTCCTTTTCCTATTTGGAACCAGTCTGTTGTTCCATGTCCAGTTCTAACTGTTGCTTCCTGACCTGCATACAGGTTTCTCAAGAGGCAGGTCAGGTGGTCTGGTATTCCCATCTCCTTCAGAATTTTCCACAGTTTACTGTGATCCACACAGTCAAAGGCTTTGGCATAGTCAATAATTTTACCACTAATTATTCTTTAATGTTTTGCACCAATCCTAAAATATGAATTTATCCACTTATACTCTAACTATAGTGTAGAATTCTGGTTCAGTTTTGCTCCTCGATTTGTACCTTAATGATTTATCTGTATGTGCTAAATGATAGCTTATTCAAATATATGGTGCTTGATTTTGGTTATTGTAACTGCAATATTTACTTTTGCTTTTAAAAATGACAAGCACAGAAATTTGGAGAAAAAAAAATCCCTGCCCCAAAGAATGAATAATTTTTTATTCTGAGAATTAAAATATTCTGACTTAGTTATTGAGTGTCAGGGAAAAGGCCAATAAAAAGTTCAAACAATAAATAATTTATTATTAGGGGACATTACAGGATAATTATTTCTAATATCTGGGCTTATAATTTCCAAAGAATCAAGATCATTACATTGTTATTGGAATGGTGACAGTTGAAAGATGTAGAGATGTTAGAAGATGTTTTACCAACAAAGCATCCAAGATTATATCAACAATGACAACAAACATTAGACTTTTGAAATTAATCATATCACAGATATTTTTTGTTTTCTAAATATTTTTATTGTGTGCCATCTGCAATCTTAAAGAAAAGTTCAAATAATAAATACTATAGTACATTAAGTAAATTTTTTAAATGAATATTCTTTGTTATTCAAAAAACTCATAAGATAGATAAGAATAGATATTGCTAAGTTTCTGTTGTACTTATAAGAAGTTGACCAAAGTTTGAATGTCTATATATAACAGACATAATGTGGACTTATACAGGGATAACTTCAAATTTTTAGTACCTCTTTTGTTTGTGATTCTCTGTTTTTAGTGTCCATAGGAATCATCTGGGGCCCTTGAGAAATTAGATTCAGGTCCCAGAAACCAATCATAAGTATTCTAATGAAACTCAAACCTGCCTTTTAAATAAGCACCAGTGATTTTTCACAACAGGGTTATCTACTGGCCACAGTTTGCTTTACAACCTGTGCTTTTGTTCCTATTAAACTTGCATCATTAGCTTCGGGCATACACTATCTCCATTATGTTCCATCTTTCAAATGAAATAAACATAATACATTTGTTTTCGTTATATGATTGTTGAGTGTGTCTAGAATACCCACAAGGTTTTCAGAATGTCACATTTGCTATCAAAACTTGCTTAAAGGTTATTATGTGTATTTTCTACATAAATAAATGGGTTATGCAAGTTCTTATGCACCCCTTAATTAAACCTGCACCCTAAACTCCAATTATATTTTCACATCTTGTTTGGATTTGATTAACATCTTTTCTAATCCTACAAAGTAATTTCCAGTCTCTGTTAAATTATTGCACTATAAATAAGAAATAATCACTTAAACTTCAACCTTCTCTTTTCAAAGATTATGACAATCAGGTTTGATGGTATTACTGCAGAAATGTCAGCTCAATTATTTTTGGAATAATTAGCTTCATTATATAGTGAAGGCACACAGATATAAAATTCAGTTTCTTGATTCTTAAGTAGCTTCAGTAGCAATCAAATCCAAATTGAAAGAAGCTCACACCTGCTGCCTTCATCCTTTGTCATTCTCCTATGGAAAGATTTACTATCATAGAATCTAATCAGTTATTAACTATGAGCATAGAAATGAATTTTAAACATCAACACATCAATCCAGAAGTTATTGAATTAAAATCAACCAAAATTTTTTTTCCCAATAATTGGAAAATACAATACTGTTTAGGGTTGCTTGTGTATCTACAGTATTGGAGATATAAAGAGGCCATATTATTTGATCAGGATAAAGCTTGAGATAAGACTTCCCTGGTGGCTTAGATGGTAAAGAATCTGCCCGCAGTGCAGGAGACCCCGATTCGATCCCCGGATCGGGAAGATCCCTGGAGAACAGAATAGCTACCCACTCCAGTATTCTTGCCTGTAGAATTCCATGGACAGAGGAGCCTGGTGGGCAACACAGTGCCTGGGTTCCCAGAGAGTCAGACATGACTGAGCGACTAATACTTGCACTTTCACTTCATTTCAGGACTAAGATGTTCTGACATAATCACTCCTGTTATGCCAGTTTATCAGTTAAACACACTCATAGAACATAGGTATTTTCTGTATCAACTCAAAACTCTTCTGAGATGAATAAAAACATACCTCTGAATCAGAAACTTCAACTCTAAGTCCATTTGATTATCCAAGTATAGAACTTTTTTGAAGATCATCCAATAAATTATATCCAGTATGTGGAGAAAAAAAGTAACATTAGTTTTAATTACTAGAAAGAATGAGGGTGAGGGATTAAGATAATCATATACAGAATAAGTCAGGAAAAGAGTTAACAATTGAGAGTTGTTTGTCTGCAAATTAGCCCAGAGGATACACTGGGGCTTCTCAGGTTTTATACATCATTAGTTAGACAAGTAACACTTCATATCTGAATAAACAATATGAAGATATTTTAAAGACGTAAACCTTGCTATACCCTTCCTGAGGTATGTCCATACAATTATTCGTTTGTATGAGGGAGCAATTTCTGGGACTTGAAAGGTGTGTTTTTGTCTTTTTTTTTGTTTGTTTTTAATGTCTGTACTTGTTGTATAATGGTAAATACTTTACCCAAGGGAGATTACTAGATGCACTTTGATTTTTTGTTTTACTTAAAATAAGAAGCACTGTTACTGGGAAAATTGGAAAGATACTTCTCTTTTCACAATTTAATAATTTCATAATTTTAAACTATAATTTTTATTTACTGTTCTAAAACTGATGAATACATATGCACAAAAACATGTTTTAACAAATGGATGTAACTTGATAGTTCAAACGTTGCTAACATTAAGGTTATTGTATGATCCATGAACCAACTGGTGGGGTTGCTCAGCTTAAAGGGAAGCCTTTTCTCATCATAGATCTGGCAAGGAAAATTGCCACTTTAGTCCTCCTTCGGAAAGCATATTGATGTAGTTTTTTAAGACTTCTGTTGCAAAGGATTACTTGAACCATCTGATGAATCTTGGTAGTAGAGGATATTTTTCTGGACTTTGCGAACAATCAAGCATTTAAAGAATGAGATTACCAGGAAAATGAAAAGAAAAGCTAAGGTCAATGGTTGGAGAGGAATCTAAACCCAGTTTCTGGGTCCACAGGGCACCCAGTCAAGATTTTTAGACAGTGGGTTCAGAGCATCTTTAGATGGTACAATGAAGAAAGCGGTGGAAGTCTGGTATATTTCCCAGTTGCAATTTGATGTTCTTGGTAATGATATAGACTAGATATTAGAGAAGTTATGAGTCAATAGTATTAATGACACAACTTTCTTGTGAGACTATAATATTAAGGAATATAGAAAAAATGCATTCTATTCATAGTATGCACAGTATGCATTACATCAAGTGTTGTTATATTATTATTTCATGAATGATTCAGTATTATCTTGTTTATATTACTCTATAAACTGAAGTGTAGAAAACATAACACAAAACATATGTAAAATGATCTATAATACTGAAGAATATTTCTCTCTAAGCTCTCAAATTAAATATAAGCTCCATACGAGGATATTCTGACTTCTAAATCTTTTCTACAAGTAGGCATTTCTTAAGTACTACAAACAAAATTTTGCATTTTACAAAGGTTTGCAGATAAGAAAGGAATTTATAGTCTCTCTTAGACAAGATTCAGTTCAGTTCAGTTGCTCAGTCGTGTCTGACTCTTTGTAACCCCATGGACTGCAGCACGCCAGGCCTACTTGTCCATCACCAACTCCTGGAGCTTGCTCAAACTCATGTCCATTGAGTCAGTGATGCCAACCATCTCAGCCTCTGTTGTCCCCTTCTCCTCCTACCTTCAATCTTTCCCAGCATCAAGGTCTTTTCAAATAAGTCAGCTCTTCCCATAAGGTAGCCAAAATACTGGAGTTTCAGCTTCAGCATCAGTCCTTCCAATGAATATTCAGGACTGATTTCCTTTAGAATTGACTGGTTGGATCTCCTTATAGAGCAAGGAACTCTCAAGAGTCTTCTCCAACACCACATTTCAAAAGCATCAATTCTTTGGCACTCAACTTTCTTTATAGTCCAACTCTCATATCCATACCTGACTACTGGAAAAACCATAGCCTTGACTAGACGGACCTTTGTTGACAAAGTAATGTCTCTGCTTTTTAATATGCTTTTCTAGGTTGGTCATAGCTTTTCTTCCAAGGAGCAAGTATCTTTTAATTTCACAGCTGCAGTCACCACCTCCAGTGATTTTGGAGCTCCCAAAATTAAAGTCTGTCACTATTTCCATTGTCTCCTCTATTTGCCATGAAGTGATGGGACTGGATGCCAGGATCTTAGTTTTCTGAATGTTGAGTTTTAAGCCAGCTTTTTCACTCTTTTCTTTCACTTTCATCAAGAGGTAATAGACAAGTTAACAGTATGTAAATAACATAGAGCTCTATACTTTGCTGTGCTATCACTGTTGCTTCTCCATTTTTCCACTAGTGAGCATAACCAGAGAAAAAAAATTGAGTCCATATTAAGCAAGTGCAAAATGTTGGTTATTTTACTCAATCACCATTAACTTAAATGGCATAATCAATGTTTAAAACACCAACTAAAAACAGAAAGGTCATGTAGTAAAGTTAAAAAGTGTTGAGAAATGTACTGGAGGCCTGGTAATGGATAATTTTCCTTCAAGTGAATTTCAGAATAAAATATAAATCATTGCTTCCATCTAAAGTGGTTCAGTTACAGATACAGGGAGGTCCTTTTGTAAGATGACTTCACCTTCAAGGCTCAGGCTTTGTATTCCAAAAGACATTACATAACTGTGTCCAGGGTAGATTTATATATTATATAGTAATGCTCTGAAATACACCTCCAGCTCCTTCAGCTTATTTATGATGTTTATGAGATCAATGGATGAGCCCAAATTATGCAAGATGAATCAGTGCTTACTGACATCACACATATTTTTCGTGAAAGGGCAAGGGACCAGAAAATTAACAGACTGTCTGCTAGGAGGCTACCTGATTCTTTTCAAGGCACTTTGAAATTTTTCTCAGTAATTGACTTTTAGCAGTTTTCCACTTGTAGACAGACAGATATGGCTATCAAGCCATCAAGTTTAATCCAAAACCTGTAACTACCCAAGCAAGCATCAGCAGTCACATGAAATCCATGGGAGGGCCTTACGGAAAATAGACAGTTAATGTCACGCCTCTCTTTATCTAGATAAATTGAGTCATTTGAAAAACTTTCATGTTAAAAGTGCTGAATTGGTCAGCACATGAGGGATGTTTAGGAAGAAATTAATTGATGTATTTCTCTTGAGTTTTGCTTTTAGTTGAAAATGTCCCAAATTTATCCAATGGTAAGAATTGCAAAGGGTACTTTATTTATAATATTACTATTTCTAATACTAACATTAGTAATAATAATAAATATGAAACAACAAAACAGATATCTGTACCCTTTATTTGTTGGTGTAATTTGTTACATCTGGGTTTCATCAAGACACTTTGGGAAACACAACTAATAGCTTAAAAGTCATGCAGAACACCTCAGAATATAGCATATATTGCAAAACAAATATTAAATATAGCTTAGCAATAGACAACAGAATATCAGATCATGGTAAATATGTGAAAGAAATGTAAGAGAACAAAAATGTATTTGAAAATAATGAAAATCAAAATCTTGAAAATACACTGAAAGACACATAATTTATGATTTGCAGCCCAAGAAAATGTGTGGTATTATAACCATATACACCACTTAACATTTGAGGGTTCTCTTTTTAGGTTGTAAAGTCTATTTTTCCCATTGCTGAACTGACAATCTAGAACTCACTTCTTTTCTATTAATACATGTTAGATCTGGGGATATCTATTATACACATTCAATGTGCTCTCCACATATATCTTGGAAACCACATGCACATATAACAGAGTCACAGACTTTACCTCATCCTGAACTTTGTATGTATGCAAATTGTTATTGTGGCTGAGATACCTGGAGCTTTTTCAAGAACAATACAGATTCCAATGTACAGGAACAATCTGGTTTAAACATCGCCTTATTTCATCTTTCACACATCGAATTTCTGTTCCTCTTGGACAAAATTAATCAGTCCCTCCCTCAGCCTTGCCGCTTCTTCATTTAAGAATATGTTCATATGTTTGGAAGAAGCAGTATGGAAAGTTTTTAGGCACCATGACCTCTATCCTCTGGGACGCCATGTTCAAGCTACCTTAAAGCTGCTTGTTCTTCTAGTCCTTTTGCCTGGAACAATAGCATATGATGCCATTTGTTCCCTGGCTGACTGGCCGTCCCTTACACTTGTCATTGCCATGTGCCTCTAGGAGTCTGCTGGCCCTTTCGGCATGGCTCTGGCAGTCTGTTCTGTAGGCACGTTACAGCAGGAACATTACTAGCTCTCTTAAGGCAAACTCCCCGTGCAGATTCCCAAACATCCACACAAGAAGTAAAGGCAGAAATAAAACTTCAGGGGCTTCCCTCTGTCTGTGCCTGTAGATCACCTAAAACCCTTTGATATGACACAAACTCAAAGTGTTAGGAGCAGCCTGTCTGAAGAGTCTAATTTAAGAGTCAGAGCCCTGGTCTGCCCTCAATGATAAACTCACTAAACTATTTCCTTATCAACTGGTCAAAGCTCAGAGAGAGGAAAATCTTTCCCATTTGATTGCTTTACCCTCCTTCCCTTGATCCTTTTTGCCCCCCAAATAGAGGAGTTTTCTTTGCAGATCCCCTGTTTATTATGAATCTTTGCTTTAACACATGTAGAACTGCCATAGGTATGAGATTGTTCTCTAAATGACGCAAGGACAGTATGAACTGAGCGCTCCTAATTGAACTTGATTTACATAAATGAAGAGAAAACAATTTAATCAATGAAAATATTACCTCTGTGCTAAATACCTACTTCTAAATGTTGATCTCTTCCTCTATAACCCCACTTTACATACCAGAAAGCGTTATTATCTTAAACTAACCTTCTATTTCCTTTTGAAGTCAATCCTAATTTACTTACACTCATATAAATATCTTAAACTATTCTGCATGTACATTCTATGCTTAAAAAGGCAATACATGAAAGCATATTAGTCATTTTCGAAATATCATTCCTAAAGACATGTATATTAATATTTAACAAAGATAACAAAATGTAAGTGATTCTTGAACCTTAAGAGTAAGCATCACTCTCTCTCTCTCCTGAAGGTGCAGCATTCTTATGAAAGCAGTTGCTTCCCATGAAAGCAATTACTTAAAGAAAATGTCTTTTTCTCATTACAGCCTTTTTGATACTCAAGCTCCAATATGCTTTTGTCTTAGCCAACTCTTCAGCTGTTGTTTATATCTGTGATTTCATTCATTACCCTCTCCATTCAGCTAGAAAGAACAATTTGGTTGCATTTTTTCTCTGTTATAGTATTACAGTTTCCTTCTCCCATCAATTACTCCAGAAAGTCAACACTTGTTCCTTTTTATGTGTCCGTTCTTTGTCCCCAGTAAGAACTCAGATAACATCTCCCCAGTCCTTCAAACTCCACTTCTTTCTAGAGTGTATCTACATATCACTCAGTTAATTTTGTGGAGCCATACTTATTACTTTGTATTATGAAATGTCTTGGAGAGAAAAAGGAGTCCTCAAATTGGAGACCTTCCATATAATATGGGGAGAAATAGGACTAATATTACCATCATCCCTGCTTCAGATACCTAAAAATCAACAGCATGGTAAAATTCTGTGCTTGAAAACATATACATTGTGATATTCTGAGAAATAGCTAGAGAAACATTTCAGTTCTATGTTTAGAATTTCATAGTTCTTTTAGATGAGTCTGAAATGTTGATATAACTTTGATGTCTCTTTCTTTATTTGATAAACATAGTCCTGAATATTTAAAAACTCATAATTTAAAGTAATGAGGAAACAACTATTTACTTATTATTCATCAGTCTTACAAGTAGCTGCTTCTGTCTTAAATGCCACTGGAATAATTCACATAATTGCAGATCACTTGGAATGGCATGTTTCGGTAACATCATTTCTCGTACAAAATGATCAAATTCTGCATTACAAGGTTAATAGGACCATACATTTCAACTGAACAGAAAGTAGGTATGATCTTTTCAGTTTTATTTATGAAAAACTAGAACGTCACTACAAAATTTTAGAGTTATAGCAATAAAACAATTCAAATGTGTTGTAGCAATTGTCATCTATTTTTTCATTTATTTAGTTCAAGTTGATTGCTATGGAGGGAATGTTTTTGTCTTTTTCAAACAGCTTGATTGAGTCCATCATTTTTTTTCCTAGTTATATAATGCATTATTTATGTTACCCTAAACCATTTTGCTTTTGCTTTAAAATCACTCCACAAGTCTTTAATTTGTTTAGTCTTCTCAGAGCTTTGCAGAGCAGGCTTAGGGTCTAAAAACGAGACTATAGCAATTCCCCTTCAGGGCTTTTGCACTGACTAAAAGAGAGCAATCAAACTTATCAGCTGGAAACAGTCTTTGGCTTCAAGTGAACAGATCAGTTCATTTACTACTTTTAAAGACTCTTACTGGGGCAGTCCAGCTCCCCTGCAAAGAAACCACTATCCCAGCACAATAAGAGTCTTGAATTCTGACTGTAATGTTGCTCATCCTAACCAGGACCTGCAGTTGGGATCCTCAGGGTCAAGCAAAAGGAGATGGCCAGTACTTTTTAGGTGATTTATGATAAACCTGTCCAATGAAAATAATTCTGCAATTTAAAAAGCCAGAATTTTCTATTTTTAATACATTTTTATTACAGTATGTAGAAGGAACTCCTTTGGCATTATATTTGTATTTTATTTCAATACACATCCTGGAATGTATTGGGATAAAGATGGGACAGAACATTAATAAGTTCACTCCTCTGTCAACTTAGCCAACTTTCTTTAAAAGTCAGTCACAATATAATGAATGCAAATAAAAATAATTAAAGCAATGGCTTAAAGAAAGCCCAAGAAGTCCCAGACAGTCTAGAGAGAGGAAAATGAAAATATGGGGGGAAGAATGGCCAAAAGGGGGAAAGAAAGCCATCCTTCTCTACCACTATGCTTAAGGAAAGATATGCAAAATAAAGGAATCCTGCTAATCCTAATATAGAATATAAATCTTAAGAAAGTAGAAAAGGGAAAATATATGCTTTTTCCTTTCTGTACAGAAGGGACTTCTACCAGGAGGACCGAGTTGTCAGCCTTGAATAAGCATATTACAGCTCATTCAACCTTTGTATCTGTTGGTCATAGAACATATTGTTGTATCCAGCATGGCTTCCAGGAGAAAAACAGTGTTCATATTTTCAACATGAATCTCACAAAGTAAATATTGTAACAAAAATTGGTAGATAAAATGGAATCACCTATGTTCAATAAAAGTTGTGACTTCACTAGCTCTCCAATACAAACATAGGCAAGGCAAATCATCTTTCTAATTTTCAATTTCCTCATAGATAAATTAAAACTAGCTGAACTGGGATGAAAGATTTCCATGGTTTTCAAATACACAATAATTCTCATATTTTCAATAAATGATACTGACCTGTTTATCTATAGTTCAGTGACAGCACATGGCATTCTTTTAAATAACAGCAGGTTGAAATATACAGAAGTGGCTGCTCAGAAGCTGTATATCTGCTAAATGTTAAAAAATTTTAAAAATAGAGCTATAAGTAGTTCCAAATCTGAGAGCATTCTCCAAAATAATATACACGCATGCTTTCACCCTTCCATAATTTAATTTAATTAGTCATTTAATTCTTTCATGCACAAATAATTAAATTTTTCTTGGCCACACTTTATCTTGTAAATCTGAAAACAAATCAGCATGACTTAATATTTGCTTTTATTGCCATGATTTTGAACTGTGAAGTTATTGTTAAAATTTTTAGGCATCTGTGATCAGAAAATATTGTTTTCAGATGTAAATTAGAAAGTATCCACTGAGGTTTCTCTATAAGCAACACTGTAATTTCAACCTTTTTCCTAAGGGAATTTATTTTTGAAGTGTCTGTGTTTCTTTTTTATCATTTCCAGTCTCTTGCTTTGTTTCCATCCTCTGGGTTTCAGAGTTTCTTTTTGATATTTCCAATTAAGACTGAAGTTCGCTGGGTATTTTTTAATGCTCATATGAAAAATTTCTTGGAACAATGCCATTTTCCTAACCCACAAAGCTGTTACTGTGAGTAGGCTTGCTCTTAGATAACTCCTTCTGTAGCAATGTTCATGATTAATTAGCATTTCTAAAGAAGTAAATGAGGGTCTTGCTTTTCACTTTCTCTGAAAAATTGTTTGACATTTTGATTGTTTGATTTTGCTGTATTGCTCTTAATATATGCTAATACAAGCTTACAATGTGATAGAATAGCATAGTGATTAAGCAGGTATAAGAATCTCAGTGAAGTGATTAAATGCTTTTCTTCTTTAATAGTAAGGTGACATAGTAGCTTTTCTATTACTGATAATGATATCATAACCATAATCTAAAAAAGGAAAAGAAATTGATTGGGTTTTATCCCCCTGGCATTCTTCTGTACTGTTAATCTCCAGAGAGTGTCTAGAAAATTGAAGTAACTTTTTAGAAAATTTAAAAGTATTAGATTTAAGTTCAGTTAATGGGAATTTTCTATTTGTTCACTGCCACACCTCTAATTCCTAGAAGAAAATTGCTTTTTACCTTGAATATGAGAACTATATATTTTAGATATTTTCACATTTACATCAAATAAATACTAATTTTAAAGAGAAGCAACCCACAAAAATACAATCAATTAATCTTGAACAAAGGAGCAAAGGCAGTACAATAAAGAAAAGATAATCTTTCAACAAACTGGACATCCGAGAAAAAAATTAATGAATCTAGACACAAAACTTACACACATGAAAAAAATTAAATCAAAAGAGACTACAGACCTAATTGTAAAAGGCAAAACTATAAAACTAGAAGATTATGTAGGAGGAAATCTAGATGACCTTGGGAATAAAGATGACTGTTTAGATACAACACTAAAAACATGATCTATGAAAGAAATATTTGATAAGCTGGATTTCATTGAAATTAAACACTTCTTCCCTGTGAAAGATGCTGTTGAGAGGATGACAAAAGCAAGCACATAAACTGAGAGAAAATATTTGCAATAGACATGTGTAATAGACTGTTAGCCAAAATATAGAAAGATCTCTTAAAATCCTCCAGTAAGAAAATGAAAAAAACCTCAATTTAAAAATGAACTAAAGATCTGTTCAGACACTTTACTAGAAAAAAAAAGAAAAAGATGCAGATAGCAAGTAAAGATATGAAAATATGCTCCACATCACGTGTCACTGCTGCTGCTGCTAAGTTGCTTTGGTCGTGTCCGACTCTGTGAGACCCCGCTAGATGGCAGCCCACCAGGCTCCCCCATCCCTGGGATTCTCCAGGCAAGAAAACGGGAGTGGGTTGCCATTTCCTTCTCCAAGCACATGTCACTGGTGAATTGCAAATTAAAAGAATGAGATTTTCCTACATACCTATTAGAATGGCCAGTATCCAAAACACTGATTAAACTATTCACTGCTGGTAGGAATGCAAAATGGAATAGCCAATTTGGAAGACTGTTTGTTTGTTGCTTATAAAATTGAACATACTGTTACCATATGACCCAGTAATAATATTCCCTAGCATTTACCCAGGTGAATCAAAAACAAGTGTCCACATGAAACCCTTCACATGGACATTTTAGCAGTTTTATTCTAAATTGCCAAAACGTGTATGCAACCAAGATGTCCTTTAACAAGTGAATCAATAAATTATGGTACATCCAGACCAAGAAGAGCTATTTTAGAGCTAAGAAGAAATGCCAAGCCAAGAAAAGACATAGAAGAACTTGAAATGCGTATTACCAACCTTTCAGCTTCTCAAGGCTGTGTACTATATAATTCCAGCTATCTGACATTGTGGAAAAGCAAAATGACAAAGTAGAAAGATCAGTAGTTATCAAGGGTTATAGAGCAGAAGGAATAAATAGTTGAAGCACATATAATTTTAGAGTAGTAAACTATTCTGTGTGTGTGTGTGTGTTCACATGCCCACGAACTTAGTCACTCAGTCACATTTGACCCTTTGCTACCCCATGGACTAGATCCACCGAGCTCTTCTGTCCATGGGATTCTCCAGGCAAGAATACTGGAGTGGGTTGCCACTCCCATCTGTGGGGGATCTTCTTGACCCAGGGATGGAACCTGGGTCTCCCGCATTGCAGGTGAATTCTTTGTCATCTGAGCTACCTGGGAAGCCCAAATGGTAAAATGATAGATACATATCATTACACATTTGTCTAAAACCATAGAGTATGTAACACAATCACTGATCTCTAATGTAAACTACAGATTTTGAAAAATGATGTGTCAATGTAGGTATATCAGTTTCAACAAATATACTACTCAGGTGACAGAAACTGACAGTGAAGGAAGCATAGCCTCCTCCTCAGACTGTCCCGCAGACTTTACTGTCTTGTATATCCTTCATGTCTTTCACTGACTCTGCTCAGTTATATTTGAGACTTTTCCTTAATTTGGGTTTGCCCAGTGGTTTCCCATGACTATATTGCATAGCCTTTTGGGTGGCAGCAGGTATATGGGAAATCTCTATATTTTTCTTCTATGTTGCTATGAAGTTGAAACTACTCTAAAATAGTCTATTTGAAAAAAAAAATGCTGAATAAATTAGAGCTTAAAATTTTTGTAAGCCAGACCTCACATTTTAGAGGAAATGAAGCTAACCAGAAGGTAGGTAAATTGCCCAAGGGCAGAGAGATATTTAGAGAACAAATCTTGAAAAGAAACATGCCCTGTTTACTCTCTCCTTGTTCTCAGTTCAGTTGCTCAGTCGTGTCTGACTCTTTGTGACCCCATGAATCGCAGCATGCCAGGCCTCCCTGTCCATCACAAACTCCCAGACTCTACTCAAACTCATGTCCATCGAGGCGGTGATGCCACCCAGCCATCTCATCCTCTGTCATCCCCTTCTCCTCCTGCCCCCAATCCCTCCCAGCATCAGGGTCTTTTCCAACGAGTCAACTCTTTGCATGAGGTGGCCAAATTTTGGAGTTTCAGCTTCAGCATCAGTCCTTCCAATGACTATTCAGGATTGATTTCCTTTACGATGGACTGGGTGGATCTCCTTGCAGTCCAAGGGACTCTCAAGAGTCTTCTCCAACACCACAGTTCAAAAGCATCAATTTTTCGGCGCTCAGCTTTCTTCACAGTGCAACTCTCACATCCATACATGACCACTGGAAAAACCATAGCTTTGAATAGATGGACCTTTGTTGGCAAAGTAATGTCTCTGCTTTTTAATATGCTATCCAGGTTGGTCATAACTTTCCTTCCAAGGAGTAAGCGTCTTTTAATTTCATGGCTGCAATCACCATCTGCAGTGATTTTGGAGCCCAAAAAAATAAAGTCTGACACTGTTTCCACTGTCTCCCCATCTATTTCCCATGAGGTGATGGGACCAGATGCCATGATCTTAGTTTTCTGAATGTTGAGCTTTAAGCCAACTTTTTCACTCTCCTCTTTCCCTTTTATCAAGAGGCCTTTTAGTTCCTCTTCACTTTCTGCCATAAGGGTGGTGTCATCTGCGTATCTGAGGTTATTGATATTTCTCCCGGCAATCTTGATTCCAGCTTGTGCTTCTTCCAGCCCAACGTTTCTTATGATGTACTCTGCATGTAAGTTAAATAAGCAGGGTGACAATATACAGCCTTGAAGTACTCCTTTTCCTATTTGGAACCAGTCTGTTGCTCCATGTCCAGTTCTAACTGTTGCTTCCTGACCTGCATACAGGTTTCTCAAGAGGCAGGTCAGGTGGTCTGGTATTCCCATCTCCTTCAGAATTTTCCAAAGTTTATTGTGATCCACACAGTCAAAGGCTTTGGCGTAGTCAATAAAGCAGAAATAGATGTTTTTCTGGAACTCTCTTGCTTTTTCGATGATCCAGCGGAATTGGCAATTTTTTCTCTGGTTCCTCTGCCTTTTCTAAAACCAGCTTGAACATCTGGAAATTCTCGGTTCACGTATTGCTGAAGCCTGGCTTAGAGATTTTTGAGCATTACCTTACTAGCGTGTGAGATGAGTGCAACTGAGCGGTAGTTTGAGCATTCTTTGGCATTGCCTTTCTTAGGGATTGGAATGAAAACTGACCTTTTCCATTCCTGTGGCCACTGCTGAGTTTTCCAAATTTGCTGGCATATTGAGTGCAGCACCTTCACAGCATCATCTTTCAAGATTTGAAATAGCTCAGCTGGAATTCCATCACATCTACTAACTTTGTTCGTAGTGATGCTTTCTCAGGCCCACTTGACCTCACATTCCAGGATGTCTGGCTCTAGTTGAGTGATAAAACCATCGTGATTATCTGGGTCGTGAAGATCATAGAGTATGATAGAGTTATATAAATTAATTTAGTTTTATACTTTATGTTATACAATCTTTTAGTGCTGTAATATTTGGAATACTGTAGAAACTCCTTTCAAAATGAATAAACATTTTTAAAGAAAGGGTCAGAGCATACCTATATTTCATCCATTTTGGAACCAAGTCCAATCGTATGAATATGATGTGGGTTAAGAAATACATTATTTGGAAAATCTATAGGAAACAGACCTTTACTAACAGGAATTATTTTTTGCTGACTTGAACAGTGACCCGATATCATGATTTAGTATTTAGTAAAAAACTTATATGTTACATCCACTGTTTGGAAGTTAGATATCATAGTATTTGGTTCCATGCCCCAGCTTTAAATTGAAAATATATATATATTAACTTTTTAAATTATATGAAATATGTCTTTCTTTATGTTGGATAAACAAAATTGATATTTTTTTGCTTTCATGTCACTGAAAAAATGACAATAAAAATCTTTTAAATATTTGTATAATATGAAATATCTAATAATTAGTAGATCATCTAAAGGAGTCTTTCTAATCCATGCACATACTCAGACTTACTTGAATGAGATTTTTTTGTCCACTCTGTTAGACTATTTTATAACTAAGCAGGAAATTACTCCTTAATTGAAAAACATATGGAAAATCAATATATATGAAGAAAACAAAGTGTTTTTTATTTTTTAATTTTTCACCTTTTTATTTGGAAATACATTGTGACAAGAAAGGTATAAGGCAATATACAGTATCCCAAGTATGTTAACGTTTTTTATAACCAAGGTACAGATATCCAACCAGGTAATTAGCATTGCTGTACTTCCATTAACTTAGCTTTAAACCTTACACACATTTCACCAGCTTCCCAACTCATGTACTTTTTTCTGGACAAGGATCCGATCAAGAATCCTATATAGAATTTGTCACATTTCCTTATTCTCTGCTAATCTGTTCTAGACAAGTTATCTGTTAAAGACTGTTCCTCAGTTCTCTCTGTCATTTATAACCTTCATATTTTAATTGCCCCTGCTCATTTATATTGGAAATTTTTCCTTAATTTGTATTCGCCCAACATTTTCTCAAAACTATATTGATGTTACGGGTTTGGTACAAGAATAATCAATGCATCCTTCTGTGTGTCCTTTACAGGACATCCTGTCAGGAGATAAATGATGCCAGTTTTTCTTATTACTAGTGCTGTTAACATTGTTTAATGAAATAATTTTTTTTTTGTATAAATAATTCAATTTAGTTTTCTGTCACTTTGAACAGAAATGGAAGACCCCCTGGAGGAGAGCATGGCAACTCACTCCAGTTTTCTTGCTTGGAGAATCACCATGGACAGAGGAGCCTGGCGGACTACATTTCATGAGGTCGCAAAGAGTTAGGCATGACTAGCAACAGACCTAATCCTATGGTAAACACTTTAAGTATTTAAATATTTCCCATAGAGTTGACCCTTAAAGAAAGTGAGGCAGGCGGTTGGGGTTCTGACACTTCTGGCTGTCGGCATCTAGCTTTACAGATGAAAATCTGCAACTAGGCCTTCACCATTGAAGGTTCTGCATCTCAGATTCAACCAACTTCATATGGTGCAGTTCTGTAGAACACATTGATTGGAAAAAATCCTAAGCAGACCCATGTTTGTTTCAACCCATCCGTGTTGTTCAAGAATCAACTATATCTTATCATTGTTCACTTAAAGTCTGTTTTGCATCTATTTAAAAATATTAATGTAGTGATTTTCAATAAGTGATACTGTAGACTAAAAACTATCAGGTTATCATATATATTACTATGCGCTGAGCAGTTATCCATACAAGTGAGCAGCTGCTTGGTCCAAGAATTGCTACCCATATAAAGTCCATTACTACTTCGGAGTCACACAAAGTAAACAGTTTTGCTTATTTTAACTATTTCTCGGAGGAATGATAAAAATGAGTAATACAAAGAGAGTGATGTTAAAATGCATTTTGCTCAGTTTCATAAATTAAATTATGAGCTTTATGGCAGTATTACTCTCTCAATGAACTGGTAAGATGTTTATGACAGACTCATAGCAATCATAAAGGGCCTGTCTGTATGACAAGTAATTTTCACGTGTCATATATATTGCAACAAATAAAAGCGGAATACACTGAGGCGAATAGCATTCTAAGCCCTACTAGTAAAATGTGATTTAAATGTAGTCAAATAAGCATGTGATTAAAATAATCCAATTCTAAAATTAACAATGGAATTCTGCCTTTTATTCCTTATGCACTCTTTATTATTTCATGGCCATGATATTTGTCCATGACAAGAATACAAGATGATCTCAGAGATACATGTCTTTTTATGAAAATAAGAAGATAAAGAATGTGCTATAAAAGATTATTCTTTAGGCTCAATTCAGTATTCTAATTTGATCCAAAATCTGAGGTAAAATATAAATTTTACCAACTTCTGTATAATGCATACCATTTCATGTTTGAATAAAAAAATCAACTTTTAAGTTATTCCCGTATTTGTAATAGTGGTTAGAAGGTATTTACAATACCTAACCATTACAAAACTGTTCATGGTTATCTCTATTATAACTTATGCTGCTGCTGCTGCTGCTGCTAAGTCACTTCAGTCGTGTCCGACTCTGTGCGACCCCATAGACGGCAGCCCACCAGGCTCCCCCGTCCCTGGGATTCTCCAGGCAAGAACACTGGAGTGGGTTGCCATTTCCTTCTCCAATGCATGAAAGTGAAAAGTGAAAGTGAAGTCGCTCAGTCGTGTCCGACTCTTTGCGACCGCATGGACTGCAGCCTACCAGGCTCCTCAGTCCACGGAATTTTCCAGGCAAGGGTACTGGAGTGGGTTGCCATTGCCTTCTCCAATAACCTATGCTACAAGAGAATAATGATGACTTTTCTGTTTCAGTTATTCATTCCTGCATAAGAACAGCTTCAATACTTTGTAGTTTATATCAACAAGGATTTATTCTTTCTCAGCATTCTGTGGGACAGAAGTTTGTGCATTGTTGGGTTGGAAAGTTATCTTTCACATAGTAGTAGTGGCTATTCCCTCAGCTTTATTCAACTGGTGACTGCACTGTACTAACTCTAAATATGTGAAATACACACACTCCTCATGCAAAATCTGCCTAAAACTAGCAATAACATGAAGGCCAGGACTGCATCATGTAAGTCCAGTCCAGAAGAGAAGGGATTTTTTTTTTTTTTTTTGGTAGGAGCAGTTTCTCTGTTGTAGTTTCTTAGTTTAGCTTTTCTTTTCCCAGAACTAAAAAGATGTTACCTCAGGTTTTTCTTAATCTAAATATAGGTGTACAAAAATAAAAATTATCTCCCCTCTTACCTTGTGAGAAGAAATGTAACAATGATGCAAGAACAGAAAAGAAAATCACAGAAATTTCCTAAAAGGTAGGAAATAAAGCACTTAGCAGTCATTGGTCTACAGTAGTTTTCAAATCCAATTGTGTGTATGTTGTTAGAGATACTCCTGGAGCAGGAAGAGTTCTTCAGCTAAGACCTAAGTTTTCTCCCTGGGAATGTTTTCCACAGCTTTTAACACTATCTTATAGAAGTTTCTGTCAGATCTTTGAGTTTACCATTACCCAATATTTTGATTAAAAAAAATAGCCTATGTTTACAGCTGAATAGCTTTCTCAGTTACTCACTGACTTTAAAAGATAGGACACGCATATTCCTCTTTTCTTCATCCCTTTGATTCCAGGCTGAAGATTCTTTCATCAATATAGTTCTCTTAAAAAGATTTTTGATTTCAGTGAATAAAGCTGAGAGTCCCTCAATGCCCTCAAAGTCTCATCCATAATTCCATTGGAAAGAGACATCTCTCTACTTTAGTCAGGTAAAGCTGCTATGAGACAATGCCCCTATAGTTCTTAGAATCCATTTTGCAAGTTGCAAGAGACTTAAATATTTCAAAGATTATAGCAAGAGACTTGAAGTCTCAACTTTTAGTTTTATCCACCCTGAAGCCACATTTAACTGGGAAGACAATTAATTAACATTTATCATAATGCTATTTCTCACTTTAAGAAAATTTTGTCAAGAGTAGTAGAGGATGAGAAAATCATATATTCTCTAACTTAGCAATTTTGAGTTTGAAATATTTTCTCCAAATTCTTTTTGAAAACTAAACAGCACCTCTTTAGTTCATCTCTTTTACAGGACCTCATTGTAGGTAACATGTCTTAATTAACCGGCACTTCAAAAGTTAAATAAATCTTAAAATATGTTTAGTTAGTTCTCAGATTTGTTAGGTATATTTTCTACCGTACATGTAATGCAGTCAACAGTCTTGCCAGTTTTTCCACCAAAACATAGCATGCCTGCTTTCTTCAGTCTCCAGTATCAGTTTTCTGACTGAATTTCCTGCTGTCTTTTGAACTTTGCTTACTGTTTGATCCTGGAGCCAATACCAAACGGATTAGGCTTTTGTTACAGTAGCAACCACACTCAAGGGGAGAGAATTGGTATGTTCATAGAGATAGGGTAAAAATTAATAAAGAACTATCTTTGTAGATTATTTACTAGATGATCACTATCTGCATGTGATCTCTCTTGAATTTTGAAATATATTAAAGGGTGGAGCTGTGTGACTGAAAGCTAAAAACTATGTATTTGGTAAGTCATGGGTGTTTGGTATACAAAGATAACCTAGGATTTTTTTTCATAGATGATATTATATAATTTTAATATACTGAATTGTATATGTGTACATTTATATTTGACTATAACATGTATAAGCAGTAATATTAATTATTCAGTATTTATTTCTATTGTAAACTTCTAAAGAAAGTAGTTCTTAGAAGAAAGTTGTTGTTTAGATTGTGGAAAGAAATATCTTCCTTTTAAAATGTTGTCAATTGTTTTGTGACATCTCTATCAATCTCACTTACACTAATTAACATGAATCCCATATCTTGCTGTGTAGATAAATGCTGATTGGAAATCAATATTCATAGTAGTGAAGATAGATGTGATTTTTTAATCTCACTTTCTCTCTTACTGATGTTGCATTAATCATCTCGTTCAATACTATAGGACACTTTATTCATGTTTCTTTTTTAAAAACAAAGCATACTGTTTGGCTCAACTTAATAATTTAGAAATTGAATTAAATAAAGTGTTTATATAAGCAAGTAGAAACCACCATACCACTACAATCTATTGGACCATCTCTGAGAAGTAATCAAATCTTTCATGATAAAATCTCCTTTAATTCTCTATAATGTTAATAATCCATAAAAATGCATGAAAGTATTTTATATACAAATAATTTTAAATAGTAAAATGGTGAACATATATATTTATAACATTTCAGTAATAAAATTATAAAATATATCTCATACTTTATAAGTATTTTAAAGTATAAATTTATTTTAAAATAATATATTAAAAGCCTAAACATATATTTCTTTATGACGATATGTTGACAACACATTAAACTGAAGTCTTCAAAATTTGAGGATGTATTTTTCCCAATGTAGAGTTGGAAAGTTAAATCTAATATTTTTATTTCTGTGCCCTAACAGCCTATTGAAAAGGTCAAAACAGAAGCTATCTGTTAGAGTTTCACTACTTCGAAAATTTGCCATGATTTGTCACTGTATCTAATCTTAATATGAAGTGACAGCATGGCAAAGGAAGTAATTGCAACACATTTTCTTGGTATCGGTTGCTCATACTTTTCCTTGTGATCTCTCCACTGATTTAAAAAATATTTTATGCCAAGAATTTCTTCAATATTTGACTTAATTTCCCTCTTGACATAATTTTATAAGCCTTTTTAAAATTTTTTTCTTGGTATAATCATTGTACTTTGGAAAAAGTACAATGGAAGATATTTCTTCCAAAAGGAAGATATTTCTAGTATCCCAAAGATTCTACGCACTGTTAAAATAAGATCCAAGTAAACTGTCAGAAGTCATTCCTTTTCCTTCCGGAGTTTTTTTTTTTTTTTTCCCCTGTTATCTGCTGATCTATTAACTGATCCAAAGCCAAATATGAAGACTCTAATATATTTGTGGTAATGTAGTCAGTATTTGAAATAAATAAGCAAAGAGCTGTATCAAATTCTCTTAGAAGTAATATTGTTGTTGTTCAGTTGCTAAGTCATGACTGACTCTTTGCAGCCCCATGAACTGCAGTATTCCAGGCTTTCCTAGCCTTCACTATCTCCCTGAATTTGCTCAAACTCATGTCCATGGAGTCAGTGATGCCATCCAACCATCTCATCCTCTCGTCCCCTTCTCCTCCTGCCCTCAATCTTTCCCAGCATCAGGATCTTTCCCAATGAACTGGCTCTTCCCATCAGGTGGCCAAAGTTTTGGCACTTCAGCTTCAGCATCAGTCCTTCCAATGAATATACCAGGGCTGATTTCCTTTAATATTGAATGGTTGTCTCATTCAATCTATCCTTAGGTTGAACAAGTCTCCTTGCTGTCCAAGGGATACTCAAGTCTTCTCCAGTACTGTGACTTGAAAGCATCAATTCTTCAGCACTCAATTGTCTTCATGGTCCAATTCTCACATCCATACGTGACTACTGAAAAAACCATAGCTTTTACTATATGGACCTTTGTCAGAAAAGTGATGTCTCTGCTTTTTAATACACTGTCTAGGTTTGTCATAACTTTTCTTCCAAAGAGCAAGTGTCTTTTAATTTCATGGCCGCAGTCACAGTCTGCAGTAATTTTGGAGATCAAGAAAATAAAATCTGCCACTATTTCCATGTTTTTTCTCCTGTTTGCAATGAAGTGATGAGTCTGGATGCCATGATCTTCGTTTTTTGAATGTTGTGTTTTAAACCAGCTTTTTCCGTCTCTTCTTTCACCTTTATCAATAGGCTCTTTAGTTCTTCTTTGCTTTCTGCCATTACAGTGGTATCATCTGCACATCTGAAGTTGCTGATATTTCTCCCAGAAATCTTGACTCCAACTTGTGACTCACCCAGCCTAGCGTTTTCCATGATGTGCTCTGCATATAAGTTAAATAAACAGAGTGACAGTGTAGTCTTGACATACTCCCTTCCCAATTTTGAACTAAGCCATTGTTCCATGTCTGACTCTAAATGTTGCTTCTTAACTTGCATACAGATTTCTCAGGGGGCAGGTAAGGTGGTCTGGTATTCCCATCTCTTTGAGAGTTTTCCACAGTTTGTTGTGATCCACATAGTCAAAGGCTTTAGCACAGTTAATGAAGCAGATGTAGATGTTTTCCTGGAATTTTCTTGCTGTTTCTATGATCCAACAGTTGTGGGCAGTTTGACTTCTGGTTCCTCTGCTTTTTCTAAACCTAGCTTCTACATCTGGAAGTTCTCAGTTTACGTACTTTTGAAGCCTATCTTGAAAGATATCGAGCATTACCTTGCTAGCATGTGAAATGAGCACAATTGTATGCTAGTATGAACATTCTTTGGAGAAGGAAATGGCAACCCACTCCAGTACTCTTGCCTGGAGAATCCCAGGGATGGCGGAGCCTGGTGGGCTGCTGACTATGAGGTCGCACAGAGTCGGACACGACTGAAGCGACTTAGCAGCAGCAGCATATTCTTTGGCATTTCCCTTCTTTGGAATTAGATAAAAACTGATCTTTTACAGTACTATGGCCTTTGCTGAGTTTTCCAAACTTGCTGGCATGTTGAGTACAGCATTTTAGCAGCATCTCTTGTAGGATTTTACTATATATCAGTTCAGTTCAGTCACTTAGTCTTGTCCTACTCTTTGCAACCCCATGAACTTCAGCATGCCAGACCTCCCTGTCCACCACGAAATCCCGGAGTTTACCCAAACTCATGTCCATTGAGTCGGTTATGCCATCCAAACATCTCATTCTCTATCGTCCCCTTCTCCCCCTACCCTCAATCTTTCCCAGCATCAGGGTCTTTTCAAATGAGTCAGCTCTCGCATCAGGTGGCCAAACTATTGGAGTTTCAGCTTCAACACCAGACCTTCCAGTGAACACCCAGGACTGATCTCCTTTAGGATGGACTGGTTGGATCTCCTTGCAGTCAAAGGGACTCTCAAGAGTCTTCTCCAACACCACAGTTCAAAAGCATCAATTATTCAGCATTCAGCTTTCTTTATAGTCCAACTCACATCTATACATGATTACTGGAAAAACCATAGCTTTGAATAGATGGACCTTTGTTGGCAAAGTAATGTCTCTGTTTTTTATTATGCTGTCTAGGTTGGTCATAACTTTCCGTCCAAGAGTAAGCATCTTTTAATTTCATGGTTGCAATCACCATCTGCAGTAATTTTGGAGCCCCCCAAAAATAAAGTCAGCCACTGTTTCCACTGTTTCCCCATTTGCCATGAAGTGATGGGACCAGATGCCATGATCTTAGTTTTCTGATTTTGAGCTTTCAGCCAGCTTTTTCACCCTCCTATTTCCCTTTCGTTAAGAGGCTTTTTAGTTCCTCTTCACTTTCTGCCATAAGGGTGGTGTTGTCTGCATATCTGAGGTTATTGATATTTCTCCCAGCAATCTTGATTCCAGCTTGTGCTTCATTCAGTCCAGCATTTCTCATGATGAACTCTTCATATAAGTTAAATAAGCAGGTTGACAATATACAGCCTTGATATACTCCGCTTCCTATTTGGAACCAGTCTGTTGTTCCATGTCCTGTTCTAACTGTTGCTTCCTGAGGTGCATACAGATTTCTCAAGAGGCAGGTCAGGTGGTCTGGTATTCCCATCTCTTGAAGAATTTTCCACAGTTTATTGTGACCCACACAGTCAAAGGCTTTGGCATAGTCAATAAAGCAGAAATAGATGTTTTTCTGGAACTCTCTTGCTTTTCCCATGATCCAGTGGATGTTGGCGATTTGACCTCTGTTTCCTCTGCCTTTTCTAAATCCAGCTAAAACACCTGGAAGTTTATGGTTCACGTATTACTGAAGCCTGACTTGGAGAATTTTGAGCATTACTTTTCTAGTGTGTGAGATGAGTGCAATTGTGCAGTAGTTTGAGAATTATTTAGCACTGACTTTCTTTGGGATTGGAATGAAAACTGACCCTTTCCAGTCCTGTGGCCACTGCTGAATTTTCCAAATGAGCTGGCATATAGAGTGCAGCACTTTCACAGCATTATCCTTTAAGATTTGAAATAGCTCAACTAAAATTCCATTACCTGCACTAGCTTGGTTTGTAGTGATGCTTACTAAGGCTCACTTGACTTCACATTCCAGGATGTCTGTCTCTAGGTAAGTTATCACACTGTCGTGATTATCTGGGTTGTGAAGATCTTTTTTGTACAGTTCTTCTGTGTATTCTTGTCACCTCTTCTTAATATCTTCTGCTTCTTTTAGGTCCTTACCATTGCTATCCTTTATTGAGCCACCTTTGCATGAATTGTTCCCTAGGCATCTCCAATTTTCTTTAAAATATCTCTAGTCTCCCCATTCTGTTATTTTCCTCTATTTCTTTGCACTGATCACTGAGTAAGGCTTTCTTATCTCTCCTTGCTATTCTTTGGAACTCTGCATTCAAATGGGCATATCTTTCCTTTTCTCCTTTGCTTTGGCTTCTCTTTTTTTCACAGCTATTGGTAAGGCCTCCTCAGACAACCATTTTGCCTTTTTTGCATTTCTTTTTCTTGGGGATGATCTTGATCCCTGTCTCCTGTACAATGTCATGAACCTCCATCCATAGTTCATCAGGCTCTCTGTCTATCAGATCTAGTCCTTTAAATCTATTTTTCACTTCCACTGTATAGGCATAAGGGATTTGATTTAGGTCATACTTGAACGGTCTAGTGGTTTTGTCCACTTTCTTCAATTTCAGTCTGAATTTGGCAATAAGAAGTTCATGATCTGAGCCACAGTCAGCTCTGGTCTTGTTTTTGCAGACTGTATAGAGCTTCTCCATATCTGGCTGCAAAGAATACAATCAATCTGATTTCAGTGTTGACCATCTGGTGATGTCCATGTGTAGAATCTTCTCTTGTGTTGTTGGAAGAGGGTGTTTGCTATGACCAGTACATTCTCTTGGCAGAACTCTGTCAGCCTTTGCCCTGCTTCATTCTGTACTCCAAGGCCAAATTTGCCTGTTACTCCAGGTGTTTTCTGACTTCCTACTTTTGCATTCCAGTCCCCTATAATGAAAAGGACATTTTTGGGGGCGTTAGTTCTAAAAGGTCTTGTAGGTCTTCATAGAACTGTTCAAGTTCAGCTTCTTCAGCGTTACTGGTTGGGGCATAGACTTGGATTACCATGATATTGAATGGTTTGCCTTTGTAACAAATGAGATCATTCTGTCATTTTTGAGATTGCATCCAAGTACTGCATTTTGGAATCTTTTGTTGACTATGATGGCTACTCCATTTCTTCTAAGGGGTTCCTGCCCACAGTAGTAAGTATAATGATTGTCTGAGTTAAGTTCACCGATTCCAGTCCAGTTTAGTTCGCTGATTCCTAGAATGTCGACATTCACTCTTGCCATTTCCTATTGACCACTTCCAATTTGCCTTGATTCATGGACCTAACATTCCAGGTTCCTATGCAATGTTGCTCTTTACAGCATCGGACCTTGCTTTTATCACCAGTCACATCCACAACTCGGTGTTTTTTTCTTTGGCTCCGTCCCTTCATTCTTTCTGGAGTTATTTCTCCACTGATCTCCAGTAGCATATTGGGCACCTACTGACCTGGGGAGTCCCTCTTTCAGTATCCTATCATTTTGCCTTTTCACACTGTTTATGGGGTTCTCAAGGCAAGAATACTGAAGTGGTTTGCCATTCCCTTCTCCAGTGGACCACGTGCAGACCTCTTCACCATGACCCAACCGTCTTGGGTGGCCCCACACGGCATGGCTTAGTTTCATTGAGTTAGACACTACTGTGGTCCTGTGATCAGATTGGCTACTTTTCTGTGATTGTGGTTTCAGTGTGTATAGAATATTAAAATCAGTCTTTTCAGTAAGTCTTTCTGATAAGTAAGGCATAGAGAAGGAAAGAAAGAAATTTAATTCTCTATTACTAGAGGATCTAGAGCTAAGTTTTCTGATTAGTGACTAGTGTTTTTACTCACTGGTTATTCTTGAATTGATTCATGTAAAATTTAGATATTTAAATGAAAGAGTCTATATAAAGCTCTACTTTATTCATAATTACCAAAACATGGAAGCAATTGAGATATTATTTAATAGAGGAATGGGTAAGTAAACTGGTGCATCCTTAGAATGGAGTTTTATTCAATGCTTAGGGAAATGAGCTATCAAGCCCCAAGAAGATACAGAGGAAATTTAAATGCATATATTTTAAATGAAAGAAGTCAATCCAAGAAAGATATATGTAGTAGGAAAGTGAAAGTGAAAGTCAGTCAGTTGTGTCCAACTCTTTACAAAGTCATGGACTATACAGTCCATGGGATTCTCCAGTCCAGAATACTGGAGTAGGTAACCTTTCCCTTCTCCAGGGGATCTTCCCAACCCAGGGATCAAATCCATATCTCCCGCATTGCAGGCAGATACTTTACCAGCTGAGCCACAAAGGAAGTCCATATGTGGTATGATTCCAGGTATATGACATCCTGGAAAGGGTTAAACTATACAGATAGTGAAAGGATCCGTGCTTTACAGAGATTTATGGAAAGGCAGGGAAAAACGGGTTAAGCACTAGCAAATATTAGGCCAGTGAAACTAGTCTGTAAACTTTAAGGGTTGATACCTGTCATTATATATTTGTCAAAGCCTGTGGAATGTACAACACAGGAATGAACCCTGATATTAGCCATGGACTCAGTAATAATAATACATTATTGTTGGTTCATCAGTTGTAACAAATGTACCATCTTGGTGCTTGAGGTTATTGTATGTGTATGGGAGGGCTATCAGAGAATTCTTTATGTCCCAGTCAATTTTGCTGTGAACCAAAAACTGCTCAAAAAAATAAAGTCACTGAAGAAAAATGACATGAGAAACAGAGTACACTGGTAATAATAACATGCCTAAAAATTTAAAACCTAGACTCAAGTGTTTACAAATGAGATTAGTATTTTTTTCTTTCTTTCTTTTTTTTTTTTTTTTTTTTGGTTGCTTCCCGTGTGAATTTAAAGAGAAGTTGCAACAGAGCTATTCTTGAATGATTAAGCTCATCTTGACTCCTAACTAGTTTCTCCTTAGTAGGCCAAACACAGACTAAATTACAACTTTTATTTTGAGTTCTCAAATGAAAAACAAAACAGTGAATAAGCCATGGAATTCTGAAAACCCTTAAGGGAAATCTATCCTTTATAGGCAGTAAACATTTATCTCCTAAAATTCAATCATATTGTTTAATCCTGTATTTTTAAAAATGCGATCATCTTTGTAGGAAATCAGAACCAGCAGTTCTACATTTCTGTAGATATCACTTCAAATTTTTTTCATGTATAATTATTAAAACCAACATATTAATATTTTACAAATAAACAAAACAGAAAAGCCCCACCACTTACATTACTGTTTGTAAAATCCCTACTTCTCCTGATCTTGCTTTTATGTATTTAAAGTCTTCACTATCATTTCAGGGCTTCCCTGGTAACTCAGCTGGTAAAGAATCTGCCTGTGATGCAGGAGACCCCAGTGCAATTCCTGGGTCAGGAAGATCCCTTGGAAAAGGGATGGGCTACCCACTCCAGTATTCTTGGGCTTCCTTGGTGGCTCAGATGGTAAAGAATCACCTGCAATGCAGGAGATCTGGGTTTGATCCCTGGGTTGGGAAGAACTCCTGGAGGAGGGCATGGCAACCCACTCCAGTATTCTTGCCTGGAGAATCTTTGTGGATGGAGGAGCCTGATCAGCTACAGTCCATGGGGTTGAAAAGAGTCGGACATGACTGAGCGACTCAGCACACACACACTATCATTTCAAATGCTGAAGCATGTTATTACAGCGTGCAAGAGGACGTGAGTCCACCCAGCCTAGCGTTCTGTAGGACTAAGGGACAGCTGAAGGGCTCCACCTCCTGGCACAAGACCAGACCTCAGATTGAAATTTCACATGTGTTGGTTAAAATTAGGTCAGGAATAAAAGCTTAAATATTTTTATGTCCTAAAACATTAATGTTTCTCCCTGCTTCTTTTTTGTCACATAAGCAAATACACAAAGCATATTTCTTAGAGATTAATTATTGAAGCCTAGGTAATAACTGCAATCAAAGAAATATGTTTTCACATTTAAATTACTCTGGGTTGCTAAGCTCTTTTGACTCTAAATCCCATTGATTTAGTCACTAATGAGAATCGTTTTCTTTCTGAGGACTGTAAGCTTAAATATGTCTTTATGTAGCTATTATTCCCCCTCTAACTTAAAGCTCATGAAATAGAAGCTGACTTTCCCTTTTTGCAGCTTTTTAATGTACTGCTTGCGACGAGTTTTCAAACAGCTTTTACTTTCTCTTAAAGAAAGTATTTTTCATAGAAATTCTAATAACACAATAAGCAATGAACTAAAAGAATAAAGTTCTGTGTTTTTGAATTCCATATACAGCTTTCATTGTTTTTCTAATTTCTTTTAAAAAGTGAAGAAAACATTTTTGCAGTTAAGGATTATTCTTAATTAGTCTAATTCTAGAAATCAGATGGTATGCTGTGGATAAGCTGCACCCTTAACTTTCAAATTACCAACAGTTACAGAATTTTGGCATATGATTTCCATAAATGTTCATTTTAAGCTGACCAAAAGTTCATGATGAGTGCTTCCATCTCTATAGATCATGGTCTCCTATCTTTTATAGTCTGTTTCAAGCATACTTATTTTTTGGACCATAGGTGCAAATCCCAGACGCCAGGAATGAGTTCCCATAATCTTTTATTTCACTCTCATTTCCCACTCCCTGTTCTCACCTCCTGTTTTAGGCAACCACTTAAGTTTCTTTATTGTCTCATCTTTTATATACCTAGATAAAATAGGTAGTGCAGTTTTATGGTACATATATTTTAAATGTTTCTAAGAAATGTGATTTATTTTTGCAATATATCCATGTTGTTATGTGTGTATTTATTTCATCTTTTCATTCCCTGCAAAAGCATAGTTCACATTTCACTTATGTATTTCTCAGTCTTGAACATAGTAATTGTCTGCAACTCGCTGAGATCACACACACACACACACACACACACACAATCCTCTGTGATAGATGTTCATAAGCACATACCTTTAAACATGGGGATGAAATTTTTTTCCCCTGGTCCATTTGCAAGAGTGGGTTTATTTGCTTCTAGGGTCTGAGTACTCTCAATTTGAATAAGTTTTACTCTTAAGAAAGGCCAGAGCAAACTATACTCCCATCAGTAGTGCCTTAGACCTACTGTACTAATCTATAACACTTATTATCCAGATTTTTATTCTTTGCTAAATTAACTGTTGTCTTAAAATATGTATTTTTAATTACTAAGCAACTTTTCATATGTATGCAGTAATTTGGGGTTCTTCTCCTTAATTTGGCTGCTTATATCTTTGGTTTGCTGCTCTTTTTTTCCTTTTATTTAAAAATTGAAATGTAGTTTATATATTAATACTATGTTAGTTTCAGGAGTGCAGCATAGTAATTTGACATTTAAATACATTACAGAATTACCACCATCATAAATCTAGTAAACATCTGTCTCCATACAAAGCTAGTAACAGTGCCTTTGACAACATTTCCTATATATAATATGTCTTCAAGACTTATTAATGTTATTCTTGAAGGTTTGTACCACTTAATTCCATTCACTTATTTTACCATTCCTCCACCCCTCTCCCTTCTGGAAATCACTTGTTTTTTTTCTATGTATCTATGAGTCTGTTTTCCTTTTGTTATGCTTGTTCATTTGTTTTATTTTTTGGATTCCATGTTTAAGTAAGATTACACAGTGTTTAGCTTTATCTGACTTATTTCACTTAGCATGCTGCTGCTGCTGCTAAGTCACTTTAGTCGTGTCTGACTCTGTGAGACCCCATGGACATTAGCCCACCAGGCTCCCTGTCCCTGGGATTCTCCAGGCAAGAACACTGGAGTGGGTTGCCATTTCCTTCTCCACTTAGCATAATACCCTCTAAATCCATCCACATTGTCACAAATGGCAAGATTTCATTTTTTTAATGAGTAGTATTCCATTGTGTGTGTGTGTGTATATATACATGTATCTCATATCTTCTTTATCCATTCATCTACCTGTGAAGACCTACATTGCTTCCATATCTTGTCTATTGCAAATGATGCTGCAATGAGCATAAGACTGCATATATCTTATAAAACTACTTTTTTTGTTATTTTCAGGTAAATATCCTAAAATTGCTGAATCGTATAGCAGTTGTTTTTTTTTTTTTTTTTTTTTTAATTAGTTGGAGGCCAATCACTTCACCACATTTCAGTGGGTTTTGTCCTACATTGATATGAATCAGCCATGGATTTACACGTATTCCCCATCCCGATCCCCACTCCCACCTCCCTCTCCACCCGATTCGTATAGCAGTTTTATTACTAATTTTTGAGGAATATCCATACTGTTTTCCACAGTATGGGAAGTAATGTTTACCAACTCACAATCGTACTAAAACTTCATGAAGGTTCCCTTTTCACCACATCCTTGTCAATACTTGTTATTTCTTGTCTTTTTAGCGATAGCCCTTTTGAAAGGTGTGAGGTGATATCTTCCGGTTTTGATTTGCATTTCCCTAACGATTAGTGACATTGAGCATCTTTTCACATGTCTATGGGCCATCTGTTTGTTTTCTCTGGAAAAATATCTAGTGTATTCAGGTCCTCTGCCCATTTTTTAATCAGATCATTTTCTTTTTTGATATTGAATTGTATGCATTTTAATATTTTTATATTAACCCCTTATCAGATATGCCATTTGCAAATATCTTTTCTCATTCATAAGCCGAATCAACTTTTGTTGATAATTTACCTAAATGTGCAAAGGCTTTTTACCTTTACACAGCCCCATTTGTTTATTTTTGTTTCTGTTTCCCTTGCCTGAGGAGACAGATCCAAAAAGAAATGTTACTAAGACAAATTGCAAAGAGCATACTGCTCTATGTTTCCTATAGGAAACTTTATGGTTTCAGGTCTACATTTAACTCTTTAATCTATTTTGATTTATTTTTGTATATGGTGTAAGAAAATGGTCCAGTTTCATTCTTTTGCATGTAGCTCTCCAGTACTCTCAGTGTCATTTATTGAAAAGGCTGTCCTTTCTCCGTTATATATTCTTGCCTCCTACTCGTAAAGTATTGTAATTGACAACATGGTGTGGGTTTATTTCTGAGCTCTCTACTTTGTTCCATTAATCTATATGCCTGTTTTTGTGCCAGTACCATACTGCTTGGTTACTACAGCTTTGTAGTATCATATCAGGGATATGTAGATTCATGTCAGGGATCATTATACCACCATGTCTGTGTTGCAATTAAAATGATTATTTGAGTGTATACATATGTGAAATAAAATTTCCATCTTTACCTATCTAATATGGATTTGGGGTAGAAACATTTGATAAATATGAAACAGGAGAGCATATTTGTACCAGAAAATCCAAAAAGGAGAGTATAGATAACATGGGGGAATGTAATATTATTGATATTTAAGAATATGTGTGCATGCTAAGTTGCTTCAGGCATGTCTGACTCTTTGCGACCCTATGGGCTGTAGCCCTCCAGACTCCTCTGTATATACTGGAGTGGCAAGAATGCTGGAGTGGCTTGCTGTGGCCTCCTCCAGTGGGATCTTCCTGACCCAGGGATTGAACCCATGTCTCTTATATCTCCTGCAATGGCAGACGGGATCTTTACCACTAGCATCACCTAGGAAGCCCACATAAGTACATAAGAAGTGTATTTGTTAGATTGATTTAGTCATCACCCCTTTAAGATTTTTGTAGATTTCAAGGCTACTGGGAAAGCTAATAGCATTTGATCTGGAGTGGCAAGAATGCTAGCTCTCATAGACAAGAATGCTTGCCACTCCAGTATAAATAGTCTATGAGAGCTAGCTAGGCTTTCAGCCTATAGAAAAACTTTTACATGGGACTACTTAAAACAGTGTGGCAAGATGATTTTTATTTAGTCAGTCATAGTTTAGTCATCCTTTCAACATATTTCTAAAATAAAAACTGTAAGATTCCAGGGGTTTATCTATGTATTAATGATACAGAATTTTATCAATGCATGGAATTTTTACAAATAATTGGACAAATGGAAAAAAATTCATGAATTACTATATACTTTATGTTAATAAATACTATGAAGAAATATAGAGGGTTGAGGAATATTGGGTTGAGAATGGGATTGCCTCAATGGAAGCTGATTTAAAAGCAAAGAACTGAAGACCATGAGTATATCTGGGGTGATATCATTCCAGGCAGAAGGAAGAGCACAAGGACACTCAGAAGAAGAACATATTCAGCCCATAGAGGCACATTATGAAGCCAACATGGTTGGAATGGAGAAGCAAAGGAGAGAGTACAGGAGAGGAGGACAGAAATGTAGAGTGGAAAATTTTATACCGTCTGCACATTATGCTAAGGGTTTTGGCTTTTATCTGAAAACCAGAACTCACATTTGACCAGTTCTACTTCATTTTTTTTTTTAATTCTGAAGCAGGCCAGAACAGCCCCTGCACAGGGGGAAAAAAAATAAAAAGAAAATCCGAAGACTCTATATACCTCCATGCATCTTTTCTCTTGTAATAAGTTTCTCTATACACAATGTTGCCATTTTGAAAAGAGTCTCTAGCACTAAAGTAATTCTCTGGTGGCTCAAAAGGTAAAAGAATCTGCCCGCAATGCGAGAGACATGGGTTTGATCCCTGGGTTGGGAAGATTCCCCTGGAGAAGGGAATGGCTTCCCTCCACAGTATTCTTTCCTGGAGAATCCCATGAACAGAGGAGCCTGGTCAGCTACAGTCCATAAGGTTGCAAAGGGTTGGGCATGACTGAGCAACTAACACACACTAATTTAATACAGTTAGATCTTTCTCACTACCAAGTAGGATGAAGAAAAGGTGAAAAATTACAGATCACTTTTCTTTTTCTTCCCTTCTCTTCTTCCTTTTCCTTCCCTCTCTTTTTTCCTTCCCTCCTTTCTTTTCCTTCATTCTTTCCTCCTCCTTCCCTTTTTTAAACAAAGCAATTCATATTTCTGTTGCAAAACAAAAAAGAGGGTGATTCTTTCTGACTCTGGAAAATGTTCACTGATAAAGTCGTGTGCTTCACTTGTAACGACAGTCTTAATTGCTAAAATCCTCAACTATTAAAAGGGCTACCTGTTAATTATTTTCAAAATTATTTATTTATTTTCAGTTTTGACTGCACTGGATGTTTGTGGCTACATGCAGGCTTTCGTTGTTACCATGATTGGGGACTACTAATCGTGGTGGACCGTCTTATTGTGGTGGCTTTTCTTGTTGCATAGCAGGAGCTCTAAGGCATGCAGAGCCACTAGTTGTGGTACACAAGCCTAGCTGACCTGGGCATGTGGAATCTTCCTGGACCAGGGATAGAACCCATGTTCCTTGCATTGGCCAGCAAAATTTTAGCCACTGAACCACCAGGGAAGTCCCTACCTGTTAATTATTGACAGTTAACACCTGTGGAAATCAGTGCCATCTTTGCTGTAGATTCTATTCAGAACTTGATAGGAATAAAGGATGGTGGTCGGAGTACAACTGCCCAATAACTCAGAATTGGTGAGTGAGATTTAAATCTTTCCTGAGATCAAAGATTTTTTCTTACTAATAGAGCAGTTGCAGTCACATCGAAATGTTGAAGTATCAACTGGTCCAATTGTTGGATCCAAAAGTGTTGGCTTACCATGCAGACTTTATTTTTTTTTTTTTAACATAAAGAAAAATGGCCAGCAAATCAAGGATTAATATCTAGCCTTAATTACTTGATGCGCTCCTGACTCAAACTTAGATCTTATCACTTCAAGTTGAAAGACCAAGCAAAAACACAACCACCAAAATCAGAGGAAACAAGTTTTGACAAAAGATTGTCTTTAACTTTGACACCTATTGCTGGTCAGAAAAGTAGCTCTGGAAAGAGCAGGTTTAGACATGGTGGCCATAGAAGAGAAAATGACATCTGCAATATCCTAAGAGAATACATTTCTTTTATCTTATCCATAAAGAAGTAAAAGAATGAAGGCAGGAAGGAGAAAATGTGCCCTCATTGGTTGAGTATTCTCATAAAGTGTGTACTATTTGGAAGAAATTAACAGAGTTGACAGGTGCCAATAAGGCAAACCTGAATACTGTACCCACCTGAGTATTTTAGTTCCACACCTGAATCTGGCTAACCTGTGCTTAGGGGCTGAAAATTTCTTTCCTTGCTGAATTGATGTGAACATAATTGAATATTTGGGATTTTTTTTTTTTAAGTAAGTTATTTTCCTACAGAGTGAATTTAAATTTAATGTAATGAGTTATCTAATCCAAAGAATTTGCGTTTTCATTCTCAACCTTATTCATTCAATGAAATGTTTTTCCCCAAGTCAAAAGCATTTATGATATTATTAAGTATGAATATGCCTGCATTCTGTTTCTTCAGTCCTTTCTGGCTCTTTGAGACCCTATGGACGATAGCCTGCCAGGCTCCCCTGTCCATGGGCTTTTCAGGCAAGAATACTGTAGTGAGATGCAATGCCCTCCTGCAGGGGACCTTCTTGACCCAAGGATGGAAACCACGTCTCCTGCATATCCTGCATTTCCAGATTCTTTACCACTGAGACACCAGGGAAGCCCAAGTATGAATTCACTGAGTTATAAAAAAGGGATCTGAAAAAACAAGTTTCTTTTCATTTAATGACTATAGTAAATTGCATCATTGACCACATGCCCCCTTTGCATTCTTTGTTAAACAGAACAAAGTCAAATTTGTGTTCTAACTAAAGATAAAGAAAAGCAAAGCAAAATCATAGCACCTTTTTCTGTACTAATCTCAATTCAGATTAGACTTGCTTCTATTTCTTTTTCTGATTTTATAGAACTGTTGTTTCAATTTGTGAAATAATATATAATAAAACCCTTCCCTCTGCCCTTTATTTTATTATAAAGATCTCTTATATGTTGAATTACCAATAACAAATGTTTTAGGTCAGCCTCAAGAAGGATCTTTAAAGTTATTTTAGGAGATTTTTTAATATATATATATATAAGATGAAAACTCCTAAGAAAAGGCTTTATTGACTATATCTACAATTTCTCTGCTAAGGTAACTGCTTAACTGAAGTCCATTTTAAAGCTGATTGATGATCCAAATCTAATCTCCTTTATCTGATTAATTAGCACAGTTCTTAGTTTGTACACTAATTAAAAAGTTTATACTTAGAGCAATAAAAAGATGAATGCAGATGAAAGTCTTTTTCTCTCAGACTTATGAAAGGATTTAATATTAGCAAGAATATGCAAAAAGTTAGTGATTTCTTCACTATTATATATATACACAGCCCAGCAAACATTTCCATTGTTTTCTTTTTCATATTCCCACCAACAGCCTTGTAAGATAAGCTGATTTATGATATTTCTGTCTCTTAATCCTTCCAATCTAATTTTGGAAATGTCAGTATTTGAGTTAATTTCCAAAAGGGTGTATAAAGCCATTTCAAGTTTTCCTCTAAAACAGAACTTTTTCCAAGAGATGAGGCAATATCCCCAGTTGAAGACCAGAATTTGTTTCCAAGTCTTCTTAAAATCTTCAAAATGTGGATATTTCTTATATCTTAATATTAGTCATTATCATGGAAGAAAATGTGTATCTCATCAACAAAAATAATTGAATAGACTGTAGTTGGTAAATTAATGAACATATTTTTAGGCTGATTTACAAAATAAGTACTATCTGACTCTCTTGTGTATTTTACAAATAGATGCCTGAGTTACTTTTTTTTTTTTAAGGTTTTCTTTTAAAATATAAGTAAGTGTTAGTCACTCAGTCGTGTCTGACTCTTTATGACCCTAGGGATAATAGCCCACCAGGCTCCTCTGTCCATGAGATGCTCCAGGCATGAATACTAGAGTGCGTAGCCATTCCCTTCTGATACTGTGTAAAAATGCCTGTAAGCTAAGAGGTTTAGACAGTTCATATGAAAGTGTCACGTCTTTTTGTAGTCAAAGAAAACCCATTTGCCTTTTTAAGGCAACAAATTCCTCTTTAATTGTTCTCCTTGTATACACTACATCAAAAGAAAATTTACCCTTACTTCCTCCTTTAAAAATATTCCTCTCAAAAAAAAAAAAAAAAAAAAAAATATATATATATATATTCCTCTCTCTCTCTTTTCTTTTTTAATCCTGTCCTTCCATACCCAAGAACTTGCTCTTAATGCATTAACAGATTAGTTACAGTTTACTGGGCACACATTAGTACTCTAAGCGTTGTGATACACAATCTCTATAACTCCTAATTACTCATATTTTGTTGGCGAGAAAATAGAAGTGCAGAGAGATTAAATAACTTTCAAAAGATCACAGGGATCTGATTCAAGTCTACAGGCTAAATACCCAATTTTATCACCTCTCTTTGATTTCTCTTCTCCTTAGATAACCCTGCCACTTTTGTCATTCACTTGGACTCTCTACCCGATGTAGGGAAAGGACAAGTAGCAGAGGATCTATCCCTGAGAGAGATATTCTGTGAGCCTGAGTCCCCTCTTCAGCTCTTGTCCACTGCTGTAATCCTACTCTCTATTTATCTTGAAAATAAGAAAACTTCATGAAATTAAATTTTATAAAGATTCATATAAAAAGGAACAATCCTGGATAGATAGGTAGGTAGATAAATAGATAGATAGAATGAACTCAGGTCTAAATAAATAGTACAAAATTAGAAATTATGGCACATATAGTAAATTATGTTTTGAATCAGACCAGTGTATTTATCAAGAGATGTATACCAAAGAGAGAAAATGAATATGACTCTACCTAGAGAAGTAAAAGAGCTTCCCTGATGGCTCAGACAATAAAGAATCTGCCTGTAATGTAGGAGACCTGGGTTCAATCCCTGGGTTGGGAAGATCCCCTGGAGCAGGAAATGGGAACCCACTCCAGTATTCTTACCTGGAGAATTCCATAGACAAAGGAACCTCGTGAGCTACAGTCCATGGGGTTGCAAAGACTTGGACTTGACTAAGTGACTAACACAGAGAAGTAAAAAGGTGAAGGTATATTGTTCAAAATCACTGAAACATCCAGTGGTATAACAAGACTATTTCATGTGGGTAGGATAGCCGAAAACAGAAGATATTGCTTCAGCCTTTCAAAATGCACTTCACTTAAATATGACTGCTATGTCAATGACTTGATTTAACAATTCCGAAAAAAAAAAAACAAAAAAAAAAACCTCTTTCTAATATATTTCTATTTGCTGCATTTCTCTATATTTAAAATTTTCTATTATCATTATCCCCATTCAGATCCAGAGACTTAGTGTCTTAGACTTGTTTTAAGGGAACATCACATGTTATTAATAGCACGTAGTAGCTGACAGCATATATTATACACTAGGGATTAGATTTGATTTATGGAGCTCCAGAACTCCAAAGAAACTGTGTGGATTTACACCATTTGAGTATTGAGCCATGTTTATAAGTTTATATGATACTCTAAGGAGACATTTTTCTCATATAAAACATCCATGAAATTTCTAAGAAAAGTTCTAGCATTCTCAGCTTATGAGCAACACTCCCTTGGGTTATTGTAAAAGTTAATTATGAGTACATAATTAAGAATACAATGAAATAACTTTATTAAAATTAAATTTATCTCTGATACAGTACAAATTGACAAATTCCTAACTATGCTTTTACATAGTAATGCCTTTTCATATGTTAATTTATGGATTAAAAAGTTTAATTCAAAATGAATGCCATTTTCTAAAACCATAATTGTGTTATTAGCCAGTACTCACATTTTCCTTCTGCTTTGAGATCAATAAGATTTGTATATATAAAGAGAATCATAGAATGTCAGAATTTGGTGAAACCTTAATGATCATTCAAACAAATGTATACATTTTTCAGTTATGAAACAGTGTTATGAAAAGTACACAGCTTTTTTGTTTGTTTGTTTTTTGTTTTTGTTTTTGTTTTTTACTGGAGTGGGTTGCCATTTCCTGCTCCAGGGGAACCTTCCTGACCCAGGGATTGAACCCAGGCCACCTGCATCACAGGCAGATTCTTCACCACTGAGCCACGAGGGAAGCCCCGAAAAGTGCACAGATTTATATGGCAAGTCACCAATAGAGCCAAATATATAGCACTGCTCTTAGCTCCCAAGCTAAGGTATTTTCATTATTTATACCATATTATCAAATCACCTGCTCATCTGAAGCTGTTGATGAGGATCCAGTCTCACTAATACAGAATATTATCTATTAGAAGCAATTTTTATAGAACATTTTTATTTTTAATGTAATTCCAGTAGAGGGGAAAAAATGCCCATGTTAAATCTTTTAAAGAAATCCACAGAAAGGTCAGGTGTATCTGGGTTTGTTTGCAATGATCTTACTTTGTTCCTATGATCCCAGCCTAAATATTAGGGGTTCTTTCTTAATGAAGTAGGATTCAAAACCATGAGCTGAGTGTTGGGTACAGTTGTGATAAAAAAGAAACTATAAAGTAATATTTATATATAATAAAAAATGAGCTTCTTAAGGGCACAGAATAAGATCACCAGGCTGTGTTGAATAGTCATTTGAGTTATGTTACCATTTATTTAAAACTAAAGCAGTGAAATTGATTGAATGACTTTTTAAGAAGATAGTTGACTTCTCCTGTGACTGGGCTTCACCAGTTAAATATGATGGTAAAAGAAAGAGGCTAGTCAACTGATAAAGTTTGCAAAAGTTAGACTATTATAAACAAGTCATGGAAATGGATCTGGGAAGGAAGGAAAATGTAGAGGCCAGTGCAATGGATACTAAAGAATAAGTGTAGATGACTATTTCTATAGAGAATGGGAAAGATTAGGGATGATGGTCTAGGATATTCATAAATAGTCAAGTTCCTGTGATAACAAAAGTGTGACTGAAGGAGTTAGTGTGTGTGAACCACGAGTTTAAATGAAGAGCACAAGAAGCCACTGAAGAAATGACTGAGAGACCTCTACATGGTAGCCAAGCAGAAAGGGAGTTTGGGTGTGCACGTGAGCCACGGAGAACAGCCGATCCAGAGCACCAAGCCGTCCTTCTGGCCCGGAGACTTAGCACAGTGAAAATACCGCCCCCTTCCTCTTGATAATGCTAAATCCAGATGATGTCCCCAGGAACAGCTGTTAATAAAGACCAGGAAGTAGAGAAGACATTCAGAGGTTGGTAGAGCAGAGTTCAAGCTAAGAGATGTGGGCTTCTTGGTGGCAGAGAGAAATGAAGAAGTTGATAAGAGTAGCAGGATTCTAAAAGCCACGACTATGATAGAGAGTAATTCTGCAACTATACAAAACTCCAAAAAATAGGATTTTCCCCACATGGAACACTGTATTTAGGCAGGCCTTACCTATATCACAATGTCAATCACTAAACATCATGAATTTATTGATAGGATGGGCTCCTGAAACTATTCAATTCCTTTTTCATTTTGTTTAACAAAATGTTTTACAAAATCTGCTAAACTGCAGATTAAAATCAGTAAAATGACAGGGGGAGAAGCAGGGATATAAACATAGGCAAAAAGCAGTAAAATAAAATAGCTAATTATCTGACTGAGGGAGATCAGGAAAGATGCAGAAAATAAGGAGGTTGGAGGGTTAGAAAGGAAAGGAAGAAGGGAAAGAAGAGAGGAAGGAAGCGAGAAAGAAAAGAAAGTACTAAAATAATATACATGTCTAATGCAACTTGGTATGTTAGTATAAAGAAGGATTCTAACCTGTCCAGTCCCTAGAGGTAGTACTGCACTATGCAGCTTTGTATTACAACACTCCGGCTTTTCCTAACAATCTTAGCACATTCAAGGTGCTATATTGTTGTTGTTATTCAGTTGCCCAGTCATTTCTGACTCTTTGTGACCCAAAGGACAGCAACACGCCAGGCCTCCCTGTCCCTCACCATTTCGCAGAGTTTCCCCAAGTTCAAGTTCATTGCATCAGTGATGCTGTCCAGCCATCTCATCCTCTGACGCCGTCTTCTCCTTCTGCCCTCAATCTTTCCCAGCATCAGGGACTTTTCCAATGAGTCATCTGTTCACATCAGATGACCAAAATACTGGAGCTTCAGTTTCAGCATCAGTCCTTCCATGAATATTCAGGGTTGATCTCCCTTAAGATTGACAGCAAGGTTTGAGCTCCTTGCTGTCCTTGCTTTCAGGAGTCTTCTTCAGCACCACAATTTGAAGGCTTCAGTTTTTTGGTGTTCTGCCTTCTTTATGGTCCAGCTCTCACAATCATACGTGACGACTGGGAAGACCCTAGCTTTGACTATACAGACCTTTGTAAGCAGAGTGATGTCTCTGCTTTCAACACACTGTCTAGGTTTGACATCGCTTTCCTGCCAAGAAGCAATTGTCTTCCGTCTTCATGACTGCAATCACCATCCGCTGTGATTTTGGAGCCCAAGAAGAAGAAATCTATCATTGCTTCCACCTTTTACCCTTTTATTTGCCATGCAGTGATGGGGCCAGATGCCATGATCTCAGTTTTGTTTTATATTTTAATATTTAGTCTTAAGCTGGCTCTTTCACTCTCCTCCTCCACCCTCAACAAGAGGCTCTTTAGTTCTTTGCTTTCTGCCATTAGAGTGATATCATACAAATATCTGAGGCTGTTGGTGTTTCTCCCACCTATCTTGATTCCAGCTTGTAACTCATCCAGCCCAGCATGTCTCATAAAGTGCTCAATGTGTAGGTTAAACAAACAAGTGTGATGGCAGACAGCCCTGTTGTACTTTCTCAATTTTGAACCAATCAATTGTTCCATATAGAGTTCTAACTGTTGATTCTTGACTCACATACAGGTTTCTCAGGAGACAGGTAAGATAGTCTGGTATTCCCATCTGTCTAAGAGCTTTCCACAGTTTGTCATGATCCACACAGTCAAAGACTTTAACATAGTCAATGAAACAGAGATAGATGTTTTCTCTGAAAATCCCTTGATTTCTCTTTAATCCAGCAAATGTTGGCAATTTGATCTCTAGTTCCTCTTCCTTTTCTAAACCCTTCTTGGACATCTGGAATTTCTTTATTTGCATAATGCTGAAACCTAACATGCAAGATTTTAAGCATGACCATACTAACAAGGGAGATGAGTACAATTGTCTGATAGTTAGCACATTCTTTGGTACAACCCTTCTTGGGAACTGGGAAGAGGATTGACCTTTTCCAGTCCTGTGGCCCCTTCTGGGTCTTCCAGATTTGCTGACATAATGAATGCAAAACCTTGGTGACATCATCATTCAGGGATTTTAATAGTTCTGCTGGAATTTCATTGCTTCTTAACATTGCTTCTTAAGGTTCACTTGACTTCACACTCCATAATGTCCAGCTCGGGGTGACTAACCACACCATCATAGTAATCGAATTCATTAAGATCTTTTTTACATACAGTTCTTCCATGTATTCTTTCCATCTCTTCTGGATCTCTTTAGCATCTACTAGGTCTCTACCATTTTATCCTTTATTGTGCCCATCTTTGGGCTGAATACTCTCTTGATGTTTCTAATTTTCCTGAAGAGATCTGTAGTCTTTCTCCTTTTTTGTTCTCCCGTTATTAAGCATTGCTCATTGAAGAAGGCCTTCTTGTCTCTCCTAGCTGTTTTTTGAAACTCTCTTTAATTGGATGTACCTTTCCCTCTCTCCCTTGCTTTTTACTTCTCTTCATTTTCCACTATTTGTAAAGCCTCCTCATATAATCACTTTGCCTTCTTGCTTTTCTTTGGGATGGCTTTGTTTAATGCTTCCTGTACAATATTATGGACTTTGTCCATAGTTCTTTAGGCACACTGTTAACTAGATCTAGTCCCTTGAATATATTTGTTACCTCTACTGTGAATTCATATGGGGTTTAAGTCATACCTGGCTAGCCTATTGTTTTTTCCCAGTTTTCTTTAGTTTAAGCCTGAATTTTGCTATGGGAAGCTGATGATCTGAACCACAGTCAGCTCCAGGTCTTGTTTCGCTGATTGTATAGAGCTTCTCCATATTCAACTACAAAGAAAGTAATCAATTTATTTTAGTATTGACCATTTGGTGAAGTCCATGTGTAAAATCATCTCTTGTGTTGTGAAAAAAGGGTATTTGCTATGACTAGTGTATTCTCTTGGCAGAATTCAGATAACTTTTGCCCTGATCCCATTAGTTCTCCAACTTTCTTATTACTCCAGGTATATCTTGACTTCCTACTTTTCCATTCCAGTCCCCCATGCTGAATGCTGCTCCTGTTTAGTCACTTCAGTTATGTCAGACTCTGTGTGAACCTATGGACTATAGCCCACCAGTCTCCTCTGTCCATGGAATTCTCCAGGCAAGAGTACTGGAGTGGCTTGCCATGCCCTCCTCCAGAGGATCTTCCCAACCCGGGGATGGACCCTGATCTCCTGCACCGCAGGCAGATACTTTACCACTGAGCTACCAGGGAAGCCCAATGATGAATAAAATATCATTTTTATGTGTTAGTTCTAGCAGGTCTTCTAGGTCTTCATAGGATTGAGCAACCTCAGCTTCTTTGGCATCAGTGGTAGGGGCATAGACTTGGATTACTGTAATGTTGAATAGCTTGCCTTGGAAATGAACCGATACCATTCTGGCATTTTGGGGTTTGCACCCAAGTACTGTATTTTGGACTCTTTTGTTGATTATGAGGGCTACTTCATTTCTTCTATGGAATTCTTGTCCACAGTAGTAGATATAATGGTCATCTGAATTAAATTCGCCCATTCCCGTCTGATTTAGTTCGCTGATTCCTAGAATGTTGATGTTTATTCTTACCATCTCCTGCTTGACCACGGCCAGTTTTCCTTGATTCATGGACTTAACATTCCAGATTCCTATCCAATACTGTTCTTTGCAGCATCAGATTTTACTTTCATCACCAGACACATCTACAACAGAGAGCTGTTTTCACTTTGGCTCAGCCTCTTCATTCCTTCTGGAGCTATTTTTTCACTCTTCTCCAGTAGCACATTGGGCACCTACCAACCTGGGGGGTTAATCTTTCAATGTCATATCTTTTTTGCCTTTTCATACTGTTCAAGGGGTTCTCAAGGCAAGAGTACAGAAGTGACTTGCCATTCCCTTCTCAAGGTGCTATATTTTCACAAAATTTTTAGAAGTTCAAAACACCAGATCCTGTGTTATACAGGAGCAGAATATATGTATGAGATTTTTAAATGCATTAAGTTGATGAAAAATACTTACACTTGGATACTAACTCTGAGTGTTTGATTTAACTGGTTATGTGTACCAGCAGGGCAACACATGGTTTAAAAGTGATTCTAATTGAGAAACTGCAGTCAGCCACTTCCCCCCAACCCCCATCTTTGGAATAGAAGTTTGAGTTGTTGCTATTTGAATATACCAATAAAATTTACCACTGCTAAATGTAGATAGCTTATGTCTTGTTAGTCAGCTGGGAGTGTCCTACAAAACTAACACAGATTGGATAACTTATTGTAATGCTCAACTTTCCTTATTTTTTATATCTTCTAGCTCTTTGTTAAACATTTCTTGTATCTTCTTGGGCTGTGTTTGCATTATTTTCCTAAAATCTTGGATCATCTTTACTATCATTACCCTGAATTCTTTTTCAGGTATTTCGCCTAGCTCCACTTCTGTTAAGTGTTCCAGTGTTTCATCTTGTTTGTCTGGAACATATTCTTTTGCTGTCTCATTTTGTCTATTTTGTTTATGGTTCCATAGGCTGCAGAACTGTAGTTCCTTTTGATTCTGGTGTCTGCCCTCTGGTGAGTGAAGCTGGTCTAAAAGGTTTCTGCAGGCTTTCTAGTGAGAGGGACTGGTGTCTGCCTACTTTCTGGTGGACAGAGACATGTCAAGAGGTGTGTTTAGGGGTGTAAGGGGTCTCAGGAAGACTATAAGCAGCCTGTCTGCTGATAAGTGGGGCTGTATTTCTGGCTCTGTTGGTTGTGTGCCCAGAGGCATCCCTGCTCTTCAGCCTTCCTCTTTGTTTTTGGAAGTAGAATATCTTTTTGGTAGGTTCTAGTCTTTCTGGAGAAGGCAATGGCAGCCCACCCCAGTTCTCTTGCCTGGAGAATCCCAGGGAAGGCAGAGCCTGGTAGGCTGCCGTCTATGGGGTCACACAGAGTCAGACACGACTGACGTGACTTAGCAGCAGCAGTCTTTCCTTCTTGATGGTTGTTCAGCAATTATTTGTGATTTTAGTGTTTTTATGAGAGGGGGTGAGCTCAGTGCTTTCCCATCTTGTCTCTGCCTTCAGAGGGGGTAATTTAAATGGCAGTTAGTTTCTCACATTTCTAGAGACTGTAAGTCCAAGATGAAGGTGTCAGCAAGTCTGGTCTCTCCTGAGGCCTGCCTTGGTCTCCTTGGCTTGTAAGACAATTCCCTTGTGCCGTGTTCTCACATGGTCTTTTCTCTGTGTGCACTCCAGGGTCTCTTCCTTTTATAAGCACACCAGTCCTATTGGATTAGGGCCTCACCCTCGCGACTTAATTTATCTTTAAGAAAGTGAAAGTGAAGTCACTCAGTCATATCTGACTCTTTGCGACCTCATGGACTGTAGCCTACCAGGCTCCTCCGTCTGCCCATGGGATTTTCCAGGCAAGAGTACTGGAGTGGGCTGCCGTTTCCTTCTCCAAGGGGATCTTCCTGACCCGGGGATCAAACCCAGGTCTCCTGCATTGTAGGCAGATGCTTTTACCGTCTGAACCACCAAGGAAGTCCAATTAATTTATCTTTAATTACCCTTTAAAAGAGCCTGTCTCAAAATACAATGACATTAGGGTTGGAGTTTCAACATGTGAATTTGGTGGTGGGAGGTGGGAGGCAAAATTCAATTCATAACATATTTCCCTTATATTAATAAAATAGAATCACTTTTTAAAGAGTCTTATTAATAAATTATATCTAAATTTAATCAAGAGTTTATGGCTACCTTCCAGTATAAGGAAACATAGATGTTTTAGTTCAAGCTGCCACAGCAGAATAGTCAGTCCTCAATACCTGTGGGTTCCAGATTCTGAGATTCACCCAACCCTGGACCATATACTGTGTTTACAATATGCAGTTTATTGAATATGTGGATGCAGAACCTACATATATGGATGGATGGAAGACTATGGGACTTGAGCATCCTCTCATTTTGGTATCCATGGCAATTCCTGGAACCAATCCCCAACAAATACTGAGGGACAACTGTACCTATGATTGGGTGACTTAAACAACATGCTTTTTTCTCTGTCTGTAAACAGGGCCAACATAATCTGATTTTGGTGAGGCCCTTCATCTTGGCTTGCAAATTGCCACACCTTCTTGTTGTGTCTTCACTTAGAAGAGAGAGAGAGAGATATCACTCTGCTCTGTTCCTCTTCTTATAAAGACAGTAATCCAGTCATTCGGGCTCCACCCTCATGGCCTCATGTTATCCTAATTACCTCCCAAAGTCCCACCTCCAAATACCATCACAATAGGTGTCAGGGTTTCAATATATAAATTTTGAGGTGACATAAATGTTCAGTCCAAAAAAACAGAAAATAAATATAAACTATATGACAGAGAATCAAACAGATGACTACAGAGGAAAGTGCAACAATGTTAGAGAAAATCTGTACTGTACTAGTTAAATAGAGAAGGAAGACTTTATTCCAGAGTGTTCCAGTAAGGGTGGGAGAGATTGAACTCAACTCTACTGAAATAAAATGCAGTAGGATTTTCAGCATTAGGGTGAGCTTGTGAAAAGTACTGGAGAATGCTATGGGGGGAGGGTGGTTGTTCAATGTGACTAAGCCATATGTGTTTACTAGTCAGTTCTTAATTGTCTCTCCCCTTCCCAAGAGACCTGGAATTGGGGACCCTATCTTCCTAGATAATTACATTTCAAAGGAAAAAATTCCAGGTCCTTAGAAAAATGTTCCTGGGTTGTAAAACTCTCAAGAAAATGTGAGGTTTATACCTCAAATTGTCTGAGAAAAAATTTACAATTGCAGGTTTTCTAAAGTAAATGCTGTAAGAAAGAATAGGTCAGAGGCCTATAGTGAGGCAGATATCTGGCTAAAGTTTAGTCAAGCTGATGGGAAGTTTAAGACCTTAGTCAAGGGCATCTACCTCTGTTCCTTCAAGCCAATGGAATTTTTTAAAAGTTGAAGAAGGACCTCTGTAGTTTAAAAGAGACTTAAGAAATATCAATAGAATACTGGATGTAAAACTTCTACATTTTAATATGGACTGATCTGAACACACCAACTTCAAACATAGATTTTTGAGCCAAAGTGGTATTGGTTATTAATTGAAACATATATGTGTGCATGTGTGTGTGTGTGTGTGTGTGTGTGTATAATAAAATGATATTTTTATTATGAAAATATTCATATATTTGTGTTTTTAGAGATATATCCTTTAGTATTAATATACAAAGGAAAGAAATTGCTCGATATCAACAGTATGCTTTAATATACATAAAAGAGAAGAGCCTCCCTTCTTTCCTCCTTAGATTACTTCCTTCCATTCTTCTTTCCTCTGAGCACCCCTGGGAGCAATAATGAGGGCAACCTAGAATTTAGTACCTGGTTTCTAAGTACTTTAGGAAATGGTTGTCAGGCCCAAGGCAAGGAAAGAATAATTGGAAACTGAAAAGTTTGCTTTGTGAGAAAAGTAAGGAATTACTCATCAAATGATGTGGACATATCAAAAGGACATAAAACTGTCTTCAAGGGACTTTCACTAATCAAATCTAGATAATTTGCAGCATAAAAATACTATAAACAATGGGTTATTAGCTATTGAATAAAATTGAAGTTTATAGGTCAACACCAATATTAGTAAACAAAAGGATAAAAACAGAAGTAAAATCTCTTCCTTATCATAAAATACCAACTAGTAAGTGTAGAATAAGTTATTATATTAGAAAATTGCACTTAGCAACCATTATATAAATAACCTACTTATATAAGAAATGTCAATGAATGTTCAAATCAATGAGGAAAATGGAATGAAAAATGAGGTTTTACATGGTCTCAAAGCACTTGTTAATTACAGTGGAGAAACCTAGCAGACACCATCTTAATCGAGTAACCCAAGTTAACATCACTAGTTCAGGGTGAAATAGACATTTGGAGCCTTCTGACAGAATGAGATGAGAAGAATGCAGTATCACTTTTGTAATGATTTGGCCAACAATGAATAACCTAAATTTAATCATGAGAACACTTGATAAACACACAGAGAGATATTCTACAAAATTATTGCTTTGTACTAAAAATGTTGTGGTCATGAAAGCCAAGAAAAGCTGAGAGAACATTCCAGATTGTAGGAAACTGGAAAGACATAATAGGTGAGTGCAATCTGTGATCCTGGCTTGGATCCTTTTGCTGTAAAAAAAAAAAAATAATAATGTTATTGGGACAATTGAAGGGTTCTTGATGATGGATGTATGGAAGTTATTTGTATTATTCTTGCAACTGTTTATTGAGCTCATTGTGCACTCATGTCACATGCTAGTAGAGTAACACTCAAAATTCTCCAAGCCAGGCTTCATCAATACGTGAACTGTGAACTTCCAGATGTTCAAGCTGGTTTTAGAAAAGGCAGTGGAAACAGATCAAATTGACAACATCTGCTGGATCATCAAAAAAAAGAGAGTTCCAGAAAGACATCTATTTCCACTTTATTGACTATGCCAAAGCCTTTGACTGTGTGGATCACCACAAGCTATGGAAAATTCTGAAAGAGACGGGAATACCAGATCACCTGACATGCCTCTTGAGTAACCTGTATGCAGGTCAGGAAGCAACAGTTAGAACTGGACATGGAACAACAGACTGGTTCCAAATAGGAAAAGGAGTACATCAAGGCTGTATATTGTCACTTTGCTTATTTAACTTATAGGCAGAGTACATCAAGAGAAACCCTTGGCTGGAAGAAGCACAAGCTGGAATCAAGATTGCCAGGAGAAATATCAATAACCTCAGATATGCAGATGACACCACCCTTATGGCAGAAAGTGAAGAAGAACTAAAGAGCCTCTTGATGAAAGTGAAAGAGGAGAGTGAAAAAGTTGGCTTAAAGCTCAACATTCAGAAAACTAAGATCGTGGCATCCAGTCCCATCACTTCATGGCAAATAGATGGGGAAACAGTGGAAACAGTGGCTGACTTTATATTTGGGGGCTCAAAAATAACTGCAGATGGTGATTGCAGCCATGAAATGAAAAGATGCTTACTCCTTGGAAGGAAAGTTATGACCAACATGGACAGCATATTAAAAAGCAGAGATATTACTTTGACGACAAAGGTCCGTCTAGTCAAGACTATGGTTTTTCCAGTGGTCATGTTTGGATGTGAGAGTTGGACTATAAAGAAAGCTGAGCACCAAAGAATTGATGCTTTTGAACTGTAGTGTTGAAGACTCTTGGGAGTCCCTTGGACTGCAAGGAGATCCAACCAGTCCATCCTAAGCGAGATCAGTCCTGGGTGTTCATTGGAAGGACTGATGTTGAACCCTAAACTCCAATACTTTGACCACCTGATGCGAAGAGCTGACTCATTTGAAAAGACCCTGATGCTTGGAAAGATTGAGGGCAGGAGGAGCAGGGGATGACAGAGGATGGGATGGTTGGATGGCATCACCGACTCAATGGACATGAGTTTGGGTAGACTCTGGCACTTGGTGATGGACAGGGAGGCCTGGTGTGCTGTGGTTCATGGGGTCGCAAAGAGTTGGATACAACTGAGTGACTGAACTAAACTGCATATGAGTTTATTTATGTCATCTAATGGATATATAAATATAAGGAATTTCAATGCATTTGGAAAAAGAGTCATTCTGGATAGCTATTTTTTTAATATTTTAAGTCTGAAACTTTGATCATTTAGGTCATATAGAAAAAAAATTTAAGAAAGCATAAAATGTATTTCTGCATTTTAAAAGTATGTGATGAAAAATTGAAACACATTCAAAAGTAGAGATATTTTAAAATTGACACCACATTTTTCTTTTTCTTTTAGTTGCAGGCAAGAAAATAAACATGGCAAACTTTCATGTTTCTTTTTATTTGTTTGTTTTTTAAAGCTACTGGTTCATTTATTTAAAACTTTAAGACACTTTTCAAACTTGCAGAAAGTTGCAAGAATGAAAGAGCTTGAGAGAGAATGTGTGGTTTATACTCAGAAAATAAGCACTCTTTTTGAGAAATAACTTCCTCACTGTTAGTGTGTTAAAGCTGGCTATAACTTCCTTATATGACTGGATTGCTGTGTGTGCTATATTGTGCAGAGATTTTACCAACCTGAGATAATCTCTGCCTCTCTCTTCATAACTTTATACTGAGAATAACTTTGACACATCATACTGTGATTTACAGGCGCTCCTTCAACTGTAAAATCTGATATCTAGCCTTTTATGAGTAACTCCTGGACTTGGCCTATTATAAGTTCATTCAATATGCCCCTGGAAAGAGAATGGTAATTCTATATTACATTTTATGATGGTGTTTAATCTCACCTATTACCTCAAAGAGTCAGACTTGAGCTGTTTAGAAAATTAAGAGTTGAAAGCAGGCCCTCTTTTATTACAGCAATAATTATCACATAGCACATATTAAGGACCTGCTGAGTACTACACAATTTGATACTAACTTGTGTTCTTTCTCCTTCCTTTTTATAAAGTTCTTTGAGTACTGCACTATTTTGTTTTAAATAAACCTCCTTTGTAGATATACAGCTAATCAGGTAGACTTTCAGAACCAAATATTTTTCCTGAAAAATGATATAGAATAGTTAGTACCTACCTGTACCAAATCCAGATTACATGGTCTAATGGTTTTTATTGTGTTTTTCCATTAAATGCAAACATAGCTGCTTTCACTATAAAATTTTTATGAGTCTAATTTAGTTGCCGCTCAGTGTAACCAGAGCCCAAGAAAACTTTGAAGACTATTTACTCTTCCTCTTTTGTTCTCCATATCCAATCAATTACTAGTTTACCAATGCCCTTGCCTCAATCTGTTTAATATGATTACAACTTTACATTCCATAAAACATTCAGTGGCTCTCCATAATTTAGCAACTAAGCACTAAATATATTTAAATGGTGACACAAGGCCCTTCATGATTTGTACCTATCACTTTCCCCGCTCTTCATCCCTTGCAGCCAACACTTGCCGATTCTTAGATGCAGTGGGTCTTAGATGCTGCCTGCCTCTTGAGTAATCCACTTCATAAACCTGGAAGTCCACACTTCCACCAATGCCCTCCCCCCATGTCTGTCCTCCATCCCCTGAGGTGCCTCCTCAACGGTCAGAATACAGGTCAGCTGTCTTCCGCTTTGCTAGCCTTACTTGACCTGCCCATGAAATATGACTGTGTGTCCTTTGTAAACACCTCTCTTCTAATAATTGTTTCACGATACTGTAATAATGTGTGTACATGCTTTTGCATGCGTTATATATCTAAGCTTCTTAAAGACAAAAATGTTATTCCCAAATTATCTGTTTCCAGAAAGAAAGTGTGAGTATACCCAGTTTGTATACTCAGAAAATGAGTGATTGTATTAATTTAGAAAATGGTTATCAGAAAAACGAAGTGGGTAACAAAATAAATTTGAAGCCCCATTAAAATCGAATCTGAAATAAAAGGGGTGGTAGAAAAAAACAGTTGATTGTACAGATACCTCTTCAGTGTAATTTTGCTTTCACTGCTAAGGTTTTCATTTACATTTCTTTTTAATTTTTTAAAGTAAATTAATATCAATGACACTTCAATATTAAAAAACTTTGGTCAATAAGTATAAAACGCTACAGTTACCGTCAGTTCTATGAGAATATTATTAAACCCATATCTTCTTAAAGTGCATTATACTATATGAAGGGAAAGTTTTAAGCAATTAAATATCCATTGAAACATCTACTTTTGAAACTCCACTCACCACAATCCTTTTCCTGTTCAGAAAATACCAATATCAAAGTTAATACAGCTTTGAAGGAACACATATGAGTCAGTTCTAGGGAAGCGGATGAACCTGGAGTCTGTTACACAGAATGAAGTAAATCAGAAGGAGAAAAACAAATTTTGTGTATTAACGAATGCATATGGAATCTAGAAAGATGGTACTGATGAACCTAACTGCAGGGAGGGAATAGAGATGCTCACATAGAGAACAGACTTTGGACACAGCGGAGGAAGGAGATGGTGGGACAAGCTAAGAGAGTAGTACTGACATATATACACGACCCTGTGTAAAATAGTTGTAAGTTGCTGAATGGGCACAGGCAGCTCAATCTGATGCTCTCTGACAGCCTGGAGGGGTGAGACGGGGTGGGGAGTAGGGGTGAGGTTCAAGAGGAGGGGACATACGGGTCCTGGTGGCTGATTCTCATTGTTGTATGGCAGAGGCCAACACAATATTGTAAAGCAATTAACCTCCAATTAAATTTGTTAAGTTAATATTTATTGAGTAATTACTTTGTTTTAGAGATTATGGTTGTCTCAGTTCACTTAATTCTCAAAATGGTCATATGGAATAGGTAGTCTGTTTCCATTTAGCGTATTCGGTTCAGTTCAGTTCAGTCGCTCAGTCGTGTCCGACTCTTTGCGACTCCATGAATTGCTAAGGATCTTTAAATTGGGGATGTGAAATATACTTCCCCATATCACACAGTTGGTAAATAGGACTGCATCATTTTAATTAGGCAATCTATCTTAAGATCGCTTGTCTTCAAACATTAAGACTCTAATGTATTGCCTACATGGGCTTCCCTTGTGGCTCAACTGGTAAAGAATCCACCTGCAATGAACGAGACATGGGTTCGATCCCTTGGTTGGGAAGATCCCCTGGAGAATGGTAAGGCTACCCACTCCAGTATTCTGGCCTGGAGAAGTCCATGAACTGTATAGTCATGGGGTCGTAAAGGGTCAGGAACAACTGACCCAAGGGTCAGAGCAACTCTCCTCCATATTGCCTACAAGTGTCTTATCTTAAGGAAACTATATTATAAATCATCTTTTTATTACTTATTAACTTATTTATGGCAGTGTTATTTTTTTCATGTTAAAACTGAAGCACTTAAAGATTTCCTATATGCATTTTTTCCCCTTAGGATTATTGGAGTAAAAACATATGGATCTTCCTGTTAAGTATGTGAGCATAATTTTCATCTGACAGATAAGGTAATATAGCTCTATGCAACTATATGAATTTTTTGAAACATTTTCTCCATTGATCTGTATAAAATAAGTCAAACATAAAATTTTCACATTTAAATGTCAACCAACATCTACTGTATTTTTATTTCTTCCTCTTAATTACTTTTTATGAAATTTTACAGCTTATTTTATGCTCATGACTTTATCTATAAAGTTATTAATCTGTGTGTACAAGGAATGAATCAGTTTCTGATTCAATCCTTACATGTGAAAAGTCTTTCAAAATATTTGACTCATCATAAAACCCAAGCACTAGGAACAAGATTTGTGATTTACCTTGCTAGTTAATAGGGGTTAAAATGCATCATACTATTTTATGATTTCATATTTAATAAGTTTTTTTCCCATGTAAATAATGAGTAAGCAAATGAAAGTTAAATAACAATATGTGATGTTAGTTACCAAAATTTTTGGTCAACTTGGTCAGCTTTTGGCCTTTTTGCATGATTGAGATTGTTTATAATGTATAACTGCTAACAGATGTTGTCACTTTAGGAATAAGAGATTCTAGAAGTTCTAACATCTCTCTCTCTAAGGCTTATTATTTGAAGGGTTTAATGTCATCATGCATATACACAGATCCTAGGTTCAAAACAAATAGGTAAAGCAATGAAAAATATATTTTCTCTTACCTGGGAGCTGGAAAGTAGTCTTCAGAGGACTATATCAGTCAATGCAGGATGTAGTAATTCTAAAGCATCAATATCTTAGAAACATGAAGATTTATTTCTTTCCTACACGACTATATGTCTGTCAATGGAATTGCCTCTTAAATGTCTCTGCCTGCAAGTACCACACGAGTGCTCTGCCTCTCAGGTTTCACTGTGCAGAGCACATTACTTGACCACTCCTTATGAAGATTAATTTAATTCTCCAGTATGCCTAGAATTAAAGGAGAACCAGTACAGGGGTAATATCTCTCATCTGTACCAAAATAGTAAGAAAGGATGCCATATTTTCAGGTTAGGCCTCTTAGGCCCATTTTACAGTTTTTGGTATTTTCATAGATTTGTTTCCTTACATATTTTTTGTTTTTCCTTTCTAGAATATGTGTAATTATTAATAATATTATTGCATGGGTACTGTTGCAGATCCACTTCCTCTGTCTCATTTTTTGACAGCTCCATTCTTATTGAGGGCCTAGGGTAGCCCAGGAATGTTATAAATATTTATGGAAGATAGGAGTTTGATTTGATATTTGAATGTTTTTAGAGGATTATTTACTGCACAATATGAATTTAAAATTTAAATAGTGCTTTAATAAGATTAATTTGCTGTTAAGTATTGTTCAGAAGGAAGAGATATTAGGGACTGGAAAAATTAGCTAAAAATCTCCCAAAATGTAAGGATGATGTCATCAGGATCATATAAGGATTCTGACAGTGGGAAGAAACAAATATAAGATAAAAGATGAAGAGAGCAAAAAGGAAATCATCTTCTAGAGTCAAGTCTTGAGATTAAGAAAAACAAATCCAAGAAGTGTCAACTGCCATCTGAAATGTCAGAGTGGATGTGTGGAGCTCCATGTAACCATCATCATCTTCCTTTGACTGTATTCTCTCTGGAACCCCAAGGCTTTTCTGCTTCATGCTACACTTATAGAAGAAAAATCTGTAGGAATATCATTTTTTTTAAGTGACTTCTTTGTTACATCTGATACAATGACTGAAAAAGTAAATCAAATTCTACAAAGGAAGTCACACATTATTTAAATTAACTCAAACCACTGCCTCGCTATTTATAATGAGGCCTGTGATAATGCATTCTGTGCAAAATGTACAATTGGCTTACTTTTGTATGAGATGTCAGGTTTTGACCAGATAGAGCAGTGTCTTCACAGAGTGAATTGCTACAGAACTAGAAGCCATAGAAAAATAAAATAAATTTTCAGCTTTAAGAAAATAGATATAAATGTCCCTATGAGACTCTTAAACACACTCACTATTTCATGTATTTTTTCTTGTCTTATTCCCTGTATACTATGAATATCATATTAATAGCTACAGGGTTCTAAATGTATCATGCAGGGTAAGGATACAAACTCTAAAGAATGAAAAATACAGGAATTAAAGAAAACAATATATTTAAATCCTTTTTCTATTACAATATTGCTTTGCTCAGTTTCATTAAAACTCAAGCCATGCTTCTAGCTATAGGCCAAAGACAATATTATTTATTTAAATATGACAGTATGTCATTTAAATAAAATTGTTCTGAAGAATTAATGCATACCTTGGCCTGTTTACAAGAATAAATTCTTTTTTGAGCTATAGTTGCAGGGCTGATAGGTACAAAGAAAGTGCTTTTCAAATTAAAATACATTATAATGTTGCAGCATGCTATTAAGGAAGGTGATTACATATGTATCCATATTTAAGCCATTACATAAAATTTCATTTTAGAGTTCATGTCATGGATTTCAAGTATTAATACACTTGTCAGTAACAATTGCATTTGATATTTCAGGAAATTCATCCCCCTGTACATTTCCATGCCTACCTTTTTCATTGAAATCTCTGGAGCACTAAAACACAAATATGGTATATTTACATAATAAGAGGTTACTACTCAAAAGCAACTGTCAAATATTAAACACATGGAACAACTTAAGTGTACTTTTCAAGATTTTTACTTCCTATATGGTTATCTATCCTTCTAGCTTTGTCTACTTTCTTCAAAGTATATGGGTGGGTGCCCTGACAGTTTCTTAAAAAAACAAATCTTGAAGATTTCAAATAGTTGTAAGTTGAAGTTCATGAATTCTTATAAACTATCAGAGTTACAATATCATATGAATGGCCTCTGTCAATTTTATTTCCTTTGTGCCTTGAAAAGTATGGATCAATAATTTTTTTTTTGATATTTATCTAAAAAAAATTTAAAACAGAGTTTTTTAAATAGATTTCATGAGCGTCTTAATTTACTTTTATACAACTTTATTAATAAAAGCATGCATTTTTAAAGTTACTAATTATAATATTAATTTGGGCTACAAAAAAGACAAAGCAAAACCAAAACAACCCAAAAAACCCCTCCTACCTAAGTCTACTTAATTTTATCTTAGAAAAATTAAATCTCCTCTTTTGTAGTACTTCAAAAGCAAACTTTTGAAGTAAGTCTTCTTCTTTCAATCTAAAGGGATTATTTAAGAGAAAATGGAATGAGAATGAAATTCAGTGATGAGTAATCTAAAGTGTTGGTGTGAAAGAATACCATTCTGAGAGAAATGCTACCTTTGAGGGAACTAGGGTGGAAATAAGACAATTTATTCAAATACACAATATCTAGGTAATTAAATCTAAAATGTGTACATTATATATTTTTTCATCATTATATTAAGACCATTTATTTACAGTTCCTTCAAAGTGTTTATTTTCTCTGTGCTGACTGAGACTGAGACTTTTTAAGAGAAGGGAGCAAAGGCTTAGATGTCTGAGAATTCAGGCTTTGAGGTTTTATAAGTTCAGTGTACACTCAGTCATGTACGACTCTTTGCAACTCCATGTACTGTAGCCCACCAGGCTCCTCTGTCCATGAAATTCTCCAGGCAAGAATACTGTAGTGGGTTGCCATTCCCTTCTCAAGGGGATCTTCCCAACCCAGGGATTGAACCCGGGTCTCCTTCATTGCAGGCAGATTCTTTACCGTCTGAGCTACCAGAGAAGCCCTTGGGGTTCCTTAATGAGGGTTAAAACATTCAGTAGAATAGTAGGACTAGAACCCTTAGTTACAACTGAGGACAAAATGATAACCAAATAAGAAATAAGAAGATCTTTCTCATTAGGTAGCTAAATCTTCCAGTGAAAGACTGCAGCAGAAGCTGTTATATTCGAAGAAATTATTCAGAAGACTTGTTCCTTTTTCTCTGGTAGACCAGTTTCTTTGTTTCTTTTATACCTTCTTCAGTTGATTTTAAGGTTTTTATTCTGAGGTGTCTAGCATGAATACAGTGCTCTGAAAGGTTTTAGATGACACATTATACTTGATTGACACTTTCCTCAAAGTTACCTATTTATCCATGTAACTACTGGTCTCACACTTATTAGTACAAACTGGCTCCAAACTCAGAGCCTTTAATGCCAGGGTCTATGTTTTAAGCATCACTCTATTGTTACTGCTGAAAATACTCAGTGGGACATCTCAGGTCCTAGGATATCATGCATCAAATGGAGGAACACAGAGTCCATTCACTTTTTTTGTAGTTTAGCTTATTGAAGTATAGGGGATTCCCAGGTGGCTCTGGTGGTAAAGAACTCACCTGCCAATGTAGGTAGATGTAAGAGACACAGGTTCGATCCCTGAGTACAGAAGATCTCCTGGAGGAGGGCATGGCAACACACTCCAGTATTCTTGCCTGGAGAATCCCATGGACAGAGGAACCTTGGCAGGCTACAGTGCATAGGGTTGCAGGGTCAGACAGCTGAAGCAACTCAACAGGCACAGTGAAGTCTAATTGATTTACAATGTTGTGTTAATTTCTGCGGTAGAGCAAAGTGATTCAGTTGTATATATATTATTATATATATATAAATATATATATTATTTTCCATAATGCTTTGTCATAGGATATTGAATATAGCTCCCTGGGCTATACAGTAGGACCTTGTTGTTTATCTATCCTAAATGCATCTGTTTTTCCCAAATTCCCAATTCTTCCTTCTTCCCTCCCCCTCCTCCTTGGTAACCAGAAGTCTGTTCTCTGTGTCTGTGAGTCTGTTTCTGCTTCATAGATAAGTTCATTTGTGTCATATTTTTAGATTCCACATATAAGTATTATCATATGGTGTATGTCTTTCTCTTTCTGACTGACTTCACTTAGTGTGGTAATTTCTAGATCCAGTCATAGTGCTGCAAATGGCATTATTTCATTCTTTTTTTTATCACTAAGTATATTCACTTTTGTTCCTACTTTTTCACCCAGGAATTTTTTTTATTTTCTTATATTCTATGCTATTTTTAGAGTCATTAAGGTGTCCCAGATGCTCAAGGATATCCTCTATGCTAAACTGGAGCATTCCTTTTGCATTTTATTGGGTATCATCACCTCTGTTGTATACTATCATATTTTATCACCTAGATTCTGACAGATATCATATCCAATACTTGTGAAAGAACAGAATCTGCCATTAGGCACCTTATCTCCACCAGATACTGTCAACACTAAAATAAGAATCCTACCTAGAAATACCAGAGCAGACAGAAGCTCCTGTAAAGTAAAACTTGCATCTTATTAACTGGATGTCCATAGCGTCTAGATCTTTTCATCCCTATAAAACTCATGATCCTTAATACGTAGTAGGTTATCAAGAAAGAAAAGAGTAATCATCTATCTAGCCATTTCCACAACGTAAAGATGATAGATTTTGGCAACATTTTCTAATGATCTTATCTTCTTGTGGAAGATTAGCTTCTCATAACATTTAGAACTTGCTAATTAAATGAGTCCAAGGAATACCTTCTGACAGTTTAGAAGGTTAAAAATTAGATCAGCATTTTCAAAACTGATATCTGTTTGATACATGATAATAACTGCCAGAAATCCACTTGATAGAAGGTAATAGTTGTCATTTAAAAATATTCTTTGATGAAATATGTTTGTGAAGCACTCTGTTATTGTATATCTCCCGCCTGAATATTCAAAGGAAATATGAATAAAACAATAATTTTAGGATTTCCTACCCCAAAGACATCTACTGACTTTTAGCACAGCATTTCTAACATTTATTTGAGTATGGAAGATATTTTTGAATCATTGTTTCATAGAATGGGTATTGGCAAATTCAGGCTTAAAATGATAGTGAATATGCTTAACAATGACTAGTGTCAGTAGAAAACATTAAATCAAAATTATACAATTTCTACATATAACCCAGGGAAAGGTTATGATTCATATTATAATTTTCTAAAGCTTACAAATATAACAAAAAGCCTCTCTCCATAAAAGTTAAGAATTATAAAGAACTATGTATGTCTTGTAGAAGAAAAAAGCATAAAGAGAAATAAATGTCAAGGTACATTTAATACAGATCTTTGTCTCTATTGGTTGTTTAAAAGCATACATTTCATCTGAATAGTCTTTTCTAAAGAGGAGAACAAGATACCAAAAAAAAAAAAAGAAAGAAACAGGTGGTAAACTGACTGCCTTAGCATTTACAGGAGGAAAAGGAGAATATATAGATTTATATTAGATTATTTTAGAGCAACACTTGAGATGGATGAAAACTGTGAACAAAGAGTAGAGGCCAAGAAAGAACAGAAAATTATTTTGCTTTTGTCAAAAGAGTGGGATAGAAAATGGAATCAGTAGTAGATACCTGGAGAGTTGGCGAACCTCAGGTCATGTAAAGTCTTGTTTATCATCCAGAGGTACTTGTTCTTCATTGTCAAGATCTTGGGAAGAAACTCAGGGGGTTAGTAGAAGGGCTTGATGATATTGATTTGTATAAAGCTCACACTGAAAGCCTCAAACTTCAGTGCACAAAGGTAACCACTGAGACAGGAACTGTGATTTGAATGACCCTGATGTATAGTTAAAGTGAGCAGTTGTGAGTTTTGAGGAATAGGAGGGTAGTCTCAGATCTGGCCTAGTGACTGGATGATAGTACTGTTGATGAAGATAGAGTGAGGATGCAGAGCATGTATAAGGTGAGTGGGGAATAGTGATATCCAGTAAGGTCAGAGAGAGATTGTAGTAGCTTGTAAAAAATGCAGATATGATCCACCACCAGATATATGTGAATATCTAGAAAGCAAGGTGAGAAATAAAGGGTGCAGATGCACCTCTAAGAATAACTAATGCATAAGCAGCATGTGATTGCATAGATAAAAAATACTAGCAGAGACAGATGGTGATATTGAGAAGGCACCATCACAGAGAGAAGAACCAGAGGATAAAGATATCAAGCATAGAGAAGCATTATAGAAAGTGTATTATGAAGCTACCTCAGCCAAGAGATCAAGTATGATCAATTCAGCAAAGGTTAGCTGAATTTGGAAATTAGAAACTCACTGATACTTTGTATAAGGAATTCTAAATTGGCAGTAAAGAAAAAGTAAGTTGTTGGTCACACTGAACTGCCTCAGGGCTTTCCATATACCAGGACCCTTATCTTCCTCTGCTGGGTCAGCTATGGTGGCTGTGAAAATCCTAAACCCCAAGGCTGAGGTGGCCTGAGCCCAAGCAGCATTGGTGGTCAATATCAGTGCAGTGCAGGGGTTCAAGGGATGTAGGACGTGCTGAGGATCAACTTGGAACCTAAGGGCACCATGAAGATGCTGGCTTCTGGTGCTGGTGACATCAAGCTACTAAAGATGGAAATGTGCTGCTTCATAAATTGCAAATTCAACACCTGACAACCTCCTTAACTACCAAAGTAGCAACAGCCCAGAATGACAAAACTGTGGATGCTATACTTCTAATCTCTTAATCATTAGAGTGGTACTAAAGCACATGAATCTCTACATGTTTAAAGATCTTCATCCCAGAATAATTGCAAAATAATTGCAAAAGTATTTGAAACTTCAAAGGAAATGCACTTCAGGTTTTGATACAAAGTAAACAAAGAAATGGACAAGGAAACACTTATAGATGTGTCCTGAACATCTCTATGAACTAAAGTTCATGCTGAACTTGCTGATGTCTTAACAGAGGCTGCAGTGAACTCTATTTTGGGCATAAGAAGAAAAGATGAACCTATTGACCTCATCATGGTTGAGATCATGGGGATGAAACATAAATATAAACATGAAACCAATCCAGGCTTAATCAGAGGTCTTGTTTTGGACGATGGAGCACAGCATCCTGATATGAAAAAGAGAGTAAAAGAGGTGTGCATCCTCAGATACAATATGGTGTCATTAGAATATGAAAAAAAAACCACACGTGAATTCTGTTTGTTTTTTTTTCACAAGAGTGCAGAGGAGGAGAAACTAGTAACAGCTAAAAGAAAATTAATTGAAGACAGAGTAAAAAAAAAAATAGACCTGAAAAAGAAAGCCTGTAGTGATTCAAATAAAGAATTTGTTGTTCTTTGTTGAAAGGAAATTGACCCCATTTTCTTAGATGCTTTTGAAGAGAAGGCAGACTAGATCTGAGAAGAGCTAAGAGGAGAAATACGGAAAGGCTGACTGTTGTTTGTGGTGGGCTAGCCCTAAATTCTCTTGGTGGCCCAAAGCCTGATTGTTTGTGATGTGCAAGACTTGTCTACGAACATCCATCAGAAGAAAAGCAGTTCACCTTTGTTAAGTTAAATGGTCATTGTTTTATCACATTATTGACCAAAGGGCCAAATAAGCACACACTTACTCAAATCAAAGGTGCAATCATAAATAGCTTGAGGGCTAATAAAAATGCTATTGATGGTGGCTGTGTAGTTCCAGGTGCTGGTGGAGTGGACAAGGCAATGAAAGAAGTCTTGACTAAACACAAGCCCAGGACCCAACTTAGAGGGCAAGAATTTACTGATGCTTTGCTCATTATCCCCAATTCTTGTTCAGCATTCTGGTTTTAAACCTTTGGAAACATTAGTTAAAATTCACGCAGAACATTCAGAATCAGGTCTACTTGTGAATGTGGACTTGAACACAGATGAGCCACTGGTAGCAGAAGAAGTAGACATATGGGATAACTATTTTGTGTAGATACAACTTCTTCACTTCTGCACTGTTATTGCCACCAACATTCTCCTGATTAATGAGATCATGAGAGGTGAAACGAATTCTCTAAAACACTGAACTGAAGCTTCCCTTGTATCATCTGAATCATGAAGTTTCTACAGAATGATCTAAGAATATAGCTGCAGAATTTTTGTCCAAGTTTCAAAGAATTTTCAAAGTATTTTCTTTTCTTTTTACATATAAAAAGGAGAGAACTCTGGTACTTATTCAGATTCTGAAGTTCTGAAATTATAATCACAGTATTTTTGAAACTGCACAGCAGTGCACACACATACAGGGGCCATAAATGACCCAATAAACAGGATGTTTTGCTTTAGCTTCAGTGATATAAACATACTTGTTAGATAAGCATATGTTATCTACCTTGTTATTAAATTTTCCTTGAAAAACACAAACAAAAATAAAAGAAAACTTAAGTTGCAATAAATTTAGATGTCCCAGATTAAGTCCTTTTTATGGAAATTCTCTTGTTGAGCTTTCTATGGAATTAACTAAAATTTAGTTTCAGATAAGGGGGAAGTTAAGAAGATAAATTTTTCATTTATCTCTGTTATTTTGGTGAACAAAATCAAAACTATTATGCAAAATTAGAAATATTAAGTTGGACCACAAAGAAAGCTGAGAGCCAAGGAATTGATGCTTTTGAACTGTGGTGTTGGAGAAGTCTCTTGAGAGTCCCTTGGACTGCCAGGAGATGAAACGAATCACTCCTAAAGGAAATCAATCCTGAATATTCATTGGAAGGGCTGATGCTAAAGTTGAAGCTCCAATACTTTGGCCACCTGATGCAAAGAACTGACTCATTGGAAAAGACCCTTATGCTGGGAAAGTTTCCTGAAACTTTCCTGAAGGAGGAGAAGGAGGCAACCAAAAATAAGCTGGTTAGATAACATCACCGACTCAGTGAACATGAGTTTGAGCAAACTCTGGGAGACAGTGAAGGACCCTGAGCCCTTGCATGCTGCAGTCCATGGGGTTGCAAAGAATTGGACTTGACAGCTACAACTACAACAACAATTTAGAAGAAAATTACCATAGGAAACTTCTTGTCCAGCTTTTTATTTACAGATTAGAAAACTGATGGATGGTGATATGGAGGAAATGGAAAACACACCTCATAGCCCTTCTTAATTAATAATTTAATATAGCTTGAGATAGGCAATCATCTAGCATTAAAATGGATAAGAAATCAGTATTTTTAACTTTGTTCACTGACATAAAGAGATTTGCCTCAACTCTGTGATAAAAATTGAATTTAGTCATGACACTTTTGGTTGAAATTTGCCAAGATGTCATCAAGTAGGTAACTGAACTTAATTTTATTTTCATGCTTTAATGTCATGGTGATGGTCTCAGTTGCACAGGGTATAATAAAACTTGGAGATTAGAACTGTTGATTTTGAATTTTTGTTTCTTTCAACCAAATGATATCAAAACAACTTAAAAAATGGAAAAATTCCTACTAATGACTTGTAATAAATCTGAACTTCATTTTTCTATATTTCTATACAGAGTGTTTTTTCTTTAGTGGAAATAAGAAATAATAATTGAAAAAAGAAAATAGAGAGTCTTTCCCTCGAGTAGCCAAAAAGAGCAATTCGCTGGTGACCACTCTCAATTGCTTTAGTACAGTAAAGGATATTGATTCATGGGTATTGAACAAAGAGTGAGGACTTTCAGCCCTAATGTGTCTAGAAGAGTAAATGATATAAGGGGAATAAGTTCAGGAGTAAAATGGAATCAGGGAAAATGCTAATACAATATTCTGTGATGCAAAATTTCAGACCTGTTGCAGTATTTCAAATGCAGCATGATTAAAAAAAAAAAAAATGCACGATAGATACATAAAGCAGAACAGTAAGCCAAAAAGAAAGGGAGAAAAGGGATCCAAAATCAGCAGACCAAAAATAGAAGGGGATTACAGTTATGGGAAGTGAGAATGAAGACAGAAGCTGAGCTGAACAAGACTGACAGCAAAAGGATAATGAGAGGTGAAAGAGGTGAGAGGCAGTGCAGAGGGAAAGCTACAAGCTAACCGGACAGAAAGAAGGAAGCTGACTGCAGGGTAATCGAAGGGTAGCAGCTGTATGATGACAGGAAGGAGTGATAGTAAATCACATAAAAGGCAAAGGGGAAACCATCCATTGGAAACACTGGTTGATGTGCGAGAAGGAAATGTTGGATTTGTAAAAACAGTATCGTGTTTATTAAAGGGGTGGCTGCATCAATATATTAAACTTGATGTCAAATTTCAATAAAAGGCACATTTGGAATTTATACTTATGAACGTATCTGGCATTTATCTTTGTCCATCTGCAAGATTTTGGTGTGTTTTCAAAGCTCTACTAAAGGAAGCCATAAGTTTCAAAGTGGTCAGATGGGGAATTTGAAATGTGTAAGCTTGTAAAATGATTAGGTACAGTAGAGAATGAACACTTAATCAGTTAAATTTCCCAAAAGTAAAATAGTTTTGACAGAGCTAGTAAATTAAATCTGAACCCAAGGGGGGTCAGTTCAATTAGATTAGTCTGCTTCTGGTTCATACTGGTGGTGAGAGAAGGTCATAGATGACACTTCTGAACCTTAAATGATTCCAATTGTTTGATGGGGTTGACTACTTTCTCCTTGTGATATTGTTTCTTTTCCTGGCTTGTATCATGCTGTCTGTAACAGCTGTTTTTTGTCACTGTTATTTTAATTTTTTTTTTTTTTTTTGAACTCCTGCCCACTCCTACCTCCATCTCACTCTCTAAATACAGAGGTATTTTCAACCTACTTTCTTTATACTTTCTGCCCTTCAAGTTCATCTACTTTTAGGAATGCAATACTTAATCCGGGAAAATAACTCCAAACTGTGTCACTAGCTGTGAACTTCCCCTAGATTCTCCCACTGAGTAGTGGGAAATTTCACTTTTCTATGTTGCTGTTTTGGCAACAAGATAGCTGATTCTGAACTTCTCTTTCGTATTTTTTTTCTATTTATTCTTGTTCTTATTTTTACTCTTTTTATTTGTTTCTCCTTCTGTTAATGACACTAGTTTCATCTCAGCTGCCAGGTTTGAAACCCTGGAAACCTTCACCTTACCTCTCACAAATCACATGTTATAAGCCCTTTCAATTCTTCCAAGTAATGTCACATATGATTCATTCATGTGTTCATTTAGAAAAATTTAATCTACTATTTCTTAGGTAATTTTTATAACTGTCAAACATCTGGGATATTGTTGCAAATGTCCCATCCACATTCCTTACCTCATAAATTTTCTAATGATGAAAAAGAATACAATATAACAGTTTAGTAGTATGAGTTTCTCTTGAATGACATTTGAAAGTAAACACATTTCTTTCCTCAAGCTCAGTAAAAGGCCACTCATTTCAGAATGCTGTTTATAGTCAATTCTGATTAAAAATAAGCTTTTTCCTAGAGTTGCAATCCATTAAGTTTCTTAAAAGCACTGAATGACATCATTTTAAAATATTATATCATCAAATAAGACCAAACACTTGTAGTAAGGATTCCCTGAAATGCCCTGTATAGCAAAGCTGAGTTTGAAAGTCTATCTTACTCTCCAAAAATCCCCAAAACGTGATTTTTACAGCATTCTTTTTAAAAATAGGTTTGCATGACACAGAGCTGCTAGTCAAGTATGCTTTTTTAATATCACTTGGCATTTTTTTTTCACTTTCTCCTCAGTAAAGTAGAAAATAATAATAATGGAAAAAAGCAAAATAATGCTTTCAACATCAACACTCAGGAAAACATTCGGAGTCATGTTTTAGACTAAACAATCAGTATTTCCTCTAGCCCTTCTCTTAACTCCTGCTTTTCCTCCTGGAAGTTCTTTCCACTCACATATTTTGTGGACATTGAAAAGGTACACAGTAGTCTAATATATGGTTCTGCCCTTCCCATATTTCTGTTTCAACTAAAACCCCTCATTTGAACTATCGTGAGAGCCTCCTGATATTTTCTTATGCTCTGCTTTTCCAATCCAATCCTGTATTAGCTCTGGATTTATCATATTATAAAAGTAAATTATTTCACATTTATTTAGAATATACAATAAATGATCTAAATGACTGCCTAGATGCCATTATACTTTTTAGCCATCAAGAACATTTCCTAGATACATACTACAATTAATTGTAACAAACATCTACCAGAAAATGGAGATACTGAAGGGAGATTTCATTAAATATATTGATAAATGGACAGTAGTTTTTTATGCTATTTTTTACTAGTCAACTTGAAAAGACTGTCTATAGTTACTTATGTTTATTTCAATGCTCCAAAACAATTTAACCATTTATTGGCACATCTCTAATAATTTCCTATTGACATTTCAGGTGAAAACACAAGAGTGAATTCAAAGATCAAGAAAGATTACACTGTTAGTATAATTCAGTTCTCTTCTATCACCAAATATTAGTGTCTCTGATTTATAACATCTCTTCAGTTTTTCATGTAGCAACTTATTTTCCCTCCCTTCTTCCTTCCTTCCTTTCTTTCTTTTTTCCTCCTGTCTCTATCTTTGTCTCTCTGTCTCATTGTTATAGCCACACTTTCAGGGAAACAGACTCACTCAGAAGGACAATGCAGGTAGTGGAGTGCAGTTTATTACGCCGGCGGGCCCAAGGCAGAGTCTCCTCTTAGCCAAGGACCCCGTCCAGCATTTGTGAAAATCTTTTATACCCCATGCGTTCGTGTCTAAACCCACCACCTACCCCATGTGTACGTGTCTAAACCCACCACCTACCCCATGCATACGTGTCCAGACCCACCACCTACCCCATGCGTACGTGTCTAAACCCACCACCTACCCCATGTGTACGTGTCTAAACCCACCACCTACCCCATGTGTACGTGTCCAAACAGTCAATAGTCAATAAGCCTGCAGTTACATTCCAACCAGTTAATAATCGATAAGCCTGTGATTACATCCTGATAGATACGAAAAAAAGTTTATGACCTGTCCGGAGACAGGGGTGATTACGGTATGCTTCCTCTTAGGCAATGAGTAGCCTGGATGTGGTCTTCCAGATTCCCCTGTCTGGGGGGTCTTATCCTTCCATTGTCGTCCCCACAGGCACTAAGCAGAGAGTTCAGAGTCCGCTGGAGAGGCAGCCGAGCACGGCCAGCACAGACAGGCCTGAGATGGAGTCCAGGCCCTATGAATTCCTTCTTCATTCCCCCCTCTTGATGCTCTTAGTTTCCATAACGAGCATCATCATCACATGTAAACACACACACACACACGCACACACACACATAGCCCTGTCACAGAGAGGAATTACTTTTTATTTGTCTGACCAGATTGGTACCTGTTGTAACACATATGCTATATTTTTCAATTAGACTCATGGGATTAAATTAATTTACCCCACATCAAGGCTTACTAACAATTCTAAGTGCAGACAACCACTATGCACATTCTTTTATGAGACCTACAGATATAGCCTCTGATTAACAACAACAACAAAATTTATGCCTTTTTGTTTCTCACTTGAGGACAAAGTTTGATTTTAAAATTAACATGCAGGCTGTTCAATTCAGGAAGAAACACTACTCATGTAGAGGAAACATTTCAGTTATTATCTCCCTCTTCTTGTCCATGCTCCTATTCAATCATGCCTGACTCTTTGCAAACCTCTGGACTGTAAGCATCAGGCATCTCTGTCCATGGTATTTTTCAGGCAAGAATACTGGAGTGGGTTGCCATTTCCTTCTCCGGGGGATATTCCCAGCCCAGGAATCAAACCTGCATCTCAAGAGTCTCCTACGTTGCAGGCAGATTCTTTACCTGCTGAGCTATCAGGGAAGCTATCTCCCTCTCATACCTTAATAATTACACAGATTAGGTTACATTTTCTGGCTAACTGTTGGTCCTTTAATGGACCGGAACCTGGTGGTCCGGAGAGTAAGAGAGAGAAAGAGGCTGACATCCCCTGGTTTACGCGGAAAGCCAATAGAGCCCTGTGCTTAGGGCTCGCGCTGCCGCACGTAGGCACCGGGCGCCCTCTCGAGTGGGTGAAGGCGCAGTGTGCCTTCTCGAGAGGGTCACAGAAGCCCGGGCAAGAAAGTGAGCTCAGCCGGCCTCCGCGCTCCAAGAAATTAGCCAGAAATAGAGAGAGAGAGAAAGACAGGAAGAATAGAAGACAGAAAGACAGACACGGGGACCAAAGCTCTGATGGACAAAGGTGTTTTAATCAACATGGCTTGGGCATATATACTGTAGTTATTCTCAGCAAAGATAAAGATTAAAATTCCAGACTTATAAAACATAATACGATCCCTATTAAAGAGAGAGTTGCAAACAATCACCTTTTACCATATGGCTCATAAAAAGGAAGAGGGTACTTATCACCGTAATGAGAAATGCCTGGATTCCTCAGCCCCAGGAAAGGTGTGCCTCTCCTCTTAATTCCTGAATATTCAGGAATCAATAAGGGCCAGAGGATTCCTGACAGATCCAAAACAGCACACAGAAAGCCTCTTGTTAAATGCTTCCTGACAGCTAACCATGACCCCATTAATACATAAATTCCATATTTATTTGCAATAGTCAGTGATTTAAGAGCAAATAAATTCTGTTGGTAATGTTTTATATAATACTAGAAAATGCCAAAAAAGTTATGCAGCTTCAGTACGTTTCACCAGCACAGCATTATCGAAAAGGTTTGAATCAGAGAGCAACAAGGAGGGTCCTACTCACTCCCACTTGTCACAGTCCCATCTCTCCACACGGGATGAAGCATGGCTGCTTCCCACTTACACGTTAATTCTGAAGTCCAAGCCACTTGAGACCCCTTAAAAAAAGAGAGAGACTGTCTCTTTTCCAAAGCTACTCCTCCCATTTGTGCTCAGAATATGAATTGACTCTTTGCAATGAAAAGTCCATGCTGTGCCTTCTTCATTCTCCTGGACCTGAAAGCTCACTCAAACCTCACTTATTTTAAAATGACCACTTTTTTCTTTTTCTTTTTTTGGTTGAGAGTAAAACAGAATGTTCATGACTAGTATCTAAGTCTTCCACATGGCTTTAATGGATATCCACTGGTACTTAACAGATATCCACTAGTACTGAAGAGGTAAAAGAAATGAGTCCTTAGCAATTTAAAAATACAATTAAAGAAGAATATATTTACTTCTAAAACTTCACTTCTTATGTAATCATAAAATTTTAGTGCTTGGAAAGAATATTAGCTAATTTCTTCTTTCAGTAGCAAAGAAATTGAGGCCCATAATGGAAAACCAAATTACTCAATTGATGATTATGCTTGATTTATGCTTGATTCATGCTCATATCATAAGCCATGTCTTCTTCTCAATGACTAGCGAAGACTCATTAAAAAGTCTTTTCTTCAATACTTATGGTGCAGGCAGTAGGTAGTGGAACAAAATACAACAAAGCAGTCTAATGACTCCTTTCCCTTCATTGAAAGAAATGGCCTGCCCTAGACACTGACAAACACTTTGGATCAGTCCTCACTTTCTGTCTTCTACTCTTCCCAGTCTCATTTTCCAAGCTGAAACTGCTTTATCACTGCTCTTCCTCTCTAATATTTTAAATTAAAATCTATTTTAATTTAAATATAAATAATATATTTATAAATAGAAAAATGTGTATGTACATATAGAATGGATAAACTTAGATTAATTGTAATGCTGTGTTTGCTTCATAAAAGTCAGAATTTTTTAATGCATGTTTTCCTTAAAGAAAATTTATTTAGGCATATTATGTCTTATTATTTTGTTAAAATTTCACTTTAGTATGACTGCCCAATAAGTAATATTCATAATTTAAATAGCTTAAATGTATAACATATGCAATGAATTAAATTATAACTAATCTAAGCCTTTTTATTATAAATCTCCATCCTTTGTCCAGAGTGCTTTCTCACTCTGTACATGTTTAATGTTAAATACAGAATGGAGATTCTAGCTCATTCTTTTATTTAAGATCACTGAGAGCTTATAGTCAATTAACTTTCACTAATATTGAATGCTGCGATTCATGGGATCGCAAAGAGTCAGACACGACTGAGCGACTGAACTGAACTGAATGTTGAATGTCTCAATAAATCTATATATTTCCAATAAGATGAACTGATACTGTAAAGATATCCTCAAAAGGATCAAGAAGAGAGAACAGTTTATCACTAAACGATCCATCTAAGGATAAAATCTTGGCCTTCTTCCCTGTAGCATTAGTCTTCTCTGGTTAATTTAGTTGGCTTGTAGTAAATGACTTGAAGGCTGACCTAATGTCTAGATATTGCTCTGTGAAATGTTCTGTATTTTGTGTCTTCTATTTACTTTTGAGGAGTCGATATTTCTCTACTCAACTGCAAACCTAGTTTTGTATTCCCTTGTTACTTTCCTTAACAGAGCTAACACTATATTATTATTTTTTTTTAGCTGTAATAGTTGACTGCTGCCCTGCAGCCCCCAAACACCTCAATTACCCTTGGTTTTCAAACAAAAAGATTGGAAATGCACATAACTTCAACTTTCACAAAATCATTGAACCTGAAAAGCTAAGGAAACCTTGTTAAATGCTGGAGCAGCACACAAGAAAATGTCTAAAGCAGTTGAGGAATATAACAGAATTAATGATCTCACTGCATGAAGGAGAGAAATCAAAGTGGAAGAACAAAGAGGGTATTTAAATAGAATGGAAAGTGGATATAAATGTGTTTTAAGTGTATTAATTAATACAGAGTGCCAACCTCTAGCTTTAAAATATCTACATTTGCACTTATAAATAAAGATGCTTACTTTTTTATTAATTGTTTAAATTACAGAATGTGTTATACTAAGCTCTGCTTTTCCAATATTTTTTCTCTTTTTCAATATCATTTCAATTATTTTGGATTTGATCATTTATTTCCAAATATTTCATATACTTTACTTGCTTTTTGAAATTTTCACAATTAAGTGGGACTTCAAAAACTGTTTGAATGAGAAAGAAAACAGCATAGTAATTCTTTCATTCAGTAAAATATGTTAAACTTAGAAGACTGAAAGATACACTATGAAGTGAATCCTAACATGCACAAACATTTGAAATTGGTTGAAGCCCAAGGAAATATTTTATTTAGAATTTCCTTTACATTATATGCAATTATTTTATTAAATGTAGTTGTTTTACTAAAAGAGTCACATTTTCTCTTATATACTATGACTTTTTGCCTTAACACCAAAACCTAAGTTCTTTAAGTGGAAGATTAATGCTTGTTAAAATTTCACTTGGTTGGTGAAACTTGGTGAAAATAGAAAATACTTGGTTTCTATTTCTTGTTCTGCAGAATTTGGCATGGTGCTTTATTAATATTATTATGGTGCATCAAATGAGAAAGGAAAGAGAAATAGAACAAAAAGAAGATAGAGAGAAAATCAGGTTATTTATATAATTATATGACAGTGTAGTGCAGACAGGTGAACAATGATACTTAAATTAGGACAGGAACCATAGAAATGTTTGAGATGGTCAGGACAATGTAAAGAAATATCTTATTTCAAGGGTGGCATCTTTCAAGTGTTAAGAGACACTAGAAATATGTAGATTCTGTTACTTTAGAAACCAAATTATCAATTAAGAACTCAGTTGTTGTTGTTCTTCAGTTGCTCATTCTTGTCCGACTCTGCAACTCCATGGACTGCAACATGCAAGAATTCCCTGTCCTTCACTCTCCCATAATTTGCTCAAATTCAAGTCCACTGAGTCAGTGATGCTATCTAACCATCTCATCCTCCGTTGTCCCCTTCTCCTTCTGCCCTCAATCTTTCCCAGCATCAGGGTCTTTTCCAATGAGTCAGCTTTTCGTATTAGATGGCCAAAGTATTGGAGCTTCAGCTTCAGCATCAGTACTTCCAATATATATTCAAGATTGATTTCATTTCATTTCATTTCAGTTCAGTTCAGTCTCTCAGTCATGTCTCATTCTTTGCGACCCCATGAACTGCAGCACACCAGGCCTCCCTATCCATCACCAGCTCCCGAAGTTAACTAAATCTCAGGTCCATTCAGTTGGTGATGCCATCCAACCATCTCACCCTGTGTCATCCCCTCCTCCTCCTGCCTTCAATCTGTTCCAGCATCAGGGTCTTTTCAAATAAGTCAGGTCTTCACATCAGGTGGCCAAAGTATTGGAGTTTCAACTTCAGCATCAATCCTTCCAATGAATATTCAGTACTGATTTCCTTTAGGATGGACTGGTTGGATCTCCTGTCCGTCCAAGGGACTCTCAAGAGTATTAACCAACCCAACACCACAGTTCAAAACATCAATTCTTCGGTGCTTAGCTTTCTTTATGGTCCAACTTTCACATCCATACATGACTACAGGAAAAACCATAGTCTTGACTAGTTGGACCATTGTTGGCAAAGTAATGTCTCTGGTTTTTAAAATGCTGTCTAGGTTGGTCATAACTTTTCTTCCAAGGAGTTAAGTGTCTTTTAATTTCATGGCTTCAGTCACCATCTGCAGTGATTTTAGAGCCCCCCAAAATAAAGTTTGTCATTGTTTCCACCATTTCCCCATCTACTTGCCATGAAGTGATGGGACCAGATGCCATAATCTTAGTTTTCTGAATGTTGAGCTTTAAGCCAACTTTTTCACTCTTCTCTTTCCCTTTCATCAAGAGGCTCATTAGTTCTTCACTTTCTGCCATAAGGGTGGTGTTATCTGCATATCTGAGGTTATTGATATTTCTCCCAGCAATCTTGATTCCAGCTCGTGCTTCAACCAGCCCAGCTTCTCTCATGCTGTACTCTGCATATACGTTAAATAAGCAGGGTGACAATATACAGCCTTGAAGTACTCCTTTTCCTATTTGGAACCAGTCTGTTGTTACATGTCCAGTTCTAACTGTTGCTTCCTGACATGTATACACATTTCTCAAGAGGCAGGTCAGGTGGTCTGGTATTCCCATCTCTTGAAGAATTTTCCACAGTTTGTGGTGATCCACACAGTCAAAGGCTTTGGCATACTCAATAAAGCAGAAATAGATGTTTTTCTGGAACTCTCTTGCTTTTGTGATAATCCAACGGATGTTGGCAATTTGATCTCTGGTTCCCCTGCCTTTTCTAGATCCAGGTTCAGCATCCGGAATTTCATGGTTCATGTACTGTTAAAGTCTGGCTGAGAGAATTTTGAGTATTACTTTGCTACCATGTGAGATGAGTGCAATTGTGCAATAGTTTGAGCATTCTTTGGGATTGCCTTTCTTAGGGATTGGAATGAAAACTGACATTTTCCAGTCCTGTGGCCACTGCTGAGTTTTCCAAATTTGCTGGCATATTGAGTGCAGCACTTTCACGGCATTATCTTTTAGGATTTGAAATAGCTCAACTGGAATTCCATCACATCCATTGGCTTTGTTAATAGTGATGCTTCCTAAGGCCCACTTGACTTCACATTCCAGGATGTCTGGCTCTAGGTGAGTGATCACACCATTGTGACTATCTGGGTCATGAACATCTTTTTTGTATAGTTCATCTGTGTATTTTTGCCACCTCTTCTTAATATCTTCTGTTTCTGTTAGGTCCATACTATTTCTGTCCTTTATTGAGCCCATCTTTGCATGAAATGTTCCCTTGGTATCTCTAATTTTCTTGAAGAGATCTCTAGTCTTTACCATTCTGTTTTTTTCCTCTATTTCTTTGCACTGATCACTGAGGAAGGCTTTCTTATCTCTCCTGGCTATTCTTTGGAACTCTGCATTCAAATGGGAATATCTTTCCTTTTCTCCTTTGCTTTTTGCTTCTCTTCTTTTCACAGCTATTTGTAAGGCCTCCTCAGACAACCATTTTGCCTTTTTGCATTTCTTTTCCATGGGGATGGTCTTGATCCCTGTCTCCTGTACGATGTCACGAACCTCCATCCATAGTTCTTCAGGCTCTCTGTCTATCAGATCTAGTCCCTTGAATCTATTTCTCACTTTCACTGTATAATCATAAGGGATTTGATTTAGATCATACCTGAATGGTCTAGTGGTTTTCCCTACTTTCTTCAATTTCAGTCTGAATTTGGCAATAAGGAGTTCATGATCTGAGCCACGGTCAGCTACCAGTCTTATTTTTGCTGACTGTATAGAGCTTCTCCATCTTTGGCTGCAAGGTATATAATCAATCTGATTATCGGTATTGACCATCTGGTGATGTCCATGTGTAGAGTCTTCTCTTGTGTTGTTGGAAGAGGGTGTTTCCTATGACCAGTGTGTTCTCTTGGCAAAACTCTATTAGCCTTTGCCCTGTTTCATTCTGTACTCCAAGGTCAAATTTGCCTGTTACTCCAGTCAAATCAAATTCACTTGATTTCCTTTTGGATCGACTGATTTGATCTCCTGAAGTCCAAGGTACTCTCAAGAGTCTTCTCCAGCACCACAGTTTCAAAGTCTTAATTCTTCGACACTCTGCCTTCTTATGGTCCAGCTCTCACATCTGTTCATGACTACTGTGAAAACCATAGCTTTGACTATATGGATGATTGTCAGCCAAGTGATCTCTATGCTCTCTTATCGACCATCTAGGTTTTTCATAGCCTTCTTCCGAGGAACAAGCTTGGCTGCATGTTACAGTCTGCAGCAATTTTGGAGCCAAGAAAAGAAAATCTATCACGGCTTCCACTTTTCCACCTTCTACTTGCTATGAAGTGATGGGACTGGATGTCATGATCTTAGTTTTTTTAATGTTGAGGTTTAAGCCTGCTTTTTCTCGCTCATCAAGAGGCTCTTCAGATCCTCTTCACTTTCTCTCATTAGAATGGGCTTATCTGCATATCTGACGTTGTTGCTATTTCTCCCAGCCATCTTGACTCCAGCTTGTGATTTATCCAGCCTGGCATTTCACATGATATACTCTGCATGTAAGTTAAATCACCAGGGTGATATTATAAAGGCTTGTCTTACTCCTTTCTCAATTTTGAACCAGTCCATTGTTCCTTGTAAAGTTCTGACTGTTACTTTTTGACCTGCATACAGGTTTCTCAGGAGACAGGTAAGGTGTCTGGTATTCCCATCTTTTTAAGAATTCTCCACCATTTGTTGTTATCCATGCAGTCAAAAGCTTTGGCTTAGTCAATGAAGCAGATGTTTTTTCCTGGAATTCCCTTGCTTTCTCTGCGATCCAACAAATGTTGGTAATTTGATCTCTGGTTCCTCTGCCTTTTGTAAACCCCGTTTGTACATCTGGAAGTTCTCAGTTCACATACTGCTGAATCTGGGGCTTGAAGGATTTTGAGCATAATCTTAACTCAGCTGACCACATGCCAAATCCGTTAGAAGACTTACCAAACTGTGATCAGAATGTGTATCTACTTGGCAGTGTATATGTTTGCTACTGCATGTCATAGCCTTGTTATTCAAATTGTAGGCAATAAGTGGATTAAAATTGTAATGTTTTTCATCAACTCTATCATGGAACACAATTAGTAACTAAAGATAAGTTATCTTGCACTTTTAAAATGTGGACTTAATCAACACTGAAATAATAAGCATAGCACTGTGTTTTAAATAAGTAAACCAGTTACCTGTTTTATTGTAAAAACTATTAGCCACTTAAGGAGAAGCAGCTTAAAGTGTTTTCTTTCCACTTTGGAAATTAAGTGCACACATACACACACATATACACACAACAGCAAAGGAATAATATCATGTGGAACTATGTAATGTTCTCACATCTCACATAGTCATTTCCAACATCATATACAATTACAGCAGATATCTGTTATGGGGCAGAAAATAAATTTTTTAAATGGAAAGTCATAGATTAATACAACAATACAACTGCATTTGCTTAATAATATCAGGACTTTAAAGAGTTATGCTAAATAAGTGATACTCATTATTTTGACGACTTAAGTAAGAAGTATGTGATGAGCTGAGTTAGAACTCATCTGAGCCATATGTTTTTATTTTTAAAAGTTTACAGAATAAACATGCATCCTTTTGCTTAGGTGTTTTCTCACCATAAAATTTTAATATTTTATCTATAGAATAAATATTCTAGCTTATTTTATTTATAATTACTAAGGACTTAAAATAAATAATGTTTTATTCATGTTAGCTTTCCCAGTACATCTATATACTTTAATAATATGACATAGAACTAAGACGCTGTTCTCAAAAGGATAAAAGAAGAGAAGAACAGTTTATCACTGAATTATCCATCCATAGCATAACATCTTGAACTCTTCACTGAAAAAAACAAAAATGGTCAATGAAATCAAACAATGCTCTCATGGCAACAGTTAATAGTGAAATATTACATGATAGGACATTAAAAACATTTTATTAATAGACTTCAGTTTTTAGAGACATGTTAGGTTTACAGAAAAATTATGCAGAAGATACAGGTTTCCTTATGCCTTTCACACTATTCCTGTCACTCAGGCCTTTTCATTGTCTACAATTATAAGTCACAAGTTCCCATATTTGGAAAACCTTAATAGGCAATTATTAGTAAAAGTAATTTGTTAACAGTCCACAGGCTTTCTTTTCCATTACAATAGTTCCAACATAACCTTGTCTTCAAGGACAATTGTCTAATTATTTCACATATTTTATATATTTCCTAAGAACAAGATATTTATATGCACAAAGAATCATAGCTGAAAGAAAAACATTGTATTTTATTCAGGAGGATACTTTGAATCATGTTTAAGCATTTTAATTTCATCATGAAAAAATGTCATTTTTTTAATAACCTAGATAAGTAAGTCTAACTTTTTGTGACTCACTCACTACATTATTTCATTTTTGAGGAAAAGAAACATAACCTAATAACATAGAAGTGTCTATCTGTGGTATGAATAGATGGTGAAATAGTTTTACAAATGTTATTAACTCCTCCAACACATACCAGGATAAGAATAGGAATAAAGTACAGCACATATTATGCCCTGGAATATAGTGTAGGGTGGTATAATATTGTGTTAGAAATGTATCTATCTCCTCACTCCTCTAAGAAGTAGTATGTGACCTTGTCCAAGTCATATGACTCTCAGATCCTCCATTCCTTTCTCTGTGAAACAAAGTTTAACAAAGATCATTTCAAAATCTATTAGAATCTTAATGATCTGTCAACTGTTAGAAGTCCATACTTTATGGCAAGCACACATTGCTATATATTTTTTCATCTTGAACCAAAATACAATAAGCTATCACCTTAAAAAATATTCCTTTTTTAGGGACATATTGTGGAGTGATCATTTATAGATGAAGGAAGTTAATGTTATGTTTTGAAAAAATTTTCAATATTAATGTCAGCTACTGAAAAGTGACCCGGGATGACCTATGCTAATAAGGGTCAGAAATTTCTTAGCATTCTTTTTTGTGCAATGACCTTTACTGAAAGAAACAATATAACAATTTTATTTATAAAGTTATGAAAAGAGGACAAAGTCTTTTTTGCCTTTCTTTTATTACTCAGAATTGTATGGAACGTCACAAAAGATAATCAGTGCCCCAGGGAATTAGAAGCATTCAATTTGCTGATTAATTATCCTAATAACTTTGTGCTCTGATTGTTTTAGTAGTTTTCATTTCCTCTCATTTTTAAACGTCTTATTTGTATAGCCTTATTATATGAGAAAGAAAAGCAACAGCCAGATTTTTCTAAAAACCCATCTGCAATTAGTTTGATCTGTGATAGTTAAAAGCTGCCAAATAACCAGAAAAAATTCTAATCTTTTTTATAGACTAATGTACCACAAGCATCACAAATTCATAAATTGTATTTTTCTTCTTTAATTTTTAAAATTAATTTGAAAAGATTTTTGAAATGTAACAAAATTGATACAATTCATTTTAATTTTACCAACCTTGTTCTTGCTCCAGAAAATATACAAATGATTTAACTCATTATTAATATTACATTAAATGAATTAGTTCTTAAAATTGTACTTTATTATATTTTAGCAACATGTCTGCAGTCTGTTATACAATTTCAGCAAATACTCTTTATTCTCTGTAAGTTTTTCATGCTTCCTCATCCAAAATCCATGGGATTTTATTGGACTTTATGAATATTACTACCATTCTATATAAAGTAATTGGAACCTAACTGATGAAAAACAGTATTACATATGAATCCTTCACATTAGCATTAAATGGCAGATTTTTCTGAGGGGCCAAATGCCTCATGTTTTTTAAAAAGGTGACGTTGGATATTGTATTTATGTTTTTAGGATTTATAGATGGTAACCCATGCTCATGAGTTCCATAAGTGTTTAAATTATACTTTATGACTACTCAGGCTTCTCAGAAAATTTTATTCACCATTTACAAAGGTACTTATGGTTTTCTTGATGTCTTCAAGTTCCACATATATTTTAAGAGGATTTTCTTAAGATACATAAGCATAGTTGTTTTTAATTCAAAGAAATGATAATATAGAAGCTAATGTCACAAAAGTGTACATGACATACATTTTTGAAACTGATGATTTTTCATTTTAGTTATTTTATGTTATCAAAAAAAAATAAAAACCATTTTCTTATTAGTTATTACATGAATCAGAAAGAAATGGAGTTTTCAAAGTATAGCAGAGTCTAATTAACTGGGCATACAGATGCCTATTGCAAATAAGTTTATTTTTTATATATAATATACAATAGTCCAGATTGTAGGGTAAGCCAGAATTAAAAGATTGAGTGATATTTATTGACAAGCGAAAGCAGATAAATCTCTCTCAAGTTCTAGCTGTGTTTCTAGAAGCGTTTTTCATGTTATTTGTGAACAATAGTGGATGATTTGTGAGCACAACTCAGAATTTTTGCACTTGTCTCCTTAGAGCATCCTTCCTCCAGATATCTGAATGGCTCTATCCCTCTCTTCACTTATTTGGACTCTGGTCAAATGGCACCTGGGCTTCCCAAGTGACTCCATGGTAAAGAATCTGCCTCCCAGAACAGGAGAGGCTGATTTGATTTGATCCCTGGGTCAGGAAGACCAGCTGGAGAAGGAAATGGCAACCCATTCTAGTATTTTTGCCTGGGAAATCCCATGGACAGAGGAACCTGGTAGGCTAGTCTATGGGGTCATGTAAGAGTCAGACACGACTTAGCAGTTCAGTGACGACGACACCAAACGACACCAGACACATCTCTTGTTTCTTTTTCTAAAACAATATTCTTGACTCTATTGCTCTCTCTCACAAAAATCCTGCTCTTTTTTTGAATAAACGTTTTATTTTGAATTTACTTTAGACCTACAGAAACATCACAAAGGCAGTATAGTTAGTTCCTGTATGCCCGTCACCCAATTTGTTTCCCCTGTATTACAGTGGTACATTTGTCAAAACTAACCAAACAAACAAATAACAAAAAACACCCAGATGTTACTATGTTACTATTCTTTTTTGGGGAGGGGCGGTTCCTTGTTGTAATGCACGGGCTTCTCATTGCAGTGGCTCGTCTTGTGGAACATGGGCTCTAGAGTGTGGGCGCTTCAGTAGTTGCAGCATACAGGTTAGTTGCTCAATGGCATGTAGAATCTTCCTAGACTAGGGATCAAACCAGTGTCCCCTGCATTGGCAGATTCTTAACCACTTACTGGACCATCAGGGAAGTCCCAGTATATTACTATTATCAAAATGTAAAACTTGAAATTTCACCAATTTTTTCTGTGAGTTTCTCTTTGTATTCTAGGAACCAGTCCAGGGTTCCTAGACAAGTTACATTTAGTTTGTCATAAATTACATTTAGTTGTCACGTCCGCATTGCCTCCTCTGGTATGTGAAAAGATTTTAGTATTTCCTTATCTTTCATTATCTTACTAGTAAGTACTTTACTAGTCAGGTACTTAGTCCTTTGGGTTTGTGTAAAGTTTTCTCATGATTAGAATGGAGATATTATTCCCATTACTTTGAAAAAAAAACTTCTAAAATTTCTGAAAAGGCTATAATAATATATATTTATTTTATATCTATATAGCTTAGAATTGTTATAGCCACGCTTTCCGGGAACAGACTCACTCAGAAGGACAATGCAGATAGTGGAGTGCAGTTTATTACGCTGGCGGGCCCAAGGCAGAGTCTCCTCTTAGCCAAGGACCCCGTCCAGCATTTGTGAAAATCTTTTATATCCCATGTGTACGTGTCCAAACCCACCACCTACCCCATGCGTACGTGTCCAAACCCACCACCTACCCCATGTGTACGTGTCCAAAATGTGTACGTGTTATGTGTTCAAACAGTCAATAATCAATAAGCCCGCAGTTACATTCCAACCAGTTAATAATCGATAAGCCTGTGATTACATCCTGATAGATACGGAAAAAGTTTATGACCTGTCTGGAGACAGGGGTGATTACGGTATGCTTCCTCTTAGGCAATGAGTAACCTGGATGTGATCTTCCAGATTCCCCTGTCTGGAGGGGGTCTTATCCTTCCATTGTCGTCCCCACAGGCACTAAGCAGAGAGTTCAGAGTCCGCTGGAGAGGCAGCCGAGCACGGCCAGCACAGACAGGCCTGAGATGGAGTCCAGGCCCTATGAATTCCTTCTTCAGAATTTATTCTTCTGGAAAGAAACATCTCTCTAATTTCTCTCTCTCTCCTTTCTCTCTGTCAGTCTGTCTCTATGTCTACCCCTTTCTCCTTGTACCACTCTGTCCCTCTTTCCTCCTTAATCTGTTTTTTTTTTTTCTTTAATTTTTATATATTTTAATGGTTTATATGTCCATAATCTTTTTTCTCCACTCATATGTAATTAAGTACATTATATTTTTCAGCACTTTATTTGAAAAACTGCTTGCATCCTGGCATACATACAACAATGAACGAATAGTATATCTGACTACATGAGACTTAAATTCATGAAAGAGGACATAAGTAGCAAATAATTAGGTAAATGTAGAATGCTGGATGGTGGTAAGGATTTTAGAGAAAACAGAAGCAAGGCTAGATGTAATGCTAATTTAAATAGGATGGTCAGTAAAAAATTTACAACATGATTTTGAGGATATGGAACTGAATGAGTAGAGGAAACATTCCATGGCAATCCATGAAGTCCATGTAGAAGGAAGAGTGCTCTCAGTTACCCTTGAATGGAAAAGTGCTTTGCTTCATCTGTTTGAAGACCATCAAAGAGAATAATTTGGCTAAATAGGAAAGACTGGGTGAGGAGTCAAAGTTGAGATCAAAGAGCTGATTCAAATGCAAATCATGTAGGCAAGTTTATGTACTTTTACTGTGAGTGAGATGGAATGCTATCAGAAGATTTAGTTATTATGTGATTTAGACATTTTTTAATTGCCACTTAGAAAATCCTAGGATTGGGTGAGTGAACAGCACAGGAAATAATCAGAGAGAGAAGCTAAGAGTTATTACAATAATCCAGTTGAGGAATCATGGTGGATTTTAGAAGTATATTAGTAATAGAAATGATGAGAAACAGTCAAATGCTGGATAAATTGTTAACTTAGATCAATAGCATGTATTGATGGAATGGTGCTAGAGATGAATCAAAGATGCTCTGAAAATTTAGGGCCTAAACTAATATAACAATTACTTTACCATTAATTAAGAAGGGAACAATTTCAGAAGGAGCTTTAGAAGAGTGAAGATAAACATAAAAATTTTGACTTGGGACCCTTTTAATTTGTGATACTTATTAAAATTAACTGACAAAATGTCATTTAGGTAGCTGGTTATGAGTATGGAGTTCAGATAAGAGGTTCTTTCTGAGGTTATATATTTAGATTTACCAGAATATAAATAAAATTTAAAGCATTCACTCTCAATAGGGGTGATATCTCCCTCAAAAAAGTGAAAATTGATTCTTAGAGGGTGGAAAACTCTTGGCTATTACAGTGTGCTGTGACTCTCCATAGTTCAAACCTATATGACAAATTCATATTCTTAATATTTAATTTCTCTCATTAGGGAGAATATAAATTCAATTTAATTTTTCTCCTTAGGGAGATATTAATGGAAAAATGTTTCAGAAACATTGATTTAAATTTATACAATTTGACATGGTTACCTAAAATATGAGTTCATATAAAGAATAGAAAATTCTAAAGAATGGTCCCTGGGGCACCATAAATTATAGATGTTCAAGAAATAATAATAGTAAAAGCAATAAATGAAATGAAGAAGGATTGGCCAGGGAGGTGGCATGAGAACCAATGTGGTCCTCTATATCAAGTGAAAGTGTTTTTCAAGAACAAAGAAATAATATTCAGTGTCAAGTGTTATAGAAAATATGTTACAGAAAACATTATCAACAATTCTTTTGAATGCTTTACTGGTATGCGAAAGAAAAAAGCTACATAAAATGGAGGATTTTGTGTGCTTTTTGGTAAATAATGAGATATTACAGTGTACCTGTATGCTTATGATAATAATATAGGAGAGAGAGTAAAGTGATATGAACAGATGAGAAACCATTATCTGGATTAATATATTGGAATAATTAAGTAACTATCAATTCTAATGAATATGAAGAGTTGACATTAGCTATAATCACAATTTCAATATTATTAATTACAGGTAAGATAAAAACAGTACAGCCACAGAAGAAGACATATTGATATGTGTCAGTGATAGTCCTTGGAAAACTTTTCTCATTGTTTTTATATTCTCTACAAAATAAAAACAAGGTCATTTAGTGATAGTGAAGAGGAAGAAGATAGTGAAGAGTGTGTTGGAGTTTTGAGAGATGAAAAGGCATTTAATAAACTTCAAGGAGAATAGAAAAAATAACAAGGAAAGTATAATATGATTCCAGGTAGTTTTGATGTCCTATTTAAGGTTAAGAATCATTAACTAAAGTGAGCTGACTTAACTATGGTTTTACATTTAACTGTAGCCATAGTAAATGCTTAAGTGGAGGCTGAGAACATGTGGAATTTTGTATTTGTTTTTATTTTCAGAGAAAGAAGAAAATGGATTAATGTTTACACAAGTAAATGATTGTAATGATGGACAGTGGAATCTAGAATGCATAAAGAAGAAATAAAAGCATGAAGGAACAGGGCTGGGAAAATTGAGAAGATCAATGGATGGAGTTGAGAACTATAGAAGCTGAGAAAATCATTTGGAGTCAATTGTGGTTTTGAGACTGAAAATAGTTAGAGATTAGTATATTTGAAATTTAAATTATGAGAAAATGTTAGATTATTGGTGATGTCAAATTCTAGAACATTCTCATGTATATCACGGGCCTGGGTAAGATGGAAAACATATTCATAGTAGGGGGATGTTCAGGATTCTAAGAATAATTGATATTGAAAGACTATGTGCTTGGTTATTAAAACACCAAGAGCCACGACAGAGTAGTGTTGTTAATAGTAAAACATTTTTTTAAAGAATAAGTGCAATTAACATCTGTAGATTGCAGAAAGGAGTGGTAGTGTATAACATCATATGATATCATAGCAAGAATCTTAACTATGGGGATTTTAAGGAAAAGGATTTACAATGGCATGTAGATAGTAATGTGTTTCATTTCACTTCTGCTAAATTTCTTTATCTAGCATAGTTCCTGGAATTTAGTAAAATCTCATCAAACATTTGTTAAATGAATGAATCTGTTAATGCATCTCAAGAATGAAAGAAATTGATAGTAATTCTTAAAAGTAATTTCTAGCTCTAAAATTTTAACATTTATACATATGAATATTACTCAACATGTTCTGTACATAGGGATAGTTATAATGAAAATGATGCTTAACAATTTGTACCACATCTAGTTTTACCTCATCCAGTCCAATTATTCCTTTAATTAAGCCCTATGCCATTATCTTTATTGTAATAAGTACTGGACCCAGCAATAAGTCATTTTTAGTGCTTTTTAAAAATTGCTTTAAAGCTACAATGGATAGATTTTTAAGTCTTTGAACACCAATCTTGGAGACAGAGTTTCTAATATCTGTTACAGGTCTTGCATGTTTTCTTATTCTAATTTCCTCCAAATTAGGATCCTACTAACAACCTACCACATCTTTCCCCAGTGGACATCAGAGTCTCAGAGTTTGCTTCAAGGTTTATAAGTATGCCCCTACATTGTGCTCATTTTAAAACAATATTTATTTATTTTTGGCTGTGCTGGGTCTTCGTTGCTGTGTGGGCTTTTTCTCTAGTTGTGGCAAGCTGGGGCTCCTCTCAAGTTGTGGTGTTTGGGCTTCTCCTTGTGGCGGCTTCTCTTGTTGCAGACCACAAGGGCTTCAGTGGATGTAGCACAAGGGCTCAGTAGTTGAGTTTCACAGGCTCTAGGGCACAGGTCCAATAGTTTTGGCACACGGGCTTCATTGGTCTGCAGCATGTGGGATCTTCCAGGATCAAGGATCAAACCCATGTCTCCTACATTGGCAGGCGGATACTTTACCACTGAGGTACCAGGGAAATCCTCTGCTCATTTTTTATTTCAACTAGTTTTTAATATATATGTGCTGAATTCTTTATTATTTTTGTAATTCTCTCTCTTCTTCCTATGTCCTGATTCAAAAGCTTAACTTGCATGTATAATTCTGTATAAGACCCTGACTTTATCTACATTCCAATCTGCCTTACTTATTCCTCTGCATACTATGACTGCTTAGACCTTGATCATGACAAATGTAAAGGTTTCTTTAGAGAATTTTTTGTGTGTGTGGAACATAGAAAAAAATGTGTAACGTGTTTTCAGCAAATGCCTAAATAAATGTACAGTTCTTTAATACACCACGATCCAACAGTACGTGCTGCCATGTATAAATGACAGAAGAAGTCAATGTAGGTTTCAGAATTGACAAAGCTATTCCATGAGGAAAAAAGAACAGTAGTTCTGTTTAACATTATGTAGGCATCAGAGGAAGAGCTCCATAACACCAGTTTCAAGCTGCAAAAGAAAAAAAAAAAATATATATATATATATATATATGTAGTTTAGTCATCTCGTTTACCAGGCAAGGAAATTGGAGTTCAAGGTAGCATGTATTAGAAGTAAAAGACTCCTGATGATTTCTTCAGTGTAGGAAGAATGTACTTTAGCTTTGAACTCCTGTTCTCTTTTTGTATTCTCACTAATTTTTCCCCTGAATGAATAAAAAATCAGTTGGGCATGACCATTTCAATCTCTTCCTCTCTTCACTCAGAATCTGACTTGCCACTGTTCTGTGTCTATATGGAAGTTTTATTTTATATTTAATTACTAAACTCAAAAATCCCTTCTAGTACATTTTAAAATGATTTTCTGGCATACTTATAACATTTTTGCTAGCTGCTTTCTTAAATTTCTTTCCTCCTTCTTTGCTCTTTAGCATCACTTACTCACATAATTTCAGTCTTACATTCTCCCTGTTTTCCCTGAAATAACCATGCTCCCCAAATAGTGATTATATGTAGTGGTTAGAAATTTAATCTCTGTACTTATGAGCTGTGATAAATTGAGCCAGTAACTTAATTTTGTTGTTGTTGCATTTCCACATGTGTAAAATGAGCTGAGTAAGTGCAGAAGTACTTCAGTGACTTTTATCATTCATCATTCTGCCTGGAGGAGACACAGCTCCTCCACAGCTTCTAGCACACTGGCAGATGGACAATCTCAGGACCTTTCTAATATATATGTTTTTTAATCTTATCCCCAAGAAAGCAGACACACTATTTACACTGTCTTAGGTAATCAAACCACATGTTGTTCATGTCGCTCAGTCGTGTCCTCATGAATAACCTTATTTTCTTCAGTGGAGCACCTATTCTACAAAAGGTTCCAACAGTATGACCAAAGGAGAAAATCTGTTTTTCCACACTTCATGGAAAACATCCTGGTACATTTTTTTAAAATTACTGTGCAGAAATAATTTTAATGTTAATAAGGTAAAAAAACTGCAATGTAAAAATTGATTTGTTCATTGATAAGAGGAAATTCACATGTATGTCATAATGGCAAAACGTCTTTCAATTTGTTCACTTACTTTGACACACACATGACATCTGAGAAAGCATTACACCCTAGTAAATAATGTGAATCCATGGTACATATGTGCATTCAGAATGAGAAAACAAGAGTTTTGACATGGTCATAGTATATCTTTGTAGAGCACCCATTCACTCACTTTTCCATATGGAAATAGTGATATTTAAGCACTGAATTTCTCCAAAGAGCATCTCTTTCTGGGGCCAAGAAGAAATGAAAAGATTATCTTCTTTTTGTTAAGAATAATGTTGGTGTGAGAGAACTCTATGAGTGAAAAATAGACATTTACATTAAAATGGAGAATTATTTGTTGCTTGTTTTTAACTATACTGGTTTTTGTCTTTTTTGTTCATTAACTATAGTTACAATTTTCTTATTTTGAAACCAGTCAAATCAAATTTACTGCTCTTTTTAGTAATAAAATTAAATGTCAATTTTGACAGGAACATTATTTTCTTTAGGGATAAACTTCAGGATATTTTTCAGAAATATATTTACTTTTCTTTAGGGATAAACTTCAGGATATTTTTCAGAAATATATTTACATAAAAAATGGATTTTTCAGTTCTTACTTCAAATACTTGCTAATCACTTTAGTATAAACAATATCACTGGCTTAAAATACAATTTAGAGATAAACTTTCTAGCATTTGCTTTCTGAAAATAAACTTCTATCTATCCAAAATAATTAGAGTCATCTAATATTGAGGTCAGACTATGCACTGTAATCGATCAGCAGCCTGGCAGTAATGGTATCTGTAAGAAATACATCAAACTAATGAGCAGCTAAAAGACACGAGAATAACTCTTGGTGCTTTAGATCTAGACTTTCAATGGCTGTCTGCAATACTTCAAAGACTAGGAGCATTAATTTTTTGAATATGTCCTTGAAGTAAATGTCTTAAATATTTTTTCCTTACAGTTGAAAATCAAATCAAAGCAATTTCAATTGAAATATTTATTGTAGAAACAATCATTGTGAATACATGAAAGTGAGCACCATTATACTCTCTTTTCTTGGTGTCTTGAAAAATGAATCCACCGTTGGTGAACAGAAACTTGGAGGCTTCCCTAATCTTGCTCTCTGGAAGAATTTATACAAATATAAATGAATAAGAAAAATAGCTCATAATGCTTATGGTTTATAATTTTCAAACATATTTTAATACTTCAAATTTCTATATGCAAACACTTGTCTAATATGCATGGTGTTCGATAAATCTAACTGGTAAAATTTGTTTTCTTTACCATTTTTCCCCTTTTAGGAATAATGTTATACATATGACTCGGGTTGATAGTTTGTACCAGAGAAGTCCTTGGCTTAATAATGAGAATTATTGCCATTATTCTTATTTAACATGTACAATTACTATAAAAGAAAATAAAAAATAAAAACTGTTATGGCTATCAGGTTTTCTTAGGAATTGGTTTGTTCCCAGAAGTATTTTACATGCATTGAAATAAAACAACCCTATCACATAATTTCTGTTGGTATTTCCATTCTTCAGTGAGACAATTGAGATGTAATATGATGAAGTAACTTGGCAAACACATTCAGTTAGTAAATAGTGAAAGTCTTGTTTGCTCCTGAGTAGTGTACGTCTTATGGAAGAAAGCAAGGAAGAAGTAAAGAGGCTCTTGATGAAAGTGAAAGAGGAGAGAGAAAAAGTTGGCTTAAAACTCAACATTCAGAAAACTAAGATCATGGCATTTGGTCCCATCACTTCATGGTAAATAGATGGGGAAACAATGGAAACAGTGACAGACTTTACTTTTTTGGGTTCCAAAATCACTGCAGATGGTGATTGCAGCCATGAAATTAAAAGACACTTGCTCCTTGGAAGAAAATCTATGACCAAACTAGACAGCATATTAAAAAGCAGAGATATTACTTTGCCAACAAATCTCAGTCTAGTCTAGGCTATGGTTTTTCCAGTAGTCATGTATGGATGTGAGAGTTGGACTATAAAGAAAGCTGAGCTCTGGAGAATTGATGCTTTTGAACTGTGGTGTTGGGGAAGACTCTTGAGAGTCCCTTGGACTGCAAGGAGATCCAACCTGTCAATCCTAAAGGAGATCAGTCCTGAATATTCATTGGAAGGACTGATGTTGAAGCTGAAACTCCAATACTTTGGCCACCTGATGTGAAGAACTGACTCATTGGAAAAGACCCTGATGCTGGGAAAGATTGAGGGCAGGAGAAGGAGACGACAGAGATGAGATGGTTGGATGGCATCACCGACATGATGGACATGAATTTGGGTAAGCTCTGGGAGTTGGTGATGGACAGGGAAGTCTGGCGTCCTGCAGTCCATGGGGTCACAGAGAGTCGGACATGACTGACTGACTGAACTGAGTGTAGGCTTGTGCTGACACTTTATGTAATTATGTACTGCTCTCCTACATTAAGGGTTTCCCAGATGGTGCACTGCTAAAGAATCCACTGCCAGTGCAGAAGATGCAGGATATGTGGGTTCCATCCCTGGGCCAGGAAGATCCTCTGGGGTAGGCAATGGCAACCCACTCCATTATTCTTGCCTGGAGAATCCCATAGACAGAGGAGCTTGGTAGGCACAAAGAGTCAGACATGACTGAGTGACTAACGCTTTCTACAGTACCAATTCTTGCATCATATCTAGATGTGAAAAACAAATTAATAATTTAATAAATTTAATCTAGTTTTTCAATATAAGCAAGCCAACTTTTGCAGATACCAATTACACATTTACTGCAGCCAAAATGGAATTAATATCAGGGTTAATTTTTAGAGCACAAGATAACAAATCATGATATAATACATCTCATAGTGTATCAGATAGTGTGAGTGAGTGATAGTCACTCAGTAGTATCTGACTCTTTGTGACCCCATGGACTGTAGCCTGCAAGGCTAGACAAGAACACTGGAGTGAGTTGCCATTTCCTTCTCAAGATAAGCCCTCAGGTATTTGTGTATTATTTGCATACTCCAAATATACAATTTTCACTATATTTAAATTGTCTTTTTAGTATCTGTGTATTCCAATGAATATTTATCATATTTGAGCTTTACAATGGTATTCAGCAAGCGAATAAATAAATAAGGAACAGCTAATAGGGTAATTATAATTATACTACATTATAAATAATAAATTGATGGTAAAAAGCTCACCTATTAGCAAAGTCAAAAGACAATTGATAAATGGTGAAAATATATATCCAGCCTATCTCACAAACCAAATCTAATATACTTGATTTGTAATAAGTTCCTAAAGATTAGAGAAAATAAAGACCAGGAAGCATATAGTGAAAGGGTAATATATGAACACATTAGTGACAGAAAAGATAAATACAAATTTCTCTATAAAATATAAAAAGATGTTGCATATAATGAGAAAGTCTAAATAAAATTATGATTTCTCATCTATCATAGTGACAAAATATCTCACTTAACAATGCTGGGCAGATGAGCCTGGTGGGCTACAATTCATAGGGTCACAAAGAATCGGACACAACTGAAGAAAATTACCATGCATGCATGCAAGCATGCTATACAGCACTAATGAAAATGTAAATTGTCACAATTCTTATGGAGAGGAACTTGATATTTAGGGATATTACATGTGTACCTCTATTTTATTACAGCAGTCCCATTTCTAAAAATCTGTCCTAAAGATACACTTGCAAAGTGGCTTATGAACAAAATTATATGCCCTGGTATTATTTGTCATAACAATGTTAGAAACAATCAAAATGGCCATCCATAAAGGATTGTGTGAAAAAATGAAAAAAAATTATACAGTCACAAAATAGAGTACTAAACTCTTGTAAAACCACATACGCAACCTCCATACACTAGTATGGAGTGAACTCCACAATCTACTGTTTAATGAAAAATAGTAAGACACAGAATATACATGATGCTGCCTTTTGAATAAGAAAGTGGAAAAAATGAACACACACACACTATGTTTATATTTGCAGAAAAACTAATGAACACAAAACAGAAACTACTAAAATTAAGCACTGCAGATGGTGACTGTGGCCATGAAATTAAAAGATGCTTGCTCCTTGGAAGAAAAGCTATGACCAACATAGACAGCATATTAAAAAGCAGAGACATTACTTTGCCAACAAAGGTCCATCTAGTCAAAGCTATGGTTTTTCCCGTGGTCAAAGAGTCGGTCACAACTGAGCACTGAACTGAACTGATAAAGAAGAGGGAGTAACAAAGTAGAAGGAACAGGGATGAAAAGAATTCCTGTGAATGTACTTGTACTATAACTTTGATATGCGAATCATATCATTATTATGTTTTATATAATCAGAAAGTTAAATGAATGTATAAAGAAAAATCTAATTAAAATTAATTGAAATAAATAGAACTAATTATATATAATTTTGGTGATACAATCTCATAGAGCAAGAAGAATCAGTCCAAGTGTTTATGCAGTCTCAAAGCTGTATATCTAAGGGCAGAAAACAAGTGCAAAGAAATCTCAAATTTTATCAGTTCAGTTCAGTTGCTCGGTCGTGTCCAACTCTTTGTGATCCTATGAACTGTAGCACACCAGGCCTCCCTGTCCATCATCAACTCCCGGAGCTTACTCAACCTCATGTCCATTTAGTCGGTGATGCCATCCAACTATCTCATCCTCTGTTGTCCCCTTCTCCTCCTGCCTTCAATCTTTCCCCACATCAGGGACTTTTCCAATGAGTCAGTTCTTTGCATCAGGTGGCCAAAGTATTGGAGTTTCAGCTTCAACATCAGTCCTTCCAATGAATATTCAGGACTGATTTCCTTTAGGATGGACTGGTTGGATCTCCTTGCAGTCCAAGGGAATTTCAAGAGTCTTCTCTAACACCAGAGTTCAAATTTTATTCTGTCATATTATTGTCATCTTGTGCAGACTTTATGTATAATTTCTGACATGGTAGGATAAAGAAATTAAGTAAGTATGGTATTATTTAAAAAAAAATAACTTTTCAGCATGTATAAAAATATCCTTTCAGCATAAAAGGTAAAAATAGTAAAGCTTATATTTGATTGAATAAAACAATGCATATTGTTTTTTATATTCTTATTTCCAAATGCATGTTCTAACCCTGTCCATTGAAAATATATAAGGGCAATAGAAATCCAGTGGTAATAAACCACCCCTAGCAGCCAGATTTTTGTTCATTAAATGACTTTCAACAATAGAAATCATGAGGAAGCTCAGAGAAAAGCTCTTTTAACTGCTGGGCAGGAAACTCAAGAAGTTGGGAGCATAATGTTGAACATAAAGAATGGAAGGTACCAAAGGATTATGGAATCTGTACAGAAGACACAGAAGTCATCTTAAGTCTCATTGCTTTAGTTTAGAGTCTATTGTGATTTGAAAAGAATGATCACTAAACTATGTAGAAAATGCCAAGTATATAAATATCCCAGAATATATAGATAGATATAGAGGTATATATAAGCACAGAGAAACAGATCAATGCTCCTTATGGAACACTTGAGTTTGCCGGTGTACTAACTCATCATGATGAGCACTGATAGTTAAATGAGAAAAATTAAAAAGTTTTTCTGCACCTTCTGTATAGACTACATTTCAGTGTTGTTAAACAGTACTAGATGTGGCAGGAAGGATGGTTTAAAACACAGGATAATTGAAACTAATAAATGCAGAATGACTGAAAGAACTAAAGAAGTCACAGTTTTGCAGTTGCTAATATGATGTCTGGTTTAGGCAATGGTGTGATTTATATTACTTATTCTCCCAAATAAAGAAGTAGGGCTTCTGTGGTGGCTCAGCGGCAAAGAATCTGCCTGCAATGCAAGAGCTGCAGGAGACCGGGAGACAGGGGTTCAATCCCTGAGTTGGGAAGATCCTTAGAGGAAGTAGTGGCAACCCACTCCAGTATTCATGCCTGGAGAATCCCGTATGCAGAGGAAAATTGTGCACTACAGTCCATAGGGCTGAAGAGTCGGACACAACTGAAGTGACTTAGCACACACCCATGCAAGGTAAAATAGTAAAGAGAGAAAGGAAGAAAGAGTTAACTGCATTCTATCCCAGAAGGTTTTTATATTTTTTAATCTAAAATTAAATTCCCTTCACTTGTGAAAAGTTCTATGCTCAGCTAGGAGGCTGCTATGAAACATTAAACACTGTCAATTCTTACTGTGATGCTACATTAATACTGCATAACATCAATATTTTATATTAAAAATGTTAATTATCCCTGAGATTCTGGAATGCCTAACAGTGCTAAAGTACTAGTGCACTAATTTTATTTTTAATTCGTTTTCTTTTTTCTATTGGCTGTTCTCCCTGGCTCTGATTCTTCTCCCTGCAGTGAGAAATGAGTTAAATCAGTGCTCACTGTCAACCAGAACAGGCTTGGAACTAAGTTAATCCATCACCTACTGACAAAAGGTTAAAAATATTGAATATCAATATCCAGAATGTTTTCCAACTCACAGCAATTGTTTGGCAGTGTTGACGTCTAAGCTCTGGGAATAAAGTGCAAGTTTTTGGCATTTTCTGTGTCCCTGGAGTTACCTTCTGAATGTACTTTATGTATGAATATAAATGTAAGCTTTTACTTTTAATGTAGTTCTTACTAGATATATAAAATTTTTGAAATAAGATAATACAACAATAAAATGTGAATATCTACTTTCATAATAAAAGCAGACTTTCACAACTGATTTTCAGAATTATCAGCTGGATCTATTGTGTATAGACTCATGCTTATTCATGATTATCTGATCACACATTCAGACTTGTCACCTACAAAGACTGAACAATAGGATCATTATTTTTTTTGAATGAATTTAACTCAGTTAACATATGCAAAGAACTTGTTGGATATTGGAAAAATTAATGCAAACAATTCTGCCCATGAACACATGGAATCAGTAATCTAGCAGTTCAAGATAAGGTGTGTGAGTGTGTGTGTGTGTGTGTTTGAGTATAGATGAATTATAGAGAAAAATATATTAAAGATATATGATAGCTTAGATCAAAATTATTTTGATCTTTGACTATGCCCTTTGAAGTTACTTCAGTGACATTTGAAAATTTTAAAAAGTAATAAAATGGGCTTAAAAATAGGAAAAAAATATGATCAGTGTAGACCATTGGTCTCTCTTGTATCTCATCCATTCTTATACAGAAAATGTACTGTGAAGCAATGGGTATAGGAGAATGGATAAAAATATTAAAGTTCCCAGTTGACTTCTAAAAATACAGTCTGAATGAATGGAGAGGCTATAGGGTCCTTGATCACAAAGTCCTCAATGATAATAACAACAGCAACGCTAACCATTAGTTCTGCAGAGGTAAGAAACATAACGTTTACCTGGGGATGTTTTAAATCAGGAACAGTTACAGAGACTGTAAAGAACAGGGATCTTCCATCCAGCTGAAGCCAGATTATATGCTATTAAGAAGATTTTATAGGCAAAGAGCAATTATAGTATTCTGGTGTGAACTAATGAGGGTCCAGGTCTAGGGTTTGTGTCATGACAAATTGACTGTAGGAAATGGAGGTAATATAAACTTGGAGACAATATCCATTTGATTTGCTAGATAGAGTGAGATATGATTCCATAGTTTTAGGTTTCAATGATTCACAGGATATCCATAAAGCTGTGATGCTTCCTGGAATGTAAGAAAGAAAAAAACTCAAGGATGAGAATATGTAGACATTTATACATGTGTGTTTTTATAGATGTATATATACATACACACCATTGTCATTTGGAAAGGAATATATCTCTGTGGGCTTAATATTGAATTTTAGTAGTCTCCACGAGTATCTGAATGGTGATTTTCAGAGGGCAGGGTAGGTGTATGACCCGAGGCCATAGTTAAGGATTGAATAGGCATCATCAACATAGAAAATCCAATAAAAGAAGTAGAGATTATTTCTACTTGTTTAAAATTGAAATCTCATCTTAGGCTGAGTAGGAATAAATTTGAACATATTCATTTTACAGATTTTTTTTCTCAAGATTTCATCAGTATTTGGACAGGAAATATTTTACTTATCAGTTTTATTTTTTCTTGTATGCAAACATCAACCTTTTTTTTTTCATTTTATTATGTGGTTGCACAGGATCCTGTTGATTTTGTGACCAAAAGGTTTCTAATACCAGAGGTTCTTATAACATATTAGAATTACTAGAGCTCTTCAGTTATCAAATCCTTAGGACAACCACAAAAGTGAATTGGTAATTTTCATTTATATAGTATTGGGCAAATTATTTTTTGGCCTTATATAGAATGTGTGATAATATCTGTATAGAGCTTTAAGACAATATAGGACTTTAATCTGTGTAAAACCAAAATAAATATACATATTTCTTCTAGTGAAATGAAAGATTTAGGTTGTTTCAAGCCTTTTGCTATTACAATATACACGGTGGCATAATGCTTTGTACACGCCTGCCAGAGTTTCGAGGTCATATTCTATGAGTGTAATCCATAGGTTATGGATATCATCAACTATAATTTAAAATGTTAAATTGCTTCTGAAGTTGTAAGACAGGGATATGATATATACTTTCTTCATATTGATTCATACTTTTCCAATTGACTTTGCTATCATTCATTCATAAAATTCACATCAGTAGTGACTACTGACTACTAAAGAACTGTGTACTATGTCATAAACGCTGTTGCTCAGCAGTGCAAAAATTAAAATGCAATACCTCTCTACCTCTGTTTTTCATTTACTTTCTTATCTCAAAGCTGTTCATTTATCTCAAGAACTCTCTCTGATTTTTTTCCTAATGAAGAAAGAAAAATTGTGAAAAAATGAAGAAAAGGAGTCTATAAAATGAGACATTTGATAGCAATGCAACATTGGGGCAAAACAAATGCGAGAACTGTCAATATCTGAGAATTCAGTAATGTTCTGTACACCAAGGTCTGGAAACAAAAATTTGCCTCTGAGAAGTATACTATAAATATAACATCTAGTTAATAATCATAGAGACACACAAAATGATCTTAGTCAGACTTCTAAGGTGGTAACATTTGACCATATCTGTCGAAAATTATATGTAACAAGTCTAAAGAAATAATTCCTCGGTAAATGACAGTAATGTTACCACTAAAGCATAGACTATCTACATTATTTCAAGTTGTATAGAAGCCCTGTCAAAGAAAGAATGTGTCAGAATTTGTTTTCCAAAGCAATAGCAACTAAACAAACATGGCAATTAAATTTTAATTATAACATAACTAAAATTAAAACTCATTTAGTTATAACATTCACATTCCAAGTGTTCAACAGCCAGAAGTGACTAGTGGTTACAATGCTGTAACAGCAGACAGAACGGTTCCATGGTCACAGAGAATTCTACTGGATAGTGCTGGTTTTGACCACAGATTTCACATATTTAGATATCACTGTGGGTATGACATCCTAAGTTGTAGTTCAACAACTTGCACTATTCTAATCATATTTCTAGACATATTCTCACTGTGACAAATTCATAAAGCTATCCTAACATGACACTGTTACTGAGGCACTTGACTGCTCTTCTTGCAACTATGTCACTAAAGAACCTTTACATCGTTGTATCTTCCCATGTTCACGTTTTGTCTGTTAGTATAGAAGGAACTTCCCATGAATACTCAGTTATGGATCTGTAATGTCAACAAGACACACACATGTACATACACATAGTCAGGTCCCCAGAAAGCGGCTCAGGTCTACAGCTCCCACTTAGTTACCTTTCATAAATAACCGACCACTTTCAAAACGTTGGGACTGCCCTGGTTACTCAGACAGCAAAGAATCTGCCTGCAAGGCGGGAGTCCCAGGTCAAATCCCTGGGTTGGGAGGATCCCCTGGAGAAGGGAATGGCTACCTGGAGAATTCCATGGACAGCAAAGCCTGGTAGGCTACAGTACATGGAGGATGCAAAGAGTCAAAAATGACTAAGCAACTGATACATATAAATTAAAAAGTAATACCATCCTATTGAACTGAGCCTATTATACAGAATGAAGTAAGTCAGAAAAACAAGTATCATATATTAACACATACATGGAATCTAGAAAAATTCCAGTGATGAATTTGCAAAGCAAGAATAGAGAGGCAGACATAGAGAGGAGACTTGTGGACATACAGGGGAAGGAGAGGGTGGGACAAATTGAGAAAGTAGCATTGAAACATGTGCATGACCGTATATAAAATAGTGGGAATTCGCTGCATGATGCAGAGAGCTCAGCCCGGTGCTCAGAGACGGCCAAGGCGGGGGGATGGGGTGGGGAGTGGGAGGGAGATTCACGAGGGCTCTTAAATGTATACGTACACCTATATATATGTGTACCTATGGCTGATTCACATTGTTGAATGGCAGAAACCAACACAACATTGTAAAGCAATTATCCTCCAATTAAAAATTTAAAAAATAAATGAAAAAAAGTAATATTATCTTAAGAATTTTTTCCACAAGATAGTTAAGTTAGTCCAGTGAAACTTTAGACTGCATATTTGTAAAAGGTACAAAATGTAGCAAAAATCTCAAATGTAGTGGTTGAAACAATTCTTCTCAGGAGACATCTTCAGTTTTTCATTATTTCACTTCTGCTGGCTTTGTGTGTCTCACTTCTGGGACTTCCTCATTTTTCCTCAACCTCTAACCACTTTAATGGAGCTATGGCTGTTACTACAGTCTTTTTTTTTTTTTTTTTAATGAGAAATGTACTTTATTATTTTTTTCCCAATTATTTTTATTAGTTGGAGGCCAATTACTTTACAATATTGTAGTGGTTTTTGCCATACACTGACATGAATCAGCCATGGATTTACATGTGTTCCCCATCCTGAACCTCCCTCCCACCTCCCTCCCCATCCCATCCCCCTGGGTTTTCAACTCATTGACTTGAATGTGTTGCTTTCGTCCTCAGGGACACTCATCACCTAAGTTATTCTTCCGTTCTACACCTATTCACCCTTGGAAGACTAATTAAGCATAAGCCCTCAGGATTCATCCTTGACCATCTTCCTTTCTCCGCTTTGGGTGAGTTTTCTCTACTTTGCATTCCCTGGTACCTTTCCTTCACAGCATTAACTGTGCATTTGTTCAATTTTATTAGATTTTATTTAAAGTTTCCATTGTTTAATTATTTTTAATCATTATTATAGATAGTACATCCTTAACTGTATTGTCACTTCACTAAGGTTAGTGGTTTTATCTCAAGAATAATCCACCTCTGATTTAACACCTGGCAGATATATAATAAACATTTGTTAAATGCATTAAGAAGGCAAGACAGAACTAAGATATCTAAGGGATAGTAACGCTACTTTTAAACTGACCATGAAGCAAGACTTCTTAGATAATTTGAAGTTTTCTATTACTTTGTCTTAGATAACTGAAATGCTGTCTTGTAATTTATTCCCTAAAGCTATGTTGGTTTAAAATTGAGAGATTTCTCTACGTTCTATTGTGCTTGAGAACTATATATATATATATATATTTTTCAGTTTTAACCACATTAAAATTCTGTTTTTGTTAGATGGCTATGAAATCATGTACTTGCTTTCCTATTAAAAACAGGTGCTTTTGTATCAGTTGAAAATTTGTCACCTGAGAGATGTATTCCAAATCCTTGTAAGATAATTCAACATGTAACAAACTTTGAGAGTCAACATTAGCCAGACCTAGAGGATTAAAATATTCCCTATGTCTGAAGAAAACTCTGTTTAGTTTCTGCCCTTAAATCCTAAACTGGATGATAGACTGCAGAACAACTATACTCCTATATATATATGTAGGAAATATATATATATTTTTTTTTAAGACATGGCAAGTCACTGCATCCAATCCATGACACCTGGCACTACAGAAAACACTTTAGTTTAATGTCACAGAAACTAAATGTACTAATACAGACTGAAGATCATCATTTGGTTGTTTTTTGTTTGTTAATTGAACTGTGGGTGACTCAAAAAACATTTTATTGAGGTATAACTGACATAGAAACAGTGGTACATATTTAATATGCAGAACTTGAGTTTGGAGACATCTATATCTTTGAAGCATCATCATAATCAATGCCATAAACATATCCATCACCTCCAGAATTTTTCCCCATCCTCTTTATTTTTGTGATAAGAACACAATATAAATTCTACTCTACTAACAATTTTAAAAATATAGTATACAGTATTGCTAACTACAGGTAATATGCTGTATACTACAACTCTAGGACTTAGTTGTCTCATATAACTGAAACTTCATACCCTTTACCAACACCTCCTTGCTTCACCCTCCCCTTAGCCCTAGGAGACCACCATTCTGTTATCTGTGAGCTTGACTATTTTAGATTCCTTACATAAGTGAGATCATAAAATATTTGTTCTTCTGTGTCTAGTTTACTTCACCTAGCATAATGTTCTCCAGGTTTATCCATGTTGTCACAAATGGCAAGATTTCTTTCTTTATTAAGGCTGAATAATATTATATTCCATGTAAACTGGAGTAGCCACTGTGGAAAACTGAAACATGGAAGCTACCTGAATATGAAAATTATTAAAAATTTAAAATATAACTATCATATGATTTAGTGATTTTCACTACTTGGTATATATCCAAGGGAACTGAAATCAGGATTTTGAAGAGAAATTCACACTCCTGTACTTATTTCAATATTAGTATTCACAATTATTATTTATTTATATGGTAAAGATTTCAAATTGAAAGTGAAATGAAATTTTAAACCTGGAAATATAGTAAAATGTCAGTCTTTATAGAAAAAAGTCCTCTTGTGTATCATCTTTAATACAGTTTCTAAGGAATATCATTTATTTCTCTTTATGTTAATTATGAAGCATTTCATAAATAAAAGTAGAAATCATAAATGACATTTTTCAAATACATACTTCTGTATGTATTTTTTAGTAATTTTTATTTAGTAATTTAGTAATTTTTATTACTATAGTTACCAAGGTCATGATTATTCTCACCCCTTAATTTATTATTTTATAATATTACAAGATATTAAACATATGACTATAATGAGTGTTAAACAGAAAGAATCTTTTTTTTTTTTTTTTTTTTTTAGGTCTTGCAGGCCACTTTCTCTTTTTATTATCTATTCAGTTGTTTTTTGTAGAACAATTATTTGAAATCTTTAAGTTATTATTTCTGGGCCTTCCTTAATTTCCTTAAAAAAAAAAAAAAAACCTACACTAGAAACATGCAAAATCTGATCATTCAATTAGATGAAGCAGCATAACAAATGACCCAAGGACACCCCTCCTCACCTTGGACAACTTGGGTCTGAAAGACGAGAGCATTAAATGACCGCCAAGTAATCAGATTCTAAACATGAAAGACAATTATATACCCAACAGACAGCTCAGCATGGTGGTATGTTTTAAAAGACCTTGTCCACAATAAGCAAATGATGTAGTGATGGAACATCAGAACAAAGGTGATGAATAAGAAGGCACACTCTAGAAGTTCAGTAGTTGAAAGAATGGAACAGTTTTGGTTTGTGTCTAATGTAGGAGGAAAGGAAAACAGGTGTATTCAGATTATTTTCAGGTGAAGGGTTCTGTCAGTCAAAGTTAAGAGTGGTGGCTTCTTTCTCCCCGGACCAAAGCAGTCTTTTCTTCCATTGGCTTCTGAGAATGCGTTTAGTTTTCCGAAGTGTAGAGGTGATACATCAGGGCTACAACCAGTGCCGAGATAGCTGGGATCAGCCAGTTGGTCCACCAGCTGGAATTAGAATCAACGGTAGTAATAATACTTTCCGCAGGCTTGGTTATCTTTGATCTGTCATCTGGGTGCAGCTCTCCAATGATAAATGTTTTGGACAATTCTCGAGCATCTGTAGAGTGTCCAACATCCTCAAAGTTTTCAGTAGCATCACCTCCAGCTTGTTCCCTTAAGACTTCCTCCCCACCAGGATGCTCCTCCAAAAATTTGGTCAAATCGTACACTTTGTAGTGTATGATCAGCCAGGTGCTCTTGCTGTGTTTGTGCTTCTGGATTTCTTCCAGGGTGTAGTACTTAACGGCTTTGCTGGACTCCTCGGCCATTTCTTAATGCAGAGAGCCTAAGGCCCTAAAGACAGCAGGAGAGCAGGACGGAGAAGAGCGGCAGTCTCTGCGAACTCACCCTGGGACATGCCCCGCTGCCGGGCTCCCAGAAAGAATCTTATATATATATATATTTTTTTAATTTTTTTATTATTATTATTATTTTTTTTTCCAGTGGGTTTTGTCATACATTGATATGAATCACATGTATGTATGTAAATCCATGGCTGATTCATAAGAATCTTATATATTAAACAAAGGATCTCTTACAAAATGTACAGTACTTAGAAAGTTTTGTGAGTGTGTCCATGTGATTGGTCAAATTTGACACATATATATACAGGAATAGATCATTTCTTAATATCCCTTCCTGTACATGACAAAATTATTTTGAGTAATAATTATGTAATGAAACAAATAATATATGGCCAAAAGAAACTCAGACAGAGATAATCTTCTTGCATTGACCACTGTGTGTGTGTGTGTGTGTGTGTGTGTGTGTGTGTGTGTGTGTATAAAAAACCAAAGCAGTAAATAAATAAATAAAATTTGATAGTATGGTAAAAATTGCTTTATTAATATATGTCAATTACATCTATGTATTTTTTTAAAGAAAGGGAAAATCTTAATTATTAATAAATAATGTGACGAACAGGGAAGCCTGATGTATTGCTGTCCATGGGGTCGCAAAGAGTTGGACACGACTGAGTAACTGAACTGAACTGAATAATTTCTTACATATAGAAGAAATGGTAGTATAAAGGAACGCCAGATATTCCTGTGATGGGGAGCAACTACCTGCTCTACCTAGAGAAACTAAAGGTAAGAACTCTTCATGGTATTTTCTGAAATGCAAATATTTAATATTGATTTCTTTCCCCTGTGAAGGTTGCTGTTTTTGCTAGTTTTTTCTTTGTTTAGTAATTTGCCAGGGTTAGATCTATGAAACTGGTTTTCCTGTAATGATTGGCATTTGAGCTCTCTTAGCCTTGTTTGTTTGTGTGTTTGGTTGATATTACTTTTTAGCCTGTTCTTCCGGGTTTACCTCCATGTTTGTATAACTTAGAGGTCAGCCTGTGACGGGACAGCCATGTTTTCAAACGCCTTAATCCAGTAAGGCACTCATTTTCCAGTGGGTCTCTGGGAGGGCAGGGAAGGGAATTCAGGGTTTTCAGGGTTGCCCTGGCTTATACTTTTCACAGGGCCTTGTGGCCTCTCTGCGGTGGGCAGAGGCACAACCTGAGGGTTGGCTGGGAGTGTTGGGTTAGCTCGAGCCCTCTCTGAGCCTGTTTGTTACAATCAAGACAAAATCCTCGGGGAGACGAGGTAGCCTTCCCGACTGATCAACCTCTGAAATGATCACTTCCACAGACAGTACTGCTCTATCGTCCAGTGCTCGAAAATGGGTGATATTCCCCTTGACCATGACAGAGAGAAGCCATCCTCAGACGACCCTTTACCCTGTAGAACCTTCATGCCTACTAACGGCATGGGGTGGGTGGAGGGGCAGAAGGGACGGGGCTGATGAGAGCAAGCCTAGGGGGAAAAAAGAATCCCAGAGTGTGTTCTCACTCCAAGTTTGGCATGTTTTTCCCCAAGAATAAAGGCTTCTGTGACTATTGCACACCTTTGAACCATTTCCAGAGCACTGAAATGTTTACTTCTGTCAATTTTATTGAGCTTTATAGTTGTTTTTTGCAGAGAAAAGTTTTCTGATTGCCTCACTTGGCTATAGCGACAATAATTCTTGTTCTCTCTGAAAAAGATGGTGCATGTTCTTGCCTGGGTCTTAGTAGGTACTTCTGCCTCTGCCTGGTTGCTCTTCACACATACAGGTACTTGATTTACTCCCTCAATTAATTCAGGCTTCACTTTTAGTATCTTCCTATTGGGAAAACCAGTCTTCCCTGTACAAATATATTCTGCTCTGTATCATCTTCACCTTTTATTTTGTTTTGTCCCACTTATCACCTCTTATATACCTCTTCCTTAACTCACAATGGGGTAATGCCATGATAAAACCACCATAAGTTAAAATATTGTAAGAAGACAATGCATTTAACACACCTAACCTACTGAACATCATAGCTTAGTTTAGCTTATGTTAAAAGTGCTCAGGATACTTCATTAGCTTACAGTTGGACAAAGTCATCTAACATAAAGCCTATTTTATTATATAGTGTTGAATATGTCTGCAATTTATGGAATATTGTGCTGAAAGAGAAAAATGGAATGATTGTTTGGGTACAGAATGGCTATAAATACACTGGTTGTTTACCCTAGTAATCATGTGGCTGACTAGCAGTTGTAGCTTGCTGCTGCTGCCCAGTATCACATAGTGTACCAGATTTTCACATATTGCTAGCCCAGGAAAATATAAAAATTCAAAATTGGAAGCATGTCTTTTACCAAATGCATATTGCTTTCATACCATTGTAAAATTGAAAACTCTAAGTCAAATCAGGGTAAGTCAGGGACCACCTATACAAGATACTTATTTTATGCCCCTTCTCCTGATATGATAGCCAACTTTTTTTCATTCATTGCTGTTTTCTCAAAACGTACAAATAATATCTGGTACAGAAGAGATGCTTAATAAGTACTGAATAAATGAACGAGTTAGTGATTGAGTGAACAAAGGAAAAGGTAAATAATAAAGCATACTTTGCCAGAGGGTTTTTTCCTCTTTTGAGATAGCACTAAAGACCACTGAAAGAGAGAAATGATGGTCTTTAAGATTAAGTCACCATTGTATTTTCCATTCAATTTCCTAGGAGGGTTTTAATATCTTATGAATAGTCTTTGAAAAAGCCTCTCGTCCTTTTCATGACTTAATATGGCTTGAAGACATTTCTTCAAGGAATATCTATTTCTTGAATGTGGCAGAGGATCCCAAAGTCAGAGCTAGCATTAAAAAATCATTATTTTTCACACTTAAAGAACGATACAGTGTATAATCACCCCCACTAGTCTAAAGGTACTACAGGAAACATTTTCTATAACATTATCACAAGACAAAGTTGATATCTGCATTAACTACTGAAAACCAACAGTTTAACATAATAATGTTTCCGAGGGTCCTATTGAATAGGGAGATATCAGGGACACAAGAGTAACTAATGAACAGGCAGAAAACAGAAGACCAAACAACTAAAAAACAGAATGAAACAAACAGTGGAGGTGCTATAGTAGTTGAAGGGAAGAGGAGGCAAAACTAATTGGCCTGTTGGAAAGCTTTAATAAGAGGTGGTGTAGATGAAATATGCCTTCTTTTTTCTGCGTCTTTATATAGAGTGAAGTAAACTCTTATCAGTACACTTCATTGAATACTTAGTAATAAAATGACCAACAGATAGACAATGAACAAGTCAGTGGAACAAATAAGTAAGAATGAGACTGTTAATTCATTTTTTTTTCAGTAAAATATGTTAATAAGTAATAGTGTACAATACACATGAGTTTTAAAATTCCTTGTATTAATTATTAAACAATGCATTTTATGTATTCTGATGCAGCATGTTTTTACAACATGTAAACAACCAAGCCATTGACTCATTTTATTTAAGTAGCCCTGTTGGAATTTCCAGAGCTACTTTGGAGCCATGATTTTTTCACCTACAGGATGTTCCCGGATTTACTAAATCAACTTTAAACCATAGAATCTTTTTTCCTCTATTGTAGGAAAAAAAAGTTTCAAATACGTGAAACATACTTTAAAAGAAACCACAAAGCATTAATTTTTGTAATTGGCTACCACACTTGAAAGAAATCATCTAGAGAAATACATAACAACTTCATTCAGTCACCTCTGATGTGACATGTGTCATTTTAGAAAAAAAGAAAGTGGCCCAAGATCAGCTCTCTAAGTCCATCCAAATGCAAAGAGAAAAATATAGTTGGCTATTTGATGCTTCACCTTAAAATGGAAAATCCATATATTTAGAAACACTTTTTTCATTGAATAATATACATTAAAAACTCTTAAAATAAGATATTTTTAATCCAGATGGGAATATGTTGCTTATTTACTTTAAATTCTATGTTTCAGTAGATATTTGTTTACCATACTAATGGATTTACACCATCAAACATACACAAAATTTATTTAGAAGGCATAGTTTTACTCTGAGTATAAGTAAAGCAAGGATAACTAATGTCTCTGATCAAGACATATGGATCTCTAGAAAGGTAAGTTATTTACTAAGCACTAGAGGAGGGCACGGCAGTCCACTCCAGTATTCTTGCCTGGAGAGTCCCATGGAGAGAGGAGCCTGGCAGCCTACGGTCCATAGCGTCGCAAAGAGTTGGACATGACTAAAGTGACCTGACACATACCAAGCAGTCCAGCCTTACATTTTCACACACTAATCATTCAAACCACAATCCAGGTGAAAGATGTAATTCTGTGACTTCCTATGCAGTATTTTTATGCATTTCATCTCCTAATTTTATCATTTTAAACCTGTTAACCACAAAGCAAAACATTTTTGTATGTTCTCTTTGCCTTTAATACAAAATAACACAACTTGTAGTTTATGGGGATCCAGGGATTAGGCACATTATGCTACAGTATCATTTAAGCAATATAACGTTTCAGAATTCTGTCCTCAATTCCCCTAACCATTTATCATAAAACAACACATTCAGATTTTTTTTTATATGAGAGTATTTTGCCTAGAAAGGAATTTCCATTTTACTCAGACACTCTATTTAGTTTAACAACGTGTGTGTGTGTCTGTGTGTGTGTGTGTGTGTGTGTGTGTGTCATGGGACTACTTTGATCTGGATTTTGAATTGATTTAAAAATCAATTTTGTTGTTGTCAAACTAAATGTAAAACCTAACAACTAATATTACTTCCAGTATACCAGGTTTGTGGAGACTTTCTGTTTCTTCCAATCAAGTTTCTTTTGATAATTTTTGCTTGTATTAAATAAGGCTAAAACTAAGCAGGAATTAATTGCTATCATCATCAGATTGTCAGGTTTATGCTAATGCAGAATTAGAATCCTGCAATGCCATTTAAAAAGTTTTTAAATCCATCCTTCTCTTTGTAAACAGGGAAATTTGGAGTCTGAAAACCCTCCCTCAACATTTGTTTCCTTTTCTTCCATGTAGAATCAGACAGTTGAATAGAGTAGTACCAATGTAGTTGAGGAAATCTGTGTTTTATTTCTCTAGTACCTCTCAGAGGAAGAGCCAGTGATCTCATGAAGGCAAGTGGGGGCCATTTCCATTTTTGTAAACTACTGCTGTGAAACTGACAGATTAAACAAACAAACTTCAGCCATATCCTGCAATTACACTTTTTCATGTCTCTAGCCATATGAAGCTACATAATCTGGTTATTCATTCTGACACTATTTGAGCTATACTTCAAACCAAGGCATTGTTTTGCCCACACATTGGACACTGCCAACTTATATGTGAACCTGATTAAAGGAGCTTCCCACAACCATAGTTTAACACTCCTACTGACCATCAGGACACGCCTCCCCCCCTGCCCCACTTGGCGATATGAGAGTTTGGTCTTGTCATATAATTGACCACGGTGTTGAAATGTCTTGAGAAAATAGCTCAGCTACTATTTCAAATGACTGTGGAAAACCTAGAGTTTGTAATTATGTAAGATACTCACATGTATTTTATGCTCTAGTATTATGGAAGCCAATAACAAAATGACTTATGCATCACTAAAATGCCATGGATAATGGTATTAGTGGGACTATTTTGGAGGCCAGTGATTTCCATAAAATTATGTATAATGAGTAAAATGATTTTACTTTATATATATTTTCATATAGTTCTGAATTACACAACGTAGGGATTGTAAGGTTTTATAATTCTTTTCTTTACCATTTTGAAACATTCTTGAATTATTCATTCATAGGCATTACTTATCTGAATCTTAGGAAAAGAGTTTAGAGGCATAAAAGTTGGTGAGAAAATAAATATAGATATTGAAAAAGTGACTTCTCACTTTTGAAAGCTTATGAAAATGTTCTGGATTCAACCACAGACCTAAACAAACATTGCAACAACGACGACAACAAAACAGAAAAACATCACATGATAAAATATACAACAGAGTAAGAGAAAAATACCATTTTATAGTCATTATTGAATGTGGTGAGCTGTTTTTAGAAATAACCACTTTAATTTCATTAGATTTTGAGGACATCCACTGTCTTCTTCATATGGGCTAACAACTTTTGAGTATTTATTCTGAGTAAGATACAATACACAAACTTTGATATACAACATTTCAATTAACCACCCAACAATTCAAATTAGATGCCAATAGTATCACAGTTCTACAGATTGTAAAATTGGGGCTTAAACAAATTGTATAAATTGCACAAAGTCACACAGATGATAGTTAAGTCTGTTTTCAAACACAAATGTATCTGGTACCAGAGTCTAGATCTTCACCTCCATGTAATATTCTTGATAATTATGCATACATCACTAAATGTATATATATATATATATATATATATATATATATATATATATATATATATATATATATTAGAGTCTTATTATTGTCACTACAAAATTTTAAGAGCATAATATATAATAGCTATTGTCTCTGTACTTATTTGAAAAAATGTCATATACCCACTCAAGATAAAAACTCCCAGTGAACGAGAAATATAAGTTAACTTTTTAGCTTTGGAAAGAATGTCTATAAAAATGTCACAGATAAAATCATACTTAATGGTGAGAAACTCAAACCTTTCCCATTAAGATCAGATAGAAGGCAAGAATGTCCACTCTCACCACTCCTTTTGAACATCCTACTGAAGTACTGCTAATGCAATAATATAAGTAATGGAAATAAAATATATACAGATTGCGAAGAAAAATTTAAGCTCTTTGATCATCTATGTAGAAAATTCTAAAGAATCTGAAACAACAACAACAGCAACAAAATTCTGGAACTACTAAATGATTGAAATAAGGTTACAGGGTACAAAGTTAATATATAAAATTCAATTGCTTTTCTATGCCAGCAACAGACAGCAAAGTTTGAAATTAAAACTACATACCATTTATATTAGCTCCACCACAAATGAAATACATAATTATAAATCTAACAATATTATGTACAAGATTTAGTTGAAGATAACCACAACACTCTGATGAATTAAATCAGAAAATAGCTAAGTAGCTAAGTAAAGGAGATATATTCCATGTTTGTTGATAGAAACTATCAATATTGTCAAGATGCAAGTTCTTCCAAACTTTATCTTTGGATTCAAGGTAACCCAAATTGAAATTCCAGCAAGTTATTTTGCAGATATTGACAAACAATTAATAAAGTTTATATGGAGAAGCAAACAAGTCAGAACAGCCAACGCAGTAAGAAAGAAAACAAAACTGGAGGACAGACACCAGCCTACTTTAAGACCCACTGGAAGTCTACTGTAATCAAGACTGTGTGGTACTGGTGAAGGAACAAACATGTAGAACAATGGAGCAGAACAGAGGGCCACGTGGATATAGTCAACTCATAGTTGACAAAGGAGCAAAAGCAATACAATGGTGCAAAAGAAATTCTTTTCAACAAATGTTGCTGGGACAACTTGAACATCCACATACCAAAATCAAAGTAACCACAGACTTTACAGCTTGCACAAAAATTAACTCAAAGTGGATTAGAGACATAACTATAGAAGATAAAACTCTAAAACTCATAGAAGATAGCATAGAAGAACATGTGTTACCTTAGATATGGCATTGAATTTTTAGATCCATGAAACAAATAATTGATAAGCTTAATTTCATTACATTAAAAAAATCTGCTACAAAAGGCAACATCAAGAGAATGAGAAGACAAGTCACACACTGGGAGAAAATGTTTGTAAAAGATACATCTGATAAAGGACTGTTATCCAAAATAGAGAACTCTTAAAACAGCAATAAAGTAACAAACTGATTAAAAATAATCCAAAGACCTTAATATACACCTCACCAAAGAAATTCCATAGGTGGCAAATAAGCATATCAAGAATTGCTACACATCATATATCATCAGAGAAATGCTAATTCAAACAACTGTGAGATACTACTGCATACCTATTAGAATGGTCAGTATCTGGACCATTGATGGGATATGGTGCAGCAGGAACTCTCACCATTGCTGATGGGAATGCAAAATGGTACAGCCACTCTGGAAGACAGTTTGGCAGTTTCTTATAAAACTAAACATACACGTACCATATGATTCAATGACAATGTACCTTGATACTTACCCATATAGATAGAAAGCTCATGTTTACCCACAAACCTCCCATGGATGTTTACAATAACTTTGCTAATAATGCTTTAATAAACTTGAAAGCAACCAACGTGTCTTTCAATAGGCAAATGTATAAATAAAGCTTGGTGCGTCCAGAAAATGGAATATTATTCAGCACTAAAAAGAGATGGGTTTTAAAACTCTGAGAAGACATAGAAGAACCTTAAATGTATATCATTAAGTAAAAGCAACCCATCTGGAGAGCCTGTATACAGTATGATTCAAACTATATGGCATAGGCAAAACTGTGGAGAGAGAAAAAGATCAGTGTCTGCCAAGGATGGGGGCAAGGGATGAATAGATGGAGCACAGAGGATTTTTAGTGCAGTGAAAATAATCTGTATGATATTCTAACAATGGATGGTTGTCACTATGCATTTCTCCTAACTCGTACAATATACAACATTGTATGTACAGTGAACCATAGTGTGAATTATACATTTTGGATAATTATGAGGTGTCAATGTAGATTCATCAGTTGTAACACCTTAAAGGGGGATGTTCATAAAGGGAAGGCCATGCAACCTGGGAGCAGCAGTTTATGGGAAATTTCTCTGTACCTTCCTCATAATTTTGCTGTGGACCTAAAACTTAAATAAAAATTAAGCTATACTAAATTATCAATGTCATAAAGTTTCATTACCATGATATTGAATGGTTTGCCTTGGAAACGAACAGAGATCATTCTGTCATTTTTGAGATTGCATCCAAGTACTGCATTTTGGACTCTTTTGTTGACTATGATGGCTACTCCATTTCTTCTAAGGGATTCCTGCCCGCAGTAGTAGATATAATGGTCATCTGAGTTAGATTCCCCCATTCTAGTCCATCTTAGTTTGCTGATTCCTAGAATGTTGACATTCACTCTTGCAGTCTCCTGTTTGATCCAATTTGCCTTGATTCATTGACCTCACATTCCAGGTTCCTATGCAATATTGCTCTTCACAGCATCGGACCTTGCTTCTGTCACCAATCACAACAACAACTGGGTGTTGTTTTGCTTTGGCTCCATCCCTTCATTCTTTCTGGAGTTATTTCTCCACTGATCTCCAGTAGCATATTGGGCACCCACCGACCTAGGAAATTCATCTTTCAGTGTCCTATCATTTTGCCTTTTCATACTATTCAGGGGTTCTCAAGGCAAGAATACTGAAGTGATTTGCCATTCCCTTCTCCAGTGGACCACAGTCTGTCAGACCTCTCCACCATGACCCATCTGCCTTGGGTGGCCCCACTTGGCATGACTTACTTTCATTTAGTTAGACAAGGCTGTGGTCTGTTGTTGAGCTATTTCAAATCCTACAAGATGATGCTGTGAAAGTGCTGCACTCAATATGCCAGCACATTTGGAAAACTCAGCAGTGACCACAGGACTGGAAAAGGTCAGTTTTCATTCCAATAGCAAAGAAAGGCAGTGCCAAAGAATGCTCAAACTACTGCACAATTGCACTCATCTCACACACTAGTAAAGTAATGCTCAAAATTTTCCAAGCCAGGCTTCAACAATACATGAACTGTGAACTTCCAGATGTTCAAGCTGGTTTTAGAAAAGGCAGAGGAACCAGAGATCAAATTGCCAACATCTGCTGGATCATCAAAAAAGCAAGAGAGTTCCAGAAAAACATCTATTTCTGCTTTATTGACTACGCCAAAGCCTTTGACTCTGTGGATCACAATAAACTATGGAAAATTCTGAAAGAAATGGGAATACCAGACCTGCCTCTTGAGAAACCTGTATGCAGGTCAGGAAGCAATAGTTAGAACTGGACGTGGAACAACAGACTGGTTCCAAATAGGAAAAGGAGTGCATCAAGGCTGTATATTGTCACCCTGCTTATTTAACTTATATGCACAGTACATCATGAGAAACACTGGGCTGGAAAAAGCACAAGCTGGAATCAAGATTGCCAGTGGAAATATCAATAACCTCAGATATACAGATGACACCACCCTTATGGCAGAAGGTGAAGAAGAACTAAAGAACCTCTTGATGAAAGTGAAAGAGGAGAGTGAAAAAGTTGGCTTAAAGCTTAACATTCAGAAAACTGAGATCATGGCATCTGGTCCCATCATTCCATGGCAAACAGATGGGGAAACAGTGGAAACAGTGGCAGACTTTATTTTTTGGGGCTCCAAAATCACTGCAGATGGTGACTGCTGCCATGAAATTACAAGACGCTTACTCCTTGGAAGGAAAGTTATGACCAAACTAGACAGCAGATTAAAAAAGCAGAGATATTGCTTTGTCAACAAAGATATGTCTAGTCAAGGCTATGGTTTTACAGTGTCATCCATGGAAGTGAGAGTTGGACTATAAAGGAAGCTGAGAGCCAAAGAATTGATGCTTTTGAACTGTGTTGTTAGAGAAGACTCTTGAGAGTCCCTTGGACTGCAAGGAGATCCAACCAGTACATCCTAAAGAAGATCAGTCCTGGATGTTCATTGGAAGGACTGATGTTGAAGCTGAAACTCCAAGACTTTGGCCACCTGATGTGAAGAGCTGACTCATTTGAAAAGACCATGGTTCTGGGAAAGTTTGAAGACAGGAGGAGAAGGAGACAACAGAGGATGAGATGGTTGGATGGCATCACAGACTCAATGGACATGAGTTTGGGCAAACTCTGGGAGTTGTTGTTGGACAGGGAGGCCTGGCATGCTGTGGTTTATGGGGTCGCAAAGAGTTGTACACAACTGAGCCACTGAACTGAACTGAACTGAATGTTTCATTTATATTATAAGACATATGGTGCAGAATAAGAAAACTTAGAGAAATCTGAAACTTTTGTATAACATCTGATTGTGTTATACAAAACCATCTATTTTTGATATGTGTATACTTAGTCACTTGGTCCTATCTGACTCTTTCCAGCCCGTTGGACTGTGGCCCACCAAACTCCTCTGTCCATGGGATATTTCAGGCAAGCATACTGGAGTAGGTTGCCATTTCCTTCTCCAGAGGATCATCCTGACCCAGGGATTGAACCCATATCTCCTGCGTCTCCTGCACTGTAGGCAGATTCTTTATCTGTTGAGCCTCTGGGGTGGCCAACATCTGATTATAACATTGTAATATTCAATAAAACCACAATACAGGATTCCATTAGGGTGAAGTATATCAGTTGCTAGTAATGAATTATGAAACCTAATATTTGTGGGATATAATCTTTTAATGTATATAACATTTTTATATATCCTATATGTAATGAACATGCCCATTATAGTCTATTTAAAAGAATTTAGCATACCATAAGACACTTGACCATTTGAAAATTCATCTGATCCTCAATGAAAATAAGCAAGGGCCCTAAGAAGTCCAAGGATCTATAGAAACTAATAAAATCAAGTTTAACGAGAATCTGATAGCAGGTCCGTGTGCTTCCAATCTGTCAACAGTTGGGAGCAATAGGGGATAATTTGAAGTCATTCATCATTGCTTCTCTTGTCTATTTCTTTTTAAGTAATAGTGTTTACAAAACAGAGAGAAGTGGTTAATACCATGGGTTCTGCATCAAACATATCAAACTAAATTCCTGCTCTGCTATTTATAAGCAATAGGGCCTAGGACAAGTTATGAATACTAGCAAACCACAATGCTATAAGCTCACATAGGGACTTATACTCACCTGGTTACATTGCTGTGTCTGTCAGATTATGGAAATAAAATAATCTAACACAGCACCTTACTTAGTAAGCACTCCACAAATGTTAGCTGTTTATTATTTTTCTAATCACCTCTCCATTAGGGAAAATGCCATATTTATCATGTGTGTGTAAATACATAAATTCATGTCAGTAAATATTTATTGTGTACTTTCAATGCTGGCAGTGGAAGTAGGCTATGTGTAGCAGATGTACCTAATATTGCTTACAGATGCAGTTGCATTTTATTTCTATTTAACCTTGAGATGTTGGAAATATCTGAGCAGGGGACAGAAGGAGAAAATACAGTGCTTTGTTCTAATAGCGAAATGGATACTGATAAACAGAGAGCCTGCTTTCTTGCTGAATATCCTGGTTCTGGCAAGATCCTTGATTGTTCAACAACTTTTTTACAGTAGATTATTGTATCCTGGTTCGAAACCAGAAAAATTTAACTTATTCTCAAGCTATAGTTTATTAGGCAGGCCTAGTTTAAAATATACTTCTGCTTTCAGGAGAAATTTTATGTAACTCTTAGATTTGATACATGTTTTAAAGTTTTGTTTTTCAATTAAGAATTTTCTTTACTTTTAAATGTAAAAATGTAAGCTGAAATCCTCTGCACTTGTCATAGGAGTCATTTTATCTTTTTCAAGGGCTTCTTTATTCCTTTGAAAGGAAACTAAACTCATATTTCTTTTTCCCTTCAATTGATGTAAGTAGAAATTTGAAACTAGATTCACATTCCAAAATGTTCACCCTACAGTCATACTCCCCACAGCTAAACATGTGACATGTGTAATATAAATTATTCATTAAGATGAAACATTTGACCTAGCAAGCTTTATTACTGTTAGCAGAGCTGCCGTTGAAAACCTGCTTTGAATACCAATCACAATAACTGTAAATCAACAGATCCTACTAAGGTTGAGGTACGTCAACATGGTAAAAGTCCCTGCAACTAAAAGCACAAAGTTGAGAGAGCATCTGAGGCAGCCTTGGACATGAGTGCTAAACTACGGTGTATTCATTCTAAACGAGTGGATATAGTGGTCCTCACAGTGCCTTTATTTTCTTCTCACTGTTCATGATCCCCTCACTGCCCTCTCCAAGACTTTCTGTCATTTTCTTCTTTCACTCTGCCCTCCAACACCTTGACATTTTCTGTACTTTTGTCTCCTGCCTTCCTCCATAGGCATTTACACCCTTCTCTAAAAATGAAATAAAATAAACCCATAACACATCAAAACAAAAAAAGAAACCTCTTCTAGAAATATTTTCAAAGTAACATCTTTTCAAAATAAAATATTCCGTAACACTTCAGCGTAGACTCAGCAGTGATATATCAGGCACATTTGTGTGAAGAATGTGTTCTTATATAGAGTAAGTGTGCTATCCATTACTTAAAGGTCAATTTCTTCATGGTAGAATATTTTAAAATGATTTCCTTTTGAAGTCATCATCTTAACAGTTTTCTCACAGGATAATTTTCCAAAATTGAGTGCTTTGCTGGACGTCAAAGAGTTTCTTAGCATTTTCTTATTTCCACTGCCCATTGTATCAATAAAAATATCTTTACACAAAGATTTTAAAGGAAATAATGCACAGAAAATAATTTTTACTGTGGCCATGAAGCCTTACAGAGGGCTCGAGTGTGAAACAGAGAGACACTGAACATGGTAGTTGAATATAAACTTCTCTTACTAGACAGGGCTTTAGTCCTGAATATTTTATGTAGCTGCCCTTAGTTATGTCTGTAGTTTTTCATATACAGATAATAACTGCTATGAAGGAAACAAAAGCAGTAATGTAACAGCCAGTGAAAGTACAGAAACAGGAATGGTGAAGTGAGGTTATTTTAGATTGAGTTACTGTGGAACTGAAGAGGGAAGTGTTATGAGGTTATGTTTGATCTCTAGTGTAATAGACAGTCATTTAAGAGTTTTAAAGAAAGGGATGACCTGAGCTAAATTTGAAAATACTACTCCTGCTGCTGTGTGGAAAATAATTTGTAGATGAGTAAAAATAGGTGCTTGGGAGGGAGACAGAGGTTATTGCAATTTTTGGATTAAAGAATGAATGTGGTCTGACTTAGATGGATGACTGGGATGATAGAGAGATGTGGATGGTATGAGATTCATTTTGGAGGCAGAAACAAATAGACTAAATGGTGCACTGACTATGAGAGATGAGAGAATTTGCTTTAGGCTCATGTTCTAATGTGAGGAAGTGTGGGGAGCCGGCCTGCTCAAGGCCCGAAAAGGCCCTGGGAAAGCCTTGAAAGAGGCCATTCCCTGTCCCGCCACCCCATGATAAAGTAGTGAAACATTTGCTGGGTCTCCTTTGTTCTTCCTTGAGAAAAACGTAGTAGTGACCTTCACTTAGTAGTTTATCTTGGAATGCCAAAAACAAGATGTAAGCTTCTGCAATCACTTAAGACAAAGAATTGTATTGATGTGACAAACACCAGACGGCATTTTTTATGAACTATGTTTTCTGCTTGTACTAGTATAAAGGTAGCTGCTTTGCTCAATAAAATCACTGACTTGCCTAAAGAGCATTCAGCCCTCTTGACCCCATTCTTTACTTTCAGTTCCTTTTTCTCAGGCTTCCGTGCGGTTGCGGTCGGGACTTGTTCTCTTTGCCAGCTGGTCCCGGCAAGGAAGAACATGGGAAGAGCAGATTTGGGTGGAACAATAAATGGATCTGTTGCAGGTTCATTAGGATTTAGGTGAGGAATATTAAGAAAAGAGGTCTTTGCGTTTGGAATTCCTCACTTTCTCACTCAAATGTTTATGCCTTTGTGTATGTTTCCATCAAGAGTCCCAATTCTACTCCCCTCTTCCCTTGGTGCACTCCAAATGATCCTGCAAATTTTTGCTCTGATGCTATCATCTTCAGAAAATCTTCCTGGTTTTAGTTTAGGGTTCTGGTTGATGCTCTCCATTCCTTCATCTATATACTATTTGCCTTTCTTTTCCCAAGAAGGCAAATTTAACAAGGGGAGGATTCTGCAATTGTCATCTTTTTTTTCCCCCAGACATTAGACCAGATACCCAATAAACTTTTTTTTCCTGAAGACAAAGACTTTCCTATTTTTACTTTTAACAGAGGATTATGGAGGGGATGATTTAGTGAGTTCCCAAACCCACCAACTGAGTAAAGCAGGACAATCTACCAATAAAGAATATACAGGATTTGTGATCTTTTACACAAATGAAACCACAACTGTGGTGGTATGTGCAACTGGGTTAATGTCTGTGTATTTTCATATCTCTTTAGGAAGGGAAAGTAGGTATTTTGATTATTTTTGACTTCCTTAAATTCTGGGCCAAGTAATATACTGATATATCAATATAAAGAACTGATGAATAAATACATATCTGGAAACGGTAACAGATAATGCACTTTTGGAAAAACTTTAATACAGTACAGGTAAATCTTCTGACCTTGATATACCAGGAGCAAGTCATGAATTTCTAAAAAAATTCTAAGTGCTGACAATGTGATGACAATCCCTGGCTCACTGAGAAGTGTCTAAGAGACACTTCTATCTCCATACCTAAATGGACTGGACACAAATGTTTCAGAATAGGTCTTTTTCTTTCAAAGAAGATTTTCACTTTGTATGTTGGAAAGGACCTACTGAGGGACTGAAGGGTGTTGTTGTAAATGGAAAAAGCAAATACTTCACTCTATCAGAATGCTGCGACTAGGAAAACACAGTCCATATTTAAGCTAAGAAATCACATTTTTGTTTTGTTTCAAATGTATCCTTCTATTCAAAATGCAAGTAAAGGAGTTTTTAAAGACTAAAATCAAAAGCAATGGTTTACTGTTTGCCTATGCTATCACATTAATTAGATTAAGAAAGGATGACTTCTTCATTTAATCAATTGTTTTAATTCATGAGAGAAGGAACCAGTCCCTGGAGTTGAATATATCTGCCCATTCAAGATAAGGTAACTGTGATGGGTTCATCTTTGGAGACTTTCAGTGATTAGAAAGTGAAACCTAAAAATAAACACCCTAAATATGAGGTAGTCCAACCAGTTTATTGTATCTTTTTCTTTCTTTCTTTTCTTTTAAAAAGTTCAAAGTTTTGGAACTACTAGCTTTTGTTCATCTTTCCTCTTCTCTTCCTGTAGTTCTCACTAATTGGGTTTGGCCTTACTAGTGTCTACAAAAATTCTAGAAATTCAAAGGGACAATTTCCTTTTAATTTAAATTTTTCTTCTTGGCAAATAATTTAACACTTTTAAGTTTGCTGTGTTTACAAGAGAGTGTTTCACTGGCAGCTGAAATAAGAATTTTTGAATCCTAGAAACTTGACGCAAGGCTTTAATAAAGTATGAGAAAAATGGTAAAAATATCGTTGTTGACCTTGGGATATCACTTGTTATAGCACCTTAGATATATGTGCGTGTACATGTTCACTCTCTCCGTCATGTCTCTTTGTGACACCATGAACTGTAGCCCACCAGGACCCACTGCCTATGGGATTCTCCAGGCAAGAAAATTTCCATGGGTTGCCATTTCCTCCTTCAGGGGATCTTCCTGACCCAAGGATTGAAACTGTGTCTCCTGCCTCTCCTGCATTGGCAGGTAGATTCTTTTTTTTTTTTTTTTAAATTACAACACTTTATTGCAGCATCGGCAAAGGTCAGATTTCTGAAGCTGGTGAAGATCGGGCAGCATTTCCATGTGAAATGTTACAACTTTACAGTTTTGTTTCTTATTTAATTCTACATGCAGAAACTAAAACATGGTAAAAGAAAAAATGCAAAACAGCTAGAAAAAAAAGATGTAATCAAGTTGTAGCTTACAGATGTGCTTGCTCTTCAACTAAATTCACTATGCCTACTGGAAAGCAAACGAAAGACAACTATCCTAATAAATTAACAGATTGGCCAGAAACAGACTAAGAACTCTCATTTCTATGTAGTGGGGGGAAAACAAAACAAAACAAAAACAAAAGCAAAATAAAAGCTCTACTGTTTCCATACTTTGTTTAGAGACAGAGGCTGTAAACCCATGAAGGTCAACAAAATCTCCGGATCCCCTTCTCGCTGTCCTTCGTCCATCTTCTGTGGTGTCTGCCTGGCACGCTGTTTGTTTTCAATGATACTTACAATGGGCTCGACTGTCCCTGTTCTGAGGCTGGTGTCAGACCCCCCTAAGCCATCTGGGTTCATGCTGTGTGTACTAATCATCTTCACATTTTCCCTTTACCCTAATAGGCAATGTTGTATTACTGACTCTGGTGGATAAAACTGATTTTTCTCCCCCATCCCTTGTTCCTCATGAAAGAGATTCCTAAACAAAAGCCTTCCTGGTGGATTATCTGGTACCTGGATATCTTTCATCATTTTGCTGTCCTGCATGTAAGTTTTCACTAGAAGATTTTACTGCTTGCTCTATACTTTTCTACTGTAGTTCTGGAGCCCCCAAATGTATCTTCTTTCAACATGGGATGTTCAATTCAGAGACACTGAAACTCAAATCAAGTTTAAACTCAAGTTCATTTCCCCCATACCATTACCATTACAACCGTCTCTTCTCCGGCTCAGTCATCTCACTGACGCTCTTCCTGGTGTAACTGCTCAGGAGTCAAGTCAACCACCTCATTTCTTGACTGCCATTCTCAAGAGAAGATGAACCCTCACGTGATTTCCATTACAAAAGGCCTTTTCCGCCTTGTCTGGAAGCGTCGGCTTGTTCCGGTGTTGGCAGAGGCTGCTGTTTCTGCCTCATGGCCCCAGCCTGTCCCAGGTTTAGATTCGCAACTCTCTAGACCGACATGCTGAGATGTGTCCACTGCTCTCATTCAATTGCTGGAGGACTCCACTATCCACAACATCAGATACAGGACCTAATGAAATGACACGTGCTGCTGGATCAACGTCTCCTCCCACCAGTCTTAAAGATTAGATCCGCATTAGGCACTCCCTTTGGGTGTTGGTAACGAGGCCGCCGCTCCCGATTGGTGTTTGCTGGAGCTGGGCGTTGGGCAAGAGACTGCAGCATCTCTTGATAATCTTCTTGTTCTTGCCGTTCATTGATATCTAGTGTGAGCTTTTTCATTCTCATCCTCTCTTCTTGTTCTGCTTGTTGCTGGTTCCAATGATTTGCAGCAAGTTGGGAAGACATGGGTACATTAAGGATCTTAAACTGTTGCTTATTGCCTTTTCTGGTTAACATGACAAACGGCATTGTGTCTGCAGACTCTGTCTCTCCCTCCCCACCACCAAGTGGGGGTCCTTTCCTTAGCTGGCTTTTGAGGTGCAAGGGAATGGCAACATCAAGCTGGTGCACTTTAACAGATTCGCCACTTCGTTGCTGAAGGTTTTCTAGCATCATTTTATCCAGAGCTTGAATGAAGTCCTCATCTTCTACACAAGGTACATGTTTCAGTCCACCTCCTTTAATCATTACCTCAGTATTTTCTTCATCAGTTTCATTCTCTTTATTTGAATCCGTGAGATAATCTGTATTCTCTTCCTCTACCTCCTCTCCTTCATCATCATCATTATCAGAACCCTCCTCTTCCTCTGGCTCATTCACTTCACTTTCATTTCCAGATTGTTCCTCCGTTTCAGCTCCTCCTTCTTCTTCTTCTTCATCTTCTTCAAGATTTTCTCCTTCTGTCATAGAATCTTTAGAGTCTTTGTCATTTACTAGGCCTAGTTTTATTAAGAATTCTCGTTCCAAGTCGTGTACCTGCCTGATGGATTCTTCCAGAGAATTACAGAGTTTGATCTTTGGTCTTAGCAGTTCTAGGGTGTCACTGATCATGTAATCTATGTCAATAGGAAATGGATGGTCTTTTGTCCAAACCTCCAAACTTTTCTTCCACCAAACATAACGCTGAAAATACACTAGGAAGCAATCGAGTTTTCGTTTACTGGAACCTCTGTCAAAGTACTGGCCACAGGTATCCAAAATAGTGCACACCAGTCTAATCCTGAAAAGGTGCTCAGGAGGGTCCAGTGAACTTGGAGAGCCATCAGAGTTAACACCAAATGAAGTAAAAGAATAAAGAGTTCTAAAAATAACGGCTGATTCCACCATTCTGTAATTATAAAGTTCCCCTAAGAACTTGGCGCTGCTGATATGTCTCTGATTAAATTTAGGTTGATTAACCTCCATTCCTAATCGTATATCTTCTAAAACTCCATCCACAACATGGATTCCAACATCTTCCTGGTAGAGCACTAGCCCTGCTAAGAGGTTGGCTACACAGTGAATGCTGTTGTATTTCACGTTCCAGATGTTTATCATACAACAAATCACATAGTCTTTCACTTCTTGATCCTGCCAAGGCAACTTTCTCATCTGTCTCAAAACCTTCTCGGTGGTAACCTTGGAGAGATCTTTGTACAAAAGCTTCCGGACATATTCTTGAAGAGGAGGACGTTTCTTTTTCACTGTTTTTTCAGCTGGAGGTGGGTTGCAGTAGTAATATGCATTCTCCACCATTGTGACATATCTAGCATCGAGATGCATCGCTTGTTTCTTTCTCATCATTTGTTCCAAAAGTACACTGGTCCTCAGGTGAGATTCCGGAGATCTGAAAAGAAATCTTCCACATGTTTCCAGTAGGGTACATGCCATTTCAATATGGTGATGGGAAAAGTCTGATAGAAGCATCTTTAAACAATGCAGTGTATCATTTTTTGTGAACATCTTAAACTTAGTGAGTTCTCCAATAAAACGAACAGTTTTGTTCTTTGTTTCAATATTGATCTGGTCCTTTTTTCGTACATGAAATCTGAAATCCCCCCTCAGCATGGAACAAAGATCCTCTGCTACATCAGACATGCAGGGATGCAATGTAGCAACCAATCTTGCATAAAATGGTAGCAAATCCAACCTTTGTCTGGGAACTATAAAGAGCGCCCGTACCAACTTCTTCCTATTTGCTTTTGTGTTCATGTTCATGCAAAAGTCCATCGCTGCCTTGTCTATCAGATCACGGTTGACACAGTTGGGTAATTGCTGGAGGAAAGCATCTACTATGAGCTTGAGATGAGATCCAGTGCTGGCTTCTTCATCCTCTTGTTCTTGCTCATCAAGAAGTTTCTTTGTAAGATCTTCAGCTTCATCTCCACCCTCTAGCTCCAATGTGTCATCATTAATTTCCAGGTTCTCCAACTCAAGCTCCAAATCATCAGGACTTGATACCTCTTTATTATCCTTAGGTTCCTTTGTCTCTTTGGAATCATCTTTGCTGGACTCTTTATTCTGACAACTTTTTTCATTATCTTTAAACAAGATGGCTGGAACAAAAGCTTTCAAATCAATGAGGTTCTCGTAAAAATTCCGAGCATCTTCATCTTCCCATATACCACCTTCTAAGTCATATTCTCCAGGTTTACCAGGTGTAAATATATCAATTCCAGGCCCATGCTCTTCTGGTGTTGGTTTATCTTGAGGAAGATCTGGCATATTTTCATCCAAAAGGTCTGCTAAGGATTGAGAATTTGCCAATAGCTTTTGATAAGACATAGCAAATTCTTCATACTGTTTATGTCTATCTTCACTTAACTCCCCTTTAGAATGTAGAATACGCCTGTTTTGTCTCTCAGTATTCTGTAGCTCCCTGTGGTCCCTTTTCAGATGTTTGGTCAAAGACGTAAAGTATTCTTTTAAAAGATTCTGGAAAGGTTGCTGTTTCTCTGGACTAATTATCTCACTAGGAGGAAAACTCAAGTTAAACTTCTCTGCAGCACTCTTTACTTTCCTTGGTACAAGTCCAGCAATATCATCTCCACAATGTCGACAAAAACTAATCACCACAGAAACATGAGTATGGGATTCTCGATCAGCATTAATAATATTTTTCAGCTGTTCATAGATTAAGGAAAGACCTTCCTTGTCAGTGAAAATCCCAACTATTGTCAATTCTGCAATGAAACGCAAATCAGTTCTTAACTTGGTAATGTTAGGTGTTTTCTCTTCTTTCCTGGCTTCAAAATGTTTTTTCCAAACTTGAAGAAGTGATGGGGCAAAGTCGGCGTAGCGCTGGTGAAAGAGCGAGCATAAGTGCACAGCACAATTCACGTCGGATATTTTTAGCTTTGCTTCCACAATAGAAGCTACAGCCTCTGCAATGTATTTGCTTAAATTTAGGCCATTAAAATCATGGGACAAGGAGTCTCTCTGTTGTTCTGTAATAGTTTTTAGTTTCTTGACAAAAGCGGTATTTTTCTTCAAACTCGAATCTAGTCGGCTAAAGAAATTTTCCTCTGGTCGGTTGTCTGGAGCATTTTGGTTTTTGCTACGAAGTTCTTTCCTTAACTGATGTCGTTCCCAAGCTTCCTGATGAAGCTGAAGGGATTCCTCTTTCTCTTTCAACTGGGCAGCCTCTTCTTCCTGCTGACGTTTCACCTGTTCTTCTTGTTTCTTTCTCTCCTCTTCTTCATGTTTCTTTTTTTCTTCTTCCTCTTTTTTCTTTAATTCCTCCTCTGCCTTCACCTTTTCTTCTTCTTTTTTCTTTCGTTCCTTGTCTTCTTTTTTTCTTTTATCTTCTTCCAGTTTCTTCTTCTTATCTTCAGGGACCTTAATAACCTCCTTCTTGACGGTAAGCTTGATCTCCTCTTTTGGTTTCTCCCTGCTGCTCACTGGCCGCCTTTCACTGCAGTCTTTTTCCTTGCTGTTTAGTAAAGATTCTTTTTCTTCCATACTTGCTGGCTTTTTACGCTCAGCTGGCATTATGTTACCCAAGACAATCTCGAGCCTGTTGTCAACATTAGCCCCGGGTTTCCCAGCACCAACTCGGCAGGTAGATTCTTTACCGGTGCATCACCTGGGAAGCGCTGCTTTAGACATATGTGTATATATTTATAAGTATACTCTAATATACATGTTTGAGATGCAAATGAACCATCTGATAAGTATTTATCAACAGAAAATTCATACATAATTAGTAAGATTACAATTTTTTTGAAAACTACTAATATTTTAATACATTTGCATCAACTTTCAAATCATGGAAAGTCCAAAGATGAACTTATCACAGCTTATCTTTGTTAATTTGGCAGCAGTATTTCATTTCTTGCACTTTTTTTTTTCATTTCTTGCACTTTTTAATTGTAAGATCCATATATATTTTCTTCAGGCAGACAATTATAATGGATCTTTCTCTGTGTATAGTATATATATGTATGTATATGTATTTAACTAATACCTTAAAACTAAATATAGTGAGCTCTATTATTAAAACATTGAAAATGTGTTTTTTTTTGGTTGAATGGCAATTCTGTTTATAAAAGCCATGTTGTGGTTTAGCCATGAAGTCGTGTCCAATTCTTTGTGACCCCGTGGGCCTGTCCATGGGATTTTTCCAGGTAAGAATACTGGAGTGGGTTGCCATTTCCTTCTCCAAGGGATCTTCCTGACCCAGTAGTGGAACCTGTGGTTCCTGCCACATCTCCTGCAGAGCAGGCAGGTTCTTTACTGCTGAGCCACCCAGGAAAGCCCTTTATAAAAGCTCTCCATATTTTAATTACATTTTAAGATAGTATAATTAAACATAAATCCACCATATAAAATCATATCAGATATAGTTTATCATCATTTTGAATTGTGTGTGTATTGTTGTATTATGGTTACATATATAACCATTATTATGATTTTTTTTTCCTTACTAATAATGCAAAATCCTGTTTGTCTAATCTTTCCCTTCCTTTTTCCTTTCTTTTTGCCAAGCCCCTCAGACAAGTTATCTTAATTTGTTTTGCTTTTTCATGTTTTAAAATTCCTCTACACAGTCTTCTTTGAATTCCACACAAATACAATTAATAGCTTTCATGAATTTTCTTGACACTTCTGTGCCTTTCAGCATAGTTGTTCCCTTTCTCTAATGAATTTAGCTTCCTTCTACTCGAATTCCACAGCCTCACTCACCTGATTCTCAATTTTTCATGGGTTTGTATTCTAACTACCTTGAAATGTTATTTTTATACTACATTCTGCTGCATTCTGTTTTTCAAATCTTATCATTTTATACATGACCTCAGATTTCATCCCAAGTCAAGACTTGCACTATACACTGATGAGTCACAGATTTATATAACTCCATCAAAGTCTGCATCGAGAACTCCAAATTCATTCATTTTATTTTATTGTGCATTACTGTGTATCTTCATTTGGAATGTCCATAAGCACCCAAAAGCCATTGTGTCCAAAATGAAACTGCCTCAACCCTGGTATTTCAATCCTGATAACTATCCTCTGTGTACCCTCAATAAAAGCATCCCATTGGTCCAGGCTCCTGGGTCAGAAGTGCAGAAGCATCTCAATCCTCCTCCATTTCCTGTAAAAAGATGAACTCTGACTCGTCCCCTCTTCTACTTGCTCTTTGTCTATGATAATTCAGCTTTCATTATTAATCTACTCTATTATAACTGTTCAGAGATCTTCTCTCTGCCTCCAGGTTTGAAAACTTCCAATCTACTCTCCTCATTACTGTCACAGGAAGCATTGTAAATTGAAAATCTGATCACGTCCCTTTAGCATTCAAACTCTTTTGCTGGCTCTCCTTTGTGTTCTGGGGGAATAAAAAACAATGCAAAATCTGAGTCATGGTTAACAAGGTCCTTTGTGATCTTGCCTCTGCATTTAATACATTCTCAGCTACCTCTTCTCTGCTCTTTAATTAAAATAACTTGTACTCTAACTCAGCCACAGAGCTTGAATGTTCTTTGCTACATATTGATACATTACCTTTCTGTCTTTGTTATGCCTTTGTAGATGTTTCCTTCATTTGACTGAAAGCTTCCTCCATACAGCCCCATCTCTTACCTCTTTCCTACCAGTACACTTTAAAGACTTTTTTTTTTTTTTCAGACTCAGCTCTTATTGCTCAGTTATCCGTGTATTTATTTATTTATTGAGCTAATTCTGAGCCCCTACTAGGTGCCTGGCTTTATGTAGGATACTGCAGTTCAGCAGTAAACCACAGATATTGCCTCAGCTCTCAGCCTTTCTCCAAAGCTGTAACAAAACAAACATCCTCTCTGATACAATAATATTTAGTCCACCCTTATGTTATATGTTATAGCCATTTTTACATGCAATGCAATCTTTGTTTTGATTTTTCATGGTCGCTATTGCACAGAGTCCCTTGATGACAGAGGTTTTCTTCCTTTTTTAAAAAAGTCAATCGAGGTTTTATCCTTATGGCTGATATAGAATACACTTTCTAATACTTAGAAAGTTACTGGATAGCAACTAGTAATTTCTGATTGCCTTAATATTGAGAAGACAAGCTTCCAGATTGCTTGATCTAAGTGATGCTCTTATAAAGTCTACTTCAAAATAGTCATATTTCAGGAAGCCCGGAGCAAACTCCGGGAGATAGTGAAGGACAAGGAAGCCTGGTGTGCTGTAGCGCATGGTTCTGCACAGGGTTGGAGGCGACTGAACAACAACAGGAAGCGCATGCACGATGCTTTCCAAGTGGCACAGTGGGTAAAGAACCTGCCTGCCAATGCAGGAGACACAGGAGATGTGGGTTCGATCCCTGGGTTGGGAAGATCCCCTGGAGTAGGAAATGGAAACCCACTCCAGTATACTTGCCTGGAAAATTCCATGGGCAGAGGAGCCTGGTGGACCATAGTCTGAGGGGCTGCAGTCGGACACGACTCATTGATGGAGCACACATGTATACACATGCATGAGGCAGTAGTCATTGCTAATTCCTCTTTCTTCTGAAGATTTACAGAAACCACTCACTTAGCAATTAATCTATGCTGCTTTCTGATACTTAAACATATTGCTAGTAATTGATAATTCTGGATATTTTTTCTTCAGCAATCCAGACATATAGCTGTCAACTCTTTTAATATCTGATCATTTTGTTCTTTAACATTTCTCTGCCAAATTAAGAGCCAAGTCTGTTTGTTTGTTTGTTTTCCTCTTATGTGAACTGTTCCTTCATGGAAGAAGGTGTTCACAGCCTGTTTTCTCTTGCTCCTCACTGTGGCCAGATGTACGGAGCTCTTAACAGAGTTCAGCATCCAGTGAACTGTCTGTAATATCAAGCAATCTAGCACACACTAAGAGTATCTCTGAATTATTCTTTCAACTTCAGTGAAATTTTGTCCCTTTGAGGAACCATCAGAGTACTGAGCCAGGAAGATTCCCTGGAAGAGGGGATGGCAACCTACCCCAGTATTCTTGCCTGGAAAATCCTATGGACAGAGGAGCCTGGTGGGCTACAGTCTATGAGGTCGCAAAGAGTTGGACATGACTGAAGTGATACAGCATACACGCACACAGAGCACTGAATGTGTCTTTGGGATAGTTCTGTATTTCATACACTAGAAAATTATTCAACAAACCATATGGAGAAAAAAATAACAGAAAACCCTAAACATTTGTACATAAATTTTAGCTTCTGTTTATCTTTATACTTCCATTGCACCTTTTCCAGTGTCTTTTATTTTAGTCCATCTCTTCCTCTTTAAAGCTGTTTATGTGTCATTCAAATATAAGCCAATATACAAACACCCATCCATGTCTTCACAATGCTGGATTTCTATACCATTTCTTGCTTAAACTTTTATTTTTCCTTCTAATTTTTAGGGGTTTCTTGTTTGGTTGTTTCTTTGCTCACCGCCCCCGCCCCGCCACCCCCCAGAACTATTAACTATAGTCATTACCCTGTACATGACAACCCCAGTACTTACATTTTAAAAACTGAAACTTTTTGTATCTTTTGACCACTTTTGTCCACTTCCATTACCCTGCAAGCTCTGCCTCTGGTAATCACAAATCTGATCTCTTTTTCTATGAGATTTTGTTTGTTTTGGGTTTTAGAGGCCTCATATAAGTTATACCATGCAGTATTTGAATTTCTTTGCCTGGCTTTTTTAACTTGGCCTAAATACCTCAAGGTCTATTTATGTTATTGCAAATGGTAAGATTTCTTTGTTTTGGATGATAATATTCCATTTTATATAAAGACATAAATACCACTGTTTCTTTATCCATTCTTCCATCAGTGGACACTTAGGCTGTTTCCAGGTCTTGCCTATTATAAATATTGCTGCTATGAACATAAAGATGAGGGTATTTTTTTTATTTTTGATACTGTGTTTTTACTTTCCTTGGATATATTCTCAAATATATCATATGGAATTGCTATATCATATGGTTATCCTCTTTTTAACTTTTTGAGTAACATCCATACTGTCTTCCATAGTATCTGTACCAATTCACATTTCTACCAACAGTACACAAGGATTCTCTCTCCTCCACATCCTCAGTAACATTTTGAATCTCTTGTTTTTTTATAATAGTCATTCTAACAGGCATGGGGAGATATAGTGGCTTTAATGTACATTTCCCTAATTTCTGGTAGTATTGAGCACTTTTTAATGGACCTGTTGGCTATTCATATATCTTCTTTATAAAATGTATATTTAGGTCCTTTGTCCATTTTTAAATGGAATTACTTGTGTTATTTGTATGAATTCTTTATATGTTATTCTTGTTCAGCCACTAAGTCATGTCTGACTCTTTGTGACCCCATGGACTGCAGCACGCCAGGGCTCCCTGCTCCTTAATAATACCCAAATATAGTTCTTTATATATTTGAATATTAACCCCTAATCAGATATATGGTTTGCAAATATTTTTCCCATTCTCTATATTGTTTTTCATTTTGTTGATCATTTCTCTTGTTCTGCAGAATCTTTTCAGTTTGATATAGTACCACATGCTTATTTACTTTGTTTTTTATGCTTTAGGTGTTATATAGAAAAAATCATTGCAAAGACCCATATCAATGAGTTTTCTCCTATGTTTTCTTTTAGGGGTTGTATGGTTTTCAGTCTTACATTTAAATCTCTAACCCATTTTGAGTTAATTCTTGTGAGTGCTATACGATGGGAGTCTAGTTTCATTCTTTTACATGTGAACATTCAATTTTTCTAACAACACTTATTTTTTTTTTTTTTTATTGCAGGAAATATTTTCACAATGTATTTTCTTTTTTTTTTTTAATTAATTTTTTTTTTATTAGTTGGAGGCTAATTACTTCACAACATTTCAGTGGGTTTTGTCATACATTGATAGGAATCAGCCATAGATTTACACGTATTCCCCATGCCTATCCCCCCTCCCACCTCCCTCTCCACCCGATTCCTCTGGGTCTTCCCAGTGCACCAGGCCAGAGCACTTGTCTCATGAATCCCACCTGGGCTGGTGATCTGTTTCACCATAGATGGTATACATGCTGTTCTTTTGAAATATCCCACCCTCACATTCTCCCACAGAGTTCAAAAGTCTGTTCTGTATTTCTGTGTCTCTTTTTCTGTTTCGCATATAGGGTTATCATTACCATCTTTCTAAATTCCATATATATGTGTTAGTATGCTGTAATGTTCTTTATCTTTCTGGCTTACTTCACTCTGTATAAGGGGCTCCAGTTTCATCCATCTCATTAGGACTTGTTCAAATGAATTCTTTTTAATGGCTGAGTAATATTCCATGGTGTATATGTACCACAGCTTCCTTATCCATTCATCTGCTGATGGGCATCTAGGTTGTTTCCATGTCCTGGCTATTATAAACAGTGCTGCGATGAACATTGGGGTGCACGTGTCTCTTTCAGATCTGGTTTCCTCAGTGGGTATGCCCAGAAGTGGGATTGCTGGGTCATATGGTAGTTCTATTTCCAGTTTTTTAAGAAATCTCCACACTGTTCTCTATAGTGGCTGTACTAGTTTGCATTCCCACCAACAGTGTAAGAGGGTTCCCTTTTCTCCACACCCTCTCCAGCATTTATTGCTTGTAGACTTTTGGATAGCAGCCATCCTGACTGGTGTGTAATGGTACCTCATTGTGGTTTTGATTTGCATTTCTCTAATAATGAGTGATGTTGAGCATCTTTTCATGTGTTTGTTAGCCATCTGTATGTCTTCTTTGGAGAAATGTCTGTTTAGTTCTTTGGCCCATTTTTTGATTGGGTCATTTATTTTTCTGGAATTGAGCTTCAGGAGTTGCTTGTATATTTTTGAGATTAATCCTTTGTCTGTTTCTTCATTTGCTATTATTTTCTCCCAATCTGAGGGCTGTCTTTTCACCTTACTTATAGTTTCCTTTGTGGTGCAAAAGCTTTTAAGTTTCATTAGGTCCCATTTGTTTAGTTTTGCTTTTATTTCCAATATTCTGGGAGGTGGGTCATAGAGGATCTTGCTGTGATTTATGTCGGAGAGTGTTTTGCCTATGTTCTCCTCTAGGAGTTTTATAGTTTCTGGTCTTACATTTAGATCTTTAATCCATTTTGAGTTTATTTTGGTGTATGGTGTTAGAAAGTGTTCTAGTTTCATTCTTTTACAAGTGGTTGACCAGTTTTCCCAGCACCACTTGTTAAAGAGGTTGTCTTTTTTCCATTGTATATCCTTGCCTCCTTTGTCAAAGATAAGGTGTCCATAGGTTCGTGGATTTATCTCTGGGCTTTCTATTCTGTTCCATTGATCTATATTTCTGTCTTTGTGCCAGTACCATACTGTCTTGATGACTGTGGCTTTGTAGTAGAGTCTGAAGTCAGGCAGGTTGATTCCTCCAGTTCCATTCTTCTTTCTCAAGATTACTTTGGCTATTCAGGGTTTTTTGTATTTCCATACAAATTGTGAAATTCTTTGGTCTAGTTCTGTGAAAAATACCGTTGGTAGCTTGATAGGGATTGCATTGAATCTATAGATTGCTTTGGGTAGAATAGCCATTTTGACAATATTGATTCTTCCAGTCCATGAACACGGTATGTTTCTCCATCTGTTTGTGTCCTCTTTGATTTCTTTCATCAGTGTTTTATACTTTTCTATGTATAGGACTTTTGTTTCTTTAGGTAGATATACTCCTAAGTATCTTATTCTTTTTGTTGCAATGGTGAATGGTATTGTTTCCTTAATTTCTCTTTCTGTTTTTTCATTGTTAGTATATAGGAATGCAAGGGATTTCTGTGTGTTAATTTTATATCCTGCAACTTTACTATATTCATTGATTAGCTCTAGTAATTTTCTGGTAGAGTCTTTAGGGTTTTCTATGTAGAGGATCATGTCATCTGCAAACAGTGAGAGTTTCACTTTTTCTTTTCCTATCTGGATTCCTTTTACTTCTTTTTCTGCTCTGATTGCTGTGGCCAAAACTTCCAACACTATGTTGAATAGTAGTGGTGAGAGTGGGCACCCTTGTCTTGTTCCTGATTTCAGGGGAAATGCTTTCAATTTTTCACCATTGAGGGTGATGCTTGCTGTGGGTTTGTCATATATAGCTTTTATTATGTTGAAGTATGTTCCTTCTATTCCTGCTTTTTGGAGAGTTTTAATCATAAATGAGTGTTGAATTTTGTCAAAGGCTTTCTCTGCATCTATTGAGATAATCATATGGTTTTTATCTTTCAATTTGTTAATGTGGTGTATTACATTGATTGATTTGTGGATATTAAAGAATCCTTGCATTCCTGGGATAAAGCCCACTTGGTCATGGTGTATGATTTTTTTAATATGTTGTTGGATTCTGTTTGCTAGAATTTTGTTAAGGATTTTTGCATCTATGTTCATCAGTGATATTGGCCTGTAGTTTTCTTTTTTTGTGGCATCTTTGTCTGGTTTTGGAATTAGGGTGATGGTGGCCTCATAGAATGATTTTGGAAGCTTACCTTCATCTGCAACTTTCTGGAAGAGTTTGAGTAAGATAGGTATTAGCTCTTCTCTAAATTTTTGGTAGAATTCAGCTGTGAAGCCATCTGGTCCTGGGCTTTTGTTTGCTGGAAGATTTTTGATGACAGTTTCGATTTCCTTGCTTGTGATGGGTCTGTTAAGATCTTCTATTTCTTCCTGGTTCAGTTTTGGAAAGTTATACTTTTCTAAGAATTTGTCCATTTCATCAAAGTTGTCCATTTTATTGGCATAGAGCTGCTGGTAGTAGTCTCTTATGATCCTTTGTATTTCAGTGTTGTCTGTTGTGATCTCTCCATTTTCATTTCTAATTTTGTTAATTTGGTTCTTCTCTCTTTGTTTCTTAATGAATCTTGCTAATGGTTTGTCAATTTTGTTGATTTTTTCAAGAAACCAGCTTTTAGCTTTGTTGATTTTTGCTATGGTCTCTTTAGTTTCTTTTGCATTTATTTCTGCCCTGATTTTTAAGATTTCTTTCCTTCTGCTAACCCTGGGGTTCTTCATTTCTTCCTTCTCTAATTGCTTTAGGTGTAGAGTTAGGTTATTTATTTGGTTTTTTTCTTGTTTCTTGATGTAAGCCTGTAATGCTATGAACCTTCCCCTTAGCACTGCTTTTACAGTGTCCCATAGGTTTTGGGTTGTTGTGTTTTCATTTTCATTCATTTCTATGCATATTTTGATTTCTTTTTTGATTTCTTCTATGATTTGTTGGTTATTCAGAAGCGTGAAGGAAACACAAACCTTAAATGACACAATGGACCAGCTAGACCTAATTGATATCTATAGGACATTTCACCCCAAAACAATCAACTTCACCTTTTTCTCAAGTGCACACGGAACCTTCTCCAGAATAGATCACATCCTGGGCCATAAATCTGGTCTTGGAAAATTAAAAAAAATTGAAATCATTCCAGTCATCTTTTCTGACCACAGTGCAGTAAGATTAGATCTCAATTACAGGAAAAAAATTGTTAAAAATTCAAACATATGGAGGCTATCTAACAACACTTATTGAAGGAACTGCCTTTTCTTCATTGAGTATTCTTGGCTCCTTTATTAAATGTTAGCTGACTTTATTTACCTGGGTTTGTTTCTGGCCTCTGGATTCTGGTCCACTGTGTTTATTTTTAGGTAGTTTTTCTTCTACTTCTGGTAGCCAGGACTGGACACAAACATGCAAAAGTAATGAAAAAATCCAAATTCTAATGGATTTTGTTTCAAAATGTGTGTTTACTATGGTTTTCATCAAAGTGATTGAGAACTTCAGGAAGAAAAGCTCATAAAAATTGTAGAGTATTTAAATATCATGTATACTATGTTGCTTTAATCATGTCTGACTCTGCAACTCTATGGATTGTAGCCCGCCAGGCTCCCATGTCTATAGGATTCTGTAGGCAAGAACACTAGAGTGGGTTGCCATTTCCTCCTTCAGGGGGATCTTCCTGACCTAGGATCGAACCTGCCTCTCTTATTTCTCCTGCATTGAAAGACAGGTTCTTTACCACTAGCGTCACCACATGCTATACAAGTGCACCGGGATTTCTACAGTGGTCCAGTGATTGAGACTTTGCTTTCCAATGCAAGGGATGCAGATTCAGTCCCTGGCCGGGGAGCTAAGATTCCACATGTCTTTTGGTCAAAAAATCAAAGCACAAAACAAGCAATATTGAAACAAATTCAATAAAGACTTTAAGAAATGTTTCACATCAAAAAATCTTTTAAAGAAACCACAAATGTACAAATATTTAGTTTGATATTGCCTTTTGGTTAAGGGCTTCCCAGACAGTTCAGTAGGTAAAGAATCCGCCTGCAATGTAGAAGACCCCAGTTTGATTCCTGGATTGGGAAGATCTGCTGGAGAAGGGATAGGTTACCCATCCAGTATTCTTGGGCTTCCCTTGTGACTCAGCTGGTAAAGAATCTGCCTGCAATGTAGGAGACCTGGGTTTGATCCCTGGTCTGGGAAGATCCCCTGGAGAAGGGAAAGGCTACCCAACTCCAGTATTCTGGCCTAGAGAATTCCATAGACTGTATAGTCCATGAGGTCGCAAAGAGTTGGACATGACTGAGAAACTTTCATTTTTTTCTGTTTTAAAAAGAAATGTATATGGAAGACAAGGAGAAAAAAAAGTGACAATATAGTTTGAGTTATTATATTTGTGGCATAGTGAAACAACATATTCATTATTTTTCTTCCCAGTGAAAAGTGTAATCTATGTCCCTTCCCTTCAAAGTCCACTGTTCTTTTACTTTCATTATATAAATACCATGAAAATGACACAATGTCAATTATTGGCTTAGCCTTTATGAGAATTGACATCTTCTGTGCCCTTATGTTTGGAAGTTGACTATCTTCTTGAAGATAGCAATTGGAGAAGCCTTGGGGTGCCTTGAAGACAAAGAGAGACTCTGGCTGAGAACAGCTTTGCAGTGTCCATCCAATAAAGCAAGTATACAGGAGGAACCTTCTTGCACACTTCACACTAGTTTTGTTACAAGTGAATACAACCAAGATATTCCTCTTTCTAATGCTAAATGGAGGAGAACTGCCCAGTCAAACCCTGACCAATTTCCTGACCTATGACTCTGTGAAGTCAATAAAATGACTGTTGTTTTAAGTGACTGCATTTTGGAGTAATCCAACATGGAGGAACAGATAAAGGAAATGAGAATCAATGTGTTTTACATAATATTACATCAATATATCTTGTAGTTGCTGCATATTTTTACTCATTTAACTTTTCCTTATTGTGGAATTTCTCTTTTTAAGGCAGTTCTGTGAGATTATAAAATGTATCTTTATCAAAATTATTATGACTATTAAAGTATATTTTTCAATAAATTTTAAGACTTCAGGTATCTTTAGGATGTGATTTATCTATTTATAGCCATTGTATTGACAAAACAGGTTTAGAATGATAGCATTTTATAATACATAGTAATGTATTATATAATTTTTTACTCTAAAAGGCCAATTAATCTAATCTCTTTCAAACAGTTTAATCATAAAACCTATTCTTCCCCCCAGTTTTCAGTATTTTGTATTAAAACTGCATTTAGATATTTTCAAGTGAATATAGTTAGGACATAAAGATGTAAGTAGGAAATGGTAGCATGACTACTAGGCTGAAACTGTTACATGAAACTAGTTATCAGACAAAGGGAAAAAAAATGCTTCCAGTAGCTAGTGTTTGAAAAATGGAACAGATGCACAAACAGTTCTATAAAGCAAGAAAATAGAATAGCAAAGAAAAACATGCCAAAGGCAAAAATACTTTAATCAAAATATAAAATATGTAGTTTTATGAAGCAATTTTGTAAAATTACATATTTTAGCTCTTATATTTTGGTAAAATATGTTTCTGTCTCAATTGCAGTAGAGCAAAACCAGCCTAATATCCCTAATCCACCTCTTCATTTACTTTGAAAACAGTCATATTTATAAATACTCCTTAAGACTTGGCTACTTCACTAAATTTTCATTTTTCTGAGCTCCCCAAAACAGGGAAAAGTTTTATTTTTCCTGATTTAGAATGACAGGCACATTTTACCCTGTAGGCGAAAGAAAAAAAAAAAACAGTCAATGTCACTTGTGGGGTAAAGAAAGATTTAAAAAAGAAATAAATGCATTTCCACATTTTCAAAGAATACCTGTTCTTTAAATGTTGCATATGCCTCATGCAAGGCATAAACATCTACAAAAACAAGTCATATCAGCAATAGATGTTAGATATTTACTTTTCCTGAAGGAGATTTTCTGAGTTTTTTATTTATGGTAATTGATGATTAATGTTTATACAATTTCTTGTTATTATTATTATGACTTATTTGATTATAATATGACAAAGCAGTCAATGCTTGTAACAAATTTGTTTACATTCTTTAGGACACCATATCAAAGCCAGAATACACAACATTAATGAAATAAGTACACAGGCTGTTTCTTAGGAATGTCACTTCTCTGGCAGAAATAATGAAATTTATTTTGCTGGCAATCTTTCTAACTTATCACCAGTCTCTTCTTTACTAGTCAGAGTATTCTGATACAATTTAACATTTTGTTGATAAATCATGATAATCCAGAGGAGTTACATGAGCACTACACTCTATTGAGTCTCCAGATATTGTAATTATCAGAATTGATAAATCATCTATTATTATCTAATTATTTTGGGTCAACCTTCATAGTTTAATGTGTTCATTTACCTCACCATTTTAAATCAGTGATGATCATTTTCAAATAATAAAATAAAAAATAATGCATTTGTATAATGTTTCACATCTTACAAAATATTTTATGGAACAGTAAATATTTTCAAAGTAAATAGGTCTTCTATTAAAATCTTTAGTCTCTTTGATATAAGCAACTCAAGATACATTTACAGAGAGCAAATATTGAGGAGAGCAAATATAGAGGAGAGACAGCTGAAAACTCATAAGAAATACCTCTGCACTTAGTAATTCACAATAACACATAAGATTTCTACAAGAGAGATTTCCACAAGGTGTGAGACTGGACAAGTATGAGGAGCCGAATAACAAGTCATTGAACAAATCAGCATGAAAGAACAAATAACTATTCATTCCTCAGCTGTTCCACATATTTATTTACTTCCAATATTATGCAAATACCAGAGTATGATTTTCCATGCCTTGTAGCCCTGAGAGTTTTACAAAATTTGAATAAGACATTATCACTACCCTCAAGGAACTCATTGTTCTGTCAAAGAAATAAGATTAAATGTAATAAAGGTTATACCAGTGGAATGTAAAATACTCACCATAAGCAAAGGAAGGGGTTTTGGAACCTCTTTGGGGTAGTTTTCATAAAACTTCAGAAAGGAATGTTTTAACCTGTGTTATGCAGTTTGAGTAGAAGTTAAGCATGGTAATAAACTGAAGAACAAGCAGCAGAGGCATGAAAACACAAGCCTCTAACTGTCAGGGGAAGCACACTGACTGAAACCGCCCACCCTGGCCAGGCACCATAGTAACCATTCGCATGAGTTGTTTTACCACAGGAGGTCCTGGTAAGGAACACGGAACTAATAAGCCACCACCAACCGGAAGAGTTCGGGAAAGGTCAAAAGGAGACACCACATGTCTGACCACCTCCCAGAATCCTCCTCTCTGGCATCCATCTTGGCTGAACAAGTTGTGCACCACCAGAAAGGACTCTGAGTCAGAATGATTGGCTAAAGACAGCCCAGAAACTAATCCCGTCACCATAAAACCCAAGACTGTGAGCCAAGTGGCAGAGCAGCTCTCCTGGGTTCCCATACCCTCCTGCTCTCCTCCCGGGTGCCCTTTCCCAATAAAATCCCTCGCTTTGTCAGCGCATGTGTCTCCTCGGACAATTCATTTCTGAGTGTTAGACAAGAGCCCAGTTTTGGGTCCTGGAAGGGGTCCCCCTTCCTGCAACATAACTGGGAGAACCTGAAGAATAAGAAAGGGACTAAAGGGGTCTTGAAGATGTGCACAGTGTATAGTATTGAGCTAAGAAGAGAATTAACTAGAGAAAATAAAACCCCATTTCAACAGTCTATAATTTTTGCAGAGTGCTGCAATTCCTTCAGCACTGAGGTTGTTCTGACTCATAAACTCAACTCTAATCTATCTGGCAGTTTAAATCCCAGTAACAGAAAAGGAAATATTCAGTTGTAATTAGCTAATGATGCTGGCTAACCAAATCATCATAATAAGTTCTCCTGACTTGAGTGCATGCTTACTAACCACTATCTTATTAAGCATTCCCTTTACTCATAAAAGAAGCAAATCCCTTAATAAGTATACCCAGTCATTTTTACATTCTGAAAGATCTTTTAAAAAGAAGGCAGGTTGTATACTCTTCTGCAGAAAACACCATCATCATTTCCTGTAGCATTCAGAGTTAAAAACCAAAGTTCTTTTAACAGACCACAGGTTCCTCTACCATCTCTTTTCCATCTGCATTTCCTCCCTGGCCCTTGCTTACTACTCATCATCTCTTCTGTGGTTCTAGTTACACTAACCTCTGATATATGCCTGTTTTAGGCATTTCCCTGAGCTGTTCCCTCTCCCTGAAAAATCCCTATTTAGTCCTGGCCTGACTTTAGCTTTTGTTATGGCATTTCACCACTTGGTGTTATTTCAATTTCTGGCCCTATCATTGTTTTAATTACTAAGAGAGCATTTTAGAATTGGGAATTGGATAAGCTTGCATGCTACCAGCCCTGGCTGTATTGCTTAGCTCATCCTGCTTATTTTCAAGCCTGCATGTGCTGCGCAGGCTGCTACAGACCGTGTGTGCACCTGTGTGAGTCCAGAGAAAGGCTGCTATGTGGTTAGGGCCAGGCGAGTGAAGCTGAGAGACACTCTAGGTTACAATGAACAGAAATTAATCCAAGAATTCATGTGACTGTGACAATTAGTGAAGCAACTTGGGCAGAAGGACTCTCTTGGACCAGGGCAATACAGAGGGATCTATGGTACTGGCTGCAGCTCCAGCATCACTGTCATCACTTGGAAATTTGACAACTGGAAATCCTTCAGCCCCCTCCAAACCTACCCAGTCAGGAATTGAGAGCACAGTTCATCAACCTCTGTTTTACAAGCCCGCACAAGTTAATATTTCAGAACAGTTTACTTAGAAAGAGATTAAGGTTATAACTTCACAGTGAGCCATTCAATATAGGGTAACTCTGTGTTTCTGAAGGATATTAGTACCATTAACTAACATAGAAAATGGCAAATGGGGGTCTTCCCTGGCAGTCCAGTGGTTAAGACCTTGCAATTCCAATGCAAAGAGTATGAGTTCAATCCCTGGCTGGGGAACTAAGACCCCATATGCTGCAAGTGAAGACCACCTCCCAAAAATAAGAGAGAGAGAGAGAGAAGAAAACTGCAAACAGAAAATCAGTTTTCAAAGCAAGAAAATTTGGCTCATACTAATTTCAAGTTTCCCATGGGACTCCCAGATGGAACTGAAATCAGTTTGATTGATTTACTTCTAACTTATCACTTTTCATATATATATATTACATATATATATGACAAAACATATGATTTTAAAACATAACTATGAAAACATGGGTAATCATTAGCTAAATCCATTTCACCTATAACTGCTTTTTTTACCTGTCAAGGTTGTTTTAATTATTGCCACTGAAGACTCTCATTCTAACAAGCAGCACCTGGCCTCAACAACGAGCTGTTTCCCCAGGACTTGGCGTCAGGCTGTGTCTGGTTGCAGCTGAGCGGGTGGCTAGAATGCGACCACTGGCCCTTCAACTGCGCACGTGCTGACATCTGCTCGTGTGGACCTTTTGAACCAGCACAGGCCTGTAGCTCAGTTACTGGGCCTGCGCCTGCGCAGAACAGTGATTACCCACGTTTTTCCACTTTTCTCTGTGCTCCCCACGCCTCCTCACAGAGCCCTGCTTATTTATTCTTTCTCTGTGATACCCTGAACACCTTACTTTCTGCGGCAAGGAATAATTGAGATTTGTTCTCCTGTCTCATGGCTTGGCTGCCTCGCAAATAAACCACCTCTTGGCTGCAAACCTGGACGTAGCCTCATTTTGACTTGCTACTCATTGGGCAGGATGGACCTGGGTCAGTAACAGCTAGTTTAACAAAATACAGTTCAGCTTAAACATGGATACATGATTCAAACTTTGGAGAGGTAAGCAGTTTCATATATTCGTCTGGAGCCAGGCAGGTAAAGAATGAAAGCAAAAATGAAAGGATATTTTAGATATAATTAATGCTCCAACTCAAATGATTTGAGTTAATCAGAAAAAGATGACTCTGCATGAACCTGGCTTATTAAGGTAAAACTTGTAGAGAAGTCAGGGCTCCAGCTGACCATAGAGCACAGAGGCCCTGCTTCCTGACTCATTTATTGAAGCCACCGTGTTAGAAAGGCCCACTGGGTTTGGAACCCTGGGTTGGCTCTAGAAATTGAGACTGGCTTCCAGGATATAAGGGCAGCTTTGAACCAACATCTAGCAAAAATCCAAATCCCTCATATCAAGAAAGAAGTCTGCCAGTCACCTAAATAATCTTGAGCGAAGCTGCTTCTGGTCTCTGGATGAAAATGCAGGCCAGCTGCCATCAGCAGAGGACCCAGGTAGGCTGTGTCCGGGCCAGACTCATAGACAATGTGAGACAATATTATTTTAAGCTGTACTTACATGATAGTTTATTATGCGTCAGTATGAAAGTAATACATGAGCCCCTTCCTGCATATAAGCATAAGCATACATGTTTAAGTACAATCTATAGGTATGTATTTGGAAATAGGAAAAAAAATGTTGATGTGGTCTGTAGTCTTCTTTTTATTCTCTCTCGCTTCTTCCCTTCCCCTCCTTTGTCACCATGGAAGCAGGGAAATCTTACAAAATAGCTCTGGCGGTATTTTAAAGTTTGTTAGGATACTATTTGGCTGAGAGAACCAAAGGAAAAAATAACTCAGATTTGCAGGAAAACTTGTTTTTCTAAGCCTTCATAACACTTAGAAAACCCTTAGGCCAAAACAAATACTTTCTGTTGCCACATAGAAACTCTTAGGAAAGGTGAATACACAACTATTGGGCTGTAGTTCACACCTAATCAGTTCTATATTAGAAGAATAAAAATCTCTCACCAAAGACAAATGGGTGTGAAAGCAGATTGTGGAAAGAAAAACGTATATTCATTTTATACTTTGTGATCCTATTTCATCCTAGAGTCTAAAGGAATGAAAACAAACTATCTTTTAAAATATCATCTTTACAATGTTTGTTTTATCCTGTAAGACTTTTCTCACCTCAAAAATTGTCTTTGGAGAAGGAAAACTTCTTAAACATACCTCGCTGATCTTTCTAACGAAGCAGTAAGTTGGCGTGCAATTATTTAAGAGTTTTACTGCTACTTATGAAAGAAAATTGGCAACCCATGAAAAAAATTACATGTGAAAAAGTAATAAAATTTCCAGAATCTTAAAAATGCCATACACATCCCTGTCACTGATCTATAGTTTACTCTATTAGAGATTATAGTGTAGTCTTAGAGATTAGTGTCTTAGTTTGCTTACCTCCTGGGCATAAACCTGTCTATGCTATTTATTATTCTTTTTCTACTATGCTATTTTTTTTTGTTGTTGTTTTTCTCTTTATCAACTGAATTCTGTCACTCTGCCAGAAACCCACTGTGTAAATATGTCTGTACTTCACAGTTTGGAGATAGTTAAAATTTAACCCACATCCCTTTTCTAGCTTCTGAGCACGTCCATCGGGGTGATTGTTTGTTCTTAAATATTCTGTGATAAAGAACCTTTGTCTGGTTTGGAGACTCAGAGTGATATCAGTTTCTGGTCTAATTAAAGTATCCTGTAACTTATGTGTTGGTTCTAAGATTACATTTTTCTTCCAGAGCTTCAAACAATTCAATCTTTCAAGTGCCACACTATTGCCCTTTATCTACTCAATGGCAGCAAAAATATTCAAGATAGCTGAAACTGAACTCATCATTCTAATCTATTTGTACCAACAATCCAGTTGCCCAGCTCAGAAGCCTGATGCTCATTCTAGGTATCCTACACCTTGTAAACTCCTCAGTCTTCCTTAATTTCATATTCAATCCATCAGTGGCCTGGTCTGTTTGCCATCTGAATAGCTCACACCTTTAGCTTTCTCTCTCATCCCTATTCCCTGCTCGTAATCAGTTCAACCTTGAGAAAAGCATATTTGGCACCTTGCTCTAGGAGAATCCACAGTAACATAAAAGTCACAGCAACAGGTTCAATGTTGTTAGGGATGTTTATAATGTTAAGTATTTATCTTAGAGATATTGTGAGTCTGGAATCAGTATTTCAGTGAGCACACTATTAAAGCAAAAGTGATATACTAATAATTTAGAATTCTAATTGTTAATAAAAAATGCACAAGCTAAAATTCACTGAGCAATTACTGCATTCAATTTAGATGCATTATCTTATTTAATTTTCCCAATAATCTTACCACATCTTATGAAAAGGCAGTATAGCTGTGGATTAGAGCCTAGAGTTTGAAGTCAAACTGGTTGACATTGAGTTGCATTTTTGCTTTAAAATTTGTGTAATCTTAGACAAATTTTTAAATTCTTTGGTGTCTCGGCTTCCTTATATATAAAATGGGGGTGATGATAACTGTAATGTACTTGAAAGGATCTTTCTTGGGACTGGGTATACACTCAATGATTAGAAATTTTTATTACCTTTATTATGTGATTCTTAGAGACTCAGATTTTTTTAAATAACTTGTACAAAGTTGCAGTCATTAAAGCAGTATAAGTTCAACTGAAATATAAGTGCTTACTCAGAATGCAAAATTTTAATCTTACTGCTTTACTGCCTTCCTACTAGTGTGAAGGCTTGGAAACACAATTATCAAACTATATTTTTTTTTCCATTTTCAGTAAAATATATTTTTCAGTTAGTATTTTGTCATATTATTTTTGCCATAAAATTTATGACAGATTCCTAAGAATTACATTCACATTTTAGAAAGCGAAAATAAAATGTTGACTGGCATTTCCCTTTATTGCTTCCACCTGGAAAAAAATGTGAAAATAGTATTTACTTAGCCCTTATCCTGTCCATTAAAATCCCAAATTAGTCATCTGGTAGGAAATGATTTACAGTGGTATATTTAGACATTTACATTTTACAAAGAAATAGTGACATAAAGTATTTAGAATATACTACATAGTCTTCTTTTGACTAAATATTCTGCTCCTATGACTGAGGGATGAATTTAAGGTTTAATAGACTATTTTCTAGCATTTAAATTACAAATAAATGACATCTTGAATTTTCATCTTCATTGATTATTTTACTTTGTGTCTTTATCAGTTCCTAGTGAGGTCATAATGCAAAACAAGACGTGTTGTTTCCTTTAATGTTGGTCATCCTCATGCTGGTATGAAATAATCTGTGAGCTGGGTCAGAGGACCGGGCTGACCTTGCTAATGACACCTGGTGCTGTGTGAGATGGTTTATTGGGGAAACCCAGGGGCAAGGGGTAGAGGAATGGAATCAGCTATTACATTCTCATCTCATAATGCCATGCACTTAAATCAGGCACATGGTGGTGCTGGAGGGCAGGAGACCTTCCACTTCCCTGTCACTCTGCCTTTTGTATATTTGTGAGGAATTAGTAGGGGACAGGCCGTGACCCAGACATTCTGTAATGAAGGAAGGATGTTCATTCCTGGAGTTGCTGCTTACAGAGATTAACATCAGTATATGTTTACTTTTTTTGCCTAGAAAAATTTCTCATATAGTTTAATTTTTTGAAAAAAGGTTTTTTGGTGGATATTTTCTTTTTAAAAAATATTTATTTATTTGGTTGTGTTGGCACATGGCATGTGGGGTCTGCATCATGCCGACCCTCGTTGTGGCACACATAGCCAGATGGTTCCAAACTATTTGTTGAGATAGACACACTCAGTACATGGCACATTTAATTTTGTTCAGTTATTTGGATTTCATGGATCCTATTCCAAGTCTAAGAATGGAATGTTGATTGAATATTGATTAGCAGTCATGGTAATTCTGTTCTCTTTGACAGCGATTGTTTTAGATTTGTCCGTGGTAAACACTCTTGACTAACGTAGAGATGGAGTTGGTGATAGGGAAAATGTTCCTAAGTAGGTATCAAATGGCAACTCATCTCTTTTTTGCTTTGGATAATGTTCTTTGAGGATGAGATACGGGGATCTGCTATAACCCCATAGAGAAGCTCCTCTGGATCCCTCAATTTGTGATCAGTTGAAATATTCCTGAAGCTCTTCTGGTTACAGGCTCTTGCTATGAAACATAAATAAGAGAGAACCTTATCTATGCATATTTCATGTGTGTGTGTGTATTTTTAATGGTATTTTGTCTTTTCCTTGAAAGAAACAGGATTTGCTTAACCACATTGGCCTCTATTTTTCATAATTTCTTGCCATTTTGGTGTGACTTTGTATATATGATTTATATTGCATTTTGTATTTATGCAAATGCATTTGTATATATGCATTTATATTGCATTTTGCAGCTATGACATTTACTGTTATTTCCTTAAATATGACTCATGCTTAGTTTTTGTGAATTCATCCCTCATATTGATGCAGTACCTCTCTGAAGGTGTTTCCTGAGAAGTTCTCTGATACATTACCTATGGTTGCCTGAGAGCATGTTTATTTTCTTGGCATTTTGATGATATTTTAGCTGGCATTAAAATTATATGCTCTAAGTTTTTCTTCGACACCTTTACCCTACTACTCATTATCTTTGTACATCTTGGTTTGCTCCTAAAAATGTGATATTTATATAGTTCTCATTTCTTTGCAAGTGCTTGTAGTTTTTCAGTTTTTGAAAGATTTTTGTGTTTTAAGTCTTTCATTGATATTCATAAATCTCATTTAATTGGGATGGGGACTTTTCTATGGTGTATTTTTGTGTTTGTAATTATGATTGTCACTCAACATTTTAAAACAGTATCTTCTGTTGGAAAAATTATCAATCATTAATTCAAATATAACTCTAATTTACATTTTTCTTTCTATAAATCTCTAAATAAAAATGATATGACTTCCAGTTTCTGGTCTGGTCCAACATTTTAAGAAGCTTCAAGTCCTTACACCCTATCCACATGACCAGAAAAAAAGCTAAACAAGCTGAAAATCAACCGTTGTTCTTAGATTCCTCAGAGAATTGAGCAGACAGGAAAAATTGTTGCCTGAAAAATTGGAAAGACCAAAAGCTGGGTAGAAAAAATTTCAATAATTGTCATACTGCTGGTGACTTAGTGCAGACAAGTGTGAGAGTTAAAATTCCATAGGTGGGGCTAGTCTTAGGGGGCCCCCTATACTTTCATAAGGTTTACATCTGGGAGGACTACCAGGTTACAAGGGTGAAGATTGGGGAAAATTCATATTCTTTTGGCAGGGGGGGAGGGAAAAAGCAGCCATTTAAATGGCATTCAGGGGGCTTCCCTGGCATTCCAATGGTTAAGATGCCACACTTCCACTTCAGGAGTCACAGATTTGATTCCTGCTCAGGGAAATAAGATCCTGAAAGTCATGTAGCAAGGTCAAGTAAATAAATGAAATAAATTACAAGAGAATATATTCTACAACACAAGAAATATAGCCAATAAATAAAATGCATCCAGAGCATTCTCTCCTTTCTACAAGACAACCCTCAACGGCACTGTTATACCAGACCCTAACAAGGAAATGGCAACCCACTCTAGTATTCTTGTCTGGAAAATCCCATGGACAGAGGAGCCTGGTAGGCTACAGTCCATGCAGTGGCAAAGAGTGAGACATGACTGAGCGACTTCACTTTCACTTTCAACTTTTCTTATGGGGGTTTGTTGTCTAACTGTTCTGGGAGGAGGGAAATTGATAACTCTAGTCCGCTTTAGCTTTCCACATGTGGGAAAAGAAAATACTCACCCGCATCACCTGCTTGCTTTCCTATAACACCTAAGGGAGGAAGAAAACAGATAAACTGGGAAACAGTTGTGAAGGTCACAGTCCAGGGCTTAGGCTCACTAAGAAAGACTAAGACTTAATTAAAGGGCTGTAAAGCATATCAGTAGTGGTCCTATATAATAGCAGGAAAATACAACAAACTAACTTTTGTCTCAAACCTTAAGGAGAAATTCCAGGGAAACTCAAAAACAAAAAACAGCCAAAACAGGTACATGAGAGGACGATTTAGTCTCTGACATCTACAATTAGAGCAAACAGTAAATACAGCCTAACTCCTAGCCAGGTAAACACAAAAACCCACAATAAAGACCCATTTACCTCTGTTCTGTTTACCCAATATATTCCAAAATTCAGCAAAAATTACAAGACCTACTAAGACAAAAAAACACAGTTTGAAGACATAAAGCATGCATCAGAACTAGACTCAGATACAGCAGAAATTTGAGAATTATCAGACCAGGAATCTATAATCTATAGTTAAAAACCATAATCAACTTTTTAAGGGCTCTCATGGAAAAAGTGTACAAGATGAAGGAACAAATGGGTAATGTAAGCAGAGAAACGGAAATTCTAAGAGTCAAAAGCAAATGCTAGAAATAAAAATATGCAGTAACGATGTTAAACTAATTTGTGTACTTGAAATTAAATTCTACATAGTCATGGTGTATATTGTTTCTGTTTGGATGAGGATTTTTGCGTCTATGTTCATGAGAGCTATTGGTCTGTAATTTTCCTTTCTTGTAATATATCTCTTATTTTGGAATTAGCGTAATACTGACCTCATGGGACAAGTTAGACTAGGAGTCAGACTGTGTGTACTGTTCTCTCTTGATGCAGTATCAGAGGCTGAGATCTTTATAGAGTTCTCATTTTTGTCTCCTCTGTTGTGTTTATCCAGAGACTATTTCTTAAATAAAATCTGAGCCCTTCAGTTCTTTCACCTGCAACTCCTTACACAGAACCACAGTTGATGTAATGGTGAGGTGGGGCAAGGGAGAAAGTGTCTATAATTCTATGTTTAAGTTTCCATATTTGAGGGAATCTATCTGCTTGAGCTCTACCTTCTCAGCTTCCCCCTGCCACTCACTTCTATGTGAGAAAGGAAGGCTAGTAAAGGATGGAGTTGGAGTTAAATTTCCCTGCCCCCAGGTGGGCCATGCCCAGATAAAATCCAAATTGGTTAGACATTAGTAAACTATTAATAGTTTCCCCTGGGAACAGGACTTTGTTAAGGAGACTAGCCTGCTATAGGACTATTTTCAAATGATCACATTTCTTCTTCCTGTGCCAGAAGCAGAAGGCAATTTTTCCAAATAGTTACTCTGAGAACCTGGTTTTGAACTGCGGGAAGTAAACAGAGGTTTGGGGGGCAGGGGTGTCCTTAAGACGGGGCCCCAGGGAGCTTTAAATCTCTGTCTTAGCCCTCATCAGTTAGTTAATTACTCGTTAATGATTTCTGTCAGTTGCTGGCTCCAGGGGCAGCAGCTTTGGTTCCCAGATACCTTTGATTCTCTGTGTTAACCTACTTTTTCTATTTTTGATGTGGAATTGATAGTTTGACTCCTGACCTCAGTTCTCTGATAGATACAAAAAAGAGCTGTCAATTTCCAGTTTGTTCAGCTTTTTTCTTACTGCAAGGATGAGGATGGCAATTTTCGAGCATTTTACATGTTGTACTAGAAACCAAAAGTCTGTTATTGTTTTTAATTATAGTTGAATTTCTCATGTCTCATGGTCCCTCATGGCTGCAATATTCTCTTGGAGTTATTAAGTAGCTTGGATGGTGAATTCTATTCAGGAGAGATACTTAGATTCCATCATATGTGTGTGTTCAGTTGCTCAGTCATGTCCAACTCTTTGCGACCCCATGGACTGTAGCCTGCCAGGTTCCCCAATCCATGGAATACTGGAGTAGGTTGCTATTTCCTCCTCCAGAGGATCTTCCTGACCCAGGGATCAAACCCATTTCTGCTGTGTCTCCCGCATTGGCAGGCAGATTCTTTACTACCAGCGCCACCTGGGAAGCCTCAGATTTCACCATGCATGACATCTAATGTGTTTAGATGGAGATAAAAAAGCCTCCTGAGAACGGAGAATTTGGTATTAAAGTCTTAGAATTGATAAGGAATATTTGATCCAGAACATTCTGTTTAAGAACTCTCTATTTCAACTCTGTCCTCTGGGAGATAGTGGAAGACAGAGGAGCCTGCAGGTTACAGTGCATGGGGTTGCAAAGAGTTGGACATGACTAAGTGACTGAACAGCAACAATTTCAACTCTATCTAGTTCTCTGGATAAAGAGTGAGAATAGGGGAAAGAAGAATGCTGTAATCATTATCTCTTACATAGTCATCTTGTCTCCTTCCTTGCAAAGTGCTAGCAACATCTTAATATAACTCAGCTGAATTTTTTAAATTTAATTGGAGAATAATTTCTTTACAGTATTGTGTTGGATTTTGCCGTACATCGACATGAATCACCCATGGGTGCACATGTGTCTCCTATCCTGAAACCCCTCCCACCTCTCTCCCCACCCCATCCATCTGGGTTGTGCCAGAGCACCAGCTTGGAGTCCCCTGTTTCATGCATCCAACTTGCACTGTCATCTATTTCACATATGGTAATATACATGTTTCAATGCTCTTCTCTCAAATCATCCCATTCTTACCTTCTCCCACATAGTCCAAAAGTCTGTTCTTTATACCTGTGTCTTTTGCTGCCTCACATATAGGATTGTCTTTACCATTTTTCTAAATTCCATATATATGTGTTAATATACTGTACTGGTGTTTCTATTTCTGACTTACTTCACTCTGTATGATAGGTTCCAGTTTCATCCACCTCATTAGAACTGACTCAAATATGTTCTTTTTTATAGCTGAGTAATATTCCATTGTGTATATGTACCACAACTTCCTTATCCATTGTCTATGGATGGACATCTAGGTTGCTTCCATATCCTGGCTATTGTAAGCAGTGCTGCAATGAACATTGGGGTACCTGTGTCTCTTTCAATTCTGGTTTCCTTGGTGTGTATGCCCAGCAGTGGGATCACTGGGTGATATGGCAGTTCTTTTTCCAGTTTTTTAAGGAATCTCCACTCTGTTCTCCAGAGTGGCTATACCAGTTTACATTCCCACCAGCAGTGTAAGAGGGTTCCCTTTCTCTACACCCTCTCCAGTATTTATTGTTTGTAGAATTTTGATGGCCATTCTGACTGGCATGAGATAATACCTCATGGTGGTTTTGATTTGCATTTCTCTAGTAATGAATGATGTTGAATGATCATCTTTTCATTCGTTTATTAGCCATCTGTATGTCTTCTTTGGAGAAATGTCTGTTTAGTTCTTTGGCTCACTTTTTGATTAGGTTGTTTTCCTAGTATTGAGCTGCATGAGCTGTTTACGTATTTTGGAGATTAATTCTCTGTCAGTTGTCTCTTTTGCTATTATTTATCCCGTTCTGAAGGCTGCCTTTTCACTTTGCTTATAGTTTCCTTCATTGTGCAAAAGCTTTTAAGTTTAATTAGGCCCCATTTGTTTATTTTTGTTTTATTTCCATTACTCTGGGAGGTGGGCCATGGAGGATCTTGCTATGATTTATGTCAGTGTTCTGCTTATGTTTTCCTCTAAGAGTTTTATAGTTTCTGGTCTTACATTTAGATCTTTAATCCATTTTGAGTTTATTTTTGTGTATGGTGTTTGAAAGTGTTCTAGTTTTATTCTTTTATACATGGTTGACCAGTTTCCCAGCACCACTTGTTAAAGAGATGGTCTTTTCTTCATTGTATATTTTTGCCTCTCTGGGCTTTCTATTTTGTTCCACTGATCTATATTTCTGTCTTTATGCCATACCATACTGTCTTGGTGACTGTAACTCAGCTGAATTTGATACCAATTTTTTGTTGTTGTTGCTCTTTCTCAGTAACAACTTAGATGGTCATTATCTAATAGAAGAGAACACCTAAAGATATCTCCTCCAACCTAATTCCTGTTTCCTAGCTAGCAGTTTTCTTCTGTTCCAGGCCTTTTCTTTGGGGTTTATTTTTGAAAATCAGATATATTAACTGACTTCTTGGTTTTCTGACATCACATGGATTAGGATTTGGAAGGGGAATTGGCAGTTACAAGTTACATAACAACAGGCTATATTGTGCATGTCTTCCCATAATTCAGTCTGTTATAGTCAGATGTATATATGTATAGAATATTTATGAACTCTTCATGAGCTCCTTGCCTCCTAAGGTTCTAGGGAAAGTTACTTGAGGAAGGCCCTTTAGTTTGCATCCACTGCACGCCTAGGGTGCATGTGTAGGAGTTGGAAAAGTATCTGTGGTTATTTTGTAGCATATCTCTGAGCTCTCCTGGGCTGTCTGGGAGAGGGTTTAGAGGTCAGCTTGCATCTTTTTTGGCTAGGCTACCCCTCCTTGCTCATGCCTAACTTGCTACCTAAAATATTTATATCCTTTTTATTAATCTTGCCCTTATACAGTGGTTATATTGTGGCTCATATCTCAGCCTATTAACTTTAAAACTTCAAATCCTCTTTTGTAGGGAACATTTATAAAAAATGATGATAGAAACAAATGACAGTCCCTCTCCTCCATCTGCCATCATAGTCACAACAGATTCTTATGAAGTTCTTTTTCTATCACCCATTCTAGACTCTTCTGATGAAGAGGTGACTTGCTTGGTGGGGTGAACCAGATCCTCATTCCTGAGTGGTCTTAGCTCTATATACCTTGCTCATTTGTGTCCCAATGCTGTGCTTGTTAATTTACCATCAGAATTAGAATGGGGAGTTAAAGACTCGCCAAGTGATCTCTTGGGTGCTATATATATTCCCTGATAACTGTTATGTCACAGCAAGTGCACCTCATTCCAATGATCAGGATTAATTCTCCCTGAATGGTGAATGACTTCTCTCCTGACAAATGCTATCTTGAAGCAAGAAAATTGAAATATATGGACAGGGAACAGTCTTCATTTGAGGATGAATGGAACTCCTCCTATAGTATCTGGTGGTAGAATTTCTCTTCTAGGAACTAGAATCTCTGAGCCCAGAATTGAGGGTTTTTAAAGTATAAATTTGCCAAGCAGATTACTGAGTGCTGTTGCAAATGCAAATCATGGGTTGAGTTTCATAGAAATTAGACTCAGAGTTGTTGAGATTTGCATGCATGAACTTAATTGGAAAGTGTTCTTGGCATCAGACTATGGGAAACTTAAAGAAATATGAGGGAAATATTGTCCCTCACATGAGGGACAATGAGGTTGTGGTACAATCACAGTAGATTTTAGTTAATCTCACTGAGACTACTATAATTGTTGAAATAAAGTGGGTTGTAGTGGATTATGTCATGTATTGTCCAGATTTGTCCTGCAGAACTCAGGCTTTAGTTAACCAGCTAATGGGGGTATTAGCAACCAGCAGTCTCAACTAAATCTCTCTCCCTCTTTTCTCAGATAAAGTCACAGTTCAGAAGTCACCCACCTCTTCCTGGGACAGCCTCCAGTTTAAACACTCGTTAATGATGAGGTGTGAAGATATGAGATCCAGAATCATTAGCGAATTAGCTCAGATCTTTGTAACTAAACTTCAGCTCACCATTGCCATCTCCTCAGTTCTACTTTCTTCCTCCTGTCCCCCAGGATATGGGTCCTGAGAGCACCCCCTGTTAAACTTCACTCATGTCTCTATGCATGTCAGATTCATCTTTATGGGGAGACTCTCGTGACACTATTATTTCCTTGGCACACATCTCCACACATATTTCATGAAGCAGGTGGATCTGAACATGAAAGCAGCCTTTGACAATGACTGTTTTTTTTCATGGCTTTCAAATTTTTCATGGATGAAATTGCAAGGTCCCCTAACTTTCTGCTAGTAAAGTACCTTTTTTATTCAGTCTGCACGTGAGATAGGAAAGCAAGATCCTATGTAGATTTTTCACCTCATTCTCTTATTTTTGTCTTCTTATTCTGTACCCTGATTTTCCAGATTCCATTGACATCCATTTTGATGCCTTGGAACTTTTGCTGTAACTTATGTCAACTGTCTCAATGATTTAAAAATATAACTTTCAAAATCTATACCAACTCTTTTCAGGTATTTTTAAATTCATTTTAGGGATATAATCCTGGGAAACTTATGCTGAGTTCTTCCAAACACTAACTACAGGAATTTCCTTTTTTTGCCAAATTTTAAATGTCTACTGAATGTACCTGGCCTTAGAAGTTTCATTTTACAGAGACATGTTCTCATATGAAGTTTGGAGAAGGCAATGGCAACCCACTCCAGTACTCTTGCCTGTAAAATCCCATGGACGGAGGAGCTTGGTAGGCTGCAGTCCATGGGGTCACAAAGAGTCGGACACAACTGAAGCGACTTAGCAGCAGCAGCAGCATGTGAAGTTTAAAGACAACACTAGCAATGGTACTACTTTTGGTACTCTGATCTTAATTCGTGCTTAGAAGCTATGCTAATATTTATATAAAATAGTATCTCTCAATATACATTTATAATCTAAAAATTTGGTACTAACATTTTTCTAGTTTCTGATATTCAGAAAACATTTAATTTTAAAGTCCCTTGTATGTCTACTCACCAGGTAGATCTTTGCAATTGTCTTTCCAAGAGCTTATTCCTTGACGGAGTTCTGTGTGTTTCTATGTGGGGTGAGGGGACTATTTTGAATAACATCTGAACATGAAAAAATATGACAAATAGATATAAAATCTGATACTTCTCTTAGATTCAAAATAACATACAAAGTACAGATATGACAGCATTAATCGGCAGAAAAATGATTGAACAAATTGATTATTTTTCAATTCAGTGTTGCCTGATCATTTTGTGAACTATATTAATTCTCAAGAAAGGAAAAAAAACAGATTTGTCTTAACTGATACTAATTTTGAATACATAGTGTAGAGAATATACTGAATGCTGTGAGTTTTGGTAGATAACAAAAATTTTATTTTTCTTTAAATTTTGTTATTTGAATCCCTTTGTTTATTGTAATCCTGCCTATATAATATTTGAAGAGAATACAAAGATAAACTTTCACACTTCTCTAAAGTCTTTGAACTTTCAAAGTTGAGCATTATGCTGTTTTATTGAAGTTAAACTTCAAATTTTACTCTAAAAAAAAATTTCCATTTATAAAGCAAGAAAAACATGCTAAAGGTGTTTCTTTAAAGTGTTTCATTCTTTAGCCATATCTGAATGTCTTGTATTTTGAGTTTTTTCCCCTTGCATTTGTTGTGATGTATTTTTTCCTAAAAATTTCTCTCTAACATCCTATTCTGTTAAAGTCAAAGAGGCTTTAGTCTACATTTTACTGCTTTATGAGTGACTTTTCAAAGGGAAGATTTTGTTTCCTCTCAGTTTGATCCTTCTTCAATAGTGAAATGTTGCATTTCTGATTCTTCATTCTGTCTTTAAGGAAATCAATCCCACATAATTTACTTTCTAGAAATTACTAATGATGCTGGGAGTACTAATGATGCTGGAAGCATAGAAACTTTTTATCAGTATATTATTTACAATTGATATAATATCAGACTTTGCAAATCTATTCTTTAATGTGCTTTACTTATTTACCTATTATAACAATGAAAGTGAGAGTGAAGTCACTCAGTTGTGTCTATCTCTTTGTGACCCCATGGCCTGTAGCCTGCCAGGGTCCTCCATCCATGGGATTTTCCAGGCAGGAGTACTGGAGTGGGGTGCCATTTCCTTCTCTAGGGCATCTTCCCCACCCAGGGATTGAACCCGGGTCTCCCACATTGCAGGGAGACTCTTTACCATCTGAGCCACCAAGGAATAGAGTGGCAAAAATAAAGTTGAGAAATCAGACCCATGATTAAGATTTTATAATAGACACTCATTTCTTTCTCTGCCCAATATCAAAAGGTTTGTGTCTCTGTTCAAAACTTAAACTTGATAATTATTCAGGAAATACCAAAAGTCTGTCTGTGAAAAGATCTTCCACACTTAGATAATACCACATTGTTCACAGAGCAGAGTTAGCACCATGTATCACCTACCCATCCTTAGAGCAGAGTAAGGGTAAATCAAAAATCCTTTACCCAGATTCACCCTGAGCTTTCCCTTTGGCATAATTTTGATTACTGATTCAGTTTCCTTATTTGTTACTGGCATGTTCATGTTTCCTGTTTTTTCATGATTACGTCTTAGTAAGTGGTTGTAGGTTTCTAGAAATTTATCTAATTCTTTTGGGTTGTCAAATTTGTTGTAATTATTCATGGTAGTCTCTAAGATGCTGTTATTTCTTTTTTATCAGCTGAATGAATTGCAATAACCTATCTTTCATTTGTAATTTCAGTCTTTTTCTCTTGGTCAGTGTAGCTAAAGTCTTGACAATTTTATCATTTTAAAGAACCAACTCAGTCTTGTTGATCTTTTCTATTTTTCTAATCTCTACTTCATTTATTTCTACTGTTAATAATTTCATTATTATTATTAATAATTTCATTCCTTCTGCTAACTTTGGACTCAGTTTGTTCTTTTTCTAGTTCCTTGAGGTATAAGTTAGGTTATCTGAGATTTTAATTCTTTTTTAGTGTAGGCATTTATCTCTGTAAATGTTCCTCTTGCTGTTTTTGCTGTAACCCATACATTTTGGTATCTTATGTTTTCATTTAATCTGTCTTGATTTTTTACTTCCCTTTTGAATTCTTCCATGAGCCATTTATCAGAAATGTAAGTTTATTTTCACAACAGAGGAAACAATATAATGCAAAGATAATTCATGAATGGAATAAAATCTTTGTAAAGCATATATTGGATAAGAAACACCTATAACTCAATATACAAAGAACTTCTACAACTCAGTAGCACCAAAACAAAAACAAACAACCCAAATAAAGGCAAAGTATTTGAGTAGACATTTAACCAAAGAATATATGTACATAGCCAACAGATATATGAAAAGGTGTTTGTCACGACCAATCATCAGATAAACACAAATAAAAATCACTGTGAGATAGAGCCTCATAACAGAATGGCTATTAAAAATGACAGGTGATAATGAAAACGTAAAGAAATTTGCTCTCTCATATGTCATTGGAGGGGCTGTAAAATGGCACAGCCTCTTATGATAAACAGTACACAGTTTTCCTCAAAATTTGTGCAACTGCCACGTGGTCCAGAATCCCCACTGCTGAGTTTATACCGGAAGAATGTAAATTAGAGATCTGGTCTCTCATGTTTACTGCAGCATTATTCACCGGAATTAAGATAAGAAACCAACCCATGTGTCCACCAGCAGATGAATGGCTACAGAAAATGTGCTCTATGTATGTAATGAAATATTATGACGTTTTTAAAGGAAAGAAATCCTACCATTTAGGACATCATAGACAGACCTGGAAGACATTATGCTAGGTGAAATGTCTGTTATAGAAATACAGATACTGCATGATTCTACTTATTTGAACTATCTAAATAGACTCATAGAAAGCAGAATAAAGTGATGATTGGTAAGGGATGAAGGGAGAGGTTATGGAGAGCCTTTTCTCAATAGTTACAAATTGGTGGTTATAAGGATGGATGAATTCTGAAGATCTGTATAATGTCGAGTTTAAACTTAATATGGGGTTGTGCTCTTAAAATCATGATAAGAATATAGATACCATGCCAAGTATTCTTAACACACACACACATGACAAAATATTTTGAAGTTGATGAGTACCTTTATTACCTTGGTGGTGGTGATGGCATTGTGGATGTATGCAATGACCAAACTTATCAAAATGCATATATTAAAAGCATGCAAATTTTGTATATTATGTATACTGCAGAGCTTAAAGAATTCATGGGAAAAGGAAAGGATCCATTTACACTATTTTGGGAATTTTTTAAATGTATGGTGACTAAAAATAAGATGCTATGTACAGTAATTAGTAGTCCTTTACTAATATTACAAAGATTCAAAGTATAGCTAAATTGGACACATATTTAATACGTCCTTTCTCTAGTTTATCCACTTCAGTAATGTATTTTCCAATAATTTTCTAATGGAATTTTAAAAGTTACCAAGTCCAAATATCTTAACTTTAAAGTGCTGTATCTAAACTTTCCATTAAGTAGTTTGCAGATTGTTCTAAAGTCTGAATGATTCATCTAATGGCTAAAAGACCGATGTGGGATTTCTGTTGCTTTGTCATTTGGGGGCCTCTACAGCCCAAGTGTGCTTTGAGTAGATGGCTTCTGCAATCGTTATCTATGCTCTGATAGAGCGCACATGTAAATCAAGTCTGTCTGTTTCCCTTTCACGTTGTGCTTTTAATTCATTGTGATAGATTTTGTCTTTCAAGTCATGCCAGATCTACTGGGATTGATGTGCTTTTCATCTGTCACTCTCTTTACACTGTTTGATTAAATTGGTTCTGCTGCTTTCAGAGGAACAGGCTAAAAAGCCTAAGTGGCCATTTCTAACTCAATTGTGTAATTCAACTTTTTTACTATCCAAATTCTTCTCATTAGCCCGAGTTTTCATACGAAGGAATTGCTATAATTTGTAAAGTTGTCCTCTAACAACCCTTTAAAGGCAAAAATTCAAAATAAGATATCCTAGTTCACATTCACAGTACTTATACGAAGATTCAGAAGTGCATTCTGAGAGAAGATTCTGAATTTCATTATGAACATTTTGAATAAGACTAGGCAAAGAACTGCCTGCCAATGCAGGAAACACAAGTTGGATCCCTTGGTCAGAAAACTTTCCTGGTGAAGGAAATGACAACCCACTCTAGTATTTTGCCAGGAAACCCCCATGGACAGTGAAAAGTTCATGGGGTTGCAAAGAGTCAGACAGGACGGACTTAGTGACTGAACAACAAGAAGATGCCATCCTAAAAATTAAATATGAACGTGCTTTAACAAAAGAAGTTGTCATTATATTAAAATTTTCTCCTGATATGTAAATGAAAAGTATACTGACTTAATAGAATGTTACATCAATGTCATACTTTTTATAAATTAAGCTTAAAAAGTGCTTAGAGTTTATGGCTCCACTTAGTTCAGTTCAGTCACTCAGTCATGTCCAGCTCTTTGCAACCCCATGAATCACAGCACGCCAGGCCTCCCTGTCCATCACCAACTCCCGGAGTTTACTCAAACTCATGTCCATTGTGTCGGTGATGCCATCCAACCATCTCATCCTCTGTTGTCCCCTTCTCCTGCCCTCAATCTTTCCCAGCATCAGGGTCTTTTCAAATGAGTCATTTCTTTGCATCAGGTGGCCAGAAGTATTGGAGTTTCAGCTTCATCATCAGTCCTTCCAGTGAACACCCAGGACTTATCTCCTTTAGGATGGACTGGTTGGATCTCCTTGCAGTCCAAGGGACTCCCAAGAGTCTTCTCCAACACCACAGTTCAAAAGCATCAATTCTTTGGCTCTCAGCTTTCTTTATAGTCCAATTCTCACATCCATACATGACTACTGGAAAAACCATAGCCTTGACTAGATGGACCTTTGTTGACAAAGTAATGTCTCTGCTTTTTAGTATGCTATCTAGGTTGGTCATAACTTTTCTTCCAAGGAGAAAGTGTCTTATAACTTCATGGCTGCAATCACCATCTGCAGTGATTTTGGAGCCCCCAAAAATAAAGTCAGCCACTGTTTCCACTGTTTCCCCATTTATTTGCCATGAAGTGATGGGTCCAGATGCCATGATCTTAGGTTTCTGAATGTTGAGCTTTAAGCCAACTTTTTCACTCCTCATTCACTTTCATCAAGAAGCTCTTTAGTTCCTCTTCATCTTCTGCCATAAGGGTGGTGTCATCTGCATATCTGAGATTATTGATATTTCTCCCAGCAATCTTCATTTCAGCTTGTGCTTATTCCAGCCTGGCATTTCTCATAGCTAAAGTCAAACTCTTACACTTTTTTGTGCTTTACTTCTTTATATATAAGATGAGAGAGCTGAATTTAAAAAAACTTTAAGGTTATTTTTAGCTCTTCAAAAATGTATATTCAGGTTATCATATGCCCCTATGTGTCAGTAGGTGTGCCTACATAACCTCCTGTCTGGATAGGAGGAGATGTGTGTACATCTCCTCCTGTTCAATGGAGTTGAAGTTGAGTTATTTTCACAAAATATTCTACTTCAGAGATTGACATTGCTGTTTCCTTTTTAAATGTTTACATGTGTATTAAATTTAAACTCTAAGGTATCTCGAAATTTTGACAAGACTGGGTTGGAATCCTTGTTCCCAATTCTTCCTTGCTCTGAAGCCTTGAGAGATTGTGTATGTCTATGTGTGTGTATTTGTTTAAGTAATTTCAGTATATCTACACATGAAAATAATTATTCTTACAGAGTTGGTGTAAGTTGCTTAGTGTAGTATATGGAACACAGTAAACTTTCAGTAGATTATAGTTACATTAAAAATCATAAAATTTGATATGTAATCTATAAATTATTTTAATACTAGTTTTCTAGAAATAATATTATGCTATTCTTGTCTTTACAAAACCTGGCTCATGTAGTTTAATTTTTCCTTAAAGATTAAACAATATATCACTAGTTAGGGACACTGTGGAGATTCTGCTGACAGAAAATACTAATATAACTAGTATTATATGTTATATTATAATGTTAGTATAACCTAACATTACTGTTTAGGTAGGATTATTTGAATTATATGTAATATGTTTTATAATGGTCTCAAGTTTAGCAAGAGGGAGTTTTTATGGATTATTTGGTATATTTAATATGTGATTCATTTTCTCGTGTGGAGAAAAGGCTTATTTCTGATTTCTACCTTGAAAACCTAAAGAGACATGCAATTTAACCTTTCTAAAGAAAATTGTAAAGGTGAAGTTGCTGGAATTTTAGCATCCACCTGAATTCCCAGAATTTTTTGGTTCAAAGGACCTATGTACATTTCCAGTCAACTAGATCATTGGTCACAGACACCTGGTATTTCTTGCATCCGTGTCTTAAGTCCTAGGGCCCAATAGTGAGAAACTGAATTCTTAAGGTATTAGCAGGAATAAGTCATCAAGTAGAATATGTATAGACATATATGTCCAGTGATGTACTAGTAATGTTTCACCATTAGTTCTCTCGAAAAAGGTCAGCACTGAGCATGCATGCATGTGTGCTCAGTCAGTCATGTCTGACTCTTTTTGACCTCATGAACTGGGATTGAACCCACATCTCTTGCACTTCCTGAATTGGCAGGGAGATTCTTTACCACTGTACCATCTGGGCTTCTGTGGTGGCCCAGGCACTAAAGAATCTGCTTGCAATGGCAGGAGACCCAGGTTATATCCGAGGTTAGGAAGATCTCCTGGAGAAGGGAAATGGCTACCCACTCCAGTATTCTTGCCTGGGAAATCCCAGGGACAGAGGAGCCTGGAGGGCTATAGTCCATAGGGTCACAAAGAGTTGGACATAAGTGAGTGACTTAGCACATTTAGCAGGAGACCACCGGGGAAGCCCTGTCATATATACACACAGATTTATTATAAATTGTACTTATCAATGGGATATGGACTACCAGTTTCACAAATGACATATAATATTGCTTATTATAAATTCCATGTAGTGCCTTGATTCTCATAAAATACTTTTATTGATTTTTTCCTAACTGATATCTCAGATGGTAAGGAATCCAGCTGCAATGCAGGAGACCTGGGTTCAACCCCTGGGTTGGGAAGATTCCCCCGGAGAAGGGAATGGCAACCCACTTCAGTATTCTTGCCTGGAGAATTCTGTGGACAGAGAAAACGATGGATTACAGTCCATGGTGTCACAAAGAGTTGGACATGACTGAGTGACTAGCACTTTCACTTATATTTGTAGCCTAAAGATGGTTGTAACTGATGAAATAATGTAGCTCCAATGTAAGTGTCGGCTGATCTTTTCATTTACATTAATAAGATGAAAGTGAAACAATGAATGTCAAAATTCACTTTTTCCACAATCACATGAATGGCATATTTTATACATTTTACAGTATTTTAGGAATACTAAAAATAATTATCAATTTTTGAGCTATTCAGAAAGTAATGTCTTTAATATCTATTGTTGTTTTTTAGTCACTAAGTTGTGTCCAATTCTTTTGCAATCCCATATACCAGAGCATGCCAGGCTCCTCTGTCCATAGAATTTCCCAGACAAAAGTACTGAAGGGGGATGCTATTTCCTTCTCCATGGGTTCTTCCCAGCTCAGGGATCAAACCCATATCTCCTGAATCGGCAGGTGGATTCTTTACCACTGAGCCACCACATAGCTCTTTATATGTACTTAAGTTTTATCTACATTAATCTTTTATCCATTACTGTTTTAAATCTAGATAGTTAAAAATAAATCCCTGACCTATATAGTGTTTTCTGGTTTCTGTGGTATAAATACTCCTACCCTGTTGGATCTTACGCTATTAATACCAGGTTGACATCATTGACTGCTCCTTCTTAAAGAGATGTGCCATACCACACCACTATATAATGCTTTTATCAAAGACAGGAGCCATGAATAACTTCAAGAGAATGTAAAATAGTAAAATATAATAAGTAGGAAATATTACATACTTGATATTATTTTAAAAATAATATTTCCATATTTTAATTTAAAACATGTTATTGAATTATAGTTAATTTACAGTTTTGTGTTAATTTCCACTATACAGCAAAGTGACTCAGTTATATATATATATTATATATTCTTTTTCATATTATTTTCCATTATGGCTTATTACAGGGTATTGTATATATTTCCCTGTGCCATGCACTAAGAACTTTTTTATTCATTTTATATATAATGATTTGCATATGCTAATCCCAGACTCCCAAATGATCCCTCCTCCACCCTATTTGTATATTTTGGAAATTAAGCCTTTATTAGATGTACCCTGTACAAATATTTTCTTCCAGTCTGTATGTTGGTTTTGTTGTTGCAGTTGTTTGTTTGTTTAATTTATGATTTCCTTTGCTGTGTAAAAGCTTATACATTTGATTTGGCCCCATTTGTTTACATAAATATTTGCTTCTATTTCTGTTGCCTTGGGAGACTAACCAAAGAAAGCATTTGTATAGTTTCTGTCAGAGAACATTGTGGATGTTCCCTTCTGGCGTTTTATGGTGTCTTGTCTTATTTATATGTATATTATAGTCTTTAACCCATTTTCAGTTTATTTTTCTATGTGATGTGACAGTGTGTTCTAACCTCTTTGATTTACATGTAGTTAGTTACATGTCCAACTTTCCCAACACCACTTGCTGAAGAGATTTTTTTCCCCATTGTATATTTTTTCTCACTTTGTCGAAAATTAATTGTCCATAGATGTGTGGATTTGCTTTTGGGCTCTCTATTCTGTCCCATTGATCAGTCTGCTTAGTACCAGTACTCCATTTTTTTGACCACTGTTGCTTTTCAGCATTGTCTGAAGTCTTAGATTGTTATACCTCCTCTTGTCATTTTTTCCCAAGAATTTCTCTGTGAATTCTTTTATGATTCATATAAATTTTAGATTATTTTAGTTCCATTTAGAAAAAGAAATTGTCATGAGTAATTTAATAGGGATTGCTTTAAATCTATAGATTTCCTTGGGTACTATGGCCATTTCAATAATACTAATTCTTCTAATCCAAGAGCATGGAATATTTTTCCATTTCTTTGAATCATCTTCAGTTTCTTTATTAGTGTTCTGTCATTCTCAGCATATAAGTATTTCATATCCTTGGTGAGGTTTATTCCTAATTATTTTATTTTTTGATGTAATTTTAAAAAGGATTATTTGTTTACATTTCCTTTCTGATATTTCATTGTTAGTCTAAAGAAAAGCAACTGATTTCTATATATTAATCTTGTATCCTGCTACCTTGCTAATTTTGTTTATCAGTTCCAGTAGTTTTTATCTGGAGCCTTTAGGATTTTCTCTTTATAGTACCATATCATCTGCATAGAAGGACAGCTTTACCTTTTCACTAGAATGCATTTTCTTTTCCTTGTCTAGTTGCTGTGACTAGGACTTCCAATACAGTGCTGAAGAGAAGTGCTGAGAGTGGGCATCCTTGTCTTTTTCCAAATTTTAGCAGGAAAGCTTTCAGCTTTTTCACCGTTGAGTATTATATTGGCTGCGGGCTTGTCATAGGAAATTTTTTATTATGTTAGAGATGTAGTTCCCTCTATACCTACTTTCATAAGGAGTTTTAAAATTATGAATGGATGTTGAATTTTATCAAATAATCCTTCTGAATCTATTGAGATGATCAGGGGTTTTTGTCTTTTCTTTTGTCGATGTGATGTATTATGCTGATTGATTTGTGTATGTTGAACCATCCTCATGATACTGGGATGAATCCAACTTCATCGTGATGTACGATATTTTTAAATGTGTTATTGGATTCTGTTTGCTAATATTTTCTTGAGCATGTTTGGATCTACATTCATCAGAGAGATTGGTCTTTAATTTTTTTTATATGGTTTTGGTATCCGAGTGATGGTGTGTCACAGAATAAATTTGGGAGTGTTCCTTCCTCTTCAGTCTTTTGGAAGAATTTGAGAAGGATCAGTACAAGTGATACCATTAAATCAAGTTTGACATTTTGATCATTAGCATAATAACAGGCATACAAATTTCTATACTTAGAAAATATTTGCCCACTTAAAGTTAGTAATTGACATTTTGTAAGAGATCTGAGGAGAAATGGTCTAATCACCCTTGAATTTTAAAAGGGTAGACTTAAAAGAGAGGAAGAAATCAATAAATAACATTGTTATTCAACCTGTAAACCATAAGTGTAATCCATAGAGTTATATAGTTTTTTATTGCCCCAGATATTTTAATTAATTCAGCAGATATATTTTAAATATTGGATATTAAGCATATTTCACATTAAGTGTGATTCTTGTGTAATTACATACAGAATACCCTATAGGAAAGTAACTTCGTTTTTTGTTTATTTCAAGTAAAAAAAATATTGAATGGTTCAGCTCAGTTCATTTCATTTGCTCAATCATGTCCTTCTCTTTGCAACACCATGGACTGCAGTACGTCAGGCCTCCCTGTCCATCACCAACTCCTGGAGTTTACTCAGACTCATGTCCATTGAGTCGGTGATGCCATCCAACCTTTTCATCCTCTGTCATCCCCTTCTCCTCCCATCTTCACTCTTTCCCAGCATCAGGGTCTTTACAAATGAGTCACTTCTTTGCATCAGGTGGCCATAGTATTGGAGTTTCAGCTTCAACGTCAGTCCTTACAATGATTATTCAGGACTGATTTCCTTTAGGATGGACTGGTTGGACCTCCTTGCTTTCCAAGGGGACTCTCAAGAGTCTTCTGCAACACCACAGTTCAAAAGCATCAATTTTTTGGCTCTCAGCTCTCTTTATAGACCAACTCTCACATCCATACATGACTACTAGAAAAACCATAGCCTTGACTAGATGGACCTTTGTTGGCAAAGTAATGTCTCTGCTTTTTAGTATGCTGTCTAGGTTGGTCATAACTTTTCTTCCAAGGAGTAAGTGTCTTATAATTTCATGGCAGCAGTCACCATCTGCAGTGATTTTGGAGCCCCCAAATAATAAAGTCAGCCACTGCTTCCACTGTTTCCCCATCTATTTGCCATGAAGTGATGGGACCAGATGCCATGATCTTAGTTTTCTGAATGTTGAGATTTAAGCCAACTTTTTCACTCTCCTCTTTCACTTTCATCAAGAGGCTCTTTAGCCCTTCTTCACTTTCTATCATAAGGGTGGTATCATCTGCATATCTGAGATTATTGATATTTCTCCCAGCAATCTTGATTCCAGCTGTTGTGTCTTCCAGCCCAGCATTTTTCATGATGTACTCTGCATATAAGTTAAATAAGCAGGGTGACAATATACAGCCTTGATGTACTACTTTCCCTATTTGGAACCAGTCTGTTGTTCCATGTCCAGTTCTAACTGTTGCTTCCTGACCTGCATACAGATTTCTCAGAAGGCAGATAAGGTGGTCTGGTAGTCCCATCTTTTTAAGAAATTTCAACATGTTGTTGTGATCCACCAGTCAAAGGCTTTGGTATAGTCAATAAAGCAGAAGTAGATGTTTTTCTGGAAATCTCTTGCTTTTTCGATGATCCAACGGATGTTGGCAATTTGATCTCTGGTTCCTCTGCCTTTTCTAAAACCAGCTTGAACATCTGGAAGTCCATGGTTCATGTATTGTTGAAGACTGGCTTGGAGAATTTTGAGCATTACTTTACTAGCGTGTAAGATGAGTGCAATTGTGCAGTAGTTTGAGCATTCTTTGGCATTGCCTTTCTTTGGGATTGGAATGAAAACTGACCTTTTCCAGTCCTATTGAATGTTTGAAATGTCTTAAGGATCTTTCTAAACTGTTACAATTAACTTGTTTAAAATAAACTAAATTGACTTATTATTTATCCCTTATTGCTTGATGGGTATAAATGCTAAGTCGGAAAAAGATTATATAGATCATCTGTATTCAAGCATGATTGAAGAAGCAGTTTTCACAAGGAAAATGTATTCCTTTTACACTGTAAATTTATTAGTCCTACTTAATTTGGACACATGTCTTTTCTTAGCTTTCCTCTGACCATCCTAGTTGACTTTAAAGCTTAATAAATACTAACTGCTTAGATGATCATTATCTCTGTATGTCTAAGAAAAAGAAAAACCTTTTAAGGAAATGTAAATGAATGAAAAGAAGACTCCATTTACAAACACCACATAACTACATAAAGGTATGGCTTCCATGTGTAGCTTAATCAACTCAAGGAAATGTGCTTCTCTAATATTCTGATAAAAACTGACAATCAGTCAGTGTTTGTTATTTCTGGTTATATATCTTTACAAAATAGCTTTTGGAACAATAATTCTGCCTAGAGAAGTCTCAATAAAACAAAATCACATCAAGAGTTAACAATATGTGTATTTTATAATTCTATTTTTTTTAATTTTAATTTAATTTTTTAATACCAAAAGCATTTTGTATTGGGGTATAGTCAATTAATAATGTTGTCATAGTTTCAGGTGAACAGCAAAGGGACTCAGCCGTACACATACATCTATCCATTCTCCTCCAAAACCCCTTCCCATCCTGGCTGGCACATAACACTGGGCAGAGTTCCATGTTCTATACAATAGGTTTTTGTTGGTTATCCATTTTGAATATAGCAGTGTATATATGACCTTCCCAAACTCCCAAAGTATCCATTCACCTTGGAACTATGAGTTGTTTTTCTAAGTCTGTGAACTCTCTGTAAATTCATTTGAATTATTTCTTTCTCAAGCCTCAGGTACATTTTTGATGCATCAGATAGAAAATGGATATTTCTTAAATGAGAATTTTTGTACAAATAAACACATATCATGTGGGGAATTGTGATTATGGAGGTTCTATGTATATAAAACTATAAAATTATAATATGATTTAGATAGAACTATTTATATTGATTTATATTGGCTGGATGGCATCACTGACTTGATGGGCATGGGTTTGGGTAGACTCCGGGAGTTAGTGATGTACAGGGAGGCCTGGTGTGTCGCGATCATGGGGTCACAAAGAGTCAGACACGACTGAGCGACTGAACTGAACTGAATATAGTTATATGTAGAAATGATAATGTTTTAGATGTATTTTTTATCATGTTTAAATATTTTGTATTCCAGATATAATTTCTTTATCACTATATTTTGAAATTATATCAATTAAAAACAAAGAATATTTTAATATGACAAACTAGTATTATAACTCTGGGGCATTTTAAACATTTGTTATATAATTAGTATAATGTAGAAAATGGCAAGAAATAAGAATTATCAGTTATATAAACAATATTTAATTATTTTGTTAAAAACCTTGAAACTGATATGAAGACTAAGACCTATAACTTGAAATACAGAGTCTGCAATAAAAATTTAAGCTGATTATATTTTACAATGTTTACCAGTTGATATAAATGCATTGCTGTATTTTTCTGTTTTCTTACTGAGGCTTTTGAAATATTAATATAACAAATTATGAGTGGAATCCCATAAAAGACATGCAAACAAACCATCTGTTGTTTTTTAATCCTAAATTGTGTCCAATTCTTTGCTACCTCATGAACTGTATAGCACATCTGGCTTCCCTGTCTTTCACTATCTCCCAGAGTTTGCTCAAACTCATGTGCATTGAGTCAGTGATGCCATCCAGCCATCTCATCCTCTGTTCCCCCTTTCCCTCCTGCCTTCAATATTTCCCAGCATCAGGGTCTTTTCCAGTAAGTCAGCTCTTTTCATCAGGTGGCCAAAGCATTGAAGCTTCAGCTTCAGCATCAGACCTTCCAATGAATATTCATGATTGATTTCCTTTAGGATGATTTCCCATAGTTTACTGATATTTTTCTTAGACTTTTTCTTAAATAGGCTTCTTGTCAATTCTAATGGTTAGAGATTATATCACATACATATTATATGTAATACATATACATATGTCACACATAAAGTGAGAAGCCTTGAGGCATTGGACGATGCAATGATGTAGGCCAGGTAGTTCTCATCTCTTATTACGTGTATAGTCCAGTGACCTGGTGTGGCACTCACCTAGAGAAAGACATCCTGGAATGCGAAGTTAAGTGGGCCTTAGGAAGCCTTACTGTTAACAAAGCTAGTGACGTAATTTCAGCTGAGCTATGTAAAAACAAAAAAACACTCAATATGTCAGCAAGTTGGGAAAACTTAGCAATGGCCACAGGACTGGAAATGATCAGTTTCATTCCAATCCAAAGAAGGGTGATGCTAAAGAATGTTCAAACTACTGCACAGTTGCACTCAATGCATAGGCTAGCAAAGTTGCGTTCAAAATCTTTCAAGCTAGGCTTCAGCAGTATGTGAACCGAGAACTTCAAGATGTATAATCTGGGTTTTGAGGAAACAGAGGAACCAGAGATCAAATTGCCAACATTCATTGCAACATGGAAAAAGCAATGGAGTTCCAGAAAAACATGTACTTTTGCTTTCTTGACTATGATAAAGCCTTTGACTATGTGGATCATAACAAACTGAAAAATTCTTAAGATTAGGAGTAGTAGACCACCTTACCTGTCTCCTGAAAACCTGTATGTGAGTCGAAAAACAAAAATTAGAGAAATATCAACAACCTCAGATATACAGATGATACCACTCTAATGGCAGAAAGTTAAGAGAGACTAAAGAAGAGACTTTTAATGAAGGTGAAAGAGAAGAGTGAAAAGGCTGGCTTGAAACTCAGCATTAAAAGCATCGTGGTATTTGGTCCTATCACTTCATGGCAAGTAGGAGGAGAAAAAGTGGAAGCAGTGAAAGATTTTATTTTTCTGGGCTTCAAAATCACTGTGGATGATTTCTGCAACCATGAAATTAAAAGACAGCTGCTCCTTGGAAGGAAAGCTATGACAAACCTAGACAGCATATTAAAAAGCAAACACATCATTTTGCCAACAAAGGTCCATATACTTAAAGCTATGGTTTTTCCAGTAGTGATGTACAGATGTGAGAGCTGGATCATGAAGAAGGCTGAGCCCTAAAAGAATTGATGCTTTCAAATTGTGGTGCTGGAGAAGACTTTTGATAGACCATTAGACTGCAAGGAGATGAAACCAGTCAATCCTGAAGGAAATCAACCCTGAATATTCACTGGAAGGACTGAACTAAAGCTGAAGCTCCAATACTTTGGCCACCTGACATGAAGAGCTAACTCATGGGAAAAGACTCTGATGCTGGAAAAGATTGAAGGCAAAATGAGAAGGGGGTGACAGACGATGAGATGGTTTAGATAGCATGACTAACTGAATGGACATGAGTTTGAGCAAACTTCAGGAGATAGTGGAGGACAAAGGGTCCTGGTGTGCTGCAGTCCATGGGTCACAAAAATCAGATGTAGCAACTGAACAAAAACAAAATGGGGAAATTGAGTAAATTCTTGTATACACAGTTATTTATACCAATTCAAGCCCCTTAAGTATAAGGTCTTATAATGTTATAATCATTTTAAGAATAAAAATCAATCATGTATATAAATAATCTGTCATAATACTTGCTTTATGACTCTCCTTAAATGCATTTTCTTTTTCTCTTCATCTGCCTCTTAGATTACAGATACATTCACATAGATAAAATTGTAAAATAAGAAATAATTAAGTTCTTTAATCTTAAAATACTTTGATAACAGTAAAGTTCAATGATAAATTATAATATAAATATGTGTATGATAAATTATAAATATATGTGTGTATATATATATGTACATATATATGATTTATATAATTATAAAGCTAAGCCAGTTGGCCAGGGATAAAATACTAGTTCCTCCAGTTCTCAAGTGTGTGGCATTGAACAATTCCTTTAAATATTTTCTATCGCCATTTCCTCATCTTAAAACTAGTATGATAGTTCTTTCCTTAGTTGCTAATTACTTCCAAAATTAACAGGTAAATATTAAGCTTTCAGTAAATGTTTGCTCTTGTTATCAGGTAGACTTCTCTTGCAGAGGTGGGAAAAATCAGTTCACATTCTACACTGTAGACATGACTTTCTTGAGGGTGGTGAATGAGACTCTTTTCCCATAAACCTTAAAAGACTTTGTTGAATTACCTACTTTATAAATAAAGCAGCAAATAGTAAGTGACTTCCGTGGGCGTATATCTTTGAGGAAACGTTTTGTCTCAGAGAAGGAGAAGTTCTGCATCAAAACAAATGTTTTATCATAGTACAAAATATGAAGGAAATAATCCAGTTTTAAAGTGCCACCATATACCACACACCTATACTTGTCTAGTCTCCCTAAACATGAATGCAAGTGACATGCTCTTAGATTAAACCAAAGGGCACATGCCAGCAACTTAGTGAATCATCACTTATTTCATGAAGGGTAGGGTGAGTTTACTTTTTATTGTTTGTGACTTTATATTGTTTGGTCAACAATAATCCAGCATGATTGAGAATAGATTAAAAGTGTAGAGAACATTTCAAAGTGGAACATACCTTGAGAAACTTTTTCATAGACAGAAACATCCAAGATACTGAGAAAAGCTGGAAAAGGGTCAATGGGAAATATTATGGTAGATAATATTGCATAAAATGGCAAATTTAAGAACTGAAACTGAACAGTAATTCCCTTAGAATTAAGTACAGACTCTGCTAATTAGTTACTTCCCTGATTATATAATATAAATTAAATGCCTATAATAAAAAACATATAGCAATTATTTTAATCTATTTAAATTTGCCAAAGTTTCATTCATGGGTATTCTCCATTTTAGAGCACACAGTTATTTTCAGTTGCAATGCAACTGAAATGCAATTAAGTGCAATACTTGTGTAAAATATGTGTATTTGTACTTTATGGTGGTGGCCCTAGAGAACATTTCCCACTTTAAAGAAATCAGCTACAAAGCAAGCCCTGTCAATTATTTGCATGCAGTTTTCACAGATTTCACAGGAAAATATGGACATGGCGTATTTGTATAAATATTTTGATATATACATTTGGACAACTAAATATTTTGTAAAACACTGTGTGCAAAAAGCTCACTGTTCATTAGGCAGATTTGTCCCCTGTGCTGCTGATTCCCGTCTTCACCCTAAAGATGAGCAAATGGACTAATTCAGTGTTCCATCAATTGATATATACAGGTTTAAATGATCATGAATGCTGCCTCCCATCCATCATGTTATTGTATCACCATGAAATTCCTCAGTTGATACATAAACATGAGTGCCTCACCTTACTGATATAACACGCACATGTACACACCTGGAAATGCAGGTATAAATCCTGCAAATATTTTTCTGCAGGACCTTTTAAGCTTCCATTTCAAAACTACCTTTAGCACCTGTTATTTCAAAATATGCTAACATTAAAAATTTTTGTTGGGTATAGAACACAGTTTGATTTTTTTCTTACAGTTATTAATCTCCTGATAGTTTAACTCCAAATTTCAAATGTTTGAAGAAATCTTGCTTTATACTGTCATCAGTTTTCCTTTTGTATGGAAATACATAGGTTTTATTTCGAAGAGCAATGATTACAAAGTAGTTGGAAACATTGCATAATGTGTATTATTAAGCCTTCATTTAAATCACTTTTCAGAGGCATTGAACTCTCTTCTCTCTGATCATCACCTCCAGAAGCTATGCAAGGGCAAGTAGGGAAGGTTATCTGAAGAGATCTGTGTTGATTATAATTGCATGGAGGGAATGTACCCTTTCAAATTCCTCCCTTACTTTATTTTCCAAAGTACAGGATGGTGCTGACAGACCTCACAGCATGGTATCAGTTTTCCCTGGGTCAAAGAATAGTCCTGTGGTACACAAAATGTAATTATGTTCAGCAGGATAACAGATAATTGGGATTGGCATAGAGATATATTTTTATCAGGTCCTCTGCTGTATACAGTCTTATTATTTGTTCCTGAGATGTGGGAGAAGTCATAATAACAATTTCTTTATAGCAATCAAAAGAGCTATCAATAAAGTGTTCCTGTGATCCCACTGTATCAGGTGAGCAAGAACATACAGAAATGAAATATAGGATTCTAGTTCTCTGTCGCAACTAAGAATGTACCTCATAGGGCTCATCCAGGCTCTTGACAAAAATGTTTTTCTCTAAGGGAAACTGAAAAAGTAATTGAAGACATACTGGCAGAGAATCCTCTGGTTTCTGTTTTTGCATGTAAAGATCTTTTACATTATCACTCTGTACTGATCATAAGAAATGACTGGAAAGACTAAAAATTAGTGACTGACTTTGCTTGGACCTGTTAGAGAACAGAAGTTATAGAGAAAACCGTAATCCCAGCCTTTGAAAAACCATGCAAATCAGTCTCTTCCCTCCCCCCACCCTCCTGTCCCACTTCCCCTTTCTCTCACTGCTTCCTCTCTCTCAGATGTAGATATGGAGAGATAAGAACAGTTGCCAAGTCACCATTATAATTAATTTCCTGTTTGTATTTTTTTTAACCAGTTTTTTTCTAGAAAGTGATTGGTGTTGAGCAAATAAAGTATTTCATTAATTTAAAAGTATATTTTTATATAGCAAAACCTTTATTTGGATTTTAAATGTACTTTGCACTCTGTTATAGTCTGCCAAGATGAATTAGGCATAGTGCCTTTCATGAAAAAACTATACCATCATATTTTTAGCACATTGGTATGGAATAGAAATATTTCACATTCTAAACACATCATGTAATCTGTTTCATTTGCAATAATATGATTTGCTGCTGCATCTATTTTACTCACATTATTACATCCAAAATTGGAGTCACAAAATTTGTACATAAAGCTTAACAGATGGAGTTCTTAAATTTTATCCAGCAAACAATAATCTACCACGAGTGCTTAAGAGTCCTATTCTAACACATTGAACAGATGCAATTTCAGTTTCAGCACATCTATTCCTAAATGAAAGAGCCCTTTTGAATTTGATATTTTGTTCATTTTTGAAATTAAGAATATGATAGTCTGAAAATAGTTGTCAGTCCTTTAAAATAAAAAGAATATATTATGCTGTTCCAAAATTTATACAATACATATTTACTGTTACATAGAAATTTTAAATGGATAAAGGAGTTACTTAAAAGTTTGCTGCAAAATTTTAGAACCAATGGTTTAGTGCTTTACATTAGCGCTTTTCCAAATGAAAAATAATTTAGGTTGACTTGACAAATTAATCATCTTTGTGTTAAATGTTTACATCTAAAACTAAAAAACATAATTTGCATTACCATTCAGTGCCTCTGGATGTTATAATTGTATCTGTATATCTATTTCAAATTTTATGAATATATCTTCTACCTAATAACATCCTTGTACCAGTTGGCTTATTTTAAGATAGCATAATTATCACAAAGGAAAAAAATAAAAACCTAATAGTGCCAGTAGTCATTTTGAATCACTACAACTGTGAATAAATTAATTTTTTTTTCCTTACACATACAATGTATTCAGGAAAGCTGGGATTTTAGTTCATTAGCATTCAATAAACCACATGTGCCGTATATAGACCTGGTTTTCTCATAATCAATTTTCAGTCTTCTAGGACAGATTATCCTTAGGTATTGAAAATAAAATGCATATATCTTTCAATCTTTATTCAAAACAGGAATTTGACACATTAGAAAAGAATAAAAGAGTATTGTGAAACTGCTGCTGCTAAGTCGCTTCAGTCGTGTCCAACTCTGTGGACCCCATAGAAGGCAGCCCACCAGGCTCCCCTGTCCCTGGGATTCTCCAGGCAAGAGCACTGGAGTGGGGTGCCACTGCCTTCTCCATTGTGAAAGTAGACAGTACAAAGTAGGTTAAATTACATATTTAACATTAGAATAAAATAATACAGACAATTATTTACTATAGATATTTGAAGTTTTTTTAAAATTCAGACCAGGGCAGAAAATTACCTTCAAAAGTTGAGAATGAATTATTCTGATGATTCTTCTTTATCAACTATTCCTTAATAGGTCCTATTTACCTAGGTAACACCTCTCCTATTTTCCCTTTCTTGCCAAATGCAAACTGAGTGACAGAATGATGAAAATACCTAGCCAGTAATTTTTTTTGTTTGTTTTTTGCCCAGCTTCTTTGACAGTGGTTACCAGAATCAATCACTGGTCAATTTTAAGATAAACAGAGTGTCTCTGTAGCTTATAGGAAGAAATAGAGAGTCAACAATATCAAATAAGTAGGAGAAATGTAGCTTACAGCCAAGAGCAACAAAAGAAGGCATGAGTAGGTATTTTCTCCTGTCACCTTTCTCTCTGTTAAATTGAGTCCTAGAGAAGAAAAAACATACCATTGTACTTTGGTAGGAAAAAGCTCCTATATATTTAGTTTAGAAGACAAATTGTATGTGAGTGTATGTGATGTATATATACAGAGTATATGTGCGTATACTTGTTTGTTCTTAAACTGCTTCATCATCTGTTTTTCCCTGTCTTTCGTTATGAATGAATTGACATTTTAAAGGTCACAAGGACCACAATTACTGGCATGCCTGCTGATTCAAAGTAGAAAAAAAATCCCAAAACTAAGATTGATAATTCTGTGGTGGCTGAAGACATTTATTTTATTGACTCCTCTCTAATAGGCTAGTAAGAAAGAATATGTTATTTGGTCTGCTTGAAACAAACTCCTTCTATGTATTTTATGAATAGCTTCCAAATGATCAACAAAACATGACATCCCAATTATTTTATGTTTTGTTTACCATAATGAAATGCCATAGGTAGACATAAAAAGCAATCTTTCAGTGTATAAAATATGCCAACAATAATTGTCTATGGCAGTGGATATTTATGTAGATGCTATTTTAAAAATCCACTGCAACTCTTCATTTTCTGTAACTTAAGTTTTTCTTTCTCTACTTGCATTCGGCTTCCATCATCAGGCACCTAGTTTGATTACAGAAACTATGAAGATAAGTATAGATCTTTTCTTCCCAAAATATGCATGGGCATGTACCTGGATAAATGGTGCATGTAATTTCAAAGGCTTTATGAAACCTCTGAAAATCATATGTGGATCCTGGTCCTCCAACAAGAAATGGAGGCTATTTTCAAAACTACTATCAGATCTAGCTCAGAAACAGATCTGTTGTTTTCTATCCTTTTTAATGATTACTCTTAAGTAGAGAAAATTCCACTAGTTAATGATGAATAATATGCATATGCATTTTATCAGTCATAGTGATCAGCTAATTTATCTATTGACTTACCAGAAATGTGATCTTTTGAATGGCATTTGTATAACTTCCTTTAAAATTGTATTTCAGTTACTATGTATTGTCTCCATTGGGAAATGTAGATATCCTCCCACAGACATATCATTGGATTTTACATTTGTAAACCAGTGATCAGTAGAATTGGAATGACTTAGACACCTTTAGGAGCAAACAAAAGAGGAACCACCTTTACTATTGTCGTTTGCTTTTGTGCTGACTTGGAAACAGTCAAACGAGTGATGTTCTCTGAGTGAGTGAGTTAGTGAAAGTTGCTCAGTCATGTCCACTCTTTGTGACCCTATGGTCTACACAGTCCATGGAATTTTCCAGGCCAATCAGGCATAAATGCAATTGCTTTATGATGTAATAAGTTACATATTCTCCATTATATCACCTTAATTTTTTCCCCTCACATTTGTATTAGTTAGCTTCATCTACCCTATAACAGTTCCTTTTATAATATGTCCTATTCTGTTTTAAGAAGAAACAAATATAAGGTGGACAAATATGTTCAACATTACAAAAAAAGCAAGAAAAACAGGTTTTGGATTTTAAAAGATGCATGAGTTCAGAGTATGTCGACATGATTGGCAGATATCAAAATGTTCCTTCACATATATGATTGAAAAGTAATAAAGGAAATAATTCAGCTGTCTGTGAGTTTGCCTTACGTCTGTAATCAAAGTGTCGCTGTTCAAAGCTCAACATGACAGCTTCCTAATTTTCATGGCTTATTTAATTTTTTAAAGTTGCCAAACCCTCAAGGGCTAAATTCCAATGATTTGCTCATTATTAGAGAAGTTGAAATTGAAGAACAATGAGCATAAAAATATCATAAAAAATAAGGAAATGAACAATAGTAAAAATGGAAGGGTGCATTTCACATAATGTTATTTGAATTAAGCATAACTATGACAAAATTTCCAGTTAACTTTTGGGTAATATTGAATTCATAAACCTTGAAACATTATTCAAACTGGCATTTAGTTATGTGCATTTACTGAGCACTTGGCTTTATGTTAGGCAGTGATTCTGTATAAATCACATTAAAGCATAGGTAGATATTTTTATTTCCAATATTCATGTTCATATATTATTAATGTATTTAAAATATAAACTTTTATGACTTTATTTTAGCCCAATCCATGCATTAATTTGAGAGAAAATATAATTCTTTTCAGTTTTTTAATGTTCACAGGGTTTTTTTATATGCATCATCAAACATACACTCCTTTAGCTTTTCTTTTTTTGATCAGACATCCCACAGTATTATTCTTTGACTTACACTTTTTAAAATTTGTATAGGTAAATACAGTTTTTCTTTAGTTCCTTTAATATTTCACTTTGTTTCACTTTACTTTTTTTTCCGTCTTGACATTTTAATTCATTTTTCAGTGTTGTGTTTTTAATGTATACTTAAAGATTGTTATACATAGCCCCCTAAATTAATATGTCGTTTGTATATCAGTGATCTTGAAATCTGTTATCATAAGTAGATAAAAATATTTAATAAATTCCTTAAATTCATTGATTTCCTGAAAGGCATGATTTTTTTCCATATGTGTTTTTTAATGTGCAACTTAGTACTGCTGTGAAACAGGAAAAATGAATAAACTATAAGTATCACTGACTCAATGGACATGAGTTTGAGTAAACTCCGGGAGTTGGTGATGGACAGGGAGGCCTGGTGTGGTGCAGTCCATGAGGTCGCAGAGTTGGACACAACTGAGCAACTGAACTTAATATACATAGAAATGAATGACTGACTTGTCCAATGTAATGTGTAATCAAAAGGCAAGTAATAGAAGAGTCCATAGAATACCACTGAATATTTGGTATCTGATTATTTAGTAATACTCCTCTATGCCTATATGAACAGACTCAAAATTACAATGACATAAACTACATGTATAGAAAATTTTCTCTCACTATTAGTGTGGAGAGAGAAGTTGCACCTTAAAGTCATACTTCTAGGTTGTTATGCAACCATAACCTATCATCTGTTGTCTCTTCATCCAGAAAAAGCAAAAGAGGATGGGGAACAAACAGTTTTCTCTTTAGCAGTGCTGTAAGTCACACACACAAATTCAGGCACACTTCATTGGCTAGAAGCTAGTTTCACCGGTCACTATTATAGTAGCTGGGAGCGAGAGTCACAAACATCATCTCTCTTGATCTAGATCTGTTTGTCCTACGTAAGGTGTTATCTGTGTACCTGTGGTGGTAAGGGGTTATTTCTCAAAGAAATAGAAATTTCTGTCACATCATTTAGAAAACATTAAAATTCAGAACTGATTAATATATTACTTAAGGTTTTATATGTATATGAAAAAAAATGAGTAACATTATATAACAAAAAAATTAGAGCTATTACAGTTTTTATTTACTTATGATTTATAGCTGATATTTATCTACATAATTCTGAATACAAAAAATATAAATAGTATACTTAAAATACGAACCTCCTAAATTTTTTGCATCTCCCCAGTCATGTTTTAGGGGCAATTTATGTTTTCATATGCAAATTTGCACATGGATATACAACCTGTCTTAAGCTGTTACCTTATTTTACTTGATATATTTTAGATATTTATAAAAGAATATGAAGTTTTTCCATAGTTTTCACAGCTGCTTTATATTTATTGTTTAGGCTTTGTATGTTATTTTTTTCTCTAAGCATCAGTTATGACTTCTGTTTAATGAGGACAAAAATACTATCCACTTAATAAATCCATACAGATATGCTAGGTTTTTACAGTGAACTCAACGTCTAGTTGTTGGTAAAACATCCCATATATGTTAGTTATTGCTTTTAATAGTGTTAATATTAATAGCATTATGGTATTAATAGTATTTATAGTAGTATTATAGTAATATAGTCTATATATATAATATAGTAATATAGTACTATAGCAATATAGTATTATGGTATTATTAATAGTATTGCAAAGTGTTTAGATTTTTTAGAAACAGTGAGCTTCCTGAGTGGCATGAGTGGTAAAGAACCAGCCTGCCAATGCAGGAGACCTAAGAGACACAGGTTCAATCTCTGGGTCAGGAAGATCCCCTGCAGGAGAGGGCATGGCAACCCACTTCAGTGTTCTTGCCTGGAGAATCCCACTGACATAGGAGTCTGGCAGGCTACTGTCCATAGGGTGGCGAAGAGTCGAACAGGATTGAATCAACCTAGCAGCAACAACAATACAGCATTTTTTAAATGATGGTACATTTTTATGCATATTTCCATCATACACTGATAGGTTATGGTATAGTGAAGATAACTTTATATGCACAGAGAAACCAAAAACCTTGTGACCTGCTTTACCATGATACTAGCTTTATTGAGATGATCTGGAAGCAAACCCTCAATATCTCTGAGGTATGCTTGTATTTTACTGTTGCAATAAGCAATATTTCCTTATTTTTGTGCCTAAATAATATTTGTATATGTGTATATATATATGTACACACATGTATATGTATATGTATGCATATATCCATATACATGTAAGTATATATATACACACACGTATGTACATATGAAAATTTCCTTATCCCATCATCCGTTGCTAGACACTTTGTAGACACTTTGGTTATGTCTGTATTTTGACTATTGTGAATAATGCTGTGATTAACATGGGGTTGCAAATATCTCTTTGAGTTAGTGTTTTTGTTCTCTTTGGACAGATACCCAAAATAGAATTTCTGGATCATGCAGTAGTTCTATGTTTAATTTTTTGAGGAAAGTCCATATTGTTTTCCATAGTGGTTATACCAATATACATCGCAAACTGACAGTGTACAACAGTTCTCTTTTTCTCTACATTCTAGTCAGCAATTGTTATTTCCCATTTTTGGTAATAACTACTGTAATAGGTGTAAGGTGATAGTTCCTTGTGGTTTTAAATTTTCATTTCCCTGATATTAGTAATGTTGAGCACCTTTTTATGGATGTTGGCCATCTACATATCATCTTTGGAAAAATATTCATTTGTTGCCATTTAATTTTATTGATGTTTCTTTTTCTGTGCAGAAGATTAGTGTGATGAAGCTCCATTTGTGTATTTGCCCTTTTGTTGCCTTTGCTTTTAATTTCATATCCAAAAAACCATCACCAAGACCAAAGTCAAGGAGCTTATGGCTTTTTATAGTTTCAGTTCTTTTTTTCAAGTCTTTGATTCATTTTGAGTTAGATATTGTATATGATATTTGATACAACGTCACTCTTTTGCATGTGCCTGTCCAGTTGTTTTTTTCAGAACCATTTATTGAAGAGACTCTCCATTTCTTACTATGTAGTTTTGGCTTTGTTGTCATAAATTAATTGACCGTATATGCATGAGTTTATTTCTGGGTTCTTTATCCTCTTCCATTGATCTGTGTGTGTATTTTTGATTGTTACCACTTTGTAATGATAGTTTAAATCATGGTAAGAAATGCCTCTGGCTTGTTCGTTCACTCTTTGGTAAAGTGTCATAGGAATTTTGATAGGGATTACATTGATTTGTAGATTGCTTTCGACAGTATAGACATTTTAACAATATTAATTTTCCCAATCCATGAGGAAAGAGAAACTTTGCATTTATTATCTCCTCTTCTAATTCTTAATATCTTCTAGATTTTAGTGTACAGATTTTTGTTGTTATTGTTGTTTTTAGTTGCTAAGTTGTGTCAGACACTTTTGGGACCCCCATAGACTATAGCCCGCCAGGGTCTTCTGTCCATGGGATTTCTCAGGCAAGAATACTGGAGTGGGTTGCATTTCCTTCTCCAGGGGATCTTCCCAACTCAGGGATTGAACCCACATTTTCTGCATCTCCTGCATTGGCAGGTGGATTTTTTTTATCAGTGAGCCACCAGGCTCATTTAAATTTATTCCTAGATATTTTATTGTTTTGGATACACCTTTCTTTAAACATTGGATACACTTTTTTCTATACATGGGATATACATTTTTGCACATTAGATACATGTTTTGTTAATGTGCTCTATCACTGATTGATTTACAGATGTTGAAAATTTTTTATAACCTGGGAATATATCCCACTTGATCTAATATAGGATCCTTTCAAGGTATTACTGAATTCAGTTTGTTAATATTTTGTTGAGAATTTTTGAATCTATTTTTATCAGGTATATTGACCTGCAGTTTTCTCCTGCTGTCCTGTTCTGATTTTTGTGGCAAGGTAATGCTGGCCTTATAAAATAGATTTGGAAGTGTTACCTTGTCCCCTATTTTCTGAAAGACTATAAAAAGCATTGGTATTATTTGAATGTTTGGTAGGATTCATCAGTAAGGGCCAGATCGTCATCATTTCAAGACCAGGTGGTCCTGAAATTTTGTTTGTCTCTGATTACTGATTCAATCTCTAGTAATGACTCAATTACTAGTAGTCCTAATACTGATTCTTACTAGTAATTAGTCTGTTCATATTGTCTGTTTCTTCATGACTCAGTTCTGGAAGATGGTATGCTTCTAGGAATTCATTCATTTCTTTCTTCTTATTATTTATTTATTTTTTAATTGAAGGATAATTACTTTACAGAATTTTGTTTTCTGTCAAACCTCAGCATGAATCAGCCATCGGCATTCATTTCTTTTCAGTTGTCCAGTTTGTTGCCAAATAATTGTTCATTGTACTCTTATAATTCTTTGCATTTCTGTGAAATTGGTGGTAATATCTCCTCTTTTGTTTTTTATTTTACTTATTGGAGTTTTCTCTCTTTCTTGGTGACTCTAGCTAAAAATTTGTCAGTTTTATTTCTTAAAAAAAAAAAAAAGAGTTCTTAGTTTCATTTCTTTTTCCCTTTCAGCCTCTATTTATTTCTGCTCTATTTACTTCCTTCTTTCTACTAATGATGGTCTTTGTCTTTTCTTCTTTTTCTAGTTCCTTGAGATGTACAGTTGAGTTGTTTGTTTGAGATCTTTCTTGCTCCTTGATGTAGGCATTTATTGCTCTAACCTCTGTTCTTAGAACTGCTTTTTCTACATCTTATATTTTTTGGTATGTTATATTTACATTTTTTATCTCAAGGTATTTTTGAACTTCTCTTTTCATTTGTCTGTACCTCTTAGTTGTTCAAAAGCATGCTGTTTAATCTTTATATATTTGTGAATTTTCCAGTTTTTTATTGTAATTTATTTCCAGTTTCGTATTATTGTTGTAAGAAAAGATTCTTGACATGATTCCTGTCTTCTTAAATTCATAAAGGCTTGTTTTGTTCCCTAATATATCTATGCTAGAGAATATTCCATGTGCCCTTGAGAAGAAGGTGCATTAAATTGAATATTCTATATATCTGTTATATCTATCTTGTCTAATGTGTCATTGAAAACCAGAGTTTCCTTATTGATTTTCTGTCTGGATGATCTATCCATTCATAAAGTGGAGTATTAAATTCCCCTACTATTATTGTATTACTGTCTATTTTCCCTTCGTCTGTTAGTATTTGATTTATATATTTAAATGTCCTTTCATTGGGTGCATATATAAGTATCCTCTTTTTAGATTAAAAATTGTTTCTTATCTTCCTCTAATTGCTGCAAATAATTTTATGGTTTGACAATATGCTCATGTTAGGTAAAAATATGCCTTATCAAAATCATATTTAAAAGGATTAGCTAATATATCAAAGTAATGTATCAGATAGGAACTTAATTCAGTTTATGAGTTCAACTGAGAGTTGAACTGCCTCTCTTAAGTGTAGCCCTCACATGTGAAGAAAGTCTGGGAACATTGGTGTTTAATGCTACAGAGTTTTGTTTTTTCCTGTGATTGGTGAGCTTTTTATATTTGGGATATAATTGACCAAGATGTTTTGTGGTGGTTGTTTGGGGAACTGTATATTTTTATTTTCTTTTGTTAATGGTAATAAAGAATCATATTTGAAAGTTCAGTTATTTGCATTACATAATTGACTTTCATCACTTACTATAACACCTTTTGAGGATATACATCTCTCCATTATTCACTGTTAGGTCCAAGTTTTGAAAATCAAATGATGAATGGGTATAGGATGTCTACTTTCCAAGCATAGTCAAAGAAAGTTTTGATACTTTTTTTTTTTCTGATTTATAAGTGTGTGCTCACAGCAACATTTCTGAGGAGCCTGAGGAGTTTAAAAGAGTTGCAGAGACTCTGCTCTGGTCCCTGCTGTCAAGAAAAATGCATGGTGAGGTTGTTTAGGTGGTGTTACTGTTTGCTGTCCTTCTGATCTTGTCAGCATCTTTATGTGTCAGCAGCTCCAAACTGTGAAAGACAGCCAAGATATAAAAAGCCACTGATGCTATTCTCTTCAATGCCTTCTTTAGATATCAGATTTCTTTTGGCAAAAGTTTGTCTGGTTCTGTGATGGCTTAACCTACAAGAGCAGATCCTTAGAGTCTATACTTCATCAGCTTCTTCCACTTCATAATCTGATTTTCTTGACTTTTCCAAAATAACTGGGAAATTTAGCATTATGCTTTCAAAATGATTCTGAAAATGTACCTGAAAATTTTTTCTTTCTGTCTCTCTCTTCCCTCATTCAGTACTAATTTATAGGATTTTGAGTGCTTATTTCTATATCTTATTGTTAATACTTATCTCTATTTTCCTTTTTCACTGTTCCATCTCTCTGCCTACTTTTGGTGGCAAAAGATGTTATTTCTTTCTGTGAGAGAAGAATCTAAAAAATAAAAATAAAAACCATATATTTGTATTTAGAAAACTCAAGTGTACTATTTGCAGTAGAATTCCTAGTATTTTCCCTACTTAGAGGGAGCAATACTATTACTCAGTGTTCATAAGATTCTCATATTGTTATGGCACTATTCATGAGTATATCTGCAATATCATAGTGTTATTTATAATGATTAAACTTACCTTCTACACTGACAATCATAAAGAGCTTAGTATAGGGGTAATATTACATTTGTTTTAAATTAAAAGATATGCATGTAAATTTAAAATATGTAAAATCAAGAATGACTGTAAGCTATTCAAACAGAAGGTTGGCATAATTTTCTATCCAGGACATGAGGGATAACTAGTCATGTAAAACTATTCTTAATTGACTGTGTGGATATCTAGAAGAATACAACTCCTATAATGACATATTCTAAAATATTAAAATAATATATGATGACATGGGCTTTCCAGGTGGCATTAGTGGTAAAGAACCCACCTACCAATGCAGGAGACATGAGAGACGTGGGTTCGATACCTGGGTCTGGAAGATCCCCTGGAGAAGGAAATGGCAACCCCTCCTGTATTCTTGCCTGGAAAATCCAATGGACAGAGGAGCCTGGCAGGCTGCAGTCTATAGGGTTGCAGAGTTGGACATGACTGAAGCAACTTAGCAAGCAGACATGATGATACAACTTGCAGAATTTTTGTTTTCCCATTTCTCCTTTAAATGTAATGGTATATTAATTTGATAGTATATTTAATTTACTTGATCTTCATATCAAATGTTAAGAATTTTCAACTTTTTAAAGAATTGAAATAATTTTTAAGAGGAGAAGAATATTTCTCATACCACCCATCACAATAGTAGAATGGAATAGGTCAATATGAGCATTTTTCTAATCAACAATGGAGCAAAGAGTGAGGAAAAATATCTATCTTTGAAGCTTAAATACAAGGAAACAAGGAATCACTTGCTATTTTAGAGGTATAATAGGTCAGTTAACAATATAGTCACACATAAAAGTTTTAAAAAATTTCTGGGAATTCCCTGGCCATCCAATGCTTAGGATTTCACACTTCCACTACAAGTGGCATGAGTTCAGTCCCTGAACAGGGAGCTAAGATCTTGCATGTTGCACAGGATATGACACAGTGCAGCCAGAAAAAAAGAAATGTTGCAAGTAGTTCTTCAGAGAGAAGGAAAATGATATAGGTTAGAAACTCAGGTCTACATAGCAGAGAGAGTTTGGGAAATGAGGTATTGAGAAATGAAGGTAAAATCATAAAAATTTTTGCACTTCTTTTAACTCAATTTAAGTATAATCTTAAATCTCCAGTTAATCTAGAACAGCAACTTATTGTATCACTAAATTGGAATTTATGCCAATGAAGAGACTTTTTAGGCTGAATTAAAAATTAGAATATTAATATAATGCTTTGCCACTTATGAATAAACACCAATTTTTTTCAAGATTTTTCTTAACACTTATCTTATTTTGTCATGTACTAAAATATTATCAAGCTGTTTCATCCATCCTGTTCCTTGGCCTTGAGATGTATCTTTATTTACTGCCATGGGACCGGTTGGAATTGTTCATTTGGACAATATACTCAGATTCTAATAACTAACGTCTATAGTTGTCTTTTTCTTAGACTTCCCCTCCAAAATTTCCTTAACTCAAAATTTCAATTTTCGCAAAATTAGAAGCACAAGAACATTGAGGCCTCTAGAATATTAGATAGCTTTTTTATTCATGTTGATTGGAGATTCATGAGTCTCAGGCTGTTTGTTGACCAATGAATCTAGGCACTTGACTAAACATTGATTCTATACCACTCACTTGCCATGTTTAGTGACACTAGTTAGTGCATGAAGAGTTCCAAAAGGAAGATGCATGTACCCGGAATGCCCCTATATTCTGACTCTCTATCAAGTAAACCATATTTTCTAATGTCTCAAGACTGTACCCAAGCCTTAATCAAAAGAACCTTGGCACCTATTTATGACACTTCCCACTCAAAAGGTTTATATAGTCATTTTTTATTCAATATGGTATACAATATGATAATATTTGGTAACATACCAATTTAGAAATTTTTATTTAAAAATAGACAATATAAGCCCAAATTTTGGATCGTATCACTCTTATTTAAGAGGGATGTGATTTTATTCATAAACTGTGATGTGATCTAATTTTATCTATAAAATTTTATGAATAGATATTTTGAAGTCTGTTTTGTTGTGCAGGTATGCCCCTTTAGGTTCCAAGTGAATTGCTACATCCTGATTTTAAAAGGTAACTGTCTTCTGGGTCATGCCAAAACCCTTTCAAATATTTTCAAACAGAATTTGCAATAAAAAGAGAATCATTAAAAATACATGAATGTGGTAGGAAACTTGGGAAAAGGCCATTAGTGTCTGTTCAGTTCCTTAGGAAAGAAGATGAAAGAAAATGCTCATGTCAAGATATATCATGTTTAATCTAAAAATATGGAGGTAGCTTTTCATGTGAAATATGTTTCATTTAATTAATTTCAGGTACTCTTGAGAAACAAAATGACTCAACATAATTGCAATATGAATTTTCATGAACAAGAGTCTAATTGCAGTTTTTCATCATACCTTTGTAAATGATTACTTCCAACAAGACAAAATTAAAGTGATTGCTCATGAAATACAGTCCTACCTTGCACATAAAAGAACTAAATCAAGATGATGATTCAAGGATGGAAAGCGTATGGACAAATATATGTATAATAGTTTACTTTAAAATGCTGCTAAACTTAATTTCCTGAATTTACTATTCATGAAATTTTCAAAAATTTGAAACTTACATAATGTAACTTTATCAAGAGGAGCTAAAGTATAAGAAAAATGTAAATGTATGATAAGAATTTCAGTTGAGCTATTTCAAATTCCACTGATGGAACTCCAGTTGAGCTATTTCAAATCCTAAAAGATGATGCTGTGAAAGTGCTGCACTCAATATGTCAGTGAATCTGGAAAACTCAGCAGTGGCCAAGGACTGGAAAAGGTCAGTTTTAATTCCAATCCCAAAGAAGGGCAGTGCCAAAGAATGTTCAAACTACCGCACAATTGCACTTATCTCACACACTAGCAAAGTAATGCTCAAAATTCTCCAAGCCAGGTTTCAATAGTATGTGAACCGTGAACTTCCAGATGTTCAAGCTGGTTTTAGAAAAGGCAGAGGAACCAGAGATCAAATTGCCAACATCCACTCAATCATTGAAAAAGTAAGAGAGTTCCAGAAAAACATCTACTTTTGCTTTATTGACTACGCCAAAGCCTTTGACTATGTGGATCACAATAAACTGTGGAAAATTCTTCAAGAGATGGGAATACCAGATGAACTGACCTGTCTCCTGTGAAATCTGTATGCAGGTCAAGAGGCAACAGCTAGAACTGGACATGGAACAACAGACTAGTTCCAAATTGGGAAAGGAGTACAACAAGGCTGTATATTATCACCCTGATTATTTAACTCATATGCAGATAACATCATGTGAAATGTTGGGCTGGATGAAGCACAAGCTGGTATCAAGATTGCTGGGAGAAATATCAATAACCTCAGATATGCAGATGACACCACCCTTATGGCAGAAAGCGAAGAAGAATTAAAGAGCCTCTTAATGAAAGTGAAAGAGGAAAGTGAAAAAGTTGACTTAAAACTCAACATTCAAAAGCTAAGATTATGGCATCTGGTCTCATCATTTCATGGCAAATAGATGGGGAAACAATGGAAACAGTGGGAGACTAATTTTTGAGGCTCCAAAAATCACTGCAGATGGTGAACACAGCCATGAAATTAAAAGATGCTTGCTCCTTGGAAGAAAAGCTATGACCAACCTACAGCATATTAAAAAGCAGAGACATTACTTTACCAACAAAAGTCCATCTAGTCAAATCTATGGTTTTTCCAGTAGTCATGTATGGATGTGAGAGTGGACTATAAAGAAAGCTGAGCACCAAAGAATTGGTGCTTTTGAACTGTGGTGTTGGAGAAAACTCTTGAGAGTCCCTTGGACTGCAAGGAGATTCAGACCATCAATCCTAAAGGAAATCAGTCGAAATGTTCGCTGGAAGGACTGTTGCTGACGTTGAAACTCCAGTACTTTGGCCACCTGATGCGAAGCGCTGACTCATTGGAAAAGACCCTGATGCTGGGAAAGATGGAAGGCGGGAGAAAAAGTGGATGACAGAGGATGAGATGGTTGGATCGCATCACCGACACAATGGAGATGAGTTTGAGTAGGCTTCAGGAGTTGGTGATGGACAAGTAAGCCTGGCGTGCTGCTGTCCATGGGGTCGCAAAGAGTCAGACACAACTGAGTAACTGAACTGAGCTGATGATAAGAATTAATTTTCCATTTATTAAGATCAATTGCTTTTTGAGGCATTTAAATAAAATTTAAATGTCATATTTAAGATGTATTAATTACAAGATTATTGCTGACTGTGGTACTTTTGAGTAAGTTAAAATAAGAAAAAGCATTTAAGAATATCAATTTGAGAATCTTTCACTATTCATTTGTATTCCACATTTAAATGGAATTCCCCAAATCTATTAGTTATACATGTCTTATTAGTCATCAACTCACTATTAACTGTAGACTTGGTGTATGTATAATTTACTATATAGATTACAAAATAATAAAATGCTGTCCCTGTGATAAATTTGAGTGAAATAATTGTAATCACACAAATATAAATTCATTCTTAACATTTTGGAAGTGTTAGCTGCTCAGTCATGTCCAACTCTTCGCAACCCTATGGAGTGTAGCCAACCATGCTCTGTCAGTAGGATTTTTCAGGCAAGAATAGTGGAGTGGGTTGCCATTTCCTTCTCCAGGGAATCTTAACATTTTAGGGCAGAATAAAACTGAGGGATTTTAACATTTTAGGGCAGAATAAATTGGCAGTGTTAAAATAAACTTTCATAGCATATTTTCTAAAAATAGAGTTTGAGTACAGTATAATGGAGCAGAACTAACAGAAGTTTCTTATTTTCCCTGTCAAAGTAGGGCAGGGGTTGGGCTAGGTACTGAGACGTAAATATGATAGTCTTTGAGCTAAAATCCCCCAGAGAGTGGGAACTTCATGTCTTCCTTTCTCAACTGACTTTTGTCTTGACATTTTTATGTTGGACAATCAAGCTGTAGTTTATTCTTCCTCATACAATGTTCAAGAAATAGTAAATATAAATGCTGTAATATGACAAATATATTAAAATACTGGGTAAGGTATTTTATTTTGTCTTTTTGTTGTTGTTGTTAGCAAATAAACATGGAAACCATCATTATTTAAACAACCCAAGTATACCTAATGCAAAACAAAGAACAAGAAAAAAAAGCCGCATTTCTATAGGAAATACAAGAAATTTAAAATATCAAGGTGCTTAGAACTTGCTGAGTTTAGTTATAATCAGTTTGTGAAGAGTATTGACTGAGTAGTTAGTGATTTTGAATATTTACTATGGCGAGGAAAATTCAAAAACAGGTGGATGATTAGCATGAATAGATTTGATTTTTTTTTTTCTAAAAAGTAAAGAGGATGGATAGAAGTGGAGAATACAGTGCTGAAAGAGAAACAATTTATAAGCCTGGTGTAATGAAATAATGAAGGTCTGAGAAAAAAGACAAATGCAGATGTGGAAATAGCCAGATTCTGGAGACATTTCTGCTTAATCTTTCTACAAAACAGGGTAAAGACTTTGTTTACAATCTCTTTCGAAAATATAAGACATTAGTAATTCCCTGAATTTGTGTATTTTTACATCTGCAGTAAAGTATGTTTGAGCTAAAGTGATCTTGCAGGTCCATATTACAATGGCATTTAGTACAGCAGTCTATTGGTTTACAGAGGGAGAATTACTCCTGTAACAGGAAACAGGGGCGGCAAGGAAAGTAAGAATGGAGAGAACAGAAAAATTTCTCATTTCAAACCAATGTAACCAGTTTGCATATGAATTTTTAAAAGAATAACCCCACTATATTTTTTCACCTGCTCCTTAATGAGTAATAGCCTTGAGTATTTTGTACCCTCTAAGAGGAGAGTGAAAATGTTGGCTTAAAACTCAACATTCAAAAAACTAAGATCTTGGCATCCAGTTCTATCACTTCATGGCAAAACAGATGGGGAAACAATGAAAACAGTGAGAGGTTTTATTTTTGGGGGGCTCCAAAATCACTGCAGATGGTGACTGCAGTCATGAAATTAAAAGACACTTGCTCCTTGGAAGAAAAGCTATGATCAACATAGATAGCATATTAAAAAAACAGAGATATTACTTTGCCAACAAAGGTCCATCTAGTCAAGGCTATGGTTTTTTCAGTAGTCATGTATGGATGTGAGAGTTGGACTATAAAGAAAGCTGAGCGCCGAAGAATTGATGCTTTTGAACTGTGGTGTTGGAGAAGACTCTTGAGAGTCCCTTGGACTACAAGGAGATACAACCAGTCAACCGTAAAGGAAATCAGTCCTGAATGTTCACTGGAAGGATTGATACTGAAGCTGAAACTCCAGTACTTTGGCCACCTGATGAGAAGAACTGACTTATTGGAAAAAGACTCTAATGCTGGGAAAGATTGAAGGCAGGAAGAGAAGGGGACGACAGAGGCTGAGATGGTTGGATGGCATCACTGACTGGATGGACTTGAGTCTGAGCAAGTGCTGGGAGTTGGTGATGGGCAGGGAACCCTGGCATGCTGCAGTCCATGGGGTCACAAAGAGTCAGACTTGACTGAATGGCTGAATTGAACTAAGTAGGGAAACCACTAATTTAATAAATCTCCTGCAAATAGTTTAGAGTTTTCTAAATATATTAATCTAGTGCTCTAATATTTCCATCACCTGAAAAAGGCCCCACTCCCACACCTTCCCTAGGCAAACACTAATCTATCTCTAAAATTTGCCTTTTCTGGAAAATTCATATAATAGAACTATACAGTATGTAATTTTTGTGTTTGACTTTTTTACTTAGCATAATGTTTCCACGATTATCTGTTTTGTAGCATGCATTAGTACTTTATAATTTTAAATTGCTGAACAGTGTTTTTTGCATGGATATACCACATTTTATTAATCCATTGATGGACATTTCAGTTGTTCATGATTTTTGGAACTGATGAATAGTTCTGCCATATATTGCATATATGTGCCTTTCTGTGGGCATATGCTTCCCCTTGGCTGGATTCCTAACAGTGAAATTGATGTGTTATATTTTAAGTTTATAGTTCTTTCTCAGAAACCATCAAACTGTTTTTCAAGGTGGCTACATCATCTTACATTTCCACAAGCAACGTACGAGGGCTTCAGTTTCTCCAAACCCTCATAAACACTTTTTATGATCTCTTTTTGATTATATACATCTGAGTGGTTATATAGTGGCATCTTACTAAAGATATTTATTTAAAGCTGGTGATGGTGTGGTTGTTTTATTATTCATGAATTTATGTTGAATTTTGTATGCTGCTTTCTATAGCTAGTATAATATGTTTTTCCTTTCTGATCTGTGAATGTTTTGAAAGTATATCCTAATATTAATATATCTTACATTTCTGGACTAAGCAATGTTGCCAGAAGTGTCTGAGCACTGTCAGAATTGGGTGATACATATTTTGCTTAGTAATTTTCCACTTTTTTAAAATACTTCGGGTTGTAATTTTCTTCTGTATACTAACACAATCAATCATTTTTAATCAAGGTTATATCATAACATGAACAGTAATGAGTCAATTTACTGTTCTGCATCTTCTTGAAACAATTTTAGGTGGAGTTTCTGTAATTAGGTTGTTGTCTAAATTATCGACATTCCCAAATGCATTTATATAGAATTGTACTAGTCTACTGCAGTTTTTATTACTAACTCATGTTGCTGCTCCCATTCTAATCCCTTATATTACCAAGACCTTAGAAAACTGTGTTTCCTAAGATCCCTTCATATTATACATATTGTTATTGTCTAGTACTTTCATTCTAACTTGCTTTATTTTCTACCTAAATTATTCATTATTTATGTTCTTGTTTATGCTGTCAATCAGTGATAAACTTTTGATTTCCAAATTCTTTGTTCAAATTCCCTTCTTGAATCTCTGATCCTAGGTTCATTTTCTTTCTTTCTAAAGAATTTTCTTTAGGCTTTTTTGTTGTTGTTGGGAACTTACCATCTGTCAATGGCAAGTTCTGTGTGTTTATTATTTGTGTATTGGCCTATAACTCCATTGTCGATTATCATTTATTTGCTTATTTTCTTTTTGGTTATATGACTTGCTGAATTCCTTGAGGCATAATATAAAATCAGTATTTTTAATGCAAATGGTTTTTAGGAAGCACCAGAGAAGGGAGGAAAGCTGTGTCAGGCAATGTTTTTTAGGTTGAACTACAGTTTCAAATGTGGCTGCCATTGAATCCATGGAGCTCTGAAGCTGTAGGATGGCCCTTCACTGTTACTCTGAGTTGAAATAAGGCAGTTGAGCCTCCTTTTCCTTATGCATCAGTCTTTGGACCTCAGCTGCCTCAAGGAAGGGCTGCTGATTTGAGTGGAGGCAGCTCTCCATGGTGAGGGTAATTCCTGAGGAAGGCTGATAATTGCAGTCTATCTGCTGAGAGCATTTACAGCAAGGGAAGTTAAAAATCATCCATTTGTAAAGTGGGATCTGGAAAGAATATGAGCGTGTCCCCTATAGGTTCAAAAAAATGAACAGTGTTGGGAATCCCCTGGTGGTCCAGTGGTTAGGATGCCACACTTCCACTGCATGGGCCATGGGTTCAATATCTGGTCAGGGAACTAAGATCCTGCATGCCTTGTGGCCAAAAAGTAAATAAATAATCAGGAGTATTTTCTCAAGTCTTTTGGGTTTTCTTTTTTTCTTTTTCTGGTGTGAACTATTAACCTGTCATAATTTAAAGTAGCCTTTCTTTTCTGTCGGGTTTCCCTGGTGGATCAAATGATAAAGAAATTGCCGGCAACGCAGGAGACCTGGGTTCGATTCCTGGGCCCAAAGATTCCCCTGGAGTAGGAAATGGCAACCCACTCCAGTATTCTTGCCTGGAGAATTTCATGGACAGAGGAACCTGGCAGGCTGCAGTCCATGGAATCACAAAGAGTCAGACACAACTGAGTGACTAATACTTCTTTTCTGAATAATTGTTTTGGTTGTTTTTCAGTTATATTTGGTCCCTTCCTTCTTTCTGCTTCTTTATAATTCCATTTGGTATTAATGTTAATTCCTGAATCAGAGGAAAAATGCTTTTAGTTAACTGTTTAACAAAATTCTTAAATAGTACCTCTTATTCTGGCATTTACTGTCATCTTCTGATAATTCTATAGGATATATATTGAATTTACTAATTTTGTCTCTGGACATATTAAACTGCCTTTAACACTTTTAGTACTTTTTTCCCTATGCCCTCTTTGTTTGCCATTAATTCATATATCTTCCAGTTATCTAGCATTTCCTTCAACAAAATTTAAATTCTAATTTATCCATGCAACTAAACTTTTGTTCCAATCTTTATATTTCCTAAAATTATGTTTTTATAGAAGTCTTTCTACTATTTTAATAGAATGTTCTTTTCTAATATTTAAATTTTAATCATGTTGTAGTTATATCTTAATGTACTATAGGTGAGTTTCAGGGGTCCAAATCCACAGATTGTTTTTCTGGTGATTCTCACTTAGGTTGACTTGAAGTAAAAGTGAAAGTTGCTCAGTCGTGTCTGACTCTTTGGACTGTACATGAAATTCTTCAGGCCAGAATACTGTGGTGAGTAGCCCTTCCCTTCTCCAGGGGATCTTCCCAACCCAGGGATTGAATGCAGGTCTCCTGCATTGCAGGTAGAGTCTTTACCAACTGAGCCAAAGGGAAGATTGACTTATTTTTTTTTTTATAAAATTTATAAATTTGGTGAGGTCAGTATTATGCTTGGAAGCCCAAGTTGCAGAGTGATAAAGAATCCACCTGCCAATGCAGGAGACACAAGAGACGTGGGTTAGATCCCTGAGTCGGGAAGACCCCTGGAGGAAGGCGTGGCAACCCATTCCAGTATTTTTGCTTCAAAAATCCCATGAACAGAGTAACCTGGTGGTCTTCAGTCCAGGGTGTTTCAAAGAGTTGGACACAGCTGAGCAGACACACATCATGTTATCTGTGGAAATACAGTTTGTCTCAGACTCAAAGTAGTTCACTCCATAAATTCTGTTTCTTATTTGAGACACTTCAGTGTTCTTAATACCCAGAAAATAATGTTAATTTCCATGGTTTGTATATTCCTGGGTCATTCAGGAATTATGAACTCAAGTTCTTTTAAAAATGAGTCTATGATTATAATTTTCAGTGTAGCATCTTATGCCTCCAGAGCTCAAGTCAAACCATCAGTTCAGTTCAGTCCAGTCACTCAGTCACGTCCGACTCTTTGCGACCCCATGAACTGCAGCACGCCAGGCCTCCCCGTCCATCACCAACTCCCAGAGATTACCCAAACTCATGTCCATCGAGTCGGTGATGTCATCCAGCCATCGCACCCTCTGTCGTCCCATTCTCCTCCTGCCCCCAATCCCTCCCAGCATCAGGGTCTTTTCCAATGAGTCAACTCTTCGCATCAGGTGGCCAAAGTATTGGAGTTTCAGCTTCAACATCAGTCCTTCCAATGAACACCCAGGACTGATCTTTAGGATGGACTGGGTGGATCTCCTTGCAGTCCAAAGGACTCTCAAGAGTCTTCTCCAACACCACAGTTCAAAAGCATCAATTTTTTGGCGCTCAGCTTTCTTCACAGTCCAATTCTCACATCCATACATGACCACTGGAAAAACCACAGCCTTGACTAGATGGACCTTTGTTGACAAAGTAATGTCTGTGCTTTTTAATATGCTGTCTAGGTTGGTCATAACTTTCCTTCCAAGGAGTAAGCGTCTTTTAATTTCATGCCTGCATCACCATCTACAGTGATTATGGAGCCCAAAAAATAAAGTCTAACACTGTTTCCACTGTTTCCCCATCTATTTGCCATGAAATGATGGGACCAGATGCCATGATCTTAGTTTTCTGAATGTTAAGCTTTAAGCCAACTTTTTCACTCTCCTCTTTCACTTTCATCAAGAGGCCTTTTAGTTCCTCTTCACTTTCTGCCATAAGGATGGTGTCATCTGCATATCTGAGGTTATTGATATTTCTCCCAGCAATCTTGATTCCAGCTTGTGCTTCTTCCAGCCCAGCATTTCTCATGATGTACTCTGCATGTAAGTTAAATAAGCAGGGTGACAATATACAGCCTTGACGTACTCCTTTTCCTATTTGGAACCAGTCTGTTGCTCCATGTCCAGTTCTAACTGTTGCTTCCTGACTTACATATAGGTTTCTCAAGAGGCAGGTCAGTTCATCTGGTATTCCCATCTCTTGAAGAATTTTCCACAGTTTATTGTGATACACACAGTCAAAGGCTTTGGCATAGTCGATAAAGCAGAAATAGATGTTTTTCTGGAACTCTCTTGTTTTTTCGATGATCCAGCGGATATTGGCAATTTGATCTCTGGTTTCTCTGCCTTTTCTAAAACCAGCTTGATCATCTGGAATTTCACGGTTCACATATTGCTGAAGCCTGGCTTGTAGAATTTTGAGCATTACTTTACTAGCATGCAAGATGAGTGCAATTGTGTGGTAGTTTGAGCATTCTTTGGCATTGCCTTTCTTAGGGATTGGAATGAAAACTGACCTTTTCCAGTGCTGTGGCCACTGCTGAGTTTTCCAAATTTGCTGGCATATTGAGTGCAGCACTTTCACAGCAACATCTTTCAGGATTTGAAATAGCTCAGCTGGAATTCCATTAAGTCCACTAGCTTTGTTCATAGTGATGCTTTCTAAGGCCCACTTGAATTCACATTCCAGGATGTCTGGCTCTAGGTGAGTGACCACACCATCATGATTATATGGGTCGTGAAGTTCTTTTTTTGTACAGTTCATCTGTGTATTCTTGCCATCTCTTCTTAATATCCTCTGCTTCTGTTAGGTCCATACCATTTCTGTCCTTTATCAAGCCCATCTTTGCATGAAATGTTCCCTTGGTATCTCTAATTTTCTTGAAGAGATCTCTAGTCTTTCCCATTCTGTTGTTTTCCTCTATTTCTTTGCATTGATTGCTGAGGAAGGCTTTCTTATCTCTCCTGGCTATTCTTTGGAACTCTGCATTCAAATGGGAATACCTTTCCTTTTCTCCTTTGCTTTTCACTTCTCTTCTTTTCACAGCTATTTGTAAGGCCTCCTCAGACAGCCATTTTGCTTGTTTGCATTTCTTTTCCATGGGGATGGTGTTGATTCCTTTCTCCTGTACAATGTCATGAACCTCCGTCCATAGTTTTTCAGCCACTCTGTCTGTCAGATCTAGTCCCTTAAATCCATTTCTCACTTCCACTGTATAATCATAAGGGATTTGATTTAGGTCATACCTGTATGGTCTATTGGTTTTCCCTACGTTCCCTTGTGGTTCATCTGGTAAACAAACTTCCAGCAATGCGGGAGAACTGGGTTCAATCCCTGGGTTGGGAAGATCCCCTGGAGAAGGGAAAGGCTACCCACTCCTGTATTCTGGCCTGGAGAATTCCATGGGCTGTAGCCAAACCATAGACACATCTTCATTCCTTCCTCTGACGACATGGGAGATTAGTTTCAGGTCCCTGAGTTATGGCTCTCTATGTCTGTTTTGGTGATGTAATGGGGATGGGAGTGGTGTCCAGGCCTCACTTCTCCAGGTGAAAGCCTGACCAAGGTGTTGTTTCACATCCGACTGACCCAAAAAAATATAAGCTCCTTGATTATGAAGACAGGTAAGATCCCGTCAAGACAGCTACAGTGGTCATTGCCCTCTTGTTTTAGTTTTCAGTTTTGCTTCAATGTGGTTTCTTGAAAATATTTTCACAAGTTTGGGTACATATTTTAACTGTTGTTTTAACTGTTTTGTTGCAGTTGTTATATATATATATATATATATATATATATATATATATATATATATATATAGTTATATAGTTATTTATAGTTTTGGAAAAAGAAAAATAGAAGTCCATATATTTCACAAGCAACTGTACTTAAAGCTCCTGAGGTCATGGGATGATGGACACTTTGATTTTCAATTAAGAAGTCATTAACATTTTCTCTCTAAAGCTATTTCCATCAGGAATCTTACAATATTTCATGAGTTTTTGCAAAAAATAACTTTTCAGAAACTGTATCTAGCAATTAATCAAAAGGTAACAAACTGCTAAGAATCACACCTTTGCAGTTTTATTAAAGGAATGGTTGCATGCTACCAATAATTTAACTGAAAAAACATACCATTTAAGTTAGTTGAGTATATGGATTTTATCTTTTCACTGTTATTTTGTGTTAGCTTTCTGGAACAACCACATTCTAAAATTGGTTATTCCAGACCGTGTATATCACATTAAAGCACTATATCACTATAATTGCTGGTGTAAGAGCTCTAAATTTCCTGACTCTCTGGACATTATCATTGGTTTATGTTTGTGAAGAGGTGTGTGTGTGTGAGTGTGTATGTGTGTGTCTTTTTCATGAGCCTGGAAAGAAGCTTTGAGACATTTCGTATTCTGAGAATCAAAGAGAGAAATTGGTTAAATTGCTAGCAGGAGGAAAACAAGAGAAAAGGAAAATGAAAAGAGGATTGAAATAATTTGAATACTGTCAAGAGAAACTGTACTGGATAGGTTACATAGACAAGGAAGATTTTTATCAACATTACCATAATAGAAGAAGACAGATTGAATGTAACTTTGTTGAAACAAAGGTCAGGAAAAGTTTTTCAGCAGTAGATGGACAGGTGAAAAATTACTGGAGGACACCGGGGAAGAGGTTGTTGAATGGGATTAAGCCTACTGCTTGCTAATGTTTGCATGTTGAAGTTAGACTAAGACCTTTCCTCAGAGCCTAGGAGAGGTGCTGTCTTTTTTTTTTTTTTTTTTTAATTGTTATTGGAGTATAGATGATTTACAATGTAGTGTTAGTTTCAGGTGTACTACAAAGTGAATACATAAATATACATTTATGTATATGTATATATACATTCTTTTTCAGATTTTTACCATATAGGTTATTACAGAAAATCAATTAGAGTTCCTTGTGCTATATAGTAGGTCCTTATTAGTTATCTGTTTTATGTATAGTAGTGTTTATATGTTAATCCCAGTCTTCAAATTTATCTCTTCTCCCACATTTCCAGTTTCTAAAAATAAATTTGATTTGAGATCTGTGAGTGTGTTTCTATTTGTACATAAGTTCACTTGTATTATTTCTTGTTAGATTTCACTTGATAATTTTCTTTCAAGGGACAGCTCACATCCTGGAGAAAGACAGCTGTGGGTTGAAAAACTGATGAGAGACTGGGAGAAAAACTTATGTTTCAAAGGGATAATGAAAGAATTTACAGTTTGAAGTTTTATAATGTTAGTGTTCTAGGAAAAGGCAGGTCAGGGGCCTAGAGTCAGGAAGATAAAGTTTAGTTCTAAGCCTTCTTATGCCTTGTTGAATGCTGTGCACAGTACTAGAAGTGAGGGGTAATAGGATTATCCAGAGAGTTCAGTGTTCCCAGCACCTTGCTGAAAATTGAGTGTGACTGCTCAACTTCTTGTGGTAGTCTGCATTCTTCTCTGGAAAGCACACACTAGGACTTTGTGGGGCGGCTCCTCAATTGCAACAGTAAGGAGCAGCAGCAGGAAACAGCTGGACTGTGTTATTTGTACTCGCTCACTACTTAATAGGGCTTCCCAGATAGCTTAGTTGGTAAAGAAATTGCCTGCAATGCAGGAGACCCCGGTTCAATTCGTGGGTCAGGAAGATCTGCTAGAGAAGGGATAGGCTATCCACTCCAGTATTCTTGGGCTTCCCTCATGGCTCAGCTAGTAAAGAATCCGCCTGCAGTGTGGGAGCCCTGGATTCTATTCCTAGGTTGGGAGATCCCCTGGAGAAGGGAATGGCTACCCACTCCAGTATTCTGGCCTGGAGAATTCAATGGACTCTATAGTCCATGGGGTTGCAAAGAGTCAGACATAACTGGGTGACTTTCACTTTCACTACTTAATACTTTAAGTACCCAACAACTGAATGATTGGAGGAGAAAATACAGAATTCCAAGAGAGAATTATTTGGCTCCTTATCTAAAAAGAAATTATAAAAACTGTTTGAGGAGGGAAATAGAAATGAGTTGTGATATTTATACCTAATTACAGTGAGGAGATCCAACCAGTCCATCCTAAAAGAGATCAGTCCTGGGTGTTCATTGGTAGGACTGATGTTGAAGCTGAAACTCCAATACTTTGGCCACCTGATGCGAAGAGCTGACTCATTTGAAAAGACCCTGATGCTGGGAAAGATTGAGGGCAGGAGGAGAAGGGGATGACAGGGGATGAGATGGTTGGATGGCATCACCGACTCAATGGATACGGGTTTCGGTGGACTCTGGGAGTTGGTGATAGACAAGAGAGGCCTGGCGTGCTGTGGTTCATGGGGTTGCAAAGAGTCAGACACAACTGAGTGACTGAACTGAACTGAACAGTGCCCATGGTTTTGCTGTTTGTTTTCATATTCTTTTTGCCAAGTTATCCCCCCAGATTGTCAGTGTTCAAGTTCTTTATATGTATAGAACTTCTTAAGGCTGACTTAATTTGACTATCTTAATATTTAAAGGGAAATAGTTATTTTTGCATTACATAAGTCAAATTTATTTTTTATTTTTAAAGGAAAACACTTTTATTAAATACTTCAGAGCAGATGACATGGAAAGTGTTTTAGTTCCATAGGTTGATTAAGAAAGTGAGACTGATGTGACACCATGAGAAAAAGTACTGTTTTGCCACAGACCTATCCTTTGGAGAATGCATCATTGATTTTTAATTTCTGTATTACATCAAGAGTTACTCAAGGATGGAAGATTTCATAGAATTAGAAAGAATATGAGTTATCATACCTTACAGGTGTATAAACTATAAAATTCAAAGGTCAGTGTCCCAGGTATGCATTTATTTTTCTACTTATTTTTTTATTGTTAGGAATATATGTTTCATGACTATAGTTTTAGAGTAACACTACATTGAAAGTGAAGTGAAAAAGTGAAAGTGTTAATGGCTCAGTTGTGTCTGACTCTGCGATTCCATGGACTGTAGCCCACCAAGGTCCTCTGTCTGTGGAATTCTCCAGGCAAGAATACTGGAATGGGTAGCCATTCTCTTCTCCAGATATCTTCCTGACCCAGGGGTCGAAACCTGGGTCTCCTGCATTGCAGGCAGATTCTTTACTGTGTCTGTGCCTCTAGGGAAGCCCAATACTATGTTAGTCATGCTATGAAAAGAAGAGATTATGATTAAAACTCTGTATTATACAGAAAAACTGACAGTGATAAAAATACAGTTTCAAAACTGTTATCTAATTGAGAAGAAATACAACATTTGCAAGTAAATTATGCATTTTTTTTGTTGTTCTATGTGAATTAGACCTGAAGAAATCCACAATATCAAATAACAGTTTTAAATTATTATCAAAGGATTTTTAGAACCAATTAACTGGATAGATATTCTAAAAATTCATTCAGGTACATAAAAAATGTTAAGATCACAACTGGTAGAAACATTCTTAGCTTTACCAGTTGCAAACTTTGGTGAAAAAAGTCATACATTTTCTCAAAAGACTAAATTAAAATATATGGAAAATTAATTCTCAGAAGGATATGAGAAAGAATAAAGTAAACATGTATTATAGTTAGGTTGGTATAACAAATATCATGGATTATAAGAAATTATACCATAAAAACACAACACTAAGAGAGGTAATTACTTTCTTCCTCATCACTGCTGGTACGAGTTACACTTTTTCACCTCTTCCCTCACTGGACACCACTTTTCAGTTTGTTTTGCTAATATTTTTCAATTCAGGGCCTCTGAATATTTAAGTGATTCTAGACAGTCCTCAGGATTTCTCTATTCTCAATGTGATCTCTTGAGTTTCCATGTTCTAAACTCTCTCAATTTGCTAATGACTCTCACATTTGCACTTCCAGCCCTTGTGTCTCACCAGATTTTATTTTGATCCACTGCTCATAAAACATCAACTATCTAATAGGAACCACATCAAAAAAACTTTTAATTTTCCTCCACAAAGTCTCTTCTCCCTTGTCATTGCTGATCTCAGTAAGAAATCTAATCCACTATTTATTCCATCACTCCAAAATGTGTAGAGTAATACTTAACTGATCTCTCTTCCCCTTTCTGTCTCACTCAGTCATACACTTTCATCACTTGTTGACAAAGCTAAAAAATTAATCCCCATTACTCCTATAGCATTTTACTCTGGCTACTTATCTCGTGTCATTTCCTCCCCTGTTTTCTTCACTCATTCTCTTTCAGTCTAATCAACATCTTTATTGTCCTTCTAACTTAAAACAAACACAAGTTTAGAGATGTTCTACGTTTTGTTTTCTGGGATATAGCTCTTTCAGATATTTTACAGTATGACTTCTTATGTTATTCGAGTCTCTGATCTGTTAGTCAACTCCTTAGAGATGCCTTCTCTGCCTTTCCTATCCAAAATAACCCTCCTATCGTGATTTTTGGCTTTTTATTTAATGTTATAAATTACTTATTTAATGCTGCCCATGTAAGTGCTATGAATCTGTGGTAACTCTCTTGCATTTTATTGTATTTTTGTTTTTTTTGTCTGTTGGTTTTGCTTCTCTTTCTCCTTTAGAATGCAAGCTCTAAGAGACAGAACTTACTAGTGTTCTCAGTTGCCAAAAATGTGTCTGGTGAACTTAGCTGTGCCGTTAATGTTTGTTGAATGAATAGTGGCAGAGAGAATGGTACAATATGAAAAAGAAATTTACTTATGGATATATAAAACCTAATACTCTATCTACTGTAATTAGTTGTGCATACATGCTAAGCTGCTTCATTTGTGTCCTACTCTGCAACCCTATGGATTGTAGCCTGCCAGGGCCTCTGTCCATGGGATTCTCTAGGCAAGAATGCTGGAGTGGGTTGCCATGCCCTCCTCCAGGGGAATTTCCCTACCTAGGGTCCATCTCATATTTCTCCTGAATTGCCAGGTGGCTATTTTACCACTAGCGCCACCTGGGGTGTCCTGTAATTGACTATAGGTTAAGATATGGCAATGGCGGCCCACTTCAGTACTCTTGCCTGGAAAATCACATGGATGGAGGAGCCTGGTAGGCTGCAGTCCATCGGGTCACTAAGAGTTGGACACGACTGAGTGACTTCACTTTCACTTTTCACTTTCATGCATTGGAGAAGGAAATGGCAACCCACTCCAGTGTTCTTGACTAGAGAATCCCAGGGATGGGGGAGCCTGGTGGGCTGCCGTCTATGGGGTCGCACAGAGTCGGACACGACTGAAGCGACTTAGCAGCAGCAGCAGAAGATATATCATCATAAAGAAGGACTTCTAAATGTATTCTTTCTATATAGATTGAGACTTATTTCACACTTTGCATTTAAACAGGCCTATAACCAATTATTCATTGTTTACCTACCTTTCTCTTTTGCTTGCTGATTTGTAAACCTTCCTTATGTATGAAGAATATAACTTTTACTAATCATATGTATTATAAATACATTTATCACTTTGCCCTTTGCATTTTAATTTTTATATAAATTTTACATATAAAAATGCAATATAGTCAGAATGCATTTTTTTTTTTTCCTTTAATGGCCTATGCTTTTTTATGACTAGTTTAGAAAACCTGTCCCAACTCGAAGGTTACTATTTTTTTTAAACCTCCATATTTTTTCTTCTTGTAATTTTTTTGATTACTTATGTTAAAGCTTTGACACATTTGGTTTTATTTTTAATATAAGGAATGAAGCAGAGTGTCTTGTTTTTCCTATCTACCTGCTTTTTCCCATATAATTTCCTCCCAATTCTTTTTCTTAATTTCATTTTTGTTTCTGGATTCTTGACCCTGAAATCACTTCTATTAATATCTGCCTACTGTATTAGAAACAAGAATAGTAACATTAAATTCGAGTTTTTTTTTATAAAAGGTTGAATTTGAAGTGGGTTATCAGAGTTCATTTTATGATGCAAAGAAAAATAGGGAAAATTGTCAAATATTGTACTTACAGCCTTCACCCTAAAAATTTAGTCTAACATGAAATATTTACAGGTAGAATGAAGGAACACATATTGCAATACCTTTACCAGTAGAGTTTATTGCTTTGTGCTGTCTTTTGAAATGTCTGAGTGAAAATATTTACATATTACTATACAAAAAATTACATTTATGGTTCTATGTGGGATTTGGAGCCCTTCCCTCTAGATTTGGTTCTAAATCTACAACCAAACTGGTAAATAATCAGTTTTCTAAATTTCTCCCTTCCTTGTCTCTCCATAGGTATTCACTGAGGATTCTTTAGTAGATTTAAGCTTTGTGTCAGTTATAAAAGTATGAAATGCTATCAACGGGTAGGAGAGAATCCATTCAGCTCTGTAAACTGGATTGCAAATAAGATCACCGAAAACAACCTCCCTAGTGACCTCATTTTGGGTGGTTTGCCTTGTTTTTATGAAAGAATGTACTTGAAAGAAAGGAAGCCAGAATCTCAGGAGATAATGAGATAGAACCTAGTGAAGATCTGTGGAGTGAAAGAAGTTGGTTATCATGAAAAAAAGAATGATGTTCTGACAGGAATATAGTAGAATATTTATTGGAAAAACCCAACCAGTGTTATACATTTTATACTGAAATGTATTCTTTTCTTTTTAATAGGATTAGAAATGTCTTTAGGTCTTCATAACATATAAACATACATATTAAAACATTGCATTTCATGAACTTCAATGTCTAAGTTGTTTCTAGGAAAATGTATTTGCTCACATGTTATTTCACTGTGGAGCAGTGCCTTCATGTGCCTGTGAGGTGCTGCCTTGAAAATATCCTTATTGTTACTAATTTAGCCTATTAAAAATGATAAATCAATTGTCAATGCTTAGACATTTCACCATATCTATTTCCTTGATGATTCCTTAATTTCTCCCACAGTTTTAGTATGGAGAATTATTTTATTATTTTTGCTTTTATTATCCCAGCTTTTTGTTTGTTTGAGGTGGGCCAGTGGTGCCTATGTGAGGTTTCTGTTTGTAAGAATTTTTTGTGTGGGTATCCAATCTCTACTACAGTCATCAGATATAGTCAAAAAGAAAGTTGAAAATATTAGTCAATGCAAATACTGCCATCTTTGGGAATATGGTCATAACCACAGGTGTTAGTAGAAGGAAATCTGGAGGCCCTTTGTCCTGTGGGCCTCAGTTCTTGGTAAGGAACTGATCACTAAAAGAACAGATTGCTAAAATTAGACAGACTGAGTGACTGATCACACACAAAGAAAAAAATAGAACACCTCTAGAGAGGGGTGGGCCATGCCCAGAGGAGCAAAATGGCCCTGGAGGGTGGGTACAGAGTTTTTAAGGCAGGGTCATTTGCATAATCCAGGGGGTCATTGATTGATAGCTGTAGGTTACATAACAAGATGCTCTACCTCACATGTCCTTCTCATAATTCAGTCTGTTATAATTAGATATATTCATGGAATATTTATGAACAGCTGATTCCAGTGGCTGCCAAAGATTACCTTAGTACAGGATAGTGTAAAGTGTCCCCTGGAGAAGTGATAGGCTACCCACTCCACTATTCATGGACTTCCCTGTTGGCTCAGACTGTTAACAATCTGCCTGTAATGTGAGAGACCTGGGTTCGCTCCCTGAGTTGGGAAGATCTCCTGGAGGAGAGCATGGCAACCCACTCCAGTACTCTTGCCTGGAGAATCCCCATGAACAGAGGAGCCTGGTGGGCTGCAGACCATGGGGTCACAGAGAGCCAGACACAATTGAGTGACTCAGCATAGCACAGTGTAAGGTGTGTGCACGTGCCGGAGTAGGGCAAGTCCAACCACTTGTCTGGTGGGGAGTTTTTATGGCCCCCTGATTATTTTTAGAGTACTGGTGGAAGTGTTAGGAGCAGGGCTGGTCAATTGCTTGGTGGGATTAGGCAGCTATTGGACGGTTAGCTGAAGGGGTCACCTCTCATTGGTCTCAACTAACTTCCTGCCTATCAGAGGGGTCTTCAAGGACCAAGGAGCTGAGACTTGTCTCCTTGTAAATAAGAAAACTGAGACCCAGAGGCCAGAACTGACTTGATCAAAGTCACAGAACCAGTTCATATCAGAACCAAGACCAGAACACATGGTCCTTAGCCCTAATGATGTGCTTAAAAGAAAAGGACATCCAAGTTATCTTCTAGCCCAACTACTCTGGTCCTGTAACACAATTTCTCCTTTTGCCCTTCTGCTAGAATAGACCTCAGTTGATCATACAAATCACCAGTGACCTCCTGCTCTTTGATCAAACATGCCAGGTCTCCCTTCTGTACCTGTCATCTGCTCCTGACACTGTGGCTCACCTTTTCTGTGGCAGCATGAACCCCTCCTCCCTATTTTCCACACATTTCATTCTGTCTCCCTTATAAAAGGGGAAAAAAAGTAACACATTTACAGCTATATATAGTAAGGTGGTCTGCCTCCTGAGAAATCTGTATGCAGGTCAAGTAGCAACAGTTAGAACCGGACATGGAACAACAGACTAGTTCCAGATTGGGAAAGGAGTACATCAAGGCTGTATATTGTCACCCTGCTTATTTAAATTATATGCAGAGTACATCATGCAAAATGCCAGGCTGGATGAAGCACAAGCTGGAATCAAGATTGCCGAGAGAAATATCTATAACCTCAGATACACAGATGACACCACCCTTATGGCAGAAAGTGAGGGAGAACTAAAGAGTCTTGTGATGAAAATAAAAGAGAAGAGTGAAAAATTTGGCTTAAAACTAAACATTAAAAAAACTAAGATCTTGGCATCTGGTCCCATCACTTCATGGCAAATAGATGGGGAAACAATGGAAACAGTGAGAGATTTCATTTTTCTGGGCTCCAAAGTCTGTGGATGGTGACTGCAGCCATGAAATTAAAAGATGCTTGCCCCTTGGAAGAAAAGTGAAAGTGAAAGTGAAGTCACTCAGTCATGTCCGACTCTTTGTGACCCCATAGACTGTAACCTACCAGGATCCTCAGTCCATGGGATTTTCTAGGCAAGAATACAGTAGTGGGTTGCCATTTCCTTCTCCAGGGGATCTTCCCGACCCAGGGATCAAACCCGGGTCTCCTGCCTTGTAGGCAGATGCTTTACCGGCTGAGCTACCTAGACAGCATAAAAGCAGAGACATTACTTGGCAAAAGAAGGTCCATCTAGTCAAAGCTATGGTTTTTCCAGTAGTCATGTATGGATGTGAGAGTTGGACTATAAGGAAGGCTGAATGCCAAGAATTGATGCTTTTGAGCTGTGGTGTTGAAGACTCTTGAGTGTCTCATGGACTGCAAAAAGATCCAACCGGTCCATCCTAAAGGAAATCAGTCCTGAATATCCATTAGAAGGACTGTTGATGAAGCTGAAACTCCAGTACTTTGGCCACCTGATGTGAAGAACTGACTCATTGGAAAAGACCCTGAGCTGGGAAAGATTGAAGGCAGGAGAAGAAGGGAATGACAGAGGATGAGACAGTTGGATGGGATCATTCACTCAATGGACATGAGTTTGAGCAAGTTCTGGGAGTTGGTGTTGGACAGGGAAGCCTGGCATGCTGCAGTCCATGGGGTAACAGAGTCGGACATGACTGAGCGACTGAACTGAACTGATGGCCAAAACGTTCTTTCAGTTTTTAAGTAAAAATAAAAGATAAATTTTTCATTTTCACCTAGAACTTAATGTATATATCATTTTGTTTCTCTGTCATTTTTCAGGCAACTTAATATTTCCACCTTCAGAAAAAATAAAATTTTTTAAAGCTTTTTGAGCAAAGAACTATTCTAGGTACCTTTTGCAGTCTTCCATGGGATTTGAATTTTTTCCAGTAAGAGAATGGCCATGGGAAGGTGCAACGTCTGGTGAAGTAATAAAACATCATATGCCTAAAATGTTGCTTTCTTTTTTTTTTACTTCAATATAAAAATAGCTACACCAAAGTCCACCAATTTTGATTTTTTTAAAAAAATGCTCACTGACACGACTGCTGTCACAATACTGTCTAACAAAATTGTTTTGGATGAAGTTAAAGACAACTAAGCTCTACTAAAACCATCTTATGGAAAAAAACTGAGTGAACATTTTGGCCAAGTCAATAAATTAATATGTACATAGATGGTTGAAATTATTTTTAATTTTATAATTATTTAGAAATTATTAATCATGAACACTGATAGTATTTTGAAATGCAGGAAAACAGAGAAAGAGGCATTCAGGTGACTATAATAAAAGAGAAAAAAATAATATAGATGGTTTAATATCTTGGATCAATAGTCCCTTTCCAGTAATTTCACAAGGAAATATCATTTTTAAAAATATCAACAAAGAAGTAAATGAACACCTGCTTGTTTACTCAGTGACAAAAAACTCACCATTAATCTAATAAACAGTAGTTCCCTAGGCTGGAAAACTTATTTAAAATCTTTCTGAGGCAAATATCTTTTCATGTTCATAAATCACTTTCTTTTGAACTCCATTTGAACTCAAATTAGCATAAAATATTGAGATGAACACTGTTTTATGACTTTCATGTGTGAAGTGTCTTATCTGGATATTTCAATTTGATTGTCATTTCATATACTTGTATTTTAGTAGCATTTGACATAATTTTAATCAACAGTAAAACTATGAGCCTTTTTTTCACCTGAGTTTCGGGTTTTGATCAGTTTGTTGTGTTTTTTCTTTAAAGACATGCAAGAGGATTGAACTTTCTTTAGTCCTTCAGATTTTTATTCTCAGTATTATGATAGTTGTTAAGTTTCTCAATGTTACTTCTTGTAAACTACAAATATTTGCTTAATTATTACTATTTTATTTGAATCAACACTTCATAATAGATTATCACATATATGTAGAGAATGAAAATTGCAATGTTTGTGTTTCTGATAGATTGTTATATGAATCAGATGCTGAAATTAGGAAAATATGTTTATTTCCACTTTATACAGCACCAATTTATATTAAATACTAATACAGAAAAAATTTTATTCTTTGAGTTTTTGAAATTATAATTTATTGAGATAAATGGGTTTGTACCATATTGCATACATGTGCACACATGGAGACATATATAAACCACATATATATGTAATGGCTAAATGAAAGTGACTAGGATCAGTGGTGTAACAATACAAGATACTTCCTTTAAAAATAAATGATAAGTTATTTGTTACAAATGTTACATATAATTTCATATATATAACTATAATTATATATAAAATTTAAAATATATGTGCATGTATATGTGTTAATTAATGATGCATGTAGTATTTAAAAATAAGTCATCATTTTGAATGACAGATGCATTCAGTGAAGTCATTTTGTGACTTTCATTTGGATAAAACATATTCACAAAAGTGGTTTCAGAACTGGCTTAGTTGCAGAAACTTGGATTACACCACATTTTCTCTGAAACTTGAGTGAACAGTAATGGCTGCCATGGTGCTTCACTCCTGAGGTTCATTTATACTTTTCTGTGGCTGCAGTATTAATTCTTAAAGACACCTGGCTCAGCTGTCTTCATCGGTTTAGACATTACATCATCAATTTTCAAATCAAAATAAATCAAGTATAGCTGTTGTTGAAAATCCATCTCTCTTTAGTCTCAGCTGTCAGAGTTATACATTCTGCATGAAATTTTAAATGAATCCATGGATTAAAAAATGGGTGTGTTAACCTCAGTATAGATGAATATTTTTAAAGTCACAGTGACTAGGACTTATAGAAAGTTAATTAATTAAAGAAAGCAGTTGTAGTCACAGTCTTTGTATTATGTTATACATGTTGATGAACTATAAGATTTATAGAATTTCTTTTGATATTTGATACTCATACTGGCTATTGTATGTTATAGGTGATTAGAACACAAATCTAAAAGTTTAATAGTAAATGTATAGTGTTTTCTTATTTGGTGATACAGCATGTTAAAATCACCAAATTAGTACCTTAAAATCATTTTTTATTACTAATATGTTTACAGGATTTATGCCTTACTGGGGTCACAAAGAGTTGGACACAACTGAGTGACTGTACTGAACTGAACACCTTCTTTACTCTCTCTCTCTCTCACACACACACACGCACAAATGCATATAATGCAAACACAACCATAACACACATTTATTTTTTAAAATGTGGTGGTATTTTTTTAAAAAATAGACTCATACTCTAGACCTTTATATGAAATTCATTTGTTTTACCTGACACTATACTAGATATATTTAAAACTCAGTCTAATTCTGTTGATTAGAAATATATTAAGAAACCTATTAAATACTTGTATATCTAAATGTACACATATCTAAATGTACACATGTGTATATTATGTATGTATATATGTATAATTATATAAATGATTTTAGGTAAATAAGCTTATACTATGTGATGACATACTGCATTTTCTTAGAACATATATTTTCATCCTTATATTAAGCTGTCTCCCATTTCTTCATATTTTCTTGACTCTTCTCTTACTCACCATTCCTTGCTACCCCTATCGGATGGTTATCTTTCTATGCTCTTTCTATACACTTACAACTGCTGATTCCAAGGGAGAGCTCAGATCTGCATTTATCATACAGATCTGGGTAAGAGACTACCAGTGAGAGGCTCTTGCATGCTATTTGGAAGAGTGAAGAATAACAGATGCCATTATTCTTTAGATGCAGGTGTAGAAAGACCTGTAGAAAGGCATAAAATGCACAGCTGCTTCCTCCTGAGTGTTTGTAGACCACCAGCTAGGGGATTCAGGCTCATAAAGTACCAGCAGCTTCTCTGATTGTGTAAGCCCCTTACTGACTTTATTGTAATACTTTGTATATGGAATCTACAGAGTATCTTATGTTTTCAACACGCACACAAACATACACAAAGGAATTTCATCATTGTTAGTTTTAAAATATATATTACCAGCATGGGTTAGATTATAGCACTTCTCTTTATCTTATTTTTCTCACTAAGCCATTCCTCGTAAAAATCCTTCAAGTCACTTGTTTGAGCTTTAATGTAAGAACTACAGTGTACAATATAGTTATAATGTAGTCACTCATCCCTGTATTAAAGGGTATTTATTTTCATTCACTTTTTTAAATAGTTATTCAAAATTGCACATTGATCATCATTATACATATGCTTGTCTCTTTGTCTTTTGAATTCTATGAATACGTCCCAAATAATGGATACATGATATGTATATATGTATGAGGGTTTTGTGGGGTTTTCTGTATTTTAATAGACGTTGCAAGGTTATTTCCATAAAAGTATAATCTTTCAAATAAACACCAGCTATCAATGAAGTGCATATGTTTCTTTATTCCCACACTCATTGCTAGTCTTTTCTGTTTTAACTTTACCCAGTAAGTATAATGGATGTGATTGATATCTCATCCTCAGTTTATTTCTATGACTAATTGTTACTCTGAATACATTTTAATAGTTAGCAATTTGTCTGTTTGGTGAAATTTCTCTATATTATTTTTCCTTCTGTGTTTTTTCTTTTTGGTGAATATTTAAACATTTTTTATGATAGTTTTAAATATAATCCTTCATCCTCAACTAGCATGGCAATTTGTAAACTAAAGTATTTGATTTTGATTTTTTTTCATGTTCTGCTCTAGATAACCATGAATATAAACTTATTTATTTATACTATTTTTTTTTTCTTTTCCAGCTTCTGGATTATCACAGATAAGGTCTTCACTACCCTGAGACTGGGTAAGTCATCCTTTAAAGCTTTTTAATGTTTAATGTTATATTGATTTTCAGCTTGTAAATAGATCTTTTGGAAAGTAGAAATGTGATATTAACACACCAAGAAAGTTGAAATAAGGTATGGTGTAAGGACAAGATACACTGAATATCTTCATAGAAACACACAGGTCTTAGCTATTCATATACAGAATTATATTCATATGGAGAATACTGTATCTGCTTGTTATCATGAAAATATCTTGAAAATATAAAATATGAAATTTCTAGTAACTGCATTGTTGAGAGTGAAAGTGTTCTTTGTGACCCCAGGGGTTATAGCCCACCAGGCTTCTCTGTCCATGGAATTCTCCAGCCAAGAATACTGGAGTGGGTAGTCATTCCCTTCTCCAGGAGACCTTCCCAACCCAGGATCGAACTCATGTCTCCCTGCACTGCAGGCAGATTCTTTACCATCTGAGCCACCAAGGAAGCCCAGTAACTATAGAGGAACATACAATTCTCCTGGATAAAACATATACCAATAAAACCAAATACCAAATACCTTGAAGAGGAAGAATAGAAAGTTCTATGCCAGACTGGTCATACTTAGAAGACATTTTTATATAACCATTGTTTTGTGTGTGCATTTTATTCCTCACTACTGTATATATAGTTGACAATAAGTACTTTGTTGAAATACCTAGTCTTTCTAGATGTTCTGAAGTGCCTGATATATGTTAATTATTGTTTTAAATATATGATATGTTTTAAATGTGATTTGGTTTGATCAACATCAAAGACAAATATGCATATATTTACCATTCAGATATTTACATGCAGATTTAAGTTATATTACTTTTGCAATGTTATGCATTTTATCCATTCTCCAATAAGATTAAATGTTAGCTTAACAGAGTGAAGTAAGCCAGAAAGATAAAGAACATTACAGCATACTAACACATATATATGGAATTTAGAAAGATGGTAACGATAACCCTATATGCAAAACAGAAAAAGAGACACAGAAGTACAGAACAGACTTTTGAACTCTGTGGGAGAAGGTGAGGGTGGGATGTTTCGAAAGAACAGCATGTATATTATCTATGGTGAAACAGGTCACCAGCCCAGGTGGGATGCATGAGACAAGTGCTCGGGCCTGGTGCACTGGGAAGACCCAGAGGAATCGGGTGGAGAGGGAGGTGGGAGGGGGGATCGGGATGGGGAATACATGTAAATCTATGGCTGATTCATATCAATGTATGACAAAACCCACTGGGATGTTGTGAAGTAATTAGCCTCCAACTAATAAACAAACAAACAAACAAACAAAAAAAGATTAAATGTTAGCTTAAAATTTAGGCTAATATTTGGAGAAAATGACTGGTGAAAAGTCTTCTAATTAGCTGTGTCTAGTTTAATATATTTTAATATAAAAGAAGCAAAGTACTTTGATCTGTCACTGAAATCGAAAGTGAAAACGAAAGTTCTGCAAATTAGTTCTAATTTTAAAAGGTTTCAAGAACTTTATTAGATGATTCCAAAGAATGCAAATTTGATTTCAGGTTCTAAGAATTATATTAAGTTTGTGCACCCTGAAAATGTGCACAGAATAATTAAAACACTAGGTTTTGTTTTTATAGACTATAATAGAGTGAAATATGCATGTTAATTTGGAAGGCTGATTAACCAATTCTGTTTCATTATTGATAATTTGAACACCAAGTAGAAACACAGGTCCTGGACACAGAACTAAGGTCAACCTGACTTTTCTGTTGATTATAAAAGGTTAAAAGCTAAAAAGAAAATAGTTTTTTGTCAACCCTATGAGAAAAGATATAAATTCATTGATTTATAATAAAACATTTTACTTGACTATGTCACCTTAATAGTTTGCCACTATTTTCCCATTTTAACATACAGAAAATTATGTGTTACTCTCTACCTTTGTGTACTATTAGTTTCTAAATTTATGTAACTACATTAATGATAGAATTAGCATTAGACAAATTATATTAATGTAAAATATTGGATAAATAGAGAATCAGTATTGAAATTTTATGTACTTAATGAAGACCCTACTGAATGAAATTATATTTTTCCTCTAGTGAAAAATTCCCTTCAGTTATAGTCCCACTTTTTCTTTAATTATTATGCAAAAAAAAATTTTTAATCTTTATTATTGTAACAAAGTTCATACTGAACAGCAACAGAAATTATTCTAGCCTAATTAAGCTAAAGGTATATGTATTAGTGGATATAAGGTAAAGTGGAGAACCTTTGGAAGTACAGGAAATTGGGGTTATAGAATGCATAGCAAGAAATTATGTGCAGATAATACCATAGCTGCCTTCTGTTACAGAACCAGTTTTATCATGGCTGTGTATGAAGCATCTTCCTCTTTTCTGCAAGTTAATCTCACTATAACTCTCTCTCCCTCAATTGAAGCTGGAGATAATAGCGCCTTTTCATGCCACTCCCCTTCAAACTGTAATCTCTAGGGTAGGCCTCTGACTGGCTGACACAGGTTATATGCTGTGCCATAGTGCACGGTATTCTGGGAAAGCAAATGTGTGGCCTCCTGTCATGAAGTGAGACTCACAATTTGCAAAATGGAAATATGTAAAGGATGTTTAAATGGTGAAAGATTGAAAAATATTCACTATCAATGCAAAAGTACAACTCCACCCTTAAGGTAACTTGTAATATTTTATTCTGTGTGTTACATGTGAACTGAGTAGACATTTAGTCATATTCTTTATTTTTCTTGAGCTATTACTTGAACTTATAAAGCTCATGAAAACATAATACTTCATGGCACATGTAGGACCAGCACAATCATTCAGTGTATAGTAAAAACATATTGAAATTCTCTCGTGCCTGTTAAGTATAAAATATAAAAAGGCACTCAAATGTTTTTCTTATTGTCATAGCTGCAGTTTATCATAATATGTATGAAAGCGAAACCTGACTTAAACTGGCCTGTATTTCCAATCTAGTTATGCCATTTACTACTTTTGTGACTTTGGATAAGTTAGTCAACTAATCCAAGGCTCAGTTTTGTGATTTACGTTATTATAATAAAAGCAACTCTGCTGTTATATATATTTAAAAACATTGCAGAGAAAAGAATTAAGCACAGTGCCATGCTATTGACCATCCAATGAAACATGTCTGGCTAAAGAAACAAAGAAACTAAAAGATCAAAGAAGTAGGAAGTTTGTTATTGAGGGGGTAATTTTGTTATTGATGGGCTTCACTTGTGGCTCAGCTGGTAAAGAATCTACCTGAAATGCAGGAGACCTGGGTTCAATCCCTGGGTTGGGAAGATCTCCTGGAGAAGGGAAAGACTACCCACTCCAGTATTCTGGCCTGGAGAATTCCATGGACTGTATAGTTCATGAGATCTCAAAGAGTCAGACACAAGTGAGAAACTTTCACTTCACTTTGTTATTGATATAATTAGCAAGTCAAAATATGCTTGACTAATGCTTTCTGTAAGATGCCAAAGACTTGTAAGAGCTTTTGTCATCCATCATCTGAAAACTTGGTCTTAAAAAACACAGAGAGCTTCAGTGAAATAAGAGCATGACTCTTTCAACTGACATACTATGGCTTTATAGTCATCATTCCTCTTTATGTGTAAGGAATACAAAATTACCCAGTAGTCAGTGAGCATTGAAATCATGTCCTGGATTGTGTATACAAAAAATCTCAATTTCTGTAGTGCAGAAGATTAGCTAATGAGGGCTCCTCCTTACTCATACAAATTATTATGAGACATATGGACAAGTTAATGACAGTTTTGAGGAAAGCCAGAAAAATATAAAAGACCAGGTTTGTGTGATGGGTATAAGGCAGTCAACAACACCAAGGTAGAAAGCACAGATTTCAGCTTAATAAAAAAAAAGAATATACAAAAAAAAAAAAAAAAACTTTTTAAAATATATGAACAAGGTACTGTGATGGTATACAGGAAAATCCAATATATTGATAACATATACATATATATATATATATATATATATATGAAGTCTAAAATCATAAAAAATATTGAAAAGATATCATATAGTGATGAGAAGTTCTATTTAGTCTGAAGCTATTAAAAAGTCATACTTGAGTACAATTTGTTAGAGCTACAATGATATGAAGGCATTAAAATATTGGAGGAATGCTGATAAAATGAGTTTAGCAGTAGAAAACCTCCTTTGCAGTTTTGGCTCTAAAACAGATTTGTTCTTTGACTCTAATAAAATCCAATAACCTTAAGCCTCAGTTTTTTAACCTATAAAGTATAGGATTCTAGCAAGGTCATTTCTCATCCTGATCTTAAATAATTTTATTTTTTCATATATTAACTAATTCAATAGCTTCTTGGATCTTAAATTCTAATCGAGCTGACCAAAGCAATAAACAGGTAAACAAATAGAGAAACAACATAAATGCAAATGGTGGCAAACTTTACAAGAATAATATGTGTGTGATGTGACATTTACTAGTGAGGAGGGATTCAGTTCAGTTCAGTTCAGTTGCTCAGTCGTGTCCGATTCTTTGCAACCCCATGAACTGCAGCACGCCAGGCCTCCCTGTTCATCACCAACTCCCGGAGGCCAACCAAACCCATGTTCCGTTGAGTTGCTGATGCCATCCAACCATCTTATCCTCTGTTGTCCCCTTCTCCTCCTGCCCTCAATCTTTCCCAGCATCAGGGTCTTTTCAAATGAGTCAGCTCTTTGCATTAGATGGCGAAAGTATTGGAGTTTCAGCTTAAACATCAGTCCTTCCAATGAACACCCAGGACTTATCTCCTTTAGGATGGACTGGTTGGATCTCCTTGCTGTCCAAGGGACCCTCAAGAATCTTCTCCAACACCACAGTTCAAAAGCATCAATTCTTCAGCGCTCAGCTTTCTTTATAGTCCAACTCTCACATCCATACATGAGGGACTGGGGAGATAGAATTACATTAGATATAATGATTGTGGATGGCCTCTCTGTGACAGTAATATTTGAGGTGAGAACTGAAGGAAATGGAGGCTGCAGTGTTAACAAGAAGAGACTTTCAGGAAGCCAAGCTTACAGGCTAATGTGCTGAGTTAGGAAAGAACCTACTGTGTTTGAACAGCGTAAGAAGGATAGCTGTGGGGCACACTAGTTAAGAAGAAATTTTGGAAAAGTAGGAGCTGCTAGTAGTGAAGAACCTGCCTCCCAGTGCGGGAGACATGAAATGTGGGTTGGATCCCTGGGTCAGGAGATCCTCTGGAGAAGGAAATAGCAACCCACTCCAGTAATCTTGCCTGGAGAATCCCATGGACAGAGAAGTCTGGCGGGCTACAGTTCATAGGGTTGCAGAGTCAGACACAACTGAAGTGAGTTAGCATGCATAGAAGATCTTGTAGTTGAGACTTTATTCTTGGTGCAAAGAGAAGTTGCTAGGAGACTAACACACAAATGTGACATGACTGGATTTATATTTTGAGAAATATCCTTGGGCTGCAGTGTGGAAATGGGTTATAGGAGAGGCAGAAATGAATGAAGACCGTTCAGAGGAGCATTTTATCCTCTTCTGTGAAGGATGGCTTGGGCTAGGGTGGAAGGGGATATGGATTGGTCTGAGAGTAATCTACTTTTCAATTCTTGTAATAGTTTGTTCAGCATGCAATCCGTGTCAGTCTTGTGACTGAAATAATGGTTGCTTTTGGAGATTGTGATGGACATAGCGATGGGCCTCACAGTCTCTCTGTACCTTCCTTAAAGAAAGATTCATTGCACCAGTAGCAGAGAGTGCCGTCAGCAGATAGTCTTCAACTTATCCTCCTCATGGGTTGTCTCAGTTGCAAAGAGCCACCTCCTCCCAGCTCACACTCTTAGGGGGTGGTCCGTATTCAGTGACAGGTTAAGTAAGAAGTATAAAGTCTTGTACTCCTATGAGTTTGCTTGAGAATGTCAGGCCTGCAATGTACCTGCACTCCTGTCTTTGCTCAGTTCTCCACAGATGTTGATCACAGTGACACTGCCTTATAAGCATCCTGGATTCTAAGTCCTGTCTCAGAGTCTGTCCTTGAACCCAGACTGTGATGAATAGTGTGGATGTCAGAGATAATGAAAGAAAGAAGGAATGGGGGCTGATTTGTGTTTCACTTACTCTATTTTATAGGTTCCTGTGACATTTCTGAAATGCAGAAGGTTGGGGGAAAATATATGTCAGATTTTAACTCAAATACTGCTTTACACATGTTGAATTTGAGGTTGCCTAAGTGACATATTAGTATAAAAATTATTTGGCAGTAGATTATGAGTTTACATCTCATAAGATATGTTACACATTTGGGAAGATCCTGAATATGGATAGCATTTATAATGATGGCATAGATGGGATAACATAGGAAGTGTGTGTGGACAATTATGAGAGGGACAAAGAATAAACCCTACATCAAATTAAAGTTTAAATACTAAGAAGGTGCTTCTGGTATCAGCTAAGATATGTAAAGAACTTAGAAATTATTATTTCTATCTCTACATCAAGAAAAGGCTGGACAAATTGGAAAAACACCTTTTAGGTGGGTTATAAGAGAAACTTACATTCCAGGGAAAACCTTCACCCCAAAATATAGGAGAAAAGTATATTTAGAGAGAAATACAGCAACTGCTTACATGAATGGATTTCTGGAGGTTAAGTATGGGCTAGAGTGGCAGTGAGAACCTGCTAGGAGCTATCACGTAGTCTCGTGGGCTTTTCCTCCAGGGATTCACCAGGTTCTTGGGATCCTCAGCCCCAAGAAAGATCCTGCATGCTTTGGACCTGAGAGGGAAAGAGTGACCATTGTGAAACATACCTAGAAATTTCTCTATAGCAAGGATCTGTGCTATAGAGATAGAACAGATTTTGCCAGAGCACAATTCTGAAAACTAAAAAAAGTCAGGAGTGTGGGAATTTTATCCCACTCAAACCCTCTCCAGACTTCCTGTCTAACTAAAAGAAGAAGAAACAAATAGTTAAAAGGGAGCATGGCCTCAAGGAAATGGACTGGGAAATATGTAGACAGGAAAGGGAGTCTGAGACAAAAGGGAATAAAATGTATGTGAGCAAGGGAAGGGACAGAGCCTTATAAGAGGCACAGGTCTAAGACATGGAACCAGTAAGTTCTGAGCAAGACTGGGGGAGTCTAATTGAAAGAATATAGACAGCCTTGCATACTATATCACCATGTCAAGGTAGCTCCAGTGTAATAGTGCATTTCAGCTAAAAGAGCAGTGACACAAATTCCACCTGAACATTAGTTTATAGAGAAGTCCATCAATTTACAAAAGAAACACTGAAAAAAAAAAAAAAAAAAAAAAAAGTACCATGCAAAGAGACACAGCTATTTTGAAAACAAGACTCAGATATGATAGTGGTGTTGGAATAATCAATCAAGAATAGAATGATTAGTATGTTTTCAGCTCTAATGGAAAGAGTAGACAACAATCAAAAATTGTGGATAATGCAAGCAAAGTTAGAAACTCTAAGAAGTAAAATAAAGTGTTAGAAATTAAACAAAAAATGTAACAGAAATTAAGAATGCCTTCAATGATTAAGTGGTAAACTCAACACAGCCAAAAAAATATCACCAAGCTTGAATACAAATCAGTAAGGTCATAAACTAGATTGGAAAGAGAATGAATAATGAAAAGAATAGCAACATAGAATGGAAGATGAAGGACTGTGGGACAATATCAAAGAGTGTAACCACCAAAAGAATAAGAGAAAGAGAGTGAAGAAGAAATATTTAAAGAAATAGTATTAGACAGTTTTGCATAGTTAATACCAGATACCGAACTAAATATGCCAGAAGCTTTGGGTGCACCAAATATAAACAAATACAAGTAAGTCTGTAAAAGAGACTATCATATTCAGATGGTAGAAAACTTCAAAGAGAAAATCTTGAAGGAAGTCAGAGAATTAAAAAAATGCCTTATAGAGTAACCAGGGATAAGAACTACAGCAAAATTTTCATCAGAAACATGCAAATAAAAAGACAAGAATGAAATAGTTAAGATGTTAGTAGAAGTTGTGGGAGACGCCAATCTAGAATTCTGTATCAACAGATAGTATCCTTTAAAACAAAACTGAGAGAATTCATTACCAGAAAATTTATCATTAAAGAAATGTTAGTAGAAAACATTCAAAAGAAGAGCATTGGAAAAGGAATATTGAAGGTAAAATGCATCTTTTATACTTTGTATTCTTCATTGACCTAAAAATAAGAGATTGTTTTAAGCAATAGTATTGACAACAAGTGGCTCAGTGGTAAAGAATCTGCCTGCCAATTCAGGAGACACAGGTTCAATCCATGGGTCCGGAAGATCCCACGGAGAAAGAAATGGCAACTCACTCCAGTATTGTCTGGAAAATCTCCTGGTTAGAAGAGTCCGGCAGGCTACAGTCCATACAGTTGCAAAAGAGTTGGATGTGACTTAGTGACTAAACAACAATAACAAATTGACAATGTATTATATGATTTAAGAGGCAGTGTCTCAAGGAATGGGAGGGAGAAACTGAGAGGACTCTGTTAGAAGGAAACTTCTAACATGTGTACTACATATGATATGAAATAATTTTCTTTGAAGATAAATTTACTTTAAATGCTCATTTTAAAATGGTGGATAACCACAGACATTTGTTTTAAAGATGCCTAGTTGACATTCTAAGAGAGAAAATAAAATGGAACAATATAAAATGCTCAATTAAAACAGAAGGCAAGAAAAAAGAAAAAAAAAAGACAGTAATGATGCAAAAGAGTTATAAAGATACTTATCCAAATATATCAATAATCATTTTAATAAATCTGAGAAGCTTAAACCACCAGTTTAAAGAAATTTATCTATGGTTATTTTTGCATTTTGGGGAAATGGAAATATATAAGAATAAATTACAGTGTTTTCAAGGCTAGGGAGCTTATACATATTTCCTATGTCATAAAGGGATAACAAATATCAAAGGTAATGCTCATGTCCAGGGAATAAAGCTTCAACCACTAAACTAGAATTTATATCTCAAACTAGATTTCTTAGATGAGCCTAGACTTTATAATAAGTTGGAGATTTGCTAACATGTTGAGGTCTGAACACCAAAGGTCCCTATTTACCCATGCTTTTGACTTAAGCAGAGGTAGAACTTGTTTCTTCCTAACTTTGTTTATATCTTTCTTAGTAAAAAGGGAATATACTCATGTAATTTTGAACCATGATCCAGTAAATTTTCCTTCATTAAGTAGTACTTGGATTTAATATACGCTCACACATAAAGAATCTCTAGGCTTGGTGCAGGCTGGGTACTGATTATCACTAATGAATATAAGATTTCACAAGTGACTGGAAAATCATGCTTAGTATACAGTTGCTGGAGACTTTTGTGAGAAGATTAAGTATAAAGAATATTCACAATGACATCAGGTGAAATGGCAAAGGATGATTAAACATGTTTAATAAGAAGTACAAATCTTAAAATGGGTTAAAGCTACCAAGATATGTTAATGATTGACATCCATGCTATATATCTATTTTTCATATACATATGTATCTAAGGCTTATGCATGCACTTCTGTGTCTTAATGCAAAATACTTATGTGAAAACTTCAGAAATACTTGACACACAAAAGTGGAAGTCTTACAATTGATATTTTATAAACCTTTAAAGTCTCATAATTTTTACAGTTATAAAAATTAACATTCCTACCTAAACTAAGTCAGAAAAATAGCTCTTTAGTTGATGCTGAAATTTCTTGGAGATAGTAAAACAGCATAATCTTTTCTTCTCTGAAATACATCATTAAGAGTTATTTAAAAAGGAATATTCAATCAGATTTAATTTGCTTCAAGAGACAGACAAGGAGCCTCATTAGTTTCTCATACATAATGTCAATTTGATCTAAGCCACTGTCTTTCAAGTGTCATAATAGGGTAAGGTATTTAATGTGGAGGAGTGCTTCTTATAACAATCCTAAGACTAACAACTTCCTGTATACGAGACACTGTTCCCTGTGTGTTTTAATTCCTTTAATCCTCACAAAAGCTTTATGACATAGTGATTTGTTTGAAGACTTGAGCACCCAGAGTAATGGTAGAACTGGGATTTCACTTTTGAGTCCAGAGACTGCTGTTTGAACCAACCTCAGTCCAGTAATGCTCCCTCCCTTCCAGTTCCTGTTTCTTCATACTGCATCTAACTGCATGTGACTAAAGATCACTTAGGACTTTAATATTATGGTTCAACATATAAATTAGGGGAGACTTGTTTTCCAAGAATAAGGAGTCTGTATTTCTTCTTCTGAATAAGAGAAATAATATTTGGACTTTAAAACTTGTGTTAATGCATTTTCAATCAAAATGTTTGCTTACTATTTGATTTGGTATACATTTCATGCTGCTTTGAAATAGAATTTGTCATATTTGGTAGAATACCTTGATTCAATATTATGAAAGGTCATATTCATAAATTTCCTAATGTTAGTAAAAGCTAAAGTTAAAAAAATTATCTTAGCCAAACCTTTATAGAGAAAGTTTGAAATGGATTTCCAATTAATACTTGAAAGGTCAGACAACACAGATGACTTTTTGCTGTCAGGTTAAACATGACAGAAAAATAAAAGGAAATAAGCTTTAAAAATAGCTTAAATATATCATTTCAATTTAGTACTTTATTTCTTGTAACAAACTAAAGTTATATCCTGAAAAGGTTAATAAATCTTATTTTAAGAACCTATATTTTTACTTGTGATCAAGTGAAATAAATAGATGGAAAGGTGGTGTTTTTTAAAAAATCAGTAAAAAGTCACAAAGTAGTTTCCTATGTGATCCTGTTGCATGGGAAATCTTAGAAAGTAAAAATAAATAAATAAGCTAGTCAGGTGGATTTGGGAAGGCAGAGAGTTAATGTGACTGATACAAATCATCATGGCACACTAGAGACTTCTAATCATGAGGCTAATTACTCTTCTGGCTGTTTCTAATCCCTTGATTTGTTTGATGAGAAGCACTGGTTGTGGAGTAATGTTTGGGGACAGAGACTTCTCTGTTCTCAAAGGCAGTTGATTTGAGCCAGAAAATTCCGTTGGAGATTCTCAAATGGTTGAGAGAAATACTGAGTATCTATCACATGTAAACATATGGATATGAATTGAATGGGAAAATGGAAACTATAGATTCTGAAACAAGTTTATCTAAACTACAAAGACTAATACTTAATTAAAATACATTAGGATTTATCCAGGACTTTTCCAGGGCTCCCTGGTGGCTCAGACGGTAAAGCATCTGCCCACAATGTGGGAGACCTGGTTCGATCCCGGGGTTGGGAAGATCCCCTGGAGAAGGAAATGGCAACCCACTCCAGTACTCTTGCCTAGAAAACTCCATGGATGGAGGACCCTGGTGGGCTACAGTCCATGGGGTCGCAAAGAGTCGGACACAACTGAGCGACTTCACTTACACTTTCAAGACAAAATAAGCAAATTAAGGAAGATCTTTATGAATAAATAAGGAATGGAGGTTAGGTGACTACTTATAGAAAGTAGGCAAGCATGAGAAAAATCAGTGAATTTCCAAGTCAAAGTAAAGCAGTCATGTAGTTGAAAAATGCATGAATGAATAGATAGCAGGGTTAAGGCCTTCCTAGATATTTTGAGGATCAAGAGCTGAGTTCATCAAGAGATTTATAAATTGCATTTCAGTGAAATGCCACAAGATTTTACCAACAGTTGCCATGTATAAGTCCCTCCTAGGTTTAAAGAAGCAATGGCTTTAAGAAAAATACCTCTTGGAGAAATGCGAGGTATCAAAGGGAAGACCAAAAATATGACTTATATGATATTCACAAAGACAAACCCTATTGAATTTTAGTTTTTGTATCAATATCTGTCTGTGAAAGAAAAGGATTACATGTTCTATTGTTACCATTTTGCTTTCTTAAAATTTTACATTTTTAGAAATTTAATATGTTAAGTTTTACTTATGATGCATTAAATGATAAATTAAGTAATAATCATTGTCAATACTCAAGGAAATATCTTTTTCATTGATTTTTCACAAGCAACCAAAAAAGAAAGATTTTCACAAGTTAATGGATTCAGTAAGCAGTAGAGTATTTGTTACCCTTTCCTCAGACTCCTCCTGCAGTGAATTCAAGGACTTAGAGCCAATATATATGCATAGAATAAAGCATTTTCTTGTGTGTGGTAAATAGGCACATTATGGAATTTCTAAGGATTATTATATTAAAATGCAAAGAGTTTGCAACAGATAAATCATTTATATGCACAATAGAGAGCATATTTCTTTTTAACAAATTCTGACTGACAAAGCATAACAGGGATGTTAGTACTCTTAAAGACCTGACACCTCTTTACCTCTTTTCCATTGCTAATATGAGGGCAGGGTATATCTTGCTTTCTGATGCAGTTCCCAGAATACCATTTGTCTTGGTAATTGACCAGGAAGACTTACCTTTAGAAAAAGATGAGTGAACCATAGTAAAATATATTTAGAAGAGTAAAACTATTCATAAATTATTATTTTAGATAAGTTGGTTAATTTCTAATATAACTTTGACTTATGTTTCATTTAAAATCTTACCCCAGATATGACTATTTTGAATATTAAATTTGTTTCAATGAATTTACCCTAGGAATATGACTCATTATTTTAGCAGAAAATATTAGTTGCATTTATTTGCTTTATGTAAGATACGTGTTTTCAGTATGACTAAATAAGAGATATAGAACAACTCTTTGGTATCTGTGTTTTCTACATAGGTGCTAAGGAGCTTATGCAAATATGTTGGTTTATATTGTATTTCTTTTTATAGCATAAGGTTCATTTTCTAGAGTACTTTATTGCTTTGACTCATGACTCCTCTGGATATTCTATCTGTACCACTTTTCTTTCAAAATTTTGTGTGATTCTTAATATGTTAAATTGCTATGTGGATCACAGTTTATGAGAATATATGGCTAGCAAAATTACTATCGATTTCGTTCAGAGCTATATAAAATTTTGATCAGAATAAGTATAAAATGTAAGATACAGTGTATTATACATGGTTTCCTGCATCTATGATAGGAAGAAAGTTGGTAGAAATTTTCTTAAAGGAGAGGAAATCCTTTTTTATACTAAAGATCTAAAGAAGGAGATATGACAAAGAATATTATTAGAATATTTTTGTTTGTAGTGAATATTGCTTCCTTTATTACTAGTGCCAAATAAAATATGAACAATTTAATGTCAAATTTGTCATAACACAATTTTTATGAGTGAAAAGTCCATCCAGAATTAGCCCTGTCACTTCACGTAAGTGAGTCGCATGAACTATTATGTTAAAATAGTGAATGTCCTTGAAAAAAAAAAGTCACATTCACTCTCCAAATGCACATCCTGCACTGTTTTATTTCCTTGTTTGTTGCTTTAATAATTGCAGTATAGCACATTATACAAATTTAAGTAATTGAAGGAAATACCAGTACAACTTTTAAAATTCAGTTTTTCCCAAAAATGCTTTAAAAATTGGTTAAAGCTTTAAAAAACAAAAACTCTCTGCTTATCACATATACTAGGAGAGAAAATTGCAGTTCTTAGAATTTCTGTTGAAAATTTGTGCATGATAAAATAGTCATGGAATATTGGAGCTTAAATACAAGTTTAAGATCATTCAAACTCTGCTTGATGATCAACAGGCTTCCTTCCTGTTTTCTATAAACCAGAGGATATCCTCATCAGGTGGTTCTGGTTGTTTTGCTTTGGTACTGGAACTGAAAGAGCATGCCTTAGACCTACCACAAGGTGCTGCATGGAGTAAAACTCACATATAGTCTGGACTACCCTGAAAAGGACTAAAACTGAGGCAGGAGGTAGATGTCCCCTGCCCCCCAGGATAAAGCAACTGGAGATTCTGTCCCTAATGACCCAAACTCCAAGACAAGAATAGCAGGACGACTAAGGGAGGAGGCTGGGTGCTGCCCAGACCACATACTTCTTTTCTCACAGTCAGAAGTCCTCCCTGACCACACATGCACAGAAAAGGTGCCTTGCAGGCCAAAGATGGAGCAATGTTAAGGGATGTTCTACCAAGAGACCTCTTTGGTAGGATCCATCTTGGCCAAGAGATACATGTGTGTACATGGAAGGATCCTGAGATATACTAAATATGGACTGTGAACCAGGCAAATCAAAATGATTGGCCAAAGGAAACCCAGAAGAAATACCCTATGAAAGGAATTCAAACTACCACAAAACTGTAAAATATTTCAAAGTGTTTTAATACAATTTCTTTAACAAGTGATAAGTTTTTCTCCTTTTTAATTCATATTGGGAAATCCCCTGGTAGTTATACATAATTTACCTCCTGCAGTGAAGGAAAACTTGAGAATAATACTAAGGACACACACATTTTACTAGTAGCCAGGCACTAAAAAAAAAAGAAGAAGAAGAAGAAAGAAAAACAGCAAAATATATTTGTAAAAAATTAATAAATAGATATATCAAATAGGGTCAGGAGACCAGAAGAAAGAGCTCCCTACAACCAAAGCAGAAGCAAATAGGAATAAGAGAGGCTCTTCTTTCCTGACAGGGAGCCCATGGACTATATAGTCCATGGAATTCTGCAGATCAGAATAGTGGAATGGGTAGCCTTTCCCTTCTCCAGAGGATCTTCTCAACCCCGGGATAACGCAGGTCTCCTGCATTGCAGGCGGATTCTTTACCAACTGAGCCTCAAGAGAAGCCCAAGAATATTGGAGTGGGTAGCCTATCCCTTCTCCAGTGGATATTCCCTACCCAGGAGTCGAATCAGGGTCTTCTTCATAGCACGTGGCAGGCAGATTCTTTACCAACTGAGCTATCAGGGAAGCCCTTGACAGGGACACAACCAACGAAAAGCTGTGGATTTGTTTTTTTTGTTTTGTACTATAGCCCCCCTCCCCCCCGCCCCAGCCGCCTTCTTCCCCTCTATAAAAAAGTTCTTCCCTTGCAGCACTGGGATTTGCATGTGACTCACCATGGTGGCAGACCCAGAATTGCAGTTCTCTGTTGACCCAAATAAACCCATGTGTGCTGGAGAAATCTCTGGCAGTCTTCTTGTGTTAGGTCAACAGGTTCTTTCTACAGCTAAGTATCACTCCGCCCTTAGATACTACAGCTAGAAAGCTGCAGGAAACGTTAAAAATTCCAAGGCAAATGAGAAAATATTTTGTTGGCAGGACCAGTCATACTTGTTGGCTAGTAGACAGGAAATAGATTTTCCCCTGAAAACAGGGGGCCAACAGAATAATAAATCTCAAATCTATACTGAAATTATTAGTCTGACCTATTTGTTATACAATTTGATGCAACAAGAGTAGGATAATATGTGTGTGTGTGTGTGTGTGTGTGTGTGCGTATACACACATATACACATAGACATATATATATATATATATATACATTTTAAAAACATATTCATCCTTAAAACATTCTTAGCATATTTCACTGACTGTTGAAAATGTAAAGTAACTTTCATTGGAATGTTGATTCCTGATTAGAATATTTCAAATGTTAACTAATCTCTGCTAGTGGGTAAATTAAAGATAATTTGCATATACATATATACCATACTATTTATACTGAAGTATTTTAAGAGCAAGATACCATAGAGTCAGTTAAAAGAAGAAAGACATGTGGTGAGGTTCATTCATTTTTTTTTTATTCAACAAATATGCCAGGAACTATTCTAAACTTTAAGGATACCAATAAAACAAAACAACAAAAATGTTGATTGCTAATGGAAAGAGATGCAGTAGAATAGGATAAAAGAGAAGGAAAGATGTCTTTTTAGTAGAAGAATCAAAGAAGTCTTACTGAAAATAGAGCATTTAACTATAATAAAAAGAGTACAGCTGATAAAGTCAAATAGACTTACAAAAGCCTTCTTGCTCAAATTTCAATTTTACAAATAAATTACCTTCTGGGTTCTTCTTTTTCTTAAATTAAAACATGCTTTGGGGGCAATTTTATTGGTAGCCCACAATCCCATAATTGATGCCCACTATTATTATATTTTTAGTTTATGCTTAATCTGGGGTATTGGTCAGTAACAGCTCTTTAACTTCTCTTCAGGAATTACAACTAAGCTGACTTGCTATAGAGGTTTTTTCCCAAAATGCTTTCTTGACCCAGTTTTGAGGCTCTGGCTAAATACTTGTAAATTCTATTTCTTGAAGAGTGGATTATATATACACCTCAACAACTTCTTTCAGGCTCTGGGTCTCTCCAGAGGAGGTACCAGGTGATGGAGAAGCTCCCTCTGCCCTGGAGCTTGAAATCATTCAAATTAGCCAACCTCCAGGTTGTGCTAGTGGTAAATGCAAGAGACATAAGAGATGCAGATTCGATCCCTGCTGTCGGGGGAAGATCCCCTGTGGAGGAAATAGCAACCCACTCCAGTATTCTTACCGGGAGAATCCCATGGACAGAGGAGCCTGGCCAAGCTACCGTCCATAGGGTCGCAGAGTCGGACACAACTGAAGCGAATTAGCACACAGCACACTTGCTGGAGCCTGGCAAACCTAGCTGACCCCATTCTCTTGGGGTTCCGGTTGCTGCAGTTCCAGCCATGTCCCTCTGTCATGGCCCTGCCAGGCCACCTTATCACATTTGGAGCTGAAAGTAACAAAGCTATACCTTTTCTTGACCCAAGTGTGTGGGTTGTAGTTTCCCATCTAAGTAATCTTTAAATCTTATAAAACAGTTAGCACTGTGGGCAGAATAGTCAACTGTTGGAGGGCTTTGTGGGCTTATTAGCTGGTTCCAAACCACCACAAGAGTGACTTGAGACTTGTTCGCTACTATGTCTGCCAGTGGCTACCACTTTTCTCTCTACCCAAATTTTCTAAGTGTGGGAATATTCATAACAACAGTGCTAATTGGCTACACCCAGGGGCTAGTTGCTAGCTCAGGAGGGGGCTTTGGTGCAATAGAGGTGATGGGCCACTCGAGCCATTTCCTGGGTGGGACTTTCCTGTGTGCTTCCTGTCACAGCCTGCACTTGCTAGAGGCTTATGTCAGGGGCTGTCAATTCTTCAGCAGTGTTACTTCATTATTCTGGGTAGAACGCTGGTGTGTCTGTATTTCAGTCCACCCCTTTGCGGAGGAAGCCGTTGGGTGGGCTCCTCCAGGTTAAAGAAATCCCATTCTGGTCACGTCCATATTGCTCAGACAGGGATAGCGGCCTTCTTCAGTGTTGAATACTCAGCTGCTGTCACCAGGGATTTTCACGTTCTCAGACACTTAGAGGTATTGTGACTTATACCCTCAGATTCCAGCAGTAGCCCAATGTTTAATCCAGAGAATGTAAGGGGACAAATATCTCATCTTCACACCTGCCCCTTAAGAACTCTTCCTGAAGTTACATAGTTGTTTAAATAATAAAGATCCTCCTTGCCATTGTGTGTGGGCCTCAGTAAGGATCACCCTCCATCACCAAGCAAAGTGACTGATACTGTGGACAAGAGGGCTTACTGTGTTACAGCCACGCTTTCTAGGAAACAGACTCACTCAGAAGGACAATGCAGGTAGTGGAGTGCAGTTTATTACGCCGGCGGGCCCAAGGCAGAGTCTCCTCTTAGCCAAGGACCCCGTCCAGCATTTGTGAAAATCTTTTATACCCCATGCGTACGTGTCCTAACCCACTACCTACCCCATGTGTACGTGTCTAAACCCACCACCTACCCCATGTGTACGTGTCTAAACCCACCACCTACCCCATGTGTACATGTCTAAACCCACCACCTACCCCATGTGTACGTGTCTAAACCCACCACCTACCCCATGTGTACGTGTCCAAACAGTCAATAGTCAATAAGCCCGCAGTTACATTCCAACCAGTTAATAATCGATAAGCCTGTGATTACATCCTGATAAATACGAAAAAAAGTTTATGACCTGTCCGGAGACAGGGGTGATTACGGTATGCTTTCTCTTAGGCAATGAGTAGCCTGGATGTGATCTTCAAGATTCCCCTGTCTGGAGGGGGTCTTATCCTTCCATTGTCGTCCCCACAGGCACTAAGCAGAGAGTTCAGAGTCCGCTGGAGAGGCAGCCGAGCACGGCCAGCACAGACAGGCCTGAGATGGAGTCCAGGCCCTATGAATTCCTTCTTCAACTGCACCATCTCAGAGAGAATCCGCTATATGGCTCTCAAAGTGCAATTCCAACCCTGAGAGGCTGGCTAAGAAGTCTTGGAAGAAAATGGCTGCTATTGAACTAACTCCTGCCATCTGGCAGCTTGCGTTGGTAACTAAGCTGACTTTTCTTCCCCTTTTCTTCCCCTAGTAGTTGAGATGTTAATGGAAGGAGAGAGTACATAGCAGATACAGTGGAGCATAGTAATAAGACAAGGTACTTGAGTCCAAAATTCCTTCTAAATGTTTTACCATGCACTTCCCATCTAAGTAAAACATTTATTTATGTTTCAGAAACCCTTTTACATTGATGCAAATTTTCAGAGTTTGCTTAGCCTAATTTCATATTTTAAATCGCCCAAAGGCAGAAGCCAAGGTGGAGAACATCTATTTAATATCTAAGTGGTAGGGTAAATTGCTAAATCCAGTGGTTATCAAATAAAACTTCAAATCTTCCCAAAGGTTATGATTTGAGACATCTGTGTTTCTGAGACTCTGAAGGTTGGTGAGAATAACTTTATTAAAAAACCTAATAAGAATTTGGCAGTTGTACTGTCATTGAAACACAGTGCCTATGAAATCATTAAGAAAATTCTCAAGCACACACACACAAATCACTGGAATCACAAAATAAGCTAGTGAAGATATGCTTTTTCCAGAACTGGCACTCTTCTCAATGTACATTGCAAATATCATTTTAGACATTAAAAACAAAAGTTATCTCAGTAAGATTAGAAATAAGAGAAAGGGAGGGCGCTGGTGCTGAGTCTGTGTCTGCATTTTCTAGTTTTCTGTTTCCCAAATCAGTGTTATATCTGCTTGCAATCTCCACCATTGTACATGCTGAGTGTTTTGTTTCTAAAACTCTGTGTTTTAAACCTACCTCTTAACCATTGATCTCTGACCAGTGCCCATACCAGATTTACCTTAGCAAGTTACACACTCTTCAGTTGACTCCTGTTCCTTCTTAATCCTTCTTTTGGTACCAATTCCTGATTTTCTTCTGGAAATCCCTTCCTCTCCTGCCTTTCAAGTCTATCTGCTTTATGTGGGTTTCCTCTTGAGTACAGATATCCTGTAAGAGAATAATGGCTTAGAATAAGGTGCCCATTTGGTTCATTTGACCGGAGATGTTCTGATTCACACCTGTTATACTCATTGAATTATTCTTAGTTCTATTGCACTGTAAGGCATCCTTTGTTGTTCAGTCACTCAGTCATGTCCAACTCTGTGACCCCATGGACTTCAGCATGCCAGCCTTCCCTGTCCCTCACTGTCTCCCAGAGTTTGCTCAAATTCATGTCCATTGAGTCGGTGATGCCATCCAACCATCTCATCCTCTGTTGCTCCTTCTCCTGTCCTCAATCTTTCCCAGCTTCATGGTCTTTTCCAATGAGTCGGTGCTTTGCATCAGGTGACCAAACTATTGGAGCTTCAGCTTCAGCATCAATCAATCCAATGAATATGCAGGGTTGATTTCCTTTAGGATTGACTGGTTTCATCTCCTTGCTGCCCAAGGGACTCTCAAGAGTATTCTTTAGCACTACAATTAGAAAGCATCAATTCTTTGGCTTTCAGCCTTCTTTTTGGTCCAACTCTCACATCTGTACATGACTACTGAAAAAAACCATAGCTATGACTAGACAGACCTTTGTCAGCAAAGTAATGTCTCTGCTTTTTAATACGCTGTCTAGGTTTGTGATAGTTTTTCTTTCAAGGAGCAAGTGTCTTTTAATTTCATGGCTGCAGCCACCATCCACAGTGATTTTTGGAGCCCAAGAAAATAAAGTCATTGTTTCCATTTTTCCCCATTTTTTTTTTTTTTTTTTTTTTTTTGCCATGAAGTGATGAGAACAGATGCCATAATCTCAGTTTTTTAAATGTTGAGTTTTAAGCCAACTTTTCACTTTCATCTTCATTAAAAAGCTCTGTAGTTCCTCTTTGTTTTCTGTCATAAGTGTGGTGTCATCTGCATATCTAAGGTTATTGATATATCTCCCAGTAATCTTGATTTCAGCTTGTGCTTCATCTAGGCTGGCATTTCACATGATGTGTACTCTGCACATAAGTTAAATAAGCAGGATTTTGTTAAATAAGTTAAATAAGCAAGCATCCTTATTTGGATAATATACACCCAACATAATCCAGAAGTATTTTCCATCCCCCTTGTCACAGCAATTATTTCAGTCATACTTAAAGCCATTGAGATAGTAGATGTTTGCTGAGAATGCCAGAAGAGGAGCAAGACTTGAAACTGAGAGGGTTTAATATACACAAGCAGAGAAGACCCCAGGTCATCAAATCCATTAGTTGCATTAGAAAACAGTAAACACTTTGGAGGGCAGGGCCAGAAAATCTCAATCGTGATAACTTTTATCTTCAATATCCAGGTATCCTTATTTTATATCTGTGTTTTTTCCAGATTTTGGAGTCAACACATTTTTTTTTCTTCCTCTCAACTTTCTAGATCTTTTTGTTGTTGTTGTTACTTGACACAGGCATAGTTTTAATTGGTCCAGATGAAATTCTTGTAACTTAGCATCTGTACTTCTATTTGCTGAAATGCAAAATAATCACAAGACATTTTATCCATGTATAGATGTGCCTTATTACTGTTGTTTGGCTGCTGTTTCATTCCAGTGTTGTACTTGGCTCTTTCTAAATAAATCATATCCAAACATCACTTAAATAAAAAATAAAAATACAATCAAAAGCAAATTTAGCTTCTTGTTTTTTTAAACTTTTGCTGTAGTCCTAATAACCTTTCATTGTCTAAAACTGTACGAAACTGTTAAAGTACCTGACTGTTCATGAAATATGCCAGTGAATAAAAATGCTACTAGTTTTACTGCAAAGTAAATATTTTCACCTATAGCCCAATCATTAAGCAGCAGAAAACTATTGTGTATCATGCAAACAAATTCATGTAACTTGTATCAGGCATTTAGCTTATAAATTTTTAAAGATAAATACATATGTTAACACATAATTTGTTATAATACAGCCTTGTCAGTGAAGATTGTGTCTATTATAAGTAAGTAAAGGTCAAAAGAATTACCAATAGGCAATAACTGAATCAAAAGGGTGAAAATCAACAGAGGTAAAAATTTTCCTTCATTTAATTTATATAAGATTGAATTGGATAAGTATAGATGAAAAACAGTCTATAACTTATATGTGAAAAGACTTTGAATTTCAAGTTTGATTTTTGTCAAACAATAGTTGGGTTTTTTTGTTTTTTTGTTTTTTTTTTCTTGTTTAATATTGCAAAGCTGGCAACCCACTCCAGTACTCTTGCATGAAAAATCCCATGGATGGAGGAGCCTGGTAGGCTGCAGTCCATGGGGTCCTGAAGAGTCGGACACGACTGAGCGACTTCACTTTCACTTTTAACTATCATGCATTGGAGAAGGAAATGGCAACCCACTCCAGTGTTCTTGCCTGGAGAATCCCAGGGACAGGGAAGCCTGGTGGGCTGCCGTCTATGGTGTCACACAGAGTCGGACACGACTGAAACGACTTAGCAGCAGCAGCATTTATAAAGGTTATGCCACACAGGGGAAAACAAAACTTTGATTCATGTATAAAGGATATTGAAAGCCAGATGTTTTGTCTCAATATATATTGGAATTTCTGAAGATTCATGCAGAACTGCAAGTATCCAATGAAAATGTGTTTGGATGTCAGTCGGAGGAGACATAACAATCGTTTATTCTACTTGGTAGAGAATTCAACTAGTTTAAGTTCCCTTTCACCTTTCAGTTTATACAGTGCCCCAAGCTGTGAGTTAAATCCTGATTGCAATTAATTTATATAATCACCAGAAGCAGCACTCTGAAATTCCATACTGATGGGCTATCATGTTATTCCCCAGAATAAATAGGCTTTATTCTATGGACTTGCATAAACATGATTTTAAATTGTCATTCTGTTAGTAATAATTGTAATAAATATATGTATTAGTCACATAGGCTCCCCTCATAGCTCAGTTGGTAAGGAATCTGCCTGCAGTGCCAGAGACCCCAGCTTGATTCCTGGGTCAGGAAGATCTGCTGGAGAAGGGATAGGCTACCTCTTCCAGTATTCTTGGGTTTTCTTTGTGGCTCAGCTGATAAAGAATCTGCCTGCAATGCAAGAGGCCTGGGTTCAATTCCTGGGTTGGGAAGATCCCCTGGTGAAGGGAAAGGCTAAGCACTCCAGTATTCTGGCCTGGAGAATTCCAAGGACCGTATAGTCCATGGGATCGCAAAGAGTCGAACATGACTGAACGACTAATCTGTATTAGTCATACAGATTTAGTAAACATATCGGTATTAAGATTAATGAAGAAATTACTAAATTTATGAGAAATTATGTTAGTATTATTATTGAAAATATTGAAAATGAAATTGGAGTTTTAACGTGAATATGAATAGATATGTTTCAAACATAAATTGTCAGAGTTAAATACTGACAGAGAATAAATGTTAAGAACACATGGACTCTCAAAATACTCTGAGATGAAGATTCCTAGTTGAAATAAGGTGTAAAGAGATCAATTTCTGATGTATCAGGTAAAATCGAAGCATCTTGGACCACAAGTTTTTTATAGAAGCAGATCTTAACAAAGTCTGTATCAACTAGTGAAGTGCTTGGCTCTGGTTGGATGAGCAATGCACTTTTTTACTATATTAATGAGCTAGTATTTCCCTTTTCAATTCTATTTAAAATATATAAAAGTACATTATCAAAAAATCATCCATCAATCTAGAATTGAGCTTAATAAAGGTCAATTACATTAAGTGAATTATTTGCATTAACCCATAGAGCTAGATAATGAGTGTATGCCCACATGGAGTTCTCGGTTAATGCATATGTATTTCTGACCCTCAACCTCAACTCGTATTTTAAACTTTTTGATTATGACTTCTCATTAATAAAGTATCTCTCATTCATTTTGTGCTAGTTTATTTAGTTTTCTATCCCTTGATTTGCAGAGTATATCTTGAGTTCCCCCAACAGAGATGCATGTATTCTCTCATAATGCTGCTATTAATACTTCATGGGATTCATTTCAAAAAGCCCATTTCTCTACTAGAGAAAAATTTGCCAATGCACAGAACATTGACATTTCCGTTCTTACAGCACAAGATATTATCACTGTTCTAAGAAGAATCATTAAAGTTTTGCCACCAAATTGTTTGTGATTTCCTTTCCCACACAACTTCAATATTAGTTTTTACTATGTATTTATATCAACCTTCAATATAAAGCCTTAGAAGTGATAATTTTCAGCTGTTATAAAGAATAACATAAATGATAACATAAATGATAAACATAAAAAATGATTGCTTTGGATATAATCTTATTTTTTTAACTTTTTTCTAGTCAAGAATAATGGGATATCGCTTATATGCAGAATGTTTTAAAAAAGATAAAAATGAACATATTTAAAAAGCAAACACATTCAAAGACTTAAAGAATGAACTTATGGTTACGGGGGGAAGGGTGGGTGGGAGGATAGATTAAAATTTGGGGATTGACATGTATACACTGCCATAGTTAAAACAGATAATGATAATAATAAATAGATAACCAACAAGTACCTACTGTATAACACAGGTAATTCTACTGAATACTAACAACCTTTTCCAAAAAGAATTTGGAAAAGAACAGATACATATATAACTCAATCACATTGCTGTACTCCTGAAATTAATAAAGCATTGTTAAAAATTATATGATGAACTTGAGAAATTGAGAAAGGAAAGTTTCAGTGGAAGAAAATCTTTTAAGAGATGAAACTATCTCAGATATCAAAGAGTTTTGCTAAAGAACCATCGCATGGGCTTATGAGGATTCTCTGGCCTCTATTCATTCAAGATAATGTCTGTCAACTGAGGACTTTGTGGCCATATATCTGCCACCTAGATAAGAAATTTCCAATAGTTTAAAGATTTCCCCTTAATTTATATTTTAGAGAAATAAAGCAAAGATTGTTGTCCCTATATAGAATATTCATTTAAATTGGAACTGAATTAAATCTGACAGTTCAAAGGGTAAAAAGTGATCTTGAAACTAAAACAGAAAAACATTCAGTTTTATTTCTGTAGTGGTATTAAGAAATGAGAGCATAGATCTAGAGGATGTTAGGCTTTCCTACTGCTAATAGTTTTCTTTATCAAAAGTATTTAAAATTGTGGAAAAATTGGGAGCATAAAGCATGAGGATAGTCTAGTCTTCATGTGTAAGGTCAGTTCAGTTCAGTTGCTCAGTCATGTCTGACTCTTTGGGACCCTATGGACTGCAGCACGCCAAGCCTCCCTGTCCATCACCAACTCCCGGAGCTTGCTCAAACTCATGTCCACTGAGTCAGTGATGCCATCCAACCATCTCATCCTCTGTCATCCCCTTCTCCTCCTGCCTTCAATCTTTCCCAGCGTCAGGTCTTTTTTAATGAGTCAGTTCTTCGCATCAGGTGGTCAAAGTATTGGAGCTTCAGCTTCAGCATTAGTCCTTCTGATGAATATTCAGAGTTGATTTCCTTTAGGATTGACTAGTTTGATCTCCTTGCATGTATAACATGACTTCTCCAAAAATCTGAATGTGTTAAAAACAAATAATGTGATTAGAGCTGTGGAAGAAATATTATTTTATATCATATTATATGTATCAATTATATCTGTGACTAAAATTATTTATTAAAATCTTACCAAATATGGGATATCCCTGGTGGTCTAGTGATTAAGATTTCACCTTCCTATGCAGAGAATGAAGATATGATCCCTGGTCATTGAGCTAAGAAGATTTTATGTGCCTCATGGTGAAAAAATCAAATCGTAAAACAGAAGCAATATTGTAACAAATTCGGTAAAGACTTTAAAAATGGTCCACATAAAAAGAGGAAAAAAAAACACAAAACTTTAAAATCTTACCAGATAATATCTTCACAAAATTGACTAGACAGATTTTTTTAACTCCAGTGTAATGCACGTGCTGTGCTTGGCTGTGGTGAGTTGCTTCGGTCATGTCCAGCTCTTTGCGACCCCATGGACTGTAGCCCGCTAGGCTCCTCTGTCCTTGGGGATTCTCCAAGAGAGAATACTAGAGTGGGTTGCCATGCCCTCCTCCAGGGGATCTTCCCAACCCAGGGATCAAACCCAGCTCTCTTGCATTGCAGGTGGATTCTTTACCGACTGAGCCACCAGGGAAGCCCCAGTATAATGTATAAACTATATTATATATTTAATTTTTATTTGCTTATTACTTTAAAAACTGGGGGAAAAAAAGGAAAAGAAAGTTAAGAAAATCAACAGCATCTCAGAATTGGCCTATGTGTCTATTTCTAGTCATTTTTTTTCTCCCAAAGATTACTAGAATTTTGTCTTCTAATGTCATGTATTTATTTTGTATTTAAACTTTATAAAAGTGATATTATACAGTATATACTATTTTATACCTAGTTTATTTTACTTGTTATATTTGTGAGATTCATCCATAATTTTGCCTGTAGTGGTCGTTTTATTCCTTGTCATTGTTGACTAGTATTCCATTGGATGAACACACCAGAATTTCTTTATCCCTTCTATTGTTGATAAATGGATTAATTTTTAGTTTTTGGTTATTGAAAATAGCATTGATATAGACATATATGTGCATTTCTTTTAGGAAATACATTTTCCTTTTTGGTAGGAGTAAATTTAGAAGTGGAATTACTGGACTAGTGAATAATAGTATATCCAGCACCAGTTGATGTAACATAAAAGGTGTTCTCCACTCATAAATGCCAGTGGCAGAAAATGAGAATTCTACTTGCTTCACATCCTCACTAACATTTGATATCGTTTGTCTTTTAGGCCTATCCTAAATTGTGAAAAATAGTCTATGTTTTCTTTTAAGAGATTTCTTTTTTTTAATCTATTGGAACAATTTTTGCCACATCTTGAGCACTTTGGAAATGTTAGTTTTACTTTTTATGGATAGTATTTTAGTAAAAATAAAAGAGATAAAAATCGGTCTGAACAACATAGAATTCATGGTACTTTGGGAGTTTATCTCCTAAGTAAGCAAGTATATAAAGATGCTATTGATACAAACAGAGAATCAAATTTATAACATCTCAAAAATATTAGGAGGACTGATTTTAAAATATTCCTAATTTCTGTTTGACAGTATTGTCAAGGAAGGTATTTTGTGTCCCAGCCTCTTACTGACTTTAGGATTTTGATGTTTTTTATGTGTGTTGCAGATCCATTAAGAATATTTTCAGAATCTTTACATTTATTGTATATTCTTTAATCATGATATTCATTTCATATTTATTTTGTAAGAGAATAATTACATTTTTTAAATGCCATACTGTTAACATGATAAGGCTAAAAGTAAATTGAAACCATTTCATTTAAGATGTAGGAAATTCTGATATTAGGAGTCAAAAGAAATCACTTTTTTTTAAGAATATTGAGAAAAAATATACCAATATTCAATATCAAATATCTTAGAGCAAATATTAATGAATAATTACATTTAAACACAAAGCTCCACATTTTCAATAACTGGTATATGTTTTATAAGTGAAAGCATGTTATTTTAGTAGGAAAAAAGCAAAGGATAAAAATCATACATCAAAAACTTCTTTATGTTCCATGAACTTGAGAGACTAAAAATACTGCAATTGTCTGTCTTACCAGAAATGGTCCTCAATATTGAGATTGAATTCCCTTGGAAAATAGTTGCAATCAATTTTCATTTGATCCATTCAGCTACTCAATGAGATTAGATGTTAAGATTTATAGTCTGACTTCTTGTGCAAATTATAGCTCTCTTGCAAGGGTGAAGACATGGAAGGAGTATGCAGTATATTTCCCATACTTGGTGTTCAGCATTTAAGTGGATACATAAACTAGTAGTGATCTGATCAGAAGGAAAGGAGGATACCATTTCAATTTGAAAGGAAGCTGTAATGATCTGAAATATTGTTCTTGTAGTTTACTTGGATTCTGCTCAAGCTATAGAAGTGAAAATCTAAAAAGGAAAACAAACATTTAGGGGCAGTGACCTTCTCCATTGAAAACTGAGTCCCATTTCTGTTATATGACTACAGGGAACCCACATACATCTTGCTTATGAGAGTACTGGGTGGCTTAGAACAACTTTGACATTTCTTAGCAATGGTAATTAGTACAGGAAAGAGGTAAGAATGATCATTAACTTCATATGCATGTGCATCTTAAAAATGAAATAAAAAGCAGTAAAATGTTGAGTTGAAAATTTAATTCAAGCATTTCTTTCTATTAGTCTACATTATTGAAATTAAACTCTGGAAATTCTAAGCCCAAAGTGCTGCTTATCTGTAATATAATACGTGATTAACAGTCTTTCAGTATAATCTTGATGTCAGAATGATAGGTCAAATATAAATTGTTGTTTCTGCTCATATTAAAATCTAATCCCTCTCTGTCTTTTAACCTCCTTCCTTTCTGATGATATGCATGTGAGTATTATAAATCCAATTCTGAAATAATTTAATTTCTTTCTTTACTTAACTAACTGTTAAGGTCACAATTGATTAAATTGAGACTGCAAAAGTATATATGTTTACTGAAAGCTCCAACTAAAGGTCAATGGGAATATAAAGCAAGACTTTATAGTAATATAAATATTAATTTTATTATAATGAAAAAGCTGTGAAATTCTCTGAATTTCTCATTCTACCTTTTTGCATTTATTTAAGACTAATCACTAAATTGAGGAAGCTTGTTTGACAGAAAAAGAAAACAAATACCAATTTTTAAGTCAAAAATATACTTAATCTTCATGCCAACATATATTATTTTAATTGTTATTTTATCATCAGTAGTAGCAACATCTAATTACATGGCATTGTCTATTTCAAACTCAAACTGCATTAACTAGATTAGTCTTTTCAACAACAGTTTGAGATCAATGCTATTATTTTTCCAACATTTTGGAAAAGTAAGGAAAGCTGAGATTAAGGTACTTAACAAAAGTTCCACAAAGATAATGAGCCATGTTGAGAAAAGCACTAGATGAGAAATCAAGAATCCTGTGTACTTTTTTTCTTCTGCCCATTTCTAAAATCAGATAGAAAGATATGTGATTTGGATATTCTGTTCCCAAAGAGTTGAGAAAGACTTGAGTTCATACTGCTCAGACATTATTTTGCAATAGATACTTTATTTAATAATTCCATCCTGAGTTGTTAGTCTTTTACCTTTTTATAGTTAAGCAAACTGAGATTTGAGAAGATAAAGTTTCCCAAAAATATACATTGAGTGGTTATAGGAATTAAACATATACCTTTTTCAGGGCTAAATGGTCAAGTTCATTCCATTATCCTAATTCTTAACCTCACAATTTTATATCATAATGATGATTATGTGCTATACTTGATTAAAATTGTTCTCCAGCATCAACATTTCTTCACAGACACTGAAAAGCTTTAATGGTTCTATTAAACGACTTCTGTTCCAAATAAAGAAATTTAATGCAGCTTGTGGTTTATTGCCCTACTTAACTTCTCATCAGTGGTTGATGGGATAGGTCAGTTCAGTTCAGTTCATTCACTCAGTCATGTCCGACTGTTTGCGACCCCATGGACTCCAGCATGCATTGTCCATTGCCAACTCCCAAAGTCTATTCAAACTCATGTGCATTGAGTCAGTGATGCCATCCAGCCATCTCATCCTCCGTCATCCCCTTCTCCTCCCACCTTCAGTCTTTCCCAATATCTGGGTCTTTTCAAATGAGTCAGTTCGCAGCAGGTGGCCAAAGTATTAAAGTTTCAGCTTCAGCATCTGTCCTTCCAAAGAATATCCAGGACTGAATTCCTTTAGGATGGACTGGTTGAATCTCCTTGCAGTCCTAGGGACTCTCAAGAATCTTCTCCAACACCACAGTTCAAAAGCATCAATTCTTTGGTGCTCAGCTTTCTCTATAGTCCAACTCTCACATCCAGACATGACTACTGGAAAAACCATAGAGTTGACTAGACGGACCTTTGTAGGTCAGCCTCCTAGAAATACTCTGCTTTCCTTCTTTCAGTAAAGCACACTCCTGGTATGTCTTCATCTTCTGACTTCCTCAGATGTCTTCATTTACTCTTTAAATTGTGGTTTTTCACAGGTTTAATAATTAGAGATGGCTAAATTTACCAAGTAAACAAAAACATGAAATCTCTTATTTTTAGAAAAATAATTGGAAAAAATATGGATATCTCTGTATGTTAATATTTTCATCAAGAATAAAATCACTCTATTATTTAAAAACCTCCTTATATATTTGGCTCACATATCAGCCAGTTATATTCATCTTCAAATGATGTGGATATAATATTTTGAAAGACAAACATACTTTTTATACTGAAATATAAGATTCCTCAAGGAACTGAGAAATATTCATTGTATGTTGGTCTTTATGGAAATGTCATTTTTGAGGGACTGTGATTCATAGGACTTCAGTATTGATAATCAAATAGTCTAGAGGGTGAATCTAGGGTCACTTCCTGTGAGTATTGTGCAGAAACTGAAAGCGATACTGGGGTTGGCAAAAATACTTAAACCGCTAATATATTTCTTGTTTAGGAACTTAGTTGTTTCTTTATCACTACAGAAATAGTATGTTTTAGCATCATGTTTAGCCTGGGTTCTATGAATCTAGTGAGCAAAAACACTCATATTAAACTGAATTGCATTGTATATTTACAAAAACACCACTATAGGAAGAGACTTGAGAAGATATTTTCTTTAAATCAGATAATTTTTTACCAGTAATATAAAAGAGAATGTAGGTATGGTCATAGCAAAAGAAATCAGAAACAACAGTTAAAAATTTGAATTGTGGAACCATAGTTCTTGAGTTAGTATCTAGGATTCACTATGTGATAGAGGTATGACCTTGATCAGGAGACTTAATGTTTCCATATCATATTTCCATATTAAAGTTTGAAATAAATGTCCATTTCTTGGGACAGTGTCTGCCACATCTTGAATACTTTGCAAATGTTAGCTATTATCTTTATTAAAATGGCAAGACTGGGTATGAAAACAGGTCTTAGCTACAGGCCGAAAGACCTGTTTGAATTCTATATACTCAATAATAGTGGGCAAGTAGTGTTGCTGACTGGAACTTTTAAAGATTTGTGTATACCTGTCCTCTATTAAAAAGTTGTTGTTCCATCTGTTTAAATATCATATGTAAGGCTGTAAGGCTATATTACAAACTAAATAGTTCATCAATGCTCTTAATTTCTCTTCAGCCCTATTTCTAGAGTGATTTAGCTATAGTAATCCATATTAGAATCTCTTGTTCATAAAGAAATATTTGTCCTCACATACTGGGAAACAGATTTATTTTCTCCTTCAAATGTGGCCTTTGTTTACCTGGGTACCATCTCCCATTGTCTCTCTTAAATATTGCACTCAGGTTATACATAATTTTTTGCTACTTCTCCAAACAGGAAATAAGTGGCTCAGTGGTAAAGAAACTGCTTGCCAATGTAGAAGATGTGGGTTTGATCCCTGGGTCGAGAAGATCCCCTGGAGGAGAAAATGGCAACCCATTCCAGTATTCTTGCCTGAAAAATTCCAGGGATAAGGGAAACTGGTGGGCTGCATTCCATGGGGTCACAGAGTTGGACACAACTGAGGATGCACAAGCCAATAGATGATAAGATTGAGGTAATATTCTTTCCGGAATACACATCTTTACAAACCATCTTCTCTCTACCAGAAGTGTACAACTTCCTTCAATTCAGGTTCACTTTAAGAGTGTGAAAGTGATCTCGAAAGCATTTATCATCCAAAAGTGCCTCAATCCTTTCATTGATTGTATTCTGTTGTCTGCTAAAATTGCTATTTTTCTAAAACTGGAATTATGAAAAAATGTGAGAATAAATAGGTAAATATCAGTCAGTAGGAAGGCAAATATCATATAATTAGAAATTAGATTAACTGAAGTGGAGTGAATGTTTGAATGGCTTCACACATTTTGGCTGGAAAAACACCCTTAGTGTAGGGTGAATAAGCATGGGAGAAGAATTTGTTAAATAAGCACATAAAACAGTGACTTTCTAGAGATAGACACTGGAGACTATAAACTGACCAAACTGCCAGTGTATCTTCTCATTGCACACAGCCCTGAAGAAACTTACAAAGTATTGACTCTTTCCCAAAGGATAGATGCTCAATTTTATAATGATCCAATTTGACTGAGAATGGGGGGTTGCTATTTTAGGGATCTCCTGGCTTTCCCAGAACATCGGAATTCATTATTTCCTGGGCAATTTCATTTGGTGCATTCAGGTGCCCAAAACTAACTCATGGAATCATCAAATTAATTATTTCTATGTCAAAGGCAAAAAAACTTATAGGGGTCCTTCATAAAGGGTAGGCCTGTCTTTTTTTTTTTTTTTTCCATTATCTGTTAGTGATCTTTTATTTTTTTTTTTTCATTTATTTTTATTAGTTGGAGGCTAATTACTTCACAACATTGCAGTGGGTTTTGTCATATATTGACATGAATCAGCCATGGAGTTACATGTATTCCCCATCCCGATCCCCCCTCCCACCACCCTCTCCACCCGATTCCTCTAGGTCTTCCCAGTACACCAGGCCCGAGCACTTGTCTCATGCATCCCACCTGGGCTGGTGATCTGTCTTTATAAACAAAATGTAAGGGAAGAATTGAAAGTGCCAAATAAAGTTTTAGTAAATGATATATGTCATATAGATTATGATAATAATACACCTTAATTTAACCTCACACAATTTAGAAAAGAGTTGACTGTATCATCAAATGTCTGCGACCTTTTCCCATCATTTTTTAACTTAATTTTATATGTTGATCAAAAATCTGGAGCACAGAGTAATAAAAAAGCTAAATTAAAAAATATTTTAATTAAGAACATTAATCTAATAATAGTGAACTAATATGAATGAATTATACCTGAATGGAAATATGTATATCTGGTATTTTCAAATATGTATGCATTTGAGAAATAAGTAAAACTTATTATATAGAGACTGTGATTAATCTAGTAGTTTAAACAAAGATGAATTTCTCATAGCAGATTTCTGTGTGTGCCTGCGTGCTAAATTAATTCAGTCATGTCTGAGTCTTTGCAACCCTATTGACTGTGGCCCTTCAGGTTCCTCTGTCCATGTGATTCTTCAGGCAATAATAATGGAGTAGGTTGCCATTCCCTTCTGCAGGGGATCTTTTTGACCCAGGGATGAAACCTGCATCTCTTGCATTGCAGGCAGGTTCTTTAACTGAGCTATCAGAAACTAGTTCGTGCATAATCCAGTCAACTTGAAGATCATGAGATGCCTGATTTTTCTAAATTAGAGACTAGCAGCATTTGGTTTAGCTACCTAAGAGACTGTCTTTATAGAATATATTGAGTGGGCCAATATTGGGGCAACCCAATAGTAGGATACTTTGGGAAAGATCTGAGATAGGGCTGGAAATGTGGTTTATTTTATAAATTAGGTAGGCCATAGGCCCTTATGAAAACATATTAATCTTATATATTACAGAACAAGTGGAGGACAATCTTCATCTTTATACACAGGGATGGAGTTAGAGGGCATGCATAAATGATCTTATAGATGGAAACACAATAGTAAAAAATATTTATTGGTGCATTAAAAAATTAACATAAAGTACTGCTAATGGCCTAACTACCAACTAGAAAAAAATACTGTAATACTGTGGACTAAAGTTTAAGATAAGAATATACACACACACTCACACACACATATATATGTGTGTAAATATATAGCTGAATCACTTTCTTCTATACCTTAAACTAGCATAACATAATAAATTAACTATACCTCAAAAAAGTGGTTAAAAAAAAAAAAGAAAGGAAGAAAATGGTAACTATGTGAGGTCATGGATATGTTAATTATATTAATCGTGGTGGTCATTTAGCAAAGCCATGTATTCCATGTGTGCTCAGTCATGTCTGACTCTTTGCAACTCTATAGACTGTATAGTCTGCCAGGCTCCTCTGTCCAAGGGATTTTCCAGGCAAGAATACTGGAGTAGGTTGTCATTTCCTCCTCCAGGGATAGAACCTGAATCTCCTACTTTGGCAGGTGGAGTCTTTATCACTGTACTACCTGGTAAGCCCAGCAATGCATACATATATCAAAATGTATGTTGTATGTCTTAAATGTATGCAATTTGTATTTGTCAATGCCTTAATAAAGACAGAATAAAGGGGGGAAAATCTTAGATAGGTAGAGAATCTCATATAGATGCCTTTTTAATTCACATAAAATTTGCCAATTAAGGAGACTTTAAGTGAGACAGTTCTGATAGTTAATTTGCATCACCTTCTTTTCAAACTTACCATTTTTTTTGGTCAGTAAAGAGAGTAAAATAGAGATTTAGAAACGGTTGTCTGGCAAAAACACATTCCATCCTATCAAGTATTAAATGCAATATGTTCCATTTCTCTTTGCCTTTGAAGTGTGAAGGCTAATTGTTCTACACTCCTTCAGTAGCAAACGTTTTCACAGATCACATTGCCATTTAAAGCTGCAGAAACACAAATGAAACTCCATAAGTCATCCTGTACCAAAGGAACAAGGCGACATTGTGACCTGCAACGCTGTATGTTGCTGGCAGTAGAAGGTGCTAAATTTAATTTGAACTAAAGCTCTGAGGAAATACCCGAGATTAAATGTCTGTGTTCTTGAAGTCTTGTTTAACTTACTTAGACGGAAGAAATATTTATTTTTTTTATTTTGTAGTGTCACTGTTGCCTTATTTTTGTGTACACTATTAGCTCACAATACTTGATTATAGCTCATATGATGACATTCAGTTAGCTGCAATTGATAAGATTTGTCAAAAGAAAAATAAGGATCTCTTCTAGATTTAGAAAGTATCTATATTTCTCTTCAGGAATATGGGATTGTAAAGAGAAACAAACTGTAATACATACCCAGAAACAACTAAAGATGATATTAGAATAAAAATATCTTCACGAATACAAAAAGTTGAAGAATGCACACTTTACAACTTGATAGTCATGTTAGGAGCTTTGTAGACTTTTCAAATGCTTCCTTATCAGTACACTCTGAAATCTTCCCAGTGTGACAGAATATTATAATTTATACGCTGTACTTGGAATCACTTTTATTAGAATGGAAATAGAAGTCAAAGTGAAGTCCTCAGTCATATCTGACTCTTTGTGACCCCATGGACTGCAGCCCGCCAGGCTCCTCTGTCTATGGAATTTTCCAGGTAAGAATACTGGAGAGGGTTGTTGTTTCCTTCCCTTGCAGATCTTCCCAACCCAGGGATCGAATCTGGGTCTCCCTCACTGCAGGCAGATTGTTTACCATCTGAGCCACAAAGGAAGCCCCTTCCTTTCATTAGAATAATTGTCAGTAAAATAACTCTTAGTAAATGTCAAGGAGGCCATTGCTCATTTGATTGCTAAAATTTTGAATTTTTTAATTTGTATTACATCCAATGCTTATATTTTATCATGTTTATTATAAATGTATAAAAATACATTTACATAAAATATATTTGTATAATGTATATTTTATTATACTTTATATTTCAAATTTATAGTCTATATGTCTAATATAATATTTTTGATATTTGTATTATATTAAATTCTAATATAATGACAATGACACTGTGAATAAATTTGCTTCCTTTATAAAACCACCTGATCTATCATAACTCAATCAGTGTCAGATAATCAGATGTTAACATTTAGAAACATATAAATATTCATCTTACTACAAAAACAAAGTTTGCATCATTATTAACATCTTCTGACAAAGATATTCCAGGTATTTTTGCCTGCAATTATGGGGGCAATGTATGAACCAAAATCAACCCTCTTTCATAAGCATATATAAACAAACTGAAAGGTCATGGGCCATTCTGTTCAGGATTTATTGTTAAACTTGATTTGACTCGCAATTATATTGCTTTGTTTAAAACACAAAGGAAATGTCGCTGACTTTTCTGCAGCCTGGATTACAGCACATGGCCTAAATCGGTGTTGCTCAAGGGTCAGGAGAAGTGGAGAAATTTGGAGTAGTCATTTTGAGGCAAGATTGTGCAGTTTTTGTACAAGTGTGAGGTGTGATCCAACAACTAAATGCTGTATGTAGATTAGGAGGAGGAAAGCTATCCCAGGCTTTCTCTTTAAGATTACTCCTGTTTTGTTCCTCGAGCTTCTGGTCTAGGTCCTCAAAGCGCTGTTGCGTCAGGTACAGAGAAGGGCTGTAACTTTTTGTTTGCTTTGGCTTTTACTGTCTAATCCCTATCTCCATCCCATGCCCTTCTCAATCACAGATGGTTCATTTTAGAAACAGTATATGACTTCTTGTTTCTGTCTATGCACTTTTTCCTCCAAAACTGAAACATAAAATTCATTGTACTCTATTTTCTAATTGTGTAAACTAGTGCCGGCAGCTTATCTGTCAGTACTCCGTGATTTTGTCTCCTCATCCACAGACTGGGGATGATAATGATGATTATGATGATGAGTTAGTGTTTTCACAGTGCTTCCAAATACCACTCCTCATTCAAGGCATTTTTCATGTGCTAATTTATTTCTGTCTCATAACAACTTAGTGGAGATACAGAGGAGGAAACTGAGGTATGAATGTTTTGGTAACTTACTTGTTATGGTAAGTTATCAGTTTACTGGTAACAACCAGTAAATGACAAATATAAATAGTTTTTTTTAAATCCTTCTTTGATCTTAACTGAAATGACACCCACTTCATAAGATTTTTTATAAGTGTTAAATGAATAAATATATACATTTGCTTAGAATAGCTCCTGGCACATGGTACAACCTCAATAACTGCTAGCTATTATAATCATCATTGAGTCAGCAAAGAGCCAACTAATGTGAAAAGACCCTGATGCTGGGAAAGATTAAAGGCAAGAGAAGGGGGTGACAGAGGATGAGATGATTGAATAGGATCACTGACTCAATGGACAAAAGTTTGAGCAAACTCTGAAACATAATGAAGAACAGGTAAGCCTGGTGTGCTGCAGTCTATGGGGTCAAACAGTTGGTCATGACTGAGTGATTAAACAGCTTGGTCACTTTTATTTTGTTATTATTTAAAATTTCCCCCAGTGTTACACATAAAATTTTTAATTCTCGAACTAGCTAATGTCATATATTTTGTAAACTACAGATCCAAATGTCCTAAGATAGAACATTTGTATCTGTTATAAATAAAAAGACTTTAAAAATTCTCTAACATCTGTTATGGCAACAAATAATATTAGGTCTTTACTGAGCATGTATAGAAATAAGCATATAAGAATACTAGAAATGAATTTGTTCAAAGTACAAATATTTATTGAGCACATAATTGAAACAATTGGACAGTTATGAGATCAAACCAATCAATCCTAAAGGAAATCAACCCTGAATGATCATTGAAAGGACTGATGCTAAAGCTGAAGCTCCAATACTTTGGCCACCTGATGCGAGGAGCCAACTCAATAGAGAAGACCCTGATGCTGAAAGGGATTGAGTGCAGGAAGAAAAGGGGGCAATAGAGGATGATATGGCTGGCTGGCATCATCGACTAAATGGACAAGAGTTTGAGCAGATTCTGGGAGATAGTGAAGGACAGGGAAGCATGGTTGGTGCAGTCCATGGGGTCCCTCAGAGTCAGACTTGACTGAGTGACTGAACAACAACAAATTTTTAAAATAATAAATTCCAAATTTTTTATTCTTATTGAAATAAGATTAAAACTATTGTTATATCCCCATATAAGTTAAATTAAAAACATATTTTAGGTTGTGGGGCTTTTCCTTTATTCCCTAGAGTGAAAAATTTTAAATTCTTAGGATGATGCAGCAAATTAAGTCTCCCAAACAGAGACTTCTGGATAAGAAAATCAGTTACTAGATACATGAACCTCAGTCCTTAAGATTTCTTAACTCAGCATCAGGAAGCTTTGGAGCTTGAGATTGTGATCATTAAACAAGAAAGAAAAGTGAAAGTTGCTTAGTCTTAGGCTCTTTTCAACCCCATGGACTATAGCCCACCAGGCTCCTCTATCCATGGGATTCTCCAAGCAAGAATACTGGAATGGGTTGCCATTCCCTTCTCCAGGGCTTCTTCCCAACACAGGAACTAAACCTGGGTTTCCCTCACTACAGAAGGATCTTTACTGTCTGAGACATTAGGAAGCCTGCCATTCTGATACAAATAGACTTTTTGATCATGTGATTATAAAGTTTAGCAGAAGCGTAAGTTTATAGTTTGAATCTTAACTCTGCTTGTTCTACCACTTTAGAGAAATATCCTAAAAATGATGGTCATTAATTTTGATAACTGTAGAAATATTGATTCCATAAACTTGTTTTTAGGTTAAGTAAGAAAATAAATATAACAAAAATATTGTCTTAACTCAGTACATAGTTATTTATTTTAACCAGTAATACATTTTATTGTGTGAAAATCAAAAGTTTTAGACTTAGTGGTGGTTTTCCTGAATTTTAGCATATATATTTTTTGAGAAATATGACTTTTTAAATCTATTGACTAATGTTATAGTATTTTTTGTATTATACTCAAAGTTAACACGGTTGGGTCAGTGAATGTTGTCATCATATTTGTGTAGATGAGGTATTCAAACAAAGCTTAATAGATTGTATTCTCTCTGCTCTTACAGTATTCTAAAGGAACTTAATGCATAACTTTTAGAATTGAAAACATGCCTTCTTCTTCTTTTTTTCTTTTTTGGCTGTGCCACACACCTTGCAAAAATCCTAGTTCCCCTACCTACCAGGAAATGAACCTGGGCCCTTGTCAGTGAAAGTGCAGGGTCCTAACTACTGGATCCCCAGGGAATTCCTGAAAGATACTTTCGGAAATAGTCTATGAAAAGTTTTTAGCAGATGCATAGAGTCATGATAGGGAGAAGGTGAAATAAACATAATTATATAGATTTAGAATACAGTGTGTTTTGAAATGTTGTGTTAGGTGATTGACCTTTTCATTTTTAGTTACTTCTTTCTTAGCTTTTGTGTATGCCTGCTTTACATACTACACTAAAACAGGAATTCTATTACGGTTGAAACAAAAAGCTTTTTATCATCTAAGAACAGTTCTATTTTCAAGCTTTCTGTAATTCTATTTATCATTTAGATTCATTTTAAAGGCATACCATTTGCATTATTAATGACAAGGACTTTTTTATTGCTTTGGCATTCCAATGCATTAAAGCAAAAATAATAATTGCTTTAGTAGATAGAAACAATAACAGTTTTGTACATTTTACTGCAAAAATAGCTATAAATGCAAACATAATGTAGCATTATGTGTTTTTAAAAGATAAATTATTTATATTAATATACAACAAAAACAATTTGTTATTTTCCACTGTATCAAAGCCAAAAATGCAACATATTCATTCAGTTTAATAATATGTAATATGTCATACCATTTAGAGAACCATGTGATTGACAGAAAGCAAAATCTTGTTTTTTATGTCTATCCAAATTAGTGCTTTGTTACCAGAATATATTGAACCCATTAAGATCCATTGCAATGACTATATAATATATTTATTCATCATTTCATTAATTTGTTCATTTGAACTAGAGAAATTTATTCAACAACATGAAAGACATGGAGAGTGTTTATTTAGAAAAATTATTTTCATGTAAAAAGTTTCAACACAATTGAATGCCAAGAAACCAAGGAGACTATTGCCAACTGAGTTAGAGGAAGAAAGGAAAGAAGAAAGGAGGCAGACATATTAAAAAGAGGTAGTAATATACGTCAGTAATCCAGCAGATATGGGAATATGGAAATGTGAGAAGAAATTTATAGTCTCCAATATAGTTTCATATAAAAATGCCAAATCATCACTCAGTTATCTGTAATCTTCCCCTGTCAAACCTAAAATTGTTTTACCTCCTCAGCTTTCCTGAATTCCTCCTCTTTTCATTCTTTTGTAATTTGCAGTTTGAGCTAATCAGTCTGTAGAAGAGAAAGCTCATTTTAACAGTTTTAAGTAGAAAAGAAAATTATAGAAAGGAAACTCAGAGACTTGGACATCACGCTTCAAAGAACAATGCTGAAAAATGCACCCTGAAAGCCCCCGGAAGCTCCCCTCTGCCTCAACTACCTGATAGAGGCACTGCCGGCCGTTAGCAGTCTCTCTGAACTTCTTCCACTACTGCTATTATAAACCAAAGCTTCCATTGCCATACACCCAGATCCCTTGCTGTTGCCATGCCTTCATGTTTGATACAAATGATTAGTATTTAGGGTTATGAGTTCTGACTTCTGTCTTCTGGATCCAGTGTGGTAAAGACTTTTGTTTCATCAGTTCAGTTCAGTGCCTCAGTCATGTCTGACTCTTTGCGACCCCATGAATTGCAGCACGCCAGGCCTCCCTGTCCATCACCAACTCCTGGAGTCCACCCAAACCCATGCCCATTGAGTTGGTGATGCCATCCAGCCATTTCATCCTCTGTCGTCTCCTTCTCCTCCTGCCCCCAATCCCTTCCAGCATCAGGGTCTTTTCTAATGGGTCAGCTCTTCGCATGAGCTGGCCAAAATACTGGAGTTTCAGCTTCAACATCAGTCCTTCCAATGAACACCCAGGACTGATCTCCTTTAAGATGGACTGGTTGAATTTCCTTGCAGTCCAAGGGACTCTCAAGAGTCTTCTCTAATGCGACAGTTCAAAAGCATCAATTTTTCTGCACTTAGCTTTCTTCACAGTCCAACTCTCACATCCATACATGACCACTGGGAAAACCATAGTCTTGACCAGACAGACCTTTGTTGGCAAAGTAATGTCTCTGCTTTTTAATATGCTATCTTTGTTGGTCATAACTTTCCTTCCAAGAAGTAAGCGTCTTTTAATTTCATGGCTGCAGTCACCATCTGCAGTGATTTTGGAGCCCCAAAAAATAAAGTCTGACTCTCTCTCCACTGTCTCCCCATCTATTTCCCATGAGGTGATGGGACCAGATGCCATGATCTTGGTTTTCTGAACGTTAAGCTTTAAGCCAACTTTTTCACTCTCCTCTTTCACTTTCATCAAGAGGCTTTTTAGTTCCTCTTCACTTCCTGCCATAAGGGTGGTGTCATCTGCGTATCTGAGGTTATTGATATTTCTCCCAGCAATCTTGATTCTAGCTTGTGCTTCTTCCAGCCCAGTGTTTCTCATGATGTACTCTGCATATAAGTTAAATAAGCAGGGTGACAATATACAGCCTTGACGTACTCCTTTTCCTATTGTTGTTCCATGTCCAGTTCTAACTGTTGCTCCCTGTCATAGCAGGTACTCAAAATTCTGCCAGCAACCCCAAAGTATGGAAATAATCTATTTCTGTACTTAACTCTGTTCACATTTCGTCAGTCACTACTTATCCTGACTTTTTCCCAGTGTTTTCTGTATTTTTTGTTCTAAACTGTGAAAAGCTGATATTACATGCTGTACTGTGCTATGCTCAGCTGCTCCAGTTGTGTCCAACTCTCTGCAACCCTGTGGACTGTAGCCCACCAGGTTCTCTGTCGAGGGGATTCTCCAGGCAAGAATACTGGAGTGGGTATCTTCCCGAGCTGGGGATCAAACCTGCATCTCTTATGTCACCTCATTGGCAGGTGGATTCTTTACCTCTAGTGCCACCTTGGAAACCTACTGATATTGATAATCAACTAAGAAAACCAATTGGCGTGAATAGATATGATGATAATAATATGTGAATTAACCTGTACTTATTGCTAAAACTATTTCATGTAGATTCTAATTTGAGTTTCTAGGTATGGATACAGATGAAGTTTTGAAACTGACTCTGTGCTTATTGAACATCAACTATGTGTGTTACTTTTCAACTTTTGAGAAGGTTGGTTCCTTTTGTTGGTGTGCATGTCTTTGGGAGGAAACAGCTGATCTTAAATATTGAAGGTAGGGAGGTTGGTTTCTATTCATTTTACAGTTTTCCTATAGAACCTGTATAAGTTTACTAGAGTTTCCATAACACATTATCACAGAGTTAGTGGTTGAAATCAATAGAAATTTATTTTCCCACAGTTCTCAATGTGAGTTTAAAATCATGATGTGAGCAAGGCAGCACTATGCCTGGAAGCTCCAGTGGAGATTACTTCCTTTCCTTTCCCAGTTTCAGGGGCTATCAACCTTTCTTAATTTGCTGGGCTCATTCACATCATTCCAACCTTTGCCTTACCTTAACGTTACCTTTTCCTCTGGATGTTCCGTCTAATCCTCTGTCCCTTATAAGAGAGTTTGTCATTGAATTTAATGACTATTGGGTCTAGGATGGTCCCATTTCAAGATATTTAATTAAATATGCAAGTACTAATTTTACAAATAAAGGTTTGCAGCTTCACAGTTGCAAGGGGATTTGGACATGGTGGTATCATGTTGGTCGATACCATTTAAGCCAACAGAGTACTGTATGAGATAATTGAAAATACCACTGAATGACAAATTGTACTCTCATTCACTTGTTTATTATTGATCTTATCAGTCTCTTAGGAACCATGACAGAGCATCCTCCGTGTATATATTAACCTTAAGAGAAGGCACTGGTGACACAAAACTGAACAAGTAAAAATCTCTGTCTCTAAAAACTCATACTATATTATTGTATTTTTAAAATGCAGAGTATTTATCTAGTAGAAATGAGTAAATGTGCATCAATGGACATGGGAAGTAACATCAATTTTACATCTTAAAAAGTGGAGGGAGGTTATAGGAAGAAGTGTGGGAGAAAATGACACTGAGTTGAGATTGAAGAGTGAGTGGAAAGCTACCTGGGATACAAACAGAAAAGTCATTACTCAGCTAAAGTTCACAAGTGAACATTTATAAACATTTTTGTCTATTTTCATCATATTTGAATCTAGTATATTTGCACATAGCAGTAATTATGCTAAATTTAATACATGGTAGATTGATTGTTTGCTTCCAATATATCTGATTTATTTTTAATTAAGTAGAAGCCACTAAATCAATGAATGCAGAAATATATCAGAACAATTCGCAAAAAAGTAATTGGAAAAATTGACCCAATTATATTTAAATGTCAGTGTTAATTTAAAACTTTATGATAGTATTAGAAAGATGTGTATCTTGGACCACATGATATTGGTGCTATCACTTAAGAGACATTATTCACATTGGAAATAATTCTACTGAGCTAGCCAAGATATTCAATTAGTGCAGGCAGGCCGTACTCTCAAAATGTTACATAGCATTGCTTCTCTGGGAAGATATTCTAGATCTCTAGTATATTATCCTTTGCTTAATGACACTGTGTCCTCCTAACATTCAGAATTAAAATGCAAGCAGAAAAAAATGATTCTACAACAGTTACCTTATAGAAAATCATTCTTTAGTAATGTATATATAGATCACATCATTTGTGATATTTTTGATATTTCCCTTGTGGCTCAGCTGGTAAAGAATCTACTTGCAATGTGGGAGACCTGGGTTCGATCCCTGGGTTGGCAAGATCTCCTGGAGAAGGGAAAGGTTATGCACTCTATTATTCTGACCTAGAGAATTCCATGGACTGTATAGGCCTTGGGGTTGCAGAGTGTCGGACATGACTTTCACTTTCACCCCTGGGCTCTGTCCTTGGTCCATTTAATTTTTGGTATTAGACTGATGGTATTGCTGAAAGGGTGTACACTTAAGGAATTTGTGCAGCCTCCAGAATCTCTCCTAGAAGGAAAGGAAGACAAAGGGAATTCAGTTCTGCAGACACCTCAATTTTAGCTCTGTTACACCAATTTTGGGCCTTCCCATGTTGCACTTGTGGTAAAGAACCCACCTGCCAATGCAGGAGATGTAAGAACCACGGGTTTGATCTCTGGGTTGGGAAGATCCCCTGGAGGAGGGCATGGCAACCCACTCCATTATTCTGGTAAAATTCCATGGAAGAGGAGCCTGATGAGCTTCAGTCCATGGGGTCACAAAGAGTCACTGTGACTTAGCTACTGGGCATATCTGAAACTGTTTGGGGGCTGCCTGAGCACTTAAGAATCTATGCCTCCGTGATAAACATGTACACTACACATTTGAGGAGAGCTCTACAGTGAATTGTTTTTGCTAAAGCTAGTTACTAGCATCAATTTAAAAATGTTTGTTCCTATTTTTTCCATCTTATTATGGCATGACAATGAGAAATATTTCAGTTATGCTATTTTCAAAATAAAAATGATGAAAACTAAAGATTATATTATACTATTGAGAGCAATATTCATATTTATGACTAGCAATTCCTATGCCTGTCAGCAAAAAACATAACAATGACTAGTTTGAGAAAATGACCTATGTGCCTTGCATGTTATGAATGAATTCAAACTGTACCTGTCTGCTGCAAATTGTCATGATGTGATAATAATTAAATGTTAATTTAATAGCTGCATTCTTAATTGGAATAAGTAGAACATGACATGCCATGAAAAGCATTTGAACTATAGCAATAGTGAATGTTAAAATATTATCCCTTATCTCCATTGAAACCATCATTTAGTTTTACACTATGGTCGCTAGGGGCTTGATGCTGTAAGAGCTTTGTCCACTATAAATTGCATAAATCACACAAAATGTCCCAGAACATCATGCCGTGTGGCTGATGAGAATTGTGTTGTTCTGCACTTTCCAAAAATAAATTTAACCCCAGCTATTTAATCAAACGATATAGCCAACAAACCCTTGTTATCAACTCTTATCACATGTATGATAGCTGATGCTATTATTCGTAAATCACCACTTGCTATAGCATTTTAAAAATTTTATTTGACCTTGCTAAGACAAAGATATTTTCTGTTTCAACAGATATCCCTGTTGAAATTAACAGGCTGCTCACAGCTGCACCTTTTATCTTGCATTAACAAGTACTTGACAACACATGGTTGTACTTTGAGTAAACCCATGTTTTTTAATAGCCTGTGTCCTGTGTGTTGATCTGGGGCAATGATAAAGTGGAGACTGAACACCCATTTGTTAGGACAATTTTCCGTTCAGGAGTTTCTTGTAAAAAATAATTGGTTCTTTTTGTGTTCTCTGTCTCCAAATTTTTAGTATCAAGGATTCATTTTTCACCCTAATATTCTGAATTATTCCTCTCTGTTATAAAGTGGAACTGTTGCTGCTACATAAATTTTCTTTGCTGGGTCCAACATCTAATTAATTCCAGAAGAAAACCTCTTTCCATTAAGTAATGGCCTGTATGTGGCCAGCATATTTTTAGGCCTCCTTACAGGAAGGGGGAAATGGTAGGGATGAGTTCCAAAGAATCATCACTGAATTCACAGGCATCCTAGGAAGCACAAGAGGTGAAAGACAGACACTGTCCCTTATATGGCTCCTACCTCAGATCAGTGTTTATAGAAAATCTTCAATACAGGAGAAAGCATCTCCTTGTAATTTATTAAGAAATGTGGAATCAAGGTATTATTTAGTGAGTTTCACAGTAAAAAAAAATGTTTCCTGAAGATAATTCCATGAGGCATTAATAATAACAATAATAATAATAGTCATAATAAGAGATGTAAGGACTCAAATGATTCCTTCTTCAACAGTAATTCCAAAATCAAGAAATGATAAATGGAACATGAAAAATTGAAAGGTATAAATGGTATATTTAATGTCACAATTCTATAATTCTGTAACTCTGTTCAGTATTATCCTCTGCATACACTGAGATATTTTTTCCACATCTACTCAATTTCTATAACTCATCTCGAAGTAAAGACTATTTATTTATGTAACAGTTGTCAAAGCACTTTCACACATTTCATTTTGTGACTGCCCTAGAGTATGATAGAAAAAATAATGGATAAGCAAGCTTTTAATAGATAAAAACAAATGCTCAAAAGTCAATATATAATTTATAAATATAGTAGATAATTTGTGGGATTTTTTTGAAAGTACTTCTTTGAGCAGTTTTAGATTCATACGAAGATCAAGTGAAAAGTACAGAGGGAGGGGACTATATTCAATATCTCTTAATAAACTACAATGGAAAAAGATCCGACAAAGAATATTTATAACTGAACCACTTTCCTGTACACCTGAAACTAACACAACATTGTAATCAGTGAAACTTCAATAAAAAATGAATACAAACACAAAAATGACTTAATTTTCCTAAAATTGTATAGAGGATTCCAATATCTCTCCTGTTCCCCACCCCACAGCTCCACTACTATGGACCTCTCTGGCCAGAGCAGTCCGTTTGTTACAACTGATGAACTTAAAGTGACGCACCATTATAACCCAAAGTCCATAGTATATACCAGGGCTCACTCTTGATGACATGCAGTCTGTGGATTGGACACATGCTGTTAGTTTTCTAACTCAGGATCTAATTTCTTACTCAAAGAGTAAATAATTCAATTGTGCTTGGTTAACCAACTTTCTCACTTGCAACCTAGTACACATGAAAGCTTATACCAACCTCAGCTCCTGGGGTGCTCCTGAGTTCTCATTATGTGCAAGGTAAAAGATGGACTCAAAGGCCCTTCATAAAGTAAACCTACACCTCCCGTCTCTTATCTGGTTGGCTCACAACATACTGTGCTACATCTATATTGGATTAGCTACAATGCCTATAATGCTTAACTCAGTTCATATATAATTCTCACCTAGAATTCTGCCTTTCATCTCATCATTCACTTGTCAGGGGTCTATTGATCCTGTGAGATCCAGGGTAGGCATCAACTTCACCTGAGATCTTTCCTATATTCTTGAATCTGTAACATTCTTTATAACTGTATCAAGGCACTAAATACTGTATGCTATAATTGTTGTCTGTGAGCCTACCTTCCTTACTAGACTATAGAATTTATAATCTACTTAGAGGTAAGTATTATGCTTTATTTCTCTATGTTCAGTAGCTGAAATAGGCAATTAGATTCTGAAAGATTATTTTCAGATAAGTGAATGAAAAATAATAACCTTCTTTCTTAGCTACTAAAATTATTTTACATTAGTAACAACAATAGCTATTTAAAAGTAACCAATATGAAATGGAGAAATCTCTTAGGCTGTCTCTGACAAAGGCCTTGCTGAAAAAGAAAAGATAGATCCACTAAAAAGAAAAGCCTTAACAAGTAAAATCCTTTGATTTGCATTTCTCTAACTGTTAGTGACATTGAGCATCTTCTCATTTTTTTTTTCCATCTGTATGTCTTCTTTGGAGAAATATTTCTTTAGGTCTTCTGTCCATTTTTTAATTTTTTAATTGTTTTTATTGAGATGCATGACCTGTTTGTATATTTTGGAGATTAGTCCTTTGTCAGTTGCTTCATTTACAGATATTATCTCTCATTCTGAAGGTTGTTGCTTCGTTGTTGTTGTTGTTGTTTTTTAATGATTTCCTTTGCTGTGCAAAAGCTTTTAAGTTACTTAGGACCAATTTCTTTGTTTTTGTTTTTATTTTCACTACTCTAGGTGATGGATCAAAAAAATCTTGCTGTGATATATGTCACAGAGTGTTCTACCTATATATTCCTCTAAGTGTTTTGTAGTATCCAGACTTACATCTAAGCTTTTAATTCATCTTGAGTTTATTTTTGTGGGCTTCCCTTGTGTCTCCTCTCTCTCACTCACTCTCTGTATGTGTGTATGCGTGTTTATATAAACACACATACATATATGCATATAAAATATACACACATGTATAACTATTCATTTTGTTATATATCAGAAACTAATACAACAATGTAAAACTATAATTCAATAAAAACTGATTTTAAAATAGTAAAGAAAAAGCAAAATCATTTTTTTTTTTTTATTAGTTGGAGGCTAATTACTTCACAACATTTCAGTGGGTTTTGTCATACATTGATATGAATCAGCCATGGAGTTACATGTATTCCCCATCCCGATCCCCCCTCCCACCTCCCTCTCCACCCGATTCCTCTGGGTCTTCCCAGTGCACCAGGCCCGAGCACTTGTCTCATGCATCCCACCTGGGCTGGTGATCTGTTTCACCATAGATAGTATACATGCTGTTCTTTCGAAACATCCCACCCTCGCCTTCTCCCACAGAGTCCAAAAGTCTGTTCTGTAATTCTGTGTCTCTTTTTCTGTTTTGCATATAGGGTTATCATTACCATCTTTCTAAATTCCATATATATGTGTTAGTATGCTGTAATGTTCTTTATCTTTCTGGCTTACTTCACTCTGTATAATGGGCTCCAGTTTCATCCATCTCATTAGCACTGATTCAAATGAATTCTTTTTAACGGCTGAGTAATATTCCATGGTGTATATGTACCACAGCTTCCTTATCCATTCGTCTGCTGATGGGCATCTAGGTTGCTTCCATGTCCTGGCTATTATAAACAGTGCTGCGATGAACACTGGGGTGCACGTGTCTCTTTCAGATCTGGTTTCCTCAGTGTGTGTGCCCAGAAGTAGTAAAAAGTAAAATCATGACAAGTCAATGCTTTTAACAATTTACCTGCTGTTAAGCTCTCTCACCAACTTTAATAGTGTTTCTAAATAGGTTCCAATTTTTGTCTGTCATCTTTAAAGAATGATGATTGGCAGAGGAATATTTCCATTTTAAACTAGTAGATACCATGGGCAAAGCTGAATTTTGTCAAGATTTGGAGTACCTGGGGAATTTTGGAAGTCACTATTTATGGGAAATTGGTCCCCAATGAGGAGATATGGAGCTAGGGAGCATGTATTTTCTGCTAAATTGTTTGTTTTCCACAGCTTTATAGATCATTGTCTAATTTCAACTCTCCCATAAATATTTCTCAGACATCATTTATTCATCTATTCACTCCAGACCATCAGACTGATACATGAATATAGAAATCGGCCTTGTAATAAAATATTTAGACCCCATAAGACTTCAATCTCAGATAATACCCTCAGATTTTAATGTGGTTTAGATATGTATTATTACAAATAAAGCTATGGCATATCATGATCACTATAGTGAATTTTGGAATTTTAATAAATAGAGAGCTCTCCAGAGATTAAATGAAAGATGCTAAAAACAGAAAGATGATAGTGAGGATTCTGTATTATACTTGAATTTCACAGGATACTATAATGCCAGTCATTTTGTGTTTTTCAGCATTCATACTTAATAATGTGTTTTAGACTTCTGTGCTCTCTATTCAAAATCTCATTTCTTTACAGCATATTTTCTGTTGTTGCCACTGAAGAAAATGATTTGGACGTCTTGCTTTCTTGTTTAAAGAAACAATAGCTATTTGAGACTGAAGACCTTTGTTTCAAATTTCAGCTACCAAGGTCTAAAGCCTTCAAAAATTGTGTTTGTAATGGAAATTCCTTAGGAACTTTTACATGACACAATGACATTGAAGGTTTAAATTGTATTTTATAAAAGCCTCTTTTTCCTTTTTTGATTACTAACCTGTAAAAGCAAAAATTGTTTGAAAAACTCAGGATTTAGTTTACTTTCCAGTCTTCAGACAATCAGGATGCATCGACAGAGATTCTGGCTCAAACATTAAACCACTTCAGATGCAAATTATGACAAAGAATCCTCCATGGAATACACAGGACTTTAAAGTTGTTCTGGCAACTGGAACAGGGTATGGTCCAATGATACTTCTAGTGTTGTTTTCCTCTATTAAAGAATTCCAGTGTTGTCAGAATATTCCTATTTCTAAGCTACTTCACTTGACAGCTAACCTAATTTTAGGCTACATTTTATCCTGTATTAATACAGAGCTTTGATGACAGGTGGCACCAAAGCAATTATTGAACTAGAGTAAGCCAAAGATAAAGTAGATACTTAATGAGTGTGCTATAATTTAATGCTACATAATTAAAATGCATTTGTATTTGATATTCATTATAGAAAACAGTGCTATTAATTTAAAACTATAATCATAACAATAATGTTTACTCATAAGCAAAAAGTAAATTTTTTCAGTGAAGGAATTAGGTTAATTGTGGCAAAATTGATGCATTTTATAAGTGAGGTGTATATACATATGATTTAAAATGTTGAGAAATAGTAGAAAGAAAAAAGTGTTAAAAAGAAAATATAAACTGTAATTAAAAGCTAAAATATAAATGAGAACACATTTGATTTTAGACATAAAATGTTTAAAAATTACATATATATATATATGTATACACACATATAGCAATAGAAATTTTAGAAATTATAAATGCTATAGTCACTTCAAGTGTTATGACAGTGAGCTAGTCCAGTTTCTATATCCATATAGTATAGTTAAATAATAAAAGCACATGAGATTATGAGGCCATATGCAACATAAAGTCCCAGAGCAGAAAATATCTTTATTGAAGTTTTGTTGATATTATTTTATCATTAATAATAATATAAATTTCAAATTATTGAAATCCAGTGAGGTAAATTATATATTAGTCCAGTTTTTCTGAGCATGTATGATGAGAAGACACATCTCTGAAAAGAAAACATTGCTAATGTCTTCCCTCCATGAGGCACTCTGCTATTCATTTATTCATTCACATATGCATCCATTCACTCACTTAATGTGCTTACTTACTCCTTTACTCCTAACTAAGCCATTCTTTGTTCAGCAGACATAAATAAAACTGTTGCTCAGTACGGGGATTATTCTTGAGCAATATTTGAAATTACTATAATGGAGGTCCAAACTTTTTGGTCATTGAGGTAAAATTTAGTATACTACAACACTATTTAACAAACTACTCTGATATGCTTATTTTTTAAATAAAGTCTCCCTTGAGTCCTAGATAGCTCAGTCAGGAATGCAGATGAAGACACACAGATATCACTAGGTGTCATATATCCAAAGCTACATTTATTTCTATGGCAATATAAATTATAAATTTCTTTTACCAGTCCCAGACCATTGAATTAGGCATGGGGATAAATAAAATTATAAATGGTAATAATATCTGATAATAACAATAGAATGAACATTTTTCACAGTGTTCTTTCTACTACACAGTAAAAATTTCAGAAAATTGATAAATTAATTTTTAGTAGAAGTAATTGATAACTTTAAATTTCAAATTCATTTCTCCATATTTAAAAAAAAGTCTAGACGTCTCTACATTTAAAAATGCTGGAGAGAGTGTGGAGAAAAGGGAACCCTCTTACACTGCTGGTGGAATGCAATCTGGTATAGCCACTATGGAGAACAGTGTGGAAATTCCTTAAAAAACTGGTAATAGAACTGCCATATGACCCAGCAATCCCACTGCTAAGCATGCACACTGAGGAAACCAGAATTGAAAGAGACACATGTACCCCAATGTTCATTGCAGCACTGTTCACAATAGTACATGGAAGCAACCCAGATGTCCTTCGGCAGTTTAATGGATAAAGAAGCTGTGGTACGTATACACCATGGAATATTCAGTTCAGTTCAGCGCTCAGTCGTGTCGGACTCTTTGTGACCCCATGGACTGCAGCATGCCAGACCTCCCTGTCCATCACCAACTCCCAGAGTTTACTCAAACTCATGTCCATTGAGTCAGTGATGCCATCCAACCATCTCATCCTCTGTTGTCCCCTTCTCCTCCTGCCTTCAATCTTTCCAACATCTGGGTCTTTTCCAATAAGTCAGCTCTTCGCATCAGGTGGCCAAAGTATTGGAGTTTCAGCTTCAACATCAGTCCTTCCAATGAACACCCAGGACTGACTTCCCTTAGGATGGACTGGTTGGATCTCCTTGCAGTCCAAGGGATTCTCAAGAGTCTTCTCCAACACCAGAGTTCAAAAGCATCAATTCTTTGGTGCTCAGCTTTCTTTATAGTTCAACTCTCACATCCATACATGAATACTGGAAAAACCATAGTTTTGACTAGATGGACCTTTATTGATAAAGTAGTATCTCTGCTTTTTAATATGCTATCTAGGTTGGTCATTACTTCCCTTCCAAGGAGTAAGTGTCTTTTAATTTCATGACTGCAATCACCATCTGCAGTGATTTTGGAGCCCATAAAAATAAAGTCTGCTACTGTTCCCACTGTTTTTCCAGCTATTTGCCATGAAGTGATGGGACCAGATGCCATGATCTTAGTTTTCTGAATGTTGAGCTTTAAGCCAACGTTTTCACTTTACCCTTATGGTGGTGTCATCTGCATATCTGAGGTTATTGACATTTCTCCCAACAATCTTGATTCCTGCTTGTGCTTCCTCCACCCCAGCGTTTCTCATGATGTACTCTGCATATAAGTTAAATATGCAGGGTGACAGTATACAGCCTTGATATACTCCTTTTCCTATTTGGAACCAGTCTGTTGCTCCATGTCCAGTTCTAACTGTTGCTTCCTAATGTGCATACAGATTTCTCAAGAGGCAGGTCAGATGGTCTGATATTCCCATCTTTTTCAGAATTTTCCGCAGTTTATTATGATCTGCACAGTCAAAGGTTTTAGCATAGTCAATAAATTAAATATTACTCAACTGTAATATTACTCATGGAATATTATTCAAATGTAAAAAAGAATGTATTTGAGTCAGTTCTAATGAGGTGGATGAAACTGGAGTCTACTATACAGAGTGAAGTAATTCAGAAGGAGAAACACCAATACAGTATATTAATATGTATATATGGAATTTACAAAGACGGTAACAATGATCCTATATGCAAGGCAGCACAAGAGACACAGATGTAAAGAACAGACTTGTGGACCGTGTGGGAAAAGGGGAGGGTGGGATGGTTTGAGAGAATAGCATCGAAACATGTATATTACCATATGTAAAATAGAGGATCAGTGCTAGTTCGATGCATCAGTCAGGGCACTCAAAGTGGGTGCTCTGGGACAACCCAGAGGGATGGGTTGGGGAGGGAGGTAGGAGGGGGTTTCAGGATGGGGAGACACATGTGCACCCATGGGTGATTCATGTGGATGTTTGACAAAAACCACCACAATATTGTAAAGAAATTATTCTCCAATTAGAATAACTTAATTAAATAAAAAATACTCATTAGATTCCATTAAGTACAGTTACATGTCATTCAGGTTTTGTGAACATTTCTTACATTTTTTCTTTATCATTGTGTGTTTGTGTTCTCCAAGCACCTGTCAAATGTCTTGTGAAGAATTGGTTCCCTATAACTTTGAAGTGACTTAGCAGTAGCAGCAACTTTGCTGAAGACAATATTTTACCTTTAATTCCTTAAACATTATTACCAAAATTTTTGAATCTTACAATTTAATTTTGAAAAATACTGGGGATTTTTTAAAAATTTTGTTTCTTTGTTTATTTTTGCCTGCTCTTGTTCTTTGTTGTTGCATGGGCTTTTCTTCAGTTTTCTTCAGTTCTCTAGTAGTGATGGACCTGCTTCTTATTGTGGTGGCTTCTTTTGTTTCACAGCATAGGCTGTAGAGCACATGGGCTTCAGTATTTGCAGCGCTTGGCCTTGTACCTTAGCTTGTGGTACACAGGCTAAGTCACCCCATGGCATATGGGATCTTCTGGGACCAGGGATCAAACCCAAGTCTCTTGCATTGGCAGGCAGATTCTTTACCACTGAGCCACCAGGAGAGCCCAGAAATAGTTTTTCTTGAGTAAGCTATTGAGTAAGCAAGCCATAACAAACTGTTTTATAGCATTCTTCTTTTTTTTAAAAAAAAGGAAGAAAACAGAGGTAAAGTAAATAATTCATGTATGTAAATAATTCATGTATGTGTTTGAAATATTGTCAGTGGTTTTATTATGAAACTCCACAAAACTTCAAATTACATAATACACAAAAAATTTAGATTACAAACAGGCACAAGGAAACCAGGACATGATGGATTGTTAATATATATTAAACCATAACCACATAATTAATGTACCTATCACATTATATTCCATGTATAATATATAGAAGCATATTAAATTTTGTTCTTTATGTGCAAGCTGTCCATTGTATTATAATAAAGTTATAAAAAAGTCAGTGACTAGTACCCTTAAAACATGGGATTATTACTTCATTTAAGTTATAACTCAATAAAGTAAAATAAAAATGTTGAGCTTTTGTTCCTACTTGCCATTTTCATCCCTGATCTTTTTGGTATATGTAATGATAATAACATACAGTCAACATGTGACTTCAAATCTGAAAAGTTGTACTTTCTTCCATGCATATACTGAATATGGTTATGGATTTACATTTAACAACAGAACATGCAGACTCTCTGTGCATACACAGAGTGTCTGATTCCAGTGACATCGTGGTCTTTGTGGCGGGGCATGACTAAAGCCTGTCTAAAGCTGATTGTTGTCATTTTTGCCCTTTCTAAATAGAATTTTATACTTCAAATATCAGTTTATTTTTTTAAAGATTTTTTAAAAATAATTTTCTATATAAAGTATCTCTTTGGTAAAGACAACTTATTTCTTTTCCTTAAAAATTATGTGTGTTTGTATCTATATATCTCCTTTAAGAATGTATGTGTATACATGTGTGTGCATGCTAAGTTGCTCCAGTAGCGTCTGACCCTTTGTGACCCCATGGACTGTAGCCCACCAGGCTCCTCTGTCCATGAGATTCTCTAGGCAAGAATACTGGAGCGGGTCGCCATTTCCTCCTCTAGGGGATGTTCCCCATCCAGGGATTGAACCCACGTCCCTTATGTCTTCTGCATTGGCCCGTGGGTTCTTTACCACTAGCACCACCTGGGAAGCCCTCTTTAACACTAGTATAATACTAGCTATTGGAAAAGAAATCAAGTGATCTAAGGGAAAATAGACATGATTCCTTTTGCATTGGTTCTTAGGCTCAGGTAGTAGCATGTGGATCTTATATATCTGCAGCAACAGAAGGTTCTCAATTTCTCAAAGTTGAAATAGTAATGAAACAAGCTGAATTATTCTAAGAATTGTTCAACTGTGTCTTACGATAGTGAATTACATTACCCAGTTCTTCCCCATTGGTCTTTATTCCATGGTCTAAGCTCTCCGCAACTAGTCACTGAATCACATTAGAAAACATAATGAACACTGCAGGAGCACTAATTTACCACGGAAACGTGACATCATGGAAGAACTACTCTTAATCTCACACACAATTTAGCACAGCACCCTACCACTAAGTACCCTGGGGTAGATCCTTCATGTCTCACAATTTATTTAAAGTCCAGGAAAATAGTCCTGAATAATTTCCCTAAAATATATAAGCATATATTTATTTATATATTGCTGCCTTTGTCATGGATAATAAGACATACCTTTAAATATATGAAATTAGTGCTTGAGTAAATAAAATTGATATTTTTAAACTGTGTTTACTTTTGAGAAACATCTGAAGGACATATTCCTATCAAATGCTGTACTTAATTAGTTGGAGGTGAAAGTCAAATGGGAAACATGAGATCAAAGGCTTTTCCAGGAAAGTGGTATATGTTATTTTACCATTAAATTGCCTCTAGAAATAGTATTGTTGTTGTTTGGCTGCTAAGTCATACCCAACTCTTTTGTAACCCCAAGGACTGTAGGCCGCCAGGCTCCTCTGTCCACGGGATTTTCTAGACAAGAATACTGGAGAGGGTTGCCATTTCCTCCTTTAGGAGCTCTTCCCTACCCAGGGATTGGACCTGATCTCCTGCATTGCAGGTGGTTTCTTTACTGCCTCAGCCCCCAGGAGAACCCCGGAAATAATATACTAAATAACAAAGCAGAAGAATGGAGAATAAAAACTAAATTAAGAGTTGCTATCAATTTTCAGAAAAGTTAATATTGTTGGGAAGAAATATTTAGCACAGTTAAAATAACAGCAACAATAATAAAACTAAATGATTTCATGTTCCTCATCTCTTTTACATCTATGCTCAACTTGAAAACTAATATAGAAATGTTTGTTAATGACTTTATTCAGAAAACCAGCATACAGAGAAAATATGGACTAGTGTCCCAAAGAACTATATTGCCTGAGTTTGGATACTGGTTTCTTTCACAGAGTGAAGAAAAGGAAGTCAAAACATAAAGTGAAAACAGTGATAATTGTAAATATTACCTGGTTCTCACCAGATTTTGGAGGGGATGTGTAAATTTCTTCTTTCCTGCAGTCATTCACATGTGGACCTGGTCAGGATATTTCCTGTGAGCTTTAGCTCAACACACAGGCAGGCATAAGAGGCAAGGTTCTTGGAGATAGACCATTATGTATACTTTAAACTATAAGAAATACTCCTTTAGATACTAACTTGTAGCAAACACAATAGAACACAAAAGTTGGTGTCAAAGAAATGGATCCACTATGGAGTCAGATTTGTTCTTGCCTATCATGAACACGTCACTGAAATTACTTCATTTATTGGATACTGTACTGTTTTGCCATAAGTTTTATAAACCTGTTGTTGAACTCTGTGTCTCTACATGTGGGTGCATGCAAAGTCGCTTCAGTTGTGTCCATCCCTTTTTGACCCTTGGACTGTAGCCAGCCAGGCTCTTCTGTCCATAGAGTTCTCCAGGCAAGAATACTGGAGTAGGTTGTCATGCCCTCCTCCAGGGGATCTTCCCAACCCAGGGATTGAACCTGAGTGTCTTACATCTCCTGCATTGGCAGGCAGGTTCTTTACAACTAGAGCCCCCTGGGAAGCCGTCTCTTCACCATGACCCACAGGAAACTCTCAGAAGTATATCATTGACATTAAATTCTGAATCTCTGAAGGTTAAAAGCTTATCAGTCATGCTTGAATAAGTTCTTACTTCACAGTGTAACCTGGCATTAGACTTCTTTTCTGCATGCACACTTTTATGGATAAGTGGCCTTTCCAATCACATTGCTTAAAAACATACTGATGACTCCAAGTGATATATTGCTTTTTCCATGAATTCCATGCTGAAGTAATCTGACAACATAATATCCCCACCAAGACACCTAGTTACTATTTCAAAGTATAGATATTCCAAATCAAACTCACAGTTTACCTCCCCAAACCCTGCTCCTCATCCTGACTTCCCCATCTTGTTACTCACAAATCTACCATCAGTCTCTTCATATTTCCTGGAACAATGTTGACTTTCTCTTCAATACCCTATAAATGAAAAGTTATGATGTAAAAGTCACAATACTCAAATACTGATATAAAAGTAGTAATCTTACATGGTAAAGGAATAATGGGAAATAATACCACACACAAATATTCATACGAAAATAAGAATAAGCTATTTATGACAGTTTTTGTCTTTGTTTCTGTTACTGGTCACGGAGTCATAGTTGGTATTTATAGCTACTTTCTTATATTATTGCCTATCCTGTATTCCCTTTGCCATCAGTAAGTTCCCTAACTGGTCATGCTTCTTTACCTTGAGAGGTGACCCACACCTTTAAAAAGATATATTTAATTGAAGGATAATTGCTTTGCAATATTGCATTGGTTTCTGCTGTATATGAACTTGAATCAGCCATAGGTGTACATAAGTCTCCTCCCTCTTGGACCTCCCCCCGCAGCCCATCTAGCTTATCAGAGAGACTGGATTTGAGCTCCCTGTGTCAGACAGGAAATTTCCACTGGCTATTGCTTCTCTCACCTTGCCCCACCCTCTCCTTCCCGCCCAGGGCACACAAGTCTGTTGACTATGCCTGCATCTCCATTGCCATCCTGTAAATAGATCTTGGCCATTACTAGCCCTGTTTGGATTGAGTTATTGTAGTTTCCATTGACCTTAATCACACAAACATGGCGATATTACTAAAAGCCACACTGGTCTAGTTCTGTGAAAAATACCGTTGGTAGCTTGATAGGGATTGCATTGAATCTATAGACTGCTTTGGGTAGAATAGCCATTTTGACAATATTGATTCTTCCAATCCATGAACACGGTATGTTTCTCCATCTGTTTGTGTCCTCTTTGATTTCTTTCATCAGTGTTTTATAGTTTTCTATGTATAGGTCTTTTGTTTCTTTAGGTAGATATACTCCTAAGTATTTTATTCTTTTTGTTGCAATGGTGAATGGTATTGTTTCCTTAATTTCTCTTTCTGTTTTTTCATTGTTAGTATATAGGAATGCACGGGACTTCTGTGTGTTAATTTTATATCCTGCAACTTTACTATATTCATTGATTAGCTCTAGTAATTTTCTGGTAGAGTCTTTAGGGTTTTCTATGTAGAGGACCATGTCATCTGCAAACAGTGAGAATTTCACTTCTTCTTTTCCTATCTGGATTCCTTTTACTTCTTTTTCTGCTCTGATTGCTGTGGCCAGAACTTCCAACACTATGTTGAATAGTAGTGGTGAGAGTGGGCACCCTTGTCTTGTTCCTGATTTCAGGGGAAATGCTTTCAATTTTTCACCATTGAGGGTGATGCTTGCTGTGGGTTTGTCATATATAGCTTTTATTATGTTGAGGTATGTTCCTTCTATTCCTGCTTTCTGGAGAGTTTTAATCATAAATGAGTGTTGAATTTTGTCAAAGGCTTTCTCTGCATCTATTGAGATAATCATATGGTTTTTATCTTTCAATTTGTTAATGTGGTGTATTACATTGATTGATTTGTGGATATTAAAGAATCCTTGCATTCCTGGGATAAAGCCCACTTGGTCATGGTGTATGATTTTTTTAATATGTTGTTGGATTCTGTTTGCTAGAATTTTGTTAAGGATTTTTGCATCTATGTTCATCAGTGATATTGGCCTGTAGTTTTCTTTTTTTGTGGCATCTTTGTCTGGTTTTGGAATTAGGGTGATGGTGGCCTCATAGAATGAGTTTGGAAGCTTACCTTCATATCAATGTATGACAAAACCCACTGAAATGTTGTGAAGTGATTGGCCTCCAACTAATAAAAAATAAATAAATAAATAAACCAGATAACTGTGCTCCCCTAAAAAAAATAAAATAAAATAAAAGCCACACTGGCCATCTTCTGTATTCCAGAAATACTCTTCCTTTCCTCCACTGTGGAGCACTGGTCCAGTTTCCCCTCAGTATTTAGAACTCAAGCCACCTCTGTAGCTCTTTTCTTTGCTTATTGATTCAGATAAATGAGGAACACAAAGTGGTTATGGATCTGGTAGGCTTTTATATATAAGCATTATTTGTGACTAGCACACTTGCTTACAATGTATTGATCTTTGAAATGTGAGTTGTTACTGACAAGGCTTTTTTTTATGGTGCTTGGAGATATGCTGAAGTTTCAGAGATAGACTCTAGTAGTGTAATATATAATAAACGCATATATTTTTAAAACTACTAATAAAAAAGCAAGCTCCCTTCAAGTGCAAATTAACATGTGAGATGTGACAAGAGGCAGCATCATTTGATGTTAGTATAAACATATCTACTTTTTCATATTCTAAGTTCTCAGAATTTGAATTCTGTCCAGGGAATTTAACCAAGCATCACTCACCAGTTAATATTTTAAGTGAAATTCAATTGCGCCTTATTTCTATTTGAACTGTGATTTCTAAAAAGTAATATGGTAATAATACTCAATTCAGTAGACATACTGAGCAAACTGAAAATACTAACCTCTGGCCCTTTTACAGTCTCCAATCATGCAGAGAGTTTGCAGTTTAACTAAAGCAATTGACAGTGGAAACAATGCAGTTGCACTGTATGACTTTTATAGTCTCCTCAATCAAATAAGAGGACCTTTTGAAGACAAGAAAAAAACCTTCAATTTGGTACAAAATTGCTGACTGCTGACAAATGCTAGATCTATCAAAATCATAAGTGGTTCTGGATCATTACCAACATCAAAAAAAAAAAAGCTTCATAATCACTACTTTAAAAGAGCAGCTCACTCACTGTGATGTGCATCCATATTTGTGTGACAAAAAAAAAAATAATATACCTAAATACAGTGTGTGCACAGCATTTAAAGCAACACAGGAAAGCTGAGGAGATTCATATTCAAAACTGCTATAGTTTATACAAACACCCATGCACATCATTCACACACTTTCCATTCACCAGATACAAATGCTGCTCCATACTCTTCTTTTATTCATTTCCATGATATTTTCTAGAATCATTATTTCAAATATGTATTTTTGTATTCTTATATATTGAGTAAAAGTGAAAAGATACTTTCAAACATGCCTCTTGTATTTAATTTCCATAGATGATCATAAATAGAATAGATACATGCTTTATATGTTAATATGACAAACTTAGACAGCATGTCAAAAAGCAGAGACATCACTTTGCCAATGACTAGTCAAAGCTACGGTTTTTCCAGTAGTCATCCACAGATATGAGAGTTGGACCATAAAGAAGGCCGAGCAACAAAGAATTGATGTTTTTGAACTGCAGTACTGATGAAGACTCTTGAGAGTCCCTTGCACTGCAAGGAGATCAAACCAGTCCATCCTAAAGGAAATCAGTCCTGAATACTCATTGGAAGGACTGATGCTGAAGCTGAGGCTCCAGTACTTTGGCCACCTGATGGGAAGAGCTGACTGATTGAAAAAAGACCCCAATGCTGGAAAAGATTGAAGGCAAAAAGAAAAGAGGGCAGCATTACCGACTCAATGGACATGAAGTTAAGCAAACTTTGGGAGACAGTGGAGGACAGAGGAGCCTCGTGTGCTGCAGCCCATGAGGTTGCAAATAGTCGGACACGACAGCGAGTAAACAACAAAAAAATTTATTTAAATAACTCCTCTGTGTATGCCTGTGTTACTCCAAAATATACAATTAATACTTTCTCATTCATATTTCCCTGGGGACATATGGTGAAAAATTTCCCAAAGTGCAGTTACAATCTTTTGCTTTTTTTTTTTTTTTTTTCCTGTAGCTGATCAAAGTCTCTATGAGAAAAGGAATTCGGAGTCCCCTGCTAGAAATGCCATCATATAATCCAAATTTTTTAAAGTTTGATTTTAGCACAAAACAAATTAGAAAAACTCTCATGTACTAATAGTGCTGGGTGCCTGGCCACAGACGCTCTCCTGGGTGCTTCCCTTAACTCTTTATGGGAAAGTTTATTACCACCAAATTTTTTCAACAAAGTAAGTGGTATTCACTTTGAGAAAGTTTCCTCCCTCATACCTTCCTTTTTTGTTATACAACTCAATTTTGATAAGTTAGAAGTTATTGAAATCAAGCTCTATTGAGCAGATTAATAAGTATTTGACCATAACAAGAAATGAAAATAATTAAGATTTAATGCCATCAGTACCCTAACTTTACAATCTCAGCCTTCCTTCCTCCCTTTTGTCTTTCCTTTCTTCATTCATTCCCACTTTTTCTCCTGCTCTTTCTCCCTCGAATATCCCTCCTTTCCTTCATTTGTTCCTTCTTTAGTTCACATGTTCAAGCCACAGTTTGAACAACAAAGCCCCATATATAAACTAATGTTTTATACCCTGTAACAACATGTGAGGTAAGGTGTATTACTACCCTCATTTTTCAGGTAAAGAAATTGAGGCACAGAGAGGTTACACAGTTTGGCAAATATCACACAGTTGGTGTGGGTATTTATGTATGTATATATGTATGTTTTGGTGGTGTGTGGATTTGAATGCAAGTAGTTCAACTCCAAAGTGGTTTGTGTGTGTGTGTGTGTGTGTGTGTGTGTGTGTGAAATAAATATCTCAAAGCATATTTCTTGCACAAGAAATAATAGGAATCTCAGGGGAGTGTCCATAGCTAGTCCAAAATTTAATGATATTTCTAAGCTCACATGGCCTAAACAATATTTATTTTTACTTTTCTGCATACAAATCCAGATACTGTAAGGAGATACATTTGAATAAATTCTATAGTAATAAGATAACCTGAAATGCAGCTGAGGTTTGCGTTTTAGTTTCCTTAGACAAAACTACATCTCTGCTACTACATGTCATCTGGGGACTGACTTGTCATTCTTTGGGATATATTTTATATCTGTGTGATCCCATATTTATCCAAACATGAAACTCAGTACTTCTACCTGGTTCAGCAGGAATTATGCATGGACAACTAAAAGTCACAGGAAAACTTGTGGAGGGTCTGATCATTCATTGCATACCCTCAGCCATCTAACTAGGCACTGTTACCCTCTCACCAACTCCTCCTTGCATTCCCCTTTTCCATCTGTGCTATTTGTACATTTATTTACAGTTTATCTTCTGTTATTCCCAGTACTTTACTATATCCTCTTAAGCTCTGAAATCAGCTTGCTTTTGAGGTCAGAGCTTTCATAGCACATTGATTTAAATGTTTTAAATGTCTTCAAATCTCATATTCAATGGGTACATGTATGAAGAAAGGCGGGGCTTCCCCAGTGGCACTGCCATAAAGAATCCTCCTGTGATACGGGAGGTGCGGGAGGTGCGGGAGGTGCGGGTTCGATCCCTGGGTCAGGAAGATCCCTTGGAGGAGGGCATGGCAGTCCGCTACAGTATTCTTGTCTGGAGAATCCCATGGACAGAGGAGCCTCTGGGCTACGGCCCATAGGGTTACAAAGAGTCAGACACAAATGACGCAGCTTAGCATAGCACACACACATGAAGAAGCGAATAGTTTGCATGTTTGTGTATATATGCGTTTGTGTATGTTGTACGAGAAAACATATGAATACACAGGATAGTGATATAATCTTAATAAATATGGATTACGGTGACTAAATAATTTAGCAGACATTCCCTAGAAGACGCACTAATAGTCTGAGACAAAGATTAAAAGTGCTGGTACTTTATCAAAAATATGCAAATCCAGAGCCAAAGGTTTGGGATGTGCAACAAGAAAAGATGTGAAGCGATGCCAGGCAACACACCGCATGTGATGATCTACAAAAGAAACCTTCACAGCACTTCTCAGGACAAATTGACACAGAAATTATGCAGGAAAAAGTTTAGAAAACGTATTCACACAGTTACGTCTTAAGTCTTAGCATAAGCGATTAACCTCCCTTAGGTTTCTCCTTTGGGGGAGAGAGACAGATGGGAAGAGAGAGGGAAGGGAAGGAGGGAGAGAGACAGAGGAACAAAGCCAATGCCTTGCCTTCTAATATGAATAGCTTTGAATAGTAGTTTTCTTAAACATAGAAGCAAACATTTTTGGAGAGCAAATTGCTCATCATGTGGGACTGTTCAGTCCATTCCTGGCATCCTTGGGTCTTGCTCATTGATGCAAATTTCTCAGGGTGGCATAAGCACCATTCATGTTTGTGATTGATCTTTAATACTTCAAATCATACTTTAATCAGTGAACCAGAATTCTGATGAAATCCTGACATTGCTTATAATTTCACCTCTTAATATCTAATTGGTTGCATGTCCTTTTCCAGATACAGTTATCACTGTTAATTGTTGTTGTTAATATAATCATGCATAGTTAATATAATTAACATTGCTAATATTCAGACATTGCAAGTTGATATCTGGTTAATTTGGGAAGCAAAAGCTCTTTTTCATCCTTTGTCTAGCCCATGAGAGGTAAATTTGCCTCAAGATTCTGTCTTCTAACTTTGGTCTTACTCTCTCCACTACATTAAAATGATGTAATATACTTCCAGTTTTAACTTCCACCCATATATAGGAGACTCCTAGAAATAAACTTCCAGCTGAGAATTCTCCATTTGATTTAAGAATCAAATGCCTAATGTTTCTGGACACCTGTACTTGTATTATCAAAGGCACCTGAAACTCATTATCTCTAAACGGGAATTCATATTCCTTGTTCCCTAATGGTTTATATTCCCATACTTTCTGTCTCATTTGGTAGAAAACACATTTATTCTCTTACATTAGAATCTAGAAAATTAGTGTTGACTTTTTTTTTCTTTCCTTCACCTCCCACATCAAATCCTTCACCGAAAGTATTGAGAATCATATTTTCCTACTGAAAAAGGCAGATAGCCCTTCATTTTGACCATTAGTCACTACTCCAAGGCTTAAGTACTAAAAGTCAATGACTTTTTAATTTACATCTGGATATCCATGATGTAAACAATACCCTCTTAACATTCTCTAATTTAAATTATATCTGAAGAACATCTTGCTTTGTTCAGGTTTTTTTTTTTTTTTTTTTTTTTTTTACTGTCCCTAGGAATACTTATATTGTAGGGTGACAGTTTGCAATTAAAATCGGCAAACATAATATAGATCAACACGTTAAGGAGAAACATCGTTAACTCCTTTGTTGTTGTGATATCGGTATATAAATCTATGAGCCAGGCTTGGAATTGACAGCTTTATTTAACATTCAGAATTTAAACTATATATGATTTGCTTACACTGATTTCAGTACACTTTTCCTGAGCAATTAAGATACAAATATTTTAACTTTAAGCTCACTGTCCTTCTTGAACAGCTAGCCTACAGTCAAAGTTTATTTGATCTTATATAGTTACTTAGGCCAGGTTTTCAATTTGTGCTTGAAAGGCCATCATGCTGGCTACAATAAAAACTTAATTGTGAAATCGACAAGTTGATTAATTGCATGTTTTCTCCAGTTTCCTCTCTCCTATTTGGATCCTGTATCCAAACTCTCATGCTGTTGTCTTAGGAAAATGTGATTTTTTTGTTAATGCCTGCTGTTTTCCCTTTCTTCAAGTGAATTAGCAACCTTTATAGTATTTTGTGTTAAATCAGGCAAAACCTTCAGTATTACTCCACAGCAATGATACCTTTCAAATATAGGACAGTACATTAATATGACCAGTTGTTGTTGAATCAGTGCAGGTTGTGGGTAGAATTGGGTAGGCAGTAACAGATATTATAGTTCCAGAGATTAAAGAGAAATTTAGATAGGAATTGCCCTTCCACATGCTATTGTGTTCGCCTGAGTTATTATCAAGGTAACTCAGAAGTGGGTAAAGAGTGAATGTCAGTCACACCTAATTAATCACAGGAGATAAAATTTAGAAGAGGATTTTTTCTTTTTCTTTTTTTTCCCCCTATCAAATGCTTTAATAGTTCTTCTGAAGTTGTATTGGAACCAATAATAAAGGGAGAAGTAAATATATATGCAAAAGGATTCCTCAATCCTGGAATCAGTTGTCCACTTTTCTCACTTGTAAGTAGTCTTTTAGAATGCTTTTAGACAAAAAGCAATAGCACTAAAATGATGATACTATTAGCATATGTATGATTGTCATATATTATGTCATACATATATTATTTAATATTTATATTAATATATTATGACATATTTTTGGAAGAAAAGTTATGACCAAACTAGACAGCATATTAAAAAGCAGAGACATTACTTTACCAACAAAGGTCCATCTAGTCAAAGCTATGGTTTTTCCAGTAGTCATGTATGGATGTGAGAGATGGACTATAAAGAAAGCTGAGCACCAAAGAATTGATGCCTTTGAACTGTGGTGTTGGAGAAGACTCTTGAGAGTCCCTTGGACTGCAAGGAGATCCAACTAATCCATCCTAAAGGAGATCAGTCCTGAATATTCATTGGAAGGACTGATGCTGAAGCTGAAACTCCAATACTTTAGCCACCTGATGTGAAGAACCAACCCATTGGAAAAGACCCTGATGCTGGAAAGATTGGAGGCAGGAGGAGAAGGGGACAATAGAGGATGAGACGGTTGGATGACATTACTGACTCGATGAACATGAGTTTGCATAGGCTCCAGGAGTTGGTGATGGACAGGGACGCCTGGTGAGCTGCAATCCATGGAGTGGCCAAGAGTCAGACACGACTGAGTGACTGAACTGAACTGATTGTGATATGTATATGTCACTCATTATGAGTATATTAGTGTGTGCTCCTCTGTCCATGGGATTTCTCAGACAAGAATACTATACTGAGTTGCCATTTCCTTCTCCAGGGGATCTTCTAGACCCAGGGATTGAACTCATGTCTCCTGCACTGCAGGTGTATTCTTTACTGCTGAGCCATTATAGACCTGATGACTGAGTTACTTTGAACTTAAACTTTTAAAAACTGATTTGACTTTTGACTTTACTGCCTCTTGTTTGGTATTTGTAATAAGAAAAATTCATATCTAAAGATAGATGATGAAGATAAAATATTAACTGATAAGTTTTAATTGATTGAAAGAAAAATGGAAACAGAAGAATTTTTTGTAGTTAAATATAACTTACATTCAGAATTTTATTGACAACTCTTCCCTGATTCATAGTGATAGTTAGTCCCCAAAGACTGGCTTGTTGTTCAGTTGCTATGTCATGTCTGACTCTTTGTGATCCCATGGATTGCAGCATGCCAGGTTTCCCTGTCCATCACTGTCTCTCTGAGTTTGCTCAAATTCATGTCCATTGAGTCAGTTATGCCATCCAACCATCTCATCCTCTGTTGCCCCCTTCTCCTCTTGCCTTTAATTTTCCCCAGCATCGCAGTCTTTTCCAACGAGTCAACTCTTTGCATCAGGTGGCCAAAGTATTGGAGCTTCAGCATCAGTCCTCTAATCAATATTCAGGATCAATTTCCTTTATGATGAACTGGTTTGATCTCCTTGCTGTCCAAGGGACTCTGAAGAGTCTTCTCCAGCACCATAGTTCGAAAGTTTGGCTTACCTGCCATGAAAAGTCACATATTCCCTTCCTCAGCTCTCAGCTCCTTGAGACAGATGAATGTAGTTCTTGTTTTGTTGGAGCACCTCCTTGCTATCTCAGGATGCAGTAAATTTGGGTAGAAGCGTTTGTCATTCTCAAAGACACTGAAAACGCTATTATGCCCCCTTGACAGATGGAAGAAATTTACTGGCACTCCTTTGTATAAGAATATTTCCACACTGAGGTATATAAATCTGGACCTTAATGATTTTCCCACTATTATGTACAGGTAGCCAGATCTCCACATGTATCTGATAACATTGTACCTCATAATCTTTGAAAGAGGACTCTAGACAACTGATACCATCTTAGATTTCTATAAACTTTCATGTCTTAAAACAAGGAAAGACTGTTCATAAATTTTTTTAATATTCTTAGCTCATAGCCTTCATAGTTTTGATATGTTATAAATATTTGTCATCTCATTTTCATTTCAAGCTGGAATCCTTTAATAAGTGAAATATAGACAGATTTTAAGCTTATATTTTAAATACAAACTCATTTTAACACAACAATGTTAAATTTCACATCCAGTAAAGCACACAATTCTTTTTAAAAATACACTTCTTTTTTTTTTCCATTTATTTTTGTTAGTTGGAGGCTAATTACTTTACAATATTGTAGTGGTTTTTGCCATACATTGACATGAATACACTTCCTAAATACACTTTTCCTAAGTAAAAAGCAGATGATGTATTTAATAGTTTTCATGCTCAAGCATATATAATTTAAGCTATATTATCAATATCAGCATTTGTTTTCTGAGAAAGTGAGACTTGTAATCACAGGTCATTATGGAAATATTTAGATATCACAGTCTTTTTAAAGAAAAAAATCTGGGAAATTCAGCACTCACTATAAAGATGGCTGAAAGAGCTTTAAAATCAGTCAGATTGTTTTATTTCTAAGATAAATGCAGTTCAAGAAAAAGTCATCGTGTAGCTTCTCTTCAAGTCTATTTCATATATACCTGAAATAGCTTCATTTTATAAAGCCTAGTTAGATAAATGCATTGTACAACTTTAATTTTTAATGTATTATTCTAATATGATTGCACAGATGAATATTAATGTAAACTTAAAAATTATTATAAAAATTATTATATTATTATTAAAAATAAGTGAAAATTGTGTTATTTTTTAAGAGGGATAGGTCTGAGGAAACTTTGTGTGTGTGTGTGAGAGCATCGTTACTAAGATAACTTTTTAGAAACTAAAATAGAATTAGTCTCTTACATATGAATATATTGTATTAAAATATATATCAATATGTACTTAAATTATATGTGTTATGCATATCACATAACATTATACAGATATTAAGGAATATCTATCATTTATCTAAATTTATCTTAAATTTAACTTCTAGGAAGCTAAATGAAATCAGACTCTCTACAGTTAAAAAGTTCAAATGACTTTTGGCATCACTCAGAGCAAAAGTCAAAGTGTACCCGGCACACTTTGCTTCCTGTCCCACTAATCTGCCGTCTACTCTCGCTTCCCTTCCTTCTGTTGCCTTTCCACCCTGACTAGTTTACTCTTTCTTGACTTCACTTGTTGCAATCTTGCCTGTGGACTTTGCTCTTGTTGCTTTTGTCTAGAATGTTCTTCTCTAATATACCTTACCTTCTGTAGGCTCAAAACAGCACATTCTCATGGAAGTTTTATTTCAGACTTCAACCCCCACCCTTAGCATTCTTGATTCTCTTCTACCTTCTTTACCTTTCCCTAAGCACTGATCACCATCTTAGATGCTGCATTTTACTTCAGCTTATGATATAATATTTACTGTTGTCTGTCTCCTTCCCAGTAGAATGTAAACTTTATAAGTGCCATGGTGATTTAGTCTGTTTTATTCACTACTCTCTCCCCTGACATAAGTTATTCAAATAATATTTGTTAAATTGAAGAATAAGTAAATGAAAATTCAAGACTAAGGAAGAGGGAACAGTTTCATTGCTGATTGTCTTTATAGATCTGTCCCCATAGTGTGACCAAGAAGAGCACATGAGCTCTTTTTAATACAGCATGTGAGATTTTTTTTTAAAGAATTTTTAATTGTTTTGTCAATATACTGCTGGGTAAGTCAATTAGATTTTAATGTTTTCAGAGGAATGGCAATTGAATCAAAGAATTAATTGCTTAGGAATGATGATAATCTTAGATTGTGTTGATCAGATTTCATTATTGTTCCTATTATATTTCCATTTGCTTTTTAAGTGATACTAAAGAAGAAATATGAGGGAGTCTGATATGTGAAGAGTTACTTAGATGTCCATGTAATGTATACATGCATGCTAAGTCGCTTCAGTTGTGCCCAGCTTTTTGCAGACCTGTGGACCATAGGCCACCAGGCTCCTCTGTCCATGGGATTCTCCAGGCAAAATTATTGGAGTGGGTTGCCGTGCCCTCCTCCAGGGAATCTTCCCTACCCAGGGATTGGACCAGTGTCTCCTCCATCTCATGCTTTGGCAGACAGGTTCTTTACCACAAGCACCACCTCGGAAACCCATTCCTGGAATGCCAGGAGCAATTGAAATACAATGAATACCTGGTCTTTCACCTTTTGTTCAGTTTTATTGTTTGTGAACTTGAATATTGAGGAGCCTAAGTCTCCTTTGGGAAAATAAATGGCCATTAAAACCAGGATGAATTTAGTTAAAACCAGGAAGAGTTTAGTCATCTTTGATTCATATTTGATTGTAGAAAAATAAAACTACAAGGAATGTCCAAGTTACTTAATGAGCACATCCTCTTAGATTCATATTAATAAAAATAACATCAAAATGCAAACAGGTATTATAATCTAATTTCTTTTCTTTAAGTTTAATATTTAAATCATTCTTCTGGGACTTTAAAATTTCCTTTACCTTTTTCAAGATGTCAATGTGAAAGGTGACAGCTTACTGTTGTAGACTTTGGTTCGCTGTTTAATGAAGGCCTCCCAACGTTTATAAGTTTGTCTGAAGGAAGGAGTCTGGCTGTGAGCTGGATTTTCCAAAGTACAGAAGTTTCATTCATTTTAAATTTATAAAATTTCTAAAGATATGTCATCATTGTTTTCTCAATTGATTCAGCTTAACACTGGCATTTTTAAAGCTTAATAACATCCTTTTGTATTGTTGTTCAGTCCCCCAGTCATGTCCAACTCTTTGCAACCCCATGAACTGCAGCACCCCAGCCTTCCCTGTCCTTCAGTATCTCCCGGAGCTTGCTCAAGCTCATGTCCATTGAGTCAGAGATGCCATCCAACCATCTCATCCTCTGTCATTCCCTTCTCTTGCTCTCAATCTTTCCCACCATCAGTTTTTTTCCAATGAGTCGGCTCTTCGCATTAGGTGGCCAAAGTATAGGAGTTTTGGCTTTAGTATCAGTACTTCCAGTGAATGATCAGGATTGATTCCCTTTAGGATTAACAGGTTTGATCTCCTTGCAGTCCAAGGGACTCTTTTTATTATATGTTATCTAAAATTTTATGTCCATTCTAGCCATCACATGAATTTGAAGAATTATTTCCAGGTGACCTAGGGAATTTTTTTTTTTTCTGCTAGATCTTCCAAAGGGTGTCAGATGGCTCTAAATTACTTGACAGTAACTTGATCAGACTTGATAATGTCACCTCTAGCATGCTGGCACCTTGACCCTTGAGTCCACCTACCATCTCTCTTGACAGCTTGGACTCAGTCCTGGTGCCAGTCATGGGAGACCTGACAGCTCACAGATGCATGAAGTCTTCCCATGAGTTCATCACCTGACAATTGTCTGACTGATATATTTGATCTCAAGCTTGAATTGCTTCTTGGCTTCTGGTCTGTTGACCTTTTGCAGTAAATTCCAAGAGGCGACTGCCCATCAGTCAGTGTGTATAACTGAAGTCCAAACCGCTGTTGGCCTTGGTTGCCAATTCTCTAACTTGAAAAGCTGAAAAAGACAACGCAGAAAGCCAGAATTGACAGATCCCTTGACGGATGACTGTCCAGCTGTCTGTCAAGTGACACTCTGGGATAAAGCCAGTGTATTTCTGAGATCCCAAGTGAGGAAGTTATGAAATGGCCATTCTTTTATTTCCATGTGCACACTGGGGATATCAGAAGTCAGAATGTCTTACTTCTGAAATATTTTCTCTGTTGGGTTCTCTTTTGCCTTTTTAAAATTGGAGTATAATTGATTTGCAATGTGGTGTTAGGTGTACAACAATATGATTGTTACACGCATGCATATATATGCATATATATTTTTCAGATTCTTTTCCATTATAGGTTCTTACAAGATATTGACTATAGTTCCTATGCTATATGGTAGGTCCTTGTTGTTTGTCTGTTTTATATATGGTAGTGTAACATATCTTCATATTGTTTATTAGATGTATTATTTTCTAAAGACGAGGTCTGTACTGCAATCGTCCTTTTCTTATCATCCTTGACTCTCTGATAAATGATTGCTATGAATCGTCTTCGTGATTCATTAGCTGGATGAGTCTGGGTTTATATTACCTGAGATTTGTTACTTTTTTGAGTAATATCTACACAAAGTTGCAAATGAATCATCTTCATAGAAATTACTGATCAACTCATACAAAGAGCCGAATTTTCAAATATTAATGCTACAGCAAATCTTATTGCTGAAGTCATCTGCCCCATAAGTGAGGTGTTTGATTTAGTCCAATTCACTGATTCATTGATGATAAATATTTTGAGAAAATAATAGCTTATTTCTCGAAAACATGGCATTTTAAAATGATTACATTTCCTGAAGCTCCAGGAACAATATGCTTCATAAACAATATGAAGATATGTTACAGTACCATATGTAAATACTTACATATTTAATTCACATAATTTTAAAGCAATTCAATTAAGAGAATTCAAAAAGAGAATTGGGTAAGTGACTAAGTGATGTTCATGAGGAAAGATACACAACCCATAAGTCTTCAATAACAGAGCTCAAGTGTAGGATTTTAAAATATTTTACTTAAAACATATAAATTTAAACCATTTATATTATAAATACAGCTAGTAGAAAGTGCTATGGGATATTCACCGTAGTAATTAATGACTCAGGTTAGGTTTTAAAATAGTCTCTTCCATGCAGTCGGAATTCACATTTACGTTAAGTTTGGAAAGATTTTTATCTGATATATATTTATTTAGTTTTTACTATAAATTCATACAGATGAGCCTTAGGATCATTTTTTTTTTTTACTTCACTGTATATTCAGTATATTCAATATATATTTAATGAATAATACAATATTTCTTTTCATTTAAAAGTCTGATTAATTTCAATATTTAGAAAATGAGAGGAATATTTTACTGCTGCATTTCATGTATTCATGCTCTGCTCCTTTGCTGTGTAAATGGCATAAAATGGGTAAGAGTGAATTCTCTTTACCTACGATGGACATTGGTTAACTAGGATAAGACATAAACAATGAGGAATGCAAAATTAGTGTCTGAGAAATTTAATAGTAGCAGTAGTAACATCTGGGATAGATTTTGTTTCATTCAGAAGAGATCACTTTCAAAAACATGTTAACTATCCTCCATATAATAGCAAAAGTGTAGTCCAAGATGTAATATTCTGACCACCAGATAACTAGAAGTTATGAAGATTCTTGTCTGCAATTATACAAAATCAGATATCCTATACGTAATAAAGCAATTGTTTTCCACCCTATTAATTATGAAAATACAAAATTTCATGTCTGTTCTGTCAGAACAAGTCTTTTAGTTGTCTTTAGTTTCAATGTCTTAAAAATCTTAACTTTTTGGCATTTCTTCATAGAAGTAAATATCTAAAAATTGGATGTGTTTTCATAAATAATGAAGCATGTATTTTCTTCTTTTTTTAAATTTTTAATTGGAGGATAATTTCTTTGCAATGTTTTGTTGGTTTCTACCATACAACAACATGAATCAGTCATAAGTATACATAATTCTGCTATACAATTTTTTTTCATGGAACTATATGAAAAGGGATCCTCTTATTCAGATGGCTGATATACAGTTACATTAGATGTACAAAACTTACATTGTAAAATAAATAAATAGGAAAGAATTAGCTATAACTTACCCACTCCAATTTAGAATTCTCATGATCATCATGAAGCAGGCTAAGTGATCCATAATTGCATCTTAAAATTAGACTTTTGAAGTGATTAACCTCTCTAGCCTTGCTTGTTTCATGAATATATTATGTTTATATTATTGAAGCAGTCTTATCTTTTAAGAAATGTTGAAGACCTGTTATTATTTTTCTATTTTGTAGAAGTGCTTAAAAAGAACTTGTAAGTGCACTCAGGAAAGGGCTAATAGAAGGTTTCATCCAGAAGTACACAGCTCGCTAGAGATGTAGATACTTTATTTAAGAACAGGGATAGAGCATCTGTAGTTAATAGCTAAAGGATGGTAACATGGCACATTTGCTGAAGGCATCCTCTCTGATCCTGCATGGCAGAAAGGAAATATGAGAATTAAAAGGGCAAAGAATAAAAGCTGAATTGTGAATTTAATGACTCTCCATCTTTACATTCAAAGAGCTGAAAAAGCATAACAGAAATTAACTCTCATTCTAGACCATGTTTGCTTCTTGGGTAAATGATAAAATTTTGAGTGATGAGTTATAGTCTATTGAAATGAGTGAGTGAATTACAAAGGAAGAAAGGGCAGTGCTTTGCTTCATTATTATAATGAAAAAGAAAAAGGATTTATCTTTAAGAAGATGATATCAAATCCTGTAATGTATGTGTTTTTCTAAAAATTCTTTTCTGCTTTCTTACTTACATTGAATCTCCCCACATTAAGTAGCTCTCTCAATGTAGATGAAAAAGTACCAGTATTAATACAGATGGAAGAAAAATTCTTTCCTTTAATCTCTCTCTCCAGCTACCAATACTTCTATTTGGTTTACATTCTATAAATGTGTTGAAAATTGTGTTGTTCTGAATACCAAATATAAACTGAGTGAGATCAAAAAGAACTAATGCAGTGGTTAAATATACATATATATATATATTTGAAAGGAAAATACTCAAAATGGATTCACATTCATTTAAAGTTAAACCTAATAGAGAAAAATAGGCAAAACCAATGGTACTTACCAGGATAAAACATAATATAAGGACCAGAGCACCTTGGGTATAAGCAGTGTGAGGTGTGAGATGAATTGCTTAAGCTGGGTTTATCTTCCAAATAATTAATTTCTTCCTTTTCATGATATTGAATGCAAATGAGAGAATAAGGAACTATCTTTATTGTCATTGCTCTTCCAGTAATATCCAAAAATTCACATTTGGAAGAAGAGACTTCAGAAACCACTGCAAATTAGAAAGTGTTATTTTTTTTCATTTTTTTCCTTCCATCTTTATTGAGATATAATTGGCAAATAAAATTTTAAGATATTTAAATTGTAGGAAGTGATGATTTAATGTACATATACATTGTGAAAGGATTCCCCTAGATGATACATGGACCTCCATGATGGCTCAGCAGTAGGGAATTCACCTGTAATGCAAGAACCACAGGAGATGGAGGTTTGATCCCTGGGTCAGAAAAATCCCCTGGAGAATGGCATGGCAACCCACTCAAGTATTCTTGCCTGAAGAATCCTATGGACAGAGGAGCCTGGTGGGTTCTAGTCACAGTCCCTGGGGTCACAAAGACACAAAGAGTTGGACCTGACTGAAGTGAGTGAGCATGCATGCAGGTGATACATACATACATACATATTACTTATATATATGTGTGTGTGTGTATATATATATATAAACTTTTTTATTTTATATTGGAGTATAGCTGATTAACAATGTTGTGATAGTTTCAGGTGCAGAGCAGAGTGCCTCAGCCATACATAAACATGTATCCATTCTCTTCCAAACTCCTCTCCCACCCAGGCCGCCACATAATATTGAGCAGAGTTCCCTATGCTATACAGTAGGTCTTTATTGGTTATCTATTCTAAATATAGTAGCATGTACATGTACATTCAAATTCCCTAACTATCCCTTATCCCTACCATTAGAAATGTTACTATTTTGTCTTAAAATAAGTTTCTTTGTGATGCTAAAATACATGAATGTTTTAAAATAGATATAGATGGATAATTAATATTTTTTAGAATATTTATAATCATTATTTATTTACTTGAAATACATATTTTATAGAAACCCTACAAGATCTAATAATTATAAAATAATAAACAAGTTTAATAAATCCAAAAATATTAGCATATACATTGACATTAAAGGAAGAGAAAATACATAAGCAAGGACTTAAAATTATCATCAATCACTTTGAAATTAATATTCTTTAATGCTGTAATTTTCTAATATTAGCATAACTTAAAGCTATATCTTAGAAAGGAAATTATAGCATATGTGTGTGTGTCTGTGTGTATATATATATATATATTCACACAGAAAACAAATATATATGTGTATATGGGTGTTTTTCCCACATTTAAGAACATAAATTTATTTGAAACAATACAGTTTTTTTGTAAATAGCAGAGTGTTAAAAATTGCAACAACCTAACAGCTGATGTATATAGTGGCTGTAAATACAGTACAAAAATATTGGAGTTTATAACAACTGAATATTTTTCAGGTTATATATGCAAAACATATTTAAAAATATCCCCCAAAACAAATAATTTGTTTAAAAACTTATAATTATTTCATATACTTTTTATTAAAGTGTAGTTGATTTAAAATACTTCATTAGTTTCAAGTATACAACATAATGATTCAATATTTTTGTCTATTATACTTCATTTAAGGTTGTTAAGGGCTTCCCTGGTGGCTCAGAGGGTAAAGCGTCTGCCTGCAATGCGGGAGACTTGGGTTTGATCCCTGGATCGGGAAGATCCTCTGGAGAAGGAAATGGCAACCAACTCCAGTATTGTTGCCTGGAGAATCCATGGACGGAAGAGCCTGGTAGGCTACAGTCCACTGGATCGAAAAGAATTGGACACGACTGAGCAACTTCACTTTCACTTTCACCTTAAAGTTGTTAAAATCTTGACTATGTTCCCTATGATTTACACAATATATCTTTGTATGTTATTTATTTGATACATAATAGCTTGTACCTTTTGAATCCTCTACCACTAATTTGCCCCTCCCCCATCTCTCTTCAATGATAAACACTAGTTTATTCACTCCATCTATGAGTCTGCTTCTGTTTTATTTTTATTCATTTATTTTATTTTTTTAGATTCCACATGTAAGTGATAGCATATGGTATTTTTCACTCTGATTTATTTCACTTAGCATAAAACTCTTCAGTTCTATCCATGTTGTTGCTAATAATAATATCTCTTATTTTTATGAACGAGTAATATTCCACCATATGTATGTACCACATCTTCTTTATCCATTCATCCATTGATGGACACTGGGGTTACTTTCATGTCACAACTATGGTAAATAAGGTTTCTGTGAATGTCAGGATGCATATATCTTTTCAAACCAGAGTTTTCATTTTGTTTTGATATGTACTCAGGAGTGGAATTGCTGGGTCATATAGTATTTTTACTTTTTGCTTTTTGAGGAACCACCATACTTTTTTTCATAAAGGCTGTAACTTTTCATTTCCAGCAACAGTGTACTAGGGTTCCCTTTTCTCCACATCCTTACCAACATTTGTTATTTGTTGTCCTTTGGACCACAGCCATTCTGAGAGGTGTGAAGTGATGTTTCATTGAGGTTTTGATGTGCATTTCCCTACTGGTTAGCACCTATTGGCCATCTGTGTGTCTTCTTTGGAAAAAATGTCTCATCGGGACTTCTGCCCACTTTTTAAATCAAGTTGTTTGCTTTTCATATTGAGTTGTATGCGCTGTATATCTATATTGAATATTAGCCCCTTATCAAACATAATCATTTGCAAGTATTTTCTCCTGTTCAGGGCCTTCCCTGATAGCTCAGCTGCAATGTGGGAGACCTGGGTTTGATCCCTGGGTCGAGAAGATACCCTAGAGAAGGAAATGGCAACCCACTCCAGTATTCTTGCCTGGAGAATCCCATGGACAGAGGAGCCTAGTGGGCTATGTTAGTCCATGGGGCAGCAGAGTTGAACACGACTGAATGACTTCACTCACTCACTCACTCAGCAGAAGATTAGGAAGGTACAAGTTACTTGAACGAAGTGGAATCTGAAGTCCCCAAATTGACTTTAATGTATTGTTCTTTTGATGAGGCTTGTATTCTTGTTGTTTTCTGTTCTTAAAACTCATTAATATTTATGGCTATCAACAGGAAAGATTTTCTTTGCAAAAGTGATTAAATGCATTGCTTATTTTAAAAACCCTTATCCAAGATCTCCCTTTTCTACTTCTCCAGGAAAGTAGAAACAATAAATACTTTCAGTATGTTTTTATTTAGCATCCTGCCAACATCAACAGATGGTTTCAGTACTAGCTCTATCAATTTATACGCACCCCATTGATTCTCTCCTCACTCATATTTTTCAGCATATCTGAGAACTCTATGCACTGGGAATTTTTGTGAACAGGAGAAATAGCACTAGTTGCTGAGTTTAGTGTATAAGAGAATGGAACATAGAATATTAGTGACAATTGACATCTCCCTGATGCCAAATCACTACTCATATGTCATGCTTTCATGACCTGTGATATTCCTTAAAATGTACATGTCTAGTAATATCTGGGATATTAATAGGTCTTTTGAATCATGACTTGTCAGTGTTGGGCTTTTTTTTTTAAATATTTCGATTATATTTTGGTTTTTTTTTTTCTTTTTTTTTTAATTTTGGCTACACCATGCATCATGTGTGTGATCTTAATTCCCCAACCAGGGACAGAACTGGTGCCCTGCAGTGGAAGCACAAAGTCTTAACCACTGGACCACTAGGGAAGTCCCTGGATGATTTTCTTTTTTAATGATGGATCATTTTAGGGTCAATTTAGGCTGAAAGCATCATTAAAGCAGGCGAAGTAAAAACTGCAGCAACCTTCCCTCTCCACTTGACATTCATATTCTTACAGTGCTCTATGGCCATTACTGTCCTAACTGGACAGCTGAAAGGCAGCATCCTTCTGACTAGGCAATCACTTCCAACTCTTATATTCAATGCATGAAGTTTTCTGTAACACATTGAAAGTTAATGTTATAGATAGAAGCATTTCTCTGGACAGAGCTTTATGGCCAAGTGCTAAGTCATGTCTGCTTTATGAAATATTTTAAAACAGATGGTACGTGTATTTATCCTTGAAATCTAAGTTGAAAAAGTCATCATACCTCCTGTCTGAGCATTTTTCTCACACCATCTCTAACAGAGATCTCTCATTTTTAATGCACAATGGCAGAACATATTTATTATAGACAGTTGTTAATATGTAGTTTCTTCTATTGTGTATTTACCTATCTGGAAAAGTAGCCATTTTAGTCATCGTTATATTCAATAAGGGCAAAATAATCTGCCTGTAATGCGGGAGATGCAGGTTCAGTCCCTGGATTGGGAAGATTCCTTTGAGGAGGGCATGGCAACCCACTCCAATACACTTGCCTGAAGAATCACATGGATAGAAGAGCCTGGCAGGCTACAGCCTACTGGGTCACAAAGAGTGGAACACGATGAAGCAACTGAGCATGTACACACACATATTCAATAATGTTGGAAAAAGTAGAGCCCCAGAGTCAAAACAGAGGGAACAAGGCAATGTAACTTCCAGTCACAAAATTATTAATTTACTCATGAGATATCTTTTCTACTGTCTTAAAAAGGGACATGTACTTCCTTCAAAATAACTGTCTCAAATATCTGACTATAAAATTCTGTGAATACATAACTTCTAGTGAAAAATATAGCAAGGCAATTCTCTATGGTGTATGAAGTTTTTCATAAAATTTCAATTATCAACAGCAATCCCATCAGTATGGAAAGTGAGTTTAGATATTTTCAAAGCTATTACTGGACAACTGAAACCAAATAGAATCAGCATAGCTGGAAAATGCAAATCAGACACAAAGCATTAATCAGAACATTAAAAAAATCATAGACAACATTTAAAAGAAACCTGAAATTACTTTGTTAGATTTATAGAAGGGCTAATTACAAGGAGATGATAACTGGCTGGTTAAAAATAGTCCAGAGAAAACATATTTAAAAACCAGATGTGTTTGTTTTGCAACATGCAAAATCGAACCCAATTGAATAAGCAAGTAGACTCCCTTTTGCTGAATCAAACTTTTTATTAGAATAGAAATCTTAAGTTATTTTTCCAGTCTTCAGTTTTACTTACTTTTACTAGTGCTCTAAGGAAAATAAAATATCTGTTTGGAGTATTATAGAAAGAACAATATAATCAACATAAATGCATAAAAATAAAAAGTTAGTATACTTTTTAGAGTTGTTTTCAAATATTTATATGGGATTCACATATGTGCATTTAATGCAAACCATATCACAAATCTTTGGGATTTAAGCATTCTTATATAAATGTCAAAATTTATGTTAAGAAAGATCATGCCATCTCTCCTTCTGTAGATGTTTTTATTTGCTAAATTTTTTGTTCAAATACTGAAATGATTTGGAGTCCACCGGCTTCATTAAAACATTTAAATTAACACATTTACTTTCATTACCAATAGCGTTTATCTATTTTACTTGACTGTTCCATTTGAAACTTAATTGATGAAAAGGCAGTCATTTGGTCAGTCAACAAAGCATTTAGAATTACCTATCATACGCCAGACATTATTCCCAGAAATGAGACTACCAAGTGTAAAAATGAAGATCTTTGACCTCAAATAACTTACCTTTGATTGAGAAGGATAGGCATTATTTGATGTAGTAGTTACTTATTTTTTTCTTCCTATGTCTAGAATACAGAGTTTGCCTAAAGTTTGCAATGAGGAAGAAAATGAGAAGTTGAAATCATAATATTTATATCATCGTATTTGATTATTATACGCCTATGTCTCCTTTTGGTTTTTAAGCATGATTCATTCATTTATTAAGATAATGTAAAAATAAGCACTTAGATAAAATAATAAACTCATAAAAATAGAGATATACATAATCTCTATAATCTCTACTATTTGAATGGATGTATTTATACTTGAGTCTTTGTTAATTAACTGCAATTTTATGTTTCTGAGTTTTAGAGAATCTTTTCTTGAAACTTCACCAAAAAATTTATATGTGAGCTGTAAGGTCATTAGAATGCTGAATAAGTAGTTCGTTTTTCTCATCAGAAAATTACATACTTGATAAAGCAATTTATAATTACAGTTTTAAATCAAATAGCTCAATCATGTTCCAGATGAAATGGATGGATCCCTTTGGGAATATTATGAAGTGGAAAGTAAGGTATGTTATAATGATAATTAGCAAAGTGCATAAATACTGACTAAACTGAAGATTAATTTTTGCAAATTTGCTCTGTTGTTTGTATTTAAGGAAATATTTAGAATACATATTTTAGTCTTCATGTTAAAAATAGTTTCATCATCTTATTCACTCATATTTCATATTTTTATGGAAATTCTATTTTATTAAAAAATATCTACTTGAAACTCCCTTCAGTTCAGTTCAGTTGCTCAGTTGTGTCCAACTCTTTACAACTCCATGGACTGCAGCACTCCAGGCTTCTCTGTCCATCACCAACTCCCAGAGCCTACTCAAATTCATGTCCATCGAGTTGGTGATGCCATCCAGGCATCTCATCCTCTGTCTTCCTCTTTTCTTCCTGCCTTCAATCTTTCCCAGCATCAGGATAATTTCCAATGAGTCAGTTCTTCACATCACTATTGGAACTTCAGCTTCAGCATCAGTCCTTCCAATGAATATTCAGTACTGATTTCCTTTAGGATAAACTGGTTGGATCTCCTTGCAGTCCAAGGGACTCTCAAGAGTCTTCTCCAACAACACAATTCAAAAGCATCAATACTTTAGTGCTCAATTTTCTTTATAGTCCAACTCTCACATCCATACATGACTACTGGAAAAACCATAACCTTGACTAGACAGACATTTATTGGTAAGTAATGTCTCTGCTTTTTAATATGCTGTCTAGGTTGGTCATAGCTTTTCTTCCAAGGAGCAAGTGTCTTAATTTCATGGCTGTAGTCAGCATCTGCAGTGATTTTGGAGCCCAAAAAATAAAGTCTGGCACTCTTTCCGTTGTTTCCCCATTTATTTGTCATGAAGTGATGGGACCAGATGCCATGATCTTAGTTTTCTGAATGTTGAGTTTTAAGCCAACTTTTTCACTCTCTTCCTTTACGTTCATTAAGAGGCTCTTTAGTTATTTGCTCTCTTCATTACTGAGTAGGCTTTCTTATCTCTCCTTGCTATTCTTTGAACTCTGCATTCAAATGGATATGTATTTCCTTTTCTCCTCTGCCTTTCGCTTGTCTTCTTTTCTCAGCTATTTGTAAGGCCTCCTCAGAGAACCATTTTGCCTGTTTGCATTTCTTTTTCCTGGGGATGGTGTTGATCACTGCCTCCTGTGCAATGTCACAAACCTCCATCCATCATTCTTCAGGCACTTTGTCTATGAAATCTAATCCCTTGAATCTATTTCTCACTTCATATATAATCGCAAGGGATTTGATTTAGGCCATACCTGTATGGTTCTAGTGGTTTTCCCTATTTCCTTCAATTTAAGTCTGAATTTGGCAATAAGGAGTTCATGGTCTGAGCCACAGTCAGTTCCCGGTCTTGTTTTTGCTGACTGTATAGAGCTTCTCCATCTTTAGCTGCAAATCATTTAATCAATTTGATTTCAGTATTGACCAACTGATGATGTCCATGTGTAGAGTCTTCTCTTGTGTTGTTGGAAGAGGGTGTTTGCTATGACCAGTGCATTCTCTTCACAAAACTCTGTTAGCTTTTGACCTGCTTCATTTTGTACTCCAAGGCCAAATTTGCCTATTACTCCGGGTATCTCTTGGCTTCCTACTTTTTCATTTCAGTCCTCTATAATGGAAAGGATATCCTCTTTGGATGTTAGTTATAGAAGGTCTTCTAGGTCTTTATAGAACCATTCAACTTCAGCTTCTTCAGCATTCCTGGTCAGGGCATTGACTTGGATTACTGTGATATCAAATAGCTTGCCTTAGAAATGAACAGAGGTCATTCTGTTGTTTTTGAGATTGCAACCAAGTACTGCATTTCAGACTCTTTTGTTGATTATGGTGGCTGCTCCATTTCTTCTAAGGGATTCTTGCCCACAGATATAATGGTCATCTGTGTTAAATTCACCCATTCCAGTCCATCTTATTTCACTGATTCCTAAAATGCCGATGCTCACTCTTGCCATCTCCTATTTGACCACTTCAAATTTGTCTTGATTCGTGGACCTAACATTCCAGGTTCCTATGCAATATTGCTCTTTACAGTATCGGACTTTACTTCCATCACCAGTCACATCCACAATTGGGTGTTGTTTTTGCTTTGGTTCCATTTCTTCTTTCTTTCTGGAGTTATTTCTCCACTGATCTTCAGTGGTATATTGAGCACCTCCCAACCTGGGGAGTTCATCTTTCAGTGTCCTATCATTTTGCCTTTTCATACTGTTCATGGGGTTCTCAAGGCAAGAATACTGAAGTGGTTTGCCATTCCCTTTTCCAGTAGGCCACTTTTTGTTAGAACCCTCCACAATGACCAGTCAATCGTGGGTGGCCCTGAGGGCACGGCTCATAGTTTTATTGAGTTAGACAAGGCTGTGTTCCATGTGATCAGTTTGGTTAGTTTTCTGTGATTGTGGTTTTCATTCTGTCTGCCCTCTGATGGAGAAGGATAAGAGGCTTATGGAAACTTATGAAATTCCCATGAATGACTTCTATTATCTAATAAAAGTCACTTGTTTACATCTTTCTGCATGAACTTTTGAAATACCTAAATATATACACAGATTCTCACTTTTAAAGCAAGATATTAATCCCTTAAAGCATAATTACAAATGAGCTGCCCATGGGAAGGGTCACTGAAAGATTCTGGTAGATATTTCAAAAACAAAAATTCAGGTAGTTCAAATCATCAAATGCTTCTCAAGTTTAAGTTTTCTAACAAGCATAATAAGCATTTCTGCCCTCTCCCGAAATATATGCAGTGTATTTGTTCATCTAAAATATCATCAAAAGCAATCTTATTTCCAAACTGTTTCTTGGACAAATATTGCTTTATTGTTGTTCAGTCTCTCAGTCATGTCTGAGTCTTTGAGACCCCCTGGACTGCAGCAGCCAGGCTTCCCTTTCCTTTACCATCTCCTAAAGCTTGGTCAAACTCATGTCCACTGAGTTGGTGATGTCATCCAACCATCTCCTCCTCTGTTGCCCCCTTCACCTCCTGTTCTGTCTTGCCCAGCAAAAGGGTCTTTTCCAATGAGTTGGCTCTTTGCATCAGGTAGCCAAAGTATTGAAGTTTCAGCATCAGTCCTTCCAGTGAATATTCAGGATTGATTTCCTTTAGGATTGACTGGTTTGATCTCTTTGCAGTCCAAGCCACTCTCGGAAGAGTCTTCTGCAACACCATAGTTCAAAAGCATCAATTCTTCAATGCTCAGCCTTCTTTATGGTCCAGTTCTCACATCACATGTACATGACTACTGGGAAAGCCATAGCTTTGACTAGATGGACCTTTTTTGGCAAATTGATGTCTCCTCTTTTTAATACGTTATCTAGGTTTTTCACAGCTGTTCTTCTGAACACTAGTTATTGTTTAATCAATCTACTCTTTTACTCAGCAACATACAATGAGCAGCTCAGTTTGGCCAGTAATTCTTTTGTCACCATAGCAGACACACACTTTACAAATGGTGTTGATCATTGGTAACAAAAGAAAGTTCTCTGCCTTCTTGTAGCCCCCAGTATATTAAAATGCTGTTAAAAATTTACAATCATGAAATAAGTACTACAGCAATGATTTGTAAAGTACAAAGAAAGCAAATAGAAAACGGCAAATATTGTTGCCTAAAAGAGAAAGAAATGAAGATGACTAATAATAGTTTAGAAGTACACCAGCTACAGAGTGAAAGGGGATGGCATTCCAGGCAAAAACCATTGCAGGTTCTACAACACTGACATTTCAAAGGAACAGGCCATTCATAAAAAGAGAACTGTTTGTGAGGTGACAGTTGATATTCATGCCAATTGTAATGTAAAATGAACACTCACAATTTAACACAGATTGAAAACTTCTACTGTAAAATGAATGCATGTTACTGTTTAGCAGTAGTAGGTGCAAGAGACCTGTGTTCGATCCCTGGGTTGGGAAGATCCTCTGGAATAGGAAATGGTGACCTACTCCAGTATTCTTGCCTGGAAAATTTCACAAACAGATGAGCTTGGCAGGCTGCAGACCATGGGTTGCAAAGAAATGGATTTAACTAAATGACTGAGCCCATACACATAAACAAACACACATTGGATGTATAGAAATTTTAAAAATGTACTTCTAAAGAAAATCTGAGCTATTTCTTTGGTATATTCATCAAATATTTTCCAAAATTAGAAACAAATTTATATTTAAAACCATATACCTTACATCAAATTCATTACTGCCCCTTTTCATGTAAGATATTTTGATAAAAATCTATTAAATTTTAGCATTTGTAAGATTCCTTTAATTACCTTTTAAAAGATATTAAACCTAGTATTTTTACTTTTCAAAATGGTAACACAAGGAGGAATGGGTGATTGAAAGGTACAAAGTTAGAAATTAGGACATACTAGAAAGGAGCTTTGTGTATTTGCAACTATTTCTAGCAGTTATAGAAACTTGATGAATTAAATATTAATTTTTAAATATTTAAAACTATTTTATACATGGGAAACTACATAGTACTAATGTTATCCTTTCTTTTTTTTATATTACCACATAGGGACTGTTTCTATGCCATTAGTCCTATAGGTCATTCATGAATAAAATCAATAAATTCAATTTACTTTAATCCTCAGCTCTTTTATATATTCACCAAACTCAGAAATAAGTTAAGCAAGGACACAAGATTTGTATAAAGAATTGTAGTCTCTTGGGATTACCAGATGATGAATCTTTTTCATATCTTCCATATCACTACTTGACTTTTTAACACAATACTATTATATAAGTTTTAATATCCTTATCTGATCATCCTAACATTTATGTCAGTTCCATGTCAATTTATAATGAGAAAGATTTTCTCTTTCTTGTAGGTGACGTTTTCCTACTTCTTTGCTGTCCTAAAAGTTTTTATGGGACACAAGATACTGTGAGTCTTGCCTTTTTGGATCTTAATACTTTTATATTCCTATAAATATTCTTCAGCTTTGCCCTGAGATGAAGTTGGGTAAAACAATTTGGTTCTGTCAGGTATTTCTTCCAAGATATGTTAGGTGAGGATACAGCATGTTCAGTCTAGAGTTAGTGCTCCTGATAGCTCAGTTATTGTTATTTCATATTTCATATTTTGTGTGCCTTGTTTTTGTTTGTTTCAGGTAGAAGAACAAATCCAGTATCTTTTCTTAAAATTTTTTTAAAAAATTATTTTTGTTGAAGTATTATGGTTGTTCAGTCATTAAGTCATGCCAGACTCTTTGCACTCCATGGACTGCAGCATGCCAGGCTTCACTGTCCTTCACCATCTCCTGGAGTTTGCTCAAACTCATGTCCATTGAATCAGTGATGCCATCCAACCATCTCATTCTCTGTTGCCTCCTTCTCCTCTTGCCTTCAATCTTTCTCAGCATCAGGGTCTTTTCTAATGAGTGGGCCCTTTGCATCAGGTGGCCAAAGTACTGGAGCTTCAGCTTTAGCATCATCCTTCCAATGAATATTCAGGGTTGATTTCCTTCAGAGTTGACTGATTTGAGCTCCTTCCTTTCCAAGGGACTCTCAAGTCTTCTCGAGCACCATAGTTCAAAAGCATCAGTTCTTCAGTGCTCAGCCTTCTTTATGGTCCAGTTCTCACATCTGTACATGACTACTGGAAAAACCATACCTTTGACTATATATAACTTTGTCAGCAAAGTGATGTCTCTACTTTTTAATACACTGTCTATGTTTGTCATAGTTTTTCTTTCAAGGGGCTTCCCTGATAGCTCAGTTGGTAAAGAATCTGCCTGCAATGCAGGAGACTCCAGTTCGATTCCTGGGTCAGGAAGATATGCTGGAGAAGGGATAGGCTACCCACTCCAGTATTTTTAGGTTTCCCTTGTGGCTCAGCTGGTAAAAAATCTGCTTGCAATGTGAGAGACCTGGGTTTGATTCCTGGGTTGGGAACATCCCCTGGAGAATGGAAAGGCTACCCTCTCCAGTATTCTGGCCTGGAGAATTCCATGGACTGTATAGTCCTTAGGGTGGCAGAGTTGGACATGACTGAGCTACTTCCACTCACTTCTTCCAAGAAGCAAGTGTCTTTTAATTTCATGGCTACTGTCACCATCCACAGTGATTTTGGAGCCCAAGCAAATAAAGTTTGTCACTATTTCTGTTGTTTCCCCATTATTTGGCATGAAGTGATGGGGCCAGATGCCATCATCTTAGTTTTCTGAATGTTGAGTTTAAACCAGCCTTTTCACTCTCCTCCTTCACCTTCATCAAGAAACTCTTTAGTTCCTCTTCACTTTCTGCCATTAAAGTGGTATATCATCTGCATATCTGAGGTTATTGATATTTCCCCTAGCAATCTTGATTCCAGCTTGTGCTTCATCCAGCATGGCATTTCTCATGATGTACTCTGCATAAAAGTTAAATAAGCAGGGTGACAATATACAGCCTTGATGTATCTTTTGAACCTTTCCCAATTTTGAACCAGTTCATTGTTCCATGTCCGGTTCTAACTGTTGCTTCTTGTCCTGCATACAGGTTGCTCAGGAAACGGGTATGGTCCGGTGCTCCCATCTTTTAAAGAATTTCTAACAGTTTATTGTCATCTCTGCAGTCAAAGACTTTAGCGCAGTCAATAAAGCAGAAGTAGATGGTTTTTTTTGGAAATCCCTTGCTTTTTTCTGTGATCCAGTGGACGTTGACAATTTGATGTCTGGTTCCTCTGCCTTTCTAAATCCAGTTTCTACATCCGGAATGTCTCTGATTGCATACTGCTGAAGCCTAGCTTGAAGGATTTTGAACATAATCTTGCTTCCATGTGAAGTGAGTGCAATTGTACAGTAATTTGAACACTCTTTGTCATTGCCTTTCATTTGGATTGGAGTGAAAACTGACCTTTTCTAGTCCTGTGGCCACTGCTGAGTTTTCCAAATTTGCTGACATATTCCAAGTTTGCAGTACTATAACAGCATCATCTTTTAAGATTTGAAATAGCTCACCTGGAATTCCATCACCTCTTCTACTAGCTTTGTTCACAGACTGCTTCCTAAGGCCCACTTGACTTCACACTCCAGGATGTCTGGCTCTAGTTGAGTGACCAGGTCATCATGATAATCCATGTCAAGACCTTTTTTGTACAGTTTATCTGTGTATTCTTCCCACCTCTTTTTAATCACTTCTGCTTCTGTTAGGTCCTTGCCATTTCTTTCCTTTATTGTGCCCATCTATGTATAATTGACTGACAATATTGGTTTCATGGGTACAACATATTGATCTGATATTTTTATAGATTATTTTCCATATAAAGTTATTATCAAACATTGGCTCTATTTCCTGTGCTGTATGTATGTGCTTGTAACTGATTTATTTTGTATCTAATAGTTTATAGCTCTTAAACCCTTTCACCTGTTCTGCTTCTCCCCTCAGCCCTCTCCTCTCTAATAATCCAGTTGGCTTTTATTTCATCAAGCTAGAAATTGAACTAACCTTTTAAACTATTTTAAGACTACATGTCTTCCAATTGATATTCACACAAAGTATTTTTTGTTGTGTAGTAAAACTCTTGCATTTATTACAGGGTCTTGCATCTAGAATCATAGAAAAAATAAATCACATCAGAACCAAGTTTTCTATGCTAAAACTCTGTTTTGCTTATTTAAAAGAAAAAGATCTGTATACACACCATAAAATGATTGCTGTTTCTCTAAATTTAGGAGCATGGTACATATTGTGACACAGACAGACAAGTTTCATGTAAATATTGGCCTCAAATACTAACAACCAAAATGCTCTTTTTAAAAGGGGAAATTTAAATCTATTTAATAATTTTAAAGTATACTATAATAATTGCCAGATTGTCTTCCATAAATCATAAGAGAGATCATTGTAGCTTAAATAAATGCAGTAATAATTTAACTTATAATTTAGCAGTGGTTTATTGAACTGTGCAACAGTCTCCATTAAAGAAGCTTATTTCATGCTTTTTCATGCCTTCCAATAACACAGAAATTTTTCTTTTGTGTCAGTATGGGTTCCCTATATTTATGTGAAGTTATCCAAGAGACAAATTCTGATGTTAGAAGACAGAAGAGTAGGAGAAGTGGGAACATGGACCTGAAAGGGGACAGAGTGCCTACCTTGTAAGTTTCTATTGATTGGCAAATATTTTTAATTTGCAGTATTTTTAGAGTGAGTGAGTTTAACATATGAAATTATTCATTAAAAGTGTATTTTTTTCCTTTTCCTAATAAGCCCATCAAATGATGTTTATATTTTGTATTGATTTGTAAATCCAATTTGCATATTAAAGGCATTCACACCTGTCAAATATGAATCTGATATTTTTGCAATTTGTTGTTAGCATCTTATATTTGTGATGTTTAAATAGTCAGAAGTTTCATTTTTACATTAGAATTTTTAATTACTTTTTGTTTATGAATTTTCCTTTTATTTAAGCTTTCATTTTTTTTTTCATTTATTTTTATTAGTTGGAGGCTGATTACTTTACAATATTGTAGTGGTTTTTGTCATACATTGACATGAATCAGCCATGGATTTAAGCTTTCAAATGATGTTACATTAAAAAATGTTATAATATTTTATTATTTAATTTATTTTAATGGTGATTATGTCTATAAAATTTGTTTATTTTGAGATAATTGGTTAATTGCCTTGAATAATTTAAGAAATATGGCAACTAAGAATGATGCAGCACATGAGATTCATTTTAGGGATTTGACCTTAGATAGTTGTGGAAACTGATTATCAGGCTTATGTAAGGATCTTGCATCTGCATTTGATGCCAGGCCTAAAGTGAACCAAGCAGAAAGTTCAGAATGGAAGAGAGAGATAAAATAGCAGCACCTAAGACAAACTAGATCCCACAACGGTTCACTGGAGCTCGCTTGAATGTCTCACTACTTTGAAAGACCCAAGTTTGAGGAGGTTTGAGATTTGCAGGAGAAATGCATCATGTGTCATGGAGTTAATATGCACCTAGAAATTGGGCTTCCCTGTTGGCTCAGTGGTAAAGAATCCACCTGCCAATGCAGAAGACAAGGGTTTGAACACTAGGTCAGGAAGATCTCCTGGACGAGAGCATGACAACCCACTCCAGTACTGTTGCCTTAAGAGTCCCATGGACAGAAGAGCCAGGCAGGCTATAGTTCATAGGGTCACAAGAGTCAGACACAGTGAAATGACTGAGCATGCACACACACATTTTCAGTAACGTTGGAAAAAGCAAGCCCCAGAGTTAAAACAGAGGGAATCAAGCAATAAAGTTATTAACTTACTCATGAGATATCTTTTCTACTGGCTTGAAAAGAGACATATACTTCCCTCAAAGTAACTGACTCAAACATTTGACTATAAGACTCTGTGAATACATAACTTTGGAGAACAGTATAGACATAAAGGCAATTCTTTATGGTGTATGAAGTTTTAAACATAAAGTTTTGTTAGTCAGCAGTAATCCCATTCAGTATGGAAAGTGAGGTTAGATATTTCCAAAACTTTTACTGGAAAACTGAACCCAAATAGAATCAACATAGCTGGAAAATGCAAATCACATGCAAGGCAATAAACAGAACCTTTAAAAAAAATTCATAGACAACATTTAAAATGGCAACCCACTCCAGCATTCTTGCCAGGGAAATCCTATGGACAGAGGAGCCTGATGGGCTATAGTCCATGGGGTCGCAAAGAGTCAATTACAACTTAGCAACTAAACAGCAACAAAGCTCTGAAATCAGGGCAACTAGAACAAAGCATCTGGCAGGAACTAAATAAACTGTAGGCCTCATTTACTGCTCGTGCTTGTCTCTGGTGATGTGCTTGTCCAAAATTCAGTTCAGTTCAGCTCAGTTCAGTCACTCAGTCGTGTCCAACTCTTTGCAACCCCATGAACCGCAGCACGCCAGGCCTCCCTGTCCATCACCAACTCCCAGAGCTTACTCAAACTCATGTCCATCAAGTTGGTGGTACCATCCAACCATTTCATCCTCTGTTGTCCCCTTCTCCTCCCGCCTTCAATCCTTCCCAGCATCAGGGTCTTTTCAAATGAGTCAGTTCTTCACATCAGGTGGCCAAAGTATTGGAGTTTCAGTTTCAGCATCAGTCCTTCCAATGAATATTCAGGACCGATTTCCTTTAGGTTGCTTCTCCTTGCAGTACAAGGGACTCTCAAGCATCTTCTCCAACACCACAGTTCAAAAGCATCAGATTCAGAGAAGGTGAAAGAGAAGGCCTGTCTGATGCTCATTAAACTGTGGTTCTGGATAATGCTCTGTTTCCAAACAATCAGCTTATCAGTACATGGGTGAATAGTGTACATGAAGAGCAACAGCATCTGATGCCTAGCACCAGTGTGCTGAATGTGGAGGAAAATGGGTGCTTTTAAAATGTACCTTCCATTACATCTGTCATCTTCTGTATATTACTAAAATCTTTGTTATTCTAATCACTTTTCCTCTTAGTATTTCTGTTTATAGTGATACTTTGGTTTAGTAGAAGTTGCTCTTAGAGCATGGGTTTGAAAATCCCCTTTATTTCAGTTTAGTAGCTCAGCCATGTCCAACTCTTTGCAACCCCATGGACTGTAGCCTGCCAGGCTCTTCTGTCTAAGGGGATTCTCCAGGCAAGAATACTAAACGGGGTTACCATGACCTCCTCCAGGGGATCGTCCCAACCCAAGGATCAAACCCAGGTCTCCAGCATTTCAGGCAGATTCTTTACCATCTGAGCCACGAGGGAAGCCCTATTTCAGTTACAGGCCACATGATTACTCTGAAACATAGCTCCCTTAGACTTTCAAGGAGTTAACTTTAACCTTTCCAACCCCTTACCTATCATATTGAATTAATCTCCAAATTCTTTTACCCATCCTTTGCTTTATGTTTTCTTTTATCCATCACCATTCAATTTTTAAAAAATTCTTACAACAGTGGTATAACCAGTATTCTATTTTCCCTCTTATGATTACCTCCAATTCATCTGCCTGATTGATATTTTTTACTTTTGTCTGTCTTCCAGTCTTTCCTATATATTCAAAAACATTATGTCTCTAACCAAAACATTGATTAATCCTCCACTCTTTTTTTTTAAATGTTGTCACTTCCTAAACTGACATTTAAAATTTTCTACAAATTAACTATATTTCATAAACCCTTAAATTCATATGCCAGTCTCCTCTTCAAAGAGCTTTCTTTGGTCTCCAGAATTTAGCATTTCAATGGAGGAAAGATAGGTGGCCCAGATATGCATCTATCATAGAAATACAAGTTTGACCAAGCAAACCATTTCATGTGTGTATGTATGTATATAAAAGTTTGTGTGTATGGATGTATGTAATAGATATTATCTGTATATGCTTTTGAAAAAAATCAGAAAATAGAAAAACATATATTGCAATAAATATTTCAACAAATATGCCTTTTATTATTCTCCTTTTGGTAGACTGGCATCCCAAGATGAACAGGGGACCCATAGATGTAAAACAGCCTTTTTAGACTGATAGCCACTGTTTTCAGGGATACAATGCTCATGTGTAGCATTGAGAAATTTTTGGTAATTTTGATAATTTGCCAGAAATTACCAAAGATAAAAGGATTCAGGGGAAAAGATATTCCCAGTAGTAGTTGTGATGATTTTCTTTGTGTTTTAAGTCTTTGGAAATCAGGATGCCAGAAAAAATATGAAAAGCAGAGAAGTCTCAATTACCCTGACCTACATTTCCAGGCTCATTCTTAAACACTTATCCAGTTTGGGTCTAGACTTCTATCAAATTGACAATTAACTGCCTTGAAAAGATCTTAAACTTTTCTTCAGGGTAGGAAACATATTGATATGATTAAGAAGTCAAATCAGAGACTTGCAACATATTAAAAAAAGGTGGGGGGGTAGAGCAGAAAAAGCATAGAAAAGCATTCAGTTCAGTTCAGTGGCTCAGTTGTGTCCAACTCTTTGTGACCCCATGGACTATAGCACGCCAGGCTTCCCTGTTCATCACCAACTCCCAGATATTACTCAAACTCAAGTCCATTGAGTCAGTGATGCTATCCAACCATCTCATCCTCTGTCTTCCCCTTCTCCTCCTGCCTTCAATCGTTCCCAGCATCAGGGTCTTTTCAAATGAGTCAGTTCTTCCCATCAGGTGGCCAAAGTACTGGAGCTTCAGCTTCAGCATCAGTCCTTCCAATGACTATTCAGGACTGATTTCCTTTGGGCTGGATGGGTTGGATCTCCTTGCAGTCCAAGGGACTCTCAACAGTCTTCTCCAACACCACAATTCAAAGGCATCAATTCTTAGGTGCTCAATTTTCTTTATAGTCCAATTCTCACATCCATACATGACTAGTGGAAAAATCATAGTTTTGACTAGACAAACCTTCATTGGCAAAGTAATGTCTCTGCCTTTTAAGATGCCATCTAGGTTGGTCGTAAATTTTCTTCCTTGGAGCAAGCATCTTTTAATTTCATGGCTGCAGTTAGCATCTGCAGTGATTTTGGAGCCCCCCAAAATAAAGTCTCTCACTGTTCCCACTGTTTCCCCATCTATTTGCCACGAAGTGCCATAAGTAAAATTTTAAAAGCTGCTACTTGGGTAACTAGTAAAGAGAAATATAACAACAGATAGCACTAAATAGGTAATAACTTTTAAATTTTCTTTTTCCTTCCCTCATTGCTCAAACTGTCAACTTGTATCAGAAAACCCAAATAAGACATATAAGGGATAAGGAAAGAAAATTTCACCAAAAAATGGGGAAAATATGAGCAATTGATCACTTAAATTATTTGGATATGTTTAAATTCCTGGCTCCCATGGTTTTAAGACTAGAATATTTTCAACCACTTCAAGTTATTAGAAAGTTATCAGCAATCATTATTTTTTACAAATGAAGAAAGTGTAGAGGAGAGCATTGAGCCTGGAAATGCCAAAGTAGAGTTTTTGTGTTCCCTGAGATAAAATCATGTCTGTTTTCATAACTTTGCTTCATATTTAACAGATACTCCTGAACATCTATTCCAGGCTCTGACCTAGAAAATGGAGATAAAAAGAAGGATATGTGGGGCTGACCTAAGACAATATATTTGTAGTGAATGTAGGTTTGTGAGATTGTGTATAATAGAGTCTGAGTTCTCATATAGAGATAAGTACAATGTGCTACCCAGGAGAGAAAGTAATCAATTTTCACTGTAGGAGACACACAAATAAGACCTACATAAGAAATGGCATCATAACACATAAGGAGATATCTGAAGGGCAGAGGAAGCAGCATTAAATGAACCCTGAATATCTATTGCTTATTCTAAGAAAAATGGGCATGACTAGATAATAGGACACAAGTGAAATACAGAAGGAGAAAGTGATAGGAGATAAGGTTGTTAAATTAATTTGGGATAAGATTCTATATGCCACACCAAGAAGTTTGTTTTAACCTCAAGACCTTTGATATAAAGAAAAGAAGGGTTAAAATGCCATTTTTTTCCTGGACATAATAGCAATTTGTTGTTTTTTGTTGTTTAGTCGCCCAGTCGTGTCCAACTCTTTTGCAATGCCATGGACTGTAGCCCAGCAGGCACCTCTGTCCGTGGGATTCTCCAGACAAGAACACTGGAGTGGGTTGCCATTGCCTACTCCAGGGGATATTTCTGACCCAGGGGTTGAACCTGGGCCTCCCCCATCTATGTCTCCTGCATTTCATGTGGATTCTTTACAGTTGAGCCTCCAGGAAAGCCCTATAGTAGTAATAAATAAACTTATTTTGTGCACCTGTCACCCATGTAAACATGGCGACATGGGCTTACAAAATGAATGTTGGAGCCATGTGGCTGGCTTTTGGTTTGGCACCTAAAAGTGGGGACAGACACACACGCACAAGGACATGGACTCACAGCAGCTGTGCCTGTGCCAGCCAGGTGGAGGGAGGGACAGTTGGGTGGGAGGCAACCCCTGTGACTCTCTGCCAGCTGACACTCCTCAGTCCAAAGTGCCAAGGAGCCTGGAACAGCAGAAGTTACGCTGTGTGCTGGCTGAGGAGCCAGGGAAGGTTTCTGCAGGCCACTGAAGGAGTTCAAATTTTTATCCCTCGGTTCAGAACGTTCAGTCGCTCAGTCGTGTCCGACCATTTGTGACCCCATGAATCACAGCACTCCAGGCCTCCCTGTCCATCACCAACTCCCGGAGTTTACCCAAACTCATGTCCATCGAGTCAGTGATGCCATCCAATCTTTTCATCCTCTGTCATCCCCTTCTCCTCCTGCCCCCAATCCCTCCCAGCATCAGGGTCTTTTCCAATGAGTCAACTCTTCACATGAGGTGGCCAAAGTATTGGAGTTTCAGCTTCAGCATCAGTCCTTCCAATGAACACCCAGGACTGATCTCTTTTAGGATGGAATGGTTGGATCTCCTTGCAGTCCAAGGGACTCTCAAGAGTCTTCTCCAACACCACAGTTCAAAGGCATCAATTTTTCAGCACTCAGCTTTCTTCACAGTCCAACTCTCACATCCATACATGACCACTGGAAAAACCATAGCCTTGACCAGACAGACTTTTGTTGGCAAAGTAATGTCTCTGCTTTTTAATATGCTGCCTAGGTTGGTCATAACTTTCCTTCCAAGGAGTAAGCATCTTTTAATTTCATGGCTGCAATCACCATCTGCAGTGATTTTGGAGCCCAAAAATAAAACGTCTGACACTGCTTCCACTGTTTCCCCATCTATTTCCCATGAAGTGATGGGACTGGATGCCATGATCTTAGTTTTCTGAATATTGAGCTTTAAGCCAACATTTTCACTCACCTCTTTCACTTTCATAAGAGGCTTTTTAGTTCCTCTTCACTTTCTGCCATAAGGGTGGTGTCATCTGCATATCTGAGGTTATTGATATTTCTCCCGGCAATCATGATTCCAGCTTGTGCTTCTTCCAGCCCAGCGTTTCTCATTCTGTACTCTGCATGTAAGTTAAATAAGCAGGGTGACAATATACAGCCTTGACGTACTCCTTCTCCTATTTGGAACCATTTTTATCCCTAGATAGCAGTAAATCACTGCATTTTAAAAAATAGTTCAGTAATGAGTTTGTGGAAGATACTTCAGTAGTATAGGTAGAAAGGATTACTTGAGCCAAGAGCAGACAGTGTAGAGACACCAGTTTAGATAACATTAGCATTTAGGTAATAGTTGTATTAAAGCAGAGAATCAGCCTTTTGAAGTGAGGGGTGAGAGGCACAGGAATGCCATTGGTCAGCCTGTTTAGTAGAGTTTAGTCAGAACTGGAAGGGATGCAGCCGTGGAGAATGGGTGGAGGGCGAGTCAGAAGAGGCAATGCTAGGTGAGCATAGTGCTTTTTTAGATTACAGCAGGGTTTTTGCATGATATCATCCTCATGCTTTGATTATCACATTTTACATTTGCAGAGGAAATTGAGACTCAGAACATTTAAGTTATTCAAATCAAATGTCATAAGTATTTCATAGGAAAACCAGAATGTGAAACTCTTCTAATTCTTTAGTTTAGCATTCTTTCACTAGAAGACATGGAAGAACAAAAGCAAACAAAAACATTCAAAGATGTATAAGCAAAGAAAATCAGAGAATATTTATGGTTTATGAAAAAACTACAATATTCACAGTTGTAAGTCATTTTCCTGATTTTATACTTCCTACAAGTAACCAAGAAGTGCTAGGATGATATTATATTCGCTTTTGCCAAACTAAGAGCCTAAAGTGGCCATTATTTTTGTAAATAAAATTTTATTTGGACTTGGCCACATCTAATTAATTTACTTATTACCTGTGGCTTTTCTCGAGTTCTAATGACAGAGTTTCGTTGCAGCAATAATTTATGCTTTGCCAAGCCTAAAATATTTACTCTCTGGGTCATTAAAGAAAAATATTACTGAACCTTAATTTTGACCATTTACTGTACTACCTAACAATTTGTATTTTATATAACCAGTTCTTAAATATATTGAAATATAATCACACATCACTGGTTGTATATTAAAGGAGTAGAAGCTAAGAAAGGTGATAAAAGAAATAGGAAATTTCATGTTTATTTAGAAGGAGGTATAAAATATTTCCAAATTTGAAGATATTATTGCAGTTAATATGATTTGTCCTCAACTTCTCTATTCCAGTGATTTGCTTTTTTATATTCGGTGTAATCAAAGTTATCATTTTTTATTTTATCCGTTCTGTTATTGGTGTTATATCTAAAAAGTCTTTACCATACCTAAAGTAACAAAGAATTCCTATTATACATTTTCTGGAAGCTTTATCATATTTCTGTTTTAAATTTAGGTCTGGGACTCACACTGTGCTGTTTTTTTTGTTTTGCCTTGTTTTTAATTGTGGCTAATATGAATCAGTGAGTCTGTTTCACTCTCTTTTTCACATGAATACCCAACTGCACATTTATCATGTTTTCAAAAGTCCATCCTGACTCCATTTGATTGTTGTTTCGTTGTTCAGTTTTTATTCATGTCTGACTCTTTGCAAACCCATGGACTGCAGCATGCCAGGGTTCCCCATCCTGTCCTTCGCTATCTCCCACGGTTTGCTCAGATTCATGTCCTTAGAGTCAGTGATTCTGTCTAACCATCTCATCCTGTACCTCCTTCTTCTCCTTCTACCTTCAGTCTTTCCCAGAATCAGGGACTTTTCCAATGAATCGACTCTTTGCATCAGACAATCGAAGTATTGGAGCTTCAGCTTCAGTATCAGTCCTTTCAATGAATATTCAGGGTTGATTTCCTTTAGGATTGACTGGTTTGATCTCCTTGCAGTCCAAGTCTTCTCCAGCACCACAGTTAGAAAACATCAATTCTTCAGTGCTCAGCCTTTATCACAGATTGAATTGTGTTTCCCTAGAATTCATATGTTGAAGCCCTAATCCCCAGTGTTACTAAAATTGGAAATAGTCCATTTAAAGTGTTTGTGAAACAAAATGAGATTTTAAGACTGAGGCTGTGATCCAATAGGACCTACATCCTTATAAGAAGAGAATGAAATGCCACAGACCTTCTTCTCTCCACATTTGCACCATGCGAAGGTCATGTGAATGCACAACAAGGCAGCCATCTGCAAACTGGAGAGCCTTCATCCAAAAGTTACCCTGCTCACACCTTGATGTTAGACTTCCAACCTCCAGAACTGTGAAGAAAACACATTTTTGTTCTATGAGCCACTCAGTCTGTGGTATTCTGTTATGGTAGTCCAAACAGCCTGCAATAGCATCCTTGCCAAAATTAACTGATCAGATATATGGGTTGTATTTCTACTCTGAACCATTGATATATTTGTTAATTCTTATTTCAAAGCATAGTCTGCTGATTAACATGGCTTTATCATAATGCTTGAAATCAAGTAGTATGAGTCATCCAAATTTGTTCAGATTTTTAAGATTATTTTTTTATTCCTGACCCTTTACTATTTCATATAAGTTCTAGATTCAATTCAAAATCCATTCTGGGATTTAATTATGATTGTGTTTAATCTGTAGATGAATATTGAATTTACAGCTTAACTATTTTGAGTTTTTCAATCAATGAACACAGAACATCTTTCCATTTATTTAAGTCTTTTTTAATTTCTTTCATCAGTGTTTTATAGTAAGCATACATTACATTCAATTAGTATGTATGAAAAGTGAAAGTCGCTCAGTCATTTCTGATTCTTTGTGACACCATGGATTATAGCACACTAGGCTCCTCTGTCTGTGAAATTCTCCAGGCAAGAATACTGGAGTGGGTAGCCATTTCCTTCTGCAAGGGATCTTCTCAATCCAGGGATTGGACCTGGGTTTCCTGCATTGGAGGTAGATTCTTTACCATCTGAGCCACCAGGGAACTCTAATCCATACCTAATTATTTCATGTTTTTAATATGCTTTAAAAAGTTACAAATAGTATACTTTAAAAATGTAAATTTCCTATCATTCATTGAGAGTGTAGAGATTTTTTAATTTGTTCTCTTTATATCAACCTGTCCTGACTGCTTTATTATTATTAATTAAATATTCTACTTGTGAGTCATCATTATTTTATTGTTTCACATTTATTTTTTTAGTTTTATTGAGATATATAATTGACATACATCACTCTGCAGGTTTAATACATACAGCCTGATGATTGGAGTTACATGTATTTTGAAAGAATTACCACAATATGTTCAGATAGCATTTAGCATGTCATATAGATGTAATAAAAAAAGGCAAGAAAGAAAGAAAAAGATGTCTCCTTATGATAAGAACTCTTAACACAAGGCTGATCTCTTTTTCTATGCATTTGTTTTTTTTTTTTTTTTTTGATTCCACACTTGAGTGAGCTCCTGCAGTTTCTGTCTTCCTCTGTCTGACTTATTTCACTTAGGTTTATGACTTCAAAGTTTATCCACGTTGTCATGAATGGTAAGATTTCCTTATGTTTTATGGCTGAATAATATTCATATTTAATCTTTATCTCAAAGATCCACAAAGCGTCAGACATGACTTAGTGACTAAACAGTGACAGTCTTTATCTCACAACTTCATCATGATCAAGGGACACTTAGATTGTTTCCTTGTCTTGACTTTTATAAATAAGTCTGTGATGAACGTGGGGTGCAGATATATTTTCTAGTTAGATTTTTTTTTTGCTTGTTTTATTTGATGTATCCCCAAAGGTGGAATTACTGGATCACATGTTAGTCTTACATTTAATTTTTTGTGGAACCTTCATACTGCCGTCTATAGTGTCTGTACGAATTGACAGTTGTACTAGCAGTACACAAGAGTTCTCCTTCTCCATATCTTCACTGGCATTTTGTAATCTCTTGTCTTTTTGATGCTACCCATTCCAACAGGTGTGAGGTGATATTTCATTGTGGTTTTAATTTGATTTTTCTAATGACTGGTGATGTTGAGCATCTTTCCACATACATGTTAAGCTTTTGTGCATTCTTTGGAAAATGTGCATTCTTTGGAAAAATGTCAGTTTAGGTCCTTTGCCCATCTTTAATTTTTTTTCTTTCAATTTTGTCTTTTATAAAAACAACAGAATAAGGACATTGTAAAGTCTCTTGGTAATATTGCACTACTAAGACATAAAACAATCTCTGTTTGTCCCTACCTAACTTAATTATGCTCAAAAATGTGTTGATGTTTTGCTATATATAGTTCTGTTTCTATTCTGGAACTTACAAGCATAAAGAAGAATCTGATACTATAACAACTGCCTAGCATGTCATTGTAACTTAAAATGTGACAGTTAATGATTGGGGTGATGAAAAGCTGAAGGGGCAGGGGAGCTACCAGAGAATGTGAACACTTGAGTCCTAAAAATGAATATCAGCAACTCCACAGAAGAAGAGAACAGAATTTCAAAGAATGGTAGATATATCCAGTATTGCAAAATTATGGAACTGCATGGTATTTTTCTGAAATTTTAAGCTATTTATTTATGTATATGATGTGTATGCCATGTTTTGTTGGAGAGGGAACAATTAGTATGGAGAGGTAGGAAGGATCAGTGAATGGAGGGTCTTCCTTTCAATACATAGAATTTAAATGCATAAAACAGAAAAAAAAAGTTATTCTGAAGGAGTATATTGAACCGGAGAGAGAATATGAAAGGGGCAAATTAATACAGTGTGCTACGCTTAGTTGCTCAGTCATGTCTGACTCTATGCGACCCCGTGGGCTGTAGTCAGGCTCCTCTGTCCATGGGGATTCTCCAGGCAAGAATACTGGAATGGGTAGTGTTTCCCTTCTTCAGGGGATCTTCCTGACCCTGGAATTGAATCACGGTCTCCTGCATTGCAGGCAGATTCTTTACCAGCTGAGCTACCAGGGAAGCCCCAGATTAATATGGAGTGGTAGCTAAATGGATGTGAAAGTTAAAGGAAAAGATTGCCTATAATTATTTCAATTGGGCGATAAAGTGATTTCTTTCAAGTTGTATCAGTGAAATCTCTGCTATTTTGATAATAGTATAAATAAAATTTTGTAATTTTCATTTTTCACTTAATAATCAATTTTGAATTCACTGCTATTACTGTAATATCTTGCATACTATTCTAGTAAGTGACGGTACTGTGTTTAGTTAATCTCTGCTTGACTGCTGAATATTTAATCTCTAGTTTTTCCTCTTAATATAAGGAAAACATGCTCTTGCGAAACATCTTCATACTTTTCATTTTCCATTTTCCTTAACTCAAGAGTGGTAAGTATCAGTATGGAAAAAGAGTTATGAATAGTTTTTGGAGTCTTGAATTTCCTTATCTTCCCATAGTAAAGTATAAAAACTACAGCTATCCCACAATCTCAATTTTTATCTATTTTATACCTTTTTAAATTAAAATGGCTGGCACAAAGATTATTTTTGTTTCCTTAATGTCTTTATAAGTTAAGGTCATAAAATATCACTAGTATATAAAATAATGAATAATAATTATGCATACCTATTTTATTAAAATTGTTTTTTGCACATGATTTTTTTAAGTTTGGAATTTTTGTGTTCTTAAGATATATACTGCAATTTTAGAGAAGACTGAATAGAATTTAGAGAGGTTCTTCATGTAAAATTTAAACATTACATTCCTACTCCAACTCCAGGTAAATCCGTAGGGTCAAGAAACAAAAGTCTGATTATTGCTAGTGTATGCCAGCTATAGATGCCCTTTGGTATTGATTTTTTTTTAAGACAATAGATGATATATTCAGTGTTTTTGTCTTGAATGTTCAAGAGATTAAATGCTTTCGTCTTTCTTAACACATTAAATTTACACAGGAAAAACATGCTTGGGTATGGCTTTTTGCATATTTACCTACATCAGAGGGGTTTTTTGTTGTTTTATTATTAGAGTAAGAAAATTAATAAAACATCTTTAGCTCCTTAGGGAAATAGAGCAATAAAAATGCAAAATAATAAATATGGATGATTTTACAAGGCTGCTTTATGAAGATGAAATATTCCTATCATACTCCCTCTAGATAAATGAAATATATCATAGTGAAATAACAATATACATCATTTTTTGTATCGGTTCCTAAATATCCATGTCAGACAAGTCTATATATTATGAGAGCTAATATGAATACATTTAAACTCTGAAAGAGTTTAAATTAAGTGATTGGCTTCACTTAATCATAATTTTAAGGATAAACTTTAAAGAAAAATTTAAGTATCTTAAAGTAGAAAATGTCTACTAGAGGAGAATTCTGAACTATGATCTTCATGCATGAATGAAGAATGCTGAATGATTAGTAGCTCTCTAAGTTCATCTCTGTTTGAAAAAGCATTACTAAATACCAACTTTATTCAGACTATCCTTAAAATTTTAAGGTTGATAATGCATGACAAAACTTTAAAGAAGATGTATTTTTTAATTGAGCATAATGAGAAGCTTCTGGGGCAAATAACTTGGCATCACAGCCACAGATACCAAAATTAGAGACAAGTTGGAGTTAAAGTAACATTGCAGCATTGAAACCAGAGAGAAGTATTGGGAAAGCGTGCAAACTGTCCTGTACCATAAACATTATAACGATTGAATGTCCTTACAAGGCCTGGGCTAAGAGGCCTACTGATCAAAAGCAAGTATAACAGAAAACAGTGGAGGCTGATTGCTTTCAGAATTAAAACTTTTGATAAAAAGCAAAAAGAAAATTCACAAGTAGAGTAGGGTAAACATATTGAAACACTACAAATGCACTTATGATAGAGCAGGCTGAGACAAGAAAGACTGATTTAAAAAATACTATAGGCAGGTTAAACAATGGTAACTATAAATTTTATGGATTCTTTAACATTACTTGGAAATTTATTTGGTTAATTGATATTTAAACATGATTTTTAAGTAAATATATTAAAAGTAAAGAAATTTTTAAAAGTAAATAAAATTTTGGATTACATAATTTTAAGTATTAAAAATTAAAAGTTCAATTATTTTAATTGACAAAAAATAAACAAGATTTTATATTTAAAATTTCCTGTCTATTTTCTTACTCAAAGGAGAGTTATTATTAATCATCATGAGACTCTATGTTGTTGTGCTAAGTTGTGTTTAACTCTTTGCAGCCCAATGGACTATAGCCTGTCAGGCTCCTCTGTCCATGGGATTTCCCAGGCAAGAATACTGGAGTGGGTTGCCATTTCCTTCTCCAGAGGATCTTCCCGACCCAGGAGTCAAACCTAGGTCTCCCACATTGCAGGCAGGCTCTTTACCATCTGAGCCACCAGAAAACTAAATACCCGTCTCATCACAGGCCACACCTTTGCATTTTTCTTAAAGGCGACTGGAACAGTATAGTGGCAATTAATTAGATATCACTTCACCTGAAAAAGAAATAGAATTCATTTAAAAATTATAGAGAAAATTAAATATAAGAGTTATGTTAAAATCTCCTTTGCCAGGATTATTGTCACATGCTAGAGACTCTTGCAGGCTTGGTTTTTTCACTAAAACTGAAGTAGTTTCACAGCTAATGTCTGCAAATTCCTCATGGGTCTAAAATTTTGGGGTATGACACATTTCTTTCCATTCAGTGAGTCTGTAAATTTTATATTCTGATCCCCAAAAACGGAAGAATAATTAAAACATAATGTAATATTGCTTGTTTCCTTTCCTTATTATATAACTTGGGAAGCATACTGAATATGTCTCTGAGTAGAACCATCGTTTATTTATGTTAAAATTTCCCTCAGCCTCTAATACCAATGAAACCTTGAGGATGTCTGGAACATTAACCATCCTCCTACCCCTTAATGTAAATAAGTTATGAGTAATTATTGTCTTTGGAACTCAACAGGACTGATGCAGGTAATTGTCTCTGAAAATGTAAAATAGGCATAAATATAAGGTTTGAAGTATATTGATTAAAATGAAGCCTAAAAATAAAAGAAATATTTATTTTGAATTTTAATGTGTGTCCAGCCTAAGTAAAGCTTACTTACAAATTATCTGAATTGCTAAAAATAAACAGATAAATTTAAATTAAAATTAGCAACTTTAAACACCCATCTTATAATTCATGAGAATTGGCAACATTTTATTTGCTAGCTTTTTAAAGCAAAGTTGTAAGAAGAAAAAACCTTTAGTTATATCTATAGAAAGAATGAAAGGGCTTCACAGGTGGCTCAGTGGTAAAGCACCCACCTGCAATGCAGAAGATACAGGTTTGATCCCCGGGTGGGGAAGATTCCATGGAGAAGGAAATGGCAACCCACTCCAGTATCTTGCCTAGGAAATCACATGGACAGAGGACACTGGTAGGATACAGTCCACAGGGTTGTGAAAGAGTCAGTCATGACTAAACAGCAGCAATAGAAAGAATGAAAGAAGGATGGGAGAGAGGAAAGGGAAAACTGAGGATGGGAGATAGCAGGCATTTTAGTGAATCAACTTTAGAAATTCTCACACAGCTTAACTGAATGGATAATTCAAGCTCTCAGGGCTTCAGTTTCATTATATTTGAAATGAAGAAACTAAGGAGTATTTATGTATTTAATGAAATTAAGCCTGTGAAATTTCTTTGGAAAAATAGCAGTGTACAAAAGGAAGGTGTTAATTTTTAACTTCTTGAGGTTGTACAAGTGGAAAGCTCAGAACAGAAGACAGAAGTCATACTGACTTGCAATCATCTGAGCTAATGTGTGGACAACTCAAATCAATATTGCGGCTTTGTCTGCTTGCAGAATAACTTTAAAGGTGACTTGTAAAGGGAATTGTCAAAACTCCCTCAACTGGAGAAGGAAATGATGAATGTTAGTAATATCTGTCTAAAGGGAGCACATTGGATACCCTATTTAGTATAAAACTCACTTTTTTCTTTGTGGTTTAAACTTATTAAGGTTTTAAGTATCCTTTTTAACTACTTTAATGGGGTCATTCAGGATACATTTTGCCACAGTTGAGATCTTTGACAATTCCCCCAGTCACATACATTTAAAGGTTACCAGGCAGTTGAATTATAAACTCAAGACTTTAAAGATTTCTACCTTTCTTACTATTTATCCCATCGAAAGGATCATTTATTTAAAGAAATCACACAATTGTATCATCCTGCACTGTGGTTAGGGCTTTTGGCATTTTAAAAGATTTTTTTTTAACAGATGGGATATTTGTTTAGGGAAAAGTTGCATTTGTTAGCTTTTTTAAAAACATATTTTCAATATTGTCAAAACATTACAAAATCATTAGGAGACTCCCATGTTAAAGTCTTGTCAGACATTTCATTATAAACTTACATTAGGATTCCAGCTATTTTAAATCACCAACAGCTTCAGCCAAGCACAATCTGTTAGTAAAGTTGAAATTTGTTTAGGGAGTGTTGTAAATGAATTGCTATAGTTGTATCTCAAAGGTGTCAAAATGAATTTGCTGATAGAGCTCTGTGAAATTAGAATGGAACCATAAATCAGGGGAAGCTACTAATTTTCTAAGATTCAGTGACATACTGGGAATAATGTAGTTTGTGGTCAATTATTTTTTATTACAAAGTACTCCAACAAAGTAAAACAAGAGGAAGTTAAATATAATCAAATTTGTCATCAAATCAACAAGTGTACTTCAGCTTTCAATTATTTGTATGTTATCTAAAGAAAATGCATAAACCTTATCTTGCTTTCCATTTGAATGCCTTCACTTCAGTTTAGTTGCTCAGTCCTGTCCAACCCTTTGTGACCCCATGGACTTCAGCACGTCAGGCTTCCCTGTCCATCACCAACTCCAGAGCTTACTCAAACTCATGTCCATTGAGTCAGTGATGCCATCCAACCATCTCATCCTCTTTCGTCCCCTTCTCCTCCCACCTTCAATCTTTCCCAGCATTAAATTCTTTTCTAGTGAGTCAGTTCTCTGCATCAGGTGGCCAAAGTGTTGGAGCTTCAGCTTCAGCATCAGTCCTTCCAATGAATATTCAGGACTGATCTCCTTTAGGATGGACTGGTTGGATCTCCTTGCAGTCCAAGGGACTCTCAAGAGTCTTCTCCAACACCACAGTTCAAAAGCATCAATACTTTGGTGCTCAGTTTTCTTTATAGTCCAACTCTCACATCCATACATGACCACTGGAAAAACCATAGCTTTGACCAGACAAACCTTTATTGGCAAAGTAATGTCTCTGCTTTTTAAGATGCTATCTAGGTAGATCATAGCTTTTCTTCCAAGGAGCAAACATCTTTTAATTTCATGTCTGCAGTCACTATCTAGTGATTTTGGGCCCCCAAAAATAAGGTCTCTGTTTCCATTGTTTCCCCATCTGTTTGCCATGAAGTGATTGGACCAGATGCCATGATCTTAATTTTCTGACTGTTGAGTTTTAAGCCAACTTTTTCACTCTCCTCTTTCACTTTCATCAAGAGGCTATTTAGTTCTTTGCTTTCTACCATAATGGTGGTATCATCTGAGGTGGCATATTTGAGGTTACTGATATTTCTCCTGGCAATCTTGATTCCAGCTTGTGCTTCATGCAGCCTGGTATTTTGCATGATGTACTCCATATAAGTTAAATAAGCATTAGGTTTTACTTTATATCAGTGAGCTGAGCCAAAAAATGAGACCAAATGCTGTCCGGGAAATATAAATTCAATATTTTATCGATTATCTTTGGGTAAAGTATGCAACTCTAAAATGAGAACAGCACATTTTCATGGTTTTGTAACAACAAAGATTAGGGCTGTTAAATGTATTTTTATTATTTTGCATAAGCTCCATGTCCTATTCATTCCAGAACCTAAAGTAAAGAAGCAGAGTGAAGTAAGCCAGAAAGAAAAACACCAATATAGTATACTAACACATATATATGGAATTTAGAAAGATGGTAATGATAACCCTATATGCAAAACAGAAAAAGAGACACAGATGTATAGAACAGACTTTTGGACTCTGTGGGAGAAGGCGAGGGTGGGATGATCTGAGAGAACAGCATCGAAACATGTATATAATCAAGTGTGAAACAGATCACCAGTCCAGGTTGGATGCATGAGACAAGTGCTCGGGGCTGGTGCACTGGGACGACCCAGAGGGATGGGATGGGGAGGGAGGTGGGAGGGGGGATCGGGATGGGGAACACATGTAAATCCATGGCTGATTCATGTCAATGTATGACAAAACCACTACAACATTGTAAAGTAATTAGCCTCCAACTAATAAAAATAATTGGGGGGGGGGGAAGTAAAGAAGCAACTACTATTTAGGATCTATCTAAGGCTTTTGATATTTTGAAGTCAAAGAAAAAATAAAAATGACAACTATATGATAGTGCTTAAAGTTACATCCCATTTGGCAAACAATCCAATTGACAAACCTAAAGTCAGTGAGTGGAAGGATTTTTTTTTTTTTCAATAAGGGTTGCATAGACAGTTGGTAAGAAGGATCGATAAACGTTTTGAACAAAAAATGCTGCTACCACAAAATATGTTGATGTTGTTCATTTAGTTGATGAGTTGTGCCTGACTCTGTTGCAACCCCATGGACTGTAGCCTCAGTCTGTGAGATTTTCCAGGCCAGAATTTTGGAGTAGGTAGCCATCTCCTTCTCCAAGGGATCTTCCTGACCCAGGGATCAAACCCATGTCTCCTACATTAGCAGGCAGGTTCTTTACTACTGTGTCACCAAGGAAGCCCACCACAAGATATAGATAGTTATAAATTTACTGGGGAAATTGTAATGTTTTATCTCATAATGAAATGAAAAAGAGATTGGTTATTAGTTTGTAGCTTAAAATTATGGAAAGTTCCTTTTCTCCCTACTGGATTAGCTTTTTAATTTATATTGCTGATTTAAGTTAGTTCAAAATGAGCTATAAGGATTAATAAAAGTTCATGTATTCTCAGCTCTCTTTAGTTTATTTTGTTTGTTGTGGTTTAATTAATAATTTGTGTCCCCGTCTTTGAGACCTGGTGCATAGTAGCATGCCAGGCTCCTCTATCCACGAGATTTTCCAGGCAAAATACTGGAGTGGTTTGCCATTTCCCTCTCTAGGGGATCTTCTTGACCCAGGGATTGAACCCACATCTCTTGCATTGGCAGGCAGTTTCTTTACCACCGAGTCACCAGGAAAGCCCTTAATTTCTTTCAGTTCAGTTCAGTCATGCAGTCATGTCCGACTCTTTGCAACCCCATGGACTGCAGCATGCCAGGGCTTCCTGTCCATCACCAGCTCCCAGAGGTTACTCAAACTCATGTCCATTAAGTCAGTGATGTCATCCAACCTTCTCATCCTCTGTTGTTCCCTTCTCCTCTCGCCTTCAATCTTTCCCAGCATCAGGGTCTTTTCAAATGAATCAGCTCTTCGCATGAGGTGGCCAAAGTGTTGGAGCTTCCGCTTCAACATCAGTCCTTCCAATGAACATTCAGGACTGATTTCCTTTAGGATGGACTGGTTGGATCTCCTTGCAGTCCAAGGGACTTTCAAAAGTCTTCTCCAACACCACAGTTCAAAAGCATCAGTTCTTCGGTGTTCAGCTTTCTTTATAGTCCAACTCTCACATCCATACATGACTACTGGAAAAACCATAGCCTTGGCTTAATTTCTTTACAATTATGTAAAAACTCTTCAGAATAATGAATTTTTCTGGACTTAAGAAAATTATAAAAGGCATTTCAATAGTAAGACAATTATTAGAAAAGCACTTTAATTTCAAGCTGGATTTGTGTTCTAATTCTAATCTCAAATTCTTATAAAAGGATATATTATTAATTTAAAACATAATGCTTGGACTGTAAATATATTAATATCAATTAGTATTTTATAAAGTAATTTCTATGTCATAAAAATGATGCTGGTTATGAATTATAAATTTAATTAATTGTGTAGGTGTTTAGCATTTATGGGCTTCCCTGGTGGGCATAGTGATAAAGAATCTGCCTGCCAATGCAGGAGACCCAGTCTTGATCCCTGCATTGGGAAGATCCCCTGGAGAAGGAAATGGCAACCCACTCCAGAATTCTTGCCTGGGAAATCCCATGGACAGAGGAGCTTGGCAGGCTGCAGTCTATGGGGTCACAAAAGAGTCAGACATGGCTTAGTAACTAAATAGCACTTAGAGTTTATGGAGGCTATGTTTATAAAATAAAGCAAAATAGAAACAGCATGGTCCAGAGAAATAAGAGAGATTTCTGATCTAACAACTCTACTTGAATTTCTGTGATGTCTAAGAAATGTCTTGATTTCTCTTTCAGTTGCTTTGTTTGTAAAAAGGATATGATAAGGCTTTTTCAGGATTGCCTTGCAAGATGCATGCTCAATAAAAAGTTTAACTCACTGCCTCCTTCATCTTTATGTATGCCCCAGCAATAAAAGTAATTTTTTTAATAAGGGTTATCATGTGGGGAGTGTATTCCTGTGAAATCCACATAAAGTCTGTAGAGAAACATAGCCCAAGGATAGGCATTTGAGGGCATGATTGAATTTATATTGGACACCTTTCAAGGAGCATACAAAGGAGCATATTTTGTACCATCTCCCAAGAGGTAATACTGTTCAATATGAGTGTGAGATGAAGAGTGGGTAATAATGCCTAAGCAGATATGACAGTTGGACAAATGTGCAGCTCTTCTTTCCTCAAGTCAACTTAAACAGTTACATTTATCATTTCTAGGTACTATGTATTTTTCAAAATAGCACATAAAAAACAACATTCAAAATTGCAGTTCAAAACCAAGTTATCACTGCATTATCCACAAATCTGCCTGTTGATATTAGCACCTGGAGTGTACAATGCATTATATTAAGAAATGGAATTCTAAGGTTCTGTTTACCTTTGATTAAAATATACATTTTAAAAGATGGTTTAAAGATCTCTGTAGAACCTGCACTATTCTTATAGTCTACTCTTAATATCTTAAGAGTGTGCTTTTTTTTTAATGAGTCTTTTCATAAATTATTAGTACTTCCACAATAGTATGACATTTCTGAAAGGAAGTACAATGAAAAAATCCAAATGACAGACCTTTATGAATTATCAACAGTGATGATTCCTTGTTTTAGGGAAGAGACATAAGAATCATAATATCATTTGGTTCATCTTTTCATTTAACTTTTGCATGTATAGTAATCCAGTTGTATTTTTTGACCCTCAGAACAAATGCATTGTCAAAGGTCTTCAAAATCTTTAAGCCTGCATAAAGTATTGAAAAAAAGAAAATAATCCCAATGAAGCAATAGAAATCCATTTAATGTTTCTTAGTAAGAGCAAGTTTAAAGAGGCTACTTACTGTTAGTTCCCATCAGTGACTAATTTTACACTGTTAATCATATCACAGTAAAAGAAGCACTTATAAAGACCTACCAATAGTCGTTAGAATTGAGGATAGAATTCAAATCTCCTAAACCAGGGTGCAGCCCAGTCCAAGCTCTGCAAATGATTTCGTTATATTTGAAGTATAAGCATATATCTCTCATATACTTCAGTGATCTTTTTCCCCCACATGCTTTCACTGTTAATTAAGTTGTCAAGTTAAAGTCAACTGACTATATATTTTCTCTAAATTGTAAGAATATTGAACATTGTAGAGCTGAAAAGCTTAATTAAGAAAAAATACCTTTACCTTTTCTAATGTGGTTCATTAACGTTCATTGAGTATATCTGTTTTAAAGTTTTCAGTGGTAATTATTCTTTTTAGTGAATAGTGACATGTTAATATTTTGTGAAGAGACAGAAAGATAAAAAGCTCTTTCGTTGATCTTGTAGACAATACTCCTTTTGAAAATGACTATAGTAATATACAAAAGGTGATATTTGTTCTCTTGATTTTCTTCAAATTGGCAAGGCAAAATTTAATAATAAAATGCAAAGTTAAGCAGTAAAACATTGAGAAAGTATTTTTTCTAAGAAATAAATTTGATTGTATCATACCCTTAATCTTCTACTAGCAAAATACTGAGATATTCCTAGATATTTCATAAAACATTTCAGGAAGGCAAAAGACAGATATGTGAGATAGAATGGGAAGAAATGAGAAAATATATGACAAATGGTACTTAAAATGTGTTTTGACACTTCATTTTTATGATAGTAATGTGCCTTTATACCTTTTACTTAATGTTATAATTGAAATTTAAACTGACATTCACCCATCTGCTGCTTATAAAAGACAGAGTCATCTGTTATTAATTTAAAGTTCTCAGGGTATTATTTAATTAGAGTTTTAAAATTAATACAAGCAAGAAAAAAATTCCCCGTGTTTTTCTAAAATTTCTACTAGAATGGCACAATTATGTATCTGCATTTATTCTTAATTGCTTCCTTTCTTAAGATTAAAAATTGTGGAATAAAAATGTTATTTGACTCTCAAATATAAAATCATTATGCCACCAAAAGACATATATTCTGATTATTTTTAAATAATAAGCATAACTATTTTCAACTATTAAAGTTTTCTTTTAGTTTGCACTTGGGAATATGTTTTCTGAAAATTCAAAGAAACTAAGAACAGTATCATATGCTGATGCTTCATTTAAGAATAGTTTTATGTACTTCATTTTTATTTTGGCTCACGCTTTAATATTTATGTCAAAGTAAAACTGGATTCTATTTAGAGTTTAATTTGAAAAAGTGTTTTCAATATGGAATTAAAATTTTCCTAAGTTGGTGATGGACAGGGAAGCCTGGCATGCTGCAGTCCATGGGATTGCAAAGAGTTGGACAGGACTGAGCAACTGAACTGAACTGAAGTCCTGCCAGCCTGAGTATTTTAGAGTCAGAGTAACAGTTAAAACTATGACAAACCAAGATAGCATATTAAAAAGCCGAGACATCACTTTGCCAACAAAGATCTGTCCAGTCAAAGCTATGGTTTTTCCAGTAGTCATGTATGGATGTGAGAGTTGGACCATAAAGAAGGCTGAGTGCCAAAGAATTGATGCTTTCAAATTGTGGTGCTGGAGAAGATCCATGAGAGGCCTTTGGGCAGCAAGGAGATCAAACCAGTCAATCCTAAAGGAAATCAACCCTGAATATACATTGGAAGGACTGATGCTGAAGCTGAAGCTCCAGTACTTTGGCCACCTGTTGTGAAGAGCCAACTCATTGGAAAAGACCCTGATCCTAGGAAAGATTAAAGGCAGGAAAAGTGGACAACAGAGGATGAGATGGTTAGGTGGCATCACCAACTCAGTGGACATGAGTTTGAGCAAACTCTGGGAGATAGTGAAGGACAGGGAAGAGTGGCGTGCTGCAATCCATGGGGTCACAAAGAGTCAGGCACAACTTAATGACTGAACAACAACATATGGATAACCGACTCCTACAGTTTACCATTGCAATAAGAGGACTCCAGTATGATACTGGATTGAAATTGAAAGAGCTGCAAGGAACAAGTTATATTTAGGGAGGAAGTTTTAGGAAAATCTAAGGGCAACAGGGCTCTAGAGTGATTTAAAGTTTCTAACATCTATTGGTATAGCAGATATTAAGCTGAGCTCAAGCCCTTGACAGATTATCATAAATCTCAAACTGAAAATATATTTATTTTGGTTACTGTTACCAATTCATTATGTCCAGACTTCAATATTAATTATAAGGCATGTTAAAAATCAAGAGCAAGTAGAGTTTAGAGGGGCCAAACATGGAGATATGCTATGGATTTTGGAATTATCAGACAGGGAAGTTAAAATTACAATGACAATATGATAGATTTGTAATTTAAAAAGTAGACACCACGTAGAACAGAAGGGTAGTATACATAGAGAGATAAAAACTCTTAAAAAGAATAAAAATGGAAACACTAGGAATCAAAAACACGTTCACAGAATATTTTTTTAAATGTCTTTTATAGGCTCATCAGTGGATGAAATGGCCCTGGAAAGAATCAGTGAGCTTGAAGATATATCAGTAGAAACTAGCCAACTAAAATGAAAAAAAAAAAAAAAAAGTGGAACTTCCATCTTTGGAATAGTAAGAAGAGGTAAATATGCAAAAAAAAAAAAAAAATTTAAAATAATAGCATCAGAGAATATTCCAAAGTTAATGGCAGACCCCAAACCAGAGATTCAAAAATCTCAGAAAGCACTAAGCTGGGTAAATGTCAAAGAAAAGGTTTTCTGGGTGACCTCAGGAAACAAAAGACGATAGGAAAATCTTGAGAGAGCCCAGATTATAAAAGTACAATTTCAATAGAGGAAAATACATAAGAATTGATATAGAATTTTCATCAGAAATCATACAAGCAAGGAAGGAGTAGAGTGAAATATTTAAATATGGAATAAAAAAAAAAAAAACCAACAAAAAGTCCTGCCAACCAAGAATTCTTTATCTGCCAAAATCATACTTTAAAGTGAAGGAAAAGAATTTTTTTTTTTTTTCAGACAAGGAAATCCAAAGGAGTTCATTACCACCAGACCTATCCTGGAATAAATGTTAAAAGAAGTTCTTCACGGAGAAGGAAAATTTTATAGGTCAGAAACACAGATCCATGTAAGAAAAGAAAGATTTTTCAGAGAAGGGGTAAATAAAGGCAAAGTATTTTATATTTCTTATTTTAAAGCAACCTACTCCAGTATTCTTTCCTGGGAAATCCCATGAACAGAGGAACCTGGCGAGCTCTAGTCCATGGGATCGCGAAGAGTCAGACATAGCTTACCAACTAAACAAAATAGATGTTAGGTGATTGTAGCATATAGGGAAATGAACCATAGAAACATTATAAGGGATAGGAGGGAGGAATTGAGAATACTCAGTTGTAAGTTACCTATATGACTCATAAAACAGTTTAGTGTTGTTTGAAAATGGACATTGATTAGTTGTTTATATATTGAAACCAGGACAACCACTAAAAATTATATGAGTAAATATAATTGATATGACAAGATAAGAGCTAAAATGGACATCAAATATTGATGGTCATTTGACTTTGTTCTTCTTTTGCAAAGTTGTTTTAACTACTGTAATTCTTTTGCATTTCCACATCAATTTTTGAATCAGCTTGTTAACAAAAAAAACTGCATTGTTTTTTTTTAAACTTTTTAATTGGAGGATAATTGCTTTACAGTGCTGTGTTGATTTCTGCAGTACAACAACACAAAGAAGTCATAACTATATATATATATATGTGTGTGTGTGTAGATGTATATATTCCCTCCTTCTTGAGCCTTCCTCCTACTTCTTCCCTGTCCCAGCTTTCTAGGTCATTCAAAGTGCCAAGCTGGGTTTCCTGTGTTATATGGCAGCTTCCCACTAGCTATGTATTTTACATATGGTAGTGTATATATGTGATGCTACTTTCTCAATTTGCCCCACCCTTTCCTTCCCCCACTGTTTCCACAGATCCATTCTCTCCATCTGCGTCTCTATTCCTGCCCAACAAATAAGCTCATCTGTACCATTTTTCTGGATTCCATATATGTCATCAATATGCAGTGTTCTTTTTTCCATTTCTGATTTGCTTCACTGTGTATTAGAGGTTCTCGGTTCACCCACCTCAGTTCAGCTGATTCACATTTGTTCCTTTTGATGGCTGAATAACATTCTATTGTATATTTGTACCACAGTTTTATCCATTCATCTGTTGATGGACATCTAAGTTGCTTCCAAGTCATAGCTGTTGTAAATAGTGCTTCTGTGAATACTGGGTACGTGTGCTTTTTTGAATTATGCTTTTTGAAGGTTATATACCCTGTAGTGGGATTGCTAAGTCATATGATTGCTTCCCAGGTGTCTCAGTGGTAAAGAATCTGACTTCTAGTACAGGAGCCACAGGAGATGTGAGTTTGACCCCTGAGTTGGGAAGATTCCCCTGGGGGAAGAAATGGTAGCCCACTCCAGTATTCTTGCCTGGAGAATCCTATGGACAGAGGAGCTCAGTGGGCTACAGTCCATGGGATCACAAAGAGTCAAACACAACTGAGAATGCACAGGGTTCATGATAGGTTTATTCCTAGTGTTTTAAGGAATCTCCATATTGTTCTCCCTAGTGGCTGTATTAGCTTACATTCCCAAGAGTGCCAGAGGGTTCCCTTTTCTCCATGTCCTCTCCAGAATTTACTGTTGTAGAATTTTTGGTGATGGCCATTTTGACCAGTGTGAGGTGATGCCTCATGTAAAACTGATTTTGACTTGTCATATTTACATTGAATCCTTGAGGAAATTTGAAGTCTTAACAATATTGGAAGTACAGTTCTGATAGAATTTTTCCAAGAACTGTAAGCTTCTTATAGATGCTGTTTTTTAGGTTGGAATATTGATGACATTTTCTCCTTTTCTCCTGCTGACAGCTTTTATTTTGAATCAGTATCTGATTCTCTCTAGCCCTGGTTTCATATCTATCAAAATTATCATGTTTTTTATTTGCTCTATTAATAAAGTATGAAATAATAATCAGGTCTGATCTAGGGTGAGTCACGTGTGGCACTTGGGTTCAAATTTTAAGGAGATACTTAGTCTCAGGCGCATGAGAATTTGGGTGCTTTTAAAATTTACATGCTAGACTTCACACTTAACTCATTCTGATATTGCTTTTTAAATGTTATGTAAACCTTTCATGGCTATGGTAAATCCAAACTCTTTTCAAAAGTATTTTGTTGTATTTATTTATTAACATGTGATATGGGTTATGGGGTCTATGTTCCCAAGGGCTGTGAGTCTATAGTTTGTGGTGATGTTACTCTGATTTAAACATCAGGATAATACTGGCTTCACAGAGTGTTCATCTATATTTGATATAATTTGTGAAAAATTGCTTTTATTTGCTTAAAATGTTTGGTGGGCTTCCCAGGTGGTTCAGTGGTAAAGAATCTGCTTGCTGATGCAGGAGATTCAGGAGGCATGGGTTCAATCCCTGGGTTGGGAAGATTCCCTGGAGGAGTTGATGGCAACCCACTCCAGTATTCTTGCCTGGGAAATCCCGTGGACAGAGGAGGCTGATAGGCTGCAGTCTATGGGGTTGCAGAGAGTCAGACATGACTGAGTACACATGCATATCATAAATGTTTGGTGGGATTTGGTCATTTGGGTGTGGGTTTTGCTCTGTGGCAAAGAGAATATTTATTAATTATATTTCATTATTGATTTTAGGTCTATTAATTTTTCTTCTTGATGAAGTTTTAACTTTTGTTTTTAAAGGGATTTTTCCATTTTATATAATTTTTTGCCAGAAACCTCTTCATAGCATTTCATTTTAATCTTTAGTTTCTATACCATCAATAATAATGCCCTCTTTTCAGGCTTCATTTTGCAATTAGTGTAGTGTTGTTTTTTTTTAATTTATTGGTCAGACTAGCAAAAATATTATGAATATTTTTCATATTTTGGTTTTGTTGATTTCCTTTATTGTTTTTCTGTTTTCTACATCAATAATATCTAATCTAATTTGTATTTCTTTCCCTTTTATGTTTGATTTGAGTATAGGTTTATCTTCCTTTTCTAGTTCATTAAGCTGGACACCTGAATAATTTTAGATCATTTTTATTTTTGTATGTGTGCATATGTGTGTTTCAAGATATAAATTTCATTTAAGTACTTCTTTAGCTACAAAAGTACTTCTTTAGCTACAGTCCATAAATTTGAATATGTTTGTTTACCTTTTATCTAGCTAAAAATACATTCTAATTTATTTTGTGAATTCTTTTTAACACGTGTTTTGATTAATTTCTCATTTTTATGAATTTTTCCATATTCATTTTTGTTGATTTCAAATTTTATTTCATTTTAAAATTACATGTTATGTGCTTTCAACTCTTTAAAGCATGTTATAACTTGCCTGAGTATATGGCTTATTTGGGGGAATGTTAGGTATGAAATTGAAAACCATATGTATTGTGGCATTGTTGGATGAAGTGTTGCTGAGAGTTTAGGTCAAATTGTTTGATGGAGCTATTCAAGTTTTTCATATACATGCTAATTTTTCCACCAGTTTTTGTATAAACTACTGAGAAGTATATTCAGTTCAGTTCAGTTCAGTCGCTCAGCCGTGTCCGACTCTTTGTGGATATGAATCGCAGCATGCCAGGCCTCCCTATCCATCACCAACTCCCGGAGTTCACTCAAACTCATGCCCATCGAGTCGGTGATGCCATCCAGCCATCTCATCCTCTGTCGTCCCCTTCTCCTCCTGCCCCCAATCCCTCCCAGCATCAGGGTCTTTGCCAATGAGCTAACTCTTCGCATGAGGTGGCCAAAGATTGGAGTTTCAGCTTCAGCATCAGTCCTTCCAGTGAACACCCAAGACTGATCTCCTTTAGGATAGAATGGTTGGATCTCCTTGCAGTCCAAGGGACTCTCAAGAATCTTCTCCAACACCACAGTTCAAAAGCATCAATTTTTCGGTGCTCAACTTTCTTCACAGTCCAACTCTCACATCCATACATGACCACTGGAAAAACCATACCCTTGACCAGACGGACCTTTGTTGGCAAAGTAATGTCTCTGCTTTTTAATATGCTATCTAGGTTGGTCATAACTTTCCTTCCAAGGAGTAAGCATCTTTTAACTTCATGGCTGCAGTCACCATCTACAGTGATTTTGGAGCCCAATAAAATGAAGTCTGATACTGTTTCCACTGTCTCCCCATCTATTTCCCATGAGGTGATGGGACCAGATGCCATGCTCTTAGTTTTCTGAATGTTAAGCTTTAAGCCAACTTTTTCACTCTCCTCTTTCACTTTCATCAAGAGGCTTTTTAGTTCCTCTTCACTCTCTGCCATAAGGCTGGTGTCATCTGCATATCTGAGGTTATTGATATTTCTCCCGGCAATCTTGATTCCAGCTTGTGCTTCTTCCAGCCCAGCATTTCTCATGATGTACTCTGCATATAAGTTAAATAAGCAGGGTGACAATATACAGCCTTGACCTACTCCTTTTCTTTGAAGTATATTCAAACCTCCTACTAATAGTGTTGAGTTGTTTGCTTCTTGCTTAAATTTTGGTTTTGTTTCATATACGTTGTGTATCTGTTGTTAGAGGTGAATATGTTCATACTGGTTTTATCTTTTTGACTAGTTGACCTGTGCAGAGTGATTATAAAATGTCCCTTTTCTTCTTTAATAACACTCCTTTTACTGATTCTTTTATCTTTTTTCTTTAGTTGGTGAATTTTTATAAGTCTATCATCTAATTGACTAATTTCTCTTTAATCTTTGAACATATTTTTGATAGCTTTATTAAAGTCTTCTCTGCTAAGACCTATAAGACCTGCAGTTCCTTCAGATGTGATTTCTATTGACTCCTTTTTCTTGTACATAAGTTATACTTTCTTGTTTCTTTGTGTATTTTGTAATTATTGGTCAAAAACTGAACATTTCTTAATAGAGCAACTCTGGACATAGATCTACCATCTTAAAGATTGTCATTGTTGCTATTTGTTGTCTAGTGGTTTGTCTGACTTAATTCTGTGGTAGGTATCTATATAGAAGTGTGTCACCACTGCTCTTTCATTTTTTTTCTTGCTCTGTTTTTAAGGCTAGAATCCTCATAGTTTCCCCTGGATTATCATAGCTTGGATTAATTCACCTGGATTAACCAGTGGTTGGTTGGAAGCATTCTTAAAAAACTTACTCCAGCCAGTAAGCCTTCCAACTTTTGCTGATGGATATGCATAAATAGGTTGGAGGAGGCATTCAAGTTCTGGCAAATTAAGACTGTGTCCCAACTTTTGCTTTTCTACAAGCATTCTCACGTCACCTTTGTTCTTGCATAAGACCTCAAACCAGCTAGAAATGTGTAGATGACGATGTTGTGATTAGGAGTAAAGCAGTATTTCTCAACAGAATGAACAAATAGATAAAAGTATGTGCTATGAAACAGTAAATATGAAAAAGCAATGAATGATCTTGACAGGTCATGACATTTTACTGTTGGGTGTGATATTTATTTGATGGCTCAATAATACCAACACAGATTTTCAGTTATTAAGAACATATATGCTCTCATAACACCACGTTCTTCTTCCTAGCACTTATCACAGCTGTAAAGTCATACCTACTTAAGAAATTCTGTTTTATCTTGACCACGAGACTGTAGGCTCAATGAGGACAGAAATCATATCTGCTCTTGGCTCACTGTTTTACTTCCAGAGCTTAACTAAGCTGAGAGACACATAGTAGATGTTTATTCAACAAGTAATGAAAAAATAAAAATTGTATACAGTGCTGAGTCTCAATTTCCAAATGAGAGAGGAGTGTGAGGTAACAACCACCGGACATGTCTTACCAAGTCTACCACAGCATGTAGTATTTCTGAGCATTCCAGTCCAGATCTCAGCTCTCAGCTCTCAGGTTCCACAGCTCTGCGTGAGTGTACTCTCTGGGTCCCGGTGTCAGCTCCACAAAGGGAGGAATGGCCTTCAGTGCATATATGAGAGGGCTGGAGTATAGATTTGTAAACTTGTTTGCCATTTGGTGGTCTAATTCTGAAGACTGTGTTCTCTACCCTGATAGCAGAACGCACAGCAGGATTAAACAGTTCCCACAGAGAGGACTTGTTCAATCACAGCATCTTTATTGGCTTCTGTTCCTTCCTATCTCAATTTCCTTATTTTCTACTGGCATTTTCTGGGATCACATCCCAAAGAAACTACCTGTATTGGGATGCTTTCTTAAGACTAATTCTGAGGGAACTTAAATTAAATCAGACCAGTGCTTAGAACTGGCAAGAAGAAAGACTTTTTATAGAATGAGATTTATTGTTAGCATCTTATTCTTGCCCAGGTGTTTCTGTTTGTGATAAAACCATTTTGTTAATTATACTAATGAAAGTTTTATGATTTAGCATATATCATCGATTATTTTAACACTGATAGTAGAAAGCAGCAGTTCACATATTCTTAGGAAAAAGTCTTTTCCAGATCCCTAGGCTTAAAATACACACTTAGGGTCTTGGTTTCATTGGCTTTTTCATGTAAACCTAATAAGTTACTGTGTCACTCATTTTTCTTTTCACTAGTTCATCCATCAGTGATCAATCTGTCTGGCCCATTTATCCACCTATCCTTCAAAAAATGTCTTTTTGAGCAATCTGTTTGGGTGAATACATATATTTTCCTACTAGTTCATAATGGCTCACTGCTGGGACAAAACTAGAAATTTTGCTAATTATGTGCTAGAGAAGCTACATGTAACAGTGTTATTTCAGCCCACAAATGAAAAAAAAATTGTATTTGAATGTGAATTTGCTCAATAAAGATGCTTTATGTATTAACATATCAGCATATTTCATTAAAATATGTCCTGTCTTTAAAACTACTATGGATTATAAAAAAGCTTCCAGATGTTCAAACTGGTTTTAGAAAAGGCAGAGGAACCAGAGATCAAATTGCCACATCCATTGGATTATTGAAAAAGCAAGAGAGTTCCAGAAAAACATCTATTTCTGCTTTATTGACTATGCCAAAGCCTTTGACTGTGTGGATCACAATAAACTGTGGAAAATTCTGAAAGAGATGGGAATACCAGACCACCTGACCTGCCTCTTGAGAAACCTGTATGCAGGTCAGGAAGCAACAGTTAGAACTGGACATGGAACAACAGACTGGTTCCAAATAGGAAAAGGAATATGACAAGGCCGTATATTGTCACCCTGCTTATTTAACTTATATGCAGAGTACATCATGAGAAACGCTGGGCTGGAGGAAGCACAAGCTGGAATCAAGATTGCTGGGAGAAAAAAAAAAAGATCACTGGGAGAAATATCAATAACCTCAAATATGCAGATGACACCACCCTTATGGCAGAAAGTGAAGAAGAACTAAAGAGCCTCTTGATGAAAGTGAAAGAGGAGAGTGAAAAAGTTGGCTTAAAGCTTAACCTTCAGAAAACTAAGATCATGGCATCTGGTCCCATCACTTCATGGCAAATAGATGGGGAAACAGTGGAAACAGTGGCTGACTTTATTTTTCTAGGCTCTGAAATCACTGCGGAGGGTGACAGCAGCCATGAAACTTAAAAAATGCTTGCTCCTTGAAAGGAAAGTTATGACCAACCTAGACAGCATATTAAAAAGCAGGGATATTGCTTTGCCAAGAAAAGTCCGTCTAGTCAAGGCTATGGTTTTCCCAGTGGTAATGTATGGATGTGAGAGTTGGACTATAAAGAAAGCTGAGTGCTGAAGAATTGATGCTTTTGAACTGTGGTGTTGGAGAAGACTCTTGAGAGTCCCTTGGACTGCAAGGAAATCCAACCAGTCCATCCTAAAGATCAGTCCTGGGTGTTCATTGGAAGGACTGATGCTGAAGCTGAAACTCCAATCTTTGGCCACCTCATGCAAAGAGTTAGCTCATTGGCAAAGACCCTGATGCTGGGAGGGATTGGGGGCAGGAGGAGAAGGGGACGACAGAGGATGAGATGGCTGGATGGCATCACCGACACAATAGACTTGGGTTTGGGTGGACTCCGGCAGTTGGTGATGGACAGGGACGCCTGGCGTGCTGCGGTTCATGGGGTCGCAAAGTGTCAAACACGACTGAGTGACTGAACTGAACTGAACTGATAAAAAAGCATGCTGAAAAACCAATCTCTCAAAAGCATGCCAAATCTCATTTAAACACATAATGATAACTTTTCCCAAATCCAAAGTGTCTTGTTCATCTAATAATTTAAAAGAGACCAAAAAATCCAACTATTACCTTGTGAATATCTGAAAGCTTCCATAATAGATATGAATAAACCAGTCTTGCCTTTAATGACAAAAGAATGTCCTCTTGATGGAGCGCAACTTTATGAATCATATCGTTTTTTCACTGAATTCAGTGAAGCCAAAATGTTTCCATGCTGGTATATCAAATTTACAAGTTTTATACATATAGTAGTCACGTGACATACAAACTTCTTTGTTATCAAATGGATGCGTGTTAGATAAATATCATCCGTAGTCAATCCACAAAGGTTGTTACAGCTATGTGAAATGTATGAAATGCATTTCAAACTTCTATGTCTCCATATTATTCATTCCATTGCACTAGCAGATTATACTTTTTAAATGTTCTGGTTGGCTTTAGCTAATAGGCAGCATCAAATGTACTTCATGCTTAGAATTGATAAGGGAGGTATACACGGCATTTAAAATAGCATTGAGGGCGCCTTCCAGATGTTTATTTCTGAGACTGTCAGACATTCTTTTTTGCCTCCTGGTTTCAAATTAAGAAAGTTAATTCATGAAGTACTTTAAAATGCTGTATCTCTGTACATGTGAATCACCACACATCACTAACAGTGATGAATATTGTTATTCTTTAAGTTTTTATAAAGTCAACTAAAATGCCAGAAGGCAGGTGTGAAAAAAATTCAAATTGAGCTTTCTTTAAACCTTATGGCTAAGTTTTTGTTTGTGTTCATAGTTTTGTTTTATTCTTAATAAAACAAACTCTCGAGTTCAAACTCTTGAATTAAACACAACTGATCTGGGATATTTTAATTATGAGAAACATATTTCTAAAATAAAATCATGGGAATAAGTTTCATAGGTGCAGGATTTAGTGAAGTATCACCTACCCAAAGATAGATTTATCAAGTCCCCAGGAGATACTTTTTATATTAAAGAAATATCTTGTGTCAATTTGCATTTACATTTTTAAAGTAGTTTTGTCTTACATATGTGAAGTTGTCAAAAGCTAAAATGAGGCCCGTCTACCAGAATGTCACACTTTTTGTAAAGGGATTGCATACCTCTTACAAAAGATTATTTACCAAGTAAGAAAATAGGCAGGGATAGATGTGCAGAGATTTTCCGTGTCTGTCTGGAAGTTCCGACTGCTTCCTCAGAGAGGAAGAGATCAAATAAAAGTGGAGTGGTGGGGTCAAGAACAAAGAAAGCATCTGTTACTTACAAGTAAATGGATCTGGACTGGTTTCAGAATGTATAGAGAGAAATAAAAAGGTGACAGGTAATGATTTTGGCTTCCCAAATGTCAGTGTTTGGTGTGAAGTAGAATGGGAAGTCATTCCTTTAGAAGTGAAAGGGGAAACTAAAAATGAAAACAATTTTAGTGGCTTTTTAAGTTAATCCAGAGGGACAGAGAGGGAGAGAATTCAAGAATTCCTCCCAAGGAAAATAAGCACTGCAACCTAAGATAGCTGGCTGGCTGAGCACCCATTCTGAAGGCTGTCACTGGAAATGTGTCTAATAATAATCAAAACAGTATATCCTACCCAGTGTTGAGCAGCCTAACCAGTGAAATCATCATGGAAATAAGCCAGAGATTGTGGAAGAAAAGTGGATAAGCATGTTGGTTCCTCAAAAAGAGTCTTCTACTAAGCTCATTTTTTTATGTGCATCAGCCTCTTTACTGATTCTGTTGGAGAGGAGTAATAATCTTGATTTATTGGTGAGAAAACTAAAATTCAAATGGTTGAAATAATTAGTCCAAAGTGAATTATATTTTAATGAGAGTTCTGTCTAACTCGTAAATTCCTGCCTCCAGACGACTCTTCTATCTTTTCACCTTCAGTTACCTAGAATTTATGTTTTTCTGTTACTGAACACAAGAAGATATATATGTATGTGTGTGTGTGGGTGGGTGTGTGTATTTATATATGAAAGCCTATATATATGAAAGTGAAAGTGTTTATTGCTCAGTCATGTCCAATTCTTTGTGACCCCATGGACTGAAGTCCCCCAGTCTAGTACATATGTGTGTGTTTGTGTGTATATATACACACACATACATATATATATATATATATATATGCATATATGTATACACACACACACACACACACACACATATATATATATATATAGCTTCCCTGGTAGCTCAGACAGTAAAGAATCCACCTGCACTGTGGGTAACCTGGGTTTGATCCCTGGGTTGGGAAGATCCCCTGGAGAATGAAATGGCTACCCACTCCAGTATTCTGGCCTGGAGAATCCCATGGACAGAGGAGACTGGTGAGCTACATTCCATGGGGTCGCAGAGTTGGACACAACTGAGCAACTTTCACTTCACTTCATATATGTATACATATATACTTTAAGTTTCAAGATATCACGGAATTAAAATATATGTATCTTAGCCATGTAAAACTTTTGCATGATTTAATAAAATCTCACCTACCAGTGCCCTAGGTGAAGTCTGCGGATCAGAAGCCTGGGAAAGGATTTGTTGATGATCACATAATTCCAGGTGATAGGTTAGGGCATGAAAGGGCTCATGGGTGAGTGAGCTGGCATTGGCATGTACATGTTAAACCAGCTTGTCACAGAGTGTGAGGATGACTGCGTTGTTCCAAGAGGAAAGCAATGAGGACTGGCATGGGTATCCACAGCTTCTATGTGGCTGAGCTCTCTTGTGAATGATGCTTTGAAGAAAAGGCCAGAATGCATTGCCTTCTCAGGAAATAAATCTGTAGCATGCAGGTCCCCAACTATAATCATCTCATAGAGAATCTCAAGGGATAGTTGGTAGACAAGTGGATCTCAGTGGAATACCATTCAAAGGTGTAAACCAAGGAGACTGTTACTCTTGGGAAAGCCAACAAGGAGTAGGAGTCCCTATGAGGGAATTTATGCTTCTCTCTGGGGGAGAGTAAACCCGGAGTCTTGGAGTTCAATTGGCAGCAACACAAAGTAGCAAGTGTAGACTGCCCAAGCCTGGTGGAACAGCACACTCCAGGGCAGATCCAGACCCAAACACTAGGTTCTTACCATTATGGATGAAACTGAATATTGCAAAAACTATAATTTGAAGTGTCAGAGTGTGGATTGGCTTTCAGAAATGCCCAAAAGCTTTCAGAGCTTCATCTACATCATTATATTGCCTCACTTTTCCTAAGTGCATGTAAAAGAGGCATTTCATAAATAAGGAATATGGTGATCATGTTATATAATTTGAGTGGCACCTCTCCCAAGCCACATACCATCATTTGAATATCTGTCATCAGAAGACCAAGATTCTTTTGTGTAAACATATCATCTTAATATCACTACATTTTGAAATGCAAATATTCTGGTTAGGTAATACCTATCAAAAGGTCAACCCAGATGTTTTTGACATTTTATCCTGGTGGGAGACTGGAGGTATTTCTTATGATTGTCTTCGAATGGAGAGGAGGGTCATCTGAAAGCTTAGGTCTGTTGTGGTGAGAAAGACAGGCAGCCATCGCATCCTCAAGGGATACCTGATGATTGGAAACAAACCAGCAGAGCCTCTAAAACCTGGTTTTGTTTGTTTAGGTACCCAAGGGGAACCCTAATTTCCTTGAAGGGCTTGTGCAGTACTTAGAGTGGGGGGTATATTCCTAACAGTTTAAATCTTTATCACGTGACTTCCAGCTGCCATGTATAATAATAGGTATGGTGAATAAAACAGTGAATATAACATGCATAAACGCCTCTATTATTATTTCACCATTTTTACTATTTTAAGAACATTAGCAGCAATTTGTTTGTACTTGAATTAGTTTTATTATTCTGCTGTTTTAAAATTTTGCAAATAATATATATTTTTTTCTTCCTTTGAATATGTTGAGTTCACCGAAACGTGACAAATTAGGAATTCAAGTGTCATGTGAGATCTTGAACATAAATGAGCTTTAACATGGATAGAGGAGGAGAAAAGATAAGTGGCTGGAGAATGAGTGTGGAGAACACATCGTTTAGTGTTTATATCAGAACCTTAAGGTATCCTAAAGACAAGGAGCAGGATCTTCAAGGTTTCTTTCTCCATAAACCAAATGGTGATGTGCATGTGATATAAATAACAAGTTCTTGAACAGAACATGTGAGCATGACTGAAAATTATTTCCTGTCAATGAACACATTATAAGTGATTATTTCATATTAAAAATGTCATCTTTTCTTATCAATTTGATCCTGTATTAGTACTAAACATATGTATAGTATTTTCACTAAAAACAAGAAAACAAACTCCTTGTGGCAAAAATATTACATTCAAATCCCCCTCCACCGAAGCCTCAATGTTGTCAACATTTGTTAAAATTCTATTCTGCCAACATGGATAAATCTTTGCAAGAACATATGTTCTTTGACCCTCAGTGAAGATTGCCAAGCAAATTTTAAGAAACTGTTCATGTCTCTATAAATGCAAACAAACAAGCGGCTACCAAAGTATTGAGACTACATAACTCACCATGGCTCATTTGCACAGAAAATTATAGAACTTGGAGATCCTGGGCACAGAGCAAGTGCACATGAGTGTTAAAGGCACCAAACACTTCGGCCCATAGATCATTTGGCTGCAGTATTACTGCCTACTCCCAGTGTATGCTATTACAACACAATGAGTATAATAATAATATAAAACATATTTATTTGTCATATTCTAAATGTACAAACATTCATTTTAAATAGCTGGCATCTGTTTAATGGTTCAGAAAAATGTATTTATTTAGCCAATTTTATGTTTAAATCATTATTCTTAATCTAACTTCTGTCGCAAATTTTCCATAGAATAAGTAACTGTGTGACTATAAGAATACCAGGAAAAAACTATAACTTCATCTCATCATCTGAAAGAAACAAGTTTGTAATAGTTGTTTCACATGAAGAGTTGTGTTGAGATAAAAATGCAATAACTAATGATTGAGAGACCATATTAATAAAGCACACTGAACATTCCTTGAGTAACTCATTCAACAAAGTTCAACAAAACCTCTTATGTAAATTTGTGATGTGAGTTGCTAAAACTAAAAATGTTCCTAAAAGCCTTTATAGTCTAAGGAGCTATATCTCAATGATTAATGAAGGGTAAACAATTTTCTAAAGATTAAAGAATGATACAGGTTAAGATGTTCTTTTTTTATAGAGTCTGTACAGGCGCAATTATAGAATTCCACATACATGAAATGATAGTAGTAGGTGTTTATCTATCTTAATGAAAATGATAGATTAAGATAGAAGGTCCAAATATTTTATTTCAGGACACTTATATATTTCTAAAATTTCCATTACTTATATTTCCATCACTATTTCCAAACATCTAACCTCCCACACAATGTCAAGAATCTGTGGTTAAGAAGATGTTCTCTTTTGATGTTAAATGACTGCATATCATAAAAGAAATTTGTGCATCCTTCCTGTTTTAAAATCTTACTGTTTGTAATTGTGCATTATGTCCACAACAGCTGACCAGAGGATGTCCCTACTATGACTGGGTTACACAAAGACTATATGTTACATCTTAGTTTCCCTGGTGACTCAGTAGTAATCAATCTGCCCATAATGAAGGAGACCCAGGTTCAATCCCTGGGTTGGGAAGATCCCCTGGAGAAGGAAATGGCAACCCACTCTAGTATTCTTGCCTGGAAAATTCCATGCACAGAGGAGCCTGGTGGGCTACAGCCCATGGGTTGCAAAGAGTCAGACATGACTTAGCAAATAAACAACAACAACAAAAAACATATTACATTTTAGTTCCCACTCTCTCTTTCACACACTCTCTCTAAGGGAAGGCAGTGGCCATATTTTGAGCTGCCCTATGGATAGGTCCATGTAGAAAGGACTGTATAGGAAGCCTCCATCTAATAGCCAGTGAGGAAATGAGGCCCTCAGCCCCACAGCTCATAGCACGAAGTCCTGTGAACAACCATGTGAGTGAGTCCGGGAAGTAGACCCTCTTCCGGCCCAGCCTTCAGCTGAGACTGTAGCCCTGCTGCCATTTTGACTCAGTCTTATGTGAGAACATGATCCAGAGACACTCGACTAAGCTTTGCCCAGATTCCTGCTACATGATATGAAAAATATTTGTTTCTATAAGCTGCTAAACTTTAGGGTAATATATTGTGAGGAAATTGATACCTAATACAAATTGCTTGTAGGATGCTAGCTATCATTTTCCCAATGGTGACATTTATAAAATTGTATAGCTCCTGTCACTTGCCTTCAGTCTCACAGCCTGAGTTCTCAATACCTTAAAGTATATTCAACATGGATGGATTCAGATGAACCAAACCCATTAAAATTTCAAAATAAAATTTATGTTATTTCCATATAAAGACTACAAACTTAAAAAACTGTGTTGATTTCAAATACTAACATTCCAAAAAGTACTGTTTTTGTTTTCCTCAATCTCAAATTTTGAATATTAAATACTTAGCGTAAATCCCAGAGACAATTATATATTCCACCTTTGAAAATTGCCTAATTCCAAACAATTCAATGCATTCACTAGATGCAATTAGGTGTATTATTTTGAAACAGACCTTGTAAATATTTGGTAGATAGAAAGTATTCCCTGTATCCACATTAGCTATGTTTAGACATATGGCTTCCTTATGCTCTAAGAAGTTGTTATACTTGCACTAAAAATAAGAGACTGATAACATTAAATTACCAATAAAGAGAACTGATAATTTTTTAAAAAATTAATTTAACAAAGCATGATTGTTTTTGGTTGATTTTTTAGGTTGCCAACAACAGGGGATGGAAAGAATGGAAAATTGGTCGTAATAATCAAGGTTTAACTTATAACTGTGCAAATAGACTTTCATGATCTGGGTAGATACAAAGATAATACAAATGAAAGGGTAAAATAAATCCACATTTTAAAGGAGAAAGAAAAACAGTGCTTAAAGGAGGCAGACTGAAAATATTCCACATTATTCAGAACCTTGAAGCAAAGTAATTCAGTTGAAGCTGCTGAAAGTAACAGCCCACGGGGAAAGACAAAGGGTGCCTGACTATTCTCGGTGATACCTGGAATGTATGATCAATTCAATTCATTGCCTATTTTGAGTCTTATGGGCATGAATCTTACTTTATAAGCTGAGAGGTAAAATAAATGTCAAACCTTAATTTTTTTTAAATTTAATCTAGTAAACTTCACTTTCAGCTACAGTCTTGCATGCCTGTTGGAAAACTCATCATTAGTAATAGAGTTCTTTTGTCCTCCCTGGGACCTGTGCCATTATTTAGAAACTATTGCCTCAGTGGGACAATTAAGCACGAAATTTGGGGCTGCTCCCACTATCCCTGAAACTTAATGCCCGGTCTACCTGGATGCATTATGCAACCATTCCCTTCTGAGGCCGTGCCACCTCCTTAGGATATGAATGTGAAACAGGGCATGGGTCAGGGATCTCACAAGCCTATCTGATCTCATAACCTTTCAAGAAAAAGAAGATAAAAGTAGAAATGTCCTCTTTCCTGCTATTCTTAGGGGTTTCTAAGTCTCTTATTTTGTGAATAAGGCCCCACAGAAGGAGAAATAAAGAGAAAAAATGTAGGAAGGCAGGTTGAACAAGTTTTACAACCTGTTAAACATGAATACTCTCTAAAGTAACAGAGTATCAGAGGCCTGGCTGCCATGTTCAAATGGAGAGAAAAAGTGGGGAAAATTACATAGAGTAAAGAAAACATAAATTAACATTAAAATATTTACACTATTTACAAGATTGTAATAGGTGTGATTAGTACTAGAAAGATGAAGATGAAATAGATATAATCCTTAGCTTTAATAGACTTAAAATATAGATAGAAAGATTGGATATGTATACAAGGTATTACATTTTAAAAATAGATCTGGAAAATGTTTTGAAAGCATAATACAGGATATCAGAAAAGGAATTATTTAGGGCTTCAAAGAATAAGACTTTTACAAATGGAGTTAGGGTTTAAGGTACTCATAAGTAGCTTAAAAAGAGGGAATAGAGGCTAGGGTAAGGATATAGAAAAGTTTATAGAAAGGATATAGAAAAGGATATAGCACATAAAAATGTGCTATATGAGATGAATATTTACTCAAAAAGAGAACTGGTCCACTGGTATAATTGCCTGAGAATGGGTATCCTAAAAAATATAGTCTGGATAATATCCTGTGAATTAAGAATTTATGATGAAGTCCAAAGTCAAAAATGCAGTGTTGATTGAAAAGATAATGAGACTGGAAGGGAGGGGAGGTCTTCTGGAGGCATATATAGAGCTGGCTACTACTTTCTATTTTATGTAACTTATTACTCAGTTTCTCAAAAGTTTTATTTGGGAAACTATTAATTTCTGAAAGTTCTTTCCAGGTGAAGAAAAGACAAATAATTTGTCTTTTGACTCCAGTGTTACGTTGATCAGATTTTTTTTCTCTGTGAGATCTTAACATCTGTGTACCTCTGGTTGTAAATGGATGAGCCCTGCGAAAGGCCTGTGGTATCTTATAACTCTGTGCCAAAGAGAAAAGCTAATATCCTACCGATGGGTGTACAGCATGGGCAGGAGACAAGGTTCTGATGCTGTGCATGCTTGAGGTCATTGGTAGCTAATATGACATGATTTGCCAAGTGTCCTAGTTCCAAGGAGTCCTGCTGTGGTTTATAACAGTTGCTTGTGTAGTCTACACTGGCAACAGGGAACTACCCTCATGCCCTTCCAACATCCAGCACCCACACCTTGGTATGGGTTCCTTTTTTGTGAAAATCATGTATTTTCACTACTTTCCTGAAAGGCAAAGTACAAATCCAGTTTGTCTCAGAATCTCTTTCAACATGCTACATTTCCCACTGCTATAATCAATCCCAAATCCATACTCCATCATTTTCTTCCTCAACCATCTATCTGAGATCTTTTCCCTTGCTCAGCACTTCTGTTGGTCTCCACTGCTGGTCTGGTGGGAGCAAACCAAACCCTTAATTGTCTTATCTTTGTTAGGTTACATTTTCTACAATTGCACCTTTGTGGTTGTCACTGGGTTTGAAAACCACGACTCAATCCAGTGAACTCCATAGGTTTCAGGTAATACTGCACCCTAATCCCTGTGTATATTTGCATCCCAAACCCCAAATGGTAATCAGTGTCAATTTTCCCAACTAGCCAACTCCTTTCCATGCCTGCTGATCCACAGAGATGAGAAATCAAGGTGGCTAGATGATAATCACATAGTCTACTTTATCAGACTTCTTGCTTCCTTAGCAATGTGACCCCCAACTCCAAACTCAAGAATTAAATCCTCTAATAAGACAAAGCCTAATACACAGGGTAAAGAAACTCAAAATTAGCAGGAGAGTCACTGGCAATGAATGAATGGAAGGGAGCCAATCCTACATTTATCTGTTTGTTTCCAGTTTCGAACTTTCTAGATTTTAGGGACACAGTAACCTATATTGGACTTTTGGTCAAAGCATATACTACTTCCTGGAGAAAGATACATCAATCCCACATGTTGCCAACCCTCAGCTGGTGAGTTAGCTTGACCTTTCATAGACCGTTCCGACATTTTATCTATGTACTGTATCAGGGTGACACAGCATATAATGCTAGCATGATGGTCTTCTTGTCAAGATGGTCAAAGTTAATAAAGAACTGAAGAAGCTTTGATGTACTGGAGGGATAAGAAATTGATAAAGCTCTTCTGTCCTTCCCACATAAAAGCACATTGATTTTGATCCTATTTACTAATGGGTCTTGAAAGAATGCATTCACTAGATTAATAGCTGCATAACAATTGCTAGAGACTACGTGGATCTGTTCCAATAAAAACGCCACATCTGGCAAAACAAATGGAATTAAGTCGGTGATGGTAAAATTTAAGATAAAGCAGAATAATCTACTACAAACCACATTTCTTTCCATGCAAATGGAAAGCCATGCAAATGAATGAAAGTAGAAAAAATAGGACAAGGATTCCTATCTCATTTAAGTATTTGAGTGTCTCTAATTTCTGCCCATTTCACCAGCATAACTTCTAGTGTATTGCCTTGGCTGATGTCACCAAGGTGGTGTTGGAGGGGAGTTTTTAGAAGCTGCCACTTACTTCTTATTACCAAAAAAAAAAAAAAAAAAAAAGCTCTCATACTGCAAATGAGGGAACCTGTGCAAGTATTTCACAATCTCTTTGGAATAATCATCCTAATTTTATTCTCACATATTAGGAATAACCTAAAGGTAGAAAAGTTGATTCTGATCACAAAATTCTGATTTGCAAAAAAGATGGTTCTCCCACTAATAAGCAATGCTTATTAGACACCAGCTGGCTGTCTTAGAATTCAATTCAATGCTAATATTATCTACCTGGAGATGGCATCATATTACACAGGTCAAGGGTTCACTTTCAGGAGACTGCCCCCCACCCCATTTTCAGATCACTAATTGAGGTTGTTACTTGTGCTTCTGATTGACATTTAAAACTCGGCTTCTGTTCACTGGTGCCCAATTAAATCTCGGAGATAGTTTTTGGTGAAGTATAACAGAATAGCTTTATTTCTTTGCTCAGCAAAGGGGGACATGCATGCATGTAAGCTCAGTTGTGTCTGATTCTTTGCTAGCCTATGGAAAATAGCCCACCAGACTCCTCGGTCCACGGGATTTTCCAGGCAAGAATACGAGACTGGGTTGCCATTTCCTTCTCCAGGGGATCATCCTGGCTCAGGAATTGAATCTGCGTCTCTGCTGAGCCATGGGGGGAAAAAAGTGGACTCAAAAATTTTGTGTCTCAACTCTAGAGAATTTGGTGAGGAGTTTTATAGCAATGGTTCAAGCGTGGGATTACTGATAAGGATTAGGCTGTGTTCACATCTTTAATCTGGCCTCAAGTGGCATCCTCCTAGTGAGTTTCTCTGGTTCCTTCAGTCTGGCCTCTCAGATGCTCTCTTGATGAGCTTCTCAAGATTATCATACTGTGATCTTCTCTAGAATGAAGAACACTAACATCTTCCATTTTGGGGGGATTTCAGTTCTGTAAAGAGCACAAAGATACTGTTATATGTGTCCCTTGAGGTGATCCACCCCCTGCCCCAAGACTGAACTATTGTTTTCTCCACTGGTCCTCTCCTCCCTTGTCTCTGCATCCCCTGCCTTCCCTGATTAGCAACTATCTGAAAGTATCTGAATCCAGGAGCCCCACAGGATCCTGCTAAATTTCATGACCAATGCAGGCTCCCACAGTCCCCTCCTTGCTCAGTTGCTCTGTTGTATCTAACTCTTTTTGACTCCATGGACTGTAACCTGCCAGGCTTTTCTGTCCATGGAATTTCTCAGGCAAGAATACTGGAATAGGTTGCCATTTCCTACTCCAACCATCCCCTCCTTGGCTTCCGTTAATTTGCTAGAGCAATTCACAGAATTGAAACTACTTGTATATTCATTAGATTACAGATTTATTAAAATGTTTATTAAAGGATATGCATCAACAGCCAATTGAAGAGATGCATAGAGCAAGATACGGAAGAAAGGCTCAGAGCTTCTGTTCCCATTCACAGCACACCACCCTCCTGGAATCATCAACCCAGATCTCTGAACCCTGTCCTTCTGGATATTATGGAGGTTTCCATACATAGGTATGGTTGATTAAATCACTGCCCACTGAGGCTTGATCTCAGTCTCCAGCCCCTCTCCCCTCCACAGAGGTCAGAAAGTTAAGTGTTAGTCACTCAGTCCTGTCCAATTCTTTGCGACCCCATGGACTGTAGCCTGCCAGGCTTCTCTGATCATTCCCAGGCAAGAATATTGAAATGGGTAGCCATTTCCTTCTCCAGGGAGTCTTCCTGACCTAGGGATTGCATTCGTGGCTCCTGCATTGTAGGCAGATTCTTCACTGTCTGAGCCACCAGGGAAGCCCTTAGGGGTCAGAGGTGGGACTGAAAGTTTCAACTGTTTAATCACAGGATTGGTCCCTCTGGAGATCAACCCCAGTCCTTAGGTGTATTCCAAAAGGCATCTCATTAACATAACAAAGGGCACTTTTATAGGTCTCCTTACTTAGGAAATTCCAAGGGTGTTAGAAGCTGTGTGTCAAAAACCGGATGAAGATAGGACCTTCCAGCCATCCCAGTGACCTAGCCAACATCACATGAAGTAGAAAAACCATTTAATTAATCCACATAATAAGTAATGAGTTGATGTTGTTTTGGACTTCCCTGGTGGCTCAGATGGTAAAGCATCTGCCTACTATGTGGGAGACCTGGGTTCAATCCCTGGGTTGGGAAGATCTCCTGGAGAAGGAAATGGCAACCCACTCCAGTATGCTCGCCTAGAAAGTCCCATGGAAGGAGGAGCCCGGTAGGCTACAGGCGATGGGGTCGCAAAGACTCCGACAACTGAGCGACTTCACTTTCACTTTTCTTTGATGTTGTTTTTAAGCCACGAAGTTTGAAGAATTCTTTGGTACATAGTGATAAAGCAACTGACGCAGAAACAACAAACAACAAGAGGGATGGAGACCAAATATATATTACTTATAAATCACTGTCACAGGTAAACCTGTGAACTAATTGAAATGATTGTAAGATGAACTTGGGTCAAAATTGCATTTATTACCAATTCTTGTGCCTTCACTGTAACTGAAGGAACATAAGGTCATCTCACATCTCCTATCACCAGATGGGTGACAGATCACCCCCTGTAACCAAACAGCTCTCATAATTTTCTCCATTGTAAATTTTTGTTGGTAAATGAATACAGGTCCTTTTAGGAAAAGGACTGGAAGGATGTTTATTTTATATTTTTCAGTGATATTTCAGAATCAATTCTCCAGAGACCAAGATTCTCCTTTAGTTGGTAGACTCAGGGTCTGAAAACAAACTAAGGTTAGCACATGGGTAAGAAACAATGGTTTTTGCTTTGAAGTTAATTGTTTGCTTTCTGTGTATGTGTTTATATATAGATTTTTTCTAATTTTACACAGAGTCAAAGGATGCCATTGTTAGATCAATAAAAAGATTCCCCCCACCCCACCCTACGCTGTATCAAATAAAAAAGCTCTATGTAGAAAATTAAGTCTTACCAAAGGAATTGTCGAAAATGTAGTGGAAATTCCATGCATCTTAAATGAATGTATCGTCGATGAATTTAAAATTCAGGAAAATAATACTTGGATGAGTACTTCATTTTTTGTTCAAATAATTGAAGCATTTTCCCTGTGGGCAAAGATGGAAGACATGGGAATTGAAAAGCTAAATATCAGAACAGAGTTATATTAAGGGGATGTTGACAAAGACCAACACTATTCTGTTTCTTTTGGTTTCTTTGTTTTTATTTTGCCTAAGATGATTTGTATACCACTGTTCCTAAGTAGGGCTGTCCTGGTGGCTCAGGGGTAAAGAATCCACCTGCAATGCTGGGGAAGCAAGAGACTTGAGTTTGATCCCTGGATTGGGAAGATCCCCAGGAGGAGGGCATCACAACCCGCTGCAATATTCTTGCTTGGAAAGTCCTATGGACAGAGGAGCCTGACGGACTACGGTCCAGGGGCTCACAAAGAGCTGGACAAGACTGAAGCGACTGGGCAGGCATGCATGTTCCTAATTAAGAAACAAACTGTTCCAAGAATTCTAACTTAGAAAAACAACTATGACTAAATAGATATTACTGAAATGTTATATATTGAGAATAGTGATTAGAGAAAATGATACTTTGGAAAATACTATATGAAGTTGAGAAATGGTACTTTGGTACCAATGCATGGCAAGCAAAGATGCCTAAGTGATAATGTAGAACTCTGACACACACACAAAAATATTTGCAGGTATTTTGTTCAGGAATAAAGGAGGGAGACCATGAATAATGTCACAATGTGCCTTGCATTTTCTGGCTGAAAGGAACATTGTGTTTTCCCAATCTAATGAAAAATAACATGTACCAAAAAAGTAATGTCTGATATTAAAATGTGTCATGCATTTCATCATTAATTCATAAAATATTTATAAACCCCATGCATACCAGGAGTTTCTTCCACAGTGAGCACAAGAGTACAGTGCCTACTCTTCAAGTTCTCATCCTAATGGTGAAGAAGGCCTGTATACATTTAAGGAATGCAGTATTTAGTGAGATTTTATAGAAATATACAATTGGAACTTTGTAGCACTGTTTTCAGTCCTGCATGTCAGCTCTTCAGAAGAATATTAGCCAATTAGATTTGAAATACATAAAGAGGAAACTTTAAGTTATAAACCATGTCAGAATAAATTGTTGGAATATGTCACCTTCATAAGAACAAAATTTTTTAAAGTATACAGTTTACTTGCAAAGCTCTTAAGGAGAAACTTTCAAATACTTTGCAGAATGAAAAATACAAAGTTGGATACCGTCCTTTATTTAGAAATAGATCGAAGATGTTTTGAGACTGTTTAAAGACCAGTTACTCCAAATTGCTTTCCTAGTCTGTAACCTGTTATCATAAAGTAAATTTTGTTAAGTAGGTTTCCAAAAAAGATAAAGAGTTTTCATGTAAATATTCAAAACTACTTTAAATCATTATTTCTCAAATATTGTTAACTTGTAAACTGGAGACTATCAGAGTTTTTAAGTGGTTATTTCTAAAATATTTCCTCAAAACCATGGTTGTTAATTTAAAAAATATATTTCTTAGATAGTTGAATTTACTCACCAAATTTTGATAAATTCACAAATTGCTATACTGTTATAGTTATACAGTTAACCAGTCTATAAGAACTACATAAGCTCTTATTTGTTTAAAACATTATTTGACGAGATTTCTGGGACTTCCCTGGCCGTCCAGTGGCTACGACTTGGCGCTTTCACTGCTGCAGCCCAGGTTCAATGCCTGGTCAAGGAACTCAATATCCTGCAAGCCGTGTGAGAAATGTGGCCAAAAAACCCACATTTCTTCCTGCAAATATATGCAAGTAAAAATGAACCTGTGACTGTAGCATATTGTTTCAAAACACAATTCAGTACTTCAACAGATTACAAAATATACACATATTTATTTTAAAGACATAAAATATATGTCTTTATTATGTATGTACACATTCATAAAAATACACATTTTTATTAATACATAAGTATTTAATTTGTATGCATGTTTGTACAAATCATACTGTTTCATCATCTGCTTCTACACTTAATAATTTATCATAAAAGATTCCTCTGTTCATGAATATAGAAGAGGTTAGCAAAACTACTAAAAGCATGGATTCCAAATTTAAACTGCCTGGGTACAATCCTGACTCTTAACTCTTCAATAATGCTAAAGAAGCTGAAGTTGAACGGTTCTATGAAGACCTACAAGATCTTCTAGAACTAACACCCAAAAAAAGATGTCCTTTGCATTACAGGGGACTGGAATATAAAAGTAGGAAGTCAAGAAATACCTGGAGTAACAGGCAAATTTGGCCTTGGAGTACAGAATGAAGCAAGGCAAAGGTAAACAGAGTTTCGCCAACAGAACTCACTGGTCATAGCAAACACCCTTTTCCAACAACACAAGAGAACACTCTACATAGAGACATCGCCAGATGGCCAATACTAAAATCAGATTGATTATATTCTTTTCAGCCAAAGAAGGAGAAGCGCTACACAGTCAGCAAAAGCAAGACAAGAAGCTAACTGTGGTTCTTATCATGAACTCCTTATTGCCAAGACCATCCCCAAGAAAAAGAAGTGCAAAAAGGCAAAATGGTTGTCTGAGAAGACCTTACAAAGAGCTATGAAAAGAAGAGAAGTGAAAAGCAAAGGAGAAAAGGAAAGATATACCCATTTGAATGCAGAGTCCCAAAGAATAGCAAGGAGAGATAAGAAAACATTCTTGAGTGATCAGTGCAAAGACATAGAGGAAAACAATAGAATGGGAAAGACTAGAGATCTCTTCAAGAAAATTAGAGATACCAAAGGAACTTTTCATGCAAAGATGGACTCAGTAAAGGACAGAAATGGTACGGACCTAACAGGAGCAGAAGATATTAAGAAGAGGTGGCAAGAATACACAGAAGAGCTATACACAAAAGATCTTCACAACCCAGATAATCATGATGGAGTGATCGCTCACATACAACCAGACATCCTGGAATACAAACTCAAGTGGGCCTTAGGAAGCATCACTACGAACAAAGCTAGTGGAGCTGATGGTATTCCAGTTGAGCTATTTCAAATCCTAAAAGATGATGCTGTGAAAGTGCTGCACTCAATATGCCAGCAAATCTGGAAAACTCAGCCATGGCCACAGGACTGGAAAAGGGCAGTTTTCATTCCAATCCCAAAGAAAGGCAATGCCAAAGAATGCTCAAACAAGTGCACAATTGCACTCAACTCACATGCTAGCAAAGTAATGCTCAAAATTCTCCAAATCATTCTTCAACAGTACATGAACTGTGAATTTCCAAATGTTCAAGCTGGATTTAGAAAAGGCAGAGGAGCCAGAGATCAAATTGGCAACATCTGTTGGATCATTGAAAAAGCAAGAGAGTTCCAGAAAAACATGTCTTTCTGCTTTATTGACTATGCCAAAGCCTTTGACTGTGTGGATCACCACAAACTGGAAAATTCTTCAAGAGATGGGAATACCAGACCACCTGATCTGCCTCTTGAGAAATCTGTATGCAGGCCAGGAAGCAACAGTTAGAACTGGACATGGAACAACAGTGGTTCCAAATCAGGAAAGGAGTACTTCAAGGCTGTATATTGTCACCCTGCTTATTTAACTTATATGCAGAGTACATCATGAGAAACACTGGGCTGGAAGAAGCACAAGCTGGAATCAAGATTGCAGGGAGAAATCTCAATAACCTCAGATATGCAGGTGACACCATACTTATGGCAGAAAGCAAAGAACTAAAGAGCCTCTTGATGAAAGTGAAAGAGAAGAGTGAAAAAGTTGGCTTAAAGCTCAACATTCAGAAAACTAAGATCATTGCATCTGGTCCCATCTCTTCATGGCAAATAGATGGGGAAACAATGGAAACAGTGACAGACCTCATTTTTCGGGGCTCCAAAATCACTGCAGATGGTGACTGCGGCCACGAAATTAAAAGATGCTTACTCCTTGGAACAAAAGTTATGACCAACCTAGACAGCTTAATAGAAAGCAGGGACACTGCTTTGCCAACAAAGGTCCATGTAATCAAAGCTGTGGTTTTTCCAGTGGTCATGTATGGATGTGAAAGTTGGACTATAAAGAGAACTGAGCACCGAAGAATTGATGCTTTTGAACTGTGGTGTTGGAGAAGACTCTTGAGAGTCCCTTGGATAGCAAGGAGTTCCAACCAGTCCATCCTAAAGGAAATCAGTCCTGAATTCTCATTGGATGGACTGATGATGAAGCTGAAACTCCAATACTTTGTCCACCTGATGCGAAGAGTTGACTCATTGGAAAAGACCCTGATGCTGGGATTGATTGAAGGTGGGAGGAGAAGGGGACAACAGAGGATGAGATGGCTGGATGGCATCACTGACTCAATGGACATGAGTTTGAGTAAACTCTGGGAGCTGGTGATGGACAGGGAGGCCTGGCATGCTGCGGTCCATGGGGTCATAAAGAGCCAGACACGACTGAGCAACTGAACTGAACTGAACTCTTCACAAATTATTACCACAGTGTGCATTACTCAGCCTTTCTTCACCTAATGGTCACATTTTGCCATATTTTGAGTATAATTTATTTATTCAGTTTCTAATTCATTGAGATGTATAGAATAGTCTATCTTTGGTATTGTAATTTATTAACTTCCTGATAAATAACCCTATGCCCATATGTGCTTAAGACAATTCTCATAAAAAATGCCAAGAAGCCTTTTTATAGGTAAAGTAATACGCAGATAAATATGTTTTCTTCTGCAAGTAACAGAAAACCCGACTATATTGGATTTTAACCAAAGTTTACTATCCTCAATTAAGAAAAGGTACTATATCTCAGGAATATTAGAGCTGAAATCTCAGTAATTCTAATAAACTTTCATGATGGACACATAGTAGCTCTTCTGATTCTTTTTTCAGGCTATGTTTAAATGCAGAATAAACAAGAAAGTCAGTGTCAAATAAAGCAAACAAAGCAATAATGTTCTTAGGAATTTTCCTAAATTATTTCTCTTACTTCTTATTGACCAAGACCAGGTCATATGGCAGTGCTTTTATGCAGGACATTGCAGGAAACAGAGTAGGCTCTCCTGAAGAAGAGAAAGGGCTTCACATGCACAGCTCACATGACTACTGATGTTTAATTATTGTTTCTTATGAAAATATTAATAAAACTACTTACAGTCCTTCCAACTGATGTACAATTCCAACCCCAGGATATTCTTCTTTTATAAAAAATATAATTAAATTTTAGGACTGATTTGTTGATGTGATATCTTTTTGGTATGTCAGGTTGGCTAAACTGAGCTAGGGTCCATAGAATACCCTTTCTGCCATAATAATCCCCATTAGGTTGGCTTGGCAGGGATATTCTTTTTGAAAGGTTGAAGAGCAAAAGGGAAAGCAGTCATCTTATAGTATCCACATCCCCCTCCTAATTATTTAACATACAGAGTGTATTAATCTAGGTGTCACCAAGAAGTGAATTTGAAGATGTGATTAGAGTCCTTAGTCAGTGACTTTAAATTACTCTAAAGAAGATTGTGCTGGAGGAAGCTGACCTATCCAGTAAGAAGTTCAGTTACAGAGGGGTGGGCCTTTACTGAGGGCAAGACTCCACATGCCACTAGATTTTCAATTGCTCTTCCTCACCTTCCTTATCTTTCTGTCTGACTGCTGTCTAATGACCACAGGTTTCAGATCAGGCATGTAGGGATCATGCCTGTTCTAGGTCTTCCCTTCTTGACAATCCTAAGTTGCTTAGTCAACCCCTACAGTTATACAGAGTGATTCCTTATAATAAATTCAAATGCAAATATAAACAAAATCAAATGCAAATACAAACACATACATGTATGTATATATACATACACATACATGTGTATCCCTAATGATTGGGCCTCCCCTTGTGGCTCAGGTGGTAAAGAATCTGCCTATAATGCGGTAAACCTGAGCTTGATCCCTGGGTTAGGAAGATCCCCTAGAGAAGAAAAAGGCAATCGACTCCAGTATTCTTGCCTAGGAAACCCCATGGACAAAGGAGCCTGGTAGGCTACAGTCCATGGGGTCGCAGAGTCTGACACGACTGAGTGACTAACACTAACAATTCCATGATTCTGCTTCTCAGATTGAACCCTGATTAAAACACTAGATATAATAATCATGAAGCCATCAGAGAGTGCCTGTAACATGGTGGAAGAAGAAGAGGAAGAGTAGGAGGGGATGAAGGAAGAGTGAATATAGAGACCCAGGGCAGCATTGTGTGCCATCATTAATTCAGCCTGCTGGGGAAATACTTTCATTTAAGTTTTGATCAAAAACTACAGCCAATATGAAAGTAATTCTGTGACTGACAAATACCTAGTGAAAACCCTTTGGGTGATTCATTGAAAGGAAGCAACCTTCAAATATCATTATTCAAGATTTGTATGTGAATTTTAAACATACTGTGTCCCTGACTTCCTTCCCCTGAGCAGAAATAAGTAGAATAATTTTGGAGAATGTACTGCAAATTGTAATATAATAAGATGACCTGAGGGAAAATAATATGTATCATATATAGGAAAAAAAAAAGAACTCTAGACTGGATAAGTACACAGATCAAGATAAGGATCCTTTAAAGGCTTGTTTGTATAGAAAAGATGAAAACACTTCAGAGGTCCCTCTGTATATGATTTGCATTCAATAAAATGATTATCTTTATCATAGACTGCCTACAATTCCCATTTCATAGGACATTGTCATGCCAAAATAGTCCTTTGTTTTCAATCATAAATTTCTTAGAGATCCCCCAAATTGTTCTAGGCAAGGCACACACATGAATATTGCAGAACTTACCCATTCTAATGGGTAAGCCAGAATAATATTAACTTTCATAGGTTTTTTAAAGATAATTTTATGTATTGATTGATTTATCTGGGCCATTGTGGCTTTGCACAGGCCTTCTATAGTTGTGGTGAGTGGGAGCTAGTCTTCATTGCAGAGCTCAGCCTTCTCATTGTAGTGACTTCTTTTACTGTGGACCACAGACAGGCTCTAGGGCCCGAGGCCTTCAGTAGTTGCCTCGTGAGGGCTCAGTAGTTGTGGTGCACAGACTTAGCTGTTCTGCAGCATGTGGAATCTTCCTGGACCAGGGATCAAACTCATGTCCGCGGCACTGGCAGGCAGATTCTTATCCGCTCTACCATAAGGGAAGTCCAATATTAACTTTCTTAGAATGTTTCTTTAAGAGAATAATTTATTTCTGGGAATGAAACACATGAAATTTATGTATATAGAATATAACATAAGAGTCTAAAAATACTAAGCATAACAAAGTACTGCCACATATAGAGATGGGTTTATTTTTATTTTTATCTTTTCTAACATGCTTGTATGTATAGGTGGGGGGCTTCTCCATGACTTAACAATAAAAAGTCCTCTTACAATGCTGGAAATGCAGGAGACACGGGTTTGATCCTTGGGTTGGGAAGATTCCCCCAAAGGAGGAAATGGCAACCCCCTCCAATATTCTTGCCTGGGAAATCCCATGGACAGAGGAGGCTGGTGGGCTACAGTCCGTTGGGTTGCAAAGAGACATGACTGAGCACCTCAGCACATGTACATACATGGGTACTGAGAAGCAACAGAATATACTAGTTTTTAAAATCTAAAATTTTAAAGTAAATAGGCTAAATCCTACTTCTAGCTGTGATATGCTACCTATGTAAACGTTGGAAAATTAACTTTCTAATTCTTCATGTCCTTATCTGAAAACAAAGTACAGATAATTAGTTCCAAATGTGTAGGACTGCTTTGTACAGTGCCAACAGGATAGTAATAATGAACCTAATGTTAAGTACATACTGTTATCTTAAATTGTGAATATGTGCTTTCTTTTCTTTTGTCATCCTATTTTCTACTTCCTTTCATGTTTCCTTTTAGTTACATTGACACATAATCAGGAAGATTAGCTTAAATTTGTAAGTGTGTGTGTGTGTGTGTGTGTGTGTGTGTGTGTGTGTGTGATTGTATGTGTACCAATAGAGTGCATAGCATACTCCAAAATAAAGCAATGGGAACTTTAATCCTGGGCATATTTTGTAATGGGATAAAGACTGGCAAATCTCAGGTGAAATCTGGGAAGAGAAGCTAGAGGCATCTGAGCAGTCAACTAACATCGTTTCAGGAAAATATAGCAGCAAAGTACCACAGATATGGAGAGAGAGAGAGCTAAGTGAATTCCCAAATCAGCTTGGCTTCAGCTGTCTTCTTGTCAGGCAGAAATCTCACAGCCTGTTATTATTATTGCTTTTTTATACATACCCTCACTACCATGTTTTTCTTTCCTTCCACCTTATTCACAAAATTCGAACTTTGACAAACTCTAACATTCACAGTCTCTTTTCCTGAAATTTGCTGGAGGAGTAAACATAAACATAAATATGCCTGCTGGTTTCATTTACATATTTGCAGTCTCAAATTGACATCAAGTACTTCACAACTCTCAGTACTTTTTTCAGTCCTACTTTCTTTCATACTCTCCCAGATACTATCTCCTGACTATTTTCCCCTCCATTTTAGAAAGACTCCCATATTCCTGCTCTTCCTTCTCCCAGGTCTGATGACAGTACTGTGTGATTCAGTTTGAGGATGGAAGCCTGCATACTGGGGCATCTCCTCCCTTGCCACCACCAAACTAAAAACTTACATACCCTTTCCCCCATTTTCTTCTACCCTCCCTTACACTGGACAAAGTTTCACAACTCCTGTCTCATATCCAAGGCTTATTTCTCTATTTGTACCCTAAAATCTTAGTGCTTCTCACACTAGGTCCATGAGAATCACTTTGAGAACTCATTATCAGTGTATATTCTTGGGTTATATCACCAGAGATTCTGATAATCAGACCTTTCCCCATTCCAAGGTGGCATATGCACACACACACATACACACGTGCGTGAGCATACACATGCCTACTTATAAATGTTTATACCCATACATATAGTCACATATATACCTGTTCCCTCCTATGCACTTATATAGTACAAATATATACACATATTACACATACTGTGTATAATATAATATGGATATTCATATATATTGTTTGGACAGAATTGTGCCCCACCAAAAAATTCATATGTTGAAGTCCTAACTTCCAGTACCTAGGAAGATAGGGCTGTTTTCAAAGATAGGAACTTTAAATAGGCAATTAACATAAAATAAGGTCATATAGATAGTCCCTAAATACAATATCACTGATGTCCTTATAAGAAGAGATTAGGACACAGACATGAGCAGAGGAAAGATAATGTGAAGACCCAGGAAAAAGATGGACTTCTGCAAGTCAAGCAGAGAGGCCTCTGAATAAAATTAACCCTGCTAACATCTTGATCTTGGATTTTTAGCTTCCAGAATTGTGAGAGAATAGAATTCTGTTTAAGCCACCAGTTACTTGTGTTTGTTACAGTCGCCCTAGCAAACTTACACGCATAGGTATACCAACTGCCCTCTCCGATTCATACACATAGAGATATGCATACATACGCCTCTGCAGAAAGTCATTAAGCTCCAGCAGTATTAATTTTATTTCAGATTTTTTAAAAACTTTGAATGTGTCAAACTCATACCTATGGTAGGAAGTTTGGACATACTTGCCCTCATGGATGGAATGCCTCTTTCCCACTCTTCTCTTGGATTATTTCTTCTCACCTTTCAAATCTCATCTGTGTTGTCACTTCTTCGAAAGCCTCAGTAGTAAAAGTGGTCATCCTCCTTCTATATTGTTATTTGTCTCTGCCCTTTGTTTTACTTAAAACACTTGTGACAAATCAAAATCTTATCATTTGTCCTTGTAATTTTATTCTCCTGATTAGATCATGAAAGAAATTGGATCCATGATGGTAGAATCAATTGTTTTCCATTAAAAGTTCATATTCCTAGTATTAGCGTGATGATTGGTACATAAGAGATATTCGTATTTGTTGAATATACTAATACAAAACATCTCTAGCTGAGTTCTCTTCGGGGTAGTGAGTCTTTGTGTGTGTGTGTGTGTGTGTGTTTTGTGATGTATGTGTCTGTGTTTTCCCTTTTAGGAGAAGGTAGGAATGAAAGTTGGGGATAAATAAGTTGCCTCAATAACTGTCTTTCTTTCTGTTGATATTTCCCAGAACCGTTTTAATTCCAGGTGCAGTTATGGAATAATGACTCAGTTCTCTACACTCTTTAGCATTCTACATAATTCAAAAGCAACCGTTATATGTGTTAAGATAATGTAAGCATGAGGTAATAGATAGGACTTGTGACAAAGTGGCTATGGAGAGCTTAGGAGAGGAAAGGCAGATATTACTCAAACATTTCAAAACTGTGTGACAGGAATAATGTTAGCACCAGCAGGGAAAGGAATTCAGGAGAACTCTCGGGGAAAATAAATAATATAAGAAATTTCAATTTTATATATTTCACTTTAAACATTGTGTTGAAATATCAGATTGAATGGTCCAGCTGGTTGTGCAAAATGTAGGTCTGGAACTTGGAAAAGATTCAGTGCTGGATATATGAACATGCTAATGTCTTGGTGCTATCATTCTAGCCATGGAAGGAAATAATATTATTTTTATCAGCTGGAGAAAGGTTGTGGCTAAATATTAAAAGCCTTAAGCAGCCTTTCAGTGAGTATTTTAGTATGGATCTAAGTTGGGACACTCCTCCTGGAAAGATATGGAGTTTTCTGGTTTTTATCATTAAATTCAGTTACAATGAGTTTTAGTCATTAGCTTTCATTGATTAGCAGACATATTTATGCTTTAGTGACTGATGTATACTTGATGTCTTTGGTGTTATTATACAAGTGTCCAATGTAGAGAGTCAAGGGAAGAGGTTATTACCTTCTGATCAAGCCTTCATTTCCTCATGAAAAAAATGAATTATACAGAAGTCAGTTACAGTCTCTGTAATGGGATTGGTTTCATAAGCAATGAGGTGATTATATTCCAATTACCAAGTACCATTTGCAATTGATAATGACTTGAGAGCAGAGTCCAAATGATAATTCCTATAAATGAGACCATGTTAATTTTCCCTTCAATAATTGATATAATGATTGTAAATAATTATGATAATAAATTAGGTCATTTATATATCCAGTATCAGTGAGTGATCAGCCTAAAATTTTAAATATGCCATATTGTCTGTAACTCATTTTCTTTCTTAGCCTCACATAGACACAAGTAAGAATTATTGTAAGATATCCATTGTTGACTGGATTTTGAATTTGAAGCCTATAAGGAAGGACGAAGATCAGAATTCAACATGCTATGATTTAAATTCTCTGTTTCTAGCAATTGATTTGTTACAAGACATCCTGCCATGTCTACAAAGACATCCTCTGATTTTCAACAGCAATACCCTAGGAAGGACTGACATCTGAGAATTATATAACAAGGCTATTGAAATATAACCACAAAATATGTGGAGATCTTTATGAAAGCATATAACTTTTCATACACTACACGAAACTTCTTCCAAATTAAGCTAATTTTTAAGTTGTATTTTCATATTTAGTTTTTAAAAATGTCATTATCTGGGCACTGACTATCTCTTAATTTAACATCAAAAACAGCATATCAAGTCTGAAAATTTCTGATCTGTATAAGCAGAAAGTTATATTACCAAAGTATTCCCAAAGATATTTGAGTTTTTAAAAACAGATTATCAATTTTACAGTTTCTCCCTGTGATTAAATTTGTAGGTTCTCTCCCTAAAACAGACATTTCAGTTCATTGCTTCCAGCTCTTTGGCAGAAACAAAAAAGTGAATAGCTAACACCTGGTTACTAGCTACCAGCCAACCTTGCAGTTTCTGCCTCTGTGGAAATGAAGTTTGAATCTTAGAAATCAAAGTAAAATGAAAGTTTTAAAGCTTTAGTCTGTTTCCTCAAACACAAGGGCTGTATCCACAGAAAGAGAATTAAGGGGTAAAAAAAAAAAAAAAATCAGAGCATCTATTGTAAAATTCAGCTTTAATATTTTAACTCTGAAAGTAGAAATAGAAATATTACCAAATAGTTATAACTGAAATTGACAGTTCTCATTATCCATTGTTACTTTAGTCTATTGACATTTTAAGATAAAATTAAGGAGGAGTCAGTGTTTTAACTGATATATAATAAATGTATTTAACATGGCATTCTTATAAATATTTCAGAACAGAGGGTGATTGATACTTCATTCCAGGTCTTTATGGAAGAAACTATTCTGGGAAAGGGAATTCTAATATTTTAACTTTTTAAAATAAACTTTATTTTTAAGAGCAATTTTAGGTTCATAGCAAAATTGAGAACAAAGTATGGAGATTTCTCATAACCCCCTAACCTCTTTAACATGCATAGCTTTCCCTGTTATCAACATCCTCCTTCAGAGTGGTACATTTGCTGAAACTGATAAACCTACAAGAGTACATCATCATCACTCAAATTCCACACTTTGCATTAGGGTTCATTCTTGGTGTTGTGTGTTCTGTGGTTTGTGGACAAATTTTTAGTCACATGTCTGCACCATGTAGAGTAATTTCACAGCTCTAATAATCCTCTGTGCTCTGTCTATTCAACCTCTTTTCCTCTAACTCCTGAAAACCACTGATGTTTTTATTGTCTCCACAATTTTACTATTTCCAACTTGTCACATGGTTGGAATTGAACAGTTTGTAGCCTTTTCAGCTGGGCTTCTTTCACTTAGTAATACGCATGTAAGGTTCTTCTATGTCTTTCATGGCTTGATAGCTTCTTTCTTTCTAGTGCTGAATAATATCCCATTTTCTGGATTTTCCACAGATTATGTATCCATTCACTTACTGAAGGACATGTTAGTTGCTCCCAAGTTTTGCAAATTATAAAGCTGTTACTAGTATTGATATGCAGGTTTCTGTGTAGACATAAATTCTCAGCTGATTTGGGTAAATATCAAGAAATATGATTACTGGATTATATAGTAAAACTCTGCCAAAATGTCTTCCAAAGTGGCTACTCTATTTTGCATTCATTCCAGCAATGAGTGAGAGTTCTTATTGCTCCACATCCTCACTAGCATTTGGTGTGATTAGTGTTCTGGCTTTCGGCTATTAAATGTTTCACTGTATCTTCCCGCATTTTTTCATTGTTATTTTGATTTGCTTTTCCCTAAGGATATATGATGTGAAAAACAACTTTCTTTCCACATGCTTATTTGCCCTTTGTATATCTTCTCTGATAAGGTGTTTATTAAGATCTTTAGTTTAGATTTACAATAACACTCTGAATTCACATAAATTCATTTTTGCATTTGGTGTAAAATGTTATATACATGAAGTAGGTTAATAATGTGAGGGCTTATAGAATTTTATAGTTTGTCAGGAATTGACTTGTAAGCTTTTCCTTTTTCCAGAAACAGCAAAGAGGCTGTTACTTTAATGCAGTAAGTGAGAGCAAAATAACAGAAAATGAGAAGAGACAGTGAGGGAAAACGGACTTTTGGAGGATTTTGACTGAGTATCCTCACTCGTATCTAAATGAAATTAGCAGTGGATTTTGAACAGAGAAGATAATCTTCCTAATGAAAATCAATAGACCCTCTCTGAACTTCTTCCAATTCACACAAGCCCTCAACAGACCAATGTGAAAACAAATGCCCAGGTGGCATGTAGGTCACCCAAGGAATCCTCTTACAATCTGAAGGAGGGAAAGGGCAACATATATTAGTCTTACCCTAAATGCAGATGTAAATACTTTAATTTAGTATACACAAGGTTAATACTTTTTTTTTTTTTTATTCCCCACTTGATCTTTAGTTAGTCCATCTGATTCTCTAAATAACCTCCCTAACCTTCCAGAAAATCCTGTTTTATTATTTTGGCTGATCTGCCTCTCAATCCTCTTTATTGATTCCTTGCATTTATGTAAAGCACTCACCAAAGTAACCTGCTTTTGTGGGCTTAAATATGCATATTTTATGAAGCCTTTAATAGGAAACTCTTCCCTACTGTTCATTCACCCAACACACAGGCACATCCTTTGGAATGTTTTTGAAAGATATGCACCTCTTTGAGAAGAATCTGTCCCTCAGCTGAACAGCTTCCATGGTGGCTCAATAGTAAAGAATCCGCTTGCAATGCAGGAGACCTGGGTTCGATCCCTGGATTTGGAAGATCCCCTGGAAAAGGGAATGGCTCCCCACTCCAGTATTCTGGCCTGGAGATTTCCATGGACTGTACAATCCATGTGGTCACAAAGAGTCAGACACGACTGAGCAACTTTAACTTTCACTTTCATTTTATTATGGGAAGTTACATAAATATAGGAAAGATCAAGGCATTTTTCAATGAAAACCCATATGACAACTATCAAGAATCTAATGTTATCATATCACTCTAAATGCTTTATTGCATATCTGTCTATCCATCCCTCTATCCATAGATTAATCCATTTTGTTTATCCATTCTTCTATGATTGATACTTGAGATGTTTCTAATTTTTTCAGTTTTTAAAATTTGCTTTGAGTGTTTTTTACAGTCTTTTTATGAAGCTCTCTTTATTTTCCATGGGTAAATACCCAGGAGTAGTTTCTGGAATGTAGAATATGCATATGACTAGTTTTCAAAGAAATTGAAATTTCTCCCAAAAAGAATGTAATCTTTTAGATTCTCATGAAATTCTTTGCCTTATTCCAGAAAGAGCAGAGAGTCCCAGTTACTCCCTAATCTCACCAGCATCTTGTGCTCTCAGTATTTTAATTTTATTCTGGTGTGTATGTGCTAGAATTTCATCGTGGCTTTTATTTGCCTTTCCCTGATAACTAAAGATATTCAAAATTTTACATGTTCTTCTTGACCTTTTGTGTATCTTCTTTGTGAAGTCTGTGTTTTAATCATCAGTTCTTTTTTATTGGTACTTGTCTTTTTATCAGTGAGTTGTGGGTATCCAGTTCTTTGTCAAATGTATGTATTATGAATGTTTTCTGCTAGTTTATGGCTAGACCTTTTTTTTCTTTAATTGGGTATTATTATGAGCATATGTTTTAATTTTAATGAAGCCTAATTCCTCTGTTCTTTTCTTTCTTGATTACTGCTTTCTATAACCAACTTAAGAATCCTCTACATAGTGCCATGATGATGTTCTCTATTTTCCTTTGAAGATTGATGATATTAACTTTTGTATTTTTGTCTATGCTACTTCTTGAATTAAATTTGGTGTAGAATGTGAGACATGGGGTGTTTCTCTTTCCAAATAGATATTGAGATATTTCAACCACTAGTTGAAAAGAATCCTTTCCTCATTGGCTTGCTTTGGTTAATTTGTTAAGTATCATATGACTATATACACATGAGTTTGTTTCCCAGCTCTATATTTACTCCATGACATTTGTCAATTATTATGCCAGTCTCTCCTACACTCTTGACATTTGTAGCTTCTAGTAAATCCAGTCATCAGGTAGTATAATTCCTCCAACATTGTGAGAATTTTTGTGAAAGTGATATTCTCCTCTTGCCACTCTTAAATATGATTATATCGGTATTGGTCCATTATTTAGTTTCTCAAGTTTATTTACCTACTTATTAAACAGTGGAACATCTTTTTTCTTAGCATCTTTGTTATCCTCCAAATTTATGAATGCTCTTTGTTTATTGTACTCAGATTTGATGATTTCAATACTGAAGTGTGGTGTCTACAGAGGACTCCATTCATACAACTATAGTACCTTTAGTTTGTAGAACCTGCAGTGTTGGATAACTTAAATAAAATTATTTATATAAATTAAATTAAAAATAGGAGGAGGATGCACTGTAATCGCTGGAGCACTAGTAAATTTTCGGTTCAGTTCAGTCGCTCGGTCGTGTCTGATTCTTTGCCACCCCATGTCCTGCAGCAACACCAGGCCTGCCTGTCCACCACCAACGCCTGGTGCTCACTCAGACTCGCGTCCACTGAGTCAGTGATCCCATCCAACCATCGCATCCGCAGAAGAAGTTGGCCCCTTCTTCTCTCACCTTCAACCTTTCCCAGAATCAGGGTCTTGTCAACTGAGTCAGTTCTTTGCATCAGGTAGACAAAGTATTGGAGTTTCAGCTTCAGCATCAGTCCTTCCAACGAGTATTCAAGACTGATTTCTTTTAGGACGGACTGGTTGAATCTCCTTGCAGTCTAAGGGTCTCTCAAGAGTCTTATCCAACATCACAGTTCAAAAGCATCAATTCTTCAGCACTCAGCTTTCTTTATAGTCCAGTTCTCATATCCATACAGGACTACTGGAAAAACCACAGCCTTGATTGAACAGACCTTTATTGGCAAAATAATGTCTCTGCTTTTTAATATGCCATCTAGGTTGGCCATAACTTTTCTTCCAAGGAGTAAGTGTCTTTTAATTTCATGCTGCAGTCACCATTTGCAGTGATTTTGGAGCCCAAAAAATAAACTCTGACACTGTTTCCACTGTTTCCCCATCTATTTGCCATGAAGTGATGGGACCAGATGCAATGATCTTAGTTTTCTGAATGTTGAGCTTTAAGCCAATTTTTTCACTCTCCTCTTTCACTTTCATCAAGAGGCTCTTTAGTTCTTCTTCACTTTCTCCCGTAAGGGTGGTGTCATCTGCATACCTGAGGTTATTGACATTTCTCCCGGCAATCTTCATTCTAGCTTGTGCTCCATCCAACCCAGCGTTTCTCATGATGTACTCTGCATATAAGTTAAATAAGCAGGGTGACGATATACAACCTTGATGTATGCCTTTCCTGATTTTGGAACCAGTCTGTTGTTCCATGTCCAGTTCTAACTGTTGCTTCCTGACCTGCATGCAGGTTTCTCAAGAGGCAGGTCAGGTGGTCTGATGTTCCCATCTCTTTCAGAATTTTCCACATTTTGTTGTGATCCACACAGTCAAAGGCCTTGGCATATTTAATAAAGCAGCGATAGATGTTTTTCTGGAACTCTGTTGCTTTTTTGATGATCCAGTGGATGTTGGCAATTTGATCTCTGGTTCCTCTGCCTTTTCTAAAACCAGCTTGAACATCTGGAATTTCACTGTTCACGGACTGTTGAAGCCTGCCTTGGAGAGTTTTTAGCATTACTTTACTAGCATGTGAGTTGAGTGCAATTGTGCAATAGTTTGAGCATTCTTTGGGATTGCCTTTCTTAGGGATTGGAATGAAAACTGACCTTTTCCAGTCCTGTGGCCACTGCTGAGTTTTCCAAATTTGCTGGCATATTGAGTGCAGCACTTTCACAGCATCATCTTTTTGGATTGGAAATAGCTCAACTGGAATTCCATCACCTCCATTAGCTTTGTTTGTAATGATGCTTCCTAAGGCCCACTTGACTTTGCATTCCAGAAAGTCTGGCTCTATGTGAGTGATCATTCCATCATGATTATCTGGGTTGTGAAGATCTTTTTTGTATAGTTCTTCTGTTTATTCTTGCTGCCTCTTAATATCTTCTGCTCCTGTTAGGTCCATACCATTTCTGTCCTTTATTGAGCACATCTTTGCATGAAATATTCCCTTGGTATCTCCAGTTTTCTTGAAGAGATCACTAGTCTTTCTCATTTTATTGTTTTCTTCTATTTCTTTGCGCTAATCACTGAGGAAGGCTTTCGTATCTCTCCTTGCTATTCTTTGGAACTTGCATTCAAATGGATATATCTTTCTTTTTCTCCTTTGTCTTTAGCTTCTCCTCTTCTCACAGCTAATGTGTAAGGCCTCCTCAGAGAGCCATTTCACTTTTTTCATTTATGTTTCTTGGGGATGATCCTGCTCCCTGTCTCTTGTACAATGTCACGAACTTCCATCCATAGTTCATCAGGCACTCTGTCTATCAGATCTAATCCCTTGAATCTATTTGTCACTTGTACTGTATAATCATAAGGGATTTGATTTAGTCATACCTGAATGGTCTAATGGTTTCCATACTTTCTTCAATTTAAGTATGAATTTGGCAATAAGAAGTTCATGATCTAAGCCACAGTCAACTCCTGGTCTTGTTTTTGCTGACTGTATTGAGCTTCTCCATTTGTGGCTGCAAAGAATATAATCAGTCTGATTTTGTTATTGACCATCTGGTGATGTCCATGTTTAGAGCCTTCTCTTGTGTTTTTGGAAGAGGGTGTTTTCTATGACCAGTGTGTTCTCTTGGCAAAACTCTATTAACCTTTGCCCTGTTTCATTCTGTACTCCAAGGCCAAATTTGCCTGTTAGTCCAGGTGTTTCTTGACTTCCTGCTTTTGCCTTCCTGTCCCCTATGATGAAAGGAAATTTTGGGGGGGGGGGGGGGTGTTAGTTCTAGATGGTCTTGTAGGTCTTCATAGAACCATTCAACCTCAGCTTCTTCAGCGTTACTAATCAGGGCATAGACTTGGATTACAGAGATATGGAATGGTTTGCCTTGGAAACGAACAGAGATCATTCTATCGTTTTTGAGATACTGCATTTTGGAATCTTTTGTTGATTATGATGGCTACTCAATTTCTTCTAAGGGACTCTTAACCACAGTAGTAGATTTAATGATCATCTGTGTTAAATTCACCCATTCCAGTTCATTGTAGTTCGCTGATTCCTAAAATGTCAACATTCCCTCTTTCCATCTCCTATTTGACCACTTCCAATTTGCCTTGATTCATAGACCTAACCTTCCAGGTTCCTATGCAATATTGCTCTTTACAGCCTCAGACCTTGCTTCTATCACCAGTCACATCCACAACTGGGTGTTGTTTTTTTGCTTTGGCTCCATGTCTTCATTCTTTCTGAAGTTATTTCTCCACCGATCTCCCGTAGCGTATTTGGCACCTACTGACCTGGGGAGTTCATGTTTCAGTTGCCTATGTTTCTGCCTTTCATATGGTTCATGGGGTTCTCAAGGCAAGAATACTGAAGTGGTTTGCCATTCCCTTCTCCAGTGGGCCACATTTTGTCAGAACTCTCCACCATGACCTGTCCATCTTGGGTTGCCCTATATGGCATGGCTCATAGTTTCATTGAGTTAGACAAGGCCATGGTCCATGTGATTAGATTGGTTAGTTTTCTGTGATTGTGGTTTTCATCCTGTCTGCCCTCTGATGGAGAAGAATTAGAGGCTTTGGAAGCTTCCTGATGGAAGAGACTGACTGAGGGGGAAACTAGGTCTTGTTCTGATGGGCGGGGCCATGCTCAGTAAATATTTAATCCCATTTTCTGTTGATGGGTGAAGCTGTGTTCCCTCCCTGTCATTTACCTGGGGCCAAACTGTGATGGAGGTAATGAAGATACGGGGACCTCCTTCAAAAGATCCCATGCATGTACTGTTACTCCCGCAACCCTGCAGCAGGCCACCACTGACCCACGCCTCCACTGGAGACTCCTGGACACTTCCAGGCAAGTTTGGGTCAGTCTCTTATGGGGTCATTGCTCCTTTTCCTGGGTCCTGGTGCACACAAGTTTCTGTGTGTCCTCCAAGAGTCTCTTTCCCAGTGCTGTGTGAGTTCTGGCAGCTCTGTGGTGGGGTTAATGGGTGACCTCCTCCATGAGGGCTTCCGCCATACCCAGGTCTGCTGCACCCGGAGCTCTTGTTCCTGTGCACGCATACTTGCCGATGCATACCTCAACAGGGGATGCTCAAACACAGCTCTGTCTCAGTCTCTGTGGGGTCCCTGGGTCCTGGTGCACACAAGGTTTTGTCTGAGCCCCCTGAGCATCTCTGACGGGAATGGGGTTGGATTCTAAACACAAATTCACCCCCGTACCATCTTGCTGGGGCTTCTCCTTTGTCCTCAGGTGTGGGGTATCTTCTCACAGCTGCTCCAGCGCCTACCGTCTTGCTGGGGTTTCCCTGACCTTGGACGTGGGGTATCTCTATACGGCCACTCCAGCGCCATACGCAGCCGCCACTCCACACACAGCAAATTTTAGATTCTTAGAAATCTATTACTTTTTTTCCCCATCTACTGAATAGAGTCCCCTTATTTATTTATTTTTTATTGAATGAAGAATCCTTTAAATTCTATAGTGATTTACAAATTTCAAAAGTTTCACAGACATGATTTCATATAATTTCTTAACAACTTTTTTACCCCTACCCCTGTATTGCCCCTCGCCCTTCCCCCTCGGCCACCCAGTGGTAAACACTAGTTTGTTCTCTATATCTGTGAATCTGTTTCTCTTTTGTTATATTCACTAGTTTGCTGTATTTTTTAAATTCCACATATAAGTGATATAATACAGTATTTGCCTTTCTCTGTCTGACTTATTTTACTTAGCTTAATGCCTTCCAAGTCCTTCTATGTTTCTGCCAATGGCAAAAATCCCCTTCTTTTTTTATGTCTGAGTATTATTGCATTATATTACATACTATATCTTCTTTGTTCATTCATTCATTGGTAGACGCTTAAGTTGCTTCCTTATCTTGGCAATTTTAAATAACGTTATTATGAACATTGGAGCACATGTATCTTTGTGAATTAGGTTTTTGTTTGTTTGTTTGTTTGTTTGTTTTGGATATATACCCAACAGTGGAATTGCTGGGTCATATGGTAGTTGTAATTTTAGTTTTTCTTCTTTTTTTGAGAAACCTCCATACTGTTTCCACTCCAATTTAAATTTCTTGCACCAGTTTATATTCCCACCAGCAGTGTAATAGTGTCCCCTTTTTCTACATACTTGCAACATCTGTTATTTGTGGGTTTTTTTTTTTTTTTATGATCACCATTCTGTCAGGTGTGATAATATCTCATTGTGGTTTTGACTTGCATTTCCCTGATAATTAGTGATGTCGAGTATTTTCTCGTGTGCCTGTTGGCCGTCTGCATTTCCTCTTTGGAAAAATGAGCTCTGCCCATTTTTAAATGGGTTGTTTGATTTTTTTGATATTGAGCTATATGAGCTGTTAATATATGAATATTAACCCCTTTTTGGTCATATAATTTGCAAATATCTTTTTTTTTTTTTTTCATCCATGGTTTCCTTTGCTATGCAAAATCTTTTGAAATAAACTAGGTTCCATTTATTTATTCTTGCTTTTGTTTCCATTACTCTAGGAGACAGGTCTGAAAAATATTGCTGAGATTTATGTCAAAGAATTCTGTCTATATTTTCCTCTAGGAGTTTTATAGTATCCAGTCTTACATTTAGATCTTTAATCCATTTTGAGTTTATTTCTATATAGTGTTACAGAATGTTCTAATTTCATTCTTTCATATGTAACTGTCTAGTTTTCCTTGCACCACTTATTGAAGAGACTGTCTTTTCTCCTTTGTATTATTCTTGCCTTCTTTGTCACAGATTAACTGACCTTAGCGTGTGGGTTTATTTCCAGCTCTCTATTTTCATCTGTTGATCTATGTGTCTGTTTTTATTACAGTACCATTCTGTTTTGGTTACTTTTTAGTGTGCAGTTATATTTTTCTTATCTCATTTAATCCTCAAAACCATGTGCAAATAATTATATACATTTTACAAATTAAATAAAGTTTGAGGGAAATAATATAATCTACAAAATTACCCATATATACCATTTGATTCTCACAGTACAGCTCTCGAGGAGATGTTACTGATAACCCTAAAGCCTGGAGGGTCTTCAGGCTTCTTTACTTGATATAATGCTGAAGATCACAAAGTGACTACAAGGGAGTAAGCAGAACTGCCACTTTGAATAACTCCAGAAAGTGGAGTTCATTCTTTATGTGGGAGTGTTGTCCTGAATTGTATAATGCATACAGTATATTAGGATGTTTCTGTTTGCAAGTAACTAAATTCCTTCTAAAAATTGCACTCCTATAAATGAGATTTATTGCCTGACAGATGGGGAGAATAAGGAAAAGTCAGAATTGATTATGTTGTTCTGATTCATCATTTCATGGCCATCATTAAGATCCTGTTCTCTCTGCTCTTGGGCTTCCAGAACAGGTCAAATTAATTTCAATGTATGATTGCTATTGAGTATTTCCAGGATTGCAGCCACCTACAGGGAGAAATAAGGCTGGCGTCCTCTAATATATTCATTTTCTAGGGCTGCCAAAACACATCACCACAAACCGGGTGCCTCAAAATGGCAGACATACATTTTCTCACAGTTCCAGAGTCCAAATTAAGATGTCAGAAAGGCCATATTCCTTCAGGCAGAGGAACCTGGCAGGCTACAGTCCATAGGCTTGCAAAGAGTCGGACATGATTGAGCATGCACACACACACACACATAAGGCCATATTCCCTCCAATGACTAGGGAAGTGTTCCTTTTGTATTCCTGTCACTATTTTTTCTGGCTTTGAATTTTCTTTTCATTTCAAAAAAATTAAAGTTCCAAGGGACTTCCCTGGCAGTCCAGTGGTTAAGACTCTGCACTTCCAGTGCAAGGGTTTCAGTTTCAATCTTTGTTCACATCACTGTTTCCATATGCCATGTGAAATAGTCAAAAACTTTAAAAAAAAAAATAAATATAGTTATAAAAAAAATTGAAATTCTACATGTGGAGCACTTAATAGGCTCAGGATGCCTTTTCCTTTGATGTTCTGCTTTTCTTTTTGTGAGCACCGCCTGCTTGCACTGCCTTCCAGGGCTCAGTGGCAGATGCAGGTGAGGCTGGGTGCAGGGGGTGCTCACATCCCATGATCTGGCTCTTCCCCTCAGGGGTCCTGACCTGAGTCCAGCCTGGGTGAGCCTCCTTGCTGAGATTCTGCAGCCACTGCAAGCTGGGGTGCATGTTCTTCTCTAGCCACTCCAGTGAGTCTTGTTTGGGTAGAAGGTGCCCTGCAGGGCAACCTCCCAGCCATGCAGGGTGGCTCCTGGCATTCCTTAGCTTGCAGCAGCCTAACTGATCTCTGTCTGTCTTCACATGGCTTTTGACCAAAACAGCCTGAAGGTTTCCCTCAGCCTGACTTAAATTTTAGACAGTTCTCTCCCTGCTGTTAGCCCCACCCCCACCCACTTCCCTCTCACCCTGGCCCTACAGAATGAATCCAGGTGGCCTAACTCCAGAAGTCAGTACTCTTCCTTTTCTAAGAGCATTTAATTTGGAACCCTTGTAATTGCAAATTGTTTCTCTGCCCCTTTGCATCATTTTCACAGCTTCTTGACAGATTTACAACCTAGGACCATCCTTCTCAAACACTTGAGAGCCATCCCTTTGAAATGTGTCCATTTAGGAAGACTAGGCCCCATTTCCCAATCTCTGTGGGAGGGTAGGAGCCTCACTTACGTGGGCATATATGTGACAAAGTTTACTTGTCCTTTGGGTAAGGCCAATTAGCCAACACTATCTGAATGATTTTCACCCCACCCACCCAAGCTGTTAAAACTCTCTTGCCATTTGTTTTTCCTGGAGTTGAGCTCAGACAGAGTTTTAGCCTCTCTCCTCTAATAGGGGCTTATCAGGTAGTGGTGGTGGTAAAGAATCCATTTGCCAATGCAGGAGACATAAGAGATGAGGGTCCATCCCTTGGTCAGGAAGATTCCCTGGAGGAGGGCATGGCAACCCACTCCAGTATTCTTGCCTGGAGACTCCCATGGACAGAGGAGCCTGGTGGGCTGTAGTACATAGGGTTGCAAAGAGTCAGTTACAACTGAGCACACATTCACACACCCTTATCACAATGCCCTTTAATGAAACCTCCCTTGACTGTTTAACTTTGACCAGTGCAACATTTGCTTTGATATCTCTGCCCTATGTTTTTCTGCGTGTCACCTCCTCTCCTTGTAAGGACATGAGTCATTGGATTTAAGGGTCTCCCTAAATCCAGTAGGATTTGTCTGGAGATCCTTAACTAACTTCATCTGCAAAAAGCACTGTTTCTGAAACACATTCTAAGGTTCTGAGAGAACACTGATTTGTGGTTGACACTCTTCAACCCCATTATATGAAGGCTATTTCCTATATTTCTTTAGAAAACCTCCTCTTTTGTATCATTGTCTGAATCAGGGCATATACCCATTCTCAACCCAATCCAGTTGGCCAAGAGAATGTCACTGAGGGCTGATTGGATTAAAACTGAGTTAAGAAAATCAGTCTCCACTGTAAGTTGTCTTTGTTGAGTTACAAGAGGACTTGACTCCTCCTCTTCCTCTTGCCCCACCTCTATCCCTTCTCCCTTCTCCTCCTCCTCCTCCTTCTTTTCCTTAAAGAGTCATATGGTAAATATTTGTGGCACAGAAGCCTCTTCAGCTATGCCATATTGACACTAAATCAACCATAGATAATTACTAAATATGGGGTCTAGTTGTAGTACAATAAAACTTTATTTATAAAAATAGGGAAGAGGTGAATTTGGCCAGGTCAGTAATTTGTCAACCCTGGATGAAATAATCTTCACTTCCCTGAGTTGGGTAAGCAGTGATGCCACTTTTTTCAAAATTATGGAAAAGAGAAAACAGAAGCCAGTACTTGGCAAAGCATTGCTGACAAACTTAACTTCATTTTTATGGTTTTATATTCAAAGAAACCTTTCAGCCATCTCTGACTTACACAGATACCATTAATTAAGTAAATTTCACTATACTGATTTTAGGCAGCAATTCCAACTACTTAGTACATCACAGAATAGCAGAGCCTATTTTAAAAGTATAGAGAATATAAAAGATTATAGAGAATATAAAAGACTAAAGAGCCTCTTGATGAAGGTGAAAGAGGAGAGTAAAAAAGCTGGCTTAAAACTCAACATTCAAAAAATGAAGATCATGGCATTTGGTCCCATCACTTCTTGGCAAATAGATGGGGAAACAATGGAAACAGTGACAAACTTTATTTTATTGGGCTCCAAAATCACTGCAGATGGTGACTGCAGCCTTGAAATTAAAAGACTCTTACTCCTTGGAAGAAAAGCTATGACCAACCTAGACAGTATATTAAAAAGCAGAGACATTACTTTGCCAGCAAAGGTCCATCTAGACAAGGCTATGGCTTTGCCAGTAGTCATGTATGGATGTGAGAGTTGGACTGTAAAGAAAGCTGAGCATCGAAGAATTGATGCTTTTGAACTGTGGTGTTGGAGAAGACTCTTGAGAGTCCCTTGGACTGCAAGGAGATCCAACCAATCTATCCTAAAGGAAATCAGTCCTGAATATTCATTGGAAGGACTGATGCTGAAGCTGAAACTCCAATACTCTGGCCACCAAATGCAAAGAACTGAATCACTGGAAAAGACCCTGATGCTGGAAAAGATTGAAGGCAGGAGGAGAAGGGGCCAACAGAGGATGAGATGGTTGGATGGCATCACCAACTCCATGGACATGAGTTTGAGCAAACTCCCCAAGTTGGTGATGGATAGGGAAGCGTGGCATGCTACAGTCCATGGGGTCACAGAGAGTCAAACACGACTGAGAGACTGAACTGATATAAAAGATATCTTTATTCATTCTGTGCCCATGACTCTATCCTTCTTTTTTTTTTTTCCAACAACAGCACAGTGAAACAATGCATTTTCTTCCAGGTAAAAGGCTTTAGTCTGTGTGGGTGCCCTCGTGTGTGTGTGTGTGTGCGGGCGCCCTCATTTATGTGTGTGTTTTGCTTTGAGAGAGTCAATTCCTAGGCAGGTTGATAAGAAGTCCAGGAGTCCCCAAGGAGAGAGAGGTCTGGAATTCTCAGGGAGGAGAAAAGGACAAACGTTTTTCTTTCCTCTACATTCCTTAGTCTTAGTCACATAAAATGTTTTTATCTTTAAGCCTGGAACTGATGATTACACAGCAAACAACTCAGTTTAAACTCTGTACTAAGGATTATATAACAACAATGTATCCTGCTTGAGGACAGTTTCTCCTTCCTGAAAACCTTCTGGCTAATCCTGTTATTTTAAAATGTAAATTATGGGAGTGGGTATAGTAAGATCTTTACAACCTCCAGACATTCTTTTGATTCATTGTAATAACTAATTAAAAGGTATAGAGCTCCATGGCTAACACTAGCAAGGGGGCACTCTTTCTGCCCCCTTCTGATGTCTATGTCAGGAGCTTTCTCTATCTGTTTTATACTTTAATAAAACTCTATTACACAAAAGCTCTGAGTTATCAAGACTCGTCTCTGGCCCCGGACTGGAGGCCAAGAATCCTGGTGTCTTTTGTGGTTCAGCAACAACTTTTAATCTTCCTCACTGCTACAATTGTTAACAAGGTTTTCTTTTTACAGAGAGAAAGTTTAACATAGTGGTGGAATAATGCAGTCTCAGAAAGCAGGCTGACATAAATTTCAAACTTGAGTCTTTTTTAACAGTTATCTTGCATAATTTATTATGTGTACCTTAGTTTCCTGATATATGAAATGGTGTATGCAGTAGTACCTATCTCATTGGGTTATTTCAATGATTAAAGAATGAATGCATACTAAACAGTACTGGCATGCTGTTGTACCATAAGCTTGCAAGAAATCCCAGTTAACGATTTTTATTATTACCATTTTTTATTAATGAGAAATTGTCAAATCTTCCATGACTTTTAAGTGTCATATCTAGGCTTTGAATCAATTCTTACAGTATGGACTTTTTTTCCTACCACAAAGGGCTTGCATTATTAAAACATTTTAGTTTTAATATTTCAGCCATCAGTAAGCCTGTCTGAATAATCTGTGATTCAGTTTCTTGTTTAACAATTTTCTCATGCAGATATTTTCAAATTTAATAGTTATTAAAAATATGGTTACTTTAAAACTTGTTTTATAATCAACTCATAAAAAGAAATTAATTTTTAGGACAAATTTATATGTATTTTTCCTGAAGTAAATCTATGCTTATTTGTAGTGACTAATTTACTTTAAACTGCAGGTGTAGAGAATTGAATTATCTTACTCAGTTGGTCTATGAAAGATTATATAAATTCCCCCTCCCCCATAAGCAACCAATTGAATGATTCAACATACATGTTTTTGTTTCCATATGTTCTTACATAATGGGTGTTTTTACTTTGTGGTCATGTACCTTTATGTAGGGCTTCCCTTGTAGCTTAGTAAAGAATCTGCCTGCAATGCAGGAGACCTTGGTTCAATTCCTGGGTTGGGAAGATCCCCTGGAGAAGGAAATGGCAACCCACTCCAGTATTCTTGCCTGGAGAATCCCATGGACAGATGAGCCTGGGGGCTTACAGTCCATAGGGTTGCAAAGAGTCAGACATGACTGAAGTGACTTAGCATGGATGCAAGCACCTTTATGTAAATAGAGTAATGGCAAGGATTGCTAATTTTCTACAAAAATTCATCATCCCATTATTCAGTAGGAATAGAATTATATGCTACATTTCCAAGGACCCTCTTTAGTTTTGTGTCCATGAGTAATGGAAACAGAAGCTGTGGAAAGCACTTCCAGGTCTGAACCTTTGAATATTAGGCATTTTCTTCTCATTTCCTGCTCTCTGCTACCCAGATATGGAAATACTACAGTTTAAACCAGGCAAGTAACAACAAGGCTCCAAGGCATTGCCTCTCCAAGTGTTCTTCCCAGGCTCACAACATCAGCATCACTGTGGAAGTTGTTAATAACTGTGAGCAATGTAGATTCTCAGGTCCAAACCAGACCTGCTGAGTTAGAGACCCTGAGGTCGGGCTGACAATTTCTGTTTTAACTCTACAAGTGCTTCTGATATGTGTTGCAGCTTGAGAACCACAAAGCAGGAAGATAGACAAGGATGTGAGGCTCCATTGCTATAGACAATGACTGTCTGTAACAAAGGCCAGCAAAACTTTTTCTGCAAAGTTCAGTAGTATTTTAGGCTCTTCTTATTCTCTTCTTCTTCCCCCTTGTCCTCCTCCTCCTCCTCTTGCTGCTTCTCCTACTTTCTCTAACAGTCATTTATGATTTTAAAATCCATTCTTAGCTGGCCACAGGTCAAACAAAAATAAGCTGGTATAGAGTAGAAGAGCTGTTGGGCAGATTACTCAAGAGAAAAGCAAATATTTGTTTTCTGAAGCACTGTATTTTGGAGTCTCTTTGTTACAGAGACTTAATCTAGACCCTGAGTGACAGGGGAAGTGAAGGTATATATTTTATTTTGTTTTTCACTTTTTTTTTTTTTCTTAACTCAGTAATACAATTCTAGGATTCATTGACTTTTAATTTTGTATATTTAGTCTGTTTATATTTATGGCTCTGTTTAGTCCATTGATTCTAACTATGGCAAAGGACTCCATGTTGTACCCTTAACCACAATTTGCCTGTGACTCTACAGATCACTTCCAACTCCCTGACGCCACATAGCATATAATCCACTCATGTCTTCTGTTGGAACTGTGTATACATATCTCTGGTTAATATATCTAGGAGTTGAATGTTTGGATCATATATTCATTTGACAGATTTTTCTGTTTTCATCTCCAGGCAGATTGTTCTAGTTCACACTCACTCCAGAAATGAAGGCGTGCTCTGTATCTAGCATATTACCACCTCTTAGTTTACTCCGTATTCTCAGGGAGCTGTCCAAAAAGGTGAAAAGAGATATTTCATTGCTTCATTTCTTAGGTGCCTATAACCAAAGCTTATCAGTGCCTTCCATTCACTTAAAAACATTTAAGATGTATTGTTTTTGTAATACATACTCTAGTGATAAAAATAGATGAGTATATTTGAAACATATTTTAAATAGAATTACTCAATTCATATACAGACAGATATGAAATGATACATAGAAACAAAAAAAAGGACATATAATAAATATTATATATGTCCAACTATATAAATACGTGGGTTCAATCCCTGCGTTGGGAAGATCTCCTGGAGGAGGGCATGGCAACCCACTCCAGTACTCTTTCCCTTATGGACAGAGGAGCCTGGCGGGCTACAGTCCATGGGGTCGCAAAGAGTCAGGTGACTGAGCTACTAAGTGCACACACACATATAAATATACATAGGAAAGGGCAAGAATTTAAAAGGGAATGTCTTTGGGAGCTAAGTATACTGTAAGAAATTTGGGAGAACGTGGACATTGAACTTGACAACATAGACAGGCAGCATTATTTTATTTATTTCTGTTAATAATGTCATAATAATTCAGCATATGGTCATACTTTTATTTGTATAATCACTCCCTAATTGTCAAATATGTTTTGTTGTTCTGATTTTTGCTATTATAAGGAATAGTACAGGGAGTAAATTGAAGTTGCTCTGTCATGTCCAATTCTTTGCAACCCCATGGACTGAGGCCTGCCAGGCTCCTCATCCTTGGGATTTTCCAGGCAAGAATACTGGAGTGGGTTGCCATTTCCTTCTCCAGCGACGAGGAGTAAATCAACCTCATAAGCAAATCTTCCTGCACATCCATAACTGTGCTTTTAGAGAAATTCCTGGAAGTCATATTGCTGGGGAAAATGATATAAACATTTTAAAATTTTTCAATGCATACAAAAAAATATTTTCTGATGAGGTGTTCCCAGTTTTTCCTTCTATAAATAATCATGTCAGTATATAAGATGCTTGCACTACTTTTACTATCACTTTATTTTAAGATATTTCTAAAATGTCATACAATAAATTATATCTAATATATAGGACAACTAAAAATAATGGTACTAATAAATTTTTTCAATTTTCAATGACTATATCCAGAATTTGAGAATTAAATTTACCTTTGAAATCCACTAACCTTGCTGTGCTCTCTAGAGGTTTGAAATTTTTAGCTTGCCATTTTTTCCTATTTATTTTTACTTTTACCATATGTGTTGATATTGCATATATGCATACATGTACATATATTACACACATACATATATTAATATATACGTATTTCAATATTGTTGCTATTGTTCACTCCCTCAGTCATGCCTGACTTTTTGTGACCCCATGGTCACAGCACGCTAGGCTTTCCTGTCCTTAACCATCTCCTGAAGCTTGTTCAAACTCATGCCCATTGAGTTGGTGACGCCATCCAACCATTTCATTCTCTGTTGTCGACTTTTCCTCCTGCCTTCAGTCTTTCCCAGCATGAGGGTCTCTTCTAATGAGTCCTCTCTTACATCAAGTAGCTAAAGTATTGGAGCTTCAGCAACAGTCCTTCGAAAGAATACTCAGGACTCATTTCCTTTAGGATTAACTGGCTTAATCTCCTTGCAGTCCAGGTGTCTCTCAAAGCTCTACTACAATACCACAGTTCAAAAACATCAATTCTTTGGCACTCAGCCTTCTTTACAGTCCAACTCTCACATTCATACATGACTACTGAAAAAACCATAGCTTTGATTATGTGGACCTTTGTTGGCAAAGTAGTGTCTCTGCTTTTTGATATGCTGTCTACTTTGGTCATAGCTTTTCTTCCAAGGAACAAGCATCTTTTAATTTCATGACTGCAGTCACCATCTGCTGTTATTTTGGAGCCCAAGAAAGTAAAGTCTCTCACTGTTTCCATTGTTTCCCCATCTATTTGCCATGGAGTGATGGTATACAATGCCATGATCTCAGCTTTATGGATGTGAATTTTAAGCCAGTTTTTTCACTCTCCTCTTCCACTTTCATCAAGAGGCTCTTTAGTTGTTCTTCACTTTCTGCCATAAGGGTGATGTCATCTGCATATCTGAGGTTACTGATATTTCTCCCAGCAATCAGCTGGGATTGATTCCAGCTTATGCTTCATCCAGCCCAGCATTTCTCATGATGTACTCTGCATATAAGTTAAATAAGCAGGGTGACAATATACAGCCTTGATGTACTTCTTTCCCAGTTTTGAACCAGTCTGTTGTTCCATGTCCCATCCTATTTATGCTTCTTGACCTGCTTTCAGGTTTCTCAGGAGGCAGGTAAGGTGGTCTGGTATTCCCGTCTCTTAAAGAACTTTGCAAAGTTTGTTGTGATCCACACAGCCAAAGGTGTTAGTGTAGTCAATGAAGTAGAAGTAGATGCTTTTCTGAATTCTTTGCTTTATCAATGATCCAAGGGATGTTGGCAATTTGATCTCTGGTTCCTCTGCCTTTTCTAAATCAAGCTTGAACATCTGGAAGTTCTCAGTTCACATAATGTCAAAGCCTGGCTTGGAGAATTTTGAGCATTACTTTGATAGTGTGTGAGATGAGTGCAATCATGTGGTGGTTTAAACATTCTTTGGCATTGCCTTTCTTTGGGATTGGAATGAAAACTGACCTTTTCCAGTCCTGTGGCCACTGCTGAGTTTTCCAAATTTGCTGGCATATTGAGTGCAGCACTTTCACAGCATCATCTTTTGCGATTTGAAAGAGCTCAACTGGAGTTCCATCACCTCCACTAGCTTTGTTCGTAGTGATGCTTCCCAAGGCCCACTTGACTTCACACACACATGATGTCTGGCTCTAGGTGATTGATCACACCATCATGGTTAGCTGGGTCATGAAGATCTTTTTTGTATAGTTCTTCTGTGCATTCTTGCCACCTCTTCTTAATATCTTCTGTTTCTGTTAGGTCCATACCATTTCTCTCCTTTATTGTGTTCACCTTTGCATGAAATGTTCCCTTGATATCTCTAATTTTCTTGAAGAGATCTCTTTTCCATTCTATTGTTTTCCACTATTTCTTTGCATTGGTCTCTGAGGAAGGCTTTCTTATCTTTCCTTGCTATTCTTTGGAATTATGCATTCAGACGGGTATATCTTTCCTTTTCTCCTTTGCTTTTAGCTTCTCTTCTTTTCTCAGCTATTTGTAAGCCCTCTTCAGACAGCCATTTTGCCTTTTTGCATTTCTTTTTCTTGGGGATGGTTTTGATCACTACCTCCTGTACAATGTTACAAACAGCCATCCATAGATCTTCAGGCATTCTGTCTGTTAGATCTAATCCCTTGAATCTATTTGTCACTTCCACTGTATAATCGTAAGGGATTTGATTTAGGTCATACCTGAATTGAATGGTTTAGTGGTTTTTCCTACTTTCTTCAAATTAAGTCTGAATTTGACAATAAGGAGTTCATGAGCTGAGCTACAGTCAGTTCCTGGTCTTGATTTGCTGACTGTAAAGAACTTCTCCATCTTTGGCTGCAAAGAATATAATCAATCTGATTTCTGTGTTGACCATCTGGTGATGTCCCTGTGTAGTCTTCTCTTGTGTTGTTGGAAGAGGGTGTTTGCTATGACCAGTGTCTTCTCTTGGCCAAACTCTGTTAACCTTTGCTCTGCTTCATTTTGTACTCCACAGCCAAACTTGCCTGTTACTCCAGGTATTTCTTGACTTCTTACTTTTGCATTCCAGTCCCCTATGATGAAAAGGACTTTTTTTTTTTTTTTTGGTTTAAATAGGAAATTTTTAAAATTTACTTATTTACTGAAGGATAATTGCTTTACAGAACTCTGTTGTTTTCTGTCAAGCCTTAACATGAATTAGGACTTTTTTTTCTTTTCTTTTTTTTTTTTTTGGTGTTACTTCTAGCAGGTCTTGTATATCTTCCTAGAACCATTCAACTTCCACTTCTTCAGCATTAGTGGTTGGGACATAGATTTGGATTACTGTTTGCCTTGGAAACCAACAGAAATCATTCTGTCATTTTTGACATTGCATCCAAGAACTGCATTTTGGGCTCTTGTTGACTATGCAGGATATTCTATTTCTTCTAAGTGATTCTTACACATAGTAGTAGATAGAATGGTCATCTGAATTAAATTCACCCATTCCAGTCCATTTTCACTGATTCCTAAAATGATGTTCACTCTGAGATCTCTTGTTTGAAAATATATTTCAATATATTTTGCAATATATATTTATTTGCTGATTTCAATATGTATGTTGAAGATTTATGCTATATTTATTATTATATTACTTGTTTGGGGGTTAAGTATTATGTTAGTTAATGTAATTAATGTAACTGGTTCCTTATTTCAAATCATGCATAACATTCCATTCTGGTTATATTCTACAATTTATTTATTCACCATTTTTTAAAGCAATTTTGTTTTTCCAATTGCATTTTATTATCTGCTGTGATACTTGGAACAATTTTATACATGCCTTTTGCTGGATGAGAACAACAAGTTTCTCTCAGGTGTATCAATTCAGTTCAGTTGTGCAATTGTGTCTGACTCTTTGCGACCCTGTGGACTGAAGCATGGCAGGCCTCCCTGTCCATCACCAGCTCCCAGAGCTTATTCAAACTCATGTCCATCACGTCGGTGATGCCATCCAACCTCTCATCCTCCATCATCCCCTTTTAGTCCCACCTTCAGTCTTTCCCAGCATCAGGGTCTTTTCTAATGAGTCCTCTCTTGAATCAAGTAGCCAACGTATTGGAGCTTCAGCATCAGCATCAGTCCTTCCAATGAATATTCAGGACTGATTTTCTCTAGGATGGACTGGTTGGATCTCCTTGCAGTCCAAGGGACTCTCAAGAGTCTTCTCCAACACCATAGTTCAGAAGCATCAGTTCTTTGGTGCTCAGCTTTCTTTATAGTCCAACTCTCACATCCATACATGACTACTGGAAAAATCATAGCCTTGACTAGATGTACCTTTGTTGGCAAAGTAATGTCTCTGCTTTTTAATATGCTGTCTAGATTGGTCATAATTTTTCTTCCTTCTTAAAAGGAGCAAGTGTCTTTTAATTTATAGGAATAAAATCACTAAGTCATAGTCTAGAAGTGTTAGCAAACTTCATGCTGACAAGGAACTGATAACTCTTTAGTAGATTTCAAGCACTATTAGTACTCTTTCAGATTCAGTATTTTCAGAATTCTTTAGAATTTTATTTTATTATCAGTTAATCCTGAGACTTGTCGACAGAGATCTACAATGTCAAAGCTATGGCCACCTGATGCGAAGAACTGACTCGTTAGAAAAAACCCTGATGCTGGGAAAGATTGAGGGCAGGAGGAGAAGGGGGCAACAGAAGATGAGGTGGTCGGATGACATCATTGACTCAATGGACATGAGTTTGAGCAAACTCTGGGAGATAGTGAAGGAGAGGGACACCCGGTGTGCTGCAGTCCTTGGGGTTGCAAAGAGCCAGACACAACTGAGTGACTGAACAGCTACAAGTCCTGAGAATTACATATTCACCATACTTTGATTTACTCTGGGACCTGATCACTTCCTCATTCATAATTTCCTCACACAGTAGAGTTAATAACATATCTAGATGTGACATCCAATATCTGAAATCATATCAATCACCATCAGGAATAGGCACGTGAGTAAAATGCACTTGTTTTTCTTTAACTCAACTAACTTCATTCTATAACAGACAAAAATGAACAATGATAGACTATTTGAGGTGTTTAATTTTTATACACAGGAGATATGCATGCATGCTCCTTCACACAGGTGATACAGAGATGGATTATGTTGTATGTGTGTATATGTGTATAAGGTGGCTTATTGGTTGATTTGGGATCTGCATTGATCATTGCTGAGAGGCCTCCTGCTCTCATCTCCCCTTCCCTTGAGCTAAGTGCAGAAAAGACTAAGCAGTAGGAGAAAATAAACGAAAGAAAAAGAGAGAGGAAACTCCAACCCATTAATATTTCAAAATATTATCCTGTTAAATAAATTAAATGATTCAGAACTAGAAGCCAGACATATCCTGCATTTCTCTAGCAGTGTAAAAAAGTAAAATCGCCTTTCTATATACACTTAAGAGCTACTATGAATATTTTCCATAGATTAAAAGAACATACCAGAAATATGAATCAGCAACATCATAAATGAAGTAACATAAGGAAAAACTAAGACTGCAGTTCATGGGGTCGCAAAGAGTTGGACACGACTGAGCGACTGAACTGAAGGCAATAGGAGAAAGAGAGAGAAAGAATGGAAACTAGGAAAGATAAGAAAATAGAAAAATGAAATATATAAATTGTCAACAATGGGAATTAGAATTTCCTTGGGTTTTTGTTAGTTCCATGAATCAAAGCAAATTGGAAGTGGTCAAACAGGAGATGGTATGAGTGAACATTGACATTTTAGGAATCAGTGAACTAAAATGGACTGAAGGGGTGAATTTAACTCAGATAACCATTATATCTACTACCGTGGGCAAAAATGCCTTTGAAGAAATGGAGTAGCCATCATAGTAAGCAAAAGAGTCCAAAATACAATACTTGGATGCTATCTCAAAAACGACAGAATGATCTCTGTTTCCAGGGCAAACCAGTCAATATCACAGCAATTCAAGTCTATGTCCTGACTAGTAATCCTGAAGAAGCTGAAGTTGAATGGTTCTATGAAGACCTACAAGACCTTCTAGAATTAACACCCCAAAAAAGATGTCCTTCTAATTATAGGGGACTGGAATGAAAAAGTAGGCAGTCAAGAAATACCTGGACTAACAGAAAATTTGGCCTTGGAGTAAAAAATGAAGCAGGTCAAAGGCTAATAGTGTTTTGCCAAGAGAACCCACTGGTCGTAGCAAACACCCTCTTCCAACAACAAAAGAAAAGACTCTACACATGGACATCACTAGATGGTCAATACCAAAATCAGATTGATTATAGTCTTTGCAGCCAAAGATGGAGAAGCTCTATACAGTCAACAACAACAAAAAAAGACAGGGAGCTGACAGTGGCTAAGATCATGAACACCTTATTGCAAAATTCAGACTTAAATTGAAGAAAGTAGGGGAAATCATTCAACCATTCAGGAATGAACAAATAAAATCCCTTATGATTATACAGTGGAAGTGACAAATAGAATCAAGAGATTAGATTTGATAGAGTGCCTGAAAAACTATGGATGGAAGCTCGTGACATTGTACAGGAGGCAGTGATCAAGATCACCCCCAAGAAAAAGAAATAAAAAAAGGATAAATGGTTGTCTGAGGAGGCCTTAAAACTAGCATGAAAAGAAGAAGAAGCAAAAAGCAAAGGAGAAAAAAAAGATATACCCATTTAAATTCAGAGTTCCAAAGAACAGCAAGGAGAGATAAGAAAGCCTTCCCCAGTGATCAGTGCAAAGAAATAGAGGGAAACAGTAGAATGGGAAAGACTAGAGATCTCTTCAAGAAAATTGGAGATACCAAGGGAAAATTTCATGCAAAGATAAGCACAATAAAGGACAGAAATGGTTTGGACCTAACAGACAGAAGATATTAAGAAGAAGTGGCAAGAACACACAGAAGAACTATACATGAAAGATCTTCATGACCCAGATAACCATGATGGTGTGATCACTCACCCAGAGCCAGACATCCTGGAATGTGAAGTCAAGTGGGCCTTAGGAAGCATCACTATAAACAAAGCTAGTGGAGTGGTGGATTTTCCAGTTCAGCTCTTTCAAATCCTAAATGATGATGCTGTAAAAGTGCTTCACTCAATATACCAGCTAATCTGGAAAACTCAGCAGTGGCCACAGGAATGGAAAAGGTCAGTTTTCATTCCAATCCCAAAGAAAGGCAATGTCTAAGAATGTTCAAAGTACCACACGATTGCACTCATCTCACATGCTAGCAAAGTAATGCTCAAAATTCTCCAAGCCAGGCTTCAAAAGTACATGAACTGTGAACTTCCAGATGTTCTAGCTGGATTTAGAAAAGGCAGAGGAACCAGAGATCAAATTGCCAGAATCCAATGGATCATTGGAAAATCAAGAGAGATCCAGAAAAACATCAGCTTTATTGTCTGTGCCAAAGCTTTTGGCTGTATGGATCACAACAAACTGTAAAAAATTCTTCCAGAGGTGGGAATACCAGACCACCTGACCTGCCTCTTGAGAAATCTGTATGCAGATCAAGAAGCAACAGTTAGAAGTGGACATGTTACAACAGGCTGGTTCCAAATTGGGAAAGGAGTACATCAAGGCTATATATTGTCACCCTGCTTATTTAACTTATATGCAGATTACATCATGCGAAATGCTGGGTTGCATGAAGCATTCCAGCTGGATGAAGCTGGAATCAAGATTGCCAGGAGAAATATCAACAACCTCAGAAAGAAGAACTAAAGAGCCTCTTGATGAAAGTTAAAGAGGAGAGTGAAAAAGTTGGCTTAAAACTCAACATTCAGAAAACTAAGATCATGGCATCCGGTCACATCACTTTATGGCAAATAGATGGAGAGACAATGGAAACATTGATGGACTTTACTTTTTGGGGCTTCCCAGGTGGCTCAGATGGTAAAGTGTCTGCCTACAATGCGGGAGACCCAGGTTCAATCCCTGGGTTGGGAAGATCCCCTGGAGAAGGCAATGGCAACCCACTCAAGTACTATTGCTTGGAAAATTCCATGGTCGGAGGAGCCTGATAGGCTTCAGTCCGTGGGGTCACAAAGAGTCGGACACAACTAAGTGACTTCACTTTAACTTTCTTTTTATTTTTGGGGGGGCTCCAAAATCACTGCAGATGGTGACTGCAGCCATGAAATTAAAAGACTCTTGCTCCTTGAAATAAAGCTATGACCACCCTAGACAGCATATTAAAAAGCAGAGACATTATTTTACCAACAAAAGTCTGTCTACTCAAAGCTATGGTTTTTCCAGTGGTCATGCATGGATGTGAGAGTTGGACTATAAAAAAAGCTGAGCTCCAAAGAATTGATGCTTTTGAACTGTGGTGTTGGAGAAGACTCTTGAGAGTCCCTTGGACTGCAAAGAGATGCAATTAGTCAATCCTAATTGTGCTGAATATGAATTGGAAGGACTGATGCTGAAAGTGAAACTCCAATACTTTGGCCACCTGATGCAAAGAACTGACTTGTTGGAAAAGACCCTGATGCTGGGAAAGATTGAAGGCAGGAGGAGAAGGAGATGATGGAGGATAAGATGGTTGGATGGCATCACTGACGTGATGGATGAGTTTGAGTAAATTCCAGGAGTTTGTGATAGACAGGGAGGCCTGGCATGCTGTAGTCTTTGGGGTTGCAAAGAGTCAGACATGACTGAGTGAGTGAACCGAACTGGGTTTTTGTTCATATTCCTTTACAATTCAAATGCTCCTTATAAAGAAACTACTTCCTTTCTTTCTTTTGTGTCCTTTGTCACCACTCTTTTTTCCACATCTAGTCATTTTGTCATTTTCATTCATTTAGGATTATTAAGCTGTTAACCTAAAACCTCTATTTTAAAGCATTTCTCTAAAAGCTCGTCTGAAAGAGTATGATGTTAAAGATGATGGCTGATACCAACTGTATATTTTCTCCTCTTGCCTTTTTTTCAATTATACAGGGAAAAAAAAAACTATTCTCAGGGTAAAGGTCAAAATGAATTTTTTCATATACAAAGTTCCAGACACTTAAAAAATAATATTTACCAGGAACATATAATGAGAAAAAAATTAGTATTGTTACTAACCATAAAACTTGACCACAGAATAACTGTTCACTGCATAATTTTCACCAATAATAAAATTATTAGTAGAACCTCATGCCAGTTTTTTAAAATGGATTTCTCAATTTGAAAAGTTTATTTAGGAATATAAGGTTACTTTTATTTAAAATTAATAGTATAGACAAATCATTTATCACAGAAGTGATTATTTTATCTACGCATAACCCCAAATCACCCTGATCTGTTCATTTCATTTGAGTTAATTGTACTTGAGATATAGACATAAGTGAAACATTAGCTTTATTTGAAAAGAATTTTGGAAGTTCAATGAATATGAATTGCAACAACTCTAGTAACTGCAAAATATAGCCTGTCTTCCTTCAAGTCTTAGAGTAATGTCTACTCATTCTACCTTAATAGTGATAACACAATGGCACTGTGAAATATTTTCAAATTCGAAATAATACATTTTAGCTATTAATCCCCATATCAAAGTCATATTGAATAAGTCGCTCTTCTCATTCTAAGCATGTTGCAGAGTTATAGAGTGTTAAATTACCATTGAGTTCCAATATCAATTCAGCAGTAGAATAGCAAATTGAATCCAGTGAACTCTATTTTGCCTACTGCTTACAAACTTTACTAATATAATATATATTTAGAAAATATACATGTATAGTATCATTTTATGAGAGCTTAGCAATTATGGAATAATAATTGACTGTCTTATGTTTGGAAATACTATAATAGATAGCTTTAATAGCAAAAGTGAACTAGCAAATTAAAAGAAATATCCCTTCTTTAAGCATTCCCTTATTTCCTCTCAAATTATTCTTTGAGAGGAAAAAGGAAATGTTGGCATTAGCTTACATTCATCTCATAAAATAGTTTGTTTTCATTTATAGAAATGTAGAAAAATTCCTTCTTATAATGGTTTGCTATTATTTCACAACCTTGTAGTGGTTACAGTTGAGAAAGGATCAAAGATTATGCTTAATGTTAAATGAACTCCTATTATGTATCAGACACTTTACATATGCCATCATAGCCAATGCTCATCACAGCCCCTTGAAGTAAGAACTAACTTATTCACTTTCCAGTGATGAAACAGAAGGATTACCATATTTCAGTGAATCTAAAACTAATCCCATGCATTTTACTATACGTATCCTTTTATTGCCACAAGAAATAGAAAATGCTGCCAATATAATGAAGATTTGCCAGGAGACTGTTACTGATTCAAAAATGTTAACATGGTAGGATGAGTGGGAGGGTAGAGTGTCTCCTAGCACGGTATTACAGGCTAAGGTACACATCAAAGGCACATAAGCAGGCCAGCAGAAGCCGAATTCCAGGGCTCTCTGACGCCAAAGCCCTGCTTCTTCTGTTAAACCTCATGGCTTCAGCTATCTTCCACAAAGCAGAATGCATTTGACATTTTCCTTTATAAGAACTTTTTTCCTTGATGGCACCACCTAGTCTGCGTAACCTTCATACGGAGGAAATCAAAGTGCATGGTAGTGTATTAATCAGAGAAATGGATTGTGCCTGCTTCATCCTGTCAATCACCTGATAAGGGAAAACAAATAGCAATGATTAAATCACAGGCTGCTCAAAGTCTTTGTGCTTTGAGTAAATACATTTGGCTTTCGTGAAAGTCCATTATGCACGGTTTGACTTTGATTAGCAGGGGGCATTTCATAAAGCATGAAAGAAAGCCGCAGTTAGTGGAAGAAAGGAGAAACCTGTGGCCATTTTCTCACTGTTCTGTTAAACAGCTGATTCACCCCAGTCAAAGAGAACAGCAAAGGCTCTGACAATTATGAATGTCCTTGGCAAAAGGATGAATTTATCTGCCTGTAGAGGAGATGTCGCTTGAAAAGCCAGTGTCTGCAGCAAATAGAACACCAGCAGAGCATGACTATGAAGAACAATCCGTGTTTGCTCTTACAGGGGAGAGTTCCACAACTGCAGCTTGATTGTAATCCTCACCTGGGAAATCTGAACTCACCACCTGTTTTCTTTGGATGCTCGTGTGACACACTCCAGTTGCTTTCTACAGAATTTAGAACATTCGTTTACTCCAGTGGATACTCTTGGAGTCTTATTAAATTTAATTCACTTCCATTAAGCAACTGACTCACTAGTTAGATTTATTGGAGCTATGCAGATCGCTCTGTTTTTATATTCACATTTATGATTTGAGACACATATGCCGTATATATTGCTTCTGGTCCTTGATATGTTTTCATGCAAATGCTATTCTTGTTTGCACTTCATCTAAAGGGGCAAAATGTTTAACATAAGAGGTTGGTTGCTATGAAATCAGTTTTATTTTAAGAATATTGGAGGGCTTCCCTGGTAGTCCAGCGGTTAAGAATCCACCTTGCAATGCTTGGGACACCAGTTCAATCCATGGTCCAGGAAGCTAACACATGAAGCAGGGCGACTGAGCCTGTGTAGCACAACTACTGAGCCTGTGCTCTGGAGCCTGAAAGAGAACAAGAGAAGTGCAGCGAGAGAAGAGCCAAGATGAGCACAAGAGAAACCATGGCGATGAGAAGCCCATGCACCACAGCTAGAGGATGGCCTCTGCTTGCTGCAATCAGAGAAGCCCCACACAGCAACGAAGACCCAGTGCTTCCAAAAATAGTTAAATATTAAAAAAGAAGCAGAAATTTAAAAGAATATTGGAGAAAAGCCCTCTATTTTCAATTCCAAATATGTTATCATTTTTAATGTTCAATCATTCCAAAATGTACTGCGAAAATTAAAAGAATGTTGATAGATATAACTATATACCATATGACTTATGGTCATCAATAGTGTTTATTTTAAATCTTATTTTAGCATTTAATCTCTACTTAAGTATCCTACTTATATAAACCATAATATCAACTGCATTGCAGTGTCAATAAAGATAATAAAGATAAATAGATCTACCAGACTATGAGCACTATTACTATTTAAGCAAAACAAGTTAGTCAATAAATAAATAAACAAACCTACATGCTTCCACAACAGGTGAAAATCTGTCAAGAGTCCCTGTGCCTTGTAAGGGTTTAGAGTAATATTCTGCAGCTTTTATTGATATATAAAGCAGTCTGTTTCTAAATGCTCTTTTAAGATATTAAAATGCTTTTTTAAGATATTAACTTACATTATCAAATTAAATGTTTAAAAGCAAATTTAAATGAGATTCTATTATTATACATTTGTAAAACAGACACAAAGGCAGCAACGAACCAAAAGTATAAATGCTCAACAAATATAAAATTATGTGCCAGTTTTATCCTGAGCTTGATGCAATCAAGTGTAGCTAAACATTTTAATCTACCGGTGAACAAAAATTGATTGTGGCTAAGCAAGGTCTTTGTCACCTCACACTATTGGGGAATTTTAAGAGTAGTATAATTTTTTACCCAAAGACTTGGAAAAGTTCACCTTTAGTTTTTGCTAAGTGAGAGTGCCATCTGCTGGTGTTATTTGCCACAACAGTGTAATGGGTAAGAGCTGCAAGCGTTGTTTACCTGCACATGTAATGGATGTGACCTCATGAAGCTATTCCTGGACGTAGATTCTGTCACTTCAGCTAAGTAATAAACAAGAACCAACACTGTTATGAATTAATTCAGACTTTGAAACACTTTTATTTGTTATAAAGAATATGGATAATAAAGGAGCTATGCTTTAACTAAACAAAATCATTTCAAGGCTTTTACTTAATGACTTAAATTATGCTATATAGCCATGATTTGAGTGCTTAATTAATCAACTCTGCACATTGGGTGCATTGAACCCTCTTCATGCTCAAAAATGTTGACAGATTCAACAAAATTCGGGGCATTTAAAATAGACAATAGGAAAAGTAGAAAATGTCTCCTGGCTTGAAGCTTGTAGCTTGAGCAACCATATATATATAACCATATATATATATATATATATATATATATATAAAACCATATATAGAAAAGAAGCAGTTAGCTAACAAAGTAGCTTAGGGAAGTTCAAATACATATTTAAGGTATGGGTATGGATAAAGGTATATCCATGAAGTCGGAAGGAATTTGACGGAAGGTTCAGATTTGAAAATGAAGAATAAAAAATGGGGGAACAGCTTGAATATGGATGGGAAAAAGAAACAGTACAGGACAAAGATAAGATTTTCTGTTCTGTCTTTGCACAGCAACCTCAAATGTGGCCTTAATTTTGAGTAATACATCCTTAATTGTTCTAACACTGTTGGAAGCTTCATAGTGAGATGTAGAATCCATAGCAAGCTGGGAAACTTTGTGCTCAACATGATAAAATGTCGATAAACTTTCTCGACATGATAAAATGTCTGGTTTTGTCAGTGGCAGCATCATAGGGCAGCTCCCACCAAGCCCAACCTGCTAAACTACCCCCAATACAACACTTTCCATTAGAAAAAACAGAAGCTAGGTTGTTGACTGTGCAATCATAATTTTGGCAAGCTTATAAAACTCTGTTACCTTTTGCTCCATATTAATATTGATGCTTTGGGATGTAAATTATACTAGAATGTCTGTTAAAGAATGAAGTACATTATCATTTACTCCAATTTGTGCAAATTTCTCAAGGTTTTAAAATATTTTTTAATTTATATTTTAATTGCAGGAAAATTGCTTTACAATGTTGTATTGGTTTCTGCCTTAGAACAATATGAATCAGTCATAATTATATATATATACATCTGTATATATATCCCCTCCCCCTTAAGTCTGCCCCTTATTTTTGAGCTGGATGTTGGTTTTCCTAGGAGTTTCCTAGGATGCCCCTAAGGGGAGTGAGCAGCAGGCAGCTGTGTAATTATATTAATAGTTTACCCATCCCCACATCTGTGAAGTCAGAGTGAACTACTTCGATACATGTGTACTTGTGAGTGTATATGTATAGTTGTGCACACATACATATATAGATACACACATGTAAAGTTGGATTTATGCATATGTATTTTCTTTGAGCAAGTGCTCTTGCTGCTAAAAATCTCTGAAAGCTTATCATTTTAAACACTGAGAATAGAACAAAACCAGGATTTGAATAGAAAGAAACAGAAAATGTTGGGAAAAAAAATAGCTTGAGAAAAAATAAAGCAAAGGAAAAGTAGAGGATTAGCCTGAGATTTTCTGTTTGGGCTTTGCCCAGCAATACTTTAAACTCTTCAGTGGTTCAATTTATGTTGGCTTTGGTGGGGACTTGGTCCAGGATCCTTACGTGGCCCACCCAGGATGCAATGATCTATCTCTGTAACAGTGCATTTTATCATAGTTTTCCCACTTGTATAACATGATACTGTATATTAACCTCTAATATTATTACAAATTATGTGTGTCTGAAAATTTTGTGTGTCTAAAAAAATCAGTAAGTTTTGCTTGGAAAGGACTGAGGTCTTATTTCATTTGAGTTAATTATAATGCCAAACATAATGTGATGCTAATAGTTTGTGGCAAATATAAATAACATCTGCAGTTTCTCTCTTTTTCTTTCCCTCTCTCAAACACTCACATGCACACACACATTAGTTCTTTAATATCATAGAAACATGGAAAAATGCATTAACAGGCATTATTCAAAATAAGAAATGTCACAGCAGACAAGATCTGTGAAGGGTTGGTGTCTCACCTCATAAGACATCAGAGTATTTCAAATGACAACTATAAAACATCACTCTGAAATTGTTAGAGGAACAGAAATTAGACAAGTTATGAGAGGGATATGCCCTTGATAGGGCTCACGTGCTCAGCTGACAGGAGTGAACACTATTGAAACCAATTTGCAGAATTAGCTGGCAATACATAGCAAAATTAATTATCACTTATGCCTACTCTGGGGGCTTCCCTGGTAGCTTAGATGGTAAAGAGTCTGCCTGCAGTGTGGGAGACCAGGTTTCGATCCCTGGGTTGGGAAGATCCCCTGGAGAAGGAAATGGCAACCCACTCCACTATTCTTGCCTGGAAAATCCCATGGATGGAGGAGCCTGGCAAGCTACAGTCCATGAGGTTGCAAAGAGTCAAACATGACTGAGAGACTTCACTTTCTTTCTTTTTCTTTTTATGCCTACTCTATGCCTGTGTGATTCTTTTCCTGGGTTGTATATCCTAAAGCAATGATCAACTTGCCCCTTTGGGGAAATTATATAAGGATAGTCAGTGCAAACTTATTTTGGTGGTAGGAGTTGAAGCAGCCTAAGTATATTCCAGAGGGAATGAGAATGTAGAAAGTGGTGGATGATTACCATGGCATACCCAGAAGGAGGTATATATCCACATGGTGATGGCTCTATAATACATAATTGAAAGAGGATGTAATCTACAAAATAACAGCATTATGCATATTTAAAATACATATACAAAACAATACATTTCTAATGAACATATGCAAACAAAAAGATTTGCAAAAAAATGATGAAAGTGAGGATGAAAGGAAATAAACACACACAACTAAAGAACTTCCCAGGTGGTTCAGTGGTAATGAATCTGCTTGCCAATGCAGGAGACACAAGAGATGCAGGTTTGATCCCTGAGTTGGGAAGATGCTCTGGAGAAAGAAATGGCAAAACCCACTCTGGTATTCTTGCCTGGAAAATTCCATGGACAGAGGAGCCTGACAGACTACAGTTCATGGGGGTGCAAAAAGTCTCAGACACAACTGAGCAACTAACACTTTCACTTTTAGATCTGAAGTGAGTCTCTTATATGCAGCATATATACAGGTCACAGACAAATAAAAAATAAGAGACTTGCATGAATGGCAATAATGTATGTGGTTGAGGGGTGTGATAAACTCAGGTCTATGTATCTAACTAGCAAAAGAAGAAAGACTGGACTAGTAGCCTTCAGTCAGACACACAAAATAAAACAGGAACAAGTATAAAACCCTAGCATAGATGGCTTGTTGTGGTGGTTGTGGTTGCTCTGCACCCTATTAGAATGAGAAACTGAGTCTTACACGTCCTGATGACTTTCATTATAAACCGACCTTTTCCGTTCACCTCTAAAGACGTATCTTTTCTAATGCCAAATTTCTTTTCGGTTCAATGCTCTATGTGCTGTTTCACTTCCTACCACAGGAAGGAGCAGTTTGAAAAAATAAAAAAGAAAGAAACAAGTCCCCTTACACCAGAAAGAGTGACAAAGCAGCTGTGGCTGAATGAGGCCACATCAGGTTCAGGAACTCAGAGTCAGTCTTCTGTTTCCTACAGTGTTGCCCATATATCAGGAGCATAAAGAAAACATTTTATTTGCTCTTACATTATTTTTTTTGTAATTTTACCCAGGAAAAAAAGTGTTAAGCAGAGAAGTATTTCAACTTCAGTTGAAAGATATTTCTTAAGTATACTACCAGCAAAGGAAATGAATAGGGAGACAAAAATATAGTACTGTTGTCTCTGTCTCTGTAACTGGAAAACTACATATTTATAGACATAGAGGCCCAAGTCTTCATCTTTACTCCCTCATCATTTTAAGTGAGGCTAACAATCAGGGCTTCCCAGTTGGTTCAGTGGTAAATAATCTGCCTGCCAATGCAGGAGATGTGGGTTCGATCCCTGGGTCGGGAAGATCCCCTGGAGAAGAAAATGGCAACCCATTCCTGTGTTCCTGCCTGGAGAATCCCATTGAAGGAGGAGCCTGGTGGACTAGAGTCCAAGGGATCACAAGAGTCAGACATGACTTAGCAACTGAACAACAACAAATCCAAAGCAGGACCCTAATTCTCTTCAATTCCCTGGAAGCTGAAGGAGATGAGGGAGATGCAGAAGAAAAGCAGGAAACTAGCAGTTTGATACATAAGGTTTTAGGAGAGAAGCCATCTCCATAGCAAAAATAGTGCAAGGTGAAGCTGCAAAAGCTGATGCAGAAACTTCAGGAGTTCAGTTCAGTTCAGTTGCATAGTCATGTCTGACCCTTTGCAACCCCATGGACTGCAGCACACCAGGCCTCCCTGTCTATCACCAGCTCCCGAGCTTACTCAAACTCTTGTCCATTTAGTCAGTAATGTCATTCAACCATCTCATCCTCTGTCGTCCCCCTTTCCTCCTGCCTTCAATCATTCCCAGCAGCATGGTCTTTTCAAATGAGTCAGTTCTTCTCATCAGGTGGCCAAAGTATTGGAGTTTGAGCTTTAGAATCAGTCCTTCCAAAGAATATTCAAGACTGATTTCCTTTAGGATGGACTGGTTGGAACTCCCTGCAGTCCAAGGGACTCTCAAGAGTCTTTTCCAACACCACCGTTCAAAGGCATCTATTCTTTCACTCTCAGCTTTCTTTATGATCCAACTCTCATATCCATACATGACTACTGGAAAAACCCAAGCTTTAACTAGACGGACCTTTGTTGACAAAATAATGTCTCTACTTGTTAATATGCTGTCTAGGTTGGTCATAACTTTTCTTCCAAGGTGCAAGCATCTTTAAATTTCATGCCTGCAGTTACCATCTGCAGTGATTTTGGAGCCCCCCCCAAAATACAGTCTCTCACTGTTTCCATTGTTTCCCTATCTATTTGCCACGAAGTGGTGGGACCAAAAACCATGATCTTAGTATTCTGAATGTTGAATTTTAAGCCAACTTTTTCACTCTCCTCTTTCACTTTCGTATGAAAAGCTAAAAAGATAGGACACTGAAAGATGAATTCCCCAGGTCGGTAGGTGAGCAATATTATATGGGAGATCAGTGGAGAAATAACTCCAGAAAGAATGAAGAGATGTAGCAAAAGCCAAAACAACACCCAGTTGTGGATGTGACTGGTGAAAGAAGTAAAGTCTGATGCTGTAAAGAGCAATATTGAATAGGAACCTGGAATGTTAGGTCCATCAATCAAGGCAAATTAGAAGTGGTCAAACAGGAGAGAGCAAGGGTGAGCATCAACATTTTAGGAATCAGTGAACTAAAATGGACTGATATGGGTGAATTTAACTCAGATGACCATTATATCTACTACTGTGGGCAAGAATCCCTTGGAAGAAATGGAATAGCCATCATAGTCAAGAAAAGAGTCTGAAATGCAGTACTTGGATGCAATCTCAAAAGTGACAGAATGATCTCTCAATATCACAGTAATCCAAGACTATGCCCTGATCAATAATGCTGAAAAGCTGAAGTTGAACAGTTCTATGAAGACCTACAAGACCTTCTAGAGCTCACACCCAAAAAAGGTGTCCTTTTCATCACAGGGGACTGGAATGCAAAAGTAGGAAGTCAAGAAATACCTGGATTAAGGGGCAAATTAGGCCTTGGAATACAGAATTAAACAGGGCAAAGGCTAATAGAGTTTTGCCCAAAGAATGCACTGGTCATAGAGAACACCATCTTCTAACAACACAAGAGAAGACTCTACACAGGGACATCAGCAGATGGTCAATATTAAAATAAGATTGATTATATTCTTTTCAGCCAAAGATGGAGAAGCTCTATACACTCAGCAAAAACAAGACCAGGAACTGACTGTGGCTCAGATCATGAACTCCTTATTGCAAAATTCAGACTTAAATTGAAGAAAGTAGGGAAAACCATTAGACCATTCATGTATGACCTAAATCAAATCCCTAATGATTATACAGTGGAAGTGAGAAATAGGTTCAAGGGATTAGACCTGATAGACAGAGTGCCTGAAGAACTAGGGAAGGAGTTTTGTGACATTGTACAGGAGGCAGTGATCAAGACCATCCCCAGGAAAAAGAAATGCAAAAAGCAAATGGTTGTTTGAGGAGGCCTTACAAACAGCTATGAAAAGAAGAGACGTGAAAGGCAAAGGAGAAAAATAAAGATATACCCATTTGAATGCAGAGTCCCAAAGAATAGCAAGGAGACATAAGAAAGCCTTCCTCGGTGATCAGTGCAGAGAAATAGAAGAAAACAATAGAATGGAAAAGACTAGAGATCTCTTCAAGAAAATTAGAGATACAAGGGAACTATTCATGCAAAGATGGGCACAATAAAGGACAGAAACGGTATGACCTAACAAAAGCAGAAGATATTAAGAGGTGGTAAGAATACACAGAAGAACTATACAAAAAAGATCTTCATGATTCAGATAATCACGATGGTATGATCACTCACCTAGAACCAGACATCCTGGAATGTGAAGTCAAGTGGGCCTTAGGAAGCATCACTACGAACAAAGCTAGTGGAGGTGATGGAATTCCAGTTGAGCTATTTCAAATCCTGAAAGGTGATGCTGTGAAAGTGCTGCAGTCAATATGCCAGCTAATCTGGAAAACTCAGCAGTGGCCACAGGACTGGAAAAGGTCAGTTTTCTTTCCATCCCAAAGAAAGGCAATGCCAAAGAATGCTCAAACTACCACACAGTTGCACTCAGCTCACACGCCAGCAAAGTAATGCTCAAAATTCTCCAAGCCAGGCTTCAACAGTACGTAAATCATGAACTTCCAGATGTTCAAGCTGGATTTAGAAAAGACAGAGGAAATGAGATCAAATTGCCAACACCCACTGGATCATTGAAAAAGCAACAGAATTCCAGAGAAATATCTACTTCTGCTGTATTAACTATGCCAAAGTCTTTTACTGTGTGGATCACAGCAAACTGTGGAAAATTCTTCAAGAGATGGGAATATCAGACCACCTGACCTGCCTCCTGAGAAATCTGTATGCTGGTCAAGAAGCAACGGTTAGTACTGGACATGGCACAACAGACATGGTTCCAAATCAGGAAAGGAGTACATCAAGTCTGTATATTGTCACCCTGCTTATTTAACTTAAATGCAGAATACATCATGCAAAATGCTGGACTGGATGAAGCACAACCTGGAATCAAGATTGCCTGAGAAAATATCAATAACCTCAGATATGCAGATAATACCACCCTTATGGCAGAAAGTGAAGAAGAACTAACAAACCTCTTGATGAAAGTGGAAGAGGAGAGTGAAAAAAAGCTAACTTAAAACTCAACTTCAGAAAACTAAGATCATTGCATCTGGTCCCATCACTTCATGGCAAAAAGGTGGGGGAAAATGGGAACAGTGACAGACTTTATTTATTTGGGCTCCAAAATCACTGCAAATGGTGACTGCAGCCATGAAATTAAAAGAACCTTGCACCTTGGAAGGAAAGTTATGACCAACCTAGACAGCATATCAAAAAGCAGAAACATTACTTTGCCAGCAAAGGTCCATCTAGTGAAGGCTATGGTTTTTCCAGTAGTCATGTATGGATGTGAGAGTTAGACTATAAAGAAAGCTGAGCACCGAAGAATTGATGCTTTTCAACTGTGGTGTTGGAGAAGACTCTTGAGAGTCCCTTAGACTGCAAGGAGTTCCAACCAGTCCATCCTACAGGAAATCAGTCCTGAATATTCATTGGAAGGACTGATGATGAAACTGAAACTCCAATACTTTGGCCACCTGATGGGAAGAACTGACTTATTTGAAAAGACCCTGATGCTGGGAATGATTGAAGGTGGGAGGCGAAGAGGATGACAGAGGATGAGATGCTTGGATGGCATCACCAACTCAAGGGCATGAGTTTGAGTAAATTCCAGGAGTTGGTGATAGTTAGGGAGGCTTGGTGTGCTGCAGTCCACGGGGTCACAAAGAGTCAAACATGACTGAGTGACTGGACTGAACTGAACTGATATTTGTATATATACATTCATTTTATATGTTTTGTATATTTATGTGATTGTTTTATCTATACGTGACAGAATTACTCATAATGGTCTCTCTGAATTTTACTTGTCTTAATTATGTTTGATATAAAAGCAGTGTATAATAGTAAATTTTAGACAGCATTTGAAATAAAAAAAATTGATGGTAGATTTATTTTCTTGTATAATACATGATTTTCTCTACCAAAAACATCTGTATTTGATATTATTTGCTTTTTAAATGCTTTTAGTTCACTTTAATATGCAAAATTTGTAAAAATTGTTGAAACCATAAAGTTACAGTGTAAAAAGCGATTCTTCTTATAAAATAGCGTTAATATAGGAAAGGAAATTAATCAGTTTGAAGGAGATGAAAAATATTAATCTTAATAATGTATTTTTAAGTATTGTGATGGAAATTTAGGAATAAACAGATTAATTATAATCTTGGTCACAAAAAATACATTTTATCATTGCAATTGGCTAAGCATAATCTGGAATTTTTCAGTACTTTAAAAATGTCCATTAAACTCCAGAACATAAGCAGAAAGATACAAACATAGAGTAATTCTTAGGAAAATAAGTCATTAGAAAGTTTGGTCAGATGAAGCAATGAAATCTAGCTTTCAAATGTTTACTTTCCCTTGAGCTTATCTCTTAAAAATAAGGGTACATTTTTAACAATATGCCACAGATTAATAAAATGTATTTGTTTGCACAAGTCCTAATCCTGAGAGAACCACGATGATAAAGTGTGGATTAAATGTTATTTTGCTTTCTTAAATCCTGTATTAAACACATTGTCTAAAATTAGAAAGGGAGAGACCATTATTGGTAAAAAGTTTAAATATGCATCAAATTTATTTTATGCCTTTCAATTGGACAAGAGCAAGTGTCATGTTTATTTAAACATTGAATAAGCTGTAATAATTACAAACTGCATGCTAAAAGCTTTGGATTGCATTCAAGCCAAGAATGACTTTTCCTGTTCATAGGATGACAGTTAAACAATCACTCAACCAAGTTTTCCATGTGAATGAATTAACAAAGCAAAGACAGTCCAAAGTGTTATAAGTCTACACATAAATGGGGAAATTTACGTGAAAAGAATTAAGGCAATTGGAAATGTTAGTATTTAAAAGGTCTAAACCAATAATAGAATGTAGATAATCAGAGTTGACAGCATCCAGTTAAAAACAGAATCATCCAAAATAGAATACATTGTTATAGGTATAAAGAATGTTGGATTTTATAAGAAAAATTCATAAAAATATGAGCACATTGATTTAAAAATGTTTTTTTCATTTTATTTCTCCAGAGGGTAGAAAATTGGAACACAGACTCTCCCAAGTCACTTGGGAAAACCTCATGTAGTCATTACACTAATGTCTCAAAGGTTCCTCAGCCCTGTGAAATAATAGACAAAAGATTCAGAATAGAATAGCACATTTCTTGCATTGGAAGTTATCATCCCTAATCATTATATTTTAAGCTTGTTTCTTTTTTGCTTTGTCTTGAAAAATAAGTAAAAACCCATACTATCTTATTCCCTAGTCTATTTTATTCTCCCCTTTACCCTATTCTGCCCCTCAATTTTGTGATACCAGTTTCTTTAATTCTCTTTCAAAGATTATTGCTTTTCAAAGTGTTCATTTTGAAGTCATAGAGTGAGACAATTTGGTGAGTCATAATATTTTGAGTTTTATCTGTGGTGTTCAGTTTTGATACTCCATCATTTCCCTTCCAGGAAAAAACTGATACCCTAATTCACCCTGACTCTTAGCAACCAGTCTAAACCCCAAGGAAGAATTCAGCCCCAGCTTTCTCAAGGTAAGAAAAGGATTACTATATCTACTTGAACTCTACAATTGTGATGATTGAAAAACCTATCTAGATTCTTGATATATTGACTCAGAGTTGATTGGATATATGAATGTGATAAGACGTATTGTGTTTTCATGGCGCTGTTTCATGTTTGCTGTGCAGTGCTTAGTAGCTCAATTTGAAGCCAAAAGATTACTGAAAAATGCTAATGAAGTAGAAAAAAGTCATATTACCAGTTCTTGCCCATCATGGTTAATATTTGTGTGAAAAAGTGTTTTAAAACTGTTCTGCCATATCTTTGGTAAAGACTAAAGTGCTACATTTACAAACAAAGAGGTGAATGTTAATCCTATTCTAATACTCAAAGTTGGTTTTTAAAAAATTGTTAGGGACTATTTTAAAAGCAATGTTGGAATCCTTCGGTGCTGAAGGAAATGGAATTGATACAGCAGCATGGCTCAAATGTTAATGTTAGACTCAATGTCTCATGCGTCTTTTGGTTAATAAGAATATAAAAATTATTCAAGCAATTCAAATTCTTCTTCTGAGTTAATTCATTTACTCCTTTGCTGTGTAAACTCTTTAACAGTCCTAAGGTTCCATTTATTTGGTCTATCAATCTTAATTGTGATCTGAGGAGTTGTTTCATAACTGAGAATTTTTGTTTAATGATATGTAATTTGGATAAGGGTGTCATTTTCTTTTGCTTCATGGTTGGTGGGATTTTCACTAATGAAATTGGATTCTCATTTTCTGAGTATTTTTTGTATAGTCATGGTTTATGGATTTTTTTCCTCTTTTCTCTTATTTTGTAATGTGTTATTTTCATTGATTGGCATTAATATTTATATGCAGATGGAGTGAAGGCTACCAAGTTTCATCCTTATTCCTGAAAGATTGCCACTCATCGTATAACTACTGAAACTATTATAATAGAATGTTTCATGAAATACTCCAAATCTCTTTCATCTAAAATTTTTTTTTAACTATTGGGAAGCTCTTACTTTATAAGCTTCAAAAAAACAAATAGTATGTTATGCAAATAAAATGTTCTCTATGTAATACTTAATGTTAAATGTATATCTAGAAAAGAAATGATAGAGTACCATTTTTTATACCTTAGAATATAATATTTACTATAATAATTGTCTAGATAAAAAGCCTAAACACTACTCTGTAATTATTTTTACCAACACATCTCTTATATTTATATCTAAACAAGACATCTAAATTGGATTATAAATAATCCAACAAATAATATATAGACTTCCTTAGTTTTTCAAAATAACATTAAAATTTCAAATTAGTCATAGTATTTTACCTCTCTAACATGTGCCCAATAACTTATGTAGCAAAGAAAGAATTTGAGTCAGTATCAACTTATTCATTCATGTTTAAGTGTTTTATTTTTCACATACTGTATTCCAGACTTGGTGTGGGCAGTAGAGAGATGACTAAATTGTAAAACTTGCTAAATGAGTTTATATTTTTCTCCTATAGGCTTCTAGTCATCCAATAAATTAAATGTAATCTGTATTTTATAATAGAATTAAAATGCATTATAGCAATATAGGAAAGAGTGCAGGATCAAGAAGATATGGGCTCTGATAAGCAACTCAAAAGAACTTAAGTCACATTTCTTGGAGGTTAAGTCAAGGCTAAACATGACTCTCTGAAAACTCTATTGATGCCTAGATTAATGGCATAGTACTAGCAAGCCTCTAGTGTTCATGCATTCTTTCAACCATCCATGCATTTATTTAAGAAAAATAAGTATGTGGCAGGAAAATTCCTAGAAGCTGGCAATGAAAAGGCATAACTTCCTATCACCACCACCCCCTGGCTCATTGGCAACCTAATCTATTAATAACATCATAGTGTGGTAAAAGTTATGAGAGATGAATGCATAGGACAATTGCTGACAAGGTCTAGCACATATCTGAGCAGGTTTAGCTAAGCCAAGACCTTCAGTAACTCATAACAGAAAAATAGGAACTAATTCAAGCAGGTGCAGAGGTGGCAAGAACAGGTATGACATTCCCACAGAAGGGAAGAAGTTTGAAAGACAGAAGTGTTAAGAAATATGGCCAGTTCAGGAAAGTAAAATTATCTTGGCACACTTTCAGGGTAGGGCACATAAGATTGAGCAGATCATAATGCCTCCTTCAAAGATGCTTCACTCTACTTACTTTAAGGTCAGCCACCAGGGCTTTCTGCTCTACCTAACCTGATTTTACCCCAGGAGACTCTCTGCCATCCCCTGTAGCTACTTCCTGTTTGGAGCCACCCTCTGCCGATGTCCCAAAATTTCCCTGAGTGCCTATTTAGGTTATCAGTGTATTCCCTCTCAATGACAAAGTGTGCAGAGATCTTAGAAAATGATGACCTTAATTGGTTACAGTTCTGTTAAATCATAATACTAGATCAATAAATCTCTTCCTGAAATATCTATGCCCCTCTGAAGATACTGATTCATTTATCCTTCTCAAACCCAAACCAAAAAGGTCATCTTTTTTTTCTTTTTAAGTACAAGACAAATCAAAGTACTCAATTATGGTATTTTCAATGTTACCTCCATATATCAACTGTCTTTTTAAAATTATTTAACTCCTTTATATGACTATTAGAGGTGAATTTCAGGCTAGTCAAAATGATAATATGCTTATCATTATTATGTCTCCTTTAATCTGTGCTGAAAACTAGTAGAAGATAATATTTAATGAATAAAGAAACTGAGGTTCCAAAAGGACAAGTGACTTTAATGATGCCCAGCAAATTATTTTATAAAGACAAAAATGAACCCCAGTTCTCACTGATGATAAACACAATTTCTTTTTACTATTATTACATCTTTATTCTTTTTCCAAAAATTATACTGCAAAGATTGTCTTGCAAATAAGAACTATGATTCTTTCTTTATTTGATCATTCTTTTCCTAACAATATCTATTTATTCCTCTTCTAAATTTGATCTGAAAATCAGAAAAACATTTTGACAGCTAATTATTTTAAACTCCTGGCAGAAAAGTTTTTAGGAGCCATGATTCTGGCAAACTTGGTGAGTTAAAAATAAAAGGACTTTTGTTTTTGTCTTCAATCACTTCAAGTATGCTTTTCTGAACATTTGATTTTCTTTGTTTAAAAGTGCACTAGACATGTTCTCCCTATCTCTCCACCTCTGAACCCACACTGATATCTTCTTGAGCTGACCTGCAAAGACTAGCTAGTGAAATCTCATAACATCTGTCTGGTTTCCAGTCTGTCTATTTATTGGGAAGCTGAGTGGGAGTTCAGATGTAGAAGAAAGAGAAAAACATCAATGCATTTATTCTCCAGCATACACTTGACTTAAGGGTACAGCTGCTCTTAAAGTAGCCTCTCCATAGATTCTCCTTTGAGTAACAGCTCCCTCTCTCCACCTTTCAGGTTTGAGGTAGTAACAGTCCTCTCATTAACCAGACTACTGCAATATCCCTGTGTCTTTTTTTTTTTTTCTTCCATCTGGGCACATGCTTGTTAATTGTCAGTTTATTAAATTCTCCAAAAATGATGCTAAATTGAATGTGTCTTCGTTTTTCTCTTAGGGACCTGCCTGATAAAAAATAACATGGCAGATCATCTCATGAGTTTCGAACTGGTTTCATAGGTTAAAGTCATCTCTGTTGCTCAGTTTAACTCCAGATCTTTTATCCTTAGACATGTTAGGTGGCGAAGAGAGGAAAAGAAAGGCACGGATACTCTTCTCCAGTGGCATCGCAGTTTATTCTTGGTTGATTTTGTTTTGGTCTCATCGTAGCATAGATTTGAAACGATGGACCACTGTTACAGCTTGGTTACGATTCAAGATTTTGTTAAGCAAACAGCAGTTAGTACACCCTCAAGAGGTGAGGGTGACCGACCTCAAAGGAGTGGCATCAACCCATCTTGATTTCCCTGTTTGTATACTTTTGAGCTCCTCACCCTAGAGCCTGCCCTATGCAAAATAGGGCTCACAGCCACTGCCAATCCAGAAGGCTGCATGTTTTTCCCCACGGAAGGTTCCCACTCTGGTCCTGGGATTTTTTTCTTTGTCCTCTTTTTCTCAGGCTTTCCCCTTTCTTTCTCTGCCTCTTAGCTGCTGCTTTTTAACCATTATTTTGGACTCTTTATTCTAATTATCTAACAATACTGACTGGCAGCTGAATAGCAACAGATGCCAACTATGTGTTGGCCTTCTGACAGTACACAGTTGTGAAGTAGAGCTCTAACCTGGGTGCACCTGTAACAACTCATATCAACTCACTAACTGGTCACTGCAGACCTTCTCACTGTTGTGGAATCTTCTTGCCCAGCAGGTTTCTCAATCTCTAAAATGTTCAGTTGAAGCTCTCCCTACACCCACACTTGCTACATATGTGGAGAGAAAAGCTCAAATCTTTTTTTCATGGCTTAAGAGCAATGATCGGAGAAGGCAATGGCAACCCACTCCAGTACTCTTGCCTGGAATATCCCATGGATGGAGGAGCCTGGTAGGCTACAGTCCATCGGGTCGCCAAGAGTCGGACACAACTGAGCGACTTCACTTTCACTTTTCACTTTCATGCACTGGAGAAGGAAATGGCAACTCACTCCAGTGTTCTTGCCTGGAGAATCCCAGGGACAGGGGAGCCTGGTGGGCTGCCGTCTATGGGGTCACACGGAGTCAGAAATGACTGAAGCGACTTAGCAGCAGCAGCAGAAGCAAGAGCAATGATTCCCTGTCTTGCCTCAGGCTTTTGTGTAAAAAGCCTGGAAAAGCAGGTGAACTCACTAGTTAGTATAACTTCAATAAATACTGAAAAGGATGTTCTTCTAGATAATTTTCAGGGTTGTTTTTTGTGGGGGTGGTGGTTGTGGGATGTTTAAAGTCATTTTATTTCCACATGGATCATACTATTCTTGATATAATAAAAAATGTGCCCCTTATCATATGGTTATATGTATAAAAACAGCATCTCAAGTAGTATTTGTTAGATAAAAGATATACAAACTTCTTTTTAATAATGAGGCATGTATAAATGATATATGATATAGTCCATTTAGTGTGGTGATAAATCAATCAAATGGACAAGAACACTGTTTTATAGCAGTGAGAAATGGAGTATTCCTGCCATATCCGTAAACAAGGATGTCACAGCCATCAGTGATTCTAGCCCTCCAAATGTGAATTTCTGAGCCTTAAGGGTGCCCAGGAAGAAGAACAATACATGCTATCTGGCAGCCATCAGGCTGCAGCCACTCCATACTGTGAGCACTGAGGTACTCAGGATACATATACATATATATATATATATATATATAAAGAAAAAAAAAATGGATACGGGCTCCAGGTGGCTGAGATACATGTTGAAAGGAATGACTTCAGTGAGCCCAGACTCTTGCATCATCTCATACATAGACAAGCACTAAATTTCTTGAGATATTTGGTTTTCTTTAGTTCATAAAAATACTTTCGATGTTCAGACTACCTGCCTTTGTTGCAGAACTTCTGTATAACCCAGCTACTCCTATTTAACCTGGCTCCTCCTCTCACCTCCTCAGAGCAATTCTGTCAGGGGCTACTTGAGATGCTATCTCCTAGGCAGCATTTTAAATTTAAGCCCTAAAAATTTCCACTGAGTGAAATGTAACTCTCACCGTTTAGGTTGTGACATTTTTTAAGTCTTCAGCAACATTTGTAGATCAATATGAGTGGTGGGTGTATGACAGGCTATGCTTTTCTTTAAGATATATGTGAAATTTTTAATAGTGTATTGCTTTATAAATGTTAGATTTTAAAAATACATGTTTTATCACAAAATTTGAAACTTATAGCCACATTAGGCTATAAAGGTCCTCTTCCCTAATAAAGAGGACATTAGGGGTCCTCTTCCTACTGCAATTAGAACAAAATTAAAACCCTTTACTGATCTATCAGTTGCCTAACTTGCCACAGTCTCTCTGTCACATGCTGTTCCAACTACACTAGTGATTCTTTCAGGTTTTTGAAAGAGCCAAATTCTTTCTTCCTGAGATAATTTGCCCTATTTTGAATCTTTCTTCTGTAATGCCATTACCTCCAATACTTACCTGGCTGGCCTTTAGTCACCTTTCAGATCTCAGCTTCTAAAATACCTCTTCATGATGCTTTTCCTTGGTGAAGGTGTCCAAAAGACACTCACACAGCTCTCCTTATTCTTTCTCAGAGGATTCTGTTTTCTCCCTTCATAATTCTTATCATTCAGTACTCTGTTTCCTGATCTTTCAGTGCATTAGACTTCTCTATTTTTTTCAGCATTTTGTCCTTATAGGCCCTTGTAGTAAAAGGTGTTCAAACAGTGCCTGATATGTGATAAAATCTAGTTTGAAGAAATCTGAATGAATAAATCAAGCTCTTTGTTTTCAAATAAACAATAGGTTTGGATTGTAGTAGTAGGTCCCACTCTAATATTCTTTTTTCCATCACGTTCTAGTGAAATGTTATGTTAACCTCTGGCATTTTAATGTTGAGAAAGTTTTATGCAAACACCATCATTGTGCCTAAAATATTTTGTGTTTGATTAGACTCCAGTGTAGTTGTTAATAAAACTATCACAGCTATTTCACAATGTCTTTACTAATCTCATTAATTACGAGTTAATTCCCATCTTCAGGAAGCAAACACAAATAAAAGAATTCCCAGCAGAATGTTCGGTTGCAGTGTTAGCAAATACCAAGGAAATCAATCAAGACAGCAGTTTACTCAAAGCTTCATTATAAAGGTATAATCAACCACATTTCTTAATCCCTCTGTCAAGGAGAATAAATGTTCAATTTGTTTTCTGACTACTTACTCAAGGACCAAACACCTGTACTCTGTAGATACAGCATTAATCATTCTACCATCCATCTATGTCTTCTCTCAGTATCTCTGTTTATCTTGCCAGTATCATTCTCAGCTAACCTTTTTAAGACTTTTTCTATGGTTTCTAAGAAAGTTTACAATTGATGCAAACTATATATACACACTGAAACACTACACTGATGAGATCACATTCTTTTTCATTAAGGATGTGTTCAAACTCAGTTTACTTATGTTGGATGTTTACACAATTATAGATCATTTGGTTATTCTATTAGTAAAAGAAGGCATTTAAATATTTTAAAACATAATATCACACCAATTCATTTTAATTTCTACTAGAGACAAACAGAAATTTAATAAAAAATTACAAGAAATCTATATGAAGCCTCTGATCTTGAAATGGTGAAGGGGAAAAAAAAAAAGCAGCTACAAAAATATAAGGAAACAAAGAGTGAGCTATAAAACAATGAGGAAAATGATGAAATGTAGCATGTAAACAGAAAGAGAGAGCTCTGGGAATTAACAGTGAAAACAAACATGTTGGTAGTGCAGAATGTGTGAGAGAAGGGAAGAAAGAAAAAAGATAAGAATTAGGTAGATGGAAAGACAATGGATAGGATAAAGAAAAAAGGAAATGTGGAAGAAACTATCTGATCAGAAACAAGAAGTAAAATTTGATCAAGAGAAAAAGCAGAGAAAAAATGTAAAAGTGTAAGAGAGAAAGAAATACAATGAAGAAAACTAGGAGGAAACCTACAGGGGAACTAAATGTAAATGGAAACTGAAGAAAATGAAGAAATTATTTACCCAAAGAACAATTACATATATTCATTAAATACGACCATTATACTTTATATGCTGTAGGATATATAGCCAAGTCCCTGATTATCACTGCAGTATTGGAACCATAATCACAAATTCCTAAAGGAGCCTCACAGGCAGTACAATCAGCGAGACATCTGGTAGACAGGATATCCTTCCAGGGATAGTCAGCTGATGCCATTGCAAGAATGGAGCCCAGTGTTCCAGTTCTTATCTTCCCATAGTAAATGGGTTGTTTGACATTTTAGACCACCTCTTCTATATCTATACTTCTCTTTTTCCTCATAAATAAAAATTATTTTAGAGAACAGCAAGTATCCAACACTAGTAATTATTTCTCAACTCTCCTTTCAATTAGGGGATACCTATGTGAATCCGTTGAGAATAATGAGAGGAAATCAGCTGTAGTGCATTCTGGGCTTGTGATAAAATTTTTGCTTTCCTTGTAAAGGATGGTTGATGTGAGCCAGCATTTTCTCTATGTTCTTCTTCCTTTCTTAAATAGAATGTGGTATTTAGAACTGCAGTAGCCATCTTGGGTCCCTCAGTATTGCTTTTGTTGATTGGCTGAAACAACATCAACAGTCTCTAAATTCTGGATCTTTTTGTGAGAAAAAAGAACTTTTTTTTGGATAAGCTACTACTAGTCAACTACTCTATCAACTGAAGCCAAATGCAGTCTAAACAATGTGATGGAAATCTACAGTGTCATGTAATTTCGGTTCAGTGTTTTAATACTTATGACAAACTAAATATGTCTACAAGATTGATCCTGGCTGTAAACGACAAGACTGTGACCACATCCTGATTTATTTTGAGGAATGCACCAAGATTTTCCACTCTAAATGAATGTTTCACATCCAGCGTAGCTGTTTGTAAAGAACTAAATTTATTCTAAAGAATTCTGTTTGGATGTTTTTGTCATGTTGAATATAGATTTTCTTGTATAGCTGAGTTTTTTGTTATCTATATAAATGTATTTTTCAAGTTTTCCTTCAGCTTTGCATGTTGTCCATACAGTCTCTTCACTCTGTTTCTGTCTGTTAGTTTAGTTGTTCTGTGTCCTTTATGAAATTGGCATTCAGTTCTTATTTTAATCAGATTTGATTTCCCCAAAGAAGGATTCCCTGATGTTCCCCAAGTCCAGAGACAGTAGAGGGCACAGAATCAGGAGGCCATCAGGGTTATATGGAGAAGATGCAATGTACAGTCATCAGTAATAAAATGAGCATCCGGCATTTTGCAGACTACTTTTTGGGAAACCAAGGCCTCTCAGGAAATGACCATTGATGGAATACTGTTAAAGTGAAATGTTGCACAAGTGTGAGAGAAAGCATAAAGTAATTTTTTAAAAAGAATAGCAATAAAAACATAAAGAATAGAAAGTACCATCATAATAAAGAAGAATATGATGAAATAAGAACTTTGAGCACCTTGAAGAAGAATTTGAAGACTTTACATGATACACAAAAAAGATGTAGTCTGGAATAAATGTAAAACTTATCTCTAATTCCAGGGGGCTAGAAAATTTCAAGCTACTTACTAATAGAGATTAAAAGTTGTTTCTCTAATGATGAGGGTGTTATAATATATATATTTTTCACTTGTTTAGGTAAATAATAAAATATATGCAGAACTCATTCTCTACTAGAAATTCAGTGCTTATCAATATAATATTTTTTTGTATCCTGGGATATAATATATATCCTCTGGGATTATATCAAGATGGCCTTATATTCCAACTGTCCTGCATGTACATCTAATTCCTATCTCAAATCTTTTCTGTTTATGTAGCATGTTTTTTCTCAGCTTTCTTGAGATATAATTGACAAAATATTTCAAGTGTAATGTGATGATATATGAATCAGTTCAGTTCAGTCACTCAGTCGTGTCCGACTCTTTGCTACCCCATGAACTGCACACCTGGCCTCCCTGTTCCTCCCCAGTTCCCAAAGTTCACCCAAACCCATGTCTGTTGACTCGGTAATGCCATCCAACCATCTCATTCTCTGTCGTCCCCTTCTCCTCCTGTCCTCAATCTTTCCCAGCATCAGGGTCTTTTCAAATGAGTCAGCTCTTCATATCAGGTGGCCAAAGTATTGGAGTTTCAGCTTCAACATCAGTCCTACCAATTTACATTGTGAAAAAACAACCCCCATCCAGTTTATTGAGTCTGGTTTTGATAGTCTCAATTGAGCTATAAAACAGAAAAAGAGACACAGATGTACAGAACAGACTTTTGGACTCTGTGGGAGAAGGCGAGGGTGGGATGTTTCAAGAGAACAGCATCAAAACATGTATATTATCTGTGGTGAAATAGATCACCAGCCCAGGTTGGATGCATGAGACAAGTGCTCGGGCCTGGTGCATTGGGAAGATCCAGAAGGATTGGGTAGAGAGGGAGGTGGGAGGGAGGATCAGGATGGGGAATACAGGTAAATCCATGGCTGATTCATGTCAATGTATGACAAAAACCACTACAATATTGTAAACTAATTAGCTTCCAACTAATAAAAATAAATGAAAAAAAAAAAAAAAAAAACTTCTGAAGTATTGAATGGAGAGAGTAGGCTTTGTCCTTCACCCTTTAGCATACTAAGGGATCTAAAACAGCTGCTACCTCTGCTCATGAGATTCAGTGATCATGATGTTAGCAATGTAGACCAGCATCATCTATGGGATATCATAGTGGCTAGGATCTTTACCTGCTACAATATACTAGAGAGTAGAAGAGTTGACATAGTCCTTAGGTAATGCTGAAAATACATAAGGTCGCTGCTACAAGGTGAAATGAATGTTTTTCCCCACTTGAAAACTGGCTTCAATGGAAATCTGTGAAGTAGATCCATCTACCAAACCCAGACCACTATTTTTTTTTTTAAGTTTTATTGGAACACTGCCATACTTACTGATTTGTGTACTGTCTGATTCCATGCTATAATAACAGAGCCAAGTGGTTGTGTTGGAGTCTAAATAGCCTGTAAATCCTAAATATTTACTCTATGTCCCTTCACAGAAAAAAAAAAAAAAAAATTGCTGACTCCTTTTGTTAGTTTCCTAGGACTTCCATACAAATGCCACAAGTGTGGTAACTTTAACAAAAGATATGTATCTTTTCACAATTCTGGAGGCCAGGAGTCTGAGATCAGGTGGCTGGTAGGGCCATACTTCCCTAGAAGGCACAGGAAGAGATCTGTTCCTGTCTCTCTCCTAGTTTCTGGTTGCTCTTTGATTTGTGGCAGCATAATTCCAATTTCATATGTTGTTTTTCCCATGTGCAGGCCTTTGTGTGAATTTCCATTTTTACAAGAATTCCAAACAAATTGGAATAGAAGCCCACCATACTCCAGTATGACCTCATCTTAGTCCATTATAACTGCTACAACCATATTTCCAAATATAGTCACATTCTGGGGTACTCAGTGACAAGACTTCATATGAATTTGAGCACGGTGACAGTTCATCCCATTATATACCTGGTCCAGAAAAATCATATATTCAATCAATAATGGTATGCCATGTTACAGAAATCATATTGACTTGTTTCCGAAATTTAACACAATTGGAAAAGCAGCTGCAGTTCATCTCATTCTCTGTTTAAGATTACATTAATCTACAGTCATTCCTCAAGATCCATTCACCTACAGCAAAGTCCAAGGAACAGTTTAAATAGAGTTGTGATAAGAACCCCTATTCCTGCTTCTTTGATGGCAGCACTAACCCCCACAATTCTCTCAGTGACATTGCAATGCTTTTTCTGTGCTCTGCTGATAGGGAAAAACATTTCAGGGGCTTCCATGAATTTTTTTCTACCATAATAAGTCACTACACTCATAAGAGAACCAAATGTAGGTGTTTTCCATATCAGTCTCAACTGGTGTGTGTCTTTAGAGCTGAAGTGTGTCTCTTGTAAGCAGCATATATACCGGTCTTTTTTTTCTTAAAATCCCTCAGTTACTCTATGTCTTTTGTCTTTTGATTAGAGCAGTTAGCCCATTAGTATTTAAAGTAATCATTGATTATTAAAAAAAATTGTATGTTTCTCTATTATAGATTCTGTGTTTGTGGTTATATGAAGTTTTATATATACATACACACACACACACACATGAGGATTATTTTAAATTAATGATCATTAACTTAAGATAATAACTCATTAATTATTGATATTTTAAATAATGATCATTAATTTAAATTATAACTAATTGTTAATGATTATTTTAAATTAATGACCATTAATTTAAATGAATAACTAATTATTAATGATTATTTTAAATTAATGATCTATTAAATTCAAATGCATTCTAACAACCCCAAATTTTTACTCCTCATCCCATGTTTGATTTTTTTACTTTATATCTTTTTGTTTCTCATATCCATTTACTACTTTTTATATAGGAGATTTTACTTTTGTCTTTTAACCTTACTACTAGATTTATAAGTAGTTCATTTATCACTGTTACCATACAATTGCCTTTACCAATGAGATTTTTCTTTTTATAATTTTATATATCTAGTCATGATCTTTACCTTTCCATTTAAAGAATACCTTTTAACATTTCTTATAAAGCTGGTTTAGTGGTGTTAAACTCATTTAGATTTTGCCTATAGGTGAAACCCTTTTATCTCTCTTTCAAATCTAAATGATCGCCTTGCTGAGTAGAATATTCTTGATTGTGTTTTTTCCTTTCATCGATCTAAATATACCATGCCATGTACTTCATGATTTTGAAGATACTCTGATATCGCTTTCAGATAAACTGAAACCAGGGTGAGAGACTATGATTGTCTACTCCGATGATTCAGTAAGGTTTCTGTCCATCAAACCCAGAGTTTGTGTTACATAGATCAAGTGATGCTTTAACAGACTGCCAATCTGTTTCAATCATGGTATCCTGTTAATTAGCACTCGCCAAAGATCATGAGCGCCAAAACATTCTTATTCACAATATAATTGTTTCCCCAGGCATCTTCCATTCTGAGACCTTCGTCCTCGCGGATCCTCCTGTTAAAAGAAAGTCCATCTCAGTGGTATCATTTCTGCAATCTGACTCAGCCTGCATGGGACTGCTGCCGTCATTCTTTCAGTGATGCTGCCCTTTCGATTCAATCATGTATTATCAGTGCCTTAGGGAAGGAGGTGTCCTTTTGTCCTCTATTGCTATATAATCAGGGAGCAGATGGTACATGATACATCTATTACTACATTCCTACTTCCCTAAGCTTTTGGATTTTCCCCCTTCAGTATTATGTTAGAGATGTTCTGATATTTCAACTTTACTGAATGTTGGCAACCATTAAGCCCAGATTTCAGTCAACAAAGCAGATGAATTACTAGAGCAGATTTAACATATTAAATTCAGAGTCTCTGAGAAGCATGCCAAATCAACAAATTTGGCCCCATCCAATTATGCATTTTGTACTCTGTCAAAAATACATCCTCAGAGTTTATTCCCACTCATATTCTGCAGGCTGCCATAATATGCATCAGCAAAATCTGAGGACTTTTGTTCTAGTAACAGCATTTCTCCCTTTATTATTCCTTAGCCATCGTAATGGTAACTGTTTCCAGCAGTTATTAATCTTTCGGTTATTTCATCATTCTCTTCTTGCTTTTCAACATCATCTATTTCACCAATTTATTATACAAAAGTCCCTATATTTGATGTACCTGTTGCTCATATTTCCTGGCAGGACATAGACTAATCGAGTTATAGATAAACATATCCAGATTGAACAAATTGAAATGAAACTAATTTGGAATGTGCTAAAATACTTTTAGTCTTAGTGATATTGTTTTTAATGTTTACCTCTAGAATCTTGTATTTTGCTAGGCAAATTAATGCAAGGACAATAGCTTAACCATGAAAATGAAAATTGGTTTTATTCATTCAACTTACCATCATAATTCTGATTGAAAATATTTTATTTTCCACTATTAGAAAGCCAAACATTAAACATTTTTAAGTGTCTCATATTTTGCTTATTTAGATTTCTTTGAAATTTCTAGTCATTATTTCTACTCTGCCCTTTGGATTTGAATAGATGAGGCATCCATAAATTACAGGCAGGAACAGATATTGTCTAAAATCTTGTCTTTCTTTCATAGCTCTCAATATTCTAGATTGCTTCCATGGAAACATTTCAGCTTATCAATAAAAAAAAATCTTATCCACTTAACTTAAAATAAATTTGTATTATGTAGTACTAGAAATTTCTGATCACAACTCCCCCAGCTTGCCATCTTCTTGAGATTCCTCAAGTAAATTTATTCAATTATTTACTTTTTAAGTGACAGAAATGTTTTGGAGCTAGATAGTGTGATGTTTTGTACAATACTGTGAAGGTACTAACTGTCAGGAGCTCAGCTGAGCCAGAGAAAGTTGAGGTGCCAGGCATCAGTGTTGGAGATAGAAAGACAGACTGGATATTGCTTCCCCTAGATAATCCTTCAATATAGTTGAAGATATATATACTATACCAAATCTCACAAGTAAACTCCAAAAAAATCAGTCAGCAATAATAAGAAAACAATAGTATTCATAAATATCTTTCAACGTCTTCCCATCGGCCTTGGAAAAAGCCGGTTTCCTCAGGTGGCCACAAGGGACCTCGTGACTCCGCCTTAGCTCTGCTTCAGTCTCACCACTTTCCAGGCGTGGTCTTGTGCTCCAGCCTGGAACTTCTGTCAGTTCTTTCAGTTCATGACACCTCTCCTCTGGGCCTCCTCTGGTAGGCTCACCCCTATTCTTTGGTACCACTTTGTTCTCAGCTCAATATCAGTTAGTCAATAAGTTCTTTTTGTTTCCTTAAGAAGATTATTTGAAATTACACTAGGCTCTCAAGGATGTAACTATGATATTGACTTGTTATAAGTTTAGTGTTTATTTTCTCAAGCAAAGAGTAAGCTCTAGGGGAAAGGGGTGCATGTTTTACCTAATGGATGCATGGACTGTGTTTGCTGTCTATGTTGAGTGCCTAGAAAAGAGCCTGAATAATTTTAGGCCAAAAATGTAAGTATTGCATAAATGAATATTTATTTGTTAGAATGGATGCAGCCACAGTTTTGGATAATAAGAGATGAAAATTATTAGATAATTTAGGACAGAAGAGCTAAATTTGCTTAAAGGACAATGGTAGTCTTAATAGAAAAGTGACATTTATGTTAGAACAAGAGAGATAAGGGAAAAAATGGCAGAAGAGTTGGCCTTGAAACATTTGCCATGTGGATGGGGAAAACAGAGAAGAGACAATCAAAGTATAGCCTCCCTTTTGAGGACTGATACATTATTAGTGTTTGCACAAATGAGTCTATTAAACCTTCTATCCATTATGATCTTATGCTTTATAGATTTTCTAGATAGTCCCATATCTTGTATTTCTCTGATTTTTTTAAAATTTTTATCTGAAATCCAAGGTATTATATTTTATTCTATGGTCATTCTTGACAAAAAATATATAAGCTATCTTTTATTAAATCAACACTTTTTGGTTAGTTTCAATTGAGTAACAGAGTTAGCAGTTCTGCTGCTGCAGTTACTTGTTATAAACAAGGCCATCATTGGTATTTGGTTAGTTGATTCATCTTTGGTATGAGGAACTTGCCAGAGACCTAGAAGACAATTTGCATTCTTGGCTTCTGTGCACTGCTTGTGTTTCACTTTTTGCAGTCCTTCTAACCTCCAAACTCATGTATTTGCAAACAGTCCCATTCACCCAGACTCCCAGAAAAAGGGAGTACCATTTCACTTTTAAAGTAAGTAGGGAAGTAAATTCATACAGATGTTTTGATATGATTTTTTAGTAATAAAACTATTTAGATGAGCATTTTTATCTACAGAAGGACCCTGGCAGATACAAAAATTTGCAAATGCTCAGGTCCCTTATACAAAATGGCATAGTAGAGTTGCATGTCTCTGCCAACCCTCCCACACCCTACACCTAAGACTCCCTTCCTCTATCAGGGATGCAGAATCCATGGATAAGACAGAAACTACTCTACAACTTTATGTTTTCTTGACATACACTTTTAAACTAGGGTTGGGATACTTGGTGGTCAAATGGTTAAAAATCCACCTTCCAATGCAGCGGATGCGGGTTCCATCCCTGGTCAGGAACTAAGATCCCACATGTCACAGGGCAACTAAGACCATGAGCCACAACTACTGAGACCACAGAACCTATCTGTATTTATTTACAAAACAATTTAAAGTTAAGAGAAAATTAATCATAGCCTTTTTCAATGAGAATAATTTTAATGCTCATTTAGCTCATTTTAAGGATAACAAAATCTTAAATAAGCATTTATCTAATGCCATATTATATCCATTAGAACCATCCTGTTCATTTTTGGAAATAGTTTTATAATTGTGTGAATATTGTTTAAAGTATTCACATTCTTTGGAATATTGCAGATAGCTCTGTTTTATTTTAGATTTGTTTTTGTATACACTAATAACATCTTATCTAATTCCCATACTGCCTTTTGAGAACTATCCTGTATCTCCATCATTTTTCTTTCTTCTACATTAAAACTACATTTTATGTTCTGCTGTATTTTATAAAACTGTTTCATCTCAGCAGTTTTTTGCTTTCCCCTCAGATTTCACCTTAAGGCCTTTTTGAGCAATAGAATTTATCTTGCCAATCGATAACTTAAAGTTTTCATAAAAAGTACTCTCTTCTCATCTAGGAGCTCATTGCTCTGGTATCATAAAAACAACAATCGAAAAAAAAAACCACTTTTTTTTAAATAATGTGGCATTAAAGTTATTTCCTATATCATTTTTTATTTTTCAAAGTCATGATCATAAATTTCAGTCAGTATTCTCAAAGCACTTTAAAAAGTTCAACAAAAAAGGTTTACAAAGCCCAAAATTAATATCCAGAGATATATTATGAACATTTCATTGTTTTATTGTCTTTAGAAAATAATCAGATTATATAAGTGCATCAATACATACCTACTACATCTTCTCTTTTTTATATAAAATTGATTTATAAGCATAAGATGTATTAGGAACATACATAAAGTAATACCCTGATTTTAATATTTTGATGATATTTAAGATATTTACTTTCTAAAAAATGGCATAGAGTTTCCCCAGAATATGGAATGAATTAATTCAAAATAGTGAGTAATTTTGCTTTGTCAAAGGAGATGGATCATCTACTATCTATTTGATTCCAGTTAAAAAGCTTAGAGTTATGTGGCCATCACAGTTTTCTTTATCTAATATTGTCCTTGTCTTATAATTATTGTAGGGGAGAAAAAATGAGAAAAAATAATTTCCCCTCTACTTTTTTTGAATTTTCAGCTGAGACTCCTGTAACAAAAGAGAAATTAACAAAATAAAAACAAACAAAAATTTACTTTCATGTACACCTCATGGGAACCTGAGAAATACCCACAGAAAATTAAGTAACTTCCAGAAGTGGCTTAGAATTCAAACTTAAATGCCATCTTAATAGGCTAAGCGGGGGAGGATGCAGGTCTCTTAGAGGAGAGTAAATGATTTTTAGGGAAGTTGACTGGACTCTAAGAGTAGATGGGAGTTATGATTATTTAAAAAGTCTCTTTGAGTGTGACATTATTTTCTCATCTCCTCTCCTTTAAAGAGTTAATCTTCTCTGGGTGATGAAACTCCTGGGGAGGGATTTATGACAAATTAGTTCCTTTTGCAAAATCTGTCTTTAAGCAGATAAGGGATATTCGAAGAAGTCCTTTCCCTGTGTTTGCTATGTTTCAAGTGCCTACAGCTCAAAGTAATCAGTGTATGAAAGTGGCATATTTTGTGAGGGCATGTCTTGACAGACATATTTTGGGGTGGTATACTCTGCTACTCTTCACAGTAATGTGGAAAGCACATGATACATGAAAAGTTTTAAAAATTCAGATTTAGAGAAGAAATAGCTGATTGCCTAGCATACGTAAATATAATTCATGTGTGCCTGTGTGTGTGGTTGCTCAGTTGTGTCCGATTCTTTGTGACCCCATGGACTGTAGCCCACCAGGCTCCTCTGTCCATGGAATTCTCCAGGCAAAAATACTGGAGTGGGTTGCCATTTCTTACTCCAGGTGATCTTCCCAATCCAGAGATCTAATAATATATGTCTCCTGTATTGGTAGGCAGATTCTTTACCACTGAGCCACCTGGGAAGTCTAATGTAATCTGTATTTAATATTATATTACAAAATTCATTGAAAAAAATCTAGAAAAATAATTATTATTTATATTTAAAATAATATTTGTACTACTTTTGCATTAATAATTCTTATAAAACTTCATCTTATGGAATATAAGTTACAGTTGTCTTAATTGAAGTTTAAACTTTGGGAAAAGTCTGATAAGCATTTACTTATTACATATAATAAAATATATAATTTGTGTACAGCCCAAGTCAGCAATGCTTTAGATATCTTTACTTTTCCTCTTCTGTTGTACTGATATGATCATTATATTAAAAAGCTGCAAACCAAATGCAAAATGCCTAACCTTTCTAAGCAAAGACATTTGTGGACCAACTTCATTTGTTTTACCTCCTGATCATAGCTGACACAGACAGTTTCTTGTCTGAACTATCTCCAAGAGATTACATTTTTCCCACGGAGGACTTGTGTCTTGGTCTGCAGCAAACTAGTAAACCTAACTCAGGTGAACTATAAGTCTGTTCTTGGTGATCTTTGATCTGTGAACTTCAATAGATCATTCACTCATCAGGAACTTAAGTGCTAGAGTTGACTTCATGCTTCATGCACTTATTCACCCTGTACTATGAGAGAAATGGACTATTTTTTCCCTTATATTTTAAGCTACGAGGTTATTGTTTCTGTTTGTAGTAGTAGCTTGTGTGTGTGCATGTGTGTGCACACACGTGCGCACACTCAGTTGCTCAGTTGTGTCCAACTCTTAGCTTAACCTATTTGTGTATGTGTGTGTATGTTATATATAAAATATATGTGTATATTTATACAAATAATCCAAAAGTGAGCAACCTATTACTCTATATTATTTCTTAACAAAATAAATAAAACAAATTCATTTCAAAGTCCTTTTAATTCCTGATACCCTGGCATTTTGGGTATCCAAACGAAAAGGCACAGAAACAACAATCAAAATAACCCCCCAAAATATATATAGAAAAAAGGAAAATTGTCTCCTGTGTAAAATGACTAAAGTAGAAAACATGTTTTAAAAAAGGAACCAACTAAATGGAAATTATTTTTAATTATTACTTATATATTGTTCTTAAGGTTATTGTTTTCCCAGCATATTTCACACAATTTTAATATAGTTTGGAATTTTTATCTTCACATATAATGTCATTTATTAAGATCTTTTGTATTTTGGCAGCTAGGTTATACAAATAGCATTTTTAGTGTTTCAGATTATATTTTACATGAATTCATCATAATCTACTGTAGTCTTTTGATTGCTTCTAATTTGTCATTATGTTGAACATTTGAAAATTTTTGCACATAATGTTTTATACAAATTATCTCAAAGTAGAGTCTCAGGAAGATCACTAAATTCACACATGTTAAAGCTATTGTTGTGTATCACAAAGCTACTTTTCAAAATTGTCACACTAGTTTATATCCAAAGTTGTGGCTGATAGTGCCTGTTTTTCCATATCTAGACTTTTGCTGATTTTTTCATATTTAAAAATGAGAATAGAAAAAACTCTTTGTGTTCATTTATGTTTATCCTATTCCTGGCAAATAATAAGAGCTAATTAAATATGTGAATTAATGAAAGAAATTTGATTGCTATTTTTTCATTGATCTCATGAAAATTTTTCTTAAATTTTTACAGTCATTAGCACTTAATTTTTTAAAAAATATTTATTCTTATGTTTACCCAGTTACATTGTATAACAAAGACTATCAGGAAAAAAAAGTAAGTTAAGAATTTTTTATTGTCAATAAATAGAGTACATATTAGAGAAAAAATTCATTGTGTAGTTTTGCCAGGTGAAAAATCAAGGAATTGGTAGATACTAAAGAGAAGGGGCAGAGAAGGCAATGGCACCCCACTCCAGTACTCTTGCCTGGAGAATCCCATGAACGGAGGAGCCTGGTGGGCTGCAGTCCATGGGGTCGCTAAGAGTCAGACATGACTGAGTGACTTCACTTTCACTTTTCACTTTCATGCATTAGAGAAGGAAATGGCAACCCACTCCAGTGTTCTTGCCTGGAGAATCCCAGGGACAGGGGGAGCCTGATGGGCTGCCGTCTATGGGGTCACACAGAGTTTGACATGACTGAAGTGACTTAGCAGCAGCAGCAGCAAAAAGAAGGGAAGATGACTCATTAAGGATAAAAAAAAATTCTAAATATGGCAGAAGGAGTCCATTGTTCTGTACACAATTGGTTAAAATAAATTTCATTGCCTTTTGATCAGAGGGTGTCTACAGTTAGGTCTAGAAACTGTGTAGCGCAAAGATCACATGAAGTACATGGTTCTTCCTTAGTTATGGCAAGTTGCAACTAACTGGGATAAAATACAACATCCAATTTGGAATTAGCATAAGGCAGTGCTAATGTAAGTGAAGGCTTTATATAATAAATTGGATTGTTTCATTGGTTTTTTTGAATAGTAGGCGCTTGATGTATAGTAGGCATTCAATAAATGTTTGTGGCATAACCAAATGAATGGATCATTTCAAAAGTAACCATATTTCAGTTATTTAAGCAAGAAGCTGTAAATCTTTTGAGATACTTGCATGGATAGGATTCCAGCTAACCAAGTCTAAGAAAAATCAGAAAATGAAGGTAAGAGGAAAGATTCAGAAAATACAGCATCTGTCTCAAAGTAAGGACAGTCTAGAGACAGTTGCCATTATTCCTGTTGCCGCAAAGCTGCAGTTGTTCATTTCCAGCTTAATCCTAGCATTGTTGACTGTAGATTCAGAGTTTTTTTAGAGATGGCTAGCTTGGGGAGTGGAGAAGGCAATGGCACCCCACTCCAGTACTCTTGCCTGGAAAATCCATTGGGCAGAGGAGCCTGGTAGGCTCTGGTCCATGGGGTCGCTAGGAGTTGGACACGATTGAGCGACTTCACTTTCACTTTTCACTTTCATGCATTGGAGAAGGAAATGGCAACCCACTCCAGTGTTCTTGCCTGGAGAGTCCCAGGGACGGGGGAGCCTGGTGGGCTGCCATCTATGGGGTCGCACAGAGTCGGACACGACTGAAGTGACTTAGCAGCAGCAACAGCAGCTTGGGGAGCCTCAATTCCACTACCTGAAATCCGGTTATACAAGTGAGAAGGAAGGAGAGGTGCAAACCTGGCCTTCTTGGCTTTCAGACTGACAGGCAGCCAAAATGAATGGCTCTTCCCTTAAGAATACAGAGAATTCAGAGTAATTTCATTCCACTAAAAGAAAATTCATATTAAAAATAAGCTGGATATTGAGAAAACCACAATGAAAATAAAATTGAAATGTTCATTTTAACATGTCCATAAACCATTGACATGTTAACTTGTTAACATTTAAAAATATATATTAAATACTCATTTTAATAAATTTAATCCCTCCAAAATCAGACTGTGCTGCTTCTCTATAAATTTGAATATATCTATGTAGCTCAGAAAATAAGGTATCACAGTTTATTCCATGATTTATATTTAAATGTAGTAATTTATTGATATTTGTTGATTTTATTTGTTCTAATATTTAATCTACTCCACGGACATCCATTTTGTTACATGTAGTCAATTCAATGAAATTCAACAATTAATTGACTCATCCATTTTACATATATAATAAATTACTTTAGTACATATTTACTTTTGACCCTTAACTTTTCCTTATCCTAGGAAAGTTCCCTTTTCTTTAGAATATTATAGATTTTTGCCTTTGGGTTTTTAGCTCTCTTTTTATCACATTATTTTCCATATATGAACTACTCAGATGTAATAATTTGAGAATTCTTTCTCTCTCCCCATCCAATTTACATAAATCTTTTTATTCCAAATGTATGTATATGTGTGTATACACTTTACACACTTACATATATTTGGGAAATATATACATTAAATTTTAAATAATAAAATATGTCATGCTTTGTATGAAAATCATTTTTATAAAGATATATTTATTTCTAAAGATAAACAGGATAGCTTTGTATACAGAAGCATTTTAATATTTCTTCTGAAAAAGGATAAAGAAAAAAGACCCCGAACATAATTCTGACAGCCACTTGCACTCTAAAAACCACTTGCATTATCTTATTTTGTAACCAAAATGGATATTTATGAAAATTTAATGCAGATAATGAAGCACAGCATTACACTCTATCAATGAGGACACCAATCATGTGTAAAAATATGAAATGAAAGGACTGTAATTTAATGGACTACACAAAAATAACAGTCTTATCCTTGCACTTAGCCTGGTTTCCCATGGAAACAAGAATAATAAAACTACAGCGTGTTCTCACACTCTAGGTAGCAAATAAAAGTTAAATAACAATTATTATTATTAGGCTATCAGTCAGACTGTCAATCCCTGTAATGTTAATAACTTTGGCCTTAGCAACCAGTTTCAGCAAAGTTTACAATGATCTGGGTCTCAATGCTAAATTAGAATGTAAAACATCAAGAAAATAAAAACAAATCTATCACAGATGTACAAAGAATAAATGACAAAAGGATGTTAGGAACTTAGCCTTTATTCTTCATTTTGCATTATGCATAGATGCCAAATTTTGAAACAAATTGCATGCATGCCCTCTCTTTTGCAGATTATGTGAACCTTTCTAAAGATGCATACTGAAAAGAAATTTAATAAGATACATTACCCTTCTAACATATTTGTTTCCCATATGAAATAAGCCCAGCAAATTCATTGTATCTGCCTGAGTAATACATTCTTCAGTCTTTCTACTGAAGTTCCCTATACCATCTTGTTGACTATCTTGTCACAGCTGAAATCACCTATGACACCATTTTTTTTCCTATTCATTTTGTTGTTTCCTTGGCCCATATCAAAACCATTGCCTGTCACTAATTTTCAACAAAGTCCACGCCATCAAGTAATACCTGTCTGCATCCTTATTGTGAAAAACCTCATTCACGGTCACTTCTCAATGTCATCAATTTATTTAAAAACAGCTTTGTATTTTCTTTATCAAGCTTTTTCTCATCTCTTCTTATTTGTATGTAACAATTACCATAGGGAAAAATCTAAAATATCAAAAGATTTGAAGATTTTCATCCTCATCATTCTTTGAATGCTTTTAATATAATTTCATTTATCACCTAACAGTTAAATCTACAAATTACATTTTCATGACAACAAAACCAAGACTCTTGCAAAATCCTTTAATTCAGAAAGTCATGTTTTGCTTAATAGAAGCATGTATATTTTTTCCTGTCTAAGAAAATAAGTATTATAGATACAAGCCTTGTGTGTCTGTTAAGTTTTTTGCTTTCTAATTTTTGAAAAGTAATCATTTTAACCTTAAGCATGATTATTTCAATTCTTAGTAAAATAGCCAAATTACAGTTCTAAAACTGAAATGTTATATTCTGAAATATATATCTCTGCCCTGTGATAAAGTTATATTCATATAATCTCCATTTTTTAAATAATAAGAAATGTGCTTTTGTTTTAGGTATTTCTGATTTTTGAAATGGGCTTCCCAGGTGGCTCAGTGGTAAAGAATCCATCTGCAATGCAGAAGGCGCGGGTTTGACCTCTGGGTCGGGAAGATCCCCCGGAAAAAGAAATGGCAACCCATTCCAGTATGCTTGTCTGGGAAATTCCATGAACAGAGGATCCTGGCGAGCCACAGTCCATGGGTTGCAAAAGAGTTGGACATGACTTAGGGACTAAACAACAACAATTTTTTGAAAAGAGCAATTTAAAGTATACTTCAGGAGTTGGGTCTGTGCAGAATGGTGTTTCATTAGCTTTGAAATATTGGAGCCTTTGTGTTTGTCCCATCCCATCTCCAACTCTTTGCTACCCCATGGACTATAGCCTGCCGTGCTCCTCTGTCCATGGGATTTCCCAGATTAGAATACTGGAGTGGGTTGCCATGCCCTCTTCCAGGGGATCTTCCTGACCCTTGGAATGAACTGACATCTCATATGTCTCCTGCATTGGCAGACAGATTCTTTACCCACTGAGTCACCTGGGAAGCCCAGTGAGATGTTTACATATGAGAAAGAGAGTGAGAACTCTAGCTTTCTCTTCCCTGATGTGGTCCATGCATTGAATCATTTAATATTAAAGACTCGAGTTACCATTTTCTAATATTCCCATAAAATTTTGGTTGCTAGTTAGTCGCTCAATCGTGTCCGACTCTTGCAACCCCAGGGACTGTAGCCCACCAGGCTGCTCTGTCCATGGGATTTCCCAGGCAAGAATACTGGAGTGGTTGCCATTTGCTTCCAGGGGATCTTCCCAGCCCAGGGACTGAATGCAGATCTCCTGCACTGCAGACATATTCTTTGCTGTCTGAGCGTCCAGGGAAGTGTAGATGACAACAAACCTAGCTCTTGCTGACTCCCCTTATTGATCTCAGTTTGCTCCTTTTTATGGATCTCTTAAGGGAGAGAATGTATACCTCCATAGACTGTCTGAATTCTTGCATTCTTTACCCTTCGATCACTGTATTGATTCATTTTGTTTTTCTCTTTTTAACCCAAACTCCCGCCTCACTTCCAGTACTCTTGCCTGGAAAATCCCATGGACGGATGAGCCTGGTGGGCTGCCGTCCCTGGGGTCACACAGAGTCGGACACGACTGAAGCGACTTTGCAGCAGCAGCAGCCCGCCTCACTTCGTCTCCACAAAGCGTCGCAGCAAAACATGTGGTCTGTTTTCAGATTCTTGAAGAATTAAATAGTCTCTTGTTTTTTAGTTGGACATGACTAAAGCGACTTAGCATGCATGCACACATACATCTCACTAGCTTTACAAGTAAAAGCTAAGAGCATCACATGGGTTCTGATATATGTGAAGGCCACAGAGGAGTTTCAGTACATTTCATCAGTATTAGGCAAAACTAACTTCCTGAATGTTCTGTAACCCTCTCTAAATGATGAATAAAGGTTTTCTTTTCTATGCAGGCCTTCCTGATGTCCTTCAGAGCAGTTTCACTTACTAGCTGACATTTTTCACAAACCTAAATTATTCAATTCCATACTATCTCATAGAGAGTTCTTAGCACAGACATTCAATAACATTTGAATAGCATTAAGGCATAAGCCATCTTATGATTAAAGATTTGCGTAGCTTATAAATGCTGCAAGCTTCTGTAACAATCTTCTCTTTGTAAAATAAATGTGCGTTTTGGTCAACATATACTCCTAGTTACAGGGATAGAAGCAGCATCAGAAATCAGATCTGAATTTCAGTACAGTGTTTCTTCTATAACATCATAATGCCTTTCTCAGATAATGTATGAGAGATAGGGTGTGTGTGTGTGCGTGTTCAGTCTTGTCCAACTCTTTGCGACTCCATGGACTGTACCCTGCCAGGCTCCTCTGTCCTTGGGATTTTCCAGGCAAGAATACTGGATCAGGTTGCCATTTCCTTCCCCAGGGAATCTTCTTGATGATGCGAAATGAAACCTGGGTCTCCTGCATTGACAGGTGGATTCTTTACCACTAGTGCCTCCTGGGGAAAAAAGGGTAATAGCTCCCAAGTTTATTTTTCTTTACGCAACAGGAAGAAAGTGGATGGGGAAATTGAAGTAACTTTTGAAGTTTTACTGTAACTATTATTTTATTTTGTGAGGATAACAAAAAAGGATTCAAATATAAAATTGATTGACTCTATCTTGAGGTATAAGCTATTGTCTTTAAAAAATATAAGAAGCCATCAATTTGATTGTCATATATTTGTGAAATTCAAAGAGTTGCATGAAAAGCCTACATGAGAAATAGTTCCACAACAGAATGATTTCATGTAGACCTAAGATCAATGTATTTATTTTCAATAAACATGGCTGGCATCTAAAATTTCACACACAGTAAAAGGAGAGCAGATTAGTTCAGAATCTTGCATCTAATGAACTGATATCAAAACCCATTAGTTTACTTTGCCATGTTCAGCTTTGGTGTGAAAACAAAAGGATGCTTTTCTCTTTTTCATCTTTGATGTGGTTTCCAATGCCTATTTATTTTATTTCATTTTGACATAATGGTTCTCCCTCTTTCTTGCTGCATTTCATCTTGGTAGTGATGGTTTTGCTAATTTAATATTGGAAATGGAAAGCCTAGTGGGCATATGTTTATCTACTATATAAAATATAAAATCACAGTTCAAAGAGAGATATTAAATTCATTGATACACAGAATATATAGTACTCTAAGTGATTTACCTATACATGAATCAAATAGGAAAACAACCCACAGAAACACATCATAGCTTTTGGGGGAAATTGCAACTAGATAAATGATGTTAGAGAAGTTGGAATCATGATTGGACTTCCTTAATCAGTTCTTAAGAAATTCTGATTATCTTTAGGTCTGTGACCTTTGTTTGTTGCCTTTTAATCATTACCCAGGGACTTCTTTGAGAATTAAATTACCCTTTAATTCTACCATTAGACTGATTGTTTGCACTTAAATATTTTAAATTAATTCACAATAATTTTTATAAAAATTTAAAGTAATGTGCCTTAAGTATAAAACATATTACAGTATTTGATGTTTTAATATAACATAAACATTATTTATTTTAAGTATACATGAAGTACTCCAGTATTTCATGTATCACAAGTAAAGAGTGTAATTTTTATACATACTACTGATTTTATGCATACATATGTCTCAGTTTCACAGATGTTAAAATGTAAGCATGTTTAGGATACAGGTAAGATTAATTAAAATAAACAAAAACAAAAAGAACCTGACCTCTTCAGACTGTTCTTCAATGAGGATAATTTTTGGAATGTCTGAAACAAGTCTCTAGAAAGTATAGCAGATGGCAGCAAAGAGGCATGATCCATCTTGCTTGGTGTTATAGAAGAAGCAAGCCAAGAGTGATGGGCTGTGTTTTAAATTCTTTATAGTATGGGCTTCCCTGATAGCTCAGTTGGTCAGTTGGTAAAGAATTCACCTGCAATGCGGGAGACCCCGTTTCGATTCCTGAGTTGGGAAGATCTGCTGGAGAAGGGATAGGCTACCCACTCCAGTATTCTTGGGTTTCCATTGTGCCTCAGCTGGTAAAGAATGCGCCTGCAATATGGGACACCTAGGATCAATCCCTTGGTTGGGAAGATCTGGAGAAGTGAAAGGCTACCCACTCTAGTATTCTGGCCTGGAGAATTCCATGGACTATACAGTCCATGGGGTCGCAAAGAGTCAGACAGACTGAGCGATTTTCACTTTCATTTCACTTTTAAAGGCTAGAGATTCCATGGACAGAAGAGCCCAGTGGGCTACAGTCCGAGTTACAAAGAGTCAGACATGACTGAGAATGAGCGACAAACACATTGTTTTGGGCTTCCCAGGTGGCGCTGGTGATAAAGAACCCGCCTGCCAATGAAGGAGACATAAGCAACGTGAGTTCGATTCCTGGATCAGGAAGATCCCCTGGAGGAAGGCATGGCAACCCAATTCAGTATTCTTGCCTGGATAATCCCACAGACAGAGGAGCCTGGCTCGCTACGTCCATAGGATCATAGAGTCAGCCATGACTAAAGTGACTGCACAACACAGTGTTCCTTTGACAGGCACAGAAGCCAAGCAGTGAGTCTCACAAATCCTTTTGCTAATGCACGACAAGAAGGAAGGGACTTATGATCATTCATAAATATGGAAAAAGGAATTGGATCATAGCTGTCAGTAGTCCACGCAAGATTCGGAGAAAAGAGCATGATCCCTACCATCTCTGCGTGGTTAGATTAGGCTTTACGGCAGTAACAGCCTACCATAGCTCAGTGGCTCTGTACATCAAAGTTGAGTGTCTTGTTCATCTAAACACAATGGAGGTTGTAAGATTTTCCAGGGTACCTCTCCTCAGCATAGTGATTAAAGATTCAGGTTTCTTCTGCCTTTTGATGCTGCGGTTTCCTTCTATGGCCTCTGGGGTGGTTACAGAAAGAAGAGAGGAAGCCAAGAAGCTACACTGGAGCATCTGTTACATCCATTCTCATTGGACAGAATTTCCCACGTGACCATAGACTAACCATAATGCCATCTGGGATATGTAATTACTAGATATCAAAATCTTTCTTTTTTTTTTTATTTTTTAATTTTTTATTAGTTGGAGGCTAATTACTTCACAACATTTCAGTGGGTTTTGTCATACGTTGATATGAATCAGCCATAGAGTTACACGTATTCCCCATCCCGATCCCCCCCCCACCTCCCTCTCCACCCAAAATCTTTCTATAAAACTCTTTCTTCCATTGTTTATCTATTAGGAACATTTTTAAAATTTATTTATTTATTTTAATTGGAGGATAATTACTTTACAATATTGTGATGGGTTTTTCCCATACATCGGCATAAATCAGCCACAGGTCCACATGTGTCCTCCCATCCTGAACCACCCTCCCACCTCCCGCCCAATCCTATCCCTATGGATTGACCTAGAGCACTAGTTTTGGTCGCCCTGCCTCATGCATCGAACTTGCACTGGTCATCTATTTTACATATGGTAATATACATGTTTCAATGTTATTCTCTCAAATCATCCCACCCTCACCTTCTCCCACAGAGTCCAAAAGTCTGTTCTTTTTATCTGTGTCTCTTTTGCTGCTTTGCATATAGGATTATCATTGCCATCTTTCTAAATTCCATATATATATATGTGTGTGTGTGTGTATATACACACACACACACAGTATTTGTTTCTCTTTCTGACTAACTTCACCCTGTATAATCGGCTCCAGTTTCATCCACCTCATTACAACTGACTCAAATACATTTCTTTTTACAGCTGAGTAATATTCCATTGTGTATATGCACCACAACTTCTTTATCCATTCATCTGCCAGTGGACATCTAGGTTGCTTCCATGTCCTAGCTATTGTAAACAGTGCTTCAATGAATATTGGTGTACATGTGTCTCCTTCAATTTTGTTTTCTTCGGGGTATATGCCCAGCAGTGGGATTGCTGAGTCCTATGGCAGTTGTATTCCCAGATTTTAAAGGAATCTACACACGCTTCTCCATAGTGGCTGTACCAGTTTGCATTCCCACCAACAGTGTAAGAGTGTTCCCGTTTCTTCACATCCTCTCCAGCATCTACTGTTTGTAGACTTTTTGATGATGGTCATTCTGACCAGCGTGAGATGATACCTCATTGTGGTTTTGATTTGCATTTCTCTAATAATGAGTGAGGTTGAGCATCTTTTCATGTGCTTGTTAGCCATCTGTATGTCTTCTTTGGAGAATGTCTGTTTAGTTCTTTTGCCCACTTTTTAATTGGGTTGTTCATTTTTCTGGTAATGAGCTGCATGACATGCAGGTATATTTTGGAGATTTTTTTTTATATAATACATTGCTCTAATGCTAGTAAGTAGTTACAGCCAGAGTAAGATGGTCTGTGTATAATTATACAGAAAAAAAGGAAAATCTTCCCTCAGGTCACCAGTAAGGTTACCTTTTTGCTCCCACTCTTTTTTTCAGTTTGAATCTAAGCTCAATTTGAACTTACTCAAATTGAACTAATTTGAGTAACTCAAATTGAACTTACTCAAACTGAACTAACTCAATCTGAACTTCTATTGCAAGTACCAGCCTTTCAGAATAGCATAGACTTATGTTATTTATGTTTAATTTATGTTTAATTATGTTACTTATGTTTAATTTCTCCTGTCAAGACATGTTCACTTTAAGATCAGGGACTACATACTGTTTGTGTTTCTCTGCAGTCTGTTACTGGATCTATTCTAGTACACACTCAGTTAAATATAGTAGTATACTATTCTTGACTCCAATCATGTGTGCTGTGGCTAAGTCACTTTAGTCGTGTCCAACTCTTTGCACACCTATAGACTGTAGCCGGCCTGGCTCCTCTGTGCATGGGACTTTCCAGGTAGGAATACTGGAGTGGGTTGCCATTTCCTCCTCCAGGGGATCTTCCCAACCCAAGGATCAAATCCATGTGGCCTGTAAGACCTGCATTGGCAGGTGGGTTCTTTGCCACTGAGCCACCTGGGAAGCCCTAACTTCAGTCATAGTCCACCTTTTTTTAACTTTACTTTTTGAGAAAATTGTTTCAGTTCTCTTGATCATTTTACCACAGATTAAATTATCTCAAATTTAAATAATTGATTTAATTATGATAAACATGAGTTATGGAAAATTATGACTTATGGACATCTGACAAATAGAAAACTATTGACTGACCAAATTCATCAAACTAACATTTAGTTACAATTGAGGAAGTTGCAAGTATCTAGAAATGCAGAGACTTGGGTTCACTATTACTAAAGTTGTGTGAACTTGAAAGGCTAACACAAGTTTGCCATATCTCAGTTTTCAATTGTTCATTTGAAAACTCATGAGAATTGTAGTTCTGCTGTAGAGTAATGTAGGTATGTTCTCCAAGAGCAAGAGTTACATGGCATATAATATTATTAATACTAATGTTATTACACTGGGCACTATTATAATTTAATTTATACTCAGAAATAATAAATTTAAGAATTATGTGTGAACTTAATCTTTCAAATAACAGGAAAAATGGGGTTAATCTTGCTTGGTATTGTCTTTTATGGACAGATGGAACATTCTTTATAAAAATAACAATATATATTTCAGTGTGATATCACCATAAAGGTATTTTATAGAGGTATCTTAATATACATGTCTTTTAATATTTTATGGTCTATCACAGTAAGTTTAATATTAAAGAACATGAAGCTATTTGTCTTTGGATTGTTACTTAACCAGAATTTGTATTACTAGGTTGGCATGGTAATTGTAGTCAAATGCAAGAAATGACATGCCCTTTAAATTTAAAGCAACAGAAAAAAAGCAATTTCTTTAACAATTTAATCTAGATTTTAAAGTTTTGCTTTTTTTTACTTTTACATAAAGTGCAAAATTAATCTTTAATTACTAACAATCATATAAAAACTCCATGGTTGTTTTCTGTGCTAGGCAACATTCAGTTACTCTTCAAAGATTAACTTAATTCACCTTCATAGCAGCTCTATAATATAGGCACTATTAATATCCCTATTTCACAATTGAGGAAACTAAGGCACAGACAAAACTAATTGCCTATGGCATGCGTTCTTAAAAATTATATAATTTAGTATTTTAAGAGTGAAAAGCAAAAATGGCCTGATGACTTTTGGACCCTGTGGGAGAAGGCGAGGGTGGGATGTTTCAAGAGAACAGCATCGAAACATGTATATTATCTAGGGTGAAACAGATCACCAGCCCAGGCTGGATGCATGAGACAAGTGCTCGGGCCTGGTGCACTGGGAAGACCCAGAGGAATCGGGTGGAGAGGGAGGTGGGAGGGGGTATCGGGATGGGGAATTCATGTAAATACATGGCTGATTCATGTCAATGTATGACAAAAACCACTATAATATTGTAAAGTAATTAGCCTCCAACTAATAAAACTAAATGAAAAAAAAGTGGCCTGATGAAATATTCAGGTCAGAGAAACTGCTTACTATTTTGATCGTATAATTCAATAAATAGTAGAAAGTAGTGGACAGGTAATATTCCATTGTGTGTATGTATGTATATGTATATGTGTGTATGTATGTGTGTATATATATATATATGTATGTATGTATATGTGTGTGTGCATGTATATGTATATGTGTATGCATGTATATGTGTGTATGTATATGTATATGTGTGTATATGCATATGTGTGTATATGTATATGTGTGTATATATGTATATGTGTGTATGTATATATGTGTGTGAGTATGTATGTATATGTGTATATATGTATATGTGTATATATGTATATTTTTGTATGTGTGTATATATGTATATGTGTGTATGTAGTATATGTATATGTGTGTGTGTGTGTGTGTGCATATGTGTATATATCTGTACATATACATACATGTTGGCCTCCCTGGTGGCTCAGCGGTAAAGAATCCACCTGCCAATGCAGGAGTTGCAGGTTCTATCCCTGGCTTAAGAAGATCTCCCAGAGAACGAAATGGCAGCCACTCCAGTATTCTTGCCCGGGAAATCCCATGAATAGAGAGGCCTGGAAAGCTATATTACATGGTGTCACAGAAAAAGACAGACATGACTTAGTGACTAAAACAGCAGCAGCATATATATACATATGTGTGTGTGTGTGTGTGTGTGTGTATGTACGTGTGTATTGTATATATATATACACCACATCTTCTTTGTCCATTTGTCTCTTGAGGGACATTTGGGTTGCTTCTATATTTTGGCTATTGCAAATAGTGCTTCTATTTGCATTGAGTTGCCTGTATCTTTTCAAATTTTCTAGATACATACCCCAGAGTAGAATGGCTTGATCATATGATAGTTCTAGTTTTAGTTTTTTGGGAAACCTCCATACTGTTTTCCATAGTGATTACCAACTTGCATTCACACCAAGGGTTCCCACAGGTAATATAGCCAGTATCTTATAATAACTTTTAATGCAGTATAATATGTAAAAATACTGAGTCACTATGTTGTAAGCCTGAAACTAATATATTATAAATCAACTATATGTCAATAAAAAAAGAGAGTAGAGAAACAAAGTAGAAATGTAAACAAGATAAAAGGGACTAAGAAAAAATAGAAAAGAGCAAAAGGAGAAATAAGATACCAGAATGTCAAGGATCAGTCACAGTTATGCTGCAAAACAAAGTGTGCATACTTATTCACATTATACATATATATATATATCAAAATTATTTATCATTTTTGTAGTTGTGTTATAAAGCACATTTTGACTGTATATTGAATAAAAGAAAGCACAATTTAATTGTGAAGACAGAGATAAATGGAAATAAGAAGAATGGTGTGTTAGTCCATTCAAACTTCTATAGCAAAATACCTTTGACTAGATAGGTTATTAGTAACAGAAATGTATTTCTCACTCTTCTGGAAGCTGGAAAGTGCAAGACCAAGGCATCAGTTTTCATAGCCTTCTTGCTGTGTCTTCACACAGTGAAGGTGAGCCAGCAAGTAATCTTGGGCATCTTTTGGGCACTAATCTCATAAAAACAGAGCCCTCGTGATCTAATATCCTTCCAGTGTCTCTGTCTCCTAATACTGTCATGTTGGCAGTTAGATTTCAACATATAAATTTTGAGACGACACATTCAGACTATAGCCTGTAGAAAAAGATATATCATAAAAATATTAATCAAAACAGGGTTGATGAGATTATCAATATTAGAAACATATAGTTCAGACAAGGTATATGTGCAGGGATAAAAAGAGACATTGCATAAAGGTCAAAGTTGATTCACCAAAACAAAAAATCAATTCTGTGTATGTACCCCACAACAGAGTTTCAACATATGTGATATGAACACCAACATAACTAAAAGGAGAAATGAACAAATCCGTAATAACAGTTGAAAAGCTCAACATTTCTCTTACAGTAATCAAAACACAAATAGGAAGGATATCAGTAAAACATAGAAGACTATTACAGTGCTATCAACCAATTTGAACTGACATTTATGGAACACTTCACTAAATGAGGTAAGAGTATATATTTTTTGAGTGCACATGAAATATTTATCAAGGAAAAGATTCTTGTATGGTGTAAAACAAGTTTTAAAAGTTTGAAAGCTTGAAAACATACAATTTATAGTTGCTAACAGTGGTATTAAACTAGAAATCCATGACAGAAAACTAACTTGAAAATCCACAAATATTTGGAAATAACATATTCTACCAAATACTTTTTAAATAACTCCACCCATCAAGAAAGAAGTCACAAGGGAAGTTAGAAAATATTTTGAATTGTGAAATTGAAAACAAAACTCTATCACTCAGAATTCAGACAGGTATGGCAACATATCAAAATGTTTAGGACAAAACTAAAACAGTGCTTAGAGAGAAATGTATAGTGTTAAATGCTTGTACTAGAAAAACTGAAAAATCTTCAATTATCTAAATCTTCAACTTAAGAATCTAGAAATATAACAGAAAGTTAAACAAATAATGGTGAATAGAGAGGAAATCAAGAAAACTGAAAACATACAACCAATAGGAAAAACAAGGTAAAAAGATGATGTCTTTTGAAATGATAATATGGAGAAATTTGTTACAGGACTAATTTGTAAAAGAGAGAAATAGAAGACATACTTTAGTAATATGAGAAATAAAATTTGTATGTTGCCATATACCTGAGATATGCAAAAGTATAATGAGAGAATATTATAAACAACTTTGTACCAAAAAGTCATAACTTAAGATGAAATTGACATTTTCCTTGAAAAGTATAAATTACCAAAATTTATTCAAGAAAAAATAAGTAACCTGAGTAGGCCCTATCTATTAAAAATTTAAGTACGTTGTTTTTAAAGAAAATCTAAAAATAAATATGATAGATCAAGGTATTTTCATTAACAAATTCCATGAACATTTTAAAAAGAAATAATGCCAATACTACAAAAACAAAAGTACTTACCTAAAGTAGAAGAAGAGAGAATACTTTTAAACCCCTTGTAGAATGCTCAATTCAGTTCAGTTCAGTCACTCAGTCATGTCTGATTCTTTGCAGCCCCAAGGACTACAGCATGCCAGGCTTCCCTGTCTATCACCAACTCCCGGAGCTTACTCAAACTCATGGCCATCGAGTTGGTGATGCCATCCAACCATCTCATTCTCTGTTGTTCCCTTTTCCTCTCGCCTTCAGTCTTTCCTAGCATCCAGGTTTTTTCCAGTGAGTCAGTTCTTCACGACAGGTGGCCAAAGTATTGGAGTTTCAGCTTTAGCATCAGTTCTCCCAGTGAATATTCAGGACTGATTTCCTTTAGGATGGACTGGTTGGATCTCCTCACATTACCTTAATACCATTAAGGTATTGACATTGACAGTAAAGACATTATCAGGAAAGAAAAAATACAAACTAATGTTCCTAATAACTAAAAATGCAAAATTCTTCAAATATGTGAGAAATAAAAGAAAGATCATGATCATGTGGGATTTACCCAGGGTAAGTGAGGTTGCATCAGCATTTGGACATAAAAAATCAATCAAGTTAATTTACCATACCATACTAAAGGAGAAAAGTCATATGATCATCTCTATAGACAGAAAAAGTTTTTGGAGAAAATTCAACTTACATTCATGATTAAAAGCTCTCAGCATATAAAAAAATCTTTCTTAACCTGATAAAATATCATCTACAAAATATTTATAACTAACATCATGACAAAATGATGAAAGACAATACTTGCACTAAGATCAGGAACAAGGTAGAGATGTCCACTTTCACCAGTCTTTTTAAGCATCATCTGAGATCTTATTGTAGTAAGGCAGGAACAAGAATTAAAATTCACAGGTTGGAAAGGAAAAAGAAAATGTTCTCTACTGCATGTGACATTGTTGTCTATATTTTTTTAAAAGAATCACAAAAATTATGAAAACAATGAACCAGATCTAAGGTTGAGTTTAGTGTGTGTAGATATATCTGCATATATATATATATATATTGTATTGTATATATCCTATATTGTATGTATATGTATATATATGTATGTATTGTATCCTATATTGTATGTATCCTATATTGTAACACTGAAGAATTGGAAAGTAAAATTAAAATACTATGTATAATAGTATCAATAGTAAAATATTTAGGTGTAAAAGTAACATATTATTAGAAAAAATTTGGCTGAAAATTATAAATCATTGATGAGAGAACTCAAAGAAAAATAGATTAAGTGATATATTCAAGGTTTGAAAGGTACAACATTGATCAGATATCAGTTTTTTCCAAATTCATCTATAGTTTCAACACACTCAATTAAAGTCCTCACTTGAGTCCTTGACTGCAACTCCCTTCAGAGACCGGAGTGCATTGGCTTGTGCATCAAGTCTAGTACACGGAGGGCAGCTCACATTGATGAAGCTGCCAGTTAAAGGTGTTATAATTACGGATGGTCGGACTTGGAAAGTTGCACAGGTTTTTAACCAGGAGCCAGACTGCTCATGTTTCATAAAAATTTTGTATTTTTTTTTAATCAGATTTTGTAATATTTACAAGGAAATAAATAACTTCTCATTATTTTGTAGACCTGACCCTAAACATACATATGACAATTACCTGCACTTTGGGAGGAACTCATTGAAAAATTGAAATCTGGACATGTAACATCTCTTTAGGGTCATTCTTAGATAACTTTTTCAACTTACCACATGACTATTATCTATTCTGGGCTTCCCTGGTGGCTCAGATGGTAAAGAATCCATCTGCAATGCGGGAGACCTGAGTTCTATCCCTGGGCTGGGAAGACCCCCTGGAGGAGGGCAAGGCAACCCACTCCAGTATTCTTGCCTAGAGAATCCCCATGGACAGAGGAGCCTGATGGGTGACAGTCTATAAGGTTGCGAAGAGTCAGACACGACTGAGCAACTAAGCACCCACATCATCTATTTAGGTTCTTCACCTTCATAAATTAACTTTAGAATTTTATATTTTATTAGGGTTTAATAAGGGGAAAAAGAGCACTTTATGCACCTGAAATGTCAAGTACTTTAATATAGGGAATGAGAAGTGTACACATTCTTTAGAATGACATGGAAGCTGGCACTGACAATCTCAGCTTGCTGTACCAGCAACACAGTGATTCCAGAAAGTTGACCTGGAAGCCATTGAGAACATTTTGCCTGCTCTCCTTGAACACATCCGCCCACAAAAGCCTCCAAGGGATGCGACTTTGCCTAATTTTCTACCTTTTATATCTCACATGAGGGCCTCTCCTAGAATGTGGAGAGGAATAAAAGCATAGGAGTATGAAAATTTACAGCAGCTATTGTGAGGTATGCAGAAGAGATCAATACTAAGTGACAAGAATTGTGAAAAGAAGGTGTGATGCTTTATTGGAGAACTGAACAATAGAGTGAATAAAATAAGATTGCCCCAAATTACTTTCCATGAAATTACTTTCCATGATCTTCAAGGGTAGATTCTATGCCTGTGTGATTAAGAACCTTTGCTTTATGCAAGACCTGAATAGTAAGAGATCCAGGAAAAGCTTAAGCAAGTAAAGGAGTTAATATGTTCAGTTAATTACCAGCGTGAGAAGAAGGAAACAACTCAAGGCAACAGTTCAACAGGTGGTTAATCAACACTGTCATCTTTCTACCTGGAGAATAGTATGAGGATTAATAAATTCATAAATACAAGGAAAGTTGGTAGAGAAAATCAACTGAAAGTCACTGTTACTTAATAAGAAAAGAATGACATATTTTAGATATTGCTTTGAAGATTCATATAGTACTCTACATAAAGCATTGGTCCAGAACAACATGTTTTTCAAAGACAGTTTTGGATTAGAAATTGAATTGATTAGTAGAAGTAAAAGAGGGATGCCCAACAAGATATTCCACTTACTTAAACAGATTTATGTGGCCCATATTTAAATATGGACTTCTTTTTCTTCTTTTGTAGTAAAGCATGCAGTGCAGAATATTGTCCATTGTTTTATTTTGTGCTAGACTTTTTGCCTTTCATCTTATTCCTCTAAAAATCTGTTCTGTGATATAGTTCTCCATTCGTCAGGTCTATGTGGGTGACATAAGTCAATTAAATTTCAGCAGAACATGTAATTACTGTTGGGAGTCCCTTCACAAGATTTTCTATTTCTCTTTAGGGATTTAGAACTGAACAATGAGTAATTTTGGTTTAATTAAAATTCAAGTATCAAATCCCTCAAGGCTAATTTTATAGAAACCTGCCAATCAGTCAGCTGACAGACTCATAAAACGCTTGCTCACTCTGTGACTGTCTTCTCCCCAGTGTTATAACCCCCCAATGAATGACTTTGCTGATATTTCATCCCAAATAGCTTGTAACGAGGAAATCTTATAATGAAGAAGTGACATACTATTCCATATTCACGAGTTATGTGCAGCAAGCTGTATAGTCTCAGGTTGCACTACTCTCTCTCTTAGAAAGATGACAGTGGGGTGGTTTTCTTTCTTTTTTCAATATTTTAATATATAATGATCTATGTTTATATATAATTTGATTTAAACTTGAAAAGAAAGTGACCTTACTTTAATCTAGAGTGTGATGTCAGAATGAGCCCACACTGTGTACAGTGGGATGGAGTTGGGGGAGTGGGGAGAAGGTGAGGGTTGAGAGAAAGGCAAGTTACTTGACTAGAGGCAGAAGAATTTGGTTTTGTAATAAAAACAAAAAATAGAGCAAATGCATTGCATCAGAGTTTATTCGGGTTGTGACTATTCTATTGGAATGTCTTGACTATAGGTGAAAATTTCCCTCCCCAGTAAAATGTGCACATGAGACAAAGAAGGTCACAGATTGAAGCAGACTTCTAAAAATAGAGGTATTGTATTCTGGGAAGTCATTGGTGACCAGGAGAAAAACGCTGGTCTGAGAAGTTCAAGTATTGGCTTCCAGAATTTGAGGAAGAATTAGAAAAACCTTTCAGAAAATCTACCATGGCATTGGCCTTTAAATCTGAATGTTTGATTCTGATGACCTATAACAAATAGACCACCAGTTATTTCTTTGGCAAAGATGAGTTTATTCAGGATGATCAGAGGATTGCAATTTGGGATTTGCAACCATGGCAAGCCATGTGTGGGGCAAAGCAGAAGGCTTTTATAGGGAGGAAAAGAAAGTTGTGGGAGGGAGGGTAAACAAATAGCCCAAGACTTTTCATTTGCTGAGTCCTTGCCAGGAAAGGCATCTTTCTTTTCCTGTTGAGATTGATGATTTTGCAGGGCAGGTGAGCTCCCCCTCCTGGTCTTCCATTCTATTTACTTGAGGTTTCTGTTTATTATTATTATTATTAATGTATTTCTTTCTTTTTTGCTACATTTTGGGTTGTAGGAATTCAGAAGAGATACATCCAAAACCTCCTTTGTCTCATATATACACTGCGGGGGTGGTTTAGTCATGCTGGACTGGTGGTTTGGTCTTTTGCAGCCACATGGTAGTTTAGTCTTTGCAACCCTATGGACTGTAACCCGCCAGGCTCCTCTGTCCATGGGATTTCCCAGGCAAGAATACTGGAGTGAGTTACCATTTCCTTCTCCAGGGGATCTTCCTGACCCAGGGACTAATCTGCATCTCCGGCGTTGTGGGTGGTCTCCTACAATGAAGAAGGATTCTTCACTGCTGAACTACCAGGGAAGCACTTGGTATAAAACCATGTGTAAGACAGATAGCTAGTGAAGAGCAAATGTATAACTCAGGGATTCCAACCTGGTGCTCTATGATGACCAAGAGGGATGGGATGCAGGGTGACTGGGAGGGAGGCTCAAGAGGGAGGAGATACAGATAGATAGATAGATAGATAGACAGACAGATAGATAATTTTGGCTGATTTGCATTCTTATACAGCAGAAATTGAACACAGCATTGTAAAACAATTACTCTCCAATTAAACCCCCCCCCCAAAAAAAACCCTTCCTTGTCTCTATTAGTACTTGAATTTCAGACTAACTTACAAGAGAAAACCCACAGTTTTATAAAACAATAGAAAAAATATTTGCTGTTCTTAAAATAATCTATTTAAGTTTGCAAACTTAAAAGTTTAATATAATCCTGAGAGTTGTTTGGCATCTAGATAGATTATAAATTTACCTGCTGATTATTGGGGAACTTCTAGTCATTTGATTAGAGTAAATGAGTTTTAGCCTATTAAGTTTCTTTCATCATGAAGTTGAATATAATTTGATTGTTCACACAGAAGTATGTTTTTTTCCAAGCAATAATTATCAAATCTTTTTAATTAGCAATTATTTAAATAAATACTCCTGTTAAAGGACCATCTTGATCCATGAACTGATTACGGTGCTATTATTCAAAGGATGAAGAGCTATTTAACAATTTACTATTCATCAATGTCTCTGCATCAAGATAGACAGCAAAAAGTTTATTAGGACTTTGAATTAAAATTCATAGAATATACATGTTCTTACATTGCATATTAGGAACAGAAATGATTATAAAAATAGAGTGCTTGTTTTCTTTTTCTACCATCCTTTCGCACTCTACATTTTTTAATTAAAATCTGACTCTGTACTTGAAGAGCATTTTGGAATTTGCTAGATGCTTTCACATTTAGAAACTGGCTTGATAGTCATACTTATTCCATGAGATAGCAAAGTAAATACCATGCTAGAGACTTTGTAAATGAAGAAATCAAGACAGAAATATTAAACTCTCCTCAAAGATCATCACTATACTACAAGCAAATGTACCCTCTTTTATATAAACCCCTTCCCCACTGTCTGCCATGAAAATCTGTAGCATGATTACTGCATCTGTGTTGTACTACTGTTTAACTTTTACATATTGTTGTCAAAAGAGATGAAGAGGGAACAGAAGAGAATTAGAATGGAAGAGAACAATAATGACAACACTAAGAATGAAAGAAAGAAAAAGGGAAAATTTTTCAAATTAGATAGCTCTAAAATTCATCATTCCTCAGTGACTGCAAATGTTTGCTATTTGTAATTCAAAGTCCAGTTAGACATTTTCTTGTATTTGTTTCCTGGACCAGTTGCTTTGCGAGTTTAATCATAACTGTTTTCTTTTTTTTTAAGTTGTAGCAAGAGTAACATTTTGTGGAGCAAAAATTGCTAAGCATCAGTGTTCTTTTTATTGGAGCATATTGCTGAGAACTGAGTAAATTAGAATTTACTCCACAATAATGACTAAAATAGATACACTTTGATCTAGAGGGAGTAGGAGATGTACAGCTTTATCCCTATGTGCTCTTTGAAAATTCCATCATTCTTTTTAGTATTCAAAGAGTAATTTGTAAAAGTCCCGTGTTCTGCAGTCCTGTTGTCAAGTTGCCAAAGCTCACTGATTTCTTTAGGGATGACTTCAACTGCTGTGCTGCTCAGGACACACCCAGAGGGCAGCTCCTTTGGCAGTAGTTTGGGGAAGCATATTTATCTGAGGATCAATTTCCTGTCACCTTACATGCTATCTCTATAAATTATTAAAGCAGTTGTAAGAATGTCGAGAATACAGTGATTTGATTTTTCAAGATGCAGTATTTCCTGTGCTTTATTTGACTGCAATAAAAGGAAGATTTTGTCCTAACTCCATGATCCATTAAAGCTTGTATTATTTGGTCACTATTTCTTGAGTCATCCTCTTTTATAAGTACCCACCAGTCTGATAGGACTTTCTTCTAAAAGGGAGATGTGATGTCTGACACAGTGTTTAGGAGCTTAGTGCTTCATAAAAAAGTGAATACTTATTTTTACAGCAATTTGATTTTACAGAGAAGAATAAATAACAGAGAAATTAAATGACTCTCCAACATCCTCCAGGTAACTTAGTGGCAGAGTGGAGAGGTATTGGGAATTTTTAACTTATCTCTGCTTCTTATTGTGGCATAGAATCTTATTGATAATTTTGCATTTATTGATATTCCCCTTTTTATAACTCTCTCTATATATATCTGTATCTATATAGATATATAGACAGATAACACATTCACTACTTTGTGCAGGATTCTATGAATGTCTTTCTTTTTTAATGGTTAATACAGCAAATTTTATGTATATTTTACCACAATAAAAAGTTAGTTTGGCCCTAAATAGCTTTATCTACTGCCACAAATTCCCTTCCTTCTCACCAACATGTACCTTGCATTCTGCTCCCCTATTGAAATGCTTGATCTGTGAAGGTACAGCATACTTTCAGTCTTTCCTATCTTACGATCATCTTTGATGTAGTGTGTTGTCTTAAATCTTTATCTCGTAACTACTTTGTTTTGTCTTGGAACTACAAGATTCTGAGCCAGGATTATAATTTCTTCCTAAATAGTTACATTTTATCATTAGAAAATAATTCACTTTTATTAGCCTTTATCCTACAATCTATTAAAATGGCATCAACAGATTTTTCTTAATATTTCTGATATACTATATTCTGTACCCTTACATTCAATTTTCCTGTATACATTCATGTTTTCTGTATATCTCTTAAAAATTATGTAATATAATTTTTAAAGCATGTATTGTTAGTATCATTTTGAGGGAGTGATTTTAATATTTACATTTATTTACTTGGAGATATAATTGAACTCATTTTTTTTTCAACTTATTTTGTGTTTTCTACTTGGTATACTTTTCTTTTTTTCCTTTCTCCTATACAATTTATTAAGTTTTCTTCATTACTTTAAATTGTTCTAGTGTTTTGAAATTTGTACTTTATCTTTCTATTATTTACATAGCTAAACAAACCTTTAAGATTTTAATAGATATGCATGATTGTCAGTTCAATGATTGTCATAGTAGTGTTAGTTGCTCAGTCATATCCTACTCTTTGGAACCCCATGGACTGTAGCCCACCAGGCTCCTCTGTCCTTGGGATTCTCTAGGCAAGGATACTGGAGTGGATTGCCATTCCCTTCTCCAGAGGATCTTCCCAACCCAGGGATCAAACCCGGGTCTCCTACATTAATGGCAGATTATTTACTGTCTGAGCCACAGGAAAACCCTTGATATTATCTCTCAAAAGCATTGATTCTATTCCTCCCCATCCCCATAGTATTCTCCTTGTTTAGTCTTATCTTATTTTTAAAGATTCATGTGCTAAGTCTCTTCAGTCGTGTCTGACTCTTTGTGACCTATGGACCATGAGGGTCCTTTGTCCATGCGGATTCTCCAGGCAAGAATACTGGAGTGGGTTGGCATGCCCTCTTCCAGGGGATGTTCCCAACCCAGGGATTGAACCTGCATCTCCTGTGTCTCCTGCATTCGGAGGCAGTTTTTTTTTTACCACTAGTGCCACCTGGGAAGCCCCTTAAGTGCAGATGATCAGGAAATAAATGTTATTGTTGTGAATTTATAATCAATGTTTATATACTTTTAGTTTGATAGACTTTATCAGAATTTTTAAATACATAACAAATCAGAAGGATAGTCAAATGAACCCCTGTGTAACTGTCACCAGGCTGTAGTAACCACCAGATTTCAAGCATTATTTTTCATGTGTTCTTCACAGAAGGTTTTTTGCTGCAGCATTTTAAAGCAACTGCTAGCATTCACATCCCATAAACACTCAATTTAGATAATAAACAGTAAGTAGTTTTAAACATAATATAAATATTAGTTCATATTAATGCCCCAGGAGTTAAAATTCTGTTATTATTTTTGCCAAAATATTTAATTTCATTTTTAGAATATATGATCACACATTGTAAGTCTGTATTTAGGCTAATAGACATTTATCTTTTCTTTCTTTTTACTTTTTTAAAATCTTTTTATTTTGTATTGGGTATACCTGATTAACAGTGTTGTAATAGGTTCAGATGGATAGTGGAATGGCTCAGCTATACATACACATGTATCCATTAATATACTAAATTTAGCTTTCATATGCTGCCTCTAGGTGGATCAGCGTGTATATTTTATATGTTCTTTGACCTCAGATGATTGTTTATAAAATCTGGGTTACCCAGGACTTTCTTTAACTGCTGGAAGCCATCATGAGCACAAATATAACCTGTTTTATCACCTGTTTAGAGTAGCCTGTCAGACATATATCCCAAGTCCTTTAAATCTGTTTTCCATGTTTAGATACTCCTTTCGTTATTTTCATCTCTGTATTTTTCCCTCCAATATTCTTTTAATTCTGTCCTTTCTTCAGCTCTGGAGAAAAAAAAATCTCTTCCAGTTGATAAGTTCTTCAGTTCTTTATAAACTTTTTATTTAATCTGTCCAGTGAGTATTTAAATTGTGTGACCATATGTAATTATATCAAGAAGTTTTATTTTTCTTCCAAATTTGGGTCCTTTTCCATTTCTCTTTTGTTATTTTGTTATTTAATAATGGCATCTAGTCTTTCTTTTGCCTTTTTATTTGTTCAAATATGTTTGTGTCTCAAATTATTTTTTATCTCAAATTTATAAGGTGCTAATTCTTTTGTTTTTTATGAACTGCTAAATTTCCCTCGTGGTGGTTTATTTCAGCTTATGTTTTATAATTTTGTACGGTGAACTTACCTCCTATAAGATTTGATTTTCTTATAAAAGTCTGATGTTTGTTGTAAAATTGACCATTCAAAAATTGGGGCATTTGATTTTTTTCAAGGCTGCAGGATTTTGTCCAATGCTTTCACTCTGTTTTCTTAATTTATTGTGAAAGTTTCTGAGTCATATCCGACTCTTTGAGACCCGACAGACTGTATAGTCCATGGAATTCTCCAGGCCAGAATACTGGAGTGGGTAAGCTTTATCCCTTCTCCAGGGGATCTTTCCAACCCAGGGATCGAACCCAGGTCTCCAGCATTGCAGGCGGATTCTTTACCAGCTGAGCCACAAGGGAAACCCAAGAATACTGGAGTGGGTAGCCTATCCCTTCTCCAGCGGATCTTCCCGACCAAGGAATCGAACTGGGACATCCTACATTGGAGGCGGATTCTTTACCAACTGAGCTATGAGGGAAGCCTATAATTTATAGAGCCACTAAATATGGGCATTTATCAAATCTCTCATCTTATAAACAACATTTCGCATAACTTTTTTTTCTTAGTCACAGCTTTTCTTAACCATATCACAGCCAACAAGAGAACATTATTCTATCCCCCTATGGGCATCCCATTAATATGTCTACTTTATGCAGAAGGCTCAGTAGCATATCCTGGTTGTATCAAAGGCTGACCCCAGCCTTTAGGCCCATACCCTTTCTACTGTTCTCATTCGCTTCCAAGTTATTAGCTCCCACGTAGTGCACTAGTGTTGAGTTACGTCTTTATCTGTGATGGATTTAGGACTGTTTTTTCTATTTACCTGATAAATGTCATTAACATGGTCATTGGGATGGTGATTATCAGAAACAACACAAACAAAAATGTAGCAAATGTTGCCAAAATTTTGGAGAAATTGGAACCCTGTACACTGTTGTTGGGAATATAAAAAGGAGTAATCACTATGAAAAAAAAAGCAGAACTTCCTCAAGAAATTAAAAATAGTCATATGATCAAGCAACCCCATTTCTGCATATATATCCAAATGAATTGAAAACAGAATCTTAAAAATTTATCGGCACTCCAACATTCATTGCAGTGTTATTCACAACAATCAAGATATGGATAAAGCCTAAATACTCATTGATGGATATATAGATAAAGGTGAAATGATATATACATATAATAAAATAACATTTTGCCTAAAATAGAAGGAAATCCTGCTATACCCAATAACATGGATGAACTTGAAGGACACTATGCTGAATGAAATAAGCCAGGCATAGAAGAATAAATATTGCATGATCCCACTTACAACAGGTATCTAATGTAGTCACACTCACAGAAGCAAAGAGGATAGTAATTGTTCCTCCCAGAACAGGAAATTGAGAGGTGTTCAATGATATAAAGTTTAAGTTATGAAAGATAGGTAAATTCTAAAGATATGTTGTACAACGTACATACATAGTTAATGAAACTGTATTGTACACCCAGTGTGGTATCATTGAGTCAGTTTATAGATGCAAATAATTCTGCCTCACACTCTCTGTCTGTCTCTCACACACACACATATATGACTCTAGATTACTTTAATCTTATATTATTGATAAAGCAATAAGCATCATTATCTCATATTAATATTTATTGTCCCTAATATGAAAAGATGAATATTATAGCATTATTTTCACATCCCTTTCCATTCCTGCACTGATTAAGGAGAATTATCTTTTTTGCCTTTTCTATTTATGAGCTTTAAATGTGCAAAATCAAGATAATATTTGAGGAGACAAATTGAAGTCTCTAAGTCTCATTGGATAGATTTATTTGAAAAGCACATATTTACTGGCAAGAAAACAAATGATAAGATCCAGAAGTCTTAGGTGAATAGATTGAAAAATGTAAATCCAGCCCAGGCTGATATAGATGGAAATTTTAATGGACATTGTAGAGGAAATGAGAAATTAGGGGTCATGCTAATAATGTGTGTAGCATATAATATGAAGAAGAATTTTAGAAGTTCTTTCTGTATTAAAAACACATTTTTGGCATTTTGAATGTCTTCTATAGAGATTTAAATTCCTTTTCAATTAGAGTTTGGTCTATTGCACTTGTTGTTAATTTATAAGTGATAAGATTAGACCACAAATGGCTTGACATTATATAAGTTGCAGCACTTTCAAACTTATCTAGGCAAGGATGACTATCATAGGAGCATAAATTTTGCAAAATTAGCTCATTTGTTACTGAACTATGAAACTGCCATAAAGGTCAGCTGTAAAATTTTAAATATTTTCCTCTTTACAAGTCTCACCATTAATATAGTCTTGTCAATTTTGTGACAATGGCATGTGATCATTTTCCATATAGCATATAATTACAGAATATGATGTCTTAAATTCGGTGTGTGTTTTGCACTGTATTTATTAAACACCATCATTCTGAATTTCTACATGGTTTTATTTTCTAAATTTTCAGCTTCAACATTGCACTACTTATTTTACCTACTATCATTAGTAATTAAGATATGGGTCAATATTTTTGTGTAAGTAGTGGTAATTGAAAGAAATATGATGGGTACTGAATTGGAGTTACTAAATTATACTTTATTATATTTACTACATTTATTTGCTACAAATATTTACTATATTTACTACATTTTTCTCACCTTCATGGCAAGAAGAAAGTTCAGGGTGATGGCTTAGCAAGTGCATCATATAATAACTTTGCAACAGTAATAGAAGTATAAAAAAATTAGACACTTATATAATGTTGCTGTTCTAGTAACTCATTAATTTTTATTTTATAAAACTAGGTTTTATTATATTTTTATGGGAAAATGCATTAGCTGTTAACTTATCAAAAAAAAATATTTTTATGGGAAGACTTTTAAGTAGCTCACAAGACAAGTCTTGGTCTAGAGCTAAAGGGGAAAGGTGGAATCAAGTTCTTATAGCCAGTAAGACATTCTCAGGACTCTGCTGATGATACCGCTGCCATTGCTCAACTCCATGTCTCGAGCCCCACCAGGGCCACTTCAAATAAGTCTTAAGTAGACCTACGCTTTTGACTGCAACACTGGTGACTGACATTTGTTGGTAGAAGTTTGAAAATAAAAAACCTATACCAACTACTATACATAAAATAGATAAGCAATAAGAACTTGCTGAATAGCACGGGAAACTGTATTCAGTATCTTATAGTAAACCATAACGGAAAATAATCATATACAGTCAAAGTTATAGTTCTTCCAGTAGTCATGTATAGACGTGAGAGTTGGACCATAAGGAAGGCTGAGTGCCGAAGAATTGATGCTCTCAAAATGTGGGGGAAAAGTCTGGCGAAGACTCTTGAGAGTCCCTTGAACTGCAAGGAGATCAAATCAATCAACCCTAAAGGAAATCTATCCTGAATATTCATTGGTAGGACTTATGCTGAAGCTCCAATGCTTTGGCCTCCTGATGTGAAGAGCCAGCTAATTGGAAAAGACCCTGACATTGGGAAAGATTGAAGGCAGAAGGAGGAGGGGACAGCAGAGGATGAGATGGTTTGATAGCATTCCCTACTCATTGGATATGAATTTGTCTAAACCCTGGGATATAGTGAAAGATTGCGAAGCCTGGAGTGATGCAATTCATGGGGTGGCAGAGTCTGACTTGACTTAACAACTGAATGGTAATGACAAGTACATAAATGTATATACAACTGAATGTGTGTGTACATATATATATATAATATAAATATGAAACAGAATCACTTTGCTTTACACCTGAAACTAGCACAATATTGTAAATCAACTAGACTTCAATTTTTTAAGAAAAGGATTTGCAGCTCAACTTGCCTGAGGTGGCTGAATAGAGCAAGAGGAATATTTTAGTTGCAACTGTATTTTCAGCAAAAGTGGGGCAAAGTTACATGTTTCCCTTTGGACAGGTATGCACCAGGGCAGCATGGAGGGGTAAAACTGACCCAGAAGAAAGACTGACTCCTAGAAAATATATCTGAGAAACCCACAAAAGTACCTTAAGAGGAAAAGATTTTGATTTAGAATCCACCATGAGAAGATAAGGCCAGTTTATAACTGTAACAGTCTAGTGAGGTCTTCCCTACAGCTTAACATCTTTTCCTTCTCTGCATTTCTACTCCTCAAGAATCCAAGCCTTCAGGAAATAAGCAGGAGAGAAAGAAGGGATGGAAAGGACATCAGCATACTTCCCTCCATACTGAAGCATTCACACAGAGGGCCTGAATTGGTTAACAAAGAGGAAAAGTTTTAAATGTTTAAAATTTGTACTAAGGTTTAAAATTTGTTGTATCAAACTAAAGGGGACTCTCGAGTTACACAGTGACCTGAGCACTTGCCCAGTTTTATCCACTGGTCAGAAAGAAATAAGCTAAGACTTCAGGTTTTAAAGGTTAACAGTAAGGATGGCTAAAGTCTGTTTCTCTGTGAACACTTACATCATCCAGCTTGTGTAATAAGCTAGTTACTCTGCCAGTGTTAATTTAATATTTATTTCAGCATATATGTACGGGTCACCATCGTGTATTTGTGTGTACCAGTTACTATAGAATAGGCATTCCTTTCATTATTTTGATATCTAAATATATTTGTGATTGTAAGAAGCATACAGTTTGTAGGTAAGTCAACACTCACAGCACTTAAATCCCTGGAGGAGGAAATGGCAACCCACTCCAGTATTCTTGCCTGGAGAATCCCCGTGGACAGAGGAGCCTGGCAGGCTCCAGTCTATAGGGTCTCACAGGGTCAGGCACAACTGACTGTGAGCATGAGCAAACACATACAGTGAGAAAAAGGAAGGCAGGAGGTATATGAAATGTGTATGAAGAAGGTTATATAAAAAAAAATTGGTGTTCTCAGGTTTTGGGCTTAAGTCTCGGGTGGAGAGGGAGGAGGGAGGGGGGATCGGGATGGGGAATACATGTAAATCCATGGCTGATTCATGTCAATGTATGACAAAAACCACTACAAAAAAGTAATTAGCCTCCAACTAATAAAAATAAATAAAAGTAAAAAAAAATTGTCAAAAAAAATTGTCACGAATGGGATTGAAAAATAAAGTAGGTTAAAAAAAAGAAAAATAACGTAGGTTAGAGTGTAAGCAATAAAACTTAGTTTATATGATTGTTATAATAACTGTAGACATCAATTGGAAACAAGCCAATGGAGAGTTTTTTTCTTATTCATGTAATGAGGGAGATTTCATAGGACAAAAAAAAGTTGTTCTTGATATTGAAGAATGAAATTTTAGTTGTACTGAAATATATGAGGAACAAAACCATTCTGGAGAATCCAGTTTTCTTTTTATTTAAAAAATTAATTTATTTTTAAGTTAAACTTATTATTTTTAGTTGTTTTAAATTGAATTAATATTAATTTATAACACTGTATGTTTCATGTGTACTACATTTGTTGTTTTAATTCTGTATTCCCTACAACATTCTCACCACTAAACATATATTCCCTTTATCCACTGCAGTTATGATATTCTGATGCCTCTTGTACTGGACAGTTCAGTTCAGTCACTCAGTCATGTCCAGCTGTTTGCGACCCCATGGATTGCAGCACGCCACGCCTCCCTATCCATTGCCAGCTCCCAGAGTTTACTCAAACTCATGTGCATTGAGTCAGTGATGCCATCCAACCATCTTATCCTCTGTCATCCCCTTCTCCTCCTGCCTTCAATCTTTCTCAGCATCAGGGTCTTTTCTAATGAGTCAGTTCTTCACATCAGGTGGCCAAAGTATTGGAGTTTCAGCTTCAGCATTAGTCCTTCCAATGAGTATTCAGTACTGATTTCCTTTAGGATGGACTGGTTGGATCTCCTTGCAGTCCAAGGGATTCTCAAGAGTCTTCTCCAACACCACAGTTCAAAAACATCAATTCTTTGACACTCAGCTTTCTTTATAGTCCAACTCTCACATCCATACATCACTACTGGAAAAACCATAGCCTTGACTAGACAGACATTTGTTGGCAAAGTAATGTCTCTGCTTTTTAATATGCTATCTAGGTTGCTCCTAACTTTTCTTCCAAGGAGCAAGCGTCTTATAACTTCATGGTTGCAGTCACCATCTGCATCTGCATCTGTACTGGACATTGAGATAAAAATGAGGCTCCATTTTAGTCACCCCATATTATACTATACTATTCTATGAGTTTGGTAAAATTATTATCTGTGAGTTTCAGTTTTCTTCTATATAATGTTGATACATTGGCCTTCCTTTCTGGCAGTATTTTCTGAGTGTCAAATAAAGTGAGATAATATATCAAAAAATGTTTTATGAACCATGAAGCAATATAAGTGTAAGGCACAATTATTTTTTAAACCATAATACAGATTATTCAAAGTTCCTACAGAGATTTTCAGAGCACTGCAACCAGTGGAAAAGTACTAAATCATGGTAAATGATTAAATATGATAAATAGTATTACATTTATCATATAATTTAGATTTTCTACAATGCCCCTTTAGAATTATTATATTAGACACAAACATAGAGCTTTGTTATTCCTTTAGTGGAAAATATCAAATTCACATTATGATGAAACAGTAACTTAAAGACACAGTAGATTTACTGCTTGCATGTAATAAATTGGACATTGACATAGGCACATTTTATGTTACTTCAAATGCAATCACTTATTTCAGAAATATTCCAGTATATTGAATTAAAAAACCTTAATTTCTAAATTCAAGGTAGGCTATGTATGATAAAGAATAAATTAAGAATAACTATATTTTGGCAGTATGACAGACAAAATGTCATCATAACGTTTGCTACGTGGATCAAAGAGAAAGTATGGGACACCGCAGCTTTGTATTTATTTAGTCCTTCTTCCTGTGGCCAATGTAAGCCTATTAGCAGTGCTCTGTGTAAGGTGTGTTGCTGGAATCGGCATGTGCTAGGACCACAGTGATCCAAGGCTGTCTGCTGCAGACAGGCAGAGAAGAAAGAGCAGAAAGAAAAGAAATTTAAACCATTGTGGATCTGAGTAAGTTTCATTGCTGTGAAAATGCAGCCAAGAATGAAGACTAAAGAAAGAAACAGAAAATCAAAATAGCCACAACAAAAGCAAAGAAGAGTTTACCAAAAAAAGAAAGACCATAGCAAATGGAAGTGGTGGACTAGGAAATTAATTTCAGAACTGTGGTTTTGCATAACTGTTCTTTATACGTGGTTCCAATATGAATGAGATTATTAGCTTGGATATTTAAATGTCCTGCAGAGAATCAGATTTCTGGCTTGAATTTGGGAATGCTGTTCACATTTGCAGTATGTTCGGTGTTTCCCAATGAGCGTAATTTTAACTAGCAGGAGAGGGTCATCAACTATTGATCAGATCAAGATGGTCAGTTTTGAAAAGATTTTCACTTAAGTTTGAAAAATAGAAGAATTAACTAAAAATAGATTATATTTAGACATGATGGTCAAGTGAAGTATGAGAAATATGTCAAAATTATAAATTTGTGGGTAACAGAAGCAACAGTTAGACCAGGCTTCTGAACAGCAAGCAAGACAGAAATATCCTTTTCTTAACAAAGATTGAATTAGGAATGTGGTACAGAAGAAATTCATTCATAACAAAAACATTTGTAAAAATAATCTGGAGAATTATCTAACAATAGTAAAAACAATATGATTATATATTCTGTATATTGTATAGTATAGACTTTCTTTTTTTTTTTTCATTTATTTTTATTAGTTGGAGGCTAATCACTTTACAATATTGTAGTGGGTTTTGTCATACATTGATATGAATCAGCCATGGATTTACATGTATTCCCCATCCCGATCCCCCCTCCCACCTCCCTCTCTACCCGATCCCTCTGGGTCTTCCCAGTGCACCAGGTCCGAGCACTTGTCTCATGCATCCAACCTGCGCTGGTGATCTGTTTCACCCTAGATAATATACATGTTTCGATGCTGTTCTCTCGAAATATCCCACCCTCGCCTTCTCCCACAGAGTCCAAAATTCTGTTCTGTACATCTGTGTCTCTTTTTCTGTTTTGCATTATAGGGTTATTGTTACCATCTTTCTAAATTCCATATATATGTGTTAGTATTCTGTAATGGTCTTTATCTTTCTGGCTTACTTCACTCTGTATAATGGGCTCCAGCTTCATCCATCTCATTAGGACTGGTTCAAATGAATTCTTTTTAATGGCTGAGTAATATTCCATGGTGTATATGTACCACAGCTTCCTTATCCATTCATCTGCTGATGGGCATCTAGGTTGCTTCCATGTCCTGGCTATTATAAACAGTGCTGCGATGAACATTGGGGTGCATGTGTCTCTTTCAGATCTGGTTTCCTCAGTGTGTATGCCCAGAAGTGGGATTGCTGGGTCATATGGCAGTTCTATTTCCAGTTTTTTAAGAAATCTCCACACTGTTCTCCATAGCGGCTGTACTAGTTTGCATTCCCACCAACAGTGTAAGAGGGTTCCCTTTTCTACACACCCTCTCCAGCATTTATTGCTTGTAGACTTTTGGATAGCAGCCAACCTGACTGGCATGTAATGGTACCTCATTGTGGTTTTGATTTGCATTTCTCTGATAATGAGTGATGTTGAGCATCTTTTCATGTGTTTGTTAGCCATCTGTATGTCTTCTTTGGAGAAATGTCTGTTTAGTTCTTTGGCCCATTTTTTGATTGGGTCATTTATTTTTCTGGAATGAGCTGCAGGAGTTGCTTGTATATTTTTGAGATTAATCCTTTGTCTGTTGCTTCGTTTGCTATTATTTTCTCCCAATCTGAGGGCTGTCTTTTCACCTTACTTATAGTTTCCTTTGTTGTGCAAAAGCTTTTAAGTTTCATTAGATCCCATTTGTTTATTTTTGCTTTTATTTCCAATATTCTGGGATGTGGGTCATAGAGGATCCTGCTGTGATTTATGTCGGAGAGTGTTTTGCCTATGTTCTCCTCTAGGAGTTTTATAGTTTCTGGTCTTACAGTATAGTCTTTCTTGATTTTCACACAACTTTGAGAGCAGGTATTAATTTCCCCTGCTTTAAAGATGATGAAAAAGAGGTCAAAGAGAATATTTACTTTCCTCAAAGCCAGACACAGTAACAGAGAGTTATCCAGGGTTTAAAGCTTCTACCAGTAGTTTTCTTTTCCTAAATCCTGTCTTTTTTTCCCCTGTAACTATGCTCTGTCAAAGAAGACATAGTTTTCCACATATATAGCACAGGAAATCTGTCATCACTGATCTGTTGAACTCACACTCACTCAATGCCAATACTAGCTAGGGTAAGATCACTTTAGAATAAAACATTTTAAAAAATAATTGTACTCTGTTATGTTCAGAAGAGTTTAGAGATTCCAATACAGAATTGAAAATAACCATTCTAATTAGCATTTCTATATCTGCAAAATAGTCATGCTTTCAGGTAACTGTTAACTTTCCAATTTGCTGAAATGTGCAATTAAGAAAACGATATTAGATTATAGTGTATAAGTGGGCAAGCCAATTAGTGATTTCAAAGCATAGTTACTAAATAAGAACATTAAGACGACACTGTCAATTTTATCCTCCTTAGGTCAGAATTGTGTCTCTATAAATTATTTTATTTTTGAAGTTGTATCTCTTAAACATGCACATTTTGTGTTAATTTCCACTTTTTTCATCACTTTTCAAGCCAGTGGATTACAGTCCTTATATTATAAATCACCAGCTGTCAAGCTTTTTATGGCTTGTTCCCTTTATTATTAGGACCAAAATTCTTAGCATGTTATATTAAATAACAAATTTTTCATGCTATACAGTTTCTTCACACTTACTTCATATTACCTTTCTGTTTAACCAAATAATGTGGCCAAAATAAAGCATAATTGTTCTTTACACACTTTATGCGTTCTTCACTTGGAATATCCCTGGCTCCCATATCTGCCTTTCGTAGTTTTACTAACTATTCAAGAGAAAACTGGAATACCAGCTTTTGTATGACACTTCTTTTAATTGAACCAAGGATAAAAGTAATTGCTCCTTATTTTTCTGGAAGTATTTTTCTTGTTTTTCATTAAAGTTATTTTGCTTTTTCTTAAGTTTTCTGTCTATACTGTTTGCTCCAATTTGAGTTTTTCTTCAATAAGAGCTATATCTTTTCTGTTTCTAATATAAAACTAATACTATCCCAAACAATAATTTTTTATTAGTAGGAATATTTGAAATAACTTCTGGAAGAAATAAACAAGGTAACACTTGGATGTTTCAAATGTCAGATGGGATAAGCCAGAGACTATTTGTCGAGCAGAGAGTCAATTACCTTATCTGCTAGATCCTCATAATTAAGAGATAGTAGAGGCTCTAATTATTTAAAATATCTGTGATATGGCAAATGTTTTATCCTTATTTGTATTTTTCTTAAGAATGATGAAAAGTAGGTATTTTAGAACCCACTTTAAAGGTGTAAAAGCTGAATTTCAAAAAATATGTGATTGTTTTCGAAATCACAGGATTTTTATAGCTGGGATTTGAGATAGAATAGCTAAAAACCAGAAAGGCTATTGAGTAAGTCAATAACACCATTCAACAATAATATCTAATTGATGTTAATAGAATAATCCACCTTGCAACAGCAAGATAACATATTCTTTTCAAGACCCATGGAATAAATACCAAGGTAGCCTATATTCTTTGCCATAAAATAAACCTTCACAAAATTTTCAGAAAATTAAAATCATACATAATATAGCCTAACCACAGTATTAAAAGGATTTTCAGATAATAGGAAATATGATGGTGGCTTGAACCCATATCAGTAATTCTTCATAATTTGAGTATATATCACCATCTGTTCCTGAGGAGGTTTCTATAAATGCTTCCTCTTTTTTGTTATTAAATATTATAATATTTAATTGTATTATGTAAATTATATAATATTTTCTGTACATAAAAATTATTACAACTATATTTAAATAGATATATGATGGTAAAATTTCTCTACTCATCTTCTTTGTAGTGTGGTTTCACAAAGTCAAATCAACATTGTGCTCAATCACTCAGTCGTGTCCAACTCTTTTGTGATGCCCTGGACCATAGCCCATCAGGCTCCTCTGTCTGTGGAATTTTCCAGGCAAGAATCCTGGAATGAGTGGCCATTTAAGTCAGCAATGATTATGAGAAAAAATCATTCTTCCATGGGCACTTGGAGAGCAGTTGAGGAGAATGTGTGGAAAAGAGTGAATCTATTAAAAAATATGTTCAGATTAGGAAATATCTGTAGGTATGTGTTGATCAACTCTAGGAAATTTCAGAAGGCATAATTTAAAAAATGCCTTTATAAATAGTAAATATACTGTTCCTTGAATCTGAAAAACTAATTCTTTTGGCAACTCAAAAAATAAAAACAGTGGTTAAATAGACTGTGTAATATAATTGCATGAAAGACTTCCTTTCAATCCATTAGAAACTAATTTCCTTACAAAATGTGGTCTGAGTACTTGAAATGATTGCTAACATTGTTTATTGGAATAAATGCATTGTTAAAGTTAAAACGTACCTCAGGATCTGAATGCCCCGCCCCCTCCAAATTTCTGATCAAATAAACTAAATGGAAATTACTGTTTAGTCAACACTAATCATCTCGCAATGAAAATTACCCTCTATGAACACCACAGTTTTGTTCTTCAGGTTCTAGCTTCTGCACTCAGAGCCAGGTTACAGTTTAGTCACTACACCTGAGATAGGGCTTCAGCCTGTTTTCTAATCTTCCACCTCATCAACTTTCCCAGAGACAAATAATTTTCTCTGGCCCTCAAGAATGATGCCAAGGTCAGAGCATCTGACTTTCAATAGCATGAGTGACAAAAACCTCTGGTCTCCAAGGTTAAATTTTATCAGATCCGAAAGCAGGGCTGACATCTCTCAGACTCAGGATGAAGGTTTCCCCCTTCTCCTATGTCCTATTTGTATTACACTTTGTCTTCATGTACACCTTCTCACTACCTAACAAATGGAAAAATCAGGCTGAGTTCAGCCCTGACCCTCACATGAGTGAGCTACCCAGGAAGCTCAGATCAAAGAATATGTGCCCAAGATTCTCACCTGCCTGTCACCACCCCTCAAGTACAAGTCACTTCGGTCATGGCTGACTCTTGGTGACCCTATGGACTGTAGTCTACCTGGCCTCTTTGTCCATGGGGTTCTCCAGGCAAGAACACTGGAGTGGGTTGCCATGCCCTCCTCCAGGGGATCTTCCCAACTCAGGAATCAAACCCATGTCTCCTGCATTGGCAGATGGGTTCTTTATCACTGCATTATTTCAGCAGTGACTGTCAGGGGAAATTTCTGTTTGTGGTTTTCTGGAGTACCTTTCACCCACAAACAGTTGTTTCTGTTCCAAGAGATAACAGCTTCCAAATGCTTTGAGCTTTTCCTGTTGCAAATTACCTCTGGGCTTGGCAGATGTGTTCTAACATCTGCTTTCACATCATCCCTGTTGTCTCTTGTGTCCAACAGCTCCTTGGCCCCTTGGAACTGAGGATTATACTTTCTATAGTACCAGTCTAGCACCTTTCAGGATTATATCTAGAAGGCTGATTTTCACTGTTTCATTTTACCTATATTTGGGATATGTGATCTCTAATTTTTGCTTGAATTAAAGTAAATTTTAGGTGGAAACGGTGTACGTGCCCTTCTCTGCCAATCTCCACCCAATCTCAAGTGTCCTGAAAAATTGAAATTTATCTTCAATTTCCTCTTTGCTACCAACCCTCTTCTTCATACTGCAGATGTTCATCTGTGTCATCCTCTCCTAATGAACAGCCCAGAGGATCCTGTAGTTCCCCCACGCTGTCACAGAAGCAAACTAACACAATAACTAGGCTGACAGACTTACAGAAAATATTTTTCATGAGAAATATAATTGAACTATTAGGGAGCAACTGGGGCTATGACTTTTTAAACTCGCCTGGCTTTGTTCTGGTGTGTTTGTTCACCATTGAGCTCAGTCAAAGCCTTAGTAATTGCCATGGTAGTCTTTTAAATGTAAAAGGAAAATGTCAGCAGTTCACACATTTCAAGACAAATTTAAAAATCCTTCCCTAATTAGAGAACAGAATTTTATTATTCTCTTTAGAATCACAGAAGAAGATGAATGGTGAGGAAGAAAGCTAACTAGCTGTGGGAGAGGATGAGGCAGCCTTGTTTTACAAGGAGCGGTGCTTTCATTTCTCTCCTGGTATACCTTATTTAGGAGACATCATCAATACATGTTGGGTGGAGGTTTTACAAAAGACAATTTGAGGAAGAAACACTATTTCTTGAAGAAAAATCACCCTGTTTGTTATCTAGTGTTTTATTATTTACCTGCCAGAAGTCAACACGAAATATTTTCTTTGTTCTTATACCCAAAGACATTATTTTTTTCTTTATGCCAAGTTTTGCAATACCATGGAATTGTCTATGTGTTTCAGATTTCTTCTGAGCATGTCAAATTGCTTAATTTTACTTATAATGAGTCTCATAATTTAATATTTACCTTTGGGGAAAGTAGGCTTTGATTTCGGAATAAAAGGTTCTGTGATAGGAAATATGATCCTGCACAATTTTCCAGATTATATCAACCCCAAGTGCTTCATTTTAATTATTACCTATGGCAATTGCATTGACTTTTCCCTGTCTTCTGGAATGGTATTTGGGATTCAGTATTTGGTTCAACTGTTCATCAATTCTTTGTGAAGCTCATTTACTGTCACGTAGCCTTGGTCCTCCCTGGGTTGGGAAGATCCCCTGGAGAAGGAAATGGGAACCTACCCCAATATTCTTGCCTGGAAAATCCCATGAAAAGAGGAGCTTGATGGGCTACAATCCATGGGGTCACAAACGAGTTGGACACGGCTTAGTGACTAAACAACACCAACAAGCCTTGGTCCTAACATAATATCACTACCAGCTGAGAGTATAGCCCTGTCTTCTTCAGAGTTCTTTAACTCATTTTTTAAAACATTTTATAATGTTGAAAGATTGGCTTAAAACCCTCATTATTTTCATATAGGAAACATACTTCCCTGAGAATCATTGGTAAGGACATATTCAAATTCTGTTTTATTTATTTGTCACATTTTTATAACATCTGTCTCTACTTGTGCTTGATCCTGAGCTCCTCAAGACTCAACCCATATATTTTTACATCTTCAGGTGTAGAGTATAGTACCAGGACTCATTGAGCAATAGATACTGAGAAAAATAAGCAGGAATGAATATAATATTGTAGGTCGGTTATACTTTAATTTTAATAAACAAATGAAAAATAACCAGTCAAATGAATGAATCAGTATGTGATTAAAACCTTCATCTCATCCATTCATTCGATAAATACCTATGGAGCACTTTCTAATTGGCAGGCAAGGCTGGTCATACAAGTGTTAAGAAAGCAGACATATCTATGCTGGTTGTACTTTAATTTCTATTTGCCTAAGAATGCTGTGTATGTTATAACTTAAAGGTCAAACAACATTTCATTTTGGAAATGTAATTAAAATGGAGTTGTTAGCTAAATTCCTAAAGTCCATTTTCACTCTTGGAACTACAGCAGAAGAGACAGGGACATTTGTGAAAATGATCATGAAACACGTAATAGTGCAATGGTAAATTTGTGAGATTGAGTTCTAGACTCTGCTACGTTTAACCTGTGGCTTGTGTGCATGCTAAGTTGTTTCAGTTGTATCTGACTCTGTGAAACCCAATGGACTGTAATCCACCAGGCTTCTTTGTCCATGGGATTCTCCAGGCAAGAATACTAGAGTGGGTTAGCATGCCCTCCTCCAGGGGATCTTCCTGACCCAGGGATCGAACCCGTGTTGCCTACATCTGCAGCATTGCAGGTGGATTTTTTATCGTTGAACCACAGGGGAAGCCCCATTATCTGTAGAGCCTAGGACAAATCAACCAGTCTATATTCTATTTTGTTCTGTAAAAATAAGAAAATAGAATAATTGCAAACATATCCAAAGTGCTACCATGAAGCTTCAATAAGTTAATGTGTATGACTAACTTGAAAAAAATGCCTGACACATGGTAAGCTCTTGATAAATGTGTGCTATCATTACTCTTTACAGGATCTTTGTCATTCAATAAAAGCATTCTAAATCACCATATAATTTGACATTTTATTCATAGAGAAAAATATGGATGCCCTGCCTACAAATGCCCACTTTATAGCCTCTGCCACTACTCTTATGGAGCATGTGTCTTGATATCTTAAATTCCTGGTACTTTATTGAAAAAATTACACTCAGCTCTAAAAATATCACATATTGTTTTTGTCAGAGAGGGGGGGTTACCTAATTTTATATATGGATTTTCTTTTATATTTTGGCTAAAGATCCTCAAGGCTTTCCATAAGGATATGCAGGTGCAATTATTTCAGTCACCAAACTCCCAACTAACAGAAGTAAAAAAACATCAAAGGTAACCTTGCAGAAAAAGGAAGGGCAAAATATATCAAAAAGAAGGTCAAAGACTTTATGAGGTATTTTAGACTAATGTATAGCTTCTCCTCTATCCACCTGTGTAGTTCAGTTATTTCTCCATTCAAGTGGAGTTACCACTTCAGTTGAATGTGAACATGGATGTTGGCACATAATTATGCACATACACACAAATATCTCTTTACTGTGCATATGTTTTATATCATCATTCACTGTAAGGAACTTACTACTATATATATATACATGCATTATTCTCCTTGAAATATATAGGTTTGTCTGCTGATCATACCAGCACCAAAACCATGCACAATACAGTTTTATATAGTCAAATGCAACTGATCAAATTCAGTAGAAGAGTTGTTAATGTGAAGATGTAAGTCCAGCAGTCAGAGGCTGTCTACGCACACATACAGATGTTGAATCTTAGGGCTGATTTCCGTATGGCTTCAGGCACCAAAATCTCTTTCTATTCATTATGGACACAGCTTTGGTCCCCATAAAACAGCTGCCTTGACTACTAAAATTAATGGTAGCCTAGTTCTACCTTAACTCTTTTAAAATACTGAATTCCCAGACACTCCATGACAATCCAAAAATTGAAATAAGGGGAAATGGAGAGGACATAGGAGTTTTTAAGTTATACCCTTTTATATTTCTGTTAATATGTAGTTATAAACAAATGTGAGCTAACAATTATAATGTCTGAATGCCTATTAAAGTTTCCTCTAGAGTGCAAATAAAATTGAATCTCCAAATTACAATGGAAACACTATTGGTCAGTTTACTAGTTTGTAAAAAGGTTTATTCCCACAAAGTGAGGTTTACTAATTCTCAATGATTCTAAATCAGATGTCAGCCTCCATGCCTTTTCCTTTAAAATGTAATTGTTCTTTCATTTATGGCTGTCATCTGAGATACAGTAACAAGAAATGTCAACAGCAAAGATAAAATTAGAATACAGTGTGTCCCTAGGATGGTATTTAGCAAAATTCTGCTCTGTAGATTGCAAGCTTTCTTGCCTCTGAATTCAATTCAAGGTCATAAGGATATTCAGATTTAAATAAACTTGAAATTATAAACTGAACCTCCAATAACTAGCAAATTCATGATTTTTTGCTTCACTTCTTTCAAACTCCAAATCTTATTCTCTGTTGTCCAAAAATCTGGGTTCAATGTAATCATGTATAATATGTGGGAATTGGCAGATGCAGCCTGAAAGCAGAACTATCACTTTCCTACAGACTTTCCAGACATCCTGGAATGCGAAGTCAAGTGGGCCTTAGGAACCATCACTATGAACAAAGCTAGTGGAGGTGATGAAATTCCACTTCAGCTATTTCAAAACCTAAAAGATGACGCTGTTAAAGTGCTGTGCTCAATATGCCAGTAAATTTGGAAAACTCAGCAGTGGCCATAGGATGGAAAAGGTCAGTTTTCATTCCAATCCCAAAGAAAGGCAATGCCAAAGAATACTCAAACTACTGCAGAATTGCACTCATCTCACACGCTAGCCAAGTAATGCTCAAAATTCTCCAAACCATTCTTCAGCAGTATGTGAACAGTGAACTTCCAGATGTTCAAGCTGGATTTACAAAAGGCAGAGGAACCAGAGATCAAATTGCCACATCCGTTGGATCATCAAAAAAGCAAGAGAGTTCCAGAAAAACATCTACTTCTGTGTCATTGACTATACCAAAGCCTTTGACTGTGTGGAATACAGCAAACTCTGGAAAATTCTTAAAGAGATGGAAATACCAGACCACCTGACCTGCCTCCTGAGAAATCTGTATGCAGGTCAAGAAGCAACAGTTAGAACTTGACATGGAAGAACAGACTGTTTCCAAATCAGGAAAGGAGGACATCGAGGCTGTCTATTGTCACCCTGCTTATTTAACTTATATGCAGAGTACATCATGAGAAATGCTGGACTGAATGAAGCACAAACTGGAATCAAGATTTCTGGGAGAAATATCAATAACCTCAGATACGCAGATGACACCACCCTTATGGCAGAAAGTGAAGAAGAACTAAAGAGCCTCTTGATGAAAGTGAAAGAGGAGAGAGAAAAAGTTGGCTTAAAACTCAACATTCAGAAAACTAAGATCATGGCATCCAGTCCCATCACTCATGGCAAATAGATGGGGAAACAATGGAAACAGTGACAGACTTCATTTTGGGGGACTCCAAAATCACTGCAGATGGTGACTGCAGCCATGAATTAAAAGACGCTTGCTCCTTGGAATAAAAGCTATGACCAACCTAGACAGCATATTAAAAAACAGAGATATTACTTTGCCAACAAAGGTCTGTCTAGTCAAAGCTTTGGTTTTCCAGTAGTTATGTATGGATGTGAGAGTTGGACTATAAAGAAAGCTGAGCGCACAGACGGAGAAGATCACTGAACCAGCAAATGAGTCAGCTGAAAAAAAAAAAAAGAAAGCTGAGCGCAGAAGAATTGATGCTTTTGAACTGTGGTGTTGGAGAAGACTCTTGAGAATGCCTTGGACTGCAAGGAGATCAACCAGTCCATCCTAAAGGAAATCAGTCCAGAATATTCATTGGAGGGAGTGATACTGAAGCTGAAACTCCACTAGTTCGGCCACCTAATGCAAAGAAGTGACTCTGGGAATTGGGGATGGTCAAGGAAGCCTGGAGTGCTACAATCCATGGGGTCACAAAGAGTCAGACACGACTGAGCAACTGAACTGAACTGATACACTTTTATGATATTATCTAGTTATTTCTTGATAAGAGCATATATGATTGATGCTGCCTTTTAGGAAAAATGACTAATTTGGAGATATGCTTTTATACTTTTTCACATAGCAGGATTTTACATTAAAATATTAAAGAAAAATGACAGGTTTTTAGATATTTTGTCCAAAGATATTCAGGTTCAGATTTTTCACACATGTTGTTTCACACCCTGAATTTTTAGAATCTCTTCTACAAAGACAAATACACTTGTCTTTAACACTGTCTCTCATTTGTATTTTTTTCTAATATCACTTAGATTCTGTTATATGAGTTCATGCCTGTAGTTGCAGCAGAGAAAAGTAAAGTTTATATGTACAATATAGAGAATTTGAGAATCTATTAAAATAGTTAGTTATAAGTAGCTAATAAATTAATAGTTTACCAAATAATTTTATGAATTTATTAAATAATTGAAACTATTTTACATTAATTAAATAATTAAAGAAATTTATGTATATGTACCATGGAGAGCCAGTTCATCTTGCTTTAATATGCATTTGTGTACTTCCATCTGTGTGTATATTTGTGATGTCCTCAAGACAGAACAGGAAGCAAGTTGTATGGGGGAGCCATATCATGTAGCATCTCAAGTTAACTTTATGCATCTCTTTCTAACTCCACATTCAGTGATGTCACATTCCTTTCTTGGAAATGGCTATGGATTGAGTATTTACACCACGTGTGTGTGTGTGTGTGTGTGTGTGTGTGTGTGTGTGTGCGTGCACGTGCTCAGTCGCTCAGTCATGTTTGACTCTTTGTGATCTCATGGACTGTAGTCTACCAGGCTCTTCTGTCCATGGAGTTTTCCAGGCAGGAATACTGGAGTGGGTTACCATTTCCTCCTCCAGGGGATCTTCCCCACACAGGGGTTGAATCAAGTCTCCTTCATTGGCAGGCAAATTCTGTACTGCTGAGCCATGTAGGAAGACCAGAAACTGGCAAACAGCTTTAGATCAACTTCAGGAAAACATATTTGAACATTTTCCAGCAGAGCATTGGTGATACTAAATACCAAATCTCAGTTTTTATTTTCGAATAGGTTGTCTTTTTAATCCCTTAAATGGAACTCTATTTTTTCCACACTTTGATGAAATCTGACAAATACTGTTCTTTTGTTTTATGTCTTTATTATTGAATATAAGTAATATGTTGTACTGGAAAACAGCAAAATATTAGAAATGATTTGTCCTGGAAATCAGGCCTGACTACCTTTGACTTGGGACAAAGAAAGCTGACACATTGATGTTCCTGCTACTTCCTTTGCCATGGGCAATAGAGTGCTTGTCTCTGTCCTCAGAGCCTCACAGCTTCTGCCAGGCTCCATGAAATGGTGAGAGGAACACTGACTAGCTTGCAAGTAGAAATAAATCTAATCACTCAACAAACACTAGGGGAAAAAATGATTAAATTGAAACATCAGCCTTAAATTAAAAATAAAGTTAAGCATTTATTAAGTCTACTAACTCTGGTGCTAGATAACTCAGCTATCACTTGAACGACATTCTAGAGGTTTCCATTACTGAAATTAAGAAAATGTATTTATGGCAGAGGGCTTCCCAGGTGACGCTAGTGATAAAGAACCCGACTGCCAGTGCAGGAGATGCAGGAGACTCAGGTTCGATCCCTGCTTTGGGAAGATACCCTGGAGAAGGAAATCGCAAACCCTCCCGGTATTCTTTCCTGGAGTATGTCATGGACAGAGGGAGCCTGGTGGGCTACAGTCCAGAGGGTCACAAAGAATTGGGTACGACTGAAGTGGCTTAGCATGCACGCATGCATTTATGGCAGAGATGAAGTCTAAGATGGTAACCTAGGAGGCCTCTGATTTTTCCTCCTCCCACAGTAAGAACAAATGTACAGCTATACATGGAGAAATCCAGAACCAATCTGAGTAACTTCTACACATGGGGCAACAGAGAAAATACCCACATCAGATCATGTAAGAAACACTATGAAACACTGTCTCCATCAACTCCATCTTTCACACAGCACTGGACAATTTGGAGGGAACATTCAACTCCTTGATTCTTCCTAAGGAGCAAAGGATTTGGACTGTATATCTAGCATCTGAAGCTTTAAGACTCCCAACTAAGGAAACCATCAGCAAAATGAAAAGGCAAAATACTTGCATACTGTCTATATAATAATAGTTCTGTATCCAAAATATATAAGGAATTCATATAACTCAATAACAACAGCAAAAATAACCTGATTAACAAATGGGCTAAAGACCTGAGTATTCATTTTTCCAAAGAAGACATACAAATGGCAATAGGTACATGGAAAGCTCAACATCACTAATCAGGGAAATGCAAATCAAAACCACAAAGAGGTATGATCACACATTTGTCAGAATGTCTATTGTCAAAAATACAAGAGATAACAAAAGCTAATGAGAACGTGGAGAAAAAGGAACCCTAATGCACTATAACTGGGAGCATAAACTGGCACAATCCCTAAGGAAAACATGGAAGTTCCTCAAAAAACTAAAAATATAACTAGAGTATGATCCACCAATCTCACAACTGAGTATATATCCAAAGGAAGGTAAACTACTGTCTCAAAGAGATGCTGCATTCCCACATACACTGCAGTATTATTTATAATAGCCATGTTATGGAAACACCCTAAATGACCATTAGTGGATAAACAGAAAAAGAAGATGTGACATACATATACAATGGAATAATATTCAACTTTAAAAAGAAGGAAATTCTGCCATTTGTCCAATATGGATGAATCTGGAGGGCATTATGTATGCTATGTGAAATAAGTCAGGCAAAGAAAGAAAAATACTACATGGTATCATTTATATGTAGAATCATAAAAGAAAGAAAAAAAAAGTGAACTCATGAACAAACAGTAGAAACATGGTTCCAGGGGCTGGTGTAGGGGCATGGGGGTATAAGGAGAGATTGATTAAAGAATACAAACTTTTAGCTATAAGATGAACAACGTTTGAATGTCTAATGTATAATATGCTAACTATAGTTAAAAATACATACCATATTGTATAATAGAAATTTGCTAAGACCGTAGAAAATTGTTTTCTTACGTGAAAAAAAGTAAATGTATGGGGTAATGCATGTGTTAATTTACTGAATGATTAGAGTCCTTATACAGTGTATATGTACATAAAATTGTCATGTTGTACACTTTATATTGGGGCTCCCTTGGTGGTTCAGTGGAAAAGAATTCAGCAGCCAAGATGGGAGATGCAGGTTCAATCCCAGGGTTGGGAAGATCCCCTGGAGAAGGAAATGGCAACTCACTCCAGTAACTTTGCCTGGAAAATATCTTGAACAGAGGTGTCTGGTGGGCTACAGTCTGTGGGGTCGCAAAAGAGTCAGACATGACTGAGCAACTCACAACAGCACAACTTTATATGACAATTTTGTCAATTATACCTCAATAAGGCTGAAAAATACAAAGAAAATGTATTTGTTAACTTCTATATACTTTGTTTTTTTAAGTTTCACTTATAAGCTTAAATATACACTAAGAATTTATGTCTGTTTTCTTAGTCTTTATCATCTTTTATCTTATCCCCCCTGCTTCAAATTTATCCCATCAAACTTGGACTTTTATTAAATTTATTCATGTTTTTCTTTAAACTTAGAATGTCTTTGGGCAGTGTTTTAGAATATCTTGGGTTTGTTGGGTCAGTTCTTATTCCTCGGTCTTGTCTTATCATAGCAAGCAATTGAAAGGACAGATCAAGACAGCTCAAGCAGACAGGATTTATTAAGCAAGCAGTACACTCTTGACACTTGAGAGTGGACCAGTTCCAATAGGAGTGGTCTCAACCTGTCTCAGTTTCTCTCTTTATACCTTGTGTTACTTCTTCTTTGGTGGTTCCTGGGGCTTGATTGGTTGTGCCCCATGTAAATGAGGCATGAGCCCAAGACCAATTAGGGAAGGGGGTGAGAGGGGGATGTCATGCAAATAAAACATGAACTTGGGTTCAATTAGGGAGAACAGTGTGAGTATGTTCTCCAGTCGTTGTTTTGGACTGCCTTTTTGGTCCCTGTCTCCCTATTCTTGGAGAAGGCAATGGCAACCCAGTCCAGTACTCTTGCCTGGAAAATTCCATGGACAGAGGAGCCTGGTAGGCTGCAGTCCATGGGGTTGCTAAGTCAGACACAACTAAGCGACTTCACTTTCACTTTTCACTTTCATGCATTGGAGAAGGAAATGGCAACCCACTCCAGTGTTCTTGCCTGGAGAATTCCAGGGATGGGGGAGCCTGGTGGGCTGCCATCTATGGGATCACACAGAGTTGGACACGACTGAAGTGACTCAGCAGCAGCAGCAGCAGCTCTCTATTCTTAACTATCTGGCAGGTTTCTTTTAACATTTTAGAGTTCTTGGATCCATACCAGATTTAGTATGCTAAGATGAAGTCCTGGATATCTGTATTTTAACAAGCACCTAGATGGTTTTTATAATCAGACATTTTAGGAAAGAACTTCTTAATGTTAGAAACATTTGACCATTTGTCTGTAGGCATTTGGGCTTCCCTGGTAGCTCAACTGATAAAGAATCCACCTGCAATGCAGGAGAAACCTATTCAATTCCTGGGTCCAGAAGATCCCCTGGAGAAGGGATAGGCTACCCACTCCAGTATTCTTGAGCTTCCCTGGTGGCTCAGCTGGTAAAGAATCCACCTGCAATGTTGGAGACCTGGGTTCGATCCCTGGCTTGGGAAGAGTCCCCTGGAGAAGGGAACAGCTACCCACTCCAATATTCTGGCCTGGAGAATTTCATAAGCCTTAAAGTTCTTTTACACCTCAATGAATTATACTCAAGCATAAGAATTTTAGTTTTTGATTTGTATCAAATGGTAACCCCGAGATAGGATGGTATACCTAGAAAGTGAATAAACATATATTTAAGAAATATTTCTTAAGTATTTATTGTGTACATACACTATGCTCAGAATTGTAGGTAACATACTAAAAACTATTCTCATTTCTCTCAATTTAAATGTATTTCTGACTTAAAATGGTTTAGTGTGATTGAATATTTCATGAGTTTTATTAATAGATTTGGTGAGCATGTAAGATGCTTTAGGTGTTACAAGGTTTAAAAAATGTGCATGTCATATTACTCATTAATTTTATTTGTATTTTATTAAATTTGTTGTGTTTAGGGAAGTTATTGTGCTGTTTCTAAGACCATGTGCTTTGGAGTTAGGCAACTTGGTGTTGGATTCTGCTCTGCCACTGACCTTTGTAAATCTAGGGAAAATCTTTCAAGTCTCAATTTCTTCATCTTTAAAATGAAGATACTTATATTCATTATGGTAATGAGAAATTAATGAAGTACTGTTTGTAAAACATTTAGTAGAGCATCTGTCATATGTTATGGGCTAAAAATGTGTTTCATTAATTTATTTCAAAAGTTTGTTGAGCTTTTTCTACATACTGGGCAAAATTCATGACCTTTTGAAACTTAAATTTTGATGGCCATGATTTTTATTACATTGTTCTCATATTTAAAATGGATTTCTGTAAAGTACCAGTTCACAAATTTAAAAATTTCAAAACTGTAAGAAGTAAATCTACCCTCACTCTTTCTTTAATACTCAGTACTTCACTCTATTCAAAAACAAAAGAACTCTAGCAAAGAATAATAGTCATAGATGTGTTTTTTGTTTTGAGTAATGGCTTTTACCCTAATCTTTTTGTTAAGATGAAATTCCCTGAAAATAATGTCTGTTTTTAATGATTGGCACATATTTCAGAACATATAAGCATTTTCATATGTAAGGTTTTCTTTATGAAAGGCCATGGTCAGGTCCCACTTTTCAGTCAAGTACTTTTGTACTGAGCATCTGTGAGGTTCTTAGCACTGTGCCGGGCACTGGTCACATGGTGACTAACACGAACAAGCCGAGGATGTCAAAGCTTTCCCAAGGATGCCAGATCACAGTAGTCCTGATTGCCTCTTATTCCCCTAGCACTGTATCTCTCTATTATATATTCTAGCACCGAAGTGTATACTTCAGAGTGTCTTCTATGTGTGTATCTTACCAAAACAGAATAAAAATGGACTAGTTTACTTGAATTAGATATGAGGTACATTATAAATAAAGGACTTCTAGTAAAGTCTTTTAAAGAGCAGGATTTCCTATTCATTGTCAGAAAATAGTCCGTGCTACTAGTTGACAAAAAAATACAAACTGGAGGATTCTCAGCTCAGATTATTTTAAAATTATCAATCATATATATACTGTACATAGAGTGTTCCATATTTATTATTCAAAAATATTTTAAAATTGCATAATTGCTTATACTGGCATTTTCCAAGGCTTGTCTATCTTTTTATAAAGATTTCTTTGAAAAATATATGTGCTCTCTTGATCTAATTCTTGTTTTTCTTTAAACTCATACTATTACAATACTCACCTTTATTTTAATATACCTTATATCTGTCTGCAGATTTTAACAAATTGTTTTTTACAGCAGCTAAATTTAAAATTGTTTACAGCTATGGTAAATGTAGTGTGTCTGTGTACACATGTATTTTTATTTATATCCCTACATATATATGGGCTTACCTGGTGGCTCAGATGGTAAAGAATCTGCCTGCATTGCAGGAGACCCAAGTTTGATACCTGGGTTGGGAAGATCCCCTGGAGAAGGGAATGGCAACTGACTACAGTATTCTTTGTTGTTGTTGTTGTTGTTGTTGTTTCCATTTATTTTTATTAGTTGGAGGCTAATTACTTTACAATATTGCAGTGGTTTTTGCCATACATTGACACGAATCAGCCATGGATTTACATGTGTTCCCCATCCTGATCCCTCCTCCCACCTCCCTTTCCATCCCATCCCTCTGGGTCTTCCCAGCGCACCAGCCCTGAGCACTTGTCTCATGCATCCAGTATCCTTGCCTGGAGAATTCCATGGACAGAGGAGCCTGGCAGGCTACAGTCCATGGAATTGCAAAGAGTTGGATTCGACTTTTATATATTCGTACACACACACACACACACACATATACACACACACACTTATATATATATACACACTATTTTTAAAATCCAGCATATGAATTAAGCCTTGAAAATATTCAATGAATAACTTATCAATGGTCTATTTTTACTAACATATTTTCTGTCCTAAAAGTATCTTGTCATAAATCTAAGTTATATATATAGAAAATAACACTAAATTTTATTTTACTATAAATTTCAATACACATTTTTCTGATAATAAAATATCTGTATTTTCAGTGAGTTAAATATAAAATGCCCACTGAGCATAAAGAAGAAAATTAAAATTGCCTATAATTTTTTTCCAAATATAAGCTCCATTAAGATTTTCTTTCATTTATCTTTTCTCTCTCTCACTCTTTAATGTGTGTATGAATCTATGTGAGTACTTGTGCATGTGGGTGTATTTATGTGTATGTATGTATACATATGTGTGCAAGTGCATGTACAAGTATGATATACATCATATGTGTATATATGTTTGTGTGGGTTGTGACAATATGCATGCTCAGTATATATGTTCCAAGTATTTGTACATTAAATTTTTATTTAACAGTATTATATAAAATTTTTAATGTCAAAGAGTAGGATTAATTAATATTATTTTTAATGACTACATAAAGTTTCATAATATAAAGGCACTATTTACTAATCCTCGTCTGTTGAAAATTTGTTAGTCATTTTGGCATTATGAAAAAAAAAAGAAAGTTATGTGAGACCACTTAGGTAATGAAATTTGTGTTTTATTTTCTTTCTCCTCTTACACTTCTTTGTCCTCTTTCTTTTTCTCTCCTATCTGTAAATATACTAATTAGATTTAAATTCCTAAACCCTTATTTTGATACTGTTCATGCTCTTTGCAAGGTGATAATAAAGGTCCTTCACTGAGTTCTTCCAGTTCCTGGACCATGATTGATTATTGATTGTACCTCTGAGCATCACTATAAATACTGGAAGAGATTCTGTTAACCAGGTGGGGAGGCAGCCAAGCTACAGAGAAAGTTCTGACAGTTAGAGATCACTTAGGGTTTTAGGGCTTCTCTGGTGACTCAGCTGGTAAAGAATCTTCCTGCAATGCAAGAGACCAGGGCACGATCCCTGCTGAGGAAGATCCCCTGAAGAAGGAAATGGCAACCCACTCCAGTATTCTTGCTTGGAGAATTCCATGGACAAAGGAGCCCAGCAAGTTGTAGTCCATGGAGTTGCAAAGAGTTGTGACAACTGAGTGACTAACATGTTACAGTATATACCTTGATTACTTTTTAGGGCTTTGAAAATAGATGATTTTCTCATGGTAAAAGAGCTGATCTAAATTGTTGCTTTTCACATAAAAGAAAAAATGAAAATCAACTTCAGCACTTCATGAGAAAGGAGTACACAGTAATGACAACACATGCCTTTAAACATTTGTTCATTTAAGAGATGATGTAAAAATATTTTCAAGGACAGAATGCTTATTTTATTTTGAAGTTCCAAAATCAGTTAACAAAGAGTGAAGAGCTATATCACCTGTAAATGCAGATAATTAATGCTTTATAAATACAATAAAAATATTGAAGTTATTCTATTGTACTAGGAAAGTAATAAAGTGTGATGTAATTGTGAATATCAGTGTGTGTGTGTATGTGTGTGTGTGTGTGTAAAATAGCCAATATTTAAACTTTCAGTGAAATTGCACAGAAAGATAGATAGATAAAAAGGTAGGTGATAGATTGAAGCTCAAAAGAGATTTTACTGAGGATTTGTCTAACTTAATTATGAAGTATGTAAAAGTCACTAAGAGGCTTCCCTGGTGGCTCAGTGGTAAAGAATCCACCTGCCAATGCAGGAGATGTAGGTTTGATCCCTGGATCGGGAAGATCCCCTGGAGAAAGAAATGGTAACCAACTCCAGTATTCTTTTGCCTGGGAAATTCTACAGACAGAGGAGCCTGGAGGGCCACAGTCCATGGGGTCTCAAAGAGTCGGACACAGCATAGAGACTAAACAACAACATAAATCATTAAGTCATGAAATGCATAGGATTTTAACACTGGGAAAAAAATCCTTTTAAGTCAAACAAACCAGCTCTTTTAGCTCACCAAATTTGAAACTGAGGTTTAAAAAATGAATAGAATTTATGTGAAGCAAATAGTTATAAAGGAGTAAAAACTTTCATTGCATAAATGAAAGAAAATTAAAGTAACTTTTGGAACAACCCTATGAATAAAAGCTTGTTAAGAATTTTTGGTAATTTAGACTTTAGAAAACTGCAAGTCAGGAGGAATCCTTTTTTTTTTTTTTTAAAGGCTCTGTAAAGAAGATGTACAGTAAATAAATGAATATAATGCACCAGAGTTTACCTGCATTTCTAATGCAGTAAATGAAGTATTATATGATGATTTCAGAGGGAAATCATGTATGTTATCATAAGTAGGGTTAGAATATAAATTAGGAACAATTTAGCTGGTGAGAAAAGCTAATGGAAAGGTCAAAGTACTCTCAAACCATGAAAATTTCAATTTTCTTGACATTTCTCTAGAGACATAAAGTTCACAATCTCTAAAGGAGCTTTTAGGTTCTACCTCAGAGACTTAGAAGACACTCTTTTTTTCCCCACAGTCAATGGCCAAGTAATAAGACAAGTGAATAGAGAAGCAGAAGTCCTAAGAAACAAAGCAGACACAACAAAACTCCCTGGTGCTGCCTAATTTGGAAGGTCTACTGATTTAATCACATCTAAAAATTTGAAAACTATAACATGCATAAAAACATTTCGGCCTGAAGGAGATACACTGAATGTCAGAATATTAGATTATGTGGGCATACTGAATAATAGAAAGCTAACTAAATTTTTGGGCTGAAGTTATAGAAGGCCAATTCCAGTCATTTTTATTACCTGTTGAGTGAGTTATTTAATTTCTGTTTTAGTTTTCATATTCAGTAAACTAAAATAACTGTGTATTCATTTCAGTATTCTTAGGGATAATAAACTGATAACATACATGAGCATTCTTGGTGATTAATTATTTCGTGTTTTTACTTTTGAAAAGCATAGCCCAAAACACAGATTCTATGATATTTTATGTGATTTGGATAAATAACTGAAAATGAGATATATAATTAAAAAGAATAAATATATCACTTCCATAGCTGTCTATAGAGTTTCCCTGGTGGCTAAGTGGTATAAAGAATCTGCCGGCAACGCAGGAGACATAGGTTCCAACCCTGGGTCGGCAAGATCCCCTGGAGGAGGAAATGGCTATCCACTCCAGTATTCCTGCCTGAGAAATCCCATGGACAGAGAAGCCTGGTGGGCTACAGGCCATGGGGTCACAAAAGAATTGGACTTGGTCTAGCAACTAACCAACAAAAATACTTACATGTGAAAAGTGAAGACAAGAATAGAGTTTTTTTCCTAAATACAAGCATAATCAAACATTAAATTCTGAATATCTGAATATTTGAAACAAAAGCAGTCTTATTCAGTGAAATAATATCTTCGGTACACTCTTTCATATTTGTTAAAGTTTGACTAGGTAAATGAACACATCCTGTGTTCTATTTTGTAGAGTAATGTCTTCATTTTGCATTCAATATACCCTATCAGTCCATGGCAAACCCTAAAACACTGGTATGAAGAGAAGAAAGTAGCCTTGCACTCCAACTTCATATTACTACAAGAAAGGAAGAGTAGCTAACATTCATATCAGGTTATATTTTTATTGAATTATATTAAAAGTTGGGGAAATTCTTTTTTGCTGTGCAAAGGACATATGGAAGTGCAACGTTTGAGTCAAAAAATGACATTTGTGGCGATCATCTTTGGAATTGCCTGCTTCCTTCTAATTAATTCAGCTGTTAAATTCTAGCTCAGCCCCCTCGCAGTCATATTTATTGTCCTTATTTTACTTACAACTCACAGATACTAGGGGCTTCCCAGGTGGCGCTAGTGGTAAAGAACCTACCTGCTGAAGCAGCAGATGTTTAAGAGACACAGGTTTGATCCCTGAGTTGGGAAAATCCCTGTGAGGAGGGCATGGAAACCCACTTCAGTATTCTTGCCTGAAAAATTCTATGAACAGAAGAGCTTGATGGCCTACAGTCCATGGTGTCACAAAGAGTCAGACACAACTGAAATGACTTAGCACACATGCCTAGATACTAAACAACTTTAAGTATGTATTTGGCTCATGAGGGAAAAGGAAACAATAGTTTCACTTGTTAGTGAGTTTTGTCATTGTTATTTTTTAAATAGATCTCAAGCTTATATCACAGTAGAGAAGTTCTGCCACAATTTCTTATTATAAGTTTTGTATTGTTATTTAGTCAATAAGTCCTGTCTGACTCTTTGTGACCCCATGGACTGCAGCATGCCAGGCTTTCCTGTCCTTCACTATCTTCTGGAGTTTGCTCAAACTCATGTCCATTGAGTCAGTGATGCTCTCCAGCCATCTCCTCCTCTTATTTATTCCATCTATCATATTTTAAGCATCTTTATTTTGGGTGCTGATTTAAAAAGCAGGAAAGGTATAAATGCTCCACTTATAAATCAAATTCACATACAAGATATTTAGCAAAATGGAAAGCATGACTTTTTGGAAGCTGCAAATGCTGTTCAAATATATCAGACTTGAGAGGGGAAACAGTGAAAGGCACCCTCAGGTTCTAAGCCTCTAAGTGCAGGATCATATTTGCCCTGTGTGTTTGCAGAAAAGATATACAGGTAGCATGCTACCTCTTTCAATGCTAGAGAAACTCAGATGAAGCAGGTGCTGGAAATTTGGAAGACCTCATCTATGGTGTTTGGAAGAGCTCATCTGCAGAAACTCCATCCTGGATTCACTGACAAGTGTTCCTAGACATCATTTATCTTAAGCTAAGTGTTAGTCAGTCAGTGGTGTCCAACTCTGCAACCTAGTAGACTGTAGCCTGCCAAGCTCCTCTGTCCATGGGGTTCTCCAGGCAAGAATACTGGAGTGGGTAGTCATTCCCTTCTTGGGGATCTTCCTGATCCAGGGATCAAACCTGGGCTTCTTACGTTGCAGGCAGATTCTTGATGGGAAATTCTCTTGGACAAAATTACACCAAACAGCCCCTACAGGTTTCTTACCGTCCTGTCGTCTGGGACTTTGATGCAAGCAATAAAGGCTGTAAAACTGAATGAATATCAGGTAATATAGTCTAGGAAATAGAACATAAATATTGAAAGCATTTGAACTATTTCTGGGTCTTTCTTTAATGCAAGCATGACAGATACATCACTATGGGCACTATCTTGTATGTAATAGCTTTAATAATGTTTTAGTATTGTATTTACTTGCTCCTTATTGTGTTGGAATCACCAATTTAAAAATATACCACATGAATATACCCTGTTTTGTTTTAACTGCAGGAAGGGGGAAATTGTTTGCAACCTAGCAGGCAAATACAGTACAAAGGCCTAAAATGTTTATCACAAGGATATCTCTAACATTTAGAATGCCACTCTGCCATCTAGAGGAGAACAGAGAGACTGACACCTAATTAGAAGAAAAAAAACCTGAAATGTATTATTGTTCAAGCATAGTTAAAGATACTGGGAGGAGGAGCCTGGTAGGCTGCATTCCATGGGGTCACGAAGAGTCGGACACGGACACGACTGAGCGACTTCACTTTCACTTTTCACTTTCATGCATTGGAGAAGGAAATGGCAACCCACTCCAGCGTTCTTGCCTGGAGAATCCCAGGGACAGCAGAGCCTGGTGGGTTACCGTCTATGGAGTCGCACGGAGTCGGATACGACTGAAGCGACTTAGCAGCAGCAGCAGCAACAAAGATACTGTATATAACTAATATGCTGTGCTTAATCACTCAGTCTTGTCAGACTCTGCGACTCCATGGACTGTAGCCCGCCAGGCTCCTCTGTCCATGGGAATTCTCCAGGCAAGAAGACTGGAGTGGGTTGCCAGGCCCACCTCCACGGGATCGTCTTCCCAACCCAGGGATCGAGTCCAGATCTTCCACATTGCAAGTGGACTCTTTACCATCTGAGCCACCAGGGAAGTCCATGAATATTGGAGTGGGTAGCCTATCGCTTCTCAAGAAGCCTATCGCTTCTTCCCAACCCAGGAATCGAACCAGGCTCTCTTGCATTGTTAGCAGAGTCTCTTCCACATTGCAAGTGGACTCTTTACCAGCTGAGCTACCAGGGAAGCCCATATAACTAATATACTCTGATATATATAATAACAATATATTCATTTCAGGTGGACACCATAATGATTTGATATATGTATGCATTGCAAAATGACCACCACAATAAGTCTATTTACCACCTTTCACCATATGAAGTTACAATTTTTTTCTTGTAATGAGAACTTTTAATATTTACTTTCTTAGCAACTTTAAAATTCCCAAGTGGACTCTTTACCAGCTGACTTTTTACCAGCTGAGCTAACCAGGGAAGCGCATATAACTAATATACTCTAAAATATATAATAACAATATATTCGTTTCAGGTGTACGCCATATGACTTGATAGATGTATGCATTGCAAAATGGTCACCACAATAAGTCTATTTACCACCTTTCACCATATGAAGTTACAATTTTTTTCTTGTAATGAGAACTTTTAATATTTACTTTCTTAGCAACTTTCAAATTCCCAATACAGTATTATTGACTGTTGTCCTATGCCGTACATTACATCCAATGGGTTATTTACTTTATAACTGGAAATTTATACCTCTTGATTCTCTTTACCTCTTTCATCCACCCACCAATCTCCCTCCCCTCTGGCAACCACCAAATGTTCTCTGTAGCAGCAAGTTTTGTTTTGTTTTTTAGATTCCACATATAAGTGAAATCACAAGATATTTGTCTTTTTCTGCTTCACTTATATCACTTTGCATAATATCCTCAAAGCCCATCCATGTTGTTGCACATGGCAGGATTTTTTTTTTTTTAAGGCTGAGTATTCTGTTGTTCATCTTTTCATCCATGCATTCATCGATGGACACAAGTTGTCTCCATATCTTGACTATTGTAAATAACACTGCAGTGAAACTAGGGTTGCACATATCTTTTGGGGTTAAGTGTTTCCATTTTCTTTGGATAAGTACCTAGAAGTAGAATTGCCAAATTATATGGTAATTTTATTTTCAAACTTTTCAGGAACCTCCATACTATTTTACATAGAATGTTAGTAACTCAGTCATGCCCAGTTCTTTGCAACCCCAAGGACTTTAGCCCATCAAACTTCTCTGTTCAAGGAATTCTCCAGGCAAGAATACTAGAGTGGATAGTCATTCCCTTCTCCAGGGATAGAACCTGGGTCTCCTGCATTATAGTCAGATTCTTTACAATCTAAGCCACTAGGGAAGTCTATTTTCCATAGTGACTGCACCAATTTACATGTCCACCAACAGTGCTCAGGAATTCTCTTTTCTCTCCATCTTCACCAACACTATTTGTTGTCTTTTTTTTTTTTCTTTTTTTTTTTATTAGTTGGAGGCTAATTACTTCACATATTTGTTGTCTTTTTGATGATAGCCATTCTAACAGTTGTGAGGTGATATTTCCTTGTGGTTTTGATTCCCATTTCCTTGAGGATTAGTGATGAACCTCTTCTCATGGTCCCGTTGGCCATCTGCGGGTCTTTGAAACAATGTCTATTCAGAACCTCATCTCATTTTTTAGTCTGATTGTTTGTTCTTTTGTTATTGAGTCATATGAGTTCTTTACATATTTTGCATATTAATTCCTATTGAGATATATGATTTGCAAATATCTTCTTTTCAGTCAATTGCTTTTCATTGCATTATTGGCTTTATTTACTGTGTGGAATCTTTTTAGGTTGATATAGTCTTATTTATTTTTGCTTTTGCTATCCTTGCCTTTGCAGTCAGATCAGAATTCCTCATGCAGAGAATGTAAACTTATGATAAGTAAATAGTGTTCTAGTGAGACAGGCAGTGAGATATCCGACTAAGTTTGTTAATGTAGGCAATAGAAGCAAGAATGATAAAAATACAGCATTTACAAAAATAAATGGACACACATGTGTGCACATTCCAAGCAGTGAAAAAGTAAGATGCCTGTATATTTTTTCAGCTTTATTGAGATATAATTGGCATGTAACATAGTATAAGTTTAAGGTGTGTACCAATGATTTAAGTATATATTACAAAATGATTACCACTGTAAGGTCACTTAATACATCCCTCATCTTATATAGTTACCATTTTTGTGGTGAGAACTTTGAAGATCTACTGTCTTAGCAATCTTCAAATATATAATTATAATACAATATTTTTAACTATAGTCACTATGATGTGCATTAATTCTTAGAACTTATTCACCTTCTAACTAGAAGTTTGTGTCCTTTAACCCCCTTATTGCATTTCCTTTTCCTGAAACCAGCCCAACAACCATCAATTAACTCTATTTCTAAGAGTTGATTTTTTATTTTAGATTACACATGTAAGCAAGTATTTGTCAAAATGTTTATATACCGATCCTTCCTTCTTTTTGTTATAGAGACAATAAATAATCTTCAAGCAAATTGTATCTGAAAATCATTCTGTCTGTCTCTCTCTCTCTGTCTCACACACACACACACAATTCTTTGGCTGCAAGTCTGTTCATTGGAATACAGAGTCTAAGTATGGATGCCTTTTTCTTTCCAAGTAGCTGACCTTTATATTCAGTGCAATAAACGTATTAGAACAAGACCTCCACTCTACCCACCTTCTCACACGCACAGCAAGAGGAAAGGGCACTGTGCATTCTCAGATCACTTTCTTGGAAAGCTTGATTCTTTTCAAACATTTTGGATCTATAATTGTTTTTATAAAGTTTAAGCATTTTTGGACTACCATTATGCCCGTTACTAATATCATCCTGCATGTATTGGCTGTATAGTGACACGTAGATTTCGCTAAGTCCCTAACTCTTCTTGTCACTGTTGCTGCTGTTGCGTCGTCACTGTCCAGCGTAGAACACCCCGACGCAGCAATTGTCCACAATGTGTGATTTCAGGCAATAGGATAGAGGAAGGTACACGAAAAGGCACTTAACACTGTATCGAGTGGATTCATGAAAGAGAACAAGAAAACACTGAGTAGCTCATACTAAACTCTTGTTAACATTCTAAAAAGATCCACACGCAAATTGGCAATGTTATATTGGTCACCTTGTGAACAGAAGCTAATCCAGAGGAAGTCAATTTGTCTCAAAGCAAATGTGAAACACGTAGTTTGTTGAAATGGCCTGTTCATTTTACAGTAAAATAAACCACAATTCAACTGAGGTGAAATCTAAGCATTTAAAATAACAACTATCCATGAATAAAGTCAAATACGTACTTGCTTAAGAAAATTCAAGTAATAGGGTCTACTGGGTTATCACATAAATGACTCTTGGAAAGTAACAATAAAATGCCGTATATTCATGTCCTGTGATGATTCCCAGGTGAAGAAAAATGTGCTTTTAATATTGCTATCTCAGGACAGTTTTGTTGTACCCTCTAAATTATCAAGGCTATATAATTAACATGATCTAACTCTTCTTTTATGCTTTTAAAATGTGAAGTAGAACACACACACACAACTATTAAAAGCAGATGAATAGCTCAATGAACTGGTATAAATTTTAATAAGGTAAATATTACAAAGTAAAGAAAAATAATTAGGCCAGAAATGCTAGAAGACCCTCACAGGCTCAGATTCAGTCTCAAATCATCCTTCCCTTCAAGAGAAGGCTGACTCTTAGAGTAACTATTTCCTTTCGTATTTTTAGGATTTTAGCATCTGCTTGGGTGCCCCAACCCAAATTTCAGTTCTGCTCATTTTGTTTTAATTTAATATGAATTTAAATGTATGTTAATCTACAACTTCCCTTTCTAACTTTTCATTTCCTTGAAAACCTGTGGCATTTAACCTTCAGAGTCTCCCACTGTCTATATTTTGTTGATCGCAAACTCATGTGCAGTTCAGTATGTTTCCCATCATCTGTATTTCCTGCAAGTCGGCCCCAAATGAAGAGCGTTCATTAGAATCATATTCAGTCTTCTTGGCAAGTCCATAGGTAGTGATGTGTTTTTTCATCAGGATATATATAACTTTTCTCTTTTGTGATTATATCAGCTATTGATTTTCAATATCCTCGATAAGTTTCTGTAGAATGGATGGCAAAATGGCTATAGTCAATAGATATATATAGAGAGATGTATACATCCATGCATTATCAATCTTTTCTAGATAAAAGACTAAAATCTTTTTTGCTTCCTCAAAACCACTAGGCATTAGCTTACCCTATTAAGATGTTATATGGTATTCAATTCTATAAACATATGCAAGTTTAAATATAATTTTCTCCATTATGATGATTGCTGTAGTTTCCAATTTGTGGCTATGATGACTACAGCTACTAGAAACAACTCAATAAATGTCATGATGTGAACAGATTTACACATACCTATATTTGGGCTGGGCATATACCTAGGAATAGAATTTCTAGATCATTAGGTATTCATATGTTCATCTTTAACAAATATTAGCAAAGACTGTGAAAACTGTTGTTAACACTTTTTTTCCCCACAATAATTATGTGAATATTCTAGTCTCTACTTTTTTTCTTGGCCAGTATTTGATATTTTCATCTTTAAAAAATGTAATCATTACAGTAGATATTATATTGTCTCTTGTGAAGTTCCTGTTCAAATTTTTGTTCTACTCTTAATTAATTAATGATCTTAAGAGTGCTTTATAGTAGTTTTACAGATTTTGGATAATAAGATTTTGTTGCATCCCTTGTTTTGAATGTATTGTCCCATATTTTGGAGATACAAAATTTCTTAAATGTAGCAAAAGATATTTACCAAGCTCTATTTTTTAAAATAAATGCTTTCTGAGTTCTGTATAGTTTCATATCTTTCTATAAGATCATAAAAGCATACTCCTATGTCTTACTTTTGAAACATATACACAATGGAATATTACTTGACCATGAAAAGGAATGAGAAGCACCAGAAAGAGAAGCTCTCATACTTCATAGTGTCAGGAGAGGATGCCAGAGTTACAGGGCTTGAACTTTTCATATTTTCAGACAGCCAGTGCTGTATATTTATTTGGGAGCCTAAGAGTCAAACAAAATTCTTTCCACTTGCCTCTTAACATTGATAAAGCTTTCCCTCCTTTGAATTATTACTCATGTCTACAATTTCAAGGTTCCTTGGTTTTAGTTTGAAGCATCCTTTATTGAAAGTATCCATCAATTCTGTGGCACTGTGGAAGAAAATGTGATGCATAATAATGATAAACAGGTTTTAGACTAAAACAGATCTAGATTTTATTTTGAGCTCTGTTTCTTACAATGTGGGTCACCACATTGACTTTCAGATTCTTGGGTTCCAAAAATGCAGAATGAGGACAACACTTACTTGTAAAATTGTTTTATAACTTATGTTTACAGTTTATGTATATGGCATATTCTTTGTTGTAATGAAAGTGTTCAATGACATTGAAAGGAAGATACCTGTTTTATTTATTATGAAATAGTTATAATAGTTTTCCTCTTTTCCTCATGTATGGAAAAGATTTAATTAAACAACAATAACAGTGTGATAAACTGTAGGATGCTTTACAGATGTTACGTGGGTTAAACTAATATTGCTGTTCTTTTATTAACTTGAAGACTTGAACAATTACATTTGATCTATTTTATTTGTTTTATAAAATACTGCAGCTACACTGCTTCTCTGAAGAAGGTATTTTCTACATTTATAGAAAAGCTATAGTAGAAAATAGTCAACCATGGACTTTGCCTCAGTTTCCTTACATGGTGCTTCTGCTATACTTGCTTTTCTGTCTGGGTTAATGCTTGCACACAGTTTCAAATTTTTCTTTCTAAATCCGAGTAAAGGTAACTCTCACTGTATCTTTATTACAGCATATATTTAATAGTGTATTTAGTGCCTTTTTCAAGTATTCACAAAATTAGTACCCCTTTTCTTTTTCTCTTATAACTTTAAATATTACATTTTAAAATCTTTGGAAATAATTGGTCCACAAAACATTTAAGTACTCCTTTACATAATTAGAATTGCTCTTAAATTTATAGGCAAAACCATGATTTTTTTAAAAGTCACTTGACTGTATTATCTGCATTAGGGTAAAAATATGTAATGTTAAAAGCTTAAACTTCAGTAATACCAGGAAAACCATCATTCATTTAAAGGTATTTAATCAAATGTTAAAAATAGAAAATGTTGAATAAAAGGAAATTTTGCATTATTTTGTTTTTGAATAAGGAATAAATTATATCTTTTCTTCTTTATTTTATCATTTAAAAAGAAATTACTTTCAATAGTTTTAGAAATTAAATTTTGTGTTTAAAATCATGATAGCTAATTTTGTTGATATTAGACAAACACCGATGCAATTAATTTTGCTTCAGATTCCTTTATGGAATAAATCAATTTCTGAAAAACAAAATCAGGATTTCAGAAATTCCCCAAATAATCTGAGAGTTAATGTTATCAAAATCCTGCTATATGACATGGCTGCAACAGTTTAAATTCCTTTCACAGATCTAAGTTATTTTCTTGATGGAACTATGGCCTTAGTAACATTTAACTGAAATTTTCTGAAATAGAGTAAAGTGATATCCTTTTATTGCTTCCACAGGTGTTTGATTATTTGCCTTCTGATTAAAAGCTAGCATTCAGTTTTAGAAATCAGATATACCTTTGATCTATGACCAGTGATTCACAAAACAGTGCCCATCTTTTGATGAAACAGAATATTTGGCCACAGCCACTTTGTTGTGATCATTAATCACTTTTGTTAAAGGATCATTACACCAGCCCTGTCAAATTACACAGTTACAGTATTGCTTTTCTTAGGAAGTGTGTGCAGTTAATATTTTTCACATTATTCATCTCTAACCCCACCACATATTCAGGAAACTTTTAGTATCCACTTTTATATTAATTTATTTGTACAATTTAATTTCATTAATAAATTATTTATAAATTTTAAAATATGTATCATATTTTAAGATCTGTTAGAAGTGTTTTTCAAGTATAAATTAGAATTATATCTTTTGGAGAAATATTTGTTAATATTTTTAATTTCTTTATCAAATTATATAAAATCTCACACATACATATACACAGCAATAAATCTCCATTTTGCTTGATATACAGTAAATTATTTATGTGAAGATGCCTGTCTTTTAAAATCTAGAGTCAAGGTTCTTCTCATATTTCATTTATTATTGTTCTCCTTTTGCCTTCTATTTTTCTTGCTTTCCTAATAAGCACATATCACAGCTAGTTCCATGCTTTAGTTTTCTTCTCTTCTCACTATTCTTCTTGAAAATGTATCAAGTTCTTCTAAATTTAGAGTAGTTTATTGACTTCAGTTTCTACATTTCTTAATTTTATGGTCATTACCTACATGGTATATTTTACTTTAATTTGATATTTTTGTTTGTCATTTTGAAAGCATATTCTCTGAACTCAATTTTTTACCCTTTTATTTGTGGCTTTTCTCTTTGAACACTGTAAGCAGTATGTGCCATAGATCAGAAGGAGATAAGAAATCATTTACATACAAGACTACTTTTCAGAATGCTAAAATAATTCTTTCTTGCAACCATGAAGTCATTTAATATGTCTAATAATTTTCCTATATTCTCTCCTTTGACAAATTCAACTTCTTATTGGAAGTTCAGATGTATTCTACCAAGGACATCACAGACCACTCTTCAAATACTTGCATTATAGACAAGAGGAGAAGGGAGATGTTTGTGTTTACTATGATTTCATTTTGATAGTTTGCTAATCCAGTTTGCCACAATATGTGAAGTCTGAGTTAGCCATAAAAGGGCAGCTGCTAACTAGGCAGGGAGCCCGTGCTTTGTCAAGCAGCTGCTCCCTGCATAAACTCTGGTAGCTGTAGATTCTGAGACCTGCTTAGGGGACATCTGCTCCCCTCTAAAGACCACGTTTGAGAGCCCAACAGTGTCTTCAGCTGCTGCCAGATTGGGAGCTTAGTAGGGCTCATGCCAACTCAAAATTCTATTGGGATCAGTTGTTGGCCAACCACGGTGGAGTGGGGAACAAGACACCACCACTCAAACTTTTGTTCTGTCTCTGTATTTTGGTATTAGCTCAAAGATATTTGGTTCATGTCCTCCCTTTTCTAAAGGACACAACTGCCATTTTTATAAAGCCCACTATTACAATGTCTACATTTTATTCAAGCTGCACTTCAGGGCAAGTAGTGGCTGGAAATGAGTTCTGTGCCCACTGCATCTCAGAGGTAACACTTTCATCATTTTCTGAACAGCTCAGCTTGTTTCTACCAGCAACCCCATTCCTTCATCTTGATTCCAGCTTTTGCTAATTAAACTTAGGGACTTTCTTTTGCTCTCTTTGATAATCTCATTTTCTTCTTTCCAAGGACTGTCTTTGAAAACAAAACAAAACATAAACACATAAAGCATTCTTTGAGTTGGTTATTTTGTCAATTCATTCCCATTTGTGTTTTATATAGAAGTTTCTAGAAGTCTCATGTGTGTTGTTGGCATACTTCCCTCTTCTGATTTAGGATTTTTATCATTTTCTATGTTTATTTAAAATATCAATATTTTAATCCAGATATGATTTCAAAATAACAAAGTCCAAGAAAAAATATTCATTAACATCTTTCCAAGTAAAAATATGTTTTAATATGTTCATACTATCTTCCAGGCCATATCTCTGAATTATAAATTTTGACATATTTGCATATATTCAAAGTGATTAGATGCAATGTTTTATGTTATCCCTTAAGTATGCATAACTATTTTGCTACTATCTTTTTTTCCACCTTTTCATAACATTATCACTCACTGCTGAGCATACTCACTACAGGTAGGCAGGATTAGTATTTTGGTGACTGTCTCTGCTCAATTTATTCCATGTTCATACATATGTATGTGTATGCATACAAATGTGCACTTTAGAGCAATCTCGAGGGTATTATGCTAAGCCAAATAAGTCAGACAGAGAAAAAGATACCATATGTATAAAATATAATGTGTAAAATTTAAAAAACAAAATAGAAAACAAGTTCATAGATATAGATAACAGATTGGTGGTTGTCAGAGGTGGAAGGTGAGAGTGGTAGGAGAAATGTGTGAAGGAGATCAAAAGATGAAAAACTTAACAGGAAGTAAAAGTTTCATTAGTTTAGGGGAAAAATGCAAGTGTTTATTCAGATTGTTTTTTATATGAGAACTATAAGTTGTTAACGCTTAGCATCTTATAGTTAAGCATGTTAAATGTTAAAGCTTAAAACCTTTCAGTGACTTGTTCTTGTTGTTGGTCTGTTATTTTATCATAATGTGCTCAGATGCTCAGTTGTATCTGACTCTTTGTGACCCTGTGGACTGTAGCACTCCAGGCTTCTCTGTCCATGGGATTTCCCAGGCAAGAATACTGGTGTGAGTTGCCATTTCTTCCAGGGGAATCTTCCTGACCCAGGGATGGAACCCATGTCTCTTAAGTCTCCTGCATTGGCAGGTGGATTCTTTATATAGAATCTCTATAGGCACCACTAATGCCACCTGGGAAGCCCATTTGATCATGATAGTACTGACGTAATTGCTGTTTCAAATGAGCTGCAACACCACAACGAGTCGAACCCTGCTGTCACAGAGTAAAAGGAACATATAAATGGGAAAAAAGATAAACCAAAGTTTGTTTACATCATTTGAAACAAATGAAGTAACCAAGAATTAGGAACAAATGGTTAATAAATTTAAGTATGCTGATATAATGGAGCTATTAAAAAGAAAAAGATGGGTTTTGTATGTATTGACACAGGAAGAACTTGCATCATATGTAAAATATGATCCCTTACAGTGTTGAACAACAATAAAAACAAACCAGTTTGTATTGCATTCACCAATTCTGAAAAAAATGTATTTGTATGAACACATGGACAGATGTCTGAAAATGTAAGTAAAAACTCCACTGGTAAGTGCTGTTTGAACCAGGAAGGCTGTATAGTTGCACGTCAGTGCAGAGAACCCTTCATTGCGGACTCTATATCCTTCTGAAATAGTTTTTTGTGTTGCTGTGTAAAATTTTAAAAAGAATCCAGGAGAAGGTGTAGTATATGATGGAGGAAGAGGAAAGATAAGAGGAAGACAAGAAGAGAAGAATAAAGTAGAACTAGTCAATAAATAGGTTGAAAGTCTGAAACTGTACGGTAGAATCAGAAAAAAATCAGAGGTCCTGCTTACTTACCCAGTTTACTATTCTTCATTCATCTTTTTCAGTCAGATGATTTCATCACCAGCTTACTTCAACATCTACCAAACATTTTATTTTATTTTCCTTTCTTTTGTAGTTTCCTTCTTAGTAACATATATATTGAGTTTTTATATTAAACAGTGTCTACTTATTTATGAAATATGACCTGCATAGCCATTATATATTATGGGTTGCTAGCTTATATCTATTTGAGTTCATAATATTTTGCAAATTTTGCTGATTTTTTTTTTCTGATGCTTGTAGTTCATACAGTTACTATTATCTAAAAATGTCATGATTTCCAGATGGCTAAAATTTCCAGATGGTAAAATACACAAAGAACACTCAGAAAGATGTGTTTAGTTGCTCAGCTGTGTCAGACTCTTTGTGACCCCATGACCTGCAGCTCACCAGGCTTCTCCGCCCATGGGGATTCTCCAGGCAAGAATACTGGAGTGGGTTGCCCTTTCATTCTCCAAGGGGTCTTCCCAACTCAGGGATCGAACCCAGGTCTCCCGCATTGCTGGCAGGTTCTTTACTATCTGAGCCACCAGAGACGCCCACTCAGAAAGATGGAACACTACAAAAGCAAATCAAGTTGTGTGGATTTATGTCCAGAGTTGCATTTTATGCCATAGGGTAAGAATAAATTTGCTGCATGACTCATGGAACTTAAACCAGGACTCTTTGACAACCTAGAGGGGTGGGATGGAGAAGGAAATGGCAACCGACTCCAGTATTCTTGCCTGGAGAATCCCATGGACAGAGGAGCCTGGCGAGCTACAGTCCATGGGGTTGCAAAGAGTCAGACACGACTGAGCAACTAACACACATATACACTACACATACACAGTGGGGTGGGATGGGATGGGAGGTGGGAGGGAGGTTCAAGGCGAGAGGACATATATATACTTACAGCTGATTCATGTTGATGTATGGCAAAAACAACCACAATATTGTAAGCAACTATCCTTCAATTAAAAATAACCCTAACCCTAAAAATGAATAAATATAATTTCCTCTACACTAAAACCAAAAGGAGAAAAATTATTGGAATTATTCTAACCATTCCCTTCCTCCCCCAGCTTCTCTCTCTCTCTCACTCTATGTAAGGATGTGCATAGCTCTTATAAGTTTATTTTAATGAATTTTAAATCACTACTCTGTCCTGGATAAAGAAACTCATCTAATATAGTGGTTTCTAGAATGAGTCATTCTCTGTCTTGATTCACTTCATGTGACAAGTGTATTGAATAGGCCGTGAAAAATGACAACTTGGTGAGTTGCCCTAATTGAATCAGTAATGTGACTAATCTCTTATCCCTTACATGATCCTGTTTACCTCAAACCATTATACCTACAATAAGCTTTAGGAATGTACTACTGACAGTTAATGTCCTTTTGAATAACTTAAATTTAACTTTATGTTTGGAAATCTATTAAAATACAACTTCAATTTCACATACACAGTCATAAAATTAAATTAACTCTGTGTATGAAAGTGAAAGTGTTAGTCACTCAGTCGTGTCCACCTCTTTGCAACCCCATGGACAGTAGCCTGCCAGGCTCCTCTGTCCATGAAATTTTCCAGGCAATAAAACTGGAGTGGGCTTCCATTCCCTTCTCCAGAGGATCTGCTTGACCCAGGGATCAAACCCAGGTCTCCAGCACTGTGAGCAGATGCTTTGTATGAGCCACTAAGGAAGTGGTAGAAAACTTTATCTGAACTGGCTTACACACGATGCAAATTTACTAAAACAAAAGTGAAATATCTAGGTTAAACACAGATAGTAGACATATTGTCATGAGTGGTTTCTATGTGTGTGTATTTTTTTCTTCACCATTTTAAAGTATACATGTCAACTGTTTTTAGTGTATTCATAGAATTGTGCAACCATCATCACTGTATCATTTTAGAATATTTTCATCACTCCAAAAAGAAACCCCATACTTAGCAATCACTCCCACTACCCTCTCCCCAGTCCTGGTGTTTGCTAACCTACTTTCCGACTCTATGGATTTGCCTATTCTAAAATTTCATTCAAATGAATTAATACAGTATGTTGTTGGTCTTTCATGATTTACTTCTTTCACTTAGCATAATGTTTTCAAGGTGCATCCATGTTGTGTTTATTCAGAACTTCATTTATTTTTACAGCCAAATAATATTCATAGTATGGTGTAGTATATATGGACATACTACATGATATTTATTCTGTCATCCATTGATGGGTTTTTGAGTTATTAAAACTTTTTGGCTAAAATGTGGGTCATCTATTCACTTTCTTTATGATGCCCTTAGAGTGCATGTATTTTGAATTGTGATGAAGTCAATTGATCAATTTTTTTCTTTTGTTGCTTGTACTTTTGATGTCTTATATGAGAAATAATTGTCTAACCCAAACCCACAGAGATTTACTTCTTTCTTTCAAAATGTTTTACCATTTTAGTGCTCACATTAAGATCAACGATCCATTTTAAGTAAATTTTTATATATGGTGAGAGGTAGGAGTCCAGTTTTATTCTGTTGCAGGTGGATATCCAGTTTATGTAGTCACATTATTGAAAGGACTATTCTTTTTCCCCCTGTTGTCTTGGTACCCTTGTCAAAAATCAATTGACCATGAAGTAAAGATTTATTTTTGTACTGTCATTTCTATTCTGTTTGTTCTTATGTCTGTCCTATATGAGTACCATATTGTCTTGATTACTTCAGCTTTGTAGTAATTTTATATTGGGAGAAATGCATTTTACAACTTTGTTCTAATTTTGAAGATGGTTTTGGATATTCTAGCTCCCTTCCATTACCATAAGAAATTTAGGATTAGCTTGTGAAATTCTGAAATTAAGAAACTGAGAATTTGGGATTGTGTTGAATCTGTGAATCAATTTATAACAATGTTAAGACTTCCAATCCCTAACATAGAATTACTTTCTATTTAGTTCTCTAATTTCTTTCAACAATATTTTGAAATTTTCAGTGCACAGGTTTTACACTCCTTTGGTTAAATTTATGCCTACATATTTATTCTTTTTGATGCTACTGGAACCAGAATTTTTTATTTAATTTTCAGATTGCTAACTTCTAGAATATGTGAATACTATTGATTTTATATGTTAATCTTATATCCTGCAACCTTGACAAATTTGTTTATTAGACCTAATCAGTTATGTGTGTGAATTCCTAAAGATTTTTCTGTATACAAGGTTATGTCATCTATAAATAGAGATAAAGTTTTACCTTTCTCCTGTACAATGTGGATGCTTTAGGTATCTTTTTCTTGCCTAATTGATCTGACTAGAACCTCAAGAACAATGCTGAGTAGAAGTGATGAGACTGAACATATCTAAAATGAACTAGTTCATTTCATCTAAGTTACCTAATTTGTTGGCATACAGTTCATAACAGTTCATCCCACAATAATTTTTCTGTGTCTGTAAATTCAGTAGTAATGTCCTGTTTTTCATCCATGATTTTAGCAATTTGATTCTCCTCTCTCTCTTTTTTTTTTTTTTTTTTTTTTGTGACTCAAACTAATGATGTGTCAACACTGTAAATTCTCTTAAACATCTAGGCTGATTTTTAACCAAACAACTGGGTACTTTAGCCTAGCCAAGTTGATCCATGAAGCTAACTATCAAAGAAGATATCACAATATATTAGACTAAACTTGGTGGTGGCATGGGTGGGTGGTGGGAGTAGATAAGAATAAGGTAATGAAAAGTGGTCAGATCTGAATGTATTTTTAAAAGTTGAGCTGTATTTGTGGATGATTTGAGTACAGTCAACTCTTCTTAGCTCACATTTTCTTTAACCCAGATGATGACTTCTTACTTTCTAAACTTGCTCGCTTTCTTTTCTTACACTGCCTTTTTTTTTTTCCCCCCCAGTGGGTTTTGTCATACATTGATATGGATTAGCAATAGATTTACACGTATTCCCCATCCCGATCCCCGCTCCCACCTCCCTCTCCACCCGATTCCTCTGGGTCTTCCCGGTGCACCAGGCTCGAGCACTTGTCTCATGCATCCCACCTGGGCTGGTGATCTGTTTCACCATGGATAATATACATGCCGTTCTTTCGCAACATCCCACCCTCACCTTCTCCCACAGAGTTCAAAAGTCTGTTCTGTACTTCTGTGTCTCTTTTTCTGTTTTGCATATAGGGTTGTCGTTACCATCTTTCTAAATTCCATATATATGTGTTAGTATGCTGTAATGATCTTTATCTTTCTGGCTTACTTCACTCTGTATAATGGGCTCCAGTTTCATCCATCTCATTAGAACTGGTTCAAATGAATTATTTTTAACGGCTGAGTAATATTCCATGGTATATATGTACCACAGCTTCCTTATCCATTCATCTGCTGATGAGCATCTAGGTTGCTTCCATGTCCTGGCTATTATAAACAGTGCTGCGATGAACATTGGGGTGCACGTGTCTCTTTCAGATCTGGTTTCCTCAGTGTGTATGCCCAGAAGTGGGATTGCTGGGTCATATGGCAGTTCTATTTCCAGTTTTTTAAGAAATCTCCACACTGTTTTCCATAGCGGCTGTACTAGTTTGCATTCCCACCAACAGTGTAAGAGGGTTCCCTTTTCTCCACACCCTCTCCAGCATTTATTGCTTGTAGACTTTTGGATAGCAGCCATCCTGACTGGCGTGTAATGGTACCTCATTGTGGTTTTGATTTGCATTTCTCTGATAATGAGTGATGTTGAGCATCTTTTCATGTGTTTTTTAGCCATCTGTATGTCTTCTTTGGAGAAATGTCTGTTTAGTTCTTTGGCCCATTTTTTGATTGGGTCATTTATTTTTCTGGAATTGAGTTTCAAGAGTTGCTTGTATATTTTTGAGATTAATCCTTTGTCTGTTTCTTCATTTGCTATTATTTTCTCCCAATCTGAGGGCTGTCTTTTCACCTTACTTAGAGTTTCCTTTGTAGTGCAAAAGCTTTTAAGTTTCATTAGGTCCCATTTGTTTAGTTTTGCTTTTATTTCCAATATTCTGGGAGGTGGGTCATAGAGGATCTTGCTGTGATTTATGTCGGAGAGTGTTTTGCCTATGTTCTCCTCTAGGAGTTTTATAGTTTCTGGTCTTTCATTTAGATCTTTAATCCATTTTGAGTTTATTTTTGTTACACTGCCTTTTCTTGGCTTATTTTCTGATATACTGTCTTCTTCCTAGAGTCTCCTTTGACGCTGTTTGTACTTCCTTCTGAGTCCTAAATGTTGGGAAAGCCCCAAAGTTTATTGTTAATCCCTAACTGCCTCTGTCTAAATTCCTTTCCTCTGTGATAACAACTTAGTATTATATAACATCTGCACACAGACAGTTCACACATTCCTGTAGCCAGTTATGACTCACCATTTAAGCAGTAGATGTATCTAGAATCTTCTTAATATGACTGACTAATACATAAATTTGTTGTTCGGTTGCTCAGTCTCTGACTCTTTAAGACTCCATGGACTGCAGCATGCCAGGCTTCCCTGTCCTTCACCATCTCCTGGAACTTGCTCAAACTCATGTCCTTTGAGATGGTGATGCCATCCAACCATCTCATCCTCTGTCGTCCCCTTCTCCTCCTGCCTTCTATCTTTCCCAGCATCAGGTTCTTTTCTAATGAGTCAGCTCTTTGCATCACGTGGCCAAAGTATTTGAGCTTCAACTTCAGCATCAGTCCTTCCAATGAATATTCAGGGTTGATTTCCTTTAAGATTGACTGGTTTGATCTCCCTGCTGTTCAAGGGACTCTCAAGAGTCTTCTCCAACATGACAATTGGAATGCATCAATTCTTCAGCATTCAGCCTTCTTTTTTGGCCCAACTCTCATATCCATACATGACTACGGGAAAAAGCATAGCTTTGACTATATGGACCTTTGTTGGCAATGTTTCTACTTTTTAATACAAGCATCTTTTAATTTCATGGCTGCAGTCACCATCTGCAGTGATTTTGGAGCCCAAGAAAATAAAGTCTGTCACTGTTTCCATTGTTTCCCCATCGATATGCCATGAAGTGATGGGACCAGATGCTATGATCTTAGTTTTTTGAATGTTGAGTGTTAAGCCAGATTTTTTATGTATTTATTTACATATAAATAACTATTCTGTATCTCAAACTGTTCCTCAATATTCTCAATTTTGATGCACCAGTAATGGTAGTCACAAGGCAGAAAGTGTGTGAGTGTATGCTTGGTCTCTCATTCATGTCCTACTCTTTGCAGCCCCATTGACTGTAGCCCTCCAGGCTCCTCTGTCCATTAATCATTCCTAATTGGTTCTTAACCAACACTTCCTTCACCAGTTGAATTCTTTAGTAAGTTATATTAGCTTAATACTTCAAAAAATTTGTTAAGTCCATCCACGTCTTTCCATTCCAACTAGCATCCTTGTTCAAGTTGCTGTCTTCTCCTATCAGAACGTTTTCAGTGCCTCCTTACAGTCCTCCCTGTTCCCACATCCATCACTGTTATCCAGTTTTCATTCACAACCATTGTAATCTTCTGAAGTATATATGATTGCTTTGTAATTATCCCAAATCAACATGAAGAACTTCAGAGAAATTCCTGAATAACCTGAATTATTCATTTTTGCCTATCCAATCTTTCCAACTCCAATCAATCTCAACAAGAAAAATACCTAATAAAATATCTTTCCTATAATAAGAAATATAACTAATTATAATAAACTTCAAATTGATGCATTTTTATCAAAGATAACATAAAGACATATTTGGAATGTCACATCCTATTATGCTATTGAATCAAGTTTAGCATGTAATGTTATCTTCTTTTGGTTAGTGGCAACAATCTTTGGACGTTAGAAATCATAATTCAACTGGGATTTTCCTTTTTTAAGAAATGCAGATCTACATGTTTCACAAAATGCTACAGCATGACTTTGGCCAAAATCTCTTGGAAGTATTTCAGAGATATATCTTATTTTCCAAAGATGAAATGCATATGTAATTATTTTTATTTTAATGGTAGATTTTATTAGCATTAGAATTCTGATATTATCCTAATTTGTGAAAATATTGTTTTAACTATCTCCAAAAAGTCAGAGTGTTCTATTAAATTTAAACAATAATATATGAATTCTGGTAGTTATATAGAATCAGTTCTTGAGCTAATAATGACCATCCTTTTGTGAAATGCCAAAATGCTTTATCGCATTGATCAAGTCCTTATCAAAGTTCTTTGCTACTAGAACTAATAAGTGAATTTAGTAAGGTCACAATGATCAAGGTTGACATAGAAGGATCAATTGAATCTCTATACACCAGCAAGAAACATCTAGAAAATGAAATTTAGGGGGAAAATCTATGTATGCATGCTAAGTTACTTCAGTCATGTCCAACTCTTTTGTAGCCCACCAGGCTCCTCTGTCCATGGGATTCTCCAGGCAAGAATACTGGAGTGAGTTGCCATGCCCTCCTCCAGGGGATCTTCCTGACCCAAGGATAGAACCTGGGTCTCTTACCTCTCCTGCATTGGCAGGCAGGTTCTAGCACCACATGGGAACCCCCAAGGAAGCATAAACAACCATGTAATAAAATCTCCCTTACAATAGACAGCAGGAAGGCACGTTCTTGTGCCTTTACAAAACACTATGAAATATCCCACAGGAAAGAAGAATTCTAGATTTCACAAATTACACTAATTCGGAGAAGGCAATGGCACCCCACTCCAGTACTCTTGCCTGGAAAATCCCATGGATGGAGGAGCCTGGTGGGCTGCAGTCCATGGGGTCACTAAGAGTCAGACATGACTGAGCGACTTCACTTTCACTTTTCACTTTCATACATTGGAGAAGGAAATGGCACCCCACTCCAGTGTTCTTGCCGGGAGAATCCCAGGGACAGGGGAGCCTGGTGGGCTGCCATCTATGGGGTCGCACAGAGTTGGACATGACTGAGGCAACTTAGCAGCAGCAGCAGCAAAGGCATATATAAATTATTCTTTATAGGAAATGATAACCAAGGGTAAGTTATTTTAATAGCCCCATCTGCTGCTTTATTAGATTAATAATTCATTAATCATAATGTGGTGACATTAGGAAAATAAATATATTGTTTAAATTTTTTGCTTAGATTTATCGAAACATTTTTACCATTGCTTGCATTTATATACTTTTTAAAAATTATTTACAGTTAATTGCCTAATAAATGATAAGCTATTATCATAACTCATATTTATTTAATTGTCTATGGAAAAACTCACCACATCACTACTTTATAAAACATCAGATCCAAATATTCAACTGTGTAATTCACATACAATTTGCTAGAGTATAAATATCAATATTTATAATAGATTCTTAATACTTTTTGAAACTACCTAATATTTTACCCTGCAGAAATCTCAAATTTGATATTTCAAATACTACTCACTAACAAAGGATGATGATAACAAAGGTTAGACTGGTAAAGACATAGGAATGGATATATGGTGTTACAGGCTGAATAATTTTCCCTCAAAATTCCTATGTTGAAGTCTTACCTCCCATGACCTCCCAATGTGACTGTTTTTGGAGATGGAGCTTTTCAAGAGGTAATTAAGTTAAAAATCAGGTCATGAAGGTATGTTCTAATCCAAAATGACTAGTGTCTGTATAAGGAAACTAGAATCCACACAGAAGGAAGACCATATGAAGACAGATATCTACAAACTGAGAAGAGAGACCTCAGTATAAACCAATCCTGCTGATATCTTCAGCTCAGGCATCTGGTCTCCAGAACTGTGAGGAAAAAAAATTGTTTTGTAAGTCACCTATTTTTTTTTTTATGTACTTAGTTATGGTAGAACCAGTGAATTAATACAATGAATCTCAATTAATATGCCTTTTGATCTTACCTCCAATAGTGAAAAAAATCATCATTGTTGTTTACCTCACTATTGATGTTTTGCATGCAGCTCAACTTCACCTTTGATGTCTCTAATGAAGGCTGTTAGGCTCAGGCTTCCTTGATGAGTGTCCTGTATAAGTATGGATGACAAATAGTCAAATGAGACAAAGATAATTAGGGAAAATATAATCAAGAGACTTGGAGAAGTTTGATTGCAAATGAAAATACATAGTCACTGACTTTTGCTTAGATGCCCGTTACTATGTTTCCTTTGAAAATCTCTGCCCCTGGCCACCTAGCTACAGTTCTAACACCTACTACCAGCATTCTGCCAAGTGGTATCCTATATCATAAATGCTCCAGTGTAGTGGAGAATTAACTTCATGCAAAGAGTAGCCTGGCCTTTCATTTGACTAATGGAAGGGGATCTCTGAAGCTCAAAAGTGTTCTGCCTGATGGAAGTGTCTGTTTGCCAGGGGTTTTAGCTACTGAGCAGTCTAATGATGTGATTTATGATGGGGCTTTGGAACCATATCAGTTCCAACCTCCAGAGGAACTAAAAACTAAAGCTGTTAGTTCAAACCTTTAAAAAGGGATAGAGGCTAAAGGTCACGGACAGCAGATGATGACTCCAGTAAAAACTCTGGTCAAAATACTTTAGCCACCTGATGCAAAGAGCCAACTCATTGGGAAAAAACCCTGCTGCTGGGAAAGATTGAGGGCAGGAGGAGAAGTGGGTGTAAAGGACGAGATGATTGGATGGCATCACTGACTCAATGGACATGAGTTTGAGCAAGCTCTGGGAAATCGTGAAGGGACAGGGAAGCCTAGCATGCTGCAGTCCATGAGGTCACAAAGATTTGGACTGAACAACAACAAAAACTCTGGACAGCAGTTTTCCTGACTGGCAGTCCTTTGCATATAGTCATCTTTCAGTGTACAAATCAGGTAACATGTCTCAGGAGACAAGCAATGCTTTGCATTTGGGACTCTCCTAGACCTCACCTTATGCGTCTCTCCCTCTGGCTGGTTCTGATTTGTATCTTTTGCTGTGTGAAACTATAATTGCAAGTAGATTGCTTTTCTGATTGTAGGAGTCATTCTCAAAATTCATAAGATCTAAGGAGGGTAATGGAATCCCCAAGTCTTTAAACAACTACTTAGAAGTGAGGTTAGCCTGAATATTTTCAAACTTTTGGCAGTTATCTGAAGTGAGGACAGTCTGCCACTTGTGCTCTTAGTCTGTAAAACTTGGCCTCATTTTGGGTGGTTAGTGTCAGGAATCATTATACCTCATAATCTCTACTTTTTCTCTCTGTAAAACTCATTGATACTCTGTTTCTCATGCAGTAACAAAATTGTTAAAAAGCTTATTTCAGGATATTGTTTAGCTTTTTATTTTTTCCCTTGAGGGATATGACTGAATATGTTATTCCTTCAAAATAGTATATGTGCATTTGAATCATAGACCTTCACATTTATGAAAAGGAAAGCTAAGTTGAGTCATTTTAAGACAGTTAAGACAGAAAACATTTTTGAGGAAAAGGACTGCTAATTTATTAAATGAAATAAGCATTTACTGAGAACCCACTGCATTCTAGAAGCAGGGACCCAAAAGATGAGTAAAGATACAAAATTTGTACCTGAGACGCTCACAGTCTCCTAGAGCAATAAATCATATCAAGTCAATAACCAGTGTACACACTTAGATAAATACAGTGTTATTTCCTGGGGGAGAAGTAAGAATCTTGGGATCTGACTGCTTTATGAGAAACATTTTAGTCACTGGTAGGCAGATGAAGGAAGGAATGAATACAGACATATTTTAATGGCTAAAGCCTAAATAGTGAAGGAGAAAATCAATCTTATGAGCTCATTCTCTGCTTTTTATAAATTACATGCTCTGTGAGTAATTTAAATGCAAAATTACTAGAGATGTGCAACATAGGCAGACTCCTCTGAGAAGGCTGAACCTTGTATAAGCAGCCTGTAGAACAATCTTTCTAAACCACTCTTCAACCCACCATCTTTTCTTTTTAGTTCTCCTGCTATGAATATCCACCAGTCTGACCAACTATTTAATCTTGTCTTAAGACACCACTTTTCTTATTCACTTGACTAGTTTCTCTTTTTCATGGGATGTGTTTTGAAGATTAAAAAGTTGGCAAAAGTCTCATCTCAGTGTGATTCTGGTACCCTCTATACATAGACTTTTATACAGACTATATATACACCCTCTCTGTATATAGACTTCTGGGTGGCTCTAACTGGTCATTGATGAATTGGTATTTCAGGTATTTCCAGTAATATAATGGACTGGGAAACAAAATCAATATTCCTTTACAAACAAAAATATTGTTTAAATAGTTGAAATCATCTTTATAAAGGAACTGATGAGCTGGTAAGAAAGGAAAAATGAATTATTAGGCTAGGGAACTAGTGAAATCTGGAACCCCTCCAAACTCAATTGAGTCCTTCAGCCACTGTTTGAGGAATATTTGCTAAAACAGGAAAAAGTGAATTTCAGGTTTGACCAAGTTGAATGGGCCTTCCCAGGTGGCTCAGTGGTAAAGAATCCACTTGTTATTGCAGGAGATGCCCATTCAATTCCTAGGTCACAGAGATCACCTGGAGAAGGAAATGGCAACCCATTTCAGTATTCTTGCCTAGACAATTCCATGAACAGAGGAGCCTGGTGGGCTATAGCCCATGGGGTTGCAAAGAGTCAGACACAGCTGAGCCCACACATCCAAGTTGAACATCTTATTAGAAAATGATCTCACATAACCTGGGGACCTCAAACACGTAACAGTTGTAAGAATAAACTTGAAATTCTCTCTAAAGAATGCTAAGAAAAGAAATTATTTCATACATCCTTCTACATGGAGGATTTCCCTCCACTGGGGGTCTTTGAGCAGCATGAGTGGTCAGCCTATTTCTGGTTAATACCCATATATCATAACAGCTCATCTCTGATCTTGGCCTGAGTGAGATCTTTTCTCCACTTTGAATTAACTTTAGGGACCACTCTATGAGGCCTCAGTTTTGAGTTGAGGAATAGGGCTTTCAGTTCATTGTTTACTTGGGTCTTTTTTGCATGCTTGGGTCTAACTTTGAATGTAACATTTTTATTTTACAATGGATTGCTGTTGGACCTGCTGGAACTTATGACATAATAAATCTAGTAATAATCATTTTTGTGAAGGAAATCTCATGAGGCAAGGATATCAGTTATAACAATGTCCTATGGTCAGATAGGGGCTTCCCTTGTGGCTTAGCTGGTAAGGAAACTGCCTGCAATGTGGGAAACCTGGGTTTGATCCCTGGTTTGGGAAGATCCCCTGGAGAAGGGAAAGGCTAACCACTCCAGTATTCTGGCCTAGAGAATTCCTTGGACTGTATAGTCCATGGGGTCTCAAAGAGTCGGACACAACTGAACAACTTTCACTTTCATAATTTTTTTTTTTTTCATGGTCAGGCAGAACCACTAGGGATTGGTAACATGACAGGAGCTCTTTTACACACTAAGCATTCTCTATTAGGAAATAAATGGCCTTGCTCCACATCCCAAAAAGTCCTCTGTTAAATCTTTTATTTGTAGTTTTGCAGAGATTCCATACAGCACCCTATGAACTACAGGCAGCTCTATACCGTCACACGTCCTGGGTTGTGATCCACGGCAGCAGGTCAACTTGTTCCTCGGCCTCTGTGCCTTTGACCTGCCTCTCATTCTCAGCCCCTCTTGAAATCAGCAGTTTTCTGAAATGAGATAAGGGGATTAGAGCACACAGGTATGCTGTCTCCAACATCCAGAGTGGCCCACTCTGCACTCTGCCTCTTTCTTAGAAATAGTAACTGTGAAGTGCATCACCTTAAAGGTAGAGGGAAAACCCCAGACCACTGCGCTCCACAACTCTTCACTGTTGTGACAGACTCTGACTCCTCATTGGTTTTCATCTCCTACTCTACACAGTTTCCAAAGAAACTTGTCACTTCTAGCCAAAACCAAGTGATAAAATATCATCAATATAGTGGACAAGTACAGTGTGAAATGAAAACAATGATGTGTTTAACAGACGAATTTACAACAAAGAGCTAGATAATAAACTTTGCCCTACATACTGTCATATGCTGTCATATAAAAGCGAGCTGGATTTAAACATCCCTATTGATGGAGACTGAAGAGAATGCTTGTGCTAGATTGATAACATCAGTGTATCTAATGAGGACAGCACTGTAGATTTGTTCCAGTAAAGATACAACATCCAACAAGTCAAGTTAAGGTTATGGCAGTCCATTGTGAACCGCCAAAATCCATCTGTTTTTTAGAGAGAGGTCACATGTGTTCTTTAAATCTTTGAGAGTGACATTAATCTCTGCAATTGTCCCCAGGATATGATTTTTTAAATTATTTACTATCTATATCAGTAATGGAGAAGGAAATGACAACCCCATTCTAGTATTCTTGCCTGGGAAATCCCATGGAGGGGAGCCTGTTGGGCTGCATCCCATGGGCTCACAAGAGTTGGGCATGACTTGGCACTAAACCACCACCACCACCAGTAATAAGGGCTTCCCATGTGGCGTGATCCCTAGGTCAGGAAGATACCCTGGAGGAGAAAATGGCAACCTACTCCAGTATTCTTACCTAGAGAATCCCATGGACAGAGGAGCCTGGCAGGCTACAGTCCATAGGGTTTCAAAGAGTCATTCATGACTGAAGCGATTTAGCACACATACCAGCAATAGACTCCTTGAAATCACCTAATAATATTAGGCTCCTTTGCAACCCTATCAGATTTTAGGTCAGGTTTTCAGTAGTCTTCTCTGTGACTACTAGATATTAGAGTCTGCTTAAAAGTGAAGACAAGACCTGCTGACTTCTCACAGTATGCAATGGGTTGCCTGTTGGCTTCTCCGAGTCTAACATTTCTTTTTGCAAAAACTTCAGTGTTATTTGCAGAGCCAATTCTTTCCACAATTTTTATAATCATCACTGTCCTCATATGAACCAATTGTAACAACCACTGCCTCTCTCAATACTTAAGTTCCTGCTTGCACTGCCTCCCCATTAAACAGAGGTTAAAGCCTCAATGATTTTATTGACATGTTATGACATGGGTTGTCACCATTTTTTCCTCCAACAATCAACAGTGTCAATATTATCATTAGACTGTCAAATTTGTCATTTAATCCTTATTCTAAGTGACTGTTGCCTAAGGTGGATCAATTAGCCACTGTCAGTTTTCCATATAAATCAGAGTCTATTCTTTCCTGTATCTCTTTAGCCAAAACTTACCCCCTTGGAGAATTAACTGAATCAAAGGTATTCCATAGAGCCATGGAACTGTATGGGACAGGCAGCAGAAGGCATGACACAGGAAAGCAAAATATAATGGAGCTCACAAATGTTGCTGGAGACCACGCAGAGATAAAATATACATCAGTTATTGAGGTTAAAAATTACTAAGGACCCCAGGGATGGAAGAAGGCAAGAGATCCTGAGAAGCCCATTAGATATTTCTGAGATGTACACCACTCCACAGATTTTTAAATCTCAATGATTTATAATTAAGATAAATAGGAGAAACATTCATCTAATATTAGATGCATTAGAAATATTATACATAAAATGTAGGACACTGGTACAAAGAGAAAATTTGAAAGGTAGCCAGTAAGATAAAACAGTACCATCAAAGGAACATCAGTTAAATGGACAATTTATCTCATGACCACAGAGGATGTCAGATGATGGAATAGCAATGTTCAATAGATTGTCCAAGTGTAATCCTTGACAAGTAAAAGATCTTTCAAGAATGGGAACAAAACAGACATTTCTCCAAAGAAGACATACAGATGGCTAAAAAACACATGAAAAGATGCTCAACATCACTCATTATCAGAGAAATGCAAATCAAAACCACAATGAGGTACCATTACACGCCAGTCAGGATGGCTGCTATCCAAAAGCCTACAAGCAATAAATGCTGGAGAGGGTGTGGAGAAAAGGGAACCCTCTTACACTGTTGGTGGGAATGCAAACTAGTACAGCCGCTATGGAAAACAGTGTGGAGATTTCTTAAAAAACTGGAAATAGAACTGCCATATGACCCAGCAATCCCACTTCTGGGCATACACACTGAGGAAACCAGATCTGAAAGAGACACGTGCACCCCAATGTTCATCGCAGCACTGTTTATAATAGCCAGGACATGGAAGCAACCTAGATGCCCATCAGCAGATGAATGGATAAGGAAGCTGTGGTACATATACACCATGGAATATTACTCAGCCGTTAAAAAGAATTCATTTGAACCAGTTCTAATGAGATGGATGAAACTGGAGCCCCTTACACAGAGTGAAGTAAGCCAGAAAGATAAAGAACATTACAGCATACTAACACATATATATGGAATTTAGAAAGATGGTAACGATAACCCTATATGCAAAACAGAAAAAGAGACACAGAAATACAGAACAGACTTTTGAACTCTGTGGGGGAAGGTGAGGGTGGGATATTTCAAAAGAACAGCATGTATACTATCTATGGTGAAACAGATCACCAGCCCAGGTGGGATGCATGAGACAAGTGCTCAGACCTGGTGCACTGGGAAGACCCAGAGGAATCGGGTGGAGGGGGAGGTGAGAGGGGGGATCGGGATGGGGAAAGAAAAAAAAAAAAAGAAAGAAAGAAAAAAAATAAATGCTTCTCCAAAGCATGATATTAAAAAAAAAAAAAAAAGAATGGGAACAAAATTCTTTAAAATTTTAGGTAAGCTGCAAATTGTTGACTCCATGATTTCCTAAAAAGTGAAAATTCTAAGGGATGCTATTTCAGACAGCAGAGAAGTGGTTTTTACATGGAAGATTTGAACTATAATAGATTCCTATTACATATGAGAAATGGACTATTTCCAACCATATCCATAAATAATGATGTCATAGTCATCAGTGATTACAGCCCACCAGCACGAGCTGGTGAGCCCTAGGGCACTCAGGAAGGAAAAGAATCCCTGGGATCTAGCAGCCATCAGACTGCAGCCACTGCCTGTGGTGAGCCCCAAGGGAGCTCAGGATGTGAAAAACACAGGATACTGGCCCAGGATAGCTGAGAGGCGTATGAAAGGTATGATTCCAGTGAGCCTAGACTCTTGCATCCTCCCTTAAATAGAAAAGTGTCAAATTCCTTAACCTGGGTTTTCTGATTTTCCTTAATTAACAATAATTTTTTGATGTTCAGACTACTTGCCTTTTGTTGCAAAACCCAGCTCTTCCCTCACCTCCTTGGAGCAGTTCTCTCAGGGCTATTTGAGATGCTGCCTGTCAAGCTTAAGTCCTAAAAATTTCTGCTTTAAGTCAACATATAGAAAACATGCAAATGGTAGCTGTGTTTATAAATCAAAAGAAATATTGATGGTAAAGTACAACTGTATATCATATATGAATTGAAAACAAAAACAATTAAATACAAAGCGACTCTAGCACGTGTCAGAAAAAGTTAAATGAATTGTCATAAAAGTCCTTGTATTATTTTGAAGATATTGATTAATTTTAGAATTTCTTACATAAGTCAGTATGGTAATTGCTAAGATAATCATTCAATTGGAAATACTGTGCATTATTCTAAACTAGTAGGGGAAAACATTAAAATTAAATTTTAAAAAATTAAAGAGAATAAAATGAGAGATTGAATAGAACATAAGAGATAATAGATATAAATCAAATGTGCAAAAAAACAATTATTATAACATTGTAAAATGACATGCCGGCATTCTTGGTAAATACATATTATATTTAGCTTCTCTTTCTAAACAGAGCCTATACAGAACATACACAATTCCTCTTTGAGAAATGATTTCTATTTCACTTATAAATTACATTTAAAACTCACTTGTCTTCTAGTGTCACCAGTTTCAGTTACAATTGACTTTTGGCTATTCCTAAGAAAAAAGACACCTAAAAAGTAAACCTTCAAAAGTAGATATTTGGCAAACTTTTGTATACCTAAAAATATGCTATACTTTGAATTTAGCATGGATATTAAGAAGGAGCAGCACACTTTTGGATATGTAGGATTAGGAAGTTAATCACACATTCAATTTCCAAGACTAGAAAACAATTAGACCACCCATCTTGAGGAAAAAAGGTGCTACTTATAGTGCCTGAGGAAAGAGTAAACTGGTAAAACCTTCTGGAAGATAATCGGGCAATGCATCAAAGACTTTAAAATGTTTGTGCCCTTTGACTTAGCAGTTCTTGTATCAGGATTGCACCCTAAGAGAATACTCAACATTGCAAAGAAACATTCAGTCAGCTTTAAAGCTATCTAAATATCCTAAGTAAGTTTTATTATGTACCTACCATGGAAAATTAGCTAATCATTCATATCACTTTTTAAAAATATTTCATGATTTAGCTTGTAGAACATACTTTAATATATGTTGGATTTGAGACTGTGTTAATTTCTTAATGTTTTGTGCGTTTTTTTTTTTTTTTTTTTTAGTTCTACAAGGATCATGTTAATTTTCTTAAAACATTTCAACATTTCAGTGATTATCTGCCACTTTTGGGTAGCTTATAATCATGTAGAGGTTTGTAGAAAAATCAATACTAAATGTCCATCAATTAAAACATGGGAAAACAGAACATTGTCAACCAAATACAGATGTATAAAAAATGACTTTGATTTAAAAATTAACATTCCTAAGTATAGTTACCATATGTGTTGAATTTGGCAAGATATTTCTAATTTTATGTAACTTCATTGTTACAAAGAAGCCATTTACATTATTATAATATCTGCAAAGTGATTAATGTCATATAAATTAATGTAAAAATTCACAAATCAAGGATTTTATTAGAGCATATGTTCTATTTTTGTCTCAAAAATGGCATCTCTATAAAGATTCATGGGGAGTTAAATAAGTAGGGCAATTGGTGCTGTGAATTATGCAGCAGCTGTGTACTCAGTTCTCCCAAATCAGTGCTCCCGAGTCACCGCAGTTCTTCCAGTAAACCAGTTCTCTGTTCCGGTCCCAGAAGCAGGAACAAAATTCTTCTCGAAACAAGTTTCCAGAGAGAAACTAGAGATAAATATGTTAGCTGATGAAAGTTTCATGCTGTTAGCTTCCCCCGCTAGTCGCTAGTCTTTTCTTTCCCACTCCAAGTTGGAATTTGGGAAATAAACTAACCAAATCCATGAGCTCGATATTGTTGATTTACTGTTGGGACCCAGTTCTAATCTGAAATTCACAACAACCATAAGCAAATCTCCTAACGAGACCATTTTAAAAGTTGTTTTTAGGAAGTATTTGGTTACCAAAAAAAAAAAAAAAAATTCCCGGGAAACTAGAACAGACTAAATATATTTTTTTAAATAATAAAGTTTGGGACCCATATTACTTGGCTCAATGACTTATTTACAGCAAGGCTAGTAATACTAGACCAATCAAGACCATGTAGTATTTAACAAGGACATAAAAAATAAAGTAATAAACCTGTCAAGTGAACGTTTAAACTGGTGACCTCAAGAAAGAGGAAAAAACTGTCCTATCAAAAATAGCATATTTCCTCTGTGTGTGTGTGTGTGTGTGTGTGTGTGAGTGAGTGAGTTACTCAGTTGGGTCAGACTGTTTACAACCCTATAGAATGCAGGGCTCCTCTGTCCATGGAATTCTCTAGGCAAGAATACTAGAGTGGGTTGCCATTCCCTTCTCTAGGGGATCTTTCCAACCCAGGGATTGAACCCAGGGCTCCTAAATTGCAGGCAGATTCTTTACTATCTTAGCTACCAGGGAAGCCCTATATTATCACTAGTGAACATCTTTTCAAAGTTTCCTTTCTTTTTGGAGTATTGATACTGATCTTATCCCACAGGAGAATAAAAAAGTTTGAGAACTCAGTGATACTTAGGTTCAAAGTAACTGAGTTTCAGAGTTTATCACTAGCATAGAAAATAAAATGAAAAATCTGTTAAAGTTAACATAATTTTTGCAAATCATCATGTGCTTACACTATAAAATGCATTTATTTGGTTTAGTATTAACTATTCTGTCTGTCTCTATGAGGGGGATTTTTTTTTTTTTTTTGTCTCATTTTACAGATGCAGAAACTGAGGTTTATATAGATTATGTCACTTTCCCTGTTTATTGAGAGCTGAATTTCTGCCAGATACTCTTTTAAGCTGACTCTTTAATGTCAGCTCATTATGGTTACAGTAACCCTAGGATATATAAGCATACACACAGGAAAAAACATCACACTTTATATAGGAAAGAGTTACCTAACCAGGTACTAGTTCTTTTTCTTCTGTCTAAGACTGATCAAATATAAACTTGTACCCATATTGGTGTTCCAATATGAGGCAAAAAATAGGTGCTCAATAATTCTTACTGAAAAAATGACAAATGAACAGAAGAATGAATGAATAAATGAATATTATACCCTTCTATTTGGCTTTATATATAGTGTAACAATATGTTTTAAAATATTAACTTGAGAAATTTGATTAAATATCTCAATTTATATGAGACATCCCAGTGTTTTACAGTCAAAACTGAAAGAGTCTACAAATTATGATCAGTTTAATCAGAAAGTTATTTTTAAATGTTAAATGGCTGAAGAACATGATGTTGGCTGGTTTGGTTTGGTTCTTCCTGGTTCCCCTGGCACCATGACCATAAATACAAGTTCAGATGAGATGTGGGTTCTAATATCTGCACACTGGGCTCTACTGTGAGGACCACAGGTAGCTGTAGATGGTTATAGCTTACAAAGCGAACATCCTCACCCCTGGGTCCTCTACTGCCAGGCGGACCCATTGTTTTGTTGACACAGAGGGGGCAGTATGTTTGGTCTCAGCAAAAGAAGAAGGAAATAGTGAGGTTACCACCATGTGGATCATAACCATGGGCCCAGCTAACAACAGTCTTTGCTAATATTTATTTATCACTTATGATAGCAAGTTTGGGCTTCCCTGATGGCTCAGTGATAAAGAACCCGCCTGTCAATTCAGGAGATGTGGGTTTGATCCTTGAGTCAGGAAGATCCCCTGGAGAAGGAAATGACAACCCACTCCCGTATTTTTGCCTGGGAAATCCCATGGACAGAGGAACCTGGCAGGCTACAGTCTATGAGGCTGCAAAATAGGTGGACATGACTTAGCAACTAACCAACAGCAACATGGGCAGGTTTATATTATTTATCACCATTTGTGTTTAAATTTCATTCACTTTAGTTCAAAACTGATGTGCAAGTACTGTTTTCTGACAAAAAAAAAAATGAATTTCAAATCTCTAAATTATACAAGAAAAAATAAAACCACATGCAGGGGGTTAGTCTGCGAGAACTGCCATAACAAAGTACCACAGTTTGGGTCGCTTAATGGAAACTTATTTCTGCCCAGACCTGGAGGCTGGAAGCCTGAGATCAAGATATCAGCAGAGTTGGTTTATCTTGAGGTCTCCCTCCTGGACTTGTTTGTGAACTTCTGCTGTCTTCACATGACTTTCCCTCCATGTGTGTCTTAATTTCCTCTTCTTCTTAGGACACCAGTCATATTGAATTAAGGCCCACTCCAAGGATTTCATTTCACCTTAATTACTTCTTTAAAGGCCCTGATTCCTAATACAGTCACATTCTGAGGTACCAGGGGTTCAGGATATAGGTTTGGGGAGTGGGATACGTGATTCAGCCGTAATAGATCATGTCAGGCTAAAGACTCACGTGGCCAATGATTTGCATTTTTCTGCATCTTTTTGTGTAAACAGGCCCCTCAGCCCCAGTGCTATGAGAGGTCATTTCATTGCATCTCTTCTCTAAATTCCTCTTGAATAAACTTTTGAGAAATACATTCAAATTAGTTGGAAAATTGACAATACAGTACCTTAATAATCATTCTAATAAAACAGAACATAAAAATGCTGACCATATTTAGTGAAATCTTTTAAAAGATGTTTTCAAAAGCAGTTTACATTAAATTATGATCCAATAAGGGTAAAGTTATCGCTCATGAATATGGAAGGAAGTAGTTTGAGGGAAATTTAGTATACAATCAACTGTTTTGCAATAAGATGTTTACATCTGTGTAATTTTTTACATTGGCATCTGTGATACTGTTTATAAATATGTAGCAATTCCATGCTTGAGGCAGACCTTACAGATACTAGGGTTGTGCTTTATTAGATAACAGAAGGGGCAATCACCATAACTGAGTCTAAACTTTGATCCAAACTTTTTCTAGGCCTAAAGTTAAAAAAAATGAATCATAAAAAGATTCACATGGCCTAATATCTTATACTAATAGCCTTCTCACTTTATTTGTCTTTCTATCTGTACTCTGTAAAATAATTTTCAGTTGAGAACCTAGTAACCATAAATACAAGTGAAATGAGCTGTTTCTCTAACTGTTATCTTCAATTAAAACACTAGAGGGCACTCGTTCCTTCTGTTAAAACATTCTGCTCTGAATTGTGTGGTAGACTATAAAGCATCACCTTGTAAAAATAATATTCTTTCTATTTTTAATATTTGGGAGCTTGATATCATATTTAACTCATTTTAATTTCAGTGATCCCTAAAGTCACAGCATATTGTGTTAAATAATATTCAGCTTATTTGTATCTAAAATGAATTCTAATAAGCCAGAAACATCAGTGACAGAGGAAAGTGATTTTATTCAAAAACCAGATGTTCCTCTTGTGCCATGTTGGTGAACAGAAATAAGACTGTGTGTGACTGTGCTTATTGTGTCTATTAAGAATAATCCAGCCGAAATGCCCGTGTTTGGATTTAGGGGTAATTTGTCTTGAATGTGTTTTTCTATTCTCTGCGTTCCCCAGCAAACAGCACACTTCTGCTAAGCTAACACACTGTTTGCAACAGGAATGAAATTCAACTGGCCTAGAGGAAAGAACAAGAATTAAGGATTCAGTGAGGATTCAGCTAAGAGTAATAACCACTATGCAGCACCTGTTTGTGTCAAGCACTCACCTAAGCATTTTATTGCATTTATTTCACTAGCAACACATTCAGTCTTTTTTGAGCATTATTACTATTTGTATTCTCAGTGCCAATAACAAGGACACAGTAACATGAGAGCAGTAGATAATCCAATATGAAAAGTATGTACACATTTTGGAAAACTATTAATATGAAGATTTTATTTTTATTCGGTACAGAGAACAGAGAAATAGAATGATGTCTAAAAGTTTTACCTGTTGACTTGTAGAGATGGGGTTAGGATAGGATGTGATATTATAAAGATAAGGAAAATTAGACATATTTTGAATACTTGGTAAAATTGAGAATTACTAAAGCATGTTGACATTCCTTAAATTGTAATCCATTGCAATGAGAAATTTTAAAAATAATAGTTGTGTGTGTGTGAGTTGTCCTGTCTGTGTGAACTAGATCAACAACATAAGTGCAGACTGTGGTCCAGGCCCTTTTAGTTTGGGACAGAGAAGAATCCAAGGGTGAATTAGAATAGTAAAATATCACAGATATGAACTCCCAGGATAGTTGTGCAAAATTCACAAGAGGTGGAGAAACATTGTAGGTCTTCCATGAGGTAGAATTGTAAATGGACCAAGGTGCAAGTATTCACAACACATATGCAAACATACACACAAACACATACACACATGCACACACACACACCACAGAATAAGCAGTCAACATCTGGAAAGTTTAAAAGAAAACATTGTTTTTCTTAAAGATTTCCTATAATGAAAAATTTTCAGTCATTTGTGAGCATTTTTAAGTAAAATATTTGTATTTTTCTATATATAGCAAAAAAAAATGCACTGAGGCAATCATATATTCTTTAACAACGAAGAGCTAAGCCTGGTGATAGGGATCTTATTATCTATGCTTTCTTCACCACTAGGGGACATTCTTAGTACAATTTTTAGAGGTGGAAAAAGAAATATAAAAATTCTGTAATTTCAAATAGTGCATGATATTACATGTAGAATCTGAAAAAGCCAAACTCACAAAAATCAAGTAGAGGCTGGGGTATAGAAAGAATAAGGAAAAATTTTGTATAAGGGTACAAACTTGCAATTCATAGACAGTCAAGTACTGTAAATCTAATGCACAACATAGTAACTACAAACACCTTGACTATTATAAACTCCAAAGTTGCTGAAAGTCTATATCTTAGTTGTTCCCACAAATCATAATTGATATTTATGTGACAAGATAGAGATGTTAGCTTGAGGGTAATATATTGCATAATGCAATATATAAATATATCAAATCAACACATTGTACATCTTGAACTTACACAATATTATGTTAATTCTGTTAGTATTATGTCAATATAAAAACGAATATTTTACTAAAACAGAAAAATAGCTTTTACTCAGTTCTATTCTGTGAATGGTAGCAACAGCTTAATTTTCTAAAATGAATATGAAGAAAGGGAAAAAATGTAGTCCATGATAATGGATGACCTGGAGGTTATTTTTTAAGCATCTGAGTCAAAGTATATTTTAATTATTTGACAAACAAAATGGCATAATGGATACTTTGAATTTTTCCAGCATAAAGAAATATAGAGGAATAAAGTAAGGTTGGAAAAAAGTAGTGAACTTAGTAATATATCTAAGGAGATTTCCAAGGAAAGTGTTGAAGATACCATCTGTCTTTTTTTTTCTTGTTGCCTACAGTAAAATATGAAAGGATAATAATCAATTGAACAAAGAATTTTAAAAGGAGCCATGAATTGATAATTTTGAAAATTCTGAATTACTCCAGATGGGAAAAGACAGAAAACAGGAGACCAATTGTCAGGATAGCATGCTCTAGACGAAATGTCAAAGATGTGACTGTAAAACTCTTTCCTAAAGACCTCAGAAAAATGAAAAGTTCAGGGTATTCTGTCTTACAAATGGCTCTTTCAGAGATTAAGGGTGTGCCTCACAGATGCTCTTTATCAAACCACAGGACCCTGAGGATGCTCAAGGTGGATCCTCAGCCATCTCAGCAGAAGGTAGAGAAGTTATCTCAAAAAATCTGTGGATATGATATTTTGGTGTAGTGGTGTGACTCCACCTGAAATTTGTGAGAAATCTACAAGCTTCTTGAGAAAATTATTTCAGTAGAAACACTACCTGTTTGAACTGAATGGGGCAGAGAGAGTACAAAATGTATAGAGGCCATCAGGCCCTAAGTTTCTACTGAAAGAAACGGATTTATAAAACTGATCAACTGCAAACACATGCTGCCTTTCCTAAAAAAGGAAAGACTGTCCAGAGGTTAGAACCAAAAGCCCAGAATCCAGTCAAGAACCCAGAAAGTAGAGTTGTATTAAGCTACACACAAGGCAAAAAAACAGGAGAAGAAAGTGGGTTTCCTTTTTAAGGAAGTTATTCCTGGGCCTTAAATCTAATCAAGGAGCCTCATCATTCATTTGGCTGGATTTCAAAACTGCTGTGGATCAGTAACTCCCTTTTGCCCTCCTTTCCCTTTTTGGAAGGGTTTAATCAATAGCTGATAACCGGTTCCTTTACCAGCATTGAATATTGGGTGTGTGGTAGACTGATAATTTGTCACTTTAGTTTGATAAATCCTCGAAAATACCCATGTGTGTGTATGCTAAGTCGTTTCAGTCATGTTTGATTCTCTGTGACCCCATGGACTGCAGCCCACCAGGCTCCTCTGACCATGGGATTCTCCAGGCAAGAATACTAGAGGGGTTGCCTTGCCCTCCTCCAGGGGATCTTCCCAACCCAGGCTTCAGACCCACATCTCTTATGTCTAACCTGCATTGGCAGATGGGTTCTTTACCATTAGTGCCTCCTGGGAAGCCCACCCATGCAGTATCATAATCAGCACTTGGATCTTATTTGTATGATAAGATTTTAGACTTTGCCGGTAGTATATTTTGGGGGCTGATACTCTAATAACATGACTTCACTGGAACACTTAGGATGAGGTAAATGTATTTTGAATGCAGGAGGGACATGACTCATAGTGGGCAAAGGGTCAGACTGCCGAAAACAGACTCTAATGCGGCCTCTCTGGATTTCCCACCTCGTGATATTCACATCCTTTCTCTCTCTGAGTGTTGGAAGGACGCTTGACTTGCTTCTGAATAAAAGAAAACGGAAAAGGTAATTCAATATCCCTTCCATGATCAAAGCATTTTTATGTAAGACTGAGTCTCACTAGCCAATTTCTCTTCACCCTTTGCTGGATTTGAATAAGCAAGTCCCCATATTGTGAAAGGGCTTATAAAATGACCTTGTGAAGAACTGCAGGTGGCCTGTGTAAGTGACAGAGGCCTCCAGGTGAGAGCCAGATATAAACTGTGTCCCTTAGTTTCAGTCCTGCAAGGAAATGAATTCCATCAAAAACCAGAATGAGTTGGGAAGTGGATCTATTGCAAGTAAATTCTTATTTATTCTGTGATGAGAGCTGAGTCCTGGCAGACACCTCAACACTGCCTTGCTAAGGACTTAGCTGTCATGTCAAAACTCTTGATTGAGACATAATAACTGTGTGTTGTTTTAAGCTGGTAAGATAGTGGTAATTTGCTGTGCGGCAGTACAAATTAACACACTTGTGTTGATCTTTTCATATTTATTCATATAATATCAATCTTTTATGATGACTTTCTTCTCCAGAATCTGAAATGGTACCACCTAGATACATTTACAAAACTTTCATATAGCATGGTTTCATGTGATTCAATAAAAAGTTAAGGTTGTTTTGTTTTGTTCCTTTTCAGGTTTATCTGGAGAGTTGCTTCATTTATTTGATTATTTTTGGATTTATTTGAGTAGGGGTGGTTATTTAAATGTTTATTTTAGTGAATGATTTCAGAAAAAAAAAATATTGAGGATGAACTACTGATAACAGAGAGAGCACAAGTAGGAGAAAAGTTCAAATTGTTATTGACCTTAAGGATAGAGATACTGCTTGATTTAGGTATCGCATTACACAGGAAGCAAGCTGAAATTAACATTTAATTATGCCTCTGCACATCACCAATATAGTGTGAAAATTGTTTCCTTTTTCTTTTCCCATTGTTACTCCTCTCATTTGTTGCTCATTCTTTCATTTTGTTTTGTTCCTAAAAAGATAGAGTGCAATGAGTTTTATTCATTCCATCTCTGTTGATATTCAAGGACTCTTTTAATTTACTAATCATCTTTCTATTAATTTCTTTTTAAACAAACTGAAGCCCGTTCACTAGAGTAAATTCTCATGTCTCGGTCTTAAAATTATAAAAATTAAATAAATATGCACATTAAACTGGGGCTACATAGTGACCTTAGTTTGCAATTATGTCACCTTGTATTCCTTTATTCTAAATAGGAAAATCTTATGTATGAAAAAAATAGCATTAGAAGTTAATTATAAAGTATAAATTTCTAAGATATTACAAAGCAGAGATAGATATATTAAGTTAGGAGTAAGTGATAAATCTATTTTTCTTCTCTTGGCTGTGATCAGATCTTTTAAACAATGTAATACTATGCTCCAAAAGTCTTATACTGAATATTTCAGTTTCAGATTTCTTTTTTCAGATAAGAATCTGTATAACTATTAATTTCCTTTTCATCTAAATTAAGAACACACTCTTGTATTATTCTCCTTTTATTTTGGCCTTTGAATGTACATTAGTTGATTTCAGCTTATCTCTTACACAGAAGTTCAGAAATAGAATGAATCATGATGTAGGTACAAATCCTCAAAAGAATGTTTAGTAATGAATTATAATTATTAAGAACTATTTAAGGAGAAGCCAAACTCAATTCATAATCATATTCCATTACTAAAAATATGTATAGAAAAAGGAAAGTCAAGGAAGAAATTGAGTTATTATCACAGGATGATGGTATATGGCATACTTTTATTATTTTTTATAATGTTATCTATTCTCAGTTTTCATGATAAATATTTATTACCATAAACATAGATTTCTTTTCAAAGTAATATAGAGTAAAAATCACTTTTTGTATGGGCATGCATAGAGTACATACCTTAGTTTCTAAATGCCAATTATTCAATAAAAGAAAATAAGGATCCCTGAAAAAATGGCTGATCTTGGATCTGAGCAGAAAAAAATAAAATGTGAGCCTTGAGTATCTTACAGTTCCAAAAAGTAAGTTCAAAAAGGGGAGGTAGGGAGGCATGGGCTCACATTAAAGGGACAAAGAACTAGGCTGAAAATGCTCCCAATAATCAAAGCTAGAATAATTTGAACAACAAAGTAAATATGATAGGATTATATTGTAATCTAAAGAATGCAATGAAAAATGTCTATACTAATATAAATAAATAATTGAATATATATGAAAAATGGAGGGAGAATAAACAAACTTCCTCACAGAGGAATTCCAAATAATACATGTAGAAGAAATGAGGAAGATGGAGAATCACTATTGGAATGCAGTAGTATTGATGCCACAGACAAGATCCACAATGAGCACTAGGTAAAACTAGGTAAAACTTAAAGGAGAAAGTGGATATAGTGCATAACATAGCATAACAAGGCATCACATCTGAAATATTTATTAATCACTGGTGATTTTTAACCTATGTCCACAAATTACTTCTCTCACCAGGAGGGGGTGTTAATTCCTCTCCCCTCAAGTGCAGGCTCCATTGGACCCCTTCTCTAGCTTTCTGAAATTTATATGTTCTTTTCTTGTTTCCTGCATCCTAGCTCAGTTACTCCCTGCAGTCATTACCCCTCTGATATCTTGGTGCTGTCTTCTGCTTCTTTAATAACCTGGTTAACAACTCTTTTCCTAGTAACAATTTTTCATATTACATTCTGTTTATTGCAGTACCTGGTTGCTTCTGTTTACTGACAGGATGGCACCCTGACTGATAGATTAAACAGTGACTCATGTAGCTATTTGGGGACTATGTAATTAACTGAAGAGTATTCTACATAAACAGGTGTACAATTTTAAACACTCTTTGGATATTCATACCAATAAGTAATATTTAAGTGTCAGTTCAGTTCAGTTCAGTCACTCAGTTGTGTCCGACTCTTTGCCACCTCATGAATCACAGCACACCAGGCCTCCCTGTCCATCACCAACTCCCGGAGTTTATTCAAACTCATGCCCATCGAGTCGGTGATGCCATCCAGCCATCTCATCCTCTGTCGTCCCCTCCTCCTCCTGCCCCCAATCCCTCCCAGCATCAGGGTCTTTTCCAATGAGTCAACTCTTCGCATGAGGTGGCCAAAGTACTGGAGTTTCAGCTTCAGCATCAGTCCTTCCAATGAACACCCAGGACTGATCTCCGTTAGGATGGACTGGTTGGATCTCCTTGCAGTCCAAGGGACTCTCAAGAGTCTTCTCCAACACCACAGTTCAAAAGCATCAATTTTTCAGCACTCAGTTTTCTTCACAGTCCAACTCTCACATCCATACATGACCACTGTAAAAACCATAGCCTTGACCAGATGGACCTTTCTTGGCAAAGTAATGTCTCAGCTTTTTAATATTTAAGTGTACAATGACCTAAATATCCTGCCATTGCTTAAATATCTCCTCTCAATATATTTTTAAATAATTTTTATTTAGTTTTTTATTTTTGGCAGTGTTTTCATTATTGCATAGGCTTTTCTCTAGTTGCAGTGAACAGTGGCTACTCTCCATTTGCAATTAACAGGCTTCTCATTGCTGTGGCTTCTCTTGTGCAACACAGGCTCTAGTGTACATGGGCTTTCATAATTGCAGCACATGGACTCAATTGTTGCAACTCCCAGGCTCTAGAGTAGAGGCTCAGTAGTTGTGGTTAGTTGGAGCTTAGTTAGTTCGGGCTTAGTTACCACAAGGCATGAGGGATCTTCCCAGACCAGGGATTGAACCCATGTCTTCTTCATTGGCAGGTGAATTCTTTACCACTGGGTCACCAGGGAAACCCTCCTCTTGATATATTGAAAATCAGAATTTTCCTCTTTGGAATTTACATCAAATTACAGTTGTAGTGAGAAATTACTAGAGTCAAGGACTTTGACAATTTATAGATCAGCTTTACAATGGAAAAAAGATACATTCCAAAATTAAAGAACTCACAGGTTACAATATTGAAGTTTTTCACAGGATTGTAAACTAATGTATTTTTCCTTCAATGTCCAATATTTTTAACTCTGCTAACTTTTTATGATTGATTTTACACTTTATTTTAACATAAATCAAAATATTTTTGCAGTCATCCATTAGAATCCTTCAATTGAAAATATTTTATATGAGGCTATATATACCTATGTGACATATGACTTTTTCCTGTTCTAGATACCATTGTAATACAATATACTTATATGGCCTTAATATTGATTTTTGCTGTTAGAAAAATAGAAAATATTTCTAAGTAGAAATACAACAGTTAATGTGATTTAGAGAATTCTAGAGCCAAAAGAAATTGAAAGATGTATTGTAAGTCATACTTCTCAACTTAGAGTCAAAAACCAGGGTTCCTAGTCTGTAACTTAGGCGATGTCCCTTTGAGTCATGACCAAAAGAAGGATTCAACTTGTAACTCAAATCATATTCTTCTCTGCTTCAGGGATTTACTTGCTTTTTAAGAAAAGAATATTTTAATTTCTCAATTATCTTACCTTATAAATAGCTATTTTTTGTTCATTTTTTCATATTTAAGTACACATTTTATTCTTTAAAAATTAAAATACTCTTCACAATTTTTAAAGGGGATTTAAATCTCTTCAAATCTCAAACTCCTAAAAAACAGAATAATTAGCACAACAATACTTTTGTCTATTTGAACAAATTTATATTAAAATTTTAATTATCTCTATGATTCTTAACAACTTTCATACCGGGTGTTTATTTTGTGGTTTTTTTTTTTTTTCAGTCTAAAATATTAATTATCACCATTTCTTCATACTTACAACATATATTTTTATTTCAAACATCATCATTCTCTTTTAGATTTAAAGTAACTTCCCAGTTGTTCTACAACAAAGTGTGTTTTATTTTTTTAAAAAATAAGCTAAAACAAAGCCTTGAAGAGAGCTACTCTCTTTTTCCTGCTTCTATTCACAACTAAGAACTTTCTGGGAAAAAGGCAGTTGCCAGCTTAGGGTTGAAAGTTATTCTGATGCTGTGTGCCCTTCTCCTCTCCTGCCTCCCAGAAATAGCTGCCCACACACAGAGCAGTTACCCTACTGTGGCACATCTCGAGATGAGTCACAGAGGTGACTCACGTACATCACTGTCAGCACTCAGTGCAGAGGCTAGCAAAATGTGCCAAACCATATATAAACCCAGATTCACAGCTCAGGCCACATACTCTCCATTAGTCTGCCTGGATAATTATCCTTCTTCATACATTCCTCCAAGGAGAGTTAGACCCAGAAGAATCCCCCTAGGTGGTAGTGCTGGTCATTTTCAGCTGATCTCCTTCCCAGTGGCAAGTGGAGGGATTCTACTGTGCAGAAGTACAGAAGCAGTTGATAGTGATGTGAGGCTGAGCAACTCAGGGTTCGAGGTCTTGGTGGGATTTAGACCCACCAGATCTGTCTAGTTAAGCAATGGACAAATTGACACATAGGGCCATGGAGCTTCCTTTAGCAAAAGAGGGATAGAGGGATAAATATATTGACCTCTTCTAATTATTATTTGCATGTTTGGAGAGCTTCTCTGATGGAATGAGACTGTATGGATGGGCAGCAGCTGGCAAGTAACATAGGGATGCAAGTGGAGTCTGGTTTCAGCAGTGTGGGAAGGGTCTGGGACATAACCCTGATCCACATAACCAGACTTATATCCTAAGGTTAAAGGCTTTATATCGTAATAAAAAGCTGATTTCTTGCTATATTATAAAGAAAATAATTGGAATATTGAATCCTGTCCACATTTTATTCGCCATCTAGTAGAGAAGGGATTTTCTCATTCAATCCATTCCATTCACACACTCCTGGTCATTGAATTATATTTATATTCTTGGATAAACCTACCATGGTAGGAATATAATAATGTTTAATGCCTTGTTGGACTTTGTCAGTGTTTCATTCTATATTATTTGTACCTATGTTCCTAAGTTAAATTGGTTTATAATTTGTCTTGTGTTATCAGTTATCAGTTAGGTATGAGTGGGGATGTGAAATACAGGAGAAAGCAGAGTCATAAAAGATAATGTTACCTTAATATCTGATAGCTTCTGAATGGCCCAGGAATCAAACTGAGCTGTATACTATCTATCAGCACACAATACCCATTTTCACTTATTTTGTGTAATGTCAGTCGCTCTTCCTTCTCTCCTTCCACTAAAAATTCTATTTCCCAGACTCATTCTGGGATTCTGGAATTCATTCTGAATTCATTCTGAGTTCTACCAGGACATGCTTTCAGTGGGTGTGGTAAAAGGAATACAAAGCTAAGGAAGTCTCCCAGTGGAAAAAGTTATACTTAGATTTCCCCCACTGTCTGAAAGTAGAACATTTCTATGAAGCTTTTTGATAAAATCAGCAAGAGTTATCATCATTTTGGAGTCTCCCAGTAATTACAATATGAGCATGTGTTAAGTTGCTTCTGTTGTGTCTCTTTGAGACTCTATAGACCATAACCCGCCAGGCTCCTCTGTGCATGGGATTTTCCAGGCAAGAATATTAGAGTGAGTGGGCATGCCCTCCTCCAGGGGATCTTCCCCACTCAGAGATCAAAACTTAAGTTTTGATCCTCAACTTTTATGTCTCCTGCATTGGCAGGCAGGTTCTTTCCCACCAACGCCACCTGGGAAGCCCAATTACAATACATGTTTATTTAAATCATGATTTGTAAGTAAAAATTTACTATAAATATGTCACATGAGCACTGTGCTCATTTTATACCCTAGAAGACAGAATCTGATAGAGATGTGTAGAGATGGCACATATAGCAAGTGGGTGATGGATAATCTACCAGTAAAAGTCTGTGATCTCACCAGAAGAAATAAGCCTAGCTGAGTGCTAAACTGAATAGAATCAAACATACAGCCTAGTCCTGATAGATGCTATGAAAGAGTTGAGAGAGACAGGCAGAGTCAGAAAGGTATTAGAAAACTAAGACAGTAATTAATGAGCATACTCACTCATTATTATTCTGCTACTACTCACTATCAGTTTCTATATGCCAAGGGTTGATTTAAAAATTTTGCTACATTATGTAAGTGTGGAACCATTCATTGGCTTAAAGAAGTTAGAAAACTATAAGACACTGATGAATGAAATCAAAGATGACACAAATAGATGGAAAAATATACCATGTTCATGGATCGGGGGAATCAATAGATTGAAAATGAGTATACTACCCAAAGCAATCTATAGATTCAGTGCAAGCCCTATCAAGCTACCAATGGTATTTTTCACAGAACTAGAACAGATAACTTCACCATTTGAATGGAAATACAAAAAACCTCGAATAACTGGAGGAATCAACCTGCCTGACTTCAGACTATACTACAAAGCTACACTCATCAAGACAATATGGTACTGGCACAAAGACAGAAATATAGATCAGAAATGGAACAAAACAGAGAGCCCAGAGATAAATCCATGCAGCAATGGACACCTAATCTTTGACAAAGGAGGCAAGAATATACAATGGAGAAAAGACAATCTCTTCAACAAGTGGTGCTGAGTAAACTGGTCAACCACCTGTAAAAGAATGAAACTAGAACACTTTCTAACATCATACACACAAATAAACTCAAAATGGATTAAAGAGCTAAATGTAAGACCAGAAACTATAAAACTCCTAGAGAAAAACATAGGCAAAACACTCTCCGACATAAATCACAGCAGGATCCATTATAACCCACCTCCCAGAGTAATGGAAATAAAAGCAAAAATAAACAAATGAGACCTAATTAAACTTAAAAACTTTTGCACAATGAAGGAAACTATAAGCAAGGTGACATGACAGTTTTCAGAGTGGGAGAAAATAATAGCAAATGAAGCAACTGACAAAGAATTAATCTCAAAAATAAACAAGCAGCTCATGCAGCTCAATACCAGAAAAATAAACAACCCAGTCAAAAAATGGGCCAAAGAACTAAACAGACGTTTCTCCAAAGAAGACATACAGATGGCTAACAAACACATGAAAAGATGCTCAACATCACTCATTACCAGAGAAATGCAAATAAGTACCACAATGAGGTACCATGTCACACTGTTCAGAATGGCTGCTATCAAAACGTCTACAAACAATAAATGCTGAAGAGGGTGCGGAGAAAAGGGAACCCTTTTGCACTGTTGTTGGGAAGGCAAACTAGTACAGCCACTATGGAGAATAGTGTGGAGATTCCTTAAAAAACTGGAAATAAAACTGCCATATGACCCAGCAATCCCACTTCTGGGTATATACATTGAGGAAACCAGAACTGAAAGAGATACGTGTACCCCAATGTTCATCACAGCACTGTTTATGATAGCTAGGACATGGAACCAACGTAGTTGACCATCGGCAGATGAATGGGTAAGAAAGCTGTGGTACATATATACAATGGAATATTACTCAGCTATTAAAAAGAATGCATTTGAATCAGTTCTAATGAGGTGGCTGACACTGGAGCCTATTATACACAGTGAAGTAAGTCAGAAAGAAAAACACCAATACAGTATATTAATGCATATATATGGAACTTAGAAAGATGGTAATGATGACTCAAACGTGAGACAGCAAAAGAGACACAGATACACAGAACAGACTTTTGGACTCTGTGGGAGAAGGCGACGGTGGGATGATTTGAGAGAATAGCACTGAAACATGTATATTACCATATGTGAACTAGATCACCAGTCCAAGTTCAATGCATGAAACAGGGCACTCCAAACCAGTGCCCTGGGACAACCCTGAGGGATGGGATGGGGAGGGAGGTGGGAGGGGGATTCAGGATGGGGGACACATGTACACCCATGGCTGAGTCATGTCAATGTATGGCAAAAACTACTGCAACATTGTAAAGTAATTAGCCTCCAATTAAAATAAGTTTTTTTTTTTAAAGAAGTTATTTAATGTGCCCAATTGCTTCCCTGGTAGCTCAGCTGGTAAAGAATCCACCTACAATGCAGGAGAACCTGGTTTGATTCCTGGGTCAGGAAGATTAGCTGGAGAAGGGATAGGCTACCCACTGCAGTATTCTTGGGCTTGCCTGGTGACTCAGCTAGTAAAGAATCTGCCTGCAATGTGAGAGACCTGGATTTGATCCCTGGGTTGGGCAGATCCCCTGGAGAAGGCAACAGGCTACCCACTCCAATATTCTGGCCTGGGGAATTCCATGGACTGTATAATCTGTGGGGTCACAAAGAGTCGGACATGACTGAGCAACTTTCAATGTAACAGAGATATGAAAAGATGAAATTGGCACTTAGATCTATATTTCTCTAATACTATTCCAATGACCATGACCAACACACTATAATAAACAAGGAGAGTACAAAGTAGAAAGAAAAGGGAAAAAAAAAAGTAGAAGGAAAGACATATTCTTTGTGTGGTACTTTTTTTTCACTGGCTTCATTGCCATCAAATTCATTTGACAGTGGTGCATTGGTACATGTTTATGGATTGGGCTCTGGGGCTGCAGGGAGCTTCTGATTTGTGAATTTCTATGATTTCTGAGGTATATATTTCTACCATGGCTGATTTCCCGTCACCAATTGAAAGTCACTGAACGCAGAGTTGGAACAAGGAGCAGCACTCAGTTTTCTCAGACTGGCACAGGCTGCTCCATCGTAGGACTGCAGAGGACTTCTTGATTAGACGTCTCAGACAAGTTACACAGAACCCTGAGGCAGAGAGCTAATCATAACAAAATACGGTGTTTTAAAAAGCTTAAGAACAGATACCCATTTCAAGGAGTCATTTTGATAAGGCAGAAGGGTTTACTTAATGAACGTAGTGTATCATGCTGTGGCGGTTTTAGAATGAAGACTTTACTAACAATAATCGTTTTTTCATAAATTTTATTGAAGTATAGTTTATTTACAATGTTGTGTTTATCTCTTCTGTGCAGCAAAGTGACTCAGTTATACATACTTATATGTATATAAGTATGTCAGGTCACTTCGGGCATGTCAGTTTCTGACCATATGAACCGCAGCCCACCAGGCTCCTCTGTCCATGGGGATTCTCCAGGCAAGAATACTGGAGTGGGTTGCCATGCCTTCTTCCAGGGGATCTTCCTGACCCAGTGATGGAGCCCAGGTCTCTTATATCTCCTGCATTGGCAAGTGGGTTCTTTACCACTTGCACCACCTGGGGAGCCCAAAGCCTCTGTGTGTGTGTGTGTGTGTGTGTGTGTGTGTGTGTACATATATATTCTTTTTCATATTCTTTTCCATTATGATTCGTCACAAGATATTGCCCGTAATTCCCCGTGCTATACAGTACAGGGACTTTGTTATTTGTCAGTAATTCTTATTCAGAAGGGCCCTCTAGGGCAATCTGTGCATTGTTCCTGGTTCACACCCATGAAACAGCTAAATGTCCCATTGCACAGTTTATACTTTTCCATGTTTGGGAAGGTAATGTGCAGCTGTGAGGAATGGACAGAGGGCATTGTCAACCTCAACTTGCCATTCAGAGATCTCTATTGTTTCTCAAGAGCCATCAATATATGAGTCCTTCCCTAGTGGCTCATCTGATTGGGGGTGAGGATCTGTACATTGCATTCAACTGAGAAGAAAGAAGAGCACTTTGAAATTGTATTTGGTAATATCCCAGAGTTAGAAAACAATAAAATCAGTTCCTTGGCAGTCCTGTGGTTAGAAATCGGTATTTTCACTGCCCTGGACCCAAGTTCAGTCCCTGGTCAGGGAATTAAAAATATATATATTTATATATATAATATATATATTTTATATATATATTATATATATATAGTGTCTTTCAATAGATTTCTATTGCAACATTTTTCATTCCTATGTTTCCTTGTCTTCATTTTCTTATTTTTTATCAGCATCTATTTGCAGAAAATTCATTTTCTTTTCTCTGAAAAGCTTTTTATTCTTCAATTCTAACATTTATATTTGACTCCAGTTCCTGTTAGAAGTAAACCCTCTTTTTATTTTTCCACTCACTCCACAGCAATCTCACACAGTTGACTTCAGTATAAAGCTCTTGACTAATTCTCAGCCACTCTGCTATGCAGCCAGCTACTCACCATCAGTACCACCCTCCTCCCCCTTTCCTCACCCCCGCCCCATCCCCAGTTCTCTTCAGCCAATGCAGTTCAATTCAAAACAGCTCAGTTCAATTCAGTCCAGCTCACTTGATCTACCACATGGTGGTGCCAGTTCTAATCCTGTTCTCTTTTTCTCATTTTTCTCTCTCTTTGGTGGATGATCAAAGCATGCATGATAAATAGAAAAGAGATCTAGTGATTTTATCCATCATTTATTTGTTCTCTCCTTGAAAGGTGGATGTGTACATTTGTGTGTCATTCTTAACTATTCCCAGTTTTCCATACCCATCTTATTGAATGCAATGATATTCCTCTCCTTAGCACTTTTAGTATTTATTTATTACTTCCATTCTCTGATCTACTTGGTGAACTTTCCATATTGACTCCCAGTGACAGTTCTTCATTTTATAAGGACAGGAACTTACATAGTAGTAACATTGCAATCGTAATTAGTTAAAGGTTGAATTTTGTTTCTAATTAAATTTTTATTATGCATCATGACAGAATTTATTCTTTAGAATTACACTAAAACTCCTGAAATTCCTACTGTAGTGCTTGTCATACTTTTTTATGTGTCTGTTTTTCTCCCTGCCCATGTCTTTGATATACATCAGATCATTTTATTCTTAATATTCCAAGTAGCACTTCTTATTTTCTATAAATTGAAAGAATCTGTCCAGTATAATTTCATTTAGTGATGTAGTCCAACTTTTTCTGTTTTGAAAATAAGACTTAACCCTCCAATGTTTTTCAGTCATCAATAAGTCAGTCTCTAATTTATACAATCATTAAACTTTCTCTGGAGTTTCTAAATAGGATTATATTTCCATTTTGGTTAGTTTTGTGTTCTGAGATGTCTTGGAAAGATTATATTCATATATATTAATTTATTAATGTGATACTTACTCTGCTACAAATAGTCCAAATAATGGGCATATGGATGTTTGTATTTGTATAAACCATGCAAGTTTTGGTCTTCCCTGGTGATACAGATGGTAAAGAATCTGTATGCAATGCAGGAGGCCTGGGTTTGATCCCTGGGTTGGGAAGATCCCCTGGAGAAGGGAATGACTCCCCATTCGAGTATTCTTGACCTCACTTTCACTTCACATACAAGTTTTGGTAAAGAATATAATTAAAATATTTTACCAGGCAGCAATTGAGTCAAGGCAGCAATAATCCAGTGCATCTGTAAGATATAGTCCTTGCTTGGTTCATAGTCAATATTTTCCTTTCACTCTTCCTTTGATAGTGAATAATATCACCATCACCTGAGTAGTTGTGACTGGACTGGAGAATCCGTCCTTGATTCTTCTTAAGGCCTTATATTCAACTTTTACTTCATTAGCGGCAAGATATTCGTAAAATCCAGTAGCCTCTCACTAAGAACCTCTTCCAGTTTTTCCCTGAACTGCATATAAGCAGGCTCGCTGATCTCTTTGTTTCTACTCTTGTCTCAATATTCATCTCTTAGCAGCAGAATAATGTCTCCAAACTGAAATCATGTCATTTCTTTCCAATGGAGTCCACAACTATTGGATTTAAAACTCCATGCCTTGCCCTGACTTTCAAGGTCCTGTGGGTTTGGTCCCTGTCTACCTATATGACTTCATCTCTTTCTATTCTCCCTTTTATTCACTGAGTTTCATCCACTGAAATTGTATTTCTAACCCTTGGGCACCCCCTTCTTGTACTTCCTCACTTGATGTTCCTATGCTGAGAGAACACTTCTCTCTGATGTTATTGTAGATGTTTCTTTCTTCTCCTTTAGGATTTTGTTTAAAATCATCTCTTTGAAGAGCCCTAGCCTGACATACTTTGGCCAAAGTAGACACCTTCTCTGAAAATGTTCTTCCTTTACTGGGTTCATTTTGCTAGAGTAATTTTGGCTGTATCAAGCATTGAGCATCAAAAAGTTCAAGGTATAACTGAAGGGGATGTATTTGATTATATTTCTTACCACAACTCTGTTGAATTTGCAGAGGGTTGCAGAAATGCAGACTACAATCCTGTGCTTCTTCTAGATGGTATTTTGGTAATGTGTGATTAAGATGGCTCATCCAAGATGAAAAGCCCATATTAATGCAATGTTAACAGTTCTCACACTTTTATTCAATGAGATTCAATTCTCACACTTGGAACTAACAGTGATGTTCTCCCACGAAACAGCACTCTGAGCCAAGGCCTGAAAATATGAGACCAAAAGTCACAATGCCAGCCTACTGACTTGATTATTTGTTCACTTTTTGCTACTTTGTTTACCAATACCTTCTTATCTTTCTAAAACAACTCTCTACTTTGTCACTTGCATATTTTAGAGTTTTTCTGAGCAATAACCATGAGGGAGAAAATGGCTTAAATATGATATTAACCATGAGGGGAAAGGATAAAGGAACAAAGGGTTTTATAAGCTCATATAGGAAAATAATGAGGCACTTAATAACTAGTAACAATGGAATTCTTCAGCTCTGAGCCAAAAGAGAGAATATAAGATTAAATATAAGGAGGGGATAACATTTAATAAGTAGCTAAAGGCTTTATACTTGTCTTATTCTCCCTAGGCTTCTATAACAAAACTACCTTCCACTGAGTGACCTAACAGAAAGATTTATTTCATATAATTCTGAAGACTGGGAGTTTGAGATAAGTCTACCAGCATGGAAGGGATCTGTTGAGAGCCTTCTTCCTTATTTACAGATGGGTATCTTCTTGATATATCACCACAGAGCAGAAATAGACAAAGACAACTCTTTTATCTATCTTTTTATAAGGACAGTAATTCCATCATGAGGGCTCGACTTTCATGACATAATTACCCGCCAAAGGCCCCCATCTCCAAATACAGTTGTCCCTCCATATCTGCAGGTTATGATTCTCAGGTTCAACCAACTAAAAACAAAGAAACAAAAATTTTTTTAATTCTTTCAGAAAATTCCTAAAAAGAAAATTTAAATTTGCCTCATGCTGCCACATATTTACATATTATAGTTACATAGCATTTACACTGGTGGCTCACTTGGTAAAGAATCCACCTGCAATATAGGAGACCTAGGTTCAATCCCTGGGTAGGGAAGATCCCCTGGAGAAGGAAATGGCAACCCGCTCTAGTATTCTTGCCCGGAAAATCCCATGGACAGAGGAGCCTTGTGGGCTACAGTCCATGGGGTCGCAAAAAGTCAGACACACCTGAGCCTCTGAGCATATCTACTTTGTGTTAAGTATTATAAGTAAACTAGAGATGATTTAAAATGTATGAAAGAATGTCTGTGGGTTATATACAAATACTATGCCCTTTTATATAAGAAACTTGAGCATCCATGGAGTTTATTATTTCAAAGGGGTCTTGCAACCAGTCCCCCACAGATACCCAGGGATGATTATACTATCACATTTGAGATTGGGTTTTATCATATGAATTTGCGGAGAAGAAGAGGAACATAAATATTCATTCATAGCAATACTTGTTACTTTTAAGTAATTTAAATAATTTACAGAAACTAACTCAACATAGTAAAGCAACTGGACAAGAAATCCAAAATTCCATCCACTGAGAGATATTTAAAGAAAAAAAACAAACAAAATCTCGGTGTTTTTATCTTCTTATTAGTGAAATGGGAGTAATAATATTTTTTATCTGATTGCCTTTTCTGATTTCTCACAGAAATCAATAGGACAGTGAGAAGTGGGACTCTTTAACATTTCTTCATGGACAATATAATGAGTCGTGTTGATTATAAACCTTGTCATGAATTAACATCTCTAATTAATACAGAATGTCTTATTAACTAAAAGCTATGATTTGGAAATTAAAATGAACACTTCCCACTGAGCTTTAATATCATCATAATCAATTCTGGAATCTTTAGTTTTAAATTTCAATGTTTTACATTCCAGCTGCTAAAAATAAATTAGAAAAAGAAATAGAATCAAAAGGAAGATAAATCAAACTAGATACATATGTTATTACTTGATTAAAGATTATCTAAAATATAAATGCCATTTCAGACAGAAACAAGTTCTTTACTAAATGATGGTGTTTTATCATAGCTTATCTGAAATTGTAGAGTAAACTTTCTATAAAAACACAATGAGAAACACTGTGTCTGACTTATGGTCACTACCAAGGCCTTCTGTCTGCTCCTTCTTTCTCCTAAGAATTCCTCCTGACAATACTTTTGAGTCAGTGAAACACATTGTGTGTGTGTGTAAATCAAATGAAGTAATATATATATATATAAAGTGCATAGTATAATATGGTGCTCATCATAAGCACTTATAAACAGTAAATGCTCTCACCATTATTCTGATTCTAAATTCTGTTAACATTCTATCATGTGATCTTCTTATTTCCCCAAGGGTATCACTGCTGAGAAATTTTACCTAGAGATTCCTACCTCTGTAAAGTCTCCAAATCAAACATTAAAAATACAGCATTTATTCTTACAGCACAAAGATTTCACCTGCTTTGTTTCTTTCAGGTAAATTTTACTGCTTTGACACTAAGTCACATTTATAGTCAATTTTAAGAGAGTGAGAAATAGTTTTCTTATTTTCCTATAGACACGAACTTGAGAGAAAGACAGTTGTGGCGACACTGAAGAAAAAAGCCAATCTCCAGATCACGTTTTGAGCGCCCTCTAGCGGTCACTTAGTCAGTAACATTCAAGGAACCTGAAATTGGCAGCCCAGAAATAATCACCACAGAGATTTTCAGATGCTCCCTCCCTGTTTTCCAATTAAGAAATTGATCCTCAGAGAGGAAGAGTAAATTGTCTTCTGCTACAATGCCTTGAAAAATTCAAATTAGAGTTAAACTTACTAATAATATTTTCAACTATAAATTCTTATTAAAATTTCAACTATTACTTTTATTTTTTATTTTTATTTTTGTTTCATTTATTTTTATTAGTTGGAGAATAATTACTTCACAACATTGCAGTGGGTTTTGTCATACATTGACATGAATCGGCCATGCAGTCACATGTATTCCCCATCCCGATCCCCCCTCCCACCTCCCTCTCCACCCGATTCCTCTGGGTCTTCCCAGTGCACCAGGCCTGAGCACTTGTCTCATGCATCCTGAAGTGAAACAGATCACCAGCCCAGGTGGGATGCAACTATTACTTTTAAATGAATGCCATTATGAATAAACCATAAAAACTGATATAATGAATATCATTTGTAGAAACTGCAAAACTGATATAAAGCATTTTTTTTAGTAAATGTGACTTCCCTTTCCTTTGCCATTCTTCCATTACTGCTTTCCTTTCTCCCTCCCTTTCTGCCTTCCTTCTACGCATCCTTATTAAGCTTTTCTCATTGCTTTCTTTAGTACTTTTAGAAACTTTTTTCTAGATGATATTTTAACACTTAAAAGGGTCTGACGTTTATTAACAGCTTAACAAACTTTTCATAATTAAACTAGATGAATGGTGATTGAGTGAATGTTTGAGTCCAATCACAACTGAGTGTCATCCACATAGAGCTTCTTAATTTACAATCTTCTCATTCATGTTGAATTTCATATTGTAACAGCTTTTTAAATAGATATTTTTTTGATAACTGATAAAATTTATAAGCTATCATATCATATGTTTTGCTCTCTGAATACATTTTATAAATAAAATTTATAAATAGGTCTTTTTTTCTTCATTGTTTTGGAATTTTATTAAAATGTAGCTTACTTACCTCTTAACTCATATTCTCAGGAAAAGTTTTCTGTGTTCAATGTGTATTTTAGACACAATTTAGAAAATAAAGTAAATATTCTCATCTTCAGGGAATTTATTTTTCAAAAATGTTAAAAATATAAATATAATAACCATAAGACAATAAATTTTTAATTTTCATCATTAGGTTAATATTTTACATGAACATTATTCTCTGTCTGACATTGTCCTTTGCTGAGGATATCTTGGCAAACAGGAAAAAAATAGGAAAGTTTACTGTATTTGATATGTATGATATTAAAATAATCATATCAGAAATTACAACTTACATTACCTTTTTGTAATGCGTTCTTTTCTATAAATGTTCTCTTCAGGAACAACTTTAGACAGATTTTTGAAGAGTAAATAATAACGAGAATATTAAGTGAAATAAAATCTCTAACATCACTTAGCACAGTGCTTAATTTATGGAGTGTGAAATATTCATTAGCTATTGTTATTGTAAAATAATTTAGAGCTTATATATAATTTAAACAAAGGAAGAGAAAACTAGAAGGATATGTATGAGCTGTATAAAAATCATTTCCACATACATATTTAACATCATATTTTCTGTTTTATTTCCTCTTGCTGATAGTCTCAGATTTGAAATTATAAAAACTTAAAGAGAGTCAGCCTCAGTGGTGAGCCTTGTTTTAGGAATTCCTTACCTAATTTCATTTGACAGAATTAACTCTGCTCCTATCCAGGGCTAACCAGGGACTATCTTTCTCTTTCTAGGCATATATCAACTGGTGAGTTTCCCTGGAAGAAGGGTATGAGAGTTATGGGAGGGTTAGCTCGACAGTTAGCTATCAAGTGTAGCTTGGTAAAAGTACATACAGTTTACAAGTATTCATGTATAGTTCAGTTTTATAAATGCATTGAAACTTCAACTCCAAATTAAATGACTCTTTTTAATATTGTTCATAGCACTTTACTGAATAATATTTTTGAAGCAATAGCAAGTGTGGATCCAGTTGGCCCCCATTTACTTCTGAACTCAAGGAGAATATGCTATAAATGACAGAAAAGCACCTATAATTTGCAACATATTACAATATCATCTCTCTCTCTCTCTCTCTGAATTGAAAAATGTGGTAGTTTCCAGCAAACCTTTGTTTTTTAATCTAGAAACATTTTTGTTGTTGTTTTAGTCGCTAAGTTGTGTCTGACTCTTTGGTGACCCCATGGACTGCAGGCCTCCAGGCTCCTCTTTTCATGGGGATTTCCCAGGCAAGAATACTGGAGTCAGTTGCCATTTTCTCCTCAAAGGGATCTTCCCGACCCAGGGACCAAACCCGTGTTTCTTGCATCTCCTGCACTGGCAGGCAGATTCTTCACCATTGAGTCACCAGGAAAGCCCATAAACATTTTTAGCACACATCTAATCAATTTGAATTTCCTACTAGTGCCACTTTGCTAACATTCTTTAAAACAATGAACTTTATTTCGTTCCCATGGTTTATTTTCTACGTATGCAGTGGTCTCTGCCTTAGAATGGAATTGTAAACTTTCATTCCTAATAATGAATGCATACAGGTTCAATCCCTAGGTCAGGAAGATGCCCTGGAGAAGGAAGACAAAGAATACTCCAGTATTCTTGCCTGGAGAATCCCATGGACAGAAGAGCCTGACGGGCTACAGTCCATGTTGCAAAGAGTTGGACACGACTGAGCAACTAACACTTTCACAGCGCCACAGAAGGTTATTGCCAGTCCAGAGAACTACATACACTAAGAAAACACTGGGCCGACTTACTAACCTCTGTAAGCATTTAGAATTGTTGACAGTATTTAATCTGTACAATTGCTTAATCATTTCCTAAACTATATATTTGATGCTACTTGTTATTCAGTCACCCAGTCGTGTCCTATTCTTTGTGACCCAATGAACTGCAGCACGCTAGGCCTCCCTGTTCTTTACTATATGCTGGAGTTTGCTCAGACCCATGTCCATTGAGTCAGTGATGCCATCCAACCATCTCATCCCCTGTCACCCCCTTCTCCTCTTGCCCTTGACCTTTCCCAGCATCAAGGTCTTTTCCAATGAGTCAGCTCTTCACATCAGGTGGCCAGAGTACTGGAGCTTCAGCTTCAGCATCAGTCCTTCCAATGAGTATTCAGGACTTATTTCTCTTAAGATTGGCTTGTTTGATCCCCTTGCTGTCCAGGGGACTTTCAGGAGTCTTCTCCAGCACCACAGTCTGAAGGCATCAGTTCTTTGGCACTCTGCCTTCTTTACTTGGGCTTAGTCTCTCAGTCGTGTCTGACTTTGCAACTCCATGGACTGAAGTCTGCCAGGCTCCTCTGTCCATGGGGATTCTCCAGGCAACAATACTGGAGTGGGTAGCCTTTCCCTTCTCCAGGGCTTCTCTGCTTAGATCCGCCTAAAATTCAGGTTTGTTTGTTTGTTTTTTTTGCTAATGATGTTGTTATATAGCTGTTACCCAAAGGAATAATGATTATAAAACAAAAGCAAAAACCTGCCTTTATCAAGTAATTGCTTGGAAAAAAGTCTTATTAGAACACAATAGATTTTCTATTATCATCAAATAAATGGTATAGCGTAGATTTTCCTGTGGTCAATAACCTTAGGGTTATAACAGAATTTTAGAGTAGTGGTACTATCATGAAGACTTACTGGTATCTCCTAATCTCCCTGCATGAAGCCCAAAATAATGGGTTTTAGAGCTTTAATAAAATGATAGATTGTATAACAACAGCCAATCCTACCATGGGATTTAAGTGCCATTCTTCTATTACTTGTTTGAATCTTCATAATAATCCCACTAGAAAGGAAACATGGAATGTATGGAAACAAAGGCTTAGTAAGGCAAAGTAATTTCCTCAAGGTTATGCTACTAGTGAGTCATAAAACTGGTGAATCACATAACTCATACTGAGTACCATTAATCCTTTACCACATATATCATTGACTGAATGAAGACTGTGCCAATCAAACTGAATAACTGCCAAACCTCCTCTTGCCTTTTTGTAACATACATGTATGTATAGTTCCTTAAACATATTGAAAATGTCCACTACTTTAAAAAAGTAAATTCAAAAAAAAAAAAAAAGTAAATTCTGTGTCTAACAGGCTGGCTGAGAAATGCAGAATCTCAAATGACATTTTCGTTTTCTTTATAAACAGTTAACCTATGGCAGCAATATAAATTCCATACCATGAAAGACAAAATACACCAGACAATGATGGAGATGCTTTTACTCAGGTTATCGCAGTATGTTTTCTCATTAACAAAAAATGTCTCAAGGAAGAGTTTGAAAACCTGGGGTTTTATAAAACAGGACAATCATGAGTGAGGATTCAGTGTTTGCATTTTTTTTTCCCCATCCATCACAAGTTATCCCTCTCATCTGCTATTCTTAGGTTGAGTTATTATCACTAGCTTCATTTCGGGTAATTGGTACGGCAGGCATACCCCATGTCTACATCAGACCCTTTTTCTGTGTTGACACTGTTGGCACCTGCTGCCATTTAATGTCAAACTCTCTGAGGTTTGACACCCTGGACCACACCCTTTCTTCTGCAGTGGGTTTATGTTCTCAGACTGAAAAGACTCTCCAAGTAGAAGGTAGAAGTAGCCATATTTTGCTTCAGTTCAGTCACTCAGTCATGTCCAACTCTTTGTGACCCGGTGGACTGCAGCACATCAGGCTTCCCTGTCCATCACCAACTGCCAGAGCTTGTTCAATTATTGTGCTTGGTTCTATGAAAAAAATCCCTTTTTTCCCCCTGTTGTTTTCCATAGTGTAAGAATGACCTGAAAATTGAGTATATACAGATAACAGATATTAAGCAAATAACTTCTATTTCATTCATGATTATTTGAAATCTTAGTTTGACCTAATCTCTAAGGCAAATACATGTGCATGAAGCCTATGCATACACACACACACACACATGTATGTATGCTGTGCTGTGCTTAGTCATTCAGTCACGCTCGACTGTGGGACCCCGTGGACTGCAACCCACTAGGTTCCTCTGTCCATGGAGATTCCCCAGGCAAGAATACTGGAGTGTGTTGCTATGTCCTCCTCCAGGGGATCTTCTTAACCCAGGGATGGAACACAGTTCTTCCACATTGCAGGTGGATTCTTTACTGACTGAGCCACCAGGGAAGCCAAAGATTACTGAAGTAGGAAACCTATCCCTTCTCCAGGGGATCTTCCTGACCCAGGATTCCAACCAGAGTCTCCTGTATTGCAGGCAGCTTCTTTACCAGCTGAGCTACCAGCTACCAGCTGAGCTACCCATATGGGCTTCCCTGGTGGCTCAGTGGTGAAGAATCCAGCTTCCAATGCACTGGACATGGGTTCATATAAACTTGTGACAGTCTTAAGCTTCTAACTCTCAGGGATCAGAACACACACGAACACTGAAATACATGTATAGCATAGCTACATGGTGGATGAAGAGCTAGAGCCCCAAAATAAATTATAACATTTAAAATACAGTTTTAAAAATGCCACCCATTTCTATACAGTGCAATTTTTTTTAAATATGGGTAATTTATATCACTCTGATTTACTTTATTTGCTAATTCAACTGCTGATGCCTCTTTAAACAGTTCTGTTCAGCATGTCAATACAACAGATCAAGGACTTCCTATTTCTAAATCCAAAGAAATACCTACATCACCTAAGTCTCTTCTCTAGGAACAGAGTACAGAGATTCTTTAAAGTGCCTTCTTAGGCATTAATATGCAAAGTTAAATGTGTATTTTTTTAGTAAAATGAAATGTACTTTTAACATCTGCAACATGAAGTTAAATTTTTAAAAATGCTAAACACAGTGAGACTCCAAGAGCAATGCTCCTTGGCAAGTTTGAAATAATCCTCATTTTAACATTTGAAATGTATTTTAAAATTTCAGCAAAGTCAGGTGTTAGCTGTACACTCTGAAACTAATTTATCTTCTTTACAGCTATTAAAACTTCCACTCAACTTCTGCTTCTGAAAATAATACATGACAAAATTTCTTTCTTATGTAATTGCGAATGGTAAATTCATTCAGCATCCAGGTGTGAGAAAGCCTGGCCCTAAAGTGACAGATATTAGAAGATCAAGGAGTTTGCACCGGAAGTCTCTGTCACTGCCCCCAGGGGTCCTGCTCACCACCAGATGGAAGAAGCAGCCGCTGGTGCACAGGGCCCAGAGAATTGCTGCTCTTCCTCTCCATGCAGATTTTTTTTTTCTTTTTTTACTGATCCCATTCTTATTGAGAATATCAGATGCTGGCAGCATGATCCTAGGAAGAATTACATTGGTGGTTTGTAATGTATTAAGGAAAGACAGCATAGAAACAGTAAGTGGAAAAAAAGAAAGCAAAAAACAGAGATAGAAAAAAGGAGATAAAAAGAGAAGATGAAAAATAGTTGGAGAAAGAAGCATAGACAAGGAAGGAATATTTTGCAAAGTCTATCATACTTCTATACCATCTTCTCATGTGAATTACAGCTGTCTATATTTTCCAATATTTTATACCAATCTAATTTTCAGAATTTTACTGATAGAAGCAAATACACAGAAATACCAATTTTAGCTAAGTATCTAGTTCCCTTTCAAGGTTGTATAACAATTAAATTCTCTCTCTTGCTCTCTCTCACTGCCATCTCTACCTATATTTATGAATATTACAAATAGCAAGTTATTGATTTTTTTTTTTAAAGACCAGCCTTCTGCTTCCTGTGTGAAGACACAGTTGCTACACTGAATCCCCTTTGCTAAGAGTGAATCTCCGGCAGTTGCTCCGGAACTGCTGACAAAACATACTATTATCACTTCCATTTATCTTCCTCCTCTTTCTCCCTATGGGAGAAAAACATCTGTGTGCCTTAGAGAGAGTTAAATAAGTTAGGATCTCTTGCCTTTTAGCCTAAGAAATGTTCACTCTTTTCCTACCCTGCTCATCATGTAGGACTGGAGATTTTGTGAGCAACCCTACATCAAATGCCATACCCGTTCACTGAGTAATTAATTAATTTGCTTAGTTAGTCAATAAACATTTTTTGGGAATCTACTTGATGTTGGCAATGGCTTGGTAATTGGAATTAAAGAACTCAGGGCAAAGACTTTCAGTTTGGGGGAAAGTAATAGCACAGTAGCCTTGAAGTGTGATTTTTATTTTTCTTTAAGAGCCTTCAAAAATAGAAATACAAATAGCACTCATGAATGCTTTCTAAAATAATTCTAACTATGTATGCGGTGTGTACTTTTAAAACTAGCTCATGAAATAAATATATATGTCTTCTGACTGTGTGTTATCATTTGGAAATGAGAACTTTGAACATTGAAATATTATTTCTAAATTTTAAACAATGGTCTCAAACTATAAAGCCAGGCAAAAGTGAGAAAATAGTGAGTGTGTGCAGGGGAAGCATCTCAATAAGAGATTTTTAAAAATCTAAAACAGGAAACTTTTTGTGTTTCTGATCTCTAAAGAGTAAGCACCACTCTTTGATAAGAATAAATGTTTTACCTGCAATATTTCCAAGTTATTTCACCTTTCTAAACCACTGAAAAATGTGGGTAGTTAATACTACAAGGATTTGGGACTTCCCTGGTGGCCCAGTGGTTAAAAGTCGGAGCTTCCAATGCAGGGGGTGTGTGTTCAACCCCTGGTCAGGGAACTAAATCCCATATGCCATGGTAAGCCAAGAATTTTTTTTTTTTAAATAGCATGCTATAAGAATTAAAGCCAATAATCCTTTAAAAAGTGGATCAGTATTGTCTTTCTTTATAGAGTGATAACTTAGGGTAAAGGAAAAAAAGGTGGGTTTTACAGTCAGATGGAGAAACCACTTAGGAATTGTGTCAACTTAGGAGCAAAGTTTCCAATAGCTCTGAGTCTCAATTTCTTCATCATTGAAGCATCTAGTGGAGCAGGTGGTATAGTAGATGTGCGGTAGATCATTATTATAGCAGAGGAAATCTTTGTTTATGGAAATGTCACCTTGCATCAAATTGAAGAATCTGTTTTTAGTTACCTGAAATTATGAATGTGACTTCTCATTTAAAAATTCCCCTTTCTACTTTTGTCTAACTTTCCAGTATTATTATATTTATTCTTATAGACCTGTGGAACTTTTTATGCGGTCTTTTTCACTTCCTTACTTGCTAGCTTTCAATAATTCTATAACTTCACTTCCTGCCTCTAGTGTTGGAAAATATTATTGCTCAGTAAACCATGAGTTAATTGAAATCAGGACTTATTTCTATTGTTACTTTTACAGTTCAGTTATCCAATATCAGTCCTTGTTAAACACTTCATAAATGCTAAATGATTTAATAAAGAATGAATGATATAATAGTCCACTCTTTAATAGATGGGAAATACATAGCATCATTCAGAAGTCACATAAGAACAGAAAACCTTATCAAAGTGTTACACAGAGAAAAAGAAATCTTTCTCAAACGGTAGAATTACAGGGATTATTGAAAGAAATATTTTGGAGGGAAAGCATACAAAGCACATCGTCTATCATGCCAAATAAATCACAGCATTATTTTTTTATTGAAATAAAGTTGGCATACAACATCATATTGGTTTTGGGTACACTATATAATGACTTGATATTTGCATATATCATTAAATGATCAACAAAGTAAGTCTAATAACCATCTGTCCCCTTTATCATTTTATACCAATTGTTCTCTGCGCACATTGTCCTCTTGATTTATGACCAAGTAAATTCTTAGTCATTGTTATTTAAAGCAGTCTCTCCTTTCCCATAAATCCTATCTATTTTGTGTGCCAGAAAAACCATTTATTTTCTGTCCTCCCAAACATTTTGTGCCCTATAAGTCATTATCATATGGTGGTTTAATTGTCTATGTTTTTCAGTCTTATTTGTTTGACTTACAGCTCCAGTACATTCGCTGTTATCTTTATGCATTTTTCTTCTCGATGATACAGTGCAGTCGTGCATACACTCCAGGACCAATAAGTGTATTTGTATGAGATAATTAATGGCTCTGGATATTTCTGAATGAAAATGGTGGATGAAGCACTTGGAGGAGAAATCATCATACAAGGAAAGCATCTCAAGGGGAAAGGAAAAGATCCAAGGACAGCCTTTTAATAAAGTCTACCTTCAAAGTAATTTGCAGGAAAGAGGCATTGATGAAGGAGATATAGAAGATATAGACATTGGACAGTATGAGGGAGACTGCTATTATAAAGAACATGATTGAAAGCTTCCAGAAGAAGAAAAAGTTAAACATTATAAAATGTTGCAAAATAGTAGAATAGAATAATGACCAGAGATAAGTCATTTGGTTTAACAAGGAAACAACTACTAACGATTTCACAGAAAACCTTTTTGAAAACATACAAAGATGAAACCCACATATCTAAGCATGGGAAAATGAAACTGAGGAGAAAAGACATAAAGATATATAGATGCAGATAAGGCAGAAAAATCAGAGTTCAGGTTGATGGACTGGGAAATTATTCATAAACTATTTCAAACAGAATAGTATTTTTTATCTAATTTTTTACATCAGAAGTATACATTTCAAGAAGAAAATAATGCATTTGGTTAGCTATACGTTTGAAAATATGCAGTAAGTAATAAGTCAAAGCATACTTTATAATGTATCACAATTGAAAAAACTCATTATTGGTGAATTGATGACATTAAATATTTATAAATATTGAATTTTTGATCAGAATTTAGCACTGAAATTCTGAGTTCCTTTCTCCTATATCCAGTGTCAACTACCATTTCAACTTGACATGACTATCTTGTAGACGTTGCAAATTTAACACTTCTAAAGATAACACTTGATTTTTTCTCTTTATATATGTTCTTCCTCTACATAATGCCATATCCACTAAGTGGCTCTAACATCTCCCTAAATGGAGTTATTCTTGGTTCCTCGCTTTCCTTAACCTCTCTATTTTAAATCCATCAGCAGGCTGTCTTGAGGTTTCCTTCAAATCATATTCTAAGTCTTTACACATCTTTCTACTGTTATCAGTGTAATCCAAGCCATGGTCAGCTTCTACCTGGAATCCTCCCTTAATTCTGCTCTTACTCCAATAATACTCATTTTACTCACATAAGTCAGAATTAGCACTTCACAATATTTATCAACTCATTATCTTTTGCTTTAAAACCTTCAAAGGCTTTCCCCTAGAAAATGAGAAACCTCCTCACTGACTTCACTGTTCACCTGCAACTCCCTGCATCACTCATTACCTGCTGGTTACTCTAGTCTTTATCCTAAGAAAAGACAAAAGCGTGTTCATTTCTTGGCACTTTTCCACATGCTGTTCTTAACAGAATGTCTTACCCAGTGCCTAGAGCATCCTGTAGAATTTTTGCTCCTAGTAATAATGGGCTAGGTTGTTTCAAAATAACTGTTTTGCCACCAAAATTAAATAAAATGACTGAACAAAATGTAAAATATGGAGTGATGGGACTTATCAGAAAACTTTTAAAGCATCAAAGACTTAAGGAACTAAGGTAATACAGTGCAGGAAACCTTGGCATTTGTTGATATTTGAATTCTGCTTCACCCTTGATGTATTTGCCAGGCTTAAGGCAGTTTGAAAGACTTAGATGTAAAACTAAGAATTGTCCCATTTTTATGCCAATGATGGAAATTAAAGTTTAATGTAAATAAGAGAAACCTACTAAGCACCCTAGGCTTTCAGTTAGAACATGAAGAAGACTACATTTGTCTGAGCAAGATATACACCAGTTCTTGTAAAACTCTTCGCTTTGAATCAGCTCAATCTCTGATTAACTTGTCATTCCTCAACTATCTTCCATATGCAAAAAGTAACTTTTATTTATTGAAGAAGCATGTCATTATATGCAGAACTATAGAACCTTAACTTCTATTTTCCTCTCATTCTGGTTCCAAAAGTTTTCTCTTTACCTCACAATAACCAAGTAAGCACAGTATAAGAATTAATGAAAAACTATGAGAAAAGAATAGCAACTGATCTACTGGATGTCAGACACAAGGGTAACCAGGAAGGAGCTTTAAAAGAATTCAATAAATTAAATCATAGGAAAAAGAATATTAATAGAAAACAGGAAACTATTAAAAAAGAATTATATTGAAATTCTAGACTGAAAAATTTAATAACAGCTTAACAATTCAGTATATGGTTTTAACAAGAAATTAGAAACATAAAAAAAAGAATTAGTTACATGGAAAAAACAAATAAAGGATATCTATGGAAACAAGAAAAAAAAGAAAGAAAATGTAGACTAGAGTATAAAATAAGACATGTACTTGGAGTCCCAGTAGATAGGAGTAAGAGAAAGAGGGAGAAGGAATATTTGAAGAACTAGTAACTGAATAGCTCCCATAAATATATCAAAGAGTAGAATAATGAAGTAGTACAAAGCTTCAGCAAGAAGACTGCAAATTTGACACCAGTGAGAGTGAGGGAAACCACAAAAACAAAACACAGAAACTTGAAAACAGTCACAATGACATCTGACTTTTAAACAGAAACAGTAAAACAAAGAAGACAAGCTATGATACCTTAGAGCAGTTAAAGAAAATAACCACCAATCTAGAATTCTGTAAAATGTGAATACATCCTTCATCATTAAAAGTAAATGATGATATTCTGGCATACATTTGTTGAGATCATGAGTAGAACCACTTTTAAGAAAATGTTCAGGTAGTAGGAAAACCACTGAACAGGGAAACCTAGAAAAACAAGAAAATTTAAGGATAAAGGACAGAGCAAATACAAGGATTAAAAAAATCAATATGTTTTAAGTTTCCAAATTTAGGATTAAAAATTGGGGGGAAAGTAATTAGGAAGGGATAAGTTCTGAATATTTCTTAACTTGTTTTTAATATAATTTAATTATAAATCTAAAAACCTTAACCTTTAATAATTACTACTGTTTAATAATTGATTTGCAACAACAGCAACAAAATGTTACAGGAAAACACGCCTTTTTAAAAAAGAAAATGAAGTAAAAATGCTCTAAGATCCTTTTATCTTATGGGAAGTTGCAAATATATTAATATATACTAGGTTTTAATAAATTTAATAAATACTAGACTTTAATAAGTCTTGAATTCATGGTATAAAATATAAACGTTAGTTAAATAATGTATAACTAACAAGCTAAAAAACAACAAAATGATAAAAGAGCATTTAATGAATACGAAAGAATGATAGAAAGGAGAGCAAAAGTAAAGGAATAAATAGGACAGAAAGAGTAATATGGCAAACTTAAAACCAAATACATTAGTAAATGTGTCAAATATAATAGATTAAAATTCAATAAAAAGAAAAAAGTTCACATTAAAAATAAAAATCCAAATATATGCTACTTCCAATAGATTCCCTTAAATATAAAGGTTTTGAAACATGAAAACAGAAACACTAGCCATAGGGGTAGTGATCCTTTAGGTAGGAGAATTTAGTCGAGAACTGATAGCAGAGGTTAAAAAAAAATACTTTGTAATAACAAAAGACTCAATTCAATGAAAAGATTTACCAATGCATAGTTTTTAATGCAGCTAATGATCAATTGCACTCACCTCACACGCTAGTAAAGTAATGCTCAAAATTCTCCAAGCCATGCTTCAGCAATACGTGAACAATGAACTTCCAGATGTTCAAGCTGGTTTTAGAAAAGGCAGAGGAACCAGAGATCAAATTGCCAATATCCGCTGGATCATCAAAAAAGCAAGAGAGTTCCAGAGGAACATCTATTTCTGCTTTATTGACTACACCAAAGCCTTTGACTGTGTGGATCACAATAAACTGTGGAAAATTCTGAAAGAGATGGGAATACCAAACCACCTGACCTGCCTCTTAAGAAACCTGTATGCAGTTCAGGAAGCAACAGTTAGAACTGGACATGGAACAACAGACTGGTTCCAAATAGGAAAAGGAGTACGTCAAGGCTGTATATTGTCACCCTGCTTATTTAACTTATATGCAGAGTACATCATGAGAAACGCTGGGCTGGATGAAGCACAAGCTGGAATCAAGATTGCCAGGAGAAATATCAATAACCTCAGATATGCTGACATACCACCCTTATGGCAGATAGTGAAGAGGAACTAACAAGCCTCTTGATGAAAGTGAAAGAGGAAAGTGAAAAAGTTGGCTTAAAGCTCAGTATTCAGAAAACTAAGATCATGGCATCTGGTCCCATCACCTCATGGGAAATAGATGGGGAGACAGTGGAAACAGTGTCAGATCTTATTTTTGAGGCTCCAAAATCACTAAAGATGGTGATTGCAGCCATGAAATTAAAAGACGCTTACTCCTTGGAAGGAAAGTTATGACCAACCTAGATAGCATATTAAAAAGCAGAGACATTACTTTGCCAACAAAGGTCTATCTGGTCAAGGCTATGGTTTTTACAGTGGTCATGTATGGATGTGAGAGTTGGACTGTGAAGAAAGCTGAGTGCTGAAAAACTGATGCTTTTGAACTGTGGTGTTGGAGAAGACTCTTGAGAGTCCCTTGGACTGCAAGGAGATCCAACCAGTCCATCCTAAAGGAGATCAGTCCTGGGTGTTCATTGGAAGGACTGATGCTGAAGCTGAAACTCCAGTACTTTGGCCACCTCATGAGAAGAGTTGACTCATTGGAAAAGACCCTGATGCTGGGAGGGATTGGGGGCAGGAGGAGAAGGGGACGACCGAGGATGAGATGGTTGGATGGCATCACCGACTCAGTGGGCATGGATTTGGGTAGACTCCGGGAGTTGGTGATGGACAGGGAGGCCTGGTGTGCTGCAATTCATGGGGTTGCAAAGAGTCAGACAGGACTGGGCAGTTCAGATCTGAACTGAACTGAACTGAATGATTAGAATCACATATGGAGGGGAAATAGAGCTTACAGAAGAAAGAAACCAATGTACAGTCATCCTAGGATGATTTGATTTTTTGCACTGTGATTTCAGGGTGATATAAGAAAAAAGTTTTGATACACACGTCATTTAATGTTGGGATGATTCAGTATGGCTGTACATGGTGTAAGTTTGAAAAGGTAGGCAGTCTCTGAATAAGAGACTGGAAACAACACACCATAATGAGGAGTTTATACTTTTTCCCATTGGCAGTGCAGCTCTAGGAAGGACTTTTGGGGTGGGGGTGTAGGAATGACATGATCATATTTGTATTAAAGATTCCTGTTGCAATAGTGTGGAAGAAGTATTGAAATGAGGTAATTTTAGCGAGGGAGAAATGATTCATATAGCTACTGTGATATTCTTAAGTAAACCTGTTTTAAGAGCAGGAAAATATTTTAGTGCTGTCTGGTAAACAATTCACAAGACCTAATTATTGATGGGATAGCTGGCTTGAGAGTGAAATGAGAGTCTGAGTTGTCTTCTTTTGGGTAGTTATGTGGAGAGTAGTGTCACTTACTAATGAATACAGAGGGAAAAACAGGATTGGAGGAGGTGATTATAATGAGTTTATGTAAGGATATACATCAAATCTAGACTTCCTGAGATTCATGACAGAAGTCTAGACTGGAAGTGTAATTTGAGCATTACATTTAGAGTTACATACTAACTAATCTTTTAGCCAATCTCAACAAGTTATAATTGGGAAACAAAGATAAGACTCTTGGGTTATGAAATTAGAAAAGGAAGGGACAGCAGAGTTCCAGAGCTCCCTTGACTAGTTTATAATCATAGGTAGGCTTAAGTCACTCAGTCATGTCTGACTCTGTGTGACCCCGTGGACTATCATGAAATTCTCCAGGCCAGAATACTGGTTGGGTAACCATTCCCTTCTCCAGGGGATCATTTTTAATCATGGTTATAGCCAGTCCTACTGATGTACAGTCTCAGGTGTGTTACTCAAAAAAGTCATTAATAAAACATCGTCAGCTTAAGACAATATAATGTATTTTTAGAAAATTCAAGGAGCACCTTGCTGTTGTTTAACAGCTAAAAACCACAGCCATTATGCCAACAAAAAATATACACACACAAAATTGGGCAAATTAACATTTTAACACATTTCAGAAACATCCTATGAAGAATAGTGTTTATTAATGGTTCTCTTTTAATAAGAAGATGAATTACATATATATATTTTTTTCTATAACTTTTAACATTAAGTTTAGTTTTCTTTAAGCTACCATGATCTACACATTATTCACCTGAGTTGAAAACATTTTAACCCAGATAATTTTATTTACTTGTCTGAATCCTTGTATCATTTGTAATTTCAAGGCAATTTAGAATATTAATAAATGGAGCTGGGGATGTTTGGTAGCTGAATATGTAGTACATACATAGTAAAAAGTGATCACTCAGAGTTTAGTGATTAGCTAGATTTTGCTGTATTTTGTTGTCATTGTAGTTGAAATGGTAGGAAAAAGGCTATACACATTTTTTTTTAGGACAGTCATATTTGGAAGGTTGAATAAAAGAAAATCATAATACAATTTGGGTTGTACAAGAAAGGACAAATCCTACAAGTTAAGTCACTCTGTTATTAAAATGTTTTTAATTGTTCTCCATTCTTTGATCTTCATTTATACCCGAATATGTATACTTCCACATGATGAGTAATAATATGTGGATAGCTGCCTTGCTGATTTCTAATTTTTCTGTAAAACAGTGGAATAAGGAAGGAAAAGTGAAAAGCATAAGTTTTTTAAAAAGTTCTACAGTCTTTGACTATTTTCCATATGCATTTCACTAAAGAAAAGCTTAATAAGATCAAGTAAGCTTAAGCGTCTGCTAGATTGTACCAGACAATTCCACATTTCCCCATTTATTGCTAGGAGCTTTCATAATTCATTAAATGTATCATTTTTATATTTTTAGCAATGTGTGTGTGTGTTAATTGCTCAGTCATGCCTGACTCTTGCAACCCCATGAACTGTAGCCCGCCAGGCTCCTCTGTCCATAGGGATTCTCCAGGCAAGAATATCAGTCCTTAAAAAATAACTGCAGTTTAAAGAGATACCTCCTACTTACAAATCATTTGATTAAATAAATATAGGGTATTCCTTTAAAATGTTATTTCTCCAGTTTCCTTTTTTATAGAGTTATTCCCAATGATTTCTAACACCTGAGATCTTTAAGTTGCAACATTGTGCTGCTCTGCTCCCTCCTGTCTTACGACCCCATGGACTGTAGCCCCCCACTCTCCTCTGTCCATGGAATTTTCCAGGCAAGAATACTAAGTGGGTTGCCATTTCCTCCTCCAGGCAGTCTTCTCGACCCAGGGATCAAACCCATGTCTCTTACGTCTCCTGCATAGGTGAGTGGATTCTTTACCACTGCACCACCTGGGAAACCTGAGTTGAAACACTAATGTATTTCTAATGGTTTTAAAGTATTTCTAATGGTTGTATGACATTACTACTGAGCACTTAATTTTTTTTTCATAAAGTATGGACACTGTATCATGACAGAATAATGAAGTATCTGCCATATTAACTTTATGCGTATAATAGCCGAAAGAGAAAAAGAAATGTGAGTTTAGAGGATTTAGATTGTGCAGAGAATGACTTTGTCTCCATGATGACCTGGAAAACAAGTTTGAGTTGAGATGTCTCCTCTTTCTTCAGTGTTAATAAATAAAATTTCTATGTTAAGAAATCAGCTATTATTTTTCTTTTACTAGTTATATGTAAGCTCTCTTCCTTATTGAGGCTGTCTTGCAACAGTTTAGACAAAATAAATTAAGCCTTTCCAGTTTGAAGTCATTGAACATTTTAGTGCAAAAGGAAGTGAGATGGGCCTTCTTGAATTAACCTCAGTAATATCTGCTGGAACACTTTTCTAATGCTGGCTAAAGTGCATTCCTGTATATTTCCACTTAAGCCATCTGCCAATCTCAATGCTTATTCCTGAGGGAGGAAAACTTCCAGAGCTACTTTTCATTTAATTTGCAAGGACATCCTGTTTAGGTACTTATCAAAAGAACAGAAGAATTGATGCCAAATACCACAAGCCCTAGTTTAGAAAACTTAATGGGTTGGACTGAAGTCATAACCTACATTTAAAAGGAACTGTAGCTTACTTCCTTTATATTTAGTAAATACTCAAAAAGTATGGCCGTGCAGCCTAAATGCTTTTAAAAATACAGTACTTTGCTCTATATACATTAAGGGATTTCTGGGGGGAAAAGTTGTTAACCTTTCCCAGGATGGTGACTGAATATTTTAGTGCACTAAAACCATGACCCTTTGTGTTTCAAGATCATAAAATGGTATTAAAACACCTATTTCTTTTGGGAAAGAACTGATCTAACCTGAAGAATTTTTTTTATCAGATGATCAATAACAAATGAGAAATCTATAAAAAGGTAACTTTTTCTCAGTATTCCACAAACATTCTTTTGCATAGTAAATATTTAGATTCTGTTTTATTTAATCTCTTAATTTAACTCAAAATTTACCCTGTTTAACTTGCTATTGTATAACCCTCTTGCTATTACTGTTGTAAAACACTATGTAAGAAAAATGTAGATATTTTTATTTTTAAAAGCTCCTTATTTGAGTGATAAAGAGAAGATCCAGTAAAATGTCTCTGCTTTTTATTACATTGGGACAATAGAGTATAACTGATTATATAATTCTTTCAACAGCTTTATAACACATCATCCTTTCTACTCTTGGCTATGCATAAGTATTTGTGCTGAATAAGTTCATAGAAATCAAAGTTAAATAACATTTTTAAAACACATTTAATCAGATTGGGTAAACTTGATCAATCATTTGCTTGGCACCGTATAAGAAAGACACCCAGTTAATTTTTGTTTAAACTACACTGATTATGTAATTTGAGCATGGAAACACCCACTAAGCCTTTACTGAACACTGCTTCAAGTTGCATTTTACACACAGGTTCAATATGTAGCTGCTTAAGTCTTGTGATTTCAAAGATTTGAGTTCAAGGCAAATGTTCCTACCAAACATTGTGCTACTGTAGCTTATTTATTTGATTCTTAAAGTCTTACACACTTTGGGGGCGTTAAAACTTTCCAAAATACCAATCTTTTAAAAAATTTAAAAATACAAGGATATTACTTCCCTGTTGTAAACCTTAAAAATAAAATAGCCCATTATCTTACCAGCAAAATGTCCTATGCAAGAGCAGCAGGGATTTGCAATTCAGGAGACACAAGCTATGGTGAGTCATAGGCAAGTCCAGAGAGCAAATGAGAGGAACTTTCTTTAGGTAGGTTTTAGGAGAAAATTGAGGAGAGTTATTTTGAGTAAAGTAAGTTTCATTGGGCTTCCCCACCTGACTCCGCGGTAAAGAATCTGCCTGCAATGCTGAAGATGCAGGAGACGTGGGTTTGATCTCTGGGTGGGGAGATCCCTTGGAGGAGGGCATGACAACCCATTCCAGTATTCTTGCCTGGAGAATCCCATGGACGGAGGCAGCTGAGCATGCACGCAAGGAGTTCACTGAAGAGGAAGCGAGTTCGCAGCTCGAGGTTAGTGCTTCCTTGCCTAGACAGTAAGGCTCTTAAAAGCAGATGAAGCTGCCATGTGAAACGTGTCCTCTCTCATACCAGAAGAAACGTAACACTCTTATCATGGTGGGCAAAAAGCTGAGACTGAGGGAACTTTGTACAAGTAATTTAATACAAACAGACCTTGTTAAAATAATTCCTAGCTTTCTTTTTCCTACTGGTTGTACAGGTTGCAAGGAGTAAGATATGCATGAGAACGCTCCTTTCAGGGTTTCCTGACTCCACTTTCAATGAGGTTTTCCTCTATTTATTTTCATACTAGAATTCCTAAGGAATTTCAGATTCAGAGAAGCTCTATGTTACCTAAATAGGTAAAACTTAGATCAAACTGGGACTCTTGAATCTTAGTCCAGGTACTTTTTATTTGGCATCACTCTGGCAATTAACCTAGTAATGGTTTAATTTTGCTTTCATTTTTTCTATTTTTTTTTGATTTAAAAATAAAAATTTTAATTTTCGCAATGTTGTATTGCTTTCTGCCATAAAACAACCCGAATCAGTCATAGTTATAACTACACCCCCCTTTTCGTAGCCTCGCTCCCCTCCCCCCAGCCCCTCCCTCCAGGTCATCACAGAGCACCAGACTGGGTTCCCTGTGCTACCCAGCAACTTCTCACCAGCTATCCACCTTACACCTGATAGTGTATATATGTTGATGCTGCTTTCTCCATTTGTCCCACTCTGGGGAGATTGATTGGGGTGGACCAGATGGGTCAGGATGTGATTTCTTTAGTGAGGCTGGTCACTCAAAACAAGGGAGAGAAATTCAGAAATAAATCTAGGTGAAATACACAGTGAGTCCTAAGAAGTACTTCTGTCCAAAAGCTAATCACAAATGTAAGAGAGGATAAACTGAAAACCTGTATCGGTTTCAAATGGATCAAAGGCCAAGAATATTATTGGTGGCAAAGTACAAATAAAGAACAGTTCAGCATCAGATTAGTGGTCATTTCAGAGCCAGTCATGATTTGCTCACCATCTCTAGTCTAGTGCTAAGACAGAACAGTCTTGCCTTTTTCTCAATTATAGAGGAAAAGCTCTCAGTAGTTCACCAATATGTATAATGTTAGTTGTAGGTTTTTGTAGATGCTCTTTATCAATCTGAAGAATTTTCTTGTTCCTATTTTCTGAGAGTTCATTGATGTCATTTGAATTTTTTTAATTATGAATTTGATTTTATTAATATTGATAGCTACATCTTCTGGCTATCTCCTACTAAATCTATCCCCATCTGTCTCTCTATTGAACCCAACTGCAACATCCTTCCCTGCCCAGTTCAAATACCATGACGACCGTCATTGTAATATATTAGGAAGTACATCACATTGTCACTGTAAAATTGCCACTGATGGTTGATTTTGGAAAAGTCACAACTTTTCTGTCAATATTTACTTTCCTGAAATCCCGTGGACAAATGGAGCCTAGTGGGCGATAGTTCATGGAGTGGCAAGAATCAGACACAACTTAGCGACTAAATCACTAATATAGGCACAATGCCTGATTTGCTTACTTCACTCAACTTCTATGGTAATCAAATAAGATTAAATGAGATTAAATATGTGATAGCATACTTAAAATTTTTAACTATGTCTTAACATAGTTAAGAATTAAATTTTTCAAAATGAGATATTATTATCTTTAATAGTCTTATTTTCTAATCGCAGACAGTTTTTTATACTCAGATATTTTTTACTTCATTTTATTTGAAGGCAGGAAAAATAAGTCATATATCATTATATGTTCCAAAGGATATAGCCTTAGGAACTGACTAAAAAGACTTCAAACAAGAAAATAGGTAAACTCATATTCATGGATCAGTGAATGAATTAGCAAAAAATAATTTTAATATCCACATTCATAATATCTTTAGACTGGAGGTCAGCAAAAAATTCTGTGAAAAGTCAAGATTATAAAAGGGCTAGATAATAAATATGCATTTGCAGGCATACAGACTCTCTAGCAACTATTCAATTCTGTTTTTGCAGTGTAAAAGAATTTCTACCCAAAACATAAAGGAATGGTCATGCCTGTGTTTTTCTATAAAACTGAATGAATACTAAAATTTCAATTTCATATAATTTTCATATTTCACAAATCTTATTTTTTTCTTTTTTGTCTCTCACTCATTAATATGAAGGGGGGAAAAGCATTTTTAGCTTGCAGACTGTACAAAAACAGATGGTGGATCAGATTTGGTCCATGGGCCAAATTTGCTGCTGATCCCTGATCTAGACACTCAAAAAATTTAAGTTTAAGATATAACATAATGTAATTGCTAAAATGAGCACATTTTCTGCTGTTTGAAATGAACATAGGGAGAAATTTTCCATTTATGAATAGGAGACATTTGTTGGCATATGGAGTTGTACAGAGAAAGAAATAGAATTACCAAGAGAAACTCTCAGTTTAATTTTTAAAAGTTGATTTATGGTACATTCATTAAATTGGGCATTCTTTATAGATAATTTAAGGTATTTCAGATGCTCTTTGGCAAAAATAAAAGGATACAATTGGAATTGTAGCTAAATCCTGTTGTAGTTACTAAAATTCTTACATAGATTTTCCCATATGATTTCCAACAACTTCAGAATGAGCTGAAATGCTTTGAGAGTATTTTTCATCAATGACATAACCCCCATTTTCCTTGATCCTGTTTCCATTTTCTTCCTTTCCTGACACTTTGCCCTATTTTCTAACTAAATTTGAAAGAGTCAGGTTATCATCTAAGTCTCTATCCACACTTTCTCTCTTCAGCAATTATTGCATGTCACGAAAAAGCTGCCTTTAAGAATACTATTTTGAAAAAATATTATGCTTGAGAACATCTTGATAATTGTTCAGTTTATTCTCTGTTTTCATTAACTAAGTCAAACAAGTAAACAATATCTCAGAGCAGTGCAACAGAATCTCACATGCTGAAAATATGCCTAACATAGTGTGATGATTACAGACTCCCTCCTTGGTTTTTTTGGTCATTGTTTTTGTTGTTTTCAGTTTGCTTTATACCTATTAGAAATAGCAAAAAGGAGCTAACCTAAAAACACCCTTTAAACCAACAGTCTACATCAAATAACTAGAAATTGATTGTGAGCAAGAGATTTACCCTGATGGCTGTATTTTTTTCAGTCTCCACATGCATTCCCAAATGGCTGGGCACCATATACACTAATATACCAAAGTTAGACTATTTAAATAGGACACAGACTCTAGGAGCAATTTTTAGCAACTTTATATTTACACATATCATTTCATTATAGAGTTAGACTATGTTTTATGTAGTCATTACATCCAGATTTTTCATCTTTGCTTAATAGAAACAGTGTTAACCTTAAAAATGTATAGTTTTAGAGCTATATTCATTTTAGTAAATAAAGATGGTCTTTTTCCTTCTAACATTTCATAATTTATTCAAAGGTTGTAACGTGTGACACTATAAGGTTTGCTATGTTGTCAAAGATATTATTTACTCTTTTTCCTTATTATTTTTAGTTCAGGATATACTGTAAGTAAGGATATCGGGAAACTTATCAAGAGATAATAAAGTTCACTGAATAAAAAACAGAAGAAGGAAAACTAAGTAGATAATAAAAAAAGGGCATTAAGCCATAGTTGTGAAAAAGAAAGATGTATTTGTTTATTATATCACCGCCCTCTAACCATGAAAAATCAAACAAACCAGAAATCTCCAGTCTTCTATAGAGTTCATTTGGTTATTTGTTAATATGCAAACAACTTTTTCAAGATTTTTTTTCAATGATACAGAAATGAAAAAACTGTTGTAAGTTTAGAAAAAGCCACATTAAAAATACCTGTGCCATTGTGTCAAATTGAAATGGAAAATTGAATAAGCTCAAAAGCAGTCATTTTAAATTACTTTTTTATATTTATGCTTTATATTTTTATATATTATATACATGCATATACATATATATATGCTATGTATTTATATATATATGCTTTTATATTTATTTTTAAACCCCAAAAGTGAAATTGCTATTGCCCTGGGAATTAAAAAAATACAAAAATAATCTGTGCAATGATATCAAGTTGAAATGGCATATTATATTAGGTCAACATTAGTTACTTTTCTCTTCCTTTAACTCTCTATTAAATCTTTTGACACTCGAAGAATAAAATTGCTATTGTCCTGGCAATCCTGGGCATTTGAAGTATTTTCTTATCAATCAGCCCTTTATACCCCTCATCAGGACCAGATGTTTGCTGATGGTTTTTTCTAAGACACTGCTTATGCCTGATAGACTGGCGTCACACATTGAAAGAGTGAGGCTCAGAGCCTGGGCAAGGCCCTAGCACTGAATGCCTGCCATCCTGCAGGGCAGTTAATTTATTAATAGAAGATTAGAAAATCAGTACTAAAAACACTCTACTGACCCACTTCTCAAGGATCACCAGAAATTATAAATGATTATATCATATTTTAGGAAAAAATGAGTAATTTTAAAATGGCTCTTTTTTTTCTGTGCTAATCTAACTCTTCAGTTATTCAGAAACATTCAGTGCAATACTTTCATTATTTTGACTCTCCCCTACTGATTTTGAGTAAACATATAAAATCTTATTTAAAAGAAATCAACTGAGAGAACTGCTAGAAAAGACCAGATTAGAGTATGAAAAGGGCTCCTTGTTAATTATACAGACAAGGATAGACATCAGATTAAAAGAATCACTCATTGACAAATGGTGGTTGCAAACACACTTTGAAAACTAGGAATAGTAAAAGAAATATCAGTGTCTTTGAAAACAATTGTTTAAAACAGAAAAATTTTTTAGTTCTCCCTAAAAGCAAAATTAAAGTTGCTATGTGAAAGAAGATCAGAGAAGTAGTCTATATTTGAAGATATTGTACCAGTGAAATTCTCTAGAAAACTTTTTACTGTTGTTGACAAGGAAAAATGGGGGTTGCTGCTTGAACTTTCTCTTCATTTCAGTGCCAGAAGCAAAAATCAAGTGCATTTTCTGTAATAAGGCTGCTCAGTTTAAAACATTAGCACACTTTTAGCATTTATTATTTGCTGATGTGCTCCACTCAATATTAAAACAAGCTGTGATCTCTAAAATTGAATATTAAACACATAGGTAGAAACTTAATTTAAGAAAATGAAATATCAAAATGTCACTAAAGAGCATGTTATTCTCAAGGATAAAACATGTGTAGTGCAGTGATAAATGGTATTTTTGGTAGAGAGATCATCTCCTATGCAACTATGCATTCATAAATATATCACTGGTTCATAGAATATGAGCACTTGTAAGTCCTATGAGGATACAGACAAGTTGAAATATATATACATAAATCAAATTTACCTTTCCTCATGTTTTGCAAAACATTTCATACAAGGCATTAATTTCTTACAATATGATAATAATAATAATAGTATTAAAACAGCTAGATGTCACTTAATAAGGTGATGCTTCTTTGATGAAAAGGATGGCATCACTGACTCGAAGGACATGGTTTGAGTAAGCTCCAGGAGTTGGTGATGGAAAGGGAAGCCTGAAGTACTGCAGTCCATGGGGTCACAAAGAGTCAGACACGACTGAGCAACTGAACTGAACTGAGGCAGAAGTCAAAAAGTCAAACTTAACATTTCCTCACATATCCTAATGAGGTTTCTGGGTTGATTGTTGGTAATAAAGATAAGAACTCAACCAAAACAATAGGGTTTATGCAGTGGGAAAAAGTCATTTCTCTTATATTTCTGCTAAAAATGACCTTAGAGAAGAGAGCTGCTCAGTGGGAGGAAATATAATTGACATCCTTACCCTGATACAATAGCATGCCTGCATGCTTAGCCACTCAGTTATGTCCAACTCTTTGTGACCCCCTTGGACAGTAGCCCGCCAGACTCCTCTGTCCTTGGGATTTCCCAGGCAAGAATACTGGAGTGAGTTGCCATTCCCTTTTCCTGGGTATCTTCCCAACCTGGGGTACGAACCCAGATCTCCTGCATTGCACGTGGATTTTTTTTTTTACTGTCTGGGCCATCAGGGAAGCCCAATACAACATACACACACACACACACACACACACACACACACACACACACATACATATACATGTAGAGAGAGAGAGAAGATCATTGTAAGAAAACTACAGATCAATATTTCTAAAGATGCAAAAATACTCAATTAAATATCAGTTAGTTGAATTCAACAGTGTATAAAGAAAATTATACACTACAGCCAAGTAAGATCATTCTAGGTACAAAAGACTGGCTCAGCATTAGAAATTCAGGTATTATAATCCTTTACATCAAAAGACTAAGGAAGAAATACATAATCAAATCAATAGATGGAAACATTAGACAATCTAATAGAACATAGATTTTGATAAGAGACTCTAATTTTAATACAAAATACATAAAAGAAAATCACTGAGTGTGATTTGGTGGGGGGGAAAGTGGGCAAAGGTGATCTAAATAACTTTGCAAATGAGTGAAATTCATAAGTCTAGAGAAAAGACAACCAAGGTATTTTCACTGCACTCTAGTTGATAAAGTTGTTTCTCATTGGATACTGTTAAGACATTCATACTGGAACTGAACAATTAAGTAAGTGTGTAATGAACAGTAATGAAAAGATTCGTTAATATTGTGGTAAGAATCTACAATAAAGCAAGGAGAGCATGCTGAAATACAGTAGAGCTGGAGACAGTGAAAACTAATGTTTAGCTCAATATGCATAGAGGTGGTTATGTTTGGCAATATCTGCACCTATGCATATATGTTAATGTACTCATATTATTTTTTTCCTCCATTAGCTAAGAGGGCCTAGAAGAAATATCACTCCAGAAACAATAAGCACACTCAGTCTCCAATTCTTGATTTCTAACCATTCTCAATAAAAGGCTCAAGAGTTCCTTGGAGAAGTAATTGATTAGTGGAAAAAAAGAAGCAAGATGAGCCCAGATTATCTTATAGTAACAGGAAGAAAGGCAGTTCCAAAGTAGCAACAAAACCTACCTCTGCATTGATGGGCACATGGTGAACGGACATAGGCATCCACTAGAAGAGACCCCAGTGGCCAAAGTTGGAAGAATTTGAGCAATAAAATAAATTAGTATTCAACTAAAACCCAGTGTAGGAAGTAAAAATTCTATGAGTACATACTGATATAAATAAATTATTGAATGAATAAATAGTCACGAAGAGACAGATCTCCCTTGCAGAAAAAATTCAAATAAGTTATGTAAGTACTCTGCCCTCAAGGAGTACATCCCCACTCCTTAAAAGTGAACTGTATTAAGTAACTTTCTTCCAAAGATTTCAATTTGGAAATGGGGGGAAAGAAAGAGCAAACATACTGTGGAGAACCTTGACAAACAGTATCTCAGCCTGGTGATCAAGGTGAATATTAACATTTGATATGTTATATTGATACTGCATATCCTTGCTATGATGTACTGAAAATAATAATTACCTCTTAAATTTCCCTCCCCAAAACCCATTCACCAGTTAGTAATGAGAGAAACACCCAAAAAATTATCATTGAGGAGCATTCTACAAAATTTTTGACCAGCTTTCCTCAAAACCATGATGATCGTGAAAAAACAAGGGAAGTCAGACAAATTGTCACAGTCAAGGGTAGCTTAAGGTCACGTGAAACTAAATGTAATCTGTTATCCTGGATAGGGTCCTGGAATATAAATAGGTATTAGATCTATTTAAAACTAAGAAAATATGAATAAACTATGGACTTTAGTTAGTAATCACAAATTAATATTGGTTCATTAACTGTGGCAAATTTACCAAACGAACATACGATGTTAATAACGTGAGAGACTGCATATGGGCTATCTGAGAATCCGGTGTACTCTCTTCTCAATTTTTTTCTGGAAACCTAGAGCTGCTCTAGAAAATACACTCACAAATGAACCTAATACAAATTATTGTCTTTAAAATTGTTTTGCTCCTTGATAGAATTGGTACTAATTTAGAAAATATTTTTATATGGCATGACTGATTTTTTTTACTATTGAAGGGAAATAGGGGTATTTGGTGACATATCTGGATTAAACAATCAAATATTTTAAACTCTCTAAAGGAAAATATTTGTCACACTGCCATCATTAGGGACAATGTGAAAACTAAGCTTGTTTTTCTACAATTTTACACAGCTGCCCCTAAGCCAAAGAGCTCCGGGCAAGTTTCAGAACTTTTCAAACTGTTTATAAACTGAACAAACAAAGCTGCCCAAGCCCATTCACAATTAATTCGTCAGTCTGTTTTCAATAGTGAAGAACAGCTCTTTCACAAACGCAGTCCATCCTCCATAGACTGCGAAAGGTGACATCAGCGGCTTAGGCGGATGTCTAAACATAAGAATTCCAAAGTGTCTGGTAAGTTCATGTTGAACATTCAAATGTTAAATAAACCCTTTTTATATATAATATGGAGAAATGAGAATTCAGTTCAGTTAGGAAGATACGGAAAAGTGATTTTTTTCTCTAATATTATTCAGTTTCCATTTCACTCTGAAGATTAGCCCTAATATTTACTTAAGAATCATTAGTCCTAACTCCAAGAGGATGATCAGATATTTGTATAGTTCCTTCTAGTTTCAGATTTGAATAAAAATTAAACCTTGTGAAATTATGATTAGAATTTACCCACTCCTTACCTCTACCATATATTAATAGATTAGAATCTAAGTGGGAAATTGAATGTGTGATTGCATTCTTTCCAGCAAACGTCTCTTCGAATTATAGGGTGACACACACAGAATGGTTGTTGTGGATCTGAAGAAGGGCTGAGGGGTTTTCTGTTCACTTAGGAAAAGAAAAAGTCAAGCTTTAAAATCATTAAATTTTCAATTCCCTCTGGAAACATGTAACTATATTATTCACTGTGCATGTTACATGTGTGCATGCTCAGTCACTTCACTTGTGTCCAACTCTTTGCAACTCCATGGACTGTAGCCCGCCAGGGTCCTCTGTCCGTGGGATTCTCCAGGCAAGAATACTGGAGTGGGTTGTCATGCCCTTCTCCAGGGGATCTCCCAACCCGGGTTCAAACCCAGGTCTCCTTCATTGCAGGCAGATTCTTTACCCAATGAGCCCTCACTGAAAGTTGGGTGGGGGGGGTGAATCCTAAAACCAAACCTCGATAAGTCACAAAATGATGTTCTAGTTTCTGCTTTGTCTATGCCATTTGCTTCTCTATCTAGATCACTCTTAGCAGTCCAAATTTGTGTAAGAAAACTGCTGATATTGCTGTTATTTTAAAAAGCACACAAATGTAAAATGTACATGTCGCAACATTCCATGTATTAAAATAATTACATATCTTTATGACATAACATATCTTTACCATATATGTATATATAATAAAAACAATATATATTATATAGGCTTCCCCGATGGCTCAGCAGATAGGAATCTGCCTGCGATGCAGGAGACGCAGGTTCAATCTGCAAGTTGGGAAAATCCCCTGGAAAAGGAAATGAGAACCTACTCCAGTGTTCCTGCCTGAAAAATCCCAGGGACAGAGGGACCCGGCACACTTCAGTCCAGGGGTCACAAAGAGCCAAACAAGACTGAGTGACTCTGTACACACATCCACGTGCACGTGATATAACAATTATACTAAATATCATTGTACATTATACATAGCATATTACATAACAGTGTACATAATACATGAATATATTCATATATCTAAATATGTAATACTTCTACCTTTACTATGCTTTCAATAAATTATTATATCTTTCAAATTATACCACTTTTTATTTCTTGAAATTAGTATCTATATTAGAAGTATAATGTATATTTAAAATGTTCAATAACATGTAGGATAGTAAGTAAATGTAAACAAAAGACACTAACAAAAACTCACCAAGATCCATGCAATAATGAAAGTAAAATGATTTCTCTTTCACATTAGCATAAGTATGTCTTTCCTGGTGAGGGGTTAAGGGAACTATTCAGGGATTGCTTACTCATATCCAATCCTGGGCTCCACTACTCTATGTCCTTGGATAAACTACATAACTATTAATCAGCTCTAATCTTCCTCAGTAAAACAGAGATAATAATCCATTCATTTTGAAGATTAAATGTGATAATTCATACAGTATGCTCAATCGAAGCCCAGAAAGAAATCCCACCTAACGGTGATCAAAGTCCAGGTTATGAATAAATTATTTTGATTCTAGTCAACTACTAACAATTGAGGAATAGGCCAGTTTTTGCAAAAGTCTAGTGTAACAAAGGAGAAGACTCTTGAGAGTCCCTTGGACTGCAAGGAGATCCAACCAGTCCATCCTGAAGGAGATAAGTCCTGGGTGTTCATTGGAAGGACTGATGCTGAAGCTGAAACTCCAATACTTTGGCCACCTCATGCAACGGGTTGACTCATTGGAAAAGACCCTGATGCTGGGAGGGATTGGGGGCAGGAGGAAAAGGGGACGACAGAGGATGAGATGGCTGGATGGCATCACTGACTCGATGGACGTGAGTTTGGGTGAACTCCGGGAGTTTGTGATGGACAGGGGGGCCTGGCGTGCTGTGATTCATGGGGTTGCAAAGAGTTGGACATGACTGAGCGACTGAACTGAACTGAACTTAGTATAACAAAGGTACAAAAATAATATGAAAGCTTAGTGTACAAATAAAATTGTTTAGCAGAAAAATATTATTTCTAACTTCTCTCTTTTTAAGGATTCATTCAACTCTCTAGGTTGAATGGTTATGAATGAATATATACATATTTACTATATTCATTTACAGTGGCTCTTCTGTTTTGGTTCTTACTTTTCTCTGCTGTTTCAATCATTTGCTTTATAATGCTTATTTCCTGCAGTACTCTAATAGGAAGCTATTTCAGTTTAAATAAATTTTTAAATAACTTCAAATACTGAAAGCTCTGTGTTGATTATATCAGCGATGTAGTAGATCATAAAGTATCACAGGAAATAATACTCATAAACAAGTTAGCAACAAAATGTTTCTCCATATACATTTTGTATTTCAAGGTGCCATCAGATTGATAAAGAGTCAGAGGAGATTAAGTCTGAAAATGGAATTGAAAGTGATTGCTTCTGCACTTCTTATGCATTATAAATTATTTTCCTTTTAGAATCAGACTTGACTCAAATAGTGTGGCAAGCTACAAATAATCAACAAATTCTTAAATAATTTTGCACATATAAACTGTTTCCTTTGTTTTGTAATTATTAATATTTACCCTAGGATTCAAAAGGTTAAATATATTTTTCTTTATTCAAGTTTTTACTTTTTATTTGTAATATTTTCAAACTTACAGATAAGGTGCAAGAATAGTACAAAGAATTCTCATGTATTCCTCACCAAGAGGCCTCATTGAAATTTTACCAACTGTCCAATTATGCCTTTTCTAGCAAAGGGACAGAATACTAAATCATTGTACTTAGTTGTCATTTCTCTTTGGTATCCATCACTTTGGAATAGTTCTTCTGACCTTTCTTGATCTTCATGAATTTAACAGTTTTGAAAATTACAGGTCCATTACTTTGTAGAATTTCTCTCAATTTGGATTAGTCTGATGTTTCATAATTTCAGTTTATGCATTTTCTGGTGGAAATACCACAGGAGTGATGCAATATTTTTACTCCTGTGAGGTATTATGTGATATCAGGTTGCCCATCCAAGTTATTTTAACTCTGATCACTGGAATAAGACCTTCTCCAATGTAAATGAACTCTTTTTAGCTTTGTAATTTTCAAGTATTTTGAAGGACCTAATTTGAGACTGTGTGAATTTTGCAATCTTAATCAAATTCATGTAATGTAGTTTTAGAGTCCCTTAATGGCTGTTATTAGAGGTAATTATTAATATGACAGTTGCCATGTAGCAGTTACTAAAATTGTGAAAGTCACTCAGTTGTGTCTGACTGTTTGTGACCCCATGGACTATACAGTCCATAGAATTCTCCAGGCCACAGTACTGGAGTGGGTAGCCGGTCCCTCCTCCAGAGGATCCTCCCAACCCAGGGACCGAACCCAGGTCTCCCGCATTGATGGCAGATTCTATACCAGCTGAGCCACCAGGGAAGCCCAGGAATACTGGAGTGGGTAATGTATCTCTTCTTCAGGGAATATTCCTGAATCAGAAATCAAACTGGGGTCTACAATACCTGGATTTAGTATAATTACTTCTAGAGTCCACACACTTTCAGAGCATAGTTGAATTTAATACAATATTAATATATAGCTTTTTAAGTTAATGAATACTGATTTAACTTTTTCTACTGAAATTGACAATTTTTCATTCATGAGTTTGGTTTAAAAAATTTTTTTGGCTAGAACGCATATTACTGTGCACAAACTGATACAAATGCTTCCAGAAAGGATAGAAAGTCAGAGGGTATTTTGGATATTATCTTTTAATCTACATCTTAATGTTAAATATATGTGTGTATATGATATAATACAATGTAATACAGTATAATACTCATAGCTTAGTGTTTGATAGTATGCACTAGAGTAACACTGCTTGTTTCTGACACTTACTTAGACATGTTTCCTCTAGCTGATAACAGTGACTGGCTCTTTCCATTACTCAAAAGATTAAATAAGTATAATGTATGCAAAGCACTTGCAAGAGTATGTGGTAAGTGGTCAGGACATGCCATCTCTTATTATTTGAAGCAACCCTCACATCAGGGACAGGCATCACACAGCACAGGTTCTCATGTGACCAGCAATTCCAGGGGTGATATGGTACAAGTAGCACTGTGATATGGTACAAATAGTGCTCCACTTGAAGTCTAGAGAATGTGTTGAGAAGTTGGGTTTTTACACTTAGTGTGTGATCTCAGGGCTTCCAGGTGGCTGAGCTGGTAAAGAATCCACCTGCAATCCAGGAGACCCTGGTTTGATTCCTAGGACAGGAAATTCCCCTGAAGAAAGGATAGGCTACCCACTCCAGTATTCTTGGGCTTCCCTGGTGGCTCAGATGGTAAAGAATTCACCTGCAATGAAGGAGACCTGGGTTCGATCCCTGGGTTAGAGAGATCCCCTGGAGGAGGGCATGGCAATCCACTCCAATATTCTTGCCTGGAGAATCCCCCAAGGACAGAGGAGCTTGGCAGGCTATAGTCCATGGAGTCGCAAAGAGTCGGACATGACTGAGTGACTAAACACAGCAACACAGCACATGTGATCTTGATTACTTTTTGCTCCAGTTCATTAATCTCTAACATGTAGGAAGTTTTACATTTTCCATATACTTATAAGTCTTTTAAGGATTCAGTGGATCAATGCATGGGAGACCTCTACTATCTGACACTGTAGGCATTCAATAAATGGGACGATGAAAGAGTGAGGAGGTATAGCATGGTGTTGATACTTGACTCACAAAGGTATTGGTAAATTATTCAGGTAACAATGGATGGAGGATGTCTTAGTACTCATTTGTGTCTTTCACACAGACTAACCACTTCTGCATTGTCCTCTGACCTGTTTCCTTTACTCACACTAGCTTTTGTCAAGCTCAACCCTGGGTGCATCTGTGCCAGTATAATAATCATGAAGAACTGGTAATCTTTTTATAAAAAATTATTTTCAGTGTAGTGATTAATGTGCACAGTTTTTCTAAAAATTAGATCCCAGCCATTAGGCTGGGTTTATTTCTAAGAGCTTGTTCATAAATCTGTGGAAACGTGAAAGTGCCATGTCCTTCAAGATGAACACCCTGCTGATGATTGCCACTAAAGTCCCTGCTGTGGAATGCCCAGAAACAAAGATCAATGCCTTCTGTGGCTGAAGTAGAAATTTTATAATCCTTAGTGACTTTAGGCTAGCAATAAAAATCTTTCCATTTATACGAGCAGGGAAATGTATCTTGAAGTATTAATTGCCAAGCTTTGTTTTTCTGGTGTTTCCATCTCATAGTCATTGTTGGATGGCATCACAGACTCAATGGACATGAGTTTGAGCAAACTCTGGGAGATAGTGAAGGACAGGGAAGCCTGGCGTGCTGCAGTCGATGGGGTCACAAAGAGTTGGACGTGATTGAGCCACTGAACAACAATAAGCCATTTCAACATCATGAACACTTATCTGAAGATGAATCTGTATTAGTAGCACAGATGTAAAAAAATAATTCCCCCAAACAAATGATAGTCTAAAATTTTACAAATATGACTTTTGAAATCAAAAGGGAAACATTGGAGAAAAGGTGAAACATTGAGGAAAAATTGAAAAAGAATGAGAGAAGCAGAGCCATTTTATCTGCTCATTGAAGAGTTGAGAGGAAGATCACAAAGAGGGAAAGAGAAACTATGTCCTTAAAGGGGTCCTAAAGCCCATGAAATTAAAGCATTGGCCCTAGGAGGGTAATGGAGAGAGGAAGTGGCATCAGAACTGGGGACTGCTGAGCACCTTCTCTGCCCATCAGAACAAGAAGTCTGATGGAAGCAGACCAAGGTCTGAAGAACATCTCTCACCATGCAGTGTTGAGGGTCCTCAGGGCTGAATTAGTTACCTACTTGTTGTTGTCCGTTCAGAGCCTTCCGTGTTGTACCTAAATTGTGCACCAGAAAGAGAGCTAGTCTTTCCTCCAACATTCTCTGAGCCCCTTCTAACTGCCTCACATGGACCACCCATTTCTTTCCCTCATTATCCTTACTCTGTGTGTGTGCATGTTAGTCACTCAGTCATGTCCGACTCTTTGTGATTCCATGGACAGTAGCCCACCAGGCTCCTCTGTCCGTGGAATTCTCCTGGCAAGAATACTTGAGTGGCTTGACATTCCATTCTCCAGGGCATCTTCCCAATCCAGGGATTGAACCTGAGTCTCCCACAGTGTGGGCAGATTATTTACCATCTCAGCCACTTGGAAAGCCTATCCTTACTCTGGTTCAGGATAAATGATCCAAACTTATCATCCAGTCTTTTCACCCTAGTGGTCTAAGAAAGGATGACGGGAAGACTGGTACTAGCCCATGAACAGAACAGTGGGGAATCTATCCAGGTTTCAAATATTGTCTGTAAGATTTTCTCTTTCATTACAGAGGCTTGACCTCAAAAAGTTTGACTTTAGTAATTAAAGTAAAAAATTGATCATGCATTGCTGTTCGAGAATCTTGCTATACAAAATTATATCTCATATACTTAATGATAATGATTAGATGGAGTTAGAAATAGAGAGATATAAAGAAAAGACAAATGTGTATTTCTAGATAAATTCCTATAATTATGGCATACTTAGGGAAATTATTAGTTAAGAAACAATAAGTGTGACCCTAGTTAAATCCCTTAACTAATTCCTTATTTTAAAATTGTCAAAAGCATCATGAGAAGCTACACGATCCCTTCCAGTTTTAAATTCTCCATCCTTAATTCAGGATGTAGGTTTTTATGGGAGTTTACAAGATTTAAAATTATATTTTCATCATAGAAACTAAACACTATATATTTACTTCCTTTTTAGGAATCTTAGAACCCATGAAATTTGAGTTCCAATCTGAAAATACATAAGACAATAGAAGCCATTTGTCTTTAATAACTTGACACAAAAATATCACCTATAGAGACAACACATTACAGTACTGGTGATTATAACTGCTTTAAATGAACAATATGAAATGTATCCTGTGCAATAATTCTTGATTTAGTCAAAGAATTACAGTGAAATATTTAGTCTGCCCATATGTCCTAGACTGTTTGTTCATTTCCTGTTACTTTGCTGGAGGCAGAAGCTAAAACTTTCAGTTTTCCTGCCTTTATTATACATCTGTTGGTTATTACTATTTAAGCTGACTTGGTTCTTGATGACCACAAGGTGACTTAGTACAGTTGTTTTTCCAAAAGAGGTTAACAGCAACATGTGTTTTTAAATGCATTCAATGTTGTTTTGAGACTTTTCAAATAATTTGGGAGCAATCAAGTGTAGACTACACATATGAACCCATAAGTAAATGTAAAGAAATGTTTTGTCTTCAAAGAAAAGAACATAGTTGGTTTCAATCTATAAATTGCTTTGATTTAAATTTTTTATTAAAGTTTTTTTTCTATACTACATTTGGTTTTAGATACAATTTTTCTCATTCTATATACTTTTCAGAGCCTGTCACTTAAATATTTATATCAACTTAGCAACATAACAAGGCATTCTTCAGAAAGCTTTCAATAGACTTTATACACTTTACCTAAAGTACTTCCTTATCTAGATTTGCTAAAGAGAACACCTACTTGCACATGTGAAGTGATGAGCCCAGCTTTATATTCAGAGAAGAATTCATTTAACCACATCTGCTGTTCAATTCTCTTTTAGTATATTATGTTTGATTTGATAAAAGGAAACAGAATACTTGGAAAATTTTCACCATGAAAATTCTCAATTCATTTAGAATTTAGTTAAGAATTTTATTCTTTTAGTTGCACTCAAAATTTTAAGTGCATCTTCTTTTGTATACACATATATCTTTGTAGCTATAAGATGATCTCTGTGGCTATTAATTACTAGCTATGCATCAGTATCTGTGCTGTGTTGATCCAGGTTTCTTTTCAGAGCAACTTATCCCCCTCAAACCACTTTAAAAAGTAAGGAATTTATGTATTTTATTTTTTTATTGAAGTATAGTTACAAATTAAGGAATTTATTTTAGGGTTCAAAAAATAGACTCTGAGTGTTTATGAATGACTGCCAACCTGATAAACAAGCTAGTGTCTTTTCTATCTTTGAGAACCAGGCAGGGGATTGGGAAGTTACTCCTTCAGCTGCCAGGGGCAGAATCACAAGGCCACTGCCATAATCCGGAATCTCATAAAAGCGGAACATCTCCATGCCTACCTATTATCACCTTCTCCACTCCATGCCATACTTTTTTGTCCCCAGCTTAGCTCTATGGAAGTGAGAGTTGGTCCTTAAAGAAGGCTTAGTGCCGAAGAATTGATGCTTTCGAATTGTGGTGTTAGAGAAGACTTTTGAGAGTCCATTGAACAGCAAGGAGATCAAACCAGTTAATCCTAAAGGAAATAAACCCTGAATATTCATTGGAAGTATTGATGCTGAAGCTGAAGCTCCAGTACTTTGGCCACCTGATGCGAAGAGCTGACTCATTGAGAAAGACCCTGATGCTGAGAAAGATGGAAGGCAACAGGAGAAGCGGGCAGCAGAGGATGAGATGGTTAGACAGCATCACCGACTCAATGAATATGAATTTGAGCAACCTCTGGGAGACAGTGAAGGACAGGGAAGCCTGGCGTGCTGCAATCCATGGGGTCACAAAGAGTCGGACACTTCTTAGCAACTGATCAACAACAATGATAGCTCTACCTCTTGTCACACAAAGCTGGTCACTTTATACTGAAATTCTGCTGTGACTGCCAAAGAGAAATCAAGTGTCCACCAAGTGGTGGCTAGCCAAAGTTTTACCAACAGCAGAAGGGTGACCTCTGCCTCACTACTGTTTTCCAAATATTGAGCAATTGCATCTAGGTTAGCTGAGTATACATCATATTCAGAATTTCAGAGGCAACTGAGATGTAGTTTTAATTTTACAGACTTTGCAAGGCAATACACATTAGTAGAAAGTAGCTAGATGTCTCCTGTACCAAGTGCAGGAATTAAGTATTTTGTCATATTTACATAATTAAGTATTTTGTCATATTTACATAAGTGTTTACTCATATTTACTATGAGTCAAATTATTCCATTATGTCCATAAGGGAACGAAAGCTCAAGAAATTTAAATAGTTTGCATACAGTCAAAACTTTATGATTTCCATTACACTTTCTAATTTTACTTCCAATGACTTCCTTTTTTAAAATGTTGTATCTTTTGTTTATTCATCTTAAACAGAGAGCTCTTGATATACTCTGAACATTAAGGTTTTTCCTTATTCAAACTTACTAAAAAATTTATAATGATTAGAGCCCAATTTTCCATCTTTTTATTAATAAATCTTCCTTTTTAGTTGCTTTAAAAGAAAACAGTATATTCATTAAAATGTGTTATGTTAGTGAATAAACTTTTTTCAGTTCTTTATTGTAAAGATAAGTGAAATATTCTATATCTATGAAACAATAAAAATTATGGGTTTTATTTTATTTGGAATCCCATTTCTCTATAAAATTAGGATGAAAAAACAAGCATCTTTATCAGGATAAAAATTAAAAGAAAATCTGTGAACTTGACTAAAGGGACACAAGAGAACAGGAAAGAACAGTTATGGCATTATGGTCATTTAAGATATTTAATTTTATCACATACATTCTGGGAAATATAATATTTTATATTCTTTCCTTTAGATGAAAGTTAGCAAAGGAAAAATATTTTGTCTGCTTATATAGCATCATCCTTTATTCCTGATATTTTTCTTTAATAAAATGAGGGTGTTTGTTAAGAAGAAGATTCAGTAAGTCAGGTTATAGGTATCATAACCTTTACTGTCTTTCAAATGCTCTTGCCAAATGGCTGGAGGAAAGACATCCAAATATGTTCATGGTATGTTAATTATTTCTCCCTCTGAAGTAAAAAATGTGAATTTTGATATGAAGATTCAGAAAATGGATTTTTTTTTCATAATGTTATCACAATATTTTTTTAACTTAAAACAGTTCATTGAAATGTTTCACAGTGTTGTGTTAGTTTCAGGTATACAATAAAGTGACTTATTTATACACATATATAAGTCTGTATGTATATACACATATATATATTCTTTTTTCCATTCTCTTCTATTACAGGTTATTACAGGATATTGAGCATAGTTCTCTGTGCTGTGCAATAGGCTCTTATTGGTTATCCATATAGCAGTTTGTATATTTTAATCCCAAGCTCCTAACTTATCCTTCTTCCCTCCTCACCTTTGGTAGCCATGTTTGTTTTTTGTGCCTGTGAGTCTGTTTCATAAACAAGTTTAGTTGTGTCATATGTTGGGTTCCATATATGTGATATATGGTATTTATCCTTCTATTTCTGACTTACTTCTCTTAATATGTTAATCTCTAAATCCATCCATTTTGCTGCAGATTGCATTAATTCCATTCTTTTTTATTGCTGAATAATATTCCATGGTATATATGTACTACATCTTCTTTATCAATTTATCTGTTGATGGGCATTTAGGTAGCTTCCACATCTTGGCTATTGTAAATGGTGCTTCTGTGAACATTGGGGGAAACTCCATACTGTTTTCTAGAGCGGCTGTACCAATTTACATCCCTATCAACAGTGTGGAAGGATTCCCTTTTCTCCACACTGAAGAGAGATTGAAATAATTGACATGAGGACAACTTTGAAATTTTAAGAGTAGAAGTAACACATTTTTTTAACACTTTGAAGGCACCCACTGATAGATTTCTCTGGAAAGGAGTGGAATAGGTATAGAAAGTTAGGAAATGATGTGGCAGAGCTAAAAGGGGGACAGATATCTCATAGGCCTTGTGAGTAATTACAAATATTTTGACATTTACTCTAAATAAGATGGTTAATAGCAGAGAAGTGATATTACTGAGTTACTCTTTAATATGACCTCTCTTATTTCTCTGTTGCAGTTCATTAGAAAGACAGGCTGGAAGTAACAGAACAAATTAGGATATTTACTAATAATTCATAAGAAAGAAATAGTGGTTTGAAGCAAGGGAGTAGCAGTGAAGGTTATGAGTAATTATTAATCAGAATATGTTTTAGAGAAAAGTCAACAGGTGAGTTAATGGATATGAATTTTGAGCAAAGGAAGTGTTGAATGATCTCACAATTGGGGGACTACAAAAGAACATAAATAGAATAGCCAATAGTGAACCCTCTAGATTAACTGCTTCTGTTAGTGGGTAAGAATAACTATAAACTTCCATGTTGGCTTGTTAATTTTTACATGCTTCCAGGTAGTCATGAGACTATGACATGCAGGTGATTAGATATATGAGTCTGAAATTCAGTTAAAATTTTTAAGACAGAGATGTAAATATAGGAGTCATTAGTATACAGATCATATAATAAATAATGAAACACTTTGAGACTATCACTCTACATCTATAAACATAAAATATCTATAAACATAGTAGAGAATTATGTAACAGTTATGAGTGTCTTCATCTGCATGATGTAGTAAACCTGCTCCTGTGGCCAGAAACCAGTTTATTTTTTCAAATAACAGGAAGTTCTCAGATAGAGCATTCCAGCAAAGATTTGGCTGCTTGACAAAATCTCAAGGACCCAGACTCCTTCTTGCCTCACAAAAGTTATCCTTATCATGCCACATTCATCCTCATGGTTGTTAGATGTTCGTTTCCATTCCAACCTAATATATAATTTCAATCAAGAGAAGAAAAAAGAGATGTCTGTCCAAATTCAAGAAAGCACAACTTTTTCAGAAATATCCACCAAACTTCAACAAATCTTATTCACTAAGAAGGTGTGATTTGACCGCCTGTAGCAATAGCGAAGCTAAAAGATATATTAGTTTAGCTGGAGTTCATATTTTGAGGAAATTGGGGGCGGGGGCTATTGTGTCTTGAATGAATAATTAGCAATGTTGCTCAAACCACAGCAGTGAATTTTAGTGGTGAGAGGGAATCATAATCCCCTGGACATAGGACTCAAAATCATCTGGAATAGTATTTATACTGTGTGCACATACACCCACTCACTGATATTGAGACAGCACTCTAATGGCATTCTTCCTTTTTGAAATATATTCATTACTCAGATGTATGGAGGCATCAGATATACGATGAACCATTCAACTAGATGATCTCGAAAATTTAGGATAATATAGATACAAAAATATACACTTATTAGATAATGAAGAACAAACAAATTGTGCTTTTTAGACAATGTTACTGTAATAATGCCCAATAAGAACCTATTTCTACCAGCTGTTAAACACGTCTTCTGCTCCATCTCTGATGTTTTTGCCGGAAGCACATTTTCGCGTTTCATTTATGTGCTTTGTGATGATATGATGTATATCCCATACAGCTGCGGGAAGGTTTCTCAACCTACTATTAAAAAAGGCAGCATCCTGGTTCTTAGGGAAAACAAAAGTCAAAGCATCTATTCTTCTTCCAAAGTGCATAGTCTTCATGAATTTGCCTCCTTATAGCACTCACACACATGTACACAAGTGCACACACAAGCTGGAGGTCTCCTGAAATCCCAGAGAGTAGGAGTATCATGATCCTAAAGGGAGATGCGTCTTGTAGACACCTGTACTGATGGATCAAAAGAGAAAATATTGTATTTTTAAGTAGATTTTCTTCCCACTAATGATTCATCAAATGACCTGTTTTTTTCTAACAGTTTCAATTTTTTATGGAAGATTATTTGACTTAATTTCAATAGGCAATCATTAAGAAAAAAGAAATAATAGAAGTAACACGGTTATACAACCTATGTCATAAAGAGGAAATGAGGTTTAACTAGTGAAGGAAACAATGTATAGAATGTTTGTATAGAACGTTCTAAACATTGTATAGAACTATGATAGTCTGAGTGTCAATATTACAAGGAAAGGGCTTCAGCTATTTTTATGTACTAAATACTTACTATGTGCCAAGCACTACAAATATAGCAGTGATCCTATTACACTGTTGAAACGATACAAGTGCTAAGGTAATATCATACAATTTCTGTCCCTTATTGTGCCCATCTTTGCACAAATTGTTCCCTTGGTATCTCTAATTTTCTTGATGAGATCTCTAGTCTTTCATCACTTCATGTCAAATAGATGGGAAAACAATGGAAACGGTGAGAGATTTTATTTTGGGGGCTTGAAAATCACTGCAGATGGTGACTGCAGCCATGAAATTAAAAGACACTTGCTCCTTGGCAGAAAAGTTATGACCAACCCAGACAGCATATTAAAAAATGGAGACATTATGTTGCCAACAAAGGTCCATCTAGTCAAAACTATGGCTTTTCTAGTAGTCATGTATAGATATAAGAGTTGGACTATAAGGAAAGCTGAGTGCCAAAGAACTGATGCTTTGGGACTGTGGTGTTGGAGAAGACTCTTAATAGTCCCTTGGACTGCAAGGAGATCCAACCAGTCCATCCTAAAGGAAATCAGTCCTGAATATTTATTGGAAGGACTGATGCTGTAGCTGCTCCAATACTTAGGCCACCTGATGCGAAGAACTCATTCATTGGAAAAGACCCTGATGCTGGCAAAGATTGAAGGCGGGAGGAGAAGGGGACAACAGTGGATGAGATGGTTGGATGGCATCACCAACTTGATGGATATGAGTTTGAGTAATCTCTGGGAGTTGGTGATGGACAGGGAGGCCTGGTGTGCTGCAGTCCATGGGGTCACAAAGAGTCAGAGATGACTGAGTGACTGAAATGAACTGAGTTGAAGGTAATATCATACTTTTTAAAATGATTAGTGACAGGTTTTTGTTATCCCTAAAGACATATTCTTCATGCTACCAAATACTTTATATTATTTTTAGTACACTTCATTTCGGGGGAAATATCATTTAGTGTGCATTCTGTAATCCTAATGACATTTATAAAGAAATTATAGTTAATAAAAATAATAGTTTATACTTTATGAACAGTATTCCGTAGCAGCATTTGTGTAACTGCATTTCAACCCTCTGCCAACCCATTGAGGTAGACATTATTATTGTGTCCATTTTATGAATTTGGAAACTAAGACTTATAAGTATGAAAGTGCTATTTCTTGATAATGCAATAAATGGTGCATCTTAGATTTAAAAAAAACACCCATCCTAAACCTCTGACTTCTTAAACACCTCATTTCTGTTCCCACACCTAGTTTTATGTTATATTTTGTTTCTCCAGAAACTTGTTTAATTCTATTACTGCAGACCATTAGTTCATTATGTTGGCATACTCTTTTAAAACATTGCTGAGTGCAATGCAAAAGAATGTTCAAGATAAAACCTGCCTGTGCTCAGAATTTATCTTCCAAGTAGAGGAAACAGACAAATACAAAGGCAACTGTGATACATTTGTTTATAGACTGTAACTACAGGTACAGGTGCAGACATAAATGGCAACCCACTCCAAGCTTCTTGCCTGGAGAATCCCATGGACAGAGGAGCCTAGTGGGCTACAGCCCACAGGATTGCAGAGTTGGACACAACTGAAGCGACTTAGCATGCACACACACGCATGCACATTCTGTGAGTGAAGTGAAATCGCTCAGTCGTGTCCGACTCTTTGTGACCCCATGGACCGTAGCCTGCACCAGGGTCCTCTGTCCATGGGATTTTCTAGGCAAGAGTACTGGAGTGGGTTGCCATTTCCTTCTCCAAGGAGTTTTCCCGACCCAGGGATCGAACCCAGGTCTCCTGCATTGATAGACAGACGCTTTACCGTCTGAGCCACCAAGAGAAGTCATAGACTCACATAAAAGTTAGGGGCAAGAGTGTTATGAAGTGAGGTTGATGATAATAATTGGTCAAATTTGAGAAATTTTTTATTTGTAGCAAACTTTAATTTTTTCCAAGAGCTTTCCTAACTTTTTTATGTTAAGCTCCTACCAACCCAGTGAAGTAAATTAAATGTGTTTTCATGCTTTTTGTTGTTGTAACAAGTTGCTGACATGTGTGAAAACTGAGAAGTTAACTGACTCCCCAGGTAACATATCAAGTAATTTGCTTGAGCCTTAACTATGTGTTTACTTCCTATTCGCTTCTCAGATCACTTCTTCTTCATAGTCGTTTGTTCAAGAAATTCAGTGATCTTTCTTAACCCTGGACCTCGGAGGCAACAGAATATTAGATCCTACAATCATAAGGTATTTCCTGATATAAAAAGCAGCCAGTCATAGCTCTCTACTGAATCAACTTTGCTGCTAACTATCCTCTTCTCAGAGTATTTAAACCAGGTACTTATTTCTTTCAAATCTGAATTCTCTTTTTTTTTTTTTTTTCTTTTTTTTTTATCCCACTCACACATTTCTCCTCCTCCTACCCACCCCCTCCACCCCGGCAACCGCTAATGTGGTCTGTGTATCGATGAACTTGGTTTTCTCTGTTTTTTTTTTTTGTCTTTTTTTAATTTTAGTTTCTGCATTTGAGAGATCATGTGGTATTTGTCTTTCTCTGCATGACTTATTTGGGCTTCCCTGGTAGCTCAGTTGGTAAAGAATCCGCCCGCAATGCAGGAGACCCCTGGTTCAATTCCTGATTCGGGAAGATCCGCAGGAGAAGGGATAGGCTACCCACTCCAGTATTCTTGGGCTTCCCTTGAGTCTCAGCAGGTAAAGAATTTGCCTGCAATTCAGGAGACCTGGGTTCGATCCCTGGGTTGGGGAGATCCCCTTCATTGACTTACATAATTTAGCATAATACCCTCGAAGTCCATCCACGTTGTCACAAATGGCAAGATTTTCTTAATTTTTATAACAATAATATTCCATTGCATAAACTTATGATAGTTCAACTTATGATGTTTTCAGCTGTACAAGGGTGTGAAAGCAATGTACATTCAGTAGAAACTGTTCTTCAAATTTTGAATTTTGATCTTTTCCTGGGCTAACCAAATGGGGTTTAAAACTGTCTTTGTGATGCTGGGCAGCATCAGCAAGCCCAGCTCCCAGTCAGCCACATGGTTTAAAAGATAAACAGTGAATAAACTTAAGGCATTCTATACCCAGACAGCCTTTCTGCTTTTCACTTTCAGTATAATATTTGATAAGCTACTCAAAATGCCTATTCAATCTACATTCAGTGCATTAACTCCTAGTCACAATCCTGTAAATATCTTGCATATCCTGAAGTCTTTACTATTCCAAATGTATTCCTATATCTGTGTTTTCCTATTATTGCTCAATTCATTATTGCCAGCTCAAGTCATACAACTTTCATAAAGACATTCCTGACTCAAGCCCCTTTTTCTTTAAATTTCTGCATCCTTCATATTTCCATGGTATTTATTTGACACTCCTTTTGTCATTCAACTTGAGCATGCAGGTCTTTTTTCCCTAAAGAACAAATATGATAAGTCTTATTATTCTGTTTCAGACAACAAAATTCATTCTAATGCTAGTTGTGGGATTCTAAAACTGCCAGCACCACCCTTATTTTTGCCACCAACACCATCTCTACTTTATAGTTCAATTGAATTTCTTACATCATTTATGACAGTACTTGGCCCATGTATTTGAGAGATATGTATATATATTCATGAGATATATGTAATTGATTGGGATTAAATTTCTCAATAAAAGAAGCAACACATGTGTTCCAGTTGTCTCAATAATACTGAAAAGATTAAATGTATGAGAAATCAAAATTATATCTGAGGAAACTGTTAGCTATCACACATTTATAAAGCATGCATTAAAAATATCTAAAGCTTGTTTTTACCAATTTCATATTCATTTGAAAAAAAAAAAAAAACATGCTAAGCTCATAAAACTGAAACTTCAGACCCTAGCCCACATTCTTGGGTAAAGCAAGTGTCCTTTTCTCATTTCTGTTTACAGCAAGCAATCCTAGACTAAACTCCATTAAGTAGAGAGATTCTGAGGATCTTTTGCTGCACACAAACAGTATGTTCACTGTAAACACGATGAGGGTGGTAGGAAGTGGACATCACCAGAAATTACACAAAAATGATCCTGGCCACTACATATTTTGATGAAGCAGATCATTAGACCAACAAAAGTGAGAGATATTTGTAATACCTAGTGAGATAAGCTAAATTTAAAAAATGATACTACCTCATTTCTGATTTTGCAATATTGAATGATACACAGATTGATTTTTCACCCAGAAGTAGAAGCTCATTTAAAAGTTCTGCTTGAGGAGAAAAAAAAACTGTTTGCGTTTATAATTGGTAAATGACCTACAGTGCTATCCACAGTCATTTTGGTTTTAACTTAATTCTCCATGTTTATAAAACTTTCAGACTGTTCCCTATGCAGTAGAAAAGGGGTTTTATATTCCATAGCTTTCTGTTATATCATCATTACACCTTTGTTGGAATAGAAAATGTATGTGTGTAAGTGTGCGATATGTGATCTTTTCAATGTATATTATAACAAACCCCTTAAATTATTTAACTTCAGTCTTCAGTGGGTTTTCTCCAAAAGTATTTTCAAAAATCTATCCATTACCTATGTTTGAAGTCTTTGGTGCTCACTTTAGCATATCAGAAACATATCAATTTATGATTATAACTTACCCAACACATCTGGATTACTGGTTTCCTCTTTCAGGTTGATAAAAAGAAATTTGTTGACTGATTAAGGGCATCAAAGCTTTGTGCTGCTATAGGCTTATTTAACCCCCAGAAAAAAGCATCAGTCAGTTTCCCTTAACCTTGATAGGTTTCTTATAGCTATGCTGGAGGACAGAGACCAGAGAGACGATTTTAAATATGTGTTTTGGAAAACTGGAGACTATCTACCACTGCAAGAATTACATTTCTGAGTTGGCTTTTAAAGCCAAATTATAATTTCAGAAGTCATATCAAACATAATCCCATAAATGACCTATTGGTTAAAAAGATCTTTCTTGGTCATTATAAGACTTATTAAAGAAAAAGAAAAAATGGGAAGAAGGAAGGAAGAAAGGAAAGAAGAAAATAACCTTCTATGATTTTTTCCATTGACTTGTGGTGAGAAAGAATCCATGATGGGTATCGATTCCATAACAGCTTCAGTTAGTCCCCAAACTTCTGTCAATTTTCTGAGACTAAATGTGAGGAGAGAGGAGTGGAAATGAGGAGTGAATTTCATTTCAATAAATCTGTTTCTTCTGTTTCTAAAGGAGAATATCCAGCTTATACACATATTATCAGACCCATTATGTTCCACTGACATTTCGTTTGGAACAACATTGTTCTTATTGCAAATATATATCCAGGTGGTTGAATTCACCTATGCCTTGGGTATGTTGTTGCTTTCATTTTTCCAAAGGAGAATAAATTTTCCTAATTAGTAATAATGTTTAAAGTTACTGCTCGGTATTTAAAATCCTCTCTCAGTTTGAGTTCCTTGTGAGAATCAACTCCATCCTTAATGGATGGTGCTATCTCCACAATTATACATCTCCCTCGCTGTTCCTCAGGCTTAGAATTTGAAGGTGAAGACAGGCATTGGTTTGTAGATGTTTTAGCTGACAGAATGAGGCAGAAAGGAATCCAGAGATATGCTAAGATAAAGCATGAGTTATAAGGGATGGTTAGAGAAGATGTTCATGCCTTTATACATGAAAGATACACACTCTTAAAAAAGATACTGTTCCTCAGAGTCTGTTAGGAAAAAAAAGCCAAAAGAAGCAGAATATACTTTATTATGAATTATATTGTATATTAATAGAAGTCTTCTAGACAAGCACAGATATGAATGAGCAACTCTACTTGATTTCCAATATGCTAAAAACAAAAACTCAACACCCACAAAAGTACCAAATGAATACTATTTTTTGAAGTCAGCAGTTACTTCTGTTGGTAGTGAAGACAACATTTCCTTCTCCAGGGGATCTTCCCGACCCAGGGATCAAATCCATTTGAGACCTGCGTCTCCTGCTTGGCAGGCAGCATATTTGGTTCTTCGTATTAGAATAAACGTTTATTCAGACTTCCCTGGTGGCTCAGACAGTATGGTGTCTGCCTACAATGAGGGAGATCCAACTTCAATCACTGAGTTGGGAAGATCTCCTGGAGAAGGAAATGGCAACCCACTCCAGGGTTGCCTGGAGAATCCCATGGACAGAGGAGCCTGGTGTGCTACAGTCCATGGGGTCACAAAAGATTCAGACAGGACTTGAGACTAAACAATAACAACAACAAATATACAATAAACAGGAAGTAAATATTGGTAACCAGCAACAGAGAAAGAAATTTTACAAATTTTCTACCCTCAGAACCTACCTAGGGATAGAAAAATTTCAGCTTCTTAGCATTTCAACTTAAGAAATTCAATGTCTATTTCAAATTTAAGAATCTAAAAATTTAGGAGTATTACAACCAAAGAAAACATCAATTCTATAGTAGGTAACTAACTATATACATTTTTTAAAAAAGATTTCATCAAATCACAGTTTTAAGTACTACATTATATAAAGTAAAGATAGGCAAAAAAAAACTTCAGGTTAAATTATTATGCAAAAGTATCTCACAAAAATAACACATAATTCTGTTAATCGTACCACAGTTAAACATTATTGCAACAATGGCAAATAATAAAATATTTATTTACAAAATAGCTCTCAATATCAGGAAATAAAATTTTTGTTTTTTCTAAAGCTTGGACAAATGCTATAGAGACATAAATTTTCCTATTAAAGAACCTAATTTTTGTAATTCCAAGTTAGTTTTGAAATGTTCTAAGCATCACAATATTTTTGTATGCCTCATATGGAACACTGAAAGGCAAGGTTTATAAAATAAAACTATTTTCATTTTTTTGCATTTATTTTCAAAAAATTGAATTTGCTCTTGCCATTTTATTCCTTTTAAATTAGTGTGTCTTGAGAAAAATTTATATTCATGAAGAATCATTTTCCAGAAATCAAATGAGTAGAAGGAAATTTTACCAAACTGAAAAATGTAATATTTTGTTTAAGCAACTTATTCCTGCCTTATTAAGGTACAGTTGGCAAATATAAATTGGAAATATTTAAGGATTACAGCATGATAATTATATATATATATAGTGAAATCATTACAATTAAGCTAATTCACATATCCATCATCTCACGTAGTTACCAAAAGTGTGTGTGTGTGTGTGTGTGTGTGGTGAGATCACATCAGATCTACTGAAGTGTTAACAAATTTCAGAATGCAATAAATGCAGTATTATTAACTATGGTCACCATGCTATGTATTAGACCCCTAGCTTTTATTCGCCTTATAGTGTTTGTGTCCTTTCACAGAAATTTTCCTATTTCCCTCAGTCTCCAGCCCCTAGCAACCACCAGTCTACTCTTCACTTCGGAATGTGATGTTTTTAGATTCCCTATAAAAGTGACATCATTAATATTTGCCTTTCCATGTTCATCTTATTTTACTTAGTATAATATCCTGTGGGTTCATCCATGTTGTTACATGGCAGGATTTTCCTTTTTTTAATGAATGAATAACATTCCGTTTTTTATCTATGCCACATTTTCTTTATCCATCCATCTGCAGACAGACATTTAGGTTATTTCCTTATCCTGGCTATTGGGAATAATACTGCAATAAACATTGGAGTGCAGATATCTCTTTGGGATACTTATTTCATTTCCCTTGGATATATGCCCAGAAGTGGGATTATTGGATGATATAATAGTTATATCTTACACTTTTTCTGAGGAAACTACATACTACATACTATTTTTCACTGTGGCTACACCAATTTCGGAGTAGGAAATGGCAGCACATGCCATTATTCTTGCCTGGAAAATTTCATGGAGAGAGGAACCTGGCAGATTGCAGTCCATGTGTCACAAATTTGGGCATGACTGAGCACACACACATATCAGTTTACATTCCCAACAACAGTATACAAGGGAGGCATTTACCCTAACCCTTACCAGTGTGTGCTACTTTTCCTTGTTTTGATAATAGCCAAGCTATATCTCATTGTGTTCTTGATTTGCATTTCCAGAATGATTAGCAGTATAAAGAACAGTCTCATATACCTTTTGGCCATTTGTATGTCTTCTTTGGAAAAATGTCATATCAGATTCTTTGCTGATTTTCTTTCTATTGGATTATTTGGCTTTTTGCTCAGAGTTGTATGAAGTGCTTATGTATTTGGGATATGAACACCTTGGCAGTGAGTATGCAAATATTTTCTCATTCCATATGTTATCTTTTCATTGTATTCTTTCTTTTTATGTGCAGAACCTCTTTACCTTTATATAATGCCACTTGTTAACAGTATTCTTTGCTTTTGTTGCTGATGCTTTTGGAGCCACACACCCCAAAAAATAATTACCAAAGCTAATGTCAAGGAGATTTCCCTATATTTTATTCTAGGAGATTTATAATTTCAGGTTTCACATGTAAGTCTTTTTTTGATATTAGTAGGTCTTATTATTTTTTTATTTTTATTTGAGTATAGTCAGTTTATAATGTTGTGTTAGTTTCAGGTGTAGAGGAAAGTAAATCAGTTATACATACACACATATCCACTCTTTCTCAGATGCTTTTCCCATATAGGCCATTACAGAGTATTGAGTGGAATTCCCTGTGCTATTATATGGTAGGTCCTTATTAGTTATCTATTTTATATATAACAGTGTATATATGTCAATCCTAATCTCCCAATTTATCCCTCCTCCCCTTACCCCTGGTTACCATAAGTTTGTTTTCTAGATGTGTAATGTTATTTCTTTCTGGTAGATAAGTTCATTTGTACCCTTTTTTAGATTCTACATATAAGTAATATCATGTTTGTCTTTCTCTGACTTACTTCACTTAGTATGAAGGGTATGCTACTCTTCTTTATCCATTCCTCTGTTTCCATCAACATTTAAAAGGTGGCTTCCATGTCCGGGCTATTGTAAATAGTGTTGCAGTGAACACTGGGATATGTGTGTCTTTTTGAATCATGGTTTTCTCTGGGTATATGCCCAGGAGTGGGATTCCTGGATCATATGGTAGCTCTATTTTTAGTTTTTTAAGGAATCTCCATACTGTTCTCCGTAGTGGCTATACCAGTTTATATCTGCATCAACAGTGTAGGAGGGTTCACATTTAAGTCTTTTATTTTGAGTTGATTTTTATGTATGGTGTTAGATAAGGATCTAATTTCATCCTTTTGTATGTGGATATCCAAAACCAAATGGGGCTGTAGCCAAGTTCCTAAGGGATGTGGCTATTTCCTGATCTGTATCCAGAACCAGTTTACCAGCTCTTCATCTGGGTGTGGGCTGACCTTAAATGATGTTTATTCTCAGCATCCTTGTCAAAGACAGTCAACCATATATGTGTGGATTTCTTCTGGACTCCATTCTATTCTATTACCATACTACTTTGATTACTATACATTTGTAATACAGTACAAACTTAAAATAATTATTGATAGGTAAGTACTTCCCCTTGACATTTTGTTAGCTTTCTGACTGCTTTGTAGTTCCTTTGACCCTTTATTCTCTTGCTATCTTCATCTATAATTTGATGGGGTTTTGAGGTTTTTGCTTTAATTCCTTTATCTTTATCTTCTTTATATCTATCACAAATTTTCTTTTTGGTTATCATGAGACTTACATAAGATATCCTACAACAGTATATTTTAAGCTGAAAACAACTTACCTTTGCACACAAAAGCTCTGCCCTTTTACTTCTATCCACCATGGTTTATGTTATTGATGTTACTACTTACATCTCTTTACAATATGTATCCAGGGGCTGGAGAGGGGCTGGAGCCAGGCCATGGAATGCTTCAGGGTGCATAGCTGAGACTGAGGTTGTTGAGCCTGTTACCCAAGGCATAGGCAGGTGTGGCTCCTCCCAGGTCCCTTGGTGGATCATGCTGGTGGCAGAACCCAAGTAAGGGTTGTGACTATTTGCTGGTCTGTAGCCAGAACCACAGTCCACAAGCCTGTCATCTGGGTGTGGGCCAGCCTTAAATGATGCTCTTCTGTCTTGGGCTCCACTACGGTTTCACAACTCCCTACCTGTATCCCAAAGCTCCCACAAAGACACTTTTGTTCATGGAAGACTGCCAAATTATTGTTGGAGTGGAGGAATATGAGCAGGGAACCTTCTATCCTGCCATCTTACTGATGTCCTAGTCAAGCAATTTTTAAAAAGCATGTCTAAATAAAACAAAATAGAACTTCATATTTTAGTACATGCAGATTTTTTTTCTCTCAATAAACTCAGTGAAAGTGCAAATAGATTTAAGCTGAAATCCCCTTATTCTTCTCTATATACCACCCAGTCATAAGCTACACCAAGTCTGGGGAAATTAGATTAAATATGTTAACAACTGGATAAATCTTCTCCAAGTACTAGAGATGTAGTATTATAAGAAAATTACGCTTCTTAACTTCTGTCCATAATCAACAAGCCTGGAGCCAAGGAAGAAGTTGTGGTATTTATTTCATTGCTACTCATCTATGTCTTTTGGACAGTGATACTCATATTCACATGTTTTACTTGTTTGTTTAACTGGATACTAAATAACATTTAAAAGCAAATAAAAAATAAATTGAGAAAAGATGCTTCAAATTATTGTGTAATTGAACACAGAAGTTGCTGTTTTGATTTCTTAGTTAAAACTGTAAAATCAAACAAGTGCGGTGTGATCACGTTTATTTTACCCTTTGTGAGAAACTGAGAGCCTTAACTCCAGTTGCACTAAGAAAATATTTTAAATGTTGTCACCATGCCAAAGCAGCAACCAGAACAGTTCTGTCTATAGTCTCAGGCCAGGGAGCATTTTCCATTTCATAACTTGTTCCCCAGATGTATGATCATACCTCATATACACAGAAAACAGAACAATAAGCCCTTAAATATGCTCCAAGGCATTTTTTCACAAGGGCAGGTTTACAAGATAGCATGTCTGCTTAAAGAATTATTCTCTTGCTTTCTGTTTATTCTCAAATTAGCCATTTCCCATAAAATTAAAACACATGAAAATACCTTTCACATGGTCAGTTTATTTGGAAATCCTTTCTCTGTGTTTGGACACTAAGTTTTCACAAGCTCAAACTTCAAGTGGGCTTTAATATTTTTTCTCTGTAAGCATTTTTTGCTGGTAGCAAATTTGCTAGAAGGCTTTCTCTCTGTTGCTGGAATATAACAGCTGAGTATGTGTCCAAAATAATGAATAATTTGCTACCCCATAGCTCCTTTAGTTAATGCTACAAAGTGGGTAACTTTATCACAGTCTCATAGATAGATTATGGATTCATGGACAATGCAGACATCCTGGAAATCTAGTTAACATGTTTCTGAAAACAGCACACATGAAAGAATCCAGATCTACATTGAATCTTCTTAGAGCAGTTTCCATCCAGACTAGCAGAAACCATTCCTGCTAAGGAAGAAATATCTTCAAGATTCATAAAAATTTATTTTCTTTAAGAAAGCTATTGTAACAGTAAAATATCAAATCCAAGAAAATAATATCTACCCTGGTGGCTTAGACGATAAAGAATCTGCCCGCAATGCTGGAAACCCATGTTTGATCCCTGGGTTGGGAAGGCCCCTGGAGAAGGGAATGGTTACCCACTCCAGTATTCTTGCCTGGAGAATCTCATGGATTCTGGCGGGCTACAGTCCATGGGGTCACAAAGAGTCAGACAGGACTGAGCAACTAACACTTTCACTTTATACTTTCAATGAGTGGTATCTTTTGGAAACTTTTAATACAATTAAGAATCAACCATGTTGGACAACTGCATAGTTTCCACTCATGTAACAAAGTGAATGCTACCTTCCTTGAGTTGTACAATATGTAGATACTAAAATAACTTCATTTTCAGGAAAAAAATTTAAATAAATAGCAGTTTCCTCTCAACAATTGTGCATTGTAGATGGAAATGTTCTGAAATATATATACCCTTCCAAATTATGGTTGATATTATTATATTTTAAAGTCCAAATGCCACATTTCAATGAAGCTAAGTATTTAAAGTTAGGAGTACAAGTGTGTGATTTGTTATTAATAATTGAGTGATACAAAGAGCAGTGAGCTAGAGTACATTGGTGAATATTTGTTTGCCTAGATCCCTGCCCTTCAGTAACAGTACCTAAATATCTCTTGTGGATCCTTACTTGTTTCAGTCCATAGGACCTTGCTCCTGGATCCAGAGCTGGGCATAGTCATAGGTTTGCAGGCATCCTTTACTTGCACAAAGGGAGAAACCACTTTAGAATAAAGCAGTGAAAGTGAAAATCTCTCAGTCATGTCCAACTCTTTGTGACCCCATGGGCTATACAGTCCGTGGAATTCTCTAGGCCAGAATGCTGGAGTGGGTAGCCTTTCCCTTCCCCAGGGGATCTTCCAAACCCAGGGATCAAACCTACGTCTCCTGCATTGCAGGTGGATTCTTTACCAGCTGAGCCACCAGGGAAGCCCAAGAATACTGGAGTGGGTAGCCTTTCCCTTCTCCAGCAGATCTTCCCTACCCAGGAATCGAACCAGGGTCTCCTGCATTGCAGGCAGATTCTTTACCTGCTTAGCTATGGGGGAATCTCTATTCATAGGATAGAGTGGTGGTTCCCTAAATGTAGTCCTCAGAGCAGCAGTGTCATAATCAAATGAATACTTGTGAGAGACACAGATCCCTAGACTCTGGCCCAGATATACTGAAACAAAAACTCTGGCTGTGAGACCCAGCCATCTACCCATGCTGTTACATTTTTGCCAACATGACTTCATTCCCCAGGTTCTCTGTCCTTGCAACGTTATTACCCTTTTGATGAATGCTTGAGTTTGATCCTTTCCTCAAGGACTAAATCCAAAAGCTTTCTCTTCCGTGATGTCATTCTTGAGTGTGTTTATTCATTATCTTCTTTGAATTTCATGTTCATTTATATGTGCCTCTTCCAGGCATTTAAAAAGGTCTTATTATTTCTGTGCATATTTCATTTATCCCATTAGTTTAAAACTACTCACAGAGCAAAAAGACCCATCCATGATTGTTACTCCAAACATATGTACTGATGAATGAATGAATGAATATACAGAGTTCAGAACAAAGTAAGGTGGATGGATGAATTAGAATATCTGAAAAGAAACTTTTTTAGGCACAAAATAATTTGAAAAATCCTTTTAAAAATCCCACTCAGTATTCCTCTCTAATACCCTTAATAGATTAAAAGTTTACAAGACTAGTTAATGCATTTAGCTTCTTCTGAAATATATTTTATATTTTTAGGTTGTTAAATAATGGAGTTTTAATTTGCCACCCATTTTCCATTAATGGTGAATATATCTTTGGCCTTAGAATATAATCCAAACTGAAACAAAAAGAACCCTGGATGGGGGGCTTCCCTGGCAGTCCAGTGGTTACAACTTCACCTTACAATGTAGGGGGTATGGGTTCAATCCCTGGTCAGGGAGCAAAAATCCCACATTCCTTGTGGCCAAAAACATAAAAGAGAATTAATATTGTAATAAATTCAATAAAGACTTTAAAAAAGGTCATTATTTTTGAAAATCTCAAAGAAATAAGTAAAGAACCTTGGGCAAAACTGAGATTAACTTCAAGAATGAGCTTCTTATATCCATAAGCAAATTACCTAACCCTCTGAACCTCACTTTTTCCTCAGAATGATTAACATATCTCTCCAAGATTTAAAATGTTATGATTTATATTTGTGTTATTGTGTGGCTAATGAATGAGGCAAGTAAATACATATGCTGAAATTTAGAGTACTGCAGTAGTTGTATATTTTCCATAGAATTGAAGATTTCTGGGGTTGCATTAAATACTGTAATTGAAACCATCTAATAATGGAATAAATATCTCAGAGTTGTGATGGTAATAGTAGATCAAGTTACAAGAAGCACTAAAGAAAGGATATTGAGTAAGATGTTGTCTTTCCAATACTAAAACTTTTTGCTATAATTTAAACCAGTAGGAATCATAGAATAACAACTTCTGGAAACCATTAAGAAGCAAAGGATTATTTGAGTTGTATAATAATCTTTGTTAGTCTGAAATTATGAAAGGTTCTAAAACATCTTCCTCTGGATGAGGCTGGACCAATCATAACATGAATTTGATTGTATATATGCTAGTATATTTTAAGAGGAAAAAAGATTAGCTTCCATATTACAGATACAGGTGGAAATTGGATATGAATTCTGACTGATGACCTTGGCAAGTTAAAACCTGGAGTTATTTGAAAAAAAAAAAAAACACGAGAAACCCTTAAAGAAAAATATAACATGTGGAGACAATGTCAAATTCCATAAAGGAAAGGGTTAGGAAGAGGGGTTGGGTGGCTGACTGTTTGCCTGGAAACATATATATTGGGTTTAGGAAGGAGGGGGGAAGTTATGCCTTATTTTTCCTTTTACATTCATTTATTAATTGTTCAAAAATGTTTAACACCAATATTGTTCCAAGCACTGAGCTAGGAACTGAGGATACAAAAATGAAAGATATGGAAAGAAATCCCATGTCCTTAATAAAGTTAATATGTTATAGAATGTTTATTTTTTAGAGTTTCTAAAGTCTCAAGGTTTGGAAAATTTGTGGAACTATCAAAGCCAAGATTGTGGACTCCAAGTGGATGCAGTATAAACAAATTGTACTGTACTTACAAAGGAATCCTAATTACTTGTTTCTATCACTCAAGGTGAGGCCTAGTAACAAAAAAAAATTTTAAAAATAGACAATATGTGACTCAATTAGCCTGCTTTCTCAAGGTCCTCACTGCCCTTGGAACACCTAGCATGAACTGCAAAGCTCTTTTTGATCCTGTTCCTGCCTCTTAGCTAAGTCTACTCTTCACACACTGCATGCAACAAGCTACTTAAAATTTATATTTCTCAAATTAGTTAATTTTTTTGTGATTTTATGGAAACTGTTCCATTGTTTGAATGCTTTCCTCTCACAGAGTTACAAAATCCTTACTTACCCTGAAAAGGATTCTCTTTAGGATAACAACGGAATGAAAGGGAACATCATTCTAAGGATAGAAACAAAAGCCTACAACCAATTTCTAACTTAATGGTGAAATACGGCAATCTTTTCTACTCTGAGATTGGCAAAGAGATAACTGTATGGGACAAACAGCCAGTGCATTAAAACAAGAAGAAGAAAAAAATCCTGTCATTATTCACAGCTGATTATACGTAGAAAATCCAAGTAAATCTACAGAAAATCTATTGGGATTATGAAGTGAAACTAAATGAATCAATACGATAAGACGTGTATTTCTCTTTACCTGCCTAAAATCAGAAAATCATTTTTTTAAAAAAAATCATTTAAAATAATACTTAGATATTACGTGGGCTTCCCATGTGGTGCTAGTGGTAAAAAACTTGCCTGTCAGTGCAGGAGACATGAGACATGGGTTTGGTCCGTGAGTCGGGACGATTCCCTGGAGGAGGGCATGGCAACCCACTCCAGTATTCTTGTCTAGAGAATCCCATGGACAAATGAGCCTGGTGGGCTGCAGTCCATGGGGTTGCAAAGAGTCGGACATGACTGTAGTGACTCACCACACATGCACAGATGCTAAATATCTAATTAGGATCTACAACATGCCCAGTCCCTCCATGGAAAAATTAAATCAACTTTGCTAGAAAAGTTAAAGAAGAGTTAAATAAAAAGATGTACGATGTTCATGAATTGAAAGACTCAGTGTAAAAATACCAGTTGTTCCCACATTGTTCCATGGAATCAGTGCAATTGAAATAATCACAGCAGATCTGTGTATTAGTGTGAAAACTAACCAGTTTACTTGCTGTGTTCACTCCAGAAATTCATTAAGCTGCACATATGATCTGTGTACTTTTCTACATATATATTATACTTCAGTATTTTAAAACCTAAAATACATGTATTTCTCAGGGGAAAAAAAGTATCTTTTTTTATTCATAGTTTTTCTCTATGAATACTTCTTTTTTTCAATCAAGCATAGGGTTTCAGCTTTTTACATCTTTATTATAGCAGTTTTTAAATAAAGTGTGGAACATAGTCTTTTTTCAGGCCTGCTCTGAAATCAGATTAGGTGAGATATATATTTTTGGTATTTATGAATGAGAACAAAAAGAACATATGATATAAACATGTTCTGAGGGAGTCATTGACTTGTTGAAAGCTCGTAAGACAAATGTTCCCATTTTATATAATACTTTTCCCAACTTTAAATCTGTCCATTCAATAAATTATTGAATTTAACAACTAAGTATTTTGCAATCTGGTCTCCTGGGAGAATTTTAGGCAAATAACCAATAATCCCAATTTAAATACATGAATTTGTCAAAATTTAGCCTAGCTATCAGGTATGGTTATCTTGTGCTTTGAGATTTAGATCATGTTGGCCCAAGTCCTTATAACAAGTGTTATAGGATATCCAACGTCCTAGGTAAGTTTTCTATCAATGTTCTGAGAAATCATATTTTCACCTCATTTCCTGCTCTTTTTGGCTAAGTTACTTTAGTGTCTTGAGTGCTGTGGTTGTTTTTTCTTCTCTGGTCTGCATTTTTCAATCTCGTTAGCTGCATTAACTTTGCATACACATAATATGCTCATTTTGTTTCAAATGACTAACTGTGATATCTTGGTAAAATTTGTATTAAGCTTTAAAAAATTATGTGAATGTGTCTCTTCGTCTCTTCCAAAAGGATATTGGGGCTCAACCTGGGTCAGTAAGATCAGATGCTCTAAGTAAAATAAAGGCCGTGTTACTAATGCTTACTATGCTTTTCATCTCTACTCAGCATTTGTAAAAAGTGTTGATAATCACATGAAAAATATTCTCTAACTATACATTTTCATCTTCAGAATACCACATTCAGCATATCATTTATGATTTAGGATGGAAATAACCACTATTTGTGATGAGAACAAAGCCCCAGTTAATTTCACATTCAATATTTCATGTAACTATCATGTTCACATATAACTAGTGCATTTATCAGAATTAGAATTCTTTATCTTTTAACAGTGATCTCAGCTCACTTGGATTATTAATTCAATCTCTAATTTAGAGATTTATTGAATTTAGAGAATGCAATTTATCATAATGAAATATATCAGTAATTTGGTTAAAATTCTGTCCAACCACCAAAGAAAACTTTATAAGAACACTCAAGTTAATTGTTGCTCTCCAGATATAACTTCTTTTTAAAAGTAAATGTCTTTCAGGGTGGTCTCTTCCAGAAAGTAAATAAGGACATTAAAGTTGGCCCATAGTAGAGTTTAACTATCTACCTTAAAGATGGTGGTTCCTACAAATGTTTTAAATGAACAAATGTGAAAAACATATTTAAAATATGAAAATAAGAAAAAGTAAAATCAGATAAATAGTAAAATTCTCTAGTTGATCTATTTATATCATTATTATTCCAAACATTCCGTGTTTGAATTTCTTACCAATCACATTTAATATACATAAAATTGGTAAATGCATGCTTAAGTCTTAAGTGAAAGACTCTCAGTCCTGTCCGACTCTTTGCAACCCCATGAATTATACAGTCCATGGAATTCTCCAGGCCAGAATACTGGAGTGGATAACCTTTCCCTTCTCCCAGGCATCTTCCCAACCCAGGGATTGAACCAATCGATCCCTCATTGCACCAGATTCTTTACTAGCTGAGCCACAAACCCAAATGCCTGCTGGTATATAGAAAATGTGAGAAACGTTGAAAACTCACAGAACAATGTGTTCTGTACCTTAAGAAGAAATGAGATTGTTTACTTGACCACTTTATAATCTGCCTATGCTTATAAGGTATTCAACAGACTAGTTAATCTTTCCGGATTCCTCTCAAAACAGCTCTCCCAAGAATGATGTCTTAAAGGAGATCTGTCTCACTGTTTTCTTCTCTTCCTCCTCCTTCTCTTCTGTCTTCTTCACCTTCTTCAATTTTTCTAATCTACTCCACGATTAGCTGAGATTAGTAATTAGCAAGCCTTAACTCAGCTTTCTCAGACAAGCATCTAACAAAATACAGAGAACGATGATTTAAATACCCCAAATTACTCACTCACACTTAGCTATCTGTTTATCCCCATCATTGACCAGATTCAAATAGATTCTCCAGGATCTAACACTTGGGGAAATTCCACAGCAGCTACAAAGGAAGCAACATGAAGCTTCAATACACACATAGAAACCGTTGTTACAGTAAATCCATGCCTAATACACACTTTATCCCACTCCATGTAGTGGACAGGTTTTAGTCATTTATTCAGTAGAATACTGTTTAAAAACAACAGCGGTAGCAAGAATAGCAGCTTTATATTATTTACACCAAAATATTCAAAAATATAAGTATGGCAATTGTGATTATAAAGGAATAGAAAATTATAGCAAAGAGCAAAATGAAAGCTGGTAAAGTTTTATTAAAATTCAACAAAATTGGCTATAAGGCACAATCTTTACTTAAAGGGTCATATGATAATGACATTTATTTGCATATCACAAGAATATGTAATAGTTATAAATGTATTCATACCTAACGTGAATTTAAAATATAGAAGTCAATTAAACTAAAAGATTTAGCCAAATCTATAATAACAATAACAGTGAAAAAGTTTGCTAAATAATTGCTAGAATACATAAAAAATAGATAAAGACACAAAAGTTGTGTACAACGTATTTTTAAATATATCCCCTGGAATATATAGAATGCTACCTTTAAAAAATATAGTTTAGCAATATTTTCAGACGTACATGTAAGAAATTTTGCAATAATGACCAATGGCAGGCATTAAAGTGAGTCTTAAAAAATGTCAAAGGGATTCATGTTTCTGTATTGTTGAGACCCTTCACTGTTCACCTGAAATTATTAAAACATTGTTAATCAGCAATACCCCAATACAAAATAAAAAGTTTAAAAAAATAAAACTCAAAAGAATGCCAAAGGATTGAAGTAATACAGAATTTTCTCTGACCATAATTCATTGTATTTGAAATAGCAAAGCAAAAACATAATAGAAAATGTCATAAATATTAATATAAAAGTATTTTTTAGATCACCCAAATATTTTACAAAGTATCATAGTAGACAGTAATAATTTTGAAATAAATGATAATAAAATGCTACATACCAGCAGTTATTCAGTGTACTGAAGCAGTACTTAGAACACCTACATTTTTAAATGCATTTGCCAGATTAGACAAAAAGCTGACACTAACTGTAAGTCTGTATCTGAATTATAGATTAAGCAATAAAAATTGAAAAATATAATAAGAGAGAAATTAATAACATAGAAAATAAAACAGATAATCAAGAGAGCAAAAAGCTGTTTCTTAGAAGATCATAAAATTGATAAATCTCTGGCTTCCCAGATAAATCCCTGACTCAGCAGAAAAAAATCCACCTGCAATGCAGGACATGTGGGTTCCATCACTGGGTCAGGAAGATTCTCTGGAGAAAGAAATGGCAACCCACTCCAGTATTCTTGAATTGCAAATATTGGCACCAGTAAGTTTTTGGTTTTATTGAGATCACTAGCCCCAGTCATTCTCTTCCAGATTTTAAAAAAAAAATGGTGTATTTCTGTATTTTCATAACTAAAAAGAAAATAACATTTTTCTATTTTACATTTAGAGATTCCCAGGTGGCTCAGTGGTAAAGAATCCACCTGCCAAGCAGGAGACATGGGTTCAGTCCCTGGGTTGGAAGATCCTCTGGAGAAGGCAATGGCAACCCACTCCAGCATTCTTGCCTGGGAAATCCTATGGACAGAGGAGCCTGGTGGCTTACAGTCCATAGGGTCACAAAAGTGTCAGACACAACTTAGCAACTAACAACACAACAAAACTTCTAGAGAAATGTTTTAAAGAAATGAAGCAAGTCATCAAAAGCCAATACCAATTATCAAACATGTAAAAGATGAGAGAATGTTATAAGCAATTATAGCCAACAAATTTGAAATGGGCAAACTACTAGAAAAATAGAACTTATCAAGATCATATCAAACAGAAAAAACTGAATAATCTTATAAATCCTTTAGTTAATTACTATATTTTGTTGTGTAACTCTTCTCTTTAATTCTTTTGTAATTGTTAAGCATTTTTCAGCCATAATAATAAGCTAAACATCTCTGTGTCTATAAATAGTCTATGTAATTTGACATTTAATGAAGAAAAAGAAGAGTAAAGACTATAAAGAAACCTATGGAAAGAATGTAAATGATACCATAATCAACAATAAAAAAGACATGCATGTTGTACAATATTTTTATTGTTATAAATTTATAAACTGTGAGTCTTCAAATGGAAAACTTGCCACAAAATGCATTAGCCATAAAACTTCATGTAGTAAAAAAAAAAAAAACTTCATGTAGTAGCTCTCATGTGATGGTGCCCATCTGTTCCCGAAGTAAAGAAATTCTTTCTTATAAATAATAAGAAAACGTTTCAAGACAAGTAGGAGTAGGAACTGAAACTCCTGGTAACATTGAGTTCTTATTACCTGATTTATCTAAACTCAAGTTATAAATCTACATACTTTATATGAATACATAAGCATGTAGAAGACTGCTTAGATACATGTGTGTTTGTAGTGGTATTGCTGCATGAATTTGGTACAGAAAGAAAAGGAGGAGGAGGGAGTAAATTAAAGAAAAAATAAAACTTTACAAATAAGCAACCATATATGACCTAACTCATTTAAAATAATAAATGTGCATGAATTCGTTTAAAAATAGAAGCTGATATGGCATAGTCAGTGAACTACAAAGAATTTTAAAGGAATCTGTAGATTATGATTATGAATATTTGAATAAAAATTCCAAAATATCTAAAGGTATACATTTTTTATAAGAGAAACTTTTCAAAGACATAAACCTGTTAGCACTGGATTGATCTGAAACGGGAAATAGCAAGGGGAAATCAGATAAAAGATAAACTGTAGCTGTCCATGTTTGCGTGCAAAGTTGCTTCAGTTGTGTCCAACTCTTTGTAACCCTATTGACTATAGCCTGCCAGGTTCTTCGTCCATGGAATTTTCCAGGCAAGAATAACTGGAGTGGGTTGCCATTCCCTCCTCCAGGGGATATTCCCTACCCTGGGATTGAACCCACAACTTGTTAAGTCTCCTGCATTAGCAGGCAGGTTCTTTACCTCTAGTGCCACCTGGGAAGCCCAAACTGTAGTCACCTGTGTTTATTTTCTTGTTTTAATTTTGCGTTTTCACACTTAACACATTAAAAAATGCACATTTTAATTTAATTATGTCCTGTTATAGTTTTCAGGTTAAATGTCATATAAATGATTTTTTTATTAAAAAATTGGACAGAACTGATTTTGAGTCATGGTTGCTCATTAGTTAATGCTTTTGGAGGTAACTAATCACTTTGTGTCTAAGTTTCCTCATCAGTAAAATGATCCTAAGAGTAGTACCATATTGGATTATGGAATAGTTGAGACATGACATGTGAAAATCATATAAAATAGAACATGGCAGCTAGTAGTCAATTACTAGTCAGTAGCAAATTTTATTCTCTTTGTATAGAGGAGAAAGGGTTTTCCCTGGTAGTTCAGTGGTAAAGAACCCACCTGCCACTGCAGGAGACTCGAATTCAGTCCCTGGGTACAGAAGATCCCCTGGAGAAGGAAATGGTAACCCACTCCAATGTTCTTGCCTGGGAAATCCCACGGACAGAGGAGCCTGGCAGGCTACAGTCCATGGGGTCTCAAAAGAGCTGGACATGACTTAGTAACTAAGCAATAGAGGAAAAGTAACTAAGTATAACCTAGTTACTTAGTAACTAAGAATAGAGGAAAAACCTTTTAAGGTGATTTAATCAACTCAGATCTTGGAGGCAGCCATCATTCTCATTCTCAGACCAATTTATAGTCATTTGAAGAAATAACTAAAAATATCCAGTTTATTACAGAAAAAGATTACATAACTTGTCATGAGAACCAAATATAAACAAGGGAGACTATCCCCAACTTGGGGCAGCCCTATTAAGTCTTTAAATTTAACACACTTAGTCAAGTCATCAGTCTAAATGAAGAAAGAAGCAGTAAACTTATCAAACACCATTCAATGGACTTTTGAAAGTTTAACCCACCTTCTTGAGAATTGCAGACCAGTTTTGACACCCATTAACCAAGTAGCTCAGTCCACTAGAGAAGTAGGGGTTGGACAGAACCAGCAGTGTATTTTCTTCCTCAAGAAAACCAGACTTGAGGAAAGATGTTCTAACATTATCTGGTAGTTTTCACACATGGTATAAGAGAAACTCTTTTACCAAAATTAATCTTAAGGCAAATTGCAATACATAAAACTACTTAATACTAACATGAATGACTCAGAAGCACAGACAAAAAGTTTACCCTCAGCCACAAATCTCATTGTTGTTATTTAGTCTCTAAGTTATACCCAACGTTTTGAGACCCCATGGTCTGTAGCCCTCCAGGCTCTTCTGTCCATGGGCTTTACCAGGGAAGAATACTGGAATGTGTTGCCATTTCCTTCTCCAGCGGATCTTCCAGAACCAGGAATCGAACCAGGGTCTCCTGCATTGCAGACAGATCCTTTACCATTGAGACCCCAGGGAAACCCCACATCTCATTCAGTTCACTTCAGTTCCTCGTTCGTGTCTGAATCATTGCGACCCCATAGACTGCACCATGCCAGGCCTCCCTGTCCATCACTAACTCCTGGAGTTTACTCAAACTCATGTCCATTGAGTCGGATATGCCATCCAACCATCTCATCGGTCATCCCCTTCCCCTCCCACCTTCAATCTTTCCCAGCATCAGGGTCTTTTCAAATGAGTGAATTCTTCACATGAGGTGGCCAAAGTATGGGAGTTTCAGCTTCAGCATCAGTCCTTCCAACGAATATTCAGGACTGATTTCTTTTAGTATGGACTGATAGGATCTCCTTGCAGTCCAAGGGACTCTCAAGAGTCTTCTCCAACACCATAGTTCAAAAGCATCAATTCTTTGGTGCTCAGCTTTCTTCATAGTCCAACTCTCACATCCATACATGACCACTGGAAAAACCATAGCCTTGACTAGATGGACTTTTGCTGGCAAAGTAATGTCTCTGCTTTTTAATATGCTATCTAGGTTGGTCATAACTTTCCTTCCAAGCAGTAAGAGTCTTTTAATTTCATGGCTGTAATCACCATCTGCAGTGATTTTGGAGCCCAGAAAATTAAAGTCTGACACTGTTTCCACTGTTTCCCCATCTATTTCCCATGAAGTGATGGGACCAGATGCCATGATCTTAGTTTTCTGAATGTTGAGCTTTAAGCCAATTTTTTCACCCTCCTCTTTCACTTTCATCAAGAACCTTTTTAGTTCCTCTTCACTTTCTGCCATAAGGGTGGTGTCATCTGCATATCTGAGATTATTGATATTTCTCCCAGCAATCTTGATTCCAGCTTGTGCTTCATCTAGCCCAGTGTTTCTCATGATGTACTCTGCATATAAGTTAAATAAGCAAGGTGACATATACAGCCTTGACGTACTCCTTCCCCTATTTGGAACCAGTCTGTTGTTCCATGTCCAGTTCTAACTGTTGCTTCCTGACCTGCATATAGATTTCTCAGGAGGCAGGTCAGGTGGTCCGTTATTCCCATCTTTTTCAGAATTTTCCACAGTTTATCATGATCCACAAAGTCAAAAGCTTTAGCATAGTCAATAGAACAGAAATAGATGTTTTTCTGGAGCTCTCTTGCTCTCTCAATGATCCAGCAGATGTTGGCAATTTGATCTTTGGTTCCTCGGCCTTTTCTAAATCAAGCTTGAACATCTGGAAGTTCATGGTTCATGTACTGTTGAAGCCTGGCTTGGAGAATTTTGAGCATAATTTCTTTGCTAGACTGTGAAGTAAGTGCAATTGTGCAGCAGTTTGAACAATCTTTGGCATTGCCTTTCTTTGAGATTGGAATGAAAACTGACCTTTTCCAGTCCTGTGGCCACTGCTGAGTTTTCCAAATTTGCTGGCACATTGAGTGCAGCACCTTAACTGCATCACCTTTTAGGATTTGAAATAGCTCAGCTGGAATTCTATCACCTCCACTGCCTTGTCCATAGTGATGTTTCCTAAGGCCCACTTGACTTCACATTCCAGGATGTCTGGCTCTAGATGAGTGATTGCACCATTGTGATTATCTGGGCCGTGAAGATCTTTTTTGTTCAGTTCTTCTGTATTGTTGCCACCTCTTCTTAATATCTTCTGCTTCTGTTAGTTTCATACCATTTTTGTCCTTTGTTGTGCCCATCTTTGGATGAAACGTTCCCTTGGTATTTCTAATTTTCTTGAAGAGATCTCTAGTCTTTCCCATTCTATTGTTTTCCTCTACTTCTTTGCATTAATCAGTGAGGAGGGCTTTCTTATCTCTCCTTGCTATTTTTTGGAACTCTGCATTCAAGTGGGTATATCTTTCCTTTTCTCCTTTGCCTTTCACATCTTTTCTTTTCACAGCCGATTTGTAAGTACTCCTCAGACAACCATTTTGCTTTTTTGTGCTTCTTTTTCTTGGGGATGGTCTTGATCCCTGCCTCCTAAACAGTGTCACAAACCACTGTCCATAGTTCTTCAGCACTCTGTCTATCAGATCTAATCCCTTGATTAGAAGTGGATTTCTCACTTCCACTGTATAACCATAAGGTATTTGATTTAGGTCATACCTGAATGGTCTAGTGGTTTTCCCTACTTTATTCAATTTAAGCCTCAGTTTGGCAATAAGGAGTTCATGATTTGAGCCACACTCAGCTCCCAGTCTTGTTTTTTGCTGACTGTATAGAGCTTCTCCATCTTTTGCTGCAAAGAATATATCAGTCTGATTTCAGTATTGACTATCTGGTGATGGCCATGTGTAGAGTCTTCTCTTGTGTTGTTGGAAGAGGGTCTTTGCTATGACCAGTGTGTTCTCTTGGCAAAACTCTGTTAGCCTTTGCCCTGCTTCATTCTGTACTCCAAGGCCAAATTTGGCCATTACTCCAGGTATTTCTTGACGTTCTACTTTTTCATTCCAGTCCCCTATGATGAAAAGGACATCTTTTGGGGGTGTTAGTTCTAGAAGGTCTTGTAAGTCTTCATAGAACCATTCAACATCAGCTTTTTCAGCATTACTGGTCAGGTCATAGACTTGGATTACTGTGATATTGAATGGTTTGCCTTGGAAATGAACAGACATCCAAGTATTGCATTTTTGTTGACTATGATGGCTACTCCATTTCTTCTAAGGGATTCTTGCCCACAGTAGTAGATATAATGGTCATCTGAGTTAAATTCACACATCCCAGTCCATTTTAGTTTGCTGATTCCAGAAATGTCAGTGTTCACTCTTGCCATTTCCTGTTTGACCACTTCCGATTTGCCTTGATTCATGAACCTAACATTCCAGGTTCCTATGCAATATTTCTCTTTATAGCACTGGACTTTATTTCCATCACCAGTCACATCCACAACTGGGTAGTGGTGTTGCTTTCACTCCATCTCTTCACTCTTTCTGGAGTAATTTCTCCACTGATCTCCACTAGCATATTTGTCAATGCTAATTAATTAATTACAGTTTCCACTTCATTTCTCTTGAAATAATGCCTGTCCTAAAAAAGCAAAAATGCAAAAATGATTATAAAATGCAAATAGCATGTATTTTAAACAGTGAATATATTTCATATATTCCCATGTTCCCTTATATGCTTTATATGTATTAATATATGTAACTTTATACATATATATTAATATATTAGTCTTATTCTGAGAACTGCAGTAAAAGAGCATTCCATTTAAAGTTAACAGACAACACGTTCATTTTTTTATTACATCACTTATTCCCCAGTAATATTGGCTTTCCAGGCAGAGATTTTGTCATTTATTTTGATGTAATATAATCCATAGTAGAAACTGAACTATTGGGTGCATATGGTTACAATCTTATGCATATGTGGAAAAATCATTTTTTTCTTTATTTCATACAGCTAAGAATCCACCATTGACTTTAAAAAAAAAAAAAAGTTTTCAGGGAAAGAGAATACAGCTTCACTACTAAAGGAAAGTTTATAATAAATTTTTTAGTGCCCTGTTGTTAAAAAAGTAACTTTATTCAGTATAATAGTTTGTAGATATGCAAAATTTATCTCTGAAATATCTGAACTCATGTTCAGAATTCTATGATGTATATTCTAATCTATTATGTTACCCTGGTTTCAAGTTTACTCAAAGAAAAGCGTTATAGGAGCAGGAATATCTTTGCAAGTCCATAAAAATGGATTGTATAAAAATAACTATTTCTAGCAGTACCTGTTCTCAGCTTTCACAAGTCAGTGGTTAACAAGCTATTGGAATTTTATCCAGTATATATTTTTTAGAAACTCTATATTGGCTATTTTGGCTTAAAAATCCCACTAAATTTGGCTATTGCCATTAGTGGCTGTTTCAACCTTGTTGTAAATAAAATCATGTGTGTATGTGGGGTATATGCATATAATATGTATTTAGGTGTACACACACATATGTATATATCCATATATATACCACGTGTGTGTGTGTGTGTGTGTGTGTGTATACACACATATGTAGAGAGAGACACCACTGTGGATGGAAACCAAGGTAACAGTAATGACCAAGAAACTTTGCTTCTTTTGATATTTGACATACACATAGGAAAAGTAGAGTGCTGACAGGTGGAACTACAGATTGACATGTGACTATGGCATGGAAGAGAGAAGTGGGTCTCCAGACAGGATCTGCCATATAGAGCTCTAAAGTTTGGTCTTCACATATATAAGGCTGAAAGAATAGGGAGATAGGTGTCCTCCATTATTACAAACAAATGCAGGTATCTGATGATATAACTCAAACTGTGTTTATATGATGGCATTAAATTTAATGATTTCCACAAAAAAAATCTATAGTAAAGGTCAATGTGGCTAAATAGATGAGATATTCAAAAATAGATTATTTGTATAGTTAAATAATATCAAATTTCAGATGATTTATTAAAGACCTAAACATAAGACATTGTACTATAAAACTCCTAGAAGGGAACATAGGCAAAACATCCTCTGATGTAAATTGCAGCAATAGTTTCTAAGATCACTCTCCCAAAGCAAAAAAAATGAAAACAAAAATAAACAAATGGGACTTAATCAAACTTAAAAGCTTTTACAGAGCAAAGAAAACCATCAGCAAATGAAAAGACAGCCTACAGACCAGAAGAAAATATTTGCAAATGAAGTGACTGGCAAAGTGTTAATTTTCAAAATATACAAACAATTCATACATGATTGATTTTCTTTTTTATTATTATTTTCTAGTAATTGGGTTAAAAATTATGCTTTCTTACATGTAAAAATGCTCAGCATCACTTATTATTAGATGAACGCAAATCAAAACCACAATCAGGTATCACCTCACACTGATCAGATGACTACAATCAAAATGTCTTCAGATAATAAATGCTAGAGAAGGTGGGGAGAAAAGTGAACTCTCCTACACTGTTGGTGGAAATCTAAATTAGTGCAGCCACTATGGAGAACATTATGGAGGTTCTTTGAAAAAAAAAACACCTAAGGACAGGATCACCATTTGATCCAGCAATCCCAATCCTGGGCATATATCTGGAAAAGACAAAAACTCTAGTTCAAAAAGGTACATGCACCCAATGTTCAAAGAAGTATTATTTATAATAGCCAAGACATAGAAGCAATCTAAGTGTCCATCAACAGATAAGTGTATGAAGAAGATGCAGTATATATACACAATGGAATATTACTCAGCCATGAAAAGAATGAAATATTGCCTTTGTAGCAATATGGATGGACCTAGAGAATATACTAAGTGAAGTAAGTCAGACAGAGAAAGATATATACCATATGATATCACTTATATGTGGACTTTAAAAAATAATACAAATGAATCTGTTTACAAAACAGAAACAGACTCAGAGATACAGAAAACAAACTTATGGTTACCAAAGCACAAAGGGAGACCAAGATAAATTAGGGCTATAGGATTAACAGATACACACTACTCTATATAAAATAGACAAGCATAATGATTTATTGTGTAGCATAAAGAATATTCAATATCATGTTAATAGTCTATAATGGAAAATAATTAGAAAAATATATGTATATATATAACTGAATCATGTTGCTGTACACTTGAAACTAATACAATATTTAAAATCAACTATACTTTAATTAAAAAGCAATTAAATTTCATGCCATTTAATCTGATTGTAATGAAATATTTGGTAATGGGATTAATCATTTTTTATTGCTGAAAGAAATGATTTTAGAATGAAGAGATTTGTGGTAACTAAATTTAAACTGATGTGAATTGAAAACCAGTTGGAATTTTTTTTTTGTTTAAATGTTTCCACATTAAATTGTTTTTAATATCACTTAAATTTCCCTAAAACAATGATATTTAAAAATTATTGTGACTATAACCTTTGATCAATGTTGACTTTTGTTGTGTAGTTTTCTCTTGGCTCATAGCCAATGTTGTATTTAAGGCAGAATTAAAGGGAGTATCAGTAGGCAGTAACATTTCTTTCTAGGATATATTGTCCAGCTTCATATAAAAAATTATAGTGCAGTAAGTGACTTTCAATACTTTTCCACCTGAAGTTCTGAGAACTTCCAGAAAATTCACACAGCTCTTCAAATTGTTGTCAACATGGATGCGCTTAAGCTTAAATTCGAATGGCATTCTGAAGAATGTAGATACATGCCTAACCCTTCTGTCAGAAGAAAACTCCCACTCAGCTCATTCTCAGGAGTTCTCTGGCTTGTGCCCTCAGTGTCTGTCCGCGCGCTAAGTTGCTTCAGTTGTGTCCAACTCTTTGTGAGAAGGCGCCTCTGTCCATGGGTTTCTCCAGGGAAGAATGCTGGAGTGGGTCGCCATGTTCTCCTCCAGGGGACCTTCCTGACCCAGGGATCGAACCCCATCTCTTATGTCTCCTGAACTGGCAGGGAGGTTCTTTACCACCAGCGCCTCCTGGGAAGCCCTGTGCCGTCACTGGCAGTCGCCATCTTGCTGTGCTCAGGAAGAAGGAGAGAGTCTTCCCATTGTGCTGAGTATATGTGAATAATTTCCCTATATGCTCAAGGTGAGGGACAGCAAGAGGTTATATTCTAGACATTTCCCTGTAGTTAGTCTAATTGAATCTTTCCCCAGGTATAGCACTACATTTAAGGATATAATAAAGTCACAGTTTTACTCCATAAGAACAACTCAAATTAACTGCTGCTTTCAGTATAAACCAATGGTTTGATGGAGATTTCCCTGAAAACCTCCTTTTCATCTTCCCTGCTTGTAACTTGGCAGCATTCTGCTCCTTATTATACATTTCTCCCTAAGAAAAGTTTAGTCAAAGGGAAAATGCTCAACATTTTTTCCAAGGTAACAGAGAAAGCTGTTGGGAAACCTCACAATACTAAGTGGGCAAAAAGTCCATGAATGTTGGTTGACTTGTGAAAGATAACGCCTTGGGTTAAAGTGCCTTAGATTAGTGGACCCTGAGTCATGAAAGGAGGTAGAAGAATAGGAACCAGAGGCTGGTTTAAGCTGTTGCCTTGAGCACAACGGCCTGATGGACAGAAACTTTAGAAACAATGCTCATTGCCTGATTTTTTAAATCACAAATGAGGGTATCTATGAATCCTAAACACTTGGTTTCTGTATGACAATAAAAGCACAGAACTGTTCTGGAATCAATTGAAGTAGAATTCACACCTTTTTTCTGTCAGGTAATGTAGTACCCAGTGCCAGTAGAGGCAGATAGAGCATAGTTTCTGCTCAAAAATATGCAATCTGTTAAAAACTTTTTATAGTATGATAAAAAGTCCTCTGTCTCACTCTTAGAACTAATTTAAAGCACCTTTCAAAAGGCATAAAAGAGGGAAAACAACACAGAGGACACTAAATAGTAAAGAAATTTGGGCAAATGGAGTATCAGGATTAGAAAAGAAAGAGGTGCCAAGGTTGAATTTTAGCACACCAGGTTTATTCTGTAAATTCCTGCTACAAAATTGCAAGAACAGCAATGACTATTCCAAGAGTCAAGGCAAAGAGGTTCATGTGTTCAGCTTTGGCACTCATAATGCACACACAGGCAGGACTCCCTGAAATTTGTTGTCAGGTTCCTCACAAAAAGAATACAACATAAGTTGGCAAACTCATGCTCCTTAGCAGACTCATCAATGACCCAGCACACATGCCCTTGAACATCTGTTCTCTTGTCAGGAGAGAATCAGGGGAGTGTTGGTCCCAAAGCTCTAGATGCATCAGCGGTTATACTCAGGTCATCCTGAGAAAACAATCTCATTTTTGGTATTATGGGGGCTCAATCTCAGAGAAATGCCTGAGAGAAATGGCACCAAATTGTTGTTATTGTTTTGATGATGTAAACTCCAAAACTTGGCTCTTCAATAATTAATGTTTCTCCTGAATATTGTGCCTAATATGTTGTGGTCATATAGTATAATTTTTCACAATGAATGAACAAATGCTCTGTACTACTTCTTTCTTCCACTGCTACCTTTTGTGACCTTTATAACAAAAGGAAATATAATAATAAAATAAAATATCATGATATTAAACTAGACAGTTAAATAATCAAATAAGGTAAGTGTTTTGAAGATAATAAAGTGTAAAAAGAAAGATAAATAATCAAGTGGCGTATGCATACTCAGTCACTTCAGTCATGTCTGACTCTGTGAGACCCCATGAACTATAGTCCACCAGTCTCTTCTGTCCATGGAATTTTCCAGGCAAGAATACTGGAGTGAGTTGCCATGCCCTCCTCCAGGTGATGTTCCTGACCCACGGATCAAACCTGCATTAAACCTGTCTCCTGCATCTCCTGTAGGTGGTCTCTTAACCACTAGTGCCACCTGAGAAGCCCAATGAAGTGATAGACAAAGGTAACTGAATAAATAATATAGATTAAATTCAGCAGGATAGAATTATAAAAAGTAGAAAGAATGTAAATTTTCCAGATAGATTTAAAGTAAAGGTATAAAATGTAAGAAGTAAATAATCAAGAAATTCAAAACCTTTGATATTATAAAATTAAATAATATAAGCAATAACAGTTTCTCCAGGATATTGAACTGAAATAATTTTAAAATGCTGAACTACAGGACAAAATTTGTTCTTAATAAATATTAAAAAAAAATGGGAAATGAAAAATGAGTCCCTGGTGACAGAAGTCCCTGGAATGTACTGACTCAAGATAAAGAGTCTCAAGGCAAAAACTCTTTTACTCTTGTCACTAAATTAGTCTCTCGAGTGCCTCATAGACCAAATAGAAGTAGGCAGTTCAACCAAAGAGAGAAATTCCTCTACTATCTGAGTTGCTGGCAAATTATAACTTGTCATTCTTCAAGGAGCTAGAGCTCCTTGAACTGTAATTTTAAATTTTAGGGATAAAAAGATGAAGAAAAAAATGGGAATCACTACTTTTCATCTTGAGATGTTTCCTTAATACAAATGATGTTTTTTTTTCTCATTTGTTGATATAATGTCTCCATAACTCTGATATTCTTGAGTTGTGAACAAAGAAACTGATTGCTTAATTGGTTTTTTCTAGAGCAGTATCAGGCATTAATTGAACTTTGCTTTGAATGTATTTGACTCTTTGAAGGAATTTTGCACCCTTTTTGCTTTTTTAATTTTATGAGAAAGGTGATTAGACTGAATATTGAATCTCAAATGTTAAAATTATATGAAAGACTAGAAAAATCACTGATTGAGGACATGTAGAAGTTGATAATCCTTTTACAATAGGTAGCAAATTTAAGAAATCAGCAATTTACGTTTTTGCACTTAAATATTATATATAATTTAAGAAAAATAAGAGACATTTTATGAGTAGCAATTGTGGTGGTCTCAGATACCTTTTCACTTCTTAATTTTAACAAATAATTATGCATGAATTAAATCTATTGTGATACAGATACATAATAAAGAAACTAAACTATTTGCATGTTTTTAAGACTAAGGGCAAATAAACAAGTTTATAAAATTTATGTTGGCATTGGAATGTGAAGACAGGCTAGGAATTTGGAGACCTTTTCCTGAGGTACTGTGTAGATTGTTTATCTTCCTCAACCACCCTACCTGTGACTAATAAGTTTACTGAATGATCTGTGTGCATGTTCTTGCCCTTGTTCAAACAAACAGGCTAGAGCTTGTGGTAACATGATGACCTTACAAGTACAAAATACACACTCCTCAGGCATATTCCAGACATGAGCTGTGATAAGCAGAGAGCTCAGCCTTGTGTAATCTGTCAACAAACTAATAAATTACTTTGGTCAAGGAAGAAGGAACTTCCTCCCTGTGACCATCTGCATAGGGGAATAGTTTAGTAATTAGGATTCCAGCAAAACTGAAGACTTTGACAAGACAAGCAAAGGCTTAATACTTAAAGTTAAGGTATAATCCTTTTAGGAACTGATTAACACAAACTTAACTTTTTTGGCATTCCAGCCATAAATATTAAGAGATTACTTAGAAATACGATCAGGCAGCAGGAATGTCCATGTGGAGCCCTACCCTGAATTCAATATGAAGTCCCATTTCTACTGACTTCAAAAGTTCTACTTCTCTAAAGGAACTACACTCTGGTGATTTCTGGATTATTGAGTCAAACTGAAATTTACTTAACTCTCCTGCAAAGGATTAGTTATTTAAGCACTTTAATATATATTTTGGCTGTGGAACTGGTATCAGGAGGCCTGGATTCATGTCTTTGTTCTTATACTTAAGAGCTATTTGACTTAAGGTAACATCTCTTTCATCAATAGTACCCAACAACTGAAGAACTGATGCTTTTGAACTGTGGTGTTGGAGAAGACTCTTGAGAGTCCCTTTGACTGCAAGGAGATCCACCCAGTCAATCCTAAAGGAAATCAGTCCTGAAGCTTCATTGGAAGGACTGATGCTAAAGCTGAAGCTCCAATACTTTGGCCACCTGTTGCAAATAACTGACTCATTGGAAAAGACCCTGATGCTGGGAAGGACTGAAGGCAGAAGGAAAAGGGGAAGACAGAGGATGAGATGGTTGGATGGCATCAGTGACTGGATGAATATGAGTTTGAGCAAACTCCAGGAGTTGGTGATGGACAGGGAAGCCTGGCGTGCTGCAGTCAGTGGGGTTGCAAAGAGTCAGACATGACTGAGCGACTGAACTGAACTGACCCAATGACCTGTACCCAAGAGCATACTCAGCAACCTGTTGGATGAGCTAACTAAAAAGGAAGACAGACAAAGACTTTCAAGTGATATGATAGGAAACTTCCTACTCACGTACCCACTATAAAATGTTGACTAAAATTCACCAGTTTGGGGACTCCCCTGGTAGTCCAGTGGCTAAGACTCTGTGTTCCCAAGACAGGGGACTCAGGTTAGATCAAGGAACTAGATCCTTCATGCTGCAATTATGATCCAGTGCAAACAACCAAATAAATAAAAATAAATATTAAAAAAGATTCATTTAAAATAAAATAAAATTCATCATTTTGGCTAAAATTCATCATTTTGGCTAAAATTCTATATTGAAGTTTGAACCACAAGCTAATAGGAATAGGTTGTGAAAATCCCAGAAATACCATTGTCTATCATGTGGTATGTCATAGTGCTATATTCTTGGTTTACTTTTGTTTTCCTTATAGGGTTTTCCATGTTTCACCAAGCTACAGAGGCTTCTTAAGAAAGAGCAGGACTACTCACTATATCCCTGGGTCTACTTCAATTTGTGTTATAATTGTTTTATATATATATATATATATATCTTTTGGAAAATTTCTAAAAACTTGGAGCTCAACCTAAGTTTGCTAATGAGACTTAACATGAGACTCATCAGTTTTTAGTATGAAAAATGTTGCTAGTTGATGGCAAGCTTTGCACATAATTATTTTTTATAAACAAGCACAGCTTTAACCTTAACATTTGGAACATAGTTTCATTCATAATCTGAAAAAGAAAAGATTTATTGAGAAAATAAAATGATATCTTCTGTGAGTTATGAGATAAATATATTCCAAGTCATAAAGGTTATAATGGAGTGAGATTATACATACACATATGCAACAATGATTGAGCTCTTTTACAAAGTGAGTCAGTCCTATTCCATTAATTTTCCTTAGAGTGCAAAGGAGGAAATGAATATTCAGAGGAATGAAGGAAAAACTTTGGATAAAAATATCTGAAGACATGCTTTATAGTTGAAAATTGAAGATCTAGGATAAAGGAGACCTCAGGAAGAATAATGTTTATCATTTAATTTAGATAAACAAAAATTTTATTTTCGTGAAAGTATTTATCTTTCATTACAAATTGCCAAGAAGGTCAAATTCAGTTCAATGTGCCTGTCACATTTTAAGGCCAGTCATATTTTAAACTATCTCTTTGAATGTTAGACTTTCTTCCCTGATTTTGTATATCTTTTAAGATTTGCCTTTCTTCCGGAGACTTTCTGCCAAATATGTTAGAAATATGAGCCTAAATTATAAGATATCCTAGATGTGCAAAGACATCTGTGGTGTTGTGATTTTTTTTTTTCTGGTTTCCTCTGGAATTTGAATTACACAATTTGTCCAATCCTCCTTCCTGTCATCTCAGGCTTATTCTCATTTTTGAGAATAAGAGAGAGCCCAGTGTGACCTAGGAAGAAACCACATCAACAACCTTAGTTCACTTTCCACGCTTCTTATTCTCTACTTGGCAGGTAGAGGTGATGGCCCTACTCTGGCTTCTATTGGTTGGTCTCATAATCACTGCTGACAGTCACACTTCTAAGTCTCTATAATGGACTAATGAGTCTTCTGGGATTCAGACTTCTGTAGTGATTTACTGCAGGGGTCTCCAACCTCTGAGATCTAATGTCTGATGATCTGAGGGGCAACAAGAATAGAAGTAAAGTACCCAATAATGTAATGTGCTTGAATCATCCTGAAACCACACCTCCCTCACCCCCTGACCCTGATCTGTGGAAAAATTGTCTTCCAAGAAACCAGTCCCTGGTGCCAAAAAGGTTGGGGTCTGATGAACTGGACTCCAAAGTTGCTCCTGCCAGGCTTTCTCCTCTTACTCTCTACAAAGAACCAGTAGGACAGAGAGTCTGCTTGGGTCCCTATCCAATCTAGCTTCCATATCTAACACTCCAGCCTTGCTGGAGAAATGGATGCTAAGCACAGCCAGTGGCAGAAGTGGTCTACCTTGCTCTTGTGCTAGCATATTGCTGGAATAACTGCTAAATAATCACCACTCCTAGGGGATGTAATAGTTTGTCCTCATAAACTGGAAACCTGAACTTTAGTGAATTTGGCATTTGCTACATTTCTAAGACCATGTTTTTGTTTTGGTCAATTTCTTCAGACTTATCCCTAAATTGTAATTAGTCTATTCTGTATTTTCTGTCCTGAGTTGATCATGCATGTTATTCCATCTACTCATTCTACTTTCTGTTAGGCATTGTGCTATAGTTCTTGTATATGATTTTGGTTTTATTCATCTCAGTTCACAGATGAGGACACTGAAGCCCATGCAGTTAAGTAAATTTCCTAAATCCTCAAACTAGAAGTGAGTAGAAGTTATTGAGAGGCATATCTGTCCCACTTGAAATTCTGTTCTCTCTCAAACAGAGCATGCTGTGAGACAACTCAGCATACTATAAGTACTAAAATTGAAGTGAGACCCATAACACAATGTAAAGACAGAGGGAATGACTAAATTTCTTTCTCTTAAACACGTTTTTGCTATATGCCATCTAAGTGTCAAGTACTGCATGATGGCCTGGAAGCATAATAATGATCAAAACAGAAGTCGCTCACGCCTCTCTGGATGGAGACATTCCTACCAGTCCTCTCAAGTATTCCTCAAGTTCTGTCTCATTGCTGAAACATTCTGAAAACGAATGTTCCTTTTTCTGGGGACACACTAGCCCTTTAGTGCCATCTGTGTTTCTACCTATCTTTTTCAGCAAACTTTATATCTTTCTAAGTTTGCAATAGAGACATAAGCCAGTAAAGCCCAGAATTTGTCACCTAAATTGCCTCTCCAGCTGTCCTTTGCTCTGTGCTAAGAAAGATCTAGGGTCAAAGGTGTCTACATTTAAATTTTTTTTTCTCTCTAATTGTAGACAGTCCATTGTTATTTTCCAAAAGTATTTAAATTCAGGTGAACTCAAGATTTGACAGGATTCCCAAATACGTCTTCAAATATTCTGATCTCATTCTAAACACCCAATGCTGAACAGCCATATAGATTTCCAGGCCGGTTCCTAATATCCTCAAGTTTTCAAATAATGACTAAATGTAATAATCCCTTGGACAGCAAGGAGTTCAAACCAGTCAATCCTAAAGGAAATCAACCCTGATATTCATAGGAAGGACTGAGGCTAAAGCTGAATCTCCAATACTTTGGCCAACTGATGCAAAGAGCTGACTCATTGGAAAAGACCCTGATGCTGGGAAAGATTGAGAGCAGGAGAAGGGGGTAACAGAGGATGAGATGATTAGATAGCGTCACTGACTCAATGGACATGAATTTGAGAAATTCTGGGAAATAGTGAAGCACAAGGAAGCCTGGCATGCTACAGTCCATGGGGTTGCAAAGAAGAGGACACAACTGAGCCACTGAACAACAATAGTGACCCAGGTGTATGATTGCATGCAAAAATTTATGATTGGCTTGTGATTCTGTTATTTTCAGTCTTTTATCAATTTGTTATCCTGCTCCTTGCTGGACATTATTATTCAGTAGCTTTGACCCAAAACTGGAATTAAATCAGTGTAGTTCTTGTATGTAACCTCAAGAGAACTCTTTCTCACACTGAAACTTTGGAATTTGGGCCCAAACTACAGGCAGTTTGTATCTTTTTTTTTTCTTAAGGTCATCATTGTTTTTTTCTAACTCAAAAAGACAACTCATCAAACAATAAGGGTCTATTATATGTTACAAACTTCAGTTGTAAAAGATTAATTTACTAAAATACTTCTTGATTTATACATACCATACAATACTGCAAAGAGTAATTTTTTACTTAGCTCATGAAACATCAACAGCATTGAGAAAAACTAAGATACATGCTTCTACATATTCTTAAAATTCATTTTCTTTTAACAGCTGAGGTCAAATTCCAAGCATTAATTTTATGTATTTTTCCCTGTAGAGCAGAGATTTAAATCATTGGTTGACTTTATTTGCTCTTTATCATTACATATTCTTAACAAAGGCACCTTGCTCCCAAGCACATAGATTTAATCATTTTAACTTGCAACATAAATTGATATCTAGGACATGTCAACTGAAACTCTAGTTATTTCTGAAACCTGCAGGTGCTATGAAACAGAGCCAACTGGAATTCATCTTCCAAATGACACTGAGTGTGACAAATCTTTGCAAGGATTATTTCCAAAGATGTTTAAAAAATTAGAATATGGCAAAAGATACATTTACCCAGTACAGCTGAAGTTTAAATATCATGAACTTATTTTTAACCCTAAACAACATAAAATTTTCCAAAACCATTTGTACTCATCTATATTGTTCCTGATAATTATCTTGGCAGGAAGAAAATTTGGAAAGAAAATATTTGAAATCTGGAATTAATCAGGCAGCTTACCCATCTAAATTCTGACCGTCTAGATAAAGATTTTCAAGCAAAGTTATTCATTGTAACTGGTCAAATTCCAGCCAATTCAAACTGTCCAGTAAGATGTTATCTTCTTTTTAGCCTTACACAAAACATAAAGTATAAATATTTTATCTCAATTCCAATATTGCCTTCACATGTACCAAATGCCTAATTGAGGATAAATGTGAACAAAACTATGTAAAATGTTCAAAACCCCAGTATACTCTGTTCTTTGCCAATCATGAAAAATTACTACACAGTTTATAATTTACTCTGTGTCTGAAACACAAACATTTATACATAGTTTCTTTGCCAAATAGGGCTTGCCTGTAAAGATTTTTTACTGGGATAACTTTATTTGGAAAAGATATGATGATAAGGATCTGCTTTATTTCAGTACTTCCTAATCTGTGCTTGGTTTTTATTCAGTTATTAAAGGTTTACATAAAAGACAGGAAGACATTATAAAAGTTTAAATTTATAAGTTACAGATAAATCTAAATCTGAATTTATCATTAATGTAACTGTGGTAACAAACTTTCATAAGAGATTTTAACTTTAAATCCTATAGGATCAAATTCAGAATGTTAAACTTATTTCATGCAGTGTAACTCTATTTTCTTTAATACATAGCTCAAAATATTTCAATGTATTTATACTAACAAATTTGAAATGATAGCTAATGAACAATCAGGTTGTAAGCTAGAGACAGAAGTCATACTAGTGATTTATTTTTGCTTATTTTTAAACATTTTTGCTGTTGTTCAGTCACTAAGTCATGTCTGATTCCTTGTGACCCCATCAACTACAGCACACCAGGCTCCTCTGTCCTCCACTATCTCCCAAAGTTTACTCAAATTCTTGTCCGTTGAGTTGGTGATGCTATCTAATCATCTCATCCTCTGCCTCCCTCATCTTTTGCCTTCAATCTTTCCCAGCCTCAGGGTCTTTTCCAATGAGTCAGTTCTTTGCATCAGTGGCCAAGGTATTGGAGCTTCAGTTTCAGCTGCAGTCCTTCCAATGAATATTCAGGACTGACTTCCTTTAGGATTGACTAGTTTGATGTTCTTGTAGTCCAAGGGACTCCCAAGACACTTCTCCAGCAATTAAAAATTCAAAATTCACAATCCAAAAGCATCAATTCTTCAGCATTCAACCTTCTTAGGGTCCAACTCTCACATCTATACATGACTACTGGAAAAGCCATAGCTATGACTATATGGGCCTTTGTCAGTAAAGTGATGTCTTTACTTTTTAATACACTGTCTAGGTTTGTCATAGCTTTTCTTCCGAGGGGCAAGCATCTTTTAATTTCATGGCTGCAGTCACCATCTGCAGTGATTTTGGAGCCCAAGAAAAGAGTCTGTCACTGTTTCCCCTTCTGTTTGCCATGAAGTGATGAGACTGGGTGCATGATCGCAGTTGTTGTTTTTTTTTTTTTTTTCTTTTTTAGTGTTGAATTTCGAGGCATGCTGCTATCCATGGGGTCGAAGAGTTGGACGCAACTGAGCAACTGAACCAAACTGAACTGAACTCAAGTCATATTATTTCACTCTTAATGAATAAGTATCCTGTTTTTCATAATAATTTCCCCAACTAATCCTAGCACACTGATGATATTGCATGTGCATGACCAGTTGTGTCCGGCTCTTTGTGAACGAATAAACTGTTGCCCTCCAGGCTACTCTGTCCATGGGATTCCCCAGGCAAGAATACTGGAGTGGGTTGCCATTTCCTACTCCAAGGGATCTTCCCAACCCAGGGATTATTAACCTGCATCTCTGAGTCTCCTGCATTGGCAGGTGGATTCTTTACCACCGGGCTACTTGGGAAGCTTGACAAGAAAGGATAATTACAATGTGTCCACAAAATGGTGACTTTTAAGTTCTATGAATTTTTCTCTATTTATATATTCAAATTCACAACTATAAGTCCTTTATCTGCTATCTAGCCATTCATCTGTTTATTTATATATGTATTTGTATCAATGTAAATACATGAATATTCATTTTAGTTTATATATTACTAGCTTTATTATTTTGTGGTCTTAAAATGTCCCAGATTTTGTCACTGATTGCTTTTTGAAGTTAGTCCCTCAGTTCTTTTGACATGGAACTTTCCTTTTTAAATAGTTCATTACTTTCTACCACCAATGATTGATGTTCCAAGTTCATCTTGTACTTTTTCGGCTTAGACCTAGAAGCATCTATTTCCTTTTATTAGAAAACAGCAAATCTAAATAACAAATCTGCTCATTGCTGAGTGGGTATGATTATTTTTAAAATAACATGAACTAGAAAATAAATATATGTATGTACATATTCACACCTATCTATATCAACATGTGTGTACATATTTAATTTTTTTTTAAATGTAGCTTCATGTTAGTATAACTGAAACTGGCACAACACCACAAGTTTTATACGAGTCTTGTCTCTTTCTTTATTTTTTAAATATATTTACTTTTAATTGATTAATGATTGCTTTACAACATTGGTTTGATTCCTGCCGTACATCAACATAAATTGACCATAGATATATATATGTCCCCCTCCCTTTTGAATCTGGCTCTCACACCCCACCCCATCCCACCCCTCTAGGTTGTTACAGAGCCCAGTGTGAGTTCCCTGAGTCATATTGCACATTCCCATTGACTATCTATTTTACATATGCTATTGTACATGCTGCTCTCTCCATTCATCTCACCCTCTCCTTCCTCTCCCCAGTCCATGTCCATGAGTCTGTTCTGTATGTCTGCATCTCCACTGTTGCCCTGCACATAGGCTCATCATTACCATCTCTCTAGATTTTATATATATGCATCAATATTTGATATTTATTTCTCTCTTTCTGACTTACTTCACTTTGTATAATGTGAAGTAAGTTTCATCTACCTCATTAGAACTGACTCAAATGGATTCCTTTTTATGGCTGAGTAGTATTCCATTTTATATATGTAACACAGCTTCTTTATCCATTTGTCTGTTGGTTGATGGACATCTAGATTGCTTTCAGGTCCTGTTAGTCGCTTAGTCATATCTGACTCTGCTACCCCATGAGATGTAGCCCACCAGGCTCCTATGTCCACGGAATTTTCCAGGCAAGAATACTGGAGTGGTTTGCCATTTCCTTCTCCATTTCATGTTCTAGCTGTTGTAAATAGTGCTTCAGTGAACACTGGGGTACATGTGTCTTTTTCAGGTTTTGTTTCCTCAAGGATATGCCTAGAAGTGGTATTGCTGGGTTGTATTGTAGTTTTATTCCTAGTTTTTTAAGGAATATCCATACTGTTCTCCATAGTGGTGGTATCAGTTTGCATTCCCACCAGCAGTGCAGGAGAATTCCCTTTCTTCCTTATTTTTAATGCCTGTCCCTGACAATGAGAAACCAGGCTTTATTCACAATATAAAGTGGCAGAAACATGGCTTTGAGTGGCAGTTTGAGTGGCAGAAACACGGTTTCCTTTAACATCCCATTTATAATTATCTTAAATATTTCCTGTATATACATTTAGAACTGTATCAAGTAGTGTCATAGTTTTTACTTCAACAATAAACATAATTTAGGAAAGTCAGCAGAAGTAAAATGTATTTAGACTTGTTTCAGTCATTTCATTATTCTTTCTTTCCTCTGAATGTTCCAAGACTCTATCTTCATCTTGTCCTTTATCTGTTATCTATTCAGATAACTTTCTTTAATCCTTTTTTAGATCTGCTAATTTTTGTCCCCCAGTTTTCTTCATCTAAGTCTGCCTTGATTTTTCCTTGGTTCCTAAAGACTGTTTCCCCAGGATAGGATTTGAAGTTAAGAGTTCTTTTCCTTCAGCACTTGAAAAACATTGAACCCCTTCTGGCCTCCTTCTGATAAGACCAGTTATTCAAATTGATTTCCCACTATTTTTCTCTCTCATTACTTTCAAGATTTTTTTTTCCTTTATTTTTAGTTTTAAGCAGCTTGATTATGATGTTTCTTGATGTGAGTTTGTTTGAGTGTATCCTGTTTGGGATTATCTTGGCTTTTAAAATACCTTCATTCATGTCTCTTAGAAAATTTGGTAACTATTCTACCATTGTTGCTTTGAATACTAGAACCCCAAGAAGAAAGAACAGATCCCAAAGTTTCCCAAAAAGGAGAAAAGCAAAAAGTAAGCACAGAAAACATTTGACTGAGCATGGTGTTAAATGTCTCAGTAATAATACTAGACAGCAAACAATAATGAAGCATTGTGAACATTCCGAGAAAGAACAGTCTCCAAGCTTGGCTTCCATACTCCATCAGGCTATTAATTAATTATAAGTATAGATCAAGTTCAGACATGTTAGCTTAACAAAAAATCATCCGCCTTGTACTCTTTTAAAGATAGCCAATAGAAGCTATGCTGTCAAGGGAAGCATGTCAAGCAACTCAGGGCCTTCAGAAAATAGATGCACTATGAAATAAATACTGATTTATGGTAAAGAAAGCTTCCAGGTGAGAGCTGTGAATCAATACCCAGAGAGAGACCAGTTTCAATCAGAATAGTCAACTACAGAACTCAGCAAAGATCTCTCAGGGAAAACTAGGACTGCATAATTGCTTGATATAGACCTAAATTTTACACATGTGATGAAGAGTGTGTTGAAAAGTTAGGGATAGGTACAGGGAAAATCAAACAGAAAAAAATAGACAAAACAGAATTGTTGATTCCAGAGAAAATAAAAATTTGGGTGCAAGTCAGTAAAACATAAGACTCAGTTTTAAATAATATAACCATAGCTCTTAGCTTTTAAGAAATAAATTCTAATTAAAATTATTGCTTAACAATATTGAGAGTTGGTACTGAATTATGTGTTGTGGAGAAATAAGGTATAAATGAACTAAATATATAACTTTCATAATAGATCATGTATAAAGTGAACCCTCAAAATATATCAGTTTAATATATCATTTAGATATACAGAGGTAAATCCTAAAAGAAATAGATCATGTATAAAGTGAACCCTCAAAATATATCAGTTTAATATATCATTTAGATATACAGAGGTAAATCCTAAAAGAAATAACTAAAATTACATAATGGACTTCAGAGTAGCTTAAATAAAGATAAGAAGCGGCAAGGCAAAGGACTACATTTGTTCATTTTAAGATTTATTGAATTAAGTAAATATTAAAACTGGGCGGGCACATATTAATTAGGTAAAAATTAAATTTTAATTTCAGAATAATGTGCAAAGAAAATACACATACTTCCATAGAAAAATGGATAAAGAAATTTAAAGACTAAAAAGACAAATGACAAATATGCATTTGAAAAAGTATAACTTTTATTAATAAAGTATAAACTTTATTATTGACTAACAAAAAGTATAAACTTTTTTAAATTCTAAAATGGCAAAAATAATTTTATTGACAAGATATGAATTTATTTCTTCATTTTTTCCAATAATTCCCTGTTGTTTCTGTTACTAATTTTTGCATTTTGGAGGGTTGACATCTTCACCAAACTGATGGTCTGGTTACCATGGTATTTCTCAGAGGTTTGAATTGCCATTGCAGAGTTCTAACACTGTAGACTTACTCATGCCACTTGGAGTCAACCTAAAATGCAGGTTTACATCCCACTGTGAAAGCTGTAGAAGAGAAGATGAGATGATGTGAAGGTGTATCTGCATGTCTGTTTGTACAACTCTAAATGCATAATTGTGGTTTTAGCAGACATTGGATTGGACGGAGAGAAAGGGTAATTATCAGGGAATAGCTAAAGTTCTCTTCTTTCCAGTGTTTTTTTTGGAAAACATGTGCAAGACACATATAAATTCATTTCTAAATAACATATATATAATAATACAGGGAGAACATTACAGATGTGTGTGTGTGTGTATCAGCTCTTCTCTAATTCTACAGATACAGAATAAAGATTTCAATGTTTGGCATATAATTTATACCAATTTGGCATATAATTTATACCAAGTAAAATGGCTATTTTACTTTAACAATGCTACTCCTAAAACTAGTGCTGTTCCCATTTTCCTTTCTCCCCTCTCCTTCCTTCCCCCAACCTCTTCCTCTCCCACGCAGTCTTCTCTCCTTTTCACTCCTGTCTTCTCCTCCTTGGTTTCCTCCCATTCCCCTTTATTTTCTCCTTTCTCATGTTTCCCCCTTTCCTCCTTCCCTGGATACTCCTTCCAGATACATTCCCCCATCCCTTTGCACACAACCTTCACTTAACCTTGCCCTTTTAGCTAAAAGAAAGAATATCATCAACTTTCTCTTCACAAATGTTTTAGAGATTAAAAATTGTGTCAAACAGATTCCACATGACACACACTTAATTTGCTCCCAGATGTATTAACTGCTGAGCAGCTTTATCTGAATAATGACTTATGTAATGACTAGACCCTTCTCAAATTAAATGTGTATTACATTGACCTCTTTTCTACAGACCAAAAAAAAAAAAAAATTATTTACCTAGCCTTCAGTGGGGAATGCTGATAGAACTACCACAAACTGTTTGACTAAGCCTGTAATAATAGTCCATGTTAGTCCAGATGTAGTGGGTGCATGGGAATAATGGGAATCTGTGTCTAGATGGGACTTTCTTGGAGGTCCAGTGGTTAAGACTTGGCCTTCCAATGCAGGGGGTGGGGGGTTCAACCCCTGGTCAGGGAGCTAAGATCCAACATGACTTGTGGCCAAAATGCCAAAACATAAAACAGAAACGATACTGTAACAAATTCAATAAGACTTTAAAAATGGTCCACATCAGGAAAAAAAAAAAAGGAAAAGAGAGAGAGAGTCTATGACTAGAGAAAGAATCCAGATGACAAAAAGTCTAGCTTGAGAAGAGCAGGGGAAAAGTTATACCAAAAGGAAAACTATCTGATGTGACAAACTCAGTAAAAGTTTACTGAGTTCAAGTTCACTCTGTTCGCTGCGTGACAGGTCAATGACTCTAAGTAAGAGATGAGGGGTTGAAGCAAGGAAGATACTTCCTTCAGGGACTCTGCTGACTGAGAAGATGGCTAGCACCTCAAAATAACCATCTTATCTGAGTCTAGATGCCAGGTTTTTTAATAGATCAGAGATGGAGGGAGTTGAGGAAGCAAAGTAAAAAGTCCATTAATCTTGCAAACATCTAGAATGGCAAGCCTCAGGCAGCGGATATGTTAATTTCTTCTTTCCTGCCATCTGCAGGTGGGCAGGGTTCCGGACAAAGGCAATTTAGTTTAACAGTCAGCCATTTTTGTATGTCAATGGTAACAAAAGTAACAAAGCTTTTGTTTTTATAAAAGTAACAAAAGCAATTAGAATAATAAAACAAGTCAAAGAAACAGCTCCAAGATGGAGTCAGAACTGGCTCCTTCTCTGCAACCAAAGTACAGATCAAAAAGGTTGAGAAAACATTTGATCAGCCAGAGCTGAGGAGAAACAATTTCAGAAAGTGTTCTAGGCTGGAAATAGAAGCAACTATGTCACGGAGTCTAAGTTCGCCAACCAAAGTAGTAGGAGCCCCTTTGAATTTAAGGTTGGATGGTGGTAGAGTGGACAGTTTTAACACTTAAGTTTTGAGATGTGCCTGAAACCCACACTGAAGGACATCGCCCATTTATGTATCTAGAAGTTGAAAAAAAATGCAATTTAGACAGCCTGGGTATGAATCTGCTTGAAATCCAATACGTTTGGAATTGCATGTCTTCTAGGTCCGCATGAATTGAATTCTCCACTCAGGAGACAGGGATAGCATCCTCATACAGCATACATCAAATGAACCATAGAGTCTGTTTTGTATCCTTGATATTTGATGGAAGATAATGTCCTTCACATTTTTACACTAATATGTATAAAATAGATAACTAAGGAGAACCTGCTGTATAGCACAAGGAACTGTACTTAATGCTCTGTAGACACCAAAATAAGATCTCCTGGAGGAGGGCATGGCAATCCACTCCAGTATCCTTGCCTGGAGAATCCTATGAACAGAGGAGCCTGGCAGGCTGCAGTCCATAAGGCTGCACAGAGTCGGACACAGCTGAAGTGACATAACGCATGCACAGAGGCACCTAAATGGGAAGGAAATCCAAAAAAGAGGGGACATATGTATACATATAGCTGATTTACTTTGTTGCACAGCAGAAACTAACAAGACTGTAAGGCAGCTATACCCCAATAATTAAAAATAGTAATAATGTCTCACAATGCTCATTTATCTTTGTTAGTTCAGTCGGCTCAGTCATATCCGACTCTTTGTGACCCCCGTGGACTGCAGCACGCCAGGTTTCCCTGTCCATCACCAACTCCCAGAGTTTACTCAAACTCATGTCAGTGATGCCATCCAACCATCTCATCCTCTGTCGTCCCCTTCTCCTCCCGCCTTCAGTCTTTCCCAGCATCAGGGTATTTTCCAATGAGTCACTTCTTTGCATCAGGTGGCCAAAGTATTGGAGTTTCAGCTTTAGTCTAGGTCCTTCCAATGACTATTCAGGACTGATTTCCTTTAGGATGGACTGGTTGGATCTCCCTGCAATCCAAGGGACTCTCAAGAGTCTTTGTCAATACCACAGTTCAAAAGCATCAATTCTTCGGCACTCAGCTTTCTTTTGTCTTTGAGTATGGTGTAATTGAAAAAAAAAAATCCTGCAGCTTTATCCCTCTCATGATGACAGTATGAATGAAAGCCGTGAACCCAAAGGACATTTCTGTTCCAGGCTAGTTCTAGGGCTAATGCTTCCTAAAAATAAATCTTACCATTTAAAAATGCAACTTTAAGGCAAAAAAAAAAAAAAAAAAGTAACATTTTTATAAAATTCTGAAACACCAAATTAGAAATATTGGCCAACAGCTGACTAAGAATGGGGAATTTATGGCCTGAAAGTGTATTTAAGAAGACTGTTTTCTATGTAGGTAACACGATTGATAGGAGCATTTGCCTAATAATGGGCACTTGGAGGGTCCATGCATGAGTCAATAAGATGGCTTAATGTGTTCTCTTAATGGACCATTTACTTTCTATTTTGAGGATTATCAAGGCTGCATTATTTATTTAGTTACGTATTGGATTTAGAAAGTAAGCTTTCAAAGCCTGCCCTGTGCATGCCGTTTATTGAGTACCTGCTCTTCTAAACTCTTAAACATAATGTGCTCATGACATGGCCCTTCCCTTCTAATAGCATGATTATATACTGTTTTTAATATACTTATTATTTTTCTATTTGATAGTATAATTCTTTAATAGCCATATGGGAACCTCCACGCAGCTAGTTAAATCTGGAAAAACTCTTAAAGGGAGCAATGTGGGTGAGCTTTTTCTCCCTTGAGCCACAAGAGGTTGTAAACTTCTTTTCTTTCTGTTAAAACTCATTTCCCTTCCTGGTTCCCACTTTGTCTAACATTTTATTGTAATGTTCCTGGAATCTATTTTGTAGATTTTTTTTTTTTTTGGCTATAACTGTGTATTGCAGTTTCCATTAATATTGTTTTCTCTTAATGAATTCTATGCCATTTAGAAAATAATTATACTTGATTGTTTATAATTGTGCATCATTTTGTATTTGATACCTTAATAGAAAATTATGAGAATATAAAAGGTCAAGACATCACAGTCTTGGGACTAAATGATGGTCACATTTTTAGTTTTATAAAACTGTGATTTTATAGGTTTTTCAGCTTTTTTCTATAATATTATTGGGAAGCTATTCCAAGAGCCTCCATCTCCCACCCAGTTCCTGTGCTTAACCAATACCAACCTTATGCTTCCGTGGGATTTTGTTGTTATTCTGTGTACATAATATTTCCTCTAGCTCTTTTCCCTGCCCCTTGCCTTCCTGCTTTCATTCAAACAATTATTAATTACTTTGTCCACTTTGCTAAAGTGCAAATGCTGTGCAAGGCAGCAAGAATAAGTGCTTCGATAAGTACTTTAAAGGGGCATAGAATCTTGGAGACAAAAAGACAAAATTATCCTAAATCAATTGATTAAATAAGTTATATATAATAAACTTCTTCTGTAATAATATCTAATTTTCAGAGCACCTGCTTTATATTGACATCTTTCTACACATCATTTATTTAATGACTCTGAGCCTGGGACATTTTCTGAACCTCTCTGCGCTAAGGGTGCTCCCTTTTCACAGATTTTATTGCCAAGAAATTCAGCACACATCTGAGTAGCACAGTGAAGAGAGATATCAGTGCTGGATGCAATTGCCAAGGAAGACTATGTGGAGAGACAAAGTATCCATTCTGGTTGAAAAATTCATGTGTGTGCATGCTAAGTCGATTCAGTCATGTCCAACTCTTTGCAACCCCATGGACTGTAGCCCACCAGGCTCCTCTGTCCATGGGATTCTCCAGGCAAGTATACTGGAGGGGATTGCCATGCCCTCCTCCAGGGGATCTTCCCAATCCAGGGATTGAACCTGAATCTCATGCCTCCTGCATTGGCAGACGTATTCTTTACAGCTAGTGCCAACTGGGGAGTCCATTCATAAGTGCTTGCTATTTACATTCATGAGAATGCAATGAAACATAGCTATAAATACATGTGTGTGTGTCTGTGTGTGGGTTTGAGGACAAGGCAACCAGGAAACTTACCTACACGAGTTATTTCTGCCATATCCCAAATTGAGGTCCTCAGAGTACAGGACTCTATGAAGTTATACAGCAGAATCTATCACAACATTGTAAAGCAATTATATTTCAATTTTTTTAATGGAGGAGAGACCTCAGGAACACTCCTTATTTGACCACATGCCAAGCAAAGCAAAAGGTGCAATGTTTCTTCAAAGGAAATGGTCACATGAAACCCTTTGGTCTCAGGACAAACTGGAAGTCAATGAAGGCCATAAAACAAGTTCCATACACACATAGCAATATGCAAGACAGGAATAGATTGGGTATATACCAGAACCATATATATACCATATAGTCAAAGATATGGTTTTTCCAGTAGTCATGTACAGATGTGAGAGTGGGCCAGAAAGAAGGTCGAGCACTGAAGAATTGATGCTTTTAAACTGTGGTGCTGGAGAAGACTCTTGAGAGCCCCTTGGATGAAAGGAGATCAAAACAGTCAATCCTAAAGGAAATCAGCCCTGAATATTTATTGGAAGGGCTGATGCTGAAGCTGAAGTTCCAGTACTTTGGCCACCTGATGTGAAGAGCTGACTCATGGGAAAAAAGCCTGATGCTGGGAAAGATTGAGGGCAGGAGGAGAAGGGGGCAACAGAGGATGAGATGGTTGGATGGCATCACCAACTCCATGGAAATAAGTTTGAGCAAACTCCGGGAGATAGTGAAGGATGGGGAAGCCTGGTGTGCTGTAGTCCATGGGATTGCAGAGAGTTGGACAGGACTGAATGACTGAACAACAACAATACCAGAATCAGAAACAGTTGGACAGAGGTGCATAAGATAAACAATGGTGTTGTCCATCAGAGAATGAGTGTGTTCTCAGAAGGCATTAGGAAGAAGATGGTTCTGAGCAGCATTTTAAAAAAGAAATTTAAAAGAAAAAAGAAAAAAAGGCTAAGTTAAAAGTCTTCAGTGGGAAGAGGTAGAGATCTCCCTTAATGTAAACAGTCAGCATCATTAGTCATCATCACTGAAAATAAGAAATTAATACATTTAATTCATTTTGCTGTTCACCAGTGTTCATGAAATTGTTGCCTAAAGAAAATACTGGTGACTTTAAACATTCACTTAAAAACACTTTACGTTCATTTAGTGAAGGATAGTCAAGTTAAAGAATATATTGAGCTGCGTTTCCTTGGGACATTTCTCTCTTGGGTTTATGTAATATTGGAAGTGTTTTCTCATTTCATGCTGCTGGGCCGTTTTATTTAAGAGTTCAGAAATTCATAGTCATCCTGCCTTTCACCCTCCCGACACACCCTCTTTCATGGTACAGCCCTCGAGGTGGGGTTCCTCCTGTCCCGCCTGGAGCACCCTCTCCTGCTGTTTCATAAGACAGCTGTTCTTTGCTGCTGGTCTCTCTGCCAGGCCTGAACCCTCTGCATTTTCTCAGAGCCATAGGAGAAACAGGGCAACGGGGCAACAGTTTTCTTTTTCATTTTTCTAAAATTATTTGGTAGACCGTGAGTATCCTAAAATTATAATTCAAGAAAAAATTCTGCGAGAAAACTCTCAAAAAGAGACACTAATAACTTAAAATACATTCTTCTGTCAAAAGGGCATTTTGAGGAAACCCACAACTGATCAGAATTAAATTTCTTATCCAGCTAGGCTGTTGTTTGGAACTATTCACAACTAATAATAACCAAATAATAGTATAATACTGCAAAATGAGCCTTTGAACACACATGGATTTTCATTAGACTTGATATCATGATAAAATATTTCAATATTTTATGATAATGCCACTATTAGTTGTTATTATTGAATCTTCTGAGAAGTCCAAAAACTTTTGATGCATTTGCTCATATAACTTATATTTGAGAAAGATTAACAGAAACTCTCTCTTCCCCTTTTTAGGGATGAATAAACTTGAACAAGGGAATATAAAACCACTCCTTTGTTATAGCCCACATTGGAATTTAAGCGTTCCAAAGCAGGATAAGAATTACAGCTGCTCTCTCGAGTTCCTGTGTTTTCCTTTCTCTTTTGGAAGTCAGAAATTCCTACCTGTCCCTTTCTTATAACTATTAAATAACAATTTATGATGTGGCCACTTATATAAAGCCATCACAAGAGCAAAAATCTGACTTTCATGACATTAAATTTTAAAAAATAAGATTACTCATGAATAGAAATGATACCTCTGCTAATTTGGTATAAAATAAACCTGAGACTAAAAAAAATGTGCAGTATTATTGAATAAATATTTTTAAATTAAAGAAAAATGAAGAGTTTCTGATGTGAAAATTTATTAAATGCAAGGGAATAAAAAGAAGAAAAACATGAATTAGGGTAGCAAAAGTAAAAGGAAGACAGGTTAGAAGCAAAAAGAATCTAAATAATCACCTGTAATTTGACCTTGATGTAGAGATACATCGTCCCACAAATTACATGAATTAGTAATGAACTAAGTGGTCATTCTTAACATGTTCATTCATTCAGTGAATCTTTATCAAAGGTATTCAGTCCCTGGCCCTATACTAAGTGCAGCACATCTCCAAAATAATCACACAAATAAGCTCTTGGAGTCTCTTTTAATTACCCTTGAACCTGAGTTCAAACTAGATTAGTATATTAAATCAGGGGTTCCCAATAGCGAGGTCCTAAACTGGTACTAGCCCATTATAAGGTTTTCATACTTCCACATTAAAAAAAAATCAAATATAAAAACAAAAAAGAACAAAGAATTTTATTCAAATGTTCATACATATTAAAACTATATAGAAGATTTATTTTCATTAATGGTATATTCTTCCAACTTTTGATGTTATAAACAGCCATTATTTTATAACATAATGGTATAATAAATCTTAGAATTTTTAAAAATTTCCTTATCAGAAAAAAATATGGCAGCATTGAAGGAGAAAAACTTTAAGAATCAGATGAATATCCAGCCTAAATGTAACTTATAGTTCAATGGTGGAAAATTAGGAGCAGACAATTTCAAGATTGTGGTAAATTTTATAGTGGAAGACAATATATGACACTGTGTTGGGATAGAGGGGGAAGGAAGGGTCTATTCCAGGTGTCAGATGAGAACTTGAAAAGGTGACTGATAGTTCATGAGAGATGAGGGTAATTCACTGTTTAAAAAAAAGGAAGAATGGAGGCTCAAGAGGGATGGACTATATAGAGACATACAGCTGATTCACACTGTTACACAGCAGAAATTAACACAATGTTGTAAAGCAATTATACTCCAATTAAAAAATAAATAAAAGGAAGAGTGTCCCCAGCAGAGCAAACAATGTAAAAGCATGAAGCCACAGAACATGGGCACATTCTCAAGAATGGCTGGGAGTTTGATATGGCAAGAATAGGAAGAAGAGGAGAGAAGAGTGCAGCCAAGATGAGGTCAAAACTTCTTATAACATGCTGATAAAATTAAAATTTGTGCTACGGCCGGTGAGGATGCGGATACATGGGGAGTCTGCCTGATAGGGAGGTTATACTGACAGTTTGGCGGACAGACTTAAGACGACCCAAGTTTGAGAGAACAAGAAGAAAACAATTACAGTAGGTCAGTTTAAAAGAGGAGGAGGACCTGAACCAAGGCATCAGGAAGGAAAAAAGGTAGAATACACAGGAACATGTGATGCAGTGAATGTAAATATGAAACCCTGGCAGATAAAAAAATGACAATAATTGTTGAAGGTCAATCTAGCAATGTCATGATAGATATAAAGAAGAAAATTGATAAGGTTAGCCATTATAAATAGGTTAATCTAGCAATGCCATGAAAGATATAAAGAAGAAAATTTATAAGGGCTGTTTTGTACATACTGAGTTTAAACTCTATAGACTCTTTCTAGTATTTTACTATATTGTATATGTCATATAGAAAAAGTGGAAGATAATAGAAAGACCTTGAGTGGCCTACAAAGACAAATATTTAACATCATTCTGTTGCACACACTTGCATTTCTCTGATAGTCTAGAACACAAATATCTATATCTCTTGCTATCTCATTGGTTGTAAATTAATCAAATGTAAAATTCATTTAGCATTATTTTTATGACTACATTTTGTCTCTGCAAGCCTGGTTCAAAATCAAAATCATGGAAACATGTTTATAATATCTAATCATGAATTATATAAAGAAATGCTTTGAAATGTACATGGAGACTTTATATATTTCCTCTCCTGCATTCACCAAAAACACATGAAATATGAAAGGACAGCAACATCATCAATAACTCACAAATAGCCCTTGTATGATAGCACTTGACTTACAGTGATTAATTGCATCTCATAAGTCTATCAGGTAGGTGTTAGCATTATGCCCATTTTACAGATGAGAGAAGTGTGGCACAGATAGTTTAAGAAAGTTGTCTTGGGTCATGCAGCTTATTAATTGCAGCTTTTGATCCAAGTCCTCTATGTTCACATCTACTTTGCATGCTATAGTGCCTCTACACACACACAAGTATTTGTCCCCATTTTAGAGATATGGAATCTCAAGTTCAATTTTTTAGTCGCTTCTCTATGAATTTTAGGTAAAACATTCAAATTCTGCATAAAATTTATGTAAGGCAAATGGTACTTTTTAGAAAATAGTTTCTTAATAAAATTTTTGGAACAGGGACAATAATGATTTACCATTTCCATTGCCATTTTTAAGTGAGAAATTGACTAGCATTGATGGTAATATTTGATTTAATATTATAACTTAATTGTATTCCTTAGAACAATTAAATTACCTTTCATTCAACAACAAATGTACATTTTACTTTTTATTGTGTTTTCATGTATAGTTGAAAGTGGGTGACTATTTTCTCCCCAAAGCATTTAACACAAATCATATATTCTACTGTGGACTTTAGTATTTTTTTTTGTTTTTGTTTTTGGTAAAAGTGTGATGAATGCTTTCCTCCCTTAATTTTAGGGTTGCCCAAGCAACCCTTAAAATTTTGTAACAGTAAATTTAACTGTGATGCAATCATTTTAATTAATTTGAGATGTTTATGTTGGAAATTTAAAGGCTATGTTTGCAAGAATCTGTCTTGAAAAAAGAGGTGATCAGTTGGAAGATTTGGAAATAGTACATAGGCATCTCCATGATGATTTATTCCTAAGTAGAAAAAGAATTCATTCATCTTTCAAATTTTAGTATAGTTTATTGCCCAGATCTGGATGAACACAATGAGCAGTCTAATCAGAAGTTGCAGATATTGTATAATATAGTTAATGATCAAATTTGTATAAAATATAGTTTACTTTTGGTCTTTAAGAAGAAAAATACTCAATGTTTATAAATAATAAACATATTGAATGTTTATTATATCAGAAACTTTTATTCTTAGTGCTCACCCATATCAACTAGATATATTTTCATCACAGTTACTCATTCACAAAAATGCACCTGTATTGTAAATACCAGACTTGTAGGAGAACTGTGTAATCTTGGGTGGTCTCTTTGCCCAGGTTTGATTAAATATGTCTTTTCACAACAGGTGACTTTTTAATTGTTTTCTTATGGCAACTCATTTATTCCTCAGGCTTTGTTTGGCTTGCATTAGTTTTCAGAGTTAATGACCATGTGTGAGAATGTGCGGAGTCCAGGTGGCCAATGGTTATACAGAGAATGTGGGAGTTAGAGCGAATGCAGGGCAAGTCATTTAACTTGACCAATTAATACAGTGGTGAATAGTTCTCCAGCCCTCAAGGTCTTTCAAACAGAAAACTTGGGCAATGCACGTATGGAATAAAGAATAAAGCTGCTTGTTCTTTCTATTTATTGGGCTTGCTTTCTTTAGTGAGCTGGGTGTTTTTCCCTTGCACAGCTTAAGGGCGCAAATCAAGTTTTTCAAAGTGGCTTCTTCTTTGTACCAGCAGTTCTATTAGCACATTTGGTATTTCCCTCCAACTCTTGCATCTTATTGTTGTTCTTCTGGAAGCCTGTAGGTTAGCACTTTGAGCCCTGGGGTGGCCTTGTTTATTTCCTCTTGGCCAATAGATGTGGGGATTACTATAATGAGGAGCATTAGAATCTCTAGCACCAAACAGTTCCAGTTATGAGAAATCCTTAAGTTCAAGAATAGAAGTTGAATTAGGAGTAACATAATGGAGGCCAGGCAACCCTTAAAGAGAACCAAAAGGAAAAAATGAGATCTTTGGATTGTACAGGCTGCCAGAAACTAGCACCAAACACTGAAAGGGCTTTTCCACTGGGCTTAATATTTTTTCCTTCCTTTCTGACAAAAGGAACATTTGTTTGCAATTAGCTTAGTAGAGGAAATAGCATCTGAAGTCTTGTTTTCCAACTGGAATGACCCCTATGACCAACTATGAAGACACTTGGAATATTTATTCAATCTTATTTAGGTATGCATGGGGGTGGTGCAATTTGCAATTTTCACAAGTGCAAATACATCTGCCAAGTGTTTGTAAGTTTCACAGTTATGCAAGTACTACATTATAAAAATATTAAATATTTTAAAGTATTTGAAGTAAAATATACTAAATTTACCTGGAGAAGGGCACGGCAACCCACTCCAGTATTCTTGCTTGGGGAATTCCATGGACAGAGGATCCTGGAGGGCTACAGTCCATGGAGTCGCAAAGATTTGGACATGAATGAGCAACTAATATACACACACATGCTAAATTCAACTGCAGTACAATCTTGGATCATGAAAACTCTTGGTATGTGCTAGATTGAAAGATGCCATAGACCAGGTTTTGACAGTGCTGGTATATGATTTGCCAAAAATAATGGGAGGGGAGTTGTGGACGGTGCCTGCAAATTGTTGAATTTTGTTTTAAGCCATCAAAGAAATAGTAAGCAAGAACCATGTAATCCACAGGAAAATCTATGTAAGTGACTGCAGTTAGTTTCCTTTCAGCATGTCTGCTAATTCCTGTAAATACTGTCTAACAGAGAAAAAGGAGAAAGTTGGAATTTTATTGAGCTTTTTACAGTCAACTGTTTTCAACATGATTTCAAAATGTTGGATTCTCAGGTGTGGCCATTCAGATTCTTCTTATTGTCATGCTTTAACTTTAAAACTTTAAACACAAATAGCCACTATTTGTGTTTTTACGCTATTTTAAAACATTCTTATTTAAAGATAGGCTTGAATTCTGACTTATTAACTTTAGTAGCTGATTTCTATAAAATTTAATGAGGAAAAGAAAGCCCGAATACCAAAATACGTTAGGAAACAACCAACTTCCCATCCACCTTACAGCACTTTATTCCCACTTAATTCAATGTTTCATGAAATATACCTGTGCTTCTGAATATCATCATTCTAGAAACAAGGGGAAAATAACAAATTGAGAACAGTAAGAGGTGGTTCTTTTTTCCCAACTTTTTAATTCAAAAATCTCAAGTAAAGTTATAACATTGTAGCATTGGGGTAGGAGCCAAAATCTCCATTCTAAGCTCAGAAATGCACACAAATGTGACCTCATAAGTTCAAAGTAAAAAAATTATTTCCTCCCACCTTGTTCATAATAGCTATGTTGCCCCTTAATGCCCTGAGTACTGCAGTAAATCAGTAGCCAAAATATTCTTGTTTTGAAAAACAACTTGTAGAAACTTAGGTTTTCACTGGAAATTGAGATGGGAATGTAGGGTGAGTGGGTGGCAGGAAAGATTTACTAGCTGAAGTGACACCTGAGACATGCATGCACTGCATACACTATTCCTCGATTCTACAATGTCTTTCATATTAATTAGATTTATTAAAAGTCATCTCTTCCAAGAAATGCTAGAAAACCTTCAAAACTTTTTTTTCTTTTGCAGCAATAGTCTTTATTGTTTTTCTTTCATATGCTTCATAGAATTAAATAGGCATTTTCCTGGTGGCTCAGAAGATAAAGAATCTGCCTGCAATGCGGGAGACAGGAGTTTGATCCCTGAGTCGGGACGATCCCCTGGAGAAGGAAATGGCAACCCACTCAGTATTCTTGCCTGGTGAATCCCTTGGACAGAGGAACCTGGCAGGCTACAGTCCATGGGGTCACAAAGAGTTGAATAGGATTGAGAGACTAACACTTTCACTTCACTTTCCACTAAAAACTGTCAGTATTTTAATGAATATTTTATTAATTATTTAAGCCAACTTCGATAGACTAATACCTTTAGAATACTGAGTTTTTGCCATTAATAATATATCCTATCCATAAATCAGGTCTTCATTATTAACTTTCAGTAAAGTTTTAATATTTTTCATAAGACCTTACCTCATTTGTTAATTTGTCCCAATGTTCTCTATGTTTTGTTATGTCTTATGTTTTATGTAACTTAAAAAAATTTACTAGCTATATTTTCTTATTGTAGATGGCATATAAAAACTCACTTGACTTTCTGTATTAGCTTGTATCTAGCAATTTTGCCAAACTCTATAATTCTAATAACATAGCTTTACATATTGGTATTTCAGTTGTTTTTGCTGCACAACAAACTACTCTAGAGCACAGTGGATTAAAATAATTATTTTATTATATCCCCTAATTTTGTAAGACACACTGGCTTTTAAGCTTTTTTTTTTTTCTTATATTGTGGTATCCTTTTTCAAAGTCAAAATCATGCTGACCTCAGAAAGGTCACTGGAGTGATTTCTAGTTTCAATTCCAACACATAAAGCACTTGGAAGTCATAACTCCCCCTTTCACAACAACAGTAAAAAAAGATGAACAAACTCAAAATCAATAATTTTTCATAGGTCTGTCAGAGAATGAGGTCACAAGGCAAACTGCTTCCTCAAGATTTGGAGAGAGAGATAAATATGTACAGTCAGATCTAAGATCAGTTTAGCAGAAGCAGAAGACATTGGAGACAATAACTGGACTACAGAATAATCCCAGTGGATTAAAACTGAGTCTGTTAGACACTGAGTGTATTTTATAAGGAATTTTTAGGGAAACCTAAACGGCAACAAAGAAAGTATCAGAAACCGAAGCCTTTGACATCTAGAGCAATAATGTATGTAAAGCACAGCTCAGTGACTAGCAAAATTAACATAAGACCTGAGAAAAACCCTTAGTTATCTCAATTCTCATTGCATAATACTTCATGTTCAGCTTTTAACAAAAATTTACATGATTTGTTAAAAAGCAGGAAAAAAATATAACCTGTAGAGACAAAATAAGTATCTCTGAATTGATTAAAGCACTTGTTCTTTTTTAATTCTCAAATAATAAATTTAAAATAATTATGATTAACATATCAAGAGCTCACATGGAAAAAGTATACAGCAAGTAAAAACAAATGTAAGCAGAAGGATGGAAGTTCTAAGAAAATAAAAATAAATGCTAGAAATGAAAAATTTTATATGTAAAATGGGGAATGATTTTATGGTTTCATCAGTGGACTGGACACAGATGAATAAGAATCAATTTGCTAAAATACAGGTCAAAAAAAATAAAATAAAATACAGGTCAATATAAATGTTCCAAAACAAAATGTATATGGAAAGAAGAAGAAGAAAGTAGAATATAATATTCAAAGACTGGGTGACAATTACAGAGGTGTAATATATGTGTATAGAAGTACCAGAAAGAAAATAGAGAAAGGACTATACAAATATTTGACGCACTAATGGATGAGGATTTTTTGAAATTAATGACAAATACCAAACCACAGATACAGAACTCAGAGAATATCAAGCATAACAAATACCAAAAAATTTGCTTCTAAAAACATCATATTCAAAATGAAGAAAATCCTGAAAACTTAGAGATAGGGGCAAAGGAGGATACTTTATTTGGAAGAACAAGGGAAAGAAATACATCAGCCTTCTCATGAAAAACCATACCAGCAAGAATAGAATGGAGTAAAATAAAATGTTAAAAGGAAAAAACTATGAATCTAGAATCTTGCATCCAGTCAAATTATTCTTCAAGTTGAAAAAGAAATAAAGAACTTCTCAGACTACAGTTAAGAAAGTTTTCTACCAGCAGACCTGCCTTGTAAGAACTTTTGAGGTTCTTCCAGGAGAAGGAAAATTACATAGGTCAGAAACTTGGATTCATGTAAAAAAAGAAAGACCATCAGAGAGGAAATTAATGAAATTTAAATGTTTCTATCTTATTTTTAATTAATCTAATAGATCAGTAGTCTCCAACCTTTTTGGCACCAGGGACCAGTTTTCTGGAAGACAATTTTTCTACAGATGAGGGGTGAGGAGATAGTTTCAGGATGATTCAAGCATGTTACATATATTGTGCCTTTATTTCTATTATTATTATATCAGGTCCACCTTAGACTACCACCATTAGATCCTGGAGGTTGGGAATTGTTATAATAGATAACTGTTCAAATAACAATAATGTATTAGGTGATTATAGTATGTGTGTAAGTAAAATAAATTAATGCAATGTGTTGAGAGGGGAGGCAAGAATTAGAAATAATCTTTTATAAAGTAACTACATTATATGAATGGGGTTAGGATAGTTATATATGGAAATAATCTAGAACAACCACTTAAAATTTTAAAAGGAGTATAATTGATAGACTGAGAGAAAAGAAAATAAAACTATATAAAATGCTCAATTATAACCAAAGAAAGCTGATAACATCAAATGCTGCTGAAGATGCAGAGCAGCTGAAACTCTCATTCACATTGGTGAGAATGTAACAGGCTACAGTCACTTGGGAGACATTTTTTTTTTTTTTTTTACAAAAGAAAGAATACTCCTTCCTTACAATCCAGGAGTCTTGCTCCTTGGTATTTACCCAAAGAGGTTGAAAACTCACATTCATCATAAGCCTAATTTTGACAAACAAGCAAAGACAAATTTGACAAATAAGCCAAAGCAATTCAACTGACAAAGGATTGTCTTTTCAATAAATGACACTGAAACAATTGGACATATACATGCAACACACCCCAAGAAGCAGAAACAAAAAATAGTCTAAACACAACTTTATACTTTTGAGAAAAATTAGCTCAAAATGGAACATAGAGTGAAATGTAAATTGGCAAGTTTGATGTTACTAAATTAAATTTTCTTCTGTTGAAAAAGACAATTAAGAGAATAAAAAAGGCAAACTACAGACTGGGAAAGAAATATTTGCAAAACATTCTTAATAAAAGTTATACTTCCAAAACATAAAAATTCTTGGAATTTAACAAAAAGTAACATGACCCAATTTAAATATGGGCAAAAGATCTGAACAAACACTTCACCAAAAAAGATTTACAAAGCTAATGGCAAGTCTGTCTGTTAGTGTTAGTTACTCAGTCATGTCCGACTCTTTGCAACCCCGTGGCAAGTAGAGATATGCAAAGATGTTCACATCATATGTGATTAGGGAATTTCAAATTAAAATAGCAACGAAAAACCACTACACACCCATTAGAATGGCTAAAATCCAAAACACTAACAATACCTTCAATACAAAAAAATAACAATACCAAATTTTGGTGAAGATTCAGAGCAACAGGAACTATTATTAATTGCTAGTGGAAATTCAAAATGGTTCAGTCTCTGCAAGACGCTTTGGCAGGTTCTTTCAAAGTTAAACCTAGTCTTACCAAAAGTACCAACAATTTCATCCTAGGAGCTTACCCAGTTGAGCTGACACAAACCTTCACACAATGTATTTTTATAGAAGCTTTATTTACACATTACCAAAAGCTAGAATCAATGAAAATGTCTTCCAATAGATGAATGGATAAACAAACTTTGATACATCCATACAATGGAATATTACTTATTAATGGAAAAGAATTAAGCTATTTATCCATGAAAAGACATGAAGAAAAACTTAAATGCATATTGCTAAGTGAAAATGCCACATAGTATTATTCGTGATACGAATTTCTGGAAAAAAGCACAGCTATAGACACAGAAAAGAGATCAGTTGTGCCATGGGTTGGGGGTAAGGACATGGAGAGAAAAAAAAATACAGAAAATTTTAAGGGCAGTGAAACCATTCTGTATGCTATTTTAATGGTAAATCCATAGCATTATGGGCTTTCTAGGTGGTGCTAGTGGTAAAATCTGCCTGCCAGTGCTAGAGATGCAAGAGATGCAGATTTGATCCCTGGGTTGGGAAGATCCCCTGAAGGAGGAACCCACTCCAGGGCAACCCACTCCAGTATTGTTGCCTGGAAAATCCCATGGACAGAGGAGCCTGGTGGGTTACAGTCCATAGGGTCACAAAGAATCAGATACAACTGAAGTGACTGTGCACACATGCATGCATGTATATAACTGTACAATGTAAGAGAGTGAGCCTTAATGTAAGTTATGAACCTTAGTTAATAATATTTTGTTAATTTTAACAAAACGTTACACTAAAACGTGATGATAGTAATAGAGAAAACTATACAGGGGAGGGGTCGATGTGAACTCTTTATACTTTGTGCTCAATATTTCTCTGAATCTAAAATTGTGCTAGAAACTAAAGTCTATTAGTTTCTTTTAAAACTTAATTGGGAAGTAAAACTACTTTTCCTGCTACCTTTAAAAGCATGAAAAGGACTAGACTGATCAATTCTTCATTCCGAATACTTTAACTGTGGCCACTCATTAACATTCTGCTGGCAGATGGGCTGGTCTGGAATGTCCAACATGGCTTCACCCTTGTGTCTGGAGCTTTGGCAGGAATGAATGAGCAGCTGTGCTTATCTGGGACTAACAAGGTCAGTGTGTACACATGGCCTCTCCAGCAAGCTATTCTTAGTGCAGTTCAGCTTTTTCCATGGTGACCAGGGCCTCCATAGGGAGTGTCCCATGATACAAGCAGTGAAAGCCGATGGTTTCCGAAATCCTAGGCCCAGAAACTGGTGTGGTGTCACTTCTGCCATTTCTTCACAATGCCTAGTGAGATTCAAACAGAGAGACCTATTGATAGTATTCAGCTCTTGACCAGATGGACGTCAAACAATCAATAACCATCTTTAATCTCTGTGTGTGTGTCCTTGCCCAGTCGCTCTGTTGTGTCCAACTCTTTGTGAGCCCAAGGACTGTAGCCCACCAGGCTCCCCTGTCCATGGAATTCTCCAGGCAAGGATACTGAAGTGCAATTTCGTCCTCCAGGGGATCTTCCTGATCCAGGGATCAAGCTCTCTTCTCTTGTGTCTCCTGCATTGACAGGCAGATTCTTTACCACTGGGAAGTCCTTTAATGAGAATGCTAACAATATTTCATTTTAATTATAACATTAACAATGCTGTAGATGTCTTTATGCTTTTTACTATTTTAGTGAAATTTTCTTCAATTTCTGATTTGATAGTAGTTTAAAAGCTTTTCCCTTGTCTACTGAGATGATATGACAAGAGCATATGATCATATATTTTCTTCTTTATATTAATGTCTGTTACTTAGTAGATAGATCCAGTAACTGTAAAAGAATCTCAACTAAGGACTGCTTAAAGCAGACTAAAGTTTCTTTCTTTCTAATTTAATAGACCAGGCATGTGAAATATAGATTCTGATATAGAATCTCTTCCGGACTCCTGCCTTTCTGTCCCTGTATCCTACTGTTCATAAGGATGTTATATTTCTGTTATCATTTCTGTAAGCAGAAGAGGAAAAAAGGGGGTGAAATCAGGTATGCTTCTTTTTATTTTAAGATAACTGACTGGAATTATACACATCACACCATCTCACATCCCTTGGCCAAAACTTAGCTCTATGGCACCATGCGTTTGCAAAGAATGCTAGGATATAAGTGTGGTGTTCTGGGAAAACACACACCCTCACTAAATATATATATATATATGTATATATATATATTTCTGGAAAAACATATTTCTAGGCAAAAATTGTACTTACATGGAAGAAGGAGAAAATATATAAATAAATAAATAAATAAAATAAATAGTCCTGACACGTGGTGAACATAAGAATCAGTTTTCTAACATGAAGTCAAGCTTGCATATCTGCAGTAAATGCAATTAGCTCATGCTGAACCATCACTTCTTTCAGAAGTGTTAATTTGCTTTGCTGCTATTTGGGAGCAAATCTCTCTTAGAGCTTGGTCTACAAGATTCCTTTCTTATTCTGTCCTGGCCCATTTTAGTATCAAAGTTATGCAAATATTTAAAAAATTAATTTGGGCGTGAAACTTAAAAAAAAATTCTTTTTGATATATGTTAGAGTTTTTTTCTTGAACTTAAGTCTCTTTATTGCATGAGGCTGCACTAACAACTTAAAATCACTTTAGTGCTTTTTCCTGTCCATACAGGTGTCCTGTATGAACACAAACTGAAGTAAGGGGTAATTGTTTTCCCTCTCCTCCAGATGCCAAGTTTAAGCCAGGTTTTATTTGTTTTTTTGTTGGTTTTACTGAAACATTCTGCTTAGCAGTTTTATTTTCCTTTTATCCTTATGATGCCAATGAAATCTCTTCCCAGAGTTATAGGAGAAGTTTCTTATTTTGGGTCCCTTGCCCTAGGTTAGACTGTATCTCCTTATTCTCATCCCCATGCAAATATCAGAATAGAAATTCCAGGTATCCAAGTTTTTTCAGTAGTGAATAATGTGAAGGCAGCCTTCCTCTGTCATTGTTGTTGAGTCGCTAAGTCATATCTGACTCTTGTGTGACCCTATAGACTGTAGCCTGCCAGGTTCCTCTGTCCATGGGATTTCCCAAGCAAGGTTACTGGAGTAGGTTGCCATGTCCTCCTCCAGGGGGGCCTCCCAAGGCAGGGATGGAACCTGTGCCTCCCGCATCTCCTGCGCTGGCAGGTGGATTCTTTACCACACCTGGGGAGCCTTTCCCATCCACTAGCCATGGATAAGATCTCCTTCATGTATATTAACAAAATGCTTTATCAAACACTTTTCAAAATACAGTAACTTTATGATTCACATTATAATCATTGTTCTAGGTGTCTATTTCTCTCCATAAATATCATTTCTGAGAACAGAGACCATATTTCACCTTGGAATCTCTATAAAAATCCAATACTATAACTCATGAATGTGTCAATAGTGGCCCAGTTATTAGAGTCCTCCCACAATACAGGAGATCCAGGTTCCATCCCTGGGTCCAGAAGATCCCCTGGAGAAGGAAATGGCAACCTACTCCAGTATTCTTGCCTGGAGAATCCCATGGACAGAGGAACCTGACAGGCTACAATCCAAGCGGTCGCAAAGACTTAGACAAGACTTAGCACCTAAACCACACACATATATTTATTGCATTCAATTATATTGACCCCTTTCTATTTCTTTTATGTTACAACACGATAAACTTCAGATTCCTAAAGTTATCCATGTGAAGTGTTGGGAGATATTTTCTATTAACACTTAAACTTCAAAATAAAATAAAAAATGAAATTTAAAAAATAAACTGAAAAGCATAAAGGACACTACAAAACAAGGGGATTTTTCTGAGTGGAAGGATTTAAACTAAAAGGCAGAGTCTCTGTGGGCCTCTTGGAAATATGCAGCTGTACTGCTGGCCACAGTCTGCAGTTCAAGAGATATTTTCTAAGTCTGTTGTTGTTATTAATTTGTGGAGAAGAGGTCTCTGCAGAGGAAAGAAATCCAAGATTTTTTGTTTCCTTTTCCATCACTCACAGTCACTGTAATGTCAACACCATTTAGGTCAAATTTCAGGCATTCAAAATGTGCAGCTTTGTCCAGCTGCAAGGACTAAAACTCTTCTTGAGCACTGCAGCCTGACCCATAAAATATGTCTAAGGGTGTTAGTAACAATTAGCAGGTGTGTACCTTCACCAGAAAGCTTGCATAAGACATTTTATGCATAAAGTAGTATATGTGGATTTAGTAAGAATTATGGAGAGGCAGATATATAGGGTTTTTTACTAATGGATCTTAAAGAATTGAAATGATTCAACCATCATAAATTAAACCATGTAAATATATGTTACAAAAGGACAACTCCCCCCTCGTCCTAGTCAGCATGCTCATTGGATAAGGTCACAGGCTCTGCTGCCCAAGAACCTGTCCCTGAATCTCCTCTCTTCCATTCCAAGGAGAATTAAAAATCCTCTTCAAGCCACTTAATGTATCTAACTTTTGGATTCCTCATCTATAAAGTGGAGATAATAATACAACTGATGGATGATATTTTGTGAAAATTCATCATGGTAACACAGGTATCAGTTTTAGCCCAAGATGAGCAATTATTAAATGTTAGCAATCATTTGTTTTTATTTTCATTTGGCTGCACTGCACAGCATGTGCAATCTTAGCTCCCTGACCAGGGATAAAACCTGTGCCCCTGCAATGGAAGCATGGAGTCCTAGCCCCTAGACTTCCCGGAAAGTTGTAGCAATTACTTTTTAAAAAATTATTTTAGGGACTTCCCTGGTGGTCCAGTGGTTCAGACTTTGCCTTCCAAAGCAAGGGGGTGCAAGTTCGATGCCAGGTAGAGGAACTAATTTCCCACATGTTGTGCCATGTGGTGTGGCCAAAAGATTTTTTTTAAATGGTCTGCTAAAATTGTTTTATTATGGTTAAACCACAAACAGACTCTTATCCTTCCACCTCGTGTCTTCTCATCCATCTTTACTCTCCATCTTCATTATGTTCTTTAGCAGCATATCTGGTCACTCCTTTTCTGGCTGGAAGCCACACCCTTCCTCTCCATTCTGCCAAAACCCACAAGATTAATCAGGTCAGTAATGCACTTACAACATGCCTAAATCTTCCCACTCTTTGTTCTTCTGTTATTTCCATTTTTCCAATTCCCCACATTTCCATAACCCTTCTTGCCCACTTTCTCTTCCGCATTCAGAAACTGAAGCACGTCACTAGGCAAGTGACCAAGTCAACCGACCTCGGCTGGGCTCTTGTTGTATCTCAGCAGTTCTTTTATTTATCACTTGTTGACTCCCCATCGCATTCCTTGCTGCAGCTGTTCCTAATATTTCCATTCTGCTCAAGTCCCTAGTTCCAACCCTCCTCCTTCCCCTCTTAGCACTTAACCTCACCTCCTACTGAGAAAATTGAAACCATCCCAACCTAAGTTTACACCATGGCCCTCCTCTTCTACTTTAAAAAAAAAAAAAAAAAGCCGTGCATCTCTCTTGTTGCTCTGCATTGACTTGAGGGAATGGTTTTCTTTGCAGGGAAACAGAGCATCATATTCTGGTTGAGAAATCTGGGTTTGGAGTTGGACCAGGTTAGATACTTTGTGTTGACATAGTCAGACATTGACAAATGTTTCAGTTTCACAGCCTCAATATTACCTTCTCTAATAAGGAAGTAATAATTTCTACCTTACATAGTAGTAAAGAATAATTAAGTGTTTGGCAGTTGGCAAATAGTAAACATTTAATAAACGATTATTTTTGGTTGGAAAGCCCAAATTCTTAACCTGCATTCTTAAGCCTATTAACCCTAATAATTATGATGATGATGATGATGATAAAAGTAAATAATCTCCATGCCTTTCCCATTAAGTTAATTACTCAATTATCTCTTTTCTTTCTCAATTCTTTAACTAACCTAGTTCATTGATCAAGTCTTCCTTTTTCTTTAAAAGAAAAAGAACTGCCTTCTGTTTAAGCTAAAATCCCATTGCCCCCGAACTTTTGACCATTGTCCTTGAAAAAGTTGTTACCCTAGCAGCCTTTTCCAAGTAGTTCTTGAAACCCTTTAAATATAATTTTTCATACTATTTAACCCGTTCCTTAAAAAGCACCATTGGACGCATGCTCATTCAGCATTAGTTCCTCCATCTCCAATCTCCAACTCCTCTTGTACAATAGCTCTTGTTCTGATTCACCCATTCTCTTTCTGACTTCTGTAACTTTATACAAACCTCATCCTCTTCTTCTTCCTTCATATTCTTTACTTGCTATTAGTATTCCTTCTATTGCCAAAGTTTAGCCATTCTTCCACATTTAGTCCTTGGCTTTATTCCTGTATTTTCCCTGAGCAAGCTCTTTGATTCTCATAGTTTTAATGATAGATCCTCACAGTGTCTCCTCAGACCCAGGAAATTTTGTATTCTCTGCAAAGAATTTTTTCTTAACAATATAAGAGTACCTATAGGGGTTTTCAGTTTTGTATTTACCTTAATGTCTTTTTTCTACTTTTTAAGCTGCATAATTCTAATTGGCTCTAAATATCTACACCTTAAAGTCCTATCTAAATTAAAATTGAACATAAAAACATAAATTTAATCTTTTGGAGAATCGTTCTTCCTTTCCATTTCTTTCTTTTCAATAGTTATTTCATATTCCAAGTCACCCAAACTTTAAATAGTAAAGATATTAAATAAGCAAGAAATATTCATTGATCCCTATTCTTTGACAGATCTGGGTACCAGCAGTGAGCAGAAAAATATGGTTCATGAGTTCTTAGAGATTAAAGTCTAAAATGAAGTCACACGTAGAACAATTAAAACAAGTGTTAATTTTCTAAACAGAGAGTACAAGATGCAATAAAAATTTTATACACCAATGAGACTTAATTAGAACTACAGTTCCACTGTAGAACTAGTGGAAACATATAACTAAAATTTACTGAAGGCAGAGTTCTGCATGGGAGGGAAGTAAAGGAATATGAACACTAGAGTCAGAAAGCAATATATGTGTGGATTTCCTGGTATAAGATGGGAGAACTGATTAACTAGTGGAGAGTGGTTTGAAAGGAACTAAACAGAAATTTCACCTTACAGATTTTCTAAGCTGTGTTAAATTTTAACATTTATTCTAAAAGGCAATGAAAATCACTTGAGACTTTTAAGGGAAGGGCTAACAGGATCCCATTTGTATTTATTGTTTTTATTTCTTTTCAGCTTTATTAAAATATAATTGACATATAACATTAACTTTAATGTGTACAATGTGTTGATTCTATATATTTAGATAGTGCACTATGATTACAACCATACCATTAGCTAACACCTCAGTCACATGACATGATTGTCCTGTCTTTTTCTGTGATGAGAATATTTAAAATCTATTCTCTTAGAAATTTTCATGTATTTAATATAATATAGTAAGATATAATCACTATGCTGTACATTAAATCCTCAGAATGTATTTGTCTTAGAACTGGAAGTCTGTACCCTTTGACCAACATTTCTCCTTTTCCCCCACCATCTGGCCCCTAGTAACCACTATTCTACTCTGTACTGCTGAGTTTGGAATTTTTGGTCCCACATATTGTCCTTTCTCTGACTTATTTTACTTAGCAGAATACCCTCAAAAGTCTACTCATGTTCTCAAAAAAGTCAGAATTTCCTTCTCTCTTTTGGATGAATAATAATTCACTGTATACACACACATCATCATCTTTATCCATTTATCCATTGGTGGACTTTTACGTTGTCTTCTTGGCTATTGTGAATATGCTTCAGTAAACATGGGAGTACAGATGTCTCTTCAGTATCTTGTTTTCATTTCCTTTGGCTATATAATCAGAAATGAGATTGATGGTTCATATGGTGCTTCTATATTTAATTTTTTTAAGGAAATGCCATACTATTTTCCATAGTGACTGTACCAATTTGCATTCCAACCAACAGAACCCAAAGGTACCCTTTTCCCCATCTCCTCACCAGCCCTTGTCATCTCTTCTTTTTTATGGTAGCCAATCTAATAATTGTGAGATGATATCTCATTGTGGTTTTGATTTGCATTTTCTTAATAATTAATGATCACCTTTTCAACTACCTGTTGGCCATTTGTATATCTATTCAGTTCTTCTACTCAATTTTTAATTGGGATTGGTTGTTATTTCTATAAAGTTGTATGAGTTCTTTATATGTTATAAATATTAACCCTTTATTAGATACATGATTGGAAAATATTTTCTCTCATTCTGTAAGTTGCCTTTTCATTTTTGTTGATTGGTTCTTTCACTGTGCAGAAGCTTTTAGTTTGATGAAGTTGTACTTATTTATTTTTGCCATTATTGCTGTACTTTTTGTGTCAAATCCAAAGGGGAAAAAAAATTGCCAAGACCTATGTAAGATTTCCCCCTAAACCTTCTCTGAGATTTTTGGTTTTATGTCTTTTGTTTAAGTCTTTAATCCACTTCAGGCTAATTTTTGTGAGTAGTGTAAGATGCTTTCATGCTCTGTTATGTCCATTTCTTTGCGACCCCATGGAATGTAGCCCTCCAGGTTCCTCTGTCCATAGGATTGTTCCAGCAAGAATACTGGAGTGGATTGCCATTTTCTCCTCCAGGGGATCATTTTGACCCAGGGATTGAACTCATGTCTCCTGCAGCGTCTGTGTTGGCAGACAGATTCTTTGCCACTTGAGTTTCCTGGGAAGCCCAATATAAGATAGATGCAAATTATGCATGTGGTATCCAGTTTTCTCAACATGATTTATTGAAGAAACTATCCTTTTCTGATTGAGTATTCATAGCTTCCTTAACAAATATTAGTTGACTGTATACACATGGCTTTATTTATGGACGCTGTATTCTATTCCATTTGTCTATATATCTGTTTATTATGCCAGTACCATACATTTTAACTAATATAGCTTTGTAGTATGATTTGAAATAAGAAATCGTGATTCTTTCAAATCTGTTCTTTCTCAGTATTGCTTTGGCAATTTAGGATCTTATATGAGTCCACACAAATTTTAGAAGATTTTATATTTCTGTGAAAATTTTCATTGGAATTTTGATTAAGATTACATTGAATCTATAAATTGCTTTGCATAATGCAGATATTTTAACATTTTAATTCTTTGAATCCATGAGCATTGAATACCTTTCCATTTATTTGTATCTTCTTTAATTTCCAAGATATAATGCCTCATTTTAAAAAATAATGTTTTCACATATTAAATGTGTAATTTAAAATTTATTTGTATGTGTATAAAACCTATATATTTATATGTGTGTATTTTTTGAAAGATTATGAAAATTTGCCTTAAATTTTGAAAAATTACCTTAAAATTAAGACATCTTGATTCCTATCTTAAATAATATCTTGCCACCATAGCAAATATTGCACATTGCTATTGTCTTTTTATACATACCAAAAGAAACAGATTCATGTTTCAATTAAACTATGCCTTTTCTATAGGCAAAAATAAATTAGCATATGGGACCCTATTATCATTTAATATTTTTATCATTAGAGTATAGAGTATAGATAACAAATTGGTGTTTATTAAATTAATTGAATTCTGAGATATCATGGAATAAACATAACATCATAACATCATAAACCAGTACATCTTTTAAAATTATAAAATCCATAAAGAACCAGGGAAAGAGAATAATTAGTCTTGGTTAGGAAGAGCCTGGTTCAAGACAACTTGGGTGCAATACTAGTTTAAAAACTGAGTGACATGAATCAGTTGCTTAGGGTGTCTATGCCTCATTTCCTTCACAATTAAAATTTGAATAATAATAAAGCATAGGTTTTATGAGGAGCTAATGAGAAAAATCTTAAATCTCTTACAACCACACTGAGTAAGAGTTTGATGAAATTGGCTGATTTTTTCTTTTTTTTTGGTAGCATGACCTTCCAGGGAACTTATGGGAGTATGTACAAGTAAGTTACAGGTGGAAGGAAGTTGATGGAGAGCCCAAATAATGACTTCCAAAGTCTTTGTGACTTCAATAAATATTGTGTGTTATCTGGGAAGAAAAGAGAGGGATGTAGAGAATAGAGAAGATACAAAATATCGCCCTGGAGGATGGTAGAAAAAAACTGGTGAGAAAAGACAAACTTTTTATTGGGAGAACCGTAAATTGTAGGGTTGTGTGTGTGTGCAATTACTAATTGCAATTACTAATTTCTTTCCTAACATCACTCAATAGCCATGGTGTAGATTCAGAGAAGGCAGTGAAAGATTTCTCTAGATCCATTTTGCTGTTGTAACTGGATTCAATAGGAAAAGGAGCTGGGACAGGATGAAAAGAGTCACAGTGATATAAACTGAGAGAAAAAAAGAAAAGAAGCATTTACAGATAAAACTGGATAAAAAAAATGTGCAGATTAGAATGGAATTTTACTGGAAAGAATGAGAGTAATGGGCTGGAAGAGATTTAAAGATTATGAAGGATACTGACTGCAGTTCCCAACTCTGATGTAAACGGAAGATGACTCAGTAGAAAAATAGTGATATCAGGAAAGATCCAATTTCATTTAAGGCAAATGAATGGATGAAATATTCAGAGAAGAATATAATAAGGAATATAATAAAACTTATCCTCTGATGTCTGAATTGGTGTAAAGCAGAATAGAATTGAGATAACTAAGAAGTTATCAAATTTCAATCAAGCACAAATAATTGACATGACAATTTAAAAAATCAGTCCATGATTATTTTTAACTGGGGTAGAATAAGAAATTACTGTTATATTACACCTTTAGGCATCAGTAAGAAAATGAGACAAAAATCAGGAAACCCTGTTTTCATGCTTCTCTTATTGTGTTGTAAACAAAGGGTTTGAATAAGATTTTGACAAACCTACCTCACAAAGAGTCTGACACAACTGAGTGACTGAACAACATGTTTGTCTTGATAGGGTTGAAAATTGTGAATTCTCTTCAAATGATCTCAAGTTCAAACATTTCAAAAAATTAAATCACAGGAAACTGATTGAAGATGTGTAACACAACACAATTGTTGTTTAGTTGCCAGGTCATGTCTGACTGCTTATGACTCCATATATTCCAGCATGCCAGGCTCCTCTGTCCTCCACTATCTCTTGGAGTTTGCTCAAATTCAGGTCTACTGAGTCAGTGATGCTATCTAACCATCTCATCCTCTGCCACCCCCTTCTCCTTTTGCCTTCATTCTTTCCCAACATCAGACTCTTTTTCCAATGAGTCGGCTTTTTGCATCAGGTGGCCAAAGTATTGGAGCTTTAGCTTCACATGTTAACAAGTAGAAAAAATTGCCAAGATGTCCTTAAAAAGTCAAAAAGAATAAAATTATTGCTATGTCATAAAATTCTGAAAAGCAAAAAATTGCAGCTTTAGAATAATATTTAATAACGTTTTTCTTATAAATCCTGGCTTGCATATATCAAATGCTCTTTAGATATACATTGAAAAGCTAAATTAGTAGTTATCATTTACAAAATAAGAACAAAATACAATGACATGTATACATTGACATGTATACAACAATATATGATATTTGAGAATTTAAAAAGAGGCTCTCATTTGTAATTTATTAGAGAACAATGGCTCCAGGTCTATTTTTGCAATGTGTATTGACATAAATTAGGTATGTTCATTATAGGTGTCTTCATCCCATTGTCCCAATCATTATTGGAGCTTGGTCACGTTACTTTCACAAAAATGAGTAGGAATGAATAAGGGGAATGTATTTCATAATAAATCCATATTAACACTGAAAGAGAAGAGGTATATGAAGTCAATAAAATTTTCCTGTAGTGTTGTTGTTGTTTTCTATAAAATGGCATTAGTCCTTATTCCTAATGGAGTCAACAGAACTGGAAATCAGATAACCTGTCACACTTTAGTCTCCTTTGTGATGAGCATTAACCAACTATAAAATGTTCTCTGTTAGGAAGTGGCTTTAGTGAGTCACTGGTAGTGACATAAGCACAGTACTTGTGTCATTAAAATCTAGATTTTCAGCCCATTTCTACTATTTCTTATTTGACTTGTTGTTGTTGTTGTTCAAAGTCCAGTCAGTTCAGTTCAGTCACTCAGTCGTGTCCTGCTCTTTGTGACCCCATGGACTGCAGCTTACCAGGCTTCCCTGTCTTTCACCAACTCCCAGAGCTTCCTCACACTCATGTCCACTGAGTAGGTGATGCCATCCAACCATCTCATCCTCTGTCGTCCCCTTCTCCTCCTGCCCTCAATCTTTGCCAGCATCAGAGTCTTTTCCAGTGAGTCGGCTCTTCACTGCAGGTGGCCAAAGTATTGGAGCTTCAATTATGTCATTACTATTTATAGATTTCAGGTTGTTTAACCTATGAAATGAAGACTCCATTAGAGTCTTTTTATACCTAAAAATGGAGGAGACTTTTATAATTTATCTAATGAAACCATGACGCTATATTTTTCCTATCATAAATATAAGAAAAGTAAATAAACAAGCAAACATCTCTTACTGCTTGCATACTTCTGGGGGAAGGGGGGGTAAAATACATTTATCTTAATTGATTAAAGACCACACTTTGGCAGTACTCAAGTACACTGAATTCCAGAAATCCTAAAAACAAAATGCAAAGCAGTAATACTATGCAAACAACATCCCTCACAATAGATTTCCTGAAGCATTCTCCAGGACTGTCTTCAATTTAGGGCAGGAGCTCAATGTGATGAAATGAATAAGACAGCTCAGCTAGATCTGGATAGTCACCCTTCTACTTACTGCAGATTTCCTTGATGGCTCGGTTGGTAAAAATCTACCTGCAATTCGGGAGACCACCTGCAACACAGGAGACGTGGGTTCAGTCCCTGGGTCAGGACGATCCCCCGGAGAAGGAAATGGCTACCCACTCCGGTATTCTTGCCTGAGAAATCCCATGGACAGAGGAGCCTGGTGGGCTGCAGTGTATGGAGCCCCAAGAGTCAGACATGACTGAGCGACCAAACCATCTACTGATTGCATTTGGCTTTGTGCTTAGGCCAAGCTCTCCTTTTCTTCCCAAAGAGACTTGCTAAAGTTGTCTGTAGGTTGCTTTAGTTCTATATTCCTCTTTGCAAATCTACTTTGTATACAAAGTGAGTCCAGAGTGAGAGTTTCCCTGGTAGCTCAGTGGTAAAGAATCCACCTGCCAAGGCAGGAGACACGGGTTTGATACCTGATCTGGGAAGATCCCACATGCCGCAGAGCAACTAAGCCTGTGCATGCCAACTATTGAGCCTGTGTTCTAGCGCCTGCAAGCTACAACTACTGAGTCTGTATGTCACGACTACTGAAGTCCAAGCACCCTAGAGACCATACTCTGCAACAGGAGATGCCAGCTCCAAAAAGAAGGTGGTACACCACAACTAAAGTAGCCCCATTTCTCTGCGGAGAAAAGCCTACACAGCAATGAAACCTAGCACATCCAAAAATTAATTAATAAATCATTTTTTAAAAGTCCAAAGTGATAGATCATGTGGTAATCTTTGCAAGACCAAATGAATTACACTGACTGAACATTATATTTTGATTCACTTGATTTATGTAAACATACTATTTAATAAAATATTTATTTCACACTCAAGCAAATACAAACCAAACTACCAAGGCATGAATGTTATTATAGGAAGGAGTGGTTTTAATTCTGAATTCCCTGGCTAGTAAAATGCTCTTGAGTGATTTTGATAAAGCCTGAAATGGTCTTCCACTTATTAAAAATAAATGCTTACCTAGGATCTGCTCTCTGAATTATTCAAAGCAGTTAATATACACCAACTCATTAAATCTTCATAAAAACCTTATGATGACATGACCTGCTGTGATCAACAAAATCTGAATTCCATCTCTGCCACTGTGAATAAACTCTAAATCTTCCTATGTCTTTGTACCACTCTCAAATTTCAAAGTCCTGTTGGGACCATATGATTGGTTGAACCTGAATTATGTGTCTAAAAGCTTAGTTGCAGAGTCTGACATGGCAATGATTATTGCCTCCCCACTCACCAAAACTCACATAATAAAGAGTTTTACCTAAATAGAGAGGTAGTTTAGAACTGAACTGACCGAAATACAGATATTCAACATAGCTCATCCTCTTGACTGCTTAACAGTTATGTGACTCTTGCTTTAATAATTGCTTTACCATAAGAAAAGACTCTCGTATAACATAAAAAAAACTTTCAAATTTCAGACAACTAAAAATATGTTCTCATCATCTCAAAAGCGAAGCAACACAAAGTCCAATCTCTGGCTCAAAATATAGATTCTCCAGATGATAGCCAATCCTTCCCTCTTTCTGTCATGATCCCATATTCTATAATGTATGGGCAAAGTTAAGAATACAAGCAAGATAAATAAACCCTACTTACACATGGAGAGACAGAAAAAGTAGAATAACTTAATGGGAAACATGGAATATTCTTAGGCGCCAATCATTTTTGAGTAATTTGTGTTTAAGAAAATCATCACATTATGATTCATCATCCACTTTGTAGAGCTAAAATTTTGAACTCTAGACTTGAGCAATGGTGACAGTAGCAAGATCACATTTCTCATGAAGCAGTGGCATTAGTACTGGTAGTAATACCAAAAGGTGCTGCAGTCAAGTTGATTTTTTTTTTTTTTTTGCATTTAGTTTTTAGAGAAAGCTCTAGAATGGGTTTCTAGGAAGTAATCTTTTCAGCATGGTTTTAAATATACACCTATACATTTGTTTAATTTTTACTCCAATCAATCTACTTAGCTTGTTAAATATCTAATATTTTTTCTGAATTCCCCTTTTCTTAAACTGCTCAGCACATTTCCAGGTTTTGCAACTATAAAAATGCCTAAAAGAATAATGACATTGGAAATGATTTCAGGTAGTAGACATTCAATGATTGATATCTAGGATTGGTCATTCAGTATGCTTAGGTCTGGACACAGCAAGAATACAGCTACAGTTAAAAAACAAGACTCTAGGAGTCCTTGAGGGACAACTGCAAAATGGTACATTATTAGTATCTGTGTTCTCCTGTGCACATTAAGTCTGCATGAATGCTAAACTGCTTCAGTCATGTCTGACTCTTTGAGACCCTATGAACTGTCGCCCACCAGGCTTCTCTGTCCATGGGATTCTCCAGGTAAGAATACTAGAATGGGTTTGCCATGCCTTCTTCTCGGGGATCTTCCGCACACAGGGCTCCTGCCGTTTTGCATTTCAGGTGGATTCTTTACCACTGAGCCACCAGGGAAGCCCACCTATTAAGTACAAGTTTCAATTAAATAGCTGCTACTGTTGAATAAAATGTTGATCATGATCTAGGGGTTTGGTGATGATTTCCTTTTTTTGTAATTGACTTGTAAGTGTAAAGAATGAGGACAAAATATCAAAGTCTTAACTCTTTTTTTTTTTCCTTAATTGAAGCATAGTTGATTTACAATGTTGGGTTAATTTCTGCTGAACCACAAAGTGATTCAGTTATGCATATATATTCTTTTTCATACCTTTTCCATGATGGTTTATCACAGGGTATTGAATATAGTTCCCTGTGCTATATAGTAAAACCTGTTTTAATTCTTTAAAACACCGTTCAATAATAGTCTTTACAGATTGCAGCAGAACTGAAAAGCGAAATGAGTTGGTAAAATAAAATATTAATAATATTTACAAATATACTGGCTGACCTTAGGAAACAAGGTTGGAGGTGGTGGGCGAAAAGGTAAACTGAGAATTAGAATAAAGTCATAGGCTTAGGTGAATATAAACCTGATCACTTTGAATCACTAAATCCTACGAGCTTCTCAAGCCAGCAGAAGTAGCTAGTTTATCATTGCCTTGTCTGAAGTCCCTGTAATGACTATGCCTAAAATGTTTAATTGTAAGGACAAGGCAATTCTGTCTGTATCTCACTTATTCCACCCCTGTTATTTCCAGACATAGAGCAAGAATCCAACTTTTCTTTCCTTGGAGAAAAGTACAAGTCAAACCTAGAAGAGATAGTGAATATGTCAAAAGTCTGCAGAAATGGGGTTAATTCCTGGCTATTCCTATTTTGATGAGTTTTTTTTAATTAGGAATATGTGTTTGATATTTTCAAATGCTTTTTCTCTATGACTTGAGATAATCACATGGTGCTACAATTTTTAGTACATTAGTACAGTGAAGAACAGTACTTGGTTATTGAATGCTAAATCATCTGTGCATTCCTCAGATGAACTTCACTTTATGGATTTGATCTCTGGAATTTTATAAGTTCGGTATACATGTATTTATAAGGATATTAGTTTCAGTTTCTATTCTTGCTTTGTTGTTGGTTTTGATAGCAAAGTAATGTTGGCCCCATAAAGTGAGTTAGGGAATATTCTTCCCTCTACAATTTACTGGAGAAGTTTGTGTAGAATTGGTATTACATTGTCCTTAATCTTTTGTTTTAAATTGTCAGTGAAGTCATTCTTTGGAGGTTTTGGAGGCTTTCTTTTTTGTAATGCTTTAACTACAGAGTCAGTTTCCTCAAGAGATATCATGCACAGATGGCCAATAAACACATGAAAAGATGCCTAACATCATTAATTATTAGAGAAATGAAAATCAAAACTACACTGAGGTATCACCTCACACCATCATCAAAAATATCTACAAGCAATAAATGCTGAGGATGTGGAGAAAAGGGAACCCTCTTGCACTGTTAGTGGGAATGTAAGTTGATACAGCCAATATGGAGAACAATATGGAGATTATTTAAAGAACTAGGAGTAAAACTAGTATCAGTTCAGTTCAGTCGCTCAGTCGTGTCCGACTCTTTGCGACCCCATGAATCGCAACATGCCAGGCCTCCCTGTCCATCACAAACTCCCGGAGTTTACTCAAACCCATGTCCATTGAGTCGGTGATGACATCCAGCCATCTCATCCTCTGTTGTCCCCTTCTCCTCCTGCCCCCAATCCCTCCCAGCATCAGGGTCTTTTCCAATGAGTCAACTCTTCACATGAGGTGGCCAAACTATTGGAGTTTCAGCTTCAGCATCAGTCCTTCCAATGAACACCCAGGACTGATCTCCTTTAGGATGGACTGGTTGGATCTCCTTGCAGTCCAAGGGACTCTCAAGAGTCTTCTCCAACACCACAGTTCAAAGGCATCAATTCTTTGGCGCTCAGCTTTCTTCACAGTCCAACTCTCACATCTATACATGACCACTGGAAAAAACCATAGCCTTGACTAGATGGACCTTTGTTGGCAAAATAATGTCTCTGCTTTTTACTAGTATATGACCAATTCTACTACTGGGCATGTACCCTGAGAAAACCATAGTTAAAAAAGACACATGTACCCAAGTGTTCATAGCAGCACTATTTACGATAGCTAGGACATGGAAGCAACCTAGATGTCCACTGACAGATGAATGGATAAAGATGTGGTACATACACATGATGGATATTATTCAGCCGTAAAAAACAATGAATTTGGGTCAGTTCTGGTAAGGTACATGAATCTAGAGCCTGTTACACAGAGTGAAGAAAGTCAGAAAGGGAAAACAAATATCATATATTAACACATACATATGGAATCTAGAAAAACAGTATTGATGAAGCTATTTGCAAGGAAGGAACAGAGACACAAATATGGATATCAGACTTGTGGACACAGGGCATGTAGGAGAGAGTGGGACAAATGGAGAAAGTAGCCTTGACATATATAGACTACGCTGTGTAAACTAGATAGCTAATGGAAACCTGCAGCATACCACAAGGAAGTCAGCCTCACGTTCCGTGACAACCTAGAAGGGTGGGATGGGGAGAGGGGAGGGAGGCTCATGAGGGAGGGGATATGTGTATAATTATGACTGATCTGCATTGTTGTGTGGCAGAAACCAACACAACACTGTAAAACAATTTTCCTAAAATTAAAAGATAAATTTAAAAAAAGAGAATCAAGTTGCTCAAGAAATATATTTCTTCATTTCCAAAATTTTTTATTTTTCTGTTTGTCAAATTTCTTTGCATAAAGTTGTTTTAACTTTTTAATTAATTTAATTTTAAAATCTTTCAGTTTTATTATTTTTATTATTTATTTTCTCTATTTTAAAATTAAACAATTTTAAAACACTCTGCTCTTTATTAATTTCTTTCTTTTTTTTTTTTTTTTACATTAGCTGTCATTTACTCTTGTTTCCTAGATTCTTAATGTTGAAGATGTGGTCATTAATTTGAGACAACTTTTTAAAAAATAATACATGCATTTACTGCTTCCAGTATTAAGTACTGAATAAGCAACAATCCACATTTTTGATATTTCTTTTTAAATCCTATTCAATTTAAAATAGATTTCAAATATGGCTTATTTAGAAGTGTGTTATATAATTTTCAAACATCCCAGATTTTCCAGAGATCTTTCTGTTAATTATTTCTATTCTCATTTTAATCAGAAATTATACTAAATTAACCCAAATTTTTTGAAATTTATTGAGATTTGTTTTATAGCCCATGATATAGATTATGCTTCCCTTGTAGCTCACTCAGTAAAGAATCTGCCTGCAGTGCAGGAGACCCAGTTTCAAACCCTGTGTTGGGAAGATCCCCTGGAGAAGGAAATGGCAACCCACTCCAGTATCCTTGCCTGGAAAATCTCATGGACAGTGGAGCCTGGTGGGCTGCAGTCCATGGGGTCGCAAAGAGTCAGGCACGACTGAGCGACTAATACTTACTAATACTTACTTATAGATTATTCTATAAATTTTCCATGAGGATCTAAAGTTAATTTTTTTGATTTTGGATCAAGTATTCTATTATGTCAATTAAGTTAATCTGTTTAATATTATTGCTCAAGTTCAATATATGATCACTGATTTTCTATCTCCTTTTTAATTTTTGAGATAAAGCTGTTAAAATTTCTTACTCTATTTACAGAGTTTTCTACTTCTCCTTGGCATTCTGTCAATTTTACTTTCATGTATTTTAGTGCTCTATTATTAGGTATATAAACGTTTAGGTTTGTTACTACACCCCTTTATCACTATGAAATGAATGTCTTTAATCCCTGAAAATATTATTTTTCTGAAATATACTATATCTGTTATTAATATAGCCACTACAGCTTTCCTTTGATTAAAGTTAGCATGGCGTATAATTTTTGGTCCTTTTACTATTAACATATGTGTGTCTTACTATTTAACATAATTTCTTTTAGGCACATATAACTGGCTATAGAATTTTCCCTTTCTCACTGGTTCGGATCAAATTAATTATAATATACCTTTATAAAATACATATATGTATATAAAATACATATGTATATATACATAGATAATATGTGTGTGTGTGTCTATTTATGTGTGTATTTTTTTTGTTTTGCTTGTGCCTGGAATCTGTTGAGATTTTTGGAACTGTGGGCTTATAGTTTAATCAATTTGGTAATTTTCATATCATTGCTTCTCAAATATTTTTTTTCACTACTCCTTTTCTGCCATTTCAGCCAAACTCCCTGCTTCCAACTGCAATTATAATTAGGATTCCAGTTATCCCAAAGTTCACTAATATCTTTTTCATTTTTAAAATTATGTATTTTTCCCTGTGCCTTTCATTTTGTATATCTGTTGCCATATCTTCAAGTTCACCAATTGTTTCTTCTGCAATAAATAGTCTGCTGTCAATAACATTCAATGCCTTTTTCATCTCAGCCATTGTATTTTCACCTCTTGAAGTCTGGCTGTATTTTGATATCTTTTCTCTCACTACTTAACATATTCAACTTTTCCTCTAGCTTTTAGAACATATGGAATACAGTTGTAATAACTGTTTTAGTGTCCCTGTCTGCCAATTCTAACATCTGGATCAGTTTCAATCGATTTATTTTCCTCATTATGAGTTGCATTTTCCTGCATGTTTTCATGCCTGATCATTTTTATTGGACATTCGACATTGTCGATTTTACCTTGTTGGATACTAGATATTTTTATCATACTATATTCTCAACCTTTGTTCTGGGAGACAGTCATGCTACTGAGAAACAGTTGGAGACTTTTGAGTCTTACATTTAAGATTTGCTAGGTGGGTCTGGAGTAGTGCTCAGTCCATGGCTAATTATTTCCCACCACTGAGGTTAAGATTCTTCTGAATACACTACCAAATGTTCAATGAATTATGAGGGTTTCCAGTCTGACTGATGGAAATAGGGTTTTATTCCCAAAGCTTGGCAAGCTCAGGTTTCTCTATTCTAATCCTTTTAGGTGGTTCATTTCCACGGCTCAGGTCATTTTTCACATGCTTTCACTGATCAGCCCTCTGATGAACACTTGTGGGATCCCCTTGACAGATCTCTAAAGTTCTCTCTCTGTGCAGCTCTATTATCTCAACACTTGTCTTATGAACTCAGCTACTTTGTTCTCCCTGGACTATTGGATCTGTCTCCTCTACTCAGGGAGCCTGCCAAGTTCTACCTGGTTTTTTTCTTGCTCTGTGACCTGGAAACTCCCTCAAGATGGTAAACTTAGACAATTTAGAGCTCACTTCATTCTTTTTTTCTCCTATCTCAAGTCACTATCCTCCACTGCCTAAAATCCAATATCTTGAAAAGCATTGTTTCATTCATTTTGTCCAGTTATTTGTTTCTGTTAGGAGGCTAGATCCAGCCTTTGTTACATATTGATCATACTTAGTGGCCAGGAACAAAAACTTCTCTAAAACAGATATTTTAAAAAATTGGCACAGTCCCCATGTTGCCTTTTCACGTCATGGAGTGAGAGCAATTTTGACCACTGAAAGTGGTTGGAATTTATATATCTTTCAAAATTGTAAGCTAAAAACAACATTATACTCTTGGGGAAATCAGTAATTAATGCCATCACCAAAACTTTAAAATATGCATGGATTAGTATTCCTGTTACATACTCGTTTAAAGTGCCTGCTGGCTAATACAGTTGGTGATTATTCTTAGTATATGTCAGTGAGTTATTATGAATTTACTAAGCTGTTTACTCCAATTACAAACCAACACGATCTCAGGACCTATTATTCATTTAAGGATCTTTCAAACACTAAAGAAAGGAAATTATTCTAATAGAACCTGGCAACTCAAAATGATCAGGAACCATGGATGACTTTGTACATTATGTTTATGAATAAGATGATAAATCCGGAACCTGATACTTTTGTAAAGTTATTAGTTTTCCAGTAGCTCACACATGTAAGGTAATTTACTTCAGGATGAAGAAAAAAAAAATCACCACATTTGAAAATGCCACCTTAGGTATATCTCTTTGAATTTCAAGCTTACCTATACCACTTTGGATATACAGTTCAGAACAGACCCATTTACCACGTTGACTCAGAAATCTGCTAATTTTGAGTGAAGCCCGTAGGAAGATAAGACTCTCCAGTTGGTCCAGCCTTCAGTGTTCTGTCACGTGGACCTGTAGCATCATCTACCTGTGTAAGACAGAGGTGCTTCAGTTTGCATTTGTATTTCAAAAAAGAAGTCACATAACCAAGTAATTAAGGCATAATTTATTTAAAAAAGTAAAACATGTCTCAGAGAAAAGGGGAGGAGAGAAAAGCAGTGGAAAAAAACATACAGAAAACAAGATTAGGGAGTGAATCAGGAAAATGAGAAATAAGAGGAACAGGGGATTTTTCTAGATGCACATTTCAACCCTAGTCATGCTCCAAACCCAAACTCCATCTGTCCACCTTAGTTTTCTGGAAGGAACTCCCACTTATTCAGACCCACCCATCTTCTGCAAACAATTCCTTTCCCCAAATATTCTTGCCTCCCACACTTAGAACAGCATCACATGCCACTTGGAATTTATAATGCTTTTTATTTTGCACGTCACTAAAGCATTTGCCTCTTAGGCAACAGAATTATCATTTTTCTCTCTCTGCCAAACTATGTACTTCTCTTTCTCATTCTGAAGGAAAGAAAATCCAGGATAGGAAATTTGACAGCACGTGCGTCATTTCTAGGCAGCACATACAAGTATATCTGTGGACTCTAAGGACAGTCAGTAAACTGGGGTTTTAATGGTAATTAAGAAATAAAAATTTGAACATAAGATCCATTACTTTTTAATGATGCCATACTAGAACTATTTGAAGGGGGAGAAAGGCTTCTGTATTAGAGAGATGCTTTTTGGAAAAACTGATTCTTAAATCAATCTCAGATCTCTTTTTTTTAATATGTGTTCAATGCAAACCTAGTAAATATATCTAGCTCTTCAGGTATGACAAACACAAAACTTTGTAATGACAGCCTCTATAAAATATTTAACATTTAAATATCCATACTATTTTTAAAAATTAAGATCATCACTCAATATGCTGTAATATTGATATTCTTCATTTTTTAACTGGAAATTGTACTGCCTTTCCACATAGCATAATGAAATCTTTGTCTCACAATCTTGTTTCTTAATGTTAACATTTTAAATATTACATGATGAAAATATAAAATATAATATCTTTTTGTTCATGGGATTAAAATTTTCAATTAAGTAGACGTACACTCATTCTTCTGGTTATGCAGTTAAATGAATATTTATCAAGGAAGTTATCCATTTCCTTTGTCATTAAATGTCATAGGAGAAGATATGCATATCTTTGCAGATATCTGGAATTCCTTTGTGCCACCTGAGACCTGACTCTTATTGATATATGATTTATAATGCTTCTATTCATCAATTTTTTCAAAAGTTTATGATTTTCATAAACTTTTACTAGAGAATTGAGCAGATCTAGGTTTCAGTTCTAGCATTTCTCTTTTTATTTTTTTATTTAAACAAATGGTGTAAATGGTTTTGCATATGGTAGAAGGAGTAATTTAACACCTAGTTGATAGATTATGTAACATGCTCAGCTTTGAACCTGGCTAATAATAACCAGTCAATAAATTAAAGTTCATACGTTCTGCTCATCTTTTCTTTTTTTTTCTCTATCGTTATCCTTTTCTCCTTTTTCCCTCTCTCCCTATCCCTTTTCCAGTCATTATCATCATTATTGTTATCCTCAATGTCTTCATCATCCTCTGTGTCATTCCTCATTTCTTTGAAATATTGTGAAAGTAAATGACATAATGGCAAACCATTATACATCAACTCATACTTTTTAAGCATAAGACACATAGGTTGAGGTCTTTAATCCTCCTTACCTATAGGTAATCCTGTTAGAACTATGCAAGAGGCATTTCAAAATGCTTGATATTTCTGAAGGATGGAAGGGAACAGGTGGAAATGCAGCTATTCCTTGGGGAGCACGAAAAGGATGCTTTAGCCATATTAAATGCAGCACGCTGAATTGGTAATGGACACTGATCAGCAACTGTTTTGTAAGAAGCATTCTTATCTGCTTCTCTATATACAGACATCTGTACGTTATTAAACTGCCAGAGAACTTACCTACAGTTAAATAAACGTAATAATGACCTGTTGGAGTTCTTCATAATTTGTAAGAAGGTTAAGGGCTTCCTTGGTGGCTCAGATGGTAAAGAATCTGCCTATAATGCAGGAGACCTGGGTTCAATCCCTGGGTGGGAAGATCCCCTGGGGAAGGGAATGGCAACCCACTCCAGTATTCTGGCCTGGAGAATTCCATGGACAGTGGAGCCTGGTGGGCTACAGTCCAAGAAGCCACAAAGAGTCAGACATGACTGAGGGACTAATACTACTTCCTTTAAGCTAATCAAGCATGAATAAACCATTACTTAGAACTAATGTAAATATATGGAAAAGAATTTTACAGCAGAATTCTATTGTTAAAAACATCTCACTAATAGACTCAAGTGAAAATGATATATATAATCAGGAATAGATAAGGCAATAATTTATCTGGACAAATCCAGATTCTCTTGCTGTTTTTTGAATTCTCCCCTGTGGCACTTCTGATCCTTGAGATTCTTTGAGTGTATTATTGGCACAAAGTAAGCACTCGGAAAGTGTTGATGCTTGCTAGTGTTATTTTAACTGCTATCTCTATTGCTGATACATTTAAATTTTTCTGTGATTAATAAAAATTAATTTTTAACTGGAAAAAATGTGATTAATCTCCTAATTATTCTAACTGGAGTCCATGTATGGGCTTCCCAGGTGGCATTAATGGCAAAGAATCCACCTGCCAATGCAGGAGACATAAGAGATGTGGGTTCGATCCCTGGGTGGGGAAGATCCCCTGGAGAAGAAAATGGGAATTCACTCCAGTATTCTTGCCTGGAGAATCCCATGGACAGAAGAGCCTGGCAGGCTCTAGTCCATAAGGGTCTCAAAGAGTCAGATACAACTGAACAACCCAGCACGCATGTAAATCCATGTGCATTCTAGAAACCCAAGAGATACAACTACTCTAATGCAACTGACTTCTAGGAAATATTTTCTTAGGGTTGTGATGAGAATTGTTTTATAATCCTTGAGTTTTGATGAAAATGAGATTATCTTCTATATTCAGTGTTTGGTCAGTGGGTTCCCAAATTTGGCTAGGTGTCAAAATCATCAGAGTAGTATTTTAAAATACAAATTTCTGAGTCTCAATCTATAGAGATGTTGATTCTGTATGTCCTGGTTAGGACACATATTCAATGCATTTTTAAAAACTCTTTATTTAGTTTTACTGCATAGTAGGAGCCAAGTGTCAAAAATACCCATCTAAAAGACAATTGCCTGTTACAAATAAACCCTGTTCTACATGACTGCTTCTGATGCCTCAAAGTCAAATGACTCCTTATCCCAAAAATTGTCTGTTTGCCCTTTGATGGTGTTTGGTTACTCCACACATTCTTTCTCGTATCACTGTGGATTAAACTTGGAATCTGATTTCTTATCAGTTGTCCTATTTCTACCTGGATGGCCATGGACTTACTAGAAAGTGTTTCCTTGAGAATGGGCATAGACCATGGAGCTAATGCTTTCTCAGATGAACTGGGAAGGATTTACGTATCACAGAAATAAAGACAGAAATGCTTAACTTCATCCCAAGAAAATGATTTTTCTCTAAGCTAGGCAAAGCTACTCAAGTGATCTGTAACATTGAGTACGATTAAAAAAAAAAAAAGTGGACACCCTTATCTTGTTCCAGATCTTAGGGAGAATGTTTTCAGTTTTTCATCATTGAGAATAATGTTTGCTGTAGGCTTATCATATATGGCTTTTACTATGTTGAGGTAAGTTCCTTCTATGCCCATTTTTTGAAGAGTTTTAATCATAAATGGGTGCTGAATTTTGTCAAAGGCTTTATCTGCATCTATTGAGATTATCATATGGTTTTTATCTTTCAATTCATTAATATGGTGTATCACATTGATTGATTTGTGTATATTGAAGAATCCTTGCATTCCTGGAATAAACCCAACTTGATCATGGTATATGAGCTTCTTGATATGTTGCTGAATTCTGTTTGCTAAAATTTTGTTGAGGATTTTTGCATCTATGCTCATCAGTGATATTGGCCTGTAGTTTTCTAGATGTCCATCAACAGATGAATGGATAAAGAAGTTGTGGTACATATACACAATGGAATATTACTCAGCCATAAAAAGCAATGCATTTGAGTCAGTTCTGATGAGGTGGATGAACCTAAAACCTATTATACAGAGTGAAGTGAGTCAGATGATATTTCTCTTTTTCTTTCTGACTCACTTCAGTCTGTATAATAGGTTTTAGGTTCATCCACCTCAACAGAACTGACTCAAATGTGTTGCTTTTTATGGCTGAGTAATATTCCATTATGTATGCATATATGGGCTTCCCTGGTGGCTCAGACAGTAAAGCATCTGCCTTCAATGCTGGAGACCTGGGTTCGATCCCTGGGTCAGGAAGATCCCCTGGAGAAGGAAATGACAACCCACTTCAGTACTCTTGCCTGGAAAATCCCATAGACGGAGAAGCCTGGTAGGCTACCATCCACGGGGTCGCAAAGAGTTGGACACGACTGAGCAACTTTACTTACTTACTTACTGATGCATATATACCGAATCTAGAAAAATGATACTGAAGAATTTATTTACCAGACAGCAATGGAGAAACAGACATAGAAAACAGGCTTATGGACGTGAGGAGAGGGTGCGATGTACGGAAAAAGTAACACAGAAACTTCCATCACCATATGTAAAATAGATAGCCAATGGGAATTTGCTGTATGGCTCAGGAAACTCAAACAGGGGCTCTGTATCAATCTACCAGGGTGGGATGGGGTGGGAGATGGGAGGGAGGTTCAAAAGGGAGGGGATGTATGTATACCTATGGCTGATTCATTATGAGGTTTGACAGAACAACAAAATTCTGTAAAGCAATTATCCTTCAATAAAAAAAAAAATTTAAAGATTGTTTGCAACAAGAACAAAAGTACTTTTAAGTTTGATTTACCTAGAGTGATGTTCTTCACTCAATCATGTCTGACTCTTTGTGACCTCATGGACTGTAGCCCACCAGGCTCTTCTGCCATGGAATTCTCCAGACAGGAATACTGAAGTGGGTAGCCATTCCCTTTGCCAGGAGATCTTCCAGACCCAGGAATCAAACCCAGGTCACCTGCACTGCAGGCAGATTTTTTTTTTTTTTTTTTACCATCTGAGCTACCAGAGAAGCCCAGAGTGATTTTCCAGAAAACCACAACTACAGTACATAAAGAAGCAAGACATGCCTCCTTCAGTTAGCCTTCTGCTTAGAGTTTCAGGGTTTGGGAAGGGCCAGGATATCAGTCTTATGTGGTCAGTGGTGTGGTCATAACATCAGGGATCAGACTTGGGGTTACCTACAGGGCCTCTGTCCCTGCATGAGGACACTTTTAGTTTTAACTGGATGGATGGATAAGGAGACAGTCAAGGCCCACAAGTAGATTTTCACTAGTAACACAGACAGCAGCGAATCACTCCTCATCATAAATCAGTGTCATCAAGGCCCCGAGGGAAGCTTATTTCATTGAAAACAGTCCTTTACGGTAGTAAAGAAAACATTTTTATTTGAAAACAGCATGGCTCTCCCTATTACAGCAGCTCTTTCTCTAAAACTGAGAGTTCCAGAGGGCAGATTCCATCTGGCTCCAGCAAGGACATGTTTCATCAGGGGGCAATGTATTGAAGAATCCTGTGGGTAACCCTTATCCTCACACCTTGACATCTGTAAGGTGGCCTCCAAGACTTCTTGAGATTCACTAATCCTGTATTATCACCTAAGGTGACAGTCAGAGGATTTGTACAAATACTAGGTAGGAAGCCTCTAGCCTATACCTTGACACAAAGATAGGCTGAGAAAAACTTAAGACTGCCAGTTCAATCACTCTGAAATATGATGCCTCTGAACGCTTCCCTGATGGCTCAAGTAGTAAACAATCTGCCTGTAATGCAAGACACAGGGGGCACAGGTTCAATCCCCAGTTGGGGGGATCCCCTAGAGAAGGAAATGGAAACCCACTCCAGTATTCTTGTCTGAAAAACCCCATTGAGAGAGGAGCATGGCGGGCCACAGTCCATGGGGTCGCATAGAGTCAGACACAACTGAGCAAGCACGCACTATTGAATGCAAATGTTTAACATGATCATTGCTTCTATTCCCAGCACATGACTTCATGTGGGCCTTGGACATGAGCACCTAAAGATGGATCATAACAAGGGCCATAAAGGCAGTTAACTTCCCACATCACTTTCTCTAAAACTACAGATATTTACCATAACAAAAGCCAAATGAAATATCCCTAGGGATCTTCATATATAAAGAAGTACTTTGACTATTCAGCCTAATCTCCATGAAAGTGAAAGCCACTCAGTCGTGTCCAACTCTTTGTGACCCCATGCACTATACAGTCCATGGAATTCTCCAGGCCAGAATACTGGAGTGGGTAGCTTTTCCCGTCTCCAGAGGATCTCCATGATGGCATCTTAATAACAACTATCGATTCCTTCGAACTGGAAAAGTATGACTCTGGAAGTAAGGGAATTCCTGCCTCTATTTCTCTATTATATTTGACTATTTTTTTCTCTCAGAATTTGCTTGTCTCAAGTAGGTGGGTTATTGCTTTCTCTTTAGAGTGTCTATGTTCAATTACATATACATATATGTATACATACACACACACCTATATACACAATATGTTTGTATATCATAGTACCAATATATAATTAACCATATCTTACACTACTTGAAATTTGAAAAAAGAAATCAAATTAACTCCTATATGGCACTGGAAGGGGCCTCCCTGGTAGCTCAGCTGGTAAAGAAGCTGTCTGCAGTGCGGGAGACCTGGGTTCGACATTTGGGTTAGGAAGATCCCCTGGAGAGGGGTTAGGCTCCCCACTCTAGTATTCTTGGACTTCCCTGTGGCTCAGACAGTAAAGAATCTGCCTGCAATGTGGGAAACCTGGGTTCGATCCCTGGGTCGGGAAGATCCCCTAAAAAGAGAAGGGCTACCCACTCCAGCATTCTGACCTGGAGAATTCCATGGACAGAGGAGCCTGGCAGGCTACAGCCCATGAGATCACAGAGTCGGACATTACTGAGCGACTTTCACTTTCATGGCACCATTCATCGTTTCCAAGGCTTTACACTTATAAATAATTTCCAAATTATAGCTTCTCTCATGAGTATTAACTTACTGAATATCGATTTCATTTGATGGGAAATTAATATTCATTTAATGGCATGAGGCCCTAGTTGAAACAGGCCTAGATGTAAAGTAGATTCTCTTTCATCTCCTCTCCTGTGGCACTGATTTTGATTGTGGTACAGAAGGTATGAATTTATAACATGATGTGTGATTGAGTAACAGCTGTCAGTAATTGGAGGCAGCAAAGATCGTAATGAAACCTCAAGTCATGAAAAATTTACCTGATTTTTGTTTCACTACAAAGACCCCAAAATCAGCCTAGGTTATTGAAACATCTGGCTCAACTTTTGAGTTTTTGCCACCTTGAAAACCCTACCTCAAATGGTGGTTTCTATAAGGGCAGACGACTTGATTTTTTTGTTCCCGAATTTATGGATTAGGGTTGCCTTTCTCCAAAGTGATAAAATGTTATGTTAATATGGTTTATATTGAGATATTTGCACTTCTCTGAAATATAGATCCAGATGATTAAAATTTTTTCCAGGAATGAGTTTGTGTGAATGAAATGGTACGTGAGTTTTCAAGGGTTTTAAAAATATATATTAGATAGAACTTCTGTATTAGTAAACCTATAGCAATTAAGTCTCAAAATCTTTTCTTCAGGAAAGAGGGGATCTTACTTAATTGTTTAAAACCTGTTAAAATTTGCCCAAATAAGAGAGTAATTTTAGGGTGTATAATGAAATGAAAAGTCCAGACAGCCAAATTCTTCATGAATGCCTAGACAACACTTTTTTTTTTTTTTAAGTTTCTGCTTCATTTCTCCTTTTTAAAAAAGAAAGATAATTATTATGAGAGAATCAGAGATATTACAACACTACAAAGCTTTCTGAAACCAATTAAATATTATTGGCCCATAGTTTAGAGATTAAAAGACCCAGAATAAGGAAATAAAGAGAATATTAAAACCCAGGTTTCTAAACTATTAAAGAAGGTAATAGAATCACCGGACACCAAATGAAACAAATATAGCAGCCTTACATTTTGCTAAAATTCATTGTTACATTCCTCAACTGATTTATGGCAATAACTCATAAGCAGCTAAACCTACATATTCCAGGTGGACTCTTTATCTTTTGGTTTCTGTTACAGGAACTTTCCAACAATTATTTTTATGGTGAGGATAGAATTCAAGGTGCTTTTACAATTTAACAGAGTCTTTCCATCTCAGCATTGGCATTACCAAGATAGCAGAAGACATAGATACACAAAGGACTTTTTATAAGTGATATTAAAATAATTGTCAGTAAGTCATCCACCTGTAAACAGAATCTCTTGTGTCATGTGACAGTAAAAGCAAGTTTCTGGGCTTTTAAAGAAAGGCTCAGAACTATTGTCTGAAGAGGGTGCTAAAGTCAGCAGAAATGGAGAGAGGCAGCTGGCAAAAGATTATGTACACAAAGTGTGACTTAAATTGAATACAATCAGATATAGGTTTTTTTGTCCTCAAGGGCAAACTTTACGGTTGAACAACTCTCAGTGGAACAACCCATATAACAGTAAAACAGTAGACTGGATAAGAAGAGGTTTAACTGTCATGCAGTGATGTCTCACTTAGCTGTGAACATGTTAATTAATACATAAATTATCGGTAAAATGAAGTGAAAGAAAATCAACCTAAACTATTTGATAAGGATAATAGCAACTTCTCTTTTAAATCATCTATTTTATTATTAACTAATTCAAACATACTGAGAAGTGCAAAGAAAAATGTTATAAGCTTTATTTCATCAATATAAACACACCCAGGTTCAGGACACCTTAACATTTTGCCCAATTTGTTTTGACTCTCTTATAAAATCTTTTAATTGTTCCTCCCTCCCTGATTTCACTTCCCTCCATCCCTCCTCTGAGATATTCAGAAGTCTGAATTTGGAGTTTTCATTCAGATGAAAATTTTTTATATTTTTACTGTACAATTATATAGCCATACTGTTTCATTTTGAATATTTTTAAACTTATAGACTGGGCTTCCCTCATAGCTCAGAGGTTTAAAGCGTCTGCATGGGATGTGGGAGACCCGGGTTCGATCCCTGAGTTGAGAAGATCACCTGGAGAAGGAAATGGCAACCCACTCCAGTACCCTTGCCTGGAGAATCCCATGGAGGGAGGAGCCTGGTAGGCTACAGTCCATGGGGCCACAGTCCATGGGGCCACAAAGAGTCGGACACGACTGAGCGACTTCACTTTCATTTTCACTTTCAAACTTCTAGAATAGTATATTGTATATATTATTATTTATTTTGCTTTGTGGCACTAAAAACTGTCTCTCTAAATTTGCCCATATTCATATACATTCTGCTAGTTCATTCATTTTATTTTCCACTGTGTTACATTAATAGATTGCACATCAGTTTTCCTATACAGTTTTCTTCAATTAAAGTGAAAGTGAAGTCGCTCAGTCCTGTCCAACTCTTTGCGACTCCATAGTCTGTAGCCCACCAGACTCCTCCGTCAATGGGATTTTCCAGGCAAGAATACTGGAGTGGGTTGCCAAACCCTTCTCCAAAAAAAATATATTTCTTTGAGCCCCTTGTTTGCGGGGGGAGGGGGGGACGGTCAAGAATACTGGAGTGGGTTGTCATTCCCTTCTCCAGAAAATATTTCTTTGAGCCGCCTTTTTCTTGGGGGTGGGGGGGTCAAGAATAGTGGAGTGGGTTGCCATTCCTTTCTCCAGGAGATCTTCCTGACCCAGGGATTAGAACCCGGGTCTCCCGCACTCTAGGCAGACACTATCGTCTGAGCCACCAGGGAAGAGAATTAAAGTTAAGCCAAATTTTAGTGAATTATTGTGTACATGGTTTTTTGTTTTGTTTTGTTTTGTTTTGTTTTTGCATATATGCTAGAGCCTGGGGGTCTAGGTTTTACATCTAAAAGTAAAAAGTTAAAGTTTATAGTGTAAATAACATCAACATTCACAAGGTATTGATAATCACTCTGAATCAACAGTTCATAGAAGTTCTTGCTTTACATACATTCCAGATTTTTTGGTTTTACCTATCTAATGAATATGATAAAGTAGCACCTGTTTATCAGGAGTGCAAGATATTTTATCCTGTTTATTAATTTTCTCTACTTTATTTTAACAAATGATGCCTGTTGGTGTCACTTTTCCAACTATGTATTGAGTTTTCTTGTTGCTTTTGTCTTATTGATTTATGTGTAGGTATATAAGTGTGTATAGCTATCCATATTCTGGATATTAATGATATTTTTAATTCATTTCTTTCCTTTTACCTATTATGGCATCTTTTTCTTGAAATATTCTGTTTCAAAAATACAGAATACATCATTCAATCAGAATACATCAAATGGATACAGAATACATCATTCAATCAGAATACATCAAATGAAAACATTCTGTCTGTGATTTCCAACTTTTGGATACCTATAGTATTTATTTTTTTCATTTTTCAATGTATTGTTTTTGAAAAAATTTGATTACCAAGAGTTCCTCATTAATTTATAGTAACTTACATCAGTTTTGTGTATTAACTTGTTTTCTGTGGCTTTGTATATTAGCTTATTTGTTTTACAAACAAATTACAAATTCTTCATAGATGATTATCTCATCTATAAAAAATGCATGATTTTTTTCTTGTATTTTTGCCCTGACTAGGATCCAATGCAATGTTGATTAGCCCCACAGAAGTGAGCGTCCTTGCCTTGGTCTTGATCTTGGGAGCTAAGAAAAACATCAATATTGTACCAACTGGGATAACGATGACTGCGGGTTTTTAGTAGATATATTTCTTGTTTGCTAGAACTTTGGTTTTGAGTGGGTATTGACATCATCAAACACTTCCTTTGTATCTGTAGAGATGATTATGTTTTTATTGCTGTTGTTGTTACCTTTTGTCTATAAACATCCCTAGCAGGTATCCTGCTTGAATGTAATAAAATATCTGTATTATTTTTCTAAACAAATTCCACAATTCACTGGCTTAAAACAATGCAAATTATTCACTCCTGTAGGTTAGAAGTTTGACACAGGCCTTACAGGGCTGAAGTGGGATGCTGGCAGGGTTGTGTACCTTTCTGGAATCTTTGAAGGAGATAATCTATTTCCTTACTTTGTCCAGCTTCCAAGGCCATCATTTTCCTTGCGTTCCCCATCCTCCATCTTCAAAGTCAGCAACTTAGCATTTCTCTGATCACTCGTACGTAGTCACATCTGCCCCCTCTCTCTTCTGTCTCCCTCTTGCCCTGTTAAGGGCCCATGTGATTACATTGGGCCCACGAGGATTTCCCCATTTTATTATTATTTTTAAAAAAGTTGGGGTGTAGTTGTTTTACAATGATGTGTTAGTTTCTGCTATATAATGAAGTGAGTCAGCCATATGTATACATATATCCCCTCCCTCCTGGACCTCTCTCTCATCCCCCCTCCCACCCCTCTAGGTCACCACAAAGCACCACCCTAGGCAGCAGGTTCCCACTAACTATTTTACACATGATAGTGTATATATGTCAAGCTCAATCTGCTAGTTCATCCAAAACCGCCCTCTCCCCCTCCCCATGTCCAGATGTCCATTCTCTGCATCTGCCTCTCTATTCCTGCCCTGGAAGTAAGTTCATCGGTACCATTTTTCTAGATTCCACATAGATGTGTTAATATATGGTATCTGTTTTTCTGCCTTGCTTCATTCTGTGTAACAGACTCTAGGTCTGGATACAGTCACTATGGAGAACAGTATGGAGGTTCCTTAAAAAACTAAAGATATATGACCTATCAAACTACCATATGGCCCCTTTTACGACTCTTAATTTATGAAGTTTTGCCATGTAAAGTAACATGTTAATAGTTTCCAGAGATTAGCTCCTGGATACCCATCCTTGGTTGTGAACTCTTTCCTCACATATGAGGTTTTGTGTTTATCATATCTGTACAAGTCATTTACTACATATGAACGTATACCTTAAGAGTATTCTTTTGCAGGTTTTATAGAAGTGGTAGTCAAGCTGTAAGTATCCTTCTGTAACTTGGGGGTTTTTGTTTGTTTGCTTCAAGTTTTAAAGAAGATTTAGCCATAATGGTGGGGAAAAAAAACTTCAGATATTACAAGATGGACATTTGGAAAAGTCATTATTCTGCCTTTCACAATATCCTTTTATTTATCTGTAGATTTGATTTCCTAAAATGTTTTTAAGGACTCTGTGTTTACATTCATGAAAAAGATTAAGCTGCAATTTTTCTTTCTGACGAATGATTTTGTCTGGTTTTGGTATCTGGTTTTGGCCTTATAAAATACATTACAAGGTGTTCCCATCTTTTCTGCTTTCTGGAAGATTTTGTGTAGTATTGGAATCAAATAAAGCTTTGAATATTTGGAAGAGTTTACAAGTGAACCTTCCTGATCCTATTTTCTGTAAGATTTTTAATCAGAAGATTTTAATTAATGTAAATAGATCTGAAGCAGAACTCATCTGCTAGGACTGTCATAAAAAAATACCACACTGGGTAGCTTAAACAACAGCTTATTTTCTCAGAGTCTTGAGGCTGGAAGTCCAAGATCAAGGTGTTGGCAGGTTTGACTTCCCCTGAGACCTCCTTATGTGGCTTGCAGATGGCCCGTTTCTCACTGTGTCCACACAAGGTCTTTTCCCTGTGTGTCCAAGCTCCTGCTCTTTGTGTATCCAATTTTCCTTTTCTTATAACAACCCAGTCAGATTGGATTAGGGCCCACCCTCACAACCTTATTTTAACATAATTACCTCTTTAAAGGTCCTGTCTCCATACACAGTCACATTCTGAGGTCCTGGGAGTTAGAACTTTTAACATATAAATTTGGAGGGGAAGTTGGATGACAATACTATTTAGCCTCTAATTGACTGCACTCATATTTTTGCATTCTTGGGTGGCATTTGACAATTCAAATCTTTCAAAAATGTATCCAATTACAAAATTTATTGGCTTAAAATTGTTAATAATTTTCCCTCAGTATTATCTATAGAGTTTCTAGCTTTGTGACCTCTTTCATTCCTGACATTGATAGTGTGTCTATTTTCTTGATAATTAAGAGTACACAGTAATCAGTTGCATCGATTTATTCAGAGAAATCAGAATTAGAAGCCACTAATTTTTCTCCAGGGCATCCCTGGTGGCTCACTGTCTGCCAATGCAGGAGACACGGGTTCAATCACTGAGTCAAGAAGATCCCCTGGAGTAGAAAATGGCAATACACTCCAGTATCCTTGCCTGGGAAGTCCCATTGGCAGAGGAGCTCGGGGGGCTACAGTCCATGGGGTCACAAAAGAGTTAGACACGAACTAGAGACTAAACATCAAACAACAATAACAACAGTAACAACAATTGTTCTCTAATGTTTTTCAGTTTTTGTTTTTTTTTTTTTTTTATGACCTCTGCTCTTTATTTTTTCCTGATTCTATGACATTATGGTTAACTTACTCTTATTTTTCTTGTTTCTTATCCAAATAGTTATCTTTCCTTTAGGGCCTTAATACTTTTTTGTAGCTCCATATTTTTACATGATGTAATTTTATTTCTGCTTACTGAATTTATATATTATATAAATTCAGGGCTTCCTGGGTGGCAATAGCTGTAAAGAACCCAACTGCCAAGGCAGAAGACAAGAGACATGGGTTCGATCTCTGGGTTGGGAAGATACCCTGGAGGAGGGCATGGCAACCCACTCCAGTATTCTTGCCTGGAGAATCCCATGGGCAGAGGAGCCTTGCAGGCTACAGTCCACAGGGTCAGAAAGAGTTGGACACAGCTGAGGCAACTTAGCATGCATGCATATATGTGTGTGTGTGTGTGTGTATTATATATATGTATATGTATATATGAATGTATACATATATACATGTATATATATGTATATGTGTGTGTGTGGGTGTGTATGTGTAGTAATCTAGCCCTGCTTGGAGTGGACTTTCCCCTTTTGGTGGTCTGGAAATCTTTATTTCACTTTCAATTTTGAAAGATATTTTTGATGGTATATAATCCTAAATTGACAGTTTCTTCCCCCTTTTAATATTTTAAAGATCCTATTTGATTGCCTTCTGGCTTGCATAGATTTTCCATGAACAGGTCAGGAGATATATTTCTGAGGACTCTAACTTTTTCCCAAAGATTATGAAGGGAATTGTTTGACCTACTGTTTTATACACCCCCACCCTTTGGCTTTGAATAGTTTTCTCTCTCTCATTATCTGTAGACTAATACTTACCCCTAAACACAAGAGATCCTTTTTAAAGATATTCAGTGCCTTGTTGATGTAATAGCTTTTTCTCCGTTATGCTATCCCCAAAATTCTAACTAGTTGATCTCCCCAAACTCTGATCTTTACCTCACCATAACAGCCAGGCTCTGTTTGATTTCCCCCTGCCTTCACTGCATTCTGCAAACTGTCCTATACTAGGGCATTTGTTGTGGTCACATATGTCAATTACTTTCCTGTTTTTCAAGTATCACTCTCTTTTGCTGTTTTTTATCCAGTGTTTGAAAACCAATGAATTGTATTTTTGGTCTCTTTTATTATTCCTAAAAGAGAAAATGTAGATCTAGTACTTTTTTTCTACATCATAGTAGTTCAATGGTAGAGATTGTAGAATTTCGAACTCCAGAACTGTAAGATAATAACTTTCTATGGTTTTAAGTCACTATGTTTCTGGTAGTTTGTTATAGCAGCCACAGGAAACTAGAACAATGTTCTTAATTTTTGCACTCAAACCACATGAATACATACATATTTAAAACTTGAGTATTATTTACAATTCCACCTAATACATTCAAAAAGTAGTCAATAATTCTTCTCAGTGATGTGTCTATTTTAGAAGAATTAATTTGGGAAATGCAGGGTGGGTTTACTCGTATTTTATCCCTCTTCCTCCTTACGGCCAACATTACCAAGTAATTATGAGTTTATACTTTAAGGACCTCTCAAATTTGTCAACTTCCATGCAAGTCTGCTATCATTATAAACTACTACATTAAATCCAGAAACCATCCTTTATTGTTTACCTATAGCAGCAACCTACTAACTTGTCTCTTACCTCCAACCTCATCACTCTAATATTTATCCTCTACCTCTGAATGGGAGGAGGTTTCTGAAAGTGCATATCTAATCACACATTACTTCTCATTCAGATTCTTGACTGCCTCCTTTAGCTAGCTAGTCAAAATCAAGTGCTTCAATTTAACCCACAAGGCCATTTATGATCAGGACTGTGCCTAATACTCTAGTTTAATATCCTGTTATTCTCCTACCTGAACTATTCTAATTATGCTTTGATCACCAGTCTACATGACTTAACTGCCTCTCTTCTGTGCTCATCTCAGATCCTATTAAGGCCTTTATCCTAGCTATTATCATATTTGATTGTAAAAATAATGTATGTAAAATAGATAGCCAACAGGGATTTGCTATATGGCTCAGGAAACTAAAACAGGGGCAAAAAAAAAAAAAAATGAATTCACCTAACTGTCTTATCTAATTTAATAATAAAGCTTCCTTAGGATAAGAATCACATGATTATTGGACCAAGTATGTTTATAAAAAGTGTAGTTCTAGCTTCACAGTTATATCTACTGAATGAATGTTTTTGTGTGAAAAAAAAAAATCTGTATGAAAGCCAAAAATGCCCAAAATGTGCAGATACTTGCTAAGTGAAGAAAAGGTTTTCAGTGCAATTAAGAATTAAAACAAACACTGGGTAAACTTATGACTTCAAACAGAATAAGAGTAAGCATTAAAAAATCATTTTAAAATGAGAAGACATGTATGTTATGTTTAGTTACTGATTTACATCTCTGTCTTTAAAGGGAGATTATAACTGCTTATATAAAATGAATGTGTGTAAAAGTCACATAAATTTATATAAAATAAAGTAAATTGCTAAGCATATGTTTGATTTGTACATTCCTTTAAAAATAACATGTTTTCCTTCCAAAATGGAGTGATTAATTTAGATTCTTTTTGAAAAGATAAAGTGCCTAAATTTTTTCCCCTTTTATTTTGTTGTCCCCAGCTCTTTTTTCCTTTTCCTACTAACATTGTAGATACATTGCCAAGATTGCTATGGCAACTAATGAAGTTTTAAATATAAGACATTCAATCCAATGTTAATAAATAATTTAGGAATTAAATGCCTCTAATGACAGCTGGGCTTCCCTGGTGGTTCAGATGGGAAAGATGGGTCTGCAGGAAACCTGGTTCAACCCCTGGATCGGAAGATCCCCTGGAGAAAGGATTGCTACCCACTCCAGTATTCTTGCCTGGAGAATCTCATGGACAGAGAGGAGGCTGGTGGGCTACAGTCCATAGGGTCACAAAGACTTGGACACGACCGAAGCAACTTATCGTGACATGAGAGAGTTATCTTTATTATCCAAAATGAGTTTGTTTTATGGATGTTTTATTTCCTCCCATGAAAAAAATTTGGTTAAAAAAAAAAATGGTGCATGCTAGGAACTAGTTTTTTTCTAAGTCGTACTCGAGTGCTTTAAAAGAAATATATGCAGAAACAGATGTGACCAGTATGTCAGGATACTAAATAGCTGACCCGCTTGGTCCTAATTATTGATAGTTTACCACAGCATTAGCCTTGGCTTCTACAAAAGCGTTAGCTGAATTGACAGCAGGAACACACATGATTTATTCATTAAGAATGAGCTATAGCTTCCTGCGTTTTCAGCTCCAGGCACTCAGGCTGTACAGCGCCCTGTCATTCAGCAAGAACTAGTCCAAGGCAGGAAGCACTTTAGTATGTTTATAGAAATATCTTTTAAAACAGACTTAACTATCAGACAACCCCCTTGTAAAGCTTTCTCTCTAAGAAACTTGGCTTAAAGATGATCACTCCACACTCACGAAAATCGATGTTAGAGTCTGACAGTTGTTCCAGACTGATGTCGGATTTCCTTTCTTCATTGAATTGAATTTCCTGTAGACGATGAATATACTAACAGTCACCTGGTGCTTTTTCCTGACTCTTACTAGTGATTTTTTTTAAGCCATTAAATAGACCCCTTATGTTTTATCAAGTATTCTATGTGTACAGTGGAAAAGATTATGATTGATAGTTGTTTAACAAACCAACAACTGGTGAAAAGCAAGCCTGCCAGTTTTTGTACAGAGGCTAATAATGATAACATTAATAATAATATTAAGTAGCACTTCCTGAGGATGGAGTGAATGTCAGGCATCTGATCAGCCCTTTATGTGTTATCCCACTTAATCCTCAACTAGAACTCTGAAATCGTTTTTATCTCCATGTTACCCATGTTCCTGTTGAGCCTAGGACATTTTGAGTGTCTTACCCAAAGTGATAAAGAAATTCCCGGAGCAGTAATTTGGTGGCAAACTATCAGAATCCAGGACCTGAGTTCTCAGTCACAGTGTTAGAAGCGCATTCTGATCTTTAGCATTTCTCCCCTTCCAGGAGTAAAGAACACACACAGATCCATCGCCTGAATGATGGAGATCATTTCAACGTGATTTCCAAATTGGTCTCCAAATTTTAGCAACTTCTGAAGCTGTTACTTTGCCAACAAAGGTTTACCTTTTGTTTACCTTTGCCAACAAAGGTCCATCTAGTTAAAGCTATGGTTTTTCTAGTAGTCATGTATGGATGTGAGAGTTGGACTGTGAAGAAAGCTGAGTGCTGAAGAATTGATGCTTTTGAACTGTGGTGTTGGAGAAGACTCTTGAGAGTCCCTTTGACTGCAAGGAGATCCAACCAGTCCATCCTAAAGGAGAGCAGTCCTGGGTGTTCATTAGAAGGACTGATGTTGAAGCTGAAGCTCCAATACTTTGGCCACCTCATGCAAAGAGCTGACTCATTTGAGAAGACCCTGATGCTGGGAAGGATTGAGGACAGGAGGAGAAGGGGACAACAGAGGATGAGATGTTTGGATGGCATCACCGACTCAATGGAGATGAGTTTGGGTAAAACTCCGGGAGTTGGTGATGGACGGGGAAGCCTGGTGTGCTGCAGCCCATGGGGTCACAAAGAGTCAGACATGACTGAGCAACTGAACTGAACTGAACTGAAGTTGCTGATCTATATTTCTCATTGCCTAAAAATGCTCAGACAGCACTCACATTCTTTTATTCTAATACTGTTGCCAACTTCATTTACTCTCAAGTGTTTTAACTTTTCTTTAAACAAACTCAGACTCCAAACAAAAACTAAGAAATGATCTTCCTCAAGCCTCAAATTTGAATTTCTCTCTGAGCAGCCACCATCTGAGACTGGAAGATTGTAGCCATCAGAAATGTCCGCATACAGCTTTTGGCAGTTAACAGTGGAAGAGGCATCGAGGAGACTTGTGGGAAATTTTTAACATTTGAAATAACTTTTGAGGAAGTAAGTAGGAAAGAGGAGCCTGGCAGGCTACAGTCCTCAGGTTCACAGAGTCGGACACAACTGAAGCAAGTTAGCATGCATGCAAACACTCTGTTTAAAGAAGATTGTTTTGGCGAAAACTTAGATGATCAATATTTGATCTCTTTCAAACTTCTACCCTAACTTTAAAAATGTAGCACACTGCTCTTGAACTTCTAGCCTCCAGAAAATAAAAGTGTCTATTGTTTAAGTCACCCAGTCGATGGTATACCATTATGATAGCCCAAGCTGAGTAGGACCCTATTTCACTAGACAGAGAATTCCCTGAGGGTAGGGGCTCAGATTTTGTTTCCTAGCATCTAACAGGGGGTCTGGCACACAGAGGGTACCACTCATCTGCAAAAAGGGTAAATGAAAACATGCATAATGGATGAATACAAGGTGCCAAACAATTTTTGTAGGGTTAATAAATTAATTTCATACAGAGAGCATTTAGCTGTACATTGAGTCATTAATGGAGTTTTACAGTAAGCCATGGTCTTGTTTTACTTGAATAAAGGTATTTTTTCCATCCCACTTCTATATGCAACAATCCCCAGAAGGAACTAAAGAAACAAGCGAATGACGATGATACCAAGATCATAGTGTCATTATACATGACAACCATATATACGTGGTATTAGTAAGGTTGAATAAAAAGGTGATAGAATCTTGGCTATATCACTTGCCAGCTTTGAGACCTCAGATGAATGGGTTACTCTGCTGAAACTTCAGTTTCCTGGAGAATATGGTGATTCCTGCCCTCCCAACTCACAGTGTTGTGAGGATTAAATGAGATGAGGTATGTAGTGATGCCTTGTGAGCTCTAAGCAGGACACAAATTATAAGCTCATTCAACCCACAAGGTCTCAAAGTCTTCTACATCCGAGGCTGCTGAAGAAAACAAGATGGTAACACCATGGTCTCTGACTTCTAGGAATTCAGAAATGTAAATAAAGGAATAGGTGTGTTGGATTAGGAGCTACAGTAGTTCAGTGCGGGTAGAACTCAACGTGTAGGGCTTCCCTGGTGACTGAGTGGTAAAGAATCTGCTTGCAATGCAGGAGACCCAGTGTTCGATCCCTGGCTTGGGAAGATCCTCTGGAGCGGGCCATGGCAACCCACTCTGGTACTCTTGCCTGGAGAATTCCACAGACAGAGGAGCCTGGTGGGCTACGGTTCATAGGGTCGCACAGAGTCGGACATGACTGAAGCGATTAAGCAGCAGCAGCAGCAGAACTCAATGTGTACCCAGAAGTGAGGTAGAAAATACAATTATAAATGTAGTTATGGCCAGTTTCAGAAGAATCTTAACATATTCTGAGTGGGAATTTGGACTTTTGTACTAAAGGGAGCTATTAAATTATTTGCAACAAAGAAATGACCTGATCAGTTTAATGTTTTCAGACACTCCCTTTGGCGGCAGAAAAAGATATTACCCTGAAGAAGACTTTAAGCTCAATGGATTAAGGAAGGTTAACTCATACCTATAACTACAGATTGCTGATTTGGGTTATATATCTAATATAAATAAAAATAGTAATAAAATTATTTAGCCAAAATTTGAAACCATGGTAGTAGCTTGATATTTTATCTTCACACTTGGCTTCCCACCTGTGTGTTTCTTTTTCTGCTCTTTAAAAGCGATTGTTCTTATCTCTGTTCAACAGATAAAGAAACTAAAGCACAGAGATTAAATGACATAGTATGAGATAGCTGCTAGCCCTTTTCAGAGGCAGAAATAAAATACAATGTATTAATGATTCCTTTCCAGTAACCAGTGCTGTCTCAAAAACCAGGTGGCAGCAAAGTACCTGCTCTGTCCATAGACAAGTAGGACAATCTTACTGGCGTCTGGCTTTGGCTATCTGTTGTGGCAGGCTACCTCCTGGTCCCACTCCACACTAGACCCAAAACAGAGAAAGAAATACATATGAACACATCTCTGCTTTTTGCTCTGGCTTCAGGGACTGACCATTACATCTTCTGTATCTCTTCCATAGGAAAGAAGCATATCTAAGTTACGGTATAAATGGTCACAGAGACTAGTAGAACCTGACTGTTGCTAATGGAAGATGTTCTGTCCTTGCAGCTCTTGGAAGTCTGTTGTCATAGCTTTGCAGTGTTGTGAGGGAAAAATAAAGGCACTGTGAGGAATACATTAAATAGAAAGGCCTAATTTCAGGGGGAAATTTTCTTTTCAGTGCGCTCTACAATGGGAAAAGGGTTCTGCTTAAAATGCTTGGCGAGGAGTTGATCAAGAGGGCTCTGGGCTTTCTATGCCCTTTAACCGGAGACATTAAATGTATCTCCAGTGATAAATAAAATGACAAGAGGGGATCCAAAACTTGGAAAGCAAGATTCAAATGCTCTGCACCTGATTTTCAGAAATGCTGTAAAGTATACAATATATATCATGAAAAAGAACAGAGCCTGAAAAACACATGATATGTGAAAATTTAAATTGAAAGCTCTTCCTGTTAAGGTAGTATTTTGTCTGGATTATAAAATAGTTGATAACAGTCTTTTAAATTTATAGGAATAATATACTGTCATTTGAACTCTCAGTTATTTCCAGTAGTCAGGTAGCATGTGAGAGTTGGACTATAAAGAATGCTGAGCGCAGAAGAATTGATGCTTTTGAACTGTGGTGTTGGAGAACATTCTTGAGAGTCCCTTGGACTGCAAGGAGATCCAACCAGTCCATCCTAAAGGAGAGCAGTCCTGGGTGTTCACTGGAAGGACTGATGCTGAAGCTGAAACTCCAATACTTTGGCCACCTCATGCGGAGAGCTGACTCATTTGAAAAGACCCTGATGCTGGGCAAGATTGAAGGCAGGAGGAGAAGGGGATGACAGAGGATGAGATGGTTGGATGGCATCACCGACACAATGGACATGGATTTGGGTGGACTCTGGGAGTTGGTGATGGACAGGGAAGACTGGCGTGCTGTGGTTCATGGGGTTGCAAAGAGTCGGACATGACTGAGTGACTGAGCTGAATTGAACTGAATCCAATGAGTGAAGCTGAGTCTGCTGTATCAGAAGGAAGAAATGTAGCACTCAATCAAACTGTGGACATAGTTATTATGCCTGTGTGGTGGACCTTAAAGACACAATGAAAAATAGCAAACAGCTATAGAGACTCTGCATAAGCCCCAGTACCTTGAAGGATGTAAAAGAAAGAGAAATGATAGCTAATCTTTTGTCTCCATGCAGGGACACTTAATTTACATTTTATGGGGAAGCATTTTGTAAATACAATCTAACTAGTGAAGTTACTAATAAAATTATGCTTTTCAATAAATTTTACTAAGATAGATTTTTAGGAAATTGATGCATTTAATAAATCTTAATAGAAATGGATAAAATAGATTCACCTCAAATTAAAACAGTAAAAATTATCTTCCTTTATCATCTTAATTTAATTTCAAAGCCTAGAAAAAGAATTTAAATGTAAACCTGTCATTCATGATCAATATGTGAGGAATATAAAAAGTCTGAAGCATAATAAAAACTGCACAGTAGATTTATATGTTCATTTTTGTGGTTTATGGATAGTTTATTATCTACTTTATACTAACCTCAAAAGAAAACAGTGTGTTTAAGAACCAGTAACTTTTTATATTAAATCAGAACAGTAAACAACTCAAAGAGATGAAGATAACTTCATTAATGATGATAGGAAGCTGGCTCGGATATAAGTAATTTCCTACTCTTATCTTTTGTTTTTAGTCTCAACTTCAAAAGAGTAATGAGAGTCAGCTTTTCCTTCTCCTGTTCCTCTCAAGGCTCTTTGTAAATGTATTGGGAACGTTTTAGGTGCTATTTAATACTAAGATGACATTTGGGAAAGAAATATATTACTGCATTTTTAAACAGGACACAGTGGAAATGAATGCTATCAACAGTACTAAATGATTACTGGAAAGGAAAAGAAAGCCATGACCTGAATCATTGCTCAGCAACTAAAACTACGAATACAGGCTTGTGATCTTCCATTGCTGTAATATATGGCTTTAACCATAAGAATTAAGGGTACATCTACCTAGGACTCCATTTATTAACTGTTTAGTCTTATATGTGAAATAATGATGGCTTAACAGTTTTGAATGTAAAATGATTTCTATGTGCTTCAGGATCTAACTTGGTAACTAAATGTGTAATAACGTTGGGTGGATTTATTACTAGCAGAAAAATAATTTTGCTGAAATATAGTTAGTGTAGAATAAAATTGTAAAGCTGAGTTGTATTAGAGGACTAAGCTTACTTTTTTCTTCTTTCTTCTTCATCTCCTCTCTTCAATTTCTGAGACCTTTCCTAATTCTAAAAATCTAGGAACCATCTGTGAATTTAAAAAGTAGCAACTTCCATCCTTTATCCAGATTCTAGTTCACAGTTACATTTATTCTCATTGTAAACTCTTCCTCTGCTCCTGGCAACCCATGCCTCTCTGGCTCTCATCCTTTGCCCTAGCCTGTTACACTTCACACTCTGCACGCTTACTTGCACCCCTTTTTTCCTTTACTTGTCAATGTTCATCTCTTCTTTAAGAGTTTTTTTTTTTTTTTACATCACTTCCTTCATTAACTATCTTCAGATTCTCCCAAATAAAGTGGTTAATTCAGAAAATAAAAAGATCTATGTCTTCTTGTTTAAGGCTAGAGATGTAGGGAGGAACCACGTCAAATACAATTTGGATCTGTCACTTCAGTCACTGAGTCATGTCCAGCTCTTTGCAAACGCATAAACTGCAGCACGCCAGGCTTCCCTGTCCATCAGCAACTCCTGGAGTTTGCTCAAACTTACATCCATCAAGTTGGTAATGCCATCCAACCATCTCATCTTCGGTCATCCCCTTCTCCTCCTGCCTTCAATCTTTCCCAGCATCAGTGTCTTTTCTAAGGAGTCAGTTTTTTTTGCATGGACTTATACAGAGTGAATAAGTCAGAAAGAGAAAAACAAATATTGTCTATTAACATATATATATGGAATCTAGAAAAATTGTACTGTTGAACCTATTTTCAAGGCAGCAATGGAGACACAGACATAGAGAACAGACTTATGGACATGGAGGGTGGTGGCAACGAGAGGGTTGGACAAATGGAGAGAGTAGCATGGATGTATATACACTACCATGTGTAAAAGTGATAGCCAGTGTGAATTTTCTGTATGACCTGGGAACTCAACCTGGGGCTCCATGACAACGCAGAAGGGTGGATAGGATGGGAGTGGGAGAGGGGTTCAAGAGGGAGGGGACATATGTATACCTATGGCTGATTCATGGTGATGTGTTGGCAGAAACCAATACAATATTGTAAAGCAATTATCCTTCAATTAAAAATAAATTTTAAAAAATGCTATTTGGAGGGGTAAGCCAACAAATTTGAACTTTATCATGAATCATGGAATGTGTGAAGGACTTCAAGTAAGAACATGTTGTATTCTTGTTTCCATTTTAGAAAAATTCTTCTAACTGAAAGAAAGAGTAGTTTGGAAGTGAGGAAGATTGGAGCCACAACATTTTATTTCTTTCAGGAATTACATATGTACACAAAATAAACTATGAGTTTTTTAATGGTAGACTGCATCTGTATATAAGCATTTTATTATCAAGTGACACTGTAAAAAATTATATTTGGAAAGATACTAAACTTTGGTCTATGTAAATTTTGTGACATTTTAAAGTAGAGGAGAAACAAAAGATTGTGAATTCTTCTACAGTTAATCTAATACCTTTGCTTCTTACACACATACACACATCCTGGTACACTGCAATTGGTAAAGATACGTTTTTGTTAATTAGACTTTAAAAGGACAAATGAATGTATAAAGTGTCTATGTAACCATAATCATAATTGATTATAGGCTGGGAGGCAATATGTTTTGATACAGACCTTGAATAGAGAAAAGTTTGTAACATTTCTTTGGTTCAAAGGTTATAGTTAGTGAGTTATTTTCCACAAATATTCTTCTTTAGTATATTTAGGTATCAAAGATCTTGGTATTTCTTGTTTAGAAGGAACATGGCTCAAAGCTTATTGCAAATAAATCTCCCCTAAGTTTCATAAAACAATTCATGAAAACATTGAGGGTGAAAATGCTTCCAAAGTGTCACAGTGGTAAAGAATCCGCCTGCCAGCGCAAGAGATGCAGGAGATGTGGGTTCAATCCCTGGGTTGAGAAGAACTCCTGGAGTAGGAAATGGCAACCCACTTCAGTATACTTGGCTAGAAAATTTCCTAGGCAGAGGAGCCTGGAGGGCTACAGTCTGGGGGGTTATGCATAGCATAACAATAAGCAAACAAATGCCTGTTGTTGTTCAGTCACACAGTCATGTCCAACTCTTTGTGACCCCATGGACTGCAGCACACCAGGCTTCCCTGTCCTTTATCATCTCCCAGAGTTTGCTCAAACTCACGTCCATTGAGTCGGGGATGCCATCCAATCATCTCATCCTCTGTCATCCCCTTCTCCTCCTGCCTTCAGTCTTTCCCAGCATCAGGGTCTTTTCCAATGAGTCAGTTCTTCCTATCAGGTGGCCAAAGTATTGAAATTTCAGCTTCAGCCTCAGTCTTTCCAGTGAATATTCAGGGTTGATTTCCTTTAGGACTGACTCGTTGGATCTCCTTGCTGTCCAAGGGACTCTCAAGAGTTTACTTCAACACCACAGTTAGAAAGCATCAATTCTTTGGTGCTCAGCCTTTTTTATTGACCAACTCTCACATTCATACATGACTACTGGAAAGACCATAGCTTTGACTAGACGGATCTTTGTTGGCAAAGTGATGTCTCTACTTTTTAATATGCTATCTAGGTTGGTCATAGCTTTTCTTCCAAGGAGCAAGCATCTTTTAATTTCATGGCTACAGTCACCATCTGCAGTGATTTTGCAACCCAAGAAAATAAAGTCTGTCACCATTTCCATTGTTTCCTCACTTATTTGCCATGAAGTGATGGGACCAGATGCCACAATCTTAGTTTTCTGAATGTTGAGTTTTAAGCCAACTTTTTCACTCTCCTCTTTCACCTTCATCAAGAGGCTCTTTAATTCTGCTTTGCTTTCTGCCATAAGGGTGGTGTCATCTGCATATCTGAGGTTATTGATATTTCTCCATGCAATCTTGATTCCAGCTTGTGCTTCATGCAGCTCAGCATTTCTCATGATGTACTCTGCATATAAGTTAAATAAACAGGGTGACAATATACAGCCTTGACATACTCCTTTTCCAATTTGGAACCAGTCTGTTTTTCCATGTCCAATTCTAACTGTTGCTTCTTGACCTGCATACAGATTTCTCAGGAGGCAGGTAAGGTGGTCTGATATTCCCATCTCTTTAAGAATTTTCCACAGTTTGTTGTGATATACACAAAGGTTTTACCATAGTTGATGAAGCAGAAATAGATGTTTTTCTGGAATCTCTAGCTTTTTCTATGATCCAACAGATGTTGGCAATTTGATCTCTGGTTCCTCTGTCTTTTCTCAGTCCAGTTTATACATCTGGAAGTTCTCGATTCATATATTGTTTAAGCCTTGCTTAAAGGATTTTGAGAATTAACTTGGTAGCATGTGAAATGAGTGCAATTGTGTGGTAGTTTGAACACTGTTTGGTATAGCCCTTATTTGGGATTGGGACAAAAATTGACCTTTTCCTGTCCTGTGGCCACTGCTTTGTTTTCCAAATTTCCTGGCATATTGACAGCAGCACTTTCACAGCATCATCTTTTAAGATTTGAAATAGTTCAGCTGGAATTCCATCACCTCCACTAGCTTTGTTCATAGTGATGCTTCCTCAGTCCCACTTGACTTCTCATTCTAGGATGTCTGACTCTAGGTGAGTCAGATAACCACACCATCGTGGTTATCTGGGTCATTAAGATCTTTTTTGTATGGTTCTTCTGTGTAAGAAATGCCTATTCCTAACCAAGTATTAACAAAATGATGGTTGTTTAACAGGTAAAAATTAATATTCTATTTAACTACCAAAAGTAGCATAAAGAATTCAATAAAAGAGTGAAACAGTGAGTGACAGATGTTAAAGGAATACATTGTGTTTTATCTGAAAATCGGTGGATGATTATACCACACATTTATACATGCACACATAAACCTTACATGCCTGAGTCCTTTGTGTGTATATTCTGGAATTATTTTATAGGTAGCAATTGTAGAATCTGAGACATATGTTTGAAGAAAACCAATAGCAGTTTTATATTCCATTTTCTGTAAATTTGACCATGTTTTTGTAGATTTGATTTAGTCCTATAAAATTCATTGGCGATATCAGTACCAAACCAGATGCATTGAAATCTAGAGAGATTAGATCAGACTCTGTAGTTGGTGCATGTCCACAAAAACACCCACAAAACTAGAACAAGAGAAAAAGAAAATTGGGCTTTTTAATTTTTTGATTGAATCATACTTGATTCACAATGTTGTTTCTGGGGTACAGGAAAGTGGTTCAGTTATACATGTGTATATATTCTTTTTTGTATTTTTTCCATTATGGTTTATTACAGGATATTGAATATAGTACCTGTGATATACAGTAGGTCCCTTTTGCTTATCTGTTTTATAGATAGTAGTTTGCATCTGCTAATATCAAACTCCTAATTTACCCCTCCCCTACCCACCAGACCTGTTGGTAACCATAAGTTTGTTTTCTATGTAAGTCTTTTTCTGTTTCATAAATGAGTTAATTTGTGTCACACTTTAGATTTGTATATAAGTGATATTATATAGTATTTGTTATTGTCTTTCTGAGTTACCTCACTTCATGCGATAACCTCTATATCCATCCACTGCTGCAAATGGCATCATTCCACTTTTTTTGTGTGTGGCTGAATAATATTTCATTGTATACTTGTATCACATCTTCTTTATCCAGTCATCTGTTGATGAACATTTAGGTTGCTTCCATGTCTTGATTATTGTAAGTAGTGATGCTTTGAACATTTGGGTGCATATATCTTTCAAATTATAGTTTTCTCCGAATATATACCCAGGAAAGGGATTGCAAAATCATACTGTATTTAAAGGACCCTCCATACTATTCGCCATAGTGACTGCATCAATTTATATTCCCATCAACAGTGTAGCAGGGTTCCCTTTTCTCCAAATCCTCTCCAGCCTTTATCATCTGTAGACTTTTGAATGATGGCTATTCTGGCCTGTGGGCTTGCCAGGTGGCTCAGTGGTAAAGAACCTTCATGGCAATGCAAGAGATGCCAGAGACATGGGTTCAGTCCCTGGGTTGGGACGAGGGGGAAATATGAACCCAGTATTCATACCTGGAGAATCCCATGGACAGAAAAGCCTGGCGAGCTATGGTCCATAGGGTCACAAGAGTCAGACGCAACTGAGCAACTGAGGACACTCACATTCTGACCTGCGTGAGGTGGTACCTCAATTAGCTTTCATTTGCATTTCTCTAATAATTAGGGAAGGTGAGCATCTTACATGTGCCTATTGACCATCTGCATGTCTTCTTCGGAGAAATGTCTATTTAGGTCTTCTGCCTCCCAAAATTTAACTTTGTAAATCAGGCACATTCAAGTTTAAATTCCACTTTGACCACATAGCATCAGTGAGCAAGAGTCTCAACCTTTTTGAACTCTGTTTTCTTATTTGTAAATGAAGATAATATCACTAATATTAACTTCAAAATGTTTATGTAGAGATAAAATGAAGTAACACATGTATAATACCTAGCACAGAGTCTAAAGGCAGTGCAGGTGCAATAAAATATAGCTATTGTGTAGTTGCTGACAGAATTGTCACCAAGAAGAGACACAAATGCCATCCAGAGCACAAAATAATTAAAATGTGATTATTTCCAAGAGGGATGGGTATTAATGAAAGAAGGAAGATTTGAAAGATTAAATAATTAGAGTATCCTCTGTAGGTTGAATTTTAATATGCAAAATTGATGGTAAAGGGAATTTCAGCCAGAGAAAACATAGAAAAAATGTCAGAATATTTTGGATCTTTATTATGAGTACTGTTTGACTGGAGAGAATTTGGGTGTAGTCATGAAGAGACTTGAAAAACCACACCAGGAAGTATAATTCAATTCTTAAAGAGCAATTGACATGTTTTGAGGGCTTCCCTGATAGCTCAGTTGGTAAAGAATCTGCCTGCAATGCAGGAAACCCTGGTTTGATCCCTAGGTGGGGAAGATCAGCTGGAGAAGGGACAGGCTACCCACTCCAGTATTCTTGGGCTTCCTTTGTGGCTCAGCTGGTAAAGAATCTACCTGCAGTACAGGAGACCTGGGTTTGATCCCTGAGTTGGGAAGATCCCCTGGAGAAGAGAAAGGCTACCCACTCTAGTATTCTGGCCTGGAGAATTCCATGGAATTCCATGGGGTCGGCATGTTTTGAACAAGTAAATATCATTACATAACATTTTTTCCTTTACCAATATATTTCTCCCCATTTTGATTTTTAAAGATAATAATACTATTAACAATGCCTAATGCCTAATTTTTCTCCTCCAATGTGTAAATTAAGAAAGTTTATATATCAACATCTATTACAAGTCCTATATTTTTTAATGTGTAGGGGAATTACTTTTGTATCCTTAGCAGTGCTATTTTAACAATATTGCATCACATATTCTGATAGTGAGAACTAGCAGTTGTGGCTAAAACATTTTTAAAAATACTTATAAAGAAAAATATTCCCTAATTTGAGGATGTGATGTTATCAGTCTCTCCTCCTCCTCCTCCCGCACCCCCCACTAATTTATCTGAACTCACGATGAACCGTCCTTCCTCTCTACTCCTTGAAAGGCCTTGTAGGTTCTTTTTGGAACAGACAAAATTTCCCCGCTACTGCATAATAAAGACTGGCTGATCTGCCACCCAGTAAACATTCAACGGAAAGAAAACAGCTGGTGTATGAAAGAGAAGCTTACTCACACATTTCAAGATAACTTCCGATTAGATTCATCCTTAGATTATTCCAACCCACAATGTTTCTGGCTTGAATAAAAACCATATTGAGTGTTTCAGGAAGGAGAATTTGTTTTTGAATGCCAGGCTCTGTGTTCAGCCTAGCAGAAAGGCCCCTTATCTCTTTGGGCTCCCACAGGCTTGTGGAATAAAAGTGAGTTGTGCATCATTGGTTTGCCGTGGACTCCAAAACCCTATCCGACCGGCTGTGTCATGCTCTTCATTCAACAGATGGAAAATATTGCCTTGCGGCTCACTGCCAGGAAGGCAGGCTCACTGGGAGAGGTGAATAGGGGCCCACAGAGGTGTCCCAGGCCGTGTGCATTCCAGTTAGGGGTTAATGGTCACGGAAAGTCAGAGTTCACCGAGGCAAGACAGAGAGAAATGGCCAAGCTGCTTTTGTGATTGATGATCAGTGGAATGCAAAGGAAGAGAAAGTAAGCACACAAAGACATTTCAGTGTGGAACACAAGCGTTGGTAATGACTATTAAAACTACCTCTGATGATTTATAGTGTAGTTCTGAGGCAAATCCACTCAGCTCGGGTTGCTGATAACATGCAAATCATGGGAAGACGTTCAAAAATAAGAGTTCATCACAACTATGAACTCTGAAGCTTTTTGAAAATTTGCTTCTTCTTTTAGTATTTTATGTCCTCACACAATATCTGAAGTCATCCATCCAGATTTAGTTGCACAGCACCTGAGTGGAGCTTTAGTTAATCATGTTTCTCAGAATCACCTGCCCACCTCTTACTAATTTGAACGTTTATTGGGCTTGTAACTCTTTTTTCAGAGAAGGCAATGGCACCCCACTCCAGTACTCTTGCCTGGAAAATCCCATGGATAGAGGACCCTGGTAAGCTGCAGTCCATGGGGTCGCTGAGTCGGACACGACTGAGCGACTTCACTTTCATCTTTCACTTTCATACATTGGAGAAGGAAATGGCAACCCACTCCAGTGTTCTTGCCTGGAGAATCCCAGGGATGAAGGAGCCTGGTGGGCTGCCATCTATGGGGTCACACAGAGTTGGACACGACTGAAGTGACTTAGCAGCAGCAGCAGCAGCTCTTTCTTAAGGCGTCTCTGGTGGCTCAGTGGTAAAGAACCCACCTGCCAGTGCAGGAGATGCAAGAGACATGGGTTCAATCCCTGAGTCGGGAAGATCCCCTGGAAAAGGGAATGGCAGCCCACTCCAGTGTTCTTGCCTGGGAAATCCCATGGACTGGAGAGCCTGGCGGGCTACAGTCCATATGTTCACAAAAAGCTGGACAGAACTGAGCACACACACATGTAGATCTTCTAGGAGTCAAAGCTCCTAGAAAACAAAGCTATTATGACGGCAGGTTGTTTAGTTCAGTGGACCCTATGTGACCAGCAGCATCTGCATCCTTTGGGCATGTTAGAAATGCCAGTGCTTGGACCCCACCACTGAGTAAAAAGTTCTGTGGGATCTCAAGGAAAACAAAACAAATGAACAAATCAAAATAGAAGCCAACTCATAGACACAGAGAACAAAGTGTTGGTTGCCAGAGGGGAGAAGGACAGAGGTATGAAGGGGAAAAAAAGGTAACTGTGTGAGGTCATGAGTGCCTATTAGCTTGATCGTGGTGATCATTTCACAATTAAATTGATATGAAACCATCACCATTGTGTTCTACAACTTACATATGTACAATTTTTGTCAATTATACATCAATAAAGCTGAAAAAAAAATTTAATTTTGATTCTGGGGTGAGGCCCAGTAGTCTGTGTTGGAACAATCCCTTCAGGTGATTCTAACTTAGAGTAATTTAAGCCATTGGTTTATATAAAACCACAAAGGAAACTAAATGATTATTTTCAAATTGTAAAAGAACACCAAAAAAGAGAGAGGCATATAGCAACACTAACTTTGGGGGCATACTATCATAAGAGTTTAAGAAATAATAAAGAGATATCATGTTAAATAATAATAATGCCTTAATTTCAGAGCATTTTATAACACTATGTGTAAAACACTTGTCCACACATTATTGTCCTGATAGCACCATAGGTTGTTTGTCAAACATATCTTATAACAGGTCAACTTTCTAGAGAAAGTGATCTATAAAAAGTGCTGAAAGTCAGCAATATAATTACATAGATCAGTGATAAAATGACACTTTGTTCAATAAAATAATGTGTGATGAAATATGAAAATATCCTGAAAAGGTTATGCTGCATTTCAGGAAAGTACAGGCCTGGGTGTAACCATTGGTTTTTTTTTTAAACTCTTTTCTATTTTTCTAGTCTTCATATTGGGTGACCTGCAAGTACACTCAGGGATATTGTCCAGAGTGTAATTTTTCAACAACGGGAAAAAATTTTTGTAACCATATTACTAATCCTTGTGACCTACATCCTTCGAAAGGAGAATTCTGAATGAAGCTTTAATGCTTATGAATACTTTTAGCTCCATGGCCTATTTGTTATCCCTAGGAGGTGGGTATTTAATCTGTCAAACATTTGTAAAACACCAAAAGCAGTATGGCCTTTGACCTGGGTCACTAAAATGGTACCCCATTCTAGTGACTTTTTGATTTCACCCAGCAGGATCCATACATTTGTACCGTGCCTTATGAAGCATTCAGGCAGAGTATGATCTTTGACTTCTGGCCACCTGTGTCCCATACTTTTTGTGTGAAAGAAATAAATGACAGGCTTGGAGATTAAGGCCAGCTCTCCCTTTCTATTCAGGTGTATTGCCAGCTGAGTTGAATGACCCATGGGTGCATTAACTTATAATATTTTTTACCTTTATAACTTTTAGCAATGCATGTGTTACTGACAAATTATCTTAACATTGTGTGTCACAAACAGGTTTTATTCTTTGGTATGTAGGTATATCAATTCAATAAAAAAAAAATCTAACATAGTACACGCACACATACCTATCCATCCTTAATTACCGCATGTGTTTTCCATATTAATGTCATCATCATTGTTTTTGAATCAAGGATCTTTGACATTTTGGAACGGTTTCCAAGGGTTTACAAGAGGGTTTCTATATTACTATTCCAGAACCTATCCTGGGGATAACATTTGGAGATTCTATTGTGAGCAAGTTTCATTTTATCAGTTTTGAAAAGTTCTATGAGAATCTACAGCAAAAGGATCTCACTTAATAAAGCATAACATCTAACTCTTCAGTTGTCTATCATTTTAATTCACTCATTCAAGGGATGGTTATTGAATATCCCTTGTACCTAGATCTATTCCAGGCACTGTGGAAAATATAAAGAAGGGTTTCTTCCCTTGAAGAGTCTGATGAATGAGCTAAGACAGATGCACAAATAACTGCAGCCTAGGGTCAGATTGCCCATGTTCTATACCAGAGGTGTAAGCAATGGTTTATGAATGCTTGGCTAAGAAAGAGAGAGAGTGACTTCATGGAAGAGGTGATATTTATCCTAAGACTTGAATGATATATAGGACTTCAACAAATATAAGTAGAGAGAAAATAATCCAATTAAGAATAAACAGTGTGAACCATTAAACAAAGAAAAAGCTGAGAGTTTTAAGCAAATATCAAGTAGTCCACACTGAACTGATAGTAAAGCAAGTGAAGAAAAGTCGGGAGACTTAACTAGAAAACATGGAGGGAACTAAATTGAGGAGAACGTTAAGTAATTCAAACTTTCTAGGAATAGGGAGTTGAGAGTCATCAGACTTTTTTAAATCAAGGGAATAAATTCTGGCTAGAGGTTTTCAAAATAAGATTGTACCAATAGAAAAGATCACCATTGTTAAGAGTCGTGTCAAGAAGCTTTCTACTTCCAAATCTTAAACTTGTTAGTGATATGAATAAGTCTGTTTCTACTACTTCTTGTGTCTCTGTTTTCTCATATGGAAAAAATTCGAATAGTTCCTTTTCTATCAGGGTCCCTGTGAGAATTTATTCAGGTAATACATACAATGCATCCTAATAGAGGATCTGGACTATATGAAGGAAGTAAAAATGTCTTTATTTTTCTCCAAAATTTTCATGAATGGGGAACTGAAGACTGGGAGTAGGAAGATAAAACATAAATATGAATCAAGGTGGTAAAATAATATTCACATTTTCTTTTTAATATGTTTGTATGAAATATATAGATTAATCTACATGCTTATAATATGTAGATGCAATAGAATATTTTTCTGGTCTAATTTATCCTACCTTATTTCAACATCACAGGTGAAAACTGAAAATTTTACTTTAGTTTCAAATCATAAATTTTAATCACATATGAATGTTCTCCGATACTTGTTTACACAAGTTGAATGAATCCCTTTATTAAGTACTTAGTCTCTTAACTTACACTAGACAAACTATACTACTTTGGCAGAATTCTGAACAGCTTTAACCCTTAAAAGGAAACGATTGCTCCCCACACACATACATATATCTAAGATAGTATTTATACAATCCTGACATGCACTGCATATGGAATACCATAAGCAGGTCATTTGATTTGTTAATTTGTTGTTCAATGTTAACACAATTCCCAACTCCAATATGAGCAGTCTGAAACATGTACATAAGTTCTTTTTTCCTACTTCTCAATTCAAGTAATGCATTAAAAAAAAAAATCAAAATGGGTCTCTGTGAGTGACTGAATGTCTCCTGTATCTGATCTAGCATCTGGTTTTTAGCATCCCCCCACCAAAAACCCTTTTTAGTGAATTGCACTGACTTTTTGAAGATTAAATCAGTAATAAATAATGTGACTTCAGATTTTACCAATCTGGCTGCATTTGCGTAAGTCACCAACTCCGTCAGAAGGTCTCAGCTGGAGGTTCTTACAGGAGGGACTAGTAATGTTGGGATAAAAACCAACGTAAATAAATAAAATTAATAAAATTGGAAATACATCCTGAACATTGCCAAATCTGGTTCTCAAATTTTGTCTCCTCAAACCTCTCCCCTACCTATAACCTCTCCATCGTGCCCAAATCTTCCCTTGGCAATGTTCAAGAGGGTCAGATGAAGCTGGTGAGGGACCGAGACCAGAGGCCTGACCAATAAAAGGCAACAGAGCAAGGAGTGGCAAGGTCAGGGGGCACAGCTGAGGGGCTGCAGAGAACCCTCAAAGGGACGACTCTCACCTGTGAGCCCCTTGTACACATTCCTGCACCCTGCAGAGTCTCAGGGATACCTGGTAGGTCTCTACTTGTCCTGAATAAGACCTGTTTGCAGGCTCAGAGATCTGAGTCTGGAATCATCCCTATACTTTAGAAAAATTTACCCACTTTATTGAGGCATAAGTGATACAAAACACTTGTGCATATTTAATGTAAGTTTTATAACTTGATGGGTTTGGAGATTAATATACCTGTGGCACCATCACCACAGTCTATTGCCATAAACATATCCATCAAATCCCAAAGTTTCCTCCTTTTGTGTTCATTATTACCACATTGGGGGGAGGTGATACAAATACTTAATGTAAAATTTACCCTCTTAAAAATTGTTTCAAGTACAGTGCTGTTTACTATTAGTCCCCATGCTGTACAATGGAGCACATCTTTTTATTTTAATTGGAGTCTAGTTGCTTGACAGTGTGGTGTTGGGTTCCGCTGTACAACAGAGGGAACCAGCTATATGTGTATATATACCCCCTCCCTCTTGGACCTCCCTCCCTAACCCCTCCATCCCACCTATCTAGGTCACCTTCCTACATAACTGAAACTTTGTACCATACATCAACTTTCACCAGGGAAAGTTGATGTAATATAAATTCTGCATTTAAATATACACTAGAAATGTATAGTCCAAATAATTACGTGAAAACATTGTGGTATCATACTGAAAATAGATGGACAGAAGAAGGCAATAAGGAAGGGAGTATATCCAGTCTTGAATTTCCTTCTTTTTATTTCACCACCTTTCTCCCCACCCTTCACACCTCTTCTTTCTTCGTTCTTTTCTAATAATTCAGGTATGAAAATTGCTATAAGTGCAAGAAATTTAAAGTATGCAATGTGACGATTTGATATACATAAATATTGTGAAAAAATTCCCACAATGAAGTTAACACATTCATCAGTTCACATATTTATCTTATGAGTTTAAGTTTTACTGTCTTAGCAAATTTCAATTATGCAATACAGTGTTATCAACTATAGTCAACATGTTATATATTGGATCCTCAGAATTTATTCATCTTGTAACTGAAAGTTTATATCCTTTTACCAATCACTGCCAGTTTCACCCACCCCCAACCCCTGGTAACTGCTTTTCTACTGTCTTTCTCTATGAGTTTGACATTTTCCTACACTCTGTTTATCTCAAAATCTTTAGTGTGAAGTATGATTTTATGAGAAACTGATGCATGCATGCGTGCTAAGTCACTTCAGTTGTGTCCAGCTCTGCGATCCTATGGACTGTAGCCTGCCAGGCTCCTCTGTCCATGGGATTCTCCAGGCAAGAATACTGGAGTGAGTTGCCATGCCTGTCTGTAGGAGATCTTCTCAACCCAGTGATCCAACCATGTCTCTTATGTCTCCTGTATTGGCAAGAGAGTTCTTTGCCACTAGTGCCATCTGGGAAGCCCATGAGAATCCAATAAATTTTAGATAATAGGAACGTAGGATGAACTTGACTACTTTTAGGGATATGCTCTGACTTTACATGTTTATTAGCCAGTGGAATATTGGGATTATAAAAAGACAACAAACATGTTTTCTATTAAACGAACAGCCAGATAAAATTGAGATTGGGAAGGCCCCATCCAAGCAAGTTGGCTTGGCTATAACTTATTTTTGAAAATTAATTTACTAGAATTATATATACATCACCCTTGGGTCCTTAGTTCATGGCCCACTATAGTGAAAAATACATCTTTCACATGTATCAAGCCTTCAGAGCTGACTACCATATACCCTGGACCTTTATAACTTCATTAAGTTGACAAATGTCACCTAATGAGACCTCCTGGGAAATGATTCTGGTATACATTGTCCACAAGGGATAGCTAGACATCGATTGTAAGTGTAGTTTGTTTGCTATAATCTTACCCAGGCTTTTTTTTTTTTTTTTTGGAGTATAGTTGCTTCACACTGCCGTGTCAGTTTCTTCTTCACAGCAAAGTGAATCGGTCATATGTATAAAATACATCCTCTCATTTTTGGATTTCCTTCCCACTTAGGTCACCACAGAGCACCAGGTAGACTTCCCTGTACTATACACTAGGCTCTCATTAGTTATCTATTTTATACGCTGTGCTAATCTTCTCTGTATTGTTCCAATTTTAGTATATGTGCTGCCCAAGCCAGCACCAGCTTATTTTGACTTATATTTATCAGTGGTCAGTGTATGAAATTATTTTATATTGATTGATACCATTTGTTATGTGTTTGGCTAAAAGCTTAAGACCATAATGATAAAATATAATTTATTGATAAAACATTTTATTGCTTGCTGTAATAGCAAAACTGAGAAAATATTTGCAAGATAGCTTTAAAATCTGTGCTTTTAAATGAAAAGGAGCTTTTTAGAAAGAAGCTTCATCATCTAATTTATGGAAATAGTAGGTACCAAATAAATTTCAGTGTGATTTTTTCAATTATAAAAAAGTACTTAGATGCTTCTAGGACAAGAGGCATAGTTCTGGCTGTTATGGAGAGTACTTAAAAAAAAAATGACAGTCCAGCATAGGAGTTGGGCCATGATAGAGAGTAATAATTGTCATACCAGAGTTAGGATAAATCACTGGGGAGAAAAAGATTAAATCCAGATGGGCTCAGGAAAGTCCTCTATATGGAGATGGTGTTTACACCAATCTTTGAAGGATGGAAGTTCTCTTTCAAGTCACGTTCTTAGATACATTTATATCGTACATCTGATAAAACACTTTTCTACTTTGTATTAGTTAACATATCTGAAATGTGCTTTCAGCATGCTTGACTCTGCCCAGTTTATTCAGCCCTACACAGGTTTGTTTTATTAATTAATCTATATATTGGAATGTCTTTGTTTCCGTTTGTTAACAAGATTGAACAAATATTCACAGCTGGCTCAGCCCTGCCTCTCTGAAGTCATAGTAACATCTTCCAATGTGAATATTAATGGTTATTACCAGTGTCTGATTAAATAAAAAGTCTGTCTAGCATTACAGCTAAATATTAATTAATTAATACCTGTGTTACAATGTTGACAATTTGAATCTTATATGATACCCAACAGATACTAGAAAATCAAGAAATATTTTCAAAAATAATTTAGTGAATTTTAATTGGTTTATCTTGACATTTATATTGAATATACACACCTTTTTTTCATAGCTTTTTGAGTGTGTACGTGCTAAGTCGCTTCAGTCGTTCCCAGCTCTGTGCGACCCTATGGGCTGCAGCCTGCCAGGCTCCTCTATCCATGGCATTTCTCCTGGCAAGAATACTGGAGTAGGTTGCCATGCCCTCTTCCATGGGATCTTCCTGACCCAGGGATTGAACTCGCATCTCTAATGTCTAACCTGCATTGGCAGGGGGATTCTTTACCACTAGTGTCGCCTGGGAAGCCCAGGTTTTAGAGTACAAAGGAACAAATAAGCCATTTATATGTGGTAAAGAGCTGATTGGCAGGAGCTGTCTCACCGATTTGTTTGTAACCATCAGGCTGGAGGAGCAGTTAGGACTCAAGTGTGATCAGATTCCTCAGGCACATTAGAACTGCAGCACTGAGTTGCTGTCCTCATGGCGAGCTTCCTGCAGTTTATCCTGCTTATTTGTCCTAAGGTACTGGCTTGGGAAACCGACTCTGGATTAAGATATTCAATTCTCACTTCTACATCTATCCATCTAAAAATGTTTACCCTGATCCAGTGTTTGGATGACGAATCCAGCCTTATTAACCGGCATCAGTTCAGTTCAGTTCATTTCAGTCGCTCAGTCGTGTCCGACTCTTTGCGACCCCATGAACCACAGCACGCCAGGCCACCCTGTCCATCACCAACTCCCAGAGTTTACTCAAACCCATGTCCAGCATACAGTACTGTTAATATTTTTGCTCTCCTAATTTAAAATTTTTATTTTCTGATTCTGTATCTGCCCTTGCTCTTAACTTGAAAATTCTTCTTTCACAACCTCCCCATTTGATTTTTTTTTTCACCTTTTGAGACAGATTCTTCTGTTTTCATTCCTTACACATAGGCCTGTTAAAGATGTTCTTTTGTAACCTCTGATAGCCTCACTCCCATCATTGTTTCAAATGGAGATAAAAGAAGCAGCAATGTCAGCTGTTGTAAACTCTGATCTCTGTGCATCTGGGCATTTCTAAATTACCATATTAACTCATCCTGGTAACTATTAAGATTCAAATATTTTATAACTGTTGTAACTATTCCAGAAAAATAAAAACATTAAGTCCAACACATAAAGTGAAAGCTCTTCTACAATACAGAAACAAGTTTCTTGTAAGTTTTTCAGTGGTATAAATGTTGTTTTAACTTGACAATATGCCAACTTAAAATATATCACAGAAAAATTTCTAACAATTATAGAGGATAGATATTTCGAGTTGACTGAGAAACACTGGAATGTTTTCAGTATTACTGCAACGGAAATTTTACTTCTTAGAGTTATGAGGATACTACCACATAATGAATGGATAAATACCAAATTCTCTCTGTGCTCCATAATGATGTTTCTTATCACAAAATATTTACTTTGCATACTTTCATAGTTGATAAAAAATCTTGCTTAATGCCAATTTTCTAGACAATTCTTCCACTGTATTATTAAGAGTTCCTGGTTTTCTTTCTTCGATTCAGATGAAACACTAAAAGGCCACAAACTCTGAAATCACCTTATAACAGGCAACATGACTTGGGTTCTACAACTTTTTCCATGAGACAGGAAGCAATTGAATGTCTCCATGGCTTTATTGAAAGTTTTTATAAGTCTAGACAAAAACTCACACAGAAGCTGGTTGCAACCTTGTAACTACAGAGTGAATGTGTGTGGAATGACTCTCCACTGAGAGTCAGTAATTCCAATTGCACTCATGATCTCTGGGAGTAGACCAGTTTATTTGTTTGTAACTTAGTTACAATTCCAAATATTTTTGGATCTTGATTTAAGCTTCATGAAACTGAAGATTTCATAAACTAGTGAAAAAAAAAACAAAACACTTGGTATTAGGACTTCATTTATACTTTAATTCACTTATAACACTATATTATAAATTGATATGTTCATATTTTCACATTTTGATTTTTTATCTACACACAAACAGATTTTGTTAGCATTTAAGTAGGATGACTGTTACATAGAAATGTATGGTATTTGAAATGCTTTTTAAGATCAGAATATTTATTTTAAAAAACCAGTCTCTATAAAGACAAAGTTATTAGGCAATAACCAAGATGTCTTTGTAAATCATCAGTAGTGTTTTGTGATTAATGGCCCATTGATAGTTGAAGTTGCCTCTTAAATAAAAGAAGTAACAAATCAAACCTATTTGACTCTTGGTAAACTTTGGTTTAATCCTGTGTGCTGTCTGTCATTAAATCAGTATTGCTAGGTCTAATAAGGTTGAAATGGGTTATCAGAATAGGAAGTTAGGTTAATTAAGATAAGTAACAGAAAACAATCGTATCTATTTTGGGTAGAAAGTGATAATATAAGGACACAGACATTCTCTTGGAATAAGTCAGTTCCTCCAAAGTTTCTAGAAACAGAAAGTAATAAAGTCTCCAAATTGCTTCCCTGCTTCTGCATACTGGCTATGTGACATCTGCTAAACTATTTTCGCTCTAAGCAAATTAACTTCATTTCTCTCATCCGGAGGGCAATTGTATCATAATCTTCCCAGTTACATCCAAGGTCTAGCCTTGGTCTTAATTCTAAGGCCGAGGGAGAGACTCCTATTAACTGTTTGGTTCTTTCTCCTGATCCAAGGTTATTTTTAAAGAGAGGCCAAGGTCATGTTCTGCCCAAACATAATGGGGTAGTGTGAGGTGGGATACAATGCCTGTACATGTAGAGAGAGTTTCTGGGAAAAGGCGAATCATGGTGAACTGGGAAGACACCCAATACAAAACTAAGTCATTATTATGATCTTATCAGATTTTATTAGCACATTAAAAAAAACACATCCATAACTATTTTGAAAGGAGCTCTCATGCAAAGAGCTTTCCTGTCGATAGAGAAACATAAAGATTAGGTAGATAGCATTTCTACTCTCAAAGTGCTTATAAGTGGATGTTTGTGGTACTTGACAGTTTCATTACCTCACTGTTGGCTATGGGATTATCACATATTCATGGTACAAAATTAATATTTACCAACTTAAAAAGTAATCTATTTTACTTTTTTAAGCATATACATAATAGTTGCATAGTTTTATGCGTAAGTTTACTAATGATGATTTCAGTAGACCAATCAAACAGCAATAAGAGACAAAATATTTGAGAAGTCAGGCAATCATTAACTTATATGTGGTGTGATTGCTGTTTTACAGATCCAAGAGGTCTGTAAGATACAGAAGAGTTGACTCCATAACTCTTCTACAAGGTCAAGGCCAGCTTTTCCATCAGCAATTTTAGTTGATTCATAAAATTGTTAGAAAAGTGTATAGATCTTATTTGCATCTATACAAAAGGTGGTTCAGTGGTAAAAGAATCCACCTGCAATGCAGGAGACATGGGTTCAGTCCCTGAGTTGGGAAGATTCCCCAGAGGAAAAAATGGCAACCCACTCCACTGTTCTTGCCTGGAAAATCTCAGAGACAAGGGAGTCTGGCAAGCTACCGTCCATGGGGTCGTAAAGGTCAGACACAATTGAGCCATTGAGCACACAAACTCACGTACGAAAGTGTGAAGTTGTAGGCAGAGTCACCCCTGGTGAGTCAGCGGCTCCCTTTGGTCCCTTCCTCTCACCTCGTAAAGCTGACATGGATCACAGGGCTCCTCACTCCTGAACATGCCTTCACATCTCAGACGGAAAGACAAAATCCTCACTATGGGCCCAAGACCCCACAGAGTCTCCTCCTCCCTCTTGGCTCTCTGACCTGATCTAGAACGTTCTCCTGCCCATTCTGCTTCTGACACACTGCTCTTCTCACTGTCTCTCAAATATCCCCGGAAGCCTTTACGTTTGCTGTTTCATCTACCAGGACTGTTCTTTTCTCAGATGCCTGCGTGGCTCCAGGCCTCGTTTTCTTCAGCTCTAAAATAACAGCACATTTTCCACAGCCCAGCCTTTTCTACCCCAGTTGCTTTATTTGTCTCTGTATCTGGCATGCAACATACTCACTCAAACTAAAGCTGAGGGACTTTGTTTAATCTAACTACAATTTTCTGTCATAGAGTTTTAAATCATTTTATAAAAACATTGAACCTAGGAAAGTTGTGAAATCATGTTGGGAGAGCTTTTAAAAGTGTGAAGTTCTTACCAGTTTTTAGCTTCTTAATGGCTCAGATGGTAAAGAATCTGCCTGCAGTGCAGGAGACCTGGGTTCCATCCCTGGGTTAAGAAGATCCCCTGGAGAAGGGAAAGACAACCCACTCCAGTATTCTTGCCTGGAAAATTCCAGGACAGGGGAGCCCACATGTCCACGGGGTCGCAAAGAGTCAAACACAACTGAGTAACTATCACTCACTTTGACCAGTTTGGGAGAGTTTATGAGCAATCTTCCCTAAACTTAGTAAATAAGTTGTGATTACTTCACATGTTCATGGTACAGGTGGTTGACAAGTAGTCAACAGGCCATGGACTATATGAGAGTTGGAATCAGAGGAATAGTATTGAATATCAGTATTGCCACTTCCTTACTTGTAATTTTGGGCAAAGAGATAAAATAGTACTGAAGCTAGTAATAATAGAAGCTTAAATTATATGAATAAATAAGTGAGTGAACTGTTGTGAACCACTTAAACTTTTTTATTAAAGACAGGTAGAACTTTTAATATCTGCCTCACTTAATTGTAACGAGGATAAAATAAAATATGAAAATGTACTATAAAGTGAAAAACAATATTAGTGTTGTTACTCTTGGAAATCAGGAAAGTAATGAAGTAAACACATAACTGGAACCTTGTGGGTAGAATACTGGTCAATACATTGATATGCTTAAGTCTAATCACAGTATAATTGTGAAAGTACAATAATGAAAAACTAAATATAGTAATATTTTTCTCAGATGACTATGTGCTAGCTACGAACCTAAGAATTTTAGAGCATTATTGCTAGGAATCACTACTGCAGTTCTATGAAGCAAGTGATTATTATCATTCCAACTTTACAAATGAGGAAAGTGAAAGAGTAACCAGTCATATATCACATAGCTAGTAAATGCTTCAACAGTGACTAGAATTGGTACATTTCTTATTCATTCAGTATTTTATCCACTCAGATTGATATTGTTAATCTAAACTCATAATAATACATACCCTCCCATCAGTTTTACTTTCCTCTTTGAAAGTAGAACTATAAAAGGTAAAGAAAATTAATTAACATTTGTTAGGATTCAAAAATAAATATACAAATTCCTCCACACATGAAAAAAAAAAACAAAAACCTGCTGCAATGAGTCAGAAAAACATGAGGTCAAGGGTGTTTATATAAATTTGAAATAAACATACAATAGGATACATCCTCAGTGGCGTTGGTAAATTTTATTGCAGGATGTGCTTCTTAAGGAATTCACAAATAAAAGCCCTCAAGAGTTCCGGCCCAGCTGTCCCTTGCAGAGCATAATGACTCTTTGGCCCTCTGCTCCACCAGAGGTCACCGCACCACTTGCCCAGCAAGGCCTCCAGGTGTTGAAGGCAGGTCCTCCCCACCCCAGTGGTGACCCCCAGGCACATAGAGTGCTTTCCTGGGTCTTAAGGGAGGATGATCCATCAATATAAGTTAGCATTTCTGCTCCCATAGAATCCATAGAACATGCAAGGAGGTACTTAATTACGCAGGCCCCAGAAATTCCAGTGCATCTCGTCTCATGCTTTGATTATATGAAAAAGAGCAATAAAAATTGCTGAAAGACTGTGCTTTGAATGAGGTTGAAACCCAAGAAGTACAATGTAACAGAAATACCACTATCTTCAATTTTTTGTCATTTGAAAGATCAGCTCTGCTGTAAATAACTTTTAGGTGTTGCATACATAAGTGGTTTTTTTCCTCCAGTGTGAATTTTATCTTAAATGCTGATGGCAAGAAAGAATTTCAGGGGGTGAATAAAATGTACTTACAGGCGAAACAGCCATCTGATTGTGAACTTAGCTCTTGCATACTAAACAGGAGAGTTTTGTCTCTTGTCTCAATAGCTACAGAAAAGCAGGAAGTATTTGGAAGGGAAAAATCAGGATTGGGAGGAAGTGGGGGGTGGGGAGGTCTGGTTTGTCTATGTGACACACTTCTTACTGGCACTATGCCCAGAAGTGTTTTCATACTGCTTTGAAAGACAGAAGCTGTATAAGAAAAACTAAAGAGACTGCTTTTCCTGAGAAAACATTTGAGACAAGACAGTCAGGGCAAGCCAGGCCAGTATGGGCCATGAGACCTGACCAGACCAGGTGTGGGAGCCTGGTCAGTGTTGTGAAAAAGGCCAGGAAGAACGGTGAGGTGAGATGCCCAGAGCAGATACTGACCCTGAGGTCCTTGGAAGACATTGGGGTTGGGGGCAAGTAGAAATGGTAGCTTTGTGAAGTGGAGGCAGGGGAAACAGTAGAGAGGGAAAACACTTGTTATTTTAAACCAGTGGATAATGATCATAAGGAACTGGCAACTTGGAGATTACAAATAAATGTGAGGATTTACCTAAAAGAAACAATGAAATATACACAAATATTTATGTACATGGGAATTTGCTACAGTATTATTTATAATAATGAAAATTTTAAAGTAATCTATATGCCTGCAAGTGTTAATCTCTCTGTTGTGTACAACTCTTTGCGACCCCATGGACTATAGTCCCCCAGGCTCCTCTGTCCATGGAATTCTCTAGGCAAGAATGCTGGAGTGGGCAGACATTCCCTTCTTCAGGGCACTTCCCCAACCCAGGCACTGAACCTGAGTCTCCTGCATTGCAGGCAGATTCTTTACCATCTGAGCCACCAGGGAATACATATATATAATATAGGAAATATATCTTATATATTTACATATATATGACATATGTGTGAGTATGTAAATATCAGAATAATATGTAACCATTAAAATGTATATTCTAACAATATTTTAAGTCTAAATAAATATATTAAGTTTAAAATTAGATACAGCAGCATTATATTTGTAGATATATAAATATATCATGATATACATATATAATCGGAGAAGGCCCTGGCACCCCACTCCAGTACTCTTTCCTGGAAAATCCCATGGACGGAGGAGCCTGGTGGCCTGCAGTCCGTGGGGTCACGGACACGACTGAGCGACTTCACTTTCACTTTTCACTTTCATGCACTGGAGAAGGAAATGGCAGCCCACTCCAGTGTTCTTGCCTGGAGAATCCCAGGGACGGCGGAGCCTGGTGGGCTGCCGTCTATGGGGTCACACAGAATTGGACACGGCTGAAGCGACTTAGCAGCAGCAGCAGCAGCATACATATATAATATATATACATACATGTATATGTATGTGTGGAGAGAAGAAGAGAAAGATAATGAAAGGATACATCAAAATGTCAACAATGGTTATTTTTTAGGTGATGGAATTGCATATGATTTTAATTTACCTTCTCTGAGCTTTTTGGTGTTTTTCAGATTTTTTTAAAAGTACCAGAGTTCTCCTTTATGTATTCTTAATTTTAAATGTCACCTATAAACATTTTTTAAGTTTTCAATAATACCAAATACTATTTTTAATTAACTTTTATTGGAGTATAGTTGATTTACAACATTGTGTTAGTTTCTGCTATACAGTAAAGTGAATCAGCTGTACATATATCTATCTATTCTTTTTTAGATTCTTTCCCCATATAGGTCATTACAGAGTACGGAGTAGAGTTCCCTGTACTATATAGTAGGTTCTTATTATATAAATAAATAAATGTAAATAAATAAAATAAATGTTAAATAAAATGTAAAGTTCCTCTGTTCCAGTTCCTCTGAAACCCCTGTAATGCTTTGAGTCACATCTCTTGGTGTCCCTGTATTTATCTATGTTTGTTTCCATTCTTTATTAATTCTTATCAAGATTTTAAATAATATGTTTATATCTTATACTAGTTATTCTACATATGCCTCTGACTCTTTCTCTGCTCTTTATTGACCAATCCCACTTCTGTATATATATCTACAAAAAAAATGAAACTACTAATTCTAAAAGATACATGCACCCCAATGTTCATAGCACCATTTACATTAGCCAAGATATGGAGCAAATCTGTTTCCATCAAGAGACAAACAGTATATGTTCAATATATATATATATAATGGAATATTACCCAACCATAAAAACTGAAATTCTGCCATTTGCAGCAACATGGATGAATCTAGAGGATAGTATGCTTCCTGAAATATGTCAGACAGAGACAGATGCCATATAATATCACTTGTATGTGAAATCTAAAAATTAAAACAAATATGTATATATGCAAAACAGAGACTCAGAAACAAATGTAGAAACTGGTGGTTACCAGTGAGGAAGGGAAGGGAGAGGGGCAAGACAGAGGTATGGGATTAAGAGATACAAACTACTATATATAAAATAGATAAGCAACAAAGATATATTTTATAGCAAAGGGAATTATAACCATTATTTTATAATACCTTTAAATAACCTAGAAAATGTTGTATAATCTATAAAAATACTGAATCACTATGCTGCTGCTGCTAAGTAGCTTCAGTCATGTCCGACTCTGTGCGACCCCGTAGACGGCAGCCCACCAGGCTCCCCCGTCCCTGGGATTCTCCAGGCAAGAACACTGGAGTGGGTTGCCATTTCCTTCTCCAATGCATGAAAGTGAAAAGTGAAAGTGAAGTCGCTCAGTCGTGTCCGACTCTTAGCGACCCCATGGACTGCAGCCCATAAGGCTCCTCCGTCCATGGGATTTTCCAGGCAAGGGTATTGGAGTGGGGTGCCATTGCCTTCTCCGGTGTGTCCCTAATGAGACCTCCTGGGAAATGATTCTGGTATACATTGCCCACAAGGGACAGCTAGACATCAATTGTAAGTGTATCTTGTTTGTTATAATTTTACCCAGGCTTTTCTTTTTTTTTTTGTTGGAGTACAGTTGCTTTACACTGCCATGTCAGTTTCTTCTGCATAGCAAAGTGAACCGGTCATATGTATAAAATACATCCTCTCATTTTTGGATTTCCTTCCCACTTAGGTCACCACAGAGCACCAGGTAGAGTTCCCTCCGCTATACACTAGGTTCTCATTAGTCATCTATTTCATACACCGTGCTAATCTTCTCTGTATTGTTCCAATTTTAGTATATGTGCTGCCCAAGCCAGCACCAGCTTACTCTGTAGCAGCATCTCATACACAGTGATGATCTCAGTCCCCTGTTTAGCAGAAGCTCCTAGGACCTCCCCGGGGCAGGGGGCGGAGGGGTGGGGTGGTAGGTTGAGTCAAGTTTCAGAATCTGAGTAAGCAGTTGGTGGGCAAAAGTGTTTGAAGCAGCTGGATTCTAGTAAATGGACAATAATTATCAGGAAGTAATATCAGAGCAGAGGCTTTAAGCAGTCAGCAATTGGAGAAAGTTAGCCTGAAAGATTTGTCCGTCTCATCCTTAAGCATGGTGTCTAGTCATTAGTGATGATAAGTGACTGGGCAAATAGTCATAAGCTCAGACATTTGATATCCTGGGAACAAAGAGTTTCCGAAAGTCACGTTAAAAAAATGGAAGGATGCTATGTGATTTTAATGATAAAACTCAGAAATAAAAGAATGGATCCTGAAGGTCAGATTTTGCAGATAAAAGAAAAACATGCAAATCTTACATGTGTGTGCCTGATAAGTTGCTGCTTTGTGTCTTATTTTTTGCGACCCCATGAACTGTAGCTCCTCTGTCCATGGGATTCTCCAAGCAAGAATACTGCAGTGGGTTGCCATGCTCGCCTCAAACCCACCACGTTGGTAGGGAGTTCTTTACCACTAGTGCCAAACTCTTACAGAGCTTATATAATAAACTACCTATAGAAATACATGAAAAAATCATACGATTAGCTTTCACAGGCAGAAGAGTACTTGTCCTGATTTTTTAAAATATTTTTGTTGTTTCACAGAGGATTAGGTTGAACGTGCATTTCTTAATAGTTCTAGAATAATGTGTGGTGCCAGCTCTCTTGTCCCCCTACATGGGTGACAACAGAACATAATACATCAGAATAGAATCTAAATTGTTAGAGCACTGGTTCACATAAGGAATGCAAATGTCTACAAAAACAGCAAGTTTGCAGGCACCTTTATTCAGCAATGAGGGCCTATTTCAGGTGGTGCTGACGCCTTATGTATGAAGTAGGAGCAGATATGTGGGAGGATAGAGAAACCTTATGCTACATGGTGTGATATTTCTAAGCTGATGAAGTCTAAACTCCCCCAGATGAAGTATCTGGGAAATAGAAAAATTAGAAACTGATAATTGAGCCTATGATAAATCTAGGCTTCTCTGAGAGCTGAGAGAGAACTTTGGTCATTCTTTCAGGGTTTTGAAGTGTGAGGCCACTAGCCTAATCCCAAAGCCCTATGTTTTTTCCATATTGTTCACCATCAAGCAGATAATATAGCCTGGGCTAGTATTCTACTGAAAACTTAGGGTGGTTTGTTCATGGATGCACGCTCAGTTGCTCAGTTACGTCTGACTCTTTGCAACCTCATGGAGTGTATCCTGCCAGGCCCCTCTGTCCATGGGATTCTCCAGGCAAGAATACTGAAGTAGGGTTTCCATTTCCTTCTCCAGGGGATCTTCCCAACCCAGGGATCAAACCCACATCTTCTGCATCTCCTGCATTAGCAGGCAGATTCTTCACCACTGAGGCCCCTGGGAAGGCCAGTATAGTCTGTAGGGGAAGCTTTTCTGTAAAATAAAAGGGGGGTTCTGATCTGTAATTAGAGTAACTGTAGGAACATTTAGTGCTAAAATCAAGGCATGGAAGATTCTTCAAACAAAGAAGGCAGAGTGTAGCAAATCTCCTGGCAAGTAGAATATTCTGGAGGTAAAAGAAAGCAATGAAAGCTTAAGATTAAGACTTCACACTTGACATTACTTTGTCCATGTGACTAAGGAAACAATTTTTAAGCTGTTACAGAAGTTTCATGATTAATGTGGGGAGAGCATTTCTTTCAGGAAACCATGAGTCTATAAACGCTTCAGTTTGCCATGCTAAGACTCACAAATAATGAGACTCAATGCATCTACAAGTTGAAGTTCTTGTTTCCAACTCACCAAAAAGCTTCAAGCCTATTTAAGGCTCCTCTTTCACCATCAATATTCGGCATCTCACTAGTGTGCATTCTATTAAGTTATGGTTAGATACCCTGCCTCCTCTAAGCTCAGTAGCATGAAAAGAGCTATATAGATAGTTATGCTTTGTCCATGCATCTCAAGCTTTCTACAGAGTGGATAATATAATCTGTAATCAATGAGAGAATGGAATTTAACAGCAAAATAAGGAGTGCAGAGACCATCTGGAACATTTTCTCAAAGCTGTATCATTAATGGCAGCAACGCCATCCTCGTGGACCATACTGAACAAAGTCAGCTAATAATGAAACACAGATAGATAGCTTTGCTATCTGATAGAAGAGAAGATCTCAAAGAGTAAAGAAAACTGAAAGTGTTAGTTGCTCAGTCGTGTCCAACTCTTTGTGACTGTAGCCCGCCAGGCTCCTCTGTCCATGGGATTTCCCAGGTAAGAATACTGGAATGAGTTGCCATTTCCTCCTCCTGGGGATCTTCCAGACCCAGGGATTGAACCTGGGTCTCCTGCATGACAGGCAGATTCTTTACCATCTGAGCCACCAGGGAAGCCCAAAGAGTACAAAGTAGTTAACAAAAGTATTATCATTTTATAGGAATGGTGAAAATGACAAAGGGACCTAGGGAAAAATCTCCTGAAACCAACTTATGCTGCTCTAAAGCCGCAGTCCCCTGTTTAGGAGAACTCTTCACAACAACCTTGACTGCTGAGACTGGAATCTGGGGTGTGTGCCCAACATGACCCATAGAGTCCTCAAAATAGCATTTAGGAATAAAATATGCACAGCATTTTCCAGACACATGCAGTTAACATACAAGTGAAATAGGTAGCTCGCCTGGTAAACATGGATTCAGTTCAGTTCAGTCGCTCAGTCGTGTCCGATTCTTTGTGACCCCATGAATCGCAGCATGCCAGGCCTCCCTGTCCATCACCAACTCCAGGAGTTTACTCAAACCCATGTCCATTGAGTTGGTGATGCCATCCAGCCATCTCATCCTCTGTTGTCCCCTTCTTCTCCTGCCCCCAATCTCTCCCAGCATCAAGGTCTTTTCCAATGAGTCAACTCTTCGCATCAGGTGGCCAAAGTATTGGAGTTTCAGCTTCAACATCAGTCCTTCCAATGAACATTCAGGACTGATTTCCTTTAGGATGGACTGGTTGGATCTCCTTGCAGTCCAAGGGACTCTCAAGAGTCTTCTCTGACACCACAGTTCAAAAGCATCAATTCTTTGGCGCTCAGCTTTCTTCACAGTCCAACTCTCACATCCATACATGACCACTGGAAAAATCACAGCCTTGACTAGACGGACCTTTGTTGGCAAAGTAATGTCTCTGCTTTTTAATACGCTATCTAGGTTAGTCATAACTTTCCTTCCAGGAAGTAAGCATCTTTTAATTTCATGACTGCAGTCATCATCTGCAGTAATTTTGGAGCCCCCAAAAATAAAGTCTGACACTATTTCCACTGTTTCCCCATCTATTTCCCGTGAAGTGACTTCTATTTGACAAGAGTGACACAAATGTAACCTAAATAAGCTTGAGCAAAACACAAAAAGTGGGAGGGAAGGAAGAAAGGAAAAAAAGGAAGAAAAGAAAAATGGTTTCCTCATTAAATTGAGAAATCTAGAGATAATGCCTTTTCCTGCTGCATTGGCTCCATTTTCGGGCAGATTTTTATCCATGACAGAAGGGCTGCCAATGGTTCCAGAAAGTCTAGTTGAAGGTATGACTCGTTTCTCAAGAGCTCTTAATGAAAGTTCCAAAGTTGAGTCTCACTGGCTTCACTGAACCTCTTTGCCAACTCTGAATTGTTGTGGCTGGAGGAATGGAGTATTCTGATTATCCAGGCCAGGAACTGTTCATCCATCCGCAAACAAAGGAGGAGGGCTAACATAAAATTAGAAAGAGTATGGAAAAGTAGGGAGCTAGAACCAGTAATGGGAAGAATGGATATCATGCAGGCACAAAAGAGTTTTTCTGCTGAAGTGTGCCTAGCATTTATATCTCAACATGTTGCTTATATGTCAGTCGTGTCCAACTCTTTGCGACCCCAGCTTGCCAGGCACCTCTGTCCATGGAATTTTCTAGCAAGAATATTGGTATGGGTTGCCATCTCCTCCTCTGGTGGATCTTTCCCACCCAGGGATTGAACCCATGTCTCCTGTGTCTCCCGCATTGCAGGTGGATTCTTTACCTGCTCCCACTGAGCCATCAGGGAACACGGGAATAGAAATATCATGAGCACAACATCTTAGCCCTGGCCTCTCATAGGAAGTTAACACTCCTGTCCTATTTCTTCCATATCCAACAACCAAACAGGATCAACTCCTGTGTCCTCCTCACTCATCCTTCTTCCATCGAGAACAGGTCATTGTTAAAGGCAGGAAATGTGATTTGGCCTCAGTCCTAATGGGTGGAGAGTTTTGGGCGTGGAGTTAAACCCCAAGTCAGTAAGGGCGAGATGTGCTCCCACGCATTTGGCAGGTGAGACCGGTCTGGGGCTGTTCCATTTGGTAACTGCCAGAGGAGGTGATATTACACTGGGATTCAGGGCAAAAGCCACATAATGACGAAGACTGTGCGTTAGCCTGGCAGTCCCCTCTGTGCCCACATCTCCAGGCACGTAGCAGGGGTGGGGGCAGTGTGGGCTGAAGAAACGATTCAAGTGCTTGAGACGCTGGGTCCTGGCCCAAAGAACGTCTCTGTTCACCCTTTAACATGATTTACATCTGGCTCCATTTCTGCAGCTCATAGATGTGCAGGGAACTTGAAATGAGGAGGAAAGCTCTCCAAAAGAAAGAGTGAGACTCAGGCGTTAGGAAAGGCCTCGGATGTTTATACAAAACTGCAAGTGCAGCTGCGCCCGCTGAGTAATATCCCATATGCAGCAGGCCGGGCCTGGTGTGAGTGGGGAGAGGGATTTATTTCTCCTTCCAGACAGGCTCTCTTGGGACCTCTAAATGGTAAAAGCAGTGAACTTGCATCTGGGCTGGGGAAGGCCATAAGCAGTCTCTGTGTATGCGAGTTCTTGGCCATGAGCCCCTTCACCTTACCGTGAACTCTGTATTTCCTTTCCTTTGCCAGCTGTAAGCCTACCTCCAGGATCAACGGTGGATTTGTGGTAGGACTGAACTGGGGGGGTTCTTGTAGCCTGCTTAAAAGATCTCTGAAACATCCATCCCGTCTCTGGTCAGTCCCCTCAATAAACCTTCATGTCTGAACTCTTACAAAGGGTGGTCAGAAAGAGATAAGAAAAGAAAACATCGTGTTTGTATGCATGACTTGATCATGGGATATCTAAAGCCAACCCTGCTTCACGCTTTTCTGTTAGGGATTCCATACAACGCATGCAGTAATCCCTCCGTGTATGTTTTCAGACACTTCTTTGGTGGATTCAGCCACACTGAGGAAAAATTGCATCCCTTGAAATATGCTTTTTCTTCTTCTTAGAATCAGGAAGAAGCATAGAAGCTGTTGAGGATGGGAAGGACAAATCAGTAATGATTAATCTAGACGTATATTAATATTTTTTCTATTTTTTATTTGGTACTCAACAAATAATGCTAAGGTAGTAAGAGCCACAACATTTTTACATACTGCCCATGTAACAGACTTCCATGTAACATTGTCCAGGGTAGGTCTGGTGGCTCCTCATGGATCAGGCGCCCAGCATTCTTCTCTCTTTGTGATCTGTGGGCGAACAATTTAACACCCAGATACTTGAGATTCACTTCAAGGTTAAAAAGGGCCACTGGAGCTCCAGGCATCAATTCAGCGTTTCAAATAATGAAAAGAGGAAAAGGGGAAGAATAAAAATGCCCAGTCTCCAGCTATCAGCTCCCTTTAAACAGTTTTTCTAATTTGACTAATGAGTAGTCACAAAGCCGCAACTTGCTTCTGGCCAGCTAAGAATGCGACTACAGGCAAAGTCAATCTGAACAAAATTGGGTTCAAACCAACAGTCTCTGTCACATGATGCAGTTCCACATTACTTCAAACCCTGGTTTTCTAGTCTTCTGATCATCTGCTCCCCCAAGAGCAATATCAGCATCCCTAGCTTACTAATGTTTTGCTTTTCAGCGCATTGGACTGAAAGAGAGAAATGAATGCTGTGGAAGATATTGGCCTCTAGAAGGAGTTTGACATTATTCTTTTCCCCCTTCTCATTCCACTTCCATTCTCCCCCAGGAATTTGTTCCAATCAAGGGAAGAGCTTATTGGGTCTCAGCACTGGCCCTGGCTTTCTCATTTTGACAAAGAGGGGGATGGATTGTTCAGACTTGAGAGGCACACAGTCTTTGTTCTCTCTTCCATAGAGTCTACTAGCTAGAATAGTCTAGGCTATTGTGCCAGCTGATAGCCAATTTGCTTCAAGATTCATCCACCTCTCCCTCACTTTGTTCTGCAATGCAGAAACTACGTGAGCTACATTCCTTAGCTCCTTTCACCTCTGGGTTCTTGATAAAAGCACCACTAGGAAGGCCTGACATAAGATTAGGAAGAGAAGAAGGAAAGAATGGGTGGGTATCCTTTCGCCTTTGCTCTTTGTTGCATTTCTTTCTAGCATAACACCACTAGACAGCCCCTCCCTTTATTTTTCCCATTTCTGTCATGCAGTCCTCCCTGTGGCCCTAGCTCTCATCATATGGTCTTGACTTCTAGATGAATACCATCTTCTCCCATTGATCGTCTACCCTCTATTCCAAGGGTAGCAACTTCTTACTGCTAATCTTGAAGTTGCCTTACTGTCCCTGGGTTTTGTCTATTCTTACATCATCAATGCAATCAATTTCCTGCATTAAATGCACTCAGTTCAAACAATCTGAACTGCTTTCTAGCAAGTTCTTGACTGACAGAATTATGTTGCAATAATCAATAACTTCCCAAATCTCAGTAGTTTAATACATAAAATCTACTTTCTTACTCACACGGTGCTAATTCAGAGCTGTCACCTTCCAAATGGTGACTCAGTGGTCCAGCTGGCTTTTATTTTTAACTATGCCATCTGAAGCACTTGGCTTCTATATCACTGCAACAAGGCAAGATAATGAATAGAGAATTCAAATCTGCTCTTGTTTGCTTGATCCAGAAGTGATATATGTTAATTCCACCCCAACCCAGTGGTCAGGACTAGTCATCTGGCCCAACATGATTGTCAGAGATGCTTGGAAATGTACCCTTCTTATTTATTTATATATGTGTGTGTATGTATGTACCTATGTATGTGTGTCTAGAATAAAACCCCCATATATGAACAAGTTCATTCTGAGAGCACATTCCTAAGTCCAATTTGTTCGTTTAAGTGCAACAAAGTTAGCCTAGGTACCCAACTAACTTAATCGGCTATATAGTTCTGCCCTGTAAAGAGGTTTATCATACTTTTCACACAAAAAAATACGTAAAAAACAAAAAATAAATATTTTTAATCTTATAGTACAGTATCTTGTAAAGTACAGTACTAGAGTACAACAGTGGGCATACATTGAGTGGACGGGCAAGAAGAGTTACTGACTGGAGAAGGGAGAGGCGGTGGGAGATGGTAGAGCTAAAGGATGGTCACCATTCGGAGATGGAGGACAAGCTGCAATTTCACTCATGGCTGGTGTTGATGGCAGGTTCTGGTTCCTTGCCAGACTCAATTCTATCTACCCCCTTGAAAAAATGTTCCAATAATGTTAGGGCTGTAACACGTTCACATCTTTGAAAGTTTGCAACTTGAAGGTTCACGTGTAGGGGTGCGTACATGCATACCCAGTTGCTTAAGCTGTGTCTGACTCTTTGTAACCCTGTGAACCATAGCCCACCAGGCTCCTCTGTCTGAAGGTTTCTCCAGCAAGAACACTGGAGAAGGTCGCCAAGCCCTCCTCCAGGGGATCTCCCCTGACCCAGGGATCAAACCCATGTCTCTTATGTCTCCTGCACTGGCAGGTGGGTTCTTTACCACTAGAGACACGTCAGAAGCCCTTGAATGTCAGGGAATTTATGTATATGCATACACACAGATAAAGAGATAATTTTGGTATTCTCCTAGAGCATAAAGGAAAAAAAAAAGTACAAGATTTGGTTAACTTAGATTGTTAATCCAAGACAAGTATGATAACCTGATCTGTATCTTAAGAACACACCTTTCCTCTTGGCAATGGTTAATCACATCTACTGGTTTTTTTTGGGTGGGGGGGCGCGAGTGGCAATCTGTTACTTGACATGTAAATTCTTCCACTGTAGAACTGTTATAGAATTATTTCCCAGTGTATGGCAAAATGACACCCATTTTTTCATCACAGCTTCTCTCTTTCCCTCTCTCAGCTGTGCTCCAGCTTGTTGAAAAATGAATTTTAAATCCAAGTAACATTTACCCTGGACATATGTCATGATTTTTCTTAAGAGAAAGCAAATAGCCTTATCCAAGTTCATAATATAATGGTAACTCCAAGTTTTTAAGAAGTTTAAAACTGTGAAAACTTAGTAGAAAATAAATCTCAATACAAAATATTAATTCATAGAGTTACATAAACTTAAGACATACCCAAATAAAAAGTGTCCCAGAGTTCCACTCATTCTAACTTTATTGTCATCATCGTAAGTTGCAGAGCTTTCTTATGGAAGTCTTGACTCACTCTTTATATTTATGAGATAGATCTCTCTTATAACTTTTCTTCTATGTATTTTTTTATTGAGGGGTTGCCATTTATATATGAATAAGAGAGGCACACAAAATCAATATATTTTCAGATACAAATCAGTACAATAAAGACCATTAACCTCAGTACAATGCCAGAATTACAGGCATTAAATGTATTTGGGGCTTTTGAAACCATGATAAATTAACATATAGTACTTCTTTAAAAATACTTGGGCATTTTCTTTGTTTATTCTTCTTTTAATTTATTAGAGAATTTGATGTCTGTACAGAAAGTGAGTTCAGTTAATACTTCTTTATTTATATCTCCTATGTGCTAGACAGGCTTTCCACGTGGTACAGTAGTAAAGAATCCACCTGGCAATGCAGGAGATGCAAGAGATATGGGTACCATCCCTAGGTCAGGAAGATTCCTGGAGTAGGAAATGGCAACCTGCTCCAGTATTTTTGCTGGGAAAATTCAATAAACAGAGGAGCTTGGTGGGCTATGGTCTCTTGGGTCAGAAAGATCAGGCAGGACTGAGCAACCAAGCAAGCACATGCATATGATAGGCACTATCATAGGTACTTATGTTTCCTGCTCTCAGGAATCTTATATTTCAATGAAGAATATATTCAGTAAGTAACAATTCACATGAAAACAAAAGGAGAGCCAAGATCTTTTTGAGGGGTAAAAAGGCCAGTCTGTCTGGAGCATATGAACAAAACAATATGGTGAGTTTGGAAATATGGACACATATGGGATTATTTGTGGCCCTCATACTTCAGAAACTTTTTTGGACTTGGTTTGCAATGGAAAGGCATGGAGAAGTTTTAAATATGCCTCATATTTTAAAAAGCATCCTTGGTTGCTCTAGACAGAGTGGTTTTGAGAAAGAAAAAGTAGAGGCAGGATGACCAGTTAGGAAGCTACCAGCATTTGTCCATTGATCACTGAGGAAGGCTTTCTTACCTCTCCTTGCTATTCTTTGGAACTCTGCCTTCAAATGGGTATATCTTTCCTTTTCTCCTTTGCCTTTTGCATCTCTTCCTTTTACAGCTATTTGTAAGGCCTCCTCAGATAACAATTTTTCCTTTTTGCATTTCTTTTTCTTGGGGATGGGCTTGATCCCTGCCTCCTGTACAATGTCAGAAACCTCCGTCCATAGTTCATCAGGCACTCTGTCTATCAGATCTAATCCCTTGAATCTATTTCTCACTTCCACGGCATAATCGTAAGGGATTTGATTTAGGTCATGCCTGAATGGTCTAGTGGTTTTCCCTACTTTCTTCAGTTTAAGCCTGAATTTGACAATAAGGAGTTCATGATCCAAGCCACAGTCAGCTCCTGATCTTGTTTTTGCTGACTGTATAGAGCTTCTCCATCTTTGGCTGCAAAGCATATAATCAGTCTGATTTCAGTATTGACCATCTGGTGATGTCCATGTGTAGTCTTCTCTTGTGTTGTTGGAAAAGGGTGTTTGCTATGACCATTAGTCTTCTCTTGTGTTGTTGGAAGAGGGTGTTTGTTATGACCAGTGTGTTCCCTTGGCAAAACTCTATTAGCCTTTGCCCTGCTTCATTCTGTACTCCAAAGCCAAATTTGACTGTTACTCCAGGTATCTCTTGACTTCCTACTTTTGCATTCCAGTACCCTATAATGAAAAGGATATCTTTTGGGGGTGTTAGTTCTAGAAGGTCTTGTAGGTCTTCATAAGACCATTCGATAGCTTCTTCAGCATTACTCGTTGGGGCATAGACTTGGATTACTGTGATACTGAATGGTTTGCCTTGGAAATAAACAGAGATCATTCTGTCATTTTTGAGATTGCATCCATGTACTGCATTTCTGACTTTTTTGTTGACTATGATGACTATGGTTGTTACTGTGCTTATGTGACTTATATGCAGAGTACATCATGAGAAATGTTGGGCTGGATAAAGCACAAATTGGAATCAAGATTGCTGGGAGAAATATCAATAACCTCAGATATGCAGATGACACCACCCTTATGGCAGAAAGTGAAGAAGAACTAAAGAGCCTCTTGAAGAAAGTGAAAGAGGAGAGTCAAAAAGTTGGCTTAAAGCTCAACATTCAGAAAACAAAGATCATGGCATCTGGTCCCATCACTTCATGGCAAATGGATGGAGAAACATTGGAAACAGTGACAGTTTATTTTGGGAGCTCCAAAATCACTGCAGATCATGACTGCAGTCATGAAATAAAAAGACACTTATTCCTTGGAAAAAGAGTTATGACCAACCTAGACAACTTATTAAAAAGCAGAGACATTACTTGAACAATAAAGGTCCTTCTAGTCAAGGCTATGGTTTTTCCAGTAATCATGTATGGATGTGAGAGTTGGACTATAAAGAAAGCTGAGCACTGAAAAATTGATGCTTTTGAACTGTGGTGTCAGAGAAGACTCTTGAGAGTCCCTTGGACAGCAAGGAGATCCAACCAGTCCATCCTAAAGGAAATCAGTCCTGAATATTCATTGGAAAGACTAATGTTGAAGCTGAAACTCCAATACTTTGGCCACCTGATGCCAAGAGCTGACTCATTTGAAAAGACCCTGATGCTGGGCAAGATTGAAGGCAGCAGGAGAAGGGGACGACAGAGGATGAGATGGCTGGATGGCATCACCGACTCAATGGACATGAGTTTGAGTAAATTCCAGGTGTTGGTGATGGACAGGGAGGCCTGGTGTGCTGCAGTCCATGGAGGTTGCAAAGAGTCAGACATGACTGAGCGACTGAACTGATGAAGGCTACTCCATTTCTTCTAAGAGAGGATTCTTGCCCACAGTAGTAGATATAATGGCCATCTAAGTTAAATTCACCCATTCCAGTCCATTTTAGTTCACTGATTCCTAAAATGTGGATATTCTCTCTTGCCATCTCCTGTTTGACCACTTCCAATTTGCCTTGATTCATGGAGTGAACATTCTAGGTTCCTACACAATACTGTTCTTTACAGCATCAGACTTTACTTCCATCACCAGTCACATCCACAACTGGGTGGTGTTGCTGCTTTGGTTCTGTCTCTTCATTCTTTCTGGAGTTATTTCTCCACTGATCTCCAGTAGCATATTGGGCACCTACTGACCTGGGGAGTTCATCTTTCAGTGTTCTATCTTTTTGCCTTTTCATACTGTTCATGGAACTGCCATTCCCTTCTCCAGTGGACCATGTTTTGTCAGAACTCTCCACCATGACCCCTCTGTCTCGGGTGGCCTTACACGGCATGGCTCATAGTTTCATTGAGTTAGACAAGGCTGTGGTCTATGTGATCAGATTGGTTAGTTTTCTGTGATTGGGGTTCTCTGTCTGTCTGCCCTCTGATAGAGATGGATAAGAGGCTTATGGAAGCTTCCTTATGGGAAAGACTGACTGAGGGGGAAACCAGGTCTTGTTCTGATGGGCAGGGCCATGCTCACTAAGTCTTTAATCTATCTGATTTTCTATTGATGGATGTGGCTGTGTTCCATCCCAGTTATCTACCTGGGGCCAAACTATGGTGGGGCTAATGAAGATAATGGCAACCTCCTTCAAAAGGTCCCAGGCAGACACTGCTACACTCAGTGGCCTAAACCCTGCAGCAGGCCACGGTCGACCCATGCCTCCACCAGAGATTCCTGGACACTTACGGGCAAGTCTGGGTCAGTCTCTTGGGGGGTCACTATCCCCATTTGAATGCAGAGTTCCAAAGAATAGCAAGGAGAGATAAAAAAAAAAAAAAAGCCTTCCTCTGTGATCAGTGCAAAGAAATAGAGGAAAACAATACAATAAGAAAGACTAGATAGAGATCTCTTCAAGAAAATTAGAGATACCAAGGGAACTTTTCATGCAAAGATAGGTACAATAAACGACAGAAATGGTATGGACCTAACAAAAGCAGAAGACTCTAAGCGGTGGCAAGAATACACAGAAAACTATACAAAAAAGATCTTCATGACTCAGATAATCACAATGGTGTGATCACTCACCAAGGGCCAGACATCCTGAAGTGTGAAGTCAAGTGGACCTTAGGAAGCACCACTATGAACAAAGCTAGTGGAGGTGATGGAATTCCAGTTGAGCTATTTCAAATCTTAAAAGATGATGCTGCGAAAGGGCTGCACTCAATATGCCAGCAAATTTGGAAAACTCAGCAGTGGCCACAGGACTGAAAAAGGTCAGTTTTCATTCCAATCCCAAAGAAAGGCAATGCCAAAGAATGCTTAATCTATCCCATGATTGCACTCATCTCACAAGCCAGCAAAGTAAAGTCAAAATTCTCCAAGCCAGGCTTCAATAGTATGTGAACACTGAACTTCCAGATATTTAAGCTGGATTTAGAAAAGGCAGAGGAACCAGAGATCAAATTGCCAACATCCATTGGGTCATCAAAAAGCAAGAGAGTTCCAGAGAAATATCTACTTCTGCTGTATTAACTATGCCAAAGACTTTGTGTGGATCACCACAAACTGGAAAATTCTGAAAGAAATGGGAATACTAGACCACCCAACCTTCCTCCTGAGAAATCTGTATGCAGGTAGCATATTGAGCACCTACTGACCTGGGGAGTTAGTTAGAACTGAACAGCAACAGTTAGAACTGAACATGGAATAAGAGACTGGCTCCAAATTGGGAAAGAGTACATCAAGGCTGCATATTGTCTCCCTGCTTATTTAACATATACAGAGTACATCATGTGAAATGCCAGGCTGTATGAAGCACAAGCTAGAATCAAGATTTCTGGGAGAAATATCAATAACCTCAGATATGCAGATGATATCACCCTTATGGCAGAAAGTAAAGAACTAAAGAGCCTCTTGATGAAAGTGAAAGAGGAGAGTCAAAAAGTTGGCTTAAAACTGAACATTCAGAAAATGAAGATCACAGCATCTGGTCCCATCACTTCATGGCAAAAATATGGGGAAGCAATGGATACAGTGACAGACTTTATTTTCTTGGACTCCAAAGTCACTGCAGATGATGATTGCAGCCATGAAATTAAAAGATGCTTATTCCTTGGGAAAAAAGTTATGACCAACCTAGACAGCATATTAAAAAGCAGAGACATTTCTTTGCCAACAAAGGTCCGTCTAGTCAAGGCTATGGTTTTTCCAGTAGTCATGTATGGATGTCAGAGTTGGACTATAAAGAAAGCTGAGCACTGAAGAATTGATGCTTTTGAACTGTGGTGTCAGAGAAGACTCTTGAGAGTCCCTTGGACTGCAAGGAGATCCAACCAGTCCATCCTAAAGGAAATCAGTCCTGAATGTTCATTGGAAGGACTGATGTTGAAGCTGAAACTCCAATACTTTGGCCACCTGATGCCAAGAGCTGACTCATTTGAAAAGTCCCTGATGCTGGGAAAGACTGAGGGTGGAAGGAGAAGGGGAGGACAGAGGATGATATGGTTGGATGGCATCACTGACTTAATGGACACGAATTTGAGTAAACTCTGGGAGTTGGTGATGGACAGGGAGGCATGGTGTACTGTAGTCCATGGGTTCGCAAAGAGTGGAACTTGACTGAGTGACTGAACTGAACTGAGCTCTTGTCCAAGTGAGAGATGATTAGAAAGGTTCTAGACTGCAAAGTCTTTTCACATTTGAATATAGAAAGAAGGAAAGAGAGGAAGAAAGAAAGCCAAAGAAAAAGAAGAAGAAAACAGATAAGGACAATCTCATCAACTTCTTTGATAGATGGAAAAACAACACTATTGAAAGATAAACATTAAGTCTGGATTCAAGTTTTCAGCTTCCAAATTTGGAAGCCTTCCCCATTTATCTCCAAGAAAATTTCAGCAAAGAATTGGTATAGTTACAAATAAGTAGAATCAAAGCATATTACATAGGTTGAATGGTATTTTATAGACATAATCAATTTTAAAATATTTTACAAATCCTATTGATAAGATGTTATATATAAAGAACTGAGACAAGGGGTGAGGCTTCTACAATCACTGGGGCATGAACTTCCACTGAGATTCTGGATGTATGCTACCCTGAGAGGATACAGGTCTCTGCTGAGTTCTAATTGAATGGTGCCATCTCAACCTCACCTGCCCACAGCACTCTCCCATTTTCCTCTGCCTTCTGATGTATCTAACTCTGCTCTCACTCCAATGCACTTTTTGCTGTAAGAGATAGCCTTTCTTTCTAATGCTGCTCCTTGTTCAGAGTAGCCTTCAAATGGGGAAAAAATTTTAGTATAATTGCTCATGGTCCCTGGTAGCTCAGATGGTAAAACATCCAACTGCCATTCAGAAGAGCCTGCTTCAGTCCCTGGGTTGGGAAGATCCCCTGGAGAGGGAATGGCAACCCACTGCAGAATTCTTGCCTGGAGAATTCCAAGAGCAGTGGAGCCTGGTGGGCTACAGTCCATGGGGTCACAAAGATTTGGACATACTGAGTGACTAACACTACACTATTACACTATAATTGCTCATATAAAAACTAACATTTTTGCCTCTAGTTGGGGTGGGAAAATCAGTCCTGAATATTCATTGGAAGGACTGATGCTGAAGCTGAAACTCCAATACTTTGACCACCCGATGCAAAGAACTGACTCATTGGAAAAGACCCTGATGCTGGGAAAGATTGAAGGTGGGAGAAGGGGACGACAGAGGATGAGATGGGTGGATGGCATCACCAATGTGATGGACATGAGTTTGAGTAAACTCTGGGAATTGGTGATGGACAGGGAAGCCTGCCATGCTGCAGTCCACAGGATCACAAAGAGTTGGACATGACTGAGCGACTGAACTGAACTGGGGTGGGAAAGGGGATTGAGAGAAAAACAATATGAAGGATCCTGTTCAGGGTGATGGAAGTCTTCTAAAATCAGATATAGTGATGACCGTACAACTTGGTAAATTTACTCAAAATCATGAAATTGTATACCTAAAGTGGGTAAATTTATGGTATGTAAATCATTTCTCAATAAAAGTGTTTCCTAATAAAGAGAAACCTAACAGAAATAAAGGACCTCAATTTATCTGAAAAAGAAATGAGAACGCAATGAGAGGCAGAGATTTACAAACTGAGGGCTTTTTTAATTCAGAAAATATTTTTCGAGTAGATAGCTTTCAAAAGGAAAAAAAAAAAAAGCTTTGAAACAATACCAGACTATGTGAGGAAAGTTAAGTATTTTTGTGTGAACACAAGGAAAATGATTATTTCTGTTTCTGAAATATTCAAATATATCCATTTCCATTATTTCTTTTAATGATAGGGCTTATTTTTTCACATTAACAATTATTTTTATAATTTAAAAAATAGTGAATAAGAACACTGCATTCATTTATATCCAGAAATTCATTTTCTGCTTGAGCCAAATGTAACTCACTTAATACCTGATTGCTATTAAAGGTCATTTCTTTCTTTTTGCCCTCAGCAGTGAGAGCACAGAGTCCTAACCACTGGACTACCAGGGAGTTCCTGCAGGTCATTTTTTAAAAGAAGATAATAATGCCAGTAATAAAGTGACCATTTATGAGAGCCTATTTATTTCCACTTTCTGTCATGCATAATGCTAATTATTTTATAGTGCCAAATTTAATCTTTGCAACATGATTAAGTTGATTTATTAGAGCATTCCCATTTTAGGGATTAAGAAATAGTCAAAGAATAGTAGTTTAAAAATAAGTTCTGAAATTCATGGTTAATTATTACCAAAGCTGAGAGTTGAACCCAGGCATCATTGAACCCAACACTTTATCTGTTAATCTATGCTTTCCTTAGAAGCTAAGTATGGGGGATGTATTCTCTCACATCTACCTTAAGTCAAGGACAGATACATGACAGTCATATTTCTGAGAAACTGCATTACAAGTAATGAGTTCATATTTTTTGTCTTGTTGGATTGCATCATTGTGAACTTTGAAAACTTGAAGGTGAACCTAATAAATTGTTGTTAGGAATGCATCAGAGAGAATAAAAAATAGGTATGGTGCTAAAAGATAGGGTGATTGTGTGATTTATTGTATAGACTAGGACTCTATTAATAATTTTTCTAAGACAAAAGACATAAAACAAGACTACATGGAGCAAACTGGGACATGTGTTCACCTTTCTTAAAACTAGAGATAAATAATATGCCACACATAAGAAAGAAGAATGGTACTGTGTCTCAAACTATAACTCAGGCTATTTTGATGTAAAATTGCCAGATAAAAGTAGAAAAGATTATTAGCTATATTATCATCATGCTTAATAATTATTACTTACTAATTACATTACATAATAATATGGTACTATTAATAAAGAGAAGCATAAACTCCTAAAGACCAAGTTGTGCAATTCCAGCTATAACTCAGATATCAGTTGAGGTCATGGTGGTGGGGTGGTTTAGTTGCTAATTAAACTGCCTCTTGAAACTCCACAGACTGCAGCCCATCAGACTCCTCCCTCTGTCCATAGGATTTCCCAGGCAAGAATCCTGGAGTGGGTAGCCATTTACTTCCTCCTTTAGGGGATCTTCCTGACCCAGGGATTGAACCCAAGAGTGATTCAGTTACAGATAGATAGATAGGTTCTTTTTCATTTTCATTTATCGCAGAATATTGAATATAGTTCCCTATGCTATACAATAGGAGCTTGTTGTTTATTCATTCTATATATAATAGTTTGCATCTGCTAATCCCAAACTCCCAATCCAACACCCCGCCACACCCACTCCTCTTTGGCAACCACAAATCTTTTTCTCTGTGGCTGTGAGTCTGTTTCTGTTTTGTAAATAAGTTCATTTGTGTCATATTTTAGATTTACTTCATTGAGTATGATAACCTCTAGGGCCATCCATGTTGCTGATGTAAATGGCACTATTTCATTCTTTTTTTTTTTTTTACCACTGAGTAACATTTTATTCTATTGTGTGAGTGTATACACACACACACACACACAACTCTTTATCCATTCACCTGTCAATGGACACGTGGGTTGTTTCTAAGTCTTGGCTACTGTAAATAGTGCTGCTATGAACATAGGAGTGTATGTGTCTTTTCAAATTACATTATCTCCAGATATATTCCCAGGAGTAGATAGCTGGGATCATATGGTAACTCTTTTTTTAGTTTTTTGAGGAACTTCCATATTGTTATTCATAGTGACTGCACCAATTTATAGTCCCACCTGCAATGTAGGAAGGTTCCCTTTTCTCCACACCCTCTCCAGCATTTTTATTTATAGATTTAAAAAAAAAAAATAATGGCCATTCTGAGCAGTGTGAAGTGATACCTCATCATAGTTTTGATTTGCATTTCTCTAAGAGTTGACTCATTGGAAAAGACCCTGATGCTGGGAGGGATTGGGGGCAGGAAGAAAAGGGGACGACAGAGGATGAGATGGCTGGATGGCATCACCGACTCGATGGGCATGAGTTTGGGTAAACTCTGGGAGCTGGTGATGCCAGGGAGGCCTGGAGTGCTGCGATTCATGGGGTCGCAAAGAGTCGGACGCGACTGAGCGACTGAGCTGAACTGAACTGAATAATTAGTGATATTGAGCATCTTTTCATGTACCTATTGGACATCTGTATGTCTTCCCTGGGGATATTTTTTGTTTCCGTAGTTTGTTGCTTTGTTATTGAGTGGTATGAGCTATTTATATAATTTGTAAATTAAACTCTTGTTGGTTGCATCATTAACAAATATTTTTCCCCAGTCTGTAGGTTGTCTTTTCATTTTGTTTACTGTTTCCTTTGTTGTACAAAAGCTTATAAATTTGACTAGGTTCCATTTGTTTATTTTTGCTTTTATTTCTACTGCCTTGGCAGACTGACTTAAGAATATATTGATAAAATTTATGTCAGAGAATGTTTTGCCTAAGCTCTCTTATAGGAGTTTTATGGTGTCATGTCTTACATTTAAGTCTTTAAGCTCATTTTGAATTTATTTTTGTGTATGGTGTGAGGATGTGTTCTAACTTCATTTATTTACAGGCAGCTGCCCAACTTTCCCAACACCACTTGCTGAGGAGGCTGTCTTTTCCCCATTGTGTATTTTTGCCTCCTCTGTCAAAGGTTAATTGACTGTATGTGTATAGGCTTACTTTTGGGCTCTTTCTTCTATCCCATTGATCCATATGTCTGTTTTTGTGCCGATACCAGACTATTTTTTTAATTGTACTCATGACTAACATTTAAGTCACCATGCTATTTTGATTATTATAGTTTTATAGTACTGTCTAAAGTCTGGAAGGGTTATGCCTCCTGCTTTGTTCTTTTTCCTTAAGATTGCTTTGGTAATTCTGGAACTTTTCAAAATAATTACTTATCTCTGCACTGAAATCCAAGCAAACGGAGAACTCATTTACATTAGCTTGAACCAAAGTAAGCTAACAAACGCAAATATCAAGCATGCAAACACACACACACACACTATTAATAACAGTTGTTTTTATGTCGAGCAGATATTGAAAACAGATGAGCTGGAAGGGATTTACAGGAGAAATAAGGTAAAATTAGATATAAATACAAATCTAGACTTAAGTTGTGCTGCTTACTCCTTGTATGATTTTGGTCACATATTTGTATTATAAAATGTTAGCTATAAGGAGTTAATGAGATGATGCATATTTCATTAGCACAACTCTGGACACAAAGTAAGAGCCCAATAAATACTACTTATCAATATTATTACATTATAGTTAAGAAAGCAAGCAGAGATTACAATCTAACCTCTATTCATAAGATCCTTTAGCCTACCTATGATGATACTGGACCATCTTTCCTTTTTTCACTATCTGCTCACCCTAATCTTCACTTTTCTTTTCCTTGTCTGCACTAAAGAGGAACAACAACAAATCCTCTATTGTCTTCAGCATCTACCCACAAACCAAATTATGAAATTTCTGTTGTTCATTCTAAAATTCAAGAGATTAAGATTCTGAGGCTAAGAAGGACATACATACGTGTGAGCCCCTGATTAAGTATGCAGACAGAACCATCCTGGTTTATTTGTAGAGAATTTAGAAAAGGGTTTCTTTCTTCCAGTTCTATAATCTCTCTTTCTTCAAAGAAAGATTCCCAGATTGACGTGAGCAAGATTTATGTTCACTTAAAGATTTCAAAGTCAACTGTTGTGATAACTCCTTCTATCATTGCACATTAAGAAGAAAAATGCAACTAAAGGATAATATATTTTAGTAAACTCATTCCCTGCTGACTCTACCTAAAGAGCACCATACCAGAATAGATTTATACCTAATGGTAGATTTGGGGAGATTGAGCCATTGACTCTAAGCCTATTTGGGAACTCAGACCTCTTTAAGATTTGAATGAGTATATCAACAAAAAGAACATACTAATATGAATACATGCTCATATAGATAAATGAATACATACATAGATCATCATATCTACTTAAACATTTGCACAGGCTACCCACACACACACACACACACACACACACACACACACACACACACACACATACACACAAATATTCTTTTTCAAGTGATTCAAAGAACACCTGGAACTCATGAGAGCTCATAAACATTAACCTAAAACCCCTGATCAAGAATAAATCCAGAAACGACCAATGATTAAGTTCTGGTTCTCTCAATATCACAGTATATACTATACAGAAAACAGCTTTAGGCCATTTTTTTACATGTCTGGATAACAATGTAGCCAGGTAGATATTTTAAGTTCAGAAGAGTGTGCACGTTCAGTTCAGTTCAGTTCAGTTCAGTTGCTCAGTCGTGTCCAACTCTTTGAGACCCCATGAATCGCAGCACGCCAGGCCTCCCTGTCCATCACCAACTCTCGGAGCTTACTCAAACTCATGTCCATCGAGTCGGTGATGCCAGCCAGCCATCTCATCCTCTGTTATCCCCTTCTCCTCCTGTCCTCAATCTTTCCCAGCATCAGGGTCTTCTCAAATGAGTTAGCTCTTTGCATGAGGTGGCCAAAGTATTGGAGCTTCAGCTTCAACATCAGTCCTTCTAATGAACACCCAGGACTGATCTCCTTTAGGATGGACTGGTTGGATCTCCTTGCAGTCCAAGGGACTCTCAAGAGTCTTCTTCAACACCACAGTTCAAAAGCATCAATTTTTCGGTGCTCAGCTTTCTTCACAGTTCAATTTTCACATCCATACCTGACCACTGGAAAAACCACAGCCTTGACTAGACAGATGTTGACTAGACGCATGTTCAGTCATTAATAAATATTTTCAACAGGATATTCTAATAGTCACTTAATGATTAGGCAAAATGATACAAAGATGTACTGTAGACACTTTTGTTCTTCACCAATAACAGGATATATTTGTTGTGAGGTTAGATCAAAACTTTTGTGGGCGGTGCTGCAATATTGTATAACAACACAATGTAACTTTTGAGCCCAGTGCACTTGCCTTCAAATTCTAGCTCTGCCACTTGATAATTATGAGGATTAAGGTCAACAATTTAACCCCACTCAGCTTCAGTGTCTTATTTGAAATATTGAGTACATGAGATCTATGCCATAATACTATGATAAAGAAATGACCTATGTAAAAAATTGATTGTCCTGTACCTGGCACATAGTGAAGTGCTCAATAAATAACCATTATTTTTAAATACAACCTGCTAAATACATAGGACATTGTAAATTATTACAATGTATATTATTGTGATTACAAAACATAAACATGCATATAAGTAATATGTATTATCGATTCCCTTCTCCAGGGATCTTCCTGACCCAGGGATAAAATCCAGGTCTCCTGCATTGCAGGCAGATTCTTTACTGTCTGAACCACCAGGAAAGACCCTTAAGTAATATATATTATTACAGTTATAAACTTAAAAAAATTTTTTTTTCTTCAACTCTCGAGGAAAAATACTCAGTCTTGTTCTGCTGAATGCAGCCAGTCGTGGAATTAAGGCAATGATTGGAGAAGCTTGGTCAAGAAGGCAGGCAAGAAGAGTGATTCAGAACAAATCGCTGAGTCAGAACTTCTTGTAGGTAAATACATAAACCCCGAGGGTCAGGGAAAACCAAGGGTCAGAGCTGAACAGACTCTGAAAAAATAGATGTATGAGGATACCAGAAGGCAGGACAAGAAGCTAGTTTCGATGTCAGCTGGGAAAGAACATTTTGAACAAGTTGGAAATGACAAGGCAAAGCCAACGGAAGAGTAGATTTGAAGTGGCAATAAACAAATTGTCTTGATTACTAAACAATCCTTTCTTTAGTCAGAGAGCTTCTCTATGCTCCCTGTAAGGGTGCATTCATCCCCATGTGTGGCCTGAAGTTGGAAGCCTGGAATCTACAGTGGCAGGACTGATGAGAAGGACAGAGAGAGGACAGGTGACAAGCCACAGCAGCAGGGGGATGGCGACTCGCGCTGTGAGGGCATCAAGCTCCTCTTGTAATCACTAGTTATGTATTGTATGGTTTCTCTCTTGCCTTCAAGTATTTCCTCAGGAACTCTTCACTCCTAACGGCATTTATTTCAGTTACCTTCTTGCTTTAGAGTCAACTCAGAATAAAGATGCTGAAATCATTCTATTTTTGCTTTAATCACCACTCAAAATGAATAGGACAGATCTTTTGAATTTTCAAGTTGTGGGTGAGAATACAAAGTAGGACATAAATCCTAAATGTGACGAAGTGTTATGTTTAATTTTACTAAAATATATCATACCTGTAATAGTATTTTGTAGGGACATTTGGATAATTTTAATATATTTTTAAAGTACAAAAGCATAAAAATGGATCAAATAAAAGCTAGTTAATCATAGAAATAGAATATTATTTTAGAGGAAGGCAAGTAATAATATAATTCAGTCTGATAATTTGTACTCATTTCCTTCACTAATTTTTTTTCTGACTACTATTCCACTAATTTTTCAGAGAACTCATTATTCCATGTGTGGTGTATTTTAATGCAGACTTCAGGTCTAGAAATGAAATGATGGAAAAAGAAATCACCTTGAAGTCAGAGGAACTGCTTTCTAGTTCTAGCTTTATCGCTTGTCAATACCTGATCACAGACATTTCACTTAGTCTCTTTGCTCTCGGGCAGTTGGTGATTGACAGGGAGACCTGGTGTCCTGCGGTTCATGGGGTCACAAAGAGTCAGACATGACTGAGCGACTGAACTGAACTTTGTTTTTCAATTTTCCACATATAAAATAAAGAAAAATCATTCAATTGATATTTTTAGATCCTTTCTAGCTTAAAGAAAGGAGGAGAAAAGTAAATAGTCAATATTTTCTAAATCATTTAATTGCCTATTTATTACCTAGTATTATATTTCTTTAACCATACTATCTTTCTCTCCTAAAAGGAATTTTTGTTTTCTGATATATGCAACTACCACTATTTCAAAGTTTTCTCATGTAAAAAAAAAATTATGGTGGAGTTAAACACTCTCATGGTATGGCTGATAAATCTGAGCCTGAAATACAAAATAATTCACCAAAGGTGACATGATTAAATCCCATCCATAATCATATGTATAACCAGGTTTTATTTGTATCTGTTATTACAAATATTCACCTCACCATATCTAATAAAAGATGTATAAAGTACGTATGTCATTCCACATATTTCAATGTAATTTCAAAAGTCTATTTATTATGTTAAAGAAAGTACTTTGCATTTGTTTTAGCAGGATTTTTCCTGTAAAGTCAGAAAATTGAATACAGGAAATAAATTATCAACCAGTTAGTGTGTATTTTTTTTTCAGTCTTACTCATAATTTCCCTAGCTGTCATCTCATATAACCATACTATACCTGTAAATTAAACTCTTCTTTTATCAAACTCAGCTGGGGGTTATTAAAGCAGCTTTAGTGCCTCCCTAAAAATGGGACTGAATGTGGATTTATATCACAAATGGAAAAATCTGAGAGTGAAGGACATTTTCCATGTGGCACTCTCATAAAACTATCACTTTTAACAAACAACTTGAATTCAGGAGGTATTTGCAAAAATCTTTTAAACACATTCATGGTCTTAGGAGGAAGTGCTAATATGGAGTCTGTCTGCTCCACTGCAGCTGCTTGATTTATGAAAGCATAAACAACCCTGACTCATTCTAGGGAAGTCATAATTACCATATGGAGTGTTAAATGTACAGACACTTCATAAGGACCAACGCAGTAGCTTAAATTATAGTCATTATGCTAACCCCACTCCCAAATCTTGCTTTAACGCCTGTTGGAAAAAAAAAAAAAGTCCCCTACTCAATACCTTTCACAGTCAACTCCATTGCATCTTGAAAATAAATGTACACGAAGACACTTTTATAAAAAGGCAAGCTGATTGGCAAAGTAAGATTTAACTGTCTATTTCCTCAAAGGTTTGATAACAGCATTCTTAGGAGACCTACTCTAGGCTGTGCATTATGCTACACGTTATGTCTGTTGGTGCAAATATTACATGGCCAGGCCATGTATATTAAAGGTTGCATAGTGTAGTGGGAGAGGCAAACAATGAAACATATGAAATAACTGTGTTGCAATCATTTGAAGTATGTTCTAGTGAAATTGTGGTAAGTGCTGTGTTCTTAATAAAATCAATAGTGAAAACACTATTATACATGTAATGGGGGAGGGGAAAGCTAGTAAGCAAGCTTTTTCTTACCTATAATCCAAAGAAGTGTTTGTTTGCCTTATTTTTTTTCCATCAGTTGTCCAACTGGCCACTTGGTATCTTAAAAGTCATTATTTCCTCTTATCCAGACTCAAATTGTTTACTGGAGTATACATCTGAAGAAATCGCAAAGAATATTTGCTATTCTATTAAAATGTCCTAGAACCAATGGGAAACCATCAATAGTTTTTAAACAATACCAAAAAAACACTAACCTACTGCTTAATGTGTGCTAAGAACCCTCTAAAAGCTCTAAATATACATTTATACAATATGGATTTCACCCTAACCAACTCTATGTGAGGCACTGTCATTATTCCTATTTTTGCAGTTGGGTAAACTGATCGTTCCCTGGGTCAGGAAGATCCCCAGGAGAAGGAAATGGCAACCCAGTCCAGTATTCTTGCCTGTGAAATCCCATGGACAAAGAAGCCTGGTGGGCTACAGTCCACGGGGTCGCAAAGAGTCGGACACGACTGAGCACCTTCAATTTCACTTTCAAACTGAAGCACAGAGAGCACTTAACTAATTTGCCTAAAATCACATGTAATAGAGTCAGAATTCTAGGATCTCCAATTTGCACTACTGTAATTCTCAAAAAACAAAATATTAGACGTAAACTTTAAGAAGATATTACAGCAACAACATGTAATATGTATTAAATGTGCACAAACCTGGACTGGAGGCTACTAACTACAGCCATACTCCACTAAAGCAATGCATATAAGAAAGGGCATAAAAGTGATTTTGAAGAATTCAGTGACTAATTGGATGAGAGGGGAAAGAACTGGAATATTGGCAAGGATTTCAGCTTTAGAAACCAGGAAGATGTCTCAAAAGCAGTAGAGGTGAATGTAAGAAAGGAGGAAAGACAAAAATCAAACTTCCGGTCCCCAGAGACAAGCAGTATAGTAAGCTCATGTTCTGTACTCAAGGAACAATTAGCCATGTCGTATAAATCAGTCATCATCATAGGTTCTCTTCCTTCAGTGGGTGGGCATTATTAGAAACAAGTCTCACAAAACATTTTCAGAAATATCCTATTCCTTGGGAACATTTTGAAATTGCATTCGTAAGTATATATTTAACCATCAGGAACTTTGCTGACATCGCGGTATTAATATTTAACATTCCTGAGGCTAAATGTTCAATGAGGAAGGGTCTACATGGCTAGTTGTGACATAAGCCATCATATCCCTGTCCAATGCCTCTACACGAAGTCATTTGGTTTTGGCTAGAAATAATCTGGCTAACCAAGAAGCAAGGCTGAGTGAATCACAAAGGTGGAAAAACCAGCCATAGGAGCACAAAACACCGACCAGGTAGCCAGGAGGTCTGCAAATGCCTGCTAGCACGTTTTCTTCCAGTTGGTATATAACATCTGTTTCCACGGTGAAAGGGTGTGAAGAAAATGACACAAGTGGTAAGCACTGACATATGCAGGGGAAAGGAAGTGATTTATTTTATATTAAGATTGTTACTGTTGCAAAAATAAAAAGCACACCCTGAATATGTCTCTGTATGACTTGTATAATATGTGTGTGTTTAAGGGAAAGATTGTATATTTTTATTAAATCATAACACAAAAATACAGGGCTCTGAAAATCTAATTAGCACAATGAATAAAAACAGGAGACCTATAAAAATTATTTTCTGAAATAAGGGTAGGATTCTAGCAAGAGTTTAGAAATATGAAGGAAGGGAGGTAACCCTAAAGAAGTGTAAATTGCATTACTCACTTGCATCGACTAGAAATGGTATATGTGAAAAAACGAATCAAGATTTACTAAGAAAAGTCAAATGAAAATATTAGAAAAGAAATATTGACTATATGTCATCAGTTATGTTGCTTTCTTAGTCGCTTAGTTGTGTCCAACTCTTTGTGACCCCATGGCCTATAGCTCACCAGGCTCCTCTGTCCATGGGATTCTCTAGGCAAGAATACTGGAGTGGGTTTCCATTTCCTTCTCCAGGGGATCCTCCCTACCCAGGGATTGAACCAGTGTCTCCTGCGTCTCCTATATCTCCTGCATTGCAGGAGGATTCTTTCCCACTGAGCCATTAGGGAGCCCATATATTATCAGTAAATTTAATAATAATTGATTAAGTTAGGCAATAAAATATTTAGCTATTGATATAACTGAAAATAAAAACATTTCTGGCTGAAGTCAGTATCAATTATATTGGCCTCATAGAATTAGTTTATGGAAAACAGGAAAAGTCAGGTAACCTAAAATAAAGACTGACCATTCACCTAGAATGGATGCTTAAGTGTCAGCCAGTTTAAATCCCATTTTTACAAATAGAAATAGCATATGCCATGGAGTTGAAGTGACTTTACTAAGATCATGTGGCTGGAACTATTAAGAAGGAAGGTTGGTCTGCAGAAATTTAACAACTGAAAATGTAGAACTTTCCTTGGAACTACAATAAGAAGTGAGAAGAGGGATGCAGTGTTGTCATGGTTCCAGAATGGAAGAGAATTGGGTGAAAAATTATTCATGGATTCAGGGCAAGGCAATAATTCATTTACAATAAAGGTGTGGAGAGTTCCTTGGGTCACAGAATTTAAGAAAGGACCAGAGAACAAAATGATAAGTCATCAAAAAGCAAATGTGATCATGTCAGTTACTAATTTATTAAACTTCCTCTAATAAATAACAAGCTATTCTGAAATCTGAGAAACCACTGACTCAACAGTACAACTTAACTGGGTAGATACAAAATGCTAGCCAAGTAGGTAACCACAGTTTTACTTTTCCTTCTGAATAAAAAAGACAACAATAAGAGATCAAGTTGCGTATTTGAAATAAAACATCAGTGATACATTATTTTTAAATATCTGGGAAAAATATTTATCCGGCAGAGGTAAGGGAGAGGCAAGGATAAAGCGGAAATTCTTCCTTTGAAGGGGTCACTTCAAAGTCAGAAAACATTGATGTGAAGAGACATAAGTGGTGTGTGCAAAAGAAAGTTATTTAAATCATTTCTTCTTTCATAATTTCTCAGTTATTTATACAGCAAAGCATGGAGGAAAAAATCCTACTGTTAAATTTGATAAGATGGAACATTTTGAATAGGATAGGCACTCCGACCTTCCCAGCCTTCATGCTGCACCGCACCATTTGGCCATCAACACTACAGCCCCCTGCATACATTTACCTTATCAGCTCTTCATGTCCTTGACCCACTGTTCCTAACAGGACCACATCTCAGTTATCATGATATATAGCTTACAGTCAGTATCTCACAAGGTTAAATTACTAAAAGTACTATTTTTTGTCATGGGAATAATACTATTCTATAACACAGATGCGATAATGATAAGTTGTCACACATTTGTGCCAAATGAGAAAAGATGGTATTGTCACACAAGAAGATGCAAAAGAGAAAAGTTACTCAAGTGCTGTCTTCAGATTATCATTGCCAAACCTCAAGCAAGTGCTTTCAAGGTAGGGAAAATAAATGAAAAGCAGATTTTTTTTCTTCCTAACAAAATTGCCAGTGGGTAAGGCAAAGGTTCAGGAAAACAGGAGGTTTCTAATATATTAACCACTCCTTCAATGTCTGGCAGCAATTAAGAAAATAAACAGGATCTAGAGTCGAATTAGCAGCAATTAAACTTTCCTGCAAATGCATTTATACCAATAACTAGTGGAGTAACATCTGGAAAATTATTCACAAAAATGATGCCTGGTATTTCTGATATTTCTCAAAGAAAACAAACAAAAAATTAAAAATAAAAATGGGTAGGAGGTATGAGCTTTGTACCAAAAGAGAACTAATATTGACTTCTGCTATAATTTTTAAACAAAAGCCAGATCAAGCTTGTTTAAATGTTTAAAAGGTACAATTACCTTTTTAGTCTATTTTTGCAGGCAAAGAGCTATTTCTAAATATGGACTAAGACATAGAAATTCAAAAGAAATCATGTTTAAGACACATACAAGACTCTTACAAAACTAAAAGTGAAGTGAGGATATTGCACCTAATATTACACATATTAGGAAAACTTGACAGAGACAGTATTTTTGAAATTATATAAAATCCTTAATATTTCAACAATTTAACAAATATACAGATGCCATTTTTCTAAAATAAAGAATCCACTGTAATAAAATACTTTTCCTTTGTTTTACCTCAGCTGCATGTTAGGAATCCAAGTTATGCATTTTGTTGTATTAACAAACTTATTGTAAATCACTTTTTTTTTTTTTTTTTTTGAAGTTCAGAAAGCATTTCTTTATAGAAATCACAGTAACAGTAGTTTGGATTCCAGAGTCCTTGATGATTTCTTTAAGAAAATATATAGTATAAGTATCAGCCCAGAAAATATAGTATCAGTTGCATTATTTCAACTATATCTAACCAATATATACATTTTTTTTTTACCTGAAAAATGCATTCCAAAGTCTAATTTAGGAGTGTGCGTGTGTCCACAACAAAGGCATCTGTAGGAAAACCTTTTCTTTTCACAAAACACTGTCACTAAGGCTTCCCTGACACCCAATGGTTAAGACTCCATGCTTCAGCTGCAGGGGGTGTGGGTTCAATCCTTGGTTGGGAAACCAAGATCCAGCATGCCTCATGGCCAAATAAAAAAGTAATAAAAAAGATTCAAGATTAAAAAACACTCCCCCTTACCTCCCCTCAGAAAAAATACCTTTAAGTAAGGACTTTATCAGTAAATTTATCCTCAAAGAAACAAGACAGTTACTCTTCTAGTGAAGTGAAAATTGGAAGGAGATAAGAGAAAATGAGAGAATCCTTTTGGCTCAGACAATTGTCTGTTCAACAAGCATATTTAGCTCCCAGTAGGTAAACACCCCAGGGCAGGCATTATGTTACTCAGGGAAAACAATGATAACTTAACTAGGGAACATGACTTCCAGGAGTTTATTCTAGTCCAGCAATAGGAAGGGCATGTGCCTAAATTCTATGGTATAATGTCATGCCATATAGTTTGGCTGGATAGTGAAGCACCTTAGATACTGTGCCAAAGAAACTGAAGTTTACTCTCTGGATATCTGGAGCCATCAAAAGTCTAATGTGTGTTTGTTTGGTGGGCAGTGAAGTGACATGAGGTAGTCTTCAAGAAAAGTACTTGAAAAACCCAAACACAATGAATTGCAAAGGTTGAGGGTGATCACTGAGAAAAAAATGATGTTAGGCAACCAATTCCAAAATGTTGAAACCGTATACATCAAAAAAGACTGAACAGCATTAGATTTTGGACTTGAGAAAAAATGTTTAAAATACTTGACTGGGCAAAGATTGAACTAATTGATGGTGGAGAGCCAAAAAGAGCAATAAGTTAAATAAGCTCTCAGGTTGAGCACAGATACATAGGAAAATGGAGGTATAACAAGTTGATTTGGCTGGGAAAATGAGGTATTTAACTATGTATGTATTTAACTTGCGATGCTAGCAAAATAGTAAAATAGTGTTGATGATAATTAAGGGAGTTTTAGTTAAATCTTTGGGCTTCCCAGGTGGTTCAGTGGTAAAGAATCTGCCTGCCAATGCAGGAGATGTGGGTTCAGTCCCTGGGTCAGAGGAAATGGCAACCCACTCCAATACTCTGGCCTGGAGAATCCCATGGACAGAGGAGCCTGGTGGTCTACAGTATAAAGGACTGCAAAGAGTCAGACACCACTGAGCCGCTAAGCTCACAGGGATATGCAGGTATGTTTGGGAGTAAGGATGAAAGGGATTTGGGGAATATTGAGAAAGTAGCATAAGGAGTCTGTTTAAACAGTCTAGACTTTATACAGATATAATATTTATTATTTATAACAGTGAAGATTGAGAAATGAGAGTTAGGTGGATAAAGTAAGGTGGAGCTTTGGAAAGAAATGTCACAAGTTTGCTCAACCTTAAATTTCATTAGATTCCTTTGCACTTCTTTAAATCTTTCACTGTTAGGTATGTTCACCTTTTCTGTATTTCACAAATTTTTCTGAGGTCAGGAATTCCATTTCATCAATGTATCAGTTTAAAAAGTCAATAGTTCCCTTATATATTATTGTGTTTTTTAAATATAACTTGGAACTTTAAAAGCCTTTAGCTAATGAAAAGTCACATACAGTAATTTTGAAATTCTACCAAAAAAAATCTATGCCAATATATGCAAAATATTCCTACAGGTTACCAAAGCCACATTTAATAAAAATGTAAATCCAGTAAAACTTTCTAATAATTCTCCTTAATTAAAATTGTACCCATGTATACTGAATTATAAGGAAATATCCCCTTATTTCTTCTTACCAGCACCTACATGGCATGGCTCTCTCCTCACCTCTGCCCCACTGTTACCTTATTAATAAGTTATTTGTGTTTCTGACAAGGTAAATTAAAGCCAAGTTTTCATGTTATTCTGCCCTCCTTCTCACCCTTAACCTGAACTTGGCATTATGACAGTTGAGAAAGAGCAGATGACGTCAGCTCTTCTTTGAGCTTTTGAGTCCCTTCCTTTCAATTTCCTCTAGTGTTTCACCCATCTTTGGTTACTTTCTTTGGCTCTTGATGGAAGGTAACTGACATGATAGAATGAATGAATTATATAAGAGGTTTAACTTGAATCATTAAAACCCATGCTTGCACTTCTTAAAGTGAATTTCAGAGCAACATGGGGACTTCGAGTGTTCAGCACTAGAGATTTTGATGTGAGGACCAAAAACATCACATATTTGGAATCTTCACAGTACCTTTTGTCTGTGTGTCTTTTATTTTTTTTATTGTTATTTTTTATTACTTTTTTAATCCATTCACATTTTTATTGGACTATGATAGCTTTACAATGTTGTGTTAATTTCAGCTGCTGTTGTTGTTTTTCAGTCACTAAGTCATATCCAACCAACTCTTTGTGATCCCATGGACTGCAGCATGCCAGGTTTCCCTGTCCTTCACCATCTCCCAGAGCTTGCTCAAACTCATATCCATTGAGTCAGTGATGCCATACAACTATCTCATCCTCTATTGTCCGCTTCTCTTCCTGCCTTCAATCTTTCCCAGCATCAGAGTCTTTTCCGGTGAGTCAGTTCTTCACATCAGGTGGCCACAGTATTAAAATTTCAGCTTCAGCATCAGTCTTTCCAATGAGTATTCAGGGTTCATATCCTTTAGGATTGACTAGTTTGATCTCCTTGCTGTCCAAGGGACTCTCAAGAGTCATCTCCACCATCAGAGTTCAGAAGCATCAATTCTTTGGTGGTCAGCCTTCTTTACGGTCCAACTCTCACATCTGTACATGACTACTGGAAAAACCATAGGTTTGACTAGACAGACCTTTGTCAGCAAAGTTTCAGCTTGTAGAACAACATGAATCAACCATCTGTATATATATATCCCCTCCCTCTTCAGCCTGTCTTTTCTTTGAGTTAATCTCCTTTTCATCTGCCTATGTGGAAAATCCCCTAGGACATATATTTGAAGTGGAAATTTGTTCTCTCTAATCTTCAGGGTGATCTGTATTTCCCAAAACTGTTGCCCAAGCCCTCTGTTATCAACATGGATCAATTACTTCCCCCTGAAATCTTCCATTTCCTCAAATTTGATTATTTTATGTCCTAAGTAACTGCTGTAACTTTAATGGCACATGTTCTTCTGTGCAAGCCATATTCTTGTATCAGAAAACTTGACTACTCTTACTTGGAGATTCTCCTAACCTCTATAAATGGATAGTATTTGTAAACTTTAAGATGATGTTTACATTAATCCTGATTCTCCTTCACTTAAAGGAAAAAGACATCTGGCCATTAACCTTTATTGTTGTCTTTTTTCCCTACATGGATTGTCACATGATTGCAATATCAAATCCTGTGGATAAAGATGATTCTGTGCCTCACTGAGTTTTTCTTTTTTTCCACATCTCAAAATATCAGCAATAGTGAGAATCCTATTGGAAAAAATGGTGCCAATAATTTGCTCAACACAGGATTGACCAAAACCTTCAGTTTGTAAAAAATGTAATACCAGTGAAGTACAATAAAGTAATGCACCATAAAGTGAAGTGTGCCTATATTTTTTCTGCTCTGTCATAAAAGAGATACAGTAGCCATTTTTTAATCATCTTGAGCCCATCTTTTAGCCCATGTCTAAAAGAAATCTCCATGTATTTAGACAAAGAATACCTCCCATGACTGAGGTCTAAAATACTGGATACTTTTGTAAGCTCCTACTCAGTTAAAGCGTGGATGCATGAAATGAGTAGTCAAACAGATGTTCTTAGTACAGACTTCAACACTGAAACAAGGAAAACAAGGGGCTGATGAACTCCCCCTGGTGAAATAGTGGTGGCAGACATGTCCAGAGTCCTGACATAACTGTCACATGGCTCTGGAAGCAATGTCCAAAGTCCCTCCAATGACAATGGATTCATAGAGAAAGCTGTGGGACTTTTGTCCACTTGTGGTGAGAATGGCGTCGTCACAGGGCCCATTTGGAGATGCATTTTTGTGTGGAAAAATGGATCCAGACCAACAGGAAAGCTGAGAGATGGTCCAAGAATGAGCAAGTCACATAAGTCATGCAACTTTTTACCTCAGTCCAGATGCAGTGCTTTTTCTTTGCCAAGAAGGTTCCCAGACATCTTTAGTCTTAGACTCTTCCACAAGCTGTAGAGCTGACTGGAGTGTGGTATGAACCGCCATTGACTCCATCAAGCCTTGCTATATGGGCTTGGTGGCAAAGAGTAAAGTTGGTTTGTCATGTTCTTATTTCAGTTTTCAAGCTTATTTTCTTTTTCAATACATGTTAGAGACTAGTAAAAAAAATTATAATAAATCTAGAACTAAAAGTAGCAAAAATAAAAATTAATTGATTAACAGCTGACTTTACACACACAATGAATCTGAGTAGACCAGAGAATACCAAACTACTTCACGCAGTTCCCTAGTTTATAGTCTGATCACTGAGATTAAACAATTCAAATGATTGATTATTTTATGTGCCATTTACAGAACTATCTCAAATAAATGACTGCTGTTGATCCCAAACAGATTGCCAAATATTTCTCCAGCAAGGACAAGTTTATGTGGGGATCAGTAGAGAACAGCAATCCAGGGTCTGCCATCACAGCAAGCTATGTACAAGTCCCCCACACAGCAAGGGAAGGAGAACCTTCATAGAGGGGGAAAAGGAGGTTGAGAGAGCTACAGTAAACAAGAACTTTTTACAGTAAACAAGGCTGAGTCCTTGTTTCCATTGGCTGAGTCCTTGCCAGGAAAGAAGAGGAGTCTTACTTCTTCCGGGTGGGCTCTGCTGTTGGTGGCAGGGTAAGAGACTTGCTCTCCTGATCTCCCAACTCTATTTAATTGAGGTTTCTGGTTTATTAATGTTTTACACTGCCATGAATGTAACTTATTTAACAGAGAAGTTTGAAAGACATAGCCATTAAATCAAGTTTCCTTTTTGTTGTGTTTTTTTACTTCGCACTTCTGTATACAGGATTCCCTGATGGCTCAGTTGGTAAAGAATCTGCCTGCAATGCAGGAGACCCCAGTTCAATCTACCCACTCCAGTAGTCTTGGGCTTCCCTTGTGTCTCAGCTGGTAAAGAATCCACCTGCAATGAGGGAGACCTGGGTTCGATCCCTGGGTTGGGAAGGTCCCCTGGAGAAGGGAAGGGCTACCCATTCCAGTATTCTGGCCTGGAGAACTCCATGGACTGTATAGTCCATGGGGTCACAAAGAGTTGAACACAACTGAGTGACTTTCACTTCACTTTCACTAGTATATGCAGTTGCCATGTTCACGGAAGGTGTTCATGCACCGTCTAGTGAGAATTAAGACCATTCTCTATGATAATTTTTGCAGCTTCACCATCTCTAATCACTGACTCTGATTTATCTGTGCTTTCTGAAAAAGTAATATTATGTGATATTGGATTTATAACTTTAAAAAAATGTATATTTGGTCTCCATCCCCTTTCTGTCACAAAGCTCCTAAATCCCTTGGAATTTCCAAAGCGATGAGAGCCACAAAAGTGTATTTTGTTAAGTTACTAAGGTGACTTTTGTACCACACCTAAGAATGGAGACTGGTTGCTAGGAGAGTTAAGTTAACTACATGATTAGAAGGTTAGAGCTTTCATTCTCACCCCTCTTTCCTCCCAGAGATTGAGTTAAATCTCTAAGAACAATGCTTTATCAATTAGACCTATAGTGAAGCTTTAAGAAAACCCCAAAAGGTTGCATTAGCTTCCAGGTTGGTGAACACTTTGGAGGTGCCAGAAGAGCATCATCCTTAGAGAGGCTTTGGAAGTTCTGCACTCTTTCTGCATGTTTTGCCCTATGCATCTTTTCCACCTGGCTGTTCCTGACTCTTATCTCTTTTTAATATTATAAACTGGTGACCTAGTAAGTAAAATGTTCCTCTGAGTTCTGTGGGCCATTCTAACCTAAATCAAGGCGGGAGTAAATGGAGCTTCCAATCTTTAGCCAATTAGTCAATAGCGTAGGTGACAACTTTAGCTTGCAACTGACATCTGGAGGTGGGGGGTGGGGATCAGTCTTATATGACTAAACACTTAACCTGTGGAATCTGTTGTAATCTCTGGGAAGATAATGTAAGAATTGAGTCAAACTGTGTAGTAGGGAATGGCAACCCACTCAGGTATTTTTGCCTGGGAAATCCCATGGACAGAGGAGCCTGGTGAGCTACAGTCCATAGGGTCACAGAGAGTCTCAGACATGACTCAGTGACTAAGCATATAGGACACCCAGGTGGTGTCTCAGAATTGCTTGTAGATGTGGGGAAACCCTCACATCCTATATTGGAACTGAATGCAGAACCTTTTAAATCTATTATCTGAAATGTGTGGCTTACCTGCTCCAGAAAACTTGAAGTTGACAAGTTTCCCTATTTGAAGTAAATTTGTTCATTGGCCTGAAAAGATCTGGGCTTCCCTGATGGCTCAGATTGTAAAGAATCTGCCTGCAGTGCAGGAATGTAAGAGATGTAGGTTTGATCCCTGGGTTGGGAAGATCTCCTGGAGAAGGGAATGGCAACCCACTCCAGTATTCTTGCCTGGAGAATTCCATAGACAGAAGAGCCTGGCGGGCAGGCTACAGTTCATGGTGTCGCAAAGAGACACAACTGAACAATTAACAAACACATACAACAAATGCTATCTCTAGGAACACAAAAAAGTAAACAAAGTCAGATTGGTGGAAACAAAAACTGTACTAAATACATGTGTGATTACAATTGCTTTCATATTTCTGCAAACCTGGTATCTATTCCTTCACCCTTTATTTTTGCTGATTTCAGTTTTGAAGACTGCCTTAGACTTTTTTTTTTTTAATAATAAAGCTTTATTGAAACACATTCACACCTATTCATACTTACATATTATCTGTGATGGTTTCACATTTCAACAGCAAAGCTGAGTAGTTGTGTAATAGAAGAGTACTGAGTAGTAGAAACCATATGGCTTGAGAAGCCTAAATACTTACCATCTAGCCCTTTACAGAAAAAATTGCCAAATCTGCTGTAGATCATAACTTCAGCTCTGTTTCTGAACCAACCCTTCTCTTGCCAGTCACCACGACAGAGCATGGTTTTGCATCTTCTCACCTTCCCCACCATTATCACTCTCCTCTTAACAGCTCTCATTAATTTGTTTATTTTTTAAAGGACAATCCCAGAACTGGACTCCTTCAGGGGTGGATGAGACCTGTCTTCTTGTTTTGTTTTGACTTGTTTTTTATGTTCTCCACAATGCCTGATGTAGTATTTTGCTCATAGGTGTTTAATTATCAGCAGGTGTCAATCAGCTCTTGGTATAAAATGTCAATCCATTGGCAAAATTATATTCAATGACTCCTGTCATGTAGCAAATCTTCATTTATAAAGTGCCAAGACAAGGAATGTAATCAATGTTTGGTGAAGTATATATTCAGATTTTTTACTTTAGCAAGTCTGGAATGTAGCATGGGACAAGGACAAGCATTAATATTTGCCATTTTTTTGCTCCAAAAGAATGTCCTCTAGAATAATCTTGCATAAATTTGATTTTATATAATTGATTGCTCATTCTACCTTTATCTTGATACTCTGGCTTTATTTTACTTATTTACTTTTTACAAATTTCAATGTTATAGCCTTGTCTATTGGGTAAGTCAATATGTGAATTGGAAATTACAGTTGACCTTTAAAACCATGGGTTTGAACTGAACTGGCCCACTGATAGGGAGATGTTTTTCAATGACTATGTAGTACAGTACTACATGATCTGTGATTGGTTGAATCCGCAGGTGCAGAACGATGGATACAGAGAGCCAACTGTAAAGTCATATTCAGATTTTTAACTGTGGGAGTCAACTGAACTTTGGAAATACAAAGAGTATGTCTTATTAAATGTATAAATATATAAAGAATTTTACATATCTTGGTATCTATACAGCAGTGAGTTCCCATTTCCCTCTCCAGTGTTCTTGCCGGGAAAATTTCATTGACAGCGAAGCTGGGCAGGCTACAGTCCATGGAGTTGCAGAGTTGGACATGACTGAGTGAAAAGCATACACATACACACAATGTTAGAGAAATTGACAGCATGTAAGAATACGACCTCAGAACAGCAAGACACTGATGAAATATTCAAATAATGTTATATTTTTTCATCCAACTATGACTTAGTGGCTTTATTGCAAAATTTAATGAACACTACTTATGCATAGTAATTTTAAATTATTTCCATCCCATAAGTAATTCCACCACTTTGAACTATGTTAATTATGCTAAGTAAATTGTATGTGCTTAGTCACTCAGTCATGTCTGACTCTTTGTGATCCCATGGACTGTAGCCCACCACGCTCCTCTGTCCATGGCATTCTCCAGGCAATAATACTGGAGTGGATTGCCATTTCCTTCTCCAGGGGAATCTTCCCAACCCAGTGATGGAAACCCTGGTTTCCTGCATTGCAGGCAGGTTCTTTACCATCTGAACCATCAGGGAAGTAGATGAGACTACCTCATATCATAGTCATTTAGAGAGGTGAAAGGAAATAATATATGCCCACATCAACCAGAAGGAAAAATATGGTTTGAGTTCCAATGAAGAATATTCTTTATCTGAAATTTCATAAGAATAAAACTTTATCAAGGAAAACATTTCCCTAGGCATCTGTTCAGTTCAATCACTCAGTCATGTCCAACTCTTTGCGACCCCATGAACCGCAGCACACCAGGCCTCCCTGTCCATCACCAACTCCCGGAGTCCACCCAAACCCATGTCCATCGAGTCGATAATGCCATCCAGTCATCTCATCCTCTGTCATCCCCTTCTCCTCCTGCTCTTTTCCAATGAGTCAGCTCTTGGCATCAGGTGGCCAAAGTATTGGAGTTTCAGCTTCAACATCAGTCCTTCCAATGAACACCCAGGACTGATCTTCTCGCAGTCCAAGGGACTCTCAAGAGTCTTCTCCAACACCACAGTTCAAAAGCATCAATTCTTTGGCACTCAGATTTCTTTATAGTCCAACTCTCACATCCATACATGACCACTGGAAAAACCATAGCCTTGACTAGATGGACCTTTGTTGGCAAGGTAATGTCTCTGCTTTTTAATATGCTGTCTAGGTTGGTCATAACTTTCCTTCCAAGGAGTAAGCATCTTTTAATTTCATGGCTGCAGTCACCATCTGCAGTGATTTTGGAGCCCAGAAAAATAAAGTCAGCCACTGTTTCCACATCTATCTGCCATGAAGTGATGGGACCGGATGCCATGATCTTAGTTTTCTGAATGTTGAGCTTTAAGCCAACTTTTTCACTCTCCTCTTTCACTTTCATCAAGAGGCTCTTTCGTTCTTCTTCACTTTCTGCCATAAGGGTGGTGTTATCTGCATATCTGAGTTATTGATATTTCTCCCAGCAATCTTGATTCCAGCTTGTGCTTCCTCCAGCCCAGCATTTCTCATGATGTACTCTGCATATAAGTTAAATAAGCAGGGTGACAATATACAGCCTTGACATACTCCTTTTCCTATTTGGAACCAGTTCTCTATAAGCCACTCACAGAAGGACAAATATTGCATGATTCCACTTATACAAGGAATCTGTAATAGTCAAACTTATAAAACAGAGGTTATAACAGTGGTTGCCAGGGGAGAAATGAGGAGTTGTTCAATGAATATCAAGTGTCAATTATCCTCCATGAATATGCTAGAGGAATACTGCATCTTCTGTAAAACATATTGCTGGGAGTTAACAGCACAGTATTGTGCATTTCAAAAATCATTAAGAAGTAGATCTTTTGTTAAGCATTGTTTTTAATCAAGAGAAGAGAGAGAGAGAGAAGGACCCAAGGAAACTTTGGGTGTGTCTAACACCTTGATGGTCATGTTTGCATCATCCAATTGTACACATTAAACATGTGCAGTTCTTTGTGCATCAATTATACCTCAGTAAAGTTTTTTAAAGAAAGGAAGACACATCCCACTTAATGGGATTTGTGCTACTTTGTAAGTTCATATGATTTATCTGTTTCATATTATCTTCCTGTCTGTTAAGAATTAAAGGACAGATTTCCTGTAGGAGTCTGTCACCTTCCCCGAGCAGCCATGAGCCTTGACAGTGTGGCTATGGGGTCAGTGAGTGAACAAGGAATTCAGAGGTCCAGCCACTAGATGCATAGGATATTTTAGGCTGTTTGTAGCCCATACACATCACAAATCTCCTCTTTTATTAGTAATTCGGCTAGGTACATATGCCACTAGTAATAACAGTGACCACACATCTGTCACTATGCTAGTAATTCCCATCTAACGTTTTTTATCTTTTAGGCCTAGCAGTTGATTGATGAGGAGCCAGCATTGCAAACTAAGACAAAGAAATGTATGATAATGGAAACAATAATCGTGACCACAAATCAAAGGAGCTTAATATATCTTGGCAGTTGCCTGACATTACTAGTTTTCAGTAGGGTCCATGACGATGCTAAGCACTGCTCCTGAATCCTTAGATTGTTTTCCATAATGCTCTGCTCCATCCTCATCCTTGCTTCCTTGTCTTGAGTTCCACTCTAATATTCCTCTCCTCAGTTCCTTCATCACTTAAACCTCCAACTTCTTCAGCAGACTCCATGCACTATGGCTTTAGCAGGATAGATAACCTTTTTCATGCAGGAAAATACAACAGTCTCAGAAACCTACAGCAGTACAAATTCCAAAGTTTGAGTACCGGAATCTAAAATGATAACACACAGGGGCTGTGGTAGTGTGGGTGGAGCTGCCAAGTCCCCTCTTCTGGGGTCTCTCCACCCTTGTGTGGTAAAGCTATCTCACATCTCCCATGCCCTGAAGTTCTCACAGTTTTCTCTTGGATACACACATGCACACAAACACACACACACTCATACACAGGTATGTGTGTGTGTGTGTGTGTGTATATATATATATATATATGTATGTATGTATATATATATATACACCTCTAGGGAATATTTTTCAAGAATATTGTAATCAAATTAAAGTTAAAACAAAATTTCCCCAGAAGGTACACACACCTCTGAGATTTTTTTTCTTGCTCTAAAAAGTGATGTATTAGTATATATAGAACACGGCCATTAGACTGCCTGCTCTAGAGTCCTTAATTCAGGCATTGCAACCCTTCCAGAATGCAAAATAAATTGTGATTGAAAAATAGCTCTATTTTTTCTAACTCCATTACAAAATAAAACTAAGTAAACAAGTTTAGCACATAAGTTCAACATAAATGTCTATCCTTAGTTAAAACACATTAAAATCACATAATCCATTAATTTGCTTGTTTGTTTATTGGATGAATTCACATTTTTAAAAATATTTATTTGGCCATGTTGGGTCTTAGTTGTGGCACACAGAATCTTTGTTATAGCATGCAGGATCTTTTTAGCTGTGGTGTGTGGGATCCAGTTCCCTGACCAGGTATCGAATATGGGCCCCTTGCATTGGGATTGTGGAGTCTTAGCCACTGGACTATTAGGGAAGTCCCTGAATTCACATGGTTAACTTAGACACAAGACATCAGATGACCTATCTCTCAATCACCTTATGGTTCCCCTCATTATTTTAGGGGCTTCCCAGGTGGCTCACTGGCAAAGAATCTGCCTGCCAATGCAAGAGACACAGGGGAGGTGGATTCGATCCCTGGGTTGAAATTCCCCTCGAGGAGGAAATGGCAGCCCACTCCAGTATTCTTGCCTGGAGAATCCCATGGACAGAAGAGCCTGGCAGGCAAAGAATCAGACACAACTTAGCCACTAAACAACAATTATTCTTAGAAAATTCCTTGAAGTTCTTGGAACAATCATGTAAGAGTCTTTTATATTCTGACTTTTCTCTGACTCGGTTCTCTTCTCTTTTCCTACTCCACACCTAGAAAAATTATATTAATTCAAGTCTCGATTCCTATTATGTAATCTGTGTGACACCAAACGCTCTCCTTTACCTCACAGAAAAAAGTATTGCCTCCCACGTGCCTCCATCGCACCTTGTAGGGTCTGTCATGTCCCTAAAATCTTAGTTCACTTATTTGGTTTTATGTTTTCCTTTGGACTTCCCTCGTGGCTCAGATGGTAAAGCGTCTGCCTACAATGCGCGAGACCAGAGCTCAATCCCTGAGTAGGGAAGATCTCCTGGAGAAGGACATGGCAACCCACTTCAGTATTCTTTCCTGGAGAATCCCATGGACAGAGGAGCCTGGTGGGCTACAGTCCACTGGGTCGCAGAGGTGGACACGACTGAGCGACTTCACTTTCTTCCTTTCTTTTCTTTCCCTACTGGACTCTTTCCAGGATTTATCACCAGGTGTGATACATATTAAGTGTTCAGTATATATTTAGTGAATAAATAAGTAAACAGTATTATATAACAGGTTTTTATAGAATTTCCAAATTAATTTGAGTTCACCAAAAGTCGAGCCTGAAACATGCAGGTGGTTTAGGTGCAAGGGCTCCCAGGGGGGGAAAAATGCACAAACAGGGATAGTGAGACAGGTCTGGAAGAAGGTATATTGTACGAATGAGTTCTTCAGATCCAGACAGCTGAGAAACATAGCATATTTCAGAGAAATTGGCTCTCCAAACTCTCAGACTGTGATTGCACATAAGCTGAGCAGACTCCTTCAGGCTCAACTTCTGAGAAGAACCTGAGGCAGAAAATTAGAGACATGTGTAATAAATATTCCAGGTAGAATGCCATCAACAAACAGGGAATTTTCACCACTGGTGTAGTTCACATGTGAGGCACATCCACAGATGTCACTTGGGGGTATCAAGAGCATCTGCTGTGGTTTCATAAAAATTGTCTTCAGATATCCTTTGCAGGTAATGAATTGCCCCTGTCAGGTACTAAACCATGGCGTCTACCTTCTATTTCCCTTTCAACACTGTTTAAGATGTTATATATGAATGTGTTTCACAATGCTAAAATGCAAGTAAATTTAATGTAACCTTTATGTCATCCATCTCAAAAAAATCAATTTTTCTAAACTATATTGATTGTCTAAATTATTTCCATTCCAAGCAGTTGTTGTGCATTGTAAAAGTTCACAACTTGTGGTTGAGAAATTGAATATAGCCCTCCAAAAGCACCTGGTCTGAGCCTTGTTTATAAAACTCTGAGGGATATTCTATTGTTAATATTATCAAGTGATTTAAATGCCTGCATTAGATTCTTACCAAGTTGTGCCAGCCAAGCTTGTATTTAATCATTGTCTAATGCTCTTCAGAAAATTCTGAAAATAATAGTGACATATACTAATTTCTCTTCCAATTAACCACATCCTTCCTTTGTTAAACAGAAATCTGAAACTCTGCATTCTTTGTTTTATTCAGCGTGAGTAAAATAAAACACTAGGAATCAGGAACTATTGAAATTGGATTAAATCATTCTTGGTTCTACTGACTTTGATTATGGAAAAACAACATGCATTGGCCTTCTGAAAGCCTATCCTATGTGATGACAGACATATAAACAACAATGGCATAACTGGTTCACAACATCCTATGAAATCAAAAGATTTTATCTAAACTTCAAGGAATCATATCCTCTTCTGTAATTCCAGAATTATCTGTGATTACTTTCTTTGAGCAGGTGATGTTTATTAGCAAGGAAGTGGCGGTAGATTGACATCATGTGCCTTCCTATACAAAGAGTGGTCTCTGGGCCTGCTGCATGGATAGGTCCTGGGAGGATGTTGGAAATGTATTAATAGAAATTCAGGCTGCTCCCCAGATATACTGAGTCACAATCTGCAAATATAAAAGTTCCTTACATAATTCATATTCACTTGAAATTTGAGAAATACAGCTCTAAGTGATAGTTTTTCTTATTGAAAATAAATCTTATTTATGGAACAGGAGATGGATGGTGATAATGTCCTTTGCTTTTTATACCAGTTAGGCCATAGGCTTTCTTTCTCTGGCTTGTACAACTAAGAAACTAACCAGCTGGTTGGTTACTCAACAACTATTCCCAACTTCTTCTCTCTTAATTTTATTCAGTTATCCTCCTCTTCAACAAAGCTTCGACAAAGACCTTCATTAAAAAATGAGGATATCCCCAGTCCCATGGAGTGAACCATAAGTATTTTAAACCAATTCCTTTGTTTCCTTCTTTTTACCTGAGATTAGTTTAGGCTTGGGCATGTGACAGTATTCTAAGCAGATTATGTTAACCTTTTGTACTGCTTGATTCCTATAGAAGGAATCTATAGAGAATTGTAGTTCAAAGTAATTAGAAACTAGATGATATCAGCAAAGACCAAGATAACAGTATGTCAGAATTTAGGGGTAGGGTAGGGGAAGAGATCTTTTAACTATAAAGCACTGATAACACCTTCTATACTATTAATGTATATTGCTATTTATTTTCTCTTAAGAACACTTCCTCCTAATGGCTCTATTATCTATAGACAAAAAAAAAAGTGCTGTAAGAAATAGAGACAAAGATATAAAGAACAAATGTATGGACACCAAGGGAGGAGGGGAGGTGGAATGAACTGGGACATTGGAATTGACCTATATACACTGCTATGCATGGAATGGGTAACCAGTGAGAACCTGCTGTATCACATGGGGAACTCTACTCAATGTTTTATGGTGACCTAGATGGGAGAGGAATCCAGAAGAGAGGGGATATGTGTATAGCAGACACTAGCAAACGTTGTGAAGCAACTCTAACCCAACAATATTAAAACAAGGAAAGAAAAAGAAAATCAATGCATCAGAATCTAAATGTAGAGGTAGTATTTAACTAACACTGGGGGAAAAAAAGCTGTCTTCTTTCAGATGAACTTTTACATTTTGGAAACTTTCAGGAGATTTGCATTTGATTAGATGGGTGGTTGCTGTTCAGTCACTCATTCGTGTCCAGCTCTTTGCAACTCCATGGACTGCAGCAGGCCAGGCTTCCCTGTCCTTCACCATCACCCAGAGCTTGCTCAAACTCATGTCCATTGAGTCAGAGATGCCATTCAACCATCTAGTCCTCTGTCATCACTTTCTCCTCCTGCCTTCAATCTTTCTCAGTTCAGTTCAATTCAGTCACTCAGTCATGTCTGGCTCTTTGCAACCCCATGGACTGTAGCACGCCATACCCTCCTTGTCCATCAGCAACTCCCGGGGTTTACTCAAACTCATGCCCATCCAACCATCTCATCCTCTGTCATCCCCTTCTCCTCCCACCTTCAATCTTTCCCAGCATCAGGGTCTTTTCAAATGAGTCAGCTCTTGGCATCAGGTGGCCAAAGTATTGGAGTTTCAGCTTCAACATCAGTCCTTCCAATGAATATTCAGAACTGATTTCCTTTAGGATGGACTGGTTGGATCTCCTTGCAGTCCAAGGGATTCTCAAGAGTCTTTTCCAACACCACAGTTCAAAAGCATCAATTCTTTGGCACTCAGCTTTCTTTACAGTCCAACTCTCACATCCATACATGACTACTGGAAAAATCATTGCTTTGACTAGACAGACCTTTCTTGGCAAAGTAATGTCTCTGCTTTTTAATATGCTGTCTAGGTTGGTCATAACTTTCCTTCCAAGGAGTAAGCATCTTTTAATTTCATGGCTGCAATCACCATCTGCAGTGATTTTGGAGCCCCCCCCAAAAATAAAATCTGCCACTGTTTCCACTGTTTCTCCATCTATTTGCCATGAAGTAATGGGACCAGATACCATGATCTTAGTTTTCTGAATGTTGAGTTTTAAGCCAACTTTTTCACTCTCCTCTTTCACTTTCATCAAGAGTCTCTTCAGTTCTTCTTCACTTTCTGCCGTAAGTGTGGTGTCATCTGAATATCTGAGGTTATTGATATTTCTCCTGGCAATCTGGATTCCAGCTTGTGCTTCATCCAGCCCAGCATTCCTCATGATGTACTCTGCATATAGGTTAAATAAGCACAGTGATAATATACAGCCTTGACATGCCCTTTCCTATTTGGAACCAGTCTTTTGTTCCATATCCAGTTCTAACTGTTGCTTCCTGACCTGCATACAGGTTTCTCAGGAGGCAGGACAGGTGATATGGTATTCCCACCTGTTTCAGAATTTTCCAGTTTATTGTGATCCACACAGTCAAAGGCTTTGGCCTAGTCACTAAAGCAGAAATAGATATTTTTGTGGAACTCTTGCTTTTTCGATGATCCAGCAGATTTTGGCAATTTGATCTCTGGTTCCTCTGCCTTTTCCAAAACCAGCTTGAACATCTGGAAATTCATGGTTCATGTACTGTTGAAGCCTGGCTTGGAGAATTTTGAGCGTCACTTTACTAGTGTGTGAGATGAGTGCAATTGTGCAGTACTTTGAACATTCTTTGGCATTGCCTTTCTTTGGGATTTGAATGAAAACTGACCTTTTCCAGTCCTGTGGCCACTGCTGAGTTTTCCAAATTTTCTGGCATATTGAGTGCAGCACTTTCACAGCATCATCTTTCAGGATTTGAAATAGCTCAACTGGAATTCCATCACCTCCACTAGCTTTGTTTGTAGTGATGCTTCCTAAGGCCCACTTGACTTCACATTCCAGGATGTCTGGCTCTAGGGAGTGATCACACCATCATGATTATCTGGGTCGTGAAGATCTTTTCTGTACAGTTTTTCTGTGTATTCTTGCCACCTCTTCTTAATATCTTCTGCTTCTGTTAGGTCCCTACCATTTCTGTCCTTTATTGAGGCCATCTTTGCATGAAATGTTCCCTTGGTATCTCTCATTTTCTTGACGAGATCTGTAGTCTTTCCCCTTTTATTGTTTCCCTCTATTTCTTTGCATTTATCACTGAAGAAGGTTTCTTATCTCTCCTTGCTATTCTTTGAAACTCTGCATTCAAATGGGTATATCTTTCCTATTCTCCTTTGCTTTTCGCTTCTCTTCTTTTCACAACTATTTGTAAGGCCCCCTCAGACAGCCATTTTGCTTTTTTGCATTTCTTTTTCTTGGGGATGGTCTTGATCACTGTCTCATGTACAGTGTCATGAACCTCCATCCATAGTTCATCAGGCACTCTGTCTATTAGATCTAGTCCCTTAAATCTATTTCTCACTTCTACTGTATAATCATTAGGGATTTGAGTTAGGTCATACCTGAATGGTCTAGTGGCTTCCCCCACTTTCTTCAATTTACGTCTGAATTTGGCAATAAGCAGTTCATGATCTGAGCCAGTCAGCTCCCAGTCTTGTTCTTGCTGACTGTATAGAGCTTCTCCATCTTTGGCTGCAAAGAATGTAATCCATCTGATTTTGGTGTTGGCCATCTGGTGATGTCCATGTGTAGAGTCTTCTCTTGTGCTGTTGGAAGAGGGTGTTTGCTATGACCAGTGTGTTCTCTTGGCAAAACTCTATTAGCCTTTGCCTTCTTCATTCTGTACTCCAAGGCCAAATTTGCCTATTACTCCAGGTGTTTCTTGACTTCCTACTTTTGCATTCCAGTCCCCTATAAAGAAAAAAAGTTTTTTTGGGGTGTTAGTTCTAAAAGGTCTCGAAGGTCTTCATAGAACTGTTCAACTTCAGCTCCTTCAAAATTAATGGTCAAGGCATACATAGATTAGATGCGTAATATTGGCCTTAAATCTAAGGAAGTCAGAAGCCTCCGTATTTGAAAACATGCTTCAGAGAAGTCGCAGAGCTCAGAACAGATTATTTTATAGCAGAAGTGGGTAAAAGACTGAACCAATTTGCTGAGTGAATCTCCTTTCCTTTTTGACATAACCCTGGTGAATGGGAGTAGAGGTTTCATTGCCACAATTTTCTAACTAAAATAGCTGAATTTTAAAAACATTAGGCTTTCAATCTCTCAAAGAAATATCTTTCTCAAGATTTGATCCCTAAACTTCCAATAAGAACCCATGGATTTAGCAGGGAAAAACAATATAGTATTTTTAAAGTTGGAAATTAATTTTCAGGAAGGTTTCTAGCCACTATCTCTCTACCAATAAATTACAGTTAGTAGATGTTAGTTTGAAACAGAATAATGGCTTCTGTGAAAAGATGTAATTTAATTTCTACTGTGAGGTGTGGTTATCCAGCAATCATTTTCCAACTGGAGAAATTGAAATCAGAGAATTTAGGTGGTTTTCACAAAGTCATCCCTACCTACTACCAGAATCATGACTAGACACCATGTTTCTAATGAGTTAGTCCCAGGCTTCACCCTGTCTCTTGCTCTCATAATCATCAAATCTCCATTGAGTCTTCCATATGGTTCACAACACATTTTTACTTGGGTATTAGTTATATAAAAAAGGAATGCTTAATTTCAGTCTTTGAATTCATGTGAAGAGATAAACCCCAGTGATATCCTATAGCTATCCCCTAGCTGGAGGTTAAGAAACATCTTGTCACTGATTGTATACATTTTTGTTTCCTAAAGAGGTGTTTTTGATTGGGCACAGAGTGAATGTAATTATTATATATTTCTCTTCTATTTGATACATTGAGTCATTTACATTTTTTGAAAGAACTATACTTTCCTAAACTTTAATAGCATAAAATTTTGAAAATCATTACTGACCAGTGTTCAAGGGCCACAGTTTGTTTTCAATAATATTTAAACCTTCTATTTTGGTAATCTGGAAATTATATCATCTCTAGGTTGAATTGTTATTTGTTCATTGTATTCCTAGCTGGATGGATTTTAATTGTTTATATAACTGGTGCATATATTACACAGCTTCCAAATGTCAAATTATAATAGTACATATCCATAGATATTTTCAATCTCTATTTATTGCAATCCTGCATTAATTTCATTTCTTCTAGCTTCATATGTGTGCAGTGTTCTTTCATTTTTACATGGCTGAAACCTTTATAATTATTAGCACTTATCCTCTAAAATTTATCCTCAGGAGGTTGGTCGTCATAGGTCTATTTCTCTTTTAATAGGAAATATTTTAATAGGAAATATTTTAATTGTAAAATATCTTAGCTAATAGAAACTCCACACCTATGTAATCTCAGCCATAATTCTATCTCTAACAATCTGACAGGTAGTTGTCCACAATCAGGTTAATTCAGATTCCACTCAATTCAGATTGTTAGAAAATTAGTTATTTATGTGGAGTCAAAATTTTCTCATCATAGCTTTAATCCATTGGATTTATTTTGACCTTTGGAGTAACATAGAATAAGTTAACCATCTTTTCAAAGTGATGGATGCTTAATATTGGGTGTTAGTTATTACACTGCACTTCCCTTTTCCTCTTTTCCAAACCCTGAAATGACAATGACGATGATGATAATATTTACTACGCATGTACCATGAGTCAGGAAATATTCTTAGTCTTTCACACGTATTAGCTTATTGAATTCCCTCAATAGGCCCATAAAGATGATACTAATATTCTCAGTTACCATATGGCTCGAAGAGATTACAATGCTTTCTAAGAGTCATGTCAGCTAAGAAGCTGGAAGCAAGAAGCAAAGTCTGACATCAAAACCAAGTTCTTCTCAACCCCCCACCCTGCCTTTTACTGCCCTTCATGTTTCTTTATCCTTTCTTCTTATGACAGAGTTCTTAAGCTCATCATCAGAGTCTCACTGTCAATGCTTTCATTTGTTGAAATATATCTTACTATTGTTGTATAATCTATATATCTATCTTTCACATTACTGTTGTTACTTCAGTAAAGGATTTCATTTTGGTAAAACGTTTGGTTTTCCACACAAAGCTATTGGAAGATAGGAATTATGATACGTTGTTAATTAAGCTATGTTGTTACTAGATATGAATTACTGAGCCCAGGTCCTCAAGCTAACTAAAAATTTCAATTATTCTTCTATATTGTACACATTTAAGTACTTCCCAGTAAGTATGCCCATCCCTCTCCAAACACCAGTTGGTTACTATGGAGACATAACTGTAGGTTGGAAAGCCATCAGGCCACTAATTGATACAGACAGTCAATTAGGGCTTCAAAGGAGCTGGCTCAGTGTTTTACACATAGAGAACATGGGAGAAAGATTATAGTGTGTTGTGGCATAATCTCTGTTGCTTCATTGTAGACCAGACTATATATGCCACTGGATGGTTTCTACAGAAACGAAGCAGGTTTCTCACTGTTTGCTAATGGGAAGGTAGCCTTACGGGAACAATGATATTGTGCGATTTGAACCTATTAGCTTTCTCTTCCTAAAGTTCCAGACTGAACCAATTCCGACTCTGTTCAGGTCAAAAGTCTTCTTAATCTCTGTGTTATGCTGATCAAACCTCCAACTGTCGGGTCAAATTATTTCCATTGGGCCAGTTCTATTTGTGATTAATTAAAATTTCTTCTTGATTGCATACAGTTCTTTTAAATGTATAATCCCTTTATTGTGTAGCGAATTGAGAATATGGTCCTAATTTAAAAACAAATACTCATGTGGGCCTCTTGGTATGATGTAAGCCACCAATTTCAGTAAAGAAAGAAAAATAAAACATTTTACTATTTTTGCATGAGAATATGAGTGCAATAACCAAGAGAAAATTATACATGACTTGCCTATCACTGCAGATTACAAGAATTGATTAAAGGGGAAAAATGCTTAATGTAAATAAAATGTATATCCAGAAAGCCTTGATTCCAGATTTTTATCCAGCGGCATTTTAGTTTTAGAAAAAATAATCAAAGCTGAGACTACATGGAAAATTTTAAAAGGTGGCAAACTTTCTCCTCATTAGACTACAGGAATTTGAAAATTCAGGTTAATTTTCCTTCAGGTTATCCTACAATTTAAATGAAGAATTGCTCTGAAGTTTTGTTCTCTCTGTGTAACTCTATGGTGATTAGCTACATGGTCTTTTATGTCATATTTATTATGAGGGACAGGGTACCTTTCTGTCATTCATTTTCTTTTCTTTTTTTTTTTTTTTCATTTATTTCTATCAGCTGGAGGCCAATTACTTTACAATATTGTAGTGGGTTTTGTCATGCATTGACATGAATCAGCCATGGATTTACATGTATTCCCCATCCTGATCCCCCCTCCCACCTCCCTCTCTACCCGATCCCTCTGAGTCTTCCCAGTGCACCAGGCCCGAGCACTTGTCTCATGCACCCAACCTGGGCTGGTGATCTGTTTCACTATAGATAATATGTGGAGAAAAGGGAACCCTCTTACACTGTTGGTGGGAATGCAAACTAGTACAGCCGCTATGGAGAACAGTGTGGAGATTTCTTAAAAAACTGGAAATAGAACTGCCATATGACCCAGCAATCCCACTTCTGTCATTCATTTTCTACCTGCCAGAAAACATGTATAAGTGAAAGCTTCGCACACGATTGTGGCATTATTTAGAAGTCTATGAAACATCAACCCTTTCCAAAAAGAAACTCGACTTTCCTCATCCTTAACAGGTCTGTCAAAAATCCATTTATAAAAGAAAGCAGTTGAATTAAGGAGTGCAAATAACTAGAGTTTTGCTGAGAACAGCAAAGCTGGCAATGGACCAGGTGCGGAGCAACCTTCGAGTTCCCCTGGCGAAGGGCAGAAGGGAAAGAGATGAAAGGTGGACGAAAAGAGGCAGGAAAAGGTGGGTAAGAGGTTCCCAGAGAGGGACTAGCAAGAAACAAAACCAAACAATGATGTACAAGTAAGTCCTCAAGGCAGGCCACAGAAAAGGTGAGCTCATGAAAGGGATGGGAGGGCTCTCAGATGAAAGAGGAGGGAGAGAGTTCTCTGAGACTGGGGCAACAGCAAGGACCTGCCAGCAGCAGGAGAGGGGCAGAGAAGTCATGTGGTCCTGGGGAAGGCCCTCAAAGCCTGAGTAAAGAAGAATCTGTCTATAATATGTGTACTGAAACATTGCTGTCCCTCCATAAAGCACAACAGATTATGTAAGAAATTGTAGGAAGGGGAGGAGGAAGGTGTTGCTTGGCTATAGCATCTGTTCATAAGGGAACTAAAGAGGGCCCTGTCACTTGTTAACTGTGAGACCTTGGAGAAGTTTATCAACCTCCCTGTGCTTCCATGGCCTCATATATAAAATGTGTATATAATGGAGTGGGCGTGCGTGCTGAGTCACTGCAGTCCTGTCCAATTCTTTGCGACCCTGTGGACTGTAGCCCAGCAGGCTCCTCTGTCCATGGGATTTCCCAGGCAAGAATACTAGAGTGGATTGCCATTTCCTTCTCCAGGGGATCTTCTCAACCCAGGAATCAAACCCGCATTTCCTGCATTACAGGTGGATCCTTGATGGACTGAGCCACCAGGGAAGCCCAACAGGAACTTATCTGACCTCAGCTGGAGGCAGTGTCTACATTCTGTTCCATTCTGATGGGGTGGAAGAGGCAGGGATGGGCCTCCTTCTTTCATGTGGAGCCTTTCCTCAAATGTCTGGAGACCCTTTATTGTTCACATACTTACAAGAAACATCAGAGCAGCTTTAACAGCCTCACTAGGTGAGTAGCTCAAACAGCAAAGAATCTGCCTGCAATGCAGGAGACCTGGGTTCAATCCCTGGGTTGGGAAAATCCCGTGGAGAAGGGTATGGCAACCCACTCCAATATTTTTGCCTGGAGAATTCCATGGACAGAGGAGCCTGGTGGGTTCCAGTCCATGGGTTAGCAAAGAGTCGGATACTATTGAGCAACTAACACTTTCACACTTATGCTCAAGAAATAGTCATTAAAGCTGAGGACAAGTTCTAGGTGTATTGGAATGTTGTCAGTGGGCTATAGAGTGATGAGCTGCAGGTCAGACTTTGTTTAGGAAACTTCCAGGTATCAGAATTTGGAAGTATTTTCTTTGGAGCATTGTTTCTTCAGAGAAGGATCAGTTGCTTGCCTGGGGTATAGCTCAGCTACCAGCAAACTTGACATTGACATGAAAAGGAGCTGGAAATGTTAGTAATGTTCAGTATATCCTGATATATGACCTGCTATTTTTACTTAAGTCCTTATGTCTAACCTTCTCTATCTAGAGAACCTGTGTGGAGTACTTTGAATAAAATTTCTCTAAAGAAAATATATGGTCTCTCCTAGAGAACTAGCAGTAGGAATTCCGGTGAACATGGTTAAATTGTGACCTTAGAGGTCTAACTGCTTCCAATACAAACTTTTAAACAATCCACCTGTTTCCAGATCTTTGTTCTAACTTTATATTCCATAGCCTTTTATGTTTATTATTTCATTTTTGAGGGTTTTGAAGTGAATCAGCCACTGGTTTGATATTCTCTGTGACAGCATTTAATTCTGATCCTTCTTCACTTCCCTGAATTATTTGCTATTTTCGTCTAATTTCCATGTTTGTAAATTAGGGGGAGATTATGAACTTTGACAAATCATAATAAAATGTCACTTAGGGTTGTGTTTCTCCTTTTCCTTTCTGCAAGGGTGAATTCTGAAAGAAGAGGGTGGACATATTTTCACTCCTTTTATTAAACTTGGAATTCTCCTTCTGGCATACTTTTAATCAAGAATGCATTGATTCAATAAACTAAAGTACTTTTAAAAATAAAATGAATTAAATTCCAGTGTAATATTATTGACAAATTTTACAGTTAATTTCAAGTATTTCCACCCAGAGCATCTTACTATACACAGCATTTATACAGCATATTTTCTGACTTGGAAACACTTCAAGTGTATTTTTCACTCAGAAATATTTGCTGTTTATGATTTCATAAAAACATAATTTTAAATAGGTAGAGCAGACATTATGAACTGCAAAACTATAGTCTTCTTTGACATGAAGAAAGATGATATGAAACATCACCTCTAAAAATGCTTCTTTTTTTACATAAATAAAAAGAAAATGGGTAATCTGTACATACTTTCAATCACCACTAACTTAGAAAAATAAGAAAATACATATTTAAAATTCTTGATTTGATCTTGCTTGAAAATTAAAAAAATCCATCACATTCATACTATATCCACAGATGGCAGCAGGCAATAGGAACTGAATAAAGCATCACCTTTAGCACCACAGGTGCTTTTCATCTCACTACAATCCCCACCTCTTCTTATTGCCTAGCCCACCTTAGACATTACATTATTTTCCTGCTCCTTACAGGGCAGAAACAACATCCTAAAGCTAATCTGTTCTATATTGAATTTGTACTTAGAATAGATTTTTCCCATGAGGAAATGAATCAGCAAACATTGAAATTAAATTGTCTTACAGTAACCATTGTTATGTTGGCAGTTTTCCAAATACGATGGACAGATAATGAGTATTCTTTAAAACTCCCCCAGATTATTAGTTAACTCATCTTAAAGAATTTGTATTTATATCATAAAAATAATTGTGCTTTTCTTTCTGGTGTGAATAAATAATTTTATATTTTAGAAAACTCATGTCTCTCACAGTTAGTGGCTTGTAAAAAAAATACAGCTAAATGGAGTTAGTTCATCTATTTGGTAGTTAGCTGAGAAATACTAATGTATATCAATGAAGCAATATCTAGAGAAATACAGAGAATTAATAGCAAAGAGGAAGCAATTATTCAGGTATTAAGTCATTTAATAAGTAGTATATGTGGAAAGATGTGCATATAAGAAGAAAGGAAGAGGAATAGATTGTCAGAAACATTCTAAAGCTGAATAAATCTTCAAATGCTAGACGTCATCAGTCTTTATTCCATTTCTCAAGATACGTGAGTTTGTTCTGTTTTATCACAAGCCAGACATGTGATCAATACCAATTCTCAGTGTTGTGATGGGTAAAATGCACCCAAACAAAATGCGTTGAATCAATAGACTAGCATAGCAAAAAGTGCCTGGGATACTGTCAGGCACACAGTTGGTATTTGAAAGATATCAATCCCTCTCCTCACCACTCTAATTCTCTTTATGCTTGCTCTAAGCTGAGTACACTTCTTGAGCAACATTTGAAGGCCTGGTCAAGTCCAACCTTCTACTGTATGAGAAGCTATGTCAATACTGTTCTTCCTCACTTGGTAATCTAATTCTAGTTGAAGCATGCAATATAGGAATCCTACGGTTTTTCTGAATTGAACCCCTCTTCCCTTCCTTTCTGGAAGGGTGCTATCTGAGCTTCTCAAGCTGAAATTCCCTCTGCTCCTTTTTCTTCCTTATCTCTGATTTAATTCCTAAACCTAGACTCCCTATTCCCAATCATCAAAGGCTCCAGTGACTCCAGCAAGAGATAAGTGCCTATAATTCTCTTCAGTGTTTCATGGAAAGTTCTATCCAATAAACGTTTTCCTCTAGCTCAGAAAAGCATGATCAGTTTTAAACAGTATCCAACAATTATATATTTTTCAGCAACCTTAAGCTGTTCTGCACCCATCACCGAAATAAAAATCTCTAAAGCCAACCTGTGTAAGAAATGTATTAATGAATAATATGCTTTTGCATTCAGTCTTTCATATGTTCAAAGACAATCAGTCCAGTTCTGCCTTTTATCTCGGGCTGGGCCACTGGTCAAAATGACTTTTATTTACTCTCATCTCCCGCTCTGAGATGAATTCATAAATTAGAAAATTCAGTTAATTTTTTAAAGTTAATGTAATTGAACCGGATTTCCTGCATTGCAGGTGGATTCTTTACCAATTGAGCTACCAGGAAAGCCCATGTGAAGCTACAGTTTCAAGTAATTTATCTTCTCCATCTTGTTGGTGTCACTGAAATATGAAATACTTTGTTGTCGTTGTTCAGTTGCTCAGTCATTTTTGATTCTTTGCAACCCCATGGACTGCGGCACATCAGGCTTCCCTGTCCTTCACTATCTTCCGGAGCTTGCTCAAACTCGTGTCCATTGAGTCAGTGATGCCATCCAACCATCTCACCCTCTGTCATCCCCTGCTCCTGCCTTCAATCTTTCCCAACATCAGGATGAAGTACCGAACCCTCTTTATTCCTTGGGGCCTCAGCCTGAGCAGCACAGGAAGACCGTGTCCACATAAAGCTGTGCCCAGATTCTCCCTGCATAGAATACCTCTCTCAACAATACCCACTCTGCTCTCTCAAGTTTCCTTCCACTTCAAATTTCTTTCATCCATATGCTCAACCTTTTCATCATGTTCCATCCCCTCCTTGTCTTAATCAAAACCTCACTTTCCTTAAAAAAAAAAATATTAAAACCTTGTTCTACATATCTCTCTCTCAAGTTGATACTGCTCATTCTCATATGCTCCACATGCTACAGGGGCAAAGCTATTGGATTAAATGTGCTGAGCTTAGCTTTCAGTATGTGGAGACCTTCCAGATTTTGTCCTAAAGAGCATCTGAAAGCTTTGATCCCAACTTACTGGAATCAAACTGCTTGACATTTATTTCCACCTATTGATTTTCTATCATCATGAAGGTGCCCTTTGAAGGTTCATGCCATTCCATAACATTCTACTCATGATGAAGAGATTAAATTTATCTCATCTTTTAGAAGATCATAGCTTTTACAAGGCTATTATGTAAAGCAGATTTTTCAGCCATGATGCTATTAAAATTTGAGTTGGATAATTCTTTGATGGAAAGGACTGTTCTGTGCAGTGTAGGAGATTTAACAGCATCTCAGTCCTTTATCCACTGGAAGCCAGCAGCATCTCTCCCCCCGATTTTAGTGACAATCAGGATTATCTCTGGACATGACCAGTGTCCTGTGAATGGAAAACTCCCCTGGTTAAGATCTACTGGCATAAATAATTTTTTAAAATTAATTCTTTCCATCATGAACTTTAAAAACATGAACTGACCTACTAATTCAGAGTGCAGATGCAGAAAGGAAGAGCAACAAAATATTAAGAAACCTTAAACACAAAAGCCTGAAAAGTTGGTCAAGATTGAATTCTTAAAACAATACATGCATTAAAAGTTTTTAGAAGGCTCTATTCAAGTTAATGTGTCTGAAATTAAGGAATAAATTCATTTCATACTCATAAATTCATTTCATAATCATATAGTCACTTCATCTATTCTTAGAATTACAAATGGATTTGATTTGGTTATTATCATTTTTCAGATGCTCTGAAATAAGAAAAAAGCAAAGAACCATTTAAATGGCTTCAACATAATGGATTCAGAGACAAATAAATGTATTCAATTGCAAAAGTATTAGATTTAAAAATGATAGTAACTGCATCATTATCTTTTCTTAATATGCCATTTATTGTTAAAAAACAGTGATTTATAATAACCTACTTATTTCATGACAAATCATACTCTCAAAATCAAGATCTGAATCCTAATTGAATACAGAATAATGTTGTGTACAAAGTGATCAAATGCCATAAATATCAGATGATGAACATGAATTGTGAGGTCAAAGTAACTAAGTGTCCTCCAAAAACATAATTAGCCTTTTATTTTATTGTAATAATTTTTCAAATAAGTAACTGTTATCATACTCGAACTATAAGTTGTACCATGAAGTTAGAATTCTGTGCTGTCCCAATCAACTGCTCAAATACCTGTTGTTCAGTGACTAAGACGTGTCCAGCTTTTTGCAACTCCATGAACCGCAGCACTCTAGGCTTGACTGTCCTTCTCTAGCTCCCAGAGTTTGCTCAAACTCATGTCCATTGATTTGGTGATGCCATGCAACCATCTCATCCACTGTCACCCCTTTCTCCTCCTGCTCTCAACCCTTCCCAGCATCAGGGTCTTTTCCAATATGTTGGGTCTTTTCCAATGTGTCGGCCCTTCGTATCAGGTGGCCAGGGTATTGGAGCTTCAGCTTCAGCATCAGTTCTTCCAATGAATATTCAGAATTGGTTTCCTTCAGGACTGACTGGTTTGATCCCCTTGCTGTCCAAGGGACTCTCAAAACTCTTCTCCAGCACCACAGTTCAAAAGCATCAATTCTTTCGTGCTCAGTCTTCTTTATGGTCCACCTCTCACATCCATAGATGACCACTGGAAAAACCATAACTTTGACTAGATGAACCTTTGTAGGCAAAGTAATGTCTCTGCTTTTTAATATGCTGTCTAGGTTTGTCATAGCTTTTCTTCCAAGGAGCAAGTGTCTTTTAATTTCATGGCTGCAGTCACCATCCACAGTGATTTTGGAGCCCAAGAAAATAAAATCTGCCACTGTTCCCATTTTTTTCCCCCATCTATTTGCTGTGAAGTGAGGGGACTGGATGCCATGATATTAGCTTTTTAAATTTTTTGAAAGTTAGAATTACTTTTAGAATCAAATATTCTGAAGTACATTAGTGGTGCCAGCTCACTCTGCAGCAGCTTCAGCTGGAGAGTTACGACTCATTACTTCTCTCCTCCCTTGACGTACGGTTTTCTATTGCATAGGAAGAGGGATCCACTCCTGGTTATGACTGTGTGCACAGGATAACAAAATATCAAGAAAACGTTTTTTTTTAAGCTACCCACATATCACTTCTCTTTCATGATAAATAGAAACACAGTTAAAGGTGAACAATTTATTTATTAAATTTATGGTTTGATTTACATGGGGCCAAATATGTGAATTTTATGTTCACTCCAAAGTTATCATATAAATATGGTTTTGATAACACTAAAGAAATTAGCTACATTGGCTTTATTACACTCATTCTAGAGAAAAGTATCCAAAAGTTGTTTTATTAAATTCAGAGATGATTCCCATGTAGTTTTTAATTTATCTTCATTGTTAATTAACCATAACTAACAGGTCTAGTATTTAAGTGAAAAGACAAATGGAGATCTTTAATTTTAAAAAACTAATACGAGTGATTCAATGGTTCAACTATTCCTGTGAGGCAATCCATCCAGTGAATTCTTATTTATACTAAAATTTTTTATTTTTGAATTTTTAATTTTTGACTATAAAAAAATATGCAAAGGGAAGTGTGGCATGTTTGTTTATAACATAACTTTTGAGTTAAATCTATATGTGAAGCTTGATTCTACCACTTCTTAGTTGTGTACACTTAAAAAACATCAAAAAACCCCAACACTCTCATCTGTAAGATGAGACAACATCTTGGGCCACTGAGAGAATTAAAAAGAGATCATTTTTTAAAGTGTTTAGCATGGTGACTGGTATAGAGTAATTTATCAATAATTATTTTTATTATTGCAATTTTTGTAAAACTTAATTCAAATTATTTTTTGCATGTAAAAAACATATATTTACATTACTTAACTTTCCTGTATTAATACATAAGACATAACTTCAAAAATCAGAGAATTTGTAAAGCTTGGCCTCATATTTTTATCTATTGTGTATTGAAATATAGTTGATTTATAATATATTAGTTTTAGGAGTATTCAGTTCACTTCAGTCGCTCAGTCATGTCAGACTCTTTCCGACCCCATGGACCGCAGCACACCAGGCCTTCCAGTCCATCAGCAACTCCCAGAGCTTACCCAAACTCACGTCCATTGAGTCAGTGATACCATCCAACCATCTCATTCTCTGTAGTACCCTTCTCCTCCAGTCCTCAATCTTTCCCAGCATCAGGGTATTTTCAATGAGTCAGCTCTTCGCATGAGGTGGCCAAGTATTGGAGTTTCAGCTTCAACATCAGTCCTTCCAATGAACACCCAGGACTGGCTCCTTTAGGATGGACTGGTTGGATCTCCTTGCAATCCAAGGGACTCTCAAGAGTCTTCTCCAACACCACAGTTCAAAAGCATCAATTCTTTGGTGCTCAGCTTTCTTCACAGTCCAACTCTCACATCCATACATGACCACTGGAAAAATCACAGCCTTGACTAGACGGACCTTTGTTGGCAAAGTAATGTCTCTGCTTTTCAATATGCTCTCTAGGTTGGTCATAAATTTCCATCCAAGGAGCAAGTGTCTTTTAATTTCATGGCTGCAATCACTATCTGCAGTGATTTTGGAGCCCCCCAAAATACAGTTGGTCACTGTTTCCACTGTTTCCCCATTTATTTGCCATGAAGTGATGGGACCAGATGCCATGATCTTAGTTTTGTGAATGCTGAGCTTTAAGCCAACTTTTTCACTCTCCTCTTCACTTTCATCAAGAGGCTCTTTAGTTTTTCACTTTCTGCCATAAGGGTGGTGTCATCTGCATATCTGAAGTTATTGATATTTCTCCCGGCAGTCTTGATTCCAGGTTGTGCTTCATCCAGCCCAGTGTTTCTCATGATGTACTCTGCATATAAGTTAAATAAGCAGGGTGACAATATACAGCCTTGATGTACTCCTTTTCCTATTCGGAATCAGTCTGTTGGTCCATGTCCAGTTCCAACTGTTGCTTCCTGAGGTGCATACAGATTTCTCAAGAGGCAGGTCAGGTGGTCTGGTATTCCCACCTCTTTCAGAACTTTCCACAGTTTATTGTGATGCACATAGTCAAAGGCTTTGGCATAGTCAATAAAGCAGAAATAGATGTTTTTCTGGAACTCTCTTGCTTTTTTGATGATCCAGCAGATGCTGGCAATTTGATCTCTGGTTCCTCTGCCTTTTCTAAAACCAGCTTGAACATCAGGAAGTTCATGGTTCACATATTGCTGAAGCCTGGCTTGGAGAATTTTAAGCATCACTTTACTAGTGTGTGAGAAGAGTGCAATTGTGTGGTAGTTTGAGCATTCTTTGGCATTGCCTTTCTTTGGGATTTGAATGAAAACTCACCTTTCCCAGTCCCGTAGTCACTGCTGTGTTTTCCAAATTTGCTGGCATACTGAGTGCAGCACTTTCATAGCATCATCTTTTAGGATTTGAAATAGTTCAAATGGAATTCCATCACCTCCACTAGCTTTGTTTGTAGTGATGCTTCCTAAGGCCCACTTGACTTCGCATTCCAGGATGTCTGGCTCTAGGTGAGTGATCACAGCATCGTGATTATCTGGGTTGTGAAGATCTTTTCTGTACAGTTCTTCTGTGTATTCTCGCCACTTCTTCTTAAATATCTTCTGCTTCTGTTAGGTCCATACCATTTTTATCCTTTATTGAGTCCATTTTTGCATGAAATGTTCCCTTGGTATCTAATTTTCCTGAAGATATCTCTAGTCTTTCCCATTCTATTGTCTTCTTCTATTTCTTTGCACTGATCACCGAGGAAGGCTTTCTTATCTCTCCTTGCTATTCTTTAGAACTCTGCATTCAAATGGGTATATCTTTCCTTTTTTCCTTTTTTTTTTTTTTTTGGCTTTTCTTCTTTACACAGCTATTTGTAAGGCCTCCTCAGACAGCCATTTTGCTTTTTGCATTTCTTTTTCTTGGGGATGGTCTTGATCACTGTCTAATGTACAACGTCATGAACCTCCATCCATAGTTCATCAGGCACTCTGTCTATCAGATCTAGTCCCCTAGATATATTTCTCACTTTTACTGTATAATCATTAGGGATTTGAGTTAGGTCATACCTGAATGGTCTAGTGGTTTCCCCCACTTTCTTCAATTTAAGTCTGAATTTGGCAATAAGGAATTCATGATCTGAGCCACAGCCAGATCAAGTCCCAGTCTTGTTCATGCTGACTGTATAGAGCTTCTCCATCTTTGGCTGCAAAGAATATAATCAATCTGATTTTGGTGTTGGCCATCTGGTGATGTCCATGTGTAGAGTCTTCTCTTCTGTTGTTGGAAGAGGGTGTTTGCTACGACTAATGTGTTCTCTTGGCAAAACTCTATCAGCCTTTGCCCTGCCTCATTCTGTACTCCAAGGCCAAATTTGCCTGTTACTCCAGGTGTTTCTTGACTTCCTACTTTTGCATTCCAGTCCCCTATAATGAAAAAAAAATCTTTTTTGGGTGTTAGTTCTAAAAGGTCTTGGAGGTCTTCATAGAACTTTTAACTTCAGCTTTTTCAGTGTTACTGGTCAGGGCATAGACTTGGATTACCATGATATTGAATGGTTTGCCTTGGAAATAAACAGAGATCATCTTGTCATTTTTGAGATTGCATCCAAGTACTGCATTTCAGACTCTTTTGTTAACTGTGATGGCTACTCCATTTCTTCTAAGGGATTCCTGCCCACAATAGTAGATATAATGGTCATCTGAGTTAAATTAACCCATTCCAGTCCATTTTAGTTCACTGATTCCTAGAATGTTGATATTCACTCTTGCCATTTCCTGTTTGACCACTTACAATTTGCCTTGATTCATGGACCTAACATCCCATGTTCCTATGCAATGTTGCTCTTTACAGCATCGGACCTTGCTTCTGTCACCAGTCACATCCACAACTGGGTGTTCTTTTACTTTGGCTCCATCTTTTCATCCTTTCTGGAGTTATTTCTCCACTGATCTCCAGTAGCATACTGGGCACCTACTGACCTGGGGAGTTCCTCTTTCACTGTCCTATCTTTTTGCCTTTTCATACTATTCATGGGGTTTTCAAGGCAAGAATCCTGAAGTGGTTTGCCATTCCCTTCTCCAGTGGACCACATTCTGTCAGACCTCTCCACCATGACCGGTCTGTCTTGGGTGGCCCCACATGGCATGGCTTAGTTTCATTGAGTTAGACAAGGCTGTGATCCATGTGATAAGATTGGCTAGTTTAGGAGTATAGCATGGTGATTTTACACATTATACTGCATTAAAATTTACTACAGGATAATGGCTATAATCCCCTGTGCTATATAGTATATTCTTGTTTGTATATCTATTTTATACATAGTAACTTGTATCTCTGCACTTCCCTTGAAGCTCAGCTGGTAAAGAATCTGCCTGCAGTGCAGGAGACCTGGGTTTGATCCTTGGGTGGGAAGATCCCCTGGAAAAGGAAAGACTACCCACTCCAGTATTCTGACCTGGAGAATTCCATGGACTGTATAGTCCATGGGGTCTCAAAGAGTCAGACACAACTGAGCTCCTTTCACTTTCACTTTCTTGTATCTCTTAATCCTACCTTTATAGCTTTAAATCCCAGTTTAAGTGGCTTTATACATTAATATTTATTATGCTAATTCTATTGGTTTATAGTCAACTTTATGTAATATTTATGTTCTATTCCATTTTTATTTACATAGACTTTTTTTTTTAATTCAGAAAAGCTAATGAGTTTTACCAAATTCTGTTTCAGTTTCTGGTAATATGACCATATTGATCTATTTTGATTTTTCCTAAAATAAATTATGCTGAGATTAGTAATATTGATAATCACTCAAAAAGTTATAAGCTTAAAATCTTGCTCACTTTTTCCATTATATTCTAGATAATGTGATTTTGGTTTTTTCCCCTTTATCTTAGATTTTTTTTTTAAGTATTATTCTTTAAGATGCTTAAGTCTTGGCATATATGTGCTTAATTTTATTTTACTAAATTTCAAGTGGTAATGGCCAATGCTGAGACAGTGTAGCCTGCATCTAGTAGAATTCATTGAAGTTTTCAAGGAGAGATCAATATAGAGCCAATTTAATATATTTTTAAAGAAATAAGAGATAAATCATTTTTACATAGCAATACTTATTTACTCATTCTTCATCATTGTATATATATAATACTGCCTATTGATTTTATGATTTGACATTTTCATATTCTTTATTGTTTCATTTTCTATATATTCATTAGCACTGAAGAATAAATATCAAACCTCTCATTGAGTGAAAGTGTTAGTCACTCAGTTGTGTCCAACTCTTTGCGACCCCATGAATTGTAGCCCACCAAGCTTCTCTGTCCATAGGATTCTCCAAGCAAGAATACTGGAGTGGGTTGCCATTCCCTTCTCCAGGGGATCTTCCCAATCCAGGAATCAAACCCCAGGTCTGCTGCATTGCAGGCAAATTCTTCACTGTCAGAGCTTCCAGGGAAGCCCAAACCTCTCATTACAGCTATATTTTTTTCATTTTAAGATGTCATTTCTTTTTCTAAATATGTTGAAAGAATCTGTATTTCTAGACTTCTTTATCTATACATGCATTACCATGAAACTAGTGGAAAATTTATTTTTTATTATATATGCCATGGGAATTATACTTTATTATTGATTTTTAGCTTCCCTGGTGGTTCAGATGGTAAAGCGTCTGCCTGCAATGTGGGAGACCAGGGTTCAGTTCCTGGGTTGGGAAGATCCCCTGGAAAATGAAATGGCGACCCACTCCAGTACCCTTGCCTGGAAAATCCCATGGACAGAGGAGCCTGATAGCCTACAGTCCGCAGGGTTACAAAGAGTTGGACACGACTGAGTGACTTCACTTTCTTTCACTTTATTGAATTTTAATTCCTCTTCAGCCTATATTAATATTGCATTCTTGTATTTTATTTGGGATTTCATAAAGATACACAGATGTACCCATATTTTTATCCCAATTTTTAATCATATATACTAAAATAGAACTTTATTATTTGCATAGTATTAAGCAGGGATACAATTTCACTGTCTTCCTTATGGATGGGTAATTGTACTAGTGCTATTTGTTTTTTAATAATCCATCTTCTATTCAGTTTTAATTTTTCTCTCTGAGATATCAAGATTCCGCATGTGTGTTAGCCTGTTTCTGAGTTCTCTGTCTTATTTGTGTGCATCTATCCCTCTTCCTGTGCAACATTTTTGAATTATCTTAACTTGATATATTTTGAAATCTGAGATCCAGTGCTGCTCTGAGGTAGTTCACAAATGGATGCAGTATCTTTTCTCTTGTCTTATACAGAGGTACTACTCATCTCTTGGATTGGTCCTTCCCTAGGAAGGACACATACTTAGCATAGTACCCAGCATTCAAAATTTTGCCTTCAGAATGAGCTAAATACCTTTTCAGTATTTCTTACCTCTGGACCCCTTTTATTTTCTTGATACTTTATGTTGTTAGATCAGGAAACAGACTGATGAAAGAATTTCCTGAAGTCTTCTGGAGAGGTAAATCAGAAAGACTTTACTCACTGAGGTATGTGAGCAGGAGGAAATTATTTATACTGAGCTAGGGGTCCAGTTTTTGTTGTTGTTCAGTCGATAAGTTGTATCTGACTCTTTCGTGATCCTGTGGACTGTAGCCCGCCAGGCTCCTCTGTCCAGGGGATTTCCTAGGCAAGAATACTGGAGTGGGTTGCCATTTCCTTCTCCAAGGGATCTTCCCAACCCAGGGATCTAACCCACATCTTCTGCACTGGCAAGCAGATTCTTTACCACAGAGTCACTAGGGAAGTCCTAATAACATGAAGTATCAAGAAAATAAAATCAGAAGGCTAAGAGGATATTTGTAGTGTGAGGTGAATATCAAAGAAATAAAGCTAGATCCCTTGAGTGTCATAACCTGTAGGAAGAAACAAGATGGTGGACCTGCAAGATAGAACCCTAGGAGGAGGATAAATCAGAGGTAATAAGTATACAAGTCAGAGCTGGAGATGACCAGTCAATCTCTTCTATCTTCATTATAAACTCTCTGTTCAGCAGGGGATCCCTAGTATTGAAAGATACATACTTCACTCTTTGAATGATAGAACCATCTAAGGAAATTAATATATTAATAAGCACCTTCTTGTTATATCCATTAAGCTTTACATGGAAGAAATTTTCTTTTCCTGTCGTCACTCATACTCATAGGAAGCTTCATAGGGGAAAAAAGAATTATAAAATTTTGAGATCAAATCTGTAAACTCAGTGTCCTATAAATTCTCATGCATGAAGGGAAAATTATATCTCCAATCTTCTCTATTTTAAAATCTCTAATCAAGTAAATATCATACTTGACTGCATTATAATGACCTACATCCTTACCAGAGAGATGGGAAAAGAGAGGTTAGCAATTGATCATTACTCCAAAATGTTTCTTTTTATATTTATATGCTTTCAAAAAATCATTTATCTATATTGTTCCAGGCCCATAAATAGCTTTGAAAACTGAATATCTTGTTGTTGTTGTTCAGTCTCTAAGTCATGTCCAACTCTTTACAACCCCATGGACTATAGCACACTAGGCTTCCCTGTCCTTCAGTATTCTCAGAGCCTGCAAGACCTCATGTCCATTGAGTTGGTGATGCCATCCAACCATCTCATCCTCTGTCATTCTCTTCTTTTCCTACCTTCAGTCTTTCCCATCATCAGGGTCTTTTCCAGTGAGTCAGCTCTTTTCATCAGGTGGTCTAAGTATTGGAGCTTCAGCTTCAGCATCAATCCTTCCAATGAATATTCAGGGTTGATTTCCTTTAGGATTGACTGGTTTGATCTCTTTGCTGTCTAACGGACTCTCAAAAGTCTTCTCCAGCACCACAGTTTGAAAGCATGAATCCTTCAGCACTCAGCCTTTGTTATCGTCCAACTCTCACATCCATACATGACTACTGGAAAAACCATAGCTTTGACTATACAAGACTTTGTCAGCAAAGTGATGTCTCCACTTTTCAATATGCTGTCTAGATTTGTCATAGCTTTTCTTCGAAGGAGCAAGCATGTAATCACCATCCGCAATGCTTTTAGAGCCCAAGAACATAAAAATCTATCCCTGTCTCCACTTTTTCCCCATGAAGTGGGGACCAGATGCCATAATCTTCTTTTTTTGGATGTTGTTTTTTTTTTTTAAACTTTCATTATTATTGTTTATTATTTATTGCATACCTAAGATGCTGTTCAAATAGTAAAAGATACAGTTCTTTGAAGAGGCTTATGCATTGGTGACTAAAGTAGCTGAATATTTTTGTTGGGGTTTTTCCAAATTATTCTAGTTCTTCTTTTTGTGTCTGTAAATGAACTTAAGGAAAGTACTAGTATTCAGTCTTTATAACAGCAGGGTAGTTTCTAAAATAGCAATTCTCAGAATGTAATCTGTGGACCCCTGAAAGTCTCCAAGATCCTTTTAGGGGATCTGCAATATCAAAACTACTTTCAAAATAATGGATGTTGAGTTTTACTCTCCTCTTTCACCTTCATCAAAGGGCTCTTTAGTTCCTCTTCACTTTCTGTCATTAGGGTGGTATCATCTGCATATCTGAGGTTGTTGATATTTTTTCCTGCAATCTTGATTCCAGCTTGTGATTCATCCAGCCTGGCATTTCACATGATGTACTCTGTATATAAGTTAAATATGCAGGGTGACAATATACAGCCTTGACATACTCCTTTCCCAGTTTGGAACCAGTCCATTGTTCCATGTATGGTTCTAATTGTTGCTTAAATAGCTTTGAAAACTAAATATCTATCTCAAATCATATAACCAACAGTTAATAGAGACAACATCAATTTTATTTCCTTTGCTTACTGAATTTATTGTTTGTTAAAATTACTGATCCTCTGTAAATTACCTTGGCCTGGTCTTATAGAAAATTTTGGAGTAATATTTAACTGATTTAAATAAGTTTATATTAAATCAGTTCATATATTCAGACCATCTCTCAAATATCATTTACTTTGTGTTACTTTGTTAAATATATGGAAAAGAAATGAATTACAAGGCTCTACGATTGGAAGAAAATAAATAAAACTAAGGTAGCATCACATTTATTTTCCTGCCATGCAGGTTTGTTGCTGATGAACTCAACTTTACAACAGGACTCAAGAGATGAAATGTACAAATAAATACTATAAAAATTCAAATGTTTTTAAATATATGAATTTTTTAAATGCATTTCCTCCATTTAATAGTTCAACAATAATTCTCCCCCTCAGCAATTTAGAAATTTTAATGCACAAATAGATATGCATCTCAAAGTGTCAAAAGATTATTTTCATATGTTGGCAGTTTCGATCCATGCCTCTCTTTAAAAATTTGGAACTTGTTTTCTTCCAAGGCTGAGTGCAATTTGGAATAACTTTGTGTTAGCTACAAATAACAATCTTTCCAAGCCCTAGCAACCAGGCGCTGCTTTCGCAAAGGCCTTTGAAGAGTTTCTTTCACTGCCTTTACCCCTCCTCTTACATGCACTTGGGTCCCAACCATCCCATTTTTTAAACTAGAGAGAGAGAAAGAAATGAAGAAGAAAGAAAGGAGAAAAGGAAGAAGAGAATGAAGGAAAAAAGAAAGAAAGGAAAGGAAGAGGAAGAAAAATTTGTATAAAAGGATGCAGTGCAGTGTTTCACAGTTTAAAATTATACAAAAACCAAATGTACACTTCTAACCTGCTTAAAATGCAAGTTTGGGATACAAATCTTTAGCAAACAACAGGTTTATTGATTATAAAGATTCCAGTAGAGCTTTTTAGCCAATGTGTGCTGTTTTTGTGAAGGAGAAAAAAAAAAAAGTGATTTGGAATTGAGCCACCTTTATTTTAAGTTCCCTAGTCAATATGTTGCCACAGCAACCAAGTTCTTGTTATCTGGGAAAAGACAGATGTCTTTGCTTCAATCAGGATGCAAAGCTTAGAGAAGCAAAAAAAAAAAAGTGGGGGGGGGGGGAGCAATGAAAATTCATCATTTCATTATTTGAAATGTGAATTGCTCTGAGCTGGCTTTGAGCCATAGTTCTTACCCATAGTATCCTTCAGTATGTATTCAAGTCCTTCACTATTGCAATACTTCATTTTCGTTAATTAAATAATTACATCGAACATTGTCTCATGATCCCGTCAAGTTAATTCATTGCCCAAAACAGTTATTATTAAATTTAAAGCAGTTCATATTACTGTGCAATGTATTGGCAAAAATTATGTTTAACTTTACTTAATAAGAGCATTGTGTCCCAAGAAAGAGAAAGATGGGAAAGCCGAGAAAGAGAAGCAGAAAGCCACCTTTACTTTTAATTAAACAGAGTTGTTTGGCTATATGTGCTTTTTCCTCTCACCCTTGAAGCTTTACTTAAAAAAAAAAAAAGGTGAAATAATTTATGAATGTTTAGACTAGCAAGGAAAAAAAGGAGACAGTATCAGAATAGATATTACAACAAATTTTTGAAGATGAAAAACAGTATAGTGAGTAAATTAGCAGAATAGAGAAAGTTTCAACTGAGCTGCCTGGACAGGGGAATACTGAGCAGCAGTGAGTAAATCTAGATGGAATGACAGACTAGGTTCAAGGTCTACAGAAGTCAGGGTGTTGAGACAGAAAATCAAGTGACTGATTTAAAAATCTGTTTCAAAAAAAGCCAGAGCTTAGCCTCTCTGTTCACCTATTGTTTGTACATGGGGTGGGGAGGACTTTCACTCCTGAGACTAAGATATCAGACAGAAAAGATGGAAAGGGAGGGGGTGGGCAGATCTCGAAGTAGGAAATTTAGTTAAAAGTTTGCATATTATATACTACTCTACAACTTTAGTGGTTTTTAAAGAAATCAACTTTATTTTTCAGAACAGTCTTAGGTGTACAGAAAAGGTGAGCAGGGAGGTCATACGTATATTCTCTCCTCTAAACAGTTTCCTCTTCTTTTGTGGTACATTTGTTACCATTGATAAACCAACATTTATACGTTTTTATGGAAAGACAGTTTACATTGTTTTGTGTGTGTGTGTGTTATACTATTCTGTGATATTTTGATAAATGCATAATGTCACATGTCTACCATTAAAATATCATTTGGAAGAGTTTCACTGCTCTGAAAATCTGTGTTTCACCTATTCATCCCTCTTCTTATTTCACCTGAGCGTCTGCCAAGCACTGATCTATTAATATTTACTGCTCTGGAGTACTGCCTTATACACTGCGTCATACAGTCAGAACTGTAAGAATGTAGCCTTTCACACTGGCCTTGTTTACTTAACCATACATATTGTTGAGGCCAAGCAGACTTGGTAAAGTGAAAATACACATGTTGGTACTGGAATAAGTCTTTAAGAAAGAAAATATGACAATTTTGGATACTGATTCAAGCCAACAGTGTATCCCATACACGTTGATATGTCCTGTGAGCAGATGCCCTAAACAGGTCAGCACCAAGGACTTTAATAATTCTCTCATGGTAGTTATCACTTATACATGTCTCAGTTACTCCATTTAGTTATTTAAATTTTCTCCATAATAAAGAAAACTGTTACTGATCCAATATCAGGCTATATAGTTTAGATTTTCCAGTTATTCAAATTTATTTTCTCATCTGGATTTCACAAGCTGCATTATCCAAGGAACAGTCTCAGATAGGGATGCAGTCCACAGCCATCAAGTAAAACAGCAGCACCGAAGGTTAGATCTCATGCATGAGTCTCGTGTCCTCAGGAACTCAGTTAAATAGTACAAATGTTCAGCTCATGACAGCACAAAGTATTTCTTGGAAATATTGTTTTGGATGACTGATGTCACATAAAAAGCACAACAGTTCCTTCCCAGTATATCTGAATATTAATTTACTTTTTTTTAACTGATTCTATATAATTAACTGTAAAGTTCCTCACCATACACAATCACATGTATAGCCTCAAAGTTCAAAACACAGTAAATCAGCTATTTTTAAAATGTTGGAATGTATCTGTATTTTCATGGCAATAATTAAATTACCATTTGGCTATAGTTGATCACATATGGTACACTTAAATAGTTAAGCAATATTAGTCACCTGTTTTGTATTACACTTGTATTACTTACGATACAAAATATGTTACATAGATCACACTTTGTTTTGACTATTGAAAAACTATGCCCACTCTGTTTACTGCCGTAACCTAGTAATGTCATGAGCATTTCAGAGTCCCCTTGGAAATTCCTCATACTGACCCAACATTCCAAATTGCCAGAATCTACAATTGGATATCTATGATTTTGCTAAAAAAAAAAAATGTTGAAACCCATGTAGTCAAACAATTATTCCTTTGGCTGTTCATCAGAGGAGTCTCAGGAGACTAAGCATTGCTATTCTAGAGCTGAAATGATTTACCCTTTGAAAGAAACATAAGGAAATAAAATAAGCTCAAAATTGACTTCAGACTATTACTTTCAAAGGAAATGTAACCTACATAGAAGACCTTTAGTGAAACAACTAAATGCTTATTTAACATTTATAACATGTTAGGAGCCATGTTATTGTCTATATAAAGAGTTGAAAGACATCTCCTAAGATTCCTTGAGTCACAACACTGTCAGCGGAATCCAACAAAAATCTGTTCTGTTTTAAAGAATTCCTCCTAGAAAGACTACTCAAGAAATTCCTCTTAAGGAAATTGGTCAGACGATTGTTATTATGATCTAACCTGTGACTCTCGATTTGTTTTTTGATCATTAATAAAAACTAATGAAAAATAATGCAATGATTACCAATCTCTGTATGGAGTTTGAACCGACTGGAAGACCACTATTGAGTAACTTTTCAGACTTCTGATTTTCCACAAATTCATCCTGTCATTTCCTCAAAATTTGTTTTCTCAAAATTCATCACGTGAGAAAATTAAGTAGATATGCTTTTCCTTATTTTTCCCCCCACATTCAGCCAAAACCCTGGCATTGTTCTATAAGCAAACATTGTTCTGGAAGACTCCAGAAATGGACAGAAATAGGCAGAATAGCTGGAGAACTTGGGACTCAAAGAATGACACGATGGTGAGTTTCAGAAGTTTTCTTTTTTCCTCATATATTGCAGAGTCGGAGCTGCAGAAATCGGCAACCCAGAAATGCCGACAGATACAAGCAAAAGGAAAAAACAAAAAACCCTGCTTTTTCTGAACAAGACAAGCAGGGAAGGCAGCCCAGAGAGATACATTTAGACAATAACTGCTTTACTCAAGGCACACATCACAGGAAAAACAAAGGCTTCATCCTCATTTGCACCAGCAAGGGCAGAGTGGAAAACCGAGCACCGATGAGGTGACCTCCCTCCACCCTCTGGGATGGTGTCAGAAGAGGGCAGATGGAGATTAGGACCTTCACCAGCTCCCAGAAATAATGGAGCCATTCTTCCGTGGTATCAGTGGAGGGCCGTGGGAGCAGCAAGGAGGCATTCCTACCTCTTTCAGCCAAAGGGGTGTGAGTGGAGGTTTCCTGGGAAGCCAGACTTCCACCTCTGCCCAGGAGTAATGAGGAACTCTTTGCTCATGTGTTGGACACTGAGTGGGGAACCTAAGACTTCTAGGTTTACCTGGAAGTAACTGCACTGATCCCCCTTCTCCCTGATCCCCCTTCTCCCTCTGTCCCTGCCAGGAAGAGCGTGTTAGTCGCTCAGGGGTGTCAGATTCTTTTCAACCCCACAGACTTTGGGGCAGATTCTTTACCGCATGAGCCACCAAAGATTTCCTGTCCCTGCCAAAGTGAAAGTGAAGTCGCTTAGTTGTGTCCAACTCTTTGCGACCCCATGGACTGTAGCCTACGAGGCTTCTCCATCCATGGAATTTTCCAGGCTAGAGTACTGGAGTGGGTTGCCATTTCCTTCGAGGCGTCTCCATCCATGGAATTTTCCAGGCTAGAGTACTGGAGTGGGTTGCCATTTCCTTCGCCAGGGAATATTCCCGACCCAGGGTTCGAACCCGGGTCTCCCGCATTGCCAGCAGACGCTTTTACTCTCTGAGCCGCCAGGGGAGCTGTCCCTGCCAGGATAATGTTAAACAAACCATCTAAACAGAAGATAAACAGGACGCAGAGTTTCACAGTATAGCTCCAGAAACATCGAAATATCAATCAAAAGTCACTTGCTACACCAAAAACCAGGAAAATGTCAAGGGAAAAGAAGATAAAAATACCAGAATTAACTGAGAAGGCAACCATTATAAAATCACTTCAACAAGCAATTATGAACGTGTTTAAACCAATTGAAAAATATAAAAACTCAGCAAACAGACTATCTCAGCAAAGAAATGGAAGAAATAAAAAAGACCAAATGAAAATTTCAGAACAGAAAAATATGATGACTGAAATAATTAAAAGCTCAATGGATGAGCTCAAACCAGATGAAGTGGGGAGATGAAACAGTAAACTTGAATGTGGAAACTAGAAATTAGCGAATCTGGACAACAGAGAGGAAAATAAACCCCCCCAAAAAAGGAAATGAAAGAAAAATGAAAAGAGTCACAAGGGACCTGTAGGAATATAACAAAGGATCTAACATTTGTGCCATCAGAAACCCAGAAGGAGAAGATGAAGAGGGAGGGGAGTGGAAAAGTATGCAAAAAATATAGCAAAAAGATTTCTGAACCTGGCAAAAGAAAAAAACCTACATACCCAAAAACTGAGTGAACTACAAACAGGATAAACCCAAAGAAACCAAATAAGACACATTATATTCAAGCTTCTGAAGATAAAGACAAGAAAACATCTTGAAAGCAGTGGGGGATAAAAGAAAACCACGTGTTATCTAGAGGTAAAAAACAATTTGAATTACAGTGGATTTAAACTTGAGTTTGTGGTAATATACTTTATTCTTGTTTCTATTTTTCTATATTTTTTCCATTGTCTTTAAAAACAAGTATTTGAATCCTGTAAAGGAAAACAATTAAATTTTAAATAGTGCTAATATATGTTTTTACTCATTTTTCAAGAGCTGAAAGAAGTGACCTGCCAACCCAGAATTTTACATCCAGTGAAATAATTTACAGAACTCTAGGGAAAATCAGCAACTCTCCAATGAAAAAAATTTAAGAGAAATTGTTACCATCAGATTTACCCTTCACATCAGATCCTAATAATCTGACTCACATTTTCTCCAGCATCCTGACCTAAAAACATCTACCTAAACAGGAAAAAATGAAAAGGCACAAAACCTTGAAATATTTTATAGACCACTGTTGATTGTGTGCACTAATGTTAAAATTAACAATAATGTTTTCTAACATTGGTTTTGTCACTCTCAGTCCTTTCAGTATACTCATGAAATGTAATGTTAATAACCCTTTCCGATACAATTACAGGTGGCTAATCAGATCAAATGAATCTCTTGAACTCACAAAGATTATAATTTGAGACCCAGAGTAGACAAAACCAGTTCAACCTTAGAGAGTGTTACCTCAGCAAGTCAGAATCAAACACCTGTTGTACAAATTTAAAAATTGGAGTGAAAAAAATTTAGCACTATTTCAGTTTGGGTTTTGTGGTGATAGATTTCATTTCTATTTTCCTTTATTTTTTCATTTTCTTTAAAACTAGCACTTGAAGACAGTAAAGGAAAAAAATTAAACATCTAATTTGGTAAACATGATTATGAAGTTTACCCAGACTCAGATTCTAATGTAAATAATATGTGATGTGTAAATAAGTCTTTGGCAATGCACAATATGAATTTGGGAAATCTGCCTACAATGTGCTAATCTCCTTAGGATGTCTCCTCTTCATGGAGAATAAACTCTTTATTCTTTAATTTTTTTCTTTTAAATCCTCCTCCATCTGTTATTCATCTGCCCTTCTCATGCTATTTTCCTTGATAATTTCATGAGTTTTGTTTGTGTTTCTTACAAAATAGTCCTAATATTTTATCTGTTGTTTCTCACAAGTATGTGTGTGGGTGTGTGAGGATGCCTGTGTGCATTTGTGATTGTGTATATGCATTTGTACTTACCCATATGTACTTGTGTGAGTTACATCTATATATATGCCTATGATGTGTCTATTGCAGTGTTAGGCACTAGGGATAGAGCCATTAACAAATGGGGCACAGTTTCCACCCACATAGAGTATAGGACCCTATACTCTTTAAACAGTTTAAACAAACAGTTTAAACAAACTGTTTAAAACAAGTACCTGAAAGAGAGTGCCTAATTGTTGTGAAAGCAAATACAGAATATTATGGAAGCTTGTGGCAAACATAGTCCAGTTATTTACCTGGAGGAACATTCCTGGATGGCAGACGCTTTGAGAAGAGAAACTGCATAGCTGTGGCACCTCCAGGATACCTTGTAATAAGTAGTGAAGGGAAGTGAAAGTCGCTCAGTCCTGTCTGACTCTTTGCGACACCATGGACTATACAGTCCATGGAATTCTCCAGGCCAGAATACTAGAGTGGGTAGCCTTTCCCTTCTCCAGGGGAATCTTCCCAACCCAGGGATGAAACCCAGGTCTCCCACATTGCAGGTGGATTCTTTACCAGCTGAGCCACAAGGGAAGCCCTTGTAATAAATAGGAGGCATTCAAATAATATTTACTAGGTGGATAAGTAAAGTATTTATTCAATTCATAGTAATAAGAAACTGGAAAGGCTGATTGTAGTAGAATGCTTTTTATTCTATTTAACAGTGATATAGTAAGCCAACACTAAGGTTCTGATAGAACTTTACTGTATCCTTTTTTTAGTCCCATGAATATTCTTAGTAGACCATATAAATGACACAGACACCAAACTGTGATTTTAGATGATAACCACAACTGTCCTTCTGTGACTTCAGGTAGAGTTTGTTCTAAAACAACAAAGATTCTCAGTGAGTTAAAAAGCTTGATGAGTGCACTAACAGCATTAAGATTATTGTAGGAGTAGCACAAATCCCACTAATTAAACAGACACATAAGCTCACCAGCTCTTGGCTATCCATTAGAGCAGAAATCTCTATGGATGCAAACTCAACCAACACAGCATCATCCAAAGTGCTGCTACCTGGAGACATCATTAGATTTCTGAAAATCTCCTCCAAGTTCAACTTACTGTATTGCAAATTTTGTCTTAATGCTAATACAGGGGAAAAAAATCTCATTCAAGGTTTTATTTTTTCTAAAAGATTTCATACAATCACTGCTTGAATTACACAAGCAGTGTAATTATTAATAAATGAAAGTGATTTATAATGGCTGTTATCACTTGAGCTAGGCTCAAATAATTATGACAATATACCAACAGATGGATAAGGCAGTTTAATCACCAGACTAGTAATAATTTGATTTCCTGAAGCCAATGTTTGAAAATATGGATGTATTCATAGATAAATTAGGTGTGAAGTAAAGAGAACACGGAGTCTTATTTATTTTCAAGGGCTTATTATGTGACTTCAAGCAAATGTGTCCTTCTAGCCACTCCTTTCAAGCTCTTCTTCTCAGATTATTTCCATGTATTTTATCAGTTTTTAAAACATGTATTTAAAACATTGGATCTGAACCCCCTCCAACAGATTCTATTATTTTCACTCAAAGTCTTCTTTTTCAGTATGTTAAAATTACTGAAGAGAAAAGAATTTTGATAGGAACTGAAACATAACAGGAACTTTTGATTTTGTGTTTCCGAAATAAGTTACTTTAGTCACTTGAAGCCAAGAAATTTGTATTTTTCATATATTTTTTAAGATTTATGAGTTTATGGTTTTGAAAAAATGATAGAAAAAAGGCATCTAAGATAGGAAAGTATAAAACATATGGGGAACCATCTCTATGAATCCTATCACTTATAAATAACTATAATTATCTTACTATAAAGAGCATTTCAGGCATCTCCAATTACTATGTAAAATAGAAGGATATACAAATAAAAGGATAGTTGGATAGCAGATGCATGGCTGGGTGGATAGATGGATAGAAAACATGGTATTATCAAACCTAGATTATTCTACTATAGTGAAAAAATTAATTAAATTTTAAGTTTTATTGTGTTTAAATTTATAGAAGAAAGAGAAACTGAATTCAAAATAAAGGAGTTTCCAAACTTTAGATGAGTGTTCTTTCAGAATGAGGTACCCTCTTAACTAAGTTAAATTCATTTTAACTAAATTTTAATTTATACCTTATTTCACTTCCTGTCATAAAATATTAAGATATTAACAGTTAATGAAATGTGTTAGCTATGTTCTTATTTTTATATCACCAAGATTTCAAATATTTATTTTTCTATTTTTAAACCGTAATTCCAACCAGTATTTAGTCTTGACTCTGTTCTTTAATGGCGTCAATGTTCACCATCATCTTTACCATACCTTCCTGTTTCTGAAAGTTTTAATTGCATGTAGCCCTTTGAGACTAGACTTCCCTTTTGGGTAGTGTCAATGCCTACTTGAAGATGCTGTAAAAACAAAACAACAACAAAAACACCAGTGTGTTAACATCACAAAAGTGTATTTCTTGCATACACTAAATAGTCAATGAAAATCATTCAGAGATCTGGTCTGATAAAGGCTCCAAATCAGTAATTGCTGTCATCATCACTGTGGCATAAGAACAGCTTGATGGTGAGTGTCGCAGTGGCTTCAGGGGGATACATCTCATTTCCACTCTTCTGGCAAGGGTAGTCCAATCCTAACACATATGCTACAGGAGGAGAACTGGAATATAATTACTCTCCATACACCGTGACTTATTTTTTCTGCAAAGCTCTTCCTTCTCCATAGGTTTTTACCTTGTACTCTCCATTTTTAGAAAAGTCTTGGTAGCTCTTTAAATTCTGGAAGCTTCATGTACAATATTATAAAGTATGACTTTTTTGACCCAATTATCAAATTTTCCAATCTTAGGATCCTTAACAAGGAAAACATTTTGCAGCATGTTCAATTTTCAGTGAATTATGCCTTCATTTAGATCTTTATGGGCTAATAAAAAGCCACAGTGTTCAAAGCCTTCTTCATCAATTTCTGGAATATTTCTGTGCCTTACAGAGGATCAGTGGCTGACAATGGTATACTAAATAATCATGCAAGTTAAAATGCCTTATTATAACCTAGATTTTATCTGATCTACATATCCATACATTTGGATGTGTACATCATTCCTATTAAGAAGTATTATACACAAGATTGGACTCCAGCAGGTCCTTGAAACACAGGCATATTACATGAGCAAGTGTAACAGGTTCACGAGGCACTCACTTCTGCTGCATTAACACCTTGGTGTGTGTATGTTCAGTCGCTCAGTTGTGTCTGACTCTTTGCGACCCCATGGACTGTAACACACCAGGTTCATTTGTCCATGGGATTCTCCAGGCAAGAACACTGGAGTGGGTTGCCATTTCTTCCTACAGGGGATCTTCCCGACCCAGGAATCAATCCTGCATCTCCTGCATTGTCAGGCAGATTCTTTACCGCTGTGCCACCTGGGAGACCCACACCAATACCTTACCCACAATCATTACCCACAGCCTCACAACTCACACTCATGTCTTCATGATCATTATGGTATTAACTAGAGATAGACAGCTACAGCATGGTAGTCTAAATTAAACTGTTTTATTCATTTAATTTTGAAAATTTTCAAATTTACATAGAATACTGAAATAAAGAACCATGCTCCTTCATCTATATTTATAAAATGTTAATATTTAATTGTATTTCTTCATCTCTCCATAGATGACAAATAGATAATAGATGATGGTATGCAGATAGATAATTTTTCTGCTAAATCATCTAGAATTTGCAGGTGTCATTGCCTCCTTAACGCTAAATATCAGGTTATCTCCTAAGAACTGTAACTTTGTCCTACACAAACACAATGTCATTATCACCCTCAACATATCATCCACATTCAGAACTTTCCAACTGTCCTGACATTAAAGCTGAAAAATAGTAGACCCTTAAGCTGTAAAATCTGCTGTTCTCTACTTCTGGTGGAAAGCAGAAGGGACTGAAAGCAGACTCCGGCAGTGTCAGAAATTCATCCTTAAATCCCCAGTCCAGGATAAGATCATAAAATGAAAATGTGGTCTTTTCTGCAATGCAATGACATTACAGATATTGCAGATACCAAGTCACTGAGCTGAGGGAAAATTGGTTTCAAATCCTGCTGGTGATCCTGTTTTATTTCCTCTTATGTCCCCAGGCTCACCATTTCCTATTCCCGTAAAAATAGAAAGCAACTAGAATTTTTTTCCACTGTCTTTCACAGGTGGGAGGTTGAGCCAGTGCCAATCAAACTCCTATATTCATGTAGAGAACTTGGCTCCCACTGAACCATGATCTCACACTGAATACTTACTTCCCCTGACCCTGCAGGATCACCTTCCTCACTACTGCAGGACACTGATAGTACAGGCAGCACACCCATGAATTAATCTTGCTCATATATATTTTTATTTCATTTATGGCCATGGACATTTTTATGTTATGCTTGATCCCATCTAAGAGATTTTGGCTTTCTTTCCATACTTCATGTATTATCATGATGGGTCTGTCACAGAAAACAGAACATCAAAGCATAACTATATACAATATCTTAACTAGAAGTAATTACCAGGACCACTGAATATGGTTACATGTGGTTGTGCAGTTACTGTGAAGCACAGGAAGACCTACATTAAGAGTTAACTTGCTTCAGTTCGAGGCATGAAGCAGGTCACTCAAAGTTGGTGCCCTGGGACAACCCAGAGGGATGGAGTGGGGAGGGAGGTGGGAGGGGGTTTCAGGATGGGGGATGATTCAAGTCGATGTATGGCAAAAATCACCATAATATTGTAAAGAAATTATCCTCCAACTAAAAGAAATTAATTATTTTTAAAGAAGAGCTTGTTTCACACCAAGCTGTGTTTAACTGTGAGGGCTCCATGCAACCATAGGAAGTGGCACCTTTTTCTAATTCATGGTGGTTTATTTGCTAAGTTGTGTCCAACTCTTTGTGACCCCATGGACTGTAGCCCACCAAGCTCCTCTGTCCATAGGATTTCCTAGGGAAGAATACTGGAGTGGGTTGCCATATCCTTCTCTAGGGGATCTGCCCAACCCAGAGATTGAACCCAGGTCTCCTGTATTGCCGGCAGTTTCTTTACCCACTGAGCTATGAGGAAATCTAATTCATAAGAAGGAATTATTTGCTTACCAAGATATATGCCCATGGATGTGTGCCTCTTGAGATGGGATATCTTTTCCCTAGTTCACAGAAAGGCAGTCTATGGGCCTACATGGACTGCCTTTCCCAAGGGTTCTGGAAAGGTAGTGTCTGAGTTTTTTCAACCCCCACATAGTCAATGGGGAAAATACATTACAAAACCAAAGTCCTTATGTTAAAGGGGTCAATTCAACAAGAAGATAGAGCAGTGCCAAGTATGTACACATCTAACAAGAGAACTTCATGTTACATGAAGCATTGTATGGTTAATTAAAAGCAAAATTGAAAACTCCAACACTTCTCTCCCAGTAAGCCAGAGAATAAGTACACAGTGCATGGAACTCATTAGCATTAGGTAACATCACCCTAATGTTATCATTTGGGTAGTGATTGTTGTTCAGTCACTAAGTCATGTCCAACTCTTTGCAGCCCCATGGACTGCAACACACCAGGCTTCTCTGTCCTTCACTATCTCCCAGAGTTTGCTCAAACTCACATCCATTGAGTTGGTGATGCCCTCCAACCACATCATCCTCTGTCATTCCCTTCTCCTGCTCACAATCTTCCCAGCATCAGGGTCTTTTCCAGTAAGTCAGCTTTTCACAACAGGTGGCCAAAGTGTTGGACCTCCACCTTCAGCATCAGTCCTTCCAATGGATATTCAGGCATGATTTCCTTTAGGGTTGACTGGTTTGATCTCCTTTCAGTTCAAGGAACTTCAAGAGTCTTCTCCAGCACCACAGTTTGAAAGCATCAACTCTTTGGCCCTCAGGCTTCTTTATGGTCCAACTCTCATATCTATACATGACTACTGGAAAAATTATAGCTTTGACTAGATGGATCTTTGTGGGCAAAGTGATGTCTCTGCTTTTTAATATGCTGTCTAGGTTTGTCATAGCTTGATAATTTTTTGGCACAACATTGCAGAGTCTAGCTTCCAAATAACTATTTATTGAAATTAACAAAATATTCACATCTATAATATAAATTCCCTTCAATATAAATAAATGTAAACTCATCATTTGGCAAATAATTAAGAGATACTGATCACCTAAGCTGAAACCTGAAATACACACCAAGTTGAATATATTAAATGGAATATACTGTTACAGAAAAACTATGCTTTCCTGTGATTACCTCATGCCCTAGTTATATAAATTGAGTGAAGGGTTTTTTAGAGAACATAGAGTATAGTACGTCACTATATGTGTCACTAGCATGCGTGCATGCTAGTAGCTTCAGTTGTGTCTGACTTTTTGTGACCCTATGGACTGTAGTCTGCCAGGCTATTCTGTCCATGGGATTCTCCAGGAAAGAATACTGGAGTGGGCTGCCATTCCCTCCTCCAGGGGGTCTTCCTGACCCAGGGATCAAACCCATGTCTCAGGTTTCCTGCATTGGCAGGCAGGTTCTTTACTACTAGTGCCACCTGGGAAGCCCCACAGTATGTCACTATGAAAGCATAAATCAGGTAAGATAACACTTTTGGAAAGAATACAGTATCAGGTAGTGATTTTTAGATAAGATATTTTCAGTCATTTTGACTGACAATTGCTAAATGTACATCTTATCTATCAAAACATGGATAAAAAAGAAAGATACAAGGAAAAGAAAATTTATTGCATGTGTCTGGAGCCAACAAATTTTAATAATGGCTGTTAGATAATCACTAACAAACTCTGATCCTTTATCCACCGAATCTAATAAGAAATATGTTTATTGGCATGTTTCTTTCATAATGTCATAATATCTATCATTTGAAAATATTTTCTTCCTAGAATGAGTCATAGAAATCCATTTAAGTATTGCTTTAACTTGTTTTTAATTAGCAGTAAGCAAAATATCAACCAATAAAAAATTAAAGACCCACCCTTAACTATGCACAAGAATTCTTTACACTAGAGGAGTGGGATCAAATATGACCAATAGGGAGAGTAAATTCATCTCATCTTTGGAAAGAAAAATTAGCTCAAAGGCATAAATTAATAGTGATATAAAAATAACTGTTTTAGTAAGACAGTGTTTTGTTTTTAACAGGTGAAGAAAATAGTCATTTTTATTTCGCCAGCAAAATATCATGTATAAAAGATCGTATCATAAAAGGGATATGAGGCAAAGGCAACATCTCTCTTATTCTTACTGTCATTTATTAATTTGTGCAGGCCTGTTCTGTCTCCTTTAAACACTTACTCAACAGAGCTGTTGTGCTCAGAATTGATTTTGCTGCTTCAGCCACATTAGGCTGAGATACTTTTTGGCTTTCATCTGAATGAACAATTTCCTAGTTAGACACACTGGATTTGGACTTGGGTCAATAAAAGCTTTACTGTGTCCTTTCTCTTTCCTCTTGGATCTCACAAAAGAGACCTAAATTCCATTCATCTTTTCACTTGCCACAGTGGAATCTTTAGCAATGCACTTATGGCTTGAATGAAGAAACATAGCAAGAAATTGGCAGAGAAACAAGTAGGAATTCTCTGTGTCCCATACTTGCACCCCTGAAGATCAGTTACCTCTGGGTATGCATATAAATTTGTCTAGCTTTAACTATTTGTCTTTGCTATTCTGTGGGAACATAAATCCTTATCAAAGGTTTAATATAATCCTACTGAATCTCATGTGGCTAGCTCTTAAGGTATTTGCAAGAAAGCCAAGTTGATCAGATCCTGGTATTTAAATTTAAAAGATTTTAAATGGATTGAATCAGGAGTTCTTTTTTGCAGCTTTGAATAATGTCATTTACAGGACCAAATATTAAAATGTCAGAATTTTAAAATATGCAAATATATTTATAAAAATTGTTTTTGAGATGTCTACCCTATTTTGTATGTTTTTATATAAGAACCATGAAATATTGTGTCATTTTATCTGGCACTGAAAGTAACCAGTTCTAAACTATCAACTGCGAATAAAAAACATGACATGCTATGAACTGGATATAACTACAGAAAGGATGCTACATATTTCCTAAGGAGGAAAGCATGGGCATTGTGTTAATAAGTCCAATGGTGGTTCCAGTTTGAGTACCAACTGATGCTCCACTCCATTCTACTCCACTTAACTCCAGAGGTTGGACCAGTTCAGTTCTGAGATGGGTAACCCTTTGGGGGTCACATATTTATTGAATGCGATCAGATGCTTTCTCTGCATAAGACATGAATAAAATATTGACTTATTTTCTCTGTTACAAGTTTCTTTTAAAGTCCCTTTCTAATGATATAATTTAAAAGCTATGGAATATTCAAGAGAGAAAGAGGAAAGAACTAACTAGAAGGAGGCAGGGAAATCTGTAAGAAAATTTTAAAAAATTGATTCATCCATGGGAAAAAATATAGCATTTAATGATCAATAGATACAAGACATGCACAGGAATAAATACAAGTAACAAAAAACTAAATGAATTTGTTTATCAAACACATGTCTATTGTAGAACTATTCTACATCAAGCACTATTCTAGGTTCTAGAATGTAATAATTCAACAATCAATGAACAAACCAGTCTCAAGTTTCTCCCTACATGCTACATCTTACAACCCAATAAGGAAAGATAGATAATAAACTAAAAATAAGCAAGCTATTTAGTATGCCAGACATTCATGTGTATAATAGGAAGAAAAAAGGGAAAAAAGGAATATGAAGGGGATGGGCTGGAATAGATTAGTACTGAACTGCATGTCTTGGTCTTTATTGAGAAAAACATCTGACAGATGTTTATTCCTAAATTTCACTCGACATTGAAAAAATATACCCAAGTGTAAAATTCACCATATCTATAAGCATAATTTCCTAGAATGAGATTACATCTATGAAAAAGCTTGAAAAATATAGAGATGAAAATATGGAACTCTTCCCTGATAAGTTAAAATTTATTATTCCATTTCTCCCACATTTTAGAACTGTTAGGTTGCTCATGTGAGTCAAATCCAAAGAAAAGATCATAAATATTAGGTTGAGAAATATGGATTAGTGAGTATCAACTTCTTACTGGAAAAAACATGTGCAGGTTATATTAATGTATGGGCCAATGAAAGAAACATTATAGGTAAAAAAAAGAAAAAAGAAAAAAGAAACAAAAGTTTTCTGTAAGAAAAGAAAAATTATGCTTAAGCTATATGGGTTCTTTCAAAAATAATTAAACATGTGACCAGGAAGAAATCAGTGAAGATGACTTTGTTTTGACTTTCAGAAGACAATTAATATGATTCCACATGAAAGATAATTTTAAAATGAGAAGATATAAAAAGGAAATAATTTTATAGATTCAGAATTGACATAGAAGGATACTGAAGTGAGAGATAATAATTTTTGGTAAGATATAGATAAACAGGGAGAGTCCTCAGAACTTATGCAGCTAGTAAGTACAATACAATCTCCCATTGTAAACAGTGGCACAGAGCTTTTCTAGGCAAAGACATCAAGCTGATGGAAATAATGCCATCAATTCATATTCAGTAACAGCTATTGAGCACCTCCCATGAGCAGGGCAATACACTAAGTATTATATTACAATGATATTCTTAAAATATGGTTCGTGCGTTGATATAGTCATCAGCCAGGTGGTTAGGATTGTGATGCACAGAAAGACTTACAATGTCAAATGCTAAGCACATGATATATTTATGCCCAGGCAGTCTTGAAAGTATATAGCTCAGGCTGGGAGTAAAGTAGTGGTCCTCAAACCAAAAGTGCCTCAATTCAAAGTCACACATGTTCTCACAACTGAAAGCACCCATGGAAGGGGGTGTCAAAGAACATTCTAGGAGAGAAACTGGCTTCAGAAATGCTATAAAAGTGAAAAAATGCATGCCAAGAAATAAGAAATATTCATGCAGTCAGCATTAACTTTCTGAGAACCTACTGTGCCAGGAACTCTACTGAGACCTTGAGATTTACAAAGATGAATGGAAGAGTATTTTAGCCCTCAATTAATTCTCCAGTCTAGGAAGGGAGAAAGAGAAGAATGAACTTATTATCCTGACATATTGCTATAAGCATGTTTTTAGGAAATGCATCGAATGTAAGGATGGCTAAAAGGATAAAATGATCATCTCTGCTCAGGTAGCATGGATAGGCTTTTCAGGTGTTCTTGATTTGGATTTTGAGAGTTATCTGAAATTCAAACATACGAGGAAAAGGCAATATTTTGAGTGAGCATGAGTTTTCAAAAGTACCAATACATAAATCATCTGGAGCCTTAGAGAAAGATTAGATGGCTTTTTATGGTTAAAACATATGATACAACTGGACAGATGGACCTGTGAAGGGCCTTTGCTGCCATATTAAATATTCCAGTCTGCCTGGAACATGAATTATATTATGTAAATGAAGTATAGAAGATCCCATTAGAAAATTTATGGGTACCAAATTTTGAAGAACCTTGAACACTAGAACAAATAGTTCATACATTATGAAAGGGCTTCCCAGGTGGCACCAGTGGTAAGGAACCTGCCTGCCAATGCAAGAGACTTAGGAGACCCAGGTTCGATCCCTGGGTCGGAAAGATCCCCTGGAGGAGGAAACGGCAACCCATTCCAGGATTCTTTCCTGGAGAATCCCATGGGCAGAGGAGCCTGGCAGACTACAGTCCATGGGGTCACAAAGAGTCAGACACGACAGATGTGTCTTAGCACACGCATTATGAAAATCAAGGAGAATTCATTAAAAGATTTTCAGCCAGAAAGTATAGAGTGTTGCTCTAAGAAAACATAGTTGATGACAATATCCAGGATTGTTTAAAGGAGGAAAAATGGTTGTACCTGTGAGGACAGAATCAAAGGAAACTGATAAATGTGGTAAAGAATCAAACTTAAAATGCTAGAAGAAGGTGTCAAAGATGAGTTCAAGATTTTCATCCATGTGTAAGCTGTAGAGAAAAATAAATAACTGTTTTTATCAATGTAGAATGTGAGACCTAATATTAGAGAAGCAAAACATTATAAATACTCAGGATAAAATCTTGTTTACATACAGTGGTAAACATTTACAAAATGAAAAGCAGAGTAAGTTGCCTTTGACCTTTATTACAATATAATTTTTACTTACATTAAATTTTATAATTTTTTTTCTGTTTCTGTGACTCTTCCAAAGAAACTTGTAGAAAGTCAAATCTCCATATAGCTCTTATATGTCCCAATATCCTACTTTTGATTATGAAAATCATGAACAGGCACCTGGCCACTGGTGCTGTACCTTCCCAGCTGTTCTTTCTCAGGACCTCAGGATGTGGTATTGGGCAAAAGACCAGTCTAGGAAATAGCCTTTACTTCCCGTGATATTAGCTATCCTGACTCTAAGACTAGAACAGATGTTCATCCAGGAAAAAAAAAATAAGACGTGGGAGTATATTTCCTCATATGCTTCCATTTGCACTGACCTTCACCATAGACAGCTTCTGCTTGGTCCAGACAGAATCACTGGCTCCGAGCCTTTAAGAGAATAAGCTGATGAGTCAGGAACTGAGACTTTGCACAAAGACTCCTTCACTGAAGGACATATTCCAGCAAATACTGTAGCTTTTCCTCCCACTGTCTTCCTCTTTGCCTTGCCCTTCAGCGCAGTATAGACTTTCTGTTCCCACCGGGTAGAAAATTCAGTCTTGCTTCAAATCTGTACAAAACAGATTTTAATATGGGTGTTAACTGGTGTAAGATATGTTTTCACTTCTATTATTTCTCTTTACCCTCCTTGTCTGCCCAAGGGTAGGTTTTATACAATTTATCATTCATTCTAATAACATTATGATAGTAAAAGGAATGCTATTGAGAATGAGCTTGAGCCATCAAGTGTAAAGGAGGACTTGGAATATAGGATTATCCCATTGAATAAGATATTCTACTGACCACTTCTCTGGGCTCTCTAAAGAGTGGGTATAGGATATGCAAGTGGGGAAAAATGCTATGCAGATTTTAAAAACATTGAATTGACATCATTAGAGGACTATACTGGATTAATTAGAGTCTCATGTTTTCCCAGTGAAAAATAGTGTGTTCCTTTTCTCTTCTTTTACTTGAAATAATTTTCATGCATGTTATCTACTTTACTATGCTTTCTCTTTTCATTGTGCATTAACTTGGAGACCTCATTTTAGCTTTTATTACCACACAATAGGGCTTCCGTGGTGGCTGACGGTAAAGAATCTGCCTGCAATGCAGGAGACCCTGGTTCGATCCCTGGGTCAAGAAGATTCCCTGGAAAAGCGAATGGCTACCCACTCTAGTATTCTTGCCTGGAGAATTCCATGGACAGAGGAGCCTGTGGGCTACAGTCCATGGGACTGCAAAGAGTCAGACACGAGTAAGCGACTTAACACTTTCACACTTTCACCACCGTGTAAGTCTTCACAAATCTTTCTGTGTGTGTGTGTGTGTGTGTGTGTGTGTGTGTGTGTGTGTTTGTGTATACTCAGTCATAACCAACTCTTCACGACCCTTTTGGACTGCAGTCCACCAGGCTCCTCTGTCCACAGGATTTTTCAGGCAAGAATACTGGAGTGGGTTGCCATTTTCTCCTCCAGGGGATCTTTCCCACCCAGGGATTGAAACTGTGTCGCCTGCATTACAGGCAGATTTTTACTGCTGAGCCATTAGAGAAGGCCCTCACAAATCTTGACCATTTTAAATTTTATTTTATCATTTTAGCATTGTGTATCATTTAGGAAGTTATTTTAATAGTTATATTTACTTATAGCTCATTTAGACTCAATCACCTTTTGAACTCTTTCTCTTACATACACTCACAGAGAGAGAGAGACACATGTATCTGGCAGGAGCAATTAATTAATCACTGTACAATATGCTCTAGTTCTTTCTGCAACACTCAGGATAAGGAAAAACCTAACAATACCATTTAATCACCACTGTCCCCAACTTAGCAGGCAATTATTAGTCATTCTTTATATATCTTGGAGGCAATAAAGTGTCATCAGAAAATATTTACCAAACTGAAATTTAAAATGCATTCATTGAAAAGTACAAAATGAATGTCAGTGTACACAAAATACTATACTAAAGCTGCAATTAGTAAGAAAGAAATAAAGACATTCAGTTCAGTCAGTTCAGTTCAGTCGCTCAGTCGTGTCCGACTCTTTGTGACCCCATGAATCGCAGCACGCCAGGCCTCCCTGTCCATCACCAACTCCCGGAGTTTACTCAAACTCATGCCCATCGAGTCAGTGATGCCATCCAGCCATCTCATCCTCTGTCGTCCCCTTCTCCTCCTGCCCCCAATCCTTCTCAGCATCAGGGTCTTTTCCAATGAGTCAACTCTTTGCATCAGGTGGCCAAAGGATTGGAGTTTCAGCTTCAGCATCAGTCCTTCCAATGAACACCCAGGACTGGTCTCCTTTAGGGTGGACTGGTTGGATCTCCTTGCAGTCCAAGGGACTCTTGAGAGTCTTCTCCAACACCACAGTTCAAAAGCATCAATTCTTTGGCGCTCAGCTTTCTTCACAGTCCAACTCTCACATCCATACATGACCACTGGAAAAACCATAGCCTTGACCAGACGGACCTTTGTTGGCAAAGTAATGTCTCTGCTTTTTAATATGCTGTCTAGATTGGTCATAACTTTCCTTCTAAGGAGTAAGCGTCTTTTAATTTCATGGCTGCAATCACCATTCGCAGTGATTTTGGAGGCCCGAAAAAGAAAGTCTGACACTGTTTCTACTGTCTCCCCATCTATTTCCCATGAGGTGATGGGACCAGATGCCATGATCTTAGTTTTCTGAATGTTAAGCTTTAAGCCAACTTTTTCACTCTCCTCTTTCACTTTCATCAAGAGGCTTTTAAGTTCCTCTTCACTTTCTGCCATAAGGGTGGTGTCATCTGCATATCTGAGGTTATTGATATTTTTCCCAGCAATCTTGATTCCAGTTTGTGCTTCATCCAGCCCAGTGTGTCTCATGATGTAGTCTGCATATAAGTTAAATAAGCAGGGTGTCAATATATAACCTTGATGTACTCCTTTTCCTATTGGGAACCAGTCTGTTGTTCCATGTCCAGTTCTAACTGTTGCTTCCTGACCTGCATACAGATTTCTCAAGAGGCAGGTCAGGTGGTCTGATATTCCCATCTCTTTCAGAATTTTCACAGTTTATTGTGATCCACACAGTCAAAGGCTTTGGCGTAGTCAATACAGCAGAAATAGATGTTTTTCTGGAACTCTCTTGCTTTTTTGATGATCCAGTGGATATTGGCAATTTGATCTCTGGTTCCTCTGCCTTTTCTAAAACCAGCTTGAGCATCTGGAAGTTCTCGGTTCACATATTGCTGAAGCCTGGCTTGGAGAATTTTGAGCATTACTTTACTAGCGTGTGAGATGAGTGCAAATGTGTGGTAGTTTGAGCACTCTTTGGGATTGCCTTTCTTTGGGATTGGAATGAAAACTGACCTTTTCCAGTCCTGTGGCCACTGCTGAGTTTTCCACATTTGCTGGCATATTGAGTGCAGCACTTTCACAGCATCATCTTTCAGGATGTGAAATAGCTCAACCGCAATTCCATCACATCCACTAGCTTTGTTTGTAGTGATGCTTCCTAAGGCCCACTTGACTTCACATTCCAGGATGTCTGGCTCTAGGTGAAATAAAGGCATAATCCCTGCCAAAAAGAACTTACAACTTAGGTTGAAATTAAACAGTGCATGCTTAAAAATTACTTAAGAATACACATCAATAAATCTGAACCACTATCTTACACAATATACAAAATAAACTAAAACTGCATTAAAGACCTGAATGTAAGACCTGAAATCATAAAACCCCTAGAAAGAATCACTGACAGGCAGCTCTTTTACATGAGTCTTACCAGTATTTTCTGGATCTGTGGTCTCAGACAAGGGCAACCTAAGCTAAAATAAACAAATGAGACTACATCAAACTAAACAACTTTTGCACAGCAAAGTCAGCAATAAAACAAAAGAATGACCCACTGAATAAGAGAAAATATTTGCATAGTATATATTAAGAGACACAAACTTACAGTTATTTATATATAATAAGTAAGTCATAGGCATGTATATATACAGAACAGGGAATATAGTCAATAATGTAGTAATTTTAAATTGAAGGCAGGAGAAGAAGGGGACAACAGAGGATGAGATGGTTGGATGGCATCACCGACTCAATGAACCTGAGTCTGAGCAAACTCTGGGAGATAGTGAAGGACAAAGAAGCCTGGTGTGCTGCAGTGCATCGGGTTGTAAAGAATCAGACACAACCGAGCAACTGAACAACAACTTTAAGCAGTAACATGATAGCTGACTAATCATGGTGATCATCTCATCATGTGTATAAATGTTGAATCACTATGTTGTTCCCCAGGAACTAATATAACATTGCAAGTCTATTATACTTCAATTAAAAAAGAACACACATCAATTTAGGAGGAAAAATATAAAATCTAAGGGGCTTCCCTGGTGTCACAGTGGTAAAGAATACGCCTGCCAATGCAGGAGATGCTAGAGATGCAGGTTCAATTCCTGGGTCAGGAAGATCCCCTAGAGAAGGAAATGGCAAGCTACTCTAGTATCTTGCCTGCACAATTTCATGGCCAGAGGAGCCTGGCAGGCTACAGTCCATGGGATTGCAGAGAGTTGGACACGACTTAGTGACTGAACCACAGCAACAACAACTGAGCACGCATGCACACATATAAAAGCGAAATGATTTTTAGCTTTATGGGTTACTTAAAGAGTGTCCTTAATGTTCTAATTGTTGTATCCTGTATTAAGAGATGAAAAAGGGAGAACAAGCATCCAGTGAGTTTAAAAAAAGAACTACTTTGATCAGAACACAGGCAATAGTTGGCAAAGTGTGACCAGAGATATTTTAAGATAATGGAAAGCTATGACAGTTGGCAAGGTGAAACTTCTGGGCCAACAGGAAGTAAGACACTTGTCCTTGAGAGTGGTCATAGAGGTGAGAGGTCAACAAGCAGCAAAGTTCCTGCTTCAGTGTAACCACTTAAGGAGAGGAACCATGAAGATCCAGGCCCCTTCTCTGACAATGCGGTGACATGAGACAACAGGACCCATGCTCACTTCTCCAATGACACACGGGCCTCCTCTTTAATTCTTGACTGATCCCCTTTGGGGTAGTGAGTGCTTATGCGTGCTTAATCACTCAGCTGTGCTCACTCTTTACGACTCATGGACTGTAGCCCACCAGGCTCCTTTGCCACGGAATTTCCCAGACAAGAATACTGGAGTGGGTTGCCATTCCCTTTTCCAGGATATCTTCCCCATCCAGGGATCGAACCTGCATCTCCTGCATTGGTAAGTAGACCCTTTACCACTGACAGGGTTCCTCAATAAAGGGAGCATGGTTGAAAGCAAACTATGGCCCCCAAAGCATCACTAGTGTTATTCCATTGCCAGCCACATATAACCTGTGAGGTTATCTTGACCAAAAATAGAAGAGACACATTGTGGAAATGAAAATTAGAGTCACTGCTCCCGACTCTGTGTGTACTATTAAAGACTTTATTTAGTTCATGTGCATGGTTGACTTAAAGGAAATTATAATGCATTCATTTTTGCTACTCAAACTGTGTCCCATGGGCAACATGGTTGGTTGCTTGTTAGAAATCAGACGGTCAGGCTATATCCGACACGTACAAATCAGAATCTGCATTTTAGAGAGATACTCAGAGGCTTAGTGCATGACCTGTGCTCCAGCTCAGGCTATCATTTTCTTCATCTCTGCTGTTGCTAAACTCATGAAGATTGTTCTGCTGTTCATGTCTGTCTTGCTTGGGATTACTGGTGCAACCCCAGCTCAACAGTTGTCAGAACAGTTCTTTTGAGAGGTGTTTTCCCAAACCTTATAGTTTGTTAAGGTTGAAAAGAGGGCATATAAAGAAATGGGTTGAGGGGAAGAGTAGGAAGAAGACAAAAAAAAATGAAAAGAAAAAAAAAAAGCAAAGGAAGCAAGAGTTGATACAAGGGATATTTGCATCTTTTTAAATCCATTTAAATTCTAAACACCATAAATAGATTTTAAAATATAATCTATGAGAGCATCTAGACAAATGCTGAAAACCTTTTACATACATGAACTGTCAACACCAATTCTTTATCTTATTAAAATGCACCAGCCAGAAAAATAGAGAATCCACCTATCACACTTCATAGATGAGCATTTTTTAATGCAGCCCCATTAAAGGTACTGACAAGATTAGGATGTCTACTGTCCTAAGCATCTTTTGCTTGTCTGCTTAATACTACTCCTGTATTCTGGAAAAGACAATTCCATTCTCTGGGGAAGTGCTCCCCATGACAAAACAACTGTACAGTGGGAAAAAGTCTCTACCAACTCCCAGTTCATTGTTTAAGGTTAAACAACTGAGCCAACCCAAACCAATCATCATCTTTCTCAGATGTTGTTTTTATGTATTTGTTTTTTAAACTGAAGAGGAAGAAAGGGATTCCATTCCAACTAGTGGCAGAAGTACTGAGATAGGAAACAAGAAACCTTGTATCTATGATTCTGTCAATAAGAGGGTGATCAATAACTTTAGAACATGAGGCCTGAATGGAGAGAAAATTAAAAATGAGCTAACAAGGGAATGAGCTCTGGCTGCATGTCAATGCCTGGTTTAGAGTATCCCTCTGGCCAAGCTGTAAGCTGTGTGAATCTCCCAATGATTTCCTCCTTTTTTAAACATAAATTTATTCAAGTTAAATGCATGTTATTTGGGGCTTCCCTGGTGGCTCAGTGGCAAAGAATCTGCCTGCATCCAGTGCAGCCGACACAGGTTTGATCTCTGATCCAGGAAGATCCTACATACCTCAGAGCAACTAAGCCTGTTCATCACAACTATTGAGCCTATGCTCTAGAGCCTGGGAGCTGCAACTACTCAGCCCACATGCAGCAACTGCTGAAGCCCATACACTCTAGAGCCTGTGCTCTGTAACAAGAGAAGCCACCACAATGAGGAGCCCGCTCTTTGCTATGAAGAGTAGCCCCCACTCGCTACAATTAGAGAAAGCCCATGCAGCAATGAAGACCCAGCGTAGCCAAAAATAAATAAATGTATATTATTTGCAGCCAAAAAGATCCTCACTGAAATACTATCACGACTTCCTTTTTTTTTTTTTTGGCTGCATCTCTCAGCTTGCAGATTCTTAATTCCCTGACCAGGAATTGAACCCACGGCCTTGTCAGTGAGAGTACAGAGTCCTAACCACTGGACCATCAGGGAATTCCCACGATCATTATTCTCAACCTTATTCTCAAAACTCAAGAAGTGCAATGAGAGAAAGAATGTGAATAGAAAGAATAAACATTGAAGATAAAATCTAGCTATGGGTCGATGGCATTACCTATCTAGAACACAGAAAGATTCAGTTTAGAAACATTGGGAAAATACAAATGGATGGTAATGCTGCCAAAAGTAAAACTATAAAAATCAAAAATAACTTTCCTATGTATTAGCAATAAGAAATCAGAAAAAAATAATAGATTTAAATGCAGCCCAAGCCCCATGTCCCTCGATAGGAAGACACACATTGAGATATTTATTCTTTTAAATAAATCCTGCAAATGATACATCTTATACAGTTAATACTTTCTGCCTTTGGGCAAGAATCTTGGCAAGAGAGGGAAAGAAAGTGCGAGGCAAGTTCTTTCATCCTTTAGCCTGTATATTGTGTATTATTTGAATTACTTATAATCATGTATCCATGCAGAACATTTGTAATTCAAGAAAGCAATGGTACAAAAATAGTTTTGGCTCTAACATTATGAATAATATAATTATTTTACAACTAGAGGGGTCAGAAGTGGGTGGATTGTCTGGCATGAATCCACAAAGAATAGTACTTTTATAATATGGTTTTCTATGTGCTTTTCTCCTTCCTCAAACTGGAGGTCAACCAGATGGTAAGTTCTTTAAGAGCAAGAATATTTTCATTTTTGTACCCAAGTACTTATTAACATAATGATGATATTTGGTGCTGTTCGATAAGGTGAGAAGTGGAATATTTCCTGCCATATCAGTAAGCAAAGGATGTCACAGAAATCAGCAGTTGAAGCCACCACAGATGGTGAACTGGTGAGCAAGGAAAAAATACCTGCCATTTAGCAAACTGCAGCCACTTCCCCATGGTGAGCCCTGAGGAAACTCAGGGTGTGAAAACACAGGATACTAGCCCTACATACTGAGGTGCATAGCAAAGGAATGATTTCAATGAGCCCAGACTCTTGCATCTTCCCAACACAGAAAAACACAGAAAAGAGCAAACTCCTTAACTTGGGATATCTGATTTTCTTTGGTTTACAATAATCTTTTGAGCTCAGACTACCTGTCTTTTGTTTCAAAATTTCTATATAACCTGGCTGCATCCCCCACCCCTGCCTCCTCAGAGCAGTTCCTTGGGGTTACTTGAGATGTTGCCTCCATTAGGCTTAAGTCCTAAAAATATAACTCTCAACTTTTAGGTTGTGATATTTTTAACTCTACAAAGTGCTACTATATTTTGTTGAGTGAATATATGATAAGAACATAACTATTCAGGGGACAGTCATAAGGCCATCTACTTTCATAAGACAGAGTATTACCTAGTGGTACATTGAAACTGTTTTCTAAGTGAAAACTTAAACTCTTTAAGCCAGGCTTAGAACTTTCCTGGTATTTCAGTGGTAAAGAATTTGCCTGCCAATCCAAGAGACACAGGTTCAATCCCTGGATCAGGAAGATCACCTAGAGAAGGAAATGGCAGCCCACTTCAGTATTCTTGCCTGGGAAATATAAGCAGAGCAGCCCAGGGGGCTACAGTCCATGAGGTTGCAAAAAGTCAGACATGACTTAGCAACTAAACAACCACAACAAAATCTCAGATGACTTTTGGTGCCATATGGATATAATGATTGGGAGAAAGATAATGATTTTGTCACCTGATAAACTGATTTGAGCAGTATAGTTGTAGGCTAACTGTAGGAGAATATACTCAACATACCAAGAATAACAAGGATACAGCCCATTCAATAAATTCCAAAAATATATCTGTATTTTTACAAATCTGGTAAATAAATTGACTATTAAAGGAGAAAGTTCTTCCCATATTAAGGAGACTCCTCCACAATGTTCATAAGAAAAGAATGTATCTCTGGGTAATCAGACATGCCAAGCCAAGACAATTCTAGATGTACTGAGTGTGATGGCAGTGAATGCACTACAAGCTCAGATGTACAAGGATAAAACTATTTCATCAGTTCCTTACTGTTTAATTAAAAATAATATTATCTTTTCAGCAATATGTATATTTATACCTTTGTTGAAGATGTTAATAATAGTTCATTCTTTTCCTTTGTTTATCTAAATCTGAGGCTCAACTTTTCATGACGACTTGCAGAAATTCTTTTTTCTAGCAAACGTATTAATATTTTTAAATTACATTAAATGCTTTACACAAACCGAAAATGATTTACAAAGATTACCCTTTCTCTTAGAAACATTCATTAATTTTTTTAAGAAGGATAGTAGTGAAAGTGGAAAAAATAATAGTCTAATCCCAAGATTTTCTGAGAGCAGAAAGCTAGATCTCATTGAAATGAATGATCTGTCCCCCAAAATCAATATTGTAAATATCTTCCCCTTCCTCCCCTTTCCAACAGAAAGATTCTAACTCTGAAGTGCTAGGTTAAGTCTCGGTGATTCTGATGCTCATGATTTATGTACAACCAAAGCCACTCTATTATGCTCTACTTCCGTAGAGCCAATCTAAAATTAATGTTTTGAGTTTGTGGAAAATACAAAGAGACCTCTATCAAACTGTATTATTAGATGATTAAAAGGAACTTTTCCCAGAAAGTTTGTCTCCTTAATTATGAGCCAGATAATAATAATGATGACAACACAGTAATAATAAAAATAAATGCTAATGTTGCCCAAGCATTTGTTACTATGCACTATTTTAAAGGCTGTATATCTCATTAATTCTTATTACTACCATATACGGTATTTGCAATATTATCTCCATTTTATAGACTGTTATCTGTAACAATTTCACCAGTCAGGAACTAGCAGAACTGGGGATGAAACTGAAGCATGACAAACACTGGAATCCCTCTTCACATTGTTCTTTTCCTTATTTTCTCTTTCCCTCAGAGACCTACCATTCATTCTTTCGTTTTTGTTCCTTATCCTTTCTTGGACTCCGTTTTCCCCCAGATGTTACTTATGAGAACCTCAGGCACAGAGAGCATAACAATCCTAAATTTACAATACCATTTCATAGAATGTTATATTTTACTTTTTAACAACTAAAATCTTTTGAAAGCAAGCTTTTCCTTAAGGTTCATACTGCCTCAAGGATTTTGGCATCTACCTTATCATTTTCCTGCCTTCATCATTTGGAGAGACTCCAAAGTCAGTAGACGGCTCTTCTAAGACCTAATGGCCTTAGAGTTTGTTGATTACCTCAACTGGGATAACTTGACTTTCACTTAACACCTCAACGGCACCATCATCAACATACAGAAGCCCTGATATCCTTTTCCTACAACAATAATTTTCTATTGTCACTAAGATTTCTTACCCCTCTTAGTTTGCCAAATAAATCTTCTGATACCACCCATTTCTCTCTATTTTTAGTTCATTTACATCCTATATGTGATGACCCATCACCCTGCCTCCTTCTATCCTGCCCTTCTTCCAAAATGTCCCTCTGCAAATCAACCACTGCAACAGTGCTAGACACAGCTCAAAGTAGAGGACAAATGTGCACACACACATATGTAGACCGATAGATCATTCCAACAAAACTGCATTATACATTTTCATCTCTGCTTTCAAAAGTCTTTAGCCATCCAGTTGTGTATTCTGAACAAGCTCCCTCTTCCAGTCCCTTCAATGATCATTCATTCCCCACTTTGACTGTTACCCTCAGGTCCCCTGTCTCAATGTGCTCTCACATCACTGCAGATTACTACACTTCCATCATCACAGGAAAAGTCAGGGGTGGTTATGAACACACTGCTGCATTTACCCATAACTGTGCCTCCCCTTATCTTGTTTAACCTGTTGCAGAGGAAGCAATTTTCAGGCCATTCATGTATCTGTACCTGAAATCTATCTTCTCCAAACCTTGATCCCTGAGTTATCCATTGTTCCTGTGCACTTAATCTTATTTACTAATGATTCTTCTATATCAGCATGTGACTATTCTCTAGTTACTCCCATTAAACAAAATCCCTTCCAGGCTTTACTTATCTCTAGATTTTGCCTCAAAACTTTCCTTCCTTTCATAATGAAGTATCTTTTTTTAACTTTTCATACTAGTTTTTTTATTTTTATTTTTAATTGGAGGATAGTTACTTTACAATGTTGCATTGGTTTCTGCTGTGCAATGTGAACCAGCCGTAAGTATACATATATCCCCTCCCTCTTGAGTCTCCCTCCCACCCAACCAGGGGCATCCGTCTAGGTCATCGCAGAGCACTGAGCTGAGCATCCCGTGCTACACAACTGCCTTCCACTAGGTATCTATTTTACACACGGTAGTGTATATATGGGGGTGACCCTGGTGACTCAGTTGGTAAAGAATCAGCCTGCAATGCAGGAGACGCAGGAGACACGGGTTTGATCCCTGGGTTGGGAAGATCCCCTGGAGAAGGAAATGGCAACCCACTCCAGAATTCTTGCCTGGAGAATCCCCATGGACAGAGGAGCCTGGCAGGCTACAGTCTATAGGGTCACAAAGAGTTGGACACAACTGTGTGTGCTAGACACACACAATATCCCTTTATAATGCATTACTTCTTAGATTTAATTTATTTTTAAATTTGTGAGCTTAGATATAAAAGATATGGTTTCATAAGATTGCTTTTTAAATGAGATTTTATTTTGTAAAAGATCAGATAAAGTAAATGCCCCAAATTATAAGGATGATGATTTTTATTCTAGATCACACAATATTTTTTTTCAAAGTCTGTATTTTGAGCCTGAAACCTGAAATTATTTTAAATTGATTATCACATAATACAGCGGAATTTGTCTTTAGAGGGGAGAAATACTTAATTGTGGCAGAGGAAATTATGTTGCCATTGGAACGACCTTTTGACTATGAGATTGCATAACTAAAATTTTCAACCACAGGCGCAGGGAATAGGGAATTTTCTGCACAAACAGAATATTTACAGCCCATAATTAATAGATAGAAGAATCAAATCATAGTTGGCTCCAAAAGTGACTGCTGAGATGGCTAAAATGCAGCTCCACTAACAATAGGGACCACCTTCACTGCATGACACTCTCATGACAGAAGCACAGCTGGCTGGGACCTTTGGGGACATGGAGGCCAGGTTGTGACCCTGTGTAAGAATGTCTTACTCTGTTTCCCTGACAGATGGTCTGCTCAGCTCCCTCTGGGACTCAGCACCTCAGAAAAATAATCCTGCTCACTTCTAGACCTTTCTAGAGGTTAAAAGGTTTCCTATCATTGTATCTTTATCTGTTTATCACGTATCAGAGATGTGAAAAACCTAGTCCTTTGATAGGATAACACTTCATGTATTTTGTTACATCTATTATCAGGCCTTTGCTTCTTGGGGGCTAAGATATTCCCAACTTTTTTAAACTATTTTATGCTTGGCATGATTTCCAGAATCTTCGCAATCTTTATCTTCCTCTGCTGGGCAAATTCACTTTTACAAAAGTGGAACATCTGTAGCTAGACATAGCTAGACAGATGTAATTTGACCATTGAAAATGTGATCAAAGTACTAACTTCCATATTTTTAAAGTGTATGCTATATTAATAAGCCTAAAACTAGAACAAATGGGCCTATGTTTTTAGTCTTTGTTGGTTCATATGAACTTATTTTGAAAAAGCAGACTCTCTGGCACAGAAAATAATTCCAAATACAATTGATTTTTAAAACAACATTTTATCTATAAGCTTAGCCCTCATGCATTCCATTTATATTGCAATACACACATTAGATTGAAGTGTGAATGAGACCATGAGGAAAAATACAAATTTCTACTAAGGAAGATTAACAAAGCAAACAAAAAAACACCTTTCTGGTTGGAAAGTAAATATTGTAAATATATAGAATTATCAAAAAAAATATTTATTAAATGGATGCATCTCATTTAATATTCCCTATGGAACTTTTAAAGGATTTTAACAAAGTGTTTCTCAAAAAAAAAAAAAGAAAAAAAAAAAACATGGCCAGAAACAAACACTTGAGAAAAATAAAATGAGAGTTCATAATACCAAATATTAAGGCATATGATAAACTCTAATAATTTAAACATGGAATCTGTGTCTAGAATACACAGAAATTGAAATTCATAGCCCTGAAGCTAACAGAAGCAGAAGATATTAAGAAGAGGTGGCAAGAATACACAGAAGAGCTATATAAAAAAGAATGTCATGACCTAGATAATCATGATGGTGTGATCACTCACTTAGAGCCAGACATCCTGGAATGTGAAGTCAAGTGACTTCATTTGAAAAGACCCTGATGCTGGGAAAGATTGAAGGGGGTAGGAGAAGGGGATGACAGAGAATGAGATGGTTGGATGGCATCACTGACTAAATGCACATGAGTTTGGGTAAACTCCAGGAGCTGGTGATGGACAGGGAAGCCTGGCATGCTGCTGTCCATGGGGTCACAAACAGTCAGACACGACTGAGCAACTGAACTGAACTGAACCCTGAAGCAGACAATGTATTGTATCAAACACACACACACAAACATTGTTCGACTGACTGGTTTGATCTCCTTGCTGTCCAAGGGACTCGCAGGAGTCTTCTCTAGCACCACAGTTCGAAGGCATCAATTCTTTAGCATTCTGCCATCTTTACGGTCCAGCTCTCACAACTAACTGTACACGACCACTGGGACAAGCATAGCTTTGACTGTATGGACCTTTGTTGGCAGAGTCATATCTCTGCTTTTCAACACACTGTCTAGGTTTTTCATAGTTTTCCTGCCAAGAAGCAATCATCTTCTGCTTTCATGACACAGTCACTATCCACAGTGAATTTAAGAGCCTAAAAAGAGGACTTTTCCCCTTCTATTTGCCATGAAGTTAATGGGGCCAGATGCCATGAGCTTAGTTGTTTGTTTGTTTTTAATATTTAGTTTTATGCCAGCTCTTTCACTCTCTTCTTTCACCCTCATTAAAGGGCTGTTTAGTTCTTCTTCACTTTCTGCCATTAGCATGGTATCATCTGCATATCTGAGGTTGTTAATGTTTCTCCCACCTATCTTAATTCTGGCTCAACATTTCTCATGATGTGCTCAGCATGTAGGTTAAATAAACAGGGTGATGGCAGACAGCCCTGTGGTACTCCTTTCTCAATCCTGAACCAATCAGTTGTTCCATACAGGATTCCACCTGTTGCTTCTTGACCCATATACAGGTTTCTCAGGGGACAGGTAAGATGGTCTGGTATTCCCATCTCTTTAAGAGCCTTCCACAATTTGTTGCAATCCACACAGTCAAAGGCTTTAGCATAGTTAAAGAGTAGGAGTAGAGCAGTTCCTAGTCCATATCAATTATAAAATCTGAGGAGATATTTGGGGGCCCAAAGATTATTTTGAGACTTAAGCAGTGAAAGATTAGTTTTGTTTTGTTCAGGTCTGTGCTTTTCCATTAAAAGATTACTAGCCTCTTATTCCTTTGCTTTGTTACATTAAATTCTCAGAATTTATTCATCTTATAGTGCTTTTTAAATTTTGTTTTTCTTACTCTTTTTAAACCTCCTACCTCCAGTGCTTAATTTAATTCCATTATTTGCAACTCAGTGTTGATTGCTTACTGCTGTGAATTTTATCTCTGCAGAGCTGAATCTGTGTCACATATTTTTGATATGCAGCATATTATCATTTCTCTTGTTCTGAAATTTGTTTGGATTTTTTGGAGCCAAGAGGAAATCAAAGATAGAAAACATTTCAGTATGTCCAAGTTAGAGATTTGTGCTTGTTTCTAATTTTGCTTTTGTTTCTTAGTTTTATCAGAGTTTAATCAACATATTTGATTTTTATTATTTCAATTTTTAAATGCATCTCTGCTTTTAAAATTGATCTGAGTTCATTATTTTTGCAAATGTTACAGGAGAACTTGCAAAGAAGACACATTCTCTGTTGGATACAATGCTCACTACCTATCTTTATATAAGATTTTTCATCCACAAGTTTTTTTAACCCCCCTTTGGATTAATATTTCAGTTGATTGGATTCTGTCTCCAAGTAATTTTTTTTTCAGAAAAATCTATAAAAACTGGAATTATAAGCTATTGCATAAATATATTTTCATTTCCTCTACATGCATATGATTTGTGCTTTGTTATTTTATAGTCATACCATTTACCCTTGATAGCCCATAGATACAATCAATTCTGCATATAATAATGAGAAATGCTGTCTTTAGTGACCAGCTTCTTCTGATCAGATATTTATGCAATGATTTCTTCATTGTAGATTCCAAGAGACTTCATCATGATTAACCCCTTGTTTGCCTTCTTCCATATCTATCATTTTCTAGTCAATTGTATTCATCTTATTTTTATTTTGTATAGTTATGCAGTTTTTCTCTCAAAACTTTCGTATCTCTGAATCTGATTTCAAAAACACTTTTTCTACATCCATCTTCTCATTTCCATAATAGTTTTCTCATTTTCTATTATTCCCTCCCTTAGCTTATTTGTTTTAAAAGAATAATTCTATTTTATTACATCATCTTTTATATGTATTCTTTGTTTTATTTAAATAGCCAACTTATTTGATTTTTTAAATCATAAAAAATAGTGTTTTATCCAAGTGTTTCCTGTATCGCCCTGCTTGTTTAGAACTGTCTCTCCTTTTTACCTTTTGCTTTTTCAGCCTTAAGTATCTGTGCACAGATCTCTTGTTGAACTTATTCTATCTATAGTTCATCATCAAACAGCCACAGTAACTTAGTAAAGTCACTACTAGCATCAGAATGGGAGAGTAGACTCGCTTTGTCTCAGTTCTTATTTTTTCATTTGTAAACTGGTTTCATTGTTTTCTTGGAACTTAATTTGGACACCAGACTACTAATAGTTTGAATTATCTTTTCAGTTTTGAGCTCTTTGGAGACAAGTAGGCCCGGTGGTTTAAGGAAGAGTTAAGTAGCCTTGATTCACTTTTTCTCTATGTAAGAAAATGTGTTCTGTTTAATCTAATAAATTTAGTCTCAGACTGTAGTCATTGCTCCCTACCGAGCAGCCCTGCTGATACAAAGACAAGTCCCTGTCCAGCCCCAGGGCTGAGGGTGAAGACATGGAGCACACTCATTTCTGCTTTTGTGTGATACTTGACTATTATCTCTGCTTAAGAATATCATTCAAAATCTATAAAGCTGAATTCCAGGTAGATGCTATGTCTAAAACTTTGCATGATCACAGCCTTTGTCATTATTTTCTCCAGCTCAAAGCAACTACAAATGGCACTTCCTTCACTGAGCTTTATTTTCTGTTTTACTTTGGTGAGGAAGTAGACATGATATATTGCTTGTTTCCCAGTCTTCATTTTCTCAAAAAGAGAATTCTTGATTAGGATTTTTCAGGATCGCATTACTTGTGTTTAAAGAAATTTGGCATCCTTGTTGTTTCTGGAGAGTGATGTATTAGTTATTGATGTCCTATTTCACTTAGGCTAAGGTTGTCACTGTTTCTAAAAGATACTGAACTGATAATGTGGTTGTTACTTAGTTTATTATAGTTAAGACTAATTTTCATTGTTTCTGATCATTTCAATAATTTTAAGCAGAAATTTCTACAAAAAGGTCAATTCTTTGACCAGAATAACATGATGTTGCTATCTAGGACTTTATCTAACTAAAAGTACTGTTTTTGCTGCTTTCAGGCATGAAAGATTACTTAAATTAATACAGATTCTCAAATCACAATATTTTTCTTTTGTATTTTGTATTATTCACTACCCTCTGGTACCTAATTTTACAAAATCCAATTTAGCCTCATTTTGGCTTTCTTATGAGTAACATGTTACTTTTTTGTATGTAAGTACTTGAATTTCATGACTTTCTTCAGGATTGTAGAGGGATATACTCATATATGACCTTCACACATCATATTTCTGCATGTTTCCGTAAAAGAGGAACATAACCAGCACTGTTGTCATCACAGGGAAGCATTTGTAAATAGTTTCCAATGTTCTGTTTCCCACTTTTCACTCATCATCATTGAAAAGGAAGCTTCAAAGATTGATATAAGGCAGGCATCCTTTGTTTCCTCTACAGAGTGGCTATAACATATGGAAGGTCATTGCTCACTGTGGTCATGTTCTCTTGCTTTCCTTCTTTTGTAGGTATCTGCCCAGAGTGAAGTGTGTTCTCTTTCCAATGCTTGGTAACATCACTAAGGCCAGCCCTGCCCCTTTGGGGGAAGGTCTGCAGTTTCCAGGTTTTTATTCATAACTGAGTGTGTGAAGTCCTTTTGAGAATTTTAAAACACACCCTGTAAATATCTAAGCTGCTTCCTCCAATAAAGAAATAGCTTGATGTTATATTTCAATGTTCAGTGGGCCCTTGCATCTACTTCATTTAGCAAAGAAATCCAGGGTAGGCAGAGAGATGACTAATAAGCCTCTACAAAACACCCATGGGTTTGCAAAAGAGTTGGACAAGACTTAGTTTATGGGGGCTTCCCTGGTGGCTCAGTGGTACAGAACCCACATGTCAGTGCAGAAGGCACGGGTTATGCCCCTGGGTTGGGAAGATCCCCTGGAGAAGGAAATGGCAACCAACTCCAGTATTCTTTCTTGCGTGGGAAATCCCATGGAGAGATGAGCCTGGTGGGCTACAGTCCATGAGGTCGCAAAAGAGTTAGACATGACTTAGCAACTAAAACAACAACAAACAAAACTCCCACAAGGTAATTCTATGATTTTAATTACTTTATTAGTTTTGTTTTCCTGGTTCCTGGTGGATTCTGTTGTAATGTGGATGTGAATCTTTAATTAAATTTTTTTTTTTACAATTTTTTAAGAGAAAAGAAGATGTTGTAAAATTTGGAGAATTGCTTTCATGGCCTCTTTTTTTTTTTAAGTTTTTGGGTGTGCATTTGTTTATTGAATTTATGAAATATAATGCCAGATTCCAGACTCTGCACTGATAGTTCCCTTTCCTGGTATAGGAATAGCATTGACATGTATGATTGAATTTATCTTGTGAGAGGTATTCACTGGAGCCACTCTCTTGACTGTTTTCTATAATATCTACACCATCTGTTGTAATGGCTCCTTAAACTCTGAGCCCAATTTATTGGGCTGCCTCTTGACTCTGATAAACCATTTCTCCTGACACATGAACATGACTGCTGGGATGGTTCCATTTGTTACTGTCACTAGAGACACAGTATAACTAGCATGTTGGCTTCAGGTACTTTTCCTTGCTGTTGTTATTCAGTCACTGAGGCATGTCTAACTCTTTGTGACTCCATGGACTACGGCACACCAGGCTTCCTTGTCCCTCACTATCTCCCAGAGTTTTCCTTAACCCGGCCTTACATATTCTGTATCTGGCTGAAATTCTCAAAGGGGATGGTAATATAGTGACTTTTCATCATAAATACAAGTTAGTTCTCTTTTCTTCAGTATTTTAGAGGCAGGAAGAAGATGATAAACCACACATGTGTCCTCATATCCCCATTTCTCCTTACAATTCTTGAATTATAAACTTTGAAAGCAGTAAATATTTGAATCTTTGGAACTTTAGAAAGAGAAAAAAAGTAAAGAAGAAAAAAGCAAGCAAGGTCTTTCACATAGCAAACACACGCATGGATTTCTCTGCCCATATTCAAACATGGAGGGATGATTATAAAGCTACGGGAAGCTATCCTACCCAGTGTTCAACTGAATCTATTTCTGTTTTTACAACACATATGTGAATTCTTCTGTAAATCAAATACTTGGGAGGAAGGAAAGCAAGAACAAATAGATTGTTTTGTTATCAGTGAATATGATATTGGACCAATTCACTTTCACAAAGAGAAGGGAGACAAGATCATTTAGGCCTGGATGATAGCTTGACTTTCAAAAGGACATGGTGAACTTCTAAGAATTTCCCTATTTCAGGTATTATGCTTTTGTCCAGTTAAATGTAAAGTAACATTTATTTTACTAGATTTACTAACAGTTCTTGGCACTTGAACAGTGTCCATATTGCCAGTCACTATTATGGTTATATAATTTTCATCCTAAGAAAGCCCACAGGGTCTGAAGAACAGAGACGTCATGAGACATTCAATGCAAAGATACTGGACACTATATTGAGGGAATAAATAGTTCCAAAAACACTGACAGTATCTGAAATGGGCTTTGGATTAGTGATTTGTGCTAAGCAGTCCTAAGTACTAATAAATGGAGTGTGAACATACAGCAGAATAGGAAGAAAAGCTAAACAACTGTCACTCTTTTCAGGAACCCACTAATACATGGCTAAGAATGCATTTTTCACATTTACAGATGGAAATAAATTACCTATTATAAGCTTCTAACTGGGCTTTATTTGAGGGTTGGAAGTAGTATAATTATAATATTTGGAAATGCAATGTTATTTAAACGGATACTACTAATCTACCATAGCAACTCACAACCCAAAAGCAATTTGTATTTTGTTGTCGTACATGCTGATATAAAAGAAAAGAACATAACGAACTAAAGTTTTTCCCCCAAAGGAGCTTGACCTCCTTGATGGAAAAAAAAAAAAAAAGAAGAAGGAAAATAAAATTAAAAACAGCTGTTTGGCCTAAAGGAAGAAAAGGATTCCCCAATGACAAATTTACAATCAAGAGGAAATTAGGTCCACAGAAATGAAATGAAGATAGCCAACATGCTTGTCTCTAAATTTATTTAAATAGTTTAAGTTTCAAAGGACAGGAAGAAGAAATGTCTCCACAACCAAACTTTACAGTTACTCCCCGAAAGGAAAACGGAGGAAAGAAGAAACAAACTGCAATATTTGTATATATTACACATTTCTGAATTTTCTTTAAAACTGCCACAAAATTCCAATATATCTTTAGCATATACTTAACACAGCTACATCAAAGATGGGCTGAGGCTAAGCCCTAACTCTAACCACATCACAGAGACATCAGATATGCCCCATAACAAGAAATAAATGTTTTTGAAATGATGGGTACATGGAATAAAACATTTAAATTTAAAAATATAGATCTTATTTCTTTAGCAATTAAATGAAAACCAAGCATCCCAAGGAATTAGAATGAGAAGTGTTAGTGAAACCTGGGCCTTCATTGATCAACTCAATGCATCTAGAAACTTTAAACTGACTTTCTCAATTCATATGAAAAATTTGTTCATTATTACATATAAATGCATATATATTTTCAGTGCACCACTCTTGGCTTTCACAAAGAACAGCCTAAAATTCTCAGTGTGTGCCAGGTCCTACACTAGGCTTCCAACTTACGTTATTACACTGACACGCAGGATTACCAAATGCCTTACCTGTTGATTTGAAAAGTGAAAAGTGTTAATTGCTCAGTCGTACCTGACTCTTTGTGACCCCATGGACTACAGCCCGCCGGGCTCCTCTGTCCATGGAGTTCTCCAGGAAAGAACACTGAAGTCGGTAGCCATTCCCTTCTCCAGGGGATCTTCCCAATTCAGGAACTGAACCCAGATCTCCCTCATTGCAGGCAGATTCTTTACCATCTGAGCCAGGAGGGAAGCCTTCATTCAGTCAAGTCTGACCCTTTGTACCCCAGGGACTGTAGCCCACCACATCCCTCTGTTCATGGAAAATTCTCCAGGTAAGAATCCTGGAGTGGGTAGCCATTCCCTTCACCAGGGGATCTTCTCAACCAGTGATTGAATCTGGGTCTCTCACGTGGCAGACAGCGTCTTTACCATCTGCACCACCAGAGAAGCCCCTGTTGGCTTAAAAGTCTCAAACTATTGGTTTGGCCAATAAATTCATTCTGATATTAATGGAACATCATTATATTCCATAAGATATAATGGAAAAGTACTAACAAATTTCTTAGCCAACAACTATAATCCCATGGCCTTTGCTTAATAAATAAATTTTATTTTAATCTGCTTTAGTGTCATATCCCAAAAGTTAGAGTCCATTTTTCAATCAGTTGATTCAGTTCAATTCTTTCCATTGGACATGGGGAGGGGGGTTACATCTTCATAGTGTTGATTAAGATCTCATGGAATCCTAAGGACTCCTACTTCAGTTATCACTTTGTGTCCCTGCCCTCAATTCCTGTCACTGACTTTTCCCTTCACCTGCCCCAACATGAAGTGGTTATGAGCATTATGCTTCCTTCTGAACCAAAATGAAATTTTGCCAAACTATCCTGTCAGAGGAGTAGCTCAAAGGCATACATAAGTCACAGGATAAAAACTTTTGAGATTATTTTCTCTAATAAACATACTCAGTTTTTTTTCAGTTAGAAAGAACTCCAACTTGTTATGATTTCCCTTAGTTACCTCTTGATGCTTTTGATAATATATCCATTGCTTGGTGGTACATAAAGATATTCACAAAAAATATATAAAATAAAAAGTTCATTCTATATGATCTTTTGAATGGACATAATATATAAAATGTGGATGGAGGTAATTATTGACAACAGAAAATTTACTTTCAAATATCCATGCTATTCCCAATGGCAACAAATGATTTCTGCATGAATAATACAATGTATACAACATGAATAATAGCTGGACCATTCTTTTTAGCATATCATGCTAATATCAAAAGGAAAAGAATAATGATAACTGACGACATCCCAATTCAATAGAAAAACAGAACCACAGATGTTGTGGCTTCTAACCAGGATAGGCTAGAACCCTGACAAGGAAACTCTCTGGTGGCCAGAACTACTTAGCACACATCTGGAAACCAAGAGACACTAAAACTTAATGCAAGCTCTTGGGCCCAGAGAGGAAAGGCAAGTTTCCAAATGGAAAACTTGCACAATTTTCTCTAGTTGCTTTGCCTGAAATTTAAATTATATATTACAGACTTGGGGAGTCTTTCTGACTAAATGTGGGGGAGCGGATAGCAAATAATTTCTAAGACAACTGAAAGAAAATCACTTTTCTTTCAAAGTATTGACTATAGTCTTTGTGTGTAAACATGAAAATACCACCAAAAGAACTTTCTACAAGCTGTTACAGATGATGCATACAGAAGAGGCATTAATTATCTCTGTGAGGATCTTCAAGGCAAACTTGACCACACTCATAACAAAAGAGCCACAAAAGGAATACATTGTATGGATGGTTCTTCCAGCTCAGATTCTGCCAGCCACAGTGGATGAGGAACACCTTTTGAAATTTAACAACCAGGGTTATAATCTACAACCAGGAGCTTGGAACGAAATGTTCAAAAGGTTTTCTGCCTTTTGAAGACACTGGTTCCAAAATGCTTCCGACTGAATTCATGCAGCAGATATGCTGCATGTATTCAAGAAAAATTCATTTATTTTACACATCCGGTAAACAGACATGTGTTGCAGACACATACATATATGTATCTGTGCATGTAGACACATACAACCTCAGAACTGCATAAAAGGAGTAGCATTATAAAGGATTCCAGCTAAAAGTGAAAACACCTGATTTGACACTAATTTTTCCCATCATTATTATCCATAAGCACTAAATGCTCCTTATGTATTTTTTAATCCTGAAAATAGTTCACAAGGCTGCCCTCTCCATGATTGTTTCCTTGCATATCAGCTCAAACTCTGGGAATACACGTTTGGATGCAATTATCACAAATTTCTAGCAGATTCAAAAGGATTTCATTACATTTTGCACTGGACTGATTTTGAGAGGAATTCAATTTGTCTCCCATCCCTGAGGTAATGTAAGTAGATTTTTACAAAGTCTTTAGGATTTTGTTTTAACCAAGTCAAATAGTTGGGTGCCTAGATTTTACAAAGCAAATGTATTTTTAGACTATAGTTAGAATAAAGGAATTTGATTACTATTTACAGGCATTCAGATTTTCTATAACCTATGGGTCCCTAGATTTGACAAACCAAAATTTATATTTAAATTTAAAATGAGGGATTTTATCATCAATGATAAAAATATTTAAGCATTTCGAATAAAGAATATGACAGTGGAGATCAAGTGATGATAATGCTGAGAGATCTTTTGAGGGATCTAAAAAAAAGCAGATAGGGCTTAGATAGGTATGTGTGAGGATAACAAGGGATAGTGATAAAGACAGTCTCCCGCATTTTTTTAAACTAGGTGAAATGAACTGATGTCCTCAGAATTAAAACTTTCCACTAGAACCACGTAATACAGAGTTGAAAATGTCCCCTCAAGTTTATCAGAAAGGACTTGCCATTCCAGGCAAAAAAAACATCTTTTTCCCTCTCTCTTCACATTTTTTCTCACAACCCTTCTCATGCTTTTTTTTCCAAGTGACATGTCTAGTCCCTTTCCTTCAAAGTCGACAATTTCCTTGCTACCTGGAGGTCTACTGTCTCCAGCAAGACACAATCTGGCCATCAGTGGTATTGTCACGGTGTTAATCCACTTCATTTTCCTCTAATACTGACCCACTGCCTGTTCCTCATCCTGCCGCCATCACCTCCCTCATCTGCCCTTTTCTTTGTCCTATATTTCTATCACGATACTCAGTTTTCTCTTCATTTCACTTAGTTACCTGAATGTTAGACACTTTTTTCCACGTATGTGGGTGAACTAAGAATAAAACCATTTCTGCCATATCCATTTGATTAGTTACTTTTCTTGGTTTTCACTTTATTTCCCTATTATTCTTTAAACGCTTTTAGCATCATAACCAAGTGAATAATAGAATGAATATTATCTAAGAAAATGTTTTAATGTCTGCTGGAAAAAAAAATGTAGTCTGTAAGAAAATATCCTGAGTTTTTACTTAAAATATTCACATCGCTGTGCAAATATAAAATCGGTAATGGATAATTTTCTGTACTCATTAGATTCCTCACAGGTTGTATTTAATTTCTTCTGAAATGCCTCAATTTATTACACAGCAACTCCAAACAAAAAAAAATTTCATATATAACATAACAGTGTGAATTATATTTATCATGTTGTCCTTTACCACCTTAGTGCTTATTTATCTAATAACTGGAAGTTTGTACCTTTTGAAAATTGTTAAGAGAGTAAATCCTAAGAGTTCTCATCACAAGGAAAAAATATATTTTCCATTTCCTTAATTTTCTATCTGTATGAGACAATGGATGCTCACTGAACTTATTGTAATCATCATTTCATGATGTATAAAAATGTTTTAAACAAATATTTCAAAACAATGTAATAGAACATATAACAAAAACCAAACCAAACAAAACAACTTTCTTTTAAAATAAAGAAGAGCAAACACATCATGAATGTTTTGAGGGTACATCTGAATTCATTTCTTTAGAAATTTCCCTCGCTTATTCCTGAATCCTCGCATTGATTGACAGGGCTGTTTTTTGTTGTGCGTGTGTTTTTTTTTCCCCATTTCAACTCATGAGATTGTCTGTGATGGGAGTTGGGAGTTACCAGTTGTCCTGTCTGACAATCAGCGTGAACAGCCAGCACGAGTAGGCTTTGGGAGGTTAAGTGACCTCTGCTGAGTCATGGACCAATGAATGGCATATCAACTGACTTGTCAAGGCAATTTCTTTTGTCCCTAAGCACATAAGAAAGACACAATATTACCCATTCTGTGCTTTACATTTCTCTGCCAGTCCTATCTTTCCCTGTCTCAGAACTGATGAGAAGTTTATTTTTTTTCCTAAAAGAAAAAAATAGAGAAAAACAAAGGGACTATTCCATTGAGAGATCAGAAATGTTATATTACAAAAACATACAAAAGAAACCAAAAAGATTATAAAAAAGAGGACCATAATGGAGGCTTTCAAAAGACCTGCACTTCAATAAAGGCCAAACCCTGTTGGCTTTTCTCATCCTGACTTGATTGGCAGGATAAATCTTCCCTGTTGGTAAAAGAAATTCACTCAGAACTAATTGCCTAAGATCTTGAGTGCAGTAAAACTCTTTCTCTGGTAATACTTGCTGATGTTATGGAAGCTGTTGTGGTAACTTTTTTAAAGTAAAATATATAAATTACACTCAATGCACTCACTGTAAGGGCAGAGTCAGTGGTCATTTGTATGAAATATGCTCTATTGTCACTGCAAACATTAATTGATTGTTTATAGATTTATTTCCTAAAAATGAAAGGCCTTTAGATGCTTTACAAACCACAGAGAAGTCAGTGTTCTATAAACTGGCAAGCTCTTGCAAAATGAGAAAGTGAAAGTGAAGTCACTTTCAGTCATGTCCGACTCTTTGTGACCCTGTGGACTGTAGCCTACCAGGCTCCTCCGTCCATGGGATTCTCCAGGCAAGAATACTAGAGTGGGTTACCATTTCCTTCTCCAGGGGATCTTCCCAACCCAGGGATTGAACCCGGGTCCCCCGCATTGGAGGCAGATGCTTTAACCTCTAAGCCACCAGGGAAGCCCATTTAACCTTGAGAAAGAGTGTTCAAAAGGAATTGAAAAACATTGCAGGTATTTGTAAATATTTCAATCTGTAATCAAAGATGCCAGATTTTCTTTACAATGATAGAAAAAAATGAATGAATGAATTGAATAAATGAAAACGCTAGGAAATGAATCCTTTAGGAAGTCCTACAGATAACTTAGACATCCTTTACAGAAGTTATAAATGAAACAGTAGCAAACCCTAAAAGATTGTCTTTAGGACAGAGACCAGTTACCAGTTCCAGAACACTTCTAGTTGTGTCTCTGGCAGACATAGACTTAATTATCCCTTAATATGTATACCACTAGTAGAGGAACAAGAGTCTGACCAAAGTCCTCATCAGAAAAAATATCTCAAACCATCCCATTGTTATGTGTGCAGGCCAGGCCCTTGTCTTTAGTTATAATTTCACACATTTTCTCTATTTTCTCCTGAGTAACTTAAAGCATTGTATGATTGTTGTTTTGTGAATCTTCCCATCATCCACAGAGAAGAGGGATATGACGAGAGTAGGATGAATTACTGAGAGAGGAAATTTATGTCCCCGTCCTAAACTGTTGCTTCTTCTTACTCCACACACTCTACCCACCAGACTCTCCTAACACTCCTATGACTTTGATAACCATCTATATGCTGATAACATACATCTACATTCCCATTTTTTCTCCCTAAGCTCCAAAGCCCTAATTTTTTTTTATTGGAGTATAATTGCTTTATGGGCTTCCGAAGTGGCACAATGGTAAAGAATCTGCCTGCTAGTGCAGGAGATGCAAGAGACAATCCTTGCCTGGAAAATTCCATGGACAGAGGAGCCTGGTGGGCTATAATCCATGGGGTGCCAAAGAGTCAGACATGACTGAGCAACTATGTACATGCATGCATAATTGCTTTACAATTTTGTGTTAGTTTCTGCTAACATAATGAATCAACTCTACGTATACATATATGCCCTCCCTCTTGGACCTCCCTTCCACCCCGTTTATCCCACCCATCATTAACTACATACAACTCATCTATTCCACGGACATCTTAAAATCAATTTGTCTAATGTGTACCTATTATTTTTTTGCATTAGTCTATTGACCTACTGTAATCCCTAAACCAGAAAATACCACCAGCTTCTATTTCATTGGCCAATCTGGTGACCTGTGTACCTTATTAACCACCTCCCATCTCCCCCACACAAAGGTCCACTTATCTTTACCTCTACCATCACTTTCCTAATCCAGACTTACTCTCATCTCTTATCTAAACCCCCATTTTCTCCCAGCTTCCTAAATATGCACCCTGCTTCCTGCTAATCTGTAATCCACATTACAGTTTAATCTTTCTATAACTATTTCTAGTAGTTTATGGTGCTTCAAAATCATCACTTAACCATTTGAAAAAGGTCAATCTCCTTGACCTGGTTTAACAGTGGGTATATCATCAAAGCCCAGCTTTCCTTTGTCACCTTATCTCTATTACATCCTCCCTATTAAATTCTCCCCATGACCACATAGACTGGAGCATGCCAGGCTTCCCTGTCCTTCACCATCTCCTGGAGCTTACTTAAACTCATGCCCATTGAGTTGTTGATGTCATTCAACCATCTCATCCTCTGCTGTCCCTTTATCCTCCTGCCTTCTATCTTTCCCAGCATCAGGGTCTTTTCCAATGAGTCAGCTCTTCACACCAGGTGGCCAAAGTATTGGAGCTTCAGCTTTAGCATCAGTACTTCCAATGAATATTCAAGATTGATTTCCTTTAGGATTGACTGGTTTGATCTCCCTGCAGTCCAAGGGACTCCCAAGAGCCTTTTCCAACTCCACAGTTTGAAAGCATCAATTCCTCAGGTCCAACTCTCACATCCATACTTGACTACTGAAAAACCATAGCTTTGACTAGAGGGACCTTTGTCAGAAAAGTAATGTCTCTGCTTTTTAATACATTGTCTAGATTAGTAATAGCTTTTCTTAAAAGGAGCAAGCATCTTTTAATTCCATGGCTGAAGTCACTGTCCTCAGTGATTTTGGAGACCAAGAAAATAAAGTCTTTCACTGTTTCCATTTTTTCCCCCATCTATTTGCCATGAAGTGATTGGACCAGATGCCAAGATCTTAGATCTTTGTCTAGTTGCTTGGAATTACCACACATCCCCCAAGTCTCTTAGTTCATATTGTCCCTGATGAAATATTCATCCTCTGTTGTTCAGGCAACTAATTCAGATTCATTTTTCCTGTCAGAAGACCTTTAACTTGGATTTTCCTGATCCCTTAACTTGGACTTCCATATCACTATAAGAACAACACAAGATCAGAACTGATTTTATGTATCTAAATGTGGCCTATGTCTTCAGAACAGACAGAGAATATGTCTGCTTTGGGGTTCACAACAACCTTAGCACTCATCTATCAGAGTTCTCAGCACTTATCTCAACACATCTGGGTCAAATGGATGAAACTTTTAGGACTGATGAAGTCCAGAACATGAGTTTTAGTCATGACTATTACTAGGTAGGGATTCCCAGGCAGCACTAGTGGTAAAGAACCTGTCTGCCAGTGTAGGAGACATGGAGACATGGCCTCCATCCCTGGGTTGGGACAGTTTCCTGGAGGAGTGCATAGCAACCCCCTCCAGAAGTCTTACCTAGAGAATCCCCACAGGCAGAGGAACTTGGCAGGCTACAGTCCATAGGGTCACAAAGAATAGGACACGACTGAAGCGACTTAGCACTCATACACACATTACTAGGTTAGTCAGTTGAGTCAAGGATAAAATAAAGCAGGTATCAAAATCAGAGGCTGTTATTCAAGATTTAGGAAACAGATTTTTCAAACTGGGCTTATATGGTTTTTAATTGTCTTTCCTCAATGACTTTAAAAGGCCAAATACTAGTTAGTAGAATGTTTTTCCACATCAGAATTGAGTAAAAGCCAGATGATCTCCAAAAATGTCCTCCATCTCCTTATTTGTCATTATCCCCAATCTTAAGGGGCTTCCCAGGTGGCTCAGTGGTAAAGAATCTGCCTGCTGATACACGAAACACTGGTTCAATCCCTAGGCTGGGAAGATCCTCTAGAGAAGGAAATGGCAACCCACTCCAGCATTCTTGTCTGGAAAGTTCCATGAACAGAGAAGCCTGGCAGGCTACAGTCCATTGGGTTGCAAAGAGTCAGACATGATTGAGCATGCACGCAGCAGCTAATCTTCTGAGATACTAAATTAAAATTTTATTAAATTATCATTTATTTCTGTAAATTACCAGCTTGGTTTGCTATTATTATTCCTGCTCAGACTCTGCCTAATAAAATTGATTCATTCAGCCTTCCACCTCTAGAGATCTGGAAGTAGTTTACTGGAACAGAGCCTGAGTTATCCTTAGTCTTGACATGAAGAGTGGTAGCTGTGTGATTTACAATGATGCTAGCACTAATTTACTGATGGGATTGGGTGGGTAGATTTAACGTTCCCCAGAAAATATTGTGTCTGGTCTTAGAGTCAAGCCCACTATAATCTCGTATTACCAAGCCATATTTCAAACCCCTCTTTTCACTCAACTGGATAAATGCTATTGAAAGCAACACATGAACGTGAATGACTAGATATTGGCTCTGTGGTGATAAGGGGATTTTCATTTTTATTTTATTTTTCTATTTTGTTATTTCATGTTCATGTTCAGCTATGACCTAAATCAAATCCCTTACAATTATACAGAGGAAGTTAAAAATATATTCAAGGGATTAACTCTGATAGACAGGGTGCCTGAAGAACTATGGACTATGATATTGCACAGGAGACAGGTGTCTAGACCATCCCCAAGAAAAAGAAATTCAAAAAAGCAAACTGGCTGTCTGAGGAGGCCTTACAAATGGCTGTGAAAAGAAAAGAAGCCAAAAGCAAAGGAGAAAAGGAAAGATATACCCATTTGAATGCAGAGTTCCAAAGAATAGCAAGGAGAGATAAGACAGCCTTCCTAAGTGATCAATGCAAAGAAATAGAGGAAAACAATAGAATGGGAAAGACTAGAGATCTCTTTAAGAAAATAGAGATAACAAGGGAATATATCATGCAAAGATGGGCACAATAAAGGACAGAAATGGTATGGACCTAACAGAAGCAAAAGATATTTAAGAAGAGGTGGCGAGAATATACAGAAGAACTAGACAAAAAAGATCTTCACGACCCAGACCATGATTATGATGGTGTGATCACTCACCTAGAGCCAGACATCCTGGAGTGCAAAGTCAGGTGGGCCTTAAGAGGCCCATCACTACGAACAAAGCCAGTGGAGGGGATGGAATTCCAGTTGAACTATTTCAAATCCTAAAAGATGATGCTATGAACGTGCTACACTCAATAGGCCAGCAAATTTGGAAAACTCACCAGTGGCCACAAAACTGGAAAATTTCAGTTTTCATTCCAATCCAAAAGAAAGGCAATGCCAAAGAATGCTCAAACTACCACACAATGGCACTCATCTCACATGCTAGCAAAGTAATGATCAAAATTCTCCAAGCCAGGCTTCAGCAATACGTGAACCGAGAACTTCCAGATGTTCAAGCTGGTTTTAGAAAAGGCAGAGGAACCAGAGACCAAATTGCCAACATCCACCGGATCATCAAAAAAGCAAGAGAGTTCCAGAAAAACATCTATTTCTGCTTTATTGGCTATGCCAAAGCCTTTGACTGTGTGGATCACAATAAACTGTGGAAAATTCTGAAAGAGATGGAAAAACCAGACCACCTGACCTGCCTCTTGAGAAATCTATATGCAGGTCAGGAAGCAACAGTCAGAACTGGACATGGAACAACAGACCGGTTTCAAATAGGAAAAGGAGTACGTCAAGGCTATATATTGTCACCATGCTTATTTCACTTATAAGCAAAGTACATCATGAGAAACACTGGGCTGGATGAAGCACAAGCTGGAATCAAGATTGCTGGGAGAAATATCAATAACCTCAGATATGCAGATGACACCACCTTTATGGCAGAAAATGAAGAAAAACTAAAGGGCCTCTTGATGAAAGTGAAAGAGGAGAGTCAAAAAGTTTGGCTTAAAGCTCAACATTCAGAAAACTAAGATCATGGCATCCGGTCCCATCACTTCATGGCGAATAGATGGAGAAACAGTGGCAGACTTTATTTTGGGGGGGTCCAAAATCACTGCAGATGGTGACTGCAGCCATGAAATAAAAAGATGCTTACTCCTTGGAAGAAGAGTTATAACCAACCTAGACAGCATATTAAAAAGCAGAGACGTTACTGTGCCAACAAAGTTCCATCTGGTCAAGGCTATGGTTTTTCCAGTAGTCATGTATGGATATGAGAGTTGGACTATAAAGAAAGCTGAGTGCCAAAGAATTGATGTTTTTGAACTGTGGTGTTAGAGAAGACTCTCGAGAGTCCCCTGGACTGCAAGCAGATCCAACCAGTCCATCCTAAAGGCGATCAGTCCTGAATATTCATTGGAAGGACTGATGTTGAAGCTGAAACTCCAATACTTTGGCCACCTGATGTGAAGAACTGACTCGGTGGAAAAGACCCTGATGCTGGGAAAGATTGAAGTTGGGAGAAGAAGGGGATGACAGAAGATGAGATGGTTGGATGGCATCATCAACCCAATGGACAGGAGTTTGGGTAAACTACAGGAGTTGGTGATGGACAGGGAGGCCTGGCATGCTGCAGTCCATGGGGTCACAAAGAGTCGGACACAACTGAGCAACTGAAGTGAGCTGAACTCATACTTACAGACACTTAAACTTTTTAAATTTAATACTGATATTTTAAAAATTTGGGAATTCATTTCTTTGCCTCTTGATGAAAATAAAATGGTTTAGAAAAATCTCAGTACAAAACCTTATGTGAAATTCTTGCTACTGACGTAATGTTTTCTAAAAATAATAGGTTTTTACTGCGACCTATGCCTTAAATTTTCAGAAATAAGGTTGCTTGGTTTTTCCCTCAGAAATAGTAAAGAAAACCTGCAGTTCCTTTTTGTAATGTTCGCTTACAGAGAAAGAGAAGTAAATACATATTCTACTGACCTGGACTTTGAAAACAGCTCATTAGTGCCAGTTAGCATGTAATAGATATTTTGGCTAAAGAGGTTTATGAGTTTTACAAATAATTTCTCCTTCCCACACACCAACTTTAACAGTTTTATAGTCCTTTACAACTTCCACCCCCATTCATGCACCTCGCCATTATACCAAGAGCCAAATTTTAATGATTTTTGTTGCCTCTAGCAGTGTATACATGTTCAGAAATGATGCACCCCAAACTCTGATTAAATGCCAAACTTCACTGATGAAAAACAGGTCCACTGAGTAAGTAATAATGATGAGTGAGATTTCATGCTGTTTTACTGCCAACAGACCATCAGAAAGAGAGTGCAGTTCATATAAAAACAGTCCTCCTCTAAACAGTCAGGATGGCTGGCAGCCTTGGTAAACATGTAAATGAACTTGATAACCCTCTCTGTTTGGAGAATTCATGTAAAATACTCTCCTGCTTGCTTTATTTGGCTTGGTTTAAAATGTCAAGGGATTTGCAATGAGGCCATTAGCTTCTAACCTCCTAAATGAAGTAAATGTGTCCTGTGATGGCTGACTAGGACTGAAAGTAGGATGTACGATGACTTGAGAAAACTGAGAAACACATACCAGAATCTCAGGTTTTACCAAGAGTAATGTGTCAGGTAGCGAAAAAGAAACATTTTTAGGTTTCTACAACTACTCAGCGTGTGCCTGCATCTGAAGTCACTGCGACCCTATGAGCTGTAGTCTGCCAGGCTCCTCTGTCCATGGGATTCTCCAGGCAGGGATACGGAGTGGGTTGCCATTTCCTACTCCAGGGGATCTTCCCCACCCAGGTCTATTATATCTCCTGCATCAGCAGGCAGGTTCTTTACCACTAGTGCCACCTGGGAAGCCCACAACGACTGGGTCCTACCATGCTAAAAACAAAGAATTGGCAACATGAAGAATTGTATCTTGTTATAATTAATAAGGTATAATGATGTGATATTAATAATAAATAATATTTACTGACCACCTAGTATTTGCTAGACCCAGTACTATATGTTTTACATACATGAATTCATATAACCTTTATGATAGTTTAGTGTAAAGAATATGAAGACTGAAGACCAAGGAGATTAAATACCTTGTTCAGGGTCACATATAAACTTTGGAAATAGAACCAGAGTCCACAACCTGGTATACCAGATCCAAACTCTTGGCATTACACAATATATAGGACACAGGCGTACACACGCATGCACACATACACACACACACAATTTATATTTTGTTCATTTTTTAAAAACTTAAACCATTACTTATCTTATGCATTCCATTGTAAATGAAATAAGGGACTAAACTAAGTGATATATGACAATTAATGAAAAATGATCATGCCATACACATTTAATTGTCCCCCTTCAAGGCTGAGTTGGTTCTACACAAAATGAGAAGTCTTGAATTTGAGCCCCTTCCAAACTTTACTGTGTACCCAGATTCCCACCACTTATCCTCTGGAAGCTGTTTGTCCTTCTTCGGTCTTCTGAATGTCAAGACATCCCTCATCGCCACCCCACTCCGCTGGCTTGAACAATACTCCAAATTTGCTTACGGGAAAGAAGTAGAAATACCTTATGTGGGCACAGAGAGCTCTTATACCACAGATGAGGAACCCAAAACTATGAATCTGGAAGCTTGCATAGGCCACCTACTCCCCCCACCCCAACAGAGGGAAAGAAACCCTTGCCCCCTCATGTTTTACAATTATTTGGAATGTGAGCCGATGGCTCCATAACTCCAAATTTTATCCACCTTTGGAAAGCAAAAACATGTAGAAATAAACCCCTACCTTACTCTAAAGTTTTTTTCCAGACCTACTCAGTAATCTTTTACATCCTTTAACACAAGCTTGCCCTTCAGCACAGTTCAGTTTTCATTGCTCAGAATTCGCTGTCCTGCAGAAATGGGAAAGTATGTCCTTCCTGTCATCAGGTAGTCCTGAGTTTGAATCACAAATCCATAATCTACCAACAGAGTGCTTTTGCACAGTGTTTTAATATCTTCAAAGTTGTTTCCTCAATTATAAAATTAAAAAAAAATTAAAAGATGTAACTTCAAAGTCATCTTGTGATATAAGTTAGATGATGTATGTAAAAAGCTAAAAACATTTCCTGGCTCCGTAATAGGGGCTTAATCCATGTTAGCTGCAGTTATTTGTATTTTGAAATCCTGGAAGAAGGCTCTAAATTTTCTGTAATAAAAACATGAGAATATTTTTAAATTGTTAAGCACAAGGTTGAAAAAAGGTGTTGAAGTACAATCATTAAGAATAAAATCATTGCAATGAGCCTTTCCTGGATTTGGGTTTGAATCCTGATCTGCCATTTACTGGTCATGTAACTTGGAGGTATGACTCTGAGGTCTCTCTTAGCTTTCAAAGCCTTGTTTTCCTTATGTTTGAAAGGTTGACAATGAAACTTCACCCACTGGATTGTTACAAGAGTTAAATGAGATAGTGTACAAAAAGCATTAAAACTGGCATACATTAAGCTCTCAATCTATGTTAATCATCTTATTGTTATTGTTTTGGTATTGTTATTACCATGGGAATTCTAGAAGGGTGGGTTTAGAAGTCAAATGTAGTCAGAATAGCTAGTGCACTCTTGGAGTGGTGTAGGGGCACCTGGACTTCTAAGGAAGCAGAGGGTTCAAAGCCTGTCCACAGTTGTGAGGAAACATTCATATGTCTCTACTCACATTTACTCCAGGAAAGAGCCTCCATCTTTGTAAAGAACATGTTCAATTGTGTTTTTCCAGATGGAAGTGGTCTGCACTTAGTCATGGGAGACCATTGACTAGTATTCTACTGTATTTCTAAAGTAATAGAAGAGACTTTCCTGGAAGTCCAGTGGTTAAGACTCCACACTTCCAATACAGGGGGATGCAGCTTCAATCCCTGGTTGGGAAACTAAGATCCTACATGTTACACAGTGAAGCCAAAAATAAAAAATTTGTAAATAAACTAATGAAGGAAATGACAGAGGAGAGAATAACACCTTGAGTAAACCAGAGTAATCAAAAAATAACTGTGATCATATATTTCATTCTTTTCCGAACACAAAGAAGTGAATTTTCTGAACACAAAGAAATGAATCAAGCATCTTGAGTATTGACAAAATATGAATAAACTAGAAGAATTGAATGCTGTATAATAATGTGGACAATAAAACACAGTCTCAAAATTCACACAACTGAAGGAATTACATTTAAAAATAAAGAAAATGCAAAGACCAGAAAAAAATCCTCAAAGATATGAGAGGGAGGCAAGAGAGAATTTCAAGGTAGCAATGGAAAGACAATATGGCTTATAATGATTACTTTCATTTATTATCAAATATGTTGTTTTAAAAACCTTTTCTTGCAGTTAAGCATTCTTTATCTGGGTTAAGTACAGGCTTTGGTAAACAGAAACCTACAAATGGGTGATTTAAAATGGTACTCTCCCACATGTCTCCTGGAGAATTCTTTTCTAACAAATAGAGTACTTCTTTTGTCTTACAGCCTTTTATTTTAAATTAAATTAAGAACAAATTGCACATTACCCCTTCATGGTACTACTGCACTTAAGGCAGCAGGAAATCCTATAATATGAGTCTTTTTCAAGAAAGCTAAATAAAACCCTTATTTCAACAATCACATCAGTTTCTGTACCATTTGTAAAATTGATTCTGACCTTATCAGCCTTCATCGTCTTCTTCAGATTTAGATCAGAAAATTCAATTCTTAATGCTGTTGAAGATTTTAAATCAAATGTTCATAAATCCAGTCATTCACTGGCCTTGTATTCTTGTTAACCTATCTGGATTTTCAACTCCAGACTGCTTAATGAACTTCTGTTTCTACAAATGGTATTACTGTTTCTTCTTTGTTTGAGGGCATTATACATTGGCAGTTCTATTTGTTATCACAGCTCAGTCTAGCATACCTAGCCGATATGACTATCAAAGTATGTCCTCACTCTGCCCAAGCCTCAGTTTCTCCAATCTCTGTTTTTGTCCAAGACACTGTTATCTCTTGCCTGGACTTCCTATTAATAGGTGTTGTCTTACTTCAAGTTCTTCCATTTCCCTAGTCTGTTCTTCTGATATTTTAAATCACAATGTGTCACACATACCCCTTGCCCATTACTTAAGATTCTCCAGTAGCTCTTCATAACACATAGACTAGTGACTTCAATCCTCACTGTCAGGGATAACATTGAAGATGTTTAATAAGTAATGGTATAGATGATCTTATTTGCAAAGCAGAAATAGAGACACAGACGTAGAACCAATGTATAGATACCATGGGGGTAAAGGGGGATGAGATGAATTGGGAGATTAGGATTGATACATATACACTATTGATACTATGTATAAAATAGATAACTGATGTGAACCTACTGTATAGCACAGGGAACTCTATTCAATGCACTATGGAGACCTGAATGGGAAGGGAATCCAAACAAGAGGGGATATATGTATATATATGACTGATTCATGTTGTTGTACAGTAAAAACTAACTCAGTCATATCTGACTCTTTGCAACCCCATGGACTGTAGCCTCTGTCCATGGGATTCTCCGGGCAAGAATACTGGAATGAGTCGCCACTTCCTTCTCCAGGCGATCTTCCTGACCCAGGGATCAAACTCGGGTCTCCTGCATTGCAGGCAGAGTCTTCAATGTCTGCACCACCAGGGAAGCCTAACACAGCATTCATTGTAAAGCACCTATACTCCAATAAAATTTAATTTTTTTAAAAAGTGGTGCAATAGCACTGGCCATTCCTGAATCAATCCTGAGGGAAGTATCAGGGCATCTGCCAAGCCAAAGAGATGATAAAGGGCCCTGGAGTAGCAGCTATTTTCTCAATAATATTCTTAGAAGTATTTTGATATTTAAATGTGTTTGGTTGTACCAATGCAAACAGGTTGGACTTACTAGGTCCTGCATGTTTTGATCCCAGATTTCCTCTTTGATCTCATATTTTACCCCTTTTCTTTCTCTCCCTGTGCTTAGCTATACTGGTCTCCTCAGAAGACATGGAAAGCACAGAAACCTTAGGGTTTTTATACTTGCTGTTTCCTCTGCAGGGAAAATTACATTGTACACTGTCTCATTTCATAAGTTTTATATTCAACAGTAACCTCAGAGAAAATGCCTTTGACCATCCTGTCTACCGGGGCATCTCGTTCACTCTCCTTCCACTATGGTCCTTTATTTTTCTTCAGAGCACTTACCACTGCCCGATATTATTTAATGCTCTTCTTTGATATTTTTCTATCTCTCCCACTAAATTGTCAAGTTGGAGACTTTGTGTGTCTTGCTTACCATGGAATCACTAGCACCGGCAATAGTTCCAACAGGTGATCAGAAGAACTTGTGTACAATGGATACAAACACCAGAAGCAGCTCCAGAATGATCTTATGGCTAACACATTACAGTGGCAATGGGCATAATACTTTATCAATGCAGGAGAGGGAGATTCATTAGAAACAGAGTTTTGTCTAAGGAATAGAGAAAAGTTCAGAGCCACAAAGACCAGTTGAAAACTCAGCAACCAAGATCAAAGCCAAGGCAGTTATATAAAAACTGGGTTCACAAAGATGCTAAATTAAAAAAAAAAAAAAAAAATTCACTGAGAAGCATTTAGAAACTCCTAAGCACTCTTCTGAAATAATCTTTTAAAAGTCTGTGTTGAAGATGAAGGCATAAAAGATATTTATAACTGATGGAGAACATACAGTGTATGGGGTTGTGAAACAATAGATTAAGGATGAAATTTCATAGCAGTAGCCAACTAAAACATTTTCATATGTGCTTTTTAAAAATTTCTTAACTGGTATTAATTTTAGGAAAAGGTAACACTGGGACTCAATGTATAAAGCAGGAAATATTGAAACATAGCATGGTGCAGCCTTGTAAATTTGCTAAACAATTTCCCCAACCTGCTAATATAATACTCCCATGTCCCCAAGAAAGCATTATACAAGTTAAAAATGAAATGACCTCTTTACATCTCATTGAGCATGAATGAGTATTAAAAATTACCTAAAGTATTCCCAGTTTAGATACATCCTATGGAAGGCTGCTAGTACAATGTTGTAAGATATTACGTGGGCAGTATTTTTTCAGCCCTTAGCCATTATTTATGTCTAAATCAGTTTAAGAAGATTAATCATTAAGATTAATCATAAATTTGACTTTCCTAATATCACTACTTAAATTTGTGATCAATTTAACTGAGGATATGTACAGTGAAAAAAAGAAGTTACTAGAGTGTTAAAGAGTATGTTTTTCCTACTATACTTTCAAAAATAATGTCAAATTTTATGCTTCCAATGCCATGATTACTTGAGAAACTATGATAGGAAAAAAATATGGATAGAGCAAATTGCTAAAATTAATGGAAAAGTATTTCCTTATTTCAGAAACAACTCCTAATATTGAGATTTTGGCAGAAATAAAGAACAAAGAGCATCTGCAATTTAGCTCAGGCAATGGAGCGGAATGGTGTGAAGTTTTGGTTTGGGAATGCAGTGCCCAAAGAAGGTTATCCACTGAGACTTCACATTGAGCAAAAGATGGAGTGGAAGGACCTTTTAAGGACTACCTCCCTCCCAAAGAATGCCAGTCAATTTGTCATGTTCAAGAAGAGACATCCCACAACTATCAGTATTCAGAAAACTATTTCTCACATAAAAATGGAGAATACTACCCCTAAATATCTCATTTTTAAGCATAAATATTTATGAAAAGGAAAGTGAAATGACTAGAAAGATATACACCAAAATTATTAAGAGCTTACTTCTGATTTATCTGTGTATATATACCTTATATTTTCTAATATTTTCCAAATACTTTATATTACAATGACTGATACAATGTTAATACACTCAATTGTGTCTGACTCTTTGGAACCAGATGGACTGTAGTCCGAGCAGGATCCTCTGTCCATGGGATTTTACTAGCAAGAATACTGGAGTGGGTTGCCATTTCCTCCTCCAGGCAATCTTCCTGATCCAGAGATTGAACTGGCATTTCCTGGGTCTCCTGCATCGCAGGAAGATTCTTTATCCACCAAGCCATTGGAGGGGGGCATCTCTATATTAAAATGAATGTTATTTCAACTAAGTGTTATAGCTGTAGATCCATGATACTAAGACAAATCTAATGCTTTGGAAAAAATTGACTACTCACTTAAATATTTTTTTTCCTTAATCTTTCACTCTCCTCTGACTTGTAACTTGGGTGAAGTAGCTTGGAAACTTGGGGGAAAATATATTGTTTTATGTAAATTTTCAAATATAAATATATTTTCTAGGAAATTCTCTTTACTTTGCCCTTATGGCCCTCTAGTTTGTTTTCTTTACATCTTTTGAATCATATTGCTTTACTTAGTGCAGAACGTTGTGCAGGCTTCTGGAAATAACTAATATATTTCTCTCATAAAACACAGTGTTTTTCTTCATAAGCATTGTGCTTGTACCACACATTGCTGGGTGGCCACCTTGCCTATTGAAATATAAATTAAACAAAGGTCCACCTAGTCAAAGCTATGGTTTTTCCAGTAGTCACGTATGGATGTGAGATTTGGACTATAAAGAAAGCTGAGCGCCAAAGAATTGATGCTTTTGAACTGTGGTGTTGGAGAAGACTCTTGAGACTCTTGAGAGTCTCTTGGACTGCAAAGAGATCCAACCAGTCAATCCTAAAGGAAATCAGTCCTGAATATTTATTGGAAGGACTGATGCTGAAGCTGAAACTCCAATACTTTGGCCACTTTATGCGAAGAACTGACTCACTGGAAAAGACCCTGATGCTGGGAAAGATTGAAGGCAGGAGGAAAAGGGGAAGACAGAGGATGAGATGGTTGGATGGCATCACCGACTCAACGGATATGAGTTTGGGTAAACTCCGGGAGTTGGTGATGGACAGGGAGGCCTGGCATGCTGCAGTCCATGGGGTCACAAATAGTCAGACATGACTGAGCGACTGAGCTGAACTGACCATCGTATGAGAATAGAATTCCAGGCACTGTTGTAACAATTCACATGAAATAACACACTGATATCTGTAAACTGAGTATATGAATTTTTCATTGTTTGAAGTAACCATTAGCACAGGCAGAATGCCATTAGCGGGGACCATTAAGTGGCCTGCCATCCAGGCAAAGCATATCAACCTATTGCAGATAAATTCACATGGTTGGTGTGTTTATGGCCAGAGTTCCAAACCAGTGATGGAGAAATTAACTGATCCACAGTGGACACAGAAATTAACTGATCCACAGTGGGTACAGAAATTAATCAATCCACAGTGGACAGTGGTCTCCTGTTTTGCCTTTCCTTCCCATTTTCTATCCTATAATGTGTCAATGAAGTAACTTCCTTTTTGCTTCAGTTGAGTCAAAGCTCTAGAGCATTTTGATTTCTTTAAAAGTTCACCACGCCATTATTGCTTTTCTCTTGCCCAATCTTATTGCCTCTCCGGTCTTTGACCTTACAATTTCCGGGAAGAATCTGAAGCCATTGGAGCTGCAAGTGAGATCTCCCCTTGAATAAACCAAAAAAGTCATCTATTTCCTTAAACTTTTGGTTCTTCTCCTGAACATCATTAAATTCCTGCTCACTAGCCCCCTCCTTGACCTATTGTATATCCGCCTGTTCAATTTGATGGTGAGCATATTTCCCATCAAGTAATAATAAAACCAAAAGATTATATCGAAGCTGAGATTTCATTTATTTTTATAATAACATCCTTTTGAGGGAGTAGAAAGAAAACGCAGAGAGACACTGAAGGAATGATAAATATACATACCTTTATACATTATATGTTGGGAATTAAATCCCAAATGCAACTTCTTATATGTTAAAGATTAATTAGGGGCTTCCTGGAATAGCTCAGCAGATAAAGACTCCACCAGCAATGTAGAAGACACAGGATATGTGGAATGGAGGAAAAGGTAACCCACTCCTTGTTCTTGCCTGAAAAATCCCACGGTCAGAAGAACCTGGTGGGCTACAGTCCAAAAGGTTGCAAACAGTCAGACACAACTGAGCAACTATGAACAATGATAAATTAGATGAAGATAGAGATTCAAGTAATCTTAAATACATTGATAAGTAGAAAAAAATATCTTTTATTTTAAAATCTGTTTTGCTACAGCAAACTAGATTTGCTTGATCCAGTACTGTAGCTTTCATGAACATCTGTGAACTACTGACATTAATGGTGAAACAGCAGATTATTTTTCTCCTGAGAAAGTAAGGTTACTAAATGATTTACTTTTACATCGTGTTTGTGCTTTCTTGCCTTAGATAATTTTTTGCATTGCTTCTATAAGATTCCTAGTTTTCAATCATGAAACTTCACATGAAAAAGATAGTGTGATTTCTTGGTGTGTCAAAATTTCCACTTTCTTCTCATATTTCATGATCTAGTCAAGGGGTATGGGGCTCCTTTAACAAAATAATAGAATAATTTTGAGCCATGAAAGCTAGCCAGATAAATAAAAAAATACTAGCACAAAATTATGAGAAATCCAAATCTCAAATCACTTAAATTTCAGTGGCAATGGTAACCACTACCAAAAAAAAAAAAATTGTCAAGATGGTTAAAACTCATGTTTTATGGGTAAAACACTTTTTCTCTATAATTAATAGACTGAAACAATCATGTTTATTTTTGTTTGCTATATTATGACACATAAGGTTGGAGGAAATAATAATCAATTTTGTCTCAGTTTCAAAGACATTCTCACACCTTGATTCTAGTTATGAACTAAATGCATATGCTCCATAATAAAATATGGAGTACACTAAAGTATACTAAAGTATGGAGTATACTAAAGTATACACACTAGACTAACAACGGTATTAAAGATTTGTCTAACTCTTGGTTTCCCCAGCCTAAGAAGGTTACACTTTATTTTTTAAAAAGCCAACCTCTTCCATCCTATCCATCCTATAAACTAAAAATAAATGTGTAAGTACTAAGAACAGAAAGTCTGGTTGTTGTTGTTTTTTCTAACATATACTGTATATATAGAGAACATTTCGAAGTTTGAAACATCAGTACTACAAATGACCAATCACTCCATTCAGAAAACAGATGTGTACTTTAGGCAATCAAGGTAGTTACACAGAATTAAATGAAAACCTCTGGGATTCATGTAAATGAAATATAATGAACATCTGCATTTAGGTGTCTTGTGGAATAGTCACACCATCATGCCCAGGTGGTTGGCATCTCTACCCATGTTACTTATAAGCAGTTCCTGTTTCCTGGACCTGATTTGTACCAAACCAATAATACATATGCCCCCTTGAGCTTCAGTCTCTGAAATGTGCCCCTTATACACCAATTCCCCCACCCCACCTATTTTCATTTCAATATCTAGTGGATTTTCCTGAAGGCAATATGAAACGTGGCCATGACTAGTTGCTAAAACTAATATGTGGTGGCAGCAAAAAGTCATTAGCTGGTATGGATTTGGCTGGGGATCAGCAGTGTTGGTTATAGTCCACATGCTGGATTCTGTTAAGAATAAGAGGAGCCAAAAAGCATCAACTGGAGTAGCTTGTCCCATCAGCAAAAGGCAGATAGATGTGACTGATACAAAGTACCCTTACCACAATAACCCTGTACCTACTTAGAAAGCCCATTGTTCAACCTTGGAGCGCCCAAGGCTACAGGCTGTAGGTCAAGTTTAATAAGGAGCCCACTTCCAATTTGCAACTCCCTCTTTATATAGCAAAATAGTGCCATGGAAAAAACTCTAGGCAGAAGGTCAGAAGAGGCAGGGCCAACTCTGGACGTTTCAAGCCCACACATTTTTACTGAGTACTAACTACATACAGATACACATGTTCAAGAAAGCAGGCTAAAATAAGACATAGCCTCTGACCTGAAGGGTTTCCCTGGTGTCTTAGATGGTAAGGAATCTACATGCAATACAGGAGACCTGGCTTCAATCCCTGGTTCAGGAAGATTCCCTGGAGAAGGGCATGGATACCTATTCCAGTATTCTTGCCTGGAGAATCCCACGGACAGAGGAGTCTGGCAGGCTACAGTCCATGGGGTTGCAAAAGGAACAGACACAACTGAGGAACTACACTTTCACTTTTGACCTGAAGGAGGTTACAGCCTGTCACTTGGAACTGACATACCTTTTTGTAACCATACAGTGCCTCAGATTCCAAATTGAAAATGTAAATGATTATATCTGCTTCAACATACTTCACTTCACATATGTACTGTAATGCTCATCAGAATTACAAATGAGAGTTTTAACATCTAGTTTAGAGAGACCACATAAAACAACAATAAAACCCAATCCGATGTCAATATGAAATTGAATTCACACTTTTTTTTTTTTTGGTCCTCAAATGTTGCTGGAGTGACCAAAACCAAAATAAGTGGGTTACTGGCAGATGCTTAGTGCATATTATTTTTCTATAAGTGATTTCCTGGTTATTTATATTTGTTTACAATAATTTTGTTCCCATAAAAATATGTTAGATTCTTACCACGTATAAGAATAGTAAGGAGAAGTGGAAGAGTTATATGAAAGCTGAAATGAAGAATTCTTTTCTGAGAAGTCAGGCTCACTTTAGGATACACACAAGTAGTCATCAAGGCATATTATTTAGGAAATAAATGTTATAAAATGAAAACAAAGTTTCAGGAAAATTAGGAATAATGAGGAAGAAAATGAGACAAAAACTAAAAAAAAAAAGGCATTTATTAAGATAATAGTTATTTCTGTTACTTCTCTTCTTCAATCCCTTTCTCCAAAACTTTTTTTTTTTTTTTTCAGAAAAGAGCTAAACTATGGGCAAAATAATTTGGACCATATGTGAATCACATTTTTAAAAATCATTTTGGTTCCAAAAAAGAAAAATGTACCTACAACCAAAATTCTGTCTCTGCTATCATCTACCATAGGGTTTCCAAATTGGCATCAAATACTAATTGTTCTAATAATAATAATGATAATACTGTGATAACGTACTTTAGGGTCTTTATTAAAATGATTACCATACTCTGTGAGGTATAGTACATTAAGCCATCACAAAACACTGGTATCAGCCTGTATAAGATTGGGCAAGTAGTCTTTTTAAGTGACTAAAAGGAAATAGACAGCAGAATTTGATAATGTAGGGGGCTTGGGGAGGTGGCACCTGAATAAAAGATATCTGGATATAGTTACTCTATAAGGAAATTAGACCATCATGGAGCACCAGGAGGGAACTGAGCCTGTGAGCTGTAAAACGCCAGAATTAATGAGGAATTATGAGCAAATGGATGAGAAAACTTGTCAATGTATTACTCATTCACAAAATTTCTTAAAGCTAACCCTCCTATTAGTGTCTACTTTGAAGAAAATAGCTGCAAAAGTACTCCATCTTGAAGAAGGTGATTAGGCATGTGATGAAACAGTTGAAAGAAGTGACTTCTATGAGAAATGAGGAAGAAAACAAAAATGAAAAAGAGAGTGAGATTCATGGGGTTCAAGGTGGTAGGTGTATGTTACAAAACATAGGAAAAAGTCAACGTTTGTAGCCTGAAAATAAGCCTATAGAATGACACTGTCAGAGAACAGAGAAGGGAGACCCTTGAAGAAGAAAAAGAAAATCCCTTCCTCTGAGACGTGTCCAAAAAAAAAAAAAACTGTCAGATTGGTGAGGACATAGATTATGATGGTAAGGAGGGGCTGAGTCAAGGGTCTTCAACCTCCAGGATCTATCTGAGGTGGATCTGATGTAATAATGACAGAAATAAAGTGCACAATAAATATAATGTGCTTGAATCATCCCGAAACCATGTCCCCCACCAGTCCACGGAAAAACTGTCTTCCATGCAACTGTCCCTGGTGCCAAAAATGCTGGGTGATAGGGCTGTGCCCTTTCACAACTTCTTTTTTTCTAGCAAGTAAAAGACAAAGTCACTGGTTAAAAGTAAAAGGCGTGGTAGTTTTATTCTTAGTTTTTTAAGGAATCTCCATACTGTTCTCCATAGTGGCTGTATCAATTTGCATTCCCACCAACAGTGCCAGAGGGTTGCCTTTTCTCCACATCCTCTCCAGCATTTATTGCTTGAGATTTTTTGATGATGGCCACTCTGACTGGTATGAGGTGATATCTCATTGTAATTTGCATTTTTCTAATAATGAGCAATATTGAGCATATTTTCATGTGTTTATTAGCCATCTGTATGTCTTTGGAGAAATGACTGTTTAGGTCTTCTGCCCATTTTTTTATCAGCTTTTTTGTTTTCCTGGTATTAAGCTGAATGAGCTACTTGTATATTTTGGAGATTAATCCTTTGTCAGTTGTTTTGTTTCCTATTATTTTATCCCATTCTGAGGTTGTCTTTTCACCTTGTTTATAGTTTTCTTCACTGTGCAAAAGCTACTGGGCATATACCCTGAGGAAACCATAACTGAAAAAGATACATGTACCCCAATGTTCACTGTAGCATTATTTACAATAACTAGGACATGGAAGCTACCTAGATGTTCATGAACAGATGAATATATAAAGAGATTATGGTACACATATACAATGGAATATTATTCAGCCATAAAAAGGAATGCATTTGACTCAGTTCTAATAAGGTGGATGAAACTAAAGCCTATTATACAGAGTGAAGTAAGTTAGAAAGAGAAAGACAAATATCATTTATTAACATATATATATGGAATCCAGAAAGATGGAACTGATGAACCTATTTGCGGGGCAGCAATGGAGATGCAGAGGGCTTCCCTGGTGTCTCAGTTGGTAAAGAATCCGCCAGCAGTGCAGGACACTGCCTGTAACACAGAAGATGCGGGTTTGATCCCAGGGTCAGGAAGATCCCCTGGAGAAGGAAATGCCAACCCACTCCAGTATTCTTACCTGGGAAATTCCATGGACAGAGGAGCCTGGTGGGCTACAATCCATGGGGCCGCAAGAGTCAGATATGACTGAGTGACCAAACCACTAAGGGAGATGCAGACATAGAGAACAGACTCCTGGACATGGCAGGGAAGGAAAAGAAATGAATTGAGAGAGTAGCATGGAAACACATACATTACCATATGTAAAATAGATAGTGAAGATTTGCTCAAATCCAGGGCTCTGTGATAACCTAGAGGGGTGGAAGGGGGTGGGAGGTGGGAGGGAGGTTCAGGAGGGAGGGGCCATATGTATGCCTATGGTTGATTCATGTTGATGAATGGCAGAAAACAACACAATACTGTAAAGCAATCATCCTCCAATTAAAAATAAATAAATTTAAATAAAGAAAAGAAAAAAAATAGTAAAAGGACCAGAGTGAAGCAGTTTGAGGAAAGTGGTAGGATTTTCAGTATCTTTTCAGAAAAGCAACATTGGCTAGAGTGGAGAGGAAAGGTATGGCCAAGGAGAATCGTGAGTTCAATTAGGGGTGGAAACCACTGTCTAACTCTGATCTTCTGAGGAAAGAACAAATCCTAAAAACACCTACTTTTCTGAGGCTATTCATGGGAAAAGTTCATAAAGTATAGTCCTGAGAGCCAATCAGGGTATTCAGATTTGATAATCAGTGTGAACATGGCAGTCTCATGGAGATGAGACTCAAGCCAGCAGATGAAACAAGAATGAACCTACGTGCCAATATTGGAAGCGGGGCAAATACAAGTGGAATGAAAAGGCCATAGGTCAGAGGCTGAGCAGTATGCAAGACAGCAGAGCCTATGGGCAGTGGAGGCTTGCTTCAGGAGAATGCATTTTGGAAACAGAGTTATTTGGTTGCTCTATTTATTTTGTCTGTGGTTGCGTAAACTTGGGCTAAGTCCAGACAGTGCAACTACAAGCATGCATGACAGTAAAGAATCCACCTGCAATGCAGGAGACACCAGAGACTTGGGTTTGATCCTTGGGTCAGGAAGATCCCCTGGAGGAGGGCATGGCAACCCACTCCAGTATTCTTGTTGGGAAAATTCCATGAACAGAGGAGCTGGTGGACTCTAGTCCATGATGTTACAGAGTCAGACAACTGAACTTACTGAGCATGCATGCATACCTGGATACAGGAGACATAAATTTCTCCAGTAACCTCCACAGCCCAGGAGGAGGAACAAAGAAAATGGACTTTGAATAACTTAGGCCTTGACACTAGCTGGACAAGAATGTTGGGAAACCAATAAACGCATTGGTCAAGGCAGGATTTTTTTTTTGAATAGTGTTGCCAGAAATCTGCTCATAGATCAGAGGATTGGGGACTGGATGGCTAATGGAACAGGTGAGAAGAAGAAAAGGAGTGAAAAAGATAGTTATACCTAATGAAAAGGCAACCACATATCCAAACTCAATTTTTCAAGTCAGCTCTGGAAATAGATAACATGTGACCCACAATGGAAGCATCTGCTGTACATAAACAGTTAGAATAAGGATGAGGATAGAAAAAAAATATGATGTCATTTCTCATACTTTCCAGTTCACTGAAATGGAAAATATCAGACTAAGAAAGATCAGATTATGAGTACTTTCAAGGAGCAGCAGGAAGAGTATGCCTAGGAAAGTAAATGAGATAATTTCACAAATAAGAGACATCACAATTTAGGTCCTTTTATATGAATGATCATCCTTTGGCACTAGCCCTTGAGCTTCCCTGGTGTCTCAGATGGTAAAGAACTGGTTTACAACGTAGAAGACCTGGGTTCGATCCCTGAGTCAGGAAGATCCCCTGGAGAAGGTAATGGCAACCCACTCCAGTATTCTTGCCTGGAAAATTCCATGGACAGAGGAGCCTGGTGGGCTACAGTCCATGGAATCACAAAAAGTCAGACAGGACTGAGTGACTAACACTGTACTATATGCTTAAGGTGCTGCAGACCTGAGATACAAATCAGAAATTGACTGTTATTTCCATAGTCCTTTACTGTTTACAACTCACTTGCTTTCTACTATATTCAGTGACTCGGGGTCATCCTGAGAGAGGGGGATCAAGACACCCTCCTCCCTGGTTACACAGAAACAGAAACGAGTATGAAGCTAATCCTTTAAGCAGATGTTCTTCTGGCTCTACAGCCCAATCTACTTCCATGACATCACTTAGCACGAGTAAGACAAGCTTTATGCCTCCATAACAAGATGGAGAAAAACAATGAGACCCCCTGCAAAACAGAAATATCAGCTGTTCTGATATATTTTCTGAAATATCAGAAAATTCAGACCCCATGTGAATAAATGGTGAGAATAATACCTTTGGTATCTGAGTGTCATACACGAATAAATCTATAGTATTTAATAAGTGATGAAACTACATTGCTATTATGAGAAAATGTTCTCTCTTTCACCAGTCATTTGTGTAGGCATAAATCTATAAACTTGGCAGAATTTATAATGACTGTGTCTACCCACAAAGAAAGCTTAACCGCTGTTTATTACAAGGCAGAGATTCCTCGCACTTTTCTATTACATCATTGAAAATATTGATCTTAAGTTATTACCCACATGATCATGAATCAAGTCCTGTGTGTTTACATGCCGCCACCAAACACACTGATCCAACAGAAAATAGGAATCTCCAGTATTGCAAATTCTTAAGGAAATTTGCTGAAACCCGTTGGACATACTTTGAATTATTTGTTTGGTTAATTATCAGTGGCTCCAAAGGAGGCCACTGTAAAATCTCTCTCAGTAAATTGCTTTCAAAGCCTCGGGCAGTTTGTAAGCATTACTCTTTGTGTATTGCCCTGTGTTACTTGTATCCTTGCACTTTTCACTAATGGTTTGTAGGAATCCCTGGTCCACGAACAGGCTGCCCTGACAACTTAAATAGTGTTCCAATTCTCTGACTTTAAATTTGAACATAAGATCTTTACCGTCACGGTAAACATACCCATCAGGTCACTGTGGATGAAGTGAAACTTGCAAGTCTCCGAGGCCTTATTACCCAATATCCTCCTTAAAGCTTCCAGATCCCAGACTAACAATTACCACATCTAATGGCTGTTGCTTCCCCTATTATCTTATTATCTTCTCTTAATATCCTTGGCAATTAAGATGATATCCAGCGTGTCTGGGGGAAAGGTGACCCGCATGAGACTTCCTGAGATGTTATCTGAATGCAGGCACTGAAGCTATGATGAGAAGCCTGATGAAAACATCGCATTGACCAAAAGATAGTAAGTCTTTGTTCCAGGGGAAAAAAAAAAGGAGATTGTTTGCATTTTTATTTCATTTTTGTTTTCAACTTACACAAGGTGATTCGCTCACATGCAACGTGTGTCAGCTCATCTTTGGAACTGTGATTCACAGAATTCCTTTTCCCTGCATTGTTTCAGGTTCCTGTGGGCCCCGAGAGATATTTGGGGTGACATCTAAAAGGTGGAAAGATAGTGGGAAGCTGCTGTGTAGCATAGGTGCCCAGTGATGACCTAGAGAGCTGGGACCCAGGGGTGGGAGGGAGGCTCAGGAGGGAGGAGATGTATGTATACTTACAGCTGATTCGTATTGGTGTACAGTGGAAACCAGCACAACATTGTAAAGCAATTATCCTCCAATTTAAAAGAAGTCTTAAATAAAAAAAAAACCTAAAACTAAAAATAAATAAATAAAAGGTGGAAAGAGAGAGTAGTTATATGCTTCTATGATGGGAAATTCCACACGAGGCATCGTTCTGACTTGCTGGCTCTCCTTGTCTAAGGGGATCTCAGCCAGCCCTTAGTAACTCCAGCAAGCTTAGTAAGCCCTTAGTAACTCAGCAAGTTACTAAGCCCTTACTAACTAAGCCCTTACTATCTCAGCAAGCCCTTAGTAATTCCTCTTCCTTTCAGTTCCCTGAACCCCAGGCTTCCATGTGCAGCTCCTACATTTGCTCTTCCAACGCATAGCAGATCTCCCCTTTCAGTTTCTCTGACCCCTGGACAAGCTCCACAAGTTTGGCCCAAGAGTAAAGAACACCAGCCTCACACTCAAGTCACCAGCAGCAGCTATGCTGAGCCTCGCGGGGGGTTCCACCTTGCCCTGCCCCTCACTACTTCAGCATCTTTCCTTCCCGGTGGCCTGCCCTACTGACTTCAGGCCCGGCATCCAGTGTAGAAAAGCAGGCTTGTATCAACGATTCATTCAGCTCCTACAGATGTGTAAAGTCAAATCCCTTTGATAAATCCCCTAGCCTTTATCACTCCGAGTGGCTCTGTTTTTCTGATCCAAACTTGGCTAATGAAATATACATATCTGTTATACTCCAGAGGATAATAGCTAGTAAAATATGGTTCAACAACCTATTAAAATTTCAAGTGGTAAAGGAGAGAATTCCCCACTTACTGTTTTATGTTGGTATTTTGAAGCTTCTACCCTTTCAAATAATTTTATTTTTAAATAGGTTTCTATAGGTAAGACGTCATAATATAAATTTATTGAAAACATAATATTACCTCCAAAAGACTATTCTGAGTGCTGAATTCATGCAGAAATTAGTTCAGTCAGATGAGAGCCATGTTCTTCATTAGGACATGGGTGATTTTTGTAATCCAAACCACTGAAACAATTTCCTAATTTTGACCTCAGGATTAATTCTTCTCACACTTGGGAAAATAAGAGAATTTGCTAAATTCCTTTCAAGGTATGGAAAATATCTTGTACTGAAGACACTGCAGGCAAGTGAAACCAGGAACCAAGCTAATAAAATTACTTATGAATATATGAACGTTCTCTCCTAATATATTTCTCCACACAAGCTATTAATCTAATTTATATCACATACATGGTTCTCTTCTACTTTTTCCTACCCCACAGAGGAAGGAATGTACTGGCATAAATTCACAGAGGGGGGTGTTTATAATTGCTAGGATCCTTACAAGTTTAAAAGGCAGAACTAAAAATTTGATATGTGTTCCATAATTCTCTAGTTTTGTCTCTGTCTCTGTATTACTTACATGTGTTGAAGCAATGAGACACTTAACATCTGAGTCACTCAGAGCCATTTAGCAATTTAACTGAGTGTGAGGCATGGTTATGGAAGATATAAGGAGAACATAAGAACCGCAGAAGATACAAGGAGGACAAAGATCCAGCCCTTGAAGAAGGGTGTGGTCTGTGCCAAGGCTTCAGAGAAGGACGTTTAAAGGAAAAAATGGGAAGGGTGGAGGATATTGCTCTTTTACTTCCATAAAGCAACTAAAGGAGTAGAAGAAAAGTGGACGCTAAAGCAGAGTCCACAAGCTGAAGAAAGGGTGCTATAAAGGGAACACACTACTCACGTGTGCATTTTATGGCTTCCTTGGTGGCTCAGATGGTAAAGAATCTACCTGCAATGCAGGAAACCTGGGTTCGATCCCTGGGTCTGGAAGATCCTGTGGAGAAGGAAATGGCTACCCATTTCAGTATTCTTGGCCTGGAGAATTCCAAGCACAAAGGAGCCTGGTGGGTTTCAGTCCATGGGATTGCAAAGAGTCGGACATACTGAGTGACTAACACTTCACTTTTTAGGGAGAAGGAAATGGCAACCCACTCCAGTATTCTTGCCTGGAGAATGGACAGAGGAGCCTGGGTGGGCAGGGGCTACAGTTCATGGGGTCTCAAAGAGTCAGACCCAACTGAAGTGACTCAGCATGCAGGCAGAGTTCTACTGATTCAGGAGTCTTCTCTGGCAATAGTTGTGTGGGTTGCATCAAACAGTAAAGGCAAGAATTGTAGGAGTTGGTTCAAAACCAATATGACTGACCATAAATAATATGGAACTAGAAATTCACCATAAGTATGAAGTGTAACTATTTTATTATAAAAATGTAGGATGGGGAGAGATAGAAGAAACACCAAATAAAGTTTTACGTACATGGTCATATTATTTTCAGGATAGAAAGTAAGGTCATTTTTTGAGAAGAACAGAGTAATAGTTACATATTAAAGAAAGCAGAAAAGGTTAATGAATCAATTATCTATGATGGCATTTCCCATCCCCCTCATGGTTCCAGTAACTGTCCTATCCACTCTGCTTCATCCATGTTGTTTGCACTAGAATTGCCAACTATTTGCTTATAAGTATTCCTTCTTGGCCTCAGTTGATTAGCCCAGAACTGGCCACCAGACTATAGTGTAACCAACATTCATTGTGTTCTCCCAGAATTTCTGGAACTTCAGTATAAAAGTCACTGTCTTTCTAGGAATCTAGGTTTTACAATGGAAACCTAAATGCCACGTCCTACTGTTCTCTCAGTGTGTTTCCCACATTTCCCACCATAGGTAAACATAGAACAGATGTGACCTGCACAGAAAAAAAGTTTTAAATAGATTCACAAAGAAGATAATAAACACAAGATGGAATTTAGTCTCTGGCTTCCAGTTGTTACTAAGAACCAGTCCTATTCCCATCCTTTGATTCTGTAAGACATCCCAGGAAGATATTAATAGATACCCACAATTGTTTAAGCTAGTGGTTTTCTGATACTTTCAATAAGAAGGCTGTAGTGAATAAAAATCATTTTTCTCTGCAGAGAACTAGCAGTAGAGTTGAGTAGGGAGATATCTAAGCATGACCAGACACCGCTACGGGGTCCGTATGAAGTTGGAAACCATAAACGGTAATGGTATTCATCTGCTTGGTGTGTGAGTTTCTGCAGAAACATTCTGCAGCCTGGGGATAGACAAAGAGAAAACAGCCTAGTGAACTGATCAAGAATTGTGGTTTTCATTGTAAAGAAACTCAACGGAAGTACAAGAGGACAGGAGAGTTAGTGATATTGACAAATGTGTGATTGAAATTCAGGATGAAATGTCTCTCAAAGGGAATGACGTAATCCATTAGTGATATCAGCCCTGACCAGAGGAACAGGAGGCACAAGAATGATTCCTAATGCATTCCCTTTCTTTCTCCCTTCCAGGATCTAAATTTATACTCCATCCTTCTTTTAATAAAACCAAATTAACGTCCAAATCAAGATTACGGTAAAGAAACTGACATAAAAATCACTGAGCAAAACTGCAACATTTTTGTACAGAAAACCAGATGTCTAGGAGATCAAACCATGTGGTCTATCTTAGGCATAAGATACTAGAAGAAACAGTCACAGAGAAGAAATGAAAATTCTAGCCCTGCTGTTATGGGAAGAAAAAAATTAGGCTAAAAAGAGAATTGTGTACATATCATTACAAAATAGTGACTGCAAATGCCAAAGCTTTATACTTTCCATTTCTTTTTTTTAAATTTATTTATTTTAATTGGAGGCTAATTACAATATTGTGGTGGTTTTTACCAAGCATCAACATGAATCGGCCATGGGTGTACATGTTCCATTTCTATGCTTCCTTTTCTGTAAGATTTTGAAGTGAGAAGCAATCAGTCTTGATGCCCGCTCAAATCCCCTCTTACTTACCATTCTAATACCTGTTGTCTATATTTCCAGCTGTCTACACCTGTGTTTCATTGCCTATAAATTTTATCTGGCCAAAGCCACAATAGCCTAAGAATTAACACCCCCTACAAACATCAAGGGAAGGGACTTTGGTGCATAAACATTCCAGCTTGCTCTCCCCACTTGGCACTAACTGAAACGCACCCAGATTTTCTCAGTGAGGGCAAAATCTGGTCATGCTCAGTAACAAACTGCTAGCGCCTTTGTTACTGGCTATCTTTCTTCCCTATTCTACTTTCTTGCCCTCTATTCACATTTCCTGAAGTTATCTCTCAAATTAGCTCTTAAACCTGAATACTTGCTTTAGTATTTGCTTCTGGGGATATGCAAAATACTAAAAGATTTGTAATAGAGTCAGGAGAATAGGGCTAAATCATCATTCTAGGACCTCTTTTGTGAAAGTTCAAGATTTAGAGAATTTCCTTTTCCCCCGAGAGAAGTGTCAGTTCTTTAATTTTAGGTAGTACAAAGGTGTGTTGAGATCTTTGAGGTATTAGTAATATAAAATTAAACTGGATGTGAGAAAAGGGGCTAAAGGTTAAAATTATATTAATAATTTTTTGTTCTATAAATACAGGTTCTTGCTAACTAAAGTGCTGTTGTTGTTCAGTTGCTCAATCATGTCTGACTCTGAGACTCCATGGATCGCATCACACCAGGCTTCCCTGTCCCTCACCATCTCCTGGGGTTTGCTCAAACTCATGTCCATTGAATCGATGATGCCACCCAACTATCTCATTCTCTGTCGCCTCCTTCTCCTGCCCTCAATTTTTCCCAGCATCAGGGTCTTTTCCAGTGAGTCAGCTAGTTATAATTGCATTAAGAATTTTTTGGTCTATAGATACAGATTCTTGATAATTCAAGTGAGACAACCTATATGTTAAATTAAAGGCTATTATGATATACTGAGACTAAAACATTGCAAAAGAGCTTTAAACAGTATAATATCATAACCTTGGACTGTATTTGTGACAATTAAGGAAGCAGTTGAGAATATGTACTTGTAAGTTGCTGCAATAACTCCCACAATTGAATGGCTTCACACAATTAGAATTCCATTTTACACTATTAATATTCAATGTAGGAGTTCCAAATACAGGCTAACAGAGACGCTTCACCCAGTCTATCAGGAAATCAGTTTCTAAGGCTTCTGAGGTCACCCCAGGGGTCTCCTCCAATCTAGACAGCCAGAAATAGAAAAGGGCAGAAGGAGTGAATCAGGAGAGAACTTAAAGGAGCAGCCTTAAAGGAGGAGGAGTTCATTCCACTCTCATTCCATTGGCTATGATGCAATCACGTGACTATGCTGAACTGCAAGAGAGGAGGTAGGTTATAGGCGGTATTCCCACTGGGAAACAAGACCTGCTTCTCCAAGTGACACCTCTCCTTTAAAAGAGACAGTATCCATTTCTGGCAAATAAATAGCCATCTCTTCTACCACCTGGCTTCCACAGTAGCACGAATGGTAAAGAACCGGCTTGCTAATGCAGGAGACACAAGAGACGCAGGTACAATCCCTGTGTCAGGAAGATCCTCTGGAGAAGAAAATGGCAACCCACTCCAGGATTCTTGCCAGGGAAATCCCATGGACAGAAGAGCCTGGTGTGCCACAGTCCATGGGGTCGCAAAGAGTCGGACACGACTGAGCGACTGAGCACATGCTCTACCACCAGCTATCTGTTTGCCTTATGCAAAATGAATATGCCAAATAAATTAATGATGTAAACAAATTAGAACTGAATATTAAGTAAACCAAACCATTTTCAAGAATTGGAGAAAGATGGATGATCATGTCAGCAATTCACATACGTATTAAAATAATCCTTGTCTAATTATTAAAATTTGTCTCCTTCTGCCAATTGCACATTTAAGAGTTAAATTCTCTGAAATGGAAAACACTAATATTTCAATCACTTAAAAAATCCATCAGTGAAACATTTCATTGATTCGTATTAATCTTCCCCTATGCCACTTCACTAAAACAACTACCTTACATACAAATGAAATCTGAGGAAATTCTTATCTCATCTTTGCCACATACCTGTGTATTCTTCATGGGGAATATGAAGACCATTTCACAGTTACCTTTTCTCTCCATAAAACTGGATCTGTTTTCTCTGATCTGAGGAGATAAATGCAAGGAGGCAGAGATGATAGAAAATGTAAAGATCAAAACTGAGTCAGACAAGTATTTGGTGTCAATGCCACAGGCTAGAATAAATGGATAACAAATTGAGATTTCTTCCCACTACAGCAAGCTGCCTCTTAATTATTGATATAGCAACAATCATTTGTATTAATATGATATCTTCATTATGAGTATCTACATGGGATCTGTTAAAAGAGAAAAATAAATGCAAAACAAACCCCAACTTTTATACTTTGAACTAATTCAGAAAACATACTAACTTTATTTTGGAAAGCAGACATATGCTTCATGCCTAAGTGATTCTCAAACATCATACTGCACAGGTTTTAAAGGAAAGAAGATAGCTGCAATAACAGTGCTGCTGACTGCTATTGTGATGCTTATTAGTGGAACTGTTGACTTCCAGCAGTCAGCCTGGGTCAGTCTGGGTGGTGGTGGTTTTCGTGATCACTAACAACTGATTGAACACTTATAACTGTGCCAGTTACTGTGAGTGCTTTATATGCTGTCTAGGACTATTGTGATTTCAGATTTATAGAAGAGAAAGCTGAGATTTAAAGAAGTCAAGCATCTTGCCCCAGATCACACCAACAGGACACAGGTGGATGAGGCATAAACATAACCTGCTTGACAACACTCTATGCTATTAACCGTTATGTTGTGTGACCTTCCCCAAAGGTACATCACTGTGTGGTACTGTGTTAAGTACGGGTCTGACAACAAAGAATTAATTTAACGAAAATGAGCAGAAACTAACTACAGTGGTTCCCTTTTATCCGAGAGGGATAAGACCCCCAGTGGATGCCTGAAGCCACAGATTTCAGAATAACAGTACCGAACCCTACACTATATACGCTAGGTTTGTTCCTGTACATAAGTACCTATGATAAAGTTTTATTTATAAATTAGGCACAGGAAGAGATTAACAACAAAAACTAATAATAAAATACTATACATTGTAAATAACAGTTATTAATTGTGGTCTCTCTCTTTCAAAATACCTTATTGTACACACTTGTCCCTCTTAACTGAGCACTTATCACGCACTGTGGCCGAAACTTCTGCAGTTTGAGGAGCAACAGCAAAACCGGTAGGAATTTCTCTTCCCTTCATCACAGTTTCACAGATGGAAGATGGGTTCTTACTGTAGACTTTAGCAACTGCAGCATATTCTTTTTTTCATTCCCTATTAAGCTGAGAACTTTCACCTTTTACTTAAAGAAGTCACCTCATGGCTTCTCTCTAGCATACTCGAATGACCAGCCTCACTACTCTTGCTCTTTGGGGCCACTAATAAGTAAAATAAGGGTTACGTGAACACAAGTACTATGATATCATGATGACAGATAACTGAGATGGCTACTAAGTGACTACTTGGCAAAATCTACTGAAAAAAAAATGATGATGTAAGTCTGGGGCAGGACAGAGCCGAATGGCACAAAATTTCATTGTGCTTCCCAGAAAAGTGTTCAGTTTGAAGCTTATGAATTGTTCATTTCTGGAATTCTTCCTTTGATACTTTCAGGTTACCACCATTGACTGTGGGTAACTGAAACCAAGGAAAGCAAAGCCATGGATAAAGGGAACTAACTAGTATAAACTATAAGACAGAAGATAATGAAAGAAAACTAGGCACTTTCACGTCAATACTCCTATTTTATCTTGCTAATTTATTTTTCAATTGGAGCATAATTGCTTTACAACGTTTTGTTCCTACTGCACAACAAAAGTCAATCAGCTATCAGCATACATACGTCCATACCACCTTGAGCCACCCTCTCACTCCCACTCCACTCCGCCCAGCTAGGTCATCACAGAGCACTAAGCTGAGTGCCCTGTGCTATATAGCAGCTTCTCATGAGCTATTTTACATGTGGTTAAATATATACATATCAATGCTACTCTCTCAGTTCATCCCACCCTCTGATTTTGAACATGACAGCCTTTGGAAATAAATAACATTTTCCATTTTCCATCAGATAATTGAGACTTAGAGAAGTTGGAAGACAATGTCCTTCACTACCACACAGCAATTAAAAGACAGAGTCAACACAGACCCAGGCCTTTTAACTTTACAACTCTATTGCTACTGCACTCCTTCACAGTGCATGAAAGATGAAAGTAGTGCTCAGTCGTGTCTGACTGTTTGCAACACCACGGACTGTAGTCCACCAGGCTACTCTGTCCATGGAATTTTCCAGGCAAGAATACTGGAGTGGGTTGCCATTTCCCACTCCAGCGAACTGACCCGACCCAGGGATTGAACCCACGTCTCTTGCGTCTCCTGCATTGGCAGGCAGATTCTCTACCACAGTGCCACCTCAGAAGCTCTTTTAGAGCGCACTGGGTTCTCATTTAATATTTTTGTTTCATTTCTTATTACCTAAGTTTACCTGAATTTCAATGCTTACATTAACTATGACTTTTCATTTCCTTCTGAAAAAAATCAACCAATCTAATTCAGTGTTACTTTCCTAGCAAAGAATGAAGATGCATGTCAAAATCCTAATCTGTGTCTTTGGAGTGAAAACTTTTATTAATATGATCCCAAAAAAGGAAGATGAAGGAGGCATGTACAACCCTGAATGTTCACTTCTCTTACATACGATAGAAATTGTCATCTTGTTTTTCAAATAAGAAAATGAAAAATGAAACTTTGAACAGGAAACAAATAGAGTGATTGCAAAATCAGTAACAAGGTCAGAGTTATGCAACTGAGACTAAAAGCAATAATATGCACAAGAGCTTTGAGAAAATTGTGCACTCAAAGTGTAATCTGGGGAGTATTAGGAGGAAATAAAACAGTCCGTAATGTGAAAATCTGAAGAAAGAGACGGATGTAGTATAAATTGCCCAATAGTAACAAGGAAAGTTGGAGAAGGGAATGACAACCCATTCCAACATTCTTGCCTGGAGAATTACATAGACAGAAGAGCCTGGTGAGCTACAGTCCATGGGGTTGCAAAGAGTTGGATACGACCGAGCTACTAACACACACACACACACACACACACACACACACACAACAACAACAAAAAAAAAAATCAAGAAATATAATATTCAGGATGGGAGAAGATATGGAGGAGAATCTAGCTATGTGAAGAATTTTCAAAGATGTAGAACACCATATAACAGAAAACAGTAGCAGAATGAAAAAGCTTCTTTAACTGAAGAGAGAGCTTAAAAGCTGAGACTAAACATGATTACTGCAGGAAATTTGCAGAACTAACACGTAAAAAAGTTGTTTCAATCTTTATAAGAATGATGAAAAATCTCAATACAGAAAATAATAACCCACAAAAAAAGTAAATGAGATGGACTGGTAGTTTTAGAAACTTTAATATTTATTCTGATATTCTAAAATAATTTGAAATCAGACACCTAAGAACAAATTTTATATAGAGCATTGTTAAAAAGAAATAAACTGTATAATACAAACATATTTTAAATTTTCTCAGTGACATCATTGTTTAGCATGATAACCAAATATAGAGCCAGTAATGGGCTCACACTCTGACAAAAGGGAGAAAAATCAGAAAACAAGAGTGATGCTATAGAAGACTACCCTTTGAAGGCTACATACAACATTTTCTAGCAATGTACAAACGTAAGACTTGTGAAAATGTATCTCTAGTAATACCTCCTTTGTTGTTTTTCCAGACAGTTGGGCAACAGAAATGTCATTTGATCCAAGCTGAAGTTCTTGAGAGAACCAGAAACATAATGGGCTACAAAACACCTTAAACCACTGGCATCATGAACACTTCCTGTCTAATTCTGTTGGACAACAGAGACAAAGTAAGCCCTGTAATTACATCCCAGCCTGATCTATGCTTGCAGTCATGTAATTAATACTTCCTCTGTAAAGCAAAGGAATATTTTAAAGAGCAGATTTTTTTTTTCAACCATGGTCTGAAAAAAAGAAAAAACTCCAAGAGGAGAATACATGTGCATTTTAGCTATGTGCAGACACTTCTGGGATTCCATTTGCTAAGAGAAATTGTAACTAGATTCTCAGAGCTTTCATTGTACCAAGAGATGAAAATGATACTTCCTTCCTGCTAAGGGCTATAGAAGGGGGTAGAAGAAAGGGTGACCAGAGCCTATATTTATTCCATGAGGTTTTTATGAAAATGGTAAACATAATCTCAGTTCCTGGCTACCTGAGCCACCCTAGCATGGTGCCAACCACATTTGCAGAGTCTCGGCCAGGAAAATCACTGCAGAAATCTGGCTCTAGAGGCTAGACCTCAACTTACACAACAGAAATAAAACACTGCACCCCAGCAAATCTATAGTGACTTCCCAAATGCCTGTGTAGTTTCTATGTCCATTTTAGAGAGGTATTCACAATCATGAATGTAGGTCCTCCAGAACTCAGAGACAATAAACCTGGGTTGTAGCACAAAGGTGGAGGACAGAGTCACAGTAAGAATGTAAAGCTAACAATGTGGGTTTTACCAAGAGAGCCGCATTTTCAACAGTTGTTCAAATTTTAAACACTTTTACATTATTTCCTATTAAATGGCTCACACATATGCCCAGAAAAAAGTATATATTTTCAAAATCCCTCTCCATCGCCAACCAAACCCAAAACAAATTTCATCTTTGTCATTTTGTCAACTATCTTTATTTCACATTTAGAGTACATGCAGAGTGGTGCTCGGGTATACATGGGGTCAGTGCAATGGTGATTACCTCTTCCTGAAACAGTGTCCCCATCTTACCCCTTATAACACTGAACAACCTTATTTTCGATCCAATGAGGTCTTCTCTGGGACTTCCCTGATGGCCCAGTGGCTAAAACTCCATGCTCCCAATACAGGAGGCTCTTGGTCAGGGAACTAGTTCCCACATGCCACAACTAAGATCTGCCACAGCCAAATAAATAAGTACATAAATATGAAATATTTTTTTAAGTCCTTTAAAAAAAAGTTAGCTCTTCTCTGATCACTTTGCTACTTCTCTAGACATCATCCTGTCTATATGCTATGAAATACACCATCCCTGAACATTTTGTTTATTGTCTGTATTTGAAAAAAAAAAAAATCTGAAAATTAAACAAGGAAACAGCTAAGGGAATATCCTAGTTATCTTGGTCTGCTTGGGCTTCCATAACAAAATACCATAGACTAGGTGAGTTATTAATAGAAGTTCCTTTTCTCACAGTTCTCAAGTCTGAGAAATGCAAGATCAGGGTGCAAGCCAATTCCATTTCTTGTGTGCATTCTCTACCTGGCTTGCCACCTCCTGAGTGTATTCTCGTCTCCTCTTTCTGCAAGATCACCAATATTCTATGATGAGGGCCCCACCCTCATGACCTAATCTAACCCTCATTAGCTTCCAAAGGCTCTTTCTCCAAATACCATCATATTAGGCATTATAGTTTCAACCCCCAGTGAATTTCGAGGGGACACAAATATTCATTTCATAAGTGCCAGATCTGGGTCCTCTCAACAGAATAGAAAAGAACAGCAAGAGAATATTTTGCTTGATTATTAAACTGAATTACTTTGCATCTATCATAGAAATCATCTGTTTTGTTCTGGCAGGAAAATATAGTTCTCAATGACCAGTAATTAATATTCATTTCCAGAGCAACTTGACTTAGGCATTTTCACTCTGGTAGCTTGATAGATTGCATTTTATATTCATAAATTCAATTGATTGGCTCATAATTTCTTCAAGCTCTTCATTTTAATCTAAGAATCATGCCAAGAAAAACATAAAAATTTTAAGGTAATATATGGCTGTGCATGAAAATTTATAGGTAATAAGCCAGATTAATATTCTGTGAAACAGAGAATAAAAAAATCTTAACAAAAACAAAATGATGGATCGGATACATCAAAGCACACTGTCTTTTTGGTGCAATGATTTTGAGTTCACATGTCAGTAGTCCCCTGTTCTTCAGGCAAGCCCACAGAAGAGGGAGTCGCTCTCCATTGGAGATCGCTTCATTTTTTTTCCACTAGAAAAGAGAAATTGGGGATTTTTAATATACTTTTGACTGAGGAACTCTGAAATTTAATATATGTTCCAATTTGAAAAAACTGGAAACGCAAAATAAGACAATGGCCCAAGTCCAAGTAGTCTCAATTTTCCAGAGTCAAACACTGAAGCAAAGAAACAATAAGAAAACTCTCATGAAAATTACCAAGAGCAAGGGATGTCTGATTTGCACATTTTATTCATTGGATTCATAATTTTTTACTTCCTTTAATTATTAGTCTTATCTCACAGAGCGAATTCACATTGAAATGATTAAATAGGATTTTTGGAACCTGTGTTAGACTGACTAGCAATCATGCCCACATGTCTTTTATAAAAAGTATTCATTGTCATCAGCCCCACGCATTTAGGTCATGTTAACTGATTAATAAACATATGAGTCAACAGCTACATCATTCACGCAGGTGCAGCTAGTGGTAAAGAACTTGCCTGCCAAAGCAGGAGACATAAGAGATGCAGGTTCGATCCCTGGGTTGGGAAGATCCCCTGGAGGAAGACATGGAAACCCACTCCAGTAGTCTTGCCTGGAGAATCCTATGGACAGAGGAGCCTGGTGGGCTATGGACCACAGGGTCCAAAGAGTCGGACATGGCTGAACTGAGTTTGCACGCACAAGCTATGTACAAATCACTGTACTACAAACTATATCCAAACACTATTTCAGTAACAACTTCATGTTAAGGTGGAAATATCTCTCCAGAGATTATTTTGAGGACTCAAGAGTTCTTCACAGTCTTCACAAATACAAGTGAACACTCTCCAGTTAAAGAGATGTGTGATGTGAAAGCTTCATCAACATCACAGGAGAAGACAGACACACGCGCCACATTTGCACAGAAAGAAGAAAGCTATTAACACAACCTACCCTGTGCCGTCCTTAGGAAACTGCAGCCAAGCCTGCAAAGGCAGATGGGAATTGAAGAGCAGCTCCAGGTTGGTAGGGTTTCCCACCAACCCGTATATAAATCATCTTGTTCCTCATCTGCCGTGTGAATAGGTTCTGCAGCTCCCATGGGACTAGCTCATTAAATGTACTCATGCAACCTCAGAGCATTCAGTATTTTTTTCTTCTCCAAATTTCCATGGCATTATTCCTGTGTTTACCTTTCTAGTTCTTGGATAGATCTTTCTCTATTTCTTCTATAATATATATTCTTGCAGTTCACTTTTTAAATCCTGAGGTTCCCCTCTCAAAGAACCACATCATCCAGTCCAGATCCCCAGCCTCTTTGTCTCCTCTGAGTTCCAGGTCCAAATATTTAACTCTTTACTTGATAGCTTCTTTGAGATGCCCAAAGGGTACCAAAAAGTAAATGTAACAAAAATCAAAGTCAAAATCTGAACCTTCAGAGGCTGCTGTTGTTGTTTAGTTGCTCAGTCACATCTGACTCTTTGTGACCCCAGTGACTGTACACCCGCCAGGCTCCTCTGTCCATGGGATTTCCCAGGCAAGAGTACTGGAGTGGGTTGCCATTTCCTCCTCCAGGGAATCTTCCCGCCCCAAGGATAGAACTCATGTCTCCTGTCCTACAGGTGAATTCTTTACCACTGAGCCACCAGGGAAGCCCCAGAAACAGCTAACTCCTCTATTTTTCCTGCTTTGTCAATAATACTATCAATAATACTATCAGAAAAACACAACATGAAATCTGAGAGAGTTCGTACTTCTTCCTTCCTTCTTCTTCCAAAGAGAGGTTGGGTACAGTTGATTACAACTTCTCCCACATCCTTCTGAGTACTTGATTTAAACTCTATTATTTTCCCTTTGCGTATTGAAATAATGTTTATTTGCCATCAATTACTTTTCAGATGTTATGATAATTAAAATAAGAAACTCTTTAATAGTGTCTATACTGGGAGAAACAGATAAGTAAATGTGGCTTACTTTCTCGTGGCATTTCTTAAACTCTCTCTAGCCTTCTAGTCCAGCCTCGATGTTGTCAGTTTTCTCATCAGACCTTCTCCAATCTACTCAAAACCTCCCAGTCATTTTTAATAATCTACAAAGAAGCAAGAGAGTTCTGCAAGGGCTTTAAGTAAATTTAAATGAAATGAATTTAAATTCTTGAAAATGAATTTGAATTTTTCTAAGGAAATTTGGAGATGTGTGAATGGTAGTCCCTGTGAGACAAGCTCTGAAAACAGAAGAGCATGACTGCCAGAGCTGGGTGTGAACCAACATCAGAAAATAGGGAGAATACTCGGGAGCCACGAACATAGGTCAAAAGGAGGAAGATGTAATCAAGCACAGCAGCAAAGCAGCAAAACAGAGCTCTGGGGACAATGAGAGACTTATAGCTATAACATTTGATAAAGAAATAAGTCAAGGAAACTGGGAAATGATCCTGAGGGACCAGAGGGAAATCATGAGTATTTAGCAGCTGCTCCAAAACGGCAATCTGCCAAATGTGCAGGATCAATCCTCAGCCTGCCTGCAAGAGGCAGAGCTCTGCCCTGATTCACACTCCTTAGGTAATATTCTGCACAGGCATCATCCTAAAAAAGAAAAGCCTTGAACTGTAGAATTATCAACAGAAGTTGCTGGGTTACCCAACAGGTTGTATTTCCCAGTTTTCTAGACGGTGGCTGTAGCCAAGAGAATAGCGATAATCTCCAAGAAGGCAGACATACAGCCCTGACATTCTCTGTACCCTTATATCCTTAAAGTAAGTATCTGTATCTTCTGTATGTCACTCAGTATTATAGTGACATATGTTATTAGATTCCTTTATTAAAAAAAAAAAAAAAGTTGTAGTATGTCTGAGACTATGTCTTCCAATCAGCACAGAACTAAGAACACTTCTTTTTACAGTGAAGGCCCTTTACAAATGTTTTAAAATGACAGAAATTTGGAGTTAGATTATAAGAGCTTATTTTACAGATAATAAGCTCTCTTTTGCGATCCCAAGGACAGTAGTCTGCCAGGCTCCTCTGTCCATGGGATTCTCCAGGCAAGAATACTGGAGTGGGTTTCTATTTCCTCCTCCAGGGGATCTTCCCTACCCAGGGATTGAACCCACATCTCTTACATCTCTTGCATTGGCAGGCAGGGTTCTTCACTAGTAGCGCCACCTGGGAAGCCCCAAAGGCTTTTAAGTATCACTTAATAGATTCAAAGTGTTATCCTTGGACTATTTGCTTCCTTTAAAAGCTAATCATAACTGATTTTAAATATCTTTATGAGGATCTCTGAATTAGGACATAGACCATATTCACAAGTTTCCATTTCTTCAAACTGACCTCTCTCTAAATGAGACAGGTGAAATAAGATAAAATTTGCATTTATCAGAAAGTTTGTTGACAATGACTGATACTCAGTAAGAACAAATTTTAAAGGGGCATTTTTATTGGAAAAATACTAGGGAATCTTTACAGAACAACCAGGCTACAGGCAAAGCATGGAACCAAGAATACAAATAATTCAAAATAATGCAAATGACATCAGGACCACTTATTATTCTTCTACTTTCTTAACTTTCTGGGTCTATTTAATAGCTCTCTGACCCCCCCACCTTAATGCCCTTTCACCTTCCCTATCATTCTTCCGCTCTCATTATCTCCCTCTCTACCATCTCTCTCCCACCTCATCCTCTACCAAAGAATCCACCTTTCTTCTTCCAGCCAAAAAGGCATGACAAGTGTCCATTTGCAACTTTTGATCTCTTTCACATTAAAACTTTAGCCACAAATAGTGCATATAGTATCAAGAAAATACTAGAGAAGGAACACACTGGCAAACTATGACTATGTACCCATAACTAGACCAATAAGTCTGAGGCCAAGAGAAGGAAGAACTATAACTTTTCCAGCATGAAATGAATCAACTATTGTGTAGTAAAATGACATCTCTAGGACAATGAAGTGGAGTAGGGCACAGTTTCCAGTTGAAAAGACGGCCTATATTTTCAGGAGGAAAATATTTAGCAGATCTTTGCCCAACTGTTTTTTTTTTTTAAGCTTTAAAAGACTTAAATGTGACACCCACATATTCAGATGGCCTATATATTGGTACTTAGTAACTTGAGCATAAATTTCAAAGCTTTCATGTAAATGAAATCCAGGCTGCTAACGGACCTTCTCCTTCATTTCATTTCATTATTATTTATTTAATGTTCCCAGTACTGTAATAAAACACTAAACAGTGTTTAACTTCTTCGTGTGAAGTACTTTTTTTGTCTAAATATTTTCAATAAGTAGTGGTTTTCTTTAAAGTAAATGGAACGGTCACACTATTAAATTTAAATTGATCTTTATGAATGAGAATGATTTTCTCCATCCATTGTCTAGAACAGTGCTTCAAAGAAGTGGTAACATAGCAGCTATGCACTTAATAGGATAATGGCATCATTTAAGAATGACTTTTAAAATATAATCATGCTAAAATTCCATCTAAATTCTGTAGAATTTGTACTAATCATCTCAAGAATTTTAAATAAAACTATTTATCCTGGAATAAGACTTTTTTAATCCATCCAAAGGAACATTACATTTCTCTATCATATGAACATGGGTTTTCGTATAACTATTAAGATCCCCAAATATTCAAAAATTAAATAAAGTATCACAACACATACAAAGACTACAAACAAATTTCGAGCCAAAAGTAACACAGCTGCCCCTTGAGTGACACAGATTTGAACTGCATAGGCCTACTTGTACCCTGATTTTTTTCAATAGTAAATATTTCGGTATTACATGACCTAGTTGAATTGGAGAATGCAGAACCTAGGAAATAGAGGGCCAAAGTAAAGTTACACTCTTGTTTTCAACTGCTCAGAGGTTCAGTACCCCTAGTCCCTGTGTTGTTCAAGGGTCAACTGTATTTTCTATTGTGTTTGTAAGACTCGTACTCAAAAATTACAATGCTTTTAATCATTTTCTTTTGTTAATTTTTGTTCTTGAAGTTGTGTCCACTCTTTTGAGATCTCATGGACTGTAGCCTGCCAGCCTCCTCTGTCCATGGGATTTTCTAGGCAAGAATACTGGAGTGAGTTGTCATTTACTTTTCCAGGGGATCTTCTTCTCAACCCAGGGATCCAACCCAAGTCTCCCACATTGTAGGCGGATTCTTTATCACTGAGCCCCCAGGGGAGCACAATCATTTTCCTTAACTTTCCTGAATGAGGGAGAAGAGGCTATTTGGTTCCACTCCATAGATTCCTATGTGGACATCCACCCTACCCAAGGTTCCAGCCCAAGCTGGTCTACCTAAGAAAAAAGAGGACATAGAATGGAGCAGAAATTTCCTAGCTAGGCCTGTCTTTTACTATTCTTTAAACATAGTCCAGATCCAGGGCTAGGACTTCCCAGGTGGCAGTGGTGGTAAAGAACCTCCCAGCCAATGCAGGAGACATATAAGAGATGTGGGTTTGATCCCTGGGTAGGGAAGATCTCTTGGAGGAGGAAATGGCAACCCACTCCACTATTCTTGCCTGGAGAATCCCATGGACAGAGGAGCCTGGCAGGCTACAGTCCATAGGGTCGCAAAGAATCACACACAAATGAAGCAACTTAGCAGCAGCTGCTCCAGGGCTACTGCTGATCATATCTGACAGAAAACACAGAGTAAAGACATCCTCACCCTCTGCAGGCTCTAAGGCGCCTTTGCTTAACAGACTTGTAAACAACTCTTTCTAAAAACTAAATTATAGGTTCAGAGAGTTTTAACCCCTCAATCTTCTTTATCAAACTTCATAAGGAATAGGAAGTAAGAGGAATGGAAAAGAATGTGCAAAAGAAAATCTCATCTCCACCATCAAAACTGTGTCAAAGGACTTTGTTGAAATACTTGAGATAGAGGCAGAAAAGAAGATAATTAGCTAGGTAGCCAGATAGATGGATAATAGTTTGACAGATAATTGAAAGCAAAAAAATAATAGTAAGGGCAGACAAAATGTAGGGAAGAAAAGGAGTGAAAATGATAAAGCTCATTCATCAAGAAAAGAAAGAAGAAAGAATGCTTCGCTTCAGTCAAGTCCCACTCTTTGCAACACCATGCACTGCAGCCTGCCAGACACCTTTGTCCATTGGATTTTTCCAGGCAAGAATACTGGAGCGGGTAGCCATTTCCTACCCCCAGGGGATCTTCCCCACCGACCCAGGGATCAAACTCACATTCATCAAGAGGAATGTGCAAACAAGGGAGGAGATGGAGTGTAGATTAAGGCAAGCTAATATTACTCACAAGCCCATGCATGGCATACCCACCCAAGCCTTACACACTGTGAGGAATAAATGGTATACGTTAGCTCATTACTGGTTAAGCATGAAAGTATTGGCTTTTTAAAATAAATCATATTGCCCATCTGTTGTGAGGTGGGGTTTTTTGACATTTTCTATTTCTTTAAATTGCTTTAAGTAATTTTTAGTATCTAGTGAGCCTTCTTTAGCTAGATCAACGCATAAAGTTTAAACTATAACTAACATTATCTTGTCAGTTATAGTCTCTGTCATTGTAATGCACACAGAACTATGGAATAAAAAGAAAGACTGAAAAGAAGTAAGTTTAAAATGTGGCGATGAATTATCATTTTCTTTTTCAAGTAAAATCTTGATGAGTAACTCTCTGTCAAAACAATGCATTGAAACATGAAGAAAACTGTCAAATTAAAAGCAAATGAGTATAATAAATGGAGAACATAGACTATGGCATGAATAATTCTGGGGAGAATAAAAAGCAATGAGGATAACTTTCAATACAGCGTCCACTTAATTGTAACAGCAGAAAGAAAAACAGGTCAGGAAATGTATATGAGGATAAGGAGATTCCTTTTAAAGCTTCCTTAATAGCTCCACTGAGAAATAGTTTTAAATTCTTATATATGACTTCTTTAAAACGAGTGTTGACCAAAATTCTCATCCACAAAGACAAGCTATTTTTACTAGGCAATTAAATCTTGCCTTTATCACAAAAGACTATTTTCTAAATCCCCCTATTTGTGTTCATCAATTTGCCATATACAATTGCAGATTTGAACCTAAAAGAGTATATTTTAATAGCAAATGTATCATAAGGGTGAGGCAAAGTGTTCACTAGTTTTCAATTTCAAAATATTTCTCTCCTTTGATTTAAAAAAGTGTTATATTTAAGGCCTGGAATAATAATAAGGGAACAGAAAGGGAAAGGATGGGCTTTTTTTATTGTTTTATAACTTAATATATGTGTTGAAATTTATAAATTGTCTTGGTTTAAAAGTAACAGAAATAATTTGATGATGGTTTTCCACTTACTAGTTATCTGGATGTGCCTGAAAATAAACACCTCCAGTGAAAAGACAGTTGGTGGTGGTGACTTTTAAAGGCAAGCCTAGACTGGGATAGCAGTGAAAAATTCTGGGTAAGCACAATTGCCTAAATTAAGCCTTAAAAAAGCATTAATTTCATTCAAAATGTCAGCTTGAACAATGTCAAATCCCTCTAGATGATAGAAAATATACTTAAATGAATAAACATAGCATGTACAAAGATAAAATGAGAAATCTCCATAGATCAGAAACTACATAGAATTCCTAAGTGATGATACCATAATAGGGATAAAAGAAAGGGGAAGACATAACACAGGAAATACAGGGTGGAAGACAGACTAAAGTGGAGGTGCCCCAGCCCTGGGGACAGGGGAGACCTCATGAGAGGACTTGCCAGGAGAGCAGAGCGATTCATCTTTGTGCCCCTGCCCTCTCTCCAGGGAGCAAGAGGTCAACTTGAAAGATGGAAGATAGGTAGGCGCTGTGTGTTAAACAGGTAACACAGCCCTAAGTGGCTGTCAGTGCTTAAGGGCAACCGAAAACACCCAGAACAAGAAGACCAGCCTCTAAAGAAATATATGTGTCTCTTTAAATTTATTGGCGCACTGGGAAGACCCAGAGGAATCGGGTGGAGAGGGAGGTGGGAGGGGGGATCGGGATGGGGAATACGTGTAAATCCATGGCTGATTCATGTCAATGTATGACAAAACCCACTGAAATGTTGTGAAATAATTAGCCTCCAACTAATAAAAAAAAGAAAAAAAAATAAATTTAATTGAAAACACAACAGAAGACAAGTTTTAGCAGAAGCTCACGACACATCCATCAAGCACTTGGCACAAATGTTTGCAGACAAATAAAAACACACAATCAAGAATCACATCATCAAAGAATGAAATAAAGCCACACAGTGAAGTAGACACAAAACTCAACCAACAGAACAATCTACACTGGAGGAAACAGAGTTGCTAAAACAATCAGAAAAAGACTCTAAAATCAGTATATTCCTAGAAAGATAAGGAAAATAATTTTACTTATAAAAGGAGAATGAGCTGTTATAAAAATGAAATGAGAAAGGAATCAATTGACCTCCCTTTCTAGAAGGAACCAATTTAAGAGCTGACTCCAAATCAACTACCGAATGATTCCTTACGTTACCCATTAGTTCTACTCCAGAAAGTTTCTCAAGTTTTCATGAGCTTAAGGTCTTCCACATTGTTTTGTTTTCTTTTAATTCAGCAGCCTTCTGTCACAGGAAAAAAAAAAAAAAAGAAGTAGAACCGAAAAAGCAGGTCACAAAGTTTTCCACCATCACCCCCAATGATATCATAGTCTTAACATCCCTAGGGTGGTACCCACTTCTTTATTACCAGAGAACAAATGCTTAAAAATTCACCTTTACATGTTGTTATTGGTCAGTTGCTAAGTTGTATATGACTCTTTGTAACCTTTCACAACTCTGTATTATGCTTGATCAAATGAGCTATTTATGAAAGTCCAAAAACATATACGTACAATATCTTGATTGCCCATCCTAGGTTGAATTTTATTTCATTTTTATGGGTAAGAGACTCACAAAATCTCTTTCAATAGCTATTTCCTGAGAAAACCAGCTTTGCATATCCCTGATTTAAGTGCTTTGTCAAATCATTTCCTCTAACGAATATGAAGAACTGCTGAAGGCAATGACATTCAGCTCAGCAATTCTAACTTTCAGAGGAGTCAACATTCCGAATGTATTTGTGTCATTAAGAAAAGAAATAGAGACCATCAATCAGACTTTCAGGTTGTGTTTTAATCAGAACATATTCAGGAAACAGTCTGAAAAGCCAGAACTTTGAATGCCCCTGTTCAAGAAGGTTTTTTTCTTATCTGATTTGCAGCCCACAGAGGAAGAACAAATACTGGCAATGCTTTCTATTTAATTTAGTATAAGTTCATAAAACAAATTGCCCAGATAATTGGACATGTCTTCAATTCTGCACTACATTTTCCATAGATGTAAACCAGATTTATAACTTAGAAGTGCAGCAATAAATGAGCATAGCTTGTAATAGACTTGTGCCAAGTCTTATGTCAAAGTGAAATAAAAAATGAGACTGACCACTTTGAGTAATTAAATCTGTCAGCTCAGTTAACTCCTTCTAAAGGATGAATGAGAACAACTAAGGTCTACAAAAAAAAAAAAATGTTGAATGATTTCTACTAGTACAAATATACACAAGCAAGATATAGCTGTTTTAGTAGATTCTCTAAAAATAAACTTATCATCCCAAATCCTGTAAATCATTTTTTTTTTTGTTATTCCTTTTTTTCCCTTTGGAGAACTGAAAACCCACTCACACATGGAAACTACTATCTTGAAGCTAAATTCCCATTTTCCTCTGAGGAGTTTTTCCACCCCTGCTTAAATCAGAGTTGGCAATTATGCTTTTTGAGACTGAACCGTCTGGTCACCATTTGTCTAGTTTCTCATCCAAAAAAAAAAAAAAAGAGAGAGAGAGAGAACAACAATATTCTGTTGGAAAATACAAGGTGGTTTTCAGGTTCATCTCTCGGTCCTGCAATAACTAAACACATCTAGTTATTACAAGGCAAAATTCAAACCAACAGGTGTCCTTTCATTGAATTCTTCCTTGTTCTGGTCAAGAAAGGGGAAGGACATTAATACTGATAAAATAGGGAACACAGAATTCCCACCTGCAAAGACTTTCCTAAGTCCACATGCTTCTTTGGGCTATTTGCCAAAGGCAACGTTCCACAGAAAGTAAGTTTAAATAATAACCTATTCCAGGAATGTAAAAGGATATATGCACAACAATTGGTATTAGTAACACAGTTCCAGGTTTTTTTTTTTTAGAAAAAAGGAAGACTTACTTATTTTGGAAGAAACAACTATTTTTTTTCCAAAATTCCTCTTTGTATTTGTATTTAAGTAATTGTTTTACTATTTTTAATGTATCTAGTTTACCCCCATACAAGAGTATTATCTTCCCTCTGCTTCTCTTCCTCTCCTTACTGAGTAACAGAAACATCGTTTACCATCTGGATAAACTAGAAACCAGGTAATCACTCTTGGTTCCTTTCTCTCTTCCCTCTGAATCTAATTAACGATGAAGACCTGGTCAGTTCAGTTCAGTCCAGTCACTCAGTCGTGTCCAACTTCTTGAGTCCCCATGGACTGCAGCATGCCAGGTTTCCCTGTCCATCACCAAATCTCAGAGCTTGCTCAAACTCATGTCCATTGTGTCGGTGATGCCAACCAACCATCTCATCCTCTGTCATCCCCTTCTCCTCCCACCTTCAATCTTTCCCCACATCAGGGTCTTTTCCAATGAGTCAGTTCTTCGCATCAGGTGGCTAAAGTATTGGAGTTTCAGGCTCAGCATCAGTCCTTCCAATGAATATTCACGGTTGATTTCCTTTAGGATTCACTGGTTTGAGCTTCTTGCAGTCCAAGGGATTCTCAAGAGTCTTCTCCAACACCACAGTTCAAAAGCATCGATTCTTCGACACTCAGCTTTCTTTATAGTCCAACTCTCACATCCATACATGACCACTGGAAAAACCATAGCTTTGACTAGACGAACTTTTGTTGGCAAAGTAATGTCTCTGCTTTTTAACATCTGTCTAGATTGGTCATAACTTTCCTTCCAAGGAGTAAGCATCTTTTAATTTCATGGCTGCAGTCACCATCTGCAGTGATTTTAGAGCCCAAAAAAATAGTCAGCCACTGTATCCCTTGTTTCCCCATCTATTTGCCATGAAGTGACAGGACCGGATGCCATGATCTTAGTTTTCTGAATGTTGAGTTTTAAGCCAACTTTTTCACTCTCCTCTTTCACTTTCATCAAGAGACTCATTAGTTCTTTTTCACTTTCTGCCATAAGAGTGGTGTCATCTGCGTATCCGAGGTTATTGATATTTCTCCTGGCAATCTGGATTCCAGCTTGTGCTTCATCCAGCCCAACATTTCAAATGATGTACTCTGCATATAAGTTAAATAAGCAGAGTGACAATATACAGCCTTGACATATTCCTTTCCCAATTTGGAACCAGTCTGTTGTTCCATGTCCAGTTCTAAGAACCCCAGTTCCATGTAAAGTTCTGAGAATCCCATGAATAGTATGAGGACCTGATAGCTCCAGCTATTAAGTATTTCTCTATTATTTCCTCTTTTATTACAATTGCTACTCATTTTTTCTGTCTAAATGCTCAGTCCTTTACAGTTCACCCTTGAGGTGCTGCCAGAGATCTTTACCAAAGCAAGTCCAATCTTGTCTGTCTCCCTCATAAAATCTTTAAGTGACTCTCCAATCCCTGTGCTAAAATGCAAACTGCTTGATTTAGCACAGAGAAGATCCTTCAAACACCTTTCTTTGATCTCATCTCCTACCACTTCCTGAAAATCTTCAGTGCTTATGTTGTAGTTTCCAAAACAATCCATGCCCTTCCATGATCCATGCTGTTGCACCTTTTCTTCTACCTGAAATAATTCCTCCACTGATTTATTGTTAAGAACTCAGTCAAACTTAGACTGAAATCAAGCATGACTTCTGAAACCTTACTTTACTCTCCACCACAACACTTAACATCCCATCTCTGTGAAAAGTGATCGCATAGCAGTACCACTGTTACATGTTCTTGTATCTCTGACTATCTGGACTCCTAAAGAATAAGGAGTATATGTTTTTCCTCTTCAATGTCTTGACACCCAACAGAAAATAAATACTATATAGTGAATAAGTTAAGCAACGAATGAGTGGTAAGATAGATAACTGTCTTAGGTAGTGAAATCTCTGTCCCAACACAATACAATTTTCACCTTCTTAGGTTAAATGGAATTGAATAACTGCGTCAGTTTTGACAAATCACTATAGTGGATTAGATAGCTCTTGAATCTGAGTTCATGAGTCAATGTAGTGAAATAGTCCCACTGATTTTTTAATTAACATTGTTTTTTTTTTCTGAGAATTGATTTTGCACTACACTGTTCCCTTCTGGATTATTTTCTGTAATGTTTTTTATATCCTATTTTTAATTTGTTTACTTAGCTTTCTCTATTGGCTTTAAAATGCAGCATTGGATGTAACTGTCAATATAGCTTTCAATTTCTTTATAATTTATCTAATGGAATTACATGCCATTAAGCACTTAATAAATATCTTTCTATGTTAATTTGAAAGTGCATATCTAGAAATATAATCAAAGGAAAAGAAACATGAATATTATCTTTCTATTCTGATTACTTAATTTCAGAAAATCTCACCAACTGCCTTCTCTTCGCATCAATCTTTTTGCTTTGCTTTCATTTTTTACTCTATGCAATAGGAATTATATATATATTCTATATGGAGAGATAAATGGCATAAAGATACATAAATTTCTTGGGGAAAAAGAATTCATATAAATTTTTAAAAGAAATTAATGTAGCCTGAACTGCTCATTGAAACTCCAATACTTTGGTCACCTGATGCAAAGAGCTGACTCATTTGAAAAGACCCTGATGCTGGGAAAGATTGAGGGCAGGAGGAGAAGGGGATGACAGAGGATGAGATGGTTGGATGGCATCACCGACTCAATGGACATGGGTTTGGGGGGACTCCGGGAGTTGGTGATGGACAGGGAGGCCAGGCGTGCTGTGGTTCACGGGGTCACAGAGAGTCAGACACGACTGAGAGACTGAACTGAACTGAACTAAACTGCTCATTAGGAGGAAGACTATTTGGAAAAGCAGTACTTTTTTTTTCTTACCTCATATTTTGTTTGTTTTTTAATGTTTAACTGAGGCCTTATTTGGGCACATATCCCATTAATTTGAATAAGGCTGGTTAGCCCTCTGGCAAACTGATACTTCTTCAATTTCTTTTGCCATATAGTGATTTCCTATAAAACCCACTCACTGTGTAGACAATTTTAACTCATGTAGGAAGTACTCAAACCTCAGAATTCATCTTACAAGGATGGAGGCAGTTCTTCGATTCTAATTTACTTGTTGTTTATGCTCTTCTACTAGCATACTGGTTGAAGCCATATTGACATCACTTGATACAGATATTTTCATCTTTGCCTTGGTTTTGATATTTACTATTAAACCTACTTCTTTGACTCAACAGTTATTTATTTTTTGAAATTAGTACATATTTAACCAAGTTCTTGAAAATGAGGAGCACTCCATTTTTCCAGTGGTTTTTAACTCTCATTTACTTTTATTATTTATTTAATATATGTTTAGTGTTTCTGCTATAGAATGAGCAAATTCAACTAATTCACCTCACAACTAGCATGCTGTTTCTAATCTGAAATCACATTAGAACTCTGAACCTACTCTTATTTGTGGCAAGATTGATTTTTTCACTCCCTCACCTCACATATGAAGGTCATTACAAAGTTGATGAGGATAATCAAGTCATACTGGAAAGAATGTTTTGGACCGTGAATATGCAGCTGCAATGAGGAGATATTTTGGCATTCCCAGCATTATAAAAGTTAGCATGATTAATAAGAAAAAGTATGGAATTGATCTACTGAGAATACTGTAATCCCTTCATGGTTATTAAGAGATGTGTGAAGCACATTAAAATAGATGTAGATTATTTGTTACTGAAGGCATTCATGATTCAATTTTATCACCTTTAGAACCTTATGTTGCTTTTTTTGCACTTCACAAAACATTCAGAAGTTATGACTTCCATGCTTAGATCAGTGTTTTTATTTATTTTTCTTTCTCTTATATGTTTTATTCATCATTCTAAAAAGCTCATAATGCAAAGCTGTTCAACTTATAAAATGTCCCCAAGATAAATTTTTTTTCATTTTCTTCCTCTTTTCTCCCCTCTTTCTCTTTTTTAAAGTTTATATTGGAGCACAGTGCTTTACAATGTTGTGTTAGTTTCTACACAAGAGTAGTTTGTACAGCAAAGTGAATCGGCTATATGTATACACATATCCCCTCTTTTTTGGATTTCCTTCCCAATTTAGGTCGCCACAGAGCATGGAGTACAGCTCCCTGTTCTGTATAGTAGGCTCTCACTAATTACCTATTTTATATGTGTCTGTGTATATGTCAATCCCAATCTCCCAATTCATCCCATCCAACCCTTTCCAAACCTTTGGCATCAATATGTTAGGTATTTTTAAATAATGCTGTATCTTAAAGAGGTTGTCTCAAAAAAATTATATATATATATATATATATTCCAAGTTGTCTGAATTATCCAGCAAAATGAACACATGCTTAGCTGTGTTACCTCATGATACCCTACCAGAGTATCAGTGGGTTTTTAAGGCAGTAAGTGACAAATAAAAATGTCATGCAAGAAAAGACAACAGCTACACGTTTTTGGAAGCTTGAAAGCAAATAGACATGTATTTAGTAATTGCCTTAGACGGGAGAAAGGTGAATGCCAAGACAGTCACAGAGAAAGTCTAGAAGTAAAATGGTGTGTACTGCAAAACTCAGAAATCCTCCAGAACTGCCAATCCCAGCTATCCACAAACCTGAAGATAAATTGGAATTAAATACAGAAGGATTTTGTTGAATGCAATAGAGAAACTGATCCCTAACTGCAGCTCAGATGGCTAGCCACATTCTCTTCTCTTGTACAAGGATGAGGCTTACCTTCTACAGAGAAGGAGTCAGAGTGATGCTGGGGTAGAGAACACAGCCCAGCTAGAAGCACAAGAGCTCCCTGATCTCACCCCTTACCTGACTAACAGCCTATATTACACTTTCCTGATAAGTGGGTGGGTAATTCTTCTCCAGGGAATCTAACCAGATTATGAGAAAAGACCCAAAAACCACTAACAGTCAGGTTTTCACTGACCAAATAGCAGGGCTAGATCACCCAACAAGAAGGCACACCAGTTGACAAGCCCATCAGTTTCTAATCAGATATTTAGTGACTCATTCTTAAATATTTATGGGCAGCCAAGTGTCCCCAGATATTTGAAGAAAACCTCTAACACGAAAGACAGACCAAACAGAAATAACAAATTTGGACAAAACAGAGTTATGGAAGCAGAAAAAAAATTGTGTGTCTACATTTAACATGTAGTCCCCCAGAGACAGGAAATCTTACTTCCATGAAAAAAGCACCATGATGTTAAAAAATAAATAAATATCCATACAAACAGAAGAAACCTTTGGAAATTAGAACTTGCTCAGTCATGTCCACCTCTGCGACCCCATGGGTCATGGCCCACTAGGCTCTTCTGTCCCTGGGATTTTTCCAGCAAGAATACTGGAGTGGGTTGCCATTTCCTCCTCCAGGGGATCCTCCCCACTCAGGGATCAAATCCATGTTTCCTGTGTCTCCTGTATTGCAGGCAGATTCTTTACCACTGAGTCACATGGGAATCCCTGTTTGAAAATTAGAACATGGTAGCAGAAATGAAGAAAAACTCAGCTAGAAAATGTTGAAACTAACTTAAAGAAATCTCTAAGATATTAGAATAAAAAGTTGAAATGTAGAAATTAAACAGAAAACTTAAAAAAAGTAGAGCACCCACCTCAAAGCTTCATTATATGAATAATACAAAAATCAGAAAGAACAGAAGAAATTATGGTAAGGAGATTACTAAGGAAATAATAAAATGTTTCAAAACTGAAATTCATAGTGAAAAGTCCATGGAATGCCTAACACAAGTGGGAGAATAAATACCCACATCAATGCATATCACTTTAGGAAGCAGAACACTGGGGCAAAACTTCCAGAGGGAAAAAAGAATGGCATCCAACCTGTCAGCAGCAATGCGAGACAAACAAACACACAGATAAATAAAACAATATCTTCAAAATTATGAATGAATATTATTGCTATCTTATGTTTTTACAGAAGCCAAACAGTGTAAGAGTGGAATAAAGATAATTCATATTTACAAGGTATCTCAAATTGGATTTCCCATGAGCTCTTTCCCAGGAAATTAGTAGAAAACATGTCACCAAAATTAGGGTGTAAATCAAGAAAAAGAAAGACATAAATCAACACATAGGGAATCCAATGCAGGTGAAATATAATGGAATTTCTAGGATGATGGTAAAAGGAGAACTCAACACAACAATAGGTATGCAAAGGACCAGGAGGATAGTAAGCCCAAAGGGGACTAAAAGGAAAAAGCTCTCCTGGGATGAATTCTTCAGGAAGATAAAATGAATAGAAACACCTAAACGTTTAAATAATTAAGACATTTACACTTTGGCAGTGGAGGTGTCACTCCATTAGTTGAGATAGTGGGGGTCATGGAATTCCAGTTGAGCTATTTCAAATCCTAAAAGATGATGCTGTGAAAGTGCTGCACTCAATATGCCAGCAAATTTGGAAAACTCAGCAGTGGCCACAGGACTGGAAAAGATCAGGTTTCATTCCAATCCCAAGGAAAAGGAATGACAAAGAATGCTCAAACTACCACACAATTGTACTCTTCTCACACACTAGTAAAGTAATGCTCAAAATTCTCCAACCTAGGCTTCAACAATGCATGAACTGTGAACTTCAAGCTGTGAACTTCAAGCTGGATTTAGAAAAGGCAGAGGAACCAGAGATCGAATTGCCAACATCCATTGGATCATTGAAAAACCGAGAGTTCCAGAAAAGCATCTACTTCTGCTTTATTGACTATGCCAAAGCCTTTGACTGTGTGGATTACAACAAAATGTGGAAAATTCTTAAAAAGGTGGGAATACCAGACCACCTTACCTGCCTCCTGAGAAATCTGTATGCAGGTCAAGAAGCAACAGGTAGAACTGGACATGGAACAACAGACTGGTTCCAAACTGGGAAGGGAGTACATCAAGGTTGCATATTGTCACCCTGCTTATTTAACTTACATGCAGGGTACATCATGTGAAATGTCATGCTGCATGAAGCACAAGCTGGGATCAAGATTTCCAGGAGAAATATCAATAACCTCAAATATGCAGATTATACCACCCTTATGGCAGAAAGGAAAGAAGAACTAAAGAATCTCTTGATGAAAGTGAAAGAGGAGAGTGAAGAAGTTGGCTTAAAACTCAACATTCAGAAAACTAAGATCATGGCATCTGGTCCCATCACTTCATGGCAAATAGATTGGGGAAAAAATGGAAACAGTGACAGACTTTATTTTGGGGAGCTCCAAAATCATTGCAGATGGTAACTGCAGCCATGAATTAAAAGACGCTTGCTCCTTGGAAGAAAAGTTATGACCAACCTAGACAGCATATTAAAAAGCAGAGACATTACTTTGCCAACAAAGGTCCATCTAGTAAAGGATATGGTTTTTCTAGTAGTCATGTATGAATGTGAGAGTTGGACTATAAAGAAAGCTGAGCACCAAAGAATTGATGCTTTTGAACTGCGATATTGGAGAAGACTCTTGGGAGCCCCTTGGACTGCAAGGACATCCAACCAGTCTATCCAAAAGGAAATCAGTCCTGAATATTCATTGGAAGGATTGAAGCTGAAGCTGAAACTCCAATCCTTTGGTCACCTGATGCAAAGAACTGACTCACTGGAAAACACCATGATGCTGAGAAAGATTGAAGATGGGAGGAGAAGGGGACAACAGAGGATAAGATGGTTGGATGGCATCACTGACTCGATGGACACAAGTTTGAGCAGGCTTCAGGAGTTGGTGATGGATAGGGAAACCTGGCATGCTGCAGTCCACAGGGTCACAAGTTGGACACGACTGAGTGACTGAACTGACTGACTGACTGACACTTTGGCAGAGTTTAGGGATGAATCAGTGATAGATATGTAGAAAATAAAGCAACCAACACACACACACAACACACATCACAACTTTTAATTCAAAGGAAACTACCCCAAAAAAGTATCCAAGAAAGAAAATATGAACATAATAACTTATATGGGTTACATGAAAAATAGTTACACTCACAATAACGTAAGGACTGATTACTGATCAAATAAACAAAAATAAACATTGGACAATATTGGAAGAAAGTGAAGGAGATTGGGAATATAAAGGAATTAAATATTCATCTTTCTTTGTGGTAAGTGAATATATAATGTCTAAAATTGGAAAAAGAAATTATCAAAGTAGTTTAAGAGTATTTTTTTTAATATACCAGTAAAATACCAAAGAAATGGATAAAAGATTTGAATATGATTAGGAAAGTTTAAAAAAAAAAAAAAGGAGAGGATATTAGATAACATTTTCATTTAAAAAAAAAAAAAAGGCAAAAATCCCCAAATAAAACAAAACTTTTTAGAAACACTGGAATGTAAATTTTTATAAGTTTAAATTTATTTATTTGCTTACTAATTAGTATATTTATTTATAAAGTGGGCTTCCCTGACAGCTCAGTGGTAAAGAATCTGTTTGCAATACAGGAGACACAGGAGATGAGGGTTTTATCCCTGGGTCAGGAAGATCCCCTGAAGGAGAAAATGGTAACCCCCTCCAGTATTCTTTCCTAGAGAATTCCATGGACAGAGGAGCCTGGTGGGCTATAGTCCATGGGCTCACAAAGAGTTGGTTATGAGTGGTCATTAAGAACTGAGTTTTTTAAGAAATGAAGTGCCATATTGGAACAAGTTTGGAACATGTTCTGAGCTTAAAGAAAGAAGCTCTAGCTTAAAATTAACCAGGTGTGTGGCTATTGAGTGTGGAGGTTGATGAAATAATGGGTAGTGATAGTAACTGAAACAGAATCTATACTAATATTTTTTTTTTGGAGGGAGTATTTTTAGTGCCAGTTAGACTGGGGGACAGGGAGAAATAGATATGAGCATTTAAAAACAGAAAAGTATGAGGTTTGGAGCAAATGGATGAATCAGCAATAATCACCTGATATGTGTTGAACACTTTTATACATATCTTGTGAAATGTTCTCAGAGGCTTAGATTTTTAAAAAGAGAGTCTGCATTGACCATATCACCTGTCTTTAATATAGGATGTTGTCCTAGTTTTCTCCTGAAAGCTAATTTTACCCCGATAGGAACTTGGTCCTATAATTGTATCCTCTTTCTGTGTGAGTTTTCACTCCTTATTTTGCCTCTTAATTTATAGACTTCAAACATGCTCAGAATTGCTCTCCTATTTTATAGATTAATTAATCAAAAAAAATACAAAAAGTGAGGCCCTCCCTTGTCAGCTCCACTAATTACTTCTGCATGTTATACTCGTTCTCCCCTTGACAACCCAGTCTTTGAAAGAATGATTTGCAATTGCCATCTCCATTGTCTCATACTTACTTCTTCAAATGACTTAAAACAACTTACTATCCTCCCTACAGCCCAGTAAATGTTCCATAAGTGTCACTCTCTCTGACAGGTTGCTTCAGCTTTGTTCCATTGACCTAAGTTCACTCCTTGCCATTGCTAACCTGCCTGCTACTCTCTACCTCACTTCTCCAAATATCCCCCAGTCTCTTCTGCTCACCCACTTCCTTTTTTTAAACTTATTGGAGTACGACTGGTTTATAATGTTGGGTTCGTTTCTGCTATAAAACAAAGTGAATCAGCTCGCTTTGTGAGGTATATATGTACCCCTGCCCATTGAAACCACCCTCCCAAAGGCCCATCCCACCTTTCTAAGTCATCACAGAGCACTGAGCTGAGCTCCCTGCGTTATACACCAGCTTCCCACCAGCTATCTGTTTTACACATGGTAGTGTGTGCATATCAATGTTTCTCACTCAATTCTTCCACTTCTTAAAGCTTGAAATCCCTACAACTTAGTCTTCAGATGTCTCCTCTTCTCCCTAGACATTCCCTAACAGTCTCATCCATAACATTAGCTGAAATAGGTGCCCAGACTCCTACCATACCTCCTTTATTGGAACTCTGCAACACTATGGACTGCAGCCTGCCAGGCTCCTCTGTCCATGGGGATTCTCCAGGGAAGAATACTGGAGTGCGTTGCCATGCCCTCCTCCAGGGGACTTTCTTGTCCCAGGAATCAAACCCAGGTCTCCCACGTTACCATCTGAACCATCTGCGAAGCCCAGAAATTGGACACAGAATTCCCCAAATCTCTATGTCCTCCTGGGAATAATCTTGGTCTCCTACTTCATCCTTAGCCCCTCATCAGTCACTTATAATTGTCTATTGTTAATCCTTGTCCTTTTACTTTTCAGGGGCCTTCTTTTATTCATTGCTGTCTTTTTTCAGTCTCATCTTACCAGCACTTTTACAGACAAGTGCTAATACACTCTGCCAGGATCATTCCTCAGGTCACCCCATTTTAATTCGTCTTCTACACTGCTATCTGCTATCTGGCTAACCTCAGATACCAAACTTGTTTCTTTAGTCAATGACTTGAAACCTTTCAATAGCTTCCTGTACTTGCAGAACAAAGTCCAAAACTATTAGCACATGACCTTCCATGATTTGGTAACTTGCTACTTATCCCATCTTCTCTCCTATTGTACTGCCCTTGCTGTCTATGCTTTAACCATAATACATTTCACCCAGCTTCTGGATCACACATCTGTGCTTCCATTCAGATTGTGTCATCTCTCTGAAATTGCATTCCCCTTTCCTTCCCTGTTTCCTTGGTAGCTCAGAATCTGCCCACAATGCCGGAGACCTGAGTTCAATCCCTGGGTTGTTAAGATACACTGGAGAAGGGAATGGCACCCCACTGCAGTATTCCTTGCCTGGAGAATCCCATGGACAGAGGAGCCTGGCAAGCTACAGTTCATGGGGTCACAAAGAGTCAGACATGACTGAGCAACTAACACTTCCTTCCCTACCTCCGCACTCAACTGTGAACGTCTACAATTAAGATGCTTCTTCTAAACCAACCTTCCTATGAAGCCTTATTAAACTCTCCAACTACAGTTAACCACTTCTTCATCACACCTCTGATTCTATCTCTGCATAACTATATTTTTAGCAAAAAAAAAAAGTTTGCATTTCTACATCAGACTGTGAGCTCCTTTCAGGCAGAATTTACGTCTACTTGTTTTATATCATCAATGTTTCAGAGTTCCTAAAGAACAGTAGGCATTTGACCTAGGAAACTCATAAACCTGTAAGTATCCTCTATACAACCAAACAATGGACTAGGAAAAGCTATTCTACACAGTACTTTATATGGACGTTACTGTGCTTTGAGTTATGTGATAGTAAAGCCCAAGCACAATTGAATGGACCAATGATAAGCCATTTGTACGTTAGACATAAAAGAAGCTGTCTCCCATGGCAGTCTGGAGAACACCAAGTAGGAAAATTGTTTTATGTTGCATGTGGAATATATAATCCAATTGCCTCTGGGTGTTATATATAAACCAAAGCAGAAGAAGCAGCCATAGTTAAAGTAGTTAACAATGAAAGAGGAAGGAGCTTCTAAGGAATGACAAGATGATGGTATGCAGTTGGATGACAAGTGATGTTATTGATGCTGAAGGGGCTGCTATATACTATAATTTGATCAGGGTAAATGACATTCAGATTCTTCACGGAGCCTGGCTATGCTATAGTTGAGACAGCATGGATGGCATACTTTGAATATATTCCATGATCACAGATGGCTATAGAAATTTCAAATTTTCTGGACTTAGACTATAAAATTCAAACTTCATAGGATTTAAACTAATTTATTATCAGACTTGCATAATTTGTACCTTAGAGGTACAACATTTATTTGATGGGGGGAAAAAAACACCATCAAATGCCTAACTCACATATTTTGTAATAGTTCTACCTTCTATAAGGTCATCTAAATCAGGCCACCATTTACTGCTCACCTTCAGACTGATTTTAAATCAGTCTTGAACTTGGGGCTTTAATTCCCCAATTTCTAGTCCATATTCCCTTTCACATATACATTTAGGTCCTCTCTTTTTTCTTTAGTCCATAAATATGGGATCCAAATGCAGGTGATACATGATAAAGGAAGAACTGATAGAATACATTAGATAAAAGAGAGTCTTTGCTTAGGATATTCAGTGCAGATAGAAATAACCCACCGTAATGAGGAAACTGGACCCTGAGTAAGGCAGCCATATTCAGGATGTTGAGTCTGAGTTAATATAAAGAAGCTCAGGACTTCCCTGATGGTCCAGTGGTTAAGAATCCACCTGCCAATGCAGGGGACACAGGTTCAATCCCTGGTCCAGGAAGATCCCAAATGTCGCAGGGCAACAAATCTTGTGCCCCACAACTACTGAGCCCACGCTCTAGAGCCTGAGAGCCACAACTACTGAAGCCCCTGTATGCCTAGATCCCGTGCTCCACAACAAGAGAAGCTACTGCAGTGAGATGCCCGCTCACCGCAAATACAGTAGCCCCCACTTGCTGCAACTAGAGAAAGCCCCAACACAGCAATGAAGACTCAGCATAGCCAAAAATAAGTTAATTTTTTAAAATCTATTTTAAAAAAAGAACCCTAGAGTCATGGAATAGTAAATGTGCAGGAGATCTTTGAAACCATCTAGTCAACTTTCCTTTGTTTCACAAATTTTAAAACCAAGGCTCAAAGGCTTTGATTTACAAACTGTTAGATAGCTTCCTAAGACAAATAAATTATGATAGACATTAGAAATAAATGGAGCAAATGTGTGAATTATCTGCACACAGGAAGTTGCTGAGTTCCTTAGTAAATACTGGATGGCTGGCACATAAAGAGATAATAAAGAAATAAGGAAGATTCATAGAAATAACTCACGAAAACTTCCACAAAGAGGGGGAAGGCACCTCATGAGTCTCCCCCAAAGCAGACAGAGAAGAAAAATCACCAGAAAAAAACAAAGTGTTGAAGACAAGGCCCTAGAAACCAACATCAGGAAAAGATGCTGAAGAACTGAATAAGAAAATGTGCAGAATTGAATAAGACAACAGACTGTGCCATCTGGTATACTAGCCACTAGACATGTGTAGTTATTGAGCACTTGAAAGGTGGCTAGTCTAAATTGGGATATGCTTTGTGTAATATCTGTACATATTTATTTTTTCCATACTCCTAGGCATGAGAAATATCAACAACCTCAGATATGCTGACGACACCACCCTTATGGCAGAAAGTGAAGATGAACTAAAAAGCCTCTTGATGAAAGTGAAAGAGGAGAGTGAAAAAGTTGGCTTAAAGCTCAACATTCAGAAAACTAAGATCATGGCATCTGGTCCCATCACTTTATGGGAAATAGATGGGGAGACGGCAGAAACAGTGTCAGACTTTCTTTCTTCGGGTTCCAAAATCACTGCAGATGGTGACTGCAGCTATGAAATGAAAAGATGCTTACTCCTTGGAAGAAAAGTTATGACCAACCTAGACAGCATATTAAAAAGCAGAGACATTACTTTGCCAACAAAGGTCCATCTGGTCAAGGCTATGGTTTTTCCAGTGGTCATGTATGGATGTGAGAGTTGGACTGTGAGGAAAGCTGAGCACCGAAAAATTGATGCTTTTGAACTATGGTGTTGGAGAAGACTCTTGAGAGTCCCTTGGACTGCAAGGAGATCCAACCAGTCCATCCTAAAGGAGATCAGTCCTGGGTGTTCATTGGAATGACTGATGCTGAAGCTGAAACTCCAATACTTTGGCCACCTCATGTGAAGAGCTGACTTATTGGAAAAGATCCTGATGCTGGGAGGGATTGGGGGCAGAAGAGAATGGGACGACAGAGGATGAGATGGCTGGATGGCATCACCGACTCAATGGGTATGAGTTTGAGTAAACTCCGGGAGTTGGTGATGGACAGGGAGGCCTGGCATGCTGCAATTCAGGGGGTCGCAAAGAGTTGGACACAACTGAGCGACTGAACTGAACTGAACTGAAGCATGAAATGGTATTATTTGGATATTTTGGGTTAAATAAAATGTATTATTAAAACTAATTTGCCAGTTTCTGTTTTTTTAAATGTGACTACTAGAAAATGTATAATTACTTCAATAAATCAGGAGTATGGAAAAAAAATGAAAATACAGTTGCACGTTACACTTTTTGCTGATTCAATCCATCATTTTATTTTATTTTCCTGAATTAAAGATTCTTCAAATTCTAGAATGCTTACAATTTTCAGAAGTTTCACACACATGACTTCATAAATCCCATAATAATCCTTTATTTTCTCCTCTACCCCTATCTGACTTCTTCCCCCCTCCCCCACTGGAAACCACCAGTTTGTTCTCTATATCTCACATTATATTTTTATACATTTTAAATGTATATTTTATTTTATATACTATATAATATATATACATTTTATATATTTTATATGTTTTTATATCTTACAGTCCTGGTACAGAAGATATATGGGAAAAGGTAGACAACAAACATGAATAGTCTACATGGGCTGGTCATTTTTATTTGTTGTTTTATCCTAATGATTTCAATAACTATTATTCTTTTGTCTACTTGTCCAAGGAACCTCCATGTTTTTTTTCTCTTAAAATTCCAAAGGTCAGAGTAAAGCAAATTAAATAGAATTCTCTCCATTATTGCATCTTTTATTCTGTTTATAGTATAAGGCAGGGAAACAATATTTGAGATCCTTAAAGTGGTAAATATTGTGCTATTAGTTGCTCTGGTATAGAAAATATGTCGAAGGAAAAAACCTATTCTTAAAAATTGAATTATTTCAGTTGTAAAAGAGAAAACTGGTATTGTTACCCACACTGTGCTAATTTACATTGAGATAACATGTGGATGACTGTGTCCCGCCCTTCCTGGAGAGTTTTAATTGGTATGCTCTCTGACTTTCCCTAATGTATCTTATTTCTTCCATTATCTATAAAAGAAGCAAGTGTTCTTTCACCTTGAAAACTGAAATACCTCTTCCCGATATAATCAGATGCTTTCCAACCCCTTTTAAAGGAAAGGAAATTGCTTCTCTGGCTGCCAGCCATCTTGAAGCTGAGAACATGTCTGCTCGTAAAGGTAAGGCACCCTAATGAATGACTTTCTTTTCAAAGAAGGAGAGACAGTTCCTGCAGTAATTCGGTACAGGCTGCTGTTATTTAGGTGCTAATGGAAGAAACAAAAATAGATAAATAAAACACAACTTCCCATGTGTAACTGTCAAAAGTGACAGCAAGATAGGAGGTCATTTCCAACCAATCAAACTGTGGAATTTAGTTAAAGAAACATGACCAAAATTCTATTTTGATACTTATTCTTTTCTTTTATATATGATTAGCTCATCTACTAGAAGGACAGAAGAAAGGAAGGAAGGAAGGGAGAAAGGGAGGAATCAAAACAGTGAAACCTTTAACAATGCACACATTTGCTTTAAAATGTTATATTTTACTCACAGGTTAGCTTTTGTCTTTATGGTAAAAGACCATAGATTTTGTTTAGTCTCTTGGTGTCACATTTTGCTATAACATCATTTAATAGTTACTTCTTCAATTTGTGGTGTTTTTCTTAGTTATAGAAACTATGGAGTTATGTGAGAGACACACCGTCACTCCTATACTTTCAATTTTGCTTTATTTGATGTAATTTATTTTACTCTAAAATAGAAGGCCAAAATACACAACTCAGAACAAATAAATTAAACTCCCTTAAAATTCAGCATGGTTAAAGTTACACTTTCATCTTCCCTCCATTGCTTTATACCTACAAATTTTTTTTTCTCCATTTTATTAATGATTGTAGCTGGGGCTGGTCACAGGATTGTGGTTTCACAAAATTTCAGGGTGGTGGTACTCAGAGAGCTTGATTTATAGCACCAAGATTTCCATGCAATCCATTGACTTATACAAGGACATGCATTAAAATATCAAATTATAACAAAGCTGCTTTTCCAAAACACACTAACAGTCCCTGAACTTTATCAACCTAATCTTGAGAAATTTTCTCTGGACATATGAAGTGGAATTAATTCACTCAGTCACAGCTACTGAGCAATCAATACATTGCTTTGTGGAGAGACATCATAAAAACGCACTGGACATGGTCCCTGTCCTGAAAAACAATGTAATGGTGAGAAAAGGAAAAGACAGTTCCAGAAATCTCTTGCTGTGTTAATAATCCACTCCAAAATGTAGCGGCTGAAATCAGGAGCCATTTCATTGCTCACCATTCTGTGGGTCAAGAACTTGAACAGGATTCACAGGAGACAGCTTGGCTCTCGCTCCATACAGTGTTGGCTAGGATGGACTGACCGGGACAGGAGGATCCAAGATGGCACAGTTTAATATCTGGGGCTCTGTTGCTGGAAGCTGTGCTCCACATAACCTTTATCTGCACTTGGCAATCTAGTCTGCTCTCATAATTGGTAGTCTATGGTGAGCATCCAAGGTCGAAAATGGAAACCTCAAGGCCTCTTAAGACTCAGAGCTAGAAGTCACACAGTGTCACATCTGTTGCACACCATTGGTCACAGCAGGTCATAGGACCAGCCACAGATCAAGGGGACGGGAAAGAGACTTCATCTTTTGATAAGAGTGATAAAGTCACAGCACTAGGGAGCTGGTGGGATGGGAGAAACTGTAGCTACGTTTGAAAACAATGTGCCAAGTACTTGTGAAATAAATTAGAATAAAAAGCAAAGGAAAGTGAAAAGTCAAAGTGAAAGTCACTCAGTAGTGTCTGACTCTTCGCGACCCCATGGACATACAGTCCATGGAATTCTCCAGGCCAGAATACTGGAGTGGGTAGCCGTTCCCTTCTCCAGGGGATCTTCCCAACCCAGGGAATGAACCCAGGTCTCCCACATTGCAGGTGGCTTCTTTACCAGCTGAGCCACCAGGGAAGTCCAAAAACAAAAGAATAGATACATATGTCTTTTTTTCTTTTCTCTTATAATCTTCAGATTTTTGCTTTATGTATCTCTGTTGTTACATGTCTAATGCTTTATGACGTCTATCTTCTCTGTGAACTGTACCTTTTATCATTAAAAATATTCATCTTTGTTTCATTTAAAGATAAATTAAAAAAAAACAAGGGAATAAATACAAGTTTCACATTTATATAGATAATTAGGGCACAGGAGAATTTTAAGAAACTGCTACAGTAATGAGATATACAAATCTTCTTTAATAAGAGAATATTATCCATTTTCTTATAGGCTTGAAATCATCAGGATATGTTACTACTGATAAAAAGGCCTCAAAAAAGTAAGTTGAAGGTGAAGTAAGTAGGCATATACATGCTACAAGCAAAAAGATCTGTTACTTCGAGCCAAAATGAGATGGTACTTTAACAACTTTCTTCACTTTTGTGGAGAAAGTGCCTGCCTCAAAAGAAGGCTCAATGCCACTATATTCATTAAAATCAGAACTTTATGACAAAAGTCTAATTTAAAAACTATATATTACTTCACACACAAAATAATTTTTTAAAATTGAAAACTCCCAGTAACTCTGAATCAAAGAAAAAATAATTCTGAATATCCCAGCTAAGACTATTTTAAAAATAATGAAGTATAGAAGCTACCTGTCTATCAGGATTTTTTGACAAATGTAATCCTGGATTACTGGGCTATAATGTGTTTATGATTTCTTTAGAGAAAACTTCTGTTTTCATCTCAAAGAAATAACACAAATACTTTTGCAAAGGAAATGACATGAATAATTTGTTACTCTATTCTGAGTGTTAACTCTATGCAAATAATTTAGTTATACGAACTGTGTGAGGCCTGAGTTAACACTGAGAAAACAGAGTAGGTTTGGCAGAAAACTAAATGACCTGATGGGCCATTCTCATCTTTCCCAGTCTTGAAGCTGGACATATGGTTTCTCACCCAAAGAACATATTTCGCAACATCCCTAAAGGCTAGAGGTGACCTTTCAGCAACAAGCAAGGATTTAATGTACGTTCAATTCCCAGATATTCCTATAAAACAGCTCACAGTCCCCCTTCACCCTTTTCAATTTTCTTCTAACTGGAGATAATGAAAATGATAGTAGCCACCTTGAGCCCACAAGGTGTAGCTATGTGTGAGAATTACAGGACCACTTTCCTGCACTGTATGTTCCCTAACTTTGGACTACTGTGTCAGTGGGAAATAAATTCTTACATTTAGGGGTCTACTGTAGCTGAAGGTCATGCTACCTTAGCAATTACACATAGGTACTATCACTGTCACCATTTTAAATATGGAGAGCAGAGAAATTAGGGTACTTAACCAAAGCAACAACTAGCAAGTTGTAAACACTACGTGTGAAAGTGTTAATAGCTCAGTCATGTCTGACTCTTTGCAATTCCATGAACTGTAGCCCACCAGGCTCCTCTGTTCATGGGATTTCCCAGGCAAGACTACTAGAGTGGATTGCCGTTTCATTCTCCAGGGGATCTTCCTGACCCAGGGGTCGAACCTGGGTCTTCTATATTGCTGGCTGATTCTTTAGGTCACACCAAATATAAGGTCAGGTCCCTGGTGCACCAAGCAATACTACTTCAATGGCTAGAGTTTGTCAAAGCCTTTGTGCTATTACAACCACATGATTCCAAGAAACTTCTAAAAGAATTTCAGAGGAAATTAACATTTCCAAAGGGGAGGAGGTAGTTACGCTACATTTGAATGAAGCAACAGTCCCAATTCCGTTAAAAAGTCCTGGTACTCTGACTCATGTTGAGGTTTGACAGAAAACAACAAAATTCTGTAAAGCAATTATCCTTCAATTAAAAAATAAATAAATATTAATTAATTATTTGTTTAAAAGTCCTGGTACTTTTTAGAGTCTGTAATACAGAGTGAAGTAAGTCAGAAAGGGAAAAACAAATATCATATATTAACACGTATATCTGGAATCTAGAAAAATGGTACTGATGAACCTATCTACAGGGCAGGAATAGAGATCCAGACGTAGAGAATGGATTTGTGGATATAGCAGGGGGGAAGGAGAAGGTAGAACGAATTGACAGAGTAACACTGGGATATGTACATGACCATGTGTAAAACAGATAGCAAGTGGGAACCCTCTGTATATCACAGGGAGCTCAGCCCAGTGCTCTGTGATGACCTAGAAGGGTGGGGTGGGAGGTGGGGTGAGAGGGAGGCGATATACGGATACTTATAGCTGACTCACACTGTTCTACAGCAGAAACTAACAACATTGTAGAGTAATTCTCCAACTTAGAAAATAATAAAAAAAGAAAAAAATTTCTTTTAACACAGGTATTACATAAATTCAGAACAAAGAGGAAAATTAAAGAATGAAATATTTTTTTAAAAATTTGAATTTATCTTTTCCTCTAAAAGGAAAAAATTGAAGAGCTGTTGAATGAGTTGAACCACGGTGCTCTTGAATGCATCACACAGAATTGCTGGGCAGTATTGACTATAGCTGCTGCTGCTGCTGCTGCTAAGTCACTTCAGTCGTGTCCGACTCTGTGCAAACACATAGACGGCAGCCCACCAGGCTCCACCATCCCTGGGATTCTCCAGGCAAGAACACTGGAGTGGGTTGCCATTTCCTTCTCCAATGTGTGAAAGTGAAGTCGCTCAGACTGACTATAGCTACCAACACCTATTTTATGGTGGGTACAGATCACCACTGGCTTGACCGTCAGATGAAAAGGTAACCTAGGAAGAAGGGACGGCATACACAAAACCAACAATTTAATAAAAAGCCACAAAGATAACAAGAAAATGCCCATGCTATTGTAGCTCATACATAGTGACTGTAAACTGGTTTAATGGAAATAATTCTGATCTCCTACACCCAAAGAGGAGAATTATTGATGTTACATAGGAAGTGTTACAATATCTGCTTTAATCAGGAAACTTTGGCTTCACAATTCATAGGGAAAATGTGAAAGATATATATAAAAAAAGATATAAAAAGATCCCAGAAAATTGAGAGCAGTAGTTCTATACAATTAACCTCATAGGAACTAGACCAGGAAACCAGAGCCTCCCTCCCTATCTCCCCCTCAGAGATCACATCTTCATGTCTTTCTGCTTTTTCCTGCTAGTCTGCTTCATTCATCAGCCTCTCTTCCAGAGGTCCTTCCTGCTTCAGCTTGTACGTGTCTCCAAGTGAGTATTTCAGCCCCTTCGACACAATAGCAACTTTTCATCCATCATTTTGATGTATGTCCCTAAGGTTAACTGCCTTAGGCAAGGTCTGTTTCCCAATTCTAAATTCTTAAGAGACGGATCTGATTGGCTCTCTTCACGTTTTTTTGAGCCAGACTAAGCAAGTTTCTTGCCTTGCTGAAACATGGATTTGCTGCCTTGGGGTATGTGCACATCCCCGGCCCAGTAAGTATCAGCCAGATGGCGTGGTCACGTGATACATGACTATAACACACCCACTCATCAGGAAGCAAGGACCTCAGCAGCTTCCTTTGGAAGGGCTGAGGAAACAGGAGGCCACTATAAGCAAATCTAGTACAGCTCTGATAATTCTGCTCAACTGAGAAACCATTTTCCACTCAGATCGTAATCAAGAAATGATTCTTTCTACCAAAGGCAATAGAATGAAATATGCTTGCAATGGCTTCAGTAGGAAAGAGCCCAGAGGCAGCTGGCCAGAGGACATAGAATACAACAGAGCAAAACACCAGGGTGGGCGCAGAACATGGGGACAGAAAGCAGAGTTGCAGCACGAACACAGAAAGAAGGGAATGGTATCAGAGAGGAGGCATCAGTCTCGTGTAAAAGAAATTTACTCTGGCCAGCTTGGGTATATACAAAGACACTGTATTGGACAGATACAGGGGAACACTCAGGGCTAACAGAAAAACTCAGGTAGCCATCAGGTATCCTTTAGAGAGTCTAAGTTAGAAGTTCATCCAAGTGCACTGCAGCTGGAATGGAGAGATCCAACCTGTTTCAGTGTATTTGTCACTCTGTCCACGACTTCACTTCTCAGAATTCCAGGAGTGTCCACTTTGGCTTGAGGGGGAGAAGTAAGCACCTTCAAGACGGACAAACCACCTACAGATGGTGAGAGAATTCCCCCAAAAAGAAGCCAGATGCTATTTAAAAGTAAAGAGGGACCTCCCTGGCAGTCTAGTGGTTGAGACTCCCTGCTTCCACTACAAGGGGGCGTGGGTTTGATTCCTGGTCGGGGAACTGAGATCCTGCATGGCGCGTGGCATGGCCGAAATGTCAATAAATAAATAAACAAAACTATGTAAATGTTAAGAGGGAAGAGTTGTTGAGCAGAAAATAGTAATAATAACAACAATAATGTCCATTATAGAAACTATTTCTTGAGCCATAAACCATTAGTAGAGGCAGTTGGCAAGAACAGTCTCTTCAAGAATACTGTTGAAATCAAACCAGAGAATGTAACAAAAATGAAGCAGATATAGAGAAGATAGAGAGAGATGTTTGTTCTGTAGATATAGAGAACAAGCTGGTGGTTATCAGTGGTGACAGGGAGGAGGGGTAAAATAGGGACCAGGGAGTAAGAGGTACAAACTGCTAGGTTTAAGATAGGCTCAAGAATGTATTGTACAACACAGGTAATATAGGTAATATATGGTGATAACTGAATTAAAAGTAATCCTTAAAAACTGTATATATTTTTAGAATTTTTAATTTTGAAATACATAAATTGTTTTTAAAAAACAACATGGAAATCATAGATGACCTTGACAAGGATAATGACAGTGGAATGGAGTGAGTGAAAGATTAATGAGATGCTGCAGATCCTGGCCGATGACTTTTAAGACGGGAGTTACCTGTTGGAGCGAGGTTCACAATTAGGCGGGGCAGAGGGGATCCAGTGTTCAAGTGGAGATAGCGGTCGTAGGTGGAAGACCAGGCAGTTTATCCATTGCAGTTGGAGGAAGGGCAGAAGAGTCCATTTTAAGTAGGTTAGCAGATGTAACCAGAGGTATGGAAGCTCCTTTTTCATTGAACTAGAAAGCAAGCGTCTTCTAATTTCATGGCTGCAGTGACCAACTGCAGTGATTTTGGAACCCAAGAAAATAGAGTCTGTTACTGTTTCCACTGTTTCCCCATCTATTTGCCATGAAGTGATGGGGCCAAATGCCATAATCTTAGTTTTATGAATGTTGAGTTTAAGCCACCTTTTTCACTCTCTTTCACCTTAATCAAAGGCTCTTTAGATACTCTTCACATTCTGCCATAAGGGTGGTATCATCTACATATCTGAGGTTATTGATATTTCTCCCCACAATCTTGATTCCAGCTTGTGCTTCATCCAGCCTGGCATTTCTCATGATGTACCCTGCATAGAAGTTAAATACTCAAGGTGACAATATACAGCCTTGACGTACTCCTTTCCTGATTTGGAACCAGTCCACTGTCCCATGTCAGGTTCTAACAGTTGCCTCTTGATCTGAAGACAGGTTTCTCAGGAGGCAGATCAGAGGTCTGGTATTCCCATCTCTTTGATAATTTTCCATAGTTTGTTGTGATCCACACAGTTGAAGGCTTTAGCATAGTCAATGAAGCAGAAGTAGATATTTTTCTGGAATTCTTTTGTTTTTTCTATGATCCAACGGATGTTGGCAATTTGATCTCTGGTTTCTCTGCCTTTTCTAAATTCAAAAAGATGCTTACTCCTTGGAAGAAAAGTATGACAAACCTAGACAGCATATTAAAAACCAGAGACATTACTTTGCCAACAAAGTTCTGTATAGTCAAAGCTAAGGTTTTTCCAGTAGTCATGTATGGATGTGAGAGTTGGACAATTAAGAAGGCTGAGCACCAAAGAATTGATGCTTTCAAACTGTGGTGCTAGAGAACTCTTCAGAGTCCCTTGGACTGCAAGGAGATCAAATGAGTCAATCCTAAAGGAAATCAACCCTGAATATTCATTGGAAGGACTGATGCTGAAGTTGAAATTTCAATCATTGAGCCACCTGATGTGAAGAGCCAACTCACTGGAAAAGACTCTGAAGCTGGGAAAGATTGAAGGCAGGAGTAGAAGGGGATGACAGAGGATGAGATGGTTGGATGTCACCACTGACTCAATGGATATGAGTTTGAGCAAGTTCTGGGAGATGGTGAAGGTCCGGTAAGCCTGGCATGCTGCAGTCCATGGGGTCACAAATAGTCGGACACAACTGAGTGACAGAACAACAACAAAAAAGAAAGCAAGGTCATTATCAGCTGAGAAGTGGAGAATAGAGAGGTCTTGGAGATAAAAGGACAAAGAACATACAAAATAGTTACCGAGGTGAGCAGGAAAGTGAATTGCCTAGGAAATTGTAATAGGATCATTTGACCTGACAAAGGTGCACTTGATTTGCACAACTGAGGTCCTAAAGCGAGATCAGGCAACTGACCTGTGTGCTTTTCCTCCATCTGTGCTTCTTTGCACAGGGGCAGGTGAAGAGTCAGTGCAAATTTTTTAAAGATTATTTTTTAGAATTTTATTTTTTATTTTTTCAAACTTTTTATTTTTTATTGGGGTATAACAATGTTGTGACAGTTTTAGGGGAACAGTGAAGGAACTCAGCCATTCATAGACATGTATTCATTCTCCCCCCAACTCCCCTCCCATCCAGGCTTCCCCATAACATTGAGTAGAGTTCCTTGTTCTATACAGTAGGTCTTTGTTGGTTATCCATTTTAAATATAGCAGTGGGTACAGTGTGTACATGTGTACATGTTCATCTCAAACTCCTTAACTGTCCCTTCAACTATCCCTTCCCCCTAGACTTCACCCTGGCAACCATACGTTTGTTCTCTGTGAGTTTCTTTCTGTTTCATAACTAAGTTTACCTTAAGTAAGTAAGCTTACATTTGTAAGTAAGCCATCATTCTAAGTATTTTTTTTAACTGGGCCATTTTTTAAGTCTTTATTGAATTTGTTACAATATTGTTTCTCTTTTATGTTTTGGTTTTTTGGCCACCATGCATGTGGAATCTTAGCTCCCTGACCAGGGATTGAACTCATTCAAAGTCTCAACCACCAGACCACCATGGAAACCTCATAATTTCAACTTACATTTCACCAGGTTTGAGGTTTTGCCAGGCAAGTTTGATGGAGAGGTGCAAGGAAACAGAAGGTGTGGTGACGTGGTGGGTCATCTCAGCAAATGTGCTTTGTCAACTTGGTTGCTCCACTCAAAGACATGGAAGTCAGCTTTGAGTCTTCCCTTTTTTCCATTCCACTGGACGTCCCTGGTGGCTCAGATGGTAAAGAATCTGCCTGCAATGTGGGAGACCTGGTTTCCATCCCTGGGTCGGGAAGACCCCCTGGAGAAGGGAACAGTTACCCACTCCAGTATTCTTGTCTGGAGAATTCCATGGACAGAGGAACCTGGCGGGCTATAGTCCATGGGGTCGCAAAGAGTTGGACACCAATAAGCATCTTTCACTTCACTTCTAACCATTCCATCAGCAAATCCTATTGTTACTTCCACTGTATATCTGGCATCTATTACTTTTTCTCAATCCCCATGACCACCACCTTGGCTTAGCAACTCACCTCCTTTTGTGCCAGGGTCTTGGCGATCAAACCGGTTTCCCTGTCTCAATTCTTACTACCCAGCAATCCATCTTCCACCCAACAGCCATCTTCATCCAATTACACAGTACCTTATTTCATCCTTTAGCAGATCCCCACTGGACTTGGTTTTAATCCAAATGATGGCCACCAAAGTCCTTGCTCCTTTGCCCAACTCTCCGACCTTCAGCACTGCTTTCTCTGAGGACCATGTTCTCTGGTTCCACTGCCCCCACTCGGCTCTGGTTCTCAAACATGCACACTCCTTTTATTTTATTAATGAAATTCGTTCTCGGTCTACTTGAAATGCTCTTCCTCTGGCGCTTTAATTGGTCGCTTTACTCAAGCTTTAGGTCTCAGGCCACATTGTTACTTTATCAGAGAATACATCCCTGAGTTTAGTATCAGAAGTACTGTTACCAATGATGGATTACATCACCCCGTTTGTTTTAGAGCCTTACACAATCTGAAGTCATGTTTACACATTTGTTCACCTGCACACCCCAATTAGAATGAGGGCAAGGACTCTGACTCTTTCATTTTCTTGCCTAGTCTTAGAGCAGTGGTTCTCAAACTTATCCATCTCAGGAACTTTACACTCTTAAAAATATTCAGGGAGACGTACCTGGTAGTCCAGTGGTTAAGACTTCGCTTCCACTGCAGGGGTATGGGTTTAACCCTCAACAGGGGAATTAAGGTCCCGCATGCCTTAGGAACTTTAGTATATGTGAGTTATAGCTACTATTATCTACTACATATTAGAAATTAAAACCAATAGATTTAGAAAATATTTATATATTTCTTTATTTAAAAACAGTAATAATAAATCCACTGCATGTTGACACTTAACATTTTTATGAAAAATAATTCTATTCTCTAAAACAGTTAAACAGTCAGAAGAGTAATATTACATTTTTGCAAATACGTTTAACCTCTGATTTAATAAAAAGCCATCTAAATCCTCCAAAAAAAGAGGGGAAAAAAAAAGAGTACTGTTGAAAAAACTTGTTAAAGAAAGTGAAATTTGAAAAAAGACAGATGAAACTAAACCAAATCTTCCACTGTAAATAAATATTATAGCTAAACTTTACATCAGCCCCATGAAGTGGGAAGATAAGTCTCATTTAGAAGGAGAAAAGCAATGCACTTCAAGGTTCAATGACTTATGAGAAAAACCACGCAGGAAGCAGCCGGGCAGGGATCAGTTCCTGTGCATCTGGCCCCACTCCAGACTCTAGCCAAGAACCATGACAAGGTGCTTACAAGAGGAAAGAAAAGGAGCCACTGAAAGGCCCAGGCACTCAGAGAAAGGAATCAGTAGAGATTACACAAAGCAAGGGGAGAAATCCAAAACTAGATAAAACCAGCAAACACCCTGTTGATAGGTCAAGCAAAGGATTTAACTGAATCTTTTTTTTTTTGGGGGGGGGGGGGTAATAGTTGCTTTACAATGTCGTGTTAGTGTCTGTTGTACAATGAAGGGAATCAGCTATACATGTGCATATATCAATATCCGCCTCTTGGACCTCCTTCTGGGGCTCCCCCACCCCAGCTCCAATCCCACCCATCTAGGTCACCACAGAGCACCAGATTAGGCTCCCTGTGCTACATAGCAGGTTCCCACTAGCTATTGTTTTACACCTGGTCCTGTATATATGTCAACCACAATCTCCCAGTTCATCCCAACCCCCTTCGCCCCACCCAAGTCCACATGTCCGTTCTCTACATCTGTGTCTCTGTTTCCTATTGCACTGCAAATAGGTTCATCAGTACCATTTTTCTAGAGTACAAATATAATTAATATACAAATTATGTATATTAATTCCTCAATATGTGTTAATAATATACAATCTTTGTTTTTCTCTGTCTGACTTATTTCACTCTGTATGACAGACTCTTTAGTTAAGAGAAAAATAAGAATTAAGAGGAGAATCTACTGCTTGTGGCTTATGATTTCTTGAATCTGGAAGTGCTGTAGTAGATTATGTAGTTCATTATGTAGCAGATTTCTTATTCTGAATTGTAAGGTCAGAGATTCCCAGCTAATCTTGTCCTTGTATCTTCCCAGGTTAAAGCCTTCTGCACCACCAACCCTTCCATCAAGGGTTGTTACCGACAGCGGAAGTGGGGCCTGAGATCTGGCTATTTTCAGTTTAGGATTTTACACAAGGAAAACATTTTGTATAATTCCCCGTCCTTGTTTTAAATAATCTTTAAACAAGAGGAATTCCTACTAACCAGATTAATTTCATTCTGGTTTAATTCCAGGAAAAGAAGAGAGTGAAAGAGTTAGAGGGCGAGGGAGAACCTGGCTGGAATGGTCTGTGTCCCTTCCTGGGTCAGTTGTTTATTCTGTTGAGTCTTAAGAATTTCACTTCTTCCCCTTCCTGTTTGTCTTCTTGAGCAAACTGAGATTCCAGATTGCAATTGTTTGTAAACAACAGAGGATTATTGGGTTGGTAGGAAAGGCTTGTCTACAATCTCAGATAAACTTAAATCTTGTGTACTAGAAACAGGCAAACATGAGTCGTGAACTAACAAGCTGACTATCTTTTTGTCTCCATCTCAGGTTTGCTGCTTATAATATGGCTAATTGCTCACTGAGGGTAGACTAAACTCTGTAGAGTTAATGAGTTCCACTAACAGTACACATTTAACCCTATGGTTAATAAAAGAGGGAATTTCAGTGTGCTCTCTTTCCTCTTCCTCCTCCTCTATTCCTACTTGCATGTGTGTGCTAAATCGCTTCGGTCACGTCCGACTCTTTGTGACCCAGTGGACTGTAGCCTGCCTCTGTTCATGGGATTCTCCAGGCAAGAATACTGGAGTAAGTTGCCATACCCTCCTCCAGGGGGTCTTCCAGACCCAGGGATCAAACCTGTGTCTCTCACATCTCCTGCACAGGCAGGCAGGTTCTTTACCACTAGCACCATCTGGGAAGACCCTATTCATACTTGAATTGCTTCCAAAAAGTGCAAGATATATAGAGCAAACACTATAAAATAATAATCATGGTTTGTTTTAAATAGAAAATTCTGAGAAGTAAATGTTGTGAATACTCAAACATAATAATTAGCTAGAGACTACCTAGCAGGAGACAAGATGATCAGAATAGCCTCTGAGAAAAGACTTCTCTTAGGAAATGATACTTGAGCTGAGATTTGAATGAGGAGGCATTACCAGCCATGTAAAGGCTGGATGTAGACTATTCCAGAGAAATAGGGCAAGGGCTCGTCAACACACTCTAAGAGAGGAACATGAAGGGTATATTAAAGATATGCAATGATCCAATGTTCTCAGACCTTGATTAAGAAATGGGGGAGTATAGGAAATGAGTTAGAGAAGCCAGCAAGGATCATATCATGAAAGGTGGTGGAGGCCAGGGTGATCTACATGGATTGTATACTAAGGAAAATAAGAAGTCACTAGAGGGACTTCCCTGGTGGTCCAGTGGTTAAGACTCCATGCATCCAAAGCAGGAGACATGGGTTTGATCCCTGTTTGCGGAACTAAGATCCCACCAGCTACACAGGACAGCCAAATAATTAAAAGGCAGGGGGGTGAGGGGAGACCACTGGAAAGTTTGAAGGAGCAATTTGATTTAGGTCATGATATATTTTTATGATAAATTTAACATATATATTAACATATACATATGAATTGAATTTTAAACAAACCATTTAGTCATGACCATTGTTAGGAAAAGAAATGGGATTAGATTGGCATGGTGTTACAGGGAGGGACTTTTACTCTATCTGTATCACTTACATCATTTGCAGTGAATATATTTATGTATGACTCAAAGGGTTAAATTTAAAATAGGGTAAATAATTAAAAGAAAGTGTTTTAGGTATAAGCCAGAGAAATAAGTCATTATTGGACTTAGCCTGAAATTCACATTTTTTTCAGAAAGAGGCACAAAATCTGTGCCCAAGCCCAGATTGCAGCATCAGTAAGTTTAGAGGCTAAAGATGAAATTAAGTCTAAAATTTAAAAATCATTATATGTATCTATATCATCTGAATTAGGACATATATGCTAATGTCCTTCTCCTATTCCTACTCCAGGGTATCTTCCTGACCCAGGAATTGAACCCTCATCTCTTACATCTCCTGCATTGGCAGGCAAGTTCTTTACCACTAGTGCCACCTAGGAAGCCTCATATATATGCTAATACATAAAGAAATTATTCTTATTATTAACCTTTGTTAATTTGAAACCTTGGAAAGATGATAAGAAGGAAATAAAAGCAAGACATATTCTGAAGTCTATCATACAGTCTAGACATATCATACAGTCTAGAAAAAAACATGGGAGCAATTTAATTAGCAGTAACTGTTTATAAAAATCCAGTCTGGTATGCAGGTCCAAATATGAGCATCTTGCTGTAAAATCACATACAGGCATTTAAGTATTACTTAAATCAGGTGTAAGAGCAGATGTGATTCCTATGGCTTTTTCTTTCATTGTAAATAGATGCCCTTTTGGACTATATGATGTTTTTTAAAATTACATATATTCTAAACCCTGAGAGGTTATAAAAACATTGCCATTTAGTAAATAGGTGAAACTTTCCCTCTAGATAAGAAAGAACTACAAACATGGTTTTCAATCTGTATCTCTTTTTTATCACTCATGTTTAATTGGGATAGCATCAATCACACTCATTATAAGTGTGAAAGTGTTACTCGCTCAGTGGTGGCCGACTCTTTGCGACCCTGTGGACTATAGCCTGCCAGGCTCCTCTGTCCATGGAATTCTCCAGGCAAGAATACTGGAGTGGGTTCAGTTCTGATTTTAATGGCATGGGATTCATAGGGCCTGTGACAGGGAGAATGACTAGGTACTTTGGGTCTGAAAAGTAGCTTTGACTTGATGTGCATGGTCACATTACCTTTCTAGATAATATAGCAGGTTGAGAAGTAACTCGCCCAATTTAAGAGGATAAATGGTTCAAAGGAAAAGAGAATAGTTGTGAGTAGAACCCAGTGATGTGTCATTTAAAGTATCTTTTAGTCCACTTCCTTAGGAAATTTGTACCAGATTCCTAGAATTTGGAGTTTAATATTAAACCAGGAGAACAACCAAATGAAATAGCTAAATTGATAGAGATGCTGAAGACAAAAAATTAGGGCAATGGAAAGGCTTCTTAAGCATTTATTTAAAAAATCCACCAACCATTCACCTATATATTGTACAGGCATCACATGAGATTAAAAGAAAAAACATAATTGCCTAGGAACAAGCTATTAACATGAGAAAGTTTTGTTTACGCTAAAAAATAAGCAAAAAATCAGAATTTTTATATGCTGTAAAGCTTTAATAGTATAATCAGAAACTTTCAGAGTTATTGTTCGAGTTTACCTTATTGAACCAAAGGTGATGCATGCACTTCAAGAGACACTTAACAGATGACAGATGAATATATATTGAGTACTGACTGATTGCAATGCTCCAAGCCAGAGAAAACTGGTGTAAACATTGTAAACAAGATACAGTCTATGTTCACTTGGAGCTTAAAGTCTACAGGAAAAGATAAGCATAAAACAGTTAATGTCAATGACAACTGATTAAGTGAATTGTGCTGCGAGTAGATAATTAGTGATCTTGCCTATCCAGAAGGTATGAACTGGGGTCAAGTGAAGGGTTCACTGAAGAAAGGATATTTAAGTTAAAAGTGAAGAATTGGGCTTCCCTGATGGTCCAGTGGTTAAGAGTCCGCCTTGTAATGCAGGGGACACAGGTTCAATCTCTGCTCTGGGAAGATCCCACATGTTGTGGGGCAACTAAGCCCTTGTACCACAACTCTGAGCCTGTGTTCCTAGAGCCCATGATCTGCAACAAGAAGCCACAGCAATGAGAAGCCCGTACACAGCAACTAGAGAGTAGTCCCTGCTTGCTGCATTTAGAAAAAGCCCGAGCAGCAGTGAAGATCTAATGCAGCCTAAGAAAATAACTAATATTTTTTAAAGTGAAGAATTAGTAGGAGTTGGCTGAATAAAGAAGGGAATGGGGGGGGGGGGGGTGCAGAAAAGTATTCCCTAAAGAGGGAAGAGCCTGTGCAAAGGTCCTGAGGCAGACAGGAGGAAAATCTCAGGAGATGGCCAGGGATTGCAGCTCAAGGCAGGTCTCAGACCAAATAGGGCTTTAGAGACTACATTATGGATTCTGGCTTTATCTGAAGAATAATCAGGAGTCACTGATGTGGTTTAAACTAGGAAGAGAATATAATAAGATCTGTACTATTATAAAGTTACTTTGGCTATTGTTTGAAGAATGATTGGAAGGGAGTAGTGGAACATGTGGAGATATAAAAGATATTTTTATAGTTAGTGGTTCAGCTATGGTAAAGGTGCTTGGTTTCAAAATTGTTAAATAGGTAGAATGAACAGGACTGGATATGTGACTATAATAGAGAAAAAAGACAAAGTCCATAATATTTCATGGATTTATGGCAGGGACATATGAAAAATCAATTAGGATTCTTACTATGACTGGGTACTAGAGTTTGGACACTTCCAGTCTTCATAGCTTTGCAGTGCAGTACCTGTAAAGATATTTTAAGGGACCATTTGGATAATATTCTTCAGACATCAGGGAAATGAATACCCTCTAGACAATATCTAAGGATTCTGAGAAACTTTACTGCAGTAAATTAGTCCTTGGAAGAAGCTTGTGACTCTGTTCCTGAGAGCATGGGTATGAGCTACCTGTGGCTCAGTCATAAAGAACCTGCCTGCTAATGCAGAAGATGCAGAAGACACGATACGATCCCTGGGTAGGGAAGATCCCCTGGAGAAGGAAATGGCAACTCATTCCGGTATTCCTGCCTTGAGAATTGTAGGGAGGACCCTGGTGGGCTACAGTCTGCAGGGTTGCAAAAGAGTTGGACACGACTGAGCGACTAAGCAACAGAGAGAAAGTAATAACAACAGAATGACAACTTTCAACATGACAACAGACAGAAGGTAACAACAGAGAGAAGGTGACAACAGAGAGAAGGGAAGCCAAGGAAGCAGGGAAGCATCATTGTCTCCAGATCTGAGAATGCCACGAAGCTCATGGCAGGAGTAGTAAATCACAATTCTTTGCCAAGTGTTTCTGGGGAAGAAGAAGCTGTTCTCTATAAAAGTTCCCCAAAGTTGCTGCCAATTATCTACCTAGAGTTGGAATCCCAGAAATCCTGAACCAAGATTTTTTTTAAAGTTTTATTTTATTTATGGATGCACTGGGTCTTTGTTGGTGCATGCAGGCTTTCTCTAGTTGTGAGCAGGGCAACTCTTAGTTGCCGGGTGCAGTCTTCTCATTGCAGTGCCTTTTCTTGTGGAGCACATGGGCTTGGGCTTCAGTAGTTGTGACTCCAGGACTCGAAAGTGTGGGCTCAGTAGTTGTGGTGCACTGACTTAGTTGCTCCTCAGTGTGTAGGATCTTTCCGGACCAGGATCAAACCCCTGCCCCTTGCATTGGCAGGGGGATTCCTAGCCACTAGACACCAAGGAAGCCTCTGAATCAAGATTTAAGACTGTGACAAACAGTGTGATGTAGTCTCCTAATTATTCGTAACAGAAAATCTCAGGGAAGAAAGTAAGCATGGAATATGATGCAGGTATCTATTTGACTTAGCTCATGGGAATAATTATATGTATATACAGAACACTTACTAGGAGGCATGCCTGTGTAGTATGTCTGAGTCCCCTTGTTATATAATGTCTATTTCCAACACCCCCTCCTAATATCTTGTTAGTTGGATGATAATTCTTTTTCTTAGGCTCCTTCTTGAGGATACATTTTTAAAGAGAATTCTTAAGCCTCTAGGAGGTATCTTTTGTCCTATAGTTAATCTCTTAATAAGACCAATTTAGCTGTAATATAAATGGTAATGCATACTGTACTATTTACTGCACAATTCTGAACTTGCTCAGAGATTGCCTATAAGCAGGCTGGCATTACCCATGGGCAGAGTTGGTGAAGAGAAATGTGGAATCATTTCAGAACCATAGAGGAGATTCAGCCTTTTTACCCTCGTTCTGGGAAGAGTGATTTCAGACTTGCCAGCTTTTCAAAGAGACTACTGTATGTAAGGACTGTACTGGGCATAGTGGTGTCTGTTCTTAAAATCAGGGATACAGGACTCAGATTTGGGTTAAAGGCATAACAACAACTGGCTTCCATTTGCAAAAGGGCCAGTGGGCATAGACCAGGACAAGCAATATGACTGGAAATCACCCACGTGAGTCAGAAAATTACCTGTGTATTCCTAAGTGTGAAACACAGTAAAAATAATCCATTTGAATTTCTTGGGTTATATGTCTACTTCCTTTTTTTCACAGATTCACACTATCATGATTAGTTTAATTCCATTTGCCACTGTTGAGTAGTCTGCCATTTGGAACAAGCTTGCATTCCATCTGTTGTAAGTGAAGGATTTGCAAGTGGCATCATTCCATGTTTTCTTAAGGATTTAAGGTGTCACTAGCTTTCAACTGACTCCGCTAAAGGGCTTTTTGCCAGAACCCTACCTGATGCCAATTTTCATTCAATCTCCATAAATGTTTATTAATACAATAGTGCACAAAGTCTCCTTGAACTATCGAACATGCCAAAAGAGGTATTTGTTTTTCTGCTTCTCGATGCCCATATTTAAACATGTTACGTAAAAACGTCCACACCTAAATCTGTCCCATCTTGTTGATCCATTTTTAAAATTCACACCCTGTCTTGTATAAACGCAACCCAACCATGAAAGTAACTTGTTCATGAGTCATAACCATGCAAACATTGAAGTAATTGTAAAGCATCTCTTGTTAGTTTGCAATTAGGGTATTAACTTCTATAGCATGTTGTATTAGATTTTAGAAGAAAAGTCATAAAGGATTTTATTTCTTAACATTCAATAATATTTAATCATAAACATATACAAAGACAAAGATAAATATATATCCATTTCAACACCTACAAAAACAATTAGTTTTCCTGGGTGTATCATGGCAGATGGTGCTGTTTTTTTAGAGTATGCACAGAATAAATAAACTGAAGAGGTACTTATAGACATGCCACAGTATGGTGGCATGGAATGGAAATGGTATGTTTATTTGATTCATACAATTTTAAAGTCCTCATCTTCAGTATCAGAAGAAAAAAAACATGTGGTATAATTACGAATTTGCATCAGAAATGCTTTAGAGTTCAACAACAGTTTATGTCTAACAGTGATTCAGAGAAGGTGCAATTAAAAGGTAAATCCACCCTAACAATTCACATTAAATAAGATCTGACTAGATCCCTGTTCTTCACAAAGTAGGGAAGCCATGAATGGATTTCTCCTAGAAATCTCTGCCTTAGGCTAAGTCCTGTCAAAACTCTCCAGATGAAGCCGAGTCTCAAGCCAACTGGAGAATCTCATTAGCCACTCTTCCTCCTGTATTAAGTATCTCCTTTAACAGCTCCTCCCCCTTTCTCTCTTGTCTATACTGAATGTGCTTACTACCTGTCAAAGTTATCCCCTGCTCTCCAATATCACAAACATTTCCTACATTGGACTTCTTGACATCTCCTATCATTTATTAAAAACATTTCTTAATTGATATATTAGTTTCCAGCTGCATTCTTTTCCAATTCATTCACGACAGGTTCTAAACACAAATTGCACATACCTGCTTCACATATTCTAATGATGTCCTTAATAACTCCAGGACTCAGGGTAACATTTCCACTTATTAGCTCAGGGATCTCAAACTGCACTTATTTCAAGCTGCAATCAAGATTGCCAGGAGAAATATCAACAACCTCAGATACACAGTAGATACCACTCTAATGGCAGAAAGCAAAGAACTAAAGAGCCTCTTGATGAAGGTGAAAGAGGAGAGTGAAAAAACTGGCTTAAAACTCAACATTGAAAAAACTAAGACCATGGCATCCAGTCCCATCACTTCATGGCAAATAGATGAGGAAAGAGTGGAAACAGTGACAGATTTTATTTTCCTGGGCTCCAGAATCACTGTGGACAGGGACTGCAGTCACAAAATGAAAAGAGGTTTACTCCTCGGAATAAAAGCTATGACAAACATATACAGCCTTTTAAATAGCAGAGACATCCTTCTGTGTAATCAAGGCTATGGTGTTTCCTGTATTCATGTACAGATGTAAGAGTTGGACCCTAAAGAAAGCTGAGCGCCAAAGAACTGATGCTTTTGAATTGTGGTGCTGGAGAAGGCTCTTGAGAGTCGCTTGGAGAGCAAGTAGATCAAATCAGTTAATCCTAAAGGAAATCAACCGTGGATATTCATTGGCAGGACTGATGCTAAAGCTGAAGCTCCAATACTCTGGCCATCTGATGTGAAGAGCTGACTCACTGGAAAAGCCCCTGATGCTGGGGAAGATTGAAGGCAGGAGGAAAAGGGGCCGACAGAGGACGAGATGATTGGGTGGCATCACTGACTCAATGAACATGAGTTTGAACAAACTCAGGGAGACAGTGGAGGACAGGGAAGCTTCATGTGCTGCACTCTATGGGGTCGCAAAGAGTCAGACACAACTTAGCAACTAAGCAACAAAGCTCCTGCTCCATGATCATGTCCACTCTGTGCCTACACTCAAATGCCACTGCTCTGACTTTTCTTAACTGGCTGTGCTCTCCCTTTCAGGTCCCTTGGCCCAGAATGCCTTTCAAAAGTTAGCTCAAGTATCTGCTCTTTCCTGAAGATTTCTCAGAAAATGTGTTAGAGAAATGTGGGATGTGGCGAAAACCTCGCCCTGCAGAGCAGCTGGTGTTTGAAAGTGCTGGGATCCAATTCTTTAAATCTCTGATGAGCTGTGTGAGCCAGCAAAACCTGGTTGGTCCCCACACATAGTGGTCACCCGCCTTCATCCTCATTAAGTGCGTGCTATCACTAAGGAAGAGGACAGGCAGCTGATGCCTGAGCACCTATGGTCCTTCACGCTCTGGCTATGACAATTCTTTCAACTGAGATATAATTGACATATAACATTGGTACGATTAAGGTGCACAGTGCATTGATACATTTATATTTTGCCATATGATTACCACCATGGCATGAGCTAACACCTTTCTCATGTCACATGAAAATTTGTGTGTGTGGTGAGAACATTTAAAATCTAGTCTTTTTTTTTTAATTGGGGTATAGTTGCTTTGGGTTTCCCAGGTGGCTCAGTGGTTAAAGAATCCACCTGCAATGCAGGAGACACAGGCAGATGCAAGCTCGATCCCCGGGTCCAGAAGATCCCCTGGAGGAGGGCACGGCAACCCACTCCAGTATTCTTGCCAGGAGAATCCCATGGACAAAGGAGCCTGGTGGGTTACAGTCCATGGGGTTGCAAACAGTCGGACACAACTGAAGCGCATAGTTGCTTTACAATGTCGTGTCGCTTTCTGCTGTATAACAAAGTAAATCAGCTCTATGTATACATATATTTCTTCCCTCTTAAACCGCCCACCCTCCTGACCCCTCTCCTCTAGGTCATCACAGAGCACTGAGCTGAACTCCCTGTGCAGGTTCCCATTGGCTATTTATTTAACACCTGTGTACATATGTCAACTCCAGTCTTTCAATCCATCCCCTCCACTATGCCCACTCATCCATTCTCTACGTCTATGTCTGTTTCTGCCTGCAAATTGGTCCACCTGTGCCATTTTTATAGATTCCACATATATGCACTAATACATGATATTTGTTTTTCTCTATCTGACTTACTTCACTCCGTATGACAGACTCTAGGTCCGTCCACATCTCTACAAATAACCAAACTTCATTCCTTCTTATGGCTGAGGAAAAATCTAGTCTTCTTGCTAGTTTGCTAACCTTCATCTTTCAGGACTTTCCCCATGTCCTATACTCCCATCATTCCTGGACTAGGATTCTCTCTGCTTCCTCCTAGACAATCTGATCCCTACAAACCATCTCCAGTACTTCTTGCCTACTGCCTCTGTTTGGACCCACAGTTTAATCTTTGATCTTGGTTTGTTCTTTAAGAATACATAATATACTTAAAGTACAGTGAATATATATATAGTGTGTGTATATATATATATTAGTAGTATATATATAAGTAATATATATACTTTTAGATATACTTATATAACTTATATATACTTTAAGTATACATATTACATATACACTAGAATATATAATAATATATTGCTTTTACTAATATATTAATAATACGTATGAATATATATGGGCTTCCCTGGTGGCTCAACTGGTAAAGAATTCACCTGCAATGAAGGAGACCCTGGTTCAATCCCTAGGTTGGGGTGATCCCCTGGAGAAGGGATAGGCTACCCACTTCAGTATTCTTGGGCTTTCCTGGTTGCTCTGACAGTAAAGAATTCACCTGCAATGAGGAAGACCTGGTTTTGATCCCTGGGTTGGGAAGATCCCAGAAGATCCCTGGAGGAGCTCATGGCAACCCACTGTAGTAGTTCTCTGACCCAGGGCCCCTGCATTGGGAACACAGAATCTTAACCACTGAACCACCAGAGAAGTCCCTGGAACTCATGACCTATTCTAACTGAGTCATATAATAGCAATAATTACCATTTAGGGTATATTTACTGTGTACCAGGCAGGATACAAGACATTTTGTAAACCCTGTGTTATTTAATTTTCCCCATAATTCCAGGGGTAGGTGTTACTAGCACCACTTTAGAATCAAAGACATGAAAGCAGAAAGGCACTTGTCCAAACACTTCTCATAAGGGCAATATCGATGCACATACACACATAACCAGGCAAGTCAGAAAAAGGCAGCAGAATGGAAAATGGTGTGTGTGTATCTGGTGGAGTATGGGAGTAATGGTCAGGAAATGAAAAAAAGGAAAAATCAGGGAGAAAAAGAACACACCTCAGAAGGATTTGTAGAGTAAATACTACATTGAGTATTTGACCTGATTCATGTGACCTCAAATCCCCAGCCCAGCCTACCTTCTTCAATCACACTCATAGACCCTGACTTCAAACCTGTAAGGCCCCCAGTCTCATGACATCTGCTTTTCCCGTCCAGACCTAAGGAATAGGTGTCACACATAGGTAAAGCCAGATGCCTCAATCCTGAGTGACAGGGTCAAAAGCAGCTGGAGACTGGGAGACAGAAAATCAGAATTGGAAAAGGAGAAAGAAGAAAGTTGTGACAGGTCTGTGAGACAGGGAGAAGCCAGTCACCTGGATTTCTTTCAGTAATGCAGGGAAGTTTTTGCCAGTGTCCACAAATTTCACAGCTTCAAGTAAATCACTTGCCAATTTAATTAGATTCAAATAAAGAGTAAAAATTAATTTGAAAAAGATCCTCCCTTACATTTGCAATGGTGTCTTTCTTGCAAAGGCTCAAGAGAAAAGCGAGAATCACATTTTTTTTTTTTTTTTTTTTTTTGGTTAAAATAAGAAAGTCAATCTCCAAAATATAAGTAATCAATAATGGTATTCTGTCCAAACAGCTTAACAACTTAATAGAAATCAAATTCCAGGAAAATGTTAAAGGACTAATTGATTAAAATTATAAATCAATTCTGTCCCCCACTCCCCCATGGTTTCATGTAACACTATCTTCTACAAAAGGGGAAACATAAGCTCAAAATAAGCCTGGTTTGGGATGTATCTACAGGTGTAGAATTTAAAACTCCCTGATAAGTGAAACAGAGTTATACATGAAGGCTTTTCGTAGAAACCACTAAGTAATATAACCATATGCTCTTTTCTCAGTACAGTTTTACTAAGTACATACTATTTTTTAACTTATCTGAGGTTTTCTAAACAAATCAGTGGTCTTCTAATTCCATCAAGGTCCAATGATAAGCCTTAAAGACTTCTTCAGCATTGGAAGATATCTTTCCAGAATTTTTTTTTTCCAGAAAAAAAGAGAGAGCAGTCTGATCAGTGAAAGAACAAAATTCATCAAAATGGGAGCAATTTGATGCCTAGAGCGATTGTACGACTGAGCACTAACAGTCCGTTGTGCTATGCTACCTCTTTAAAAAGATACTTTGAGGTTATGAATATCATCTGTCTGTTTTGCAGAAATTTGCTGAAGTCAAGCAGGTCTGATCCAATGCACATTTTTTTTTTTTTTTTTGCTTTCTTCAGGTAACTATCATGTAAGAAATGCTACTTAAAATGGGAAGCCCTGAAAAAAAAAAAGAAAACGTAACATCTTAGTAAATATGAGGTTGGAGGTTACTGTTGTGAATTTATATAAAGGTAAAACAAATTAAAATTGGGGCAAAAATGGCCATGTTCATACTTCCTAAAATGGGAAATAGCAGTAGAGCTGGACAGTATTGGACTGTTGAGTGTGAACTCTGACTTCTGAACCTTGGTCTGTCCTCATTTTCAGTGATATACTCAGGTCATCATCCTTCAGTTTCTTTACCTAGAATGCCTAACATGAGAATCATCATGTTGGACTTCAAATGGATACTGTGATGACTCTATAGAAAATTACCAGGGAACAAAACGAACGAGGAAACTCCTACAGTCATGATAGCAGGCTGGACGTGAGTAGGCAAATCAGGGGGGAAAAAAAAATGTTGGCACTAAAGATCTGGATGAGGAAGGGTTAAAGGAGGGAATTCCCAAATGGTCTAGTGGTTAAGACTCTGTGCTTCCACAGCAGGGGGAGTGGGTTCGATCCCTTTTAAGGAACTAAGATGCCACATGATGTGGGGGCACAGTCAAAGAAAAATGGGTAAGAGAAGAAAGACTCTTGAGAGTCCCTTGGACAGCAAGGTGATCAAAGCAGTCAATCCTAAAGGAAATCAACCCTGAATATTCATTGGAAGGACGAATGCTGAGGCTGAAGCTCCAATACTTTGGCCACCACAAGAGGAGCAAAACATGCAATGGAGTCAAAAGAGAGCAAAAACCAGTGTTCCCAAATTACACTAATTATAGATGCGTAATGAGGGAGATTTAGAAATTCCTGAGACTAGAGGATTTAATGCTTCATAAGGAAAAAAAGAAAATTCAGTAATGAAAAGGGGAAGAAGAAACTGTATCTGCTGATGATATCCAGCAACTTCCCAGAAGACCCTGAAGAGAGAAGAAAGATCCTTAGGCAGACAACAATCAAAGTATTCTATACCATATTTACATTTTTACTTGTGAGAGCATGTTTCTTCTTTCTCTCATTTCATATAAAAAAATCAGGCCAGAGACCCTTACAATTTTTTTTGTAGAGTTATAATCAGGAAAAGATGCAAATAAGTCAGCAATTGCCCACGTCAGGATTAAGTTATGAAACTTTGACTAAAAAGATACTGGAAATATTTCCAAGACACATTGTTGAAACGATTCAAATGTCAGGGTTATATGATGTAAGTTTGGGAAATAGCACACTGATTTATTTTCAAAGATTTATTTGAGGAAAAGAATCAGAAATACAAGCTGCAATTTGTAACAACACTGTCCAAAAAGCCAAAAACTAAGATTGTTTACATATTGTATTAGAAAGGAAATATTGGCTGAAGACAACCGCCTTTTGTAGTCAGCGTGCCACAGTGCTAGAATTCACCAAAGAACTTAGTGAAGTGATATGAAGTTAGCATAAAACAGTACCTAAGCTAAGGAATGGACTTCCCTGGTGGCTCAGCTGGTAAAGAATCCACCTGCAATGCAGGAGACCTGGGTTCAATTCCTGGGTTGGGAAGATCCCCTGGAGGACGGCATGGCAACTCACTCCAATGCTCTTGCCTGGAGAATGGATCCCATGGATCACAAAGAGTCGGACACAACTGAGCAACTTTCACACTAACCCAAGGAATAACTGAAAAACAGATGGCTAAGATAAGACCTCCACACAGATATATTCTTAACCATTTATGCACATGAATATAGTAGGAAAATAGATGACTCAATTAAAGATGTAGCAGCTAGCAAATTAGATGAATAAATAGCTGGTGACTTGGCTTCATTTCTAGGCTGCTTTCTTTGCTACATAGATTTAATTACTTTAAACTGAAAGATGCACATGGACTTTTGGGGAAGAGTACATTCTGTAATGTATATTTATTTCAAGTAGCATTTTCTAATCACCACACTGGTCAAATGCCTTATGTCCTCATTGTTTTGGTAAAGGTAACCAACCAACACCAATTTTCAAAAGGTTTTTATGGAAATGTGTATGAGATTCACTTTAAAATAAAAAGGACTATTTATTACTGTGTTTGAATGCTCTAATCTTGATGAAGACCTTACAAAAAGAAAGTCTGCAAAGGATATAATCTATGTTAATAACACAAAACTCAAAGAAATTGTTACAGGAAAACTGTAGGAAGAAAGATGCAAAAATGGATAAAGTGCTAAAATATTTTAAAGTCTGATTTAAAGGTGGCCTCCTACTTAGGATCTTATTTTACAAAAATTTCCTGGGGTACTTTACTGATGCTGAAGCTGAAGTTCCAATATTTGGCCACCTGATTCGAAAAGCCAACTCATTGGCTCTTCGTGATGTTGGGAAAGATTGAGGGCAAGAGGAGAAGGGAGCGACAGAGGATGATGTGATTGGGTGGCATCACCGACTCAATGGACATTGAGTTTGAAGGACAGGGAAGCCTGGTGTCCTGTAGCTCATGGGGTCACAGAGTCAGACCCAACTGAGTGACTAAACAATGACAAATTGAAAGTCAACTTGGATATATTCCCAGCTCTACCACTTTCTAGCTGAGTGATGGCCTAGGCAGACCCACTAAACTCTCTAAGGCTCAAATTCCACATATATGAAATGAAGATAGCAATAATAATATCTTCTTTACAATAATGTTTTAAAGATTAAATGTTACCTCTATCACAATGCAATATAATTATTTATCTTCATGGCTCTTTCATTCTTTCCATCAACTAAAGTGGATACTGACTCTGCCTCTACTAATCATATGACTTTCAGAAGATTACTTAACATCTGTGTCAATGTTATCATCTATAAATTAAAGATAAAAGTAGCAGACATCTCATTTGAGCCATTGTAAGAGTCAATGAGCTAATACAAGTAACATATTCAGAACAAAGCCTAATACAAATTAGGAAATCATATATGCTAGCTAGATTTTTATTCATGTTTTTTTCTTTCTGTCCTCTTTTTTCCTGCTCTTTCTTATTCTTATCATCATCATTCATTCTGTTAAATCTCATCCTATTAGAAAGCAGCATTTTTCCTTTGGGGGCTTCCCTGGTGGTTCAGCTGGTAAAGGATCTGCCTGCAATGTGGGAGACCTGGGTTTGATCTCTGAGTTGGTAAGGTTCCTGGAAAAGAGAATGGTTACCCACCCCAGTATTTTGGCCTGGAGAATTCCATGGACTGTATAGTCCACAGGGTTGCAAAGTCAGACATGACTGAGCGACTTTCATTTTCACTTTCATTCTTCCTTTCATTTTACAGTAATAAATAAATATTAAAGTTTGAAAAAAAATTTTGAACCAGTATAGAATTTTTTCCAGAATGTTTCCCATTATCAATTGTGATATGTCAATGTGATAAATTATATGATATATTTTCTAATGTTAAATTCCTGCACGCCATATACATTTTATATGATATTTATGTAATAGAAAAGTGGTGAAAAAGATTTAATGCCTAGTACTTCTTAGTGCATTAAGGATATCCAATAAATACTTTCAAAAAATTAATCTATCCAAAGATTGGCATTACAATCCCAATAAAAAACCCTTTTGAAAATGATTGCTACTGGTCATTGTTATCAACACAGTGGAGGACATGAGGCATTTTTGACCAGGGTGGTTACTAGAAAGCACTACATAACTACTAGTTATGTATTCCAGAAAATTCTGTTCCCTGAAAGTTCAATTTTTAATTTTTTCCCTTTTTAACAAAACTATTTGAAAAGATCAACATATGCTCATGATGCTCAATTTTAAATATTTTTAATAAATGTCTATTACTATTTCTTAGATCAAGCTGCCACAACAAAATACCCTAAACTAGATGGCTTGTTGTTGTTCAGTCACTAAGGCATGCCTGACTCTTCACAATTCCATAGACTGTAGCCCTCCAGGCTTCTCTGTCCTTCATTGTCTCCCAGAGTTAGCTCAAGTTCACCTCCATTGAGTCAGTGATGCTATCTTACCATCTCATCCTCTGCCACCCTCTTCTCCTTTCAACCTCAATCTTTCCCAGAATCAGGGACTTTTCCAATGAGTGAATGCTTTGCATCAGGTGGCCAAAGTATTGGAGCTTCAGCTTCAGCATCAGTCCTTCCAATGAATACTCAGGATTGATTTCCTTTAGGATTGACTGCTTTGATCTCCTTGCAGTCCAAGGGATTCTCGAGAGTCTTCTCCAGCATCACAATTTGACAAATATTTCTTTTTCATGTTTCTGGGGGCTGTGAAGTCAAAAATCAAAGCCCCAGCAGATTCAGTGTCTTGTGAAAGCCAGCTTCTTGGTTCTTAGAAACTGGTTCCATCTTTAGTCAAAGCTATGGTTTTTCCAGTAGTCATGTTTGGATGTGAGAGTTGGACTATAAAGAAAGCTGAGCATCAAAAAACTGATGCTTTGAGCTGTGGTGTTGGAGAAGACTCTTGAGAGTCCCTTGGACTGCAAGGAAATCCAACCAGTCCATCCTAAAGGAAATTAACCCTGAGTGTTCATTGGAAGGACTGATGCTGAAGCTGAAACTTCAATACTTTGGCTACCTGATGTGAAGAACTGACTCACTGGAAAAGACTTCGTTATTGGGAAAGATTGAAGGTGGGAGGAGAAGGGGACGACAGAGGATGAGATGGTTGGATGGCATCACCGACTCAATGAACATGAGTTTGAGTAGGCTTTGGGAGTTGGTGATAGACAGGGAGGCCTGGCGTGCTGCAGTCCATAGGCTCTCAAAAAGTGGGACATGACTGAGTGATTGAACTGAACTGAACATGTTGGTGAAAGGGACAAGGAAGCTCTCTGGAGCCTGTTTCATAAGGTCACTATTCCACTAATTCCATTCATGAGGGCCCCACCTTCATGACCCAATCACCTCTCAGAGATCCCACCTCTAAACAAGTCACTTTGAGAGTTAGGTTTCAACACATAGATTTGGGGAGGATGCAAATATTCAGTTCATAGCATTCTGCAACTTTTCCTCCCCCCTGCCCCAGCCGTGCGCCACCAAATTCTGGTCCTTATTGCATGCACAGTGCATTCATTCCATTTTAATAGCCCCAAAAGTCCTAAATCTTTCCAGCATTACCTTTAAAATCTAAATCCAAAGTCCTATCTAAACATCATCTAAATCAGATGAGCAAGACTCAAGATATGATTCATCTCGAGGCAAACTGCCCTCACAGTGAACCTGGGAAATCAACCAGGTTACCTGCTTCCAAAACACAATGATAGGACAGGGATAGGACAGACATTTCCCTCCAAAAGGGAGAATTAGGAAATAAGAAAGGAGTGACCATACCAAGCAAATCCAAAATCCAGTGCAGCAGGTTCCATTAGACCTTAAGGCTCAGGAATAATTCTCTCTGGCCCAATGCTCTGCCCTCCAGGCTCACCAGGTCAGGTATCCCTCCCTTCCCTGCAGTTTCACCATGCTGGTCCCCAACACTCTTCATAGACCTGTCCCCACAGCTTGGCTGGAAAGCCCCACCTTGGCTCTCTGCTTGGACCCTCCCCCCAAACTAAGATCTTTGCCCACAGTTTGGGGGTGAAATCCAGTGCCCAGTAGATCTGACATGTGTTTTTTGAAATTGTGGTGGAAATAGTCATATCCCCACAGCTGGGCACTCTGTGTTCCTACACAGACAACAATACAGACATGGCCAGCAGCTGTCATCTGCATGATCCAAAGATGCCACCTGGTCTACCAGAGTCATACCCCCAGGCAGTTAGGCATGTGGCCCCAAAGCACAAGAGTGGAGCCAGCGATGGGAGGTGAGCAACACACACTGAGGTCCCATGGGAACCCTCGCCTGTGATTGGCATTCTTTTATTAGCTTGAACAAGAGCTCTTGGTTTCTATGGAGATGACTGACTAATCTCCTCATTACAGTTGTACAGCCACACCCTTAAATATGACAGGCTTCTCTTTCTTTACAATATGGATAAGCTGAGGATTTTCCCAACCATTAAAATTCTGCCTCCCTTTTGATAAACAATTTCATATATATTTTGGCCGCACTGCCTGGCTTGCCCCAACCAGGGATCAAACCTGTGCCCTCAGTGGTGAGGAGTCCTAACCACTGGACTGCCAGGGAATTCTCAATGATTCCATCTTTAAACCTTTCTCTTTCTTGAATCTTACTATTAAGCATTCAATAGGCTTTAAACCATTGAATTGACCCTTTGCCTAAAAACAGCTTTGGTTAAATATCCAAATTCATCTCTCACAAGTTCTACCTTCTACAAATCTCTAGAATGTGAGCACAATTCAGCCAACTTCTTTGCCACTGTATAGCAAGAATGGCCTTTCTTCTCATTTTAAATCACACATTTGTCATTTCTATCTGAAACCTTGTCAGAATGGCTTTTACCGCCCTTATTCCATCAGCATTTTGTCTGGGATGACTTAGGTGTTCTCTAAGAAGATTGAGGCTTTTTCTACAGCTCTCCTCTTTTTCTCTGAAAGTGAGAGTCACTCAGTTGTGTCTCTTTGCAATCCCATGTACTGTAGCCTGCCAGGTTCCTCTCTCCATGGAATTTTCCAGGCAAGAATACTGGAGTGGATAGTCATTCCCTTCTCCAGGGAATCTTTCCAACCCGGGGATCGAACCCAGGACTTCCACAATGCAGGCGGATTCTTTACCAGCTGAGCCACCATGGAAGCCCAGGGCTTTTTATCTGAACACCCCTCAGAAGTGCTCCTAACAGTCTGTTCAAGGCAATTTGGGCTTTTTCCAGTATATAGCTCAAAACTCTTCAGCCTCTACCCGTGAGATACTGTAGTATATTAAGCGTGCAGCAACATTATGTCTTTTTAGCAATGTATATAACATAACTAGGGTTTCCCGGGTGACACAAGTGGTAAATAACCTGCCTGCCAGTGCAGGAGACATAAGAGACACAGATTCAATTCAGTTCCAGGGTTGGGAAGATCCCCTGGAGGAGGGCATGTCAACCTACTCTAGTATTCATGCCTGGAGAATCCCATGGACAGAGGGGCCTGATGGGCTACAGTCCATAGGGTCGCAAAGAGTCAGATATGACTGAAGCAAATTAGCTTGCATGCATAACTTAATTAACCAATACTTCATTGCTTAAAAAAGAGTCTAACCATCATGTGACAATACAGGGTTGCCACGAATCTTCAATTAGTAAAAAAACACAGCATCTGTGAAACAAAATAAAGCCAAGTACAATAAAACAAGAAATGCCTGTTCTTAATTTCAAAATTGCTTCCACATTTTTAGGTGTTTGTTATAACAACACTCACTGCACTTTCTCCATACCAGTTCTTAGCATGTGGTGGGGCGGGGGGTGGCGGTGGGGGAGGCACAAGGGTCCAGTCCACAGCATTCTCACACTCACGACAGCATAATCTCTGGTTATTGTAATACTGTAAATCTAAAAGAGGTACCTGTTTATCTACTCTGTACTGAGAATAATATACAATCGAATCTCATGTCCTTAGGCCTGGATGTCCTAGTTCAGAATCATCTAGACTGACGTGTAACTACACGGTAGTTAAGGAAGAAGTATTCAGTCCTTGGAGTTCTGTGTTTGGTAGCAGATTTATTGCAATGACGGTCCAATTCCTCACCACTTCACAACTCCTTCTATCAAGAGAAGTCAATATCCTTATTCCTTGAATCTGGGCTAGCTCCATGACCTATTACGGCTAATAGGATATGATAGAACTGACTGGCGTGTCAGTTCTGAGCCTTGACCTCAAGGCACCATGTGCATTTCCGTGTTCTCTCACTCCTCTCTCTTTGCCATGGGAACCTGCTTGGGCTAGCCTGTTGGAGTAAAACAGACAGGTGGTAGCCCTGTGGCCCCATCACTCCAAGTGATAGCCAGACATGTGAAGGAGCCCAGTCAAAACAGGAACTGCCCAGCAGAGCCAAGACTAAATCATTGACCTGTAGGCTCGTAAGCGAAATAAATACTTATTACTTTAGGCTGCATTACTGGGGCTGTGGAATCTGATAAAGCATTTCATTCAGGCCCTACTTATATCATGCCTGTATCAGTGTAACGACCTTATTGCTGATCATCCTATATCTGGTGGAGTTTTTATCCTTGTTTTTCACATAGAGCTAACAGTGCTGGTTGAAATATCTGCCAAATATCTTGTGTTCTCCAGCAGGCCCTTCTGGTCCATTTGAGAATATGATGCTAAATATTGAGGCAAACAGTTTGCCATGAGCTGCTTATGTGCTCTGTGACTTGGCAGGCCCCTAACAAACAATACGCCTGGAATGTCAAAGAATTCTTAGAAACTTATCAACTTGCCCAAACATGGGCAAAATCAGATTCACAACAACCAGAAACTAACACAATAAGACCATGTGCAGTTTTTTTCTTAAATAGTTCCATAAATTAACGTTCCATAAATTCCATCATAGTTCCATAAATTCTTTAACAAAGAACTGCAATTTTAAATTGATAATAACCAAAATCCTTGTACTTCAACATCTTGGTGGCCATTTTATGTTTGCAGATAACAATGAGATATCCAAAAAATGAATGTTCCAAATATCTTTGGCTAAAAGCTTTCAGAACTCACACATAAATCTCTGGCTGCTATCTATTCTATCCAAGGAAAGCATATTTGAAATAAGATGTCTCGCTTTCCTAATGAAAAGCAAGATCAGTTTTTAAATAGAATTCAAGAGGATATTCAGAAGGGACAGTAAGAGATGACACTCTGAAAGTGACTTTTAGACCAGGGAACTGGAAAGAGAATACTGGTGACTCTCCTATGTAAAGATGACAAAATTAAAGAGAAAATATGGTAATAAAAACTTTTCTTCATCTTTCTGGCAATGCTCCAAGGCCTCCATTTCTGGGAGAATATGTCTGTCTAATAGGTTTAATGCTGAACTCACTCAACAAATTATTCCATTATACATTTGCAAAAGTAAGAATAGCTGTCCAAGGACTTTCCTAATGGTCCAGTGGTTAAAACTTCACCTTCCAGTGCAGCGGGTACAGGTCTGATCCCTGGTCAGGGCGCTAACATCCAACATGCCTCAAAGCCAAAATATCAAAACACAAAACAGAAGTAATTGTAACAAATTTCAATAGTTTTTTTTTAAAAGGTCCACATTAAAAAAAAAAAAGAACAGCTGTCCAACAAGTCAATTTGGGAAAATCAGAGAGGTAATTGCTGGTCCTGGACAAACCTAAGGTAGTGTTGTTGGGATCACAGGAACAGTCTTTAATATTTTATTCCTCCACACTAGCATCTCTTCTCATGTCTTTACCCACATGGAATTAATAATAGAAAGTTAAACTGACATGAATGTGCTGTATCTACCTCTCTTTGACTCATTGCCTTCTTAGCCATACCATCTGATCTTACTCTTTGGGAAATGTTCTTACAGGAAGCATTCACAGTAGGTATAAGAGAGAGGTATGTCTATGTCTGAACTGATTACCCTTCTGAAAGTTCACTTTTTTTAAAAGCAAGGAAATGCTCATGTTGAAATTTCAGACATCTATGAATCATTATAGTAGAAAAAACACATATCAATTTACCAATTCATACATTATGTTTACCTCTACAAGAAACTGGGTGTGGATGGTTACATTTGAGTGACAGGCCACGTAAGTTTATTTGGGATGGAGGTTCTACAGAGTGATATGTCATGAAGTGTGGCATACATCTTTCAGAAAAATGACATGATTTATAATTTTGTCTTTTTATTCTTCTTCTATGTCATCAACTTCTTCCAAATCTGATCCACAAGCCATCACTCCCAGAGCTTAAGTTAACTTCAGTATTCAAAGTCTTTCATCTTTGGCATCAACAGACATCCCAAATTCCTGGCATTATTGTCAACTATTTCCTTTATGCTGCCTCCACTTCTACCAACATGTTTATTCCCCGCACCATATGCATCCCCAGGTCTTTTTTGTTGCATGGGCCCAAAATGCTCTATAGTGATCTTCCTCTCTACATATTCAAGTCTTTTCTCATATTTTAAACAGCTCAGATCTCACTTCCTTCTATGAATTAACAGCAAGTGGTGGTGCTATGGTGAAGAACTCACTTGCCAATGCAGGAGATGTAAGAGACTCAGATTCCATCCCTCGGTTGGGAAAATCCCCTGGAGGAGGAAATGGCAATCCACTCCAGTATTCTTGCCTGGAGAATCCCATGGACAGAGGAGCCTCACGGGGTACAGTCCATAGGGCCCCACAGAGTCGGACATGACTGAAGCAACTTAGCATACATGCGTGAAATCCTGATTTATATTTCTAGTTAACACTGATATTTAAAAAATGAAGTTGCCAAAGTATGCATATTTTCAGTCAAGAAGTATTAAAGCTTAGTCCATAATTATCTCCTTGTTTATCCATCCTGGCCCAGAAAACCACATTCAGAACCAGACAGATTTCTCACTGAAAAGTGACACTGCTCCAGACCAAGGCTGTCTGAAATAATCTGTCCCTTCTCTGAATTCCTACTGCAATTATTGGATTTTTTAAAAAACTGATTAATATACATAGACTGCCTTTGATATCTTCTCTACACTCTCTAAACAACAATTTAAATGCTATTTAGCTACATGTATTTAAGTCTCATTTACTCAATGAGCTCATGAATTTTTTCACAGAATAAACTATGATTATTTTAATGTTAGCTCATATGGAGACATTCACCTAGTAGACAAATTGTCAGTATCACCTGGCTTCACTCTTTTTTAAAGCATGCCTAGGAACTTTTTCTGTATATCACCAGAGTAGTGCTTACATATTATATCATTAAGAAGACAGGTAACTTTTCCCTTTTCATCTATGAAATAAGAGCAAAAAAAATGGACAATAGGAAGACTGTTCAGGTATATGAGAATTATAAATCATCATCAATCCATTCATATTAAAATTAAGATTCTTCCTGAATTTATTTTGTATGCCTTTCTCATGAAATGATTTTAATAAATTTAAATAAATTTATTTCAACATTTTTAATAACTATTAATAACAAGTAATTTTTAAACTACTATGAATAATTTTTTATGAAATTTAATTTCTATAAGCTCTTGCTGTTTATTCATTGAAAACACAGCTACAGAAAAATTATTCATCATATGTTCCCAACAATTGAGAACCAAGCAGTTTTCCTCCAATTTTAAGTGGGAGAAACACTGTTTTTCAAGGAGGCCCACAACATATCATCAGTAATAAGAGACATTCACTTTGAAGCTATGAATCATTTTTTAAAAATCAAATTATTGACTGAGAAGGTTAAAGAAAAAGAATAGCATTAATAAATGGACTTTGAGTTCAATGATAATATCAAGTTAAAATTAAAAACAACGTGAGTGTAATAAAACAAACAAAATAAACAAATGATTTCCCCCTCTGTGTAACACAAGTTATAATGCATTATCACTAAATTTAGACCATTTTTCCTGTAATTTGTCTCATAACACTATGAACAGTATTTTCCACACCTTGATTTTTTTTTTTTTAATCACTTAGAGAAAATCAAAACTGTGCCTGGTAGGGAAGAAATTAATGTAATTATAGAATCTCTATTAAATCAAAACTAAGCTTTGAATTCTGACTTAGCTTGATTTTTCCCCAATTTTTTTCCAGGTACATTTTAAAACACTCTTCAGAACAGTTCGTCAACTTGCTAAAGACAGGTTAGTCCCTCCAGGAAATGATACCTTATCAGGGGCTCAAGTTTTGTTGTTTTGACAGCCTGGGCTCCCAGTTGCGATGGTTGTCAGATCAGCTGCAGTTAGAGGAGTTCTATGAATCTGTGGCAAGTCTACATAGGACCTCAGGATCTGTCATTATGGCCACTTTATTCATGAGCCCAATAAACAAGCACTGAATTGGGTGAGGAACGATATGATTGAGTCCACAGGGTAATCTTATCCAACTATTTATTGAAAGGCTCCTCCACAGAAGGGTCTTTCTGGGGAGTATTCACTCACAGCATCAATGTTCTTATAATTTGGACCCATTCCAAGAGACTCATTCACATTTCTTTTCCCCCAAGCCAATCTGTCACTAGTCCTCCAATCTTATTCTTGCTACATCCTGGACTGGTCAATCTGGTCTTCAGCTACAATGCACGAACTGGTATAAATTGGTGGTTCTTCTCACCAAGAGGGGCTTCCCAGGTGGCTCAGGGGTAAAGAATCTGCCTGCTAATGCTGGAGATGCAGTTTTGATTCCTGGGTCAAGAAGATCCCCTAGAATAGGAAATGACAACCCACTCCAGTATTCTTGCCTGGAAAATTCCATGGACAGAGGAGCCTGGCAGGCTATGGTCCATGGGGGTCACAAAGAGTCAGACATGAGCACACACATACTCACCAAGAGACTTTCTTAGATGCATTTTGTATGGTAAACTAGTCCTGTGCCATCTGGTGCCAGCAATCAATCATCTTTAAAGCAGACCCGACTTTCCCCTCCTCTTAAGTCAACTGTTCACAGAAACTCCCCCGCAAGGCCATTCTGGGAGGTGAGAACAGAACTATAGCATAAGTGCATGGAGTATGAGTCACTTACCCAGGTAACTTTCTTGTGCTCTCAGAATCTGACCAATCTGGATTTTATATTTGCCTCTTTAATTTGTTGATGGGAGAGCCATTCAGCATATGTGACTTTACGCCTGGAGAACAAGATAGAAACAGTTCATTTTAGGAGTTCAGGTTGCAGTCACCTGCTTGCAGTCTCTACCTTAGACCAGTAACAAGTCAAGAATATTTAACTGAAGAAGACAGGCTTTGCAATAGAACCTTAGTGACCTCTATCATAGTTCTCTTATTTGGACTTGTACTTGCTTTATACAGCATTATCAGTCTGCCAAAGATATCGCAAGCCCCACTAAATCTATTGCTTCATGAGAGCCAACAGGGAGAACAGCTTGTACTATAGCCTAGGTCCGCTGGAATGCCTTCTCTTGATCTGGCCCCATTATTTGTAAACAGTTCTGTGAGCAATCGCTTGATAAACATGTCAGAGCCACATATCCACATGTGTTACATATTAATCCAAAATCCAAATAAGTCCACAAACTATTGCGTCTTTTCCTTATTAGTATAAGATGCAAAAGACTCCTCGTAGACTCTCACTTTGAAGGAGATAACATAAACAAGCTTCAGATCACTGAACACCCCAAAATTAAAGTAGCAAATCACCAAATTTTATGTGATATATCCTCCATCCTCTTTCAATGATAGATATTACCAAAACATTTATGTGGCTATTATACTATTACATGGGCTTCCCTGGTGGCCCAGATGGTAAAGAATCTGCCTGCAATGCCAGAGACCACTGTTCGATCCCTGTGTTGGAAGGAAATGGCAACCCACTCCAGTATTCTTGCCTGGAGAATTCCATGGACAGAGGAGCCTGGCGAGCTACAGTCCATGGAGTCACAAAGAATTAAACACAATTGAGTGACTCACACACACAAACACACATACTATTACATGGCGCTAGAAGCATGATTGATGTAATACATAAGCATTATATACCAAAAAATGATGAGATGATAAAAAACAGACCAACAACAAAAAAATATCCTAAAGGATGATGAGATGATAAAAAAAAATCCCTGAGGATTAAATTGTGTTCTAAAGTTAAAGGAGTGACAAAGATAAAGGTGAAGGTTTGCATTTATCAAGTAGAAGCAAATTCTTCTGGTGAGATCCATAGCTACAAAGCAAACCAACTTCCAGGCATGTATTAGTTTGCTCCACTAAGAACCATGAAAAATAGCAGCTAAATGGAGTCGTGTGTGTATGTGTGTTAGTCACTCAGTCGTGTCTGACTCTTTGTGACCCCATGGACTGTAGCCCACCAGGCTCCTCTGTCCATGGGATTCTCCAGGCAAGAATACTGGAGTGGGGTGCCATTTCCTTCTCCAGGGAATCTTCCTGATCCAGGGATCGAACCTGGGTCTCCTGCATTGCCAGCAGATTCTTTACCATCTGAGCTGTAGGGAAGTCCATGAGATGCTTAGAAATATTACAATTCATCATCATCCCCTAAACTCTATCCATCCACCTTCTGGATAAACAGAACAGGTAAGTTTAATGGGGATAGCCTAGAAATAACCACTATATGTTTAAAAACAATTTTATTTGGCTGCATCAGGTTTTAGTTGCAGCACAAGGGATCTTCCATTGTGTCCATGGACCCTCTAGTTGTGGCTCTCAGGCTCAGTAGTTATAGGCTTAGTTGTCCCTTGGCAAGTGGGATTCTAGTTCCCCCAGCAGGAATCAAACCTGAGTATTGCAGGGTGGATTTTTTTTTAACCACTGAAGTACCTGGGAAGTCCCAGCTGTTAAATTCTTGATGGTGACTCTCATTTCTAAAAGTCTCTCAATGATATGGCCTGACTTTTGACTTATCATTCTGTTAGAGGCATACTCCAGAGGCTTTCTCCTTGCTATCTTCACTGTAGTAGTCTTTATATATATATACATATATTAATTATTTATTTATTTCTTGGTTGCACGTGGGCTCTCTCTAGTTGTGGCGAGCAGGGGCTACTCTCTAGTTGCAGCATGCGGTCTTCTCACTGTGGTGACTTCTCTTATTCCAAAGCATGGTCTCTGTGGTAAACAGGCTTAGTTGCTCCACAGTATATTGAATCTTCCTAGACCAGGGATTGAACCCGTGTCCCTCTGCATTGGCAGGCAGATCCTTAACCATTGAACCACCAGGGAAGTCCACTATAGTCTTAACAGACCATGTCAGGGAAAGACTGGGGGATCTGCTAGTTTCTGAATGCTGCTGCCAAGTTTCTTCAGTCGTGTCCGACTCTGTGCGACCCCATAGACGGCAGGCCACCAGGCTCCCCCTAGCCCTGGGATTTCCAGGCAAGAACACTGGAATGGGTTGCCATTTCCTTCTCCAAGTTTCTGAATATACCACATCAAATTATCCACATAGAAACTAAGGAAGTAATCAGTACTCAATGGCCCCAACATGAAATGGTCTTTGAGTAAATTTCCATTCATCCTCCAACATCCACCTAATCTATGATAATAGTGACATTCTGCCAGTAACCCTCCAAAGACATGGGTATTTTACTTTCCTGGGTGCACAATAATCACAAATCTTTCTGTGGACAGTTAGAAGGAAGATTAAAATACATGTGCATGATGTTGACACAGGATATTTTTTCAAGGAAGCTCATCTACTTTATTCAGGAAGCTCTGGCTCTGTGACATGACTCAAGGCTGAAAGTTATGCTTCTACTCAGCAAACCTAGGGCTTACATTGTTTTACTAAAGATTAAGTGGGATTTCGGTGCCCTGACCATCTATTTTGATTTCAGGACTCTAGGATCACTTAGCCAACATCAAAGATGACTGTAGGCCTGACCAGCTAAGAGAGCACATTCACCTTGCCTCTGGCATATAATTAATGCTGTTTGGCCCCTACTCCCATGGAATCTCAGCATCTGCACTAAAATCAGGGAGCCCATTCCAATGACAATATCAGATATGCACATCCCCAGAGAATACAGTCTATGGTGTTTTCAGAGAATCCTGTGCTCATCTCACTAATTTACATCTAATAGCTGAATGAAGGCAATGCCTCTGGCCTTCTTGGGACCAGTGAACATAAACTATTCCAACATTCATGTCTCTCTAGGAGTTTGCATGCCTCCTCCAACATTAACGCAAAATCATTTCTTTCATCTCAACTTTATTTAGCAGGTACCAGCCCTAAGTTCACTTCCTAAAAAGAAAAATTTTCCAAAGGAAAATCCTGCACCTGTGAAATTATCAACTAGTGTGAGTGAGGGTGGAGTATCAAAGACATACGATACTTAAGTATCGACCGTTACCTTCATGAACCCATGCTTAGCAAATTATTGGAAAGTATGCTCCACTAAAATAAATTAACAGGACATGGTACAGAAAACAGAAGATCAACACAGGAAAGGAGGAGAGGAAGTATTTAGGACGATGGTGGAAGTGGCGATCAGAGGACAATGCGTGGCTGTGAACCAGGTTCAGAGGGCAACTTGCCCAGATTGAAGCAGGTCAGAAAGTTCCAAGAAAGCGATATCTTTAAAAACATGAGCATATCAATTGAGAGTAGCACTGACATATATACACCACCATGTGTAAGATAGATAGATATTGGAAGCCGCTATATAGCACAGAAGCTCAGCTCAGGGCTCTGTGACGACCTAGAGGACTGGGATGGTGAGGTGAGAGGGAAGCTCAAAAGGGGGATGATAATATAGATACATGTAGTTGATTCATGCTGTTGGACAGCAGTAACTAACATAACATTGTAAAGCAATTATATTCCAATTTTGAAAATAAGAAATTTAAAAAACTAAACCAAATTTTAAAAGATAAAAATATGAACATATCCCTCAGACATTTTATGGATATTAGGCTTGAATTGTAATAAGGATATGTGAAGATAAATTCAAAATGTTAAGACGCTCATCAACTCTTTCTTGAAAGGAAAAACAATCACAGGAAATCTTAAGTTTCACCACTGTCATTAGTGTTTACATAGTTGTAATAATGTAAATCCTCAATACCGATCTAACAAAAATTATGATATAATTATGACAACAGAAAGGCATTATAGGAAGAGTATTAAGGATATGAGGCACAGTGAAGGCAAGCTTCATTCTCACCTTCCATACCAATAGTTAATACCTGAAACTCAGTTCAGTTCAGTAACTCAGTCATGTCCGACTCTTTGCGACCCCATGGACTGCAGCACACCAGGCCTCCCTGTCCATCACCAAATCTCAGAGCTTGCTCAAACTCATGTCCATCGAGTCAGTGATGCCAGCCAGCCATCTCATCCTCTGTCATCCCCTTCTCCTCTCTCCCTCAATCTTTCCCAGCATCAGGGTCTTTTCAAATGAGTCAGTTCTTCACATCAGGTGGCCAAACTATTAGAGTTTCAGCTTCAGCATCAGTCCTTCCAATGAATATTCAGGACTGATTTCCTTTAGGATGGACTGGTTGGATTTCCCTGCAGTCCAAGGGACTCTCAAGAGTCTTCTCCAACACCACAGTTCAAAAGCATCAATTCTTCAGTGCTCAGCTTTCTTTATAGTCCAACTCTCACATCCATACACAACTATTGGAAAAACCATAGCCTTGACTAGACGGACATTTGTTGGCAAAGTAATGTCTCTGCTTTTTAATATGCTGTCTAGGTTGGTCATAGCTTTTCTTCCAAGGAGTAAGCGTCTTTTCATTGCATAGCTGCAGTCACCATCAGCAATGATTTTGGAGCCCCCCAAAATAGTTAGCCACTGTTTCCACTGTTTCTCCATCTATTTGCCATGAAGTGATGGGACCAGAAGCCATGATCTTAGTTTTCTGAATGTTAAGCTTTAAGCCAACTTTTTCACTCTCTTTCACTCCTGAAACTACAAGGTTAATAAATTACAAAATGGGAATTATAAAAATCAGGAAATAAAGAAGAGTGGGAAGTGATTGTCTGCAGTAGGAGAATAGGCAAGAGTGATAGCAGACTGGAGTATGTCACAAACAGACCTCATATAATAATTCATATATTTCAATCATGGATATGAACAATCTTGATACAAATATACCCCCCTTTGCTTAAGAGAAAAATAGTCACATATAGGTATAATCGAGACATCAAAAATGTATTGAATGCCGAGCAAATTTCATCTCATATGATGTTTAGAAAACTCTAAAACATCACTTCTGTTAGAGATGAGAAAACAGGAATCCAGAAAGAGTGAGTAGCTCACCCAATAGTTCTCATTGAGTCATTAGTGAATCCAGGAATGAACCACGGGACTATCTGGCACCTAGGTCTTTGTTCTATCTACTATGAATTCACTGCCCTCAGTAAAATATCTTTATGGGATGACTAAAGCAGACTTGAATGGACTTTACATGTATACAAGGAAAATAAGTGTATCCCCAACTGGAATAACAGTGGAATGTGTGCTGAGAAAGGTGAAGAATAATTGGCCTGGCTGTAATAAAGTCACAGTTATAGAAAAGGGAGGACTGATGTTGGTTAGCTTTAATACAGAGATGACATTCATTGCAGAGGAATTTTCTAATAAATATCAGGGTGTAGAAAAGAATAAAAACCAGTTCTGTCATTATGTTACTTCCTTTATTTGTAAAATTAGACTCTTCTGGTTGTGACAAAGACACAACCATCTGGAAAACTCCTGTTTCATAAGAACAGATGTTTAAGAAACTCACAAGAAGAAGAAAAGTAAATATGGAATAAGACCTCTTGCTAAAGCAAATGATTAAAACAGGAGCAGCAATCTCTGCTTGCATAGCAGAAAGACTGTCTGCTTAACTTAGGGTACAGGTGTGGACAGAGGCCTCTTGTGCCAAAACAAGCCTACTTCCATGTAGTAGATTCATCTTTAAAATAAAACCCACAGGACCTCCCTGGTGGTCCCATGGTTAAGAATCTGCTGCCAATGCAGGGGACACAGATTCAATCCCTGGCCCCAGAAGATCCCATATGCTGCGGGGCAGCTAAGCCCACACACCACAACTACTGAGCCTGCACCCTAGAGCCCAAGAGCTGAAACTGCTGAAGCCCACGTGCCTAGAGCCCATGCCCTGCAACAAGAGAAGCCACCACAACGAGAAGCCCTCAAACCGCAACTTAGAGAAAGCCTGCACACAGCAATCGACCCAGCACAGCCAAAAATAAGTAAATAATTTTTAAAGAGCACAAATAAAAATAAAGCTATCTTCTCCTATGGAAGCTCTAATCTAACAGTAACCTCAAATTGTTCAGAAAAGCAATTGATTGAATTTTGGTCGAAACATCCTTGTTAAGTTTATCTTGAAATATATGGAATAATAGAACTACTTGAGTTATTTCCAACAAACACTCACAGTCTAAGAACTCTTTAAAAGGCTATAGAATTCTGCCCAATGTTATATGGCAGCCTGGATGGGAGGGCGTTTGGGGAAGAATGGATACATGTATATGTATGGCTGGTCCCTTCTCTGTTCACTTGAAACTATCACAACATTGTTAGTTGGCTATGCTGCTGCTGCTAAGTCACTTCAGTCGTGTCCGACTGTGCAACCCCATAGACGGCAGCCCACCAGGCTCCGCCGTCCCTGGGATTCTCCAGGCAAGACCACTGGAGTGGGTTGCCATTTCCTTCTCCAATGCGTTAAAGTGAAAAGTGAAAGTGAAGTCGCTCAGTCGTGTCTGACTCTTTGTGACCCCACGGACTGCAGCCTACCAGGCTCCTCCATCCATGGGATTTTCCAGGCAAGAGTACTGGAGTGGGTTGCCATTGCCTTCTCTGAGTTGGCTGTACCCCAATACAAAATAAAAAGTGTTTTGTTTTTTTTTGCAAAGGCTATTTCTCAAGTCTCTGACCTTCTTGGGGCTCTGTGACATCATCTTCACAAGGAGAAATATTATATAATTGTGGGCTCAGACTATATTGTTTTGGATAATATTCTCTATGGAGATACATTATGAAAACAGTGCTTACATTTGTTCATATAATTATCACATAAAGTATTCAGCAGTTAACACACCAATGTCAAAGGAGATTGCAGGCATGGGAAAGAGCTGCAGATGTCCCGCCAATTATTCTAAGCACTATTACAATAAAATTCTAATGACTTGGATAGTTACGTTAATAACACACAAGAATAAAACATCTGACCTTTAAAAGGAGTTAGTTTGAAGTTATATTACACTTTTGTGCAATGCTGTGATAATCAAACAAAGACTCTGTCTTGTATTCTCAGATCCTGACTTGGCATGCTAAATCAGAATGTATTATTCAAAGTTTTTTGCCTATGGCCAAGTTATAAAGAAGGCAATTATGATTCCAGGTATTTGAGCACTGGAGAGATTCAGCTATTTACATACCAGGCACAATAGGTGAGCTGTTACCTAGGTTTGAAATGGAAGTCTCAACTAGAAAAGAAAATATATGCTAGCTTAAAAAATATCACAATTCTGTCTTTATTAAGTATCATAGTTTAGCCTAAAATACCTAACATGACAGAAGCATATTTGAAAATTATATTTTTCTAATAAAGTCTTCTTAGGTATGAATCTCTGCTCTACTGCAATCCTGTTGATTTCACAATTTTTCAAATGTGCTGTAGAGAAATAGATGCTGAATGCTGGGGTCATTCAAAGCTTCAACACAAGTGGAAAATAAATGTGCTAAGAGACCTATGACATATACAGACAGCATATTAAAAAGCAAAGACATCACTTTGCTGACAAATATCCATATAGTCAAAGCTATGGTTTCTCCAGTAGTCATGTATGGACGTAAGAACTGGACCATAAAGACGGCTGAGAACCAAAGAATTGATGCTTTCAAATAGTGGTGCTGGAGAAGACTCTTGAGAGTCCCTTGAACTGCAAGGAGATCAAACCAGTCAGCCCTAAAGGGAACCAATCTTAAATAGTCATTGGAAGGACTGAAGCTGAAGCTCCAATACTTTGATCCCCTGATGTGATGAGCTGACTCATTGGAAAAGACCCCTGATGCTGGGAAAGAGTGAAGGCAAAAGGAGAAAAGGGTGGCAGAGGATGGGATGGTTAGATAACATCACTGACTCAATGGACATGAACTTGAGCAAACTCCAGGAGATAGTAGAGGACAAGGAAGTCTGGCATGCTGAAGTCCATGGGGTCACCAAGAGTCATAACTTATCAACTGAACAACAACAGTAAAACTGGGTCAAGAACTCACACCCTTCCTTTTGGTTATTTCAGGTATCAATACAAATAAGACTGCGGGTGGAGTCTTGTGTTCACATCTCCAGACTGATAAAATCGTCTCTGACTCATAGAGGTTCAGGGCTAAATTTTTAATTTTCCACACCCTTACATACACAACTCTCACTGGATTCTCCTGAGACTATGTTAGTCGGGCTCTTTGAGATGACAATGAATGGAGATATGGCAGATTTGCCCTGAGTGATGGGAGGGGAGTTTTTGTAAGAAAACACCCAGAGGCAGGTAAACAAAGAAAACTATCTCTGCTGCAGTCAGTAGATTTCTGCCTCTCTGGGTCTCTTTGTGTTTCTAAGCAATCTGCTGTCCGATTAATATATTTCAAAGTTCTTTGAAAGAAAGTATCCCACTTGGTCAGTTAGGCAGACATCAGTGAAGACAGAGTCCTTGACCCAAGCCACCTCCTAGGTCACTGAGTTTCCCAGTGGCCAACTTACATCTAGCTGCCAGGGACAATCAATAAGAAAGAAATGACTGGGGTTTCCCTAGGGGCTCAGTGGTAAAGAATCCGCCTGCCAACGCAGGAGACGTGGGTTCAATCCCTGGTCCGGGATAATCCCACATGCCAGGGAGCAACTAAACCCTTGCACCACATCTACTGAGCCTGTGTTCTAAAGCCTGGAAGCCACAACTACTGAAGCCTGAGTACCGCAACTACTGAAGCTCGTGTGCCCTAGAGCCCACGCTCCACAGTGAGAAGCCCACGCACTGCAATTAGAGAGTAACCCCCAACTTGCTGCCACCAGACAGAAGCCCATGCATCAACAAAGACCCAGCACAGCCCAAAGTAAATAAATAAAATTATTTTAAAAAGGAAAGAAGTAATCTTGTAGCTGTTTTCTGAAAAGAGGGTTACGAATGCTCAGATACTCAGCGACATGGATTTCAAAACAACTTAAAACCTCTGTTTCTATGCTGTCTCAATTAAATGCTGAATTTTTTACATCCAAGCTCACAGCTAGTGGAGGTTAGTTTGATCTTCTAAAGCCTGTTTCCTTATCTGTAAAGCAAAGATCCCATAGCAGGTTGTGCAGATTAAACAAGATGCAGATTAATCCATGTAAAGCACCTAGTAGGCAGATCTGATGGTATAATCAATTTTTAAAAAGCCATTTATTAAAAAAAAAAAAAGCCATTTATTCATGCAAAACTATTGTGCATGCAAATATTCACTTCCATACCTCTAAAAATCCCAAAACCACAACTAGTATCTGGGCAAGCACTATACTTGAGAACCTTGAAAGCTGCGTTTGAATTATTTACTAAATTGAAAGTATTGACCTATTGGAGGGTAATTCGATTTTTCAGTTCTATGTGAAATTTCTGTATATTAGATTTGCTGAAAATAGGGGTATCTTGTAGTAAGCGAGTTTGTGGGTTTATAAACAAATGTGTTTTTTAAAGTAACATAAACATTGCTAAGATATATTCATCTTATTCTTGACGTATACAGACACAACCACAAGTATCATTACTTATTTTTTTTTTGGTGCGCTGGGTTTTCAATGACGCATGTAGGCTTCTGTTAGTTTCAGTGAGTGGGGGTTACTCTCTAGTTTCTTTCCCTAGTTGTTGTGCACTGGCTTCTCATTGTTCTAGCTTCTCTTGTTGAAGTGCTCTAGGACACACAGGCTAAGTAGTTGCAGCTCATGGGCTTAGCTGCCTGGCAATATGTGGAATCTTCCAGGACTAGGGATCAAACCCATGTCCCCTGTGTTGGCAGGCAGATTCTTTACCACTGGACCAGCAAAGATGTCCCATTATTGTTTAAGGATGCTTTCCTTCAGGGCTTCCCTGGTGGCTGAGTGGTAAAGAATCCCCCTGCCAATGTAGAAGATGCAGGTTTGATCCCTGGCTGGGGAAGACCTCCTGGAGAAGGGAATGTCCACCCACTCCAGTATTCTTGCCAGGAAAATCCCATGGACAGAGGAGCCAGAGGGAATTGGTCATGACTTACTGACTAAACAACAACAACTTTCCTTTGAGGGGGCAGAAATAAACAATAAGAGGCCTTTTACAGTGAGCCCAGGTGCCCATGATAAAGGCTGATCACCCTTTGCTCTCACACGGTTTGACAGGCCTATGCAACAAGATGGATAAACATGGGCCTTGGTATATGAGGTTGACCTGGGCATTAATTCCTGTCTATTAACTATGTGACCTTAAAGGCAATTATTCAGTCCCTCTAAGTTTCAACTTCCTAAAACCAAATAAATCATACTCTCTGGGATGGAGCCCAGGCATCATATTTTTAATCTCCCCAATGATTCTGATGTGAAGTCAAATTTGAAACCCTATCCTCTGAAGCTAGTGATTCTCCAACCATAGCATACATTACAGTCAGACCAGCCTCCAGAGATCCTGATCCTACAGCTGTGGGGTGGGGCATAGTTTGCATTTCTAACAAGTTCCAAGGGATGTCGAAGGTGCTGGTCTGGGGACATGCTTTGAGACTCATTCCTGTAAATGCATCGGACCTATAAATGCATCAAATTACTTCCTGTTCCCCTGGAGTGGTAACTATGAATCATATCTGGATGCCCAGCAACTTCCTGCTTCAAGTCATTCAAAATCTCTCCTCCTCTAATCATTCAATTTCATTCCCAATCCCTGAAAAGCCCTGGCACTATTAATGTTCTTTGTCTATGTCCATTAGATGCCATTCATAATTCTTTTTATCAAAACTCCAACATTCAGAATGTTCCATAGTGTTTTCTTATAACTCCATTATTATTCCCAGTCTCTGCATTACCTCAAGGACCAAAAAAAAAAAACATGCTTTATTCATTTTCATATTCTGGGATTTATGCAAAATGTCTGGTACATGATAGCATGTTAGTCACTGTCTAACCCTGTGTGACCTTATGGACTGTAGCCTGCCAGACTTCTCTGTCCATGGAATTCTCCAGGAAAGAATACTGGAGTGGGTTGCCACTCCCTTCTCCAGGGGATCTTCCCAACCCTGGGATTGAACTCAGGTCTCCTACATTGCAGGCAGATTCGTAACACACTAAACTACAGGTACATTATGGGAGCATAATAAGTGCTTTCTTGAATGGAAACACCCCACAAGCCAAAAATACTTTTCTAACACCTAAGTGTTGGGCCTATTTCTCTGAAAAGATCAGTTGGATCAATGATGATACAAACCTCATCACCACTTACCAGGACCTTTCCATTCTTTTAAGAAATGTAAACAGCATTTTGCTGGTAAGAAAAACCTGTGTTTTTATAGCCTTATTTTTAACAACTTTTCACACCTCTCTTCTTCTGTCTGACCATGCTGCTTTCCCTCAGCCTTCACACACTAAACCTGATAACCACACACTCTGAGCACTTAAGGCACTGTCACAAAAATACACTGAATTTGCCAAATGCAGGTTTCTCACTTTTTAAACAATAACAAAATAGAAACACGTCAAGGTGAAGGTTGGCTCTGTTTATCTATACAATCCTGGTAGGTCAACAGGATGAAAAACACTACAGGAACACATGAATTAAGCCCCAGTGGGTTCCACTGATGTCACTGAACCAACGTCTTGGAAGCTGGTCTGCTTAATAAGGTGGAGGCCAAGACGGTACCTGTTATCCTTTAACCTCAGGGTCTGTTTATAATTTTTTATTCATTAAACAACTAACTCTTTACCAGGAGGCTAAAAGCTGGCTATCTTTGCTGTGAGTCAGCATCCTAAATCCTGTAGCTGCTTGTTCCGTACTTTATCAGACATTGTAAGTAAGCTCAGGAGCAAAAGCGCTCAAAAAAACAAAATAAAATAAAAAGCAGAGTGTGACATTATATGTGGCAAAGCCTAGTGAAGTTTCTGGAAAATGGTCTTTGCTAAAACAAGACCTTGATTATTGGTTCCGAAAGGGCTATCGATGGAAGATTTTTGTTGTGCTGTGTTGTGTGTGTGTATGTGTTTTAATGATGATGGTGGTTCAGAAGAAGGTTTAAAAAAAAAAAAACAACAGAATTGGTTGGTGGAAAATCCTGGTATCTTTTACTCCACAGTACTAGAAACTCAGAAAATGTCAGAAAAGAGAAAGTGCCTGGAATGAAATGCTAGGAAAACAAATCAACAAGCAAACCTGTTTGCAGAGTGATCTGGTCTTAAAAAAAGATTAAAGAAAACTCTTGTTTCCTTTTAAAATTAAGGAGAGAAAATGAGTTTGTCTAATTGATGAAATTGTTCGAAATCTCACCTATTAAAATTTCTTAAAGAGTTGTGTGTGTGTGTGCATGTGTGTGTGTGTGAGTCCCTCAGTTGTGTCTGACTCTTTGAGAACCCATGGACTATAGCCTGCTAGGCTCCTCTGTCCATGGAATTCTCTAGGCAGGAATACTGGAGTGTGTTGCCATTCCCCTTTCCCGGGCATCTCCCCAACCCAGTGATCGAACCTGGGTCTCCCACATTGCTGGCAGATTCTTTACCATCTGAGCCCCGGAGGAAGCCTAAAGAGTTAAACGTTTATAATATTTTAGATATTATCATCTTCTTAACAAATCGTATCTCTGAATCTCTAGACATGTTCCCCTAATCCTAACGTGACTTCAGTCACTTGACAAATATTTTCTGTACGCCTACTGTGTTTAAAACTGTAGTGATTAAAGAAACACACACAGACAGATGCATACACACACACCAACACACACAATGGATTCATTCTCTGTCTTCACATACTTTTAAGGCTCCAAAAGGCCTGATTTTTCTTCAGTGTGTTTAAAGATTAGACCATCTTCATCATGAAACATTTAGAATGAAGTTTAAAGTAGACAACACAGGCTAAGCAAGTCTCTAAATTATGGTCTCTGGATAATGAAAGAATAGTAGAGATGCAGAAAGGCAGTTCCTGTGTGGTGACAAGATACTGTTTTACAAACGAGCTTCCAGGATTCTTCATTCTCTCTACCTTTGAATCTCCTTTGAAAGGAAAGTTCCTAACATCAGTGGAGCCAGTAAGGGTGAAAAGTTAAATTTTCACTTTAGAGTCGTAAGGAAATATATTTATAGGGAGTATACTCGTGTATGTTTATTTTCATAATGTGGCTCAAGATAAGACATTGGAGAATTAATTGCCAAGCATTTTTTTAAGACTACAGTATCCATATTTCATTGTTTTGTAGAAAACAGGAACAATTTTCCACTCTCACATAAAAACATCACTATCCCTTAAGAACGAGTTTAATCATCACTAATTAGAGTTTCATCATTGATTCAGAATCTGTATACCAAAAACGAATGCTGTCATAAAAGCAGTTTTTCTGCGCATCAGAAATTATTTGCCATGTAGCTCTGTGTATAGCCATGTTCTTCTCTTAAGTCATTTAATTCATCTTGCATTCACTTCTAAAATGGGTGCTGCACATTTGTGTTATATCTTCAAAGAATGCATGGCAAACCTTATTTACCGTGCTATACCTTGGGTCCAGAAAAAAACTTAGTATATTGTAACCTAGCACACTGCATGTTGAAATATATTGCATTATACACAGCAAGTAGTCAACGGTGCTTTTATCAAAACAGAACAAAAATTTTCCCCTTATTATTTCAGGATATTTCAAAAACGTGCCTCTGAGCTCAAACACAGGGCTTGATTAATGCATGATTTCCTCTTTAAAATTAGAAACAGAAATCAAGAATGAAGCTTAATAATTTTCACTTGCTCTTCTTTTCCAAGCATTCTAATGAAGGCCTGGTTCCCAGACCTGGTGAGGCAGCTCCTACATCTGACTGCAGTTTGCCTTTATCCCTGCAAGGCAGGAGCTCAAGCTTTTTTTTCCTTTTTCTGAGTGAATGGGAACAATCTGGGAAGAAGCAATAAGATGGGATATGCTGTGAAAAGGGGTTGATTTTGTTTTACTCTTGTAATTAGTGTTTGCCATGTCCATTGCAAAAACATAATTTAATAATGAATGTCAAAAACATCATTCTAAGTAAAACACCATTAGTCTATGACTCGGAATCCTCTGTTAGGGACACCCTAGTGTCAATGGTTTACCCTTTTAATTCCTCGAGCGAGCTAAATGGTGTAAGAGTAATAAGTACTTAGTTTTATTTTTTTATATTAAGGAAATGTAAATGATGTATGTGTTATCGTTATCCAATGTTCTTAATCTCTTGGATTCACTGTAATCATAAATGAATTTGAAGTATATTTTTGATGGCTTTCATGAAGGAAAAACATGAAGAAAAAATAGTACTTGTAAAACATGGGTTTTCTCAGAATTATTTTTCTATTTAAAGACAATGCCCCTGAATTATTTCAAGGTAATATTTTTTTAAGTATGGAAAAGCTGCACTGTAATATTGTCGGTGCTTGTTAAATGTTTCTGACATTTTCAGAAAGTAGATATTTAAGTTGTCCTTTGTAACAAAGAGTGAAAGTCAAAACTTCTTTTAGTCAAATCAGATAATCATGTAGGGGCAAAGTCAATTTTTTAGATTCCCTCCCCACCTTCATTTTTCTAAATATGTTTTTTAGCTACCGTGGCAGTGCCAGGTGGCAAGGGATATCATGTATTTAATCGAGTGAGGAGCAAATCTTAGAAACAGCTAGACATAGCTGACACATCCTTTTTTCATAGTTCACCACGGCACTTGTGTGCTCAGCATTCTACCTGCCTACCTCCTAACTCAAAGAAGACCCACTTACTTCATCCTTCAAGGGCTTCCCTGGTAGCTCAGACTGCAAAGCATCAGCCTGCAATGCAGGAGACTGGGCTCGATCCCCCTGGGTCAGGAAGATCCTCTGGAGAAGAAAATGGCAACCCACTCCCATATTCCTGCCTGGAGAATCCCATGGACAGAAGAGCCCGGCAGGCTACAGTCCATGGGTTTGCAAGAATCAGACATGACTTAGCGACTCAACCACCACAGGGTAATGAACTCATCCCAACCACTCACTTAAACAAGCTAATTTTGATGAAGCACAGGGCTTCCTTGGTGGCTCAGTGGTGAAGAGTCCACCCGCCAAAGCAGGAGACCCAAAGAGGTCCCATCCCTAATCCGGGAAGATTCCACATGCCTCAGAGCAACTAAGCCCGTGAGACACATCTCTTAAGTCAATGCTTTAGAGCCCGGGAGCTACTTAAATGCAGACGCCCTAGAGACTGTGCTCTGCAACAAGAGAAGCCACCACCACGAGAAGTCCCAGCCCTGCAGCTAGAGAGAAACCCCCACGCACCGGAACTAGAGAAAAACGCACACAGCAATGAAGACCCAGCACAGCCAAAAGCAAATAAATAAATAAACTAAAAAGAAGAATGAAGCACAGAGTCCCATGCTTGCCATCCTCGTTGCCAAAAGCTCATGTCAGACCCAATCCCTTTGCTTCAGGGTTGGGTGATGTTTTCTGACCTGTTTTCAGTGCGTCCACCCTCCCTTTGTGTGCTATCTGCACAGTGCAGTCCCACCGCTCTACCCTGAACATCACTTAATCACCTTCTTCTCCAGTTTAAAAATCTCATCCAGGGACTTCCCTAGTGGTCCAGTGGCTGAGACTCTGCACTCCCAACAGATGGGGGCTTAGGTTCGATCCCTGGTCAGGGAACTAAATCCGACATGCCACAACAAGAGTTTGCATACTGAAGATACCACATGCTGCAACTAAGACCCAGCGCAGCCAAATAAATAAGTAAATATTTTAAAAATTTAAAAACATGAAAATAAAAATCTCACCCATATCCAGATCAATGACCAAAGGCCTATAATTACTACAAGCCTTGCTGCTTCCGATAGTTCCTTCCAGAATGACCTTCACCATCATTGTTTGCTTCTCCAAAGCCTATGGACACTTTGAACCTGGGGAACCTTGTTAAAATGTCAATTCCAATTCAGTAGGTCTGAAGTGGAGCCTGATATTCTGCCTTGATGTCATTGCTTGTGGTATAGACTGGTGATGTCATTGCTTGTGGTATAGACTGCACTGTGAAAAACAAAGACATAGGCAACTGTTCCCTTTTGTCGGAGAAAGACTGATCTCTGGCGAGGGCCAGAGAAGAGAACTATACGTAATAAAATATATTCTATCTGATTGGATCAAATAGAAGCAAATTCTTTACAAAAATTATATGGGGGACTTCCCTGGTGGTCTAGTGCCTATGAATCCACTTGCCAATTCAGGGAACATGGGTTCAAACCCTGGCCCAGGAAGATTCCATAGGCTATGGGGCAGCTAGACCCATGTGCCATAATGACTGAGCCCAGTTTGCCTAGAGCCCATGCTCCACAACACAGAAGTCACTGCACTGTAAAGCCCATGCACCACAATGAAGGGTAGCCCCTGCTTGCCACAACTAGAGAAAGTTGGCATGTAGCAGTAAAGACCCAGGGCAGCCAAAAATAAATAGACAGATAAATATTTTTTTTTAAGTTGCATGCTACTGCACAGTTGATTGATAACTGTGTACACATATGCCAGAGATTTGTCTATAGCCTTTGTAAATGAATAAACCCCAAAATAACAATGGAAACTTCGGAAACAATTGTCCAAAGTGTTTATATAACACTCAAATACTAGCACAAATAACATGACAGAACTTGGTCTGAACACTGCACTTCTGTCCTCCAGGCTTGTGCATCACACATTTATTTGCTTTTGCTCAGTCACTGCCCTCCTGCCTGCAGTGATCCATGAGCTGGACTTTCTCATCGGTTCCACTACCTGGAGTCCAGCGCCCTGTGGCCAAGGTACTTCTTGCCTGTCTTTAATCTCTACACCACTGGAAGAGCTAAAATATTGTACTTTAAAAAATCCCAGTGGATGGGTATTATAAAGTATATGTACTTTCATTTAAAGCACTTTTTTTTTTTTTTAAAAAAAGAAGGCCATGATTTCTACTTGTTCCTGGTGTTAAGTATTGACAGAGATCCCTAATCCAAGAGAATAATCTTCAGAGTAGGCACAGTAACTACTCTTAATTACACTGGCTAGAAAAGAGATGGAAAATAAAACTGGTCACATTTTACATTGTTTCAAACATAGGATTATAAAATAGGTAGCTTTGCTATTTTTATTGAGTTCATAATCATGATGAAAACTTGAATCCTCTGAACTCTGGGAGACCAAAGAAAGCATTTATCTTGGAGAAAATGGAGTCAGCCTCCCTGTTGCTGTTGTTGGTTAGTCCCTAAATTGTATCCAACTCTTTGCAACCCCATAGACTGTAGCATGCCAGACTCCTCTATCGTTAGGATTTCCCAGGCAAGAATACTGGAACAGATTACCATTTCCTTCTCCAGGGGAATCTTCCTGACCCAGGGATTGAACCAGTGTCTTCTGCTTTGGCAGGTAGATTCTTTACCACTGAGCCACCTGGGAAGACCCAGCCCTTCTCTAGGCCTTCCACAAATACAGCTCAGTTTTGATAAAATGGAAAATTATATAAATTTTATTAAATTTGGTAAAAGAAGCGTTTTCAAATAAAGAGTATTAAAGTTTTCCATGTGTATTTCTGCTTGGTCCAGAAGTGGACGTGTTACTCACTCAAGCTAACCAAAGACCTGTGATTGATGTACAAATAAGAAGAGACATTCTCTTTCTGCCAGGTTTGCTAATCTGGGAGAGTATGAGTCTTGGCTTTATAGAAACCCAGAGGTTCCTGCCACTTGGGAAGATCATATGAACTCATACAAATGTGTGTGTGCATGTGTATGAAGTAGGGAAGGAGGAAAGATAGGGGAAGGAGAAGAATAGAGTTGGTGGGGAGGAAAGTTGAGAGGAGAAGAGACATTTGCCAGGACTGAGTTTCTGTCCCAACCAGGAAGGCCCTAACCCCTGAAACTTTTCTTTCAATCATGTAAACTACCTTCAGTACACTATTCCAACTTGAAAGATAATGAACCCCCTTATTTTTGTTAATCTAGTTTGAATCAAATAAACATTAATACCCCATATCTATATAGGATATGTTCGATCCACTGGGTTTTGTTTTGTTTTTGTTTTTTTTTTAGTTCTTTATTTGCTTGTTTATTGAATTACTGTTTTCTCACCTGCTCCATTCTGTCTAGGAATGCAACGCATGTGTTTCTGTAGCCCTTCTCTCAATCTTGTCCCATTGGATAACAAGCATCCAGTTTAATGGGTACATTATTTTCCAGTTGAGCAAAATACAACTAAAATATCTTCAAAGCATGTAATAAAGAAATCATATCATTTTCTGATTCTTTCTTTTATATTCAATCCTAAAGCCAAGAGAAGAAAAGACAGCTTCCTTTTCCTCTCCCAGATACTCCAAGTGCCAAGAAGATTTTGCCTGGATGGGCTCCACAATAGTCAATACACATATGTGCCAAAAAAACACACAAGGGTAAAGTCCTACCCAAAGATATATAGATCCCACCACATTTATCCTGAAGACAGACTTAGAAAAATGCTGGTCAATGTCTCTGCTTCTTCCTGCTGAAAGTCGTAAAGTCACAGTAAATGAGGATTCCCCACATTGCTACTCCTGAAGTGTCTGCAAAATTTAAGACTACTTCCTTTTTTGAAGAAGGTGATTTCATATAGACTCTGGGAGCAAAACCATATTCCTTGAATAAATAGGAGAGAAGCAGTACGAAGGAGCAGGATCCTACACTCAAGAAATTGCCTCCATCATTTAACTATATATTTTTCATTTAACTATCTATAAGTACCGAAGTCCTTGTCAGAGGAGAACCACTACTTTAATGAGAGAAATTTCTAAAAAGAAAAGCATGAGTTGACGCTAAAATATGTCTCCAAAATATGAATCTTCCTATTGTGTCCTTCCCTGAGGAACGCAGGTTGTTACATTTAAAATATTATCTTCCCATGGCACCTCTCTTTCCCAAAACTTCACACAGTTGAGCCATTCTCAAAGGTGGAGTCTTGTCTTTCCTTAATCCCGCAGAGAGAGAGTAAATTCACTGAATCAGTCATAGAGCAGAAAGGGAAAGTTGAGGCAGTGAGATTTTTCTGGGACAGATGTTGTGATGTCTCTAGTCAATAGCAGAGTTCACCATCAATACAGCCTCATTCTCTAAACATGCCGGGCTCTCTGCCTGCTTCTTTCCACCGTTCCTCATTGTGCCGCTCGGTCACTTTCTCATGAAGACCACACTCCTGCCTTCTGGAGTTCTCTTCCTTTCTCTATGGTGAGAGGAACTTTCTACAACCTCTTGGATTTCTTCTGCTCAAATGGAGACAGTAGAAGACTGTTCTGATGTCTCCCTAAACACTGTCCATCACGCTACAGATTTACACATGAGAGTCAGATGTAGAAAACAACGTAACAAAACCAACCTGACCCTTTTGTGTGTGGACCCTTTACCTCTACCACTTAGCAGCTGTGTGGTCTGAACCCTTTTATGCCTCAGTTTTCTCCTTTGTAAAATGGAGAAAGCAGTGATAACTCCAGAATGTAACTATGGTCACATTTAGATAAACTCATACATATAGAGCTTCAAGATTGCTGTCATGTCAGAAGGACATATAAGTGTATGCTCGTTATCACTTCTTGCACTTTCCCCTTGCTTGGCATTATCCATTGGCTCCTTTTATATTCAAACTTACACCAACGGAAATTAAGGTCCATGGCTTGTCACTATAATTTACTGCTTAATGGTCTAATGCCATGTTGAGAATTTGTCTGTTATAAGAATAAATAAAGTTCACAAAAAAAAAAAAAGAATAAATAAAGTTCACATATTTAAGAACTTTGTCTTTTCACAGATTTCAGCCCAGGATCTAGAAGCAAACCTGTAGGAGTTATTTTCTTTACAGTTGGTATGATTAATGTCTTATCAAAGTTAGCTCAATTTTTCTAATTAACATGGAGAGAAGGAAAGAAAAGGGAGGGAGAGGGGGTTTTTTAAACAGGAGGAGACAAACAAGAAAGAAAGAAAGAAAGAAAAAGGAAGAAAGGAAGGAAGGAAAAAGGGATGGAGGAAGGAAAACTACTCTTAGGAAAATCATGAAACTACATCAAAATTCACCGTAAAACAATCCCATTTCATATCCTATTAAACTCCATAGGGAGTGACATTTGCTATAGTCAGAAAAACAGATGGTGGAAGGAGAGAGGAAAATAAAATGCTTTGAAAACTGAGAACGAAAATGCCATTGCTACCATTTTGGGTCCCTCTGACGTGTTCCTATATCACGTTATAGCCTCCAAGACAGTCAGTCTCTTTATTATGAGCATGCCTTCCAACCTAAAATAGTTCCACAGGGCTGCTAAAGTAAGAAGCGAGCGGTGTCTGGAAGTGTGGTTGTGTGAGGTTGCATGTGAGCCTGTGAGTGGGGCCAGGCCGGGGAACAGTGGGGGTCATTCAAACCCATGAGACAGGCGGCCCTGAGTGGGACACGTTGCCAGAAGCACAGTGATTCATCTTCCTCTCAGGCCCAAGTACATCAAGTCCTCTGTTTTGCTCTTAGTTCACATTTGTCCTCTTTAAACCAATGAGTCATAAGTTGGAAATATGTATGAAATAAGCAAGAAGAATATGTCACTGAGTTATTTCTGGTCGTTCAATATACACATCCTAGGACGTCGTGCATTTGAAAGGCAAATTTTTAAACCAGAGAGGTTTATACAAAGCAGATACAATTGGGACTATGAGGAAAAAAAGAGAGAGAAATCAGGTGCAGGAAGACATGGAGCCTGGTAAAATGATTAGATTCAGGTGGAGAGAATGAAATAGTCCTTCATGCTCTCAAAAGGATAATTTTCTTCAGAGGAAATTGCATAAATTCTTGGTCACTCAAATTAGCAGAGAACTCTCCTTGCCAAAGTTTAGTGCTGGGAAACAAATGACATTTGGACAGTTGCGAAGCCATCCCCTCTCATTTGTGGCAAATATGAGCTTCATATCTTATACAAACTGAATTCTTCTATTAACACCTTCCCAGCCAAAACAAGTTACCAGAGAAATCAGAGGGTTAAATGATGGAGGAGTTTTATCAGGAGATAACACAAAGCTGAAATCAGTCTAAGAATGGCCAGCAGGGCCGTTTTCATGTATCCACCCATTCAGAGGTTACCTGTTGAGCACCTGACATGTGCCTGCTTGTAAGTATCCAATGCACTGAGGATACAGCACGTTTCCTCGTAGGCCTGGGTTTTATGGGTCAAGACAGGTATTTAGCAAATAATAGAAATAACATCTGTGACCATCACTAGTATGAAGAGTAGTCGAGGTAAAGTCCTTGCTTGTCTGGGTTTGGGAGCAAATGTATGATGCAGATGTGAAGATTTGAAATTTTGCTGACACCCAAGGAGGTGAAGGATGAGAAGGCAAGAACAAGTGAAGGGAATATCACTGCAAGGCCGTGAAGCTGGAAGGAGAGTGAGATTTTTGAGAAACAGAGAGAAGAGTGGCATTGGAACATAGAGATGAGACTGGAAAGGCCAGAGGTCACAAGAATAAAACCTTCTAAACCATGCTGAGAACTGTGGACTTTCTCCAAAGAATAATTGTAAGTCACTGGAAGCAGGGAGAAACATAAGATGTGCATTTTTTAAGATAACCATCTTTTATGGAAAGAATTTAGTGAGGGAAAAGGGAGAGAAAATGAAAAATGTTCAGGAGCTATTGAAGTACTCCAACATCTTGATCCAAGATGATGGCCACGGAGAAAGGAAACAGACAAAAGGTTGTGATGAATTGAGAAAGTCTTGTTAAGAAGACAGTGATTGTTTTCACGCCTGTGGAGGACGGAGCTGGATGGGAAAGAAAAAAGAGCGGGAGTGGAGGATGGTGTCTGTGAGTCCTCCTCTGTAAATTATAAAAAAAGACTTCTCTCTGTCACATATATTCTTGTAACCAAGACACTTCATTTTTCCTACTCTTTTTGTACCTTTTCCTCCACTGTTTTATGTAGAGTGATTCATGTCACAATGCACCCGGTAGTTGAAAGAATCTCTGCTCAGGGTTCTGGCAGAACAAAGGGGCCCAGGGAGTGTGGCCCGAGCTGTATGTAATAACTGCTAGGACTCAGAAGACACTGGGTGCATCCTCCATTTTATAGGGAATAATTTTATCATGTTACATGGAAGCAATTTCCTCTTGTAGAAAAGTCATGTGTGGAAGGAAGTACATGTTTATTTTCAACAGCCAAAGTGTACACACTTACAGACGTCCGTCACTTTTTTGGCTGCCCAGCATTTCACCTTCTTCTGTACATTTAGGAAATTTCACATCTTACAAATCTTGATGGGAGACATGTCCTACCATAGACACAAAAGATGCTAGATTCTCACCAGCCCAGATTTCCTTACAGCTGAGGTACAGGCACCATACCTAGGCTGAACTAATCAGATGTACCTGCCCTGTATTATAAATCAGGAATTAGGAAAAGGAGGGACAGCTGAAAACGTGCTTTGATGCACATGGTGGTGACAACATTGCTCTCTGCTGCTCAGAGATGGCAGGGCCAGAGGATCGAGGGTAGGCGGGACACACATCAGGGTACAGATCTCAGCAATAGTCATTGTATTTTCTCCAGACCACTTATATGATGTGCTTTAGTTTGTGGCTTTTTTTTTTAAGTTATTTATTCATTTTTGGCTGCACTGGGTCTTTGTCACTTTACACAGGTTTTCTCTAGTTACAGGGGCTACTCTCTAGAATGGGGGCTACTCTTCTTTGCGGTATGCTGGCTTCTCATTCATCGCAGTGGCTTCTCTTGCTGTGGAGAATTGTGGCACAGGGGCTTATTCGCTCCACGGCATATGGGATTCTCCCAGACCAGGTATCAAACCCATATCCTCTACATTGGCAGGCAGATTCTTAACCACTGAGCCACCAGAGAGGTCCCCAAATTGTGGTTCTTACTACATCAAATCTCAGACTCTTTGTTCAGATTCTGAGAGATTCTCAATATCCTTTCCATTAATTTTCTTCCTCTATTTATATCTGGCCTGTAAACTAAAACCCTTTAGAAATGCAATAATATTTCACCTCCCACTCACTGGACAGTTTAACAAACTGAAACACTCTCCAAACGTAGATAGTTAATTTAACAATCTGTTATTATATCAGTATAGCTCAGATGAATTCAGAGAATTCCATGGACAGAGGAGCCTGGTGGGGCTATATTCCATGGGGTTGCAAAGAGTCAGACATGACTGAGCAACTAACACTTGTGAAAATGGTTTAGATGATTGGAATCTTCATTCAGAAATCTCAGTTTCTATTATTTGTTGTATATTATTACTTCCTTAACATCATAAAAACATGTGCTGTTTTTTTCCCTCAGTACACAAGTATGGGCCTTTGAGACGATGATGAGCAGAGATGAGATTTCAAACGCCAAAGCAATAAGTGTGACTCTTTCTGCTGGCATCTTCTCGATGTCCATGCTACCAGGCAGGCTCCCACTGACACTGCTGACGTAGACTAACCCCTCGCACCTTCTGCCAGAACCCAGAAGGCCCATGACCTCAAGTAGGGATGCTTAGCCAAAGGCAACAGAGAAGCCGTAACGAAGGGGAAGATTTAATGTTACCACAAGCCAAAATGGAGGAGACCGAAAGTAAGTAATTCCAGGCTCCAATTGCCACACATTCCTCAAATGATTCTTTTTGGATATAATTTTAAAAAAAGATCCACCAGGGAGCTGGATAACTCCTCTACCAGGAGTCTACCCAGCCTGATAATCTTGCGAGCATTTTCACAAAGGTGCCGACATCCCAGGGAGCCTCCGGCAGGACCTAGCACTGTTAATAGTTCTCATCCTCTCACCCCTTTCTTAGCAGAGCAGCTTTTGAAAGGATTTGGCAGAGCTCCATCGGCAAAGTTCCGGCCCTATATTTTAAAGGCGGCCTTTTTTTAAACTGAAATATAATTGATTTACAATACTGTGTCAGTTTCAGAGGCACAGTAAAGGAATACATTTTTCCAGGTTACTTTCCATTATAGGTTATTACAAGATACTGAATACAGTTCTCTGTGCTATGCAGTAAATCTTTGTTGCTTATCTATTTTACATATAGTAGTTAATATCTGTTGATCCCATACTCCTAGTTTATCCCTCCCCCCTTCCCCTCCCCTTTGATCACCATAACTTTGTTTTCTTTGTCTGTGAATCTGTTTCTGTTTTGTTCATAGATTCATTTTTATTACTTTTTAGATTTCATATATAAGTGATATCATATAATATTTGTGTTCGTCTGACTTGCTTAGTATGATTTCTCTAGGTCCATCCATGTTGCCACCAATGGCAATATTTCATTCTTTTTGTGGCTAAGAGTATATCATGTACATATACCATACCTTCTTTATTCACTCGTCTGTTGATGGACACTTGGGTTGCTCCCATGTCTTGGCTATTGTAAATAGTGGTGCAATGAACACTGGGGTGTATGTATCTATCTTTTTAAATTAGAATTTTCATTTTTTCCAGATATATGCCCAGGATTGGGATTACTGGATCCTGGATAGCTCTGTTTTTAGTGTTTTAAGAAACCTTGATACTGTTTTCCATGGTATCTGCACGAATTTACATTCCCACCAACAGGGGAGGAGGGTTTCCTTTTCTCTACACCCTGTTCAGCATTTATTATTCATAGACTTTCTAAAGATGGCCATTCTGACCGATGTGAGGTAATACCTCTCTGTGGTTTTGGTTTGCATTTCCCTAATAATTAGCAATGTTGAGCATCTTTTCATAGGTTAAACACAGTCTTTCACCCTTAAAGTCAAATCTATTCTATTTTCTCCTGAAATAGAAACCTCCTGACATTCCATTAGTGTTAGCTCTGATGCCCACCCAGTGTCAGAGGCATTTGGGAGCTCCACACCAACATCACAGTTAGTGGCATTGACAGTCCTGGGGCCCAGGAAGCAATAGGAGTGGAATGAGACTGTGGGCCATTCCTGCTGGAAGAAACATGGGCAGAGATGTGGGCTCTGACTCACATTTTATATCTAACACTCCCTTCCTGGGTGATTCCTGATCCTCCTCAAGTTTCACGATGTCAACCATCAACTACAAATAGCCAAATGTATATTTCCAGCATGAATCTCTCCCTTAACTCCAGAATCATACACCCTTACTTACATACACTGCTTACTGTACATATACGCTTGGATGTCTTACAAGTAGGACAAACTTAAAATGAGCAAAAACAAATTCTTGCTACCTCAACACCCTCCCCTAAGCTGCTTATCCTCTAGTCATTTTTATCACAGTTAATGGCAGCTCCGTCCTCCCAGTTGCTCAGTCAAAAATTTAAACTTTACACCCAAATCATGAAGAAATCTTGTCAACTCTATCACTGAAATATATCCTGAATTTGACCTGTGCTTGACTTCCCTGGTGGCTCAGTGGTAAAGAATCTGCCTACAATGTGGGAAACCCAGGTTTGATTCCTGGGTGGGGAAGATCCCCTAGAGGAGGCAATGGCAACCCACTCCAGTATTCTTGCCTGGAGAATTCTAAGGACAGGGGAGCCCAGCAGGCTACAGTCCATGGGGTCACAAAGAATCAGACACAACTGAGCGACTAACACTTTCATTTCTCTTACCACCTACCTCATCCAAACTGCCATCTCTTTTCATAGGAACAATTTCAGTGACCTCTTAATTGGTTATTCATTCAAATTTTCCTCCCCTACTCAACCTTCACTAGGGCCATTCAGTTTCACTTACTAAAGTCAAGACATGGGTCCTTGCTGATCAAAGCTCTCCTGCAGTTTAAAATCACAGAACAAAATCTAAAGCTTTTATTATGATTCACAGACTCCCCTTGATATGGTCCTCTACTTTCTCACATACCCCCTGCCTTACTATTTCTCTCTCTCTCTCTCCACTCCAGATACACTGGCGTCCTTGCTTTTTCTTATACCTACCAGGGACTCTCCTCACTTGAGGTTCTGTGTATACTGTCGTTACATCTTTCTGAAATGCCCATCTCCAAATCATAACCTGTAATTTCCCTTACTTCTTTTGGGACTTTCCCTGGCCCCCACATAAAATGGCCTCCTCAGAGAGTAATTCTGTGCTCTCTCATTATGCTTTATTGTCCCTCCTGCCTCCGTATTTCTGGCTTTGGGTCTAGTTTCTCTTGTTTCCCACCAGATCGTACTTAATGTAAACAAACCCTGTTTATTTGACTCACTGCCATGTCCCCACACTGATGATATGTATCATCCATCCATAGCAAACTCTTTCTCTGTAACAAATAAATCAAAGTATGCATAAAAAGAGATCTCTGAAGAAGCCACAACATTTGAGGATTTAAGAAATAATAATAAGAGAAGCTCATAAAGAAAACTTGAGTAGTCTCCAAAGAGGAGGCAAATAAACCAGAAGGGCTGGTGACATTGAAGCCACAGGAAGCAACTATTTTGAGCAGGAGGAAGTGGTTAGCACCATAAAATGTTCCAGAGGAGTGGGTGGTGAAGTGTAAGGTGAATGGGGAGAGTGGTAAAGAATCAGGGTCAAGAAAAAAAAAGGGTTTCAAACAAGAAATGGTGATCAGCAACGTCCAACATTGCTTATGAATTAAGCAAGATCAGATGGTCTTAGGTTTCTAAAGCAAAGCAAAGATCTCTGTAACTTGAATAAGAATGGTCAAAATGAGAGTTTAAATGCAGTGGCCCAATGAGCTGCAACAAAGAAGGAAAGTAAATAATGAGTAGAAAGTATGGTTATCTTGGGGTACTTTTTTTTTTTCAGACAGAAGAGTTTACGCCGTCTTTCTATACAGGTGAGAATAAACTTGTGGACCAAAAAAAAAAAAAGTCCTGTAGTAAAAAGAAAGGATGGCAGAAATAATACTTTGAGTATTGGATTTCATTTCCTCTTGACTGGTCAAAGATGTTATTCCTGTACTTGTCCTTGCTCGAAAACACAGGCTTTTGTCATTCATTAAAAATTCAAAATAACCTCACCCAAGCTTGCCACCCTGCTTCTAATCTGCCTTTTCTCCTTTTACAACATGTGAACAGTCCTGTACACAATCAGACAGGGCTGACGTATAACCCAGTTTATACACTAAGCATATACAGAGCATGCTGATATTTTCAATCACGTTTCATTCAAAAGAAATTCCACTTGAGACTTCACTGATTTTATGATCCACTAAAAGGTCCTGGTTGCAAAACATCAGTACAGGGTCTGACAACAGACAGTGAGTAGCTGATATGGGGTTAAAGACAAAATCTTTGGAAATGAGTAGATCAAGGATTTGAGAGACCAGGATGACGGAAATACACTCAGTGGAGGTGTACTGAAATCAGAGCATTACTGTCAACACAAGGGCAGCAGTGAGCCAAGTGCTAAATCTGCTGAAGAACTGAGGTGATGTGGTCTAAGTGCCTCTGGATGACTGCCACAGAGATGCACCTATTTGTCAGACTTCAGGGAAGTTGGACATCCTTTCTGGGTGATTTCAACAGCTCCTACCACTCCAATTGTCAATTTTATGTTAATGTCTTATAAGAATATATTTCCAGTGTTGCTCTGTCCTCTGAACCCCAGACTCACATAGCTGTCTACTTAAACATCTTCAGTGACTCTCCCACTAGCCCCAACATTAAATACATCCAAAACTGAAGAAATATCAATAACCTCAGATATGCAGATGACACCACCTTAGTGGTAGAAAGGGAAGAGGAACTAAAGAGTCTCTTGATGAAGGTGAAAGAGGAGAGTGAAAAAACTGGTTTAAAACTCAACAATCACAAAACTAAAATCATGGTATCTGGTCCCATCACTTCATGGCAAATAGATGGGGAAACAGTGGAAACAGTGGCTGACTTTATTTTTTTGGGCTCCAAAATCACTGTGGACAGTGACTACAGCCATGAAATTAAAAGATGCTTGCTCTTTGGAAGAAAAGCTATGGCAAACCTATACAACATCTTAAAAAGAAGGGATACCACTTTGCCAAAGTAGGTACATAGACTCAAAGCTATGGTTTTTCCAGTAGTCATGTATGGATGTGAGAGTTGGACTATAAGGAAGGCTGAGCACTGAAGAATTGATGCTTTTTTTTTTTTTTTTTTTTAGAATTGATGCTTTTGAACTGTGGTACTGGAGAAGTCCCCTGGACAACAAGGAAATAAAACCAGTCGATCCTAAAGGAAATCAACCCTGAATGTTCATTGGAAGGACTGATGCTGAAGCTGAAGCTCCAATACTTTGGCCACCTGATGTGAAGAGCTGACTCACTGGAAATGACCCTGATGCTGGGAAAGATTGAGGGAAGGAGGAGAAGGGGGCAACAAAGGACAAGATGGTTGGACGACATCAGTGGACATGAGTTTGAGCAAACTCCAGGAGATAGAGAAGGACAGGGAAGCTTGGTGTGCTGCAATCTATGGACCTGCAAAGAGTTGGACAGGATTGAGTGACTGAACAAGAAAAACAGTAAAGAAATCTCTCATTCCTTCCTATTGCTTGAGAAAGAAATCTCAACACCAATCTCAGTTTCTCTCTCTCACCCCACACATCTACTCACACACTGGTGAGTCAAGCCCCCATATAGCTCTCATCTATCACACTTCTCCACACTCTTCTGTCATAGTTTCACTTTAGGAGTGCAGAATTTCTTACCTGGGTTTCTGCATCAATGTCCTCATGAGTACTCCTGTCTGCTTTCTTCCCCATGGTTTCCACTAAGAAGATGGATTAGATGGAGAAATGACTAGAAGAGTCCACATACTAGACTTTTATTGTTGTTATTATTCTTGCTACCCAATTTTTCAGTATTTCCAGTTTGAGAGAAATGCCCCATAGCAATTGAAGGGGGACAGATTTTTGTTCTCCCCACTTTCCAGTGCCTAAGGGATGGGCACACAATTTAGGGTACACTAATTTGACATGCACACTCAGGGTACTTTTTTTCAGCAGGGCCAGCACTCGTGGTGACATCCTAGACATGCTGTTCTGATGCATGACCTTGACTGAGGTCCCAGCTGACTAGGTCCCTTTGGCTCCCCTGTATTTTCTGAATTGTGTCCTCCAATGAGCCTATTGATCCTCTAAGTATTCAGAAACCTGTATGAAAGATTCTCTTCTGCTTGAGTTAGCCACACTGTCATTTTCTATTGCTTACAACGAAAATTCTGACTGACGAAAACCAGTTAATAATAGTTTAATTGTTGTGATAATTTAGGATCAAAGGGGATAGTACCTGAATTTGAGCAAGGCTGTCATGATGGAAAGGAGAAGAGAGGGTAGAAGGAGTTAAAATTCATAACATAGATTAAGAGTGGGATAAAGAGAAGAAAGAGTCAAAGAGGATGGGTTTTAGCCTGGATAAATGAGGTTTTTCCAGTTTCCAACTACAACGGAGAAGAGAGAAATGATAATAATAAAGGAGCTGGGCAGACAAGGAAGGGAGTATATTTGGGGTTGGGGTGATGGGAGTAGTTACCATTCTTTAAAAGCTGAGCTTTAGACTTTAAGATGATGTTAGGGAGACATAGAGCAGACAGATGGATAGAAGTATGAATCTGTGAGAAAATGTCAAGGATAAAGATAGAGAATTGAAGTCATCAGGAACTGAAATCATGAGAGGAAATGAGATCACTCTGGAAGAGTTCACAGCATGAGAACAGTGGGTCGAGGATGGACATCTGGAGAATACCATAATTTAAGAGATGAGCTTAGGAAGAAAAGCCTAGAAAATAAATCACATCATGTTGGACCATGGTTCCTTTCTTGATGAGACAGTATGACTTCAATTACTCTTTCTAGTTTCCCTGGACACGTAGAACCCCTTGAAAATCATTTTCTTGTCTTTGGCAGCTCCTTCTCGATGAGTAATGATATCAAATAATTATCACCTGCCTGAAGTTTCTAACCCAAGACTCGGGCCCCACATCCTTTGCTGGCAACCTCTCCCTACAAGGTTTGAAAAATAACACACCCCCTCGACATTGTAGACAATTTTCTCAGAGGGCAGATCTCTACAAGCAGCACACAGAAGGGACTAGCAATCTGTCACTAACATTCCCATATACATCTATTCTATATTCAGGCTTTCTCCATTTTCCCCTAAGACCACCTTAAGTATATGCATTCTAAAGGAAATGGAGCCCTGTTCCAGTCACTCAGTATCTATTTGATCAACAAGGGACTCTCCCAGCTCCTTCCTTGGCTTTCTAACCCTATTTTTTATTTTTGTTTTCTCAAATCAAACCAATACCACTGGTTAAAGATGTAGCTGTGTTTACAGACAAAGCTGCTTACAGTTATCAAACCACCTCTCCACTTTTCTCGTAGTTTCCACTGGCCTTCTTGGATTTAATTACTGCTGCAACCCAGCCAGCTTTAATTGGTGGACAAGAGGTGATAAGAAGGAAAATGAATCTATGTTCAATTCTTCCATCTTTTCCTTGCCTTGAGGTTGCGGGAGATGGAGAAAAGATTGTATTCTATAGAGTTATGATGGTTAATTTTATGTGTCAAACTTACTGGACTAAGAAATACCCAGATAATTCAATGTCTCTCAATGTGCTCAGTCATATCTGAGTCTCTGCAGCCCCATGGACTGTAGCCCTCCAGGCTCCTCTGTCCAGGGAATACTGGAATAGGTTGCCACTTCCTACTCCAGATCTTCCCGACCCAGGGATCGAACCTGTGTCTCTCACATCTCCTGTATTGGCAGGCAGATTCTTAACCACTAGTGCTGCCTGGGAAGATTGCTCTCACCAACGCAGGTGGGCATCAGCCAATCTGTTAAGAGCCTAAATAGACCAAAAGGGAAAAGGAAGGGCAAACTTGCTTCCTGCTTGGTCTGGGACACCCATCTCCTGCCGTGGGACATCAGCACCCCTGGTTCTTGGGTCTGGACTAGAACTATACCACTCACTCTCCTACACCTCAAGCCTGTGGACGGCAGACCCTGGGATTTCTTAGTAGTGAGCTCATTTGCTCATATGAGACAATCTCTCACAATAAATCTGTTTCTGTATATCTGTGTATACACTGCTGGTTCTGTTTCTCTGGAGAGCCCTAATACGAGGACCAAGATAGGACTCTCTGTTACTGTAATTCTCTATTACTATTCAATGCAACAGGGAAAAAATGAGAAAGAAAACAATAAGCTAAGAGTTAATACATAGGACCATGATTAATGGACTATAAATGCATGTAAGAATATCAAGTTCAGGGTGTAAGAATATCAGGTTCAGGGTATTAGGTTAAAATAAAGGTTCAAAAATAAAATAAAAGTTCAAGTCACAAAGGTAAGAGTTTAGGTTAATACTGGGAGAAGGAGTAGTCCTGGGGATTGATAAGAATCAGAAAAATGTTTACGATTTATAGAAAGATGTAAGGCAAGGTTTGACTGATGGGCCAGTGGCTAAGACTCTGTGCTCTCAGTGTTCCCTAGTCAGAGAACTAGATCCCACATGCTGCAACTGTATTCACATGTTGCAACTAAATATCCCACATCCCACAATAAGGATGGAAGATTCCAGGTGTTGCAGCTAAGATCTGGGAAACAGCATCAGTGAAACTGGACGACATAAAAAGAAGAGAAGAAAGTAGAAAGATTGGGCAGAAACTCTTTGAAAGTTGTATTTTAAAAAGTAATGGGAGGAACTCCTTGGGGGATCCAGTGGTTAGGGCTCTGCATTCTCACTGCCAAGGGCCTGGGTTCAGTCCCTGGTCAGGGAACTAAGATCTCACGAGTTGTATAATGTGGCCAAAAAACAAAAACACAAAGTAACAGAAGAAGTGTTTTATGAAGATCAAGGAAGAAAAGAAAGTATGTTTGTATCCATGGACACCAATGAAGAGACAGAATAATATTCATATTATCTAAAATAATATCAATTAGTAAAAATACTAATATTAGTAACTAATAATTGAACTAGGTCCACTGATTTGACTATTTGTAAACCATTTATGTCCTTGTCAATAGCTGTGTCTGTAGAGTGACAAGGATTGAAAGCAGAAATTGGTGGGTTGTCAAATAGACAAAAGAAAAATTGCAGAGATCAAGCAAACATTACATTTTCAACAACTGTAGTTGTAAATAGAAAAATAATAAAATGATAGCTAGAAGGAGTCAGAAGCTAAGGTTTCATTTTTTTTCTTTTCAGAAGAGATTTGAGCACTGAATATGTTTTTCTATGATGTGACAAATAGGAAATCCAACATAAATTGCTTAAACAACAAAAGTTATTTATTGAGTCTTTAAAGTAAAATGACCTAGAAGTCAGCTTTAAGACTGGCTTGATAAGTTTCTGTTTCTCTAGTGAAAATGAGTCACACGAGTCAGCAGTGGGATCAGCTTCCTTGGAACTCATTATTTCCCCAGTGAGAGACTGTTCGTGAGAGGAGGAAAAAGGAGGTCATGGATGCCGGAGAAATCCAAAAGGTGATTCCATCACACTCCACACATTTGGTTACAACAGCTGACATCCAAATACACCTTTCCACCTTTCTGGGACGTCTCTAATGGGCCAGTGGCTAAGACTCTGTGCTCTCAGCGTTCCCTAGTCAGAGAACTAGATCCCACATGCTGCAACTGTATTCACATGTTGCAACTAAATATCCCACATCCCACAATAAGGATGGAAGATTCCAGGTGTTGCAGCTAAGACCTGGCGCAGTCAAATTAATATTTTAGAAAAAGGAGATGACAAAGTAAAGATAACTAAAGATAATAGATATCACACACACACACACACACACACACACACACAAATACACCTTTCATCTGAGATGCACATTTTCAAAAATATCAGGGAAATATATTCCCTGCTTCCCCAAATGAAGTGAACTCAAACACCTTTCGAGTTACTGCCTCTAGGACAAGCCACTCAGGGTCTGTGTGGCAGGGGCAATCTTTTCCAAAAGGAAGGGTTCAAGGGTCTACAGCTAACTGAGCAGCTATCCACCACATAACATTCAGCATCTACTAGCAGAGGGAGAACAATATCACTGAAATAAAACCTCCCACATGGGGGACTTCCTGGTGGTCCAGTGGCTAAGACTCTATGTTCCCAATGCAGAGGGCCTGGGTTCAATTCCTGGTCAGGAAACTAGAATTCCACATGCTACAAACAAGACTGAAGATCCTGAGTGTCACAACTAAGACCTGATATAGCTAAATAAATAAATAAATATATATATATATAATATATATGTATAAAACCCTGCCACCTGGAGAGAAAAAAGAATGGAAGACAACATGGCTCTCTACTTATTCTTTTTTTTTTTTAGTAACTATTTATTTATTTCTGACTGTGCTGGGTCTTTATTGCTGTGAAGGCTTTTCTCCAGTTGCAGCAAGCAGAGGCTACTCTCTAGTTGTGGTGCTTCCCATTGCAGTGACTTATCTTGTTGTGGAACATGGGCCCTAGGGAACGTGGGCTTCAGTAGTTGCAGCTCCTGGGCTCTCAGGCACAGGCTCAATAGTTGTGGCACACAGGCTCAGCTGCTCCGTGGCATATGGGATTTTCCCGGATCTGGGATCGAACCCATGTCTCCTGCATTGGCAGGTGGATTCCTTACCACTAAGCCACCAAGGAAGCCCCTCTACTCATTCTTAAATAGAACAGTTCCTAGGACAGCTGTTTCCCTGTTCATTTCTCTCCCCGGCAACATCAGAGGCGGACAGCGGAATGGCAGCTTCGTCTGACAGCTGGCTCCTCTAGCAGTCAACATTCTCAAAGTGTGAACTTGGGGTCTATGAATAGATGGGGTTGAGCAGATAAAAGTTATTTTTAACCAGGCTTGTTTGGGTTTTACTGGTAATATTGCTCTCTAAAGAAATTGAGAAAGATTCTTACTGATTTGTTTCTACCCTGTAACAGGGCTAGCAGTTAAAGCCATAGATGTTATCTGATCAGAGTTGTTAAACCCATACCTGAGCCTAGATGCTTCTGTTTCCAAGTTGCCAAGCTTTGGTTTCTCCCACACTCCTAACTCTCAGTGTAATAGTTTCCACCCAAAATTATAAGACTGACAAAGCAAATGTAATGGGCCCCTTGTCTCCTGGACGAGGCAAGACCAAGAAGGCTCAACAGAGGACCTGAAGGAATGTTGGTAAATCAGGCGCTTCCTGTATCCTAAATTTATCCTCACCAAGTCCTCTGTCTCCCTGCTTCTGCTTATACTAACCTCAGCTTGGGGCCAGGAATTTGGTATTTCCAACCCTATGATTAGCCAGATAACCAGATTTCAAGTTATGTTTGATAACACTCTGCAAGCATAAGACAATCCTTAACAAAATATCCTTTCTCCTCTCACCTTCTATGAGGCCTAATTTCAAAAGAAGCCTATCTCATTATTATCACAGACAGTACAGAACTTTAAAAGACTTCAACACACTTTTTAGCATTCTGACCTTTCTTACATGATCCTTATTGCAAAGTTCAACAGGGCATAGTTTTAAAAACTCTTTTATAATTATAAAAACTCCTTTATAACTACAAATAAGAAAAGCCAACTGTCCAGCACAAGACAGAGGACAGCGCAATTCACCACCTCTTCCTTCCTTGTCTCACCTAGTTCCACATTTTTACTCACAACATCCTATTTTCTACTGCCAAATTCAACAATAGCCTAATTCAGTAAGACTAATTATGTTGCAACAATAAAGGTGGGCATGCTTTCTTGGATTTTGGTTTTGGTTTCAGCTTGCTTATCTCATGTATTTGAAAAAGTTCAGAGACAGAACAGCCCTCAGTTAATTTGTGATCTGGGCTCCATTTCTCTGGCTCTCTCTTAGGTCTGCTCATCTCTAGGTAGGAACTTTGTCTCCTGGGCTGGTACCCCTAATGGCAAGAAAAGATATGCAGCCGTCACCTCTGCATAGCACAGAGATCTTGATTTCCAGAATATTGTGTCTTTTCACATATTTACTACTGAACTAATCTCTAGGTTCAGGCGGGGAGCATGAGGTGAACGATGAAACCTCAGCAACATTTTTCAGAACTGAGTTATCTATTCAAGAGCCACACAGATTTGCAAAATCAGAAACTAGCAGCTTTGGAAGTAGCAATAAAACTATAAATTTGGAGGACAATTAAATAATGCCACTATAGTATTCAAAAAGGAGAAATGGAAGACTTTGTAAAGCAGGAATTATTCAAAGGAGAAAGATCCTCTCATTGAAACAGGAGATTAATCTAAACCAAAATGAAAAGGATTATCTTCAGGTAGAAGACAGACACAGCCTATGGCAACATATTAATTAATACTCCAAATTGTATTTTACATTAAGCATCACCACTGCCTGCATTTCCAAAGTCAACCTGTCTTGCCTGGAAAGAGACTTTTTTCGGATTCTGTTTCAATTGAAACTTTTATTGACATAATTGTAGACTCACATGCAGTTATTTAAAAAAAAAGAGGTGAAGTGTACAGCTTAACCAATTTCTCCAACAGTAATTTTTTTTTAATTATAGTGGAATATAGTAGCAGGATATTTACATCGATACAATCCACCACCTTTCTTGGATTTTGAAACCAATTGAAGACAATGAAATTGATTCATAATTTAGAAGGAAAAACATAAAGTTCAATTAAGGAAGTGTTTGTCTGATGGCCTCTACTGCTTTTGAGAAAAATGGCCATCATCAGATAATGAAGTATGTGGGGAAAATTGTGAAGAAAGAAGTTTGCAATAAAACATACAGAGAAATATCAGAATTTTTCAAGAAATACTTGCAGACGTAGTAGTCCATATTCAAACACTGCTTGCCTGTGTGCTTAGTCATTCAACTGTGTCTGACTCTGTGACCCCATGGACTGTAGCCCACCAGGCTCCTCTGTCCATGGGATTCTCCAGGCAAGAAGAGTGGAGTGGGTTGCCATGCCCTCCTCCAGGGGATCTTCTCAACCGAGGAATCAAATCCACGTCTCCTGTGTCTCCTACATTGTGGGTGGATTCTTAACCTGCTGAGTCATCAGGGAAGCCTAGTGCTCTTTTATTTGAAGTATGTATATCTGTTGTGCTTTTCTAGTAACAGCCCTGAGAACAGGTGATAAAAGAATTGTGACAGCATTTCAGAGTGGGCTGCTCTTAAATCAAGATGATTAAAATGGATTATTTCTAAGTTTCCATGATTTATAGCTACTTAAATTACTTTGCCTTGATTAAAAGTTCTTCAAACATGTATTTAAATTAATTAAAAATAGCACTGTATTTTAGTGCCAAAATAAATGTAAAGAGTGAGAAATAAAAACTCTAATATGAATGAGGTTCAGCAAAACAATCTTAAAAAAAAAAAAAATGTGAGAACTGACAAGTGAATTTTTCATCCGATGTAGGATACTGTAGAAAGCTTTGTGCTGCTTTATCAAAGAATCTGAATGCATCTATAGATATGAACATTTTGAGCCTCTGATAGAATTTTAAATATTTATTTATTTATTTGGCTGCATCGGGTCTTCGTTGTGGCATGAGGGACCTTGGTTGTATCATGCAGGCTTTTTCGTTGTGGTTCACGGACTCTTAGTTGTGGCTCTTGTGTGCTCTGTACTGTGCTTAGTCGCTCAGTCATGTCCCACTCTTTGCGACCCCATGGGCTGTAGCCCCCACCAGGCTCCTCTATCTATGGGGATTCTCCAGACAAGAAGACTGGAGTGAGTTGCCATGCCCTCCTCCCAGGGATCTTCCCAATCCAGGGATTGAACCCAGGTCTCCCGCATTGCAGGTGGATACTTTACCATCTGAGCGACCAGGGAAGCCCAAGAATTCTGGAATGGGTAGCCTATCACTTCTCCAAGGAATCTTCCCAACCCAGGAATCAAACCAGCGTCTCCTGCACTGCAGGTGGATTCTTCACCAGGGAAGTCCAGTTGTGGCTTCTGAACTCAGTAATCGTAACATGCAGGCTCTCTAACTGTGTCAGGCTTAGTTGCTCCACAGCATGTGGGATCTTAGTTCCTCAAACAGGGATCAAGCCTGCATCCCAGCATTGCAAGGTGGATTCTTAATCACTGGACCACCAGGGAAGTCCCAATATTGATTTTATATTCTCCCAATTTCATATCTTTAAAATGTATTTCAGATTAATTTTACTTATCCAAAGTGTTTATTGAGATTATTATATGTTTGGCAGTCTCCTGGATTCTGGGGTCTACTGGGAAGCAAAACAGACATAGTTCCTCCACTCTTTTAAGTTTACATAAATGCAAGGGGGTAGGGCAGAAAGTTTTAGGGAAAAACAAAAATTTTTTTCCCCAAACTTTTTCCAATCTGAAAGAATATTTGAGCAAAACTCTACATCATCCTATTAGGATAGACTCTTCTAACTGTTAATATCATTTAATTATTCTTAGGAATACTCCCATACCACCTGGGTTTGCATGGCTCTTTAAGGCAGGCATTGCCTCCAACCTGACTCCACATGGTTTCAGTGGTTTTCAGGAAGCCTTATAATGTTGGCCCTAAGCAGCACTTTCAGTTGAATTACTTTCCCAATATTTGTCTGTCACTGTATTGAACCAAGAGCAACAGTAGTTCCCCTCCCCAAAGCATTTAGGAATGTAGCAGATTTAACTGAAGATGGGGGAAGATATATAAGAGGTTTTACATTCAAGCAGGGCATCCACTGAAACTAAATGCTGCATGCACATTATTCAGAAGTCCTCTGGCTACTGTAATGGCTGTGGTTTTCTGTTCCCCAAGACCATTTTATCCAATGGTCTTCAACCTAAACCATCTCTCTGGCCTTTCCTTCCTCATGTGGTCCTTTCTCTCCTTCAGCCGTTCTTTCTGTGTAACCTTTGATGCTCCTCACTCTCCTTAGCCTCTTGTCCAAATTTAGTGGTAGACCTACCTTTGCATAATCCAAATTTATCAAATTTTGTATCATACTGCTCCTCTGAAATGTGACTATGGTTCTCAACAGCAAATATGCCCTTCTGTTATTACAATATGAGATATTTTCATTGTAGACTTGTACTTTGTAAAGAAAGAGTTGCTACGGTAAACTTGTAGATGAAACGTGAAAAATGCGTGTCATATGACCATAGAGAGGCATTCGGTGACTGAGAGCAGGGCAGAGGACAACAGACGTTACTCTGTGCACAAGAGTTAAAAATAAGCACTCAAAACACATCAGGTAGCAGTACAATAAGTTAAAATACGTCCTCAATGTGAGCCCTGCCACTCCACAGTTTTGTTTTTGGATATTCTGTGCCTCAAGTGAAAAGTAAGAATAGAAAAGCATCACTCACTCTGGGTGACATCCCTCAGAGTATAGGGTGTGAAGATATGACAATCCAACACTACTTCAGAAGAAAACAAGTTTAGGGCAGGGAGGGCTGACGGTAAGTCATGTGGATGAGTTAAGAGTCGGGCTTGGTTGCAAATAACGAAGAACCAATGACCAAAGGAAGGAAGGGTGAACATCTCTCAGATAAAAAGAATCTCACTGCCCTAGGAATCCAGATGCTTTTACTTTTCTGTTCTGCCATTCTTTAGCCTATCATTCTCACCCTCATGCCCCTAAAACAACTGCTAAACCTTTGGCATTGCAGACAAGAAAAAAGAAGGGTGCAGAAGGAAGGATAAAAATCCCTTTCTTCTAGCTTTGCCTTTTAATTTGGCAAGAGGAGGAGGAAAGGTCTCCCTCACAACTTCCTTCCCCACCTACTTGCCTAGAACTACATTATATCAGTACTCTGGCTTATAGGAGATGGGATCTTTTTTAATTAATTATTTATTTGGCTGCACCAGGTCTTAGTCGCAGCACTTAGGATCTTTAGTTGCAGCATATGGGATCTAATTCCCTGATCAGGGATTGAAGCTGGTTCCCCTCCATTGGCAGCATGGAGTTTTAGCCACTGGACCACCAGGGAAGTCCTAGAAAATGCGATCTTGAGTGTTCTTTTCTGACAATTTTATAGGAAAAGTCAAGGGAGAAGGAGATTGGAATGGGTGTTGACAGAGTTAATCTACTTGCACAACTGAGTGGAGATGAGTAAGAGTCTCTCACTACTCCAAGATCCCTTGTGCTGCACAGTGAAGTGGTCCGATGCTCATCTGAAAGGCACATTTATCTCAGGGATTCACATGTCTACTCAGGAAGAATAATTTTAGTATACAGTGATATCAAAAGAGGTGAAAGGTATTCCTGCTGAAGTTGATATGGTATATCTACCCCATAATTAAAATATATGTATGTATGTATTTTGTGTGTGTGTGTGTGTGTGTGTGTGTGTGTACAGAGGAAGAAGGGGACAAGGAAAAGAGGGAGAATGGGAAGTCATCCCATGGAGGTAGAAAACCCTTGCACTTTACTTAGCAACAAGACAAGCTGGAACTGCACTTCAAATACTCCCAAGTATTAGGAAATAAGAGCATGGAACTGGGCTGTATTCCATACAAGCTAATCTGGAGAACACAAAAGAATTAATGGATTATGGTTTTACATAAATAATCACATTAACTCCTACCTACAGCAAACTTGGTCACACATTTGTTGGTTAAGTAACTTCATTAAGTTTTGTTTTTTTAAAAAGCACAAATTCTAATCATTTTTTTCCAGAAAATTTCAGATAAGTGCAGCAAAAGACTGATGGACATGGATAGCCAGACATATTAATAAGCATTCTAGTTTTTGTATCCATTCAGCCAATCTTTGTCTTTTGGTTGGGGCATTCAACCCATTTACATTTAGGGTAATTATTGATAGGTGTGGTCCCGTTGCCATTTACTTTGTTGTTTTGGGTTCACGTTTATACAACCTTTCTGCATTTCCTGTCTAGAGAAGATCCTTTAGCATTTGTTGAAGAGCTGGTTTGGTGGTGCTGAATTCTCTCAGCTTTTGCTTGTCTGTAAAGCTTTTGAATTCTCCTTCATATCTGAATGAGATCCTTGCTGGATACAGTAATCTAGGTTGTAGGTTATTCTCTTTCATTACTTTCAGTACGTCCTGCCATTCCCTTCTGGCCTGGAGGGTTTCTATTGATAGATCAGCTGTTATCCTTATGGGAATCCCTTTGTGTGTTATTTGTTGTTTTTCCCTTGCTGCTTTTAATATTTGTTCTTTGTGTTTGATCTTTGTTAATTTGATTAATATGTGTCTTGGGGTGTTTCGCCTTGGGTTTATCCTGTTTGGGACTCTCTGGGTTTCTTGGACTTGGGTGGCTATTTCCTTCCCCATTTTAGGGAAGTTTTCAGCTATTATCTCCTCGAGTATTTTCTCATGGCCTTTCTTTTTGTCTTCTTCTTCTGGAACTCCTATGATTCGAATGTTGGGGCGTTTCACAGTGTCCCAGAGGTCCCTGAGGTTGTCCTCATTTCTTTTGATCCTTTTTCTTTTTTCCTCTCTGCTTCATTTATTCCCACCATTTTATCTTCTACCTCACTTATCCTATCTTCTGCCTCCGTTATTCTACTCTTGGTTCCCTCCAAAGTGTTTTTGATCTCATTCATTGCATTGTTCATTTTTAATTGACTCTTTTTTATTTCTTCTAGGTCTTTATTAAACAGTTCTTGAATCTTTTCAATCTTTGTTTCCAGGCTATTTATCTGTAACTCCATTTTGTTTTCAAGATTTTGGATCATTTTTATTATCATTATTCTAAATTCTTTTTCAGGTAGATTCCCTATCTCCTCCTCTTTTGTTTGACTTGGTGGACATTTTTCATGTTCCTTTACCTGTTGGGTATTTCTTTGCCTTTTCATCTTGTTTAGATTGCTGTATCTGGAGTGGGCTTTCTGTATTCTGGAGGTCTGTGGTTCCTTTTTGTTGTGGAGGATTAACCCAGTGGGTGGGGTTAGACGATTGGCTTGTCGAGATTTCCTGGTTAGGGAAGCTTGCGTCAGTGTTCTGGTGCGTGGAGCTTGATTTCTTCTCTTTGGAGAGCAATGGAGTGCCCAGTAATGAGTTTTGAGATGGGTCTATGTGTTAGGTGTGACCTTGGGCAGCCTGTATGTTGATGTTCAGGGCTATGTTCCTGCGTTGCTGGAGAATTTGCGTGGTATGTCTTGCTCTAAAACTTATTGGCTCTTGTGTGGTGGTTGGTTTCAGTGTAGGTATGGAGGCTTTTGGACAGTCACTTATTACTTAAAGTTCCTTGTAGTCAGGAGTTTTCTGGTGTTCTCAGGTTTTGGGCTTAAGTCTCCTGCCTCTGGATTTCAGTTTTATTCTTCCTGTAGTCTCAGGACTTCTCCAACTATACAGCCCTGATAAGAAAACTTCTAGGTTAATGGCTAAAAGATTCTCCCCCGTTAGGGACACCCAGAGAGGTTCACAGAGTCACATGAAGAAGAGGAGAGGGAGGAGGGAGATAGAGATGAACAGGAGGAGAAAAAGGGGGACTCAAGAGGAGAGAGACAGATCTACGCAGCTGTCTGTTCCCAGAGTGTTCTCCGTAGCCCAGTCACCTACAAAGATTCACAGAATTGGATTGGGAAGAGAAGGGGAAAGGAGGAAATAGAGGTGTTCTGAGGTAGAAAACAGAGAGTCAAGATTGGGAGAGAATAATCTTCGGTTTAAAAATAGGGCTTCTCTTCTTTTTTTTTTTTTGTAAGGTTATAGTGTATTGGAAATGAAAATTAAGGAGTAGTAGAGGAGTAGTAGAGGACTTTAAAAGAAATGAAAGAAAAAGAAAAATAGAAAATAGAAGAGAAAAAGAAAAAAAAAGAAAGAAAAAGAAACAAAAGAAAAAAAAAAAAAAGAAAGAAAAAAAATTTTTTTTTCCCCCCTAATTAAAAAATCGTAAAAGTCTATGGAAATGAAAGTTAAGGAGTAATGGGGGAGTAATAGGGGATTTTAAAGGAAAATAAAAGAGAAAAAAGAAAAAAGAAAAAAATAAAAAATAAATAAAAAAAGAGAAAAAAGTAAAATTATATCTAGGAGTTTCTCTGGAGCTGTTGCGGTCAGTGTGGGTTCGGCTCAGTTTCAGATAGCTCCTCGTTCCAGCTTACGCTTCTCGATATCTACAGGCTCCTCCGGTGTAGTCAATGTTTCCTCCTTTCGAAGACAATGGGCTGCTTTTCTGGGCGCCTGATGACCTCAGCTAGCGATCAGAAGTTGTTTTGCGAAGTTTGCTCTGCGTTCAGTTATTCTTTTGATGAATTTGTAGGAGAGAAAGTGGTCTCCCCGTCCTACTCCTCCGCCATCTTGGCTCCTCCCCTAATAAGCATTCTAATAATTTACTACCATGAAGTTGGAAAGTTGTCCATTTCACATATTTAATCTAGGTGCCAAAACAAAATTAACCAAAGTAGAGATAAATTGTGTTGCAGTGGTTAAGACTGTTCACTTCAACTACAAGTGGTAACAGTTCAATGCCTGGTTGTAGAACTAAGGTCTCACAGGCCCCATGGTGCGGCCAAAAAAAAAAAAAAAGTCTTCATCAAACACAAAAAAATTTTAATGTAAAATTTCTGATGTTTTTCTGATGTTAATTTCTGTAAAGAACACCAATAATATTCCCACCACTGTAAACAATATATTTTAATAGGAGCAATTGTTCCCATTTTTCTTAGATTCCAATATTTCAAAAGCTCTAAACATGATCTTGACAATGGGTACTTCCATAATACTAAGATTCTTTTTAATAAAGACATGCATATAATGGTGCATCAGAACATAGGAACAATGTAATTTCACATGAACACTTTGGAGATTCATCACTCATAGCAGGAGAATTTGAGGGAAAAAAATAGCCATGGAAGGAATTAATTGGTTTTGTTGAACCTACTCTATCAGGTAAAGGAGAAGACTAATTTGAATTATTACCGAAATGATCTAGGTCTTTCAAAAGCAAAAAAAAAAAAGACAATTATTTTCCTTGATTCAGTTGAAAAGTAAAAGCACTGCATGGGACTATCTCAACTTTAAGTAGTTTTAGACAGTGTTCTTAATAGTTTATTAATGATTACAAATAATATTCATCAATCTAAAACTTCTACTCCTAGAGGTGTGTCTTAAGTAAATATCCTATAATGCTGGCAATTCCATTTGCAGATGCATTTACTACAGTGGTTTCTTGTTTTTTCATTTATTAAACACATTAATTGCAGGCTAAAAATCTGGCACTGCTGGTCTATGCATCAGGAATACAGAGGTAAATTACACCCAAAAGTTTGTCCTTGTGGAATTCCTTCTAGTTGGGGGTAGGCGCAATAGACATAAACACATACATACAAACATAGGTACATATAATATGTTAGACAGTGACAGATACTAAGGAGAAGAGAAAAATGACATCAATAAATAAAACTGGAGAGATTCTGTGAGTGGGTTGACGTGTTAGTGTTGACAGAGAAAAAACATGAGAAAGTGGAGTTCCAGTAAAAGCACTCCTGGCAGAAGGCGAGCTGGGAAGGTACTGTGAGACTGGCAGGTTCATCAACCAGAGAAGAGATCAGAAAGGCCAGAATCTGAAGAGACCACATTCTAGGAGATAAATTCAGAGAGGTCCCTGGACACCACGTCACCTGGAGTCTCATGAGCCCTCATTAGGACTTTGTCATTACAGACTTGGCCACAACAAACTCTTCAACTGAAATTAACAGTATATTAGGGAAGAATTCATATTTTTTCAGGATGATGAGCCATGATAGTGATATTCATACAAATGTGTGTATGAATATTTCCTAAAGACATTGGAAAACCTCATGATAGAATGTTAGGTGAATGAAGTTGCATAAAGTTCTTTGATTTGGGGATTTTCCTGGTGGTCCAGGGGCTCAACGGCTTCCCTGATGGTTCAGTGGTAAAGAATCCACCCACCAATGCAGAACATGCAGATTCCATGCCTGGATTGAGATGGTCCCTGGAGAAGGAAATGGCAACTGACTCCAGTATTCTTGCCTGGGAAATATCATGGACAGAGGAGTCTGGCAGGCTACATTCCACGGAGTCACCAAAGACTCGGACACTACTTAGCAACTAAACAACAACAACCAGTGGTTCAAACTGCAGGGCTCGCAGGCTTGGTCCCTGATAGAGGAACTAAGATTCCACATTACACATGGCATGGCCAAAAGAAGTCTGATTTTAAATATATTTTTAAAAAAAAGGCTAAAGAGAATCATTGAACTAACTGTACTAACACGTAAAATAGCAAGTAGTAAGATTATGAATGTTTTGCTTTCATTAGTTTATTTTTTCCCAATTTTCTTCAATATGTATAAGGAACTTTCATAACCAGAAGATAATCTCAGGTAATTTTTGAAAAGTAAATAAATTTTTCTATATTTATTTAGCTGCACAGGGTCTTAGTTGCAGGATATGGAATCTAGTTCCCTGACCAGTGATTGAACCTGGGCCCCCTGCATTGGGAGCATAGAGTCAGCCACTGAACCAGGGAAGTCCTGAAAATTAGATAAATTTTTTAAAGGTGTGTTTAATAAAGACCTAGAAGAAATAAAAAAGAGTCAATTAAAAATGAACAATGCAATGAATGAGATCAAAAACACTCTGGAGGGAACCAAGAGTAGAATAACAGAGACAGAAGATAGGATAAGTGAGGTAGAAGATAAAATGGTGGGAATAAATGAAGCAGAGAGGAAAAAAGAAAAAAGGATCAAAAGAAATGAGGACAACCTCAGGGACCTCTGGGACAATGTGAAATGCCCCAACATTTGAATCATAGGAGTCCCAGAAGAAGAAGACAAAAAGAAAGGCCATGAGAAAACACTCGAGGAGATAATAGCTGAAAACTTCCCTAAAATGGGGAAGGAAATAGCCACCCAAGTCCAAGAAACCCAGAGAGTCCCAAACAGGATAAACCCAAGGCGAAACACCCCAAGACACATATTAATCAAATTAACAAAGATCAAACACAAAGAACAAATACTAAAAGCAGCAAGGGAGAAACAACAAATAACACACAAAGGGATTCCCATAAGGATAACAGCTGATCTATCAATAGAAACCCTCCAGGCCAGAAGGGAATGGCAGGACGTACTGAAAGTAATGAAAGAGAATAACCTACAACCTAGATTACTGTATCCAGCAAGGATCTCATTCAGATATGAAGGAGAATTCAAAAGCTTTACAGACAAGCAAAAGCTGAGAGAATTCAGCACCACCAAACCAGCTCTTCAACAAATGCTAAAGGATCTTCTCTAGACAGGAAATGCAGAAAGGTTGTATAAACGTGAACCCAAAACAACAAAGTAAATGGCAACGGGACCACACCTATCAATAATTACCCTAAATGTAAATGGGTTGAATGCCCCAACCAAAAGACAAAGATTGGCTGAATGGATACAAAAACAAGACCCCTATATATGCTGTCTACAAGAGACCCACCTCAAAACAAGAGACACATACAGACTAAAAGTGAAGGGCTGGAAAAAAATATTTCACGCAAACGGAGACCAAAAGAAAGCAAGCAGGAGTCGCAATACTCATACCAGATAAAATAGACTTTCAAATAAAGGATGTGAAAAGAGACAAAGAAGGACACTACATAATGATCAAAGGATCAATCCAAGAAGAAGATATAACAATTATAAATATATATGCACCCAACATAGGAGCACCGCAATATGTACGGCAAACGCTAATGAGTATGAAAGAGGAAATTAATAGTAACACAATAATAGTGGGAGACTTTAATACCCCACTCACAACTATGTATAGATCAACTAAACAGAAAACTAACAAGGAAACACAAACCTTAAATGACACAATGGACCAGCTAGACCTAATTGATATCTATAGGACATTTCACCCCAAAACAATGAACTTCACCTTTTTCTCAAGTGCACACGGAACCTTCTCCAGAATAGATCACATCCTGGGCCATAAATCTGGTCTTGGAAAATTCAAAAAAATTGAAATCATTCCAGTCATCTTTTCTGACCACAGTGCAGTAAGATTAGATGTCAATTACAGGGAAAAAATTGTTAAAAATTCAAACATATTGAGGCTAAATAACACGCTTCTGAATAACCAACAAATCATAGAAGAAATCAAAAAAGAAATCAAAATATGTGTAGAAATGAATGAAAATGAAAACACAACAACCCAAAACCTATGGGACACTGTAAAAGCAGTGCTAAGGGGAAGGTTCATAGCATTACAGGCTTACATCAAGAATCAAGAAACAAGAAAAAAGCCAAATAAATAACCTAACTCTACACCTAAAGCAATTAGAGAAGGAAGAAATGAAGAACCCCAGAGTTAGCAGAAGGAAAGAAATCTTAAAAATTAGGGTAGAAATAAATGCAAAAGAAACTAAAGAGACCATAGCAAAAATCAACAAAGCTAAAAGCTGGTTTTTTGAAAAAATAAACAAAATTGACAAACCATTAGCAAGACTCATTAAGAAACAAAGAGAGAAGAACCAAATTAACAAAATTAGAAATGAAAATGGAGAGATCACAACAGACAACACTGAAATACAAAGGATCATAAGAGACTACTACCAGCAGCTCTATGCCAATAAAATGGACAACTTGGATGAAATGGACAAATTCTTAGAAAAGTATAACTTTCCAAAACTGAACCAGGCAGAAATAGAAGATCTTAAGAGACCCATCACAAGCAAGGAAATCGAAACTGTCATCAAAAATCTTCCAGCAAACAAAAGCCCAGGACCAGATGGCTTCACAGCTGAATTCTACCAAAAATTTAGAGAAGAGCTAACACCTATCTTACTCAAACTCTTCCAGAAAATTGCAGATGAAGGTAAGCTTCCAAACTCATTCTATGAGGCCACCATCACCCTAATTCCAAAACCAGACAAAGATGCCACCAAAAAAGAAAACTACAGGCCAATATCACTGATGAACATAGATGCAAAAATCCTTAACAAAATCCTAGCAAACAGAATCCAACAACATATTAAAAAAATCATACACCATGACCAAGTGGGCTTTATCCCAGGAATGCAAGGATTCTTTAATATCCGCAAATCAATGTAATACACCACAATAACAAATTGAAAGATAAAAACCATATGATTATCTCAATAGATGCAGAGAAAGCCTTTGACAAAATTCAACACTCATTTATGATTAAAACTCTCCAAAAAGCAGGAATAGAAGGAACATACCTCAACATAATAAAAGCTATATATGACAAACCCACAGCAAGCATCTCCCTCAATGGTGAAAAATTGAAAGCATTTCCCCTGAAATCAGGTACAAGACAAGGGTGCCCACTCTCACCACTACTATTCAACATAGTGTTGGAAGTTTTGGCCACAGCAATCAGAGCAGAGAAAGAAGTAAAAGGAATCCAGATAGGAAAAGAAGAAGTGAAACTCTCGCTGTTTGCAGATGACATGATCCTCTACATAGAAAACCCTAAAGACTCTTCCAGAAAATTACTAGAGCTAATCAATGAATATAGTAAAGTTGCAGGATATAAAATTAACACACAGAAATCCCTTGCATTCCTATATACTAACAATGAAAAAACAGAGAAATTAAGGAAACAATACCATTCACCATTGCAACAAAAAGAATAAAATACTTAGGAGTATATCTACCTAAAGAAACAAAAGACCTATACATAGAAAACTATAAAACACTGATGAAAGAAATCAAAGAGGACACAAACAGATGGAGAAACATACCGTGTTCATGGATTGGAAGAATTAATATTGTCAAAATGGCTATTCTACCCAAAGCAATCTATAGATTCAATGCAATCCCTATCAAGCTACCAACGGTATTTTTCACAGAACTAGAACAAATAATTTCACAATTTGTATGGAAATACAAAAAACCTCGAATAGCCAAAGTAATCTTGAGAAAGAAGAATGGAACTGGAGGAATCAACCTGCCTGACTTCAGACTATACTACAAAGCCACAGTCATCAAGACAGTATGGTACTGGCACAAAGACAGAAATATAGATCAATGGAACAGAATAGAAAACCCAGAGACAAATCCACGAACCTATGGACACCTTATCTTTGACGAAGGAGGCAAGGATATACAATGGAAAAAAGACAACCTCTTTAACAAGTGGTGCTGGGAAAACTGGTCAACCACTTGTAAAAGAATGAAACTAGAACACTTTCTAACACTGGACACAAAAATAAACTCAAAATGGATTAAAGATCTAAATGTAAGACCAGAAACTATAAAACTCCTAGAGGAGAACATAGGCAAAACACTCTCCGACATAAATCACAGCAAGATCCTCTAGGACCCACCTCCCAGAATATTGGAAATAAAAGCAAAAATAAACAAATGGGACCTAATGAAACTTAAAAGCTTTTGCACTACAAAGGAAACTATAAGTAAGGTGAAAAGACAGCCCTCAGATTGGGAGAAAATAATAGCAAATGAAGAAACAGACAAAGGATTAATCTCAAAAATATACAAGCAACTCCTGCAGCTCAATTCCAGAAAAATAAATGACCCAATCAAAAAATGGGCCAAAGAACTAAACAGACATTTCTCCAAAGAAGACATACAGATGGCTAACAAACACATGAAAAGATGCTCAACATCACTCATTATCAGAGAAATGCAAATCAAAACCACAATGAGGTACCATTACACGCCAGTCAGGATGGCTGCTATCCAAAAGTCTACAAGCAATAAATGCTGGAGAGGGTGTGGAGAAAAGGGAACCCTCTTACACTGTTGGTGGGAATGCAAACTAGTACAGCCGCTATGGAAAACAGTGTGGAGATTTCTTAAAAAATTGGAAATAGAACTGCCATGTGACCCAGCAATCCCACTTCTGGGCATACACACTGAGGAAACCAGATCTGAAAGAGACACGTGCACCCCAATGTTCATCGCAGCACTGTTTATAATAGCCAGGACATGGAAGCAACCTAGATGCCCATCAGCAGATGAATGGATAAGGAAGCTGTGGTACATATACACCATGGAATATTACTCAGCCGTTAAAAAGAATTCATTTGAATCAGTTCTAATGAGATGGATGAAACTGGAGCCCATTATACAGAGTGAAGTAAGCCAGAAAGATAAAGAACATTACAGCATACTAACACATATATATGGAATTTAGAAAGATGGTAACGATAACCCTATATGCAAAACAGAAAAAGAGACACAGAAGTACAGAACAGACTTTTGAACTCTGTGGGAGAAGGTGAGGGTGGGATGTTTTGAAAGAACAGCATGTATATTATCTATGGTGAAACAGATCACCAGCCCAGGTGGGATGCATGAGACAAGTGCTTGGGCCTGGTGCACTGGGAAGACCCAGATGAATCGGGTGGAGAGGGAGGTGGGAGGGGGGATCAGGATGGGGAATACATGTAAATCTATGGCTGATTCATATCAATGTATGACAAAACTCACTGAAAAAAAATAAATAAATAAATAAATAAAGGAAAAAAAAAAAATTAAAGGTGTGAGGCCCTGAAGTAACTGGCTCTCTACAGCCACGTCTCTAGGAAAGCTGTAACTGCGTAGCCCAGTTTTAGCAGCTCTGGCCTCACTCTCCCTGTATCATATGAGTGGTCACACTTTTCCTAGTGACTGTCTTTTGTGCTAACATTTTAATTATGTGGAGAAATACCTAAAGAAGAAAAAAAATTAAAACTGGTTCCTGGCAAAGACTAACTATTTAGTGCTGGAGGCAAGCACAGGCTCAATTTTGAGGCTGGATCTGAGGGAACTTTCTTCACAGTTTAGACAAGAATGCCAGATTCCTGGCATGGAACTGCTTATTTTTCTAAATGGAAGGGATTTGTTACAAGAGACAGTATAGAATCTCCCACAGACCCAAGGAGGAGGCTTCTAATGAGATCTATACCTAGTGGTGGGCTAGATGCACTTGTACCTAGCAACCAGCCTCCTTCCACTTCAGGGCAATACAACCAGTCTTTTTCTGTTTCAGGGCATATTGATTTCTGAAATAAGAGGGGTGAGGAGAGGGGCAGTAGGAGAAGAGAAAGCATGAAGCAATCCACTTGCAGACATTGCTTCAATCCAGGTTAGGTTCATATCCCCTCAAGTGCTATTTGGTAATAGATCTTGTTAGCAACCCTTCTCAAAGGGGAGGGAGGAATGGAGTTGAAAAGTGTAAGCATATTTAAAAAATAACTTTGATCAGGGCTAATGAGGAAAAACATCATAAATTTAGCCCAAGGAGACACAGGTTGATACAATATCACATCAGCATTGTACAATTTGCAATGGACTTGGTGACCCAAAGGGAACTTGGGCTAATGAAGAGCAGAAACAGGGCCAAGGATACCACATGGTGGAGGGTCCCCAGTGACAGTGTCTTTCCAGAGGAACATACACACAAACCATGTATATTACATTTCATTCTCTACCTCACCTCGTATAAATGCATGCAACGTTAAAGTCTGTTGATCTTCCTTCTGAGTACAATTAAAATAGCAGCTTACAACCATAAAATCCTCAGTTTCGTGTCACTTGCCATTCAGCATGTTCTGATTAATTCATCTTTCATTGGGTCCAAAACTATCTTTATTACCACTGAAACGGAGTCATCATAAGATATTTCTAACAAATCATCAAAATTTTTAAAAAGAAAATATGGATGTGACACTGAGGCTGGCGGGGATGATGATAATCAAATTCTATCTGATCTTTGTAAAATGTATCTTTGGTCTTGTATGCAAGGTAGTGAAACTAAGCCCTCACACTAGATCTTTTCAGGTTGTATTTTAGAGGACTTAAGAGTTCAATGAGTAAGCTGATGCTGAAGTTACCATGCATTTTCAGTTAACAAGTCAGGGTTTCTTTAATAAGAATAATAAAGTCTTTTATTACCTCAAATATAAGGTGAGGAAAAAAAGAGTTGTCATTTTCTAATTTAAACATAAATATGTATACACATATCCAACCCAAATTATGCATACTAGCGATCAGATTTGCCCATATTCAATAAAACAGGTCTTGGTGGTGGTTTAGACGCTAAGTCATGTCCGACTCTGGCAACCCCATGGACTGTAGCCTGCCACGCTCCTCTGTCCATAGGATTCTCCAGGCAAGAATACTAAAGTGGGTTGCCATTTCCTTCTCCAGAGGATCTTCCTGACCCAGGGACCAAACCCAGATCTCCTGCATTGCAGGCAGATTCTTTACTAACTTAGCTACCAGGGAAGCCCTGTATACATACATACATACATATATATATATATATATATATATATATATACACAAAACTTTATATCATTGCATCTAACACATCAATCATCATATATTACTATGTTATATGCCACTAAGGAAAAAAATAGTTCCAATTAAATTATGACACAATTCTTTTTTATCTCTTAGAATGCTTTATACTTACTGAAAGAACTTAAACTTATTTAGATACAGATTTTTACTGTATATTACTTTTGGGCATATCTGAAAAAATAGGTATTAGCAAAATACATTTTAGAAAGGTATTTCCAAACTTTGCATTCAGAGGCTACTCTTCTCAGTCACATTTTGATTCAGCCTCATTGGCATCTGTGACTTTCACACAAGATTCCTTGGCGATATCAAGGCTGTCATGCACATCCCTTAAAAAAGCACTCCATCAGTGTCTCAAGACTTTTCTTCCATGATACTGCACCTCATACTGTAGATTTTCATGCTGCCTCTCTGGATCTTAAACATTAAGGTTCCAAGGAAGGGGTTGAGACCAGTTACATGCAGGTAATTACAACTGTTTCATGGCTGTATCAATTTGTTAAGGTGTGTTTCATAATTAGAAGAACCCAAACTTCAGAGATACTAAAATGCAAAAAAAGAGAAAAGAACAGACTTCCCTGGTCATCCAGTGGTTTAAAATCCGCCTGCCAATGCAGGGGAAAAGGGTTCCATCCCTTATCCAGGAAGATCCCACATGCCTCAAATCAACTAAGCCCATGCGCCACCACTACTGAGCCCAGCTGCCTTGTTCTGCAACAAAAGGAGCCATCACAATGAGAAGCCAAAGCAATGAATTTAAAAAATGTTAAAAACAGCTTCTTAGAATTGATGAAACATGGAAAATGTGTTTCTTTATTTGGTAATCATCACATTTAAAAAATTTATCAATTTTTTGGTCCTGAAGTGATTTTTTATGGCTATCTAATAAATGCTTAAAAATAAAGAGATACAATGGACATATTGAGAGTTATAAATATAATCCCCTAGCTGAAGGATTTCCAAGTTTTTCAGTTCATAAAAAGTTTCATATTTCATTTGAGGCATATTTCAAATGTCAAGTAATAATTGCATGCTCACATGACTACAAGCATTACAAAGAAAGGAACAAATTTATTTACATATATTGTCAGTAACCATTTTGTCCCAAAAGTAAAACAGGTAAAAATTCATGTATGCCTATATCCTGTTAACAACACATTTAATTCCAAGAGTTTATATTAGATTTGAATTTTAATAAATGCTATACTCAACCTTGAAAAAAATTTTAATATCATTAAATAAGCAGTGAATCTGCAAGCACTTTTCAATACTACAAGTAGTTTAATTAGGGTTATGTTTTACTTAAGAAATACATTTTAAACATATATATTTAATACCAAATTGGCTTCCCTGGTGGCTCAGTGGTAAAGAATCTGACTGCCAATGCAGGAGATACCCTTGGGCTGGGATTATCCTCTGGAGAAGGAAATGGCAACACACTCCAGTATTCTTGCCTGGAAAATCCCACGGACAGAGGATCCTAGTGGGCCTCAGTCCATGGGGTTGCAGAGTCAGACATGACTTCGTGACTAAACAACTACAAAATTTAATACCAATCTTCTGACCATGGTATTTCTATAAATCTGATGCCTGCTCCTTGGAAGAAAAGCTATGATAAATCTAGACAGTATATTAAGAAGCAGAGACATCACTTTTCCAACAAAGGTCCATATAGTCAAAGCTATGGTATTTCCAGTAGTCATGTACAGATGTAAGAATTGAACTATAAAGAGGCTGAGTGCCAAAGAATTGATGCTTTCAAACTATGGTGCTGGAGAAAATTCTTGAGAGTCGCTTGGAGAGCAAGATCAAACCAGTCAATCCTAAAGGAGACCAACCCTGAATATGCATTGCTGATGAATATAATTCCCTTACAGCAGAAAGCGAAGAGGAATTAAAGAGCCTCTTGATGAATGTGAAAGAGGAGAGTGAAAAAACTGGCTTATAACTCAACATTCAATAAACTAAGATCATGGCATCTGGTCCCATCATTTCATGGCAAACAGATAGGGAAACAATGGAAATAGTGACAGACTTTATTTTCTTGGGCTTCAAAATCACTGTGGATGGTGACTGCCCCCATGAAATTAAAAGATAGCTGCTCCTTGGAAGAAAAGCTATGGCAAACCTAGACAGTGTATTGATAAACAGAGACATTACTTTGCCTACAAAGGTTCATATAGTCAAAGATATGGTTTTTCCAGTAGTCGTGTACAGATATGAGAGCTAGACAATAAAAAAAGCTGAGCACCAAAGAATTGATGCCTTCGAACTATGGTGCTGGAGAAATTCTTGAGAGTCCCTTGGACAGCAAGGAGATCAAACCAGTCAATCCTAAAGGAAATCAACCATGAATATTCACTGGAAGGACTGATGTTGAAGCTCCAATATTTGGCCACCTGACACAAAGAGCCAACTCCTTGGAAAAGACTCTAATGCTGGGAAATATTGAGGGCAAGAGACAACGGGCAACACAGGATGAGATGGTTGGATGGCATCATTGACTCAATGGACATGAGTTTGAGCAAACTCTGGGAAATAGTGAAGGACAGGGAAGCCTGGCATGCTATAGTCCATGGGGTCGCAAAGAATCAGACACGACGAAGGGACTGAACAACAACAGCAACTCTTAGGTTATTCAAGAACATTCAAAATACTAGTAATGCATAGGATTTACTTAATATTTCACTTTACACATCTCTTATGTAATATTGCATATGTCAGGGTTAATAAATTACTACTGCCCACATGCTGGACTTGTAAATAAAGTTTTATTGGAACACAGCCATGCCTGTTCATTTACAGATCGTCTCTGGATGCAAGAGCTAAGTTGTTGAGTTGAAGTAAAGACCAGCTACCAAGTAAAGCCAAAAGTATTTATTATGTAGCCACTTCCAGAAAAGGTTTGCTGCTCCCTGTTGTGGAACAAGGTGATAGCTTATGGCTCCCCTTCACACCCTTCACACTACAGGTCACCTTTAAGCTGACTTATTTTCCATTTTAACCATGAGAAAATTAGACTTTCATTTAATTGTAATGTATTGTTTTTCCACGGAGTAATACTTAAGAAAACCTTCAAATACTCCTTGAAGTAGAAAGGGAGCTTAACTGCAAGGCAACTGTAAAATTTCTTTGTGATCCTATGTCAGATGAAGAACTATAAACGCCATTTCCTTTGCAATTCAACTTACCACCACCAGTACCTGACCCATACTCACAGTGTAACAACTAAGATCTTGGGATAGTCACTTCTACTATAGTGTCAGGAAAGAATCTAAACTCATGGCATTCTCAAATGTCAAATATGCTTTTCAAGTGGACAAACTGAAGAACATAAACAAAATTTCTAGTGGCTCCTGTCTTTGTCTGCTCAGCCCTCCTTACCTTCTGGATACGTGGCCCATGCCCAGAGCCTCAGGACCAAGAATCGGCCTGTGACCTAGACTAGACCAATTATAAAGCTTCATCCCAGTGTCCAAAATGACTGATCCAACAGGAGAGGAAATCCCCAAACCTGGCAAATCAAAGTACTTTCCAAAGTAATCTGAAGTTTGAGGAGAGTAGTTTTTTCCAACAGTTTGATCTGAGAACTGTAATTGAGGCCGAAGCTTCCATTATCCATTCTTAAACAAGAAAGTCATTAGACTGAGGAGGCCCACACAAATAAACCAAAATCTAAGCCTCTAATGCCACAGATTATGAAATTGAAACCTAAAGACGACCAATCACAAACAGCCAACTAGGCTTTTTAATCTTTAACCAACCACTAATTTACTTACTTTGCTTCTGCCTTTTCTCTATAAAGGTCTTTCCTTGAGTTGTTGTTGAAGGAGCACTTCTAACCACTTCTGGCTTGGTGCTGCCCCATTCCAATTGATTTTTGCTGACATAAACTTTTAAGATCCCTGGAAGGTGCTCTGGAGAAGGAACCATTCCAGTATTCTTGCCTGGGAAACCCCATGGACAGAGGAGCCTGGCAGGCCGCGGTCCTTGGGGTCACAAAGAGTCAGGTATGACTTAGCAACTAACAAAACACATAGCTGATTCACAATACTGTGTTAGTTTCAAGTGTATAGCAAAGTGATTCAGTTACATATTTTTTTCATATTATATTCCATTACAGGTTATTACAAGATACTGAATACAGATCCCTGTGCTACATAGTAGGTCCTTATTGGTTATCCTTTTTGTATATAGTAGTTTCTATATGTTCATCTCATACTCCTAATTTATTGCCCCCACTTCCCTTTCCCCTTTGGTAACCATAAGCTTGTTTTCTGTGTCTCTGAGTCTATTTTGTATATAGAGTCATCTGTATTATTTTTTTAATTGTTATCCTTTAACATATTTTGAGCTGTGGTTCCAGGTGGCCCAGAAAGAAGAGAGAGATCAAGCCAAATGAGAAACAGAGATGAGAAGAAGAAACAGAATTCCTGATAAGACTTTAGGTCCCTGATTCCAGTCACCCCTCAAGAACTCCCTTCCTGTCCTTCTATAGTTCAGGTAAAGCAGCCAACACAATGCTCCTCTTTTTCTTCCAGTAGCTCCAGCAATATCACTTGCAACCAAGACACTTGACCAACAAATCTTCAAGCCAAGGACAACAGAACCTAAAATAGCATCTCTATTTTCTTGTAGAAGCTTTTCCTCCCTTTTCTTCTTATAGTTTAGGAAACAAACAAAAGAAGGGAAAAAAAGCAGCAAACTATTAGTACAACAACAACACTTCACCCAACTGACCAGGCAGAAATGTAACCTGCTGTTCTCTCTTCAGAGTGGCTTAACCCTAATCACACGGCCCACCTCTCCCTTTCTTTCTCCTATCTTTCTGTCTCTGCTTCACATCTCATAGAAGTTTTGTGTCTGAAAGCTTAAAAAGTGATTTATGCAAGATCTGCTATAAGCATTTAGCTCGAGTATCAAATTCATTTGTCTAGTGATGGATAAAAGAAGAGGAAAACCATCTTCTGCCTTGAGGAAGGCCAAACTGGAAAGTGAGGCAAAAAGCAATACACAGAAGAACCAAACTTCTTTTCTTTTTTTTTTTAACTTGGCCGATCTTTCCTGCTGTGTGCATCTAATGTTTTGCCTCTGAGAATAGAACTTATTAGCAACCTCAAAATGAAAAAAGAGGACAGGATATTTTTCAACAAGGGTCTCTGCTTTGCCAAACATCCCAGAGTTTGTCTCCAAGGACTTGAAAAGAAAGGAAAGAATGAAGAACGGAAACCATAAAGCATGCGGTAAGGCTATCATCTAATTACTGAATGAATGGCACAGTTGTTTTGTCTGATTGCACTAAGCTAGTTATCCACTGCTAGCTTCATTGACAAAAAGGGAATCGACACAAATTATAGGGAAATTCAAGCACTAAAGGAATGTTTTGGTTCAGAGGTTTGCAATGACTATTGGCTTCAGTTTTTGGCAAAATCTGTCTTCGCCGTAAGGAACTCGGCTGTGCTGGGTCAGCCTGCAGCATTCCCAAAAACCTGGAATAGGACAGACTTCCTTGTCATCTGTATCCCATCAATAAATTAAAGTGATGTTCTCCAGCTCATGTTTGTTTCTTGGCAGGCTAATCTACAATCAGAAAAAGAAAAGCCTTTCATTTGTGGACTCCAGCTAAAGGAAGGAAGCCTTTGTATGCGGATTCAGCGGAGACCAAAATATTAAAAAGTGGAAGAGGAAAACCATATGCTGCAGTTCTCCAAAGGAAGCAGCTCAGAGTTCTGGTTAAAGAAATGCTTGAGTTCATGACACAGTAAAATAAATCTTTTACGACCAGAAGAGGGTATGCTAATAATGATATTGATACTTCTGGGATGTTACAACCATTGACATGTTAACTAGTATTCCATTTTCTCCTATTGTTTATATCAGAAAAAGCTAGAAATTATATATTTCAAATAAACCTTAAGTAATGGTACATTTTAGCATAATGCTTCCAGATTTGCACTTCATTTAAGAAGGAAGTAAGGAATCCAGTGGAATCTGTCTGGAGAATGATATTCATAAGATCATGGCTCCCTCTCAAAGCTAGCTGATTCTTTACAGTCACAGCAATCAAATCCAGATTAAAGTAGAAGTGGGGAAAAAATCGCTGTACTGATTATATGAGTTCTTTTGCATAGTCTATGCCATAGTGCAGTGTTAGGAACTCTTTATTTCTCTTGGTTTTTCAGGAGTTGACCTTGCCCTTGTATCATCTGTGAATGAGAACACTGATGAGAATGGAGCTGGTGTGGTCCTTCAACTCCCTGTAGGAGAGAAAGCATTGGGGTTGTCTGATCCTTTTTAGATTGATCACCTCGGTGTTTTACTTCCTTTTTTTATCTTATTAAAGAAGCCAAGCAAGAATTCCTACTTTAACACCTGTATCCTTCAAAGAATATGACTCTGGGTGCAAATTTTCAGTATTTTAGGGCCTCATGTACCAATGATATGGCTCCTTACAGAAGGGAATTAATTTTGCTTTCTTTTGTAGTGGAGTCTCTTATAAAAACTAGCAACAGATTAAGTGCAAGGGGTATGATTGGTAAGAATGCTTGACGAAAACGTGGCAGAGGCATTTCATTGGACAGAAATGTGGATCTGGCTTCTGTTACTCAGTAGATAACTGAATGAATGTGCACTTACCTAGCTTACTGGAAAAAGGACTACATTGCAAATCAGCAGATTTTGTTCCCAGCTCTGGCCTTACTGTGTAGTAAGCAGTAACACTCTCCAGAGTTGGACTTTGAATCCTGGCCCAATCACCCATCATCTGTGTCACTTGTGCTGGTCACTGTAACCTCTCTGAGCCTCAGCATCCTCATCTTTTGTTGTTACTGTTCAGTCACTCAGTTATGTCCAACTCTGTGACCCCATGGACTGCAGCACACCAGACTTCCCTGCCCTCACTATATCCCGGACTTTGCTCAAACTCATGTCAATGAGTTCATGATGACATCCAACCATCTCAGCCTCTATCACCCCCTTCTCCTCCTGCCCTCAATCTTTCCCAGCATCAGGGCCTTTTCCAATGAGTTGGCTGGATAAAAACAATACTCATTTCATAAAGTTGTAATTTATCTGGCACATAATAACCACTATATAAGAGTGTGTTCAATAAAATTAATTATTCTGCTACTGACAGTAAAGATCAGATCTTAGCCTTTCAAAACTTGGGATTTTTGTTGGCAAATGGAGATAAGAACTAGTGTTTCTTATATTGTTGTAGTGTCCAATAAGTAGATTATCCTATCTTTCACTCCATCCTGCTTCCAGATACAGGAAATATAGACATGGAGCAACAGCATTAAAGTGGTTGTAAGAAAATTCTATCAGGAACTGCTTCAGGCTGTGGACAACTGAACACTATTTTCCACTGAACAGAGGTTTGTACCTGACTAAGAGGAAGAACTCATTAGAGGACCAAAGAAATTTTCCCTCTAAATGCCCAGAAGATACATCATGAACTACTTCTCTCTGGCAAATCAAGCAGCTGGGGATAATGATGAGCATCTGAAAGAGTCTCTTAAAAAGACTACATCAGATCAAGTGTGAGGAGTTTGATTTGTGACTTTAGGCAGATTACTTCTTTTTAAAGGAAAATTACTTTCTAATAAAAGAAATCATTAGTTCTCTTGAATTACCTTTCATCACAATCCTCTGTTATTAATCATTTGGACAACAATAAAGAGTTAATTCTTCTTGGGAAATCTCCCATAAGTCAGAGACATTTAATTTCCCTTCTAAACTCATCTTTTCCCTGGACCTCAAGTTTGAAAGAGTTCTTAAAATATCTTCCAAGGACTTGCCTGGTGGTCCAGTGGTTATGACTCTGAACTTCCAATGCAGGGGGGCAAAGTTCAAACCCTGTTCAGGGAACTAAGATCCTTCATGCTGTTTGGCAAGGCCAAACAACAACAACTCTTAAAAATTCCTCCAATTCAGTACACTTGAAACTCGACACCCACAGAGGGTGAGTGCCCAGTATATGATCCTCCCTTGAAAACAGCATTTCACAAAAAACAAAAGGTAGAGATATACCTCATATTACACACAACAACATTTTCTATTGGATCAATGAGTACTTTGTCTTTTATAAATCCATTAAATCATAGAAAACTAAAAGAGAAATTTATAGTTATCTTTGGAGAGATGATAACTTTTTAAGGTTAAAATACAATAGAAACAACAAAAGAAAATAATTAACAAATTTAACTACACAAAAACTAAAACTTTTTAGGGAACAACCAAATCTAAAATGATAAAGCAGACAGTTATTTGGCCTAAAATATGGATGAAAGGAAATTTGATGAGTAAATAAATAAAATATTTAAAATATTAAATAAAAATAATAAAGGTCTCACTGGTAACAAAAATATGCAATATTTTAAAACAGTAAGATATCATTTTAAGCCTAATAACAATCATTGCCTTTAAAATTATCTACCAAGGTTTTGCCTAATCATAATTATTGCTTTTAAAATAAGGTAATGCAAAGTTGGCAATATATACCCACGGAGTGTTGCTGGCAATATAAACTATGCAATCTTTAGAAAAACAATTTGGCATTACACAGGAAAAGGAAATGCATTCATATTCTACTAAACAAACCCTCCTGTGGTAATTTTATTCTATATAAAAATCCAGAGAAAAAAAGGGACTTATCTATATCTATATACTCAAAACAGTATTATTTAAATGGTAAAATATTAAAACTCACTTAGTGTCCAACCATATAGCTCCTTAAAAGAATACTTAAAAGCCATTTTAAAAGATAAGTATGGAATATATTAAGTTAGTCTTTGTCATTCTTCCAATCATTTTTAAGGACTGCTTCCTAACATTCTGGAAACCATCTCTTTTGAAACTCAGTGTTTATAAATTCCCCTCCCTCCCACTGAAGCAACCACTCAGGTCTGCCCTGAGAAAATTCCTAATTCTTCAGGTCAGAGGTGTTACTGGGAAAGCAATCAGGTCCAATGTGCAAAAGAAATTTATTTCTGGAATCAAAATATTTTCCTTCTCTTGAAATCTCTATATCAACCACTAGTACCACTTAACTATTCAAACCAAATTTGTAGGAATTATCTTCACTCTTCCACCTCCCTCATCTCCCTTATTCAATTGATCAAGATCTGCAGAAATGAACTTTTCTCTCTTCTCTATCTAGACTATTTTCAGATATCAACAAAAAAACATAAAACGGAAGTCTGTAGAAAAAATAATTTCATATCAAAATAACCCTATTATAAAACTAATTAGAAACAGAAATAAAATGTACATGTTAAAACATAATTTCCAACATCATGTCCTGAAAAATAATAATGCCTAATTACAATAAGACAAACAAATCAAAGGAATTAAGAAATAGAAAATAAACATCAATGATAAAGACATTCCAACATAAGACTAACAGAGGTTTCTGAAATAGAAAACCCAATTATTAATTCTCTGAGGCAAACCTGTTTAATCATTCCCATCTGAAAAGAATGAGAAATAAAAGTCTGTCAATGATGGTAAGGATCAAAATATCACTGCTATTCTGATAAAGGCTAAATGTGTAGCTTAGTTGTGCAGCTAAAGAGACCTGCCATCTGAATCAGTAGTTGGCACGCTGACCTTTCCCATTAGGCAATGCTGATTTGGGGAAGACATCCCACCTGAAAGGTAGGAGGACAGGATGCTTAATCAGGGATAGCCTGACAACACAAAGGTGAATATCTGCTTCCTAAAGGACTGCTCACTCCCAGAAGGAAGAGGAGTATAGCTGACTTAATTTATCCCCAACTTATTTTTCCAAAATTATCAATGATATGTCACTTTTAATGTCTCAGGAGAGAGAGAATAAAGAGGTGAACAGAGGCGATGAGTTACACTAATTGAGCACACATTTTAAGAGGGCCAATGCTCACTCTCAGTGGAAGATCCCTCAAAATGTCTTTCTGGTGAGATTCTCAGAATTACTCTCTTGTGCATCTCCCAATGGTCCCCTTTCTAAGTGAGAATGTTTATAAGCTACTCTATCCCAAAACTATCACTGAGTATTGGATGTGTAGAGAAGAGAAAATTTACCACTTTAGTCTTAAAGTCTCTAGATCAAAAAGCACATTTCTAGATCAGCTATAGAGCCCCCAGCATATAACTAGATACCCTAGACATTGATTTGGTGTCCTTACTCTGTGGGACTTTCTGGTTGTTTTCCTTGGGGTGAATAAGTATACTTTGTGCATAAAAATAAGAATCAAATACTGTGTTTCATGGAATGACTATGGAAGATGCTAGGGTGTGTTCTGCTTCTTCTCCCCTCCCAGGCAAAACAGATGATGCTATTTCCTTCTCCAGTGGCACTTGTTTAAACCAGTAAAAGGTGCTCAGAAGTGCTATATATCCTTCCAAGTGGTAGCTCTAAGCAGTATGTAATTTACCATATTCCCTTTGCATTTTCACCTGGGTGATTATGGATGCGTTGACATGGAGTGTTTATCAGCCTACATCCCTGTAAGATGCAATAAGCTGAGGCCCTCTAACTCAGGTAGAACATGTAGCAAGTGAAAATAATACTGAAAAGTTGTGTTATGTTGTGTGAACAACCACAGAGATTTGGGGATTGTTACTGCAGCATAGTGAGTTAGTGCACTATTAGAGCATTCTGATGTGTATATTGCTTTCTTGCAGATATTAGCAATTTGCATTACCTGGTCTTATTCAGGACACCTTTTTATCCTTTCAAGTATACACAAAATCTGTTGATTTTTGTTCATGCCCGTGTTGAACTTAGTATCAATTTTATCTGGTGAGAGAGCACCCACAAATTTGTGTGAACAGGCATTTTCAGCCTTTTATCTCAGCGGGTATTGTTTTTTGTTATGAAATGGCTTGGGCATTTTTTAAAGCCTCCTAATTAAGTTTTCATCTTGTCTCCACATTTAGCTGGAAGAATCATCCTTACCAGATTCCTAATCTGAAGCAACTATTCATATTTCTTAAGACTGAGCCCGCAGGGTCCTAATAAAGAACAGTGCCATGAAATGTTCCAGACCTCGAGAATGTGTTTCTTTCTCCAATGTCTTTTTGTCAATTATGTTTTTATCCCCCTCTATTCCTCTCAGGAAGATTAAGCTGAATTTGTATCAGTCTATCTAGCATTGACTACTTGGGCCTGAAACTTATAAACCCCAAATCTCAGCTGTCTTGCAATTCAAGAGAAGCAATTCTGAGGGCAAAGGTATGGCCAAAAGTATATTTAAAGGGCCTCTAAAGAAACTCTTTTCTTAATCTTTGAAACTTTGTTTCTTGTATCAGTCACTTATCACTGTGTAACAAATCATCCTAAAATATAGAGGCTTAAGGCACTATTATTTATTATGAAACTACGTATCACCTTACCTGTTTTGTTGCCCTGGGTTAAGTGTTCTCATTTGGATTCTCCATATGTTTGTGGTCAGCTGAGAGACCAGGGGCCAGGTGGTCTAAGCAAGCATTACCAGGGTGACTCAGCTCTGCCTCATGTGATGTCTTATCCTTTAGCAGACCTCACAGACTTGTTTTCATGACAATGGCAGAATTTCAAGAGAAGTAGGATCGCTCAAATACGTTCCCAGACCTCTGCCTGTATTATGTTTGCTACTATACCATTGGCTGAAGAAAGTCATGTGAACGAGAGCAGAATCAGGTAGGGAAAGCACTATCAAAGGACATAGATACAGACAGCATGAAAAATAGGGGCCATTAGAGCACCTCGGTTAATATGCTTAGGAAAGGCTAAGTTGACATAAAAATCTGTAGCAGTCAGCACTCTAAGACCATTCCTGAAACCAGTTCACAGATGTGGTTCTGTGATTGTTCTGTGTGGTTCTAAGTGGTTGTTACTGGCTAATGACAACTCACTCACTAGGATCTATTCCCCTTTGTCCAGGCCTACTTGGCTTCTGTATGCTCTTGCCAAAAAACTCTGGCTCCCGTAAGTCAATGGTCTCATAGCCCTGCACACACTTGACACCTAAGATGTCTCTGTACACTCTTGATAAGAAAGCAAAATGGCCCATGGGCAGTTTTTGTTTTTAATCTTGAAATCTTCCATGACTCTTAGAAATTGTTACTTATCTATGCATCAAACCTCCATAAGTTAACAGTTGCAGACTGTCAGAGATTGAATGTTTGCATAGCTCCAAAATTCATCTGTTGAATCCCTACCACTCAATGTGATCATATTAGAAGGAGGGGTCTTTGGGGGTAATTAGGTTTAGATGTGGTCATGAGGGTAGAGGATGGCATCATTGACTCAATGGACATGAGTTTGAGCAAACTCAGGGAGATAGTGAAGGACAGGGAAGCCTGGCATGGGGTCACAAAGAGTCAGACATGACTTAGGAACTGAACAACAATGAGGGTGGAGCGCTCGTGATGAGATTATTGTCCTTATAAGGAAGACACACCAGACACCTCTCTGCATGTGAAGATACAGCTAGAAGGCAGACATCTACAGGCAAAGAATAAGGTCCTCATCACACACTGAATCTGCTAGCACCTTGATCTTGGCCTTCCCACCCTCCAGAACTGTGAGAAATAAATGTCTGTTATTTAAGTCCATCAGTCTATGGTATTTTGTTATAGCAACCTGAGCTGACTGATACACAGACCAAAATCAAATACCACAAGCCTAAAAACAGTAGAAATAGAAAGTTTGTACAATATAAACTTCTACCAAGTGCCAAGATCAAAACAATCTAACATATACATTAAAATCAAATGTCCAAAGCTATACCAAAAGCTTCTTTGGGTGTAATTTTTATTGGCAAGTTTTATTCTCTCTTATATCTAGCAATATTTCTGACCTCTATACCAAATGCTAAGAATTTCAGAAGGTCTTAAGAAATAGCACCCCTCTTTCCTGCTGAAGTTATTGCACAATTTAAAAAGAAGACATATCAGTGCTTCGGCAACCAAAATATTCCCTTTATGATTGATAGAGGCAAAGCTAGAGGACAAAAGTTAGTGTGATAGCCAAATATGCCTGCTAACTGAACCCTAGAATTAGGCAGACTCCTTTATTCAGACATACACAGTACTGATGAGAACTCCATTCCTCCTGATGGGAGCTGGGTGGTCTGATCCAGGGAGAATTACTGCATGGAAAGAAGAAGTTATCCTGCTTCCTGATTCTTGCTTCCCTCAGGCTTTTATTCCCCACAAGAAAAAGAGTGGAAACCAAGCCAAGCAGGTTTAATTTATTTCATCCAAACTGTAGAGCTCAGATGCATCGCCGATTGCTCTCTGGGACAGATTAAGTTAGGGGCTGAAATTACACTAATCAAGTTACCTCTACACTGAAAGATATATCAGACATGGGAAGTACATATTTCTCCCTCAGGTCAACAAATTGAATTAAAAAAATACAAAGATGTAATAAGAAAAATTCCCTGCATTAAAGGAAAAAGAAAATATGTATATTAAAATTAAGCACTATGAATTCCACTTCCACCATGAAGAAATTGAATGAAGGACATATAGATATATGTCTGTGAGTATACATATATATCCTTGACACTTGGAGCAATTGGATGTCAGTGGGCTAAAAAAATAAAACCTGACCTTAACTTCGCACTTTACACAAAAATTTACTCAAAATGGATAGTGCACTTAAATTATAAAAGCTAAAGTGTTATTATCACAAGACAGGACAATGATTATTGAGGAACCTTAAAGAAAATGTCCTTAGCTAGTACTGATTGGAAAGTATTATTCCCAGTCAGAAGTATCAATACTGTCTGGCATTTATTGTTATTTATTCATTCATATATGTCACTCTTCTTGGGGTAATTAAAAACACCAGAAAATAAAGTATTTGTTCTTCAGCTGTCACATCTGCTGATCTGTCCTGAAGTTAATCCTGTAGAAGAGGTAACACAGAACCTCAGATGTGGTACCCTCATGGTGCACTGAGACATATTACATTGGCTGAATTGTGGCAAGAAAGTGGGGAGATTGCTATGACTGGCTCCCCAGACACCTCGTCTGCATTTAACTCTTCTTCCCAGATAGAATTCCTCTGAATTAACATTTTTTTCATCAAGATATAGTGGATGTACAAGGTGGTTCAGTAGGTAAAGAATCCACCTGCAATGCAGGAGACCTGGTTTTGATATCTGGGTTAGGAAGTTCCCCTGGAGAAGGAAATAGCAACCCACTCCAGTGTTCTTGCCTGAAAAATCCCATGGACAGAGAAGCCTGGCAGGCTATAGGTTATGGGGTCACAAGGAGGCAAGGAGTCGGGAAAGATTGAGCAACTATACCACCACTTATTATATAAGTTTCAAGTGAACAACGTAGTGATTCACAATTTTTGAAGGTTATATTCCATTTATAATTATTACAAAATATCGGCTCTCTTCTCTGTGCTGTACCATATATCACTGTAGCTTATTTCTTTTATACATAGTAGTTTGTGCCTCCTAAGCCCCTATCCTTATCTTGCCCCTTCCTTTTCCCCACTGGTAATCACTAGTTTGTTCTCTACAGAACTCTGAATCCTTTAGGTTCTTGGTAATTCTGCTCTTACTTTACTTATTCTTATCAGAAACAGCACAGAAAATGGGGAAAAAAGGCAATAGTGGTGCTATTTTCACAACCATAAAAGGCTATCTGGTTGAGGATCTTCTGACTTTTTGCCTGCTGTCTGTTGCCAAACAGCACAACATTTATTAAAACATAACAAAAGCCAAGTAGGCTGGTTGCTGGCCGCAAAATTCATTTAAAGAATTGAAGTCGGAAGATTACAGAACTTGAGAACTATGAGAATTGCTTTCTGAGGAAAGCTAAACAGTCAGGAAAGCACTGGAGCTTTTGTAACCCTGTCTGAAATCAGTGCAAGTGTGGGGAGCTGCTCCAGCATGTCTGGCCTGCATTCCCTTCCCGAGTTACCATATCAAAAGCAATATTAGCAATGATTTACCAATATCAAACATCGATAAGAGATGTGTGCAATGATACACTAATAATTAGATTTAGAAACCACTGTGTGGATTTTTATCATCAACAACTGCATATTCTATTTCCTATAAGTCACTTTCATTCATGTTTTTAAAGTCTGTTTTAGTCTTTTAAAAAAATGTTAAGGATTTTCACTTATCTATTTATTGTTTTCTATGTCATCTCTTGATAAGCCAGATTTGTCTCTTTCATACAGAGAAATCCTAGACCCTTCTGCCTGGCTTTCAACAGAGGGTCCCATTAGCAGCAGCAAAGGCAGTTGGTGACCTCCCAGTTAGGAAGTCTCTCCCTCAAAGCCCCAAGATAAGGACTATGGGCGTTTGCTCACTATCAGGCAAAGTCCTACGCTGATGATGTTTCAAGACCAACCTCACTGCTGGCTGATTTTATAGAGAAATTCAGCCACTGTCAGCAAGTGGATTTAACATATTCGAAAAGATTTGGCATTTTACAAAGTTCTTTTTTTTCTTTTTTCACTGTTGTTACAGCTTAAAAAACACTGTAACAATTTGTATATTACTTCTTACACAAATTGTTTCTTGCTATATCTAACTGCATTCATGGTGATGCTTGTAACAATCTTCCATACATGAAGATAACTATTTTAAGGAATGGATAAAGATGTGGTGCATATATACAATGGAATATTACTCAGCCACAAAAAGGAATGAAATTGGCAGAGATGTGGATGGACTAGAGGCTGTCATACAGAGTGAAATCAATCAGAAACAGAAAAACAAATATGGTACATTAACACATATATATGAAATCTAGAAAAATGATATAGAGGATCTTATTTGCAAGGCAGAAATAGAAACACAAACGTAGAGAACAAACCTATGGATACCAAGGGGAAAAAGGGGGAAGTGAGATGAATTGGGAAATTGGGGTAGATGTATATTCAGTATTCATACTATGTATAAAACAGATGACTATGAAAACCTATTGTATAGCATAGGGAACTCCACTCAATGCTCTGTGGTGACCTAAATGTGAAGGAAACCCAAAGAGAAGGGACATGTGTACACATGCAGCTGATTTGCTTTGCTAATCAGCAGAAATTGGAATAACATTGTAAAGCAACTGTACTCCAATAAAAATTAATTTTCTCTCTTCTCCGCTGGAAACTCTCCGTACTAAAAACCCCCGTGTGAGAGTGTCTAAAAATAAAGGATTGCTCCATCCTAAAAAATAAATAAATAAATAAATGAATAAAAAGATAACTGACCACTCTGGATTTGAAAGCAACTTTATATATTGCATACCTATACACAAAATATGTGACGTAAATATTTTTACCCCTTTTTTAGAGATTAGGAAAAAAGGTCCATGTATATGTGCAAAAAACTCCTAGCTAGTAACTCGAAGAAGAAAAACTTGGACTTGGGTTTTCTGAGCAAGTCCACCAAGCTTTGCATCTCTACTCAAAAAATAACATAACCACTTACATTTTCATAACACTTGAAAATACTGAAAACAGTTAGCAGGCATGATGTCATTTGATCCTAGAAAGATGCTATGAAGTACATAGAACAAAGCATGATCTCTATTTTATAGATGTAAAAACCAAGGCCCTAAGGGTAGATATGGGGGGTAAAATGATTTCTCTAGGATCAGACAACATACTTTTTTTTATGAGATCATATTTATTCAGAGCTTGCTATAGAAAGGGAGTCAGCCACCATAATTTATGGGTTTTTTTTTTTTTTTTTTGGAGTGTCCATCATGGCTTTTTCTTTTTTTTAACTTTTTATTTGGTACTGGGGTATAGCCAATTAACAAACATGTTGTGATAGCTTCAGGTGAACAGTGAAAGAATTCACCCATACATATACATGCATCCCTTCTCCCCCCAAATTCCTCTCCAATCCAGGTTGCTACACAACATTGAACAGAGTTCCATGTGCTGTCCAGTAGGTCCTTGTTGGTTATACAAATTAAATACAGCAGTGTGTACATACGCATCCCAAACTCCCTAATGATGCCTTCCCTCCATCCTTCCCCCACCCAACCCAAGCACCCAGCAACCGAAAGTTCGTTCTCTAAGTCTGTGAGTCTCTTTCAGTTGGTGCAAGTAAGTTCATTTGTATAAGAGCGCAACTTTCACGTGGAAACTCAGGTACAGAAGCCAGGCATTGAAACTCCTTAGTCATAGTCTGGTCCCCCTGGATTAGCTTGTGCACTGCCTCTTATTCAAACTCTTCTCAGTCAATCTAATTAAATTGGTGACAAGCAGTTTTGCCTCTGTGCATGAAGAAAACTGCATTGGGGATATTTTTATAAGGAGAAAACTTTGGAAGAGTTCTGTTCAATAGGACTTTTTAAAAAATGATGAATAATGATGATGGTGATGAGGATGACTGAGATAAAAATATCTGTCAATTATTTCCAATGTGCTTGTGTGATTCTGTTTAGCTTTTCAATTATGGAAATGTACGCCCACCCTGTTTAAAATACAGTTAGTGTGAGGTTTTACTTTGTTTCACAGAATTGATGATTGTATCATGAGCATTATAGATTAATATTAAAGAGATATCTTTAAATAATTCAAGATTTTATTTTAAAATTTCATTATTTGACGTAATTGTCATAAAACACTTTGCAGACATTGAAAACTCTGTCAGCTGGTTTAAATGATCTAGGATTGGAAATTCCTTGGCGGTCCACTGGTTAGGGCTCTACAATTTCATTGCTGGAGCCTAGGTTCAATCCCTGATTGGGGAACTAAAGTCCTGCAAGCGTCACAACATAGCCAAGAAAAGAAAATGAGCTAGGATCATTCAACATATAACTCATCTTTTTGACATAGAGAGGTGATACACAGTTATCTTATCATGGACTGCAGCCCACCAGGCTCCTCCATCCATGGAATTTTCTAGGCAAGAGTACTGGAGTGGGTTGCCATTTCCTTCTCCAGGGGATCTTCCCAATCCCGGGATCAAAAACGGGTCTCCTGCATTGTAGGCAGATACTTTACCATCTGAGCCACTTCAATCCCTTATTGAAGTATAGTTGATTTATAATATGTTAGTTTCTGGTATATAGCAAAGTGATTCAGTTTATACATATATATATATACACACATGTATATATATAATTTTTCAAATTCTTTTCTATTACAGTTGATTACAGGATATTGGATATAGTTTCCTGTGCTATACAATAGAACCTTGTTGTTTGCCTATTTTGCATATAGTAGTTTGTATCTGCTAATCCCAAGCTCCGAATTTATACTGCCCTCCCCCAATACTTTCTTTTCTGTTTGGTAACCATAAGTCTGTTTTCTATGCCTGAGTCTGTTTTCATTTTGAAAATAAGTTCATTTGTATAATATTTTAGATTCCATATATAAGTGACATCATGTGATATTTGTCTGTCTTACTTCACTTAGTATGATAATCTCTGGGTCTATCCATGTTGCTGCAAATGGCATTATACGACTTTTTATGGCTGAGTGATATTCCATCACAAACACAAACACACACACATACATACCACATCTTCTTTATTCATTTGTATGTTGGCGGACACTTGGGTTGCTTCTTTATCTTCGCTATTGTAAATAGTGCTGCGATGAACTTTGGGATGTTCTTTTCAAATTAGCATTTTCATATTTTTTGGTTTTCATATTTTCTGGAGGACCCTTCATCCTGTCTTCATTCTAGTGGCTGCACCAGCTTACAATCCCACCAATGGTGTAGGAGGGTTCCCTTTTCTCCATGCCTTCTCCAAGCATTTAGTATGCAAAGGTTTTTCAATTCTGACTAGTGTGGGGGCTTCCCTGATGACTCAGCACGTAAAGAATCTGCCTGCAATGCAGTAGACACAGGAGACACAGGTTCAATCCCAGGGTGGGAAAGATCCCCTGAAGGATGAAATGGCAACCCATTCCAATATTCTTGCTTGAAAAATCCCTAGGACAGAGAAGCCTTGTGGGCTACAGTCCAAAGGGTCAAAGAGAGTCAGACACGACTGAGCATACACACACCACTGACTAGTGTGAAATGATACCTCATTGTAGTTTTGATTTGCATTTCTCTAATAATTAGTAACATTGAGCATCTTTTCATGTGCCTATTGGTCATCTGTATGTCTTCTCTGGAGAAATGTCTATTTAAGTCTTCTGCTCATTTTTTGATTGGGTTGTCTTTTCTTGTTGCTATTGAGTTGTAGAAGCCATTTGTGTATTTTGGAAATTAAGCCCTTGTCGGTTCCATTGATGGCAATTGTTTCCCAGTCCATAGGTTGCCTTTTCATTCTGTTAATGTTTTCCTTTGCTGTCCAAAAGTTTATACTTTTGATTATGTCCCATTTGCTTATTTTTGCACATAACAGTTATTTTCAAATAAAACTGTAAAGGATGAGATCAAAACACTTCCTTCCATTTAATTTTCCACTAAAACAAAAAAATTGTGTATTTCAGCTCCATAGAAATATAAATATCTTTGAAATTTGCTTGACTTAGTAAAACGTGTGCAGATAGCACACCTTTGTTGAATAAAAATACAACTATGACTTTGAGGGTTTTAAAAATGTGCTAAAATTCTGTCCAAACATTAATATCAGTGAATACGAGGATATTTAAAGAAAGATAATGAGGGTATAACATTTCCCTCTTTTGTTAAAAGGTAAGCTTTATTCCTGCCAAAATGAATTCCTATTTCTCCCCCAAATGGTGTGTGTATGTGTACATGTGTGTGTATGAAAATATTTCACCAACTACTGGACACTAGTCACATATACATTTTTTATATCATTGCCCCATTATGGAGTTATATCATTTGTTTGCTTCCCTTTAGCCTTTCGTGTCTGATTACTAGGCCATAGAGCTTCATGGATAATAAAGGTGAAATCACCAATGAAATTTTTTTAAGAAAAAAAAAAAATCCAGCTAATGCCAAAGTTCTGAGAGTTCCATGTTGTGCAACAAAGCCACTGGCTTTGAAACAGTGCCACAACTCCGGCACCTTGTGCCAGATGCTACATTTACTCAGGGTCATTTGGGCAAAAGTAATGAAAAATATTAAAGCAATGTTTATGTAGCAGATATGCAATACCAATCACGTTATGTACATTGGTGATAAGAGTAAGGATTGGATTGTTTGAGAGAAAAGTGACATTTTCTCTTAAGTAGTGGAAAATTACCAGCAGACAGTGTGTTTGGCTTCTCTATTTCGTTTCTGTTTTGTTTCATTTTTTTCTTTTAATTCTACTTCTTTATTCTTTCTTCAAGCAGCTCCACTGTTGAGTATTATGATAGAAAAAAAAAAAAAAAAGTATCACCAGAAATCTTTTCGTAAGTGATCTGAATTAAAAAAAAAAAACATGGTGATAAACTATAACTTATACACTGTCTAGTCTATTCTTTCTATGATGAGATAAATGAGCAAAGTGTGTGAGCAATAATTATGCTCAGAAAATGCCTTACTAGTTGCCCTGAAGTAAAAGACCCTTATTCAGCTTCTACCTCCCCCAGCCTTACACTGATGACAAATTCTGTGCACGCATGCTAAGTTGCTTCAGTCACGTCCAGTACTTTGTAACTCCATGGACTGTAGCCCACCAGGCTCCTCTGTCCATGGGATTCTGCAGGCAAGAATACCGGAGTGGGTTGCCACTCCAGTGATCTCCTCTAGGGGATCACCTCTAGAAGGTCTCCTCTAGGGGACCCTCCCAACTCAGGGATCAAATCCCCATCTTTTTTGTCTCCTGCATTGGCAGGCAGGTTCTTTACCACTAGTGCCACCTGGGAGATGCCTGATAACAAATTCTAAGGGCTTATAATTGCAAGTGAAAAATCTTGCAGTTTTGCTTAGCAATATGGCCAAGTCCTAGATCCACCAATAGGTTCAAGTTGAGAGTTGTCTTGTGGCCCCAAATATAGTTTTCTTTGAAACCCACTGAGCTGTTGCTGTTCCTCAAACCCCAGCAATGCTTGCCCCATCCTAGTGACTAGCTTTGCTGTTAATTCAATAATCACTTAGCTGGGTCCTAATTCCATACCAAACTCTTGTGTCTGCTGTCAGCAAACACTAGCCCTTGATACCTTATTTTCTATTCCCAAACTGAATACCCTTCCCTAAAATAAAGGGCTCTCAATGCTTATCAATCCCCAGTCCAACCCATAGAAGCCTCAGTGGGTTCACATGGCACATATGTAAACAGTATTCTGAAGGTACTGAATCCCACCAGAGGAGCCAGAGAAGAATGTCTTCCACTGATAATAACAGAAACCTTTACCTATTTTTGAAGGGGAAGAAAGAGAACTAAGCTTACCGCCTACATTGTTGCCCTGGGCACCTCACACAGGTTATCCCATTTAATCCCCAAGCAGATATTACACAGATCTTACAGATGGGAAAACAGAGGCTCAGAGTCCAAACTGAAAAAGGAGTAAGTGATTAAATCAGGATTCACACTGCTCACAGTCTAACTTCACAGCCCATGCTCCTTCCATGAGCACTATCCTGCCTTTCAAAAGAGAAGCCCAGGCCTAGGTCAACTATTGCCTGAGCTTCTAAAGGAGGAACAGAAAGAAATTATTCCTGCTACGGGTTGAACTGTGTTTCCTCAAATTCACACGCTGAAGTTCTGGACCCAGTACCTCAGAACATGACTGTGTTTGGAGACAAGGCCTTTAGAGAGGCAGTTAAGTTGAAATGAGTTAATTTCCCATGGGCGGGGGAGGGCACTATAATCCAGTATGATTAGAGTCCTTATCCGAAGAGATTGGGATACACTGAGAGACACCAGGGACATGCACGTGTAGGGAAGAAAGATCACAAGAAACCACAGCAAGAAGGTGGCCATCCTCAAAGCAAAGAGAGAGGCCCCAGGGGAGATTAACCTTGTTAACACCTTGATCTTGGACTTCCAGCCTCCGGAAATGTGAGAAAAAAACTGTGTAATCTGCCTTGTGGTTGTTCAGTCACTAATAGTGTCTGACTTTTTGCAACCCCATGGACTGCAGCACGCCAGGCTTCCCTGCCCTTCACTGTCTCCCGTAAGCCACCTACTCCATGGTATTTTGCAATAGCAGAACTAGCAAACTAATTCATTTCCCATATTAGGGAGTGCTGGACCTCCTAGCCACTCATGTAGGATGGGTTATTTTGAGGTCATGGTTGAACAATGCAATTCACCTTTTCTAGGCTTGAGATGTGATTTCTATAGAGCTTTCTAAATGACCAAATCAGTCTACTTTCTATTAGGTCTTCAAATACTTTCTTTAGGGACAGAAGAACACTTCAATGTATGGGACTGAAGATAGAGTTATAAAGTAAACATGACAGAGATGTGAACAATAACCTGATATAATTGGCACCCTCCCAGTCTGGGAAAACTCAGCTTTCTACCTCAAAGGTAGGGGTGTGGAAGGCTCGAGATTAAGCTCTATAAAAACTCAGGAGCAGCAAGATTTGATAAGCTTTAGGTGAGTGAATAGATGAAGGTGGTGGAAAGGTGACGCACCCTAAGGGGGCATGGAAGCTCCACACCCCCTTGCCTCACACCTAATCCTATGCACTTCTCCCATGCAGTTGTTTTCTGAGTTGTATCCTTTTAAAGTAAACCATTGAATATAAGGAAAATCTTCCCTGGGTTCTGTGAACTATTCTAGCAAATCATCACTTGGTCAGAAGTATAGATGGCAATCTGGGCTTGGCAGTTGACATCTGGGGTGGAGGCAGTCCTGTGGAATTCAGTCCTTGACTTGCATGATCTGATGCTATGTCCAGGTAGATAGTGTCAGAATCAAGTTAAATTTATAAGACATTGAGTCAATGTCCACTGAGATTACAGGCCACTCAGTCAGTGTGTACTGAGGATTGGAGAATTATTTATTGTGGGGAAAATCCATATCTGGCGGTGTCAGAAGTGTTGAGAGTAGAGCAGAAAAATTAAGTTTTATCTTACACTACCCTAAAAAACCCACGTGCCAGAGGGTCTGCTACCAGCTGCATCTTCCACAACACTGAGACTCAGAAACTCACATTCTTCTGCTTCATCTGTGTGCTTTATTTAACAGTTAAGATGTAGCATGAAATATTCAATAAGTACCCTAAGACTCACTGCCTTCTACATTGCATGTGTGTTTGCTAAGTTGCTTCAGTCATGGCCAACTCTTTGCGACTCTATGGACTGTAGCCCTCCAGGCTCCTCTATCCATAGGATTCTCCAGGCAGGAATACTGGAGTGGGTTGTCATTTCCTTCTCCAGGGGATCTTCCCCACTCAGGGATTGAACCCGCACCTCCTGTGGCTCCCGAGTTGCTGGCAGTTTCTTTATCACTGAGCCACCGGGGAAGCCCCCTTCTTCTATATTACCTATCTTGATATGGCTGATGCCTTTAAATTAGCACATTGGCTTTTGATATTCTCTAGAGCATGCAGAAGTTGAACTGGAAAATCATTTCCCCCTCATCCTTCCGTTCCAATTTTCTGGGGTGGTGGAAGAATGATCTAGAATCGTTACTACATGCTTAAAGTCTGTTTCCAAAAGATAGATAGGGCAAATTACTTAGATATTGAAGAAGGTAGAAACCTCAGTCTCCTCCCCAGCCAACTGTTACAGGGGCGAGAGTTGACTTGTAATCACACTTGTTGGGATTTGTAGGGCTTCACTCTGCCAAGCACAAGTGTGTTGCTCTCTGCCTGCCCCTGACCTGGGGCACTTCTCCTAAGTGTAAGCATGTACTGGAGCCTGTGGGAGAGGCAGAGAGGGCAGCAGGGAGATGAGGAACAGAGGTCAGAGAGGAAAATCAGCCCTCAATGCCATCAGCAGTTTGCTCTCCCTAGTCAAGGGAAGAGTTCCATCGTGCACCATGTTCCTGGTCCCCTGAACAAGCTCAGTGGATACTGCCAGGGCAGCCAAGAAATGCTTCCATTCATAATCAAGCCCAGAAAGAGGACTCAGCCCCTGAGAGAAACGCTTTTTCCCAGACTCAAAGGGAAACTGTCGGCCTAGGGTCTACTTGCCTGATACCACAAATTCATGGGCATCAACTTTGTTGCACTAGGACTCAAACCTTTATTACAAATTATCAGTGTCGTAGTTTTCAGAAAAGTATGGTGGTGGTTAGTTGCTAAGTCGTGTCCGGCTCTTGTGACCTCATGGACTATAGCCCGCCAGGCTCCTCTGTCCATGGAATTCTCCAGGCAAGAATACCAGAATGGGTAGCCATTCCCTTCTCTGGGGGATCTTCTGGACCCAGGGATTGAACCTGGGTCTCCTTTACTGCAGGCAGATTCTTTAGCAAGTGAGCTACCTTAAGATACGACTTCATTAAAAAAGCATATTCCTTTATTAAAAAATCAGTCCCACCCATCATTCTTATTTTTCCTCCACCTTACTAGGGAATGAACTAAATTCTCTTTAGGCCCACAGTGCATGAAGGTATCTCTAGCTGGTGAAGATAGAAGCCTCCCTCAGGCTCCCCACCCTCCTCTCTCTCCTTTGGTCCCTGGCCAAGACTGCTGGCAGGATCTGCTCAGTTACACCACTTGAGAAGTCATAGGAATATTCCCTTCAGGAGAGCTGAGTGGTGGCCAGTGCTGGGGGCCAGAACAGCTACCCCTAACAGCAGTCCCTCACCCCCCACCAGCAGTCCCAGACATTCCATCTCTCTGGGAAGTGCAGCCAAGATGTTTGGGTGAGCCAGGTAAGGTGATGTGGAGAGCAAAGTAAGTCTTAAGTACATGGTTCTTCTTCAGGGAAATCAGAAGAGGAATCCGAGGGAGAGAGAGAGCACCTCAGTGGATATGTGCTGTGCTTAGTCACTCAGTTGTGGCCGACTCTTTGAGATCCCATGGACTGTAGCCCGCCAGGCTCCTCTGTCCATGGGGATTTTCCAGGCAAGAATACTGGAGTGGGTTGACATACCCTCCTCCAAGGGATCTTCCCAATCCAGGGATCCAACCCAAGTCTCTCGCATTGCAGGTGGATTCTTTACCATCTGAGCCACCAGGAAAGCCCACGAATCCTGGAGTGGGTAGCCTATCCCTTCTCCAGGGAATCTTCCCCACCCAGGAATCAAACCAGGGTCTCCTGCATTGCAGGTGGATTCTTTACCAGCTGAGCTACCAGGAAAGCCCACCTCACTAGGTATTTATCCAATAATAGCAGAAAATGTGCTCCTACTGCAATTCTTAAAAAAAAAAAAAAAAAAAGCATTCTCTAGAAAAATCTTATCCTTAAATGTGTATGCTTATTTCCTGTCACACAACAGAGAACAGGAAAAAAAAATGTGAAGGGACAAAATGACATCTCCCAAGTCATGGAACATCTGAAAGTAGGGATTAAAGGGGGCAGGGGGATGGTCTTCTACTGTAACCGAGCAGGACCCTATGGGGCCTTCCCAGAACCAACGCCCCACTCCCCACCGTGTACTCCACCTGCCCCCTTGTCCACAGAGAAACTTTAACCTCCTAGGACTTCCCTGAGTCCCAAATAGTAAATTTAATCAGAGAAGTGGGGGGAAAAAAATGCAGAAAGAAAAGAAAACAAACAAGACAAAATAATAATACTTTAGCCATTAAACAAAGTCAAAGATCTTTAATTCCTCCTCGAGGGCTCTGCAGTGCAAGAGACCTGGGTTCAATCCCTAGGTCGGGAAGATTCCCTGGAGAAGGAAATGGCAACCCACTCCAGTACCTTTGCCTGGAAAATTCCATGGACAGAGGAACCTGTCAGGCTATAACCTAAGTAATAGCATTTCATTGCACAGATTTAAAGATATTTTGCGTCCATTGGGTCAGAGAGTCAGATACAACTAAGTGACTAACACACACATACACGTAAGGGTAAAGAATCTGCCTGCAATGCAGGAGACCTGGGCTTGATCCCTGGGTCGAGAAATTCCCTGAAGAAGGGAATGGCAACCCTCTCCAGTATTTTTGCCTGGGGAAATCCCATGGGCAGAGGAGGTTGGTGGGCTACAGTCCATGGGGTCAAAGAAGTCAGACACAACTGTGTGACTAACTTTCACTTTCAAGGGCTCTAGATAATATTCTGAGCCATGTCCTTTGAGCTGTTTTGCAGATACTGAAACCCCCAGCAGGTACAAGAAGTTAACTATACGCTGCCCACAAGCCTGTAGACCCTAGATGGGTTGGAGCTAGCAGGTTGATGATAGTGACTCCTGATCACTCATCACCAAACAATCAGAATGTTCACAAGCTGATAACAAACCCCCAAATCCCATCTCCCTCACCCTGTCTTTAAAAATCTTTCCCTGAAAGCCTCCAGGAGTTGGGACCTTTTAAGTACTAGCTGCCTGCACTCCTTGCTTGGCAACCTGCAATAAACACTACTCTCTCTTTCACCACAACCCAATGTCAGTAGATTTGCTTTACTGCAGGCAAGCAAACCCAAGTCTGGTTTGGTAATGCTACTTTCCTCTCCCATTTTTGGCCATGCTGCGTGGCACGTGGGATGTGAGTTCCCCTGACCAGGGATCAAATCCATGCCCCTGCAGTCCAAGACCACCAAGGAAGTCCCTATTTTCCTTTCTAAAATGTCTTATTTCTAATCCACTAATAAGAACCAAGTATCTGGAAAGACAATAGAGAAAATAGATCGTATTCTCATCATAAAGCAGAGAGAATAAAATCTGGTGGTACCTATTGTTACTTACAAAAAAAAATTCATTTAAAAATAGATTTCGCTTAAATACAAAATGCCTTACTATACTCTTCTTATAAATTAGAATCTAGAGCAAAAATAAGCAAATGGAAAATAATGTTAACAAATGTGCAGCTTAGGCTTTTACAATAATGTGTTGCTTTCTGTATAGCATACTATCCTTGCATCATCATGCAAGAAAATTTTAACTGAACCTGCGAAAAATGATTAATTCTATCTATTTCTGAAAAATAATGAATGACATTTGTTAACATTTAGAGCCAAACATTAAATATGCCTTGGATAAAACTGAATAACAATTTAAAATTGATTATATCACCCATTGTTACTATGATTTACAGTTGGCAATCCTATATACTTCCAATAGCAATGGAAACTCCCCAAGGACCCTATACATGGATGAAAAACCCCCTGCATATGTGTATCAAGTAACATTTTCAAGTCATGTTACCCAAATATATGTATTATAGTATGTTGGATGTGAATTTTAAACTTGATTTCAGTTTTTAAAATTGTTTTTATTTCTTTTTTCTATGTTTCCTTTTTTAAACCCATATATGTGTATTTTCCTTCCATTTTAAAAATAACTTAAGTAATAGCATTTCATTGCACAAATTAAAATAGTACCAGAGTCCCTCAGACAGTAAGGAGATCAAACCAGACAATCCTAAAGGAAATCAACAAACATCATTGGAAGAACTGACGCTGAAGCTGAGCTCCCATACTTTGACCACCTGATACAAAGAGCTGACTCTTTGGAAAAGACCCTGATGCTGGGAAAGATTGAGGGCAAGAGGAGAAGGGGGCAACAGAGAATAAACTGGTTGGATGGCATCACTGACTGAATGGACATGAGTTTGAGCAAACTCTGGAGATAGTGAAGGACGGGGAGACCTGGTATACCGCAGTTCATGGGGTCACAGAGTCAGATACAACTTAGCAACTGAACAACAAGAATATACAACAGTAGACAAGGAAAGTCTCCTGCAAGATCACTAATAAGACCAGAGTCTTCCATGCAAACACTGGCTTTAGACTGCCTGCCTTCAACTTCCTCCAATTCAGCTACTTGCTACCAGTGTGATGTTGGTATAGTTACTGTTGGTATATATATATATATATATATATATACACACACTGGTATATATATATATATATATATATATACACACATATATATACACTGTATAACTTAAGTTATATATATATATATATACAGTGTATATATATATATATATATATATATACACTGTATATATATATATATATGTATATATATATATATATATATATACACACACATATATATACACTGTATAACTTAAGTATATATATATATACTGTTGGTATAGTTTCTGTAAAAAGAAATAGATAAGAAAGGTAAAAATCCTGTCTCAAAATGTTATGAGCAATTCATGTTGATATTTGGCAGAAACAAACAAAATTCTGGAAAGCAATTATCCTTCAATTAAAAAATAAATTAAAAAATTTTAAATATTATGGTCAGTAAATAAAATCATCCACATAAAACATATAGTAGGTCCCCAGCTACACTTAAAGCCCAAAGGACACTAGCTTGTTATCATCATCACCACCATCATTAGTATTATCATGTTTAATGGGCAACTACTTCAGTGGTTTGATTTAATTTTCAAAGTTACTTCACTGCTCCTAGTGACCTGAAGATCTCGGTTCACTTTCCTTTGACAGATTCTTAGACCTATTTCTATAAAGTCACAGGAACCAAGTTCTGTGGATTGTAACTAAAGCCCAGGATAAATAGGAGCAGACTATTAGGACAATATCTGCTCTCTTTTCCTACTACCTCCTAGAATTTTCCTCTCACCAAGCATTCATTTCCTGTCCCTGAGAGTTCTATTCGCAAATAGATTTTCCTGGACAATTCTGTCATAGATTAGAAAGGCTGTGTAAATACATCATTCTCAGTTGGTATCCAGTGGGAATCTACCTTCTCTGCTCCTCAAGTTTAACGTCTTCTATCCTCAGGAATCCAACCCCATAAATGCATTCACTCTCTACATTCCAGTGGAGTCTCCACAAATTGCTCAATACTGCCCGCTTCTTGTAATCCCTTATAACTATGTAAGGTACTATAACACCTTGAAAAAACCTATTGCTGGCATTTCACCTTTGCTTCCTCATGCCTGGCACGCCCTGACACTCCTCCAGTCTGCAGGTTGCAAACATGGGCTGTGTATGACAATCTATTCTGGTGTATGTTTCTACAATCAGTTCTGCTAGAACGCTTATTTTGAAAACGTGAATTTGTTCCAATGTGACCGACAAATTAGGGAAGACTGTAGCACAACACTAATTTTGTATTGGTGCCAATTTCATCTGCAGGCCAACACAGAAAACTGCACCTAGCTGAACTGAGCTTTGCCCAAGTCAACAAAATGCACGCATGCGCACATCTCTTAAGAACAATGAACTCTACCTTTGCTATTTAATTTACTGTTCCAACTTTCTCCCGGCTTCCCTGATAGCTCAGCTGGTAAAGACTCCGCCTGCAATGAGGGAGACCTGGGTTCCATCCCTGGGTTGGGAAGATCCCCTGGAGAAGGGAACGGCTACCCACTCCAGTATTCTGGCCTGGAGAAGTCCATGGACTGTATGGGGTCGTAAAGAGTCCGACACGACTGAGCAACTTTCACTTACACTTCCCAGCTTTCTCCTTGTGCTCTTCCAACATTCCATCCGAGTTCAGGTAACCTCCCAAACACAAGCCGCAACCCCGCTGACTGTCAATCAGCCTCATGCCCTCCCTTCTCTTTCATCTTTTTCCCGTCTTTCCTATCAGCCTATTTTGTGTTTTTCCTGTCTGTTCTCTGTTATTTTTCTCTTTCTCTTTCCTTCGGTCTTTTTCTCCTTTCCTAACAAGTTCTCTTCCTCTGACACAGAGTGGCGGCCAGGGGAACAAGGCAGGCATTGGAGGCCAGCAGTTGTAGGGCTCCACCCCCACAGACAAAGGAGACATTTTCAGGGTCAAGCGCCACATTTATTGTAATACTGGCCTATTTCTTAGCCGTTTGCCATGGACAGAACCATGCTACCATGTTTATTATGTTTCTTCACATGTCACTGACGAAATCGTTGAATGTCCAGCCCTGTAGCTTCTATTGAGTGATTTTGCATAGTAAGGTGAGTCTTGGGAACACATCTGTTGGCTGTAACAGAATTGACAGTATCTATCTCTCTATGATCTACTGAGCTTTCATCAGAGTGTCAAAGAAATGCATCATTATTCAAAAAAGTTTAAGAACTATTGGTCAACAGGAGTTTCCTTCAACAGAAATGTGAGCCATATATGTAAATTAACATTTTTCAGTGGTAAAAAGAAACAGAAATTCATGAAAAGAAATTAATTTCAATAATGTTTATTTAACCAACTGTTGTCATTTCAATGTATAATACAAAAATATGCAAATGAGCTAGTTCACCATTTTATTTTTTCCCATACTAAGTCATTGAAATCTAGCATGTATTCAAGACATTTCAGCCACATGTGACTAATGGCTACTGTTGACAGAGAAGGTAGGTCTAAAGGAGTCTACCTCTCTGATCAGAAGAGAATGAAAGGCAAAGAAGATTCAGATAATATAAATAAAGCAAAAAAGTAGCTTTGGTTAAAAAGGACCTGAAATAAATCCACGAGCTCTTATATGCATCCTAACTTCATTTAGATCACTGCCTTGGCTGTGTCAAATTTTATGTGGTCAGTCCAAGGGTAGAAAAACTGCACATCCATTTAAGTACATATCTATTTACTGGGGAACTCCTGGGGTATAAAGAGAGTTTCTCTTTCCAGACTGCTTCTCCTGGACTGTAAGGTTTATGAACACATGAGTACTCTTGGACTAAAAGTTCGGGACTAAAAGTTTTTCTAACAGTAAAAAGCATGGCTTTTAAAACCACTATCATGAACAAAACAAGAAAAAGAAACACATATAATGTTAAGTTGATTCATATAGGACTAGTAATCCATAGAGTATATATTCATAAAGAAATCAATTCATAAATAATCTAATTTAGACTTTCAATCTAAAGTTTTCTACATTCAGTTGCTTCTAAATATTGAGTTGATTATCATCAGCAAAACACACTCATAGTCTTTGAAATTTTTCAGGGCAATTCATTCTTCAAGGGAAATACCATACAAAACCCAAATACATAAAATCAAAGCTCCTTTCCTTCTCACACCCTCATGTAGAAACTCAGGGGATTTGCTCTACAGAGCATATTGGAAAAAACAAACAAACAAAGCCCTACGATCTCTGTCATTTAGAGTAATCTGGGTAAAATCAAGTTAAAATTCTTAGGGTAACGCAAAAGAGCTGAAAAAACAGTCCTGCATTTAAGAAATTTAAAATATATCACCTGAAGAGACAGAACTAAAAATAAATTTTAAAAAAATTAGAGAACAATTATGTGGGACTAATGGTAAATATAAATGTTCATTCAAATTTGATGGAGAAATCAAAAGCTTTTCAGACAAGCAAAAGTAAAAAGAATTCAAAACCACCGAAACAGCTTTACAACAAATGCTAAAGGAACTTCTCTAGGCAGGAAACACAAGAGAAGGAAAAGACCTACACAATATAAAGCCAAAAGAATTAGAAACTGGCAATAGGATCATGCGTGCATACTTGCTAACTCACTTCAGTCATGTCTAACCCTGTGCGACCTTATAGACTGTAGTCCACCAGACTCCTCTGTCCATGGGATTCTCCTGGCAAGAATACTGGAGTGGGCTGCCATGCCCTCCTCCAGGGGATCTGCACCACCCAGGGACTGAAGCTGCATCTCTTAAGTCTCCTGCATTGGCAGCCAGGCTCTTTACCACTAGTGCCTCCTAGGAAGTCCCAATGGGCGGGGGGAGAGAGAGAGAGGGAGAGAGGGAGACAGAGAGAAAGAGAGTGTGTTAGTTATTCAGTGGTGTCCGACTCTTTGTGACCCCATGGACTGTAACCAGCCAGGCTCCTCTGTCCATGGAATTCTCTAGGCAAGAATACTGGAATGTGTTGACATTCCCTTCTCCACAGCAGGATCATATATATGGATAATTATCTTTAATGTAAATAGATTAAATGCATCAACCATAAGACATAGACTGGCTGAGTGGATGAAAACATATGCATGTATGCACTTCCACTTACCACATCACTCTACTTAATCCCCCAAATTGTGTGTAATTATTTTATATTGTTAGGTTAATCATGTTTCCATTATAGCTTGCAACTGTAATTATCTTTTATTTTTTGTCTGGCTATTTATTGTGAAAACTGATAAACATCTTTTACTACTGTGATAAGAAAGAAATGGTGAAAATCGCAAATTTTATATTGTATGTATTATTACATAATTCAAAGAAGTTATGTAATATACTCAAACTCATTTAACTGTACACTTTAAAAGGGTGGATTGTATAGTATCTGAATTTATACCTCAATACGTACATGCATGTTAAGTCACTTCAGTTGCGTCCAACTTTTTGTGACCCCATGGACTATAGCCCGCCAAGCTTCTCTGTCCATGGAATTCTCCAGGCTAGAACACTGCGGTGGATTGCCATGCTCTCTTCCAGGGGATCTTCCCTACCCAGGGATCAAACCCAGGTCTGGATCAAATGCAAGTCTCCTATGTTTCCTGCATTGCAGGTGGATTCTTTCCCACTGAGCCACTGGAAGCCCCTTATACCTCAATAAAGCTATTTAAAAAATTCAAAGCAGTGGTATTTTTCGTTCTAGGCTAAGGGTGCATTAGCCCATATATCATGGTTTGAGAGGCAAGGAACATAACCCCCTATCCAATAACATCTCCTAAAATTCCGGATTTGGGCCATCATCTGTGTGGCTTGTAGGTCTTAACTGAACATGCACTCATATACAAACCGTCTCCAGACTCAGGATGAAGGAATTTGCTAGTACATTGGGGTCAGTATCAAATCAGCCTTGACTCAAACTGCTCATAGCCCATGATCCAGAACAGAGATTCTGCCAGGAACCCTCCTGAACTCAGAGGCCAGCAGCAGGAGCTGAGTCTTGTCTTTGCTATGACGCACTGCCTGGTACTCCAGGTTCTCCAGCACTGGAGTCCTACAGTATGTATGCAGATGCCCTCAGTATGCCCAGACCCCCAACACTCATCACCCTCCCCACTCTTTCCAGAGCCCAGAATTCCCATGCCTAAACTCCTGTAGCTGTGGCTGATCTCAGCTACATGAAACTGCCTGTCCCCAACATTGTCACTTGCCTAAATCTCTACCTTGCTTTGTCCATGCTGTTGGGATGATCTGAGTATGGTATATGGCTCATTCAGTGATGGGTAAAGTTGATTTATGACATCTGGCTTTCTACCCTTTTATTTCCTTTCTCCTTCACCATTCCCTGAGCACCCCTCACAAAGGGAATGACTTTTTTTAAAAGGAGAGCAATACACACTGCTATATTTAAAATGGATAACCAACAAAGTCCTACTGTATAGCACAGGGAAGTCTTTTCAAAGCTATGTGGCAGCGCGGACAGGAGGGGAGTTTGGGGGAGAACGGATACATGGATATGTACGGCTGGGTCCCTTGGCTGTCCACCTGAAACTATCACAGCATTGTTAAATGGCTACACTCCAATATAATATAAAAAAAATTTTTTTAAAAAAGGAAAACAGTTCTCTTATAAGGAAATACAACTCCTGCTCTTCCCCACTAAATAGCACCTCCCACATTCTTTATTGCCTGTTGCTTGAAAAAGCGAAAGTTGCTCAGTGGTGTCCAAATCTTTGAGACCCCATGAACTACAGACTGCCAGGTTCTTCTGCCTATTGCTTGGACTTCTCTAAATTCTCCATTTCTTTCCCATGGGCCTGTCCAGAGGTGACCCTTCTCCAGACTACTTTATCCTCCTATAAAAGCCCTCTCCCTGAAACCTTCCATTAAAAATACTTCCTTTGAAAGTTCATAGATTCACCAGAGCTCCCTATTAAATGCCTATATCCCTAAGGGAAATAGTTTCATATATTCTATCAGTTAATTCTATAGCCAACATCTACCTAAAGGCAAAAGCTAGTAAAAAGAGCTGAATATGTACAGACAGAGTCTTCACATTAAAGCCCTTTAAGACACAGAATACCATATTATATATATATAATACAGAATACAATAAAAGATTTAGGAATGATTTAATACTAATATTTGATAAATGAATAGTATATATAATTCAATATATTCTGATCCATGACAGTCAGGATTCCCCCCCCTCAAAAAGACTGGTGAATTCAATGAATTCTAAGAATCTTATAGTTTAGATATTGATATTAACTAAACCAAGAAAATTTCAAATATCTTTTATATAAGAATTTATAATTACAGTAATGATATAACAAGGTATTTCATTTTTAAAATGGCTCATGGACTTCCTTCCCTGGTGGTACAGTGGATAAGAATCCACCTGCTAATGCAGGAGAGTCGGGTTTGATCCCTAGTCCAGGAAGATTTCACATGCCATGGGTAAGCTGGTGTGCGACAGCTACTGAGCCCACTCTCTAGAGCCAGTGAGCTGCAGCTACTGAAGCCCATGCATCTAGGTAGAGCCTGTGCTCCACAACAAGAGAAACCAGCACAGTGAAAGGCCTACGCACCATAGCTAGAGAGTAGACCCCGCTTCCTGCAAATAGAGTAAGCCTGCACACAGCAAGGAAGACCCAGCGCAGCCAAAAATAAATAAATAAATAAAATTTAAAATGTTTACATCTGAGCCACCAAGGAAGCTGAGAAAAAAAATGGCCTGTGATAATGTCACTGCTCCCATCATGTTCGCTTACTAATGTAAAGGTGTTCTGTCAACTAACTCCTAGAGGTAGTTGTACAAAATTAATCCCCACTCAAAAAGTCCCAATAAATTAGGAATAATTGTCTTTTATATCTTACTATATGATACAAAAAAGGAGATTTTTAATTATCTAGCCCAACTTCAGTATCACTGTTAAATATCAGGAAAGAACCCATTTTCACAAACTGCTTTAACACTTGCTGCCAATCTAGGATAAAGCTCATATGTAGAAAGGGTGTTTAAAGACAAAGAATCAACATAATTTTCATTGTTATCTTTTTACTCTCCCAAGTTGGCTGGCTAATTCTTACAGGGAAACCAGCAGAGGGAGCACCAACCATTGCCTTGTGTATGTGTGTGCTCTTAAAAACAAAAGGGACTCTTTTCCTTGCGGATTTTTAGACATTTTAAGATTGGCAAAAACCTTGTAAAACACAAATATTATCAATGACTACTAAATTTTGTCTTTAAGTGTTTATATTAAATCAGTATTGAAACTTTTTTCATTAATGTTTCAAGAAAGTAATACAATAATAATAAAGTAACACATATTTGTTGTACAAAGTGAAACAGAGCAGAAAAAAGTTTAGAAAGCTAATAAGTTCCTTATTGAAACATAATCATTACCCTGTGTAAAACAGATAACCAGTAGGGTTTTGCTATATGATGCAGGGAGCTCAAATCTGGTGCTCTGTGACAACATAGAGAGCTGAGATGGGGTGGGAGGTGAGAGAGAGGTTCAAGGTGGAGGGGACATATGTATACCCATGGCTGATTCATGTTGATGTATGACAGAAACCAACACAATATTGTAAAGCAATTATCCTCCAATTAGAAATAAATAAATTTATTTTTTTTAAGTTAATAAGCTCCTGCCTCCCCTTCTGAGCCTGTGAATTATAGATAGATTGATATGAATCTTTTAATATCCTTCTTATTAAAACAAGTAAAATATATATATTTGTATATTATATTTTAAATATATATTTATGTACATATACTACATTATATATTATATATGTCCCCCATGTAGTAGTCTTTTTGTTTTTCTTAATGAGGGGAATCACTCTAAAAAAGCCTATCTATAGGTAGCAAAATAGAATAATACATTTTAGAATATACAATGGATTCAATAAGAAGTAACAAACACAACGTCAGGCCATATAAAAACCATGTATGTACATAAGATCAAAAGCATACACCACCAAAATGATATTGCTGCCTTTTGAATGAAAAAAATCCGAACACATATGAATCGATGTGTAGATGTGGAAAATCCAATAAGCAAGCCAGAATATACAGCACCCTTCTTAAAAGGCCATGAGGAATGCTAAGTGAATTAATGTCTGGCTTGTAATTTATATTACCAAGCTCTTCACAGAATAAAATGAAAACAATAGCAATAAAATTCAACCACTAAAGATTTTTTAAAGGTGTGTGTTTAGTCACTCTATCATACCCAACTCTTTGCGACCCACTGGACTGGACCCAGTGGACTGGACCTATAGCCCTCTAGGCTCGTCTGTGCATGGAATTTCCCAGGCAAGAAATCTGAAGTGAGTTTCCATTTCCTTCTCCAGGAAATCTTCCTGGCCCAGGGATCAAACCCGTGTTTCCTGTGTCTCTTACACTGCAGGCAAATTCTTTACCCACTGAACCAAGTAAAATGTATTAAAATGCACGCTTTAAAATTTATGATACTTCACACACTCTACCTTGAAGTAGGACTTTTGAAATCCCTTTTGACTCAAAGCTACAGTCTATGCAGTTGTACAATTTACTGAAAAGGGAAGCCATGGCTGTGGTCAGAACAGGCCCTCCACCCTATTCCATTGAGAGAATCCTTGAATTTCACTACAGGTTCCAACCCTTTCCAATCCCATCTCTTTGGGAAAACCTCTAAATAAGTTGTCCCAGGTCCCAGAGACCCATCTTGCCAGCTGGTAACTGTTTCTAAAGGTTTATCTTTCTAAGTTCAACATATTTGCAAAAGCTTCCCCTTACTGTCCCTCCCCATCCAGTCAACTCAGGATGCCCTCCTATTTTCTCGGTGTCTCCGCTCACCCACATTGAACAGAGCCTTTTAGAGATGTTCTTCACCTTTGCTGATTTCTATACACCTTGATCTCACAGCACATTGCTATGAAAGAAACATCGCAGGGGTAGAGGAAAAGGGAGAAACAGGCAGGAAGAGAGAGAGAGAAAGATGAAAAGAGCCAAAGATAAGGACGAGGTAAAAACTGACAAGGGTAGGAGGAAAATTCCCTATCTACAAGATTATAGAATGAATTACTTCTGGGAGTGGGGAGTAATTAACCAGCCGCAGCTTCCTTTCCATCTTCCCCCCAAAAAACAGAAGAAAGGGTCATTTTATCTGATTTCATTTTCCTTTTGCTAGGGGCTTCAAGCATTTAGAAATTCCTTCAACAACCACACCTTCCTGATAAATAAGAGAACATCACTGATTCTCATTGGATAGAAGAGGAAAAGTGAGGAATGGGAAGGTCCAGGGCCTGGCTCAATGTCACAAGGCAAGGCAGTTGCAAAGTGAGGAGGATAAGACCCTGGGTTCTTGACTCCAGCCCTTGACTTTATCTACAAAGTCAACAGGAGCGGTCTAGATGTGTTATCTCGCCCCCTTCTGTCTCAAAGGCTGAGTGACAAAGAGCGCTGAGTGTGATAGTGAGTGTAAAGGACAGCACAGAAGTCCATTCTGTGAGGCTGGCAGCTGAACAGGAGGCCAGAAGGCACGTCTGCACAGAGCACTTTCGGTCTACACTCGGTCTACACTCGCTATCTCGCCCGCCCCCACTGTGGCCAGAGTCCGCGGGGCCAAGGGGAGGAGCTGTGAGGCCGGAGGACACCAGGAGGTTCAAAGGCCGCTTAACTCAGCAATCCCTGAGCATCTCTGGGTGAAACAAAAGGCTGTGACTTCATAAGAAATGATTCATCTACAGAACTGAGTGCTTTATGTTATTTTAAATATAATATTTATAATGTAATTCACTTGCAAATTATACGACCATTTATGAACCATACTATAACTACTGCACAAATTCTCAAACTTTCTGACATGGTACTAACCTCAGGATTCAGCTTTTTGGAACATGTTAATACAGTTCTCCAGGAATTCCATCCAGTCACGTACCACATGCTCGAAGCTTAAACGCTGAAAGTAAAGAAATATTACATCAAAACAGGTTCAGTATGACTATCAGCTGTATATGGAAGAATCGTTTAGATGGAAACCACACCCACTGCTAAGCTCACACTTGTATCAGCCAAGATGTCTGTATATTTACAAAGTGTATAAGCTTACTTATACAGCACAAAGATGGGTTTATTTGTGCTATTACAGCTTTGTCATTAATAAAGGGAATACAAAGGAAAAGATACTTAAAAAGAAATGAATAGAAATACAAAAGATGCCTACAATGACCTAATTCTACTGCAAATTGAATTTCATTATTATCTTCCTGTAAAACACTTCATTACAAGTGTTTTATTACAAATGAATAATCTCTTCAACAAAATTAAGAAATATAATTATACATAAAGGTCAAAATCCCTAAGTATAATTTATAATGTCTCAATGCTACATTATAATCAATGTTTTTTCATTTACTGTAGAGTGGTCAAAATACCCTGTAAAAGAGATGTTTTACATAATCTTAATATCTAATCCTGATTTTGTTATATTTAAACAGATTGAAATAGACCTAGTGCACTAAAATCTGACAGATTCTCAAATACACTTCTTTTTTTTAATTCTTAAAGTCCACAAGTCGTGAAAAGCTGACCTCTAAGGTACACATGATAGATCATTAAAATATTTTCACTTAAAATGGATTTCTATTGGAAATATCAAGAATCTGTAAAAGAAAGGTAAACAGTAATCGTCATAGAAGGGCATTGCTTCATGTTACTTATATTTTTAATTACTGCTAAGGTCAATCAGAAGTTAGCAGATTTTTCTAGAATCTGAAGGGCAAACAGAGTCAAGGAGAGAAAGACACACACAAAGGAAACACAAAAATAGGCACAAAGAGAGATGTAAAAAGACCAAAGAGCTCAAAATGTACTTTCTTAAAACACCAGACTACTTCAGTTGTGACATATGTACTAGCTCAGGGTTCCTAAATCAGCAGACTGGAGAAAAACTGCCTTGTCATCAGAACTCCAAAATAAATGGATCTCTGGAGAAAAAGAGCCCTAGGTCTAAAGTCAAACTTTTCCTGCAGAACAAAACAAATTTTAGCTGTATAAGAAGTGGAGCATCTTGACCACTTGTCAGAAATTACACCAACGATCTTCTAAGGACAAAACACTAAACTGGTTTTCCTGTCACGAAGGAGGAAAGCAGAGATAAGGGACCCACGACAGCACACAGAATGCAGAAAGGAAAAGCCGAAATAAAAAAAAGGCCGATGAAAGCATAACATTAAAAAGAGAAGTATTTAGCTGTTAAATCATCCAAATTGCTTTGCCAAATTTTGACATGCTTGATTTCCTGTAGTAAAAAATCTTTTTTTTTTTTTTCAGTCTTTAAAAAAAAAAAGCGAGGAAAAATAACCAGCTGTTCCTTGTATAGTTCAGGAAACAAGTTTGATTTATTACTTGAAGGTTATTTTTGAATGAGTCGCTTGTGGCAGCCAGAGTGCAAGAGAAGTCACTGAGGCCTGTCCACTTGAAGAGCTCAAACTGCTTCCTGAACAGCCCTTCACTCCGCACCTCCGACGGCTGTTATTGACAACGTGTGACTGGGGCCTTCCAGGATTTTAAAACAGCAGGGGGCCTGGCCAAACAATCAGGCTGTCAATTACCTTTTCCCCTGTTGTGAAAAAGGGGGCCCCTGGACAATGCAACATCTCAGCGGGGAGTATTGCAGCTCCCAGTCTGTAACCCACTACTGCCCCGTTCAGCATTCAAAACCCAGTAAATGGTCAGGGCCTTCAGTTTTGTCTGTTGTGGCTCAGTTTCAACCAGCATTACTGCAAGGTAGAGATGTCTCCAGGGAAGGATTTTTCAGTTCTTGCTAGGGCAAAATTGACTCTCTACATTGCTTTCCCTGGTCCTCGTGGACTTTTTTTTTCCTCTAAGATCCAAAAGGACTCAAAGAGCACCCCTCCACTCCCAGCTCCCCCCAACCCTCATCCTCTGGGAACACCCAATCCTCTCCACCTAGATTGTGGCTTTACAAACTTCCTGTGGGCATTGATGACTCGCTGTGAGGACTGTCCATCATCCCGCCCCTTTGTCCGGCAGTCACTTCCATTTGAATTTGACTGACTGAGGAAGCCTGAGTTATTTGTAAAGAACAACAAGGCTTTTCATTCATAATTTTAGTAGGGGGACAGGGTGCTAATGACTGAGCATGAATAACTCGGGAATGTGGTATTCAAGGCAGGAAGAAGCCCAACTGACTGCCAGATGAGGGAAAGGGAGGATGTAGGTGAAAAGTGCCTGGGTTAAAAACCAGACAATGGGAGGAGGGATCACACATGTATACAAATACAAATCTAGGTTTTCAAAGGTGAGACAGTCAGAAAGATGGAAGCAGGAAGGAGGGCAGGGAAAGTCTAACAGGATTTCATTAGCTTTGGGGTCAAGTTACATGGCAGAGTTTATGGAATCCGAAACCCATAAAGTGTCTACAGAGGAAGTGATCTTTTCTTCCACTGGTGGTTCTCCTAAAAAAACAAAAAAAAAGTTAAAAAAGAAAAAAAAAACCAAAAACTAGTTTTCACTCTCTTTTGGTACGTTTCATATGTTCAGACAAAGAGAATTTGTTTTGCAGGGGTACTCGGCTTGGCAATCCAGTCTGGGTTCCAAAGAGCTTGCTTCTTTTCAGCGTCTCTCATCAATTTTATGTATGTGCAGCATACATACAATATATATAATAATTTTGTCTACCTGCAGCTTCCAAGGAGGAGAGATTGTATAAATATCAAATTCTGATTTAATTGAACTGTATACCTGAGTATTGTAAGTTTTCTTTTTCTTCCTAATACAGTTATAGTTGGGTTTTTTAAGTTAAGTAATTTAAAGTCTCATATTGGCTTTTTAATGCATGATTTTATACTTAGGATTATAGCAAATAATCCAAAATAACAATGTTGCACATTTTAATGCAGAATGATACAGGCTGCTTTTTTCCAAAACAATATAATTCCCCAAGTGAAGAAAGTTTCAATCATTATGAGAAAAGATTTACTATGTCTCTTTTGTTAAAGCAAGTCAAATAAAGGTTAAAATGAACAATAACAAATGCTGATTTACTTAGAGAGCAACAAAAACAAACTGTCAGGCAGTAGGACTCTAGCTCTACCGACACTGAGTCTATTAGGATTAGTGGTCCTAGAGAGCTCTTGGGGCTACTGAGGTCCAAGGTAAAAGTTCAGAATCTGGGCAGGGTGCTTACTTAGCTCTAAGTAATCAAAGTGTTAGTCGCCCACAAGTCCTACTCAGGGACTGTAGTTCTCAAGGCTCCTCTGTCTATGGAATTCTCCAGGCAGGAACACTGAAGTGAGTACCCATTTCCTTCTCCAGGGGAACATCCTGACCCAGGATTGAAGCCAGGTCTCCTGCATTACGGGCAGATTCTTTACCATCTGAGCCACCAGGGAAGTCCTTCTAAGTTCCTAAGTTATAACCTAACCTAACAAACGTTCTTGAAAATTGAGGAACTAACTGCAATCACTATGCAGTTAAAATCCATTACCCAAATCACTCCGACAACCATTCTGTTCTGATTAATGAGGAAACTGAGGCATGAAGACCCTCTAATACTTTCCATCTGTTTCTACCTGAGTACCCAACAAAGGCAAAGGACAATGGACAGAGCATCTCAGAGCATTCCAAACTAATCTAAAGTAGACCTCAAGGGAATTTCAGCATTATCATCACCACCATCATTTTGGGCTTGGGTTTTGAGAATGTGCATCCATCTAAATATAAGTTAGATGGACCATGTTCATCTTATGGCTTCCTATGCCCCCTGCTATATCCGCCACAAATCCTTGCTTTTTCCCCCAGCTTTATTGAGGTACAAATGACAATTAAAATTTTATATATTTAAAGTACACAACACAATAATTTGATACACATATATATCATGAAGGGCTTCCCTGGTGACTCAGCAGTAAAGAATCTGCCTGCAATGCAGGAGCCACAGGAAAGGTGGGTTCAATCCCCGGGTCCAAAAGATCTCCTAGAGGAGGAAATGGCAACCCACTCCAGTATTCTTATCTGGAGAATCCCATGGACAGAGGACCCTGACGGGCTACAGTCCATGAGATCGCAAAGAGTCAGGAACAACTGAAGCAACTTAGCATGCATGCATTTATCATGAAATGATTCTAACACCAAGTTGACACATCTATCACCTCCTATAGTTACTTTGTGTTTGTGCATGTGAGAATGCTCTATATCTACTCACTTAGCAAATTTCAAGTACACAATGAAGTATTATTAACTTTAGCCACCATGCTAGACATTAAATCCTCAGAATCTGTATTCACTCTATAACTGAAGGTGCGTACCCTTTGACCATCCTCTCCCCATTTCCACCAGCCTCTGGCAACCACCATTCTACTCTTTGTTTCTATGAGTTCAAATCCTTAAGTTTTTGAGGGCAGGATTAAATAATTTGCCCCTAGACTTGGAACAAATGTTTGAGTGATAGCTCAATCATACTCTGGTGATTCTAGATTCAAAACCAGGAGAGGACCACGATACTCATAAATCTACTACCTCCAGGGACTCAACACTTAAGGCCTGGGTCCATGAATGACAGATGCCATGACTGTTGTTCAGTCGCTAAGTGTGTCCAAATCTTTGCAACCCTACAGACTGTATCATACCAGGCTTCCCTGTCTTTCACTATCTCCTGGAGTTTGCTCAAATTCATGTCCATTGAATCAGTGATGCTATCTAACCAACTCATCCTCTGCCACCCTTTTCTCCTTTTGCCTTCAATCTTTCCCAGCATCAGGGTATTTTCCAATGAGATAGCTCTTCACATCTGGAGAAGGAAATGGCAGCCCACTCCAGTGTTCTTGCCTGCAGAATCCCAGGGATGGCAGAGCCTGGTGGGCTGCCATCTATGGGGTCCCACAGAGTCAGACACAACTGAAGCGACTTAGTAGCAGCAGCTCTTCACATCACATGGCCAAAGTATTGGAGCCTCGGCATCAGTCCTTCCAATGAATATTCAGGGCTGATTTCCTTCAGAATTGACTCAGAATTCCTTTGGAATTGCAGGGTTTGATCTCCTTGCAGTCTCAAGAGTCTTCTGCAGCATCCCAATAGGAAAGCATGAATTCTTCGGTGCTCAGCCTTCTTTATGGTCCAACTCTCGTATGCCATAACTGGCGAGGTCCAAATTCAGGCCAGTCCACAAGGTAAATGTATGATGTGCTTCACCCCAGACCTGTCACTTGCCTTCATCCTCTCACATGGTGATATTGTCAATAACTGGATCTCTGGGCTACAAAAATACAAAAGTGAAGAACTAAAAATCCTTGATTTCAGCCTTTGATGATTTCTGTGCTGTAAATAAACTCACCATGGCTGATTTTCAGACCTAATGTCACTAAATGTAGGGATGAGCAGAGATATCCATAATCAGCTCTTGCATGCAGATGTGAGCCTTTCTAGCATTTTCATCTACCCATGCTTTGCTTGGTATCTATTGCATTTCCTAGTTCTCAATGAGCTAGGTTTCTTATGGTTTCATTACAATACATGACTTTCACTTATTTAAGAGTGATTACGAGTCAGACTTCTTCTAAAACTCCACCTGCATTACATATTTAACTCTCATGACGAAGCGTGGACATGGGAAATAACTTAACCCCCACTTTATGGGTGAGGAAACAGGCAGTGGGCAACCAAGCAATAAGGCCCCTCTCAGACCAACCTAAAATGGACTCTACATGGAAGGATCTTGTCATATAACCTTTGTAAATCTCCGCAAGTAAGGCTAGTATGTAGTCAGGGCCAAAAATCACTGATCTAGAAAATAAAACAAGAATCCTTGCTATTGGAAAAAAGTACAATTTTCCAACTGAATGTGGCTAACTGGCTTCCCTTGTAGCTTAGTTGGTAAAGAATCTGCCTACAGTGCAGAAGACCTGGGTTTGATCCCTGGGTCGGGAAGATTCCCTGGAGAAGGAAATGGCAACCCACTCCAGTATTCTTGCCTGGAGAATCCCATGGACAGAGGAGCCTGGCAGGCTATAGTCCATGGGGTGGCAGGAATTGGACACGACTTAGCAACGAAACCACTACCAACTGTATGTTAGGTCTCAGATAAAGTTCAATTCATACTTCTACTTGGCTGTGTAGACATGCAACACACATTAAAGGGAAAAAAAAAAAACAACAACAAACCTTTGTTAGAATGTGGATCATCTATAGGATGTGATAGAGTTTTTCCAAAAAAATATATTCTGGATAGCCTAACTATTTCAATACATATGGTAGCAGTACATTTTGAGATGACTAGCTTTTACTTTGAATACCATCCTATTGTTATTTACTTACTTTGCTTAATTTGGGGTCACCAGATAAAATACAATATTGAACAAACTTATAAAAAAAAAACCTATTTGTTTATTTGTTGTTTATCTGAAATGCAAACATGACTGAGTGTTCTGTGTTTTTATTTGTTAATCTGGCCTTGCTTAGCGTGCTCAGTCATGTCCTACTCATTTTGACCCTATGGACAGGAGCCTGGCAGAGCCTTCCCAGGCAAGAATATCAGAGCAGGTTGCCATTTCCATTTCCTCCTTCCTGACCCAGGGATCGAACCCACATCTCTTGGGTCTTGCATTGGCAGGTGGATTCTTAATCTGGCAACCCCAACTTAATTAGAGGCCAGAAACTTCATGCTTTGAATCAAACAGAACCATTTTCCATCCTTACCTCTCACTATCCAAATATTATTATTATTCCTTCAAATTTAGCCTAATGAGCATGCCAATAAGATACATGGCTTAACTATTTGTACCACATTATCCCCAATGATTTTGATCTTTAATGTTAATTTATAATTTACTACTATGAGAGTCAAGAAGCTGTCTTAAGCAACACAGCCAGAAACCATAAATGAAAATAGGCATGAGCTCATGAACAAATTGAAAATGTCTGTGCCTGGCAAAAACAAAACAGAACAACAACAAAAATACCAAAGTTTGAAAGACAAATGGAAAATGGGGGAAATAACTGCATTTTAAAATGAGGTAACCAAAAATAAACAAACGAACAACACTCCAATTAAAACATGAACAAAGGATGTGAAATTGAAATCACAGAGAAAAAATGCTACTGTCCAGGAAAAATTAAAATGTAGGTTTAAATTCAGAACTACACAAAGAAATACAAAATGAAACACTGAGATATCATGACTTACTTATAAATAAGCAGAGGTGGAAAACTGGCAAAACTTACTATTGGTAGGACTTATGGAGAAACAGTCTCTCTTAACTAGAATTAGAAATTTAAACTGGGGTTTCCCTTACCACTTGGTCCAGTGGTTAAGAATCTGCCTTGAAATGTAGGGGACACTAGTTTGATCCCTGGTTCAGAAAGATCCCACATGCCACGTAACAACTGAGCTGCAACTATAAAAACCCATGCGCTCGAGAGCTCTGTGCTCTGCAACCAGAGAAACCACTGCAATGAGAAGCCAGTGCACCTCAACTAGAGAGGAACCCCCTCTCTGCAATGAGAGAAAACTTGTGCGTGCAACAACGAAAACCCCACACAGCCAAAAGTTATTAAATATATATAAATAAATAATTAATTTTTAAAAAAATAAGAAATGTAAACTAGAGAAATCTTTGGGGGAGCTATTAGCAATAGTATCAAAAAGTTTAATATGCATAAATTTGATTAAAATTCTACTTCTTTAAATGTATCCTAGCAGGGTAAGATAAATGCATGAATATATAGGAACAAGACTGCTTGCCAGGACATTATTTATTCAAGCAAAACAACTGAACTCCAAACCCTCAAAAAGAGAAAATCGAATGACTAGCAATAAAGTATCTTAAAATAAATATTCATCAAATATTATCTGTGAGTGGGACTTCTACTTCTTCATAGTTTTCTGAATTGAGTGAGTTTTATTTTCTTCTTACAGTGAACATGTAATTCAGAAAAAAAAATTAACCCATTTGTCATTTGGGAGGCAGTGATACAGAAAAAAGCAGAGCAAGGTCAGCTATCTTGGGATAATTCTGGAACACAATGTATTCAATATAAATTGATGGAAACGGATCATCAAAAGATAGCAGAGATTTTTGGTCAAATCTCTACTGTCTTAATGCAAGCATGCTAAACCCCTCCCAATCCTGATAATGTGATTTATCACACCTGCTGAGCTGCAGTGCTAATGACTGCCACATGGATGGTGCCCTTTGCCTCTGAAGCACCTGGGGCCTAGGACATTGGGTATTATTTTAGATTTCAGAAGTTTCAATCCACCAATAACTTGAGAAGTAGTCCAAAAATACAAAAAAGAAGTAAGGCATAGGTGGATATTCTTATGGCTGATTCACACTGTTGTATGGCAGAAACCAACACAGCATTGTAAAGCAATCATCTGCCAATTAAAAATAATCTTTTTTTAAAAAAAAGGTAAGCCTTAAAAGCAACTTATTTTGGATCTCTGTGATGGTTCAGTGTCTAAGACTTTGCCTTCCAATGCAGAGAGTCCAAATTCAATCCCTGATTGGACAGCTAAAATCCCACATGCCACACAGTGCAGCCAAAATATAAAATTTTAAAAAGTATTTTTAAAAAAGAAAAAAAAGGTAAAATAGATAGCCAATAGGAATTTGCTATATGGCTCAAACAGGGGCTCTATCAACCTAGAGGAGTGGGATGGGGAGGGAGATGGGAGGGAGGTTCAAAGGGGAGGGGACATATGTATACCTATGGCTGATTCATGTTGAGGTTGGACAGAAAACAACAAAATTCTGTAAAGCAATTATCCTTCGGTAAAAAAATAACTTAATTTTTAAAAAAGAAACTTATTTTAACAGTTGTACAAAGTTCATGAGAAAAGGGTGACAAATAACGGGAAGATAATCATTTGTTGCCACAAATCCTGGCCCTGCCTGAGGTTGAAATGTTCCTAGGATGACTTGTATATATTAACAGAATATTTTAGGGAAATTGAAATATTTCAGCTTCTGTCTAAAACTGTCTTATCTGAACTCCATTCTAAAGTTAGAATACCGGAGACATTAAGGGTCTTTTTCACCCACACCCTAGGCATACATTCAGAGTCTTAGCTTTTTAATAAACCACTCAATAGTGAAGTTGCTCAGTCGTGCGACCCCATGGACTGAAGCCTGCCAGGCTCCTCTGTCCATGGGATCCTCCAGGCAAGAATACTGGAGTGGGTTGCCATTTTCTTCTCCAGGGGATCTTCGCAACCCAGGGACCAAACCCAGGTCTCCTGCATTGCAGGCAGACACTTTATCCTCTGAGCCAGGTACTGCCAAAATGGGAGAATAGCAGACCTGTACACTGAGGTTCAGAGAGAGCTAATACCTGGGTCACTGCCCTGCTCAGAGGTGTCTCCTTTGGAAGCCTTCTTCTTAGCCCTGCTGAACCAACAAGTCCGCAAGCATCAACAGTCCCCAGCTGAAAATGACTCAGTGCATGCGTGCTGAGTAGCTTCAGTTGTGTCCGACTCTTTACACTGCTATGGACGATAGCCTGCCAGGCTCCTCTGTCCATGGAGATTCTCCAGGCAAGAATACTTCAGTGGATTGCCACACCCTCCTCCAGGGGATCCTCCCTGACTGAATGCATCTCTTATGTCTCCTGTGTTGGCAGACATGTTCCCTACCACTAATGCCCCCTAGGAAGCCCAGGTGACTTAGTAGATGCCCTTAAATGGCTTTCAGTGTTTTTATGGCTATTTGCCTCATCTCCCATTTAGACTGTCAGCTCCTTGCAGCTAGACACTTGCAAGTTCTCATCTCAAACCCACTGAGCAAAGTGATCAAGCCAGCAACTCCTAGACCATGAAGACAGGAACCCTGACCCCAGAAGGCCACTCCATGTTGATATCGAATAAAAAAGAGTAGTTGACAAGTGTTTCCCCAAAATGCTAGAGAACAGGACTTGTGATGTAGTTCAAGACTCTAAATATTATTCTGAGTTGTACTTTCACCTTCACAGGATCATCATGACTCAAAGAATTGAAAACCATGAAACATCATTGCCTTCTGAAGTACAACAAACACCTCTGTCACACATCATTTACTGTAACCGAATGTGCATCTTCTTCCTAATAGAGGATGGAACTTCCAACACCATTGCAGACACAAGGCTCCATCTCCAAGATACACACTTAAAAATTCACTGTTGGTGAGAGCCTAAATATCACTCTCAAATAAGAAGGAACTCACATTTCTCAAGCATCTATATTTTCTGAACAAGTAATTAAATCAAGAGAACTTCCAGACAGAAACAACCACATCAACTAAATAGGTCCCACCTTCTCTAAAGTGCTCTAGTTTTTCGAGAAGGGGCTTCCCTTGTGGCTCAGCTGGTAAAGAATCTGCCTGCAAGGTGGGAGACCTGGGTTCGATCCCTGGGTTGGGAAGATCCTCTGGAGAAGGGAAAGGCTACCCACTCCCGGATTCTGGCCTAGAGAATTCCATGGACTATATAGTCCATGGAGTCACAAAGAGTCAGACACGACTGAGCAACTTTTGCTCATAACTCATGAAAACAAAAATCAGTATAAGGTTAACGTTTCTGTAGAAATACCATTAACAGCTGAGTATAGCTAATAACAGTCACTGAAACATGCTTTAAATCTCTATATTTATTCCTACATAAACACAAACAAGTAAAATGCATAAATCAAACTGGGGGCTTCCCAGGAGGCGCACATTGTAAAGAATCCACCTGCCAATGCAGGAGACACAAGAAACACGTTTGATCCCTGGGTCAGGAATATGCCCTGGAGAAGGGCATAGCAACAAACTCCAATATTCTTGCCTGGAAAATTCTATGGACAGAGGAGCCTGGCAGGCTACAGTCCATGGGGTGGCAAAGACTCAGACATAACTGAGCAACTGAGCACTTACGTAATTTTTAAAACTTTTGAAAATATGGAGGCAAAACAATTATTTTTACCAAATAAACTACCAAGCCCAAGTGAACTGAAATCATCACTGCTACTTATTGAGAATTTCTCATATACTAGCCTTTGTAGCTACTTTATGTCATCCAATCCCAACAGCAAGTCTTTTATAGGTGGGAACTAAGGTTAATTACCTGACTCACTCATTCATTCATCTTATTTAAAAATATTTGAGATACTTATATGTGCCAGGCCCTTCAGTGCTGGGGATTAAATGGCAGGGAGCACCCACTTGGATTCCAGACCTCATGGAGCTTACAACTGTGTAGCGAAGGACACAGTTAATAAATGATCACTCAATTGTTACATGAATGTTTGCAGCAGAGATGGTCAGAAGAACAAGGGAGATCTGACCGAGTCAAAAGGTCAGAAGAAAGGTTTTCTAAGAGGACAAGAGAGATTTGAAAGATAAGTAGGAGTTAACACAGCAAAAGGCCAGAAAGTGAAAGGGGAAATTGCATATACAAAAGTAATACTCATAGCAGCAGAAAGCAGGGGGTGAGGTGGGTGTGACAAAGGTTGGGAAGGAAAAGTGGACAGACAGTAGGACCAGGGAGTTGGGTTAAGGACTTGGATCTTTATCCCAGGAAAAATGAAAAGCCAAGTTTGAGCATCAAGGCATCCTGATGAAATTTGCCCCAAATGGCTAGAATTTTCACAAAGAACCTGAAAGGTAAAAATAGTCCGCTATTTGGGGGCTTTCTGGAAGCTATTTTAAAAATTCATACTTGAAAGTTAGCAAAGTGCTAACTTCTAAATTTGAAGCTACAGATTATTTAATTTTAATTATTAATATATTTAGACTTTTGCCAAATGCATTTTTAAAGGAAAAAACTCATGAGTTTTCTTTTAGTATACTCTAGCTTCCCCATGATCAGTCTTTTTGCTAATTTCTTTATTATATAGTTAGAGAAGAGATGTTCCCTACAGATTTTCTTTCAAGCACATAAAATTTCCATAAAGATTGATTTTTAAACTTTATAATATTTACTATTTCAGGGGTTAAAAATCATGGCCTTAACAGACTTATTTCAGTCACTTGCTAATAATTACACAAAACACAATAGTAATTTCTAGGTTAACAGAATGACTCAAGTTTAGTCATTAAAAAAATCTCAAAACTCTGTATTTAAGAAAATTAAGGTTAATAAAAAATTTACTTAATTACATTCATTAATTTCATTCATTCATTGGAAAGCACTTACTGAGTGTGAACGATTAGGAATTTCAAAATGAGTGTTTTTGGTTTTTTGAAAGAATAAGATGGTAAAGAATCTACTTTCAGTTCCAGCCCCACTAAGTCTAAGGCAGTCCCGATATATACTCCCTCAGATCCTTGGGGCAGATTAGCCTTTTGAATAGTCACACCCAACACACAGTTTGTATAGAAAAGCTGTTTTATACAACCCCAAAATATCCTCAGATGATTCACAATTCACTGTAACTTCATAACACTTCCTGTCCAAAGGACCAAGACAGGAAGAAGAAATTGAGTCAGTATGCACCCATCTTCCATTTACCAAATTGAACATTTTTAGACCTGACCTATTAACTGAGATTAATTCAGGGCTGGCTGGCAGCCTAGATGTTAAGGCATCTGAATTATAAGAAGGACTATCATAGAATGTGTTCGACATCTTCCTTAGAGAACAAGCTGAACTTCCTATGCCCTTCTGATCACAGGTCCACATAATAGGAAGTATAAAACCCAAAACTATTTATTCAGAGGCTAAAATCTTAGTAATATCCAAATACTCATTTCAATTTGTGGTTTTTACTTTAGCATCTAGGTTAAAAAGATTCCAAAATAAAGGGCATGCATGTGTACTAAGTCACTTCAGTCGTGTCCAACTCTTTGTGACCCCATGGACTGTAGCCCGCCACGCTCCTCTGTCCATGGGGATTCTCCAGGGGATTCTCCAGTGGGTTGCCATGCCCTTCTCCAGGGGAACTTCCAGACCCAGGGATTGAACCTGTGTCTCCTGCAGCTCCTGCACTGCAGGCAGATTCTTTACCACTGAGCTACCAGGGAAGCCCCAAAATAAAGGGACCAAATGTTAAAAACAGAATAAAACATACAAACATGGGACTGTCTGGGGAAAGGCAAAGCAACAATACAATGGTCTCACCAATTAGACTTTCTCTCCAGACATCAGTCTTACAAAAGAAGAAGCCTGACTGTAACGTCAAGGGATAAATATAATGGTAATATAATGAGAAAAATCATGTTGGCCAGTAGAGAAATTTTGCCTTGTTACAGAAATTCAGTCCATAACTGACTTTTCATAAATCGTAGTAATAAAGTTCTTAGAGCTGGCAGGAAGACTGATCAACCTGTAGAAATCACCAAGTAGATTCAAGGTTGACCATAAGATTTCTGAAAAAAACCAGACCAACCAGAGCCTCCAGTTCAAGATCAACCCATCACTTCTCTTACCCAAGGATGACTCTAGATCTTTCCCCCAGTCTAGCTAGGGATAAAAGGACATCACCAAAGAAGGTCAGATACAGAGATAAGCTCTTCCCAGTCTTCCTAGGGATGTAGATAAGAACTGAGTGTTCTAGTTTGAATTTCTATTGTAGCAACTCCCAATTCTCTCCAAGAGGTAACAGTTACAGAATTTGGAGATTCAAAGCAATTCAAAAAGTAAAATGACTACAGTCCTGGTTGTCAAATCAAAAGGTCACTATTGCAAAGCCTTTAACTTAGGAAGGTCCCTCCCAAAAGAGTCCATGCATAAATTTATTAAGGCAATTGAAATACTCAATTTTTACTCTTGGAAGTATACTGGGCCATCTTTAAATATGAATACATAGGTAAGTCTATGTTATAAACTAAAAAATAAATAAAACAATCAACTTTCTTGTCTCAAAAAACAGCATATCACTGCAAGATATGGTTGGTTATCAAAACTGGATCTAAACCACTAAAGCCAAGTGGTTCAGTCAATCTCACAACAAAACTGGAACTAGAGTTGTTTAAAACTACATTCTCCTGTTACTATGATATAAATCAGAAGCTTAGATGAGTAAGTGCAACCTTGAAAATATCTGACTTAACATGTCCAACAGACCTACTGGTACATAAGAGTCTACACTGTCTATGGAAGACTGTGGGAGGCAAAATTCACACCTGTTTATTTACTGCCTCATTGGAAAAAACAAATTGAAGGTACTTAGAGTTAATAACAGAGAAGGCAATGGCACCCCACCCCAGTACTCTTGCCTGGAAAATCCCATGGACAGAGGAGCCTGGTGGGCTGCCGTCTATGGGGTCGCACAGAGTCGGACACGACTGAAGTGACTTAGCAGCAGCAGAGTTAATAAAGGGCTTTCCAGGTGGTTCAGGGGTAAGGAATCCACCTGCAATGCAGGAGGTGCAGGAGACTGGGGTTTGATCCCTGCGTCAGGAAGATCCCCTGGAGAAGAAAATGCAGCTCACTCCAATATTCTTGTCTGGAGAACCCCATGAACAGAGGAGCCTGTCAGGCTACAGCCCATAGGGTTGAAAAGAGTTGGACACTACAAAAACGATTGAGTCAGCAAGTGATAGTTAACAAAAGGAAGTAAGTCCACAGAAATGAATACAGAAAACTAAAAGAAGGCAGAAATAAGATCCCACGGTTCAATGACTGTGATTAAGCGCACCTGTTAGTTTTGTGCCTCCAGAGAACTTAGAGGTAAGTGTTGATGTAGCAGGTGTTTCCAAGGATTGGGCATTTTTCAACATCAGTCAAGCAGGAACACCTGTTCCCAAATTAGGGTTCCCTCTCTCCAACTCTCCACAACACATTTGAAAATGGACTGCATTGTGAACATTCTTTCAAAACTCTAAAGTATCTCCCCAAATTAACCCCTTATAATTTTGGCACATAACATGAAATCAATTTTAGGACACATTATAGTAGCTACACCAAACACTTCACTAGGCGTGCATGCACGCACATGCACACGCGCGCACACACACACACACACACAGAGAAACATAATTCCTCTTCGGGATCACAAGTAATCTTGGAGCCACAAGATATTGCTTTATACACCACGTGCGGAAAGTAACAACAATGAATAATAATAAAAAAAATAGTAAGGAGTAAATTAGAAAGAACCCAACAGATTCTCATTTTTACATTGCGCTTAAGGTATAGGTTAAATGTTTTCCCAGCTTGCAAACCGGATGTTGGGTGAGCTAGATTACACAGAATTCCTTCTAGTTCATGAAAGATAAATTCCTAGATTCTTCCCTATTGACTCTGTAAACACAGAAGGTGTTCTAAACAGCCAGAAGCGTCTAACTTAAATTCCACTTTATGCTTTGAGCCCGAACAGCGTGTTTTCGCAGAGCGCCTGCAGTGCTGGAAACACAGCCTGAGCACAAGTGTCCCCCAAAAAGCAGCCGTCGGGTTTCTTTCACCTGTTCGGCCCGAGATTTGTTGGCCAGACAGGCGGCGAGCTCCCGTCAGCCTTGCACACGCTGGCTTTGGCCGCCAACTCCGTCCGCCTCAGCACCTGGGCCCCTCATTCTCATTCAAACGGAATGTGTCCGCGGAGAGGGTAGGGAAAGGCACCTGCTGTTGCACTTACATGAAAAACGTCTTTTTATTCTTTGTGAACCGGCCGGACCAAGGTACATTTTGGAAGGCAACCCGGCTGCCCTCGTGGAAGCGCGTGGAAGAAAGCAACCCCAGCCCCGCGCCGGCCGAGTGGGCGCCCCCTGGTGGCCCGACGGGCCGGGAGCCGCAGCGGCGCCTGCCTCCGCTCCGAGCCTCGGAGGACCTGAGGACCCGGGCGTCGGGGGAGAGGCCAGGGCTGGCGGCGGCCCCATCGTCCCGGGGACGCCGCGGAGCAGGCGGACGTAGCCCGGTCCACCCGAACCCGAGGGGTGGGGGGTGGGGGACGGGAGGCCAGCGTCCGGAAATAACGCAGGCCACTTCCCCTGCCACCTCTGGTTCCAAACCCCGGGCGAGGAGCCCTAGAGAAACACGGAGAAGGCAGGGGAGAGGGCAGCGTGGCAGGGAACGCGCCCGGGACGTCCGCAGACCAGGGCTCGGGACAGGGCGGCGAGCGCCAGGGCGGTTGTGAACCGAGGTGGGCTGGAGCCAGACCCGGGAAATCGAGCACCACGTTTTCCTACCAGTTTCAAGAACTCTAACCCCAAGACCGCGAGGTCGCAGGTGCTATTCGGGAGTTCTGACCGTACTTCCCTGTAAAGTAAAACCATTCTGTAAATCACTCAGAATCCAATATTAAGAATGTGTGTGTGTGGGGGGGGGGGGGGGGGGTTAATTTCCCATTGGTGCTCCCACGTCCCTGCACGTTTCTTCGTAAACGATCGGCAATTAGAGCAATGCATATGTATGCATTTTCTATCTTTACATTTCTTTTTGTAAGTGGGAAAATAGACCACCTTGCAAATGGACAATAGAATCTTCTTGGGGAATGTTCTACGTGACAAGGAGAGTCGGAAATGAGATGATTCTTCTAGTTGAGGAAGAAATCTGCAATGGAACGGCGAGCCCCCTCCCATTTCAGAAGCCCGTGATGTGGCCCTTAGTAATCGTGTACGTGTGTAGGACTGAGTTAACTAAATTTTTTAAAGGCCTAGACTGTAGCATTTCCATCAGCAATTGCGTGAAACAAAACGGTAAGAAAGATCTTCAGAAATCTTCCATCTGTAGCTCAGTCCCTCTGTTAGAACAACATCTAATATTAAACCGAAAAGCTACAATTGACACCATCAAAAGCAAATCCCGGCCAGAGCAGAAGGTACTTGAAACCCGAATCTGCATTCCGCCCCTCTCGTACGCCGCTCGGAGGTGGGGGTGGCGGTTTGTCCCGGTGCCTGGTGTATAATCGGGTTAATCCAGTAGACAAAGGATAAACCAATAGCCCTCCCACCTCACTTCCCGCTCCCCTTCCCCTCCCCCTGCTTCTCTCCCCGTCGCCCCCTCGAGGGGGAACAGAAAAGGGGAGAGCCTGTCTTGCAATGGATTCCGAAGAAAGTCTCAAAACCCGCAACTGGTTTTTAATGCTAACACTGCCTGTCCGGGATTAGTCTGAAACGTTTATTCCCTTCTCCTAGTGGCGGGGAGAAAGTTCCTTAAATCCGCCGAGCTCAAGGTTCGTCCTCCTGGCCTCTGGGGAAAACTTTAAGGTCAGTGTTTCCTTGAAACTAGATCAACTGACCCCGCCGTGCCCAGCCCGGCCCCGCGGGCACCGCGCGTGACGGCGGCCGGGGCGGCAGGAGCGGCCCGGGTACGCGCGGGGCGGCGCGGTTGCCCTTTTGAATGCCTCCTGCGGCTCGGAGCGCTGGCGGGCGCTGGAGTGTGAGTGAATGTAGCCCCGCGGAGCCAATGAGCTGGGACCGGATGCGATATATCCTCTGGGACAACAACTGCTCTGTTCCGCCTCGGATCCACATGACGCCATTTACTGCTGCCGCGGCCGCCGCAGAGCTCCCTGCCTCCTCCGGAAAGGCGAGGGCGCAGGCCAACGGCGAGCCCCCCCGGCCGGGCCCCAGACCCTCCTCCTTCTCCTCCTCCTCTTTCGCACCCACCGCCCCCGCCTCGGCCTCGCCGCCGCGCCTCCACAACGCCCAGTCTGCACCGCCGAGAGCTGCGCGCCGCAGCGCGAGCGGAGGAGAGGGGCCGGCGGAGCGCGCAGCGCCCAGGCCCCCGCGCCCGCCCGGCCCGGCCCGGCTCGGCCCGCCGCCCCGCGCGCCCCCGCGCCGCCTCCGCTCGGCCGCGGCCGCGACCGCACGACTTGGCCATCTGGCTTTTAGGTCCTCGCGAAGGCCGTTTTCTTTTCTCATTCGCTCATCTGCCGAGAGAGGAGATTCGCCGTTGGCGCTTCGGCCTCCAGTTCATTGAGAAAAAAGGGGGAAAAAAAAAAAAAAAGGAAATACTCCGCGTGCGCTTCTAGAAGGGGGGTCGCCTCCAGCCCCGAACTCCAGAGTGTTCTTCGGCTAGGACTTGGCTCCGGATTTTTTTTTTTTTTTTTTTTCCTCTCCTTTTCTCGTCCAGCCAATCGCTCAGAAGTTAGACTGAAGCAGAGTTTGGAAGGAAGGAGAGGCAAAAAGTTTGCATCAGGGCTGGATTTATTTGCACATCGCGGAAAGAAGAGAATCCAACGGAGAGGGGTTGGTGCAAAGCCGCGATCACGGTGAGGCGCGTTTGGCCGGCTCGTCCCCTCCTGGCGCCGCGGCCGGCGCGTTGTGGGCAACATGGAGTAGGTGCAGCCGGACCGGCAGTGGGGTCCGTCTCTCCTCGGGCCTCCCTTTCAATCACCCCGCAGGTTTTCCGTGGGGAGCCCGGGAGCTGCCCGCGGATCAGCCTCACCCCGGCCTCGGCCTGCCTCTGCGGGGTGTGGGGGGGTGCAGCGCGCGCGAGGTGCTGTGTCCCCGGCCCCACGACCCAGCACGCCCGCGCTGGGGGGCTCGGGGTGGCGGCCGGCTCGCGGCGGCGCACTGGCCGCGAACTGGGCGCTGAGAGCGGGAGAGGGAGGGAAGCACTTTGTGTTTTCCAGGGCGCTGCTGCAAGCGCCCGGACTTCGAACCTGTTCTCTCCGGGGAAGGCAGGTCCCGGGAGAGGCTGTCCCGAGGCAGGGGCGCCGGGTTACCAAGGGGGCGCGGGTCGCTGCCTCGCGGGTGGAAAAAAGAGGACAGGGTGGCGAGGGGAGGACGCCCCCGCCTCAGCTCAGCGTGGACTGCGGCGAGCACGCAGACGGTGGGAGCGTCGCCCTGCCTGGCGCCGCGTCTCCGCGGTTCGGAAGTGCAGCTTTCTCTTTTTTCCGTTCGCCGCGGTCGGCCTGGGTCACGCCTTTTTTTTTTTTTTTTTTTGGACGATTGGGCTGACCCAGCACAGGAAGAAAGTCATCAAGCGGTCATGATCGTTTTCCATTACCTGAAAATAGGTGGCAAGAGAGACTAGGTTTGGGGGGGGGGGGGGGTTCGTTTACTTTGATGGACTGATACACTTTTTTTGTGTGGTTGCTGCTGGTTTTTTTAATTCGGAACCTTGTGCGTTTTTACAAAGCGGTTTCTGTGTCGGTTTGCCCCACCCTTATGCTGAAGTCCTTTTCTCCCCCATCCTTACTCTGATCACACACAGTTCTTAATGGGGGGTTTCAAAGCACTTTCAAAGCAGGGGGATGACGAGGGAGCGCGGGGCGGGGGTGGGGGGTTGCTGCGATGGGGAAGAGGGATCAGCGGAAATCACTTTAGCAAACCCCCTTACCCCCTAAAGATGCTACTTTGCACTGCAAGCATCGCGGCAAGTGTCCGGCTTAGGGACCTAGGTCTTGCATGCTCGGCGTGGGGCGCTGGAAAATGTTCTTAATTTTTAAAGCAATTATTCTGTGACTTGAAGGAACACATACATGCATACAGATGTATATTTTTAATATACAGGCGCGTGCACATTGCAGGCATTGCCCCTCAGGTCAGCGCAGGGTGGCGTCGCCGAGTGTGCCAGGGTTAGATGACCCGGCTCTGTGTCTCAGGCAGGACTTTCTTCCTCGCGGAGTCGGGGCTGGAAACCAGTGCCCTGCGTTCGAGGGCCTGGGCCGGAACGTCCTGCGATGGGCTCTGTGACCTCCGCCTAAGGGAGGAGCTGCTCCCTCTTGGAGCTGGGAGCCAGTTCTCTGGGGGTGGGGGAGATTTCTATCTGGGAAGGCAGGGAGGGGTTCCTCCACCGTTCCAGGGCAGGTTCCATTGCGCGGCGCCCCCCCACCCCGCCCCCAACCCCGGCCCCGCCTGTCTGTCCGTCCCGGGATTGTGCGCAGGGGGCCAGCTTGGCCGCTGGGCTGCGTCTGTCCTCCGGAGAAAAGTCCCTCGGGGCTCCGACTGAGTCCCACCTGCTGGGGACGGCGTTGGGGCGCAGATAGAGCCGATAAACTAAGAACAGCTCTGTCTTGTCTGCCTTTCTGTTGGAGCTGAGATCCGGTTTCCAGCTCGGCCTTTTTCCGAATTGGAAGGCGTGTGTCACCTGCCTGTGTTTTCTAAAAAGTCAGACTGGATGAAGGTCCACTTTTGCGCGTTTTTGGTCATTGTAGACTGGGTTGACAAAGAGGATGGTAGTTTTGAAATTGAACAGAGGGATGGCAATTTAAGTGGTTTACTTGTCAGGATTGATAGATTTGCGATGTGACACTTGAATTTTTAAATCACTTCCTGTTATCACCAATCAGTGTATGTTTTCAATTATTAGGTTTTGGGAAATGGGCAAAAGCAGTTAAGGTTTTGACATGATTGATTTCTAAAACAGGGAGAGCGGGTCTTTTAGCTGCAGAATTTAAAATGTTCTCCGAGGCTTTCAGGTTGTAAAATATGTGATTCTCAAGTTGTTGGGATGTTGAAAATAAGTTCCTGTCTTTTTGTTGCTCGAGGTGTAAGTTTGCTCTATTATATTCCTGGCACCTAACAGGATTTGAATTGATGTGTTTTCAATTCTGTAACTTCATGCTACTATACAGTTAATGCATGATTGTCGTATAAAGTGTATATTCCTGGAGAAGAGAAGTATTTACCCTTTTTTTGCATGTCATTTCATTCTATGGGATTTTGTAAAGTCACAGAATAGTTCAAGCTGTTTAATGTAAAAGCAGATGTAAAGTAGGAACCAAGAATTTCTAGGCTGTATCTATTGAAGTTCCAGGCAAAAATGACCATGATAAGTTGAAACCTATTTCGCGATTTGAAAACGTATTCAGCTTTTGAAAATGTCAGTATGAATGCTATGTTCCAAGAGTACTTTCCTGCAGTTTTCACAGGGAACCTGAACCTTGCAGATTTTTTGCTTATACGAGTAAGGAATCGTTACTCATGTGATTGAAGCAAAGATCACAGGATTCAAGAACAGTGGATACCTAGCTGTAATTTTTACTTTTGGGTGCAGGCGTGGATCAGACGGCTGTCCTGATACGCTCTACAGCCACTCCATTTTCCAAGTCTGTTTCTCCAAGGGACGTGGGGAGTGAAGAGTTAAGCCAGGTGGGTGGAGAGTGGGTAGTATTCTGGAGTGTAAACCGTCTCCTTCCTCTTGGTTTCCGCAGGAATTCAGATGTGTTCTAAGCCTGCTGGAGTGACTACACTTCTCAGACCTGATGGAGGCCAGAGCTCAGAGTGGCAGCGGGTCGCAGCCGTTGCTGCAGGCACCCCGTGACAGTGGCCGGCAGCGTGGGGAGCCTGACCCCAGGGACGCCCTCCCCCAGCAGGTACACGTGCTGTCTCTGGATCAGATCAGGGCCATCCGGAACACGAATGAGTACACGGAGGGGCCCACCGTGCTCCCCAGAGCTGGCCTCAAGCCTGCTCCTCGCCCCACAGCCCAGCACAAACACGAAAGACTCCACGGGCTGCCCGAGCCCCGCCAGCCCGCCCGGCCCCAGCACCCGCCGGCCAGGGCCCCTCTGGCCCGGTCCATCAGCACAGTCAGCTCGGGCTCTCGCAGCAGCACGAGGACAAGTACTAGCAGCAGCTCCTCCGAACAGAGGCTCCTAGGATCCTCCTTCTCCTCGGGGCCTCTGGCAGACAGAATCATCCGAGTGCAGCCCAAATCGGAGCTCAAGCCAGGTGAGCTGAAGCCGCTGAGCAAGGAAGATGTAGGGCTGCACGCCTACAAGTGTGAGGACTGCGGCAAGTGCAAGTGCAAGGAGTGCACCTACCCGAGGCCTCTGCCGTCAGACTGGATCTGCGACAAGCAGTGCCTTTGCTCGGCCCAGAACGTGATCGACTACGGGACCTGCGTGTGCTGTGTGAAGGGTCTCTTCTATCACTGTTCCAACGACGACGAGGACAACTGTGCGGACAACCCGTGCTCTTGTAGCCAGTCTCACTGTTGTACACGTTGGTCAGCCATGGGCGTCATGTCCCTTTTTCTGCCTTGCTTATGGTGTTACCTGCCAGCCAAGGGTTGCCTTAAATTGTGCCAGGGGTGTTATGACCGGGTGAACAGGCCCGGATGCCGTTGTAAAAATTCAAACACAGTTTGCTGCAAAGTTCCCGCTGTCCCACCCAGGAACTTTGAAAAACCAACATAGCATCATGAATCAGGAAGATTGCAGTCATGAGGATTGTTTCCCTCCACCCTTCCTTTTTTTTTTTTTTTTAATACACACATATGCAACCAACTAAACAGCTAGAATCTTGGCACTGTTGATAGAAGGTTGGGATATCCTGTGCTGTTTGCAGTGAAATGCTTTTTTCATCCATGTGCCATTTTAATTGATATGCTTGTTAGAACTCAGCTAGTGGAGCTCAGAGTATGGGATACAGACCTTGGTGACCTACATGTTGCATAAGCTAAAGCAATAGACACTCTAGGCGAAGTTTTTGTTTGTGAATAGTACTTGCAAAATTTGTAAATTAGCAGATGACTGCCCCTCTCCCCTCCCCCACCCCCGTTGTTTTCTCCAGAGATAATGTGCTATATTTTTGTATATACAATAATATTTGCAACTGTGAAAAACAAGTTGTGCCGTACTACACGGCACATTCACAAAATATTATACTAATATGTTGTACATTCGGAAGAATGTGAATCAATCAGTATGTTTTTAGATTGTATTTTGCCTTACAGAAAGCCTTTATTGTAAGACTCTGATTTCCCTTTGGACTTCATGTATATTGTACAGTTACAGTAAAATTCAACCTTTATTTTCTAATTTTTTTCAACATATTGTTTAGTGTAAAGAATATTTATTTGAAGTTTTATTATTTTATAAAGAAGAATATTTATTTTAAGAGGCATCTTACAGATTTTGCCCCTTTTATGAGGATGTGATAGTTGCTGCCAATGAGGGGTTACAGATGCATATGTTCAATATAAAATAGAAAATATATTAACGTTTGAAATTAAACTGAGCTGTATTGTCTTATTTTACATTTTCTTTGGTTTTTTTTTTTTGAAGTGAAAAAGAAGCCATTTTAGAAATATTTCAGTGACAGACATAGTTTCACTTATCTGTGAGATACTCATGCTTGCTGCTTTAAAGTGAAGATTTGGTGATTTTCAGGGATAATTCTAGCAATCAGGAGAGAAATAATTGAGCACTTGACTCACTTAATAGTATTAATCATAGGAGGGCTCATTTTGGCTCCCGTTGTTTTGCTGATTTGCAGAATTTATTGACTGGTCTCTATGTGTCAGGCATGCAGTATACACAGATCAATGCTTATAATTGAGGCAAAATGTTTTCTTGACTTAACTGGCTGTGTTTTTCCTAGTCTCTGGTTTTAGACTGTTAGGCTTATTGCCATGATACAAGAAAAAGGCATGGAAAATATAACTTGTTTTGATTCAGGTACTGGGTATCAAGGAATGTCATCCTACATTGACCTAATAATTCAGGCTTAAGCAGCCCCAACTTAGCTGTTTGAGAGGCCCTGTCTTAGTTGTTTAATCAGATTATCCAGGAAATTGTTAAATTTTACACTGCAGTATGACAAAAAAAAAAGTCAGTGTTTGTAGTTATCTTTTGGAACCAAACATAAAACAAGCTCTTACAAGCCCATCTTGACAAATACTGGGTTTTCTTATTTGTAGTAAGTCACTTGATTAGTCACTTCATGGCTGATTATTTTTTTTTTCCAAAAGCACAACCTTTTGCTGCCAAGAATCACCGGAAGTCTAGGAAATGATTTACCTGTCATTATTGTTTAATCTCTAGTTTCCTGTTCTAAGGTCTTAGTACAGGCTGTCTTCTGTTTTGTTTTTTGAAATTGGCTTTCAAGGAACCATATAGCCTCCTAAACCAAGACATTGCTATAATGTCTTGCTATAAAAGGGCACCCGTTGTGCCCTCTATGCTTTTCAAAAAACACAAAGCTGAATTAATTTGGAAATTATTTACTCTTTGGTTTCAAGTTTGAAATACTGAATGTTGCAATTCTAATACTCTTAAGGTCTAATCCTGATGGTCTCAGAATATTAGGAAAAAAATAGGGCAGAGTTTCTTATTCACTGTATAGTTTTTTAGGATTTGTAAAGCACACAAATTTTGATTAACTAGTTTCTGACTGTTCATCAGATACTGCCATATGCATTGATAAAACTATTTTGTTATAGAAATTCTGAGTTGTTTTTTTTTTCTTTTTAACACACAAGCAGCTTAAAAAGTCTAATCTAGATAAATTTATCAGATGCCATTGGGTGTTTATTGAAGATGTAGATTAAGAACCTCTTTCCAATCAGTTTCTTATCCTGTTGCTTAGGGATTTGCATTTTTAATCATTCCTCTAGTGATTATGTATACTTTGAGAGCTACTGACCTAGAAATTGCTAATTTATCTTTTTTTGTTTTTTCAATGGAGTCCATTGTAAACCATAATTCACTAGTTTGAATGTGGAACATGGTTATAAACCAGCTGAAGCTAGAAGAGGACTTGGCATAAGTATATATATAAAGTCCTGATAAAAATTATTTAAAGATAAATAAGGAAAACTGGATTCCTCAAGAAGCTTCCAATTAATCTATTAAATGTTGAGTTTGTCTATAAACCAATAGAGAATTCATTTTCAGAATATAAAAAATGAAGTATTAAATGAATATCTAAACAGGTTGAAAACAGCTGATGTTCACTTTTCAGTGTGTTAAAAGATTTTTCCAGTTTTCCAGGTCATCACACTAAGGTGGAGGAATCATCAACTCAAGTTCATGAAAATTCTTATGAATACCAGTTGATAAGGCAGTGGTCATTTGGATATTGTGATAGGTTACAAGTACAATGATACAATAAGCATTTTTTAGCATTTAGGGATATCTTCGCTATATATTCTGGTTTCTTGCCTTTTATTTTCTTAGAAACTATTGAAATTCATTTAAGGATGACAAATTGATTGCTGTTACTGAAAACAGTCATTTATGTGTGTTGAGATTTTAAGGCCCTGCCAGAGCTCTCCTTGTCGGAACATGCTCTGGACACGGTCTGTCAAAGAAGAAAGCCAAAACCAAGTGCAGGTACTCCCAACCAAACTTTTTGCATAAATTCTTTCTCCAATACACCTTTGTCTCAGGGACTACTCACCTCCAGGTTATGTAAGATAGTGATGATGTCAGATAAATGAGTTCACTCTGCCCAGTGCAGCGAGATGCTAGACAGACAGTTGATGGGTTTGACGCTTTTGAACATGCATGTCAGAACTTTCAAGGGTTTATGGGTTTTGAGTTTCACTTGTAGTTAACATCCCAAATTGGCCATTTACCCTCCTCTCTTAAATGTGCAGAAAGACCAGGATGTATGTGCCAAAGTCTCAGCTTTGAAAATAGGCTAAACAGTGTAGATCAAAAACATTGTTAGTCATCTTGTGCACAATAGTTCACACTATTTTAGTAAAGGGAAATAAAAATAGGCATTAGTTACATCAATAGTGTATCAATATCCATTCTTTGGTTTTTAGTATTAAGACACAAGTGATGTTAATTTCTACTTTAGGCCAATTGCTTCATTTCTCTGTGAGATACCAAGGGTGTGTCTCCATTGATTGAAGACTAGAGCAGAATTTTAAAATAAGGCCTGTCTGATTTCGCTGAACTGATCATCAGAATGAAGCTTTACATCTGGATTACTTAACCACTGGTTTGGCCACTCATGGGAGGATAAGGCTGCCAGACTGTAGTTTGGGTTTCATTTGGATATCATTCATGCCTCTATCTGCCTTATACCATGAGAGACTATATGAATAATGGAAGACTGTGCATTTTACTTATGATAGTATACCTCTGGTCAAAATTAAAGATACTCATTTAACTTACAGTCAAAACAGAGGGAGAAATATATCTAGAATATAATACTTATTATATAATACACATTATATTCTATAGAGAGAGAATATAAAAACATAGATGCATAGCAAATAAGAAAAAAAGATTAACACTTGACTATTCAAATGTTTCAATGTTCTTTTTTTACTTTTTGGCTATACCAAGAGGCATGTGGGAGCTTAGTTCCCCAACCAGGTATCAAACCCAAGTCCCCTGCATTGGAAGGCAGATTCCCTGGACCGTCAGGGAAGTACTTCACATTTTTATTTAAAAGTACCTTTTTATCAACCTAAAGAATTTTCAAAAACCAGTCTTATTTGGTAACTAATATTTTTTGAACTATTAAAGGAGATTAGAATGAAGCCTGTTGCCTTGGCCTCTGGCTTGGCTACATGAGTATATAAAGCTTCAGCATACCTTAAAGGAGTTTATTTCTCAAAACAGTTCTAATGCACAGAGAAGAAATAAAATTTTAGCTTAATACAGGAACCACACACCCCTACCCCTGGAATGGAATTTGAGCCTGAAAATATCAATAATTATGTATTTCAGTTTAACACTTTTTATTTTTGAATGCCTACTCCTTACCCATCACAGGGCTAGCTGATGATGTATAAAAGGAAAGGGTTAGTGACTAATGTAAGACAGAACTTTTCACTGCGAAGGCGCAAGCAAGGTGCCATGAGACACAGGAGACGGGTAAAGCACTGATGTGTTCTCTGTGGTGGGGGGTGGTTCTCCAGGGCTTTGCAATGGTTGTGTATATATGTGCTCATTCAATCGTGTCCAACTCTTTGCCACCCCATGGACTATAACCTGCCAGGCTCCTCTGTGGGATTTCCCAGGCAAGAATACTGGAGTAGGTTGCCATTTCCTTCTCCAAGGGATATTCCTCACTCAGGGATCGAACCTGGATCTCCAGTGTCTCTTGCAGTGGCAGGCAGATTCTTTACCCTTGAGCCACCTGGGAAGCCCACTTAAATAGCCATGGAGTTTTCTGCTCAGGGAGATGCAAGAGGACTCCCTTTATTCATTAAATAAAACTATGTTCACCATGTTTGTATCTTAAATTCTAAGTGAAATGTAGAGATGTTTGATTAATACTTGGACACCTATAATTTGCTATGTTTATTCTTAATTTCATGATTCATGATTCTTTAAAACTTTTCTCTAAAAAATACATTTTTAAGATATGTAACTAAGACATAAGTTGGAAAGATCTATTTATTCTTGCCTTTCCAGTTTTTGTTAGAATTTACCTCGTCATTAACCTATAATTTTAGCGTGCTTCTGTACCTAGAAAAATGAATACACATGAAGAACAAATTGGGGATAATCAAGCTGAGAAGAAAAAAAGCATTCATGATAGTGCGAAAGGAAGTAGTTGAGCTTTGGAATAATTCAGCCCTTGCCAAAACACAATGTCAGAGGCCTGGCTTTGCAGATTCACAGAGCTTCCCAGGTGACTCCATGGTATGGGTTTGATCCATGGGTTGGAAAGAGCCCCTGAAGGAAGAAATGACAACCCACTCCAGTATTCTTGCCTGGAAAATTCCGTGGACAGAGGAAGCTGGCAGGCCACAGTCCAGTGGGTCACAGAGAGTCAGGCATGACTGAGCACACACATGTGCACGTGGCTCTTGATGCCCAGGTGACCACCTTTGGCACCTAAGTCAGTGAAGTGAAAGTCACTCAGTCGTGTCTGACTCTGCGACCCCATGGACTGTAACCCACCAGTCTCCTCTGTCCATGGGGATTCTCCAGGCAAAAATACTGAATTGGGTTGCCATGCACTCCTCCAGGGGATCTTCCCAACTCAGGGATCGAACCCCAGTCTCCCGCATTGCAGGCAGATTCTTTACTGTCTGAGCCATGAGGGAAGCCCACCTAAGTCAGTAGAACTTCCATTTTTTTAAAAATGGTTCTATGTTCCAAATAACATCTGTTTTATTAACTCGCATAGGGTTTACAATCAAGCAGGGTTCTGGTAACTATCATATTTGTAGTGCCAAATATGGCTCTGGTAAATACCATATTTGTATCACCTCTCATTTCTGCAAGTTCTTAATATGCTCAATGCATCCTTCCTAGACCCGGCTTTCCTGCTCCAAGTAAGCACAAAGTAGCCCTCACACCCTGAAACTGTTCCCGAGTTTCTGGCTCCAAATCACAAGTTCCAAACTACGTTTAAGGGTCACTGCGAATGTTATAAAGTCTAGTGACCAAGCAGCCCAGCATGCATCACGCAGCAGCACAGAGCCTTGGGATCAACATTTAGCACCTGCTATGTTGGCACACTAGTGGCGAGGATGTCCTGAGAGAGACTTGTCTCCAAGCCATCCCTCTGCCAACAAGGAACTGACTCCAGCAGCACCAACAACCACACAGTCGACATTCGTATTCAGGTCCCTGTGTCACCTGGATTCTGACCACACATTTAGGATGCAGCCCAATTCGGTTTTGTTCCAACCATTCACTAACACGACACCTTGAAGCTTAAACTTTGGAAATGGATTCTCTTACAAACTATTGATCTGATTCTAATCATCTGTGAGAATTTACAAGGAACCCAATAACGTGTCTTCAGAGCCTTTGCCCTGACATGTGAATGATAAAAACTACAGGCTCAGAGTGCAACTTCTGGTCACCGACTTAATATTTAAGGTGTATCTTCAGTGTAAAAGATGTTACAGTAAGTGGGGGAAAAAAGCAGTCATTTAGATCTGTGATTGTGGACCAGCAAAATAAGAACAATGCCCACAGCTCTTTGGAAGCTAATAACCAGGACTTAGGTTCTAATCCATAGATAAAGATTGGTAGCAGTATCTAATTCCTGCCTTGGGCAATCTGATTCCCCCAGGGGACATTTGGCAAAGTCTGGAGATGTTTTTGGGTTTCACCACTGGCGGTTGAAAGGGTGAGCTTTGCAAAATACCAAATATTGGTATTTGCAGGTAGAGGCAAATTGCTAAACAGCTTTCACTGGCCAGGATAATCCTGACAACGAAGAATTATTCAGTCTGGATGCCAACAACTGAGTTTGAGAAACCCTGCTAAGAGGAAGCTAGGGGAGTAGTGGGGAGAATGAAATATGTCCTTCTGAGATGGCCATCAGCGTGTGAGGGAGAGTGAGGTCAGGGTACGTGGGGGGGGGGGGGGGGGGGGGCGGTCACCGTGACCATAACTTTGAAATTTTCAACCTGAGTGCTAAGTCTCTGAAATTCTTCTAGGGGAAAAACACCCTGTGTTTGTTAGTATCTATATACGTTCGTACACCAGTTTTCTGTAGTGCTTGAAGTTCATGGTCTTCAGAGAAGTCACTGTGCAAATTCCAATCTCCCAACCCCAACCCCACCCCGTGACCTGTTAGCTGTGTAGCCACAGGCAAATTAGTTAAGGTCTTTAGGTCTGATATCTTCATCTGAGAGATAATAATTCTTGACACAAACGTTGTGAAGATTGAAGAGATGTGAAATATGAACTCTTGAGATAGGTACAAAATAAGTACTAAAAAAGCTGACTATTATTGTATACTCAGGGGATTTTTCTTCCTCTTCTCCTTGTCTTCCTCCTCATTCTTCTTCTTCACCTCAGCACGGTGTTACATGCTTATGATATAAGACAGTATCGCCTGCCCTCCCGCAATGTGTTTGCAAGACAGCTAAATGTTTACCGTAGTGTATAATACATGTGATTACAGACTTAAAACACATATAAAGATGAAATGATTACCTCTATCTTGGGTGTAGTATATGGGATCAGGAAAATTTCCCAGAGGGGATGACGGCTACAAAACAACTTGAATGATTCTCTTAAACTGAGGTGGTGGGTAGGAGCCCACGGCCAGCCAGGTGTGAAAGAGAAAGAGATCCCTTCTTGAATGTGAAAGAAAAAAAACAGAATTGATGTCATGCCAAAGGATTGATCAATTTCAAATAGTGTTTCTTTATAAGAGATTTGTAAGATTTTAGTTTCTAAAAATTAACTTACAATAAATATGTGTGTGTGTGTATGTATATATGTATCTATGGGCTTCCCTAGTGGTTCAGATGGCAAACAATCCACCTGCAATGCAGGAGACCTGGGTTTGAACCCTGGGTCAGGAAGATCCCCTGGAAAAGGGAATGGCAACCCACTCCAGTATTCTCGCCTCCAGTATTCTCACCTCCAGTATTCTCCAGAATTCTATGGACAGAGGAGCCTTGCAGGCTAGTCTAAAGGGTCAAAAATACATTTTAATTGTGTTTAAAATGCCATCCTGAAACAGCATGAAAATGAAAAGGTTATCATATGTGCCCAAAGCAAAGCAATTAAATGTTGTGTTATTGGGCTTAAATTTAATAGTAAGGAAAAATATGTTATTTGACAATTGATTCCAATCTGATTTTTCTTACAAAAAACAAATAAGCGCCTTTAGGACCTAAGAAACAAAGACCCAAAAGCAGATGAATAGATGAGATAAATTTCAAAGCCAATGCTAAGTTGGTATGACTAATTTATATACCTCAACAGGCTGACATTAAGACTTTGTCACAAATTTATCAGCAGTACTTTCATTTTTTTCATTGTTCAAAAATATTATTGTCTCTTACAATCTTTTTTTTTTTTTTCTGAAAAACTTATCAGAAAAATGGTAATCATTTGGGACATTTTAAGAAATTGGCAACACTCAACCAGGGTACGGAGGACAGACAAAATTTTGCCTAGCTCTTGAAAAATAGGTAATAAGGTGTTCTGGAAAGCCAAAAATCAGGATTGAGTAAAGGACAGAGTGAGTAGACTAGTCTGGCTGCAATGCATGTTTATGTAAGGGAGAAGTGAAAATGAAGACTGGAAAGATAGATTTGGCCTCAGCTCTGAGGAATCTGAATGTTAAACTAAAGAACCTGGATTTTATCCGAACGTGTCTCCTCAAATCCATTTTTGGCTATTCCATCACATTTTCCAATTAGCAGTAAGCATAATCCTTCAAAAGTGTATTATAAACATTTTGATCCCTTTTTAAACAGATTTGATGACTTCCTTTTGCTCTTGGAACAGAATTCCAATTCTGTCAGGATCCTGAATGATCTGGTTCCTCCCTATTCTAAGACCTATACTTCTGCCCCTTTCCACCCTAACCCCAAGGGTCTGCCTTCTCTCCTTTTCTCGTCAGTTTCTTTCCATCCCTCCACACATCCTTCACAAATACCACTGCCTCTGTATGGAATCTTCTTCCTTAGCCCTCATCCCACATCCATTAACCTGAGAAATTCTTCAGTTCAGTTCAGTTCAGTCGCTCAGTTGTGTCCGACTCTTTGCGACCCCATGAATCGCAGCACCCCAGGCCTCCCTGTCCATCACAAACTCCCAGAGTTTACTCAAACTCATGCCCATCGAGTTGGTGATGCCATCCAGCCATCTCATCCTCTGTCGTCCCCTTCTCCTCCTGTCTCCAATCCCTCCCAGCATCAGGGTCTTTTCCAATGAGTCAGCTCTTCGCATCAAGTGGCCAAAGTATTGGAGTTTCAGCTTCAGCATCAGTCCTTCCAATGAACACCCAGGACTGATCTCCTTCAAGATAGACTGGTTGGATCTCCTTGCAGTCTAAGGGACTCTCAAGAGTCTTCTCCAACACCACATTTCAAAAGCATCAATTTTTCGGCGCTCAGTTTTCTTCACAGTCCAACTCTCACATCCATACATGACCACTGGAAAAACCATAGCCTTGACCAGACGGACCTTCGTTGGCAAAGTAGTGTCTCTGCTTTTTAATATGCTATCTAGGTTGGTCATAACTTTCCTTCCAAGGAGTAAGTGTCTTTTAATTTCATGGCTGCAATCACCATCTACAGTGATTTTGGAGCCCAAAAAAATAAAGTCTGACACTGCTTCCACTGTTTCCCCATCTATTTCTCATGAGGTGATGGGACCAGATGCCATGATCTTAGTTTTCTGAATGTTAAGCTTTAAGCCAACTTTTCCACTCTCCTCTTTCACTTTCATCAAGAGGCTTTTCAGTTCCTCTTCACTCTCTGCCGTGAGGGTGGTATCATTTGCATATCTGAGGTTATTGATATTTCTCCCGGCAATCTTGATTCCAGCTTGTGCTTCTTCCAGCCCAGCGTTTCTCATGATGTACTCCGCATATAAGTTAAATAAGCAGGGTGACAATATACAGTCTTGACGTACTCCTTTTCCTATTTGGAACCAGTCTGTTGTTCCATGTCCAGTTCTAACTGTTGCTTCCTGATCTGCATACAGGTTTCTCAAGAGGCAGGTCAGGTGGTCTGGTATTCCCATCTCTTCCAGAATTTTCCACAGTTTATTGTGATCCACACAGTCGAAGGCTTTAGCGTAGTCAATAAAGTCTTCCTTTAATATTCAGTGAAAATGTCACCTCCCAGGAAATCTAGCTCCTTCTAACTCCTAGTCTAGATAAAATTTGTGATTCACTCTCATATTATTCAGTCTTCTTCCATAGCACATTATCAATGAAGCTATGTAATCATCTGTGTGATTATTTCATTTTTATTTTCATTAGACCTTATTTATTTGGTTTACGGCTGGATTTCCAGGGCTCAATTCAGTACCTAGTACATAGGAGGTGCTCAACATGTATTTGAGGAATAAATGAATGAATGAATTTAATAGTGTAAAGATATACTGATGGTGTCTAAGAAAGAATGGGTATGAAGAAGTAGCCATTTTGGAAAATTCAGCTGATCATTTTACATGGAATGGATTAGAAGAGGAAGAATTTAAAGAAAAATTTACCTCTTTTGCCTTTCATGGTCATTTGTTGAGGAGGCAGCTGTATTTTGTCATTGCTCTGACTTATACATCTATTCTTCTGAACTGACTATAAGGTTTTTAAGGACAGGAAAGAAATCTTTCTCTCTGTAGCATTTATCACAATGCCTGACACAAAGTAGATACCCTCTAAATGTCATTCAAATGAATGGGCTTTTACTAACCACAATCCAGCCATTACTGAGATGAGTCTACTATGGTTTTATGTATCTCTTATCCTAGATACTCATGACCCGTTAATTTTTTTTTTTTTCTTAGCTGAGCAGTCCCTGCATCAACACCATCAATCCAAGCAGAAACATGGAATAGCTTTCCATGGCAATGAATTCGATCACAAAATTGGAGAGTATTATCAAAATTTTTGAGCTTTCTCAGTAGGCGAAACCAACAACAATTTCCCTCACTAATCCCTCACTGCCCCAGAGCATTCAACTAGCCTGAAATAAAAGGACCCTCAAAATGCCCCCCAAACAGACACCAACGTAGCAGCAATGCACTTAAAAAAATAAAAGGGAAAAGAGAAAAAACAAATCTTGAATTTCTGATCACCCTGGGTAGGACTTATGTAACTTAACTCTGTGCACGAAAGACCTGGGGATCCTGTTAAAATATGCAAATTCTGAACAATAGTTCAAGGGAAGGATCTGAGATTATGAATTTCTAAGAAGTTCCCCACGGGTCTGCTGGTCACTCTGGAGCAGTATATTAGTCAGGGATCTCCAGAGAAATAGAAACAGTAGGATATGTGTGCACACCTACACAATGCAAAAGGAGAGATTAGTTTTAAGAAATTTACTCATGTGATTATGGAGTCTGACACGTCCAAAATTTGCAGGACGGACTACAGGTTGAAGACCTAGGTAAGAGCCAGTGTTGCGGTTCAAGTCCAAAGGCTTCTGCTGGTAGAATTCCTTCCTGGGAGGAGTTCAGTCTTGGTTCTATGAAAGCCTTCGGCTGACTGGATGAAGCTCGCCCACTTTACAGAGGGCCATCTCCTTTACTCAAAATCTACCAATTTAAATGTTAATCTCACCCCAAAGACACCCTTACAGAAATGCCAAGAATAACATTTGACCAAATATGGGGGTACCATGGCCCAGCCAAGTTCACATATAAAAGTATCACAAGCCACAAGGCTCTTGGCAAACACTTGGTTCTTAATCAGAACCGACTTGCTTTGTCTTTAGGCCTTCATCAGTCCATCAGAAATTCACTACCTGGTGACAAAGAATGGGAATTTTAAAGATGAGACACTAAGCCTTCAGTATTAAATGATATAAAATGTATTTCTCACCTGAAAATAGATATATTTAAAATATCAATGTGTATATCACTAACTTTATAAAAGAACAATGTAACATCTAAACTACCTATTAGAGCTTCAGTGGGTCTCTAGGAAAGCACCAAAAATATTATTTTGATGCCATACACACAGAAAGGCTTCCCAGGTGGCACAATTGGTAGAGAATCCACCTGCAATGCAGGAGATGCAAGATGTCGGTTTGATCCCTGGGTCTGGAAGATCCCCTGGAGTAGGAAATGGCAATCCACTCTAATATTCTCACTTCGAAAATTCCACGAACAGAGGAGCCTGGTGGGCTACAGTCCATGGGGCTGCAAAGAGCAGGACACAACTAAGCAACTGAGCACACACACACACAAACATACACAGTCCAAATCACTTACTTTAGAAATTGACAGAAGGCAACTCATGTTGGTGCCACCACTTGCTGGCTGAATGATCTTAGGGTGGTTACTTAGCAACTCTGAGCATTGGTTTACTCACATATGAAAGAGAGATTTAAACTCTTCTTTTTGTGAGCTGTTTTATAATTAAAATTATAACCCTGGTGGTCAAATGTTTAAGACTCTGTGCTTCCAATGCAGGGGGCATGGTTTTGATGCCTGGTTGGGGAACTAAAATCCCACATGCCATGGGATGTTACCAAAACAGTTTAAAAATTTAAAAAAATTATGACGTATCTTTATAATCTTCAAGTTGGTTTATATACTTCTTGATGGGGCAAAGGATATTTTATTCCCAGTATCTGGCACATGCCTTAGATTTGCAATATTTGTGGCATAGTTACAAGCAATAAACAAAGGACTTCATAAATGGCAACTTTAGTAGTTAGGCAGCCACTTCACTTTATACAGAATAGAAATAAGGTCATTTTAGACTAAATATAATTATGTACCAAAGTACCCTATCTCTATTTTCATCCCCAAGTTCTGGATCCAGATTTTAATATGCAAATTGGGGCCAGGTCTGTGTAAATCATAGTAATTTATTACAGTACCCTACTGTTGACTTATTGCTTTCACATATCAAAACTCATTTTGACCTTTGATCCTCACAGGTGGCCTTGAGATGTTTGTAAGGACAGAAATTAATACTTCTATTTTACATAACAGGAAATTGGAATTTCTGTAGATGAGTGGGTTGCTACAAATCATATAGGAAGCAAGTGGAAATATCTTCAAGTCCAGACTTTTGATTCCAAGTCATGTGTTTTGACCATATCATAGTTGAATCTTTCTATTAATGATTGCAGAGAAACACCTCTTAAATGCATTCTGCATTGATGACATTTTCCATTATGGCATCTTCATATGTGAGCAATGAATTATTATTTAAAATGAGGCTATTCCAAACTATCTTCTTAGAGGAGATCCAACACAATTTTTTTTTTTACATATACATATTCATTTATTTGGCTGCACTGGGTCTCAGTTGAGGCACCTGAGATTTTCAGTTGCAGCATGTGAAATCTAGTTCCCTGACCAGGGACCAGACCCGGTCCCCTGCATTGGGAGCACAGAGTCTTCGTCACTGGACTACCAGGGAAGTCCCTCTATCCTTATTTTTACTGTTGTAATTGTTACTACTACTCCTTCAAATCACAGATTATTAGTATATCTGATCCAATACTTCTCTGCAATTCTAATGCTATAAAATATTGAAAATATACAGACCTTCATATTTTTGATATAAAAAGTCTTAAAACATGTCTATGGAAGCAACCTAGATGCCCATCAGCAGATGAATGGATAAGGAAGCTGTGGTACATATACACCATGGAATATTACTCAGCCATTAAAAAGAATACATTTGAATCAGTTCTAATGAGATGGATGAAACTGGAGCCCATTATACAGAGTGAAGCAAGCCAGAAAGATAAAGACCAATACAGTATACTAACGCATATATATGGAATTTAGAAAGATGGTAACGATAACCCTATATGCAAGACAGAAAAAGAGACACAGATGTACAGAACAGACTTTTGGACTCTAAGGGAGAAGACAAGGGTGGGATGATCTGAGAGAACAGCATCAAAACATGTACATTGTCAAGTGTGAAACAGATCGCCAGCCCAGGTTGGATGCATAAGACAAGTGCTCAGGGCTGGTACACTGGGATGAACCAGAGGGATGGGATGCGGAGGGAGGTGGGAGGGGGGATCAGGATGGGGAACACATGTAAATAAAACTAAAACAAAAACAAACCATGTCTAAACAGAAAGTCATGAAAATATATTTTTTATCCTCTACAGTGTCATGTTTTAATGAACCAGAATTGAGAAAGTAGTTAAACAATATATGAGTTCTCTTGAATTGAAGAACAATGTATGTAACAGTTTACTCAAAATTTATCATTCACATCGCTGGTCAGTTAACCTTTGGAAACATACCATTTTATTTTAATTGATTTTCCTAATCCTAATAACTATAAAATGCAATTATTTTGTAATTATTCTAATCATACTAATGTAAAAATGGAAAAAGAGTTATGAATTGAAAAACTGAAACATTAAAGTGCACATTCTGTTTGAATTTGATAGAACTAATAAATAAAGGTCACCGAAGGACTTGAAGTTATAATTGTGAACCTCCCTAATTCTAGGTTGGTTATTACTACTGTAGCTTTCTTTTCTCCCCTATAGACAATGAAAAAATGCTTACTTACTAAGAGTGGCAGATCCATTTTTCTTGTTTTAATTTGTTGTCTGTCTCATACATCATTAAACTCTAGGATTCACATCTGCAATTACATTTACCAAGGGAGAAAAAATAATTTACTTAAACTTTTCCCAAGTTCAACATATTTGCAGGTACATTCAGATATGTACATATGGGGCTTCCCTGGTGGCTCAGACGGTAAAGAATCTGCCTGCAATGCAGGAGACCCAAGTTTGATCCCTGGATCAGGAAGATTCCCCTAGAGAAGGGAATGGCAATCCATTCCAGTTTTCTTGCCTGGAGAATTCCATTGACGGAGGAGCCTGGTGGACTACAGTCTATGTGGTCTCAAAGAGTCTGACATGATTGAGCGACTGACACTTTCACTTTCAGATACGTGTAATTATCTGCTACTCCATCATCTGCGTTCCCTCTCTTCCCCACCAAAAGAAATCTCCTTTGCTAAGACTCTGAGTTTTGTTTTGTTTTGTTTTTCCACGAGTTCTTATATATCCACTGATGGGAGAGATGAGGAAAGGATTTGACTTAAAAGGCCAAACCCTCTCTTAGTTACCTACCCAAATCCTTGGAATCAAGCCTAAACTTTAGCAATTTAAACAGTAAATAAATTCTGCTAATAGCTATTAGATTGCTAGCTGGGGAGATTCATATAGGGAATAATTCTAATTAAATAGAGAACACTGCAGAGATCGAAATGTTTCAAGAGCAGATTTTTGTCTCCCACGCCTCATTAGGAATATAAAATCAGCTTCCATTGTGAGAAAGACAGTCTTTCAAACGACTGCTCTTTGGCCATAAAGAGGTCATATAAACTTCATTTTCAAATTTCGCATTGCTTTTTCAGTAGTGAAGGGTATTTTTCTGCCCAAACCCAACAGAAACTATGCTACATTGCCATGTTCTGTGAACAACAATTTATCTCCCGGTTAGACACATAAAAAGGCTGACTTCAGCCATTGCAGCAGAAGGTAAGATTTGATACATCCTGGCTTCCCAGTGCTTCTCATATAAGTTATTAAAGGAGTGGGTGTTTTCTCCACTTGCCTTCTCCACTTCACCTGCCTTCTGGATCTGGATCTTGCGCTTCTTGCAGCCCACTAGATATAATTCACAAGCAGAAGTGGAGAAGTTGAAGGTAGATCAGTAAGTCATTGATGTGGTCTGCCTGAGAGTCTTATCAATTCAAAGTGTAATTGCATAATTGATTCACCTGAAAGAGTGATTGAGCTTTGTGGTAAGCGAAACGAGAAGAAAATCTTGTACTTGTTTCGCTGATTTCTCCACTAACATGAGAGAGTTAACACTAGTTCTCCAAACTTTGCCTTGAATCTCTGACTCGTGTTTGTTTGGCAGGTAGTAGCAACATTATGAGAGCATTTCATATAGAAGAGAGAACAGTTTATTCTTTTTTTAATGTTGTATAATCATGACATAAATGTCTAAACTTTTAAGCTTAGACATTGAGATAGAAAAGAATCACTTTCAAATCTTGAAAATAAACTTCTAGGGGATCTCTCCAAGAGTGGAAAATATAGAAAAACCCTCATGACATACACTGCTTTGAACATAAGGTAATGAACCTGCCACATATCTTAGCCAGAGGAATGGCCAGGTGCCTAGTTACATCCCCTAGCTCCTTTACTCAGTTATTCCCCCCTCCTGTCTCTCCAAGTGGAACCAGAACAAATTATGCTGTGGTGTTGTGATAGATTATGTCAACACCAGCAAGGTAGGTTTTGACCCTTTGCGTGGAATATACGTGCTGGTAGGGAGCACACCTATAACCAAGACTCTCATGAGTCATTTTATTCATTAGTTTATTTGCTTATTTTACGAAGGGAGTCATTTCCTGCAAAAATAAATTGTCCAATTTATTTATTTGTTCTACTGATTCATTGTAGAGAATGAACATGAGACTTGAAAGAACATGAGACTTGAAGTCTTCAATATCCTCATTTGGTCCCTGCTCTGCCAGAAAGCTTCCCTTGTGGCTCAGTTGGTAAAGAATCCGCCCTCAATGTGGGAGACTTGGGTTCGATCCCTGGGTTGGGAAGATCCCCTGGAGAAGGGAAAGGCTCCCCACTCCAGTATTCTGGCCTGGAGAATTCCATGGACTGTATAGGGGTCGCAAAGAGTTGGACATGACTGAGAGACTTTCACTTCACTTCACTTCACTTCTGCCAGAAGAAATCATGTGGCCTTGAGTGAGTGTCTTAACCTCTCTGAGTTTCTTCAGCCTTATTGAAAAGTATTACTTATCTCTCAAATTTTATAAGAATTCATGATAAGATAAGGTTTGTGCCTTCAAGCACAGCAGCTGGCTCATGGAGGGTGGTTCACAAGTATCAATATTAGTTCCTTCTTATCTGCAATTCTCTTTACATCTGTCAATCTCATATCAATCTCTCATGTGACAGTCTAATCTCTCCTGATACCATGGTTTTGGTGTCTTATCTTTGCATGTGTGCATGCTAAGTCACTTCAGTCCTGTCCTACTCTTTGTGACCCTATGGACTGGGGCCTGCCAGGCTTCTCTGTCCTTGGGATTCTCCAGGTAAGAATACTGAAGTGGGTTTCCATTTCCTTCTCCAGGGCATCTTCCCTACCCAGGAATCGAACCCCAGTCTCTTACATCTCCTGCATTGGCAGGCATGTTCTTTACCACTAGTGCCATCTTTAGCTTTATATTCATAATTAAGACACACTGGCTGAATAGGTATTTTTTCATTCTGTTTCTAGTATAAAGCCCCTCTCATTTGGCTCTTAAAGAAGGATCGCACTGAGAATCAATATCCCTTTTAAGGAAATATACTTTTTCTCTTAGGGTGAGCAGTATTTCCCGGAACTGCTCAATACCAGGGAGTCAGTGGTGGTTTGAGATGCTAGGATATCAGCATTACCTGAGGCATAATCAGGTGGTAAATACTCCCCAAGTTCAAGCAACTCTAATGTTCCCCAATAGTCTCTGCAAAATCGAATAATGGAAGTCCTTCCCTTTCTGTGAAGTAATTACATTGTTCAGTCCTTAGAGAACACTTTCAGCCTTTCTGGTAGCATGTCCTCCTACACCGGGGGACAGGACCTTGCTTGGACTATCAAGATGATGCCAGAGATCTAGTACAACCAGCCCTGCAATGCATGCAAAGCAACGCATCACAGGGTTCTAACCACCGGTGGACATGTATACATGCCACAGCCAACCTAAAATGAAGCTACAATTCATGCACCAGCTTTCACTGTTTCTTTACACCCTCCCACATACTTTGTCCCTGCTGTGATTAGGGCAGCCTATGGAAATAACATGGGCAAAGGGCCTAACTAGATAACTTTCTAGAGTGTGCTCCATCCAAAGTCATTACATTGCTTATATCATCCCAGATTTGCTACTCTCTGTCTCTCTCACCTTAGTTTGATTTCTCTTCTTCTAATTCATTTCACATAAAATGACTAACTGAATTTCCCAAAATGGCTACTTGTTCATACCTTTTCTTTCTTTGTTTTATAAATTCATTCAATCATTTATTTCTCAAATACTTATTGAACATCATCTATGTAAGAGGTGCTAGACTTAGCCCTGGATACCTGTGTGTGTGTGTGTGTTAGTCATTCAGTCATGTCCAACTCTTTGCAACCCCATGGACTGTAGCCCGTCAGTCTCCCCTGACCATGGAATTCTCCAGGCAAGAATACTGGAGTGGTTAGCCATTCCCTTCTCCAGGGGATCTTCCCAACCCAGGGATCGAATCTGGGTCTCCTGCATTGCAGGCAGATTCTTTACTGTCTGAGCCACTGCAGGAACCTAGCAGCTTCCAGTTTCCTGCAGCTGCCTTCCTGAGAGCTTCAGACCAAGTTGAGTAAATGCTACTGCCCTGCTCACTCTACATTGCAATATGGCACTGGATCTGAGGAGAAAAGTTACTAAATGGTAACTGAAATCTTTTACAGAAATAATGGGTTCTACTTTTTGCAAAAAGAAAAGCTGAATCCAGCAATAGCCAAGTGCCTGCAACTTTTTCCTATCTAGTCACCAAGATGCAACTCTCCACTGATGTCTTTAACCTCTACCTCTAACTCCACCATCTCCAATCAGGGATTCCCTTGTGGCTCAGAGGGTAAAGAGTCTGCTTGCAATGCAGGAGACCTGAGTTGGATCCCTGGGTTGGATAGATCCCCTGGAAAAGAAAATGGCAACCCACTCCAGTATTCTTGCCTGGAAAATCCCATGGACAGAGGAGCCTGGCAGGCTACAGTCCATAGGGTTGCAAAGAGCCGGACACGACTGAGAGACTTCACCATTTCCAATCAGTCTATCCTAAAGGAAATCAACCCTGTAAGGACTATTGCTGAAGCTGAAGCTCCAATACTTTGGCCACCTGTTGCACAGAAGTGACTCACTGCAAAAGAACCTGACATTAGGAAAAATTGAAGGCAAAAGGAGGTGGCAGAGGGTGAGATGGTTAGATAACACCACTGACTCAATGGACATGAATTTGAGCAAACTCTAGGAGATAGTGGAAGACAGAGGAGCCTGGTATGCTGCAGTCCATGGGGTCACAAAGAGTTGGACCTGACTTAGCAACTGAACAAGAACAACAACCATCTCCAAAGTACACTCTCAACCTTCCATGTTATCCAGGAAGGAACACAGTAAACTAAATTTTCAACACAGAAGGAAAGGCTACCCTATGGAGTCCATTACACTGGATTTATGTATGCCACAGGAAAAAAAAAAGAGAGATAAAGGTAGACTGATTGTCAATTTAAAAGACTTTTACTCAAGGGAATAGCATTTATTTAGAGAATAAATTTCTTTTGAATAAAATGCTACTTTACTCCTAAAAAAAATGTTCATTTCCAAGAGGTAACAAAATCACTCTTTTCATCAGTAAGAAGCTTTTTTGTTTTTGGATTTATTTGAAACTTAATATTTCTGACCAGATTAGTCTTTTATGTTGAACAGTCTAGAGGAGTAGTCCCCAAAGTGGGCTGGGGGTTCCCCAGAGGTGAACACAATGAACTACTGGAATGTAGAAAGAGTATATCTATTTTTTACTTTAAAAGTAACAAAAGTAGGACTTCCCTGGTGGTCCAGTGGCTAAGATTCCTCACTCCTAATTCAGGGGACCCAGAATCAACCCCTGGTCAGGGAACTAGATCCCACATGCTGCAACTGAGAGTCTGCATGCCGTGCCTAAAGATCCCATATGACACAATGAAGATCGAAGATCCTGTGTGTGGAAACTAAGCAGGTGCAGCCTAATTAATCCATTAATATTAAAGTGAATAGGAATAATAAAAGTTAATCTTTCTTAATTTTTAATTTAGGGATACATACTAATGACTTCAGAGTTCTCATGCAAGTGTCAGACGTTCATCCCAGGTGCGGGGAGCAGGATGCTGAGGGAGGGCAGAGGGGTCAACACGGCTTTCACTAGCTTTTCACCTTGCTTTCAGCACATACTAACATTTGATAGCTATGTGTTATGGGTTAACTGCATTTGTGTATTATATTTTCTAGTTTACCTTAACCTAACACTCAAAGTCAAATGTTTAAAAATTTAATTCAAATAGTACAAGCACAAATAAGCAGTAAACAAATGACATGGCTTGATATTTCTATCAAGTCTTAGTTTCCCATTAGTTAAGATACAAGAAAAAAAGTGATCATTTGAAAGGAAATTGAAAAAAAAAAAGAGTATGTAAAACATGGGCATATTCATTAGTATTAGCAATACAACACACCTCAAGTGTTTATTTTATATAATAACACTTTGCCACATGTCTTTCCCAACAACCAAACCAATTATCAATATTAACTGAAACTAATCTAGAATCAGATTTTCAAGTTAGTGTATCAGAAAACATTAATTTTAAAATTCAGTATATTCAATAATAGTGATTTTATATTTGTAATAAGAGCAAATTAATTTTTGTATTCAGTAATAAAATAAAGGATTACTCTAAAGCATTCATTATTCCATTTTTATCATACCTTTTTAATTTTTATTTTGCTCTATTTTATAATAGACGATACATAAACATAGTAGTGCTTATATATTTACAAGTTATGACATAGTAGTACACTGTAAATTGTTACTAATGGGTTCATGAACAGATATGTTTGGTTACCACTGAGGAAAAAGTTTATAAAGTGACTTAAAGGAAGCCTTCTTTGTTATCTATGGGACTTTGGGAAAGTGTCTTAGGTTTCCCACCTATAAAATGGGGATAGTAATAGCACCTAATACGTATGATTTTTGTGAGGATTAAATATATTTATATGTGTATGTGTGTGTGTGTTTTTAAAGTGAATGATGTTGATGTGTTAGATATTCGCTCATCCATTCATAATGTCACTACACCATTTCCCAAACTTAGTTACAACATACTTTCTTGGTAAAGTGTCTGCGTAACTGTGAGCAATGCTGCATGTTCATCTTTTCTTGGAGATCTGCAAAATACATTACTGTGTTAATAGTTTTGAGACTTCCTAAAGTAACCTCTTTAATTTTATTTAATTCTTCATTTCTCAGATATGGTTGAGCCCAGAAGTCATTTTTTTTTTTTTTTTTTAAAGAAACACATGACTATATCTCAAAACACAGTCTAGGAAAACTACCTTTCTGAATATTTATATCTTAATATTGTTCTGCTATGAAATGTCATGAGTGTTAAAAGTCAAGTTGGGGACTTCCTTGGTGGTGCAGTAGATAAGAATTCGCCTGCCAATGCAAGAGGCAAGGGATCCCTGGTCCCAGAAAATCCCACATGCCTCTGAGTAACTAAGTCTGAGCACCACAACAGCTAAAGCCCCCAAGCCCTAGCCCATGAACCAAAATAAGACAAGCCACCACAGTGAGAAGACTGCGTGCTGCAACTAGAGAAAGCCCTCAAAGAACCGAAGACTCAGTACAACCAAAAATAAATAAATAAAATTATTTTTTTAAAAAGATGAAATTGGTTGGTATAAACCCTCACTACTCAGGTCTATGTTCAGAGAAAACTCACCCTTTATTGTTCTGTCATTAAGTCATGTCTGACTCTTCGAGACTTCATGGACAGACTGTAGCATGCCAGGCTCCCCTGTCCTTCACTGTCTCCTGAAGTTTGCTCAAACTCACGTCCACTGAGTAGGTGATGTTCACCCTTGAGAAAGTGAAAGCAAAAGTGTTAGTTACTCAATGGTGCCTGGCTCTGGGACCCCATGGACTGTAGCCCACCAGGCTCCTCTGTCCATGAAATTCTTCAGGCAAGAATACTGGAATGGGTAGCCATTCCCTCCTCTAGGGGATCTTCCTGACCCAGGGATAAGACCGGGTCTCCAGTATCACAGGCAGATTCATTACCGTTGGAGTGACCAGGGAAGCCACTCCAATCATAGGATCTCCTTTTATTTCAGTTCTCCCCAGAAATCGAAAAAATACTAGGAAAACTCATTCAAATCATAATAGCACAGTGAAATAGTGGATACCTTCATTTTTTTAAAAAAGAAAAGAATAAAGAAAATACTACTACACTAGCACAGTGGCTTTCTTAGGGAGGTGAAGAGGGATTCTATTCTTGCTCAAGTCCTTGGGCTAAGATAAATGAATTTAAACCTCCTTTGACCTTCTGATCCAGAGCATAAATCAGGTACGAATATTGCTGAACACAGATTTAGCAGCAAGCCTTCCAGGGAGTTTGTTAAGTCCAGTACACTGCTGTTAACTCTCTCATAAGAGTAAGTTTCCACTTCCATCTCTGGTGTTTAAGGTTAAAATCAGCCCAGCAGAATCCCTGTTCCCCTTCCCTCAGGAGAAAGGCACATTTCCTTCCCATCTCCTGTGAAAACTTTTCTAAACAGCTGTCGACATGAGCTAGAAAAACTTCTAACTCTTCCTACAAATAGCAAAGCACAACGGAGAGGCTTTTGAACATTCTTATTTAAAATGTCATTGGAATCGTTCCCGGTTCTCTTCATTCATTTGTGTGTCTGTGTGCTTTTTCAGTAATACTATTCCTGTATTCCCCTGGAAATTCACAATCAAAAGCATTTCAATATTAGCATTTGTGAAAAAAAATGTGCAATATATGAGAAGAGAAGCAGAACATAATAGAAGAACCTCTTTAAGCTGCTTTAAGAAAACTTAATAGCCCTGAATAAACAGAACAATTTCCAGGAATAACAACAATTCTTAGGGAGTTTTTTCTCCTTTTTCCAAAATAAAACATAGCATTAAAATATTCTTTATAAAGCGCTAAGATATGAAAATGAAGAAAGCTATGTAACTCCCTGAATCAGAAAAATTTCTTTAAATTTAATGTATCTACTTATAAGGAAAAATACATCGTATCTGAAGTATAAAATAATTATAGAGTCACAAGTAATTTATTCTTCAGAGTGGCAGGCTTTTGAACAATTTCCAAATTTTCAACACTGTAAATAATATATAATTTAAGATTCCGTTCTTTATGTTACAGTGATGATGAAAGATATTTTTCTACTGAAATGCTGTCATAACTCATTGGTAAATTCGTTCAAGTTAAAAGCCAGATATTTCATAATTAGATGATTAATGAGTTTCTTTCTTTAGTTCATGGGTCAGATAGGGGTCTGAGTTAAAGATTTCCTAGGGTTTATTATAAAGAAATACATTCATTCACATCCTTTTGTGCTTAAAAATGCCTAAGACACTTTTCTCTGGTTCCCTAACACAGCAGTCATTTGGAGATCTGGTTTGGAAAAGGTCAGAGCCTCGTATTTCCCATGGAGAGTCTTCAAAAAGCTTTCTTCCTGAAACTCAGAACTGATCACGAAACCTTCCTCCACAAAATTCTTCCGTACCAATTCATATCCTCTACAAACTGACCCCATCATCACTCCAGCTCTACCAACCACTGCCCAACCCAACTTTACCCTTCCCATGTAAGCTCTAAGTTTCTGAAATGCCATTCATCAACTATTATTCAAACTGTTTTCTCAGCCTGAAATTTCCATCTTCCACTACTCTCTCCACCTGCACCTTTAAATTCCACTGTGAATCCCACCTCCTTCAAGAAGACATTCCTAACACTCTTAGTCAGAATGAAATTCAGCCATCCTTAAACTCTCACAGCATCTGTGCTGATCCCTGGCATACCTTGGATTTTTTTTCAATATTCTAGCCTGTGTTCTTATCTCATCTTACTACAGATTCTCACCTTGGTGGTTAAAGTCATCTACCCCCATAGTATTAGCTATTATTGAAGTGAAACTGATTCCAAAATGTGTAACTTCCATTCCGATCACTCCTCTGAGTGTCCCACTAAAACCTGCTCATTGACCTGCATGCGCTATACTGGAAGACAGTTTTATAACCTGCTTAGTCACTCGAGCTGTATTCCCAAATCACCTTTGACTCATGTCTCTTTCTTATCCTTCACATCCAATGGGTATCCAAGTCTGGTCAATTATCTGGCAAATGGGTCCAGCTTCTTCATCCTCAGGGTTAGAGCCCCATGCCAGACTTTGTTCATTTTTTGCCTGAACTATTGCACCAGGCTCTTGGCTTCTTCTCTCTTTCTAGCTAGCCTGTTCCTGTTTTGGCTTTCACTTATTGCTAGAATTATCTCTTTAAAACAACAACGCGATCAACATTAAGAATGTCCGTTTCCAAAGTCAAGTAGATTTTGAGACCTGGATTTTCAAGGAAGTGTATGACTTTCGGAAAGATACACTGTCTCTTTAAGCTTCAGTTTCTTCAAGGGCCAATGGAGTAAAAACAGTATCAACCTCAGGGGATTTTTTGACAGCTAAACAGTACAATGCATATAAAGTTTTCAGGACAAAATTTATCCTGCAAAAATTCTCTATCAAAAAGCTTCAAATGTGGGCTCCTATTATATTACTATCATGATCATTTTCACCATTAAACTGGCTAGACTCCTGAGTATTGAAAAGGTAATTACTAATCATCATTCAATAAAAATGGTCTTTATTAAGTAAATTAACTCTAATGAAAAGCAGGTTGATTGCAAATCAATGCCTGCAATTTGGAACCTTTGCTCTCAGGGCGTATAGTTGAAACCACTATTTATTCCTTTGTTCGTAGTATTTTAATTTGTTGTTAGTTCTCCCCCATCAGCTGTCATATAAGCCTCTTTCTGCCTTTTGGAGGATAGCTGCTTCTGTGGCCCCCTAAAGTAAATTTAACATTTGTCAAGAACTTGGTGTTTTAGGACTCACCAACTCAAATGTAAATTCCAAATTTGAAGAAATAAATTTCACTCCTTTGCTATGATGAGGTAAAGGGCACTCAGAGGATCTAATATATATTGAAGTTGTTTTAAAAATTGATGCTCTTTATACTCTATTCAAAAATTCAACACTTCATGATCTGGCTTAAATGTACATTTCCGGGTTTATTTCTCTCCACTACTTCAGTTCCCTCAAAGCAAACACAATGTTTTACATGTTAGCGATACGCATGCTTTTATTTTGTTTATTTATTTTTGTCTGACTGTGCCACGGGGCTTGCAGGATCTTAGTTGCCCAATCAAGGATTGAACCCAGGCCCTCAGCAGTGACAGCGCAGTCCTAACCACTGGACCCCCAGGGAATTCTCAGATTGTGTTTTCTTAATGTCTTTCTTTTTGGGCCCAGAATCCTCTTCTCTTGCTCTGCCTAGTAACATACTGTCTTCTCCTAGGTCCATATGTTGGTCCTACAGTTTAACCATTCCCATGACTGACCTGCTTACCATCTGCAGCTTTCTTTTGGAGTACACAAACAGCATTTAATCATCATGTAGATGAATAGATCACAGCTTTGTGTAGTTAAGGGACTTCCCTTGTAGCTTAGTCAGTAAAGAATCTGCCTGCAGTGCAGGAGACCTGGGTTCGACCCCTGGGTTGGGAAGATCCCCTGGGGAAAGAAATGGCAACCCACTTCAGTGTCCTTGCCTGGGAAATCTCGTGGACAGAGGACCCTGGTGGGCTACAGTCCATGGGGTCGCAAACAGTCGGGCACGACTAACACTTACTTATTTACTTGTGTAGTTAACTTTGTAGATCTGAGTCCCTTGATTAAGTTGTTAGCTTCGTTAGGATCATTGGTCCTTCTACAAATAATATCTAGTGCAGCACGTGGTATAAAGATACTGATTGGATCTTTGCTTCATAAAATGGTATTATAATTATGTTTAGTATACTTTTGATAAACTTTTATTGGAGCTACTTCCAAAAAATTTTTCTAACTAGATTGTTTCCTGTGGGCAAACATCATGCTTCATTCTTCTTTATATTTCTCAGGAAGCCTATTATAGCCTTTTGACCACAGGAAGGGCATAAACTGGCCAAATATTAATATGAGAATAGATATTTACATTTTATTTGATTTTAGCATTTTAACCATTACATGTACGAAGGCTTTTCTAGAAAAGAAATGAAGGCAAACTCAAAGAAGCAGTTAATCCAGGGGGTTCTATATCATTTTAACAAAGGATAATAAACTTGGGGAGACATGATGAGATGAAGAAAAAGGGATTTGAGCTTCTAGGGGTGGTAAGTTAAGAGAAGGTAAATATACAGGGTAAACTAATGGAAAAAAGAGGATTATTTTAGTAAGATTTATTTGTGCAGGCCCATCCCAGTGCCTTCTTTCATCTCCAGTGATAATGATTGCTTTTGTTTCCTGGTACAGGAAGAAAAGGGGGATAAACCTTCACAAACAGGAATTTATTTCTTGCTTTTAGGCAGACAGGGGGAGGGCAGAGACCCCTTTCCACGTTTGCTGTTTTTTTAATTGCTTTCAGCTTAAAACAAATCTTATGCTAAAATGGCATATTTGGGGATGGCATATTCTAATCCTTATCATATAACATAGGTGACATTTTAAAGTCAAAGAGGAAATGATTGATCGTTTAATATGATTTGGAGTGTACTGACAACTGTTTGGGGGACAAAAGTAAGTTTGTCCCCTTCAAGTACAAACACATTCAAAAGGAAGGAATAGTCAAAAGAATAAATTAAAAAGAAAACAGAAAATAAAAACTAAAGGAAGATATGTGAGCTTTTTCTTTTAATTAAAAAAAAGACTTTTCATAACACCAAAACCAGGAAATTTAATGTAAAATAGTGGCAGGTGGCTACATAGGTTTTTTGAGTTGGCAAAGGCATAAATGAAGTTGAAAGACAATTTTTTTATCTATCTATCTTCACCTACTTACTTACATATCTACTTATACCTATATACCTATAGAGGGAGATCTCTTTTAAGAAAAGATGAGCCAAATCATACAAAATGGGCAAACAATAAAAAAAAAGTTGAAAAAATTATGCAAGTGAAATATTGAAGGATGTTTAAGTCAATAACAGGAAAAGAAAGAAAAAAATGTTACTTGTCACCTTAAAAACTGATAACAATTAAAAACAAGATTATGGGGCTTCCCTGGTAGTCCAGTGGCTAGGACTCCATGCTTCTAATGCAGGGGGCCCAGGTTCGATCCCTGGTCAGGGAACTAGATCTCACATGATGCAATTAAGAACCCATAGACTGCAAGGAAGATTGAAGATCCAACATGCCACAACAGAAGACCTGACACAACCCAATAAATGAATATTTAAAAAAAAAAAAAGATCATATCCATTGTTGGTAAAATGGACGAAAGCCCATAATTGAGGAAATAAAGATTGGTACAAACTTTCTAGAGAACTAAGGTGAAATATTAATAATATAAAATATACGCATACTCAAATACTGTAAATAGATTTAAGACAAAATCTTTGGGAATTTTTAGACAAATGTCATAAATTTTGTATCAAAAGATGTCTAATGCACATGTTTACAATAGCTACTATCAAACCACCTAAATAGTGATTGTTATAAGATTGCTAAATACATTATGACACAGTTATGTAAGGAAAAGTGTTTTATTGCATGTATCAGTTAAAAAAGGATGCCGGATGTCCATATTAATGGTCAGACATGAAAAATATCCAAGAAGCAGATCAAAGAATAGTTTGAATTTCACATCTCATTCTTGGAAATATGGGTGTGTTTGTCCTGTTTCTGTTTCTTTAGAGTAGGACATACACCAAATTATGAATGGTGATCATTTTGTCCAAGGATGAAATACATAGAACTTATATTTTATTCATTGCTGAATCATTTACTAGAACACTTCCAAGTTCTTTCTATTGGTTTTACTTTATTTTTTATTGGAATATAGTTGACTCACAATGTTGGGTCAGTTTCAGATACACAGCAAAGTGAATCAGTCATCCTTACATATATCCTCTCTTTTCTATAGTCGTCTCCCATACAGATCATCACAGAGTACTGAGTAGAGTTCCCTGTGCAGAGCAGGTCCTTATTAGTTATCTATTTTATACATGTGTGTGTTCAGGCATGTATGGATGTGAGAGTTGGACTATAAAGAAAGCTGAGCGCCGACCAATTGATGCTTTTGAACTGTGGTGTTGAAGAAGACTCTTGAGAGACTCTTGGACGGCAAGGAGATCCAACCAGTCCATCCTAAAGGAGATCAGTCTTGAATGTTCATTGGAAGGACTGATGCTGAAGCTGAAACTCCAATACTTCAGCCACCTGATGTGAAGAACCAACTCATTTGAAAAGACCCTGATGCTGGGAAATATTGAAGGCGGGAGGAATAGGGGACGACAGAGGATGAGATGGTTGGATGGCATCACGGACAAGACGGACTGGAGTTTGGGTAGGCTCCTCCAGGAGTTGGTGATAGACAGGAAAGCCTTGTGTGCTACCACCCATGGGGTCACAAAGAGTGGGGCATGACTGAGTGACTGAAATGACGGAACTGTGCTCCGTCACTCAGTTGTGTCCGGCTCTTTGCAACCCCATGGACTGTAGCCTGCCAGGCTCCTCTGCCCATGGGATTTTTCAGGCAAGAAGACTGGAGTGGGTTGCCATTTCTTCCTCCAGGGGATCTTCATGACTGAGTGATCAAACCCATGTCCCTCTACCTCTCTTGCACTGGCAGGCAGATTCTTTACCACCAAGCCACCTAGGAAGCCCATATTTTACATACATGTTTACATACATACATACATACACATATATTTACATACATAAATACATGTTTACATACATGTATATGTCAATCTCAATCTTCCAATTTATCCCTCCCCCTACATACTCCCTGATGATCATAATTTTTTTTCCCTACATCTGTAGCTCTATTTCTGTTTTGTCAATTCAGTTCAGTTGCTTAGTCATGTCTGACTCTTTGTGACCCCATGGACTGCAGCATGCCAGGCCTCCCTGTCCATCAACAACTCCTGGAGTATACTCAAACTCATGTCCATTGAGTCAGTGATGCCATCCAAGCATCTCATTCTCTGTTGTCCCCTTCTCCTCCTGCCTTCAATCCTTTCCAGCATCAGGGTCTTTTCAAATGAGTCAGTTCTTCATATCAGGTGGTTAAAGTATTGGAGTTTCAGCTTCAGTATCAGTCCTTCCAATGAATATTCAGGATTGATTTCCTTTAGGATGGACTGGTTGGATTTCCTTGCAGTCCAAGGGACTCTCAAGAGTTTTCTCCAACACCATAGTTCAAAAGCATCAATTCTTTGGCACTCAGCTTTCTTTATAGTCCAACTCTCACATCCATATGTGACTACTGGAAAATCCTTAGTTTTGACTAGATGGACCTTTGTTGGCAAAGTAATGTCTCTGCTTTTTAATATGCTGTCTAGGTTGGTCATAACTTTTCTTCCAAGAAGCAAGCGTCTTTTAATTTCATGGCTGCAGTCACCATCTACAGTGATTTTGGAGCTCAAGAAAATAAAGTCTGACACTGTTTCCACTGTTTCCCTGTCTATTTGCCATGAAGTGATGGGACCAGATGCCATGATCTTAGTTTTCTGAATGTTGAGCTTTAAGCCAACTTTTTCACTCTCTTCTTTCATTTTCATCAAGAGGCTCTTTGGTTCTTCTTCGCTTTCTGCCGTAAGAGTGGTGTCATCTGCATATCTGAGGTTATCGATATTTCTTCCAGCAATCTTGATTCTAGCTTGTGCTTCTTCCAGCCCAGCGTTTCTCATGATGTACTCTGCATGCAAGTTAAATAAGTAGGGTGAACAGTATACAACCTTGATGTACTCCTTTCCCTATTTGGAACCAGTCTGTTGTTCCATGTCCAGTTCTAACTGTTGCTTCCTGACCTGCATACAGATTTCTCAAGAGGCAGGTCAGGTGGTCTGGTACTCCCATCTCTTTCAGAATTTCCACAGTTTATTGCGATCCACATAGTCAAAGGCTTTGGCATAGTCAATAAAGCAGAAATAGATGTTTTTCTGGAACTCTCTTGCTTTTTCGATGATTCAATGGATGTTGGCAACTTGATCTCTGGTTTCTCTGCCTTTTCTAAAACCAGTTTGAACATCTTGAAGTTCACAGATCATGTACTGTTAAAGCCTTGGAGAATTTTGAGCATTACGTTACTAGCATGTGAGATGAGTACAACTGTGTGGTAGTTTGAGCATTCTTTGGCATTGCCTTTCTTTGGGATTGGAATGAAAACTGACCTTTTCCAGTCCTGTGGCCACTGCTGAGTTTTCCATATTTGCTGGCATATTGAGTGCAGCAGTTTTATAGCATTGTCTCCTTTTGTATGTTCATTTGTCTCTTTCATTTTGTTTAGATCCCACATGTAAGTGATATCATAATGATATTTGTCTTTTCTTGACTGATTCACTTCAGTTAATACTATATTTTCTAGGTCCATCCATGTTGCTGCAAATGGCATTATTTCATTCTTTTTTTAAGGCTAATATTCCATTGTGCATAATTCACATGTTCTCTAGCCATTCATCTGTTGATGGACACTTAGGTTGCTTCCATGTCTTGGTTATTGTAAATAGGGCTGCCAGAACATTGGGGTACATGTACATTTTCCATTACAGTTTTCTTGGGATATATGCTTAGCAGTGGGTTTGCAGGATCATATGGTAGTTCTAATTTTAGATTGTTTAAGGAACCTCCATACTGTTCACCATAGTGGCTAAACAAATTTACATTCCCATGAACAGTTGGAGGGTTCCCACACCTTCTCCAGAATTTATTTGTGGACTCTTTAATGATGGCCATTCTGAGTGGTGTGAGGTGATAACCTCATTGTAGTTTTGATTTGCATTTCTCTAATAATTAGTGCTATCCAGCATCTTTTCATGTGCCTGTTGGTCAGAAATGTACTCAATTATAACAAAACCTTTTAGCTCTAAATCAAAACAGTGCTGTAGGAACCCTGAGTTTTAATTAAGTTGAATACTTACTTCTGTGTCCCTTGGTTGCCTTAAAAAAATATTCTAAGGCATCTCCCTTAGTCTGTAGCTTTTTCTTCTAACCACTGAGCATCATGCTTTGACATTTAGATTTTAATTTGGGAATGTTTTGCCATTGCTGGTTGCTTTGCCTACATTATTTCTTTTGGGACATTCACGTTTCGGCCTATCCAAAACTTCAGCAATCTAGGAATAGACTTACTCATAGTCACCAATCTCAAAATTGTTACAAAGAGCCATAAGAAGTCTCTGCCATTGATTACTAGATAAGGTAGAGCTGATGAAAAAATGAGATTCAAGCTTCCAGCCAAATTCACCTCCCAAATCAAAATTAAGCCCAACGTAAATGCAGTAAAACACAATTTACATTGAGCTAAAAGGAAGTGACCGAGAGGAAAAGGGCAAACGCACTAGTTATCTAATGTAGACCTCTTTTTTTCCTTTTTAATAAAAAAGCCTACCAGCAAGCTACTCAGTGTCCCAGACTCTATATGCTCCAGTGAAAGCAATATCTAATTTTATCATTACACCATATAAAAGGAAACTGGATAACCTTTTTATTTTTGATTTTTTTTAACCCAGAAAATCTTGATGGCCAAGCTCTATTATTTGATGAGGGGTAGTCTCTAGAAGGCAAGGAGTTAAAGACGTCACTTTCAATGACAAAAGCTAAACACTTTACCCCACTTTCAGTCTCTCATCTATTCACCCTTCTCATTGTGACTGATTTCAGCTTTCCAAGCTCCTCAACTACCTGCCCTTCATTTGTATTCCTAGCGAGAAGCCTGGCTGGAGATTTTGCATTTGTGTGCTAATGCTGATGAGCTTCCTTCTCTGGGGGAGGGGAAAGGAGGAAACCACAGAGCCGCCTGGGGGTGGGAGTAAAGGTGCTGGGTTTGCCTGGAGAGTCGAGCTGAATTTTAACCTTGAATTGCCTCTTACAGAGCTTCTAAGAAAGCCTTACTGGTTTTGAGAAACCCTGTTCAAACGCTCTTGTATACACATACTTGAACCAACTAGGTTAGCCAAAAGTGAAAGGTGGGTTTAGGGAAATTATTTTGTTATCATAATGATAACTAAAGAATAATAATGTGCAAAACCTCCAAAGTATATCAGTGCCTCAGAAATAAATCAAGAAAGAGATAGATTTACTGCTTAGGCAAGCGTTTCCTGGTTGGCTCTGTGGGTAAAGGATCCCCCTTCAATGCCTTAGACATAAGAGACACAGGTTTGATCCCTGAGTCAGGAAGATCCCTTGGAGAAGGAAATGGCAACCCACTCCAGCATTCTTGCTTGAGAAATCCCCTGGAGAGAGGAGCCTGGTGGGCTACAGCCCATGGGGTCAGAGAGAGTCAGACCCGGCTGAAACAACTTGAGCATGAGCCCCTTAAACAAGGAAAGAAAAATGTCAAATATTTTACTGAAAGAAAGGGAGGAATTTTCTTCTCCATTATGAATAGACTATGGGAAATGGATTGTCCAAGAAAATCATTTTAATTAGAATAATCATTTCAGATATCTTCATAGTTTAGAAATATTAATGCCCTGATTTAGTTATACCTGGTGTTTCATTCTATTTCTGAGGGCACTATGCAGTCAGACTAAATGAATGAAATACTTCTGCTATGTGGAAAGCTAAATAGTAACATGCGCAGTGTTTTGTTTTTTTTTTTTAATATATATATAATTTTTATTTATTTATTTTTGACTGTGCTGGGTCTTCATTGCTGTGTGGGCTTTTCTCTAGTTGCAGTGAGCAGGGGCTACTCTCCAATTGTGGTGCACAGGCTTCTCTTTGCACCAGCTTCTCTTGTTGCAGCTTCCGGGCTCTAGAGCACAGGCTCAATAGTTGTGGCACATGGGCTTAGTTGCTCTGGGGTTTGTGGGATCTTCCTGGATCAGAGATTGAACCCGAAACTCCTACGTTGGCAGGTGGACTCTTCATCACTGAGCCACCAGGAAAGCCTGCTCTTTGCTTTTGATTAACTTAAAAGCGGTACCAAAACATCTGCCAGAAGGCGCAGCTATGACCCATGATGGAAGAGTATTAATTCACCAGCTAACAAGGGGAAATTTCATTGCTTCTCATCAGCTAATATCCAAACTCAAAATTCTCATAAAGGTGTAGAAGATCATTGGCTTTGTCTGATCAGTTACTATTCAAGGTTGCTGTGTGATCCTTTTTGAAGATGAGAGTAAATCGTATTATTCAACAAGAAAACTTTTAAGTGCAATCCTTAAAACATTTTCTAAAGGGGATGGCAAAAATATCTTGAGAAAAAAGGGCGTTCACTCAGGACATCACAAGCTAGTGAACAAAGCTCTGAAGAAAGGAGCAGAAATCAGAGATCAATGTTTCAAATTGTGCATGGAGTACAAGTCCCTCAGATAAACAGTAGGATATCAACTTCGAATTGACACTTGCCATCTACCACTACAAGGATCCTGTACTGTTGCAGCCGCTGACCTTCAACACCCCCTGAAAGGAGTTCAGGGTGGAGAGCAGAAATGAGGCACTCTGTGCTCCAGGAAAAACTGGCAGAACAGGTCTTCAGATACTTAGATATTTTCAGGAGCTGATTTTATGAGCCCAACTCTTGCATCTCCTCCTATCCAGAGAAGCACTAAATCCCTTCATGTTGATTACTACTCCTCCTGACTAGCAGTAACTTTCTGCAAGAAATGTGTCCTTTATAGCTTGTACTCCCCCTATTCACCAAAATCAGAAACCTCACATTTCCCCTACCTCTTTGGAGCAGTTTCTCAGAGCTATCTGAAATGCTGTCTCCTGTGCAATAATCTTCATTTTGCCCCAATAAAAGTTCACTCTCATGGTGTGCAATTTTTTAAGTCAGCGATGAATTTGCATGTCCTTGACCTTTCTATATCTCAGTTCTTTTATTTCTCAAATTAAGCTAATTCTAAAGAGAGAATAACAAAAATGCCAAAAAAGGTCTTAAGTGAAAGTTGCTCAGTCATGTCTGACTCTTTGGGATGCCAGGGACTATACAGTCCATGGAATTCTCCAGGCCAGAATCCTCGAGTGGGTAGCCTTTCCCTTCTCCAGGGTATCTTCCCAACCCAGGAATCGAACTGGGGTCTCCTGCATTGCAGGCAGATTCTTCACCAACTGAGCTATGAGTGAAGGCAAAAAGGTCTTAAATAGCCTTTAAAATGTCAAAAGGGGATTATTATTTCCCTACAAATAGTGCAAATACTTATTCATTGGAAGGACTGATGCTGAAGCTGAAACGCCAATACTTTGGCCACCTGATGCAAAGAACTGACTCATTGGAAAAGACCCTGATGCTAGGAAATTTTGAAGGCAGGAGGAGAAAGGGACAACAGAGGATGAGATGGTTGGATGGCATCACCAGCTCAATGGACATGAGTTTGAGCAGGCTCCAGGAGTTGGTGATGGACAGGGAAGTCTGGTGTGCTATAGTCCATGGGGTCGCAAAGAGTTGGACAAGACTGAGCAACTGAACTGAACTGAACTGTTCTGAACTTATTGGCGGATTTACTCCTATTTCCGCTGAAGTTTTAGCTTGTTAGTTTAGTAATCTCTGCTCTCCCATGCTGTTTATCTTCATCCTATGAACACACTTAATGGACTCATCTTGCAATATCAATGAACAGTATGCAAGAAATATAGGAAATCACAACAAATAAAAATAACGCTGAGGTCTGAAGTCTTTGGTTAACCTGACAGTCTTCAAGAAAAACAGAAAGAAATGTGCTTCTTATCTGATCATCCTAGTCTGCTTTAGGATGAGAGTATAGGCAGTATTCTGAAATAGATTTTTCCTGTCAGATCAAGCCAAGGGTCTGGCATTTGACCTTGTCTTCCATTGAAAAGCTTGGAAACTGGCCATTTTATTTATTTATTTACTCCATTATTCATTTAATAGAAACTTGTTAACACATTTTGAGCTAAGTATTATGTAAGGATGGCATCTGGTTCCATTATTTCATGGTAAATATAAGGGGGAAAGGTGGAAGCAATGACAGATTTCCTCTTCTTAGGCTCTAAAATCACTGCGGATAGTGATTGCAGCCATAAAATTTAAAGACACTTGCTTCTTGGGAGAAAAACCATCACAAACCTAGACAGTGTATTAAAAAGCAGAGACATCACTTTGATGACAAAGGCCTGTCTAGTCAAAACTATTACCTTTTCCTGTAGTAATGTATAAATGTGAGAGTCAGACCATAAAGAAGGCTTAGCACTGAAGAATTCACGTTTTCAAATAGTGGTGCTGGAGAAGACTCTTGAGAGTCCCTTGGACTGCAAGGAGATCAAATCAGTCAATCCTAAAGGAAATCAACCCTGAATATTAATTGGAAGGACTGATGCTGATGCTGAAGCTCCAATACTTTGGCCACCTGATGTGAAGAGCCAGCTCATTGGAAATGACCCTGATGCTGGCAAAGACTGAAAGCTAAAGGAGAAGAGGGTGGCAGAGGATGAGATGGTTAGACAGCATCACCGACTCAATGGACAGGAATCTGAGCAAACTCTGGGGGATAGTGGAGGACAGAGGATCCTGCCACACCTCCATTCCATTGCATCTGTGGAGTCACAAAGAGTCAGTCATGACTTAGTGACTGAACGACAAAAGCAACAGCCATGCAAGGAAGATCTATATATTTTTGGCACTGGAACTAAGGAGGAAAGACACACATAATATTATCAGAGTAAGCATTCTGCCAAAACTTAGATGAGCGCCCAAGAAGTTGTGGGAGCTCAGTGATTGGGGACCAGAGTTAACAGACATATATTCAGTACTGTTTGTATATGTCTGGTAAAGCAAAAAAATGACAATATTCAGCTTACTTGCACCCTCATGCTTTAAGGATGATCTTACATGCTCTAATGTGTGATGTGGAAGGAACAGAGGAAGATATAAAGGGAAGCTGCCTTAAAACCACAGGTAGGACTGGGCCAGATATTTCAGTGAATGAGAAGAAAGTGGCTTTGAAATTGTAATGATTCACACCTTACCTCTGATTTCTTCGTAAGGAATATGAGAACTCTTGTCGCCCCCAGCAGCTTCTGTTGGAGGACAAAAATAGTATATAAAACACATATGTACAAATACATAGATATATTTATATGATTGGTTATGGAGAATTTATTGTTTGTGTTATGACAAGGACTGAAAGAAGTTTCATTTTACAGCTGCTGTAGTTCATGAATTTACTCAGTTATTCAACCATTCATTAACAATGTATTAGGTATTGTTCTTCAGGCACCATTGATATAAAGATGAAGACCATGTGGGCCTTGATAATCCTAAATTAGTTGGGGATACAAAGTGATATACGTGAAACAATTAGCTAATATGACAATACTGGAGACTGGCTTAGAAGCAGTGCCTTTCTATATATGGAGCAGAGCTAACATCAAAGGAATTTATCCTTTATGTAGGCAGAGATGAAGCTGTTTATAAGAGACTAAAGGGGTGAATGCTTCACCATTTCCGGTAAAGAATGAAATAGAATTTGTCCTGCTCATTAAGCATGAATCTCTCTAATGCCTTGTTTCAGAAGCTACTGAAAGAGAAGGGTCTCACATCCTGGAAAAGAGAGGTGGCTGGGCAGGATGAAATCACTGGCAACAGAATGGTATCCAATTTGGTTCATTTTAATTAGGGTATCTCAGAAATTGGGGGTGAATGAATTACTTAATTCTCTCTCTCTTTCCCTAAGCAGGTAAGCTCAGTGGCAGTTCCATTTGCATTGGGCCAGGTACGAATACTTATAAATGAAATCACTATGTGGTTAGAGCGTAATAGTTTCATTCTGCTTGCCCAGTTGATTGCTAAGAACCAGACTCTAGTGTGGAGAAGGTTTCCTGCAAGAGAAAAACCTGATGAGGCTATGGGAGCTCAAGCATGGTGATGAAGGTTCATGAGTGGGGTGGCCTGATAGGTGTCAGTGCCCAGGAAAGGTATTCATGCAGGGGGTTCTGGTCAGCTTGCTTAGCCCAAGGATGGTGATGATAACCTTTCATAGTGTTGGTGCTGGGAGGGAATTGATCAGCTTGGAGTAATGCGGAGAGTCTAAGCAAGCTGATGAAATTGTCTATGTGGAAAAACTGATAGGGTTTTTGGAGCTGAAGCAGACAAAGAGGGCTTCTAGATGTGGGGGTGTCCCAGAGAGGGGTGTTACATGCTGATAATAATGGGAGGGGGGTTGTAGTGGTGAGGGGAATTTAATTGCATTCTGTGAGATTGATCAAATGTATAAATACATGGATAATATGAGATAGTGTCTTACTTCTAATAAGGAAGTTAGAAATAAGGAGAAGAAGAAAATTAAAGAGAATTCTGATTTTGAATTGTAATATGGGGCATTGATATTAACTCATGAATTTTAATGTAGAGAAATAGAAATAAGAATAGATGTTAATATGTATGTAGTGTGTGTGCGTGCTCAGTCATGTCCGACTCTTGTGACGTCATGGACTGTAGCCCACCAGGCTCCTCTGCCCATGAGATTTTCCAGGCAAGAATATCGGAACACTGAGTTACCATTGTGTATGTATACACACATATATATTCCCTAGTGCTGTGAAATGGGCTGAGAAGATCACCTCAATAGCAATGAGAACACCTAACACCCAAAACTGGACTTAAAATATCATTCTCTACACTAAGGAACCAAAGAACTTTGAAGAAATGGCTGATTACAGGGCCGTTGTTAACATGTCAAATGGACACAGCAGGCAGTGTAAGTGGCTCCCACTGGCCAAAATAAAGATACAAATAAATAATAATATGAATGGATTATAAATCATTGAATAAAGTAAAAATCGATAAGATGGCACTGATATAATTAATAAATGAATAAACTGGAAGTTTACGGAGGATTAGGATATTTCATAGACACAAAAAACCTCCCCCACCAAAATTCTTTTAATTGTTAAGGAACAAACATAGTTTCATAGTAGAAAGAGCTGTCAGGCATCACCTTAATTAATCAAGAGATTCAAGTGAACGTCTCTGTGTGGTCTCTCGATACACTTCAGTGTGGAGAGCACACAATTACTCTTATGATATGTCTGTCAAGGGGCATGACTAATCAAGAGGAAAATCATAAAAACAGAAATGGAGGGATATTTTACAAAATAAGTGGCCGAGGATTTTCGAAAGTCTTGAAAACTAAACAAAGACAGCATAACTGTTCCAGTATGAATAAGATTAAAGAGACATGTCATCTAAATGAAATGTGTGACTCTGAACTGGATCCATTTCTCATAAAGAATATTATTGGGCCAACTGGTAAATGTTGAAGAGAGTCTGAGGATTAGATGCTAATATATCAAGCCTGAAGCTTCAATAATTTGGTCATCCGATTCGAACAGCCGGCTCATTGGAAAAATCCCTGATGCTGGGAAAGATTGAAAAGCAGAAGAAGAGGGTGTCTGAGGATGACACGGCTGGATGGCATCACCGATGCAATGGACATGAACTTGGGAAAACTACAGGAGATGATGAGGGACAGAGAGGCCTGGCGTGCTGCCGTCCACAGGGTCGCAAAGAGTCGGACATGACTGGGCGACTGAACAATATCGTGTTTATATAAATGTCCTTATTTGTATGAAATACACACCTAAGCATTCAGTGGTGATGTGCCATCAGATCAGCTCCTCAATCTCAAATGGTTCAGGAAAAAGAAGGTTCTGTGCTTGCGACTCTTATCTATGTCTGAAATTCTCTCAAAATAAAATCATATTTTGCACTACTAAAAAGAAAAAGTCCTGGGACTCTGTTGTCAAGTTGTGTTGGCTCACATTACAGCTATGTGAGTTTGTTAAAATATGTAACCTCTCTGAGCTGCTGTTCCTTCTTCTACGAAAGGACTATGATAATAGTAACTTCTTAAAGGGGTTATTTTAAAGTTGAAATGAAAAAGGCTTTCATAAAGTCTCTGGCTCTTAGGAAATTTTTTCTTCATTAGAGGCTATTTTTCTTACTCATTTTTATGGAATAAAACAAAGGGCTTAATTAGTTCATGTGTAAATGATTACAAATTAGCAAGGATGTAGTGTTCAATTTTTTTCATACTGGAAAATGAAGCATTATATGTTTTGTTGTTATTGTTATTGTTGTTCAGGCTCTAGGTTGTGTTTGACTCTCTTGCAGCTTCCTCTGTCCATGAGATTTCCCAGGCAAGAATACTGGAGAGGGTTGCCATTTCCTTCTCCAGGGGATCTTCCTGATCCAGCGATTGAACCTGCCTTTCCTACATCCGCAAGTGGATTCTTTACCATTGATCCACCAGGGAAGCCCAAGAACACGAGTATTCTTAATTAAAAAAACTAATCGGAGACACTGCTGCTGCTGCTGCTACATCACTTCAGTCTTGTCCGACTCTGTGCGACCCCGTAGACGGCAGCCCACCAGGCTCCCCCTGTCCCTGGGATTCTCCAGGCAAGATCACTGGAGTGGATTGCCGTTTCCTTCTCCAATGCATGAAAGTGAAAAGTGAAAGCAAAGTCACTCAGTCGTGTCTGACTCTTAGTGACCCCATGGACTGCAGTCTACCAGGCTCCTCCGTCCATGGGATTTTCCAGGTAAGAGTACTGGAGTGGGGTGCCAATGCCTTCTCCATCAGAGACACTGGATATGATAAAAAATAACTATCAAAACAGAAAACATCAACACGTGGGAGGCCAGCAAGATGAAAGAGGGAGGGAGCTGGACGGGGAGGGGTTTCTGGAGGAGTGGAGCCCCGGGCGCTGGAGACACTACGTGTCAGGGCACCCACACCGCGCGCCAGCAGGCTACACGCACAAGAAACAACCGGGCCCCACCACACACCCTGGAGCAAGCCCCGCCCTGTGTCTGCAGCTGAGGGCTAACCGCCCGCCCCCCTGCTTGCTCCCCTAATTTTTAGTCATTTAATAAAGAGTACGAGGTATGTTTGGCGTCAGCTCCATCACATGAATAATATAAATTCGTTTAACCATATTATGGTTTCATGTACTCTAAATACCCCTATAATAACAATGTTAGATGTCACCAAGTTCCAGTTGTGGGAATGTCCACATATAAATACACAGAGGCTCCTGTGAGGCTCATGGTGGGATCTTAGTTCCCCAACCAGAGATAGAACCGCTACCTTCTACACTGGAAGCACAGAGTCTTAACCAATGGACCTCGAGGGAAGACCCTATATAGACACTTTTACTGTCAGAAATATTCAGACATTATAGATGTTACAGTGGCAGAAATGATATCCAAGTCAACAACAAAAGAAGGCAAAATAAATTTTCATATTTGAAGATTACAGGTGCAACTGAGAAAATTCAGTATAGTGAAGAAGAGGAAAGATATAGTAATCTTTTTTAAAAAAATATTTAACTATAATTGTACAATATTGTTAGTTTTAGGGGTACAACATAGTCATTTAACATTTAAATATATTACTAAAGTATTACTATGATAAGTCCAGTCATCATCTGTCACCATACAGAATTAGTATCACATTATGAATTATATGCCTTATACTGTATATCATACCCCAGCGACTTATTTACTTTATAACTGGAAGTTTGAACCTCTAATTCTTCTCACTTGTTTATCTCAACTATCCACCCAAAGATATATGCACCCCTATGTTCACTGAAGTATTATTTACAATAGCCAAGATAAGGAAACAACCTGTGTCCATCAACAGATTAATGAATAAACAATGTGTGGTGCATACATACAATGGAATATTTCTCAGCCACGAAAACCACTGAACTCTTGCCATTTGTGACAACATGAGTGGATTTAGAAGGTATTATACTAAGTGATATATTATTTATTGTTTTTTATTGTTACCCTGACAAATGACCACCAGTTTGGCTTGAAACAAAATCCATTTATTGTCGCAGAGTTAAGTAGATACAGATCAGGGTGGGTTTGGCTTGGTCTTTGATTAGGGTCTCAAAAGACAAAGTCAAGATTATCTCCCGGGCTGTACTCTTATTTGGAGGTTCTGGGGGAGATTCCCTTTGTAAGATCATTTAGGTTGTTGGCAGAGTCTATTTCCTGGCATGTATAGCTCTGAAACTGTGTGAAGAGAATCATCCTCAATATTAATTTCTCTTGTATAAATGCAACATAGGTAATTTTAAAGAAAATTGAAATTGTACACTCTATATATACATGCTTCTATAGAGAATACAAGATTATTTCAATTTTAACTTAGAAATTCAGGTTTACTCAAAACAGAACTCTATAATATTAGACATTTAATATCTGTCTCTCACACCTTTTCTGGTTCCCCTTCTTAACTGCCAAATTAGCCAAATTATCATCTATGTAGGTGTTTACACACATTGAATCTCTATTGGGGTGGAGAGGGAAGGATGGCTTAGGAAGAGCATTTAAGGTGATTCAAGAGTTACGGTCACCACAGTTGTCCATACCAATTTTGTCTTTGTTGCCACAATGAAGAAAGTTTTGAAACATTCCAGAGAATTGTAGATTAGAAAGTGGAACATGACAATAACTACATTGGGCAATTACAGATGCATGGAGGACTGAAAGCGGTGGCCCTCCATATAAACAATAACCTGCATTTACGCGCTTTTGTGCGCACCCCTCCAGGAGGGCCTGAATCTGGCTGCCCCCCTCCCCCATGGTTCTATAGCTCGGAGGCTTGGCTTAGGTGGGGTTGGAAATGTCCTAGAATGGCTCTTTGTTGATTTTCCCTCATGCTAGAGCCTAGTGTTGCTGTGAAGCAAAGTGCTATTGAATTTGCTCACTCAGGCAGAACACTCAACAGGAAGGAAGGAAGTGGCCATTCTTTCTGGTCCTATTGTCCAGCCACCAGGCTTAAGCAATCAAACAGCTCTGTGGCCATAGCTGGGTGCTTACAAGCCTGTTTTTTTTTTTTTTTTGCCCAGTGGTGGGCACTGGGGAAGGGGGCAGGGATGGCTCTTTATGCTTTTCATTTATTTTTGATTCAGTCTGATGGCATGTTTACATGCTCATTCTCAGGTACCCATTTTCTTAGAACATAGTGAAAGGAGAGTCAGAGTGAGTGAGAATAAATTTTGGAAGTGGAGTAGCCATATATTGGGCTTTCTCTATGATGTGTTGTGAAAATGGGAAGAAGTAAGCATTTATATCACTAACAAATTTTGACATGTGTCACTATTTTTGGTTTTTGTGTTGTTGTTGTTTTTTTTTTAAATATTTACTTATTTGTTTTGGCTGTGCCAGGTCTTAGTTGTGACATGTGGGCTCTAATTCCCTGACCAGGGATGGAACCCAGGTCCATGGCTCAGGCAGCATGGAGTCTTAGCCACTGGACCACCAGGGAAGTCTCTGCATCACTACTTTTAATTGACAGTGTTTAACATGCCTCTAACCTTGTCTTTGGACAAGTCTTTTATCTCCTTTGCAAGTCAGTTTTCTTTTCCATTTTCATTAATAGAATAAGGATGGTGACCTTACTTTGTTTATGTCACAAGGCTAGTATAATAATGGAATGTATGAAGAACTACTTAGAAAAATATTGCATCAAGCTAATATACAATATTAGGATTCTCCTGAGGATAAAATGCCACCAGTGAAAATAAGTAACCAAAGTGAGAAAGAGAACTTAATAAAAGCTAAGGGTTACTGAATTAAAATAACACATTTTGTCATTGATATATGTTTGTAAATTAATAAAAATACATTAGTAAAAATTTGACAGCTTTTTTCAAAGTTTGAAGTTTCTCCAAAACACTATAATTTGGGGATTTCACAAGAAGGTAGTTAGTAGAAATTGATGCCTGGTGGTGAAATTGTCCCTACTCTTAGGGAGGGACAGTTTTTTCCCGAAGTATTTTCTCAATTTTTAAGTGGTTTTAAAATGCATTTATTAAAACTAAAACTTCATGTGAATATTATTCTTTTACACATAAACTTTAAAAGAAATGAAAATCTTAAAATCAGATACAATGTTAAGAGTAATTATAGTTAAATTTCGTGGGGGAAATAGTGCCTTCATTAAAATAAGTTTTAAATTTAAACTTTTTGGACAAGAATCCTAAGTAATTATATTGATTACAGCTATATCTTGTAAAATCCAGAAGTCATGAGGAGTTTAAATTACTCTGGATTATTTGGGACTTTCTGATAATCTCTGGGGAAACTATGCTATAATTTTTATTAAGTAATAAACTTTAAACTGTGGAGAATGGTAGTAGCTTTTAAGGCATGAGACAGTCATCAAGGTTAAATTATATCCTCTAAGGAACATAGTCAAAGAAATATTTTCCTTTTCTTGGAAAGGATTTGACTGGATTTTTCTTTCCTAGGGACCCAATGTCAGGAGACATCTGTGTCTAGATTGTTAATCTAGAACCCTATGATCCAGAGCAGAGCTCAGATGGGTGTATTGAAATATTACCTGTGAATCTGGGTCCCTTCCCTCTTTGACTTTCCACTTTTAGAAGTTGGGTAATGATGCCAAGGTCTTCTTCTTGCCTTACCCACTATTCCTTTCATTGTTGTTGTTAATCATGTTGCTAATCATGTCTGACTCTTTGGGGACCTCATGGACTGTAGCCCACCAGGCTCCTCTGTCCCTGGAATTCTCCAGGCAAGAATACTGCAGTGGGTAGCCATTTCCTTTTCCAGAGGATCTTCCCAATCTAGGGAGAGAACCTGCATCTCCTGCACTGGCAGATGGATTCTTTACCCCTGAGCCTCTGGGGAAGCTTGCTCTTCTCATTAGCAATTCAGTATTTGGCACCGGCACCGTAATTTTCCCAAGTGGAAGTCAAAAGCAGTTCTTTAGGAAAGGATTGAGGATACTTGAGTAGAGAATCTGTTTCATCCTGCTACTTATGGATGTGTCGACTGATTATAAAGCCAGGGCTATCAGAACTGTGATGTCAGCTCTCAAAAGCTGAGAGCCTTACAGAGATTGCAAGAGAACAATAATTCCTCAACTGTAGACGAGGTTTAGATAGTCTCTTGTGTTGTAATTTATAGTGGGGCTTGGAGAGAGTCCAACCTTTGAAAAACTATTTACCCAGTTAACTCAGTGTCAAACTTCAGTGTTTTAAGGTTATTCCTTTGGGTTTTTATACCCTTGGGTGGAGGTTCCTTCTTATTTACGGCTTCCCTGGTGGTTCGTATGGTAAAGAATCCAGCCGCAATATGGGAGACCTGGGTCGAGAAATTCCCTGGAGAAGGGAGTGGCAACCCACTCCAGTATTCTTGCCTGGAGAATTCCATGTAGCCTAGTGGGCTACAGTTCATGGGCTTGCAAAGAGTTGGACTTGAATGAGCAGCTGATTTACACACACACACACACACACACACACCCTTCTTATTTAGGATGAATTTGTTTTCTAGGCTCTCTTTCTAGGGGTGAATCAATGTGAAAATACCAGTGCCTGCAGGGCAGTAAGGGGAAGCTGTGCTGAAAAGGGAGAAAAGTCGTCTAAGAGAGAGGAGAGGCACTTGAAAAAGAGAGGTTTTTCTGCCTTTACATGTTTGTCTATTGCCCCTCATTCAAGGCTGCAAACTCTGAAGTTTTAGGTAGAGAAAATAGAAAGGAAAGGTGACTAGATTGACAGTCTAGTGAACTCTGATAAAGGTCCTTCATTTCCACCGAAAGCATGTATTATAATTTAAATTTCTATTGCAATTTCCTCCTTTGTTAAGTCAGAGTCTTGAACCAAATGTTTTTTCATAGTGCTGCAAGTTCTAAAATTCTCAGGTTCCCCGAGTACGATTCGGAAACCTACTTTCACATATTTGTTCAAAGCCTAGGATAACTTATTTCTTTCTGTGACAGAGAAGAAAAAGAAATGACCTACTTTATTGATGCACAAAATCCTTATTGAAAGAGCTACAGAATTTGCTCTCAGGAAGAGCAGGAACCTCTTCTCTGGATAGGACCATGTCTTTGTTATTGAAGACATACTAGTTAGATATAGACTTAATTTAGTAATTTACTCCAGATAAATCTACACTGCATCTGTAATCCTCAGGTCTGAAGGAGGACAAAATAAAATGTAAAGTGAATCTTCAACTTACCAAATTTCTTTTCCAGAGATTCAGACCAAATTTGTAGAGGAGCATTTCCTAGTTTCTAGATGAGCGAAATTTCTTATTCATTCTCTAGAACTAAACTTTCTCTGAAACATACCAGCTCAGGCATACACTTGTCATAAAACAAAATTAAGAAAAAGAGGGCAAATCAGTAATAATAGTTGCTAATATGTCCATAGTGATTGCTACAAGGTAGTTACATTCTAAATGCTTCACATTCAAAATACATTTAATTCTCACAACTATGCTATGAGGAGTATACTATTATTATTTTCACTTAACAGATAAGAAAATTGAAGCATGAAAAGTTTAAATGTTTACCTAACACTACTTTCAAGTAGTAGACCCACAGTGTGGGTAGACAGTGTGGGTAGACCCACAGTGTGAATGGAGAGTCTAGGCTATTTCTGGGCTTTTCAGGTGGTTCAGCAGTAGAGAATCTGTCTGCCAAGCAGGAGATGCAAGATTGATCCCTGGGTTGGGAAGATCCCCTGGTGGAGGTCATGGCAACTTACTCCAGCATTCTTGCCTGCGAAATCTCATGGACAGAGGAGTCTGGCGGGCCACAGGCCATGGGGTTGCCAGAGAGTCGGACACCACTGAGCAACTGAACAACAATAGGCTGTTTCCAGAGTCCTTACTCTTAACTCGAACACAAATCCATTTTTCTAGCTAGACAGAGGAACATACTTATTAAAAACATGCTGCCATTTAATTTCTAGAGTATAGGCTAATCTAGAAACACACTATTAATACATTAAAATGTACCTGGAAAGGAGTAAAGTGAATGTAAGTAACTGTCTACTGGAAGTATAATATTCTTTAAAGAGAAAAAAACTAACACTCAACAATGTAAAATTCATAATGTCCAGCATCTGACAAAAAAAAAAGGCAGGCAAAGAAGTAGAAAAATATGACCTGCAACCTGGAAAAAAGAAAAAATTTGGTTGAAAGAGAACCAAACTGGCAGACACTGGTATTATCAAACAAGGAGGTTAGAAAAGCTCAAGGATTAAAAAGGAAAGCACAACCACAATGAGGAGAACAATGGAAGGTACACACAAGAAGCAGATGAAAATTTAGAGATAAAATGCAATATTTTAAATAATAACATCTCTGCAAATTATAAACTGCAGGAGAAAAAATCATTAAACTTGAAGCATAGCGTTAGAACTTTAGAAAATGAAGTCCAAGGACTTCTGGTTTCCAGTTTCTCACGTAAGAAGCTTAGAAGTTGCCACTCCATGCTAACAAGTAAAAATCTGAACAAAGTGAGAAAGCAAAAAATCTTCTTAGAACTGTCAGAGAAGTGAAGTCCAAGGATAGACCACTGATCCCCAAGCTGGAAAAACAGGTAGGCAGATACAGATAATCAATTTATCAGAGCTGAAACACCAGAGCAGAAATCTACCCAGGCTCAGATAAAGGAGTGATACTGACTCTGTTGGGCTTCCCAGGTGGCCATTGCAGGTCTGATGCAAGAGACTTGGATTGACCCTGGGTTGGGAAGATCCTGGAGGAGGCAACCCACTCCAATATTCTTGCCTGAAAAATTCCATGGACAGAGGTACAGTGTATTAAAATAGGGACATACTATGATTTTTAAAGTCAAATGAAATATCCAGCATCATCTCCTGCAGCACTGAGTAAAATCTCTTTCTCCCATGTGAGAGCAAGTTGAAATATTTCAAGAAATCTTCTGTTTTAAGCTGCAACCCTCTAGATTTCTCACCCGCGTCCATCCATTCATTAGTGCCCTCTAGATGTACAAACTGTCAACGTCCCATTAAAAGAATGCACTGAATGCAGTGTTTCCAAGAGGGTTATTCTATTGTGCCAAGGACAGGACTCATCTTCCTGCCTGGAAGTTGCGACCACAGATCAATTCAGCAGCCCAACTGAGAGCAATTTGTGAATTTTTTATGACTTGGCAAAGCCATTTCAACTGAATTGCTTTCTTTGCAACTCCTCTGCCCCATGAGCCACAGGAAGCCTGTTTCCAACTTACAAAACTCTTAATATGAATTATAATTATCTTCCATTTCTATGGGCTTCACTTGTGGCTTAGCTGGTAAAGAATCCACCTGCAATGTGGGAGACTTGGGTTCGATCCCTGGGTTGGGAAGATCCCCTGGAGAAGGGAAAGGCTATCCACTCCAGAATTCTGGCCTGGAGAATTCCATGAACTGTATGGTCCATGGGGTTGCAAAGAGTGGAACATGACTGAGCAACTTTCACTCACTTTCCATTTCTATTTCAAAATGGAAAAATGAATACTTTCAGCTGTTTCTTCTCACTGCACCACCTTAACCATAAAAAGAATGAAATAATACCATTTGCAGCAACATGAATGGACCTAGAAATTATCATACTAAGTGAAGTGAACCAAAGACAGATATCATATGATATCACTTATATGTGGAATCTAAAATAAATAATACACATTAACTTACATCAATATATAAAACAGAAATAGACCAAATGACATAGGAAACAAACCTATGGTTACCAAAATGAAAATGGTCAGAGGATAAATTAGGAGTCTGGGATTAATGTATATACGTTATTATACATAAAATAGATAATACTATAGGTAATACTATATAAAATATAGCAGTAGAAATTAATTCCTAGCCTACTTAGGTGACAGAGTTGTTGTGACAATAAAGTGAGATAATAGACTTCTTTGGAGACATTAATATTAAAGAAGCAAAGAAGTTTGTGGAAATAATATTAGTAAGAGGATTTTGAGTCAACGTCTCAGACTATGTGATTCAAAAGTGCATCTTATGAAATTAGCAATCTTTCCACCATTATATGAAGGTCTCAGAGGTGATCATCTTGAAGATATTTTATCATTATTTAAGCATTCTGACCCATATAAATGATAATGCCACACGATTCCAGCTTATACTTCAAAGCTTACAGTAAGAAAGAAAAGATACTTGATATTCTAAGTCAGCATTTTTTTCCCACCGTATTCCCAATATAGCAAATAAGCTATTTCTATTGAGTCCTAAATGGAAAGCTTCCATGTTTAGCTTCTGTATCCATAAACAAACTTCCATCCATAAGCTTCTGTATCTCCACTTCTGCCTGAGAGTCTAAAAGAATTCCGTTTTAGGGCTCAAATTTACTATAGGAAGACAGGAAATGAAAGAAGGAAAGGTGAGAAGACCCAGCAACAGCATAAAGGCATTTTTCCCCCTCTTTGTCTTCCTTTCAAAAAAATTAGATTTTTGTGTTCCAGACTAAGCAACAGTCAGTTACCAGCAGCAATTGGTTATCAGTCAGGAAGAGCTAGGTTACGCTGCAGCAACAAAGTCCAAAATCTCAGTAAATCAACAACAAAATGTTTTTTAACAACCATTCTACATATTCAGGTTGTTCTTCAGGGGGCCTTTACTTCTGGTAGTCTCTGGGACTCACGTTGATGAAAGACACCATCTTGACAAGATGCTCATCAAGGCAATGGGAAAGGGACATTGAGAATCACACATGAGCACTAAAAACATTTTTTTTCATGAAAATGACAAAAACTACTTTCGCACACATTTCTTTGACCAAACAAGTCATTCATCTGTTCCCAACTTACCATGTACCCAGAAGGAGTATTATAATATTTGTGGGCATCCTTAATGACTATCCCTACCGTATCTGATGAAGGGTGATAATAATAGCCCTTATAGATTACTGTGAGAATTTATATCACACTTAAGCATAGAGTGAGCTCTAGTATATGAATTATATTTTTAAAAATATTTAACTTATACAATAGATATTTTTAGAGGAAACAAATGTATGGGGATTATGATCAGTTAATATATTCTCTGGGAGCCTTATGTGGAATTCTTATGTTTTATATATGTAATTTTGTTTCTAGCTTATTTCCATGTTTACAAAATCATTGATATATCTAGACAATTTTCATTTTTAAATAGCCATTGACTTCCCTTCACTGATGAAAACAGAGGTTGGAAGATAAACATCAGTTTTATCACTCCAAGCACATACACATACACACATGAATTCAGAATATGCTTTTATTAAATGTTGTTTTGTGGAATGTTAAATTCTCTCACAAAGAATTGTATATGACCTTTACACAATACAAATAAAATAACTGACCCTTGTCATGGTCAACCAAGTTTTAAAAAACCATTTCATCAAATGCTTCACAAAGAGTTATGAAGATAATAGAAAAGATATCTCTATTGTATATTAGCATAGACAAACCTCTGAAAACTTGGTAGGAGGCAACTAAACTCAGAACTGCTTAGGATTAGAAATCAAGATGAAGTCAGTTCCTGTCTACACAAAGAAAGTGTCTGTAGATGCAAAGTACAACAATTATGCAATGAGTTGCATCCACATAGAGGATACCAATTTTGGTGAAGTCAAAAAAGGCAGGTTTTTCTCAATGCATTTTTTGGACTGAAATATCTCAATAATTGTCTTAACCTTCCACTTCACTTAAGGAGTTCTTTCTAAAGCCAAAGTAGTGTTTTGGCAGGTAGCCAATGATTTGGACAGTAAAATAGACAATTCAAGCCAGTGTAGTACTTGGGGTAGGGATGGAAATTTGTAGGCTTGGCTGAAATGATGACAACGGAGAACTGTAAAACCCTTCCGCCTGTGCAACTGATGGATTCAATGGCTCCGTCAGGACCCTCTTCTGCAATCTCCTTCTACCCAGATCCTCTTTTCCCAGGTTATGTTAACCTGATGCACGTGAGAAATAGTATGGTCACAAAACATTCAAATCCTAGAAAAGCTCATTTTTTTCCCCCTAAACCATATGAGATATGGAAGGGGATTCAGATATACTATAAACATAGTGATTTGTAAAACCAAATTAGAAAATAATAATTTTACTAGATGTAAAACCAAAGATAAATAGAACCAGATGTAGAAAACTAATAAGAATCTGAGAGTAATGGAATTTGGCTACACTGAGAGGTACAAAACCATATTCTCAGGAAGTAAACATTATATTAGATAGTTTTTTCCCAGAACCTAAAGAATTTTATAGTAGTGTATTTTATTCCCAGAAATTAATAAAAATAAGTTACACAATTCCCAGAAAATACAGTTTAAAGTTGCCTCTACAGAAAAGGAAATACTCTATTAGCAATTGTTACCAAAAGAAGAATTTATTGCCTTGAGTGAAAAATAAAACTGAAAGTTCAAAAAATTTTGAAATCCAGATTTTTCTTTTTCAGTCAAGAAGGATTAAGTATTTGTAACAGTACATTTGGAGAGCCCTATCAAATTAAAAAATATTAAATGTTTTTACCATTAGAAATTTTTCTTTTTATTATGCAAAGTTCTTAAATGATGCTGTGATTGGAAAAGAAGATCAAATGCAGAAGAGATGTCTTTTTATAGATACAGAGAATTTTTTATTCCCATAAATGAATAGATTGTTTGATTTAGATTTTTTCAGAAGAGTGCGTTTCAGATGGACATACCGCTGCCACTTGTCTGTAAGAAACTCCCCTTTTGAATCAGAGAAAACTTTATTGTCCTCAAGATGGTGTTTTTGCTTTTTTCTGGTTTGTCTTTTTATTTCTTCCTTGCAACTGAAGCTGCAAGTCAACATGTTCCTTTATTATGAGTTAATACACCCAGATTTTTATGAAAAGCAGATGTTCTGAGTTTTAAATTCAAATCATATTGTTAAGAAGCATCCTTTTACTTACTTTTTTCTTCCTTGTCCTCCATCCACCCTTTATTCTATTTTCAATTCCTTTATTATTCACAGATCTTTCCTTAGATTTCCGCCCTTCAGAAGATTATGGTCTTCCAATGTTAAACCATTTAAATCTGTCCTAATGTAAATGCTTTTTTTCAGTGGTTAAGAAGGACATTGCTTTTGACATGACTGAGTCTAAATTTCCTCCTTCCTTCTTTTATGTAGCTTTTATTTTCTCACTGTCCGCATTTTTCCCCAAATGCCATTTTATGGTTTGCTTTCATAATAACATTGCCAATATTATAGTACCTAGTATTTATATGGTGTTTTACAACTTTATAATGCACTTTTATTTCTTTGGCTTATTTATTACATTTTGTTTCTAACAAATGTATTTGTCAAAACTTTTTTCATGTGGAAAATGAGTCATAAATGAGGCATATATTATTGTAGAGCATCAATTGCCAGAAATAGTTTTCTTTTAACTACTTTCAGAATTATATTAATTCTGGAGTTTAAGTCATTTCTAAAATATGTTAATCCTGAATTTAAAGCTACAAAGCATTAACTGTGTTTTCATAATTTCACATCCTAAAATTACTTTAGATAACGGTATGATTTTATTTGTTTCTCTACAGACTATTAGAGGTATTATCAGCTTCAGTTTGAAAGAACTATGCCAAGATGTTATCATCCTAAAAGATAAATATTTCTTGGGGAGTATATATGGCTATGCATATGTCATGGTCACACACTGGATCTCTTTTAAAGTGAGTGCTAGGATTATGAATGCAATTTTGTAGTTTTTTTTAATCCCAGTAGGATTATTATCTTCTTGGTGCCAAAGAATAATAACTCTTTAGTGAAGAATAGTAAGCATTTTTTTTGTTTGTTTGTTTTGTTTCTAAGAAAACAAATGACTACAGTTCAATTTTCACTCTGAAAGCAGGACAAAGTGAATTATGGATTGTCCATAGTAGTGAACACAGCTTGTGATACTTCAGATATCTTTCATTTTACTGAGGTTTGAGGATTTCATAGCTGACCTTGTTAGGATGAAATTTCTCTTTAGACACTTAAGGAATTCTATTATTAGACTTAGTGGGAGATGGAATTACCCATGATGATATATTGACCTTTGGATAGTACTTTTTAAATCATTTTTTGGGGAGAATTTTCTTTAATTTTAAGAAATTAATAACAGTTACTCAGCAAACTTATACAGTTTGCTGAAGTAGGTGCTGTGTAAGAAATTATTCTCGACCTTAGCAGCTTAAACCATTTAAGAACTCGACATCACCAGATGGTCAACACCGAAATCAGATTGATTATATTCTTTGCAGCCAAAGATGGAGAAGCTCTATACAGCCAGCAAAAACAAGACCGGGAGCTGACTGTAGCTCAGATCATGAACTCCTTATTGCCAAATTCAGACTTAGATTGAAGAAAGTAGGGAAAACCACTAGACCATTCAGGCATGACCTAAATCAAATCCCTTATGACTAAACAGTGGAAGTGAGAAATGGATTTAAGGGACTAGATCTGATAGACAGAGTGCCTGATGAGCTATGGATGGAGGTTCATGACATTGTACAGGAGACAGGGAGTAAGACCATCCCCATGGAAAAGAAATGCAAAAAAGCAAAATGGCTGTCTGAGGAGGCCTTACAAATAGCTGTGAAAAGAAGGGAAGCAAAAAGCAAAGGAGAAAAGGAAAGATATTCCCATTTGGATGCAGAGTTCCAAAGAATAGCAAGGAGAGATTAGAAAGCATTCCTCAGCAATCAATGCAAAGAAATAGAGGAAAACAACAGAGTGGGAAAGACTAGAGATCTCTTCAAGAAAATCAGAGATACCAAGGGAACATTTCATGCAAAGATAGGTTCGATAAAGGATAGAAATGGTATGGACCTAACAGATACAGAAGATATTAAGAAGAGGTGGCAAGAATACACAGAAGAACTGTACAAAAAAGATCTTCATGACCCAGATAATCACTATGGTGTGATCACTCACCTAGAGCCAGACATCCTGGAATGTGAAGTCAGGTGGGCCTTAGAAAGCATCACTATGGACAAAGCTAGTAGAGGTGGTGGAATTCCAGTTGAGCTATTTCAAATCCTGAAAGAAGATGCTGTGAAAGTGCTGCACTCATTATGCCAGCAAATTTGGAAAACTCAGCAGTGGCCACAGGACTGGAAAAAGTTTCATTCCAATCCCAAAGAAAGGCAATGCCAAAGCATGCTCAAAGTACTGCACAATTGCACTCATCTCACACGCTAGTAAAGTAATGCTCAAAATTCTCCAAGCCAGGCTTCAGCAATATGTGAACCATAAACTCCCAGATGTTCAAGCTGGTTTTAGAAAAGGCAGAAGAACCAGAGGTCAAATTGCCAACATCTGCTGGATCATCGAAAAAGCAAGAGAGCTCCAGAAAAACATCTATTTCTGCTTTATTGACTATGCCAAAGCCTTTGACTGTGTGGATCACAATAAACTGTGGAAAATTCTGAAAGAGATGGGAATATCAGGCCACTTGACCCACCTCTTGAGAAACCTATATGCAGGTCATGAAGCAACAGTTAGAACTGGACATGGGCCAACAGACTGGTTCCAAATAAGAAAAGGAGTACATCAAGGTTGTATTGTCACCCTGCTTATTTAACTTCTATGCAGAGCACATCATGAGAAACGCTGGGCTGGAAGAAGCACAAGCTGGAATCAAGATTGCCAGGAGAAATATCAATTACCTCAGATATGCAGACAACACCACCCTTATGGTAGAAAGTGAAGAGGAACCAAAAAGCCTCTTGATGAAAGTGAAACAGGATAGTCAAAAAGTTGGCTTAAAGTTCAACAACAGAAAACTAAGATCATGGCATCTGGTCCCATCACCTCATGGGAAATAGATGGGGAAACAGTGGAAGCAGTGTCAGACTTTATTTTTTTGGGCTCCAAAATCACTGCAGATGGTGATTGCAGCCATGAAATTAAAAGACGGTTATTCCTTGGAAGGAAAGTTATGACCAACCTAGATAGCATATTAAAAAGCAGAGACATTACTTTGCCAACAAAGGTCCGTCTGGTCAAGGCTATGGTTTTTCCAGTGGTCATGTATGGATGTGAGAGTTGGACTGTGAAGAAAGCTGAGCACCAAAGAATTGATGGTTTTGAACTGTGGTGTTGGAGAAGACTCTTGAGAGTCCCTTGGACTGCAAGGAGATCCAACCAGTCCATCCTAAAGGAGATCAGTCCTGGGTGTTCATTGGAAGGACTGATGTTGAAGCTGAAACTCCAATACTTTGGCCACCTGATGCAAAGAGTTGATTCATTGGAAAAGACCCTGATGCTGGGAGGGATTGGGGGCAGGAGGAGAAGGGGACGACAGAGGATGAGATGGCTGGATGGCATCACTGGTTCGATGGACATGAGTTTGAGTAAACTCTGGGAGTTTGTGATGGACAGAGAGGCCTGGGGTGCTGGGATTCATGGGGTCCCAAAGGGTTGGACACACCTGAGCAACTGAACTGAACTGAATTGAATTTCTCAGGGTCTGGAAGCTGGAAGCACCGTACTTGGCTAAATTCTGGCTCAGGGTCTATCTAGAGATTATAGTCAAGATATCTGCTAGGGTGTAGTCATCTCAAGACTTGACTGATTGAAGGGTCTAATTCCAAGTTCAGTCACATGGTTATTGGCAGGCTTCACTTCCTGACTGTTGGCCAGAGACTTCAGTCTCTTGCTGTGTGGGCCCCTCTATAGACAGAATGAGAGTTTATGGCAACTGGCTTATTCCAAGAGAAAGAAAGAGAATAAGAGAGAGGGAGAGATGAAAAAGAAGAGAAAGAGAAAGAAGGAGAAGTCATTCAAAACAGAAGCCCAGAAGCCACAGTCTTTTTTTATAAGCTAACCTCAGACATGATACACCATTACTTCTGCTGTATGCGCTGCTATTCACAGACCTACCCAGGTACAATGTAAGAGGGCGCTACATGTGAGTATGAATACAAATAGGTAAAGATCACTGGGTGTCATCGAGGAGACTGGCTACCACAAAAGCCAATCAGACATTATAAAAATAAGTCAATAGAGGCCCTGGGAAACAACTGACTTGCTGTAGATCGTATACATAATTTTGTGACTATAAATTTTCCACAGGAGAATCTCACATTCTTCATAAGTTTGTTTCCCCACAACCATTGTTTCCTACATTATGATAAAAATTTACAAGTTAAGAAAATTAAGTTACTGGATTCCATGAGATATTTTTCAAATCATGACAAGCTAGTTTTTTAAGTACAGAAAATGAGACCTGTTGTCCATGTACCATTGCCGTCATCTCTAACCTGAACTAGGACATCATTCAGGTAGAGAATGAAATGTGTTCTGTGTGATTTTTGATCACCCTCTCTTCCCTGTCTCATCAGCCAAACTAGGAACTGTAAGCATGGAGAGCTGTGACTACAACGTCCCTTTATGACATGAGTGCAGAGATTTGGAAAATTGTGTGGGAAATTAAGGTGAATGATGTCTGAGAACTTAGGTGTGGTTAAGGTTTAATCTACAAAGCAGTAGTGAAAAAATATGTGATAATTATCAGGATAGTTTTCTACATTGTTCAGTCATGCTATTGAAGAAAGCTCATTTAACTAGAAACTTACAGTAATAAAATTGATGATCTACTATTTTCCATCACAAGACTGTTACAGTCAATGGACTGTGTTAGTCATTGTACTTTTTGTATTGTTTATAACTTCTCAGCATAGCACCCGTGGTCCTTTAGAACTGGATTTTTGTCTCTCTCAACAGCTCCCATTCCTCAATTCCTGCAATTTATATTTGATGATTCCTGCAGTAAAAGTATGCTCCCACATCTGTATTTCTTGCCACTTTTGTGCGTGCATCCATTTATCTGTTAAATGCAAAAGCACATGACTGGGCTAGGCATAGGGTGAGAGGATATGAGACAATGTAAAGAAGACTGACAAATTCCCTCTTCTTAATCTCTCTGTGGGAGATTTTCCTGAATGAATGATTATAGACAAACACCAAATTATAATTGTTAGTTCAGTTCAGTTGCTCAGTCATGTCCAAGTCTTTGTGACCCCACGGACTGCAGCACACCAGACTTGCCTGTCCGTCCTCATCTCCTGGAGCTTGCGCAAACTCATGTCCATTAAATGGTACAATAAAAAAGGAGGACCAAGTGAGGAAAGGTGGGGACTGGGGTCCTAACCTAATGTGTATGGTGGAGGGAGTCGTCCCTGAAAAAGTCTTCCATGAGGAAGTTTTTAACAGTCTGAGGCTTATATAAGGCTTGACATGGGCAGATTCTTAGGTATGTTTAAGATTGTTCTTTAATATGCCGTTAATTTAGGAGGAGTTTCTGAATTGCCAAGTGCAGTTACAGATGTTATCATCCTTTGAAAGTTCTGGAAATGTTTTAGTATTGGCCAACTATTTCACACAAAAGAGGTGAAAACAAAGCATACACGTAAGCATAGGATTAAAGATAAATTTAATTTGTTATTATAATTAATGCATTTATTAAATAGTATCTCATGGTGGTTAGTGGCGAAGGCAATGGCACCCCACTCCAGTACTCTTGCCTGGAAAATCCCATGGACAGAGGAGCCTGGTAGACTGCAGTTCATGGGGTCGCACAGAGTCAGACACGACTGAGCGACTTCACTTTCACTTTTCACTTTCATGCATTGGAGAAGGAAATGGCAACCCACTCCAGTGTTCTTGCCTGGAGAATCCCAGGGATGGCGGAGCCTGGTGGGCTGCCGTCTGTGGGGTCGCAGAGTCGGACACGACTGAAGCGACTTAGCAGCAACAGCAGCAGTAGCATGGTGATAAGAGAATGAGTCTTCAAATCAGAGATCTGGGGCCAGTCTTTACTTTAACATTACTATTTTGGGGAACAGGGATCCCCAACCTCCAGGCCATTGACCACTACCTCCCGTCAGATCGGTGGCAGCATTACATTAGAAATAAAGTGTAAAAAAAAAAAGAAAGAAAGAAAGTGCAGAATAAATACAATGTACTTGAATCATCTCAAAACCATTCCCCCACCCCCAGTCTATGGAAAATTTATCTTCCAGGAAATCAATCCCAGGGACCAAAAATGTTGGGCACCACTGTTAGGGATGAATCTGAGCCTCACTGAGATTGCATCTATTCATCTGTAAAATGGGGACAGTGATACACACTTAGAAAGCTGCTGAGATAATGCAGATGTAGTATCTAGCTACGAACAGTTGGGGCATTGTCAGTCTTCAATACATGGTAGCGGTTATCATCATTATTGTTAATTATTATTTGCCAAGGTTGAAAATGAATCTGATTTAGCTTGAGACATAATAATTGTTCTGTAATTCAGTTGTGGAAATGTTATCAAAGTTTAACTATCTCAATACAGAGCCCAAGAATTACATTTGTAATTATCATTATCCAAGAATACTTGACTACTGTGTGTGACTTGGAGAATGTGGTAATATATTCTAATTCAATAATTAGAGGTATTGAAGAACCACAGGTTGTGCATAAAAGAACGGGAAATAACTAAATAGCCTTGATTTCGGTAACTTGTATTTATGGTTATGCTCATGTATGTAATTAGGAGCTACTTACTGAAACCAGGAGTGGTGGGAGTTGGTGGTGGGAAGGAGGAGGTGGAGGCTGCTTAGAGGGCACGGTCAGCCCTGCTAAAGCTTGAGACCTTCATGGTGTAGATGACAGAGACAGGGAAACGTCATAAGCAGAAGCGTGATGCAGGCAGATCTGTTTTTCAATGGCTTGCTTGGGGAAAGGAGTGGAAGAAAGATGGAATGAAAAGCAGAGAATCCAGCTTTGGGTGCCTTAGCAGACCAGGTGAAAACTGCTGAGGAACTGAACTGGTCAGTTCAGTTACAAAGCAATAAAGTAACAAATGATGATGAGAAATGATGATGGCCTGAAACAGGTGAAATGAAAAAGAATCCTTAAGAGATTTAATTGGCAGGTTTTTTTTTTTTTCACGAATTGAAAGGAGCAAAGGTAGTTGTGTTTAAGAAAATGAGTGACTTGGAGGTAGTGACAATATTGACAGAAAAACAAGAAAAAATTGGGGGGGGGGGGAATTCAAGGGTAAAAATCAACCAGATCTGGTGATTAAGAGGATGGGTGGAGGTAAGTGAAAGGACTCACAAATGATCCCTGGGAGGGGCTACGTTTTGAGCAACAGTGCATAGATGAGAAACGTGTTGAGAGGGGAAGTTTACAATTTCTACTCAAATCCAACCTGCTGACTTTGAAGCGCTGATGGGACTGCCGTGGTTATAACAGTTAGATGATGGGCAATATGTGTCTGTTCTGTAGATGTATGTCTGGGAGATACCAACTGATGTGTGGCAGCTGACCCCGTGAGTGAGGGTTTTCTCTGAGAAGAGAGCGGTGCCACCCTTAACTTCTCCCTTGCCCTTATTCATCCAAAGAAACTTCTTTCAAAGGGGTCCCTTTTATTACATTATTCCATGTCAGAAACCTCATTCAGATCTTTACTATCTGTTTCTCCTAGAGTCTTGGGAAAACTCCATTCCTGATACCCAGCAGGGCCCTGTGGGGCTCCTGAGCACAAAGACTTTCTGTGTCCCTCCTTCCTTTGATTAGAGGCCATAGCTTTCATTCAGCCTCCGTGACCTTCCCTGAGTTCCAGTGGGCAGATTCAAGCAGTTGTTAATTAGGGAAGGGAGGGGATGCAAGACTAGGGAGAAACAGTCTAGAGCAGCACTGGGGCAAGGTCCTGGCTCCACATTAGTGGATACACACAGTATCTTTGAGATGTTTTGAAGATACTGAAACCCCCTCCAGATGGGAGAAGTGAAGTGAAAGTCAATCAGTAATATCTGACTCTTTGGGACCCCGTGGACTATACAGTCCATGGACTTCTCCAGGCCAGAATACTGGAGTGGTTAGCCTTTCCCTTCTCCGGGGATCTTTCCCAACCCAGGGGTGGAACCCAGGTCTCCTGCATTGCAGGCAGAGTCTTTACCAGCTGAGCTGCCAGAGAAGCCCTCCAGGTGGGGGAAGTTAATGATTAATAATGGTAGACTGCCCACAGCATATATATCCCTTTGTAACATGAAACTATGAGGGATGCTTACCTCAGCTGGACCTGAAGGTTGATGATGCTGACCTACTTACCTCACCACCAACCAACCCATCAGAAGAATGTCCATTATCAGATCATGCCCTCTTTGAACAATTACTATGAAACTTCTCCGTTGGGACATACATTTTGAGGGCATCAGGCTGCTGTGGCTCCTTTTGCCTGGCAGTTTAGTAAAGCTATCCTTTTCTACTTTACCCAAAATTCTGTCTCTGAGATTTGATTCAGCATTGGTGTACAGAGAAACTGAGTTTTCAGCATCATTCCCAGTTTCCTTTAGTGCCACCAGAATTTTCTTTCCATGATAAAAACTGAATTTATAATCATCTTATTTGGTATTAAAGACTAGTAATGCATCTTCCAGAGAAGGCAATGGCACCCCATTCCGTACTCTTGCCTGGAAAATCCCATGGACGGAGGAGCCTGGTAGGCTGCAGTCCTTGGGGTCGCTAAGGGTTGGACACGACTGAGCGACTTCACTTTTGCTTTTCACTTTCATGCATTGGAGAAGGAAATGGCAACCCATTCCAATGTTCTTGCCTGGAGAATCCCAGGGATGGGGGGGGGGGGCTGCCATCTTTGGGGTCGCACAGAGTCAGACACGACTGAAGTGACTTAGCAGCAACAGCAGCAATGCATCTTCTCTGCTCACAGTGTATAAATCTCACTTTGTAACATGAAACTATGAGGGGTGCTTACCTCATACACCACCTTCCCTTGTGCCCATAAGGGAAGATCTTACCAAACTCACCACCAGCTCCTGCACACATCATGCATTTTTACATATCTAACATCCTTGCTCACAATCTTGAACTCACTAAAATATCCCTCATGACCTTGTTTGCATGATGAGCTACTATTCAGCTGACAAGAATCACGTGGACGACATTCTACATTTTGAAGTTTCCCCTGGCTCCTGAATTCTCGCCATTCCCAATTCAACTATGTGTGTGTGTGTGTGTGTGCACACGTGCACACTTCTAAATATGTGTTCATATTTGCTGACGTGTGTGAGCTTTTAAAAAGATAATCCATTGCCTTTTTCATCTTGTTATCCTATTGCTGACACATAAAAGGCATTTAATAATTGTTTACTGAATTGAATATGGCAGAAATAAATTCAGTAAAATTCTGTGGATGAATATATACGAAAACAATGACTAAATTAGGTATTTGATTGTTGTGAAGAGACCAATTTACACCAGGGTTTGATTTTTGGAAGTGTATGTAGAAATGTTAATTCTTTCCAAAGAAGCTAGAATCTTGAGAGAAACAGCCCCTGCAGTGGTTTAAAGGAAAAAGTATATTTGGAAGAGGGCTGGGAAAACAACTCTACAGGCACTCTTTATCACTAAGTGAACTTAAGCCAAGGGAATTTAATTAATGAGAGATGGTGAAATTAGACTTTACCTATTATTCACAATTACACTTTATCCTGCATAGTAAAGATGAGCTATTGCATCTATGTGAACTTTAAACAGAGCTGATGCTTAAGTTGTAACTGGTGAATTTTAAATAATATTAACTACTTCCTGAAATAAATGTGTCATAGAAAAAAAAATAGGCAATTTTTACTCTTCATAAACTAAATAGAAAAGCATTTTTTCCTGGTTAATCTCAAGGCCATCTTTACAAGGATCAAATAAAGTATAGAATATAGAAAATTAACATAGAACTTGAATAAAAAGAAATTGGCAAAGTAACTTTCATCACTCTGATTGTAAAAATTGTACATATTCACTGTAGAAAATTAGAAGTTATATATACATTTAAAGAATGTAAAAAATCACTCAAAGTTTTTCCACTCAGAGTAAACAATCATTTTTGACGTATCATGGAATTTCTTTCATATAAAATGTTTTTTAATAATTGGGGTCACTTCATATATGTCATCTTTATTCTACGTTTTTATTTTGGTATTATTAAGGTGACTCAGATGGTAAAGAATCTGACTTCAATTCAGGAGACTCAGGTTCGATCCCTCGGTTGGGAAGATCCCCTGAGAAGGGAATGCCTACCCACTCTATATTGTTTCTTGGAGAATTCCACGGACAGAGGACCCTGGGGGGCTATAGTCCAGGGGGTTGCAAAGCGTCAAACACTACTGAGCAACTAACACACACATTACAAAGTGAATCTGAGTCAGTAAGCTTCCTTCGAAAAACCCTAAACTTAACAGCTTTTTCGTATTTCGTCACACTGTCATTTCTTAGTATATTTAATAATACAATCTTTTGTGATGTTTCCATTTGTTAGCTGTTAAAATTAGTCACTGTCTTCATTTCTTTGCCACCTGAGCTTTTTTTTTAAACACATTATACCCTAAGCTTCTGCCTGTTAAGTCAGCAGAGAAGGTCACCAAAACCTAAGTGCCCACATCATAGCATTCTTTGCAGTAACAAAGAAACAATAACTGCAGACTCTAGCATTAGATGTGGCTGGGGCTAAATTCTGTCTTAGAAACTGTGATCATGGGCAAGTGATTTAATTATCTGGGGACTGGTTTTCTCATCTGTAGATTGGAGCTCATGTTTGCAAATGTGATTTTCCTAGGATGGCTGGAGAATTCAATGAGCTATCCATCTAAAGTGCTTGAAGAAATGTCTGACACAAATAAGTGCCAGGTATGATTTTTACAAGCTCTTTACCAATTAATTCTTGTCTAAATTCTCTTGTCTCTTGACTTCTATAATGGTCTAACGGTAATTCCTCCATGTTTTTCTGTTGATAATCTTCAAAGTTCTTCTGTTAACCTAACTCCTTCTAACTGCCCTTGGATGACCCTCTCGTATTTCTCGTACCTCTCTAGCTGCTTCTTTACTGACCTTTAACAGATTCATTCTCTTCTACTCGCCATTAATCAAAAGTTTTAGTTCCTCAGTGTAGACACATTCTTGCCTCACACTTCTCTCTCTCCCCTGCTCTTTTGACTATGCGTTAAGAAGTCAACTACCAGCTATGGAAAATTGACTCGTAAACATGTTTCTAGCCCAGACTTCTCCTTTGAGTTTCAGACTTTTATTTGATATGGGTGTATTTGCCATCACTTGATTGTCTATTTGACATCTCCCCTCATCTCTGACTCTGTGTAGCACCATGGACTGTGACCAGCCATGTTCCTCTCCATGGAGTTTTCCAGGCAAGAATACTGGAGTGGGTTGCCATTTCCTTCTCCAGGAGATCTTCCCAACCCAGGGATTGAACCCTGGTCTCCCGCATTGTAGGCAGACACTTTACTGTCTGAGCCCCCAAGGGAGTCCAAGGATAAAGGAGGGTGGTGGTAGATGACAATCTCTTTAGCAAAACCCCTAAGACACACTGCTTCAGAGTGTCCTTCCAGTTACACCTTTTATAGCCCTTTTCCCCTCTCTTCCTTCCTTTTCCCACAGCTTTAATATTCAGTTGCCCTAATATCTCTTTCTATTTCACATCTTTATGTTTTTGTTCGTGTAACATCCTCTGCTTAGAATGCCTTTTTCCAAGCCCTAACTTACGCAGCAAATACCTAATCTTCATTCAAGTCTCAAATCAAAGGTTACCCCCTGATCTAAACCAGTTGATTGCTTTTCCATCTGACTCTTCTGTGCATGGCCAAAATTAATTATGCCATTGCAACACTTTATTCTGCTTATTTATTTATAGGCCTTATGTCTATCACCTAGATAGGGCCCATCACTTCATGGCAAATAGATGGGGAAACAATGGAAACAGCAGCAGATTTTATTTTCTTGGGCTCCAAAAATCACTGCAGACAGTTTCTGCAGTCTTGAAATTAAAAGATAATTGTTCCTTGGAAGAAAAGCTATGACCAAACTAGATAGTATGTTAAAAAGCAGAGACATTACTTTTCCAACAAATGTCTCTCTAGTCAAAGCTATGGTTTTTCCAGTAGTCATGTATGGATGTGAGAGTTGGACCATAAAGAAGGCTGAGTGCGGAAGAACTGATGCTTTCAAACTGTAGTGCTGGAGAAGACTCTTGAGAGTCCTTTGGACTGCAAGGAGATCAAACCAAGGAGTCAATCCTAAAGGAAATCAATCCTGAATATTCATTGGGAGGACTGATGCTAAAGGTGAAACTCCAATATTTTGGCCACCTGATGCAAAGAGCCAACTCATTGGAAAAGACCCTGATGCTGGAAATGATTCAGGGCAAGAGGAGAAGGGGGCAACCGAGGATGAGTTGATTGGATGGCACCACTGACTCAGTGGACATAAGTTTGAGCAAGCTCCAGGAGATAGTGAAGGGCAGGGAAGCCTGGTGTGCTGTAGGTTGCAAAGAGTCAGACACCACTTAACGACTGAACAATAGCAATAACTAGAAAGTAAATTTCGTGATGATAACATGTAAAAGAAAACCCAGCCCAGGGCCCAGTACAAGGTAATAAGAAAAGCTAACAGCTATTCTACTCTTAGTAAGTATCAGGCAGTTTACAGTACTTTACAGGTTTTAATTTATCTAACTTTAAAAGTCCTATCAGAAAGGTAGTATTAACAGATGAAGAAAAAGAGGCATAGTAAATGGTGCCTTCAGACTTTGAAATCAGAAGAAACTGGCCCTCAATTCTAGCCTTTCAGTATAGGTACTTAAAATATCTGCTGAATGAATTACTGAATTTCTTTCTAGTGTAGTATCTTTGATGTCTCTTCCCCTTTGATAGAAGCTAAGCTGAACCAGGAAACTAGGCTTAAGATATTTAGGATACTTGGTGACTGCCCTCATGTCACATGTGATGGATACAGAGCTGAGGGTGTCCCAGTCATGCTGCAGGGAGTTTTATTTCATGGTTGAGAAAGCTCTTTCCTTCTTCTGTCTCTTCTGCTGGACTTGAACAAAGAAGATGGTTATCCCAGTTGTCATTGGCAGCTATTTTGCCACCATGAAGGGAGCCAGAGGGAGGACAAAACTAACTCGGAGAAGAGAGCCAAGAGCATTGCCAAGACCGAATTGAAGACTTCGGTATACCAAACCCGGAACCTGGCTCATTTCTATATTCCTGTTCCTATAAGGTGATTCTTATTTTTTAAGCCCACCTAAGTAGACTCCTGATTCTGGCGGCATGTCATTTCCAAGTTGCTATGGTTTTGCAATAGCTAGCATTTCTTGAGTGCTTACTATTTGACATTTACTGCTCTGAGAGCAATAAACCACAAGGTAGGTGCTATTATTAGCCTCAGTGTACAGGAGGAAGCTAAGACTTTGAAAGCTTCATTAATTAGTCTTGCTCACTTCACTAGTAAGTACTTCAGTTGCAATCCAAACCTGGATTTCTCCGACTCCACCCTCCTCCATTAGCAGCGTGGTTCTCAGTTTGACACGAACTCACTTTGTAGGCAGCTACAGCATGACCATTCCTCAGTAACTCACTTCCAAGCAACTGAGGCACTGGCAGAAGCATTCGCTCTAGATTGCTTTACATTCTCTTTTTTCCCTGCCTCCTCCCACCCGCCGCTGGTCGGGGGGTAGGGGTGGGAAAAGGTGGGTTGTGGGATCTTAGTTCCCAGACCAAGAATTGAACCCCGACCAAGGCAGTGAAAATACAGAGCCCTAACCCCTAGACCATCAGGGAATTCCCTTACCTCACATGCTGATCGCAGAGATAAGGTTCACTTTTAATAGCATATTGGGATACAGAGTTCAGTGTTAGGTAGTGGGGAACTGTAAAGAAGAAGGTGTTAAAGACTCAAGCAAGCAGATAGTTTTGAGGGTGAGGTCACTATTTACCTAGGTGATGCCGATGGCAATTTATATAAATTCTGGAAACTCACTGGGAAAAAAATCAGGAACATTAACGAAGTTCTAGGGTCAGCGCTGGGAGAAACAAATGATTCATAGATAATCTTACTTGGGGAGAATATGCCAATGTCATATTTTCTTCCCTTTTTCCTTCCTTCTTTCTGCTCTTGCTGGGTCTTTTTTGTTGCACAAATGCTTTCTCTAGTTGCAGTGTGTGGGGGCTACTCTTTGCTGTGGTGCACAAGCTTCTCGCTGTGGTGGCTTCCCTTGTGGAGCATGGGCTCTAGACACTTGGGCTCAGTAGTTGGGGCTCATGGGCTCTAGAGCTCAGGTCCATTCATTGTGATGCACAGGCTTTAGCTGCCCATGGCATGTGGAATCTTCCCAGACCAGGGACAGAACCTATGTCCCCTGCGTTGGCAGGGATCTACTCTACCATTAGGGAAGCCCCTATATTTTCAATATAAGTTTTAAATAAAGTTTGAGATTATAAAATGCAACCAGTACACAGAAATTAAAATCAGACTAAAACAAGTCAAAGTCTTGTATTCTGTTTTTCCTGACTCTGTGACTTTTGCTTCAGCATGAATCTGTCTTATGTGTGCTGAAAAGAATTTCCAAGAATCATCTCTGAATTATGCTTTCAAAAACCCAATCCAGGAATCTGTTTTATCAGTCTTCCCCCCTGCAACAATTTATATTTGTTCATAAGCATGGATCTTTTGGTTCTGGTCTGATTTTTTTTGTTGTTTTTTAGAGTGTTGAAAGGAGGAAAATACTGGCCTGGACCAACTGTTTGTCTTCGTAGGGCTGCTCTTTAACTGGTGTGACTAAATCAGATGAAGTGGCCTCATGCAGACCCTCTGACACAAAGAATTTCAGAGCCACCTCTAATGACAGCATTTACTCTTAATACAGAGAGTGTGAGAACAGAAACATAATGTTTATTAGCAGCCCTTACTAAAACAGTCACTCAAAGAAAGAGCAAAGAAGATGAAAACGGGAAGTCCTCAGCTAAGAGCTCCCATTTTCTTGTGAAACTAATTCACATTATTGGGTGTGCTGCCTTGAATGAATTTCCTTCCTTTTACACTCCCACTTAGCTTTCCTTTAAGTGTCAAATGAAGCGGGTGGTGGAAAATGCGGTGCACCAGTCATTTTGACATTCCTTTGCAAATTAGTCAGGCTTTGATAGTACAGGTCGGCTCCGCCAAGCAGGGGGGCTTTCAGCCTTGGGAGTCTGGCAGGAGTTCAAGAGCAACGCATTGCTTTGAACTCACTTGTTAGCCGTGCAAAATAAACACCATCCACCTTGCAATAAAAAAGCATCAGCAGGAGAAAAAAGAGAACATTCTAAACCCCTCCCTGGAGACTTCAAAACCCTCTCTGGGGCTGCTAAATTAGGACAGGAAAAAGAAGGCCTGGTTGTGAAAAGAAAGGAGCGGGGAAAGAACCATCCTACAACAAACACACACACAAAATTACAATCACTGAGAACTAATTATGTTTTCATGATCACAAATGCATTGAGAGTTTGAAAGCTCACGGACGCATCCTGATGCTGCTATAAAATGTTTCCTGGCTAATTATTTGCCAGTACAACTGTTCACTTCCTGTGGTGGATTTATGCTAAATCCTGTTATTAGTCTTGCTCTGCAATTGCCATTGTCTATGACTAGAAGCAAGGCTGAAAGGCTACAGTCGGCCTTTTATTACACAACATGTGAATGGAGATTTGACCCAATGTCCGACCACTTCCCCCCTTTGGTTTTTATGTGAGCCCCCTGGGCCTTTCCCTATAAATCACCAGGTTCCAATGAACTTTTACTCTTTTTTCTCTCCTTTCAACTCCTCTACTGTGTGTGTGAGTGCGTGCACACACTTGAAAAATAAACCACACAATTTCTTTATTCTCATTAACAGTCGTTAAAACCTTTTCATCATATGCCGTTTCTACAGTTCTTGCTTTAAAAAAATGAAACCAATTTTTGATGATTTGAGTGGTTGAAACTGGGAGTGGTAAAAAAATTTTCAAGAAAGAGAATTTACATTTCAGCAAGGTTAGAATTTTAAATAAATATAATGTATGAACTATCATAACAGCTACAGTAAAAATTAAATACTTTCTGTAGAAATCCAAGTAATTATTTTCTAGAATACTTGATATTTGGGGCATCCTAAGCAGACTTGGTAACAACTTCAGATAAAATTAATACAAATATTGTGAATCATCTCAAAGAAATGTTCTCAAATATAGTTTATACTATTCTCTATCTTCAGAATATAAATATAGTATTCTTGATTTGTGGTACTGCTATATTCAAGGATATAGTCTATATTTAAAAGTTATTCTCATACTTAGAAATGAAATCTTAAAGATTTATGAAAACTATAGGTTTTTAAGAGCAAAGTAGATTATGAGAGTAAAAAAAAAATGGAATGGTAACAGGATTTGATTTTCAAATTATTTACTCCATTTTTTCAGTTTTTAATGGTTGCATACACTTTTTTATTACATATTCTTTCTTTAAATTTTTTAAATCAAAATTGCATCCACAAATATCTGTAAATATTCACAGGAATCATTCTTGTGGACTTTTACATTTTCTCACAGATCTTTTTCTAATGTTCATGTAGACATTTGATATTAACCACTTTGAAAATCTTACCTTAATTGCAAATATTCTTTGTCCCAGAAATTTTGTTTTGAGGAATCAGGCTTGTTAGAAAATTTCATCTAATTTCCTCAAATATTTTCTGTCCAGACTTTTTTAGAATTATAAAATTGTAGGCAACCCAGATAGATATCAGATATCAGGGAGAGTTAAATAAATTATACCATACCAACCTATGGTATACTACATAGCCATAAAAAGAAAGAAAGAAAAAAGGAAGAGAGAGAAAGAAAAGGGTCAATATTGCATGGAAGATGGATGCATGAAAAAATGTCCAGAATCATTTTTTGAAAATATTTATTTATTTTTGGTTGTGGCATGTAGGACCTTTCCTTGTGGCTCACAGGCTTCTTTCTAGTCATGCCTCTCGGGCTCAGTAGTTGCAATGCATGGGCTTACCTGCCCCATGGCACGTGTTCCCTCGCCAGGGATTGAACCCACGCCCCTTGCATCAGAAGGCAGATTCTTTACCACTGGATCATCAGGGAACTTCCCATGATCATTTTTGAATGAAAAGAGTAAGTAGCAAATAATATGTATAGAACAATATCATTCTATATCATACAACTATATAAGCATATGTAAACAGAAGAATTTCAGAGGACTATGTACCAGTGCATGAAAAGGTTGTTCCTGGGGACACAGGTAAGAAGGTGGGGGGTACCATTTTCACTATTTGCCTTGTGTAAAAATGTATTGCTTATTTAGACATCTTTTAAAGTAATAGGAATTATTATTAGGGCTTCCCTGGTGGCTCAGTGGTAAAGAATTCACCTGCAAGGCAGGAGACATGGGTTCGATCCCTGAGTCAAGAAGATCCCCTGGGGGAGAACATGACAATCCACTCCAGTATTCTTGTCTGGAGAATCCCATGGACAGAGGAGCCTGGCGGGCTATAGTCCATGAGACTGCAAAAAAAAGTTGGACACAATTTAGCGACTCAACAACAGCAATCACAGGCCTTTGCATCTTTAATGTGTGTCTGTGGCTGGTGTCAGTGAATCTTTTATGTCATCAGTAATATTTTAGTTCTGCTGTGTGACATCTGTAAGGAGGAAATGCTTCCTGGGGACACATCTCTCTGCGGCAGACTGTAGATGCTGTCTAATACTGGCCTAAGTTCTCCTTCCCTCTTCTTCCCTTCTAATAAAGAGAGGAAAAGGGCGCTAAGAATGCTGGCTGCCTTCCACAGCAGCAGATAGACCTGGACTTCTGAGGGCATGTGAGTGTCTCCTCCGCACTCAGAATGGGGCTCTGGAGGAAAGTCTGGATGAATAAACCTCATCACTTCACTGCCTTCCATTACAGTCCATTACCTCAGAGTTTCTTTATTGTGTTACACCCTCCACCTCTACACACACACACACACACACACACACACACACACACACGAACTTCCTCCCCTTCCTCTTCCGAGGGTGCAAAATTCCTAATCTGATCCCCGTGTATAGTGTGTCTGGAGAGGATGGTGCATCGTTTTTTAAGTCGAGGACCCTATAGCATGAATTGAGGAAAGAACTCAGTCATTGACCCTGAATCTTGGCATTTTCTTCTTTATAGAAATTTTACACATTTTAAAACAGAAACTTGCCTTTACCAGGGTTCACAGGTGTGAAAAATAAATGCCTATCACATTACCTAGTTCATGGTGTTCAATCAACAAAGTAAAAGTGTTAGTCACTCAGTCGTGTCTGACTCTTTGCGATCAGATGGACTGTAGCCCACCAGGCTTTTCTCTCCATGGGATTTCCCAGGCAAGAATACTAGAGTGGGTTGCCGTTTCCTTTTCCAGGGGAATCTTCCCGACCCAGGGTTCAAACCTGGGTCTCATGTACCACAGGCAGATTTTTTACAATATAAGCCACCAGGGAAGCCCAAACAAAGAAAGAAACAAATACTAATATTACAAATGGCAGCTACCATTAGTTTGTTTTGTTTTTTTTTTTTTTTTTGCTGCAAAGTTTCCCTGGGTTCTTAGGAAACAGGTCAGGGATCTGGAATTTTCTTTATTCTGTTTCTGGGACCAGCTGTCTCAATTATATACTTTGCCCAAGGGCTGCATATTACAATAGTCCCTGCTTGTCTACAGGGACTATCTTCCAAGAGCCTCCGTGGATGCCTGAAACTGTGGATAGGACAGACTCTACGTATGTTTTTCCTTATACGTATATGCTTATGTTAGAATCTAATTTATAAATTAGGCAGTAAGAGATTAACAAAAATAGCTAATAAAACAATAATTCTGACAATAAACTCTAATAATAACTAAGCACTCATTATGCACTGTGACAGTAAGTTTTGCTGAGGTGTGACAGCAAAGCTAGCATGAATTTTTTTTCTTTCTTCATGATTTGATAAATAGATTTATTCTTAGCAACCTCAGTATATAATTATTTTCTTTCCTTATTAAGTCAAGAACTTTTAGCTTTTCACTTAAAAGAAACACTTTTTATGACTTCTCTTTGGCATAACCAAACTGCCAGTGACTAATCTGGGACCATTATTAAGTAAAAGAAGGGTTACTTGAACATAAGACAGTTTACAATCTATCCAATAACCAAGATAGATACTAAATTACTAAAGGGGCAAGGGGGGTATGTTGGGGGAGGGGACACAAGACAATGGGATGAGTCTCAGGGGTACCCAGCAGAATAGCACAAGATTTATCACACTACTCAGAATGGTGTGAGATTAAAACGGACCAATTATTTACTTCTGGAACTTTTCATTTGGTATTTTCAGGCTGTGCCTGACCCAGGGGAACTGAAACTATGGGAATAAAAATTACTACTGTACATCTACTACTGTTTATAAGTAATAGTGTCAATATATGCTCTTATGGTGAATTTTTGTGTAAAGTTACTTAGGTGAATCCCACCAACTGAACTAGGTAGCTTCATTCCTAATCCCTTCAACCTTGGAAAGATCACAATAATCCCTGAATATGGTTGGTGGAAAATATCTTCCCTAGAATACTTACTTGGTGATAAAATATTTTCTATGGGGAATGGAGAATGAGTGGCAGTACATGAACCCATTAACATCATGGTAGAAGCTGGTTCGTGAGACTAGATTTAGGAAGTTGGAAACCAAGAAAAAAAGTAACAGGTTCTCATGGACATCCATTGCTTAGTAGGTGGATTTGTAGAGCACAGAGGTGTAACAGACCCGGCTTGGCGGAATCTAGCTGTAACACTTTCTTGTTATATGATCTAGCGTCCCTAATGTAATCTCTGTTCCTTCACCTGTGAAAAAAGAGCAATGATACATAACACTGTTGCTGTGAGAATTAAATGTGAAAGGCTTTTTTATTTTTAAGCTGCAGAAGACTTCTGGTAAATATTAATTACTTTTGTTGTTCTGTTGAGCTTCGTGTCTTGTATGCAGTATTCTAGCTTCGATTGAGAAGATAGGCACTCAAGAATCAACTGTATTTCAGATACTATAAATACGAAAACACAGTATTTATAAATAGATGGATGACAGGGTGATTGGTTATATAGGAGCTTGTGGTCTGATAGGGGAATCAGATGAATACTTTATGCATCAGTGTGAAAAGAGCTATGAGCAAGCACATAATTTGGGGGCAAAAGCATAGACTGAGGAAAAGATATCCAGAAGACAAGACCTTTGAAGATAAAGTACTACCTAGAAACTAAGGAAAAATAGAGGGTCAGTATAGTAAAGATTTTACATTTTGTGAGCAGTGGCAAAAATCAAGGATATTACATAAGAAAGTAAAATTTCCTACAAATTTTGCATTGATAAAATTTAAAATAATACTAATAAAGTAAGTTTTTTTGTAATTCAGGTCTACCAACAAGGAGAATACAATTCCTTTTTGGGGGAGGTTGATAACGTTTCACATAATTAGGGTTCAAAATTAGTTATCTATCTTCAAAACTGATTGTAAAGGTTTATCGGATTTACAAATGATGGTTGGTAAAATGTGTATAAGAATTTATATACTTCATCTTTGAAAATGTCCTTTCAGACATAGGTATCCCTTAGCATCTAACTTCAACTGAGTGAGTGTATTCATCTTTTAGAAGGCATTTGTAGAATTCTCTTAGAGTCATCTCTTGATATTGGCATTAACTTCCAATAGAATGCTATACAGGATTTCCTTAATTACACATTTAAATGGATTTTGAAATCTGGAAATTTCCTTCACATTTACATCATGTTGGAAAATGTTACTGGAGGTCAGAAGCTATATTCACAACACATGTGTGTGCAAATGGAGATCTCACTCCTTTCTTTAACCTTCAGCAGCCTTGACACTTCAGCAGCCTCAACATTACTTGTGATTAAAACAGTGTTAGTTTTTGTAAAAATATCTTTATTGTTGTAGAAGTTTCTCTGATAGTGCTGTTTGACTTGTAAGTGTAGCCTGAGTTCATAAAGAAGCAAAATCAATTCTACAGCAAAAGCTAATTTCTAAGACCATTCAGTATTTGATAATAGTGGTTGAGGGCAAATTCTTTCAAAAAAAATTTCATCTTGGCCCTGAACTAAAAAAAAAAAAATTACAATTAAATTTTCTCACTGCTAAAACAATAAGCTATTGTGCTTAGGGCAAGTCAGAATATTCAGCTTTTATTTCTAACAAGAATTCATGGAACCAATGATGTTGGTTAGCCCACAGAGCAAAGGAAATTTGCTGTCATCACCGCTGTTTCAAAACCACACAGTAGATTAATGTATTTTCTGCAAAATCCTGCTGATGAATAATCGTGGGCTTTTAAACACTTTGCATTGTTGCAAACTTTTAAAATTTGTCCATAAGCGTTTTCTGTTCTGTTTACATTTTTACTACCATGAGTTTTAAAACATCTTAGCAGAGTCAACTTCATGTTGTATGGAATTACTATTTTGTTAACATCTTTGAGAGCATTCTTGCCTATAGTTTTTAAATGCAGACTACTCATAGTGGCTAGTTCTTCAGTCTGGCTGAGCATTGTCAATATTATCAATATTGACAATAGCTTTAACATCTGTCAGTTCATAAAGAGTCAGAGAAAACTATTCAAAATCGTGTGCCTTGTATTTTAATTGGCTATTGATGCTTCTCTCAATGTCTTCAAGTCTTTACCCAAGAATTCTCACCAATAAACTACTAGTCTAAAAAATTTTTTTCTTTCTCTGGACATGTTTGTTTAGTTAATATGTCAAACACGATTTAATCACATCACCATCAGTAAACAGGTTTCCTTGAATGGCTAACAAATGTAAATTTTTTGGTTGCAGCTCATTTTAACTCTTCATTTTGGTGAAGAAATTGTACTAAGATGAGATATTTTGTTTTAACTTTTCTAATTGTCCCAACTTCTGCTCTCCTTCAAGTTGGAAATACTGAAATGGGTGCTTGGTCTGGTGGTGTTGAAGTACATCATATTCTGTTAGCATAGCCATGCTGTGTTTGCATAATAAACATAATGCTTTAACCATCCAATTCCACACTAAAATAATCCACGTTCAATTGTGCCTTGAAAGTGTGACACTCAAAATCCACTTTTTTAGGGGCTTTCCTAGTGACCCAGTGGTTAAACATCTGCCTTGTGATGCAGGGAATATGAGTTCCACACTTGGTTGGGGAGCCAACGAACAGCAGACCCTGCTCGCCACAAGTAGAAAAAAACCCATGCGCAGCTATGAAGATCCACCACAAACAAAAATAAATAAATAAACAAAATAAAATGAGATGCAGTACAGTGACACGCGTGATCCTAGAAACACTGCTGAGTTATAACCGGGTCACTGGCGTTTGTATCATGCTTAGGAGTAGTGTGAAACCAGTGAGTTCACCACTGGACTCTGTTGCGACTATCTGACTGTGCTATTGTGACATGAAAGCAGACAGATGATGTGGGAATTAATGAGAGTAGCTGTGTGCCAATAAAACTGCATTTACAGACTAAATTTTGACTTTCATAAAATCTTTATCTGTCCCAAAATGTTATTCTTTTTTTTTTTTTTCCTTTTTTTTTGAATTTTTAAAACTATTAAAAAATTAAAACCCATTCTTGGTTCACAGGCTGTATAAAACAGGTGGTAGTTTGGATTTGGTCTTCATGCGTAGTTTGCCAATCCCCAACCTAGAATAGTGCCTGGTATACAATAAGTGGGCTTTCCTGGTGGCTCATTTGGTAAAGAATCTGCCTGTATTACAGGAAACCTGGGCTGGAAAGTTTCCCTGGAGAAGGAAATGGCAACCCCCTCCAGTATTCTTGCCTGGAGAATTCCATGAACAGAGGAGCTTTGCGAGCTATAGTTCATAGGGTCACAAAGAGTCCGACATGACTGAGCGACTACACCACCACCACATATAGTAAGTATTCAATCCAAATATTTGTGATTTAAAGGATAGTTTGCAGACTATAGTGTACTTGTGAATCATATTCACTTACTCAAATAGGAATTTCTGATATTAACCCTCATAATTTGACTGAGTGGTTTCAGGCAGCCCCCAGAGCCGCATTTTTAACGAATACCCTTGGCTATCTGTTACTGGCAGTCTTTGGCCCATTCGTTAGAAAAACTGCTGTTTCTTAATTTCTTTAAACCTCTCTGATGATTTTCTTCCTTAACTGTACTTTAATTAACTCTTAAGACAAAAATTGGAGTGCCTTACTTTTTTTTGATATTGAAAAATCCACCTTAATACTTGAATTAGTTGCCTTCTGAGTAGAAAATGTACAAATGTTATGAGATGAAATGAATGTAATTACCAAAAATTTTAAAAAAACTTTTAAGTCTCAAGATGGAATGGCAAATTCCTTCAAACTTGAGAACTCATCAGCCTCCGTTGGGCCTGGGCAAACACCTGCCAAATTCTTACACCCTATTAGGGATATTTACCAAACTTTATATATTTGCTTTTCCGCACTATAGGTTTATGAAATGGTAAACCATTTCAGATATTGTGAGATGCATGAGTCAAATCCTATTTGCAAGTCTGTTTGCTCCTTATTTCAAATTACAGTGTTTTAAATATGCATGTGGATAACATGACATACATTGGCTAGAACTTGCAAAATATCTAAAGTACCATACAAATGTGATATTTTATAAGAGTATGTTAGGTGGATAATGGATACCTAAGTGGACAATGTCAGAAATCTTTGTTTCCAATAGGCCTTAATTATCACACATTTCACTAAGAAATCAGTACTTGTATCATTAGCATATACAGAGTTTAACTGTTGCTAAGAGATCAGACTAAATGCTGAAATTTCATAATTTCAATTGAATTTATTTTCCTTGAGTATCTACTTGAGATTCTGAGGTCAAAACTGATGATATAGGTCAAGTAATTTCTAACTATGCATAAAGAAAGAATAATATTCATATGTCTCAAAAATTTAAAGAAAAAAAGGTAGAAATTTTATACTCAGGACCACATTAGGTTTAATGTGTCTTGTATTATATTGATGTAAGTACTGGAATAAGTTAGAAAATTGAAGGCAGTCCTAGAAATGGTGGTGAACCGTACTTCACAGAAGAAAAGATCGTGACATTTACGTATTTAAAATCACTTAGCTCTAAATTTTCATGCAACCAGTACAAGGAGAACTATAATAAAATTTCATGTGTTTGAATTACACAGAAAGCATTTACATTAATTTTGGGTGATTGATTAGAATTAACCTCAGAAATAAGTGCTGAAAATCAATGACACCATAAAAAATGATAAAGATGACTCTCCAGCTTAGTGACTTCTAAACTAGGGTAGCTGGATTGTAGTTATCTGAAGATTGATAATTTATGAGAGGCAAACTTGGACAGTTATATATTATATTGACAGTTAATGTATTGGAGGAGATTGTGAAGACTATGTATAACTCCTGCTCACTACGAAACTGATAGAATCACATCAAACTCTTACAACCTATCTGTCAGGCAGATAGTATGTGTTTGTGTCAGTCCCTCAATCACATCCGACTCTTTGAGACCCCATGGACTGTAGCTCGCCAGGCTCCTCTGTCCACGGAATTCTCCAGGCAAGAATACTGAAGTGGGTTGCCATTCCCTTTTCCAGGGGATCTTCCTGACCCGGGGATTGAATCCGGGTCTCCCGCATTACAGGCAGATTCTTTACCATTTGAGCCACCAAGGAAGCCTCATGCAGATATTACTGAACTGATTTTAAAGAGAGATAAAAAGCTCATAGAAGTTAGGTTACTTGTTCAAGGTCACATATAAGACATAGGGCTTGGTCCAAAGCTCCTCTTTCCACTATATGCTATTAAAAGTCTGCTTTCTTGACCTTTACTTTGGATTACTTTATCAAATTCAGTTATTTCGGTGGATAAAATAAGTTTCCATTTTATGACTTTCATGACTCATTTTGAGATAAAATGATAAATGAGTCAAGCTTTATTTCCTCCCTCCCTAACTTCCCCATCCTCCTCTTCCATCCCACATATTCGTTAATACATTGCATCCATAAAGGTAAAGTATTTTTTTAAAATGTGAACTTCTGAGTCACTATGCCAATCAAGTGTAATTATATGGCAAGTAGTGTTTTCTCTTCTTGGTGTTAGTCATAGAATAAGGTTGATTCCATGCGTATCATTGGCTTATTCATTTTGACTAAGTTTATTGGTGTCTTTCAAGATGAGTGTGTCTTTAGGTTCTATTATTGACATTAACTTCATACTTCAGTGTGGGAGATGGAATAAAAGTTTTCCCAAGACATCCACATCCTGGAACCTGCAAAATATGTTCCCTTATATGGCAAAAAAGACTTTGCAGGTGTGGTTAAATTAAGGATCTTGAAATGAGGAAACTATCCAAGATTATCCATTGGGCCCAATGTATAATGCTAAGAAGGAAGTAGGAGGACAAGTCAGAGAGGGGATTTGAAGTGATGAACTCTGCAGATGAAAGGAAGGATCATGAGCCTAAAAATGAACATGACCCCTAAAAGCTGGAAAAGCAAGGGAAATGACTGTCTCTGAAACCTCAGAGGAAGCATGGCCTTGCCAACACATTAATTTTGGTCCAGTGAAACCCACTACAGATTTTTGACCTCCAGAACTATTAAACAATAAACTAGTTTTAAACCACTAAGTTTGTGGTCGTTTGTTACAGCAATACAAGGAAACTAATACATTGAGCGTCTCCTCTTACAGTTCATATTCATTGAATAATATTTCACGAAGATATGGTAGCTAGCATGTGGCCATCTCCAAAAAACTGAGGGTAGGAATGACCTTGATAATTTTTTAGAGTCATATTTCAAGTGGAAACTTTAACAGCATCCAACTTTTCTAATTGCCAGTACTTTGTTGCAGACTAGTGGTTTGTAACTCTTCCAGATCATGGATGTCTTTTGCATTATATTTAAATGACTATCTTTAGAGTGGTTAATTGCGGACCCAAATTTAATATGTTTCTCATGATGACACATTCTACTAAGACTGACAAATACCTATGATGCAAAGAGCTGACTCATTGGAAAAGACACTGATGCTGGGAAAGACTGAGGGCAGGAGGAGAAGGGGGCTACAGAATGAGATGGATGGCATCACTGATTCAATGGACATGAATTTGAGCAGACTCCAGGAGACAGTGAAAGACAGGAAAGCCTGGTGTGCTGCAGTTTATGGGTTCGAAAAGAGTCAGACATGACTAGCAATTGAAGTACAACAAATGAACCAACACAAAAACCGAAGTGTATCAACTGTAATGTTTGAAATAGTCAACATTTTATAAGATAATCTTTAGGAAAAATTATAAAGTAAACGCAGTGATTTTTCATATTCCCAACAAATTGGGAAATTTTGTTCTAGTAAATCTTAACTTCCTCCCATCCATCTTCCATGACTTATCTTTTTGGAATTGAATTTAATTGAATTTTGGATTTTCTGAAATAAATCTCTATGTTCTTCTTTTCTCCTAATGTTTTATTTCTCAGTTTTTAAGTTTGGCCATCGTATTTTTAATTTCTAAAAACTAACTTTTTTTCCTCTGGCTGTTTCTATTTTCATGAATTAAGCTCTCGAATCTCTTTATAATAATTAAAGATGGATTTTTTTTTTCCTGTTCTCTGAATTATATATATTTATTTTGCTCTGTTTAAAAAGAAAAAGCTTTAAAAAATGTTAGGTAATGTTTCATAGTTTTAAAAAATGTAGATTCTGGGAGCCAGACTTCTGGTTTCAAGCTCAGCTCTATCATCTATTAACTCTGGCTTTTGAAACCGTGTAATTCAGACTGGAACTGAATCCATTGTCTTTTAACTGAGATCACACACCTGATCTCAGGACTTAAGTGAAGTTCAGGTTCTTGATGTTTCATAGCAGAAAGAATTCACTGAGAGACAAAGTGATTGTTAAGAAGTGGACTTATTTAAAGAGAAACACTCCACAGACAGAGTGTGGGCCATCTCAGAAGGCACCAAGGTATGGGGTTGTCATAAAGTTTTTATCAGTTCAGTTCAGTCGCTCAGTCGTGTCCGACTCTTTGCGACCCCATGAACTGCAGCACGCCAGGCCTCCCTGTCCATCACAAACTCCCGGAGTTTACTCAAACCCATGCCCATTGAGTCGGTGATGCCATCCAGCCATCTCATCCTCTGTCGTCCCCTTCTCCTCCTGCCCCCAATCCCTCCCAGCATCAGGGTCTTTTCCAATGAGTCAACTCTTCACAGGAGGTGGCCAAAGTTTTGGAGTTTCAGCTTCAACATCAGTCCTTCCAATGAACACCCAGGACTAATTTCCTTTAGGATGGACTGGTTGGATCTCCTTGCAGTCCAAGGGACTCTCAAGAGTCTTCTCCAACACCACCACAGTTCAAAGCATCAGTTCTTCGGTGCTCAGCTTTTTCACAGTCCAACTCTCACATCCATACATGACCACTGGAAAAAGCATAGCCTTGACTAGACAGACCTTTGTTGGCAAAGTAATGTCTCTGCTTTTTAATATGCTATCTAGGTTGGTCATAACTTTCCTTCCAAGGAGTAAGCGTCTTTTAATTTCATGGCTGCAATCGCCATCTGCAGTGATTTTGGAGCCCAAAAAAGTAAAGTCTGACACTGCTTCCACTGTTTCCCCATCTATTTCCCATGAGGTGATGGGACTAGATGCCATGATCTTAGTTTTCTGAATGTTAAGCTTTAAGCCAACTTTTCCACTCTCCTCTTTTACTTTCATCAATGGGCTTTTCAATTCCTCTTCACTCTCTGGCATAAGGGTGGTGTCACCTGCATATCTGAGGCTATTGATATTTCTCCCGGCAATCTTGATTCCAGCTTGTGCTTCTTCCAGCCCAGCGTTTCTCATGATGTACTCTGCATATAAGTTAAATAAGCTGGGTGACAATATACAGCCTTGACCTATTATCCTTTTCCTATTGGGAACCAGTCTGTTGTTCCATGTCCAGTTATAACTGTTGCTTCCTGACCTGTGTATAGGTTTCTCAAGAGCCAGGTCAGATCTCCTTGCAGTAGTAAGTACTAATAAATTATAGCTGAAACTATTGGTCTTTCACATTAGTCTGGTGATCTGTAGTTTTTCCTTCTAACTGAAAAATGAATGTCTACTTTACTTTAGGCAGCCAGTGTGGATATGGGTGTTAGTCGCCTAGTTGTGTCTGACTCTTTGTGACCCCATGGACTGTAGCCCACCATAGACAGAACACTGGAGTGGGTTGCCATTCTCTTCTCCAGGGGATCTTCCTGACCCAGGGATCAAACCCAGGTCTCCTGCATTGCAGGTCTTGACCATCTGAGTCACCATGGAAGCAGATGTAGGGAGTTATAATGCAGCTAGGTTAGTTTCCACAAGGGCTTCTCCCCCAAGTGGGAAAACTACTCAGGATGAAATGAAGTACTTCAGTTCAATGGACAGACTTCATTTTACTGCAGGGACATGTGCAGGGAGAAAGCCAGAGGTTCTCTGGGCTCTGCAAGGCTGGAGCAAGGAGTTTTATCCCCCTCATCCGCACTGGAGGTCTGAGCTTTCAAGGGGAAGCTTGTTCACTTTTTTTCTGGGTAAAGCCCTACACTGTTTTGCCTGAAGGTAAATGCTGGGCTGCAGTTCCAGTTTTTCTGCCTGCAGTGGGGATGAGGAAGTGGGGTGGAAGAGCTGGAGCTAGCTGTAGGCGGAAGTCCTTTTTAATCCCCCTGTTTTAGCTTCCCTCCTCACTCCCACTCTCCACGCTCTCAGTGCGGAGCCCACGGTGCCACAGTCAAGAAGAATGGCAGCCACCAATCTCTCCCAGGGTTCTGTCTGAAATGTGGATTCCCCCTTTGTTTCTCTGGTTTTTCTGGTCAGCAGCTTTCAGCTGCTCCTACTCTCCCAGAATTTGTTGAAATCTCTTATCTGCTAATGAGTACACCCACTCCCTCCCTCCCTCTATTGTTATCAGTTTACCCTCTTTTCCACTTCCTTAGAGTCTTTTCATTGTGGTCCCGAGGCAAGGGTCTTGACTCCAGAGACACAGACTTTGTACCTTGAAGAAAATGTTGACTGCCCTATCCCCCCAACCCCCTCTCATTTAATTTTCACTAATTCTTACAATTTCTTAATGAAATATATATTATTATTATTGTTTCAATTTTACACATGAAAGCTTTAACCCATCAGGCGAACCCATCAGGCGAGAGTGATAGCACTCAGGTTCAAGTCCAGGTTCAAGTCTTTCTAATAAAAAAAAATCCTAACCACTTCTTCTAAAATCCAAGAATGAGGACCCAATGTGAGGATAAGCATTATGACTACTTAATATAAGCATTTCAAAAAAAATAAAAATATTAATCCGATAGATTTTGACACTGTGTAAACCAATTGTTTCAAAATTAAAAACAAATTAACAATGGATTTTTAAACTTTTTCTTTTTATTAATTTTTATTGGAGTATAGTTGTGTTCGTTTCTGTTGTACAGCAAAGGGAATTAGCTGTACATATACATATATCCCCTATTTTTTGGATTTCCTTCCTTAATAGGTCACTGGTGTCAGAATCTGCCTGCTAAGGCGGGAGATGCAAGAGACATGGTTTCGATCCCTGGGTTGGAAAGATCCCCTGGAGGAAGAAATGGCAACCCACTCCAGTATTCTTGCCTGGAAACTCTCATGGACTAAAGAGCCTGGCCGGAGTCAAACAAGACTGAGCACTTGTCAGTCAGTCAGTCAGAGCATCTAGCACAGTTCCCTGTGTTATGTAATAGGTTATGGATTTTTTTTTTTTAACATAGTGCTGGTGATAATGTTTGAATTATTTTGGAACCCATGACTCTGGGAGTTCTGTGACTTGGAAGGCTTCTGTCGTATATTCTTCATTGCCCAATTTCATCTAGAGTTTATTACAGCTCAGTCAGTAGAATGAACGTCACAAGGAGACCTAGACTTTCCATTTCTTTCCAAGCCCTTAAGGTGTCAAGAGCCCACAGTTATATTTCTCCAGAAGCAAATACAGCATAATATAGAAGCAAAGGTGGCTCAGCAGTAAAGAATCCACCAGCAATGCAGGAGATGGGAGTTCAAACCCTGGGAAGATCCCCTGGAGGAGGGCACAGCAACCCACTCCAGTATTCCTGCCTGGAGAATCCCATGAACAGGAAAGCCTGGTGGGCTACAGTCCAGAGGATCACAAAAAATTAGGCATGACTGAAATGACTGAGCATGCATAGAACCAAAGAAAATCACCACTCTAGCAGAGGGCTGAAATATTACCTTAGATCTCCATTTTCACTTTTGATGGCATGATGAGAAAAATATTAAAAGCCTAACAAGATTTTTATGGATTTGTAGTGCAAAAGTTACTACTACTAACCATACCAAGACAATACTCCTTGGATTAAGTTTGAGAAAATGCTGTTATTATTATTCCAGAAATTATTTGTGTATTGCCTCCCAACAATCTCTCAGTAAATGCAATCTGAGAGGAAAAGGAAACAACCACTGTATTTAAACAAGAACGCACATTTTACTTGCTGAGTCCAGTTGCCCTCAGGCCTATGGTTGAAGGAAACTATCAAAAAATACACTATAGATTCCTTTGTTCCTCTTGGTTTTGTTTTAATATTTTTATTTACTTACTTGTCTGTGTCAGGTCTTAGTGGTGGCATATGGAACCCTTCTAGTTGTGGCATGAGGTATCTTTAATTGCATCATGTGAACCCTTGGTTGTGCTGTGTGGGATCTACTTCCCTGACCAGGAATTGAACCCAGGTTCCCCAAGTCTGCATTGGGTGTGCAGAGTCTTAGCCACTGAACCACCAAGGAAGTCCCTTATTCTTTGTTACTTTTTGATTCTTTAACCTCTAAGCCACCAGGGAAGCCCTATTTGTGGTTTTAGCTGTTTGTAAAGAAAAGACTGGAAGAAAAGCCAGCATGTTTCTTCTGATGATCAGTGGCTGTGACTAGATTTATTTGTTATGACCACATGACCTCTAAGAAGAAACTGTGATTAGTCCTTTCTCTTGATCTGATTTTGACAGTTTGAAAATCTTTGGTGGTTTGCACATGAGTCCAACTTGAAAAGCAATATATTCAGAAAAGCATTAAATATTCAGAGCAATAAATAAGGGAAGAAAAGAAAGGATTTTCCTAACCAAGTCTGAAAATATCAATTGATTCAGATTTCTAATAACACAATCTATTAATATAATTTTAAGTCTCTACTGGTGCAAATTGTTATGTTTCCTGGCCAAGGTCATTGCGATTCTCCTTTATATACAGAAGTGTTAGTCACTCAGTCATGTCTGACTGTGACCCCATGGACTATAGCCCATCAGGCTCCTCTGTCCATGGAATTCTCCAGGCTGGAGATTGGAGACTCCAAGACAACCTACTGGAGTGGGTTGCCATTTCCTTGTCCAGGGGATCTTCCTGGCCCAGGGATTGAACCATGGCCTCCTGCATTGCAGGCTTCTTTACTGTTTGAACAACCAGGGAAGCACTTATATACAAAAAGTCTGATTTTATTGCTCAAATAATTTTGATTTTGTTGCTCAAATGTTGCACCTAGTTGGTATGCTCAGTGAAATATTACTGTGTACTTTTTCTCTTTCCTAGCTAAAATATTTTATTAGCCATTCTTTCTATTTTTTTAACATTGCTATGATCTTCTTATTCAAATATAGAAATCTGTGTATTTATTTATCTGTGTATTTATATATTTATAACAATATATATTTATCTGTATAAAGCCATAAGAAATAAGAAATGGGGTCCAGTTTTTACAAAGTCAAGGACTACATTGAATTGAGAAATAATAATATCCATGTATTTTTAACAACTTAGTGCTATAGCTTAAACATGTCTGCCTGCATTCTTTATTTCTCTTGAGTGGTGTTTTCCTGTGAAAGATTTTGTTTGTATTGCTACAGTCAGAGAAAAGTACACTCTTTGGCAAGTTGGACACAGAAAGTTTTCTGAAAGAATAAAAAACACATGTTTGACCATCACCACCTGTCTCAGCTCAAATCTGAACCCCAAATTTGAAACACTCTAGAAGCATCTAAAATTTAATACCTCACTTATGCTACTGTGGCTTCTGAATCTAAGAAGATCCCCAAAGAACCAGGTGTTGCTAAGAAGCAGTTCAGTTACAGAATGTAGAAGAAGCTGGATATCTTTACTTTCAACCTGCATTGCAGGAATTAGTATTTCTTATCTTTTGTAACATAATATTATTTTGAACCTATTTCAGGAAGACTATTTATTATAGGATAAATTGGTGTTGATCAAAATACATTCAAATAATTCACATCTGTTCTGCTGGTAGTATGATCAGGTCCAAAATAAATCCCCGTTGTAACCTGCCCACATTCAAGTTGAAAAAAAAGATCTTTGTTTTTGGTTGATTTGTAAGGGCACTCTACAGATGAGAATAAAATCAATCCCTCCTCCAGATTTAAAGTTTAAATGTGTTTCAGATTACCCTCTCGAACATATACAATTCAGTTAACTTGTTTAAAACATACTGGTTCTCTGTAGGCTGTTCCACCTGGGAGGAACTGATTTTCATCCGAGTATGTAAACTTTTGCTTTTCCCCTGGCCAAACATGTATGTGTGCATGCACACACACGTGCACACACAGAGTGGATTTTTTTTCACATTGAAACTGAAGATGTAAATGAAGGCCTGCAGTCTCTCTGGTTCTAGTTACAAGCTCTGTTTGTTGACATCACAGATGAAGGCCTGCTGTGTCTCTGGCTCTGTCTACCCCATTTCCCCTCTAATTAGGCTTTGCCCTCAATTAACTTAATGATGCAACTTTTCCTATAGATCATTTGCCCTTTCAATCAATTAACACAATATGAGGGTGCATCCCTCCTTGGCTTGGGGATGCAATTGCCTGAGGGCAGACTGTTCAGTTCTCAGAAGTACTACATAAGCAAAAGCAAGATGCTGACTACTCTGTCACATATTATCCCTGAAAAAATCAGGCCTAATGGAAGCCTTAACTAAACTGTGTCTCTTTATTGATTTGTGTCAGGGTAAAGAATTCATCAGAAACACTGGGGCAGGTCAAAAATATTGATGGGTGCGTTGTGAACTTAAGTCAGTTCAAAATAAATTCAGGGTCAATATTTTGAAAGAGCAAATGAGGACTCCTGTAATGTCAAGTAGAATTATGAAACACACACACACCTCCTCTCCCTAAGTGACCTGGACAAATCATTAAGGTTTCCATTAATAGCAGAGGAATTCAGAATGATCCCTCTCAGATAAGATTACTTATCTTCTCCCAGCCTAGAATTAAGGTTTACAGAATGGACTTTTAAAATAATTTGATTTTAAATAATAAAGATAACCATTATGACCTTATTGGATGCTATTTCCTACCTCAGGGGATCTTCCTGACCCAGGGATTGAATCTGAGTTTCCTGTGTCTCCTGCATTGGCAGACAGATTCTTTACTGCTGAGCCACATGGGAAGCCAGACTTTTGGTAGGTGGAGTCTATTGCTCTTATCCCAAGGGTACTCTGTTAGTGATTCTGATTTCCTGTGTGGTTACAATGGAACAGATTGGAAAGAAGATGAACATTGTCTCAGAGAGAAGATAATGAGTTCAAGTTTGGACATCTTGTGTTTGAAAAAATGTGAATGGGATAGCCAAGTGAACCCATTATTCTTTTCAATTATACTGAGGCTCACTTGTGGATCTAAAGATAAATATCCCCAGAGAGTACATCTGTTACCTGAACTTGTCATCCACACCAGCATTTGAATGATACAATGATCAAGATTTTAAGATCAAATTGACTAATGCTTTCTTGAAATGTGTAACAATTAAGCTGAGAAAGGACAAACATGGAAGTTCAGCATTTTACCAAAAGGCAGGATGAAATAGATATAGAATGGCCACAGGGTTCTACCTAGACAAGAAATATGAGAAATTATGAATCTTCCCCAGAATATTTATTGTTTGTTGAAAACAAAGACATATTCTCATATATTAGTATCTTTTCTGTTACTTGTAATATGGGACATGTACTTTTAATAAAATATAACTCGGGTTTGATAAAAGCTTCAGATAAAAAAGAAACACTTTCACTAAAGACATTTCTAAAAATTATATTACTGATCTAAAGGATAGGATTTGTAGATTTTGCCTGTAGAAGACTCAAAAAGACTACTGCATACAATACAAACACATATGAAGTAATTTTATTTAAGCAGACTTCATTTCACTAAATATAGCAGGGGGGAGACTTATAGAAAGAAATTTAAATTAGAACCTAGAAAAGCATTGTGCCAAGAAGTATTGTAAGTAATAAACTGTATATATGACATATAGAAGATTCTTCTCCAAAGATGCTGAATACAGAGGATACGTAGATCATTGTTATAAAGGAATAATATTAGACTTTTTTTTTTTTTTTTCTTTTCAAAATTAAGGATTGCTTAACTTCTCGGGTTGCTTTCCTTGATTCTCAAGGATCTTTCATCTCTGATCTGTGCTTGTGTATCCAGATGAGTATCTGCTTTGCACTGTAACTCCCAGGAAGGCAGAGTCCATATCAAACTCTGCATAACCACACCTAGAGAGAGAAAGTGGGGCACCTGAATAGCTTTAAATTTCATGCTATAGTTGGACTCGAACTTAAGAAAAGCAGGGAGCCATGCAAAGTTTTAAAACACTCTGCACAGAACCAAGTTCAGGTAACATATACACTCTAGGGATATTTATCTTTAGATCCACAAGTGAGCCTCAGTATAATTGAAAAGAATAATGGGTTCACTTGGCTATCCCATTCACATTTTTTCAAACACAAGATGTCCAAACTTGAACTCATTATCTTCTCTCTGAGACAATGTTCATCTTCTTTCCAATCTGTTCCATTGTAACCACACAGGAAATCAGAAACACTAACAGAGTACCCTTGGGATAAGAGCAATAGACTCCACCTACCAAAAGTCTGGCTTCCCATGTGGCTCAGCAGTAAAGAATCTGTCTGCCAATGCAGGAGACACAGGAAACAGATTCAATCCCTGGGTCAGGAAGATCCCCTGAGGCAGGAAATGGAATCTCACTCCAGTATTCTTGCCTGGGAGATCCCATGGAAAGAAGAACTTGACGGAACTTGGCTACAGGCCATACGGCCAGAAGAACTTGGCTACGGGCCATAGGGTCACAAAGAGTTGGACGTGACTGAGCACGCATGCAGCAAAGGTCTACTTGGCTCAGAGAAAGGGAAATGATTTAACCCAAACCTCACAGCCAGGAAAAGGATAGATGTCGTATTCTTGTCCAGTTAGAAATTACTTTCCAGCCAGGTTCTTTACACAAAATCAAAGTTAAATGATAATTAATGGGAAAGAACCATCCAGTTAGAGTTAGGCTTAGGGTTCAAGTTACAATGGAAATATGGGACCAGGGCAGGAGCTCAGGTGGAAGCATTAGGCAGGATGTTGAACAGTTGCCCCAGGAAGACAGGGATGCTGTCTGCATCCAGTGTTTCACTCAAGAGGAGAGGGACCCAGGGAAAAAGAAAATGAAGTTCCCAGATGTCATTCTTGGGAAGGCATTCAAGTTTACATTAACGGGACAAAGACACACATTAAGCAGCTGTGGCCTTGGGAGTATCAAGATCACAGGCCCTGGCACCAGAGGCATAACCCAAGTGCCAAAACAGTTAGTCTGATAGCCTATGGTCATTTTACAGGATTCATTTGCTCTTGGGCCAAGAAATGAAAAAAATAATTTTATTACTTTCATTACTTCTTTAAGGATTTACAGAGTATTATCTGAAAAGGGACTTCCCTGGTCGCTTAGATGGTAAAGAATCTTTCTGCAATGCAGGAGACCCAGGTATGATCCCTGGGTTGGGAAGATCCCCTGGAGAAAGACATGGCAACCCACTCTAGCATTCTTGCCTGGGAAATCCCATGGACATGGACAGAGGAGCCTGATGGGCTACAGTCCATGGGGTCACAAAGAGTCGACACAACGAAACAACCAACACTACTAGCACTACTACCTGAAAAGGAGGCAGCGGATTCCAAATCTAGTTCAGTTCAGTCGCTCAGTCGTGTCTGACTCTGCGACCCCATGGACCGCAGCACACCAGGCCTCCCTGTCCATCACCAACTCCTAGATCTTGCGCATACATCCTGAATTCACTGATGACATTTAAAACAAACCAACCTATCCATGTGTCTGTGGGCCACAATCTGTTTTATCCTCCTTCTCTGAACATAATTTCACTTGGAACTTCTGGCCTTTCTCAAGTTACTGAACTATCTCTGAGACAGGACTGGTGTCATTTCATTTAGGAGATTCGGACCTCTGGTGCACTAAAATTTTAAGGAGACATAAGACTATTTTCTCCTCTAGCTTTGAATTTAGCTAATGGCATGATGCTAGGTAACAGAACAGCAGACCAAAGAAAGATCTGGGTGCTAAAAAATGTGATGCCATCTCCAAACACTTTCTCTTTCTTTCTGTGGATAAATATCTCTCTCACTCTTCTTTGGATAGTCTTCCGAAGAGGAGACTCTCAAGTTAGGTTCTGTTTGTTTGGTTGATTCATTGCTTATGAAAGATCAGGGCAACGTCTCCCCCATAAACATCTTTAAATTGCACCTTTTCTTGTTTATTTTTTCTGAAGTACCTTTGGTTCATGGTGTCCTTATTATTAGATTACACAATTTCTTAGTGAAAAATTCACAACTAGCCTATTTTATCGTGGAGGAAATGTTGTGGTACATACCAGATATACTTGAGGCAAGTTAAAAGTATGCATCAGAACTCACTCAAATAGACTGATGATGTCAGAAATGTTAATCAATCTAGAGAAATCCACATTTTACCATTTTTCAAGTTGACCTTTGATATTACTGTTGTTGTTGTTGTTTTTGCTGTTGTTGTTGCTACTTTTATTTATTTATCTTTTTCCCATACAAAGATTAAGGCTAAATTAGTTTTGTGAACAGATATTTTTTGAATCCGAAGCAGACAACCTTCCCCTAGACTTCTACCATTGTATTTCATCACTTCTCAACATACTATTTCTTTGGTAGCCCAATTCCCTTTAGACCAGCCACCCTCAGTAAAATGCCTTTAAGTTTTCCTATCTCCTCTCAAGATCTGCGCTCTTTCCTTCTTCTGAAAGTTCTGTACATTTTCCATCTCTTCTTCCCTGGGTGTGTTTGTGGGGGTGGGGGTGGTGGTGGTTTATAACCTTCTTTTGTATTGCAATAGCTTTTCCTGGATCATCCCCTACAGATTTCATTTTAAACCAGTTCTAAAACTGATGTCAATGCACTCAATTCTCTGAGAATCTGCAAAAGTGGATTTTTATATTGATGATAATTGACAGAAACCATTATAAACATATTTCAAATCATTTTGTCATCTCCCTGTGAGATGTGATGTTACTAAAATTTGACAAATGAAAACAAAGTTAAGATTGAGGGAAATTAAGCAAATTTTATAAAGTCACACATTACTACATAAGCAGAGCCAAATTAGAACCCCAGGTATTTTAGTTTCCCCCAGAGAAGTAGATTTGAAGACTGCAATTGCCATTCTCCAGTGATGACCCTGGGGACAGCTAGGTTATACAGAGCTGTTTGTTTCTGTAACAAAGTATTCTCCTCACTGATACTTCGTAGCTTCTTATGCATTATATGCTGTCAGTTTGCCCATCCTGGAAACAATCTTGCCTTGTGGTTGCTGAGATAGAAGAAAAACTGAAGGGTCCCAGATAACTGAGGCTGCTTAATTATTAAATTGAATTTTATTTTTCAGCATTAAGTCAATGGGGCACTGACCTAAGGCTGACTGCTCTTCACCTGGGAGAGTAAAACCTGAGCACACTGACTCTGTAAGCTCTAAGCTGTGCTGCTTGAAATGGAGCTTTCAACTGGTTTCTGAATCCTTAGGTTGGACAAAAAGTGTAACAGTTGGTTGACCATGTATCAGAGCTCATGGTTTGCACTATGAGTTTTCCCAAGCTTGTTAATGTGCTTGCCTTTTAGTAATTAGGAAACCTTAACAGCCATTTGTTACTCTTTCAATAAAGTTGTAAACTCTTCACATAATTACTATGGCACTCACTCTTATCTAAAGTCATTGTGTTTTTCTTGTCTTTATGGTACTTATCACTTTTTAAATTATTTTTCATTTTTATTTATTTATTTATTCTCTCTCACCTGGAATATCAATTCCAATAAAGCAACTATAATCCATTCTGTTCACCATCATATCTTAAGCCTATACCTATGTCTGAAACATAGTAGTGAAAGTGAAAGTCGCTCAGTTGTGTCCAACTCTTTGCAACCCCTTGGACTATAGAGTCCCTGGAATCTCCAGCCAGATTACTGGAGTGGGTATCTGTTCCCTTCTTCAGGGGATCTTCCCAACTCAGGGATCAAACCCAGGTCTCCCACATTGCAGGTGGATTCTTTACCAGCTGAGCCACCAAGAATACAGCAAATGTTTGCAGAATAGATACATAAAGCATATACTAGAGATGCTTTAGGAGGATGGGCTAGAGAGTTCAAAGATTCCTTCTGACCAGCATGTTTATTATTTCATAATTTCAGTGTTTCAAGATGATCTTTTAACATAAAATTAAAAGCCATTAGTAGAGGAGTTACATTTTAAAATCAGGGTTTTAAGAAGATTGATATGGTGGTGTTTGGGTTGGTGGTGGTTTAGCTGCTAAGTCGTGTCTGACTCTTGAGACCCCAGGGACTGGGAACCTACTAGGCTCCTCTGTCCATGGGATTCTCCAGGCAAGAATACTGGTGGAATATGTTATATGAATGATGGAGGGAAAAAGTTGTAGAGAATTTTACTACTTAGATGGAAAATAATCTAGTTGAGAATGATGAAGGTTTATATAAGAGTAATTGTAGGAAGGACAAAGAAGAAAAAAAAATGTGAGAAATATGTATGTATATAGTGATTATAAAACAAACCAATTTTTAACTAAATAAAATAGATATTTGGCAAATAAATATAACTGGTAGGAGATTTTCATTTATCAGCTCAGGAAAACTTCTAAACTGCCTGTGAATTGTGAACTTTAGCTTATAAAATTGAACTTACAGGTGAATGTTTATATTAACCCAATAAGTAAAAAGTTCTTATTCATTTATACCTTTTGAGTAATTGATGACATGTATGTTTGAAGGTTGAATATACCTAGCTGATTATAAAATAAGTATTTCAGAGGGTATTTTCTGTGAATCAATGAGTCAGGTCAACTCTTTTAGTTTAATAAATTCTAAGTGGATTCCAGAGTGTAAGTCATACTTTTAATCAAATTTTGATGGTTATTTTAGAGTAGAAGTATAAATCCACTTACTGCCACTTATACCTAATATATGAGGACTCAGTTCATTCTATAAAAGTAGATTTTCTTGATAAAAGGAAATTAGAATTTTATCTAGCAGTTTCTTGGGAAGACAAATGTTATTGATTTTATAAAGAATAAAATATGTCAATACTATATAAATAAATAAAATATGTCAATTACAGAAGTGTTTTTCTTTTTCTGGATGATTTTCTATATATAGTAGAAACAAATCTTTGTTGAAACAGAATTTCCTAAAATTTGATTCTACTGTATTAATCTAAATAACAGTCAAGTCAAATTAAAGCTTTGAGATGAGAGGCAGAAATGAATCAGTAATCACATTATGCAAAGAAAGATAGCAAAAGAGCAAGTTCACCCGCAGGAAGAGATATTGTTGTCTGGTTTCATTGCATTGTTCACATACAAATCAAATCAGAAGTTTCAATTGTGAATTTCTTAAAAACCACTTATCCAGTGGACATTTGTGTTATAAATCATAAACTTTACAAGGTAATTATAGATAATTTGAGGAATGTGAGCTTTTAACTGTTGAAAGCCATGTTGCAGTTTTTCAAAGTATTTGGGGAAAAAGTCCTTGTACTTTATAAAATCAGAATGTTAAAATATATAAGTCAGATGATATCACCCTCTTGGTGAAGGAGTAAGTCTTGTGAGTAAATTAGGAAAACCTAGGATGGCCTGTGATATTACATTTTTTCCTATAAACAGACAATTGAAAAGTCTCTAAGAGCAGATCATGGTTTGGAACCAGATGGCTGGAGACTCAAGGAAGGCTTTGAACTGGGCTTCAAACTGAAAGAATATTTTGTGCTACAAAAATCTGAGATCATTTAAGGGCATTTGGCTACAGAATGAGAAGTCCTAGGCTTGTATTTTACGCTTGTGTGTGAACCTGCATCTGAGAATAAACTTGAACAGAGGGAGCCAAGAATGAATAGTAATGAAAGTGGTATACTAGATATAGGTTGAAAAGCTTGCCCTATTCATGCTCCCATCTAAGGGATAGGTCCAGACTCACAGGTCTGATCTCCAAGTTTCCAATATTTGGTCACACATGCCCTTACTTCTCGGAGAAGGCAATGGCACCCCACTCCAGTTCTCTTGCCTGGAAAATCCCATGGACGGAGGAACCTGGTAGGCTGCAGTCCATGGGGTCGCTAAGAGTAAGACACGACTGAGCGACTTCGCTTTCACTTTTCACTTTCCTGCATTGGAGAAAGAAATGGCAACCCACTCCATTGTTCTTGCTTGGAGAATCCCAGGGACGGGGGAGCCTGGTGGGCTGTCGTCTATGGGGTCACACAGAGTCGGACACGACTGAAGCGACTTAGCCGCAGCAGCAGCCCTTACTTCTTTGTCCATCTCTGGCCATGATCAGTTTGGATCTAGGAATAGCCTGTTCATGGTTTATCTGGCATTAAAATCTATGCCATGGCTCTAAAGTTACAATATAATCACAAAGTTTAGATTTTTGTACAGACTGAAGTTGTACAGGAATAGAAACAAATAAGAAAAGCAGTTAATCATTAGACAGACAGGACTGGAGTTCACGTAAGGAAAAAGGAAAGACACTGTAAGAGACATAGAAATTATTTAGTGGCTAGATGGATGTTAACCAGAATGATTGTGATGATCACTTTGCAATAGATATATAAATATCAATTCAATATATAATGCTATATGTCAATTATACCTCAACAAAAAACAAAAGCAAAAACAAAAAACTGATGTGGTAGTTCCTCAGAGAAAATTATTAAATCTCCCCTGCATTCAATGTTAGTGTGTTCTCTCAATAAAGTCCCTTTTCTGGCATGATCCAGGCTAACTGGGTGACCAACCACCCCAATTTGCATGGTACCTTCTTGATCTTAGCAGAAAACATCTCCATTCCCAGCAAACTCAGAAAGTTGGTCACCTTGTCAGAGTCTCTACTTCTTGCAACCAAAAGAATCCTGATTAGAACAAATCCTATCATAGAAGAAAAATAAAGCAATAAATAGAGAAATGGATACAGTTTTAAATTGATAAGACAAGGCTCAGTAATTGTAAAGCTATGAATTGATGAATTGAAAAAATGTTAGAGAATAACTAGGTATAAAAACCACAAGGGCTTCCCTGGTAAAGAATCTGTCTGCTAATGCAGGAGACACAGGTTTGATCCCTGATCTGGGAAGATCCCACATGCCACAGAGCAACTAAGCCCATGCACAAGTATTGAGCCCGTGCTCCAACCCAGGGAGCTGCAGCTACTGAAGCCCATGTACCCCAGAGGCTCTGCTCTTCAAGAACAGAAGCCACTGCAATGAGGAGCCTGCATGCTGCAACTCAAGAGTAGCCCCCCTTGCCACAACTACAGAAAAGCCTGGGAAGCAACAAAAACCCAGGATAGCCAAAAATAAATAAGTAAATAAATATTTTTTAAAAATTAAAAAATATCCACAGGAGTTAGAGGAAGACAGCATTTTCCAGTTCACTTAATTTTAAATTACAATTTTCCAAATGACTTGATAGACATGAGTTTGAGTAAGCTCTGGGAGTTGGTGATGGACAGGGAAGCCTGTCAGGCTGCAGTCCATGGGGTCCTGAAGAATCAGATATGACCGAGCAACTGAACTGAACTGAAATGAAGAAATGAGACCTAAAAGGGTTGATTTGCTTAAGCTACAGCAAAGTTATACTAGAAACCAGGTCTTATAAAACTGAATTCCTAGATATTTTACTACTTCACACTGCCTTTAAAGTTGGTTGTTGCTACTTTTCAGACATTTTCCTATTTTAACGTTATAAGTTTTATAAGGAAAATTAAATAAACCAACTAGTAGTATAGAACTTTTAAGCTCTACTTTAATTTTATTAAACATATTATTTATATAGTTTATATATAATGTATCTTAAACTATAATAGATGTACTTTACTATATATTATATATATTATATTATATACTCTGTGTGTATGTCCTTTTAAGTAAGTGCCTCTCACACTTTATTTGGCATAGGAATAACTTCATCTGGCATCTTATGAAAATGCTGATTCTGATTCAGCTCTCAGGAGATGCCTGTGCTGTGAAGCCTTTTGTGAAATCATACCTGGTTTTCTGAGTATTCTTATTTGCCCTAAGTTTAACCTCCACACATGGCCTACCCCCAAGTTTGAAGAGTGGGGAAACCAGGTCAGAAACTGGGTTGGAATATGGAGCAAGTCAGCAAGAAGGAAGCTGAGCAAGCTAGTCAATGTTCCAGTTAGACACAGAACAGACATAAACCAAAGATTCTAGGACCCTGAGAATTAGGACAGTCAAAGCCTAGATACAGGTACACCTTGGAGATACTGTGGGGTTTTTTCCAGACCACCACAATAAAGCAGTCATGAATTTTCTTTAGTTTCTCAGTGCATATAAAAGTTATACTTAATGTCAATTAAATATGCCATAGCATTACGTCTAAAAAATGTACAGAGCTCAATTTAAAAAATACTTTATTGTTTTAAAAAATGCTAGCCATCATTTAAGCCTTCATTGAGTTATCATCTTTTTGCTGATGGAGGCTTTTGTCTCAATGTTGTTGGCTACCGACTCATCAGGGTGGTGATTTCTGAAGGATGGAGGAGTTATGACAATTTCTTAACATAAGACAGCAATGAAGTTTGCTGCATTAGCAAGTTAGCAAGAAGGAAGCTGAGCAAGCTAGTCAATGCTCCAGTTAGATACAGAACAGACATAAACCAAAGATTCTAGGACCCTGAGAATCAGGACAGTCAAAGCCTAGATATAGGTACATGTATCTTCCTTTCATGGACAATTTCTCTGTGGCATGTGATGCTGTTTGATAGCATTTTACGCACAGTAGAAGTTCTTTCAAAATTGGAGTCAGTCCTCTTGAAAGCCACCACCACTTTATAAACTGTTTATGCAAAATTTTTAACTTTTTGTTGTCATTTCAGTAATCACAGCAAAATTATAGAGGGTCAGGTCATCAAATTAAATAGTGCCTGGTGCTGAGGGCCAATAGGCAGGATGAGTCAGAGCCCCTGGGGACAGGAATATGAGCTGAGATCCAGTGTCTCAGAGTGTCCGTGTACCAGGCTGTGTAGATGAGACTTGATATTCAATGAATTGCACATAAGACAGGAATTGTATACCATGGGGAGAATGACAGCATCTTATCAGACTAGCCGTCCTTGTTTGGGACAGAGGTACAGTCAGAAAAAGGCAAAACTGGAGCCAAGTCCGAGCAAATAAGTATGCCCGATGGGCAGAAACCAGGCATCATGAACGGACCAAATAACGAGTCATTGATGTAAAGCAAAGGAAATCATTAAATGCAGATGGCCAGATAATACTAGAAAAGGGAAATCTAAAAAAAGAAGCCAAGAAAAGTTAATCTCCTTGCTTCTTTCATTCCTCTTAGAACCCTCCCCCCCGCGAGACCATACCCATGTTCCAGAGCACAGCCAAAAACAACATATATGTCTGCTTCCTTGAGGAGACGGTGTTTAACTGGGAAAATGCAGCATGAAATATGTACCACTTGCATCAAGACTGTCACAGCAGGATGTGACCTTATCCTTCAAGGCAGTAATAAATGTAGAATATAAATTTGCTTCATTTAATAATACTGTATGTATTCACATAGTACTTTTGAACCTGAAAGTACTTTTGTAAATATTATCTCATTTAATCTTCATGGCAACACCATAAAAATTATATGGCTGGCATACCCAAAGTCATGAATAAGGAAAGAAAACTGTGGAGAGATTAGTTCGCCAAAGACCAAGTCACTTCTAAGTGGTGGCATTGGAGTTTCTGATTTCAGATCAGTGCTCTTCTAAGTAAATGTAAAACATTTTGTTCAACTTCAGATTTCTTTGCACAGATGTTCTTGTATCTAAATCTACAAGTGGTTGGGGCAGAATTTGTAATTAAAATATTTGGAGAATAGAAGAGATGGTAAGGAAAATCAAAGCAGATATAAGAGGAAAACAAGTAGATTAGGATGAGTGTAGTCAACATTATTATAACAAATATCATTGGGTATCAAAGAATAAAGAATCAAATAATTCTCAGGCAATTAAAAGCAAAGCTAACTGATTTACAATAAAATGAATGAAGTCCGGGATATGAATGACAAAAACTGGAGCACATGACTTGTTTCAGAGGAGAGGTCACAGTCACTTTAAGACGGCTGGAGAAAGGGGGATAAAACTCAACCCAAGTTTGAAGGGACAAGTGAATAAAGCTGATATTAACAGTAGCTATTTTAACTGCAGTCAGTAGGAGGACATGACTCATTGTAAGAGGCCATTTTTCCCCTCAGGACCAGAACATAAAAACAGAGACAGCCATCAAGGGGTTGAAACATAGCACCATTTTATCCTCAGAAGAACCCCCTGGTAGAGGAGGGGTTAAAACTGAACCAAAGGACCAGAAGGCATAGAAAGGAACATAACAAAGTTTGGTTCTAACCTTGATTTTTTATATGGGTCCTAGCTAGATATCTTAGCAAGTGAAGCAGTAACTACCAAGAAACATTTCTTTATAAATCTATCCACTGAAGAAGGAGAGGGGAGGTAGATCAGAGATCGCAGATTTGCTAGATATGCACTGAGATAGGCAGCAGGCATATTCTGATGGCCTAAAATGTGTTTTAAAAAGTCAGAAAGTGTTGTCAGTCTGGTACCTTCATGTGAAAAGATAAGAAATACCTCCTCTTTGGGGGGGAAAAAAAAAATCAGATCTGGATTTGTCACATGGCTACAATGAACTGAACTGAATCGTCCTCTTTTTTCAGGGCTGTACCCTATGACCAGCCCTGCCTGACCCCTATAGAGATTTTAATTTGCTCCATCTCCCTCTCTTCCTTACCTTGCAGCTGTTTGTTGCCAAGTAGGCTTGTTCTAGACTAGAATGAAAGAAATGAAAATAGTGACCCAAACTGAAAAGGAAAACCCTGTCTTTGATCATGTATCCATTCAATATATATTAATTAAACAATTAGTATATGCTAGGGACTCTGCTAGGTCCTAGGGAGATAGACTTGGATAAGTTGTAGTCTTTGCTCTAATGGGGACTACAATTTAAAGGAAGGACATCATGTGAATAATGATAAACATGGTTAATATAAGCTGGAGATGTCAAGTGCTTGATGTCTGAGAATTTGGTGAGGCAACCTGGTGGGACATCATGTGAGATTCTTGAAAAAACAGAGCCTCTGAGTCTCCCCTGGATTGTCTAGGATTGGTCTTGGACATGATTTGTTAATCATGGATTATTTCTAAAATGATTCATGCTACTGTGATGCTGTATAGAAAGAAGAATATGCTGAAAAACTGGAACATCTAATTCTCTCTCAAAGTGTTAGTGTTTTAGTCCTAGCTCAGTGATGCTGCAAAATATTTGTACAACTCACCATCCTTACACCTAAGAGCAAGGACTCTCTTGGGTAAAGCATAGCTTTTACAAAATTAATACCTGTTTACTAAGAAGTATACATTAAAAAAATATTCTGATGCTAAAACTGTTATCTCACAAGTTAGAAAGACAAAGAAGAATTTTTTTGTTGGTGTTGGAATGACAAAAATGCGTGGGTAGCAATAATGGTATTGATTGAAACTAAATCTTGGAAAGAAATGTCATCTGAAAAAGGAAGGCAATGTTATTTGATCTTTATTATCTCCATCAAAGGCTCCTGTAATTCAGTTTGACAACATTTTGTGAGTAGCATTGACCATTTCACAAGGCTATAATTTACCTTAAGAAGAAAATCACAATTAACATGGTGCATCATGTAAAGATAATAGTGAATTGAAAGAAAAGAAACAAAAGGATGAAATCCTAAGGTTTTTTTTTAACCAAAATTTCAGCTTACAAATGGAAACTGTTTAATATTAGTTTTGTCTGTTTTTGCTTCTTCAGAAGAGACAGAAGTGTTTGTATATATGGACACACATACAGAGAAAAAAAATAAGCACAGCACATATTCTGAACATAAACCCGTATAGGTTGTTTTGCACAGTTTACTGTATAAGCACATACATAATAATGGTTAGAGTAGGAGTTTAATACCTGGCATAATCATTTACTCTGCTTTCTACAGACTAAGCTATTATTACCAACTAGGAATCTTGGTTTGGTTGAGAGGATAAACTCTGGTAAAGTGAATTAGAGCAAACACTTTAAAGTTTTAGACAAACAAAAACTGAAAGGCTAGAGATTTCTTGACCTGGAACGGACATAGACTCATCATATTAAAGCAAATATTATTCACAGAACAATCATTTCACTTATGGTTATTCTGATTATGTTTTGCTTCTTCATCTGCCACGCAGCCTCATCACAAGTTCAACACTCCTTTGAAGTGTCATTTTATCCAAAAATTAATTTAAGATTTAAAGTTATTCCACTATACAATGAGTTTAGTATAAAACACAATGCTGGAATTACTTGACTCCTGTTTTCCAACAGTAAAATGGGGTGGATGACTTAGTCCCATTACCTTCTTTGGCAGTTTTGGGAAGTCCATAGTCCTCTTCTTCGAGAGAAGAGTGCTGAAGATGTTATTCAAGAAAGGTCAGCAGTTCACAAATTTAATATAGTATGCAATTCTAATAAATTTATTTAGTGGTTCATTCCAAATGAAAGTACAATCAAAACTGATTGCCTTTTTCCCCCTGTTTCTATACTTTATGAATATTTAGCAAGAATTTCTACTCAAGTTTATAGAGTAGTAAAAAGGATATTATTTCTTTTAGTAAAGAGACGTCTACTTTAATTACTGTTGGTTATAACACTCCTAGTATAATTTATTGGGACAAATTTCAATTATCTTTGAAAGCCAAAGCATAATGCAGTTTAGAGACACTTGCAAGTGACCCTTGATCTTTATTTCAATCAGTTACAGTTAATTCATTTTATTTCATCTTGTTAACAATCATCCCAAAGGGTCAGAGCCACCAGTTATACAAGAGGTAAGCTGTAGTTTAAGTGAAGCATTCATACAGTAATTCAAATAAATCTAATAAAGTCATCCCTCAATATCCATGGAGGTTTGGTTCCAGGGCCAAAATCTATACTCGAATCCTTTATATGACTTGATGTAGTATTTGCATATAACCTATGCACAACTTCCTGTATATTTTAAATCATTTAATCATTTCTAGGTTACTTATGTTACTCAATAGACCCTAAATGCTATGTAAATACAATGTAAATGCTATATTAATAGTTACCAGCACACTGCAAATTCAAGCTTTGCTTTTGGGAACTTTCTGAAAATTTTTTCCCAAATATTTTTGATCTATTTGTTAAGTCCACAGATGTGGAAGCTACCTGTAAGGAGGGCTATCTATAATTCTAATTTTCTATTACCTTGACTTTAGTATGTTTTTAATATCTGTTTATCACTCAATCATCTAACTAGATAGCTCCTTCCTAGGATTAAGTTGGCCATGCATCTCATAATTATCCAAGATGTGTGGAAAGATATATAGAACAGTATCTTTTATTCTGGGCCATCTTGCAAGAGAAATTCGATTCTTTGGTAAAATATAGGAAGCATCTGCTTAAAGAAGCATAATCATGTCTCAAACTGCAATGACAGCATTTAGTATGGGAAGTGAAGAATTTATTTTTCAGTTGAAACTCTGAGGAGAATTTTTAGGTAGAAAGGGGAGGGTATAATTATGTGGCTTGGAATTCAGCCAGGGCACTGGAATTCATACTCTTCACTTTCAAGATGTGTCACAGACCCTTTAATTACTCGAAGTGGATCAGGACCTCTGTTTTCTGTCTATCCCATCAAAAAGACAACATGCTTTGTTACACATTTACCCAATGTGTCTTTGAGTTATAAATCTTACTGAGCAACACACCGAAATAATCTTAATTTCTCCTATTGATTTTTTTTTTTTTTTTAGGAAATCCTGACTCATAGGGATGGCGAAGTGGAAGCCATCCTTTCATAAGAGGATGACCACAGGTGTTCTTGCGGTCTCAGGCAAAAACTTGAGGCCACTACCTACTAGGAATCAGACTCTTTGGTTAACATTGACCTTGGCAACTTAGTACCTGTAAACTCTTGAATGTTAACTTTACTTGAACTTCAGTCTCCTAATCTATAAAATAACCAATATTGTTTTTTTATATGCATAAGTAAGATAGTGTTCAAAAATTCTTAAAATTATACTTGGAAATAGCGAACAGTCAAGGAATATTAAGTATTATGATTACTATTTTCAGGGCCATCTCTAGGTCTTAAACCCAGCACATACCAAGCTATGTCTTGTGGAGGAGTGGTAGAGGCCCAGCTAAGAAGTATAAATGCCAGTCTGGCTGTGAAGAGCTTTGTACACCAGTCTAAAAAGTTTGGATTATTAGCATCCAGGCAAAGGGAAGCATTGAAGGGTTCTAATGGGGGGAATGACAGGATGACATTTTTGTCTTAGAAATAGGGCTGTGGTTGCAGGATGGAAGGGGGATTTGGGCTGGAAACAGTCTCAAATACATTGCAAACTCATCTACATCTTCAAAGAGAGAATGAACCTAATTTAATCTCAGTTATTGAATTGTCCTACATTGCTTTGATGCCTTCATTGTCTTTTGAGAAACATAATAGATTATTTCATCTTTGTGTAAAATGACCCCAAACTTCTATTCATTTATTTTTTTTCCCTGCAGACAGGCTGTTTTAGCTGTCTGCATCCACATTTCAATATGCTTCTTGTTATACCATTTCCATTTTCTATGTATTACTTCTAAGCCATTATGAAGATTCAAAGAATCAAACTTGTTAGGACTGTGGCTAAAACAATATTTGCCTGGCTAAGAAACAGAGTTTCAGTGCAGACATATTTCTACTTATCAAAATTCAGTTTATGCATTTTTATAGATAGAAAACAAAACTAGCTACAGATGAGGGCAAAAGTGTCCCAGGTCTGACCTTCACCAATAGTGTATAAATAGTGAAGTGTAATACTGTCACAGGATATGGGGGAAATGGAATTATGATGCTCCCAATTCCATAAGTTGAAGCCCTGATCTGAAGAAAAGAACCAGGACTCAAGTCTTTGTCCTGCCTCTGACTCACATTTTTATCCACTGTAAACCATTTTCTTTCTAGCAATGGCTCTTGGTCCATATATTCACTGTAGAAAGAAAAACAAAATTTTTTTTCATGCCTATCACTTGTTTATGACAAAACAGTGTTGATTTCCTGGAAATAAGTGTGATGTTATTTTGGAGGTCAGCACTGAAGCATTATGAAAATGCTTATGAAAGCATATGAAAATATTAAAAATATCACATTATTGAATTAGCTGGCCTAATGGGAACTGTGGGACATGGAGTCAACCCTAATGATGCTAGTAACAGGGAAAATAGAATAGAAATGGAAGTTGTCAAGCCCAAGACATGGCTACTGATAGCCAAAGTGGAACCCCAGGCTTGAGATGTCAAGTCCAGATGTTGGCTGAAGGCCATGGGACAGGAACAAAAAGACAAGAAAAGAAGAGACAAATTAAAATATGTAGTATGGTCAGAGATAAGGAAAGCTTACAGACAGGAAACAGAAGACAAATCACCTGAAGTCCAAGGGAACAGTGGAAACCTAGAGAAAATACAGGAGTGAAAAGATTTTTCCAAAGACCTATTTCCAGTTCTAGAACTGTTAACTGGCTTATTATAATCCCCATTTTAAAACCCCTAATAAAAGAGTACACTCCCAAGCCCCATAGATTTTCTCAAAAGACACCTTAAAAGTCTCAGTGATGAATGTAAGTGCCATTAGTAATAAAAGTGGTGCTCTATTCTGTGAAGCCTATGCTTGGAAGTAGATATTTGATGTTTTCAACAATCTTGTATAGTCTCTCACAAGTCATGGAGCAGTAATGTATTAATAGTTCTTCAAAATAACCCCAAAAATCTGTTACCATTAAAAACAGTTGTCTGTCTTGAAGAGATATCTAATTTTGAAAGGAAATAGCTTCACTTTCAAATATGAAACAGCTATAAAAAATGGTATGTATGTACACATTTACATACGGTATAGACGCTTCTAAAGAATTCTCAATGGAGAAGAAATAACGATCTATTCTTCAAAGACATCATACAATAGTTGGGCATCTGTATATATACATATATACAATAATTCATCCACATAATTTATCTGTTCATTGACTTTGAGAGTCAATTATATTCACTATAATCAGTATATCTAATTATTGAAATATGTTTCTGTATAAAAGAAACAAAGATGAATAACAGTTCTTGATTCTTTCATTGAAGCAATTTCAGTGCAGTATAGTGGAATTAATATCTAATATTTCAGAAAGGAATTTACTGGCAAAATAATTCCATAGATAACCAAATTTCCTTTCTTCTTTTCTTCCTTCCTTTCTCTACTCTCTCTTTCTCTCTTGCTTTTGTCTTTCTCCACTAGAAATATTATTATTCAGCATAGGATCAATGAATATCAAATAGCTAAAAATCATGACAACTAGTTCTTGGATGCTTGATATGCTGCAAGGTACTGTTAGGTGCAGACACAGCTATGGACAGGGACCCCACTGTCATTGTCCATAGTCTGGTGTGGACCCAGACAAGGAGAGGGGACATTTCAATACAGCATGAGGAAATGCAAGACACATTACATGCTACCAGAAAACACAGGAGAGTCACAGACTCGATACTTGGGAATAACTAACACTTTCTGAGGAGGCAGCATCTGAGTGACCTGTGAATAAACAGGAGTCACTGCTTCGTTTTAAAATGAGGGCTGGAGAAAAGGACCAAAAATGTTCTAAGCAGACAAAATATGCATAAAAACTCAGAAACAAGGAAGAACCTAAAGAATATTAAAAGCTTGCAGAGCTGGAGGTTTACAGGTAGGGGAGACTGTGGGGGCTGGTATGTGGCTTAGGGGTGATGGATAAGGGGGAGAGGTTTCCTAATAAATGCTATGGAGTTTGGACTTTAAGAAAAGTAAACATAAATGCTCATGAGTACAAATATTCAGTCATGTCTCGGTCACCTGAATATCTAGAATGCTTCCCAACCTCTGCTTTAAAGCACATCCTTATGAAAATCAAGACTAGCTCAGCAGGAGGGACATAGAACTAGCCAGTTCACAGGTGAAGACCTGTATTAGCCACAGATTATTATTTGTTTTTTTCCCTGCCAATGGCTAAAATAAGGTTAAAATACTCAAGTGCAGAGTTAACAGATTTAAAAACTAGTTTGGAATTATCACGTAAGCTATTTTAACCCTGAATTGTATAATATTTGAAATTACATAAATCTTCCCCAGGCAGGGATTCTGGCCTCTGCACACTGCAGAGATTGCTGCCGAAGGATACCCTCTAAATAGAGGGAGGCAGACCCTGAGGAATAAGAAGTGAGGAGACCTGGAAGGGGGTATGCAAGTCTGCACAGACACATCTTCCCAGATCCTACAAGTATCTGGATGAAAGTGCAAAAGTGTGGGTTGCTCAGTTCTGTCTGACTCTCTGCGACCCCATAGACTGCTGCTACTGCTGCTAAGTCACGTCAGTCGTGTCCGACTCTATGTGACCCCATAGACGGCAGCCCACGAGGCTCCCCCGTCCCTGGGAGTCTCCAGGCAAGAACACTGGAGTGGGTTGCCGTTTCCTTCTCCAATGCATAAAAGTGAAAAGTGAAAGTGAAGTCGCTCAGCCACGTCCGACTCTTCGCGACCCCATGGACTGCAGCCTACCAGGCTCCTCCATCCATGGGATTTTCCAGGCAAGAGTACTGGACTGGGGTGCCACTGCCTTCTCCGGACCCCATAGACTACAGCCTGCCAGCTCCTCTGTGCATGTGATTCTCCAGGCAAAAATACTGGAGTGGGTTGCCATTCCCTTCTCCAGGGGATCTTCCCAACCCAGGGATCGAACCTGCATCTTCTGCATTGCAGGCAGATTCTTTATCATCTGAGCCAATGATACAACGATTAAATAATGAGTTGATGAGGGCAGGGGGTTATTTCTATTTCCCTTTGATTAAATTTCTACTGAAAAAATTTTTGAGCTCTTTCTAATGCAGTAACACTTGCTCTGTGGATCATCCCCATTGCTCTGTGGATATATGTTTAGAGCAATGGTTCTTAGCCTACTTTGAGTGCACGGAGCATTTTGAGAAATTATTGAATTTTGACCCTTGACCTCTAAATATGCAATATATGTAAATGTAATCATACACACAAAATTCTACCTCAAATTTCAAAAAGTTCACAGATTCCCAGGGTCCATCCTTGGACCCAGATAGGGATTGAACCCAGGTCTCCTACATTGCAGGCGGATTCTTTACTATCTGAGTCACCAGGAACTCCCAAATAATCTAATAATAGTAGCAATAACTGAATATGTATTATATTCATATTCCCACAGTCCATCCATGGACCCAGATAAATAATGTAATAATAGTAGCATTAACTGAATATGTATTATAAGCCAGGCACCCAGCTGAAAACGTCATATGCCTTATCTCATGCAATCCTCACAATAATAATCTGATGTAGTTACTATGTGTGTGTGTGTGTGTGTGTGTGCGTTTGTGTTAAGTCCCTTCAGTCATGTCCAACTCTTTGTGACAGTATGGGCTATAGCCCACTGGGCGCCTCTGTCCATGGAATTCTCCAGGCAAGAATAGTGGAGTGGGTTGCCATGCCGTCTTCCAGGGGATCTTTCTGACCTGGGGATTGAACTCACAACTGCTTGTGTCTCCAGCATTGCAGGCAGATTCTTTACCCACTGAGCCACCTGGGAAGTCCAGCTGGGGCTTAGAGGGATTAAATAAGGTTGCTTGGATAGAATGGTGGCGCCATCATTAAAGCTTAGGCAGGCAGTCTCCAGAGTCCAAGCTCTCAATCACCGTCCAGATGATCCCTGGTCACATTTGGAGATGAATGATACAGAATGACATGGAAATAAGACCATACTCAGATACAAGAGACACAGTTCTCATTCTGGTTGGGCTTTTCAGAGTAAAACAAGATAAAATAAAATCATTTTAAGGAATCAAAAGAGGCGTAGAAGGGAAATGAAATCAAAATAATCCATACTCAGTGACCCAGGGATATACATTAATATTGCAAAGTTTATTGAATAACTTCTTTGTGTGGAAAACTAGACTAAAGATTCCACAAGCATCTCACTTGATCTCCATGGTGTTAACCCAGGGAAGGATCTGACTTTTATCCCAACTTTATAGACTAGGACATAGACTTAGAGCGAACAAGTAATTGATTCAAATTATATAGTCGATGACTAGGTGGTAAATTCAGAAATTATAATTCAATTTACTTCACTGTAGATTCATGCTCTTAATCAGTTTGCCATATTGACTCATCTCTCAATAAACCTTTCCAAATATTTATTTCTAGATATAAATATCTACATATAAATGCATATTTTAAAAATAGAACATACTGAACACATACTTGTATAACAACATATTGAAACTTTCTATATCAATACATGTAAATATATTGGTCACAAGTATATTTCTATAGACATGCTTTATAATGACTGTGTAGTATGCCAATGAATGAATTGTAATGATTTGTGGACCATCTTATGTTTAAATATTCATGTTGCTTTCAATTTTTCGCCTATCACTACCATATAAAATTCTTATTTTATTTCCTCATGTTAATAGCATAGTTCTATCCATCATAGAAATGATATGAGGACTAAATCAAATAATACTTAAGAGTAACTCCCATGAGGGAGAGCAATATATTATCATTCCTCCTTGAGGAAGGAAATATGCACAGAGGAAAAAAATATGAACAAACAAAAGGAAGAAGGGGAAACTTATCAGTTTTTCAAGTTCACATAAGAAACATACCTTTACTATCAGAGTCACCAGGGAAGCCATACCTACTTTTTTATTTTTTGCTGCCAAAACTGGGTTGTTTTAGTAATTAGCTCACATATCAACTTCCTTTATAGAAATGAACCTGAATATGTCTCCCTTGTGTACTTTGGGACATTGTTTCTTTTTTTTTTTTAATTGCAGGATAATTGCTTTACAATATTGTCTTGGCTTTATACAGCAACATGAATCAGCCACAAGTACACATATGTCCCCTCTCTCCTGAGCCTTCTCCCCAGCCCCCCATTCCATCCCGCCCCTTCAGGTTGTCACAGAGCACCAGGTTGAGCTCCCTGGGCTATACAGATCCTTCCCATAGGTTATCTATTTTATACATGGTAGTGTATACATGTCAATGCAACTCTCTCAATTCATTCCGCTCTCTCCTTCCTCGGCTGTGTTTTAAGTCTGTTCTTTATGTGTGTGTCTCTGTTCTTATCCTGCAAATAGGTTCATCAGTACCATGTTTCTAGATTCTGTACACACACATAATATAAAGAATTTGTTTTTCTCTTTCTGACTTACTTCATTCTGTCTAATAGGCTCCATGTTCATTCACCTCACTAGAACTGACTCAAATTCATTCCTTTATACGGCTGAGTAATATTCCACTGTATATATGTATCACAACTTTATCCATTCATCTGTCAATGAACATCTATATTGCTTTCATGTCCTAGCTATTGTAAATAGTGCTGCCATGAATATTGGGGTACATGTGTCTTTTCCAATTATGGTTTCATCAGGGTATATGCCCAGCAGTGGGATTGCTGGGTTATATGGTAGTTTTATTCCTAGTTTTTAAAGGAATCTCCATACAGTTCTCCATAGTGGCTGTTTCAATTTACATTCCCACCAACTGTGCAAGAGGTTTCCCTTTTCTCCCCCACCCTCTTGAGCATTTACTGAAATATACCTACTTTAAATCAGGCCCTTCCCCTTTTTTCTCAGGGCAATGCTCCTGTTCGGCCTGGAGGCTCACTGATTGATTACATGGGCCACCTCCTCCGTAACTTTATTTTTTAAAAACATTTATTTATAATAATTGGAGAGTAATTTACACTATTGTGATGGCCTCTGCCATAAAGTAACTTTTAAAAAATTATCCCTGGTTTGAATATCTTTCGGAAACATTAAGTAAATGAAAATACTATTTTCTCCCACAACCTTAAAATTTAAGGATTTTTCAAAATTCTTTTTAATTGCAAATAAATAGCTTATATGATCTATAAGTATTTAGTGTTCATTACGTTTATTCAACAGAGATTGTCAACTGCATATGGTATGCCAGACACTGTTTTAGGCGCTGGGTTCTTGCCTGCTTTCAGTCAAGTGGTTGTAAACACCTCCACATAAACTATCAAGGAGTATTCACTTTTTGAGAAACATGTAAGTAAAATCTGCTTTACAGTAGTTTTAGATCTACAAAAATGGTTAAAAAGGCAGTGCCTGTGCACCGCTCCATAAGTTATCCCCATTGCTATCATCTTACTTTAGATTTATTACAACTAAGGACCCAATATTCGTACATTACTATTAACTAAACTCGACACTTTGATTTCACTTGTTTTTCTCTAAAGTCCTTTTGACTATTTTAGGATCTCATCCAGATGTGTTACATTTAGTCCTCATGTCTCGTTAGGCTCCTCTTGGCTGTGACAGTTGTTCAGATTCCTTGTTTTTAAGGACCTTGACATTTTTGAGCAAAACTGGGCAGGTGTTTTGTAGAATGTTCAAGGTTGGTTTGTCTGACGCTTTGTTATGACGAAGACTGGGGTTACAGAGAATATCATGAGAAGAATATCATGGAAGTGAAATACCCATCTTATAACGTTTAATCAGAGGATAAAATGACATAGAAGTGCTTTATTACTGCTGATGTCATGCTTCATCAGTTGGTTAAGGCAGTGTTTGCCAGGTTTCTCCATTGTAAAGTTATTGTTGTTCCCTTTCTATACTCTATTCAGGGAATATGCCCTGGAGGAGGGCACAGCAACCTACTCCTGGAGATTCCCATGGACAGAGGAGGCTGGTAGGCTACAGTCCCTATGGCCACAAAGAGTTGGACACAACTGAAGCAACTTAGCATGCATGCATGCATGTTCTATTGGACTGTAGCCTGCCAGGCTCCTCAATTGGTGAGATTTTCCAGGCAAGAATACTGGAGTAGCTTGCCATTTCTTTCTCTAGGGGATATTCCTGACCCAGGGATCAAACACGCTTCTCCTGCATTGCAGGTGGATTCTTTACCACCGAGTCATCTGTGAAGCCCCAGCAAGTCATTAATTCCAGTCAAAACTCAAGGATATGGTGGGAGTGGGGATGGGAGACAATTGAACTCCATCTCCTGGAGGAGAGAATACACACACACACACATATATATATACATGAATTCTTCTGTGAGAAAAACAATTTTATCCTCCATTTATTTGTTTAAATGGCTTACATATTCTTTAGTCTATATACTTTGGGTGGGTCATCCAGTGCTATGTTTTTTTGTTTTGTTGCTCCCATCATTATAGTTTTGACCACTGGGAGGCCTTCCAAGTTGGCTTCTGTGTTCTGAGATATGTCCTTAACTTTCCTTGTTTGAGTACTCCTTACTTCCTGGTACCACAAGATACTCTGTGTTCATCTTGCATATTTCCCATCCCAACCCTAGAATCAATTTTCCAATGAGCACTGGATCTTTTTAAATTGGAAAATGGCATTAGAAACCAGAAAAAGAGAAATAGTCTTCATTATGACACTGTAAAGATTCTGTTTTTGCCTTTGGGGGAAAAATAGATTTTTTTTTTTTTCCTCAGGAAAGAGTAGCTTTTTCTATTGCTGTGTGTGTATGTTAGTTGCTCAGTCATGTCCGACTCTTTGTGACCCCATGGACTGTAGCCCACCAGGCTCCTCTGTCCACAGAGGTCTCCAGGCAAGAACGCTGGAGTGGGTAGCCATACGCTCTTCCAGGGGATCTTCCTGATGCAGGGATCGAACCTGGGTCTCCTCCATTGCAGGCAGATTCTTGATCACCTGAGCCATCAGAGAAATCCTTTTATATTCCTTAATGCTCTTAAGACAGCTAAAGGACCGGTTCCTTTTTTGACCAGTGGGCAGAGAACTAATGTCTGCTTGATCAGACAGTAAATGGGAATAATATTTATTATTTGAACAATTTAAGAAGATTAGTGGGAAAATCACTATGAAAATATCTTTTTCCACAAGCACCTCTTGAAAACTAATGACAGAGGTATCTTCCAAATTACTACAATGTCAACCATCATTCAGCCTTTCAGTTCCTGAATGGCATAAAGAATAAAGCTAATGTGGAAAGCAGACATCTAACATGTGTGCAAAGTGCTAATTCTCTTCAGTTGTATCTAACTTTTGTGATTCTATGGACTATAGCCCTCCAGGCTCCTCTGCCCATGGGATTCTCCAGGCAAGAATACTGGAGTGGGTTGCCATTCCCTTCTCCATGGGATCTTCCTGACCCAGGGATCGAACCTGTGTCTCTTACCTCTCCAGCATTGGCAGGTGGATTCTTTACCACTAGTGCCACCTGGGAAGCCTGTCTAATATGCAGTTTTCTTTTATAAACTCAGCTTTGTTAGATGAATAAATATTTTAATTATTGAAGTTAATAAATACAGCTCACACTTACCGTAGACTTCAGTATGCTAGCTTCTTTACACACATAGTCTCATATGTGCAGGAGATGCAGAATTTGAGAGGCAAAATATTTATGAGCCCAGAGCCAAAGTCATATGCAGAAAACAAAATAAAACAACAAAAAATCCCCCTCACCTTTGCCTCATCCTAAATAACCAAAGGCAAAAGGTAACTATTAGATTTTAATCTTTTTTGTTAGGTAAGTAAATTAAGAAGAAATATAAGCAAGTGGATGTTTTTTAAAAAGTACAGTTGTAGCATGAAACTTAGAAAGAGTCAAGTCACACTCTTTAATTTTTTGTTGAAGAAACTGGAGCTCACCAGACTTGGCAGCTTTCCCACCCCTTTGCTCTGCTGATTAATGGCAGAAGCAAGATGGGAGCTCAAGGCTTTTGGTTCCCAGTTCTAAACACTTTCCTCTAATTTTGTTGTCTAAGTCCACTGTTGAGGTCAAGAACCATTTTGGGTTTTGATCACCAATTTCAACATAGGGGTGCCCCCATGCACACTGACAGACAATGCTGTGGACAGTGGCTGGGTGTCCTGCGATCCAACTCCATTCTTTTCCAGTCTGCTAGAGATGGCGTCAGATTCTACAAGGAAAGAGTTCAGTTCTACCAGACTGCACCTCCTTCCCATTTCCAACACCAGTCAAACTCCAGGTTGTCACCTGAGCTTCTGATCCACTGGCCACACACTGGGGGCCCCAGTGATCCCCTCCTTGGGCTTCAGATGCTAGTCTAGGTTGTTACTTGTACTTCTGACCAACTGGTGACCAATCAAGTTCCTACCATCTCTCCTTTAATTTGTTAGAGTGGCTCACAGGACTCAGAAAATACCTGATATATTAGATCACTGGTTTATTACCAAAGGATATGACTCAGGCAGAGACAGATGAAAGAGATGGGCAAGGTATGTGGGAAGGGGCACAGAGCTTCCATGCCCTTTCCAGGTACCACTCTCCCCAAATCTCCATGGGTTCACCAACGCAAAAGCTCTCTGAATCCAGTCCCTTTGAGATTTTAGGAAGGTTTCATTACAAGGGCACCACTGTTCATATCATTCAGGCAGTCAGTTCAGTCGCTCAGTCATATCTGACTGCTACCCCATGGACTGCAGCACGCCAGGCCTCCCTGTCCATCACCAACTCCCAGAGTTTACTCAAACTCATGTCCATTGAGTTGGTGATGCCATCCAACCATCTCATCCTCTGTCATCCCCTTCTTCTCCAGCCGTCAATCTTTCCCAGTATCAGGATCTTTTCCAATGAGTCAGTTCTTCATATCAGGTGGCTAAAGTATTGGAGGTTCAGCTTCAGCATCAGTCCTTCCAATGAATATTTAGGACTGATTTCCTTTAGGATGGACTGGTTGTATTTCCTTGCAGTCCAAGGGACTCTCAAGAGTCTTCTCCAACACCACAGTTCAAAAGCATCAATTCTTCAGCACTCAGCTTTCTTTACAGTCCAACTCTCATATCCATACATGACTAATGGAAAAACCATAGCTTTGACTAGATGAAACTTTATTGGCAAAGTAATGTCTCTGTTTTTTATTAAGCTGTCTAGGTTGGTCATAACTTTCTTCCAAGGAGCAAGTGTCTTTTAACTTCATGGCTGCAATCACCATCTGCAGTGATTTTGGAGCCCCCCATAATGAAGCCTGTCACTGTTTCCCCATCTATTTGCCATGAAGTGAGGAAACCAGATGCCATGATCTTAGTTTTCAGAATGTTGAGCTTTAAGCCAATTTTTCCACTCTCTTCTTTCACTTTCATCAAGAGGCTCTTTAGTTCTTCTTCACTTTCTGCCGTAAGGGTGGTGTCAGCTGCATATCTGAGGTTATTGATATTTCTCCTGAAATCTTGACTCCAGCTTCTGCTTCATAACTTAATGTCCATTCTCTCTCCCCTCTCCAAGGTCAAATGTTAAGACTGAAAACTCCAACACTCTAATGGCTCCACTAGTAACCAGCCTCCATTCTTGATGCAGGCCCCAAATCACCTCATTAACATAACAAAAGACACCTTTATTAGTCTCAATGAATTTGCAGCTGTTCCAGGAGTTTATAGCTCAGTTGGTAAAGAATCTGCCTGCCATGCAGGAGACCCGGGTTCGATCCCTGGGTTGGGAAGATCCTCTGGAAATGGGAATCGCAACCCACTCCTGTATTGTTGCCTGGAGAATCGCGTGCCCAGAGAAGCTGCCAGGCTCCCGTCTATGGGGTCACAAGAGTCGGACACGACTTAGTGACTAAACCACCACCACCACCACCACCAGGAGTTTTGGGAGCTCTGAGTCAGGAACTGTAGGCAAAGACCAGATATAAATAAAATATATTTGGGTTATTTAAATGACCAAATATATATGTTTTTGTAGAAATTACAATGTCAAAATATTGCAACATCATCCTGGGGTATAACTAGTGGCATTGCTAGAAATCAAACACACAGCACAGTAAGGTATAAACCCTGAAGATGCTGTACATAGATTGATGCAGCCTTCTCCTGGCAGGAGATGAAAAGCTTGTAATTTCAAGTTACTGGCATTAGTACAGTTTCTATGAGATGATTGTTTTTGGTCCTCCTCCTTCTTCTTTTTTCCTCTTTCCTTACTTTCTTCTCTTTTTAGCTTCCTACCTTCTCTCCTACTTGCTTCTCCTTCTCTCTGATATCCTATAAGCGCTGGGACATCTGACATCAGGGTTAGACCAGGGAATAGGTAGAATTGAGTCCTTTATGTTTCTGTGAGGTCAAAACTCTGCCCGACTGAGCTGGTTGTTAAATAGCAATAATAATAATCCTACTGGGAAGAACGCCACAGGGAGATGGTACTTAAAACCATGCAGCAGCCTTTTCCACTACTAGAGGCAAATTTCCTTGGATGATAATCAGGTAACTTGCCCAGTCACAGGTAGGATAATTATTCCTTTTTGATGTTATTGGGAATCAGGGACAGAACCAGGGTCACCATACACCCTTGGAAATGTAGTCTGGTCCCCTAGAACCCCCACCGTTGTTCCTCCTACCATGCGTGTGTGTGTGTGTGATTGTGTGTGTATATGCGTGTGTGTGTGTCCACGAGAGAGAAAGATAGACACACACAGCCACAGAGAGAGAAAAAGGGCAAACTGAGGTAAAGGTGCAGAATATATTATTTTTTTTAACATTTACTCCATCATGGATTACATTGTTTCAAACTCAAAGCAAATGAATTTCATTACTAGAAAAGTTAAGTAACCCAAAATATAGGGCATAGAAAATACAACCCTTAATATATTTATTATTAGATTCCGCAGACATGTGTTACCCTGGGAACTTGCTATAAACTTTTCTGAACACTTGGCCTTGATTTTTTGTATCGACCTCATCATACAAACAAACAACAATCAAAATCAGCGCACCATGTCAATGTATGACAAAAAATAATAATAAAAAAAAAAAAAAAAAAAAGAAAGCAAAAAAAAATCAGCGCACCAACTGGCTTTGAGTAGCATTGTGTGCTGAGTCACTCAGCTGGCTCTGACCCTTCACGACCCGGTGGACGGTAGCCCGTCAGGCTCCTCTCCATTGGGATTCTCCAGGCAAGAATTCTGGAGTGAGTTGCCATGCCCTTCTCCAGGGGATCTTCTCAACATTAGAATCAAACCAGGGTCTCCTGTATTGCAGGCGGATTCTTTACCATCCAAGCCACCAGGAAAGTCTGAGTAGCACTACTAGACCAATTAAATCAGAATCTTAGGAGTAGGTCTAAATCTCTCTCTTTTTATTTTTTTATTTTTTATTTTTATTATTTTTTTTTCTCTCTCTCTTTTTAAACAGGATTTCTAAGTAATTCTAAGGTACAACTTTTAAAAGAAATGCTATTGTTAGAGTGGTCATCTAAAAAGTGGTCTTTATAGCCTCCTGTACTTAATTAAGCCCTTCAGTGCTTACAGATAAATTTGGGGGTGAAGCAGAGTCTTCTTTAGCCTGTCCTTTCTTAAATTCTCACCAGATGTACCATTTTTTCCCCTAAGGGAACTTATCATACAGCAGAAAAAGGTATTAGGGTACTGTGTGACATCAGGGGTAAATGGAGAGAGATAGGGGTAAATGGAGAGAGATGTTTTGAAAAGGACGAAAGTGAAAGTGTTAGTTGCTCAGTCATGTCCAACTCTTTAGGACCCTATGGATCATATCCCCCTAGGCTCCTCTGTCCCTGGAATTCTCCAGGCAAGAATACTGGAGTGGGTTGCCATTCCCTTCTTCGGGGTATCTTCCCGGCCCAGGGATTGAACCTGGGTCTCCTGAATTGGAGGCAGATCCTTTACCCTATGAGCCACCAGGAAGGATGAGCCTTTTAAAAACTAGGTTTTATTATTATTATGTTGGGATCATACTTTCAGGAAATAACAAACACATTTTAATCCTCTTTGATACTAAACAAGAATGAGGTCTAATTCCCATAATTGAGAATTCATTCTTTTATGCATTCAACAAAAACAGTTGTGTAGACACTAGGGATTCATTAGGGCATTAGATAGAGCTCCTGCCCTCATGGGATTAATAACCACTTTTATTTTAGAGAGAGGAATGTTAGTGATTTTGTCCATAAGAAGTACTTCAATCTGGTTGAAATTGATCCATTAATTTTACTTTAGGCCCTGCAGATGCTAATGAGTTAGGACCACATAGGGATTAAGTCTGTTGAAAACTCAGAACTTAATTTATCCAGTACTAATCACCCATAGGCTTACCTCCTAGAAAGCCACATGAAAGCAGCTGCAGCTGAGTGATTCAGGCTATGGATTTTGATAAGAGGGCTGAAGGGTGACAAATGTCACCATCCAGCACATTATGTAATCTGTGACCTGAATCCCATAGATTATGCCTGGGGAGGTCTAGTGCTACCCCAACCATGATTTGTTGTTCAGTCATTCAGTCATGTCCAACTCTTTGCAACCCCATGAACTGCAGCATGCCAGGCTTCCCTGTCCTTCACCATCTCCCAGAGTTTGCTCAAATTCATGTTTTCATGTTTGAGCAAATGATGCAACCAATGAGTTGATGATGCCACCCAACCATCTCATCCTCTGTTGCCCCCTTCTCTTCCTGTCCTCAGCCTTTCCCAGTATCAGGGTCTTTGACTGTGGATGTACAAACCAACCAACCAGCCAGCCATATTTCAGCCACACAGCTTGGACTCCCAAATGTTTGTTTCTATGACCACGGGTGCTTGGCCAACGAGCCAGGGCCAGAGCTGAGGTTCCACCCATCATATTGCTGGTGTGTGTCAGTCCCTGACTATGCCAGGGAGGAGCTGGTATTTCCCAGTCTCTCAGTTCAAAGGTCTGGGGTTCCTCTCTGGAGATTGACACTCATACTTCTGGAATCCCTGGCTAATGCTCCAGGATGCAACAGGCAGTGGGGCAAGGCACGTTTACTATTGACCCCATCTCTGAAAATTTCTCTTTAATAACCTGCTCTGGTAGTCTTGGTAGATCTGCTTGGCTGTTGGCTAGATTTCTGTGATTATCTACCAACAGTAAGAGGCATAAATCTTTCTTTCACTAGGTGAGGTCGGAGCAAGTACCAGAGAAGCTCTAGTGAAGGTGAGTCTTTGTTATTGCTCAGATGCTCAGTCATGTCCAACTCTTTTGCAACCCTATGGACTGTAGCCCACCAGGCTCCTCTGTCCATGGAATTCTCTAGGCAAGAATATTGCAGTGGGTTGCCATTTCCTTCTCCAGGGGATCTTCTCCACCCAGAGACAGAACCTCGGTGGCACAGAGAGGTCTAAACTCAGGACAAGATTTGACAGAAGAACCAAGACCGTGGGAGATGTGAATCTAAGGTGCCTTAGAATAGCCTAGAAGGAATCTCCTACAGGGCAGTGGAGAAGCCCAGGAATGCATTCTACAGTGAAAACAGGAGCAGAGCAGTCTATCCACATTAAACACAGTGAAATCAGCAGGTAAAACTCAACCCCATAGGTTTATGATTTGGAAAGTTGCCAGTGCAGAATGGGTACTGCTTTCTCCAATGCATTTTTACGGGGAAAAATGATTGAGAGGTAACTGCATGCCAGACCCTAACAGGTAAGTAGTAAGGACACAAAGATAAAGAGAGAATCTGTCTCCAGGAACTACGGCTACTGAAGGAGACCAAGTCTAAAGTGATAAAGGATGGGTTACACATACAATGCTCTGAAGGTACAGAAAAACAAATAGCAACCACTATTTGAGAAAAATTAGAAGGACTTCACAGAGGAGCTATGCCTCAAAGCAAGGGTCTATAGCCTGTTTGAGGAAATCTCACACAGGACCCTATGAGCTGCCCTCAGTTAAGATTTATCTGTTTTGGGACTTCCCAGTTGGTCCCCTGGTTAAGAATCCACATTGCAACACAAGGGGTGTGCTTTTGATTCTGGGGGCTGAGATCCCACATACCTCATGGTCAAAAAACCAAAACATCAAACAGCAATATTGTAACAAATTCAATAAAGACTTTAAAAAATTGTTCATATTAAAAAAAAAAACAAAAAAATAGATAGATGTGTTTCTAGTTGATTCACAGACATTTTCCTGAAGACCTGGGATCCACATATATGGTACACCATTGACATTTGTAAAGAAAACATTTTGAGATGTTCTAGAACCCCTGAATCCATGAATACTGATTAAGATATAGAGGATGAATAATCAGTCAGGCTTACTCACCCTCCTACATTTGAGCCATGTGGAAGCACCCACAGATGTGGCCAAACTTGGAAAGTTTGACAGTGCAACCATGAATCCAGCATGTTTTAAAGAAGGATTTTCCCATGCTCCAGAGAGGCAGTGATGCTGCTGGACAGGGAGTGAGGTTCATCGCATCCCAGGAAGATGCTGAAGGTACACTTGGTTACCTGGGAGACACAGCAGAGGAGACACAGAAGGAAGGGGTTTGTATCTGCCCTCATGTTACATGACCTAATGAGTCACCACGGGCCCAGATGGATTCCTTGTGGCTGGAAGGAACTGGAGCATGTATCATCTACTCGACACACTCACTGCATCCCTGGCACAGAGCTCAGAGCATCACACACACATTAGTATTCACTTGTCACCAAAATCCTGTGAGTTGGAAACCAGTATGTCTCCATCTCTGAAGGGGAAGTTAAGGGCATACAAACTGAGAAGGGATAGACTTAGGGTTAACCTAGAATTATCTATCACCAGAACCTTCTGCTTTGAGCAGTTCGATCCTTCTTCATCCTCAGTTAAAGATCGAGGCCTGTTGTTTGAGTTTGTGCAGAGATGAAAAAGACTGATGCACTTGGGGCCTTGAGGTTCTAACAGAGGACCACAGGGACCCACTCTTCTTACAGAGGACCACGCTTGTCTCCTGAGCAGCCCAGAGAATTAAGACAGAGGCTCTCAGGCCAAGTGTTGTCAGGAATCTTGTTTTTGCCTTTCTCAGGTTGATGTGGCCCATGACAGGAATTATTCATGTCAGGGATGAATATACGTTACTAGAAATAGATTACTTTAGGAAGTCAGATTTATCCATTTTAAATAGAAGTAGAGGAAACTGGAAGTAAGAACAGCAGCTTCATCTGTGGTTGAATCATGCACCATAATTAAGCCTTCTCATTTCCTACTCTTTCCTTCTTCATTTTGCAAATGTCTCCATCTGTGACTCATCTTTTTGCAGCAACACTACCCCCTCATATTTCTTTTTCTTATCTTGCTATATTCTCCATCAACCCTGTCTTTTAACTTTTCTAGGAAGAGCCTACTGATTTTTAAAATTATCGAAGAGAAAGATGGAAGAGACCACTCTTGGAGACACATTAAAAATTCATATCAAATAAGTCAAGGTCCCAGATAAAGCCAGAGGTTATAACTTTGTAACCTATGTTACCGAGAACATGATATACATAAATTAGTACCACATATTATTTTCAGAGCCTAAGTTTTAGTTGGAAGTATTCTAGCTATTGGTGGGATATGAAAATAAGTCAGACACAAAATCTTTGGGGTATTATGGGCTGGGGAAATAGCCAGTAGAGAGAGCTTTTAAAGAGCATGCATTTCATCCCTGAGGTGTTGGGGGATGGAGTGGGTCCAGAAGGAATTTAAGAAAGAGAATTGACATAATCACATAGTATTTTAGAGTGATCACCTGGATGGTTAAAAAAAAAAAAAGAAGAAAAGAAAGAAAAAAAGGAGAGATCTGATCTGAAGGGTGAAACACTAGAACCTGAGACTCCAGGCAAGAGGGGAGGGGATGGGGCCTTGCACTGGGCCCTCATGGTGTGAATGGAGGAGACATAAAGCTGTCAGCACTTGGATAGACGGACTGCATGAAGTACAGGAATACAAATCTTTCCTGAGACTCTTCTTGAATTGCTGTTTATGAATGAATAGCCAAGGTTACCCTAGTCAGCATGTTGAAACCCTCCAGAGGTCTTTCTGCCATTCATCTTTACAGACCATATGGATCCCAGTGCAGTCCTTTCTTCCTGTGCTTGGGGTCCAGGGACTCAATTGCTCTCCTTCAGTAACTCTAGCATCCTATTGTTTCTTTGGAGGACTTTTTCCTCCAGTCTAGATGTAGTATGGGTCCCAGGCTTCCCTTTGTTGAAGACATATTTATATATTTGTGTATTTATTTATTTGGCTGCTCTGAGTCTTAGTTTCGGCTTGCAGGATCTTTCTTGTGTCAGTTGGGCTTCTTAGTTGCGGTATGTGGGGTCTAGTTACCTGATCAGATTGAACCTGGGCCCCCTGCATTGGGAGCTTGGAGCTTACCCATGGGATCACTAACAAAATCCTTCAGGCTTCCCAAATATCTTCTTTGCTTGCTACCTCCGAAGACAAATACATCTTTCCTTCATAGCACTTACTGTGTTTGCAATGAATGAATAATTCCAGCACTCTTTATTTAATGCTTCCTCTTCTGCAAGTATGCATTCTTGGTGGTAATCATCAAACACTAACTCTGTTCAACTGGAACTCGAGAAGAAAGAGGAGAGAGGTTGACAAGATGACTGAAAGCTTAGGGAAGGGAAACTGGCAGGAAGCCCAAGGCTGGGCAGCTGAAAGATGAGCCAAGTCACACGTGGGTGACTGTCTGTCTACAACTCCCTCACTGAGCCTGCTGCTACACTATTGGACTCAGAACTCTGTTGGCGTGACATTTCTGAAGAATGTCAATTTGTTTCTGAGCCATTGTCATGTGCCCTCAAAGTTGAAATTCCTAGAAAAGAGCGTTTCTGTTTCTGGATGCTGGTGATGGAAAAAAATGAAGGTTTCCTACTAACTTCTTCGGTGGGAAAGTGGGAAGCAAAGCCCCCTCTTCCCCTGACAACTCTCTAGATTTTCCTGCTCCCCAAGAGGGTGAATTCTTTGTTCCATATTTCCCTATCTCTATATTTAGAGATATACACACACATACACACATAGACACATTACATATCTGCCAGGCCGGAAGTTTCATGAAGATAGTGTCTTAATCTCCTTGATTGTCTCATCTGCCAGTGCCAGGCACTGTTCACTCCAGACAAGGGTAGGTAGTAAATCCTCAGCAAATATTTCTTGGATGAATGGGAGAACAGATGAATGAACATGCCTTTAAAAACAAGCATTTTACTTCTAATCACTCCAGCATTTAAAAAAAAAATGCTGAAGCTCCAATACTTTGGCCACCTGATGTGAAGAGCTGACTCATTGGAAAAGACTCTGATGCTGGAAAAGATTGAAGGCAAAAGGAGAAGGGGGGAGACATAGGATGAGATGGTTGGATGGCATCATTGACTCAATGGACATGAATTTGAGTAAATTCCAGGAGATAGTGAAGGACAGGGAAGCCTGGCATGCTGCAGTCCATGGGGTCGCAGAGAGTCCGACACGACGTAGTGAGAGAACAGCAGCAACAATTCTCATTGACTGTCCCTTCTCCCAGTGCCAGGCACCGTTGCTTTCAGAGAAGAGTAGATAGTAAATCCTCAGCAGATATTTCTTGGATGAATGGGAGGACAGATGGATAAACATGCCTTAAAAAAACAGGTATTTTACTTCTAATAATGCCAGCATTTTCATAAATCTCTCCTGCGTGGTCCTCATCTACAGTTCCTGACTCCCTTGTGAGACAGTAACTGGAATTTCTCCTACGTTATGCTTGTTTCAAGGGGTTTATCAGGCCCAGCACATTCTCACTGCTGAACCTCAGACTTTTTAGCAAAGGTACTGTAGACCTCTTGGTCCATGCTTACCCTGTTTCCTGGCTGGAAACTGATCAAAGCAATGCTATCGAGATTCCTAAAGACAGCTAAGCTGTTTACCTCTCCTTGGATCTGCAGACTTGATAAGACCCAGCTCTGGAGACTTCTGGCTCAGGGGGAAAGCCTGCAGGCCATTTGCTTCCAGAAGGCTGGGAGGAAGAACAGCTCAGCTCCCTTGGCCCTGTTTAAATGTTAGTTGACAATGAATATGGTTTAAGTCGAAAACCATCTGAGATTCAAACCAGTTCCTTGCTCAGAACCAACAGAAATATTAAAATTCTGGGGAAATACAGCAATGCTTTGATGTGGATTATCTATTTCGGACTCCCTGATTACCTTAAAGGAGTGAGCTCGTTAGTCAAAGCCACGTGACAATGGTATAAAAATATAACCCTTTTAGGACACTGTAAACTTAAAAATCATCATAAAATCTTGTCTGAGACACAAATGTTCTCGTTCAGTTGATGATGCTGCAAGTTAGATTTTTTTTTTTTTTATCAACAGAAGCTAAGCAGCTTATGCTAATATCTATCTTCAGAAATAACTCAAAAAAAAAAAAAAAAAAAAAGAAAGAAATAACTCACCTTCTAGAGGATTTCTTAATCTAAAGGATTTTGAAAATACAACGCTTCAAAGATTCCATTACTGCCCTCAGTTTCTTGATTCATATTGTCTCAGAAGATGAGCTGGCTAAGCTTCACTACCTAGGCTATATTTTACAATTTTGTTAACTTTTGGTTATCGGTAGTCGTGTGCTTTAATGCGGATTCATAATTCTCCCTGCTGAGAATAAAATTTGTTGTCAGAATAAAGCACATTTGACTTCTTCTCAGCTGCCAAGATGTGAAGTCTTGTGGTTGGGTATTTTGGAAAACTGGCAGGTTTTGTTTACATATTGTGGTCTTTCTCCAAATTTATCCCACATCCCACACCCCACAAGTCTAGGACCCCTTCCAATGTAATTGCTGTGGACAAGTGCGAGGCGAAAACGGCTTCCACAGTCACCAAGGCGCTTCCCTCTCTGAATCACACACGGCAAATGCCAAAAGAGCTCCCCTGGCCTTAAAAAAAAAAGAAAAAAGAAAAAAAATTGCTGACCTACGGAAATACCTGATTCTAATTTGCTGTACAAATGGAAACCCTTTCTTCTCCAGATTGGATGCAGAGAACTCTTTTTTTTTTTTTTCAATGTTTATAATTTAACAATTGCTTAGAGACTTTCATCTGAAAGCAATTTACGCATGTTGAACCCAATTATTCTAACATGCTTTAAAACTTACCAGTATTTTTCCTCTTTCACCTTGGCGTATTAGTCTCATTGCACAGCAAATCTTAAATTTAATCATGGAAGTGCTTTATGGATTAAAATGCTTAGAAAACTCCTCTTGCCCAGGAAAGAATAATACTGGAGAAAATGATATATTCTTCTGATGGAGATTAAAACTTTTGATTTGGATCTGGATTCAGCCATGCCATGTACTATTCAGTCAGAAGAGACGGTGAGTCATGAACCCACACTTACTTTCTGTTTCCTTCATTTTGGGAGAAAGCCAGGCGGCAAATATGTTACCTTAATCTGGTGCCATCGAGCAGTCTCGAGCCATCTGCTCTGCCCATTTGTTAGGATGGCTTATTCAGTCAATTCATTCAAGAAATGTTTATTGAGGGCTTACTCTGTGCCAGGGACAATGCTAGAAACTGGAAAGATAATGGTGGAAGAGCAAGATATAAGTGTGCCGGGGAGTTTACACTTCTGAGGGAGATAATACGTACACAAATAGTTCATTGTAATACTGTTAAAAAAAAACAAAAACCAAAAACACCTGATGAAAGAACTTGGCCCCATCACCTGACCAAGATGGAGGACATAAAGTTAGGCTTCCAAAAGAAGTGAGAGCTATGATGAGGCAGGAATGGATGGTAGACGAATAGGAAGGAGGAAGAGCATTCTGGGAGAGGAAATATAGCATGTTTGAGAGCCCAGAAGTCACATGTTTGCAAAACTGAAAGAATTTCACTCAGCTGAAGGGCAGAGCATAGGTTTGCATCTTGTAAAAAATGTTGCTGAGCATCTAGGAGAATCCAGTTCATTAGGACCCTGTAAACCCTAGGAAGGAATTCAGACATTTTCCTGAAGGAAGTGGGGATCCACAAGAGGACTTTATACAGAGAAATCATAGGAATTTACTGCATTTTGGAATTAATATTTTGACTGCAGTGTGTTGAGTACATTGGATGGGGATGGAAGCTGGACTTTGGCTATCATAAATGAGAAGGATGTTGATTGTTCTGAAAAATGGTGGGGATCGAGGAAATAAATCAAACTACTCAAGTGAGAAGCAGTGGGTGACAGATTAGATGAGGGAGAGATAAGAGTCAAAGATAAGGCTCAGGTTTCTGCTTAGTGGTTTCCCTACTGCCACTCATATAACACCATTGGCCAAAAGTTCATGAATTCTCCTAGGCAAGTAGTTTTGTGGAACGTTACTGTACCCCCAGCAGTCTTGAGAGTATCCAAAATATCAGACATATTGAGGGCAGGAGGAGAAGGGGCAACGGAGGATGAGATGGTTGGATGGAATCGCTGATTCAATGGACATGAGTTTGAGCAAACTCTGGGAGATAGTTTAGGACAGGGAAGTCTGGTGTGCTGCAGTTCAAGGGGTGGCAAAAAGTCAGACACGACTTAGCAATGGAACAACAACAACAACCAAATTAACAGGAAGCTAAAATACAACAAATGAACTTTAGGAAATATTAAGTAAGTAGATGGCATAAGCACTATAAAATTCTAAGTGATTGATTTCTGTGACTATATTCAACTTAAGGTTGCAAACATAGGCTTTCAAGCTAGTACATGACAGAGCAGAGGTCTGAAGCAAGGTCTTCTGGATGCACCATCTATGTTTGTGTCATCACTTCAGAGTTTTCAAGCTGTCAGACACCTAGGATCCTGTGGAGGTATCTACCCTACACCTCTCATCCCACCCCTTCCAGCCGACACTCACGCTCCATCTCTGCTCCAATCACAGCATACCAGAGTTTCCTGTTTTACGTAGTGGTAACAAAAAGTCATTGGGAAATGGCTGATTCATGCTGACGTTTGGCAGAAACTATCAAAATTCTGTAAAGCAATTATCCTTCAATTAAAAAAATAAATAAATTTTGTTAAAAAGAAAAAAAAATCACAAGGAAAAGTTTTAATGTTACTACTCTCTACACCTGCCTTCCTCAAGCCCCAAGACTTACTAGCCATCGCAAGTCATTTTGTCTCTTGATCTCCAGTCTCCTCTTGTGATTCACAAGATGACAATCTTCTCTACTATGGAGAAGTTATGGAGATGATCAAATGTGGTTATTTTTGTGGCAGTGCCTTTAAAAAATTAACTTTATTGAGGTATAATTTATGTCCAATAAGCTGAATCTACTTAAAGTATGAAGTTTGACCAGTTTTGACAGCAGGTACAGTGCTATGATCAAATTATAGTCGTTTGTTATAACAGTAATTCACTTCTTTGTATTGCTGAGTAGTGTTCTTTTGTATGGTTGTATATTTTACCTATTCACCTGGTGATGGATATTGAGATTATTTCCTGTTTTTAGCTATTGTAAATATCCCTGCTCTAAATATTTATGTACAAGTTTTCCTCTGGACTTAAAGTGCTATTTGAACTGAAAGATGGCATTTAATATGAACTTTAATTATTTAGGTATTAAAATAATTTTGGCTTTTATAAGGAGTGTCTGTCTCATGGAAGAGCAGTTTCTGCTTATTGATTTCTTGGGAACAAATATGAGGATGACGCATATAGCATGTGTCTGAATGCTGTCAAACCACAGTTTCATTTCAAAAGGATTTGTAATCCTTCTTACTATAGACATGTGAGAATAAAGCTTTTAATTGGAAATATAAAATTGGAAAGTGATACAATTTCTTTTTTAATGACAGAGTCCTTCATAAAAATAGGGTTTGATCAGTACATATTCACACTCCAGGCTATGATATTCCCTTGACGCATGTACTGAAGTCCCTTTGACTCCATGGAATCTGTGCCTATAAATTGAGAAAAGAATATATGCAGCAGTTGTGTTAATTACAATAGAGTTATTGTTCAGATCGTAAAGCGTCTCACTGAAGCTTTGCCTGGTGGGTCAGCATTAACATCTTATTTTCCCTTTGACTACTGAGTTTAAAGGAATACCCATTTGTTTCTGACTTTATATTTTGGAATCTTCTCAAGTTAAGTTGCACTCTTGCTCTCCAGGAAGTAGATATGAACTGAAATACACTTATTGATTTTCCGAGGGTCAAATGAATCTAGTCCTCACCTCTTTTTGAGGCTTTTCCAGATTTACAAGAAGTATAATTTCAATCTCTTCCTTCCCTTATGTGAAAACAATGCTTTCCTTGCTCAACAATGTTATGTGCAGTTCTCTGGAATGTATTTTTATTTCCTATTCCAAAATTCCTGGCTCTCATCTTCGTTAGAAAAGCAGAGTACTTCCTTACAATTCTGAGAGCTATTAACTGCTCTTGGTCAGCAGTTCTCAAACTGTTTGTTCCTAAGGGCCCTTTATATGCTTAAAAATTACTTAGCAACTCAAAGCACTTTTGATTATGTGAGTTACATCTATCAATATCTAACCTATTAGAAATTGAAGCTGAGAAAAAATTTAAAGTATTCTTTTATTAATTCATTAAAAATAAATCTATCTACTATGTGTTCAAATCAATAATGTTTTTCCAGGAAAATAATCGTGTTTTCTAAAGCAAAATTGCAGTGAGAAAATGTAGTGAGTGCTATTGTTTTACATTTTTGAAAAATCTCTTTAATATTACCCTAATAGTCAACTCTTTCTGCATTCAATCTGCTGCATTGCACATAGACTCTGAAAAACTTTTCTCAATGTTAATGACAGAGGGATAGTGAAAACATAAAAAAGTCCTAGTGTAATTATTTTTTTTTAAATATTTATTTATTTATTTGGCTGTGCCAGGTCTTAGTTGTTAGTAAGTGAGTGATAGTTGCTCAGTCATGCCTGACTCTTTGCAACCCCATGGACTGTAGCCTGCCAGGCTCCTCTGTTCATGGAATTCTCCAGGCAAGATTACTGGAGTGGGTTGTCATTTCCTTCTCCAAGTTGTGAGTAAAGGGATCTTTATTTGCAGCAGGTGAACTCTTACTTGCTACCTGTGGGATCTAGTTCCCTGATCAGGGATGGAGCTTGGGCCCCCTGCATTGGGAGCATGGAGTCTTAGCCACTGGACCTGAGTCTTAGCCACAGGGAAGTTTCCAAGTTTTAGCACAATTATGAAAATAGAGTTTTTAAAAAATATTTATTTATTTATTTATTTACTTTTAGTTGCACTGGGTCTTCATGGCTTTGTGCAAGCTTTGTGACAAGTGGGGGCTACTCTTCATTGCGGTGTATGGGCTTCTCATTACTGTGGCTTTGAACCTGCGTGCCCTGCATTGAAAGGTGAGTTCTTAACCACTGGACCACCAGGGAAGCCCCTGAAAATAGTTTTGATCCTGCAAAACCCCTGAAATGTATCGAGAGATTCCCTCCTGTCACCCCTGTGCCCAGAGTGTTTCGTGGATTAACTTTGAAAACTATTCTAGTCATTGCTGCAATATGATGAATGTTTTATTAGCAAATTGTTGGTTTAGTCACTAAGTCATGCCTGACCCTTTGCAATCCCGTGGACTGTAACCCATGAGGCTCCTATGTCCATGGGATTCTCCAGGCAAGAATACTTAAGTGGGTTGCCATTTCCTCCTCCAGGGCATCGTCCCAACTCAGGGAATGATCCTGCTTCTCCTGTGTCTCCTGCATCGGCACATTGGCAGGCAGATTCTTTACCACTGAGCCACCAGGGAAGCCCCCTGCCCTTAGAGACGGGCTCTCAAATGGCTGGCAGCTCAGGATGGAATTATTGATGACTTGTGAATCCTGATTTAATGACATTTGATCCCAAATTATTACAGAACTATCCACTCTTCCAAGACTCAGCTGGCTTATTTGATTCTTCTTCCTTGGTTTTTGCCTTCTTTCCTTCTTCCTCCCTTCTTTTCTCCCTCCCTTCATCCCTCCCTCCTTCCCTCCCTCCATTCCTTCCTTCTTTCCTTCCTCTCTCTCTTCCTTCCTATCTCTCTTTAGATGCCTGTTATTTTATCCTGTACATCTGAGTAAGAGTTTTCACATCAGCCCTTCCATCTGTATCACCGCTGAGATCTAGCTTCACGTATGGGGTTTCCTAGAGCAAATCTCTCAAGGTCTCCAGGTTTCTACAGGCTGCTATTAGCACTGCACAGTCCTGACTCTATGAACTGCATCGGAATCCATCCTGTCCTTTCCTGGGTGTGCACTGTCAAAGCAGTCATAAGTGCACGGAATTTCCTGAACGACTCTCAAGGGCTTACAATGACTGCAGCCAAATGTTGAGTTGGGAGAGTTTCCCAGAACAATATGAGAATATCCGTAGTACAAGCTGTTGCAGAGCACGAAATGCTCATTTTTATTAGTCACATGTCATAGTGACTGTACCCCCTTCCCCCGTGAATGAGACCTCAAACTTGAGTTCAACACAAAACTCAACCATTTTCCCCTACACATGTTCTTTCTGCATTTCCACCTTCCAGTTAATTTCAGCACCAGACCCCCAGTCGTAGAAATGAGCTCTTCTGATTCACTCCATCCTCACCCTCGTGTCCTCAGATACACTGAGTGGCTACATCTGCTTCTCCCACATCTGTCCTCCTCCCCTCAAAGGAAGTCTTATTCCCTCCCACGTGGACTACTGCAGTGCCATGAACCCCGCTCAACTTCAGTTCCATGGAGCAGCAAATGTTTGCACCATTGTCAGGCAATCTTCTAAAATACATTGCAGATTATGCTGTTGTCTTATTTACAATAATTTCATAGCTTTGCATTGTTCAAAGAAATAAGTTCCAATTTCATAATCTGACATCTTGTTTCAAAGGACATTTCAATCTTTACTGGTAAAAGTTCTTTCTGTACCCACTCCAGACTGGAGTGGGTAGCTGTTCCCTTTTCTGGGGGATCTTCCCAACCCAGGGATCGGACCCAGGTCTTCTGCATTGCAGGCATATTCTTTACCATCTGAACCACCAGGAAAGCCCCAAAGTGCTAGTCACTCAACTTTTTGTAACCCCATGAACTGTAGCCTGCCAGGCTCCTCTGTCCATGGAATTCTCCAGGCAAGAATACTGGAGTGGGTTGCCATTTCCTTCTCCAGGGGATCTTTTGACCCAGGGTTTGAATCTGGGTCTCCTGCATTGCAGGCAAATTTTTTTTTTTTTGCTGTCTGAGTCTCCTGGGAAGCTCTTGTAACTTCCCTAGCCCTGCCCAATTCCCATTTTCTCCTTCTTCCAAATTAATATAGTTTCATGACACATGAATGTCCAGTTAACATTTCCAGCCTCCCTTGAAGCTATAAATGGCCATCAGACTAGGTATTGGCCAATTATTTGTAGCAGAATGGATGAGTATTCTTCATGGATTTTACATTAAAAGTAACTGGATGTGTGCTGCTCTGGGCTCTTCTCCCTTTCTGGATGCCTGGAAAATGGTGCAACTAGAATGCAATCTCAGGTTTGCAAGTGGGGGCTTATAGAAGATGACAGAAATACAGACCAACCTTAGAATAGCTCTTAACTCTAGACATGGGTCCTCAGCCTCCAGAATCTAATGTTTGATAATGTGAGGTGGAACTGATGTGGTAGTAATAAAGTGCACAGTTAAATGTAACATACTTGGATCATCCTGAAACCATCCCTCTCCCCTAGCCCTACCCCCTGGACTGGAAAAATTATCTTCCGTGAAATCAGTCCCTGGTGCCAAAAAGGTTGGGGACTGCTGCTTCAGACTGCTAAACCACGGTTATTCTAGAGCTTTCCATTAAGCCCCTCAGCCTGCACCCTAACTGTTGCTGTTGTCCAGTCACTCACTCATGTCTGACTCTCTGCAACCCCATGAGCAGCAGCATGCCAGGCTTCCCTGTCTTTCACCATTTCCCTGAGTTTGCTCAGACTCATGTCATTGAGTCAGTGATGCCATCCAACCGTCTCATCCTCTGTCACTCCCTTCTCCTCGTGCCCTTAATCTTTCCCAGCATCAGGGTCTTTTCCAATGAGTTGGCTCTTCGAATCAGGCAGCCAAGGTATTACAGCTTCAGCTTCGTATGATTTCAAATCTACTTCTGTCTTCAACATCACTTTAGGTTACAATTCTCTGAGCACAGTGATCTCAATCATTATCAGCTTTAAACACATTTACTTTTGGCCTCAGGACCTTTGTACTTGCTAATCCCTGTGCATACAGCACTCTTCTCACCCATTTTTGCAAGACTCTATTCACATTCAGATCCCAGCCTGAATGTCACTTCCTTATGGAAGCCTTTTCTCATCACTTCATTTAAAGTAGCCATTTGCTTAATCACCTTCAATGATAATATCCTGTAATATTATTATCTTCACAGCACTATCATCACATGAATTTATCTTATTTATTATTAATTTTCCCTTCCCTTTATGTGCTAGGAGTTCAGGGACATTTTACTCTTTGTGCTCTACTGTATCTCCACTGCTGACACTTAATAATTGTCTAACAAAATATACTAAATGAATAAATAAATTAATAAAGAGAATTGTGCATGCTAAGTCACTTCAGTTGTGTCGGACTCTTTGCGACCCTATGGTCAATAGCCCACCAAGCTCCTCTGTCCATGGGATTCTCCAGGCAAGAATACTGGAGTGGGTTGCCATACCCTTCTCCAGGGGATCTTCCCAATAAAGAGAATTAGTTATGAAACATTTTAACTTTTCAACTTTTATAGAAATAATTGTTATGAACTAACATAATTGAGAATTGTTTTATGGTTGATGGATCGAGTCCTTTAATGCTTATTCCATGATATTAATATAATTAAAATATATTGATATTTTGGAGTTTCTACCTAAAACTCCAATACATATTGAAGCTTTTATATAAAATTTTTTTATTAAGCGACACATGATGCACAGTAATAAGTAAATTTATCAGCAAGTATGTACTCTATTTAGGCAAGAATTACAATGAGAATAATATAAATAAAGGTAAAGGTTTAAGTAAGTTACCATAAACCCATTATAACAAAACGCTATGAAGGAAAAAAGGAGGAGCATAAATGATTGAGGGAATGTGGCAAGGTTTTGGCATGGCCTTTGAGAATAGATAGAATTTTCTGTTTCTGTATTCTCATCTGTCTTTTCTGTTGTTGTTATTCAGTCCCTAAGTCCTGTCGGACTCTCTGTGAGCCCATAAACTGCAGCACACCAGGCTTCCCTGTCCTTCACTATCTTTTCTGTTACAAGTATAACAATACAAAGTTCAGAGAGTTATTTTTATCACAAATTCTCCACAACCTATCTGCAGTTCTGTATGTTCATCAGACCTCATCCTGATCCTATGAAAAGTCAGCATACTATCTGGTAAGAAAGTTTATCTGTTTGACAGAAACTTCTCAGACTGGTCAGCTACAATTAAAAGTAAGTGAAAGTGAAAGTCACTCAGTCTTGTCCGACTCTTTGTGACTCCATGGACTATACAGTCCGTGGAATTCTCCAGGCCAAAATACTGTAGTGGGTAGCTTTCCCCTTTTCCAGGGGATCTTCCCTACCCAGTGATCGAATCCAGGGCTCCCGCATTGCAGGCGGATTCTTTACCAGCTGAGACACAAGAGAAGCCAGTTATAATTAAAGTAAATACAACCCAAACTGGTAGATCTCAGAAATCCAGACCAGCTCCCTGTGACTTTGAACTTGGTATTTCCACAACTGTAAAATGGTCATGATGACAAATCTTGCTTTTTCCCACAAAGGTCGTTTAGGAAATATCATGAGAAAACATTGACAAAACATTTTGAACTTGTGGTTAAAATATTCCTGGAACATCTCAGTCAATGTAGGATTGGGGCTTTAAAGATCAAAGAATGGAATCTGATAAATGATGTATTTCAGTTTTTGGCATCTTTTATTCAGCTTCCATGATTCCTGGAATTATTCTGCATATTCAGTTTTTCTTTTAAACTACTTTATGGTATTTTTCTTGAGAAACCATATTCCTGGTCTCTTAAGTATCTTGTAAATTTTAATCTCTCTTCTGGTAAATCTGTCTTCAGTGGCGATTGGATTAGATCTGTATTTAACATCAGCCTACTCTTTATCAGCGGTGCTTGCTAAGTTGCTTCACTCTTTGCGACCCCATGGACTGTAAACGGCCAAGCTCCCCTGTCCAAGGAATTCTATAGGCAAGAATACTGGAGTGGGTTGCCATCAGTGGTAGCAGAATGCAAGACAGGAGAGAAGAGCCTTTATCACTACACAGCCAGGCCTTCTGCCACATACCACTGCATATTATTTCCGGAACTCTTGACCTGCTCAGGGCACACTTATCTGGCCTTTGCCTCCTCCACCTAATAGTACTGACGTCCTGCCTGAAATATTCTTCTACCTTCTTTCTCTTATCTCATACTCTGGCCTCTGATTTGTCGACAATTTGCTCAACTCTCCCTCCCAACAAAAGCAAACATCAGTCATTCTGTGGTCTATAATAGTTACCATGAACAAAAACGAAATTAGAAACCTGAGTGAAATAGAAGCTCAACATTTGTGTGGCCATCACAGTCTCAGCATAATACTGTGATATCTTAAAATTTAGAGGATCAGTGTATGTTTTCTTCCCTCTAAATCACCTTCAGGGATAGACGTAAGCGATAATCATCTAGGCAAAGTCATTGTTCTACCAAGGATGTTCAACCATTACTGAATGCCTAGTAGATTTTTAAACATTTTCTAGACTAACTGTTAGGGGAGAATAAGGCTTGTGATTGTGCACAAAGGACAGCACAGGCCAGTAGAAGGGAGAAAGCATATCAGGTTTCACAAGGTTAGAGGTATGAACACAATCGAGTGGTTGTTGTCTACTCGCTAAGTCAAGTCCTACTCTTTTGTGACCTCATGGACTATAGCCCACGAGGCTCCTCTGTCCATGGGATTTCCCAGGCAAGAATACTGGAGTAGGTTGACATTTCCTTCTCCAGGGGTAGCATAGCTATTAAGTCTGGTGTGTGTGTATGCGTTGGGGGCTGGGGTGGGGTTAGGTGAGAAGATTCCCAGGAGAGGTGACATGTGAAATAAGTTTCATAAGGTCAATATGGTTTTGAGAAGCCAGGAGGCTTGGGGCATAGATCAGTTCAGGCAGACACCCGCAAACACAGTGACTTTGAATACATTTACTGACTTTCAGGGAATGGTTTTGGACTGCAATTGTTTCTGTCCTGGAGAAGACAGGAAGAGGAAAAATTTGATTGCCTTCTGATTGGCTTATATACCTATTCTGATTAAGGTATCTTCTTTTTCTCTACAGTGAAGCCAAGTCTGCCATAGCTGAGTAATATAATAACTTATATATCTAAATCACACTTTATAGTTATTCAGTGCTTTTGAAAAATAGCTCATGTCTAATCCTCACACCAAGCCTAGAAGTGAGGCAGAGAGGGTATTATGTAACACAGTCATTAAGAGCATGGCCATCAGTCCAACAGGCCAGCCTCAGATTCTCTCAAGTTTGGGCCAGTTACTTCATTTCTCTGAGACACATGTTCTTCTCTTAGCCTCTCACATGCCTGTAATATCACGCTTCCCTTGACTGATCAGATTCCCTTAGTGCAGCTGACATTCCATTTGACTGTAGGAAATCCAACCATGGGGCTAGTGGTAAAGAATGCACTTGCCAATGCAGGAGATGCAAGAGTTGAGGGTTTGATCCCTGGGTCAGGAAGATCCCCTGGAATAGAAAATGGCAACCTACTCTAGTATTCTTTAAAAAAAAAAAAAAAAAATTATTTATTTGGTTGTGTTGGGTCTTGGTTGCAGCACTTGGGATCTTCAGTCTTCATTGCAGCAAGTGAGATCTAGTTCCCTAACCAGGGATGGAAACTGGGCCCCTTGCATTGGGAGCCCAGAGTCTTAGCTACTGGACTACCAGGGAAGTCCCACGATCCAGTATTCTTGCCTGGAAAATTCCATGGACATAGGAGCCTGGCAGGCTACAAAGGGGCTGCAAAGGAGTCAGACGCGACTGAGTGGCTGAGCACATTGAACACGTTGAATCCAGCCCCCGCCAGCTTTAGAGGTCATAGAGAATGAAGACTAAGGCCTCTGGAGTCCTGTTGCCTGGGTTGAAATGGCAACTTCACTCCCCTCACACAGGGGGACCCATGCTCCTCTTTGGAAGGCAACATCTCGGTGTCTTGAGACCGAGTGTCCCTCACACCCTTGCTCTTTTTGCCTGGACCATATTCCCCAAGTTTGGGCAGAGGTTTCTTCCATAAACTGTAATAGCACTAAGGTATTGCAGTAATATTGACAAGACCACAGAAGGCATGAGAAAATCTGAAAGGGGCCCTAAAACCGAAGTTAGCTTCACTTGCTGTTAGAATCCATGGTCCTCAGCCCCCATAGAGGTAGTTCTGGAGTTCCTTTCCATCTCCCCGCCTGAGGAAGGCGAGCTTACCACTCCCCAGGAACCTGGCTCTGTACCCAATAAGGGGCTCACTGAAGGGCAGTAGGAGAGGGGAGGAAGTTTTTCCTCTCACACTAGAATAATACATCCTGTCAGAGGTACCCCTCCCCCTCAGAAATTCGATCTTCCCAGGATGACTGGAAGAAGTTATTTTAATTTCTTTCAGGCTGAAAAACTTCCCCCTTTCCAAAGCCTATTGAAGTAAGGCAAGATTCCTGGCCAGCTAAAATTCTGTCTAGGCTTCCAACTATATTTTTAAGTGTCCATTTATTCAGTGGGGCAAATATTGTCTTCTATTAATAAAAATGGCAAATATCTTTTTAAGTTTAAAAGGAGAGGAGGACATAGTTTGCCTATAAAATAATATTTTCATATATTTGCCATTATAGGCAAGATACTTAGTGCTCTAATCAGGGCTTGAAGCCACACTTGCTGCAGTTCATGTGTGGAGTCTGAATCACTGCACCACCAGGGAAGTTCTTCCATGTTGACTTTTATACTCTACTAAGTCTATGCACCTAATTTTTTGTGGGGAATAATTTAATGACAACACTACCCATACACACACCCATTCTGCCAAGATAAACACTATATTTTTTTAAGTATGTTATAGTCTAACTGTGTATTTAGAAAGGAGAGTTTTCTATAGAGAAAAAATTTCCTCCCAAAATGATTACACCTTTTTACATTATAATTCAGAACAAGTCAATTTTTTTGAGACGTCTCAGCCTTTCCTCGTCTCTTTGCTCAGACATAGTTACTGTCCTCGCTTTTGATCTTCATTACCTTGCTTTTCTCTATAATTTACTGTTGGGGCAGGTACCCTGATTCAGCATTTTATTTACCTTCAATTCGTTACAAAGACCGTCATACCGATTTCCTTTACTTAACATTAGTGTTTGGTTTGTTTTCTACATTTCTGGAAACATTTTTCTTTTTGGTGCATCTTTTAAATTTTGTTTTATGATTCAGCATGAAAGCCTTTTTAACATTTTAATGTCACTTTATGCCATAGAAATATTTTTTATTTCATTTGGCATAATTTTATGGCATATTCTGTTTTACTAGCTTTTAAACTTTGTTTAAACCTGAGTTGGTTTTTTTTTTTCCTGCTTTTCTGGGATATATGATTTTCTCATACATGTTTTTAGCCATTATACTTTTTTTTAATAGTAGTTAACTTTATAGTTATTACTGTATGTTATATTCTTAGATCTTTATTTCAATTGTTGTTATTGTTCAGTTGCTAAGTCATGTCCAACTGTTTTCGACCCCATGGACTGCAGCACGCCAGGCTTTCCTGTCCTTCATCATCTCCCAGAGTTTGTTCAAACTCATGTCCATTGAGTTGGTGATGCCGTTTAATCATCTCATCCTCTGTTACCCCCTTCTCCTCTTGCTGTCAATTTTTCCCAGCATCACGGTCTTTTCCAGTGAGTCGGCTCTTCCCATCAGGTGGCCAAGTATTGGAGCTTCAGCTTCAGCATCAGTCCTTCCAATGAATATCCAAGAATGACTTCCTTTCATATTGACGGGTTTGATCTTGCAGTCCAAGGGACTCTCAAGAGTCTTCTCCAGCACCACAGTTTGAAAGCATCAATTCTTTGTTGCTCAGCCTTCTCTATGGTCCAACTCTTACATCCATACATGACTACTGTAAAAACCATAGTTTTGACTAGACACACCTTTGTCGGCAAAGTGATATCTTTGCTTTTTAACACACTGTCTAGACTTGTCATAGCTTTCCTTCCAAGTAGCAAGCGTCTTTTAATTTTATGGCTGCAGTTACTGTCCACAGTGACTTTGGAGACCAATAAAATAAAATCTGTCACTGTGTTCACTTTTTCTCCATCCATTTGCCATGAAGTGATGGGACTGGATAGCATGATCTTCATTTTTTGAATGATGAATTTTAAGTCAGCTTTTTCACTCTCCTCTTTCTGAGCAGGGACACAACATACAGGCTTGACGTACTCCTTTCCCAATTTGAAACCAGTCTGTTTTTACATGTCCAGTTCTAACTGTTGCTTCTTGGCCTGTATACAGGTTTCTCAGGAGGCAGGTAATGTGGTCTGATACTCCCATCTCTTGAATAATTTTTCAGTTTTTTGTGATCCACTCATTCAAAGTCTTTAGCATAATTAATGAAGCAAAAGTAGATTTTCTTTTAAATTTCTCTTGCATTTTCTATGATCCAACTGATGTTGGCAATTTCATCTCTGGTTCCTCTACCTTTTCTACATCTGGAAGTTCTTGGTTCACATACTACTGAAACCTAGCTTGAAGGATTTTGAACATTATCTTGCTAGCAAGTGAAATAAGTAATTGTATGGCAGTTTGAACATTCTTTGGCATGGCCTTTCTTTGGGATTGGACTGAAAACTGACCTTTTTCAGTCCTGTGGCCACTGCTGAATTTTCCAAATCTGTTGACATATTGAGGGTAGCACTTTCACAGCATCATCTTTTAGGATTCTATTTCAATAGACAATACTTATTACTTTCCTACTAGGGATACTGAGGAAAACAATGTATTTTGTTATCTTTTCCCCCTTTCTCTCTTTTTCCTCCATCACCCAATTTTAACCCATTGTTTATATTTTCTTAGAGTTTGCTTTTCTTTGTTGGATAGGATTATACTGCTATTACTTGGTTTGTCAGCTTTCAATAATATTCTTTGAATCTTGATTGATACAGATGAGAAATTAGCATTCTTCACTGTCTGCTTTTTTTCCTTCTTCCTCTCTGTACTTTTACTAGTCATTCTACACACACACACACACACACACACACACAATTTACTCCTCTTCCATTCCACCCTAACTGCCTATGTTTGTTTGATTCTTAAAGGCTTTTATGATGCTGAGTTAGGTAATGTGGAGAAGTCTGTATAAAGCTGAATACAGACTTCTCCACATTACCTAATTCAGTCTTTAAGGAAAAAAAAAATCCATTTTTTAAAGGATATAAAGGATGTATCTTTTTTTAAAGGATACCTTTTTTAAAGGTATGACATATGGATTTTATACCCAACTAAATTGCTATTTAAGCATAAAGCTAACAAATTATATTTCTCATACAATAATAGACAATACCATAGATCTAGTAGAATCTCCAGAAGACCAAAGAGCATTATGAAAAAAGACTCAATGATGGTAGTAAGAATTGACTATGGAGAAGGCAATGGCACCCCACTCCAGTACTCTTGCCTGGAAAATCCCATGGAGGGAGGAGTCTGGTGGGCTGCAGTCCATGGGGTCGCTAAGAGTCGGACACGACTGAGGGACTTCACTTTCACTTTTCACTTTCAGGCACTGGAGAAGGAAATGGCAACCCACTCCAGTGTTCTTGCCTGGAGAATCCCAGGGATGGGGGAGCCTGGTGGACTGCTGTCTATGGGGTCTAACAGAGTCGGACACAACTGAAGCGACTTAGCAGCAGCAGCAGCAGAATTGACTATATTTATATGTGCAACTAAGAATCAAACAAATGTAGACAATTAGGGTGGGATGGAAGAGCAATACTCCTTTCCCTGATCAACACTAGCTCACTTTTTTTTCCTACTCATATGTCAACATTATTTCCCTTTATTCTTGTATATTTGCTTTGTTGTCTTGCTTCAGAGTGACAATTACACCATCAAATTATTTTTTTAAATCACAGTAAATTTACATGCATTTTATAGTATCATTTTTAAAAAATTAACATCTATATTAAACTTGTTCTGTCATTACTCTAAGCATTTTATAAATGTTAGTTCATTTAATCATCATTATAACCTCATGCAGTATGAAATAACTTAAACTCCATTTTACAAACTGAGGATAATGAGGCACTAAGATATGAATTAACCTACTCCAGAAATTTGTAAATACACAGTCTGTTTCCAGATTCCACTGTATTAATGACTACGCTATACTGCCTCCCAGGTGAGTGTTCTTGGTTATTTACTTTTTTATTTCTTTTTTTTTTTTTTCTGTATCTCATTTTCGTTTTTGCTTTTGCACTCGTTGAAAAAGGTGCATTTTTCTGGACCAATGATTGCAGGAATTTTCAGATGTGGAAGAGGAACCAGAGCAGGGCTACAGGCAATGGCAGTTTTGCATGTTGGTTCATGTAGATTCTGCTTCTCACCAATCCATGGATATAGGCAGGTGAGAGACAATGCAAAGACTACCTTTAACCCCATTGTCATAAGACAAACTGCTTCTCTATGCATATGGCAATTTTTTGAGTGGCTCTTTATTTAGACCTCCCTCTTCTGTGTCTCAAAGTCAGTGCAGGTGCAATGGTGCTTCTTTTGCTTAATTTTGTGTTGCAAGCAAGGATCTAGATTTAATGATTAAACTGCACCCATCACATCTGAGGGTTGTCGTTTTGCTTCTCTCTGTTATCTGCAGAAGCTGCCCCCTTGGCCTCTTGCCCGGGAATTCACTGTGTGGCATTTTCTCTCGGCTTCCTTCCACTCAGCCCCTGCTCTGCCCTCTTTGGTCTCCACTGCTTTTGGCAGCCCTTACACCTCTTTTGGGCTCTGGAGATTTGAGCTGTCTCTTACTTTTGCTGAAAATGAAGTTTGCATTTTTGTTTCCCATTCTCCTTGTTGCTTTTGGATGTTCTCCAGGAGGAAAAGGGGGATATGTTAACTGCATGGAACACATTCAGACCACAAGTGCCCCCTTTACATTTTTATACTTCCATTTCTTCCACAGTCAAAGACCCTGAAATCAAAGTTACTAGACCTCTGACAAGAATGGCTAATAAAATGATTATAAAGTTTTTCATGAATAATCTGTTATTGCTGAGAGAATGGGAGCAAGTGTGAACATTCTGCTGGCCTCATTTGATTAGGCCCATGCACTCAGACTCTATTGAAATCACTTTTTACCCTATTCTCACTGATGAATGTTACTACTATGCTGTTTACTTCCTCTACCAGATTACAAATGAATGAAATTAAAATTGTAAAGTAGAAAACCAAACCCTTTTGTCCTCGTTTAATGCATACATAAAGCATCTAGATTCATACACAGTATCTATTCAACATGTTCAATGATATAAAATAAAACCGCTATTCAGCTGAAAGGTTCTTTTGTGGTTATGACTGAATTATAGAAGGAAAAGTACAGTTCTCTCATGTCATTTTAACAAAACATGCAACAAAATGGAAAGTAGTAAAATAAAATACACTTCTGATTAATAATCAGCTAAGTAAACATTTATTTTAAAGTCATTCAATCCAGTCACAAGATATTCTAGTAAGTCGAGCTTTTAAAAAATTATATTTTTACTATACGAATGCTTGGAATAAAAATTGGTGTCATTTTCTTCTCCAGATTTCAAAACTATCAGAAGTGAAACTCTGTTCAGAGCAAAGATAGTTTCAGAAGCTTTCTTGAAGCACTCAGATTGCAGAAGGGGAGAAAGAAATTGTGCATTTACTGTTCTCTCGACTCTTAGACTTGAAGCCTCCCTTCTATTTTCCAGGTAAAAATCTTACACATGTTTGCATATGAACATTATTTTAAACTCTATGTATGTTTCTTTTCATGTTTAATTCCATTTGATTTATATATGTAAGTTCTAATATTTCATTTCCCTTTTCATTAAATATTGACTTCAGAAACTGAAAGAATTTGTAGCAGGAAAGGGCTAATTTTAATAATGTTAAATAAAATTGATATTTAAGTTGAAACATGGCCTTTTTCTTCACCTCTCAATCCTCCATAATTCCTCTTATGCCTTAATTATGGTTTGTCAGGCCTGTAATTTGGCTATAATTTGCTTCTCTGAAAAAAGTTTAAGAAATGAATCATTTGTTTTTAATCCTTATTAGTGAGATTTTTTTTTTCCCTCTCAATTTTCTCACCTTCTAATTTTCAATACAAATGATGAATCATGAAGTCACTGGGATTTTCCTAAGCATGCTTGGCATCCTCGTCAAATTTCTTGCCTATAAAGAAGTCTAATTTGGGATTTTTATGACAGGAAGACATCCTTTATTGCCTGAATAAAACATGTGTTAGTGAAACAGATTAAGTGAAGAACTGGTATATGATGTAAGCTGAAAAGTTTATATTGTTACACTGTATTTTTTAAAGTAATATCTTATTATTTAACATTGATATTTACTGCAGCCTATTCATTTTAAAGTTATCTAAAATTTAAAAGTTAATGTAGTCAAAATAGTGCCTTTTACAATTAGTTTTAAAGTTACATGTTATATGATCTTCAGATATTCAATGTGCTTTTAAAAAAAAAAATTGGGCTATAGTCGCTTTACAATGGTGTGTCAATTTCTGCTGTATAATGAAGTGAATCAGCTATAAGTAGACATATATGCCCTCCCTCTTAATTCTCCCACTCACCCCCATCTCACCCTCTAGGTCATCACTGAGCTGAGCTCCCTTCACTCTACAGCAGGTTCCCACTAGCTAGCTATTTCACACATGCCAGTGTACAAATGTCGGTCCCAATCCCCCAGTTCATCCCACCCCTTCTCCCTCCACCCATCAAGTCCACACATCTGTTCTCTACATCTGTGTCTCTCTTCCTGCCTTGCAAATCTAGAAAAATGATAAGTGCTTCATTTTAATTTGAAACTTTGTTGGTTCAATGTTAGTTGGTACTCAACATTAAATGAACAGTTGGATGAATGAATGAGATCTAGTAAAGGTAGAGTGATCAACTCATCCCAGTTTTCTCAGAATTGTCCTGCTTTTCAAACTGACAGTCGCTTGTCCTGGGAAACTTTCAGTCTCCCTGGAAACCTTAATGTTAGGTCACCCTAGAAAATGTAAGCTTACTTCACATACCTTCTGCTTTTCTTTAGGACAGGGGTCAGCAAACTATGGCCCTTGGGCCAAAGCCAGCGCGCAGCTTGTTTTTGTAAATAAAGGCCAAAGGTCTGCTGGAATACAGCAATACCCATTCACTTATGTATTGTCTGGGGTTGCTCTCCCATTACAGTGATTAGTTGCAATGGACTGTGTGGCCTGCAAAGTTGAAAATTTTACTACTGTTTTCTTTACAGAAAACATTTCTGTATTTGCATGTTCCATATTTTATTTTACTTATTATTTTAATGAATTATTATTATTTTTGGCTGCACTGAGTCTTGTTGCTCCATGTGTGCTTTCTCTAGTTGCAGCGAGCGGGGGCTACTCTTTATTGCAGTGCTTGGGCTTCTCCTTCCGATGGCTTCTCTTTTTGTGGAGCACAGGCCCTAGGTGCGCAGGTTCTAGGAGTTGCAGCCCACTGGCTCAGCAGCGGCAGCTCCTGGGTCTAGAGCAGTCTCAGAAGTTGTTGGTGCACAGGCTTAGCTGCTCCCAGGCATGTGGAATCTTCCCAGATCACGGATCAAACCCTTGGTCCCTCACATTGGCAAGTAGATTCAAATCCACTGTACCATCAGGGAAATCCCATTCTCTATTTTAATTTATCCATTTTACACAGTTAAAAGAGCATCATTTTAGAAAATAACCTTATGATTTGCAGGTAATATAAAATATATTCACATATTTTAACCTCCCATTCTATGCCGGCTACTGTGATAAGCTTTAGAAATCAATGTGAAACTAAAGAAGATACTGTTTCCTTGGGAAACCCATTCTATAGTCAAGGAACTAAGCAGGTTATACTGGTAAAACATGCGTTCTAAGTCGCTTCAGTCATGTCCGACTCTGCGACCCCATGGACTGTAGCCCCACAGGCTCCTCTGTCGATGGAGTTTTCCAGGCAAGAATACTGGAGTTGGGTTGCCATTTCCTTCTCCTGGGGATGTTCCCAACCCAGGGATCAAACCCACATTTTTTATGTCTCCTGCATTGGCAAGTGAGTTGTTTACCACTAGCATGGCCTGGGAAGATAAACAAAATATAAATGAATGCAAATACATTCAGATGAAATATTTTAGATCAGAAGGGATAATGTTTTAAAATAGTAGTCATTGTCTAAAAATTTCAAGTTTTGATCTTTTCTCCTCTAGAAACTATCCTTTATTCACCACCTCAGTATAAGGATCAAGAAAAAAAGTGAGAAAAAGCAGGAAACCTCCTTAATTTTTTGATTGAAGATTGTGACATACACCTGTCACTTAACATTTCAGTGACTACACTGTCAGATTAAAATTTTCTTCAGCATTCTCATGGGCTTTTAAGTTAGTGCTAGCATGATAAAAATAGAACAAACAGGACCATTTATGGGAAAGTTGAGATTTAAACCAAACTCAAAAATGATGACACTACTGAGTCAGAGTTGCTGAGATCTCATAGGACTTTCTTAGTAAAGTACCGACACAGAAAGAAAAAAGAGACAGAAAATGGGAAAAAAGTAAATTAATCCAGATTAGAGATATAAGGAATGAAAAATTCTTCAAGTAAAGTATAATAGGAGCTTATTAAAATCTTATTACATGGTAGCATTTGAATCCTGGATCCAGCTATGCCTGAATTCCATCCGTGTACATTTTAACAATGGGAACCATTAAATACCATTTTTCACTTGTCTCTAATTCAGCTGATGTTTCTATCACTTGTAATTGGTAAAATCCCAACTAATGCATAGTGCTTCTTAAAATTTTCCTCTGAAATAGCTAGGAAAAATAAAAATGAATATGTGAAAACTTGAAAGTGTAGCCCAGAGAAGTATAGCACATGTTTAAAACATCCATCTCTCAAATCTTGCCTTTTATTTTAAAATTCACAGGAATTTTGTGTCATTCTCCATGTGGCTTTTTAAATAATAAAAAAGAATGTATGCTTCAGACAGAAAGAAAAATAATAAAACTTACATGTGCCTTGCACTTGCCTATGTGGTCTATATACCTCATCACACAAAAGTTCACAAAAACAATACACAAAAATTTTTCCTATTTAACATAGGACAAACCTGAAGCTCAGTGAGATTAATTTTAAGTAAGTTACCCAAGGTCAGAGCTACAGACTGAAAAGTCAGTATCTAAATCCAGATTGAGTTTAACACCAAACCTCAACTATTGCCCTGAGACTCCATGGTATCATGGACTAGAAAGGATACAGAGCTGAGAGGCATCAGAATCAAGATGTACTAAGAGATGTGTCAGGTTCACCTCATGGACACGGAATATAGGTTTAGGTATAAGAATAAAAACAGCAAAAACATCCTTTCCAATGTATTTCACATGCATCAGGCACTGTGAATTGAAAGGCAACTGGAAGGCCCTGGAAGAAACAACCAAGCTAGCCAAGTAATATGACCTTGGGCAGGAAATCAACTTCAGCTGTGTGTAGTTTATACCCCCAAGAGGTCTTGACTTTCCAGTAACCATTGTGTGCCACAAAATTGACCAGACACAGAAACAATGTGGTGGAATGGGTAACACAAAAGCCCTGCCAAAGCTACACTGTGACCTCAAGGGTGCCATCTTGGGACAGTAGCCACCCTCCCCTTCCTTCCCCCTTGGCATAGCTTGCAAATGGAATATCAGTGTTGGAGTGTTTGATTAGGAGAACTTGCTCTATGTCATAGCTGTTTCAACCTTGGTTAGTCTTTTATCCTGGAACCTGTGTCTCACTGGCTGAGGGTAAGTAACAGCAATTATCAGGTATGTTTTGAACATAGCAATATATTTTAAAAACTACTTTGAAAATTAATTTATTACATGAGGATGGCACATGGATTTTAAGAGTTTGGGCCAACATAACTTAATATATTAGTATGTTATGCACATACACACATATAAATGCCTTCTTGTACACTGTATTTTTTTAAGCATAAAATACTTTGTGTATCTACATGACAAAAAGACACATGACAAGTGAGTTACAATCCAGTAAATGATCCAGAATTGATGAAGGCTAGAAAACTCACATTCTAAAGCAGGGTTTTTCTTTCCCTATTTTGTGAAGGGGGAAAAGATAAGCAGAATTTTGTTTTGTTCACTGATAACAGATATGTGCCTAGTGCTCTGCAGTTTCTAAAACCCAAGGCATCCCAATTAATGCTCAGAACATCCCTTAAGATAGATGGGATTACAGTCCTTTTAGAGAAAAATAAATTAAGAATCTACCTGAGGTGAGTTCAGTTCAGTTGCTCAGTCATGCCCGATTCTTTGTGACCCCATTGCCTGAAGCGTGCCAGGCTTCCCTGTCCATCACCAATTCCCAGAGTTTGCTCAAACTCTTGCCCATAGAGTAGGTGATGTCATCCAACCATCTCATTCTCTGTCATCCCCTTTTCTTCCTGCCTTCAATCTTTCCCAGCATCAGTGTCTTTTCCAATGAGGCAGTTCTTCACATCAGTGTTTTGCCAAAGTGTTTGCATCAGGTGGCCAAAGTACTTGAGGTCACATTGCCAATAAAGATTGGAGTTACTAAAGCCCAGGTGTCTGGACACAACTCAGTTCCTTCTCCAGCCTACCATCACTTCATTTCACTTACTACAATGTAAGGTCTGCGTGGATAGAATTTCTAAATAAATAAACAAAGCAACAAAAAATTGAGATGTTTTGATGAACTGGAAGTGCAGGTATCTCTTTGAGGGCCTGAATTCAATCCTTTCGGATAAACATCAAGAAACAGGATTACTGAATCATATAGTAGGTCAATTTTTAAATTTTTTAAAACTGTTGTCTACAGTGGCTACATCATTTTACTTTCCCATTAACAGTGTAATAGTATTCCAGCTCCTCTACATCCTCACCAATACTTGTTATTATCATTTATTATTGCTGTTGTTTTATAATGACCATCCTAACAGGTAAGAGGTGATACTTCATTGTGGCTTTGATTTGCATTTTCTTGATTACTAGTGATGTTAGCATCCTTTGCTACAAATTTGGCCATTTGTAAGTCCTCTTTGGAAAAATGTCTATTTAGACTCTTGCTCATTTAAAAAAATCAAGCTATTTAAGTTTTTTTGCTATTGAGTTGTAGGAGTTCCCTGTGGTATTTTGGATATTAGCTCCTATTGGATTTATGATATTTGCACTCCTATGTCCATTGCAGCATTATTTAAAATAGGCAAAGCAATCTAAATACCAAAGACAGATGAATGGATAAATAAAATGTGAGGTATAATAAATAAAGCTGATATTTGTATATGTATATGGGCTTCCCAGGTGGCGCTAGTGGTAAAGAATCCACCTGCCAATGCAGGAGATGTAAAAGATGAGGGTTCAATCCCTGGGTCGGGAAGATCCCCTGAAGGAAGAAACAGCAGATTCCCCTGAAAGAGGAAACAGCAACCCACTCCACTATTCTTGCCTGGACAATTCCATGGATAGAGGAACCTGGTGGGCTACAGTCCATGGGGTCCCATAGAGTCGGACACAACTGAGTGTCTGAGCACATATATGTACATAATACCTGAAATATTATTCAGTCACAAAAAGAAAGAAATTCTGCCATATGCCACACCATGGATGAACCTAGAGGACATCATGCTAAGAAAAGAAACCAGTCACAGAAGGACAATTACTGTAAGATTCCACTTACATGAAGTACCGAGAATGGTCAGCCTTATTGAAACTGGTAGTAGGAGGATGGTTGTCAGGGGCAGGGGAGGGGAAGTGGGAGTTGCCTGCTGGTCAAAGGGTAAAGATTTTCAGTCCTCAGAAGTTTGGGAGATGGGCTGTACAGACTGATGCTTCTTGTCAACAGTGCTGTACTGTATACTTCAGAACTTAAGAGGGGAGAGCTCATGTGTTTTCCGCCACCACAAAAAAAAACTTACCAAACAATAACAAGATGAAGGAAAAGATGGGAGCACTGAAATATAAAAAATCTAGTCAATGCAGTAGTTGACTGTTTTTGAATACAAATCCACCGCAGATGACAATTCAGACCCTCCCTCTGGGCAGTCTTTGTTCCGCTGATGGGCATTTGGGGCAGTGACACTGGGAGGCCACCTGCTGAGAACTGGGCCGAAAAGTGACCAGAGGTGGGATCCATCAATTAACCTTTGACCCCCTCGCCATTCACCGTCACAGCGGAGCAGGTCTGGCTGGCCCTCTTCGTGTTCACCTCTCTTCACCCTCAGAGTGTAGCTGCCCTAAATTCAGCTCCTTTTTTTGAGGGGCGGGAATGCGAGGACGTTCACATTCTGACCTTCCTGAAATGAGTTAAGAAGTAAACTCTTTTTTTTTTTTTTCTTTCTTTTTCTTTTCTGGTTGACAGTCAAGGAGATCGCTGGTTTATGAGAGTAAACTCGGTTACATTTTTGGCTACCAATGACTGGCTCTCTGAGCAAATACAGATGGACAGTCCTTAGAGTCTGGAGAAGTGTGGAAAATCTGATGAGGAAGGTGTGGGCCTGGCCAATGGAAAGCGTTTTGGTGGGTCTAATGATTTTGGGAAAATCTCTGCAAGGCTGGAACATTTTGCCACACATAAGTGGTTATTTCCTTAGCCTCTTCTGCATTCACTGAGGGCTCTGTGTAGCTGACCGGAGAGCAAGAAAACTGAAAAACAGCTTCAACGTGTTTGTCAGGAGAGAGATTTCAATTTAGGTTTTTTTCAAGTGTATCGCATGTAACAAAGCCTGTATTTCTTTTTCATTTCCAATGAAATCTGCCTCATTCTGGTTCATTGAACTCTTGGAAACATAGTTTAATATGTTCCGAAAGCCCTTTGAGCCCTTTGAGGCAGGACTGTGAAGGCTTTCACCACCGCCCCCCTTCTGTAGAAGCAGGAAATCAAGTTCTGCCAAATGCAAATGAGCTCAGACTCCAAAAGGCCAAATTTCAAAATCCAGAATGCAGTGGGATTGCAGGCAGCAAGGCTTGCACACATGATATTTTGGGGGGGTCTAAGAAAAGACAGAAAGTCATCACGACGCACTTATAGTTTGCGACTTAAGAAATACCCGTCTTGTCCAGCACAGGGAACTCTGCGCGATGTCACATGGCAACCTAGATGGGAAGGGAGTTGGGAGGAGAATGGGTACACGCACATGTATGGCTGGATCCTTTCGCCGTTCACCTCAAACTATCACAACATTGTTGATTGGCAATATAAAATAAAAAGTTAAAAAAAAAAAAACCCATCTGCACAGGACGTCTTAGATTTCCATCAGTGAGAATACTTTTCCTTCCTTTTTAAGGTGGCTTCAGAAACCCCTACCCCCGGACCCTCCCTGTTTCTACAATTGTCTGTGTTCTCGTTGGGAAAAGTAGGACCTCTCTTGGATCCCTGTGTCCTAAGTCCATCCACACCGGTTGCCTGCAGAAGGGCCCTGGCTTTGCTGGAAGCAAATAGAAGCCGGTCCATTAAAAAGTTCCTGCCATCCCTCAAAGGGTTAAAGGAGTCCGTTCCAAAGGAGTTAGGCAACCACTGAAATAGGATAATAAATGTGGCACCTTCAGACTATCAGTAGCAAATATTTGAGCTTATCAAATAACGGAGGAAGTAGTTTAGTTACAAATAAACCAATCTCTCATAAAACAAGTTTTCACACAGGGTCATTTCATTGAGCTGGAGACAGCTAGAGGCCACTCGGAGGCAGAGCTCCCGCTCTGCGAGCGGGCACAGCCCCTGGTGATTAATGGACAGCCCAGGGGGGCGGCCGCCGCCCGCAGCTCCGCTGAGAAACCCAGCCGGGCAGCCTATCAGCGGCGCGGCCATAAACAGCATCTCAGGATTATGGGGAGGAAGTGACTCATCCTCTGGGAACATAGCTGGATTTGTGCTCGCTCCCTCACCACCCGCCTTCTTTCCCTCCCTTTCCCCCCTCTGTATAGCAGAGGCCGTCGTGTCCTAGAAACTATAGTAGATGTCACCGCTTGGCACTTGCAGTGAGAGTCTGTGGGTGTGAGGGGGCGGCCAACGCTACTCTTAAAGTCACAGCGACTGTGCTGCCCAGCAGCTCTATGGAGGCTCTTGTTCTCCCGCCTTTGAGATTAGTTTGTTGAAGGCATCTCATTTAGATTCCAGAAAAAGCACAGACGCTGTGTTCGGCAAAAGGGGGGAAAAAAAAAAAAAAAGATAGAGGTCCTTGTTTCAAAGTTAAACTCTCATTGAGAGTTTAGCAGTAAAAAATATCTTGGCGTGATTTGATTAATTTAGCAAGGAAAAAAGAAAAAGACAGAATGCTGCCGGAGTCTCAGGATGTGAACGTCACTGCGAAGGAAACTGAAATATGCGTATGATATTTCTATATTATGATATCATAGGACGTTTGTTTTATTCCCCCAAGGACTGTAAAAATAAAACATGTAGATTATACGAACTACAGAAATAGAACTATAAAGCTGGAAAAATTCAACCATGATACCACCGTTTGAAGGCAACCATTATGAACACTTTGTAAATTTTCTTCCAGCATCTTTAAAAATAGATTGTTGAGAACTTAAGCATATGTGGAGTTTTGTTTCTTACTATTTTCAGCCAACATTTTAGCATAATGATGGCCCCATCCTGTTATTCACTCTTTCCTTATACATAATTTTAAAACTGCGAAAAACTTCTTTTTGCAACTTTAATTAACATAGGGCAGTTTGGGAAAGGCATAAGCTTGCGCTAAAAGCAACATTTGCTCTATTTTTGAGGCGTATTTATTAGAAATTTTACTTGATCGGTTTCTAATAAAAAATGGAAGAGAAAATTCTATGCTATTATTCTCATGGACTACCCATTAACTTTTGTGTTTAAAAATGAATATTCTCACCATTGAATTTTCTGCAGAATTATAAGAGACTCGGTCTTGATCTCTTAACTTATAATACACTTAACCTGCTAATGCCCTGTCCAAAAGCACGAGCCCTTATTGACTAACCACTTTTAGATGTCAAGATGAATTAAAAAGTGAAGGCGTGACTTTTACGGTCACCCTTTCTCACCCACATTCCCTACAGTACCTGCGTTTAGATGCATTTTGTTATGTGAAATTACTTTTTATGACCATTATCTGTTCTGGGTCCAGAAACTGGACACATTTTCTCCCAACCAGCCCTGGAGCCATTATACATCCAGAACAGTAACTCTACTGTGTCTCACCAACAATGCCTCTGCCTTTCTTCTATTTAATCCAGAATAGAAGTTATGTTGTGAGTGTCTATGTAGAAATATGGCACTGAATTCACTTAGAATATTCAGCATGCCTTCAGGTATAAAGTATGTCCTCTCCTTGCTCCTAGAACAATTCGCACTAAGGGTTAAAACTCTGTGGTCGCCCCGTCCCTTGGGGTGGAAGAGACTGCTGCCTGTTCCCAGAGCAAGGGATTGAACTTGTTTCCAAATAGGGTTCCTCTAAATTGACTTTCGCATTGATTCCTATGAGACTTGAGAGAAAGGACAGAAAATAGTTTCCTTTTAGAAGAAAGGACAGTCATACCTAGATTCTTGTCTTGCCCCAGAATAGATATAATTTAGAAGGATAGTTTAGAAGAGAGTTTTAAAAGCTGTTTCTCTTTGCAGAGTCCAAATGTTAATAGCCTTTCATTATAGTTAGAACTTACTGAGAAAGAAAATCCTAAATCCTGAGGTATGTTGTACTTGTAAAATACTAAATTTTAGTGTAGTCTCTCTCTATTTTTTAAAGATTTTATGTATTTAATTTTACTTTTGTTTGTTTATTTTATTTTTGGCCATGCTGGGTCTTTGTTGCTGTGTGGGCTTTTCTCTAGTTGCAGCGAGCAGGGGCTACTCTCTAGTTGCAGTGTGCAGACTTATTGTGGCAGCTTCTCTTGTTGCAGAGCACGGGCTGCTGGTGGTGAGGGCTTCAGTGTTTGCAGGACATGGGATCAGTAGTCTCGGCTCTCTGGCTCTAGAGTACAGGATCAGTGGTTGCAATGCACGGGCTTAGTTGCTCTGTGACACACAGGATCTTCCCGGATCAGGGATCGAACCTGCATTAGCAAGTGGATCATTAACTACTGAGCCACCAGCCTTGTTGTCCCACTGTTAAAGATTTCTTCTTAAGTTAATGGCAGCTCTCAGCTATAGGGAAGTCTACAAGATAAAGAAACCAACAATTTGGATACAGATTTGAAGAAACATTCTGGAGAAGGAAATGGCAACCCACTCCAATACTCTTGCTTGGAAAATCCCATGGATGGAGGAACCTGGTAGGCTGCAGCCCATGGGGTCGCTAGGAGTTGGACACGACTGAGAGACTTCACTTTCACTTTCTTTCTCTTTTGAAGAAACATTAATATATCTCTATTTTTTAAAATCATTTGCTGTTAGTAAAAACACTTATGTTGAGTAACCACTGCATGAAGATGGAAATGAGTGAACATTTATTTAGCACATACTAAATATGTTCCAAATGTATTTTCCAAGCTTTACATATGCTTAAGTAATTAATCCTTACAACACTTTGGGGGATAAGTATTGTTATCCTCATTTTATCAAGTAACAAACCAAACATGTGTAATCATTAAAGTGTGGAAGGTCGGCCATCTCAAATTTGACAATCACAAAGGAGAATTATTCACTTTTTTCTTTTTTACAGACAAAGATGCTTCCAGTAGCATATCCTACAATATTAAAACATAAAACTAGAAAGTAAAATCCAATCACAGGGAGAATTCTAATAGAAATTCTAAAGGTAAATTTAACTAAACATACCATATTTTTTTCCTCCTAAAAATTCACAATTGGAATTTCTTAAGAACTATGAAAATATTCTATCATTGAGTGAGCAAAGAAAGTCAAGCAATAAGTGATGATATTATTTTAATACCATAATCTGAGGTTCCCATCAGTCTTCTTATTTTTCTTCTCCTAATGAATGAATGGGCTTCCCTGGTGGCTCAGCAGTAAAGAATCTGCCTGCTCATGAAAGAGACATGGGTTCAATCCCTAGTCTGATAAAATTCCCTGGAGAAGGAAATGGCAATCCACTTCAGTATTCTTGCCTGGGAAATCCCACGGACAGAGGAGCCTGGCGGGCTTACAGTACATGGGACTGCAAAAGAGTCAGACATGACTTAGCGACTAAACAACAACAACGAATGAACACTCACTTCCCAGTTTCCCCAATTATTGTTGTCACTCTTTCTGGGTGGTATGACCCAGTTCTATTTCTGTATGATCAAACCCCACTTCCGTTACCAGAGCAGAGAACCTGAGGGGCCATGGATGAGAGGTAAAAGAAGTGAGACCCAGGGGCCAGAGAACACCACAGTGAGACTCACTATTTATTGAAGACTTACTCTGTGGCCAAGTTTGTGCCAGTTGCCCTGCCTGTGATCCTACAGTTCTTGAGTTTGACTAACTCAACTTCACTATATGCATATGTTTTTATTACAGAAATAATATTTTTGCAAATATTAAACCAATTCATTTAAACTGTTTCCCTTAAGCAAAATTCCCTTTGTGTAGTTTTAAGCCTAGTGCTTCAGGATGGGAGGGAACAGGGGTCTGTTCCTATGACAAAGTAATGGACTTGAAAGGCAGATTGTGGGGACGGGAGTGCTGGGAATGGCTGAATCCCTACTACACTCACTTCCTTGTATAGCACTCCTCCCCGCATGTGTGCACACACTCAACTGAACATTTCAATGACACCAGGAAGACCTCCATCATGGGGTCCTCCAGATTTGTAGAGAGTATCTGCATATTTACTGTTAAAGCTTAGCCTAGAGGCTGGCATTTGGAAGGAAGGAAATGTCATAAAGGGGACAAACCATCAAACCATATTTCTCATTCCAGTGGATTATGGAGAAAGAAAGAAAAGAAAGATTAGTCTTTGAAAATATGTTTGCAGTCCCTCGTGTTTTGGCTTAGCATACCATCCTCATTGGAAAAATCCACTGATGCTGGGAAAGACTAGGGGCAGGAGGAGAAGGGGATGACAGAGGTTGAGATGATTGGATGGCATTACTGACTTGATGGACATGAGCTTGATCAAACTCTGGGAGATGGTGAAGGACAGGGAAGCCTGGTGTGCTGCAGTCCATGGGGCTGCAAAGAGTCAGACACGACTGAGTGACTGAACAACAACCATCCTTGCTGCTAAAACTGTCTTATTTGAGATAGAACCTGACAGGCAAGAGCTGAGTTGGCTCCACCCATCTTCATGGGGTATAAAAACAGTGCAATGAAAAGATAAACACATATGGAAAGTTAGAGCCATGTGCCCACCTAGCACTCCTAGATTGTGATCCATTTAAATTTGGAGAGTTTAGATTCTCTTGGGAGTCCTTCAGGTGGATATTAGCAGGTAGTGATAGATTTTAGAGAAATCTCTGGGTTCGTTCTTTAGCCCCCAGCCATATAGAAGCCTGGTGTGCTGCAGTCCATGGGGTCGCAAAGAGTCAGACACAACTGGGTGACTGAACAACAACATCTAGAGAAAGCAAGCAAATTCCTGAAACTTTATTTACCTAGCTCATTTCCAGGGAGCTGGACCCGCCAATGAATTTCTGAACTTGTTGGCATAGCAGCTGTGCCCGCCAGCTAGAATCAATGGCTCCCAATCTCTGACTGTGCATTACAACTACTTGGCAAGCTCTGGAATCCACCTAAGTCCAGGCTTAAACTGGACTGGTTTAATGAGACCCATTCAACCAGCATCTCCAGTGGGTGGGGCCCTGGCACTAGTCCTTCTAAAAATCTCTCCAGTTAATTCTAACATGCAACCTGGCCCAAAGATGACTTAGTTCGCTGAAAATTACTATCGTCCAACAATGGCATGCATTCATGAGCCTCTTCCTGAATCAGCTATACATAATTTTATTTGTTATCACTCAGGAAGACTTTAAGCACAGAAGCATATTTCCTTTACGGAAGAATACACTGTTCATTTATCTTACATGAAAGGAGCAAAGGGCTTCCCAAGTGGTGCTAGTGGTAAAGAACCTGCCTACCAATGCAGGAAACATAATGAGACGAGGGTTCAATCCCTGGGTTGGGAAGATCCTCTAGAGGAGGAAATGGCAGCCCACTCCAGTATTCTTGCCTGGAGAATCCCATGGACAGAAGGGTTTGGTGGGCTACAGTCCACAGGGTCACAAACAGTCAGATATGACTGAAGAGGCATAGCAAAGGAACAAAACTATGACAAGAACACATAGTGAGGAGAAATAACTTCTCTCAGTCAATAGGCATGCTCTGATGTGTAAGGCGGGATTAAAATCGGGCTCCCCAACCTTGTCACCGTTGATGCGTTGGGCCAGATAATTTCCCGTGTGTGGCAGGGACTTTCCTCTACATTGTAAGAGGTTTAGTGTGATTCCTGACAGTCACTCATTATATGCCTGTAGCACCCCTCTGCCAGTTGTGACAAATAAAAATGTCTCTAGACAACAGAACAATATCTCAGGGATCTAGACATTTGCTCAAAAGAGAGGGAGGTAGGAAGAGGTGAAAGTAGGCAAACCTTGATCCTGGGGTTAATCCATTACAGTCAAAACCGCTGTCAAGATAAGCAACATTTCCAGTCTAGCCATCCTTGACAGCTACTTCCTCTAGAGAACCTTCTCTTTCATTGTGACAGTCCCTGGTCTTAAGGAATGCAGCTGTCTGTAACTCAAGAAAGAGAGGCGTCAAACTGGGGGCTGTTTAGAACTTCAGGTATGGTCTGGAAAGAAGACTTTAAGATGCAGTGGGATTAAGAACAGCTTTGGGTTTTCTTAATTCCACATGCCTTCTTTTCTCTTTCCTTTCAACCCTTTCTCTTTTTAGATGACAAGCATGTCCGTAATTAAAACCAATCAGGCTCTTGTCAATTCCCTTACTCTACAAAACCTATTTCCTCCTTAGTGGTGTTAATACTGGTTAAGCTCAGTTTACATGAACTGCATCAGAAGGATGATAGGAATCTTTTGATAAAAATTTATATGAATATATTGCATGTGAAGACAAGCAATCCCTTTTTTATCTTGAGATATTAAAATTCCATATTGAAAATATAATGGGGTAGTCTTTTTAAAAACATTCCATAGACTAGCTGCCATATAACATCACAAGGAAGCACAAACGGGTTAGGGGAGATTTTAAGAGGTCAACTAATCCAAATTCAGTGCAAACAAGATCTAAATAAGGATCCATGATTTTCACTGTGACTTTCAAAATCACTCTTTACTTTGGGAGCATATGAGATGCCTTCCACTGGCTGAAAAAATTCAAGTCAGCTTTCCTGCTGTGTAAAAAAAAAGTCGTTAGTGTATCATTTGATTTTGCATGTCCCAAAGCTTTAGGGATAAACAAACAAACCACCCCCACCAACAAAAACCTGCTCTTTTCCAGTAACCTGAACAAATCTCCAGGCTTTCTTCAATGGGAAAGCCCAGTGGAAAGCTGTCCTACTTTGACACATAGTATGAATTTACTTTTCCAGTCTTGAGCCTAACTTTCTTCTTCTTTCTTCAAGTAATACCAATACACTTCCATTTTCTCTTCATATGTTCCTACCTCCATTCAGCTCCAGAAAGATGGGCATCTATCCAGGCTCTTGATGACCTATGAGACCTATAAATTAGTTTATGTGGTATCTTCATAGTGTGAGGCAAAGAATAGCCTAAGTTCCTTTTAGGGAAGAGGGCAAGAGATCCCTCTTTCTTTCTTTTTTTTTTTGTCCTGACCCATGGGGACTCTTAGTTTAGGCAAGTTCATCCTGTAAATATGTTTTTTTTTTTTAACTTTATAAATTCAATATGTTGACATTTGCAGATGTTTGAATGTTATTATTATTCCTGAGAAACTTACATTTCTCAGTTTACAGATTTGTTACTTGTTGCTATTAAAAAGCATTGCGTAAGCTTCCTTTGTAACATTAGTCTAGAGCCTCAACATAAAGCCATAAAATTACTGCATACAAAAAACAATATTTTGATAAAGAAATCTATCCTAATGTAGTTTTATCATGTCTCCAAAATTAAATTCTACATATTTAGTCTTAGAAGAAACTTGGGTCTGATTTTTATATCATTTACTTTTTTTCTTAGCAAAACCCTTCAGATATAAAATGAGTTTGAAAAAATGTGTACGTCTTAAAGCACTTTGGGTTTTTCACATATAAAGTTTTCCAAACTCTCAGTTAAAAGCTGAGGGTCTCATATGGGAAGAAGGAAATCCAGATACAAAGCATTCCAAGCTAACTGACTAATCAGATAAACCTTCTTGAGACCCTGGACATTCCAGGAACATGTCTGGAAACTATCTCAATTACCAAATTCCCAAGTAATGAAATGTTTGGGCATGATCCTTCCTGGATTTTTGCTGACTCACATTTTTCTTCCCAGTAACACCTTTATTCTGTGTCCCCTCACATCCCAAATGTAGCCTCCCTCCTGGCTTTCAGTCAGTCGTGTCTCTGAGTTGATGTTCATTGCACAAAGGAAAAAGGTTTTACAGTGATGAGATCTGGGGCATCAAAAAGCTGCTCCAAGGTAGAAATGAGGGGAGGCCGCCCTGTCACTCTCTTCCTACATCCTGCCAACATTGCCAAGGCACAAGACTCAGGTGGCCCGGATAAGGTCTAAGTCTTTGCTCATGATGGACTTTCAGTGTTGCCTGCAAAAGGTTAGGATTCTTTACTGCTAAATCCATGAATGTAAAGGAATTTCTGGAAAAAGATTATTTCAGAAGAAGCGAGCTTTCCCTCCTCCTTCTTTCTTTCCTCCTCCCCGCCCCCACCCCGGTTTCCCTTCTCAAAGGGGTAGGCAGGAGAGATGGTGGGTGAGAATGTGGACTTTGGAGCTGACTTGCCTGACTCAAAACTTACTTTACACTTACCAGCTGTTTCATCCTTGGCAACCTGTTTAACTTCTCTGTGACTAAGTTTGTTCATCTGTAAAACCTATCTCTCGGAGGTTGTTGTAAGGATTAGTTGAGTTAATATGTACAAAACTAGCAGTATCTAGCACCTAGTAAGTACTGACTGAAAAAAAAAAAAAAGAGTTCCTTTGTATAGCAGGTGGATTATGCAGGATATTCTGTGTACATGGACAATACAACCCCTGCCTTATCTGATCCTAGTCCAAGCCCTACTAGACACAGAGATCGCACTTCTGATTCCCAGTCTCAATTTCACAGGAGAGAAAATGTAATTTTCTTGGTGGTTTGGCGGCTCAGAGTGTAAAAAATCTGCCTGCAGTGCAGGAGAACTGGGTTTGATTCCTGGGTCGAGAAGATACTCTGGAGAAGGGAATGGCTACCTACTCCAGAGAAAATGTAATTTTCTTCATCACTTAGTGGGTCAGACTGAAAAAAAAAAAAAAAAAATCTGCCTGCAATACAGGAGACCTAGGTTCGATTCCTGGGTTGAGAAGATCCTCTGGAAAAGGGAATGGTGACCCACTCCAGTATTCTTGCCTAGAGAATTCCATGGACAGAGGACCCTCTTTGCAACCCTGGTACAGTCCATGGGGTCACAAAGAGTTGGATGTGACTGAGCAACTCACACTTTCACTTTGTACTGGGACTCCCCCACAAGTCTGAACCTCTGTAACCATGAGACCAAGATTCTTTAGGACATACATAGGTTTAGGGATCCACCCATTAGAAAATCTAAAGAGATCAATTTTCTTTTCCAGGGGATCTTTGTGACTCAGGGATGGAACCCGGGTGTCCTGCACTGCAGGCAAATTCTTTGCTGACTGAGCCACCAGGGAACCCCCTCTGCTACCTAGAGGCCATTTATTCTTGGAAGCAAAGAGACTTGGCTTCCCAGTTGTGTTTTAGGATGGGAGTTGAAACCTATGGAATGTGATCAACAGCAGAATGCTTAGCAAAGAAATCCCTGATGCTGAAGTATATTTATTAAATGTGAGTTCCTCTATTTCTCAGATAATTAAATCATTGCTTGTGGCAAAAGAGCTTATTTATGAACATATATTTGCAATATCATATTTTGTGTGTGTTATAATTGAATATGCATGGCTGAACTGATTTTTGGCACAGCCACTAGAAATTTGGAGTTTACATGCTCCTTCTTCTACTAACAAAGCATATGCTTGGAGCTATTGTTTTCAATGGAGCATGTTTTATTTAATGTTGGAATTAAGATATAAATTCTTCATCAATCTAATGCTAATTTTCTTTTTTGGCAAGTGCTTCTAACTTAGCAAATTCACTTGTCACTATGATTTGATTTGGGAACCTAGAAAGTAGGGGTGATACCTTTACAAAGTCATTGTAAGAGAATAACAGCTGGCTAAGCCTGGCTCTCATATTTCATATTTCTTAAAACATGCTGTAGAGTTTAAAAGTGAAATACAAAGGATGATGACAATTATTTATTCCATAAATATTTGGTGGTAGGACTCTGTAGTATAATTATTCAGAAACTAAAGGAATATAGATCCAATGCCTGAGCCTCTTCAAATTGCTGTTCTAGCAACTTGAACCAGATAGCATGTGAAGAGACTCAAAGATACTCTTTTTACAAATTGTCTTCTTAATCTATTCACTAACTGATATTTTGCTTCTCATCATCTTCAGGATTTATTTTTCCACTTCCTTTCTTTGTCATCTAGTCTCAAAGCCTATTTTTCTATCATCTTGGTTTCTTTGGCAATAATTCTATTTCTTTCCTACTCAGTACTGCTTTAGAAGGCATCTTAGTTTGCCACAATACAAAGAAATTAAGCAAGAAACATGCTTCAGTTGTTTTGTTATATTAGCATAAGAACCACACAGCTTCTTGGCATGACAGCTTTCTAGCTTTCCAGTTTCTAATGCAATTTAGAGTAGTAATTTTGAAAACATAAATGGATCTTATCCATTAAAAATCAAATATGATGAGGACATTGTGCCTGTAAGTTTAAACCAGTATCAAATTAAAAAAAAAATTAATATTTAAATATCTTAAAATCAGCTTTTATTAGAGTTTCAGATACATAAAAATAGGATTTCAAATGCAAGCATTTCCATTAAAAATGATAAATATAGTACATGCTATCTTAATCATTTTCTAGTTTTGCCGATAGTTAAGAGAAAGTATAGGAAGGAGGTGAATGATTGGATGATGTTGATAATGATGATTCAGTATCAGGCAGTGATATAAATCTCATGCAAATTGTGTAGATTTTATATGCTTACTTTGAAAAAAACATTTTGACTATGTCAAAGGATCTTCTGGAATATTCTAAAAGGAAAAATCATTCAAATGTTTATGAATGTTAGCCATCTGTAACCACCTATTGCTCTTCTGAACTCCCATAACACTTTATTTGTACCTTGATTACCATACTTATCACTTTATTCCTTGTATTATAGTCATTTATATCTTAGCTCCCCCAGCAGCCTATAAACTCTATGAAATCATGATATAGATCTAATTCATCTTTGAATGCTCCATAACACCTATCCCAGAAGTCAATAAATGCTTATGGAAAGAGTGAATGAAGCAGAATAACAGATGATGTTATTTTTATGTCACTACTCCATAATTAATATTGACAAATTCATATATGCTTGTGGGAGTCAAAATGAAGGAAGGATAGACGATGACTTCAAAGCCACCAGACAACCATTTACTTTATCTGGGATCAAGGACTCTGCATGGATACAAAGCAAAGAAAGTCATCCTCCTTGAAAAAAAAAATGTTTTCTTAAAATAGAGGTTTGCTATCTAAAGCTCCTTTAATTCCTTGGGTTCAATCTTATAAAAGCACCCTCCTTGATGTTTAATCATTCCAAATCCCATAATAATAGCTTGGGAAAAGATAAATGGTCACAGAAAACACAGAAGACGGTAGATTTATAACTCTAGCACTAGAAAGATTTGACCTGATTATGAAACTCATTCATGGAAACATCGTTGTTAGAATTGGTGCAAAGCCACTCACCTCTACACTTGTTTTAAGATGCAAACAGGAAACAGGGAGAAATGCCTTTACACAAAGCGAAGGACAACCATAATTCCTAAGTTACTTAATTTAAAGCAGATGTTTTCATATACATGTCTGATATTGTAATTGCTTTTACGTTTGTTTGGATGTTTGTGCTCAGAGAAGAAAAAGATATTTTAGGAAAAATAGACAAAATGTTTTATTTTTATGTGTGTTTGCATTTCTTAGGAAATCTGCAATTCTGTTAAGGCGTGGAAATACTTAACTGTTAATCAATAAAATTCTTCCAGACTCTCTCATTACACTGACCTTGTCTATCTTTTTTTTTTGTCTCAGATTTGACAGCTGTAGCAGAGATTGTGGTTTTCATAAAAAAGTAGTTTTTTTTTCTTTTTAAATGTCCATGTATCTACAAATGTAAAACTTTAGAATTTCAAAGTATGATAAAAAATTTTTGTTACTTTATAGGTTTTGATTTAATTTATTTTAGAAGCTTCACCATTCTTTTGATAGTAGCTGACAGATCCAATCCTGTTCCCATATGCTTCCTGCTATTTTAAAAGAAACAGTACACAATTGCCTCAGAGAAGCACCATGTGTTTCTGAAGTGTGAATCTGAAAACCATCCATCTGGTCATGCTGGCATCTTCCTGGATTGTATGTGATTGAAAGAAATGTATTCAACATTTTGCAACTCTTTGGCTAGATGAGGGAGCTAATAAGAAAAAAAGATTTTTTTTTTTCATCTCCATTTACTGAAAATCAACCCTTCAGCCTGGAATACCTTGCCTACCCTTCTACCTGGTTGACCCTATTATCCATCAAGACCCAAATCTCATGCTTTCTCCTTTGTGAATTTCTCTGTAACTCTAAGCTCTGTATTGCTTGCACAACTCTGTTCATACTGAATAGAAATGAAATCCTCATGAAAATGCCTATTTACTTAAATTAACATCATTTAAAAAAATATTGATTCTTCTGTAATCTGTGAACTCCTAAAAAGGAAGGCAGATGGTCTTCAATGCAATTTATTGATTATTTGACAAAATATGTAAATATTCCAGATTCTAGTCTAGGAGCTGCAGAGATAGAGTTGAATAAGCAGAGATCACTTTTCTCTATACAGATTACAATCTATCTACCCAAAGAAAAAATTGAGTAATTAATTACACTTAAATGTGAAGTTCAGTGAGGAGATAACTACATCCAAAACCTCATGTAGACAAAAATAAACTTGGAAGTTTAGTCTCTTTAAGGTTGCTCCTAGTATTAATAACTTTTGTATGACATAAATATTAGATTGATTTTCTACACTGGTGGAATCATTGGATAGATCAATAATATACATGCCTCGTGAAGGTAATGAATAGTCCCTGAATTATGGGATAAGCATAGTGCTAGTTTTATAGATATATACTTTTATGATGCATTTGTTAGCCCTCTATGCTAAAGTTACTTTATGTTTTTGAAACTTAAACAATTTAACTTACAAGTAATTTAACTCCTAAAAGTCAGAATTTTTTGTAGGTTATATTGAATCATTATAGTTTCAAATATTAACTGTGATATTAAAATATGTCAATATGTCAATCAAAAAGCATGATTGACTATGGTAAACTAAGAAACTGAGACATCCTACCACAAAACACTAAGGGTAGGATCTTCCTATATTTTGACCACATTGAAATACACAACTGGAACAACTGTTAAAAAGAGACTCAGTCCATAAAATTTTGGTTAAATTGATAGTCACAGCCTTTGGTTCATTAATGAAATAATCTGTTTCTGCCCTAAATGGGGACAGCTTGATACTGGCTTCTACTAGAGATCAAATTCCTCAAGGGGAACCATCATCTCTACTTCTTTTGAATTTCATAACAGTCTCAGGACAAGAATTCTGCACCGAGTGAAACTTACTGAAGGTTGAATAAATCAACTTTGACCCTCTTTTCATACTATTTAATATTAAAATGAGGGCTTCCCTGGTGGCTCAGCAGTAAAGAATTTGCCTGCAGTGCAGGAGATCTGACTTTGATCCCTGGTTGGGAAGATCCCCTGGAGAAGTGCATGGCAACTCACTCCAGTTTTCTTGCCTGGAGACTCCCTTGGACAGAGGAGCCTGACAGCCTATAGTCCATAGGGTCACAAAGAGTCAGAAATGACTGAAGCGACTGAGCATGCATGCATGCACACAATATTAAAATGAAATAAATTTAATCAATACACATTGTTTTATGCATCCTCTGCTCTCTGCATTCTTTCTTATCATGGAAGCTCTTTTGCTCCATGAACCCTGGAATTGCATGAAAGTACTAACACTTTAGAGCAGTACTGAATAAGAGGGGCTCCAGGCACATTGTAGAAAACTAGTGATCTGTGCACTGTTGGTAGGAAAAACTGCTGATTCATTGGCAGAGATAAGGGAAAAAGAGCTGGTGCTGCAAGAGTAACATGGGAGAAGCATCAAAGGTGACATGGACAGGGGAGAAAGGAGGAATATGAATATCAGCTCAGTTCAGTTCCGTTTACTCGCTCAGTCGTGGTCGACTCTTTGCCACCCCGTGGACTGCAGCACGCCAGGCTAGAGGGCAGTGATATTAAAAAAGTTGGGTTTTAACTTCCTGTGAAAGGAAGCATTTACTTTTCATTTTTAAAAAAGTTGTACATTAGAAATAAATTTCAAATCCAAATTATTGCCCAACAATATTGAATACGTTTGCTACTCGGTTCTGTTTCGAGAAATCTCCACTGAAAGCTGTGTGGTCTTAGTGTAATGAAGAAGAAGAAGAAAAAAAGAAACCTTGAAAATCTCTCACTTTGTCATGACTGGGCTGAGGGCAGATGACTCAGTGTGAATTCAAGTTAAATCATTTAACCTTTTTCTCTTACTCAACCCATCTGGGGAGCTGAAACACAAGCGCTTCACCATGAAACAGATGGTGCATTAAGGCTAAATTTTCCCAGATTAAAAAAGAAGAAGAGAAATGTGTTATAAGTGCTAAAAGAACCAAACGTGGAAGAAGACCAAGGATTAAAAGGAACAGAGCTATAAACTGGATCAAATCTTTTCCTTTGTAGAAAATAATGTAAGTACTTAAAAAATAAGCCCTGAGAAATGATCTGGGGACAAAGTGAAATGTTTCCTCAGCACCATATGTGTAAAGGTGGACATTATCAGTGGTTTTGTACGGAAATAAAATGTTCTTTGTTGGTGCAGAATTGTGTGTTCATTTACCTATCTGTCTCACAGAACAGGTATGATTCCTTTAGAGTACTTTTTTGTTATTTATTTGATATCTGTGAAGGTAATACTAATAACATTTCTTGATAAAATGTATGGGACCCATCTGATTATAGCTCTGGTGAAATTTAGCACTAGTTGACAAATTTAAAATATTTCTAGTGTGGTCTAGAATAATAATGTTTTCTAACCTATCCTTTCTCTCTATGTATTATATATTTGTCTACATATGTGTGTATTTATGTCTGTGTATATATATATAATTCTACCTTTATTGTATACGAAAGAGTATTACATTCAAATATATGTATATGCCAGTACTTACATCTGTCATATTTTATGGGAGAAGATGTGTACTGTTGCAGTGAAAGTAAAGATATATTGATGAATAAAGTAGAACATAATAGAAAGTGTCTTGTACCTTCTTATTTCCTGGCTGGTTGTGACAAACTCAGGGGAAGTTAGCTGACTATTTAAAAGACATAGTTAATAGATGAGGCTACATGTGAAACCCAGGAAATTCACATTGCAGAATCCAGATGCCATAGAATAGAAACCCAGAGTGGACTTTAGGCCCAGGACTGCCTCCAAGGGAAGGTAGCACTGTGGGTCAAACAAACCAGTGTTGTCTTTGATGGAGAGCCTTGGTCCTCGTAGATGGTGCATATTGATTTCTCCATCATTATGTCTAGAGTGAAAGTGAAAGTGTTAGTTGCTCAGATGTGTCTGACTCTGCAACCCCGTGGACTGTAGCCAGGCTTTGCTGTCATGGGATTCTTAGGGAAGAATACTAGACTGGGTGGCCACACCCTCCTCCAGGGGATCTTCCTGACCCAGGGATCAAACTCAGGTCTTCAGCACTGCAGGCAGATTCTTCACTGTCTGAGCCCCCAGGGAATATCTAGAGTACCTTCATATAGTTTCCCTTCTGAACAAAATCAGTTCAGTTCAGTCACTCAGTCGTGTCCGACTCCCTGCGACTCCATGAACCGCAGCACGCCAAGTCTCCCTGTCCATCACCAACTCCCAGAGTCTACCCAAACCTATGTCCCTGAAGTTGGTGATGCCATCCAGCCATCTCATCCTCTGCTGTCCCCTTCTCCTCCTGCCCCCAATCCCTCCCAGCATCATGGCCTTTTCCAATGAGTCAGCTCTTTGCATGAGGTAGCTAAAGTATTGGAGTTTCAGCTTCAGCATCAGTCCTTCCAATGAACACCCAGGACTGATTTCCTTTAGGATGGACCAGATGGATCTTCTTGCAGTCCAAGGGACTCTCAAGAGTCTTCTCCAACACCACAGTTCAAAGGCATCAATTCTTCGGTGCTCAGCTTTCTTCACCGTCCAACTCTCACATCCATACATGACCACTGGGAAAACCATAGCCTTGACTAGATGAACCTTTGTTGGCAAAGTAATGTCTCTGCTTCTAAATATGCTGTCTAGTTTGGTCATAACTTTCCTTCCAAGGAGTAAGTGTCTTTTAATTTCATGGCTGCAATTGCCATCTGCAGTGATTTTGGAGCCCAAAAAAATAAAGTCTGACACTGTTTCCACTGTTTCCCCATCTATTTCCCATGAAGTGATGGGACCAGATGCCATGATCTTAGTTTTCTGAATGTTGAGCTTTAAGCCAACTTTTTCACTCTCCTCCTTCACTTTCATCAAGAGGCTTTTTAGTTCCTCTTCACTTTCTGCCATAAGGGTGGTATCATCTGCATATCTGAGGTAATTGATATTTCTCCTGGAAATCTTGATTCCAGCTTGTGCTTCCTCCAGCCCAGTGTTTCTCATGATGTACTCTGCATATAAGTTAAATAAGCAGGGTGACAATATACAGCCTTGACATACTACTTTTCCTATTTGGAACCAGTCTGTTGTTCCATGTCCAGTTCTAACTGTTGCTTCCTGACCTACATACAGGTTTCTCAAGAGATAGGTCAGATTGTCTGGTATTCCCATCTCTTTCAGAATTTTCCACAGTTTATTGTGATCCACACAGTCAAAGGCTTTGGCATAGTCAATAAAGCAGAAATAGATGTTTTTCTGGACCTCTCTTGCTTTTTCTATGATCCAGCAGATGTTGGCAACTTGATCTCTGGTTCCTCTGCCTTTTCTAAAACTAGCTTGAACATCTGGAAGTTCATGTTCACGTATTGCTGAAGCCTGGCTTGGAGAATTTTGAGCATTACTTTACTAGTGTGTGAGATGAGTGCAATTGTGTGGTAGTTTGAGCATTCTTTGGAATTGCCTTTCTTTGGGATTGGAATGAAAACTAACCTTTTCCAGTCCTGTGGCCACTGCTGAGTTTTCCAAACTTGCTGGCATATTGAGTGCAGCACTTTCATAGCATCATCTTTCAGGATTTGAACTAGCTCAACTGGAATTCCATCACATCCACTAGCTTTGTCCTTAGTGATGCTTCCTAAGGCACATTGACTTCACATTCCAGGATGTCTGGCTCTAGGTGAGTGATCACACCATCGTGATTATCTGGGTCATGAAGACCTTTTTTGTACAGTTCTTCTGTGTATTCTTGCCACCTCTTCTTAATATCTTCTGCTTCTGTTAGGTCCATACCATTTCTGTCCTTTATCAAACCTATCGTTGCATGAAATGTTCCCTTGGTATCTCTAATTTTCTTGAAGAGATCTCTAGTCTTTCCCATTCTGTTGTTTTCCTCTATTTCTTTGCCTTGATTGCTGAGGAATGCTTTTTTATCTCTCCTGGCTATTCTTTGGAACTCTGCATTCAAATGGGGATATCTTTCCTTTTCTCCTTTGCTTTTTGCTTCTCTTCCTTTCACAGCTATTTGTAAGGCCTGCTCAGACAGCCATTTTTGCTTTTTTGCATTTCTTTTCCATGGGGATGGTCTTGATCCCTGTCTTCTGTACAATGTCATGAACCTCTGTCCATATAACCTCTGAACAGTATGAAAAGGCAAAAAGATAGGACACTGAAAGATGAACTCCCCAGGTTGGAAGGTGCCCAGTATGCTACTGGAGATCAGTGGAGAAATAACTCCAGGAAGAATGAAGGGATGGAGCCAAAGCAAAACCAATACCCACTTGTGGATGTGACTGGTGATAAAAGCAAGGTCCAATGCTATAAAGAGCAATATTGCATGGGAACCTGGAATTTTAGGTCAATGAATCAAGGCAAATTGGAAGTGGTCAAACAGGAGATGGCAAGAGTGAAGGTCGGCACTCTAAGAATCAGCAAACTAAGATGGACTGGAATGGGAGAATTTAACTCAGATGACATTATATCTACTACGGTGGGCAGGAATCCCTTAGAAGAAATGGAGTTGCCATCATGGTCAACAAAAGAGTCTGAAATACAGTACTTGGATGCAATCTCAAAAATGACAGAATGATCTCTGTTCATTTCCAAGGCAAACCATTCAATATCACGGTAATCCAATCCTATGCCCCAACTAGTAATGCTGATGAAGCTGAAGTTGAACAGTTCTATGAAGACCTACAAGACCTTCTAGAACTAACACCCAAAAAAGATGTTCTTTTCATTATAGGGGACTGGAATGCAAAAGTAGGAAGTCAGGAAACACCTGGAGTAACAGGCAAATTTGGCTTTGGTGTGTAGAATGAAGCAGGGCAAAGGCTAATAGAGTTTTGCCAAGAGAAGCACTGGTCATAGCAAACACCTTCTTCCAACAACACAAGAAAAGACTCTACACATGGACATCATCAGATAGTCAACCCCGAAATCAGATTGGTTATATTCTTTGCAGCCAAAAATGGAGAAGCTCTATATAGTCAGCAAAAACAAGACTGGGAGCTGACTGTGGCTCAGATCATGAACTCCTTATTGCCAAATTCCGACTTAAACTGAAGAAAGTAGGGAAAACCAGTAAACCATTCAGGTATGACCTAAATAAAATCCCTTATGATTATACAGTGGAAGTGAGAAATAGATTTAAGGGACTAGATCTGATAGACAGAGTGCCTGATGAACTATGGACGGAGGTTCTGAACAAAATACTGAACATAAATTCCTCTGTATCTAGTAATGAATTATTCTCTGTTTCCCTGCTAAACTAATCCTGAGATATGACATGTTATCTGGGTTCCACGTAGATTAAGAATCATTTCTAATCCTTTATCATGACCAGAAATACATCATGACTGACAGTAGGTAAGCAGTCAGGCTCACTTAAGAACAGTGCATTTACATTCCTTTATTGATAAAGGATAAAGTGTGTAATGGAATTTGCCGAGTATAAACTCATATAAACACTTTAAAATCATTTCTACTCTCTCCATAAATCTAGCATAAAGGCATCTGGTGCTGTGTCTATAATTAACATTAAAAATAACTAGTGTTGTTTTATAAAGTCGTTGTTATCATTTCTCTCTGAGTATCAATTCTCTACATATTCAAATCACACAAGCTGTTCCCTGTCCTCACTGCACGGCGAGAACTGCAACTAAAACAACGAATGTAATCTGAACACATCAGAAAATTCTAATTGGTGTCTTCACGTTTTATATGCTCCATAGTTGCATGAACCTTATAACTCTCAGTGGCAAGGAAGAGCCTCCAAACAGGTGAAAGATATGAAAAACATTTCCCTACAGGAAAATCCTCTAGATTATTGTCTAAGCTGAAACTTTATTTCAACCCTGCTGTAGTATACTGAGGGCTTCCCTGGTATCTCAGCTGGTAAATAATCCATCTCCTAGGCAGAGACCCCGGTTCAATTCCTGGGTCAGGAAGATCCCTGGAGAAGGGATAGGCTACTGTCTCCAGTATTCTTTGGCTTCCCTGGTGGCTCAGATGGTAAAGAATCCACCTGCAATGTGGGAGACCTGGGTTTGACTCCTGGGTTGGGAAGAACCCCTGGAGGAGGGCATGGCAACCCACTCTAGTATTTTTGCCTGGAGAATCCCCAGCGACAGGGGAGCCTGGTGGGCTATAGTCCATGGGGTTGCAAAGAGTCAGACGTCACCGAGAAACTTAGCCCAGCATGGCACATAGTATAACGCATTTAAGTTACAACACTTTAGAATAGGTAACCAAACTTGTGGCCACTAAATGACTGATGATTCTATCCAATGAGAAAGCGTGAATCTTCCTGCTTGTCAGGTAGTGGCTGACAGCATACTCTTAGCACACCATGAAGAAAGAAAGGAAACACTTTTTGTATACCTTCTATTTCCTAGACACCATGTTGAAAATGTTAGTCATGTCTGATTCTTTTGTGACCCCGTGGACTATAGCCTGCCAAGCTCCTCTGCTTATAGGATTTCCCAGGCAAGAATACTGCAGTGGGTTGCCATTTCCTTCTCCAGGGAACACTCCTGACTCAGGGATTGAACATGGGTCTCCTGCATCTTAGGCAGACTCTTTACCATCTGAGCCAGCAGGGAAGCATTTTAATACTTTTTATTCTATCTAATTTAATCTCCAAACTCCCTCTTTGGTAGATGTTACTATATCAATTTTACAGATGAGTGAACTGAGGCACAGTAAATTTAAATCATCCCAATTCTAATCTTTATGGATCCAAAGTCCAAGCTCTTCCCACTAAATTGTATCAATTGCCTCAAGAAGGAGAAACTTATATTTACATTTTTAGACATCTTAAACACAAATATTTTTATGTTAACCTACAAATGCCCCTACTGCTCCAAGGACTTCAACAACCCTGTTCAGTTACATGTGGTTTATTAGAGTTAAGATTCTCCAGGATGAGTGCTTGAAAATTCTGGATTTCCACTCAAGACCACAGAGAAATAGCACAGATCTCCTTCTTTTTCTTCCTCTTAATGGTCCTGAGATAAAATGAAACTTCTATTCTGCAGTGTGTTGATATTTTTAACACGTGTGCATCAGCACATGTTTAAATAATTTAAAATCTCTAATATTATTCTTAAAGCACTACCTTATTTGGGATTCTAAGCGCAACTTTGTGATTAAATTAACTCATAATTATCATGTGTGAAAAGAATAACATATCTAGGCTTCCACCAACATGGCTCTTTTGGTTTCTGCTTTTTAAAGACTTTTCTCTTCTTGGAGTTTGCTTCCCCAAAAGGTAAACAGTAAGAGAACTTTAACTTGTCTTGAAAGTTGCAACAAAATAGCTAAAAATCCTTCAAGCTAGGCTTCAACAATATGTGAACCAGAACTTCTAGATGTACAGGCTGGATTTAGAAAAGGGAAAGGGACCAGAGATCAAATTGCCATCAGCTGGATCATAGAAAAAGCAAGGGAATTCCAGAATGACATCTACTTCTGCATCACTGACTATGCTAAAGCCTTTGACTATGTGGATCACAACAAACTGGAAAATTCTCAAAGAGATGGGAATATCAGACTACCTGACCTGCCTCCAGAGGAACCTATATGCAGGTCAAGAAGCAATAGTTAGAACCAGACATGGAACAATTAACTGGTTCCAAATTAGGAAAGGAATATGTCAAGGCTGTATATTGTCACCCTGCTTATTTAACTTATATGCAGAGTGCATCCTGTGAAATGCTGGGCTGGATTAAGCACAAGCTGGAATCAAGAATGCCAGGAGAAATATCAATAACCTCAGATATGCAGATGATACTACCCTTATGGCAGAAAGTAAAGAGGAACTAAAGAGCCTCTTGATGAAGGGGAAAGAGGAGAGTAAAAAAAAAACCGGCTTAAAACTCAATATTCAAAAAAACTAAGATTGTGGCATCTGTTCCCATCACTTCATGGCAAATAGATGAGGAAACAATGGAACAGTGACAGACTCTATTTTCTTGGCCTCTAAAATCACTGTGGACAGTGACTGCAGCCATGAAATTAAAACACACTTGCTCCTTGGAAGAAAAGCTATAGGAAACCTAAACAGTGTATTAAAAAGCAGAGACATCACTTTGCCAACAAAGGTCCATTTAGTCAAAGTATGGTTTTTCCAGTAGTCATGTACAGATGTGAGAGTTGGACTATAAAGAAAGCTGAGTGTTGAAGAATTGATGCCTTCGAACTGTGATGCTGGAGAAGACTCTTGAGAGTCCCTTGGACAGGAAGGAGACCCAACCAGTCAATAATAAAGGATATCAATCTTGAATATTCATTGGAAGGACTGATGCTGAAGCTGAAGCTCCAATACTTTGTTCACCTGATGAGAAGAGCCAACTCATTGGAAAAGACCCTGATGCAGGGAAAGACAGAAGGCAAGAAGAGAAGGGGATGACAGAGAAAGTCACAGTTGGATGGCATCATGGATTCAATGGATGTGACTTTGAGCCAATTCCAGGAGATGGTGAAGGACAGAGAAACCTGGCATACTGCAGTCCATGAGGTCACAAAGAGTTGGACATGACTGAGCGACTAAACAACAACAGCTGAAAATTGTGTAACATTATTTATTTTCTTAGTATGGCTTTCATAAGCAATATTTTTCACAATCAAGGCCAAATGAACAATTACTGAATCATTAAAGATGTGAGCAGTCTGATCTGAACCAGATTTCTCCAGTCTGTGAACACATCCAAAAGACACATAAGAATAAGAGCATCTTGGATGACTTCCTCTCCAACTGCAATTTAGATGTTATGTAAGTAATTCATATATTAATCATACCTTCAATCAATATCATCCAGGATTTTCTAACCTAATCCTTGAGCTGGTCAGCATAATAAAGCATTCTGTGGACAAAAAGTTTTAGAGAAGTTCCCAATACTTCATGGACCTCATGGAGTTTCATATTGCACACCCATACATCTGTTTAATACTAACTTTGAGGAGATTTGCTGTAAAGGAGCTATTTAACTTTTTTTGGTCATGGAGCTCTTTGGCTTCTCAACACTCCAAGGAACTACTACCTCTTAGACCAGACACTGGGAAACTATGGAGTAGGGAGATTTCTATAGGCTGTAGGGCTTTAAGTAGTTGAAGTGCTTATTTAATTAACTTAATGACATAAAAGAAGATAAAGAAGAAATAGAACATTTACAGCATACATGATTAAAAGAGACAGAATATCTTAAAATTTATTCAATACAACCTTCGACTTTTGGTTTATTTATCTAGGTAAACTTTTCTTACTAGAAAAGATTGGTGGTATTTAAACGTGTTTTCCAATAGCTGTATTTATTTTTGTTCGTAAATAAAGTTACACTGATGTTTTAGACCAAGAAGTCTCCCTGGATCTTATTCTCTAATGCAAACACGCAGAGCTCTTTGTAAAGACTTTTCAAGAGCTCCTTAATATTCAAACACCGAGAATCAGATCAAGGTGGACAGCAAACCATGACTTCTGTTCTCCTATGAAATTGGCCACAAAGATTCCAAAAGAGAGTTTGTTACAAATAAACAGGGTTCTATGGTTATTGATGGTCTTAAATTTTCATGCTTTTGTGTTCATTTTCATTTGCAAATATGGAGGGATAAGATCCAACCTCCTGTTCTTTTACCTCTTACCTAAAAATCACTGCATTCTTATATGGATGAGTAGAACATTGTGTTCACTTTGGAGAGCTCATTAGAGTGTCTACAGTTCCAAAAACACCATTAACAATCCATCTTTTTTTTTTTTTTTAACTGCATACCTATTAGAATAGCTAAAATTAAAAAAAAAAAAAAATACTGACAGTACCCAGTGCTGGCAAGTACATGGAGACACTGGCTCGCCCATAAACTGCTGATGGGGATGTAAGATGAGGCAGCCACTCAAGAAGTTTCACAGTCTCTTTTAAAAGTGAAACACAACCTAACATGCAATCCTACTCCTGGACTTTTATTCTAGAGAAATGAAAATATATGTTCATGCAAAAACTTGTAGATAATGTCTACAGCAATTTTAATTGTCGCAGCCCAAAACTGGAAACAATGTATATGTCCTTCATGGGGTGAAGAATAAACACTGTGGTCATTAATCCCAGGGAATACTACTCAGCAATAAAAAGGAACTAACTATTTTTACATGCAGAAACACAAATTAGTCTCAAGACAATTATGGTGAATTTCTTTAAAAGCCAACTACAATATGCTACATACTGTGTGATTTCATTTATATAACATTTTAAATGATAAAACTATAGGAATGGAGCCTAGATCAATGGTGTCCAAGTGTTGGTGAAGAAGGTGGTGAAACTATAAAGGCTACCACAAGGGAGCCCTTTTGTGGTGAGTGCTGTATCTTGACTTTTGTGGAGCTCATATGAAAAACATATAATAAAACTTCAAAGAATTATGTTCACACATATACCATAAAAAAAAAAAAAAAACCCACACATATAAAAACCTCTGAAATCTGAGTAATGTCTGTGGGCTAGTTAATTGTATTGTGTCAATGTCCATTTCCTAGTTTTGAAAAATGTGCTATAGTTATGTAAAATGTTACCATTAGGAAAATCTAACTGATGGGTACAGAGGACTTCTCAATACTATTTTTGCAACCCCCTGCAGGTTATAATTATTTAAAAATAAAACACTTTTAAGACCTTTTCAAAATTTCACCTGATTTTCAGGGGGCAGGGGAGTGGGAGGGGTGGATGAAGATATAAGCTTCTAGCTATAAAATGAAAAAGCCATGGGGGTGTAATGTATAGCCTGGAGACTAGAATTAATTTTATTGTATTATATCATTGAAAGTTGTTAAGAGAGTAGATCCAAAAAGTTCTCATCACAAGAAAAAATTTTTTCTATGTGTGGCAATGGCTGTGACCTAGGCTTACTATGGTGATGATTTTGCAGTATAAATAAATATTAATCATTATGCTGTAAACCTGAAACTAATGTCAATTATACTTCAAATAAAAAAAGAGAAAAAATTCATCCATTTTAAAAGTCTTATGTCTTAGGTCATCTATCCAAACTCAACTATGTAAAAGAAATGATCTGATCAAACTGTCAGAATTCCACATCATTTTGTTCTCAGTATAATTCCTTACAGTGAAACTCAGAGGTAAGATTTATGTTAATGTTTTTCACTATAAAAATGCTATCTTAGGCCTCGTAGAGAGCAAATGAAGATAATTTTCAACTCAAATTTAGAAAAAAGATGTTACCTAAACATACTTTCTAGAAACAATGGACTTTAACATGGTAGGTGAGGCTTAAACCGCAGCTTTGTGGACAATACCTTTTAAGTTATGGGGGAAATTACTAATATTTTCTTTGTTATGAGTGCATAAGGGAAAAACTAAAATAGAGTAAGCATGTCATGTGGACAATGACTTTATTAAATGCTTACGTGAATAAAAAACAGTGTCAGATGTGTAATTCTGGGAGTGGCACAGGAAGGAATTACCAGTGAAATTCTGTGAAAAGTTGTAAATTTCCTATACATGATTTGAAGGTCTAAAAAGACAATGTTGATTAAAAAAATAAAAGTGTCAGACTATGTCTAAGATACAACATGATACTGAACAAGCTTCTTGAGTGACCCACTAGAAAGTCATTTATATATTTCCAATGTTGACTTTGGCCATATCTTCTTTATGCAAAGCTGTAGATGATCAGTTTAGTGGAGAAAAAAAAGACATAAGTTGTTTAAAATATTTTTCATGATTCAAACCATGACTAGATCGACAGTTATAAATGTTTCTCTTTGTATTGTCTTAGGGCTATCCTGGTGGCTCAGAGGATAATCTGCTTGCAATGCAGGAGACCTGGGTTGGATCCCTGGGTCAGGAAGATCCCCTGGAGAAGGAAATGGCAACACGCTCCAGTACTCTTGCCTAGAAAAACCCGTGGATGGAGAAGCCTGGTAGGCAACAGTCCATGGGGTTGCAAAGAGTCGGATATGACTGAGCGACTTCACTTTCTTTTGCATTGTCTTATCCAAGGCATTTAGGGTCTCTGCTTTGCTTTAGGCACTTATTTCCAAAGACTTGTAAATTTGTTGTCCTGTATGTCCCAGCAGCCTTACATACTTCAGCCTTAATGTATCAATACTGAGTTCATGATCTGAATACAATTTCATGTAAACTTTTTTCTCTTCTGGAGTTTCAATCTTGGTTAATGATGTGGCCATCCACCCACTTCCAAGCTGGACTACCTTTCTCCTTCACCTGCATCCCATCACCAAATACTGCCAACTCTCACAAATATTTTCAAATTCAGACTCTAGTGGCTACTGGAATCACCATATCTATCTGAGAATGTCATCACTGTGTTAAGCCTCCACTGGCTCCTTAAGAGACTAGGGCTTAACTATTCTCAACGCAAACAAGCAAGGATAACTATGTGACATGCTAAAGGTGTTAGCTAAATTGTAGTAACTGTATCACGATATATAAATATATCAAGCCAACACATTGTACCCTTTGAACCTACACAATGTTATACGGCTATTAGATCTCAACTTTAAAACAACAACAAACAAGAAAAAACCTCTCCCTTGGCTCCTGATGACATTGTATTGGTTTTCTGTGGTTGCCATAACAAATTACCACAAACTGAGTGGGTTGAAACAATGCAAATGATTGGCTCCCATGCATGTGTGTTAGTCATTCAATCATGTCCAACTCCTCGGCTCCATGGACTGTAGCCCACCAGGCTCCTCTGTCCATGGAGTTCTCCAGGCAAGAATACTGGAGTGGGTTGCCATTCTCTTCTCCGGGAATCTTCCCTACCCAGGGATTGAACCTGGGCCTCCTGCATTGCAGGAAGATTCTTTACTATCTGAATCACCAGGGAAGCCCCAGTGATTGGCTACCTCATGGTTTCCTAGGTCACGAGTCTGACTCAGGTCTCACTTGGTTAAAATCAAGGTGTTAGCCAGGCTCCATTTCTTCCTTTAGACTCTAGGGGAGAATTGCTTTCCTGCTCATTTGGGTTGTTGGCAGAATTCAGTTCCCTGTGGTTGTAGGACCAAAGTCTCATTTCCTTGCTGGCTTTTGGCAGGGAGTTTATTCTCAGCATCAGGAAGCTGCCCACATTCCTTGGTTTGTGGCTTCCAAGCTCCATCTTCAAAGCCAGCCACGTCTGGTCAAATCCTTCTCATGCTGCATTTCATTTCTCTGACCCTTCTTCCATCCTCACATTTCTCTCTGACCCAGCTGGAAAGACTCAGCTTTTAAAGACTCATGTGCCTAGACTGGCATAATCCAAGATAATCTCCCCATCTCCAGGTCCCTAACCTTAAGCACTTTGCGAAGTTCCCCTTGCCACAGAAGGTAACAGTCACAGGTTCAGGGGAGGAGGACGGTGACACCTTTAGGAACCATTATTTTGCACTCCAGAAGTGTGCTGTAGTTTTAGGAAAGCCAATAGGTAAACTCACTCTTCTTCCAAATCAAAAAAATAATTGAGAGAGAAAATGCGGAAGTCAGACAGACTGCAGGGCATAGAAATAGCAGCTTCCTTAGTGATAAAGCTGTTTTAGAGATGTTGACTTTAGATTCATGGCAAAAAGCCTTTCTAATATGCTATCCCCGAATTAGACAGCTTTTCCCCTCAGTCACAGCTGGTAGGAGCAGACAGACACAAGCTCCTGTAAAGATCTCAGTGGAGGAGCAGAGTGTTGGAATTGCGCGTGTTCAGTTACATCCCCAAAGTCATTTTCCAACCTTCCAACTTTCCAGAGATGAGTGTGAAATGGAACAGTGTGGTGAGGGGACACTGGAATTTCTCTACAAAAACATGGTGGAAGGAGACTAAAAGTGACATAATTTTAGCTACCATTTCTTAAACACTTAGTATGTGCCAGATATTTTACGTATTCTATTGTCAATACGCCACCAATCATGCAAGATAGATATTATTAAATGTTAAGCAATTTGCTTGACTCATCACAGTCTGCCAACTGAATCCATACTTCAAGTACTATATTTTTCACTACTTTATCTCCAGCCAATGTCCTTCTTGTACTCGGCATCCCCTCGACTAGGTCTTCTTACTGTTCCTCTGAAACACACCAACTTTCTTTTTAGACCATCTCTTTTCTATTTAGACCATCTCTCCAGTCTTTCTGTGGGAAACTCTTACTCCTCCTTTAAGACAATGTGGTATGTCTCCTCTGGAGACAGCACTATCGCTCTCTCCAGACTCCCTTCTCTGGAGGTCATACCTTTGCATGTATCTTCAATGTCTCACACACTGGCATAATAGAATTTAGGCATAAATTCTATAATGAGATTTGGGCACAATAGAATTTCACTGAATGTTATTATATGAATGTAATGGGTTTTGAATAAAATTTGTGAATGAATTTCTCTGTTTACATTTCTGTGTGCATGCTCAGTCACTCAGTGGTGTCTGACTCTTTGCAACCTCACGGACTGTAGCCTGCTCTTTACATGTCTGCCTTCCTCTTATTCATTGTTTTAGCCCCAGTGCCACCATCTCCATGTTTGACATATATTAACAGAATGTTCTGCATAAACTTTTCCTGAAAGAATAAGTAAACTAATGATTTAAATAATTCTGGCAAAAACAGAATACATTATTGGAGTTGTCTGTATAAGTATACCTGGATTCTGTGACCAACTGGATCTTGTTCTTTAAAGGGAACTAATGATACATAAATCAAGAGCCCTTCTCATGGCCAACAAAGTCCTAAATAGTCCATCCTCAGGATACTTCTCTGATCTGATGACCAACCAATCTTTCCTGGTTGGTTGCCCTGTTTGTTTTTATTTTATAGCAGGTATAACAACATACCTAATATTATACTATGTTATATTATATATTGGTTTATTTCCTTTATGCTCAATTAAATGATCAGCCCTGTAAGAACAGTGACTTTGTTTTATTCAATAGCTCAAACAATGCCTACCGCATAATAGGCTTTAAATTAATTCTTGTTCAGTGAATGAAAGGATGAATGAAATAATGTGGAATGGGAGAAAAAAACAGGACTTTGTAATCAGAGAGGAGTGGATTAAAATCATAGTTCTCCAATGTTGCTAGCTGTCCGATCTGAAGCAAAGCGTTTAATATTTAATAGTATCCATCTAGCCTGGTTGGTGGGATATTGACAGCAGTATATGTAAAATATCTGGCACATACTGTTTAAGAAATAGTGGCTATAATTATGTCACAGGCTTTTATAGTTCAAGGTTTTATGTTAAAATTATTAACAGAGATCAGTTTTCTCACTGCTGGTCAAGTATATTTTTATGTACCTCTTCACGAGGAATGAAGTGAAATTTTAAGGAACATACCCTGTTGCTATCAGCAGGCTCAAGTATCTTTAATGGAGTGTCCTAATATCTACTAAACTTACTAAGAATGCTATAAAAGGATTTTAAACATTCCTGAGCAAGAAGTATTTCAAAAGCTTCCAAAAAGCTCTCCAAGGTTAGTGCTTCGCATACAACCCCAGAACACTGGGCCAGAGTGGCAGTCATAAGACCCAGGGCCTCTGCAAAGCTACAAGGTCTTTGTATGTATATGTTGTGGGCTGGTTCATAAAACAAGAACAAAAACAAAAACCAGCCTTCTATCATTTCCAAATGTTTCATTGCATCTGCAATTATCCTAGATATTACACTAAATACAATTACTGTTTCAAGTTAGGTGACAATAGAGAACTTTTTATCTTAAATTATTCTGATTATTTTAAACATAATCATTATTATCTATCTGGTATCTTATGGATTTCAAATAAAAGTTGTGTCCATTGTATCTGCAGGATAGGGAAACATGAACTATGCAACTACGCACTGCAGGCACCTCATCTCAATTAAATTTGAACCACCCTAAAACAAGGTTAGTTTTCACTCTTCATTGATGAGAAAGCTGTGACTGGAAACATTCTGACTTTCCCAAGGCTCCAGGAGTCAAAATCTGGTTGGCCTATGGTGTGACAGAGAGGATAGAGCTTTTAGAAAAGGTTGTTCAGCTTGCAATTCCACAGTTGGTTGTATGTACTTGGCAAATTTTCCTAAGCCTTAGTTTTCTTATCTGTAAAATGGGACTATTAGTCTCACACAAGGCTAATTGCTAATATTTAGATGGATAATCTACATATATGGTAATCTTTGAATGTAGGTAGTTTATACAGTTTCTAATATAGGTATTCCATAGAGTTTTTGATGAGTTTAAAGTATAAGTCTCTGACAGAGTCTAGTGTCTTTTAACAGACATATTTTCCATGTGGGATAAAAAGCAAACAACCAACATGCCATTTCTTCACTTTGTTTTCTGCTCTTGAGGTTGAGTCTTCCAGCATTCCTGAACCACTTTTATAGGACATGTTCTACGTGCTTTACTGAATCATGGTCAAATCATCCATTCATCCTTTCACTAACAGATACTTATTAAACAACTATGATAGTCAAAACACTGTATTAAGTATCTGACTTGCTGTGTTGAATGAGATAATCAAGGCATATATGCCCCTGGGAGAGCCAAAAAAATTAAATAATGGAACAAACCAAAATATTAGGTCTTTGGATTACGATTTGAGCTATAATGAAAACATGTGACAGAGTAACTTGGGGCATATGGTGTCTTAGGGAAGACTTAAGAGGAGACATTTCTGAGAAACTGACAAACTAAGACCACGATAAGGAGTCAGCTAAGTAAAGACCACAGGAGAGTTTTGGATTTTGTTCTTTATTTAAAGGGAGTTCACTCTGGAAGCTAAGAGGACAAGTTTTGTAGGTGGCAACGGTGGAAACAATGAGATGAAGTAGAAAGCTATTTGTCATTAAGAAAAGGTAATAAAGGTAACAGAAGATTGTACATTTCTAAGAACTTGCCCACTTCTTCAAGGTTGTCCATTTTATTAGAAATAGTTGCTCATAATAGTATCCCTTATGCTCAACAGATCCTTCGTATTTCTGTATTGTCTGTTGCAACTTTTCCTTTTTCATTTCTAATTTTATTGATTTGGATTATCTCCCTTTTTTTTTCTTGATGAAAAAAAGTCTGACTAGTGGTTTAGGAAGAACCTATATGCAGGCAGCAATGGAGACGCAGACAGTGAAAATAGACGTGTGGACACAGAGGGGGAAGAAGAGGATGGGATGAATTGAGAGAGGAGCATGGAAACATATACATTACCATATGTAAAATAGATAGTCAGTGGGAATTTGCAGAGAGCTCAAACTCAGTGCTCTGTGACAACCTAGACGGGTGGGATAGGATGGGAGGTGGGAATGAGGTTCAAGAGGAAGATGACAGACATACACCTGTGGCTTATTCATGTTGATGTATGGCAGAAACTAATACAATATGGTCAAGCAACTATTCTGCAATTCAAAATAAATAACAAAGAATTTTAGAAGCAATAGAAAGTAATAAGGGGATAGGAAAAGATGAGCAGTGGTGATACAAAGTGTGATCAGGAAAGGCATCTCTGTGGAAGATTCTACATTTGAGAAGGGATCTGAGTGAGGTGAGGGAGGAAAAATATTTCAGGCTGCTGGATGCAGCAGTAACAGCAGGAATGAGGAGAAGTGAACAAATGGAGGCTGCAGCGATGATATGGTCTGCAGGTGGATTGGATGCTGAGTGTCAGGGAGGAGGGAGACCCTAGGGCTTGAATGGTTCCATAAAGGCTGATGTAGAAATCTAAAAGGGGAGATTTTTTCTTTCTTTCTTTCTTTGCTGTGCTGGGTCTTCATTGCTTTCTCTAGGTAAGAGTTGCTGCTTGCGGGCTCTCTGGTTGCGGCACATAGGCTTAGTTGCTCCTTGGCATGTGGCATCTTGATTCTCTGACCAGGAATTGAACCTGTGTCCCCTGTATTGGAAGGCAGAGTCTTAACCACTGGGCCACCAGGGAAGGGCCCGAGGAGATTTTTGAAAGGCTTGGTGGATCAAGAATGTATTTTGTTTATCAGTGATATCTTTAATGATCTGTGAGACATAAAATAGGAAAGCAGTAAATCTTTACAGCTGGAAAGCCAGCTGCAGTCCCCTTATCTGGTATGATTCTATTTCCCAAAGATGGCCAAACTTTGGCTCTTTTATTGAAGACTGCCTAGAAAGAGTGCAGTCAGTAGTCATCTGCCCTGGGTTGTATGAAGGTAGAAGGCAAGACCACAGCATGAAGCTATAACATCCTCCTTGAGAATTAATTTTACTCATAGTTTAGGGGAAAAACAGCGTTTTCACAGAAACACAAATACAGAGAAGTTATGGAGTTGAGTGAAATATATGCATGGATTTTAAAGATGAAATAAACCCAGAAAATGCTACAATGAAAATACAAATGCTTGTGTGTATAACACCTTGGGTAAACAATGTATACATAAATCAAAAGAAATATTTTATAATTTTGAAATATAGAAAATTGGAATTATTGATTTTTTAGTTTTTTGCTTAAAAGCAGAAAAATTAGAGGAAATATGAAAATTTTGTAAATGAGCAGCAGAAAACGTATAGCAAACTGTTGATACTGACTTCCTCAAAATTCAGGAAAGAAAGAGATGGTTTTTCTGTCACAGATTTTTTTGTGCATAATTACCTGTTTAAGTATTTAATTATATTTCCTCTTCATTTTTCTTATTTCTAGAATCATAATTGTGAGACCAATTGTATTCTGCTTCAACTATTTGCCTAACAACCTACTAATCCATTGACTAATCCATCAAATTTTTTTGGAGAAAAATAATCTAGGCATTTACATACAAAGGAGGTTAATCACTTTCAATTGTTTGATTTTTATTTAATTTGATCATCTGCAACTGAAATGCATAGGAGGCCTGGGTTTTAATCCAGTAAATTCTCTGGGCAAATGTCACTGCTTGTTCCTAGGTCTGATTCCATTGTGCAAGGCTTCCCAGTGGCAGTTTGGGTAATCTGTTATTCAGATATCTCTGCCCTGCCAAGCTTCTATTTCAGCAGGAAAGGAAGTGATTATGGATTTGTCCTCCTTAAAAGAAAAGCCTGAGGGACAGATTATTGTCAGAGTAGCAATGTTTAAGTTATTGAGGCAGAAATAACTTGTGCAGGAAAAAAAAAATACATAAAGTGGTCCCAAGAGGATTAACACATGACTTAAATGCCTCCACATCAACCTCATTAGACAGTTCAACGATAATTTTTCCATTGTAAGTACATGGCACTTTTATTCACAATGATGTTAAGAAAAAAAAAAAGAATAATTATCTTTTCTTGCATTTTAACAAAAGATTTTACAATGACAAAATAGTTTACTGAAAATAGCAGTTGAGAGGTCTGTTATAATTCTATTGTTACTTTCAGAGCAGATGCCATGTCACATGTAAAATGCCAAGACCACAGAAAAATATTTTTAGCAGTGTAAAAATATGTGACATTTAGGAAAGAAATGGTAGTGCCTTGATTCATTTGTTAATTGAGCACTCCAACATTCTCTATACACAATTGTTTGAAGGTTACAGAATGTAAAAGAGATGCAATCCTTGTCCTCATGGAATATATATTTTTAGACAATTAAGAAACACTTTTCTTTATAATTTTTAATGTACAAGAGAAAAAAAGAGAAAGGTAGATAGATCAAATGTGTTTTTGGTGTCATTAAGGAGCGGTCCCAGTATTGACTTCAATATGACCAAAGCTTGGGCTGGACCTTAATGGGGAAAAAATGTCTTAAATGAGCAAAGGGGATTTTCTGGAGTAGAAGCTGCAAATGGGAGAGATACATTGTAAGAGGATGTGGGAGAAACTTACATAAACTTCAGACAAAATTAAACAGGGGTTTTGAGGAGACAAAAGACAGAAATTACCTTAACTCACTGGCAAGTTCTTTGAGCAATATTTAAGGTAATAAGTGTAAGGTAGGATAGAAATAGATGATATTTTCTGTTTAAATTTGGGATATAGGCAACAAAATCTTAAACTTTGGGAAGTCTTGAAAAATCTGTCACATAAGGGCATCAAAGCTACAGGCAGTGAGGCTATTATGCGTTGTTTTTTAGTCACTAAGTCAGGTCCAACTCTTTGCAACCTCAAGGACTGCAGTGCGCCAGGCTTCCCTGTCCCTCATCATCTCCCAGAGTTTGCTCAAACTCATGTCCATTGAGTCGGTGATGCCACCCAACCATCTCATCCTCTGTTATCCCCTTCTCCTCCTGCCTTCAATCTTTTCCAGCATCAGAGTCTTTTCCAATAAGTCAGCTCTTCACACAAGGTGGCCAAAGTATTGGAGCTTCAGCTTCAGTATCAGTCCTTCCAATGAATATTCAGGGTTGATATCCTTTAGGATTGACTGGTTGGATCTCCTTGCTGTCCAAGGGACTCTCAAGTGTCTTCTCCAGTACCACAGTTGATAAGCATCAGTTCTTAGGTGCTCAGTCTTCTTTATGGTCTAACTCTCACCTCCGTACATGACTACTGGAAAAACCATAGCTTTGACCATATGAACCTTTGTCAGCACACTGTATATAGGACCTCGATAACTTTTAAACAACAACAACAACAAAAAAACCTATTATTTGTATGTTGCCTATTGATTTTTGTCTCTAAAGTGAAGATGCAAGTTTGACTTTGGAACAGATTTTTTGGAACATTGTTTCATATAATAATTTATTTTAACATTGGAAGTGTGTGTGTGTACACACACATATATATATATATATATATATATATATATATATATACACACACACATATATATACAGAGAGAGAGAGAGAGAAAGGCCATTTATGTCCTGAGGGGTGAGCTGGATGCAAGGAATTAAACAAAAATGCTACAAAGAGAATGATTGGTTGTTCGGTTTAGAGCCATAAGTTGGGTGTATTAGGAACTGTAAGTCTCTTTAAATCTTATTTCTGATAGAGACACATTTCCTTTCCTAAAAGTAGGTCTAGACCATTTTACATGCATATTTTATCTTGCTCTTTGGAGGCATGTATGTTCTGTTGCCTAAGCAGCTGCCTACAAGTGATGGGTGAGGAGATCCTGGAATATGAAAGAAAGACAGAAAGACCTGATGTTCCCCTCATCTTATGGCCACATGCTATAGGAGGTGGACCCACATTTATTTAGTACATCCTCGACAGAGAGGGATGTTTCACCTGTAAAACTTTTTAAGACAAATAACATGGAATTTGATGAATGTACTGATACTAATCTGCTACATCTTGATGCCTTTTAAGAGCCATTATAATCCTGGATATAAAGCAGGATGTGACTCTGCGGTAGCCAGACTGATGGCTCCCAAAGATGTCCATGTTTGACTCCCTAGGGTCCATGGACACGCTGTGTTACACAATTAGGGGGGATGTTGCTCATCCGGAGAAGGCAATGGCACCCCACTCCAGTACTCTTGCCTGGAAAATCCCATGGACGGAGGAGCCTGGTAGGCTGCAGTCCATGGGGTCGTGAAGAGTCAGACATGGCTGAGTGACTTCACTTTCACTTTTCACTTTTATGCATTGGAGAAGGAAACGGCAACCCACCTCAGTGTTCTTACCTGGAGAATCCCAGGGATGGGGTCGTACAGAGTCGGACACGACTGAAGTGACTTAGCAGTAGCAGCAGTAAGGTTGCTCATCAGCTGATCTTAAAATAAGGAAATTATTCCAGAGAGTCAGGGTGGACCTAATGAAATTACAAGTGTCCTTTAAATGTCAAAGAGGGAGGCAGAAGAACCAGAAAAGGAGTTAAGACAACAGAATCAAGAGTGATGTGATGTGAGACTCAACAGGCGTTTGCTGGCTTTGGAGATGGAAGAGGGTGGCTGCAAGCCAAGGAATGCAGGCAGCCCCCAGGAGCTAGAAAAGGCAAGGAGACCAAATCTCTGCTAGAGCCTTCAGAAGGAATACAGCCCTGCCACCTTCTGGATTTCAACTCCCTGAGACCTGTGGTGAACCTCTGACCTTCAGACCTGTAACAATATCTTTGCATTATATCAAGCCACTGCAATCTTTCACTTGTTACAACAGCAATAAGGCAAGAATACAACTTTAAGAGCAGTGGATTATGGAAGATCAGTGTCTTGGTGTTATCCTGCGAACTACACCAATTGTATTGCTGATCCTGCTCACTGAGTCAATTGTCTTGCTGTTCACACTGTCCACACTGTTCACTGAACCCAGGGGAGGCAAGGCACGAGCTACAAGATGGGAAGCAGACTTGAGGAGCAAAACTGCGACATGTTTATTCTCTCCTGACTGACGCAGCAGCTGTAGCAGCAGACACGCTATATCTCTCCTATTGTGGCTGACCCAGTGGACAGAGCCATGATGCAGCAGTAATCAGTTCAGTTCAGTTCAGTCTCTTGGTCGTGTCTGATTCTGTGACCCCAAGGACTGCAGCATGTCAGGCCTCCCTGTCCGTCACCAATTCCTGGAGTTTACTCAAATTCATGTCCATCGAGTTGGTGATGCCTTCCAGCCATCTCATCCTCTGTCATCCCCTTCTCCTCCCGCCTTCCATCTTTCCCAGCATCAGGGTCTTTTCCAATGAGTCAGTTCTTCGCATCAGGTGGGCAAAGTATTGGAGCAGCATTAACATGCCACTGCTTTCTAGGTGACGCTCACATATATGTGCACCACGCAAAGTAGCCCGTGACCAAGCAAATACTTCATGATGCCCATGTGTGCTACTATCAGTGATCTCAGCTGTTACATAAACCATGCAAAGTCATTGTTTACAGAAGATGGGGCGAGGGGGCGTGAGGGCATGGGGAGAGAGGGCGTGAGGGGCATGGGGCGAGAGAGCCAGATTGGTGCCATCTTGTTAATTTCCCCACAACCAGTCATTCCAGAGGAGAGTCAGCTACAGAGCAGAGAGACAGAACTCAGGAGAAAAGCTTGAGAATGAAAAATTTTCCTCTTTCTGAGGGTCAGAGTTCATGCTGAGGACTCTGTGCCATGGAGATAAACAGAAGAGCTCTATGGTGGACAGTAAGGCAGTTCTTCCCGCATAGAGTTAGACCTAGAGCGAGGGAGGGAAGTGGCTTGGAAAGAGAGCCCAAGGCATGGACACAGACGGGTGAAGGTCTCTTTCCTTCTCTTAGAACCTTCAGCAGAGTATCATTAACTGTGGGGCCTATTAGTCTTGGCTGTGCAGTGAGAAACTGAGCCAGCTCAGGAAAGAGGGAGCAACACATTTTGTCCTTTATCCCAGCAAGAGAGTGGTGAGCACTGTGGCCTCTTCCTTCACCAGCAAAAAAACAGTTTGTCTCCCAAAGTGCCAATCCCACTGGAGAAATGAGCAGAAGGAAGATGAAGGGCTGAATGAGAGTATTTTCCTGTATATACTTTAGCCATTCTTGCAGCTAAAGCTGGGGTTAGTATATGATGGTATTTATCTGGTGTCAGCCTCAAGTGATCATAATTTGGGTTCTAGGAATAAATACAAGATTTCTGACTCATAGCAATAAACAAAAATGTGAAAGAAAAACAATAAGTAAATTTAACTGAGTTCAAAACTAAAATGGACAAAATGAACCAGAAACAGAATAAGCTGGAGGTGAGAAACACATGAAGAGATCAGTGCCAAGCAGTAACTGAATCAACCGTCTGAAAAGAAATTCATGATTAATTCCTTGGCATATCAAGGACCTAAACTGATAGTCTGATAATAGTCATTTTTTGAATACTCAGAAACTGATACATACAGATAGCTATATATGTAACTTTATACATAACAGACACGGCATGAATAGTCATTGGGAACTTTTAAATAAATCATGGTGGGATGATATTTTTCTAAATGGAAAATGCAAATTAAAACACTGCTTCACACAATATTAAAAATAATTTCCAAGTGAATCTGACCTATGACTATGAAAAGCTAAACTTTAAATCTTTTAGAAGAAAATGCAGGATAATGACAATATGATAATTGATTAGGGAAAGATTTCTTAGCTACAAAACCCAGAAAAGTGTAAAGATTAAGGGACAATATTGATAACTTTGGTAGCACTGAAGTCTATCAACTGGACATTTTAAAAAATCTGATCACATTATATAGAGAGAGTATGAATCTGTTTATACAAAGTTTCAAAACTTGCAAAACTATAGTGCATATTGCTTTTAATTGTATAGCAACATAGAAAAACACAAAAAATACATGAGAATTCAGACCCATGGTCTGAAGAAAATATTTTTAAATGTTAAGATTTGCTAGAGCTAAGAAGTGATTTTACATTTATTTTTATTTCTATAATTATTTTTTCCTAGAATTTCATAAATTGAAAATCCAATAAAATAGCAAAAAGAGGTGACTTTGGTTTCTTGAGTAATATATTTCAGACATATAAGATGAGATGATATGAGCTGATATGGGATGACTTCATATATATGACAGGAAGAGCTCTCAGGGAGGACTATACCTCATAGATAGGACAGCACTGTGTCAATTATTCATGAATAGTAAGAAGCAAAATGAGTGAATATCAGTCATGTGACAAGTTTTCCATTCAAAAGGACACAGATTTTGAAAAGCCTTTGGGAAAACTCAAGCTGACTAAAATTATAGTTTCATAAACTGAATGAATATAACCTGTTATAAATCACCATTGATAGAATGCTCATGATGTAAGACTGAATTCTATTATAGCTCCATGCTTCAAGGGCTATGAGAAAAGCTTTTATTTCCAATGTCCATGTTCAGATCCACGAAAAGCAAACAAACTTAAAGTCTTTGCAACAATTTCTAATGCCAGAATATCAAGTAGACTGAGTCAAAGAAAATAAGTTTTGACCCCAGATGAGTAATGCATTAGAAAGAATCATGAAATCTGTTTGTTGGGGTTTTTTTTTAAATTTAATGCTTTTTGAAAAAGGACTGTTTAAAAATGCACATTTTCTTCAGCTTTATCTTCTGATTTCCCAATAAAAAGAAACATTTCTTCTAGAATTACCATCTAAATAATAAGTGGCAATTTGCTGTATGCCTCAGGGGGCCCAAACTGGCACTCTTTGGCAACCTAGAGGGGTGGAGTGGGGTGGAAGGTGGGAGGGAGGTTCAACAGCGACGGGACATATGTATATCTGTGGTTGATTCATGCTGATGTGCAGCAGAAACTAACATAATATTGTAAAGCTATTGTCCTTCAATTAAAAATAAAACAGTGAAAATGTTCAGGTAAACTGTACTACTTAATCACTCTGCTTTTTAATGCTTACCATGGCATTTATATAAATTTAAGTGATTCACAAATAAAATTTTAAATTCTATTTTTAGATTACACTTGGTGATAGCACTTCTGTTTTTATCTTATTTGAAACTTTGAATATAGGAGAAATTGTAAATTAAATTTTATACCTAAAACATTAAAATACTAAGATGACACATATCTTTGATACAAAGTGAATGTATCAGTGATTGTTTAAGAAGGAATACATGCATTTGCAAATTGAATATCAATGAGTAAATATTTACAGATGCCTACTACCAGAAAGGATTTTTAAAAATTATAAAAGATTTATAATATAACCCTGAGAGTATTAGGCAGTTAGAGCTCAGTGGGCTAAAACCCAAATTGTAAAGCTTGGAGGTTTCTCAACATCTACAAAATGCCTGACTTTTCTTGAAAAAAGAAAAAATGTCTACACACTCCTTGTCTTGTCATTGCCTTCCCACTGACAGACTTCTAGTTGTGTTGGACGTAAGCTCAGGACATACTGCAGCCATATATTGAGGCAGAAACAGGCGTGGCAGTTAGTGGAGAGGAAAGCGCAGTGAGAGGGACCCATCAAAGAAGCAAAGAAGCAAAAAAAGTCTCCACACAAGACCACAAAGGAAGGGCTTCTGTAGGTACTGGAGGGAGAAATGTTTGTTGTGGAATGAGCTTGGTGCTAGTCGTTTCCACCTCAAATACTGTGTAACAAAGAGGGATTATTCTTGAGTCAATATTAGAAAACCCTCATGATTCACCCTAAGAACTGAAGATAACTATTGGTAACCCGTCCTGACTCCATGAGACATTATCGCCTCATCTGCCTTCACCAGCACCACCGCGTCCCTCCCAGTAAACTCATCACTCTCTATTTAAAAAACACAGTGTTATCATTGGCAGGATTATTGATGTCCAAAAGAAAAAAAGTACAACTCACAGAAAAGCCCAAACAGACTGACCACTGGTTCAGTCCAGCAGCAGCCCTGAATGGTGCTCTAGTCACAGACACAGACGAAAGAATTTTGGAGATGGCCCAAAGTCAGTGGAGAATGCCCTCAACTCTCATTCTCCAAACAACTCAAACATAGAGAAAAGTGAGAACATAGCAGGCATGTAGATTTAATTAATATCATACTTTGCCATATTTGAGTCAAATCTTTCTCATTAAAAAAATAGATAAAACAGAGTTCAAGACCCACTTCTAATCCTTCACTCCCATTAATGACTACTGTTCTAATATCAGTCTCTATCTTACCCATTGATTTAAGAGTTTTTATTTTTCTCTTCATGTACTTTATTTTATTTAAATTATTACTATTATTTTTTTTAACTTCTTGGCTGAACCCTAGGTATGTGGGATCTTAGTTCCCTGACCAGGTAACTTAGTTCCCTACACTTCCTGCATTGGAAGGTGGAGGCTTAACCACTGGACCACTGGGGAAGTTCCATGTATTTCAACTACATATTAGAATTAGTAAATGAAATAACAATTGTCTGAAAGAATAAATGTGGGTTCTTAAAAAAACTTGCTTAAAAGAAAAATGAGAAACAAGAGGACAGGAAGGAAGGAGGAAGAAAGTTGGACTACAGGTATATTGGTGTATGGTTTCTGGGTGTAATTAAAAATGTGTCCATCTTAGAGATCTGCTAAAACATCTACACTTCAGAATTTCACTGCCTACAAACTATTTTAGGGTCTCCAAACTGAGAAGACAAATTGAAAGAGAAGAAATAAAAATTTTTATTTTTGAGAAAAAAGGTAGACAAAAGAAAACTCTGAAATTCCAGTGTTTAAAAGGACAAACTATAGAGATGTAAGCTTGAAGTTTAGTTATGCTTTTTTTTTTTTTTAAATAACTGAAAACTATGGAAACAGGAAGATTAACATCTAGGTATCCATGTAAACTTGATGACAGCCATTCGGGTAAGTCAAAGGTTATTCAGATTGTTTCTAGTTTATACTACAGTAATCGGTCCAGTTCAGGCTCCATGTAGGGACTGAAGAACAGAAAAAAAGGGGAGAAGTCCCTCTCCAGGGAAACTATCTACTCTGCAAAGGACTAATGCCAGAGAAATAAAGTCTCAGTGCATTCAGTGCTTTGGTAAATCTCTCTCTATTGCCATCTTAGAGACATCCCACATAACCATTTCATTTAACAATGTTTTGATGAATCTACTGAACCAAAATAGCTCCTTGTGGTACTAAGGTTGCTTAGATCTTTGGAAATGATGTGATGTTTTTCATGTCGAAAGGATACCATTACATTTACTAGGATGCCACCATCAGCAAATCAAATACTTGAGGGAGGAAGACAAATATGAGCAAAAAACTTGAATTAGTAAATGGAGATTTGTATTTCACATCAAGACCTAAGAAATATTTCTTTTTTCACTAGAGAGGATAGAAGTTGCTATCTCAAGTAGTAGAATTTAGACATATCTGTGGACTGAAATTTCCTTGAACATTTTAGTTGGGATTATGGGGCAAACTGTGTTCCCCTCAAATCCATTTGTTGAAGCCCTAACCTTCAGTTAGGGCTTCCCCGGTGGCTCAGATGGTAAAGAATCTGCCTGCAATGTGGGAGACCTGGGTTCAGACCCTGAGTTGGGAAGATCCCCTGGAGAAGGGAAAGGCTACCTGCTCCAGTGTTCTGGCCTGGAGAATTCCATGGGCTGTATAGTCATGGGGTGGCAAAGAGTCAGACAGGACTGAGTGACTTTCACTTCACTTCACCTTCAATACATCAGAATGTGACGTGTACTTGGAGACAGGTTGCAAGTGAAGGTGTTAGTTGCTCAGTCCTATCCAACTCTTTGCAACTCCACGGACTATAGCTCACTAGGCTCCTCTGTCCATGGGATTCTCCAGGCAAGAATACTGGAGTGGGTAGCCATCCCTTCTCCAGGGCAACTTCCCAACTTAGGGATCGAACCTGCGTCTTCTGCATTACAGGCAGATCCTTTACCATCTGAGCCACCAGGTTATTAAAGAGTAATTAAAACTAAATGTCATTGTGGTGGGCCTTGATCCAATATGATCAGTATTCTTATAAGAAGAGGACAGAATGTAGACAAGCGTCGAGGAAGGCCCATGTGAAGACACAGGGAGATGGTCATCTACAAGGTCAGGAAAGGCCTCAGAAGAAATCAACTCTGTGGACATGTTGACCTCAGAGATCCAGCCTCCAGAACTGGGAGAAGATATTTCTGTTATTTAAGCCACCTGATCTGTGTTACTTTGTTATGGCAGCCCAAGCAGATTAATGCAGTTAATGTCTGTCCCTTTTAGATTTCATGGTTTGTGGCCACTTTACCACCTACAAGTTAGTTGTAGACTGAAAACATGCATCTTTCATGAGCATCTTAACAATGTCAAGAATCTAGAAAGGTTGCCATTCTACAGTTATTAAAACCTAAAACTATATTTTTATTAGAAGATTTCCCCAGATAGCCAGAAATAAATTTTAACACTAAGTTCTGGTTCTCCTTTCAGTCCTAAAATAAGGGTGGTTGGAATAAGTGAAAAAAATTTTATAACTGATATTAACCTTTACTTGATCATTGATAAGAAATAAAATGGATCCCCTTTAGGCAATGGCTTTTGCTTAATGACTGCCTCCCTTTCTTATTCATGGTTTGTTTGTTTGGTTTAACCAGGATCAGGGTTACTTGCAAAATACTGTTGAACTGACTGATAAAGGAGGAACTCAGCACGAATCATATTATCTACAAAGTCATTTGCAGAAGAAAACATTCTAAGGGAGGTTAATAATTTGACATCTCATTATTAATACTTACTATCTTGTCTGGCATCTCTTGTAGGTGCTGGAAATTCTACATTGAGCAATAGAAGCTTGCCCCATGAAGCTTAAATTTCCTGAGAGAAGCTGTATTTAGCCATCAGAGTTCTATGGGCACTTAAGGGCATCAGTTTACTTGATCAAGAAGTCTAGGGCAAAGGCCAGCAAACATTTTCTTTTTGTAAAGGGCCAGATGGTAAATATTTTAGGCTCTGGTGCCACACAGAATATGACAACTACTCATTTCTGCCAATAGATAGTAAAAGTAGTTTGAGACACTGTATAAACACAATGGTGTGTTCTAAGAAGACGTTTTACAGGCACGGAACTTTGAATTTCTTATCCTTTTCACATGTCATTAAATGATCTTTTGAACTTTTTTCCAACTATTTAAAAATGTAAAACTCATTCTTTGCTAGTGTTCACAACCAAGGCATTAGAGAAGACCTGGTGAAGAGAGAACACCTATTCTGAGAGCTGGGGGTAAATAAAATCAGACAAAGCAAATTGGGTGGGATCGGGTCGGGTGGGAGATGGAGTCTTCTACTAGTTGATGAAAAATGAGCAGTATTAGAAAAAGTTGTCTCAGAATAGTTCATCTCGTTGAAGCTGTCTAAACTTAACAACAGCAGTTCAGGGGATACAGAACAGAGAAATTTTTTGTATCTCTATAATCACACAACATATGTGCACACCTCCTCCTACCAGTTTCCTACCGGGAAACTGGACGGACTCCTTATATAAGCTGTGTGTAATTCTCACTTGACTCCATGCGCCTGAAGGCCTGTGAAAGTAGCAAATGATCCTCTTATTCTCATGCTGCTTTGGCAAAGCAATCGTATTAGAGCAGAACAAAAATTGAGTTCACAAATGTATGTTTATCCAGCCACGATTTGGCAATAAGTTTGCTGATCTTTAACTCTATTGGTGCAACTCTTTGTGATGTTGAACAACCCACTTTACTTCCTCTGCACATCCATTTCCTTCCTGCTAAGTAAGTAAAAATAGTATCTACCAACAGACCTACCAGAGTTATCCATGGAACACACAAAATACTTTGGCATGCACGTCACAAGCAAATTCCCAGTTTTAGAGCAATTAGATGAATATGGATCTAAGATCAAACATTAATATTTTCCAAAGACTAATTCATCCAAAATCAGATTTAAAAAAAAATGACGGGTGTGCTGGTACATATTTGAAAATAAGATATAGTTTTCACTACTTGGCTGCTGCCAAAACAAATGTATTTAGCTAATTTAGAAAGGGAGCAACAGGCTTTTCTTTTTTTTTTTTTAAGCTTATCTGGAAAATAAAGTAGATTTATTGCCTTTAAAGTGACATTCAATTTTAATTGGTATAGTATTTGTTCAGTGTGCTAAAATATAATGATTATCTGGCAAACAGAGAGAGCTTGCATTTGGCCCTGGGTTCAATACTTGAGTGGGGATGAGGCAGAAAGGTTTTTCTGGTAATCAAGCCAGCGCTGAGTGCTTGCGGTCCTAATATAACTGCAGTCACTAAGATGTTAAAGGGCTATCAAGGGTTTGAGTCCACATCGGTTGGTAAATAAATAAATAAAACAGCCCTTCTGCTCATTAGGAAACCATCCAAAGCCAGGGAGAGAGAATCAAGTTCCTAATTTATGAGTCAGCCACTTAAAAAAAAAAAAAAAAGCAATGCTAGCAAGGTCGTTCACGCAGCCTTTTCCCCATGCTGATCTTTCTGGAAAAATTAATTCTTGCAGTACTCGGGATCATGACCAGTAAGATCTAATATACTGTCAGACTTAGGGGAAAAAAAAAAAATGTTGCCATGGGACTTTAAACAGGAGAGTGAAGAAATGATTATGGCAAATTGCTGTCCTGAATTAATTAAAATAATTTATATGACATGCTGTATAATTGAAATACACAAAATGGGGGAAAAAAGGCCCCCATAGTAAAATAGATGCATGTTCAAGACAAATGAAATAAAACTGAAGAATAAGGCTCCATAAGTGTGTTCTCCAAGTAAGCCATCAATTTTGTCTTCATTGCTGGCAGCATATTGACCAGTGGATCAAGATTTACCAGGAAATTGTTGACCACAATTATTAAATTCTACAAGAAAATATTCCCAGATTGGATGTCACCCTGTGAACCGTGTGAGAAGACGTGATTTATTTTGCTTTTGCTTTTCAAAAGCAAGAGTTTTATGTGTTTAAAATTTCCCATTAAAATAGCTTTTTATTCTCTTCTCATTGTCTCTTTTGCTCTTGGTTCCCTCCCTTCACTTCCCCTGCTGCCCCTTCCAATTCTGACCCACTCTGGGCTCCTGGCATTGTTCTGACATTTGCCTGGCAGAACATAAAACAACAAATACGTTCAATTTGAGTGGTTTCCTGCAATGTTATTCTATCAAACTGGCAATTTCCGAAAGGATTTAGAAAGGAGTGTACAATTCCTCAGACACCCGGGAGGTCCGACAGTGACTGCCAAAGCTGGCCAAGCTTAGATCGAGTCCTAATATCTGAGCAGAGAAAAACATCCCTTTTTCTCAGGTTTATTTTTCACACCAAGTATCGGGCAGACTTCAGACACCATCTAAGTAGCCCAAAAGCTCTATATTTAACACCTTGAAACTCAAAGGAGTTTAGGATATTTTGATATGTGCAGTGCGCGGGCACACAATTTTTTTTTTCCAGCAGTCATGTCAAGTAATAAAATGTTAATCAAGACATTTAAATTATATCTAATGGCCTCATATAAGGACCAGACGTAAAGTTCATTAAAACAGGCTCCTTGATTCCCTGTATAGTCATTTCCCGCTCCCCCACCTGGCATTTGACATTTCCAAGATGGTGGCAGCTTTGGAAATTTTGTGATTTGATTGTGGCTTGGCTTGAATTCAAATTATAGGGTCTGCTTTTGATCAAATTAGACATCGAATGCCTCAGGCAGAACAGTGCATGCCAAAGTCAATGGCAGCACAATGTACTATTGCACTAACTGAAGACAGAATCCTGCAGACTCTCAGAGCTCATGATAACGCACTTCGCGTCCTCAAAGTATCCAGGCCCTCCAAACCATAACGGGTGAGTGTGGCCCATCACAAGTTATCATTTCAGCTCTTGGAGGGCTGAAATCTTCTGACCCAGCAATGTGGACTTGCGGGCCAATGCGTTTGTTTTCCAGTGTGTATAGCAGCAGTTGCTTATCCTCAACCCTCTGCAAAGGTAGCAAGAGCTCCGAGTAGTTGGGGCATACCCATGTGAATTCTCCCATAACCTGCCACAGTTACACATTCACTTTTCCATTCCATGTCAATTTTTGGCACTGGGTTGAAAGATGTTTGGGCTTCCCCAGGGTGGCTCAGTGGTTAAGAATCCACTTGCTATGCAGGAGCTGCAGGAGACGTGGGTTCGATCCCTGGGTCAGGAATATCCCCTGGAGGAGGACATGGCAACCCACTTCAGTATTCTTGCCTGGAGAATCCCATAGCAAGAGGAGCCTGGCAGGGATATGACTGAAGTAACTTAGCACTCATGCACACATGCATGAAAGATGTTCTTGTGTATTTTTTGCTTTAAAACCAGAGAAATAAGCTTATGGATTCCTGTCTGGAAGATAATTAAATGAACAAGGCATTGCATTTTTATCTTTGATAAAAACTCATCACTTTCCCCTTACACGGACTATCTCCTATCCAGAAATTCAGCAAACACAGGAACTTCCAAAACAACCTTTGGCCTTCATGCAGTGTCATAACACGGCCTTTTGGCAGAATGTACTGGCACCAAGCAGTTACCTAAAAAATGCAATGTCAACCCCAGTAAACCCTAGGTTCCGGAAGGGGGCTCATAAGATCGAAAGTGAAAAGTGTTCAGTTGCTCAGTCGTATCCAACTCTCTGCAACCCGGTGGGCTGTAGCCTACCAGGCTCTTCCGTCCATGGGATTCCCCAGGAAAGAACACTGGAGTGGGTGGCCATTCCCTTAAGACTGTCCTTCCCTGAACTTCCAAAGCCCTAGTGGCTCCTGCAGTTGACAAAGAGATACTGGGCCTTAGAGCATCCACCTCCGATCATCCTCTCCTTACAGGACTTGGGAGTCCAGCATTTTTGGGTCCCAGGAAGAAGTCTCTGATTAAAATGTGGTATTCTGGGAGAAAGCCGCAAGACCAGACTCATCTACCTGAAAGCAGCTTGGTGACTAACTGCATGCCCTTGAGCAAGTTACTTCATCTCCCAAGGCATCAGTCCATTCAATTACCACCCAAATATGAGGTTAAAATCCATGAATTAATAACAGGAATAATGACTGGATTCTTAGAAACTAAAAAAATATTAAGTAAGCAGCATGACTGTTGTTGAAATGCAGAGAGGGGTTCAATTCAAGTTGTTGAATCATTCCTTCATACATGAATAACATTCTCCTGGCTTTTGTGATAATTTTTTAGCAATCACTTTTCTGTGGACATGTTACCAAAAAGTGACATTGGGAGTTTGGGACTTCACTTCTGGTTTTATATGAATTAGGTCTTAAAGAGCGGTGTATCTTGGACAACTCACTTAACCACTCCAGACCTCCCCTTTTCTCTACAAGGAAGGGAAAACTGTTTCATGATCTTGAAGGTCTCTTCCAATCTGTTCTATAAATGATTTCTGTCCTGAGCCTGGTGTCTGGAGACACCAGGAAAGGAAAGCAGACATAAAATGATTAGAAGCTGAGCTTTCTCTTTGGCCTCCAACCTGGAAATAGGACACCTCAGGATAAGATATCAGGAAGACAGATTATTGTACATCTTTTTTTCCTTAGGGTTTGCATTTTCAGTTACCAAAACCATCTCTATACTAGGGACTTTCATTGTCATGCATATAGCACCTCTCTTCTAGATTGATTCTCAAGTCTGTGGCTTTATTTTATTAATATTATTTAAAAAACATTTATTTGGCTGCACTGAGTCTTAGTTGGGTCACACGGAATCTTTAGTTGTAGCATGTGGGATCTAGTTCCCTGACCAGGGATCAAATCCAGGCCCCCCTGTATTGGGAGCACAGAGGCTTAGCCAATAGATCACTAGGGAATACATCTCTCTGCTGCTTTTAGGATATAACTATTCATCTTTACTCAACACCATCAGATCTGCCTTGGTGGTTGTCTGACCTTCATCCTGGATACAGTGACTCCCTAGTCAAAGAAAAAGATAATATCTCAAAACTATTTTGCCACAATATACCATTTCATCTGGTATATTCTGTGCTGCCTCCCACATATTTTTAAAAATGAGAAGTGAGATAAAGGTTGATCTTTTCTTGGGCCAATGCCAAGACAGCTGACAAGCCAGATTGACAGCAACATGTGAGAGCTAGGATAATATCATGTCACCAAGAGATGGAGACTCCTGGTCTGCAGTTCTGTTAGGTCCCCAAAACATGGCATCATCGACTCAACAGGCATGAGTTTGAGCAAACTCCAGGAGATAGTGAAGGACAGGGAAGCCTGGCGTGCTACAGTCCTTGGGGTCACAAGGAGTCAGACACAACTGAGAAAATGAACAACAACAAAGTGTGTGCTATTGCAGTTAAAATATTCCTGATTTGTTTCATGCTTCTTAAATCCATCCTAAAACCTAATAAGAAAAGCATGCTTCTATTAAAACAATATTGAAATTATCTACCTTTTCATATGTTCATTTTTTTCAGTCTCTGGTTTTTGTAAAAAGAAAAGATTTTGTTTCATTTTTACAAGGAGTACAAGGGATATTATATAAATGAATCCTGCAATATAAAATGACTCACTTTTTACATAATTTCATTTTCAGAAAAGATGTAGAAGATGTAAAACAGTGTATTTGTAATTAAGAATTTTCAGAGAAAATAGCTTTCAAATATTGGAAGTATTTCAGATATATATATTTGTATATATAGAGATTATTTATATATGTTTATATGATTTTTTTGCAGAAGAAAAAATTGAATTCTTCTAAGAACTCAAATCAATGAAATTGAGAAATCAGGATTACTATTGTGAGTTTATCATAAATTGCCCTCTTATCCAGGGAAAAATTAACTTCTTAAAACCTTTCTATTTATTAAGAGGCCTGTTTTAAAGTTGAATGTATATAGTTCAAGGATTAAAGTGTGGCTTTTTTTAATCTTAAAATGTGTCATCACTATAAAAAGATAGTGAAAAAATGAATGCAACAAATGAACAATATTTGCTGAATCTGTACATTTTCAAATGTCTGTGACATATTGTTAAGTGATGTTTGTTCAGTGACCTGTCTATAGAATAGAGATTTTTGCCAACAGTGCCCTCAATTAGATTGTATACTTAGGAGTTCATTGTTCACAGATATCAATTTTGATTAACCTACTAATGTTAAAGAAATAATTTCTCAATAGGGTAAAAAACCATAAGCTAGTGAGCAAGATGGCATTTCTTTTAAAATTTCATTATGTTAAGAGCCATGTGATTCAGAAATGCCAGCTAACCTTGTGATTCATGTATGATATTTAATGCTTGTGCAGTCTTTGCAAACTAACCCTTGTCTTGGATTCAAGTTTAAGTCATAAGACTTCCTATGAAACTTCTTGGAGAGCAAGAAAATGTGAGTGCTTAGACATACAGAAGAAATGGGATAGATGTATAAATTCATGCCGATGTGAGTCAAAGTGGAAAGCATATGTAGACATCTTAATTGTTGGATAATACAATTCTGCTAAACTAAAGAATCTGCCCGCAATGCAGGAGACCCGGGTTCGATCCCTGGGTTGGGAAGATCCCATGGAGAAGGGAATGGCTACCCACTCTAGCATTTCTGCCTGGAAAATTTCAGACAAAGAGGTTGGCACGCTACAGTTCGTGGGGTTGTGAAGAGTCACAACAGTGGCTAAACAGCAACAACAAATGATAGATATGAAGGTCTAAGAATCTTTTATACCTCTGATTATTAACCCAGTTTCATTCATTTAGGCAAACCTATTTCTCAGTAACTTTTATTTGCTAAGTCCAATGCCAGATACCATGAATTCACAGAAGAATAGATCAAAAATTTGACTCCTGGAAAGCTTATAGTTATTGTAATAATGTGAGTCTAGGCTAGTGTGGAGTTATGTAGATGCTAATATAGTGGTGTTAATGGGAAAATGGAAGTAACAGAGCATAGTGCTTAAGAATGTGACTTCTGGAGCCCAGCTGAATGGGTTCATGTCCCGGCTCTGTTATTTATTACATGTGTTTGTAATAGCTCTATGGCTAATCTATAAAACTGAGGATGATGATAACAGCATTGCTTTCCTCAAGTAGTAATGACAAGAAAATGAGTTATTATTTATAAAGACTTCAAATCATACCTGTTACATGATGAGCAGGATACAAGAATTTTTGAACAAATAAAGTCCTATGTCTTGGGAAATGATTAGAAAAGTAGAAACTACTTTGAGGTAACTGGTTCGTTTAATTTGGGAAGAAAGAAACATATTATCCATACCAGGTACTTAGTCCTGATAACTTACAAATCTACACATAAAATAAGAACTCTCCCATTTAGCACAGAAATTGCACATGTGGCAGTCCCAGATGGGGCTTTGTTGATGAAAGTCAGATTGCTTTAAGTGTCATAACTTTATGAAACGCTCCTTCCATGAGAAACTTCTGAAATTCTTCAGCTCTCATTTTAAAAATAGACATGGAGGAATGGTTATAAAATGTTAATCAATGCTTATGTAAGTGTGTGTAGAAAATGGACTCTGTCTACACTCTTCATAGAACCAGTTACTCATGAATTACTCCAGAATCAGACCAGCTCCTTTAAGGTAAGTTACTATTGCACTACATAAAAAAGACAGCATCCACGTCCTAAAACTGGTTAACTCTCCCACCTCAAAACAGTCTCTGTAAATCAAAGCAATAAAACTAAGTGAGAAATTCTCAGTACTAGGCAAAGACCTTTTCCAAGCTCACCTCTTATCCACAAGACATCCTGGTTGCAATTGCATGCATCTCCTTGTTCTTGAGACCCATCTGTAGCCATTAGTGAATTTTTCTTCAGGGGAGCAGTACTGGAAGAAAATTATAATCTTTCAGAACTGAAGATTAATACTTTAATCTTTACTTTTCCTTATGGTTCTCATGTTCCCACCGCAACTTTAGAAGAAAGGAATCCATTTTATCTATAATGTCTAGACACTAGTATTTCCATAGTTAAAGCCTAAACTGGTTCTAACATTACCTACCAGATAAATTTTGAACATGATCAAATGTTATACGAGGACCTCCTGAGTATAGGCATTCTCCCAACCCCCACGTCTAGAGCTCTGCCTCTCATCGCCCCTTGAAGCAAATTTAAAATGACCACACTTTCTTTGACTCTTCTCCAATCAAAATTGGAGTCTATGTCCACTTCCCTGAATCTGGACTGGTTTGTGGCTCCTTTAACCAAAAAAGTATGGTAGAAATCTCATGGTGTCAGGTTCCAAATACAGGCTTTAGGAAACTAGCAGCTTTCACTTCCTGTCTCTTGGAACTCTCTCTCCCTAAGGGAAAGTGCCAAATTAAAAGTATGACTACCTTAAGACCACCACCCTATGAGAGAGTCCAGTTTAGCCACGTGGAAGGGCCATATGGAGAGGGAGATGCCTAAGTGAACTCTAGCTGGTCCAGCCATTCCAGCCCAGGAACCAGACCTCCAGGCAAGAAAGTGAAAGGAAGTGAAAGTGAAATTTGCTCTGTCCTGTCGAGTCTGAATACTGGAGTGGGTAGCCAGTTCCCTTCTCCAGGGAATCTTCCCAACCCAGAGAGTGAACCCAGGTCTCCCACATTGCAGGCAGATTCTTTACCAGCTGAGCCACAGGGAAGCCCAAGAATACTGGAGTGGGTAGACTATCCCTTCTCCAGGGGATCTTGCTGACCCAGGAATCAAACCAGGGTCTCCTGCATTGCAGGCAGATTCTTTACCAACTGAGCTACCAGTGAATGAATCCAGTCTCAAATACCATTTTACTGCAATTGCACCAGGTCCGATAGATGAGCCCATTAAGCCCCACAATCATGAGATATAATATAGTAAGTTGTTGTTTTAGGCACCTGCTACTGGGAGAGTACGTCATATAATGACAGGTAACCAGAAGATTGCCATGGAGCGCTCCTGCGCCCCTATTCTTTCCAAACTACTTAAGTTACCCAAGATCCTAAGCTGTTTATGAACAGCTTTTCTATCTCCTTTTCCCTCTGCTTTGAGACTTTCTGTTCCAAACCTCAAGACTCAGCATAACCATTACACTCTTAAAAGGTTCCTTTACTACTTTGCTTCCAAGTGCAACCCCAGGCTGAAGTTGACTATATGAATGTATATATGTATGTATGCTAAAGATGAGATGGTTAGACAGCATCATCGAATCAATGGACATGAGGTTGAGCAAACCCCAGGAGATAGTGAAGGACAGGGAAGCCTGGTGTGCTGCAGTTCATGGGGTCTTAAAGAGCTGGACACGGGCTCTCTGCTGCTGCCCATTTGACAGCTAGCTGTAACTTTCATGCTGTGCCAGCCGCATCCCTGAGACAAGATGGTGAAGATCGGAGTGAACGGATTTGGCCACATCAGGCCCCTGGTCACCAGGGCTGCTTTTATTTCTGGCAAAGTGGACATCATCACCATCAATGACCCCTTCATTGACCTTCACTACATGGTCTACATGTCCCAGTATGATTCCACCCACGGCAAGTTCCACTGCATAGTCAAGGCAGAGAACGGGAAGCTCATCATCAATGAAAAGGCCATCACCATCTTCCAGGATTGAGATCCCACCAACATCAAGTGGGGTGATGCTGGTGCTGAGTACGTGGTGGAGTCCACTGAGGTCTTCACTACCATTGAGAAGGCCGGGGCTCACTTGAAGGGTGGCGCCAAGAGGGTCATCATCTCTGCGCCTTCTGCTGATGCCCCCATGTTTGTGACAGGCGTGAACCACGAGAAGTATAACAACACCCTCAAGATTGTCAGCAATGCCTCCTGCACAATCAACTGCTTGGCCCCCCTGGCCAAGGTCATTCATGACCACTTCAGCATCGTGGAGGGGCTCATGACCACCATCCACGCCATCACTGCCACCCAGAAGACCATGGATGGCCCCTCCGGGAAGCTGTGGCGTGATGGCCAAGGGGCTGCCCAGAACATCATCCCTGCTTATACTGGCGCTGCCAAGGCCGTGGGCAAGGTCATCCCTGAGCTCAACGGGAAGGTCACTGGCATGACCTTCCACGTCCCCACCCCCAACGTGTTCATTGTGGATCTGACCTGCCGCCTGGAGAAACCTGCCAAGTTATGATGAGATCAAGAAGGTGGTGAAGCAGGCGTCAGAGGGCCCTCTCAAGGGCATTCTAGGCTACACTGAGGACCAGGTTGTCTCCTGCGACTTCAACAGCGACACTCAACTCTTCTACCTTCGATGCTGGGGCTGGCATTGCCCTCAACGACCACTTTGTCAAGCTCATTTCCTGATACGACAATGAATTCGGCTACAGCAACAGGGTGATGGACCTCATGGTCCACATGCCCTCCAAGGAGTAAGGTCCCCGGACCCCCAGCCCCAGCAGGAGCACAAGAGGAAGAGAGAGTTCCTCAGCTGCTGGGGAGTCCTTGCCCCACCTCGATCCTCCACCACACTGAGAATCTCCCGACCTCCACAGTTTCCATCCCCAAGGCCCTGAGGAAGGGGAGGGGCTTAGGGAGCCCCGCCTTGTCGTGTACCATCAATAAAAGTACCCTAGACCCACTCCCCTCAAAAAAAAGAGTTGGACATGGCGTAGAAATTGAACAACAAAGACAACGACAATACAACAACAACAATATATTTAACAAACACAGATAGCACTTTATTCACATATTTAGCACATTCAATCCCCTTATATCACCATTTTATAGATGAGGAAACGGAGGCAAAGAAAAGTTAAGGAACTTGTCTAAGACCAAACAGCTGACAATTGGAAGAGTCATGATTCAAACCCACAGAGTTTGGCTCCAGATTTGGTGCCTGTAACCAGCACAGGATGCCTCCACCTGGAGCATTTCCCCTCCACTCCTTCTATTACTGAGTCCAAGTTCACTCTGCTCACCGCACAATGGACCAATAAACAGAGATGAAGTGTTGAGGCAAGGGGTACGACTTTATTCAGAGAGCCAGCAGACTGAGAAGATAGCAGGCTAGCATCCCCCCAAAACCATCTTATCGGGGTCTGGATGCCAGTTTCTTTTATAGACCAGAGAAGGGGAAGAGATGAGGAAGTAAAGTAAAAAGGACATAAGCATTGCAAAAATCACCTGGAATGTCCAGCCTTTGGGAGGGATGTGTTAATTTATTCCCTCTTACAGTCATTCACCGGTGGTCAGGGCCAGGATGGTTCCCTGAACAAAGACACTTTGGTTTAACATTCAAGCAGAGAGGCAGGGTTCTCCAGGCAGGCCATTATATAGACAGTATCTTTTTTGTGAACAAAAGCAACAGGAAGCAAAGGTTAGAGTAAAAAGACACATCCAACATGGAGTCACATTTGGCTCTTTCCTGTAATACTTGTAGAACTTCTCATGGCTGCCTTTGTTTCCCCTCCAAGCCTCAGCTTAAATGAAGTTTCTGGGAGAATTCATCATCTAAGTCAAGTAGCAATTCTCCCTCTGCCCCTCTCTCTCGGTGGGTCAAGTTCTATCTACCCTGCTTTGTTTTCTGCCTAACATTTATGATCGTGAAAACAATCTTTTGAACAGTGAAAACAATTTCTTTTTGTCCTTATTCCCTATTATATCCCCAGAATCTAGAGCATTACTTGAAATATTTAATAAATATTTCCTGAAAGAATGAATACATGTACTTTCTGTCTTCTGCATTGTAACTGTGGACACAGATGCAATCAACTCAAACTTATCATTATCATTAGCAATTTGCTTCATAACCACTCACTCCTGCAAGAGAGTAACATGAGTTTAGCCCATATCAGCATAACTCAGCCACTTTTGTTTATTTATTGGTGCCTGAATATATCTGAGTTCCTAAAAACATCCTGTAACTAATGAAGGGCACTGTTTGCTGATACTTAACTGCTTCCTAGAAACCTTCTCAGAAAAACAAAGTGGTAGAAGTCTGTAGGATCTAAGTTATATTAGGTCTGATACTATAATGCCTGAAATCAGTATTACCTAGGATTATGGTGGTGGTTGTTTGAGTAATATAGAAGTTGTTCAAAGTTGGTTAAGATAAAAGCTGTAGAAAATTTAGGAAAACTGAGGATTCTTGGTTAGCAAGGTTTGTTTGTTTTTGCCTAAAAATTTAATTATGTGCTTTATTTCTCTTCCTCTTCTATCAGCTTGCCTTTCTTCCTACCTCATTTCTCCCTTACTACAACCTCATCACATCCACACCTCACTCCTTTTTCCCTCTTTTCTTTCTTTCTTTCTTCCTTGCTACCTCATTGCACGCCGTATTTGAGACAGGTCATTGTATATCTTTGTTCCTTGCTAGGGATCTTATCTCTTAATTTCATGCCATCTCCTTTGTCCTTCCCAACAAGGCATCAGGTAAGGCCCTATTCTATCTTCCCTAGCCCAGCAGGACCTCAAACCTCCATCTCCAGTCTCTCCTTCTTCTAATTCCACACTGAGCCTGTCACAAAAGCAATGTCACCATGGTTACAGATCTGATTTCACTATATTCTAGCATCTGGGATTCAGATTCTTATGCAGTGCTCACTCAGTCCATAATGGATTTATGAATAAACACTCTGTAGTCATTTCTTCAAGTTGTTTACCTACACACATCGTTGTTTGTCTCCATTATAGTCACCATCACTGGAATCTACACAGTTAAGAAACACTTCATTTATAAAATATCACATCAGTGAGGAAGGAATTCCCCGACCTTTGTGTATGAAAGCTTAACTATGTCTATGGAGTGAAATAGCTGCTTCAAACTGATGATGGTTGATAAGGGGGATTTCTTATCAGAAGGTTTTGAATGATGCTTGTTTTGCTTCTCCTGGTCAGTAGCATTACCTCAGCTCCTAGGTTTTAGCATCATAATCATCTTTTCCTCAGGGGAAAAATATATCATGTAGACTCCATCAATGGTCTACAATTCTCCATACTTGGAAGATGCTGTCCCCATGAGTCCTTGGAGTCAGTCCAGGTGTGTCCATATGTCCGTAGCAAGTGATTTGGGAACCAACAAAAAACTTGCTGCAACCTTCGCTATGATTAATGTAGATCATCTCTCAGCTAAACAAAACAAACTGAGAAAAAATTTTTTTTAGAATTAACAGGAAAGTTGCAAACATAATACAAGTGTTCCCTTATACTTTCATTTCACTTCCCCTTATGTAAAGATCATACACAGTCATAGTATAATTGTCAAGAATAGGATATTAACATTGGTATGATATTAGTAAATAAGCAACAGTTCTTATTTGAACTTCACCAGTTTTCAATGATTTTTGTTTTTCTGTTCTGATATCCATGACATGTAAAAGGCTTTCATTTAAATTCTGTCCTTTGCCCAAAATAAATTAACCTGGAGGATATTTGCAGTGACAGAGAGGGGTTTGCAGGTATTTATAAAGCAAATATAGAAAAGGAAATGGCAACCCACTCCAGTACTCTTGCCTGGAAAATCCCATGGATGGAAGAGCCTGGTAGGCTACAGTCCATGGGGTCGCAAAGAGTCAGACACGACTGAGCGAATTCACCTTCATAAAGCAAATAATAGAGAGGAGCCAGACCCTGCCTGGTGATTACTGAGTGGATAGGAAGAGCAGGTGGCCTGAGGCACATCTTTTAACTTTAGGCTTCTTAATTGTGCCTCAACCTTTTTGGAACTTTAAAAGAATCATATAAAGATAACATATTTGATAAGCTGAAGCCAAAGTTTTTTTCTTACTCTGCTAATACGAACTGCTAATTCTCTCTGATTTTTCCCCACTCTGGAACAAGCACTTCTGAGCATTGTACAGTAATGTTCTCATGTAATCCCCCAGATGCTATTAGAATCCCCATTTTACAGTAAGGAGAGTGATGCTTAGATATTATGTCAGTTCTCAAAGTCATTCAATTTGTAGATGTTAAAGCCATCTTTGGAACCTAGGCCTTCTTGCTATAAAATGACACACAATATAAAATCTTCCTCTGCTGCTTTCTCTCCTCCTCCACTTTCTTCTCTTTTTCCTCAATGCAAGATAGATTTCTGAACTATGATTCAAGAAGGTACATGTACCCCAATGTTCATAGCAGCACTATTTATAATAGCCAAAACTTGGAAACAAGCAAAATGTCCATTGACAGATGAATGGATAAAGAAGATATATATATATATACATACATATATAAAGAAGATATATAAATATTTATTTATATGATATATAAATATATAATTATTTTTAAAAGTCTATATATATAAAAAAACAAGTCTCTCTCTCTCTCTCTATATATATATAGACTTCCTAGGTGGTGCTAGTGGTAAAGAACCTGCCTGCCAATGCAGGAGATGTAAGAGACACAGGTTTGATCCCTGCGTCAGGAAGATCCTTGGGAGGAGGGGATGGCAACATACTCCAGTATTCTTGCCTGGAGAATCTCCATGGACAGGGGAGCCTGGCTGGCTACAGTCCATAGGATCACAAAGAGTTGGACAGAACTGAAGCAAATTAGCATGCATATAATATAGATATATACACACAGCAATATACACACTACTTCTTATGGCTACATACTACTTAGCCATAAACAAAGGAAAAAATAGTGCCATTTGCAGTAACTGGAATGGACCTAGGGATTATCATACCAAGTGAAATAAGTCAAACAGAGAAAGACAAATATCGTATGACATTGCTTATATGTGGAATCTAAAAAAATTATACAAATGAATGTATTTACAAAACAGAAATATAGTCACAGACACAGAGAAAAAACTTGTGGTTAGCAAAGAAGAAGGGGATGGGGAGGGATAAATTAGGAGTCTAGGATTTAGATACACACTACTACATATAAAATAGGTAACCAACAAGGACCTACAGTATAGAAGAAGGAACTATGTTCAGTATCTTATGATAATCTGTAAGGGAAAAGAATCTGAAAAAGAATGTGTGTGTGTGTGTGTGTGTGTGTATGAATTACTTTGTTATACCCTTGAAACTAACAAAACATTGTAAATCAACCATACTTCAATTTAAACAAGTAGATTAGGACTTTCGGTGGCGAAGACTCTGTGTTTCTAATGCAGGGGGCCCAAGTTTGATTCCTGGGCAGGGAACCAGGTCCCACATGCTGCAACTGAGCTGGCCCGCTGCAACTAGTGTTCCTGTGTGCCACAACAAAGATTAACGATCTCATGTGCTGCAATGAATACGCAGTGCAGCCAAATTAAAAAAATACACACAAAAAAAGAATCTGCCAAAGAATTTAAAAAAATAGATTAAAGAAAGATAAATATCTGAGCTCTAAGTCAAGACCACACTGACACAATTTCAGTAAGAAGAATGAATGTATCTTCAGGATTTCTTAGGACGTGCTGAACCTCACTGACAATCCATTAACTAAAAAACCAAACATTTAATAGGGATTTGCCAATAAGGAAATGCAGGCGTGAGCACTGGGAATCAGGGAACACAGCCTGGTTCTGTCCTAGATACTCACAGATAGCAGGGAGATGATGGTTAAGTAAATGACTGACAGGAGGAATTACAGATGCAATAGTAGAGGTGAATGCAAGGTGCAGAAGTGGAGAAAGTCTGCCTTTACCGTGGCTGATAGACAGCTACAAGTGTCAAAATGTAAGAAACAAAGATAAGGGATTTCCCTAGTGGTCCAGTGGTTAAGAACCTTCCTTCCAATTCAGGGGACGTGGGTTTGATCCCAGGTGGGGGAACTAAGATCCCACATACCTCAGGGTAACTAAACCCACGTGCAGCAACTAAGGCCCAACAAAGCCAAAAAAACACAAGAGAGAGAGAGAAACAAAGTTGAATTAATCTATAATATATGATGGCTTCACAGCTAAAATAATTTCTGAACAAAATCTATACTATGTGTTATCCATTACTCTTACATTATTTCCAACTATACGGAATGTTCAGAAACCTTAAAATGTCAGTCAACCCATGGTATGGACATTGAGGTTACGGACACCCTCCCCTTAAAATATACACCACAACCACAGTGCCTTTGGCCATAGTTGCTTCCTGTATGATCTTGATATCACAACTCTTGTAAAAGTTTTCATCTTTATCTGAGCCACCCTTAGTAGTCAGGATTATTTGAAAGAGCCCTTCCTTGTCAGAACAGGGCCCCAACTTGGAGGCCCAATCAGCAGGAAATTGATCTCTTGTGTCTGTCACAGAAGTATGAAGCTCTGCATGGTGCAGTGTCGTGTTACGGGTGCAGGTGCATTGCTGAAATGACGTGCTGATGGCCAGGGGGTGAGGAAACCCTGTTCTCTTTCACAGCTGAAGACAGAAGTGTTGCAAAGACAAGGAGGAGAACTGGCATGCTTCACATACCTCAGTGTTGAAAACAATCAGAGGTGGGGGAATGGGAGGAAAATCAAATTTCTATGAAGAGATGTCAGCAGTAAATTTAATGCAGGTGCAATATTCTTCAAACAAAGGACATTTTGTTTCTACCTTCTGTGGCTCTCTGAAAACCGGCCCCTGCCTCCTCCCTGCTGTGTGTTTTTCTTTTTATCAGTGTAAGGTAGATTAAAATGTTGATACCCTTCCTGGGCAAAAGTATTTTTAATGTTCTTAGTACAATTGTTGAAGAAGTATTAACTTCCTTCAGCAGTAACCTTCTGGGTGTGTAACAGAGCTTTCTCTACCCTACGGTTCAATTAGTTTGTTAAGCTTTGTGCTTTCCTGATTGCTTCCATATATTACTGTGACATACTTTTTACCATTTGTTTGCCTTTGAATCTATATAGAGAAAATAAAAATTTTAGAAAGAAAAAGAAAAGAAGAAATTAAAGAATGAAAAGCCAAGCATTTACTTAGCTAAAGTAGCAATCTTATCACTTAAAAAATAACAAAAATCCCCATCAAATAAAGACTATTTTATGAGACGTATACAGAAGTGCAAGTTATTCACCCTCCCTTATTTAAAGGCTGTCATAGGCAGAGTGATTGCAGAGCAATCAAGAGGTGTGACTTTCTGATTGGTTTTACTTGGTGATTGCCTAGTGATTTGTTAGACTCCACTCGGATAATAGTTTACCAGAGAAGGATTTCCTGTGTCACTAATGGAGCTTAACTTCAGGCTTTACCTGACTTTGTGAGAGGCCTTAGCAAGCCATTAGAGGTGTGTCAAGTTTTCCTGTGTGGTGACTCGTTTTATTGGGGTTACATAAGGGATATATCATGGATGTCAGGATGCTCTTACTCTGGGTGAACCGACACAGAAGGCCAGTTCCTTTACTAGGCGTTCTCTATAAGGACAGCTAGCATTGAACATTGTGTTGTCACTGAACAACACACGGACGTGACTGAAATACTGTACTATATTCATAACATTTCTAAAATTTGCAAAATCAAGACATTTCAATTCCAGTTGACTTTCCTTTCTTATTCCAACATTTCCTGTCAAGCTCACACCACGTGCCCTTCCCCACTTCCCATCCCAAGTGGGAGTAACACTCTAGGGGTTGGGAAAGTTGGGGGTATGGTGTTATGGCTTATGATCACTTCCGTGTACAGTTAAGCCATTGCTAGCTGTCCTGGTGTTAACACTCCTACTGCCTACTATGCCAGTACACCCAAGAGTAATAACGTGACCACATTGATAACTCATCACTTAGTGTCTCCAGCTAAATGAATCACTACACAAGAACACATGAAATGCCCTCTACCTCTGCAGTTCATGTGTGACAGAAATTTGATAGTTTCCAAACTTGACACCAACCTAAACATTTAAACAATATTATCAATACCAGGTCGTGTAACTAAAAAGCAACTTTTCTAAAGTATAAATAATAACAAATTTATTTTTTAAAAATCAATGCTGCAGGAGAAAAAGACTAAATTATCTCCTTGGTGTTTCTATAGAAAATATTACAAAATGATCACAGCAAAACATTTTGTTCAACTGTCACCACGTAGGGTGTTGGCCATGTGCAAACCAAGGCTGTTATGTTAGGGAAAGTGGTGTGAGAAATTAAGAAAGGTGGGATCTGCGTTTCTTTTCTCTTCTTTGAGCCAAGTCCCACGAGAGATAAATGAGTCAGACTGTGATGAGACCATCTGCAAGCAGAGATGGATTAACAAAGTAACTGGGCTGAGAGACACACTTCCTGCAGGTGACCTGGAAGCAAAGTTGAGTGAAACTCTCACGGTTTGAACATTGGAGGCTAGAAAAAGCTAAGGTCTTCTCCATCTTAAATGGAGGATGGCTTAGAAGAGGAGGCCTCAGATTGCTACCTGGGGTCTTGAGCACATCCCTTCTACAAAAGTTCTCTGCCAAATACAGACGGAAATTATTAGAAAAAAAAATTGTTACTAAATGTTTGTATCCCCCTCCAAGATTGTTTCTAATTACCTCAAGGCACTGATCAGGAGGACTGTAGGAAAATGGTCAGGTCACAGAAGCCAGTAGATAAAAAGACTTAAAATGCACAAAACTATGTCTACATAAGGTTCTTGGCTATTGTTACTCAGAGAATTGACTGGAGCAAAGAGCCTGAAAGCCTACTAAAGATTTGAGGGACCAATCTTATCTAAACAAACATCCTGAGGCAGGACAAGATGTGCGTGTGACTATTCAACTCCCAAAGCAATCCTTGGACTCTGAACTGCACTAAAAGCACAGGTAGCCCTGAAGGTGAGCTCCTACCCCAGGACTCAACATTGCAAAGAGACCAGCGAGATCTCTCAAAGTACGTAAACTGGGACAACAAGATGAGGCAAACAAGAGCTGCAGTTCTTATCAGCAGGATCCGATATAAGTCCTGAGATATTGCTTCACTTTTTTCCCACATGTAGATTTTTAATGCAGTTAATGCTTTTCCTACTCCACCATAGTATACTGAAGGCTTTGCAAATGGATAACTAGATTATGGGCTTCCCAGGTGGCACTAGTGGTAAAGAACCTGCCTGACAATGCAGGAGAAATAAGAGACGTAGTTTGATCCCTAGGTCAGGAAGATCCCCTGGAGTAGGAAGTGATCTACTCAAGTACCCTTGCCTGGAAAATTCCATGGACAGAGGAGCCTGGCCAGCTACAGTCCATGGGGTCTCAAAGAGTCAGACATGACTGAGCACGCATGCAAGAATATTCCACAGGTTGTTATTGTTTAGTTGCTAAGCTGCATCCAATGAGAAGAAAAGGAAAGACTGGGTCTCATGTGGTGCTCTTGGCTATTGTATTAGCCTGTCTACTCCTCCCCAGACCTGCATGAGCAATGTCAGCCCCTCAATTAATTAAACCTCTGTTGGAGTTTCTGTTACTTGCAGTCAAACTCATTTCTAACTGATATAAAATGAAAGCAACTCTTTCTGTCCTAGTCTCAATAAAGATTTCATGGACTAAGGAGGCATGAAAAGGAGTGGAAGAAAAGAGTAACAAAGTAATGCTGTATTTTTGTATAAATAAATACAATAAAGTAATGTGTATTTTTGAGAATCCCAGGATGGACCTCTAGAAACCCAAAGTAAATGTGGGGATTCAAGTAAAGATGGAAGCTCTTGCTGGATTTCTTTTGTATCCCCATAAGTTAGAGACCATTTTGCCAATATCATAAATATAACTTACAGGAATGCTCAAGATAAATATTACAGGAAGTCAAAGTATTAGTGTTAGTGAAAGTGTCGGTTGCTCAGTAGTGTCTGACTCTTTGTAATCCCATAGACTGTTGCCTGCCAGGCTCCTCCGTCCATGGAATTTTCTAGGCAAGAATACTGGAGTGGGTTGCCATTCCCTTCTCCAGGGGATCTTCCTGACCCAGGGATCAAACCTGGGTCTCCTGCACTGCAGGAAGGTTCTTTACCATCTGAGCCACCAGGGAATCCTTATGGGGTGGGGGGAAAGTGGGGACTACTACTGTCATAAACTTTTACTCCATTCAAGGTAAAAATGCATCCTGTGGTAAGGGGATGGATAAACTAGGAGTTTGGGATTAACATATATATATATGTATAAATATACACACTCCTATGTATGAAATAGCAAATCAACAAGGACCTACTGTATAGCACAGGAAACTGCTCAATAGTTTGTAATAACCTATAACAGAAAAGTATCTGAAAAAGAGTGTCTCTGTGTGTGTGGATGTATATAACTGAATCACTGAGCTGTACATCTGAAACTAAAACAACATTGTAAATCAACTATACTTCAATTAAAAAATACAACCTATGACATGATAGAGGGTTTTTCTCATTGTTTCAGGTATATTTTCAGTTCAGTTCAGTTCAGTCAGTCAGTCGTGTCCGACTCTTTGCAACCCCATGAATCGCAGCACGCCAGGCCTCCCTGTCCATCACCAACTCCCAGAGTTTACCCAAACTCATGCCTATTGAGTTAGTGATGCCATCCAACCATCTCATCCTCTGTGGTCCCTTTCTTCTCCCGCCATCAATCTTTCCCAGCATCAGGGTCTTTTCTTTCCAAATGAGTCAGCTCTTCACATCAGGTGGCCAAAGTATTGGAGTTTCAGCTTCAACATCAGTCCTTCCAATGAACACCCAGGACTGATTTCCTTTAGGATGGACTGGTTGGATCTCCTTGCAGTCCAAGGGACTCTCAAGAGTCTTCTCCAATACCACAGTTCAAGAGCATTAATTCTTCAGCCCTCAGCTTTCTTTATAGTCCAACTCTCACATCCATATATGACTACTGGAAAAATCATAGCCTTGACTAGACGGACCTTGGTTGGCAAAGTAATTAAAAAGCAGAGGCTTTTTAATATGCTGTCAGGTATATTTTACATTTGTTGAAATCAATTGGTTGAGACCTGCCAAGTATGAGTAGCTTGTTGTAAGCACAAGTAGGACTAAAGCACTCAATTCCAAGTGGGAAAAAGCAAGAATAAAATAAACTGCCCCCTTTTTGATGGAGAACATATATAGTTGAAAGAGGTACTACAAGGGATATTTGAAGTGAAATCAGTTAGTAGTGTCACATGCCTATAGTGTCTCACTCTGAAAATATCCCTTAAGAGTTAAATGAAGCTGGAACCACGTTCTGAAAACCCAGTTGCAACAGCTGCTCTCTGAGCCTCTTCTGCAGAGAGGAAAGAAAATAAGTTTTAATTAAATTGTATTAATTGGTTTAGCTGATCTGGAAATAGAGAAAGAACTCTGCTCTAATTTTGTTTGTTGGCTCAAGTCCACTTATCCTTGACATGAGAATAAAGGAATGAAGCAATAAAATGCCTACAAATGCCCTGGTAGAGACTTTTAAACTGTCTAAGGTTAAAGAGTGATGCTATCTCAGAGATGAACTTAAAATTCTGTTGCCAACTCAGAGAAGTCAGAAGTGCAAGCAAGAAAGGAGTGTGATTAAAAACCCTACTTCCTTAAAGCTTTGCAAAGCTGCAAAGAAAAGGCAGGCATTCTTCCCATAATAGTGAGCACTTGTTATAAAGAAAAGGAGAAGGTTGTGAAAGCGTCAGGGTATAATGACCTTATTTCAGGCCACTCGGCGTAAATGTTCGTATATAAGGTAACTGGGATTTCTAAGTGAGTGAGGCTTTACAGTTTGATGTTGCTCTGTGCAAAATACATTTTATTAATACTTAAAACCATATTTGAATCCATATCCCTGCTTGTGTTTCAGGATTTTTAATCAGTATTATTCTTTAGAGATATTATTTTAAAGACTTAATGCTAATACAACTTACTTTTTCTCTTGTGTCCAAGTTCCTACAAACTAAAATTTGAATATAATCACAACTACTAGAAACAATTCTTTAAACGGCAAAATTTTATGACACATAGAAGATCCTCTGTAAGAACAGCTTAAATTTTGTTGTCTAGAAAAAATTTCCTTGAAAGTTGGTATGGAGACAATACAGATGGGACGATAAGTCTGCTATGGATTAGATATTTGTGTCCTCCCAAAATTCATGTGATGAAGCCTTAACCCCATTACGATAGTATTTGGTGATGGAGCCTTTTTGGGGTAATTAGGGTTAGATGAGGTCATAGGGTGAGGCCCTCATAATGGTATTAGTGCCCTTATAAAAAGAGACACCAGAAAGCTTGTTCCCTTCCCCCAATCCCCCGACCTTCTCCCTGCTCTCTCTCTCTCTCCACCATGTGAAGACAAGATAAGAAGATGGCCAGAAAGAGAACTCTCAAGCTTTTAACAGAAACCAACCATACTGTCACTCTAGTCTAAAACTTCCAGTCCCCGAAACTGTGAGAAAATAAGGACCTACTGTTTAACCAACACAGTCTATAGTATTTTGTAATGGCAGCCTAAACTGACTACTACAAAGTCAGTGGGGAAAAAATTAACAGAAATCATCTCTAACCAAATGTTTATAGAAATGAGATTGTATCTCTGATTTCTGGTTTTAATCCATACGGAGGCTCTGAGAGTTGTCTGATTATTAATCTTTGACTGTTCCTTATCACAATCCTACATCATCATGCATTTTTCCTATAGTATGACGACTGATAAAAGCAAACATCTTTATTTCCCATCTGTCTTGCATGTTAGAACAAACTGTGTCTCCAAAACTCAACTAGGATATCTCTAGAAAGAATTATATTTGCTGTTTCCCTTCCACTGGAAGGCCCATGTGTTTGCGCTCCAAGAATTGTAGCTAAAAGATGGTATGATTGACAATGAGTTTTCCACCAGGGAGAGAAGTGGTGATGGCCATTGGAGCAGATACAACTCTGGAGAGGGACCAGTGCTTAACTGTATGGAGAAATTGACTCAGGGTGGGGCTAGGAGTAAGGGAAGAAGAAGGAGGAATTAATACGCAAAAGGGCCAGAGCTTCCTCCTGTTTTCCCTGTCTAGATCCACTCAGTCATTTATCTGACTTTTCTCCCTCCCCTTTGAGCACCTGTCTGACTTTAACACATACATAATTACACACTTAGTTTCAAAAGCTGAAAATGCCTGGCATTGGAAAATTCTGACGTACAGCACCATACAGAATGCTCACCTGGATGCAACTTTTTACTCCTTTCCCAACTATATCTTATTTTCTAATAAGGCTGCTTAAAGACTTTAGTGGTCAAGGATGACTATTCCTTGCTGCCTCCACCACAGTGAATAGTTCCTGGAGGCAGTTCTCAGGTGGGTCCCCAGGAGTGAGGTCCTAGAAATAGAGTTGAGAGTCACCACTCCTGACAGGCTCCTCTGTTCAGCCTCCTCTGATAATATCACATGGTCAGCACTAGAACCTTTTAATTCTATCACCCCTTATAGGGTGGAGAAAAGAAACCTTTAGCATCACAGTATCTCCTTTTCCTTCTTTCCTGGGGGGTAAAACCTTACAGGAAATTAAAGATTTCTCCCAAACATATTTAAAGCAATTACTTCTGTAAGCAAGTTTTTAACTCCAGGATAAATGCTCTTCCTTCCAGATCATTTGATCCTCTGTGAGGGCAGAAGGATGAAAACCCAAATGCTGATGTTTCCCCAATGACCCGTTCTGCTGTGAGTTTGTGCCAATATTCTTTGCTGTGGAGTGATGACATTTTCCCTCTTTACCGCCTACCCAGAGCCAGGGGTCAGCTTCTAAACGTCCAGGAAATATTCACAAAGTCCCTTAGCATCTCAAATTCATTTTTAATGTGAATGTCCTTTCTAAAGAGACTTTACTGCTATGTTTATCAAAATAGTACCTTCATGTGCTAGTCATTTACTGTTGTTGTTTAGCAGCTAAATCGTGTTTGACTCTTTTGTTACCCCATTGAAAATAGCCCGCTATAGTCCAAAAGATTTTGGACAAATCTGTCCGTAGGATTTTCCAGGAAAGACTACTGGAATGGGTTGCTATTTCCTCCTTTGGGGGATCTTCTCAATCCAGGGAGCAAATCTGCATCTCCTGCATTGGCAGGCAGATTCTTTAACTGAGCCATGTAGCAAATTACTCCCAAACTTAGTAGCTTAAAATAACATACATTTATTATCTCAGTTTTGGATGAGGTAGGGGATGGAAATTGGGAATCTGAACACAGCCTAGCTGGGTCCTCTGCTTCACATCCTCTAACAAGGCTACAATCAAAGCCTCAGTCCAGGTCTCATCTGAAGACTTGACTGAGGTTTATCCGCTGTGAGTCTCAGTGGTGTGGTAACCTTTGTCTCCTCACAGCGTTTTGCCTGAGGCCCCCTGTCTTTTGTGGGCTGTGGATTGGAGGCTCCTTCCACTTCCTGGTGCAAGGGGCTCCTCCCATGTGGTAACTTGCTTATGAAAGCACAAAAGTCAAGAAGGTGACGGAGAAAGTTTGCTAACAAGACAGAAGTTACAGTCTCATGTGATCTTTTTATGAAAGTGACAACCCCTCATCTTGGCTATATTGCATTGCTTAGAAGTAAGTCCCACCCACATTTAGGAAGAGCAGATTATCAGAAGCTGTGCATTCCAGATGTAAGAATGCTCAGGAGTCATCTTAGAGGCTGCTTTTCATATCAATCATTAGAGAAAATTTAGAAGGTGCAGTAAAATTAGAAGATGATCAGTGTGACCGAAAATCAACCACCCAAAAATCAATCAACAATACTTGTTCTAGTCTTGACTTCCATGCAAATGGTTAAATAAAACTTAATGATCATCACAATCTACACCATAATTTTTTTTAAGTTATCTCTAAGTTTTATAGTTAATTAACTTTATCTAAATAATTTACTTCAGTGTATAGATGTTTCTGTATTATTACAGCACTCTCTCTTTTGCATTAAAGTCCATCAGATTTATTATTATTTATTTAAACATCCTTTTGAGTTTGGAATTTTCTCATTATTTCTCTATTATAAATAAGAACACTGAGCATCTTTATGAACTCACTTTTTCCTCTGTAGTTTGGAATTCTCTTCTAATGGATTCTCAGAAGTAGCATATAAAAGTTAGGGTTATGTTAAAAACGTGGGATAAATATTCAGAGTATTTTCCAATATTCCTACTAGTAAGATATTATGGTAGCAAGTAATAGATGACACTCCAGACAGATCTTTGATGTAAGGGAGATACTGAAAGGGGTAAACTAGGAGAAAGTCAGGGGAGAAAGTCCACTGGAGGAAATGGAGGCTGGTGAGAGTCAGAGTTGAACCCGATGACAGTTTGCTTTAGGGAGACGGAGCAGACAGGGAGAAACGACCACTGAACCAATGAAGAGATAGTGGATGGGATGCCAACACAGTCATCTTTTGGTGTTTGCAGGGTATTGGGTCCAGGACCCTTGTCAATACCATCTGCAGATGCTCAAGTCCCTTATATAAAATGGCATAGCACAGTTAGCCCTCTGTGAGTTCTGCATTCATGATCTAACCAACCATCAATATGGAGGGCTGACTGTATCATAAGAGAATGGACAAGAGAAAGGATGATAATGGGGAAGGATGGGTAGGTGATCCAGGTAAATACTCAGGGATGGGTCAATACGCCTGACAATCAGCTATTGGTGACAAAGGGGGCCCACTCTGTCATTGGGACAGGTCAGAAGCCTAACTACTAGGTCTAGACAAGGTTAATTTGATGTTGATTAATCTAAAATATTTAGTAGTTAGTAGTTTAGCACTAGTACTCCTTCAATTTCCCACAATAACAAAAGAATTGTTCTAACATTTATAATTCAGCTGAGCCTGTTGATGGAATATAATTAGAGAGTTGCAGAATGGGGGTTTGGGAACAATCTGAGACTTTTAGCATCATTTAGGATCACTTTGCTTGATGGGGATAAAGAAGCTGTGAAGTGGGGAAAAAAATGAGTGCTCCAAGGAGTGTGCAAAATTTTATAAGTTAGAAGGAGAAAATTATCTAATTATTTAGAAATTTAATTTAATCATGTTCTTGTGCATATTTTAAAAAATATTTTTTATTAGTTTGAGGAATAGGAAGGAAAAAGAAAATATCTACCTGTATATGTTGATTTTGCATAAAATATTATTATGAAATTTGTCCCTGGGCCAAAGAAAGGGAAACATTCTATTTAGTGTGTTTAGGGTTCAGATGGAAAGTATGTTTTGACTTAAACTATAGAAGAATCAAAAAAAACTTTATATATTTGCCAATAAGATAAAGGTACAAGAATAATTCACTTTATTAAATTTAACCTAGACAGCATATTAAAAAGCAGAGACATTACTTTGCCAACTAACATCCATCTAGTCAAAGCTACGGTTTTTCCAGTAGTCATGTACAGATGTGAGAGTTGGACCATAAAGAAGGCTGAGCACCAAAGAATTGATGCTTTCAAACTGTGGTGCTGGAGAAGACTCTTGAGAGTTTCTAGGACTGCAACGAGATCAAACCAGTCAATCCTAAAGGAAACCAATCTTGAATATTCATTGGAAGGACTGATGCTGAAGCTGAAGTTCCAATACTTTGGCTACCTGATGGGAAGAGCTGACTCACTGGAAAAGACCCTGATTCTGGGAAAGATTGAGGGACAAGGAGACGGGGGTGACCGAAGATGAGATGGTTGATGGCAACACCTACTCAATGGACATGGGTTCAAGCAAACTCTGTGAGATACCAAAGGACAGGGAAGCCTGGTGTGCTACAGTCCATGGGGTTGCAAAGAGTTGCCCATGACTGAGTTACTGAACCACACAAAATGAGGTAAAGCAATTGTGGCAATAATAATTAGAATTTCACTTCTCTCCAAATAGATCTTTGGTAGAGAAAATAAAGCACTAAGAGAAGAGCCCCCATGCCTCACTGGAGAGGGATCAGTGATGAGTCAACTTTGCTGGGAGGAGCAGGGCAACATGATAAAAGGACTGAGGCTGAGAGTTTGGGATTCCAGCCATGGCATTTGGATGTGCTACAGGGAGACTCAATGCTACTCTTTCATCTTTCCCTGGGACAGGAAATGCGGGAACCGCATAACTGAACTCTGGTCCAAGAAAGGCCAATAATATCACATTCAGAATTCTCCCATTCACCCCAAAGAGAAGAATGCCAATTCATGGGGGCATCCTCCCTCGGACTTTGGATGGGAGAATGAAGGGTAGGTATTTGGTTCTATTTCTTTGCTGTTCCCCAAACCCAAATAAGTAAACTTGTTATTGTTTGTAGGGACCTGTCCTAAAGACTGCTCAGCTTGGCAGAAATCTGGTTGTGGGAGCCTGCTATAAAGGCTGTTTAAGTGGTAGAAGCCTGTGTGGGGGTGGATCAGGAAGAAGTAAACAGAGCATCTATAAAATACTCTTCCTAGTTCAGAGGTCAAGTATATAGCAATTCATATATCAGGAACTTGGACTTTATGACAAAGACAAAAAATGGCTACACAAACAAATCTCCTTATGTAAGCTAGTTGGATATTGAGAGCAAAAATTGAAGTGTAGGCTGATTATTATTCTGGAATTTTAATAGGATCACCTAGTAAAAGTTATTATTATAGAGCACTTATTACATAATACTGATAGACTGCCTGCTAAGTCACTTCAGTCATGTCAGACTCTTCGCCAACCTATGGACTGTAGCCCGCCAGCCTCCTCTGTCCATGGGATTCTTTGGGCAAGAATACTGGAGTGGGTTGCCATGCCCTTCTCCAAGGGAACTTCCTGACCTAGGGATGGAACCCTCATCTCCTGAGTCTCCTGCATTGAGGGTAGATTCTTTACCACTGAGACCCCAGGTAAGTCCAAAATTGACAGCACTAGATAGTAAAAACAATATGTGGAAGGTGGACTAAATGATGTCCAGAGATAATTCACATCTTATAATAGCTTTATTTCTATGCATGAATGAAGAAGAAAGAAATTACACATTAAATTCACAAGTGTAGAAAAAGAATAACTAAGGAAGGTAAGTTACATTGTAGAAAAACATATTTAAAACAAATGGAAACTTTTTAGATAAATGTAAACTATCAAGGTGACTTCTCTCTGAAGCTCTGAACCAGTGCCTTAAGAACCACTAGTAATGATGATATGAATGTGAAAAAATGCCCAATACCGCTACACTTACATATGCCATAACCTAGAGTCATTTGCTATCTTATTTCTAGTATGTGGTCTTCTTTATGAGAGATTCTGTGTCATAAGGTATCCCTAATGTCAAATTTAGTGCCAGGATGCTTGAAAAAAAATGATTAAATGAACATTTTCATAAATAATCTTTAATGCTCTATGTTATTCAAGCTACATATATTCCTGATCCAGTTTGTCTGGAAAATATTTTGTCAAATTTAATCCCTATTAGGAGCTTCATTTTTTGGCACAGAATTCTCAAAGTCTAAATGAGAAAAGCATCCTCCTTGTGGCTTGAGAATAATTGCATTGCACCTTTCCTAATATCCAAGTTTGACTAATTCTCACATGTATCTCAGAAATATGAATAACATCTTCATGCAATTCATATAAGGCACAGAAGATAGGTATCATTATTTCTGTTTTAATGACAGATTTTGAGGTTAAGGTGACTCATGAACAGCTGAGCAGCCAGTCAGTAGGAGAAACCAAAATAGAACGGAAACGCCTCCACGGCCAGCCCCACACTCCAACCTCCAGAGCACCCTCCTCAGGGGATTGGAGCGTGATGCGCCTGGGAGAACTGTGCAGGCTTCCTTCAGGCTGATGAGCTGCAGGAGGAAGGGCTGGCTGTCCCCCACGAACGAGCACAACTCACACTCCATCTAGCAGATAAAATTGGAAGACAAGAAGAACTCAGAGAAGCGAGTCCTTGACACAAGGAGCTCCATTTATTTGGAGGAAAATGATTCATTCATCTCTAACTGAGTAATTTTCAAAAATCACCATCCAAGTTGTCTAAACAGAATAATTTCTACATCCCAGAGAATGTCTCCGTAAAAGGCCAACGACCTTGTGTGTTATGCCTAGCCTGCTTTACTCTCTGTCAGGGGAAAAATATTTTATTAGATGGGTTTCTCTGATTCTTTTTATGTACGCAAGAAAAGAATAGTAAGGCTTGCGTCCATTGCAGGTTACATAGAATGAAACTACTTTTAAAAAATCAGTGATGGAATATAGCAGGTGTCAGTCTTTGATTTGCAAACAAATTATTCTTGAAATGCTTAAGGAGCTTAAGAATGTTCTTAGAATACTTAAGGAGCTTAAAGGTAATTTAAAAAATGTTTTAAAAATATTAACAGTCATCCTATGTCCACAAGCAAAATAGCCCTGAATGGATGAATTAAAAATTATATCTGTAATGTGTTTGATAAGGTTAAGATGCACCCCTCCCTGCATCATCCAATTCAAATAATCCTGTTGTCCAATGCAAATACGAGCTTCCAGTAACCAGTCAGTCCTTCCCCTACACCTCTGTAACTGGGGGCCTGCGTGTCTATCATACTTACTGAGGCTGCTTTCATAATTTCAGTGGGCAGGGTTCTAAGAGAAATTTTAAAACTGTTTTCCTCTCCACTGAGGTTTTTTTTTCTTTTTTTTTTTTTTTTTTGCCATAGTACTATAGCTTACAGCAACCCACATCTCACAAAGAGGAGGAAAAGATGGTTACTAAAACTTTTGCTTAATTCACCAGAGAATTTCTAATACTATTACTGTCCATCCCATACTCAAATTATTATTGAATCATTCCCCACAGCCTAACACCATTGGTCCCACTTGCTCACTTTTCTCTGCTGTACACTACTGCCTGTGGTTTGGTTTATAATCATTCATTTCTCCTCTGAAGTTAAACTTCTAGAATTTATGTTCTCCAAGGTCTGACTATCCCAGCTCCTCTGAAAAACCAAGCATAAATGAGAAGCAGTCAAGCCATTGGGTATAAAGAGAGGAGGCTGTGAAAGAGATAAGCAAAGTAAACCAGGCACGCGGAACTCACACTTGGCCATAAAGAACAGCCTGAGTCTGATAGAAGGACTTCAGCCAAAACAGAAGGTTCTTGTGGGGAGGCGGCTGATACGGTCAGGCTGGAAAAACCTCTTCACTTCTTCCTGTGGGCACCTGAATTCCACAGGCTTGCAAATGGCAAAGTCACTGAATAACGATTCCTTAGAGTTTTCTGCGTGCTCATTGCAGGTCTTGAACATGGCCTGTGGCTCAGAACATGATGATTTCAGTTCCTTGAGCAAACTCAGATAAAATAGGAGAGGGGAGGGAAATATTTCCCTGCTTATCCTGGACACTGTCCCATGAAAGTGAGGCAGTACAGTCAAGGAAAGTTTTCTGAGGGGTGTTAGTAAAATGTGACACTATTCCAGTGTAATCTAGCTAGTAGGAGGGTCAATGGCCGCCAAAGGCTTCACACACTGTCTCTTTGATGTGGACAAGCTAAGGAGCCATGAAGACACACATGGCCTTACTCTTTGGATAAATCCAGCAGAAAAATTATATTTGGCCAATGAGTCCCTCTGAAAGACCCTGTATCTACACAAAATTTGATAGTGATTTACTTCTCCTTGGAAGCTATGAATATAGTGTGGACCCTGAGAAATCTTCACAAGTTTAGTTAAGATTAAGGCTAGACTGGAGAGAAGTTGGCTATATCTTGAGTAACTCCACTGCAGGAGAAGGATTCTTGGGGCCCTTGTTTTACATCATGATTTTCCCTGCACAGTTTCGCCTAACCTAAAATTCTGCACAACTAACACAGTACCGGCTGTATACTCTCACTTCTGCCCACTGCAGTGGGGAATTTGATGAAGTGTCAAACACATGCCAATGTTAGACAGAAGCCAACCTTCAGGGTGAAATGCTGTCTGGAAAATCGAGCTGGAAATGTTTACTCTGGTATCCATTATCCCCCTGAGAGGATCTAGGATGAGTCTCAGCAGATCTCAGATCTTATATGCTAAGGGATAGCAAAATATTCACAAATGGGTGCAGGACCCCAACCTGTTAAGACTCAGCATCTAGAATCTTATTTCATTTTTACCTTTTCTTGTTTGTTTTTTGCCCCCTCACCAATTTTTTTTTTCCCAGGGAGATGCTATTATTTCTTCCACTATCATTGCCTCCCCCATTCAGTTAGTCTACTCCCATAAATGCTTATCTTCCATGCATTCATTCACTTACAGATTCAACAAGTACTTGCTGAGGTGCAGGTCTGGTTCTGTGGTTTGGGATAAGGTTAGGATAAGAAAACAAGACACACTGCTTCATTCCCACTAGACAATCAAATGGATGGTTTAATTCAAGTGGGCATTTTTATGGTCATCTGAGGGCAACAGTCCTATATGGAAAGTAACATAGTGGGCAGTGCCTATTTGAGGTCCCATTTGGAGCAGATAGATCCACAGAGACAAAAAGTAGATTGGCGATTGTCTAGGGATTTGGGAGGGGGAATGGGGAGTGATCGCCAGTATGTATGGGGTTTCTTTTTGGGCTGATGAAAATTTTCATCTATTGGTTGTGATGATGGCTGCCCAACTCTGAATAACATGGAAGACTTTGTATGGATAAATGGTGTGGCATGTGAATTATATATTAATAAAGCTGCTATAAAAAGGAATGGGAAAGGCTGGAGGATTTGTCAGGGTAGTCTCTATGATGCATTGATTATTTCATCTTTGAAGCTCTTGAAAGGCTTTTAGAGTCACTTAGGAATCAGGTTGGCCCAGAATCCTGAACCCTACCGGTTCTTCTTTGAGCTGTTCTCTCTTGAACTTTGTTACTTGCCCAGACAGGATATGCTATAAAACAAAACAAAACAAAACAAAACTGAGAAGAATAAACAGTCTCAGTTCCCACTGCCTGCAAATCTGGGTGGGATACATTACTGGAATGATTAGAGCAGGGGTGTACAGATTCAAGGGATTAGATCTGATAGACAGAATGCCTGAAGAACTATGGATGGAGGTTCGTGACATTGTGCAGAAGGCAGTGATCAAGACCATCCCGAAGAAAAAGAAATGCAAAAAGGCAAAATGGCTGTCTGAGGAGGCCTTACAAATAGCTGAGAAAAGGAAAGAAGTGAAAGCAAAGGAGAAAAGGAAAGACATACCCATTTGAATGCAGAATTCCAAATAGCAAGGAGAGATTAGAAAGCCTTCCTCAGTGATCAGTGCAAAAAAAACAGAGGAAAATAATATAATGGGAAAGATTAGAGATCTCTTCAAGAAAATTAGAGATACCAAGGAAACATTTCATGCAAAGATGGGCTCAATAAAGGACAGAAATGGCAGGGACCTAACAGAAGCAGAAGATATTAGGAAGAGGTGGCAAGAATACACAGAAGAACGATACAAAAAGGATCCTTAGGACCCAGTTAACCACAATGGTGTGATCTCTCACGTAAAGCCAGACATCCCAGAATGCAAAGTCAAGTGGGTCTTAGGAAGCATCACTACGAACAAAGCTAGTGGAGGTGATGGAACTCCAGTTGAGCTATTTCAAATCCTAAAAGATGATGCTATGAAAGTGCTGCACTCAATATGCCAGCAAATTTGGAAAACTCAGCAGTGGCCACAGGACTGGAAAAGGTCAGTTTTCATTCCAATTCCAAAGAAAGGCAATGCCAAAGAATGTTCAAACTACTGGACAATTGCACTTATCTCACACGCTAGCAAAGTAACATTCAAAATCCTCCAAGCCAGGCTTCAACAGTATGTGAACTATGAACTTCCAGATGTTCACGTTGGATTTAGAAAAGGCAGAGGATCCAGAAATCAAATTGCCAACATCTGCTGAATCATAGAAAAAGCAAGCGAAGTCCAGAAAAACATCTACTTCTGCTTTATTGATTGCACTAAATCATTTGACTATGTAGATCACAACAAACTGTGGAAAATTCTTCAAGAGATGGGAATACCAGACCACCTTACCTGCCTCCTGGGAAATCTGTATGCAGGTCAAGAAGCAACAGTTAGAACCGGACATGGAACAACAGACTGGTTCCAAATCAGGAAAGGAGTACATCGAGGCTGTATGTTGTTACCCTGTTTATTTAACTTATATGCAGAGTACATCATGAGAAATGCCAGGCTGGATGAAGCATAAGCTGGAATCAAGATTGCTAGGAGAAGTACCAATAATCTCAGATATGCAGATGACACCACCCTTATGGCAGAAAGTGAAGAGGAACTGAAGAGCCTCTTGATGAAAGTGAAAGAAAGAAGAAAGTGAAAAAGCTGGCTTAAAACTCAACATTCAAAAAACTAAGATTATGGCATCCAGTCCCATAACTTCATGGCAAATAGATGGGGAAACAGTGGAAACAGTGACAGACTTTATTTTGGGGGCTCCAAAACCACTGCAGATGGTGACTACGACCATGAAATTAAAAGACACTTGCTCCTTGAAAGAAAAGCTATGACCCACCTAGACAGCATATTAAAAAGCAGAATTTTTACTTTGCCAACAAAGGTCCATCTAGTCAAAGCAATGGTTTTTCTAGTAGTCATGCATGGATGTGAGAGTTGGACTATAAAGAAAGCTGAGTGCTGAAGAATTGATGTTTTTGAACTGTAGTTTTGGAGAAGACTCTTGAGAGTCCCTTGGACTTCAAGGAGATCCAACCAGTCAATCCTAAAGGAAATCAGTCCTGAATATTCATTTGGAAGGACTGATGCTGAAGTGGAAGCTCCAGTACTTTGGCCATCTTGTGCAAAGAACTGACTCCTTGGAAAAGACCCTGATGCTGGGAAAGACTGAATGCAGAAGGAGATGGTTGGATGGCATCACCAACTCGATGGACATGAGTTTGAGCAAGCTTTAGGAGTTGGTGATAGACAGGGAAGCCTGGTGTGCTACAGTTCATGGGGTTGCAAAGAGTCAGACATGACTAAGTGACTGAACTGACTGTACCTTGACATTGTTGGCATGGGAGGCAGGTGTGATGGAAGGCTCCATAGATGACCTCAGACTGCAACCCTCCAAAAGGTGTATGTCACTCGTGAATATGTGGTTAGCTGAGTTATTCTGGAAGGAGGTACTTTTATCAGAGAAATCCATTGCACCCCCTGCCAAAAGTAAAAGAGATACACTTTAAACATTTGAAATAGAAAATGCAGACTTTAGGAAAAAAATGCCACTTCTTAAAGAAATTGAAAACCAATTTGTTTCACTGGTTGGGGGAGGAGGAATGGAGAGAGGACAGGAAGAGAAAAGAGAGAGATTTCTGAAAGAAGGAAGCAGCATTTCCTACAGCGAAATCTAAATTAGACTCGGTAAAGCAGGAAAGATTGATTGAATCTGCTTGTTCTCTCTTCCTGTAATCATTTTAGGGGAGGATATGGTTTACAAGAATAAGCATCAGCTCTGATGAAGCAAATGAGATGAATGAGAAAGCCATACTTCATCTAAACACAGCAAATCAATGTTATCTCTCCTTACCCTCTCGTTGAAGACGCCTGCCACATGAATGATTCATGGTGAACCATCCACTCTGCACAGTCACTCTACAAGAACACCAAGGGTTTGCTTACACATAATTACTCAGAGCTGAGTAGGAGGAAATCCCTGTCTCGGATCATGAGAGATAATGGGATTCCAACTAAGGATGCCTTGGCAAAGTAGAAGGACTTTCCCTTGGACCTTTGAAATCCTTAATGAGTTGAATCATGTCAAGTAACAAAATAAACAAGGATGAGAAACATCAGTTGGGTTTGGTCCAAAGTCTAGCCTCCTTAAGGCCAGGCTTCCCCCATCACTGCTTACACATTACAGTTTTCTATCAGCCAAACCTGAGGTTTCATTTCATTTTTTTTTTCTTTTTTCTTTCTTAAATCAGATTTCAAAAGCCAGGCACTAACTGATGGTAATTAGTAGGCATTGGTTTAAGTTTATTCTTACTGTTCTTTACAGGCATGCATAATTTTTGTGAAGAGAAAAGAAAATCCAATTATCCCCAAATCCAGCCAGTGTGGCTCATCTGCTCTTGTGTTAGATCCTTAGAAATAATTCTAAACAATTGAAAGGAAGACATATGGCATTTGAGAACAGCGTCTTGTAACTTCGTTTATAATATTAAGGGAAAAAACCCAGGCTTGTGATCACTTCCATACCTCTTTATGAAAATCTGACACAAGAAATATCAGTCCTATAAAACCTGGGACGTTTAGGCTTGTTCATTTCATAAGGAACTTACTGGTGATTTTATTTCGAAGTTCCCTCTTACATTTTAAAGGATTTTCTTAAAAATGCTCAACTTGAAATTTTCCAGGACCACATATACAATACAAACTAGAAATATCTGATATAATGGGGAAGGACTCAGATTTTTCATATCAAGGAAGGTAGGAACTTCTACTCAACTTTGCAAAGGTTGCATCTAGGACAAAAGAATCAGTAAATGAAATAATCTCACTAATGAAATTCCTCCTTGAAATGTTGGGTAATTTTGAAAACTTCATTGATCTTTCAGTACCCGCAAAGGCTTTAGTATTAAAAAAGTAAATATTAAATAAAAGTTTGGTAATAAAATATTGCCCTTTATCATTTGGATTAGCATTGTTTAGGTCATATTTTTATTCTACCCATATTTATCTCTAAGGAATAAATATGGCATGGAAGGCAAACAATATCCAAACTGCTATTTTTTTTTAAATCAATTTTTGCTTCAGAAAATTTTCTTATTCCAAATAGTGAAAACTGAAAAAAGAAAACTAGTTGAAAAAAATCAAGTTTACATTTTTAAATGAGCCTGTATTGAACCCTTGTGATAAAACCATTACTTCAAGGATGATTTAGGTGTATAATTGATCTTCATCACCCCTTGTTTCTGAATAGACATATTGTTGGCTTCAAGTGACTTCAGGTCACAGACAAGCAGAAGGACAATCCCAAGATGGCTCTCTTTAGCACCAGGGAATTTTTTTTTTAAAAAACTAAATTAATGACATTGATTATGAACAGAATTCTCTTGTCCTAAAAACTTTTCTTCTTGTCTGAATAATAATTTAATAATACCATATTTCTATTAAAGGACTTGTAACAGATTCTGTTAAAGGTGAATAGGTCACAACCCCTGTTTTGAGGAACTCACAGTTTAGGGTAGAAGGGTGACATGTCAACCTATGTGGGAGATAATGCAATGTAGTAAGGGCATTTGAGATTTTATTAAAGATTTATTTAAGGGAATAGCATAACCAGAAGAGGCAAAAGTTGACTGGAGCCTTGACAGATAGTTCAGAGTCTGCCATTAGAATCTGAGTTTTGTCTGGTGCATTTATCCACGTATATTGCATAAGTGCATGCTCAGTCACTTCTGTCGTGTCCAACTCTTTGTGACCCTATGGACTATAGCCCACAAGGCTTCTCAGCCATGGGATTCTCCAGGCAAGAAATACTGGAGTGAGTTGCCATTTCCTTCTCCAGGGGATCTTCCTGACCCAGGGGTCCAACCTGCGTCTCCTGCATTGCAGGTAAGTTCTTTACCACTGGGCCACCGGGGAAGCCCCATTCATATATATTACAGGTTTTCAGAAATAACTATTAAATGAAAAAGCTAAGAAGATGCTATGCTAGTTTTCTCCCCCTGACACATTTCTCTTCCCAGTTTTTACGATAGTCTTATGAAGTTCCTATTACTGGCGCTTTACAAATAAAAATATGGGTCCAAAGGAACTTAATCCAGTAAGCAGAAGATCTGAAACCATATTCATTCTTCTCACTCTAAGGCCTGCGTTCTTTCCACTCTACCTTCCTAGTCCCTCACCTTCCTTTTTTTATTTTTATTTATTTTTATTTGAAGGATAATTACTTTACAATATTGTGTTGGTTTCTGCCCTACATCAACATGAATCAGTCATATTTTTGAACTCCTGAGTGCTTTTACCATAGAATGAACTCAGAGGAGATACCCGACAATTATTGATTGATAAAGAGAGGCATGTATAGATTTGACACCAAAATTTTAACACAGATTTTCCGAACACTCCAACAGCCTCTAAACTGGTCCTTTATCCCTCTTCAATACTTCCTCAATCAGGGCTAAATTGCTTGCTTGTATGAAAACAGAAGCATATAAACTTTCAACAGCCAAGAGTGGCCTGTGTTGAAGACTCTTGTTCCAGAGCTCTTGTTAGAGGAATGTTAAAGGAGAGGAGCATCCATAGCTCTGTAGAAACTTCTCAGAAGCCACTTATCTCTTAGACAAATACTCCCCATGACTCTGCAAGTTTTCTCTGCCACCCCAACATGGGGTGTGGGGATCTTGTTTCCTAGCTGCTTACTTTAAGAGGTTCCAGGTTACCTAATTTCCATGACTGCATTCACGTGTCTGTTGAATTACTCCTTTCCAGAAGGAACTCAAAACCTTTGATTCACAGTCAGGGTTTCCTGGTCTTTGTACTTCAACACATACCTACAGACAGTTGACAGGCAAGAAGTGGAGTTGTGACTGGGGAGAACTGCTCTGCCTGGAATTCTTGCTTCCCTTTCAGAGAAATTCCTAGAATACGCCATTGACTCTTTGTGCTCGGGATGATGAAAGACATTCCTGGATGGGCTGGTGTGTTTTCCACGATGTGTTCTCAGATGCTTTCCATGAATGACTCAGGCAAGGGTAAGCTGCTTAGAATTCTAGTGCAGAGGAAGGAGACAGCAGCGGTGTGCTCAGGCATGAGCGTTCCCCTTCTGAGCAAGCTGAGTAATGCTGTGCTGAAGGTGACTCCTCCAGGGAGAAACTAGGGAGTAGGAGTCAAGCTCTCTGAATTTAATTGCTAGCAAACAAAACAAATTTGGGCTGGCAATTTAACTTCTTTTGGGCTCATTTTCTAATCTGTGAAGCAGGAAAATGAATGCTTTTTTGGCTCATTTGTCATGATGGGAAAGGTCATGTGCAAACACCAGGTTGACCAGGATTTATGGACTGTTTGACAAAAGAAGGGTGGCTGAAAATACTCACAGTCATTAGGAAAGGTGCCTGAAGGCAAAAGTGATTGTTCAACCCATGTTTAGTGTCTGGTCCTAAGGATGTAGTTGGTAGTAAACAGATGTGCTATTTGCCCTTAAGGGCCTATGTGGTAATTTAGGAGACAGACACTGAAAAAGTAATTGTGCATTTAATCATACAATTAAAATTGTGATGTGTACCACAAAGAGTATTATGGTATTAATGTATGAGGACAGACGAAGACTTAGTCTAGCTTCATGAAAGGGTTCTGTATGGGAACAACATTTAAGTTAAATTATTAAAGATGAAAGGTAAAGAGGGAAAGTGGCAGGAGGTAGAGATGCTTTTTAGAAAAAGGAGGCACTGGATATGCAAAGGTTTGTGAGACAGGAAACACATGGCAAGAATACAGAGTTGAAAGCAGGCCTATGGGGCAAGAACCAAAAGAACAAGGGACAGGAGAGTGGCATCAGATAAGGCTGAGAGCTAGGTGGTAAACAGGGCCTTGTGGGTCAAGTAAAACTTTGGAATGCTTATCTTTAGAAAAATAAGAAGCCTTTACAATACATTGGTCAGAGAAAGCAACTGCAAACCATATATCTAATAAAGGATTAATTTTCAAAATATATAAGGAAATCCTACAGCTCAATAGTAAAAAATAAAAAAGAATAATCCAATTAAAGAATAGACTTGAACAGATCTTTCCCCAAATGAAGACAAACACATGATCAACAAGTGTATGAAAAACTGCTCAATGGCACTGATGATTATGGAAATGCAAATCAATACCACAGTGAGATATCATTTCATATGTGTTAGAATGGCTATTATGAAGAAAAAAAGAGCAAGTGATGGTGAGGATGTGAAGAAACTGAAACACTTGCATTCTATTGTTGAGAATGCAAAATAGTGCAGCCACTATGCAAAACATTAGCAAGGTTTCCCCAAAAAATTAAAAATAGAATTACCATATGATCCAGCAATCCCAGTTCTGGGTATTAATCCAAAAGAGCTGAAATTAAGATCTCTAGGAGATACTCGCACTCTCACATTCACTGCAGCGTCTTCATGATAGTCAAGATGTGGAAGCAACCTAGTTGTCCAACTACGGATGAATGGTTAAAGAAAATGTGGTATATACATACAATGGAATGTTGCTCAGCCTTATAAGAGAAGAAAGTCTTGTAATACGCGGCAACTTTGACAAATCTTGATGGCATTATGCTAAAGTGATATAAGCTGGTCACAGAAGGACAAATACCATATGATTCCACTTACATAAGGAGTTTAAGATAGTCAAACATATGGGAGTAGAAAGCATGGTGGTTAACAGGGAGTAGGGAGAGTAGAAAACGGTGAGGTGTTGTTCAGTGGGTATAGAGCGCAGTTATGCAAGATGAACAAAGCCTAGGGGTCTGCTTGTAACTAACAGTACTCTATTGTACACTTAAAAATCTGGCAAGAAGGTAGAACTCGTGTTAAATGTTCTTGCGTGCATGTGTGTTAAGTCACTTCACTCATGTCTGATTCTTGATGACCCTACGGTTGTAGTCTGCCATGCTCCTCTGAACACGGGATTTTCCAGGCAGGAATACTGGAGTGGGTTGCTGTGCCCTCCTCCAGGGAGTCTTCCTGACTAGGGATCAAACCCACACTTCTTATGTCTACCGCACTGGTAGTTGCATTCTTTACCACGTCACTAGGTAAAGTTCTTTACTAGGTGGGTTCTTTACCACTAGCGTCCTTCTTACCACGGTAAAATTTAAATGAAAGGAAAAAAGGAAAATGGGGTGTCTTTAAAGAATTTTAGTTAGAGTGATATAATCAGATGTCAATCTGAATCACACTGAATGCATAGTGGAGGATGAATTACTGAGGTGTGAATGCACGAAGAGATACCAGAAAGGATATTTTGAAAAAGAGTCTTTTGATTCTTTCCTGCTATGGAACAGGGACCCAGGGTCCCAATTCAGGTGCCTATTTTCAGGCTTGACCTCTTGAGTAGATTGTGAAATTTTTGTCCTCCTCTTTTGTCCTCCACCTCTTAAACACCCATAAAATGAAATTTTCCTATATTCTATTCTTTCCAAACCTCTGCATGATAAAGAAAATACAATTACTTCTTTTTTCTCTCTCTCCTTTTTTTTTTAATATGATCCTTCTTGATATGATGTTGATGGGTGGTAACTTTCCCAAGTAATGTAGCCCAATTCTAACAGTGCTGTGACTATATTTCCTGATCATTGAATATTTATTAAGCAGTATAGCCTGCCAGGCGCTTCTGTCCATGGGGACTCTCCAGGCAAGAATACTGGAGTGGGTTGCCATGTCTTCCTTCAGGGGATCTTCCTAACCTAGGGATCGAACCCAGGTCTCCCGCATTCCAAGGGGATACTTGGAATGAGTCACCAGGGAAGCCCAAGAATACTGGAGTCACCACCTGAGTCACCAGGGAAGCCCAAGAATACTGGAGTGGGTAGCCTATCCCTTCTCCAGGGGATCTTCCTGACCCAGTAGTCAAACCAGTGTCTCCTGCATTACAGGCAGATTCTTTCCCAGCTGAGCTACCAGGGAAGCCCAAAGAAAAGTTAAAGACAGATTAATAGATGATTCATAGATAGATAGCAGAATGCCCGGCCCTGGGCCCAGCAATCTGTCTTTTAAAAAGTTTACAAGGGATGAACAGTAAAGTTTGAGAAGCACTGTTATGGAATTATAGAACAAGTTAGAAGGTTGTGTCACCTAAAGATTGGCATTTGCCATCTACATCTACACAGACTAAATCATTAGCTGCTGCAGATGCTGACCTTCAATACCCGCTGAAAGGATTCAGGGTGGAGAGCAGAAATAAAGCACTCTGTGCTCCTGGAAAAACTGGCAGAACAAGTCTTTAGATAGTTAGATATTTTCAGGAGGTGATTTTATGAGCCCAACTCTTGCACTTCCTCATATCTAGAAAAGCACTAAAATCTTTCATGGTGATGTCTATTGCTCATGACTAGCAGTAACATTCATGAGACTAGCAGCAACCTTCTGCAAGAAATCTGTGTTTGACTGCATGTACGCCCTTCACCAACATCATATATACCCTTTCTCTTTAGAGCAGTTTCTCAGAGCTATCTGAAATGTTATCTCCTGGGCTCCTTATTTGGCCCAAAATAAAACTTAACTCAAAACTCTCACACTGTGTATTTTTTTTTTTTTTCAGTCGACAGTTGAATGACGTCAAGCAAGGAGTTAAAAAGATGAAGCAGGGGTGTGGGAGAGAGATCAGGCCTGGGAAATGTGACAGGCCAATAGAAACACAAGCCTTACTTAATACCTAGTAAAGGAGACATTTTGCAAGGAAGCCATTTACCATCCTCTAACTTATATTGCCTTTCTTATCTACGGGTTGAACCCATCCTGACTGCCAGAATAAGACGAATGGGTAAAGCTAAGAAAATATCCTGCAAAAACTATATGAGGAAAGCATAATAAATAATTCCTTGGGAACAGTGCCCAGGCATAAAAGAATTTGAGTAGGTTTCGAATTTGGGAAATTGATCGTGATTCTGGAACATAAATATGGAAATGAAGTCAGAGAGTGGTTGGAAGACGTGCTCTTTTACAGGTCCAGAATAACAATTGTAGGTTCTTTTTTCTGGACATCTCCAGAATGATGATCAAAGAAGAATGCTTGACATGGCTGCAAACCACCAGCTAATAAGTCTATACAGAGGTTTATATTCTAAATGGGAAATATTTTTGAGAAACTGAAATGTGGGAGAAAGGATCAGAGTTTTCTTGTATATTTTTTAGTTGTAGGAGTTCATGTGGAAGCCACACACCTGCTCTGGATGTTGCTCAAAGGAACACGGAAGTCTGGTTTGTAGCAGGATGAACTGTTTTAAATATGAAGGGAAGAAATAATATTCAGTGAATAGTCATTAGAAGAAATGATGCTGAAGCTGAAGCTGCAATATTTTGGCCACCTGATGTAAAGAACCAATTCATTGGAAAAGATCCTGATTCTGGGAAATGTTGAAGGCAAAAGGAGAAGGGGGTGACAGAGGATGAGATGAATGGATGGCATCACTGACTCAATGGACATGAATCTGAGCAAACTCCGGGAGAGAGTGGGGGACAGGGAAGACTGGAATGCTGCAGTGCTTGGGCTCACAGAGTTGGATACAACTTATCAAATGAACAACAACAACTGCTATGAAGGATGTCCTAGGCCAGTCACATGAAAGAGAGATCCAAGGACTCTGGCTTCCTGGACACATCCCAGCATGGCGGCCCACTGAATCAAACCACAAAAGGCCAGTTTCAGAAGAGAGGACAGGGGAAAAACTGGGTTCACAAGGGGATTGTTAATACTTACAAGGTGAAAGAGAAAAACTAGCCAGGCTTCCCATAACAAGAATAATCACTTCGCTAAAGTGCCTTGGCTAACTCGGTGTGAAGTGTACTGTACACAGTTAGTTTGCATATTATTTGACATTCTCTCTGGCCCTCTTCTTATGCAGGGGTTCTCAAATTTTAGTGTGCGTCAGAATCACTGGGACAGTGTGAACAAAAGCACAGCTTCTGATTCATGTAGGTCCTTGGAAGTGCCTGAGAATTGCATTCCTAACAAGTCTGAAAGGCTCTGGGTTCAGAACCACATATTGAAAACCACTGAAAGTCTATTTAAGATTCTTAAAGTTAGACTATTAATTTTGTGCATTCCTTTTGTATTTTCCACTTCTCCCTTAAGCATCCCAATACACATACAAACATACACAAAAACCTAGAGATTGTTCCATATTATAGTCCAGGAATCCTGAGATTCTTGGTGGTTGGAGGCAGCTAGTACTACACCAGCTCTGTTACAGCTCATGCTAACCACCCAGTATACTTATAACATTAGAAGAGCAGAGGAGGAAGGCCCACAGGTGTGATGATCCATTTTTGTTTAACAAAGGAAGGAGAACTTAAAATTTAAGCTGGAGAATAGGTATTCTGTGCATGCATGCATGATAAGTCACTTCAGTCATGTCTGACCCTTTGGACTGTAGCCCAGCAGTTTCCTCTGTCCATGGGATTCTCCAGGCAAGAATACTGGAGTGGGTTGCCATGCCCTCCTCCAGGACAGGTATTCTACTAGGAAGCAAATAAGGAAAGAAAGACAAGTCATAACCAAAAATTATTTTTTTGGTCATTTTAGAGAATAGCATGCAACTCAGCGAAACTGAATACATGTAGATCCAGAAATAAAATTGACTAATAATACATAAGACTTGGAACAAGCCGTGGAGACCTAAGTTTATCAATATTTCAAAAAAGATAATCAGTTTTACCAAAGATGATTGAAGCTGGACTAAGTAAAAAAATGGGGACTGGGATAGGAGAGCAAAGTCATTCTTTAAAATGTTTTGATTCTGTAATTTTTCATTTGAAAGAAAAACATAGTTCATGAGCTATGTGTGTGAAGAGCAGCATTGCAGAGTAGCTGTTTTTAAATGTATATACATTTTAAAATATAAAATTTGTTTTATACCAAGAATAAAAATGAATACAGAATTTTTGGAAAATTTGACTAAAATTTTAGAATATTTACCCCTATTCTTACCATCCAAATGCAAGTTTTAATATTTTGCTGTATTTTAGCCTGTTTTCTAAGCAATACCCTTACATAATTTTGATACAAAATTTATATAGATACACAATTTTTACAGTGTTTCTAAGTATTATAACATGAGTGTTTCCCATTATTTAAATATATCATTAGCATATTTAATATCTAAATACACACTAATAAAGTAGATATCACAATTTATTTAAATTTCCTTTATTGTCAAGCACTTTGTTTCTCCCCTTTCCCTCTACTCTAAATAATACTATAATGAGTACCTTTGTCCATAAAACTCCCTCTGTATTTAAGATGATTTTTTTTGGATAGATTCCCAGATTTTGAATTACTTGTCTCAGCTTGGAAATTTAAAAGACCCCTTCTACATATTGTCAGATTATTTTCCAAACAGGCTGTAACTCCTTGTTTCTCTTTCTCACTAGCAATACTCTGTGTCCGGTATTGAGCACTCTGAAATGTTTTTTATCTCTGCCTTTTTGATCAAGAAAAAAATATGTCCTGTTTTGGTTTTATCTGCATTTCCTTGTTTACTAATGATTGATTCTTTCTCATGCTTGTTGATGAGATACATGCTTTCTTGTATGCATTTCCTAACACTGAATTCAGTTACTTTCAATTCATATATTCATATTTATTTATGAAAAGTATGAGTACATAGCTTTAAGAATTAATAAAATCTGAAAATACATGAAACAATTTAGTTGGTGTTAGAGAACCAAGTAAAATAGGTTCCTATTTTAATCTTTGGAGCTCAGATTTCAGAACTGCATTTGAGAAAAATGATTTCAAAATAAAAAAACTGTTGTCACATGAGGATAACTATATGCCAGTGCACTTGAAATCTTCCCAGCCTAAGCCCAGCATCAAAGATGTGGCAACATTAAAGACTATCACTCTCAAATTGAAGAACAACTTTGTTCCACATCAAATAGCTTCTGTTCTTTCCTGTGTTATCAAACTGTTAGGGGATGAGGGTCTAACTGCTTAGTGCAAATATCCTGAATAACTCCCCCACCATTTCCCCAACTCTTCACCGGCCACAAGAATGAACACGTCTGTCAAACCATTGCTTACTAAATACCGCTTGGGAGAAATCAAGCTTGTTGACTTTGGTAGGTTTTCTAACTTCCTTTGCCTGGGGAAAGGTGATAGAAAGGTTGTCCAAAAGGCCAACGAAACACCTGGATATGAACAGCATCTGGGAGCCTCTTTTCTTAAGGTTCACCCTTTGGAAGAAATACTTGGTCTTTGGTCAAAGGGGCAGTTGATCTCTGGGATTATTGACAAAAGCCATAAATGTATGCTCATTATTCTTGTTCTGTCAGCAGCCTGTGATGTTTCTATTTGGCTCATCATGGATCAGTTGTGGAAAAATATGTAATAAAGCAACTTGCTTTCCCTTAAGTTCAGAAACATAAACATCTCAGAAATCAAATTCTTTATAATTTAATACTTCTGCTTTAGGTCTGTCTCAAGAAGTGAGGCATGGTTAATGCTATACATTCCTGTCTATATTTAGTGGATTTTTTTTTTTCTATTCAAGAAGGTGCCATGATGATGTTCTAAATACCATTCTATTTATTAACTTTTGCTAGAAGAAATTTATAAATTTTAGAAGAGTGAAATTTTAAACAACCAATCACAGACAACATTAACGTACATGCTTCTGAAATCTATTTTATTTGCGTCAATGATAAAAAGTTTTCTTTAGAAAAGTGAGAGCAGTGCTGATAAGGAGAAAACAATGATTTCATTAAAAATACAAAGACAAAACTCTTCTAACATTGAAGTATCTATGTTCAGTATGGAAGCTTTGGGTGTAACTATTCTAACCTTTCTCACTCATTTTCCTGCATGTCAAATAGAACATATACAAAAATTTAAGATACAAATTACCAGTTTCCCACATTTCCTCTGAATACTCTTTCTGCAAGCACTTCTCTTCCATGTGCATCATCTCCAGGGAATCTTAAAGGCTTTTCTTTCCTAAGTCTATGCCCCATAGCAGCAGTTCTCTCGCAGCAAATGCACTAGGGCCACTTGATGAGGTCTGGAGATATTTCTCAGTTTCTACAAACACGGGTGCTACTGGCTTCTAATGAGCACAGGCCAGAGACTTTGCTGAAGATCCTATAGTGAGCAGGACATCCCTGCTCCCCTGCAACAAAGTATTCAGCCCCCATAGTCAATAGTGCTCAAGTCAAGAAACCCAGTGCCCGAGCCACAGTCAGGACTCTGAGGGAGGACTCAACAAAGGTGAGGAAAATCGTAAGACAGTTGACCTGTCCCCTGCTACAGTCTAGAAAATGATGCACTTGGAAAAGAAAGGAGACGGGATGGGTGGGAGGAAGCAAGTTGAACAGAAGTAACCTTGGGGTCCCAAAGAGACATGTACTGCCTCCGCCTCCATTCTCTATCTCTGACGTTGGGTCTCAGGAAGAGAAGGGATATTGTGTGTATTTGGTGATGGCACATGGGATCATGAAGATATGACGATTCCTATGTCTCCACATAGAAACAGAAAGTGTGGGTTCCATTCGCCAGGCTAGGAAGAAGCATAGAGAATGTCACTTCTGAAGGAGGCATGCAGATGGGAACAAGAGACACCTCAGAGGTTACTCGCATGGGCCAATGACAGAAGAGAGGATGGATAGCTTAGCAGAGACACCTGTATCTGGTATCCCTCTAATGTCTCTGGAACATGGATATGACCCTGAAAAAGTGGGGTAACCCAGATTGGCTAGCATCCCACCATCGAAAAGAGAGGCTGAAAAATGAAATGGATTTAAATACTTAGGCTATGGGTACAAGTCGCACATCAGACTTTGTAGTCCACCATCAGTTCATGCTGCAAGTAGAAGTTCCATTAAAGATTATGCAGGTAGGTTAGAGATATGTTTACATAAGCTTGAAGTGAAAGTGAAAGTGAAGTTGTTCAGTCGTGTCTGACTCTTTGTGACCCCGTGGACCCACCAGGCTCCTCCGCCCACGGGATTCTCCAGGCAAGAATACTGGAGTGGGTTGCCATTTCCCTCTCCAGGGGATTTTGCCGACCCAGGGATTGAACCCAGGTCTCCATCATTGCAGGCAGACGCTTTAACCTCTGAGCCACCAGGGAAGCCCTATATAAGCTTAACACAACCAATTTAACTAAAAGCAATCCTCCTTTTCCTTTTGTTATATTGAGAAAGAATAGGTTTTACTAATTTTTCATCTTGATATTGGTGTTTGATTCTGAGCGTTCCACCTCTTCCATCAGAAACACGCACACACAGAGTTTAATTAGAATTTTACTCTGTGTTTGTGTGTCAAGGCCAGTGACACAACTGAAAAGTTTTCTGGGTTTAAAATGGAGAGAACTGCCAGGTGGAGCAGTGGTAAAGAATTCACCTGCCAATGTAGGAGATGCAAGAGATGTGGGTTCGATCTCTGGTTGGGAAGATCCCCTGGAGGAGGAATTGGCAACCCACTCCAGTGTTCTTGCCTGGTGGGTTACAGTACATGGGGTCTCAGAGTCAGACATGACTGAGTGTGAACTTAGTATAACTGCCTGCTTCAAACCCATTTCACATATTGAACTGCTATAATTTTAAGAAGACTTTAATTGTTTTTTTTCTAAAAATCATTATCCAGTATTACAAGTAGAGTTTGGGGGTATTTGACCTGGCTAATTTTTTTTTTTTTTTTTAAGTGCAAGATTATGTAACAACCTGTCACTGACACCTTTGTTAACTAAAGCCAGTATCATCTTCCAAGGGTGTCACAGTTCTATTGATATGAGTCCCCACCCAGAAACCTAGGAAATTTACCCAACTATTCATCTAGAATTCTGGACACCATTATCAAAGGAAAAGGACACGTGTTGGCAGAGGACACAACACCATCTAGTGCCAGCCCCGGCAACAATCCAATGTTTGTCCACCAACCCCCAAGCAGAGGAAGGCTTTGTTCCTCTAGCATGTCTACTCCATTGTCCCCTTGGGCTGCAAGCTGGTCTTCTCCCTCTTCTAGTAAGCAATCTGTTTATTTGCTTTCTCCAAATCATTTGGTGTCCTTATCTCCCACTGGAGACTAGATGATGTTAAGATGAGAACCTGGGAATTCTCCTTCCTCAGTGAGGACAATTACTTATTAGACAATCCTTGACGTGATACTCATCTGCCACAGCAGCAAGTTGACTTGGGGATAACTGACACTGATATGCCCCCTAATTTCCTTTCAACAAAATCTACATCTGCATTGGGTATCCTTCCCCAAAGCATCACTACTTAAGGCTATCTATTCAGTTACATTGATAACCCTTCCATTCACTTCCTGAGGCTCTGGGACATGCATGCATGTCTGCTCAGTCGCTTCCATCATGTCCGACTCTTTGCAATCCCATGGACTGTAGCCCACAAGGTTCCTCTGTCCATGGGAATCTCCAAGCAAGAACACTGGAGCGGGTTGCCATGACCTCCTCCAGCAGATCTTTCCTCCCCAGGGATCAAACTCACATCTCCTGTGTTGGCAGGTGGATTCTTTATTATTGAGCCAACAGCAAAGCCAAGAATCTCTAGTATATCAATATTATGAAGCATTAGATTTCAGGTGAGAAGTTTACTTAACTTTTCTCATAAAATAGGAAATAATGATACAGGATTTTTGTATGGCTTAAATAAGACAAGCATATTAATGCACTAAGCACAATAATTGTCAAGGAGTAAGATCCCTGGAGAAGGGAATGGCAATCCACTCCAGTATTCTTGCCTGGAGAATCCCCATGGACAGAGGAGCCTGGCAGACTACAGTCCATGGGGTTGCAAGGAGTCAGATGTGACTGAGTGACTAAGAAGAAAACTTCAGCTACGATGGTTTTCTATTCAATATTTCTTGAATAGATTTTTAAAAGCTAATGATCTTTAAATTTTTAAAGTTTTAACTTGATTTTTAAAAGTTAATGGCTTTCTTCACTCTGTAAGACAGACTCTAGGTGCATCTATGTCTCTTCAAATGACCCAACTGCATTCCTTTTCATGGCTGAGTAATATTCCACTGTATGTGGCGCTCAGCTCTGTGCTTTGTGGTGACCTAGACAGTGGGATGGAGGAGTTAGGAGGGAAGTCCAAGCAGGAGGGGATATATGTATACTTAGAGCTGATTCACTTCATTGTACAGCAGAAACTAGCACAACACTTTAAAGCAACTATATCCCAATTAAAACAAAATTTAATGACTTTCTGATATTTTGGCCCAGAGCTGTTGATATTCACCTGAGTCTGATAATAGTACCAGACCTACAGAATAATTTAGTAGGTGTTTGAGATTAAAAAAAAAAAAAAAAACAACTTTCAGTAATTTGCAGTTTCCTATGTAGATATTTCTCAAACTTCCCCTCTGCTCAGTAAAGTCATCCGCCTTATACTTCGCATAGCTCCCTCCATCCATGTTTCACGTCCTCTCCTCATCACACACCCAGCACAGAAACCCATCTCTATCATGCCCAAAGCTGCACTACTAACACCTCCCCCTCCCTGCACTTTTCACTCCACTTCTCTCATCTCTCTTCAGCTCTCAATTACTTCTTTTGCTAACTACTTTTCTAAGGACTGTCCCAGAGAAAGACAAATATAATCTGATATTAGTTATATGTGTAATCTAAAAAATAATACAAATGAATTTATTAACAAAATAGAAATAGACTCACAGAATAGAAAACATACTTATGGTTACAGAGAAATCTATATGCAGGTCAAGAAGCAACAGCTAGAACCAGACATGGAACAACAGATGGGTTCCAAACTGGAAAAGGAGTATGTCAAGGCTGTATATTGTCACCTTGCTTATTTAACTTATACGCAGAATATATCATGTGAAATACCAGGCTGGATGAAGCACAAGCTGGAATCAAGATTGCCAGGAGAAACATCAATAACCTCAGACATGCAGGTGACACCACCCTTATAGCAGAAAGCGAAGAAGAAATAAAGAGTCTCTTGATGAAAGTGAGAGAGGAGAGTGAAAAATTTGACTTAAAACTCAGTCCTAAAATCAGTCCTGAATATTCATAGGAAGGACTGATACTGAAGTTGAAACTCCAATACTTTGGCCACCTGATACAAAGAACTGACTCATTGGAAAAGATCCTGATGCTGGGAAAGATTGAAGGCAGGAGAAGTAAGGGATGACAGAGGATGAGATGGTTGGATGGCATCACCAACTCGATGGACATGAGGTTGAGCAAGCTCCAGGATTGGTGATGGACAGGGAAGCCTGGCGTGCTACAGTCCATGGGGGTCGCAAAGAGTCAGATATGACTGAGCAACTGAACTAAACTGAACTGATGGTTACCAAAGGGGAAGTGGGGTGAGATAAATTGAGAGTAGGGGATTAACAGATGCACTTATATGTGTAAGATAGATAAACAACAAGGACGCACTGTATAGCACAGGGAACAAGATTCAATACCTTAGAATAGCCTATAATAGAAAAGAATTGGGGAAAAAAGTGTAGATACATACATATGTATGTATAACCAAATAACTTTGCTGTATACCTAAAACTAACACAACATCATAAATCAACTAGACTTCAATTAAAAGAAAAGAACTGTCCCATGGTTCACATCATATAGAAAGAAAGTTCCCATGGTACCTGAACAGTTATATGAGAAAAGCTTCACACCAATTAAAATTTTGTATGAAACAAACTTTTGGGAAGAATGGATCACTGTACAGATTCAACTTGACCTTCCAAACTACCATCTGTTAGTTGTCTTAAGATCTCTATCAGTCTTTTTCTTGGTTTCTTGGTCTATCTCATCCTTAATGGCCAACGTTAGCTTCCCATTATTTAACTCTTACATTGTGGTAGGCACTGTTCAAGAGCTTAATTTCATTAAACAGTTACTGCAACCCTGAAAGATCATCCCATTTTTACCTACAAGGAAACTGAGGCTATTGAGATTACATATCTTGTTCCATAACTTGGCTCTGAAATGGAAGCCAAGTTTATGGCAAAAAAACAAAAAAGCAAAAACAGGATGGGCAGTTGATAGAACATCTGTAGTAACCAGGAAAATTCTGGTCAAAGACTGATTTTCTACCACATTTCATTGAGTCCAAGAACCTCTAAGATTTCTGTTTTCCATGAAGCATAGAATCATACTTATCCTAATACCTCTGAGACCATTTCTCTGACTTATAAAGCCTTTGTATTAAAAATATCATTTCCACATATCTTGAGTCCAGTCATGGAAACAAGTGGTACCAAGTTTAGACAAAAAGCTCCTTACCTATCTCCTATTACTATATGAAAAAAGTGATGCTGAATTTTATTCATAGGGTAGACAGACATCCATACATACTTATGATAGTTATATTTTGACTTGGTTAAATAACCCTTAGTAAGGGTTGACATCTATTTCTGCTTTATTGGCCATGCCAAAGCCTTTGACTGTGTGGATCACAACAAACTGTGGAAAATTCTGAAAGAGATGGGAGTATCAGACCACCTGACCTGCCTCTTGAGAAACCTGTATGCAGGTCAGGAAGCAACAGTTAGAACTGGACATGGAACAACAGACTGGTTCCAAATACGAAAAGGAGTACGTCAAGGCTGTATATTGTCACCCTGATTATTTAACTTATACGCAGAGTACATCATGAGAAACGCTGGACTGGAAGAAGCACAAGCTGGAATCAAGATAGCTGAGAGAAATATCAATAAGCACAGATATGCAGATGACACCACCCTAATGGCAGAAAGTGAGGAGGAACTAAAAAGCCTCTTGATGAAAATGAAAGAGGAGAGTGAAAAAGTTGTCTTAAAGAAACATTCAAAAAACATTCAGAAAACTAAGATCACAGCATCTGGTCCCATCACTTCATGGGAAATAGATGGGGAAACAGTGGAAACAGTGTCAGACTTTATTTTTTGGGGCTCCAAAATCACTGCAGATGGTGATTGCAGCCATGAAATTAAAAGATGCTTACTCCTTGGAAGAAAAGTTATGACCAACCTAGATAGCATGTTAAAAAGCAGAGACATTACTTTGCCAAAAGGTCCATCTAGTCAAGGCTATGGTTTTTCCAGTGGTCAAGTATGGATGTGAGAGTTGGACTGTGAAGAAAGCTGAGTGCCAAAGAATTGATGCTTTTGAACTGTGGTGTTGGATAAGACTCTTGAGAGTCCCTTGGACTGCAAGGAGATCCAACCAGTCTATCTTGAAGGAGATCAGTCCTGGATGTTCATTGGAAGGACTGATGCTGAAGCTGAAACTCCAATACTTTGGCCACCTGATGCGAAGAGCTGACTCATTGGAAAAGACCCTGATGCTGGGAGGGATTGGGGGCAGGAGGAGAAGGGGATGACAGAGGATGAGATGGCTGGATGGCATCACCGACTCAATGGACATCAGCTTGAGTGAACTCCAGGAGTTGGTGATGGACAGGGAGGCCTGGCATGCTGCGATTCATGGGGTTGCAAGGAGTTGGACACAACTGAGTGACTGAACTGAACTAAAGGGTTGAATAACATAATTCCTGGCTGTTTTTAGGTTTGGCTAATTGTAACAGAAACTCCAAATTGTTGTAATTGAAAGAAGACACATTTTTTTTTTTTTTACTTTATCTGTAAAAACGGGATGAAGAAAGCTCAGGGCTGTTTTGGTGGCTCCACAGCTATTTGGGAACTTAGTCCCCCCCAAGCTTCCACTCCATCTTTGCCGTGATCTGTTCTCACTTTCCAGGTCTCAAATGGATGAAATTGTTTCCTGGGGCTGCTGTAACAAGGAACCACACACTTGTGGCTTAAAGCAACAGAAATTTATTCTCTCACAGGGCTGGAGACCAGATGTCTGGAATCTGAGCCCAAACCAGGAGGGCTGTACTTTCTCTGGAGGCATCTTGGGGACCATCCATTCCTTGCCTCTTCTAGCTCCTAGCCTGGTTGTTTCTTGGCTTGTGGCCACATCACTCCAATCTCTGTCTCTATGGTCACATGGTCTTCTTTTCTCTGTGGCAAATCTCCCTCAAGCTTCCTTATAAGGATGCATGTGTGATTGCATTTAGGGCCCATGTGGATAGTCCGATATGATCATGATCTTTAATCACAAACACAGAATTCTTGTTTAATGTATTAGGAGACATTCACAGGTTCTAGGGACTAGGATGTGGGTCTCTTTTGGAAACAGAAGGGGAGTGGCATTATCCAGCTTACCAAAATGAATTGCTAGCCATTTTACCTCTGTTTTAAGAAACAGGACTGATGAAGGGGAGGAGAAGGGACACACCCACTCCCTTGAACATGTTTCAAAAATTGCAGACATCATGTCCTCTCATATTTCACCAACCACATGTCAGTTATCTTCAAGTCAGGCTGGGAATTAAAGTCTCATTCCAATTGACTATGATCTCGATTTTACATAGTAGGGCAGAAGAGATATCATGGGACAAAAATTATCAGTTATCACCTGCCATTTTGGCCACCTAGACATTCATATACACCTTTCTTTCCACAAGCCCTTCCTGCTCAGACTCTCCCCAGGGGAGAGATTTCCAAAGTCCATCAAGCCTGGGATATCTGAGTTGATGAGCAGTTATCTCATTTCTGACAGATACATATATGACTCCACACAGTCCAGTTATCTGCCCCCAACAAAAGTATACCTCAGTGCTCCAAAAACAAGGCAACCACATTAAAAACTTCCATCTAGAAGATGGAGAATTGGAAACAGAACCCTCCTGGAAGTTACCATGCCCAGCTGGGCAGAAATAACGATGACTCCTTTGGTTAAGCAGAGTAAGTTTCCAGTTCACCCTGTCTTAAAGCGCCTCTGAGTAGACTTCCCTGAACACTCTTCTCTGTGGCTCCTCTGAGGTGGACCCTGGAGGAAGTGCCTTTTTTAAATCCTCATGGCTTTCATAGCCTGCTTCTCACTGGTAATGATTTGGAGGCCAAGCAAATGGCTTGTTTCAATCCCAACTATTTTGGGATTGAACAGGATTTGGGTTTTTTTGGTAATATAAGGTCCTCAAAAATCTAGTGGACTTCCAGTGTATCTGCTTATGGTCAGTTCTCTGTGTTAATAATGACAGATAAAAATCTCATAGAGTCAGAGTTTTTAAGATTGAAGAAACACAGGTCTTTTACTTGTTGCTTCTGGGCTGTCTGCCCATCTCCCCTTCTTTCATGTTTCAGCCTGGTTTTCTCAAAGCCATCTGAAGCAAAGAGCCAGGGTGGGAGACAAAACTCTCATCTGATTTTCTGACCTGGCTCCAATCGTCTGGCAAAGAACAATTAACCATAGATGCTTAGGGAAGACTCTGAGGCACCATCTTATCTTTTGCTAACTCCGTCCCTTTGCAGCCTTTACCTAAAACTGCTCCATTCTGAGATACAAAAGCAGTTAGCCTTTTCAGTCTCAAAAGGTCCAAACTACTGACTGTTAGGAATATGGACTTGGGACCCAAATCACCTAGATCAAAGCCGGTCCCTTACTTATCAGATGTGTAACTAGCAAGTTACTTAATCCCGTTGGTCCTCATCTGCAAAATGGGGCTAAAAACAGTATCTACTTCATTGTATTTGAAGATTAAGTTACTTAAGGCGTATAAAACACTACAATGGTGCCTGGCACAGAGTAAACAGCTTGTCTCTGTAGTTAGTATTAACTTACTCTTGAGCAACTTGAGGATGTAGTTTGTTACCAGATCGATGAGCTCTCAACTGAATTTATCTTCTTTGTAGACTCTGCTAAAGCAGCAAGCAGTAACAAACATAAGACAACATCTTGAATTTTTCCTATGATTTCCCCTAATGCTGGAGCCACAGTAAGTGGTCTGCTTTCTAAGATACCATAGTAATCGTTTCATCAAATATTTTGTCATAATATAACAAGAGTATTTAACTTTTCAGCTTCCATTGTCTGAAGTATCAGCACCTGCATTTTAGGTTTTTTTATAGCCAACATTCTACTTTCAGGCATGAAATTCTGTATCCATAGAGTTTATATTTGTCAGCTCCTAACAGAGATCTTAAATACAGGAAACCTAAACACGATGAATCTTCACTCCCTTTTGCCTCAAATCTGGATTGAGGTAGTATAAATGATTCCATGATGATTCCATCGTTGGATCTGGGACACATGTTGCTTCCGGTTGTGGCTCAGTGGTAAAGAATTACCTGCCAATGCAGGAGACACCGGTTCAGTCCCTGATGCAGAAGATCCCACATGTCCCAGAGCAACTGAGCCTGGGCACTACCACTACTAGGGCTGCACTAGAACCTGGGAGCTGCAACCAGAACCAGTGAGCCCAAGTGCCATCAACTGCTGAAACCCACACGCCTAGAGCCCCACACTCCACAAGAGAAGCCACAGCAATGAGAAGCCCTAACACTGCAACTAGAGAAAAGCCCGCTCAACAACAAAGACCCAGCACGGCCAAAAATAAATAACTTAATTAATTTTAAAAAATGCCTAACACATAACCTTTTATTCTGTCTTTATTCCTTATCATACAAAAATGTAAAACCAGTGGCTGTGTATGTATTTAAAGAATAAAATAAAACCCAATTGCAAAGCAATTATCCTTCAATTAAAAATAAATTTAGTGAAAAAAATCCTAATAGGGTACATCAAATTATAGATTGTCCTGAAAGAATTTATGACTTTCCCTTAGCATATAATTGCATTTCCTAAAATTAGAATTAACTTACATTTGTATTAAAAAAAAAATAAGAACCAAACTGTTTGCATGTTTGTATGACATACAGTTGGTAGAAGCTTTTTTATTTATATAAATAAAATACTTATTTTAACCCCTATGCTTCTTAAACTTACATATGGTAAAATTATATTCTTAGAAGGTATAATGACCAAAATATGAGTTAAATGAAAGACAGGATGTTTACTTCAGTATACTAAACATTTAGAGGAGATGTGAAAGGTTGAACATTTTCCATTAATTTTTTTTTCTTTCTCCTTTTCAGTTTACCTTCATGAGAAAAAGAAAATTGAATAAGCCAACAACTAATATTTGGGGTTTTTTAACTGCCACAAAAATTCAAATTAGAAAAAAATTACTAATGAGCTAAAGAAGAATATATAAATGGTTTGTTTTGTTTCTCCATCAACCAACATTGCTGTATCTGTGCCTAAGCTTTTTTTCTTTTTCTTTTTTTTTGGTTGGTTGGTTTTGTTTGGTTTTGTTTTGGGTGATGTTCAGCATTTTGTGTCCTGATAGGAATTTTAATGAATGTAAAACAAAAGCACTGGTACCAAGCTGAGCCCCGTGGATGAATCAGGTAGGCGTGTGTATTCACAGCACCGATTACTAACAATTTTCTTACTTTTGGACAATTGGACAATTGCCCAAATGTCGGTCAATCAGACATGGCACCAGAGACGCATAATTTTTAAAAGATCTTGGACACATTTTTTAAAATAGGTAGATTCAGGGATGGAATTAAAAGAAAATTTACAAGACCACTAAGCAAGCCTGAAATACTCTGCACGGTTTCTCTGCTTCAGACACAATGGATGTAGAAGCAGGATTCAGCCTGAGAAAGTGTCTGCTTCAGACAGTAACTCTTCGACTTGTCACTGAGATAAAGTGCTTCCTTGAAGCCAGGAGGCATTAACCATTTCCTTTTGCAGTCAGTCCAGGTTTTAAATAAGAGTAACAGCTCATTAATTTTTTTCCTTCATCTTTAGAATACTAATGTGAGCAACAGGTATTCAGAGTTTATGAGTAGAACATTTTACAACAAAAAACGGAATTTCTGCAAGTTCCAATAGGGCACAAAAGACACATGACCCGTTTGCGCTGGTTAATACTTGGTTATATCTTACTTAACCTTGTCCAGAAAGGATTTAAGGCAACCAACTGGAATTTTCAGTTTAATGCATAGCCCTTCCCCTCATCTGAAGGTGACTTTGATACCTGAGTAACTCTTTTTCGGTCTCAGTTTTGCATGGGCTAAAAAACTAAGATGGGCCTTCCTTAGCTCCTGCTTTAAAACTCTCCATAGGTTCTGTATCCTCCATGGTTAAGTTCTTTAAGATGGCCTACAAGTCCTTCATGCTCTCCCCTCCTGCCTAAGTTTTACGTTTTCCCTAATAGCATATAGGTTTCCCCCATGGCTCAGTGGATAAAGAATCTGCCTGCAATACAGGAGATACAGGAGATGTGCGTTTAATCCCTGGGTCAGGAAGATTCCCTGCAGTAGGAAATGGCAACTCACTCCAGTATTCTCACCTGAAAAATCCCATTAACAGAGAAGCCTGGCAGGCTACAGACCAAGGGGTTGCAAAGAGTCAGATACAACTGAGCACAGAATGTAGCAATGACTTAGCCAGAACATTAAACAAAATATTTTAAGAACATTCTAATGGATGGAAAGCAGATCCACACAAAAATGAAGTTTAACTGATGACCAAGTGCTTTGTTTAAGGTATTGGCCAATTGTGCGTTATTTTATTGCTCTTTGTGTATATTAAAGTATTTGTGTTCAATTTTAGAATGATTAGTACTTTTTAAGTTTATAATTATTTTTCTGTTTTGCACAGCCATAGAGCAAAAATTTTAAATAGCATAAATAGCCAACAAATGATATTTTGCTTAAATTAACTACAGTAAGTTATAAAATAGTGGATACATGGTACAATTTCATTTTACAAAAAATATATAAGAATATATAGAAATCATAAAAAGGACATGGAAAATATTCAGCAAGATAGTTTCTGCAGTCATCTTTGAATGGGTGGGATTATTGTATCCTTTGTGTTTACCCTATTCTTTCTGCAGTACTAATTCATTACTTTTTTTTTAATAAGGAAAAAGTAATGGAAGAAACTGATGATGAAAGAAGCTACCTTCTAACAAGTGAGAGTTTACTGTGTGCTGGGCACTGTGACAAGTTTTAGTTTTAATTGTCTGCTTTAATCCTCAATAATTCTGTGTGGTATATATGATGAATATCATTTTATAAATGTGAAATAGGAACTTAGATATGCCAAGTTCAAGTTCAAGACCATATTGTCAGCTATGTCTTGAGATGGGATTTGCACATAGATAGTCATTATAATTCCTGCTACTGGTGAATATTTGGGTTGTGCTTTCAACTATTAAAAATAGCCCAAGGAAGAAATAAATAGCTAAGACCCTGATGCTGTGAAAGATTGAAGACAGGAGGAGAAGGGAACAACAGAGGATGAGATGGATGGATGGCATCACTGACTTAATGGACATGAGAGTGAGCAAGTTCTGGGAGATGGTAAAGGATAGGGAAGCCTGGCGTGCTGCAGTCCATGGAGTCACAAAGAGCCCAACATGACTTAGTAACTGAACAGCAATAGCAAACTAATTCAAAATTTTAAAAACAAAATTAAAAAGCCATTTTATAAATCAATAATTCTTCAAGTCATAAGGACTGTTTGTTTCATGGTGCACCAAAATGAGCAAACTTTGAAGAAGAAAAAGTAACTAGAGACACTCATTTCAACACAAAAATTTTCTTAAGCGAATTGTTACATTGATCAGTCATTCAAAGAAATTTACAATCAAGCTACTTTAGAGACAAATCATCCAGAATCCTCTGGCCACCATAGGCACTTACTTGGCTCCCATTATAGCCATTTGGACTACTTACCTCATACTCCCACATACAGCAAGGACTGTTGGAATCTTGACCTTCCCCCATGCCCTAGAATTTTCTTTCTACTGCTTGTAATTCTTATTAAATCTTCAAGATTTTGATTCTTCTCCCACAACAAGCTTCCATTTCCAAACTGAAGATGTTGTTCAGTTGCTCAGTCATGTCCCACTCTTTTTGACCCCATGGACTGCAGCACACCAGGCTTTCCTGTGTGTACTTCACTATCTCCTGAGTTTGCTCAAACAATGGCAACCCACTCCAGTATTCTTGCCTGGAGAGTCCTATGGACAGAGGAGACTGCTGGGCTGCCGTCTATGGGGTCACAGAGTCGGACACAACTGAAGCGACTTAGCAGCAGCAGCATGTCCATTGAGTCTATCATGCTGTCCAACCAGTTGAGGTAAATATCAGTATTCTCACATCTGGAACACGTAACAGCTAATATGGCAAATCAAGCGGCCAAAGCCAAATTGGCTTGACCAATCAAAACAGATCCAGCTACACAGCAGTCCCTGCTGGAAAGATCACGTTGTCTATTATCTCTCCAATGGATACCTAAGCTCCTTGAGGACAGATTAAATCTGATATTTAATTTCCTATCACCGGGCATATTGGCTGTACTGGAGCTGAATTAGGACAGCAAATGGAGCAGTTCTCAAGCATATCCTCCTCTTTCTTTGGTTTAGAATGCTCAAGGAACTTCTTACCCATCATAGAACATGTGGTATTCACAGAAACAGTGCTTTGGTTACATGCCTGATTTCTCTGGAGCTCCAAAACATCATGGGAAAGTGCATGGAACCTGCTCACCATTGGTGTTGCATATATGCAGAGAATCCCATGGACAGAGGAGCCTGGCAGGCTACAGTCCATGGGGTCCCAAGAGTCAGACACGACTTAGCAACCAAACCACCACCACCATACCTAGTAAAGGGTTGAAGGTGAGGGTGAGGAGCCAGGCTTCACTAGGAGACCTTGGGGTCCCTAAAGGAAAAAGCACCATGTCAAATCTGGCAGGCAGGGCTGGGCCTCTCACTGTGGCCACTTGTGAAAGGGGAGCCGTTGTTCCAGGTATAAGTGAGGTGGCTAATTACCAACTCCCCACTCAACACTCATCAAACCAATCCAGAATATCTGTATATTAAAAAATAAAATTAGAATATCACCTGGGGGAAATTCCTGGTGGTCCAATGGTTAAGAATCCACCTGCTAGTGCAGGGGACGCTGGTTCAATCCCTTGTCCAGGAAGATTCCACGTGTCACAAGCCACTGAGCTTGGGAGCCACCACTAATGAAACCTGCACACTCCAGGGCCTGTGTTCCCCAACAAGAGAAACCATCACGATGACAGGTCCTCTCGCTGCAACTAGAGAGTAACCCTCGCTCTCTACAAGTAGAGAAAAACTGCAGGCAGCAATGCAGACTGAGAGCTGCCAAAAATCAATAAATAATAAATAAAATTAAAAAAAAAAGAATATCACCAGAGGCCCAAGCATTTCTCAGCGAGATCCACCCCTCCCTGCTAAAGGGCACTGATGGGGGAAATGTAGACACATTTCTCAGTCTGTGGAGACAGAGTCATCAAAATTCAAGGTCAGACATGTGAGTGCTCAAGGAAAGTATGAGAATCCCATTTCCTGAGGGTGTGGACAGGCAGGACCTCTCCATCCTGCTGGTGCTGCACTATATTATTTCTGTGGCCATAACAAATTAGCACATACTCTGTGGCTTACAACAACATAAACTTATGATTTTATAGTTCAGAAATCTGACATGAATTTCTTGGGACTGAAATCAAGATGTCAGCATGGTTGTGCTCCTGCTGAAGCCTCTAGTGGAGTGTTTGTTACCTTGCTTTTTTCAGCTTCTATAGGTCACTCACATTCTTCAGATGATGGCCTCTTCAAAAGCCTGCAATGGTAGGTCAAGTCCTTCTGACTTTGCATCAATCTGACCTCCTCTTTTGTCAATCTCTTGCATCTAGAGATACCTGTGATTACATTAGGCCCACCTAGATAATCCAGAATACTTGCCTTATTTTAAGCTCAATTGACTAGTGACCTTAATTCAATCTGTGAACTAAATTCCTTTCGACTGTTCAATGTAACATATTGATAGGTTCTGTGGGATTAGATTGTGGATGTCTTTGAAGGGGATTGGAATCATCCTATCTATCACATATGTTGTTGTTGTTCAGTCACTAATGTTTAGTCACTAATGTTGTTCATGTCTGACTCTGTGTCCAACATGAGTCCAACACCCATGGACTGCAGCACCACTCTGGGGCCCCCATGGACCAGGCTCCTGTGTCCTCCACTATCTCCCAGAGTTTGCTCAAGCTCATATCTATTGAGTCAGTGATGCCAACCAACCATCTCGTCCTCTGTCATCCACTGCTTCTCCTGCCCTCAATCTTTCCCATCACCAGAGTCTTTTCTAATGAGTTGGCTCTTCGCATCAGTTGGCCAAAGTATTGGAGTTTTAGCTTCAGAATCAGTCCTTCCAATGAATATTCAGGGTTGACTTCCTTTAGGATGGACTAGTTTGATTTCCTTGCTGTCCAAGGGACTCTTAAGTTTTCTCCAGCACCACAATTCGAAAGCATCAATTCTTTGGTGTTCAGCACAACTAAACAGATTATACCCTGAAAGGCAAGAGCAATAGCAGTGTTGAGTACAGGATGATGCCTGCATGGGCCTGGCTGTAACACAGGAACGGAGAGACCTCAGAGGAACATTCAACAAGGAGTCAGAGGGAAAGTGGCTCCAGGAGCCTCTGGCACAGTGGACAGATGGTGTGGTCAGGTAAGCATCTCATCCATACCCCCACCCTACCCACTACAGGATTCCTAGAGAGTTAAAAAAGGAAGGGCTGACACACTCTCTTATTTAGCAACTAATCAACGAATCTATGGACAAACTGGAAACTACTATTACCAAAAAACATAAGTATTGGTGGATTCTGGGCTACTTTTTGGCTCCATTTATAGATCCTTTGTGATTCTCTACTATTCAAGAAAATAGGGGCTTGGAGAATCAACAAATAGAATTGCTGAATGACATCAGATTTGTTGTTACTGACTATCCATCATGGACCCACTACTCTCCAAAATAATCTCCAAAATTGGATAACATATGGATTAAAGCAGTTTTTCAGTAATTATGTGATAAATGAACACATGAGTGAATGTTCTAATCTCAGGTAGCATTTGTCAGAGTGGACAGATTATTTCTGAGTAGGTTTAAAAAATAATTCTGAAATTATATTTCTAGAAAGACCAAAGTATATTTCCTCTTTTGTTTAAACTAACTTTCTCTGGCACACCCATCCTTCTAAATTTGTTCTTTATTTTATTTTCTAATGGGAAAACCAAAGTTTAGTAACATGCATACATGGGAGAGACCAAGGAAAACTGAGTAACTCCTGCTATTTATTTTAGAATTGAATTCAAATACATTATTGGTTAGCTAGAGGGTGAATATTTTTCCTTTTTTTAAGAAAATCAGTGTTTGTATTAGTTACTTGACCTATAAAATCAATTTGAAAAAGACAGTTTATTAGAAACACAGAAAAGCTATAAAACAATGGTGATTCCATAACTTCATGTAGACATATAAGTTCAATGTGATTGTGGCTCTTAATTAAAGATAGAGCACCATAATTATCATAATACACCCACCATGTGATGTTAAACCTTAAACTAGTTTCTCCAAGAAAATTTCTTAATTGAACATTAAAGGATGGGTTGTAGATCTGGGTGGAAGATGTTTTCTATCCTTTACTTGAGGATGACAAGAGGAGACAATATATTTTATTCTGACACTGAAAATGTTTACTACTCTTAAATGTTATCACAGATGATACTCAGTTTTGGGGGAATCTGCTTGAGAGTATTTGAATTAACATGTCAATACAAAATACTGTACATCAACTATGGGCTTCCCTGGTGACCCATTGGTAAAGAACCCACCTGCCGATACGGGAGTCATAAGAGATGAGGTTTCAATCCCGGCGTCAGGAAGACCCCCTGAAGAAGGAAATGACAACCCACCCCAGGGTTCTTGCCTGGGAAATCCCACAGACATAGGAGCCTGGGGACTACAGTTCATGGGGTCACAAGAGAGCAGGACATGACTTAGTGACTAAACAACAACAGTGGCAACTATACTTCAATAAAAGATAACAAAATTAAAATAAATTTTAAATAAGCAAAAATATACGTATATCTCCATATAAATCCCATGGACAAAGGAATCTTGTGGGTTACAGTCTATGGGCTCCCAAAAAGTGAGACGCAACTGAATTGACTTAACACATATGCAATCTGTAAAAATAATGAATCCAAATGCTGCACATATGAAACTAATATAATATGGTAAATCAACTAACTTCAATAAAAAATAAATATGTCAAATATTTCTATATAAAATTAGTGGTATTTAAAATAATTTGTGATCAAAAGAATTTTAAATTCTGCTTGCTTCTCTTTATATTTTCCCTACTATTTTTATGCTAATAAAATTCATTTGTTTGTTCAATGGATTTCTTGGGGACCTATTTGTTCTTGAAGTTAGAAATATAAAGATAAAGAAGTCCCAGTTCCTGTCTCTTGAGAGGTAAAGGTGACCAGGTGTGGTAATTAGAAAAGGCAGTGTAGGGAAATTGACAGAGGTTGGGTCATGGGCATAGGTTGTCTAAGGTGCCATGCGGGCAAAACTCCACCAGTGGCAGGACAGAGAGCTCAGAGAAAGGGGTTGGAGGCAGATAGAAGCAAGAGAGGTGGGTTCAGCAATGCTTCAGAGGGTCAAGAACATGAGCTTTAGACTCAAGAAAGCCCAAATAGCTTGAAAAATCATGTCTGCCAAGTCACATTCTCTTTCCAAGCCTCAGTGTCCTTTCCTTTTAAAGTAGGGGCATCAGTAGTAACTCCTGTGGGTTTATTGTAAGGAGCAATGCAGAGACAGGGCTTAGCACGTGCCTGGCACTAGCAAATCTTCTGTGACAATTGGCTGCCTTTTAAAAACATTATTAATATAGGAGGAGGAGGGAGGCAAGGAAGAGGAGGAAGGAAAGCTAAGGACAAGGAAGGAGGAAGGAGAGGAGGAAGAGATTCAAGGGCACATCTCTTGATGAGATGCTCAGTGTCTGCTGCTATAGGGCTGCGCAAATGGCTACTAATGGCTGAGCAAAGCTTCAGGCATTAGGAAGAAGTGAACCAGGGTGGAAAGCAAACGCCAGCCTCGTGTGGAGGCTTGAACTGATACTAGGGAGGAAACCAAGGACACTGCATCTATTTAAAGCTCCAAAATGAATCAAGTCACAAAATGCCAGGGAGACCAGTGACCTGGAGGAACCACTGACATGACTGGGAGCCCCAGGCAGTCAGCAAGGGGAATTCAGGGAGTAACTCATGAACCCAGACCTGTCTCCCAGAGCACACCCCCTTCATCCAGAAGAGGGACAGCCTGGGGGACTGGGGATGCTTAAATATTTTGTCTGTATTGTGCCGGTTTCATTCGGGAACCTGAGTGACACCCACTTTGCAGAAGGCAATTATAGGGAGATGGTAATAACAAGATCTAGGAAAATGAGGTAAGGAGCTCACAAAAGAATGTGGGAAAGCTGAACACATAAAAGCAATATACCACTGTGCAAGCCATTAGATGAATCCACGAACAAAAACTCTATACGAGGGAGCAAGCAGGTACCCAGTGTTTGGGTAGCTGAGGGGAGAGTGCCATCAGTCACCCTGGATGGAGACAGGAGAGGGCTGGAGGAGGATGCGACTCTGGAGTCAGAGGATACTTTCACCAGGAGAGCAGAGGAAAGAGACATTCTGAGTGAGGGAACAGAAAGAGCAGTCATGTGCGTGTGAAAATGGATGGCAAATTTAGGACACCGGGTCTGGTGGTTATAGCATCAAGGATATGTGTATCAATGACTTGGTGATGGAAGGAAGGAAAGCAAAGGAGATGGGAGTAAAAGACTGTTCTGTGAAGTGTTCCCATGTGCCATGTGTATCGATAAACTTGTTTTTAGAAATATATTATTCAGTGTGTAAGGGTCACAATGATTCCATGACCCTATATATATTTTGGTTATTAGGGTTTTTCTTCCTTTCATGGATTGTGCTTTTGGCTTCCTGTACCAAATCTTAAGAGACTTCCCAGGTGGCACTAGTGGTAAAGAATCTGCTGCTAATGGAGGAGACTCCAGAGACGCAGGTTCGATCCCTGGGTCAGGAAGATCCCCTAGGGGAGGAAATGGCAACCCACTCCAGCATTCTTGCCTGGAAAATTCCATGGACAGGGGAACCTGGTGGGTTATAGTCCATGGGGCTGCAAAGAGTCAGACATGACTGAGCACACACTCACATATATGATATATAGTATTTTGCTTTACAGTTTACACAACAAGTGCATGTCTCATTAAATTTTTATAGCAGCACAGGAAGGCAGGTCTTACCGTCCCTGGATTTGCAAATGAAAATAAAATTTGAAAAATCACTAGTAAGTTGCATGCCTGGGGTTACTGTATATTGACTGAGACTGGCTGCCTCCCTATTCATTCATATTCAGCAAACATGTACTGAGTTCCTTCTCTACTGCCAAGTGCTCTGATAGATGCTGGGAATACAAAGAATGCTCAGATGAATACACAGAAAGGAGGGGGAAACTATTATATAAACAATGAATTAAAATACATTGAAGTCAGAACTACTACAAGGATGTGCACGGCATCATTGCAACTCAGAAGATGCACGCAGAGACTTAGAATGAGCTGCCCAGAATCAGTGCCACCTGAACTATGAGTGTTTAGGGGAGGAAGAGAGAAAGGTTGGTCCAGGTCTGGGACTTGCATGGGCAAAGCCATGGAAACACAAGAGAGTACTATGTGAGGCCAGTCTGTGAGAAGCGCAGGAAGGCTAGTCTTGGCTGGCAGATGAAAGATACAGGAGCTAGATGAGAAAAAAAAGTCTTTGCAGGCTACACTTGAGGGTTTGAGTTTTTGTGGTCTAAGTGCCTGCGATCCACTGGAAGATTTTAGTTGTGTGAGCGACAAGATCAGATTTGCTATTCAGAAAGCACACTGGCAGCAGTTCAGTGGGTGGAAAGGAAAGTGGTTACCCTGGAGACAGGCAGACCCAGGAGAAAACTATGACAATAATCCAGGAGAGAGAAAATGAGGATAGTGGTTGGAGGAACAGGCAGATTCAAAGACGTTTTGGAAAATTCGCTGTGTAAAAGTGCTGAATGAAAGGAAGACTCAGGAATAATGGTCAGGTTTCTGGCTTGGGCATCTAGGTGAATGGTAAATGAATCAAGAAGTGGAGTTCCAAAGAAACAGACGATTTGGAGGAAAATATTATGAGTATGTGTGGGATGAGTTCAATTTGAGGTGCCTCTGGGACTTCTACAGGATGTGGTTAATATATTTAAAATTCAGAACAGAAGTTATGACTGAAGACATAGATTTAAGAGTGATCATCAAATGGTTGTTGAGATTTTGACTATCTCCAAAACTACAAGATCTGGATATCACTGATCCTAACCAATTCATTTGCACCATCTCTGAAGTACCAGATCAAGCTTTGTTCCAAAGTACAAATTAGCATAGCAGCTCAGTAAACAATGTCTCTGAGTTTCTGGAAAGAAAGATGTTCAGTCACCATAAGGCCCAGAATTAATGAAAAGTCACAGAAATAATAGCTCTATTCTCCAGTTGCTTTTGAACCTCAAATCACTCTTTGGCAACAAGGTAATAATTTACAGAAACTGCTGAAAAGACCTTCTGGTAAATGGGGCAGCAAAAAGAGTTTGTTTTTAATATTCATTCTAAACCATATATGTGGTTGTATTTTGAAACTGCTAGTTCACATTCTTGACCTGAATTCCTTTTCTAATTGGAAAGTCAATTTTGATTTTGATTATAGGATATAATTTCTTTAGAAAAAATCTTCCATGAAAGTTGGTTCCTTCTCATTGTTCTTTTTTAAATTAGATAAAATGACAAGAATTGGATGATATGTGCTTATGTAATAAATGTTAGTTTGCCTATATTTTAATTAGAAGGAAGTTCTTGGAAGAAAAATATTCCTGCTCAGCTGTAAACAAACATCAACAACATAACTTCAAAATCAAGCGGAACATTCTTATTTCTTTTAGGTTGGGTAGTGATGATTATAATGACCATAATGTTAGGCCAGAGCGCTATAGTCATTAATGTTTGGGGAAAAAACACTAAAAATCAATATTTTGTCCCCAAATTGTCACAGATATGAGACAATCAGTCCCACTACTTTTTCGTTTCCATCCCCCACGCTTCCAAATTTGGATCGAAGTGAAAAGAGTAGAAAATTCATTTGTCACTACCCATATTTTGTCACCAGAATGAAATCAAGGAGGAAGGAAGGAAAAGAAAACAAAAGCTTTACACATTTAATCTTCTCATGATAGTTTTCACAATAATCCTGTTCTGAGGATTCACAGAGCTAATATATTTAAAACTATTAAAACAATAATGGTAAAACAACTAAAGCAGTGTTACAAGATAAATGCTCCATAAGTACTCAATAGCTTTATTGCTAAATAGATGTATCTCCAGGCTTTATCTAAGGAATCCCATATCCAGGAGGTTAAATATCTCTCCAAAATGACATAGCTGGTAAGAGATGGGTCCAGGGTGAGAACCCAGGTCTGCCTGCCTCCAGATCTTCTGCTCCTTCTATTATTCTATACTGCCACTAAGTCACAAGTAAGTTTAGTCCCTACCGAAAACAATATTCCTGACAGTATATTCTCATGAAGAGACTACTGAAATAGGTGCATAAAATACCCAGCTTCTATCCTTTGATAACTTATGCCAAATAATCTTTCCATTTACCTCTGTCTTGGTTTTCTCATTTGGAACAATAGAGATATCACTACTTTTCTTCTTTGCCAATATACTATCCAAATATTCAGTATAGTGTAACACAGTTTCTATGGTATTACTTTGATATACAGAATCCTTTTGGATCTTCAGAACAGAGCTAATTTGATCTAATGGACGGCACATTGATTTTCCCGTTCCACAAACTCGGACATATTACTTGAGCTAATGAAATTTGTTGAGTCTCTGTTTTCTCGCTTATGAAAAAAGCTAGAGGTTGAATTAGATGTTCTCTGGGTTCTTCAACCATCTTATAAAATGGGGTTATGTGGGAATTATTCCAAAGTTTAGATACAAGAAAGGGCTCAAAGAAGATCAATGGTTTTCCGCAAGGATGTTTAGAAAATAAATGATGAAATCCTAGGACCTGGAATTTTTGACTCCTAATACAATTTCCTTTCTATTCTACTGAGCTACACTTTATCTGATGGTCAAAGACATATTAATGATGCTTGATATGAGTGATGATCTAACTCAACAGATGAATGCTTTTGCCTTTAGGCTGACTGATAAGCTTCAAAGTAATTAGCATCTTACAACTAAGCTGAGATCTGAGTGACGTTGGTGACCTGCCAAAAGAAAACAGCTGGCACCAGGCTTTGTAAGTTGCCCTTCATCAGCAAGCTTCACTTTACCCCAGCAAAGTCCACTCTACCTCTACCTGAATTGCCCTCTTGAAACAAGCAGGCAGTGTCGTCTTTCTCTTGAATTGGCTGGCACTGCTGTGATATCACTTATCACATGATATTCCAAAAGGCAATTGTGATCTCCAGCTTCAAGCTGTTGGCAATCCACTTGGAGAAAATGAGGTTTGATGTTAAGCATTTGGCAGGTTCTATCATAGCTGGATTGAATAAAAGGGTCCTTAAATCACCTGGAATATCTGAGTTCTGTATAAATGTGACTCAGTATTTAAACTGGGTGAGAAGTCCTAAAGCCTCAGGTTTCACAAAAGGAGAGCTTCCACTGTCAAAGCTATCAAGATCTTGGGAATTATTTAGTTTAGCTAATTTATTTTGTAAATGAAGAATTTACCACATTTATGAGGGTGGGGGAAGAAGGAATTGGAGCTAGAGTCACTTATTTTAGGGAACTACAAAAGTAAATGGATGCTCGGCAAACACTAACAACGTGAGAGGAACTGTGCATTTTCTAAATGCATGTTGATGTTCCCCCATGTAAATCCAAACCGTTCTAGCATTGCTTCGTCAGTAAGCATCCCAGCCTTTAGGCAGGGTAGAAACCAACAGGGAACCAAATGCAGTGATCCTTCCTCCTTTCTTGCTTTAACCATTACCCACCAGCTTCTCTGGTCCAGTTTTCACATGGCTCATCCCTGACCATGACCTACTTAAGGCACTTATGTCCCCTCCAAAAACAGACTAACAAGGCAACTCAGACCTACCTGCTATAGATTGAATAGTTGTGTCACCCCGTCACCCCAAAATTCATATGTTGATATTTGAACCACCAGTGTGGTAGTATTAGGAGGTGAGGCTTCTGGGAGGGGAGAATAGTATCCTCATGAATGGGGTTAATATTCTGGTAAAACAGACTCTGGAGAGCTCTCTCAGCCCTTCCACTGTGAGAACACAGCTAAAAGATGGCTCCTGTGAACCAGGAAATGGGGCTCTCACCAGACACTGAATCTGCTGATGCCTTGACCCTGAACATTCCAGCCTCCAGAACAGTGAGAAATAAATTTCTGTTTCAGCTCCCAGTCTATGCAATTCTGTTATAGCAGCCTAAACAGACGAAGACACTGCCTGTGATTTTCTAATAAAGTGTTCTCCCCTCCCCTCTCTCCATCTCTCTCAGTGGCCCTATGTTGCTTTCACCAGTTGTATTTCTGGTTTGGAGAGCAGCAAGAATGCAAGGGCCTTTGGAACAATTAATATGTTCTCTGCTGTATGTGCTTCAAAGAAAGAGTAACAATCAGTCTTGTGAACAAAATGGCACACTCACTGAGGTGATGCTATGAAAGCTTTTCTCTAGGACACGCCTGTCTTCGGCTCACAAACCTCCATCCAGCTATCCTTAACCAGCTCAGGGTACACGGCCTGACCTTCCAATCACAGCTTCAACTGGATGAAAGGGGATGGGGAGGGACTTGGCGGGTCCAAAGCCTTAGTCTTCCAGAAAAAGAAAGTGGCTGTTACCCGCCAAAAAGACCTAAATCTGTTTGGTGTGGCTAGAAGAATGTGATTTTCCTGGGTGATCTGTCAAACAAATCTCATTATTCCATAGGATCGTATCATTCTCCCCCTACTGCCCCCCCTTTTCCAACCCCAAACAAAATAATGGATTAACCCGATGCTTTTTCCCTCCCTCTGCCTTCAAACTGCAAGATGATATTTTTGTATGTCTTTTCTCTTTTAAGACTGCCTTGATGTGCGGCATAACCTGAGCTCCATCTGGATAAAAGCACGAGTTAGGAGAAGATACTCAGAGAATCACAATACTGAGTCTAGAGCCTCCAGGCAGGAGCCAGGTTGAAAAGCTTACCAAGGAAAGAGTCATCTGATATAATTTAAGGCACAGAATTCTCACCAGCCTGGATGGAAAGTGAGAATGTGAGCAAGCTGCTTCTCATTGAGACCATAAGACATTGGCTCAAAAGTCTTGTGTTTTCTGTTTAATAAATTAAAGAAACCATCACAAATGGAACCTAGAGTTGAGTGACCACATCATAATTCACTCATTGCCTGTGATGAATAAGCCACCTGTTTTTGATGGAGACATTCCCCAAAGTAACATTAAAGTAATGAAAATCATTGGGAATTATTCTTTCTAGAGAAAGATGAGGCTACTGACCCACCAAGAGCAATCAGGATTGTTTTTAGCAGTGAGAAAGGATTTGCAACATAACAAGTGGGAGCTAACTGAAAGTGCTGACCCATAGCCGTGAAGCAGAGAACATCCAGCAGAAGTTTAAGTGTGTTAGTAAATGCTCCTGTATCATCGCTGCCATAGCAATTCCCATTCCAACAAATTCAAAAAGGAGGGCCCAGGTTTGATGAAACCTGCCTGCAATGCAGGATACTGGATTTGATCCCTGGGTTGGGAAGATTCTCTGGAGAAGGGAATGGCTATGCACTCCAGTATTCTTACCTGGAGAATCCCATGGACCGAGGAGTCTGGCTAGATACAGTCCATGGTGTCACAAAAAGTCAGACACAACTGAGCCACTAACGTACACAAAATGGTTAGTGCTTGATGCCTGCCCTCCATACACACAAAAACAGTCTTTGTCATGGCAATCCCTCCCCCCAAATTACAACTGTATCAGTGATAAAATCTGATACTGAAATAATACATACACACACACAAAATTGTATGAAAACACACAAAGTAAAAGGAAATAGGGAAATGACTAATTTCGAAACTAAACGTTTTCAAAAATAACCTCCATATTCCTAGATTGCCACTTTCTAGACAATAATAAGTTGAACAAATACATATTATAACATAGGCAGAGCTGAAATGTATTTTACCGGTAGCATTTTAATATGTGCAGTAGAGGGGCAGGGAGTGAATTTCTGTTCTGGGCACTGAGGAAGTAGTTTGTATCAGACTCACCCTCTGATAGAACAACTATAAAATCTGTGTATGTGTGTGCTTGAAGTCAAAATGTTACTCGCTCAGTCCTGTACGACTTTTTGTGATCCCATGGACTGCAACCCACCAGGCTCCTCTGTCCATGGGATTCTCCAGGCAAGAATACTGGAGTGGGTTGCCATTTCCTCCTCCAGGGGATCTTCCCGACCCAGTGATGGAACTGGGTCTGCTGCATGCAGGCGGGTTCTTTACCCCTGAGCCACCGAGGAAGCTACCAGGGAAGCCCCATGTGTGTGTCTAACTATCTGAATATTACAGAAAGAAACCAATGCAGTTAAGAGTTGAGAACTCTAAGAGGACTCTTCTGGTGGTCCAGTGGTTAAGACTGCATTAAAATTGCAGGGAGCGCCAATTCCATCTCTGGCCAGGGAACTAAGATCCTGTGTGCTGTCTGGCCAAAATAAATAAAGAGTTGAGGACTCTAAATCCTGAATCCCTGTAAATTCTGCCAGGATTCCAGAGAAAAGGGAGCTATTTCGATGTGAGCCCCACAAACCCTTAGGGAACAGTCTGATTTGGGACACAAAGCATGGAAGCAAAACAGAAAACAATGGCATAGGGTTTGTAGCACTCACTGCACCGCCGTGGATTCGCAAAGAGTCAGACACGAATTAGCGACTGAGCAACAATAACGGCCCTACACTGCAGAGATAAAAAGCAAAGTTTTAACTGAGGAAACAAGAAAAGATTTGGCAACAAGTGACATGTGATGTAGAAAGGGTAGTGCTTAGGGGGGAAAATTTTAAGCCTTAAGTAAATTTACTTGCAGAGGGAGACAAAAAGTTAAAAATCAGTGAACTAAGCATCCAATTCAAAAATCTAGAATGAAAAATCAACCATATTAAATAAACAGAATAGGAAGAAAACAGCAATTTAAAAAAAGAGATCAGCACTCAAAGTGAAAAAACAAATATTCATTTGGCAAAATTAACAGGGCAAAAGGCAGTTATTTGAAAAGGTTAGTATAATTTATAAATCTCCAGAAATGCAGGTCAGAAAAGGGGAAATATTAGAAACAAACTATTAATAACAGGAATAAAAAAGGAACATCAGTATACACATTAAATACAATAAGAGGTGGTTATAAATTTACATCAATCTCATAAATTAGATAAATACATTTCTTGAAAAGAATGCAGCTTATCAAAATTGACTTAAATAAAGAAATAGAAAATCCAAATAATGCTACTATCTATGAAAATGATTTCTTTTAATTCTTCTCAGAGAGAAAACTCTGGCCCAGGTACTTTAAAAGAGAAACATTCTAAATACTTCATGAAGAAATAATTTCATCTTGTACAGACTGTTGAGAGTCTAGATATAGAGAGAATACTTTCCAACTCCTGAGGCCATTACAATCTTGACAGTAACCCTAGACAAAAACATAAAAAGAAAAATTATTGGCCAATCTTTCTTGTGAATAGAAGCACAGACATCCTAAATAAAAATAGCACACTGAACCCAATATGGAAAAGCACAATCTATACTCACAAAACTGGGTTTAAACCAAGAATGCAAGGTTGACTTATTGCTTAAAAATCAATTACTGTAACTCACTACACAAACTCTTTATACTTAAGGAAAAAAGCATGTAACCATTTCAATAAATGTAAAAAGGTAGGTAAAAACATTGCAACCATTGATGATGGAAACAAAACAAAGTAACAACAAATTCCTTTCAGAAAAATAAACATAGAATGAATCTTTATATGATAATGAGTTTCTTCAAAGAAAATGTATAGTAAACATCATGCTTGATATTGGAAAATTTCTTTCTGAAATAAGTATATCTCAGGGAGACAAGGAGAGCTCTATTGCCATTTCCATTTAACAGTGTCCTGGAAGTTTTCCAATGTAATGAAACAAGAAAAAGAAGTAAAATATATATGGATTGAAGAGGAGATATGAGAATGTATATGAAAAAGCCAAAAGATAAAACTATTAGAATTATAAGTGAATTTATCGGTTGGCAAATACAAAATGAAAATACAAAATAAGTTGCACGTATAACATACTAAAAAATAACTAGAAAAGAAAATTAGCATAAAAAATTAAGTATCTAATATTATACCTAACAGTGGTGTGTAAGAAAAGAAAGTATAAAACATATGGAAAGAAATGAAAGAAGACCTAAGTCAATACAGGGTATACTGTGTCTTTGAATTATATGAAAACAGTGTAGGAAAGCTATTTATCTCCAGATTGACTTATAAATTCTATACACTCCTAATCAAAATCTCTACAAGTATTTCTGTGAACTTTAAAAAGCTGATTTATATCAACGTAGAACTGTTAAAGATCAAGAATAACCATGGTGGCCTTGAAGAAGGAAAACAAAGTTGAAGACCTATAATACAGTACCAGATTTTGAAAGATATTGGTATTGTAGATATAGATATCATTAATAAGTTTATCATTGGTTACAGACTAGACAGTGAATATATTGAACAAAATATTCCAGAAATACCCCAATTCTTCATTGCTGATGAAAGCGTCATCACAAGCATGAAAATGATAGTTTCTTTTGCATTCCCCCCACCAATAAATGGTGCGATATAAATTGGATGTTTCTAAAGAGAAACAAAAATGAACCTTGAATTTCTCCTTATCTTCTATACAAAAATTAATTCCAGATGGAACAAATTTCAATATAAAAGGTAAAATAATACATTTGCTGGAAAATGATATGAGAGAATACATTCATGAGCTTAGGATAAGCAAAAATCTTTTAAACAGGACATAAAAACACTATTTATAGGTAAATGATAGGTAAGTTGGACTTCGTTAATTTAAGAACAGCTGGACCACTGATGCTAGACCCTTTGACATTTTAAAAGAAGCTAGAATATGCAAATTTTAAAATTCATAACTATTTAAAATTTTCATAAACTAACATGAGTGAAATAACTGTATCTAATTAGCAGAAAATTTGTGGTCTAAAAAAATTTAAAACATTGGCAATTTGAATAACATGGAGTCCCCTCAACAGAGATGCAAGAGACAACTGTGTGTAGAGTCATGTCCAACTCTTTACAGCCCCATGGATTGTAACCCTATCAGTCTCCTCTGTCTATGGAATTTTCCAGGAAAGAATACTAGAGTGGGTTGCCATTTCCTACCCCAGAGTATCTTCCCAACCCAGGGATCAAACCCACGTCTCCTGCATCTTCTGCCTTAGCAGGTAGATTCTTTACCACTGCACCACAAGAGACAACTACTTGATTATAATTTAGTTAATTCTATTTCAAGTGATGAAGTAGGGAGTTAAGTCTGCCCTACAGAAATCATTTTAACAATCAAAAGTGGTTTAAAAGGGAAAAACTAATCAAAATGTCTGTGAACATCTGGCTTCACTCTTCTTCAGTTAGGCTTTCCTGAAGCATAGTTTTGACAGAACTAACCCATTGAGATGCAGCTTAAAAGTGGAACCAAGTAAATACTGAAAGACTATCAGGAAAGGCAAGTGAGTGTACGAAGCAGGCACAAAGATTCTATCTTAGAGAACTAAGGCTGGAATAATATACTCAGTATTTATCATAAAAGTTAGACTTTAGAGCTCTACCTTATATCATTACCTATAGTTAATAGATCATATTATTAAACTCTGTGTGTATTGGGAGAAGGGACACCTAAATCCAAGAATAGGAATAGAATAAGAACAATATCCTGTCATCTGGAAGCTATGAGTTATTCAAGTCCATAAGTGTAAATAAATCAGCCCTCAAAGTGAAACTATGCAATTTTAAAAAAGAAAAGAAAAAAGCTTCATGCATTATAAAGTACAAAGATAGAGCTGCAAGATAATGGGGCTTCCCTGATAGCTCAGTGGGTAAAGAATCTGATCCAGCAGGCAGGGTTGGCTACATCATTTGTAAGGCCCAGTGAAAAATGAAAATTTAGGGCTCCTTGTTAAAAAATGATTAAGAGTTTCAATGGTTAGTGATAGAGCATTAAACCAAGTCCAGGGCCATTCTAGCCCTGAGTGTCCCTGTTTGCAGGCAAGGATTATACACAAAAATCAAACTTTTCTTCTGCACTTGCCCACAGGAAGAATCACACCATTAGGAGTGCTGTCTGTAAGTACAGAAAACTACAAGGTGAAGGCTTGGATTTGATAAGCTTTTCATATGAATTTAAAGAGGGGATAGGATACACTGAGTCTTAACTGTGCTTTTACTTCTAAAAATGACAGCTTGCTGATTCAAGGCTGAGATTTTCAGAATGCATTCCTATTTGTTTCCAGTCTGGTGTTCCTTAGACTGCCTAGAAAGAAACTGCTGTATGTGTGATGATTTTCTTTTTTTCATGCTCCAGTAAGCTTTCAAACTGGGCCAATCAGAAACGACGGGTGTGTACATACCATTCAGCTTGCTTTAATTCCATCAATTAATACAGAGAGTGAGACTGACTATTTAGAATATTTTATACAAAGAACAAAGAAATGTCATTACGTGAAAAATGTAAGAACTAGTTTCAACTGTGTGCTATTTCATCCTTCTCTATCTAGCCACTTTATCTGCATGGATTTCTTCCAGGAGATGTCTTTCAATCAGAAATTTTTTGTTAGTTGTAGTCTGTATCTTGTCAGATTGTATATCAAAATTACAGGTGAATTTTTCCCTCTTGATTCTGCTAAACTGGAAAAGGACTTACACAACAAAAATCTTAGGACATTTCATTTGTTCTAGAAAAATGGTAAACATATTTTTATCTTGCTAAACACAAAATACGCATCTCCTGATGATTTTTGTTTTATCTGAAGGACATAAAATGTACATTTAAAGTTACATTTCAGGCGTAATTTGCTATTTCTTACCGCTAAGAAATACATTTCCAAAATCAATATCTACTTTGATTTCTTGGAAGGGAAGAATGAAATTGAATATGAGAAAATGTAACTGGCAATGAAAAGTAAGAAAGGGGTATTTATACTTTATCTTCTGCAGCCCATCCTGTGAAATAATAATGAAACCAAGGGACTAATGATAATGATCACTTGCTTTTATGGGCTAGGGAACCACCATCTCTGATGGAAGAAACCACTAAGGCAGAGTGACTGCAGTGGGAGGAAGCAGATCCCTCATGCATTATTTAGGGATCATGTGTTACAGGAAAGACTTCATCAAGATGTGTGTAAAGTGAAGAGCTGTGCTATATGATATAAATTAGTACTTGTCTTAGCTGAGGTTTTTAAGGAGAGCAGAAAGAGGCATCAGCAAACTCTTACATTTTAGATTATTCTACTTCTTACTACCATCTTTTACTTATTTCAAAATCTCTTCAACACTAGATATTAGGTTTACCACATTCTTACCCTATATACTTTTCTTTCATGCCATCTGATAAACTCAGAAAATAAAAGTCCTCTTTACCTGCTTGGAGAAACTTCTCACTGCGTCTTGCCAGTCATGTCTCATTATGATTCCCTTAACCAGCTCTCTTCCCTTGTGTGGATCTTCTTGGTTTCCCACCTGGAATATTTAATGACTTTGATTGCCCTAACTCTAGCCTTCTCCCTTTCTGATGTCACTCAGAGAACTTCTAGGTTCTCTTTTGATAATGCATATGTCATCATGTCACTCCTGTGACTCACAAGATGCAATCTTGGCTCCCATGTAGAGTCAAATGAAGTCAGTGGAGTCCAAGGGACCAAGGCAGGGGAGAGAAGGCTTGGCCAAATCCGTGTATATCTAATTTCCCACCCCATTCTGGAGCATCAGAGGCTAGCCAAAGTGCTCACTGATACTTAAACTGGATTTAGAGGTTCCTGGCAACACCCTCCAACTAAATAATCCAACTCTAATCCAGAGTTTGCTCAGTGTTTTGGGGGTGATGCTTGGTTCACCACTATCACTGTTCTATTCCAGAAAAACACACTTTCCAGGAAAATAGATTCTGAACCGAGCTAAGGATACAGATGGAGTTTTTACTGATGAATACCAGGTGGTCCTTAGGGGTAGGAGATGAAGCTGTCTGTTTGGACTAGTTCAAATTCTAGGTATAAACTAAGGTGCAACAGAAGTTCTAAGGTTCACATGTGTTCCAGGCTGTATTAAGAGGTTCAAGGTTTCATTGGGATTTGGAATCAAAGCCCATATTAATGGATTATGTGTTTGAAATGTCCCTTCTGTGTATACCATTGGGAATCTAGCACAGATTCCTCTTTATGAATTCAGAATTCTGACATATCTCTTTCTATCAAGATTCATTAACAAAGACTATCTACATCACAATAGCCTACAGTAGGAATTTGAATGGTTTTCCCCCAGTGACATTAAACGAATTCACAAACAAAAGGGTAAAACCAAAAATGAAAAGTCACATTACCTACAATTGAATTTTATAAGCTTTTTTTTTTTAAACTCGTACATATAATATAGTACTTACATTAAGACTGAGCAGAAGGATATTGTATCTCTGGAAGATCTTAACAAATTATGTAAACCTCACTTTATTTGCAGTGTAGAGCCAAATGTTTCCTATTAATGAAAGATTTCTTTACCAAGTTCCCATACTAAAGCCATTTATGGTATTTTCTAAATGAACAGAGCCATGTCCGTCCGTCCTCAATGCCACACTGTCGCCTTGTAGCCTTAGGAGATCTTTCATATTCCACAAGGGATTTCATTTAAGAACTAGTCTTTTAACAATTATGTCTTTCTTAATATTTTAACAACTTTACAGTCCTCTTGGGGTGCCGTGTTACACCAAAGTCTCTTCAAGTCTCACAAAAATGGATATAAAAATGCTCAGAACTAAGCCCAGAACCAGACTAATCCTTCATGGGAGAAACTTCAATTATGAAATCTCAGAAAACCTCACTATCTTGGTGGCATGTTAGGATTTCTGTATAAACCTGTGTCTCTGTTATCTTTCTCTCAATGGAAGAAGTTTTAAAGTGAAAAGGAAGCAAACAACTCAACCTGTAGTCCTTGGTAGCAACTGATTAGCTGATAAGAAGAGGACTTTCTAACCTACTCGTTTTGACATGAAAATACTCTGTCAGAATGTGCACTCTGCATCCATGTATGGACAGAAATTGTTTCTTGAGGCTTTCTGGTGAGACTTCACAAGGAACTTGTCTTCACCATTTCAGTCACTTAAAAATAAACAAAAAGTTAATGCAGTTGGGGCAACGGAGCTCACAGTTCTGACAAATGGATAAAATGTCTCTTTGCTAGATTTGTAAAAAACTGGAAAAATATTTCTGGCATCCTTCTAAGTCAGTGTGCATGCACTCTCACCAGGCAACCCAGTCCAGTTTGTTGCTTCTAGAGATCCTCTGATCTCTCCTCCCTCTTCCTGGCATGAGCGTGTTTTCCATGACGGCAGTGTGAGTTCTCTTACATGAAGGTGCTGACATCTGCATTAGGTTCAGGGCCTTCTTCCTGATGTCTCAATATTTTTGGAAAGCATGACTGCCAAAGCCCCTGACCACAGAAATCACAAGATGGATTTGGGCCTTAAAAGTCTGACCAAAAATAATTTTAGGCCATGATGAAAGGACACAGTTCAGTCACAACTCTCTTTCACTGTGTTTGCTAAGATCCTATGTAGGTGGAGTTTGGTATGTTAAAGGTGAATAGCAAAGCTGACAGTCAACAAAATGTACAATGTCGATGGCTATGTTTTGAATCGCTAATTCTATTGGCTTTAAGAGTCAGTCAATGAAGATGGTCCAAGAATAAAATTCCAGTCAGTCCCCAATATGAAAATAAAAGGAATTAACTTAAAAATCATATAGGAAAGGGTAGGTATGGGATACATTCTGGGTGTCCACTTTGACCATACTGAGACACCAGGTCAAGTCTTCATGTGTCCTGTTTGGATTAAGGCTCCAAAAATTTCTGGACAATATGATGAAGAAAATTTATGGAAATGATAATTACTGTCATCTCCAAGAACATAAAGGTCACTGAGATGAACACCCTTGAACAGAAAGGTGAGATGAGGTCCACCTACCAACATGGTGGTGCCCTGGCCATCAAGGAACTCTGTCTGAGATAAGATAAGTCTCCTGAGTTCTGTCCTGAGCATGGCAATGCAGAACTTTGCAAATACACTGTGTCCCAGGCTCTAGGCAATCTTCCCTAAATGCTTATAGGTGGTGGTTTATCGATGGAAAGAACAGAGTGGCTTGGAGGATAAGAAGATACTCAAGAGACAGCCATATTCTCTTCATGGCAAAGATATAGATGAAGAAAAGTGTTATGTCCACAGTGAAGCGACAGGGGTACAAACAGTGGCAATGAACTCAATGTCTCTGGTCTCTCTAGCACTCCTGTGTTTTATAGAGGCATAGCAACCACTCAAGAAGGCTATTGAGTGGCATTCCCTGAGCATAGGCAGAGGGAATTCTGGGGACAAACATCTACAGTCTGCTTTTAGGGACCATTGGGTCATAGGGCAATGGACAGATGGCTTTGGAGAAGGGACAAGTGTGGAGATGTACAAATAGCAGCATGTGAGTATAAAAATAATCTTACTGCCTCTGGTGCTCACAAGACATGAGTAGATTTTTTTTACTTCACAGCCAAATTAGTGAGGTTAGGCAAGGAGCATTGTGATGGGAGAAAATACTTAGCTTTCTATGATCATACAATTGAAAGTTTTCATTTTTTCCCTCAGAAAAGATGAATAAATGCAAGATATAGATTTTATAGTTATCATAAAAATTTGAAATTATTCTTGGTTATAATTTATTAATATCTAACATTATTTTAAAAGACTCCTCTCAAGAAGTTTTCCATTTAAAAAAATTTATCTCACTTGGTAGAATTAACAACTCAAGTGTTGAACAACTGAACTATCCAGTCTATGAAAGTGAAAGTGTTAGCCACTCAGTTGTGTTCAACTCTGCAACTCCACGGACTGTAGCCCACCAGGCTCCTCTGTCCATGGGATTCTCCAGGCAAGACTATGGACTGGCTTGCCACTCCCTTCTCCAGGGGATCTTTCAGACCCAGGGATTGAACCTCGGTGTCCTGTATTACAGGTAGATTCTTTACCATCTAAGCCACCAGGGAAGCCCTTTTGGGTCTCAGTTCAGTTCAGTCACTCAGTTGTGTCCGACTCTTTGTGACCCCGTGGACTACAGCACACCAGGCTTCCCTGTCCATCACCAACTTTCGGAGTTTACCCAAACTCATGTCCATTGAGTCGTGATGCCATCCAACAATCTCATCCTCTGTTGTCCCCTTCTCCTCCTGCCTTCAATCTTTCCTGACATCAGGGTCTTTTCAAATGAGTCAGCTCTTCGCATCAGGAGGCCAAATTATTGGAGTTTCAGCTTCAGTATCAGTCCTTCCAATGAATATTCAGGACTGATTTCCTTTAGGATGGACTGGTTGGATCTCCTTGCAGTCCAGGGGACTCTCAAAAGTCTTCTCCAACACCACAGTTCAAAAGCATCAGTTCTTTCGCACTCAGCTTTCTTTATAGTCCAACTCTCACATCCATACATGACTACTGGAAAAACCATAGCTTTAACTAGATGGACCTTTGTTGGCAAAGTAACATCTCTGCTTTTTAATATGCTGTATCAGTTGATCATAACTTTTCTTCCAAGAAGCAAGCGTCTTTTGATTTCATGGCTGCAGTCACATCTGCAGTGATTTTGGAGCCCCCCAAAATAAAGTCTGTCAGTGTTTCCACTGTTTCCCCATCTGTTTGCTATGAAGTGATGGGACTGGATGCCATGATCTTAGTTTTCTGCACGTTGAGCTTTAAGCCAACTTTTCTCTCTCCTCTTTCACTTTCATCAAGAGACTCTAGCTCTTCTTCACTTTCTGCCATAAGGGTGGTGTCATCTGCATATCTGAGGTTATTGATATTTCTCCAGGCAATCTTGATTCTAGCTTGTGCTTCATCCAGCCCAACGTTTCTCATGATGTACTCTGCATATAAGTTAAATAAGCAGGGTGACAATATACAGCCTTGACGTACTCCTTTTCCTATTTGGAACCAGTCTGTTGTTCCATGTCCAGTTCTAACTGTTGCTTCCTGACCTGCATACAGATTTCTCAGGAGGCAGGTCAGGTGATCTGGTATTCCCAACTCTTTCAGAATTTTTCAGAGTTTGTTGTGGTCCACACAATCAAAGGCTTTGGCATAATTAATAAAGCAGAAGTAGATGTTTTTATGGAACTCTCTTGCTTTTTTGATGATCCAATGGATGTTGGCAATTTGATCTCTGGTTCCTCTGCCTTTTCTAAATCCAGCTTGAACATCTGGAAGTTCACGGTTCCCGTACTTTTGAATCCTGGCTTGGAGACTTTTCAGCATTACTTTACTGGCGTGTGAGATGAGTGCAAATGTGTGGTAGTGTAAGCATTCTTTGGCATTACCTTTCTTTGGGATTGGAATGAAAACTGACCTTTTCCAGTCCTGTGGCCACTGCTGAGTTTTCAAAATTTTCTGGCATATTGAGTGCAGCACTTTCACAGCATCATCTTTTAGGATTTGAAATAGCTCAATTGGAATTCCACCACCTCCACTAGTTTTGTTCATAGTGATGCTTCCTAAGGCCCACTTGACTTCTCATTCCAGGATGTCTGGCTCTAGATTGGTGATCACACCATCGTGCTTATCTGGGTCGTGGAGATCTTTTTTGTATCATTCTTCTGTGTATTCTTGCTACCTCTTAAAAATCTTCTGCTTCTGTTAGGTCCACACCATTTCTGTCCTTTATTGAGCCCATCTTTGCATGAAATGTTCCCTTGGTATCTCTAATTTTCTTGAAGAGATTTCTAGACTTCCCCATTTTGGTCTATAGGTATTATAAATAATTGTCTCTGGCATCTCAAGACCATTATGAAACTCTCCCCCTTTTTGGTAGGTTCATCTTTCCTTCCTATGTCTTCCATCCCAGAGGCTGTCACTGTTATTAACTGAATGGCCCAAGCCACTGAGCTGGAGGTCATTCTCATTTTCTGTTTCTCTTCTAATTTACTGATTCACCCATTTATATATTATATTGCTTTCCTCACTCAAAAAATATTTTGGAATATCATACTTAAAGCAGGGCACTTTAATAGATGTTAGGATAAAAAACTCAGAGCACATTCCTGTAACTATGGCATCCTTTACATCAAGTCAGTTACCAAACCCTTTTGATTTAACTTCATTAACATTGCTTTAATCTGCCCACTTCATCCCATCTCATCCCCACATATTAGCTTAGCACACAGTTTACCAACACAGGCACTAGAAGGGACCATAAGAGACAAGAGTCCAAGAGTGGCCCTCCAATTCTATGTGTGTGTTGAAACTGGGGAGTGGGGAAAGGTGTCGCAAGGGGAGGGGAAGCCCGGAACTTGGCACTGACCTCCTCTCTGTGTGATCCCTTTCTCCTCCAGAAAGAAACTGAAGCTACTGCAGAAAGTGCCTTTAAGATCTCCCCTTATCTGGTCATCCTGTCATATGAAAACCACGTGGACTCCTGTGTATCCAGGCCATTCAGCCTCATTCTCTACCTTATAGATTCGAATGGATGATTATTTTTGTTGGGGAATCTAACCCACTCCAGTATTCTTGCCTGGAAAACCCCATGGACTGAGGAGCGGGGCAGACTCCAGTCAAAAGGGTCACGAAGAGTCAGACAGGACTGAGTGATTGAGCACATATATTCTATGTATATTGTATTATATGTATGAGAGTGAAAGCGTTAGTTACTACATCTTGTCTGACACTTTGAGACCCCATGGACTGTAGCCCACCAGGCTCCTCTGTTGATGGAAGTCTCCAGGCAAGCATACTGGAGTGAGTTGCCATTCTTTTCTCCAGGGGATCTTCCCAACTCAGGATCGAACCATGGTCTCCTGCATTGCAGGCAGATTCTTTACTGTCTGAGACACCAGGGGAGCCCCCTTCCCACACACAAATACACACACAAACCTATGATTTGTAGAATCTGTAGCAGCATCCCTAGACTGTAACCACTGGATGCCAGTTGTGACAACCAAATCTGTCTCTAGACATGGGCCAAATGTCCCCTCACTCCCGCCCATTGAGAATCACCAACATCTCATCACTGAGTTACCGAAATAAACTTAACTGGTCTCCTTTTTGCCTATCTCCTCCTCTGATTTGTCCCACACATCAGGGGCACCTCCATTTACCGAGCCATTTCTAAACCTGATCCAATCTCATCTGTTTTTACAAACAGGTCAGTGAAGGTCCATGGAGTGATTTTCCCACAGTCACAGAATAAGTAGGAGTTCGTATTCCAAACCAAGATCTCCCTGAACTTAAAAAAAAACTTCCACACAAGCAAAAAAATTTTTAACTGTGCTTTTAATCAATAAGTGATACTTTTCAGATTGTTTATTCTATTTATTCTATTGTTATTGTGAAAGTGAAGTCGCTCAGTTGTGTCCAACTCTTGGCGACCCCATGGACTGTAACCTACCAGGCTCCTCCATCCACAGGATTTTCCAGGCAAGGATACTGGAGTGGGTTGCCATTTCCTTCTCCAGGAGATCTTCCCAACTCAGTGATTGAAGTTGGATCTCCCTCATTGTAGGCAGACACCATACTGTCTGAGCCACCAGGGAAGTCTGAATAAATGTTTATTCTAATACGAAGAACCAAATATGCTTTTCTCAGATTAAACTTATTTTATGGCCCCCCATGACCTGCATGACCTACTTCTGCTTTACTGATTATTCCAAAGCCTTTGACTGTGTAGATCACAACAAACTGTAAAAATTGTTCCAGAGGTGGGAATACCAGACCACCTTACCTCCCTCCAGAGAAATCTGTATGCAGATCAAGAAGAAACAGTTAGAACTGGACATGGAACAAGAGACTGCTTCCAAATTGGGACAGGAGTACGTCAAGGCTGTATATTGTCACCCTACATGTTTAACTTCTATGCAGAGAACATCATACAAAATGCCAGGCTGGATGAAGCACAAGCTAGAATCAAGATTGCCTGGAGAAATATCAATAAACTCAGATATGCAGATGACACCACTCTTACGGCAGAAAGTGAAGAAGAACTAAAGAACCTTTTGATGAAAATGAAAGAGGAGAGTGGAAAAACTGGCTTGAAACTCAACATTCAAAAAATGAAGATCACAGCATCTAGTCTCATCGCTTCATGGCAAATAGATGGGCAAACAATGAAAACACTGACAGACTTTATTTTGGGGGGGCTCCAAAATCACTGCAGATGGTGACTGCAGCCATGAAATTAAAAGACGCTTGCTTCTTGGAAGAAAAGTTATGATCAACCGAGACAGCATATTAAAAAGCAGAGATGTTACTTTGCCAACAAAGGTCCATCTAGTTAAAGCTATGGTTTTTCCAGTAGTCATGTATGGATGTGAGAGTTGGGCTATAAAGAAAGCTGAGTGCTGAAGAATTGATGCTTTTGAACTGTGGTGTTGGAGAAGACTTTTGAGAGTCCCTTGGACTGCAAGGAGATCCAACCAGTCCATCCTAAAGGAAATCAGTCCTGAATATTCATTGGAAGGACTGACACTGAAGCTGAAACTCCAATACTTTGACCACCTGATGCGAAGAGCTGACTCATTGGAAAAGACCCTGATGCTGGGAAAGATTGAAGGCAGGAGGAAAAGGGGATGACAGAGGATGAGATTGTTGGATGGCATCACTGACTCGATTGACATGAGTTTAAACAAGCTCTAGGAGTTGGTGATGGACAGGGAGCCTGGTGTGCTGCAGTCCATGGGGTCACAGAGTTGGACATGACTGAGCAACTAACACACTTAACACCTGCATGGTGAACCAGAATTTTCAGGAGTCAGTCCTTAGTCACTTCTTCACCTCCGTCTCTTAACACCATCTCTGCTTCCTGCCATGTACTTCTATTCCACTGTCCTTTGTGCTTTTCCTCAGACATTTGTGCTCTTTGTGGCTTCAAGGACTTCCTCAGGCTTCTCATCTGCCTTGAAAGTTCTCTTCCTTCTTCTCTTGTCTAAATCCTACCCACTTTTTAGGACTTAGTTCAGGCACCATTTTTGCAAGAAGCTTTCACCAGTGCCCTTAGTCTGTGTTAGGAGCACTGATTCTGTCTCTTCGTTCCCATGCTGTGTGAATTATTACCTCTCTCTTCATACCTCCGCCCTCGTGCTTTGAAGCTCCTTCATTGGGCTCGCTTCTCAAGGACTGCATCATTGAACTCTTTCTATGACCCTGGGCAAGTCATGAAACCATGCAACATCTCAGTTTCTTTACCTGTAAAGTGGGGCTGATAACAATAACTGCTTTGTTAGGTCACTGTCAGGATTAAATGAGCTACATTAAGTGCTCAAAAGAATGCCTGGCAAGTGTGAGTGCTGTATATGAACTAGTTACTATTATTTGAATTTCAAAAATCTAGTACACAGCCAGCACACATCAGAAATGAAGACCATTGATTAAATAAATGAGTGGTTTTATTCATGGCAACTCTCAGGCTAATTGTTCAGTTGAAATTTAACTTTGTGTCACTGTATTGACAGGACGGAGCCAATTAGCTCAGACCGGGTCTTGGTTGAGTTGGACCTGCAATAGTGATGCAGATAATCATGGCTTATGCCCTGCAGTGAGTCCGGCAGAGACTAGAATCTTGGAAGCTGACTCTGATACTCCAGACCCAAAGGAGATGATCTCTACAACTACTGCCACAGAGAAAAATCAAAAGCAGTTCTAGGTGGGCTTTTTACCTCACTCATCATATATGCAGTTTCATTTTTTCTTATAGTTTTTCTACTTTCATTCTTCCTTCTCCATTTCCTGGGAGTCATTTTTTCCTCTTTTTAAGTTTCATGTCTTTGCTCTCCCCTCGCTTTGAGTGTTTCTCTGTGACTCCCCTGAACTGTTCAGAGTTACTAAGCATCAGTCAGAACATTTTTAAGACTGGTTATTACTGTCAAACAATTTGCTTCCTTAAACTCAAAGAAACTCTGAGAATGTTATTGTAGACAAAAACATCAAACTACTCAACAGGTTAGTTTGGTGTTACAAGTTCATTCAGTTTAATTAGAAAAAAGATGTTTTCCAATTTATATTCTAATAAAAAATTTCTCTATCATTGAAGACCAATTGTACATATGTTTTTATCAGTTCAGTTCAGTCGCTCAGCAGTGTCTGACTATTTGCAACCCCATGGACTGCAGCACACCAGGCTTCACTGTCCATCACCAACTCCTGGAGCGTACTCAAACTGATGTCCATTGAGTCAGTGATGCCATCCAACCATCTCATCCTCTGTCTTCAATCTTCTCCTCCTGCCTTCAATCTTTCCCAGCATCAGAGTCTTTTCTAGTGAGTCAGTTCTTCCCATCAGGTGGCCAAAGTATTGGAGTCTCAGCTTCAGCATCAGTCCTTCCAATGAATATTCAGGACTGATTTCCTTTAGGATGGACTGGTTGGATCTCCTTGCAGTCCAGGGGACTCTCAAGAGTCTTCTCCAACACCACAATTCAAAAGCATCAATTTTTCGCTGCTCAACTTTCTTAATAGTCCAACTCTAACATCCATACATGACTATTGGAAAAACCATAGCTTTGACTAGACCGACCTTTGTTGGCAATGTAATGTCTCTGTTTTTTAATACGCTGTCTAGGTTGATCATAGTTTTTCTTCCAAGGAGCAAGCGTCTGTATTATTTTCCATCTTTTATTAAATTCTCCATTGGAAAATGTATAGATAAGTTTTAATAAAAGATGCCATTTAAATGTAAATCAAAGCCCCTAAATTTTACCTAGATTCATTCCTTCCCATAATAATTTGAGTTGCTTGATATTCCAAATAAAGGATCACATTGTTCTATGTTAAAAGAACTTTTGAAAACCAAATTGTACACTAAGGAGATGGATTATGATTTCCTTGGGAATAGTAATTCTGAATTTTCAGACTTTGGAATAATTGAAGTCTTATTCTTAACCTGATATTAACATAATTTAGGACCTTAAAAGTCTATTTTATTTTTTATTAAGCTTTCTTTCAAAATTCTTCATACTAAAATGATTTTTTTAAGCAAATGTTTACAAGCTTAAAGTTAAACAAATGCACTTTATGACTTATATTTAGAGATAGTCTTGGTTTTGTTTAGAAAAGGGAGACCATATTGACCATAATGATTTCACAGGTAATTCTTCTTCTTTTATCATATAACAAAGTGTGTGATGAATCCCTCATAAGAACTACATTAGGTTCTTTCTGAATTAAAAAGTGGCTGAGTTTTAGCTAGCAGTTTAGTAAACATAAAATTATATATTTTTCTGCTGTGATAAGCTCATGAAGTTGGGTTAAAAGGAAATTATATGTAAAATGTGTGTATACACATGTATGTGTATGTATGTATGTAGATGCACATATTTTATATATAATTTATACACACATACATTTTGTTGAAAACAGAAACAACTTTGGTTTGTTTTTGTATTTATTTGTAAAGCATTCTTGACCTTTACTGAGTAATGGCTTTGTAATTATTCTGTCCCTTTGAAGCATTACGAATAGGTAATTTGATAACAATACCTGTACACCTAAAACATAGCTGCTTTTTGCAATTGACAATCATGCCATGACAGCAGCTACTATTGTACAATATTAATTTTAACCAGTAAAGAAATTATAAGTAAAATGCGGAATGGGCTACCTGATGAGAAGAATATAAATGCCTTCATATTTATCTAGCTTCATAAGCCTTAGATACACATAAACAAGGATCTGTTCCTTTTTTAAACAAATATTTACTCAGCACTGCTATGTGCTAGGCACCAGACTGGGCATTGAAGATAAAAAGAGTAAGACAGACTCTTTTCCCGCTCTCACAGAACCTGAAATTTCTCAGGAAAGACAGATGAATCCACAAATAGAGTATGATATGGGCTCTATGCTTTTATGGGACATCAGGAAATGTTTCTCAGAGAAAATGCCTTGTGAGTGGATGTCTGAAAGATAATTAAGAATTAACTGAGACTTCTCTGGCTGTCCAGTGGCTAGGAATCCATTCTAGCACTGAGCAGGTGCATGCTTGATCCCTGGTTGGGGAACTAAGATCCCACAAGCCATGTAGCACAGCCAGAAAATAACTAATTAATTAGTTAAAATTGGTGTGACAGCAGGACAGAGTTGTTTGGGGAGGGGCTGGAGGTGAGGCAGGAAGGTACAAGTGGAAGATGGATCATGAAAGTCCTGGAAGCTGCGTTAAGTTTTGACTTTGTCTTAAGAATACTAGGAAAATACACAACTGGTTTGAACTGGGTAAAGGCACAGATTGGGGGATTGGCGTTTATAGAAGATGGCAGGGATGAAGGGGGCTCAGCGGTAAAGAGCTGTGTTAGTATGTTAGTGGCTCAGTCGTGTCCTACTCTTTGTGATCCCATGGACTGCAGCCCACCAGGCTCCTCTGTCCATGGAATTTTCTAGGCAAGAATACTGGAGTGGGGTGCCATTCTCTTCTTTAGGTGCTCTTCCTGACCCAAGGATCAAACCCGGGTCTCATGCATTGCAGGCAGCTTCTTTACCATCTGAGCCACCGGGAAGCCCACCAGTGGCAAAGAATCCACCTGCAATGCAGGAGACCTGGGTTTGAGCCCTGAGTCAGGAAGATCCCCTGGAGGAGGGCATGGCAACCCACTTCAGTATTCTTGCCTGGAGAATCGCATGGACTGAGGAGTCTGGTGGGCTACAATCCATGGGGTTACAAAGAGTCAGATACAACTGAAGCAACTGAGGCACACACACTCACGTGGGGATTAAGAATGGATCCAGAATGGATAAAGAAGATGTGGTATATACAATGGACTATTACTCAGCCACTAAAAAGAATGAAATAATGCCATTTGCAGCAACATGAATGGACTAGAGATAGTCATACTGAGTGAAATAAGTCAGACAGAGAAAGAGAAATATCAAGTGGCATTATTTATATGAGGAATCTAAAAGGAAACGATACAAATGAACTTACAAAACAGAAAGAGACTCACAGACTTAGCGAATGAACTTATGGTTACGGGGGGGGGGGCGGCAGGGGGGAAGGGATAGGGAGTTTGAGATCAACGTGTATACACGGGTGTATTTAAAATGGACAGCCAACAAGGACCTACTGTATAGCACAGGTAACTCTGCTCAATATTATGTGGCAGCCTGGATGGGAGGGGAGTTTGGGGGAAAAGGGATACACGTGTATATATGACTGAGTTCCTTTGCTATGCACCTGAAACTATCACAACATTGTTCATCAGCTATACTCCAATATAAAATGAAAAGGTGTTAAAGGAATGGGTCCAAACTGTGAGGCATTTTCAGTGGTCTAGGTGAGTGGTGGTGATGGCTTGGGTTAAGGATGGTGACAGTCATGCTGGAGAGATGAACTAAATTGAGACATAATTCTTTTTTCACTACTGACCTGGTGTTTGATTAAGCAGTGAGGGAGAAATCACAGATGGTCCCCAAGTTTCCTACTTGAGTAACAGTGCTACCATTCAGGGTCAGAGAAACCCTGGAGGACACAGCATTGAGCAGATGATAGATTTAATTTCTGAAATGTTGTGTTCAACGTTCTTAGATGCCTCTAAGCAGAGCTATTCAGTCAGAAGTTGGCTATGTGGCTCCAGTTTTCTGAAAATAGGTCTGACTTTGAAAGATTTGGGAGACATTTCACAAAGCTTCTGAACAAAATCCACATTTTCTCTTTCATCATGGTGACATAAGAAGACTCCATTTCCCTGTATCTTTTGCAGTTGGATGCTGCTGTGACTAAATCTGACCAGTGAAATATGAGAAGAAAAATGAGAAAATATGAGAGAATAAAACCTCACTTATAGACTCACTTACAAAAAACTCCCTGCGTACTCTGGTCCATGATCTTTTTCTCCCATGCTCTTTTCCTTTTCAGCAAATGCTGAAGATGGCAGGAGCTCCGTCAGCCTGAGTTACTAAACAACTGAGGAGAGGCCCTTCTGCTGACCTATTTATTGACCCAACACTGCTACAGGGTCTTCCCAGAAGGCACTAGTGGTAAAGATTCCATCTGCCACTGCAGGAGACATAAGAAATTCAGGTTCGATCCTTAGGCTGGAAAGACCCACTGGAGGAGGGCATGGCAACCCACTTCAGTATTCTTGCCTGGAGAATTCCATGGAATTCCATGGGACTTCTGAGTCTGGTGGGCTACAGTCCATAGGGCTGCGAAGAGTCACACATGACCTAAGCAACCGAGCACACACACACAGAGTCCTGCTACATGAGCGACATTTGACCTGTGTTATGATTGACAAGTCATATATTTTGGGGGTGAATTTGTTACAACAACAAGGTTACCATAACTAATTCAGGAGTCTTCTGATGGGCAAAGAATAAATGACCTGAAGCCTCAGAAGAGATTGTCCAGGGAGAGGGTTGTCTCAGTTTCTGATTGCTGCTATAACCAGTTATCACAAACTCAACAGCTTGAAACAAGGTGAATGTGTTGTAGTTCTGGAAGTCAGAGGGTTGAAGTGAGTCTTAGAGTGTCAAGCTGCCAGCAAAACTGCGTTCCTCCTGGAGGCCCTAGAGGAAAATATATGTCCTTACCTTTTCCGGCTTCAGGAGGCTCAAATGCTGCATCCATCACTTTACCTCCTCCACTGACTCTCCAGTCTTCCTTTTACCCCTATAAAGACTCTTGTGATTACACTGGCTCACTCTCCATCTCACAGTCCTTACCTAATCATATCCACACAGTCCCCTTTGTAGGTAAGGTAACTCATTCCCAGGTTCTGGCAGTTAGGATGTGGACATCTCTGGGGAGGGTGCTATCAATCTGCCTACTTCCAGGTGTGGAATGATAGTGGAAATGCATCAAAGACAACAGCTGGAGTAGTATCAATTTGGAAGGTGTGGGAACGAGGGAGAGGAGACAGCAAGGTAACTATGAATGGCCAGATACAGATGTGAGGGACAACTGGGCAGTGCTGTGACATGGAAAATGTGAGAAAACGGATTTAAAGAAGGAGGGAGCAATCAGTGACATAATTTTATCAGTGAGAGATCCAGGAAGATAAAGACTGACAAATATTTTTTAAAGTTAGCTAGAAGGGCTTCCCCAGTAACTCAGCTGATAAAGAATCTGCCTGCAATGTGGGAGACCTGGGTTCGATCCCTGGGTTGGGAAGATACCCTGGAGGAGGGCATGGCAATCCACTCCAGTTTTCTTGCCTGGAGAATCCCCATGGATGGAGAAGCCTGGTGGGCTACAGTCCATGGGGTCGCAAAGAGTCAGACATGACTGAGCGACTAAGCACACAGCACAAGGAAATAGTTAGTGGCCTTTTAAAGATCTGTTTGAGTAGAGCATTAAGAATGGAGGACCAAGTTGAGTTGTGGTTGGGTAGGGGTGCTGTGGGTGTATCAGTAAAGAGAGTTCTTTCAGGAAGATGGCCTATAAATAGAAAACAACTAGGGCAACAATAGTGGGCAGAAATTAGAAGCAAGAGAGTGCTCCCCCCTCAACCGCTGGAAATATATATGTATGTTTAAATTGCCAGTGGAGAGGGAGACATTAATATTAAATATGAAGACTGAGATGGAATAGAGTTAAGCCCCTAATCTAAAAAAAACAGTACAAATGAACTTATTTACAAAACAGAAATAGAGTCACAGATGTAGAAAACAAACTTAGGTTTACCAGGAGGAAAAAGAAGTGAGGGATAAACTGGGACATTGAGATTGACATATGCACATTACTGAATATAAAATAGATAACTCACTCTGACCTACTATATGCTGTGTTGTGCTTAGCGGTTCTGTCGTGTCCCTCTCTTTGCAACCCCATGGACTGTAGTCCCCCAGGCTCCTCTGTCCATGGAATTCTCCAGGCAAGAATACTGGAGTGGGTTGTCATGCCTTCCTCCAGGGGATCTTCCCGACCCAGGGATCAAACCCATTTCTCCCACATTGCAGGCAGATTCTTTACTGTCTAAGCCAAATGTTTCTGCTGCTGCTGCTAAGTCGCTTCAGTTGTGTCCGAATCTGTGCTACCCCGTAGACGGCAGCCCACCAGGCTCCCCCGTCCCTGGGATTCTCCAGGAAAGAACACTGGAGTGGGTTGCCATTTCCTCAGAACCCCACCAACACTGGAGTGGGTAACCTATCCTTTCTCCAGGGGCACTTTGAAACCCAGGGATTGAATCAGGATCTCCTGCATTGCAGGCGGATTCTTTACCAGCTGAGCTACCAGGGAAGCCCCCTACTATATAGCACAGGGAACTCTACTCAACACTTGGTAATGACTCATATGGGAAAAAAATCTACAAAAGAATGGGTATATGTAAAACTGACTCACTTTGCTGTACAGAAGAAGCTAACATAACATTACGAATCCACTATACTTCAATAAATTATTTTTTAAAATTTAAGCCCCTAAGCATAAGGAAGAGAATCTCTTTCATTTTAACAGGGGAAAGAAGGAACAGGTAGGGATCTATATAAGTAAACTGAAGGAATTACTGTTTAACTACATATTTGTTTTCTCTGTGAAACAGAAGATCAGAGGCTGAAGGTGAAGGGGAGCTGGCGAGGGAAGGTTTGTCCCTTTGAGAGATATAGCTTTTGTCTGAAACACCACATGGAATAGGAGCGTGTTGACTAGGAAAAATATAATATAATATACAAAATAATATAACATATTTATGAACATAATACATATCAGGGAGATACAGTTGCCCATCAAGATTAGAGACACAAAGCTGCAGTGGACCAATTCTGGCTACTGTGTGACTTTTCTCTTGAAATGTCAATGAGCTGAATGCAAAAGTAGAGAAGGAAGCAATTAGCTTTAGTAAGGTTTGTGGAGTTTTCTTCCATCTGGTGTGGTAAGGGAAACAATAGAACAAGAGGCTTCAGGGTCCTGGTAAGCAAAGGGATGAAATGATGGCGTGGCTAAGTAGCTAAGTGAAGAGAAGTGGGACCTAATGGGGAAAAGGACAAGGGGCTCTAAATAAAGATACACAAAAGTCAAAGAACTGGTGTGTTGGCATCAATGAGGGGTTGCGGAGGGAGAGGGAGAGGATGAGGAACACAGGTTGAGAATGACTGTGATAGCACTGCAAACCCATTCCAGGCAAATCTATCTGAAGTTTAAGCATTTTTATAGGATTTTTAAAATTTTTATTTATTTATTCATTTTTGGCCCTGTGGCTTGTGGGATCTTATTTCCCCAACCAGGAATCAAACCTGCACTCTCTCCCTTGGAAGTGCAGAGTCTTAACCACTGAACTGCCAGGGACTGTCCCAAGTATTTTTATTGGTTTATTCTGTAGCATTGACATTTATGTTTTGTGTATCATGCTTCCACCTTGCTATCTTTAAATTAAAATAGCATTTATTTATTTCAAAAAGAATGAGTGGGGTGTTTTGAATGGCAGCAAGATCAATGTGACAGGTTCAGGGTGTGGTCATGGATGGGCCTGAATGATTTTCTTGAAAGTGAGGCAGGCATGGAACCATGAGGCGAGGTTGTCATGTTGAGTCACCCTGAATGACATCAGGCCTGAGGGTGGAGAGGATGACTGTTGGTCAGGTGTCGAGGTCTTCCACAAGATCTACTGACCATATCATCAACAAATAGGCAAGAAGGAAAAACTTCAAAGCTGTCCACAGAGCCAAACATACTTAAGCAATTATCTGAACAACTCAATTAAAAATCCTTCTTCTGGTTTTTTTAGGTAGAGAAAACTTTGTGTTAGCCTAAATGAATTCACCTAACAATTTCCAAAATCCTCAACTACCTTTCCTGTCTCAATAGCCAGGAACTCAAGGACCCACCTCTGGTCTCACCTGGCCCTCAGGCCTGAGGATGGATTAATACTGGACCTACTGCCAATGAAAGTGCACAAGAGAATGTTGGCAAATTTCTTCTTCTGTTAGTCGTCACAATGAGAGTGCTGTGGTGGAGAACTTGGGCTGGAGAAAGTACAGTGACACAGAGTTGTTTAGTTGCTAAGTCATGTCCGACTCCTTGCGACCCCATGGACTGTAAGCCCACCAGGCTCCCCTGTCCATGGAATTCATCAGGCAAGAATACTGGAGTAGGTTACCATTTCCTTCCCCAAGGGATCTTTCTGACCCAGGGATCAAACCCAAGTCTCCTGCATTGGCAGGCAAGTTCTTTACTAATGAGCCACCGGGGAAGCTCAACATTGAGGGCTTTCCTGTTCTAATCTGCATTTTGCCCTCTGAGCAGCAAAGGAATTGGCTGCTCACATCAGTTCCCTAGGCCCATGATTCAGCCCTGTCATAAAAGAGTATTTTTAAAAACAGCTATAAGACCTTGCCCTGTTTAATGTACTCTTTAGTGCTAGATAAACTTGCACTTTCTTTACCCTCAATGAGTGAATGATTGTGCATCTAGTTTTAATTGCCTAAACTAGTGCATCTAGTTTAGTTTTAGTTGTTTAGTGCATCTAGTAACTAAAGTTGCATCTTTAGTTATAGATTAAACCATTTAAACTTCTACTTGATATGAATGACATGCAACTAAGTTACTGCTTTTAAATGATGATTAAAAAGGGAGATTCTTAAGAAAGGACCCATCAAGAATACTATCCTCTGTCCTCTTCCAATTCAGAAATTTATAACATCTACTTACTGACCACTTGCTGTACACTCAGAACTGATACTTATTGGCCACTTGCTGTGCACCCAGAACTGAAGCAAACACAAAAAGAAGGTACCCACACATGCTTGCTGAGCACACTTGTAGGCTTGTTTGGAACATACATAGCATTGATAAAACATAAGATTTTAATCTACTACCAAAATTATTTGAAATAAATAAACGGCATGTATTAGAGGATGGGTGGAGTTCCCAGGTGGCTCAGCAGTAGAGAATCCGCCTGCCAATGCAGGAAACACAGGAGATGCAGATTTCATCCCTGGGTCAGGAAGATTCCCTGGAGGAGGGCATGACAACCCACTCCAGTATTTTGCCTGGGAAATCCCATGAACAGAGGAGCCTTGTGGGCTACAGTCCATGGGGTCACAAAAAGTCAGACACGACTTAGTGACTGAGCCCATGGAGGGTGGATGAGCTCTGTTCACTTGAAGGTGAGTGAAATATGGCTCCTATTCTTTGCAGCTCATGGTGCATGAGGTGGGAATGGGGAGAAGCCGCAGGTACACAGGTAAACTTCAGAGCCATAGAATGTTTCTATTAAGTCATATCAGAGACTTGGGGGACAGGAATCTCTACCGAAAAAGTTGGAAACATTCTCTCGGAGCAGATGAAATTAGAACCAGGTCTAGAAGCCATGGCAGAAACTTGCTGGAGAAGGGGGACAGTAGAAGAAAGGTGAGAGATAGTACTCCAGGTCTGAGCCTTCTCAGTTGCTTTCTTTGCCTAATATCACTCAAAATGGGTCACTTGCTCAATAATCCATAGTTTATTAAATACTTTTGAACTAGAAGGAAGAAATGTCAGGGATTCTATGATTTCAAAATTTGGTGGTAAACATTGAAATCCAGAATTTTCAAAGTTCTTATCAGAGCTCATACAGCTTATCAGGGGACAAATTGGGATGAGACAAAATAAATGTCTGTAATAAATGATCACACAGGCTAACCAGTGCTGGGACAAAATCTGTAGAAGAAGAGAATGCAAAGAAGCAATAAAAGAAAATGGTCAACATTGGACAGTATTACTAATGGTTATGACAAAGCTTCTTTTTATTGCTCTTAGGATTCTGCTCAATGCCTTTCAACGCCATAGTAATTCAACTAGACATAATTTGGTTAAAGGAGGCTTTATTGTCCCGTTTCCTTGACAAATATTCTGTGCTTGCTTATGATATTTTTGAAATTGCAACTGAGTCATTTACCTTGGGTGGGGGCCCCAGAGCCATAGTGAGCAATTGTTTATTGGGAGGGACAGGCAAGGCAGACTCATGCTCCACAATGAAACCTCTGCTGCCTCAGAGGCCAACAATCAGGGTATTACTGTTGAAATTTATCGGACAAAGTGAGAACTAGATGTACTAGAACTTCACACACACACACAAATGTTCCCGATGACCCAAATCTTGTAAAATGGAAAGATTGAAGCCCAGCCTATAGTAAGCCAGCAATAATCAAAGCTTATGGGGCTCCACAGATGCTATGGATCAGTGTGAGTATTTAGTGGAGGATAGGTTGACTTCTGGTTTCTGGTGCAGCATGTCAAGAGCTTAGCAGTCACTATTCCATCCTGACAAGTCAAAAGCTGAATGAACTGAAAAGTCAACAACTCTTGTTAGATATGTCAGCTAAGTCAGGTCACAGGGGAAAGCACTGCCCCTAAAACTGGAGAGACAGATGGAGACAGAGAGTCACGCCTTACTGGAACAGATATCCACAAGCAGAAACCTCCATGGTACCAGTGCCTGGGTAGGAAAACCTGAGCTGTAATTGACAAATTGCTGGAGGCTCAGTGCAGATAATTCTGAGAGTTAAAAAATCCCAGGGAAACAAGTCACAGAGGAGTCCCACACTTTTGTGCAAACACCAATCTGGACAAGTGCAAGAAAAAAAAGGAACGCTACACCTAGGCTAGGCATATATCATTTTCAAACTACAGAAAATCATAGATAATTTTACTTCTTGGAGCTCTATCAAGTTGCCACAGTGAATATTTTATTTTATTTTATTTTTTTTATTATTATTTTTTTTTCCAGTGGGTTTTGTCATACATTGATATGAATCAGCCATGGATTTACATGTATTCCCAATCCCGATCCCCCCTCCCACCTCCCTCTCCACCCGATTCCTCTGGGTCTTCCCAGTGCACCAGGCCGGAGCACTTGTCTCGTGCATCCCACCTGGGCTGGTGATCTGTTTCACCATAGATAGTATACATGCTGTTCTTTTGAAATATCCCACCCTCACATTCTCCCACAAAGTTCAAAAGTCTGTTCTGTATTTCTGTGTCTCTTTTTCTGTTCTGCATATAGGGTTATCGTTATCACCTTTCTAAATTCCATATACATGTATCAGTATGCTGTAATGTTCTTTATCTTTCTGGCTTACTTCACTCTGTATAAGGGGCTCCAGCTTCATCCATCTCATTAGGACTGGTTCAAATGAATTCTTTTTAATGGCTGAGTAATATTCCATGGTGTATATGTACCACAGCTTCCTTATCCATTCATCTGCTGATGGGCATCTAGGTTGCTTCCATGTCCTGGCTATTATAAACAGTGCTGCGATGAACATTGGGGTGCACATGTCTCTTTCAGATCTGGTTTCCTCAGTGTGTATGCCCAGAAGTGGGATTGCTGGGTCATATGGCAGTTCTATTTCCAGTTTTTTAAGAAATCTCCACACTGTTTTCCATAGCGGTTGTACTAGTTTGCATTCCCACCAACAGTGTAAGAGGGTTCCCTTTTCTCCACACCCTCTCCAGCATTTATTGCTTGTAGACTTTTGGATAGCAGCCATCCTGACTGGCATGTAATGGTACCTCATTGTGGTTTTGATTTGCATTTCTCTAATAATGAGTGATGTTGAGCATCTTTTCATGTGTTTGTTAGCCATCTGTATGTCTTCTTTGGAGAAATGTCTGTTTAGTTCTTTGGCCCATTTTTTGATTGGGTTATTTATTTTTCTGGAATTGAGCTGCAGGAGTTGCTTGTATATTTTTGAGATTAATCCTTTGTCTGTTTCTTCATTTGTTATTATTTTCTCCCAATCTGAGGGCTGTCTTTTCACCTTACTTATAGTTTCCTTTGTAGTGCAAAAGCTTTTAAGTTTCATTAGGTCCCATTTGTTTAGTTTTGCTTTTATTTCCAATATTCTGGGAGGTGGGTCATAGAGGATCTTGCTTTGATTTATGTCGGAGAGTGTTTTGCCTATGTTCTCCTCTAGGAGTTTTATAGTTTCTGGTCTTACATTTAGATCTTTAATCCATTTTGAGTTTATTTTTGTGTCCAGTGTTAGAAAGTGTTCTAGTTTCATTCTTTTACAAGTGGTTGACCAGTTTTCCCAGCACCACTTGTTAAAGAGGTTGTCTTTTTTCCATTGTATATCCTTGCCTCCTTTGTCAAAGATAAGGTGTCCATAGGTTCGTGGATTTATCTCTGGGCTTTCTATTCTGTTCCATTGATCTATATTTCTGTCTTTGTGCCAGTACCATACTGTCTTGATGACTGTGGCTTTGTAGTAGAGTCTGAAGTCAGGCAGGTTGATTCCTCCAGCTCCATTCTTCTTTCTCAAGATGACTTTGGCTATTCGAGGTTTTTTGTATTTCCATACAAATTGTGAAATTCTATAAAACACTGATGAAAGAAATCAAAGAGGACAAAAACAGATGGAGAAACATACCGTGTTCATGGATTGGAAGAATTAATATTGTCAAAATGGCTATTCTACCCAAAGCAGTCTATAGATTCAATGCAATCCCTATCAAGCTACCAACGGTATTTTTCACAGAACTAGACCACAGTGAATATTTTAGAAAAGTTCCCTCACACTTCTGGAAGAGGAAGGAAAAAAGGAACTATTTGGAAATATGTCCAAACATTCTGTTCTTCTTAATAAGACCTGTCCTTGAGAGAAACTATTTTTACCAGAGCGTAACCTGGTTGTGGGGAGGGGTGGCTTCCCAGGTGGCACAGCAGTAAAGAACCCACCTGCCAATGCAGGAGACACAAGAGATGTGGGTTGGATCCCTGGGTCAAGAAGATACCCTGGAGGAGGAAATGGCAACCCACTCCAATATTCTTGCCTAGAGAATCCTATGGACAGAGGAGCCTAGCAGGCTATTGTCCATGTGTTTGCAGAGTTGTCAGGACTGAGTGACTGAGCAGGCATGCAATGTGATGGGATTTTATCAAAGCCTAAGCTACCTGGCAGAAACAGAACTATCCAATTTAGCTCCCTCTACCCATCCTGCTCCACCTAAGGGAGTTGATGGGACAGAGAAGCACTGACAAAAGGTCACAGTCCAGAGGTACTGGATCATGCAAAAGACTGAGATCTAGTCACAGGACTAGAGAATATTTCTCCTCCCCCACACACTAATGTTACAGCATAAAGCTGTATTACTGCAGATCTTTTGCCCACCTACATCTTGCCCACCTGCAAACAATGAAACAAACATGAAGCATTTTAAAAGATAAAGAACACAGTTTAAAGAGACTAAACAAGCATCAGAAACAGAGTCAGATATGGTAGAAATGTTGGCATTATCAGACCAGAAATTTTTAAAAAACAATGATTAATATGCCAAGGGTTTTAATGGAAAAAGCAGACAACATGCAACAGATGGATAATATAAGCAGAGAGATGGAAATTCTAAGAAAGAATTTTAAAGTAATGCTAGAGATCAAAAACGTTATGACAGAAATGAAGAGTGCCTTTGATGAGCTCAGCAGGACGTGATATAGCTGAGGAATGAATCTGAGTCTGACAATATGACAACAGAAAGTTGCCCCAAAATGAACAAAGACCAAAAAAAAAAAAAAAAGAACAGAGTGTCCCATAACTGCAGGACAACTACAAACAGTGTAACACACATGTAGTGGGAATACCAGATGAAGCAGAAACAGAGGAAGGAACATAAGCAATATTTGAAGCAATAATGATTGAGAATTTTTCCAAATTAATGTCAAACACAAAATTATCTAACCAGGAAGCTCAGAGAACACCACGAAAGATAAATAAAAACAAACAAACTTACCCTAAATATGTAGTAGTCAAGCTTTAGAATATCAAAGATAAAGGCAAAAAAATTGGAAAGAAAACATAAGAGGAAAAAAATTCTACTTTTAAAGAAGCAAAGAAGTGCTCTTGATGTCTCTTCAGAAATCATGCACTCAACAAGAATTTATGTGAAATATTTAGAACATTAAAAAAAAAACCCTAGAATTCTGTAGCCTGCAAAATTATCCTTTGAATGTGAAGAAATAAAGACTTTAGAGGGAATTTGTAGCCAGTAAACCTGCCTTTCAAAAAAAAAATGTTGAAAGCTCTTCAGAGAGAAGGAAAAAGGAAAATGACATAGGTAAGAAACTTGGGTCTACATAAAGAAAGAAAGAGCATCAGGGAATGAATAAGTGAAGGTAAAATAAAAACTTTTATTTTCTTATTCTTAATTAATCTAACAGATAATTTGTACACAAAATAATGGTAACAATGTATTTGATTAAGAATGTATGCATACCTATATGCTTGTGTGTAACTATAATGAATGACTGCAAAGGTAAAAAGGATGGAAGGTGGGGAGTTGGAGATATTTGGTTATTATAAGATATTTGTACTGCCTGTGAGGTGGTATAGCCTTTTTTTAAATTGTAGTAAAAATTTCATAAAACATACTATTTTAATTATATTCAACTGTACAGTTCAGCTGGAGAAGGCAATGGCACCCCACTCCAGTACTCTTGCCTGGAAAATTCCATGGATGGAGGAGCCTGGTAGGCTGCAGTCCATGCGGTCGCTAAGAGTTGGACATGACTGAGCGACTTCACTTTCACTTTTCACTTTCATGCACTGGAGAAGGAAATGGCAAACCACTCCAGTGTTCTTGCCTGGAGAATCCCAGGGACGGGGAGCCTGGTGGGTTGCTGTCTATGGGGTCGCACAGAGTCGGACACGACTGAAGCGATTTAGCAGCAGCAGCAGTACCATTCAGCAGCACTAAGTACATTCATATGTACAATTACTGTGTAATTCTCACCATTGTCCATCTGCCGAATTCTCACCTTCCTAAACTGAAACTCTGTCCCCATTAAACACTAATGCTCCTCTCCCCCTTCCCAGGTGGACTTGGACTGATTTTAAATGTGTACTACAAAGTTTAGAGCAATCACCAAAAATTTTTTTAAAGTTGTATAACTGATATGTAAAGAAAGAAGTGAAAACAGAGATGGGGTGAAGGGGTGAAAGGGTAAATGGGAATTCTAAACATTTTCCATTCAATTTTGTTCATTTAAAACTGCTCTAAAAACATTTTATTTTTTTAAAAAAAGAAGGGGTGGGTGACAGAATATTTAGTATTTGGATTCTTAGCTAATAATGTGACTGGGAATTTGAGTCAAAAAAAGATGAGCACTGGATCTGAAATGTTAAATTCTCGGAAGATAATTTGAAACTGGAACATTAGGGAACTAATCAATTGATATTCATCTTAGAAATACTGATGTTCCCTTACAATCCTCATTAGTACTATATTTATGATAAAGTACAATAAACGAACCAGCCTTGGATTAGATATGTATTTTCAAATGTTTAAGCATCTACTTACCCAACCTGGATGGCCAGACTAAATGGAAACAGATGTGGCATAAAATAAATAGAAAAGGCATATGTACCACAGCTTCCTTATCCATTCATCTGCTGATGGGCATCTAGGTTGCTTCGGGATGGGGAATACGTGTAAATCCATGGCTGATTCATATCAATGTATGACAAAACCCACTGAAATGTTGTGAAGTGATTGGCCTCCAACTAATAAAAAAAAAAAGATTTAAAAAAAAAAATAAATAAATAGAAAAGGCAGAGGTAAGACCGCTCTTATCTAGTTAATGACCTGGATAACCATGATGGTGTGTGGTCACTCACCTAAAGTGTCGCACTAGTGACCTAGTGTCTCGCTCTTATCCAGGAGTGCGAAGTCAAAAGGGCCTTAAGAAGTATTACTGTGAACAAAGCTAGTGGAGGTGATGGAATTTCAGCTGAGCTATTTCAAATCTTAAAAGATGATGCTGTTAAAGTGCTGCACTCATTATGCCAGCAAATTTGGAAAACTCAGCAGTGGCCACAGGACTGGAAAAGGTCAGTTTTCTTTCCAATCCCAAAGATTGGTAATGAAAGAAATGAAAGAAAGGTAATGCCAAAAAATGTCCAAATTACCATACACTTTCACTCATTTTACATGCCAGCAAGATTATGCTCACACTCCAAGCTAGGCTTCAGCACTATGTGAACCAAGAACTTCAGATGTACAAGCTGGATTTAGGAAAGGCAGAGGAGACAGAGAACAAACTGCCAACATCAGTTGGATCACAGAAAAAGCAAGGGAATTCCAGAAAAACATCAATGTCTGCTTCATTGACTATGCTAAAGCCTTTGACTGTGTGAATCATAACAAACTGTGGCATATTCTTGATGAGATGGGAATATCAGACCACCTGACCTGCCTCCTGAGAAACGTGTATGCAGGACAAGAAGCTACAGTTAGAACTGGACATGGAACAACAGACTGGTTCCAAATTGGGAAAGGAGTACATCAAGGCTGTATGTTGTCATGCTGTTTATATAACTTATATGCTTATTTAACTTATATGCAGAGTACATCAGCCAAAATTTCGGCCTAGATGAATCACAAGCTGGAATCAAGATTTCTGGGAGAAATATCAACAACTTCAGATATACAGATGATACCACTTTAATGGCAGAAAGTGAAGAGGAACTATAGAGCCTCTTGATGAAGGTGAAAAAGAGTGAAAAAGCTGGCTTAAAATTCAACATTCAGAAAATGAAAATAATGGCATCTGGTCCCATCACTTCATGGGAAAAATGTAGAAACAGTGTCAAATTTCATTTTCTTAGGCTCTGAAATCACTGGGAATGGTGATTGCAGCCACGAAATTAAAAGATGGTTGCCCCTTGGAAGAAAAGCTATGACAAACCTAGACAGTATTAAAAAGCAGAGACATCATTTTGCCAACCAAGTTCTGTATAGTCAAGTTTTGGTTTTTCCAGTAGTCATGTATGGATATGAGAGTTGGACTGTAAATAAGGCTGAGAACGAAAGAATTGATGCTTTTGAAGTGTGGTGCTGGAGAAGACTCTTGAGAGTCCCTTAGACTGCAAGGAGATCCAACCAGTCAATCCTAAAGGAAATTGACCCTGAATATTCATTGGAAGAACTGATACGAAGCTGAAGCTCCAATACTTTGGCCACCTGATGCAAAGAGCTGACCCACTGGAAAAGACCCTGATGCTGAGAAAGATTGAGGGCAGAAGAAGAATGGGGTTATGGGCCTCTCTCTAGTTTCAGTGCCAGAGGATGAGATGGTTGGATGGCATCAATGACTCAATGGGCATGAGTCTGAGCAAACTCAGGGAGATAGTAAAGGATAGGGAAGCCTGGTATGCTGCAATTCATGGGGTTGCAAAGAGTTGGACACAGTTGAGCCACTGAACAAGAAGACAGCTCTCAACTCTCTGACAATGTTCTTGAACAGAAGGAAGCATAGCCATGAGCCCCATTCCCTGGGCCCTGAGAGATACTACAGACTTAAAAATAAAATGCCCAAGACTCTCTAGAGAGTCGTCCCTTGTTATTTAGATCAAATATGTTATAATAACTTTGATAACTGATGTTTAAGTACTTGCCCTATACCGGGTTGGTCTAAGCAAGCACTTTATTGTATTACAGATGAAGAAACTGACATGGAGGAAACATAATCACAGATGAAGTGATATGCCCAAGGCCACACAGCTAGCTAGTGACAGTGAGGATACTAAGCCAGATTTGCATCCAGAACTCTTGCCCTGAAGCCACATCAGCCAGGTTGGCTCATGCTCTATGTGGCCTTGGCCACATTGTGTTGCTTTTTTCTTTTCTTTTTAATGGTTTTTTTTTTTTTTTTTTCATTCTTTCTTTCTTTGTTGCATTGCATCAGGTCCTCATTGCAGTGCATGGGCTTCTCACTAGCAGCAGTGCCTGGGCTTACTTGTTCCTGGGGCGTGCGGGATCTTAGTTCCCAGACCAGGGATCTAACCTGTGTCCCCTAGACTGGAAGGCAGATTCTTAACCACTGGATGACCAGGGATGTCCCCGTGTTGCTTTTCTGAAAGTGAGACCACTCACAGATGGTCTCTGTGCAGCCTCTGATTGTTCTATCAGGGAAGATGAAAGGCAGCAAGAAGCCTTGATGTCTTATCTTTGTTTACTTCTTGGTTAATTTGGTTAACTTGTTAACTTGGTTTACATCCTGGTTAACTCTTCCTAAATCCTAAATCATTTTGGGAATAAAGTGAAGTTCAGAAACTGTTTTCTGCACAAGGGGTACACAATGATTCAGTACATAGTAGCCAGTCAAGAAATGCTTGAATGAATAAGTGACTGTATTAAACAACGGATCAACTCAGTTAAGCATCTAGATAGCTACGGATTTTATTACCTGCTTATCTCATTTTACAACCATTTCCCCTGCATCATTACCACATTACCCTTACTGTACATTATCTCAAACTACTTCTGTTCAAACACTTCAGTCAAGTTTAATTCTTCACTTCATTTGCCACAGCTTTCTTCCTTTTTGTTCTGGTGTTATTGCTCATGGGTCTTAACTGCACCCAGAATGTCCTACTTTACCAACACTGCAAATTCAAATCCTACTTATGGTTAAGATCAAACTCCAATACAGCTTGTCTGTACTAGAGAAAAGTAATATATCCTACCTCTGATTATATTAACATTACTCTATACCATAGTTGGTCTTCCCTGGTGACTCAGTGGTACAGAACCCAACTGCCAATGCAGGAGACATGGGTGCAATCCCTGGGTGGGGAAGATGCCCTGGAGAAGGAAAGGACAACCCTCTCCAGTATTCTTGCCTGGGAGATCACACGGACGAAGGAGCCTGGCATGCTACTGCCATGGAGTTGCAAAGGAGTCAGACACAACTTAGCCACCAAGCAACAACAACACACATACCATAGTTGGATCCAAATATGCCTTATCTCCCCACACAAAGTTGATTGACAGAAACAGATCGCCAGTCTAGGTTGGATGCATGAGACAAGTGCTCGGGGCTGGTGCACTGGGATGACCCAGAGGGATGGGATGGGGAGGGAGGTGGGAGGGGGGTTCAGGATGGGGAACACATGTAAATTCATGGCTGATTCGTGTCAATGTATGGCAAAAACCACTACAATATTGTAAAGTAATTAGCCTCCAACTAATAAAAATAATTGGGGGGGGGGGGAAGAAATGACTCTTCTGCTTTATTTTCTCTGATATCTTCGTGTTTTAGGGGTGGAAGTGGCATCCAAAGCAGACAGTACTGGGTTTGCGTTGTTAGTGGTTATGAATAAACTCTATATTCCATGTATTATATTCCTTATCAACTTTTTATTTATAATTCATATTTTATCAACAAAATGTCTCAGAAATTAGCTACCTCTCTGGTAGGAACATTTCAACCTCTTTTCTCCTGTATTCATAATTGTATGTGCCATTTGTGAATTAATCACTACAGTGATAAAATCACTTTAAAATGTATTAGAAATGAGATAAATTTTATTATCCTCAAAAATTTGGGGTTATTAATTAGAAAAAGACATTTGTAAGTGTATATTAAACTTTACATTTAGTACATCTATTTTAAAATAAAAAGTAAGCATTAAATGCAAAATCATATTTCCTGTGATTCTTTTATCAGAAAGAAAACTCAGAGTTGAATGCAGAGAATCTGAATTTTCTGAATTTCATTACTAGTATATATATATATATATATATATATATATATATATATATATCACACGTGAAGAAATTAGAAAAGAAACAACTTATCCTGAATATTCAAAGAAACCCTGCAAGAAAATAATAATGGATATGATACTTAAATTTATTGTTTCAAAATAAGTTCACATTATTATACTATTCTATTTTGCAATAGAACTATGTATTTACATTTGAGAATATATTTGAACCATAGGTAACATTTTATTTTTTGACAAGATATTATTATTGTAATCCATATTGTAATGAGTTGTTTCCTTTTTAAAACTTAATTTAAAATGGAAATGCATATATAATTGCAATGCTTATAAATACATAACACACACCTTTCCACCCCAGAATACATTATATTCAAAGAACAGCCAAATAAATATTCCAGTCTTTACTCCTATATCTCTTTTAATCCTGTAGTGAGTTAATTTTTAAAAATTCTTATCTCTTTGGGTTTCTGAAATTCCTGGGAACATTTCCTTCAGCTAAAGAGCTTCATCTCTTCTTTTATTATTCTGATCTCTCAAGTCTTCTCTGCACTGCCTTTTGCCACAGAAAAACTTACAGTCTGTTCTTTCTAATACTCCCAACACAGAGACACAGGCACATACATCTACCCACACATGCACACATGTGCACATATGCACACCATCCCACCATGAACACGTCCCAGAGAGCACTATTCTCAGTTCTGAATTCCTCTGTAGTGACAATCTGCCTGCATAACTTTCATCCTTTTCCTTTTTCCTCCATGGATTGTTGAGTGTAATCCAGGAGAAAAATGGAAGAGTGTATGAAGACATGCATGGTTCATTTTTTCCTGTTCAGTTCAGTTAGGTTCAGTCACTCATTCGTGTCTGACTCTTTGCGACCCCATGAACCGCAGCACGCCAGGCCTCCCTGTCCATCACCAACTCCTGGGGTTTACCCAAACTCATGTCCATTGAGTCGGTGATGCCATCCAACCAACTCATCCTCTGTCATGCCCTTCTCCCCCTGCCCTCAATCTTTCCCAGCATCAGGGTCTTTTCCAATGAGTCAGCTCTTCATATCAGGTGGCCAAAGTATTGGAGTTTCAGCTTCAACATCAGTCCTTCCAATGAACACCCAGGACTGATCTCCTTTGGGATGGACTGGTTGGATCTCCTTGCAGTCCAAGGGACTCTCAAGAGTCTTCTCCAACACCACAGTTCAAAAGCATCAATTCTTCAGCACTCAGCTTTCTTTATAGTCCAACTCTCACATCCACACATGACCACTGGAAAAACCATTGCCTTGACTAGATGAACGTTTGTTGGCAAAGTAATGTCTCTGCTTTTTAATATGCTATCTAGGTTGGTCATAACTTTCCTTCCAAGGAATAAGCGTCTTTTAATTTCATGGCTGAAATCACCATCTGCAGTGATTTTGGAGCCCCCAAAAATAAAGTCAGCCACTGTTTCCACTGTTTACCCATCTATTTCCCATGAAGTGATGGGACCGGATGCCATGATCTTAGTTTTCTGAATGTTGAGCTTTAAGCCAACCTTTTCACTCTCCTCTTTCACTTTAATCAAGATGCTCTTTAGTTCTTCACTTTCTGCCGTAAAGGTGGTGTCATCTGCATATCTGAGGTTATTGATATTTCATCTGGCAATCTTGATTCCAGCTTGTGCTTCATCCAGCCTGGCATTTTGTATGATGTACTCTGTATATACATTAAATAAGCAGGATGACAATACCCAGCCCTGACGTACTCCTTTTCCTATTTGGAACCAGTCTGTTGTTCCATGTCCAGTTCTGTTGCTTCCTGACCTGCATACAGGTTTCTCAGGAGGCAGGTCAAGTGGTCTGGTATTCCTATCTCTTTCAGAATTTTCCACAGTTTATTGTGACCCACGTAGTCAAAGGCTTTGGCATAGTCAATAAAGCAGAAATAGATGTTTTTCTGGAACTCTCTTGCTTTTTCGATGATCTAGCAGATGTTGGCAATTTGATCTCTGGTTCCTCTGCTTTTTCTAAATCCAGCTTGAACATCTGGAAGTTCACGGTTGACATATTGCTGAAGCCTGGCTTGGAGAATTTTGAGCGTTGCTTTACTAGCATGTGAGATGTGGCTCAAAAATCACTGCAGATGGTGATTTCAGCCATGAAATTAAAAGACGCTTATTCCTTGGAAGGAAAGTTATGACCAACCTAGATAGCATGTTAAAAAGCAGAGACATTACTTTGCCAACAAAGGTCCATATAGTCAAGGCCTATGGTTTTTCCAGTAGTCATGTATGGATGTGAGAGTTGGACTGTGAAGAAAGCTGAGTGCCGAAAAATTGATGCTTTTGAACTATGATGTTGGAAAAGACTCTTGAGAGTCCCTTGGACTGCAAGGAGATCCAACCAGTCCATCCCAAAGGAGATCAGTCCTGGGTGTTCATTGGAAGGACTGATGCTGAAGCTGAAACTCCAGTACTTTGGCCACCTCATGGGAAGAGTTGACTCATTGGAAAAGACCCTGATGCTGGGAGGGATTGGGGGCAGGAGGAGAAGGGGACGACAGAGGATGAGATGGCTGGATGGCATCACCGACTCAATGGGTGTGGGTTTGGGTAAACTCCCGGTGTTGGTGATGGACAGGGAGGCCTGGCGTGCTGTGATTCATGGGGTCGCAAAGAGTCGGACATGACTGTGCGACTGAACTGGACTGAACTGAGATGAGTGCAATTGTGTGGTATTTTGAGCATTCTTTGGCATTGCCTTTCATTGGGATTGGAATGAAAACTGACCTTTTCTAGTCCTGTGGCCACTGTTGAGTTTTCCTGTTACATTTATCTAAGCTAAAAAAGAATAATAAAATATTACCTGTATAATGCCTGGTGTTAAACTATGACAGTAGAATCTGTTAGTAATATCAGTATTTCCTGATGAATGAAAGGAATATATTATTTCTTTTAAGTCTTGGTAAACTATGTTGTTAATAAACAACGTTTTAGAGCAGTTCCAGGGTTACAGAAATATTGAGACAATAGTACAGAGAGTTCCCAAATACCCTGCCCTCAGTTTCCCTTATTATTACCATCTTACATTAGGTTGACAGCTTTATGACAACTAATGAGCCAAAATTGATACATTAATATTAACTAAAGTCCATTTAGTTGAATGACCCTACAGAAGAAAATAAAATATTAGTTTTATCCTCTAGGATCTCATCCAGGATGCATTATTATATTTTGTTGTTATGTATTCTATGGAGAAGGAGATGGCAAGCCACTCCAGTATTCTTACCTAGAGAATTCTGTGGACAGAGGAGCCTGGCGAACTACAGTCCATGGAGTCGCAGAGTCAGACACGACTGAGTGACTAACACTACATGCTCTAAGTCTTCTCTTGACTTAGTGTTTGATTATTCTGACACTTTAAAAAAGTATTTTGTAAAAGTTCCTTCAATTGAGATTTGTCTAATTTTTCTCATGATTAAACTGGAGCTGTGTGTTTGGGGAGAACAAACACAGAGATGAAGTGCCATATTCATCTCACCATATCAAGGGCACATACTATCACCATTCCTGGTCACTTTGATGCTTACTTGATCACCTGGCTGAAGGACTGCTTGTCAGGTTTCTCTACTGTTGTGGCCTTACTCTTCCCTCCCCCACTTTTCACAGGTGAACTTTTTGGACTAGATTTTCTTGAGTGCAAACATGGATTATATTGCAGGCTCCAGAGAGAAAGATTAGTTGATACCATGAAAAAATATATAGCTAAAATGTTAAATAGTAGGGAATTGGCATAATTTTTCCTACGGAAACTTTAGTTTGCTCTCCACAATTTTAAGGGTATATATGTATTTAGCTCCATTTTCTGGAGAAAATAGTATGCAGCATCTTTCTCAAGTAAAGTCAAATCATTTCAGTGAAGGTTTACTAGGTCATATATAGAGAAACTATTCGGTAATTGGAAAAAAATAAGATTTCATTTGTAACAAAGCAAAAGGACTCTAACATATACACACATGCACACATGAAGTACATATACGTAAAAGGAGAAAGGGTCTATTTAAAACTTAAAGGAAGATTTCTGGTCATAACAGCTGGAAAAGCTTTTTTTTCCTATAGTATGATGATTTTTCACTATTATTAACACTACTTATGATAAGTTATTAAACAAAAATGAAATTAAATCAAAACCATGAAGATATTAAAGAATAACTCTGTGTTCTTCTTGTTACAAATTCTCTTAACACCTTTTATGCTTCTTTTTTGATAGCTTGTTTTTTCACTAAATGTCATGTTTAAGAAGGCATTTTAAATGGTCATATCTTACAATGGATTTAAAAAGAGGACCTTCAGTAAAGGGATCCCAAAAGTTTAAACTTCTGTTTGGGTTAAAATTGAAATGAAATTTTAGATTCTCTTATTTTACTCTCTACTAAGTTTTAAGTCATATAACATTAGTAAACTCTCACATCTATGTGAAACCACAGAAGGATTAAGAAGCAACTAGACGGCAGGGTCCCAGGGCTCTAGTCTGAAAGGTCAATAAAACTTACCAGAATAAATCAGAAATATGGTGCCAGTTAATTCAGGTTTCCTCAACTTCTTAAATAACCAGAAAAATAAAAGGACATTGAATGAAAACAGATTTTTTTAAAGTCCTTACTGGTACTCCCTCTATAAAGACCACCATAATCTCTGGAGTCAGTTCGCACATAGTTGCCCAAAGTTCGCCATCTCAGCAGAATATCTGAAAGCTAATAATGTGAACATAGTCAATATTACTAAGAAGTTATTTGACTACGTAAATCTTTGGAGTTACAATGCCTCCCAAGAAGATGAATGATAGGAGAAATAGCGTGTAACAAAAACATGTGATAAACTCCTGAGTTTTCTTTCTTTATTTATAAGATTTGTGAATTATTAAAGAGGATTACTACATATGAGGTGGAAAGATACTCCATGGTGTCCAGTGAGAAGTCTCCATTTTTCCCCTGCTCCCAGCTACCAGTTCATTCCTCAGAGATAGCCAGTTCCCAGTTCCTTGGATAAACCTCAGCAGATATTTCATGCATTTGTAAATTTATTCACAGAAATATTTAATAGATAGCAACATGTTATTTAAGGGATTCTTGTGACTCAGAGGGTAAAGCATCTGCCTGCAATGAGGGAGACCTGAGTTAGATCCCTGGGTCCAGTATTCTTGCCTGGAGAAACCCATGGACAGAGGAGCCTGGTAGGCTACAGTCCATGAGGTCTCAAAGAGTTGGACACGACTGAGCGACTTCATTCACTTCATTCACAACATGTTATATATGTCATTACATACTTTGCATTTTTTAAAATTAAAACACCTTGGAGAACATTTTGTATTATGCTGTTGTTGTCGTTCAGTAGCATGACTCTACGACCTCACTGACTACTGCACACCAGGCTTCCCTGTCCCTTCACTGTCTTCCAGAGTTTGCCAAAACTCATGTCCATTGAGTCAATGATGTCAGTCAACCATCTCATCCTCTGCCACTCCCTTCTCCTCCTGCCCTCAATCTTTCCCAGCATCAGGATCTTTTCCAATGAGTTGGCTCTTCACATCAGGTGGCCAAAGTATTGGAGCTTCAGCTTCAGCATCAGTCCTTCCATAATATGCAGCATCGATTTCCTTTAGGATTGACTGGTTGGATCTCCTTGTAATCTAAGGGACTCTCAAGAGTCTTTTCCAGTACCACAATTTGAAAGCATCAATTCCATATCATAAATACAGAATTTTATATTTTTAAAGGCTCACATTGTATTTTATTGTGTGGTTTATCCATAATTACTATATAAACTCCTAGTGATGAATATTCAGTTGTTTATGCACTATGTCTATTATAATTGATATTCCAGTTAACCTTTGTGAATGAAAAAGTGAAAGGGGCTTTTCTGGTGGCTCATATGACTAAGAATCTGCCTGCAATGCAGAAGACCCATGTTCGATTCCTGGGTCAAGAAGATCCCCTGAAGAAGAGAATGGCTACCCACTCCAGTATTTTTGCCTGGAGAACTCCATGGACAGAGGAGCCTGGATGGCTACAGTCCATGGGGTTGCAAAGAGTCAGACATGACTGAGAAAAACTGATATTCTAATTAATTTTATTATGTATTATTTCTCATGAAGTCCATATAACTGTGCAAAATTCCCTGTTGTAAGTTTTGTTAATTGGAAACCAGATTCTCTTTAGACTCCAAATAAATATTAAACCAATATTTTGGAATATTAAGTATTAGGGTTTCCCTGGTGGCTCAATCAGTCAAGAATCTGCCTGCAATGCAGGAGACCTGGGTTGGAACCCTGGGTTGGGAAGATCCCCTGGAGGAGAGCATAGCAGCCCGCGCCAGTATTCTTGCCTGGAGAATCCCCATGGACAGAGGAGCCTGGTGGGCTACAGTCCATGGGGTTGGAAAGAGTCAGACACGACTGAGCAACTACACAGCAGCAGCATGAGCAGTTAACCCACTGAGGGTTTCCACACGCCCTAAGCTTATCTTGGTATTTTAGTATTCTTTCTAAGATGGATCACATATACCTGACACAAATCAAGATACTGAGTCAATAAAAAAAGAAATTTTTAAAAAGATTTAAAATTTATTTATATGAAGATTTTTAAACACTAGGGAAATTAAGTCCTACTTACACATTTGAAAAGTGATCAGTTTCTTGAAATCGGAACTCTACTGGAAATCCCACAACTCATGGTTACCACCCACATAGATACAAAGTGGGGAAGGTCAATGGCAGCATTTGATGTGCTGAGGTATAAGAAACCTTGCCATCCCAGGCAAGCTTAAAGTGACAGAGACCCAGTGTTGGGCGTCAATAGCTTCTAGTTGCTATAGGTCAATAGGCATCTGTTCGTAGTAAGGTAAGAGAATTTCCTGCCAGAGAAGATGAGATACTGTTTGAGAAAGAAAAATCAGAACATCTTTCTCATTAACTCTGAGTTCTTAAAGGGCTGTCAGGGGAATAGACAAATGAAACTTTGAGAACATGGCTTATGACAAGAGTGATAGTTTTCAAAGGAAAAATGTGGAAGTCAAATAAAACATTTTTGGAAATTATATTCATTGGGACATACAGATCCAAGCGGTAACACAGGAGACCTTCAGTCAGTCAGTTCAGTTGCTCAGTCATGTCAGACTCTTTGTGACTCCATGGACTGCAGCACACCAGGCTTCCCTGTTCATCACCAGCTCCCGGAGTTTACTCACACGCATATCCATCGAGTCGGTGATGCCATCCAATAATCTCATCTTCTGTCATCCCTTTCTCCTCCCGCCTTCAATCTTTCCCAGCATCGGGATCTTTTCCAATGAGTCAGTTCTTCGCATCAGGTGGCCAGAGTATTGGAGTTTCAGCTTCAGCATCAGTCCTTCCAATGAACATTCAGGACTGATTTCCTTCAGGATAGACTGCAGTCTATCAGGTACTTGGATCTCCTCGAAGTCCAAGGGATTCTCAAGAGTCTTCTAACGCATCAATTCTTCGGTGCTCAGCTTTCTTTATAGTCCAACTCTCACATCCATACACGACTACTGCAAAAAACATAGCTTTGACTCAGATGGACCTTTGTTGACAAAGTAATTCTCTGCTTTTTAATATGTTGTCTAGGTTGGTCATGACTTTTCTTCCAAGGGGCAACAGTCTTTTAATTTCATGGCTGCAGTTACCATCTGCAATGATTTTTGAGCCCCCCAAAATAAAATATGTCACTGCCTTCACTTTTTCCCCTTGTATTTGCCAAACAGTGATGGATGCCTTAATCCAACAGGACTGGATGCCTTAAGCTTCGTTTTTAAAATGTGAGTTTTAAGCCAGCTTTTTCACTCCCCTCTTTCACTTTCATCAAGAGGCTCTTTAGTTCTTTGCTTTCTGCCATAAGGGTGGTGTCATCTGCATATCTGAGATTATTGATAGTTCTCCTGGCAATCTTGATTCCAGCTTGTGCTTCACCTAGCCCAGCATTTTGCATGGTGTGCTCTACATATAAGTTGAATAAGCACAGTGATAATACACAGCCTTGACGTACTCCTTTTCCTATTTGGAACCAGTCTGTTGTTCCATGTCCAGTTCTAACTGTTGCTTCTTGACCTGCATACAGATTTCTCAGAAGGCAGGTCAGGTGGTCTGGTATTCCCATCTCTTTCAGAATTTTCCACAGTTTGCTGTGATCCACACAGTCAAAGGCTTTGGCATAGTCAATAAAGCAGAAATAGATGTTTTTCTGGAAGTCTCTTGCTTTTTTGATGATACAGCGGATGTTGGCAATTTGATCTCTGGTTCCTCTGCCTTTTCTAAATCCAGCTTGAACATCTGGAAGTTCATAGTTCACATACTTTTGAAGCTTGGCTTGGAGAATTTTGAACATTACTTTGCTAGCCTGTGAGATGAGTGCAATTGTATGGTACTTTGAGCATTCTTTGGGATTGCCTCAGGATTTGAATGAAAACTGACCTTTTCTAGTCCTGTGGCCACTGCTGAGTTTTCCAAATTTGCTGGCATATTGAGTGCAGCACTTTCATAGCATCATCTTTTAGGATTTGAAATAGCTCAACTGGAATTCTATCACCTCCACTAGCTTTGTTCATAGAGATGCTTCCTAAGGCCCACTTGACTTCACATTCCAGGATATCTGGCTCTAGGTGAGTGATCACACCATTGTGGTTATCTGGGTCATGAAGATCTTTTTTGTATAGTTTTGTGTATTGTTGCCACCTCTTCTTAATATTTTCTGCTTCGGTTAGGTCCACACCATTTCTGTCCTTTATTGAGCCCATCTTTGCATGAAATATTCCCTTGGTATCTCTAATTTTGTTGAAGAGCTCTCTAGTCTTTCCCATTTCCCATTGCCCTTCCCTTCTCCAGAGGATCTTCCCAACCCAGGGATCGAACCCAGGTCTCCCACATAGCAGGCAGATTCTTTACCAGCTGGGCCACAAAGGAAAACCTATAGGAGACCTTGGAGAACACTAAACTAGAAGTCATGGGTGATCAACAATGTTTAATCATTATTATGTAAAGGGTTTTTGGTTGAAGGATCTGTATAATAACCTGTTTTTAAGGGGTTCCGATGTAAGGTACTTTTACTCTTTTTAATCAAGTGAGTTTCCTAAGGATATTATTCAATATGATATATACATGGAGATGCTAGATTTTATAAAATATTTATAAATTAGAAATAATTTTTAAAAATCTGCCCTTACTTATTGAGCTTTCAATGGCTAAGTCAAATACCTTTCTTGGTAAATGTCACATTTTACTTGAAAATATGTGGGTTATTTTCACAGTGATAAGAGAACAGATTGTATGATTTCAATACCCTGAGACTCTGAAATATTTGCACCTTGTTTTATGCCCCTGGATGTTTCACTGTCTCCTGGTTTATAACTTATGGAAACTTGAGTAGAATTTGTATCCTGCTGCTGTGTTAAATGAAGAAGGCAATGGCACCCCACTCCAGTACTCTTGCCTGGAAAATCCCATGGACAGAGGAGCCTGGTAGGCTGCAGTCCATGGAGTCTGGAAGAATTGGACACGACTGAGCAATTTCACTTTTACTTTTCACTTTCATGCATTGGAGAAGGAAATGGCAACCCACTCCTGTGTTCTTGCCTGGAGAATCCCAGGGACGGGGGAGCCTGGTGGGCTGCCGTCTATGGGGTCACACAGAGTTGGACACGACTGAAGTGACTTAGCAGCAGCAGCAGCAGTGTTAAAATTGTATAAATCTTAATTAATTTCAATTGGTTTAAAAAAAAAAGAATTATAGCTCTTACACTCTTGCCAAGTGTTTTGCATATATTATTAAATAGATACCTCATCAACAAGCTTAAAAAATATGTCTTTATACCAAATGAAAAACAGGCAAACAATCTGAATAAGCATTCTTCAAGTAAAATACACAAATGGTCAGTAATGCAAGAAAAGATACTCAACATCATTAATCGCCAGAGAAATGTAAGTCAAAACTATGAGGTACCACTTCACAACTAGTAGGATTAGTAGGTTAAAATCAAATAGTCTGATAATAACAAGAGTTGGCAAGGATGTAGAGAAATAGGGACACCCTAGACTGCTGATGAGAATGAAAATGAAGAAGCCACTTGGGAAAATAGTCTGGCAATTTTTCAAATGATTAAACATAGAGTTACAATAAGACCCAGCAATTCCTCTCCTAGGTATATATCCAAGGAAAATAAAAACGTGTCTACACAAAAGCCCATGCATGAATGTTTATAGCAGCACCATCCATAATAGTCAAAATGTGGAAGCAATCCAAATGTTCATCCGTCAATTGATCAATGGATAAACAAAATGTGGTATACCCATATAATGGAGTATTATTGGCATCATCGACTCAGTCGACTTGAGTTTGAGCAAGCTCCAGGAGATGGTGAAGGACAGAGAAGCCTGGTGTGCTGCAGTCCATGGGGTCACAAAGAGTCAGACAGGAGTGAGTGACTGAACAACAACAATTGGTCACAAACAGAAATGAACTATTGATACATGCAGCAGCCTGGATGAACCTTGAAAACACCTTGCTAAGTGAAAGATGCCAATCACAAAAGGCTACACATTATATGATTCTATTGATATGAAAATGTAGAAAAGAGAAAACTGTAGAGACAGAAAGCAGATTAGTGGTTGTTTAAGGGCTGGGAGGAGGAGACTGGAGGTAGAAAAGGACTGCTAAGGGTCCATGGCTTCTTTCTGAGGTGATAAAAAATATTTTTAAAATAGACCATGGTGATGGTGGTGGCATCTAAAACTGAAAATGTACTGACTCGAACATCCTAAAAATTATTGTGACGTATACTTTAAATGTGTGCCTTGCATGGCATGGAAATTACATCTCAATAAAGCTGTTTTTAAAAATTCACCATCCCCCGGGGGGATAAAAAGGAAGAAATGAGTAGAACCTGATGGTGTTACATAGTACTTATTCTGCTCTAGTTTATTTAGCTAATTTCTAGTTTCTGGAAGAATTAGCAGTTTTGTAATAAGACAAGGACGGTTTTACAAAGAAGGAAATAATCACAGTGGTCTTTTAACCTTCCATATAATCAAGCAGCATTGAACATCCAGCAGCCTACTGTCAGAGGCAGCTTCTGCCAGCATATTATACAGTATTTATGAAGAATGAATTACACTGATTTCTGAATTGTCAGGATGAGAGAAAGCACAGCTGCTTTCAATGGAAAGAAAATTAGATTGAAAAGAAAAGTAGCAAAGAAATCTTCCAATTGTTTGTGAAAGTCTCTTCCTCTCTCGGTTCACTTGGTCCATGGGCTCCTAGGAAATTAAACTCTTAACCTCATATTTCTATATGTCAATTTATAGCTACTTCTGCCCTGCACAATCAGAAAAATCAGTAAGATATTCCTCTCATTGAAATTATTAGAAGAATTGACTGTTTATTGTGTGTGCAGTCTGCAGTATAAGATGGACTTTTTAGGAAATAGAAGAGAAACTGTAGATAATTTCTTGTCACTAAAATATTATGTCCAAAGCTTTTTCTTCTTTAAACACAATGTTTTTCCAAGCCCCCCAGACCTGCATATACTTCAGCCAGTGAGCTAAACGCTGTACATAAATTCTCCTTTAATTTCATACTGTGAAGCAAGTGAGATAGTACAGATCCTTAAAATGCATGACAAAAATGATAAAATAGTGTACAAAATACCCACAGACTCAAGGGTATGAAGGAGCTTAGACAGATGGCTCATTCATTTATTTACCTGTTCATTCATCAGTTCTGTAGCATGTCTCCATGACTGGTTGTGCAGAGGTGAGTGAAACAAACTGGCCCCCTCTAGCTTGGTGAGATGATAGTCAATCAAACAAATATTTACAAATTATGAAAGGCAATAGAAGAAGAAAGTGTGCTACACTGGAGAAGGGGGAGGGACTGTATTTAGAGGGAATGATTAAGGAAGTCTTCACTGATGAGGGGGCAGTGATAGAGGACAGGAATGCATGAGAAGGAGTCAAAAATCCAGGAGAGAGAAAACCTTCCTTGCAGAAGGAAGATCATAGACTCAAACCTCAATCAGGCAAGTGAGGAGCAGAATGAAGGGCCTGTACCTAGTAAGTGAGTGGGAAGGGATGTGAAATCAAGTTGGAGACATCAGCAGGGACCAGACCACATAGGGCCATGATGAACAAGATCCAAGGCTACTCCATTCCTTGTGCCTTGAGAAGCTTAGTCTGAGAAAATAGAAATGCCTGGGGGCAGCCTCGACCTGCCATTGATTCAAATCTTGGGTTAATTGAGCACCACACTTCTGTCGCATTGCAAACATCACGATAATAAGTTAAATGACAGTCTTTAAAAAGCATGCGATTATCATAGCTTTCACAGATATAAGATAACTGAAAAATAAGATAAACTTAATCTTCCAAGAAAAATGTATTTAATATCCCTATCAAACATATCATCCTTAAAGTGCTGAAGCTAAAACTTTAATCGGACATTCCAAATCATTGTATAACATCGTGAAAGATGATTGAGTTCCTTGAACCCAATCACAGTACTCCAGCATTTCATTTAACACGGCATTCACCAGAACATCACATGCTTGAATGGATTTACTGAGACCTTTATTAGGGCTTCCTGGTGGCTCAGAGGGTAAAGCGTCTGCCTGCAATGTGGGAGACCTGGATTCGATCCCTGGGTTGGGAAGATCCCCTGGAGAAGGAAATGGCAACCCACTCCAGGATTTTCTTGCCTGGAAAATCCCATGGACAGAGGAGCCTGATAGGCCACAGCCCAAGGGGTTGCAAAGAGTCGGACACGACTGAGCGACTTTGCTTATAGGCATCCTCTCACAGGGTAAAACATTCCTGCAGTCCAATGGCATTACTTGCACTTTAGTCATTTTGACTACAATATCATCTTGCTTCATCTGCTTTTAGATGTTACAGGAAATCATATCTTCCTGTGAGATCTCTATTCCTATGTGATCCTCACAAAAAAACATGAAGCTTTGGCCAAGTAAGTATTTTGTCTACATGTTATAGATGAGGTGCAAGGTGACCTCACTGAGCTTCAGATTTCTCACCTGTATAATGGAGATGATACTGCTCACTTGCCAACCTCTCATATCTTTACAAGAGGATCAAATAGAATAATGGGTGGAAGAGTGACCGAAAAGCTAGAAATCAAGGGTAACTTGCTATTATATTATCATAAAAGAGGACACATTTGTACCATATGCCTTTCAATACTGTAAGGTATTGTGCAAAAGATGTGCAAAAAGATGTACATAGTATTCATATCAGATCTACATCTTGTTCTGAGGCCCCACAATAATGGACCGTGGGAGAAGACCTAAGCCTGCCAACTCGGAGTGACTCAATCTCTTCCAGCTTTAAACAATCCCCTTTTAGGTTAATTTGGGCCATTTTTAGCAGAAGTAAAGCTGTAACTCCCCATCGTGACTGTCTCCCCCGATTCACAGATCCCACCGCTCCGTTCCCAGATAACAAGTGAGCACAGGGGATGCTTACAGATTTTTATGGCCTCATGGGAGGGACCCTGGTGTTCATCCAGCCCTGATCTTTTCTGGCTCTCCTTTGCCTTAGGCTGAGGTAAACTCATTTTTTGTTCTCAGTCCCTGAGTGATATCTGACTCTGCGACCTCATGGACTGTAGCCCACCAGGTTTCTCTGTGCATGGACTTCTTCAGGCAAGAATAATGGAGTGGGTTGTCATTTCCTTCTCCAGGATATCTTCCCAATCCCGGATCGAACTCATGTCTCCTGCATCTCTTGCACTGGCAGGCAGATTCTTTACCACTTCACCACCTGGGAAACCCTAAACTCATTTTTCCCATCCCCATATTGGTTTCTATCCTCTCTGCATCTGCTCATGAAGTTCTCTATCTGATGTCATGCTGGTTTCTTCTCTCAGTCTAGCCATGGTCCAGTGGTCTATACTCTGCACCTCAGCCTGACCTCAGCTTCCTCTGAGAAACAGTTTCCTCAGTGTCATATCATCTGAATCTTGGCCCTGGACTCCCACTGACCTCTGGTGAGGTTGTCCTCTTTTCAGCCTTTATGTGGTGCTTCCCCCTTCCTATTGCAGTGCTGGCTCCCTACCTTACTCATCACTGGGAACGTATGGGAAATTCTGGATTTCCCCATTGCAAACAACAGGTGCTAGGGAACAGAATATCCTCTCTCTCTCTCATGCTTTGCCACCACTTCTATAGTCACTGTGGCTATTTCTTGTTGGCAGAGAACAATTTGTCACTTATCTCTATCTGGAGTTCCAAAATCAGAAAAGAGACACAAGAGACTTCCCTTGTGGTCCAGTGGTTAAGAATCTGCCTGCCAACGCAGGGGACAAGGGTTTGATCCCTGGTCCGGGAAGATCTCACAGGCTGCTGAGCAACTAAATGTCTATGCTGCGACTACTGAAAGTCAGTAGCCGAAATAAAAATGCTGCAAGATTCAATGAAGATCCGTGTGTTACAACTAAGACACGGTGCAGCCAACTGCATAAATAAACTGCTAAAAATAAAAAAAGAAGTGGATACAAGCCCATCCTGGCTTTGGTTTCACAGCTAACCTATCGTTTTTATTTTGCCTCCATTCTTCACCTTGAGTTTCAATGAAAAAATTGAAGAACAAAGGATGCTTGCTGCTCCTCTCTCATCTCTCTCTCTCTCTCTTGCTGACTCCTTCAATTCTCTCCCCCTTCCAGGAATTGTCATGAACTACTTTACACACATTTTCCTTCTTCTTTCCATGTGGTGAGTAAAAGAGTAGCAAACCTGCTGATCAAAAAGGGGACTTATGCTCATTCCAGTCTTTGACACATTTGCCCATATAATAGACCCTCAAAAGTTAGAGATTCTGTTACACATATTTGCATCAACTGCATATAACCCAGTACTTTGCCTATAATTGGCACTCACTGAAAGTGTGTTGAACAAATGAATGGATCTCCTTAATTTGTTGGTACTCAGTTGCCCAGTCATGTCCAACTTTTTGCGACCCCATAGACTGCAGCACACCAGGCTTCCCTGTCCTTCACTATCTCCTGGAGTCTACTCAAGCTCATGTCCATTGAGTTGATGATGCCATCCAACCATTCTCTGCTGCCCCTTTCTCCTCCTGCCCTCAATCTTTCTCAGCATCAGAGTCTTTTTCAAAGAGTCAACTGTTTTCACCAAATGGCCAAAGTATTGGAGCTTCACCTTCAGCATCAGTTCTTTCAATGAATATTCACGACTGGTTTCCTTTAGGATTGACTGGTTTGATCTCCTTGCTGTCCAAGGGACTCTTGAGAGTCTTTTCCAGCACCACAGTTTGAAAGCATCAGTTCTTCAGTGCTTAACCTACTTTATGGTCCAACTCTCACATCTGTACATGACTACTGGAAAAACCACAGCTTTGACTAGACAGACCTTTGCTGGCAAAGTGATGTCTCTGCTTTTTAATACACTGTTTAGGTTTGTTAAAGCTTTTCTTCTAAGGTCAAGCATCTTTTAATTTCATGGCTTCAGTCACCATCTGTGGTGATTTTGGAGCCTAAGAAAAAAATGTCTGTCACTGTTTCCATTTTTTCCCCCATCTATTTGCCATGAAGTGATTTATTTATTTTATTAGTAAAGAAACTGAGGTGAAATATATTGCCCAAGTGAAATAGTAAGTTAGACACTTAACTAAGACCAGGTCAAGTTTTCTTTTCAACATGACATTCTGCTTTTTACCTAGTCATCCTTCATGGTAATACAGAGCCTAGAATATAAGACCAAATGCAAAGAAGGGAGTCAGGAAGAAATAATAAATCAAAAGTTCTCCCCTCAAAGAAAAACTGAGCTTCAAAAATGAAATCCAAAAGCAAATATCTGAAAGTAAAATAGTATGGTTTTTCTCTTTGTCTATACAACATCAAATCTTCTCAAATCTGTACTCCTCAAATCTCTGAATAGGCATCTTAGAGAAGGGTGTGTTTTTGCCGTGATCAACTATTTGGGCTTAGGGGATGGGTTAGAAGAGAAATACTTACAGCCATTTTCCCCTATAGACATATGTATAAAATTAGTAGCTTCTCCTCCTCATAAAAATATATGAAACATTTAAAAGAAATTAAATTTCCTTGAAAGTGGAATTCTCTAATTTTGCTGAATTAAAAATTAATTACCTGTTGAAAACAGTCACTGGCCCTCTCTCCCTCTAACAGATCCACCACATTCAGAAATCCTTTCAGAGAAATGGCTCGCTGCTGCACAGAGAGTGGTAATAAGATTTGAAATTGCAGTGTATGTTCAAATCCAGCATCTTGATAAACACACACCAAAAAAATTTGGGCAGCTTAAGGTTTATGAGTGTGAAAGGTTATTTTCTTAACGAACAACAGTAGCACTATTCTCAGGAAGCCTACCACAGGGGGAGGTGGGGTTTTAGATCTATTTGTTGATATTTCCAAAGGGGATTTAAGCAATCCGATTTTGTACAGTACATGCTCTACCGGACCAAGGCAGCCACTAGGATATTCGTGGGGCATGTTTATACCAAAGGTTATGGTCCTTTTGAAGAATGCAGTGGTGGACAAGCAGGAAGAAGTCTATTTGCCCCCCTTAGCTTCTGCTTTGTTAGTTCATCATCTCTTTATCCCCTACATTGCTAATTTCTCCTTTTGCGGGGGCTCCAAGATGAAGTGATGTGTTGCTGCTGAATGTTTGGGGCCTCTAATCTCTTAAGACAGTCACACACACAGGCACTAAGCCGTAGAGTTTGCCTACACAATGACATCATGGTGAAGTATTAAAATTTGTCACCAGAATTGTTTTCCTACGCGGATAATGTAATACGACTACAGATAGTGCCACAGTGTGTATGTGTGTGTGTGTGTGTGTGTGTATGTCCCATTAGGGAGAAAAAAACACTTGTAAAATTCTTAGAAACTGAAAATGCATCAGTGAATAGGCCTTTATATTGGATATTTATGGGGAATTTGGTTTGTTTTCTGATTCTGTTTCAACTTTTAAGGAGCACCGTTAATGTGATTAATTAGCAAGAATTTATTGACTTGAAAAATCTCGACAGCCAAACGTATATGATTTTTTTTAAATGTATTTTTTCAGGTGAAACTATAAACTGGAGGCCTAATTAAGACCTGCTGTTTCCTGAAATTTTGTGTGCACAGCTCTGGGAAGGAAAGTTGCATGGAACTTTACTTGAAGGGGTACGTGTAATCTTAGGAGAAAATCCTAGCATTCTATTCACTTCTTTCAGACGTAGTCCTTACTTAAGAGCCCTGGTGAATTTATGTCTGTGGTAAACATGAAAGCCTGCTATAGAGTCAGCTTAGGGAAAACTCAAATCAGCTCAAACGTCATGAGTCAAGGACTTCGGCTGTTCCTAGCCAATATTTCCAAATTTATGCTTAAACACCATGATGGATCATGCAATTTTAGTCTTTTGACATTTTCTTACATGTTTCCTTCCCATTACTTTGTTGAGGATGAAAATCTCTCTAACAAGAGAGAGTAAATCAACCTGCAAGAAACATAATAATACAACAGTATCTGGCGCAACAAAAGAAATTTGACTTTTGATTGAGGTCACAAAAGGCCTTAAATTGAGTGATTTCTGACTGCTACCCACTTTATATATTTTCATTAGAAAAATCTATTTTCCTTTCCTAAGGCTGCCTTTTTATTAAATGTTGTCATTCAGTTGCTTAGTTGTGTCTGACTCTTCGCGACCGCATGGACTACAGCATGTCAGGCTTCCCTTCCCTTCACTAACTCCAGGAGTTTGCTCAAACTCATGCCCATTGTGTCAGTGATGCCATCCAACCATTTCATTCCCTGTCACACCCATGAGGTAATCCGTGAGAATAAAAGAAATTTACATAATTCTAAAACCTCTCAAAGTTTTCTTAGTTCAGCAATAGATTTATATGACTTCTCCCCAGATATCACTATCCAGAGGTGATAAAGTTCTGAAATCAGAATTGCTTCAAAATAGTAAGCAACTTTTAATTCACTTGAAAGAAGCTTTCTTCTAATGCCTCATGTAGAAAATATGAAGTACTTACAACTTGAGAGCAGAAACCAGTCTCATAGTTGTCATTCAGCTGGACATTTTTTTTTATTGGAATATAGTTGCTTTACCTGCTTTGTTGGATTCTACTGTACAGCAAAGTGATCCATATACATATATCTCCTCTTTTATGGAGTCCCTTCCCATTTAGTTCCCCACAGACAATGAGCAGAGCTTCCTGTGCTATATATATAGTAGGGTCTCATGAGTTATGTATTTTAAATAGAGTAGGGTATACATATCGATCTCAATCTTTCCATTTTTCCCATCCATCTTTTCCTTCTTGGTATCCATATGTTTGTTCTCTACATCTGTGTCTCTAATTCTGCTTTGCAAGTAAGATCATCTATCCTATTTTACTAGATTCCATAAAATTGTGTTAATAAACAATATTTTTTTTCTCTTTCTGACTTACTTCACTGTGTATGACAGACTCTAGGTCCATCCACGTCTCTGCAAATGACACAATTTCATTTCTTTGTATGGCTGAAAAACATTCAATTGCATATATGTACCACATCTTCTTTATCCATTCCTCTACTGGTGGATATTTATGTTGCTATTGTAAATGGTGCTGCAACAAAATCTGGGTGCATGTGTCTTTTGAAATTATGGTTTTCTCCAGGTATATGCCCAGTAGTGGGATTGCTGGGTCTAATGGTAGTTCTATTTTTAGCTTTATAAGTAACCCCCATACTGTTCTCCGTAGTAGCTGAATCAATGTACATTCCCACCAGAAGTGTATGAGGGTTCCCTTTTCTTCACACTCTCTCAGCATTTATTATTTGTAGATGTTTTGATGATGGCCATTCTGACTGGTGTGAGGTGATATCTAATTATAGTTTTGATTTGTATTTCTCTGATGAGTGATCTTGAGCACAGAGTGGGACAATTTTTTCTTAAGGGACACAAGAATCAGAAACCATAAACAAAAGACTAATAAATTGGGCTATAAAAAATTGAAAACTTTCTGTTCATCAAAAATTGCCATTAAGAGAGTGAAAAAGCAAGCTTCAAAGTGACAAAATATGATTGCAACATAGATAACTCATAAAGGGCTTACATTCAGAATATACAAAGACTACTGTGATTCAGTAAGAAATAGACAAGCAAGCCAATGTTCAGAAAAACTGGCAGAAGATTTCAAAAGGCTCATTAAACTACAGAACTTTCAAGTGGTCATAAGCATATGAGACTGTGCTCAGCCTCATTTGTAATCATAAATATGGAAATTAAAATCACAATGAGACATCACTACTCATTCAAGGATTAGTAATGGAAACTTTAAAAATATCAAAATATCACATGATTCTAAGGATGTGTCCCTCCAGGGCTGAACAGTGGAGTCGTTTCCTTTTCCCAGCGAGCTTCTTGGGTCCCTGCCCATGGTGGTATGTCCCATGAGGGGCTCGCTTGGTGGGGAAGTGGGGAATGGAGACAGTGAGGGAGGTGTGCCTGCCTCTCCCCCACTGTAGGGCCAGGTGCCACCTCATCGTGGTTTTCCTCACTATGTGCCATGGGGGATAGACTTTGGGTACACACCATGCGTTCCCCTTTGTTGAGGGTTGAACTTGGATGCAAGAACAATTGTGGTGGGCGGGGTATATGAAAGGTGGGTCGTCCTGCCTCATTGTGTCACTCAACAATGACATCTTGCTTCTGAGGTGTCCTGGGCTTCTTCCACAAACATTCCTGATTCTGGAGATCCTTACTGCTGTCCCTTCAGGCTGTCTTTCCACAGCCAACAGCTCTCTCTTCCCTGGGTCGGCTCTCCAAATGCACTTTCCAGGACCCAGACCTCCTCTGCAGCAGGCAATACAAGGCTCAAGCTGGGATGCACAGGGCTGCGGCATAGACCATGTCCGCAGTCCTTGCCCTGCCTTCCACAGACCATCCTCTAAGGCATCCCCCTTGGATACCCCAAAAGTCCTTTTCTGTCCCAACTGATATTTCCACCATCGGGGTTTTTTTCCCAAGTGTGGGGACCTCCCTTCACCTTCAGCTCCCCCTCTGCTCTCTTTATTTGATTCCTCTTTTCTTTTTTTCTTTCTTTCCTTCTACCCAGTTGCCAGGGCATTTTTCTTGTCCTTTTAGGTGTCCCGAGTTTTCTGCTTGTGTTCAGCAGGTGCTCTGTGAATTGTTCCATCTGTAGATGTACTTCTGATGTACTTGTGAGGAGAGATGAATTCCATGTCCTCCTATTTGGTCATCTTGACTCTTCTACCAGCTATGCATGTTGAATTTATGGCTTTGCGAACTTATATAAACTGTAAGGAGATGGGGGAGTAGTCACAGAATTTTCATTTCTCTTTTCAAGTGTGGCAACCTCTGCTCAAGGCTGGGACCTGGGAGGCACCATCTCTAGGCTGGGTTAGGATGAATCCAGACAGGAAGATGCTTGGGGCAAGAGAGCAGGCTGCTTTCTTTTCTTTCCTTTCTAAAAATTTTTTAATTATTATTTTATTTTATTTTTTGGGCCGTGCCTTGTAGCATGTGGAATCGTAGTCCCATCTAGGGATTGAACCTGTGCACCCTGCATTGGAAGCACAGAGTCTTAACCACTGGACCACCAGGGATGTCCCAGAATTTTAAATTTTTAAAATTAATTCTAAAAAAATAAAATAAAATAATTTCTAAAAAACCATACTGTGAAAAGAAAATTGTCCAGCTTGCAAATCTAAACCATGAAACAATTTATTTTCTTTAGATAAGGCATGGAATTTTGAGCAAACTCCAGGAGATAGTGAAGGACAGGGAAGCCTGGCGTGCTGCAGTTCATGAGGTCCCAAAGAGCTGGACACGACTTAGTGACCAAACAACAGCAATGCACTAAATATCAGACAAAGGAATAACTGACAGTTTACCATCCCAGTACACAATTCTACAGCCTGTAAGCTTGACAGAGCCAAATCACTTATAGATAATACTCAACACAGAGCCCCTTTTCCACTTCATGGGTAAAGCCTCATTACGCGCTCTCCTAAGTGTGGAGGGCAATACAAGCTCTTCTTTCTCTTTATAGTACTGTAGATACTGCATTTGTCTCATAACTCTTGCCCCAGAAAAGGTCTTGGTCATATCCTATGAGACAATCTCCAGTGCCCTCAAGGTCCCAGAAATAGAAGCATCCATACTTGCCTCATCCAACAAACAGTTTGGCTTCCCTGGCTTCACCTTGCTGCAGGCCTGCCTCATCCCAGATCCAGCCAAGCCCTTGCTGGGGAGCTCAAAGCCCCAGGCCACACAAGGGTAGAGCAGCCACGTCAGAGCTGCTCCTGGCACCAAGGAAAATTATTTGCCCTGAGAGGCAAAGACAGACGAGGCAGTGTCCAAAGTATCAATCCCTCTCTTCTGTGTTATAAAAGGCCCTATTGTAGAAACACAAATCACTCGGAGATGGCAAGTACAATGCCTAATCACTTAATAGCTACTGGGCACCCACTGGGTATGGGGCCCAAACGAGACACTGTCTGTAACTTGTTCAGCAGAGGAAGGCAGGGGAGAACGTGACACAGATTTGCATTCATCTCCTGTTCTAGCACTTCACACCATGGCAGGCACACATCCTTTCAAACCAGTAAACAATTACAATCATAATAGACATGAGACTGTTTTGATCTGTGTGTGTGTGTGTGTGTGTGTGTGTGTGTGTGTGTGTGTGTGTGTTAGTTGCTCAGTCGTGTCTGACTCTTTGTGACCCCATGGACTGTAACCCATCAGGCTTCTCTGTCCATAGAATTCTCCAGGCAAGAATACCGGAGCAGGTTGCCATTTCCTTCTCCAGGGGATCTTCCTGACCCATGGATGAAACCCAGGTCTCCTGCATGGCAGGCAGATTCTTTACCGTCTGAGCCACCAGTGAAGCCCCTCTGACCTGTGAGCAGCAAAGGTAAAGGGATCGCACACAAGCTTGATCTTCACCCTCATCTTGTTGTGAATCCTGCCTCTATAATTAATCAACCATGTAACTTTGAGGAGTTTACAGAACCTTTCTGGGATTCTCTCTCCTTGTTTGCAAAATGAAAATGATAATGACATGCTAACTGCTATGAAGAATACTTTCTCTAGTAGGTAGAAGTACCAAAAGTTCTATGTGGCCTATAATAGGCAGTCAACAATTTGAGTTCCCTTCCCCATTTGTACAACTCTAAATGCTTGTCAAGACACCTCACTTACATGATCTTATTTGATCCTTACACAAATCCTACTCACAAATATTTTAATCTTTGAGGCAGAACTTCAGGTCTCTGCATTTCTTTTTGTTTCCTATAAGGAAACAGTACTGAAAGGATACACTTGTTTTCTCCAATGACCTTTGCTCTATTCTTGGGCAAGTTTTACAAAGTACCCGAAGCAATAAAAAGGGTTAATTTTATTCCAACGTTCCAGATGTCTTCAGCACCTTGACTTCAGTAATACACTAAGAACAGTAAGTCTTTTTAATGAAAGTGAAAGGTATGCATTGTACTTAAATCTGGAACTTTTTCCTCCTGAAGAAACGCTGCCACTGGGACTGTCATCCCGCCATTTTAGACGGGGTGAGAGATGTTTTTGCTCAGGCTTACCCTTTTTTCAGCACATTTCCAACCCACGGCCGTTGGTATCCAAGCAGTTAAAACTACATCAGCACTAATAGCTATGAGCTCATCTTGTATAAAGACATTTTTAGTGAAACACCACAATCTTGGGGGTGGGGGGAGGAGAAAAAAAGTTAGCGTGCTTAACCAGGCTGGCTTGGAATAGCTCACAATATGACGCATACCACAGGAAATAGAGTGGTATGAGGCACCTACAAAATATTTTTCAAACAAGTCATTGACGCTGTAAGCCCCATGCCTCAGCTTTAGGAAGTCACTTATTAAGAATCAACACCAGCCGTGCCAAGCTAAGCTTTTGCTCTTGGTGATTTTCCAATTGAATATTCAGGGCCCTGTTTCAGTCTTGTTTTCAGGGGAGTACATGCCTGGAATGTTAGCAAGCTATTTGCTGGAAAAAATGCCCACAACAGGCCCAATGTTGATCACATTAATGCGTTTGAGTGAGTATGGAGTGCAAATGATTGAAAATGCTTCCAGATCCCCATTGCAAGGGACAAAGCAGGCTCTGTTCTCTGATCTGATGGTCATTTTTTTTTTTTTTTTTTCCAGCGGAGGATGTGGTGCAGGAAGAGGGAAGAGGGCCAATCTCTGTCTAATGGTTCCAAACAGGGCCTGGGCCTAGCTCTCTGGACGGTGACGAGTGGGAAATGAAACACAGATGGGTCAGGTGGTAAAGAGAGGGGGATTACAGGTCAGGCCAAAGAGTTGGAATAAATTAAGTGCTTAGGAGGTAGAGAATGGCACATTGTTGAAGTGAATGGACAGGGAAAAAAACATTCCAGCATTGTTCGGTCCACAAAGTGAACCCAAAGTTCCTGTTCCCAGGCAAGCATGGGCCACGGAGAGCCTCGTAGTCAGGATGTATGTGACCCCACAAACGAAGACGTGGCCCAGTGGAGCCTGAAACATGTTTCAAGACTCCAAAGAAGCCAGTTTTGCTTTATTACACATGAGATGTAATTTATTGGGAGAAATGTTTGGGTTCATGTGTCAGATCATAGAGAGTCAGATTTGGGGTTCCCGGGGGATCTCTGAGGAGAAGGTGAGTAACCACAAATTAATACAGCAGGGAAATAAAGTGACAAAAGAAATGTTTCATTGTGCCTGAAATATTGAACCAATTTCCCCCTTTTTAGCCTTTTAAACCTTTGCTCACAAATCAAAGAGGAGCTCAACTGAGAAAACAGCAGAAGCCTGTAACGTCCGATAACCAGAAAAAAATGGCGGGGGCCGAGTTCAATATTCTTCCTCAGTTTTAAGTGCCTTCACAAAGTAGGGAAAAACAGCTAAAAAGGACTTTTTCAGAGTATGAGAACAGAACCCAAACAATCAGGTAACTTAAAAATAAAAATGAAGCACTGGTAATAGATCTGTCCATTTTGTATTCTAGGTGTATTAGAGAAATCATGAAACCCTGGCAGGTATACATGCCAGATTGTTTCCTAGCAGGTCGTCGGAAGATAGGCTGGAGAAATGCGTTTTCTGGAAGGAACCAAACCAATATAAGGTGAGGGCAGAAAGCGTCACCTCAAAGGAGAGAGCTCACGTTGCAGCTGCCAACAGAATTAGAAAAGTTCTGAAGCTTGGAATTAATGGTTTCTTTTTTCGAGCGACAGAAATTATTTTCAGAAGTTTATTTTCATACCAGCCATGTTTCCATTTTATGGGCCTGACCTTTAACAGAATATCCCACAGGCAAGGCTGGAGACAGTGGTTGTCGCCGGCATCGGGGCACTCACTCTGTATGAAAAGCTTCTCAGTTTATCAGCTGGGGCCCTGCAAGTCCAGAGGTTCAGAAGGGTGACGCCAGACAACCAACGTGGAGAGTCTGGAGGCAACCCATCGTTAAAAGGCCGGCGATGTGCATTGTTAATACTTCACTAAGTCGGTTTCGTGAGTGATACCGATTTAGGTACATGTCATCTTCAGCTGTACTGGTTAGAATGTAAATATTTACCCCCCCCCCCCAACCCCCCAATCATCTCCTCTCCAAAGCTTCTATTAGCCCTAGGCTCTGAGTCTTGGAAAGGAACCCTGAGAATAAATAACCGGTTCCTAAAGCAAATTTGAAAAACGATCATGACACCAACATCAGTATTAAGAGCTGGAGAGAAAAAAAAAAAAAAGACTGCAGAGAAATTTCTAGCTTATGCTGAGCAAAAACAAAAAGCTGTTATTCGTGGAAAGAAGGACAGACCCATAAGAAACTAATATCCGGTTTTGGATATTTGCTTTTTCCTTTCCAATCAAATGGATGAATATTTTAAAAAGTATCCTTTTTTTTCTTGAATAAAAAAATGACAGTGGGAAATAATTGTGGAAGAATCTGAAGGCAAGAATTATTTTGATAGTGCTGAAATGACTGTGTGTTATAACGTAAAATGAGAGTTAATCTTTTTCAGGAAATAAAGTATACCTAACAGGACAGGGTTCCCAGGGGACTGCTGGTTCATCTGGAACACACATCCAGTGGAGTGTCTGAGTAGCTGGGGGAGGCCACTATAGAACCTCAACCTGACTTTCTGGGTTTGACCCGGAAGTACTAACAAAGGGGGCCAAGTAGCCTCTCTTGTACCTCTAAGGATACTTGCTAGAAGTTACCAGAGGATGGAAATGTGCTTACAAGCTAGCAACAGAGCCAGCCAAATCTCTGTAAATAAGATATAGTGGATGTACCTAGAGCCTATTATACAGAGTGAAGTAAGTCAGAAAGAGAAAAACAAATATCATATATTGACGCATATGTGGAATCTGGAAAGATGGTATTGATGAACCTATTTGCAGGGCAGCAACAGAGACACAGACAGAGAACAACTTATGGGCACAGGTGGGGGGTTAGGGGGGTTGGGGTGGGGGAAGGAAGGAGAGGGTGGAACAAATGGACAGAGTAGCATGGAAGCATATTCAACAGCATATGTAAATAATAGCCAATGGAAATTTGCTCTATGACTCAGGGAACTCAAACCCCGGCTCTGTAACAACCTAGGGGGGTGGCATGTGGAGGCAGATGGGAGGGAGATTAAAGAGGGAGGGGACTTATGTATACCTGTGGCTAATCCCTGTTGATGGATGGCAAAAATGAAAACAATATTTTAAAGCAATTATTCTTCAATTAAAAATAAATTTTAGGTCCTTGGCTAAGAGGAGACTCTGCCTTGGGCCCACCGGTGTAATAAACTGCACTTCACTATCTGCATTGTCCTTCTGAGTGAGTCTGTTTCCCGGATAGCGTGGCTATAATATTTGGTGCATTGGCCGGGAAACTCCTCACTTTGAGGAGATAGGTCTCATTTGAGGCCACCCCGAGGCTTTGTGGCTTGAATCTCCTAGAGGGGGGAAGGCGCCTCGCCCCTCTGGAAGAATTCAGCCTTTCAAAGCCCGGTTTCTTCGCTTTGGCAGGTAGTGAACGGCAGCAGGGAAGTGAGTGCTCAGGTGAGGAGGAGCCCACCCAGCAGGGTGGAGGAGGGGGCCTGATCACCCCCCTGGGAGGGACCAGAAGGGAGCCGCATAGGAAACTGGTTTGGGTTGGTGACAATAGCTGCTCGGCACTCAGGTCGACGGCCGTGCCAGGGATAAAGAGAGGGAACTTATGGTTTAAGAAGGTCAGTCAGGAGGTGTGTCCACGCCGTCTTAGGGAACGTGCCGAGCTGTCGCCACAGGTTTTTCTTTTTTTACAAAGAGGATATTGATTTCTGCGTGCTCGTATTCTGCCCTCCCCCAGGAGGTACCCATCTGCTGTGTGACCCATCTCCCCTGCCAGTGGAGACAGGTAAATTGGCTTCTCGGGAAGGCCCTGGGACGTGGGAATCCAGAGGTAAGAAAATGGGAGGAAGCGGATCTAAGGCCACTGTATTGGAGAATATGATTAAGAATTTTAAGAAAGGATTCGATGGAGACTATGGGAAGAAAATGACACCCGGCCGGCTCCGTACCCTTTGTGAAGTCGAATGGCCTTCAATGGGAGTTGGCTGGCCACCAGAGGGAACTATGGACTTAAATCTCATAAAGGCAGTCTATGCTATAGTTACGGGAAAGCCCAGACACCCTGATCAGTTCCCGTACATAGACTCTTGGCTGGGAATAGCCCAAGACCCCCCAAATGGGCCCGTTTTTATGCTCATGGCGGGGAAGGAAAAATCTTGATGGCTCAAAAGATAACCAAGGATGAGAAGGAAATTTTACAGGACCCTGAAGGAGATGAGCTTCCCCCACCGCCGTATTGGATGATGGTTCCACCAGCTAGTGACACCGTGGCCACCGGAGGAAACAGCCAGAGACCGGTAAGCCTCCCGGACTCCTCAGCGGTCCCGACAGCTCCACAGGTTGTAGAGCCACCCTCCCGGCAGGCTCCAACCTCAACTGGAGGGGCAATGAGCCCACCGGACTCTACCACCCCGGATGCTGCTCCTACGTTCCCTAAACTCTACCCTCCACTCCCGCACCTGCATCACAACCCATCTTTGCCTTTGAATGGGAGGACCCCATCGGAGGCAATAAGCAGCAGCTCACCTGGACTCGCCTCCCACAAGGATTCAAAAACGCGCCAACCATCTTTGGAGAAGCCTTGGCCTCGGACCTGGAACCTTTCCAGCCTGAAAGGTATGGATGTTGACTCCTGCAATATGTGGACGACCTGTTGCTGGCCGCTGAGACCTGGGAAGAATGCTGGGAAGGGACCCGAGCACTCCTCCAATTGCTGGCAGAAGCGGGATACCGAGTGTCCAGGAAAAAGGCACAAATCTGCAAGGAGTTAAAGTTGCAGGCATTGCCCCTTGGATCCATCACACCAGAGCGAAGAAGGCATACAACACTGACCCGGAAGACGCTGAGTGGACTACCCAGGAGGACCCCACCGACCCACAGGGAACCAAGATCATTCTGAAGAGGAAGAAGAGAACGAGATCTCGGACGAGCCCTCTACAGGATGGAGCTGGGTAAACGACTCCTGCTGCTCGGCCTCATCAACGCAATTCTGAACCTGACCAGTGTTCCTGCACAGGACAACGTCTTCATCTCATGGGCACATTCTTACGCGAACTTCCACAACTCCTCCAACTGCTGGGTATGTGGGGCCATGCCCCTGTCAGTAATGGACGGACTCCCCTGGTGGGTATTGCCACTCCGTTATGGGGACTTTATACCACTGTGTTCCTTCTTAGAGCAACAGAAAGGAACTTTTCTGTCTCTCACCAATCATAACCTTTCTTTGCTCTCCTGGTGTAAAAAGAAGCCATCAATGGGCCAGGGACATAGGGTTACATTTAACATGAACACCAGCCTTACCGAAGTAACAAAGGCTTATACCTCATATATGAAAAATAAAAAGGAAAAGGGTTCTCTTACAAAAGGGGGACAGGCCTCCCGGTACCTTGAGCAATACTACCAGGTCTGGGATGAATATTTCTGGATGACTCCTGAGAAAGGACAGTTGATTACCCCTGCTACTATTTGCTGGGAACAAAAAGAACAGAAAATTGGATTTGGAGACCACCCCCTAAACCCAAAAGAATTAAAATATATGGGTTATTTGCCCCCTGAACAATGTAAACAAATCTTGGAAGTTACCTATCACCCCAATCAGTCTGTTCAGTGGCCCGGTTCCAACTGGAAATATAATCCTGGAATCCGCTGGGTAGCCCCCAATGGGACCCAGTGGTTCTGTGGGCTTAACTTATGACCATGGTTACCAGTTGGCTGGGTGGGGCATTGCACATTAGGATTTGCTTTCGCCCATGGCAGTATTAAGCCTAGCCTACACCAGCCTCCAGTAAACCTGCCTTATCTGCATGCAAGATGGACACGATCTGTGTTCCAATGGTATGATTATCTTGCTGCCTTGTTTGTACCCTCTGTAGGGACAACGGATATCATGGTTAAGATAGAGGCCTTAACTAATTTCACTAAACAGGCCCTCTTAGACAGTACAAAAGCCATTCAAGCTTTGAATGAAGAACAAATTCAGATGAGGAAAGCAGTAATTCAAAATAGGATGGCATTAGACATACTCACAGCAGCCCAAGGAGGGACTTGCGCTGTAATTAAAGTCGAATGTTGTGTGTAAAAAAAAAAATAAATAAAAATAAAAAAATAAAATAAATTTTAAAAAAGATACAATCCTAATGCAGGACACAGAAGCTTCCATGATGACACACACCCTCAAGCAGGAAGTGATGATGAGGCCGTTGTCACCGTCAGCCACTGCTACCTGGCTGCAGCCCTGCCTGACTGTCCCCTCACACCTGGGGACATCTTCTGAGGGCCGTGGCTCCCTGGCTTACCAGGCTGGCAGAAACACCATGACAGCACAGCTCCCTGGAGCAGTGGTACAACTCTAACATCTATGCTATCCCCATCAGTGAAGTGAAGTTGCTCAGTCATGTCCAACTCTTTGCAATCCCATGGACTGTAGCCTACCAGGCTCCTCCATCCATGGAATTTTCCAGGCAAGAATACTGGAGTGGGTTGCCATTTCCTTCTCCCCACAGTTAGCGTGGTACAATAGACAGCAATTTCAAGTGAACCTCTTGAAGAGCATCCCCAAATTTTATCAGCTCCAGATTTCATGAAACCTGAACCCATCCCTGGGATTACCATTTGTGAGGTGGAACTACACAGAGAGTTTTTGGAACGGAAGGGAAGTACATTTGCTTTCTTGATATGTCTGGCTTGAGGCCCTGTAGAATTCACACAAAGTCATTTGGTGGGTAAATACATGATCTGGAGAATAGTGCTAAAATCCAACTCTTCTGATCCTTGGTATATGACTGTCATGAGACATCAGATAACTTTCATTTAACAAAGGACCCATGGAGAAGCCTTCCGCCTAGTCTAGGCATTCTCTTAGGAGTCATCTAACAATCCCAAGTCTTATCATTTCTTTTTTTTGTCTTTAAAAACATAATGCAAACAAATGTGAGGACTTGGGGCCACATTGTAGGAATTTTATTGTCCACCAACAAGCTTCTGAAACAAGGAAGAAAATACAATATCCCCTCTTATCCACAGCTTCACTTTCCATGGTTTCAGTTTCCTGCGGTTGGTCAACAATGGTCTCAAAGTATTATCTAGAAAATTCCAGAAATAACCAATTCATAAATTTAAAGTTGCATGCTGTTCTGAGTAGCATGACAAAATCTCATGTTGTCTTGCTTCATACAGCCAGGGACGTGAGCCATCTCCTTTTCCAGACTATTCTGCTGGTTAGTCACTCTGTGGCCACTGTGTTATCTGCTTAACTGCCATGGTATTGCAGTGCCTTTGTTCAAGCCACCCTTATTTTACTTGATAATGGCCCTAAACCACAAGAGTAGCGATGCTGGCAACTCAGTGATGCCAAAGAAATGCCATAACATCTCTTCTTTAAGGGAAAGGTGAAAGTTCTTGACTTAAGAGAAAAAATCATATGCTGAGGTTGCTAAGTTCTATGGTAAGAATGGCGTCAGAGGATGAGATGGCTGGATGGCATCACTGATGCAATGAATATGAACTTGGGCAAATTCCAGGAGATGGTGAGGGACAGGGAGGCCTGACATGCTGCATCCACGCAGTAGCAAAGAGTCAGATACAACTGGGTGACTGAACAACAGCAATAACATGGTAACATGGTTTCTTCTATCCATGAAATTGTAAAGAAGGAAAAAGAGATTGGTGCTAGTTTTGCTGTCTCACTTCAAACTGCAAAAGTTACAGTCATGGTACCTGAGAAGTGCTTAATTAAGGTGGAAAAGGCATTACATTTGTGCAATAAGATATTTTGATAGAGACACCACATCCTCATAACTTTCATTACAGTATATAGCTATAATTATTCCGCGCTGCTGCTAAATCACTTCAGTCGTGTTGGACTCTGTGCGACCCCATAGACGGCAGTCCACCAGGCTCCCCCGTCCCTGTGATTCTCCAGGCAAGAACACTGGAGTGGGTTGCCATTTCCTTCTCCAATGCATGAAAGTGAAAAGTGAAAGTAAAGTTGCTCAGTCGTGTCCAATTCTTAGCGACCCCATGGACTGCAGCCTACCAGGCTCCTCCATCCATGGGATTTCCCAGGCAAGAGTACTGGAGTGGGGTGCCATTGCCTTCTCCGTATTCAGTGCTATTATTAGTTATTGTTAATTTCTTACTGTGCTTAATTTACAAATTAAATTTTACCCTAGGTTTATATGTATAGGAAAAACATAGTATGTATAGGAAAAACATAGTATATATAGGGTTTGGTACCATCTATAGTTTCAGGTATCTGCTGGGGGCTTTGGAATGTATCCCCCTTGGATGAGGGGAGACTGCTGTATTGACCAGTTATCTGCAAAGCACAGGTTTCATACTGCCTTCAAATTATGGGGACAGATTCACACTTTCTCCCTTTCCTCTGTTATTTAAAAAACAAAAACAAACAGGTATTCACAAAGCAGCTGATCAGGACAGGATGTGTTCGGCAAAGCCATCTGTACTATATAGAGACAGCCACACTCCAGACTTGGTCCTTCTTAGGAGAGTTTCGAGATGCTCTACACAGTGATCAAGGATGCTCTGTCCACTCAGAGGCTAAAAGGGAGACTATAGTGTTCCTCCATCAAGGGGAGGCCCGGACATTACTATTCTTAATGATTCTTTGGTAATAAATTCAAGGAAAATACCATCATCCTGAAGACAAAAATTAATGCACAAGAGGTACACGGTGGAGACGGCATTCAAATCAAGGACTTCTGTAACTTTGTCTGCCAGACCAGTATCACCTGCGTCCAGTTACTTTACAGCACCGGGTGTTTGCTGTATGCTCAATTAAAGTCTTACGCTGGTGGGAAAAACCAGATTTCCAAATGGTGATTTTATTGATTCAATAAAATTTGAGAAATTCTGCTTATGGAAAAACTCATTAACCAAAACTAATAAATAAGAGTTTACCCTGCAGTCTGGTTCCTCTTTATTTGACAGAATTAAAAATCACTCTGGTACAACTTAGTTTATTTTTCACTTGTTAATTAAGCTTAATAGTTTCGTAATTTGCTTTCTGTTCTAAGCTTGCGAACCCTTCATTCTTTGCAGCACAACTGGCATTCTCCTGCTCTCAACTTTACAGAGCACAGTTACAAAGAAGTTTCACAGAGGTGAAGAGCATGGAGAAGAAAGGAGAAGTTTTACTTGGGCTGATGTAATGACTTAAGGCTCAGACCAGCCTTGAGGGATAGTGTCAGATTGCACCACATGGTTAAGATTCTACAGCTTAATTTCAAGTGCAATGTCCACGTGAGGGACACTGTTATTATTGAATCCATGTCCCAGCAAATTTCCTCTTCTGTTCAACATCTTCTAAAAGAAATTGCGAAAAGCCAAAATTGTGCATGCATGGGACACAACCTTTCAATCAATTTTATCCTCTGGCACAAAGATTTTTCTTTGGGAGGTTCCTACTGTACAAACGCTTGTTTGTTCATTCTTAGTATAAAACATTATGTCAGCTTCTGGTAAAGCAGGAATTTGTTAAAAGTAACTTTTATGGACTATGAATATGTTATAATCTTTGGGAGAAAATGCAAAGCTTGAGGGGCAGCAATGGAGTTGTCAAGATATTTTGTCACTCTTCAGTTTTCCCTTCAGCCTTGGGATAGATGCCCCCACCTCAGGATAGATGCTCCAGCCACATCTGTTCTAGCCATATAAGTCATACTCCAACCAACCTAGAGTCTCCGGACCAGCCACTGCCTACTAAACGGTAGACCACTAATCAACTCTTACTGTGTAAATCTTAAAATTTAGTAGTTGTAGTAAGTCAGCTGGAGTTGTAGAATCTTTGAAATATATCATATGGTTTGATTTGATAGCATTCTATTATCCCCCTTCCCTCTCTTTAAGCTATATTGAATTAGGTAAAAGGATTTTTTTTTAAGGCAGGCAGGAACATTCAAACTAGTTCAATTATACAGATAAAAGTAAATTATTTTTTTGTCTATGGGTACAAATTGAATAGTACTACTATAAAAAAAATGCAAAGATGCACTCCAATGTTCATGCTGTGCTATGCTTAGTCCCTCAGTCCTGTCTGACTTTTTGTGACCCCCATGGACTGCAGCCCGCCAGGCTCCTCTGTCCAAGGGGATTCTCCAGGCAAGCATACTGGAGTGGGTTGCCATGCCCTCTTCCAGTGGATCATCACAACCCAGGGATTGAACCCAGGTCTCTGGCACTGCAGGCAGATTCTTAACTATCTGAGCCACCAGGGAAACCCAAGAATACTGGAGTGGGTAGCCTATCCCTTCTCCAGGGAATCTTCCTGAACCAGGAATCAAACTGGGGTCTCCTGCATTGCAGGTGGATTCTTTACCAGCTGAGCTACCAGGGAAGCCCCCAGTGTTCATAGCAGCACTCTTACAATAGCCAAGACACAAGAGCAGCCTAAATGTCCAACAACAGGTGAATAAAGAAGATGTGGTATAAATATATGTGTGTGTGTATACACACACACACACATATACACACACATACATACACACAGTGAAATATTACTCAGCCATAAAAAGAATGAAACAATGCCATCTGCAGCAACATGGATGAACCTAGAGATTATCACAGTAAGTGAAGTAAGTCAGACAAAGAAAGATGAATGTTATGTGATACCACCTATATGTGGAACCTAGAAAACATATTTATAAAACAGAATCAGACTCACAGACATAGAAAGCAAACTTATGGTTACCAAAGGGAGGAGGGGGATGGATAAATTGGGAGTATGGTATTAATAGATGCACACTATAACAAATAAGCATTATAATTATATTTGTATATATTTATTATAAATTATTATATATATTATAATTATATTTATATATAATAATTATAATTAAAATATATTACAAATAATAAAATACATAAACAATAAGAATCCACTACATATCAGAGGAAATTATATTCAATATCTTATAACAAGCTATAATGGAAAAGAATAGGAAAAATATAGATAGATATGCATATATAACTGAATCCTTTGCTGTACCCCTGAAGCTAATATAATATTCTAAGTCAACTATATTTCAAAAGAAGAAAAAAAATCACAAAAATAAACATCACAGTGAAACGACAAGCCTGCACAGAATAGTTGCTGTTGTTTAGTTGCTAAGTTATGACTAACTCTTTTGTGACCCCATGGGTAATGCCAAATCAGTTTCCAAAGTGGTTGTACCAACTTATGCTTCTACCTGCATTGTGATGTTTTATACACTTGCCCATTTAGGTCTGAAATTGTTCATAATTTTAAACACGCAAGCTCACTTGAAATATGCAAAAGCAGTGGGTGTTTCCACTTCTCTGTGAAGTTATTGAGATGAAGTCAAAGGGAAAATTCGTGAGGTATCTTGGCTCAGTCATCAGCTCACTTTTCTTTGTCCTCATGTTCAGAGTGAATCTCACTTAGGTCTGTGGTTTTACCTACCGTTGGGTAACCTCCAAATCCCTATCACCAGGTCTGACCTCTCTTCTGCTTCTCACTCAATTGCCTATTTGGGATCTCCTTTTGTGTGTTTTTTTTTTTGTGTGTGTGTGTGTTTTTTTAAACAATAGCCAACATTTATTGATCACTAACACCATGCAAGGGATGTTCGAACCACTTTGCCTATATTGACTCATCAACCCCACAGCAGCCTTAGAAGACAGATACATATATAGACAGATACATAGAAAGATTATTGTTCCATCTTAGAGATAGAGAAACTGAAGCAGAGAAAAGATCAAAAAGTTTATGCAAAACACATGAAACATATCTGTTTCAAGGCCATACTTGCATCCATTTCTCTATACTGCCTTTCAATATTGTATGTTTAATGTGCATCTCATTCACTTTCCCATTTCTATACTGGCCACCTGAAATTCATAGAAAAGCTAATAACTATAAATGGCTAGATTGACTCATGTCAGCTCACATGAGAAACCTTCATTGTACATGTGCATTTTTTATCTTTTTTGAAAAAGATTCATTCTTCTCCCCCTACTACTGAGAGGTTTTACTCTTTAACCATTTTGATCTAAGTAACAAGTGGATTGATTTTAGAGCTTTTATATTTGCATAATTTCCTCTCAGTTGTTAATCTACTTAGTATTTAATTTGGAATCTTGAATTTTTACTTAACTTTAGACACGTGACTTATTATCACAAATTTTCCTTAAAACAAAAGTATAAATATGTGCCTAATACTCCATCACACAGATAAACTATAAACTACTTCTTTCATTTCTCTGTTAGGCACTTATATTATTTCTAGATAGATTATGTTGTTTAATATAATTAATAGTTTCTTTTTCTACTATGTTTATACACATTGTTTTTGCTGGTGCATAGAAAAATTATTAAATGTTATTTATCTTATGCCAAGTCAGTTCACTAAACTTTTTAAATAATTATAGCTTCTACAAATAATAGTCAGTTGATTCTTTACTGTTTACAAGAGTGTACAAATAATATATAATAAAAATAATGAATAGAAATAATATTTTTCCTTCCCCAAAACATAATTTTTATTTGTTCCTCATTCAAGTACATCCAAACTAACATTAAGTGATAACAGTTATCACTTCTTGAGTATGAAATAGTGCTAGGCCCCATCTTAATTGTCTCAGAAACATTATATATTATTTATTAGTTCATCATTTCCTAGATTTTTTCCTGCTTTAAAAATATCTCCAATATCATTTAGTATCTTATTAGCTATTGGTTTGAAATAGATATAGTTTATTATGCTAAGAAAAGTAAATTCAGCCTCTTAATTATTTATTTTAATTGGAGGCTAACTACTTTATAATATTGTAGTGGTTTTTGCCATACATTGATATAAATCAGCCATGGGTGTACATGTGTTCCCCATTGTGAACCCCCCCCACCTCCCTCCCCATCCCATCCCTCAGGATCATCCCAGTGCACCAGCCCTGAGCACCCTGTCTCTGCCTCATGCATCGAACCTAGACTGGCGATCTAGTTCACATATGGTAATATACATGTTTCAATGCTATTCTCTCAAATCATCCCACCCTCGCCTTCTCCCACAGAGTCCAAAAGTCTGTTCTTTACATCTGTGTCTCTTTTGCTGTCTCACATATAGGGTCATCATTACCATCATTCTAAATTCCATATACATGCATTAATATACTGTATTGGTGTTTATCTTTCTGACTTACTTCACTCTGTATAATAGGCTCCAGTTTCATCCACCTCATTAGAACTGATTCAAATGCATTCTTTTTAAAAGCTGAGTAATATTCTACTGTGTATATGTACCAGAGCTTTTTTATCCATTCATCTGCCAATGGACATCTAGGTTGCTTCCATGTCCTGGCTATTATAAACAGTGCTGCGATGAACATTGGGATACATGTGTCTCTTTCAATTCTGGTTTCCTTGGTGTGTATGCCCAGCAGTGGGATTGCTGGGTCGTATGGCAGTTCTATTTCTAGTTTTCAAGGAATCTCCATACTGTTCTTCATAGTGGCTCTTCTAGTTTGCATTCCCTCCAACAGTGTAAGAGGGTTCCCTTTTCTCCACATCCTCTCCAGCATTTATTGTTTTTAGACTTTTTGATAGCAGCCATTCTGACCAGCATGAGATGATACCTTATTGTGGTTTTGATTTGCATTTCTCTGATAATGAGTGATGTTGAGCATCTTTTCATGTGTTTGTTAGTCATATGTATGTCTTCTTTGGAGAAATGTCTGTTTAGTTCTTTGGCCCATTTTTTGATTGGGTCATTTATTTTTCTGGAATTGAGTTGCATGAGCTGCTTGTTTATTTTTGAGATTAATTCTTTGTCAGTTGCTTCGTTTGCTACTACTTTGTCCCATTCTGAAGGCTGTCTTTCATCTTGCTTACAGTTTCCTTCGTTCTGCAAAAGCTTTGAAAGTAAATTCATTTTTTTTAAAAATTTTTTACAGAAAAGTTCTAAGGCTAGTACTATGAATTCCTATATAGCCTCACCCCATCTCACCTAATTGGACAGTTACATAATCACAGTGTGTTTATCAAAACCAAGAAATTCATACTGGTATATACTATTAAATAAATTCCAAATTTAATTCAGGTTTTTCCAGTTTTCTCACTAATTTGCTTTTTCTGCCTCAGGGTCCCATGTAGGGTACCATATTGCATCTAGTCCTCCTGTCTCTTTCATTTCCTATAGTCTGTGACAGTTTCTCAGTCTCGTTTTTGATGAACCTGATAACTTTGAAGAATTCTGGTCAAGTATTTTCATCAATGCTGCTCAATTTGGCCTTCTCTGATGTTTTTCTCATGATTAGAGTTATGGGCTTGGGGAAAGAATACCACAGACACACCCACCTCTTATCAGATCATATAAGTTAGTACATTCTATCAGTCTCACTTGTCTCTGGTGTTAACCTTGCTTAAGGTAGTGTTTGCTAGGTTTCCCCATTGCAAAATTATTACTTCTTCCCTCTTCCATGCTCTATTCGCCAAGCCAGTCATTAAATCTAGCCTACCTTCAACTTCTGGAGGAGAAAATACTTATATATATTATTTAAAATTATTCTATAAGGAAGATTGGTCCCATTTCTTCCATTTATTGATTCAGAAAATATTGATTTCTATTAGTATGGACTCAAAGATATTCACTTCATACTTTGGGTTAGATTCAAATTTATATGCTGTGTGCTCAGTTGTATCTGACTTTTTGCAACCCCATGGACTGTAGCCTGCCAAGCTTCTCTGTCCATGGAATTTTTCAGGCAAGAATACTGGAATGGGTTGCCATTTTCTACTCCAGGGAATCTTCCTGACCCAGAGATGAAACCCACATCTCCTGCATTGGCAGGCAGATTCTTTACCACTATGCTATCTGGGAAGTCATAGTACGATATTATTTATCTTATTGCTCAAATTGTTCTCAAGTTTTGGTCAGTTGGCTTTCTCAGTTGACTCCAGAGTCCCTTGACATGCCCCATCATTTGTTGTTGTTATGTTTCATTCATTCTTTTTCCCTCTTTGAATATTTCATTACTTTTTGGCCTGATTCTCCAAGCTTACCTTGTACTTTTACTGGTCCAGTCCAAGAAACAGCTATTTCTTAGAAGAGTCTTGGTTCTTTTTATTGGAGAATGGTATTTAAAAAACAAGATCTGAACACTATATGTTGTGTTCTGTTTTGCTTTTAAAGTGCTTTTTTGCATCCCAATGTTCATGGCACCATTATTTATAATAGAAAAGACATGGAAACAACATAAGTGTCCATTAGCAGATGAATGGATGAAGATGTGGTATACATATACAATGGAATATTACCCAGCCATATAAAAGAATGAGATTTTTCCACTTGCAACAGCATGGATGGATCTGGAGGATATTACACTTAATGAAATAAATCAGATAGAGAAAGGCAAGTACTGTATGTTTTCACATATGTGTGGAATCTAAAAAATTAAGGAATGTATGTAAACAAAACAGAAACAGACTCACAGATGCAAAGAACAAACTAGTGGTTGCTGGAGAGGAATGGGAGGAAGGGCAAGATAGGTGAAAGAGATTAAGAGGTACAAATTACTAGGTATAAAATAAGTAAGTTACAAGGATATGATGTATATAGCACAAGGAATACAGCAAGTACTTTATAATAGCTTCATATAAAGTATAATCTGTAAAAATATTGAATCACTATGTTATATACCTGAAACTATTACCATATTTTAAGTCAATTATTCTTCAATGAGGGGGCTTCCCTGGTAGCTCAGACGGTAAAGTGTCTGCCTACAATGCGGGAGACCCGGTTTCGATCCCTGGGTTGGGAAGATCCCCTGGAGAAGGAAATGGCAACCCACTCCAGTATTCATGCCTGGAAAATCCCATGGACCGAGGAGCCTGGTGGGCTACAGTCCATGGGGTCGTAAAGAGTCAGACACGACTGAGCGACTTCACTCACACACTTCAGTGAAAAAATTAAAGGTCTTGTTTTAGTTTAAAAAAACTTGAAATATATACATATGACATAAAAGTTACCATCATAACCATTCTTGTGTGTACAATTCAGTGGCATTAACACATTTACGTTGTGGTATGCTGTGCTCAATCTCAGTCGTGTCCAACTCTTAATAGGCATAGAATCTCATTTTTGCAATGAAATGAAAAGAGTTCTGTAGATAGATGGTGGTTAAATTTGCATAACAATGTAAATGTAGGGCTTCCTAGATGACTCAGTGGTAAATAAAGTGCCTACCAATGCAGGAACTGCATTGTTTCCTCCCTCCCAACCTCTGGTAAGCACTCTTCTAAATTCTGCCTCTATGAATTTTACTACTACAGGTACCTTGTATAAGTGGAATCATACAGTATTCGTCCCTTTATAACTGACATCTTTCACCTAATGTAATAGCTTCAAGGTTTATCCATGTTATAATTTCCTTCCTTTTTCAAGGTTGAATAATATTCCACTATATGTATATACCACATTGTGTGGACCCACTCATCTCTTGATAAGACACTTATGTTGTTGGCAGTCCCTACCTATTGTGGATAATGCTGCTATAAATATGGTGTACAAATATCTCGGAGCCTCTGCTTTCAATTCTTTGGGTTCTATACCTAGCAGTGAAATTGCTAGATCATATGGTAATTCTATAGACCTTTTTTTGAGGAATGCCTATACTATGTTTTGGGCTTCCCTGGTGGCTCAGGTGGTAAAGAACCTGCCTGGAAGACCTGGGTTTGATCCTGAGGTTGGGAAGATCCCTTGGAGAAGGTAATGGAAATCCACTCCAGTATCCTTGCCTGGAGAATCTCATGAACAGTGGAGCCTGGCAGGCTACAGTCCAGAGGGTAGCAAAGAGTCAGACATGACTGAGCGACTAACACACACACACACACACACACACACACACACACACACGTTTCAGAGCATGTGCATCATTTTACATTCACATCAATAAAGTCCAAGGGTTCCAACTTCCCCACATTCTCCCCAACAACTCCCAAATCATAGAATGGACAACACCAAGAGTGAACCCTAACATTTGTACTTTAGGTGATGACGGTATGTCAATGTAGGTTCATCAATTGCAACAAATGTACCATTTGAGGGGGTTGTTGATAATGGGGGAAGCTATGCATGTGTAGGGGCCAAGGGTATGTGAAATAGCTCTGTACTTTTCTCTCAATTTTAATGCAAATCTAAAACTGCTCTAAAATGAAGTCTTTTAAAAAAAGATTAAAAAACGTAAACAGAATATTTCTCAGCATTTCTTTATGGCCTCAGTGAGTCTGTTCAATTGGTTGAATTGAACCTACGGGAATGGGCCAACAACTGCATTTGGACAGTGTCATCTGAGAGAATTAATATACTCATTTTTAACAGCCTCAAATGAAACAGTCTATTTGACTTCCTTCTAGAAATAGTTACTATTTGTTCTCTCATAGTAGTTATTCCTTAGCTCTACCTGCAAATGAAACAGTAGACATTTGATGTTCATTTATTAAATCTCTGGGATGCTATTTGCAGTGAAAATGCCATACAAGCAATCACTAGCAGTATTTAATACAACTTTTAAAATAACTGGCATGAGAATAAGCTGACAACTTAGCAAAGAATGTTGGGAGGTGAACAAACTTTTTGGAACCATATTCCTTTTCTTTGATAGACTCAGAAAGGATAAACTTGTAAGGAAAAAAAAAAAAAAAACGCTTTTCAAATTGGCTGATTTAACAGCCTCTTCTCACTAGAGAAAAATCTCTTCAGTCTGATGAGGATAAAGCAATCTAAATGGAAATATTGGTTCCCACAGATTTCTATCGGCTTTGATGATAAAACCTTCTGCCTCATCTATTGCCTTTTGATCTAGCTGAGAAAGGATTCTGGGAGAGGCTTGGGCCAGGCTCCTTCAATGACCAGCTGCTGATACAGCTGTGGCTTGTTAAGGCCACAGGACAAGGAAAAGTTCCAGCATGTTTCCTGTTTTATCACATTCTTAAGTTAACATTATATTACTGAGAAAAGTGATATCCACACAGATGCAGAAATATGGTATGTACTGAAGGCCAAATGGATGGTAAAAATGAGAATCCAGCTACATATTTCAAGAAATTATTAAGATGTAAAAGCTTATCAATAGCACCTTTATTCCAACATAGCAATTTGAAACAAAGATCTGCTTTTAGATAGTTTACTCGTCTAAGATTGATGGGGAGAGAGTCTGAAGTCTCCGGAGAAACATACTTTCTGCTCTCAAGTATCCAGATGGATTTGCATCCTAGATCCAACCTCAGAGGCTTAAGGAATGCTGCAGAAGGCGTCCAGCTGATAGGGGGGGATCTTAACTATTACTCTCCCTGCTTTCCATTAAGGAAATGAGAAGCAACTCACTTTTTACAAGGTGTTAACTAAGCTTGGCTGAGCAGCCCAACTGAAAAATCAAACATGCCCAAACACTTCATGTTTATGAAAACAAACTCCATTAACGTGCCTGGCTTCCCTTTTCATAAAATTGCAGATGATTTACTGCATATCTTAGTGCAGTTCCAATTTTCCTGTAAAATGCATGTTCTGTATTATGTTTGGCACATTTTAGGCGATCAATGTGTGATTGTTGAATTGAATTAGAATTGATTTGTTTTCCATGAAAATTATAATGGAGGATTTTATAGAACCAGTGACTATCCAGCTGGCATAAAAGAGAGTATTTATACAAGCTATAAGAACTGGTATGTACTCCTAAAAGGAAGTTAAACATATTTTTTTAATACCACAGTGTTCACCCTTCCAAAGTTGGACTTAAAAGGAAGAAGAACAAATTCTCTAACAACATGCTCCATCAAGTTGCATCTCATTACAACGAGTCATTCAGAGTCATTTAAGTGTCTCCAAACCCCTATATATCTAATTATTTAAATTATGCTAGTAAACACAATTCTAGAATTTTCTAATTAAAAACATTCTTTCCAGGATGATATCTACTCTTTGTCCATTAAAAAAAGATATTCAATAATAAAGCATTCTCTCTACATGGCCAAAGGCACATTTTTGCTCTTTTTCTAACTCTCCACCATTGTTTTAAAGAGGAAAATGGATCGAGAATAATGAGATCCACAGCTGTCCAGTCACTTCTCTAGAGCTATGGTCTGTTCCCAAGTGGGATGTTTGCACCCAGGACAGGGCAAGTCGAGCCTTCAGATTGTGGATAAATGCCACTTGAATTGTTATTTAAATTTATTTTCATCTAAAGTTAAGAAGAAATAGATTAAATACCAATAGAAGTACATGTACAACCTATGAATAAATACATATGCATGTATATGTATACGGGGGCTTCCCTGGTGGCTCAGATGGTAAAGAGTCTACCTGCAATACAGTAGGCACAGGAGAAGTGCCTGAGTTGGGAAGATCCTGGAGGAGGAAATGGCAACCCACTCCAGTATTCTTGTCTGGAGAATCTCATGGACAGAGAAGCCTGTTGGGCTACAGTCCATGAGGTCGCAAAGAGATGGACACAACTGAGAGACTAAGCATGCACACGCACACATATTTGGCAGGTTAAAATAAATTATGTTCCTCTCTAGCCATGTAAAGTGATACAGTTCCTTGAATTTTTAGTTCAGTTAAGTAAATAAAACTAAACTTTACTGATTTGTCACTTGCACACTCTAGGTCTTGCAACCGATTTAAAACACTGTTTTATCCTCAGTGCCAAAAGTCACAAGGAAGGGCTAATTATACAGTATACTTTCAGTCCTAAAGACTGTTGGTTTTTGAGAATCAGAATCCAGAAGAGTTTTCAATTAAGGGTAGTCAAGCTAAAATTACAGTCATATAGTCTTCAAATATTTGTGGAGCACTTAGTATGAACCACTGAAGATACAAAAGTTAATAAATATTATTTAGTATTTCCTTCTCTCAAGCATTAGGTAATGAGATCAAGTGATGAACAAAGTAGAATTGATGATTCCTATCTTTATGGAGTTTAGAGGCTAGTGGCAAAAAGACGCAAACTGAAATAAAATGGAGAAAGTTTTAAGCAAGATATGAACAAAGCCTTGTAGATGGTTTCTCCATGATTACCCCTCTCTGCTCCTTTTTTCAGATTTCCACTGCTTTGGCCTCTTTGGCCACTCCTCAGCCCCCTCTGTCTGTATTTTACCTGACCAACCTCGTTTAGATGACAATAGATTATAATGAGTTTAATTTGATTGAAAAAGGCCCTGATGCTGGAAAAGATTAGAGACAGAAGGAGAAGAGGGTCGGAGAGGATGAGATGGTTGGATGGCAGCACCAGTTCAATGGACATGAACTTGGGCAAACCCCAGGAGATGGTGAGGGACAGGGAAGCCTGGTGTGCTGGTGTCCATGGGTTCGTGAAGAGCCTAACACAACTTGGTGACTGAGCAATAACAGTTTGATTAATCCTGGCCTTTCTGACGTTCTTCCCTGGAAATATAACAGGGTAACTCAACAGAAATGAGATATCCATAGAACACCTGAAGAAGGGAAGCCAGGGGCAGGAACTGGGAAAGCCAGAGTAGGCAACAGGTGAGGGATTTTTATGAGGTAGGCTTCTGAGAGAAACAAAAATCTTTTCACAGAGAGCAGCAAGCTCTGAAAGTCACAGGTAGGAAACCCTGTGGGTCCCACTCCTGTTGGATATTTCCTTTCTCTTGAATGATTCTTAAATTACTCAAAGTAATTATCTTTTATTTATTTTAATTTTATTTTCATTTATTTTTTACCATGCCGGGTCTTCGTTGCTGCACACGGGCTTTCTCTAGTTGTGGTGAACATGGCTACTTTCTGTTGTGATGTGTGGGCTTCTCATTCCAGTGATTTCTCTTCTTGTGGAGCCTCAGCTCGAGGTGCATGGGCTTAGGTACCCTGAGGCCTGTGCGACTGTCTAGGTCCAGGGATAGACCCATGTCCCCTGCATTGGCAGGTGGATTCCTAATCACTGGACCACCAAGGAAATCCCTAATAATCATTTTAAACTCATGGATTCTCTTAGATTGGAAGTCTCTTTGGATGGTCATGGCAACTTCCTTCCGATTTTTTAAGCTCAGCTTCTTCCCAATTAGCACAAGGTTCAATACAAAGCGAGAAGTTAGTCCTTCTAGAAGGAGTTATTGGATGGAACCTCAAACAAGGCCAGTGATAGTCATGTGGGGGACACAGAGGTATGTGTACAAAGCAGTAACATGCCATTTTGACTGGAGGAGAGAGGATTCACTTATCTCCCTCTGACAAATGCTCAGAAATGCTGTGAGCATTGGGTATTTGAAAAATGACTTTGAGGGATTGCTTTCAGCCACCAGGCAGCACCAACAAATATATCGTGTCAATATAATATTCTTAGGTTTCCATCGCATATCTTTAGTCACAGCCTTGTCTGTGTTATGCACTATCCCTTTCAAAGCCTTCGGGCAACTCTATGGTGGGTAGTGATTTAGGAAGAGTTGCGAAGAGTTGCCCATTTCTCAGACGTGTGGGTGCACTTTGTGGGAATGGTGATGATCATAATCACGACGATAATGATAAGGTCCCCAGCTGTCGGCTGAAATTCCTTTCTGGGAAACAGCTGGAGATTCATTCTCTAAGGAGCGCATCTGGCTTGATTTGCCAGCACTCAAATCCCATTGATCTGGTTCGGTTCCAGCCCTCTGTACTCACAGTTCAAAGAGCAGGGAGGCCTGTAAAGAAATTACTGCCATATTGTTCAATCGGTGTGAGCCATATATACGATTATAATTAGGAACACATTAAGGGAAGCAGCTCCGTGGAGATAAGCTACTTGACTGCATACGCTTTTTGATGAGGGCTTAGCGCCAATCCGAGAAGAAAAAGATTAAATGTTTGTTACCAATCCTTTTGAACTTGTGGCAGAACATGTGGTAAAGCATTTTTGATTCAAATTAAAAGCATCCTAGGATAAAAATAACCCTGTTCTCCCAGGCCTTTCCAAGTGAAACCATTTGGAGGCTGATTTATTGTAGAGCCCTTAACCCCCTTTCCACCCGCATGATTAACGTAAGCATTTCTGAATCCCATGTAAGCCTGGACAGGTATTTGTCTTGTTACACATCTGTGGAACAAATGGCAATACAAATTAGACACTCAACAGATGTAAGTTTTCAAAGGCCGGGCAAATTTAATTTGACTGTGCATGTAAATAAAAAGTTCACTGAGCACTGAGGTCAGGGATGTGGGTTACAGGTAGAGAGGGTGATTGCTTCAAATGTGGCCCAGGGGCCAGCCATTCAGAAACTCTGAAGAAGGGGGCTTCCTAAACCACGCAGGGAAAATACAAATACAGACTGCTATGGCAGCCCCAGTGAGCCAAGCGTGGGGAAGGCTGAAAAAGAAAAGATGGGGTTTGAACCATGTCATCAAGAAAGGCTTTCCATGGTCATTGGGAAGAAAAAAATAAAAAAGGCGAGATGACCATGTCAGATATTCTAAGCTTCCATGTCGAGAGAAGCATGGTTTAGTGGTTTCCTCTGGGCGAGGAGAACAGAACGTTTGTTCCAGATTCAGCCTCTTACTTCCTTTGTGGCCTTGGGCAAGTCACTTAACCTCTCTGTGCCTGTTAATTTGCAAAACTGGGATACTGGTTTTTAACCCACTGCCAGGAATCTAAGATTCCTGAACATTCTTCGGAAGTGACTGCTGACCCATTGAAAAGAACACTACATACTTTTTATAAGTTGGAAAAGTTTGTAAATGCATAACATTATTTGTTAAAGGAATACTTTAGCTTAAGTTGGTTTTAATTCTACCATGCGTTATTTTAATTTCCATAAACAGCGAAGTCCCCAGAGGCGAAGGAAAAAACAATTATAATATTTTCTCACATCCTACCACCCAACTTCCATCCCACCCAACACACACACACAGACACACACACATACACACACCACACAATTTCCTCTTCCCATTGTGAATTCTGAAGACTTTTCCCTGTATAATTTCCCCCCTGATTATGCAGTCAATAGTAGTAATGCCAAACTTCTGAAAGTAGTGCAAATCAATAGGTAATTCCACAAGTGCTTTTTGGTAGTTTAATTATCAAACCGTCAAGATGCCCATATTCTATTATCTAAAGCAGGCTTCTCCAAGTTCCCAAGGATGTTCATAGGTGTTTAATGTACAGAGCTCTTTGATCATATCATTTAGGAACATATTTGGTTAAATCTAGTAATAAGACTTGCTTGAATATGATAATATGAGTTGTGAAATTCTAAGAAAGGAAAATGTAATGTTTTCCTAACTTTTTTGGATCCCCTTACCACTGACTCCTCTCAGACTTCTTATTCTGAGAAAACAACTGGGGAAATAGTAATCTAAAGGGTTTTGTTAGACTTTTACTGTTTGAGAAAGGTGAATGAATGCGTGGCTTTTTAAACAACAGGAAAGTTATGTCCCATCTGAATAAGACTGATGGAGAGTGAGACTTTGCCTTTAGAAAGGAGATTAAGATGAATGGACAGGTATTCTTTCATGCTCTTACTTCCACCAAGAAGATACTGTTGCCGTTACAGTAGACCTGAGTTACTGTTGTTGTTCAGTCACTCAGTCGTGTCTGACTGTGGCCCCATGGACTGCAGCAAGCCAGACTTTCCTGTCCTTCACAATCTCCTGCAGCTTGCTCAAACTCTTGTCCAGTTGGTTGAATCTGCAAGAGTGGAACCTCCAACGTGAAAGGAAGACTACAGAGTTATTCTTGGATTTTTTTTTTCTGTTATGATCCCTTTATTATTAAATGGTATCTTCTTTTATTTCTTTATTTCTTGTTTAAGTATAGTTGAATTACAATGTTATGTCAATTACTGCGATACAGCAGAGCAACTCAGGTATATATACGTATATACACACATTTTATTTCATATTCATTTCCATCATGGTTTATCCCAGGATATTGAATATTGTTCCCGTGCTAGACAGTAGGACCTTGTTCTTTATCCATCCTATATATACCAGTTTGCATCTGCTAATCCCAAGCTCCCATTCTAACTCTCTCTCATTCCTCTCCATTTTGGCAACCATCAATCTATTCTCTATGTTTCCGATCCTGTTCATTTGTGTCATATTTCAGATTCCACCTGTAAGTTATACCATATGGTATTTGCTTTTCTCTTTCTGACTTACTTCGTTTGCTATGATAATCTCTGATTGCATCCATGTTTCTGCAAATGGGATTATTTCATTCTTTTTTATAGTTGAGTAGTATTTCGTTGTATATATGTACCACATCTTCATCCATTCACCTGCTGACGGACATTGAGGTTGCTTCCATGTCTTGGCTATTGTGAATAAATGATACTATGAACATAGGGGTGTGTGTATTTTTTTAAATAGATGCCCAGGAGTGAGACTGCAGGCACTTACGGTAACTCTGTTTTTAGTTTTCTATATACTTGAATTTTTGACTGCAGGGCCTATCTCCCATTGTTCCAGGGTCAACTGTACTCTTTTGCTTGGTTTGCTTTGGTTCTTTGCCATGGGAATAATAATAATAAATGTATTTGAAGCACCCTAACTTTATTATAAATGAGTGCCAGTTACTAGAAGGTCAGACAAACCAAAGCTATACTTGATAACAGTTTTATAAATAAATATATTATGCTGAAATATCCTTATTTTTCTTTGAAATGCCAGTTCGTCAGGAAACTCTTGCTGCTTCATAGCCATTAGTCAAGGAAAGCGAGACTTAAGCCTCCATAGCCATGTGAGAATAACTCACAGCCTCACTCTTAAGTGGTGAAGTGAAAAGGGTGCCAGGGACATCTTTCAGGTCAAAGCAGAATAAATGAAAATGAAACTCCATTAACAACTTTTACAACTGATAGTTAGGTAACCACAGCACCCTTCCTGTGAGTATGTTTACATCATGTGTTTTTCAGGTTTGCCTTCCCAATTAAGCTCTGAGTTCCTTGAGGTCAGAGACGACATCTTATTTGCAACCTTTTTCCTGGAATATTCCATAGTGTCTGAGTCACAGTAGTCACCTGTCACACATTTACTCAACTGAACTGACATTAAATGATTTGGAACAAAAATATTTATAAAAATATCTCCTATAATACATAGAGTACTGAGGTTGAATCATATTTTCAAACTGAAGTGGATAGATTTTATATTTCCCTAGGTATTTCTAGGCAGAATATACAGCTCACTTGTGGCTAAAATAGATGACATAAAAGCATAAAAACCTTATCATATCTATTCTGGGTCATAGCAACCTTGATCAAATGCAATGTTTACCTACATGATTTTTTTTACATTTCTTTAAACTTTTTATTTTGTGTTGGGATATAGTTGATTAATAATATTGTGATAGATTCAGGTGAAGAGTGAAGGGATTCAGCCATACATACAGATGTATCTATTCTCCCCCAAACTCCCCTCCCACCCAGGCTACCACATAACACTGGACAGAGCTTCATGTGCTCTACAGTAGGCCCTTGTTCATTATTCACTTTAAATATAGCAGTGTGACTTATTTCAATGACACGAAGTATCATTACTAATACTAATATCATTACTAATATCCCAAGTAAATGGCACTATTTGATTATAACCTAAGGAGGTGTTCTGAATCTTGATTTTTCTACCTGTCATGGAATTACTACTCACTACTCTTTTTAACCCAGGGATGTGATAACTCTGTCAACGTTACTGTCGAGACTTTGATAAAAATTTTAAGTCCATGGCCAAGGGAAGAATTCAGTAGTATGAAAATGAGTTCATGTAACTGATTGACAGCATAAAGAAGGCTGAGTGCTGAAGAATCGATGCTTTCAAATTGTGATGTTGGAGAAGACTCTTGAGGGTCCCTTGGACTGCAAGGAGGTCAAACCAATCAATCCTAAAGGAAATTAATCCTGAATATTCATTGGAATGACTGATGCTGAAGCTGAAGCTCAATACCTTGGCCACCTGTTACAAAGGGCTGACTCACTGGAAAAGACTGTGAGATTGGGAAAGGTTGAGGGCAAGAGGAGAAGTGGGCGACGAAGGATGAGATGGTGGGATGGCATTACCAACTCAATGGACATGAATCTGATCAAACTTCAGAAGATGGTGAAGGACAGGGAACCCTGGCATGCTGCAGTTCATGGGATCACAAAGAGTTAGACATGACTTAGCAACTAAATAACAACAATCAATAGCATTGGAATGTGTGCTTTTTATTGGCAGTTATGGTCTTATCTAGCCTGCCTTTCTTTGATATATGCAAGGATATTCCAAAACTCTATCAAATCTTTCCTGACAAAGATATATTTGCGTCCACTGTCCCTGTAAATTTGTTACTATGAAACCAGTCTCAGAGCTGACACCAATTGCACAACTGAGCTAAAACAATCATAAAAAATGACATGGTCAAAACTCATGAACAGAAAGAACAATGTTAGTCACCTCATGTCCAGCACAACACATATCTTCACACTCCTGTCTTGGCTGACAATGATATGGTCACTGCTATTGTGCTCACAGTCATGAAATGTGTGGCCAGTGACGTGGCTCCATTATACTTCTTTGTCCTTGGGCTGTTTATGATGTGAATCCCATACTTTACATTTGTGGGTTGTAATGCATTCATTTTCCTCTGACTGTCAGGTAATTGCCTTTAGTTGAAGGATAGAGATGACACCACCCTTATGGCAGAAAGTGAAGATGAACTAAAAAGCCTTTTGATGAAAGGAGACTATAAAAGTTGGCTTAAAGCTCAACATTCAGAAAACTAAGATCATGGCATCTGGTCCTATCACCTCATGGGAAATTGATGGGGAGACAGTGGAAACAGTGTCAGACTTCATTTTCTCGGGCTCCAAAATCACTGCAGATGGTGATTGCAGCCATGAAATTAAAAGACGCTTACTCCTTGGAAGGAAAGTTATGACCAACCTAGATAGCATATTAAAAAGCATAGATATTACTTTGTAAACAAAGGTCCATCTAGTCAAGGCTACGGTTTTTCCAGTGGTCAAGTATGGATGTGAGAGTTGGACTATAAAGAAAGCTGAGTGCTAAAGAATTGATGCTTTTGAACTGTGGTGTTGGAGAAGACTCTCGAGAGTCCCTTGGACTGCAAGGAGATCCAACCAGTCCATCCTAAAGGAAATCAGTCCTGGGTGTTCATTGGAAGGACTGATGTTGAAGCTGAAACTCCAATACTTTGGCCACCTGATGTGAAGAGCTGACTCATTGGAAAAGACCCTGATGCTGGGAAAGATTGAGGGCAGGAGGAGAAGGGGACGACAGAGGATGAGATGGTTGGACGGCATCATTGACTCAATGAACATGGGTTTGGGTGGACTCTGGGAGTTGGTGATGGACAGGGAGGCCTGGCACGCTGCGGTTCATGGGGTCGCAAAGAGTCGGACCCGGCTGAGCGACTGAACTGAACTGAACTGAACTGAACTGAAGGCTTTTGGATTTTGAGAACAGTCCCTTGAATTATTTTACTACTTATTACAATCTACCCCAGAAACTCCAGGAGTTACCATCAGGCAGATTGTGGTGCCAGACTATGAATTAAAGGATACATTTTCTATCAGTTTTAAGAAGATAAAAAAAAAAAAAAACACAATTCATCAGATAATTAAGTGAATGAATTTCAGTACATTTGAGAATTTAATAAAGACAAAGTAGTAGTTTAATTCTTTGGGGAAAGAATGGGTTATTTAACCACTGGCAATGACACAGAGAAAGAAAATCAGTCTTGTAGCATTTAGTTCAGATGGAGTAAAGACAATAGTAAATAATACACTGATAAAAAAATATTTGAAGAAGATTTAGAATATCTTGTGCAATTTTAAGCAAGATAGGAAACAGAAAATATTAGAGTCAAAGGACCAACTTAGAATAGTTATTATTTGACTGAAATAGCTTTCAGTCAAATAATAACGGGCAAAAAATGTTCATATGATAGATATACAGATAAACAAGTGATAGACAGGTGCACAATCAGTCTGTCAGTCAAGTCTGACTCTTTGCAACCCCAAGGACTGTAGCCCATCAGGCTCCTCTGCCCATGGGATTTTCCAGGCAAGAATACTGGAGTAGGCGGCCATTTCTGTCTCGATGTGATGGTCCCAACCCAGGGATCAAACCCACATCTCCTGAGTCTCCTGCATTGGCAGGGCGTTTCTTTACCATTGAGCCACCTGGGAAGACCCATAGATAGGTATATATTACCAATAAAAGAAAAAAAGAACTACTGAGTTATAGGAATGGGATAATTGTAGGCAGCTCATGGAAGAACAAATCCAAATGACAATTGTGTGAAAGGATGCTCAATTTCACTAGCATTTAGGGAAGGGAAACTTAATGGGAAAATAATGTATTACTTTATCAATTTGCCCTCAAACTAGCCACAGTTATGAATAAGAACACTTGTTACAGATTTGGATAAAAGGAAATAATACAATTTGAATAAAAAGTGAACACACACACACACACAAAGTGTTGGAAACATGAAGGGCTGTAGTCTCTTTTAGAAAGCAGTGCGGCAAAACCTATTATATTAAATATACTCTTCGATACAAAATTCTGTCTGGTCATCCTATAGAAAAAATATATATACACTATATAAGTATTTCAGGCAACATTGTTTGAATATATTTCACTTAGAATTGTTTCAAGTAGTAAAAACAAGACTAAGTGGAAACAAATGAAAGTCTGCTTATAAACGAGTAATTGAATCCACGTGGCATAACTCTATCATGGAATATTATGTAGCCACTAGAGATAAGAAAATAAAAGTAGATCATTTGATAGAGTAGAAGTATTTTCATGTGTTATTGGTGATTTAGCAAGTAAAATGCAGAAAAGTTCTGATACAATCTCTTAAAAAAAATGATTTTAAAATCCCCATTATTCATGTGCATAGGTATGTGTGTGTGTATTATGTATATATTTACATGTGCATGTATGTATATCTGTGTATTTTTTGCAATTACATGGATGTGGTCAAATATATAAAAGATGAATGAATATGTGGTTTTTATGGGCCACTGGATGTGGGAGGAAAATATGAGAAGAGAGAAAAGGGATCACAAGTAGAAAAGTCTAAGAAAATAGTTCTGTACTACAAACCTCTAGCTTACTTACAGCTATACATATGTGTCTCTGTGTGTGTATGTATATATATCCATGTTTATACATTATGCAAAATAATACATGGGTATTTAAAGGTGGGTTTGATTGAAAAAGCAGTTTGTGAACAAGTCAAAATTCTACTTCTAACAGGTTGAAACTACTAACATGACAAATCAGGGACTTCCCTGATGGTCTAGCAGCTGAGACTCCATGCACCCAATGCAGGGCACCGGGGTTTCAATGCCTGGTTGGGGAACCAGATCCCACATCCCACAGCTAAGATTGTGAATGCCACAATTAACAACTAAAAGACACCCACTGCAGCAACGATTAATAAGACCCAGCACTGTCAAACAAATAACTTTTAAAAAAACAATTACAAATTAAGTGAAAATTTCTGACACTAGTAGCACGCCTGTCAGCTCTCCTTATTCACTACTTTAGAGACCACCAAATGCTTTCCCACCTCACATAAAACTCACAACCTTGCCTAAGGATGAAAAACAGAGAGGAAAAAAATCACTGTCATTATGTGCAACTTGTATGTAATTTTGCAAATTTAAGAAATTTAATATGTTTAAGAAATTGAAACGCTTTCAGGTCAGATTTTAAAGTCCAAAAGTTTAAATCATAAACTTGTCTTCAAAATTCCCTGCCATCTCATAAGGTCACAAAATCCAAATGATGCTAAAGGCCAACCACAGAAAAGAATGCTTAGAGGCAAAAGGCTGTGCTGAGAATTTCAGCATTCTACCCACGAAGCTGCAGGCACTAACATTCTGGTAAAAAGACTGGCTGTGAATGAAGATGCAGCTTCTCATCTTGGCTTTGCTGAGAACTTGCAGTGTGACTCTGGGTAAATCACTTCACCTTTCTGAGCTCCTGATTCTCTTGGAGGTAATCATCCCGGCCTTATCTCCCTCATTGTTTCAAAAAGAAAATGAGATAGATGATTTGTGTGAAAGTCCTTTGAATGGTAAAATGTGGCATATTATTATTTAAACAAGGCATTATCCTCCAAACCTACTTAGAAGGGGGTTGTAAATGAAATGCTGCATATTAATATGATCCTGGGCTTTGGAGAACTTGGCTCCTCGGGGCTCCATTACGGTCTCGGTTCTTTTTCAGCGCAGCATAAATTATGTCCTCCAAACAAGTCTCCAATACCCCTCGGAAGACTGAGAGGCGAGGGTGAGTCTGCTTAGGTACCTCAAATAGGTACCGCTGAAGAGAGAGAAGAAAAGAGTGAACGGGTTCTGCCTGCCAAGTCTGTGCTCCAGTTGCAGCTTCTCGTGTGCACGGGTGTTGAGAATAAAGGAAGCATGTCTGTAAACCCAAGTCTAGGCTGGAATTTCCACACCCTGTGGGCATTTTTCCGAGTTACTATAATAGATGCATGTCCGTGCTTAAGTGTGAATATACACAAACATGACATTATACAAGCCGATGGCTTTGCCACGTTGCACACCCAATTCATGAAGAGCTATCAGTTCCACGAACTTTATTTGCTATTGTAATTGGGTCCTTTTGCCAGTTGTTTTGTGCATTTTTGACCCTGGTCATTCACCCATTCTGTAGCCTTCTAGGTATTCAGAAAGTGCTTTTACTCCCCCACAACTTTAGGCGTAGATTACCTCTCAGAAATAATTATTTTCCTACTTACAAATCTCAGAAACGCCTGAACCATTTGTTATTGTTGTTTTTAAATATGACAGCTTTGGAATAAGGCAAGACTTGGAAAGATTTGATCATAGAATTTTTTCAATCTGGGGACTCTGACTCAATCTGGGACGTCTCACTGGCATCATATTAAAAGCACCAAATCTACTCATTACCTATGAGGTTTCAGAGGATGTGCAATCCCTAGAACAAGGTTCCCTTGTGTGTCCTGGTGTACCTTGGGCCTGACTCTCCCCACAAACCCGCCATGCACACATGAAAAAAAGCCTCCTTCCTGATTGCCAGAGCCCTCGGGCCGTCACTGTTCACCCCCGCAGGGATCCTGGTGGCCCTCATCACTGCCAAGAAAGAGTTTTTCCTCCACACAACAGCTTGGTGGGGAAGGGTCAGCCTGGGGTCTGAGAGATTCGCACTGACATCCCAGATCAAACACTTCTGTGACTTTGGGCAAGTTTCTTAAGGTCTCTGATCCTATTTCTTCAGCTGTCAAATGAACATAATACAGCAAGTCTCCTACATACAAAAGGTTTCCCCAGTGGCTCAGTGGTAAAGACTCCGCCTGCTGACACAGAAGACACAGGTTCAATCCCTGGGTGGGTCAGGAAGATCCCCTGGAGGAGAGCATGGCTACCCACTCCAGTATTCTTGCCTGAAAAATCCCATGGACAGAGGAACCTGGTGGGCTACATTCCAAAGTATGGCAAAGAGTCAGACACAACTGAGGGACTGCATGCATGCCTGCGATATGAACCTTCAAGGTGAGAACTTTCAAAGAGGCGAACGCGTGTTTGGATATCCAATCCTGTAAGCTCATTCATGTGTCTGGCCTACACCACCATGTGCTCGCCTCCTCTCTGAGTGGCTGCGGCTTTGTGTACTTTACTGTGTACCACTGCATAGCAGACAGTAGTATAGTATCTTTATTTCAAACCCCAGTGATGGAGCTGGTACTACTGTACTTTTCAAGGTACTATACTATAAGATTAAAAACATTTTCTTTATTTTTTTGTGCTTGCTTTTCAAGATATTTTTTGTGTGAAAGGTACTGTATTGCAAACCTTTTACAGTACAGTACTATATAGCCAATTGTTTTAGTTGGGTACCTAGGTTAACTTTGTTGGGCTTACAAACATGCTCTTGGAACAGAACTCATTCTTATGTAAGGGACTTTGTGTGTGTGTGTGTGTGTGTGTGTGTGTGTGTGAGTGAGTTGCTCAGCCATGTCCGACTCTTTTTGACCACATGGACTATAGCCCTCCATGCTGCCCTGTCCATGGAATTCTCCAGGTAAGAATAGTGAGTAGGTTGCCATGCCCTTCTCCAGGGGATCTTCCCGACACAGGGATTGAACCTAGGTCTCCCGCATTGCAGGCAGATCCTTTACCGTTTGAGCTACCTGAAAGGATGGTGGTGAGGATGAAATGAGATGATGCCTGCGAAGGGCTTCGGATAATACCAGGAACATAAATGAGTACTCAACCCATGGCAGCCAGTAGTTATAGTAAAACATTAGCCATCACAGCCCTCCTCACTACAGCTGCAGTAGGAAAAGTAGTCAGTTACCGAGGGGCCTAGTTCCTTTAAAGAGAAAAAAAATGTACAGTCTCTAAACTTAAAGGGAGACAAGCCATGCACATTAATTAGTAAGAGTGAAACGACGCAGATGACTTTCCTGTCCATAAATCACTAGTCAAGCTACATAAGATGTGTCCAGGGAAACAAGGAAGAGGGAATCTGCACTCTCTGGGGTGACTCCTAAGCAGCTCCATGCACAGGAAGAAAGAAAAAGTAAACCTGAAACGCCTGGTACATTTGGAGCACTTTCACATGTAGTTTCAGACGTAGGTACATGACAATAAAACCACTGTAGATCGTATGTGTGCCGAAAATTATCAACTCTAGGTGTGAGGCGCCAGTCTCCCCACCCTTGGTACGACAGTGTGAGCACAACAGTGTCTTTGGTTTCCCAGCTTGTCTTTTAAAGAACAAATCAAGCTGATCTGTGTGGATCCTGCAGTTGTAGCGGCAGCACAACTGGATGCGCACTGCTTGGGGTGGGAGAAGCCGTGATTTGTAGCAGTTGCCAATTTCCATGGTGTAAACACTCCCATCATGGGACCTCACTGAGAGCAAAACTGAGTAAGCCCATACATACAGCCAGGACAAGCCAGCTCCACTGCGGCACTGTGTAAACGGAACCAGCATTGAGGGAGCTTTTAGCTCTCTACATCTCTCTCATCACTTCTGCTCTATAATACTGGATTCTGTTTCTCTGTTCAGGTTGAATTATTTCCATTCACTTCATTTTTCCCACTGATCTTACCTTCTTGTCCTTGGTCCTTCCTATTGTTCTTCTATGAATCTTGAGGAACCTGCATCCCTCTGACTGTGAAGATAAAGAAAAATATACAGGAACGAGTCATTTAGGGACATATCGACCCGGGTTTCTAAGAATACTGTTATAAAATAAGCTTATTTTAATCAAGAGTCACTGTAACATGCGTCCAAAGTGAACTGCTGATATTCAAGCCCAGGTCCTCGCAGCTGCACATATGGTCTATTTTCAATATGCATTAATGTGGTTTATCACCTTCTCTCTCCACCCGATCCGGTCTGCGCATTGCTGCCAAAAATAGCTTCCTGAAATAATACTTGGATCACATTTCCCATTCAAAAGTTCCAGTGGTTTCTCCATCCCTCCAGGAAAAAGACCAAACTCTTAGCTCACAAGGCCTTTCAGAGCCAGAACGCCAATGGCTTCAGTTGCTCACATCTCTCTTTACACCAGCCTACTTGCCATCCTTTTCTGCACTTGAACTCCAGTGTTTGCTTATGTAGGGAATGTTTCAATTTATCTTTGCCTCCTAAATCATACTCTTTCTTCATTCCAACATCAAATCCTCCGATTTCTGCAACTCTCTTCTGAGTACTCTCTGCAGTTTGATCTTTCCTCCTCTGACCTTATTCAGGTGTCTTGTTTTTACTCCCCAAATGGCTCTTAATTCACACTGCTTGATATTGGAGCTATTTGTTTACATAATCTCCAAAAATGGATTACTAACATGAACAGCAAAGAACCATGTCTTTGACTCTTCCCCAGCACTCCCCAGGAGAACTCTCTGTGATGATGTAGATATTTTTATTCACACTGTCCAATATGGTAGCTACTAGCCATAGGTGGCTACCGAGCACATGGAAAGTGGCCAGAGAGACTGAGGAGCTGAACTTTAATTTCATTTATTTCAATTCATTAAAATGGAAATAGTCACAGTGACTGGTAGCTTCCTATTGCACTGCATGGCTAGACCCTCTACAAGATACAGCACAAGTGTCTACTACTTTGCAGTTATTCAACCACTATTTGTTGACAGAATCAGTGAAATTTCCTAATATCATAGCGTAACCCTGAAACATCCCTAGTTTCTCTTTTTTTTTTTCCTACAGCCTGTGGCCTTGTCCCTATCACCAAAAACCTTCCTGGTGACCTTGTGGGCAGCAGTTGTTGGATGGGATTTAAATGTTCACTAGAACACGGTCTGCTTCCAGCCCTCTAATCAGAGATGAGGGTTGAGTTGGCCAAGAATGAAGCATTTGAAAGCCAGCTGTCTCTCTCCCCAGGGCCAACTCCACTCTCAAGGGCCTGTGTGCCAAAGTCTGTGTGTCTTAAAGTCTACACTGGACCTTAAGAAATTGTCCCATCACTTTGGGTCAGTTTTGATGTGCTGTTTAAACTCAGTAAAAGTCTACATTTCAATTTCCTCATAGCTGAAACATAGTTAACTCTGGGTAAAACACACACACACACACACACACACACACACACACACACACACACATGCAGTTGTTTAATTTGCAGCAAATATTCTCCTGTGTTTTTATGCATTTGCTTGCATAGATGGGACAATAATTCATTCACAATTTAAAGATTTGTAAAATAATGCAAATACTCTGTTTCAGCAATGTTGAAGAAAAACTCAAAAATTCTTCCTTTTAAACAAGTTAGAAAATGCTAAACTTCATTGAGGAACAACTCCACAGAGAATTTGAAAGCTCAAAGGACCTTAAACATCAGTGAGCCCAACACACTCCCTCTACACTCAACACATATAATCATGGTCGCTTAGAATTGTCTGTATAAAGCTTTAGTAAATCTTTGCCTACAGCAGAGAAACCAGAAATGTATTCTATTTCTGCAGCACTCTCCATTAATTAACAGAATCCTAGTTTATAGGACTATTAAAATGTCTTTTATTTAAAACAAGCAAATTAAATTAGATCACTTCACTTTATAAACAAAAAGTAAAATGTTATTTTCGTTCTCCACTCTGTAGTAGTCATTTAGAATAAGGTAATGTAATAACATTCATCTCATACCAAAAAAAAAAATTTAATGTAAGAAAAGGAAACATTTACTTATTTGCCTTATGTTTTTATTAGACACTGAACTTTGCAGATGTCACTTTCCATGAATAACTAACCCCAGAATTTGACCCAACTCCTTATTATTAATAGCTTCTGATTCTCAGAAGACATTTCAAATTGCATCGCATGGTGACCTAGCATATTCCCATACATACACACACACAAACACAGTGTCAAATGTACTTAACTGTTTTAAAGTACATCCTAATTCATGGAAGATATTTTTTACCAAATTTGTATCATCTTATTAATATTCTTTGTGGAAAAGTTAGAAAACACTCTTAAGCGACTAGTCATTATGTACTTTGCTTCCCATCCCCAAACAATCTTTGACCTCTAATTATGCTGAATTGTGGGGCCTGTCATGCTACACAAAGATTATATTGTGCTACTGCAAATTCCCAATTTAGCAAAAGGAATACAGATTTGCCTCCAAGAGAGTGATAGTAAAATATACCCACTGTCAATTGATTTCCCTAGCTCTAATTGCAAGAATTATACTCTAAAAGAGACACTTCTGATAGCCAGATTAATTATACAGCTTTCTTAAATAAATGCAATGTTATTATCTTTGTGCTTACATAGTAACCAAAAAAAGTCAAAAGATGTTATCAGAATATTTTTTCAGATAGAGGCTACGTGACACTCCATGATGTGGAGAAGAATATGTACATAATTAATAAGGTTATATAGAGTGCCCCAATGAAGTGCTTATTAAGTTACCCCCTCTGAGATTCCCCTATGCTCATCCACCTACCTTGGTTTTTCTCACTAATATGCTTATAGCTTCTTTCTACACAAAGTACAATGGCCCTCTTTGGCTTAATTTGTGATATTTATCTGACTTTACAAACACATGGCAACTGTTTTCTTATGATATTACAATGTAGTTGGATTTTTCTGTTATTGTTCTGTTTTGGTTTAAATTGTCAGTTTAGCTTCCAGGAAAATCAGTTTAGTCTGAGACGCAGGTACTTCCTCCTTGAGAAATATCTGTATCTATGCAACCCGTTGGACTTCCCAGAGGGTGCTAGTGGTAAAGAAAGTCAAAGCCACTCAGTTGTGTTTGACTCTTTGCAACCCCATGAACTACAGAGTCCATGGAATTCTCCAGGCCAGAATACTGGAGTGGGTAGCCCTTCCCTTCTCCAAGGGATCTTCCCAACCCAGGGATTGAACCCAGGTCTCCCGCATTGCAGGTGGATTCTTTACCAACTGAGCTATCAAGGGAAGCCCAGTGGTAAAGAACTGCCTGCCAGTGGAGGAGACGTAAGAGACACAGGTCCCATCCCTGTATCAGGAAGATCCCATGGAGAAGGGCATGGCAACCCACTCCAGTATTTTTGCCTGGAAAACCCCATGGACAGATGATCTTGGCAGTCTACCATCCATAGGGTCACAAAGAGTCAGACACAACTGAACAACTAACACTTTCACTTCATGCAACCTGTCAGACAGATAGGCTGAAGGTCATTTGGGGTTCATATATGGAGCAGAACCTGTTCTATGCTCCTGAAACACCCACACTTCTGAAGAGCATGCTTACAGCATAAAAACTTTCTTTACTTGAAGTCCCAGCACGAGCTCTGTCCACATTTTCAACAAATTAGTTTACATTTATATTCAGGACAACAGACATTAGAGTTGGCTAATGTGTTCCCACAGTATTAAGATAATCTAATGGCAGAATGTGGGTCTCTCTAACAATTATGATTGAGACTATGACTCAAAGCCAGGCCCAGGGCATAATTCACTAATCAACTGCATAGCCCAATAAAAATCATTTCTCATGTTTAAAAAGGAAGGAGCCCCTAAAAACAAAAAAGATTGCTTGAATATAGTGGAAAGAAAACTTTGCTAAATAAAGCCAAATTCTTTCTTTACCAGGAGGAAAAGGAAACATTCTAATACTGCATAAAAATTGAAAGAAGATATATTGAAGTCAGTAGAATTTAGCATTTAGAATAGAAAAAGAAAAATATGTAAGAGATGTCAAAATATTATTATTATTAAGTCAAACCAAAAGCACCATGTAAAACAGTAAATACAACATAATGTCATTTTTAAAAGAAATAGATTGAACTATTAATGGTGATTACCCTCATAGTATATTGATTATCTTTTGTAACCTACCTGTGCTTTCCAAATTTTTCTACCATAAATAGGCATTAATTTTTTATTTAAAATGGCTTAAATTTTAACAAGAATAGCTATTGATTGGAGTTAATAGCAGTACCCTTTGCAGTAATTTGTTGTTGTTGTTATTTAGTCACTTAGTCATGTCCGAGTCTTTTTCGACCTCAAGGATTATAGGCCACCAGATTTCGCTATCTATGGGATTTCCCAGGCAAGAATACGGAATGGGTTGCCATTAACCCAGGGATAAAACCTGCATCTCTTGCGTGGTGGATTCCTTACCACTAAGTGAGATAATAGCAGTACACTCTGTAGTAATAACAACAGCTATAACAATAATGACGATAGGAAATACCTAGATACCCTCTGCTTATTCCAACTATGCTTATTTTGTCATAAAAATGTTACTATAGAGCCCATGTTAATATTGGAGAAGGAAATGGCAACCCACTTTGGTATTCTTGCCCGGAGAATCCCAGGGACAGAGCAACCTGGTGGGCTGCCACCTATGGGGTCGCATGGAGTCAGACACAACTGAAGCGACTTAGCATCAGTAGCAGCAGCATGTCCATATTGGCTGGATATTTCATTTTCACACAATGTACATTGTCAAACTTGAAAATTTTTTCAAGTGAAGTTTTCATCCTGCAATGATTTACTTCTCATGAGATAGTGTTTGTACTGAGTAACATGCCTCCACCAGAGCCCCGACACTAATAATGAAACAAGTTTCTTTTCTCTGCTGCCTATTTGCTGAAAGTTTACTTAGCAAACCACTTGACCCATTTACAGATTGAGTAGTTACTGTGTTTCAGGCAAGTACCTGAGATACACATGTGAAAGATACAGACACATTAATATCACAAGATTCTGCCTCTTGTAGTCATGTGTGCTTAATATACATATGGAGAGATGCTGGAAGAGGAGAAAGAAGAAATGAAAACAACTAATTACAACATGGTATAATATGTGCTAATAGAGCAAAATACAAATTACTAGAGGAATGTTGGGGGAATCCTTTCATCTGGGAACTAAAGCATTCTTTCTTCTGAGTCTAATCATCTGAGTCTATTAAAAAGTATCTTATGAATACTGGTGTCCATGAGGATCATACTACTTTAGCTCCCAGGGATTCGTCAAATGAATGCCCACAATTAGGTATAAAATTCAATTGAGTCTTACTGAAATTCTCAAGTGATATCATAATGGGTGTCAGTGGGATCTATATGTCTACATTAGCACAGTTCTACTGGCAGGTACAAAGGGAATAGCCAAGATATTAAGTCAGATATTTTCCTCCGAGGTAATCCTTACTTCCTAGTTTTTCCATGATTCCTTAAAGGGGAAAAACCACACCTAGGTATGCATATTTTATTTATGTATTTACTTATTTATTTTTGGCCATGCTGTGTGGCATGCAGGATCTTAGTTCCCTGACCAGAGATGGAACCCAAGGCCCCTGCAATGGAAGTGCAGAGTCTTAACCACTGGACTGTCAGGGAAGTCCCCACTGCATAGAGTTTCTTCCCTTGTAAAGAGAGGCTATGTCTAGTACCCAGGAAGGCTAAGACATGAGGCTTATTGAAATAGATGTAGCCTAAGATATATTTCAATCAGAAAGAAAGTGCAATGCAGAGTCACTTGATGAGCATGGCAGAGTGTGAAAATAAGAGAAGCCTTAGGCAAGGATGGCAAAACCCGACTCCTAAGTCTAGTCCTGCCCCCCCACCCCCCAATATCTTGGAAGATCTGAGAATATGAGTCAATGATCTACTTTCTCTGATATAATTGGAAGGATGGAGAATTTGACTGAATTTGATGGATTTGTTTCTGTCTGGTCAAACATGCCACTAATATGACAATGCTGCTATTGGAGAGACGTCACTTGAGAGCCTGAAGTGGCGCTTTTCAACATGGGACACGCCTGGATCCTGTAAGCAGCAAATAGAGCACACAGGAGTGTCGAGAAAGCTGGAGGAAGTCTGGGTTGGAAGCGAGGGCAGCAGACCGTGGAGACTTGAGACTGCGAGCAAGTGGCCAGGCCCACCGCCGTCAGGTGTGGATATCAACACGACCTCCCCAGGGGCCGCGTGGAGCCAGAACTTGTCAGCAGACCCCAGGGGGGCCGCACAGACTAACTTCCTCAGCACAGAGCCTCAGAACCGCACACAGAACAAGGACCTGCATTCATAGACGCCCCACTCGCAGCCACCACAGGAATACAGGATCTCCCCTGGCCCCCGACCCTGAGACATATGACACCATCTTGGGGAAGGGCAGGGAGACGGTTGAGAAATCCAAAAGACTGAACATTTACCCTAAAGAGACTGAGTCATCCAAGAGAAATTATCTAAACAGGAAGAGACAGAAATGCAGTTAATTAGCAAGATTAAAGCACCCCAACCCCTACCCCTATGCCACTAATAAGCAGAGTTAACAAGCTCAGGAGAAAAATTAAATCATTATCAAAAGATTCCCCCAAGCTTCTGAAAAGCCCAGGAGAGGGAATTATACCAAGTAGTAGTCACAGGGCAAATGTCATTTATCCTATTACACTAACACCCAGCGCTCAAAAGCTGGTCTCTTTGATGCACAGTGACCCTCACTCAGTTGACAACTTGGATTGATCATGGTAGAAGAGAAGAGATCCTCAGTCAGTAATCTGTGATGTCAATAGAGATCATTTTTTCATCAGCTGCTTGCTGCTACTTGCCTCATCTTGCAAAGTGGGCAGTCAGCGATGAGAGTTAGCCACAAATACCTTACTTGTGTTTCTCCCACATTATTACCCCTAGACTCATATGCCCCAAATATTATGAGATAGATAATAAGGGAAAAGTAAAATGCATTCATGAATTTGGTAAGTGTTTTGGTAGAGCTTAAAAAATCTAAGTTAGGAGATAGTAGACCTAGTGGCTAATAGGTCATCAACAGCTTTCCAAGTTTCCACTTAAGGTCTACCATTCTGGAGGAAGAATGTTGTCTAATAAGTTTGGAATGCTGGGTTAAGTAGAAATAAGCAGACTTCTTATCTGAAGAGCCACCTCTAATAAATCGAATGTGCAGAGTGACATTCCAAAAGGGCTAAGTTTCTTAAACTTATTTCAGTAGCCTCTTGCAGCTGGCCAGTACCAGCTAATGAGAGATTGTGGGCTTCTCTTCCCAACTCAGATAGAACTGGGAGTTTGAGTGCAGCCATGCTGGGAACATTTGCAACATAGAAATTGACAGCACTAATAGGTTAATTGTTTATTTTTTGTGGAGATCTGGTTCTTAAACTTTTAGCAGCATACCATTGTCTTAGAAATGCTTTCTTAATAAAACATGTGATAGCACTAGTGGATTAGTATATTATTGCTGCCGTAACAAATAACTACAAGGTGAGTGGCTTAAAATAGCACAAATAGGGGCTTTCCTGGCAGTCCAGTGGTTAAGACTCTATGCTTCAAATGCAGGGGGGCTTGGGTTCAACCCCTGGCCAGGGCATTAAGATCCCACATTCCTTTTGGCCAAAATAAATAAATAAATACAATTTTACAAAAAATAGCCCAAATATATGCCCTGACAGTTCTGTAGGTTAGGAGTCTGATACAGGTCTTGTTGGACCAAAATCAGGGTGTCAAGATTCCTTTTTGGTGTCTTTAGGAGAAAGCATATTCCATAACTTGTTTCCAGCTTCCAGAGACATCTGAATTCTTTAGGGCATGTCTTTTTTCTCCATTGTCATAGCCATCAGCAGCAGATGAAGTCTTCCTCATGTCATATCACTCTGACCTACTCTTCTGCCTTCCACTTCCACTTTGAAGGACCTCTGTGATTACACTGGGTCCACTCAGGTAGTCCACAATAATTTCCCTATTTTCAGATCAGCTGATTAGCAACCCTAATTCCATCTGCAATACTAAATACCCTTTCAATGATAAACAACATATTCACAGGATCCAGGGATCAGGATATGGATATCTTTGAAGGGCCATTATGCTGCCTAACATGGAGGAAAAGCTATGACAAACCTACAAAGCATATTAAAAGGCAGAGACGTCACTTTGCCAACACAGGTCCGTATAGTCAAAGCTATGGTTTTTCCCAGTCATGTACAATGTAAGAGTTGGACCATAAAGAAGGTTGAGCACTGAAGAATTGATGCTTTTGAAGTGTGGTGCTGGAAAAGACTCTTCAGAATCCCTTGGACAGCAAGGAGATCAAACCAGTCAATCCTAAAGGAAATCAGTCCTGAATATTTATTGGAAGTACTGATGCTGAGGCTGAAGCGCCAATACTTTGGCCACCTGATGTGAAGAGTTGACTCATTGGAAAATACCCTGATGCTGGGAAAGACTGAAGGCAGGAGGAGAAGGGGGCAACAGAGAATGAGATGGTTGGATGGCAAAACCAACTCAATGGATATGAATTTGAGCAAACTCTGGGAGATAGTGAAGCACATGGAAGCCTGATGTGCTGCGGTCCATAGGGTTGCAAACAGTTGGATGTGACTTAGTGACTGAAGGACGACAAAAAAACATGGCTAGTATTTTAAGGAACATATTTTAAGGAGTCACAAAAGTCCTTAAATGGAAAGTGCTTTGGGTTACTCACTTTCTAATTTATCTTGCATAAATTATTTACCCTTTTTGAGCCTCAGTGAATTGCTCCATGAAATGGGGATGATGTTTTCTTTACTTTGAAAAATTGTTTGGCCTGATCAATTAAAATAATAGCAGTGATAATGTCTTAAAAAGTCATGATGCTCTCTACTTATATATCATTATTGTTCATAATAACATAATACAAGGTTTTACTTAAGGTCAAAATCATTTTTATAATGTATAACTCAATTATTCCCTACATGCGTATAGTCTCAAAAACATGCATAGGACTGACTCTGGCCCTTTGCCAAGAGGAGAGTGTAGAGAAATAAGGACCCCAGGTCACTTTAGATTTTCACTTGTGTCTGCATCTAGATTAGACTTCCCAGAGTTCCTTGAGTTAGCGAAAAACCTGGATAAATGCAAAATCTTCTGGACTCTTTGGGATTAGATCTGGGCAAATTCCCCTTTATGAGCTATTCTTTCCTCTCTCTCCTACTTTACCTTTGTCTGTAACACTCTTAAGCAATAACACAGATAAGTGAGTTGAGGTGGGAAAAGAATGAAAATCATTTTTAATAACCTGCTGCCTTTTAGACATAATCTGAACCCCAGATCCTTTCCAGAGGGAGTCAAAGAACTAAACCTCTCAGTCCTAACTGTTGATTGCTAAATTGTTTGTGGTGTTTCTCTGTATTGAAAATACTTATTAAAATGCAATATATTTTTTTGCTGTTTATATATTTGGCACCTTGTCTTCTTTTGCCTGTGTGTGTTGAGGTTACATTACTTAGAACCACTTTTTGCTTGTTAATTCACCAGACATGGATCCTTTATCTCCCCACTGATTCTCAGCATTCTAGGGGTCTTATTACACATATTGTTTCCTGCACCATCCACCAGACTTGACAAAGAATAGATGCACAGCTGGAAAAGAGATTATTAAGGAATGTGTTTTTAAATGAACCATAGATTCTACATGGAAAATAAATCTTCATAAACTATGTGTTCATTTGAGTCTGCAGAATTTTGAACCATTTTACTCTGCCTTACAAAGAAAAACAAGATCTCTTTGAATGTTTCTGGCAAAGGCAAGTAGCTGTAAGCTGTTAGCTCTCAGCCTCTGATAAACCTGACACTACCCCCAGGTTGGTTATATAATCCACCACTCCCTGGTCCTGGAGACAGTTCCACCTTTAGAATCTGAGTCACGTTATGCTGCCATCAACAAAACCAGCCAGGCAAGATGGTGACCTGGGCAGAGCTAAAATTTCAAGAACAGGATCATTTTCTGTTTTGTTTTAACTCCATTGTGAGAATCACAAGTGTCAGGGTTAGAGTCTTTGGTGTTGGGGCTTTTCTGATAACCCCATCATGGCCCAAACTAACTTGTCCTTGTTGGGCTTTGTTCCAAGGAGCCACCAAAGCATTAGTAGCAGCAGCAACATCTTGGCAAAAAGTCTTGAACCAGCCTTGGCCAACCAGTGGGACTTCTGGGGGCTAGTCCTGCCTGTGAACCAGTGTGATGGGTGCATTTTTATTTCCTTTGCCTTCATGACCATGACTAAAACCCCTGGATGTGAAATGTATGGAATGCATTTGCAGGGGAAGCAGCAGCAGGTCCTGAAACCTAGAACTGCTTGCATAGGAAATGAGAAAAGAAAATGCTAAAAACAAAACTGTATTAAGTGGGGAGAGGAAGAAATAATTCTACATTCTGGATGGGGCCTTTTTTTTTTTTTAACAAATTCTTATGCATATTTTGAAAGCAGATATGACTTTCAGTTTCTTCCTTCCAGCAGGGAAAAAATAATATCCATTTGTACTTTCTATTTTTCTGCTTTTCCCAAAAAATTTGGCTTAGGCCCTGGGCTCATTCAACAAGGATTATGCCTCCAAAATAATAAAGCATAACCATCATAATGTTACTGCTCAATAAAAACAGCTGTGTAGACTTTCAAAGAGACAGTACTGTTTTATGCAAAGGCTTCAGATTTTAAAACAGATCTAAGAATATCCCCAGGGCACTTCTGGGGAACTCAGGAAATAAAGGCCTAAAAAGGTGTGAGCTGGTCAGGAGATGTCAAGGGCTGGGCCTGCTCAAGGTAATCCAATTCCATTAAAATGTAACTAGTACATCCTGGATCCTGCAGAATATACCAAGGCTAGCGAAACACAAGCCTTGCTCTGATGAAATCTATGGCTTGGTAGCTGGAAGAAGGTGTGGGGTGGTGGAAGGGAATATATTACCTGGGAAATATTTCCAAGCAGTTAGAATTAGACTCAAAGGTTCAATTTGGTCAAGAAGCACACATCTCTGAAAATGGACTTTCAAAACACCTCAACCTTTCTGAGAGACCTCTGGATCTTCTTCCTACAGTAATTTCTTTATCTTATCATCATGGAACCCGATTCCTCCCCTTGAGATTCACCTTAGTCACTAAGCATTCCTTGTTAACAGCACCTGGCTCCAATCTTTCATGCCTTCTGGCTCAGCTGCCTAGGAAGAATGGCTATACCTAGTTCCATGTTTACACATCAAGTGTAGTTTTACATATTTCTTCAGCAGCTATACATTTTTGAGAAGGTACATCTGCTTGTCTACCTTTCACATAAGATGGTAAATTTATTTAAGAACGAAGACTGTATCCCTTTCCTCGGAATGTCCCACATCTTCCCATAAAAGTGTTGGATACTTTGCAACCTTATGGACTGTAGCCTTCCAGGTTCCTCTGTCCTTGGGATTCTCTAGGCCAGAATACTGGAGTGGGTTGCCATGCACTCCTCTAGGGGATCTTCCCCACTCAAGGATCAAACCAGAGTCTTGCGCATCTCCTTCACTGCAGGCAGATTCTTTACCACTGAGCTATCAGGGAAGCCCCATTGGATACTTTAGATATTTATAAATCTATTTTTCTAATGTTAATCAATATTTATCACAGAAACCAAAGTTTGAGTTCTTTTCTATCCTCCAGATCCTAATTTACTTGAATCAACTCTGTGTTGATTCTGAGAGACTCTCTCTAGGGGTGGTAGTCAGACACATTTGACAGGTTGGAGACACATAGTCTTGGAGGAAATTGAGTCATTCAAGTCACACCTTCTCCAAAATAATGACTCTGGAGAAAAACCCTCCCATAGGGTTCTAAGAAGAACCTTTCTACTCCCAGAACAGATTAGGCATATTTAATGTTGACATGAGTTTGGGGGGGCGGGGTGTAAATATGACACATAAGATCAGTCAGAACTCAGCAAAATTTAGTTCTTCACTTTCTTCTCTCTTGTAAAGGAAGTGTTTACCACACATTGAGTTAAAAGAATTTCATGAACATGAAATAGAGTCCACAGGGAAACAAGGAATAACCAATCTGAGCCTTATCCACAATGCTTGAACAAAGCTTTGTCAGAGGAAAGCCATTCTTCCTCAGGCTGTTTTTAAAGCGTGGCTGGACAACAAAGGGACTCAGCCGTACATATTCACCTGAAACTACCACAACATTGTTAATTGGCTATACCCCAATACGAAATGTTTTTGGTGTTAAAAAATAATTTTTAAAAAATTAAAAAAATAAGTAAAGTATGACTGGAATTCTTTGACATCCCCTTCCCATCCCCTGTCACCACCACCAAGGAATGAGGTCTGTTCTTCTCCACTTGAATTTGGGTGACTTTCTGACAGGATTGACCAACAGAATAAGCAGAAGTGACTTCCAGGGCTATGTCACAGAAGGTCATGTGCCTTACATCTTTTTTTTTTTTTTTGCTGGAAAATACATTCATAAGCCCAGAGCCACCACATCAGAAGTCTTCCAGTAGCCACCATGCTGCAAGTAAGCTCAGGTCACATGAAAAGCCCATGTGCTAGGATCTGGTTGGTAGAAAACTCTGAGCCAAGCCTTCAAGTCATCTCAGTCCAGGTGCCAGACCTGTAAGTGGAGGAGTCTCCAGATGATTGTAGCCTCCAGCAGTCTGACTCACGCCCAGGTATTCAAATCTCCCTGGCTGAGACCTCAGGCACCAGGAAGCAGAAACAAGCTGTCTCTGCTGAGCCCCTTCTGAATCCCTGACCCACAAAGTACATGAGCAACATAAAATATTATTTGATGCCTCTCTCTTTTCTGCTTTCAGGGAAGATTAAAAAGGCAAGTCCATTAAGACTGTGTCATTTCATGCATACATGCTAAGTAACTTAAGTCGTGTCCGACTCCGTGCGACCCTATAAACTGCAGCCCGCCAGGCTCCTCTGTCCATGGGATTCTCCAGGCAAGAATACTAGAGTGGGTTGCCATGTCCTTCTCCAGGGGATCTTCCTGACCCAGGGATCGAACCTGCATCTCTTGCATCTACTGCATTGTTGAGTGTGTGGCAGGCGGGGAGTGGGGCGGGGGTGGGGGGTGGGGGATTGGGAGTTGGGGGGTGGTTCTTTACCACTAGCGCCACCTAGGAAGCCCAAAGTGAAATGAAAGTATTAGTCGCTGAGTCACGTCCAACTCTGTGACCTCATGGACTGTAGCCCACCAGGCCTCTCTGTCCATAGGATTCTCCAGACAAGAATACTAACGTGAGTAGCCATTCCCTTCTCCAGAGGATCTTCCTGACCCAGGGGTTGAACCCGGGTCTGCTGCATTGCAGGCGGATTCTTCTATTAACTATCAAGTCCCTCATTTTCATAATTCAGTGGCAAATATTAGGTTATATGTATCATCAGAAGGGTGAATATCTAGTCTATGGTTTCTGATATCAGAAACCATTGTCTATATATCTTGTTAAGTCACTAGAAAAGTCTGTCTCTAGCACACAAGTTTATACTGCTTTGCTTCTTTGTTATTACACCAGGGGAGCACAGGGAGGTCCTTTCTTTGAGAAACCTAGGAAAGACTAGCATTCTTGCTTGAAGTTGGTATGACCTTAAATGGAAATAGTACCAATTCAGCTTCATGAACCACACTCAAGAGATCAGATGTCATAGTCTCTACTCTTGAGCAGATAAGTAAGAGAAATAAACAGCAAAATGTGAATCACTGAAATCACAAAAATTTTAGCACTGCTACTATCTTGGGCTTCTCAGGTGGTGCTAGTGATAAAGAACCTGCTTGCCAATGCAGGAAACATAAGAGACAAAAGAGATGTGGGTTTGTTCCCTGGGTCAGAAAGATCCCCTATTTTAGCATGCCAGTTAGGTTAAAAACAGTTTTTTTTTTAATCTGAAGATACCTGGACTAGAGACTTTCAGAATATTCACACTTTTCAAATACTGGAAGAAACAGTATTTAGAGTGAGAAAAGAGGTAAGGTTAGACTTTCCAATGACTCAGCAGGTAAAGAAACCACCTGCAATGCAGAAGACACAGGAAACAAGGGTTCAATCCCTGGGTCGGGGAGATCTAGAGGGGAAATGGCAACCCACTCCAGTATTCTTGCTTGGGAACTCCCATGAACAAGAAGAAGAGGGTCTTGGAGGGCTACAGTCCATGGGGTCACAAAAAATAGGACACGACGGAGCACATGCACAGGAGAAAGGTTAAAAATAGGAAAAAAAGTATGCAACATTAATAAAAGACAAACTACTAAATAAGAGTACTGATTTAACTACTCTGAAAAATGTTCTGAAAAACAAAATTATATTTATTACCAGGTGTACACTATTTCATTGACTAATTATTAATTTAGTTTCTATTTATGTAACATAAATATATCAAACTTAACAAAACAGGCTACAGGCCAAAAGGCAATATATTTCAATGTGATTAAAGGACATTTTTATTATGAGGTTTAATAATATTTTCACTAAATGGCAGTGACTTTATTATTTTTATAAATTTCACTGACCATACTCTAGACACCTGAATTTCAGACACTTGGGATTTCAGACACAACCCAGTCTTTGGGTTTGGCATGATCAAACTAATTAGTCAGATGACTTGAAGAGCACAACCAAGAACACCCTAACATTAATATATTTGGAATTATTGAGGAAATGGTCATGATCTGGTAAATTTTTATCAGCTGTAACTGACCCAAATCTGGTTTCTGACATGGACCTCACTTCTCTTCAGACCCAATTCTGTATCACAATTCAATTTCCTTCATTGGTTAAAGTAATTTTAAATGTAAATGGTTTACATGTCACTAATTTTTTTCACCCAGGAAGAGAGCATACAGGAGAGATAGATTATACATAGGCAGGTGCTAAGGCTTTCAAGGTTCTCGTTTGTTCCCAGGTTCCTTTCTAAGATGTAGTTCCAACTTCTTCCCAAGGCTTAAAAAAGCTAACTCATAAATCTCTATTAGCAATAGGGAAGACAGTTGAAGCAGTCTGCGTACACGTGTGCAAATTGATCACTGTTCCTAGAAAAAGTATTTAAAACACATGGAGCAATGTCATAAAAAATAGGACACCTCTCACCAAGAAGATTCATTCTTCCTCCCTCCCTCCCATTTTGCTCTGTGGTTGGCAAGATCAAAGAGCCGTCAAGCAAGCCATCGTCAGGGATCCACCTGGAAGCCAGGAGGTTAGCCACGATATGCCCGAGAAATGCTGGAGAGAGAGCAGTTGATAGTCACAGAGGTTTGTTTGTTGTTTTTCCCTAATTCTAAGCATTTCCACTGTGCCCAAGTATTTTTGCCTTTAGAAAATTTAACACTTGGAAATTCAGCTGAAGTTCCTGACATCACAAATCCAGTTTAGCGGGCAAAGTCTGTGCTTCTGACAGTCCTGTTCAATAAACATGTACTATTTTCTGTGAATTTTGAGTACCTTCATGCTGGTTATATCCAGAGTCCCCCTTTTCATTAATGAAACTTGCTAGCCCTGGTGACTCATAGATAATATGCCATTGACCTTGTCTCCTCATGAACCAATCTCCTACAAACTAATTGGCAAGTAAAAATTTAAATAGTCCTGGGTGGGAATGGGAGAATACACTATGAAATATTTTAAGCATCATGTTAAACAGTAAGTTGAGCTACAAAACATGTCTTCTGCTTAAATGCCATGTTATTAAATACCTCCCCATCTATTTTTCTCTCTAAAACTTTTATGTTAGTTCAAAGCTGGTTTGCTATCAATCTGTAAGGTGAACTATAAACTGTCGGTTTGCCTTGTTCTTAAATTCATGTGATCCTAAAGATGCCTTTATTATTAAGGCACTTGTAATTATGCCCTTGAAATGTTAATTTGCTAAAACAGTACCTTTGTAACCATTTTCTATAATCACTTGAATGAACATTGATTTATAAAACTGTATCAGTTCTAGTTGAGCATACCTGCCAATGAAAAAGAAATGTGGATTCATTTATATGGCCAGGACTATTTTATTGGGCTACATGCCCTGGTTTTAGAAGTACCACGCACCATGTATTTAAATGATTCCCTTTTCTCTCAAAAGGATAAATCCTTGATTGAAATAACTTCCTCCTTTTTTTCAATCAGCTCTAAAAGAGAAAGAAACAAATTAAGCACTAGGATCAAATGAATGCTCAATGTAGCAGCTCATAACCACTTCTCAAATTTAGTAGCCTTCGTTGGGAAAAGAGATTGTACAAAGAGAAGAATCAGCTGAAGACGAATAATGGGAGAACTGGACCATGAGTTAATTGCCTAAGGGTCACCTAGGAACCTTGATTAAAAACATTAACATCTTGATGTAACAAATCTACAGGACTTCTCCATTCCTCGCCCCCAAAACTCCCACAGGTTTTTGGGGGCCTTCTGGTTGCCCTGGTCACAGAAGGTTTTCTTCCTTTAATCAAATCTCCCCTCCCCCCAACTCCTCACTCTCCTGCTTCACACAAAAAAAGAGAGAGCGAGCCTTTGCTCAGCCGACCAGTTCCACTTTTATTACTCTTTCCTCTGGCCTCCGGCAGCACAGAGCCCATGGTTGGATGCCAGCAGATTCCAGGGCCATGCAAGAATTTCTAGGAGAGCTACCTGAAACAGAGACAGGAACCCAAAGGCCACAGGCTGAGCAGTCTCTAGGGGATCTGCTCAGGAAGCTGTGACTACCTATCACAAACTTCTGCTTCGTATTTATCTTCCATTCTCCAGTGTTCTGAAGGGTGAGTCCTTAGTGCTCAGGTCAATAGGATAGAGAGGGTGTAGTGTGATGGATACTGCGGCAATTAGCTTCTGGTCTGAGTCTTGCTCCTCCTGGCAAGTTCCAGTTATCTCTACTGCTCTTTTCTGTGTATTACTTTTATCCTTTTTTCCCATTCTCATCCACTAAATTGAACAGTTCTAAAGAATTAGAAGTGGATCTCCTAAACACACAGGAGCACACTTTTCTGTGATCTGAGTTCTCCAGGGGATAATGACACATCCCTCTGCTCCCATTCTCTACCCAACACCTTGTCCCTGCTAAACCAAAGCCTGAAATCCACTCTTAGAGCTTTGCTTTGTCAGTCCAGTCTTCCTCTAGTGTCAGAAGATGTTGTTGTTGTTGTTCAGTTGCTAAGTCGTGTCCAACTCTTTGTGACTCCACACCAGCCCTCCCTGTCCATCACCATCTCCTGGAGTTTGCCCAAGTTCATGCCCATTGAATCGGTGATTCCATCCAACCATTTCTTCCTCTGTTGCCCTCTTCTCCTTTTGCCTTCAATCTTTCCCAGCATCAGGGTCTTTTCCAATGAGTTGGTTGTTCACATCAGGTGGCCAAAGTATTGGAGCTTCAGCATCAGTCCTTCAGGGTTGATTTCCTTTAGGACTGACTGGTTTGATCTCCTGGCTGTCCATGGGACTCTCAAGAGTCTTCCCCAGCACTGTAGTTCAAAGGGATCAATTCTTTGGAAGTCTGACTTCCTTATAGTCCCAGTCTCACATCTGTCAGATGATTATATAGAGCCAAATCACCTGGAAAGTTCTTTTATTTTGAACCATAGAGACTTCCTTCCCATGGGAGACATATCAGAATGGTTTGGGAGAGCAGAGTGATTTCTATAATTAGAAAAAACTGATCAAGAGGTCCTTATTCTCCTCCCCTTCCCCTTCCTTCACTGCACACCCCTCCTGGAAATACCCTGAGACTATGCTGGGACGAGAGCCTTAAGCTAAGCCTGTGATTACCAAGAGAAGATTGACTAATCAAGTCACATACCTCTTGTTGGTAATGGTTTTTACTCTTTTTCTTCCTATTAAAGCTTGGGCAAGTGAAGAATCACCTTTTAAAATACATATCTGAATAAAACCTACAGTCATTCTCCATCATCTCAGTGCCTACTAAATCACTATAGTCATGTCCAATTCTTTGTGATCCTATGGACTATTGCCCACCAGTCTCCTCAGTCCAGGGGATTTCTCAGGCAAGAATACTGGAATGGATGCCATTTCCTTCTCCAGGGGGTTCTTACCAAATCTCCAGGGGATCTTCCCAAACCAGAGATTGAAACAGCGTCTCTTACATCTCCTGCATGGCAGTCAAGTTCTTTACCACTAGCGCCACCTGGGAAGCCTAAAGGGAAGCTCTAACTTCACACCCTGAAAGCTCATCTACTGCTGTCTCTACATGTTCCCTATGGTATAATCTTACTCTGTTGAAGGGATTACATGCCACTTGGCACTTCAAGCATGATATCCCTTTGCCTTGAACTGATCTTCATAGTTAAACATCTTCACTCATCCTCTCATTCATCATGGTTCACCCAAAACACCTTGCTCCAGGAACTCTTTCGATTCTTCCAAAGCTGGGTTACCCGCTCAACACAGGTTGGCCCACCTTGTAAACCTCTTGGACAACTCTTCTTATCACACAGTATTTAGAGTGAGGAGTCTAGCTCCCTTTTGGGGGTGTTTGGCTGCAGATAGCTTTTAAGTCCCACTCTTTGTGTCCCCCATGTGGACAAGCAGATAAGAAAGCCGGGTGTTCTTCCTTTGGCACCAGCAGGAGATACAGACTATGCAAGTTTCTGTCCCTAGGCAGGACCTCCCACTCTAGCCTCACCCCCGACCACAATCAAAACTGGAGCCAGCCTCCTTCCCTTGCTCTGTCAAGCATTTCAGGTCTGCTTGAGAGAACAGCTCTGCTCCCCTCAGAGACCTCAATCATGTGAGCAGGAAACCTTTTCCGACCCTTTCCTTGTGTGGGAGGTAGTCAGAAGTCTCAATATCTGAACCAAGCTTTGGCTGGAGGGCCCATCTGCCATTGAGAGTGACTATGACAGAGTTGCAATCACTGCTTTTCTTGCCCATCTTCTCCTCTAAACTATAAGTTATTTGAAGATAAGAAGCTTATGCTGTTTATTTATGGATCCCCTCTCCCCACCCCATGCCTTGTTCAGTATCTGGCACTGCAGTGGACATTCACTAAATATTTGCTTGTTGAATAAAGTACGTCTTTAGCTGAATCCCTATTTCCATTACATAAAATGCAAGTAAATTACATTTTTATGATTTTAAGGAAATTTGGGCATCATTGAATACAATCCAAACTAATGAGGCATATATATTGTAATATATCACATGATGTATAATATCACATGATATATACTATCACTGATATATAATATTAGTATATATATTATATATAATAATATCACTTGGTATATAAGCATTTTTATTATATATAAAATAAATATATTGCAAAATGTATATTTGCTTGTTATAGCAAAAAAGAAAAAACACACTGAAGGGTTTATGTTATTGTTGTTGTTATTTATAGTCAGATGTTTTAAAATGAAATTTATTAAGATGCAAAGCCATGCTTTGTGGTAGAGGCTGAGAGGTTATAAGATCACAAGCCCCGGAGGTATTTAAATAGGCATCACTTGGAGATGTCTATTCCAGTCTCCACAGCCTCAGTATGGTGTGTTATGATTACCATTGATTCAGATACTTTGAAGAACCTGGAAGCAATCATGGACACAGAACCAGGTAGCAAATTATTCATACAGTTATTACACATTTCACAATTATTTCAGAAATGCTTTCAGATGGGATGCTTATATTTCAAAGCAGCCAGTATCAAAGTTAAATCTCTACCAGTAGCTGACTTTAACAGTTGCCTACAATACACTTGGATCATCATCTGCATCAATTATAAGGATAATAGGTAAAAACTCTGGTGAACAGGCTACACAGCATAGTGAAATGAAGCAGTCATCTCCAGCCATCACTGATTTGCACAAACAAGACCCCAGCCCTGCTACCAAGCCTTTTGTAGTTCCCCAGCATATCTCTATTGAGAGAAAATATATATATTTATTTAAGCTGGGCTGGATCTTCACTGTGGCACAGGCTTTCTCTCATTGCAGGACATGGGGGCTTCTCTCTCGTTACAGCACATGGGCTTCTCTTATTTCAGGGCAAGACCGTCTCACTGCAGTGCATGGACTTCTCTACTTGTGGTTCTTGGGTTAAGTTGCTCCACGGCATGTGGGATCTTAGTTCCCAGACCAGGGATTGAACCGGCATCCCCTGTACTGGAAGGTAGACTCTTAACCACAAGGCCACTAGGCAAGTCCCGGAAGAATATATTGCTCTATGATGTAACTTTCTATGGTCTTGTCCATCTTCCTGCACTCTCACGTATTGTGAAATACAAGACTGCCTCTGGCTCCCTGCTGCATCTCCAGCCCTTAGGGAGATGCTCGCCAACCAGGCTACGTTATGACTTCCTTAGGCTCTGGGCACCATAGCTTTTGTGGACTCCTCTCTTGCCAAAATAATGTGTAAAGTGATACTTTATGATTGTGTTAATAGAAAGAGGAATTCTATATGAAAACATTTTCTTGGACCTAAAAATTCATTTTTTTTCTTGTGATGTATAAGCAATTAGAACATTTTTCTGGGCTTCCAAGAGTATTGTTGATGTTAGTGCCTCATGGGTCAGTTGGCCCTGCTATTCATATCAAAGGCACTCTGTCTATTTTACATACGGCAATGTATATGCTTCCATCCTGCTGTCTCAATTCATCCCACCCTCTCCTTCCCCCACTGGGTCCTCAAGTCTGTTCTCTATGTATGCATCTCCTTTGCTATCCTGCAAATAGATTCATCAGTACCATCTTTCTAGATTCCATATATATGTGTCAATATGTCATATTTTTTTTTCTCTTTCTGACTTACTTCATTCTGTAAATAGACTCTAGGTTAATCCACCTCATTGGAACCAACTCAAATTCATTCCTTTTTATGGCTGAGTTATATTCCATTGTATATATGTCCCACAGCTTCCATAGCTTCTTTATCCATTCATCTGTCAGTGGACATCTAGGTTTCTTCCAAGTCCCAGCTATTGCAAGTAGTGCTGCAATGAGCACTGGGGTACATGTGTCTTTTTTCAATTATGGTTTCCTTAGGATAAATGTTCAGTAGTGGCATTGCTGGGTCATATGGTAGTTTTATTCCTAGCTTTTAAAGGAATCTCCATACTGTTCTTCATAGTGGCAGTATCAATTTACAGCCCCACAAACATTGCAGGATAGATTCTTATTCACATGAGGCAAAGGGCAATGTCAGGCTTTGGGTAACCCTCAAGCTTGAGTAACCCATGTGAGTCCTTTGCACATACCAACTAGAGTGTTATCTTAGGTCTGCAGCACTGATGAAGGCCAGGTGGTGCTGACCCCTGTTATCAGGTGTGTCCCTCCCTGCCCACGCTGGCACCGGGGATGGTCACCCCACAGCCTCCCTAGCTCTACCTCATGTGGCAGGCAGTCCTCCAGGGCAGCCACACCTGTCTCTTCCTGGGACATTCACTGTTGCCAACACTCACAGGCCCTTCCCATCCATGTAGTGGCACTGCGGTCTAAGGTTGATCTTACACCAAATAATGAACTCATTTTCCTGGTTGGAATCACTGTTCTCACTCCATCCATGGCTGCTCTGTGTATACTTCCTGCTGGTGACCATGTGTGAAAGGTAGGGTGATGGTCAAGATGAAAAGATCCAGGAAAGCAGTGATTATGATTTAATTCCTGATTAACAATCCAAGAGACAATGTAGTTGGGAGATATATTTGTTGAATGTTTATGCTATAAATTTATAGACAATAAATTCTGTATGACAGAAAATGAATTATTGTTCACACTTTCTATGGACTTTTAAAATGATTTGTATTTGTGGTCATAATCCATGAAGCCCAATAACAACCTCTGAGATAAACTTTCAGTTCAGTTCAGTTCAGTCACTCATTTGTGTCCAACTCTTTGTGACTCCATAGACTGCAGCACACCAGGCTTCACTGTTCATCACCAACTCCCAGAGAGAAACTTTGGAAGCTGGTATTTGTGGGCCATGAGAATGGCAGTGGGATGGCTGAAACAGGCAATGAATAATCATGAGGACCAGCTTCAAACAAATAGGATAAGTGAGAATTTCAGAAACAAACAGATCAACACTGTTTTAATACGAACAGGATCCGAAGAGTCACTGTACTGTGGCTGATAGTGCCATTGTGACCTTATTCTCGTGGTGGGAATTATTACACTTAACAATTAAGAACATGAAGAGATGATGCCTGGTTCAGAACAGAAACAGATAATGTCTAAACACCACGCAGAACCTTCCTGTTCTTCGATTGAACAATCAGTAAATACACAAGTACCTCTTCTCTACTTTTCAGTCTAAACCTTCATTGATAAGGCACTCATGAATGGTATAATCTTTTTTTTTTTTTTTTAATAGTCCTGCAATGCAACAGACCTGGGTTCAATCCCTGGGTCGGGAAGATCCCTTGAAGAAGGGAATGGTAACCCACTCCAGTATTCTTGCCTAGGAAATCCCGTGGACAGCGGGGTTAAGTGGGCTACTATAGTCCATGGGGTCACAAAGCATTGGACACAACTAAGCTACTAACACTTTTACTTTTACTTCTCTATAGAAATAGGTCATGCAAAAAATAAAAATTTGCAGGCTTGAGGCTCCACACACCCTAGGGTATTTTCAGTTTTGTTTTGTTTTGTTTTTCTGATTGAGGAAAAACAGTTGGAGGACCATCCCTTGTTTCCATGTAATATATTTCTGCAAGTAGGCCAATCACATGCTTTTACCTTGACTTTACACAAATTCCAAGGATTAGGAGGGACCATGTAATTAATACATCAAAGTTGCTTTCCCCCACCTCCCCCAACACACACACTCACACTTACACACACTGCTAGTGACAAGTCAGATTCAAGCCTTCAGGCCCCAGCAGTTCATCATTTTCACAGGAATTGCTAGAAGCACTCCCATATAATAGCAGCTCTTTGAAGAATTATAGTGAAACTCAAGCCTTATTGAAAAGATTGGAAACTGTGCTCCCACAGTAATGAGAAAATACTTTCTTTTCCAGGTGTCACTAGAAGAAATTTAGTCATCATCATAGTTGCTCCATTTTCAGAGAATCAGGGGTGGGTCTCTTTATTATGTTACTATTAGTAGAAGCGAGCAGACACTTAAATGGAAGGGAGAGAATTTTTAGATCAAGAAGCAAACACCATCTCTTCAACAGTGCCTAAATAAGAACTTGATAAAATACCACCATTTCTGATACTTCCCATCCCATATTTTTTTCATTCACAATGAAAAGAGCAATATGTTAGTCAAGACAAAACTCAGGAACACAGCTGTTTAAGAATAAGATTCTGACCCAATGAGAAGAGTCAGAACACATAAAGGAAACATATGTTGGTGTTTATGAAATTACACTGGATGATTTTATGGAAAAGCAAATAATGTGATAAGAAATTGGAAGGGGGAGCTGAGCGCTTGCTAATTAGCAGACTTCAGAAGCACTCTGCAAATGTCTTCAGAACAATGGAGTTCTGCTATAATGTTTTACATGAACTTCATTTGATAGCAGGGTGCATGCTACCTCATATTTCTGATCCTGAAATCCAGTTGGTTATTCCAAATAAAATGTATATATTTTTTGCAATCCTTAGATTTCCAACTACCCTTAAAGTATCAAGTATCAAGAAAGGGGGACTAAATCATTTGCCCCATTATTTGTGAATAAGTAGGGTTGATAAGATGAAACATCAGCAAAGAATAATACTAGAACTGCACATAGTATATCGGGCAAAGGACTTACAATTAAATGACAGAAGAGACGTGAGGAAATCAGAAGCTGGGCTTGTCTCTAATGATGACATTAAGTAGAGAATCATGAACTTCCATAGGTAAAAAGAGTTATTAATGGATTTTTGCAAGAATGAAGAAAGAATGATATAAGAACCAAGATGTGAGAGGCAGGTATAAGAATTTTGTTTACTATGAGTTAGACTGTCCAATGCCAGATACCATGAATTCACAGAAGAACAGATCAAACTTTGACTCTCAGGGAGCTTATAATGACTGTACTAGTGTGGGTCTAGACTGAAGTCATGTGCAGATGTGAGAGTTGGACCATAAGAGTGGCTGAGTGCCACAGAATTGATGCTTTCAAACTGTGGTGCTGGAGAAGACTCTAGAGAGTCCCTTGGACTGTGATGAAATCAAACCAGTCAATCCTAAAGGAAATCAATTCTGAATATTCATTGAAGGGACTGATGTTGAGACTAAAGCTCCAATACTTTGGCCACCTGATGCGAAGAACTGACTCATTGGAAAAGACCCTGATGCTAGAAAAAAATGAAGGCAGAAGGAGAAGAGGGCAGCAGAGAATGAGATGATTGGATGGCATCACTGACTCAATGGATATGAACGAACTTGAGCAAACTCCAGGAGATAGTGTAGGACAGGAAAACCTGGTGTGCTGTGGTCCATGGGGTTGCAAAGACTTGGACAGGACTTAGCAACTGAACAACAACAGGCTGTACTTTTATGAAGACCTGAAAATGTGAGTAGTAGTAAGATCTCCAAACCTAACTTACAATAGAAACATAAAAGGGTAGAAAATAATTTAGAGATAATCCGGTCAAAAATGTCTGTGGTGGCAGCATAATACCTCCGCAAAGATGTCTACATCCCAATGCCCTGAACCTGCAAATATGTTACTTTACTTGGCGCAAGGAACTTCGAGATGTGAGCAAGAATCTTAACATAGGAAGAGTACCCTAGAATATCCAGTGGGGCTTATAAAAGGTGGGGGGGGGGGCAAGAAGGTAAGAGTAGGAGAGAGATCTGAAGATGCTATTGAAACTGCTGGCTTTCAGTAATGAAAAGGCTGCATTTGGATGCTCCCAGTAGATGACATTCTGGAAAAGGTAGAAGTAGAAATAGATCACAAAAATCAGGGGCTTGGGATGGGAAGGAGGGAGAGATGGGTAGGTGAAGCAAAGGATTTCTAGGGCAGTGAAACTATTCTGTTTGACATTGTAATAGTGGACATATGACATGGTATACCTGACAAAACCCATCAAATTGCACAATACAAAATGTGAACCCTAAAGTAAACTATGGATTTTATATAATAATAGTGTATTAATACTGGTTCAATTTTAATATACATAACACACTAATTCAAGATGCTAATAAGAAGGAAATCTGCACAGAGGGATTGAGGGGGACAACACAGAGGAACCCCTTTGTGCTTTCTGCTCAGCCTTTCTGTAAACTAAAAACTGCTCTAAAAAATAGTCTACTAATGGGGAAAAAAATAAACCAAATCTGCAAATGGGTCTTTCATAAAACACAAAATCACATTTTCAAAAACAATGAAGCACATTTGGTTAAGATCTAAAAGGCATTTTATACCATTAAAATGGATTAAATGAGTTTAAAATTAAAATAAAACTGCTGGCTTTGAAGATGCAGAAAGGACCCATGAGCCAAGGACTGTAGGCAACCTCCAGAAGCTAGAAAAGGCAAGAGAACAGATTCTCCCTGAGGGCCTCCACAAGAAATACAGTCCTGCTGATACCTTGAGTTAGTCATGTTAGTCACTAGTCATTCAGTCATGTCCAAGCCCCTATGGACTGTAGCCTTCAAGGCTCCTCTGTCCATGGAATTCTCCCGGCAAGAATACTGGAGTGAGTAACTATTCCCTTCTCCAGAGGATCTTCCAAACCCAGGGTTTGAGCCTGGATCTCCTGCATTGTTAAGCTCAAGGTAAAAATGCATCCAGTTAAAGAGTCTCCTGATGAAGATGTATTTTCTTTTTACTTTTTGCAGAAGGGATATTTGTCAAAACAAAAGTATTAAGTAATGTTTTAAAATTATTTGTGAGGGACTTCCTTAGTGGTCCAGTGGTTAAGACTCTGGGCTTCTATTCCTGGGGGAACTTCCATCCCTGGTCAGGAAATTAAGATGCTGTGTGTAGTCAAAAAAAAAGGAAAAACTAAATAAATTGTGAATGATTGAAGGTCACATGAAGAAAATAAATGTAGACACAGGAGTGGCCTGTACTGAAATACAAAGGTATATTTTTTACTCTTCAGAAACTCCTTGTTTCCCTCTAAATGCTTTGCTGCTCCACTCCTAGGCATTAGCTTGACCTTGATATCACCAGCAATTAGCAGAGCATCTAGCAAAGAGAAGTCTCACTAATATGTGTTGAAAGTGAAAGCGAATTTGCTCAGTTGTGTCCGACTCTTTGCGACCCCATGGACTTTGGGAGAAGCATATCACGTCCTCTGTCCATGGGATTTTCCAGGCAAGAGTACTGGAGTGGGTTGCCATTTCCTTCTCCAGAGGATCTTCCTGACCCAGGGATCGAACCCAGGTCTCCAGCATTGTTGGCAGATGCTTTACCATCTGAGCCACCAGGGAAGTCCAATATGTGTTGAAGGGAAGAGTAATTTTAAAAGTCTATTTATATTTTAACTGTATTGTTTAATTTCTACTTAAATCTACAAAACACTACACATGATATTAGCATGATCACTCATATTTTATACAAAAAAAGGCACAGACAGAATTGGGGACATGCTGAAGACAACAGCTAGGACTCGAACCCAGGTATTTGGAGTCTAAAGCTCTAGCTTTAGCTGTTGACTGTGAGCTAGTCCTTGGCATCTTAGGAGCAAGATATCAAGCTTCTAAATAGCCAAGGGATTGAGTAACTCTTCACAGCTAGGAAGCAAATCACAAAGGGAGCCAAGAAATTCGGTATTCACTTTGCCTCGTTCCCTTTCCACAACACAGTTTTATACATGAGAGATATTAAGAAATTCCTCCATTATCATGTGGTTTAAAATTGTAAACTTTTTTTTTTTTAAATACGTAGTTCCAAAACCATGCAGTTTTAGACGTCAGTCATTTGCTGTTGCTGCTGTTTATCCCTTTCCTTTAGGCCTGGAAGGATTTCCCCACAGAGGCCAATTCTAGGATAGGCAAACCTCTGAGTCACGTGAGAGAGCAGTTAGAAATACAGGTGGAATTGCAAGATTGGGTGTCTAATGGATGAGCCCTGTACCAGACCTTCACTGGGCTGTGCATGACTCTTTGAGATTATTTTTTTAATTCCTCACTACTTCTTTTTCCTATGATGGCAAATACTGTCTTTCTTCTGAACTGTAAGAAGGTTATTTTCACATGAAACTCATAGATTTATTCCACTGGGGGCTTGCTGTGACCCAGTATTGTATCAGTGCCTCCAAGGTGGCACTAGCAGTAAAGAGCCCTCCTGCTAATGAAAGAGATGTAAGAGACGGGGATTCAATCCCTGAGTCAGGAAGATCCCCTGAAGGAGGAAATGGCAACCTGCTCCAGTATTCTTGCCTGGAAAATTCCACAGACAGAGGAGCCTGGCAGACTACAGTCCATGGGGCTGCAAGAAATCAGACACAATTGAGTGACTGAGCATACATTGCTTATTTATTATGGGCTGTCAGGAGAACTGCATTTGCTTTTTAAAGGAAAACTAAAGCTTAAGTCAGAAAAATGAGGCTTGGAAGTTGGAACTTTAATTAGTCAGTGGGTTGGACATAAAATTGGGGGGATTTTTCCTTTTTATCTCTGAAATAAACTAGTTCTATCACATAGAATTGCAGCATTCTATGTGATAGAACTAGTTTATTTCAGAGATAAAAAGAAAAAGTCCCCCCAATTTTATGTCCTATGCACTGACTAATTAAAGTTAAAGGTAATGTGCCTTTAACATAATATGAAACCCCCCAAAGTAATCTACAGAGTAAAATAGCTAATAGAAGGATAGCTCCATCACACACATATTTTGTAAATTTTCTTCAAAAACCAAAAGAGGATAATGGATTTTGGAGCTGGAATGTTCTAGTCTGTCTTAGCCCTACTCTATGAAGTCAGCAATCAATAGCAAACAATCAAACTGGTCCATGTGAACGGAAATCTAAGTTATTTAAGGTTCCCTGGAATGATCTATGCTACTGTATACATCTTTAATAGAGTGGAGTTTATAGCAGAAAAGTACATACCTTGGAGTAATTCATACACAAGCATGAAGAGATGTGTATCGGAATAGTCATAAAGAACAAAACTGGAAACAGTCTAAATGCTCATGACTGTGAAACTTGATAGATTTACTGTGCTTTATCCAACAAATGGGCCTTCTCAGGCAGCACTAGTGGTAAAGAACCCATCTGCCGATGCAGGAGACATAAGAGGCCAGGGTTCAGTCCCTGGGTCAAGAAGATCCCCTGGAGGAGGGCATGGCAACCTACTCCAGTGTTCTTGCCTGGAGAATCCCATGGACAGAGGAGTCTGGCGGGCTATGGTCCACAGAGTTGCAAAGAGTTGGACATGACTGAGCAACTTAGCATGCATGCACACATCCAACAAATGGAATCATACGCGGTAGTGAAAATGAATAATTAACAGCTACACAGTTCAAAGGGGTGAACTTCAGAATCACAAAGAGGAGTGGAAAAACTGAGTCACCACAGAACACATGCTATCTGATACTCTTTGTCTAAAGGTCAAAAATAACCCCCTAAATGTTAAAGTTAGATCTGTCCTAAAATGACCATCAAGAAGCACAAAAATAAAATGGTGCTTGTTCCTGAGCAATACAGAAGGGCATGCAGAGATGGAGTGGCATATACCAGTGTCAGCTGCACTGGTAATACAGTGTTTCTTAAACTGGGTACTCATGTTCCCATTCTTTATATCTTCCATATATTTTTTTGCATCACGTATGAGAAATACTCCATAATTTTAAGAAACTGGTGGAATCAACTTGTTGGCTTTGGCAGAAACAAACCAGCTGTCCACCAAACTATTTCCACTGTGCTTCTGAGCACACAGCTGGCTTCTATCTTCTAGCCATCCAAGTAGTTAAGGGTTGCCCTGTGATGGGTTCATGAATAGGGATTATGGGCACAGCAGGCCCAGAAAGGCTGCCATGCATCCAGCGCACTGTTGCCTTCATGTACCTGCTAGTCAGAGACAGAGTCCAGTGCATCAGGACCGCTTGTCCACAACGAGAGAGTCTGTATGCCACATGGAAAAGATTACTCATGATGAAACGAAGATGCCCTGGGTGACAACCAAGACCTGATGCGGCCAAACAAATAAACAAACCAAACCCATCAAATGATGGGCTCACAATCCACATCACCACAGAAAGATGTCAAGGATAGGAATGCAGTTACCTCTTGCACCCACACAACCATAGCTGTGGAACGTGCCATTGAGAAGACAGCAAGGGCAGTAACTACATTTTATTTTAGGCCAGGCCTTCTCATTGGTTTACACATTTCATCCTCATCCACATGACAATGCTGTCATCATCATGTGACAGATGAAGAAACTGAGGCACAGAGAGTAAAGTGCAAGGTTCAAGGCTCTCTCGATACCCTGTCGTAGAGTATGTGTGCTTGGCACTCAGTTGTGATTGACTCTTTGTGACCCCATGGACTGTAGCCCGTCATGCTCCTCTGTCCATAGGATTCTCCAGGCAATAACACTGGAGTGCGTTGCCATGCCTTCCTCCAGGGGATCATATGTTAAGGAGCAAAATGTGACTCTTCAAAAAATGAGATAGTTACTTCTCTTTAAATGTATATGTTATACAGAAAGTGAAAGTTGTTCAGTAGTGTCCGACTTTTTGTGACCCCATGGACTAATACAATCCATAGAATTCTCCAGGCCAGAATACTGGAGTGGGTAACCTTTCCCTTCTCCAGGGGATCTTCCCAGCCCAGGGATCGATCCCAGGTCTCCCGCATTGCAGGTGGATTCTTTACCAGCTGATCCACAAGAGAAGCCCAAGAATACTGGAGTGGGTAACCTATCCCTTCTCCAGGGGATCTTCCCAACCTAGGATTCAAACTGGGGTCTCCTGCATTGCAGGAGGATTCTTTACCAAGTGAGCTATCAGGGAAGCCCTATGTTATACAGAAGCCCCAGAACTTTCTCTTTAAAATCTGAATTGAATGTTCCCTTTAAAATTCAGTAGGCTGAGCAGTAAACAACAAACATCACTAACTGAAAGTGGTAATTGTAACTGAAGCCCATCTCTACCCTCTGGAAGCCCAATACTAGGTGGCAGAGAGAGGATTCAGCAGAGAAGCGGCTTCAAGCAGTTTCTCATCCTCCGGCGTCCCTCTTGCCTTATTTGGAGCATGCTTTAGAACCTCTCATTTTAAAACAAGAAAAAGGATGAAGAAACCATGCCCTGAGTTCCTATTGGGTGGACATTGCTCCATTAAACACAAAATAAGGCTGGGGTTACTTGGGAAACAGGGTTCCCACGTTCAAGTCCCTGTGATACAGAAAACATAAATGTGTCAACTACTTCCAATGGATCAAAGTAAAAAAAAAAGTCAATATCCTGTTTTCCTGAACCACAGAAGTACTAATTGCCTTTAAGTGAGTAATATGTTTCAGTGACTTCCGATGAGCTAATAGCCTTCCTTTCCTTCTTAGAAGCCTATCATAAGGCAGGATGGGGAGGAGCCTCTGTTTTTATTAAGATTGCTTTAAGAGCGTAAAATGTATGTCGTGCGTGCTCAGTCAAGTCCGATTCTTTGTGACCGCATGGAGTATATCCCCCCAGGCTCCTCTGTTCATGGAATTTTCCAGGCAAGAATATTAGAGTGGGTTGCCATTTCCTTCTCCAGGAGATCTTCCTGACCAAGGGATCATACCCGCATCTCTGGTGGTTCAGTGGTAAAGAATCTGCTTGCCAATGTAGGAGATGCAAGAGACATGGGTTTGATCCCTGGGTCAGAAAGATCCCCTGGAGCAGGAAATAGCAATCCACTCTAGTATTCTTGCCTGGAAAATTCCATGAACAGAGGAGCCTGGAGGGCTACACTCCATGGGGTTGCAAAGAGTCGGACACGACTGAGTGACTGAACAACAAAATGTGTGCCCTGAAGATAATAAATAAAGTGAGGACAGGAAAAAATGAACAGAGACATAAACTATAGCTTAAAAGTGGGAAAGGAGCTAGCACCTCTGGAAACATCAGGTACTGAAAATCATCAGAGAATGTGTCCGCGGGTCCCCACCACCCCTGCCTTCCTCAGTATAAAGCCAACACAAGCAGGTGCTTGTTATTTTCCAGGCCCCGCTATAGCCATTTTACATGGACTATCTCATTTAAAAGACGAGTTCAATGTGTATTATTCACGTTCTATGTCTTAGATGAGGAAACAGAAGCACAGAGAGTTAAAGCAGCTGGTGCAAAGTCACACAGCTTTTAAGAGACACCGTGAATATTTTGAAATGGATGAGGGTACAAACAGTGAACCACCTCTCAGCCACCATCCTCTGGTCCACATTGGCTTCTTTGCTTAAAGCTTCCCACCTTTCTAAAGGCCTTAGTGACTGCTGATGGTGAGGGTGAGGAGTCCAGGTAAAACCTTTTACCAGTAATTCCAATATGCAGATCTTGAGCATGCTCTCCTGGGAGGATGCTTACGAGTGGATATGAAGAGAATTTCAGCGACAGCAAGGTGAACTGGAGATGCTGCCGGAAATCCTGCCAGATGTTGTGACATTGTCAAACAGCACTGACTGATCTCATGTGCATCATCTGGAGAGACACCGTGAGTGTGAGAGAGGAACAGAGGATGCCTATGCCAGTTGGATAGATGAAACAGAACAAAAAGGTACAAATGATGGTTTTACAGTACTTTCTAGAAGGCAATGAGCCACATTGCAAATAGGCATGTTATTATATGAATTGCATATGATATACAGGAGACAAAAGGTATCAGCCACTCCAACTGCTGAGGTTAAGAAAAGTAAACGGCTTCCCTGGTGGCTCAGTGGTAAAACATCAGCCTGCCAGTCGAAGGAGAGGCAGGTTCAATCCCTGATCCAGGAAGATCCCACATGGTATGGAGCAACAAAGCCCATGCATCACAGCTACTAAGCCCCAGCTCTAGAGCCCAGGAGCCAAAACTACTGGGCCCACGTGCCATAACTACTGAAGCCCCCATACTCTAGAGCCCGTGTTCCTCAGCAAGGGAAGCTACCACAATAAGAAGCCTGCCCACTGCAACTAGAGAAAAGTCCTCACAGCAATGAAGACCCAGCACAAAAATTAAATAAATAAATTATTTTTTAAAAAGGAAAAGTCAAGTTACAGGATGTGAGGCAAGCTTTCTTTTTTCTTTTTTTAAAGTTATCCAGCTGGTTAACATCAGAGCCAAGAAGAGAAATCAAGTTTCCTAACTTAGAGTTTATTGCTCTTTCCATAACCCTGTGCTACAATGTCTAATAAACAACGTCAAGTTTTCATGATCAGCATCTAAGTTTCATATGAGCCATAAGCCGTACAGTCTATGGCTTTTAGATTTCTTTCTCTCCATCTGTGTGAAGTTGCTAATTACCTGCTGTCAATGGAAACAACCCTTGTGGGCAGCTGAAGAAATGGATTGGAAACACGGGTTTGAAGTCACGTAAAAAACACAGGTGTTGCTTTGTTCAATTAAAGCCTAATAAGAAACTTTGTGGGATGAAAGGGTGGGAGATGAGAAGGGGAAAATGACGTCATCGTCAGCTAGAATTGTCGGAGAAAGGAGAAAAGCAAGAAAATAGCTTCCTGGGCACTTCCTAAAAAAGAATTTGGAAAGCTGAGGATGTATGGGACTAAATTTTGTCCATGGAGCAATTAGTGTTTCAGAAAAATAATCTCTGAAAGATTTCCCATTTTTTCCATCTTCAAAAAACATAAATAGCAAGTCGTGGTGGTTAAAATGAAAGAAAAGGTTAGGTGCTAATTGAAGCAGGCAACAAATGATAAAATTAAGGGATTTGGGGGTTTCATAGTTTTGGAGGAGAGTGGAAGAGGTAAGTTCTATTTAATATTTACAGGTTAATATTCACATACTGTAAAATAGTGTACTCTAGTAGGCACTTCACCTGAGCTACCATAGTCAGCACTAAGAATGTCTTTTGGAAAAGACTCTGATGCTGGGAAAGGCTGAGGGAAAGAGAAGGGGGTGACAGAGGACGAGATGGTTGAATGGCGTCACCAACTCGATGGACTTGAGTTTGAGCAAACTCCGGGAGATAGTAAAGAACAAGGAAGCCTGGTGTGCTGTAGTCCATGGGGTCGCAAAGAGTTGGACACAACTTAGCAACTAAACCACAATAACAAAGAGTGTTTTTTTGGTTTGTTTTTAACAATGGTAATATAATTTTCAGAAGCCTCATACACAATAGGCAATGTTTCCAAATTAATATATATCATGGACTATTGACTCTTATTCCAGTTAAGAATTTCATTCAATACAAAAAAACAGCAACATTTGTTTTGATTTCTTATTTTGCACACACTCCAAGGCAAGGAATTCTCAGGCCCGGAAGAATGTACGGAGACACTCTGGAGAGAAGCTTTACTCAGAACTGCATGAGGCTCTTCGTGCTCCTGCCATCCCCATCATCTTTAAATCCAGGTACAATTGTAGTAGGAATTTGTTCTTTGAAACCCTGCAGCAATATTTCCCTTTATTTCCATGACAACAGCTCCCTATCAACTTCTGAAGGAACTTGCCTGTATTGTAAACAAACCTCTCTTGGCAATTGGCCTATTTTCTTTCTCTATCTCATCTTCCATCTGCTCAAAGGCTTTGCTTCAAAAAGAAATAGGTTGCAGGTGTGTACTTTTTCTTTCTTCACCCCCTCCGTATTTGTTTCTGAAAGAGGTCGATCTTGGAGATTAAAATTCTCTTTGCTAGGACATAAAGAGCTCTGGAGACGGAGTACCTGTGTGTACCTGTGAACCAGTATTTGGAGCCAATCAACAGTAAGCTTCCCTGGTTCCCCGTCATCCAAGTCCCTTCAGCAATAGGAAGCTGACTAATACATTTCATGAGGTAAATTCTCACTGCAGAAAAAAACCCAAGAACTATGTAGTGCCAGCCAACAATGAATCAGAAATACTTTTTTTTCCCAAGATCTTTTTAATGAAAGATTAAAGTGTCCATTACAGACATAATTTAATGACAGAAGCGGGTGAGAAATTAAAAAAAAAATTTTTTTTAGTCTTTATTGAATTTGTTACAATATTGCTTCTATTTTAGGTTTTTGGTCCCAAGGCATGTAGGATCTTAACTTCCTGAACACGGATTGAACCCATATCCCCTGACTGGAAGGCGAAGTCTTAACCACTGGGCCGCCAGGGAAATCCTGAGAAATTTTTTAAAATACATTTAAAAAAAACAAAACCAAACAAAACAAAAAAACGTTTCATATGTTTAACTTGAGGCTCCATGACCTCAAAATGGCTACAGTTTTATCCTCAGGGCTTGGAACATCGCTCAGTTATTTGTTCAATTCCATAAATATGACATTTTCATAAGTTCATTTACTGACACTCTTAAATCTTTATTTATTCAGTATCCCAGCTATTCGATCAAGTGACTACCAGTGTAAACACAATTATCTAGTGTGATGCTAAGTATAAAAAAAAAAGTCTAGCAAGAAAAAACACATTTCTTTCAACGAAACACCAAATTTGAAGAGAGATAACTGGAGAGTGTTTGGCTAGTATTTTAGAGAGGTTTGATGCATATAAATCATGGTCTCAGGTCTCCATTGAAAATGTTGTTTTATTTGCTTGTTTTGCTTTTAATTTTCCTCAGAGTTTGGGCGAGGGACCATATCACTGGTAATATCAGAAGAAGATCTTTGAAAGCTTCAGTTTGGGAAGTTCAAGGGGCCTTCTCTTAGATAAATATATTTTCATGTCTTTATCTCATTTGTCATGTCTAACTTTGATATGTGTAATTACATGAGTTTACATTCATATTATAAGGAGAACATTCACTGTAGCTGTGGAAACAAACAATAAACAATAAAAAGAGTCCTTTCACCTTTCTTGAACATATCCTGCCTATTATCCAAACGTCAAGTGACCAAAAAACAATGATAATTTTTCAAGACAAAATAGGTTCAACAATGTATACCCTGGAAGGTTTCAGAGGTGCTTAGTTTATCACGGAAAGAAAGATTATCTGGGGTTTATCACTTAGCTCTGATGCTTAGTAACTCTGTCCTTAGACAAGGTACTTACGTTCTCCAAATCCGTTCTCATGTGTAAGTTTCCCACACCCAGAGGGGGCGCGGTACTTCTCTTCCAGCACAGGATTGCAGGCAATAAATGTGAGCTTTATTCCCCATCACTGTCTAGGGAGAGAGTACCACTGTGGTCAGAATCATCTCGGAGAGTGGAATCCAGTGTAGAGTTACTTGTTTTTTGTTTTTAATTAAAATGTCCAATATTGTTTTATTAAAAAACAAGTTCTTGGGACTACCCTGGCAGTCCAGTGATTAAGACTCTCTGCACTTCCAATGCAGGGGGTGCGCGTTGGATCCCTGGTCAGGAAACTAAGATTCCATAAGGCTTGCGGCTAAAAAATTTAAAAAGCCAACAGGACCAAAAAAAAACAAATTACAAGTGTGGTAGCAATCTTCACAGATATATCATCAAAAATGTTTGTGTGCGTGCTAACTTGCTTCAGTCATGTCTGATTCTATGCACTGCTATGGACTATAGCCCACCAGGCTCCTCTGTCCATGGGTTTCTCCAGACAAGAATACTGGAGTGGGTTGCCATGCCCTACTGCAGGGGATCTTCCCAACCAAGGGATCAAACACGTTTCTCTTACATCTCCTACATTGGCAGGTGGGTTCTTTAACACTAGTGCCACCTGGGAAGCCCCCAAATCTGGCTGCCTGTTGGCAGACAGGTATAAGAGATGAACTATCTTGGAAAGCTCCACCTCCCTCCACAGCGGTCCTGCCTTGCTCTTCTTACATGCCCTGCTTAACCTGTTGATAGCTTCTGAAGTTGCCCACCCTGTCTCCTTCACTGTGTTCTCATCTGGCTTTCTGCTAATGGCAGCTAAATTCATAGCTGCTAAGGCATTCAGGAAAAGCGTCTTACAGAAAACTTCTCTCTAGGGTTTGTAAATTAACCTGAAATCTCTAGAAGATGCCTGGATCTATGCTTTTTGTGCATCTTCTCACTTACACCTATATTCATTGAATCATCCCGAAGTAGGTATTGTCCTCTGCCAGTTTATAGTTAGGGCACAAACTGCCTGATACAAAATGTGACACTGAGAATGTCTCTATGAAATGAATGTACTAAAATGAGTTGAACTAAATCAAAAGAAAAGGGGAGAGCAATTCGGTTAGGCATTTGCAAAGCCTCTTTAGTTGGAGGAACCAGAGAAAAACAAGATATGAAGAAAGGCCATACAAATAAAAACACTGCCTCCAGGTTTAGGGGCCTGGAGTTAGAGAGGTGTTTTACAGTCGTCAGTGGCGAGGTAGTGGCATCCGTTGGACTTTCTTCCTCCATTTCCTCACTCATTTTTTTTTTAATGAGCAGCCAAGTTTTCAGAGCTCATCTGGATTGTGATGCTGCAAAAGAAATGACCTTCCTCCTCTCTCACTGTAGACCTACTACATCACCTGTGAAAACTGTGACCAATTATTATTCTCAAAATAAGAGGTGGTTTAGTATACTCCTGGGGAAGGTCAGGGGCTCCTGTATAGAGATAAAATCTCTCTTCCTCCTTCTTCTCTATTTTCTTTCTTCCCTCTTTCCCTCTCCCTCCCTCCTTCAATGACTATGCAGGGCATTCTTTGCTCTGAAAAATATTTGGTGCACATGTGTAAAATGTAAGAACAAGACTAAGAGCAGAAAGTATTTTGGCCTTGAGTTGAGTGCATCAACATTCCTTAAGTATTCCCTGAATGGCCAAGTCTCTCCTAGACCCCAATATGGGGGAGGACACTATATATCCTGAGCAGTGTGTGTTAGTGGCTCAGTCGTGTCTGACTCTTTGTGACCCCATGGACTGGGGACCACCAGTCTCTTCTGTCCATGGGGATTTTCCAGGCCAGAATATTGGAGTGGGTTGCCATTCCTTTCTCCAAGGGATCTTCCTGACCCAGGGATCGAACCAGATCTAACACATTGCAGGCAGACTCTGAGCAACTAGGGAAGACCATCCCAAGCAGGCATTCACTACATTGGGAGAAACTGAAACAATCGCCTCAACAGAAGTTGCCAGCAACAAGATTTCAACTCAGGTAAATGAATTCTGTGTGGCCTTATATACGAGGGCACAGTACAAGAACTAACTCAAGGAGGCTTCATGAAAATCTTTGAGATTTTTTTGAGTTTGATTTTTGAAGGAGAAGAAGGATCTAGATCATCAGAAGGGAACAAAGAGGTGAAATTCCTATAGAGAAGTATTTTTTCTTTGCATAGTGTAAATGTTTTCAAAACCTAGGACCACTTGGGGAAAAACTAGTCACCTCTGAACCTGATACAATCACCACAGCTCAGTGGAAAACACAGCAAACAAGGACAGCCAAAAGAATGACTTCCCTTATCCCTTTTCAAGGTCAAACAGGGGTGCTATCCCTGGTACACCAGGGAAATGTGAATACATTCATGCAAAGAGCAGCAGTGGGATATTTAAGATGGAAAACCAGCAAGGACCTACTGTATAGCACATTGAACTCTGTTCAGTGTTATGTGGCAGGCTGGATGGGAGGGGAGTTTGGGGAGAATGGATACACATATGTGTGGCTGAGTCCCTTTGCTGTTCACCTAAGACTATCACAACATTGTTTGTTAATTGGCTATATCCCAATACAAAGTAAAAAGTTAAAAAAAACCAAGACAAACAAAAAAACCAAGAACAGCAATGGGCTCAACAAACCAGTCAGTCCTAAAGGAAATCAACCCTAAATATTCATTGGAAGGACTGATGCTGAAGCTGAAGCTCCAATACTTTGGCCACCTGATGGGAAGAGCTGACTCATTGGAAAAGATCCTGATGCTGGGAAAGATTGGAGGCAGGAGGTGAATGGGACGACAGAGGATGAGATGGTTGGAAGGCATCACTGACTCAATGGACATGAGTTTGAGCAAACTCTGGGAGATAGTGAAGGACAGGGAAGCTTCATGTGCTGCAGTCTATGGGGTGCAAAGAGTCGGACACAACGGAGCAACTGAACAACAACATTAAGAATCACATAGCAGCAATTTTCTTCAAACTGAAAATCTCTTAACCTAAACTACAAATTATTCATTTTGATATTAACCTTTTTGTAAGCTTCTCTCTGTTACATAAAAGAATGCAGTACTGTGGTATACCATTATTTTTTTTTTAACTCATATACTATAAAAATATCACACATATTCCTTTAGATAAAAAATGTAGACAGTGTTCCTCCATTTATTAGGAAACTTATGTGAAGGTGCAAAACTAAATTCACACCAGCTCAAAATTTGTGCTGTGAGTGTTTTCACTTCTTTTTGGTTCAACACCTGCTAGTCTGGTCTTGTGTCTCTTTCACTCGCTCAGATAGTATTTCACTGCTTAGCGGCCTTTGAAAGACGACAGATAAAAACACTCTTTGGTCCCTTGCCTTTCAATAGAATAACCTGAAACTTCTTATCATGAAGGCCCAGGCAGACCACAATATTGGGGAGGGGCTGGGAGTCCCCAGCCTAGTTCCATGTATTATTTGGTTTCTTTTAAACAAAGAATGGATTAAATTGAACCCAAAGTCATGCCCCAAATAGTTTTTTACAGCAATATCAATGACCTGCCTAGGTTGTTCCATCTTCCTCACTTCAAAACTTAGCTCTCTGTTTCTATCACAGCATACGCCTGCACATACGTGACCCATACAGGAGCCCTGGCTAGACATCAAGGCATCAGGGGCTCTATTTCAGTGAGGTCTACGGCAAGGTTGTGTAAACATGCATTTGAAGAGCTCTGGACGAAGGGGCTTTTAAATAGCCCTGAACAACTTGACCAGCCCAAGAGTCAACTCAGCAGTAACTAAGGCACACCCATGGGTGGTCAGAGACAGCATGAAATGATCTTGTCGTGTACACCCACATTATGTGAGACGTCTGCAAAGCAATTTTAGGAGAAAACCATTAGTCCTGCTAAAAGAGCTTTGGTTTTCAAATATTAACAAACAAACGTGTGTGTGTTTAAAGGATTTCTCTCTAAGAACATAATATTTACTTTGCATGTTGTAATTTGCAAGAAACTGGTGCTTAGAAAACTATTCCTTTAGAGACTATGACTTTCAATGGACACAGCAATTATTCATCATACATGGTCCAGGAACTTGCATATTGTAGGTGCTCATTCTTTGTTGAATGAGTGAGTGAATGAGTAAATGAATGAATGAATGAACAGTATTGCCATGCTACTCAAACTGAGGAACTCAACAGCACCATTGAGACAGGTGAGCATGAGTAAAGTGACAGAAACTGACATACAGTTTTCTCCTTGCTGAGCACACATGTGGGCTTTCCTAGTGGCTCAATGGTAAAGAATCTGCCTGTAATGCAGGAGATATTTGATCCTTGTGTCAGGAAGATCCCCTGGAGGAGGAAATGGCAACCTACTCCAGTATTCTTGCCTGGAAAATTCCATGGACAGAGGAGCCTGGCAGGCTACAGCCCATGGGGTCACAAAGAGTCAAACCCAACTAGCACACACAGGACTAAGGACACAGGTAATCTGTCATGGTCAATAATATTTCTGGCATGGCTGGCAATGTCACTCTGACTGGCCAGTGGCAAGTTAATTAACTTCTCTTTATTTCTATGTCTATTTTTGCAACTTGGAAATGAAAATACAGACTGGTCATCTTCCTTGGAACCAGGGTGAAGATAAAGGAGACACTGCCAGACAGCATGACAGAAGCCAACACAATGGAATCATCTGGATAAATCCATAGAGACTGAAAGGAAAGAGGGTGGTGGCCCAGGGCTGGGGCTGGAGGTTTGGGGGGAGGATTGGGGAGTCACTGTTTAACGGGTACAGAGTTTCTTTGGGGCTGATGAAAACATTCTGAAGTTAAATAGAAATGGTGGTTACACAATATTATGAATGTACTAAATGCCAGCGAAGTGTGCACTTTTAAATGGGTAATCTGGGGGCTTCCTTGGTGCTCTGATGGAATAGAATCCACCTGCCAATGCAGAGGACACAGGTTCGATCCCTACTGCGGGAGGATCCCATGTGCCCATGGAGCTTAGTTAAGACTGTGTACCACAACTACTGAGCCTGCAGTCTACAGCCTAAGAGCCACAGCTACTGAGCCCATGCGCCAAAACTACTGAAGCCCGCGTGCCTAGACCCTGTGCTCCATAACAAGAGAAGCCACTGCAATGAGAAGCCTGTGCACTGCAACTAGAGAGTAGCCCTTGCTTGCTGCAACTAGAGAAATCCTGTGGACAGCAATGAAGACCCACCACAGCCAAAAAATAAATTAAATTAATTATTCTTTAAAAAAATAAAAATAAATGTTATATTTCAGTTCAACAACAAAAAAATTATGTCTTAATATTTACAATTCTAAAGCGTGTTTTTGCCGAGGCTGTGAAAAGAAAAGTGTGGTGAATGTTCTCTCTCTACATGTTTCAAAAGGACATTTTCCTATGTGTTTACAGAGAACCAGAGGGGATAACAACATCAAATATGGTGACAGTCTGGCAAAGTGACACTGATCTGAGTGAGGACCTGAAATCACAGCAGATGTTGTGAGTTAGTCGTACAGATTATTTATTGGCAATCGAGAAACTATTTACCTCCTTGGTCGTTTAAAAAGAAAACTCACTAATATCCACATATCATGTAGCAAAACATTGTTGAGCAATATTTGGGATTATAGTCTCTTTACACATATTCTCTGAAAGCGAGTTTGCTTTACCATAAGCTCAGCTGTCACAAGAATATTTGAATTTCACCAATCTTGCTCTTCAGTAAATCACCAAGTATTTATGGAGCTCTGCCCTACATAGCATATGCCCAGTACCGCTGCCAGACTCTAAAGGGTGATAGAAAACGACAAAACAGGATTTTATGTCCACTATTTTATTATTTACAAAGTTGGGCTTTATCAAACAGATAGTATCAAGTGGTAATGCTTAGAATTAAGCAAACAAATGCAACCTAATCCTGCACTTATATAACTCTTTGGCAACATGCTCTGGCATCTAATACTCTCACAGCCAACCCGGGGGGTAAACAGACTGGGTTATTTCTTGGTATGCTGGAGGATTAGAAAGCTGCAAGGACCCACAGTAAGTGGTACAGCCAGGAGTCGAATTCAGGTCTCAGACACGTTTTGAGTTCTAACTGTGGTTCTGCCGTGAACTCTCTAGGTGGCATGGAGCAAGTCCCTCAGGCTCTTGGGTTTCAGTTTCCTCCTCTCTTAAACGCGGTTGTTGTTCAGATGCTAAATCGCGTCGGCTCTTTGAGACCCTGTGGACTGCAGTGCACCAGGCAGTTGGGGGACATTTTCTCAAATGTGCTTTTTTTCGGAGCCTGTATTCTCTGTTATCAAGTGCAGAAACTGCTCATATGTTGGGGAACTCTTGTTTGCCATCATTTCTTAACCCAAGTGTGCTTTTTACTTTAATATAATGCAGTTTTCAGATGCAGTTACCCACATTTTTGAAGGGCTCCCTATGTAAACTTTGTGTTTGTAAAGCCACTTCTACTAAGGTAGCCTGACAAAGAATGTGCTTAAAACTCTTCAACAGACAAGCTCTTCAAGGTCAGCGGGGTCTTATCCATAGGTAACACTCTTTCCTGGCTGCTATATCCCTCACTGTATGTGACATTTTGGTCCTTGCAAAGTGCCTTTCCATCCCTTGTCTCACTTGCCATCGCTAGCACGAGGCAAAGGCTCAGACCAATCCCCACTATCTCTCCCTAAACTAACACAGCCCTACACCGAGTCCTATTGTGAGCCGACAAGGATGCCACAGAGATAAGACAGGGTGGGAAACTGACCAAGTGACAGCCAATCACAAGAGCTTTTGTCTGTGGATCTGACCGGGGTGATTCATCGGCCACCAATCCCAAAGGCTTTCAATGGGAGAACAAAAAGTCCACTATGGCCCCAAAGGCTGTGCTTGAGTTTATTCCCTTGTGTAAAAAAAAAAAACAAGTTAGGTTAACTGTCAAGAGCAACTTCCCACAGAACAAAGCTCAAGGGAGAGGATTCAAAGCAACGAGCCTTGCTTCTGTGTCTCTATACTGACAGAAAGAAGAGAGACAAGTTGCCTAATCCAGGATAACCTGGCCCTGAAAGAGTACCCCAATAACCTCAATTTATTTTAAATGTCAACAAAATCATTGTGAAAAATAAGTTATTGAGAGAACAGTTTCAGCATTCCAATATAGATGGAGTCTTCCTTGTGTATCACTTCTATTAGACCCTCCTTGTTCTTACTGTCCGTGAGTATGTGGAGGTTTTTTTTTTTCAAGCTTGCCTACTGCAAAGTATGTTTTAAAATACAGAATCAAGCAAACTCTTTCTTTCCCTTATTTAAATATTTTAAAAAATATTGCCACAGAATATGGTTTTATTTTAGTTTTAGAATACAGAAAAACCTCTCTCCATCATTTCTACCAGGGAACACAAAGTGCACAGAAAACCACAACTAGATGATGTGGGTAGGTAAGTACTCAAGAGAGTGGTAAGATGGTGGGTGGAGTGAGAACCTTCTCCACCCAGAGAAAGCCTCTGACCACCCATGTCTACGATGAACTTCGAGAGTTAGAAGGGAGTAACATTTCACAGGCCTTCCCAGATGGTGCAGTTGAAAAGAAACTGCAGAGATGCAAGAGACTTGGGTTCGATTCCTGACTTACGAAGATTCTCTGGAGGAGGAAATGGCAACCCACTCCAGTATTCTTGCCTGAGAAATCCCATGGACAGAGGAACCTGGCAGGCTACAATCTATAGGGTCGCAAAGAGTTGGACATGACTGAACACATACATACAATATTTAATAAAGGAAGCAAATAAACAAAGCAAAAAGGAAACTAACAAGCAAAACAGGTGGTCCTTTACGATATGCTAATGTTATATGCAGGGCCTGCCTGCTTTATCTGTGTCAACTTTTTCATTATTTCATTTTATCATTAGATGCAAACCGGTAGAGCCCAAACGAGCTCTGGCAAGATGAGTGAGAGATACAAGTTCTAATTGCAGCACGTCTGGCATTACTGTTATACACCCTCAGCCTAGGCCTTTCTCATTTATATAATCACTCACCATTCAGTGGTTACTTGTTATGCGTGTAATATTTTCCAAATGCCATGCTGGCTCCAAAAGCCATGTTTAAGACTTCTTTCAAAGAAGATGGTGCAGGCAATTCCTTAAGGATCCATTTCAGTCATTTATACTCTGAGATCTTGCTACCATAACTGATTAGATTAGGAACTGGCAGTTGATCCAAACTTGGCCATCTATTTTCCTTCTAGAATTTTATAAGAAATGGCTCAAATGCTTCTCTATACTGGATAATAAAGAACTGAACCATTGTAAGAATCTCTCAAGGAGGTTAGGTGTCAGATATATAGAGAGGAGGACAGTCAGTAGAGTGGAGCAAAAGGCAATAAAGAAGGAGAGATGCAACAATTTGCATGGCCATGACACCAGAATCCATGCCTCAGTATACACTGTGAGTGGAGAGATTGGAGAACTGACAGTAAAAGAAGTAGAGATCTTGGTGAAGAATAACTAATACCAGGACTTCCTGGTGGTCCAGTGGTTAAGGCTCTGTGCTTCCAATACAGGGGACTTGGGTTCAATCCCTGGTGAAGGAACTAAGAGCCCCCATGCCCTGTGGTGTGGCAAAAAATTAAGGAAAGAAAAGGCATACTATTAAAAAAAAAAAAAAGATTATCTGCTTGCAATAGAGTTGGACAGGACTTAGCAACTAAATAACACCAACAAACAAAAGGAAAAGCTTCTGAATCCAATCAGTACATGTTCTTTGGGCACTGGCTATGCATGAAGATACAAATGAGATTAAAACAAGTCCCTATCCTATGGAATCTACTGGAAGAGCCACATAATAAAGTCATCATACTAACTGTGGTATGTGCTTAGAACACAAAGTCATAGAGAGCTGTGAGATTAAATGTGGGGGGAGCTGATTTGGCATGGGGGAGGGGTGCTCATTGAGGACTTCCTGGGATGCTGACATCAGAAGGGAGACCTAAATAAATAAACAGCAATTAAGTGGGCAAAACTACCTTGGGAAGAACCATGATATGGTGGAGACATTGGAGAAGTAAGAGACAGAAGAGAACAAGATTAATCTAGAAAGTTAGATAGAGGCAAGGTCATGCCAAGCCTTGAATGCCATTTTAGTGATTCCGGTCTTAATCCCAAGAACAGCGGGAAGCTGTCAAAGGATTCCAATAAGGAGAGACAGGCTGAGATGAGCATTTAAACTGACAACTGTAACAATCATGTGGGAATTAGCGGGAAGGGCTCAGAGTGGAAAGTTCAGGTCAGAAACTTCTGTAGGATTCCAGGGAAGAGATGGTGACAGCTTAGACCTGGGGGTTGGCCAGTATCCTGAACATGCAGGACTTTAGGGTGAGAAAAACATTTAATTCATCTCTGCCTTCATAACGTGTGGCACAATCCTGGCACCTGGTGCAATAAATACTCAGGAAATGGTTACTGAATGAATGGAGATCAATTCCCTGACATGAATGGACAGTAATAGTTCAATGTTTCTTCTTCCATATTGAGTCAACCCTAAGTGAGAGAAATCTCATGATGGGATTCCTGTCAGGAGTTATTTGAGAGTAAGGGAAAATTTTAGCCCTCTGACATGACCCCATTGAAGGGCTCTCTGTCCAAGAGGCAGAAAAGATAATTAAATACTAGTTAAGATCATAGGTTCTGAAATGTATGGATACTAAAGGGGAGTTGAGGAGGGTAGGATGAATAGGGAGATTGTGACTGAGGTATATACACGATTGATACTAAGTATAAAATAGATAACTAATGAAAACCTACTCTATAGCACAGGGATCTCTACTCAATGCCCTGTGGTGACATAAATGAGAAGGAAATCCAAAAAAGAGACATATAGCTGATTCCCTTTTCTGTACATAGTAGAAACTAACAACACTGTAAAGTCTATACTCCAATACAAATTAATTAAAAAAGAAAGATCATAGTTTATGGAGTTGAAGTACCCAAATAAATCTTCCAACTCACCAATTTCTCATTAGTTAAGACAGGTTTACTAGTTAAACCCTATCTCCATGTCTTCATTTGCAAGATGGAAATAATATGTTACACCTATCTCAAAGGATTATTGTGATAATTAAATATGTTAATCATTAATCACAAGACTTGGCATATAGGAAGAGCTCAATAACCCTTATTATCATTATCATCATTATTATTCTTACCTAGACTGAACTTCTCTGAGGAGAGCACTCTTTATTAGAAGACAGGGCCTGTTGTGGCATATTAGATACTCAATAAACTCATGTGGTTGACTTTACATCCTAATCCATCATCCCAAATGCGAGGATTTCATTTCAGCATGTTTTTTTCTGAGCCATCATTTTTACCCAGGTCTCCTAACATCTTTTGTATCCTGAAAGGGAACATTCTTTTCACCCTGTAATTATCAGCCTTCCCATCACCTTCCTCTTTTCCTGTTCCAAACAAAATTCTTCCGTCTCCTTACCTTTCCCCCGACGAATCCTGCCGTTTCAAACTTAATTGCTTCTACTTCCATTACACACCTGCCTTGCTTTATTCTATTAACTTTGCTTTCTTGTAAGCAGATTGTATCTATTCCGCTTGTCCCCTTTCCCTTATTGATGACCTTCCTAGCCCTGGCATCAGTTGAGAGTTATCCTTCAACCCAGGTTTCTGAAACCAGTCTCCAAATTCTTTGCTGCTTAGGTGATTGCTTTTGGCATCCTCCTTGCTAATTCACCTTTGTTAATTCACCTCTGAGAACATCCCTTCTTTACAGAGTGCAGGAGGGAATTATTCATCCAATTTTTTTCAACTGCTTTCTTTGGAGGTGGTTTTATTTTCCCCTCCCTTTGATTGTCTAGTACTCTGCATCTTCTAGCTGGAATTGCACATTGTCTATACCTCTGGCAGGTAAAGGAAAGAATAGCCATGCCCCCAGGCACTCTTCCAAAAGACACCAATGAAAGCCCACCCAGCGCTGTCCCTCTGAATACCTCTGAGCTCAGGCTGGTCTCCTTCAGGAAAATTCATTCTACCTTTTCCTATTTTTGTTCTCCACTGGCATTCCTCACCTTCTGCATCATAACACTGTATAGGATGATTATTCTCCTTAACTGTACTCTTAACATTGATTCTATCTACTTATTCTGAACCTAGTTTCATGGCTCATTGCAAACTATTTATCTCCCCACCCACCCACTCACATTCTCTTGGATTTCTTTACACAGTTCTTAAGCTACTTGAGATTTTGTTTGTTTGAACCGTGTTTTCACATAGGGACTCTTTTTGTTTTGTATTTAACTCTTACCAGTACTTCTCTAGGGGTGGTTAAAGGAAGGGCTGCATTTTCCAAGCTCTGTGTTTTTGCTTGTATTTCTACCCTTACCTCTTAGTGACCCACTTAGTCAATTACCTGACTTATAATCAATTATGTTCAAATATGTCTCTTTATTTGCTGCTGGTTCAGTGAGGAGGAGGACTATTGGGTTGAGAAAGAACCTTAATCTGGTCCCAGATTCTCTCCCAAATCATGCTCCTGACTGCATTTAGATACTGCAAGTGACAAGAAGCTCACCGCTCTACAGGCAAGATCTTTCACTTTTAGCCATTCCCATGTGCTACAAAGTACTTCCTAATCGTTATGTGGAATCCACCTGGCTATAATTTTTACATGTTTGTACCACTTTTGCCCTCTGTGTTTCAATGCTTTACATTGACTCATCATCCTCCATTAAATATTTTAGGTATTGTAACGAATACCTAAATCCTCAATTCCTACTCTTCTCCAGGCCAATTATCCCAAATTGCTTCAACCATTAACCAAGTGTTTTGGCCCCCATCTCCCTTCCACTCTCTAGCAGAGTCCTTGCATGCCATGTCCCTTCTGACTGTCTCTGACTGGGAACAAAATGCAATGTTCCCCAGGACCAAGGTGCAAGGATGAGCATTTCGTTATTTTTAAGTAGCTTACTCATGCTAGCTGGGAAAGAATAAGCCTGGAATGTGGGAGACCTGGGTTCGATCCCTGGGTTGGGAAGATCCTCTGGAGAAGGGAAAGGCTACACTCCAGTATTCTGGCCTGGAGAATTCCATGGACTGTATAGTCAATGGAGTTGTAAAGAGTCAGACATGACTGAGCAACTTTCACTTCACTAATATCACATTAGCTTTTGAAAATTTTTACCTTTTTTTTAAAAAAATTTTTAACACCAAAAATAGTTTGTATTGGGGTATAGCCAATTAACAATGCCGTGGTAGTTATAGTGACACATACAATATTTAATTTCCAAGTTCTATAAAAATTACTTTTGAATCAGATGCCTTCTACTCTAAAATTTTTGTTTTTCAGTTGCTAAGTCACGTTCAACTCTTTGTGACCCCATGGACTGCAGCACACCAGGCTTCCCTGTCCTTCACTATCTCCCAGAGTTTGCTCAAACTTGTGTCCATTGAGTAGGTGATATCATTCAACCATCTCATCCTCTGTCGCCCACTTCTCCTCCTGCCCTCAATCTTTCCCAGTATCAGGGTCTTTTCCTGTGAGTCAGTTCTGTGTATCAGGTGGCCAAAGTATTGGAACTTCAGCTTCAGCATTATTCCTTATAATTAATATTCAGGGTTGATTTCCTTTAGGACTGACTGGTTTGATCTTGCTGTCCGAGGGACTCTCTAGAATCTTCTCAGTTCAGTTAAGTTCAGTCAATCAGTCATGTCCGACTCTTTGCGACCCCATGGACTGCAGCATGCCAGGCTTCCCTGGTCCATCACCAACTCCCAGAGCTTGTTCAAACTCATGCCCATCGAGTCGGTGATGCCATCCAACCATCTCATCCTCTGTCGTCCCCTTCTCCTCCCACCTTCAATCTTTCCCAGCACCAGGGTCTTTTCCAATGAGTCAGTTCTTCGCATCAGGTAACCAAAGTATTGGAGTTTCAGCTTTAGCATCAAGGACTGATTTCCTTTAAGATTGACTTGTTTAATCTTCTTGTAGTCCAACAGACTCTCAAGAATCTTGTCCAGCACCACAATTCTAAAGCAGCAATTCTTCAGCACTCAGCATTCTTTATGGCCCAACTTTCACATCTGTACATGACTACTGTAAAAATCATAGCTCTGACCATACAGAGCTTTATCGGCAAAGTGGTAGCTCTGCTTTTTCATAGTTGAGTTTGGAACCTAAGTAAAAGGTTCAGCACTTAGACTCACAAAGCTGCATTTTGTGATCTCAAGCCTTCTTTTCAACTTTTCCACTTATAATAAAAAAAAAAAATCCCAGCTCTAGCATTCAACATAGTTACTCTGCATTCATTTTGCTTCAACTATAAATTAGATTAACAACTTCTCCTCCTCTACCCTAAAGCACATCACTAGGAACAATTTTGTCAGAGTCAGGGTCAAGGATACAACCCAGAGAACCCCACATAAAGTTGATCATCGTGGAAATGACCATCATTCTTTAGGTCTACCACTATTCAGGAGCTATAACTCTCGGGAATGCATGGTGATAGTCCTCATTTCTTCAGGTGTACATAATGAGGATTTCCCATTATGATTATGAGGACAGCTAATACGTATTGTGAGTCTTAGTGCTAGGTATTTTTCTAATAGGGTTGTGTGCATTAGCGCATTTAATTTCTATAATAACTATATGAAATAGGCCATATTATTATTCCCATTTTACCTATAAAGAAACTAGGACATCGAGCAATTAAGATGCTCGATCAGACAGTGGTGGCAGAAGGATTTCAACTTAGTTCACAAAGACTCCTGTACTCCTATTCTCTCAATGAGATTTTGTCAAATGACATGAAAACACTCCAGACATTTTATGATTCTCATGATTAGTACTTAGTACTTTCCAAAAAAGAAATGCAGCTGATTTAATGTGGATTCTAAGTGAACCTAAATAAGAGTGAATATGGCCTTCCTTGTAAATCATCACAAATCACATCTGCAGTATCCAGAGCTATCATTTCGTCAGCAGTAAAAGCCAAGTTCACAGCTCTCTAACCTCGGGACGTAAGTCGGTTTTTCTTACACGCCACATGACATGAGCCATCCAGCTACCCTGGCAGCTTATTGACAGTGGCTTAGAGGCCATAGTTCCCTGGCTACCCACAGAAATAACAGACCAATTTCAATGTTCAATATTTAGCCTCTCACTCTTTTTCCCTTCTAAATTTGCTTTTTTATTTTATCTTGTATTAGAGTTTATTTACAGTGTTGTTAGTTTCTGGAGAAGCAAATGGCAACCCACTGTAGTACTGTTGCCTGGGAAATCCCATGGACAGAGGTGGCTGGTGGGCTACAGTCTGTGGGGTCAAAAGAGGCAGACAACTAAACCACCACCGTCACTGTTAGTTTCCAGCGTATATAGCAAAGTGATTCGGCTATGTGTACATATACCCATTCTCTTTAGATTATTTTTCTATATAGATAATTACAGAGTATTAAGTAGAGTTCCCTGTGCTATATACAGCATGTCCTTGTTGATTACCTATTTTATATATAGGGGTGTGCATATGTTAATCCCAAACTCATAATTTATCCCCCCCCCAACCTTTCCCCTTTGGTAACTATAAATTTATTTTCAAAGTTTGTGAGTCTGTTTCTATTTTGTAAATAAAGTCATTTGTATCATTTTTTTAAATTTCAAGTATAAGTGATATCATATGGTATTTATCTTTCTCTGATTTACTTCACTTAGTATGATAATCTCTAGGTCCATCCATGTGCTGCAAAATGCCATTATTTTATTCTTTTTTATTAGCCTATCACTCTTTTAATCAGCTCACTTTTCTTGAGCCTCAGTTCTCTTTTAACCTTGACACATGTGATCCTCAACCTCAGAAAGTCTCTCAGATTTAAAAAAAAAAAAAAATCAGAAAAAAACAGAAGTTGAGTCTTTCTATTCTCTTGCTTTCATCTGTAAACTTTACAGCATCTTTTCCTCATAGTGAGCCTTTCTCTATTGTACTAGGGGTTACAGTGAAGAATGCCAGTGCAGTGGCTTGTCCACCCTCCTGCTCCATATATGACAGAAGGGAAGATTTTATCAAGGCATACAGCATGCTCGGATGTCTCAGGGACAGAATATAAGGTACTACCCAAGTACCTTATACAATTCCTGTGGGAGAAAACAATGCTATGTGGAGCACAATTCTACTGACACAGTTCAGAGCAAGCAGGCTGACCACAGTGGGAGTGGCCATGGCAATCAGAACCCATGGGCAGTGATACAGAGCCCACGGGAGTTGGGTAAATTGAGGGTTCACAGCCACTGGCAGAGGAAAGAATGGGAACTAAAGAAATGAAACATAAGAAGATAAAGACCAAAGAAAACAGAAGAATAAATGGGAAGAAAGTGATCCCTTTGGGCTGGGGTGATTAGCATGGGTCATGTGTGTCTTTTAACAGTCAACTAGCTTACCTTTCCAGGTTCAACTCCCAACATTTTCCTCCATGACTCCAGGGTACACCCAAATCCAAATGTGCCCCCCAGTTGAGCATCTTGGACACCATATCATGACATCACGACCCCTTGCTTTGTTCCCAATGAAAGAAGATTAAGCAAAGAGAGTGTTTGGTGCTGTGCCTAGAATATAGTAGCTGTGCTGCTTCTGTTGTTAGTTATTTTCTCTGTGGTTCAGTGACATTCAACATGAGGAAAAATTCACTTCTGTTTTAAATGCAGACCAGCTTTCAGAGCCTGGCAGAAAATGGCTGGGATGGGAAAATCTGAGATGGACTTTGGAATGACCTTGACCAGTAGTCTGAATATACAGACAAAGTTGAGTCAGATAGTCTGCCTAAAGTTCCTCGACATTTATTTCATGTTTAGTAAATGTAGCCCAAATGCATGCCTCTATAAGCCATTGACTACAAAAATAAAAAAAAAAATTCTTTTTCAAAAACCACACATTTGATCCAGGATGTAGTTAGTGCTCATTTATTTTAATAGATTTTTTTTCCCAATTATTTTTGTTAGTTGGAGGCTAATTACTTTACAATATTGTAGTGGTTTTTGCCATACATTGACATGAATCAGCCACGGATTTACATGTGTTCCCCATTCAGAACCCCCCTTTCCACCTCCCTCCCCATCCCATCCCTCTGGGTCATCCCAGTAGTTAGTGCTCATTGTAGATGCAAGGATGCCTCCACTGCCACACCCCACCCCCAATATATTTTCAGAGAAAATTCATTAAAAATGTGTTTTTTTTTTAAAGCCGAATGTCTTAAAAAAAAAAAAAAACTGGATTGGCGGTAATCTAGCAACGTGAGTTGCACTTTGGACTTGACCTTTCGAATAGTGGTCAATAAGAGAATGTAGCGCTCATGCTTTGGAGAAAAGCATTGAGGAGAGCGTTGTTCACATACAGCTACTAAAACAACAGAAGTCGTTTTTGTCTCTGGATGTTTCAGGACAAATTGCATCCAAAAGAAATAAAGAGGGGGAATGTTTTTCCTGGCTCCTTCCCTCATAGCTCTCAGCATCCTGGCTTGGAGGGGGCAGAACCACGTGACAGTCTTTTTGAGATGGAGAACATGGGAATAGCCCTTTCTCAGACGGTGCTTGCAATCTGTAAATTCCAGCCAAGTCAGATTTCATTCGTCCTCTCCAAAACTGTTGCCAGGCATTAACACCAAAAGAATTATGCTGCACAGACTTTTTAAAGAAATCAAAGACAAACCTCTGCTACCAGCCAAACAAAGTCAACTACCAGAAATATTTTTGTGTGAAACATTATATAAAGACACACCGTTGTTTTGAGTGGTGTTTACGGGTCAAACTTCTTTAGCCACCAAGGTAGAATATGATGAATGAAATACAACTTTTCACAATACGCTGCTTTTTTCTCATGCTTCCTCTGTGAAGGATTGTGAATGTTAAAGACCAGTGATGGGGAACCAGCAGCCAAAACAGAATTCAGGGCCATTCTCACTGACAACATTGTGGAGTTACTGAGGGAACGGCAAGATGAAGCTTTCAGCTTCTTTCAGTGTCTAGGAGAAAATATTTAGAAGTAAATGGTGCTTGGGGAAAGTTTTGTTAGCTTCAAAATCAAGGGAGATGCAATTAGGCTGAAGGAAAGAAATTGCAGCTGAGATCCCTGAAGGGGGAAGCTGAATTTTCAAAGCCACTCATCAGAAAGGGAAATGGCCTTAAAAACACAGGGTGAGTGAACTAAAATGGGCTGGAATGGGTGAATTTAACTCAGATGACCATTATATCTACTGCTGTGGGCAAGAATCCCTTAGAAGAAATGGAGTAGCCATCATAGTCAACAAAAGAGTCTGAAATGCAGTACTTGGATGCAATTGCAAAAACAGCAGTATGATCTCTGTTTGTTTCCAAGGCAAACCATTTAATATTACAGTAATCCAAGTCTATGCCCCGACCAGTAACACTGAAGAAGCTGAAGTTGAAGGGTTCTGTGAAGACCTACAAGACCGTCTAGAACTAACACCCAAAAAAGACATCCTTTTCATCATAGGGGACTGGAATACAAAAGTAGGAAGTCAAAAAATACCTGGAGTAACAGGCAAATTTGGCCTTGGAGAACAGAATGAAGCAGGGCAAAGGCTAATAGAGTTTTGCCAAGAGAACGCACTGGTCACAACAAACACCCTCTTCCAACAACACAAGAGAAGACTTTACACACGGACATCACCAGATGGTCACTACCGAAATCAGATTGATTATATTCTTTGCAGCCAAAGATGGAGAAGTTCCATGCAGTCAGCAATAACAAGACTGGGAGCTGACTGTGGCTCAGATCATGAACTCCTTATTGCCAAATTCAGACTTAAATTGAAGAAAGTAGGGAAAACCACTAGACCATTCAGGTATGACCTAAATCAATCCCTTACGATTATGCAGTGGAAGTGACAAATAGATTCAAGGGATTCGATCTGATAGACAGAGGGCCTGAAGAACTATGGACAGAGGTTCGTGACATTATACAGGAGGCCACTGTACAGGATCCCATTGTATGGGATCAAACCATCCCCAAGGAAAAGAAATGCAAAATGGTTGCCTGAGGAGGCTTTACAAATAGCTATGAATAGAAGAGAAGCAAAAGGCAAAGGAGAAAAGGAAAGATATTCCCATTTGAATGCAGAGTTCCAAAGAATAGCAAGGAGAGATAACAAAGCCCTCCTCAGCAATCAATGCAAAGAAATAGAGGAAAACAATAGAATGGGAAAGACTAGAGATCTCTTCAAGAAAATTAGAGATACCAAGGGAAAACATCATGCAAAGATGGGCACAATAAAGGACAGAAATGGTGTGGACTTAACAGAAGCAGAAGATATCTAAGAAGAGGTGGAAAGAATACACAGAAGAACTACACAAAAAACATCTTCATGACCCAGATAATAACAATGGTGTGATCACTCACCTAGAGCTAGACATCCTGGAATGAGAAGTGAGGTGGGCCTTAGGAAGTGTCACTGTGAACAAAGCTAGTGGAGGTGATGGAATTCTAGTTGAGCTATTTCAAATCCTAAAAGATGATGCTATGAAAGTGCTGCACTCAATATGCCAGCAAATATGGAAAACTCAGCAGTGGCCACAGGACTGGAAAAGGTCAGTTTTCATTCCAATCCGAAAGAAAGGCAACACCAAAGAATGCTCAAACTACCACACAGTTGCATTCAACTCACACGCTAGTAAAGTAATGCTCAAAATTCTCCAAGCCAGGCTTCTACAGGACTTGAACTGTGAACTTCCAGATGTTCAACCTGGTTTTAGAAAAGGTAGAGGAATCAGAGATCAAATTGCCAACGTCCATTGGATCATTAAAAAAGCAAGAGAGTTCCAGAAAAACATCTATTTCTGCTTTATTGACTATGCCAAAGCCTTTGACTGTGTGGACCACAACAAACTCTGGAAAAGTCTTAAAGAGATAGGAATTCCAGACCACTCTACCTGCCTCTTGAGAAATCTGTATGCAGGTCAAGAAGCAACAATTAGAACTAGACATGGAACAACAGACTGGTTCCAAATTGGGAAAGGAGTACAAGGCTGTATATGTCACCTTGCTTATTTAACTTATATGCAGAGTACATCATGAGAAATGCTGGCCTGGATGAAGCACAAGCTGGAATCAAGATTGCCAGGAGAAGTATCAATAACCTCAGATATGCAAATGACACCACCCATATGGAAGAAAGTGAAGAACTAAAGAGCATCTTGATGAAAGTGAAAGAGGAGAGTGAAAAAGTTGGCTTAAACTCAACATTCAGAAAACTAAGATCATGGCATCTAGTCCCATCACTTCATGGCAAATAGATGGGAAAACAGTGGTTGACTTTATTTTGGGGGGCTCCAAAATCACTGCAGATAGTGACTGCAGCCATGAAATTAAAAGACACTTGCTTCCTGGAAGAAAAGTTATGTCCAACGTAGACAGCATATTAAAAAGCAGAGACATTACTTTGCCAACAAAGGTCTGTCTAGTCAAAGCTATGGTTTTTCCAGTAGTCATGTATGGATGTGAGAGTTGGACTATAAAGAAAGCTGAGTGCCAAAGAATTGATGCTTTTGAACCATGGTGTTGGAGAAGCTCTTGAGAGTTCCTTGGAGTGCATTGAGTTCCAACTAGTGCATCCTAAAGAAAATCAATCCTGAATATTCATTGGAAGGACTGATGCTAAAGCTGAAACTCCAATACTTTGACCACCTGATGCGACAAGTTGACTCATTTGTAAAGACCCTGATGCTGGAAAGATTGAAGGCAGGAGGAGAAGGGGATGACAGAGGATGAGATGGTTGGATGGCATCACCAACTCAACGGACATGAGTTTGAGTAAACTCTGGGAGTTGGTGATGGACAGGGAGGCCTGGCGTGCTGCAGTCCATGGGGTCACAGAGTCGGACTCGACTGAGTGATTGAACTGAACTGAGTGAAGAAATGTGTTATGTACTAGATGATCCTGGATCCTTTAATTTATCAATGTCCTATGAACTACAAGTACCTAGAAAATTTGGCCAAGTGCCTATGACTGGCTGTCATAGGCAAATTTCCATATATGGGAATCCCAGGTTACATGCAACAGTGGAACAATATTAGTAGAAAAGTCTCTAGATCTTCTGTATGACCCATCCATGTCCAAATGAAAGGAAACACAGGGTCAGAGGGATAGGTGACATTCTTTGACTGGGAACTGAGGGCTCATGCCTTGAGGCTCATGCCTCCATATGCTAATGAGGCCATATATAAAATATAATACCCAAACTTTCCCTGAGATTGTCTCTGAGAAGAGCAAGGAAGCATCGCCAAAGGAACGTGTTGAATGCTAAATTCATTCATCATCTTTCCTGCCAGTTCTGCTCCTCTTTTTACATCCTCAGCCCCAGCCAAGATCCATTCATTTATCCAAGCGAGAACCCTCTTTCCTTCTGAACACCTAGTATCCAGTTCTCATCAAGTCCTACTGATTCTACTTTCCAGACATCTCTTAAAACTATCCACACCTATTCTTTCCATTGCCACTACCCTTGTTTAAGTCAAAATCCTCTTCTGTTCAGACCATTTCAGTGGTCTTTTAGCTGCTCTTTCTGTCTCCTGTTGCAGCTCCTTCCCACCTCCACCTTCAATCCCTAGTTCCTGCAACCAGGATGCTTCTAAGAAAATACAACCATTCAAGAAATCCTTACCACCTTTAGACACTGGTCTGGGAACCCCACAAGCCAACGTTAGATATAGACTCAAAATTATAAATTGCTAAATGATGCTTCCAATGAAAATAACAAACTCACTAGGTCTCCTGTGTAAAAGGCAAGGCACTGACTGGAAAAAAAAAAGACATCTTTACAGTTGGAATAGGACTGATGATCTAAAAGAGTTCAGAGAACTTCAAGAACTCCTTAACACATAAATAAATGCTTCTCACTTGTTAATCTCCTCTAACACCTTCTTATTGCCAAGTAGGTGGCCAGCACTGGACCTCAGTCTGGTCCAAAAGATAAAGTGTAGCAGCCAAGTCAGGAAGGAGGAGTTATTCTTACACAGAATGATAGCAATTCTTTATATTTGTCTGTATCTGGGGGAAAATAATGTCATACATTTTGAAGATGTTAAACTAAGGGGGATAAAACATTGTTCGGACTGAGTGGCAATCACCACTGATACAAGCATAATGGCCATAGTGTCTGCATTCGATGTGCTTGCCAGTGGTTGAGAATCTGCGTGCCAGTGCGGGGGACATGGGTTCAGTCCCTGGTCTGGGAAAATTCCACGTGCTGCATGTGAGACTACCGAGGCCCATGCTCTAGGACCTGTACTCCGCAATAAGAAAAGTGTAGCAGCCAAGAGAAACCTGCGCACTGTAACTAGAGAGTAGCCCCCCACCCCTGCTGCAACTAGAGAAAGCCTGAGCACAGCAATGAAGATCCAGCACAGCTAGAAATAAAATTTTAATATTTAAAAAAAAATTTTTTTTAAAGAACGTAAAGGACTCTGGGGATGTGCTGGATTCCCCAAGTAGGTATAAAGCTCAACCCACTGTCTCATCAGTCCCTCAAGAGGGCCCCAAAGACACCCTTTTTTTTTTACCTTACGGAAAAGATTGGGGAGGGTAGCAATCTAGCCTTTGAAATGTGCTTCATAACAGAGTGTAGTAGGCTGGGACTATTGATTGTATTCCATTGAAATGGAGAAAGAGAAAGTAGGAAGGAAAGTGGGTGTAATCGTCAAAATCGGTGGTGTGCCTCATTTGGAAATCAGATCTCAGAAAATGATCTGACCTACAGAGCTGTCCTACCACTGCTGTTTAATCTCCAGGATGTAGGTAGTAAGTGGATGGCCTCACATGACAGAGAGAACCTCTCGTGGTGACAAGCAGAGGCCCCCCTAGAGAGTCCCGGCGCCTCCCAGGCACCAGGTCCTACTCAGGCCTCAAGCCCAGAGCCGGTGGTAACAAACAACGCCCGGGCTGCCCTCTTGTGCCACCACACGGCTGTACTGCAAATCCTGTCCCTGTCCTTTACCCAAGTGTCAAGGAGATCCTGAAAAAGTGTGACTTCTTTTGGCAACTGCCTCTGAAGTAGCACTGAGACCTGGGGTCTCAGGATGAAACTCACGGGTCTCACTTGTCAGACTTCCTCTGGGCTGAGAGTTCTTGCTCTCACCTCCCTTGTCCCTGCAGCTGGAAAGGGAGACCCAGACATCTTGCGGACATTCAACCAGTTCCCAGTGCCTAGGGAAACAGACAGATATTTTCAATCACCACCAGAATCCTCACAGTGGACATTAGCCCTTAAAGTAACGGCTTAGTGGAATCCATTGGTTTAGCTCCTCCTGACACAAAGGGTATGTGAAGCAATGCTCCTTCCGAAGAAACTGAAGAGATCGGTGCAATTAAAAAGCTTCTAAATGGCAGGTGTGTTGCTTGTTATCTGATTATCCCCGAATTGCCCAGTTTGGCCTGGCTTAGAGGTGAGATAGGCAGGTACTAGGTGAAAGGAGAGTGCTGTGGGATGGAAGCTTTTTCCAGGAGTACCCCTGAAATGTGAGGGTTTCCCAGGTAGCTCAGTGGTAAAGAATCTGCCTGCCATTGCAGGAGATACAAGAGACATGAGTTTGATCCCTGGGTGGGGAAGATCCCCTAGAGAAGGAAATAACAATCAACTCTAGTATTCTTGCCTGGAGAATTCCATGGACAGAGAGGAGCCTGATGGGCCGTAAAGGTTGGACATGACTGAGCACACACATACTTGAAACCTTGAAATAAATGGAATGCAGAGTAATCTTAAGTGCACATTTTATTCTCCACTTTGTCTAGAAGAACAGGTTCAAGGGAATGAATCCTCTGATTCCTAGAAAGTGTCTATTGATCTGGTTCTGTGGTCAAGAACTTGGAAAAAGGCATATATTGAGAGTTGGTGATGAGAAATTTTGAGAAAGGGGTATGTGAATAGACTTCTCAAAATGGGTTCGAGGCCTGAAAGTAAAAGTTGCTCAGTTTGTGTCTGACTCTTTGCGACCCCATGGACTATAGCCCCCTAGGCTCCTCTGTCCCGGGATTCTCAAGGCAAGGATACTGGACTGGGTTGCCATGGCCTCCTCCAGGGGCGACCCAGGGACCAAAACTGGGTCTCCCACATTGCAGGCAGATTCTTTACTATCTGAGCCACCAGGGAAGTAGTTTCAAGGTCTGAAAATGTTACTAATATATCATGCAATGTCTATTTAAAACATACTTCCTTCAGAAGAAGTTCTAACTAGGGTAGATGAGCCAGCTATTAATGGTCTCACTTGGTCGTGTTCCAGTCATGAGATGAGAATATACCCTGCAGTCACTTCCCTAGATTCTAATTTTTCTAAAAATAACTTTATTCATTTATTTATTAATTTTTGGCTGCACTGGGTCTTCACTGCTTTGCATGGACTTTCTCTAGTTGTAGTGAGCAGGGGCTACTCTTTGCTGTGGTGTGTGGTCTTCTCATTGCAGGGGCCTCTCTTGTTGTGGAGCTGGGGCTCTAGGCATGTGGGCTTCAGGAGTTGCAGCACACAGGCTCAGTAATTGCGACTTGTGGGCTGGAGAGCAAGGGCTCAGTGGCTGTGGCGTATGGTCTTCATTGATCCACAGCATGTGGGATCTTTCCAGAGCCAGGGGTCGAACCGGTATCCTCTGCATTGGCAGGCAGGGTCTTATCCACTGCACCACCAGGGAAGTCCTCCCTGGATTCTCAATGAGAACAAGATAACCCATTTGATGGATGGCAATCATCCTGCTTCCCCAGGCAGTCCATTGCTTTCTCAATGGAGTCACGGGGAAGGAGGTCATCACAGGCTCTCCCATCACCGAGACTGACGAGGCCACTTCTATAGCCAAGGGCCCAATGTGACACCAGGAAAAAGACAGAGATCCCACACCCACCAAGTTCAAAAAAACAGCCAAAAACAAGTCAGTGGAAGTTGCATTTCCTTGAAGCCCTAAATTGCAGCAATTCGTCCTTGCTGAAATAGAGACTAGCTTTCCATGTTATGGTATTGGAAGATGTTTTCTTTCTCGTTTCATCTTTCTGCCCATCCTCTTAAATATAGAAAATGTAATGGGTAGCTAAATTTAACTGTTATTCTATATGCTGAAAGATAATGTAGTGTCATGATAGAACTAGAAGTGGAATGATAGATGATCTTTGTCTCAGTGAGCATCTGATGAAGTTAGGGACACAAGACAAACGAAAAAAGAACATGATGATAAAAATGTATAAGGATTCAGGAAGGATGCTTGTGAAATAATTGCCCCCAAGAGGATAGCTTATGGAGGATATGAGAACTCTAGAAAGGGCCAATGGGCAGGTACAACCACCTGAGCTTGAGGGATGCTGACATGGACAGAATGAAGCCAGACAGCAGTCACGAGGGGGAAGTTGCAAGAAGTTACAGGCAAGGAGAAGTGAGGAGAACGCATGGGTGACTGTGTGCATAACCAAACTTTGGGTGGGTGAGTTTCCATCTGGATCAGACTCAACTCTAAGATCCAGAATGTCTCTATCTTTTCTTTGTGCAGGAAGTATGTTCGCAAAATCATCACGTTGTCTAAAACATGCTTTTAATAGACTTTAAAAATGCATTCTTTCCTTTTCTGCACTCAAATTCCACACACTCTATTTCCAGTCCTCTAGATTTCTAAGGAAACTGTCTTTGTCATTCTCAGCTGCTAATACTCTTTCATAAAGGGGAGGTTTTATTCAAACCTGATAGAAATGTGAAAGAACAAACAATAATGTTCTGCTTTCCATTGTGCTTCTTTTCATCCAAAGTTCTTAAAGCTCTCTGAAAATATTAATTATATCTCTGAATAGCTGTAATATAATATGACTGTACCATCATCTCTTTTTTTTTTTTAACCAATGAGAATAAACCACAGAGCAATATAACTATTGACTCAAGTCAGTGAGGTCCCAGGATCCAGGCTAAAAGCCAATGTATCATTTTATAAACCAGGATGTGACAAAGAAAAGGAACTAAGGATATAGGTCTTGCAGATTGGAAGAAGTAGAGTCTTTTCTCCTTCTTAAACACAGAAGATGTATTCAATTTTCAGTACTTTTTTCATCTGTGAAATACACATAATAAGTTTGAATGACTGCAGTATATCACTTAGACACTTTGAAGGAGGGCAGAAAGGGAAGTTTTCCTATTTTCCAAAATTATTTTTCTTCTGCTGACAAACACTTTTACCAACAAGACAAATTTTGGCAAGATTCTTTTTCCCCAGTAAAAAGGAAATGAGCTTCATTTGCCTGAGCTAGAAACACAAATGGTCTCTTTCGTTATTACTTCTAGCTAGAATTTTAAGTCAGCTCACATCCTCTAATTTCCAAGGGTACTGATAGAGGATTTAAAGTTCCAGCTCCACTATGGAAAGGTTTCGTTTGCACCCAGAGTTCCTGAGTTTTAACCCAGCATTGTTTACAGAGCTCTCTTGAGTTTCCAGATCAGCATTTCATGGTTGGCAGCAGGCGGCAGGGCAGATAAACTTTCAGCTATAACATTTTCTTCCTGGCAATTTCAGTGTTAAATTATAAGCAAACAAGCTCTCTTTAAAATAAAGAACTCTACCAAAGTGACCACTTAATTAAGGGCATTCAAATCCCTTGATGCCTTGGCTAATTCACCTGTGCCCTTTTGTGACCTAAAATAAGCCATTTAATCCAAAACATGAGATTTTTTTTTTCCCCCTAGGCCAATGAAGCCACAATTTGTCACTCAGATCATTTAGTGCCACATATTGCCATAAGTCTCCCTAAGGTAGTGCAAAGTCATGGTTATGACATTTAGGGTGTCTGGGTAGCCAATTTTAATGAGGAATAAATGATTTCTCCTGTTTGGCTAATACCTGTTGGTGTAGAAAGGTAATCCAAATGTCACTGCTCCATCCCTTTCTTGTAGGAAAAGAATAATGGACAACATCTGTTTTGAATGTGTTCCCGGGGGCGGGGGGGAGGCCCAAGGTCTCTTTTCTAATCAAAAATGATCTCCAAGAACTGAGAGAGTTATGGACCTTGGACAGTCACAGTGTCGCTAAAAAAAAAGAGAAAGAAAAAGAAAAGGAAAACCCAGGAAGTTCCGGGAATATAATAAAAGACTGCACCGATATTATTGCTTACATGTATGCACATCTGCTCAAAACACTAGAAAAGTGCCCAGAGGAGGAAACCATGTACAACAAATGCGTTTACTGCTACTCTTCAATCAATAGTGGTGATAAGACGAGCTTTTAGATATAGTTTTGGTTCCTTCCAGCTTTTGCTTTTTCCATGGTGGGAAGCTGTGTGGGATGCTCAAAAAATGGATGAATTGACAACCTTGGCTCTGTAAAGTACTCTAAGCTGCATCTTCTCCAGGTTGCCTTTGAGCCATGCTCAGCATCTGTGATTCCGGGGCACATGGGGTTAGAGCCTGACCCCATTCCCACCTGCACCAGCTTGCTCCATTGGAAGCCAGACTTCTGCCATTGATCAGAAACTTTTTTTTTTCTCTTGGCTTCTTCCTTTGCTGAAATGTCTGGATATTTAATTTTGCTCCTTTCAGGAGCATGTGCCCAGATTTCTCTAGATTCAGAAACAGCAAAGTAAACTCAGTTACAAAATGAAGGAACATAACAGTGACACTCTCTGGGCCTGTGACATTTGCTTTTTCTTGTTGTGTTTTTCATTTGGCCATTCCCCTGTACAAATTTGTAATGGACCAATGTCTAAACAAATCAAAATAGGGCCTTCTTTTAAACACTAAGTCACCAACTATAATATCCAGCTCTCTTTAGGAAAAATACATATTACATATGTAAAGAAAAAGCTGAGACGTGGTCAGTTGTTTAAGCTGATAAGGAATTAAGAAGAAAAAAATGAAAAGAGTTTTGTTCTTTTCTCTTTACTTTAGATTCCATTATTCACTGAGGAGGGTTTCCTTGGTAGCTCAGTGGTAAAGAATCTGCCTGCCAAGCAGAAGACACAGGTTTGATTCCTGGATCGACAAGATCTCCTGGAGAAGGAAATGGCAACCCTCTCTAGTATTCTTGCCTAGGAAGTCCCATGGACAGAGAAGCCTGGAGGGCTACAGTCTATGGGATTGCAAAGAATCAGACATGACTTAGTGACTAAATTACCACCATCAATAAAGAACCTCAACAACAACAAAAATCACACCTTCCTTAAACAGCCTCAAATCCCATGGCCTCTTCACGTAAGGAAAAAAAATAAGTATCTGATCAAGTAAAAATGGGATTCTCCAGGCAAGAATACTGGAGTGGGTGGCCATTTCCTCAGGGAATCTCCCTGACCCAGGGCTCGAACCCGTGTCTATTGCATCTTCTGCATTGGCAGGCAGATTCTTTACTGCTGAGTCACCTGGGAAGCCCAAAGTAAAAATGAACATCATAGGTGAAAAAATGAAAATAGACATCACTTCAGTCTCATCCTAAATCAGGTTGCAAGTCCTTTGAGAAGTCCATGTAGCATGCCAACACATACTCATGTTCACAGATGTCTTTCACATTTTGAAATTCTGTCCTTGGCTGTTCTGAGAAGGGTATGTGGACAAACTTAGGGACCTCTTCACTATCATCCAAGCACTGCACGAGTTGGTGTAAAGTCCATCCACAGATGTTCCTAGGTTTTTTATTCATTTAGTTGTTATTTTTTATTTTTTCTTTCCCTCCTCATCATGGCAACATGTTATAATGAACAGGACATGAGCTTTGGAATAAGGCAGGCCAGAGTTCACAACTCTGTTCCATCTCTGAGATATAAGCCAGTTACTTACCCTCTTAGGTTGTTTCTTCACTCACAAAATAAGAGAAGCTTTTGTGATTCAAAGGCATAATTCATGGATCTCATAAGTTCTAAAGTGTTAGTCACTCTCAGTCATGTCCAACTCTTTGTGACCCCATGGACTCTAGCCCACCAGGCTCCTCTGTCCATGGAATTCTCCAGGCAAGAATACTAGAATGGATAGCCAATGCCTTCTCCAGGGGATCTTCCAGACACAGGGATCGAACCTGGATCTCCCACATTGCAGGTAGATTCTTTACCCTCTGAGCCACCAGGGAAGCCCTATAAGTTCTAAACTGAAGTCTTATTATTATTTGAGAACATCATCATATACTTTCTGGTGTCCAAGTCCAGGTCCTACATCAACTGAGGCAGTGCTGTCTCCATACTGACACAAAAATGAATTTTAGGACCCCAGCTGTAACAATCCTGGGCACATTGTAATCAACCACATGATGCTGGACCAAGCATGGGAAATGCTGATTTTAGAGGCACTGGGACAGTGAAGGATCACCAAAAACTGACATGCATCACCCGTGTGAATTTCCATTTGATTAGCAACCAATTTCCTTACAAAGAGGAAGATGTTTGACTGGGTTCCCAGGCAGAGATGGGATTATCCCCTCTGCCCAGACCCAAGTCTGTCCCAACCTAACCTGGATCTACACTGTCAGTACTGACATCTTTACTCCTAAGCAGGGCCCATCCTGAGAGAAGACCCCAGCATCAGTGTGGATGTAACTTCTGCCCCTACTCCTCTAGGAAGTCTCCAGGATGGGAAGAGTGTCACAGAATGATCATCAAGGCTGCAGTGGATGCATGGAGCAGCCTTGAATAAATGCAGGATGAAACACTCTTCACTTGATAGAAGAGCTGAACATAAAGTAAATGGCCACATGTCGTTTGGTGGATGAACTAAGATGAAATTACTATGTACAATTGCCTTGTTGTTGTAATTTTCACTGAAATTGAGCTTCTCCTTTAGTCAATGGCTCTGAGTATGGAAACTAAGAGACTTTGACTTTATTAGAGGCTACTGCTTTCAGCCATAAAGAAGGCTGAGTGCCAAAGAATTGAAGCTTTAGAATTGTGTTTCTGGAGAAGATTCTTGAGAATCTCTTGGACAACAAGGAAATCAAACTAGCCAATTCTAAAGGAACTCAATCCTAAATGTTCATTGGAAAAACTGATGCTGAAGCTGAAGCTCCAGTACTCTGGCCACCTGATGCAAAGAGCTGACTCACTGGAAAAGACCTTGATGCTGGGAAAGATTGAGGGCAGGAGGAGAAGGGAGCAACAGAGGATGAGATGGTTGGATGGTATCATCAACTCAATGGACATGAGTCTGAGCAAATCCTGGGAGACAGTGAAGGACAGAGGAGCCTGGTGTGTTGCAGACCACAGGTCTCAAAGAGTCAGAGACTACTTAGTACTGAACAACAACTGCTTTCAGCTTGCTGGTCTCCCATTCTCCTATATATATTTGCTTTTTTAAAAAATATGAGTTGAGTAATATCCTTGTTGGCTGACTATCAGTCTTGCCTGCCAAAAAGCACAGTGTTCTCTTAATCATTGCCATGATTCTCTGGTCCTGGGTGCCACTTTGACCTGGATGCTCATTTTGAAAACTGTAGTCACTTTACTGTGACAGATAACCACAGGCACCTGGCTTTTATTATACTGAGATCTTTTTACCTCATTGCTCTCAGAGTCCTCTTCTATAACAGCATCTCCTACCATCAGCCTTGGCTTATAGAGAACAGTCATCCCTGACCTTTTCAACAATACTGGTATCCCTCTTTCCAGTGTCCTCAGGGCCTTCCTATGAAATTTAGCAAGTTGGTGGGTTTCCTGTCCTTATATAATATATCCACTCTTTCATGCCTATCTCTCTACCACTGTCTGCCAGAACAGTGGTAGAGAATTAAAAGCAATGGAAAAAAATCAATTAACTTAAAACCCGGTTCTTTGAATTGGTCAATAAAATTGATAAACTTTTAGCTAGCTTGATTAAGATAAAAAGACAGAACAATCAAATCACTAAAATCAGAAATGAAAAAAAGACACTGCTATTGATCTTATAGAAATTTTAAAGAAAAAGATTATAAAGGGATACTATGAACAATTGTATACTAATAAATTAGAGCTGCTTAGATGAAGTGGATCAGTTCCTAGAAAGACACAAACTACTAAAAATGACTCAAGAAGAAATATACAATCTGAGAGATCTATCACAAGCAAAGACACTGAATTAGTAACCAAAAAACTATCCAAAAAGAAAAGTCTAGAGTCAGATGGCTTCACTGGTGAATTCTACCATGCATTTAAGGAAGAATTAATATCGATTTTTCACAAATTTCTTCCCCCCAAAAATAAAAGAGGTGGGAACACTTTCCAACTCATTTTATGAGGCAGTATTTCCCTGACATCAAAACCAGACAAGGATACTATAAGAAAACCACACACCGTATCTTTTGTGAGTAAAGACACAGAAATCCTCACTAAAATAGTAGCAAGCTAAATCCAGCAACATATTAAAAAAAATTATAGACCCTGACCAGATGGGATATATATACCAGAAATGCAAGATTGGTTGAAAATCTGAAAATCAATTAATGAAATATACCATATCAATAAAAAAACAAAAACTATATTTCAATAGATAAACAAAAAGCATTTGACAAAATCTAACCCCTTTTCATGACGAAAACCCTTAACTAATTAAAACTAGAATGGAACTTTCTCAACTTGACAAAGGATGTGTAAGAAAAACCCAGAGTTAATATCATAGTTAATGGCAAAAGACTGTATACTTTCCTTGAAGATCATGATGAAGACAGGAGGTCCACTCTTGCCCTAGCTATTCAACTTTGTACTTGTGCTTCTAGCCAGGGCAATTTGGCAAGGAAAAGGAATTAAAGCATCCAGATTAGAAAGTAAGATGGCATTTCCAGATAACATGTTCTTTACATAGAAAATCCTAAAGAAACCACTAAGAAGCTAGTAGAACTAACAAATAAGCTCAGTAAGCTTGCAGGGTACAAGATCAAGATATAAAAGTCAACTGTATTTCTATACCCTAGCAACAAACAATAAAATGATTTCGTAGTTGTGACCAGCTCTGGGCTCAATTTCATCCACTTGGAATTTCAGCAGGACACTCTAAGATAGCAACGAGTCCCAGCTCGACTAGAGTTAGCACACTGTTTCTATGTGGCAGGCACTCATGCCTTATCACTACCGTGCATGCTAAATCACTTCAGTTCTGTCTGACTCTTTGCGACCCTATGGACTATAGCCCTCCAGGCTCCTCTGTTCATAGGATTCTCCAGGCAATACTGGAGTGGGTTGCCATGCCCTCCTCCAAGGGATCTTCCTGACCCAGGGATTGAACCCACATCTCATTACGTCTCCTGCAATGCAGGAGGATTCTTTACCACTAGCACCACTGGGAAGCCCCTTATCACTAGCAAGATATACTAGTTATTTTGGTTTATCTGAGGCAAAGGATAATATTCTTCATCTGGTCTTCTAGATGGTGAAGTAACCACATCTCCTCCCTTTGGCATCAGTCTATGAGAAGTGAGACTGTCTGAAGAAGAAAGGATGATAGGAATAGCCTAAGTCTTCCTGAAGCTAAAAGAAAGAACCAAGCTCATCACTTCCCTAATTAACTAAGTCCTAATCAACCACAAGTAAATGTCCCCTCTTTCGGAATTGTGGCCGTGGCTTGCCTTTGGCCTGAGGACAACTTTATCTCTCTAGAAACAGAAGGCCCAGCAGCCCCTCCTGCAATCTCTCAGCCTCTCAGCTGAGGTTCTGTGGCAGAAAATTCTCTTGTTTTAATTAGCAAAAGAGCTGTCTTTCTTCTGCTGTTAACCAGGATCGTTTGGCACTATTTAAACTCAATATTGTTTTTATGATATTTAGGAAATAAGGTAAAGAGAAGGATCAAATTGTGCAGGGACGCAGAAAGTGATTTTTACGTTAAAGCTCTCAATATTCATCGTACTTTCCCTGGGAGGGTTTAATTCCAAAGTGCCGCGTGGTTATTTTCCGGTAGAAAAAAATGACAGCACCCTATCTGAGCAGAAAAAGGAAACAAGCTACAGTAATACATCTCCTCCCCTGCCCCCAAACTTCTGCCTGCCTTCCTCCTCCAAGGGTGACCGCCCAAGAAGCGAAGACGGCGTTTGTGGCTAAAAGGCACTCTTATAGTTCATAATAAGCATTCTTTACATTCTTCACATTTTAAAAGTCAGGATTGGGGACAGACCAAAGAAAGAGCTTCCCTTTTCTTATATAGGGTGACTTATAATGGACAAGGCAAAAAACAAGAGGATTTCCGTGTCAATTTTTAACCTTACTTCTCCGTGGACTGGTCGATTTTAGTCCGATGACCAGGACACAGACCACACGTAGGAGGCGGAAGTCACCCAAAAAAAGAAGAAAAGTGGATCCAGAACTTCTGCAATTTAAAAATGCTCTCACACTACCATGCATAAAATAGACAGCTAGGGAGAAGCTGCTATATAGCACAGGGAGCTCAGCTCGGTGCTCTGTGATGACCTAGAGGGGTGGGATGAGTATGGGGTGGGAGGGAGGCTCCGGAGGAAGAAGATAGATGCATACTTACAGCTGATTTACCTTGTTTTACAGCAGAAAGTAACACAACCCTATAAAGCAGGTATCCAATTTGTTTTCCTGGGCTCCAAAATCACTGTGGATGGTGACTGCAGCCATGAAATTAAAAGACACCTGCCCCGTAGGAGAAAAGCTATGACAAACCTAGACAGCATATTAAAAAGCAGAGACATCACTTTGCTGACAAAGGTCCATATATAGTCAAAGCTATGGCTGGATCGCATCACTGACTCGATGGACTTGAGTTTGAGTAAGCTCCGGGAGTTGGTGATGGACAGGGAAGCCTGGCGTGCTGCAGTCCATGGGGTCACAAAGAATCGGATATGACTGAGCTACTGAACTGAGCTGAACTGATGGTGTTTCCAGTAGTCACATATGAATGGACCATAGAGAAGGCTGAGTGCCAAAGAATTGATGTCTTTGAACTGTAATGTTGGGGAAGACTCTTGAGAGTCCCTTGGACAGCAAGGAGATCAAACCAATCAGTCCTAAAGAAAATCAACCCTGAACATTAATTAGGAGGAATGATGCTGAAGCTGAAATTCCAATACCTGATATACAGAACTGACTCACTGGATAAGAGCCCTGATGCTAGGATAGACTGAGGACAGGAGGAGAAGAGGGGTGACAGAGGATGAGATGGTTAAATGGTATCATCAACTCAATGGACATGACTTTGAACAAACTCCAGGAGATAGCAAATACAGGGAAGCGTGGCATGCTTTAGTCCGTGAGGTCAAAGAGGTGGACACAACTGAGAAAGAAAGATAATGTAATTTTTAGATTTCTAAAATGAAAACTGTAAAAATAAATAAAATGCCCTCAAGTCAACAAGCAGAAATGATTGGAGGTTTGTAAGGTTCTGCCAGTTAGTATTTTAGAAAACTCAGAGGGACTATGGCAAGCACTCTTAAATCTGACACTATCAGGTCACCAATGGAACAATCCCAGACTTCTCTAAAATGCTATCAAATGATCCATGTGTCAAAACTAAAGAGACTGGGAGGAGCAAAATAATGAAGACCAAGGAGGTGGTCTTCAATCCCACTCTCTCTAGCCTACAGGAAGTGGAAAATAATAGTGACGTTCTGGCTGCAGGAAGTTCCTCATATTAGTCTTTCAAATAAAATCTTAGTACTAGATTTTATGATGATAGAGTACTGTCAGAGGTGAGTTGTTGGTGCCCTGAATTCCATGGTAGGCACAAAAATATGGCCTTGAGGCAGACTGAGAAGATTCTGTCTGCTCTGGAGAGCACGTACTTAGCTGGCCCCTCTCTTTCCTTTACTCCAAGATTTGGTGTGAGAGAGACTACGGTGAGGGTTCACTTATAAGCTGCCAAATACTACAGCCTGCTGTTCCCAACTAAGCTCCCAGTTCATTGGTTAACATCTCATCACCCCAAACCCCAGCCACCCTGGCCCATCAGCCCAGGTGTGTGAGCTGCCGCCAGCCCTTGGGATCCAAGGGCACATTGTGGGATGCCTTTGAACACTTTGAGATGCCTATCAGAAGGGGGGAGTTCCTAGACACCCTGGGCACCATCTGAGTGGGGTAAAGTGAATGCTTGAGTATATACAAGTCATGATCAGCAGGACAGCTGGCAAGACATGATGGTCAAGAGCACAGACCTTGGAGACAGACTCTTCTGGCTTTGAATCTCTGCTGGGTGGTTTGTAGGTTCTATGCCCAGAAACTCCCATGTCCAGCTTCTCTGCACCACTGTCCTGCACATACAAAACGGGGGAAATAGAATCTACCTCACAAATCTATTTTGGACATTAAACATGACTTTGTATAAAAAAGCACAGTATCGGGCATGACTCTAGTGCACACGCCTGTGCCGTCACTTCAGTCATGTCCGACTCTTTGTGATCCTATAGACTGTAGCCTGCCAGGCTCCTGTGTCCATGGGATTCTCCAGACAAGAATACCGGAGTGGGTTGTCATGCCCTCCTCCTGGGGATCTTCCCAGTCCTGGGCTTGCACCCACGTCTCTTGCGTCTCCTGTGTTGGCAGGTGGGTTCTTTACCCCTAGCGCCACCTGGGAAGCCCCCGACCCTTAGTAGATGTTCGATAATTACTATTACCATGACAATCCCATTATACGGGGGACATTATTTTTAAATTTTTCCAATCCTTCCTGTTCTACATCCTTTTCTCTGAAGCACCTTTTAGTTTTTAAATGGTTGAAATACACAAAGGTTAGGGATTCCTCCAGGAGGCAGAAGGCCTGCTGCCCTTCATACCTGACAAAGTTCCCCTTTTGGTGTCCCCACCTTGCATCTATGCAAGGTTTCTGGCCTAAAACTCTCAGGTGAGATTTGAAGAGAAAAGTTAAAGGGAATTTATCCCCCTCCTTTTCAAACTTAGGAAGATGAATTGCTAATTCGTTCTCTGAGGAAATAAGGCAAAGTATGTTCAGTAATTACTCGGAGGACAAAGCATGCTCATCAGATTAGGAAGAGCAGATGTTCTTTTGAGGAGTGGAAAAAGAAAACTGGGGAGGGAGAGACAAGATAAGGAAGAGCAGGGCTGTCAGTCTGGAGAGAAGGCAGGACAGCGTGAACCTGCTTCAGGGCTTATCCATCAAAGGGCGCTTTCCAGAATGTCAGCCTTCCACATGGTCTCCACTCCCGCGACTGCCTCTGCATTTGGCCCCCTGGATTCTGTGTGCAGGAGTTCTTCAAATCCTAATCTTGGAGAAAAACCCTGCAACTCTGAGCTCAAGGTACTCGACTGCCATGCACTGCATTTGGGCCTTAGCTCCTGACACCAGACTCAGCTAAGTTGCCAAATCTTCTCTTTCTCATGCTTGTGCTCAGTCATGTCTGACTCTTGGCAACTCCACAGACTGTAGCCCATCAGGCTCCTCTGTCCATGGGTTTCTCCAGGCATGAATCCTGGAGTGGGTTGCCATTTCCTCCTCCAGGGAATCTTCCTGACCCAAGGATTGAGCCCATGTCTCCTGCAATGGCTGGCAGATTCTTTACCACTGAGCCAAGTTTTTATCACTTCCCAAGCTGCAAAATAAAATCCCACAAATTCCCACTTTGGGGGGATCAGTACCTTAAATGAACACATTTGGGTATTGTTTTGCTCATGTAGAGAAATTTCATAACTAAAATAGGAGAGAAGATGAAATATAGGTGGGTAAAAATTTTAAGAAGTGCCCATCTCACATATTTGGCATACTTAATCTTCATAAAATGCTAAAGTTGGGATGGTTTCCTACATTTTACAGACAAGACAGAGGCTCAATGCAGACTCATCAAGAAGAAAAGGTGGTGGTTTGGTGGTGGTTTAGTCACTAAGTTGTGTCCGATTCTTGTGACCCCATGGACTGTAGCTCACCAGGCTCCTCTGTCCATGGGATTCTCCAGGCAAGAATACTGGAGTGGGTTGCCATTTCCTTCTCCAGGGAATCTTCCCGACCCAGGAATCAAACTCAGGTCTCCTGCACTGCAGGTAGATTCTTTACCAAAGGGAAGCCCTACAAGTGAAGAAATAAAGGAGAGGTTCTAAATGAATAAAATCAGAAATGAAAAAGAAGTTAAAACAGATACCATAGAAATATGAAAGATCTAAGAAACTTTTATGAATAACTATGTGCCAATAAATGGACAACCTAGAAGAAATGGACAAATTCATAGAAAAGTACAATCTCCTAAGACTAAAACAGAAGGAAATAGAAAATATGAACAATTAACAGTAATAAAATTGAATTAGTAATTTTAAAATTACCAACAAGCAAAAGCCCAGGACCTGATGGCTTCACAGGTGAATTCAACCAAACATTTCAAAAAGTTAATGCTGATTCTTCTGAAACTATTCCAAAAAATTATGGAGAAAGAAATACTTCCAAATTCATTATATGAATCCAACATCACCTTGATTCAAAAATCAGACAAAGATATCCCACACACATAGAAAAATTATAGGCCTATATCAATGATGCAAAAATCCTCAACAAAGTACTGGCAGACCAAATCCAGCAATACATGAAAAGGATCACACATCATAATCAAGTGGGATTTATCCCAGACCTGTAAGAATTTTTCAGTATCTGCAAATCAATCAATGTGATATACCACATTAGCAAATGAAAGAATAAAAAAATGATCATTTCAATAGATGCAGGAAAAGCTTTTAATAAAATTCAACATCTGTTTATGATAAAAACTCTCCAGAAAGCAGACATAGAGGGCACATACTTCAGCATAATAAAGGCTACATACGACAAACACACAGCTAACATCATATTCAATGGTGAAAAGCTGAAAACGTTTCCTCTAAGATCAGGAACAAGACAACCACTTTTATTCAACATAGTTTTGGAAGTCCTAGCCACAGTCATCAGAGAAGAAAAAGAAGTAAAAGGAATCCAAATTGGAAAGGATGATGTAAAACTGTCACTGTTTGCAGATAACATGATACTATGCATAGAAAATCCTAAGTATCCACCAGAAAACTACTATAGCTCATCAATGAATTCAGTAAAGTGGCAGAATAAAAAATTAATATGCTTAAATCTGTTGCATTTCTATACATAAACAATGAACTATCAGAGAGAGAAAGCAAGGAAGCAATACCACTTACCATCACATCAAAACAAAGTATTTAGGATTAAACCTGCCTAAGGAAGCAAAAGGTCTACACTCAGAACACTGTAAGAGACTGATGAAAGAAATTGAAGACAACACAAACATTTGGAAAAATATACTGTGTTCTTTGATTTGAAGAACCAATATTGTTAAAATTACCATGCTACCCAATGCAATCTACAGATTCGGTGCAATCCTATGAAAATGCCAATGACATTTTTCACAGAACTAGAACAGATCATTTTAAAATTTGTATAGAAACATTAAAGACCCCAAATAGCCAAAACAGTTTTGAGAAAGAAGACTAGAGCTGGGGGAATCATGCTCCTAGTAGTATAGTGTTCAGACTATACTACAAAGCTACAGTAATCAGGGCAGTATGTTACTGGCCCAAAAACAGACACATAATCAAGGTAACAGGATAGAGAGCATAGACGTAAACCCATACACTTATGGCTAATTATTCTATGACAAAGGAGGCAAGAACATACAGTGGAGTAAAGATAGTCTCCTGAATAAGTGATGCTGGAAAAACTGGACAGTCACATGCAAAGCAATGAGATTAGAGCATTTTTTCACACATATAAAAAATGAACTCAAAATGGATTAAAAACCTAAATGTAAGACCAAACACTATAAAACTCCCAGAGGAAAACATAGGCAGAAAATTTCTTGACATAAGTTACAGTATTATCCTTTCAGATCTGTCTCCTAAAGTAAAGGAAATAAAAACAAAAATAAACAAATGGGACCTAATTATACTTGAAAGCTTTTGCATAGCAAAGGACATCATCAACAAAACAAAAAGGCAACCCACTCAGTGGGAAAAAATATCTCCAAATGATATGACCAATAAGGGATTAATATTCAAGATATATAAACAGCTTGTAAAATTCAACATCAAAAAAAGAAAAAAACAACAATAACAAATAGCCCAGAATAGGCAGAATAACTGCATAGACACTTTTCTAAAGAGGAAATGCAAATGGTCACTAGGCACATGAAAAGATGCTCAACACTGCTAGTCATCAGGGAAATGCAAATCAAAACCATAAGGAGATAGCACTTTACACCTGTCAGAATAGCTATCATCAAAAAGAATACAAATAGCAAATGTTGACAAGGATGTGGAGAAAAGGGAACTGTTGGTGGGAATGTGAACTGATATAGCCACTATGGAAAACAGTATGGAAGTTTCTCAAAAAACTAAAAGTAGAACTACTATATGACCCAGGAGTTCCACTCCCCCCCCCAAAAAAAAACACTAATTCAAAAAGATACATTCACCCCAATGTTCATAGCAGCATTATTTACAACTGCCAAGATATGGAAACAATCTAAGTGTCCATCAATGAATGAATGGATAAAGAAGAATGGTATGTGTGTGTGTATATATATGGATTACCACTCAGACATAGAAAAGAATGAAATTTTGCCTTTTGCAGCAACATGGGTGGATTTGGAGGGTATTGTGCTAAGTGAAATAAGTCAGACAGAGAACGAAAAAATAATGTATGATATGACTTACACTGGAATCTAAATAATACAACAAACTAGTGAATAAAACAAAAAAGAAGCAGACCCACAGATACAGACAACAAACTAGTGATTACCTTTACGGAAGCTCAAAGAGGAGCAATATATGGGTGAGGGAGTAGAAAATATGAATTATTGGGTGTAAGATAATTAAGGAGGTATTGTGCAACAAGGAGAATAAAGCAAATATTTTGTAATAACTGTAAATGGAGTGTAATCCTTAAAAATTGCTTTAAATTTTTTAATTAAATAATAATTTTAAAGAAAGAAAAATGAAAGATACTCACCAAGAGGTAAAGCCAGGCTTCAAATGCCAGACACTAAATCCTATGTGGTATTGTCACCACACTGATTTGCCTTCCTGTGGTATGACCACAAACTGGGTATCTTTAGTCTGTTTCCAGCATTCTTATCAGCTGCTTCTCACTTATAAAGTTTAGAGATTGGAACAAATCCAGGTTACTTCCCAGTTCTGTCACTTATTAAAAAGAGGGACCTTCCTGCAAGGGGGCGGCCTGAAGATCACAGGATTCTTTCAATGTCTGGAAACACCCAGCCCCCACCCTCAGGGCTGGAGACAAAGCTGAGGTCCTTGGGGGAGCTGGTCTTGGGCTGAGAAACCAGGCAAGTGTGAATTCTAATCCTGGTGCTGACATTGACTTCCTCCTAATCCTCACAGGCACTTTGTTTCTGAGTTTCCATCTCTGCAACAATGTTAGTAGGACTCATCAATCTCCCAAGAGGTGTTCACATCTGCCTTGCATTTGCAAGGAGCTAAAAACCTCATTTCTGGGGGCTTGTGGCAGTTTTACAGGGAGGAACCCTTAGAAACAAAAATCAGGAATGCTAGGGGGCAAGTCATTGAAAACTGCATTAAAAAAATAACATGTGTGAGCCTGCTCGAGGATCTCTAATCTAAAACCCATTTTGAGAAGCAGTCATTCCATTATTTGTTCAGCTATCAGGGGGAAAAATTCTGTAGCTAAAGTTCAACCTAAGAGAAGGCACATAGGGGAAGAGTTCTAGAATAATAGCAGATATTTTGGAGTTCACACTCACAGAAGCAGTGTACTCTAGTCTGTTTCTTCTTTTCAAAAAAATATCTCTACCAACAGAAAGGGAAAGACTGAGGGCAGGAGGAGAAGGGGGCGATAGAGGATGAGATGTTTGGATAGTATCATCAACTCAATGGGCATGAGTTTGAACAAACTCTGGGAGATAGTGAAGGACAGGGAAGCCTGGTGTGCTGCAGTCCACGGGGTCACAAAAAGTCAGACACAACTGAGCAAGTGAACATCAACCACCAACTGAATAATGGATGGAGTTGGAACACAGGATAATCAATTACACTCATTGAAATGATTGATGTTTCACTCTGAAGAAACATTCTGGAAGAAATAGAATCATCCCAAAAGAAAGAAAAGAAATAGAAACATCCAGAACTTGTACAAGCGCTTAAAGTTTTAAAGGGGTAGAAATAGCTGAGCACCGCAGGAAATCCTCGGATTCTACGCTTGTCTATGAGGTGAAACAATTTGCCAGGTGAGCTTCGTCTTGTCATGCCTTTTGTAGATGGATATACACAAAACACTCACACATTCAGAGCATACAGCTTTCATCAAAAGTTCTTCCTTGCCTGCTGTGATGGGGTGCCTGCCATGGAAAGCGGGGGGAAAAGAATGGGTCAGCCAGCTGGGCTGTGCTTCCTCCATCTGTGCTTCCTCCATCCTGTACATCAGGGGAAGAGAAATTTCCTAAGGCTGCTCTTCATACCTCCTGACTATCCTCAGAGGCTGATCACGTCTGCACTCCCTCTTAAGAGCAGGGAGACTCAACTTTTCTTTTATGTAGGTCTTCCCTATATATATATATATATATATATATATATATATATTTTTTTTTTTTTTTTTTTTTCCCTCCAACCTGAACTGAATCTCCAACTGCCTCTCTCAGGATGTGATAAATCAGGGACTTCTGTTTCCTACTCCGGACTGCATTCTGCCATCACAGTCACTATACAACCCACAGAGTTAAGCAAACAAAAGAATTTTTCATTTTCTCTTTCATTCAGTAAGGCTCCATTTTCTGTCCCCCTCCAACCTTTTGACCTGCGTCCTAATGGTGCCGGTCACTTAAGGGCAGAAGTTCAGCGGTGGGTTAAGTCTGGGTGTGTTTACGTGGAGGAGAGGGTCTGTGTGTGCTCACTTTCTGTTGTCTGTGCGCTGCACACTGCCTTTGCTCTCCCAGGGCCCTGAGATCACACCTGCTGAGTGAGCCCCTTTCCCTGAAAGACCAGTTGAAAAGAAAAAAAAAAGGTTGTTTTCCCTTTTCTTTCGCCCTGGTCACCAAACCCTTTTGTCTTTGCTGCAGCTGAGCTGACATGAGCCAGTCTTACCTTGAAAAGGTTAAGGGAATAGGTGCTGTAACACTGACTATTCCATTTGGTTGTAACGTTTTCCCAGTTTGCGTTTCTGAACATCAGTGGATCCATGAATCCTGAAAATTGCATTAAAATGTGCTCGGGTCGCTGGCTTTTTTTTTTGTTTTCATTTTGAATTTTTTATTTCGTTTTGGAGTATAGCTGATTAACAATGGTGTGATAGTTTCAGGTGGTCAGCAAAGGGACTCGGCCATACATATACATGCATCCATTCTCCCTCAAACTGCACCCCCATCCTGGCTGCCACATAACATTGAGCAGAGTTCCCTCTGCTATACAGTAGGTCCTTGTTGGTTATCCATTTTAAATATAGCAGTGGGTACTGCTGTTTTACAATGTTTGAAATGAATGAGAAACTATGCATTCAAAAACTGAAGCACCATGGAAACACAGACGACACAGGAAAAGTTCTGATTTAAATAAGTCACATAATTTCCCCTCTAGGATCCTTCTCTCCTATGTGTGTACTCTTGCCACCTCACCTGCTTCCACCCTACTCTGCCATCCCACCACGCTGCTTCCAGGAGATAAATTCTCTGAAGGCTACTGACATTTGGGTTAAACAACTAATGAATTTCTCAAAGTGTTGCTGTGTGAGAAATTCATTCTTCATTCATGCACTCATCCAATCCACCTGTTTATCATTCAGCCATTCATCTCTCCCACTTTCAGGCAGATCTGAATTCTAGAGGGTGGACAGCTGTCAACTGAGTAATTCAGTATGGCTCCAGGACAAGGTACAACAAACGGTAGGTGAAACTGACCTGGAAAAGGACATGGTATTCATCAATCACTCAATACACAGCCTGGCTTATATCTCTCAGCTCCCCGAGAACTTCACGCCCACGCCTCGTGAGCAAGCACTGCCTACCCAGCATGGTGGTACCCGCCGGGCACCCCACTCTCTTGCATTCAACTGGCCCCGGAGAGATTCCACAGAAAGGATATTTAATTTGGTGCCTCTCCAGAAACACTGATTTACTCTCCCTGCTGGTTTTCTCTTTCCCCTCCAAGTCTGTGTGACAGACTCTAAGACCAAGAAAGGGTATGTAATTAACTACTTGACCTCTGCTTGGCTGCGTGGACAGAGGATATGTTATACTTCCTTCCTTCTTTTCCATTTTTGCCAGGATTCCAAGTTATGTGTGTCTCTCGGCTGCTTGCACTCTTGTTTCATCTTCCCCCATATGGTGTGACAGATCTCTACCACAGACCGTTATGGATGGGCTTCCGCGTGGGGCGACTGCCCTACTGAGGCAGATTCATGATCACCGTGGAGGAGAGCCACAGTCTGTTTTCCAGGGACCAAATCCGGATGCTACTGAGGAAGATATATTAAAAAAAAAAAAAAAAACTCTAAGCACTTAATTGTGCAATGTTAGACTTCCCAATGCCAGCTGGTGATTAAATTATGAAACACAGGAGGATTTATAACCCTTGAAATTTCATCTGAGCCCATGTTGTCACAGAGGCGGTCTGACCATATGGTCCATCCTTCTTGCAAGGTTCCAAGAAACTCACCAGGGTATTGAGCCCCCAAGGGTGAATTGCATTGTCTGTTTACTTCCTATGACAGCAGGAGATAAGATGCAATGGGATACTCCTATTCCATTTATTACTTTTTCTTTGAATCTATGTCCTTGTCAAATATGAGTGGTTCTCCCCCTAAAATATGTGACCTTTTTTCCCAAAATGGTTTAGCATTTCTTCCTGTAAGTCATTCATCATACAGCTGTTCCTTCTTCTTTATCTGAACTGTCACACTTTCCTTGCCTAGGATTTCTATCACTCTCCTCATCGTAGTTTACCATAAGCATTTCCAGAATTTCATGGTGACTGTTTTACTCATCTTTAACTCAAGGATCTGTGACAACGTATAAACATATGGGACATAGTTCTTCATATATGACTTTGCTTCAACATCAGCAGGAAAATAAAGTCATTATGTTCCTCTCCCCCAAGCTTCTTCTATATCAGTGTATGGAACTTAGGAGACAAAAAGGTCTCATTCAAGATATAAATGGCAAACCTACTGTATTTAGGAGATACTATATAAAAATCAATGAGTTAAATTTTAGATACAAAAAAGCCATCATGGATCTTTGAACAGAGATATTGAAAAGGAAGATAACGGCCAGCCTGGCAAAGAGTAAGCTACCTTCTTCAGTTGGATTTCATGAGTAAGTGTTGCCCCAAAACCGATCCATGTGGAGTTACAGGTACTTTTAGTTAAAAAAAAAAAGTTTTGAAGGAGCAGGAAAAAGATGGGCGATTTAAGGTCAAAGTCATGGACAGTAACCTAAACAATTCATAAAACTGAAAGCAAACGAGGAAAGTGAAAACTATCATTGTGAATTTTAAATAAGTACTTGTTGTTTAATTCATTATTTGAAAACTAAGTTTACCATGCATGTGTATGTGCTTAGTTGTGTCCACTCTTTGCAACCCCATGGACTGCAGCCCACCAGCCTTCACTGTCCATGGAATTCTCCAGGCAAGAATACTAGAGTGAGTTGCCATTCCCTTCTCCAGGGGATCTTCCTGACCGAGGGATTGAACCTGGGTCTCCTGCATTGCAGGCGAATTCTTTACCGTCTAAGCCACCAGAGAAACCCAAGTTTCCCATAAAAGAGACTATATTCAGGTCAGAAAGGGCATAAGGGGAAAAAAAGGTTTATATCTTCAGAAATCCGAAAAGGGACTCCAGTTAGGATAGAAAGGTAGAAACATAATTAGCTAGCTATACCCCACTGACTACACTTGAATGGTCAGATCTCAGCTGCTAGATGGACGGCTATATATAAATGCTCAACCACTCAGTCATGTCCAACTCTTTGTGACCCTTTGGACTGTAGCCCATCAGGCTACCCTGTCCATGGCATTTTTCAGGCAAGTATACAGCAGTGGGTTGCCATTTCCTCCTCCAGGGGATCTTCCTGACCCAGGGCTTGAACACACATCTCCTGCGTCTGGCTGATTGTTTACCTGCTGAACCATCGAGCAAGATGAATGGCTCTACATCACCATTAAAAACACAGACTCAAGCCAAACTAACTGAAATAAAAGACTGGCTCTGCCATTTACTAGCTGGGCAATTTAGACAGGTTGCTTGACCCCTCCATGCCTCAGTTACTGCTTCTGTAAAATGGTGATAAAATAGTATTAACCCATGAATTGATTATGAGAACTAAAGAAATATGTTAAAAATTGTATTTATACATATATATGATTTTTAACAGTTCCTGACACACAGTAAGCACTGCATAAGGCTTAGTTGCTTATGAAACTAAGTTGTGTTACTATTGGACAGAAGTAAGAAGTAAGAAGGTACTTAACTCTTTGGACCTCTGTCAAGACAGCTGGCTTAGGGGATAGCAATAAAACTCTGGACAACTTTAATTGCATTTGCAGGATGGAAAGGGGAAAAGAGCCAAAGGGAGAAGGAAAGAATAGGGATGCCTTAAAAATAATTTCTGCACAGTGCACATTTCTTCCAGGGTTAGGTCCTACCAGACCCTTTATCCCCGCATTTTCAGCACCCCAACTCCCTGTAATGGGAACTAAAAAGGCAACTCATTGAAGGTTGCTTCTGCCTTTCTTCTGGAACCCACCAGGACATTTTGCTGTTTGTTATCAACTTTCTTTTAACCATATTAGGGCCCAGTCCTCTAACATCTCTGTGGATTCACCCCTAAACTCACTAAAAGGCAGATGTGATTCTGAAAAGGAGAGGTGGCTAGAAAAGTTTGTCAACATGAAGGAAACAGCTTGAGCAAAGGCAGAAAAAATACGAACCATGAGGGTAAATCAAAAGAACATGTGGACTAGAATACAAGTACATCTAAGTAATATAAAGGAAAAGAGGGAGCTGGGACCCGGCAGACTTGATGAATGCCAAGGTGAGGACGTCATGCTTAACCTGGGTGCCAACATGGCCGGGGTGGGAGTGGCGGTTGGCATGGTGACCTGGGAGGAGAATATTTGATAGCATTCAGTGTAGAAGCAAATGTTTAGGAGTCAGACCTGTTCACTAATTAGATCACCTTGCTCAACATCACTGCTCTAACCCTCATTGTCCTTTTGTTTCAATATTTTTAAATATGTATGGAACTTCTACTTTGTGCTAAATACCATGTGAGGCCCTCTAAGGTATTAATTCTAACATCTGTACAGTTAAAGTTAGACCAAGAGATCCATTCTGCATGTTCCAACTCTAACATGATATGATAATCAGGATTCAGCCAACTGGATTCCCAATCCCATTAATGAAGAACAGTCAAGATCTTCACCAAATGTTGTTGCATGTATTCTACAGATTATTAAGCTCTGAAGAATTTTGTTCAGATCTACTACCACTGGTCTGGCAATCATTTCACTTTTCCAGGTGAATAAACAGGTGAAGAAAACTTGATAAAGAGTGATTGATTTCCTATACTGCCTAAGAAATTAAGTACATATGAGAATGAAAAAAACAGGAAGTGTAACATATAATGAAAATCAGGAGGTATCTTGTCTAAGTTTAATCAGCTTTGGAATTATATCAATAGGTATCTAACTACTTGATCAATTCTTTTTCAGTTTCTGTGTTTTCAAGTCATCTGTGATTTTTTTAATGTCATCCCCTTTCCTTTTAAGAATTCCTGGCAAGTTGACATACATATGGTGAACATATGGTCTTCTCCTAATTGATTTAATTCAGAAGAGGACCCAGGGGAGAGCTCTGAGCACTATCTGTTTGAGAGGTTTCGGGAATGTTTATTTCAGAGTGAAGGGTCTAAGTGTGATAGCATCAGAATAGTGCCATTGAAACAGGCCAGGCAGTACGCACACATGGTCGGAAGCATCAGTGGTATAAATCATCAGGATGATTTTAACTCAAAGTCTCTGAATTGGCAGAATAATATAAAAATAATTTTATTAAATAAAAGTAAGAGTTACTGATTGTGATGTTTATTTCAAGAGGTTTTTTAAAAATTGCCTGTACTAAATCTCCCCAACTTGTAAAACTGTCTCTCCCCAGGTGACACTGCATTGCCTAATTAACTGGTGGATCAATTTGCCTACATTCCTAAGGGAGCCTATGTTTGCCTAATACATCCTCCACCTGATAGAGATAATGCTGAAGCTAAACGACTGCGGAAGAGCTGGGGCAATTGACTGCATTCCTTCCCTGCAGACAGCTATAAATAAAGCCATGTGTCTCTCCTCTGTTTGGTAAATGGCTCCTAGATGATAGCAATCCAGCCGCAACAAAACTGAAACCAAGTTGAATTCTCTCTCTCTATTGTCATCCTTGGTTTGGCTCTAACAATAAAGTCAAAATACCTGTCATTAGTTGATGATGACCCTAGCTGGTGTGGAGTTTGAATCCTTAATATTGGGTCACAGGACTCAATTTTGAAAATGTGACATCTGGTCACGTTCTTATCAATCTAATGCCCTAGGCCCAAAGCCTGTTTTGCTAAGTGATGCGAAGAAGCAACATACCAGATAAAATCAGCCTTTCTGTATCAGGCATAGAAAATTTATATGTAAAATATATTTTTTAATATTTTTATATTTTAATATGTATATGTATTAATACATATTTAATGTATATGTATATTTGTGTGTGTGTATATATATATATATATATACTTACACATTTATATGTTTTATATATATACCTACACATATATGTGTAGGGGGCTAACATATATATGGGGGCTTCCTGGATGGCTCAATGGTAAAGAATCCCCCTACCAATGCGAGAGACTCAGCAGTTACAGGCTTGATCCCTGGATTGGGAAGATCACCCGAAGAAGGAAATGGCAGACCACTCCAGTATTCTTGCTTTTGGGAAATCCCATGGACAGAAGAGCTTGGAGGGCTACAAAGAGTCAGACACAGCTAAGCAACTGAGAACACACACGTGCATATAACACACAAATGTGTAGGCATATATTATATACACATGTCCTTCATTTCTTGTCTCTTTAGCCCTCAGCCTGAACCAAGTGTTTTTAATGTTTGTTGAATGAATAAACAGTTGGGCACTTTCACGGTTTACATAATTAACCATCCAGTAGATAATTGTATAGACTCAGTAGTGCTGGTACTAGTAGTAAAAACACTGCTACTAACAATAAAGCTCTTACTAACTGAACTTTTACAAACTCCAGGCACTAGTGAAAATATGCTTAGAACTAAATACCCTGTCTCATCGACAACTGTCCTACAAGAGAGATCTTGTTTTTTCCCAGATTATAGATCAAGGGGTTGGGTCGTGAGGAAGTTAAACAATGTGCCTAAGAACAAATAGGTGATGATATAGAATCCAAATAATCTTGTAATCACAGCAAACTCTTTCAACTCAGGGAGTACATTGTCATTTCAATGGGATTTCACTGGAATGTTCAACACTATTATTGTTTGAGCAATATGATTTCACTTTAAGATTGTTCCTCTTTCGGAGTTAACTCGGTCATATGGAATTGTTCTGGGAAATTGTTAATGACCCTGTTATCATAGACTATAAAAGAGAAGGGGCAGGAGTGGAGCCTTTGATTCTGGACACAGGTTGCAGTTAAGAACAGAGTAAGACAGGTGTCAAAAAATATTTCCGAAGTGTCCTTGTCCATTTCCACGTGCCTGAGCAATCATCGGAAAAATTATTATTGTATCTAGTTAGCAACCATTGGGTCATCTTTGAATTCTTTGCAAAGTAGTAGAATCTCATTGCTTCAGCTTCATGGGATGTGTAGAAATTGTCCTTTAGGAATTCATTCTCAGGAAGAAGACTTTAAGATCTGCTCTGGACAGCACATCCTAGAGTATGTTAGTACATTTTGATGTTTTATAAAGTGATGCAACAGAAGTACCATAGAAAACAGCAGACTAGTCAATGACCCTGAATTAAAAAGTCCCTTCCTGAAGCTCATATGACCATAGTACTGAGAGATAAAGGAGACCTGATACATGTCTGTGTATCATGACAATACACTTTGTTCTACTCAATGGAACCCAAAGAGGGTGAGGCAATCCAAATATTATTTCAGAGCTAATTACTAGCTCATGTGATTTCTTTCACAGAATAGAATTACAAACACATCTGGTGTCATTTCTTAATCAACTGGAACTTGACCCTCCATAATGGTTAATTACATTTCATTGCATAACCTGCATATAAGTTGTACACTTAACATTTCTACATTATCACAGCTATTCACATTAACTTAATAAGAGGAATAACATAGCCTCACACTAGAGGCATCTTCTGGATACCTTGGATGTCATCTTTGTTTGTAAAGAGAAGCAGGATTGGAGTCTGTCACTTTTTAAAGGTCTTTTCACAGAATTTCTTCCAAACTTTTTCCAGTATCATCTCATGAACCTCTCTTGACTATATAGACAAGGTGACTACCCAGTGCAGAGCTCTCAGACAGCATGGTTATAAATATTCTTTCTCATAGTCCACAACAGCATGCTCGGGGTGGTCAGACTGTGTGCCCTGATTTGAGGTTTGGAAGCCTGGATACAGGACACAGTCTGGTAACAACTAAGCAACGTAAGTTGAATACAGTGCCAGCTCTATTCTGGGATAGGACAGTGTTTTGAAGGAAGCAGGACAAGATTGATCCGACTACAAGGGAATTCACACCATAGGAGCTAGGGATCCTGCTTAAAACAGCCCCGTTGCTAAAGAGCGACAATTTGAGTAAATATTTGTCTGGTGAACAATTTACATTCTTCCTTTCCCATAAATGTCTACCTTTCAGCAAAGATCCACTTGTCACCTGCACAAATTGTAGGTGTTGAAGCCAGACCTGTGACCCCAAAGACCATCTTTGCCGTTTCTGAATGACCTATGTGTCTAAAAATGTGCCTGACGCCTACAAGCAGTTGAGCTCCTGAAACGTTCTCAAAGAAATACAAAGCATATGCCACGCAGCTGGCTCACATATCACCCATGGTGTCAGACAATTGCTCCCTGGAGGGCTCTGGTTTTTGGATCAGGAGACACCTGTCATGCTGGTCATGCAGTGGAGAAAGCATGGGGCTGAGATGGCTGAATTCTGAACCTAACTTGGCCACCAGGCATGTATGGGCACGGGAGAGTTCCCTTTTTCCTAGTCTCTACTTCCTCACTTGACAGATGATTGTATGAGCTTTAAGTTTCTTAACCCAGTTCAGAACACCTGTGCCCATATGATTTTACAATCAAACAGGATAATGGGGACTTACTTCAATCAATCTACTCTGAGAGCTTCTTTGAAATTCTACTGGGCTTCCCAGATGGCGCTAGTGGTAAAGAACCTGCCTGCCAATGCAGGAGATAGAAGAGACACAGGTTCAATCCCTGGGACAGGAAAATTCCCAGGAGAAGGGAATGACAACCCACTCCAGTATTCTTTCCTGGAGAATCCCAGGGACAGAGGAGTCTGGTGGGCTATAGTCCAAGGGGTCACAAAGAGTCAGACACAACTGAGCACACACAGCACAGATACCTTGGAGACTACTGTTTTGCAGAAAATTATTTTTTAGTACTTTATATTGGAAAAAATGTCCACACTCACCCTTCAACAAATCTATGATACATTTTGAACACCATAAAGTACCATGAATCTTTTCACATGCACCAGCCATCATTTGTCAGTACACAAAACTTTATAGTCAAGCATACTTACCTATTTTGCAAATTTTGCTCAGCAGATTCACAATAGATGTAAACTAGCACAAAGAGATCAATAGAACTTATTTTACAGTAACAAAGAACTGGAGAAACACAGAAAATAGTTGTTTTGTTTGCTTGAAGCATTTTGTCTGAGTCATGGGATTCATTAGCCAACCAGGACAAGTGACAAGAAGAAAATTTCCTCTAGCCATTCTGAACCATTCTGAGCCAAGGTGATTTGACATCTCAGCTAAAAATGGTCCCTCTAGGGTCAAGTTGACCCCTCCTTGAGAAACAGCTCTGGTTTAAAAGCTCCCACCCAAACAGGTTTCCCTGATGGCTCAGCAGATAAAGAACCCATCTCTAATGCAAGAGACACATGAGTCTCAGGTTCAATCCCTGGGTCAGAAAGATTCCCCTAGATGAGGAAATGGCAACTCACTCAAATATTCTTGCCTGGAAAAGCCCATGAACAGAGGAGCCTGGCAGGCTACAGCCCATAGTGTCGCAAAGACTCAGACATGACTGAGCAATTAAGCACACACCCAAACAGAAGAGCTCCCCCGCTTCAAACACAGCACACAGACCAGGTCATCCCTAAATCATAGAAAAATAATAAAACCAGAATTAATAATTTCATATCAATTTCAATTGACAAAGCAATTTCACCTTCCCAACTCAAACTGCCCCCAGTGATCTTTAGAGGACATTTCCCACAGAACGGGTGCTTTGTTTTGCTTTATTATTACAATTTTTCTCTGCATAGGAAATAGTAGAGACATACAACAGATTGCAAAATCCAATTTTAACTAAAAATCACAGACCTTGACATGTTTGAAGCTTTGAAAATATTTTCCAATTTCAGTAATTATGAGAAGTTATGCAACCTGCACCTCTAAATCTAAAGCATGAAATGGAAACCAGCAACCACTCATCTACTTTCTGTCTGGAGCTGTAAAACTGTCCTGGCATGTGCTGAAGAGGTATCTCGGGGTGTTTCAGAAAGGAAAGTACTTGCTAATGGGAGACCAATTTAGATAGCATAGAATTGAGAAAGAGTCAGATTTAACCCCTGAAAAGCAGATACTAGTTTGTGGGTAAAAGCTCTTAAATAAACCATAGCTCTAGTGATACTTGTTTTCATTAGGACCAATGTTGCCGCTGTTCAGTTCTGTCCGACTCTTTGCAACCCCATGGACTTCAGCACACCAGGCTTCCCTGTCCTTCACTATCTCCCGGAGGCCACTCAAACTCATGTCCACTGAGTCGGTGATGCCATCTAACCATCTCATCCTCTATCACTCCCTTCTCCCCCTGCCCTCAATCTTTCCCAGCTTCAGGGTCTTTTCCAATACCAATAGTCCCCCATGTAGGCTTTCTAACCTAGGTTGATAGACCTCTCCAGGTTTATCAGATGTCCCTACTTGGGATGGCCTCCATAGACAACCTCTACCTATACTAGTATCTTTCTCCTTAGCTCTTTCCAAGTTTCCTCCTTGTCAATCATCTATCCAGAGAACCTCCATGATCTGCTCTCCCCTCTCTCCCAGGTAGACACAGATTCCATTGATTAAAGGACATCCTATATAACCTGCTGTCTCATCATCATTCATAATACCACTGCCTTTCACTCTCAGAAGTACCCCATTTTGGAAGATAAATTAAATGGCTGCCTTCTCTTATCTTGCTTTTTTCCCTTCCTCCTTATAATATCTTTAATATCTTATTTATGCAGCATCGAAAACCATTCAATATGAATGTCTATCTGATCACTCCTCCAGCGCTGCCGCTCCCTTCCAAGCTCCAGACAAACAATTCCATTCCAGTATTCCACGTCTATTTGAGAGCCCTTCTAGAACCATAGACTCAACAAATAATAAACCTTTTTCAGACATACCAGTTACTCCCTGGCATTATTATTTCTGTTAAAGGAAACCAGTAAAGCTCAATATTGGAAAATCATCTTGTCAAAAAAATCTTAGGTCATTTCCCATAAGTCCTTCTGGATCAAGATGCTACAAACCCATGTTTTATGCTCCCTTCCACTGGAAGCACCTCCAGCCCTGATTTTGTCACTCCCAGAATATTACAAAATGCTTGCCCATGACTGCTTAAAAATTAGCAGTGATGGGAATTTCCTGGTGGTGCATTTAAGACTCTGCACTTCCAATTCAGGGGGTGCATTTTCAATCCCTGGTCTGGAAACTATTAATAAGATCCCCCATGCTGCATGGTGTAGCCAAAAAGCAAAAATCAGCAGTGATTTCAAAGGCCTGCTAAATGAACTTAAACCTTTTGGCATGACTTTCAAAGCCTTGCATAGTATGCCTTCAAATCAACTTGTTGATCTTTTTCAGCTCTAACATACCAGAACTTTATGATTCTAAATATCCTCCCTTATTTCTCAGTAGTAATCAATATTATATTCTAGAACTCAGGTGACTCTACCTACAAATAAGTTGTATTCATTTCTGAGAATAATCTGTAATTCCTTGCCTTTACAGTTTCATCTGTGTAGTTTAGAAAAACTTTCTTAACAAATTTTATTTTTCAGAATAGAAAAATTTCAGAGATAGTACAGAAAGTTTCAATGTACTATGCCATTTCAGCCTAGAGTGTTCTTACCTTTGTTTGTATCATTGAAGTCTATCCATTCCTCAAAGACCTATTCAAATACCATTGTCTCAGAAAACCTTTCTTCCTCCACTTTCCCCCAAATAAGTAATGTGGTTCTCTTGCCTTCTTCTTCACCACAATTACTATCATTCTGTATTTTCAGAACTATACATTATAGTGGCCTCTGAAGGTTCTACTTCCTTCCAGTCATAGAAATCTCCAAATGCTTTTCCACATTGCCACCAGGCTGATCTTTCTAAACATGAACTTCATCATAGTATTTTCTAGCTTAGAGGCTTTTAATGATTCTCTCTTTCCCATAGGACAAAACTCAAACTCCTCATTATAACATGCAACAATCTGAGTACTATTTACTTCTCCAGACTTAAATCTCCTGTTTCTTAGCTTTCACTCTTCATGCTATAGCAAGGGATACCCAGGTGGCTCAGGGGTAAAGAATTTGCCTGCCAATGCAGGAGACACAGACCTGGATTGGATCCCTGGATCAGGAAGATCGCCTGGAGGAGGGCATGGCAACCCACTCCAGTATTCTTGCCTGGAAAATCCCATGGACAGAGGAGTCTGATGGGCCACAGTCCATGGGGTCCCAAAGAGTTGGACATGACTGAGTATGCCTTAACAACAGAGCCTCATAATTTTTTCCACACAGACTACTGGGTATTTTGTTATTGTCTCTTCCCACAAATTCTTTTTCCTCCTTGTCTATCTGGAGGGCTTCCCTACACTCAACTCTGATGATAATTACCCTGTGACACTATCTTTGATCATCTACATTTTTTTTGCCTGCTCTACTCCAGACAAAGGTAATTACTTTCTTCTCCCGGTACTACCATAATGTGCTTATATTTGTTATCACAATATATTTCATTAGTTAGATTTTTCTACTAGATTGTGAATGCTCTAAAGACAGGACTTATGTCACGGTTAAGAGTATCAATGTATGACAAAACCCACTGAAAAAATAAATAAATAAAGGGGAAAAAAAAAAAGAGTATGTACTCTGGAGAGAAGATATGGATTCAAATCTTATCTCTCCTATTCACTAGCTGAGTGATCTTGTATATCAATTAGCTGTTACTACAAAAAAGCAGCAACAACAAATTCTCAGTGGTACGTAACAATTCTTTTTTTGCTCAGAGTCTATGGGTTGACTGGTAGTTTGGCTAATTTCAGTCAGTCCTGGCTGATCTTGGCTGGGTTTGTTTATGCATCAGTGGTCAGTGGGGCATCAGTTGGGGCTGGACTGTCTGGGATGGCCTCAGCTGGGATAACTCATTTCTATCCTTCTCTCATCCTCTAGCAGATATTCCTGGATTGTCCTCATAGTGGGAGCAGAGTTTCAAGAGATCTGCAGGGATATACATGGCCTCATGAGGCCTAGACTGAGGACTAGCTCCATGCTACATTTATTCCAATCAATCGGCCAAACCAAAAGGGCTTCCCTGATGACTCAGCGGGTAAGGAATCCACCTGCAATGCAGGAGACACAGAAGATGTAGGTTCGATCCCTGGGTCAGGAAGATCCCCTGGAGAAGGAAATGGCAACCCACTCCAGTTTTCTTGCCTGAAAAATCCCATGGACAGAGGAACCTGGAGGGCTACAGTCCATGAGGCCGCAAAAGAGTTGGACACCACTGAGCGACTAAGCATGTACAGCACATCAGCCAAACCAAATACAGTCCAAATTCAAGACATTGGGGAATAGACTCCAAACGTCCTAGAAAAGAGGCAGAGACACATTGTAAACAGCATAGATATAGGGAGGTCATGAACTGGAGCCGCTTTTGCAAGGAATTATCTCATTTTAGGCAACTACCACTTTAATAATCAACAAACATTTTAAAAGCAGTTACTACCATGTCCTGTTTCAGATGCCAAGGATACCACAGTATACAATACTACTGAAAATCCAATCCTCAAAAAGCTTGAGTTCTAGAGGGGTAGAGAGGGAATAAATTTAAAAAGAAAGTAAAGCATATCATTTGTTAGTAGTAAGAAGGGTTGAGAAGTCAGTGAAACATGTACACACTGCTATATTGAAAATGGATGATCAATAAAGACCTACTGTATAGCAGAGGGAATTCTGCTCCATGTTATGCCAAGTGCTAGGGCTAAGTCACTTCAGTCATGTCTGACTCTTTTGTGACCCCATGGACTGTAGCCCACCAGACTCCTCTATCCATGGGATACTCTAGGCAAGAATACTGGAGTGGGTTGCCATGCCCTCCTCCAGGGGATCTTCCCAACCCAGGAATTGAACCTGTGTCTCTCATGTCGCCTGAAATGGCAGGCGGGTTCTTTACCACTAGCGCAACCTAGGAAGCCCCTGCTCCATATTATGTAACATCCTAAATGGGGAAATAATTTGAAAAAGAATAGACACCTGTATAACTGAATTACTTCACTGTACACCCAGAACTATCACAACATTGTAAATCAACTACACTCTAACATAAAAAAAAATGAAAGTTTTAAAATTTTTATATTAAAAAAAAAAGAAATGAGTGAATTTAAAGAAGAGAAAGTGTAAAGGAAGGTTGAATGTAGGGGACTTTTTAAATCGAGGGGCCAAAGAAAGGGATGGGAAGGGGTAAGAGCGGGAACCATGAGGATATGGGGGGGGTCCCTGTTAGCTGAGCTTCCCAGGCAGTGAGGTAGAAGTGTGCCCAGCACTTCCCACACACAGTGAGGCCAGTGTGGCTGGAGGATGCTGAGCATCGGGGTGAAAACGGGGAGAAGATACGCAGTGAGAGGGGATGGTGTGGCCAGGAGGAGCCGTCTTTTACGCTAAGTTAGATGGGAAAGCCATTGCAGAGTCTGCCTGAGAAATGACATAATTGACTTAACAGAACAAGGAAGGCCGCTGCCAAAAATAGACTGCAGGGAGCACTGGGCAGAAGAAGGAAGAGCAATTAGGAGCCTGTTACCACAATGCTTTGCTATCCCACGCAGACCTCACATGCTCCAGAGCCAAATGTGCCTGCATACCCAGAACCACTCAGGCTTTTTTGGTTTCTCTTACTGCCCACTCTTTCCTCCTCGCCTTCCTGTGCTTTTTATAGGAGTGACATAACCCAGCTTTGGGTACTATTTCTAATACATGCTCTCAGCTGCCACCCCAGGGCGAAGGTCTTCATCGTCAAGTCGTTTCTCACAGGAAAATGCTTGGAACCTTTTGAAAACGCACCTCTGAAATATAAAATACCAGAATAAAGTCAACTTCTTTGTATTATTTAAGGCAATTTGAAACATTCTACAGACAAGGGGATGTAAAAGAAAGAAAATTTGTAATAGAAAGTTCAACGTGTCCTGCTATGTTTAAGTGGATAGCCAACAAGAGCCTACAGTATCATACACAGAACTCTGTTCAATGTTGCGTGATAGCCTCGATGGGAGGGGGGTTTGCGGGAGAATGGACACATGTGTATGTATGGCTGGGTCCCTTTGCTGGTCCCCTGACTGTCACAACATTGTTTGTTAATTAGCTATACCCCAATACAACATGAAAAGTTAAAAAAAAAATAAAGTTCAACGTTTCGCCTGAGTCCAAAGGGCATGCCTACTAATTGTGTCACCTTAGGGAAATAGTCAAACTGGACTCCGCCTCCTGTACCAACCCAAAAACCGGGGTAAAAATACTGATTATGATGGATGATGGCAAGGATTAAATGAAAGAGTAAATGCGGCCCCAGAGTAGCGACTAGCATCTATGCTAATTCCCTTCTTTCCAAAATGGGCAGTGTGGGGATGGGAGAGATTTTATGTGTGAGTAAAGTTACAAAAAGATAGAATTTAAAGTCAGTGAATGCTAGGGTGGGGTGAATTCTTTTTGTATCATTGAATCTGAGTGAAGATGAACTGACAGTAGGTGTCAGATTGTAGCTCACTGGAGTACTTTTGGGTGGTTGGGAAATTTTTCAACTCAGAAAAAATTGATTGCCCCCAAATAACCCACCTTTTGCCTCGGCCCTGGGCTGACTGCAGCCCAGCGTTTGCCACAGCTGAGGCACTGTTTTAGACCTCAATGTGTTAAGTCCTTTGAGATTAGCCTGCACTTTGCCCTTGGAGCCCCTTGCTTCATTGCTAGGGTCCTTAACGTGTCAGGCACTTTTCCTCCCTTCCTTGCAGATACTTCCACTTACCTTACCTAAGCCTATCAGTCTGCAAGGTAAACTCTGAGGTAAAACACAGTATCACAAGCTCCCACTGCCTCCAGTATAAAAGTATAAACAACAAAGAATAGGCAAGATCAACAAAACAATAAATACAAATGACTACAATTACAGAAATCACATAATGTGCAGCTCAAAAAAACACTTAAAAAAGTTCTTGGCTGGTTTCAGAGATTGTATTAAAGTCTAGTCCACCCAAAGCTTTCTTGACTGGACTGTGTGTGTGTGTGCGTGTAGGTGTGCACACACACGCATGTTCCCAGCTGTGTCCAACTCTTTGTGACTCCATGGACTGTACCTTGCCAGGCTCCTCTGTCCATGGAATTTTTCAAGCAAGAATACTGGAGTGGGTTGCCATTTCCTCCTCCAGGGGATCTTCCTGACCCAGGGATTGAACCTGCATCTCCTGCATTAGCAGGCAGATTCTTTACCACTGGTGTCATGTGGGAAGCCCTACATGGTCTTATTAAAATTTTGGTGCCAAGGTTTCCTCTAACCCCTAGTCCCTCAATTAACTGGTAGGGAAACAGTTGATGTTAATAATATCATTAACAGTTCATATGTATTGAGTCCTTACTATTGCTGAAGTGTACATGTGTATACACATTGTACACACATAAATGTGTATACACATTGAGATTAGCCTGAGATTATACACATTGAGATTATACACATTGTATACACATAAATACACACCCATTTAATCCTTACAATACTCTATGAATTAAGTACCATTAACTGTACCCCTTCCCTGCTGGCTGCGACAGTAAAGCATCTGCCTACAATGCGGAAGACCTGGGTTCGATCCCTGAGTTGGGAAGATCTCCTGGGAGAAGGAAATGGCAACCCACTCCAGTACTCTTGCCCGGAAGATCCCATGGACAAAGGAGCCTGGTAGGCTACAGTCCATGGGGTCGCAAAGAGTCAGACATGACTGAGCGACTTCACATTCACTCACTAAATTTACCCCTATTTAGTAGACTAGGAGTCTTAGTGAGGCATAGAAAATTTAAGTTACTTAATCAAGGTCTGCCTTGCTGGTAGGTGGCAGGATAGAGGGTTGTTTCCAAGACATCTGTTTCCAGATTCTGGGCACCTCCCTGCCTATCAGACATGAATGTGACCGAATATAATTGTGTCGGAAAAAAACAAAGTCAAATGGTAATATCTGAATGGGACTCAGGAAGATGTTTCTATCTCTACCACATTGTCAAGAATGTAAATTTCCAGTGGCAATTGGTGCATTCTCTTCCTCTGGAGTATAAAACGTGGAAAAATAAACCAAACAGGTTGATGAAGGCAGAACTGGAGAATTCACTGCATTCAAGAAACACTTTCCGACAAAAAAAAAAAAAAAGAGCTAACTGGAAATCATTTAAAAATAAATTTACATGCTTTTTATCTAATTAACCATTTTAGAGTAAAAATGTGAAAAAATTAGGGTAGTTTTATGATGAGTGATAGAAAAATGTAAATAAATCTAAATTACTGAAAAGAATAAAAGTATGTTTAGTAATGTAATGTAATCATGATTAGTTTCTTGTACTTCTGATGACAGGAAAATAACTCAGTACTCTTCGAGGGGCAGTCAACTAACTTCACTTACAACACTTTGCATTAGTGTCTTTTTTCACTTTCTTTCTTTCTTCCCCTAAATGGTATGATTTCATTTTTCAGTTATGAAAAGGATCATTTTCCTTATGAGTGAAAAATTTTGATTTTGAATTGTTACTTACCTATCTTGTAAAGGGCTTCCCTAAGTGGCTCAGATGGTCAAGTGTCTGTCTGCAATGCAGGAGACCTGGGTTCGGTCCCTGGGTTGGGAAGATCCCCTGGAGAAGGAAATGGCAGCCCACTCCGGTATTCTTGCCTGGAAAATCCCATGGACCACAGAGCCTGGTAGGCTACCGTCCATGGGGTCACAATGAGTCGGACACAACTGAGCGACTTCAATTTCAAAAAAAAAAAAAAAATCTTCTAAAAATGTTTTTATAAGCTTGAATGCAGAAGACACTCAACATTTAGAGAAATATTTGCCCCAAACATTGCATAGGGCAGTCTTAGTATCTGTAGTTTTAACTCCTCTGATGAGTATAGAAACAACAACATTTAGAAGCAGATTCAGGGGTAAGCTAGTGGAGGTGATGGAATTCCAGTTGAGCTTTTTCAAATCCTAAAAGACAATTCTGTTAAAGTGCTGCACTCAATATGCCAGCAAATTAGGAAAACTCAGCAGTGGCCACAGGACTGAAAAGGTCAGTTTTCATTCCAATCCCCAAAAAAGACAATGCCCAAGAATGTTCAAACTACTGCACAACTGCATTCATCTCACATGCTAGCAAAGTAATGCTTAAAATTCTCCAGGCCAGGCTTCAACGGTATATGAAATGTGAACTTCCAGATGTTCAAGCTGGATTTAGAAAAGGCAGAGGAACCAGGGATCAAATTGTCAACATCCGTTAGATCATCAAAAAAGCAAGAGAGTTCCAGAAAAATGTCTACTTCTTCTTTATAGACTACACCAAAGTCTTTGACTGTGTGGATCACAGCAGACTGTGGGAAAATTCTTAGAGAGATGGGAATATCAGACCACCTTACCTGCCTCCTGAGAAATCGGGTATGCAGGTCAAGAAGCAACAGTTAGAACTGGACATGGAACAATGGTTCCAAATAGGGAAAGGAGTATGTTGAGGCTATATATTGTCACCCTGCTTATTTAACTTATATTCAGAGTACATCATGTGAAATGCCAGGCTGGATGAAGCACAAGCTGGAATCAAGATTGCTGGGAGAAATATCAATAACCTCAGATATGCAGATGACACCACCCTTATGGCAGAAAGAAGAACTACAGAGCCTCTTGATGAAAGTGAAAGAGGAGAATGAAAATGTTGGCTTAAAACTCAACATACAGAAAACTCAGATCAAGGCATCCAGTCCCATCGCTTCATGGCAAATAGATGGGGAAACAGTGGAAACAGTGAGAGACTATTTTTGGGGGGCTCCAAAATCACTGCAGATGGTGACTGCAGCCATGAAATTGCTCCTTGGAAGAAAAGTTATGACCAACCTAGACAGCATATTAAAAAGCAGAAACATTACTTTGCCAACAAAGGTCCAGCTAGTCAAAGCTATGATTTTTCCAGTAGTCATGTATGCAAATGAGAGTTGGACTATAAAGAAAGCTGAGCGCCGAAGAATTGATGCTTTTGAACTGTGTTGTTGGAGAAGACTCTTGAGAGTCCCTTGGACTGCAAGGAGATCAAAACCAATCCATCCTAAAGGAAATCAGTCCTAAATATTCACTGGAAGGACTGATGCTGAGGCTGAAGCTCCAATACTTTGGCCACCTGATGCAAAGAACTGACTCATTGGAAAAGACCCTGATGCTGGGCAAGATTGAAGGCAGGAGGAGAAGGGGACAACAGAAGATGCAATGGTTGGATGGCATCACTGACTCGATGGACATGAGTTGGAGTAAGCTCCAGGAGTTGGTGATGGATAGGGAAGCCTGGCGTGCTGCAATCCATGGGGTCACAAACAGTCGGACATGAATGAGTGACTGAACTGAACTCAACTCAGGGGTATGGTCCTGTGAAGCCTACAACGCAATGAATAGTAAATAAATTTTATTAAAATAGGCATTTAAAATTACTATGATCAATAATAACTTATGTGAAATATCCCACTTAATTTTTTAAGGTCTCTCTATGTAATTGACATGACTGCTTTGTTCTTTTTCTACACAAAACCATCACAGTTTGATTCCTAAACCAAAGATTCTCAGAATAGTCCTAAATGTTTGCATGGCAGTTTTACAGGTTGATTTGTTTCTTGAAAAATGACTCGGTAGCATGAAAAGTGGATAAGGATTGGGCATACACATTTTTTATTGTCCATATGATTTCCACTCAAGTGAATGTGTATATCAAGTTTAAGACCTTTGGTGAGCATTCTGATGTGCTTAAACAAGAACATACGTTATTGAGAAGAACTGGATTTTTGAAACCTAAGGGTTTGAGAACATTTAAGTTCAAAAAATCATTCTGGGTTGTCAACAAGTCAGAGTATGACCCACGTTGATAGCGATCCTTATATCCCCTAAATAGAGAAAATAGATGTGTGAATTCAGACCCACAGGCACGCACCGATACCCCAGACTGATGCGGATATAGGCAATCCTTTATGTCTGTTCTGACTTTGGCTTTTGCAGCTGCTGTTTTCTCAGTGTTGTCTCCGGGGCAGTTTCCTGTTGCCATAGCTGATGGCCTGCCCACGCCTGCCTGGGCCTTTCAAGTGTCAACACTCCCAGGCCGGCTGCAGTGGTCAAATGCTTGTTAATGAGATATAGCAGCTGGGTAGGGGTGAACCACTGAGACGGATAAAGGAATGCCTCTGGTGCAGGAAGCGATGCCTTTTGAATCTTTTCAACAGGGTGAAAGCTTTCAAATCAAAGAGGGTATGTTGTATTCATTAATAAACCCAAGTTCCCATGCAGTCACATTAAAGCCAGCAGTTTAACTTTGCATCAGACAGGTGAATTTCCCCCTCGATTTTACCCTGAAAGACAATGAGCAAGAAAACAAGGCTTGAGCTTGGAACAAAGCAGGACTTCCTCATCTGCGGGGCTGAGTGGACTGCTAAAACAAGCAGGGGTTGTTGCATTCATTTTCAATTTGTCCTTTTGTCTGTGTATTTGTGAGTGTGTGCGTGCACACGCACGCGTGTGTGGTTCAAAGCTCATAGCAACCACTCCTGCTCCCTTCTCTGGAGTCATTTAGCCAGAGCATTTCTTGTTTTTTTCCCTCTTTCTTTGAAAACCTGACTTCAAAAACAGAATTAACAACTCAACAACTCAATAACTACTTGTGAGGAAAAAACACACAGGCGTGGATGCGGGCCCACGTCACCTCTGTCGCAGAAGGAATATACCTGCCCCCCACCCCCAACATCCTACCCCCACCCCAACCTGTCCCTGAGATGCTTTCTCTAGGGACTGTGGAAGTTGGCAGCTCCAATAGCTGGGAGAAGGTGCAGAAGGGGAAAAAAAAATCCTGAAAGCATCTAACTTATCTAACTGAGGGAGTTGTAAAGATAGTGTTGAGGAAACTATTTTCTCAAGTGCCTTTGCTAGAAAATTGGACTCATAGGGAATGCAAAGAGCCACAATGAATAGATAAAAGATGGATTTTCTGTTTTAGGGTTGTTTGAGATAGTTTAAAATGAATGACACAGCCTTGGAAGTGGGAACATATAACTTGAACCAACAGAGATACAAAAATATTCTAGCATCTCACTGCCTCCATTTCTCCAACAATCTTATGAGTTAGCTAATAATTCACCAGAGCTAACTAAGCACTACAAAACAAAGACAGTATCTATGCATTATCCTGACATTTCTAAGCCCAAAGAAGACTAGTTATCTAAGGAAATAAACAGAGGGGAAGAGATGCATTCTTCAAAGTACCTCAGTGTTTAGTATATTCACAAATTGATTTACTATAGGTCTCAATTCTTAAAAGGCCTTTAACCTATATGAATAAGAAATGGAAATTCCATTTATTGAATGCTTAGAATAATAATGTCAGGCAACAAGCTAGAGAGACAGTTTTAAAAAGATTATATATAAAAATATAGATGTAATATAAATCTCTTTAAATGTTAAGATAATACCATGGGTGGTGGTGGTTCAGTCGCTAAGTTGTATCCTACTCTTTGTGATCTCATGGACTGCAACAGGCCATGGTTCCTTGTCCTTCTCATGTCTGCTGGATCATGGACATGGATAATTTTATGAAACATTTTTTTTCTCTTTTACTAATCAGGACCTTCAGTTGTGGAGAGTTTGATCACATATCCAAAACCATAGTGAAAGTGAAAGAATTAGTTGCTCAGTCACGTCCGACTCTTTTGTGACTCTACGGACTGTAGCCTACCAGGCCCCTCTGTCCATGGGATTCTCCATGCAAGAATACTGGAGTGCATAGACTTTCCCTTCTCCAGGGTATTTTCCTGACAGAGAGATTGAACTCAGGTCTCCCACATTGCAGGCAGATTCTTTACCATCTGAGCCGCCAGGGAAGCCCCAAAACCGTAACTGATAGATAATTTTTTAAAGTACATTCTTTATCCTGTCTGCACCACCTGCCAAACTGCCTCCCTGGCTGGGCTGATTTTGGTCACGTCACTCTGACCTATTAGATATTGTTTGTTTGTTTGTTTGTTTGTTTTTTAAAAAGGCAACCAACCAATCCAGAATATTCAGTGCTATATGTAACTGCTTATGTGTGTATGGTGTATGTGTGTCTTTGAGGCAGAGTAGAGGAATGCTTTATTACTAAATAACACAGAAATTCTAAAGAAAGTATATAATGGACTTCCATGGAGCCTGTATTTCCACTAGAATTAGATTACAGGTGACTATGTGGTATGTTATATTTCATATTTTAAAAGGTACCTCCAACCTACGTTGGGCTTCTCTGATAGCTCAGCTGGTAAAGAATCTGCCTGCAATGCAGGAGACCCTGGTTCAATTCCTGGGTCAGGAAGATCCTCTGTAGGAGGGATGGGCTACCCACTCCAGTATTCTTGGTCTTCCCTGGTGGCTCAGCTGGTAAAGGATCCGCCTGCAATGCAGGAGACCTGGGTTCGATCCCTGGGTTGGGAAGATCCCCTGGAGAAGGGAAAAGCTACCCATTCCAGTATTCCGGCCTGGAGAATTCCATGGACTGTATTGTCCATGGGGTCGCAAAGAGTCAGACACGACTGAGCAACTTTCACTTTCACTTCACTTTCCAAGTTACATATCTTGATAGTACTCCAGAATGGGATTAGAAGGAATAAAGAAATGAGGAGCAAAAAAAAAAGGGTCAGTCCTAGAAAAGGGCCTTGATTAGAATCCACAGAGTACTTCCTTCTGGAATGCCTGTTTTGCCCAATCTCTCCTCTATGTCAGGTTAGGAGAAGTCTTTCTTATTAAATGCCTGAGACCCAGGTTGAATCCTTGGGTCGGGATGATCCCCTGGAGAAGGGAATGGCAACCCACTCCAGTATTCTTGCCTGGAGAATCCCATGGACAGAGAAGCCTGGTGGGCTACAGTCCATGGGGGTCACAAAGAGTTGGACAAGACTGAGTGACTCATGCGCGCGCACACGCACGCGCGCACACACACACACACACACACACACACACGGACTTTCTGTACAGAGAAAGTCTGCCAAAGCTTGACATTTCATATATACTCAAGAGACATCATCCAGTGGTTGGGTTTCTAAAGTCTCGCCTCTTTCTGCCTTCACCCCAAGTTCTGAGCGCCTCCAAGGAACTGCTGGGTCTTTCCCTTCCAGCAATAATAATAGTCTGAGTCATGTGGAGCCACAGCCTCTGTCTGCCCTGGCTTCCAGAAATTTGTCTATCTTTTTACTAGCACCCAGTCCAACCCAGCCAGTGGTAAGTTGGGGATCTACCTGTAGCCTAGAGCACTTTCTCCTGCCCAGGAAGGGAACACCAAAGCCCATATCCAAGCTCTGTAAGCAGCTCAAAGCAGAACTCTTTTGCCTTGTATCCCTCTGTTTTTTAAGGATCTTAGTAGTTCCTTGGAAAGATGAAATCCTAAACAGTGCAAAATTATTGCAGTTTCTATGTATGACAGGGAAACTCACACACCCACACCAGAAACCTCATTCCCAGAACACACATGCCCTTGATGTAAGTTTGGCATTTGATACACTACTGCATTTGGGGTGGGTTTTTTTTTTCTGCCTTCCCCAAATCACTCCCACTTTGTACCATATTCTCTCATGTCTTTGCTTTTTTTTCTGACTAAGAAGGTTTTGACTTAAAACTGAAAATATTCCAAGTGACAAGTAAGTAGCCCCTTCTCAAATAAAACCTGCAATAACGTGCCTGGATTACATTAAGGAATGCTGGAGGGGATCCCAAAAACCAGTGTTTGAACAGTCAACCTGACTGAATCCTAGGACACCACTGAAAGGGCTCATGTTACCTAACTGACTTAGAGCTAATCGGTGTACTCCACGTGACAATACATTGTCTGACCTGGGGAACCTGCTGCCTTAAGGCGAGAGGGGCAGGCCCCAGGGAGCCCCTGGGAGCGTCCGCAGCCTCCACCCCAGCAATGTGACAGCAGCCACCTTGCCCTCTGGCTCTGCTTTTGAACAATGTGGACCAAGAAGCTTCATAGAGTGAGATAACTTGGATTTATGAAGGTGAGTAAGCCTAACGCAGAGACAAAACCAGAGAGCAAACCACAGAACGCGATCAATAGCTAATGTCCAAAGCCCAGGAAACAGAAGAGCAGTGAACCTCAGTTTCTTGGCAGGAAAACCAGATTGGTCTAGAAAGAAGCTTTGGGAAAGCGTTTGAACCAGTCTCAACAGAATGAAAACGTTTCTAAATGAGCCCTTTGACTAATTCTTCTCTTGGAAAATATGCAGACCAATTGAAGGGAAGGTTAAGTCTTTTAAGGGCAACTCAAACTTTCCTGTGGCTATTTAGCCCATTTCTGAGACTTAGTCTCAAGATTTTTTTTTTTTTTCCTTATCTGTTTCCCTTCTTCACTCTTTAATTTTTTATTAGTTAATTTTTATTGCAGTATAGTTGCTTTATGTCTCAAGATTCTTTAAAGCATAAGAATTCAAGAATAAACTTTCAGTGGTAGTGGATCTGTCACCTCCAGGATCTGGGTTAAATTGGTAGGTAAGACAATAAGTCTTAGTACCAACAAGTGTGTGTTCTGTCAAATGTCCCTCCCACTCAAGAAAAATACTCCCAATATCTACTATTGACACTTTTCCAAAAGAACACTCTGGTGTGAGAGTCTTGTTTGAAACTGTTTGATCAGAAAGGAAGGTATGTACATTTACACTCTGGTTTCACTTCATGTCAGGCCATGCTGCCTATGAGAAGGCGGCTGGTACAGAATGCCATCACCCTCCTTTATACTTACATCCCACAGACATGGGGATGTAACTTAAGAAAAACAAGGATACTAGAGAGAGGAAGAGGAAGAGAAAGAAGTTGAGAATTAGAAGCTATAGACTATGGCTTCTACATAATTTTGAGTGAGACTGATAATCTTCAGTGGCTTAAATAGCAAGATGGTCCTCTTGACCAGCAGTGTAGGCACCAGTTAGATTACTATTTCTTATCTCTTGTTCAAAGCTCTACTTCAAAGGATGATTATCAGCTGCTCAAGTGGACAGCAAAACCTCGAAATGCCTTAGAGTACTCCAAAGAGAGGAAGATATGAAAGCATTCTTTCTTGAGGAAGAGGTAGGTCTGGGGTATGTTGAAGAGAAGAGAAAGAGGCTGATAATGCAGTCATGGTGCTCAAGTACTGATGAGTAAACAGATACTCAATAAATCCCTGGGAAATTAAGGAACTTAATTAGAAGTCAGAGTATCAGGGTATTTGGATGAAACTGTATTTAATTCTAACCTGGGAAAAGCTAGACATTGTAACATAGCAAAACCATTCAATGTGTTCCAATAATTTTTTTTAATGATTCACTTATTCAACAAGTATTTATTGAGCAACTGTTAGCTGCCAAGGTCCGTTGAGGTGTTGGCAAAACTGCTAAGAACAAAATAGGTGAGAATCCTGCCATCAGAGAGCTTATATCCTGGAGATTATTACCATTTTGCTATACAATCAATTACAATCAAGTTGAGACTGCAAGGACTGGCCTTAGTCAATAATTCTGGCCATTTTTCTCTAATGATTTATGTCATAGTACTATTAATCACAGCTTAATTTGACTCTCTGTGTGTGTCTGTCTTTGAGTGGGGATTGTTTCTGTTCAGTTGCTAAAGTGTGTCTGACTGTTTATGACCCCGTGGACTGTAGCATGCCAGGCTTCCCTGTCCTCCACTATCTCCTGGAGTTTGCTCAAGTTCATGTCCTTTGAGTTGGTGATGCTGTCTAATGATCTCATCTTCTGTGGTCCCCTTCTCCTCCTGTCCTCAATCTTTCTCAGCATTAGGGTCTTTTCCAATGAGTTGGCTCTTCACATCAGGTGTACAAAATATTGGAGATTCAGCTTCAGCATCAGTCCTTCTAATGAATATTCAGGGTTGAGTTCACTTAGGATAGACTGGTTTAATCTACATGCCATCCAAGGGACTCTAAAGAGTCTTCTCCAGCACCACAGAATGAAAGCATCGATTCTTTGGTGCTTAGCCTTCTTTAGTGTTCTAACTCTCACACCCATACACAATTACTAGAAAACCCATAGCTTTGACTATATGGACCTTTGCTGGCAAAGTGTGGGGGTAGGAAGGGAGTTTTAAATGTGAAATTCAGAAAATAATCACAGAGGAGAAGGTTATTTTGGGGAGACAGTTAGCCTTCCTGGAGGCACTCTGTTTTGTCCTTTAAAATCACAGTTTCTCAGGAGAAATAATTTACTTTCTAAAATCTCCTAAGACGTTTCCTTCAGGATCATGTGTTTACAGTTCACTCAACTCAAGGGAAAGGAGAATAACTTCAAAAATATGCACCAAATACAGGCAATTTATAATGAGGACAAAATCCAGGGATAGGAGAGAAGCCTAAGTGTTGCCAAGGGCCGAATGAATCTGGAACTTGACTGTTTATCAGGCAGGAATTCTGCCAGGTATTGTTCTGTGCATAGAAATAGACCAAGCATTACCTAATTATAATAAAACCTGAATTCAGAAAGAAGAAAGGCAGTAGCCTTTAAAAGGTAAATATAAGTTGTGACTTGTTACATTTTATAGGAACTTTGCAGCAATAATAAAATAATCATCGGGACAAATCCTTATCTTTAAAGATAAGGATTAAAGGATTCGATACCGTATATGATATTTTCAAGTGCAAGGACAACAAGGAAGTTCTCTGTAGAAAATGCCCATCTGGTTGAAGCACTTTCTTTCATTTTTCCAGCCCTGCCCTTGCACTGGACTCTTCCTTCTGCTTTGCTTTCCAACATTCTCTGGAAGCACCTAATAACTTTTGCCCAGGATTATACACAGATTGTAGCTGATTTGACTATGTAATATATTTGTGTTATAAATGTCTGTGTATCTGTTCTATATCCTCTTCCCTTCATACAGCACGCGCACACACACACACACACACACACACACACACACAAGAAAAGAAAGGAAAAAAAGCTCTAACAGATCAGTTGCAGACTGATCCCATAGGAAGAAGCGAACTCTTTGATTTTTGTCTTAGGTAAGCTCCAGTACAAACAACGTTCAGTTGTTCACACTCAATTTCAATTTCAGCCATCTTATTTCAAACCCCAGATTGATGTATATTGCCAGGTAACATAAACAGACTGCGCCTCGATTTTCTGTAGTATAGATGCATCTATCCCAAACTATTTTTTAGCCATCTGTTTTCATTCAATGAGTCTTGCTGGTGGTGTGCACGGAAACTTTTGTTCCCAAAGTGATGCCACTTTTTTTTTCCTTCTTCATATTAGGTCACTGTAGTTAAGGAAACTAGACATTTTCTTCATATGATAGAAAAGCCCCACTAAATGATGAACATCAAAAAATATCCCCTTTGAAAATTATTAAATCAAATAAACTTGTTTTGGTTGAGTGGTCAAAGGTCTGTATTTGAAGCAGCTAGTCTTCTACTCTATATGTTATTTTAAGATGGTTATAGAGGTCTAATGGGCTTCCCTGGTGGCTCAGATGGTAAAGAAAATGCCTGTAGTGTGGGAGACCTGGGTTCGGTCCCTGGGTTGAGAAGATCCCCTGGAGGAGGAAATGGCAACCCACTCCAATATTCTTACCTGGAGAATCCTCATGGACAGAGGAGACTGGTGGACTACAGTCCATGGGGTCACAAACGGTCGGACATGACCGAGCGACTAAGCATGCACACACACACACACACACACACACACACACACACACACACAGGTCTACTGCATACAGTGGTATCATTTTAAGTTGTCTTGAGAATGAGGAAGCACAAGGGATGTGTTCAGTTGACTGAAATGTGGCTAATGATTTCCCAGTGGATTGAGCCACAGATTATATAAACCACAAAGGTGATTGATAGGATCAGATTAGTCATCCCAAAATGTAGTTTAGCAATCACCAAGACATCCAGCTAAAGTCCATGTTGCCTCAGCTGTCCCAGAACCTAATTGATTCTTGAAGGCAGAGTTGAATTTCAGGTGTCCCTCATCTAGGAAAACTAACAAAAATCCAAACTTTCAAAACAAGTTACTATAAACTAATCTAAACTGCAGTAGAGTGTTCCCTGAAAATTACCCTTAAAATACGTGTTCTATGCATTGTTATTTGCAAAACTATGAATTGTATTCAATGCTTCTGTGTCACATTTGTTGTGTAAATGGATGGTGCGTGAATTACAATCTCAACTTTCATGAGATGTGAAGAACAGAAGTGATTGGAAAATAGAGTGTGTTCAAAAACCCATTTTGCACAAAGCAGTGACGAACAAAGGCCAACCAATCTGACTCCAGCAGTCAGAAATCTTAGAGATTGAACCCAACCATCAATACGTCTCAAACTTCTAAAATATCGAATTTTTTAGCCACTACACTTTTTTAACCTATATACTGTTGACTATAGGGTATGAATCATTAACAGTCACACTTTAAGTTTGACCTTTCACTTTCTTATCTAGAGAAAATTTCATTTTCAAGTATTCAATAATATGTAAAGTATTCAAAGTATTTTAAGAGGACGTTTGGCCCATATCACCCAAGCTCAATAGCTAACAGTTGCTGCCACCTATAGGCCCAATCTCAAGAGAAGGCTCTAAGACCTGAAGAGGCTTGTAAGTTTCAAAGGCACAGCTCAACAGAGCAAGTTTTTAGGTCTCAGGGGGTTTTCCTCACAGGAAAACACATTTAGCACCTTTGACTGTTGATGCAGTTCCCTGAAAAATTGCATTAGAAATGACAACTTTCATTGATTTCATTGACCTTGATCTCTTTAAACCAACTCATGAGGGGTAGGAACTTTAGCAACCTCTTTACTCACGAAACAAGCAAATGAAACAAAATGAATCAAATTAACTGAAGCTTAATTATGACTGCCATGGCTATACAATCAAGGAAAACAAGTGACAAGGAGATATTTTCTATTGTGTCTATTAATATGTATCACATGTGAGAGTCTGAATCTTTTTGGCTAGACACTCTTCCTTTTGGAGATTTTATGAACCCATGATAAATGGGCTTATCTATGATAAATATTTATAGTATACTATAATTCCATCCTAAGGCTGAAAGAAAAGAAAAAAATTATACCCATAAAACAACTCAAACTTAAATCTCAGCTTCAGGACTTTTTGTATCTGTAAAATGGAGATAGAAATGACCACCTTCCATTGTCATATTAAAGATTAGAAGACATTTCATTTTTATAGATTACCTATACATGCACATAAGCATATAAACATTTATATTTATTCACTGAACATATATATATATATATACACATATGTTTCTATAGATATGTACGTATTGGCCTGGCCAAAGTGTTCGTTTGGGTTTTTCCATAATAGCTTACAGAAAACCCGAATGAACAAACTTTGTGGCCAACCCAATATGTATATACAGATGTGTATGTATACATATGTTTATATATATATATGCATATATATATATATGTATATATTCTCAAAGAGTAGCACACAATATTTTATAAAAATATCTACAGCCTCCAGATTATAAGAAGATAAATTTCTAGTGCTTAAACCTCCCAGTCTGCAGTATTTTGATATGGCAGCCCTAGCAAACGAACACACCTCTTGCTCTGATCTGTGACTTCAGTGAAGTTACTTATGTTCTCAAATTGCTTATACTTCAACCAGAGATGAAAATGCTTTCTTTAAAGTTGTAAGATTAAAAATGATGATTTGTATGGATAACCTACTACATGCCTATCACAAAACAGTTACTGAAACACTAATTCTTTCCCTTCCTGAATCCTGCTATTGCTGTCAAGTGAACTTGAATTTATAGAATATAATTTCATCTATTCTTTGTTCTTCCAATAGCCACCTAGCCTCTGTGTATAGAATTCAATGAAATATTTTAAAGTAAATATTGATATGTAACATCTTTTGTGAAACTACAAACATTAAATGCAATTAGCTACGTTTAATAACATTTTTGCTGAAAAGAACAAATATATATGAAGTAAAAACCCTCCTAATCACTCCAGACAGTACAAGTATTATATCCAGGTGAGCTCTAGACTCTCTACAAAACTTCACCATTTAGATACATTTAGACAAACAGTTCAAAGTCTAAATGTCCATTCAAATCTCAATGTATGTGTGCATGTTTGCTGAGCTTCCAGAATCAAATAGGATCAAGATCATCTTAGTATGTCTTTTTTTCCTCCTCCCACCTTTTAGCAAAAGCTCAAACAAAAATGTTGGTGTTGCTTCTCTTACAACCAGCATCTTCCCTCTTTCCACACTCCATCTTCTTACGTTGCTGCCTTCTTAAATTAGTATAGGGTTAACTCAGTATCTTCCTAACACGATTTTTTAAAAATCTACTTCTGTAGATTTTATGAACTAGTAAAAAATTAGGGCTAACAAAAACCAAATCAATTACTATACTTGAAAACTATACTAATTCAAGAAGGCAAAACTTTCAATAAGAATATTTAGTCTTCTTACTCTTTTGGTCCAATTCCATAATCTTTTTATTTCTCCCCCCTCTCTTTTCCTCCAAATCCAAAACCCCAAGTAGACTCTTCCCAGAAGCCCACTAGAAAAGAAAAATAATGAAAACAAATGTAAGTTAAACGTTTTTGCAAACTTTAGGAAATGAACTGTTCTGGTTCATTTCAAATTTGCTGGCGAAGATCCAGGATCATATAAGAACCAAGAGCACATGTCCACGGTGAAGAGTGGAGAGTGCACATGGTGGACAATTATTTAATTAAAGAGGATGCCAACTCTAGTAATCAGGCAAAATCAAGAATTTTCTTTATATATGACTGAGAGAATTGTGACTGACATGACCCCACATTTAAGTTAAAAAAGTAGTATAACAAAGTTCTCAAGCTGATTGCTTGAAAAAATAGATGACAGAACTTGAAAAATACTAACTTTAGCATAAATGGTAAATACAGGAAAAGAGAGAAATCATCTGAAAGTAAATGTAATAATCTAGTTCTTCTAGTGCCCAGTAGCCCCAGTTCAGCTCATTCACTCAGTCGTGTCAGACTCTTTGCCCCATGTATGACTATTTGAGAAATAGCAGTAGAATAAACAAGGCAATTCAAAAAATAGAAGAGAACAGTTATTAACATTCCAGTTAGTACCTTTTGTGGACAGCATTAATTAACCAACCCAGTCCTAATCACAACTCCTTGTCTTTACACACTTTCCAATGACTGGTCTGTAGGAGGCATGTGGCCCAGTTCTTGCTGCTGTGCTATGCTTAGTCACTCAGTCATGTCCAACTCTTCTGTAACCCCATGGACTATAGCCCACCAGACTCCTCTGTCCATGGGGATTCTCCAAGCGACAATACTGGATTGGGTTGCCATGCCCTTCTCCAGGGGACCTTCCCAACATAGTGATGTTTAAAAAGAAGTCACTGGATAGGACTTTCAGGAAAGCTTTTAAAATACCTATAGTTATCTTTAGCCATAGAAATGATACAAAATCAGTTCAGCCTTTTGCTTTTATCTTTTCCTCCTTTGCATATCCTTATAAGATGCCAAAAAATGAAGTAGGCCTCTCTTATGACCATGAAAAGATAAAATAAGCCCAAGGAAAGAGACCAATGTGCTAAAGATGGCAGAGCCCCAAGATAGAGAGATCACCTTTACAGGATCAACCCCAGGCTGCCTATCCCTAGATTCTTGTTTTAAGAGATGAATAAAAGAGGAGATATAGATAATTATTCATCTAATTAAAGAGGGAACCAGCTTTGGTAACAAGTAAACTCAAGAATTTTCCTCATTTATGACTTGTCTGTGGTAGTCATGTAGCCCAATTCTGGACAGTGACACTTGAACTTTTGTTTTTTAAGTGACTATAGTTGGATTTTCTAATACTCATGGCCAAACACACTGATAACTAACAAAATATCCTTAAAGAGATTATAAAGTAGTCCATCCATAAAAACAAGAATAGGTTGCTATGAAAAAGGAACAACCAGAGAACTTGAAAGAATTCTTGTGATTTCCACACAAAATTGGCAAATTAAAAAATAAAAATAATAATAGAAATGTTAGAGGATAGAGGAAAATTTGGAAACTTCCTGGCAGTCCAATGGTTAGAACTTGGCACTTTCACTGCAGTGGCCCAGGTTCAATCTCCAGTCAAGGAACTAAAATCCTACAAGCTGCTTGATGTGGCCAAAAAAACAAAAAGAAAAGCATAGAGTAAAATCAATTTCTATAATTATAAAACAAATAAACAAAGATATAAAATTTACGAGAAAAGTTCACAGAAATGGCAGATAAATCCAGTAGGCATGAAATCTGGTCCAATAAGATCTCCAAAGGGAAAAAACAATGGGAGAATATAATCAAAGAAACTAAAAGAAATTCATTTTTCCTCTGAAGTTCAGTTCAAATTAAAAGGAATTTACAAATATCCAACAAAATGAACGGAAAAAATAACTATAACTTCGAAATTTTAGGATTCTAAGAATACTGGTAGATCTAATAAACACCCAGGAAGAAAATCTAAGGGTTCCACCTACAAAGGAACTGTCATCAGACCTTTCATCATCAACAGAAGAGGTTAGCAGACAATTTAGCAATGTAGTTAAAGTTTTATAGGCAAATGATTTTCGATGTAATGTTGTACATTCAGGTGAACTATTATTTTAGTAATGTAATAAGACTGTAATAAGGATGTAATAGGGCTTCCCAGGTGGCTAAAGAATGGTAAAGAGTGGTAAAGAATCCACCTGCAATGCAGGAGACACAGGAGACACGGGTTTGATCCCTGGGTTTGGAAGATCCTCTGGAGGAGGAAATGGCAACCCACAGCAGTATTCTTGCCTGGAAAACCCATGGACAGAGGAGCCTAGCTGGCTGCAGTCCATAGGGTCAAAAAAAATCAGACACAACTGAAGCAAATGAGCACACATATGAGCACAGAGATGTAATAAGAATCTGACTCCATTCTTGACATTTTACCTCTGACAGTTTTCAATCTCCACTCTTCTCAGTTCCTTCCTGCCCTACATCTAGGCAAACCTCTAAGAAGGACCATATACTTCCTCCCCTGGCACTAGCAAGGGGCTCAAATGCTCACTGTAGCATTTCAGCACCTCTAACCACAATTAAAGCCAAAGTTACTTGTCCTTCCTCTCACTCAAGCCACTTCTGACTGGCTTGGGTACCTGCCATGCCATCTTCCCAGAAAGCCTCATTACGTGAATAATAATGCTCAACCCCTCCTCCCCAGGTGAATGCATCATGTCATGTCTCAAATTTAGACTACTTTTGAATGGGGTATTGATCCTGCCCACCTGGAGAAAACCACAATATACCAAGACTAAAAAAGTCTAACTTTCATGTATTTCTCTGGGGAAAAAAATCTATTCAAGATGTTCTCCAGAAAAGTGTAAAATGTTGCCAAGATGACATTTATCTTAAGAAAGAAATATGTTTCAAGACATAGAAGACCATCCTAAAGTAGATCAGTCCTGAGTGTTCATTGGAGGGACTGATGTTGAAGCCGAAACTCCAATACTTTGGCCACCTGATGCAAAGAGCTGACTCATTTGAAAAGACCCTGATGCTGGGAAAGATTGAGGGCGGGAGGAGAAGGAGATGACAGAGGATGAGATGGTTGGATGGCATCACCAACTTAATACACATGAGTTCGTGTAAACTCCGGGAGTTGGTGATGGACAGGGAGGCCTGGCATGCTGCGGTCCATGGGGTCGCAAAGAGTCGGACACGACTGAGCAAGTGAACTGAACTGACCTGTTAGAAGATTTAATTCAGCAGTGTGATGAAAATAAATCCTGGGATTTCTATGGCAAGTCCAAAAATGAGTTAGACTAAATCAGACAAGGAAGTCAAAACTCCACGTAGGCAGAATGTACAGAATAATTTCAAGACAAATTACATGATTGAGAAGCTTAAACTTCTTTTTTCTAAACTTTTTATTTTGTATTGGGGTATAGCCAATCAAAAATGCTGTGATAGTTTCAGGTGAACCGTGAAGGGACCCAGCCATATATATACCTGTATCCATTCTTCCCCAAACTCCCCTCCCATCCAGGTTGCCACATCACATTAGCAGAGCTCCATGTGTTATTCAGTAGGTCCTTGTCAGTTAACCATTTTTAATATAGCAGTGTGTGCATGTCCATCAGAAACTCCCTAACTATCCCTTCTCCACAGAAATCATAAGTTTATTCTCTAAGTCTGTGAGTCTCTTTCTGTTTTGTGAGTTCACTTGTATCATGTCTTTTTTAGATTTCATGTATCAGGGATGTCATATGATATTTCTCCTCCTCTGTCTGACTCACTTACCTCAATATGACAGTCTCTAGGTTCATCCATGTTGCTGCAAATGGCATTATTTCATTCTTTTTAGTGGCTGAGTAATTACTCCATTATGTATATGTACCACACGGAGAAGTTTAAACTTCTTAATGAAGTGATATGTTAATAAATATGTTTCTTATGTCAGTAAGAATAAAGACAATTGAAAACTTCAGGGGGAAAAGAGCTCAATGACCGAGTTATAATAAAACATGGAGAAGACTAAAATAAGAAAACCATATAATTGATGGTATGAAATACAAACAGCAATAATTCAAAGAATCTGTTTGACATTGATATTCATTTAGCAGTGTAGAGTTATTATTTATTTATCTATGCATCAAATATTACTACCTGGTACTTCAGGTAAAAATCTATCCATGCTATACTATGAGTATTCTTCATTACTTTTCAGTTTAGGGATCCACATATACATAAAGAACAGAAAATATAGTTTCAGATGAGAATGTCATTGTTAAAAATATTAACAATGAAAAATAGTATCTTAGCTAACAGGTGCCTGAAATAAAGATTGAGAGGGTAAAAGTAGATAAAGGCATTATATATATATATAATACATATTATATATTATTATATATAATATAATAATAATGTTATATATTATTATATATTATATAATATGATAATACATAATATATATATATTATATATATAATGATATCTGCTCCATAGGGTTGAATTAGAAAATCTTTATAAAATAAATGAAACAAAGCAATTATAATCATTTTATTATTGTTATCTAATATTAAAAGAATCTATTTTAAACATAAACAAATTTGGATGGTAAATACAAAGACAAAAGGAAACATAGCCTATTTTAAATTTTCATCTTTCAACTAGATGTGTTGTTCATAGGATAGTCAGAAAGAAGAAAAAAAATAGAAAAAAATTTATCAATGTGGACTGAAGATCTGCTCATAAATAAATTTGTCAGTGCAGAAAACACAGTCTGAATTAACTAATTTTCATTAATCTCAACTCTTTACTTCATCAAGACTGTCACCATTTTCTAAAAGAAGAATGTCTTCCAATCTCATAGGAAATATTTTCTAGATCCAGAGCTAGAAAGATAGGAAACAAAGCTTCTGATCTTTCAGCTTCAGAAAAATCCCTTCATTATCAGAATGCATTTATCAACTTTATCTGCTATGACATTAAATCTAAAATAATGTCTCACTTTAAAAACATGTGTAAAATACAAGTAAAATAATACCAGAATATAAAAGTAGTATTCACTAAACATTTAGTAGCACTAGCTAAACAATATGAATTTGTTTTAGACTGTCACCAAAAGAAAAAAAATCATTTTAAGGATTTTCACTAGTTTTGACCCTAAAGCTGACAACATTTTGTAAAGTAAATTTTGTATTTATTTGAAGTATTGGACATGATTGTACATTACCTTAAAAATTCCTCAGAGTTCATGAGATTTTTGGCAGCTATGCAGCTTAGATATATAATGGGATGTCATTAAAAGTGTGATGGATGGATATACAAATGAGGTTCAGCCAGCTGCTATGAGGCAGCCATTAATCGGAACTAGATCCCAGAGCGGCTCACCTATCTTGATTTCTAGAATTTTACATGGAAAATAATCCAAAGTGAAACTCTCTTTAAATGAATAATAACTTAAAGTTTCATTTAAAAAAAATCAGAGAAAGGAATTATTTCTATTTTAACATGTAATTTTTATCCTGAAGTGAAGTGAAGTGAAGTCGCTCAGTCATGTCCGACTCTTTGCGACCCCATGGACTGTATAGCCTAGCAGGCTACTCAGCCCGTGGGATTTTCCAGGCAAGAGTACTAGAGTGGGTTGCCATTTCCTTCTCCAGAGGATCTTCCCCACCCAGGGATCGAACCCGGGTCTCCCACAGTGAGGGCAGAGGCTTCTACTGTCTGAGCCACCAGGGAACTCTTAGTTTTTATCCTAGAATTTATCTACGTATCTTACTGCTCCTTAATGCACCCACAAAATGGTATGCTTAGATACGCATATTTTGTAATGGAGAGACCATTCTCCCCAATTTTTATTTCCTTGTAAAATGTTTTTCTCTGGAATTACTGGATAAGTTCTCATTTTAAAGGGCAACCATGCTGTTTCTCTAGAAGTAGAGCCTTAAGTTCTGCTTTGAATGAGAGAACATTTTTTGGCCACACAGCATGTGGGATCCTCGTTTCCTGACCTGGGATCCAACCCATGCCTCCTGCAGTGGAAGCCCAGAGTCCTAACCACTGGACGGAGGGGGGTATCCCTCCTGTTCTTTTTTTTAAAGCATGGACCTTTGGAATACATGACATGAAAATTGAGATTTCTTCTGGAATTCTCCATTTTGAAAGATGGAAGAATTAGGCTATGAGGGGACTGTTTACTTGTGGGTGAAGAGTAGCCAAAGTTCAGGTGAATGGATTCTGACAGAGAAGCTGGATGTGTGTGTGTGTGTGTGTGTGTGTGTGTGTGTGTGTGTGTGTGTCAGAAGCTGGATGGGCAAGGACATTGACAAGGCAGATGACCTGGTAAATTGGGGTGGAAAAGTCTGTTCAGGAGAAACACTGACAGATGGAGAGTGGACTGGAGTATGTAAGATTAACTTCAATTCAATATATTTCACAAGGGTCAGGGCTTCCCAGGTGGCGCAAGTGGTCCAGAATCCGCTTACCAAGGCAGGAGCTGCCAGAAATGTGGGTTCCATCCCTGGGTCAAGAAGATCCCCTGGAGAAGGAAATGGCAACCCACTCCAGCATTCTTGCCTGGGAAATTCCATGGACAGAGGAGCCTGGCGGGTTATAGTCCATTGGGTCTCAAAGAGTCAGACATAACTGAGCATGCACACACCAAGGGTCACACCTATAGTCATTGCCTGGGGCTGCATTCTGCATGTTTAGAGCTGATGTTCAGAGTAGAAAAGGAAGGCGGGAGATCAAAAGGGAGAAGATGACCATCACCTTCCAAAGTTTCAGAAAGCTAGTTGCTACGTAACCCTCAGTTTGAAGAATAAAATAGTGACTCAGATTGAAACTTGTCTTCAAACTAAATCTCTGTTCTAATGGTCAGTTAACTAAAATGGATAGATAGTTACTCTCTACGTAAGGTATTAGAGTTTAAATAATTTAAATAAGCAATTTAAGTAAGACAATAATAAGCAACTTTTAAAATGAGTAAACTTAATGTTCTTTTATATACAGGCCAAAGTTTGCCGAGACGAACAAAACAAAATCCCTTAATAATTCAAGAAAACACCCAAATTAATAGATATGTTAGGAATTAAATTAGCTTAAAAACAAGTTTTCATTTCACCTTCATTTTTTGAAAAACAGATACTATTTTTAATAGTAGACCCTCACTTTGCTTCAAGAAAAGAAGTCATGACGACTGAGTTACAGTCTCAGAATATGAAATTTAACTTCAAAACTAGAGTCCATGGATGCAGTCTATGTACTGCTGAAGCTATATGAAAATATTAGCCTTAAAAGAATTTGATGTATTTTCTCTGAGATAACTTCCATACATTTTAATCAGATTCTCAAAGGAACCCAATGCTCCCCAAAACAACTAAAACTCAGAAACAGTCCCCAAGGGAGGCCACACTCACCACATTGTAATAGACGGCATGGGAAACTGTCTCCGCTGATCTCCTCTAGAAGAGAACCAGTGTTTCCACTGTGGGGCTCACTCTCTCCAGTGTCAGGGGGTACTGCTTTTTCTTAAAGCAAGAAGAGACTCCACCCTGTTTTTCTCACAGCTGTCAGCCACATGGAACAAACAGACAGTACGAGTGGCTTCTCCATTTCCTCCTCTCATGCAAAGAACATTCTAGTCACGGCCCTGGGTCTGCCTTCTCTAGGGTTGGAGAGAGAGGAAAATGCCCCTTATGCCACTGGCCAGAGCCTGATTTGCAGAACCCAACTCTCCCTGCAGGTGGGTCCCAAGGCTGAGTCTTTGGGGGCCCGTATTAGGCTCCCCCATTTGGCCTCAGTTCCACGCCATATGTTTTAATGCAACTCTAGTTGGGAGCCATGACATTGAGAAGAATTGGACCCCCATCAATATTGTTAATCCTCCTCTTGGTCCTAACATTTCTTCTCTACTAGTTAGAACCCAGAACGGGGGATAAGTAAGTACCTAGGAACACAGAACTCAAGAAGGAACCTCTAGACAAGCCTTTGCAATTTATACGTTTCGCATCCCTTATCTCCTTTATTCTTTGCAACAACGCTAAAATTTAGTTAAAAGTCTTATTTTACACATGAACAATGTTCAGGTTTGGATAGCCACTAAATTGTAAGGCTGAGGTTCAAATGCAGATCATTTGCATCCAAATGACTCTTTACATCTCCTCATCCCAACACATAGCCCAGGTCATTCCTGAGGATGGTATATGCCACTGTGGTCCATTCAGGTATCAGGCCCTAAGGAGAACCTGACACCCACCCAGCAAAGTATGTGAAGCGGCCACCCTTTGATACTTAGATAAACAGCACTGCCTTCCTCGTGTCATCCTTATCATTTCTATGACCATAATTGATAAGGATTAAGTGGAGATTTAAATCACCAAAATATATGGAAGCAGAGATTAGAGAGAAGGGGTGAATATAGTACCAGTGCCTTAATTCCCACAGATAAGCACTAAAGAAAGAAAGAAAGGAATTCCTCTCTTTGGTTGTGAGAAGTGAGACATATGTTCTAAGGGCCTCTGAAGGTAACTGGGAGATCGGGCCCCATTATAATGGAGCTATCCATCAACATCCTCCTTGTCACACATGTGTGTGTATGTGTGTTATTCACTTAGTCATCTCTGACTCTTGTGACCCCATGGACTGTAGCCCACCAGGCTCCTCTGTCCATGGGATTCTCCAGGCAAGAATACTGGAGTGGGTTGCCACTTCCTTCTCCAGTGGAGCTTCCTGATCCAGGGATCAAACCCAGATCTCCTACATTGCAGGCAGATTCTTTACCATCTGAGCTACGAGAAAGTCTAAATTTCCACTTGGTTCCTTTGATATTTAGTATTTTCATGTATCTGTCAGCCCCACTGAGGCCACCCCAGCCGTCTCCTCTCCTATCCTGAATCAGCTCACTGCCCTCTCTTACTTCTGGTATCCCCTGAACTCTGGGCGATCTGACCTTTCAGTTGGGTACTCTTGCAGGCTGATTCTTGGAAAGATATTGCAGGGAGAGACAAGAGAAATAAGACCACTATCCAGACTAGAGGGATTAGTCAAGAACTGGGATGTAAAAGAAGGGAATTAATTTGTGATTAAGAATATAGGCTTTGGGGCTTCCCTGGTGGCTCATTGTTAAAGAATTCACCTGCCAATGTAGGAGATATGGGTTCGATCCCTGATCTGGTAAGATCCCACATGCCGTGGAGCAGTTAAGCTGGTGAACCACAACTACTGAGCCGGCGCTCTAGACCCCGGGAGCTGATGAGCCGCAACGACTGAAGCCCAAGTGCTCTAGAGCCTGTGCTCCGCAACAAGAGAAGCCATTGCAATGAGAAGCCCTCGCAACTCAACCAAAGAGTGACCCCCAGCTCTCTGCAACTATTGAAAGCATGCGTGCAGCAACGAAGACTCATCACCATAAATAAATATATATTTTAATAAAAGAATATAGGCTCTGGATACAGATATATGGATGTTCAAATATTCAAATCCTACCTTTGTCACACATGTGCTTTGGGTATATCTCTTCAACTGGTCAGTCATCAGCTTCCTCACTTGCCAACATGAGAATAATCATCTCTGCTTCCTCTAGTTGCTGTCAGATGAAATAGCATGTGTAAAGTGATTCTACAATGTCTGTTAGGTAAAAGGTGTTTAATAAAGGAAAGTAAAACTTACAGTATTCTAGGAAACTTTCTTTAGCCAGAACTGAACCTTCCTAAATCTTACAGCTTTTTTGTTCATGCTAAAAATGTGATTTTATAGCCATTTATCTCACTTCTCAGTGTTCACGCACCATCTCATCTACTATTCTTGAAACTTTCTGAAGGAAGGCCTTTCATCTTACACATCTTTGCATTTTCCAGAATGCTCAGCAATGAGCCACGTAAAGTAAATGTTGAAATATATAAGCAATTTGCATTTAATAGCACCTCCTCGCTGTAAGACTGATCTCATTATTGAGCAAAGATGGGTGCCTTCTGCGATCAAAGCTGATGCCTCTGATTGGTCAGTAGCAGAATGGATGTTCCACAGAAACTTCTTAGTGGTGACAGTCTCCCAGCTTCACCGTGGGATTACAGGACTAATGAACCGGAGTTGGGAATCCGGTCAGGCTGACAGTGTGAGGAGAAAGTGGCCGGAAGGTGTGGTGGTGGTGGTTTATTTGCTAAATTGTGTCTGACTCCTGTGACCCTATAGACTGTAGCCCATCAAGCTCCTCTGTCCATGGGATTCTCCAGGCAAGAATTCTGGAGGGGGTTGCCATTTCCTTCTCCAGCGGATCTTCCCAACCCAGGGATCAGATCTGGGTCTCTTGTATTCACGGGTGGATTCTTTACTGCTGTGCCACCAGGGAAGCCCCAGGAAGGCATGAACCATGCCCAAACTTTGCCTTACCCATGTTCTCTTCAAAGGACCCAACTGAGAGGGCATGGGGCTTCTATAAGAGAAGCCCACCATTCTGAAGGGGGAGACTTTATTCTACAACATTCCGCAACATTCTGGATTATTTTACTCAGTATTTAATTAATTTTTAAAGGAAGAGGAGAATTGGGTGGGGGTGGGGGAAGGTGGGGGGGAACCACTACTCATGGTCACAGACCTTCCAAGGAGCATAATTTGAGTTAGGGGTCCTTCCTTTGCAACAAAACAGTTAAAATATCCAGGGCTAAAGGTACAAAACCATCTGTTATGAATGATGGTCAGCGTAAATATGACTTTTCCAAAAGGTACATTTGATCAAATTGTTCCAAATTCATAAATTGATTAAATTTAGCCCAAAAAGGCACTAAATTTTAGGATAACTTTTTATTAGGACAAATATACAAAAACAATAAAGTGTTTTTATGAGAAGACTAATTCAAGTGAGATACACCATGTCCAACAGAAAAAACAGATATACCTTTTTTAAAAAAATTAACTGCTAATGAACTTAAGTTGGGGGGGGTTGTTTCCTTTTTTAAAGTGCCGGATGACCTCTACAAATAGTCTTCTTAATGATTCTGAATGAATCAGGTTGTTGGTAGTGCCATTTAACATCCCCCCCTGAAGAAGGGTCTGTGAGCCAGTCTGGCCTGATTAAAAGCCAGGGATAGTATGTGTCTTCATGTTGCAGGAAATCTCACAGAATGTGCCTGGTGTGCTGAGAAAAATCCCATGTTTTGTAAATAACCTCCCTTAAGTCTGATCTGAAAGTGCTCTCTTCCTGATTTCATCAATAAGGTTACTATGTGACTTTAAAAAATTCCACTGCTCTAGGAAAACTTCTGTTTCCTTTTATGCCCAGATTTAGCAGGTTTTTCAAAGCCCTTCTTATTAAGAAAAGTTGTGGCTGGAAAAATGGATAAGTAGTTACAACTATTCCAGGAAACTATAAATATTCTGGTTTAAGGCTTTTAAGAAATTATCCTCTCCTTTATTGTCTCCCAGGGCCCACCTACAACCGGGTGCTGCCCTCCCAAAGTGAAGTGGATGGTCCTAAATGATCATAGGTGGGTTTTAAAAAATAAACACAAAATTAGTTTCACACCTACTTAGACAGCTTAGAATTTTAATGTGTGAAGTATGCCAGGACTCTGAGTGAAATAAAGCTTTGCATTCAAACTGATGTCAGCCAATCAGAAAGCAGTACAGAGTGCTGCCCATTTCATAATTAGGGAGCATTACTCCAAGTTCTAGATTTTACTTATTAATGAATAAAGCATTTCTTGACCCAGTTTCGCCATTTATTCAGAAGGACCTTGTTTTTAAAAAGTGTTAAAATAGCATGAAGGCCCTGATTTATGCCCACCAAATCCAGGAAATTCAAAGTTAATCCTCAGAACTATTTGTGTCTAGTTTTGCAGCAAACATTCTATATAAAACTGTGCTCTGTTCGAGGATGACACAGAGTAAAGAAACTACAGCAGGCTGTGTTGCAAGCTTGATTTTTTTCAGCTTCAAAGCTGTAAGCTATATGCTGACATATTCCTCTACTGCATTTTTCTTTCTGCCATCTCTTATTTCAGTTTTGCTTGCCCATTCTTGCCCAACCAAGGGACTTCATCCAATAGTCAGGAGCAATGGCAATTACTTTTTTACCAGGAGTCCCAATGAGGAGATAACTCTCAGATGCTGGGAGATGATAACAGATACAAAAACTCCTCTTCTTCATTCCCCAAACTCCTCTCCTGGCAATCACACTCCTCTCTCCTCCCAGATACTGAGTAAAGGTTCTTCATGAAGGAAAAACAATACCAAAAGTGGAATATGACTCAGTAGACCATCATTCCCATTTCCCTCCCTGGAATGCCACCTGCTGTCTGTCTAGACAGTCCAAACTCCCACTCATCCTACACGTGCCATTCACATGCCACCTCTTTTGGCAGGTTATCCCTGTCTTTGGGTCCCAGTTTCCCCAAGTGTGATATTAAAGTGGAGATTCAGATCTTGAAGGTCTACTTCAGTCCTGAGATGCTATCTTTTTATAACCTCCCAAGTACACAGTGATTTTCCAGCTCTGAACTTCAAGGAGATTCTTCTGTCCCATTCATTTGGTACTTAACATTTGCTGACATTTAGCAGCTCACCTCCCAGCCTTACCATGGGCTAACTATGAAGACTTAAGTAAGTTATTTCATCTCTAAGTCTCAGTTTCCTCATCTATGGAATGCAGATTATAATGGTATGCAGCATACATTACAGAATTATTCTAAGGGCTACAGGACAGAACATGTAGAAAGAGCTCACCACCACAGCTGACAATTAGTAAGTACTCCATGAATACTAATGGCACAAAGTGAAAAGGAACTAAAGAGCTTCTTGATGAGGGTGAAAAAGGAGAGTGAAAAGGTTGGCTTAAAACTCAACATTCAAAAAAATTAAGATCATGGCATCCGGTGCCATCACTTCATGGCAAATACAACGGGAAAAAGTGGAGGCAATGACATATTTTATTTTCTTGGGCTCCAAAATTACTGCAGTTAGGGACTGCAGCCTTGAAATTAAAGGACGTTTGCTCCTTGGAAGGAAACCTATGATAAACCTAGACAACATATTAAAGAGCAGAGACATCACTTTGCCAACAAAGCTCTGTATAGTCAAAACTAGGATTTTTCCTGTAGTCACGTATGGATGTGAAAGCTGGACCATAAAGAAGGCTGAGCACCGAAGAACTGATGCTTTTGAATGTGGTGTTGGAGAAGACTCTTGAGAGTCCTTGTGGACTGCAAGATCAAACCAGTCAATCCCAAAGGAAATCAACCCTGAATATTCATTGGAAGGACTGAGGCTGAAGCTGAAGCTCCAGTAATTTGGCCACCTGATGTGAAGAGCCCTGATGATCACTAGAAAAAAAACCCTGAAGCTGGAAAAGACTAAAGGTAAAGGAAGAAGTGGGCAGTGGGGATGATATGATTAGATAGCATCACCAACTCAATGGATATGAATTTAAGCGAACTCCAGGAGATAGTGAAAGACAGAGGAGCATGATATGCTGCAGTCCATGGGTTGCAAAGAGTTGGACATGACTTAGCAACTGAAAAATAACAACCAAACAGTAACAACCATGAATACTAGCTCAAGTTAATTCTAGCTATTTTTTTCACGTATAAATTCCCTGTCAACCCAAACATGATCATAAGCTACTTGAAACTGAGAACAATACATCAGCCTGTGTGTCCCCATCTTGCTTACTACAGTGTCCTAAACATAACGGGAATTGAAGAGTGTTTTGTTGATTACTTGATTGTTATGGCTTTGTCTGATTTTCAGTCATTAACCATTCTGTACCTAGGTTTTCTATCTATGAAGATGTGACTTCTACCAATTCAGCTCCTAAAATTATGTGGAGATAATGACCCATGAGTACACACTCAGTAGCTCATGTCCAGTTCTTTGCAACCCCATGGACTCTAGCCCACCAAGCTCCTCCGTGCATAGGATTTTCCAGGCAAGAATACCGGAGTGGGTTGCCATTTTCTTCTCAAGGGGATCTTCCCAACCCAGGGGTTGAACCCATGTCTCCTGCAGCTAGTGCATTGTCAGGAATTACCACTGAGCCACTTAGGAAGCCAAAACAATAGTATAAATTGTTTTCAATTCTATTGCTATGTACATAATTTTAGGAGAGCAGTCTAAAAACAGGAACCGATTGGAATTGGTTTGGGCCCTGCCCTGCTCTCATTGGAAAAGACCCTAAAGTTGGGAAAGATTGAAGGTGAAGGCAAAAGGTGAAGGGGGAGGCAGAGGATGAAATGATTAGATAGCATCACAACTCAATAGACATGAATCTGAGCAAACTCCACGAGACAGTGGAGGACAGGGAAGCCTGGCATGCTGTAGTCCATGCGGTCACAAAGAGTAAGACAAGACTGAATGATTCAACAACTGCCCTGCTCAGAAGGCATGCGATCAAAAAAGACTGAACTGAAATTAATAGAAGCCATTGTGTTTCTCCATTACAATGTACATTCCAGTGGTTTTGAGTGTATTGATGTGTCTATCATTTGTTTTTCAGAGAAGGGAGTTCTGGAAGGGATGACAGGAGAATGGAAATAGGAAAGGCATATAAAGGAAGAATGAAGGAAGGGGAGGAGGAAGAAAGCAAAAGGTAAGGACAGCAAGATGGAAAGAAAGGTGTTTCAGGAGAGGTAAGGTGAAAGGATATGGAACAGTCTGGACATGGAACAACAGACTGGTTCCAAATAGGAAAAGGAGTACATCAAGGCTGTATATCGTCACCCTGCTTATTTAACTTATATGCAGAGTACATCATGAGAAATGCTGGGCTGGAAGAAGCACAAGCTGGAATCAATACTGCCAGCAGAAATATCAATAACCTCAGATATGCAGATGACACCACCCTTATGGCAGAAAGTGAAGAGGAAATAAAGAGCCTCTTGATGAAAGTGAAAGAGGAGAGTGAAAAAGTTGGCTTAAAGCTCAACATTCAGAAAACTAAGATCATGGCATCTTGTCCCATCACTTCATGGCAAATAGATGTGGAAACAGTGGCAGACTTTATTTTTGGGGGCTCCAAAATCACTGAAGATGGTGATTGCAGTCATGAAATTAAAATATCCTTACTCCTTGGAAGGAAAGTTATGATCAACCTAGACAGTATATTAAAAAGCAGAGATATTACTTTGTCAACAAAGGTCCATCTAGTCAAGGCTATGGTTTTTCCAGTAGTCATGTACGGATGTGAGAGTTTGACTATAAAGAAAGCTGAGCACTGAAGAACTGATGCTTTTGAATTGTGGTGTTGGAGAAGACTCTTCAGAGTCCCTTGGACTGCAAGGAGATCCAACCAGTCCATCCTAAAGGAGCTCAGTCCTGGGTGTTCATTGGAAGGACTGATGTTGAAGCTGAAACTCCAACTTTGGCCACCTCATGCGAAGAGCTGACTCATTGGAAAAGACCCTGATGCTGGGAAAGATTGAGGGCAGGAAGAGAAGGGATGACAGAGGATGAGATGGTTGGATGGCATCACTGACTCAATGGACATGAGTTTGGGTAAACCCCAGGAGTTGGTGATGGACAGGGAGGCCTGGCGTGCTGCGGTTCATGGGGTCGCAAAGAGTTGGACACGACTGAGCGACTGAACTGAACTGAACTGAACTGAAGGTGAAAGGAAAGGACCTGTGAGGAAGGAACAGGCAGATAAAGAGAGACAGGCTACTGTGGCTCCAAAGCTGTAGAGAAAACTCCATCTTCAAGTCTAAATGTGCAGCCTGCTTACCTGGCCTCAAAATGTTAACAAGAAGCATGGGAATAACCTCTTAATAATAAAGAGAGTTTCACTCTGAAGCTGAAAGTTGGCTATTATTAGGTTACTCTTTATGTTTTTCTTTTTTCTTTCTTTTATGGTGGTTTTGGGTCTTCAATGTGGCATATAGGCTTCTCCAGTTGTGGCACAAAGGCTTAGTTGCCCCTCTGTGTGTGGGATCTTAGTTTCCCGACCAGGGATTGAACCCATGTTCCCTGCATTGCAAGGCGGACTGTTAACCACTGGACCACCGGGGCAGTCCCTTACTGTTCTTATTTGATAGAGATGTCCAGTGTGGACTAGAAGACGGTGGGTTTGTGAGCTGAGGGGACCACATTAAATCATTATTTCTAGTCTTTTTGGCAGAAGCCTCTTCACAATTCTGAGGAGAGTGTGTGTGCAACAGACATAGTTTTTTTTAGAGATTTCTTTTCCACCTGGTGTTTTTATCTTCCCCTTTCATACATCAGAGCGTTCTAAAAATCCAAGTTCTGTAAAGGAAAAAACACTTTCCGATGAGCTGAATGCGCCTCCAGAAGAACCAGCATGGTTTCACAAGGGACTTTCAACAGTCTACACCGACATCTTCTGGGTTGCTGAATAGTTTGCCTTTCAGCTGACTTAAGAATACAGTGCTCTTAACCAAACCATGGCCCGCTGGGGAAACCAATCAGACACCAGGCTTAAAACCCCAAAAGTAACATGAATGGCCTTCTGTGAATCCGAGGTAAAGGCTGGTGTTGTTAGAAATTACCCAACCTTCCAGGCACATCTGCGTATATAGAAATTGATTAACACACCCCCGTCCCATTCCGCCTACATTTCAGGAAAACACACTCCTCTGCGTCCACATGGGTAGCTGATCTCTGCGGGCTACTTTTCAGCGAAGATTAAATCTGCTTGGTAGGGGAGACATTAGCACTAAAGACCTTTGTAACATAAGTTTTCAAAGTCAAAACCATCAGGAGTAGGGTTGGGGCGGAGGCGGGTCGGGGGGTGGGAGGCGGGTGGAGAGGTTGTTTAACTGCAAATGTAATCAACAAGCGCAGCGCCGGCTGCTTCTCCGACAGGCACTGGATTTATTGGAATGCTTGCGCTCCCACAAGGGACGAAATCATTTCCTGTGAATTCCAGGTCCTGCAGGTTTTTGCAGTGTAGCCGTTTCCTCCTGTTGCTGGGCACTCTCTCTGATGATCTCTCCAAGGTATGCATGCCTCCGCCGCTGCGCAGCGGTGGACAGCCCTGGTCCGTTTCCATGGAAACACGGAGGAGGAGACACTTGTACCTGGGTCCTGGACCAAGAGATTTACACTCTTAGAAAACACACTGGCCTCTAGAATTTCAGTGCTACTTGAAAACAGATACTTCTGTTTTCAAGAGTTCTCTTGCAAAACGTCCAGCTATGTCAGAATTGAAGTCATGCCTTATCAGGAGATGGAAAAATAAGTCCTTGAAGGTTAGGAGAGGTGAATTTACCTCAACTTCCCCAGCTGTCTCTTCCTTGCACAGCTCTGGAAACACTTTGACACTCAGAAATCAGGACGATTTGAGACACTGTGGAATCAGGGAGTGAGATGACTTAAGTTTCCATCACAAACCTTCCACCTCTAGCTGTGTACCTTGGGCAAGTTTCTTGACTTCTCTGAGTCTCAGTCTTCTCATTTGTATAATAAAGAATTTTCTTTAAAAACTGGACTTCTAGGGCTGTTATGAGGATAAAATGATGCAATGTATATGAGGCCTGGCACAGAAGCAGCAGTCAGTAATAGTCTTCCTTGATAGGAAGTCAAGGTGAGTAAGGAATTTAATATCAAAAGAGAGTAATTATGGAAACTAAAATTTATCATTGGTAACTTGTTGAATGATGTGTTAAAGTACATCACCTCCCTGCCTAGTGGCTTTCTTTTCCCAAATATTTTTTTCAGGATTCTTTTTATTTTTAATTGGAGGATGATTACTTTACAATGTTGTATTGGTTTCTGCCATACAACAACACAAATCAGCCATAAGTATACATATGTCTACTCCATCTTGAACCTCCCTCACCCCATCCCACCCTGTAGGTCGTCACATAGCATCGTGTTGAATTCCCTGTTTTATACAGCAACTTCCCACTAGCAATCTATTTTACACGTGGTTCAGTTCAGTTGCTCAGTTGTGTCCAACTCTTTGCAACCCCATGGACTGCAGCACGCCAGACCTCCCTGTCCATCACCAACTCCTGGAGCTTACTCAAACTCATGTCCATTGAGTCAGTAATGCCATTCAACCATCTCATCCCCTTCTCCTCCTGCCCTCAATCTTTCCCAGCATCAGGGTCTTTTCCAATGAGTCAGCTCTTCACATCACGTGGCCAAAGTATTGCAGTTTCAGCTTCAACATCAGTCTTTCCAATGAACACCCAAGACTGATGTCCTTTAGTATGGACTGGTTGGATCTCCTTGCAGTCCAAGGGACTCTCAAGAGTCTTCTCCAACACCACAGTTCAAAAGCATCAATTCTTTGGCGCTCAGCTTTCTTTATGGTCCAACTCTCACATCCACACATGATTACTGGAAAAACCATAGCTTTGTCTAGACAGACCTTTGTCGGCAAAGTAATGTCTCTCCTCTTTAATATGCTGTTTAGATTGGTCATAGCTTTTCTTCCGAGGAGCAAGTACCTTTTAATTTCATGGCTCCAATCACTATCTGCAGTGATTTTGGAGCCCAAGAAAATAAAATATGTCACTGTTTCCACTGTTTCCCCATCTATTTGCCATGAAGTGATGGGGCCAGAAGCCATGATCTTAGTTTTCTGAATGCTGAGTTTTAAGTTTTTCACTCTCCTCTTTCAGGTTCCTTTTCATTTTCTGCCATAAGGGTGCTGTTATCTGCATATCTGAGGTTGTTGATATTTTTCCTGGCAATCTTGATTCCAGCTTTTGCTTCTTCCAGTCCAGCATTTCACGTGATATACTCTGCATATAAATTAAATAAGTAGGGTGAAAATATACAGCTTTGACATACTCCTTTTCCTATATGGAACCAGTCTGTTATTCCATGTCCATTTCTAACTGTTGCTTCTTGACCTGCATACAGATTTCTCTGGAGGCAGGTAAGGTGGTCTGGTATTCCCATCTCTTTAAGAATTTTCCACAGTTTGTTGTGATCCACACAATCAAAGACTTTGGCACAGTCAATACAGCAGAAGTAGAATTTTTTTGGAACTCTCTCGCTTTTTTAGTGATCCAATGGATGTTGACAATTTGATCTCTGGTTCCTCTGCCTTTTCTAAATCCAGCTTGAACATCTGGATGTTCTCAGTTCACAAACCGTTGGCCTAGCTTGGAGAATTTATCTTTATAGTACACTCGTAACTAATACTACCCTCCTGTTTCCTCTAAAATGCATAGAATTTATGGTCTATGAGAAATAATTTTAAGGTGTGGTACACATATACAGTGGAATACTTACTCAGCCTTAAAACAGAATGAAATAATGCCATTTGCAGCAACATGGATGTAACTAGAGATTATCATACTAAGTTAAGTAAGTAGAAAGAAAAGAAAACACTATATGATATCACTTATATATGGAATCTAAAATATGGCACAAATGAACCTATCTACAAAAGAAAAGAGACACAAAAACATAAAGAATAGACTTTCAGTTGCCACAGGGGCAACCAGGGGAAGGAGAGGGATGGGACTGGGAGTTTGGTGTTGGTCGATGTAAACTATTTCATTTACAATGGATAAACAATAAGGCCCTACTCTATAGCACAGGGAACTGTGTCTAATCTCTAGGGATAAAGAATAATGGAAAAGAATGTTTATAAAAAGAATATATTTGTATATAATTGAGTTACTTTGCCATACAGCAGAGGTTGGCACAACATTGTAAATCAATTATACTTCAATTAAAGAAAAGGAAAAAAATAAACAATTTTATATTTAATTATATCATATCCTTACTGTTTCCTGTATTAACTGTGGTAGTGGTAGTTTAGTTGCCAAGTCGTGTCCAACTCATTGCGACCCCCTGGACTATAGGCCATCAGGCTTCCCTGTCCATGGTATTTCCCAGGCAAGAATACTAGAGTGGGTTGCCATTTTCTTCTCCAGGGGACCTTGCTGACCCAGGGATGAAACCCAGATCTCCTCCATTGCAGGAGGTCTTCTGCATTGCAAGTGAATTCTCTACCAGTTGAGCCATTGTCTATCTAGCTAAATAAGTTCTTTGAACACAAAGACCATTTTCTGTATTCTAACCCCTTAACTGCCAACCTAACTTTCAGCAGAGAAGGTGTTCAGTAATAACTTTTTATTAAATTAAGAATTATCAATTGGTAATTGATGTCATTTTATCACAATTACCATTTGCTTTGACATTAACCACACACTGAGCATTCACCAGCGGGGCTCCATCCATGGCAATCTCTGGTCAAGCGCTTCTCTCTCTCAACTCTGCCTGTGACCTATACTTAACATTTATTACCACCTCAGTATCACCAACAGTGATGTTTCCACTTCCCCAGCACTGAATTGGTGCTTCTTTGAATTCAGGGCTTACAGGAAGGCTATATGGCTGTCAGACACTAATGTATGTGATTTCTACTTTAAGAAATAGGAAAAGCCAAAGCAGAATGGGTTATTCAGTCCCTACATAGACACCTTGAGACTTCAAATAATATAGTACATCTGTAGAATTCACAGAAGCAAGAAGCATGAGACTGTCAGTCCAGGAAACAAACTAAGTGTGGAGGAAGGGGGAGGTGCATTCATGTTGAATGAATGGGCAGCCTATGCAGGGAAGAATGTGAGCAAAAAACAAACGGGATTACATAAAATTGACTACTCAAACATAATGCAGTTTCATAACTGAGTGACTATATATTTGGTGCTTCCCTGGTGGCTCAGACGATAAAGAATCTGCCTATAGAGTAGGAGACCTGGGTTCAAGTTTGGAAAAGTTCCCTGGAGAAGGGAATGGCAATCCACTCCTTTATTCTTGCCTAGAGAATTCCATGGACAGAGGAGCCCGGTGGACAACAGTCCATAGGGTTGCAAAGAGTCGGACACGACTGCTTGATTAACACAAACACTTATATATATATATATATGTATATTGGGGTCATCCTGTACATAAAGCATTTATCAAATAACATTTAGCTCAATTAATAATTTATCCTAATTATGTTTATGTCATTCTATTTTACTTCTGCAAGAGTACTTTTAATTGCTATAGAGTATTCCACTCAATGGAGAAACTTCTACATGATGTCCATCTTATGAAATTATTAGCCATCCTGAGCTACAAATATATAGCTAAATTTTTTATGTATCCTTTATATTAATATCCTTAGAAATTCCCAGAAATGGAATTTCTGGTACCACCACTTCTTGCTCTCTTAACTCTGTATGTTCCCTCTAGTCACTTGTCCATTTCTGACCTTCTTTGTTCTGCATATCTTCCACTAAAATCTCCAAATCCACTCCTTGACCCTGTCCTATGTCTCAGAAGACATATCTTCATGAACTTCATTGATAAGCTCCATGGACTTCTTGCTTTTAGTTGAGTTCAGTCACTGAGGCATGGAACAAGATCAGAGGGGTGGAGACAGGAAGGTAAAATGGGGGTAGATATTCCCTTGACCTCTTTACCTGGAAGGTTGGCCAGGGGCTAACTGCATCCCTGAACTGAGCATCACAATGTCCATCAGCATCAATTTCCACAGATCTCTTCTACCTTTCTCTCTGTAGGTCCTAGAGATGACTCCCTTCTCTTGCGTCATCAGGTTAAGGTATTAATAGTAACAGAGCCCACTATTAAGTAGCCCCTTAGAACTGTGTTATCCTTTATAGTTTCCCCACTCCCTGTCCAAATCTTTGCAAGTAGTCCATTTATTAAAATCTAAAATTATCTAAATTGAGTTTGCCATCAGTTCATGTCACGCCACCATCTGAGTTATCCTGTCTACAGCCACACTCCTTACATGAGTTGTCTCCATTGCTTCATTGTCTTCAATGCTTTCTCCCTTCTTTCCTTGTCTTCATTGCTTCATTGGCTTCAATGCTTTCTCCCTTCTTTCTCAAGAAACACCCATCACTAACACAAAACAGCAATGCATCACACATTGCCAAATCCAAAGCCTAGATTTGAGCCCCATCTTTCTTAGTCTATCAGCAGCACTTGGTCTAGTGAAACTGTCAGTCATTCTTCAAACACTTTTGTCACTTCATATCAGGGACATCATTTATAATTCACCTTCCTTTGCTGGTTCCTCCTCATCTCTCTTAACCTCTAACATTAAAATTGTAAATGCCCCAGTCTGTGGACCCCTTCTCTTCTCTATGTTTACTTTTTCTTGGTGATTTCCTGTAGTTCCATGGCTTTAACTATCATTTCAATGCCAACTACTTCCAAATTCATCTACGTAGTCTATTGCCTCTCCCCTAAATTCCAGACTCATATATCTAACTGCTTACTCAACATATGGTCATGGGGAGAGGGGAGGATAGGGTGAGATGTATGGAAAGAGTAACATGGAAACTTACATTACCAATGCAAAATAGATAACCAACATGAATTTGTTGTATGGCTCGGGAAACTCAAACAAGGGCTCTGTACCAACCTAGAGGGGTGGGATGGGAAGGGAGATGGGAGGGAGGTTCAAAAGAGAGGGAATATATATATATACCTATGGCTGATTCATGTTGAGGTTGACAGAAAACAACAAAATTCTGTAAAGCAATTATCCTTCAATAAAAAAATAAGTTAAAAAAAAGTTATCTCTACTTTCACGCATACAATACTTAACCCTTGATCTTTTTTCCCCTGCAAATGTGTAGATGGCAGCTGTTTGTCTAATTTTCAGACCCAAAACTTTGCTGCCATCTTTCCTTCTCTCATACCACATATCCACTCCATCAGGAAATCCTGTGGACTCTGACATCAAAATGTATAGAAACCTACAACTCTCTCCAGTATTATTTCTCACCAAGGTAAGAGAAATGCCTCAGAACCGGTCTATTTTCACTGTTTTTGTTCCCTCCCCAACAGACTCTTCTTAGAACAACCAGATTATGTCATTTATCTGCTCAAAACCTTAGCGACCAATGTCTTTATTTGACCTGCAAGGCTGTAAATCACCTTGTCTGTGCACATTCCTGTCTTATCTCATATCTCTCTCCCCTTCACAGATTATTCTTGCTAGTTCTTCCACACACTTAGCTTACTCTCATCTCAGGGCTTTTGCATGTATTGTTCCTTCTTCCTGGAATGTTCCTGTAATATTTGTCTGCTAGATATTCACAGAGATGGCTTCCTGAGTTTCTTTATGTCTCTGCTTAAGCAACATGCCATCAGAGAAGTTTTCCATAGGGACCTTGTTTTAAAATGCATGTAACTAAACCCCCTGCAACACTCCCTAAACCTGCTCCTGTTTTTATAGCAGTGATTACCACTTGCTGTATTTTATGTTCATTTTTGTTTCTTGGTAGCCTTTCTCTGGCCCCTAGGATTAAGCTCATTGAGAGCAGAGATATGTTTGCTCTCTACTGTGTCCCAAGCACACAGAACTGTGCTTGACACATAGAAATGCATTTAATGCATAAACAAATGAATGAAAAGATGTGTGCATTTCTTTTTAAATGTTTATGATGAAAGTTTATTAGAGGAAATAGTTTAATGCATCTTCATTTATTTGTTAGTGAACTTTGACGGTTATTAGTATAAGGTCATTTGGTTTTATTCTTCTCATTCTATTTCCCTTCACTCACTTCCTACTAGTTTTAAAGCAAACTCTGGATGTCATGTCATTTCATCTGTAAGTTATATGTATATTTTTATTGTCTTCTAAAATTTTATGCAATTTATATTCATGATGAGCTGTATTGAAAAAGCCCACTTCATCTCCTACTCATACTAGCAGATATGATCATATAAAGATGATCTTTGCCAATTTTATTGGTGAAAAATCTGAACTCTTTCATTTTTAAAATAAAGAGAATAATAAATAAAAACACTATTCCTGAGGTCTATGATAATGTTCTCTTCTTTCGGTGGCTTCTCACAATTCCAAAATACTAAGAGACAGAAATGCATTAAACCACCTTTTCTTCTCCTCTTAAAAGTTTATTTCATGCAATTATACACAATAACTTGTATAATTTTAAGATCTGAGCCCAATCTTAACTCTCTCAGAACATAATACAAAAGGTACATTAGAAGCATCATAATTTTAAAAAATACTCTTTCTTTGATTTTAACAGTTTAAGACAGTCTGGCGTGAATAGAGAAATTACTGAAGAAAACAAGGTGTGTGACCCTAACTGACATCTTTTCCAATTGGTCACCTCCATTGATAACCTTATGAAAGATATTTCTGGAGCCTTGGCTCCATCTTTGAAGCCAACTTCTAAATCTGGATAGACAAAGCCAGCCCAAGGGGCCCCTGAGCCTCTCATCCAGAGACTGGAGACACGCTGCCCCCTGGCAACACTGGGAGGGCTCAGGTTGGCGGCTCTGGCAGTCACACAGAATAGCTCTGTGACTCTCCCTGGAGAAACCTTCTGTTCCCATAAGTGTTAGCATATGAAGCATCTACCGCATGGAATAGGATGAGGAGGAGTTTGGGAAAGAAATGTGAAGACAAACGTGGGTATTTAAAAGCAGAAAAGAAAATCCAGTGCTCAAAATGGCATTCTTTAACTGAGACTAGCTATAAATTTTTTCTCTCTTGTTGATTTCCTGTCTTGGAAAGAACCCATTAATGGAAAATAAAGTACAAGTTGGAAGCTCAACTGAGGTTGTTTTTTTTTTTTTTTTTTTTTTTAATGGTAAATCTGGTACCATTCATATCTGGGAACTGTGAAAGGAAGATTTGAAAATCTCTATTTGTCATTTTATCCAAATGCTAGAACAACCTATGTAAAAGACAAAAATAAATGTACAGTTGGGGCGGAGGGTGAGGAAGTGCTTTCTTTGCCTTTCCCCCTACTTTAGCTTTACCAACGGAGCTTGAAGCCTCTTAGTCTGTCGTCACCTTTAACTCCACTCCTTCCCTGCCAAGAATCTGATGGCCGAGTTTCCGGTTAGACTGGAAGCAGGATAAACCTCTGTTGTAATTTGCTGGAGACCCTATCCAGCTAGATTTTTGGATGAGAAATTTATTGCTTCTCCTCACTGAGGGATACAGCACCAGGTCGACAATCTCCATAGCCCATTTGAATGGACATTCACTGGACCACGGATGTGGCCCACTCATCCATTAGTGTGCAAATCTAATTGGAGGTGAAGGGCAGAAGTGGAGGGCCGCAGGGAAGGGAGCATCTTCACGCTGACCCTTTCTGCACTTCCTGACAGGGCTCCTGGGGTTTCCAGGCCCATTTCTCCAAGTGTCTGTGGCTCCTGCCTTCCAAGTTCTGAGGAAGTGTTCTCCTGTAGTTCTCCTATAGTGTTCCAGAGACCCTCAGAGCCGCTCACAGTAGCTACCAACCAATGTTCACAGACTGGCCTTCTGGGGTGCCCTTCCAGAGCCTTTTAGGAACAGAAATCTGAATAATACCAAGGGTAACAGACTGTTGGCTATTCTCTCAGCACCCTAGACAAAGGCAGGGTGGACTTTCTCTGCTGATTCTATCATGGCTGAGGGTGGGTACTCACAGTCCCCAGGAAAGTCTTCTCCCAGGGAGGAGCAAGCCACTCCTTATCCTCAGCAGAGAGCATGGGCCCTGTCTGTGCCAGGAAACAAGCTAGAAGGAAAAGAAAGAAGAGAAGGAGAGGAGAAGGGGAGATGGGAGAGGGGAAGGAAGGTAGAGGATGAAGGGGAGCAGAAGGAAAAAGCAAGGACTTCGCTGCTTTCATTACATCTGTTTCTTCATGTCATTCCAGAAACGAAAGAAGCCAATGAGAGATAGGAGCTCTTCATTTAATTGCTTGATAAACATAGAAAGGTATCCGTAGTATCTCAACTTACATAGCAGTTGTGCTCCTCATTGACTCAATGGACATGAGTTTGAGCAAACTCCAGGAGATAGTGAAGGACAGGTAAGCCTGGTGTGCTACAGTCCATGGGATCGAAAAGAGTTGGACATAGCTTAATGATTGAACAACAATAATGCTGAAGTGCTAAAGAATCTGCCTGCCAATACAGGAGATGCGGGTTCGACCCCTGGGTCAGGAAGATCTCCTGGAGAAGGAAATGGAAACCCATTCCAGTATTCTGACCTGGAGAATTCCATGGACAGAGCAGCCTGGCAGGCTACAGCCCATGGGGTCGCAAAGAATCAGAAATGACTGATTGCACATACATATTTCAAGTATACTGGGAAAATTCTCTACTTAAAGGATCCATATGAGGACTCTATTTAAAAAGTGAAAACTCCTTTCTGAAATGAAAACAACTGCTTTCTTCATTTTGTTTTATTAATGTAGCATTCCCTTTCACAAGTTATATAAAAACCAGAATTTAAAATGTTATATTTAAATAGAACTTGACTCAGAAGTTAAAACAGATAGTTTTACTCATTCTTTAAAATAGCCTGATGAAGAAATAATACACTGACTCTAACTCTGGCCAACAACATAGTTTGCAAAGAGTTGATGTGACTAGAACTTGGGTCCCTGGGCACCAAGTTTGTTAGCGTTAAGAAAAAATAAAAAGTTGCAGCAATGCCTCAGTTAATAACTTATTTGGAAATAAACATGTTCAATAACAAAGTCTTGATTTTATGATTTTTAACTTTTTTTTAACACTTTTTAATTAATTTATTTAATTGAAGGATAGTTACTTTACAATATTGTGGTGGTTTTTGCCATAGATTGACATGAATCAGCCATTGGTGCACATGTGTCGCCCATCCTGAACCTCCACCCACCTCCCTCCCCACCTCATCCCTCTGGGTTGTCTCAGAGCACAGCTTTGAGTGCCCTGTTTGATGCATCGAACTTGCACTGAAAAAAGTTGTAGCAATGTCTCAGTTAATAACTTATTTGGGAGTAAACATTTTCAATAGCAAAACCTCTATTTTAAAAATAAATAAATACTTTGTAAAGGAACAAAGATTTGAAGATAAATCATTTGTATGAAGACTGCCCTCAATTCTTCTATCTCCTCTTTCATTTCTTTTTTTAAATTTATTTTTTATTGAAGGATAATTGCTTTACAGAATTTTGTTGTTTTCTGTCAAACCTCAACATGAATCAGCCATAGGTATACATATATCCCCTCTCCTCTTTTATTTCTTCCTCCATTCTTAGGTAACAGTCCCTCCCCATCTCACTCTGGTTCTTCTTAAAGCTTTCTCTCACTTTCCTCCCTATTAATCACTCACTATCAGCTAATCAAAGAAAACTTTAATGTATCAGAGTTTCAGAGCATCAACCTAGACAGCAATGGTGTCAAAAGGTTTGCATTTCAGTGTATTGGCTTAAAGTTTTTGCCTTCTGTAAAGAAAACTTCAGAAACGTACACTCCAGTGTTCATAGTAGCACTATTTACAGTAGGCAAGACATGGAAGCAACCTAAATGTCCATCAACAGATGAATGAATAAAAGAAGATGTGGTATATACACACAATGGGATACTACTCAGCCATAAAGAAAGAATGAAATAATCCCATTTGTAGCAATATAGCTGGACCTAGAGATTATCATACTATGTGAAATAAGTCAGACAGAGAAAGCTAAATAAATGATATCACTTATATGTGGAATCAAAAAAACTGATAAAAAATTAATTTACTTATAAGACAGAAATAGACTCATGGACAGAGAAAGCAAATTTATGGTTACCAAAGGGGGAAGGGAGGGCGATAGATTAAGAATTTGGGATTAACAGATATGCAATACTAGATATAAAATAAATAAACAACAAGACTTACTATATAGCTCAGGGAATTAGATTCAATTTCTTGCAATAACCAATAATGTCAAAGAATCTGAAAAAAAAAATATATATATATATATACATATATAAACAATTGTATTTTGTGAAAGTATATATATATATATATATGTAGATTTTAAATAATTATTTTTTAAGTAGGACTGTAAGTCCTATAGCTTTATTATTATTCCAATCCACTTTACAACATTTCTGATAATAGTTAAGAAAGGTCATTAGACCATACGTGTGTCATTAGTTGAGGTATCAGTATACTTATGTAATTTAAGTAGGAAAGACATTCAACTGAAAATATTTGCTAAAGGCACATCTGTCATGCCAGACAGTGGGACTCATCAGACTGGAGCCTTCAGGGAAGATCACTAAGACAGAAAAGCTGAGTCATCAGGAACCATGTCTGATATGGATCGTGGCAAGCTAGACAGTGGCAAGCTGATTTAGGAATCAAGATCAAGGAGTACGCAGCGCTGGGAAAGGCAGAAAGCAAAGCTTGAGGCTAGACTACATCAGATGTCAATAGCCAAGATGTTAATTAGCCAATAGGCCTCAGAGGTCAGAACAGATGAGGGAGACAGACAGGGCCAAAGTACTCAGACAGACTAAATGAGGGGCACCTCCTAAGAAATGTTAGAGCTTTGATCTTAGACTGTATGTGCACCCTCATCTACCCACAGAGAAAGGTTGCTTAACACCATGGCAGAGGCTCCATCCAGGGTCAAATGCTGCCCAGATATGTGGCATCTTACTCCCCTGTTTAGAAATTAGAGATAAATGTTGACAACAGAAAAAACAAGAGAAGAATAACATTCCTGTACTCCTAGTTAAGCGCTAGTTAAGTGGCAATTCCCCTCTTAAACTAAACTGCATTATAAAAGAGAAAACTGAAGGGAGGCTAATGCCTTCAGAAATCGATTTTTGAATCATTCTTGAGTTTTTGTTTGATCTTACTGATGCATCTTTCACATGTCAGTGAAAATATAATTTCTGTTTTTATGTAAACAAGAATCTTCATCTCTTTTGCATTGATGAGTCAAGGCAATTTGAATATTAAACAGTGAAAGTAATCAACATAGGAAGTTAACATGAGGAGCACTTATGCTTTAGAGTGACAACCCAGAACATGACTATTTTTCTCTAAGAATTGCACTCCCTTCTCTACACATAAGGGTTGGCCCTGGCTGCCATGTTGATCCTATCCCTTTGGCAAAACTGGTTGAACCGGGGGTGGTACCTAACACAAGTTGGGCCAATCAACATTTATCTCTTGAGAAGTTGAAACTGAGATTCAAGGAAGCTAGTTAGTCTCTACCACTTCCTCAAACTGAGGATATGAGAAAGCAGGTACTCTTGGGGTGTTCTTTTACCATTTTGCTGTCTAATAATGGCCGAGTCTAGCCACATGTGGCCATTTAAGCTTAAATTAAAATTAAAAAATCAGATTTTTAATTGTCCCAGCCATATTTCAAGTTCTCAATAGCCGCATGTAGCTGATGACTACCACATTGAGTGGTGCAAATATGGAATATTTTCAGCACTGATTTACCCATACTCAGAGAAGCAGAGGAAGCCTGTGTGCAGAGACAGGGGAAGAAAGTAGAAATATAGACAGAAGTAGAACCAAGAGACAGAAAAGGTAGATTAGCTTTCTCTGTTTTCAAGATCCTTGTTCTGGTCTCTAAGACTCAATTTTATGGGATTTCCCTGCTGATCCAGTGACCAAGTCTTTCAAAGCAGGGGATGAGAGTTCAACCCCTGGTCAGGGAATTAAGATCGCATGTGCTTCATGGCCAAGAAACCAAAACATAAAAAACAGAAGGAATAGTGTAACAAATTCAATAAAGACTTTTGAAATGATCCACATTAAAAAAAAAAGAAAAAGATTCAACTTTTACTTGTCTTTAAACTCCATGATAAACATTTCTATATCCCTATAATAAATTCTCCTTTCTTACTGAAGCTAGTTTGTTTAGAATGTTTTACTTGCAACTCAAAGATACTCTAGATTAACACAATTTGAATCATTTTAAGCTTCCCCATCTTCTTTCTCAACACACTGCTGCTGAATTACTTGGATTGTTGTTTAGTTGCTACATCATGTCTGACTCTTTGTGACCCCAAGGACTGTAGCCCACCAGGCTCCTCCCTCCAAGGGATTATCCAGGCAAGAATACTGTACTGGATTGCCATTTCTTTCTCCAAAATTATCTGGACAGTTCTATTGCTATTTTTTATTTCATTTCGTCTATTTTTTTTTTTTTATTTATCTGCAGTGAAAATTTCAAAAGTGTACTGACCAGCGGGTATTAATTTTTAATTTCAGATCTCCAAATAAAATAGTCCAGGCTCATTCCTGTGGGTAAAACTTGAGTGGATTAAAGTGAGATCTTAGGTGGAGAATTAATTGGGAGGTGAATTGTTTACTTCATCTATCCAGAAAGGTACTAAATAAAAGTGGCTCCTGGAGAAAGAACTAGTCAAAAAGTACAATGAGTCTCAAGCTTGCCACATGCATAGATTATCTCAAAAGACTGCAGAGAACTGAAGTTGTGTGACTTTCTGAGTTGCCTCAGAAAGATTTTGTTTACACTTAGTGTCTTTTTTTGCTACAATGTTTTGGGAGAGAAGGCAGAGGCTCTGTAACTGCTGACATAATTTGAGAACACCCAGGCTTGCAAAGCAAGAGTAATCTTGACCTCCATTGGGTAGAATACCTTTGATCTTCACCAGCCACTGTAGCTGCCTGAGATTATCTCAAATGTTAAACAGAGAGCTCTCTTGCTCCAAGCTACATTAACTCCACTATCTGTGCAGTGATCCCTTACAGGTGAGCGGCTGCTATGAAAAGCAACTGAAGTCCATGAGTGTTAGAGAGAAGGATTTCTAACCAAGAAAGAACCAGTTTGCCACCTGCAACTCTGCCAAGAGAGGTGGATCATCTTATGTGTTGATGGGTTTGTGTCTGTAAGTTTAGGAGTTGTTGTTGCTCAGTTGCTAGGTCACTGGGTCTGACTCTTTGCGACCCCATGAACTGAAGCACACCAGGCTTCCCTGTCCTTCACTATTTCCCAGAGTTTGCTCAAACTCATGCCCATCGAGTCGGTGATGCCATCCAACCATCTCATTTTCTGTCACCCCTTCTCCTCCTGCCTTCAATCTTTCCTAGCCTCTGGGTCTTTTCCAGTGAGTCGCTTCTTTGCATCAGTTGGCCAAAGTATTTGAGCTTCAGTTTCAACATCAGTTTAGGAGTAAGATCCAGAAATATAAAAGGGAGCAGGACTAAAATTAGTAAGTCAGAGAGGAAAACCTGAGTAGAAAAAAAAGGAGGAAATACCAGGCCTAGATTCTGTAACAGGAAAAATCCAGAGAGAGAAAACGAAAAAATCCAAAGAAGTAGTCCAGAAAACACATTAAGGAAGAGAAATATCTCATGCATACAGGTTTAAAAGTTGCTTCTTGTGAGATGCTCAATGCAAATGTTCACTCCATCTTCTCTCCCATAAAATTTTAGTAACACCTGCTCCCAAACAACAAAAGCCTCTCTTATTCAGGGAGATGAGCTCGCCTGGCACATTCATGAGAAGTGGACCAGAAACAGATCCCTCAGTACGAGGCTGTTCTATGTACTGCTTCTTCATAATCAGTGCTCAACTTTTATTAACAAAATGGTGGCCTTGAAACAATTTAATTTCATAGGAAATTACATTTCAGCCATCTTAAGTTCAACCTTCATATTTATGCCCAAGAAAGGTTAGTTGGTGCCCAGATTTAATGTGAGACAAGGAGAAAGAAGGTCTTCTCAGTGGTAAAGAACCTGCCTGCCAATGAAGGAGACATAAGAGACCCGGGTTTGATCCCTGGGTCAAGAAGATCCCCTGGAGGAGGGCATGGCAACCCACTCCAATATTCTTGCCTGGAGAATCCCATGGACAGAGGAGCCTGATGGGCTACAGTCCATGGGGTCACAAAGAGTCAGACACTACTGAAGCAATGGACAATGAGAAAGGAACAGTAGTAACAAACCAATAATAACCACCACCACCACAATAATGGCTGTCGTTCACTTGCCACTTATTATATTCTTTGGTACTGTACCTATATATCCATCTATCTCATCTAAATCCCACAGCAAACTTAAGTGGTACCTTCCATTTTATAGATGGTCTAATTGAAGCAGATTAAGAAACTCACTCAAGGTTAAGCTCTAAGTGATGGAAGCAGAATTCATATCCAGGCATACAAGTCATGGCTATAGTAAGAAATGAATGGCACACATGAACACTGGAACTCGAGAAGTTTAATAAATGCATAAGGAAAGTAAAGTATTCTAGGACTAGTTTCAGTGGAATCCACTACTGTCCCTGGTTCAAAGGGGCAGGGGAGGTGGTGCTCATCAGCAAACTGTGTCTTTCAGAAGCTCTGACCATTGGTCATGGATATAGGCAGCCCATGGGGACCACGGAGAGGAAGCTGGTGGATTTAGTAATCTGACCACACACCATTCCTTCTCTCTGCTGGAGCTCGAAACCCACCCCCCACCCCCCCAATTGGTAAAACTGAATGTGAAGCCAACAATTTCTGTGAGCAGATTCTTTGAGACTTTTGAGTTTCAGATCTGAGTCAGTGGATGAAAGAAAAGTGGAAGTATTAGTCACTCAGTCCTGTCCAACTCTTTGAGACCCCATGGACTATAGCCTGCCAGGCTCCTTGGTCCATGGAATTCTCCAGGCAAGAATACGAGAGTAGTTTGCCATTCCCTTCTCTAGGGGATCTTCCTGACCCAGGGATGGAACCTGGGTCTCCTGCATTGCAGGTGAATTCTTTACCATCTTAGCTACCAGGGAAGCCCTGGGTCAGAGAATAAACCATAGCAAGTGAGAACCCAGAACCATACAAACTAATAGACCCACAAGATAACAAGGACATGAACATCTTGGGTAGGCTTAGACTTCCCCAGGCTATGGTATTAGGGGTTTAAGACTATTATCAAGGCTGGATATCAAGAGTAGGAGACTCTCTTGAGTTCCATTTGACGTCCGGTTTGCATAGAGATAGAATTCACACGGACTTCCCTGGTGGCTCAGATGGTAAAGAATCTGCCTACAATGCAGGAGAATTGGGTTCAATCCCTGGGTTGGGAGGATCCTGGAGAAGGGAATGGCTACCCAATCCAGTATTCTTGCTTTGAGAATTCCACGGACAAAGGAGCCTGGTAGGCTACAGTCTATGGGCTCCCAAAGAGTCGTATACAACTGAGTGACTAACACAGATACAAAGTTCATGTAGGTTTCAAGCTATATCTACTGATGGCTGAACTTTTTATTGTTCTGAAATATACATGCAGTTAATTCTGCTATATAATTTGTTTTGAAAAGACAATTTTCTTACAACATGATTGATATGTTAGGGAACAGTTTGAGTGTAATTGCTTGTACACCATTTTGTCCAATAGAAATACTTAGAGTGAAGGCATAAAGTTGCATCAGCTAAATAAAGATGTGTAGGAATATACAAAGTCCACCCCCCTCACACACACATACCTTAAAATCTACCACTTATCTCAGTTTGCTATGTGTTATGAGCCACGTCCATGCATACCTGATATTACAACTTTCCACATAAATGCATAATTTTGCACAGCACAGTGATTCTTAGGAAAGAATATGTCACATTGCGGTAGGACTGGGTGTAAGAATCACTGATGGGACAAAGCCTTATCTCAACTGGTGTTCCACTGCCTGACTCTTCCAAGCAGTCTCTGAATTATGAAAGGTTCAAGCTAAACCGAGTTCAAGCATAATTCTTAGAAGTTATCCTAGTTTTTCTTGCCTGTGTTTGAGCCCCCCAAATCTCTACTGAGGGCTTTTCTCTTCACATACTTTGTAGATCCTGGGTGAAAAGTGAAAATGAAAGTCACTCTGTTGAGTCTGACTCTTTGTGACCCCATGGGCTATATAGTCCATGGAATTCTCTAGGCCAGAATACTGGAATGGATAGCCTTTCCCTCCTCCAGGGGATCTTCTCAACCCAGGGATCAAACCCAGGTCTCCTGTATTGCAGATGGATTCTTTACCAGCTGAGCCACAAGGGAAGCCCAAGAATACTGTAGTGGGTAGCCTATCCCTTCTCCAGCGGATCTTCCCAAACCCAGGAATTGAACTAGGGCCTCCTGCATTGCAGGCGGATTCTTTACCAACTGAGCTATCAGGGAAGCCAGAGGCCGTCAAAAGAAAACAGGGCCTACTCTCTCCCCACCAGAGAGGTGATAAAACTTGGGTTTAAACCTTTTCTGCTTTGTCTAGGCCAGAGGTTTTCCTAACGTCAAACCAAACTAGTGGTCGTCAATCAAGAAGTTCCTAAAGTTCTTAGGAAAATAAGATAAATAATGTGACCATTTTTTCATAAAATGTGATTCATTGAATTTTAAGGATTATTTTTTATTCTGATCTTTTCTACATGAAATGGTCATTATTTGGTGTTTTATTTTTCTTATCACCTTTACCTTCCAAAATGAAAATTGTTTTAAAGCCTGTTTCCCAATTTTTTTTAATTTTTTAAATTTATTTATTTTTTAATTGAAGGATAATTGCTTTATTATGAAGTTGTAACATCTAGGCATCACTTTTTCGCTAGGTATGCAATTATAGTTTGCCATCCCTCAGAGGATGTGCTGGGCTCTATTATCTTCCTGATCATGGGATTTTGGCAAATGTACTGTCAAGAGAGCAGACCCGTTAGCAGCCCCTGAAGAGAAAATCCAGAACTCCTACATCCTTTATTGAAATACTCAAAGTGAGAGTTTTAAGTCAAATACTTCATTTCCCATAATGTTATCACTTTCTGCATTCTAGTATAGTATGGGACAACAGTCAATAGGAGACACAAAGAAAGGTAACCAGATGTGCCTAATATTTAAAAACAATGTCTAGTCCCATGTCCTTCTGCCCTGGCCCAGAGGATGAGAGAATTCAACCAAACCTGAGAGGAAACATAGTCTCAGGACCAAAGTGAGGCAGCCAGGGGCAAGGGGATTGGGTAGGAAGCGAATGGCTTAGAAGCTTTATTTCATTCTTACATGAAGAGGACTACACCATCTAATGTTGAAAGAGGAAGCTGACACTACAAACTAAATAAAGGTAATAAAACAGTTGTTCTTCACCTTTTTCAATAACCTGTTCATCCTGTCTATCTCCCTAGGGACTTCCTCTCTCTCTCTCTCTCTCTCTCTCTCTCTCTCTCTCTCTCTTTCTCTCTCTCTCTCTGTCACACACACACACACACACACACACACACACATCAACATATAGAGAGAGACGTGCTGTGCTGGGCTTGGTCACTCAGTCGTGCGCTTTCGGACACCATAGACTGCGGCCCTCCAGGCTCCTCTGTCCATGGGATTCTCCAATACTGGAGTGGGTTGCCATGTCCTCCTCCAGGGGTTCTTCCCAACCCAGGGATCGAACCCAGGTCTCCTGCATTGCAGGTGGATTCTTGACCATCTGAGCCACCAGGGAAGCTATAGACAGATATAGCTATTCCCTGTTCTAAAGGAATTAAACATGTTTTTTAAAAAAATAAATACTGTTAAGAGAATGAAGTAAAAGATAATGATATAATAAGAACAAATGTAAATCAAATTCAGAAAGAAAAAAAAAAAGAATGTGTGTTGGAATGACTAATTTCAGGAACTCTATGAAGTAGAAGTTAGAATGCGTGTAGAAACAGCAAATAAATCAGCCTCTTAATCAGGATGGTGTGGGGTGGGAGTAGGGAAGCAACAGGAAACAAAGTTAAATAAGGAAACCAAAACTAGTTTATAGACAGCCTTGGATGTAAAGAAAAGAATTGCAGTCTCTGCCTCCTCTTTTATTAGTTCCTTTTTGACATGTTCTCTTACTTCCAATTCCAATCTCTCTAATTCTACTCACTTTACTCCTTACTCAAAAGTAGGCAACATGGACCAGACCCTAAGTTCTGTGAATAGTTGTTCAAGGCTTATAGGTTGCATCTTGTCTTTGCAAAGATGTTACGGTTCAAGTTAAGGAGATACTGTCTGGAAGGACCACAGGGCTGGCAGAGGCACTGGGACCCCAGGGGTCTTTCAGTCAAAGGAACACTACAATATTTATATTGGTCAGAGTAATTCCAAGATTCCTGTTCCCTTCAGTCTGCTAAACCACCATTGGGATTCAGGAAGGGAATTGAAGTCTTGTGAAAAAAAATTACCATTATGAAATTCATTTAAATAGATACTTTAGATTATATTCCGTGCAACACAACTTCAATAAATTGCTATTGTTTTTTAGTTGCTAAATTGTGTCACCCCATGGACTGTAGCCCACCAGGCTCCTTTGTCCATGGGTTTCTCCAGGCAAGAATACTGGAGTGGCTTGCCATTTCCTTCTCCAGGGTATCTTCCCAACCCAGGGATCAAACGCATTTGAGACCTGCGTCTCCTGCTTGGCAGGCAGATTCTTTACCACTGAACCACCAGGGACACCCCTTCAACAAATTATAGGCCTGCTAATAGTTAACCAATAGTTATTTTACTTTTATCTGTGAAATTTGATGAGACTTCCTGGGCATTTTAAAGCCTGTTTAGTTCAAAGGGGTAATGAATTATGAACATCTAGTCTTATTTCCTGTTGTGCTATTATTTTCCTAGTCATTTTTGGTTTCACAGTCTTCCACATCTAGGATAATTGTCGGATTATTCCCCCTTCCTTCTGGTACATTTAGAGTTCAGTTTGAGTGCACACCATCCCTCATCCCTCAGAAGAAATAACTAGAATGTTCATGTCTAGTTTTAACAAGTGGGTGATCGACCCCAACTTTGGAGTCAGAACTTCACACTCTCAAAAGAGACCATTATGTGTAACTTTTCACCCTGTGAGAAAAGCAGGATACATCAAGCCTCCACTGAAGGTTTTTGTTTCATCCTTACGAGTCCCTCTCATGAACTAATTTCTCTCATAGATGATCTAAGCCCCTTAAAGAGCAGAACTGCGCCCTGACAAACACACTGGCATGCAGTTGATCATTAATTTTACATGCTCCACATCTGCTGTCTGCTGAACTGTACATTGTTTAAGAGACTTCCTCCCATCAGTACAGAGAGGCTGCTGTGCACGGGTCAGGGTGAGATCTTTATCTGAGCTATTATCAGCAGTCCAGACAGACTCTCAGGCTTTCCCTCAACAAGTCCAAGTTTGCAGAGTTCACAGGGCTTAAACCTACATGAATACAGTAGGATTTTTTATGCAAAACAACAGCTGCAGAGGCAGTCTGCACAACACGCCCCCGCTGAGTATGTGCAGATACTAAAAACAGGTGCATCTCCAGACTAAAACTGCTGTGTGCTGTAAAAAAAAAAAAAAATTTAAAGCATGGCATTCACCTCTTCATCAGACCAAGGTCTCAATAAAGTATGTAGTGGAGGCACATAAAGGAATTCAGAAACACGATCGGCTGAAATACCAAGGCTTAAAAAAAATAAAAAAGAGAGGCCATAAAGGTAGAACTTAAAATCACCAGAGCAGGATTCCTGTTCTCTTTCTTCTGGTGAGCATGCAACCTTTGAAAGTCTCAGGAGGCTGCCAGCCCTGCACGTAATAAAAGCAACTTTTAAATGGCAAATTATATCATCTTTCTTCTCTTTCTTGGACTCATTCTAGGGTTCCAGTTTTAGACCATGTGGGGAAAAGTTGACATTAGGGCTTGTGTGGGTGGAGGAGAGGTCAGATTTGACCATGATCCTGTCCAAATAATGTCTTGCAGCCTGGTTCGAGGGTGGGACACGCAGGCTGGAAAGAGTGAGCCCCCGGCAGAGGGGTGACACCTCGGTGGCCCCAAGGCCAGGAAGGCTGCAAAGGCGGTGCCCAGTAAATGTCAACGCTGTGCTGGCTCTTTCCACTTGAAAGCGACTTGCAGCAGTTCACTTAGAAATGAACACTGCCTCATACAGAAAGGGGGAAAGGAACGCATGTTGTTTCCAGACATAATTGAGATTGAACTCTAACCAATTCCGAAACAAGCGTTACTTTCCGCAGCCCCGGAGAAGCCAGCTGGCCCCAGGGCAGGAGGGAAGTATTGCAATCGCCAGGGACACAGAGCGCTCTGTCTGCAGCCCGCGAGAGAGGCGGCGCGGTCACTTTGGCTACCCATTCATCTTTGTGTGTGCGCGTGGCAGGGGTGGTGTGAGGAGGAGGTGTACCTGCCTCCTCCAACGTGAGCCCCGCTCACACTGGTGTCTACGTGGTCCCCAACACCAGTTCCGATTGAGGCACACTGATGACCCGGGAAAAGGCTCAAGGTCACTTTCAACCTGCTTATTGAAACCTGCAGAATTTTCAATACTGCTGGCCTGGCCTGAAGAGCTCTGAGCATATCCTTGCCTCCTAGAGCATATCCTTGCCTGACTTCTCCCCAGGCTCTTAGTGAGGTCTCCAGTGGCCCATTGAGGAAACCAGGGACAACCCCAAGGGACAAGACTCAGCCTCACCATTATACTGACCTGTGAAAGCTCTCTTTGGAGACCAGCCACACTTAACAGCCTCAATTTGGAGACCGAGAACTCTCAAGTTATGTAAAAGCTGAGTAAAAATAATGCGGCTGCGGCTGCCTTTTATTATAGAAGTTACACATTTAGTCTCTTGCAACCTGACTCCTGGGGATGTGAATGTGACTGCATTGCTGCCTCACTGGCTTGGGACCCTCTTGAGTTTCTATCTTCAGCAGAAAGCCAGGCCTTTGATCTGGAGTAAAACAAATGATGATGAAGGGAGTAGTTCCAGAAATAATTTTCTTAGACCTCATGGCACTATTTTGAAGCTGTACATTCTTAATGGTATGCTTTTTTAGATTTTTTTTTTTTAAGGTACTCAGTCATGCCCAACTCTTTGTGGCCCCATGGACTGTATCCCTCCAGGCTCCTGTGTCCATAGGACTCTCCAAGGAAGAATACTGGAGTGGGTTGCTTCTCCCTTCTCCAGGGGAACTTTCCAACCCAGGGATCGAACCTGGGTCTCTTGTGTCTCCTGCATTGGCAGGTGGATGCTTTACCACTGTACCGCCTTGGAAGCCCCCTTTTTGTTTTAAGGAAGATAGTAAAAGGGATTGAATGTTTTCAGGGTTTTATTTTTTAATATCGTAAGGTGACCTTTGGGCTTCCCTGGTAGCTCAGCTGATAAATAATCCACCTGCTGTGCAGGAGGCCCCGGTTCAACTCCTGAGTCAGCAAGATCCCCGGGAGTAGGGATGGGCTACCCACTCCAGTATTCATGGGTTTCCCTGGTGGCTCAGATGGTAAAGAACCCACCTGCAATGCAGGAGACCTGGGATCGATCTCTGAGTCGGGACGATCCCCTGGAGGAGAGCATGCCATCCGACTCCAGTATTCTTGCCTGGAGAATCCCCATGGACAGAGGAGCCTGGAGGGCTACAGTCCACGGGGTCACAAAGAGTCGGACACGACTCAGTGACTAAGCACACACATACAAGGTTACCTTCTGTCCCCATAATTCCATTGTCAAGAGAAAGAACTGAATTTTACTATTGAACTAACTGTCAAAAGGATAGTTGATACAAATTCAAGTGTCCTGAATGTATTTAGCTAAGATGTTTACATATTGATAAAACATTTTCAAATGTAGATAGAGGTGGGTAGCTGCTGAAGTTTGTTTGTCTGCCAAAAGAGGGGCGGCAAACAGTCTGGGTTGGGACTGAAAAATGAGGCATTAAATCTTCCTCTGTTTAGCTGGGGGAGAGGAGTTGTCAGAAGCAAGTCTGCTTTCAGAAGTTGGAGTGATCAAAAGAGTCCAGGTCACATTGTAACAAACAGCATGGCCTTTTCCAGTAGACCGATCTGCTTTCAGAGCCGGTTCTGCCAGTGGGGAACCGGAACACATTGTCTGAACTCTCGAAGCTTTGTTTCCTACATTTTAAACTACCTGAAGTCATGTTAGAGCTTCCCAGGTGGGGCAAATGGTAAAGAACCTGCCTGCCAATGTGGGTAAATGTAAGAGGGTTCGATCCCTGGGTCAGGAAAATCCCCTGGAGGAGGGCATGGAAACCCACTCTAGCATTTTTGCCTGGAGAATCCCATGGACAGAGGAGCCTGGTGGGCTACAGTCCATAGGATCACAAAGAGTCAGACACCCTGAAGAGACTTAGCACACAGGCAGGAAGGCATGTTATGCTAACTAAATGAAGCAGTGGACTTCTGAATGGTGTTATTTGATGCCAGGTATAAGCAAGAGTCTCAACACCAAGCATGTAAAGCAAAGATGAGAAAGTCCAGACTCAAAAATAGATGAACAACTAACAGTCAAGAATGTGACGTTCGATGATGACAAAGAACAAAATCAAAGTTGCCAGAAGCTGAAAAAGTACCCAGACAGCTGGGGATCAAATGGTGGAGCTGGTGATCAGGACTCAGAACCATTCAAAACCCTGGAGATCAAGTAAAAAGAGCCCTTCAGACCTGAAGCCAAAATATCTCCGTGAACAGACCTAGCATTATCTTCAGCCCAACAGGGCAGAGAGTGACTTGTGCTGAGGAATGAATTGAGCCACGTGACTACTGTTACCAGCAAGACGAAAAGTAAGAAAAGTAGTCTAGGTAAAGGATGGGGATCTTCTAAAGATATTCATCAGTGATCATGTGCTTTCTGTATGATGTCATCCTATCTTAAGGCTTTGTATTAGCTTCCTGTGGCTGCTGTAACAAATCACCACAAACTTATTAGCTTAAGTCAGCACAAGTTTATTATCTTAAAGTTGTGCTGCTCAGAAGACTCACGGGGGACTTCTCCAGTGGTCCAGTGGTTAAGAATCCGCCTTCCAATGCAGGGGATGCAAGGTCAATCCCTGGTCAGGGAACTAAGATCCCATGTGCCATGGGGGCAACTATAAGCCCACATGCCACAGTGAAAGATTCCATGTGCCACAATGGGGACTCAATGCAGTCAAATAAACATTTTTAAAAGAAGAAAAAGACTCATTGGGCTACAAGCAAGGTGGCAGTTTGACTCTGTTCATCCTGGAGGCTCTAGAGGAAAATCTCTTTCTCTGTCTTTCCTATCTTCTAGATGCTGCCTGCATTCCTTGGTTCATGGTCTCTTTCTTCATCTTCAAAGTCAGCAGTGTAGCCATCTTCAAGTGCCTCTCTCTCATCTTTCTCTCTTTCTCCCTCTCTCTGACTCTGGCCCTCCTGTCTCCCTCTTATGGTCTCAAACCCAATATGTCAAAAACCAAGCTACTGAATTCCACTCAACACCCTACCCACAACAAAACCTGTCTTTTCCACATCTTTCTGCTTCTCAACTCACGACAAGTAAGTACATTATTTCTATGCTCAAACCAAAAACCCTGAAGTCATTCTTGACTTCTCTCTTTCATGTTCTACAGCCAATGCGAATGTTTGCCCTCTCTGTATGTTCTTACAAATACGTATACACAAATATTCATGGCAGCTTTATTTGTAAGAGCCCCACACTGGAAACACCCCAAATCTTCATCAACAGGTGAAGGTACAAACAAAGTATGGTATATCAGCATATCAGTATCACATAATGGAATACTTTGTTGTTTAGTCATTAATTCATGTCCGACTCTGCAACCCCATGGACTGTAGTCCACCAGGCTCCTCTGTCCATAGGATTTCCCAGGGAAGAATACTGGAGTGGGTTGCCATTTCCTTCTCCAGGAGATCTTCCTGACCCAGGGATCAAACCCACGTCTCTGGCATTGCAGGCAGATTCTTTACCACTGAGCCACCTCGGAGGCCCAGAATAAAACACTACTCATCAGTAAAAATAAATAAACAAACAAACTATAGGGACTTCCCTGGTGGGCCAGTGGCTCTACCCTCCGAATACAGGGGACCTGGGTTTGATCCCTGGTCAGAGAGCTGCATCCTACATGCCACAACGAAGACCCAGAACAGTCAAATAAATAAACAGATATTTTTAAAAGTAAAATAAGGTATTGATACACATAATAACATAGATGAATCTCAAAATAACTGTGCTGAGGAAAAAAACAGACAAAAGAGTATATGCTATATTCATTCATATAAAATTTGAGAAAATTCAAACTAATCTATAGTGACAATAGGCAGGTGAGTGGTGGCCTGGACAGAGTTGGGGTTGAGGTTAGGGGCAGGAGGGAGGCATGGCAAAAGACCACAGGGAAACATTGGGGATGATGAGTATGTTCACTGTTTTGATTATGATGATGGTTTCACAGGTGCATGTATATGTCAAAATCTATCAAGTTATATAGAATTTACATATGTATGGCTTATTATATGTCAGCTATAGTTCAATAAAACTTAAAAAATATACCGTAATTATTAAAAATATGCCATTTTTAATGAGGTTGTCTTCTTCCACATGGAAAGGTATTTATTAAAATTATTCACAGTTGAAATAACTACTGACATTTTGTCAAGAATTCAACACTATCAAAACTGCTGAAATTGTCATGATTTCAAATCTGATATACTACTATTTAATTCTTCTTCAAAAAATGTAATTTTAATTCAAAGGAAAGAAGATACGTGAAGATGACAAAGTTAAATTTTTTGACTTGGAAAATTATTCTTTTAAAATTATGGCTTTCATGTAATTTTTAAAAACTAAATTTTATGCTTTCTTTTCCTGAAAAATGACAGAAAAGACAATCTGTACAAAGGCATGACAAAATTCCCCATAGAAAAATATCTAGAAATTCTGGCTAAAAATCACCTACATCCTTTAACACACAAGGTGAGTTTCTAAGGAAATATAAGGTGGTATTTTGCACACCAGAAACAACTGGAGAAATAACTGAAAAGCAAACAGGCAACTTTGTAAACTGAAATTTCACATTTTCCAATGGGGTTATATGTGTTCATCTTGGCTTTCAAGAGTTTTAATTCTAATTCATGGTAAGAAAATATGGTCTGCACCTCCTCAGTTCAGTTCAGTTCAGTCGCTCAGTTGTGTCCAACTCTTTGCAACCCCATGGACTGCAGCACACCAGGTTTTGCTGTCTATCACCAACTCCTGGAGCTTACTCAAACTCATGTCCATTGAGTCGGTTATATCATCCAACCATCTCATCCTCTAGCATCCCCTTTTCCTCCCGCCTTCAATCTTTCCCAGCATCAGGGTCTTTTCCAATGAGTCAGTTCTTCGCATGAGGTGGCCAAAGTATTGGAGTTTCAGCTTCAACATCAGTCCTTCCAATGAATATTCAGGACTGATTTCCTTTAGGATGGACTGGTTTTGATCTTCTTGCAGTCCAAGGGACTCTCAAGAGTCTTCTTCAACAACACAGTTCAAAAGCATCAATTCTTCAGCACTCAGTTTTCTTTATAGTCCAACTCTCACATCCATACATGACTACTGGAAAAACCATAGCTTTGACTAGTTAGACCTTTGTTGGCAAAGTAATGTCTCTGCTTTTTAATATACTGTCTAGTTGGTGATGGACAGGGAGGCCTGGTGTGCTGCAATTCATGGGGTCGCAAAGAGTCGGACACGACCGAGCGACTGAACTGAACTGAACTGAACTGAGGTTGTTCTTAACTTTTCTTCCAATGAGCAAGCGTCTTTTAATTTCATGGCTGCAGTCACCATCTGCAGTGATTTTGGAGAACCCCAAAAAAGTCTGTCACTGTTTCCATTGTTTCCCCATCTATTTGCCATGAAGTGATGGGACCAGATGCCAGGATCTTAGTTTTCTAAATGTTGAGCTTTAAGTCAAACTTTCACTCTCCTCTTTCACTTTCATCACAAGACTCTTTAGTTCTTCTTCAACAGTTCCTCTTCACTTTCTGCCATAAGGGTGTTGTCATTTGCGTATCTGAGTTTACTGATATTTCTCCTGGCAATCTTGATTCCAGCTTGTGCTTCATCCAGTCCAGCATTTCTCATGATGTATTCTGCATGTAAGTTAAATAAGCAGGGTGACAATATTCAGCCTTGATGTACTCCTTTCTTAATTTGGAACCAGTCTGTTATTCCATGTCCAGTTCTAACCATTGCTTCTTGACCTGCATACAGATTTCTCAGGAGCCAGGTCAGGTGGTCTGGTATCCCAGGTCTTTAAGAATTTTCCACAGTTTGTTGTGATCCACACAGAGGAATGGATAAAGAAGGTACATAAATACAATGGAATATGACTCAGCCATAAGAAAGAACAAAATAATGCATCTGCAGGAACATGGACACCATGGACTGCAGCACACCAAGCTTCCCTGACCTTCACAATTCCAGAGTTTGCTCAAACTCATGTCCACTGAGTTGATGATGCCATCCAACCGTCTCATCCCCTGCCGTCCCCTTCTCCTGCCTTCAATCTTGCCCAGCATCAGGGTCTTTTCTAATGAGTCAGCTCTTGACATCAGGTGGCCAAAGTACGGAGCTCCAGCTTCAGCCTCAGTCCTTCCAATGAATATTCAGGACTGATTTCCTTTAGGATTGACTGACTGGATATTCTTGCTGTCCAAGGGACTCTCAAAAATCTTCTCCAGCACCACAGTTCAAAAGCATCAATTCTTCGGCATTCAGCCTTTCTTTATGGTCCAACTCTCACATCTGTACATAACTACTGGAAAAACCATAGCTTTGGCTATATAGACCTTTATTGGCAAGATAAAGTCTCTGCTTTTTAATATGCTGTCTAGGTTGGTCATAGCTTTTCTTCCAAGGATCAAACATCTTTTAATTTCATGGCTGCAGTGACCATCTGCAGTGATTTTGGAGCCCAAGAAAAAAATGTCTGTCACTGTTCCCATTGTTTCCCCATCTATTTGCCAAGAACTAATAGGACCAGATGCCATGATCTTAGTGTTTTGGAATATTGAGCCTTAAGCCAGCTTTTTCACTCTCCTTTTTCTTGTTTATCAAGAGGCTCTCTAGTTCCTCTTCGCTTTGTGCCATAAGGGTGGTGTTATCTTCATATCTGAGATTACTGATATGTATGTATGAAAAAGTGGATAATATATGCATATGTATAACTGATTCACCTTGCTGTACACCAGAATTGACACAATATTGTAAATCAACTGTACTCCAATAAGAATTTTTTAAAAAGAAGATAAAAAAGTCATAAAAATATAATAAAATCCTGTGATGCTACAGGTAGCAAGAATCTTTGAAGAATGAGGTATCTGGTTGAGCAAATATTTCAGGTAACTGAAACTATCCTTTTTAATACTATAGTGGTTTACTTTTTGGCTAAATGAAACCCTTTATAAATTACACTAATTCCTGAATCTATATTCAAAGTATAATAACTATAATGTAACCTTTTATTGAACCTCCAAGCAGAAGACCATAATTGCAACTTAAAAAAAAAATGAATAGGGAGGTTTTGCTTCAAGTACAAGCCAAGTATGTAAGTTGACCATTTTCTCAAAATCCCAGTGAAAGATAAGTAAAGATGTATAATAGGGAATAATCCTTAACAGTGCTGAGAGGGGGGTGGGGGACCCAATCAGAACGCCAGAGACCTGATAGAGTACCTGATAGAGTGAGCACTTGTGGGAATCTTACTTCCAGGTAGCCATGGTGGAAGAAGGTCAACCCCAGAGCCCTCAGTCTGGGCAGAGACCCAGCAAATGTGAGACTCTTTCCTCTTGACTGTAAGTACAGTCATGGCAGATTTATTTAGAAAGTGGGGATGGGTGGCAGTACAGTAATCAATTTACTGATCAGAGGACAGTACATTAACCTCTGGCCACATCTCCTACCACCCTCTCCTCTACCCAAATAGGAACCTGGCAGCAGGAGTGTTTGCACTGGGACAAAAGCAGAGGAGGATTTATTGAAGAAAATACATCATCTTCCAGGGCAGTGATGGTGTGAAGGGCATCCCCTGGGAGTATGGTCCCTCTCATTCTGATATGTGAGATGGGAAAAGCTCTCTACTGTTGCTTTAACCCCAACCGCAAATCAGTGAAATCCAAGAAGGAAAGTCAATTCACTCAATTAATATGAAGAAAAGGGTGAGTTACCTTAGTAATAAGGTAAAAGTATAAGTTTCTCCTCTTAATAAGGAAAAAACAACCAGAAAGTTCCAGAGGAGGGAAAATAAAACAGCTAAAACAAGTATCATGGTCTATACCTAGAGTGTTTTCGAAATTTGTTGTTGTTTGGTTGCTAAGTCGTATCTGACTCTTTGCAACCCCATGTGATTTGTTGTTGCTGTCCAGGCGATTTCCCAGGCAAGAAGACTGGAGTGAGTTGTCATTTCCTTCTCCAGGGGATCTTCCTGACCTAGTGATTGAACTCGTGTCTCCTGCATTGCAGGCAGATGGCTTACTGCTGAGCCACCAGGGAAGCCCCGCGTGAAGAGTAGTATCAATAACTAATTGTAAAATGGTGCTGAGCATCTAATAAAGTAGAAGAGAAGCCATTTGACATTGACTCTAACCTTCCCTTAAGTGGTACAATTTTGGGACAAATAATTTCTTTCTTAGAGTCTGGCTATGCATAACAACAGCAAATATTTATTGTTTTTCAATTTTAAAAATATACCCACAGTCACCAACAGTCCAAGAGGGTTCCCTTTTCTCCACACACTCTCCAGCATATACACAGGGAAGCAGTGGAAACACAGACATAATGAGCAGACTTGTGGACACCGTGGGAGAAGAGAGAACGGGATAAATTGGGAGAGTACATTGAAACATATACATCACCACATGTAAAATAGATAGCCAGTGGGAATTTCCTGTTTCAATGCAGGGAGCTCAAATCTGGTGCTCTGTGGCAATGCAGAGGGGTGGGATGGTGGGAAGTGGGAAGGAGGTTCATGAGAGAGGGAACATGTGCAGACCTGTGGCTGATGTATACCTGTGGCTCATGTTGATGTATGGCAGTATTTACACAATATTGTAAAACAATTACCCTCCAATTAAAAATAAATAAATTTATAAATATATATATATATAGCCAAAGCACAGAAGACTAAATAATACTTCCAAAAGCAAAATACAACATTCATAAACTTTAGCAATGTAAAAAAATACAGCTGGGAAATGTATAAATCTAGAAAAGGCAGGAAAAAAAAGAGAACAAGAAAATTGTCTGAAATTGACAAATTGAGAAGTAGCCTAAGAGATTTTTATGTTAGATTGTAAAGGAAATTTAATACATTAAATTAATAGTATATCAAATATAACAAAATACAGTGAAGAGGAAAAGGGGAAAAGATAAGAGAAACTATAATTAGCTAAATTCTTCCTAGTTCATAAAGGAAATTAATTAAATTAATTGATTTATTAATTAATTAAATTCTGTCAATTAATTAAATTCTGTCTAAAGCTGACAAATCAAGAAGTGGTGCCTATATAAACACATTATTAAAGATATCAAACAATCCTTGAAGTGCTGACACCAGAATGATTTTAAGTGTTTATCTCTAAAGAAAGCAGGAATTTTCAATATTTTACATAGTTCAGCTTTGTCTTATCTTTTTGCTCCATGAGTTTATTGTTTTTGCAATTAAATAAAAATAATAATAAACATACTTCTAGGAGAGCTTAGGAATTACCCTCATTCTAAATATTTTTCAAATTTCATACATAACTAAGTATCAAAACATTTAAGGTTGAAAATACATGAGAAAAATAATTTTAGACGAAATTATGGTACAGATTCCTCTTAAGATGAAACAGCACTTCAACATATAATTATAATTTATCAGGGGAAAAAATTTTAAGATACTACTTTAATTTTAAAAACCACATAAACATAAAATTATATTCTGTATCTTTTACTTACTATGTGCCCATAAGTGAGTCATTTACCACTGAATCTCAATTTTCCCAAAATCCCATAAATAAGCCTAATGATATCTGTAAAGGCTGTTGGCAGAATTAAGTGAGATTATTTTAATGAAACTACTAGCTCCTTTCAGATTTCAAAGCTGCTAGATTATACACCAATATCTATGTAATAAATACCTGCCTCTGTGTGTGTATATATATATATATATATATATAAACCCTCAGGATAGTATAATGGAGAGATCACAGATTTTTTGAACAAAGACAAGTTCACATCCTAGCTTGGATGTCTTGTGAGTATGTGTCTTCAGACAAATAACTTAAACTTTCCATTTCTCACATTCTGGATTTGCACATTGGGGATGGTAATCCATCTCAATGAGATGTTCAAAGGATATTAAGTTTTATGACCTGGCTGCTTTCACTTACATAGATGATCCCAGACGGATGAAATGTTGTAGCTGGGATTTCTTTGTTTTCTTCTGCATCACTGTCTATAGAGCATGTCTGTCATGTAAACAGATGAATCTGACATCCTTCATAGGTCTAGAGAATGCTCCAGTTCCTAACTCTTGGCTGAGATCCAAGACTACAAGGAGCAGAATATATTGAATACTTATTTCCCAAACCTCCTTCTCTTTTGCACCCAGGGTGTGGCCTGTAACTGTGACTCAGCCAGTCAGAGCAACAGACTTGGATTTCAGACCTGGGGCACAAGAGGACAAACGTGTGGGAGTTCACATTCTCCTTCCTGGCAATGCCTACAGGAGCAAAGCCATGAACTGAAGTCCTGATGCAAACTGTCACTTCTGACCATCAGAGGGCTTGTCATGAATGGTTCTGCGGCCTTTCCAATCAATCTTAGAGCTACCCAATATCTTTAATAAACATTTCACTGTTTGCAACTAAGAACTGACTAGTATGCTATGTAATGCTATGTCCAAATATTGTTGGTATCTCTCCTAGCAATCCTTTAAACCTGTCCAATCCCAAATCTACATCCAGAAGATGTTCAGAGAAATGCTTTGAGCACGTGAGCCAATTCCTGTAAGTCTCCTGATATAGGTATACATAGAGATAAAGATAGAGATGTAGATATAGATCTAATTTCTTTGGATAACCCAAACTAACATGCATACTTAGAAAATCTTCAATGGCCAAAAGATTAACGCTACCAAGAATTAATTGGTGGACTTTGAGCAACTGAAGAGAAGTCTCTGGAGGTTTACCACTAGACTTATTTTTATGACTTGTCCTATTCAAGAGTTTTAACTGCTGTAGATGAAGGCATTAAAGACATGCTGATGAAATTTTTGGCTGACATAGCAGAGAGCTAAGGTCACTTTAGCAATATTGCTTATAAACCATTCAGTTCCCATGGCATCCAGCTATAGACTGGGTTAAGCAAGCAGTTTGCCCCAATCGGCTTTGTTTATCACATCATTAGCATTCAATGTGTTAATATATGTACAGTGCTTAGAATAAGACTTGGACATAAGCAGTGTTCAATAAATATGTGCTACTAAATTATTATTATTATTGCTATTATATCTAGCTAACAAAGACCTGACCTTTCATTGATAAGTCTAGGGGGCTGGGAAAGATCATAATAAATGTAGTAGCTGTAACAGGTGCAGTTTTGACCATAGACTCCTTCACTCTCCTTGAAGGGGAGGTGGTTTTAGTGAGGGAATCACGAAGGAGCAGAGGAAATGATAAGAGAGATTCCAGCAACAAAGCCTGCAAAGAGACACACAGGTAATACAGACCCTCATATAGTTCCTTGCACCTGGTGAGTGTTTAAAAATATCTGTAGTACGTGTTCGTTGAGTAGTTTAGTGACGACAGTGCCAAAGAGCGTTGAGAAAGGACAGAGCGCCATGGTGCATGTATACAAAGCAGACATAGTGAGACTGTCTTAGCTAAAGCTGATGGTAAGTAGAGAAAAAGGTGGGACAGAGAAAATGGATGAATCAAACTAACGCATGATCGTGAATACTAAGCTTAATGTATTTGGACTGGAATCTTGGTTCTGAAAGGATGGGGACAGCACATAGTGAAAAATGTTTTGGGAAGATTACAGCAGACCTTAGAGCAACTTAGTAGAAGAGTTGTAAGAGATAAGAAGAAAAGTCATGAACACATTATCAAAATAATCCTCCAGTGTGATGGGGATGTTAAAACTTTGAGATAAAGTCCACACGTAAAAGTCCTTATTTCTCTGAAAGTTAAATAAGTGACTACTCAATTTCCATTATTTAATTTCATTTGCTTTGAAACCAGAGGGTCAAGTTTGTATATATTATGAATTCCAAGTGCTTATAATTTGATGAAGCTCTCTAAATTGTTTGTCTTGTCTTTTGACTTGGTCAAAAGAATAAACTTATTATATCTGAACCCCTGAAAAATACTGTATATTTGAGAAATTAAACCATTAAATAAGTAGTCAGCCTTGACCAAGAAAAACATATGTTTGTGCATTAGAGAGTCTAAAGGAAAAATTTGTCAACAGCACCAAAATGTTTTTATTTCTTTGTGCATATGTTTTTTGAGCTTGCAATCTATATCACCTAAATGAAAATAGGAAAAGTTCTTTTTTAATGTGTTTTCTAAAAATTAATACCCAGGAAAGTGGCATTAAGTGATATTTTTATTCATTCTAGATTAATAATATAGGTGTCAGTTTTGAGGATTGTTTCAAATCTTAAATATTTTAAAGCTGTGCTGATAAAATGCAATTTCAAATTTTCTGTTCCATTTAGGTATTGCTAAAGCATATGAAGTGTGCATGTTTTTCCTAAAATTCAAACTCACACAATCTGTTAAACTTGGGGCACACACCAAAAACCTTGGATTCAGCACCAATTTCTCAACTCATCTCACAACTCACACCCAAGCCCTCAGCAGATGATGAGGATTCTACTTTCAGAATATATCCAAACTTCTGACACTTCCTACCACTTCCTCTGCCGACACCTGATCTGAGCCACCATCATCCCTCACCTAGGATGTCTCAAAAAGCCTTCCAACTGGTCTCCCTGCTTCTACTCTGCCCACTTTTAATCAATTTTCAAAAGAACAGCTAGAGTGACTGAGAACTCTTGCCCGAGTCCCCTGCACTACCCTGCATTCTAGGACAAGGGTCTTGTTCTTTGGGCAAGTCAGGCGCAACATGACACGGGTGTTTAGACTTGCCATTTCCTCCACCCGGGAGAACATTTTTCTCCTAGATGTCCAAAGGGTTGACTCCCTCCTCTTCCCTCAAGTATCTACTCAGATGTCAGCTTCTCAGTGACCAACATGATAAAAATGGACATGTGCATGTGCTAAGTCTCTTCTGCCGTGTCCAACTCTTTTGCGACCCCATGAACTGTAGACTGCCAGGCTCCTCTGTCCATAGGGATTCTCCAGGCAAGAATACTGGAGTGGATTGCCATGCCCTCCTCCAGGGGATCTTCCCGACCCAGGGATCAAACCCAAGTCTCCTGTGGCTCCTGCATTACAGGCAGATTCTTTATCGCTGAGCCACTGGAGAAGCCCAAAAATGGATACATGCCCCCATAACTCCTTATCCCCCCTTCTCTGTTTTCCTTTTCTCCTTTGTAGTTCATATTCCACATACTTGCCTTATATTCTCATTTATGTTGTTTATTGTCTAGAATAAAGTTCCAAGTGGGTAGTGCTTTCTGTCTCTTTCATTCACTGCTCTATACTGTGTATTCTAAGCACCCAATAAATATGTTAAACCCATGAATTAACCTATTAATTTCATTATGATTCAGTGTTTTATCAATTGTTCATGAGGACTGGATCAGGAACGGCAAGGAAATATCAGGTCCTTTAAATATCATTGACACTACTGAAAGTCAGGTAGAAAAGTCCTGGTTTAGAGCATATACCTTATAATCAGATATGGGTGCAAACCCACCTCTATCACCTTCTGGCCATGTTATGGAGGGAATGTTACTTAAGCTCCCTATGACTGAGATTTTTCATCTGTAAAATGTATGCGAAGGCTCTTAGATCATTGATAAAGTTGAAGACAAAATTCATATAAAGTTCTTAACATAGGATGTGGCACATGATTAGTGATTTATAACCATCATCATCATTATAGCGATATGCTCAGAATAACTAGAAAAATTGGTAGAGTAATCCCTTGGGATTCTTTATACTTGTTTGTGTGCCTGACCCAGTCAGCCCGAATGTATCTGAACTGAATGTATAAAGCACTGAACTTCTTCCAATTCACACTTGAAAAACAACTAGGAGGTTAATGGTGGGCTTCCCTCGTGGCTCAGACTGTAAAGAGTCTGCCTGTAATGCGGGAGACCCGGGTTCGAGCCTTAGGTCAGAAAGATCCTCTGGAGAAGAGAATGGTAATCCACTCCAGTATTCTTGTCTGAAAATTCCCATGGACAGAGGAGCCTGGCGGGTTACAGTCCATGGCATCACAAAGAATCAGACACAACTGAACAACTAATGTTTTCAGGAGGTTAATGGAACTGTTCTGTATCTTTGTGGCAGTAGAGGTTATACGGTTGTATGTGTTTGTCAAAATTCACAGGACTCGACAATGAAAAGGGTGAATTGTACTTCATGAAAGATATGACATTTCAAAACAACAAATGGGAGCATTAGTGCAAATGTGCGGAACCAATCGTTAGTAGTCAGAATTAATTACTTGCTTTTCCCCAATAAGGAGCAAAAATCACAGGGGAGAATCTAATGACATCAGAGGTAAGGAATTTGCCCCTCAATGCACAGGAGACATGAAATGGCTATGCTTGCCTAATTCCAAGTAAAAATACTTATTTCAAAATAAAAACAAAACACAGGATAGCATTGCAAAGCCATGCTCTTCTCTCTCTTATAGCAACACCAACAGAAAAGTGGCAGCTACCAGCCTCAATCCAAACACATGAAGCAGCCTTATTATAATACATTTATAATTGTATAGTTCTCAGTGCATTAGAAACAAGTGTCAATTAATCTACAAACAGGTCAGGGAATTCCCAGGTGATCTGTTGGTTAACAATCTGCCTTCCAATGCAGGGGATGCGGGTTCAATCCCTGGTCAGGAAACTATTAATAAAATCCCACATGCTGCAGGGCAACTAATCCATGCACTGCAACTCTGGAGCTTATGTGCCTCAACTAGAGAAGCCAGTGTGCCACAGTGAAGAGTCCACGTGCCACAACTAGGACCTGACACAAACAAATAAATAAAATAAACACTTTTTTTTTTAATCTAAAAACCATTCTTAAACATGACCCCACTCAGTAACTTTCATGGTTATATGCCAAAGCAACATATCCAAATGTGTACCATTCTTTTGATGAATTAACTAGTGACCCATAGTTAAAAGAAAACCTCTAGACTTTAATGATATTGCCAGGCCTAATGAAATTTACACAAATATCTATCAATGAGTAGAAAACACATGATTTTTTAAAATATGCATCTATAGTTAAAATGTCCCAGTTTTCTCAAACATGAAGGCAGCTATAATTTCCAGTGTGGCTACATACAATGCTGTCAATGCGGAGGAGAGAAATCTAAGCCTTTATTTTGAAAAGAGATTCTGTGTAAAGGTAAACTTCTATTTATTATTAGCTTTCCCTAAATTTTTGGCCATACTGACTGGCTGCCAAATAAAGAGGAACAAATTAAAGAACAACTGAGAGTTATTTGCTTAAAGCTAATAACCCAACTTCATAGACAATTTCTCATTACCATGTACTTAAAAGAAAAGAAAAATCAACAATTGGTATTTTCTAATCCCTGTTTAAGTACTCAGCCAAGATTACTCAGAGATTTAGCTAGACATGCTAAATGAATACGGCAGAAACAAGGCCCATTTGAATTGAATTTGAACAGCTGCCTGTGGTGTCTAGACCATAAATGATACTGTATTTCAAAAACAAAATGCTTAATGGTTAAGTATTTCCAGGGCCCAAGATAGAAGCACAAAGTGAACTCATTTCTTTGTAGGTTGTTGGAGTTCCCCAGATATTTTTAAACACCTGTTTCAAGGATATATTTTCTGTGTTTAAATGGTAAACAGATTCAAATCAAGGAATAAGGTCAGTATGACTTGGGGTTGAATTCCTAAACTGACATGTATAGGAGGGTAATTGGCAAGGGTAGAAATTTTTTTTCCTAAAGAATGTAGTCCAAATGCAATTTAATAAAACGCAGATGGCAAATTGGAGAGAATTTAGTATTATAGAATATATGCAGTTCATTTTTTAAAAACTATTTGTAAACACCCGATCAAGTACGGTTTTTATATTTCAAACCACTGAGATTAATACAAAGCAGAACAGTTTACAGACAATTCTGCTCCTTGTGATAAAGATTTCCATTTTGGGTACAGATTAGCTTCACTGCCAGTGGCGTAAGAGCTTCAGGACTAGCCAGAATCTCCCACAGTATTGTTCCTGTTCAGTTACTCAGTCGTGCCCAACTCTTGGTGACCCCAGGGACTGCAGCACACGAGGCTACCCTGTCCTGCACTATTACCTGAAGTTTGCTCAAACTCATGTCCACTGAGTGGGTGATGCTATCCAACCATCTCATCCTCTGCTGCCCCCTTCTCTTCCTGCCCTCGATCTTTTCCAGCATCAGGGTCTTTACCAATGAGTCACTTCTTCACATTAGGTGGCCAAAGCACTGGAGCTTCAGCTTCAGCATTGGTACACAGTATGGTCATGGCTTAAAATAGTTTCAAAGGAGACAAGACAGGTGCATATAAAAATAGAAGTAGGGACCTCAGAGCCCCTCTGGGATCTTAATCTATGCAGCATGGAAGGTCACCTAAAAGTTAACTTTTTCACATATTTCTGATCCCACCAATTATAAAAAGGCATGGTGAATTTGCAGCATGTTCAAAGCAAATCAATACAGATAATTGAAGGGTTGGAAAACAAGGCTTTTGGACAAAGGCAGAAAGAGCCAGCTTTTCTCCTGTTTCCTCAGGGCAGGGATTTTGCATCCTGTTTTGCTCGAATCAGAGCAGTGAGTAAAATATACCGCGTGAAGTGAGTCATTTGTAAAAACCTGTTGGTTAACCCAGGAGTAAAAATGTAAAGAACATAATAACAGTCTTAAGGAAGGATAAGGATCGCTATTTCCTAAAAACAGTAACTGACTGTTTCTGCCTCTACCCAGAAGAAAAGCTATGACAAACCTAGACAGAATATTAAAAAGCAGAGACATCACTTTGCCAACAAAAGTGATGGCTTTTCCAGTAGTCATGTACATATGTGAGATTTGGACCATAAAGAATGCTGAGCACCGAAGAACTGATGCTTTCGAACTGTGGTGCTAGAGAAGACTCTTGAGAGTCACTTGGACAGCAAGGAGATCAAACCAGTCAATCCTAAAGGAAATCAATCCTGAATACTCATTGGAAGGACTGATGCTGAAGTTGAAGCTCCATATTCTGACCATCTGATGTGAAGAAGTGACTCTTTGGAAAAGACCCAGAAACTGAGAAAGGTTGAGGGCAAGAGGAGAAGGGGTCAACAGAGGATGAGATGGTTGGGTGGCATCCCCAACTCAATGGACATGAGTTTGGGCAAACTCTGGGAGATACTGAAGGACAGGAAAGCCTTGTGTGCTGCAGTCCATGGAGTTGCAAAGAGTCGGGTATGACTTGGCAAGTTAATGACAACAACCCATGATATAGAGCAAAGATGGAAGACAAAAGCCAGTCATGATAGGTTAGGATTCATCAACAGGGTGACCAACTTGTTCCAACTCAATCAGGACTTTCCCAGCTTTAACAATAAAAGTCCCATCCAAGTGAGACATAAAATATCACCTGCCATATTAGTAAATTAAGGACTTTGCAGTCATTGGTCATCACATTAGCAAAAATGAAACTCACTCAGTCACGTCCACCTCTTTGCAACCTCATGGACTATACAGTCGGTGAAATTCTCTAGGCCAGAATACTGGAGTGAGTAGCCTTTCTCTTCTCCAGGGTATCTTCCAACCCAGGGATTGAACCTAGGTCTCCCACATTACAGCCAGATTCTTTATCAGCTGAGCCACAGTGGGAAACATAAGAATACTGGAGTGGGTAGCCTATCTCTTCTCCAGCGCATCTTCCTGACCCAGGAATTGAACTAGAGTCTCCTACATTGCGGGTGGATTCTTTTACCAACTGAGCTATCAGGGAAGCCCTGGTCATCACATGATGGCCACTCCAGTGGTGAACCCTGAAGGAACTCAGGTTGGAAACCAAAAAATGCCCTCCATCTAGCAGTCATCAGACAGCAGTCACCCCAGATGGTACAGCCTGAGGAATCTCAGGATAAAAAAACAAGGATGCTACTAAACTAAACTCCCAGCCATCATATAGAATGGATAAACAATGAACTGTATAGCTCAGAGAGCTATATTCAATATCCTGTTGCTGCTGCTGCTGCTAAGTCACTTCAGTCGTGTCAGACTTCGTGTGACCCCATGGACGGCAGCACACCAGGCTCCCCAGTCCCTGGGATTCTCCAGGCAAGAACACTGGAGTAGGTTGCCATTTCCTTCTCCAATGCATAAAAGTGAAAAGTGAATGTGAAGTCGCTCAGTCGTATCTGACTCTTAGTGATCCTATGGACTGCAGCCCACCAGGCTCCTCCGTCCATGGGATTTTCCAGGCAAGAGTACTGAGTCACTTTGCTGTACAGAAGAAATTAACACAACATTGTAATCAACTATACTTCAATTTAAAAAAACTTTTAAAAAAATGAAGAAATATAGGCTATTGGCCCCAGATAGCTAAAGAATTATTGCAATGAGCCCAGACTCTTGAATCTTCCCATACACGGAAAAGCACTAAAATCCTTCACTGGAGATTTCTAGTTTTCTCTATAATTAACAAGAATCTTTTGATGTTCCGACTGCCTGCACTTGGTTGCAAAATTTCCTATGTATTCTGGCTCCCCTCCTTGCCTCCCCAGAACAGTTTTCCCAGAGTTATTTACGATGCTGTCTCCCAGGTGTGAAGTTCTAAGAATGCCCGCAGAATAAAAACATAGCTCTCAAGTTTTCAGTTGTGCATTTTTTTAGTTGACATGGGAAACCCCATAACTCTTGGGCTACCAGATAGTAGGTCATCCAGCACTGGAGATGCTTAAAACAGATAAGATTCTTATCTGACTGGGAGAATGTGGACAAATCCTACTGGAATACAAGGAAGAAAAACTAAGTGCCCTTTCATAAGGTTTTCCATGCACAGAATTCTACCAGTGTCATTACTTAAACAATTATCAGTTATCAGGGCAATCGTAAGACAGTGATAACAACAGTAACGATTTTATTTCCACCTGTCAGAGTGAGTTTGTGCTGGCATTAGCTCATCAGAACCCCATGAAATTTGTGTTTTAACCTTGAGCAGAAGAGCTAAACTCATCCCCCTGTCATACGGAAATAAATGTGAACCCCAAAAAGGAGTATAATGATTACTTGTAGTTGCCTAACAAGCCAGTCTATGCTGGGTCCTGCTTGAGGTTGATTAGGCCAACTAAAACATGGCTGAGCAGTTAACAGCAGGGCTTGGAATCATGCAAGTCTGGGGATAAGAGCTTATTACTGATGAAATGGCCTTGGACAAACTACAAAACTCTCTCGGCATCTGTTTCCTCACCTATAAAATGGAGATAATGTCATTACCTGGTCATAATAAGAAGTTTATAACACTTTCTTTTAGTGAGCCTTCCTGCAAAGTGATGGTGTAATGGAACACAGGTCTATGAAATCAGAACATAATTGGGCTCAGGAATTGAGGTCTTTGGTTAAAAGAGCTGACATTTTAAATATTTTCTGTGTGTCAGAAATTTTCTCAGCACTTATCATGCATCATACATTGAATATAACAATGCTATGAAAAGTATTATTCTCATCTCATTTTATAGATTAGAGAAGTTTAAAAAATGTAAGTATTTTGCCTAAAATCACATAGGTAAAAAGCAGCAGAATTCATATTCAAATCTTGGCAATGCAAACCCAGAACCTATACTTGTAAATACAACACTATACTGTCCCTGGTCTATTTTCAAATGACCTGTGAGGTATGCATGAATAGCATACTCTTTAAAAAGCAATAAATAAATACAATTTATCTCAGTAAAATGTTTAATATGTTCTAGTGGCCATAAGGTCAAGGTTAAATTCTATGACAAGTACCAAAAATACTATATTTTGTTGATTACATGACTGAACTGTTCATACTTTCAGATACAATTTGAAGTGATAAATAGTACATCCAATCTAGTTTTCATCTAACCCAAAACTCACTTCTATTAGCACAATGTGTTATATGTGCTATGTGCTAAATAGCTATTGATCAATTTTTCAGATAGCACCTGTTTGAATATTCCAGGTTTGGTTAGCTCACTATTTTATGAAGTAAACTACTCCTAATGATAAGTTAGCTTAGGAGTTAAAAAGATTTTATGACAAAAATTGATTTGGCTTTCAATAGAGTAGTAGTTCATATCAGCTAAACACTCCCCCAGATAACAATAATAAATTTTAGAAAAAATATTTTAAAAAAACTATTTGAAGGCACTGGAAAATAAGTGAATACAGAAAAAAGTGATGGCAAAGAATTAGAAACCTAAAAAAGGGAACAGCAAAGGTAAAAATTTACATTTATATGGCTTTTTATTACACCTAAGTCTTCTCAGGTCCATTTGACATGGAGAGACTAGAACTAAAGTAGAAAGCCATAATCTTAAGAGCTTGAGAAGTTCAAAGTTTAGGATTGCCAGGAAGGATCAAAAGGCAGGCAGTAAAATCTTAGAAAGAATTGAGTAAAAGAAAGCAAATAGAAAAATCATGGATTTACTGGAGAATGCAATCAAACACCTGCTGCTACTCCTAAGTCACTTCAGTTGTGTCCGACTCTGTGCGACCCCATCCCTGGGATTCTCCTGGCAAGAACACTGGAGTGGGTTGCCATTTCCTTCTCCAATGCATAAAAGTGAAAAGTGAAAGTGAAGTTGCTCAGTCATGTCCGACTCTTTTCGACCCCATGGACTGCAGCCTACCAGGCTCCTCCGTCCATGGGATTTTCCAGGCAAGAGTACTGGAGTGGGGTGCCATTGCCTTCTCTGATCAAACATCTAAGAAGATATAAAAATAATATTACACAAACACTTTCAGAAAAGACAGAAGAAAATACTTCAGTTGTTTAGACCAGCCTGAAACTTTTTATCAAAACTTGACAAAGACATTTCAAGAATAAATATCCTTCAGAAACACAGATATGAATATCCTTAACAAAATATTAGCAATGAAACCTTTGAGTATGTAAAATGGATAATACATCATGACCAAGGGGTCGTTACTGCAATGACATAGTAATGCAAAGTTGGTTCAAAATTCAATATACAATCACTGTATTTTACTATATCAACAGATAAGACAAGGAAAACCATACATACAATCTGGAATATATGCAGAGAAAGCATTTGACAAAATTAAAAGTCCATTCTTGAAAAAAATTCTCAGTAACCTAAGAATAGATGGGAACTTTCTCAATGTGATAAAGGACCTTTGCAGAAAGCCTACAGTTAATATCATAATTAGTGGGGAAATATTGACTGCTTCCCTACCTAAGATTTTGGGGCAAAGGAAAGGAAGGATGTCTGTTCTCACTACTTTTCAAACTAATTTTTAAGAAGAACAAAGCTGAAGGATTTATGCTACCTAATTTCAAGAACAACTATAAAACTACAATACTAAAGACAGTAACTATGACATAGGATAAATAAAATAGATCACTGAAGCAAAACAGAGGGTTCATAAATAAACTCAGTTATGTGGTCAGTGGATTTTCATCAAGATCATGAGGTACTTCAAAGGAGAATGGACAATCTTTCCAACTGGCTATCCATATGGGAAAAAATGACCATCACCTCTTGTACTCTAGTTTCTATTAAGAAGTCTTAAGAATACAGAAAGTCTTATTTTTGCTCCTTTACTCACAGTAAGAGTTGGTAAAATTATCTAGTCACCCATTACCTGAGTAGAAATTTGTCATAATTTCAAAGATTACATTTTATTTGTATATTTTTTCTTTTTAACATTTTAATGTATTTTTCTTATTTTTTCAGCTTCATATTCTATTTATATATTATGTTATACATAACTATATTGTATTTCAGATAATTCCAGTATCTGAAGTCCTTGATTTAGTCACAAGTTCACAACTCTTGTGAACCCATTTGCGATCCCATGGACTGTAGCCCACCAGTCTCCTCTGTCCATGGGATTCTCCAGGCAAGAATACTGGAGTGGGTTGCCGTTTCCTTCTCCAGAGGAAGTCCTTGAGGGCATAAGTTTATTATTTTTCCTAATTCTCATCACTTGTTTCCTCCTTTTTTTTTTTCTAGGGGTAAAAGATTTGATTTTTAGATTTTAATCTGTGGAACACTGGATCTAGGATGCTTTTCTAGAAAGAGACTTGTGTCTGTTTCTACAGGATGTCAGATTACCTTATGTATTCTGGAAGGACATTTAATTAATGTATTAACGTGGGTTTTGTGAATTACACTAGTAACACAAAGTTAGACTCCAGGCTCATTTAAGAGTAGACACATGATTTCATGCTATTACTTCAGTCATGTCTGACTCTTTGTGACCCTATGGATTGTAACCCACTAGACCCCTATGTCCGTGGGATTCTCCAGGCACAAAAACTGGAGTGGATTGCCATTTCCTTCTCCAGGGGATCTTCCCAACCCAGGGATCAAACCCATCTCTCTTATGTCTCCTGCATTGGCAGGTGGGTTCTTTACCACTAGTGCCACCTGGGAAGCCTGAAAACAGAGATAGAGACAAATAAGTTTAATTTCAGCTTTGAGCATGCAGAGATTTTATGGCTACATTTTCACTGAAGGCATAGTCCCTTCAAGGGACCCAAGATTCTAAGGAGGTCTTAAGTTCGACTGCTCTCCTTGTAGATCCATTTGGTTTCTGCCAGTATCTGACATTGCCATCAAAATCCTTGATTTTGACTTTTGCTGCCAAGGTAGTCTGAGATCTTTTATCCCATCACTCTTGTTTCAGCTAGTTAGTTTATGCTTGCTATACTCTTTTCTCTTTTTCCTGTTCCTTAAAAGATTCTCTTCCTTCTTTGTGATGTAAGCAATACATTGAAAGTGGTTTGGGGTGCTTTCCTATGGTTCAGTGGTTAAGAATAGACCTTGCTGTGCAGGGGACATGGGTTCGATACCTGGTCAGGGAACTAAGATCCCACATGCCATGGAGAAACTAAGCCAAAGCACCACAACTACTGAGCTTAAGCACCACAACCACGGAGTCTGTGCCCTGCAAGAAAAGATCCTTCAACAAAGATCCCATGTGACACAACTAAGACCTGATGCAGCCAAATAAATAAATAAATACAATATTTAGGGAAAAAATGGTTTTGCTGTTGTTGGAGAAGGCAATGGCAGCCCACTCTAGTACTCTTTCCTGGGAAATCCCATGACGGAGGAGCCTGGTAGGCTGCAGTCCATGGGGTCGCTAAGAGTCAGACACAACTGAGCAACTTCACTTTCACTTTTCACTTTCATGCATTGGAGAAGGAAATGGCAACCCACTCCAGTGTTCTTGCCTGGAGAATCCCAGGGACAGGGGAGTCTGATGGGCTGCCGTCTATGGGATCGCACAGAGTTGGACACGACTGAAGCGACGTAGCAGCAGCAGCTGTTGTTGTTGCTTATTCAGCACCTACATATTTTTCACTATGAGGATTTTTAGACTATGTAATCCATCCCTGGGTTTTCCAGGTGGCTCTGTGGTGAAGAATCAGCCTACCAATGCAGAAGACACAGAAGATGCTGCTGTGTGATGCTTCCCTGGGTCGGGAAGATCCCTGGAGATGGAAATGGCAACTCACTCCAGTATTCTTGCCTGGAGAATTTATGGACAGAGAAGGCTGGCGGGCTACAATCTGTAAAGTCACAAAGAGTCAGACACAACTGAGCAACTGAACACACAATCCATCCTTACTGCTGGAAGTAGGATCACATCCAACGTTTCAAGTAACTTTAACACTCCTTTCAATAACACTGATTTTAACTTGGCTCTTCTCTTTACACTGATGCTTCAGAAAAGCAATGGAGTAAGTCCTGTCTTTAGACTCCTTCCAAGTGATACCACAAAGGCCTTAACATGAAGTGAGGAGGAGAAAAAGAACCCCCAAAATATTTTTATGTGAAGATACCTATAGACCTCTGACAACACCTCCAAACTAGACTATTTGCAGGCTTCCATCTCAGGCTCTTCACAGATGATGAGGCAACATTCACAGATGACTCATGTCAACTTCATGCATGATATTCTGACTGGGAGAATTTTTCTTTTCATTTGTGAGCCGAAGCATACTTTCCTCACTACTAGTAGGGACTCCACATGATGTTTATTAAATGTCATAGCTCCTTTAAATATAAATCCTTGGTATCATTCAGTTCAGTTCAGTTGTTCAGTCGTGTTTGATTCTTTACGACTCCATGGACTGCAGCACACCAGGCTTCCCTGTCCATCACAAACTCCCAGAGTTTGCTCAAACCCTTGTCCGTCAAGTCAGTGATACCATCCAACCAACATCATTAGTGACCCCTTTAAACACCATTGTCTTTTTTTCTATTCCATTTGCTTTTGGTGTTCCTTTCACAGAACCAGTAGTTCACTCAACTACATAAAACTTACTAAAAGGTATTTCTTTCAGTCACTTCTAAAGACTCTAATAATAAGTCTAGCCATGATAACTCCTATAACTACTTATTAAGTAGACAAAACCAAATGCAGAATTCATCTTTCTTCTGCAATTTTCTGGAAGAGTTTGAGTAAGATAGGTGTTAGCTCTTCTCTAAATTTTTGGTAGAATTCAGCTGTGAAGCAATCTGGTCCTGGGCTTTTGTTTGCTGGAAGATTTTTGATTACAGTTTCGATTTCCTTGCTTGTGATGGGTCTGTTAAGATCTTCTATTTCTTCCTGGTTCAGTTTTGGAAAGTTATACTTTTCTAAGAATTTGTCCATTTCATCCAAGTTGTCTATTTTATTGGCATAGAGCTGCTGGTAGTAGTCTCTTATGATCCTTTGTATTTCAGTGTTGTCTGTTGTGATCTCTCCATTTTCATTTCTAATTTTGTTAATTTCATTTTTCTCTCTTTGTTTCTTAATGAGTCTTGCTAATGGTTTGTCAATTTTGTTTATTTTTTTAAAAAACCAGCTTTTAGCTTTGTTGATTTTTGCTATGGTCTCTTTAGTTTCTTTTGCATTTATTTCTGCCCTGATTTTTAAGATTTCTTTCCTTCTGCTAACCCTGGGGTTCTTCATTTCTTCCTTCTCTAATTGCTTTAGGTGTAGAGTTAGGTTGTTTATTTGGTTTTTTTCCTGTTTCTTGATGTAAGCCTGTAATGCTATGAACCTTCCCCTTAGCACTGCTTTTACAGTGTCCCATAGGTTTTGGGTTGTTGTGTTTTCATTTTCATTCATTTCTATACATATTTCAATTTCTTTTTTGATTTCTTCTATGATTTGTTGGTTATTCAGAAGCGTGTTATTTAGCCTCCATATGTTTTAATTTTTAACATTTTTTTTCCTGAAATTGAGATCTAATCTTACTGCACTGTGGTCAGAGCTTCCAAACTCATTCTATGAGGCCACCATCACCCTAATTCCAAAACCAGACAAAGATGCCACAAAAAAAGAAAACTACAGGCCAATATCACTGATGAACATAGATGCAAAAATCCTTAACAAAATTCTAGCAAACAGAATCCAACAACATATTAAAAAAATCATACACCATGACCAAGTGGGCTTTATCCCAGGAATGCAAGGATTCTTTAATATCCACAAATCAATCAATGTAATACACCACATTAACAAATCGAAAGATAAAAACCATATGATTATCTCAATAGATGCAGAGAAAGCCTTTGACAAAATTCAACACTCATTTATGATTAAAACTCTCCAGAAAGCAGGAATAGAAGGAACATACCTCAACATAATAAAAGCTATATATGACAAACCCACAGTAAGCATCACCCTCAATGGTGAAAAATTGAAAGCATTTCCCCTGAAATTAGGAACAAGACAAAGGTGCCCACTCTCACCACTACTATTCAACATAGTGTTGGAAGTTTTGGCCACAGCAATCAGAGCAGAAAAAGAAGTAAAAGGAATCCAGATAGGAAAAGAAGAAGTGAAACTCTCACTGTTTGCAGATGACATGATCCTCTACATAGAAAACCCTAAAGACTCTACCAGAAAATTACTAGAGCTAATCAATGAATATAGTAAAGTTGCAGGATATAAAATTAACACACAGAAATCCCTTGCATTCCTATATACTAACAATGAAAAAACAGAAAGAGAAATTAAGGAAACAATACCATTCACCATTGCAACAAAAAGAATAAAATACTTAGGAGTATATCTACCTAAAGAAACAAAAGACCTATACATAGAAAACTATAAAACACTGATGAAAGAAATCAAAGAGGACACAAACAGATGGAGAAACATACTGTGTTCATGGATTGGAAGAATCAATATTGTCAAAATGGCTATTCTACCCAAAGCAATCTATAGATTCAATGCAATCCCTATCAAGCTACCAATGGTATTTTTCACAGAACTAGACCAAAGAATTTCACAATTTGTATGGAAATACAAAAAACCTCGAATAGCCAAAGTCATCTTGAGAAAGAAGAATGGAACTGGAGGAATCAACCTGCCTGACTTCAGACTCTACTACAAAGCCACAGTCATCAAGACAGTATGGTACTGGCACAAAGACAGAAATATAGATCAATGGAACAGAATAGAAAGCCCAGAGATAAATCCACGAACCTATGGACACCTTATCTTTGACGAAGGAGGCAAGGATATACAATGGAAAAAAGACAACCTCTTTAACAAGTGGTGCTGGAAAACTGGTCAACCACTTGTAAAAGAATGAAACTAGAACACTTTCTAACACCATACACAAAAATAAACTCAAAATGGATTAAAGATCTAAATGTAAGACCAGAAACTATAAAACTCCTAGAGGAGAACATAGGCAAAACACTCTCCGACATAAATCACAGCAAGATCCTCTATGACCCACCTCCCAGAATATTGGAAATAAAAGCAAAACTAAACAAATGGGACCTAATGAAACTTAAAAGCTTTTGCACTACAAAGGAAACTATAAGTAAGGTGAAAAGACAGCCCTCAGATTGGGAGAAAATAATAGCAAATGAAGAAACAGACAAAGGATTAATCTCAAAAATATACAAGCAACTCCTGCAGCTCAATTCCAGAAAAATAAATGACCCAATCAAAAAATGGGCCAAAGAACTAAACAGACATTTCTCCAAAGAAGACATACAGATGGCTAACAAACACATGAAAAGATGCTCAACATCACTCATTATTAGAGAAATGCAAATCAAAACCACAATGAGGTACCATTACACACCAGTCAGGATGGCTGCTATCCAAAAGTCTACAAGCAATAAATGCTGGAGAGAGTGTGGAGAAAAGGGAACCCTCTTACACTGTTGGTGGGAATGCAAACTAGTACAGCCGCTATGGAAAACAGTGTGGAGATTTCTTAAAAAACTGGAAATAGAACTGCCATATGACCCAGCAATCCCACTTCTGGGCATACACACTGAGGAAACCAGATCTGAAAGGGACACGTGCACCCCAATGTTCATTGCAGCACTGTTTATAATAGCCAGGACATGGAAGCAACCTAGATGCCCATCAGCAGATGAATGGATAAGGAAGCTGTGGTACATATACACCATGGAATATTGCTCAGCCATTAAAAAGAATTCATTTGAATCAGTCCTAATGAGATGGATGAAACTGGAGCCCCTTATACAGAGTGAAGTAAGCCAGAAAGATAAAGAACATTACAGCATACTAACACATATATATGGAATTTAGAAAGATGGTAACGATAACCCTATATGCAAAACAGAAAAAGAGACACAGAAATACAGAACAGACTTTTGAACTCTGTGGGAGAAGGTGAGGGTGGGATGTTTTGAAAGAACAGCATGTATATTATCTATGGTGAAACAGATCACCAGCCCAGGTGGGATGCATGAGACAAGTGCTTGGGCCTGGTGCACTGGGAAGACCCAGAGGAATCGGGTGGAGAGGGAGGTGGGAGGGGGGATCGGGATGGGGAATACGTGTAAATCTATGGCTGATTCATATCAATGTATGACAAAACCCACTGAAATGTTGTGAAGTAATTAGCCTCCAACTAATAAAAAAAAAAAAAAAAAGAATTCATCTTTCTTGTATGTCTATTGCAATGAGATACAAGGAGAATATACAGACATCTGCTACAGTTAGAGCAAACTGGGAAAAACTCGAGATTAACTGTTTTGGACACCAACTTGGAAATATATCAGTATTGTAAAGTTTAGAAAAATGAAATCCAGAGTTGCTACCCATCGCTATGAGAAAATGTTTTGCCAATTCAAATATAAATACATGTGGTAGCAATCAATGTCTATGGATTGTCTAGGCTACTATTAAAATGAATGCATTTATTTACAATGGTATACTTAATGTAAAACTTCTATTGTTTAAAATTCTAATTGTTAAAATACAAAGTTTTAGATACTTCAAATAGGGAGTACTGGCAGAATGAAGAAGATAAAGGAGAAGGTGAGGAAAAAGGAGGAAGAATGTGTGAAAAATGTGAAATGTGTAAAAATGTGAAAGAAGAGAAAAGAAAAAGAGAAAGCATAAAATGGGGGAAAAAAAAGAATTTGGGGTGGGACAGAGAAGTACTCTGAGAGTAAGAGAAACTGGAGATTAGGAATCAACAGAAACTGTATTGGCTTAGCCAAAAAGTTCACACAGGTTTTCCCACAACATCTTTCTGGTAAACCCAACAAAATGATGCTGCGTTCGTAAGTTAGTTATTTGTATGTAAATCACTACCAACCTATTTCTAAAAATGATGCCTTTAATCAGAGCTCCAGATTAATGTTTGCAATCACTTCCTGCACTCTCCTACTGCATGAATGAGACATCTCAAAAATCAATAGGTTTACATCAAACAACCATCTGTCCCTAACTCACTCTCCTCCTCTAAACCTAAAACCTGCTGCACCCAATGTTTCTTCCCAAAGTAAATAGTACAGTTTACTCATCTACCAGGGTCAATTATGACAAATCCTTTCTTTTTCTTTTTGTACTTGGCTAGAAAATAGTTCCCAGCCTCCTTTGCAGTTAGGTACGGCCATGTGACTCATCCTACCAATAGAATGCGGATTAAAATGATATATGCTACTTCCAGATCTTAAACTTTCACACCCTGTGCATTTGCCTGACAGCCAGACATGCACAGAACCCAGCGGAAGATTCAGAACCTCTGGGGTGAAAGAGGTACTAGAAGAAAGCAGCAGAGGTCCCTGAATGATGTAGAAAATTCTTCCCTAGGACAGACCCTTAGCAAACTGATACATGAGAAAGAAATACATCTTTATTATATTGAGGAATTGAGGTTGGGAGAATTACAAAGGCTTACCTTCCCAGTTTTTGAGTTGGCCAAAAATTTCACTCTGGTTTTTAGTAAGATCTTATGGAAAAACTCAAATGAATTTTTGGCCAACTCAATAAATTGGTTTCTTGAGGTGAGGAATTCTGATAATAAATACCAAGAACACATAGCAGTGACCTACCAGTTGGAAACCGGGCAGTAAAGAAGCAGTTGTCACAAGTTCTGAAAAGATGGCAATATACGTTATACAACCGCGAAATACTTAATAAAAGAGTTGCCTGTTATCCACACAACAACAAAATCTAAACATCTAGGAGCAGGAGTTGGAAAGAATCAGAATGTTTTGTGTTACCTGCTACTACTGGCTGCCTTAGGCAAGATACAGGCACAAGAAGGAGATGAGCCTTAAAAAGAACTGCCTTATTTCAAGCAAAACTTGAAAAAAGTACAGAAGTTTAGAAACATTCACTGCTCCTGGACATCTAGGAATAAAACACTGAGAAAAGCTTCCAGCAAAAACTGTTCAGTAAAATTTCTCAGTGAAACAAAATAAATCAACTTTGCTGCAAAGATTGAATAAGGGCCCTAACCTATTCCTGATGTTTATTGTTGCAGAGAGCCTCAGGTTGCCTCTAATACATTAAGAGAAATAGTGGAGTGAGAAAATTATTTTTAAGGGAAAATAAAAGCAAATATTTATTGTTCAGTCACTAAGTCGTGACCAACTCTTTACGACCCCACGAATGGCAGCATGCCAATCTTCCCTGTCCTTCATTGTCTCCCAGAGTTTGCTCAAACTCATGTCCATTGAGTCAATGATGCCATCCAACCATCTTACCCTCTGTCACCCCCTTCTCTTCATGCCTTCAATCTTTCCCAGCATCAGGGACTTTTCCAATGAGTCAGCTCTTCACATCAGGGTGCCAAAGTATTGGAACTTCACCATCAGTCCTTCTAATGAATAGTCAGGGTTGATTTCTTTTAGGATTGACTGGTTTAATCTCCTTGCTGTCCAAGGGAATCTCAAGAGTCTTCTCCAGCACCACAGTTCGAAAGCATCACTTCAGCACTCAGCCTTCTTTATGGTTCAACTCTCACATCTGTACTTGACTACTGGAAAAACCATAGCTTTTACTATACAAGCTAGTCTATTGGTGTTATTTTTTAATAATATTTGCTCTCTGTCTCTGTGTCAAATTTTGGTAATTCTCACGGTATTTGAAACTTATCATTATTATTATACTTATTATGGTGATCTGCAAACTTCAATATTAATATTAGAATTTTTCAGCCCTCCACAAACCATGCTCAAATAAGACAGCACACTGAATCAATAAATGTTCTTGAACTCTGGCTGCTCCACCAACTAGCCATACTCTCTCTCACTCTTTTTGGATATGCCTACTCACTGAGACACGACAATACTGAAATTAGGCCAGTTAACAACTCTACAATGTCCTCTAAAGCATTCAAGTGAAGCTTGAAATTTGAACACTGTCCCTCACATTAAATCTAAAGCTACAAATGATTAAGCTTAGGAAGGAAAGCATGTCCAAAGCCAAGACAGGCTGATAGCTAGGCCTCTTTCTCCAAACTGTTAGCCGAGTCGGGAATACAAAGGAAAAGTTCTCAAAGGAAATCAGCAAACACATGAATGATAAGAAAACTAAACAGCCTTATTGCTGATATGGAGAAAGTTCTAGTGGCCTGGATAGAAGATCAAACCAGCCACAACATTCTGTTAAGACAAAGTCTAATCCAGTGCATGGCCCTAAATCTGTTCAATTCTATGAAGACTGAGTGAGGTGAGGGAGCTGCAGAAGAAAAGTTTGAAGCTAACAGAAGTTGGGCACGAGGTGTAAAAGGAAGAAACTCTCTCTATAATATAAAAATGCAAGGTGAAGAGCAAGCGTTGATGTACAAGCTGCAGCAAGTTACTCAGATCTTCCTAAGAAAACTAATGAAGGTGGTTATCCCAAACAACAGATTTTCAATGTCAATGAAACAGCCTTATATTAGAAGAAGATGCCATCTTGGACTTTCATAGCTAGAGAGAAAAAGTTAAAGCCTGGCTTCAATGCTTCAAATAGCATGCTGACTCTCTTGTTAGAGGCTAATGCAGATGGTGACTTTAAGTTGAAGCCAATGCTCATTCCCCATTCTAAAAATCTCAGAGCCCTTAAGAAATATGCTAAATCTACTCTGCCTGTGGTCTATAAATGGAATAATAAAGCCTGAACAAGAGCACAGCTGTTGACAACATGGTTTCCTGAATATTTGAAACCCACTGTTGAGACTTACTGCTTATTAAAACAGTTCTTTCAAATATTACTGTTCATTGACAATGCACCTCATCACCCAAGAGCTCTGATGGAGATGTACAAGGAGATTCATGTTGTTTTCATGCCTGCTAACACAACATCCATTCTGAAGCCCATGGATCAAGGAATAGTTGCAACATTTATTATTTCAGAGACACATTTTGTAAGACTAAAAATGCCACAGATAGTGATTCCTCTAATGAATCTGGGCACAGTAAATTGAAAACCCTTTGAAAAGGATTCACCACTCTAGATGCCATTAAGAATATTTGTGATTCATAAGAAGATGTCAAAATGTCAACATGAATAGGAGTTTGTAAGAAGTTGATTCCAACCTTCCTGGATGGCTTTGAGGGGATCAAGACTTCAGTGAAGAAAGTAACTTCAGATGTGGTATAAATAGCAAGAGAACTAGAATTAGAAGTGGGACCTGAAAATGTAACTTACTTGCTATAATCTCATCATAAAACTTTAATGGATGAAGAGTTGCTTCTTGTGAATGAGCAAAGTTTGAGATGGCATCTACTCCTGATAAAGAGGCTCTGAAGATTGTTGAAATGACAACAAAGGAGTTAGAATATCATATAAACTAAGTTGATAAAGCAGTGGCAGTATTTGAGAAGATTGACTTCCACCTTGAAAGAAGTTCTACTATGGATCAGATACTATCAAACAGCATTACATGTGACAGAGAAATCAGCTGTGAAAGGAGGAGTCAGTTGATGTGGTGAACTTTATTGCTGCCTTATTCTAGAAGCTGCCACAGCCACCCCAACCTTCAGCAACAACCATCAGTCATCAACATCAAAGCAAGCCCCTCTACTGGCAAAAAGATTAGGCCTTGCTGAAGACGCAGATGATGGTGAGCATTTTTCAGCAATAAAATATTTGTTAATTAAGGTAGGTACATTTTTTAGACATAATGTTATTGCACAACAGATTCTAGTACATGGTGTAAACATAACTCTTTTTTTATTAAATTAATTTATTTTAATTGGAGGCTAATTACTTTATAATATTGTGATGGTTTTTGCCATACATTGACTTGACTCAGCCATGGATGCACGTAACTTTTATGCACTAGAAAAACAAAAATTTCATGTGATTTCCTATATTGTGATATCCACTTTACTGCAGTGATCTGTAACCAAAGCCACAATATCTCCAAGGTATGCCTTAATTTTTGAGACAGTTGTACTGACAAAGAAATTGCGAACCTGGTGTCATAATGCACACAAGTTTTCAGTGAACCTTAAAATATCTCTCAAGTAAGAATGGGGTATGAAAACTGTGCATCCTTCAAGAAATCAAACTCCCCACCATCTACTTCAGATGCGGTCAAGGAAGATATGGACAAGTGACAATCTCCCAGGGAACAGAACTAGGGGTCATGAACCAGGGAGCTTCTCCAAGACAGCAGGACTGGGACTAATCAAGAAACTCCCCTTACCTTCAAGATAAGGGGCCATCTTTCATGATGTCTATCCAGTGAATTTCACCAGTAACTGACTGCTACTCACTCTGCCTTCTTCTAAATGGAAGTGTTTGTTTGTACTTATTTGGTCTCTATTACACCATTGTGTAGTCTTTCCTGGCGGCTCAGTGGGTAAAGAATCCTCCTGCAATGCAGGAGATGCAGGAGACGTGGGTTCAAACCCCGGGTTGGGAAGATCCTCTGGAGGAGGAAATGCCAATCCAGTCCAGTATTCTTTCCTGGGAAATCCTATGGACAGAGGAGCCTGGCAGGCTACTGTCCATTGGGTCACAAAGAGCCTGACATGATTGAAGCACTGAGAACTCACACACCATTTTCTATGGGTGGAGAGCAAGTAGAATGTCGGTTATTTTCCTCTTTAACTGACCAACCTATGAGAAGCCACATCTCTCACTAAAAATACTCTGGAGATTCTGCACTCTGAGCAGGATGAATGACAAGATGGGACCTTAGGCTGTTTCTCTTGCAAAAAGAATGTCTACTACTGGAGAAAGGAATACCGAAAAAGGCACTTGGTGGTTGGAAGGGCAGACTGTGCTTGTGACTTCAGCAAAGTTTATTTTCTCCTCCTTTTGGACATCCAGAGAGACCTCATTTCCTGGTTGTTGCTGTTTAGGTCACCAAGTTGTGTCTGACTCTTTGTGATCCCATGGACTGTAGCCCGCCAGGCTCCTCTGTCCTTGGGATTTCCCAGGCAAGAATACTGGAGTGGGTTGCCATTTCCTTTTCCAGGGGAGCTTCCCGACCCAGGGACTGAGCCCATTTCTCCTGCTTGGCAAGCAGATTCTTCACCACTGAGCCGCCTGAGGAGCTCTAAAATTCTATTGGAGGTTTCCCTGGTGGCTCAGTGGTGAAGAATCCACCTGCCAATGCAGGAGACATGGGTTCAGTCTTCCTGGTTCAGGAAGCTCCCACATGCCTCACAGCAACTAAGCCCATGTGCCACAACTACTGAGCCTGTGCATATTTCTCAGGCTCCTTTGACATTAGGTATGGCCATGTGAATAAGCTCAGATCACTGAATGTGACAGAAGTGATATATACAATCTCCATGAGTGGACTCTCAAAAGCTCCCCACAATCCACATTCTTTCTCCTTCTGTGTCAACCAGCTGGATGGAGGATCAGAGTCAGACTCTGAGGTCTAGGGGGTTGCAGAGCCAAGAAATGGAAGGTGTTTGGTTCCCCAAAGGAATGATTTGAAGCAGTGACACTCCCACCCACCACTACCAGTGTGTACTGGACTATGTCATGAATCAAAAAATAAATCTTTATTGGGTCAAGCGCACTGAGATTTTCAAGTTGTTATAGCAGTTGTTGTTGCTCAGTCACTCAGGCATGTCCAACTCTTTGTGACCCCATGGACTGCAGCATGGACCAGGCTTCCTGGTCCTTCACTATCTCCCAGAGTTTGCTCAAATTCATGTCCATTGAGTCAGTGATGCCATCCAACCATGTCATCCTCTGTCACCCCTTCTCCTCCTACCCTCAATCTTTCCCAATATCAGGAACTTATCCAGTGAGTCAGATTGTCACATCAAGCGACCAGAGTATTGGAGCTTCAGCTTCAGCATCAGTTCTTCCAATGAATATTCAGGGTTGATTCCTTGAATACTGAAAATGAAGCTTAATTTTCCACTCTCTCTCACCTCTTACATGTCATTTTTATATGTCTATTTTGATGCCTAAGTATATTTCAAATCCTGCTCTTTCTCACTGCCTGTTTTATCTCAGTCTTAATTCAGGTCCTCCTAATCTTGCATCACGATTATTAATACAGTTTTCTAATCCATAGCCCTATATTTCAGTTCACTGCCTATACCCCCAATCGTCTTGGACACTGCTTCCAGCAAACTGTCTAAAATGCAAATCTCCCTACTCAGGATCCTTCAGTGGCTTCTAAATGCCTTCGGGGAAATTCCAAACCCTTATGAACTATAAGAGGTTCCATGATTTTATCACTGTCTACCTCTCTGGCCTCATTTCCCCCCAGCTCTAGTACAAGCTCTCAGAACATCTTCCATATAAGAGTGTTCTCTCAGCTTTCCAATTATGCAGCTCCTTCAAGTAAACAACCTATAGCCTGGTTGCCTACTTGGAATGTGGATAAAAAACAGATTCCTGTTCACATTAAATCACTCTGGAATTGTCTGCTCTATCTACCGGTACCCTCTGGTAAAGAATCCACCTGCAAGGCAGGAGACCCTGGTTCAATTCCTGGGTTGGGATGATCTCCTGGAGAAGGGATAGGCTACCCACTCCAGTGTTCTTGGACTTTGCTAGTGGCTCAGATGGTAAAGAATCCACCTGCAATGCAGGAGACCTGGGTTCAATCCCTGGGTTGGAAAGATCCCCTGGAGGAGGGCTTGGCAACCCACTCCAGTGTTCTAGCCTGGAGAACCTTCATGGACAGAGATGCCTGGTGGGTTACAGTCCATGGGGTCACAAAGAGTTGGACACGACTGAGTGACTAAACACAGCACAGCACATCCACTGGTACTCTCATTCCTCACCCCTTACCCCTCACTCTTCATCTAGTACCCCAACTTCTTTTCCTTATTACTAAATTGTTGGTCCATTTCCTAACAGTGTCTTAACAACACATATATTTAGAATATTGGCAGATCCTATTTCTCCTAACACTGGTTTGACCCACTTGATTTCATCCCTTGTTTCTGTATTCCTACTGATGGTTAGTAGGACAACAGCCTCCACCGTGCCAGCATCTACTCTCCACTCTTTCCCAGGACAACCCCATCTTGACATTTCTCCTAGTTTTCCCACAATGGAATCATTGCCTGTGTTCCCCTCCTTCTAGGGGTTGAGAACAGGACTGAAATATGAGCTTCTTCAAACTTCCATTCTAGTGTTCATCCTCTTTACTCCATTTAGAATATGTCCTCCCACTATTTTGCTTAGAAATTTCCAGTCACCTTTAAATTCCAGTTAAATCCCAATTCAACATTACCTCTTCTTGTTCCTCAAAGTGGTTCTACCTTCTTTCTTCATACTCCCACAGCACTCTTTAATACTCTAATTTTATCACTCATTTCATTGTGTTTCAACATTTTGTTTCTTGTTCATCTCTGTCTAGAGTGTACATTGAGGATAGAGCTTTATCTTCTTCATTCTTATTTGCATCGTCCCTAGCATAAGGAGAGTGTGTTTCTTGAGTAACTAGAGTAAAAAAAATCACTAATCCCCAAAAGATAGTTGAGGAAGAACAAAAACAGTGGGATTCAGCTTGTCAGCATGGAGCACCAAAATCACACTAAGTTGGGTCAGAAGTCCTGAGTCAGTCACTATCTCCAAGAGAACTGAGCAAAGCGTCTTGACTAGATTAACTTGAAGGATTTTCCAACTCCAAATTCTAGATATAACCCAGACACAGTCTTCCCATGCCAAAAGTAGCAGGGGATGGGGACACACAGAACAATTTATCACAGATAACACCAGACTCTGCACAGAATATCGAGTTTGGTGTATTCTAACTGTGGTCAACTTACTTTTCACAATGTCAGTAGTAGTCATATTTGTTAATCAGAATTTTATTTACTACATCTCCTCCCTCTAGGAAAATGAAAACTTCTTCGTTGCCTTCTCTAACCTCTGTATTCATGAACAAGCCTTTTTTCATTTGGTCTGTCTGATCACCATCCAACTTCTAAAGGAGCAAGAGTGTCTTCAAAATTTTGCCATTTCACTGATCATTACCTCTGAATATGTAAACAGAAATACATTGGTTTTAAAAATAATTATTTCTAAGTCAGAAGTTAGCTGCTTCATGAGAAATATCTTACTTGTAAGAGAAAATTGCCAATGATATTCGGCTTGGTTTAGCCCAACTTGGATAAGGAGTCCAAATCTGTCATAACTGATACTCACCCAAGCTCATACCCAAAGAGTAAGGAACATATGTATGTTATCAAGTCATTATCTCATTACTGCCATCAGTTCTGTGTGTGTGCTGGGCAGAAGCATGTCTGTCTAAGCCTGAGAATGAAAGCTTAATGCCAATAGTTATCAGGCTGCTGGGAAAATGGTAAAAGCTAGACTGTGGTAAGATTAAGATTCAACTGTCTACACAAAGAAGTTTAGAAAGCTTGAGAAAAAAAAATTGGCCCTAGTGAGCAAGTAAATTTTATGCTCCTTTAACAAACTTAAAAGCTTTCATTTATACACATAAATAAATGTATCAATTTTTCAGAAAGGCCTGACATCTCACATACCCAAAAAAAAAAATTTTATAGTCCTAGCTATTGATTAGTGTTAGAAATGGATCTCAAAGTTCCCATTATAGTTAGAAATGTGTCTTGAAGTTCCCTTTAAAGTAACATATAATTTTAAGTGTGTCTTCAAATTCTGGGGAAGAAACTTCTCTTGCTCCTGTTTTATTTTAGGAAGATTTTAAAAATCAAAACAACATTGGACATATGTAGAATGGGGATTTTGAATAGTTTTCTTTCTTTCCCACTGGGTCTTAATTACTGGGGAGCCTATATCCTATTTTCTCCTATATCAGCAGGGAGTTGCAGAAATGACACTAGCCAGACTGTAGGAACAAACACCAAAGTGTGAGTTTCCCATGCATTTTTCCACCATTAAGCCAGAGACAAATAAGACTGGAAATTTCTGCTCTTTTTGGCTCCATTTTCCCAAATATACACTATCTGCAGTTTAAGATACAAGTCCTCTGTTTCTCTAAAACTCAAGAAAAGCCAAACACCCCATAAAATTCATTAGTCAGTTAAGCAAATATCTAGTGTTTTGGTGCCTAGGAATATTCAGCAACAAATATGATAACTGATTTGGATATTTTTAGTGATCCTATTTCCATTCCTTTAAATTTAGTATCAGAGCAAAACTAACCAATACACGTGCAAATTTTGATAGCTAAAAACTCTGCAGAAGAAGTTTTATTCCTCGATTGACACTTCAAATTCCTGAAACTAAAAAAAAAAATTTTCAACACAGTATAATGATATATACAGACTGGTTCAAAACTGGAAAAGGAGTATATCAAGGCTGTCACCCAGCTTATTTAACTTATATGCAGAGTACATCATGCGAAATGCTAGGCTGGATGACTCACAGGCTGGAATCAAGATTGCTGGGAGAAATAACAACCTCAGATATGCAGATGATACCACCCTAATAGCAGAAAGTGAAGAGGAACTAAAAGGTCTCTTGATCAAGGTAAAAGAGAAGAGAGAAAAACTGGCTTAAAACTCAACATTCAAAAAACAAAGATCATGGCATCCGGTCCCATCACTTCATGACAAATAGATGGGGAAACAGTGAAACAATGACAGACTTTATTTTCTTGGGCTCCAAAATCGTTGCAGATGGTGACTGCAGCCATGAAATTAAAAGATGGTTGCTCTTTGGAAGAAAAGCTATGACAAACCTAGACAGCATACTAAAAAGCAGAGACATCACCTTGCCAACAAAGGTCCATACAGCCAAAGTTATGGTTTTTCCAGTGGTCATGTATGGATGTGAAATATGAGCCATAAAGAAGGCTGCGCACAGAAGAATTGATGCTTTCAAACTGTGGTGCTAGAGAAGACTCTTGAGAGTCCCTTGGACAGGAAGGAAATCAAACCGGTCCATCCTAAAGGAAATCAACTCTGAATATTTATGGGAGGGACTGATCCTGAAGCTGAGGTTCCGATACTTTGGCCACCTGGTGTGAAGAGCTGACTCATTAGAAAAGACCCTGATGCTGGGAATGACTGAGAGCAAGAGGAGAAGGGGATGGCAGAGGATGAGATGATTGGATGGCATCACCAACTCAAGGGACTCAGGGAGATAGTGAAGGACAGGGAAGCCTGATGTGCTGCAAAGAGTTTGATACGACTTAACTAACGAACTACAATAGCTGATTAACAATACTGTAACAGTTTCAAATGAACAGCAAAGGAACTCAGCCATACATATACGTGTATCCATTCCCCCTCAAACTGCCCTGCCATCCAGGCTGCAGGTAACATTGAGCAGAGTTCCTATGCTCTATGGTAGGTCCTTGTTGGTTATCCACTTTAAGTAAAGCAGTGTGTACAGGTCCATCCCAAACCCCCTAACTATCCCTTTCCCCCATCCTTTCCCTCTGGCAACCATAAGATCGTTCTCTAATTGTGTGAGTCTCTTCCTGAAAATAAACCTGTTAAATCTTAGTTTTTCTAATCAGCAAAAGACCCTCAACATAAGAAATGACCTCCAGGTAAGCACCAAGTTTGAGGCAGCACCAGTCAAGCATCCTTGTAAAGTAATGATGTCAAGGACATAGTGAAGAAAGATGAAAGGGTGTGTGTACCAGGGCTTCTCAAGATCTTGAGGTCCTGCCTTTCAGATCCTTTCTCCTAGACAGAAGGGCCTCTGAAAATCTTAGCAATATTACATCCTGACTCTTGGACCTAGATTTTAAAATAAAAAACAAAAAAAATGTCGATTTTAAAAAGAAGCATGGTCTGGCTTTGGACTGATGGAGTGGATTATAATTTGATACACATAAATCTGCAAAGTTTTTAAAGAAATTATGTTAGTTTGAAATTAGAAATGAAAAGAAACCTTTGAAGCCTTGAAATGGGGAGTGAGGGGAGAGGGAGAAAGCAGAATAAGAAAACTAGTCAGTGAGAAATAAGGATCTTTCTTTGTGGAAAAGGAAGGCTGATTCAGTGGGCAGGTCCCGAAGACAGAGCAAGTAGCCTCGGAGAATAATTCTCAGGGAGAGAACTGGACCCTAATCAAGGACGTGTCTGCACTGTAGCTGGATTTCATCATTACTCTGACCCAGGGACTGCTTGTGTAACTTCTATTCCCTCTCACTTTTGAATTAAAATGCCTTTTGTGGTTCTCCTATGGCAGTGCTACCGTTTTATTCATATGTTGGGTGTTGCAGAGAGGCAGGAAGCTCATCGAGCTCACATGTCTTCAGAATTGTACTCAAGAAACTTCACCTAAGAAATGTATCCACACCTGGACCTAAATTAGCCTATGAGATCACAGACTTCAAGCTAATGCTGAAAAAAGATAAGATTAAGAGGCTTTGAGATATGTGAACATATGGTGTACTTGGGGAGAAATGTAAATTATCTGTGGCCAAAGGTGGACTGTGACAGATTAATGTTGACTGCAAATTCCTTGCTACTTTTCCCATTGAATTCTGACTGGCCTTAGTGTCCTGCTTAACCTACAGAATACATTCTAGGTGACATAGTGGGACCTTTGAGGTTAGACTATAAGAAGACTTGAAGTTTCCACTAGGGTCTATTGGAACGCATTCTCTGAGAACTCCGAGCCATCACGTAAAATATCTGACCATCTTAAAACCACAAAGCTGTAAGAAGCGTAAGCTGTCTGCAGAGACCCTGTTAGATAAGACACCATATGGGCTGAGAGGCTGACAAGCTCTGAGGCACCAAATAGGTGCACAAAAAGGCCAGCTTGGAAGCGAATGCTGCAGCCTGAGCTGCACCTGATGACCTCATATGGAGCCATTCCCACACTCCTGATCTATGCTATTGAGAGAAAAGAAAAAAAAAAAAAGGAAATGGTTCCCTCTTGACTGGGAGGGGAGTTTGGGGGAGAAAAGATACACGTCTATGTATGGCTGAGTCCCTCTGCAGTCCACCTGAAACCATCACAACTTTGTTAATCAGCTATTTATACCCCGATATAAAATAAAAAGTTTTTTTATTTAAATAAAAAAATAAACAGTTTTAAAAAGAAATGGCTCCTTTAAGCCACTAAGTTGTTTTTGATTTTTAATTTGAGGATAATTGCTTTACCATATCGTGTTAGTTTCTGCCATACCTCAACATGAATCAGTCATAGGTATACAGATGTCCCCGCCCTCTTGAACCTCCTAAACAGATATTTCTCTGAAGAAGACATGCAGATGGCTAATAAACACGTGAAAAGATGCTCAACATTGTTCACTATTACAGAAATGCATATCAAAACTACAATGAGGTATCACCTCACAGCAATCAGAATGGTCATCATTAAAAAAAAATCTACAAAAAATAAAAGCCACTAAGTTTTCATAGTTACACACCAATAGAGAACCAAAATATTTTTCTTGCTTATTTCCCCACCATGTTTCCTCCAAATTAAAATCTATTTTAGAATCTTCCTCATTTGTTTAAGATTTTTGTATAAGACACGTACTTCTAGAATGCCCTAATGGTCGAACTCACAGTGTTTTTTCTTTCACCTGAGATAACTGTTTAACTACAAACATGAGTACACCTTTCTGGGTTATCTTTTGAAAACATGCAGCCAAAACTGAACTCATAATTCCACAGAGTACTCTGCTTTTCAACTACAGCATTTGTTGATGTTATCTGTTAGCTAGAAAATGCTAATTTTTTGATAAAAGCAAATGAAATTGCTGCACTCTCTTACAGTACTGCTCCAGATGATTTTTGTTATTTGGCTTAAAGACAACCAGTTTCCTCTTCCATTTGACTACTGCAACTGAAATATATTGTGAGGAAGCCCAGGTCACAGGGAGAAGCTCTATGCAGATTTTCTAGAGTACCGCCAGGCAGTGGGAGTTGACATCTAACTAGATGTCAACATTTCAGTGGACTCTTGCCTACTGTGTCTCCCATTTCCACCACCACTACCACCATTTTGGAATAAGGATATCTATAGCTTCTGAGGTGGTTCAGTGGTGAAGAATCCACCTGCCAAGCAAGAGACGTAAGTTCAATCCCTGGGTCAGGAAAATTCCCTGGAGAAGGAAATAACCACCCACTCCAGTATTCTTGCCTGGGAAATCCCATGGATAGAGGAGCCTGGCAGGCTACAGTCCATGGGGTAGAAAAGGGCTGGACATGACTTAGTGTTGAAACAACAACTTAGCAGTTATCCTATGCCCTTTCATGGCATGTTGATTATTGGAGGCAAATAATTTGTCTCTTTAGTTCACGTATCTTCCGACCAAGAGGAATGGGACTCAAGAAGCTGTACCTCAGCAGAAACCAACACAACATTGTAAAGCAATTATCCTCCAATTTAAAAAAAAAGGGGGGGGGAGGTTTGCCACATTATTCACATTTATATGGTTTCTCCCCAGTATGAATTCGCCTATGTTTAATAAAGGTTTGACTCTGATTAAAGACTTTGCCACGTTCTGTACATGTTAAAAAAAAAGAAGAAGAACAAGCTGTACCTGATGATACACACCTACAGAGCTCATCACACCTGGACCCCATTTTGATAGTGAGATTCTGAACCCAAGCCTGACTGAGTCTGAGACTAAAATGAAATGAGATTTTCGAAGTCTCAGAGAAACTTATTTTGATGAAGAGATTGCTACTGTAATAGCCAGAGCATTGGCTGTAGACATTTTCTAGAAATGGCTATAGTGATATTTTTAGTCATACACGCTCTTTTAGAAATTGCCACTCATCCATCAAGAATTAAGTTCTCTCTTTTCCTTTTGAAACTGGACTAGCTTTTATGACTTCCTGAATCCCCCATTTCATCTCTCTCTCTCTCAAAATGCTCACCCTTGGAAACTGGTCACTATGTTGTAAGGAAGCTCAAGCCACAAACAGAAACCAATGTATCTACAGTATTTGGCAACAGCTCTTCTCATGGTCTCAGTCAGTCAGTAGCCAACACTAACCATCAGAAAATCCATTTTTTCTGGGCACATTTTCAGATGATTCTAGCCTCCAGACTTCAAGCTGCCCCAGCTGAGGTCGAGTGGGAAAGAAACTACCACCATTCAGCTCTTCCTGAGTTACAGATTTATGAACAAGATGAATGTTGTCATTGTTTTAAGTCATTAAACTTTGGGAAGGAGAATTTAAAGCCTATCAAGAAGAGAAATTCTTCTTCCTTCCATACCAGAAACACAAATATTCCTGTCACAACTTATGTTTATAGAAATTATTGCATACTTAGATGAAGAAAACTTACCATGTCCTGTGAGACGGTCATACAGACTGAAGTAAGTCAGACAGAAACAAATATCGTATATTAATGCATATATGTGGAATCTAGAAAATGGTACAGATGAACCCATTTGCAAAGCAGAAATAGAAACACAGACAAAGAGGACAAGTGTGTGGACACCAGGCAGGGGAAAAGAGGAGTGGGGTGAGTTGGGAGATTGGGATTGACACGTATATACAGCTATGTATAAAAGGGACAGCTAATGAGGACCTACTGTATAGAACAGGTACCCTACCCAGTGCTCTGTGGTACCAAAGAGGGATATACATATATGTATAGTTGATTCACTTTGATGTACAGCAGAAATTAACACAACACTGCAAAGCAAATAAACGCCAATACAATTTTTTTTTCCTGTGAGGATCAGCTTCTAGACAATCTCCCAGTCCTTGCCAAAACTGAGAGAAGCATGGCTGTGTTTGAAAAACACAGATGCTCCCTGTTTATTATTAAAGACAACGGGGTTTCTGGCTGGGTTGAAACCGAGACCCAGAATATCACAGTGTAAGCTCAGTCTCACCCCACTCCCCACAAGGCCTACAACAGCTCAAATCCTCTCCACAATGGCAAACGTATTTACTCACCTCCTCCACAGAATTTTTACTGAGTGACTGAGAATGCCAAGGGCTGTTCCATAAGCTGAGCATACATCAATATCAAATAAAATGCCATCAATTAAAAAAAAATCCCGTGGACCTTAACATTCTAAGAGAAACAAAATAACAGATAAAAGAAAGAGTGTGTTAGAGGTTATCATGCTATGGATTAAAAAGAGTAAGAAAAAAAGGACAGAAGTACCAACGAGAAAGCAACTTTTCAATTTATTTTTATTTTTTCTTTTACTTTTTATTTTGTATTGGCGTATAGCCAATTTACAGTATTGTGTTAGTTTCAGGGGAACAGCAAAGGGACTCAGCCATACATATACATATATCCATCCTCCCCCAAACTTCCCTCCCATCCAGGCTGCCACATTACATTGAGCAGAGTTCCCTGTATTATACAGTAGGTCCTTGTTGGTTATCCATTTTAAATATAGCAGAGTCCATCCCAAACTCCCTATCAGCTACCCCCATTTTTCCCGTCCCCAGCAACCATAAATTCATTCCCCAAGTCTGTGAGTCTGTTTCTGTTTTGTAAATAAGTTCATTTGTATCATTTCTTCTTAGATTCCACATATAAAGGATGCCATCAGCCATTTCTATGAGGGAGCAATTTTAGAAATGAGAAGATGTTGTTGCCGTTCAGTCACTAAGTCTTATCTGACTCTTGGTGACCCCATAGACTGTAGCATGCCAGGCTCCTCTGTCCCCCACTATCTCCTGCAGTTTGCTCAAATTCATGGCCATTGAATCAGACATGAATCTTCTGGCAGCATACCTTTTTGCCTTTTCATACTATCCATGAGGTTCTCCAGGCAGGAATAGTGGAGCAGATTGCCATTTTCTTCTCCAGTGGACCACGCTTTGTCAGAACTCTTCACTGTGACCTGTCCATCTTGAGTGACCCTGCAGAGCAATGGCTCATAGCTTCATTGAGTTATGCAAGCCCCCTCACCATGACAAGGCTGTGATCCATGAAGGGGATGAGAAGGTGGCATAGAAGCAAAACCATCTGAGAAGCAAGGGAGTGAGCCTGTGGCTATCGGGGGCGGGGGTGGCATTCCAGAGCAAGGACCCCAAGGAAGAGGTGTGTGTCTGGCATTTTCCAGCATCTATGTTAGATGGAGAAGCTTAGTGGAAGGGGGAGGGTAGCCGGGGACTTAAAATAATCATCGGTGAGGGTTTTGCACTGGAGCCCAGCCTCTACATCCTGGTGGTGAAAAGGGCAAAAGCGCTGATTCCAGTCTCCAATGAGGCTGCGCTTTGTAGTACTTGTATACATCGTATGAACCCTACACTGGCCCAGCCTCCTGGGGTTCTCTGCACTGTGGGAAGGGGAAGGTTGTTCAGGAGAAATGAAAACCCTGAGTCTAAGCAGCTCTACAAGAACTTCCTCAGGCCAGGGAACTACATGGTAAAACACAAATAACTAGGACACAAAATACTGCCGGGAGCCTGTCTTTCTTCCGAGTGACATCCCTTTTCCTTTTCTACCTAGCACATGTGCTCTCTACTTCCACCTCACCTCAGAAAAAATACACATTTTTAAGCACTTTTCACTTTGAATTAATCAAGCTTACTGAAGTATAGCAAAAATAGTACAAATCACTTTTTTCCTAAACAACTTGAAAACAATATGTCAATGGATGCCTCACGACCCTGGCATAGATTGGTGTTTATTTTGTACAAACAAGGACCTTCTCCTACATAACTTCAATTTGTTCAGTCATGTCCGATTCTTTGTGACCTCATGAACTGCAGGATGCAAGGCTTCCCTTCCTTTGCTATCTCCCTGAGTTTGCTCAAACTCATGTCCATTGAGTCAGTAATGCCATCCAACCATCTCATCCTCTGTCGCCCCTTTCTCCTCCTGCCTTCAATCTTTCCCAGCATCGGGGTCTTTTCCAATGGGTCAGCTCTTCTCATCAAGTGGCCGAAGTACTGGAGCTTCAGCTTCAGCACTAGTATTTTCAAGGAATATTCAGGACGGATTTCCTCCAGGATTGACTGGTTTGATCTCCTTGCAGTTTCAAGGGACACTCAAGAGTCTTCTCCTAACACCACAGTTCAAAAGCATCAATGCTTTGGCACTCAGCTTCTTTATGGTCCACCTCTCACATCCATACATGACTATTAGGGGAAAAAACATAGCTTTGACCTTGAATTTATTCATCAAGGGACTAGATCTGGTAACCAATATCACCATCAAAATTATGGAAATAGCACTGATACTTATCTACATCTAATTATTCGAACTGATTCGAATTTCACCAGTTATTGAATACTATTTCTGAAAGAACTGGGTGCTCTCTTCCTTCCCAGGTACTGCTCTGACCACCATTCTATGCAGACACAATGCATAGTGAACAAAACAGATAAAGATTCCTGCGCCTGTGGAGCTTATATTCCAGTGGATGGGAAGAAAAACACATTAAAAAAATAATAATAACTAAATTACAGAGTACATTAGATTGTATTACAGACAACTGCTATGCAGATAAAAGTAGACGAGGATAAAGGGATTTGGGGTATTAGAGAGAGAAGGTTGTGATTTAAAACAGGCTCTCAAGGAGTCCTACTGACACTTTTCTCCTTAGTCTCCAGAATATGTGAAGGAAGCCAGGCATTTCGCCATGGATGAAAAGTTAAGTGCAAGCAAGGTACAATGAATGAAAGGTGAGCTGCAGGAGATGAGGTCAGAAAAGCAAAAGCCTTAGGTTTTTATGAGGACTTTGTCTTTGATTAAGAGTGAAATCAGGTGAATGGATAAACAAGATGTGATGTGTGTGTGTGTGTGTATACAAACACAATGGACTACTACTCAGCCATGAAAAGAACAAAATAATACTATTTGCAGCACCATGGATGGACCTAGAGATTATCAAACTAAGTCAGTCAGACCAAGACAAACATCATGTGATATCATTTATATGTAGGATCTAAAATACGATAACAAATGAACTCATTTACGAAACAGAAACAGACTCACAGACCTAGAAAACATCTTTTCGGTTACCAAAGGGGGAAAGGGAGGGTAGGATAAATTAGGAGTTTGATATTAGCAGACACAAACTATTATATATAAAATAGCTAAGTAACTAAATCCCTATCCTATAGCACATATAGGGAACTATACTTAATATCTTATAATAAACCATAATGGAAAAGAATATGAAAAATAATATATAAATATGTAAAACCGAATCACTCTACACATGAAACTAACACAACATTGTAAGTTAACTATTACTTCAATAAAGAATAAATAGAAGAGTGAAATCAGGAGCCATTGCAGAATTTCAACCGAAGAATGACAGGAGTGGACAGTCAGAATTACTGGCTGCAATGTTGAGAAACAACCTGTAGGGCGAGCTATGGCAGGTGCAAGTGGACCATTTAAAAACAAGGGCTTCCCTGGTGGCTCAGAGGTTAAAGCACCTGTCCGCAATGCGGGAGACCTGGGTTCGATCCCTGTGTTGGAAAGATCCCCTGGAGAAGAAAATGGCAACCCACTCCAGTATTCTTGCTTGGAGAATCCCATGGACAGAGGAGCCTGGTGGGCTACAGTCTATGCGGTCGGGTCGCAAAGAGTCGGACACGACTGAGCGACTTCACTTTCACTTTCCTTTCTTTCACAGTAATCTAGGTAAGAGATTATGGTGGCGTGTCAATGGCAGAGCCAGTGGGTAGGTGAAAAATAATTCAACTTTGAGTATTTTCAAGATGTAAGAAAGAAAAGGTGCTTGTCTGCTGGTCCAAAGGAGGGATGAGTGGTGAGCGATGGAGAGAGACCTTTAAGGTGGTAGCAGGCAAAAGGCAATAAGGACAAACCAAGGAGGGTCAGTGCCACCATATGAGTGACCTCAATGGACACAAAGTGTGCAGCGTCCCAGGGCAGCAGAGACCTGCCACAGGCGGCTCTCAGAGCTCCAGGGAGCTGCGGCAGAGAAACCAGACACATGCAGCCTTTCAGAATCTCAGTAAGTGTCTGTTTGCTGAAATCAATTGCAGAATTTGGCAGGTCTGCTGCGATGCTTTCTGTCCTGAATTCTATATCGAAACTACTGATTAGCTTCCCCAGTGACAAAACCTCACTACCTCCTTGTGTTTACCGTGGCGTTTCGCCTTTTCCACTTTCAGTCCAAAACTGTAAAAGCATAAAGAGAAATGAAAGGCCAGAACAAATCACAGACCAGAAGTGGAAAACTTCAAAATACACATCAGTCCCAGGAAGAGTGTTCTTTGTCACAGCTCAGCTTCTAGCTTCCATTCTGGGGCTTCTTTCTTTTCCTTTTGAAAGATTCAGAAGCGTTGTTGACTTAAGGTTGTAATATGTTGGGATCTCCCCTCAGTTACATTTGGCAGGTATTTATGTTAGGGGAAATCCTTTGACCTAATACCCACCTTATTAATACAGTGAGACTGTAAGCTCCATGAAGTAATGTGGATGTGGGTATTAACACAAAGATCTCCTGAGGCCACATCCTCCCCACGACACAGTTTTCCACTGACTTGTCCTCCACCCAACCAGAGGGGCAGACCCAGGACCTGGGTCTCCAAGGCATGCGCTCATGTACGCAGTTGCGTCCCATTCTTTGAGACCCCGTGGACTGTTGCCCTCCAGGCTCCTCTTGTCTATGGGATTTCCCAGGCAAGAATATTGGAGCGGGGTTGCCAGTTCCTCCTCCAAATCTTCCTGACCCAGGGATCGAACACACATCTCTTTCATCTCATGCATTAGCAGGCGAATTCTTGACTACTGAGCCAGCTGAGAAGCCCATGTGTCTACAAACATCTACCATTTAACAAACAAGGAGCTAGAAAAGAAGGGTAGATACCACATTTGCCTGACTCTGATTTTCCTCTTCCCCAAGAAATATTCCAAAAAGCCTCTTTGGGTATATGAACATCTTAAAAGTATCCTCATATTTTTGATAAATCTTATTAAAATGAGATAAATTACATGTTAAGGGGGGGAAGTGATATCTAAGCTGATTTATTTCCATTATCAGAATTTTTAACATTCTCCAAGTAGAAACTTGTTCTCCATTTTTTTTCCTCCCTCCATATCTACTCGGTCATGCAGTCCTGGGTTAACATTTCTGTTAACAGTATCCCTGGAATTCCTTTTCCATTATTAGTTTCTATTTCTACACCCTTTTACCTTCTCTTTATTCTCAGATAACAGCAGTGGTTCTAGACCTGAATTTCTAGGTGTATTCTTTCCCCTTTGCCCTGGCTTCTAAATTAATCTTCGTAACCCACTTTTAGAGAAGGAAATGGCAATCGACTCCAGTGTTCTTGCCTGGAGAACCCCATGGACGGAGGGGCCTGGTGGGCTACAATCTATGGGGTTGCAAAGAGTTGGACATGACTAAGCAATGAACACACACACACACATAACACACTTTTATCAGGTCACTCCCCTGCTCTGAAGTGCAAGTGTTATCTCTCAGTAGTATCTGACTCTTTGCAACCCCATGGACTGTAACCCACCAGGTTCCTCTGTCCAAGGGATTTCCCAGGCAAAAATACTTCAGTGGGGTTGCCATTTCCTCTTCCAGGGGATCTTCCCCACCCAGGGATTGAACCTGGGTCTCTTGCATTGCAGGCGGGTTCTTTACCACGGAGCCAGCAGGGAAGCTCCCCCCCCCCCCCCCCCCCCCCCCCCCCCCGTGAAACCTTCCATAATACCCCAGTACCTACAAGATGATGCCCAAAAGCGATACAGAGCTGCCCCCTGGTGGCCACCTGGTGATTCATGGCACGGGATTCTAGACTCAACCTAGGCTTCAGAAAACAATAGTTTCTCATGGAAGATGGAATACCTCTTTATGTTCTAAAGCTCAACAGTGGGAAATTAAGAAGGTAGAAAGAAGCCTTGTCTTTCACCTCTGTGGAAAAGAGCACCCATGAGGAATAACCTTATGCCCCCAAGGACGTTAGTCTTTCCACATGGTTCTTTTAGAAGCTTACCATGTCCCCTAGTCCCACTGCATTTGACTAGACTGATTTCTCAACTTAAACTCAGTGACCAGAGGGGCTTGGGTTACTGAAAGTAAGCAAAAAGTCATGAGCCTATTCTACATTTTATTCCAACTATACTAAAAATTAGAGCAGATTGTCTTGAAATCTCATTGTCTATGTTTGTAAATGGTAGATACTGGTCGTGGATGGGGACAGTTTTCATGTAATTCAAGCAGTTTTCTGTGTCAAGATTTCCTTTTTCTCCTGTTGGAGCAAGAATCAAAGCTATGGTTTTTCCAGTAGTCATGTATGGATATGAGAGTCGAACCATAAAGAAGGCTGAGTGACAAAGAATTGATGCTTCTGAACTGTGGTGTTGGAGAAGACTCTTGAGAGTCCATTGGACTTCAAGGAGCTCACACCAGTCAATCTTAAAAGAAATCAACCCTGAATCTTCATTGGAAGGACTGATGCTGAAGCTGAAGCTCCAATACTTTGGCCACCTGATAAGAATAGCCAACTCATTGAAAAAGATCCTGGTGCTGAAGGGATAGAAGAAGGTGGTAGCAGAGGATGAGATGGTTAGATTGCATCACTGATTCAATGAATATGAATTTGAGAGGGTTCCAGGATCTGGTGGAGGACAAGGGGGCCTGGTGTGCTGCAGTCCATGGAGTCTCAAAGAATCAGACATGACTTAGTGACTGAACAACAACATTTCAAGAACAAATGTTTTATGACTGCTGGATAAGTTATAATTCCAGGTATTTTATAACACAAGGATTCATGTATTATAAAGACAAAACATTCTGGTCCACTAAAAGAAAATTATTTTAATATATATCAATTATGACTCACACAGTGAATTTAACATTTGGAACTTTATGAAAAGTTGTGTTCTCTTTGTTTTTGAATAGCAGGTTTCTTTTTTTCTTCCCTACATGTGTCTGAACATGCAAGAACAAAATCTGCCTGATTTATCTGTACTCTAAGAACATTCTCCTTTAGTCTAGAAGCGTAAACCTCAGATATTGGATCATTGCCGCCTTAAGCTCACAGATCATTGTAGAACTGACAGTGAATCTTGTCTTAATACTGTTATTAAAATATGAGTTATGGTAGATTTAACATCTCAACTGTAAGAAACCTCAGTCTCCATTAGGGCTGGAAGGTACCCATGTATTAATGATACTCAGAAAACCACAAGGAGGTCTGTGGCCACTCCCTTTGCCCCTGTGATTGGTCTAATATTTAGCAAGCATCTGCTGAATGAGGGGATGTATAGGGTACGGTAAGACAGAGGTGTGGATATTAACAAGAACTGTGTGAGGAAGTTTAGTTCTCACCCAATATCTGTCCTTCACCCTACCATATGAAGATATAAAATTGGTTTCACTCTATATGCATTTATTTATTTTTGGTTGTGCTGGGTCTTCACTGCTGCAGAGTCACAGTGAGCAGAGAGTGACTCTTCACTGTGGTCCGTGGGCTTCTCCTAGTGGTGGCTTCTCTTGTTGTGGAGCACAGTCTCTTGGGCCCGAGGGCTTTAGGACCAGGGATAGAACCCACGACTCCTGCATTGGCAGGTGGATTCTTATCTACTGTACCACCGGCCAAGTCCCTCAACATGTATTTTAAAGGATAAATATGCACTTTCACATGTGAATACTACACTGTCTAGAATTTTTTGGAGCATTTGTTTATCTACTAGATATTATCTGCAAGGGAAATGGATTGACACTCTTTTGAAACCATCCATAGATACGTGGTATGTTGATCCTGCTAGGTTGAGTATAAAAATTTAAAAATCCAACTAAAATAGTCAAATCTAAAAAAAAAAAAGTAGGAGATAAAGATAGGTAGATAAAATGTGATCTCATTATAAAGATATTGATTTAGACTCTGGTCACCTAACCTTGCTAGGGTAACAAGGACTGCATTTACCCACCTGCCTTAATTTTCAAAAGAAAAAAAGCAGACAAAAATACATGAGACAACACTTTTTCAGACTGTGGACAGTAGGTAGTGTAAGACATTAAGCTTTGAGAGGAGATAAACAGGGTGAGTCCCACAAGTGACCCAGCTCACTCTTGCCTCGAGCCTCCAAAGGGTTTTTGAACACAACTGAGGGACAAGAAAACCCACCAGAGTTTGATAGAAACCTGGGGCTGCCCTGATGGCTCAGCTGGTAAAGAATCCAGCTGCAACGCTGGAGACCTGGGTTCAATCCCCGGGTTGGGAAGATTCCCTGGAGAAGGGAACGGCTACCATCTCCAGTATTCTGGCCTGGAGAATTCCATGGACTATTCCATGGTATTGCAAAGAGTCAGACACGACTGAGCGACTTTCAGTTGAGCAGAGGACACAGCTGAAAATAAGGAGACCAGGGCTGCTAGAATGAGCAGGGCAGAGACCTGTAGAGGAGAGAGGAAGAGCTCAGAAATCCAGAGGTTTCCTGCTTGAGCCCTGAAGAGCAAGCACATAAGGAAACTATTGAGGCCAAAGAACCGCCTGAAAGGAGCAGGAGGAACCACCCCTGAAGCTCCCCCAGGTTTAGGAAGAGCTCCCTCCTTTTCCTGCCAACCAGAATGAAAAGACCTCATCCTACACGGGGCAAGAAGAGCCTTCAGAAGGGTATCACTTGTCCATGGGATTCTCCAGGCAAGAACACTAGAGTGGGTAGCCATTCCCTTCTCCAGGCCGTCTTCCCAACCCAGGGATCGAACCCAGGTCTCTGACATTGCAGGCGGATCCTTTACCAGCTGAGCCTCCAGGGAAGCCCAAATTACCTGAGCAGTGTGGCGAAATTAGACACAGACTACAGGCTATTCTGGACCTGCCTAAGGATGCTTAAAAGCAAGCCTCAAAAGGATCAAACTGATGCCAACCAGCTAATTGCACCCCAGAGCAAAGCCCAGAAATATTTAAAGTGGTACCAAAAAAATAAATAAATAAATCAGTATTCCACATCATAAAATTCACAATATTTGGCATTTAAGCAAAAGTCACTAGGCATGGAAAGAAGAAAATAGGACCTATGAGCAAAGGGAAAAAAATTAACACAAAGAATCTTAATCATTTGGGGTAGTTGTAAGAAATATAGGATTTTAATGTAAAAAAAAAAAAAAATAGAAGCTCAGTTGAAAGGCTTGGGTAGAAATGTAGATGTGAGATAATGTTCTTCTCAAGAGCTACTGCTCTTGAATAAGGAAGATAGGAGATCTGTTTTAAATGTGTGAACCATGGGGCTTGCATATGGCAAACCCTGAAGGAAAAGGTGTTTAAAAGCTCCATTGTTGTTTTAATTAACGTGACTTGGGAAAGAATGTTACCATAAGCCAACAAAGGAAAGCTGGAAGATGATAAGATCAATCTTGGATGTGTTGAGTGTGATATCATTGTGGGTCACAACCCATTGAAGACCAGCCATGGGAGACAAAAAAAGAGACGGAGAGGGCAGAGTGGATGCTGCCACACCCCCTTCCTGCCTTCTGGGAGTCAGAAGCCCCAAGGCATGTGGCTTTGTTGCTACGCTGTGCCTTGCTGAGTCCTCCAAGTTAAATCCAAAGAGGAAACCCCAGTCGAACGCACAAGGCTATGGATAAGCTGTTTCTAAATACCCTGTAATTTGGCAGGGAATTTCCCTACATGGGGCTCCTGGGAAAGCCTGAGAACTGGTGACTTGCATCCTTTGCCTCAGCTTGTAGACCCGGGCTGGTGCTCACATTTCCTCTCCGGGCCCTGGTCCGAATCTCCAGGTCACCTAGCCCTTCTGGCCAGTCTGTGCGGGTTCTCTGCAGACTAGCTCCAGGCACGTTCCATCCTGCCTGGGCATGGTGGCTCCCGCCCTCTCAACCTGGGCAGAGTGAAATTATTTCCAGTGAGGCGATTTTCCTCCCAGGGTACATACTTCATGCTCTAATCTAGGGCCCCACAGCCTGGCTAAGTGAAAAGTAAAAAGTGAAAGGGTTAGTCACTCAGTCATGTCAGACTCTTTTGTGACCCCATGGACTGTAGCCCACTAGACTCCTCTGTCCATGGAATTCTCCAGGCAAGAATACTGGAGTAGGTTGCCATGCCCTCCTCCAGGGGATCTTCCCAACCCAGGGATCGAATCTGGGTCTCCTGCATTGCAGGCAGATTCTTTACCATCTGAGCCACCAGGAAACCCACAGCTTGGCTAGGAGTACACCAGACCCATCTGTCATTTACTCTGGACTTCTGTTTTATTAACTCAGCTTCACCTGGTTGCTCAGTAGTGAAGACTCTTTGGCATCCCTTTCCCCTAAATGTCTGATGTAGTTAGCTTTCATCACTGTTCAGTCCATATTGTGGAAATAAAAAAGAGCCATGATCTCCAAAGTTTAGCTTCTCCTTCTCAAGACTTCCTGCAGATAATACTTATATCACCTCTCAGTGATTTATCATCTGGGATCAGAGGACTGTAGACTGTACCTATGCATTTCCACAGGAATCTCAGGTATTTTGTTTGGAGCATATTTAAAACTATTATTCTCAGAAGGTAGCTATAGGTTTCATTCAACTTCCAAAAGCATCTGTGCCACAAGCAAGGAGAAGAAATCCAATAACAGCAGTTGTCCCATACAGAGCTCTCTCTTCATTCATATATTTGAAATAAGGACTAACTAGTAAGGCATAGTGGAGAAGGCAATGGCACCCCACTCCAGTACTCTTGCCTGGAAAATCCCATGGACGGAGGAGCCTGGTAGGCTGCAGTCCATGGGGTCGCGAAGAGTCGGACATGACTGAGCGACTTCACTTTCACTTTTCACTTTTATGCATTGGAGAAGGAAATGGCAACCCACTCCAGGGTTCTTACCTGGAGAATCCCAGGGAAGGGGTCGCACAGAGTCGGACACGACTGAAGTGACTTAGCAGTAGCAGTAAGGCATAGGGGCTTCCCAGGTGGCGCGGTGGTAAAGAATCCACCTGCCAATGCAGGAGATTCAGAGACTCAGATTCGATCCCTGGGCCAGGAAGATCCCCTGGAGGAGGAAATGGCAACCCATTCCAATATTCTTGCCAGAATAATCTCATGGAGAGAGGAACCTGGCAGGCTACAGTCCATGGGGTCACAGAGAGTCAGACCCGACTGAATGACTGGGCACAGTAATGAATAAGGTAGTTTGTGGGAAGAATGAAAAGTAACAGGATGCTTAAGGCTGAGTCCTGGGCAGATCCCATCTACTTTGGGAGAATAAACCATATACATGAAATCTATATAAAAGCTGGACAAAATCACATTCGGTCATATCCCCCTATTCTCTTTTCTTCATAGATCTAGTAATAGTTGGCATCATCTCATCTGTTTCTACATTCCTTGTCTGTTACTTTTTGTCTATCTTTGCCACCAGAATATATCTTATTCTCTCAATTTCCAGACCTAGAACAGTGTCTGGCTCATAAAGGAAATTCAGTCAAGATGTGATGACCATAGACATGAAGAAGTAAATAAATGAACAGAAAGACAAGAGCAACTCTAAACTACATCCTGGCAGTACCATGAAAAAAGCAAAACAAAAACACTTCTGCTCCTCATTTCTAGGTATCCATTTCTTTCTCCCTCCGGAGAGCTCTCACTGAGAAAAGCCACTTATATTCTGTCCTATTCTCCATCATCCAGGGAATTCCCTTCACCCCATGCTGTGTTCTCTGTTTTCTTCCTTTGTCCTCTCGAAGCCTGTTCCCACCCTGCTCTCCACGAGAGACCACCCTTATGAGGCAGCCCTCACCATGAGTGACCGCCCTCACCAGGCAGCCACTGGAAAGGTCATTCCTCCCCCCAAGCAGCTGCAGCCCCTAGAATTTCTGGTAGACAAAATTCTCCTGGCCACACATACTTGAAAGGCTAAATTAATAACGTAACGCCAACAAGCGCCTCTGACTTCAAAGGTGGGAAGGACCCATGGGCCCTGGAGTTGTCAAGAAAAACTTCATGGCCAGAGTGTGACTTGAGCTGCTGCTTGAAGGATTAGGTTTCAAGGCGTTCAGACCAGTGGCCTGTCCCAGGGCAGGGCCCCATGCAGGACAGATCAGCATTTGTCGCGCTCACTGGGTGACGGCCAGGCTGCAGGAGAAGGGAATTGGAGCTACTCTTTAAACAGGCCCAGAAGGGTACTCAGCACTGTAGGTCCATTCACAGCTTGAGTTCAAATAAAACTGAACTCAAAATTCTCTGAGTAAACTTCAGCACCTCTCAAACACTTATCCCTTCAGCACACCGTGGCATATTCCTTGATTTATGAAATCTTTAGAAGGTGCTAAAGGGTCTGAAGGAAGATATTCAACTGCAAATTCCTCGGTGCCTCCCTCTCTGGGACTCTACTTTGGCAGGAATGCTAATTGTTGTCACTCAGTTGCTCACTCGTGTCTGACTCTTGGCGACCCCATGAAACTGCAGCACACCAGGCTTCCCTGTCCTTCACTGTCTCCTGGAGTTTGCTTAAACTCATGTCCATTGAGTCAGTGATGCCATCCATCCATCTCATCCTCTGTCATCCCCTTCTCCTCCCACCTTCAATCTGTCCCAGCATCAGGGTCTTTTCCAGCGAGTCAGCTCTTCACACTAGGCGGCCGAAGTATGGAATGCTAGTAATGGACATCTGCCTAGGCCTTTCCATGAAAGGTGCCCAGCAACTCTTACACGTATTTTCTTATTATAATTCTTCATTCAAATTTTGCAATTTAAAAATGCTTTGGGAAGGTTTTCTGTCCCTCTGACATTTCCTCAGGTTCTAGTCCCCAAAATACCCACCTACAGGACCTCATGATACCTGAGCCTACAACCGCTAGAGTCACTCTTAGATCTCCAATGGGCAAAGATATTACCTGGGGCTTCCCAGGTGGTAAAGAACCCACCTGCCAATGCAGGAGATACAAGAGACACGGGTTCAGTCCCTAGATTGAGAAGATCCCCTGGAGGAGGGAATGGCAGCCCATTCCAGTATTCTTTCCTGGTGAGTCCCACGGACAGAGGAGCCTGGCGGGCTATAGTCTAGAGGGTCTCAGAGAGTCGGACAGGACTGAAGCGACTTAGCACACACAAGGCATTGTTTGGAATGAGGAACACACTGCAGTGGCACCACTGACTCAACGGACATGCGTCTGAGCAAACTCAGGGAGACAGTGATGGCCACAGAAGCCTGGCGTGCTGCAGTTCACGGGGTTGCAAAGAGTCAGACGTGACTTAGCGACTGAAGAGCAACAATATCACAAACCGAGCAAGCGCTTTGTTAGACCCAGCCTGGTCTCCTTAGATGTAGAGAAGTTCCTAAAGGAAGTGAATAAGTGAAGATGGTGGGTAGAGTAGGACAAGAGAGGAGGAAATTTCACACCATGAGAAGGGGTGAATGTGAGATGACTGGGTAATGAGGTAACTAAATGAAGTCAGGGTAAGTGATGGAATAAATGGCCAGAGAGAAAGAGCTTGCTCCCAAGCCCAAGCTGAGTTTTTTGCAGGCAGCCGTAGGTAGAACCAACCTAAGTGCTCCAAGCAACTGTTGGAGAAGTAATGAAACCAGAAGATGCCCTAGAACTCATGATCTTAGTGATGTTAGAAAATATAAAAAAGGACTTTAGCTATAAACAAGACAGAGAGAAAAATTAACCCTGCCTGATTTTTCTACCATCTCAACAAAGCTCTTCTACATATACAGTAGAGAGTACAGCAGATTTCCATTCTTCCATAACCTTAGAAATCATTTCCAGGGATAATTCCCATAAGCATGCTATCTCTGGTTTCCAAATCCTTCTTCCTTCCTCCTGGAAGCCTGTTGGCATCTCTCCTTTCAGACCTCAGCAGCTCAAACCAGCTTCTACCTTCTTCTGTGGTCTCAGCTTGGTCCCCCAGCCCTTGTACCACCTTCAGCCCCAGCATAGATTCCCTGCAACTCCCTCTTCTCCATCCTCTTAATGAACAACAGCTGGTTCCCAACATGAAGTCACCAGTCCCTTCTATCAGCAACTCAGCTGGCGGCATGGAAATTCATCATTCTTCCAAAGATGTGAGCTTTAAATTAATTTCAGTTCCCCAAATCTACCTCTCAGATATAACCTGTACCTCTCTCATATAATCTCTGTCTGTCTCAATTTAGTAAGGTTAACGACACATACGGTTCAAAGAACTACCTACGACTGATTCATGTTGATATTTGGCAGAAAACAACAAAATTCTGTAAAGCAATTATCCTTCAATTAGGAAATACATTTTTAAAAAGAAAGGACAAAAAAGTTTTGCTCAAATATGCTGGGTGTAACTCATGTTTTCTGATAAACCTTTTTGATCTTCCCTATGTTGAAAATATTAAGTTGTTTTATGTATGGATACGTGCTGGTAGTTGGAGGTTTTTACTAGAAATTCTTTTGAATTGAATTGAATCTCTCTGATAATTTTCAGTTTTAGAGGTCTAAGCAGTTTTGAAATAGAACATAAAGATTCAGACTCCAGAGTCATGAGGACCTAAGATGGATCCTATCTCAACCACTTCCTGAATCTGTAATTTAGCAAGATGCCTAGCTTTTCTGTTTTGTCGGTTACTCTGTGGTTAAATGAGAGTAAGTAATCAATTTTTGTATGTATGTACAGCAACTGGAACAACAAAAGTGATCAACAAATCTGAGCATTCTTGTTTAAAAAAAAAAAAAAGAACTATTTGAAACTGATTATTTCCCTACCAAATTACACTCATTTTTAGCTGTTTCTACTCTGAATAAAGCAAATACCTTAAGTTCTATCTTTTCCTATCCACAATATGTACCCCAATTCTGAGCATCACCTTTTAAAAATAAAATATTAATCTTGGTTCTTCTCTCCAGACTTCTTTTTGACTGTATGCATTTCAAATTTCATGAAAACCTAAACAAAAACTACAGCTTCTTTCCAACGCTGAATAGTTTCAGTTGAGTCACTTGCCTCAGACAGGGATCCCAGCATAATGAAACATGTGTTTGGCTCCCTGTCAAAAGAAATACTGCTTTCCTGTTCCTCTCATGGCCAGTCCCTCAGCCAAACATTGATCCCTGGGGATCTGTGAAGTTTCCACATCTCACTTATTTTAGAGCTTAAGAGAAGGAATTTTTCTAAAGTACCCAGGACTAAGTGATCGGTTTGGATAAACTGCTGTTATGTCTTCATTAGAATCATTCTCTGGGACAGCACCATTGCTCTCTTCCAATTGCCTTCATACTTTTTTGACTCTGATGCAAAGATTAATAGAATATGATAAATAGAATTAATAGAATATGATAAACTGTGAAATAAACTGTTTCCTTTCTTGTCCCACCAACAAATCTCCTTGTCCTCCCAAGTTACATTTTGTCACTAAAGCTAAAGACTCTTGCCTTAGAAATCCATCAAATCAACTATGGCATGCTGCATAGTGGAAGGCGCATTCAATTAAGTCAAAACACCTTGGTTCTGTTCCAGAACCTGCTTCTAATTCTGCAGTTCTAATTCCACTGGGTCCCAATTTCCTCGTTAGTAAAATGAGTAAGGCAAGCTACGATTACCACACTCTTTGCAAGCTTCATTATTCATTCATTCAGTATTTAGTGAAAACCTACAATGCCTACAATGGAGATATAAAATGCCTCCAGGAGCCCACGGAGCAAATGAGATGGAGAAATAATATCCACAGAGGAAAGGGAACCTGGAAGATATGTATGGAAGAAACCTAAATGTTCCTGGAGATGGGAGTGGGGCAGGGGAGTGCAAAAGAGAGGCCAGTTGGACAGGGACTCGTGGAGTTAGAGGTGGTCTGGCAAACAGAAAGGACAGGATGAGGGGCTGAGGATGGGGAGAATGCTAAACACAGAGAAAAGACAACAAGACAATATACTGTTAGTTCTTTAGAATTTGTGAAAACACAGACATAGGGGAAGGAATGACACTTGGGGGATGGTAGGGATGCCAGGGTTAGTTGGAACTCGGTGCACGGTGAGGAATGTCAATAGATGAACCAGAAAGAGAAGCTGAGGCCACATTGTGTAGGAGCCCTACATGTATCAGGGTTTCCACTTAACCCAGGCATGGGATGCAGTGAAGGTGCAGAAGCCTGGGAGCATGGTGGCAGCTGGGTGGGGATGGACTGGGGATAGCAGGTCTGGGAGTGGTAGGATCAGTTGGGCTACTCCTGCAGAACCTAAGCAAGAGAAAAGGCAGACCTAAGATAAGGAAGTGGCAGTGCGGATGCAGAAGAGGGGCCACATATGACAGAGATTTCCGACCATTAAATATGGGTGGAGAGAAAGAGAAGAAACTGAAACCATTGAATGTTGGTCCCACTCATTAAGATGGCATGTGAAGGTAGAGGAACTGTTATGAAGGCAAGATGAGATGTTCAACTGGGGCTGTGTGCTGCCTAAAGTGTCTTGCGAGTGTGCAGATGGAGACATCCATCGGGCGGTTATAGTCAAGTCTGGAATTCAGGAAATGGGTCAAGACTTGGAGGTTAAAGACTTGTGATTGCCAAGGGGGAGGAGAGGTGGGGTTTGGATGGAGTGGGAGTTTGGGGTTACCAGATGCAAACTAGTACATAAAGGATGGATCAACAACAAGGTCCTACTATATAGCACAGAAAGCTATATTCAATATTGTGATAAACCATAATGAGACAGAATATTTTGTGTATATATATGTGTATGTGTACATATATATATACACACACACACAAGAAAGCAGCAGAGGATGAGATGGTTGGATAGCATCACCATCTCAGTGGACACTAACTTGGGCAACCTCCAGAGATGGTGAGGGACAGGGAGGCTTATCGTGCTGCAGTCTATGGGGTCACATAGAGTTGGCCATGACTTAGTGACTGAACGACAAATACATGTGTGTGTTTGTGTGTAACTGAATCATTTTGCTATACAGCAGAAATTAACACAACATTATAAATCAATTATATTTCAATTTATAAGAAAACTGTCAAAAAAAAAAAAAAGACTTAGAGGTTCACATGGACGTCCATAATAGCATCTAGATGGTAGAGGTGTATTGACTTTGCCTTTTCTCCCCTTAACATTTTTCTTAATCCCCCGCACAGTGCTGCTAGGATTAGAACCTCCAGAAATGCTTTTTAGGTTGACTGACTGCATGAGTGGTTGTGGTATTCCTACTTGTCAAAAAATCCATAGGATGGAAGGCAGCTTTCTCTTAAAATCTGAGGAAGGGGCCTCGACTTACAAACGGGGGGAATTCTTTTGGAAGGGAAGTAATTCCATCTTTTGGAATGGAAGTAAATCCTAAACAAAGCATCCCTGTCTAATATCACTTCCCAAGACCATTTCCTAGAATCCTTAGAGCAAAATATCCACAGTTAAGAGTTCAGTGGATTGAGAAAAATGACAGAGAAAAAATACAGGTAGGTAGAAGGTAGAAGGTAGGTGGATCCGAAAGAGTACACCAATGAATGTGTGATTTAAACATGGGGATTCATTCTCTCCTTTGAAACATCAAACTGTGCATTTAAAATTGGTGTCATTCGCAGATGGAGAGAAGAGACTCGTGGACACAATGGGGGAAGGAGAGGACAGGTTGAATTGAGAAAGTAGCATTGACATTATACACTACATGTGTAAAATAGACAGCTAGTGGGAATCTGATATATAACACAGAGTCCAGCCTGGTGCTCTGTGATGACCTAGACAGGGGGGAGGAAGCTCAAGAGGGATGGGATATATGGCTGATTTGCATTGTTGTACAGCAGAAACCAACACGCATTGTAAAGCAATTGTCCTCCAATTAAAAATAAAAAGTAACTAAATAAAAGGTACTTGATAAATTTTAAATAGTAAATAAATAAAATTGGTGTCATTTACTACATGTGTGGGGTTTCCCTCAGCAGGTGAAGAATCTGACTGCAATGCAGGAGATGCAGGAGACACAGATTCCGTCCCTGGGTTGGGAAGATACCCTGGAGGAGGAAATGGCAACCCACTCCAGTATTCTTGCCTGGAGAACTCCATGGTTAGAGGAGCCTGGTGGGTTACAGTCCACGGGACTGCAAAGAGTCAGACATGACTTAACAACCGAGCATGCGTAAGTACTCACTGTATGTGCATGTGGGAAGTGCTGAGGGAGGTACAGTGGGTTTCAACCTCAATGGGACAGATGTAAATGATGAAAGGTGAAAAATGGAGAGAAAATGGAAAGACAAGTTTCCAGCCAGCTGCGCCTTTGGGGGGGAAAGTTTGAGGCTAAAGTTTAAGGTAGAGAAATAAAGGTAAAAAGGGACACAAACTTCATATCCCCTGCTCATGCTTAGAAAAGGATGGCTTCTTTTTCTAAATACATTGAAAACGTTCATATGGCCCATAATTTAGATAATAAAACTTCTATCAGGGTTCTTCCAAGCAACCTACCTGCTGGTAGTTAAAGTTATGAAGCCATGAAAGTAAGTGTTTTTCCAAAGAAAATAGATGAGTGAAAAGGAAAGAGGGTAAGGATAGAACACTAAGATTGGCTCTTAAATCGTTTCAGTTAACAGACCATTTGAGAATCTGCTTGTCTCTGGATCTTCTCCCCAGGGGAAAAAATGTTAACAAAATTTAGCATGGAATTTAATGGGGTTCACTGATTCCAGGATACCAACTCAAGAAGAAGAAGGAAGAGGACACAAAAAAAACAATTTCCACCCATCCATTCCACTATTATAAATGAGTCTTTCCAAAAATGCTAATTGTCAGTAACAGGGACCCTTGGAGGTTTTGTTTTGTTTTTCCTGCCATTGAGAAGCTACTATAGTATTTCTATGCATGAAGAGAGAGACACTGAGAATTGGACAGTGTTTGTACAAACATATATGTCAATTATATTTCAATAAAACAATGAGTATATATTCTTTACATGAGATTCCATGTATACACAAAACATGAAAAACACAAAGCAATCAAAATAAACTACTGATGCATGCTATACCATACATGGATACCATCATATTAAACATTATATTATGTCAAAGAAGACACACACAAAAGACCACACATTGTATGAATCCATTAATATAATGTCCACAAAAGGGAAATTTAGAGAAACAGAAAGCAGATCAGTAATTGCCCAGGCTACTGGGAGTAGGAGCAGAACCTTCCTACAAACAGACACAAGGGAATTTAAGTCACTAAACTGAACACTTACGGGTGAAAATTCTTTGTACAATGCACCTTGATAAAGCTACTTTTCAAAAGATGTCTCCAGACACAAACCAGCACCTGAGGATTTTCAAATGGAGCATCGATGTTTGGTAGGCATTATTTCATGCTATTTGGAATTTACTTTATAAAATCCTCCTGTATCAAGTTGTGGACAAGCAGATTGTTTCTTTTCAAGGAATCCTATTACATCAAGCCTCTGGACTGAAGTTACAATTGTAAAGGAGATTAGTCTAACAACTCTCTTCCATTAAGTACTCTAGAAATGACTGCAGTAACTTCCTGTGGTCAGGAGGGAACGCGTGACTATGTGCGGCTCATGTTCCATGGGGATGACTCCTTTGTGCTACTATTCCATGGATAGTTGAAGTGGTTTGGCGTAACATAAATAATCTTTTTGTCCTTGGTAAGAATTTGCTTAAGTAGAACCATCATCATTATGCCATTAGGTTGCATTTTAGAACTTAGTCTTGTTTTGCTGGCTTTAAGTCCAATTTATATTTGGCTTTCTTAGGAATTAACCACAAACCATTAGTGAAAACAATACGGAGGCCTGGAGAATCATACAGAAAATCTGGGCAAAAGCAGTCAAGGAAGTCCTCAGCAAAGTTTCTCAGAAACTTTTTTCCTTGAGTTCTCCAAGGACACAGACAAATATCTCTATTTAAAAAATCATTAAAAAGAAAAAAACCTTCTGGAACTATTTCCACAGGAAATCTCTGACCTCTCCTCAGCTTCCTCCCTCCCCACTCCCTGCTGCATGACACAACATCCCAGCAGATGCACATGGAAAAAGGCCAAGACTGTATTAATTTTGAAAAGATAAACAAAATTGAGTCCTGTTGTCTATAAAGAGAGGAGGGCATGGCAACCCACTCCGTATTCTTGCATGAAGAATCCCATGGACAGAGGAGTCTGGTGGGCTACAGTCTATGGGGTCTCAAAGAGTCAGACATGACTGAAACGACTTACACACACACACGTCTGTAAAGCAAGGGGAAAGATCTAGAAGCATCTTTTAAATATGGCTGAAGAGTCTACCTCCAAGATTCTGATGAATGCAGCGGGGAGGGATGTTGGAATATTTTGACAAAGGGGAAGACTGTCTTTGGAAGAGTCTGACATAACCCTCAGGTGTGAGAGGGAGGACATGAGGATTTCAAGTGACGGTGAAGGGCAGCACGTGTTCTCTGAAACATCTACCGACATTCGTTTGCCCGTTGTTGTTTAGTTGCTCAGTTGTGTCCAACTCTTTACAACCTCATGGACTGTAGCCCACCAGGTTCCTCTGTCCATGGAATTCTCCAGGCAAGAATACTGGAATGGGTTGCAATTTCCTTCTCCAGGGGACCTTCCTGATGTGGGGATCAAACCCACATCTCTTGCATCACCAGTGGATTCTTTACTGCTGAGCCACCTAGGAAGCCCTCATTTTCTTACAGGAGTTAGATATTTCCTCAATACTCTCACCATATCACTCTGAATATAGCTCCAAAGTATCAATGTTTTGGTGTTGGTCATAATGTATCGCTGTCCTTCTTCCTCTAGAATACAACTGTGATCTAACACATGGCTCTCTCCACAGTTCCTGGCACACTGCCTTTTAAAATATGTGTTCTAATGTATCCAATAAAACTGTAGGAAGGCTGTTATAGAAGTTTTTATAAACAAAAGTAACTATGGAGTGAAATGAATTTATTGGAACAATTACATTGATTAACAATCCATTTTACCAGGAGGAAGAATGTTATCATTCAGATTTTTCCAGCAGGACTTCCCTGGTGGCTCAGTGGTAAAGAATCTGCCTACCAATCCCCGATCTGAGAAAATCCCACATGCTGCAGAGCAACTAGGCCCGAGGGCCACAACTATTGAGCCTGCGCCCTAGATCCCGCGAGCTGCACTACTGAAGCCCTCAAGCCCTAGAGCCCAGGCTCCGCAACCAGAGAAGCCACCACAGTGAGATGCCCGCACACTGCAATTAGAGTAGCCCCCACTCATCTCAACTAGAGAAAAGCCTACGCAGCAATGGAGATCTAGCACACTGAAAAATAAATAATAAAAATTTTAAAAGACATTCCAACAGGTTTTGTGCTCAATAGCCACAAACTTGTTTTTGCAAACCAGTTGCTTATACGAATGTGCAACATGATATTTGCCTGTATCACAAGGAGTTTCTCTAATGAATGTCATGTCAAAGAAACACTCAAGCATGCCTTCATAATGCTCATGTAAAATTTCTTCCTGAACATTATTTTTTGTCAAGGCTAAATAAAGGATTTGCTATATGTAATGTGCTTCATTCTTTGTATTGTGCCTTTTATCTATAGCTATTGCCACCTGTTTTGCAAACCAGCCAATCTGTTGTGGTGGTGTCAATATTTGAAGTTATATAATAGTTTCTCTTTAAAGATGAAAGGCACCATACCAATATCAAAAAATAGTTTGATCCTACAGAACACTTTATAATTAGATGCAATGTGCTTTTGGAAAAGCCCTATAAACTTTGCCCAATAAATAGTATGATAAACCATGCCTGTGAGGTCATCTCTCATTCTGCATGACTCTTAGCACAACAGCTTGATTTTCATTGGAAAATTGAACTCTAATGACAGAAGGTCACTAGCAAGAGAAGGAAGGGGAAAAGATGCAATCAGTTCCCAATACTTTTATAAAGCTGGTTTTCATTACACTCAAAGCATAGCAAGAGAATGTATTGATTAAATAAGTTACCACTAGTTATTTCATCACATAGTTAAACAACAGGAAAGCTAGACCTAAAAGCAACTGATACAGATCTGCCCATGAACACATAGCAGGGGAAGTGGCCACATTCCAGTCACTGCCATTTGGTGACACCTCATTGAAAAAGAGATAAGGAACAAGAGAAATGACTGTGAACTTTCTTTATCCCAGATAGTTAAGAGGATGTTTACTTCCACTCACCTTAATGACTACGTATCAGTAGTTTCTCCATATCTGATCTAAAGTAAACAGATCTTTTTATGATTTATTTCACTACAATTTCAGTTTTTTTATGAAGACTCCACTGAGTCTGAAGCCTAGAAAGATGTGAATGGTCCTTAAGCAATAGGGGAGCTCAAATGCCCAAGCAGAAAGATAGCATGGTTCATTGTTCAAACACTTTTTTTCTTAAGTGATCCACAGTGATGGCAGGAGAGAAAATGATGTGTCTTAGACTTGGCTAAAGTTAAACCTGCTTTAATAAAGAACCTGGGAGAGGACTTCCCTGGTGGTCCAGTGTTGAGAGTCTGTCTTCCAGTGCAGGGGAAGCAGGTTTGATCTCTGGTAAAGAAACTAAGATACGCATGCCTCGAGGCAACTACTGAGGCTACGTGCCACAACTAAAACATGATGAAGCCATAAACAAGTAAATAAAAGCATACAATTTTTTAAAGAGAGACTACAAGAGAGGAACTCAAAAGAATATTTGAAAAGCTGTCTTGGAGAAACTCAACCAATTCTACTCATTTGTTAGGTATCTCAGATGAAAAAAGTGGGGAAATCTATAATTGGAAGTCTTTAAATCTTCTAAAATAAAATGGTTGACTATAACCTGAAGTATTTAATTAAATGAGTTTGTTTTTATTTTTTTAATTTATTAAATGACTGCTTTTAAATCCATATTTCAAGTCATATATAATTTATATGCTTCTTTTCCTAAATGTACTTTTGGAGAACTATTTGATGCAAAGGGGATGTGAGACACTTTTTACCAAATCTTTTCCCCTAAGATTTAGTAAGGAGTAGGTGTTTTGACAGGTAAAGATAAACCTAAATTTATTCTAAACTCAGAATAAATTCAGCCTTCTCAGGTGGCACTAGTGGTGAAGAACCAACCTGCCAATGCAGGAGACATGGGTTCGATCCCTGGGTTGGGAAGATCCCCTGAAGGAGGGCATGGCAAAGTATTCCAGCATTCTTGCCTGGGAAAATCCTATAGACAGAGGAGCCTGGTAGGCTATAGTCCATGGGGTCGCAAAGAGTAAGACATGACTGAAGCAACTTAGCATGCATGCATGCATGCACAGAATAAATTCAATTAAAATTGGATTTTGCTCATAGCCAAATGATTTCCTCATCCCTTGAGTTGATATTTTAATTCCATAAAAGAGCTGTGAGGTTGTTAATTGCTAGGCTTCCATTTATCCAGTGTGCTGCTACTTTAGAATAACCTTTTCTCTTGTCTACACTAAAAACCAGCACTGCTGTATGAGGGGCAAGCTTGGAGTCTGTTAAGCAGACCAGGATTGCTGGATCATATGGTAACTCTATTTTTAGTTTTCTGAGGAACATCCCTACTGTTTTCCATAGCGGCTGCACTAATTTACATTCCCACCAATAATATATTTCTTTTTCATATATAAATGTTTATAATATCAATTCTACCATATTAATGTGTATTCAGTCACTTTAGTCATGTCCAACTCTTTGTAACCCCATGGACTGTAGCCCGCCAGGCTCCTCTGTCCATGGGATTTTCCAGGCAAGAATACTGGAGCTGGTTGCCATTTCCTGCTCCCAGGGATCTTCCCGACCCAGGGATTGAACCTGGGTCTCCTGCATTGCAGGCAGATTCTTGACCATCTGAGCCACCAGGGAAGCCCCATATTAATAGTTTCTAGTAATTGATATTCTCTCTTTCTCTCCCATTTCCTAAACTATCAAAGTCTAGTCCTTAGAATATATACTTGGTCAAGCTTCTCCAAAAATCACCCCTTACAAAATGAAGTTTCTTAGATATTCCAAAATAAGACTATCAGTTGAAGGGATATGTGCTTGACTTCCTACCTCACAGGAAGATGGTGGCAGCTGAGCTTGAACCAGTACCTTTTTTTTTAATAACAGCTTAATTGAGTTAGAATTCACATACAATAAACTTCACCCCTTCAGTGAATACAGTGCAATGATTTTTAGTATATTCAGAATTGAACCAGGTGCAACCATCACCATTATCTAATTTTAGAACATTTCATCATCCCCAAAAGAATTCCTAAACCCATTAGCAAGGACTCCCCACTCCCCACCACCTCTAGCCCCTAGCAACCACCGATCTACTTTTGGTCTTGCCACTCTTGTCAAAGCACCATGTTCTTTGAACAACAAATCTGTATCAAGTAATCTTCATTTTTCTCCTCTTCTTTTTCACATATTTAAAATTTTCTTAACCATTTAAAATTTCTATGTTGCCCTGAATTTCTCCTTGCCTGTCCATCTTAGTGGTACTCTTGTGCCAGGATTCTTTCATTTATCTATACACTCAATGTCTTTTTATTTTTATTATTATTCTAACTCTACAGCTCAGAGGCAACAGCCCTTTTGTTACCAAAGCAGGCTAAGTGAGGAAACTAGCTGCAGTCTGGGATCTTAAGAGTCTGGGATTGGAAGAGAAAGGATAGGTAGAATATGAGAGTATGCCTCGACTTCAATTTCATAAGCCACCCCCACCCTCAGCTCCGTCTGGTACCTTTCCAGTTCTCAGCATCTGAAACAATGCCTGGCGTCTGGCACCTCTGGCATAAATCATCGCTGAGTGAAAGAAGGAATACACATATTTCTTTATGACAGGTTTACAGATTTATCCCTCCCTTAGAGCCACCCAGCTCCCCAGTCAGTATCCCTTTGTTGCTAATTCGCTTCAGCCGTGTCTGACGCTGTACGACCCCATAGACGCAGCCCACCAGTCTCCCCCGTCCCTGGGATTCTCCAGGCAAGAACACTGGAGTGGGTTGCCATTTCCTTCTCCAGTGCATGAAAGAGAAAAGTGAAAGTGAAGTCACTCAGTCGTGTCCAACTCTTAGTGACCCCATGGACTGCAGCCTACCAGGCTCCCCCATCCATGGGATTCTCCAGGCAAGAGCACTGGAGTGGGTTGCCATTGCCTTCTCTGCATTATACCTTATTTTCCTTCAAAAATTACCTATTACATAGCATCCTGGTGCTATATGTAATGTACAGAGATATGTCAAATTGGAGTGCGTTTCCTAGATTACAGCATTCAATGAATTCTCAGAATCCTTCTCTTTGGTGAACACTGAATTCTGAGGCTTTCAATTAAATCCCCCCAAATAATGGCTTGTACACTTTTCCCCACCGCACGTGAAAATATAAATAGCTTCATTCACAAACATCGGTTCTCTCATTCACGTTTCCTGGCATCTCTTTCCTAGTTCACCCCTAGACCGTCTCCTTCAGTGTGTGCAGAGGATTCCAACCTCTGTGATGTTCTTCCACGCAGACAGGTGAGGGGAAGGGATAGAGGTGTGGGGAAGGAGCCTGCAAGTCTCTGCACAAACCTTCCTTTCAGTTCAAGCATGAAAATGGAGATAAAAAGCCAAACCTGCAGACACACTGGACTCGGCAGGAGCCAAGAGTTACCTGTGAGACTGGCAGTTCCAGAAGGCATCAGCAGGAATCCTTCTGGTAATTACCAGTTGGGAAATGTCAGGCCATTGATTGTGACAGACATGGAGCAGGGCGAACAGGGGCCAGGCCTGAGCGGTAACAACAGCGGGCCAGCTGCGGCCTGTGCCCCACTTCCTCCCCACAAACCTCTCTCCCTCGGTGCTTGCCAAGCGCGGTAGTGATTAATCACCCTGGAGAAGTGGATCTAACACGGCTGCAATTGCCTGTTGAAGATTAACCGAGTCTATCATATTTCCAGCCAGATTCAGGAGCTGGGGGTGCGGTGGAGGTGAAGAGTCTCTTTATCAGGGAAAGATTCTCAGTCAAATGAATTGCAAAGATCTCAGGCAAAGATTAACTGCAAAGATTTCATTCCCATTCCGACTGAAATTTAGAGACTCTTTTAGCCAGAAATCCTGATTGTTGAATGAGAGACACAGAAAAGACACACACAGTTACCTTGGTGAATTCCTGGTGTGGAATCAAAGGTGAACAGTGCGAGCTAATACAGGTGGCCCTGGAGCCTAAGTTGTGTGAAGATCCGTTTGTACATATTCTGCCTATTGTTTGTATAAACAGTTCTTCTGCACCAACGCCCTCGTTTCCTGGGTGAATTGCAGTCTAGGTCAGGGATCCTGGGCCACCAGCCTCACCCTCAGGGAAAATCGGACCTCCCACTGAAGAGCTACTCTCCCCACTCTGAGAAAGCCACTGCCTCTGAAAGTCACAGGGCCTGGGCAGGGGAGTTGCTCGGGCCACACACTGCAAAACCAGCGGCTGCCAGGGAGATGCGTGGAGCTCACCCACCCCATATACCTGAGACGGAAAGTTTGCATGACACCAGTTCTGGCTTCTGGGTGGCGAGCAGCAGGCATTGCCTAGGGACGCTCTGGAATTCCCTTGCATTTTTGTCTGTGATCCAACAGATGTTGGCAATTTGATCTCTGGTTCCTCTGCCTTTTCTAAAGCCAGCTTGTACATCTGGAAGTTCTCGGTTCACCTATTATTGAAGCCTAGCTTGAAGGATTTTGAGCAGTATCTTGCTAACAAAGGTTGAGCACCCAAGAATTGATGCTTTCAAACTGTGGAGCTAGAGAAGACTCTAAGAGAATCCCATGGACGGCAAGATCAAACCAGTCAATCCTAAAGGAAATAGACACAGAATATTCATTGAAAGGACTGATGCTAAAGCTGAAGCTCCAATACTTTGGCCACCTGATGCAAAGAACTGACTCATGATAAAAAGGCCCCTGATGCTGAGAAAGACTGAGGGCAGGAGGAGAAGGGGACAACAGAGGATGAGATTGTTGGATGGCATCACCAACTCGATGCACGTGAATTTGAGCAAGCTCCAGGAGATGGTGAAGGACAGGGAAGCCTGTCCGTTGGGTTGCCAAGAGTTGGACACAACTGAGTGAACAACAACAGCAGGGTAGCTATGATCTCAGGACCCTGAGTGGTGGGTACTGGGTAAACCCCAGGGTATCTTTATATCCATATGTAATCACTGTCCTTAAATACCCCAGCTTCAGGCCTCCAGGAAAATTTCCAGAGACTGTCATTTCACCAAGGGAACGGATCGTGTCTCCAACATCAGAATATCTCATTTGACTCTGTCTGCTCATTCCTTTAAAAGTGTCATCACGGCATCATCTGCAGGCAAGCCAGCTTCTTTCTATTTTAATCTGTTCATTTATGTCACATTGACTCCTGCCAAACATACTGCTGTTTTTATTTAAAAAGCTATGTTTACATAAATACTTCTTAATAACATAAATATTTCTAAATAACACCTAAAGCATATATGGACCACCCTTAAAATAGAATGAATCTATAGGTTTTTACATGGGGAAAGAAACCCCCAATACATTGGAAGGCAAGAAAAGCAAGGACAGAATGTTTTGAATGAGCTCATTTCCTGAAAGAGAGTCATACATAGAATATAATTTGGAAGAATATGCAAGTTGTTGACAGCAGCTGTTTCTAGGAGGAAAGATTATTGGGAACTTGTACTTCCTACATTTTTAATTCCTGTAATATCTGAAATGTTTTTTAGTAGATCCTAGAAGTTGGAAAAACAATTAAGATAAAAGTTAAGTGTCAGGCAAAGCCAATCATTACTTGTAATTTGAGAACAGAGATGTAGGGCCCTAGGGCCTCACCACTCAGAATGTGGCCCCCAGGACACCAACAGCAGATCACGTTGGTGCTTCTTAGAAATCCTGAATCTTAGGCCCTTTTCTATGTCTGTATTCATAGTCACATTTAAGTGGAGAAAGCATGGTCTGCCCATATTAACTATTACCTCCTTCACCTCATGTATATGGTTCCTTTTCATAATAATGAAAATAATTTTCAGAAGTTAGAAAAATATCCATAGCTATTTTATTTTATAACTTGTACTAAGAGACAAACATATCAGGAACAGATTTTTAATCATTCAGTCGCAATGGTCTCGGCTCCCACTGAGAGGGAGGCACTCCTCTCTTTACTGAGACGGGAAGTCAAGACTGAATCCATGTCCTCCAGTGCCCAGAGTCAAGTAAAAGAGAGAGGAATAAAGAGGGATGAAAAATGTATAAAAATGGTATATGAAAGTTTAGTTGTTCAGTTGTGTCTGACTCTTGCAACCCCATGGACTATAACTCACCAGGCTCCTCTGGCCATGGAATTTTGCAGGCAAGAACACTGGAGTGGGTTGCCATGTCCTTCTCCAGGGGATCTTCCCAGCCTAGGGCTCGAACCCAGGTCTCCTGTACTCAGGCAGGTCTCCTGCATTGGCAGCCAGATTCTTTACCAACTGAGCCACCAGGGAAAGCTAAAACACAAGGAAAGGCATAAACACAAGGAAAAAAGTGATAAAGAGCCATGACTAACCAAAAAGTCTATGTGCTGTTTTGCTGAATAACGAATATTCAATAATGCCTTTGCTGATCTTGCTGACTTTTCACCACTCGGAAGAGGAGGGAGGATATTGACTGGACTTGATTGTGACCATTGAGGAAGGATAAGCTGGTGATGTAAAATAAAAAGAAATTTGGGGTGGAAAAGTAACAATGTCATCTTGAGTTTATCATATTCAGTAAGTCCCCTCCATAGGAACCTTCAAGTTGTAAACTTTCAAAGATGCAAATGTGAGTTCCGGCCCCTGTATGCCAGCTATTGTACTGTGCTACTGTATTTTTCAAGAACCTCTTTTCAAGGAATTTTTTTCAAGGTAAGAATAAAACTGTTTTCTTTATTTTTGTGTTAGTTTTTTATGTATCATTTGTGTGAAAAGTATTATAAACCTATAACAGTACAGTACTATATAACTGATTTTGCTAGTTGAGTGTCTGGGCTAACTTTGTTGGACTTACAAATAAACTGGATTTATGAACATGCTCTCAGAAGAGAACTCATTCGTATATAGGAGACTTATAGCTTACAACAAAAAAACAATGGGTATAGCTAGATTTTTAGACACATCACACTGATCCGAGCATCTAAGATGAATATAGTTCAATTAGAGGAGAATGTCTTGAAAATGAATCATTTCATCTATTCATCTGCCCATCGTCAAGGTTGGAGGAGGAATATTTATAAAGAGATTGGTTCTAACAAGAAGTCTCTGGCAATTTGTTAAGAAAATTTCAGAAGGTCACTTAACAAACAATAAATCAGTGTGCAGATGATCGAGGTTTTTATGACACTCTCCTTTAACATATTTATACAGTATTTGATTTGGGGTTCATGTGAATATGGAAATGATATTTACAATTTTACTCCTAAGTCCAATTCACAGGAGCTTAGACGGGTGAGTTGAAGATGCGAACTCGTAGGGAGAGATTGATTTGTGTGCTCTCTTGGGGACTGGAGACTTGGAGACTGCCAATAAGAGAAAATGACAACTACGCTGGTCATTTTCTGAAGAAAGAAAATAAAAGGCTGGATAAAAATAAGGTGCTTTGAAGTACCATTACATGCATGACTTTCGCGGACAGCCCTGGAGGCTTGGACAAGAGAGGATGCGGTGATCATTTAAGAGTCAGGGGCCGGTCGCGCCTACAAGCCTAGAGTCTACCACACATCTGGAACATTTCAATAGAGGCCGGGGAGATAAGATTGACAGCTTCATGTCAGACACAATTAGAGGAACCAGGGTTTCAATCCCTGATACGTGAGATGAAAGTGAAGTGGGACAAAAGCAGAAATAATAGCAACTCTTTAGATAAAAGTGAATAGGTCAGAGATGTTTGTGAAATAAATAAGAGAGATCCACCCAAGTCACGCACCTTTGAACCCAGCAATGTCTTGACAACCCTTGCTGACATTCCAACACTTGAGCCAGAAGAAATAGCTCAGCAGAATCGTCCATCCAGGATTCTAGTCCTTACTATTACATGTCATTTCTAAAGAGCATTATCAGAACTTGTTAGTTGATCTTTTTAACAGTTAAATGAAAATGTATGGAGATTGTATTTAAAATATGGTTCTCATATATAGCTCCTTTTCCCCCCACAAAAAGATAGGAAGAGCCTCTGTTTTAATGGATAAATGGGGCTGTTCATTAAATTATTTAATATGTGGTCTATTTCATTTGGATATAACCCTCAACTTAAAAGCCCTCACATTTTTTTTAAACTAGTGCTATCAGACTAAAACAGTGGAATTAAAGACATTAGTTTATATTGTTTCCTTGTTCAAGTAAAGATTTGAGGTGCCTTACAGCAAAAAAATATGTATGATAAAATGAACAGAATAGAAATTTAAAGAAAAATTAGAACTGGAGAGAGAAAATAAAAAACATGATGACTGTATGCTTTATAGTTTGCACGACTGTTGTGAATAAGTTGCAAACTCTGCCCTGGTCTTCCTGGTAAAGAATAATTATTCTCATAGTCATGAAAAAAATATTAAACCTCTGCATAAGAGATGATACAGAAAAAGCATATGTTGTTGGTTTTCTTTCTTTTGTTAATATATGGACAAGGCAGGGTCAACACTAATCTCTGGCCTTTTTGAAATCCTATAGCATCGACTATGCTATTCAAAGTGTATTCTCAGACCAATGGCAGCAACAGCATCACTGGGAGCTTGCTAGACACACAGACTCTCAGTCCTCACCCTGATCCTGCCAGATCAGGAACTGCATCTTTTTTTAACATTTATAAAATGCATTTTATTTTGTTTTTATTTTTTCTTGAAATGTAGTTGACTTACAATGTTGTGTTCATTTCACATATACAGCAAAGTGACTCAGGTTATATACTTTTTTTTTTTCCTTGTTTAGATTCTTTTTCCATTTTATTACAAGATATCTAAGATATAGTCAGAACCTGCATTTTAACAAGATCCCCAAGTGCTCCACATGCACATTAAAGCTTCAGAAGCACAAATTAATGATATTGATGATCACATATTGTCTTGTTTTTACATAAAGGTTTAATATGTGTACACCTAATGTTCTAGCAAACTATCAGCTGCTCAGGGCGGAAACTAGTTTATTCCTTTTTCTTCCATGACATCAGCACATCAAGAACATTGTAGCATGAATAAAATAATTTTTAAATAAATAAATAATCCTAAGAGGAAAGAAATTAGACAAAGAAAATCAAAATCAAGGTATACAAGCTAAAATTATAGTAAGGGTTATATGCTTTAATAGCTTGATAGTGTTTAAAATAACATCAATAACAACTAAGTAGTAAACTAAGTAATAACAACTAACTAAATAATAAAAAAAATTATTACTTGTGGCAGGTACTAATAAGCACTTTTATTATCGTCTTCACAGCACTATAAAGTCGTACTATTACTCTCATTTTACACATGGAGAATTGAGATAAAACAAATTGTTTAAATCAACCACTTGAAAGTAGTAGAACTATAGTTTAAGCATAGGCTGTCTGATTACACAAACGACAGTTTTAGCTACAATTATCTAATGAGAACTGAAGCCTGGGTTTCTGACTGATATAAAACAGCAAGACCAAGTATTGAGATCAGAAAGTAGGAAAGCTCACGTGGATCAAGTGACTGGCTCTGGTGGAGGTTCATAAGTGACTAGCTCACATTTTTAAACAACTGTGGCATGCTTATATTTCTGTGACTCTGTAAACTCATAGGCCTGCTTGTACTAATTTGAAAAGTATATTCTATCAGTGGAGATAGACACAGGGAAATGAACTGGGTAATAGGACATGGTGAGAAAGCTTATACATTACAGCACTCCAAACTACAAAACTGTTAATAACTATTCAACCCTAGGGATGTTTCTAAGTATAAACTGTTTCCCTAGACAACATTGCCAAAGATAATTTATCTTTTCTTGAGAAACTAAGGCTCCAACAGGTCAGCATGAATTAGATGTTTCTTTGGTGACATGTGTGTTAAGTTACCCATATTTTTCATGATCCACTATATTTTTTCTCTCCTGTTGATGGCTATTGTAAAGAAAGAAGATATCAGGTATGTATGTCTATTTATATGGTAGGAAATATGTGTGTAAGGAGTGTCATCACAGATGAAGGTGAATTTGTAGATGGAAAGATCCATGAAAGGTGAGAGTAGTGACCTGAAAGGAAGAAGATGATAACATTCCTCCTAAAGGCTGAGATTTTTCTTTATTCCTCATAACATCCCCAGTATCTAGCACTATATTCAGTACTTAGAAGGTATTTGATAAGTTTTATTGGATGAGTACCTACTGTGTGCTTAGGAATAGGTACTCAAGAATTACCTGTTGAAATTTACAATAACATATCTAGTTTTGAGTACCAGTCTGACTAGTAATGTGATTTTAAGTTGTTTCACCCATCTACACCTCAATTTCCTCATCTGTATAATGGGCACATAATGCTAACCTCATTAAATTATGATGATCAAGTGAAATAACATAGGTATATTGCTTAGCATGGCCTATTTCACATTATGTCAATAAATGTAGCTAGAAACACATACCTTCCAGCCTCATTTTTACCCATGACATCTTAGCCCAGCTTATGAATTTTTGCAGATATGTAGACCAGACAGGACTATGAACTGGCTGCCTTTGAGTGGCAGAGCCAGGACCATGACAGACCTTTGATCAGGTCTGGTCCTCCTTGGCTATAGTCTATGGTGTCACAAAGAGTTGGACATGGCTTAGCGACTGAGCATGAGCCCTTCTTAGTGACCGTTCACAGGAAAAGGTCTTTCCTTAAGACGCTGAATTGTGCGGGCATCTTTCTCCATGAGAAAGTCTGTCTTCCAAGCTCTTATACAGCCCCAGTGAACGAATGGGTTTCCCATTTAAATGACAAGGAAGATGGTATAGTGAAGTTGCAGCCACAAAGGTCAAATTCGTCATATTCGTTTATCAAGAAGAACCGTATACACGACTTCCACTGCTGAAGTAGGCTGCCCACGATTTTGTACCCCAGGAGGTCACTTAATCAGCTATCTCCAAATCCAGATTTCCTTGAAACCCTGTCCCTTTGGATGTTTTGTATTCCTTTATCTGGGCCCTAAGAGGACATATATGGTAGGCAAAGTATCTGGAAATTGAAGCCTTGTGCTGCATAGTTTCATGAATGATGAAAACAAGAGGAAATGAATCCAGTATGTCATAAACGAAGAATTAAGCCCTGGGGGATGGCAGAGTTTCTGGGGTCATTCTGACTGTGACCATTATGATGATGTTGACAAGAGGCAGTGTAGTAAAGTGGTTAGAACACTTTTAATTATCACATGGTATCTTGAATGGAACCCTGGTATAGTAAAAGGACATTAGGTAAAAACTAAGAAAATCTAAATTATGGACTTCACTTAACAATAACAATATTGTTTCATTATTTATGGCAAATGCATCATATTAATATAAGATATTGGGCTTCCCAGGTGGCACTCATAGTAAAGAACCCGCCGGCCAGTGCTGGAGACAAGAGACTCAGGTTCAATCCCTGGGTCAGGTAGACCCCACGGAGGAGGGCGAGGCAACCAACTCCAGTATTCTTGCCTGGAGAATCCCATGGACAGAGGAGCCTGGCAGGCTATAGTCCTAGGGTCGCAAAGAGTTGGACACAACTGAAGCAACTTAGCACACATGCAATATAATATGTTAGCATTAGGAGTGGACCTCCCTGGTCATCCAGTGGTTGAGAATCTGCCTGCCAATGGAGGTGACACGGGTTTGATCCCTGATCTGGGAAGATCGCACATGCTATGGAGCAACTAAGCCCATGCACCATAACTACTCAGCCTGTGCTCTAGAACCCAGAAGCCACACCACTGAAGTCTACACACCCTAGAGCCCGTGCTCGCCAGCAAAAGAAGCCACAGCAACGAGAAGCCTACGCGCTGCAACTAGAGAGTAGCGTCCACTTGCCGCAACTAGAGAAAAACCTGAGCAGCAACAAAGACCCAGCACAGCCAAAAATAACTAAATAAAATTATTTTAAAAAATAAGAATAGGGGAAACTGGATGGGAGGTATACGGGAACTCTATAATATCATCTCAATTTTTCTGTAAATCTAGAATTGTTCTAAAAAGTAAACTTTTAAAGCATGGGAAGAGGGAATTGATGAGGAAATAGATGAAACAGAATTTGACCCAGAAATAATAACTGTTGAAAATGAGTCAGGGGTACAGGGAGGTTCATTATACTCTTCTGTCTACATACGATGCTTGAACTTCTCCACTGAGAAAGTTTTTTTTAATAACTTTCAATAAGAAAATGAGATTAAGAAGTACTACCCTAGATGACATTTCCTCCACAGTTCTATTTAAACATCAGTAAACTTACCATCTAGTAAAAAAAATTTAGAAATAAGAAGCTTGATTTTGACAACCCAAGTCAATCTAAAGCACTATTTGCTTACTAAATAAAGTCCTCTCACATGGTATTCGTAGCTACTACAGACAGTAGACAGCTGTGCTCTCTGTGGAACTAGAGCTCTATGCATCTAAAAATTTCAGATGCTATACACCTATTTCTGGTTAAACTGACTCATATGAATATTCCCAAGTAGATTTACTCTCCAGCTTTAAGACAGTTGCTTCTTATTGCTTTGCTCTCTCCATCCACCAGGCTTGTGCTTCCCTGGTGCTCAGACAGTATGAATCTGCCTGCAATGTAGGAGAACTGGGTTCGATCCCTGGGTCGGGAAGATCCCCTGGAGAACGGAATGGCAACCTACTCCAGTATTATTGCCTGGAGAATTCCATGGACAGAAGAGCCTGGAGGGCTATAGTCCATGGGGTCACAAAGAGTCGGACAGAACTGAGCAACTAACACACACACACACACACACACACACATACACCCTAGGCTTGGGATGAAGACTGTGTAATAAGCTGGGGAGTGTTTATAATTCAATAACCACCACAAGCAATCCCAACTCCTATTTTTACATGACTTATTACATAACTGATAATATGTAGCTTTTGTTAAAGTTGAGTAAATAGCAGAATAACAGTACTTGCTATGTTAAAAAATCTTTCAAAATGATCGTGAAACAAGGAAAAATATACTCCCAAATATTTTCTAAGATAGTTTACTTTTCAAAAAACTAGTCAAACAGCATAGTTAAAGGTGATAAAATAATAATTAGTGTAAGGGTACCATACAATAATGGTAGAGGTAAGTATTTTATAAACAGGGAAACTGCAGCAATGAGAGATTAAAACTGAACTTACAGAACTGGTGAGTGACACAGCCAGCTATATAAACACAAGTCTGAAAGAAGTTAAAGCCCGTGATTTCTGAATTAGATCAGATACCTCTCTTCCAAAATATTCCATACAAAGACTCAAACTGAAAAATCTAAATGCACCCTTAGCCTCCAATCAGTGTCTTTGCTCTCCAGATAGAGACCAATGGGTCAACACTAGCATTCTAGTAATCTTGCCATTAGATTAAGAAGACACACATATAGCCTAGGTTTTGTCCTTCTCTCTCAATTCCCCTGTGCAACTCATTTTTCTTTATATTTATCAAGGTAACGCAATCATTTCTCTTGCTGTATTATTTAATCCCCAAACAACTGTTTTCACTGTTTTTGTCATTGCCAAAGTTATGGACATTTATAGGGTTATTGAGTTCCCACCTACAACACAGGGAGTTTTGCTATCATTTATTAAATGTGCCGGACTGCTGGCGTGCAAAATATTTGCTTGTGAAAACAACATTGACCCAATTTAAGAAACCGCCTGCAAGAAGAATTATGTGGGAGTTGCACAATCTAGACTTTAATATTAACAAAAGCAGAGTCTTGGGAACAGGACAACAGCCTCTAAACTTCAGTCATTTCAAGCCTCACCTCTTTAATTCATACATCCAGCCATTTATTTATTCACAAGTATTTATGAGACATATTGCAGGCTGCATACCACACCAAAGTGGCTGAGTAACTTACAAGCTACTTACAATGTCTCCCCTCCACTTTACATGGTTCACTGGAGTCGACAAGATGGAACCCCAGAAAAGAAAGCAAGCACACAATCCCTTCTGCAAACTACTCTGTGTCCATGACTTTTCTGAAGGGATGTTAATATTTCACACCAGCTCCATAAAGAGCCTGATGGAAGAATGAATGAGACAATGCCTGTAAACCATGGTCACTTTCTAAACTGTGATTACCAAATACAGATTTAACCAAGTAACACTTTCACAAACTGCTTTATTCCTGTGTGCCACCAACAGGACTCACTCTTTCACCCTGCCATTGTTAGTGGAGCTTCCAGGCGGCACGGCCAGTTTCTTGCCAGGGTCCTCAGGAACGTGTAGAATCCTCAGGCACACTGAATTCTAATACCCCTTTTAATCCTCAGCCATTTTTTAAAAACTCTGCATGCTTTAGCTTCACCTACAAAAGACCTAACAAAGATTTTCTACAGAACAAACATCAGCAGAGAGAATAATTGTAAGACTCCTTACAAAAACAACTGTAAGGAGTATTTAGAGAGAGCCAGCAACGAACAAACTTGTCCCCACTTGCTGCGGAACCCAAGAGCTGTTCTATTGAACTAGCCTCACTCACACAGGAGACAAGCCTCCCAGCCTAGCTCATGATGGGTCTTGTCATAATTCAGCTGGAGCCGGTGGTAAATATCCACCTGTCTATTACTCATTAATACAGAGAGACAGGATGTCAGCTGTTTCCGTGACTTGGAGAATCATAGGCTTTTACCACCTTCTGGCTTACTCTCAAAGTAATATTAGAGACAATAAGGAAGACAAAGAAAAAAAAAAAGACAGGAAGATGCAATGTCAAAAATAAAAATAAATCACCATTGTCTGATGGGTATAAAGATTACAGCCTTTATTTAACTTGCTTTACAGGTTTTCACAATTTTACGTTGGCAGTTTGGTCATCTTCTTAGATGATGGAGAAAAATAAAAGTCTCCAGACTGGTTTACATATGGGAAATCTTATTCTGCTAAGGTTTATAGTCACTTTGATCTTTGGTAGTTATTAACCCAAATAACTGATGAATGTTTTATATATATATATATTATATATAATGAAACATTTGCTGATGTTTCATTATATATATAACTGGTGCTGACTTCTACTTGGGCAATAAATAATTTATGTTATATGTTACATAAAATGTTTAATGAAGATATGATTAGAGATCTTGTAATCCCTGGGTAGCTCAGTCAGTAAAGAATCTGCCTGCAGGCAGACCTGGGTTCAATCCCTGGGTCAGGTAGATCCCCTGGAGAAGGAAATGGCAACCCATTCCAGTATTCTTGCCTGGAAAAACCCCATGGACAGAGGAGACTGGTGGACTACAGTCCACAGGGTCAAAAAGAGTAAGAGGCGAGTTAGCAACCAAACCACCATTTTGAATATTAAACAGAATTACTTCCTGACTTCAATTTAAATCTCAGGGTATACTTTCTGTGCCAGTTACAACACTAGTGGTTGTAACAAATAAGTGTGAAAATTCAAGGGTTCAACCCAACGTGAGTTGATTTCTCACTCATCAAGCAGTCCAGGGTGGGCATTTCAGGAGAGTAGTGAACTTCCCATCACATGAGGACTCAAGGACCCAGGCTCTGCCCATGCAATGGGGTCCCCTCCCCCCATTCCTTAGAACCCTGTCATCATCTGCATTCAGCAATGGGAGGGGACAGGGAGCATGAAGAAGACACAGCCCTGATCAGATACCTCGGCTTCAAAGTGAAACACACCACACTTGGGCAAGGAAACCAGAGCCAAGGGGACTGCTACCTGCAGTCCCTACTGGGCAGCCACTTCAAGGAGTCCCCTCCTTGGAAGGAAGGACACAAATTCTAAGGGCCAGTGAGCCCCATCTGCTATGAGCACAAACCTATAGGGATGAGAAGCACAGAGAAAATTATTCCCAAGTGCCTTCCCAATTCACTGGGCAATGCCTGAAGTTTTACAGAGTCTTTTGTTTAGGTTAGGACTGTGACTCCCTGTTCTAAGGCAAATGTGCTTCCAACTGTTCAGTTACTTATATTGTGAACAGCTTTCCGCTCCTTACTTTATAGAAGAAATTGGTAGAGTGAAAAGAGGCACAAGAAGATGAGAGCTTCAGGGTATAGAGGGGAGAAGAAGAACCAGGAGGAGGACTGTAGAATCCCTTCCTCTGAAACCTGTAGCCAGAGTCCTGGGACCCCAGAGATGCTTTCATCCTCAGTGAAACTGCAGACAAATTCTGACCTTGGCTCTGAAAACTGAAGCTCCTAAACTCAGTGGCTCTGGAAACTCACTGTCAGTCATACCCACAGCCCACCAGGTTCCGGTGGTCCTATGACCAGGACTAGAGTTTGACCTTTGGTCAGCTGCTGCGACAGAGTCCTTGCCTTCAACAGCTCCTGTAACTGTCTCTTTGCTTCCATGACTTAAGTTTACATGGTAATACCTGCCATCTCAGTCTTCTTCCTCTCCTCTTGCCACCTCAGTCTTAATCAATGGTGGAAGAACAGTCTCAGAACTATTTGTCTCAATTAGCCTTTAAAGTTTAATAGTAAAAGACTGGTTAGTAGTAACAATGCAACATAAAACCTTCAGAAGGAAAGGAGAATTGTTTTGTGCATGACTGTTTTAAGCTATTAGTTTTTTAAATCAGTGTTTTTTTGTTTGGTTTTGCTTTCTGTTTTTGTTTGGGTGTTTGTTTTTATTTTTTTATTGGCATGTACTTGCTTTACAATGTTGTGTTAGTTTCTGCTAGACAGAAAAGTGAATCAGCTACATGTATACATGTATCCCCTCCCACTTGGCCCTCCCTCCCTCCCCAGCTCCCCTCCACTTAGCTCCCCTCCCCTCCCATCTAGGTCATAACAGAGCCCGAGCTTAGCTTCCTGTGCTTTACACCAGATTCCCACTAGCTGTGTTACACATGGTGTTGTAGATATATCGATCCCAGTCTCCCAGTTGGCCCAACCCTCACCTTCTCTTCCTGTCCACATCTACATCTCTGTTCTTGCCCTGAAAATAAGTTCATCTGTACCATTTTTCTAGATTCCACATATCATCTTTGCAGTAATTCAAGACTAGCGTGGGTATGATGATTCCGTTTCTAAAAATAAATTAGAATCATAGGTAAGGTAAGTACTCATTCAATGAATGCAGCTATTACATGGGAGAGCCACGACCAGCAATCAGACCTCTCATTCTCTATCCAGTATTCCATCCACTAGGAAATGCTGTTCCACTGAATATGCTTCCTCCTCTAGGCCTGCGTTAGGGGCCCATTTGCTGGCACCGTCCCCAGCCCTCTCTGGGTCTAGAGTTCTGTTCCTTTGATGCTGTTAACCCATAGATAGTTAATTATGGATCACTACTATCTACAAAGCTATGGTTTTTTCCAGTAGTCAGGTATGGATGTGAAAGTTGGACCATAAAGAAGGCTGAGAGTCAAAGAATTGATGCTTTTGAACTGTGGTGCCAGAGAAGACTCTTGAGAGTCCCTTGGACTGCCAGGAGATCAAACTAGTCAATCCTAAAGGAAACCAATCCTGAATATTCATTGGGAGGACTGATGCTGAAGCTAAAGCCCGAATACTTTCGCCACCTGATAAGAAAAGCTGACATACTGGAAAAGACTCTGATGCTGGGAAAGATTGAAGGCAGGAGGAGAAGGGGACAACAGAGGATGAAGTGGTTGGATTGCATCACCTACTCAATGGACATGAGTTTGAGCAAGCTCTGGGAGATGGTGAAGGACAGGGAAGCCTGGCGTGCTGCAGTCCATGGGGTCACAAAGAGTTGGGCATGAACGAGCAACTGAACAACTATCTACCAAGCACTTGATGACCAAACAAATAGGCTGTTTCCCCTTACAGAGATGAGTCTATTCACCAACAAATAAGGGTATACTTTCACATAATGTTAAGTGCTGCAAAAGAAAAAAATAGTAAAATATAAGAAGTGCAGGTGGCAGATGTAGAGACATGGGGAGAGGACACCTACTAGGACGGGGCTGTCAGGAAAGCCTCTCTAAGGGGTTATTTAAGCCAAGACCTGAGAAATGCTGGGTCCGCAGTGAGAAGAAAGTGGTGGTGTTGGTGGGTAGGAATCTCTGGACCAAGGACAAGACGGACAGGAATAAGGAAGGGGAAGGGAGCCCACAGGGCTACAGCAGGATGGGGGAGAGGAACAAAGATGTGTTTGGAGAAGTAGCAAGTCCAATCATGGAAGAGTTTAGGTTCTATTTGATTTGCAGTTGGGATCCACTGAAGGGTTTTTAAACAGGAAAGTGATGTGACCACATGTATTAAAAGATTTGGCTCCTTGTGCTAAAGAGAACAGGTCTTCACTGGTGATTCACCTGGTAAAGAAATCTGCCTGCCAGTGCAGGAGATGCAAAAAAATGTGGGTTCGATCCTTGGGTCAGGAAGATCCCCTGGAGGAGGAAATAGCAACCCACTCCAGTATTCTTGCCTGGGAAACCCCATGGACAGAGGAGCCTGATATGCTACAGTCCACGGGGTCACAAAGAGTCACACACAACTCAGTGTGGGTGCAAAGAAAACAAGAGGGAACAGATGAAGGCAGAGGCACTAAGGATGAGATGATAGGGTCTTGGAATATGGTCACTGCAGACAGATAAAGCTCAAAGCAGAGTTGAGATGTGTGCGTCGAGGTTTGGGTTGGCCAAAAAGTTCATTCAGTTTTTCCCATAAGATGGTACAGAAAACCTGAATGAACTTTTTGGCCAAGCACTAGATTGACAGGACTTGCTGATGGACAGGCTTTGAGCACCAAGAGAAAGGGAGGAATTAATTTTCTCTTTTCAGGCCTTTGGCTTTTGCAACAAGTGTCTAAAGGGGGACATGTCTTCAAGTGCTCACTCATCGTGATGGTCAAACCTGGCTGAGCTTTGGATTTGGGGAGAGAGGGGACTTGGTTCATTTTACAGTGACCAAAGACACATTTTTCCCATATTTTAATGTTCCTGAAGTCAGGATGTGCCTTAACATCACTATCAGGGGAAAGCTCCAGAGCAGTAAACTGTGACAACATTGTTATCACTTGTAAATAAGTAAACTTAGCCTAGGGTAGAAGTTACCTGCTAAGATTGTCAAGTCACCTAGGTTATTCACACTGATTGTACAACAAATTATGTATTTTAACATGTCTTATTTAGCAAGTTTGCATAAAGCTTATACCATAAAGCAATCTTGAAACAATAAAGCAGTGTGCAGAAGAATAAGAAATAAAATGTATTTTTATTTGTGTCTTAGCTAAAAGACATAAATTTATCACAAATGAACCACATATTTGACTCTGGAAAACTAATAATTTTAACATCGAACAATAAGCTAGTTTTTCTAGGCTCTAAAACCTGAAAAGAGACACAAGAAAGTAAACTTGGGTTGAGGTGGGTGGAGAGTGGCTGGAAGAGCTGTCATTGAGAAATGTATAAATGTATTGTCCATCATGTAGCAGGTAATGTATTAAAGACAGTACAAAATTGCTCAATCCATCCATTCTGTGATTTCATCATAGAATTTTCAGTGCTAGGAAAGTTCATTTGAGTCGTTCAAGTACTGAACATCTATCTGGCTAAAACATTCAGCTGACTTTCAAAGAAGCTACTTGAATTCCAGTGAGATGAAATTTGATCAAATGTAGGAAGATGATATGCCAGACATCTTACTGGTACTTTGATTTTTCTCTGCTTTAGCAAGTAAGAAGGGATCTTGAGTACCTTGTTGCAGGGAGGGATATCTCCACCCAACAAAGCCAAACAGACATGAGGGGTCCAGTGTCTGAATCCTGCCTAATATAAGCATGACAACGAGAGGAAGAACCAACTATTTGTGTTCAGAGGGTTAATGCCACCTGATCTCTATGTAGGTGACCATAGAAGGTAAGGGGTAGCGAACCTGCATACAGTAGCTCTGGGCTGGGGGAGAGTGGAATCACCTGGCACTGAGAAATGGCCTCTTTGGTCAGAGATGGCAGGGATGCAAGAACCAGCTTCAACAAACCATGCTGAGCCCTGCCAGGAGCTGGCTGTGGAAATAAAGGAATATCAGCGATGGCCCCACATGCATGTTCTTGGACACACGCATGCTTCTTAATTAAGGTAGCAAAGAATTATATACACGCTTCACTGTAAGAAAAACAATGACAAAAATCCAAATTCAGAAATGGCATCAATGTTGTGACAGTAATGAAAAGTACTAGCAGGCATCTAATATGTAAATAATGCCTATGGGATCAAGGATTTCCTTGAGATAGCATCTATTCCTCTTTAACACTGTGTTTTGGTTGAGGACAACATCAATGGAAATTAATTTTGTTAATCTATTTTTTTCTAATTCTTTGGAGATGCCCAGTAATTGGTCTGGGTTGGCCTCACAGGTACCAATACTGCATTCATTGTTTGCCTAATCTGAGCAAGATGCAGTCATTATTACTCACTCTTCCTTAAATATTAGAATTCTGTTAAAACCACTGTGTTGTCTCACAAAATATTTTCTGATAAATGCTAGACCCATCCCCACACAAGATATAATTCCCATTTCCTGGTACAGAAATTGAGGTTTAGAGAGGTTTTGAGACACAATCAAATTCACCCAGATAATAAGCATGAGAGCCAGCTTCAAACAGTGTTGTCTCCTTCAAACTCTTCCTATCCTCTGTTTCCATGTGGCAATCTTCCTGAGAGGTGGAGATATTTTAATGGGACTCTTATCAAAACATACGGTTATTGTGCCTGCAGGTATACTCCAGGGGACTAGATAGCCCCTAACTATCAATTTCAACTTAGAACCCTTTCCTGGAAATTGCCTTCAGATCCTGTTTACAAGCTGCAGAAGATAATGCGCCTCAAGCTTATAATCATCTCTCATAAAGAGAAAGAAGCTGCCTCCTCCATGTGAGTTTAGGAACATGAAAAATGTCTCCATATCTTCCCCAGATAACTCTCACCTACTGGGTGAAGCGTGAAATCCCCCGAGTAAGTGCTTAATCCCTTTAATTTAAAAGTTTGATCCTGTGTTACAATGGAAAACCCTGCTAGAAGAGTAACAAAGGATCTAAACGTGAAGTGCCAAGCTGCACCATTCTCGCTGCAATTATTCTAATTCTCTCTCATCCTATTGTGAATGCTCACTTATTCATGTTTGATTTTTTTTTTCTTCTCATTTTTGCTCCTGAGTTTAAGAAACAAACTCATGCTGGAATGTTAATATCTGTGCTTATAATTGATGTCTTATTTGCCCAAAGTAATTTGTATGTTAACAGCAACTGTCTGGAAATACATTCTTACTGGTAAAATTTTCAAGCCAATGTGCTGCGCTTAGTCACTCAGTCATGTCCAACTCTTTGCAACCCCGTGGACTGCAGACCACTGGGGCTCCTCTGTCCATGGAATTCTCCAGGCCAGAATACTAGAGTGTGTTGTCATTCCCTTCTCCAGGGGATCTTCCCGACCCAGGGATCGAACCCAGGTCTTCTGCATTGCAGGCAGATTCTTAACCGCCTGAGCCACCAGGGACCTTTTTTTTGCAGATGTTATCATCCTATACTGCTAATCATTTTTCAATCTCTTAAATTCCATTTCTTCTAATTAGAATATGGTTTTGGAGACTCAATCAGACTTCATATGGAAACTTGTTTTCCAGTCAAAACTACCTTGGAAAGTTTCATCCATCCCAAGTTTTTTCTACAAGAGGAAAAGCAGAGATACTTTGACTTTTTTCGCATGAGAAGAAGTCTTTCAGAAAAATTATTGATGCCATTCATTTGCTATTCCTTTTAGCAACCATGCAGAATTATTTATTTTACTACCTATAACTGAAATACCAAAAAAATCTTATTTCCAAACCACTGGATGGCATTTTAGAGTTTAGAATATGGACGTTTTTATCCCCTTACATGATCAAACAGAAAGTAATAAGCCTGACCTTTCAATTTAGTAGTGGATAAATAATGCTTTATACTAGTCAAATATCCCTTTCACTCTGTGATGCCCAGAAATGCATACAGGTATGAACATAAGAAACACAGCCATGTCTGTGTTTGTGAAACCAGGACCTCATACATCAAAACATTACATTCCCTTTACATTACCATATTACATTCCCATGGTCTTGTTTCCTCAAGTTTCATTTAACATTGACTTCATACTTACAAAAAATTATCGACAGAAAGACTTCATCAAAGAGGCACAATTTAGGTCACATATTTTGCTTACTCTTTTTCTAAGTCTCAACCAAGCGGCAGTGAAAACAGGTTACTCTCACACTCAGCCTGTGGTCATCCGTGTTTGAACCAAAAGGAAAAAAAACAAATCCATAATCTTACCCCACTTAATATTTAACCTTAACTTTATTCCTATCCAATTCTCCTAACTAAGAGTCTTCAGAGGAATTTTTTTTTTTTTCATTGCAAGGAATAAAGGAAAGATGGAGAAAGAGGTAAGAAAATAAAATCAGTATTCTAGACAGAGTGACACCTACTTATACTAAAGCAAAAGAATTAAAGGCAGACCCTCTTTGCTTTCCCACCCTGGAGCACATGGTTAAATAATTTGCAAAACGGTAGAGCAGAAAATTTTTGCCTTCTTCTTGCATTCTCTGCTCTTAATGTCTCAATACCTTCAGCAAGTTTTTTGGTTCATCAAATCCCCTCCTCATATTCTATTTAAATGACATTAACATTTGCCTACTGGGAATAGGACTGATATTATCAAGTTACTGAACAAAGGCTATGAAATTAGAAACAGACTGTGGGAAAATGTTGGCTCAATGGACAGTACTATATTTCTGTTTCTCTTTTCTGGGCCAGAATGTCAAAGAGATAAGTCTCTGAATTCACACAAGTCCCTTCCCTGCCCTGGCTGAACACTGCATGGCAGATGGCCGAGTGTGGACTAATGTTCTTCAGTAACTTAAGTGTGGGATGGAACCAAAGCCAAGTTATTATCTTCACTTTTTTTCTCTTGATCAGAGAAACAGCTTCAAAACTCATGACCCTGTTCTTAAACAGTGAAATGTCTCCTTTAAAAAAAAAAGCCTGGGTCATTTTAAGTAACAAACCAGGGAGAGACTATACTACATGCATTTATCTTGAAGCTAAAAGAACAAGAAGCTTTTAAGAAACAGCTATTTTCCAGGCAATATATTTCGGTCCTTAAAAAATGTTTTTATGAATATATCTCCCAAATGATATTTAAAAATAGAATGTACATAGAGAAATTTGTTTGTTGTTGTTGCTTAGTCATTAAGTCTTAGCCGACTCTTTGTGATCCCATGGACTATAGCCTGCCAAGCTCCTCTGTCCGTGACATTTCCCAGGCAAGAATACTGGAGAGAGTTACCTTTTCCTTCTCTAGGGGATCTTCCAGACCCAGGGATAGAACATGAGTCTCCTCATGTTGGCAGGGGGATTCTTTACCACTAAGCCACCAGGGAAGCCCCATTTATAAAGAAATAGATGTTACCAATTTATTAGATCACTCCTAGGTATCCTACCCCCTCAGCCGAACACCTCTTCCTTCCTTCCAAGGACAATCACCATCCTGAATGTATTGATCTTTCCTTTCTTCTTATTGTTTTACTTTTTATATGTGGATCACTAAACAAGTTGTTTAGTTTTGTTAGCTTTGGGCTTTAGTTAAACAAAATCATAAAGTATGCATGCTTACACAATTTGCTTCTTCCATGTAATATTTTCTAAGATTATCTATGTTGACACCGTAGCTTTCATTCATTTATATACACTGCTATATATAGTATAAATACACCAGAATTTATTTATATAGTCTATAATTGATGAACATTTAGGTTGTTTTTTTTTTTTTTCTGGTTCTTAACTCAGAATCATGCTATTATGAACATTCTTGCACATATCTGATAATATTCCCATGCAGGAATTCCTCCAGAATTTTTTTGTTTGGTTGAGTCGGTTTTGTTTGAGAGTGGGAGTTGTTTAGTTTTTTGTTTTTTTTTTTTAACTTATTTGGCTGTATCAGGTTTGTTTGATGCTGGGAAAGATCGAGGGCAAGAGGAGAGGATAAGACGGTTGGATGGCTTCATCAACTCAACGCACATGAGTTTGAGCAAACTTCAGGAGATAGAGAAGGACAGGGAAACCTGGCATGCTGCAGTCCACGGGGTCGCCAAGAGCTGGACACGACTTAGCGACTGAACAACAACAGTTGGGTCTTAGCTGTGGCACTCAGGCTCTTTGTTATGGTGCATAGGTTCTAGAGCGGTTGGGCTTAGTAGTTGCGGCATTCAGGCTTAGTTGCCCAGAGGCATGTGGGATCTCAGTTCCCCAACCAGGGATCAAACCTGTGTCCCCTGCATTGGAAGGTGGATTCTTGACCACTGGACCACCAGGGAAGTCCCCCTTCCAGGAGTTTTATCATTACTGTTGTTGGGTCGTTAAATCGTGTCTCACTCTCTGAGACCCCATGGACTGCAGCACGCCAGGCTCTTCTGTCCTTCACAATCTCCCAGAGTCTGCTCAAATTCATTTCCATTGAGTTGGTGATGCTAGCTAACCATCTCATCCTCTGCCACCCCTTCATCTCTTGCCCTCAACCTTTCCCAGCAGCAGGATCTTTTCCAATGAATCGGCTCTTCACATCAGGTATCCAAAGTATTGAAACTTCAGCTTGAGCAACAGTCCTTCCAAAGAATATTCAGAGTTGAGTCCCTTTAGGATTGACTGGCTTGATCTCCTTATAGTCCAAGGGACTCTCAAGAGTCTTCTCTAGCCCCACAATTCAAAAAGAACAATTCTTTGGCACTCAGCCTTCTTTATGGACCAGCTCTCACATCTGTACATGACCACTGGAAAAAACATAGCTTTGACTATATGGACCTTTGTCACCAAAGTGATGCCTCTGCTTTGTAATAGGCTGGAATTTTATCAAAGGTCCTCAAGACAAATTCTACCTTTACTGGAAAGAGCTAAACTCTTTTGCAAGAGCCGTTACTAGTTCACACTCCCACCAGCAGAGGGTGAGGTTTCCATTGATCCATATCCCTTTCAACACAGCACTATCTAACTTTGGAATTTTTGCCAGTTTGATAACTGGTCAGTGGTATTTCATTTGAGTTTTATGTTTCATTTTAATGATTACTAATAAAAGGTAACATTTTCATATGTTTATTAGTCAGTCAAGTATCTTTTTCTATAGAAAGAAAGAAAGTGAAAGATAGCGCAGTCGCTCAGTCGTGACCGACTCTTTGCGACCCCACTGACTGTAGCCTACCATCCTCCTCCGTCCATGGGATTTTCCAGGCAAGAGTACTGGAGTGGGGTGCCATTTCCTTCTCCAGGGGATCTTCCCGACCCAGGGATCCCACTTGAGTCTCCTGCATTTCAGGCAGACGCTTTACCATCTGAGCCACCTGGGAAGCCCTTTTTCTATAGAAGACAGGCCTATTCATGTCCTACCTACTTTACTGTTGAGTAAATCTGTGTATTTCTTTCTTCTTCATTAGCAGGAACTCTTCGAATATTCACAATACTAATCCTTCGTAGTTTCACATGTTCATAATATCTTTTCCTAGCTTTTTGTTCATCTTTTCATTTTCTTTGTCATTATCAAAAGTTGTTCATTTTGATGTGATCATTCATCAGTTACTCTATTTATGGTTTGAATTTTTAGTGTCATAAGAAATCCTTTCTTGCACAAAGACTATAAAGTCATATGAAAGAAGTAATATGATTCATGTCTCCTTTCCAGTCCTCTTTCTCCCTTCCTCTCCTGTCTGCCACCTTGGTCCTAGCATAGGCTAGGGCCACTTTCTTGATTATAGCCCAGTTCAGACCTACTCCCTGTGAATCATTTTCTATAACTCCTGGCTCTGTGCTCTTGGCTCTGCCCTCTGAGTCATCCTTCCTTTTCCATAAAAATAGCCCAAGGTTGCAGCAGAATAGAATTCTAAGCTTGTTCCTGTTGGCAGTAAGTAGGAAATCCGAAGTCTTCTTTTCTCTTTGTGCTGCCTCTGCCCTCTTCAGTCCAAGCTAGTATAAACAGATATTTAACTCACCAATATAAAATGCCAAGATAGACAGCAACAAATCTAAAAAGTATACTCAATACTTCTATAAAGAGGCAATTAAGAAAATAAGCAGTTGCAGGCTCTGATGCCAGGCAGACTTTAGTCAAACACACAATCCACCACTTTCTAGCTCTGTAAATAGGGCTCATGTAAGTTCTCTTTATTTCAGTCCTATTATCCTAAAATGTGGATAAGGAATGTAAATAAGTCAACGTTTAAAATACTTTCAGGACCTGCTACATGGTGAAAACTAAATACATTTTGGCTATTGTGAAATGGTTCTTAGTCCTTGTCACACACTGTTTACTTTCAGATTAACAAGAAAAAATTGACAGTAACAATTGAACCAAGAATAATCATAAGTTATTTTAACCAACATTTTAAAAATATAATTAGTAGTGGTAGAATTATTTTTGCAGCTTTATATCTTTTTTTTTTTTTTTTTAGATTAAACCATCACCACTTAATGAAAAAAGCACTGAATAGACATTAGAAGTCTTGACTTTTCAGCCTGGCTCCTCCTCTGACCAATAGCTCCTTGACATGAGTAACTCATAACCCTCTTAAGGCTTAGTTTTTATATCTTCAGAAGAGGAATTCTATCCCCTGCTCTGTTCTCTCTCTGTGTTTATTGTCACCATCAAATAAGACAATGAAGCTGCCCAAAGGAGTCAGAACTATCACTGAGTACCCACTCTTGCCAGGTGCTGGGTGTACAGCATCCCATTAAGATCTCTCAAATACCCTGGGAGGGATAAGCAATTTTGAGAGCAACTTGCATTAAGGAAACAGACTCAGAAAGTTTAAGTAACTTGTTTTGGGTTACTTGCTAAACAGTAGAGCTGAGTTTGAATCAAGACGTGTCTCCAGCCCGCACACTCCTTCAGACCATTGCACTTGGAAAATGGTCATCCTTTTGTCATTGCATCCTGGATCATGTTAACCAGGATAAATGAGGCAGACTTGGGAAGACAGACCTGGAAGCAGATATGTTCACTGAGGCGGGGATGCGGAGTGAGGGGGGCAAGGCCAGGGCTGGGAGGTGAAGCGGGGAGCCAGAACCTAGGTGGGTGGCTACAGTACCATCAGATAAATACAGGAAATCTAAATGGAGGGGATGAAACATCTGGATGGAATAGCATCCTTAAGACCAGAGGTGAGGAAGCTTGCAACCAAGGCAGATAAATGAGCTTCAGCATGAGGAAGCCAGCAGCAGACAGGGGGACCTCTGAGTTAGACGTCACAGGGTGGGAGAGATTTTTATCTGTTTTGCTCACTGCTGCACTCCCTATGCCTGGTTTGGATAGTAAGTATCAGTAAGTAATTATTGGATAAATTTGGGGGTCTAAGGAGAAGACAGAGTTCCATAAAGTCACTGAGATAGTGAAGCTCATTTAAAGATCATTTCCACCTCATCCGAAGGAATGACTTACTGCTGAGTCAAGAAACCCTGACCCACAAGGGACCTCCAACTGAAAGTCAGAAATAAACACTGGAATTCAGGTAAGGTTAGACCTGCAGGTAGGAGTCAAATGACTTGACTATAGGGCAGGAGAAAGCACTAGGGGGAGAAAATCAAGCGCATCTCTTTCTCAGTCTCCCCTCACATGGCTTCACAAAAATGCTACCTGTCCTAACTCCATGCCAGCTTCCACTTCCTCTCTGGACCAGTGAGTACTGGGCACCCTGGTGCATTTGTAACTGGGCTCTGAAAACATATTCTCCAGGTATTCTCATTTGAAGCTATCTTTAAAGGAAGAACTAGCTCTCAACTCTAGTTGGTCTCCCAGAATTCAGTCTGTGTTTCTGTGGGTTTCTGCGTTTCTGGTGACCCTTTCATTGATATGAAACCCAAGTTTATAACGTGATTTTTTTTTTTTTTTTTTTTTGGCTCAGAAGGTAAAGAATCTGCCTGCAATGCAGGAGACCCAAGTTTGATCCCTGGGTTGGGAAGATCCCCTGGGGAAGGGGATGGCAATCCACTCCGTATTCTTGCCTGGAGAATCCCATGGACAGAGGAGCCTGGTGGGCACAGCCTATGGGGTCACAAAGAGTCAGACATCACTGAGCAAGTAACACTTTTCTCTTTTTTTCAAACTTTTTATTTTGCTTTGGGGTATAGCTAGAACTGTGGTGTTGGAGAAGACTCTTGAGAGTCCCTTGGACTGCAAGGAGATCCAACCAGTCCATCCTAAAGGAGATCAGTCCTAGGTGTTCATTGGAAGGACTGACGCTGAAGCTAAAACTCCAATACTTTGGCCACGTCATGCGAAGAGCTGACTCATTGGAAAAGACCCTGATGCTGGGAGGGATTGGGGGCAGGAGGAGAAGGGGACGACAGAGGATGAGATGGCTGGATGGCATCACCAGCTCGCTGGAGATGAGTTTGAGTAATCTCCGGGAGTTGGTGATGGACAGGGAGGCCTGGCGTGCTGCGATTCATGGGGTCGCAAAGAGTTGGACACGACTGAGCGACTGAACTGAACTGAACTGATAGCTAGTTAACAGTGCTGTGGTTGTTTCCGGTGTACTAATGTGATTCTTTTTTGATACAGAGAATTGCCAAGCCTGAACAGGAACTATTAAAATGTCCATTAACTCTATGCGACAGATAAGAACTCCCATATTGACTCCTCCCAAGAACTGGACCCAAGTCTGTTCCTTGATGTGTGAACTTTATAAAGGGCTGTGCCTCACAGAGACTCATCCTCATGTTTCACTTTCTCCTCTCCATCCCCTCCCTGTTATTGATCTCTCTTTTCTCACTCCACCCCCAGAGCTTAGCAGGAATTGCTATCTTCTTTCATGACTGAACTGGCTTTCTGATATATAAGAGGTAACTTTATCTTGCTAACTGTCCCCAAACAAGAGCTCTGGAAAGCTGCTTTACTTTCAGAACTTCTTAACTGAGGATAAAGTATGGGTCCTATAAACCAATAGAAAGCTTTGGACTTTGGTTTAAGGAAACTACTCATCATAGGTGCTAGTTATTGAAAATAGCAGAACAAAGATCCCTGTGGCTTTTTAGAATACCTGTCTCCAAATATCAAGAAAATATTGTATCAGCCGAGTTGGACAAATGAGTTGGTTAACAGAGTTCTGAAAGGAGATAACACTTAACCATCAGTCATCTTCTGTGCAGTAGAAAGTGTCATAATTAGTCCAGAGCATTTACATTTATTTTCCTGTTATGATCTGAGCTTAATCAAAAAATCCAATGGCCATATTTATGCCTGTTGTTGTGTGGTCGCTAAGTCATGTCTGACTCTTTAGAGACCCCCATGGACTGTAGTCCGTCAGGCTCCTCTGTCCATTCGATTTCCCAGGCAAGAATACTGGAATGGGTTGCCATTTCCTTCTCCAGGCAATCTTCCCATCCTGGGGATCAAACCCACATCTCTGCATTGGCAGGCAGATTCTTTACCACTGAGCCACTAAAGAAGCCATATTTGTCTATCCAACGCAAAATAATTGAGTAAAAGCAAGTATTATCTTTCCTTATTTTAACACCTGATACAGAATGCAAATACTCCTAAAATGTTTGCTGAAGCTTTAAAGTCAAATTATTCAAAGCAATTTCCCATAGTAGCTCAGAACATATCAGAGCAAAGAAAAGCAGAGCATTTAATTATATTGATAAAGGGAAACTCTAAAAAGGTTGATTTGGAAACAGCATAAAGGCAGATGTCATTGGTATAATTATACTCTGAATTTTGTTTCATGTAGGGCAAAAAGAAAAAAAAAATTTTCTTTCAACTGTGTTTTTTCATAGAGGACCCTGACATTATTTTTGCCCCTCTGAAAATTACTGAATTCAGGAATACAAATGCTAATGAAAAAACCTTTGGCTTCCTTTCAGTTCCTAACACATACTCTAGAGTTCACGCTATGGTTATCAGGAGAAATCTATGGAAAATAAAGCTGCACAGAACTGTATATCATCACCTGGCTTAACCTTGTCAAGCAGGAATGAGACCGAAGTGCAAGGTGACACTGACTGACAGAAATGAAAACCAATGGAAAAAACACATTGAGGAAAGGAAAGGCTTATGAAAAAAGTTAAAGTCCTTACTCTACCACGGCCAAGATCAGAGAAGAGTAACTTACACATTATATGTTCCAGCAAACAGATAAGTACCAGCAGTCCTTTTGAACCTGTCCATAAAACCTTACTTATATCTTGATGATGGGCAAAGAGGTCATTTGGAGAGAGAACGTTTCTGGTTGTACAGATTATATTCCTATGTCCTAATACCAAGGTTGTGCTGTGCTGTGCTGACTTGCATCTGACTCTTTGCGACCCCATGGACTGCAGCCCATGCCCTCCTAAAGGGAATATTCTCAACCCAGGTATTGAACCCAGGTCTCCCACATTGCAGGCAGATTCTTTACCATCTGAGCCACTAGGGAAGCCCAATACCAAGGCTATTACATCTCAAAAATCATGCAATGGACCACATAAGGTCATAAATTAGAGGGAAAGAATGATTTAGAGACCACAGTAATTTTTAATTTCCTAGGATTTATCATAGTTTTTTTTGAAAATGGTGGTAAAATATAATATAACCTGTTCCATTTTAGGCATTTTTTAATGTGCAGCTCAGTATTAAGTACACTCACACTGATGCACAACCAGTTTCTAGAACTCTTAATCTTTCAAAAAAAACCTGAAACTCTACTTCTATACCCACTAAACAGCTCCCTCAACCCCAAGCCCCTGACAGTCACCATCCTACTTTCAATCTCTATTAACCTGACTTCTCTAGGTACTTCATATAAGTAGTATGATACAGTAATTTGTCTTTTTGTGTCTGGTTTATTTCACCTAGGATAGGGTCCTCAGTGCTCATACATGCTGCATATGTGCCAGAATTTCTTTCTTTTTTTTTTTTAAGCCAAAAAATACTAAGCTGTATATATGTATCACATTTATCCATTCATCCATCACTGGGCATTTGGGCTGCTTCCACCTTTTGGCTGTTTTAAACAGTGCTGCTACAAACTAGTCTTTCTATCTTAATCCTATGTGTAAAGTGTTCCTCAGACCTACATTCATGAAAAGCTACCATATCAAGTCACTCACATTCCTACTGAGTGGGAAGACTGACCACAAACACGTGATGGCTCCTAGGGCTTCCCTGGTCGCTCAGCAATAAAGAATCCACCTGTCAATGCAGGAAACAGGGTTTGATCCCTGGGTCGGGAAGATCCCCTGGAGGAGGAAATGGCAACTCACTCCAGTAGTCTTGCCTGGGAAATCGCATGGACAGAGGAGCTGGAGGGCTACAGTTCATGGGGTCACAAAGAGTCAGACATGACTTAATGACTGAACAACAACTTCTGCTAAGATATTAAATTATATTAAAGACAGGCAGCGTTCCCTGACATAACATGCTCACAAACGTCTTGTATTATGCTGTTGAGTGGGTGAAATATCAAAATGGGTTCATGGTTGAATGTCCTCTGAGATTATTTGAACCCATACAATCATGCCCCATCCTTCTGCCCTTCTGATGTTTCTTTATACACATCTTTTTGTTTTATCAGCTGTAGAGAGTATCTCTCTCTCTCTCTATTTATCACTGCACTGGGTCTTCCTTGCTATGCCTGGGCTTTCTCTAGTTGTAGTGAGTAGGGCCTACTCTCCAGGTGTGGTATGTGGGCTTTTCATTGTAGTGGCTTCTCTTTTGGCAGAGCACAAGTTGTAGGGCATGTGGGCTTCAGTAGTTGCAACGTGTGGGCTTGGTTGTCCCCACGACGTGTGGAATTTTTCCTAACCAGTGATTGAACCCATGTCCCCAGCACTGGCGGGCAGATTCTTAACCACTGAACCACAAGGGAAGTCCACCCTTCTGATGTTTTATCATGCACTTATAAGACACAAAATTTTAGGAAAGAGAGATAACATATGAACTTTGAAAAACTATATTCCACTCAGGGAGAAGAGGACACATCAGAATCTGGGGCAAGAGGCCAATATATATGATTGAAATTTTCTGAATATTATCCTAACACACATAACTTCTTGAGACCTACACTAATGGCTCCCTGATTCCACTGCCCAGTTAAATGTAAAAAACCAAAAATACATACATACATACATACATACATACATAGATATATTCTTTAAGGAAAAGCATTCAAAATTAAGTAGTTTGAATTTAAGAAAATTCCTTAAATGTGAAAGATTTAACTCAGTGAAAAAGTCACTTCTTTGCAAAAACAAATAAAAACTATCTCAAGCACATCACACAGGAACCATTTCACCCATGTGGTCTATAAGATGCAATTAGCACCTCACTAGTTACAAGCCAAGCTTCCTCCCTTCCTGCCCCACAACCTTCACCATGCCAGAGTGAAAGGACAGGAGCCATTAGATCCATTTCAGGAGCAAGAAAACTCATGCTCTAGGTGGGTCAATGAGCTGCCACAGGCAACATGATTAGGAAATGACAGAATTGAATGTAGAACCCCAGACTTGTCTATGGAACACAGGAGAGAGAGTGTTTAGAAACTGTAACAATTTACAAAATTCATTCTGTTAAATCTAAAAAAAAAAAAACAAATAAATTAAGGTTTGTATTTTAGATCTTGAGAGTTTTAATTTCATTTCTCATAATTAATTTTACTCTCATAATTAATTTCTCATAATTTAATTTTATTAAAGCATCCATGCACAAAAATTTGAAAATTAAAAAACAAAACTACTCTTCCACTGCAAAAAGTTTGAGATACACTGTTGTACTCAAATTCCTCTCAAAAACAAATCAATCAGTATCTATGTATGGGTGAAAATAAGCATGTATCAGGAATTCTATACACCATCTCAAAATGTAAGTAGTAGTTAAGAGATGCCAATATTCACAACATGTGAGAATTTTGTAACCAATTTATTTAAAAAAAGCATACAATGCACAAAGAGGTAAAGACTGCACTTTAAAATAGCAGATGTCAAGGACTGAATCTGAAGGTATAGGTTAAACATTACCGTCAAGGATACAGCATGGTTTGACAATGCATAGTTCCTTCCTCATAGTTGCTTATTCATGGCACGTAGAAGAAACCACAGTCATGCCCACCCAGGGCCAAGGAGCCAACCACTCCTTAGGTCACTGAACCTTCCTGCTGGAGAGGACATCCTGTGCCTTCCTGTCACCTAGGGTCACTTCACAGAGCAGGAATAAATGGCAAAAAGGGTGTCTTTAGCAACCACCTGAATAACCACGTCATCTGCTTAGTGCAATCCTGCAGAATTTTTCTTTTCTTTTATATAATAGTTAAATTCAGGTACAATGCAATTTGGGGCTGCCCTGGTGGTTCAGCAGTGAAGAATCTGCCTGCCAGTGTGGAGACATGAGTTCGATCCCTGGGCTGGGAAGATCTCTTGGCGGAGGAAATGGCAACCCACTCCAGTACTCTTGTCTGGGAAATCGCGTGGACAGAGGAGCCTGGTGGGCTACAGTCCACAAGGTCTCAAGAGAGTCAGACATGACTGAGAGACTAAACAACAATAATACAATTTATAGCATTAAAACCAGATTCTCTTTTGAGTTAATAAACTATGTTCTACAGTTTCTATCTTTGGTAAAATTGGTTCTTTAAAGCCACAGAGTTCATAGTAGAACTGCCATGAACTTTCTTGTTAATAGGAATTGTTTCATATTCAGGTTTCTTTTCATTACCTTAATTATCAGGTAATTATACTTTCCTTGTTCTACCCCAGGTAGCACTTTACCTTCCTTGGTATTTATACATCCAAATAATTGCAGATGGTTATCAAGGCCTATCTTTGTTGTCTCTAAGCCAAGGTGAACCTATTTCATTCCCTTACCTGGCTTCCTAAATCAGTGCCTCCAACCCCCTCAATCATTTTCCTGACTCTTCGTCTGAACATTTTCCAAGAAAACGTCTCTGTCTTTCCTGGTCTCAGGCTCCCAGAACAAATGTGGTTTTCAGTGCCACTTCATCAGGATTGCTTCCCTACCCCGGGGTAAATCTCTTGAATTCTTCACATCCCTTTGGTCTTTTTCCCCCCTGCCTATATCCAGCCTGGGTCCAAGGTATTTCATTGCCCAAGGCAAAATGAAGCTTCTTTTCTTTTACAGCATGTAATTGGATTCATTTCAAAAAGCCTCACACTGTCTCCTTCCCCCCTTCCCACTCCCCTTTGGCTCTTGAATTACAGACACACTGCTAAATTATCTGGCTGTAAGAATACTGGAGTAGCCATTCCCTTCTCCAGGGGATCTTCTCAACCCAGGGATTAAACCCAGGTCTCCTACATTGCAGGCAGATCCTTTACCATCAGAGCCACCAGGGAAGGCCATATGGCTGCAAGAGATCATAAATAAGTCCAAGGCCTTGTAGGATTTGGAAAGGTCAGAGCCTCTAGGAAGCACAAGTGTGGACTTGTGGAATAATTCACTTCATTTCTAAAAGCCTCCATGTCCACATCTTTAAAACTGAACAATGACCAAAAAAAATAAGGAAATATATGTAAAAATAAGGAAGAGTATACAAGATTATTTGTAATAGCTAAGGAATGATATAAAGTCTTTGTTTTTTTTAATAGTAACTCAGGCTTTGTTAGAAATAATAAAGTCACAAAATGACTCATGTGGAAGAAGTGCTATCGGTAATTCAGACTTGATTTCTCTGCTGGAAGTCTTTGAAATCGTGAAGGGTCTGTTGCTTAAATAAAATATTTAAGGACTATAAATATAATCCTACCTGGGAAGGGATCTTTTTTTTTTTTCCAAACTTAATTTCCCAGGCAAGAGTACTGGAGTGGGTTGCCATGCCCTCCTCCAAGAGATCTTCCCAACCCAGGGATCGAACCCAGGTGTTCGACTCAGCCATACATATACATGTATCTATTCTCCCCGCTACTCCCCCCGACCCCACCATCCAGGCTGCCACATAACATTGAGCAGAATTACCTGTGTTCCACGGTAGGTCCTGTCAGGCGAGTGTATGCTCCTCGGTTCTTTGTCTCGTCACAACAAAAATTTGGAGTGACGGCCATTAAAGCCCCTTGGCGGGTCACAGCTCTCAGAGGACAGACCGTGTTATAGCTCTTAAATAAATCAGTGTTACAGCTCTATTTATTTAGATAATAGCAGGAAAATCCATCTTCGATGCATGAGGGCACGTCGATCCAAAGACGCGAAGAGAAGATCGCCCCATGGCATGGGAGAGAGAGAGAGAAGAGGGCTTTGGCTCCTCTTTTTATATGTTTCTCTGTCCCTGGGCCTGTCTTATGTAAATTGGGCCAGCCAGGAGTGTTGTTTGTTTTACCTGAGGTTCTCACTCCGGTCCTCGGACCTTCCTTTGTTCTATTTTCGCGGGCTTTTCCCTTCCTTGTCCTTTAGCCACCGCCATTCTGGACTCCTTTTCCCTATTCTAACTACCTAACAGTCCACTTTAAATACAGCAGTGTGTACATGTCCATCCCAAACTCTCTTGGAAGGGATTGCGTAGAGGTGAAGAGCTGACCGGCTGGCCATCAGGACCGCCTCACTGGGGCCGCACAGAACCCGGCACAGCTAGTGGGGCAGCTGTCAGAGCTCACCTGTGCAGGTCTGGGCCTGTGTGCCATGCAAGGGGAGCAGGGCCGATGCAGCATATCAGACATCTGGATGCATGACGGGATCCATAGATACTCTGGGGAAAGACAATAAACTCCTGAGAGTGATTGTGATTGATCACCAATGAAAGTGTAACTGTGCAAGTCGGGGGCCTCCTTAAGCTGTATACAAACAGACTCTCATCTTTCACACCAAAAGGCAAGAAAAATTTAGGATCCAATCCAGAACTTAATTTAAGAGTAGCAAAGCCCTGGGAGAGGCTGTATTCTCAACGTGGAGCCATTCACTACTCCAAAGTCAGGGCTCCGATTCTCTGATTCTGATGGAGTGGGAACGTAAGATAGGGGGTGGCGATATCTAAGTTAAAACATTAAAAATCTTAAATTCTAAGATTTTCCTGAGACATCTGGGCCTGCATAATTGGTTCACTCCTCCCTGTTAAAGGCTAGTGTCAATCCAAATAGTCACTAAACAATCTATGATAAGGAATAGAAGAAAATTTTATTTGAGCCAAGGATTCTAGCCCAGGAGACAGAGATTCAAGAAACACTTAAATTGTGTTCCACTGGACTACAAAATGGAGGAGACTTACACAGGCAAAAACTGCAAAATTTCATAAATTGTCAAGAACTGGCTAGAAGTAAGGATGCTTGTTAAACAAGCATTGGTCACATAGTAATGATGGGAGACCTCAAGACAGACCATAAGGTTGCAGCTAATAGCAGATAATTGTTTTGAGAATGGCTGTTGGTGTCCTTGAATTTGAAACAGTTCAGAAAACTCAAGTTCTCATTGATGCAGAAACAAGTCTGAAAACATATCCAATAATGGCCATATCTATCCATGGCTCTATTTTGGATGCCTGAGCCACAGTTTGTCCGTTTGATTTTTAAATGATTTTAAATACGTCATCAGTAGTGACAGACCTCCCTTTCTTAAAAGTTATAAAGGAACTTCTGCCTTACAAGATCACACATGCACACACACACACAGACACACAGCATTCTTGATCTACTCCAACCTCCTGCCCACCAGACAAGGACTAAGGACTCAGTCAAAATAAAATCCTAATGAAGAAGTATAGGATCTTCTAACAACTAAAGAGATAAAACCTTAATATTGCCGCAAGACCCCATGATGTACCAGCAGAAACTGGAGGCATACAGTGGAATTCTGGGTACCACATCAGTAGGAGCAGGACATACAACTGGACTAGAAGGAGTTTCTATGATGGCAGGAGCCTTCTGTGACAGAGCACTTCACCCCTGCCAAGACCTGCGGAGACAATACCAATCCAAGGCTAGGCTGGCTCTGGGAAGAAAGTGACATCCCTCACTGAAGGAACAGAAACATCACAGCTATCATGGTTAATAGTAAAGAAGAGTCAAAAGACTCAGAGACATGAGCAAGCTAGAGTGGAATAAATAAATGGTAAAAGTGAATGAATAAGTGAGTAAATATCTTCCCTTTCCTTGGAAAGATACATTTACATATGGATGCCAGAATTTTCTTTCTAAAACTCAAATCTGATCACATCACTCTTCCTTCTCACATACCAAATAAAATTCAATCTCATTGTTTTAAATGTATTTTTTTTAATTACATGTGCCTGGCAGGTATTTGCCATATCAAAAAATATTTGTTACATAAATGAATGGACATAGTAGGCTCACAACACTCAGTTCGTCCCACTACCTTCCCTTCTAAACACCTCTCATTTGAAAGGACAGACACAATGACTTTCTCGCCATTCCCCAAATACGACAGCCATTCACAGTCTGTGCCTTTGAATAAACTGATCACTCTGCCTCAAATGCTATCTCAACCTTCTTTCATCCATTCATTCAACAAATATTTATTGAGTGCTACACACAACCCTGCCTGCCAACTCCAATTCACTCTTGATGGCATCTTCTCTGAGAAGGGGTTCCAATCTTCCCCAAGATAAGTGGGGCCCTTTGAGCATGGCACCTTGAACATTTCCCTCTAGGAACCTCCTTTTTGAACTGCTATTTGTTGGTTTACGTGTCTTTCCAGTTCACTGAGTGCAGTCAGAGCAGGAAGACCACCCTGTAGATCAGACCCCAGTAAACAGGAAGCTGTGCTGCAGATACCATTTATTTTGTTTGCCTAGTCTCATCTTCAACATTCTTGCAGCAACACTCCTGCTTCTTCAGGGAACAACTGCACAGGCTGCAAATGGCTGTCATATTTGGGGAATGGTGAGAAAGCCGTTGTGTCTGTCCTTGGAATTCGCCAGGCCAGAACACTGGAGTGGGTAGCCTTTCCCTTCTCCAGGGGAATCTTTCCAACCCAGGGATTGAACCCAGGTCTCCCATATTGCAGGCAAATTCTTTACCTTCTGAGCCACCATTATACTGCTATTTGAAATTAGCACTTATCTCCAAAAAATAAATAAATAGACAAGCCCTTAGAATTTTATTGAATATTTGTATTTTAGAGTGATAAGCCCAACCTTCTTTTATTGTATTTATATTCACAGTTATTGGGATAATTTATACTGTCATGTGAAAACAGATAATACCCCTTCAAAATAGTACAGATATTGGATCAGTCCATGCAAAAGTCAGCTAAAGATAATATATCAAATGAGGTCAGGAATAAAAATGTATACTATATATGTGCGCTCAGTCGTGTCTGACTCTTTGCGATCCCATGGACTGTAGCCCACCAGGCTCATATGTTCGGGAGATTCTCCAGACAAGTATACTGGAGTGGGTAGCCATTCCCTCCTCCAGGGGATCTTTCCAACCTAGGGATGAATCCGAGTCTCCTGCATTTCCTGAATTGCCAGGCAGATTCTTTACTGCTGAGCCGTGTTCCCCACATTGGCAGGCAGACTTCCAACCACTGAACAACCAGGGAAGTCCCAGAAACATAGCTTTTTAAAACTACAGCTCTCTGGGTACTTACCTACCTGTCAGATTCTGAATCAATGGATCTAAGATACAGCTTGAGACTCAATATCTTCTTTTTCTCAGTTCCCAAGATCAAAGTCATGCAAAGCCAGATTTGAGATCTAGAAAACAGTCCAGCACTCCTATATGAATAAATCTTTCTTTTTCTCTACCAGTCATCACACACACTCAACTTTTTGTTATATTTATTAAATGAGATATAAAATTTCAGCTAATATTGATGAGATGGTAACTTATATCATAAAGCTACACTTAGGAAACATGATGTATTTCCATATCCAAGAATTGGGGAATTCATGAAGATCTTAGAACAAAATCCTCCTGGGGACATGTGTATACCTGTGACTGATTCATGTTGATGTACGGCAGAAACCAGCACAATATTGTAAAGTAATGATCCTCCAATTAAAAAATAAGAAAATCTACTACATCACTGGTTCACATGTTGTACAGCAGAACCTAACACACCATTGTAAAGCAATTATACACCAAAAATTTTTAAAAGAGCACCATATCTTAAAAATTTTAAGACTGCAATGGGAGCCACATTATATTTAAAATCTTTAAGTTTAGAACTCACATAGACTTGCGAATGCATTCAGTTTAACTCCTTCACTTTGTAGAAGAGAAATCAGAGCTAATCATTTCATTCAGATGGAAAATGAACTCTGAAATGTATGTTTTAATGTAAAATTCTCAAATCCTGCTTTGGCCAGCACAAACAGCAATCGCCCAAATCACAAAAGCTCTTCCAAAATACTGAAACCAATCCCTGGAGTTCATTGTATCCTTGTGTCAGTATATTGGGAGTTGATTCCATCTACAAAAACTTCTCAGTTGGCAACTATGACTTCCTTCCACCTGTTAAAATTGTCAGTTGACCTGATCATTCATAAAGTCCCTAATCTGAAAAACAAGGAAGATTCCAGAACTCAAACTGAAAAAAAATATTGACAGATTATGGTGCTGTGTTCTAAGATGGAGCATGTTCTAAAAGAGGGTGGATCATAACCTAGGTTTGTGGCTCAGCTTTACTTTCAGGAAACACTCAAGGTTTCTTGAGTTTGTTTAGTGCATCTAAGCAGAACATGTAACTTTCTAATTGTAACAAACATATAACTCAAAAAGAATACTACTTGCTGGTTTTCAAGAGAATTCTACCTCAAGGGAAACTGCTATAACATGCTTCGTAGACATGCACAAATTGGTTCATGTTCACATATAGTGCCAATTTTTATAACATTGAGAATATATACACTGCAAAGTTCTTAAAAGTTACCCTTAAATGTTTAAGGCCTAACTGAAGACACTTGTGGCTTTAGGTGACTTACAGTATGTCTCCATTTTACATAGTAACACTCTAAAGAGATCTGTCAAGTTTAGAATAAATTTGTACAAGGCAAGACTCAGTATAAAACCTATCTCAGATCACTTCAGACATTTTTAGCATACATATGAAGCTGATCAGAGACAGAATGCCCACACCAGATCTATCACAAGACTGTAGGGTTGTAGTTTGATTATAAAACCTGAAAGTCACATTCAGGTAGCTTAAGTCGTTGGTCAACTATGCTTCAGACTGTAAGGGAAATGTTCTGGAGAATATTATAATCAGGTGAAATTGTAATTTGTAATGAACACAAATGTAATACCAAGCCTGGAGACTTCCCTAGAAGTCCAGTGGTTGAGGCTCCCTGCTTGCCCTGTAGGAGGCATGGGTCCGATCCCTGGTTGGGGAAATAAGAGCCCACATATCACACAGCACAGTCCAAAAAAACAAAAAAAAAGATGATATCTACATTTTTTTAAAAAAAGAAGAAGAACCAGGCCTGAAAGTGTCAGAGTTTTTAAGATTTTAAGATTATTTCTTTTGCTCATTAATTCCTTTAGGCAATAATCCCAAATTAAGCACATTCATTACAAATATAAACTAGTAACTTAGATCTGGAGTTTTCCATCAATAAATTAATAGGTTATATAGTATAACATTGTCTTTTTGAGATTTACTGAACTGGAGAAAGAAAATGTACTAGCTCAGTCTGAAAACTTGGAGAAAGAAAAATGTATATTCTAAGCTAGTTATTCATACTGTAAAAATTATTCAAACTATTATTTAGAAACTATAGCAAGACTGTGCCCTGAGATTTTCTCAATAAGGAAAATAAATTCCCACTTGAGTTTAAAAACAGTAAGTTTAAGTGCAAAGTCAACAAGTAAGGTCATCCCATCTATGAAGATGTCTTTAAATGCGACATAATACAATGTGCATACCTCTTAGTACTTATTTAGTAATTTTATCTTAACACATCTGAAATTTTAAGAAACATTAATATTTTCCTATGCCATCAAGTTTACTGGTTATTAATTAATGAATAATATGAGAGGTAATAAATACTACATTTAGGAAAAACAATATCACATGCTATACCAGGAGTTTTTAAAAGAAAAGAATGGTTTGGAAAAAATAGAATTCAATGTCACATTAAAGAAATTTTTATTCTAAATATATTAGAGGAAATATTTGGAGAAAATGTGCTAATTTCTAGTTCAGAACTTCCTATCAACTCTTTTTACTCAGTTAACAACTTTCTCATACTTCAAACACCTTTAACCTCCCTAAGGCTGTATAATTTTTCTAAAAGCACTCACTTATCAAAATGCCCTAGTTGAGAAAAAAGGGCAAGAGGCAAAGAAAAACTTAAACTTTATTTGAATTTCTCTTTTTTCCTATCTAAGAATGAGAAATATTTCAAAGTAAAAGGTTAGTGACATGTAGAAAAATCTGTGCCATATTGCACAATATGGAAAATACTTAGGACGTTTGCAATACCTTATTGTGTTACCTTAAAACGTCCTTCATCTCTCTCAATTTTTTTTTTAAAAAGCTTGAAAGAACAACAGAAAAAGACATCTTCACAATGATTAAGAAATGAAATTATGAAATAAAAGCTAATTATTGAGGAAGATGCAAATATTCCAAAAATATAAGTGAGAGGGAAATTCATCTGTGAGCATCCTGAGAGGTGGGGCTAAAACAGGAAACACAATCACCTATGTCAATCCTTTGAACACAGAAGTGGGAGCACATCAGTGGCTTGATTAAAATAATAAACATTAATAATATCATCTAGGATTGTTATATACATATTTGTATATAAAGCTCTTGACAACAGTTTTTCAGCAATACAGAAGTCCTCTTTAATGACTCTTGCTTATATAATCTTTGCTTTCCAGACAACACAGCCTGGAGATAAAAATAGGCTCATGAGAATTCTCCGATTCTATGCCACTTGAGAAAGTGTAACCCATTTTGGTTTTTTACTTTGGGGGGCTGAGCTGGGTCTTCATTGCAGCTCATGGGCTTCTCTAGTTACGGCGCACAGACTTAGCTGATTCCTGGCATGTGGAAACTTAGTTCCCCCAATCAGCATTTGATTCTGTGTCCCCTGAGTTGAAAGGTGGATTCTCAACCACTGGACCACCGTGGAAGTCTCAGCGCAACCCATTTTAAATTCCTCAGCAAAAGAAAAGTCCCCAAGAGTGGCTACAATTTGGCATCCACCATTTTCTTTCTCTCCTCTTCTGTAGTGACAGCTCCCGTCACTGCGGAGCCAAAATGGCAGCTCCGCACCCCTAGCTCACAGCAGTGGCGATCAGCAATGGGTTAATAGGGACACTGATGCTGCTGCTGAGAGCTGATGTCTGTCCCGAGACCGCCATCTTCCATCTGAATGCACCAAACTCAACTTTACCTTAGCACCTTGCCCGAGCTATTCCTCTGCCTAGGGAGGCTTTTCCTCGAGTCTTTACACGGCCAGCTCCCTCAGAAATCCATGTCTCTCCTCAGATAGCCTACATTTCCCTGAACACACTAGCTATCCTCATCCTCTAGTCCCTCTCCATCCCATAAACCTGTTTTATTTTGGACTTGGACCAAGTCACCAAAACCATCAATCACTCCTTTCTGATTCTTCCTAAAAGGACCAAAATATAAAACCAATCAAGTCAAAATAAACAAACAGCAAAAAACACTTGGGCAGGTTAATGGGCAGATAGCAGAATGAGCTCCTCAAAGTTATGAAGCATCAAATAAATGAAGAGCAGACGGTGCTATCCTCCTATCTGGTCATGAAATTCATGTTTACTTCTGATAGGTTCTGACTGGACCTGTTGCAGCAATACAGCAAAATATTAAAATGTGGCAAATACATTTCAGGATACTTTCCCCAGATTAAATATCTGCACAAACTAATGAGGTTAAGTTACTACTAACCTCAAACTTTCTGTTTGTCCCCAAAGTACAATCAATTAAACATATTTTTTTAAAAAGAGAAAAAATGCTGATCCCTAGAATAGAGGTGTTGGCATATGTGATGCAAAAAGGAATAATTTCAACTGAAACAAATACATCTTTAAGAAACAGCACTCTAAAGCTTAGAGCAGTCAGAAATCAAGAAAGTTCGGTTAGCTATGGGGGAAGTTCTTTACTTCATGGCAAGTCAGAACATGCAAAGATGGCAGAACTCTCACAAGATTGCACAGTGGCTCCTTAGAAATGGAAAGGACTATTTAGCCATAATCTAAGTACTTTCCAAAACAATGACACTGTGATTACAGCATATGCTCCACGTTGATAAGAATATTTTTATTACTCACCAAGTTGACTTCGAAAACATTCAGGCTTCATTTGCAGAAGTTAACACAGGATTTATTCAGGCAAATAAGTATTTATTTAGGTTGTCCTTTTGGAATGTTGGCACGGAGTGAGGCTGGTTACAAAATGTTAATATGCCAACTGCAATGGTGTTCCCAGGTGACACTAGTGGTAAAGAACCCACCTGCCACTGCAAGAGACCTGAGACACAGGTTCAATTCCTGGGTCAGGAAGATCCACTGGAGAAGAGAATGGCAACCCACTCCAATATTCTTGCCTGGAGAATCCCATGGACAGATAAACCTGGCAGTCTACAGTCCATAGGGTCGCAAAGAGTGGAACATGACTGAAGTGACTTAGCACATCACAGCACAATAGTGTTAGCTGAACTGGATGACCTGGCATTGCTATTGAAGTCTCAAGGCTGAAACAAGATACATTAAACTTTGGGAATTACAGCCACAGGACTCACTAGCAGAACTTGCAAAATACCACTGTGAAATCGCAAGGACTGTTTAGTTAGAATTCAGAGTTTATGTTTCCCAGCCAAGTGTCTTGAGACAAAAACAAACTTGGCATTGCGAAAACTCTTCTACCTGTTCAGACTTTCAGGACCAAGTATTCACAAGATTTTATGAGAGCAAAACTTGTTTTTTTTCACTTCATGCCTGTTAGAATGGATATTATCAAAAAAGACAATAAATAAGGTGTTGGTGAAGATGTGGAGAAAAAGGAACACTTCTACGCTATTGATGTGAAAGTAAGTTGATGCAATCACTGTGGAAAAGAGTATGGAGTTTCCTTAAAAAATTAAAAATAGATCTACTGTGAAAAGTGAAAGTGAAGTCGCTCAGTCGTGTCTGACTCTTTGCGATCCCATGGACTGTAGCCTGCATCAGGCTTCTCCGTCCATGGGGTTTTCCAGACAAGAGTACTGACGTGGGTTGCCATTTCCTTCTCCAGGGGATCTTTCTGACCCAGGGATTGAATCCAGGTCTCAGGGATCGAACCCAAGTCTTCCACCTTGCAGGCAAACATTTTACCCTCTGAGCCATTTTTCAGATCTATTGTATGATCCAGCAATTCTACTTCTGGGTATTTATCTGAAGAAAGTGAAAACACTAAAACATATTAAAAAGATATATGCATCCTTATGTTTATTGCAGCATTATTTACAATAGACAAGATAAAGAGCCTAAGTGTCTATCCATGGATAACTATATAAATAAAATCTGAGCTATAGATATACAACACACACACACACACACACATGCACACACATGCACACAGTAGAATATTATTCAGTCATAAAAAATAAGGAAATCTTGCCATTTACAACAACATAGATAAACCTGAAGGGCATTATACTAAGTGAAATAAGCCCATCAGAAAATAGAAATACCAGCTGTCTTATAAGTATAATCTAAAAAACAAAACAAATAAAAAACACAGAAAAAAAACAAACACATAGATGCAAAGAATAGATTGATGGTGGTCAGAGTAGAAACAGGGGATGGGGAATGGGAGAAATGGGTGAAGGAAGGGGTCATTAAGTAAAAGAAAACAGAAAATGTAGCATTCTTGGAATAAGCTGCATACTCACAAGAAGTAGAGAGATGAAAACATTAGGTAAACTTATTTATTATGTGAAGTGATGCAGAATGGTTTGTGGAAATGTTTTTGAGTCATCATATGGTTTTAAGGAACTAATTGAGGATCTGGGCTTGTGCCGTGTGCTTAGTTGCTCAGTCGTGTCCGACTCCTTGTGATCCCGTGGATTATAGCCCACCAGGCTCCTCTGTCCATCGGGGTTGTCCAGGCAAGAATACTGGAATGAGTTGCCATGCCCTCCTCCAGGAGATCTTCCCAATCCAGGGACTGAACCCAGGTCTCCCACATTGCAGGTGGATTCTTTACTATCTGAGCTACCAGGGAAACCCATCTTTAAAAAAAGACTATAATCCAAGCTAGAGTTATAATAAATAAATAACTTTAAATCAAAAAAAATTTTAAACTGAGTTTGAAACTTCATCTTACAGAAAGATAACTAGAGATTTTATGGATGTGGATGGTTAAACATATATGTGGGCCACTGAATATTTAGTTGACATAAAAAAACTTGCAGAAAATATTTCCTTATATGTATTTGTCCATAGTAGAGTTAAAGCTTTTAACCTGAAATCTGTCTAGTAATCAGAGAGACAATATTTAAGGAGAAAAATAAGAAAGTAAGTAAGATGCCCAAAACAAACTGAGAATAAAATTTGCAATTCATGTAAAAAAAAAAAAAGTATAATTTCTCTAATACCAGGAGTTTCCAAATATCAGTAAGACCAACAAAATGTAAGCAAAGTTAGGGAAGAGTAAACCACTGAAGAGTAAATACAAATATCTCCTAAAAATATGAAAAAATCTTCAATAAAGAATAATTTTAAGATGCTAGTTAAGCTATACTGAAATTCCACTTTTTTACCCACCAGATTAGCAAAGTTTAAAAAGTTTTATGATGTATAGTGATTCAAGTGTACAGTGAACCAGGAATTCGATTGTTCCTGGCGGTGTGCAAATGAATCCAATTTCATGGAAAGCAATGGCAATATCTATCAAAACTTACATGCACATTTATGGAAACTCCACCTCCAGGAATTCATCCAATGGAAAGAACTATGTGTGTGCAAAAAGATATCTACATAAAGATTATCAGGGCAAGAGCAGCAAACTAGCAAAAGTTTGGAAATTGCAATCAGTTAAGACATTGCTTAAATAAGTGATAAGTCATCTCAACCATGGCAGCATTCTTGTTTATCTATCCAGTGATTATAGCCCAACATCTATTCTAGTATGGGTGTGTGCACATGCTCAGTTATGTCCGACTCTTTCGAGACCCCATGTACTGTAGCCCACCAGGCTTCCTCTATCCATGGGATTTTCCAAGCGAGAATACTGGAGTGGGTTGCCATTTCCTAGTCCAGGGGATCTTCCCAACACAGGGGTGGAACCCATGTCTCTTGCATCTCCTGCATTGGCAGGTGGATCCTTAATCACTGGCACCACTTACTGTGCTAACAGTCCATATTTCGCTAATTCTCTCCCCAGCACTAGGATATATTAGTCTTGAAGAGTGTAACTGAATCACAATCATTTCATTCTCCCTGTTGGAATATAATAAAATCTCCAGACCACTATTTCTGGAGGAAACCAGTGGCTGGGGGATAGGGACTGAAAAGAGACTTACTTTTCTCTAAAAACATCTTTGAACTCTAAATTTTTCAATTAGAACAAGCATGTATAGAAAAAAATACATAAAATTTGTAAATAGCATCATCCTCCATTTTTTATTAAGAAGCTGAAGGCTAAAAATTAAAATTTTAAAGGTTTTGAAAGTAGTAGCAGAAATGAAACTTAAATCTATGTTCTCTAGCTGTAAAGTGAGTCCCAGCAAGGCCCAGCCTATCTGGATACAAGGTTTGCTGTTATTTGCTTTAATATCATCTCTTCTCTCCCCTGATGAATATGCATCATGGTTTAAAAGCTAATAACCATAAAGTCAGGCAGAAAGTTCGAATTCTGTCTCTGCTACTCCTTGAGAGCTATATGAATTTAAGCAGGTAGTGTATTTTCGAACCTCAGCTTATTCATTACCAAACAAAATAATAATGAAACCTCGGGGTTGTAAGAATTCAATTTCAATTGACCCTTGAACAACACAGGTTTGAACTGCAGGGGTCCATTCGTATTCGAATGTTTTTCAATAAATACAACAGCACCACTCTCCCCTCCCTTGGATGAATCTGTGGATGCAGAATCCTGGATGCAGAGGGCCCACCTTGGAACTTGAGTATAGAGTATCGATGGCTTTTGATATCCACCTCAGGTCCTGGAACCAATACCCCATGATAACAAGTGAGGACAGTAGCTTAAATGAGATATATTAGAAAAAGCCGTTAGTCTTGTGCTGGGCTTTAATGAGTGCTCTAATAGGTGCTGGCTTCATTGGTGGCTCAGACAGTAAAGAACTTGCCTGCAGTCCAGGAGACCCAGGTTTGATCCCTAATTTGGGAAGATCCTCTGGAGAAGGAAATGGCAACCCACGCGAATATTTTTGCCTGGAGAATCCCATGGACAGAGGATCCTGATGGGCTACAGTCCATGGGGTCAAAAACAGACAGACACGACTGAGCGACTAACACATCCAAGTGGATGTAGGTTGTAACATGGTCACTTAAAGTAGATTTAAATGAACTTTTGGTTCAATAGTTTGGAAATTTCTCAGCACTTCTTAAAATTATCTGAAATACCGCATGTGTGTGTGTGTGTGTTAGTCGTTCAGTCATGTCCTCAACCACCAGGGGAGCAAAAATACTACATAAGGGATCATAAAAATGAGAATGGAATGCGTGCTTGTGTGAGTGCTAAGTAGCTTCAGTTGTTTCCGACTCTTTGCAACCCCATGGACTGTAGCCTACCAGGCTTCTCTGTCCCTGGGATTCTCCAGGCAACAATACTGGAGTGGGTGGCCATTCCCTTCTTCAGGGGATCTTCCTGACCCATGCCTTGAACCTGAGTCTCAGTTGGACTCCTTTTAAATTAGCAGAGGATTCTGGGCACTGTTTCTCACACTCCAGCTTTGCCTAAACACTGGAATTACTTGGAGTAACCAGGAGTTTTTTAAACTCTTGATGCCTGAGTTCCACCTTTAGAGACTCTGATTTAATTGGTTTGGGCTGCAGTCTGGACAACTGAATTTTTAAAGAATTTTTTAAGTTCTAATGTGCAGCCAAGGTTGAGAACTGATGGCATAGATTCTTCATAAGTCATTTGTTCTTAATTAACTTAGACCTATTCTCATCATGTCAGTAGAGGTTTTGAAAGCTTATATATTTCCTTCAAAGATTAGCAGCTTCATCAAGACCAGAATTATCTCTTTATTTCCTAATTGTTTTTTTTAACCTCTGCCTTCTAGCTTTCCATTCATCTCATTAAGGGCCCAGTTGAATCTCTATCTTCTGTTGACTGATTGGCTATTAAAGATTGAAAACTCTGACAGCAGCTGGAAGCCTCCCCCTTTTAGCGTTTCTTCCTCAGGTGATAACCTGCCTGGTGAGAACCAGATCCATGAGGTGGGGCACACAGCCACACTGCCACGGCTCCTTCTACAGGCAAATGTTGCAGAAATGGGTTCCATTCCCGGCCAAAGCACTATATTACCTCTTGGTTTTCCTTTCCTCCCATTTGTTTCAACTTTTACTGAATTAAATAATGATGCCGGCTTCCCTGATGGCTCAGTGGTAAAGAATCACCCTGACAATGGGGGGACACAGGTTTGATTCCTGGTCCAGGAAGATCCCACATCCCACTGAGGAGCCCAGCCCATGCACTGTTGCTCGCTAAGCCCAGCTTACTGACCGGTGCTCTAGAGCCCAGAAACTGCAACTGCGGAGCCCACGTGTCACAACTACTGAAGCCCTCTTGCCCTAGAGCCTGTGCTCCATGAGAGAAGCCACTGCAAGGAAAAGCCCATGCACCACAACTAGAGAATAGCCCTGCTCATTGCAACTAGAGAAAAGACCTCCCAGCAATGAAGACCCAGCACAGTCAAAAGTAAATACATAAATAAAATTATTTTAAAAATACAATAATGATGCATGTGAAACCATTCTCAGAAGTAACCAACTACTTTGACTTTCATTTCAGATGTCTAGGGAAGAAGAACAGATAGCAGAACTCTGGATCTGAAGTCAGGATGTGGGTTTAAGCCATGGTCTACCGCCTATGCTGGACAGTCACTTTGCTTCATTGCCTGCTAAGTCCTTTAGTCCTGTCTGACTCGGCAACGCTATGGACTCTAGCCTGCCAGGATCCTCTGTGCATGGAGTTCTCCAGGCAAGAATACTGGAGTGGGTTGCCATGTCCTTCTCCAGGAAATCTTCCCGACCCAGGGATCAAAACCATCTCTCTTTGTGAGGCCTCAATTTCCTAATGCAGGAGCTGAGTAATAATGATATAGGGTTGTTAGGATAATGGGATTAGGGGTCTGAAAAGCACTTTATAAAATATAAAGCATGTTTGAAATATTAATTATTATGATTGTGAAAGGAATAAGTAAAAACCTTAAGCAAATGATTAAATTTATTTTATATAACAATAATTTAGCATCCCTCTTTTAGATTAGAAATAATTTCCCTTAAGCCTTTCCTTGTTTACCAGAATTGATCATATCTCACATCTCTGTCTAAAACTTAACTTGGTTACCATTATTCTCTATAGTCAAAGCTATGGTTTTTCCAGTAGTCAGGTATGGATGTGACAGTTGGACCATAAAGAAAGCTGAGTGCTGAAAAACTGATGTATTCAAATTGTGGTGCTGTAGAAGACTCTTGAGAGTCCCTTGGACTGCAAGAAGTTAAAAACAGTCAATCATAAAGGAAATCAACCCTGAATATTCATTGGAAGGACTGATGCTGAAGCTCTAATATTTGGCCACCAGATGTGGAGAGCCAACTCATTGGAAAAGATCCTGAGGCTGGGAAAGATTGACGGAAGGAGAAGAGAACCATACAGGATGAGATGGTTGGATGACATCATTGAGTCAATGGATCTGAGTTTGAGCAAACTCTGGGATATAGTGAAGGACAGGGAAGCCTGGGATGCTGCAGTCCATGGGGTCACAAACAGTCAGACACGACTGAGCAACTGAACAACAACAAACCGTTATTCCAAACATGGTAACATTTGTCATCTAAACACAAAGCAGGTATGCCATTGTGGAGACATTCCTTTCCCCAGTGAACTCTTGAAGGAAGACATGATGTAAAAAGCAAAAGGAAGGAAGCTAATAGGTATTAGCTCATTCATTCGTTCTCCAGGTATGTACTAAGAATCTGCCAGCTTCTTGGGAGCCTACTGGGTGGCAAGGGCCATATGAGGAACTGTGGTTGGACTACCAACCAGGACCAGTGGCAAAAAGTGATAAATGTTACAACTGAGAAAGATGGCGATCAGTAGCAGGAGATCTCACAGTCAAAATTTATAGAAGTGAAGCTTGAATTGGCTGCCCAAGGTGGGCTGGGCAGGATCGGTGCCTGGGCATGGCGAGCAGGAAGGTCTGGGTGAGAGAGCACGGTTCGTTAGAATAACTGAAAGAAGTTCAGTGTATCTGGAGCGTGTGAGAGGGAAGGTGGTGAGAGAAGAGGCTGGAAAGGCAAACAGGAACCCTAAACCTTGGAACACCCGTCAAAGGGTTTGGATTATATCCTGGGGGCATTGGGAAATCATTAAAAGATTTGAAACGAGAGTGATAGCATCAGATTTCTAGGGCTTGTGCTTGTCAGCTTTTCTCTGTTTGTTTGGTTACCATGTGTAGCAAGCTTTTGAGAGGAGAAAGGAGGAGACTAGATGTGATAGTCCTTGGGAGAAATGCTTGGGATCTAGTCTTGTGTTGTGACAGATGGAATCAGAGGAAGGAAGGGAGCATTCTTTGTAAAACTCCAATCTGATGTCACTCTCGCACTTGAAACTCTTCAAACATTTCCCATTGTTCTCAGGATAAAATTTCAAAAACTCTTAACATGGCTTATTACAGGACCCTTCATGCTCTGGATGCCCCTTCCTGCCCCTTACACACTGACCCTCTCTGTTCCTTGTACTGTTGGAAATATTTGAAAAAGTTTACCCATCTACTTCTCTAAACTCATTGGACATTGAGGTCAAATAACCTGCCTAGAAACTTCATAAAAGTCATAACTGTTTCACTGAGGAATAAATGAATGACGTGAATGATTTGTACGTATCAATAAGACTTGTAGTTGATCAAACTTGGAAGGGAGAAGAATCCTAAGGATGAAACAAATGTTTCTGGCTTGAGTCACTGCTTGGTTTAGAGAAACTTTGGAGAGAAGACAGAGAAGATGGTTCAATCTGACTTACACGAGTTTGAGGTAGTTGCAAGTTATCTAAGAGGAGATGCTAAATAGGCAATGGGATCTAAGTATAAACATATGCCAGATTCTGTGCCAGGCACTTTCACACATATTATCACATGTAATTAACTAAAACCAAATATAGATAAAAAACAATTAACTATATGATTTAATTTTAAAGTAGGCACTACACTAATTGTGTTAATCCAGGCTATGAGTAGCCCACATCTATTCATCTGGGGAAATGAGCAATTTATCCCTGGAGGAGATAAGAACTGTCTAGTGATTTCAATCATTTCATTTCCAAAGTATTTGCATGGCACAATTAAGGGAAGACTTAAAAACAAAAATAAGTATAGATGGTTGAGTGAATAATTTTATTCCCATGGAGGAGTTTTAGCCTGTCCCAGTCTTTCGCGTGAGTAATCATGGAGCCCAGCTCATTTTAAATAAGCCCAACAGAGAGAAAAAGGAAAATGCCCTACCACCGTCAGCTCAACCAATACTTGGCAACCTGTATTATCCTTGACACCTATCCCTGTAAGGGTTCTCCCTTCCTACTTTAGGCAAAGTATTAAGCCAGACCTGTGAAATATTTCCTCTACCTAATTTACATATTTTATGCATCTTTGTTGCATCTGTAGGTACAATATTAGCATCCCAGAAAACATTTCCATTTCATCCTTCAAACCTTCAGACTCCAAAGTTTCCCAGCAATAGAACTAAGCTGTTTTATATACGGTGGTGTATACATATCAATCCAATCTCCCCAATTCATCCCATCCTTCTCTTCCCCTCCCCCATGTCCACATGTTCATTCTCTATACCTGCGTCTGTATTTCTGCCCTGGAAATAGGTTCATGTGTACCATCTTTCTAGATTGCACATATATGCATTAATATATGATTTTCTATTTTATCATATCTCTTTTGTGATATTTGTCTTTCTGAATTATTTTACTCTATGGGAACCTGCTGTAAAATACAGGGAGTATAGCCCAGTGCTGTGATGACCTAGATGGGTGGATGAGGGAGCATGTGGGAAGGAAGTCCAAAAGAGAGAGGGTATATGTAAACATGTGGCTGATTTACTTCATTGTACAAGAGAAACTAATACAACATTGTAAGGCAATTATATATCAATAAAATGAAAGCAATAAAAAAGAAGAGCTAAGCTCTTTGCTCCGTAAGGTTTTAAAATAATGTTTCTCAAAGTATGATCTGAGGCCAGCAAACTGGAATCAACAGAGCTGCTTGCTTAAAATACGGACTTGGGTCCTTTTCTCCACAACTACTAAGTCAGCATTTCTAAAGATGGGACCCAGGAATCTGCATTTGGAAAAGGTTGCCCAGGTGATATCTGTCACACTAAAATTGGAGAATTTGATCCTTTTTCTTAAGTAAGGTAGACAATTCTCACTACACATCTTGCTGTCAGAAATAGCTATGTTATGCCTTCTCATGGAGAAGTAACATACTAGAACAAGAGATACATTCAATCAATTTTTGAATTCAATAAAAATTTGAATTCACAAGTAAAAACAAGAGGCTGAACACTCTAAACTGGACTCCTTGAAAGAAGATTTTAAAAGATTTTACCCACCTACTGTTGCCAATAGAGTAATTGCTGGAAAATAAATATTTTACACAGAACTACTAAATACCAGGTAACTGTTCACTGATTACTAAAAAGTAAGCTAATTAAAGGGAGTGCTTTATAATTAAGGTATCTTACTGATAGTAGGGAAGATCCATGTTACAGAGTAACCTCCTAGGTTATGAGAATTCTGTTTTTAGGTTTTGCTTTCTGTTTTGTGCATATCTGTTTGGTTTTTGATAAAGACTTTTCAAAGAAGTTTGAAAAGGAATGGCAGAATTGATCCACTGAATTAAACTCTTAGTTTTTGCCCACAAACCTTCATTCAATGTCTGTATCATTCTCGGAGAAAGACTGTGTGTGTGTGTGTGTGTGTATATATATACATATATATTTAATACTCAACCTAAATATAGATTTCAGTGAGTGTAAAACTCTTTTGTTTTCCAAAACAAATAAAGACTGTTACTTGAGAGACGCTGGACAAATAGAGATATGTGAGACCTGATCTCTGCTTTTCTCTGCATTTCTTAAATTTGAAAAAGAGGAGAAATCATTTTTTGTAAACATTTTCATTCAAAAGCTTCAGTCTTTTTTATTATTCAGGCACTGAAAGGTTAATTTTTAAGTACTTTTCTTTGGCAAAGTAAATAGAAAATTCTATTACCCATCAATTAAACATAGGTAAGAAGTAACAGAGTTTGAACAGAGCAGGGATACATATTATGCATGCAAGGAAAATTAAAACTTGAGATGTTGTATCGGGGTGCGTGTGCTTTGATGTACAAAAGAACCATTGTTTGTGTGGGACAAAACCTCCGCAGTATAGAACAGAGATAAAAAGGAGGGAGTTTCTAGCAGATCAAGGTCAACTGAGATCTATGAATAACATAAATGCTATTAATCTAGTACCGAATGAATCACAGGAGTACAGCGGGGTATGGTTATGTGGCTGAGTTTGTGGCAGGAGTGTTTTATGTCACTTTGTATTAGATAGTGAGCATATTCATCCAGATTCCTAAATACCAACCAAACTGGCGCAGAAGAAGCCTTAAGGAGCTGGCGAGAACAAATCCAAGAGCTAGATCTGAAGTTCAGAAAGGTAATAGCAATGTTCAAACAGTGCGGCAAGTTGAGATGTTTGCAGGCAGCCATACAATCTCACCCCTCAGAAATACACAAGAAAGGATCTCGTAGTTGGATGGTGAGGAGCTTATTATGTATAATGTCACCTCCCTTTCTATGTCCTAGTTTAATAGAAGAGATGCAGACAGTAATGCCTTAAAAGACTGGATGCCAGAAAACATGGAATTCTTTTCCTCTGATGACTAATTTAAAATATAAAATGAGCCACTTCTTTCTTCAGGGAAACATTACAAACTCGGTAAGTATCATTCTTTTTTCAAAAGTTGAATCTATCTAAATGTTTGAGAGTGCTTTTATCTAAGTCTTACTGAAATATATATTTATTTTAAATATGTTTGTCTATGTATTGATTTACATTCCAGACCCATTTTTTCTTATTTTTTGCTCTTTATTGGAGTAGGTTGATTTACAATATTATGTTAGTTTCAGTTGTACAGGAAAGTGAATCAGCCATAGATATACCTACATTCTCTCTTTTCTAGATTCCCTCCCCATATAAGTCATCACGGGCTTCCCAGCTGGCGCTAGTGGTAAAGAATCTGCCTGCAATACAGGAGACATGGGTTCGATCCCTAGGTCAGGAAGATCCCCTGGAGCAGAGCATGGCAACCCACTCCAGTATTCTTGCCTGCAGAATCCCCATAGACAGAGGAGCCTGGCAGGCTACAGTTCATAGGGTCACAAAGAGTTGGACATGACTGAAGTGACTTAGCACTCACATACACGTATCTACAAGGCAGAGAAAGTCAATGGTTGCCAGCAGCCCCAAGAACCTAAGAGAGCAGCACAGGACTTCTCCCTCAGCCTCTGGGGGAAACTAGCCCTGCTGACAGCTTGATTTCAGATTTCCTGGCCTCCAGATTGGCGAGAGAATGAATTTCTTAAAACATTGGTGTTTTAAGTCACCCAATGTGTGGTCCTTTGTGATGGTAACCTTAAGAAACTTAGTGATGCACAAAATTCATGCAAATGTCAAAACCCAGCCTACAGTACCACTGAGCAGCTGGGGGAAACAAAAATGTGCTGTTTTTAACAAAATCCTTGATAAAGGGGCTAAAGAATGAAGGTGGGCTCACCACTAGAAGGGATTTTTGAGATCATCTAGAGAAGGCAATGGCGACCCACTCTAGTACTCTTGCCTGGAAAATCCCATGGACAGAGGAGCCTGGTAGGCTGCAGTCCATGGGGTCGTGAAGAGTCAGACACGACTGAAGTGACTTAGCAGCAGCAGCAGCAGTGTCATCCTGGAGCTTCCCTTGTGGCTCAGCTGGTAAAGAATCTCCCTGTAATGTGGGAGACCTGGGTTCGACCCCTGGGTTGGGAAGATCCCCTGGAGAAGGGAAAGGCTACTCACTCCAGTAGTCTCGTCTGGAAAATTTCATGGACAGAGGAGCCTGGTGGGCTACCATCCATGGGGTCCCAGAGTCGGACATGACTGAACAACTAACACACACACAGTGTCATCCTATCCATTGCACAGCTGAAGACACTGAAGGAATCTATCCTTGGATTCCTTTCTCCTTTGTCTCAAGTGAGATACAGATGGTCTGTTCTCACTCGGGCAGGAAATCTCTGTCTGGCTGAAACCCCAGATGATTCATCTGGATTCTCAGAGAGTAAGAAGTTCTCACCAGTAAGATGGTAACTATAAAATGCATTTACTCTAGAGTACCAACCCTGTAGGTGTTCTGTGCTTAGTCACTCAGTCATGTCCAATTCTTGCAACCCCATGGACTGTAGCCCACGGAGATTTCTCTAGGCAAGAATACTGGAGTGGGTTGCAAGCCCTCCTCCAAGGGATCTTTCCAAGCCAGGGATCGAACTCCGATCTCCCGCATTGTAGGCAGATTCTTTACCACTGAGCCACCAGGGAAGCCCAGGTCACAATGGGAGAAGCTGGAAATATGAACCCCTGTCTTTTAAAACACATCCGAAATCCCAAATATGAGATCTGTTACGCTGAAGTTGTAAGTAAAATCAAACAAGTATATTTTTGTTTCCTCAGGTTAAAACCAATGGCTCAGAACAAGGCAGAAGAAAGGGAAACTGTAGACTATTTCCATCTGTGGCATTTAAAACAAGGGCAGGATGTTGTTACCTGGCTGATAGCTGACCAATTCTATAAAACCAGAGAAGGACAACACACACACAGTATTTAAGGACACTGAAGGACTATAAAGGCAGTCAAAAGCTTGAGAAGGTCAAGATCCTTGGCAGAAGGAAAGTTAACTGAGGGGCTGGAGAGAAAGTGGCTGCTGAGATGCAGAGAAATTGAGCTCAACCAGTCAGACCAGCAGCTTCCCTGTTAGCTCAGTTGGTGAAGAATATGCCTGCAAGGCAGGAGACCCCGGTGCGATTCCTGGGTCAAGAAGATCCACTGGTAAAGGGATAGGCTACCCACTCCAGTATTCTTGGGCTTCCCTTGTGGTTCAACTGGTAAAGAATCCGCCTGCAGTGTGGGAGTCCTGGGTTCGATCCCTGGGTTGAGAAGATCCCCTGGAGGAGGAAACAGCTACTCACTCAAGTATTCTGGCCTGGAGAATTCCATTGAATTATAGTATAGTCCATGGAGTCGCAAAGAGTCAGACATGACTGAGTGACTTTTACATACATACAGTGAGACCAGCGAGCAGTCTCTTGCATCAGGCGAGTCAAGACCATCAGGAGACCCAAGATGCAAGAAGCTAAGAGCCTAGATGGCTTCCCTGGTGTCTCAGCGGTAAAGAATCTGCATGCAATGCAAGAAACCTGAGTTCGATCCCTGGGTTGGGAAGATGCCCTGAAGGAGGGCAAGGCAACCCACTCTAGTATTCTTGCCTGAAAAATCCCATGGACAGAGGAGCCTTGTGGGCTACAGTTCATAGGGTTGCGGTTGCACAGAGTTGGACGCCACTGAATCGACTTAGCACACAAGATCCTAGAGGGAAGGGAAACTCAGGGAAATAAGCCACTTTTGCTCTTGAGTTATTCATCCATTTGTCTGTGGTGCAGGCCAAGAGATGAGGAAGTAAATCCAAAAAGTGTTTTCTCTGCTAAGCAGCTGAAACACTAAGGAGGGCTATTGGCAGTCTCACTATGCTGGAAGATTAAAAAAAAAAAAAAAGTATAGCAGCTGCCAATGTGGAGATGCCCAGGCAGTCATTTCAGGGTTTAATGTGAGATGTCCTATACTTTTGAAGTAAAAGGAAACCTCAAGTAAAGAAGCCATAAAGATTGGAACTTGGGCTCAAATCAGCTTGCCCCCTAATTGGACTAAGGGGATCTGCTCCTCTAACTGCCTTCCAGAAGTTAAAGAAACTCTCTCTGGAGAAAGAGAATATCTTTGAGACCTTCTGCAGTTTTTCATACATGAGCTCCAGGCTTCCCTGGAAGATGGTCAGATACACTTGATAGGACTAGGAGGTAAAAAATCCATCGTGGAACCAGCCCCAGTTGCGATTCAGATATCAAAGTGATCAGACTCAAACTTTAAAACCTGAGCATATGTCCACCTTCCTTCACCACAGACAGTTCATAAAAGATCACAGACAAACTTTTGGTGAGTGAAACTAGAATGGGACCTGGCTAAGCATCTTGGTGACTCAGAAACAGGCTTCTCCTCTGAAGACAGTAGTTCTGTATGGAGTGGCCTTGAAGGAAGGGGAGAACGCTGACCATTGCCCCAAAGGCTCAGTCCTTTACCCCTGAGGGGTTACTCACATGAAGCCAGTATTTCCCAAAATGCCTGGAGTCCTGAATTAGGACACAGCACTAGAATTTTTAAATAGTAAAGCAGAACTGGATGAGAGGATAGGAGAGGATGGGCTGCGTTCATGGGCAAGTGAAGAACAGAAGCTCAGAATAGCAGTGAGGAGTTGCCTGTCAGTGGCAGTGAGGCTCAAACCTTGACACAGGCTGTGAGAAGAAAGAAAACGAAGCTCGCCTGGACTTACCTGGCAGCCCAGTGGTTAAGAGTCTGCGCTTCCAATGCAGGGGGCAAAGGTTCAATTCCTGGTCAGGAAACCAAGATTCCACATTCCATGCCGTATGGCCAAACACTAAATAAATAATAAACAAAACAAAAATGAAAATGAGTTCCTATGTAGAATTAATTATTATCCCTTTATTTTTATTCATCAGAAGCTGGGAGAAAGTGGGAGAAGGGGCTTTGAGAATTTTAGTTCCCCTTTTTGTCTCATATTGCCCCCACACTCATGAAGTTGCAAATTAAAGAATTAATAAAATTAGGACAAATAAAAATTAGGACACTGCCTTTGTGTGTGCTAAGTCATATTCGACTCTTTGGGACCCTGTGAACTATAGCCTGCCAGGCTCCTCTGTCCATGGGATTCTCCAGGCAAGAATACTGGAGTGGGTTGCCATGCCCTCCTCCAAGGTATCTTCCTGACTCAGGGATCAAACCTGTGTCTCTTACGTCTCCTGCATTGGCAGGCAGTTTCTTTACCACTGGTACCACCTGAGAAGCCTCCATTACCTAACTCAGTATAATTTCTTTGTTCTTTTCTGTCTTGTTTCTTCTTCCCGAGCTCCTTCCTTGCATATTGCATTTTATCCTTTCCCCTTAAGGTGCCCAAAAAGCTATGCAGCTACCCCAAACTTACCCCCACAGTCCTGGCACAGGGTTAGCCCTGAGGAACACTTCTGGGACCACAATAAGAAAGTGGAAAAGTAGGTGAGGGGACACTGACTTTCCCCACTGGCAGCATCAGGCAAGCTCAGAACAGAGGCGAGGCTCTGATGCTGACCAGTGCCCATCTGCAAGGGAACCACTGGCTCCATGGTACCAGGACACTTAACAGGCTGGGCTGTAGTCCCATCTGTGTTCTGGTGTCTGCAGGCTTTAAACCAAGGACAGGGGTTTTGCCTTCTCTTTCCCTACTGGCTCAGCTGGTAAAGAATCCACCACCAATGCAGGAGATGCAAGAGACAAGGGTTTGATGCCTGGGTGAGGAAGTTCCCCTGGAGCAAGAAATGGCAACCCACTCCAGTATTCTTGCCTGGAAAATTCCATGAACAGAGGAGCCTGGTGGGCTACAGTCCATGGGGTCGCAAAGAGTTGGACATGATCGAGCGCACGCATACACTCACAATCCCTTCCCGTAAATGACTCTTAGTGGTGAAGCAGTTAAGGCAGGATTCCTCCTCTTGGCTGGAACTTCGCATTTTTTGTTGGCACCGTCTCATCCCCGGAGACAATAGCAGATTGTGTGTGGTGTTCGCAGAGGGATCTTGTCCTGGCAGGCAGGCTTCCAGTCAACATGCTTAACATCCTCTGCAGAGACCGTGCCTTGTTCCAACCTGACTTTCAAGTGTCTTTATAAAGACAATCGTTCCAATCACAACGGGCAACCGCGTGAGGAACTTGCACAAAAGTGAAAGCAAAAATCCTCCTAAGAGAGTCTCAGGGAGGACCAGAGAAAAGGAGGATGCTCAAAAGAGGAGGGGAGGCAGCCTTGGCTGAAATTCTGGGACCCAGATGCACCCTGTCTGTTCCCCGATTAGAAAAAGCCCTTCTCTTCCTCATACCTCTGACCCAGTTCACAGTCCTGAAACGGCTTGCTGTTGGGTAATCTTAACCACAGCCATCACCCAGGTGAGGGGCTTTCCTGGCAGGAAGGTGAAGAATTTCAAGCCATGCAGAACTTCCGACCAGGGCCCGAGGGCCTGGGTCCCCAACCAGCAGCCACACCCTGAAACCACAGACCCTTCTCCACCGACGGCTGGTCCACTGTCCCCTCACCCCTCCCAGAGCCGGAGGTGGCGGGGAGCACCATGCAGATAACCTCCAGGAAAGACTGCCTCAGGGGACAAGAAATCTGAACTAAGATAAACAATGACTAAGATCCCCATAGAGTCACAGTTCATAAAGCACAAAGCATTCTGGACTTCCATGTCTCAAAAATCTTTGTGGAAGACAGATTTTAAAGATAAGGAGATGGAGAGGGAGGTGGGAGAGGGGTTCAGAATGGGGGACACATGTACACCCATGGCTGATTCATGTCAATGTATGGGAAAAACTACTACAATACTGTAAAGTAATTAGCCTCCAATTAAAATAAATAAATTAATTTAAAAAAAATAAAGATAAGGAGACAAATTCATCAAGGTTAAGCAGCTCACCAAAGGTCACATGGCTTGCAAATGACCACACTGGTTATGAACATAAACTTTTTAGGGGAGAGAAGACAAATCCATCATGCAGAAAAATTCCAAATAATTTATGGAGATGCTCAAGGGAGGTGGAAGAGAACTGCCCACTCCATACATGTGGGCAGTACATGGTGACGACCTTCCAGGAGGATGGCATGGGAGCATGGGGGTAACTGTACTGTCGGGAAACTGACAGAGCCTCGGCCACTAGCTGGTCAAGGTCAATGTCAACTGAGATATGTCATGTAGAGAGGATGCACCTCTTTCTGGTGGGGGGAGGGGAGGAGAGAAGCAGGCTCCTTCATAAGGGTCTAGCAGATACAGTGGAGGTGGAGGTGAAGTCCTAGGCCTCCCTGACTCCACCTGGCAAGCCTTCTCCTACCTCAGGTTCCTCACTCTAGCCTCCTGCTGCCTCTGGGAACACAGAGCGCCAAGAACTGCCAGGCCGGTCCCTCCAGGGCCCCCACTTGGAGCAGAGAACAGGATGCAGGATGCTCCCTCCCCACTGTGGGAGATCAGGGGAGACCAGTGTCCCGCTCTCCACCAGGATGAAGTGGAGAAGCTCTCTGTCCTCCAGAAGAGAACAAACTCTTGTTCTCTGTGATGGGGGAGAGAGAGTGGGGCTTGGCCCCTAAGCAGAACCTAGAAAGAGGCCAGAGGTGGAACACCCGGAGGAGATTCTCAGATGTCACTTTCACATTTGCAGTGTCTCCACTTTCCCGTCCCATCGACTCTAGGGAGCAGCTCAGAGGCTGGGCCAGAGTGCCTGACAGGAAGAGGGGATCTGCTCCAAAGACATCTGTGGATTTCAAAGTGGGAGTTTCCTCGACACCAAATTCACCTCTATACACACAGGGCAGTAGTCGTGTATGGATGTGAGAAATGGATCATAAAGAAGGCTGAGCACTGAAGAACTGATGTTTTTGAATTGTGGTGTTGGAGAAGACTCTTGAGAGTCCCTTGGACTGCAAGGATATCACACCAGTCAATCCTAAAGGAAATCAACCCTGAACATTCATGGGAAGGACTGATGCTAAAGCTCCAATACTTCGGTCACCTGAATGCTAAAAGCCAACTCATTAGAAAAGACCTTGATGCTGGGAAAGATTGAAGGCAGGAGAAGGGGATGACAGAGGATGAGATGGTTGGATGGCATCACTGACTCAATGGACATGAGTTTGAGCAAGCTCCAGGAGATGGTGAAGGACAGGGAAGTGTGGTGTGCTGCCGTTCATGGGGTCACAAAGAGTCAGACATGACTGAGTGACTGAACGACAACATACACACACAGGGCAGCACCCCTGGCGGCAGGGGAGCAGCTTCAAAGGGACCAGAAAGAGCAGCCACCCTTGGGGCTAAAGAGCTGGATGGGGCCAGCCAGTTCTGGGAGATCGGGCAGTATGTACCCATGATTGGGCGTGATGAGAGCGGCACTTTACCTCTGTGGTCTGCCTCCCCAAAACCCATCACCCCAGGCTAATCACGAGAAAAACAGACAAATTCCAACTGAGGGACATTCTACACACACCTGACCAGCACTCTGCAAAACTGTTGAGGTCAGCAAAGACAGGGAAAGTCTAAGAAACCATCTCAGCCTAGAGGAGACTAAGGAGACATGATGATTAAAGCTACTGTGGTGTTCTAGGTGGAATCTAGATGGAAAAGGTCATGAGGTGAAAGCTACGGAAATCTGAAGAAATTGTGGACTTTGAAGTTGTGGTACACATGTACAATGGAGCACACATGTACACATGCATGACAACACATGTACACATGTACAATGGAATACACATGTACACTTGTACACTGGAATACACATGTACACACACACAACATACACATGTACACATGTAGGCATGTACAATGGAATACGCATATACATGTGTGCAACACAGTGTACACATGTGCAACATACACATGTACAATGGAATAAAAAATACGTTTGGGTCAGTTCTAAGGAGGTAGATGAACCTAGAGCCTATCATAGAGTTAAGTAAGTCAGAAAGAGAAGAAAAACATATATTAACACATATATATGGAATCTAAAAAGATGGTACTGATGAACCTATTTGCAGGGCAGCAATGGAGATGCAGACATAGAGAACAGACTTATGGACATGGGCAGGTGGAAGAAGGAGAGGGTGGAACAAATGGAGAGGAGCATGGAAGCATATACACTACCGTATGTAAAATAAATAGCCAATGGGAATTTGCCATATGACTCAGGGAACTCAAACTGGGGCTCTGTAACAGCTTAGAGGGGTGGGAAGGGGTGGGAGGTGGGAGAAAGCGTCAAAAGGGAGGGGACATATGTGTACCTATGACGGATTCATGTTGATGTATGGCAGAAACCTAAACAATATTGTAAAGCAATTATCCTTCAATTAAAAATAAATACATTAAAATAAACATAAATATAAATGATAATGTATCAATAGTGGTACATGAACTGTAACAAATATACCATACAAATATAAGATGTCAGTAACAGGAGAAACTGTGTGCCAAGTAGACAAGAAAGAATGCTTGGTAGTATCTTCTCAGTTTTTCTGTAAATCTAAAACTGTCCAAAAATCAAAATTTCATTTGACTAAAATGCCCAACATCTCTGCATAACATCTTTCTATAATAACACACAATTCTGTGTCTCATTAAGCAAGCATTTTCTTGGTATGTAACTAAGTTGATTAAGTCTAGCCCTCTGACCAGACACTAGATTCTGAGAAGGCAGGGATCATGCCTGTTTACCGGGCATCAGATCTCTGCAACTTGGCACAGTGCCTAGCACATAATAGGAGTTCAATAATGCTAAATGAATGATACAGTTCCAAGGGTATTTAGAACAGCTTTCTCTAAACACATTAAATTCAAACATTCAAGCCCAGGTCAGGAAGAATGCTAAAATATTCAAAATATCAAAACAAGAAAATAGGATCCCAGTAATTTTATTTAAGATATTAATTCTGATGATAAGAGATTAACATGGACATTTTAGAAGAAAGCACAAACTATATGATCCAGCAATGTGACTCCTGGGCATACATACTGAAAAGGTGAAAACTCTCACTCGAAAAGACACACGTACCCCAATGTTTATAGCAGCACTGTTCACCGTAGCCAACACGTGAAAGCAACTCAAGTGCCCATTGACAGATGATTGGTTTAGGATGTGGTGGAGATATTTACACAATGGAATATTACTCAGTCATAAAAATGAATGAAATATTGCCATTTGCAGCAACGTGGGTGGACCTAAAGAATATCGTACTAAGTAAAACAGAAAGACGTATATGATATTACTTACATATGGAATCTAAATAATACAAATGAAATTAAACATAAAACAGAAATAGACTCACAGAAATAGAAAACAAACCTGTGATTACCAAAGGAAAAACGATGGGCAGGGGAGGGGATAAACCAGGAGTATGTGATTAAAAAACACAAACCACTGTACACAAAGTAGATACACAACAAGAATATACCGTATAGCATAAGGAACTATATTCAATACCTTGTAATAACCTATAATGGAAAATAATCTGAAAAAATATATATATAACTGAATCACTTTGCTATATTCATGAAACTAATACAATATTATGAACCAACTCTATTTCAATAAAAACAAAAAACTTTTTTAAAAGAACAGAGCAGAAACTAGAGCAAGGTTACAGACATGAGTTGGGAGATACATTACAAAGAAGAGGAATCAGAGTCAAGAAACTTCAATGTAAGTACAAACAATATGGTACCACATTAAAAGTCAGCATTATCAGTGTGTACTCACAGAAATACAGCATTTATAGGCCCGCAAGTTAAACTTGCACTTTCTTGCCTTCTTGACTTTATCCAAAATTCTGTGTACAGTTTGAATTTCCCTACAGGAAGAAGACAAGATATTTAAATGTTTACAAAATAGATAATTACCCCTTGAGGAAAAGTTAAAAGTTGAGAAAAATTAGCCAGAAAAGCAAAGAGATAACAAGTGATCAATAACAACTATTTAATGTGTAACGAGTGTTTGTTTGTAAAGAGAGACCTGACTACTTTTGTGGCTTCACAGAAAACTAGGCAAAAGAAAAATGAGCTTAAATTGCCATAAACCTTTATCATCAGGAACTTTCTCTCTTATTCCCTGGATAGTTTTAAAATTAGAATGGTCAGCCACTTGGTTGCCATGGCCCTACCAAGAAAGAAGGATGGACTTCATGAAAGTCATATCAATCTATGACTATTATTTGGTGACTCGGTGTAGAATCTACACATAAATAAATTAATGGTCACAAGGCTTTCATCCACCACCAACCAGGCCACCTAGGTAGAAACCAATTCTGTTTCATTCACCTCTCTCCTTAGCACCTAACTTAGCATCTAGCTGTTGGTGCTCAAATCAATATTTGTTGAACAAGCATATTAATAAGTAAATCAACCTTGAGTCATCAAAAAGACAGCCAATTATATTCTGCTTTTTTAGATTTACAGGAACTTGAAGTAGAAGAACGGAGCAAAAGAATGTTGCCATCGTTGATTTCTTCACTAAAATTGCTGAAGTAGATATTCTAAAGGGAAAAAGCATTAACATGGTACCTGACCCATTATAGACATTGTGCTGTTGTGTGCTGGGCTTAGTCCCTCAATCGTGTCCCACTCTGCGACCACATGGAGCCTCCCAGGCTCCTCTATCCATGGCTATTCTCTAGGCAGGAATACTGGAGAGAGTCGCCATGCCCTCCTCCGGAGGATCTTCCCAACCCAAGGATCGAAACCAGGTCTCTCGTATTGTGGGCAGATTCTGAGCCACTGTGGCATATGTAATTCACAAACCCATCTCCCACGCTCTTCTTACAAAGTGACATTGACACGCCTCTGTTAGAGTCTACCTTCCCTTTCCTTGAACACAGACACACCTTGTAACTATCCTAAATGTTACAAAAATGATGTAGTGTGATTTCTGAAGGTAAGTTATACAAGGCTTTCTCTCTCTCTCTCTCTCTGTCTCTTAGAATACTTACCCTCGAAACCCAGCCAACATGTTGGGAAGAAGCCCAGGCCACATCGAAAGGCCACGTGTGGTGACCCACTGTCAAGCACTAGACATGTGAACAAATGAACCTTCGGACAATTCCAGCCCCCAACCTCTGAGCCTTGCCTTGGGGCCCCCAGCCATCATAGAGCCATTTCTCCTGTGCTATGCCTAAAATTTGGACTCAGCAAAATTATAAAAGATAATATATAATTTTACTTTAAACCATTGAGTTTCAGGTAATTTGCTACACAGCAATAGATAACTAATAGAGGTGTAACTAAATGTTAAATTGGTTTAATTGTCTTGAATATCTCCAGCTGAAAAAATTCATTGAACACCTACTCCTATGTGTCTGGCACAGTGTCAGGGGCTAGTAATGTGTGTGTGTTAGTTGCTCAGCCGTGTCCGACTCTGCGACCATATGGATCCCACCATGGACTTCTCCAGGCAAGAATACTGGAGTGGGTTGCCATGCCCTCCTCCAGGGGATCGTCCCCTCCCAGGGATCGAAGCCAGGTCTCCCACATTTCAGGCAGATTCTTTATGATCTGAGCCACCAGAGAAGCCCAGAGGCTAGGAATATACACACTTGAATCAGTGCCCTCCCTTCTACTAGCTTCCTTTAAGGGGAATAAACGCAAGGTAAACAGTTAATTTCAGAATACGATCTATCTTTTTTATTACACTGGTGAGTCCTTCTATAACTCAGCAGGACCCTATGAGGCCTTCCCGGAATAGACCCTCCCACCCATGATCTCTGCCTGCCTTTTGTCTGTAGAAAAACTTTACTCATAGAACAAACTTAATCAGAGAAGTTAGAAAATGCAGAATGAAAGGGAAATAGTCAAGCAAGACAAAACAATAATAATGTAGCCATTAAACTCAAGGACCTTTAGTTCCTCCTCAAGGGCTTCCCTAGTGGCTCAGATGGTAAAGAATCTGCCTGCAATGCAGGAGACCTGGGTCTGACCCCTGAGTCGGGAAGATCCCCTGGAGAAGGGAATGGCAATTCTCTCTAGTATTCTTGCCTGGGGAAATCCCATGGGCAGAGTCTGGTGGGTTACAGTCCATGGGATCACAAAAAGTCGGACACAACTGTGCAACTTTCACTTTCAAGGGCTCTAGATAATATTCTGAGCCATGTCCTTTGAGCTGTTTTGCAGATACTGAAGCCCCCACCAGGTGGAAGAAATTAACTGTATGCTGTCCACAAACACATAGACCCCAGACCAGCTGGAACCAGTAAGTTGATGATGGTGACTCCCAATTACTTCACCACCTACCAGTCAGAAGAATGTCCATGAGCTGATAACACACCCCCAAACCCCTCTTCCTCACCCTATCTTTAAAAAACCTTTCCCTGAAAGCCTCTGGGAGAGTTCAAGTCTTTTAAGCACTAGCTACTCTGGACTCCCTGCTTGGCAATAAATCTATTTTGGGAACTTCTCTGGCAGTCTAGTGGTTAAGACTCTGTGCTCCCAATGCAGGGTGCACTGGTTCAATCTCTGGTTGGAGAAGATCCACATGCCACTTGGCGTGGCCAAAAAAAGGTTTTTTAATAACACTATTTTTATTTCACCCAAAGCTCTGTCTCCAAGATTTGAACCCACATGGGTACACAGAGGTCAAATTTCGGCAACAATTCCTGGCTCAGGCTTGGATCCTGAAATGGGGAGCTAGTGACCCCTGTGAGCACCTCTTAAAACTCACTGACGCTGTTCTCTCAAAACATCCCACCCTCGCCTTCTCCCACAGAGTCCAAAATTCTATTCTGTACATCTAGAGAACAGCATCGAGAGAACAGCATCGAAACATGTAAATTATCAAGGGTGAAACAGATCACCAGCCCAGGTTGGATGCATGAGACAAGTGCTCGGGCCTGGTGCACTGGGAAGACCCAGAGGAATCGGGTGGAAAGGGAGGTGGGAGGGGGGATCAGGATGGGGAATACATATAAATCCATGGCTGATTCATGTCAATGTATGACAAAAACCACTACAATATTGTAAAGTAATTAGCCTCCAACTAATTAAAATAAATGAAAAAAAAAGCTCATTGACATGTGGTCTCCTGGCTTTTCTTGCAATGGTGGGACAGAAAAGTACCTAAAGAGGAGGCAGAGGTTATATTTTCAGTGGAAGGATGCCCCTGAGCAGAGAAAGTGATACAGAATGAAGGTTGGCATTGGTAACACTCCCCGGGCTTGATTTTGAGTCCCTCTGAGAGAGGAGTCAACTGAAAAATGGAGTTAAGTTCCTGAAGGAGCTTGTGAAAGCCTCAGAGGGGTCAGGGCTGTTTCAGGGGGGCCAGATGTTAAAAACATCAAGCCCTGTGTTAGCGTATCGGTTATTTCTCATTGAACAAATACATTCATGGCCTCGAGTATTTATTACGATAAAATGTATGTAACATAAAATTTGCCATTTTAACCATTTTTAAGTGTGCAGTTCAACAGCATTACGTCTGTTTGCGATATCATGTAAGCATCACCACCATTTACCTCCAGAACTTTTTCACCATCCCAGACTGCAACTCCATCCCAAATAACTCCCCATCTGTGCCCCCTGGCTCTGGTAACTTCTGTTCTACTTTCTGTCTCTGCAAACTTGACTATTCTAGGTGTTGGTTCACAAACTCGGCATCCCAACGATATCCAAAATGGGCACCGAACATGAAGATACAGGGAGAGACCCAAGAAGCAGGCAGCCCACCCCAGGTGGGTAGGTAGCAGTTTTCTCAAGCAAGGGAACTTACGAGGTTTGTCTTCAGCAGCCACAAGATGGGTATCTGTCCGCACTACCCAAGCATCTTAACAGTTTATACAGAAGCCTTAGTTCAGTTCAGTTCAGTCGCTCAGTCCTGTCCGACTCTTTCCGACCTCATGAATCACAGCATGCCAGGCCTCCCTGTCCATCACCAACTCCCGGAGTTTACTCAAACTCATGCACATCGAGTTGGTGATGCCATCCAGCCATCTCATCCTCTGTCGTCCCCTTCTCCTCCTGCCCCCAATCCCTCCCAGCATCAGGGTCTTTTCCAATGAGTCAGCTCTTCGCATCAGGTGGCCAAAGTATTGGCGTTTCAGCTTCAGCATCAGTCCTTCCAATGAACACCCAGGACTGATCTCCTTCAGGATGGACTGGTTGGATCTTCTTGCAGTCCAAGGGACTCTCAGGAGTCTTCTCCAACACCACAGTTCAGAAGCATCAATTTTTCGGCACTCAGCTTTCTTCACAGTCCAGCTCTCAAGGGGGCTCAATTAGGTGTGCATCCAGACAGTCTCAACAACACACTGCTCTCTCTCAAGGCTGTGTCCTTGAAAATGGCTGCCAGCGTGGGAACGGCAGGTGAAATGTACATTCACGGGACATGGGCGGAAGGAGGGGAAGAGCCTCCCCCTGTCCGGATCCAGCTCAAGGGTGAACCAGCGGTCACACCACCCCCACGACCGGCCCTTACAGTTTTACACGCCCCCTTTTATCCCCCCCACAATTTTCACCTGAGCGGTCATCAAGGGGTTTCACTAATTTGGTGACTCTCTGGCTGCACTGGAGGCAGCAACAATACAGGCAGATGCAGGAGAAGACATAGGTTAAGATAATGATTCCCAAAATAAGTCACATGCTTTCCTATTATAAGTCTCATCAGGACTTCTCTGGCAGTCCAGTGATTCAGACTTTGCCTTTCAATGCAGGGGCTGGTTCGATCCCTGGTCAGAAAGCCAAGATCTCACACGCCTACAGGCCAAAAAACAAAAAAAAAAAAACACATATAACAGAAGCAATATTGTAACAAATTCAATGAAGACTTTAAAAAAAAAAAAAAGCCTCATTATCCAAACTACTGTTTTTTTAAGTCCCCTAGGCCAGGTTTCGGCTCATTTGGAGCATTCACTTGTGCACTCGTGTGACTTAATAAAGTTGACACATTAGCAGACTCATCGGGTGTGAACACACAACAGTCTGTTTAGATCATGACACAGATGCCTCCTCCAGGGCTGCATAACGTCCAAGTCCATCCTGTTTGGGAGGACAGCTTTTCTCATTAGAGATTTCAGTACTCGGTAATGACAGGCTTTGCCAGCTCTCATTTAAGTCTTGCTCCGGGCCAGCAGAAGGGACAAAGACTGTGGCCAAATGATCGTACTCGTGGTAAACAAAACATGCTCATCTGGCCTCGAGGAGAGGGAGGTTGGCAGTGTGTGTTACTATGGGGTGGGTTCTCTCCTGTGCCCAGGGAAAACCCAGGGAGCATCAGGCCAACCTCCCAGGTGGAAGCCACAGACAAAGCTTTGTGCCATGTAACCAGAGTCCCTCTGGGAGTGACCCAATATATACCCAGGCGTGGGCAGCACAACAAATCACTGCCACACCTGCCACTGTCCTCTGATGTGACAGAATGATTGCAAGGTTCCAGTGATACTCATCCCCTATTCCTCATGCAATTAGGTTGGCTATTTTTATAGCATGATTGTTCTATCCTCAACATAGGGGTGCCCAGGGGCTCAAATGCCTATTAGCTGGATGAGTGACATGAACATACCCCAAATCTGTGTAGCTACCCACGGCGCTGGTGGTGGTATTTTTAGGACTCTGTTGGTCAGCCATTTGATGGGCTGCCGGTGTAGTTTGACTGACAGAAAATGAATACCCAGACACAGTGATAGCATGTGTCACAGGCCAGGTGTCCAGATCAGCATGGGTAACACCAGATGAATTAAGCATGCTTGTCCCAGCTTGTTCTTCCCTTATGTTCTGTTTTAGTGCTTTCCAATCCCCTTCCTGGGGGGTTGATAGCCACCATCCTGACCAGCGAGAGGGGGCAGCTGCCCACAAACCCAATAGATGGATCAATTCCTTTGCCAGGCACACAACTGGGCCCCCCCGTAGAAAGGTATTTCCATCCTTGACTCATTCCATGACCAAACACCATAAGAGGAGCAGAAGTCTAATGCTGAAAAGACAGATCTTTACTAGGAACTTGTACGGGAAGGTCTTCCACTTCTATAAGAATTACACTTGTGTGGGCTTCCCTGGTGGCTCAGGGGTAAAAAAAAAAAAATCTGCCTGCCAATACAGGAGCCACAGGTTCAATCCCTGGTCCAAGAGGATCCCACAAGCCATGGAGCATGTGAACTCCCATGGGCCACTAATCCCATGGGCCACAACTACTGAGCCTGTGCTCTAGAGCCCAGGAACTGCAACTTACTGAGCCCTTTTGCTGCAAATACTGAAGTCCATGTGCCCCAGAGCCTGTGCTCCAAAACAAGAGAAGCCGCTGCAGTGAGAAATCTGCGCACTGCAACAAAGAATAGTTCCCACTCACCCCAACTAGAGAGAAGCCTATGCAGCAATGGAGACTGCACAGCCAAAAATAAAATTAATTATCTATTATATATATATATTACACTTGTGGCCTGATCCTTAGATGTCAATGGGACTACAGATTTAGACATCTACCCCGTTGTACAGAGCCTCCACGTTGGCTGGGAAGGCAGCACTGTGAGGGGAGCACTGGGGCAGGGAGGCCAGAGAAGGACTCCCACCTTCTCTCAGTGGTGCAACGTGCCATTCCAGGTAGATAGCATCTCAGCAGGTCCCATTTGCCGCAAGAGAACAGGATCCCAGTAAAGACTGAGTGCTTCCCCTTCACCTGAGGGTGCAAAGTAACCCATCCATCCCAGTGGGACATCCCATCGAACGTTCTAGTGGATTCACGCCTTTCCCAGCACGATGGGACATGATGTTCTCAGCATATAGATAGTGATCCATGGTAAGAATCAGAAGAGTTTTTTTTTCTTTTCTTTGAAGGAGGTGGAACCCCTTCAACGTCATGTTCTTTTACCCAGTCTTTCCTATCATGACTTTTGAAATGTGATCCTTGGTTGCCATCAATTTGATACGGGGATTTGTACATGGTGGGCTTCCCAGGTGGCTCAGTGGTAAAGAATCTGCCTGCTAATGAAGGAGCCTCAGAAGTTTCAATCCCTGGGTTGGGAAGGACCCCTGGAGAAGGGCGTGGCAACCACTCCAGTATTCTTGCCTGGAGAATCCCATGGACAGAGGCTGGTGGGTTACAGTCCACGGGGTTGCAAAGAGTCAGACACGACTGAGCGACTAAGCACACAGCAGAGCATCTTATGAGCCAGGGCAAGGAAGAGCAGGAGGGTGTCTTTCCACACATTCTGACCCCACAAGGGCTTATTCATGATCATCTGTCCCTTGGCTTCCCACTGTCCTAGCCCATAGGGTTAATCCCTTTAAAACAGCCCAGCTATCAGTGCCAAGGGTTCGGGCCAGGACTCCCGAGTGAGCACCACCCAGGCCACTCGGCTCAGTCCATGGGCTGCTGTGGTTCATTCCTGTTTCCATCCAGATGGTGTCACTGTTGGGCTAATAGAGTCTGCAGTCCATGGAAGACAGATTGCCCCACTAGATCATCACACACCAGGCATCAGCAGGAGCTTCCCCCACCCCCATGGGCTGCAGCGGAATGGGGAGTGGGCATCTGGAGAATCCCCATCCAATACAGGGCCTAGGAGCACCCCCATTTCTAGAGACAGTGGGCTGGCCGACCGGGCACTCGTGTACTACAAAGTGTTAGTCAGTCGTGTCCGACTCTGCAACCCCATAGACTGTAGCCTGCCAGGCTCCTCTGTCCCTGGGATTCTCCAGGCAACAATATTGGAGTGGGTTGCCATGCCCTCCTGCAGGGGATCTTCCCAACCCAGGGATCGAACCCGGGTCTCCCACATTGCAGGCAGATTCTTTACCATCCAAGGGAAGCGCGCTACAAAGGGGCATGTCATTCAGTCAGTGTGGGAGCTTGAGCCATGAGAGAGAAGGGGCAACGGAACATATTTTTTTTCCATTTATTTTTATTTGTTGGAGGCTAATTACTTTACAATATTGTAGTGGTTTTTGCCATACATTGACATGAATCAGCCATGGATTTACATGTATTCCCCAACCCGATCCCCCCTCCCATCTCCCTCTCCACCCGATCCCTCTGGGTCTTCCCAGCACGCCAGCCCCGAGCACTTGTCTCATGCATCCAACCTGGGCTGGTGATCAACAGAACATATTTTTAACCCACACCTTGATAGCCGCAGTGTCAACCAGAGCTGTCACCTTTAGTTTATTTCTAGGGGATCAGGGAATAATGACCTCAACATGAGGTCTTCTGTGGCTCCAATGGCCCTCAGCTGGAGGTGATCTCAGCCTGCATCCTAAACCTCAGGTATGGGGGTTACCTACCCTGACGAGGGCTGTATCCCTGAGGCCTCTGCTGGAGCAGGTGGGGCATCGGAGATGGTCAGGGCAGGTGGGTATGTCTGCACTGGTCAGGTTTTCACAGGAGACCAACACTGCTTTTCAGGTGGGTCCTGGCAGCCATGAGGTCAAACAACATTTGCTTTCAGGTTATTAATACTTTTACCAGATCCTCAACACCTATTTGGGATAGCTTTTAAAGCTCCCTTTCTGTCTTTGGTTTTTCCAAAGCCCCTACCCATTCCTAGGATATGTCAGTTTCCCCCAGATCAGCAGTGGGTCACCGCCATATTATAAATTTCTGGCCCACCACAGTGTTCAACATGGGTATCAGCGTCCTATGCCAGGGCTGGCTGTATTTCAGTCTCCGTTCCTGCAGAGAATGTGGTCCAGTCGGGGCCTTCCAAGACAGGGGCTGGTTGGTCTATCTCACCACCAGCTCCCCAAGAAGCAGTGGCAGCTCCTCTATAAGATTTCCAGGGTCAGGCATGCCCAACGAGGCCTCCCCTCATTAGGCCAAGCCTCCCCACAGGCTAGACTAATCCAACCTGTAAGGGAGTGAGAACAAAGTGTGAACCCCAACCCCCAGGGCACTGCGGGAGCATAGGGTGTGGGTTGATGTTCCTCATCTTCTCTGCCTCCTGGTGGGTCATAAAAATGCCACTACTCCCTGGCTGTTGTTCAGTCGCTAAGTCAAGTCTGACTCTTTGTGACCCCATGGACTGCAGCACGCCAGTCTTTCCTATCCTTCACTATTTCCCGGAGTTTGTTCAAGCTCATGTCCATTGAGTCAGTGATGCCATCCAAGCATCTCATCCTCTGTCATCCCCTTCTCCTCCTGCCTTCAATTTTTCCGAGCACTAGGATCTTTTCCAATGAGTCGGCTCTTCACATCAGGTGGCCAAAGTATTGGAGCTTTAGCATCAGTCCTTCCAATGAACATTCAGGGTTGATTTCCTTTAGGATTGACTGGTTTGATCTCCTTGCTGTCCAAGGGACTCTCAAGAGGCTACTCCAGCACCACAGTTCAAAAGCAGTTCAGCCTTCTTTATGGTCCAACTCTCATATCCATACATGACTAGTGGAAAAACCATAGCTTTGACTATACAGATCTTTGTTAGCAAAGTGAATGTCTCTGCTTTTTAATATGCTGTCTAGGTTTGTCATAGCTTTTCTTCCAAGGAGCAAATGTCTCTTAATTTCACAGCTTTCATCACCGTCTGCAGTGATTTTGGAGCTCAAGAAAATAAAGTGTGTCACTGTTTCCCCATCTAATTGCCATGAAGTGATGGGATCAGATGCCATGATTTTCATTTTTTGAATGTTGAGTTTTAAGCCAGCTTTTTCACTCTCCTTTTTCACCCTCATCAAGAGGGTGTATACCCAGAAATGGAATTGCACCACATGGACAAATACAGAGATGCCTTTATCAGAGTCTGTCTCAATTCTCCTGCATTTCCAATCCATGCTCAGAGCCTCCCAAGCGAAACCCCAGCCTGGGATCCATGCCGCCTTCACTGTCCTTGCTGCAGGTGGCTGGGAGGCTGTTGTACAGCCTTGTAGATAGGCTAGAGTACAAAAGTCACATGCCTCCAGGCTCAGCTGGGCCCACACCACCCACAGTATTTCCATTGTTCTAGAACTCCATACCCCACGCATGCAGTGGCTATTCCAAACCTTCACCACAACCCTCCAGCCCTTCAACCTTCCTGGGTTCTCTCTGTTTAACACCTCACTTCACCTCTTAAATCAAGGTTCCCCAACCTCCTTCATTCACATTGCACCTTCATGATTTTTGCTCTAATCATTTACCCTCAGTCTATCACTTAATATATCTCTTTAAATCATTTAATTTTCAATTGTTTACTTATTGGTAATAACACCCAGAAAGGTCCCATCTGTGCTATATAAGATATTTTTTCTGTAACACAACTATTCAAAATGTTCATCTACACACCATTTAGAATTATTGCCATCAATGAATATACTATAATTTGGAAAAGTCTTCAGTGAATGAGAAGAATGGTATTGAGCATGTACCTGTTCAACCTCCACAAAGTCTCTTACATCCACACCCAGGAGACCCCACCACCTGGAATCTTAACACTTACCACCTGTTGTCTTATTAGGAGATTTAATCCATCAGAAATCTCCTCTCTCCTCCCATATTTTGACCTCTTGCAGCTCATCTGGCTTCCATCTCACCTATCGCCACTTAAGTCTCCATATTCTTCTTCCATTACACCCTCTGACATTTTGCTCAGAAACACTGAACTGTTGGAGTTTTTAACATATATTGTTTTTTCTCACCATCTTACCAGTGCCCTTACTTTTCTCTGTAATTCCTTTCTCTACCTCTCCTCTTCAGGTGAAAAAGAAAAACTAAGAATCTATGAACAGATGGACTTCCCTGATGGTCCAGTTGTTAAGACCCTACACTTACACTGCAGGTGGCATGGTTTCCATCCCTGGTGGAGGAACTAAGATCCCACATGCTACACGGTGCAGCCAGAAAAAAAAAAAAAAAAAAATGAATCTCTGAACTGAAAGACGATAAGAAAATTGATTTCTTTCTTTTTATGTTCTCTAATTCTAAATGGACACAGCATATGGAAAAGTTATTCACGTTGCTCAGTTTTATCACCATCCCTGATTCCCAGCCACCATGCTTTTATAAAACTCTATCATAAAAATTTTAATGTTTTTTCCATTCTATACTCTGGCATCAAAAAACTTTGTGGATGCATAATACTGACAAAAACACTATCAAGTCCAAAAGTTCAGCTCTGAGTACAAAGTAAAAGAAATGTGTCCAAAATGTCTTTTGTCACAATATAAAATTGCTCTCAGTAGAAACATATTTTTCTATGTTAAAATTAAATCTTTATACCCTATTAATATAAAAGTGCTCTCTAATTTTATCTAGATATCAGATAATGTAAATATTTAGAAAGCCTATTACACTTAATATGAGCATCTTTCTATTACCAATTAATAATTATAGAATTACTATATATAGTATAACGCTTATGATTTGCTCAAATTATTTGACCAAAGTAATCTTTTCTAGAACATGTCAAATGGATGAATTTTGTCATCAATATTTTTGTCCATGTTAATATTTGCAGGAAAAAGAAAAGCTAAAATCTAAACTCAGATTTTAAAAATAATTTGACAGTATTTAAAGGGAAAATTCTCCCTTTCAGAGACACAAGTCTCTTAAGGATCTTATGAAATTTCTTCCTAAGTTTAATTTTTCCAAGGTCATAAAGAACAGAAATTTTAGTTTGCCATCTCAGTTTCCATGTCTAATATAGGACATGAAACTTCCTATTACAACAGTAAAGCAGCAGAAATTGCAAGAGCTTTCTTTCTTGCTACAGCCCCCCATAAATCCCACATTCCACTGGATTCTGGACAGCAGTTATTAGATGAGGGAATATTTCAAATGTCAGCTTTTCATAGAACATCTCTGCTGCTGCTACTGCTGCTAAGTTGCTTCAGTCATGTCCGACTGTGTGCGACCCCATAGACGGCAGCCCACTAGGCTCCTCTGTACCTTGGATTCTCCAGGCAAGAATTCTGGAGTGGGTTGCCATTTCCTTCTCTAATGCATGTATGCATGCTAAGTCACTTCAGTCGTGTCCAACTCTACAAAAAGATTAATCAGTTCAATGTTGTTCATAGTTATTCTTGAAACTTGATATGCTAGTAGTTAGAAAATGTCCCATATTTTACACTTCAAAGTGCTCAACCTATAATATCTTACATTTTTTTTTGTTCTTTCATGTATCTCACATCATCTCAATCATAATCCTGCTTATGTGGCAAGTGCCCTCTTTCCTTATTCCACTTCCTTCTGGGAGACACTTACCTTAACCTGCATTTTGGGAAGCATGTGCTGCCGGGGAAGGTGGATAATTCTACCATCTTGTTAGCTCAGCTGTGATGATGAGCTTGCCCTTCCAGTGACTGGTTTGGGAATAACAAAGAAATGTGAGGAGACATCTCTGAGGGACCGCCAGAGTGGTTTAAAGCCACCAGGGAATCGAGAAACACGGTACAGATGAACCTATTTGCGAGGCCGGAATAGAGATACAGACAAAGAGAATAGGCATGTGGACACAGTGGAGGAAGGAGAGGGTGGGATGAATTGACAGAATGACATTGACATGTATACATGACCATGTGTAAAACAGCTAGTGGGAAGCTGCTATATAACCCAGAGATCTCGACTCTGTGCTCTGTGATGACCTAGATGGGTGGGATGGGGGTGGGGAGGCTCAAGAGAGAGGAGATATATGTATGTTTATAGCTGGTTCAGTTGGCCGTAAAGCAGAAACTAACACAACAACATAAAGCAATTATACTCCAATTATAAAATTTCACAAATAAATGAAGCATGCCAGGGGAAACTCCCCCTTTTTCTGCCCCTGAATATTGTAGCCACAGAGGAAGAAATGACCCCGTGAGAGATGGTGGGTCCAAGACCCAGGCATTAAAGGGAGTAGATGGGAGGGAGGAAGCAAAAGGACTAAATACTTACAAATAATAGACAGTATATATATAAATGTAAAATAAATATATATGCAGCATGTAAAAACTGTACAATCACATGCTGACATAGATCCTTAAGGCTGCAACCAAAACTACAAAGCAACAGCACGTCTCAACAGAAGAGCAGCTGATGCAAAAAACACCAAGGAATAAATGACAACTATGTGCATCCCTTCACCATAGCTGTCTTATCTACTCTTTATCCCCCCAACTGTGGCGACTTTATCTAGTCTTGAGGGTGAGGAGTTACCTGGATCTGTCCAATATTCTTCTGTGCCTCTTATTTGTGGCATGTGTGTGTGTGTGTGCTCAGTCGTGTCCAACTCTGCAACCACACCAACAAGTAGCCCGCCAGGTTCCTCTGTCCATGGGATTCTCCAGGCAAGAATACTGGAGTGGATTCCATTTCCTCCAACAGGGGACCTTCCCAACCCAGTGATCGAATTTATGTCTCTTCCATCTCCTGTATTGGCAGGTGGATTCTTTACCACTGTGCCACCTGGGAAGCTCATATTGTAATCATAGTTGGGTTCTTCAGAATTCTGATTTTTGGCACTAATTTTCTTCCAATGAAAACTCTATTTTCAACCACTGCCCCTGCCATGAATGTCATATGTGCATTTGAGAACATGAAACTAAAAATTGCCGGTTTGTTTGTTTGTTTTTTCATTAAGTCAAGGCCCTTACTTGATAGTCCTGGCATTGCTGTTCTAATAACCAGACACTGAGACCCTTAGTGGGTTTCCTTTGTGGCTCAGCTGGTAAAGAATCCACCTGCAATGAAGGAGACCTGGGTTCGATCCCTGGGTTGGGAAGATCTCCTGGAGAAGGGAAAGGCTAGCCACTCCAGTATTCTGGCCCGGAGAATTCCATGGACAACAGTCCAGAGTGGGACATGACTGAAAGACTTTCACTTTCACTTTTGGGGGCTTCCCTGTGGTTCAGATGGTAAAAAAAAACCTGCCAGCAAGACCCTTAGTATTACCTTCCCTGTTGCCTGACTGGAGAACATGTAGTATGACCATGAGGCAGCCAAGGAAAGAAGTATAGGTTAACAATTTAGTATAGGTTAGCATTTAACATTTTAGTATAGGTTAACATTTAACATTTTGCCTCATTACACCAAAGAAAATTCTGCAGTTTCTTTTTTTAAAGAATTTTTTTAATTGATAAGGTTTTTGTTTTTATTGTTTGGTTTTTTTTGTTTGTTTGTTTTTATTGTGGGATCTTATTTCCTCAAACAGGGATCAAACTAGTGCTCTTTGTATTGGAATCGCAGAATCTTCACCACTGGACCACCTGGGGGGAATCCCTGCAATTATTTTTGCTATTTCATTTCAAAATAAATATGATAAAATACATATGGTAAAATGTATGAGATTTTCTTTTAACTTATCCTAAATAAGTGAAATGGAACACTTATTAATGTGTACTGATAAGCAGCAAATCTATTCATGAAAACCCTGAGTTATTTTCATTTTCAGTTTAATTTTGACATAATGTGAGGGTTCTTTGTTAAAGACAGGGGTGTGAATATTTCTTCGGTATATTTCCAGTAGAACAACCATACCCAACAAAGACCCAAAGTCCCAATTTGTCCAGCCAATCCAATGGATGTAGGTCAGAACTGCAAGGGTTCCGTAAGTGTCAGTCACATGCCTGGCTCTTTCTATCAAAGAACATTTACAGTTTGCACTGGGAGCTGGATATGTGGCCTCTATGGGATCAGCCTCACTCAGGCTGCCTGCATCCCGGGTTTCAATGCAGTTTAGCCCAGTGCCTCTGCACTCTTTTCCTATCAGGTTACTTTCTCCTAATTTGGATTCCAGAGTCGGGTGACTGAGGTCAGCTCCACACAATGGTGTTTCCTTAAGGGAGAGCTTGATGGGTAAGAACAATGTCTACAACTTGTCAACTCATCTCTGCCTGTGGCACTGCCAAATTTGGGGGAGTGTTTCACTTCTGTGCTCTCAATGCCAATGAATAGCTGGGCCATCCCTGGGGCTCTCTTATTCATGAGTCTTCTCCTCCCATTCTGTCAGTCAAGTGAATTTTTTGTTCAAGACGTAAGACAGAAGGCACTGCTGTAAGACTATTCAAGCTGCGATGACAGTCAGCTTGACCATTAGGGTCCCCGGAGCTGACTGAAGAGCCACAATCAGAACCTTGATCCTTTTGGCTACTGCTGAAAAAAGCTCTGAGGTCATATTCTGTACAGTTTATAGGCCATGCGTTATCACTGCTGGGCAGTGATCACAGTCATCATTTTATTATCACCTATAAGGTTACCATTAACATCTCTATAAAGAATTTTTTTCTTCAGTTGAATGTTTTCCACGTGATAAATTCCCATAAATGAAATTATTAAAACTATCACAAATAATAATTATGACAACTGTATAGAATTCAAATTTAGGTAAACTATCATTAAGAAAAAAAAGAAAACATAACTTGCCTGAAAACCTGTAGGCACTCTGCATGAGGTCGAGATCTGGGTGGAAAGTGTCAAAATGGAAAGCATATCAAGACAATGAGATTTTGATTTTTTTTCCCCAAAATATGTAATTTTAAATTTTGCTGGAATTTTTAAAAAGAGCATTGAAGTTTTCTAATATAGGGGGCACATTAGTTTCTTCTTGAAAAGGTATTTATTCTTATTCTCTAAACAGTATATAGGGAAATAACTGCTTTTCTCAGACCATTATAGCTTTTTAATGACATAGTCAATTATACTTGTATTGTTTGCTGGGGTTTCAATATTTGAAAAGTATCTAAAGAACAACAAAAAGAATTGTCAAGTACTTTGTTTTTATTGTAATGCCCTTTCTCATAAATATGCACATTTAGGGACTGTAATAATGCCTGCTCTATTAATTCAACATAATTGAATAATCATTTTTTTTCATATTTTGGTCTTCATTCATCCAGATTTGAATTTAGTTTACATCTTGTATGTAAATTCCAGAGGAAAGACAAACAATGAGAAGGAAATAACATGGAGAGTTAAGTGGCCTTGCTTTGTATGGACAAGTAATAAACATTTCCTCCATTTGTAAAACTGTCTTTTAAAAATGGATAATAGCATGAACAGTTCTAGTTGCTTACTTTAAATCAATATTTAGGTCTTTATTCCTTTTGCTTCTAAGTATCATCATGTATTACTTTGTCCTTCCTTCAACAATGAGGTAAGCTCTAGTATTGAATAGAAAGTTTTTGTTTTATCTAAAATGCTTATTTAGGTTAAAGCAGATACTATATTTCAATGCCAATGTGCCTAATTAATTTCACTCGGAAAAATCACAGTACAAAAAAGCTGTAGATGGCTGCTCTGGATGCTGGGGAGTTGTTTCTGGAGGAAGGGGTTGTGTGTGTGGTTTGGGTTTGGCTTTGGTTTTTGCTTAAGAGTTTAACGCCATTGTGTGGGGGGTGTGTTTGTGAGACAGAGAATGATTCCTACCTTGGTAAAGTTCAGATGCGAGAAATACAGGAGAAAAGTTACAAGGTAAAAGATTCTATCAGCTTGTATTTGCTAATCCGGAAGAGAGTTTTGCAAATAGGTCACTCATTAAAAGTTTATGTGGTTAAAAAAGAAGTTTATGTGGTGAATTCAGGAAGGCTCATCACTAGGAGAACAAGAGTGAAGGTTTTATAGAGCATTCTGGGTGGGCAGAAGTGTCTGCAGAACTGAAAGCTTACATAAAGTGTTGCTCCTCTTTTAAATTCAGGTCTCAGCTTTTACTATTTTAATTTTTATTGGAGTCTAGTTGCTTTAGAATGTTGTGTCAGTTTCTGATGTCCAGCAAAGTGAATCTGCTATATGTGTACATAGATCCACTCTTCTTTGGATTTCCTTTTAGGTCACCACAGAGCACTGAGTAGTTTCCTGTGAGATACAGTAGGTTCTCATTAGTTAGCTATTTCATACATTAATGCGTGCTAAGTTGCTTCGATTGTGTCTGACTCTGCAACCTTTTGTACCGTAGCCCGCCAGGCTCCTCTGTCCATGGGATTCTCCAGGCAAGAATACTGAAGCGGGTTGCGCCCTTCTTCAGGGGATCTTCCCGACCCAGGGATCGAACCTGGGTCTCCTGCATTGCAGGTGGATTCTTTACTGTCTGAGCCACTAGCGAAGCCCTATTTTGTACACACTAGTGTATCCATGCCAACTCATTGCTCTTTAAAATACTCTTCTAGCCCTTCAACGAGCATTCAGTTACTCCTTCCCCTTAAGTAAACACATCTAATTGCTGTTTTCCTTCTCAGGAAATCAAAGGGAGACAAACTCAGTTATACAACTAAACACGTTATCCATTAATCATGCACCTTTTTACTGATATATGAATGCTAAAGGGTGCTGGACCTGGGGGAGAGGAGTGATGTACTGTGAATTATTTAAGGAATTAATGGTACTTTTTATCTTCTTTACTGAAGAATGTCATTGTTTCCATCTTTAAAGATTTTCAAATGTCACCCCCAAATCTGTGGCTCATCAGCAACAATATAATACTAGAGATAGAAATGTTTAAGATTTTTTTTTTTAGAAATGTTTAAGATTTTTTAAAGCATTTTTAATTTTTTATGGACATGAGCAACTATTACTATATAATCTGCTTCCTTCTCCAATAAAAGCTAAAAACTATTCCTACCTCCAAGAATCTTGCTAGCTTTATTTTCCAGGTATTTCTGGAAAAATGTCAGCATTTACAGGCCCCATTGTACGCCTGGACTCTTTAGTCTCATGATTCAAAGTTACTACTTTAAGGTTCTCTGGGTAACAAGTTCCTTTCATTCTCTTCCCAAGCTCCCATCACCAGGGCTCTGTCTGTTTCACACAGCATCAAGTTCAAGGCTTAATAATCATAAACCTTTACCTACTTTCTTGCAACACACTGAAATAAATAACCAATGACTATAACCAGTAGGATTTTTCTCCTATCTAAATGACTTATAGGATTAAGTACTTACTTCAATAGTCACATGAAAATTTCTTGACATTTTCTTTCCTGGTTTAGATTTTAGTAACTGCACAGCTGAAATCCTTGTTATATGACAAGAGATTTTTGAATGAAACCTGCACCTTTCACGCTAAACTACGAGACTCTGGATCTTGATGAATACCTTCTGTTTTCGCTGGCTTTCTCTAGCCAGGAAAAGGAGTTGTGGCCTTGGTATTGTAGGCAGAGTAGAAACCCAGATCCCCCACTTGGACTGCTCTGATGCTCAAGAAGGGGACCTCCTCATTCCTGCTGATGAGGGAAGGGTATTTCAGCTCCTCACATGGTGTCCACTCACCCTGAGGAAGGGTGGCCTGTTATCACTGTTGGTGAAAGTCCTAACTCCCACTAGACCTCTTCTGCTTTTCAATTTTATTTATTTAGAGTAATTTGGCTGCCCCAGGTCTTAGTTGTGGTATGTGAGATCTGGTTCCCTGACCAGAGACTGAATCTCAAATCCCTGCCCTGGGAGCGAGGAGTCTTAACCGCTGGACCACCAGGGAAGTCCCAGTTATAGACATTAAAAAATAAATCCAAAACGAAGAACCCAACATTTGTAAGAGGAAGCTGGTGAAATAACCTATCCCAGAATCAGAATCAAGCCAACTTACTTTCTGATCCCTTCCCAACCAGGACTGCAGTGCACTGGCTCCCTGAGCAAAAGCCACGCGTCACCAACGATAAAGTAACAGCATCTCACGGTGAAATTCTCAGGGACTGGCTTACGGGCTTCCAAGCTTCAACCCAGGGCGATGTGTGCGTGCTTTTTCTGCCTCTACCAGCTGGATCGCTTCGCTGCTTGGCACACAGGTACCTCCCTTCCCCTCTTTGTGTGATGATGCCCCTTAAAATCAATGGTCATCTAAGCAACGTTTGCTTGAATTCCCACTTGCTTCAGAGAAGATACAAGGAACCAGTCCTGGGTGATCCTGCTGTAATCACTCTTGTCAGAGGATCTGGCAGATCAAATGCCCACACCAGGCAGGGCCCTGCTTCAAGTCCTGGAGACATCAGCTAACTCTAATTGGCAGCCTGGTCAGCAAACACACAATATAATGTCTACCTCTTTTGCATAAACCTCACGTAATCCTCAGGTACATACACACTGTGCTTCCCAACAAACAGGTGAGGAAACTGAGGCGTTGGTTAAAGGAAATGTCTGAGCTGGCATAAGGGCTGATATTTGAGTCCAGGTTTAGCCTGGTTCCAAAACCCTGTCTTTCTGTTACAGAAAGCCACCTCCCTTAATCAGCCACAGGCTCTTCAAGGATAGAGAAGGGGAGATACTAGAGAGAAAAATTACTTTTTTTTTTAAGCAAAAAAAATCAACAGATGATCAGTCCAATTCTGCTCGTGTTCCAGGAGATGGAGAAACAAACTGTCTTCTCAGCCTATTCTGTCCCAAGGCTCCCACACGACCCTGGAGACACAGCCCTGCAGAGACAGCCATGTAGTGTGTTTAAAGGCAGGAAAATCAGAAGGCTCTCAGTGAGACAGGTCAAAAAACACTAACTCCAGAAATGCTCATTAGTGCTTTAAGATCTATTTTATGTACCTTTTCCTTGCCCTGGAAAAGTCTGACTGATGTGTTGATCCTGGCATTTGTAACTTTCTATCATTAGTATACAAGGAGCTAGATATAGAGAGGAGCACACGATAAGAGAGGAATCAGCAGTACTGCTAGATCAAACTCCTTCCCATAGTTTTTCCAAACTATGTGAAGGAGATGTGCACTCATAGAGCAGATGTATTCCATTGGAACCTCTGGAAATTGAGGCTGGGGTGTTAGCTTCCCCCAAATTCTCTGTTGATTATAATGCACTGTACTGAATAACAGACTTCCCTGGTGGCTCAGATGATAAAGAATCTGCCTGAAATGCAGGAGACCCAGGTTCGATCCCTGGGTTGGGAAGATTCCCTTGGAGAAGGGCATAGCAACCCACTCCACTGTTCTTGCCTGGAGAATCCCATGGACAGAGGAGCCTGGCAGTCCATGGGGTCACAAAGAGTTGGACACAACTGAGTGACTAACACACATACTGATTAACAATTACAGCTCTAAAGAAAGGTTCCAAGAATCATTCCATCAGGAATTCACCCCTGGACATCCTGTAGAGTCAGGGAAATTTATGACTTGGTTGTCTCTTAAAAGTATGTAACTTTCAGCTGAAGATTTAAGGTGAGGATTTCCGCCATTTTGGCGAGTTACGTAGTTTTCCTGGGTCTCTCCAATGTTTACCTATTATTAAACTTTTGTTTGATTTTATCCAGTTTGGGGCGGGGGGAGTTCATTAATTAGGTAAACTGATGCTTTCCATAGTAATCATCATTTTAAAAGCCTGGATTTAAGAAGTGATATTTCACTTCCTCTCTCATCGTCTATTATATTAGGATGAGTGGTCATCAATGCTTGCTAGCAATTAATGATCTTCAGGTCTTCTCTCTGAATGAATAAAATGGCAATTAAAATTTTAGAGCCCAAATGCCACAGTTAGTAAAACCAAATCACTATGTAGGAATTTAGATGGCTGAGAAGCTAAGTTTGATGGAAAAGAAACAATGCATTTCTACACTAGGGATTCCTGCACAAGTACTGTTCTTATACCTCCACTGAAGAGTTCATACTTTCCAACAGGGTAGTTTGTTGCTTTTCACATTCTGAGAACAGAGGTTGCCCTACAGGTTTCTTCTGAGCTTTGGACAAACTTTGGTCTTACTTGTGGATCTCATGATGCTCTGGTAAAGCTACAAGATGACACAGCTTTAAGGAAGGATAACCAGTGTCACTAAAGGTAAAACACTGACTTTAAACATGAAAGAAGGAGGAATGTAATACAAATGGCTTTGTTTTGGAAGCTTGAGAGAGAGGAAAACTGCCTCCAAGGTTCTGTGAACCAGGGGCTTCCCTGGTGGCTCAGTGGTTTTTAAAAAAAAAAAAAAATCCACCTACCAATGCAGGGGACACGGGTTCAATCCCTCATCTGGGAAGATCTCACATGTCGCAGAGCAGCTAAACCCGTGCACCATGACCACTGAGCCTGTGCTCTAGCACTCGGGACCCGCAACTACTGAAGCCCGCGTGCCCCAGAGCCCCTAACTCCACAAGAGCAGCCACGGAAGCGAGGAGCCCACGTACCAACCAGAGAGCAGCCCACACAGGAACAAAGACCCAGCACAGCCAAAAACAAACAAATAAAATTCTATCTATAAACGGTCTTGTGAACCAGTATGGGACTTGGGTGTGCTATAATCTCAGCGGTTAAAGGGGCGATCACTCTATCTCTTCCTTATCTGGGGCTTCCCTGGTGGCTCAGTGGTAAAGAACCCACCTGCCACTACAGGAGACGCATGTTGGATCCCTGGGTCAGGAAGATCCCGTCGAGAAGGAAATGGCAGCCCACTCCAGTATTCTTGCCTGGAAAATCCCACAGACAGAGGAGCCGGAGAGTTACAGTCCATGGGGTGGCAAGAATTGGATGTGACTAAGCAACTATGATAACAACAACTTCCTTATTTAGCTGCTGGATTTTTCACTGGTTTCCATGAAAACCAAGTGGGGTTTTTAAAATCATATAGCTCAACCTCTCAAAATCAAACAAAAATTGAAAGCTAAGTTAAAAACATCAAGAAAAGTGAAAACAAGAAAACATACTGAGCTCTAAATAAACATTTTTCCTTTAACTTTGATGAAGTAGGGAATGAGTTTTTTTCCTTTTTTCTAACTAACTACAGGGTAGGTTGCATTTTAGGTCGTATGCCCCTGGTGGCTTAAGAGGGTTAAGTGTCTACCTGCAATGTGGGAGACCTTGGTTCGATCCCTGGGTGGTGAAGATTTCCTGGAGAAGGAAATGGTAACCCATTCCAGTACTCTTGCCTGGAAAATCCCACGGACGGAGGAGCCTGGTAGGCTACAGTCCATGGGGTCGCAAAGAGTCGGACACGGCTGAGTGACTTCACTTTCCTTTCCTTTCTTTCCCTAATGAGAATATACCCATAAGCAGGTCTGATCTATGGTGACCACTAATCTTTTGCAAAGCAGAAATAAACATAAGTTATTTGCATTTATTAAAATTAAACTGAAACCTATCTCCCAATATACAAATTACTCACTCTCCAACCTAATTCCATGCCAGTTGTTTTCCATGTAATGTAAGTTCAAGCATATGAACATTTTGGGAGGCCAAGGTGTTGCTAATATATTGTCAATCAAACTGATTTTCAAAAGGATGCATGACAGGTTCACAGTTCCACATTTACTGAACTTTATTAACAAGTAAAACACATATTAACATGTTCTATATATGGGAAAGGACATTCAATAATAAATGGCACATTATCATCTAACAGATGAACTTTATCAAGAATGAAGTTTTAAAAAATAATACACATATTTCATGACTATTTGAAGAATTAACAAAAAAACAATTTAACAGCAGTTTAAACATATAAAAGCTCACTGTTTACTATTTACCATAAATGGAATCATTTCAATACAACTTCTATTAAAAAACAAAAACAAAAAAAGGAAAAAAAAATATATGTACTATATCTTCTACAGGCCTAAAAGGTGTCTAGGCAAGGCTGTGACAACAGTAATTGACTCCTGCCCTAATACTGCAGTTCCCTCTCTCAAGGCAGTAGGTTTAGGCAGTCACTTCTCAATACAGTGGAGAGTTATATACAGGGTGATCATACAAATTCTCCTCCAAATTAGGACACTTATGAGAGAGGAGGCACAATTTAAGCTCAGGAAATAGTAATAACCAGGTCTGTTATGAGCAAACTCAGGATATATGTCACTCTAGTTAAATACAGTTACCAGATGCACTATCATTACCTTTGTGCTTTATGTGGATAGACCAGTTGGAAAAAAATTGTGGTAAATTAAGAAACCCTTTCTTCTCCAACTAGACCTTTGGAACTCCACTTTTCCTGTCATTAGCGGTTTTGCTTGAAATATTAGTGATTATTGTCTTAACAGGTTAACATTTATGATCTTCAAAGGCATGGGATACAGCTTACAGACTCAAAATAAAATATAGACTCAAAAAGAAATTATTTCTTTTCTATTAAAAAGAGATTTTCATTTTAACCAAGTATAATAGAATTTGCGTTTTAAATTCCTAAAATGTATCCTGGACACACTGTATAGAAAATGTATTTTTACTTAAATTTAGGCTTTTTTTTTTTCTCATGAAAACATAAAGATGGATTTTTCTGGTCATAATGAGCTTTTTCAAATATAACAGAAATAAGGTAATACATTTTTTTTTGTATTAGCTTCCAAGCTCCAGTTCACATTCATTCAAAAATTGTTCACAGGTACCCTAACAAGGATTCTGATTTTCAATTTATTTAAGGCAGAGTGCAAAGGCGGTTAAGTGTCTCCAAAACATAGCAGCAGCTATGCTGTCCAAGCTCACAGGAAATGAAGGGAAGTGTGTAGGATCTGATAAATCCAGGAGAGAATGCTGTTTTCGAAAAGAATATTCTGAGTCTCCTGACTGGATGATGAGATTTAAGACTACCAATGAACTCTACCAATTAAAGAGGATTAAGTAACAACACACTTGAATCTTACAGGTTTGTGGAGGAAACAATCAAAACAAAAAGTGAAGTTTTGATGTTAGGTCAACATCTACATGCATAAACCAAGTATTAAGATCACAAAAACAAAAATTTAATAAATTGATATATTGATAGATGATCTAGTAATTTTAACTTACTCTGTATCATAGCTTAATGTCATTTAAAAACTATTACAAAGTATAGGTTTATAGGAAATTAATACGCAATAAAAACTTCTAACATGAGCTCACACTTCTTATAAATAAATTCTAATTTTAATTAATTTCCAATTCAGGCAACTAAATCAAATATTTTGTTTTCTTTATCCCAGTCTATTGTTAAAGGGTACCTTAATCAATAATCAAGGGTTCAAGATACTTTAATCAATAATAAAAAGGTTATGCAGGGGGGGAGAATAAATGATGGAAACAAAAAATAGGAAGCTCAGAAAAACAAAATGGCATGTTTAATTTACCAAAGACAATGAAGTAAATGAGAAAACACAGAGAAATACAAAAAAGTTATAAAGCATAATAAATTTTATTTTTTCAGAAGTGGAAAATGACCCTGAATAGTTTTAAATGTATCTTTTAGTAGCTGGTGTCTAATAATAAACAAGCAATCTATTTTAAATGTTCTATATAGTTGTATTAACTGCTTTTTAAGTTTAAAAGGTAATTTTTAATGTTGGCATTCAAAAGCAAAGATATAACTGAAAAGAAGACAGATGAACCATAAAATGATTTGCAGAATGTAGTAGCTTATGAATGCAAAATAGATTCCAGTTGTAATAATACATATTCATATACACTCTCGCAACACACTCACACCCCTATACTCCACAGACACACTTCCATAACTTGAAAACAAATATTTCATGTATCTCGATTCAGGAAATGATTTTTACAAGTTAACCTTACAATCAGAAAGCAAGAAGATATTAAAAGCACAAGTTTTTATTTGCTAAGCTAAACATCTAAAGGAAAAAAATATTACAATGATACTGAAAGATATTTTTATTGGTATTTTAAAAGGCAAAATGCAAACGAGAATATCTTATTCAGAAAATTATCTTTCAAAAATGTCTTAAATAAATATAATATCTAATACAATCTCTTCCTCTAAGAATCTATAAGATGGACAATGCTAAAAACCAAGCTTCTCATTTGAGAATCCCCAAAGTTAGCATGTCCCTTTAAAAAAAAAGAAAAGATTTTCTTATAAAGGAAATGTGGCATACCCACGTTTTCTAAAATTTGTCCTAAAACTATCTTTAACATCGAAATTTTCTAAATATATTAAGTCCACTTAAATTAAAATTAAGGAAAAGATACCTAGATACAATTTCTAAGAAAACAATGCAGAAAGTAATTTACGCATGGTTTGCATGGTTATTTACAGAAAGTTTCGCTAAATAATGATATAACTATCATGTTCGAAAGTCTGACAAATCCCTTCTAATAATCAGCACTGCAGGCTTCAAAAAAACTTTATATATAACAAAGAATGTTTCCTGTGAAGAGTTATTAGATAAATCTGAGAGCCAGAAACTAAAGCATCTGACATGGTTAATAATTTCATGTTTATTATACTGAATGTCAGGTCAGAAGTCAATGGCATTTACATGCTGGAAGACTGTTTATCACTCAACTCTTTCAATTATATCAAACACTGATTAATCAAATGTGACTGGACTTGACTGCTAGAACTGTATGGTTTCTTTCAAGTATATGCAAATCTTTTGAATGGGCACATATGCAACTGTGCAAAACCAATGAAACATAAATATTTAAAAGAATGAACAGAAATGGCTTTTAAGCATAAACCACTCTGTCATTCAATTTTGAAGCTCTATCTTTTCTTCACTAATTTGTCTTCTGTGTTTAGTAGTCTTCTATCCTATTAAAGTTGCAGGTTTACAGATGATCTGGAAATTTCACATTGATGTAAGAAAGGAATGTCTGGTTGATGCAGTCTAGGGACAGAGAGAGAATTAGTCTTAAAATGTATTAAGTTGCAATTATCCAAATGATAGTACAATGAAAACCCATTTTATAGTATGACATCAAGAACATAATAGCCTTTTGGTAAGAATGACATGAAGTAGCCCAGATCAAAATATATTCTAAAGTAACCTTCTAAAGGAGAGCATCTAAAAAATATTTACATTATATTTTAAACTCCTGAAAAGGCAAACAAGATAATCACACTGAATATTCACAGAATATCATTTAAATTAGTAAAATTACAAACTCTTAAGGTCACTGTAGACAAGTTAAAGAGAAAATGTGACATCTTCAAGGGGAAGGAAGAAACCTTAATGGAAAATTTTAAAATAATACTTAAGTACAATCCAGAAATGCAACTGCAATCATCTTCAGCAGAATTAAGTAAATTATGTTAGCTTATATAACAGTCATATAAGCATAAAATTTAAGCAAGCAAATCACAAACCATATAATTTATGGTATACTTAATCATAGCAACCTTGAAACATCTTGTACTTGGAGACACATCAGGAAGTTAAGTGTTTTAGTAGACCTTTGGCTTACGCAGTTCAAATACTTGAAAAGTTCAAAACAATGAAGTGTATAGTACTTGCTTTTAAAGTACTACAGCGAGGTATGAGGTCTCTTCACTGAAGATCTACTAGCCGCACAATAAATGCATGCCTGTACTATACACAGAGCCTCCAGAAACTTACTTGATAACTAGTAAGACAATCTCTGCTCATTTCTTTATTTTTCCATTTATTCAAGTTATAGCCTTCATTGTTGATATAAACTGGTACATGTTAAGAAAACAGTAACAGAGCTATTTTCTTTGCACAATCTTTACTCCTTGATCCAGTTTGTTAAGATCAGTGCATGGCATTGCTTACAACAGCCAAAACATGGAAGCAACCTAAATGTCCACTGAAAGAGGAATGGATGAAGAAGATGTGGTACGTATACACAATGGACTATTACTCAGCCATTAAAAAGAATGCCATTTGCAGCAACATGGATGGACGCAGAGATTGTCATACTGAGTGGAGTAAGTCAGAGAAGGAGTAATATCATATGACATCTCTTCTATGGTTGCCAGGGGGAAGGGACAGTTAAGGAGTTTGGGATGGACAGGAACACACTGCTATATTTAAAATGGATGAGCAACAAGGACCTACTGTATAACACAGGGAACTCTGCTCATTGTTGGGTAGCAGGCTGGATGGGAGGGCAGTTTGCGGGATAATGGACACATATATGTTAGCTGTCCACCTGAAGTTATCACGACATTTTTAATCAGCTAAACCTCAACAAATCATAAAGTTTAAAAAAAAAAAAAGATCAGTGTATGGCAAATTGCTTTTCAGTCACAGATTTGGTTTTTTATTTGTCTGTTTTAGCCTGCAGATATCTGTGTGAAATTCACACTGATGCAAAATGTCCATTCTTTCTGTGTAAGTGCTTTGTCATATTCTGTTTTTCAAGCCTTTAGATGCTGAGCTGGTGGTTACTTCATGTACAACCTGTAGCCAAGCTCTAAACAGAAATTTAAAGGTCTGATTTAAAGTTTTAGTTTACTCATAATGTGTTTTTTTAAAAACTAAAATGTAATGAAATTCAATTTTTTAAATTGAAGTTATCTTAAAAGTTTGCAATTTTTAAAATTTCAATACTGTTAACAGTATTCAAAATCTATTAAAAATGCTAAATTTGAGTAAACAACATGAGTACACATTAAGCTTTAATATGCATGGGGTGAAGGGCTTCCTTGGTGGCTCAGTGGTAAAGTAATCCATCTGCCAATACAGGAAACAAGGGTTTGATCCCTGGGTTGGGAAGATCTCCTGGAGGAGGAAATGACAACTCACTCCAGTATTTTTATTTGGAAAATTCCATGGACAGAGGAGCCTGGAGATCTATAGTCCATGGGGTCTCAAAAGAGTCAGACACAACTTAGTGACTAAACAACAAATGCATGGGGTGAATCTGAATACAAAGGGAATAAACAGTTAATATATTAATATTTCTTACCTCTATAATAAGAAGAAATACCTTGTTCTATGAGCAGCTGCCATACTTTCAGACATGTTTCTGACTTTTAGATAATTAACAAATCCTCTGAAGAAAAGAAGCAGGCCTGAGGAGGTTGAAATATATGGATATATTATGCTCTTACAACTAGAAAGGGGACATGATAAATATGAAATAGACAATTACAAACAAGGTCCTCTTGGTCGAAGGAATTTACTGTGTAGGATTCCATTCAATCCACATTTTACACTATAATGGTAGCTCTATTGTAAGGAAATATAATAAAATTTAACTGCTACCTCCAAATTCTTTCAATTTGTTAAGCCTAGATGTATCTAAAGTAAAGCAAATCTAGCCATCAAAGTCCTAACTTACACAAAAACACACACTTACAAAAGTATTTTTTTAACAAGGAAAGCTACCTAATGTGTTTAAACTGATTCAACTCATAGAAACCCCATTTTACATGAAAGTTTTAAATCACTATAATGATTAAGCAAACTAAGACATATTTACTGATATAAAGTATTCAACAGAGAACATATGCAGTATATGTAATTGCTAACAATTGTAGGATAAAACCAGTAATAAGCCTGTCTGGCCAGATCAGGTGCCTGTCATCTGCAAAATCTATATTTAGAGATACGTGCATTACATAAATAATTCAATTATTAGTTATTTCCAAGTAATAACAGTAGATTAATTTATAATAAAAAAATTTGAGAAAAATCAATACAGGAGACTTTGCAAGTAGGCACTCTAGTGAGTTCTTGGATGATTTGAGATACAGCTTCTATTTTAGTGTTCTCCTCTATAAAACAGTATTTTTAAATAATAACCATTTACATCAGAAATATCTTTAGTAATTGATAAAACAAAGCCTGTGAAATGTCTCAAAGTTTCAGATGAAAAATATCAGCTAAGTGTCAAAAGCATCACCATTATTAGTGAAGTCTTTGATGTACTTAAGCATACAATTCTAAGGGAAATATTTATTAACTCTAGTAAATTTTTAACCAGGTAATAAGGGGGTGAGGTGGAGTTGGGGCAAGAAGCAGATGATACGTATTTAGGGAACTTTCCTCACCAGGAGGACAAGCCTGCCAGTTTAAATTCAAAGTCTCAAATGAAATTTATAACCCAATTCTAAGACAATAATCGAAGCCCTAAAATAAGAAGCATGGTTACAATAAATTAGAGACAGAAGACAGAAGAGCGACACAAATAATGACTTAAAACAAGTGGTATAAATTTCACCCAAATCTGATCCCATCTGCTTCCCATATCCTCTTTTCCCTGTGTGACTCCCACTCTGAATTCCGCCCTTCTGCCCTTCCAGATGCTGTTCAAAGATAATGACATTGTGATCCAAACATAAAAGTATTACTGGAAAATATAAACCAAAATTATTTGTGAAATCCCTTCTGTAGTCTATGAAGCTGCTGTTGCTAAGACCTATTTTGCTCTGCTCAGGCATTTTCCAAAATTAGCCAATTCCCACCTAGAAACCAATCAAGCAGCAGCTATGGTTTCTCAGCGTTCTGGGGTGTGCGCAGCATTCTTCTGGGTATGTGACAGCAACATTCCCATCACGGATTAAGCTTTCACATTCCCCTAAATGCTAGATTATGGCTCTGATGAGGAACTGGGGCTGTGCCTGCATTCTACTGTGTTCCATGGTTCCCTTCATAAGACTCTTCAATCCCCTAATAATATTTATAAGCAACTATCTCACTCAATGTGCTTAAACACCTAAAAGACATTATAAATTTTTTCACTTTTGAGTAAGAAACTCAGTCAAGCACAGAATCAGTCAGAAAACAATTAACAAGACAAAAAAAACTGGTTAAACTTTTGTCCAATCAGACTCCCCAACAAAATCACAAGAGATATACAAATAATTGAAATAATTTCACTATAATTATCAGAGAAAGAATCTAGGCTCTTTAGTGACCTTTGCTGACCACTAAGATTTTGTTTCCTGAAAAATCCTACAGATAAAACAGCAGGACTAAATAAAAATGCCAGGAGAACACTGCCACCTACTGAAGTGCTGTTTTCCAGTACAAGTAATTTACTACAGAAATGTGGACTCTTAAACCTAAAGAGAAACAACACGTATTTTTCATGTTGGTAAATAAATTTGAACTGTGGATTACAAGTATAATGTGATTTTAAGATTAACTTAATTATCATACATCTAAAGAGGAAAACACAAAGAAACACAGATTGGAAATCCATAAAATTCATCAATATTAATACATGATACGCCTGGTAAGAAGAAAACTCAACAGAAGCACTGTGATCATTAAGCATGAACCCTTCCCTTACGCCTGACTGATTAATGATTAATGCAGAGTGCACTTCAAAAGTGTAAAGAATGTTTCAATGATCCAAAAATAAAAGAATAGGTAGAATATCCAACTAGCCTCCTCTCAACATTTCCTACGATCATTAAAAGAAAATCACGCATGTCTATTTTCCAAAATAAATGCTGAAGGCAATTATTTTTTAATCATCTTATTATTTTCAAGTTTAGCAGTGTTCAGTTACCATTCAACCACTGATTCTTTAAATTGACAGGCTCTGAATTTTAAATCAGAAACCAGAGTGTTACGTAAAACTATCTGGATAGCCAAGATGACGTGTGTTTGGATATGAGAATTTTTCAACAGAAAATTTTTCTTTCATGTAAATAACACAGTATACTTACATCTTACAATTTTAGGAAATACCAAAGTTAAACTAAATGCAAATTAGTCATACTGAAATGCATTAAGAATAAACTTACCAAGTACAAGAAATATCCACCAAAGCCAGTATTGTCCATTGAAATATCCAGTAAAATAATCAGAAAACTATGGGATGAACATAAATATATTTACTGTATTTATGGATCTAAATTTGAAAATCATAGATTAACCTCAGTTTCAGAAATAATACAAATAATCGTCAGCACATAAAACAGCACAAAAAGAAAGAGAGAAAAGAAAAAAATTACAAAGTTATTTGAGAAAAAAAAACTTTGAGAAGTTTTTTATCAGCAAACAAACTTATGCAAAATATTTAAGAAATAAAAATCAGTTTCAAACTGCCTGTAAGGAAGAAAGATAAGTGCTATGTAACCAAATCCAACGTTTTTCTCATTAAAGAGTTCACATGTCAGTTCTTTTCTCATCATCTCCCAAAGCCACAACTACCATCCCAAACACACTACAGCAACCCGCTGCTTTAGATATTAACACCAAAAGCCACATTAGTTTAATCTTATCAGATGGGGATGTTCTGCTGACCTCTAAAAAGAAGAGCTTTTGACCTTCTGCACACCCCCTACTGTTAATCACTGCCAAGAATACTAGGCACATAAAGACCCCCAACTCATTAGAGTCTTTTTTATTTTCAAACTAGATGCTCCAGCATTCATTTCCCAACAGTGAGCTGAGAACAGCTAAATGAACCCTAAAGTGGCATTTCAACAGTTCCTACTAGTGGCCGTGGTAGACAGTGTTTAAATTCTCCGTGAAATGAGAATGTGAACAGACAGATGGAAGGCAGGGTTTGATGACACTGAACACAGGTATCTTTGCCTTGATTTGATTGTGGACTTGACGATTTATTATTTTTTACAAGTTTTCTTTGTAAATCTGTCTCATTTTCCTGTTTGTTTTATCTACTCTGTTTCTACCAGTCTCCAACCTGAATTTAACCAAAAATGAGTTTGTTAAAAGCATGTTTGTCCTCAGATGTATGCACGTTTGTCCTCAGATGTATCTATTTCCAAATTTGTAAGTAATTATTTCCAACTTTTCATTGGTAATTTCCACAAAAGATTAAAAAAAAAAAATCTTACAGGTTTGGTAAGAACAAAAACACTTACAAACTGTAAAATAATGTTACTGTGTGGGAAAGCACATCCACTAAAGGGTATCTAAATGTTTCTTAAAGCTTTTAAAATATTTTCCCAGGAAGTATATATAATACATGAACCATGATCTAAGTTCTCAGCTTTGAGTCTGAGAAATTTCAAAAAATACAGATTTCAAAGTACCATTATAGATACAAAGCCCATGTATTCCTACACCTTTAAAATATGTACAATGAAAGAAGAATAGGAAAACTGTGAAAATACAGCTTAAATAAGGTAGGACAGCTGCATTACTTTTTAATCAAATGATTAATAAGAAACAAAAGGCTTTCATATAGGTTTTAGAGATTATAAGAACAAAAGGAATAAAGAACTAAAACCATACATTTTTACCTTTCTAATTCTTAGATACCTTAAAATATATTTAATATATAATATCCCCAACAAGAGGCAACCAGAAAAGAACAATGTAATTCTTCACCAGAAGTACCAACCTGCAGCTGTTCTTTATCTGTTCCCACGTAAAGAATATAACTATCTTCATTTTGAAGTCAAAGGGAAAAACTCATTATATAAAAAGAATAAACTAATAAGCTTCGGGGCTCATTAGTAAGTTTTCAAACGTGTTTCAAAATACTAAAAAAATCAGAGGGCTCAGTCAAGTTGTGTTTGGGGTTTTTTTAATAACTCATATTTAGTAGTCAACCACAGGCTGCAAGAAATCAAATTTTGGAAAATAAATTAACCAACCGAATTCAATAAGAATTTATCTGATTTAAATTTTTGAAATAATTATGATTTTGTTAATATGACACCAGTATTTTGTTTACTTCCTGTCTGCTTTTAAAAGGAATTGTCAGCTTTTAACAAAATATATATGCAATTTTAAACAAATAATAAAAACATTAAAAGCCCTGGAGAAAATCTTGGGCTAAACATATTTACAGTAAATGTGAGGCTCACAGCAATTCAAAAACAAAAAGAAAAGCAGCAATGTGATTTATAAATTACTTATTATCTAATAAAAGGAAATGCCAGGCTTTTAGGAAAAAACCTTTCCCTCAGCACTGAACTTCAAGGAGAATTTATTGCTTGGAGCATTGTAACAAAAGTCAAAGTACAGTCAAAGTTACAGAGGCAGTACAAAATTAGGAAAGCAGGCACCGAACGGAAGTCAAGCTAGATTCTAATCCACAAACTGTGGGACACTCAACAAGCTATTAGACTTTTTATTCTGTTTCATCATCAATAAAATGGGTAGCCTGTCTCCAGCATCATTGATGACACAGGATTATTCGGTGTTTATAATGAATCATACCTGGAACATAGTAAGTGCTCACTGAATGGCAACTACTATTTTAAAACAGAAAATTCCTTAAAATCCTTTTCTTATATCAATTCTCAATATACACTACAGGTATAACACTAACCTTAACTCAGTAAAGGTATTTTAAAGAGAAACTAAACAGTCCCAGGGATTAAACTTCATGCTATTAAATTCCTTACAAAACTTTGAGAAACTCCAAAGTTTTTGAATTTAAGGTCCCATCTCATCACACTAACTGGAGTTGATGAGGAAACAATCTTAACTCCTTCGCAATCTGGGGTTCCATGAGAGAATTATGGCAACCCACTCCAGTACTCTTGCCTGGAAAATCCCATGGATGGAAGAGCCTGGTGGGTTGCAGTTCATGGGGTCACGAAGAGTCGGACACGACTTCACTTTCACTTTTCACTTTCATGCATTGGAGAGGGAGGTGGCAACCCACTCCAGTGTTCTTGCCTGGAGAATCCCAGGGACGGCGGAGTCTGGTGGGCTGCCGTCTATACGATTGAAGTGACGCAGCAGCAGCAGCATGGGAGAATTAGGGCTTCATATACTAAAGTCAAACATTGCATATAATGCATTGATTTCTTTTTTATGTTCTAGAATGATACTAGCAATTCAATAACCTTAGGAAAACTGAGAAAGTCAAATCATTTTCCACTTTCTGTGACTCAGACAAGAAATCCCATTTGAATAATAGTCATTAATTCTATTACTAACATAACCAGGGTTGGACTAGATTATCTAGTTCCAACTCTTGAGTTTTTCCTACTAGTAACTTATGCAGGGGCAAGGACTGTCTCTTTATCTCTGCATGCCTCATAACACCTAACAGATTTATGCTTGTGGTGAGAACCTACTTTACATTTTTCAAATGAAATTAAAACAAGGAACAGCCAGGGGGCAGTTCTTACAATGGTCAGGTTTTAATCACCTTAAAAGAAGCCAGTCTGCAGGTCCCACCAAGAATCTGGGACTGTTTAATAACTACAGCCTATAATCTGGTCTGAACAGAGATATGGTCTGACAAGATTACTGAAACCCTGGGAAGTAATAAAATAAATTTAAAAATAATGAAAAAACACATAAAATTCAGTTTTATTATTTTTGTAATGGGTGATTTTCTTAAGATATTTGATAATGCAGGTGCATAAATGAAGTGTCTGAAGCACTGAAGCTGACATATTAGTATGTGGTTCTACTGAAAATTTCAGGAGGACTTGACTCATTCAATTAGAAGTCATTGTTTAAATATACATGATTTGTGGAAAGTATATATTTTATTAATTGTATATAGCATTTAAATGTGTGGGTTACTTTTAATATGAGTAACTAATTAACAAAGCCACTTTCCTAGCTGGAGAAACCAGGGGAAAAATCCTTGTAAAAAGGAGCCAAAGGGGCCTTCAAGAGGCAAAGGAAAAGAGCTGGGGGAAGATCATGCTGACAGTAGCACTGCCTGTGCAATGGTTACAAAAATTTTTTTTTTGCTGAGATGGGAGAAAGAAAAGAAGTTACTGTTATCTCCCTACACACCATTTTGTAAATGACATGAAGGAGACAGAGGGTGATTTCCAGAAACAACTGGAAAATGAGAAGAAAGGCTTAGATGGAACACAGGGGTCGAACCCAGGTGTCCCACATTGCAGGCGCATTCTTTACCAGCTGAGCCACAAGGAAAGCCCAAGAATATTGGAGTGGGTAGCCTATCCCTTCTCCAGCGGATTCTTCCCGACCCAGGAATCGAACCGAGGTCTCCTGCATTGTAGGCAGATTCTTTACCAACTGAACTATAAGGGAAGCCCACAAAGGAAAAAAAGATGAGTTCTAATAACTAACTTAAAGGCGTGTACTTTTACTCTTGGGGGCCTCCCGAGTGGCTCAGTTGGTAAAGAATCGCCTGCAATGCAGGAGACCCAGGTTTGATCCCTAGGTCGGGAAGATCCCCTGGAGAAGGGCATTACAACCCACTCCAGTATTCTTGCCTGGAGAATCCCATGGACAGAGGTAGCCGGTGGGCTACAGTCCATGGGGTCTCAAAGAGTCTGACACAACTGAGCAACTAACACTTTTTTACCTCTTAATGTCACCAAAAAGAAAGAGTAAGAAAACATTTAAATCTGTGATAATTTCACTAGCCAATGGAAATGTTTACATTTTAACTAAGTCCAGGCAGACCTATGCTATATCACAATAGTGGCAGCCAGGATTCACTGAGCCCATGTACTTGTGCAGTAACTGGGCAAGGTACTCAGAATATGTCCTGTTCACAGCTCACGGAAATACTGAAAGGCGCCTATTATCTATCATGAAGAAACTAACACTCTGAACAATTTAAAAACTTAAAAGCCAGAACAATGATATAAAAATGATGAAATTCAAACTCAAATTTATCTGATTTCAAAGTTCTTTTCACATACTAACAAATTCTCATACAATGCAGTCAGAAAATGTTCTCACCACAGAGATCACTATAATAATTAAGGATAGAAGTTAAGAATAAGTCTCAAAATAACTGAACTCATATACACAAAATACACAAAATGAACATTTACAAATCACACAGGGAATTTCACGTGCTTTGATTTTAGCGATAAAAGTGGTAGAGGCTATCAGGACACTCACCCTGACAATGAGGATCCATTTGATCAAGGACAGCCCGAAGCCACAGATGGCACCGTACCTCCCAGCAATGGTGTTGGTGATGCAGAAGGATAAGCAAAATCCAAGCCAGTTGAAGATAAATGCCACTGGAAGCAAGAGAAATAGTTCTTTTAAAAGACCACACACTGGAAACAAAGTAACAGAGACCTAATTCAGAAGACCTGAGTTACATCCCTGGGTTGGGAAGATCCCTTGGAGAAAGGCATGGCAACGCACTCCAGTATCCTTGCCTGGAATTCCACAGACAGAGAAGGCTCGCAGGCTACAGTTCATCATGTCTCAAAGAGTAGGACATGACTGAGTGACTAACACTGCTACTACTTCGTGGAATATAAATACTACTTCACTGCTCAAAGGAAACAGCAGTTCTCTTTAACTCTGTACTAAGTCTTCCTTACAGACCACAGTCTACCTTTTTCAAATGTACTGAGTTTTTTACTATCCATTAACAAATGGGGAAGCTTGCTTTCTTGTCAGTTTGGTCAACAAGAATCAATACCTTAGAGCTTATAATCCGAAAGGTGAAATTGTAATTTTAATCCAGTTAAAAATTAAGTCACAATGTGGCTGCCATGCAATCCTACCCAAAAAGTCTAGTCTAAGACACCAGCCAACCAAATTGGCTTTTTAAAAAAGCAGTATTAAAGATAAGCTGAATAAATTATGTATTTTAATAACAAATAAATTATACTAATGTTCCAGGAGCAAATATTGTTCACAGCCTCCTCCTACCTAACAAAACCTGAGGTTCCCCTTCCCAGGAACCTACCTACCTTTAGATCCTGTATTTAAGGGGTGGCTGGACCCCATACTTAGCCCCCAAAGGTGAGTCCTGAGTAGTCTGGGAAAAACACAGGAGGCCCAAATCCCCTGCCAGTGATTTTATGTTGTAAATAGGACTTCTGAAAAACATTCTTAAAAACACAGCAAGGAGAGCGAGGATGGAATTTAGGCTCAATGACAGTAGCTCTAAACTGATCACTGTTGAAGCTGGGCGATGGATATGTAGATGCTTTGTTTAATTTTTTAAATTGAAACAGACTTGATTTACAATGTTGTGTGTGCTTATTTTAAATTTTTGGCCACATCCTAAGGCATGTGGGATCTTAGTTCTCCAACCAGGGATCAAACCCTGCACTCCCTTGCACTGGAAGACTGAGTCTTAACCACTAGACCACCAAGGAAATCCTACAGAGATGTTTAATATACTCTCATCCAGTTTGAGAATTTCTACAATAAAAGCTTTAAAAAAAGGAAAAAGAAGAAAAAGAAAAGGCCCTTCTTCTTCCACTGGATGTCACATTTAATCATCATACCTGAAACTGCTGCCATGATCCTGCTATCAGCCTGAGAACTAAACCATCATTCCAAGTCTGCTGGGGTGGATTGGGGCAGGGGGTGGATGGGTAGATGGTGGGCGGGTAGGTCGGTGGGTTTGTGTGCACATGCGTGTGTGTGTGTGTGTGTACTGTTTTTGTGAAGAAGAAAGCAAAGCAGAGCCACAGCACTGACACAGTCTGTGCCTAAGGTCTGCTTATCCAGAGACTTCTGCTTTTATGAGACAGTCTCCTAACTATTTACAACAGCTGAGTGAGGGTTTTCTATTATTTGTAGCATAAACCATTCTGACCTGGGATATAATCCCAGGTCCCTGAGATATAATCAGAGTGCCATATTTATGTTCAAGATATCAACAATATCACATAATAGTAGCAATAATAATAATAAAACTAAAGACCAACTTGAATGTAAGTCTTGTTCACAGCTCATCCTCTCACCCTAAATATCTCCAACTAAGTCCCAGGGAGAATAAAGTAAATTACCTAGAGAATTTCTGGTTTTTCAAAATTTTAAAGACATAGAGGAAATGCTTTAAGATAAGTTCAAATGAAATGGCTATTTCTTTGAAGCAATGCCCCTACTACTATCATTTCTTCCTTCCTAAAACTTTGTAGATGCAGCCTTTTTGATCATTTATGGGAAGCTATAATACATGGTGATGCAATAGCCAGAAAAATGAATTTTGAAATAAGAGACTTGTGTTTGAGTCACAACTCACTCACTGGATGTACAACCTTGGACTCACTGCTGACTTCTGTTGAGCCACAGTTCTCTGATCTTTAAGCACCGACTTCATAAGATTGATAAGAGGATTAGGTAAGAATGTAAAAAGCTTAGCACAGCAACTGGCACATGGTGGTTGCTAAACAATGTCTGCCACCATCCCTATACATACAAAACGATCTCTTCACATTACAGAGTAGGTTCCATCTTTCCTGCCAAAAGCACTTCAGGAGACACTACTATAAATAGAGTGTGTGAAAGTGCGGAAGTCGCTCAGTGGTGTCCAACTCTGCAACGCCATGGACTGTAGTCCACCAGGCTTCTCTGTCCATGGGATTCTCCAGGTAAGAATACTAGAGTTGGTTGCCATGTCCTCCTCCAGAGGATCCTCCCGACCCAGGGATCGAACCTGGGCCTCCTGCACTGCAGGCAGACTCTTTACATCTGAGCCACCAGGGAAGCTACACTATATAAAGCTTGTTTATTCTCTAATTTTAGCTACCATACTGGACAACAGAGATAGAACACTTCCATTGTTCTAGAATAATCTATTGCATATAGCAGCTCTCTGACTAACTGGCTAATATTTGTGTTAACTGTGGGGAAAGCAGATAACAAAACCAGTTTTATAACTATTTAAAGAACTGACATTACCAAGCAGCAGCAGAGATTCCCAACTGGTTGCTACATACGTGCTAAAGACAAGCTGAGGTATTTCTCTCCTCAACCCTTAGGGCAGGCAGGAGAGGTCTGGGGCAGAGAACAGATACCTCCAGTCCTGAGCATCCCATCCCAGTGTGCTATGAACATTTTATCATTTTGTAAGTATCTCCTATCACAGGTATCTTCCTACGTCAAAACAGGAAGCACTGACAGAGAAATCCAAAACAGCAAAATATTTCAAAAGTGTTATTTTTTTTTTTTACCATTGAGCATGTATATGTTTAGCTTTGGGGGAAAAAAGCATTTAAACACTGTCCAGTTTCTTCAAAATCAGACCTACCACTATCTACTAGACATATCACTGTGCCCCAAAGAGGAACAAGATTCAAAAGGACGTAAAAGTACTTAATGAGGTGTCATGTTTTCTTTATGGTCTCCACCAGTGGTATGAATTCCTATAAACTGTGCTCATGTGATACAATTTGTTATTGACTGAACTGCACCCTCCTCGAAACTTGTAGATTAAAGTACTAACCCCGCAGTGTGACTTACGTAGAGATAGGGCCTTTAGGGAGGGAGTTACGAGTACCTGAGGTTATAAGTGTAAAGCCGGAATACAACAGGACTGGTGTCCCTACAGGAAGAGGCAGAGACGGCAGGGAGTTCTCTGTGCACACGCAGAGAAGAGGCCATGTGAGGACACGGCAAGAAGACAGCCATCTGCAAGCCAGGAGGAGAACCCTCACCAGAAACCAAATTTTCTGGCTCTCTGATCTCAGATTTCTAGCTTCCAGAACCGTGAGAAAATAAATTTTCATTGTTTAAGCCACCCAGTCTGTGATATTTTGTTACGGCACCCTGAACAGACAAACATGTAACTTAATCACCTTTAACTGCTTTCACATACACATGCACTAGTTAAACAGAGAAGCTGTGACGACTGAAGCACAGACAGATTCACTTTTTATGCCCTCTGGCCTATAAGACAGAAAGTAAAGCTGATAAGTCTTTAACGTACAGAAAGGGCAGGGCATTCCATTCTGGATCCTCACCGGGTCCCCAGCCTCTGGGATCTAATGCCTGATGATCTGAGGTAAAGCTGATGTAATAGTTGAAATAAAGTACACAATAAATGCAATGCACATACATGAATCATCCCAAAACCATCCCCCCTCCTCCCTGGTCTGTGGAAAAATTGTCTTCCATGAAACTGGTCCCTGGTGCCAAAACGTGAGTACTGCTAAGGCATGTCTGAATTGTCAGGAAAAGGATTTAATAAACACACACTAAACCTTAGGTATGTCAAATCCATAAAAGAAAGCATGTGTAGTAGAGACAGGTGAACAGATATCAATACATGCCTAAGAGAGAAGACACGAATACTTTTCTTTCAGCTCCACCTTCATTCACGCATGTTCCACTAGAGAGCTAGAACAAAACAAGGAAGCTTAAAAGGTGTAGAGAAGGGACTTTCCTGCGGGTCAAGTGGCTTAGACTCCACACTCCCAGTCAGAAGTCTGAGATCAATGAGTCAGAAAATTCCATTTCTGGTGAGGGTTCTCTTCCTGGCTTGCAGATGGTTCATCAGGGAACTAGATCCCACATACCACAATTAAAAATCCACATGCCACAACTGAAAAGATCCCCCAGACAGCAGTGAAAACTGAAGATCCTGCATGTCGCAACTAAGACAGAGCACAGCAAAATAAATCAGTATTTTTTTTTTTAAAAAGTGGAAGTCACCTATTCCCAACACAGCAAGGCCCAAGATGGAACCCAGAGAAGCAACAGGTTCATATAAGCTATACTCCTGTGGAAAAGTAAGATTTGGGGGAGTAAGTAACAGTGAAGTAGGAAAATTAGCACAGGAAATTTTGGAAAGTACACTTAGTGTTGCTTCAATTACAGGTGAATGGCATCTGAAAGAAGGCTGCCAATCAAATGACTTACTAGAACTGAGAGGTGAAGTCTCAGTTAAGGATGAGGAAGGCAAACACCACCTTCACTGACAGCACTCATAACTCATGGCATTCCATGTGTATTAACTCATTTGATCCTTACATTAGCCTTTTAAGAAGAACGAGATCAGAATTAATTCCCTTTCACAGAAGGACAAATTAAGAGTCAGAACAGTTAGGTTCCACACACGAAGTCACAAGGCAAGAAAGAAGCATTGTAGGTAGGACTGTAGCACCCCAGTCTTTTTTTTTTTTTTTTTTGCAACCAAGTCTTTTACACCTGTTTACACTGATCATTTTATACATATACCTCCCACCTACCCAAAGAATTTGTCGGGTAATCAGAAAGCAATATTATATACTATAGTTTATCCATTAACTAGTATGGCTACACTTTTAAATTTTCAATAGCCACAAGATAGGTATCAATAATAAAGGGGAAAAGAGTAACTCCACAGTGAAGAAAGCTGGCGGACACCACCTTAACTTGATGAGCGTTACCATCACTAGTAATAAGATACCTAGGAATAAGATACCCAGCAATAAGATACCTAGTAAAAAGACATCCAGATCATTGCCTTCTGATATGATGCACTGAAAAGACAGCATTTCTGTGATATTCTTGGGGGGATAGGGCAGACTGTACCACCTGAATCTAATCACAGGCAAACATTAGCTAAATCCAAATTGAAAGACATTCTACAAAATAACTGACCAGGACTCTACAGAAGAATCAAAGTTGTTACGAAACAAAGACAGACTGAAAAAAACTGTTTTGGATTGAGGCAGATGGTGGAAACACAGAGGCTAATACAATGTGTAATCCCAAAACAGATGCTAGACCAAGAAAAAGACATCCGTGGCACAGCTGGGAAAATCTGAAAAAGGTCTACAAGCTAGTCAGTGTTATTTCATGATGCTAATTTAACTTCCCAATGTTGATTACTAGACTAAAGTTATGTATGTTAACACTCGGAAAAGTTGGATGAAAGCTATATTCCAATTGTACTGTTTCTGCATTTTTCTTCCTAAATTTAAAATTATTTCAAAATGAAAAGTTTAAAATGTTCAAATTTTATTTTTTTTAAATGTTTAAATTTTAAACAATTTGATACTTGCTCTGAAAACAAACAAGTGAATATTACAAATGAATGAACACCAATATAATACTAACATTAAGCACTTATTAATTCTATCACAGAAAAATCCTCATTATATATAAATGCACATTTCAAATACAGTAAATTCCCAAAGAATAATCAATTTCACTATACTTGATTCCGAACTGCATAAAGGCAAATTTCTGTCTTATCCTCATGCAATTCTCTTTATTTAAACTATCAACATTGAGAAAAACATGAAGCTAACAACATATTAATTTTCAGACATTTCCACTAAACTACAAGCAACAAAATGACCAAAAAATTATTTTCCTTATAAACAGAACAAATTCAATAAAATTTAATACTTCACAAATATTATGAGTTTCTTAAGGTACAGTTACAACTCTTAGATATCTCCTCTTTCTGGATGCAATTACAATATGTGAGCCCAAAGCTATATAAAAACCTAGCTTTATATGAAGAAAGTAAGTCATTGATGCCTAACAAGGCAATCAATGTGTCGTACCCAGATAACCTCTTTAAGAACTGTCGCTTATATGACTCATCCATGGTAGGTACTTGAAAGTACTTACTGAATAAAGATGTTCAATATCACTAATCATTGGGGAAATGCAAATTAGACCACAACTAGATACCACCACACAACTATTAGATTTCTAAAATTTTTAAAACTCTCAGTACCAAATGCTGATGAGGATCAGAGCAATAGGAACACTCATTCACTGCTGGTGGGAATGCAGAATGGAACTGGAAGAAATTCTTACAAATCAGAATTCACATTTCAAAACATCTTTCTAATTCTTTCTAAACTTACTTGAAAGTGAAAGTGAAGTAGCACAGTCGTGTGCGACTCTTTGCGACCCCATGGGCTGTAGCCTGCCAGGCTCCTCCGTCCATGGGATTCTCTAGGCAAGGATACTGGAGCAGGTTGCCATTTCCTTCTCCAGGGGATCTTCATGACCCAGTGGTTGAACCCAGGTCTCCTGCACTGCAGGCAGACTCTTCACCATCTAAGCCACCAGGGAAGCCCAACTTACAAATAACCTAGTATCTCCTTAACTATGATTCCCTCAAGTCTAAAATGGGAATAATGCAAGTGATTAATTATTATGATAGCATGCTGATGTGAAAACTCACACATGGATAAACCTCAGAAAAGTTTTCTAAGCAGAATCGATTATGTTTTTAAGCACTAGAGTTCAAGGTAATTTCCATAGAATGTCACTTATCCAATGAACCAAACCTTAATTTCTAGCTTTTAACTAACGGATGTATAACTGACTTCTATTTCATTCCTTTTGAGAGAAAATCTGTTAAAAGTAGGCTCAGACACAAGGAGATAAGGCATATATAAGACATTTTGCGGTGACACTTCAAAGGATTACGAGAAGCAAAGCATCATCGGGGGATATACACATTTCTTTCTTTACATTTTCTGAACATGAGCAAGCAATTATTGTACCAAATTTACATGTAAACTTTAAGGTTACATGTAGTAAGAGACTGAATTGTGGATGGTGAAAACAGAGAAAGTAAAATTAAACCAACAAAAGGTTTAAATTGAAATATTCTTACTGAAAATCAGTACAGTTTTATTTGCACAACTTATATAATCCGAAATGTTTAAATTATAAACCATGTTAAAGAAAATCTATTTCCAGACCTTAGAAATAGACAGCAGAACAGAATCTAAACAATAGCTTGTTGCTGTTTAGTCACTAAGTCATGCTCAACTAGCTACTGGATAGTTGGAGACAGCCACTAGATGGCAGTGACTACAAATAAATCTATACTTACTAAAGCAAATAAATGTGAAGCACAGGCCGATCGATAGTCTTTACCCAAAGAAATGAAGGTGACAATTTATATAATCTTACTCTTATAATATCAGTGCAATATTTGTCTACAAAGATTCCTATTCTAATAGGAAGCATAAAGATATAAATTGTAGAAACTTAATTTAGTAAAAATGTAATAATAGGCAGATAATTTACATTAACACATTAAATGTAAACATTTATATTCGTCTCAATTAACATACCACCACTGACCAAAAACAGGGCCAACCAAGTGCCTAGGTTACTGTGCATTTACAACACTGGTGTATCAGTTAAATGCTTTCAGATCTAAAAACTACAGATTGAGAAGAAGATAGCACAGTTAAGTGAAAAAAAGAAATGCAGAGATAATAACTAAGCTCGAGTCAAATAATTAGATGGTGTCAAATAACATGTTTTTATTTCTAAGAAATGGGTATTTATACTACAAGTAACTACAATAAATTTAAATTCTTCCTTTACCACTTAAGATTTCTTAAAAGACAACCATGAAAGGAATTAATGTTTACATTACTCTTTTTGTAAAGAAAATATGTGGGAAGCCTGTTATTAATATAAAGGGTTACCGGTTGAACTAAGAAAAAAATTAAGGTTTACTAGACTAATAGTACAAAGAAGAATTATTTTGTAGCCAAAGTGTGAATTTCCTTTTCATCATACTAAACATGTGTGCATTAATCACTCAGTTGTGTTCAACTCTTTGTAACCCCATGGATTGTAATCCACCAGGTTCCTTTGTCCATGAAATTCTCCAGGCAAGAATACTGGAGTGAGGTAGCCATTCCCTTCCAGGGGATCTTCCCAACCTAGGGAGCAAACCCAGGTCTCCTGCACTGCAGGCAGATTTTTTACCTTTTGAGCCACAAGGGAAGTCCCATACTTAACATATCTAATGACGAACTGTAACTAAAACCATGAGATATAAATACTGCATATACATTATCTGATTGCCAACCTGAATATAATTTAGAAAATCTGAAGAGGAAAATATAACTGCCTGCACATCCACCCACACACTTCTGATACTTCTATTCTTCAGCAGATGAAATGAAAGAAAGAAAATAAGCAAGAAACCATTTCAAAATGGAGGAAAAGATAACTGAATTTTTAGACTCAGAAGTAACTCAACTCGGGAAGTATGTATTTTCTATACTGTCTATTATTAAAGTTGAATGTGGTATTTTAAGTAAAACATTCCTCAGCTTTATCATCAAAATTAACTATACAGTTGAAATACATTAAGTCAGCATGCTATCAAAGAAAGTATGAAAGCTTGATCACTTAACTAGTTGAGGGCAGAAATTAACCCTATCATAATCTGATAAATTTACTTACTTGAATACTGGCTTTCTAAGAATTATTTTAGCAATTTAAACAGCTTGAGTGTCATATTATTATTTACTGAGTGTACTATGTGCCAATCCCTGAGTTAGGAATTGAAATAATGAAGACTATAACAAAGTCTTCTTAAAGCATAATCTATAAAGTCCAATGCTAAATTAAGAATGTTGCAAAATGTTAAAATAACTATTACTCAGGTTTCTGGTCTTCTAGTGATTCACCATTCGCCACAAATAGGACAAACTCACATTCCTGTTTCTCAAATCACATTGTCCCATTTGCCCAGACTACCTCCTGTTGAATGACACTCAAGTGGATGTTCTCTGCTCCAAAAACAGAATTTACCATTTCATTATACAATGTTCCTATGGCCCCAAGTGGACATGTAGGATTTCACATACAAAAACATATCTAGCTTTCAATATGCTTATATGTATCTCTATACAGTAAGCATCTAGCATAATAACCGCTATATAAAGTTACCTGGTAGGTGTTGAACAAATTCGAGGACTTGCATCATAACTTAAGATCACAGTTAGTTCAAGATCAAGAGCAATTTACATTTTAAACAATGTAAGACACACTGACAATACTTGTCTTTCTTCACTGTCTACACTGCTTTTTAAATACACACACAACTAACATCTGCAAGAAAAAGGTCTGGAAATGAAATATTACTTACTGAAAAATGCCAGCATGAAAATCCCATCATTACCCACTCTGAGCTGGTCTGCGTCATTGAAGTCATCTCTTGGTGGACACTCTTCCTCTTGAATCTGTAAAAAATTCACCATTAGAATAGTTCACTAACCTAATTACAACTTCATTACCTTGAGTGAAAAGATAAAAATTTATTATAAAGTCTAATGTCCTCAATGTAGTGTATAAGCAAAATGAGATAATGAGTACAACGTCTGGCACATAATAAGTACTCAAAAAATGTCAGTAATTATTAGTTTTCATGGGCACCCTTGAAAAGAGTAACTTTGAAAGAGAACACAAAAAAGATAAAAATTGAGTAACACTGTATTAATGAAAATGATATCACAAAAGAAAGATGTGACACTGCTACCTTAGTGTCAAAGTGAGAAAGGATTTTTCATAATCAACAGTGAACTCTGATACAAACTCCATGGTTGGCAATCTGGCAATATTTATCAAAAATTAAAATGTATACATCCTTTGACACAGTAACTCCAGCTCTTGAAAATCACTTGTAAGAAACTATGTAGTATAGACAATTCACTGCAGCAATGTTAATAAGGATAAAAAATTAGATACAATATAAATGCCCATCAGTAGTGGACTACTGTCAGGAGACAACTATCTGTGAGTCTTTGGTGTTTCTACATCTTCCAGGTAGAGGCACTGCCGGTCTACTATCTTTTCAAGGATGTTTATACAGTATACAGCTTTGAGAGAGACAAGCAGCATCTCCCTCCAGAGGAGGGCTCCCTGCTAGCTCGGTTGGTTAAGAATCTGTATGCAATGCAGGAGACCCCAGAGTTCCATTCCAGAGTCTGAAAGATCCCCTGGAGAAGGGATAGGCTACCCACTCCTGTATTCTTGGCTTCCCTGGTGGCTCAGCGGGTAAAGAATTCACCTGCAATGCAGGAGACCTGGGTTCGATCCCTGTGTAGGGAAGATCCCCTGGAGAAGGGAAAGGCTACCCACTCCAGTATTCTGGCCTGGAGAATTCCTAGGCTATACAGTCCATGGGGTCACAAAGAGTCAGACATGACTGACTGACTTTCACCAGAGCAGGGATGTAGGTGTGCTTATTGACCATTAGAAAATATTGGGTTCGCCTAAACTCAGGGTTTCACATTGCAAGTAGAGGCATCGCTTGGCCTTGTTTGAGCTGCCCTGTGGGGCTTGAAACTGGCATGAGCAAATGATAATACTCTGACCACTATTACTGCTGCTGTGAATAATACAGTTTCTGTCTGATGTCTTCTGTGAGCATCCACAAAACTGTGACAAGCCAATCAGGCAGCTTGCAAGTAGGGTAAAATCTCAGACCACTAACAATTCTGAGACCAATGAAATAAATTATTGTATATCAAAAGCAATTAAATTCAAACAGCAAATATTTAAAAATAAATGACAATTTCCAAAATATATTAAGTGAAAGTCATTTGTATAGTACAATGCTTTTGTGTACAAAAATTATACAAACACGTTAATGTAGTTGCTTATAAATGCTGAGAAAGTTCTCTGAAAGTACATAAAGTCTGTTATCACTAATTGCCTCTAATATTCAACAAACATTGAATATTTTTGTTGACAGAACACCCTTTCTACATAAGACTTCACTTCCTGGTACTTGGGATACATGAACGTACGTAAAATCAAGATGTCTGTCTTTCTGAAGCCTAAATCCCAGTGAGGGGAACCAGACAACAAATAAAGATGTAATAAATAAGTTACTTATAAAATTATTAAACGGTGTAAATGTTCTACAAAAAAAAAAAAAAGGGAAAGGATGTTTAGAATGTTAAGTAAGGGTTACTGTTTTAAAGATGGAGGCTGCACAGGCCTCATTAAGGCAACACCGAGCAAAGACTTAAAGGAGAGGTAGGTACGGTGGCTATACAGATATCTCATAGAAGAGTGTTTCAGGCAGAGGGACAAGCCCGTGCCAAGGTCCTAAGATAGAATCAGACCTGGCATGTTACAGAAATAGCAAGGAAGCTGACATGGTTGAAACCACTGAAAGCAAACAGGAAGAAATGTCAGAGAGTCCACGAAAGGACCCTGAGTTTTACTGAGTGAACTAGGAGGTCTTACAGAATTTTTAATAAATGACATGACCTGATCTACAAATATATTATCTCCATGTTACATACATGTAATCTCTCCTGGGTGTTTTGTTTCAACTTTGTGTTGGTACAGACAAGAGCTCAGAGAAGCTAAGTGCCCTGCCCAAGATCACATAATTAGCTAGGGCAAGGCAGGACGTGAACCCAGGATACCAATGTTCTTTCCATCCAAGCATGGCTGTCTCACTACATTATGTTGTTTTCCTGAAGGAAAAAGATTTTCAAACCATACTACTCATTATTTAGGCAAAAAGATCCCTTAAACTCTGCAATCATATATCTAAGGCAACCTTCTGATGGTCAGTGTAATCACTAGCAATGATTAAATACATATTAATAAATTTTTGTATCATTTTAAGCTAATTCAAGAAATAAACGCTAAAGCATAGTAGGAACTCAAAAAAACACTGTCAATATAATGGCAAGCATATAAATATTTCATATTCTTCAGAAACAGCAGTCCAAGAGATTTTACCAGAGGGACATCATTTTTACAAAGATAGGTGACATATACACAAAGATATCCTTTACAACATTAACACTGGAAAACACACTCTTGAAAAGATTCTAACTGTTCACTAGAGAGGAATGGCCCCTATATTAAGAGTATATTGATTCCATGGAATCTCACTCAACCATTAATGTAACAGAAAATACATAAAATGCTTAAAAAAATAAAACATGGTAGCTACACAATAATTTCAATTACATTAAACACTGACTTAGAAGCCCTAAAATTAAGAAAAAATTTAAAACAAACAGCTGTCTTAGGACAACAATAGTATTTTTTCTTTCTAATTTCCCACACTGGCTATTTTAAAAAAAGCATTCATTAACTTAATTAACTATTATTTATCAAACACCAAGGATGTGCTAGGTAATAGCTAGGTATTAGAAATCATCTTGGGGTTGTGCATAATTTATCAAGTGCTAGCTTTTGTGTCAAAATTGTACTCACATACAATTTTAAACAACGTACAAAAAAATGAATCCTATCCACTAGATGCTTATAAGATGAGACAAAGTGGCAAGCCATGTTTAAAAGTTTTATAAAGTGAATTATGTGAAATTCAAATATTTTTCATCAGTTCAGTTCAGTTCAGTCGTTCAGTCGTGTCCAACTCTTTGGAACCCCATGAACAGCAGCACACCAAGCCTCCCAGTCCATCACAAACTCCCGGAGTCCACCCAAACCCATGTCCATTGAGTTGGTGATGCCATCTAACCATCTCATCCTCTGTCATCCCCTTCTCCTCCTGCCCTCAATCTTTCCCAGCATCAGGGTCTTTTCAAATGAGTCAACTTTTCGCATCAGGTGGCCAAAGTATTGGAGCTTCAGTTTCAACATCAGTCCTTCAACACCCAGGACTGATCTCCTTTAGGATGGACTGGTTGGATCTCCTTGCAGTCCAATGGACTCTCAAAAGTCTTCTCCAACACCACAGGTCAAAAGCATCAATTCTTCAGTGCTCAACTTTCTTTATAGTCCAGCTCTCATATCTGTACATGACCACTGGAAAAACCATAGCCTTGACTAGATGGACCTTTGTTGACAACGTAATGTCTCTGCTTTTTAATATGCTGTCTAGGTTGGTCATAACTTTCCTTCCAAGGAGTAAGCGTCTTTTAATTTCATGGCTGCAATCACCATCTGCAGTGATTTTGGAGCCCAGAAAAATAAAGTCAGCCGCTTTTTCCACTGTTTCCCCATCTATTTGCCATGAAGTGATGAACTGGATGCCATGATCTAGTTTTCTGAATGTTGAGCTTTAAGCCAACTGTTTCACTCTCCTCTTTCACTTTCATCCAGAGGCTCTTTAGTTCTTTCTATTTTTCATAGAAATATTAAAAATGGGTAATGCATTTCAGTAAATCTACTGAGTCATCACATAATCATACCTGCAACCCTACACAATAAAAATAAGAAAAAGTAGGAAAAAGTATTGTTTCCAAGTGTCCTGACTACCTATATTCCCCCAATGAAACTGAGTTTAAGAAATAAATTTTCAGTTAATCCAGTTGAGATTTATTTACAACTGAAAGTACTGAAGTGCTAATCAGACCAGTTTTTTTATCTGAATCAAGTATAGAAACTCATACTCGATGATAATCTGCAGAAAGAGGGTGCTGGAGCAGGGGGATAGAAACAGACAAATTTGAAAGATTTTTTATAAGGGTCAAAGTTAGTTTCTTTGCACAACTCTGTTTCTACTTTCCATAAAATTTTCCACAATCTTCATAAGCTAGAGTTAAAATGGTCTCAGAAACAAGTAAAAACAGAAAACTTTTCTTTATAGGCATATTCCAATTCAGGCAGAGAAACACATTACTTTCTAAAACAAGACACTGGAAATGACGACAGTGAGGGGTTCTAACAGTAACACTTCAGTTTTCTCTCCAAAAGGTAAAATCGCTTCTATCTCAAGACACAGAGAAGAAGACTTAATGATTCCTACTTTCTCTTTAGTTTTGATCCAATAGAGTGGAAGTTAGGGCAACAGAAGACATTAGGTCCTTAACATCCTTTACTGGAGTGGGTACCCATTCCTTTCTCTAGGGGATCTTCCCGACCCAGAGATCAAACCTGGGTTTCCTGCACTGCAGGCAGATTCTTTACCATCTGAGCCACCAGCAAAGCCCTAAAGACCTTTACCATTCCCAAAGTCCCCAGGGAGACATTCCCTGAGAAAAGGAGCACTGTCCCCAAGTCACCAAGAGAGTGTGTGCATGTATATACAAACATGTACATAAACACACATGCCTGATAAAAACTCCACACCTTACTGATCTGTCCTCCTGCTCTGTAATTCTCTCCTCCCAACATCAAAAATCCTTACTGACTGAGGTATATTTATGCCACAGTCTTAACAAAAACTTACTTAACTCTCAGACGGAAAATGCATCAATAATAAATTTGTGGTTTACTATCTTTACTTATGTGTCCAAAACTACTTATGATGATATTTAACTTTGTGTGTGCTGGAGGACGGGAGTGGGAGAAGGTGTGGAGATGGTTTTGGCTGATGAAAGAAACCCAACCAGTCAACCATCAGACAATCTACTCATTGGGAGCTGGCCTGTTGGTGGCAGGGTGAGAATATATACAAACACGTTCCTCCCCACCTTGGCCCCTCACCTCATTCGAGCTTTCCTCCATGACACGATATTTTGTGTTCTTTTCCTGAACAAAATGGGGATGAGTCAAAAATTTGAAATGACACCTCTAAAGTCTAAGGCAAGAAAAAAAGGTAACAAACTCTAGTCCTGCTTGCAGCCATGGTAAAACGTAAGTAATTCCCCGCTTTTCACATGACTGAAGAATAACAGCATACATACATCTCACTCCCTATTACCGAGATAGCCACTCCTTTACCAGAACAGGAAATAACATAGGCATCTATCACTGACTCGATTACTAAGACAGGGAAGATGGGGGAGAACAGGCGGTGGAATCTTTGACCATCATTCCCAAATTCTGGCATGTATTCAAAGGACAGAAAAAAAAGAAGTGAATTGACAAACGTTAAGTTTGTAGGCCTGGTAAATTCTTTCTTTGTGTTTTAACCTCAGTTCAGTTCAATTCAGTTCAATTGCTAAGTTGTGTCTAACTCTTTTCGACCCCATGGACTGCAGCACACCAAGCTTCCCTGGTCCATCACCAACTCCCGGAGCTTACTCAAACTCATGTCCATTGAGTCGGTGATGCCATCCAACCATCTCATCCTCTATTGTCCCCTCCTCCTCCTGTCTTCAATCTTTCCCAGCATCAGGGTCTTTTCAAATGAGTCAGTTCTTCACATCAGGTAGCCAAAGTACTGTAGTTTCAGCTTTAGCATCAGTCCTTCCAATAAATATTCAGGACTGATCTCCTTTAGAATTGACTGGTTGGATACTGGTTGGATCTCCTTGCTGTCCAAGGGACTCTCAAGCGTCTTCTCTAGCACCACAGTTCAAAAGCATCAATTCTTCGGCCCTCAAGCTTTCTTTATGGTCCAACTCTCACATCCGTAAATGACTACTGGAAAAACCATAGCTTTGACTAAACAGACTTTTGTCGGCAAAGTGATGTCTCTGTTCTTTAATATGCTATCTAGGTTTATCATAGCTTTTCTTCCAGGGAGCCAAGTGTCTTTTAATTTCATGGCTGCAGTCACCATCTGCAGTGATTTTGGAGCCCAAAAAAATAAAGCCCCTGTTTCCGTTGTTTCCCCATCTATTTGCCATGAAGTAATGGGACTGGATGCCATGATCTTAGTTTTCTGAATGTTGAGTTTTAAGCCAACTTTTTCATTCTCCTCTTTCTCTTTCATCAAGAGGCTCTTTACTTCTTATTCATCTTCTGCCATAAGGGTGGTGTCATCTGCATATCTGAGGTTATTGATATTTCTCCCAGAAATCTTAATTCCAGCTTGTGCTTCATCCAGCCAGACATTTCTCATGATGTACTCTGCATATAAGTTAAATAAGCAGGGTGACAACATACAGCCTTGACATACTCCTTTCCTGATTTGGAACCAGTCTGTTGTTCCATGTCCAGTTCTAACTGTTGCTTCTTGACCTGCATACACATTTCTCAGGAGGCAGGTCAAGTGATCTGGTATTCTCATCTCTTGAAGAATTTTCCAGAGTCTGTTGTGATCCACACAGTCAAAGGCTTTGGCATTGTCAATAAAGCAGAAGTAGATGTTTTTCTGGAACTCTCTTGTTTTTTCTATGATCCAATGGATGTTGGCAATTTGATCTCTGGTTCCTCTGCCTTTTCTAAATCCAGTTTGAACATCTGAAAGTTTACGGTTCATGTACTCTTGTAGCCTGGCTTGGAGAATTTTGAGCATTACTTTGCTAGTGTGTGAGATGAGTGCAATTGTGCAGTAGTTTGAACATTCTTTGGCATTGCCTTTCTTTGGGATTGGAATGAAAACTGACCTTTTCCAGTCCTGTGGACACTGCTGAGTTCTCCAAATTTGCTGGCATATTGAGCGCAGCACTTTCACAGCACCATCTTTTAGGATTTGAAATAGCTCAACTGGAATTCCATCACCTCCATTAGCTTTGTTCGTAGTGATGCTTCCTGAGGCCCACTTGACTTTGCATTTCAGGATGTCTGGCTCTAGGTGAGTTATCACACCATCGTGATTATCTGGGTCATGAAGACCTTTTTTGTATAGTTCTTCTGTGTATTCTTGCCACCTCTTCTTAATATCTTCTGCTTCTGTTAGGTCTACACCATTTCTGTCCTTTATTGTGCCCATTTTTGCAAGAAATATCCCCTTGGTATCTCTAATTTTCTTGAAGAGATCTCTGGTCTTTCCCTTTCTATTGTTTTCCTCTATTTCTTTGCATTGATTGCTGAGGAAGGCTTTCTTATTTCTCCTTGCTATTCTTTGGAACTCTGCATTCAAATAGGTATATATTTCCTTTTCTCCTTTGTTTTTAGCTTCTCTTCTTTTCTGAGCTATTTGTAAGGCCTCCTTAGGCAACCATTTGTAAGGCCTCCTCAGACACCAAAAAGAGATACCCCATGTCAAAGGGTAAGGAGAAGCCCCAGCAAGATGGTAGGAGGGGCAAAATCACATTTAGAATCAAACCCCATACCTGCCAGAAACGCTTGGAGGGCTCAAACAAAACCTTGTGCTCACCAGACGACCCCACAGAGACTGAGCCAGACCTGCCTTTGAGTGTTTGAGTGTCTCCTGCAGAGGTACGGGTCAGCAATGGCCTGCTGCAGGGGAAGGGGCTCTGGGTGTAGCAGACCTGGGTATGGCTAAGCCCTCTTGGAGGAGGCTGCCATTAACCCCACCATACAGCTGCCAGAACTTACACAGGACTGGGGAAACAAACTCTTAGAGGGCACAAACAAAACCTTGTGCACACCAGGACCCAGGAGAAAGGAGCAGTAAGTCCACAAGAGACAGATCCAGACTTGCCTGTGAGTGTTTTAACCTACTGTGAGTTCACTCATAGAGTCACTGGACTGGCTGAATGAATAGAAAACAATAATTTATAATTATAGTTATGGACCACAGAAACTAAACTACATAAGAAAGGAAGTAAAGACACTAAAGACACTTCATTAACAGTGAAGAGGTCAACGGGGTGGGGGTAACTTGAATGAGGAAGTCAGAGGGATGGCAGGGGGAAGGGTGGCAGGGATGAGTCTTAGTGCATGAGATGCCTGAAATCAAGTTTAGAAAATGATACATTATTGGTAACGAGAACACCGAGATGACCACAGTCTGAGACAGGGTGCAGGAAAAGACCAACAGAAACAGAAATGAGGGAGGTCAAGGAATGCAGAACGTGTATTTCACTCAAAGAGTGCCAAAACACAATGACACAAATGAGCAGCAGTACAGAAAATACAAAAAATAAAAATAAAAAATGCATGTAGAGAGAACTATCTTAGATATTATTCTCAAAGGAAACGATAACACTGTCTTACTCTTTGAGATGTTTCTGCTGCTGCAGCTGCCATCGCAGCAGCTTTGGCCTTCTCAGCTTCATCGTACGTGGGAAGAGAGGTAGCAACACTGTAAGGAGGCGGCACAGGATAAAACTCACTGTAAACTTCTGTATCTGAAGGAAAGGGTTTAAAAAAAAAAAAGGTAACTATTAAAACAAACTAATGACATTTTTATAGCCATAATACAATTTAACAAGTTACAGAATGCCACTGAGGATGATCACTGCTATCCGTAGTCCTATGTTATAAGCTGTATAACATATAAATTATTACTACGTCATATTCTTGGAGTCCTGTATTTATTGAGAAAAGACTGATAAATATCATCCAGAGACTGATACACAAAACAAGAGCATCAAGAAGGAGACTCTGAAAATGTGTGCAACACAAATGAGGTAAGAAACTCACCACATGTGAACACGCTCTGTGTGCCCACTTGCTGTGCTCAGAGAATTTATCTGCCCATAATCTCACAGTCAAAAAGAGGAAAAACAGCAGGAATAATAGTTAAAAAAAGAAAAAAAAAACCATTGAAATAGCACTAGCCACCTCCTATACCACTTCTAAATACATTAACCTCAGCAACTCTGAGGTTCAGAAAACTTAGGTGATTTGCCCAGGGTCACATAATCAAGAAGTGGCAGAACCCAGGAATTTCTGGACCCCAAAGACTTTGTTCTGCTAATATATGACGTTAATTTTTCTATATGGGTCAATTTTAGCAACTACTAAGCAAACTCACTATTTCTCTTGGCTAAAAGATTGATGCTTTTTAACTCTTTTTCACTCTTATCCCTTCTCGCATTTTCCCTGCACCTACCTAGCTCTTTAGGTTTTCTTTTTTTGGAAGAGTTCTCCCTCCCCAATTTTTAAGCTGTTTTTGAAATATGATCTCCAGAAGTACATTACAATAAAATATTTTTTTTAAAGCTGCAACATTTATTGCCAACTTTCGTATAAGTAAAATCATACACATAGGTCAATCAGTCGACTAAGATGTGCTAGAATTACTGACATAAATAACACGTAGATTCTAAAAGTAGTACATACCACAGTGTTTTACACTACTTCTGTGATTTCCTCTATTATAATGACAGCATTTTCACACTTTCTATATTGTTTATAACTTACCTATCTTTATCAGACTTTCTTGCATTTTCAACATGAAAACACACTACACTCAAGCAAAAATTTTCCTATTGCATTTTAATGTCTATAGGTTTCAAAAATAAGTATTTATAATGATATCAGTAAGAGCTAAGGGTCTGGAGTTAGGCAATTTTTAACTTAATAACAGGAAGTGGTGAGCAGCAGCGTAATACTGAATGTTATCCAACAAAAGGCACAAGAGTCACAAATTCTTAGAAAAGACTTATTATTAGGATGTAAAAACACTGCACACAGTCAAGTAAATAGATTTCTTTAGTTCTGAAGATTAAAGTAGAAGCAGAATTTCAGTAAAAACAATGATTATGAAGTTTAAGGCAATAACATTAAAATTATGAACTTTTAAAACTGAAACAATGGTGGCTTCCCTGGTGGCCTAGTGGTTAGGAACCCACTTTGCTTAAAAAAAAAAAAAAAAAAAAAAGGAATCCACTTTGCTCTGCAGAGGACACAAGCTCAATCCCTGGTTCAGAAAGACCCGACATGCCTCAGGCCAACTAAGCCTGGGTACCACAACTCCTTAAGTCCCAGCACCCTAGGGCCTGATCTCTGCAACGAGAGGGGACACGATGACGAGGAGCCCACACCCCGCACGGAAGAGTGGCCCCTGCTCACTGCAACTAGAGAAAACCCCCACGCAGCAACGAAGATTCGGCACAGTCAAAAATAAGGTTAATAAATATTTATTTAAAAACCTGGAACACTGGCATATATTATCCAAGGTAATGAGATCCTTTACCTTAAAACTAGATATGTAACACTGTAAAGCAATTATTCTCCAATTTAAAAAAAAAATATGGAAGTTTTTAAAAAGTTTTAACACCCAAGATAGAAAAAATACCTATGCCAGTAACAGGTAAAAGTTGGGAAGAAGCATCTTTAATTTTCACTTGTCAATTTTACTTCCTTTTCTTCTCCCCTTTAAGGCAGAGGTTGGTTCTCAACCACAGAATGTGAAGTCTGGGGAGTTCCAATCCTAGCCCTCCTTCTTGGAAGTTGTTGTAACCTGAAGCACATCACTTAAGTCCTATGAAGTTCTCCTTTCTTATCTATGAAGCTGACCCAGCAGCACTATTACTTGCTATTATGGGATAAAATAGAACAGTATTCAAGAGGACTCTGTAAAAAATGAAGCATTATATACAAATGTCACCTGTTATAACTGATGTTACTCAGATCTATAAAAACAGTCATAAAGTGACCTACTGAAGAACATAATCTCCACAGAAAACAGGCACTGTCCACACCTAAAATATAACATTGACCAAAAAGCTAAAGAAAAATAGTATAATAGCTTTCATTAAGCAGAGACCCAAAATTCTAGGATTAACTCAGTTCTTACTCTCAATTAGTCAGGCATGCCCTTTAAGTACAGGTGAAAAAATTTAAAAGACCAGGAATCACAAAGGAGATGGTGAAAATAAACTGAAAATCTAGACTAGGCTTCACTTGTTTCACAGTTGAAATTCACCTAACCTTTAAAAATATCATGTTACATTATCAAAACTACTATACATCATAGAAAACTGAGAAGCTTCTCAATTCATTTTATGTTGTTTTCATAGAATTTTTCTTTCAACCTTGCTTTCCAAAAGTTTGCTTTTTCCAAACCAAAGAGACAGTACATAAAGTTACAGATCACCTGAAAAAAGTGGCAAAAAACACTAAAATATTAATGGATTCAAATCCAGGAAAGACTGGAACATGATGACAAAAAGTCCAAGAATATAGGGATGGATTAGCTTCAAGAAGAAATATGCTAATAAAATATTTCATGACAACAAAAACTGAAGGAGAAAAACCACATGATTTTATAATAAGACCAAAAAGCTGACTCCCTGGTTTCTGGCCTGCTGGAGCCATTTACTGAAATTGGGAAGACTGTCAAAGCAGCAAGCCTGGTGGCAGAGGAAGAGGCTATATACAGCTGTGGCGGTTTTAAACCACAGTCTACTCTTTGAAACACTTCCCGTGAAGAGGTGGAGACTAATTCTTCAATAATCCTAAGAGAGACTAAACTGACTCACTCATAACAACCTGCACTGTGACTTTTGAGGCAATGTAACCAGTTCCATCTGGCTTTCTCTCAGAACGCTTGTTCTTAGAAGCCAGCCTGCATTCAAAGAGGAGCCCAGGCCACAAGAGGAGGCCACCAATAGCTGTTCTGGCCAACAGCCTCAGCTGAGGCCCCAGTTGAAGCCTGCCTCAACCAGTAAATGTGTGAATACGGAAGCCTGCAATTGCCTCCATCAGACAACAATCACAGGAGACCCTCATCATGGAGCCAAGTTCACCCTCCAAATTCTAAGAATTGATAATAATGATTGCTATCATTATGGAGAACTTCACCATGGAGCCAAGTTCACCCTCCAAATTCTGAGAATTGATAATAATGATTGTTATCTTACTCCATCAGGTTTGAGGTAGTCTGTTAAACAAATAGTAGCCACCACAAAGGGACATTTAGCAAAGGGACTTTCACTCTTAGCATCTTTCATCACAGAATGATTAACTTAACATTACTGGAAAAATATAAATTGTGGCCAGAGAAACAGATGAGGGTATTCTTGAGAATGACCTGAAAGAATGAGGTGAACAGTAGCAAGCAGGAATCACTGCCTTGTATTCAAGAAATATTACCATGTGCAGGGGGGAACACTATGTACACCCTTCACGTCCATTCACATATGCTCACCACATTCCCACTCACATTCATCATGAATAATACCTGGTTTTATGACTATACAAGTAAACACACACATGTATGGGTATGTTTATACATGCACATCTGCAAGCATTATATGTGTGCGTGAATCTATAGGTAAGTGTATTTCTTCCAAAAGTTATATAGGTTAGTCCACTGGAAATGGATTCTAGCAAGCCTAAGAAAGCTTGACAAGCTGCATTTTTAAATTGATTTTTAAAACAGTGAGATACATAAGGCACAGAGCAAATTATTTTATAAACTATCTTTAGAAAAATTTGTTTTAAAAAATCATAAAACTAGAGAAGCCCGTTAACAGACTTGATAATTATACAAAACCATACTGGTTAAAAAAAAAAAAAACTGAGTTCTTAAAAACATTACTAGTAGTTCCATACTAAGAGCAACAATACCTGAAGTTGTAGGTACTTCCACGGTAATACTACTGTAAGGGGGAGGAGAAGAGTCAGTCTCATGTCCAGATGCTGAAGGAGCGGCCTGCACGGTGTGTGGTGTTGGGTTTGAAGTAGATGGCTGCTCTACAGCAGATGATTCTGAATTATCCTCTTCATTGTGAAGCTGAGAGAACAAAGGAAAATGAAAACATTAATGTGAATCACATTTTTTTTTATTTTTAAAGATTATTTCAGGCAAAGAATCATTTTCTTTTTTTTTTTTTTTTAGCTAAAAACAAGCTAAAATAGCATTTAAAAAGATGAATAAAATTTTTGAGGGACATACTCAGTCATTAAGTTTAGAATTTTTATAATTTATAATAAGAATAAAGTTCAAATTTTTAGGAATTTATAGAGAAAAAAGGTAATGATAACAGACTCAAGTTCACTCAATCCTGCAATACATATTGTCTACCACGTATTAATCACTGTGTACAGCAAAGAAAAGTAAAACTAATACAACCACAACACCATATCTATTATATTAGTATCTTATGTAAAATGAATTAATGAAATAGAGTAACAATTTATAAACATTCTAATACTGTGGAATACTCTGAGGTTTTCCTAAGTACCAAAAGAATTACTTATAAAGCAAAATAAGTCACTGTGCATATAAAACTCTGAAAAATGTTCTTCATTACAACCAATTTATTGAAAGTTCAGTAAACACTAGATAATATACTGAGATCTTTATGGTTTAACTCATTTAATCCTCACAACAAACAAGAGACTCTTAGACTATTATCCCCATTTCACAGGCTAAAAGAAAAAAGGAAAAAAAAAAAAAAAAAACCCAAACCAAAACAACCCTGGACATGTAGAGACTTAGAATAATTTGCCAAACATTACAATAAGTAGGAAGGCCAAGCCATGAATCAAATCCAAGCAATGTGGCTGCACACCTCCTACTTTTTAGTTAAAAAAAAAAAAAAGCTTGTCAAGAGAATAAATCTGCATGCTGTGATATAATGCATTTTTAATTTCAGAACATGAAAATTATTACTCCACTTTCCATAAGCTTCACTAAACTTACTTTCTCTGTACCTTAGTGACTCCACATGTAAATTCTAAATGAAACCAAAATCCTCACAGAACTGTAAAATAATAATTGAAAATCATCTAGCATAATGCCAAACATACAAAAGGCATTTAACAAATACTAGTTCTACCCTTCTTCTCTTTTATTTAATATACTTTATTTTATAAACTCAAAAACAGAAATTATGCAGTGCTTCAGTCTAATAAGTAGTCACTAGAGAATTTTTTTAAATATGTGAAGTAAAACAGGAGGTCAACTTACTTCACTGCTGTTTGGATGTGTCTTGGGGTAAGAGATTACACTAGCAAAACAGTTTTGTAAATTCATAAATGTATTATAATTTTTAACAAAACAAATCAACATAAAATCATCTCAAGAAGACAACTTTTTTCTTAACATTGTGGAAAAACGTTGCTTGTCATTCCAGCAAACAGTGAAGGCTGCCCACCACCAAGCTACCAACCAACACCGCCAACCACATTCACTGTACTCTGAGAGGAACTCAGGATGGTGAAAGAGAGGATACAGGCCCTAGGTAGCTAAAAAGCCCATGTGAAGAATAATTTCAATAAGCCCAGACTTTAATAACATCTTCTGCACAAAGGGCTTCCCAGGTGGCACAGTGGTAAAGAATCCACCTGCCAATGCAGGAGACACAGGAGGGACTGGTTCGATCCCTGGGTCAGGAAGACCCCCTGGAGGAAGAAATAGCAACCCACTCCAGTATTCCTGCCTCGAAAATCCCATGGACAGAAGAGCCTGGCAGGTTACAGTCCGTGCAATCACAAAGAGTCAGCCACAAATGAGCAACCAAGCGCATGTGCACACATAGAAAAGGACTGAAATCATTAACTTCAGACATCTATTTGTGTGAGTAACAGTATTCTCCTCATGTTCTACTACTCCCCTGGCCCTCCCCCAGAAAAAAACTCCTACGAATCCTGGCTTCTCCCTCACCTCTTAGGAACAGTTCCTCAGACCTACCTGAGAGGTTGTCTCCTGGGGTACAGTCCTCAGTAAGGTCCCCAAATAAAACGTAACTTGAAATTTTTAGGTTATATGTTTTTCTTCAGTCAACAGCCTCAAAATTTATCTAACAAAATTCACTCACAGAAAGTGAGTTCAAATAAGCACAAAGTCAACTCTGTATGAGCTTTTACATTTATTTACTCGCAGGGCTCTTCTAAGTAGACACTAAATGAGCAACCTCTTGACTAGCAACACTCTGCTCTAGGGTCATAAAGCATATTCTATGTTTCCCATTACAAGGCACTCAGGAGGGCTCCCAATGCTTTCGGTCACCTTTGACCACATTTTAAGAGCAAAACTGTCAGATGAACAAGTCAAGTCAAACAAAGTACAGATATATACTTAGAAATAGCCTATATTTAGTAATTTAGCCTCTATGAGTATATTTAGTACATGTAGAAATTAGTATTACTAAACAAATAATAGTGAAGTTCCAAAAAAAAAAAAGGGGGGAAACCATTATTCCATATCTACTATTAATACTGCAAATGCAGATGAACTGTACTAAAAAGAAAACCCTACATGACAAACAGCTCTGCCCTAATTCCTCTCAGGAAATACCCCTAACATATCGAATATGCAAATATGCTCCCCAGAACGACCAACTCTCTTCTTCAACCTATCAAAACATATTCACATAACTACAATAAAAAGAGTTACTACAGACACTTTTACATATGATCTCAGAAATAAAGTTTTGGAACTTATACAAGACACCAATTAATTTCAACCACCCTACTAACCCCTTCAGTTTCATTCTTACAAAATTATAGTATACACTGAACAGTTGCTCTGTGTCAACAGTAAAACCCAGTAATTCAGTCAACAGTCTCTCTCCACTGTGGCACAGAACTTCCAACTCACTTTAACTGTAACACTGTAATTTTTTATGTATCTTTGGTGTCTCCATAGATTAACCTACAATGTGATAAAACAAACTTATTTTTAAGGCAGGACAAGAAAAATTTTAGCATAAACATTTTTCTGCTGCTTTGAGTCACCATCCCTTCCCTTTTAGGGTGCACTGTGCACTCACTATTGACTAGACTAGATCTCCTTAGAAGACCCAGGAATGCCTGCTCACCCCCAAAAAAGCAATCTCCATCTGGTGCCAGCAAGGTAACTCCTCAGGAGATAATACTGCCTTCTCGGGTCTATAAGGAGTCACACTGACCCCACTACTTACCTTGTTGGACTATGTAAAGTGTCAATATGTTGTTCGGTCACTAAGTCATGTCCGACTCTCTGAAGATCCCATGGACTGTAGCCTGCCAGGCTCCTCTGTCCATGTGATCTTCCAGACAAGAATACCAGAGTGGGTTGCCATTTCCTCCTCCTCCAGGGGATCTTCCCAACCCAGTTACTTTGATATATAACTTTTTGTCTCAAAAACTTACATATTTGTGCTTTTACTTTTAACATCAATCAGAACTTTCTGAAAGACTGTCTCCTGAGTTACAGTTCTCAGACTGGCTCAAAGAAGAATCTCCATTTCTTTCTCAGATGGACTACTGTTTAATTTTTTCAACACGTTGCCTGCCTTTCCTCTAAATTCACACAAGGGTTAAAATTAAGTAATATGTTTATCAAATTAGACAATGCCATTTGTAGAAAATTTTCCCTAATCATGCTGTTATGCTGTTAAATGGTTCTATTTTACATTCTGTATCAACTTCCTAAACAGCAGAAAAAGAGGGGAAGAGTGGGATGGGACCCACATATATACAGTAATGAACCAGGCTCTGTGTCACATCAATACATCACCTCAAAAGTTATCCTCCTAGCTTGTCCTATTTATGAGCCTCCTGAGGGGAGAAAAAATAAAAATAAAAATAAAAAAAAATATATATATATATGGGCAATAGCACATGAAAATTAAAGTATCTTTAATCCAGTGACCAGGGTGATGAAAAGCTGTACAGGAAAACACAATTTTTTAGTCTGAAGGATATATCTGTAGCTAGTTATTATACATGTACATTAAGTATTTTTAACAATGAGAAAACTGTAAGCATTATTGATTAGCTAGCTGGAGGTCTAGCCTTCCTGTGTATAAACTACTGTTTCTTTAATTGGAATTGGCATGTCTCCTATACATATTCCTTCATTCTATCTTAAGGTGATAAAACATTAAGGTAATAACTGGAAAACCCGCTTTTGAGAAGCTAGAGATCTCAGTGAACATCTTCTAAACATACTAAGGTAACCATTACAGATGTCCTATAAAATGCTGTTTAGTGAACTCTACCCAGTACCCCAGGGCCTGGTGGGTTAGTTAGCAGCATGGTCTTTTCTTTTTCTTCCTCTCATTTCTTTTCTCTGGTCTGTTTCAACTTGGCCACAGAAACTGAATTACAGGGAAGAAATATAAGATCGCAGGGCAGGGGGGTTGGGGGTTCTCTTTTTGTGTGTTTTTTCTTTAATTTCTATAAAAAGCTAATACATTTTGTATACTACCACATACTGACTACATTTAGTACCAGAGGGCAAAAGCTGGAAAGAAGAGTTAGTAATTGCAAGGAGACAAACTTTAGCTCAACTTAAAATTTTTTTAAATTTTTTAGTTAGTACCTTTTAATTTTTGCAGTACTCGCTTTTCTGTGGGGCAACAAATCCTTTTCAGGCAGATTTTGGATGACTATCTGGCAAGACTGTTGTATAACTAGGATGAACATACAGCTGTTTTCCCCAGGACACTTTATGCCTGTTGCACCAGAGACCCACTCATTTTAGACTTGTCTTCACCTCTTTCATTCTCAAAAAAATAGCACGGTCAGTCAACCAACATCTAATGGGATTCTTGTCCCTCATACAAAAGTAGGAGATGACAAGGGTTTCTTCTAACCCTAAGGTAACAGGACTCAGGGGAAAAAAACTCTGGTAATCTCTGTCAGTCAATGTTGTCTTATCCAACACCTGCCTGAGAGAAGCAAACAGATAAGGTTACAATAAAATCAATCTGTAGCTGTAGAGTCAAGCTACAGAGTTTAGTCACCCAAAAAGAAAGTAAGCTGCCTTATCTATACTCCTAGGGGTAAGGTAACAGCCGGTGCTAAGAAATTTCTGCAAACAGCCTAAGTGTTAAAACAAATAGCTCAGAAGACAGTCGCAAAAAACACTGCTGCTTAGCAAATGGAACTAGATTTTTGTACCAATAAAAGTGAATTTCAGCAGTCTTTCTCATGCACACATATATCATTAAACAAATTAACATAATCTTCTTAATTTTAGGTTTATTTCTCCACCAAATTTTTTCCACTAAACTTTTGCAGTGTCTGGATACCTTTCCATTAATGAGAGAGAACCTACAATAAAGCAGTGATCAGGAAATGATGCAAATGATTAGAAAAGAGTGCATGAGCAACAAGTAAATATTAATGGAAAAATATGCCTAATTTTTAGCTTCTTCTTTTGAAAGTACAGAAGTTTGGTTGCAGTTTTATATTTCATAATATAATACAGGTGTATTTCTGCTGGTCAAAACCTTTCTTGCTCATACGAGAGAATACCATTATTTCATGGTGCTCTACAAAGAACACCACAGGCTTCAGAGGCTCCATGACTTGAAGGAGTCTTTAAAACAAACATTTAAAGCCAAGGAGCAATATATATTTTATCAAGACACAATTGTCTTTTAAATAAAAAGGGCTTTTATTTGCAAACTGTCTGCTCATGATATGTCAACTGAAAGAAAGGTGTAAAAAATTATATACAGTATAACTGAATTTTTTAAATAATAAGAAAGAAACACAACATCGCAAGTCAACTGTATGTCAACAAAATATTTTTAAAAGCTATTTCCTACAAACTTCCCCTCCCCCTAAAGAAGAGAAAAGGATTATCCCTGTAACATATATAGGCAATCAAGATTTCTGGAAAGATACAGAAGCAACTACAAACAGCTGCAGGCAGGAAAGAGATATCATCCTCTACTATTTGACTCTTTCACCCTAAACATAAATTAATTTGGATTTTAAAATTTTTAATAAGTAAAACCAAAGTGCAAAAATCCTCTAATTTCTGGTTTGGCATGTCTCCGAAGCAACAACATTAAGGTAAACACGATATCCTAGGATAAAAAAGCTTTTTCCACATAAAATATCATCATAATATTCTTATAGTTCCCCTTTGGGTTTATATATGTACAATCTTCTGTTGAAAATGACACAATCTGAAACTGTAACCACAGCAAATATATATTTGAAGAACAAATGAGCAACTGTATCTGTTTTTTGAAAAGAAAAAAGAGAGAGAGGCATAATGAACAGCAACAGAGTTGCTAAAGAATACAAGACTAATTTTATATTGTCAAACTGGACAGTTCTGGGCTGCTAACCTAAATATCCACTCATTAAATCCACTTCTTAAAACAAAATTGAGCATAATCACATACTACAAAGGGGTTCTACATTAGTCACTCACTTGTGTCCAACTCTGTGACCCTACAGACCATAGCCTGCCAGGCTCCTCTGTCCATTGGATTTTTTTTCAGGCAAGAATACTGGACTAGATTGCCATTTTCCTCCTCCAGGGGATCTTCCCGACCTAGGGATTGAACCGGCATCTCCTGTGTCTCCTGAATTGCAGGGAGATTCTTGATCTGCTGAGCCATCAGGGAAGGCCAAAAAGGGGCTCTGCTACTGCTGCTGCTAAGTCACTTCAGTCGTGTCAGACTCTGTGCGACCCCACAGACGGCAGCCCACCAGGCTCTGCCGTCCCTGGGATTCTCCAGGCAAGAACACTGGAGTGGGTTGCCATTTTCTTCTCCAAAAGGGGCTGTAGGCTCTGTTAAATAACACACACTGCACTGCCTAGTTGACTTTTATACACAGTTCAGATCTTAGCTTAAAATCAAGTTCTCAAGAAAATCTTTCCTATCTCTCACAAGTAGATGAGGACTCTAACGCAATCTTTTAAGCCAGCTTTTTCACTCTCCTCTTTCACCTTCATCAAGAGGCTCTTTAGTCCTCTTCACTTTCTGCCATTAGGGTGATGTCATCTGTATATCTGAAGTTACTGATATTTCTCCCGGCAATCTTGATTCCAGCTTGTGATTCAAAATACTAAGATCATGGGATCTGGTCCTATCACTTCATGGCAAATAGATCGGGAAAAACTGGAAACAGTGACAGACTTCATTTTCTTGGGTTCCAAAATCACTGGGGATGGTGACTGCAGCCATCAAATTAAAAGACACTTGCTTCTTGGAAGAAAAGCTATGAAAAAGCTAGACAGCATATTAAAGAACAGAGACATCACTTTGCTGACAAAGGTTGGTATATCTAAGCTATGGTTTTTCCAGTAATCATGTATGGATGTGAGAGTTGGACCATAAAGAAGGCTGAGCACCAAAGAATTGATGCTTTCGAATTGTGGTGCTGGAGAAGACTCGTGAGAATCCCGACTGCAAGATCAAACCAGTCAATCTTACAGGAAATCAGTCCTGAATGTTCATTGGAAGCTCCAAAGCTTTGGCCTCCTTTTGGCCATGCGAAGAGCTGACTCATTGGAAAAGACCCCGATGCTGGGAAATATTGAAGGCAGGAGGAGAAGGGGAGGATAGAGGATGAGATGGCTGGATGGCATCACCGACTCAATGGACATGAGTTTGAGCAAACTCTGGGAGATGGCAAAGGACAGGGAAGTCTGGCATGCTGCAGTCCATGAAGTCGCAGAGCTGGACATGACTTCCGACTGAACAACAGCAACACAATCTTAAAGCACCCTGTTCTTCTCAGCTCTTATCACAATAGAAAGTATTTGTGTAATCATTCATTTACAATCTGTTTTCCCAGCTAAAGTAAGAGCTCTACAAAACTGGATGCTATGTCTGTCTGTTGAACACTATGGAAAATAAGCTCCAAAGTATTTGGAATCAGCCTTGGTTAAAATGAAAACAAAATGCAATATAAATCACTCAGCACAGTAGTATAAAATGGAAAGACTGGAGAAATAACCTTGCTATAATCCAAGTACTCTGAAGTCTCTGAGAAAGTGAAGTAGCTCAGTCCTGTCCAACTCTTTGTAACCCCACGGATTGCAGCCTGCCAGGCTTCTCTTTCCATAGGGTTTTCCAGGCAAGAATACTGGAGTGGGTTGTCATTTCCTTCTCCAGGGGATCCTCCTGACCCAGGGATTGAAACCAGGTCTCCCACACTGCAGGCAGACTCTTTACCATCTGAGCCACCAGGGAAGCCGAGATCCAGGAACTGATCCTGAAGTCTCTAACAGCTAGTTATTGCATTAAGAAGTAAAAAGACAAAGAGTTAAGAGTACATTTACATCCCAAAGACCTCCAAGGAAAAAAGAAACCAAACAGATGGGATAAAGATCTTACATAAACTTCTATTTTTAAAAGAATTCAGGCTCCCATTAAGTTCCTTTTTATATGCCAAAACTGCAACCTAAATACGCTAGATTCTAAGATTATTCTCTTTGAATACAAAATGCTCTATATACTACACTCATTAGTCGTGTTCATAATCCTTTAATTAATGGGTCTGTAGCCTGCCAGGCTCCTCAGTCCATTGAATTCTCCAGGCAAGAATACTGGAGAGGGTAGTCATTCCCTTCTCCAGGGAATCTTCCCAACCCAGGGATAGAGATCCCCGGTTTCCAGCATTGCAGGCAGATTCTTCACGACCTGAGCCACGAGGGAAGCTCAAATGACAAGTACCTGACCTTATTCTTAAATATTTATGTCAGCAGAAAAATAGTCTTCTCAAAATTCCATTTGGCTTTCTCAGACCTTACCTAAGAAAACAAGTATTTACAAATCTGCCCTACAATTATGCCTCTTTAGCAACAGATGGATATGGTCTTAACACAGATTACCAACAGATTATCATAGACCAAGGGGGAAAAAGACAGAAAAGACAAAAAGAAAGGAGAAAAAAATATGTGTACCAACCGGACTGGCAGCTTCTTATACTTTCTTACATCTAACGTTTCTTACATCTAAAGCTGTCTGTCTACACAGCACTGCTGCCTCTCAGTCTCCCCATAATCTCTCAATCTAGCTCACATTAACTCAGCATGAAAAGACCATAAATGTCTATAAATTTCAGCACAGGAAGATGTTCAGTTTCAGCTCTGCCTGCCATGGTTTTGTACCAAAATATGTGTTACATAACATAAAATATGTTTAAGTTTACTTAAAAAAAAAAAAAACACTTCATTTTTCAAATCTGGTCACTAACTTGCGTTTTGTCTCTCTACAATGCAAGCAGCGTTTTGAGGTATACTTATTAATGACTATGCTGTGGTCTTAAGCAATTAGGTTATCTATGGCAGACATGGAAGTGTCCCCCTAAAATCCCGTCCAGCCCCCTTTCATTACAGATTCATAATATCTGGGGTGAAGCTGAAGTCACCATATTCCAAGACTATACCCTGACACTCTACATCGGTCAGGGTACAGCAACTCCTTCTGGCACAGCAACTGTTTCCCAACCAACCTCGCCCTCCTCCTGGGCAGCGTGCCTGGGTCAAAGGTGGGCAATAAAATAAGCAAAGCTTATCCACTTAGAGAACACAGAAAACTGCTGTGGAAATAATACAGAGCAATTTCAGGGTTTACGATTCCCTTAAGTGGTTTGAGGACCATAATTGAGAAACCCCAATGGAGAAAGTACTGCTACACATTTTTTATAAGCAGAAGAAATTTTTAATGATGATGCTTAAACTCATAAAACTATTCAAATTCTGAGTTCTCAAAATAGCTCCATGCTTCGATTTTTACAAGCTAACATATCAGTATTTGTAAAGAAATAAATGTGGCCTGCCATTCCAGTTCTACAAGGATCAAGCCACTAGCTACTGCGGTGGCCCAAGGGCTGCGCATTCTGAGGGGGATTCAGGATGGTGAAAGATGGGGAACTTTCTGTGCTTTGGATGTATAGCTCTTAGAGAGTGAAGATACACATCTAACGAAACATTTCAAATGACCTCAGATTCTTACATCTTCCCATCCACAGAAAAGTACTAAAACCACTCACTTCAGATGTCTGATTTTGTGATGAGTACTAGTAATCTTTTTATGCTTCACTATAGGGTTTTCCTGGCAAATAAAGCTCATATACATTCTGGCTCCTCCCTTACCCTCTCCTCTTAGAGGAGTTTCTCTAAGCTGAGGGGCTATCTCTCAGGCTACAGTCCTCAGTGAGGTTCCCGAACTCACAACATGTACATTGTGAATGTTTATTTCAGTCAACATATTCTATCCAGCATAAGCAATGATCAGTATAGTGAAAATGGCAGCATTCAATGAAAGGTTCCTTTCTGTTTACTTAATCAAATTAAGTAAGAACACTTCCACAGATTCTCCAAAAAGTTACTTATTTGCATGTGCCAAAGTGAGCCAGCAAACGCAGTACTGGGTCAAGTACAAAAAGCCAAACTGGCTGAGGAGCATACTTCATAATAAGGAACTGAATCTCAGATATTAAAGTATGTGTGTGTGTGTATGTCAGTCGCTCAGTCGTGTCAGAGTCTTTGCAACCCCATGGACTGTAGCCCACCAGGCTCCTCTGTCCATGGAATTCTCCAGGCAAGAATACTGGAGTGGGCTGCCTGCCCTTCTCCAGGGGATCTTCCCACCCCAGGGATTGAACCCAGGTCTCCCACATTGCAGGCAGATTCTTTACAGCTTGAGCTACCCAGAAAGCCACATTAAAGTATAGCAATATTGAAGAGTCCTTGCAGCACTATTTCTTATTGACTTTTTATACTCTCTTAATTTTAGTGAAATGCTACAGAACCTAACAACTCTGTGGAAAGAAACCTTTATCTAGAATTCAGCAGTTCTTTAAGTATTTCCTTCCTTGCCATTAAAGTCAAACAAAATTATATTTCATATTCTTAAAAAACAGGATAGTATGATCTCATTCTTATTACATTATTCCTGTCTATAAGCACAAATGCAATGATGTCCACCAAATGTCAACCTAAGATATTTTTGGCTGGTAAGATTTGGGTGCCTAAATTGCTTCTTTCTCTATACTTATACTGCCTTTATCTTTTAAAATAGTTATATATTCCTTTTTATGAAAATAAAAAAATTATTATAAAAACATACTTTAGCCCAGTGATTGACTGGGAAAGTTTTAAGACTACATTTTAAGACTACATCCAAAGAAACTAATCAGAAACAAGATTTCTTCATAAAGCTATTCAACTTTAGTGTTATAATAAAGTGTTATAATAATGGAAAACTGGAAACATCCTATTCATCCAAAATAGAATAAATACTGCTATCAACATAAAAGAATACAGCCATTTAAGATGGTGCTTCCAAAGGGGCTTCCCAGGTGGTGCAGTGGTAAAGAACCCGCCTGCCAACACAGGAGACACAAGAGACCCAGGTTCAATCTCTGGGTTGGGAAGATCCCCTGACGGAGGAAATGGCAACCCACTCCACTATTCTTGCCTGGAAAATCTCATGAGGCTACAAAGAATCAGACAGGACTGAGAGGCCAAAGGATACTTGATGAAACAGGAAATGTTCATGATACAGTGTTAAAGAATTAACAAGACTGTGTGTGTGTGTGTGTGTGTGTGTAAATCATATATTTTCATCTTATTTGAAGTAAGATGAAATGTTAGCAGTTTCAAAATGACTGTTAACAGACAAACGGGTAGCCTGGGTGCTTGCAAACTATTCTCTTGGTTTTTCTTTTTTAACTTTTCTGTACTTTTTCTAAGTTCTCTAGAACAGAGATCAAAGAAAGTACAAAACAATCTTATTTTTTGTTCTTAATGTAGGACAGCATGTGATAAGTTAAAAAGGTTTCCATCTATGCTTAAAGGAACAAGTTTCTACAGGTCAGAAAACTTGACATTTGTAAAACTTCTCAATAATACTAAAAAGAAAATCACCACAGACTTTGCATCCACTCAGTAACCTTTTATAACTATTACCCCATTACCGTATTTACAAGAAAAGAAAGTCAGGTACATAAACCCAGATATTATGATGTTTGTTATTTTCCATCAACCAGTTAACCATACTACACATAAAGTGTTATCAGCATGTATCCATTTGAATGTGATGATATTATAAAGAAACCCACTCTAGAGGTCAAAATAATTCATGAAGCTTTTTGTTTCTCTCCCACCCATAATGAGTATTCTTCAGGGCACCCTCTGGCCTTAAATAGTTGTTAATCACATTATATATTTGTCTACATAATCTGTGTGTACGTGTTAGCCGCTAAGCTGTGTCCAACTCTATACAACCCCATGTAGTCTACCAGGCTCCTCTGTCCATGGAATTCTCCAGGGAAGAATACTGGAGTGGGTTGCCATTCTCTTCTCCCGGGGATCTTTCCAACCCAGGGATGGAAGCCGGGTCTCCCGCATCGCAGGCAGATTCTTTACCATCTGAGCCACCACAGTGATACTATCTGCTCCTCAGAGGTTCAATGAGGATGGCACTAGCACTGTCACCAACACAACACCCATGTTCCAGCTGCTTTATTCTATGGCCTAGCCGAAAAAAAAAAACAAAAAAACTAAAACTCCACAAACTTTCCACCAACGACTCTGAGAAAATGCTCATTAAGCACCCAGCATACCAGCAGTAAACTGCTGTGGCAACGGTGGTTGTGTCGGTCACTGCTCTTCCACTGCAGCCCTATATATAAAGTGTAGATGGTGCTACCCCCATCCAAACTGAACTGCAGAAATCAGATATGTTCACATCATCTAACTGCTGGATGGTAGGAAAGTGCAAAAATGATAGGGACTTGTCACAAGGACATAAGAACAGATGGTCAACTCTGAGATCATCTGAGTCTCAAAATGATGGTAATGTGAGAGTATAATCAATCAAGTTAAAATCCATGAATTCGTACTAACTGAAATGAATAAATAAACTGGAGGCTACAGATGTTCTTCCTTACGGAATTCTACAGAATAAATGCAGAACGACAGAATTCAGAAATCATCATTTGACAACCATCACTGTATATCTTTCAGATAATAACCAGGGAGTTCTAAAATCAATGCGTCAAAGTATAATTAAAGGTCCTTTGTAGGGTATACTACAAAATACCTCATATGAATCTTTCCAAAACATTAATCTAATCCATAACAAAGAAGATTAAAGAATTGTTCCACATTAAGGGAGACAAAAAGACACAATAACTAAGAACAACAGCTGATCAAGGACTAAGATCCTAATCTAAAAATAAGTTGCTGGTTCTTTTTCTCAATAAAAGACATTAATAGGGAAGCTGGTAAAATATATTTATAGATTACAGTACTGTATTCATGTCACTGATTTTGACAACTGCACATTGGCTTGTAAAAGAATGTCATTTTTTTTTTTTTTAGAAAATATACACTGAAATACTCTGAGTAAACAGATAACATATCTGCCATTCACGTTCAAGTGTTTCAGAAAAATATAGCATGTGGGTATAGATACACATATATACAAACAAAATATCACAAGGCATATGTAATAAAATATCAACATTTGAGGAAATTGTATGAATGGTATACAGGAACACTTTGTACTAATTTCCCATACTTATAAGTCTAAAATTATATTGAAATAAAGTTAAAAATCAAAATGCAATAGGACAAGAAAACAGAAAATACACTGCATAAACAGATTAATTTAAAACTCTACAATTCCAGCTTCTAATTTCCACTCTATCACTAGAAACCTATATGATCATTAAAAACCTGAACACTGTATAAACTGGTCACTTTTCAAAATGATTTCTCCACATTTCATCAAAACCCTATTTTCCCTGAATGGCATTACAGAACAACTCTCAAAAGCCTCTCAAACAAGAATGTTAATCCTCACCCTACTCCCCCTTATCTGGAAACAAGAAGACAAAGAAAATGTTCTTGGACATAGCAATACAAGATCAAGCGTCTTTCCTGAAGTTCACACTTCCACACAGTCCTCCGGACTTCTTTTTCTAATCCTGTTCTTATATAACTCCACAGGGAGTTAAATTTACAAGCCAGCACCCTACGCCTCCAATACCGTCTCCTCTACTTAATTCCTACTACAACGTAAGATGTATGCATGTGTTAAGTTAGTCACTCAGTCATGTCCAATTCTTTGCTACCCCGTGGACTGTAGCCCACCAAAATCCTCTGTCCATGGAATTCTCCAAGCAAGAATACTGGGGAGGGCTGTCATTCCCTTCTCTAGGGGATCTTCATGACCCAGGGGTTGAATCCAGGTCTCCTGCATTGCAGGCAGATTCCTTCCTGTCTGAGCCACCAGCTAAACCAACTTAACTCTTGAGCTATGAAACAGGAAGTAATAATATTCAAAGTTGAGTGGTCTAGTAACTCCATCAGTTCTCCACTTCCCTGACCTAGTGATTATCTAAAATGCTTCTACTAGAAAATACTAGTACATCTACATCTTAATTACTGGTCACAACCTCCTGACCTTTACCTTTTTTACTCCCTTATTTCCATTAAGTCTCTTCCTTGGGCCCTCCATTCACCGTCACCTGGTTTTACCCTCTATCCTACGTAGCAGCCTGGACTATAAAGTGAAAAACTTGAATGACACTCACCCTCAGTTTCCTAGCTCCCATATCCTCTGCCACATCTATCCCACTGAGACTCAATTTGAGGTGAGTCTGTCTACTATCTCCTGATAGAAGGAGAGAAACAAATCCCATAACTGTATAGACGGCTATAAAAATTTAGTTTCCAATTCCAGCAAGGCCGTCAGAACTAGTCATCACCAAGGCAAGTGTTTCAGCTCTGCCACTCCTCTAGCCCCCACTTCCAACCATGGAACTCTCAGTCAAAATCTTTGCTTCCTACTTCACAAATGAAAACAGGATTTCAAGCAAAAACTCCTTCAATTTCTCTCCCCTGCAGCTCTATATTTAGCATATGGCTTCCGTTTATATTCTTTACTCCTAAATGCCAGATAACAACACAGAAAAGATCCTGCCTCCCAAAGGATTGGGTTTTTTTTTTTTTAACATTATGTCTCTTTTTTCTTTTCTCCACTAACTTCTTTCTCTCTGCCCACATGTATATTCTATTCACACCACACTTAGAAAAAAATCCTGTTCCCAGCTAAAATTTAAATTTCTATTTCATGCTTTTTGAGCTACTTCCATCTTATACTTCTTTTCCTTTAGTGACAAACATCCTATAAGAAAAACAAAAATTCGGTGCACTTCTAACTCTTACTTCCTCCTGAATCCATTACCATCTGGCTTTCGCTCAAACAGTTCTTGCTAAGAACAGTGACCTTCTTCCAAATTGTTAGGTCCAAAAACCTACTCATCCTATCAAAAATCTTGAATACAATTGTCCCTGGATAACCCGGTATTCCAGGATCCTCACTCCCACGGTGCAGATCCTCAAATCCTATATAAAATGGCATAATAAGAGTCCAGCCTCCGTATCTGCAGATTTCAGAATCAAAGAACAAGAAGGGGGTACTATATACATTCAACACGGTTGAGTGTAGTTCTAACTGGTTCTTCTTTAGCTTCCAGAGTAGTATTTCCTCTGGTTTTCCTCCTATCTTTGACTATTCACTGCTTCTTTTATATGGGTCCTTATTTTCTTCTGCCAACTTTAAAGAGTCTTAGCAAAACTTGATTCCAGAGCCATGAATACTGCCTATTACACACTGAGGAAGATAGTCTGATACGAAAAAAATCTAAATTTCAGATACAGATCTACCACCTCCTGTATAATCCTGACTAGGTTTTTTAGCCTTGTCTTCTTTCCATGATTCATTCCTTTTCATTCAGTTATTAGTCACTCAACCAATAGTTACTAAATGCCTACTACACTATGTCTGAGATACTAAACTGGATGCAGGAAATATGTGCAAATCCCAACCCATCAGTCCCTAGAACTTCTAACAACTAGGGAGTTCTGACGCAAGGGCATAATTCGACATGACCAGAACAGCCACAGGGGGCATTAAAATAAAAAGTCTGCATATTCTACCACAGGTAAATTAGAGAGTCAAGATCAGCAAGGACCATGCCTGAAATACCAACCTTTTTTTTTTTTTTTTTTCATTTATTTTTATTAGTTGGAGGCTAATTGTTTTACAGTATTGTAGTGGGTTTTGTCATACATTGACATGAATCAGCCATGGAGTCACATGTATTCCCCATCCCGATCTCCCCTCCCACCTCCCTCTCCACCTGATCCCTCTGGGTCTTCCCAGTGCACCAGGCCTGAGCACTTGTCTCATGCAACCCACCTGGGCTGGTGATCTGTTTCACTATAGATAATATACATGCTGTTCTCTCGAAACATCCCACCCTCACCTTCTCCCAGAGTTCAAAAGTCTGTTCTGTACATCTGTGTCTCTTTTTCTGTTTTGCATATAGGGTTATCATTACCATCTTTCTAAATTCCATATATATGTGTTAGTATGCTGTAATGTTCTTTATCTTTCTGGCTTACTTCACTCTGTATAATGGGCTCCAGTTTCATCCATCTCATTAGAACTGATTCAAATGAACTCTTTTTAATGGCTGAGCAATATTCCATGGTGTATACATACCACAGCTTCCTTATCCATTCGTCTGCTGATGGGCATCTAGGTTGCTTCCATGTTCTGGCTATTGTAAACAGTGCTGCGATGAACACTGGGGTGCATGTGTCTCTTTCAGATCTGGTTTCCTCAGTGTGTATGCCCAGAAGTGGGATTGCTGGGTCATATGGCAGTTCTATTTCCAGTTTTTTAAGAAATCTCCACACTGTTCTCCATAGTGGCTGTACTAGTTTGCATTCCTACCAACAGTGTAAGAGGGCTCCCTTTTCTCCACACCCTCTCCAGGATTTATTGCTTGTAGACTTTTGGATAGCAGCCATCCTGACTGGTGTGTAATGGTACCTCACTGTGGTTTTGACAAAAAGGCTGCATATTGTACCACAGGTAAATTAGAGAGTCAAGATCAGCAAGGACCATGCCTGAAATACCAACCTTCTTAAGAGCAAGTTTCATTATTTCCTCAGCTGAAACAGAGAAGCTAACAGCAGAACTCTCAGGCAAAACTAAATACAGTAATATCAATTACCTAGACATGCTGCTGCTGCTGAGTCATCCAGGAAGCAGAGCAAACACCAAGATGCCACTGCCAGAGAGAGCTAAAGGGACTCTTCCATCAAAGCGTTGCAAATCCTCAAAAGTCGGCTGATAAATATGAATACGTGATCTGAATAACTTCATTCTATCAAAAGCCAAACACAGACACACACTCTCTCTCTCTCTCAAAAAGTTGGTGATTATGTGCCCCTGAACTAATTCACCTTATATAATTCCTTATTTGTGTAAATGATACTTATTCTCATATTACAATGATTATTATAATGCTACAATTCTAAGGTATTTATCAATTAAAAAAAGAAGAAACATTTTCAACAAGACTTTCCACAACACTGACATTTTCTAGTAAAAATTTACACACACACATGAATTCATTACTGCAAAGATGCACAAGACCAAAATGCGTTATAAATTGTGCCTTTGAAAAACCCAGAGTGAAAATCCTATCCCAAGAGGTACTGGATAGGCGATTCCTTATGGCACACAAATCCTGTCAGGAAAGTCATTTCAGTACACACACACAAAACAAACTTACCACATAGTTTTGGAGGGGAAAACCTCTGGTAAACTAAAATTTTAACTTTACCTTTTGAAAGACTAGATTTTGGTTTAAAGAGAAACCTTAGTTAGCATAAGGAAAACACTGATAAAGATGGGCCTAAAATATTTCATTACACACTACAGTAATTTTGCTTTCAATTAACAAGTCAATAAAAAGTATAGGACAATATCATGTACCAAAAAGCGAACTGGTACAAAATACGGGGACGAACAGTTTTGAGACTGTCCTCAACCGCCTACACTGGGCTAAGGATATGAAACATACCAGTTAAGTACAAAGGCTTCAGAATCAACTTTTTAAGACTCAAATCTAGGCTCCAACACTTACCAACTCTGTGACCTACTTGGGCATTTTTATTATCTACAAAATGGGAATCTATTTTTCTTACAGAGCTTTCATAAGGATTACAAAAGTTAATACCTGGAAACCCTTAAAATAATGCCTGGCATAGTAAATGTCCAATAAATGTGACTTTAAAAAAAAACAGAACAAAACAAAGGCACTTTGCTTATAGCATCTACTCTACTTCCTACAACCACCCTCTGAGATGAGTATACTGGAACAAACATTAAACAACTGAGCTGACACACCTCGCTGGGGCAAAGACAAGACTCAGACTCAGGTTTTACTGTCGCTAATTCAGATTCTCTACTGCAAAATGCCTCAAATAAACACTCACAGGCAGTAATCTACTCTGCCACAGGATTACCCTCATGAGCACTGATTCTAGTTCAAGTACACACACATACTCCACCACCACCACACCGCACACATCTTTGAATCCAACCATCTGCTTCTCTTTAATGCCGCTAATTATTCAAACACCTAATCCAAGCTACCAGTACTGCCTACCTAAACCACTGCCATAGCTTCCGAACTAAATGGCAGACCCTGACACTTGGGAGGCCCCACCAATGAAAAGGTTGGCTCACCAAGAAATGACACAACCCTGGAGGAACAAGTCCAGAACACACAAACACAGCTTACAGAATATAAATAAGCAAAGAAAGAACACCCAAATTTAAAGAAAACCTCCAACATGAAAGAAAAACAAACAAAAATAATAGGAGGAAAGTTAATGCAGGGAGTAGAAAAACAAAAACCTCACAAGTCTATAGCTGCCTCAAGTTCCAGCATGGTAGGCCCCCTACAGTACAGCCCTCCCACGGACAGCCACTACAAACTTGAAGTATAAAAAACAACTATCTGAACATTCTGAAATTTAAGGAAAATAGGGATTTGGAGGGAAATTAAACCTTGGAGAAGCAATCTGCACAAAGGAGAGTGTTCCCTTTCTGTTCATTTTGCAGCCTTGCTGTGAGGCAGAACCATAGTTGTGGAGAGGTACCTTGGCTGGGCCACTAAACCCCTAACAGAACCCTTGCTATTTCCACCAGAGGAAGCAAGGAACAAACAGAGCCCAGACAGGCCAGGAAGTGAGGGGAAAGCACTACCCTTCGAACCATGCACATGCAGGACTGAACTAAAACAGATGAATGAGGGCCTAAGGAATTAAGCTTAGATTTGAACCACCGCACACAGAATGGGAGACAGTACTTACAATCTGAAGCTGAACGGACTGCTTCTAAAACAAAATACATACATTTTCCAGAGGACCACAGCAAAACACTCAGAAGATCCAGGATAAAATCCAAAATTACTAGAAATACAAAATATCAAGGAATATAAATCTCTCTCCTGGGAAAAGGCAATCAAGAGATGCCAATCCCAGGATGATTCAGATTATAGTTACTATGTGCATGCGCACTAAGTCACTTCAATCATGTCCGACTGTGTGCGACCCTATGGACTGCAGCCCGCCAGGCTCCTCTGTCCACAGGGATTCTCCAGGCAAGAATACTGAAGTGGGCTACCATGCCCTCCTCCAGGGGATCTTCCTGACCCAGGGATCAAAGCTGCATCTCTTATGTCTAACCTATGTTGGCAGGTGGGTTCTTTACCACTAGCACCACATACAAAGATTTTAAAGCTGGTATTACAACTATGTTTTGGGAAATAAAGCTATATCACCTTGAAACCAATGAAATGAAAGGAATCTCAGAAGGTAAAGAGAAAACAAAAAACTGAACCAAATAAAAACTTTACACTGGAAAAATTAAATACCTGAAACAAAAAAATTCACTGGATGGGATCCATAGCACAAAGAAAAAGTGACTTTAAACTGATTTAGAGAATTCATCCATTCTAAAGAACAGAAAAGAAAAAGAATATAAAAAATAAATATGCTAACAAACAGAGCCACAAGAATTCTAAACCTTTAAAAGGTGTAGAAAACAAGCAATTTGAAACTCATAGAAAAACAAGAAAAAGAAACTGAAGAAATAATGTCCATAACTCATCAAAGTAATGAAAGGAGTAAATTAACAAATTCAACTTCAGTGAGGCTAATGCAGAAAAAATTCAAAGAAAATGACACCTAGACAGATCATAATAGAACTTCTAAAAATCAAAGACAGGGACTTTCCTGGCAGTCCAGTTTAAGACTCTCCACTTCCAATGCAGGGGGCAAGGGGTCCATCCCTGGTCAAGGAATTAATATCCCACATGCTGCAAAGTGCAGCCAAAAATGAAAAAAATAAATAAATAAAAATCAAAGGTAAAAGTTATTGGAGCATCCTGAAAAAACAATATATTACATACAGAGAAACAAGGATTCAAATAACTACAGGTTTGTCATCAGACACCATGATCATCGCAAGAAAATGGAACAAAATCTTAAAGGGCTGAGAGAAAACAAACTCAGCCAGGAATTTTCTGTTCCCAAAATATGTTTCTACAGGGAGTTCCCGGGTGGCCTAGTGGCTAGGAGCACACACTTTCACTGCTGTGGCCTGGGTTCAAATCCTGCCTAGGGGGCTGAGATCCCACAAGCTGAGATCTGACATTTATACAACACTATATCCAACAACTGAAGAATATACATTATTTTCAAGTACACATAATATATCACCAAGGTAATATACTGGGCCATAAAACAAGTCTCAATAAATTTAAAAGGAATCAGACCACAGTGAATGTGATCTCCTACCACAAAAAAAGAAAGAAAGAAAGAAAGAAAATTTTAAAAAGACATACAAGAAAATCCCAAATAAATGGAAATCAAATGGAATTCAAGATACAGAGGATCCAACATAGCAAAGTGATGAAGGGAAAAGTCAGTATAACAGCTGTGTGCCAGACCTAAAGAACAAATATTAACAGTTAGAAACAGGAGGATGGAGGGCTCTAAGAAGAATGTCTTCAAAGAACAAAATAAAGGAACTGATACCTATCCAATCCATGTGGTCAAGCCAAAAACAGAGCTGAAAAGCAAATTCTGAAAAATGACAGAAGATCTGTAAAGAATTAACCACAGATACACAAGGGGGTGGGGGTAAGGGATAAATTAGAGGAGTTTGGGGTTAACACATACACACTACTATACATAAAATAGGTAAACAACAAGGACCTATTGCATAGCACAAGGAACTATACTCAATATCCTGAATTCAGTTATATACATAACCTAATCACTTTGCTGTATACTTAAAACTACCACAGTATTGTAAATTAACTATACCTCAACAAAAATAAATAAACAATGAAGAAATAAAAACTAGGCAACCCTATGAAAAATTTTAAAAGTTATACAAAACACATCACTTTGACTCACTAGTGAACAATGCTTTCAAAGTCATAAAATGTAAATACTAATTATCGACTTAACCAAATGTTAGGCGCCTTTCACACATTTGCTCTTCACAATAATTATATCTATTACTAGTAAGGGAAGTACCTATACTATATCCTTACTTTATAGGTGAGGAAGCAATGGCACAGAGAAGTTAAAAAATCAGCCCAAGGGCACAGTGCTTTAAATGAGAATCCAAGATGTGAACCTCTGAGGTGAGACTACAAAGATGATCTGGGAAGGAAAAGCAGGTCATGGAAGAAACCAAAGCAAAACAAACAAATCAAGTAGTAGCTTAGTATCATTACATTAAAAATACAAAGTTAAATAACCAAAGCTGCTAAAACAGTTAAAGATTGTGTTCTTTTGAGGAGAAAGCTTGGAGGACCAAGCGTGGGAAAGGAAGACTGATGCTTCTCATTGTCTTTTTCTACTCTAACTTTTGAAACTGTATACTTGTATTGTTTTGATTTTAAAAAACATATGCTGGTCAAAGAAAACTCACTTCCAAGCTGAGCCCAGCCCACTGAAGGATTACACGGTTTTGGATTCTGGACAATCGGCTGGCCGGTGACCACCAGGTTCACCCTACACCGGTCAAGCCTGGCGGTGTCGCCATGTCTGGTATCGCCACCAATATAAGGAAGGTAACCATAATGGAAGTTCTATTTCCCAGCTTTTAACTCAGCTGATAATGTTTATACGTGACAGAATAAAGTTTGTCCTCCAAGCTTTGCTGAAAAACCCCTTAACAGATCCTCCCTGAGGCAGTCTTCTGTAAAATGAGATGGTTGAAGAAAATGATCCCTGCTTTCACAATATCTGGAAACATTTTCCTTCTGTCCATAAGTAAACCAAATAACCTAACCATGGTTAATTATTTGCAAATGCAAGTCACCAATCAGATGAGGAATTATGTAAAACTACCAGAATTCATCTAAACAGATTTCTCTGCACTATTCTAAAAGCAAAGTATATACTCTAATTATGGACATCCAAAATATCACTGTATGGGCTGGGCAATATGATGTCACTTTTACATAAAAGAACTCTGGAAATCTATTCACTTTATAAATATATCAGTAATCTCATGGATATACTTGAAATCATTCAGAAAGAGCATGTTTATTTCTTCTATAAGCATTTACAATGCACTATATAATGGGCCCAGAACTATACTATATACTATTACAAATAAGACAGATCTAAGCCCTAATTCACATTGAGTTTACAAAATGCATACCATGGAGCAAAGACTATGATAGGATAAGGGCACAGTGTTAAAAGCATACAGTGAACTTGGTAGGAAAAGGGAGGAAATGGAGTTGGGGAGGCAGATGAGGGAAGGTTTTCTGGAGAAAAGAACATCTAAACAGATTTGGATAAATAGAAATTCATCCTGGAGGAAGAATGAAAGGAGAAAAGGGCAATAATATGTTCCAAAGCCAGAAGGCAAGAGAGAGCACGGTGTGGAGTGGTGGCTGGCAAGGTGCAAGGTAAGAAAACAAAAATATTACAGTTCAAAACACACACATGTGCAGTGCAGTAACAAATAAAGCAGAGAGAAGTTAGCAGGGACTCATATCGTTCTCTAACGTTACAAACAAAAATTTTAAAGGGTCAAGTATTATTTGAAGTGCTCATCCTTCCCCTTTTGGGGAAATCACACAAAAAGTCACCCTGATATAAATGAACACTCTACCCAAATGAGAACAAATGTTCTTTTAAACTACTGGATTTCTTCAGTCTAGCATACAATAGGCCATAAGTCCGAAGAGCCTCAAAATTAGTAAAGAAGTAAAACTATCCAGTTTATTTCTTTATTCTCAAAGCCTCTGCCAAACAGCACAATTTCTTTACATAATGTAACGGGTAATTCTGGAGAAACACCACAGAGAACCTAAACCACAGCACATTCCTAAACTTTTAAAATATTAAAGTACTGATGTTCAAATCTTAAAAGTAGGCAAGTCAAAACCCTAAAATAATCTGATAGTAAATCTCAGACTACTGCAGCATTTCCCAACTTGCACTTGGCATGTCTTTAACAAGAATTTTACCCACACCTTAATTCCAACTAAGTGACCAAACTTTTGGAAGAAACTATAACAACACAGCATGAAAACATAGACAACGATTTATAATCACATGACAGATAGGCCAGCCTTAACTACAATGACCTTTTGAGTAAATTTACATTTAATAAGGTCAGAAGAATGTATTCCATAGTTATTTAAGCTTAAGTCAGGCCTTCACATGTAGAATATATATAAACTTTTAAAATAATGTATTATTAATACACATATAATCAGTGTTCTAGCATGTAGGTATGACATTAAAGAAAGAATAAAAAGAAAATACTCTGTAAGTAGTCAATATAAAACAGATGAGGAAAATAAAAGCAGTACCCACAACTCCACAGTCAATGAAGGTACTAGGCAGAGCCACTGCACACGGCTCCATGAGTTCCTTACTGAACCACCCTATGGGGCCAATTGTGTGTGTGTGCATGCGTGTGCGCGTGTGCAGAGAAGGAGGGGAAAGGGAGAGGAAGAGAGACACATAACACGAAGCAGCATGTGTTAAGCTAGAAGGAAATGCAAAACACACACAACCTGAGAGTCCAAGTCTCGGTAGCAGAAAAAAAAAAAGAACTCTTATAAAAATGAGAATTGGAATAAAATAACAGACACAAGGTTTGACTCTATGGAACTGGTCTTGAGCTAACGCCAATCACTCAGTCATTTTTATCAAATACTTCCAAAGTGCCTACCATATGCCAGATATTGACAGACATCAGTCAGTCAGTTCAGTCGCTCAGTCGTGTCCGACTCTTTGTGACCCCATGGACTGCAGCACACCAGGGTTCCCTGTCCTTCACTAACTCCCAGAGCTTACTCAACCTCATGGCCATGAGTCAGCGATGCCAGACATGGCAGTGAACAAAACAGACCTGTCCTTGTGAAGCTTACACATGTGGCTGGGGGGTGGGAGGGTGGGGAGGAAGGAGGCAGAAATTAAACAAATAAATATTTGAAAATATCAGGTGGTGACAAGTACCACGGGAAAAAAAAAATGAAACAGAAAATGGGAGTACTGTGAAGAGGGTACTGTGTTTTAAATGGCCTCAATGATGTGACCACTGTAACAGAATGAAGATTCTATTAGACATGAGAAACTTAGTCTCTGCTTTTTTCACAGGAAATGTAACACTCTTAATTGGGGTCTCCACACAAATTCTAGTGACAGACCAGGTGCCTGCCTGATTACCAGTTACAAGAAGTAAGGATGCAGAACAACTTTACCATAGCTCCTAAGGGTTTAGTTCAAGGCTGAATGAAATAAAAATCTGTCAGAAGCATCCTGCAACACACCCAAACTTAAGGCCTTTACGAGGTACATTCCTCTTTCATCTACATCGAGGGTGGGCAAATTACAGCTAGCAGGCCAAACTCAGCCTACCATCTGTTTTTGTAAATAAAGTTTTCTTAGAACACAGCCATGTTAACCTGCTTACATATTAAGTTGGATACTTTTGCACTGAAACAGCCAATCTGTACCCAATTGTGACAGAAACCACATAACCTGGAAAGCCTAAAATACTTACTATCTGGTCCTTTACAAGAACATATGCTGACCTCTAGCCTAGACCACTACCACCACTACTACCCTCAAAGTAAAGACTTCTTTCAGGGTTCTCTTTAGGAGCACGTGACCAGGGCAGTCACATGGACCCAGCCACAGGAGAGCCTCATGCCTGGGGCTTAATGCTCCATGGTCACCTTTAAATTCTTTAAAAAAAAAAAAAAAAAAAAACTCATTTCTTTCATTCTTTATTCAGCTGCATTGGGAGCCCATGTGCCACAACTATGGAAGCCTGAGTCCGTGCACTGCAACAGAAGCTCCCACAGGAATCTGGGCTGGATTTATGGCTGCTTTAATCAATAGAATGCAGCACAAATGACATTCTGGAGTTCTAAGTCCAAGCCTTAAGATGAATGGCAGCTTCGTTTTCCCTTCTATGATGTGAAAGGCCAAAGTCACACTGGGAGGACACATGAAGAGGACACACACAGAGGAGAACTGAAATGATTGACGTTCAAAGTTGAGCTTCCAGTCAATAGGCATTATCAATGGCTAGTGAAGGGAGTGAGTCATCTTGAATGTTCCAATCCAATCGAGCCCCCAAATGGTTGGAGCCCCAGTTAACAGCCCATGGAGCAGAAGAACTGCTCTATTGATCACAGCCAAGTTGAAACATAATAAAATGCTTGTGTTTTGAGTAGTTTGTTAAGAAACAATATAAAACTAAAGCATCAAGATTTGAATACCAGAACCATCACACCTGGATTCATACACATGCTTATTATTTAACCTCTTTATGTCTCATTTTTCTCCATCTGCAAAATGAGGATCATGACATTATCTATTTCATAGAATTGTTCTAATGAATAAACGTGCTCTTAAGTGTAAAAGTACACAGTGGAGTTCTCAGCATATTCCTGATAGACCACAAAAAGATATTATTGTTCTACTATTGCTACTTCATTATTGATAAAATGTATTATTTATTCCAGCATCCTGCTTCACTTTCTTTAAACCACCTATTATTATCTGAAATTATGCTTACTTATTTACCTGCCTTCCCTCCAAGAAAGTGTGAGCTATGAGACAAGAACTGTCTTGTTCACCAGCACCTAAAACAGGATTTGGTAGATAGAGATACTTTAAAATTAATATTGAATAAATGAGTTATAGGACCTTGGTTTCATAGTTAATCAATAATGATATCTAAAAACTGCTCCCATGCCTTGTATAAATCTGACAAGAGGCACTCAAAACATACAACAGATAGCACATATGCTATCTATAATGTTATTTTCAGGACATAATCCCAATGCATTTACTTGTGACTGCACAAACACTACACCATTATTAGATCATGGAATGCTCAAATATGCCTAAGTGATGGCTGGCATCTGATTCAGCATTGTTCAGGCGTTCTAAGGTAGCTCACTTGTTTGTATAATTTTTTTAAATGAGTTGTACTCAAGCAAACTAATGACACACTCTTAGCCACTATTGCTACATGCACAGAAACAGCCAAAGAAACTTTAATGTGGGGTCTGTTCAAAAACAAACTACCCTGGCGACACAAATTAACATAATATTAATCTTTGAGCTACGGAAACCTGGTTTTAAACACACCTGAGGTGTGCATTTCCTCAGTTTTTTAAGTTTAAAATCTATATTAAAGAGGCAATAAAAATCAGACATTCCCAGAACCCCGAAGCACCTCTAGAAGATACACAAAGCAGCACAAAAACACGATTCAGAATAACAAGTTCTCTGATACTGTGATTCTCAACTTTCCTTCTGCCGTGATGGAGAGATGACAGATCCATGAAACTCACCCTGCCTCCTCTTCTAATTATAATTCCGTAGGAGTCTGTACATTTAGGAACAGCAAGAGAAAGCACAGGGTCGTGGCACAGAACTTTAGATGAGAAATAAACACATGTGAAGTCAGGGAAGTACGAGAGAGGACATTAGGGTTGACGCTAGTTAAGAAGTACGTCCTGCAGAACTTCAGTGGTTACTGCATAAAAGTTAAGGGGGAGGGGGAGACTGCTAAGATGCAGCACTGTACAGGTGTGGAAAGGGCCAGTCAAGGAACCTGCATGTTTAAAACCTGAATTTAGGGGCTCCCTGGTGGTTCAATAGTAAAGGGTCCGCCTGCCAACGCAGGGGATATGGATTCGATTCCTGGTCTGGGAAGACCCCACATGCCACCGAGTAACTGAGCCCATGTGCTACAACTAGTGAAGCTCACGTGCCTACAGTCCATTGTTCCCAAGGAGTGAAGCCACTGCAACAAGAAGTTGGAGCAACGCAACTAGAGAAAAGTCCACATATTAACAAAGACCCGGCATAGCCAAAAATAAAGACTTACTAAAAAAAGAACAAAAATTTATACTTCAAAATCCAGTAAGCCCACTAAAATGGCTAAAAGTATAAAGTCTGAAAATATCAAAATTTTGGCAAGGTGGTGAAGCAGCCAAAGCTTCTATACATTGGTGGTCTAAGTGTAAAATGGTACACATTGAAATGGTACACAGGCTTGGAAAAAAAGCCTGGTGATTTCTCATAAAATTAAGCATACATCTACCCTATTACCCAGTAATTTCACCGAAGAGAAATGAAAACATATAACCACAGAAAGACCTGCACTAGAATATTCCTAACCGCTTTATCTGTAACAGCCAAAAACTGGAAACAACCCAAATGTCTATCAACAGAGCAATGGATAAACAAACTGTCATACATCCACACAATGAAATACCATTCAATAAAAAGGGACGCACTAATGTACATGATAACATGGATCAATCTCCTAAACGGCATGCAGAGTGAAAGAAGCTTTGCAGACCATATGCTGTGTGATTCTAGAATTAGGTAAATCTAATTTGAAGTGAAAAACAAAAGACCATAACAATCACCTGGTGGGTATGAATCAACAGGGAAGGGTCATGAGTGAACTATGATGACAGCAATGTTCTGTCCCAATGGTCAGTAAACTTTTTCCATAAAGGGCAGAAGGGCAAATATTTCAGGCTTTCTGGGCTCTACCTCAAAAGCCAATTCTGCCACTGTAAATGAATGACATGGCTGCGCTACCATAAGACTTTATTTACAAAATAAGAGTTAGAATGTAGTTTGCTGGTCCCTGCTCTATATATTAAAAGTAGTTTGGGTTACACACATGTATGTACTTGCCAAAACTCATCTAATAGGCCATGGAAGATCTGTGCATTTCACTATATGTCAATTTTACACAAAAACCAAAAAGCAACAGCTAACTCTAGGCTAATGATAAGCATGTGGTTTTCAGTGAGGTACACCGATATCTGCAACATATTCTGAAAGCTCAAAAAACAAGATGGATACACTAGCATAAATACTAATGATCCGCTGGATCATTTAAAAAGCAAGAGAATTCCAGAAAACATCTATTTCTGCTTTATTGACTATGCCAAAGCCTTTGACTGTGTGGATCACAATAACCTGTGAAAAATTCTGAAAGAGATGGGAATACCAGACCACCTGACCTGCCTCTTGAGAAACCTGTATGCAGGTCAGGAAGCAACAGCTAGAACTAGACATGGAACAACAGACTGGTTCCAAATAGGAAAAGGGGCACGTTAAGGCTATATATTGTCTCCCTGCTTATTTAACTTATATGCAGAGTACACCATGAGAAACGCTGGGCTGGATGAAGCACAAGCTGCAATCAAGTTTGCTGGGAGAAATATCAATAACCTCAGATATGCAGATGACACCACCCTTATGGCAGAAAGTGAAGAAGAACTAAAGAACCTCTTGATGAAAGTGAAAGAGGAGAGTGAAAAAGTTGGCTTAAAGCTCAACATTCAGAAAACCAAGATCATGGCATCCAGTCCCATCACTTCATGGCAAATAGATGGGGAAACGGTGGAAAAAGTGGCTGACTTTATTTTTCTGGGCTCCAAAATCACTGCAGATGGTGATTGCAGCCATGAAATTAAAAGGTGCTTACTCCTTGGAAGGAGAGTTATGACCAACCTAGACAGCGTATTAAAAAGCAGAGACAATACTTTGTGAACAAAAGTCCATCTAGTCAAGGCTATGGTTTTTCCAGTGGTCATGTATGGATGTGAGAGCTGGACTATAAAGAAAGCTGAGGGCTGAAGAATTGATGCTTTTGACCTGTGGTGTTGGAGAAGACTCTTGAGAGTCCCTTGGACTGCAAGAAGATCCAACCAGTCCATCCTAAAGAAAATCAGTCCTGAATATTCATTGGAAGGACTGATGTTGAAGCTGAAACTCCAATACTTTGGCCACCTGATGCAAAGAGCTGACTCATTTGAAAAGACCCTGATGCTGGGAAAGATTGAGGGCAGGAAGAGAAGGGGACGACAGAGGATGAGATGGTTGGGCGGCATCACCAACTCAATGGACATGGGTTTGGGTGGAATCTGGGAGTTGGTGATAGACAAGGAGGCCTGGCGTGCTGCGGTTCATGGGGTCGCAAAGAGTCGGACACGACTGAGCAACTGAACTGGGAAATGTAGGCCCAACCACTGGTATATGGTATATGGAAGTTAACTGTACAATTCTTTCAACTTTTGAATATATTTGAAAGGTTTTGTTTTGTTTTTGGCCTCATTTTGTGGTCTGTGGGATCTTAGTTCACTGACCAGACATCGAACCCATGCCCCCGGAAGGGGAATCACAGAGTCCTAACCAATGGACCACCAGGGAATTCCCTGACAGTTTTAATATTAAACTGGAGGGTGGGGGAGATCAATGAGGCCACTGAAGATTTTTAAGCAAGAAAATGCAAATCAAATTTATATTCTACAGTTCATGCAGTGCCAGCATATACTGAAGGATGATCAGATGAAGGGAGAAAGTTCTAAGCAGGCTATTACAACAGTCCATGCCATAGAAAATATCAACATTTGAAGAATAAGTACAAAGTGAGTTCATGGAGAGAAGAAAAATCAGGGCAGTCAGTGCTCAGTTGCTCAATCACATCCAACTCTTTGTGACCCCATGGATTGTGGCCCACCAGGCTCTTCTGTCCATGGGATTTTCCAGGCAAGAATACTGGAGTGGGTTACCATTTCCTCCTCCAGGGGATATTCCTGACCCAAAGATCAAACCTACATCTCATCTCCTCTGCCTCCTATACTGCAGGCCAAGCAGAGAGCTCCTTCATTTCAGGAAGGAGGAAGGAGTTAAGGAGAAGTTCAAAATGTCAACATAAAAGAACTTAAGCATGAAGAGAATGAAAAGTACCTAGATTAAGCAATGGACCCTGATGATGTAAAAGTGGTGTGGGAAGAATGTAAATCAGATAAAGGAGATTATTAAGTTCAAAGGAAACAAACAAGTGACAAGTAATCTCGCTGGGACAAGAGAGGAAGAAAAAACTGAAACATAAAGTGAAAGACTGAAATATTGCTTTTAAATGTGAAACAAAAGTACATGACTGCACCTAAAAGTCACATCTCACCCAGAACCTGTACTCTTGGCTAAGGCAGCCAGCCGTGGGTCTGAGTGTCCCTGCATATTTTTACTGAGTGTTGACAGTCTGCAAAGCCTGTCCATTTCATGATACTGCAAGGATTCTCATAATAAGTCACACAGGCAACAAAGAAGGTCAAGGTGACCACAGCTGACAACTGCCTCTCAGGGAGAGGTAAACTAGCTTGTTTGTTGTTTGCTATCATGCCTGCAGCTCGCTTTTAAAAAAAAAAAGTGCTGGCTCCTTGGTCCTGAGTTCCTTAGCTGTGATCCACTATGTGTATCCATCTAGACCCATCATCCTCATGGGACCTGGTTACAAGGAAAGACAGCACAAACAGGCTGACATTCATGAGTCTGCAGTGCTGTGAGTAATAACGTCACTTGTTTCTGACCTGGGAGTCTCCTGTTTGTCTGCCAGCAACCGTGAAACATTAACAGACTAAGTGTCAGCTTGTAAATATGGTAAAATCAAATCTTAAGATTTTTCAGAGTTCTTGACATGAATGACAAAGAGCTAGTTGATTTTCATATTGCTAAATAAGAGACAAAAACAGACACCAGCAAAAACTGCAATTTATGTAACATTTTATAATTTACCTTCTATTATTCATAATACTTATTATATATCCATCTCTACACTATATTTTATACATTACATTATATAATTCTCATAATAATCCTAATGAGGTAGGTACTAATATGAGGAAACTGAGGCTTCAAGATGCTAGATAACTAAACCAAGGTCTCACAAACTGTAATCAACACAACCTACTACATAGGCTCTGATGACTTTAAAAGATGGGAGGGTTTTGTTTAATCATTAATAGTCAACCTCCTTCCGAGCTGATTTATCAAGAGCAACTCTAATTCAGCATATGTTAGAACAAAGCATCTCTATCATCATAGGACGAATACTTTATTCTTATAGAAAACTAACGTTTCGGAAATGTTAATAGAATCAAAGTTGTCTCTAAGAATCTGTGGTTTAGGAAGAGCTAGGTTAAACAAATCCAAACCATTGTCTTTAGGGCAGAAGCTCTCACAGTTTCAATATGCAAATATATTTCTATGTTCTTCCAGGTGGCGCTAATGGTAAAGAACCTGCCTGCCAAAGCAGGAGATTTAAGAGGCCTGGGTTTGATCCCTGGGTCGGGGAAGATCCCAAGGAGAAGGGAATGGCAACCCACTCCAAAACCCTTGCCTGGAGAATGCCATGGACAGAGGAGCCTCACAGGCTACAGTCAGTAGGGTCACAAACAGTCAGATATGACTGAAGCGACTTAGCACACACATATGCTAATATGTATTCTATTTCTTCTAAAACCATCTATCATTTTCATTCTTAATGCTCCAGTTTGGAAAACTACTGCTGCAATCAACAGTGCCAATTTAACTTGTACACAGAATACCTTTGAAAACTTAGCAGTCAGCTTGGTGGTTCAAGTACACAAGTCCTTCAAAATACAGAACATCAAAGTCAGAACGTGGCAAAACAGCTCCAAGCCAAGTCAACTACTTCATAGTCTGGCAACACTGCCCATTTCCTACCAAACAAAAGTCAGCTTCCCATAACACAATGGAACTACATGGCTTTTTCTGAAGTTAGAAGGGTAACAAGGCAAGGTTTTTATATGTGTAGCTCTGTACCTTGTAAACACTGTTTTACTAAACAAAATTTAGACACTTTTAATGATGGAGCAGAGATCACAGAAAAAGTAGTTTTCACATAAAGCATGTGAATTCGTTAATGACAGTAAGTCATTCTGATGGTCCTAGGCATCACCATTAACTCATCTGTCCATTGGATTCTCCAAGCAAGAATACTGAAGTGGGTAGCCATTCCCTTTTCTAGGGGATCTTTCTGACCCAAGGATGGAACCTGGGTCTCCCAAATAGCAGGTAGATTCTTTACCATCTGAGCCACCAGGGAAGCCCCAACTTATCAAAAACTAAACTTGAAAACTAAATTTTAACTCTATGAATAAGTGGAAAATTAACATCGTATACATGATTTCGCCGCCAAGCATTATTTTCCCGTCTTCTACTTAGTCATCTCTAACCATTCGACAACTGAAACTGTTCATTGCTCCGTTGTTATTAATCATTCCAGAGTTTTCAAAAAAGCCAGCTGCACGACAGTTGAGTTAATCATACAAGCTAGAGCTGTAGACTGATCCCTAGCTTACTGCCAACCGAATCAGCTGCCCTTTTTTTTTTCCCCTTGCCCTCTGTTCTGAAGGAATACCTCCACCCATTCAAAGTCTACATAGGACACATCTCTAATGGGGAGTGCGGGGTCAGGGGTGTGGGGAATATACCAAGATAAAGTTACTGATCAGGCCATTATCAACAAAACCAAGAGCTATTCTAGACAGATGAAATTACACAGGAACTGGGATTAAAATCTAAATGAAAACTGTACTAAGATTCTCAAACACTTCACCTTACAAGGAAAGTGATGTCCTACCTACTTGAATCAAGAAATATCTTTAGAAGGGCAGACTTTTGCCCTCTGCTCTCAAAGATTGCCTCCACCCATTGAAAGTGTATGTGGGGCACATATCCACCTAGAAAAAAAAAAGAAGGGCAATAAAATATCATACTGTCCACTATTTTGAAAGGAGTTGTAGAGAAAAAGAAAGTATCTTAAAGGTCACAGAGCAATTTCCAACATTTTGGTTTTAGGAATTCTTAAAAATATACAATTAACCATAACTACTGAAAACAAATGTGACTTTATAATAAATTACTTTAAAGCATAGATGTGTCAGTTAATAATGTTTTGAATAGGGATCTGTATATGAGAACATGGTTGATTCTTATAAGCAAAACCCCAAAGAGAAAGAATTTGAATCAGCTAACACTATTAAGGTAAACAAATAAGAAAAGGAAAGAAAAGTGATTAGAGAAAAGAAATAAACACACTGGTAACAATATTCAATATTTTATTTTTACTAACATCTGCAAAAATAGGACTATGCCTTAAAAAAAGAAAACAAACCATCAAAAGTGTATACACTAACAACTTGAAAAATGTCTTCCCATACTGGCAGCAATATTTTCCGAACCATTCTGAAAATACTGATAAATTTTTACAGAATTCAGATCAATAACTTTATCGTGGTATACCCCTCACACCCCTGATCCCAACACCCCCATTTTACAGAATTCAGAATTCCAAATGAACATACATCATTTGGAGGTTTTACCGGATGTAAACCAGATGAAACTGATGCATCATGAGTTTTTATATTAAAAAAAAAAAAAAAAAAAAAACCGCAAAACTACATACATTGGGATTTCAACTTTCAGTACCCTTCATATTTGTCAAAGTACAGTTATTAAAAGAAATTCTTAGTTCACAGTAAGTCTCACTTGTGTAAATAGATCTGAAACATGAAATCTGCACTAACATATCTAGATTCGTAAATCTCACAAACAGTACTGTCAATTGTAGCATCGGTGCTCCATAATTAACGTTTCTCTCCTTTCCCTCAGAAAATAGGCTTAACTAAATTACCACCTCAAAGTTTACAGAATAACATGCTACCTAGCTGCAAGGAAATAGTCAACTATAGCTGAGTCCATTTTTAAACAGGGTTTACCTAGGATTCTCCAATGACACCATCGGAATTAGTATCAGAAGAAAAATATATATCAGAAAAACGGACACGGGAAACACAGAGGGGCACTTTTCACTCATTTCAACTTATAAAGGTTTAATACGGTTAAACTGGAAAACCTTGTATTTGAAGAAAATTAATTTTTCAAACACGATTAGCACTTTTAGCAAAACTTCCTATTTCCCCTCCCACCAATAAAAAAAAAAAAAAAAAAAAAAAAACAGGAAAAAAAGAGTCGCTTTTCTAATAAAAACAGAAAAGGCCAAAATGACAAGGTTAACTAGGACTAAGAAATAAGATCAGCCCCACGACTATTCTCTACGGTTGCGCAATTTTTAAACCCACACTTTTTTTTTTTTTAACCAAATCCAATCCCACCCCACATAGTGCTTACCTCTCCCTCCTTCCCACCCACTCCATCTATGACTGCGATCACCTTCCCAGCAGGTATGTGAACTCATTTCCAGTATACAATCCACGGGAAAATCTCTGAAGTAACTGGGTCAGGGCATGACGAAATGATCGAGAAAGTGAGAAATAAAACAGATATAAGTTCTAAAAGGAGGGGCGGGGGGTGTCTAACAGCGGAAGGATGAGGACCTAAAAGACGACCTGGGTCTAGAAAGAAGGGTCTCAAAGGACCCACGGGCAGGCTCCAATACGAGAAATGTGAAGTAAGCACGGTCCTGCCAGAAGAGCCAACGACAAATTAGCCAACATGCCCCACCGGCAATAACCGGTGCCGGTGGAAAGGGGCTCTGGAGTCCACCGGGGGCAGGTTGGGGGGGGCGGACAATCCCGGGGTTCCGGGCGGCGCAGGAGGCCGGGGCTGAGGACAGAAACTCACCACCTGGTAGCGGCCAGTCCCCGCCTGGTGGTGATCCATCCTGCCCGGCTCGGGGTCCGGCTTCCGAGCGGGTGAGTCCCCTCGGCACTCAGCCCCCTCGGCCGCCCCCTTCAACGACGTCGTCGCCTCAGCGACTCTTCCGCCTCTGTTTCTGCGGCCGCGGTCGCCCGGCCGGGCCGCCTCACTTCCCGTCGCTGCCGCAGAAGCCGCGGAAACCTCCGCGTCGGCCGCAGCTGGGGGGCGAAGCTCCGGGGCGCCGCGCGCGCTACTGAGCATGCTCGGGATGGTCGCGCATGCTCGCTGGGTCCTCCGGCGTCCCATCCGCCTCGCGAGTGGCAGGGGGCGGTTTCGCTGGGTGGGATGAGATGGAAAAGTCAGGCAAGTCCGGGGAAGCGGTCTAGGTTGTCAGCCTGTCGGGAGTGGGAGGTGGCAAAAGGAGCGGAGGGAAAAAAAAAAAAAAATCACCGTCCTTGATTGGCCTTTTCAGTCCGACGGGTTGCGTGCCGGCAAGTCACATTGTCGAGGAGAAAAGAGACGCATTCCAGGAACACCTGAGGACAGATCACCGTGTTTCCTCACACTTCGTCTTATTATCCACCCAGCCTAGAACAATGCTGCTGCTGCTGCTGCTAAGTCGCTTCTGCCGTGTCCGACTCAGTGCGACCCCATAGAAGGCAGCCCACCAGGCTCCCGCGTCCCTGGGATTCTCCAGGCAAGAACACTGGAGTGGGCTGCCATTTCCTTCTCCAATGCATGATAGTGAAAAGTAAAAGTGAAGTCGCTCAGTCGTGCCCGACTCTTAGCGACGCCATGGACTGCAGCCCACCAGGCTCCTCTGTCCATGGGATTCTCCAGGCAAGAGTACTGGAGTGGGGTGCCATTGCCTTCTCCGAGAACAATGCTAGGACACTCCTAAAAGACTTATTCAAAAATTATTAGTGAGTTAAGGGGTATCTTTTTAGGTTGTTTTGTTTGTCCCCTTCTTGATAATAAGAGATTTAAGAGTCCAACAAGGAGTCTTCAGCCATACTCATGTATCTCGCGGAGGAAAGGGGGCCCTAGAGCCCTAGGTTACTAAAAGGATACAAGAAGATAATGAAATAATATAGGACTCTTCTAGGGTCCTATAGTACATCGGTAATAAATTACATCGGTAATTCCAAAGGGTTTAACAGTAAGGATTCGCTTTGTGTGCAGTAAGACAATCTCAATAACCAGTTAACCACACTTGGCCTACCGTGTGTATCTCCCACCAGACACAAAGCATGTTCTCTAGCAAGTAAAAGAATGTGATGGGGCGGCGTACTCTTTAACCCAAAGAGTTTCTAAACACTGAAAACTGTGATCCCACATGATCTGGCTCAGTTGTCTTTTCTGTTCCTTTCTCTCCTGAATCCCCAAAGGAGATTCCCTGCAATGAAGAAGGCTACTGGATGCGCCTCATCATCTAGTTAAAAACAGCAAAAATACAATTAGGAGAGACATTCATATAGAGAGCAACTGAAAAATGTAAGCTTTCCCTGTTGTTTTATTCAAAGCATTGATCAGTTCTTGGTATTTCTGCCATCTTGACACATCCAGTGGTGGAGAGTATTAATAGGCTGATACAATAAGAGGCAACGATATTGTCATACTTAAATATCTTTAACCTTTCTTTGGGCTTAGTTGCTCAGTCTCTGAGTCCTGTCCCACTTATTGTGATCCCATGGACTTTAGCTCGCTGCGCTCCTGTCCATGGAATTTCCCAGGTAAGAATACTGGAGTGGGTAACCACTTCATCCTCCAGGATATCTTCCCTACCCAGGGATTGATCCCAAGTTTTTCACATTGCAAGCAGATTCTTTACCATCTGAGCCACCAGGGAAGCCCAGGCTTTCTTCAGGTATAACTTAATGCATTTTCGATTCTAAGATAATAAACACGACATTTCATTGTGTTGCTGTACAGAAACTCACTCTCACAATTTCACCCCAAATGGTATTACCTTTCAACAATAAAGACAACCACCAGTGTCAGCAAAATGAAATTAGAGTCCTACATCACTTATGGTCTATACTGTTCGTTTAAAACTTAATTTTATATGCAGCTGCACTTTCATTAATCATTTATATGTCCATTTGTCTTTCAAACAAGCTTCTGCACAGAAGGGAGGCCATTGTTTACACCTAGCACAACCAGAACAGTGATGAGAACATAATGGTGAAAACCAACGACCTGACCAAAAGTAAACATCCTAAATCTTGTTAGAGTGACAGATCTTTCAGTTTTACTTTCCTCCCAAGTTTTGTGAGTGGTTTGCTAATCTAGAGAGCAAGTGACAAAATTCAACAGGAAAGTGGCTTTTCAGTGAAGAGGAGGAAGAGAAAGAGGGGAAAGAGAAGGAGAAGAAGAGTTGATATGTGCTGACCCCTTCCCAAGTCCAGAACTGCATGAGCTACGTTATTTTGTCTTCACAGCATCTCCATGATGTAGGCACAATTGTCATCCAGGTTTAACAAATCAAGAAACTAAGGCACTGGGAGGTTCAGGAACTTTCCAAAGCCAAATTGCTCACAAGTGGTGACAGACTCCAGAGCCTCCACTGTGTTAAGCACCATGCTATAATACGCACTTAAAATGAACCATCCAACCAGCAAACCAACTCCTCTTTCTTTCTGTCCACTGTTGCATTGGCTTAGTTGTGAAATGGGCAGAAGGAGCTCGGAATGGCTCTCCAGAGGATGAAAATATCCAGTCTCACACAGATCAAGGAGTGGCATTACAGGAAGTTAGACTGGATCTTTGATGCACCATAAGCAGAAGAGGCCCTGAGTTGTCCCATAGGAGCCACTTTGGGGGGAAGGTATGGGGGTAATGATATCCAGATCATTTTACAGTCCTTAAGCAACATTTGGTAGTTTTAATCTTTAATCTTTTGGTAGTGACAAGTCTAGTTACCTAAGGTAGTGGTCTACCACCATAAACTCAAGTGGAATTTTATAAATATTTGTTTTATTATTTATTTGGCTGCATTAGATCTTAGGTGTGGCATGTGGAATCTTTGCTGCGTCACCTGGGATTTTTCTTTCTGGTGCTTGGTCTCAGTATCTGCAACATACAGGCCCAGATGCTCTGATTCATGTGGGATCCTACTTCCCTGACCAGGGATTGAACCCAAGTCCCCAACATTACAAGGCGGACTCTCAACCGCTGAACCACCAGGGAAGTCCCTCAAGTGGAATTTTAGAATTAGAGTACACCTCACTAAGACCTCTTCATCACCAAATACACTGCCAGCAAAAATTTAACTAGTGTCCCACTGCCCTACTGGGGCAGATGTGGAGATAAGATGTCTGGATTCCCTGTCATGAAAGTGCCCTCTGCCTAGAGCCATCCAGCTGTTAGCTTTGTTGGGTTTCAGCTTTTTACTCTGAGGTCCCGTCGTTTTCAGGGTGGACCCTGCTGTTGACTAAACAAGGTGGGGCCGCAGGTCTAACTGCTTTTGCCTGACACTGGACCCCTTTAAGGGGCAGTCTGCTCCAGAGTTCCCTGCTGAGCTAGCAGAGATTTTGTCAGCTCTGCAGTATGTTGTGACAGCTCTCCGCGCCCAATCCTTTGTGCTTTCACAGATGTTAACTCTCTAATAAAGCTCCTGCACTCATAATTTCATATCAGTATCTGCTTCCTTGAGAGCCCAACCTAGACAAGTACCAAGATGGTCAGTTGAAAGAAAAAACACCCAAAATGATTGTGAGTTAAGTTTTACCTGAGGAACTTTTGGAAGGCTGCAGCCCTGAAACAGCTTGTCAGATAGCTCTGAGGAGCACTCGGAAGAGGGAAGGGAGCCAGGATACCTATAAACTTTTTTTTGCTGGGAAAAAATATGTAGTCAAGCCTTAAAAGATTACTGCTAGTCACAAAGAACAGATATCTCACATTAAAATTATCTTTAGTCTGCCTAACTGTGTATGTGAAGTTTGGGGTCCTTTGAAATTTTTCTTAGATGTTCTTCTAAACTAAGGGCCAGTATACCCAAAGCAAAGAATGTTTTCTGATGTTTTCCGTCCTGAATTCCCTTCAGGTCACACTCTAAGGGGGTATCTGTGGTGCCTAATGGCTTGATCCTTACAGAACTGAAATGTTATCGGCATTTTTTTTTTTTTATAAGATAGAAGGTGATGGGTCATCCCTGGTGATCCGGTGGTTAAGAGTCTGCCTGCCAGTGCAAGTAACATGGGTTCAATCCCTCGTGTGGGAAGATCCCACATGCAGTGGAGCAACTAAGTCCGTGAGCCACAACTACTGAAGCATGCACACCCAGAGCCTGTGCTCTGCAACAAGAGACACCGTCACCCTGAGAAGCCCACACACTGCAACTAGAGAGTAACATCCACTCATTGCAGCTAGAGAAAGCCCGCACACAGCAGCAAAGACCCAGCACAGCCAAAAATAAATGAAGAAAATAGATAATTTTTTTAAATAAAGTGATTGAACATTGTTATTATCAAAATTGTGTTAAATGACTGCAGCTGTTCTTTCACGTAATTGATATTTCATCTCCAGAATAACCCTAAATACCCTCCATTGTGATCCTTTTCTCATGGGGATGTAATGTATCTGTTGCCTTCCTCTTAAGAATGACTTCGATTTTGTTCTTTGGAGTGATGCTGTCAGGCCAAGACACAGGGCCCCTTTACCTGGACATACTTCCTACTGGGAATCCCTCTTATTCTTCCAGAAGCAGAGGAATTCCCTCCAGAAGTCAACCCAGTTCTTATCCTCCTTGAAAGAAAGTGGAAGTGTTAGCCACTCAGTCATGTCTGACTCTTGGCGAGTAGCCCGCCAAGACTGGACTTTAGCCATGGACTATAGCCCATGGACTGTAGCCTGCCAGACTCCTCTGCCCATGGAATTCTCCAGGCAGGAATACTGGAGTGGGTAGCCACTCCCTTCTCCAAAGGATCTTCCCCACCCAGGGATTAAACCCGGACCTCCTGCATTGTAAGCAGATTCTTTACAGTCTGAGCCACCAGGGAAGCCCTCCACATCCTCCTCTTATCTCTAACCCAGTATGCAGGATTTTTGTTGAGATTCCCATCAGTTAAAGAGCAGTAGACATGGCATTGCTTGCAGATGACCATCTACAGAAGCCTAAATCAAGGCAGGAAAAACTCCAAATTCTCTTTACTTCTTCAGTGACTTTTAGTTTTTTTATATCACTTCCTCTACAACATACAACACATTGGGTTGGAAAAAAAAAGTTTGTTCAGGTTTTTCCATATGATGTTACAGAAAAATCCAAATGAACTTTTTGGCCAACTCAGTAGAACTACTCCTCAGTAGTTATTGATGGTTAATATGACCACAGCTTTATCTAGAGAATTATCAAAAAGAAGTAAAATCACATTCTCTATCTGGAGTACACATGTGCAGATTTCTATGTCTCTAATAAAAATTCATTAGCCATTATTTTCAGTACATGAATTCTAAAGTAGATTTTGGAAAACACAATCAACTGTTATCATTTAGTAAATAAAAATAAGCATACTTATTACTGCAGTTTTCTTTCTGTTACCATGTATGTGGATCTTTTAGGCAGTTTGTAGGCATGAACCTCAATTTAGCTTCACATAGTGTTCCTTATTTAACTGGTTCTGAGATTCCTGTCATCTGTTCAGCTCTGTAATTTTAGAGAGGAAATCTTGTAAAATGAGCAACTTGACAATCAGGTATCTACTTCCTTTGCCTCTTTATTCTCTTCCCAGTATGTTCGAAGAATCTAAAACACAACTAATGTTCTTTATCAGTCAGCTCAACCAAAGAGATAGAACCAATAGAAGAAATACATAAAGAGATTTATTGCAAGGAATTGTCTTACACTGTTTTGGGGGCTTTCTCGGCAAGTCCAAATCCACCGCACAGGCCACTGGAACTCTAGAAACTGCTATCTACAGACAGAATTTCTTCTTCCTCAGAGAAGCCTCAATTCTGCTCTTAAGGCCTACCCAGATTGTAGAAGACAATCCCCTTTATTTAAAATCAACTTATTTTGAACTTTGAAAGTGAAAGTCGCTCAGTCATGTCTCATTGCAACCCCAAGGACTATACAGTCTGTGGAATTCTCCAGGCAAGAATACTGGAGTGGGTAGCCTATCCCTTCTCCAGCAGATCTGCTCAACCCAGGAATCGAGACGGGGTCTCCTGCATTACAGGTGGGTTCTTTACCAACTGAGCTATCAGGGAAGCCCCTTTTGACCTTTAATCATATCTACAAGACAGATTCACAGCATGCTTAGATTAGTGTTTGATTGAATAATTGGGACTATAGCATAACCAAGTTGACAAAGCAAATTATCACAAGTTTTTTTAAACACTACAAAAAGAAATTGTCTCTGTATAATCAAGGATAAAGGGAAGAGGGAGAACAGAAGAGAGAAAGGAAGTACCAGAGAATTAGCTTACAGATTTAAAATAAATTTTCATATTAAGTATTTCCTCTCAGCTTTATTTTATACATGTACTGTTGGATATAGAGGGACCAACAGGCAACAATTAGAAAACATTTGAATTTTGATAAGCTACATCTCAGCTAATAATATTTTTTATTAAAATTTTTATTTTTCCTTTATTAGGTCATAACAAATCTGAGCAAATCAGCAGCCATTTTGCCTTCGGGATTACAATATTTTTTAAGTTGGACTAAGTTGTAAGTTATTGGGGCTTCTCTGGTAGCTCAGACAGCGAAGAATCCACCTGCAATGCAGGAGACCCTGGTTAGATCCCTTGGTCAGGAAGATCCCCCGGAGAGGGGAATAGCTACCCACTCTAGTATTCTTGCCTGGAGAATCCCAGAGGAGACTGGTGGGCTACCAATCCCAATCCCAATTGGTGGGCTACCAATCCCAATCCCAATTGGTGGGCTACCAATCCCAATGCAGTCACAGCAAGTTGGACACAACTGAGCGACTAAGCATGCAAGTTATAAGTTTTAAAATGGTCTTTGCTTTACCTTGACTTCCTGGAGGACTTTTCCTGGTGGCTCAGATGGTAAAGCGTCTGCCTACAGTGCAGGTTCAATCCGTGGGTCAGGAAGATCTCCTGGAGAAGGAAATGGCAACCCACTCCAGCATTCTTGCCTGGAAAAATCCCATGGATGGAGGAGCCTGGTAGGCTACAGTCCATGGGGTCGCAAAGAGTTGGACATGACTGAGCAACTGCACTTTTCACTTTACCTTGAATATGGAAGACTATTCTTTAAACACACTAAAGCATGACTTTTTGTGGTGTTCTTTTTTTCTCTGAAAACCTCATAATCACTTTCATCACAGAAGAGCAGGACTGGCACTGAGAATATTGCCTATTCAGGTTTCTCTTGACTTACATTTGATCATCATGTAAGAAAAGAAGATAAACGCTATTTGTATGTGGGGGGAGGGGGAGTGTAAAAAATACAAGAAAGAAAAGCATCGCCTACATATCAAAGTGTTCTTAACATGTTAAAGATCATGTGCTCACTTTCTTCATAGGAGACACCAGGCTTCATTTGTTAAATAGCCTGCAGTCAATATGCTACTTCACTGTTAACAACATAATACGACATATAACAAAGTTGTCTCATTTCAGTACTGAGGATAAAGGGCATGGATTTTTTTAAAAAATCTGAAGGGACAAAATGATGACAGTAATTAGACAGAGTGATTTACCACATGGAACTAGGGAAAAATTCATACCCAATACCCTGCCTTAAAATTCAAACTGGGGAGGGATATCCTTGGTGGTCCAATGGCTGTGATTCTGAGTGTCCTATGCAGGGGGCCCAGATTTGATCCCTGGTCAGGAAACTGAGATCCCACGTGCCACAACTAAGAACTGGTACATGCAGCCAAATAAATAAAAATTTTTTAAAAATATTCAAATGGGGGAGAATCCTAAGGGCTTGACAGAGCCAATGTAAGCCCAGATAATGGGGGAAAAAAAAGAGGTGGTGGTGGAATTCCTTTTGTATCTGGACGTTTTATCCTAGAATAAGTAAAATATTTATAATGTATCCCAGTTTACCTGTCAATATAAAGTTTCCATGAAATATGTATAAATTATGCTTATAGAGAATGATCATTGAGAAATCTGATGTTATTTCCCCAATAAGCATGATGACATCAAGTTCAAATCTTCTTTATCCAGTGTCTTAGTCTGTTTGGGATGCTATGACAGATTACCACAGATTGGGTGGTTTATAAACAATGGATATTTATTTCTCACAGTTTTGAGGGTTGGGAGTCCAAAATCAGAGTGCAGCATGGTCTGATTTTCACCAGAGTCCCTTTCTAGGTTTCAGAGTGTGGAATTCTCATTGTTCCCACAGGGCAGACGGGCCAGTGAGGGATCTCTCTAGGGACTCTTTTATAGCTACTTTGTCCCATTCATGAGAGCCCCATCTCTGGACTTGATCACTTCCCGAAGACCCACTTCTTAATGCCGTCAACCTGGGCACTAAATTTTCAACATCTGAATCTGGGGGAACACAAACATTCACACCATACCATCCAGATACTGACTTTTAAAAAGAAAAGCATCAGTGTTACAAAAACACACACACAGATACACATAGAGTAGAAAATTGAATGTAATTTATCCTTGGTTTGAATGAGGCAGATGATTTGGTTCACTACAGGCCCCTGAAATTTCCTTAAAATCCACTTGTTTGGAAAAGAGAGGAATGTTTGTTTTCATGGAGCTATAAAAACTCTAGCACTTGAAGGAACTTTCCAGGTCACCCACCCAGACACCTCGGGTTTGAAAATATGGAGACTGAGGCTCAGAGAGGTAACGCAACCTTAAAGGTTGCTACCACTCCACTTTCAGCTTGGTTCAAATGTGGTAACTCATAAAATAATCCAAAATACTCTGCTGACTGTTCCTACCACATCCAGCCAGAAATAACCCTCCAAAACAGTACAAATCAGAATAAACATTTAGAACTCTGACACATCAAGAACTCAACATGTCAAAATTTCTTTGGAAGAAATATTAGTCAAATATTTTACCACAAAAGGATTAATTCTGAGATAGTTGCTAATCCTCTCAGGGGTTGCTGCTTTGAAACAAGTAAAACATATTCTTTTTAAAATAAAATGAATAGGTACTTCAAAAATATAGTCTTTGAAAACAGAGTAGGTACCTAACATTAGTTGTATGTATATAAGCTTAAACACCAAACAATCCCCACCCCATACATACATATATATCTGTTCATGTAAGGTTGAAGATGACCTGACCATATAAAGTTAGCCCAGTTCCAACCCCGACCATGGGACTTTACCATGATTCCTAAAACAATATAACTACACATACATGCAATAGCCCCTAGCTACATGCAACCAGGGATTCCCAGGTGGCTCACTGGTAAAGAATTCTCCTGCCAATGTAAGAGATGGAGGAGACTCGGATTCGATCCCTGGATCAGGAATATCCCCTGGAGGAGGAAATGGCAACCCACTCCAATATTCTTTCCTGGAAAATGCTATGGACAGAGAAACTTGGCAGGCTATAGTCCATGGGGTCTCAAAGAGACGGACAGGACTTAGCAACTGAGCATGCACACACGTGTGACAATTTAAATTCAAATTAATGACATTAAAAATGTAGTTCCTCAGTGACACTAGCCACAGGTGTTTAGTGGTTACCATATTGGGCAGTGCTGATAAAAAATATTTGCATCTTCACTGAAGGTTCCATTGGACACCATTGCTCAAAAACTCTCCCACTATTCACCTTCATCTCCCTCATTTACTTCCTGAATGAGCCACACAATTTTCTAATGGCTTTTGTCCCAACTATGCCATGTCTTAGCAATGAGGCTGCTGAGTAAGTCACTTAACCTGCTGAGCTTGTTTGTTCATCTTTAAAATCAGGATACTAATTCCTTCCCTGTCTGTCTCACAGATTGTTTTGACGTTCACAGGAAATGTAACCATACAAATAAAGCAGGTAGTTGTTTCTGAAAGCCCTTTTCCCTTCTTTCATTTTCTAGTGACTGCCAGAAAAAAAGTGATGTTTAACACCTTTTACACCTAGCATGTGGAATAAATATTACAATATAGGGGGACTTCCTTGGTGATCCAGTGGCTAAGACTCCACACTCCCAATGCAGGGGAGCAAGGTTCCATTCCTGGCCGGGGAACTAGATCACACATGCTACAGCTAAGACACAGCACAGACAAATAAATAGCATAAATAAATATTTTTTAAAATATCACAATGTAGGGAAGATGGAGACTAAAAACACAGAAGCTGGTTAGGCCTCCCAACTTGGTCACATCTTAATTTTTCTAGCCCAAGTGACTAGACTTATGCTCTACACAAGTCATTATAAAATAATAACTCCTGCTTTCAAACTGTGGTGCTAGAGAAGAGTCAAGACAGTCCCTTGGACTGCAAGGAGTTCAAATCAGTCAATCCTAAAGGAAATCAACATCAACCCTGAATATTTATTGGAAGGACTAATGTTGAAGCTGAAGCACCAATACTTTGGCGATCAGGTGGCCAAAGTATTGGACGAAGAGACTACCCGCTAGAAAAGACTCTGATGTTGGGAAAGACAGAAGGCAGGAGGAGAAGAGGGCAACAGAGGATGAGATGGTTGGATGGCATCACCGACTCAATGCACATGAAGTGTTTGAGCAAACTGGGAGATTGTGATGGTCAGGGAAGCCTGACTTGCTGCAGTCCATGGGGACGTAAAGAATGGGACCCAACTTAATGACTGAACAGCAACCACAAACAGTGTGTGTGACCATAGAAAGTATGTTAGTTGTTCTTATCCAGGAGTAAAACTATTCCATAATATATTGTTAGACTTTATAATTGTGGTAATAATGGATAACACTGTTGAAATTAGCTGTCAGTTTTACTAAGTGTTTTTACTTAGAGCTTCCCTGGTAGCTCAGGTGATAAAGAATCTGCCTTCAATGTAGGAGGCCTGGGCTCCATCCCTGGATCGGGAACAACCCTGGAGAAGGGAATGGCAACCCACTTCAGTATTCTTGCCTAGAGAATTCCATAGACAGAGGAGCCTGGCAGGCTATAGTCCATGGAGTCGCAAAGAGTCAGACAGGACTGAGTGACTTTCACTCACTCACTCATATATATCTCACTATATTTCACAGCAAACACATGCAGTTATTACATGTTGTTATTATTTTACATATCAGGAAACTGGGATATAGAATCCTAAGGAATTTGCCACAGGTCACAAATCAAGTGAGGGAAAGGGGATTTGCTGAGTTTTCTTTTTTAACTTTAAACAATTTTTTTAACTGGAACAAACATACATACACAAAAGCATGGAATTCCTAAGTGAACAGCACAAAGGTTTTTTCACAAGCTGAGCCTCTGTGACCGGCACCCATATTAAGAACTAGGATATTTCCAGAACCCCAAGAAACCCTGTGGCCCACTCCCAGTCTCTACTCCCACACAAATATTAACCATAATCCTGACTTTTTTTTTTTCTGACTTTTAATATTTGTACACCAACTTTTGATTTTATCTGCATGGAATTGTATCTTTTGTTCCCTTCAAGTCTGATTATTTTGATTGACTTTATGCTTGTAAAATTTATTCATACTGTTTTCTGTTTGTTTGTTTTGGGATTTTGTCTCTCCTGTGACACACAGCTTGTGGGATCTTATTTCCCCAACCAGAGATCAAACCCATGCCCCCTGCATTGGAAGCACCAAGTCTTAACCACTAAGCCAGCAGGGAAGTCCTGATTTACTCATATTGTTGGGGTAGTTGTAGTTAGTTCACTTTGTTGTTGTATAGCATTCCATTGTTTGAATATACCATACATTATTTAACTGTTTACTGAGTAAATAGGCATTCAGTTTGTTTCCAGTTTGGGACTTGTATTAGTTTCCTAGTGCTGTGGTAACAAAGAACCACTAATTGAGAGGCTAAAGCAACAAAAATTTATTTTCTCACAATTTTGGAGGCTAGAAGTCACAGATGAAATGTCGGCAGGATTGTTTCTTTGGCAGGATGTGAGGAAGAATGTATCCCATACTTCTCCCCTAGCTTCTGGTGGCTCACTGGCTCCTTTGTCCATGGAATTTTCCAGATAAGAATACTGGAGTGGGTTGCCTTTTCCTCCTCCAGGGATCTTCCCAACCCAGGGATTGAACCTGCATCTCTTATGTCTCCTGCATTTGCAAGCAGGTTCTTTACCACCACGCCCCCTGGAAGCCCCTCTTCTCTTATGCTTCTGTTTAAAATGCCAAAGGATAGGGTGGGGGAAATCATACTCCAAAATAGAGTCAAGAGGGACTTCCCTGAGGGTCCAGTGGCTAAGACTCAGCGCTCCCAATCCAGGGGTGGGGGCTGGGTTTGATCCCTGATCAGGGAACTCACACATGCCACAGCTAAGTGTTTGCATGCCTCAACTAAAGATCCCAAAAGATCCCACATGCTGCAACTAAGACCTGGCGCAGCCAAATAAATAAAGAATAAAATAGGGTTAGGAGGAATACATTGGTATAGAACTATCCATCAGTATCTCATCTATTTGAATATATTTTAAAATCTGACTTTTAATTTCAGAGAGTAAGAGAGTACATGCTTTGTCCATGTGAGTATGAAACGGTCCATCTCAGTGTCTATTCCTTTCAACATTACCTTCAAAAGGCTTTAGCCACTTGGCCTGCTCACCTCTCTTTTTCACACCTTTTTATGAGACTTACTTCTCCTGCCTTCAGGCCCTAGCTGCAGAGGATAGGATGTGTCTACTTTCAGTAACCAACATGGGACCTTGCATAAAGTAGGCCCTGATTATTGATTTATTGTCTATAATTAATCAAAGCCTCCATTTCAGGGCTAGGCTCAGAAGGTAAAAAATCTGCCTGCATTGAAGGAGGACTGAATTCGATCCCTGGGTTGGGAAGATCCCCTGGAGGAGGAAATGGTAACCCACTCCAGTATTCTTGCCTGGAGAATCCCATGGACAGAGGAGCCTGGTGGGCTACAGTCCATAGGGTCAGAAAGAGTCAGACACGACTGAGCAGTGAATACTTTCTTCTTTCAATAGATGCATAGCATCCATTCTTAGAATGCTGTCTTATTTTTTAAAGAGATTTTAATATCAACAAAGAGATGCTCCAAAAGGAAAGCAAAATATCATACTTTGTAAATGAGATTTAGGAAATACCTAATAGTTCTCTAAGAAATTTTCCCTGGTTTATCCTAAATGTAAATAGAACGAGGTCTGACCACTTAAACAACATCCCATTAATGATCTCCTTCCCACTTCCATTTATTTTTATAGATTAGAGTCTCTTATGAGCCTCAATCTCATCTTGGTTCTATAATGGGCTAAAGTGAAAGTGAAGTCGCTCAGTCGTGTCTGACTCTTTGTGACCTCATGGACCTGTAGCCTGCACCAGGCTCCTCCATCCATGGGATTTTCCAGGCAAGATTATTGGAGTGGGTGGCCATTTCCTTCTCCAGGGGATCTTCCCGACCCAGGGATCGAACCATCTGGTAAAGGCAGATGCTTTACCCTATGAGCCACCAGGGAAGCTCATAATAGGCTAGAACTCAACTAAAGGGTCTTCATGAGTTGCTTATTATTGTGGTAAAATATATATAATGTAAAATTTACCATTTAATTATTTTAACTGAGGCTTTCCAGGTGGCACTAGTGGTAAATAACCCACCTGCCAATGCAGGAGATAATAAGAGACATGTGTTTGATCCCTGGGTTGGGAAAATCCTCTGGAGGATGGCATGGCAACCCACTCCAGTATTCTTGCCTAGAGAATCCCAGGGACAGAGGAGCCTATTTTGAGTACCTCAAACAAGTTGTCTGTACAATATTTGTCCTCCTGTGTCTGGCTTATTACACTTAGCATTATTTCCTCAGGCTCATCCATGTTGTAGTATATGTCAGAATTTCATTCCTTTTTTAAGACTGATTAATGATTCATTATATGTGTATACCGGGCTTCCATGGTAGGTCAGCTGGTAAAGAATCTGCCTGCAATGCAGGAGACCCTGGTTCGATTCCTGGGTCAGGAAGATCCCCTGGGGAAGAGATATGCTGCTCACTCCAGTATTCTTGGGCTTCCCTGGAGGCTCAGATGGTAAAGAATCTGCCTGCAATGTGGGAGACCTGGGTTCGATCCCTGGGTTGGGAAGAGGAAGGCATGGCAACCCACCCCAGTATTCTTGCCTGGAGAATCCCCATGGACAGAGGAGCCTGGCAAGTTGCAGTCCATGGAGTCAGAAAGACTGAGCGACTAAGCACAACACACATGTGTATACACCACACTTTGTTTATCCATTCATCCATCAATGGATATTTGGGCTGTTTTCTCCTGGGCTCTTTTCTTTAATCTTCAGAATTAATACCCATGGTAGACCTGAATATCAAAGTTGGCTCTGTCACTTACACAGAAACTGACTCAGCCACACTGAATTTCCCCTTTGCATGTCAATTTTCTCATTCGTAAAATGGAAATAAAATTACTCATCTCACTGGACTAGAGTGCCTTCCAGATAATCTATGTTCAATAAATGACAGCTGGAAACAATGATTCATGTTGCTAGTCAGCAATTAAAAAGTCTGTTTCATAAATTTCAGGAGAAGTCCAAACTAATGTGTGCAATGTAGTCCCCCTTTATGAAAAAGTCATGTTAAGTCGTGTACATATGGCATATCCAAAAGGGATTTTTGGCTTCTGAAATACTCAAATCGATAATGGAAGACAAATCATTTGTGAAACATGTACTTTTTATTCTACCCACTATCTATTTGCCAGCCTCAGAGAGGTTAAAAGGTCAGTTCAAAGAGCTCCATTTTAAGGACTACCAAAGACTTGTCTCTTTAGGTAAAATAAAAAATTTCATTTTGTTTAGCAGACAAATAAGTAAAATCATATCTTTAAGGAATGTGGACGTAATAACTTATTAGAAATAAAAGTATCTTCAGAGTCAACTAACACATTCTCAGAGTGAGCATCTGGGAAAATAAATAGCTAAAATTTTCAAGAGAATTTTTAATAAAGTTTCATAATAATCTTGATTTAGATTTCCTCTAATACCAAATATTAATACTGACCATAAAGAAGTTTTAAATATGCATTATAATTTTAGCTAAAGTTTTTTATAAACATTTTTCTTATTATAGAAAATTTGAACATACAAAAAAGACAAAAATATTTATTTCTGGTCTTTTCCCCTATATATAGCTTTTTAGAGGAGAAAGGAGGAATAAACATAGTGAGTGATTCTCTGTATCCAATTTTACATCTTTTTTCACTTAACCTTGTAATACAACACCTTACATAGGATTTTCCTAAGTGATGAGAAACTATGAACACATTTTTGACAACTAATTAATCCTTTTAATCCTTTTCTAGCCAAATTATTTCAAAAGAAGAAATATAGCAATGCAATTAAGAATATGAACTTAAGCCAAATTTCTGGGTTCAAATCCCCAACCCCACAAGTTGTTAGCATAAGCTTGAGTAGGTTACTTCTCTATCTCAGTTTCTTCACTGAAAAATGGAAATATTAATAGTGTACCTACCTGTTAAGGTTGGTATAAGGATTAAATTTGTTAATCTTTAATACACTGAATACATATAAAATACCTAAATAGTGCCTTGCATATGCTAAGCATTCTATAAATATTATCTATTGTTAGCTATTAAAAATCTTTGATATCATATACTAAAAACTGAAATTGCAAAGCAAGATAGATGTAATTGACTAAATTTAAAATCTTGTAACATTATTTGTAGATAATATTTATAATGCTTCCTCAGCTTAAATTTTAACATCATCTATAAAGCAGTATTATTAGACTTATAATCACCAATTTTAAATTTATGGACTAAATTTGTAATTGTTTTTTACTTGTCAAAGGTATAGACATCTTCACTGAAAAATATGAGTTGTCAGATCTTCTAATGAAAAGCACTTAAAAGTACAAGTGAAAATCAATAGAATTTAAATTTTAATTCTACAGTTTCACTAGCCACTTGGTCATGCCAGCCAGCTCAATAGCCATATGTAAAGTGGCTACTATACTGGAAATCACTGATATAGAACATTTCCACCACCAAAGAAAGTTCTATTGGACAAAGCTGTGGTACATCTTTCAGCAAAAGTAGACTTTGCATTATGGGTCTATTTATGAGTAATGTGCTTTTGCCCCAATTTTATTCTACTAATCAAGCAGATTTTAGTAATTAAAATGTTTTCTAATATTATACAAGCTTAATATCATTTGAGAACACCATCAGTCATCTATGCTAAGATCAAATGCAAGAAAAGCAATATGTGACTGTGACAAACATGTTTTATTTCACTTTACTTTCTGCGTTAAGTGAAAAACTGCTCTCACCATACCACCATACTTCTTTTAATATACTTAACTTACAGGATTAAACACAGCTTTAAAAAGGTGTTTTATAAAGAGATACTACAATTTCCTCAGAAGTAAAGACACTAATACAGCAAACCTCCCTGAATCTATCACTCAGCTTCAACAATTATGAGTTAATGACCTATCTTTTTTCATCTGAAACCTACCTGCTCTCACCCTCCACCTTCCACTGGAAGATTTTGGAGCACATTTCAGACATCATTTCATTTTTCTCTGTAAACATTTTTTTTTAATTTGAAAATATTTTATTTCTTGGCTGCACTGGCCCTTAGTTGTGACACGGGGGATTGCTCAGTTGCAGCATGCAGGATCTAGTCTCCCTACCAGTAATCAAACCCAGGGCCCCTGCATCAGGAGCTTGGAGTCTCAATCACTGGACCACCAGGGAAGTCCCTCTGTAAACATTTTAATATATATCTTCAAAACATAAGAAACAATGACAGACTTTATTTTCTTGGGATCCAAAATCACTGCAGATGGTGACTGCAGTCACAAACTTGAGAGACACTTGCTCCTTGGAAGAAAAGCTATGACAAACCTAGATGGCATATTAAAAATCAGAGACATTACTTTGCCAACAAAGGTCCGTCCAGTCAAAGCTGTGGTTTTTCCAGTGTCATGTATGGATGTGAGAGTTGGACCATAAAGAAGGCTAAGCAGCAGAGAATTGATGCTTTTGAACTGTGGTGTTGGAGAAGACTCTTGAGAATCCCATGGACAGCAAGGAGATTAAACCTGTCAATCCTAAAGGAAATCGGTCCTGAATATTCATTGGAAAGACTGATGCTAAAGCCAAAGCTTTGGCCAATACTTTGGCCACCTGATGCACCTCAGTGGAAAAGACCCTGATGCTAGGAGAGACTGAAGGCAGGAGGAGAAGGGGATGACAGAGGATGAGATGGTTGGTTGGCATCACCAACTCAGTAGATACGAGTTTGACCAAGCTCAGGGAGATGGTGAAGGACAGGGAAGGCTGGCATGCTGCAGTCCATGGGTTGCAAAGAGTTGGACACGACTGAGCAACTGAACAACAGAAAAAGACAAAGATGCTGGAGGAGGAAATGGCAACCCACACCAGGATTCTTGCCTGAGAAATCCCATGGACAGAGGAGCCTGGCAGGGCAACAGTCCACGGAGTCACAAAATGTCAGACATGACTGGGCAACTAAAGCAACAAACAAAAGGTAAGAACTCTTTCTGTTTATTTGTGATATTTCGTTTTGTCTTTTTTTCAGTTTTATTGATATAATTGACCTCAAGCACTGTATGAGTTTAAGGTATACAGCTTAAGGGCTTGGCTTACATATATGTGAAATGATTGCCACATAAGTAAGAACTCTTTTTTAAACATAATCACAATATCCATTTCCACAGCTAAAAACAAAGAAGCCTAGCAGTAATTTTTAACATAATTAAATATAGTCACTAAACAAAAACAAACAAAAAAGGGCCAGTCACTTTTTTTTACTTTAAAAGCAAATTTCAAGGTTAGGAAGCCCGTGTGACGTTGTCATCAGTTCAAGGTCACTGATCATTTGGTGTCAGAGAGACTAGGGATCAATATTCAGGAAATGAGAGCAGTATGTTTCATCTATTATTTGCAAGAACAACAGCTTTGTAAACAAACTCAAAAACAACCAATAAAAACAAAAGTACTTTAGGCTATCCAATTATTCAAAATAGGCCAAATAATCCTAACAATAACAACAAGTTACGCCCTTACACCAATTAGGATAGCTACTATAAAAAAAAAGGAGATCAAACCAGTCAGACTGCAGAGATCCAACCAGTCCATCCCAAAGGAGATCAGTCCTGAATGTTCATTGGAAGGACTGATGCTGAAGCTGAAACTCCAATACTTTGGCCACCTGATACGAAGAACTGACTCATTGGAAAAGACCCTGATGGTGGGAAAGATTGAAGGCAGGAGGAGAAGGGGACAACAGAGGATGAGATGGCTGGATGGTATCACTGACTCGATGGATGTGGGTTTGAGCAGGCTCCAGGAGTTGGTGATGGACAGGAAAGCCTGGTGTGCTGCAGTCCATGGCGTCACACAGAATCGGACATGACTGAGCGACTGAGCTGAACTGAACTGAACTATGAAAAAAAAAATGAAAAAAAGGGGCTTGGTGGCTCAGTGGTAAAGAGCTGCCTACAATGCAGCTGCAGTCCATGGGGTTGCACAGAGTCAGACATGACTGAGTGACTGAACTGAGCTGAACTGAACTATGAAAAAAAAAAAATGAAAAAAAAAGGGGCTTGGTGGCTCAGTGGTAAAGAGCTCCTGCCTGCAATGCAGGAGACATGAGTTTGATCCCTGAATCAAGAAGATCCCCTGGAGAAGGAAATGGCAACCCACTCCAGTATTCTTGCCTGGGAAATCCCACGGACAGAGGAGCCTAGCAGGCTACATTCCATGGGATATCAAAAGAGTTGGATGCAACTTAGCAGCTCAACAACAACAACTATCCAAAAAAAAAAAAAAAAAAAAACCCAACAAATGTTGATAAGGACGTGGAGAAATTGGAACCCTCTCCACTGTCAGTAAGAATGTAAAATGATACAGCTGTTGTGGAAAGTAACATGACATTTCTTTCAAAAAATTAAAAACAGAGCTAGCCTATGATCCAGCAATTCCACATCTAGATATACACTCAAAAGAATTAAAAGCAGAACCTCAAAAAGATATTTGTACATCCATGTTCATCACAGCATTATTCAAAATAGCTAAACCATGGAAGCAACCCAAGTGTCCATGGATGAATGAAGTGGGTAAGGAAAAGGTGTATACATGTACAGTGAAATATTATTCAGCCTTAAAATGAAAGGAAATTCTGACATATGCTTCAACATGGATAAACATCACAGACATTGTGCTAAGTCAATAACCAGTCACAAAAAGGCACACACTGTGTGATCCCAGTTACATGGGGTACTTAAAGTAGTCAAAATCGTACTGACAGAAAGTAGAATGGTGGTTGCCAGGACCTGGGGAAAGGGATAGAGTTACAGTTTTGCAAGATGAAAAGAATCCTGGAGGTGGAAGTTAGTGATGATTGTGCAATAATAGGAATGGACTCAATAGCACTGAACTATACAGTTTACAGGCTTCCCTTGTAATTCAGCTGGTAAAGAATCCACCTGCAATGCCCAAGACCCTGGTTTGATTCCTGGGTCGGAAAGATCCCCTGGACGGGGGATATTGGCTACCCACTCCATATTCTTGGGCTTTCCTATTGGCTTTGATGGTGAAGAATCTGCCTGCAATGCAGGAGACCTGCGTTTGACCCCTGGCTTAGGAAGATCCTCTGGAGGAGGGAAAGGCTACCCACTCCAGTATTCTTGCCTGGAGAATCCCATGGACAGAGGAGCCTGGTGAGCTACAGTCCAAGGCGTTGCAGAGTCAGACACGACTGAGCGACTAAGCATAGCACACATCCAGTTTAAAAATGATTAAGACGGGGATTTCCCTGATAGTCCAGTGACTGAGACTCCATGTCCCCATGCAGGAGGCCTGGGTTCAATCCCTGGTCCAGGAACTAGCTCCCACATACTGCCACTAGGACCCAGCACAGCCAAATAAATAATATATGTATTTTTAAAACAACAATTAAGATGGTAAATTTTATGTTACTTGTATTTTACCACACACAAAAAAGGATTGGAAAAACACCACACACTATACTTCCGCTCTTTGTAACAGAAGACAAACTTTGCATAAAGGGTGAAGCAACATAGATTTAGTAAATATTTTGCACATGTATTTGCAAATCTACCATACACAAATACAGGAGTGATTCCTATATATCTTGTAGAAGAACAATATTATTCACATAGGAACTCATTTTTGCCCAGAGTTTTTATAATTTTTATATAATGTAGAGAAAATAGTTACTAGTAAAACAATGCAGAAAACATAAAAAGTTGATGATAAAAGCTTGCACTGATAGAAGGAAATAAGTTGTTTGACTCAGCTAAAACATCCTACTCCCAGGCTACAAGTAAGGAACAGAAAATGGACTGTGAAACACTCAACCTGTTTAGCAAAGAGATTCAGATACAGGGATGAATAGACAAGACATGCTTTCATTCAGATTGAGGTGTTGGATTTACTGAACTCACTGGTGGCTCAGACAGTAAAGACTCTGTCTGCAATGTAGGAGATTGTTGTTCCATCCTTGGGTTGGGAAGATCCCCTGGAGAGGGAATGGAAACCCACTTCAGTATTCTTGCCTGGAGAATTCCATGGATAGAAGAGCCTGGCCGATTACAGTCCATGAGATCACAGATCGTCAGACACTACTGAGTGACTAACATACTCTTAGGAAATTTGGTAGCCATTGTTGGATTTTATAATAAAGAGAAAGACAACCAAAGGAAAGGTCAAAGAATCAAGGGTACAAGAAAAACAACAAAACTTTAAAAAAACAGGAAACGTTGCTGAATACAGACCTAGTTGGTCCTGATGTGTAAATTTGAGTTACATTTAATATTTTAACTTTTTAAAGTCTGCAGGCATTCATAAATTGGACTATAAGAACTCTGAGATCCTGTCCACCTGTAAGTTTAATATTCTAAGTTTCAGTTGCCTTTTGAAATTTAAATTTGCATTCTAACCCTTCTTACCAGGGAAATAGCCTGTAGCTTTAAAAATTTTTTTAACTCAATCTTTCAGGAGTATATCCAGGCATTCTTTCTTTTATGGAGTACCCACAACAGTATTTCTAGGTACTAAACAACAACAATAATGTTTATGACATGTAGTGTGTTAGTCTCTCAGTCGTGTCCAGCTCTTTGCAACCTCATGGACTATATATCCCATCAGGCTCCTCTGTCCATGTAACTCTCCAGGCAAGAATACTAGAGTGGGTAGCCGTTCCTTCTCCAGAGCATCTTTCCGACCCAGGAATTGAACCCAGGTCTCCTGCGTTGCATGCAGATTCTTTACTGCCTGAGTCAGTAGGGAAGCCATGGTATATAGTGAGGTCCTAAAAAAGAATTAGATACCTTGTCTGCCCTCGAGGAGCTTACTATCCATATAGCAAAAGTAGAGAGGTGAGCAGGTAATTCCTTTATTTTAAAGGATAAGGAGGAGTAAGGTTAGAAAGTGGGCTAAAGATGTTCCCAGTGGGAGGAATTTTGAAAGTGCCCAAGTAAAACCTGAGAAACAAGAATGTGCAGTGCCTGCAGAAATTGCAGGTGGTTAAATATTCTTGGGGAGAAGGATGGTGAGTGATTGGGCGCTATGGTTAGGAGAAGCTACATAATTAAGGACTCTATTTGGCATGCTGAGGAACTTGGACTTTATCCTGGAGGCAAGGAGAAGTCAATTGAGGACTCCAATGAGCAAAGTAACAAGATAAAGTATGGGTTTACAATTAATCTGCGGATCAGGTGGAAGTGTGTCCAGACTATTGGAGGCACGTAAGGTAACCGGAGGGCTTCCCAGTGGCACTAGTAGCAAAGAACCCGCCTGCCAACGCAGGAGACGTAAGAGACTTGGGTTCATTCCGTGGGTAGGGGAGAGCCCCTGGAGGAAGGGAATGGCTAGCCACTCCAGTATTCTTGAGAATCCCATGGACAGAGGAGCCTGACGGGCTTCGGTTCATAGGATCGCAAAGAGCCGGACACAACTTCACACACACACGCAGGGCAACTGAAAGAGTGTTACAGTAATCCTGGCACGAGTCATGTTGCCTTGGGCCAGAGCAAGGACTGGGGGCTCTCAGAGGCAGGGATAAAGCCCGGAGATAGCGAGGAGGTAGAATTGTCTAAATGTGGTGAAGGTAAACACCCCAGGAAACTGCTTGGTCTGGAGAGGGATGGAGCAGATAGTTTAGTGACATTTTCCAGGTAGTGTTTTCTTGCTTATTCAGGTGTGAAACCCACCAGTGCAGAGTGTCCCTCAAAGAAAAGAGAAGAGAGAGGATGGCAGGAGAGGGCCAAGGGGCGCCTTTGGTTAAAAATCAGAGCTATGATTGTTCACCTGCCAAAGAGAACCAGTGGGGAGGGAGAAGCTGGGGGAGTTGAGATCATAGCCTTTATCTGGCAGGGAAATGACTCTCAGTGGGAGCAGGATCTCAGTTCTGAGATCAGAACTGAAGAAGAAAGTGTAGGAACATAGACATGGACAGGTGGGGATGGAGGGAAAGGGACTCGGTTACAGAAATTCTTCCTTCTCCCCTTTCACCACCACCATCCTTGCCCCAGACCTGTCCATCTCAAGCAGGTGATGAGAGAGGGCTCGTGAGAGAAAGATAAAGAAAGATCAAGAGCCCTATCCAGGGAAGAAACGGTGTGTTTGTCCTGGTATTAACGGGCACACTGGGTTATTTTCTTCCCAGCATGGTTGCCAGATTTAGCAAATAAAAATACAAGATGCCTAGCTAAGTTTGAATTTCAGCTAAGCAATGGACATCTTTTTAGTATTTCTCATGCAATATTTGGGACACACAAACTTAGTTAAAGTTATTCTCAATACTAACTTTTAAAAATTATTCTTTGGTTTTATAAAATTCGAATTTAACTGGGCATTCTGTGTATTACCTGGTAACCCTATCTAAGAGCTTGAAAAATAAGATGTGAGGCTGATGACCTAACACTTAAAGTTAAGGTTGAGGTTCACTATGAAAGTCCTCTTCACTTATTAATACTTACTTGCTTTGTAAGCATGACTCAGTGTCAGCAACAAACACATGCTCACAACACAACAATAACTACAGGCAAGACTGGTTAGCATGTGACTGCTGAGCTGTTTCTTTCCCACCTGCTCCTGATCCATTTCCAGAAACATCCCCCTTCATCTCTAACTCTGGAAATCAGTGTTTCCTAATAAATGAATCATCTGTTAGGTTTCTGTTATCCAAATTTGAAAAAAATTAATCATTTCTTTTACGCTATCCTAAACTAGCTACCCTAACAGTAGCTAAAAGTAGGGTAACCAACTGCTCAGTTTTTCCCAGAAGTGCAGTTTTCCAGGATTGAGGATTTTCCTTTTTTAATATATATTTATTTTTATTTATTTACTTGGCTGCACTGGGTCTTTGTTGAGGCATGCAGACTCTTAGCTGTGGCATGTGGGATCCAATTCCCTGACCAGGGATTAAACCTGGGCCCCTTGCATTGGGAGTGCAGAATCTTAGTCACTGGACAATCAGGGAAGTCCTGGGTTTTCCATTTTAACACTGGAACTATCCCAGGCCAAGCAGGATCTACCCTGACCACAGTAGATGCCTTTAAGCCAGTGATGTCTCCATGTTGATTATGAAACTTTAATTCTCATAGGAGAATTATAATTTTTCTCTTCCAAAAAAGTTATCTTCATTACTTAAATTCTCTTTTATATAAAAAATAAGAATTTATAAGAAGAAAGTTACATTTTTATATATTATGTTATATTACATTTTGTAATGTAAGAACTGTCCTACTGTTCTTAGGACATTCTTACTGAAAAAGTATGTCAATTGTAAGATCATATTTATTTCCATGTTAATTAGTTGTGCCATTTTTAAATGATTGGGCCAAGGAAAGAGTTGATCCTTATATATAGATTGACTTCATCCCTTATATACCAATTTGGAGATATCCTGTGATTCATGAATAATACAGGATGACAAAATACATATGTGTGTGTATGTATGTATGTATATATTTGTGTACCAAATGCAGAATAAAAATGACTGGCTACCTGTCTTACTTTCAGAGCTCAAAAATCTTAGTTTTGTACCTCGAAGTAAATTAACCTCAAGTTCAAGGAAACTTGCATTTCATTGGTTCAAACATATCTTTGCTCAGGGCAAAACTAAGACAACATAATTTTGGAGTCATGTTTAGATCAATTAAACCTTCATTATGATAGCAGTGCTAAGGTCCTGATTTACAGTTGTTGAAGAAGCTAGCTGCCAAAACAATTCTCCTCATCTTACTTAATAACAAAACTTTGATTTTATTCCAAGTAGCAATATTACCAACTAAAGAAGTCCTTTCACAGCCTCCAACACAGCCAGATACGGAATTCAGAAAGGATCCTTAATAGAGGAACAGTCAGCTTGCTTGCACCCTTCTTCCTTTCTCTTCTTTCTTTTGCTTCCTGTCTGGGACTCAGACATGGTGGCTAGAGCTTCAGCAGCCATCTTGGACCATGAGAAAAACTTGAAGATGGAAGCCGGCTACAAAAGGCAGCGTAGGAATATAGGAATAAGCTGGGTCTTGGATGACTCTGGCATTCCCCTATGATATCTCAAGTATCCATCCTCAAAGTTCTTTTACCTGAGAGAAGAGCAGTTAAAGGATTTGATATTTTTGGACTTCTCTGGTGGTCCAGTGGTTAAGAATCTGCCTGTCAATGAAGAGGATACAGGTTCTATTCCTGGCCCAAGAAAATTCCACATGCCGCGGAGCAACTATGCCCTTGCACCACAGCTACTGAGCCTGTGGGCCTGAAGCCCAGGCTCTGCAGCAAGAGTCGCCGCAGCAATGAGAAGCCCATGGATCACAACTAGAGAGTAGCTTCTGCCTGAACACAGCAATGAAGCTTCAGCAGAACCAAAAATAAATTTCTTTAAAAAGAATTTGTTATTTTTGTTGGTTGTTACTAGCTGCCAAATGTTAATCCCATCTGATGCAACTGTTATATAAGAATATGACTAAAGGTGATGAAACCCCGTTAACAGAGGAGCCTAGTGGCCTACAGTCCATGGGATCACAAAAGAGTCGGATACAACTTAGCAACTGAACAACAGCAACAAATTGTTTGGATTAGTAATAACAGTAAAACTCATCGAGTGCTTGCTATGTGCCAATTTCTAGAATACTTACTATACATTATTTCATTTAATTATCATAAAAACTCTGTGAAGTATCACATATACTCCGTTTTTCATATGAAGAAATTCAGCTCAGAAATGTTAAGTAACTTGCCTAAGATTAGGAACTAGAAGGTAGAGGTACTAGGACTCAGCTTGAGACAGGCTGACAAGAGATCTCTAGCTCTAAATTTCCCAAAGGTGAAAGGAATGCAATCCATGTAACAGAAAGTGAAGAAGATTTTATAATTTTCAACAGGTCAGTTATTCATTTATTATTATTATTGAATGTTTATCTTGAGCTTTGCTCTTTAATAGAAGCTGATTATGGAGAAATGAATTATATCTTTTCATCTTTACAGCTCCTTGGTTTAGAGGAAAAGAATCTACCAAACATTTCCATACATCTGTTTAATTATCATAAGGAAATGATGAAACAGAGACGGTTTCCCTTCAGAGCCCTCACAATCCTCATCCATCTTTTCCTTACCTCTAATTGTCAGTAGGGCTGTTGCTGGATTATGCAATTCCAGAAAGCTCTGTTCATGTCCATAGCCATCACTGACATACATTTATTACTATGATTTTCTGGCATATGGCAATAAATGCCTTGAGAAAGAGTATTTTATAATAAGTTGCACATGGACACTATATGAACTCAGATCCAAACTGGTTGTGTGCTGCTCCAAGCACCCTAACTTACAATCTCACACCCAAAGCACCCCGAAAAGCACCCCAACAGCCCCAGTTCTAGTCATGAACTAACCTTAACCCAATGAACAATGTCCCAGAGAGCTGCCAGTGTCTTGGACTTTAATCTTCTCATCTCCATTCAAGGTCTTTCAGCTGTCAAGGCAATAAACCCCATAAATTAAGGTATGATAGAATTAGAAATCAGTCTTTGTTCTTGGTTTCCTTTCTTTTCAAGTTGCGCTTGGACACTCAAACTCTTAATTCATAGATGTGTGTATTTATGTGTGTGAGAGACAGAGAGGAGAAGGAAGAAGAAGAGGGAGACAAAAGGCCAGGAGAGGGAGAAGGAGAGAAAGAAAGGAATAAATTTTAGTAAAGCAATATCTAATTAAAAATGCAATCTCTTACTATGACCTCTAGCCCATCTCCATTTTATTCTCCAGATGAAATTCTTTTTAATGCTTACACTTTTTTCTGGTATTTAACTCCATGTTTGTAAATAATCTGCTTATACTGGTATGTCTTATTTATCAATTTCAAATTTATTTATTAATATCCTGCTATGGTAAATGGGGATTTACATCTCTTATACCACCAATCCCACTTCCTTTACATCCGCCATTCTCCCAATGTAGTTACACCACAGTTTTAAGTTAAATCGATATTCAATGTTTATATTTTTATGACTATGTCAGTGTTGATACTTCAGAATCATGTTTTTTCCTGTTAAACACCATTTTCCCCAGCATTAATAATTGCCTTATTTTTTCATTTATTAGCATTAATATTGGTAACTTCCTAATGTCTCAAGAGTCTTTGATACATTGTCCATCTTATCTCTCAAATATCAGTATTTTTCAAGTACTCAAACATGTAAGATAATGTTTCTTTTTTTAAAAAAAAAGTTTATTTATTTATTTATAGCTGTGCTGGGTCTTTGCTGCTGCTCATGAGCTTTTTCTAGCTGCTGTAAGTGGGGGCTAGTCTCCAGTTGCGGTGCGAGGGCTTCTCACAGCAGTGGTTTCTCTTGTTGCAGAGCGTGGGTTCTAGGGTCCCCAGGCTCAGTAGTTATGGCTCAAGGGATTAGTTGCTTCGAGACATGTGGGATCTTTCTGGGCTGGGGATCGAACCAATGTTCCCTGCATTGCAAGGCAGATTCTTAACCACTGGGCCATGACAGAAGCCCTCAGATAATATTTTATTTTTCTTTTTTTGTTCCAGGTGCTCCCCCATTCTCTTGCTCTAATCTTGATTTATTGTTGAGTATGAGAGGGTTGGATGGCATCCCCGACTCGATGGACATGAGTCTGAGTAAACTCCGGGAGTTGGTGATGGACAGGGAGGCCTGGCGTGCTGTGGTCCATGGGGTCACAAGGAATAAGACACAGCTGAGTGACTGAACTGAACTGAACTGATGTTACACAGATGTCATACAGGGTGACCTTTTGCTATTACTCTATTGGCCAGTTCCTTTGTCTCCTACTTGTGTTGGCTCCCTTCCTTCTTGTAGCCCCTGAAACTTGTTGTCCTGGATTCTCCCTCATGTTGAAGTATCTTCTCCAGTTCAGTTCACTTCAGTTCAGTCACTCAGTCGTGTCCGACTCTTTGCGTAGTTGCCTACAAAAGTCATATGTTTGAATTCTCAGGTATCTGCAAATGTCTTTATTTATCCTCACTGCGCTCATGCTCAGTCGCTTATTTGTGTCTGAGTCTTTGTGACCCCATGGACTGTAGCCCACCAGACTCTTCTGTCCATGGGATTCGCCAGGCAAGAATACTGGAGTGGGTTGCCATGCCTTCCTCCAGGGGATCTTCCCAACCCAGGATCATACCTGTGTCTCCTGTGTCTCTTGCATCTTCTGCATTGCAGGCGGATTCTTTACCACTGAGCCAGTGGAGAGCCCATCTGTGCTCATACTTGATCATCAATTTGTCTGGGTGGAAATCACTGTCTCACAAATGTTTGAAGAATGGCTTCCTTGTCCTTAGGATGCTGGATAGCTGCTAACAAGTCTGATGCCTTAAGGTTCTAATTCTCTTGCATGTAAAGACACTCAGAAAACAAAAAGACACTTTCATGATTCCTTCATGCCTGGTGTTCTGAAATTTTATGACTATATGCCTTGGTTTGGATCTTTCTTCATTTATGTTGCTGATATTCAACAGGATTCTTTCAATCTGAAGACTTACGGCCTAAATTCTGGGAAACTTGCTTGTTCTCTTTTTCTTGAACTCCTCTTTCTTCAGATATTCTCCTAGATTGATCCTTATGATCTATTACATTTTTTTAATGAAGGGTTTTTTTTTTCTTTGATATTTTGTCATTTTTTTTGGTTAAATTTTCTTAAATTCATTGTTCATCTCTTCTATCAAAGATTTTATCTACCATGTAGTTAAATTTCTAAGAACTCTTCTTCACCACTTTTCATTTCATCCTGTTTTTGTTTTTTAGAGATGCTATATTTAGGGGGATGTTAGGTATGCACTAGGCTGTTTATACTTGGGCATCAGGTCAGGAAGGGATGGTTGGCAGCCTTCATTGGAGAAATATAAGGAGCTAATGTACTAACACTCTTTCTAAGATCACCAGGAATGATGTACTATCAGAATTCCTGCTTCTCAAAGTGGGTTCAGGACTGTCCTAATTTAGTTAATGGAGCAACATTTAAAAAATTCAGATACAACTGAAAAGTGTGGTTTAGGTGACAGCAGATATTAGACAATGTAATGGACCAAGAATGATTTCTAACCAGACAACTTTCTTATTTTGAGTGTATTAAGCTCTCTATACTAAAAGATCAATTTAAACTTTATTTTTGTCTTCTAATTTTCTGGCTACGGGTTCAGAAGTAACTTGGGGTGCTTCAGAGATGATAGCTACTTGCTTAGCTTTTTCTATTTTGATACTATGCACAGTAATAATTGAGATCCACAAACTTTATCACACAGAATTACTTCCCTCAGTTTCTTTGTCTATGACTCTTTTTCTTTACTGAGCTAAACTTAACACTTTGTAGTTCTTTTCATTTTTTTGTTTGTTTTTTAAATCTTTTCTAAAAGACCAATCAAGTAGCCAGAATCTATGCACCTTCTCCAGCTGTCAAATGAGCCTCAGATTCATCTCTCTCTCTTTTGTTTACCCCCCAAAAGGATCCAACTGATTTAACTTCCCTTCATGAAGTTCTACAACAGTTTGGGTGAGGACAAACATCACAGCCTCACCCTTCCCTTCAGCTGGTTGGCCCACATTTCTTTAGAGGTGGAATTGCATTGGATATGAAAACAGGGGCAATTGGAATGTCGTTGAAGAAGGGAGAAGCAGTCCAACCCTTTCTTTTGAAGGCAGTAGACGCTGGCGTGTACTGATTTACAGACCCAGATTTTAGACCTGTCTCAGCAGTGGCTGAGCCATTTCCTCCCTCTGAGTCGCTGCCCTGAGTCACTGCCTAGCTGTTGCTAGGTGCTTGTTTTCTAAGTAGTAACACACTCCGCCCCCACTTCTCCACAGGCAGAGTTCTGGGGAATTGCCCCAATTTTCAGCTCTGCTGAGGTGGTTTGTGACTCATCCTCTTTTCTCTCTAATGACCTTTTAGAGCAACAAGAATAATCCCTGTTTTTATTTTATTATTTTTTGGTCGTTTCTCTTGTAGGGCTCTTATTTATTTGAACACAGGTATAATGAAGTCTAAAATCAATAACTATGTTTTGCATACCATTTATGTAAAATTGGCTTTCTCTTCTGCTTCCTGGATAAAATGTTTTCTTTCCATTGGGGGGAAAAGAGTAGGAGGCTCTTATTTCCTGTGGGACTGTGGACTACATTTTCCCATTAAATGCTATCAGTAATTGTCAAAATAAAATATAGAGCTGCAATCTTAGGCATTCTATTTAGGGTCTGTTTATTCAAAACTTTTATATACAGTATCTCTCCTAGAATGACAAAGATTACCAGTGCAAGCAAAATTCCAATATTCAATTTGTACATTATACTGCAATCTCAAGTGATTTTTTAAAAAAAAGATGTCTTAACCCCAGTATCTTTGTTTTATTTTATTGTTACACTTTATTATTATTTTTTATTTTATTGTTACACTTTAAAACTGTTATCATAACTAAATATCCTCACCTTTGAAAAAACTTCCTGGCTAACATTTTCTGTTAGAGCTCTTGGCATACTTTTTAGCATTTTAACCTCCCATAAAGTGGAGAAACCCTAGTGAATGAGCCATAGAAAACATCTTTGTGTTTGTACTTAACTCACATCGCCAGCCCTGGAGCCAACAGGATTAGAGAATTTTAAGCAGCTCACTTTTGTTGGAACATAAGGTGTGAAGGTGGGAATGGCAGAAGATAATGCAGGAGAGAGAGTGTTAAGGAGCTTACATTTTGTTATTTTAGAGTTTGTCGTAGGTCTGGAGAGAAAGGCTGGGCACAATCTAATTTTAGGTAGTTTAAAATCTAATTTAGAGCAAGTCTCCTAAATTTAAAAAACTATATTTCAAGCAATTCAGAAGAAAGAGTATAAGGCTCCAGTATAGTTCAAGAGAGTTTAAAACTCCAGAAATATTTCTCACTATATAATTCAAATGGTACTGGTAATCACAGTGAGTAGATGCTGCCCACTGTAGTGTTATTGATTTAGTACATTCATGAGTGGGTAAAAGGGGAGATATCAAAAGAAAAAGTAAGATTCACACTGAATATTTTTTGTAATTTCACATTTAAATTCTGTGTGTATATATTTATTTACATATATAATTTTTGTGTATAAATATATATATATATATATATGTGATATTACACGCACACATGCATGTGTATATATGTCTATGAGTGGGAAAAAAAGCATATAACTCTGGAATAGGCTTCCCAGGTGGCGCTAGTAGTAAAGAATCCACCAGCCAATGCAGGAGACATAAGAGATGCAGGTTCAATTCTTGAATCGGGAAGATCCTCTGGAGGAGAACATGGCAACCCACTCCAGTATTCTTGCCTGGAGAATCCCATGGACAGAGAAGCCTGGTAGGCTACAGTCCATGGGGTTGCAAATAGTCAGATACAACTGGAGCGAGTTAGCACACACGCACTCATGGACAGGGTGAAATGATAGATATATGCCTAAAGAATAAACTGAGATTATATTTTAAATACCATACAGAGCAAGCTATTTCTTTTTTCCTTTCTGCTTACTTCCTTTCCTCCCCCACACCTTCGCTTCTTCCTTCTTTTTTTTTTGGTTATATTTGACCAAGAAGGAAAAAAAAATGAGACAGAAAGAAAAGGAAGAAAAAGCAGAGAGAGAAAAGAAGAGAGGAAAGGAAGGAGGGGAGGAGGGGGAGAAAGAAAGGAGAAGCCCAAGTTCCAGCTCCAGGGGCTAGCACCTGCCTGGGGGAGCCCCAGCCAAGCCTGCCATGGTTCATGCATGTTTCATGCATGTTTCATGCATGTTTCACGCATGTTTGCAGTTGGTCATTGTTGCATGGTGCCAATAAGACATTAATAAGCCCAAGTCATTTTTATATAACCTATGTACCAGGAGTAAGATGGTGTCTATGACACAGTAAAAACTCTACCTAGAACCTGGATGAGACACACATAATAGCATTTGCTTAAGACAGTTTTAGAAACCATATAATTTAACTATAGGGTTTCCCTGGTGGCTCACTGGTAAAAAATCTGCCTGCCAATGCAGGAGATTCAGGTTTGATCCCTGGGTCGGGAAGATCCCCTGGAGAAGAAAATGGCAACACATTCCAGTATTCTTGCCTGGGAAATCCCATGGACAGAGGAGCCTGATGGGCTACAGTCCATAGGGTCAGAAAAGAGTTTGACATGACTTATAGACTTATAGATGTATAGACTAAACAACAACAACAATTTAATTACCCTGGAGTTTCAGGTGGGCATGATTTAAGTAAGAAGAGCAGCAGCAAATCTTGGTTTTATGAGATCTGAAATGTATTCAGTTTGGAGACACTATTGAAGACAAAATAAAAATAGACAAATTTAAATTTTCTGTGATCCTTCCCAAGGAGGACTTATGCAAGCAAGGGACCCTAAAGCTTAAGTTTTAATCTGCCTTTGCTCCAATAAGGGACTTTCTCTGATGTGGCAGGATCATATACTGGACAATCACAAAACCATCTCCAGCACCCAAACACATGTACTTCGCAAGACTCAAGAAGCAACACACTTTGCCCACATTTCAAAGAACATGAAAAAATGAGTGACAGTTATGTCTATTCTCTCCAGATGGCTATTATAACTGCTACTGCTGCTAAGTCACTTCAGTTGTGTCCAACTCTTAGCGACCCCATGGACCGCAGCCTACCAGACTCTTCCATCCATGGGATTTTCCAGGCAAGAGTACTGGAGTGGGGTGCCATTGCCTTCTCCAGGCTATATAACTAGAACCACTCTAGATACTTAGGAGAGAAGTTAAGTCATTGCACACAACAGATGACTTAGTGCAATATTGCCAAATTTGCTCACAGAACTAGTTGAGAAAGACCACCCTAGCTTCCTATCTTCTGGTATTCTCTACTGAAAATATTTCACTGGAAGTTACACAATATATAAGATATATATATCAGAGTGTATACTTTTACTACCCTTTAAAGACTGAGTTATCACTTTAGACTATGATCCCAGAAACAGGGCTTACTCAGAGTGGACATAGACAGGCTGATAAGATTCTCTGGTTGTCATCAGAGGAGTAATATAAATCATTAGGGCCAAGAGGTGAAGATGAGGTCATCAACAGGAAATGAGGAAAAACATCAGAAACCATGGTGGTCAGAAACAGATATCAAGTCTAAATATGGAGGAAATGTCGTAACCCTGCTTTTAACTGGTGCTGCCTACATGATAACAAACACGAGCTTAATGGGATGGGCCCACAGTGAGAACCAGTGGCAGGCTAATGATAGAAAGAAAGCACACTTCTCATTTTTATGCTGTTCTAATACTTTCTCTCCAGAGAGAACAAATTTTTTGGTGGACAATCATGAAATGAATATTAGTTAAAAAAAAAATATATAGAAACCTACAATGAAAGAAGAGGTTGCAAACATGTCCATAATCTTCATGCAATAAAGTCTCCTCACTTAAGTAAATTCCATATCAGCTGTGTGATAAATAGTTACAGATTAGCTATACCTATGGGAGGAGACATTTAGGAAGGATTCCCAGAAAAGGCAATGCATGAGATGAATCTCAGAGATGCACAGAACAGTACGAGCAGGGTAGAGACAAGGCAGAGTAAGGAAGGCCAAGAAGTGTGAACAAGAACTTGCCTTTGTATTTGTGGTGCTTGAGGGACTGTGAAAGAGGGATTCAGAGCAGGAGTAAAATAAAGATTACACCACCTTCAGCAGAGATAAGAGGATTATGCTACGAATTTCTTAAATGGTTGATCCCAAGGAAGATTTTAAATTGGATTATTAAAGATTGCTTCATGCCCTTCTAGTTTCCAGCATGGATTAACTTGAAAAGATCAATACATCCTAAACTCATCTCTCCAAAACCCATGCATACTATTCATTACTGGCGTAGAGAAAAGTGTCTGTGGGCTTAAAAAAGGGGGAGAGGAGGGATGGAGAAGAGGGGCACTGGCTGAAGGGCTGCAACGAATTTAGCATAACCTAACATTCAGACCGAGGCCTGGTAGGCTGGAGGCCTGGTAGGCTGGTAGGCTCTTTGCGACCATGGGGTCGCAAGGAGTCGGACATGACTGAGCGACTTCACTTTCACTTTTCACTTGCATGCATTGGAGAAGGAAATGGCAACCCACTCCAGTGTTCTTGCCTGGAGAATCCCAGAGACAGGGGAGCCGGGTGGGCTGCTATCTATGGGGTTGCACAGAGTCGGACACAACTGGCGACTTAGCAGCAGCAGCAGCAACATTCAGAAAACTAAGATCATGGCATCTGGTCCCATCACCTCATGGGAAATAGATGGGGAGACGGTGGAAATAATGTCAGACTTTATTTTTTTGGGCTCCAAAATCACCGCAGATGGTGACTGCAGCCATGAAATTAAAAGGCGCTTACTCCTTGGAAGAAAAGTTATGACCAACCTAGATGGCATATTAAAAAGCAGAGACATTACTTTGCCAACAAAGGTTCGTCTGGTCAAGGCTATGGTTTTTCCAGTGGTCATGTATGGATGTGAGAGTTGGACTGTGAAGAAAGCTGAGCGATGAAGAATTGATGCTTTTGAACTGTGGTGTTGGAGAAGATTCTTGAGAGTCCCTTGGACTGCAAGGAGATCCAACCAGTCCATCCTAAAGGAGATCAGTCCTGGATGTTCATTGGAAGGACTGATGTTGAAGCTGAAACTCCAATACTTTGGTCACCTCATGCAAAGAGTTGACTCATTTGAAAAGACCCTGATGCTGGGAGGGATTGGGGGCAGAAGGAGAAGGGGACAGCAGAGGATGAGATGGCTGGATGGCATCACCGACTCGTTGGGCATGAGTTTGAGTAAACTCCGGGAGTTGGTGATGGACAGGGAGGCCTGGCGTGCTGCCATTCATGGAGCCATAAAGAGTCGGACACGACTGAGCGACTGAACTGAACTGACTGAACCTGCAGTGGGAAGGCTATGGCAATAGGAGACGTTAAAGCCAGATGATTAAGGAAACAAAAAGAGAAAAAAAAAGTGCCAAGTTTTAAAAAATGTTAGATCAAGTGGTGGGCTTCTCAGGTGACTCAGTGATAAAGAAACTGCCTGCCAAGGCAGAAGACACAGGCTTGATCCCTGAGTTGGGAAAATCCCCCAGAGAAGGAAATGGCAACCCACTCTAGTATTCTTGCCTGGGAAACCCCATGGACAGAGGAGCCTGACAGGCTACAGTCCAGGGGAAATGACCTAGCAACTAAACAACAAAGATGAAGAGATATAGGAATTGAAGGCAAAATATAGTACCAAAATATGAATCTCAGGATACTGACAGCAAATGTGAACAGTTTGGGGTTAAGTCAGAGGAAAGGGAGAGAAATATGATTAATAATGGGAGAAAACAGGAAGGAAGTCCTGAGTTGTTGTTCGGTTGCTCAGTCATGTCCAACTCTCTGTGACCCCGTGGCCTGCAGCATGCCAGGCTTCCCTGTCCTTCACTATCTCCTGGAACTTGCTCAAACTCATGTCCATTGAGTCGATGATGCCATCCAACCATCTCATCCTCTGTCGCTCCCTTCTCCTACCGCACATGAGAATGGGTTAGAAATGCAGATCCCAATTCTTGCCCCAGATGTATTGAATCAGAAGCTCTGACTGGGATCCAGCAGTCTGTGTCTTAACAAGCCCAGCAGGTGATTCTGGAACAACGAAAGTTTTAGAGACACTTCCCTGGAATGTCAGCTAGAGTGTGCAGCTGGCTTTAATGGGAGTAGGGAACTCAGCCTAATTTCAGGGGCCAGCTTCTGTCTTGACTGTTAAGTATTAGTTTTCTTTAAAAAAGCTACCCCCAGTTTTTGCATTGCATTTTAGATTTCAGGGATCAGTCACAAACTGTTTTGTTAAAAAGGTCTGCCGCAGAGAATGTCATTTTTTTCTAACCACTGAGAGTTACAATGAGCTTTTTATAGTGCTGAAAATAAAAGACCTAAAAAGAGAAAACTTGGTGAACTTGCTGCTGACTCATTTGTACCAACTGATACAATTTATGAACCATCATCAATTTTCACTCTAGCTATTATATAGTGACTCTAGGCAATTATTTACAACAATGCTTCACACAACTTTAACACTTAGTCAAGCACAAAGATTCCTATTGTGTGTTTCATAATAGATAACATCAGGTTCCGGAGCACATCCTCTTCATTTTGGGGACAGGAGCTTAGAGAACAGAAAGTACTCTGTAAAACAAAATTTAATCTATTTTAGGACATTTATTCCTACCTTAGTAAATCCAATGAGCAAAAGGCAATTTACTTGATGAAAAAAAATAAATGATTTTCTTCTCAATGGGTCTAGTTATGAGACAGAAACCACACCAATTATTTAAACAGGTAAAGGTCAATATAAAGAATTGTTAGATAATAGAGGGTGGTCGTCTACTAAACTGAGTAAAAGGAGTCCAGCAATGTCGGATGCAAAATAAATAAATAAATAAATAAAGCTAATATCTGTAAGCGGTGAAAACAGACAGTAAAGGAACTAAGTAAGTACCAAGAGATGTTCCCCTACCCCGACTGCCACCTCCCCAGGCTAAGATTTGAGTCTTTTCAGAGAGAAAGCAGCTACTATAGTAACACAGCCTGCCATGCAGCCCAAGAAGTGGCCTGAGTACAGGCTGGCACTGGTCTGTGGAAGGAGCCCACCATTGCTGGAGGTGGTGAGGGGCTGGAAGTGATACACCTTTTGCCAGAAGGTGAAGGTAGGTCGGAGCAGAGCTGTTCAGGCACGTGGTAGGGAGATCATGGCCTCAAGACATGACAGAGCTCCTCTGCACAGTAGGCTAGGAGGGGAAGGAAGGGAAGTGTCCTACTGAGGCTATTGCCTAGAGGGGCACACCAGTGCCCCCTACTGGCAAAGTCTAATATTCCCTTTGTTGTTCAGTCACTAAGTCATGTCTGACTCTTTGTGAACCCCTGGGAGTGTACCTCATAGGGTCCTCTATCCATCAGATTCTCCAGGCAAGAATACTGGAGTGGGTAGCCTTTCTCTTCTCCAGGGGATCTCCCCAACCCAGGGATCAAACCCGGGTCTCCCACATTGCAGGCAGATTCTTTACCAATCTGAAGCCATCAAGTAATGAGCCTTAAAGAATTTCCTGGATCCCAGATAAAGTATTCTTTACCTCTATGTGTGGTAGCAACTCAACTTCCCCTGAGGAACTGAGATCACTTATACCAGCCAGTTGAGTACCTTTTTTTCTTCCTGTCACCTTTGAATGACAAGGTGGAAATCTTATCTTTCAATCCAATAGAACCATTATTTTGTCTTCTAGTGGAATCATTCTTTCCTGAGAACTAAGACTTCCAAACCAGTGGAGCTCAAAACTGCTAGCACAGGAAGCAAAGATTCTGTAAGTGGGTTACTAGGCAGACCAGAAAGAGAAGCTGCTCCTGCTTCTACCTCTTGGTCTCTACTACCATGTACGGGAGTAGAGAGTACCATACAAGTCTCTGATTCAAAGTATTTCTATAAATGTATTCCCTAAGACAGACGCCTTATCTTCAAGGTCGTTTTTTCTCCCAAACTGGAACTATAATTGACTTTTTGTTGGATTGGCCAAAAAGTTCATTGAGATTTTTCCATAACATCTTATGAAAAAACCCGTACAACTTTTTGGCTAGCCCAATACATGTACTAATCAGTTAGGCCAACTGCTTCTAGGCCTCTGGCTTCATACATTTTCCTAAAAGAGAGGACTTTTTTAATGTTTGTTTTTAGAGCAAAAAGTGAAAATGGCTTAGATCAAGTGTGGCTTGAACCATAGTAGAATATTTGACAAATGCCATGAAACATTTAGGGAAATACGGATTAAATGGATGGCTTGGACTAGAAAATAATTGAACACCCATTTTCAAAAGATTCACCAGTCAGTGTCACCTGAGAAGCACATGTCTAATGTATCAATAGAGAAGAGAATTCTTGGCCCACTACTGTATCACACAGTGGTAAGTGGCATGGATCATGATATGATTGGAATGGGAATGATTGGAGATTTATTTCATCAAATCTATGATGAAATAAAATTGGAAGGGATATAGAATAAATTGAATGAGTTAAGATATTAAAATATTTAGACCCTAAATTTGGGACTTAATTTAACAAGATTAAATACTAATAAGCTCTGTGGAGTTATACAACCTGATACTGAAGTTCATATAGAAAAATACACAGCAAGAGTAGCCAGGAAACCCTGAAAAAGGAAACACTACCAGGGAACTAGCCCTGCGTGCATGCATGCTAAGTCACTCAGTCATGCCTGACTCTGTGTGGTTCCATGGACTGTAGCCCACCAGGCTCCTCTGTCCATTAAATTCTCCAGGCAAGAATACTGGAGTGGGTTGCTGTGCCCTCCTCCAGGGGATCTTCCCGCCCTAGGGATTGAACCTGCATCTCTTGCATCTCCTGCTTTGGCAGGCAGATTCTTTACCACTAGTGCCACCTGGGAACCCCAGAACCTAGCCCTACCAGTTATTAAAACATAGTGCATACAAATCTGCCATAATTAAGACAGTGTGGTACTGGCACATGAAGAGACAAACAAGCCAGTGAAATATAACAGACTAGCCAAAATTAGATCCAAATATTTATGAAAATTTAGTACATGAGAAAGGTGCCTATTCAAATCTCTGGGTTAAAGATGGACTTTTTAGTATGTGGTGCTGGGACAACTGGGTAGCTGTTTGTAGAAAGGTAAAATTAGATTAATATCTCACACCATAAACAAAAATAAACTCCAAATAAATTAGGAATTTATGCATAAATTTGAAAAATTATGCAAAAATTTAAAACCCATACATGTTTTAAAAAAACATGGAAGTACTAAAGGAAAAATAGATGAAGTCCTCTTCAAACTCCATGCAGTGAAAGACTTTCTAATCATGACTCAAAATCCAAAAGCAATAAGAAAATAATAAAATTGACTACATAAATTTTAAAATTTTGTATGATAAGAAAGCCATAAAAAAGTCAAAGTATAATTGAAAGTTGGGATACATGTTGATACTTAATATAGACAAAGGGCTAATAATCTTAATATACAACCAATCTTAAAGTTGAGGGACAGTAGCTAAAGCAGTGCTTACTAGGATATTTACAGCATTAAATATTTATATGAAAAGGGAAGAAAAGCCTCAAATCAATAAAATTTTGAATTTAGGAACTAGCAAAAGAAGAGAAAAAATAAAACCAAAGCAAAAATATAGCTGATGACAATGACTGAACTTTAATTGGTACACATAATTTTCCAAACAAATGGCTAGGGAAAAAGTGATTCTATAATTTGTAACTCTTATTTTAAAATAATTTCTTATTTTTGCTTTCTCTTAGTATATAAGCCAGAGTTATAAACGTATAAGACCAATACAAAGGAGCATTATTGTCTGAATTATGTCCCCACCCCCCACCCCCAAATTCTTACTTTGAAATCCTATCTCCAGTACCTCAACGTATTTGGAGATGATGCCTTTCAAGGAGGTTCAAGGTAGAATGAGGTGAGCACTGATCCAACATGACTGCAGTCCTTATAGGAAGAGACTGGACATAGACACAGTTACAAAGGAAAGATCCCTCCAGGACACAGTGGGAAGATGGACCTCTGCAAGCTAAGGAGAGAGGCTTGGAAAAAATCAGCCTCGCTGACAAATTGCAACTTGATCTTGGGCTTCCTAGCCTCCAGAGAAATAAATTTCTGTTGTTTAAGCCACTGAGTCTGTGTTACTTTGCTATATAACAGCCCTAGAAAATGGATACAAGGATTTTCAATATTTTTTGAATATTGAACATTTGAATATATGTCTGCTGTATGCTAGGCTAAATATATGTCTGCTGTATGCTAGGCTAAAACAAATCATACCTTTTTTTTTTTTTTGCACTGTGCTATATAAAGCCCCACAATAATATGTGGTAGTGTTCAGTCGCTAAGTCATGTCCGACTCTTTGCGACCCCATGGACTGCAACACACCAGGCTCCCAGGTTCTCTATGATCTCCTGGAGTTTGCTCAAACTCGTGTCCATTGAGTCAGTGATCTCATCCTCTGCCACACCTTTCTCCTCCTGCCCTCAATCTTTCCCAGCCTCAGTGAGTCGGCTCTTTGCATCAGGTGGCCAAAGTATAGAAGCTTCAGCTTCAGCATTAGTCCTTCCAAAGAATATTCAGGACTGATTTCCTTTAGGATGGACTGGTTGGATCTCCTTGCAGTCCAAGGGACTCTCAGGAGTCTTCTCCAGCACCACAGTTCAAAAGCATCAATTCTTCTGCCCTCAGCCTTGTTTATGGTCCAATTCTCACACCCGTACACAACTACTGGAAAAAACATAACAATAACATGTAAATGCAGTTTGGTGCTGCTAAGTCGCTTCAGTCGTGTCCGACTCTGTGTGACCCCATAGATGGCAGCCCACCAGGCTCCCCTGTCCCTGGGATTCTCCAGGCAAGAACACTGGAGTGGGTTGCCACTTCCTTCTCCCGTGCATAAAAGTGACAAGTGAAAGTGAAGTCGCTCCGTCACGTCCGACTCTTAGCGACCCCATGGACTGCAGCCTACCAGGCTCCTCCATCCATGGGATTTTCCAGGCAAGAGTACTGGAGTGGGAAATGCAGTTTAGCCATGGACAAATTTTAAAGAAAACCATTTTTTTTTTTTCTGCTCAGCTGCACTTTGACAAAAAGTAAAAAAGCAAATAGTAAATTTTATACTACATTTAACTAAGAATGTCTTTAAGATCGCTAAATAGGTGCTCACTAACAACTGAATACTCACAGATGATAATTTGAGGCCAGGGAACTGACAACTAGAACTGAGTAGAGACAGGGTCCATGCATCAGTGGAGCTAGAATCCAAATGATGCTATCTGGGGTTTTACTCTTCTTACAAAATAGGTGCAACTCTTGTATTTGCAATTGTTCTGAGGAGTAATTACAGGAAATTTCTTTCCAGTACAATGTTTCAAAACTAACACACTGCTTTTTTTTTTTTTTTCCACTGGGGGAAAAAAACTGTCTTATTAGTTGATATATGAAGATGTGTTGATAAATGAGAGTTTTGTCTGTTCTCTGCAGTTTGGTACAAGATGTATAATCCGTTCCCATCCCACACATCTACATTACTCAACTCTGTTACTGAATAATTGAAAGTTAGCTCGCACTTAGGCACTTACTGCATCATCTTCTCATACATTCTTAATATTGCATTGTTAATAAGTTGATAATGTACCCCCTTGCATTAGAAATAAATAATCAAAGGTGCTAAACTTTGGGGATACGAGCTTCAGTTTTCCTTTCCTCCATTATATTGAGTTCATGACTTTGATCACTTTTTTCTCAGAAATGGAGAGAGGCAAATTTACAGGCAGACATAGCCATAGTACTTGCTAGGAAAGATTGCCAACACATAGTTATTGCTAGAAACTATATGAAGCTTTCTCAGGCTTGGTCTATAACTTTTATGATTAATAATTAGCAGATTCATTCCATTCATTCATTCACTCAGTCAGTCCATAGAGATTTGCTGAACGCCTACTCTAAGATGCTATCTTACATTGAGTTCCCTAGAAGCAAAACCTGAGTTGGAGATTCTCACTGAAGAGAAATAATTAGTTGAGAGTGATCTCAGGACGGTGTGGGTGAGAGAGGCAGGTTAGTACAGGGGATAAATGCTTAGCAGGGATGTAATCTCACTGGGACACTAGCTTCAGTCCAGTCCTACGGGAAATTCTGGTCTCATTTTGATGGAAGAGGGCCAACTTTTGGGCCTTCTGTCAGTCAATTATTGGTGCCTTTTGTTGGTCAATTATTGAATAGGGGCTATATTCCCCAGGGTGTGGCTGCTCCAGGCTCCTGATCCTCTGAAGGGAAGACAGCAGTTCTCCTGGGTCAAGGACAGCTTGAGTTGCTAACAAGAGGTACTCAGAGGTGCTAGGGTATGGACAGATCAGCCAGATCAAACCGGGAGATGGGGTGGGTGGGGGGAGGGGACACCAACTTTGTCCAGAAGATATGATCTTGATTTGTTAAATTTTTAAATTTTTGAAAATGCAGCGATATAAAGTACCTTAGAGATTAGATAACATTACCACTCATTTTTCACGTAAAGAGAACTGAGGTTCAAAGACAGTCTTAAAAGTACTCGACTTGGCGTAACACAGATTAAAGCATAATTTGACTTTAAAGCAGTTCAACTTTCATTATATCCAAGTTCCTAGTTCCAGAAATGTTTCTTTTGATTAATATATAGATAGCAGAAAACTCCCTGGAGGAGGAAATCGTAAGCCACTCCAGTATTCTTGCCTGGAGAATTCCAGGGATGGAGGAGCCTGGGGGGCTACAGTCCATGGGGTTGCACAGAGTCGGACACAGCTGAGCAACTGAGCATGCATGCAGCAGAAAATATCTCTAATCTTTCTCTTTCAGAGAATGAAAGGACTTGATACACATTTTGGAGCAAAATGAATCTTGTTTGTAATGGGAAAGAATTAACTCCTCAAGAGCAAATAATTGGACTTCTCCTGCTTGCAATGAGTTTAAGAAGAGTTCAACATCTAAATTTAGATGGAAATGAAAAAAATGAAAAGGTAACCTCAAACTGGAGCTAAGAATAAGAAACAAAAGATCAGTTTCTTCCTATCACAAATGATGAGGCAGAAAAACCCCAGGCTGGAATAACGCCTAGAAATGAAAGAACAGAAAGAGATGCCTCACCATTGGATGTTTTTTAACAGCGCTAAGTATTTTGACCACATTTTATGAGGAAGAATCTTGAAAGAAACTGAGAGTTAGGCTTCTATTTTTGAGTCTTCAGGCTTAACATAGACAAAACCAGGAATTTTCCTCTTTTCTTAAAACATCCTGGCTTTATAAATATATTTATGCTGTCTTTAGGCATTACGTAACTGTACCAAACAGTCAAAATGTGAGGAATAGAAATTCCATTTACTTTATCTGTTTATATCAAGATTTCTTAACCTGAAGTTCTTGGATGCTCAAACTCTTGTGGATAGAATTCAGCAAGTTGTTGTCTTGATGGGTAAAAATATTTTGATTTTTATTTGCAGTAATATTTAACTGAAATTTAGAAAGTCCTCCAGGTATGAATGTTGGCAAAAAAATTTTAGTTCCTGTGACATCATAACCAATCGAAATCACAGAGACTTTCAAATCACAGTGAAGTTGTTGCATATATCTCAAAATACCATTTATGCTCATCACTCCCTCAAAGATACTGCAGTATTAGCTCTCAGTCTCCCTGTCCACAGATAGTCTTGCAGTGGAGCTGGCCAACTGCAGAGCAATTCTTCACCACAGGGCCTCCATGTGGTGAAGCTATGTAACCTCATAGTAGAAATTTAACCCCAAACAACTTCAGAGATTTTTGAGAGAAACTTTTCATTCCTTGTTAAGCAAGCAATGGAAACTTTAATTAAAGTTATGAAAATATGTTTTTGAGAACATGGATTGTCAGCACTCGGAGCCAAAACACAGTAACTGGAAGTAAACTTGATGTCACTGGACATGTATGTTGCTCTGTCAAAGGAAGTTTGTCATTCTTATTCATTCTAAGTAACAACAGGCTTCACACTGATAACTGTTGTAAAAATAAAATTTAAATTTGAGTTGCCTGTATTTTAAATGTATCGTTATTTAGCATATTTTTAAACTCATACATTGTTACAGTACAAAAAAATGTTAATTTTTTCAATATAATTGATTTTGTTTAGTAATCATATTATTCAAAACACTTATTTTCACTTAATTAAAAAAATGTTTATTGAAACGTACCAGGGGCCAGTCATTGCTAGGCAAAAATGATGAATATTTTTATCTGATACTTACCAACAACAAATTTTTAACATGCACAAGTTATTTAGTACTAATACAAATGTCTGCATAAACTTCAAAGATGATAATCAACCAATTTAAATTCCTTTCAAACTCCGTTGTCCCTTGAATTGCTCTTAAGCTCACCTGCGGTATTAACATCAAAGCAGCTTTACTGGTCTCGCTTGGCTACACAGGCACTTATCCACACTTAGTTAGACACAGAGTAATCTAGCAGATTAAAGAGGAAATGGATTTCACAATTTAAAACTGCAAACTATATAAGAAATGCTGACTATATTTGAATTTAAATATACAAAATAAAATAAATATATAAAAAATAAATACATTTGAATTAAAACATGATTCTTTTTTCCCAAACTCTAAACTTTTGATTTTGTATTGGGATATAGCCAATTAACAATGTTGTGGTAGTTTCAGGTGAGCAGTGAAGGGACTCAGCCATGCATATGCATGTATCCTTTCTCCCCCAAGCTCCTCTCCCACCCAGACTGCCATTAACATTGAGTAGAGCTCAATGTCCTATACAATTAAGCCCTGTTGGTTATCTGTTTTGGATATAGCTGTGTGCACAGGACCTTCCCAGACTCCCTAACTATCCCTTTCCCCTGGCAATCATAATTTCATTTTCTGTCTGTGAGTTCATCCTGTTTTGTAAGTTCACTTGTATCATTTCCTTTTGATTCCACATGTAAGGGAAGTCATACGATAGTCCTACTTCTCTGACTTACTTCACTCAGTATGATACTCTCTAGGTCCATCCATGTTGCTAAAAATGGCATTATGTCATTCTTTTTAATGATTGAGTAATATGCTATTGTATATATGTACCACAGCTTTATCCATTTCTCTGTTGATGGACATTTAGGTTGCATCCATGTCTTGGCTATTGGTAGGGATCCATTGGCTTTATCAGACAGCCATAGGGGTCCATGATATAAAAGGAGGTTAAGAACCTTTGATTTAGATGTAAGTTGTTATTTATATATATATCATGAATAATATGTATATATATATATATATATATATCATGAATAACTGAATAATTGCTTTCACTGGCATTTGCTTCTGTGTTCTGATTTAAATCATTTTATTATTTCCTTAACCCATATGTCTTCCTATTCTTATATCTTTAATGAGGCATATTTTACATATCATAAAATCACTTATTTCAGGTGTATAATTCAATCATGCAATTAGTAGCTTTATGGAGTCAATTTTAGAACATTTTCTTGCCCTAATAAGATCACTCATGGTAACTGATGGTCCTTAGATCATTAGTAGGCTTCCCAGATGGAGCAGTGATAAAGAATCTGCCTGCCAATGCAGGAAACACGGGATCTATCCTTGGGTTGGGAAAATTCCCTGCAGGAACAAATGACAACCCACTCCAGTAGTCTTGCCTGGGAAATCTAATGGACAGAAGAGCCTGGCTGGCTACAGTCCATGAAGTCACAAAGAGTTGGACATGACTAAACACTCAGATCATTAGTAGGTGTATTAAAAATGTATCTTAACTCCTCCTCATTATTATGGTAGTGTTTTTTAGGTTACGTGAATGTACCTATAAATATAAGGAAAGTCCTATAGCTATGCTAACACTTAGCATGCATGACTGGTATACATTTTAGAAACACGTTTAATTAAAAGATATTCATTCTAATCAATTTAGGCAGTAGTCATCAGTAGATGGTAAAACTGGTGTGTAAATTTTTGAAGAGTAATAAGATACTTGTGTGTGCTCAGTCACTCAGTCGTGTCTGACTCTTTGTGACCCCATGAACTGTAGCCCACCAGGCTCCTCTGTCCATGGGATTCTCCAGGCAAGAATACTGCAGTGGGTAGTCATTCCCTTCTCTAGGGGGTCTTCCCAAGCTGGGGTTTGAACCCGGGTCTCCTGCATTGCAGGTGAATTCTTCACCATTTGAGACACCAGGGAAGTCCAATAAGATAGTTACATAATCTCAAATTATGTTTCCACAAAGTATTTATTAATTATAAGAGATAACATAGTAATGCTACAGGGGAGAAAATGAGATACTAAATTGCCATATGATAGCCAAATGATCAACATTAACTTCCACCCTAGTGGGACAGATCAACAGCGCATTCCTCCTCCTATAACGCACCGAGAGGAACACAACCTCATTTCTATCATAGTCCTACCAAAAGTGCAGAACTTGAACCTAATCATGAGAAGTATCAGATAAACCTTAATTTGAAGGACACTCTATAAAATCCTTGTTTTGCACTCTTCAAAAATGTCTGCTTCATAAAATACAAAGAATGTCTCTGGACTTCCATACTGAAGGAAAGTAAACAGATATGACAACCGAATGTGATATATGATCTTCAATTTCTTTTGCTATAACTGACATTACTGGACAATTAGTGGAATCTGAGTAAGTGATGTATAGTGCATAATAGTGTTGTATCAGTATTAATTTCCTAATTTTGAAAATTGTACTGTGGCTATATAGATGGTCTTGGTTTTAGGAAATATTCACTGAAGTACTTAGCAGGAGAGAAATATTGTATCTGAAACTTACTCTTAAATGATTCACACGTGTGTGTGTGTTGCAGATGTGGATGTGGGTGGGCACACACATGAGAGAGGGAAAGAGAGAAAATGAAGAAGAGTGAGCACAGTAAAAGTTAACATTTGAGGAATCTGGGTGGAGTTTATTCCAGAATTCTCTGTACTATTTTTGAAACTTTTCTGTAAGTACAGTATTATGTTAAAAGAAAACAAAATGAAAGACCTTTCTAAGTGTACACACTGTCATCCCGAATACTGAAAGTTCTGATACCTTAATTTACACTCCACTCAGTTATTTTTAGCTACTGCAAATGTTCTCCATAGGTGTTTCGCTGTGCTCTATTTGCTTCTTTCATTTGAGGTTTTGTGTTCTCCTCTTTTGTTGATTATCTCCCTAGGGCAGATGATGCTAAGTTGCAAACATACGGCCATTTTCATTTTCTGCCAATCACTCACACACACACAAATGCCCCCCAAAGAACAATAGTTGTGATAAACTAAAATAAGGTATGGAAATGTGGAGCAGAATGAGTCATATTATTTTGCAAGTCAGCAGCGTTGGTTGGCTACTGATTCAATTTGTGACCTTGGGGAAAAAAACAGGTCATTGCCTTGTGCTTTATTCTCCTCATAATATTTTTCATTATGGGGTGTTGGAAAGATTAATTTATAGTTGTGCATCACTTTGATCTCCACGATTTAGGTATTATGGGAGTGATCACAATTAAATGTTCCTATAAATAACATACTTCTAAAAATCTTCTTGGTATTTTGGTGGTTGCTTCAGAATTATGAAAGCTTTTCATAATGCTCAAAATATTGCCAGCCTTGGCTTGTGGTAAACTTCCTCCCTGTAGACATTGTATTGTTGAATATTATTGAAGACAACAGGAATTCTGCAAGAGATTTATAGACCACCAGTATTTTGTTTATTTTGTCTTTTCATTCCTAGACTGGAAGTGCCTACATTATTGTTTTTCCTTCAAAGTTTTGCCTTCTGCACAAGGTCTGCTCTATTTGCTTGCATGGTACCCAGCTACCTGTTATCTGGAACTGAGTTTAATTTAGGGAAACATGCCTCCTCCAACTCAGTTCATATGGTTTGATCAGGACTGACCCAGAAAGATGGGGTCCTTGATGCGGATCTGGCCAATCAGAGTGGCACGTGCCCTATCTACAGTGATGGTAGAATAGGCATGTGATTCGAGGGACCTGGAGTCCCTCATACGACTCATTCTAACATTAGTAAGAAACAGGTGATCTCTTTTCTCTGGGATTGCTAGACTGAGAAAATGTAAGCTCAGTGTTTCTAGTAGCTATCTTGCCACTATAAGGGGAGAGCCCATCTAAGCTGGCTGAGAGATAAAAGGTGAGCATAGGTGAGAGATAAAAGGAAGTAAAATTGCCCAGTGATCATTTGAGTGCGTAGATTGGGTTTGCCTAGACAGAGACAAGAGTTTGCTAATTCAGGTCAATGTGTATACATACATATAGTATATATATACACACAATCTAATATATACGTACATATCCTATATATGTATATATATATACACAATCTAATATATATATGTATATATACAATCATATATATATATACATATATATATATCATATATATATGATATAATACTGCCTTAAGTTGGTTGAGAGAGCTTCAGCAAAATCATTTGGTACATGTGGCAGAGACAGCTGGTTGCTTATTCAATTTCCATTTTCCTCTCTATCCTTAGTAACATAATCTCAATTTTATTCAAGGTGCCAATTGTCCTAGTGTACTTTTTAAAAAGTACTTCCCAGCCTTCTTTATAGGTAGGAATGACCATGTAACTAAGTATTGGTCAAAGAGATGATAGACATAAGTCATAAGCTGGGATTTATTAGAAGAGTCTTACTAACAGAAAGCTTGGAGGAGTTCTGCTCCTTGCCCGTCCACTTTTTCCTCCCTGAAATAGACACATGATGATTGCAATTCCAGTGGCCATCTTGTGACCTTGAGGATGTAAAGCGTGTATCAAGAAAGGATTCCTGCTGCCATTGTAGAACTTCATTACCAGTATGGATAGCCCACTTTTGAGTTTCTTATATGTAAAAGAATAAACTCTAAGGTATTTAAGCCGTTGTAGTCAAGTTTTTATTGCCAGTAGCTGACAAAATTCCTACTTGACATAATGCAACTCTACATTTGAACATCAATGGTACTTCAGGAGATGCCTGAATTTATTCTCTGTCAAGTAAAGAGAAATGGGACAGGAATATTTTTGCTTAAAGTTATAAGCACTTCTCTTTTCCCCTCATCTATTTTTGGTAACAAGCATTAATAATACTGGCTGCTGCTGCTCAACCTCTTTCCTGATCCTTTCTGTACAATGAAGGACATTTTAGATGGGTCACATGTGGTTGTTCAGAGTCGCAAAGCTCACCAATATGAGACTGCAGATGTTCTCATTGTTTTTGGCCTTCTCATTGTTTTTGGCCTTCACCAGGGCTTTCCTGGTGGCTCAGAGGTTAAAGCGTCTGCTGCAATGCGGGAGACCTGGGTTCGATCCCTGGGTCGGGAAGATCCCCTGGAGAAGGAACTGGCAACCCACACCAGTATTCTTGCCTGGAGAATCCCAGGGACAGAGAAGCCTGGTGGGCTACAGTCCACGGGGTTGCAAAGAGTCGGACACGACTGAGCGACTTCACTTTCACTTTCATGATTATTGTCCCATTTTAGGACATCATCATTCTGTTACTTGGGGCTTCCTGCATCTGATCTTTTGTTCACTAAACCCAATTCTCTACCTGGGCATCAAAGTGATCATTGAAATACACATCATGATTTTAAAAACAGCTCAGAAAACAACTACCTTAATGAGCTGGAGAGTGACCAAAATCAGGCAGAAGCTGGAGGGAAGTAGGAACTTGACGGATGTGGTAACAGATGAGTTTTATCCTGAAGGTGGTCTCCAGTGAGGGAGTTAAAACTTGGATGGAAACCCACAGTTATACTGGCTTAAAGAAGCAAGAAAAGGAAAGAGAAAAAAATCTTATACAGGAGACATCCAAAAAGAGAAAATTCCAAATTCTCTGCTCAAATCTTTAGTTTGAAACCTAAACTTTATTTGCATATGACAGATTAAAAGGGTCCAGATAAGGCTGAAAAGAGTCAGACACGACTGAGCAATGAATACACACACAGGGCCAAAAGATTTGAACAGAAATTTAGCTGCTGCCTTCTGTAGGGAAGATAGATTTTGAAGTGTGAGTACAGCTGTGTTAACTACCTTTTTAAAAAAAGTACTTATTTACTTCATAACTTGAAGTTCGTATCTTTCTTTTGTATGCCAAATGAGTGCTGTAAGTCCAAAGACACACATCACAAAGGGTTAATTTCCCTACTACAAAGAGACAGCCTATAAATTAATAACAAAAGAGCTGACAACTCCAAAGAACATAAGCAAAGGATTATGGAGAGTAAGTTCATGGAAGCGAAATACAAAAAGCTCTAACACTGATACTCAACTCACTCATAATAAGAGAAGCATATAATACGCCTACAACTAGATACATTTTTCATCTATTAGATTGGCAAAATTCAGAAGTTTGATAACACTCAGTTGGCAAAACTGTAACAAAATGACTACATTGCACTTGAGGGAATATGAGTTGGTATAAACTTCATGATGACAATATCCATCAGTATTACAAATTCACATGTCCTTTTACCTAGCAATTCCAGTTTGTGGACTTTATCCAATCCTTCAGGCATCATTTTCACATATATAACATGGCACATGTATACAAGGTAATTATTGAAGATTTGCCATAGAAAAAGACTGAAAACAACTAAAAAGTTTATCAGCTGGTCACAGATAAATGCACTATGATATATTCTTAAAATGCACCTGCTAACCACTATACAAGTGGGAAAAAAAGTAGACTTATGGAAAGACTTCCAAGACATATTAGTAACAAAACTAATATTAATAGAATATATTAATAACAAAAGTAAGGTATAGAATAAGGTGTATGACATACTGCTTTTTGCATGAGAAAAAAATGGATTACAATGAAACATATGTATTGGTAAATCTGTATATTCATAGAGAAATTCTGGAAAGACACATAAAGAAACTAATAATGAATGTTCATCCATGAATGTGGAGGGGCTGAGAATTAAGTGGATGGAAACATGTTTATATTGTCTTATTAGATATGGAAGAATTACATTTAAAATGTGTCATGATTTATGAAACATGTTCTATATATGCAACTGGAAGGTTTTCGTTTTAGTTCAGTCCACAAAAGCTTGGTAAAAAATTGTTTTTAAGTAAAGGCTATTGGAAAAATAAATGGAAAGAATTTTAATTGCCTGTAATTTCTAAGTGAAATAAGTGATATTAATACAAAGTACATTGTTAAATAATATGTTTATTAACAAGAAATATGATATTCATTTTACTAATACATTTTTACTATTTGAAAAATAACTACATTATTTTTCAGAATCCAGCAGTTCTAAAAGAGAAAATTGTTTTCTCTAGTTAAGACAAACAAAAACGTTTGAGCTCCCTCTGCTGGCACTGTAGTAGCATAGCAGATAAATTTTGGTTTTATGAAACAAACTTGCACGTGGTTAATGCCTTTAATTCATTTGCCAATGTTTAACTCTAAACTGTGTTTTCCATGATTTTATCATTGTGAAGTTTTGCTAATATATCACTCATATATTCAATATAAAATCTTAAAATTTTATTCAGTATGTGCCTTTACTATTTTGGAACATGGTGCCACGTAAGTGGGTTGCACAGGCACAAATCTACATACACCACAGTATGTAAAGGAAAATTTTAGTTTTTATTAAAACATGCTTTTAACTTAATTTTTATTTATTTAAAATTTTTATTTTGTATTGAGGTTTAGCTGATTAACAAACAATGCTATGATAGTTTCAGGGGAAAAGCGAAGGGACTCATCCATACATCTACATGTATCCATTCTTCCCCAAATCCCCTCCCATCCAGGCTGCCCCGACAGTGAGCAGAGTTCCCTGTGCTACACAGTAGGGCCTTGATGGTTATCCATTTTAAATATAGCGGTGTGTACATGTCCGCCCCAAACTCTCTTTTGAGTTTTTAAATTTATTACAGCTTTACCATAAAACCTGTGTGTTGGATTAGTATATTAACATTTTATGTGTTTAAAATACCATATGCATATTTTGAAGTTAGAAGGAATATAAAAACAAATGCATAGGTAAACAATGCCAGTTCTGAGTAATTGTAAATATTTTGTTGTCATGATAGCATAATCTATGATTGTGATGTGCTGTGTAAAATCACAAGCTACTTCTCTTATCTTTTTATGATTTCTATGTTCCAGATCACTGATTAGTGCATCAGTGGTGACCATCCTATTCTTCAATTTATCTACTAAATTATTTTTTTCTGTTTTATTTAAATCTCTTTAAGGATGCTTTTAAAAAGCAGTTCAGGTTTTCAACTCTCTCTTTTATCAGTTGTATTTACCCATTGTTTGTTCTGCTAATATTCCCCTTTCATGCTTCTTGCATAAGATGTTGCTTTTCTTGGTCGGTTCATGTTTTCAGTTCTGATTGTTGAAATATTGGGAATTATCCACATGGTGGAAAATAATGGTGTGCTGGAGTCAGCTGTTAGCAGCCTATGAAACCTGACTGCTAATTTTTCAAGAAGGTTGCAATTTAGATGTTAAACACAGCTTTTATTAAAAACAAAATTATCTAAACTTAAAATTACATTAATTCTATTAAAAAGGCAAAAAAGTACACCAAAAAGTATTCAAAACTCATATACTCCTAATTATTCTACTTTATTATTATTTACGTGACTCAGATTATTTACATCTGTTGTATCTGGATGGTGAAAATATTGTATGATGGTGTGTTACTGTAAATTTCTTTCCAGCTCTGCATTTAGTGATACCATGTCAGTAACTTGAAATTGGCTATGGTGGGAGCATTTGGAAACGGCAAGTGCTCAGAGACTGGGCCTGATGTATTGTTTGGTGGATTGTCTAGAGGTAAGAAAGTGATGCAGAAAATGTTAAGATATAAGTACCTGGCAAAAATCAACAAAAACATTTTGTGAGAACCAATTTGTTGTGTGGAATTTATAATAAAGTAAAGAGTATTGTATATTTTATTATTTGCAAATTCTGTGCTACACATCTTTTGTATCAGTACAACTTATGTTTATACATACACATCTATGCATTTTGTTTTCTAGAAAGGGAGATGTTAAACATTAAACAACTCATCACCAAAGTCTCTATCGGCAAAGGTACACAGCCAATTCTCTCCTGAGGCTCCTGGAGAAATCACTGATGTAGTGTTCACCCAGCCTTAAGGGTAGTGCCATGGCTTTAAAATACACCCACAGACTCTTTCATGCATCTTATTTCCACAGTGAAAGTCGCTCAGTCGTGTGCAACTTGTTGCAACCCCATAGACTATACAGTCCATGGGTTTCTCCAGGCCAGAATACTGGAGTGGGTAGATGTTCCCTTCTCCAGGGGATCGTCCCAACCCAGGGATCGAACCCAGGTCTCCCTCATTGCAGGCGGATTCTTTACCAGCTGAGCCCCCAGGGTGGGTGAATACTAATTCCTTCTCCCTTGAATGTGGGCTGTACTTGACTCTAATGAGTAAAATATGGTGGAAGTGAAGGTACTAGACTTCCAAGGCTAATTCATAAAAGATGTAGTGGCCCCCTACTTGCTCTCTTGGCTTCCTTGCTTTGGGGGATGTCAGCTGCGACGTCATGAGGCCACAAACATCCACATGAAGAGCGCCACATGGTGTGGAACCGAGGACTCCTGCCAACAGCTATTTTGGAAGAAGATCCTCTAGCCCCAGGCAAGGCTTCAAAGATTGTGGCCCCAGCAGTCATCTTTCCTGCAACTTCATGAGAGGCCCTCATCAGAACCTCTCAGCTAAGCAGCTCTCATGGATCATCATTGCTTCTTCAACTCCCGGTAAGTCTTCCCCAAAGATAATTGCCACTGGTTTTGTTTGGGCTATTTAGGTGCTTGTGTGTTTTATTTGTGATTTGAATTTGCCTTTTGGATATACAATTACCAAATTAGGTTAACATCCATCTTCTGGAAAATCACTTGCAAGCAAGGTCATTATTAACGAAAAATAATCAGAATTTGATTCCTATCGAAGCGTTATGGGTGATGATGTGCCCTGTTCTCTAGTTTACATTGGTAGTAAATCCCTCTTCCTTGGTGAAGAAATAGGCATAGACTCAAGCTCAATCATTTAGCTTCTCTATCCTGATCATTTGTATCTTGAACAGAGATACCCAGAGTAGGTGCTTGCTATTGCGTCTTTGGGATGCGTGAGCATTCTATGAAAATGTCCGCAAAGGAACATATGTTGGCAGCTCTGATTCCTAGAGATGTGCTGGTTTCTGGTGCCTAAGAGGCTTCCTGTTAGCATTCGATGGCATAAGTTAGCTTAATTTCATTCAAACATGAATCTCCTTTTACAAGTAAACCAACTATGAATATTGGTTGAATGAATGATAGAATGAAAGTTAGAGCTGTGTCGTAGGAAAAATATGTGTTTTAGAAACTACAAGCCCCAGTTGTGTGTTGGCTGGGCTTTGTATCAGTTAGTGTTCACTATATAACTAACCACCTCAAATTAGTGGCTTAAAACCATTTATTATTTCTCATCATTCTGTGAGTTGCTGGGATGCTACGGTTGGGCTGCCTGGGCAGAAGCTGAGTGGTTTAGTTTGACCTTTCTCACACATCTGGTGGTTGGCAGGCTGGATCTAGTTGGGACTTCTGTACATGGTGGTCTCAGGGTTTTCAGGGTTCAAAAGGATGTGCAACACTTCTCAAGTTGTTGACTTGTATCACATTTATCTCAGCACATTTACTTTCGTCTCACTTGGTCAAAGCAAATCACACAGCTAAGTCCAAAATCACTGTGGAAGGAAACTGTGAAAGTGCATGAATGTGGAAAGTGTGAACAAATTGTGGGGCCCATTACTCTAGTAATTTATATATCATCACAATTACTATACAGAAGTTCCCCTCTCCGAAGATAAATGACAACTTCAAATGTGTTATCTTATTATTCCCATTTTAGAAGTGAAAAAATTTAATGTGCAGTAAGTTTGAGCAACTTGCCCAAGATAAATCAAGGAATCAGGATGCAGACCCTGCTGGTCTAACTACACCTGAGGCTCTCGTTGCCTACATGACCTACCATTGCCCTTGGTAGGGACAGCCACAGGGCCAAAGGAACAGGTCAAACTTAGGTTAAGTTAACCAGTTAATAATCCACTCACATACTCTCTAGAAAAAAAAATTATAATAAATAATTTCCTTCATCTTCAGAATGTGCAGTCTGAGCTCACTAGAGGCTGCCACCTTCTCCCTGACTCTATGAGGAAGTGAAATGCCATAACCCCAAATTCACAAAGATCATCACTTGTCCAGAGTCAGTGAAGGTGTTTCTGTGCCTACAGCTCCTAGTGAGGCTACCAGTCATTAGTTAATTAATAAAATCACTAGGTTGGTAACAGAAGGGTCAACATAAACACATCTGCTAATTGTCTAGTAAGCCCATGTCCCAGAAAACCTGAGGGGAGCTCTGTTGCCCAAGGGGGATCATAATTTTATGCCTTAGTTTTTTGGATTATTTCTTGCTATCCAAGCAGTAACTCTTTGCAACCCCATGGACTTCCCAGGTTCCTCTGTCCATGGAATTCTCCAGGCAAGAATACTGGAGTGGGTTGCCATTCCCTTCTCTGAGGGATCTTCCTGATCCAGGAGTTGAACCTACGTCTTCTGCATTGCAGGCAGATTCTTTACCATCTGAGCCACCAAGGAAACTAATAAACCCCAGTGATGTATCAGATAGGGGTGGGTCTGATACAGAATGGATGTAGATGAAGTTCTAAGTGCCCCCCTCTTGGTGTCACCACTGCTCTTCCCTCTCGTGACTACTAGCTCTCCAAGACATTTACCTGCCTGCTGTGTTTGGAATATTCTGCATACTCACAAGCTAAAAGGACACAGATTCTTGAGGCTATATGGCAGAACAGACTCTAGAGTCAGACATACTAGGTTGAAATCTTGACTCTACCACTTGCCAAAATTCCTTGAGTCCTCTGAGCCTCAGTTCTCTCATCTATACAGTTGGGACATGAACAATACCTACTTTATGGATTGATGTAAAGAGCAAATACATGTCATCTCCCAGAACTCCATAAATAAAAGCTACTTTTCAGGAGTCTGGACTGATTGAAAGTGGTGACATAAAAATATCTCTAAGCAGCACTTTTCCTCTAAAGGTCTCTCTGCTTAACCCACTTGTGGACATTCTCTTTTGGAGTTGTCTCTAGCATGAGTACCTTTGATGATGACAAGTCTCTTTCCTTTGGGGATGCATTATGAACAGAACAGCCATTCAGAGCCAACAGTGGCATTGAGAAGAAGCATATCCTTTCAGTCAAGTGTGAGAGGCGACTGTGAAGTCCCTGTCTGGTCCCAATACATGAGTCTCTATCAGGTGCCACCACTCCCCACCCTATGCATTCAGAGTTCTTCAAATGCCGTTCCCCAAGTGAGCAGAACCTTTCCAGCCCCTGGGGCTTTGTACAGGCCCCTCCTCCACATAAAATGGCACAGCTTCATCTCTCTGACCCATTTGGAAATATCCTACTTATTTGCCTCACTGGCCCACATGCAACCCTTCTGTAAAACTTCTCTGCCAATGAATGCACAATGGTACAGTGGTTAAGAACAAAGATGTAAGAGCCCCATGGCAGGGCTCAAGAGCAGCAGCAAAGTGGTGATGTGCATGGACTGTGAAGCCAGGCTGCGTGGGTCTGAATTCTGTCTCTACAATGAGGTCACATGCTCTCTCATCCTAGATGAGTCACTTTACGTCCCCAGCTCTTGGTTTCCTCCACAGTTAAATAAGATAAACAGCAGTGGTTATTTCTAAAGTCTACTTTGGAGATGGGATAAAGTGCCTAGGACAGTGCTTACCACCAAACGTTTAATAAAGTTCTTGATGTATCATTTCTTAGGTAGGTGACCTTCAGTGGGTTATTTAATCTTTTTGTATCTCAATTTCCTGACTTTAAAACAAAAATAAGAAAAACAGCACCAATTTCATAGGGTTGCTGAGGATTAAGAATAATGTATGTAACTTGCCTTGTACATAATTATATATGGAGTTCTGCATATGGCAGGATTTCAGCAAAACGGTAGTTTAAAAAAAGTTAGTCTTTTCTTCTGAACTCTGTAACAACTTATTCATATCTCTATTATGACACATATCAGATTATATTGTAAGAACCTAAACTGGGAACTTCTTGAGTACAGGAACTTTATAATTGTTCTTCTGATAAAGGAAAAACCAGTTCAGCTGGCACCTAGGAGGTGGGGGTGGGGGACTGAAAGTTGAAACAGAAACAACTTGCAAAACTGTATCATGAGTCATAAAATAGAAAAATTGTACAAAACCATGATTATCAAGACAATCAGACTCTTAACAACACTTCATAGTGTTTTGAATAAGGCAACAAACTAACTTAGCAGTTGTTGTTCAGTTGCCTGGTTGTGTCGGACTCTTTGCAACCCCATAGACTGCAGCATGCCAGGCCTCCCTGTCCCTCACCATCTCCCAAAGTTTGCCCAAGTTCATGTCCATTGCATCAGTGATGGCATCCAGCCATCTCATCCTCTGATGCCCTCTTCTCCTTCTGCCCTCAATCTTTCCAAGAATCAGGGACTTATCCAATGAATTGGCTGTTCGTATTAGGTGACCAAAATACTGGAGGTTCAGCTTCAGCATCAGTCCTTCCAGCAAATATTTGGGGTCGATTTCCCTTACAACTAGTTTAGTTTTTCCCTTAGACTAGTTTGGTCTCCTTGTTGTCCAAGGGACTCTCAGGAGTGTTCTCCAGCACCACAGTTCAAAGGCATCAATTCTTTGGTATTCTGCCTTCTTTATGGTCCAGCTCTCAGAACCGTATGTGACCACTGGGAAGACCATAGCCTTATACAGACCTCTGTAGGCAGTCATGTCTCTGCTTTTCGACACACTGTTTAGGTTTGTCATAGTTTTCCTGCCAAGAAACAGCTGTCTTCTGATTTCATGACTGAAGTTACCATCTGCAGTGACTTTAGAGCCCAAGAAGGGGAAATCTGTCACTACTTCCATTTTTTACCCTTCTGTTTGCCATGAAGTAATGGGACCGGATGCCATGATCTTAGTTTTTTTTAGTTTTAAGCCAGTTCTTTCACTCTCCTTCGTCACCCTCATCAAGAGGCTCTTTAGTTCCTCTTCACTTTCTTCCCTTAGAGTGGTATCATCTGCAAATCTGAGGTTGTTGATGTTTCTCCAGCCTATCTTAATTCCAGATTATAACTCATCCAGCCTGGCATTTCTCATGATGTGCTCAGCAAATAGGTCAAACAAACAGGATGACAGCAGACAGCCCTGTCACACTCCTTTCTCATCCTGAACCAATCATCGCTCCACACAGGGTTCTGACAGTTGCTCCTTGACCAGCATACAGGTTTCTCAGGAGGCAGATAAGATGGTCTGGTATTCCCATCTCTTTAAGAACTTTCCACAGTTACGATCCACACAGTCAAAGGCTTAACATAGTTGATGAAACAGAGGTAGATGTTTTTCTGGAATTCCCTTGTTTCTCTATGATCCAGCAAATGTTGGCAATTTGATCTCTGGTTCCTCTGCCTTTTCTAAACCCAGCTTGGATGTCTGGAAATTCTTGGTTCATGTAATGCTGAAGCCTAGCATGCAAGATTTTACACATGACCTTACCAGCATAGGAGATGAGAGCAATTGTCTTGGGGATTGGGATAAGGATTGACCTTTTCCAGTCTCGCAGCCACTGCTGGGTCTTCCAGATTTGCTGACATATTGAGTGCAACAATTTGATAGCATCATCCTTTAGGGTTTTGAATAGCTTTACTGGAATTCCATCGCATCCACTAGCTTTATTGACTGCAGTGCTTCGTAAGGCCCGCTTGACTTCACACTCCAGAACGTCTGGCTCTGGGTGACTGCCCACACCATCACAGTTACCAGGTTCATTAAGATCTTTTTTTGTATAGTTCTTCCATGTATTCTTTCCATCTCTTCTTGATCTCTTCTGCAATCTGCTAGGTCTCTATCATTTCTGTCCTTTATTGTGCCTATCTTTGGGTTAAATGTTCCCTTGATATCTCCAGTTTTCCTAAAGAGATCTCTAGTCTTTCCCTTTCTGTTGCTTTCCTCTATTTTTATGCGCTCTTCATTGAAGACTTTCTTGTCTCTCCTTGCTATTCTTTGGAACTCTGTGTTCAGCTGGATGTACCTTTCCCTCTCTCCCTTGCTTTTCGCTTCTTTTCTTTCTTCACTATTTGTAAAGCCTCCTCAGACAACCACTTGGCCTTCTTGCTCTTCTTTTTTCTCTGGGATGGTTTTGTTTGCTGCCTTCTGTATAATATTATGGATCTCCATCTATAGTTCTTCAGGTACACTATTTACTAGATCTAATCCCTTGAATCTATTGGTCACCTCCACTGCATATTCATTGGGGATTTGATTTAAGTCATATCTGGCTGGCCTAGCTAGTGGTTTCCCCCACTTTCCTTAGGTTAAGCCTGAATTTTGCTGAGAAGCTGATGATCTGAGCAGTAACTCCACACAAAGTCATGTCTTCTGAAGATTAGACCACTGATTGTTCCAACAACTTCCTAGTTTACAAATTCTGACCAATCTCTGCCAATGCCATCCAATGACTAACTCCAGTCCTGCAAACTCTACAGGTATCTTCCCTAACTTCCACCTTTTAAAATGTTGTGCTCTCCATTATGTGTATACCTCCTTGCTACACCAAGCTAATAAACCTTTGTTTGGACAAAAAAAAAAAGTACTACCTATTATATGTTGGATACTAAGAATAAAACTTTGAATGGAAAAGGCTTTTGCCTTCAAGTAACCAAAACTTTTAATGTGGTAGATAGACAAATATGAATATTCCAGGGTGATAATAATTATAATCAGATAAGCACCGTGAACACTTTGCCCAGTTGGAGGAGTCTTCCTGGAGGAAGTGATTTTTAGGGTAAATCCTGAAGGTTGATTAGGAATTAGGTAAAGCATAGGGTTGGGCAGAGTAAATGTTCTAAACAGCAGGGACTCCTTGTACAAGAAACAGAATAAAGGACAGCATTCTTAGAATAGAATAAAGGAGAGCTAGGAATAGATTAAGGATTTTATAGGTCCAAAGCATCAGAAATACTGCAGTGTTCTTCCATTTAAACTTCAGGACTTCCCTAGAGATCCAGTGGTCAAGAGTTCCCCTGCTGATGCAGGGAACACCGGTTCAGACCCTGGTCTGGGAAGATTCCACATCCCACAGGCAACTAAACCTGTGCGACAACTGCTGAGCCAGTAGTTGGGCGCCTAGAGCCCAGGCTCTGCAACAAGAGAAGCCCCCGCAGTGAGAAGCCCACGCACCGTAGCTAGAGAGTAGCTCCACTTGCCGCAACTAGAGAAAGCCTGAGCACAGCCGTGAAGCCCCAGTACCGCCAAAAATAAATCAATAAGCAATAAAATTTTTAAAAAATGAATGCTAACTATAAAATACATGTAGGAATGTAGGGAAGTCCTTCTGATTTTTCTCATCATGTATAGTTTAATACTTTAAAAGAAATTTTGAATTCTCTGAAATATATTAATATGTTCATGTTCCTGTGTTGGTATTCAGCACATCCCAGTTTGTCTATTGCATAACGCACCACTGTTTCTTTGAGAACCGCGAGTACTTTAGTGTGGCAGCACTGCAGCGTGTAAAGTACACTGTACAGTGTACGCTCTAGAGTGTAAAGAAGTGAGAGAGAAAGCTGGAGAGCCAGGCAGGCACCAGTTAATGAAAGGTCGAGCAAAGATGTGGTTAGAGACGTGGTCTTTGTTGTCTACTGACCTGGGTTCATGCCTCGGCCCTCAATGCATTAATTACCCCAGCTGTACAACGGAGATGCTAAACTGTGATGATTAACATAATAAAGTACAGAGCACAGGGTTTAATATAATAAAACACACTTAATTTCAGTTAGATGTCATTGTTAATAAATTTGTTCTTCATCCTGAGAAATGGAAGTCAGTAAAGGGCTCTAAGTAGTGACATGATTACAATGGGCTTTTATGGATTTCTTTGGCTGTGGTGTATAGCCTAGGTTGCATGACAGTGAGTAGATTCTAAGTGTTCTTAAGAGGGAGATTCAGTATGTATTACTGATTGCAGGAAGGTTGATGATATATATGCTATATGTTGCATATATACATGTATTACATATTCATACACACACACAATGTCTCCTACACAAACTGCCACAGATGATGACAAGTGTAGAAAATCTGTTTCCAGCGGAATCAAATATGTAACACTACTAAAATTATCTGTCAGTGAATTGACGTGATGTCAGTCTGTCAAAATAACTTAAATGGGGTAAGGAGAAAGGATGGAGTATCAATGAAATGACTGACCAGGAGTTGATTATCATTGAAACTGATGATGGGAAAGATTATACTTTTTTCTGCTTTTGTACACATCAAAAATTTTCCATAACAAAAAACATTAAAAAATACATTAAGGCAGGCAAAGAGATCCCTGGAGGGCCTAGTAGACTGGCTAGAATACATGTACCATGAAGGTAGAGACCCTGCCTGTCTATCTGTATCTCCAGGGCCTAGGGCAATTCATGGTCACATAGTAGGCTCTCAGTATGCATTCACTGAAGAAATGAACACCGGTGAACAAAAACCATAGCTTGAGTGAGTCTGACAGCTTACACTGAGAGCCAAGATCCCCGGGGTTCCTTTCATCTTTTGTGCTACACGGGATATCCCATTAGCTACTGTAAGGAAAAAGACCTCAAGAAAACCACCCCAAGAGAAAGCAAAGCAGATCCACAAACTTCACTCCAGTATTTCGTGAGAAGTAGGTATTTACACGCTTATATCCATATGGTCCCTAGAAATCTTCTGCAGGACTCTGTCATATCATTTTATTCCATTGCTTAAAAAAAACAAAAAACAACCAACATTCATTGTGGGGATGTCTTTGTCCCTCAAGCTAACAATCAGAAGAAAACTCTATGTACCCTGTCTTCCCCTTGTCTCTCTTATACTATGGCTAATAAAAGAGGGGGGAGGAATAAACAGTCTTTTGAAGAAGGTTCACCTCTACATTTTGTTCTCATTTCCTTAGAAGTCTTAGGACAAAACTGTCTATTACAAAAGTAACCATGCAGAACCTTATTTAGGGCTTTTGAAATTCAAGCCCACTCTTATTGGGGGCCGGAATCTGAGCAGAGGGAAATGACTAATAACACTGAAACAACAGCCCTCAGGTACAATTAAATGCCCACAAGAGGCATCCTCCAAAGTTTGAAAGCTGGCCTGTCCAGTACCAAAGTCACTAGTGATGTGTGAGCATGTGTGATGCAGCTTGCCTGAACTGAGACGTGATGGAGGTGTAAAAATATACATTGGATTTCAAAGACTTAATAACAACAACAAAGTAAAATATCTCAACCATTTTTATATTAATTGCACAATGAAATGATAATACTATGGATATGCTGACAAAATATATTATTAAAATTAATTTCACTTTTTTTTACTTTTGAAAATGAGGCCACTACAAAATTATGTATGTGGCTCACATATTTTTATTGGACAGTATTTTTGTTTTTTTCAGTCTAAGGATTTTGTTTCTCTTTGTGCTATGCTGTGCTTAGTTGATCAATTGTGTCTGACTCTTTTTTACCCTATGGACTGTAGCCCATCAGGTTTCTCTATCTTTTGGGATTCTCCAGGCAAGAATACTGGAGTGGGTGGCCATGCCCTCCTCCAGGGGATCTTCCCAACTCAGGGATCAAACCCGGGTCTCCCATATTGCACATGGATGCTTTACCATCTGAACCGCCAGGGGAGCCCAAGAATACTGGAGTGGGTAACCTATCCCTTCTCCAGGAGATCTTCCCAACCCAGGAATCAAACTGGGGTCTCCTGCATTGTAGGTGGATTCTTTACCCATTGCGCTACCAGGGAACCCCTTTTTCTCTCCTTACATGGAATAAAATAAAAATTTCAGTGCATTCATAGCGCGACTCCTAGTTCTCTTATTCTGTACTGTTTTGGGTCCCTTTCACAAAAGTACTGCTCTATGGAGTCATCATAAGCAATTATAGGTATAAATGGAGTCCACTGAAGCACTGAAGACTGTCTCACAAACTGTTTTACTAGAAGTGCTCTGAACTTATTAGGGGAAATGATAGAATATCCTCTAATCCCAGTTCATACTGTTAGCAATTGCTGAAGCCTTTTCTCTTAAATTACCTAAGGATATACCTCATCACAGCAAACATTATTTTTCGTTTCAAGTTATCAGTGTCTAATCTCAAGATGAGAAAACTGTATTCCCTTTATTAACATGCTCTTGATCACTTAGACAGAAATAAAAATCCTGCTGATATTATGTTAAAAGTGATTTGCCTCCCTTCTGCTTTTACTGAAAAAGTCCCAAATTTAATTAACCTTTCTCTTTTAAAAGAAGTATGCATGTGTGTGTTTGTTCGTGTGTTCAATTCATCCTGTCATATGGAAAAAATTTCAATGACTGTGCATCAGATTTTAAATCAAATCTAGTTCAAAAATCTTAACATGGCCCTTGTTTACCTAATTTGGCCTACACACCATGTTTCCCCCTAACTTGATACCCTCCCACCTGTCTTCCTTGTAGATCCAGCTCATCCTTACTTCAGGAACATCCCACAAGCGATTACGTCTGCCTTGAATGTTCCTGTCTCTCTTTTGTTTCACATGGCTAGCTTCTACTCATTATTCCCTTTCTTAGCCATTTAAACACTATATCCTAAGAGAATCTATGCTTTAGTCTTTCCAGTCTAAACTGTTAAAATGATTCATATTTGTTTTCTTTCATAATACCTAAATAGTTTGTATTAAAGCTTAAAATTTAATTATAAACATTAACATTTTTTTCCTATATTACTTTCCATTAAATGTCTCCCTTTCGAAGTCTGGCTACAAGCTTCATGAGCAGATACCATACCTGTTTGTTCATCACTGTATTGTCAGTAAAGAGTAGTAGTATGTCTGAAAATGAGCAGACCTTCAGTAAACATTTGTCGAGTGACGAATTGGAAAGACTCAGTAGAGTACAAGAGTGGAAATGGGAGATAAGGAAGCGACTGATGAAACACAGTGCTAAAGAGGCCATAGAGGCTAAAGTGTGTGTGCAGCAAAAAATAAAATGATAGGGGCTAAGTCAATGAAGACCATAGTAAGAAAAAGGTTTGTTAGAATGTAAAAGATTTGTCCTGGGAGAGATCATATTAAATTAAGGTGGCTAGGGATGGTTTCAAAGAAGTTACTGGGCCAGAAGGGATGGTTGGATTTTATTGTTAACTATAATTTTTTTTTTATAAGTTTATTTATTTTTGTCTGTGCTGAGTCTTTGTTGTTGCACGGTTTTCTTTAGTTGTCACGTGTGGGGGCTGATCTCTAGTTGTGATTCATGGGCTTCTCACTGTGGCGTCTCCTCTTGTTGCAGAGCATGGGCTCTAGGGCCCTTGGACTTCAGGAGCTGCAGCACATACACTCATGGCCCTAGGACACAGGCTCCATACTTGTGGCCCTCATACACAGGCTCTGACGCACGTGGGATCTTCCCGGACCAGGCATCGAACCTGTGTCCCCTGCACTGGCAGGCGGATTCTCTACCACACAGCCACCAGGGAGGCCCCTATTGTTAACTATAATTTTTAAAAAATTTATAAAAGTAGAATGAATTGGATGATTTGTGCCATAGGTTAGGTTCTCTGGAAGACAGATGTTGAGACAGAGGTAGAAGTACAAAAGGTTTATTGGAGAATAGCATTTGTGAAAGAGAAAGGGAGGAAGTTGTACTGGACAGGGGGAGTTGTCAGACTGCCATGCAGGACTGACAAAGCCACTCGCATCCTAATATTGAGTATATCCTTATCCTACACCTTGCTGTCTTTAGCTGAGGACGGGCATGGGAGAGAGAGGTAGCCCTGAGAATAGGGTAACTTCAGCTTGGAAGCTGAGGTGAATCCAGAAGAAATTAACTGAAGAATGTCAGCTAACTACATGCCTGGAAGCTGAGGTGAATCCAGAAGAAATTAACTGAAGAATGTCAGCTAACTACATGCCTTACAGTCCTTTCTCAAAGGCAGATCTGAACAACGTACCTCTGTGACTGCCTCACAGAGAATGCCAATTCAACCCAAATTACTCAATAAATTCAATGAAGGATTTTTTTCTTTTTTGCTAAGCTCAATATTCTTGCTCTAAGAAGTATTTGGAAGACCAAGAGTTCACATTTAGCTATGACAAATTTGAAAGAGAAGAGCAAAGGGAAGGATTTTCCCTGTTACATAGTAAGGTAGTCTATAAAGACAACATGGAACTGGCATAGTCATGGACAAAGAGACCAACTGAAGAAAAGGTCAGAACCAGAATCATACATAAATGGAAATATGCATATACAATAAAGGTGGCATCAAAAATCGATGGGGAAGGGAGAGACTATTGAGTAGAATCATAGACAAAAGTTGGCTTGCTGTTTGAAAAAAAAATAGACTAGATCCTCACAGTAGATCAAATAAAGGAATGTAGTCCAGACAGAATAAACACCTAAATGTGATTCTCTGGAAAAAGTAATGAATATAAAAGAAATAGAAGCAAAAAATACAGAAAATGTTTGTGATGGTGAAACACAGGCTAAGTTTTTAAGCAAAACTCCTGAAGCACCACTGATAAGATTATCTCCATCCGCTAGGAAAGAGAACTAGATGAACCTAAGGAGGAGTTAAGTATACTCCAGAGAATATTCCTAGGATCAGGGCAGTTAAGTAAATTATAAGGAGATGCAGGTCTACCAGAAGATATATCATTATGACCTACCTATTGAAAATATTTCCCCTGCTCTACTTTCTTCCTATATCCTTCAACAGTTTTGAGTTCCAGAGAGTATGCCAAGTGCAGAAAGAACAGAGATGAATAAACTTGAGTCCTAGTCCTTAAAGAATTCATAATCTAATTAGGCAGACAGATGAAAAACTATTTTTTAAACTGTTTTAACTCCTATTCTACAGGACTTCCCTGCAGCTCAAATGGTAAAGAAACTGCCTGTAATGCAGGAGACCAGGGTTTGATCTCTGGGTTGGGAAGATCCTCTGGAGAAAGGAACGGCAATCCACTCCAGTAATCTTGCCTGGAGAATCCCATGGACAGAGAAACCTGGTGGGTTGTAGTCCTTGGGGTCGCAAAGAGTCTGACACGACTGAGCGACTCACACTCACACACACACACACACACACACACACACACACACACTACAGGTAAGAACCAAGAGGCAACATTTGCCTCGGCTATCTGGCATTTCAGCAGTGAGGAAAGTCATTCTAAGCAAAAGGAACAGCACTAACAAAGTCACAGGGCTTTGAAGGAACACGGTGTGCTGGAAAATGTTAAGTAGGTAACCTAATACTGGAGATTCTGAAGTGTTGTTATTGAATAGAGAAAGTAGTCTGTGGCAGTTGTTTTAATCTTTTCTCAGTTGCACTGATTATGACATTAGCTAATTATCACCTTTGAAGACAAAGCCAAAAATGAGGCACTGAACTGATGAGGCATAAACAATGGTTGAGAAAAAGAATCATGCTAGGAAGCACTGATGACACATTGTGGAGTTCTAACAAGCACTATAAGTTACTGCAACAAGCACTGTTAACTGTTTAGAGGAGTAAGAGATTGCTATCAGTTACACTGTTCAGGGAAGGTTTCATGGAAGTAGTAAGGCTGTAACTGATTAATTTAATGAATTGATTTAACTAATTGAATTAATTAATTTAACAAATTTAACTAATTAATTTAACAAATTTATATATCAAGGGCTAGGCATGGAATAGGAGATTGAAAACCTAGTCTACTAATGAACAGATAATCAGATAATTGCAAAAATAAAGCGATGACTGTTACAATAGACAAGTACAGGCTGATGTGATAAAAGCCTCAGAAGGACTCCTTCTTTAGTGCAGGGAGGTCAAGGATGGTTTTCTAAAGGTGATGCTTGCTGTATGCCCTGAATTTTGATGGATGAGTGGGGTTCAAGTGCAAGGGAGGGAAACATTTTGCAATGGATCAGTTTAGTGAGAGAACACACATTTTTTTCAAGGAACATGAAATAGTTGGATGGCTGGAGCAAAGACTGAAAAGCAGTAAAGAAGTTTCTAAGGCATATAGGAAGGGTTTGACTATAAGAGGTCTTTTATAGATATTTAAGAATTTTAGATTTTTATCCTGAAGACAATTTGGAAGTTGAGACAGATTTTAAGCAGGGAAGTGACATGATTACATCCACATTTTACAAAGATTGCTATTAAAAGTAATGGTGATGAAGGCATTGAAGATGAACTGATATGAGGGCAGCTAAGGGCAGAGAAGTTAAAAAGCTGTTACTATTGTTTAGGAAAAATAAGAGAAGGTTCAAAAATATAGCAGCAGAGATGACAGAAAGAGAAGGGTGGGCAAGGTTTGGGTATCCAGAGAAAGAAGTTAAGTGGAAGCATTCCCTGAACAGTGAGTAACTGTTTAGGGGAGGGACGGGTGAGCAAATCAGTTTACAGGAGTACATAGCATTTAACAGAAGAGTCAACAGTTGGTGATGAGGTTGAAAACAGGCTGAGGTGGAGTCAGCCTGTGGCAAGGCTACTAAACAACAGACTAAACAATTAGGATTTTACATCTTCCCAACAATATTAAATTTATAAATCATTTTTTATTGTGGCAAATATAAAAAAATTACTTTAACTATTTTTAAGTGTACAGTTCACAATTCAAGAGGAACTAAAGAGCCTCTTGATAAAAGTGAAAGAGGAGAGTGCAGAAGCTGGCTTAAAACTCAACATTCAAAAAATGAAGACCATGGCATCTGGTCATATCACTCCATGGCAAATAGATGGGGAAACAATGGAAACAGTTGACGGACTTTATTTTCTTGGGCTCCAGAATCACTGCAGATGGTGACTGCAGCCATGAATTTAAAAGACGCTTGCTCCTTGGAAGAAATGCTATGATCAACCTAGACAGCATATTAAAAAGCAGAGACATTTCTTTGCCAGCAAAGGTCTGTCTAGTCAAAGCTATGATTTTTCCAGTAGCCATGAATGGAGTGAGAGTTGGACCATAAAGAAGACTCAGCACTGAAGAACTGATGCTTTCTAATTGTGGTGTTGGAGAAGACTCTTAAAAATCCCTTGGACTGCAAGGACATCAATCCTAAAGGAAATCAGCTCAGAATATTCATTGGAAGGACTGATGCTGAAGCTGAAACTGCAATACTTTGGCCACCTGATGTGAAGAACTAACTCATTGGAAAAGACCTGATGCTGAAAGTGGGAGAAGGGGAGGACAGATGATGAGATGGTTGAATGGCATCACTGACTCGATGGACATGAGTTTAAGTGGGCTCTGGGAGTTGGTGATGGACAGGGAAGCCTGGCACGCTGCAGTCCATGGGGTCCCAAAGAGTTGGACACGACTGAGTGACATAACTGAACTGAACTCACAATTCACACTTGTGTGACCATCAACACCACCTATCCCTAGAATCTTTTCGCCATTCCAAACTGAAATTCTTTACTCATTAAAAAATAACTTCACATTCTCCCCTGTCCCTCTTGCTCTTGGCAACTAACATTCTATTTTTCTGTCTCTACAGGTTTGGCTACTCTAGGTACCTCACATGAGTGGAAACATACAATAATCGCCCCTTTGCATTCAGCTTGCTTCATCCAGCTAAATCACTTTAATCAACACTCTGGTTAATCAAAAGCTGGCTTCTAATTTGCAAAATACTTTTTATGCTATATTTTACAAATGTCTTGATTTTCTTACTTGATCAAATCTTTTCCACTTATTGCTTAAGGAACACTTTAGAAAATTACAAACTCAGAGTTCTTAACAATTTAGTCTACCATTGCATCTGCCATAAAAAGCTTTTTACTGGTCCACTTTAAGTGTCTTTATACTGTGAATTATTTTTAATTCATTATAGTTTACAGGTAGTAGACATTTTGTAAAATCCCACCTAGTACCTTAATGGAAGTAAATAACAGAGAATAGAACTACTGAGGCAGGAATCAAATTTATCTGGCCACCCAGGAGAAATGAAGTTAATTTATATAGGATGCTGATAGAAAGGCTCTCCCTTTTAATATTATGTCACTTCCCTATCTGGGGTTGAATCAATTCTAAGTGGACAGAATTGGTTGAATCAGTTCTAAATGGAGAGAATTAAAAACACAACACTTCCCTTATTTCTAGCTAGGGGTTAAGTCTGAAAGTTTTGGATAATAGCAAACTACTTGAGAACTAAGGGCTGGAGGAATCCCTAGGTCTTTAGTGTATCAATAGTGTTTTGCCCATTAATCGAATAATTCTGGACAACAAGACTTCACTAAGCCTCCGGAAGTCTCAGTGCGTTTGGATGAGACCATCCCGTTCTTCCCAATCTTGTCCACAGCACAGCATATCCAAAATATAGTACTGCAGAACCCTGGGAAAAAACGGAGGAGGCACAGCGCAGCACACCTGTAACCCCCTGATCTCCTGTGTGCCGACACATCCGAGTGGATGCTCTCAAGAAAGCGCTCCAGTAGCAGTGTCGTTCCAGCCAATGGGCCACGCCGTCTGGTACAGAGTTCGAGCTGCTGAAGTTCCTGCTGGTTCTGAAGTCAGCGGCCTTTCCCTCTTAGTAAAAAAAACAGTCTTTACTCCTTAGGAAGACCAAAGCCTGGAAAAGCACAAGGCCCACAAGCCAGGCGAAGAAGCAACACTCGCCACACTTGCCTAGCGTGTACTCAGAAAAAAACAAAAAGAAAAAAATTACGTCTCTTCCCAGCAGGCTCCGGGAGTCACCGCGAGATTTCATCAATTCTCGCGACATTTATCGGCAGCCATCTTCTTGGGGGTGCTGGGAGCCGGGAAGACCCCCCGAATCGTTTCCATTCAGCTGCCCTTCGTTTTCGCTTTCTTCACTTTTTCCTCTCCTGCGTTGCCAGCAAGCACCTGGTTTCAGGGCTGAGGGCAAGCCCGTGTCTAGGCGCGTGTCGCGCTCTGGTCCAGGGAGATTCGCTGGGGTGGAGGGAAGGGGGAGGGCCTGGGCAAACCGTTGCTGCCTCAGCCGGGGCCGGGGTCCGGGGAGGGGGAGCTCTTGGCACCCCGTGGACTCGCGGCCTACGGCGGTCCCCGCGAAGCTGTTCGCCGATCCGGGCTCGCGGGAACCTGCCACCGGCGCCTCCCACCGCGGCCCACGCGGGCGGCGCGCGGAGTAGGGGGCGGGGGCAGCGGCGGCTGTAGCGGCCGCGACCTGGGCGGGCGGAGGAGTGTGACGGGCCTCGGGGCCGCTGTGGATGGTTTCTAAAATGATCATTGAAAACTTCGAGGCACTCAAGTCCTGGCTCAGCAAGACTCTCGAGCCCATGTGAGTATTCGGGAGCTGTTTTACTTGCAGGGATGGAAGGGGGAGATAGGTGGACTCCCAGTTGCCCCCAAGAGCCTGCTGTGGAGGCCGAAGCGGTGAACTGAGGTCCCGGGCTCAGTGTTTTCGCCTCCTCCGCCACCGTCGTTCCTTCGTTCCCAGGTTCAGAATACGCCTGGGAGCCTGAGCTGATCTTTACCTCATCGTTGAGTTGGTTCTTAAACCGATGACTCTTCTCTCGTTTTCCCGTTATTTGTAGTCCGACCCCAGCGTAAACACACAACTCGTTATTTGCCGAGGGCCCCCAGGTCGGTTTCTTTTGGCGAACTCGAGCATAATTCCCCCCCCCCCACCCCTTTTTTTTTAAATGAAGTGACCAGCTCTCTAGGGATTTAGAACAGTTCTCGCCCAGCCCATTCACGTTTTACCTAAATACCGTCTCTGAAAGAAAGGCCGTGTCTACCATGTGCTGTCTGGTTCTTAACTGATTGAAAATGTAACAGGTGCTAAGGTGCCCAGCAAAATTCCCCTTTCTCATCTCTGCACGTTTGGTCGCTTGGAGGAATAAAATGCAGTCTAACCATATGGACTGTTTGGCAGTTTTAAGTAGAATCTTATAAGTGCACTCTGTGTGTGTGTGTGTGTGTGTGTGTGTGTGTGTGTGTTGGGGAGTGGGGTTCGAAGTGCTGAAATGTCTTAGATTGGAAAAATTGAGTTTAAGGATTTATCTTTTAATACGTAAAAAATATATCAAGAGCCAAGTGTTTTGATCAAAATTGGATGATTTACAATAAACAATTTAAAATGCAATGCGGACTATCCACTTATTTAATAGATGTATTAAACGCCTTCTATGTACTGTGGGAGGCATTGGGGCTAGAGTTTTTAAATTCCAAAATCGACAAGGCATAATAGAAAAGTAAATGAGCAAACTTGGGGTAGTAAGAGTCGTGACTGTAATACTAGAGGACCATGTAAAATAGTGGTAACAAGGCCTCTCGGAGGAGGCGACAGCGGAGCAACACCTGAGGAGGAGAAGGAACTGTGTAAAAGTCTGGAAAGAGAACATTCCTTCCAGAAGGAATGACAAGTGCAAAGGCCCTGTAGCGGAAATGATCATGGTTCGATGGGGAAGAGAAAGGCTGTTGTGGCTGCAGGGAATCTTGTGAAGGGGGAACAAAAGGAAAGTTGTGAAGTTGGAGAAGTAGGAAGGGGACAAATCATGTAGGATCTTCTAGGCTATAGTCAAGAGCTAAGATTTTACTTAAAATCGAATGGGAAGACATTAGATGATTTAAAGCAGACAGAGATTGATTTTGTTTTAACTCTGCCTACTTTGTGGAGATTATAGGGTCAAGAATAGAAATAAGGGGACCATGCTGAAGGAAGTTGTAGGCCAAGCTGTAGATAGTTTGCCTTAGAGTGAGAGTGGAGACAAATATGTTTAATAGACATGTTAAATAGATCTGGTGGGACTTGCTGATGGATTGGATGTGGGAGATAAGGGAAAGGAAAGGAAAATAAAGGGTGACTGATGACTAAGAAGTTAATCTAAGCAGCTGAATGTGTGTTGGTTGAGGAGGCTTGGAGAGAACAGTTTGAGGGGAGACGGGTGGTTGATTTTAACTGTTAAGTAGAAAGTGTTTGTTACACATCTAAGTGTGATGTGAAATTGGTAGTTGGGTATGAGTCCAGAACTCAGGCCAGGAGTGGAGATACTTGGAGTTATGCAGGTAGTATTTAAAGTCATGAGACTGGGAAGTTTCTGAGGAAGAATGTGTAGATAGGGAAAAGAAGAGAGTCCAGGTCTGAGGTTGGAAGAAAAGTGGGATGTATGTCACTAATGAAGGAGATGTATGACAAAAAAGGAAGGTTGTCAACTTGGTGGGATACTGCATAATGGGTAAAATGGAGACAGAAGGGGCTCTTGTGTTGGCAAGGTAGAAGTCACTGGTGAACTTGTTGAAAAGTTCACTGGGGTAGGATGGTGCAGACAGAAGCCCTGTTTCAATGGGTTGGAGAGAGTGGGCAGCAGTAGAGTATAGTGGTTGAGACCGAGAACCGTGGAGCCAGAGTGGCTGCCTTTGAATTCTGCCTCCGCCACTTACCTTCTGTATGATATTGGGTAAGTAACTTAGCTCAGTACCTCTGCTTCCTCCTGTCTGAGAGGGGGGAAAATAATGAATATGTATTAAGAAAATCTTTGAACCCTGTCTGGTTTGTAAGTAGCACTAAGTAAATGTTAGGTGAACGGAAAACTTAGAATGTTTTGTGTTAAAATAGCATTCCCTTGTGTAAGCTTTCAGTTCTCAAATTACTTAGTTTTATTACCATTTTTTCTTCTTATTGAAGAGAGGATTATTTATAGCTGATTAGTGTGCTTGTAATTTTTTTTCGTAGTTTTAATAAAGCATATTCAGGTATCATATAGCATACTTAGATGACTGTAGCCCTGCAGTCTTTACTGCTGGAATAAGATACTACTTGTAGAACCTAGACAGTGGGAGGAGCTGGGAGTGGTCCTTTTTATACTGCTGTGTTAAAATTGAACCCTTATCCAAGTTCCTGTCCCTTTAACTGCACTTCAGGTGAATTCTTTTAGATGACTTTTAAAGCTGATTCCAGTTATTTAATGGTTTCTAACCTTGTTTGTGAAACTTTAAGATGTGTTTGTTTTCTAAAGAGATTTTTTTTTTTTTTTTTGACCAAATAGCACCTATTTGAGGCAGGACCATAGGAAGATAGAACTTGAAATTTGTATAGAACTTTTTACCTATTTGCGCTAGTGAAGTATCTCATGGTTTTGGACTTGCCTTGTAGTTTAAATGTATTAATTCAGCAAATATTTATTGAGCACTTAATTGACTCTGTGCTAAGCAGTGTGTTAAGATATTGGTGAAACAGTAGGAAACATGACATGAAATGACCATCTTCATATCGTTTACCAGGGAAGACAGATGTTAAACAAGTAACTATGAGACTAGTGAGCATGATGAATCCAGAACACTGTGAAAATATATGTCTGGAATATCTGGAAAGACTTCTGTTGCCTGACAGTATTTCATCTCAACCAGGAAGGATGAGGAGTAGTTTGTTGGGGCAAAAGAATGGGAATGGAGAGTTGTAACAGCAAGGTTTTTGAGGGCAGATCGTATGAAGACCCTAAAATGAAGTAAGGAAAGGTGAAAAAAAGAGCCAGGGGAAGCATAGCGGCAGATAGCTCCTGAGACGGGAGCCAGATTGCATGAGACTGTTGAGTCATGTTAAGGTTTCGGGATGTCATTGAAGGATAGTGGGAAGCCAGTGAAGGGTTTTCGGGGAGGAGAGTTTTCAGATGGACATTTGGGGGGCGTGGGGTGGGGTGTCAACCTGGTTGCAGTTTCAACATGAAATAAAAGTTGGTAAATCTGTATTTTATTTGATTATAAGGTCTGTAAGTGTATCAGGATTCCAGGTTTTCTTTTTCATACTTTATTGAAAATGTACGTGTTAAAATTATCATCTTGAAATACTTGATATTTTTGTTCTCCAAAACATTTGCTTAGTCATACATGCTCATAATAAAATAGATATTTGTCTTTCCTGTATCATTGATTTCTTTTTCATAATGTTAAGCTCTCTTTTGACGTTTTTTTGTTTTTTAAACAAAAGTTTTCTGCTGTATTTTAAAACTTTGTGAATTTACGTATCACTAAATGTGATTTAATAAAATCATGGATTATTTTCAGTTTAAGGGAAACCTCAAGATCTAATCAAACCCCTTAGTTTTTCAGAAAATACAATTGAGAGATAGACTTAATGGTGTGCCCAGGTTTTGTTGAGCTTAGTAGTGAGGAACAGAATGCCTCAGTTTATGCTGCTACTAGGTTGTGCTGTGGAGGTAGCGTTGTGCAGTGGAAAGAAAACATTTTTGTGTCCACATAGACCAGTGTTCAGATCTCTCAGCTCTGCCACTTACTAAGTGAACAGGCAAGTGAGCCTCCCTTTTCCTTGTTAGGATGATAGGGAGAATTATACCTGTTTCTGTAGGTGAAAGAATTAAATGAGACATATTTTTAAGATCCCAGCCCCTTCCCCCCCACTCCCAGGATATATATATATAGGAGATATATATATATGTTAGCAGTGAAAAAAGCATTTACCCAAAGGGTTCTGAAATACAGAGGGTACCTGCTGTGCAACCTGGGGAGCTCTCTCACAGGCAGGCATTATTTCAGTCTGCTTAGGTTTCTTTCACTTATTTTGACCTTTTCTTCCTCTTTTATCTCTAACCAGAATTTTAACTTAAAGTTTAAGACAGATATAGTATTTAATGCCTAACACTTTAGCAACAGTTACCAGGGAAAAGCATATTAAATAAGTTATCTGCTCTCAAGTCCAAGGTATTTTAAAGCTATATTATCTACTGCCAACAACATAGAAAACAACGGACCAGATTACAACAGCTGTGACAAGTCAAATAAGTTTGATAAGGTTCACAGATGCTACAGTAATAACTAAGATGTAAGTAACAACAGTTACCCTGTATTGATCTTAAATACCAGTTTGATTAAACACAGGTTACATTGCTATTATTGCTACTGTTAACATTTGTATACATTGTTAAACCTTTGTATTATTACTTTCAAGTTCTATGAGGTAAATACTGTTACCTCCATTTTGCAAGTGATGACACCTGAGGTACTGAAGCATGAAGTTAAGATACTTGCCCAGAGTCACACATCTTACGTGTGACTGAACAGTGATTTAAACTCAAGTTTAACTCAAGATTTAAACTCTGGAGCCTTGGTCATAATTCACTACAACATAATGCAGTGTATCCTTTCCTGCTTCTCTATGTGTGTGCCTGTGTATGTGTACTTTTTTTTACTATTAGATTTTTGTAGTAGTAGCTGCTATTGTAAAGGAACAAGGAACAAAGTTCTTAGGCATTGTGGTTATCAGTGCTTTAGAGTCTTTTTTTTTTTTTTTTTTGAGTCTTTAGATTACAGAAACCTAGAGTTTTGTAGTTGTTTCTCCTTTACGCACACTTATTACTATACCTTTCTCACCACATTAAAATTTGTTTTTGTTTTAAAGGAAGAGCTGAAAGGTGGTCTTTTTATTTGTGAATTTTATTTACTCTTCTCCTCCTTTGATGTTTCATTTTTCTGCAGACCCTTTTGGGTATAGAGTCAGTCTCTCATTCCTTAAGCTCAGCAAAAAACAAAGAATTAAATCATACTTCTAGTCATTTTCATGCTAGCTTTCTTTTCCTGTCACTGTTAAATCTTGAAATAGTAGTCAGCCTTTAATTTTTCACTTATTTGTCCCCAACCATTTACTTCTTAATGCCTTAAATAGTTTCTTTATACTCATGTTTAACTGAAATTATCTACCCCAGTGTTATCATTGAATTTGTTTATTAAATGTAAAGACTTATAGAAATTTTAGTTCTTTCATCTCTTTCACTCTTTCACAGTGTTGATAGCTGCCTTTTTTTTCTTTATACTTCTCATGACTTAGATCCCTAATATTTTGGTTCTCTTTCTTACAAAGCAGTTCTACCTCCTTAAGCTCTTTTTCCTGCCTTTGAATTGTATTTTTCTTTGTTCTGTTCCCATGACTCTTTTTTCTTAATCATTACCACTCCTGACCCTTTATTCACATTCATTCCTATGGATGGTTTCTATTGTAATGTGTGCCAGTGGTTTTAAAAACTGTGTGTGTGTTATAGTTGCTTTGAAACTGTGATTAAAGACTCCCTTCCCCAGGATATTGCATATACATATTTGTATTTGAATTTTAGCGCTTTTTCAAGAGTACCTGTAAGCATTTATTTTTCTCATAGGTATGTCTAGGCTTAACTGCTTCAAAGTTTTATACTCTTAAACTCTGATTGCTAGCTCTGTGCCTGATCCTTTTCACCTGAACTTCAAACTGCTGTATGTTTCTGAAAATAAAATATTCACTTATTTCCATTTCATTTTTCCAAACTTTTGGGCTTGAACTTTTATTTTTTTGGCTTCTCCCTTCATTCCTTTCCCCCCATTCAGTTAATTACTGGGTTCTGTCTCTTTCTTTTAATAATTCTTACTAATGACAGTGGTCAGTAGGAAACCCTGCACTCCTTAGCTAAACCACTGCAGTTTGTTTTCTAACAAACCTCCCCATCTGCAGTCTTCTCGTTTGGAGTTCTTTTGGCCTGGACACCCAGCTTGTTTATTGTGTTGTGTGATCAAAATCTTCAGCACTTCTAAATAATCAATTGCATACTTCTTAACTTGACTTTCAGAACTAGTGTCTGTTTCAAATTATCTTTCCAGTTTATATCTTCCTACTTTTTACGTAAGTCTTAATTTCAACAAAAGCTGAACTCTACATTCTGATTCTCTGTCACGTAGTTTATACTGTCCTTTCTCCCCCAACTTTATGTGGAAGGTAACATTCATTGAGTGCTTACTATTTGCTAATCTTTATGCATTCATTGTGTGTGAGCTGGGTTCTGTTATCCCAATTTTAAAGATGAAGAAATTGACTCTTAGGAAGTTTAAGTAATGTACTTCATTCATAGCTAATAAATGATAAGAGACAGGATCAATGACAAGACATTTCTATTCCAGAGTTTTGCTGTGTATTGTGATGTAATGCCTTTCTCAGTTTCTTCTATATGTGTTGAAATCAAAGGTCCATTGCAATTCCAGTTCATCCAGACAGCCATTTATCTGTCCAGTTGAAATCAGTGATTCTTCCATGAGTCTCCTCTCCTAGTGCTAGTTTGCATAGTTTTCTGACACTCTTCATTTGCAGACTTGTTCAGTAGTTAATTCTTCTGTTTTTACTGTTATTAGAGTCTAAGGTCCTTGAAAATAAAACTCAAAATGTTAAGTGTTCTCCTGTATAGCACCCAGCACAATGCCTCGTGGGGGGTGTACACCTGGGTTTCAAATATATTAGTTGAAATTTCTTTGTGCACCCATGATCTAAGGAGAGAGAAGAGGCATTTGTATAAAACTATTTTGAAGAAGCAGATATGTTAGCAGTTTGAAGATTTACTAATCTCTGGGTCTGTTTTTTTTTTTTTTTTTTAACCTTACAGCACTTTCAAATTAACTAAAGACTCTGTGATTTTTTTTTTTTTTTTTTTTTTAAGGGGGAAAGGACACTGAGAAATATTAGCATTTACTCATTAAAGTATGTGAATGCTGCTGTATGCAAGATTGCTTAGCTCCATAGAGCTGCACAAAAAATTATGGTAATTCTAGTCTGATGAATTTTATAGCTGGTAAAAGAGTTTCTGTAATTAATTATTAGCTAGAATATTTTTCATGACTTTCTTAGCACATTTTACTGCTGCCACCTTAGTTGACTTTTCCATCTGAGTGATGAACAGTTAAAATGCATTTAGCATTTTCTATTTTAGGAATTCCTTTTTTTTTGGCTTACAGTGCTTTTAAATGAATATTTTATATGCATAAATCCAGGTGTAGGGATAGTATTAGTAACAAAATGGAAAAAAATATATTCCAGTGTTTGGTATGTTTGTGTTGAGAATGACTAAAACTTGAGCTAAGGGTAGGCTTTTAGGAATTTTTCTTCCTTCTGCTTCCTTAGTCCCAAGGAATGAGTGGATGGTAAATGCTTCCTTCTGGACTTATTCCTACCTACTACCTTCATACTACTTTGTTTCTGTGGAAAAATCTTTTTCAGTTTACAGGTGGTAACTTCTGAAATAGGTAAAAGTTTATTTTTAACTTGAGGTTACATTTAGTATTTTGTGTGTATGTAAAAGATGCAGTAAAGTTGGAGGTATGTTAGTCATTGGTTCTTTCTGACATATTCTGCCTGTGTGTGTGTGTTCAGTCACTTGTACAAAAGTATGTTATATATATTTTTCTTTCTCCTTTTTTCTATAATTGGAGGTCATTCAATATAATACATAGGAGACAACCCCCCTTTTTCAGGTTGCATAGTATGTTAATGTAATGGGTATACCATAATTTATTTAACCATCATTTATTGATTTGCTGAACAGATAGAACCATAGTGTATGTATTTATCATGTGTCAGTTTATAATGAACATAAACAGATTAGTTGCATAAGTTTTGACAGTTACATATACCTGTGTAATCACCATATAAAACAGGATCTAGAACTTTCTCTGGAATATTCTCTTGTGCCTCTTACTGAGTTTTTCTTTCTAATAAGACATCCACTCTAACTTTGGCATTATGAATATGACTGCTGTGAATATTCTTAAGTTGTTGTGAAAATATTTTCTTTTGGGGGAGGGGTAAATACCTAAGGAGGGTATTTGCTAGGTCATAGGGTAGATGCATGTTTTCTATTATAAGAAACTTCAGAAATTGTTTCTAAAGTGGTTGAACTATTTCATATTTCACATTGCTACCTATGATTTGTGAGGGTTCCAGTTGCTTCATATCCTCAGCATTACTTAGTATTGTTAAGTTTTTTTGTTGTTGTTCTTTTTAAATTTTTATAGTGAGCATAAAATGACATCTTACCTTTTTTTGGACTGACGGTTTAATTCTCTTTATGGTTTTAATTTGCATTTTCCTGATGAGTAATACTGTTGAGGACCTTTTCATGTGCTTATTGACTGTCACATCTTTTGTAAAGTGGCTGAAGTGAAGTGAAGTGAAAGTCTCTCAGTCATGTCCAACTCTTTGCGACCCCAGGACTGTATACGGAGTAGTCCATGGAATTCTCCAGTCCAGAATACTGGAGTGGGTAGTCTTTCCCTTCTCCAGGGGATCTTCCTAACTCAGGGATCAAACCCAGGTCTTCTGCATTGCAGGCGGATTCTTTACTAGCTGAGCCACAAGGGAAGCCCGTGGCTAAGTCTTGCTTATTTTTAAGATTGGGCTATCTTATTGCCAATTTCCAGGAGCTCTTTATTCATGTAGAATACATGTCCTACAGGTTTTTTTTTCCCTAATCTGTGACTTGTATACAGTGGTCCCTCCTTATCTGTGGTTTTGCTTTCTGTGGTTTCAGTTACCTGTGACGAGCTATGGTTTAAAAATATTAGATGGAAATTTTCAGAAATTAACAATTTATAAGTTTTAAATTGCATGCTCTTATGAATAACATGATGAAATCTCGCATTGTCCTGCCCAAGATGTGAATCATTCCTTTGTCCAGCATCTCCCACCCGTTTGTCACTTAGTAACTGTCCTGGTTATCAGCTTTGCTCTCGAGATATTGCAGTGCTTGTGTTCAAGTAACTTATTTTGCTTAATTATGACTGCAGCACTCAAGATTAGTGACACTGGCAGTTTGAACATATCAAAGAGAAGCCATAAAATGCTTCCTTTAAACAAAAAGGTGGAAATTCTTAATAAGGAAAGAAAAAATTCAGTACTGAAGTTGCTGAGATTTATAGTAAGAATGAATCTTCTATCTCTGAAACTGTGAAAAAGGAGAAAAATTCTTTCTAGTTTTGCTGTCACACTTCAAAGTGCAAAAGTTTTGACAGCTGTGTGGTAAGTACCTAAGATGGAAAAGGCCTTCAATTTGTGCAATAATGTATTTTGAAAGAAGAGAGAAAGCAACACTACACACACATCAATTTTATTACAATATATTGTTATAATTATTCTATTTTATTATTGTTAATCTCTTACTGTGCCTAATTTATATCTAATATGTTCATAGGTATGTGTGTATAAGTGGCGGGTAAAAAATCTGCCTGCAATGCAGGAGACGCACAGGAGACTGGGTTCGATCCCTGGGTGGGGAAGATCCCCTGGAGAAGGAAATGGCAGCCACTCGGTATTCTTGGATTTCCCGGGTGGTGCTAGTGGTAAAGAACCCACCTGCCAGTGCAGGACACAGATGTGGGTTTGATGCCTGGGTTGGGAAGATCCTCTAGAGGAGGGCACGGCAACCCACTCCTGTGTTCTTGCCTGGAGAATCCCATGGACAGAGAAGCCTGGTGGGCTACAGTTCCTAGGGTCTCAGAGTTGTACACAACTGAGGCAACTTGGCACACACATCCCCGTGTGGGAAAACTTAGTGTGTAGTAGGGTGCGTCTGTGGTTTCAAGCGTCCACTGGGCGTCTTGAGATGTATTTCCACTGTGCATGAGGTGTGTGTGCAGTCACTGTGTCGTGTCCGACTCGCTGTGACCTCATGGACTGTAGCCCCCTAGGCTCCTCTGTCCATGGGATTTTCCAGGCAAGAATACTGGAGTGGGTTGCCATTTCCTTCTTCAGAAGTCTTCCCAAGCCAGGGATTGAACTCATGTCTCCTGCAGTGCAGGTGGGTTCTTTACTACTGAGCCACCTGGGAAGCCCTGTGGATAAGGGGGGACTACTATATAACAATGTCATTTTATGGGCAGAAATTTTTTTTATTAAGTCCAGTTTATTTTTGTTTTATGGTTATGTCTAACAAGTCTTTATCTCCTCCAAGATCATAAAGACATTATATGTTCTAGAAATTTTCTGCCTCTTGGTAGGTTTAGGTCCTTTCATCTCAAATGAATTTTTTAAATAATACATATGGAGGCATTCAGACAAGCCACCTGTTCTTGGCCCTGTAATAATTGTTTCTCTGCTCCAAACTCTGACATTTAGGCTTGTTTGGCCTAACTGTGTGTCCATCAGGCACACAAACTTGTGTTTATTAACAGTTTTGGCAAGCAGCCAGCCCAGTAGTCTGTTTCAGTGGCAGATTGACCCTGCCCAGGAGCAGCCTCTTGCCTGGGTCCCCAGCACCTGCCAGAGCTCATGTTGCTCTGGGGAACTCAGGAGGACTCTCCCTGACAGGGACTGACTGCCCTGGCTCAAGGCTGTTTGGAGTCAATAAACGAGAAACCAGAAATGCATATGAAATGAGGTAGGGCCAGTGGCTCTTTTTTTTGTTTTTAAAATAAGTATACTGTTAATTTTTCCATAAATGGTCCCTAAAAAAGACTTTCCTATTGGATGACTTGGCATGTCGTTTGATAATTAACTGTACTTAATTACTCTGTCATGGTCCACTGATATTTGGCATGTTGGTTGATAATTAACTGTATATATGAGTCTATTTCTGGACTCTATCTTGGTCCAGTGATAGGTATTTATTCTGATGCTTATACCACACTGTCTGAATAACTTTATAATTATTGAAATCAGGTTATGTAAATCCTCCTAGTTTGTCTTTTTGCAAAACTGAGTTTTGCTGGATTCATTTCCTTATAAAGGTGAGAGTCAGTGTTTCAGTTTCTACAAGAAGGCCTGTGTTGATTGTTGATAGGGATTGAGTTGAATGTAGAGATCAATTCTAGGAGAAAGAAGATCATTTTTCAAATTTTATTATTTATATAAATATGATTGATATTTACATATTGACCTTGTATTCTGCAACTAAATACACTTATTATTTACAGTAGCTATTTTATAGATCCTTTGGAATTTATCAGTCATGTTATCTGTGATAGTTTTACTTTCTGAAAATTTTTAAAATTTTTCATTTCTTATTGTATAGGTTAGGAACAACACACAAGTTAAATTGAAGTGGCCTAAGAGTTGACATCCTTGTTTTGTCCAAGTCTTAGGGGAAAGAGACCTCGTGTTTCAGTATTAACTGATGTTAGTGCTAGACTTTTTTATAATTGCCTTTTACCAGATTGAAGAAATTCTCTTCTGTTCTTAATTTGCAGAGTGATTTGTCATAAAAAGGTAAAGAATTGTCAAATTCTTTGTCTACGTTTATTGAAATGATCACGTGCTTTTCTCTCTTTTTCTGTTAATATTGTACATTACATGGATTGGTTTTCAAACGTTAAGCCAACCTTGCATTTCTAAGATATACCCTGCTTGGTCATGATGTAATTATTACCATTTTTATGCATATTGCTGGATTTGATAATATTTTGTTAAGTTTTGCTTCTGTTTATGAGGGCTGTGTGTATTTTATTTTTTCTTTAAAATGTTGATTTCACTGATGAAGCCATCTGAGAATGAAGATTTTGTTGTGAAATGGATCTTTTATTACAAAGTCAGTTTGTTTAATAGGTATAGATCTATTTAGGTATTCTGTTTCTTCTTGTGTCACTTTTAGTAATTTATATTTTTCAAGGATTTTTCTCTTAAGTTGCTAGATTTACTGACACAGTTTGCAGTGTTGTCTTATTATTCATATAATGACTATAGAATCTGTTTTGATGCTTCCCCTCCTCTTTTAAAAATTATACCTGATTTTGGTAATATTACTTTTATTTTCTTGACCAATTTTGCTAATAGTTTATCAGTTTTATTCATCTTTTACCAAGAATAGTATTAGCTTTGATTGTTTTCTATTTTAATATTGTATTTTTATCATTTCCTTTTTCTACTTAGAGTTTAATTTGCTGGCTTTCCTTCTTTCTTCAGAGGAAAGCTTAGGTCATTGGTTTTATATTTTTCTTGTAGTTTCAAAAACTAGGGCCTGGAGGTAAAGCACAGGCAGGTATCCAGAATCTTGTTAATGCTGAGATTCCAGTTCTTATAAAAGGGAGGATCCTGCTAGTGATAAAAACTTTTTATTTTTTTAACCAGCTATGTTGGACTATTATGTATCAGGTACTTCAAAATGTTGGTGACTGAACATCATGGCCACAAACCTTTAAAAATTGCTTCCATTTTATATAATTTGAGGTCTTCCATGGGAGTTCTGAATTGATCCATCATGATGTGAAATTCACTATGTGATTCAAATGTAACAGTGCAAAATTGAATATAGAGGCATGCATAATCTTAGAAATCTAGAGGGGTTGTAATTTCAAATATTGTGCAATTAGATTAATCATAATGTAACAGTAAAAAAAAAAAAATGATCCTGATCATGCCCTCAAAAACATTTGAAGTCAGTGGTGAACTGAATCAAACTAAGTTTTTTACAAAGCCCAAGCCATATCAGTTACAGAACAGTTGACTCCACTCTAGTGTCCTAGCAAAAGAAAGGACATGCCCTTTACTGAAGATAAATCTTACTGACTTCAGTCTCCACCTCATTGTGTTCTTTTGCACAAAATTTTCTGCTTAATACAGTAACAAGGAACACAAAATAGTAAGAAAGTAAGATTCACATGAGAAGGAATAGTCAATGAAGAGATACCTAGAGATGACTCAAGTATTAGAATTATTAGACAAAAACTTTATGATAAAAATGCTGAGGAATTTATTTAAGCATTTGGACAACATGCATAAAGATATGGGGAACTTCAGTTAATACGCAGAAGCTATTCAGAAGAATTTAATAGAGAAATCTAGAAATGAAAAGTATAGCAGAAATAAGCAGACTGGACACCAAAGGAAAAAAAAAGCAGTGAACTTGAATGTAGGAAAATAGAAAATATCCAAATCAAAGGGACAAAAGTAATTTTAAAAGATATATCTGAGATCTGTAAGACAGTATCAAGCAGTCTAAAATATAAGTTACTGAAGTCCTGGAAAAAGGGAAGAAAAATGAAGCAGAAAAAATGTTTGAAGACATAACAACCGAGGACTTTCCAAAATGGGTGAAAGACATTAAAACATAAATCCAAATTGGCAAAATCAAGCAGGATAAAATATGTGTGTGTGCGTGTGTGCATGCGTGCACATGCACACACAGCTGTGAGCATTTCATGGTCACACACTGCTCACCAAATAAAAAGACTTAAAAGTCGTCAAAGGGAGAAAAAAGACTCAAATAGTGCCTAATTGCTCATCATCATCGATGAGGGACCCTGGCAATAGTATTATAAAACAGTGAAGTATATAAACAGTCTACACTTAACAGCTAAAACCACAAGAGTAGTTGTGGAAGTAGGGAAGGAAAACTAGAAGAGGTCTGCCAGGGCACTCCCAGCTTTCAACTAGCAAAGTCTAGAAGAATAGGAGGGCTGAGCAAACTCCTTTTAGGATTCCAGGTCTTCACAGAGAATTGGTTGGTTACCCTACAAAAAGAAAAGGGAAGGAGCAAGAAAACAACTGCTCTGCGTATATTCTCATCAATTTTCTGTTGCTTACTGGCAGTTTAAAAAAATTGATGTGGAAAAAGCATTTATAAAAATCTTCAGTTATATATAAAAAACTTTAAAAAATAAAAGAAGCTGTCAGTGTGACCCTTGTTATTTTTACATTATTTGATGATGGCTATAGTACTTACTTTACATTTTGAAAAAAGTTTTTTTTATAATAACAGATTGTGAAAGAGATCTCATTTTGAAGACTTTCATAAATTTTGTGAAGTATTTCAAGTATTTCAGTCTGTGAAGTATTTCAAGCACTTTTCTTAAATTGGATTGTGTTGAAGTTTTGAAACTTGTGAGTGCCCCAAACTGGAAGAGCAGTTCTGTGAGGAATTAGGACTATTCATTATGCTTAGGAAAAGGTTTTTGATTCCAGCTAGTCTTTGTTGGTTTCAAATTAAGAAGGGATGAATCATGCCATACTGAAGTGTATGGACATTTTGGGGACTAGCTTATAGGATACTGTGAGAGTTAATTAAAGTAATGGAGTAATTGGTCAGAACTTCTTTTAAGAAAAAGATGATGTTTAGAGATTTGATTAAGTTGTAACATTTTGGAGACAAGAAAGACTAAATAGTTTTTTAGTCTAGTTTTAAGAGTGAGTTGTAAAATGTCTAAATTTGGACTTTGGCAGAAGGTAGGAAGATAGAAGTACTATTCTTTGAACATATGTACTGAATGTAATGAGGGCCATCTCAGCAGTCAGGGTATGGAAGAAAAAGCAGCCAGGAAGTACTTGTCAAAATGCTTGTGGACTTTTTTTTTATTGACCTTTTTTGAGATCCATGACAGCTTGGAACTTGTTGGCACACTTTTATATTTGCTATAATTGGGTTTGATCTTAACTGAAAATTGTTTTGTGTGTAGTTTGGTTGATAATACCCCTGATTAAAAATGCTATTACTTATAAATTGTGATAATTAGTACACTTCTTACTTCTTCACCAGTGTGATTGGTTCTAGGGGAAAAGGTAGACTTTGTTATCTGGTCTGAAACAGACAAGTACACCAGTAGTAACATTTTAACAGTGATAGAAATGTGTACAAATCTTGTTTCCTGGGAATTCAGGAAAAATATGTAAAATGTTTCTACTTAGTAGAATTTAGTTGTTCTTTATCTTTCCCAAAGGCTCAAACCTTACTCACCAGTGTTCAGAAGAGGGAGTTCTGTGGCTTTTGAAAAAGATCTAGAGGATCCATTTTGGGTTTTTTTTTTTCCAAAAAAAATTTTTTTTCAGATTATATACTGAATTATTTTAACTTCAGTTAAAATAGGGGAGGGAGTGCAATGATGGTGAAAGCTTTTGTATCTTATTCCTAAAAAATGACCCACTTAGTCAGGTTATATGGTTCAGTGCCTTTGTTTTAAAAATGAGAAAGCAGAAGCCTAGAGAAATAAAATGCTAACCCAGGATTACATAATAAATGAATAAAGTAAGATAACACTAGAAGTCTGAAAACCTCTGGGTTTTTGGAGTTTAGTGCTTTTCAATACCAGATTGCTTCAAGGAAAAGCTGACAGTTTGGCTTAGAAGAGAACATAGATTTGAAAGGGAATAGGGCTTAAAATATAGTAACTAAATTTTAACATCTTTTCAAAGGGAGTGGTAATAATAAGCATCTTATAATTTCACATTTTTATTCTGTTTTTTTCATTAGTAGTGCATTTGCTTTGGTGTTTGCAGGTTAATGTTTTCTCGTTTGTAGTCATATTTATTTGTAATTACTTCTAATTTGCTGTTCTCTCAGATAAGGAAACTGAAGCTTAGTTTTTTCGCTGTGAGATTTGTGAGGTGGAAAGTATCCCCTTTTTAATGAAAAAAATTTCAGCATGATTTGATAGCAATATTAGAAAACTGTTGTGGCAATATTAGAAAACACCTAGAAGTCTATCATAAGCTACACAGTATAAGCCAGACTTTTTTTTTTTTTTTTACATATGAGGGAGCAGGTAGTAAGAATTTAACTGAAAATAGAATGACAGAATTAGGTTTTTCAGATTTCTAGTCTTAGTGCTATTTCTTTTGGATAATTCTGCCCCTTCTTAGTCAAGGGAGAAAATGTTCCTTAGCCTCTGCTAGTAACTGAAGGGATGAAATGCTTCAGATCTGTTTTGTAACTAGGTAAATGGGAACCCACATGTAAGTAACTAAAGAAGTGGCCCTTGGAAGCCATAGCCTTTTCCTAGAGAGTTTGATTCTTCCTCAGCTGTGAATTGGAATGTAAAAAACATTTAAGAAATAATGGAAGGGAGGTGGGGGGGCGGGATCGGGATGGGGAATACATGTACCTCCATGGCTGATTCATGTCAATGTATGACAAAACCCATTGCAATGTTGTGAAGTAATTAGCCTCCAACTAATAAAAATAAATGAAAAAAAAAAGAAAAAGAAATAATGGAGTTTTGTTGAGGGCTGCCATATCAGCATTTCACCTGCAGTCTGCTTCTCCTTTGAGAGAGAATTCTGTAAAATGATTGTATAACCATACCTGTGTATGCTTAATTTGCTATTTGGGCTACTGCTTTTTGCACTGAACAGTATGAAGTCTGACTCTCGGGGAGTTTGAAGACTGTCTTTGAATTAGACACTTAATACTTGATGAATAACTTCTAAAGCAGTGATTCTCAACTGTGTGACTCCTGGGATTTCCTGAGACCTTTTCATGGAGTCTGTGAGGTCCCCGTTTTTCCAACTGTATGCCAGTTGAGGTTGTATTTTCTTCATATATTTCAACCAAAACAGTGTGTTAAGACAGATTAAATGTAAAAGGTAAAAGAACCTGTCTATAATTTAAGCCAGGCATCAGTGGTATTTGCCCCCAAAAAAGAAACATTATCAGTTTTACCGAAGTTTTATTTTCTTGTGGGAATAAAAAGTATAGGGTACAGGTTTCCCCTGATTTCTGAAAACAGTGTTCCTGTGAAACTTTTTTTAAGCCAAAATGTCATAAAGTGAGGAAGTCATTACTTTAGGACACATCTTGTTAATGGGTGCACAAAATAAGTTGGGATAAAGCATAGATACTTACGGACACAGTTCAGAGCTATGGTGGCCTGATGCTGAGATGCCTAGTGTAGTTCTGGGAAAGGATCTTAGCAGTGCCAGTCTTGTCTGCTCATGATAATAGCTACTTCTCTTCAACTTGCTAGAAAACAAATGCTGGAGACTGCTTTTCATCTTTTCTCATAAAAGTGAAAATCCTTTCCAAATTTCTTGTGGTTATTAGCAGTATAGCTCTTCTGTAAAAGTTTCACAAAGTGACATAAAGCAAATTTTCAAAAAGCAAGGGATACGTGTGTTAATTTAAGGTTATTCAATTAGTCATTGAGCTCTGTGCATCCCTGCCCTGCTGTGGTGATATAGCTCAAATTAGAGAAGGTCAGGCATTTCTCAGAACCAATATGGTGATGCTGTTGGAGAGAGGGGAGGCTGCTCTAGCTGTCAGAATAATGTAAGTTCAGAACTGCTCAGGGCCATTTTTGTTGCCACATGGAGAACGCCTGCCTCAAAATGAAGAAAATTCAAAGGAAAGCAGAATGGAAAGGGAAGGTCTTGGTAACAGCACTTGAACTCCTGGATCCAGCTGTGCCTACACTTGGACTTCCCATTTGTTTATATCCATAGGTTCCTCTTGTTTACTCTTCCTGCCTCCTCCCAGGTATTTATGTTAAATTGTAATGGGTTTATTTAGTTATTTTAAGGTAAATAATGTAGAATATTTTCAGTTTTAAATTTTATTATGATAAATAATGGCATATATAATCATTTAAAATAAAAACTTTTCTGGGTTCTCTCTAATTTGCAAAGCATAAAAGGGATTCTGTGACCAAAAATTCGAGAACCAGTGCTCTCAAGGTAAGGAGGCATTCCTGCCATTTCTTGAGGGTAATATAAAAGAATGAAGGAACTAACTAAGTAGTTTTCAGCATTATAATTGCATGTTTTGTGGTAAGTTTTTACCAGTGATAAGAAGTGGTATGTGTGTTGGTCATGGATGGATCATGTTTAGATATGCTTGCTGTGATGTTCATTTTATTTTGTAGAATGAAGTGGGCATGTAATAATTCTAAATGAGTAACCTTTTCTGTAACTAATTACTACGTACAAATAATCTATTTTCCCTCTTTATTTGAATTGGATGAAGCTGTATAATAAACTATGGTGATGGAATTTTTCAATGTATATAGTCTGTTGCAGTGGAATTTGGGTTTTTAAAAGAGTAATTCGAAGTACAGAATATAATTGCATGACTTTGATGCAAATTAGATATTTTTCTTGACTATAAAGTGAAAATTTGGTAGGAACAGACGTGGGTGTATATCCGTGTTCTAAAGTTACTGAGTTAACATATTTAAATTTAATTTTTAATTCCCACTGCCACCTCCAGTTCCTCCTTCTCAAGATTACTGAAAATGGAAGCTTGGGTTACATTTCATCAGTTATCTTCCACTGAGTTTCTAAAGCCTCCAAGAAACTTGAAGAAAATGAAACCAACCACTCTTTGAAATATTGTACTGCAGTACAGTATTTTTTCACTTTACTGTCTCATTATTTTGAAAGTATTAATTAAAAAGTAAAAACTAATGTGACGAGGATGTTAGGATTCGTTAACCCTTTCTATCAGGGCTCTTTTTTAAATGCATAGTTGATTTACAGTGTTGTGTGTTGTGCCAGTCTCTGCTGTGTAGCAGAGATTCATGTTTTTTGAAGTCTTTCTGAAGAAAATTAAGTTCTTTTGGGAGATTTTATTAAAAATTTGATATGCCGCATTGCTTTGGCTTTTCTAGCTTATTTAGTGCGTGCGTTCCCCTGCCCAGATACAGCTGGAGGAGAAGGAGCCTCTTAGATGTTCACCCCATGCTTTCCAGGGGCATTATTATTAGTTGTATCCTTCAGTTCAGTTCAGTTCAGTTGCTCAGTTGTGTCCGACTCTTTGTGACCCCATAAACCGTAGCACGCCAGGCCTCCGTGTCCATCACCACCTTAACAGAGTATATTCAGAGATTGCTAACGTTTTATTTTTGTGCCTTTAAAATCATTGATTTGAATGACTTCATAGTGATCCGATGTTAATTTTAAATCCTTACAAAAGTGAGAGAGCCAAATGTTTGTGAAGGCTCACTTTGCTCCATCTCACTGGACTCCTGTCCCCTATGTGTCAAGTACATGCCCACCTGAGGTCTTTTCTGTTGGGTTCCTTCTTTTTTCTAGAAGGACCTTTTTCTAGAAAGCCAAAAAAGCTTGCTTGTACTACGTTCTGTTCCCTATCTAACTTCAGATCCCTGTTTAAATATCCTTCCCTGATTATCTTACCTAGGATCTACTCATTCATTCCTTCTCCTTCGCTTTTCTTTCTCTTTTCCCCCTTCACTCCTTTTCTGTACTTTATTCCCTTATTGTTGTTTGGTCACTAAGTCGTGTCTGACTCTTTGCGACCCCATGGACTATGCTGCCAGGCCCCTCTGTCCATGGGATTTTCCAGGCTGAAATACTGAAATGGGTTGCCATATCCTTTTCCTGCATTGACAGGTGGATTCTTTACCTCTGAGCTAGCAGGGAGGCCCTGTATTCCTTTACCTTGGCATTTTTTCTCTTCAGAACTCTTGTCTGTGTGAGAATGCCTTGTACATATGTATGGTCTGTCTCCTACCTACATCCCCAGTGAAATAAATTCTGTAAGGATAGGGACTTTATTGTTTTCAAATTTGTATCCCCAGGATTCTAGAACAGTACCTGGAATTTTAGGTGGTTATTAAATATTTGAAAGGTGAATGTGCTGTTAGAAGATAATCTATAAACTAAAGTTTTATTCTCAGAAATTTATGAAAATGGAAAAGAAAGGGCCCTGACAAATGAGCTAATGATCTAGTGAAATTTGTACGTATATTCTTTTTTCTCTTTCTTTCAGTATCGTCTCAGGTACTGTGTTAGGTACAGAGGTTACATATACGAGTAAGAAGTTGTATTTTTGGATTTTACTTTTGATGAAACTATTTTATAGTTTATATTTTATCAGTATACTATAAAGTTGCTACTCATTTTTATAGATTTGAAGAGTGCTGTATTATTTTTTTATATGTCTACACAATACCCCATGAACAAATTAAACCTAAGGATTACACTCTTTTGAGGATTCTAAGGGATTTACTATCTAATTTAGTACTTGTCTGCCAGGGGCTGTTGAACTTATGCTTGAAATCTTTCTAATGATAGAGAATTCACTTTCTTTCAGGCAGTTTATTCAGCCTTTGGGAGGCCTCTGATTATTAAAAAATTCCATCTCTATTTTAAACCAGAATCTCTTGCTTCCACTTAACTGGTTCTAACTATATCCCACGGAGTATGTATTGAATAAAGGTGATCCTTCTTTCTTGTGATAGCCCTTCAATTATTTGAAAACCTACCAAGTTCACTCTGACATTTCAGTTTTCCAGGCCAAGAATCCTAGCAAGCTCTCTGATGATGATATGCATTTCCATTCTGGTCACTTTCTAAGAGTGTTTGGGTTTGTTTATACATTGATAAAAAGGTGGCACCTAGAAGTGAAAGCGGTGGCACTCCCTGCTGCACACCAGAGCGGCACCGGTTACTCTCGAGTTCTCCGTTCTCTGTTTTATCTCATCTTGATGATCTCTTTTCCTTCATTTCACATGTTATCTCATTTGGCTTTTATAAATTAAAATATGAGGTTGCTTCCCCTTCATCTCACACTCCTCAGTGCTATTTTGTAGTTTCTTGTTTTGTGTTTTCTTGCTCCCCTCCCCCTCTCCCCTCCCTGACTCCCTTCCCCACAATAGACACACAGAAGGGTAATTGAAGTTGGAGCTGGTCGGAATTACTCTTTATTGGCAGATTATGTTTTTGCTGGTCTTAGAAGTACTTATGAAACTTCGTGGAAATTCAGCCTGTTTTCTAAGTAGAAATGAATTTTATCACAGTTTCAGTATTATTGCTTTGTCCTTAACATTTTCAGAATGTGATTATTTTTTTCTCTTTCCTTGATCTGAATGATTTCAGCCCCACTTTTCTTTCATATGCTTCCAGAATGCTAGTAGTATAGCAGAGGGTAAAGCCTGGCTCTGAGGAGATAAAGTGTCATTCAAATCACAAACCTTTTGTCAGTAGCAGCAACTGGTAAAGTACCTCATGAACAGTCTTTGCTTACCATGGAGACAGTTTTTAAAAATAACTGACCCCTTACTATCAGAATATAGTTTTCTTTTGATTCATAATTTAAATATTTTTACTTCATTAATTTTGCATAGTAGGTTATTATTGCTCTATGCTCAGATGAAGTAGCAGTGGTACTTTTAATTAAGACAAATAGTAAAAAGAGCACATTGTTTGCCTTTTGTCCCTGACCCACGACATTCTGTATATTAAACTTCTGTGTTCAGATTATTTTTTACTTAGCTGTAATTTGTAAGTACATACCTTCTTTTGTTTTCAAAAGTATTGAAATAAAAATGAAATGGCTTCCTATAGGACTTAAGAAAAATTACCTCCCAAATACATATTTCCTGCTTTGCTGTTAAATGTGAAATTGTAAACCTTACTTCTACTATGTAATTTGTAGTCTAACATTTTAAAAAGTAATCTGCCTTTCAGACCATTTTAAGTATTTTGCATTTTTTTTGTATGGTTGTTGATTCATTATGATTGTTGTGACTTCTTAGTCTTGATTTGAATTGCTTCTAATAAGAGATTTTGAGCAAAGATTCAGCAATTCTATCTTGTTGTTTTATAAAACTGCAGTCTAGACCATAATTTAAAAATATCTTTCTCCACAGTTTTAGCTGCTAACATTTTAATTCACTATTAAAGTGTCCTGTTTAAAAAATAATGGAGGGAATGGAATAGATTTGATGTTTGGCTAAGAGAAATGTGAAGTGACAGTTATTAGAAAGGTCATTATTAAACTAAAAATTTGTCACAGCTATCAATCCAATACTCAGTCAAGTTATAGCATTTGGACTCAGTGTAGACAGACTGAATTTTTCATTAACAACAGTTGCAATAAAACAGTATAAGATAGTGATAGTATTATATATATACATATATATATATGTATGTACATATATATATGTATGTATGTATTTTACCACAGTGATTTCTGGTAAACTAAAGTGTATTTAGCTTAATGCCTTGTTAGGTTAAGCTTTAGTTGACGGTGCTTATTCAGGTTACCTAACATGATTAAGTATCGTTTCATCATCTCTTGTGCAGTTACCAGATTGCCAGTATAAGTGTGTCTGTAGGTACAGCTTGAGGTTATTGTCCCATTTCTTCATGCTTATTTCATCATAGATTTAAGTACTTTCATGCTCATTATGGTAAACATGAAAAAATAACTTACCACAAGTCATTTTGTCTGCATTTTTAAAATGGTTGGTTTAAATTAGTATATTAAAATAAATTTCAAAGAGAAAGTGCTTAAAAATCTCATGTACCATTGAAATGAATTTTTTTTCTTTCTATTTAGGATGTAATTCACTTCGAGTCTTTGTGAATAAATGGAAGTAGGTCTGAGGAAAGTGGATTTGTGATTACTAACAGACACCCCGAAACTTAGCTTGGTAGCACAGCAGACATGAATCACCTCATGACACGTCTCATTCCTGGGGGTCAGAAGTTTGGAGCAGGTTGGCTGCGTAGTCTCTCAAGAGATTGTGGTCAAGTTCTTGGTCAGTGCTGCAGTCTTTTCAAGGTTCACTGGGGCTGTAGAATCGGCTTCCATGTTCATTAATATGTGGCTACTGGCGAGAGACCTTAGTCCACCCTGGGAGGGCCCTCATTTCGTAGCCACGTGGTACTCCCCATAAGGCTGCTTGAGTATCCTTGAAGCATAGCAGCTGATTTCTCTAGAATAAATGATTCCAGAAAAAGAACAAAGAGTATGCCATTGTGTCTTTTATGACGTCGATGGTATCTGACCTCAGAAGTCAGATACTGTCACTTCTGCTGTACTCTGATTGTTTAGAAGCAAGGCACTAAATTGGGTCTACTCTGAAAGAGTGGGGAATTTGGCTCTGCCTTTTGAAGGGAAGACTGAAGACTTTGAAGACAGTCACCAGAGCCATGTACTGCAGGGAATCTTCACAGCATATGATAAATGTACTGGTTCCTTAACAGAGCAGTTCTCAATTCTGATACTGTATCAGACTTACCTGTGCAGCTTTTATAAGATAAATGAAACAAAATGCAGATGGTTACCTATTAGACCTGTTGATTCAGGTGCAGTCAGATTTTCCGTAAGTGTTACTACTGTGCAACCAGAGTTGCCCACTGCCTTTAAGATGTGCTTTTTGATTCAGTGATGTGTTACTGTATACTTCTGTAGAATTGTTACATTCCAGGTGTGTATAGGAATTAAGACTTTTTGGTATATGTATTATAGCATAGTTTTCTAGCTTTAATGTATATAGGTTCCTTATTAATACTCTTAGTATTTGAACTTTTAGTAGAACTTGTGGAATTATATTTTGTGTTTATTATTGTTAGAGTTAAGATTGCTAACAATTTTACAATAAAGAGCAATAAAAAGGAAGGATGTCATGTATTGTGTTGTTCATTCGCTTAGTTGGATCCGACTCTTTGTGACCCCATGGATTGTAGCACACCAGGCTTCCCTTCCCTGTCCTTCACCATCTCCCGGAGCTTGCTCAAACTCATGTCCTTTGAGTCAGTGATGCCATCCAACCATCTCATCCTTTTTCGTCCCCTTCTCCTCCCGCCTTCAATCTTTCCCAGCATCAGGGTCTTTTCTAATGAATCATGTTTTTCCTCAAATGAACTAAGTTATCCTACCTCTCCTCCTCGTTTGTAGTCACAGTCTCTCCCTACTGTGATTCCCTAATGTATTTGTCCTTTTTTTAAAGCCATGATTGGTGAGTCTTTTTGTGTCATCTGTCCTTTGAAAATCCAATTTACTGAACATTGTTTATATTGCTGGCGTGAAATTAAACCAAGCTAGGAAGTTAAATCTAACCTGGGGGTGGAGTGGGTTCTGAGTTGGGTTTTTGCCAAGTTGGTGGCATAGAAAAATAGTAGAAAGTGAGGCAAATGGGGCTGAGGAATTCAGAGGTTTATGGAAATAATGGACTCTGAGGGGAAGAGCACAGGGGGAAATGAATTAGAGGAGCTATGCCTTGGACAGCAGCTAAGTGTACAGGGACGCATTGTAGGGTCTTTTGCTAGGATGGCTGAGAAGTAAATTGGTGGCTGTAACTAGGTGTTTGTAGCAGTAAGTCAATTGGAGGTCTGGTTTATGGGTAGATCACTATAAGAAACAATGTGGTTGGGGTCTGTAGTGTTGAGAGAGTGGACTTTAGAGTAAGAAGTTCAGGTATAAATCTTGGTTCTGTTACTAACATGTAGTCTGAAGTAGTTTGCCTAGTTTTTTTTCTGAGCCTCGGTTTCATCAGTAAAATGAGAGCTAAATACAGAGTGTAAAGTATGGAACACAGTTCATGGCTCAAATAAGGGTTCGGTAAATGTTAGTGCTTAGCTGTTGCTATGATTTTATTTACCCTAACTTGGAAAATGATCGTTAATTAAATAGGTAACAGCTTTAGCTTAGTTGAAAAACCATTATCTGCTTTTTAAAAATTCGATGGGCATGGTTTGGGCATCAAAGTTTCCCTCCTGACCCTGTTTCATTTTCACTGACTTGCTATTCTCCATCCCCATCAACAGGCAAGCATAGTTTATACTTGCACATATTCTGTTATTCAGACATAAGCCACTCCAAGTATAAAATCTCCTTTTCTCCCCACACATGTTAATATACTAGACAGATGTTTTCTGTCTCCCCTTTTAAACGTAACAAACTGATAGGGAAGTTTTTCCATGACGAAAACTCCCCCATTCTTTTTTGTCCTTTTGTTGTATGCCATTCTCTTGTGTAGATTTAGTATATTTTCTTTTTCCAGTCCTCTGTAAATGGACAGTTGGCAGATTTTTTATTTTATAATCAGTGTGACACTGAATACCTTGTACACAAGTCATTTTGAACATGTAAGTATATCTGTAAAGTTTATTCACTGAAATAGAATTGCTGGATCAGTTGCATTTGTGACCTTGATATGCCATACCCTAGTATCTGCTGAGTTCCTCTCAGCAGCCATAATGTATGAAAACTGGTTGTTTTCCCCTTAGTCTTGCCTTTAGGATATATTTTCATATGTTTAGGTTTTCTCAACTTTGTAACAGAAAAATGATATTTCAGTATAGTTTAAGTTTGAATTTCTCTTATGGATGAATGAGGTTGTATTTTTACTCATTTAAGAATTGTTTTTTTTTTTTCTGTTTAGTATTTTGTTTGACTTTTTAAGGCTTCTTTATACTCCTAAGTTTTGTTTTTATTTGTATTAATATAATCAAAGTACTCTTTTGCAATGCAATTCAGAAAGTGTTCATTACTCCAGAGTTATAAGATAACTTTTTCTTGTTTTCTTCTAATACTTGTAATGGTTTCATGTTTTTACTGTGGTATATGGGATAAATTAATTGGTATATGGGATAAATAAATTAAAAAAAAATTAATTTTTTAGAAAGATAACTGCCAAGTTTTCTCAGTGGCATTTATTTTGTAGTTCATTTCTTCTTCCTTGATTTGGATGTCGTCTTTGTAAAATCTGTATTTCTATATGTATTTGGGTCTGTTTCTAAACTTTCTTTTGTTTCATATATTGTGTGGTATGTTTTCAAGTTTCCCTTTATTGTCCTCTTTTTCAGATACTGTCTGACAATTATTTACCTTGTTTAGGGGAGAATAGCCTCTTGGTATTTTTATTGGTAGCACATTGCTTATTAGTTTTTGATGTTTTGGTATTGTCCATAATTTGTTGTCACTTCTTTTTTTTTTAAAATAATAGAACTTTCTGAATCTGTAGTACATGATTTAGTATATGTTTGGTAGGATACTGAATGATGACTATATGTACTCTGTAAAGTATATTAATATGAGGGAGAAAAACTTCTAGGTCATCATTGCTTTCTGTGAATTAGGTGATGCTTACATATATTAACTTGTTTAACTATCATGCTGACTTAGTTTGTAATTGGAATTTATAGAGTGTGCAGTTGTTTGTGGCTAAATTTCCTTCATCATTGCTCTTTTCTTCAGCTGTGATGCAGATCCATCAGCCCTGGCAAAGTATGTTCTCGCTTTGGTAAAGAAAGACAAAAGTGAAAAAGAGTTAAAGGCATTATGTATTGATCAACTGGATGTATTTCTTCAAAAAGGTAAGATCTTTGGTTTCAAAATATTGCTTTGATAACTTACTTAAAACAAGATTCAGAGAGTATTAAAGGAGTTTGGTAAGAGACAGGCTGTAACTAATAAAGTTGAACAGATAGTATAATTACTGGTTATATTCATGGCTTATTTATAATGGAAATCTTTTTTTTTTTTTTTTTTTCTGTTAACATCCTGTGCTCATTCTTAAAGAATGCTGATATTTTTCCTTAAAAGTTAAGAAAATGACTGAAAGATAGTACTGTTTAGGAACCTACTACTGATGTTGTCTAGCACAGTGCTTCTCAACTTTTTTCACTTTGCCGGCAACTAGGTAATGATGATATTTCTGTTTGGCACACCAGGCAGGCTACATGGAGACCAGTGATGGCTGGTGGGGACTGACCCACAGGCTCTGCCATTCATTCTAGCCCTCAGTATCCTGAGAGTTGACTGAATCCGTATTACCATGGGACTTGTACCATAACACACTGGTTGGAAAGCTGTCGGTCTTAGTATGGTTTTTAGATTTGTAAAAATCAAGATATATTTCATCATACTGAAGTCTGATGTGAAGAAGTGGAGAATAACTAGAAAATATGTTTTAATCTGTGCTGGGTTTTGTTTTATTGTTAGAGACACAGATATTTGTGGAAAAACTTTTTGATGCTGTGAATACAAAGAGTTATCTACCTCCTCCAGAGCAGCCATCATCAGGAAGCTTAAAGGTAGAATTTTTTCAGCACCAAGAAAAAGATATAAAAAAAGAAGAGGTAAGAATTTGTGTTAAACTTTCGTGTTCTTTAAAAACATATTTGGAGTAGTTAAATTGAGTTTTATTTTTTGTATCTGTGTTGTAGTCCTCAGGACCATCTCTAGGTTTGATTAACAGGACTCAGGATATAGTCATTGTCATGGCTATGATATCTTACAGTGAAAGGATACAAAGCAAGATCTGCAAAGGAAAAAAAGTGTAGCATGCAAAGTCTGGGGTAGGAACAAGTTTGCAGAGGTTTCTTCCAGTGGAGTCAAAGAGGATGCACTTAATGCGTAGTGACAACACGTGTGAGCCAGGGAAGCCCCGTAGAGACACAGTGCCCAGGGTTTTTATTTAGTACTGGTTACTTGGGCACCTTCAGCCTAGGATTTACCAAACTTCCAAACTCTGAGGAGAAAAGCAGATGTTTAGCACAAACCACATTGTTTATCCAGACAGTTCAGGCTTCAGTTCAGTTCAGTCGCTCAGTTGTATCCGACTCTTTGCGACCCCATGGACTGCAGCACACTAGGCTTCCCTGTCCATCACCAACTCGGAGCTTACTCAAACTCATGTCCATTGAGTCAGTGATACCATCCAACCATCTCATCCTCTGTCGTCCCCTTCTCCTCCCACCTTTAATCTTTCCCAGCATCAGGGTCTTTTCAAATGAGTCAGTTCTTTCATCAGGTGGCCAAAGTATTGGAGTTTCAGCTTCAGTATCAGTCCTTCCAACGAGTATTCAGGACTGATATCCTTTAGGATGGACTGGTTGGATCTCCTTGCAGTCCAAGGGACTCTCAAGAGTCTTCTCCAACACAGTTCAAAAGCATCAATTCTTTGGTGCTCAGTTTTCTTTATAGTCCAACTCTCACATCCATACATGACCACTGGAAAAACCATAACTTTGACTAGACGAACCTTTGTTGGCAAAGTAATGTCTCTGCTTTTTAATATGCTGCCTAGGTTGGTCATAACTTTTCTTCCAAGGAGCAAGCATCTTTTAATTTCATGGCTGCAGTCACCATCTGCAGTTCAGGCATGGTGAACTATTATCATTAGGGTATGATGGGAACCTTCCAGAAGTCATAGTTTGCAGATGTCAACCGAGGGCTTCCCTTGTCAGCAGCCCTGTCTGTTTATTTCTTTGGCTGCACTGGGTGTTCTGTTGCTTCACATGGGCTTTCCTTAGTTTCGACAAGCACAGGCTACTCTTGGTTGCGGTGCCAGGCTTCTCATTCTGGTGGCTTCTCTTGTTGCAGAGCATTGGCCCTAAGCATATGGCCTTCAGTAGTTGTGGCACACAGGCTCAGTCGTTGTCACTCGTGGGCTCTAGAGCTCAAGCTCAGTAGTTGGGGCGCATGGACTTAGCTGCTTTGCAGCATGTGGAATCTTCCTGGATCAGGAATCAAACGCATATTCCCTGCTCTAGCAGGTGAATTCTTATCCACTGCACCATTAGGGAAGTCTCCAGCAGCCCTTTCAAAGATAACAGTCACAGGTGTGCTTTGAACTCTTTTGTGCATATCATCTTACACCTGTTCTAGGAATATAACCAGACTGTCAGTAGATCTGCTTGTTTCTGCCTTACATGCATTTTGCAAGGTACTATTTTTAAGGTAGTCAAATAAAAGGACCTTCACAAGGCAATAGAAGTGACTTATGCTTTAAGAGTTTTTGAAGTTTTTACCTTTTGTACAAGTTTACCACTCTTGTCTAATAATCATATACTAATTCAGATTTCCTTAGTTTGATGTTAAATATTGTAATTTTAAAAATAATTGTTGACAGGCTATAATATAGTATGTCCATGGTTAGTCTAGTTTTAGGTCAAACAAATCTTGGTTAAATTTTTGCCTTTCCCAGCCACTGTTTTGTGACCTTGAAATTACTACTTTTCCAACTGTTATTCAGCTGTGAAATGGAAATATTATAGGGTTATTGTGAGGAATAGTAAAATAAGGTCTGTGAACACTTGGCAGAATATGTGGCTCAAACTAGGTTCTCAATAAATGATAGTTGCAATTATTGTTGAGGGATTGTTAAGTGGTGGGTGATGTGGTTTAATTGTGACCCTTGGTTCTTTCACCTGATACTCTGTTTTTTTTCCAGATTATATAAGTAATATATGTTTATTATGTAGTAATATATTTGCTATGTATTATGTAATAATTCTCAAATGTATCTTTATTTCTATGTCTGAAAGCATTTACACACATGTACATGTATGTAGTTTCTCACACACATACATAAAACACCCTCATTACTTTTATCTGCTGGGGAAGACCAGAAATGATTACAACTTCATGCTTTGTACCTAATAGTACAGGGGTTCTAGAACGTTAGTGAGGAAGAAGGGGATATTGGGTATTGTCTTGGCAACTGTTTATGCAACATAGAGATATACAATAATTCATTTAAATTTTACCTGTTGATGAATTAATGTTGAAACTTTAGTCTTACATCTGTTGTTACAATAATATTTCACCACAGTTGTTTTGACCAGTTGTGAAGGATGTTTATCCCTCGTCTTTTAGAACTGAAATGTCAGATGGTGGTCTGTGTTTTAAATGCTGTGGGTGTTTTAAAAGTTCCCAGTTGGGCATGTACCATGGAATATGGCAATCTGTCAACATAGATTACTTACAAGAGTGCATGGAAGCAAATAGAAGGGGAAAAGTGCAACAGGAGGTTTTGGTTTTGTTTTCCAAGTGGAGGGTGGAAATGGATAGGAAGTGTTGAACAAAGTACTTAAAAGCAAGAAAAAAAAAGCAAATTGTTAAAAGAAAACTTTTAAGCATTGTTTCTCAGAGTTTGGTCTGTTGATAGGATTTCCATTTACTTTCTCATTCAGGGGCACTTGACAGTGAGAGGCTTTTACCCAAAGGGATGCTGAAACAACTGGCATAAACCTGGACATGTTTATGCTATTTCATTTATTTATTTGTTTTTATGCTGTCTTGTAGACTTATCTGCATCAGAATATCTTAGGGTTTTTATTAAAAATCTTGAGCCTTGTCATATTTATAGATGCTCATGTTTAATATTTTCTCTGTTTATCCTCTAAATAAATCCTTTTTTTCTCTAATACCTCTTAATGTCCTGTGGAACCCGTTTTTTGGGCAGCATGGAAAACTGGTTTAGGGAAAGCAGCACTGATCATGGAAATGTGTTTAAGGACTGCTTTCTATTAATTGTATAATATGGATTGTAGGAAGAGGACTATACAGCTGTCATACTGCTATGAGAAACTAGAGAACTATTTTCACTTGTTTATTTTCACATGTATTATTTTCTCAAGCATTTTCTTTTTCTGTGACTTGGTTAATTCTATTGCATTCTCCTTTAAAACCCCTGATGTGTTGGTGCCAGACCAAATTCATGAGAAGGAATAAAATTGGCTTTCGAGTAATTATGTTAAAATTAGGACGTGTGTGCATGCTTAGTCGCTTTAGTCATGTCTGACACTTTGTGACCCTGTAGACCTTAGTCTGCGAGGCTTCTCTGTCCATGGGATTCTCCAGGCAAGAATACTGGAGTGGGTTGCCATGCCCTTCTCCAGGAGGTCTTCCTGGCTCAGGGATCAAACCTGCATCTCTTTTGTCTCCTGCATTGGCAGGTGGATTCTTTACCACTAGTGCCACCTGGGAAGCCTGTAAAGTGAGGACACTTGTTTAAGATGTTTTTGTCACTACTGTTAACTAAGATAAACATTTATGAATTTCTTTACCATTCACTTTAACTTTGAGCAAGCCTGTCTTTTATTGTTAAATGTACTTAGAAGAGAAATTTATTTTGTTTGAGTGCTTTCAGAAGAAGACTACATTGCTCTTGTATTTTGTTGTTGTTGTTCAGGGACTAAGTCATGTCTTACTCTTTGTGACCCCATGGACTGCAGCACAGCAGGCTTCTCTGTCCTTCACTATCTCCTAGGTTTGCTCAAATTCATGTCCATTGAGTCAGAGATGCTATCCAACCATTTCATCCGCGGCCACCCACTTCTTTGGCCTTCTATCTTTCCCATATATTTTAATACCAGCTAAGTTATTGAAGCAGTAACATGGCAAGGAATAACTGTTATTAAACTTATACACGTTTTTCTTTGTATATCAGATCACAAAGGAGGAAGAGCGAGAGAAGAAGTTTTCTAGAAGGCTAAATCACAGTCCTCCTCAGTCCAGCTCCCGATACAGAGAAAATAGGTGATTGATTTGAACCATGTTTAATTTTTAGACATTGCTTATCTTTATATGAATATTTAGACTTGATATTCCTTTACATAGGGGCAGGTATTATCTACTCTTTTGTTAGTCTAGGAAAGTAGTAACTCGATCCTTTTCTATCAAGAATAACTAGGAGAAATTTGAAGGTACTAGACGTGAGATTTAGAACAGTGCTTGGTATATGTTAGTTATTGTTACTATTTTTATTCCTAACTTCAATTCCAGTGAAGTCTTACTCTGAGACCTTTTTTACCCAAAGCTTCCCTTTAGAGTGAATAAATTATTTTTCCCATTAAACCTTCAAAAGCATTTAGAGTGCAGTGCATGTGATACTTGCCTATAATTATGAGACTGTGCAAGACAGAATATACAATAGGACATATGTATAGATGCCTGTGTGTATATGAGTAAGGCTTTGAAAGAGTTGGGGTTTTTTTGGGGCAGGGGTGGGTACTGTGAAGGGCTTTTAGAGTGCTTAAGCAGATCATGTTAAGTTTTTCAGTTTTCTGAGTCTCCTATGTTTGTATTCATAAGATGGGATAAAGAATAATAATGTTACAAGAATAAAACAGAACTTTTGCATTTGGTTAGAGTTTTTCCTGTATCCACTTGAATATTTTCAATAAAAAAGTTCATATATTTCTTTAGAAGTCGTGATGAGAGGAAAAAAGATGATCGTTCTCGCAAAAGAGATTATGATCGAAACCCCCCTCGAAGAGATTCATACAGAGACCGGTACAACAGAAGACGAGGGCGAAGTCGCAGTTACAGCAGGAGTCGGAGTCGAAGTTGGAGTAAAGAGAGGCTTCGTGACAGAGATAGGGATAGAAGCAGGACTAGAAGCAGGAGCAGGACACGAAGCAGGGGTAAATAATCACATATGGGTATATTTTGCCTGGCACTTTTATTGTGAAAACAATTTTGTATTTGAAGGTTTTAAAAATTGTTTTGTCAGTATTATCTTTATTTTTTCTATCTTGCTGTATTTTATATGTCTGAGTAACTATTAAAAAATTTCTTTTGAGACTTTTACTTTATGCAAATTATAACCACAATGTACTACTGCATACCCATCAGAATGATTGAAATTAAAAAGACTAGCTTTACTCAGAGTTGGTGAGGGTGGGGAATAAGCTGGAACCCTTTGGAAAATACTTCAACAGTGTCTTAAAAATGTTAATCCTGTATCTACCAATGACCCATTCCACTCTTGAATGTTTACTTCAGAGAAATGAAAGTGTATTTCCACACAGAGAGATATACAGATGATCATGCAGCTTCATTTGTTATAACCAAAAGCTGGAAACAGTCCATCAACAAGTGAATGGATAAACATTGTGGTATAGCCATAGAATGGATAAAAAGGAAAAAAAAACTATTGATACATGCAACAAAATAAATGAATCTCAAAATGATCATGCTGATTGAAAGAAGCCACACAGAAAACAGAGTGTGTGTATGAGAGAGGGAGAGAGAGAATTTTAGAAAATGCACACTGATCTATGATGACAGGAAACAATTCAGTGGTTGCCTCGGATGAAGTAAAGGAGGGGTGGATCATTAAGGAGAACAAGGATGCCTTTAGGGGGGTGATAAGTATGTACAGTATATACCTTACTGTGATTGTGATGTTTGGTTTCATAGGTATATGCATAGATCAAAATTCATTAAATTGTATCTTTTAAGTATCTTCAGTTTATTTCTCACTTAGACCTCAAAACTATGAAAACAGTTAAAAATTTCATTTCAGATGTGTGCGTTTATAAGAGTGTGTCATTTTCAACATGTATAATTTTTCTTTCAATGTGTATTACTGAAAGGAATATGTTGCAGGCAATAAAACAGCTTAACACCTTTAGAGTAAAACACCTTTACTCAAGCTTAGATTTTTACTCCCCTTGTGACCTTTACTGTATAGTTGCTTTTAGTCTTTAGAAAATCATGACTTTTTTAAATAATCCCAGTATTTCTGTTACTCTGTTCTTAAGAGTTTTTTTCGTGTCATCTAGGTGTTCTAGGCCTTTCTACACATTACTTCACTTAACTAATCTCCTTAATATCTTTTCTCTTTCCATGGTAAATTTTCTTTTCTTGGCCCAGTTAATTTGTTTTTATTTATTATGAACTCCTTTTCCTTCCTCTTTAAGTATCCATTCTCATCTTCAGCAGTGTTCACTGTATGAAGCCATGTTAGGACCTGTAAATGGATAACAACTAAATGTTCATCACAAAAAAAATAACTACTTTGATTGCATATTTTGTTTTATTGGCTAAAGTTTTGCATACTAAAATTTCAATGAAGAAAATAAAAAATCTCTTTTCTATAAATAAAACTCCAAGAAAAATCTCTTAAGTATAGCAACTTTATGTGTGGCTTTTTAGTTTAGATCATAACAAAAAGAAATAACTTATCTTGAAACATTCTTTATATATTGAGTAGTTTTTAAAAGGAGGGTTGTGTAAAATTTGAACTTTTTTTTATGTTTAGCAAAAATATCTATTAAATTTGGGACTTTGTTGTTGTTTTTAACTGAGTGTGGTGTTTCAAGTCATTTATATTTTGTTGCAGAAAGGGATCTGGTAAAACCTAAATATGACCTGGATAGAGCAGATCCATTAGAAAACAATTATACTCCAGTCTCTTCGGTACCTAATATTTCATCTGGCCACTACCCTGTACCTACTTTGAGCAGCACTATTACAGTAATTGCTCCTACTCATCATGGTAACAACACTACCGAAAGTTGGTCTGAATTTCATGAAGACCAGGTGGACCATAATTCATACGTAAGACCACCAATGCCAAAGAAACGGTGTAGAGACTATGATGGTAAGCCTGTCAACCACTTCATGAAGTATGAATTAATATTTTCAGCTGAGTAAATTCTGTAATTTTAGGCTATACACAGTTACTCAAATACTTAACCTTTTGGAAATAGTGGGAAATTAATTTTAGGGACTTCATGAATTCCTCAGTATGTTACTGAAGTCTTTGTTAGTCACCACTGACTAATATCAATTTAAAGATAGTGTTTATTTGCACTTAAGTCTTAACATATTTTTGGAATTTACCAAACAGAGGACTATCTACTGAGTTATCAGAAAATTGATGACTGATGTGTCCTTGACAAAACTTACTTAAAAATCAGGGTTATTAGCATGTAAGTAAAATCTAGAAATGTATCACCTATGTAAGACTTTTATAAATGAACTGAAGTCTCTTAAGATTTTACTGTAAAAATTTTGTAAATTTATTAAAACTGTAGTTTCAGTATCCTTGAAGTTTTAAGTGAGAGATTTATTTAAATAAAGGAAATGTTTCTAATGGTAAAAATAAGACAGAAATACCTATTTTACATCATATTGCTAGCCAGGAATACTCATGTTAATTTGGTGATACATTTTTTAATGTGTATGTTAGCTATATTATCACTTAATGAGGGTTTTATATTACTGGAAATTAGTAGGTAGTTCTTATGATATGGTTATTTATACTTGCCCAATATTAAAAATATTCCAATTTTTAAATATCTTACTTTTGTTGACTTAGAGAAAATGTCCAGCACTTTTCATATTTCTTTTTAACTATTTTTCCTCACAGAAAAGGGTTTCTGTATGAGAGGAGACATGTGCCCGTTTGATCATGGAAGTGACCCAGTAGTTGTAGAAGATGTCAATCTTCCTGGTATGCTGCCTTTCCCAGCACAGCCTCCTGTTGTTGAAGGACCACCTCCTCCTGGACTCCCTCCTCCACCACCAATTCTTACACCCCCGCCTGTGAATCTGAGACCCCCTGTGCCACCGCCAGGCCCATTACCACCCAGTCTACCGCCTGTCACAGGTAAGTAAATGTGTTTGCCTATACTTATTATCTACCCATTCATAGTCTTTTATAAAAGTTAATAGTTTGATGCTTGCCTTTGTTAGAAATATCTGTAGTAATCCTATATATGCCTGCTAGAAATTAAGAGTAAGATACTCCCATTTGGAATATATTTTGTAGGCCAGTGGGCTTCCAGGTGTCGCCTGCCAATGCAGGAGACGTAAGAGACGCAAGTTCAATCCCTGGGTTGGGAAGATCCCTTGGAGGAGGTCATGGCAACCCACTCCAGTTTTATTGCCTGGAGAGTCCCATGGACAGAGGAGCCTGGCAGACCACAGTTCATAGGGTCACAAAGAGTCAGACATGACTGAAGTGACTTAGCATGGCATGGCACAGCCAAACCCATGGTTTACTGTGGTTTAGGGTGACCCTGAATTACGTATATCCCTGATGAATCCCAGCTGTCTGTAGCCCTTTCGAGCTTAAGACAAACCTGTTTTGGAATACGTTAAATGGATATTTTACCCTTGAAAACTATTTCATTTGTAAGAGCTTGATTTTTATAGATACTATTATTTGATAAATGAGCATATCATGTTTGGATATACAATAACTTATTTTATTTGTTTGCTTCCAGATGATATTTCTTATTCTTTGGTTTTGACAGGACCACCACCTCCACTTCCTCCTTTGCAACCGTCTGGCATGGATGCGCCCCCAAACTCTGCAACCAGCTCTGTTCCTACTGTGGTAACAACTGGCATTCATCACCAGCCGCCTCCTGCTCCTCCCTCTCTTTTTACTGCAGGTGCAGTTTTAGGCTTTCTATATTAATAATGTCATATATAGTTTAGAGAAGAGTTCTAGGTGAGGGATTTAAAAATATGTAGAGAGTGAATTGCTCTATCAGGTCTGTTCTCACTAAAATTTTATGGAATAAACATGGTGAATATACATTAAATATAAGTCCTCAGTTACGATTTTTAAAAAATGAAGTTTTTAACAGCATTTTATTTTTCTAAAACTTCTTTTTAAAATACATATAAAATGTGAGTTATGAATTAGTAATACGTTTTTCTATTATCAGTATAAAAAATTACCAAGTGGAGTTTTATAATTGTTTTTTAATTACAGTTTTTGTATTACCAGATACATATGACACAGATGGCTACAATCCTGAAGCCCCAAGCATAACAAACACTTCCAGACCAATGTATAGACACAGAGTGCATGCACAAAGGCCCAACTTGATAGGGCTCACATCAGGGGATATGGATTTGCCACCCAGAGGTACTATGATGAATCTTTTCTTCCTATCATTTTCATAATATCAAGAGTGGCAAAACATTTAAAAAGAGCAGTTGGTCTTGTGTTTATTGGGATTGAGTAAGGGGTGTTGTTATGTTTGTTCTTTGGATTCTTTGGTCTCAACATGAGAGAAAAGGTAATATGTGGTACCCTATTTGTAGTATTGGTGATGTTTTATTCTGTCATCTGTAGGGAAAGGAATTTCCCCAAAGAAATAATTTTCTAGCTTTCGGGAGGTATATTCTCTCATTTGCAGTCTTAAGTTCATTTAAAGTCTTAAGAATAATGCTTTAATTCATAAAGATACATTCTTTCATAGTTTAGAAAATGAAATGAGCTGTGCAGACTTAATATTTGATATATATTTTATTTTTGTTTGCTTTGACATATTAGAATTTGATGTTGATTTGCTTATAATATTTTATACCTAATACCATACCTAATGTGGTTTAGTAAATTTGTTTACTTATGCTTTGCACTTTTTTATTTGTTCATCAGAAACTGTCAGATTCTGAACATCTGTCTTGAGTGTTCAGAGAACTTTTTGTGATGGAGTGAGGAACATTTTAATTTATATTTATATCCTGTTAGGTCACAGGACAACATTTCATGTAAATGCCCGTTTTCCCCAACAAAAAGTCTCCTAGAGGCATTCTAATGACTTTTGTTAAGAACAACAACAGAAAAAGAGATTTCTTAACAATTTTTACATAAGAGTTATAAGATGGCTTGTAATTGAAAAGTAGCCAGTTAAGATTGTGGCTGTTCATTGTATTAATATTGACTCAGCCTGAGTGTCTCCTACCTGACTAGTTCGGAGAAAAACCACTTCCTTCTTTCGGTCATGACTTAGCACTCATTTTCTTTCATTATACCAGTATTCTTTCCTCTTACTAGAACCTCTGAAGCATCAAATCATCTCTTTCTCACGTTGCAGTTTTCCACTATAGATCAATATTGGACCCATCCCAAATCTTGGGCAGTTTTTTTTATTGTTGGTGGTGATTGAGGGAAGACAGAAGGATCAAATCCCTTGCACATAAATCTTAACCATGTAGAAGTTGGAATTATGGTAATTTCAGCTCCACATGCCTATAGTTAGAAGTTTCAGGAAATGGCTCGCTGAGATATAAATGTCTGGTATGCCTACTTAGAAATTTGAATGCCTTTTCTCACAGAATCATTATACATAGTGATTATTTTAGTACTATTCTTTAGATATTTCGTGTACTGTTTTTGTAAGCTGGTTCAGGAATATATTCTCCATAAATTGTTTTTATGTACCAAGCACCTGATTTAGCAAACCATTTAAACTGAGAGTTACCTATACTTCTATTTCCTTATCTTTTTCAGTCTTTTTCCCCCCAAAATGTTCTCAGCTATTGCCTATTTAGTTTGAAATTTACTGGCCTGGATTGTGAGCTATACATAATTAAAAGTTTATAATATTGTTCATTACATAATTATTATACATTTATAATAGCCTGCAGATGGCCTCATTTAAATTTGCCACAGACTATTATGTGCAAACTATTTTTATGCTTCGTACTTAAAGCATCATAGGAAATTATTGTTATTAAGCAAATGACAAAACTTTAGGCCTTTTGCTGCCTTGGAATTACTAAAAAAGTGACCTCGAGATCTGATAATTGTTCATTCTAGATTCTAAGACAGTGGAAAACTTGCTAGACTCTCTTGATTGGATATAGATAGGTAGGAAGAAGGGCTCAGTAGTTTTCATCAACAAAACTAGTGCTGAAAATTTTAAGCAGAAAAACAATTTATTAAAAAGATATTGGGGGAAAACAGAATACATGGAACTAAAAGACACATTTGCTAATTGTATATCAAGAGGAACTTGCTTCTGTGTGTTTATTAACACCCTCTCTTTTAAATAAATAATAATGAAAGAGAATAGGAGTGAGAGAATACAGATGAGTTGAAGCAAACACATCACTGTCTTTCTTAATGAACCTTCAGGTAAAGAACATGTTAATGTAGAAAAGGATATTGGATAGCTTAAAGACTTTATAAAAAGGCTAGTGAACGAACATGTTTGAGAGGCAGTAATAAGGCCAGAAATTCTGTTGCAAAACTGGTCCTGTGAAGATACCACTGGGCAAAGAAAATACAATTTGTCCTGTGAATGCCTGCAATACCAGATGCTGGATATTTCTACCTGATACGCTGAAGAGATACAGGATAAGTCAGAGTTAGTCAGAAAAAGGGGGTTGATATAGCACATATAGCCTGGTGATAGTTTTGTGGAACTTCCAGAAGATCTTTTTGATTCGAACAGAGGGAGTGAGGAATGTCGGAGGGAATAGGAGGTCACTTAGAGGCGTTTGAAAAGTTGTAGGAGAGGTGATGGTAGCTAGACTAGGGTAGTAACGCTGGGAAGTAAGAGTGGAGAGAACTGACAACACTATAACTTATTGATTTGGGGACTTAGAATGGGGCTGATGGAGAGAGTAAAATGAAAGACACCAGGTTTCTGCTTTTGGATAATTGGGCGGATGATACTTTGATTCATGGAGAGGAAGAATCGATTTGGTAGGAAGACCTGCTTGGGGATTATGGTGGTAGCCATGAGAAAGACTGTGCTGAAGCAGATCCAGAATTCTTTTGGTTACAAGTGTTTAGAGATACTCAGAAAAGGATTTAAATAACCAATTTATTCAGTTCCTTTCTAAAAAGGAATTTTAAATATACATTTTTTTCTATGTGAACTAAGGTTAGCAAGTTTTGAACTTTGGGATCATTTGGGAATAACAGGTTAAATGTAGTTGTGTTTGTCAAACTCTTAAAAGTGTGTAAAATATTGAAAGTACATGTTTACAGTTCTTTTGCAATGCATTTCAATCTTTTGAATCTTTACCTTTTAAAATTTAACATAATTTTATTATGTTAATTTGCTGATGTTTAAATAAGCAGCTCATTTCAGTCGCAATTCGAAGTTGTTGATTCTTAAGGTCATTGCACTAGTGTTAAATTTTGAATCTTATAGGTTGTGCATTTGATTTCAAAACTATAAACTTAGAGTCCCAAGATGATTTGTTTATTATTAATTTGACATATGAGAATTACTGATTCTTCTTCATTTAAGTGTGAAAGGAATTCAAAATAAATTAAAATCCCTTAGATTACTGTATTTAGATGTACATTTTTTTCTGTTTCTTCTGAAATGTATATTTGGACAAAAAGCCAGAACTTTGTTTTTAATGTAAATTTAAGAATGTGGCTATGATTAACAGAAAATATTAATCTTTGCTTTCTTTTCTTTTGTTTCAAACAGAAAAGCCTCCTAATAAAAGCAGTATGAGGATAGTAGTGGATTCAGAGTCAAGGAAAAGAACCATTGGTTCTGGGGAGCCTGGAGTTCCTACAAAGAAGACTTGGTTTGATAAGTAAGCTGGCAGGGGAAATTGAGGAATTTTATTGTGCAGTGATTTTTAGAATCATTGCAGTATTATTGTGGCAGTAACAGTGGTCTCTTTCAAAGTAAAATTTATTCTGTAGGGAGTCCCCAACTAAAGTATATAGTATCTGTTTTCTAAAAGCGTGTGTTAGTTGTCTGGTACTTGGAAGGTACTTGCTTATAGAAATGGTCTGGTGGTTAGCCCGTTGTTTTTCCTGTTTGTACCCACCTACCCCCAAAAACCCAACCCTTAACTTAGAGATGTTGTTGAGTACTAGCTATTTAAGGTATAGTCATGAGCCTGCTATTAGGTAAGAAACGGGAGGAGGCTTTAGCATGTGGGCGATTCCTATTAAGAGTTAGAAAGCAGTCTTTGGTGGGGGCAGGGGAGATAGGATGGGCACTGAAGTTGTTGAGGAAGGGCTTCAGAGAAGCAGGTAAAGAATCAGAATGTTAGTGTATATGTTTGATGATTCATTTACAGTTTAGCATGTTTGAGGAAAGACTAGGATTACACTTTTAGAGCTTTAACGTATGTTTATTAATGGATTATATATAGTTCTGGCTTTGCCTTTAATTCTCTGATTTAAGGCAAGAATTATAACCTCCCTGGGCCACAGTTTTGCCCCCGTTTCTTCAAGTGTCAAGCGTATGGTCTGTTGTTCCCCACATTTTGTTTTAATTGGAAAGAGATCGAGACAGTGATTTCTTACTTTTAATTAGTATTTAAAAATAGGGATTATTTCGATAAGTTAGCTTTTGCTGAAATGGTGCAAATGGTGAAATGGTTATATAGGCAAATTGACTGAAAGAGGGTAGACCTTTCCTGCTGAAAATTTTAAGTAGGTGTAGAATAGAAGTGGGGAGGGACAAATGATCTGGAAGAACCCTTCTCACTTGGCTTCTGTGAAAGATATGAACACTACTTATTTGGAAACTTCATTTTTTAAGGAAAAAGGTATACATTTCCTTTGTCAACTAGCAATTTCAATTTTGAAAAGAAAATTAAACTTAAGTTGCAAAACTTTATTCCTTTGTACTTGATAAGGATCAGGATTTGTAAATGAATGTATTAATTAACTTGATTTTTGTTACAGACCAAATTTTAATAGAACAAACAGCCCAGGCTTCCAGAAAAAGGTTCAGTTTGGAAATGAAAATACGAAACTTGAACTTAGGAAAGTTCCTCCAGAATTAAATAATATCAGCAAACTTAATGAGCATTTTAGTCGATTTGGAACCTTGGTTAACTTGCAGGTAAGAGCTATGAAGTGATTCTGTTGTCTTTGCTTAATTTAGAGAGGAAATCTTAATATAGTAAAAAGAAATACTTTTACAAGAAAATATTATGGAAATTTTGGTAATATTCTAAATTTAGAAAATTGGATATGAAATGAAACGTTGTATTTTAGAAAAATGTGATTTAGAATAACATATTTACTTTGAAAAGGCAAGAGGCTTGATTGATCATACTATATACTTTTTATCTAATAGAAGTTATCGTAAAATTACAGCAAAGTTAAATAGCCACAGTGGTAAAGTCTAATCTTACTATAGTTTTCATTTCCTTAGTTTCACTTTAGCAGAATGCTTTAGTCACATTTATTTTTGCTGCCTCTAAGGTGGGACATATCTAACAGATACTTTGCGGGCCCAAATACCTAATTAGTTTAAACATTTATTTTTTCCTCTACTGCTTTTGAATGTCTTTTAAGATAAATATCTGTAATTTGTATTTGATTTCACCTAAAATTAGACCTTGGCTTAGGTATATGTTATTTGTGAGATTATTTTGTATTGAGTTTATATTATGTGATGTGTTGAAAGTGTTGAAATTATGTTGGGCTTCTTTTCCAGTTTGTATGGCATTCTTTTCAACTAAAATAATTATTTCCCGTAATCTGATAAGAATAGATGTTAGAGAGTACAGCTTAAGTTGGTATTTTGGAAAATTCTGTGGTGTTGCCCTTTAAAAAGGAATATTATTAAGTAATAGATGAGAAAATGCATGCTTGCTTAGGGTCAGTTAGTAGAGATTTCTACAGATTTAAAGAAAATATTTTCAGCTCTTTGTCTCTTCTTTCCTCATGCATCTGCATGATATTATTACATTATTGGTAACAGCTTACCATGTGTTATTTTGGATTTTTTGTTTTGTGTTTCTGTATCTACCAATAAATTAGTATGCAGGCTTAAAAATATATATGTATTTAAAAGTATGTGGGTCCTTGTTGTGGGTCCCTAGTATATATATTACCCTGTAGTAATTTAATGTTATCTGGACTATCTCTAAATATCTTTTTATGGCAGTTCAGTTTGATCTACCACATGTAGATATAGACTTTGAAAAATTATTTTCCTTACCCAGTTAACTACATTAGTAATATTAAATTTAAAGAAATTTAAAGCTGAGTATCTCACTATTACTTCAGTTTTTTTCTTTAATTTATATTGTTTCAATTTGTACTTCCTTAGTTTCTATTGAGATTGTTATCTCCATACAGGTCCTTTTGCTGTATCTGTATCGCATTTGCCTTATTATTTATAAAATATTTATTTTTGAAAAGTTAGTTTCAAAAAACCCTATAGCTTTATCCTAATTGAACACCCCACCACCACCCGCCCCATGTACAATCCCCACCCCACCATTTTATATGAATTACTGTTTAATTCTTAACAACTACAGAGTGGGTAGTATTGTTGTCCAGAGCCAGGTTGTTTGATTCAGGGTCTGTGTGCTTAATTCCTGTTTTGTGTTGCTTTGCCTCCCCAGTAGTTTATAGAACACACTTTGAAAGTGCTGGTGTTAGTGAATACTAAGCAGCCTTGGGTCTGATAATACTACTTACTCATTGTATGGGTCTAAAGAAGCGCATACTTTTTGAGTCTTAGTTTTCTTATGTGTAAAATATGATTGTTGCTATTGTTTTGTAGATTTCCCCTCTCCCCCACCTAAGATTTTTTTGTGTGTGCTCTTGGAATTATTTTTGTGAGAATTAACCAGTTTGGAAAATTTTACAGATGGATTTTTCTGTAATTTTTAGTTAGAGATCATTCCTTTCAAAATAGTTTACTGCCTTCTTTTGACTCTACATCACTCACTGACATAAGGATTATTTCTTATAGCATTAATATTGGGGTAAGAAATGAAACATTTTGAATGCTTGTATATAACCTTTATGCAATGAGCATTCTCTCTTAAATGTTATTTAGAGGAGGCTGATTCTACTCTGAGTGGTCCACAGTTGGACCATTTCTTCTGGAGTGAAAGTAGACTCTGGTAATAATCTCGATACAAGGTAGTGTAAAGATAGACTGTAACTTGGAAGGACCAGTATTTCATTTCCTGGGGCATTTTACTTTATAAAGCAACTGATTCATTTGCACATTCGCTGTGCTTAATATTTTAAATCTTAGGTTGCCTATAATGGGGATCCTGAAGGTGCCCTTATCCAATTTGCAACATACGAAGAAGCAAAGAAAGCGATATCAAGTACAGAAGCAGTGCTAAATAATCGATTTATTAAAGTTTACTGGCACAGAGAAGGAAGCACCCAGCAGTTGCAAACTACTTCTCCAAAGGTAAGAGAGAAATCTGTGTGAAATTAAATGCTTTTCTTATGAAAGAAAAGCATTTGGCATAGTGTTTTTTAAAAGCAGAGGCATGCAGTCAGGTAGACGTGAGTTCAGATCCTGTCTCAACTGTATGTAGGCTTGAGCAAGTTACTTAATTTCTCTAACCTGCTCTTTCATTTTGTTATTACATTCATCCTTAGTTTAGAAAGTCATAAGATGATACATATAAAATATAGAACCATCCCTTAAAGTGGGAGATACTCCAGTATGTAGTACCTGTATGTATTCTAGAAACTTATATATGAGTTCATATTGGAAATCCATCCTTCCCTTTTCCTTTTTTATCTTTTTCTTTCTTTTAATCAGGAAGTCAATATATAAAGTTTAATTGCTTGTAGAAGTGTACTATAGCAGCTTGTTTTTCTATTTAGCTTACTTCTGTTAATTAGAGAGAGACAAAAGATACTGAAGGGTAGATTTTTATTTTTTCCTCTACTTTATAAATATTTTTTTGTATCTGTAGACATGTATGGGGAACTTGTATGAAGGAAGGAATTTGGCAGGTGGTTAGGTTTTGATTATAAGCTGCACTTTTAAAACTGTCTGCATGGGCAACTTAGTACAGAATAATGAAGGTTACTCTCCCTGCTCATGAACTAATCAGCTTGTTTAACATTTTTTTCTTGTTCTGAGGTAATGCAGCCTTTAGTTCAGCAGCCCATTTTGCCTGTTGTGAAGCAGTCAATCAAAGAGCGGTTGGGTCCAGTACCTTCAAGTACTATTGAGCCAGCAGAAGCCCAGAGTGCCAGTTCAGACCTTCCTCAGGTAAATGAAAAATGTTATTGTGCCTGTCACATGATAGGTTCTCAGTCTATTAGTTTCCCTTGGTTATCTGAATTTTAGTTAATTGTATATGTGTGTGTGTGTGTGTGTGTGTGTGTGTGTGTGTGTATACATTTATACAGAAATATAGTCTGTATGTATTTGAACAGCACCTGTAATAAATTTTTTTTACCATTACCATAACATTTTACAGACTACTTTTCCTGTAGTATTTGAATCTTAAATTCTTTTCTCTAGCTAATACTTATTTATGAGAAAGAGTTCTTTTTCACTTCATAGAGGAGACACTTTCTAGCAAAACTGCCTAAAAAGTAAAGTTTTAGTACATTAAATCGTATTTTTCCTGTCATCTTTTACTTCATTAGACTCCTGTTCCAGACATAATTATGCAGTAGACTGAACTGAAAGCTTTTGGGAAGGGAAGGCTTAAAGCTTCAAGTTACTTAATGCAGCTCTCTTAGAACTTTGCATCACTTATTCCTGATTCTCAGGTTCTCTTCTCCATATGTCATTCCCTTCCCACTCCCTTCCACACTTGAGTGGCAGTTTCTTGTTTCCACACCCTCAGTCTCTGAAACTTAACTTTCTTTTGTCTATAGATGTTTCAGCATTTGCTGTGTAAGATAGTTAGGATGTAGTATCCTACTTAGCTAATGGATGCCACCTTATTAAAATAGTCTTCGCAAATTATTCCTGAAGAGTAAATGAAGACATTGAGATTTTATAAAAACACGCAGAATGTAAATTAGTGAATTATTAGGTACTAAAAAACAAACAAACAACCCTCCAATCCTGCTATCTCAAATCATCACCGAATACTGTGTATACTGGCCATGAAACAAACATACTATAGGAAAGAATGGCATTTGTTTTAGGCTCAAGAAGCAGGCGCATTTTTAACTACTCTAATATTTAGAATGTACAGACTTTCTACTTGTCAATATAGGATTCTAAGAATTTATGATTCTGTATCAGTGAAGGGGACTTTAGCAAACCACCTGCCTATGTGACAGGCACAATAATTTTAAAATTATTTAAATAATTTATATGATCATTTTCCATGATTGAGTAATACCGTATACTGTTTATTTTTCCAAACACATTTTCTTTCTGTCTCTGTCTTTGCAAATGGCCCAAGTTTTTGTTATTAATATCAGTGTACTTATAGTCAGGATATGTTAGTAGAATGAGAATGTTCAAAATCCCTACAGACTTATATATGTTTGGGGAAACACTGAATATGTCCATTTTAATTTTTTTAGAATGTAACTAAGTTATCTGTGAAGGACAGGTTGGGTTTTGTATCAAAGCCATCTGTTTCAGCAACTGAAAAGGTAAGAAGAATAGCATGATGTGTGTGTCTTGGCTTCATAAATGTTTTCAGGTGGCATCTTAATTTTTTAATTTTTTTCATAGTTACAAACTCTTGCTTCTTAATAGTATCTGTATCTTTTATTCCTAACTTTTTGCTTTCCATTTGCCGAAAAAGAAAAATATTTGCCTACCTCTTTTTACTTTTTGCATCAGCATTTTAATACTTGCCGCTCACTGTATTTCCTTATGCTCCATTCTTTTTGTTTTTTTCACTTACTATTTTTTCTTTAGAGATATTGTGCATTTTAATTTTAAACCTCTGATAACCTTATAGAAAGGGCCATGAATTAGGAACTTTACCTGAGTTTGAGTCTGGCTCTTCACTTACTAACTGCATGTCTTTGGGCAGTGCACTTAATCTTTCTGAACCCTTTTCCTCATCAATAAGTGGTGATGGTTATATTTGTCTTTCTCATGTCTTTTATGAGGATTAAATAAAATATTATTTAAGAGTATTTTGTAAATTGGAAAGAATGGTATACATAAGTTTGTTTATGACAACAGCTATTGTGTATAGCGTGACAATACAGTTAGTCATTTTTTTCTCAAATGAGGGGAGCAAATGCTGACTAAATTAAGAGCATTTTTGGACCTGTCTTATAGTTCTGTGTAGATAAATTATTTTTTTGTTTCGGTGTGAGTGAATGGCCCTGATCTTTAGTCTTTTTTTGAGGTATATGAAATCACAGAATATTAGAATTAGATAATCTTTCTTATTTCTTTATCCTCACCTTAAAGGAAGGTAAGGCCCTGCAAACTTTATGGTTGACATATACACTGTGAGTTACTGAGCTAAGACTGGAATCTGGATCTTCTATTTCTAGTCCTTGGCTCTTTCCATTATGAAGATTACAGAGGAAATTGACATTATAGATAATTAGAACGTCTCATGAAATAGCTGACCTGCTCTCTTCACTGGTTCTTCAGTATATTATTTCCACATTTACTGTGTTAAATTTTGTCAGTTCTAGAAATTTGAATATGAATCTCATTCTGAATATCAAATTTTCCTCTTGGGTATCTCAGCATTACTTCAGGCATAAAATGCCTAAAATGATTCATTATTTCCTATGTAAATTAATATCTTCTCCTAGCCACCCACCTCTGGAAGTGATGGCACCATTTTCATGTTGTGCAGTCTAGAAGCTTTAGAGTCATCCGCTTGTGTTTGTAGGTCTCTGCCACCTTCAGTTCCCTGACCTCTGGGCTGGCACCCCCTCTAATTACACTGCCACCATCCTACCCTTAGACTCTCTTTAACTCCTTATAGAAACTTACAGTAATTTTCTCAGCTAAATGACTTTGTTGGATTAATAACTCATCATACCTCAATTATTCTGGTTCTTTCACCTCTGCTTTAGGTCTTCCTTTCTACCCTAATAAGCCCTTTTCTGCTTATTGTCTCTTGCTATTTCCTGCCTCTTTTTTCTTCTTTTTGGTGGTGGTTTTTCTGGAGTGTATTTCCCTCTGCCTAACAGAATTCTAGTTCTAGTCATTCTTTTAAAAATTGAAAATCTCTCTAACCTCTACTGTGAAACCTCCAGATTTTTCCATATATGCCCCTCTGCCCCCACCTCATTTTGTGTGGCTTAGTCTATGCTACTAAATTTAACAGTGTCTGAATATTTACTTTGATTATTTTTATCCTCTTTGATAATAAGTAACTAAGGAATAACAACAATAAAGGATCGTTACCCTTAGTACAGTACTAAGCAATTCTGGAGAGGTCTACAACCCTGATTATGTTTAGGATCTGTTGTGTTAAGATTTGTACTCTGAAATTAAAGCATACTAATTACAACTTTTACAAAACTTTTGTACTATGTTTTCCTACTTGTTATCATTATTTTTTAACATGTTTGTATAGCTTTAGATAAAAAATGTACAGATTTGGAATTGATAGTATAAATTTGCTAATATAATTAGCATTAACTTATGAAAAATCACTAATGGTAGTGGGCTATTTATGAAAGACAATTACTCAGTTAAGATTGTAATGAATCTTCTAAGGAAAGCAATTATTTACCAGTATGTAACTTCCAGTCTTCAGTGAACCTGTTTACAGAATAGCATTTTGTTTTTGCTTATTCTTGGTTATTTCTTTTCCCTAGTCAGTAGGGATTTTGCGTAATAGTCCTTAGAGCTTAGTGATAGCAGAGAAGTCTTAGGGAAGAGTAGAATATTCATCAAATGTTATTTAAATTTTTTAAAAATTGAAAGCAGGCAAAAACTCAAACCTTGTATCTAAACAGTAATTTCTGTCATTGTTAAGGCAAATAAGTGCACAAATATAAAATTTTATCCCCTACCTCTTGTAATAGCCAATAAACCCTTTAGTGGTTCTTTGTTATTCTGAGGTTTCAGTGAGAGGGCTAAGAAAGAGGAAACTTAAAACCTGATTTTTGCTGCTAAATATTAAGATACTATAGTAGCTGTTAAGTAGGTATTATTTGAATAGAGTGATCAATAAAATGATGCTTGAATGCCTCAGCTTACTGTAGAGAGATTTATGAAGAATAAAATTGGCATCTGCTTTAGAAACATGTGAGAACTAGCTTATTGAGTGTGACTTTGAGTCATCTTAACTGTGTTTCTTTTGTGTTTGATTTTAACTTGGCACCAGTTATTAAAAAATGATACTTGGATGACTTAATTTGTAATAACCTTCTTTTGCAGTAAATCATTTTTACAAAATACTTTTTTTCCCCATTTTTAATCCATGAGAAAAATCTGTTTTTCCTTTTTTTTATAAGTACTAATAATAGTCATGGCTTGTAATATTTTATATAGGAAATGAATAAGGAGGTGTTAATAGATTATAACCTCTATTTTATTGAAGAATTGACTTTTATCTTGAAAGTAAGAGGTATTAGTGATGTATATATTTCAATAACAAAGGATGTGATACTTTTCAACTCATCTTATGAATTCAGCAAAAGCTTTGCTAACAGACCTGACAAGTGTATTACAAGAAAGGAAAATTATAAGCCAATATTTCATGAACATAAACACAAAGGTCCTAAATACGACGTTAGCAAATGTGCAGTAGTATTAGAAAGAATACATCTTGACCAGGTGACATTTATTCCAGAAATGCAAGGTTGATTTAGCATTTGAAAATCAGTTTATTTCACCATATTAACAAAATGAAAGATTGAGAGGAGGAATGGGGTAGATAATGAAGGGAGGGGAACTGGATCCCACGTGATTATTTCAGTAGGAAAAAAACATGTGATAAAATTAGTCACATTACACATTTTGGAAATTAGTAATAGAAATTTCCTTAGTTTTGACAAAGTATATCTGCAAAAAAAACACAAAAAAACCCTACAGCTAACATTATTTGTTAATGGTGAAATACTGAATACATTCCCCCAAAGTCAGGAAGAATAAAGGATGTCCGCTCCTGTCACTTTTTCCCTGTAGTGTAGGGCCTAACCATTATAATAAAGCAGTAAAATAAATGGCATAAATGTTGAAAAGGGAGAAACAGAACTATGTTTACTCATAGATGATGTGATTACATATGTAGAAAATCCAAAAGGATTCACAAACAACTTGAATTAATAAGTGAATGCAGTAAGGTTACTGGAAATAAAGTCAATATGTAAAAATATGGCATATGCAGAAACCCTTTTGATAATAGAGATGTGGTTGTTTAGAAAGGCTACTATGTTTTGATTATATTCTTAGAATTGTAGCATCATCTTTTCTGTTGGGTTTGTTACTTCCCTCCACTGGTTTCATTTTTAACAGATTTCCTTTTGTCACAAATCTATCTTTATCTTTTGAAAAATGCAAGTATTTTTTGTTATTCAAACGCTTACTATCTTAACTCTGAAACCAAATAGCTTCAGATAGTGAGCAACATTTGTAATCATATAGTTCACCGTTTGTAAGACATTTTATTTTCACATTTTTGCACCTCTGAAATTGGGCTGTATCTTATAGTTGTTGATGTTTATGATTACAATTGGCAGCCTTTTCCTTTAGTAGGGTTATATTAAATGGTGTCTTAAACTCGGTGAAATACGTTAGCTCATGTTCTGTTTTTACAGAAGGAAGTTCCTGGACAAAAGAAGGAAGTGATACAGGAATACAGAAATCTTCTTGTTGTCAGATGCTTTTATTAACCCTGAAACAGTACACCTTAGTCTGATATCTGATATTAATAACAACACTTTGAAAGGAAGAATTCTCTACCTCTTGAAATTGGAGAAATGCTGAGTTAAATTATATGGATTTCTTCACTTCTGGCTTTCTCACAGCTCTTACGATAATATACCGTTTGAAAGGACAAAATAGTAATATTGTTTCCAAGTTTATTTGAATATAGAAATCTTTTTGGGTCACAGCCTTTCAATTGTTATAGAACCATCATGATGAAGATGGTTTATGAAACACTCCAACTTTTGCTTCAGCAGATCATCTTGTGTTTCTCCCCTTATACAATGTTTGTCTCACCCTTACATTTTCATACAGTTTGACATTGCATAGTGTGGTAAGGTAGCATGATAGAATAGTGACAAGTTAGACTGTGAACTAGATCCATGTCCATTTTGTATTTTACTGAATGCAGCCATTTCATATTTGTTAGTGATACCTTGAGTGTTTTCATTACTGAGGAAGATTATCAAATTTTGAACTTATCAACTACTGTAAAAATCCTTTATTTTTAAACATCAGTTGTGTTGTATGGAGGTAGTATAATTACAGTATTCTAGATTTTTTTTTTCTTTCATTTTGAAGCTGTGACATTCTTGAATACTTACAATAGTGATGAGTTGCTTAAGCTTTGTGATGTTCCCTAATCTAATTTCATGATAAAATATTAGAAAGTCAGTCATGTCAAGATTGCTACTTTTCTGTTATACGTGATTATTTACATTTTAGTAGTCAGAAAATAGGACTCGCTTTCTCATTGATCCTCTTCTACTTACATAATTTTTCTAACTTCTTTTAAGTCATGACTTTGGAAGCTGTGTTTTTTCCTCTGGAAAGTTTCACTCTCTCACACATGGTTTCATGTTTAGGTTTCATGGCATTCATAGATCTCTTTGAAGGGATCTCTACAGTGATCAACCACTCTCTGGAACCTACAACTTTCTGTTTCTTTTGGAAGATAAGAAAGGCAGCCTGTACACTTTAATTTTCTTGCATTGACTTTTGTGAGGAAAAGATTGTTCACTCTGATCTATCATCACTTCATTTTAATTTAGTGCAAAAGTGTTTATCGAGTACTTGCTTTGTGTCTGACACTGTTCTAGGCACTGAAGATACAGCAGTGAGCCATGTTAAAAAAAAATCCTTGGCCTCATGGAATGAATCTTTGGGTTTATGAGGACATTAGACACCATCAGGTTGAACTTTCAAGGTTCCTGAACTCACCCATGGTTTCATAATTAGTTGGTAGCAAGGTTTAGATACTGGAAGAAGCACAAAGAAGAGAAAGACATGGTTTATGTTTCAGGGCTCTTACAGTAAGGACAGGGAAGAGAGATCAAGAGAGAAATATAAATTAAAGTATCATCAGGTCATTTTTACTAAATATTTTAATAGGAATATTATTTCACAGAGGAACCTAGGTAGAAGAAATAAGTGATTAGGACTTTGCAGAGATCTTGAATGGTTGTGCTAAACCTGAGCTGAATGAATTAAAGGGAATAAGGTCCCTTAAAGTAAAAGGAGTAATGCTAATGCTAGCAAAGAAACGGAGAAGACAAAGCAATAAGGTTAATGTCAGAAATGTCAATTACAAATGATCATTTTAAATTATTTTCAGGACATAATTCCTCCTCTGCTGTGCTCTTGTGTACAGTTTTTCCTTAGTCACTAGGAATACTAGTAATGTGTTCAGCAACTAATATTTTATTATCAGTGTTACAGTAATACCACCAGTGTTTATTAATTTGAAGTTTTTATATGTTTGTTTTTTGCTTTTTTCCTGAAGGTATATGATATTACTTTAAAATTTTTTCACTTTGTAGCATATCCCCCACTCATACCCTTCCTTTCAAGCTGCTAAGTGTGACTTAGTTATTGTAACTATATAAGTACTTTTAGTTCAGTGTGCGAAATTTTGACAGGAGTGCTTTAAAGTTGAGTTTTGAAGGAAATAGGACTCAGGAGATCATGGCTACTTGATACATTTTTTGAGAAATTGAATTTGTATTGGTAGGTGTTGTCTACATCTACTGGCCTAACAAAAACGGTGTATAATCCAGCTGCTTTGAAGGCTGCACAAAAAACCTTACTTGTTTCCACTTCTGCAGTTGATAATAATGAAGCACAGAAAAAAAAGCAGGTAAGTATAGTTAGTAGTGCACAGTATTTGCATATAGGGAAGCTTTTTCTGCATGTATGTGTTTTTTCATAAAATAGAGATAAAGGTATATATGTTGGCTGCCACTGAACTTTTGTTTTCCATAGTATATTAGTAAATATTAATTTTCTTCTTGTAATGAAAGGCTCTCCTGATTAATCTTTGAAACTTGCATACTGTTTAAGCTTTACATAGGAAAAATTTGCATTTATTTTTGTTTCCAAGCTTCTTGCCACAATCTCATTTAGAGCACAGTTCTGTCTTCTAAAGTAATTGTGGAGTTTTTTTTGAAAAGTAAGTTTTCTAATACTATTTTTGATCCCTTCTCTAGGAGGCATTGAAACTTCAGCAAGATGTAAGGAAAAGGAAACAAGAAATTTTAGAAAAGCACATTGAAACACAGAAGGTAAAATAATTAAAGTTAGATTTGTCAGAGGGAACAGTATCTGGCTCGGCTAAGTACAGCATGCTCGACATAGCAAGTAAGAAGATAAACATGGTCATAGGGAGTAGTAGAAGACGCCACAGTTTCGCTGTAGATATGACACTTAATTAGGTGTCAGTTCTTAATTATGTCTGATAATAAAAGTTATAAGATTTTAAAATTTTAAAAATACACAACCTTTTGAACATTGGGCTTAAAATGATTTCTTTTCTGATTTAAATTTGTATATACTTGATAAAGAGACATCACAATGCTTTACACCAAAAACTGAAACCATCTTGACTCAGAATCTATAATACTATAGATTATAGTATTATACTATAATACTATAGAATCTATATTGTGTGGTGTCTTCTACTCCTTACCATGTTTATCGTCTTCCTTCTTATCTTCGTCCAGCGTATTGTTCTTAGCCTAGACAGTTACTGTTCCCTCTAACAAAAGAAAGGAGGTAATTAAATATCCCACTTTTCTAATATATCATATGAAAGGAAGCCGTAAAACTTTTCCTGTGATCCTTTCTGGGTTTCAGACTGCTTTTGGACTGTGAATACTTAGAATCAGTAATATCAACAGATGGATTAGAAAGTAAAATTATTGCTATTTCAAATTGATGACTTTTCAGGGATTAAATTAAATTTAAAGCTTATAACCATAAGAAATTTATATCTAAGAGACTTAAGCAGTACTATAGTTCTTCACAGTGCAAACCAAGATTAAGACTTGAATTGAGATAGTGTCACCAATCTGCTGTTCTGCTGTCTTGGTGATTGTAAGCCTTGTCATGAATACATAAGCTATAAGTAGTAGTTATTTATTTTTATATTTACAGTGCTATGTTTGCTTTCTAAGTAGTAGCAGAAATGTGTCTTATATTTTTGTTTTTAAAAATTGGCCAGATGTTAATTTCAAAACTGGAGAAAAACAAAGCAATGAAGTCTGAAGATAAAGCAGAAATAATGAAAACTTTAGAGGTTTTGACTAAAAATATTACCAAGTTGAAAGATGAGGTCAAAGCTGCTTCTCCTGGACGCTGTCTTCCAAAAAGTATAAAAACTAAGACTCAGGTATTTCAGTTTGTTTTGTTATTCATACTGCATGTGCGTGCAAAAAAAAATTAAAACACTGCATTAAGATTCATTCTTTAGTTAATATTCTTTGTTCAAACTTTGATCATATACTACCATTCTCCCCCTTCTCTATTAATTAATAAGTTAATAAATACAAATAAGCAAACTTGATTTTATCTTTTGAATCCTGTACATTGTAGCTAGAAAGTCAATAATTAGGAGAATAGTAATGGATAATCTTAAAAAAGTAGCTTGAGGACAAAACAATATATGTGCTTGAATGCTTGACAGGAGTTTAAGCTTTATTTTGTAAGTATTTGGTGGTATAAAATGTTAATGAACAGAAGTAATAATTTGAGTCACTGTACAGAATGAACTGATTGAATGGAGGGAGGAAATTCAAGTAGATTAACCGATTAGACATAAGAAATAGAGCAATTTAATTTCAGATGACAGTAAGTGATTTTTAAAAACCCATGGACTTACAAATACTTACACTTGGGGGGTGTGTGTGTAATCATGAGTTCATATTAATATTTCTGATTCTAATCTAACACCACAGAGTTCTTTGTTTCTTTCTCTTATACCTATTTCCCTGTTCCCATAATGACAACTTGTTCCCACTAACATCAATACAGTATACACTTTCACATTCAGATGGTTCCAGAATTGCTAAAACAATACCACTTCCATCAGCTAACTAAATATAAAATTCAGAATTTGTTTGCATTCTTTACAACCTCACAATATACTCCATTAAGAGTATAGAATCAAACTGTGGTATAGGATCACAGTTTTGTTTTTTTCCTTTTGTGTGGTTATGTTATTAATTTGATAAAGTTAGGTCTATTTCTATATTCAATTTTGGGTTCCCCTCCCCCTTATTCTTGTTGATTTAATTTTCCTGTATTTTTATTGTTAAAATTTATTTTATTTCATAATATATGAGGATCTTAGTATATCTTTAATATAGAAGAATTAATTTCCAGATGATACGAAGGTTATACAGCCCTAATTGAAGTTATTTCAAATAATCTTTAGCAATTGCTCAGTAATAACCATGAAGGAGGCTCCATTGACATAATTCTCTCCTGTTTCACTCTCAATTTAATTACCCTAATTTTATTTTCTCAATAAATAAATAATTAGCATGATTCAAAAGTTATACTATTAATATAAATAAAGGATTATATAGATGATCATTGCTGTTTGATCCCTGGCACTCTGTTCCCCACTCTTCCCTCCCTCTTGGTATGTGTGTGTATGTTTTCCTTCTTACGTGAAGGGGTACTGTATAGTCCTCATTTGCACCTTAGTTTTTGTTTTCCTTTTCACAGTTATTTCCTGAAAAATCTTCCGTGTCAGTCCATAGAAATCTCACTCTGGCTTCCATATGGAAAATGAATTGTAGGGAAATCAGTGTAAGTAGGAACAAGTTAGGAAGCCTGTTGCATTAGTGTAGAACAGAGGTGATTGATGGCTTGAATTAGGATGGTAGGACTGGAGATAGAGAACAAATGTATAGATTAAATAGGAATATGTAAAAAGCATTCCTTATAAAAAGTGTGTGTGTATGTGTGTATATATATCTAAATGCAGGATATTATTGTCACCTGAATTACTAAACACTGTTTTCTAGATGCAGAAAGAGTTGCTTGACACAGAACTGGATTTATATAAGAAGATGCAAGCTGGAGAAGAAGTCACTGAACTTAGGAGAAAGTACACAGAATTACAGCTGGAGGTATGTTTCATCATAACCACACAGTACACTGAAGACGAGCGGTTGTGGTCTTGAATGTTTATTTGGAAATATATTCTCATTCTGGTCAGCAGTCTTTGGCAGTCTCTGGAAAACATATTGGAAGTTGATATAAGAAAGAAGGAAGAGATTAGCAAATTTTTTTAGAACTAATAGAAAAATCTCTTCTAAGTATTTAATGAAAGGTGGCAGCTGGTGTCTTGACTTCTAGTATATTTTATTCATTTTCTGTTTTTGATTTTTTCCTGGAACCAAAATCTATTAAAGTCTTTTCAGTTGTTCTTATGGAGATGTTCTGTGCATATATAGACATGTTACATTGAGTTATTATAAGGATCAGAGTTTCTGTGGTAAAATTAACATCAATGAACATGCTTACTTAAGTTTTGCCTATAGATGGTGCTGTGGGTATTTATAAAAGAGAAAAAACTAGTTTCTTATAGTTTAGTTATATGATTATTTATATAAGAAAAAGCTAATAAAATTGATCTCTAATACATGATAATTTCTAAAGCAGAAAGGTGTTTAAAAATAAGAATTACATTTTGATGTAAAGGAACATTTATATCATTAGTGTAGTTGGTACTTGTCTGTATTTATCATTGTTGCCATAATTAAATTTTTTGTATCTTAGCTTATTGTTTCTGCTTAGTCTGAAAATAATGCTTTTTTTCTAAATTTGTTAGCAACTTGATTTTCTTTTTCCAACATCAGTTCACTTCAGTTCAGTTGCTCAGTTGTGTCTGACTCTTTTCGACCCCATCAACTGCAGCATGCCAGGCCTCCCTGTCCATCACCAACTCCTGGCGTCCACCCAAACCCATGTACATTGAGTCAGTGATGGCATCCAACCATCTCATCCTCTGTCATCCCCTTCTCCTCCTGCCCCAGTCCCTCCCAGCATCAGGGTCTCTTCCAATGAGTCAGCTCTTCGCATGAGGTGGCCAAAGTATTGGAGTTTCAGCTTCAACATCAGTCCTTCCAATGAACACCCAGGACTGATCTCTTTTAGGGTGGACTGGTTGGATCTCCTTGCTGTCCAAGAGACTCTCAGGAGTCTTCTCCAACACCACAGTTCAAAAGCATCAATTCTTCAGTGCTCAGCTTTCTTTATAGTCCAACTCTCACATCCCTACATGACCACTGGAAAAACCATAGCTTTGACTAGACGGACCTTTGTTGACAAAGTAATGTCTCTGCTTTTTAATATGCTGTCTAGGTTGGTCATAACTTTCCTCCCAAGGAGTAAGTGTCTTTTAATTTCATGGCTGTAATCACCATGTGCAGTGATTTTGGAGCCCCCCAAAATAAAGTCAGCCACTGTTTACACTGTTTCCCTAACTATTTGCCATGAAGTGATGGGACCGGATGCCATGATCTTAGTTTTCTGAATGTTGAGCTTTAAGCCAACTTTTTCACTCTGTTCTTTCAATTTCATCAAGAGGCTCTTTAGTTCTTCTTCACTTTCTGCATAGTACAAATCTAATTGAGTACTGGTATCCGGATATTAAAGAGTTTAACATTCAGCAGTCACTGTTCTTATCTCCAGACCCTGTATTGTCTGTCATAGGAAGCCATAGGTTGGAGTCCTAAACCTGCATATATTTTACTTCTCTGGAAAATTGATATGGTTGTCTGTGTGTCCTGCCTAAGATAACAAGTTTTGAAAATCATAGATTTCTTTCATGTTAATGTAGAAATTGTGTTTTTACCATTCTGGAGATTTCATACTTGTGTTTGGTGTGACTTTTTGGCCTATAATTTTAGTTAATAAATAACATTATTACTAATACTCTTTGTATCATTAGTTCATGTTTTTGTTCTTTATCATAGTATAGCTAAACACTGAATGACACCTTCTGTTTTTCATTTATAATGGCCGAACTTTAGTTTACAACTAATATTAGTATGTGCAGTAATGCAGTATTTGCCAGAGTGTATTCATTCACCACACCAGTACCGTATTTTGTTAATAGGTATTAGTGATAAAAGCTATTGAGGCCCAATAAGTTTGAACGAGATTATGATAAACATGTTTTTTGTTTATCGTTTTCTAGAGGCTTATAATTTGTGTATCTCCCAAAGTACATATTTAAATACTCAATAGTGCTCAAACTCACTTGTCCATGGACCCCCTTTTTAAGGAGCATTTTGAGACATTAAAGTTCCCAAGAGGATACTTTTGTATGTTCTGTGCTATTATTAACTTTAATTCTTGACCTTTGAAGTTTATTATTTGGATTTTAGATGATTACTTTAGCTAATATTGAAATTAACTGTCTTCGTATGAATAAAATATTTACACTTGCAGAGATTTTGGCAGTGGTGGCTGCTACTTGACAGTTCACTTGGATGTCTCACATCCTCGGACTCCACATTTTCAAAATTGTGCTAATTTTGTCCCTAAAGTCATCAACACAGTTGCTCAAACCAGAAATCTGGAAATCTTCATTGATTTCTCCCTTTTCTTTGGTATTCATATACATTTAATTACCAAGTATTATACATATTACTCTCCAATATATCTTAAATATGTTTATTTTACTTCTCTCTACCTCCATTTCCACCACTGTAGACCAAGCTTCTGTCTTCAGTTGTTGGGGATATTGTAGTAGCCTGACTGGTTTCCTTCCCATCTTCTCTTTTTCTCTTTATCAGAATAACATCTTAAAACACTAATTTGATTATATCACTTTACTTCTGACCTTTAGATGTTTTCATTGGTTTTTGTGACTCGGGATGAAATAAAAATCTTTACCTTTGTCCTTAAGTTGTTCGTGATCTGACTCTGCCTGTCTAGCCTCATCTCTCCATCCTGTGTGGTTCAGCCATACTGGATTTCACTCCTCCTTAGAAGTACCGCGTCCTTTCCCCCTGGTTCCTTTTTCATGCAGCGTCCCTCACCCCTCATCCTTGCCTTGCTGTGCTCATTCTTGTACCTTCTTTGACTTGTTGAAGAAATACTAAATTTCTGTGGTTTTCAGCTGCTATTGTAGTTGCTGGGAATAAAGTAGAGAATAGGACAAGGAAAAAATTCCTCATGGAACTTTTGTTCTAGTAGTTTATTTGTAGCAAACTGGGCTTTCCAGGTGGCGCTACTGGTAAAGAGTCATGGGTTCTCAGTCGTGGGTTGGGAAGATCCCCTGGAGTAGGAAATGGCAACCCGCTCCAATATTCTTGCCTGGGAATCCATGGACAGTGGAGGCTGGTGGACTACAGTCCATGGGATAACAAAGAGTCAGACACGACTGAGCATGAGCATGCATGCACGCGTGCACACACACACACACACACACACACACACACACACACACACACACCCCTTCATTGCAGATCTTTAATAATCTATTCATATGGGATAACAAAGAGTCAGACACGACTGAGCATGAGCATGCATGCACGCGTACACACACACACACACACACACACACACCCCTTCATTGCAGATCTTTAATAATCTATTCATATCTTTAAGTAGAGCATTTCCTCATTTTTGGAGTCACTTCTTATTAATATAATTAAATAACTTAGCTGCTTAATTTCTCTACCCTTTTAGGATTTGAGTTTCTTGAGGGTAAAGACTGGCCCACAGGAGGAGCTCATGAAACATTTGAGGAATGTAGAAATGGTGTGGTAATCATATAGAGTGATACAGTGGGGTATAAACTACTATACTACATTGGTTGTATAGTGGTGTTAGTGATCAAACTAGTGAATATGAAATAACCGTATCTACTGAAGTCAGCAGGCAAATAGAAACACTGTATTTGAAAGTCATTACTGGGGAAAAATGTACTTATTTTATATAAATATAGGTATTTTGTATCTCTATGTTAAACTAACTTCTGAAGTAATATTCAAAACTGCATTATTTGAAACTCAAAAATGGCTGGCCTTTTTGTGATACAGTTTGATATCTTGGAGAGTAAGGACTTAGTAGAAAAGGTGTATTTAATAATTTCAGAACATTGCTTAAATTAATGTTATTTTGTTTTCTAAATTCATTAGCTAAATTTGCTTTCACTTTAAAACTCTAGCTTGAATTATTAAATACTTCTGTAGGGCATTCTTTGAATATGATATTCAGTTGTATGACTGATGTCAGATTGTATGACTCATCTGAGTATAACACTTGGCTTGTGTTCGTAATGGTGATGTTTAACCTGTTTGTCTAATCTCTTCTAGGCTGCAAAGCGAGGGATTCTTTCATCTGGTCGTGGTAGAGGAGTTCATTCACGAGGTCGAGGTGCAGCTCATGGCCGAGGCAGGGGTCGAGGCCGAGGTCGAGGTGTGCCTGGTCATGCTGTGGTGGATCACCGTCCCAGGGCATTGGAGATTTCTGCATTTACAGAGAGTGATAGAGAAGATCTTCTTCCTCACTTTGCGGTACTTTCTTCTTGTCCACCGAAACAAATACTGATACATTGTTGGGGATAATGGATGTTAAAGGAGAAAATATGAAAATGAAATGAATAATTTAAACCCATTAATCTCACCAAAGTGTTTGATTAATCTATAATAATCTTTAATTATTTAAGAAGCAAATTGTAGGAGTTTTTTGTTTAATCATTGTCTGAAAGAAATGTTACTTTTCTTACACTTAGTAGGCCTTCAGATATTATGACAGGAATGATTTAAACTTATTGATTCAGAGAGGGAAGTCCTAGAGTTTAGTTTCATTTGATATTTACTTTTAGGAAAAATTGAGCATATTGCTTGGGCCATCCAGATTTTTTAAAAGTAAGGTGGAATTTTATTCATTAATACTGTATTCTTGATCTAGCTAACCTAGAAATGAAACAAGACAGAATTTTGGAATATGATCTCGACGTTGCCTTAGTTGATACCAGGGTATAATTAGAGTCAGTCTGATGGTAATAGAGTGATGTATGAGGAAGGAGAATAAGAGTCCAGTCCCTGCTAATCCATTATCTTATCTTACGTGGATATCCTGGAATCTGTTGGGCTCATGTGCAGAATGGAGATTATGTCTGCCTAAAGGCCTTTTTCACTTACATGTTGTGATTTTTAGTGATATCACAAAGGTTAGTTACTAAGCATCAGTCTTGCCTGCAGCATTAGAGTAATTGCTCTAGATAAAGTATATAAAGTAAATAACCAGTTCTTTACCCTCAAGGATTCTACATATAATGTTTTAACACTAACCAGTTAAAGAAAACTACAAACAATTTATGATCAAGTTAAATTTATTAAAAACTGTAACTGCTTCAGTAGCTTAGAGAACTTTTTTTTCACACAGGCATATGATGGTAAATGAGTAAAGTTTCATGAGGTAGAAAAACTGGAACTTGGGTCTTGAAGGATAGGTAAGCTTGTAGATAGGCACACAGGTAGTTGAACCTTTTGAATGTTCAGATTTAAATGTTTCATAGTTATATTCCAGGCTGTTAACTGTAGTTACAGATGTGAAACTATAGATTTTTAGGACATCAAGAGATATTGAAAGAAATGGTGTGTGTTTAAGAAATAACTAAGATGATTAATATTTAATGGTGATGGGTCTGGAATATCTTATGCTTTATAACTTTAAAGGGAGACAGAAAGGAATCAGAAAGTTTTGTAGCTTGGAGATACTATAGCCCAATACTTACCTACTATACACCCTGTTCTGTACCGTCCCAAGGGGAAGAAGATCCAGATAAACTTAAGTGTATTACATATAGTTATAGTTATATAGCTAATCAGGAAATTATTAAAGAATATGCTAAAATAATCCAGACAGACAAGGTGAGTTTAGGAACATGTTTTGGTAAGACTAAAACGGTCTTGGTTTTAGAAACATTGAAGTGAAAGAAAGTGAAAGTCGCTCAGTCATGTCGGACTCTTTGCGACCCCATGGACTGTACAGTCCATGGAATTCTCCAGACCAGAATACTGAAGTGGGTAGCCTTTCCCTTCTCCAAGGTATCTTCCCAACCCAGGGATAGAACCCAGGTCTCCCACATTGCATGCAGATTCTTTACTAGCTGAGCCACAAGGGAAGCCCCAGAATACTGGAATGGGTAGCCTATCCCTTCTCGAGGGAATCTTCCTGACCCAGGAATTGAACTAGGGTTTCCTGCATTACAGGTGGGTTCTTTACCAACTAAGCTATGAGGGAAGCTTAGAAAAGTTTAGAAATACTCAGAGCCTCTAAATGGATATTCAGTCTTGCATGAGTTTGGAGATTCAAATTCTACTCAGTTAGTAGTGGTCATGCACATTTAAAAATTGTCAGTTTTTAAATAAGATAGCTTCTCTATCTCAACCTGTGATTTCAATATGACAGGTATCAGAAAAAAACTATAGTACTAAACATTGTTACAAGTTGTGATTAATGAAATGCTTTCTTTAATTTATATGCTGGAACTAGTATAGTAATAAAACATTACATCTAAAACTTACAGAGCACTTATTTTGTGGCTGGTTTTATTCTGAATGCTTTATATAACTCACCATATTATGAGTTATTTTGACACCTCTCTGAGGTAGGTACTTTTATTGTGCTTATTGTAGAGATTGGGAAAATGAAACATGAAGAGATTAAGGAACTTGTTCAAGTATCCACAGCTAACACTAACAGAGCTGGGATCTGACTGATTCTGTGGTCCATTTTCTTTACTATGCCCTACAGAATTTTTCTTTGTGTAGTGTGTGCATTTAATGAGATTGTGGTTTTAATTTTATTTGAGGGTAAGAAAGAAGGACGATATTAGTAATGATATATAAGGGACTGAAGTTTTATGTGATAAAGGTGCTGTTTTCTGCTATTTGCAGAAAGATCTTCCTGTACATGGAAAAAATAAAATCCAGCACACCCAAAGCAAGCATAATTTGTTTAGCTTGTAAATGTCCTCAAAGAATGTGTTCTAGAGAAGTGTAGAGTGAGAGAAAACAGCAGTCAGATAAACTTCTGAATTGAAAGACCTGGATTCTCATCCTGGTAATTAACTTAGTTACTTTGGAAAAATTATGTAAATTCTCTGAATCTTCCTCCCCTGCCCCCCAGCTTTAAATTGGTAATAAAAAAAACTCAAATTTTCTGAGGATAATCATCTGCTTTAGAAAGGATTTAGCATTTTCTGGAGTTAGAATAATGAGCATAAAAGAAATGGCAATAAGGAAACTCAGTCTTTGACCAATGTTTCCATTATTTAAAGAACAGTTCAGTTGAAGGGATGGATATAGGTATACTCACAGCTGACTGACTTTGCTGTATAGTAGAAACTAATACAACATTGTAAAGCAACTATACTCCAATAAAAATTTAAAAAATAAAGAATAGTTCAGTCAAGTTTCTCTAATTCTAGAAAGTATAGAATTGTAGAATAATATTTGAAAATAAGACCACCCTTTATCTTATAATATCAAGTACTAAAATGAATTACTCATAGTTTTTTTCTTATCACCCTGAATTGTTATGTATTCTGGGTTATATTTGTTGGCATTTTAATATTTTAAAACCATTAGGATTTTGGATGTTTCAAAATATTTATTTGGAGGAAATACTTTTTTTTAATTTAAAGCAATATGGTGAAATTGAAGATTGTCAGATTGATGACTCTTCACTTCATGCAGTAATTACATTCAAGACACGAGCAGAAGCTGAAGCAGTAAGTATTACAAATAATCTAATTTATTGAAATTCAGATTTAAATGTTTTATAAATATTACAATTATGTTTTAATATAAGTGATTTTTTTTTTTTTACTTAATAACTATATTTTGACAAGACATAGGACATATGAAGTGGAATTCATGGCCACAAAGAATGTCCTAAAGCAGTTAGGCAGTTTTAGTATATAACATGGAATTGTTAGAATAGCTAGTCACCAAGTTGAATGTCAAGTTGTACTATCTTGAGACATCAGGCATTCTTCCATTCTTTTTAACACCAGTAGGGCCCCTTCACTTTCTCCCTTTCTCAGCTGGCCCAAAACAAGTCTTCTTTGGCAGAAGGAGTGGTGAAGCATAAGGTAGAAGGAGAACTAATAATTCTGATGGCTGCTTTTCTTGATCATCCCTCATCTGCTGCTTTATAGACTCAGTTGGCTGAACCCTACTGTGTCCCTAGCTCAGCACATCTTCATCTAGGCCTTTGTAGCTTTTTACCAAGACGTGGATATATAATGCTAGCCTTTAGAGTCCTTTCAGTCTAGTTGTCTTCAAATGTGTATCTTGAATTATCTTTCTAAAAAATGACCAGAAGTATTTGCAACCTTGTCTGTCTTCTGGATTTAAGAGGTTGAAAAAAGAAAAAATGAGTAGGAGGTGTAGGGGATTCATAGTAACGTTTTTAACCCTGTGTATTCTTTGTTCAGGATTGTAGAGAAATAGATGTACCCTTTTGATTTGGGAAAAGTGTATTAAGCATGCCAAACAGTTAACCTAATATGAATGGGGAATGGAAGAGTAGGATGGTTTTCAGAAGTTTTGAGATGATTGCAGTCTAAATAAGTTTTGAAAATCTTCTAAGTTGGTTTACCCTCGTCTAGTAAATAGCCCCTGGCAGTGCATTGCTGGGAATTTCCCTGGGAGGAGTTGTTCTTGGGGCATTGTAGTCTATAATATAAAGGCTGTGTATCTGAGAAGTCTCAAGGGAAGTGTTAACTGGGCCCTGGAATAATGTAGTTTCAGAGTTAGATTGGTGGGTAGTGGATGGTTTTATAGGAATTTCTCATCCTAGAGTTTTGTTAAGTTTTAAGAAATCTTTTTATTTAAAGGTCTTTTGTGAAAATAAAAGCTAATTTATAATTGATTAAAGTTTAAAACTTTCTTATAAGCTTATATGTATATATGTTATATTGAAAAAGAGTTTTGATCTAGTTTTCTCACAGAGGTATTGTAGAAGTGTAAGTTAAGAATGAGCTTCCTTTAAATGATGCCTTCAGTGACAATTTTCAAGGTAATGTTGAATAGGTAGCTTGAGTACCATCTTTTATGTTCTATTTATTTTCTGGAAAGAAGTCATGTTATTAAACAATGGTAGTTACATTCAGTTGGTTATAGTATTTACCAAATTTGTGAATGTAGTAACTACTTCAGTTCAGTTCAATAGCTCAGTTGTGTCCCCATGAACTGCAGCACGCCAGGCCTCCCTGTCCATCACCAACTCCCGGAGTCCACCCAAACCCACGTCCATCGAGTTGATGATGCCATCCAACCATCTCATCCTCTGTCGTCCCCTTCTCCTCCTGCCCTCAATCTTACCCAGCACCGGGGTCTTTTCCATTGTGCCAACTCTTCACATCAGGTGGCCAAAGTGTTGGAGTTTCAGCTTCAACATCAGTCCTTCCAATGAACACCCAGGACTGATCTCCTTTAGGATGGACTGGTTGGATCTGCTTGCAGTCCAAGGGACTCTCAGGAGTCTTCTCCAACACCACAGTTCAAAAGCATCAATTCTTCAGTGCTCAGCTTTCTTTATAGTCCAACTCTCACATCCATACATGACCACTGGAAAAGCCATAGCCTTGACTAGACAGACCTTTGTTGGCAAAATAATGTCTCTGCTTTTTAATATGCTGTCTAGGTTGGTCATAACTTTCCTCCCAAGGAGTAACTGTCTTTTAATTTCGTGGCTGCAATTACCATGTGCAGTGATTTTGGAGCCCAGAAAAATAAAGCCACCCACTGTTTCCCCATCTATCTGCCATGAAGTGATGGGACCGGATGCCATGATCTTAGTTTTCTGAATGTTGAGCTTTAAGCCAACTTTTTCACTCTCCTCTTTCACTTTCATCAAGAGGCTCTTTAGTTCCTCTTTACTTTCTGCCATAAGGGTGGTGTCATCTGCATATCTGAGGTTATTGATGTTTCTCCCTGGCAATGTGTATTGTTACTTCTCCCTGTTTATTCACATGACTGACGGGGGAAAAAAAAAACTTCTTGCCTCTTATGTAATTTTTGGATGTTTTGCTTTTAATAGGTAAGATCTATTGACATATACCATCCTTCTTGGGTTTTGCTTTTTCTCTCTCAGGTGTAAACTTTTTTAATATATATTTTTATACTGTGTATATATTTTCCAAGCAAATAGCAGTCAGTTTAAAGACCAGGGATTAATGTGTAAAGAGAAATTTTAACAATAATTATGTGAAGATTGAATGTGACAGAACAACTTTGGTTAACTTGGATCTGATGTGAGTTAGGTTGAGCAGTTTAAAAATTAGTGTGTTTGACATTGAGTTGCCAATATTTAATTTTTTCAAAGAAGAATGCTTAAAAAGTACAAAAAATTACCTGTCCCATCACTCAGTTCAGTTCAGTTCAGTTGCTCAGTCATGTCCGACTCTTTGCGACCCCATGGACTGCAGCACGCCAGGCCTCTCATCCACTATCATTATATATAATAAAGAAAAATTTAATACCAACATGTGGGTGGATAGACCTCAAGCCAAAGGATAGGCTTTCCCAGGAAAAGAAATTTGTCCACCTTTCTTAATGTTTATTTCCAAATACTTCATTGTTCATAATTTCTGAACCATTGTATTAGATGATTATGTGTCTATTTTCTTAAGTCAGTAGATGCATAATATTTCAAAGTGAAAGTACAAGGAATAAGATAATCAAAGGCATTCAGATATGACTGAAAAGTAAGAAATTTTCCTCAGAAAAGAGATTGAAGTATTTTAACTTTAGGTTAAGTTAACAATCATTTTAACTTTAGGATGAGATGGTTAAGGTTTGACTCTGGTTAATTAGATGATGAATCCTGTTGCTTTATTTTCTGTTCTTCAGTTTGTCTGTCACCACCCACAGTGTACTAAAGATGGATAAGTACCCAAAGAGGACAGAAAAAAAGTGACCTCTTCCCATGACTGGTTAGAAAGTTAGTTTTCCTACTCTGAATTGTTCCTGTACTTTTGTAAGCAACTAGTATCTGGTTTTAGAATAGGATAGTTAAGTTCCTGTTTTATAAGAGTCAATCCCAAAAATGAAACTCGACAGTCTCAAACTCAAAAGGGGTATGTAGCTTTTTATAGTAAAAGGAAAGAGACTCTTGTTCTACTGGTAGGTTTTGACACCCATGCCTCAACTCCCAGTATTTGTGAGGATCCAAAACTTATAAAGTATACTTAGAACATGGTGCCTGGAACATAATTCATCTTGCATGCATGCTACGTTGCTTCAGTCATATCTGACTCTTTGCAATCCTATGAACTGTAGCTGGCCAGGCTCCTCTGTCCATGGGATTCTCCAGAAAAGAATGTTGGAGTGGGTTGCCATTCCCTTCTCCAGGGATTCTTCCAGGCCTAGGGATTGAACCCATGTCTCTTGTATTGGCAGGTGGATTCTTTACCACTGTGGACTTCCGTTATAGCTCAGTTGGTAAAGAATCCGCCTGCAATGCGGAGGCGCCGGTTCGCTACCTGGGAAACCCAAACCATCTTAGTGTTAGCTATTATTAATATTTGTGTGTGTGTCTGTGTGTGAATGAGAATTGATTGTTAATTCAATGAAACTGAATAGTAACAAGATAGAAGAAGTGATTTCAAAACTCTAATTCTTTAGGCCTGAAGATAGAAGCACAAAATTGGATTCATAGAGGATAGTTCAATATCAAGTCAGAAATTGATGGGGCTAACTGAATAAATAGTAAATCTGTGGCAAGAACCAAGTGTATAAGTGGATTCAGTCAAGAGAAAGAAAATTGTGTTCTTTTTTTTTTTTTTCCAGTGGGTTTTGTCATACATTGATATGAATCAGCCATGGATTTACATGTATTCCCAATCCCAATCCCCCCTCCCACCTCCCTCTCCACCCGATTCCTCTGGGTCTTCCCAGTGCACCAGGCCCGAGCACTTGTCTCGTGCATCCCACCTGGGCTGGTGATCTGTTTCACCATAGATAGTATATATGCTGTTCTTTTGAAATATCCCACCCTCACATTCTCCCACAAAGTTCAAAAGTCTGTTCTGTATTTCTGTGTCTCTTTTTCTGTTCTGCATATAGGGTTATCGTTATCACCTTTCTAAATTCCATATATATGTGTTAGTATGCTGTAATGTTCTTTATCTTTCTGGCTTACTTCACTCTGTATAATGGGCTCCAGCTTCATCCATCTCATTAGGACTGGTTCAAATGAATTCTTTTTAATGGCTGAGTAATATTCCATGGTGTATATGTACCACAGCTTCCTTATCCATTCATCTGCTGATGGGCATCTAGGTTGCTTCCATGTCCTGGCTATTATAAACAGTGCTGCGATGAACATTGGGGTGCACGTGTCTCTTTCAGATCTGGTTTCCTCAGTGTGTATGCCCAGAAGTGGGATTGCTGGGTCATATGGCAGTTCTATTTCCAGTTTTTTAAGAAATCTCCACACTGTTTTCCATAGTGGCTGTACTAGTTTGCATTCCCATCAACAGTGTAAGAGGGTTCCCTTTTCTCCACACCCTCTCCAGCATTTATTGCTTGTAGACTTTTGGATAGCAGCCATCCTGACTGGCGTGTAATGGTACCTCATTGTGGTTTTGATTTGCATTTCTCTAATAATGAGTGATGTTGAGCATCTTTTCATGTGTTTGTTAGCCATCTGTATGTCTTCTTTGGAGAAATGTGTGTTTAGTTCTTTGGCCCATTTTTTGATTGGGTCATTTATTTTTCTGGAATTGAGCTGCAGGAGTTGCTTGTATATTTTTGAGATTAATCCTTTGTCTGTTTCTTCATTTGCTATTATTTTCTCCCAATCTGAGGGCTGTCTTTTCACCTTACTTATAGTTTCCTTTGTAGTGCAAAAGCTTTTAAGTTTCATTAGGTCCCATTTGTTTAGTTTTGCTTTTATTTCCAATATTCTGGGAGGTGGGTCATAGAGGATCTTGCTGTGATTTATGTCGGAGAGTGTTTTGCCTATGTTCTCCTCTAGGAGTTTTATAGTTTCTGGTCTTACATTTAGATCTTTAATCCATTTTGAGTTTATTTTTGTGTATGGTGTTAGAAAGTGTTCTAGTTTCATTCTTTTACAAGTGGTTGACCAGTTTTCCCAGCACCACTTGTTAAAGAGGTTGTCTTTTTTCCATTGTATATCCTTGCCTCCTTTGTCAAAGATAAGGTGTCCATAGGTTCGTGGATTTATCTCTGGGCTTTCTATTCTGTTCCATTGATCTATATTTCTGTCTTTGTGCCAGTACCATACTGTTTTGATGACTGTGGCTTTGTAGTAGAGTCTAAAGTCAGGCAGGTTGATTCCTCCAGTTCCATTCTTCTTTCTCAAGATTACTTTGGCTATTCGAGGTGAAAATTGTGTTCTTAATAGTCTGTGTGTTCTTACTGATTTACTTAATAGTTAAGTGTTGGCTACATGATGAACACTGCTATGAGAATTATTAAATCTAAGTCTGAAGCTTGTGAGAAAGTAGCCATGTAACTTGAACTGAAAGCTAAAGAAGTAGAAGTCTTTCTCTCTAAATTCTGAAAATCAGATTTTACATGTTTAGAGTTTTGTTGTTTTGGTGGTCCTTTAATGTAATTCCTGCCTAAACATTATATACTGTGGTTATTACAAACATTAATAAACTTGGTTTTAACTTTATTTTATAGATAGTTTTACCATTATGGTTACTAAAAAAGAAAGATATACTGGGATTGTAGCTTTAGCTCTTCTAACGTTAGGTCCGTTTTCCCCACAGTGTTTTTGCAGAACATTGGTTTTATAAGAGCTCTAACAAAGGATTTTCTTGTCAGTAAGTTTGTGAAGAGCTGCATTTTGTATGTTCAGTTTAGATTTATAATCTAAGTAACTTGCAAAGGCAAAAGGCAAACACTTGTGTTTAAAAGGCAAACACTCCTTGCTTATTCCAGCCTTTTCCAAATGTTGTTTCTAGAATCATTTTCTATGTAAGATACGGAGCCTACCTCATAACTACTTTTCATACTTTTTTTTCTTCCTTCATTTGGCAGATTCAAGCCTTTTTCTTTTTTCCCCTTCTGTCATATGTTTGCCTGCTTGCCTTACTTCTAATTTGGTGCAACCTTTGAATGATTCTATGTAAGACTAAACAGGCAAACGTCTAGAGCAAGCTTATGAATAAAATGCTTCAGCACTTAAACAGGCTTTTAATTTATACTTCAAAGCATAGAAATTAGAGAAAATTGTAAAATGAACCCCCACATGTTCCTCATTGAGCTTCAGTAATTATCCACTTATGGCCAATCTTTTTTTGTCTATATTCTACCCACTACAACACTCTACCTCCTTGTTTTGGAGCCATTCCCAGTCATATTTCAGCTGTAAACCTTCCAGTGTGTCTCTCTCCATGTTAGAGGCAAAATAAAATAAATAAATACTATTATTGTACCTAAAAATGATTATTATTCCTTAAATATTATTAAATACCCAGTCAGAGTTTACATTTCCCTGGTTTTCTTATAAATATTTTACTTACTTCCTTTAGGGATCCATAATAAGTGCATATTTTGATTTAGCTTGATTGGTATTATACAATTGTAAATTCATAGATTTAAACATTTCATGGGTATTGATCCATTGTTCTCAGTTATTGATATGTCCTGTCTTTGGCTAGTGGCTACTATATAGGTTTTTTGTGAGTTGTTTTGACAGGAGTCTAGTGGGTTATGATATTTTCTTTCTTTCTGGTATGAAAAGGTGTTCTAGGTTCATCTTACACATTTTCTCTTCCAAACCAGGAACTAGCCATTTCTCTAAGGAGCTCTGGTTCTTATTACTGGGAAAGGTATTTAAAGAACATAGTCTGAGTACTAAGCATGCTCATTACTACTGAGTAGGTTAACTATAACAATTTTTTTCAGAGGTCAAAGCTGGGAGTGGGGGGGAAAATGCATTCATATACAGATGTGCACATATATATATATATACATGTATAGCACATATATCCACACGTATAAAGAAAATAAATTGAAGGCTCCTGATATTTCCATATAATTCTGTAGTGTGTGGTTTTCATACACACACATATACAGGTATGCCCTGTTTTATTGTGCTCTACTTTATTGCAGTTTGCAGATATTATTGTTTGTTTGACAGATTGAAGGTTTGTGGCAGCACTTTATGCTGATCTGTCGCTGCCATTTCCCCACAGCATTTGCTCACTGTATGTCTCTATCACAGTTTGGTAATTTCTGCAATATTCCAAACTTTCTCATTATTATTATTATATTTGTTCTGGTGACGCCAAAACAAATGGTGGTTATTTGGGGGCACCATAAACTGTGCCCATATAAGATGGCAGATTTGGTTAATAAATGTGTGTTCTGACTGCCCTGTCAAGCAGCCATTCTGCATCTCTCCCTCTCCTCGGGCCTCCTTGTTCCCTGAGACAAAACAACCTTGGGATGAGGCCAGTTGATAACCCTACAGTGGCCTCTAAGCATGCAAGTGAAAGGAAGAGTCTCACGTCACTCACTTTAAGTCAGAAGCTAGAAATGATTAGGCTTAGTGAGGAAGGTATATCAGAAAGTGAGCTAGGACAAAAACCAGGCCTCCTGTGCCAGTTATTCAAGGTGTGAACACAAAGGAAAAGTTCCTGAAGGAAATTGAAAGTGCTACTCTAGTAAACACACAAATGAAAAGAAAGTGAAACAGGCCTTATCGCTGATATGGAGAAAGGTTTAGTGGTCTGGAGAGGATATCAATCTGGCGACAACATCCTCGTAAAGAAAGAAAGTGAAGTTGCTCAGGCATGTCTAATCCAGAGCAATGCCCTGTCTTTTTTCAATATTGTGAGGGCTGAGAGAGATGAGGAAGCTTCAGAGGAAAAGTTTGAAGCTAGCAGGGATTGGTTCATGAGGTTTAAGGAAAGAATCTATCTCCATAGTATAAAAATGCAAGTGCCAATACAGAAGCTGCTGTGAGTTATTGCTAAAATAATTAATGAAGATGGCCACTGTAAACAGATATTCAGTGTAGATGAAAGAGCCTTATATTGAAAGAAAATGCCATCTAGGATATTCATAGCTAGAGAAAAGTCATTGCCTGACTTCAAAGGTCAGGTGACTTTTGTTAGGGGCTCCCACAACTGATGCCTTGAAGCTGAAACCAGAGGTCACTTAGCATTCCGAAAAACCCAGGCTACTTAGACTTATGCTAATTTTACTCTGCCTTATAATGTGTAAATTTTGAGTAGGGAATGGCAACCCACTCCAGTATTCTTGCCTGGAGAATCCCATCGACAGAGGAGCCTGGAGGGCTACAGTCCTTGGGGTCTCAGAGAGTCAGACGCAACTGAGAGACTAATGCATACGCATAACGGGTAAATTGAACAACAAAGCCTGGATGACAGCACCCAGTAAATAATTTTAAAACTAAAACTTTAGAGAGTTGTAGATTCACCTTATGAATTTGAAGTAAGTATTGAATATAGAGATGTGCAAAATTAGATCATAAGAAATTTTTGAAGAACTTACTATAGATGACATCACTAACATTTTTTGCCTCTTTAGCTAGATGAAAACATGAATTTTATGAGTAGACATTTTGTATGACATAGTTGGAATTCCTTACAAGAATATATTTTTATGTAATATTTATAGCCTCAAAAAATTACAGTTTGTTTCTGGACTTAAATATTATATATAAGTACTTAAAATTTCTTTAGTTATATGACATGATGGGGTCATGGGCTAAAAATTTCTGAGCTACATTTTAATAGGCATGAAATCTTTTAAATTAACCATAAATTTATATGTGTAGATTTAAAATTTTTACCTGGGGACTTTATATCGTACTACTCATGGTCAGATGTCATTAAACATGTAATTGTTTCTCCATTTCACATTATGCTGTACTTTGAGGTGTGCTGTAAATCTTTGGTGACTATGAGTTATTTTGGTATGTTGCTAACATTGATTTATATTAGTTCACATTACTTTAGTTTGAAAGCACTCTTTCTGAACCAGCCATTTAATGTAGCAAGTACTTAGGCTTGACTGCTTACTCAGTTTTTGTTATATGCAATTCTGAAAGCTTTGTAGGGAAGTTCTTTAGTTTTCAATAGAAAAGCTCAATTTTTTTTTCTTCATTGAGATATTTGTATTTTGTATTAGTGATACATCAGGCATTTTATGTTATTTGTGATTATTTGATGTAATTTAAATATAAATACAGGTGCAAAAAAATTTATTAGAGGCTTCTAGTTTCTAGTTACTGTATGAGTCATTTGTGAATTACTGTATGAGTCATTTGTGAATTAATAAGAATTAAAATCTAAAACCAGAATCTTGAAGTGCTTTGCAATAATTGCCTTGAGTAGCAGTTATCATTTTACTGTAGACTTGGAGACATAGTTCTTCTAGTCAGATATTGGCCAGTACTGAAATAGCTCTACTCAAATGACTAGGCTGACTTTAGAAATAAATAACAATATAAAGTAAATTATAAACTGCAATAATAAACAGTAAATAGAGAAATAAACCACAAAGCAAAAATAGACAACTGTCTTCATTTGTATTTAATGTTAGGTACTATAACATTTCATTGTTTTCTTCACAAATTATTAATGTTCTGTATTCCAATGTTTTTCATTGTTTTAGGCTGCAGTTCATGGAGCTCGTTTCAAAGGGCAGGATCTAAAGCTGGCATGGAATAAGCCAGTAACTAATATTTCAGCTGTTGAAACAGAAGAAGTTGAACCTGATGAAGAGGAAGTATGTTTTTTTTTTTCATTTGTTTTTAACCTTAAATGTTTACATTTTTCTATAAAATGTGATCTATGGCTGTGATTTTAACATAGAGCTTTTATTCCTGAGCTACCTTCCAGGCAGGGGATAGCAGATAAAATGCAGATAACTAAATTTTATGTATTAATGAGAACTGGATTGCTAATCCAAAAAGAATATATGAAAATCATATATATACTCAGTTTTCATTTATTCTTAGTAGACAATAATTACTCATTAGATTTTTATCCACAGGAAGTCTTGTGATATTTTAACTTTTAGAGTATATATTTTACTTAATTACTTTATCAACATTTCAGGTTTTATTTTAATTCATATCATTTTAGCTCATTAGAATGAATGCCTGCTATATGGTAGATACTACGATAGGCAGAAAAATGAATAAGACACGGTCCCTATCAACAAGGAGCAATACAATCTGGAAAAGAAGGTGGTGATAGACACAAGAAACTAATTATAATAAAAGGCAGAATGATATGGTGAATAAAGATTTGAACAATATGCTGTGGGTACCCAGAGGAAGGAATGATTGTTTCTTTCCCGAAGAATCTTGAAGGAGGTGGTAGCAGTGTAGCTGAACTCCAAGTGATAAAAAAAAGCTTTTCATAACCAAGAACTTGGACTGGGAATAGTTAGAGAGGCATTATAATTGGCAGAGATAGAGGTGTGGAATAGTATATTTTTTCTTGCATAACAGCAGTTAGTCTTATGGCTGAGAGGGGGGAGCGTGAAGACCACTGAAGTGGGAGAGCCCTTTGAAACCAAAAATCTAAAAATAAGCAACTCTGTTTGTTTAATCATGAAATAAGCTGTAGGAAAAAAAATTGAGGAAGTTAGGGAATAAAGGTAAGGTGGGAAAACTAAATGGTTCCATGTTTTACCTTGATTAGATTTTCATTATGGCACTTCATTTTGTTTGAAGAGCATTTGAGACTGTTATACATGTCCATAGTCAAATGCAAGAATAAAATGTGTATTTTGAAACTCATATACATGATTTGTCATTTTATATTTTAGATTATACCTTTGTCCTTCCATGAGTTTGAATTGAATGGGGAGAAAAGCAGGAGAGCTCCTGGTATTAGGTATTTTGAAAAGTTTGAAAAGTAGTCTGAGAAGCTTTTATGAAGGGAATGGGGAAAAGAAAAGAATGCTGTAAAAGAAAATGTTTGTTATATACAGCAGAAGAGAAATATAAATATTGATAAACTTTATTCAAGTTACTGGTTGATTTAGTATCAGAGAAGAATTACTGATGTTTTCTTTAAAAAAAAAAAGGTGTGCAGCAATGTTTTGTAGGTGTAGAAGATGGCATAATTTAATAAAGAGAGGCAGGAGAAATGGCATGTACAAAGGCTTATTACTTTGATTTTTTTTTTTTAGTGTCTGTTTGATATAAGCAATAGAATAGATAGTATTGAGAAACCTTTGGGCGGATGAAGGTTGCTTTTTGTTTCTTGACTGTTCTAGCTATAGAAATACCTTTTGTATTCGACTCTGTTGAGAGTAATCAGTATTTAAAAGTGTCACCTTTTTTCTTTTCTTTTCTTTTTTTTTTTTTTTTTTTTTTTGGGTAAATTCCTAAATGCATTTTAACCTAAAGTTTCAGGAAGAGTCTTTGGTGGATGATTCATTACTTCAAGATGATGATGAAGAAGAAGAGGACAATGAATCTCGTTCTTGGAGAAGATGATTTGACTGATCATTGATCTGCATATGATAGAACTCTACCTGTGTTTCATTAGTATTATCTAATGTACTTTTACATATTTGTAAAAACAATTTTTGGTAAAATGTGATGAAGATGGATTTCACAAATAGACAAAAGAGAAGAAAACTACCTTCTGAATCCTGTATTTTGAAAGATTGATGTTTGCGTTTTATTTCAGTAAACAATTGGTAAAGACATCACACTAGAAACATATGCAATGTTTTTATTACTTACTGAACATTACAGAATTCTTTGGGTTCTTTGTAATTTAATGAATAGGTCTGAAGACTTAATGACCAATACTTGTTATAACTTAGAGAATTTTGTTTTACTCCAAATAAGGAATGAATTTGCATTTAAAATCTTAATGAATGTTTTCAAAAAATGAATAGATAACATAGTACTCTTAACTGAAGTCTCCAAGTTATGTATTCATAATATTACATAGTAGTATGCTTAGGCTTTACTATGTATTAGCCTTTTGTTGGACTTGTGTATGTATTTTACCATATGGGTTTTAATGATAACGGTGTATGACTGCTTTGCATTTGAGTCCTTATGCATTCAGATGTTAAAAAATAAAGTGGAATGGTCTCTTGAAAAGAAAAGAAAAGAAAAAAGCAATGACAAAAAAAAAAAGACAATGTTCCTTGATTTAAAAAAAGAAAAAAGAAAAAAAAAAAAGAAAAGAAAAAGAATTAAAATAAATAGACCATTCCAGATGGTGATCTACCCTTCTCCCCAGTTATCACAAAGGAGCTATAATCACTAACTTATTCTTAATAATGGTTACTGGTACCTTTACAATAATGTACAATCCATTGTTTAAAATTTATACCACTTCAGTTTGGTTTGATCCTATAAACTTTCAACAGATGTCTTAAAATTTAAAAGCAGGCTGATTAGTTTGGAACCAGACTTCAAGTAGAGATAACATTTGGTGAATAAGAAAACATCACATTACATTTTGGATGTATGAAAGAAAACTTGACCATTTGAAGATGTATGAATAAAGAAATGTACTATAGATACTACTTTAGGAAAGCACTGTTTGGTAAGTGTTCCAGTCTGATATTTTAAGTGTGCATTTCCTATACTTCTATAAAAAAAAAAATCTTTGACATTTGCAACAATATTGTGATTTTTAAGTGGACTTCTCTGACAGACAACATGATCATTGAAAGTTGATACAGCAGTTTCCAGGAAATAAATGCGTTCTTTGTAGAATGGAGGGTGGGAGATTACATATTTATCTTTTAAATTTATCTGTTTGGTTGCAAGTATTTCTGCCCTTTCTGAGATTACAGTGATTATATTGAAAAATCACACACAAAAAAACTTTCTTCCCATGCTGGGGTTCTCACAGTCACAAACTGTAGTTTCACCATCATAGTCTTTTGCCAGTGGAGTAGCTCATGGATGCTGTTCCTCTTTTTCTTTTCTTCCTCCACTTAAAGTTGTGTATACTCCCGATGGTAGTTCTGTTTCATAGGAACGTTTTGGCTTGCAGTTGATGCACACGTTTATATTTAAAATTTCACAGTCAGATTTCTTTTGTCAAAATAGTGACTTTACTCAACTTCTTTACTATACTTAGAGCTGTGATATATTTTTATGTATAGTCTCTTGTATGTTGACTATGTGCTATTCTGATTCATTAGGTAAGTTTGTTTTCTTTTCTTTTTAGTAGTCGTGAAAGATGCCAAATTGGCAGAGGCTCACGTTTCTTCTCTTTACACCAAACAGGTATTATAAAGAAAGAAAATCTTTCAAAGGCCAGTTAAATCTCCATACTGATTTTTGGCTTTATAATTTGATTAGCAAATTTTAGTGTGATATTGTGTAATTATTGTAAAATTCAGTTATAACTGAAATTACATATTGTTTATTTAAATCCATAAATAGCTAATCACTTTCCCTATTCTTAAATTCTGTCATAACCTAAAATTAAAATGTTTTATACCATGTTGCTTTGAATGAATCAGAACGCAAGTATGTTTTGATCAGGTCCTGAAGTATGGGGATTAAATATTAGCAACATTTATCAGGTTCATAATTATATTTTTATTATCATTAATATGGTTTTAATTGTAAATATTATTTAGTATTAAATTGCTATTGGATTTTTTAAATTAATGGATATGTTTATAAAAAAATACTAGTACTCTACATGTACTTTTCATGTGTTCTCATTTAAAACTTAAAAGATATCCATTTTACAGATAAGGAAACTTAGGCTAGTAGAGATGGAATGACTTGCCCAAAGTGATAGCTAGTAAAAGAAGGACTAGATTTGAATGCAGGCACTCTGATTTCAGTGCCAGCTTTTTTAAAAACTATGTTGCTACCTCCTTCCTAATTATTGGTCGGGCATGAAGATTGTGTTTGCAGTAAATATAGTAGATGTTACGCAAAATTACTAGTCTTTTTGGTCATTAGCCAGTTCATACCTTAACCATCCCTTTTAATACAGCACTTTGTTCATATCTCTGTTATAGTACTTATGTTGTAATATAGTTTATCTGGTTTATATGTCTGTCTTCCCCACTAGATTACAAGCTCCTCTAAGAAGGGGACCATGTCTTATTCATCTTTATCTCTAGTGATTATCATAAAACCTGGCTCATAGTGAACATTCAGTTGTTTGTGGGATGAATTAATGAATGAATGCATATTTAAATCTCCAATAATGGAGTGACAATTACCTCCCTTGTTAATTCTTATCAATTTTCCAGAAATCTTTCTTGAAGGTCTTCTCAATTATTTGGGACTGTCTTAGTAAACAGTTGATTCTGTTAAGTATTGTACCAGTGGGGTTTGTTACAAATAGTGATGGAGGAATATACACATAGTCTTAGTGGAATTTCCATAGCAATTAGTAAGCTATTAACATTTTGGAGTATTAAATGTCTATTTAAGGAGTAAGTTAGCCTTTTGGTTTCTATCAGTGTGTAAGAATAGAAATGTCAAGAACCACTAATCTAGTCCATCCCATTAATTTTTTATATTCAAAGATGATGAGCGAGTGTAGAGAACTGGACAAGTGTTAAGAGATTTAGCTTTTGGTCCCAAGCTCTGTAACTAATTTTCTGGCCTTAGACAAGTCTCTTAACTTATCCAGGGTTGTTTCCTTGTCTGTAAAATGAAAAGGGTTGGACTAGATGATCTCTTAAGGTTCCTTTCACATCTTTCGTTTCCCTGGCAGTATATTAGTGTTTGATCTAAAACAGTTTAACATATCTATACCAGTTCTCCCTACCTGTTGTTGCTGTTACTGTTTCTATCATCAGTAGAAGCAACTTAGATTTGGTTATGATAAGTCATACAGTGTATCTTGGTACAGTTTTGTATACTGTTCCCAGATGTTTGCTTTTGCTGCACAAATTACATTTAACCTAAAAAGTATAGATCAACTTCTGTATTTGTACTTTTTCTTTGTACTTACAACTTTTCCTTTCAGTTCTAAACTCAGAGTTTAAAACTCTTTCTTATTATAGTATCTACCTAAAACTTGAAATACATTTTTTAATTCTTCAATTTTCCTTAGAAGTTCTTTGCCATAGTATAGATCTGGGCTGAGGTGGGAATGAAGAAGGAATTGAGATGTAGACAGCTACTTTTTTCAGGAAAAAAATTGAAGGAAATTATATATCATTTGTTAAAAGATTGATTAGGATTACCTCAAGGGATGGTTGAGTTGTCATTTTGCATATTTCATTCAGTATCTTATGTCTCTACATAGCAGTGTTGTTTTAAATGTTATTGGATAATTGTAACATTTAAAAATTAATTTTGGTAGTTAACCAGAATTCAACATTTAATGAAATTATGTTGCATGAATGGGATAGTATTCCATAGCTCTTGTTTTACTTTGTGATATGATCAAATGTATTAAATGATAGTTTACTATTAAGATAAGACTTCACTGTTTTAGCTGATTACCTGTGAAAAGTATGGTTTAATTGGAGGAAATTTCTTCTTACTAGAACTGTTTTATGGGGACTGTATTTGCAGTCTTACTTGGAATACTACTCACTGGTTCTAAAGGTTACAAAAAGAAAACAAACAGTTGCTCGTCTAGTATGTTGAAATATCAATGGCTATTTTAGAGTATCATACAAATTTTATCAATTTATATTTTCTTCCTTTTTTCCCCTTACCTGTAGTGTGAACTAATTATAGAAAATTAGTTTTAGTCCTAGAATTTATGTAAATATTTGTAAGATTTTTTTTTCTTCCCTTACAAAAAACATCTTAGCATTTTAAAACAAAAATGTCCGGTGTAAAAATTTTGGCTTGTTAGCTTACTTCAATAAGCTTATTAGCTTATTATTATTATTATTATTTTTGGTCTTTCACAGTGCTTTTCGCATTCTTCTGAAACCCTGTATAATTAAAAGTAGAAATTTAATCTAGGGATAAATCATGAGCATACAATATTTGTAAGGCAGAAAGAAAAAATTTCCTTTTCCCATATTTTCAGAAACTATCTTATTAACTTTTTGAACTGGCTAGTTAGTTGCTTTAAGGTATGTATACAGCATATAGGCTTTTAGAGAAGAAAAGATTTTTTGCTCTCTGATTATTGTATACCTATCAGAGGACAGCAAATTATCACATGACAGCTATCTGATATCCAGAACAGCTATCTAAGAGACCCAAGAAAGAAAGAAACCTTGGTGAATTTTATTGACATGCTTAGTAATTTCTAATGAGAATGTTATACTTACTCAGTAGAGAAATTCCTAATTTGGCTCTTGCATTTTATCAGTATTATGTACTTATTAGCTTAGTATAATTGAAGCATTTTTTACTCTTTTGTACCAATTTATATTTGTTTCTTTCTAACCCTTCCCTCCCTGTTACTTTATTTCATCCATACTCTTACCATCTCATCATCCAAATTAGTCTTCTTTTGTATACCAAACACTGTCTCATTTTGATATGTTCCTTTTTATTTACTTTTGTTGTTTATCATTATGCTTAGTATAGTATTTTATGTCATAAAGTGTGATTGAAGAATGAAATGGTTATCCCATGGAGTTTAAGGAAATTATATATATAACTCATGATTATTTGTAGTCCTTGGGAAGCTTAAGACAGTTGTTCTTGCTTTTATTTTTTTAACCAATATCTTGAAATTTGTTAATGATTTCTTAAAATTGTTACTTTGCCAACCCACACTGATAAAAATTTACTATATGATCCATGATGACATTTCCTAATGCAAAATGTGGATCATAACCGTGTTGCTGAGCTGTGATCTGTGCAGCTTAATGTTTCAGTGAAGCGTGTTGCAGAGAGGTTTTGTTAAAATCATTTTAAACCATGGTTGATATTTGTAAAATTTGTCTGCAACTTTCATTTTGATTCCTTTCTCAGATGTAATGTTTTTAAAAGTTGGAGGTCAATGTATGGTATAATTCAAGATTTAGATTTATTTACTGTTTTCAGAGTTTTTTTTAATAGTCTTCTCTTTTTCCAGCAGAGGGAGATCATCATTGCCTGAATTTAGCTTTGTGACTACAACAGCAAGACCTGTTCCTGTCTGGAGACGACTGTTATAATATGATACTATCACTTTATGTTTGCCCTTTACCAGTTTGAATAGATGTTTACATGTACCATAATTAGCATTTTTATTTTTCCAGTTCTTTTAGGGTACATCTGAGTCCAGAAGTAAATCTGAGTGTGTGCTTTGTCTGATGTTATATTTAAATGTTTTCTCCCCTTTATAGCCGTTTGTTTTTAAACACTCTTAAGAAGGAAAAAAAAAAATCCTCTTGGTTTTCCTAACATGAAATGAGTTTTCAGGCTCAGCCAAGTTGAAATTGTATCTAGGAAATCTATGAAGCCATGATACTATGTTCATCAGCATGAACAATCTAGAATGATGAAAGTGATTAAAAAGTTAAACCGTGGTTTGGCTTTAATTTTTCTGGGCTTTAGGATATGTTTCTGGAGTTAGGATGGTTACTTACAGTAATTTTGAACAAATGGTTAAAATATTTTTTTCACATGGTAATAACTTGCCTGTTTCTTCTAAATATATTTATTGAAGTCTATGCCAAGGCCACTTACCCAAATAATTTTTAAAAATTCTTAACTCTTCAAAATCAACAAGGAGAATAATTTGCTTTTCAAGTAGTATGGGATGATCTGTGAATTATAAATATTGAGAAATATCTAATGAATGTCTGATTTACACAGTATTTCCTTGTTTTCTTTACTTGCAACCAAGACATCAAAGACAATCTTAAAAGCAAGGGGAAATAGTGTGTCTAACACTGTTAGACTGTAGTTTTCCTGCCTTAAGAGGTGTATGTCTGTGTTATTTGTTTATAAGCAATATGGTGTAGAATTATTTATAAAGAGTGAAGTTAAATTTTATTCTAAATTTTCATCCAAAATACCCTCTTTATAATGGGCACCATAAAGTTTTCAGTTATTGATTTGTTAGTATTCCTTCTTAGATTCTCATTAACATTTTAGAAGTTAGAAGTTACACTTAATCGCAACTTTTCATTAAAAGGGTCCAAATTATATTTGATTCTCTTCACCCTTGTTTTCCTTTTGTTTTTAGTTCCATTCAGCCATGCTCACATTTTCACCTTTTTGTGCAAAGTTAACTATTCTGCAAGCACTTTCTCTTGAGTATGCATTGCATTTGTTGTCAGGAAAAAAGAATGAATACATCAGACATAATGTAAATTATCTATTTTGACTCATATTAATTGAAAACAGCATGGTTAATGTAGACTTGGTTTAAAGGAACAGTAAGTATTTTGGAAATTTTTCTTACCTATGACCTTGTAGCCTACAAGGCATTTTAAAAATTAGACTTTTGTATTAGTGCACATTGTAAACTAACATGTAGCCGCTGGGAATTCAGAGATATTTTCCCAGGTCAGTTCAGTATTTTTTCTTTATAAGGAAAGAGTCTCTGTCTGTGTAATAGTTAGAATAGTTCTAACGTGCTGGTCTGAAAACCCAAAGATAATTCTCTGAAGAGACCATACTTGCTGTTAACAGCTTTGGGTTGATTAATAGCTGTGGATCACATACCACTACTCTCTCTTATTTTGTCATCTTCCTCTTCCCCCCCCCCCCCTTGCTTTTAAATTAAAAACAAAATAAAGCAAAATGAAATTGAACATGCCATTGGGATCAGAAATTGAGATGATTTAATTGTCGTTAAAATCATTGCACTTTTTGAAAAATTGCTTTGCGATCTGGTAGGTCAGGTACATATTTTAGTAAGTTCTCATGTTTATTAATTAAAGATGAGGATTTTCATTATTTCCCTGAAGAAGATTCTCATGGAGCTATATGTAGATAACTGTACAGAATCACTTTTGTGTAATTGAATGAAGCAGTTTACCTCTGCCTGATTACATTATGAAAGCCTTTTATATATCTTTATATTTTTCAATATACCTAGATATTACACTATTAGCTGCCCTAGTCATGCTATATGTGTTGTTTTTTTTTCAAATAGAGTTTATAAATATTTGTGCTCAAAGTACAGATCAATTGAATATTTTTGGTCTTGTTTACAAGAGAAATAATACTTTAAAGCGATGCAGCCCCTCAAGTGTCTTAGGAAAAAGTCATTGGTGCTACAAAACCTTTCAATATCATTTTTCAACCTGTTATCCAGACTTTGCTGAGCTTAAATCTATGATTGCTTATAACTTAATCTAATCTAGCAGCATAATTATAAAAGTGGTCTGTGATGAGTCAGGTAAAGAGCCCAGCCAATTAGAAACACCCTGTAATTTAAAGAGAAGGATGCAGAATGACATTATGCTAATTGGTGTCCAACTTCCGAGAAAGAAAATATTTTCTTCAATTTGTCAGCAGCTCTTTTGATAAGAGGAATTGTGTCAATATGACTAGGCTAAAAAAAAAAAAGATACATTGAGCATGGCTCAATTTTCCCAATTGCAAATGGAAAACGTTTCTAGTCCTAAAAAATGGTGTAATCCTCTTCTGCTTTCAATTCCCATCTGTCTTTTACTCATCAGGAGGCAGGGTAATTCTTAAATATTTATAGAACATTTGATGAGTTGTAAAGAGATGTATTATTTACATTGTACAAGTTGCGTGTTGATGTGCAGATTTTCTGCATCTGCAAGACTTCATTCCAGCACCTTAGTGAATGTTCTTAAGATACAATTTTTAAGTATCAGCAAAGCATTCATAGATGTTTACTTTTGATTCTCAGAATCCTGAACCTGTTTTGGGTGTGATATTACTTCAGAACATGTCTGGCACAAGATTTCCTTTAATAGTGGTTTAGTTTAACTTAATTTCTGTGGATTGTTGAACCTAAAAACACCAAAGGAATTCCTTCTTGTCTGGAGACTGGGTTATTCCAGTTCTTAATACCTGTGCCCATAAGTATCCCATTTCATGAATGTGTGTTGGCATGGGGGAAAAATTCCCTGCTCTTTGAGTGGAGCGAAAGTAATTGGTTAAGCTGTAGCAGCTTTTTTGTTTATTTCTAAAGTGATAAAACTTGAAAATGGTAAAACTTGAACTAGAAAACTACTCTTGTATGCCTAGAATGTTTATAGTATTACGTGTTTCTGTGGGGTTGTCAACATTTTTTATTATTTATAGTTGAATTATGTTGTTTTGTTTGTTAATACCCATAATGTTTATTATTTTTATATTTTGAAAATTTTTAAAATAAAATAGTCTTACTAAAAGCAGTTGTTAACTTTTTAAAATTGTCCTGCATTTTGCATCAATTATATTAACATAGAAAAGCAAGGAAAATTTGCAGCTCTCAGGCATTGTACAGTTGAAAATTCTGAAAATATTTATATGAAGAAATGGCTCTATATTGCCTCTTCCTCTCTTCACAGTCATTCTCACTTAAAATTGTTTTAAGTCACCTTTGGTACCAAAGTGTTCTTGACTCCTTTTGTCACACATATACAAAAATCTTCAGTATTGCATTTCTCCCTAGTTCCTGTCTCTTTACTGCTAGAAGTGCTCTCTTTATTTCATTTGGGGGCTAAAAAGTTTCTCCTTATCATGAGTGATAGTATAAAGATACTGTGATATCAGAGAACGACTGCCATAGATTCTGAAGTGAAATTAGAGACATAAAGCATTTCTGTCAACCTCAAAGGCCAATGAAAGTTTTCAGAACGTCCTTCCATAATTTTCAGTTTTCATCAGAATGTTTATTCTCCTGATCTAATTTGATCTGCTTTTCCAGCATTCAGCATGTTCATTTCATGCTTTTATTGAATGATCACTATTGTGCTATTTTTTGTTTTTTTTTTTTAATTGCAGATATTCCTTCTGTCATCTATAACATGGGTTAAATAAGTTTGGTAATAGCCTGTCTTCTTCTGTTTCTACAGGAAAATACATTATCATCTCAAAGTGCATAAGTCATTAAAAATCCAATTAGAGATCTGGTTATGAAATAGAAGTCTCCAGCTTGAAATAGAGGACTTTGGTTAATACATAATGACAGTAAAATTATTAAAAATTATATAATATGTGGAGTATTTGCAGAATAATCATGTTAGCCTTCACTTAACCTGGGAAATACTTCTGTATAGAGTATGAATGGATTTGGTCTTTTTTAATCCTGTAAAAAATCACATATGACATTGTCGAAAAGCTAGACATTCAAAATAAAAAGACAGAGGTAGGATGATAGAAAGCTTGTCATTTACAAATGATCCCCAGACATTTTAAAATGGGATTATATAATGCATATTGCTTTGTAGTCTTTCCATGTATGGTAATAGGTTTATATGCCATTTTTAAAGCCCTTCCATTTGTAGATGCCTCATAGTGGATTGTCTCCTCATTTGGGGCACTTAGGACTTTTCCAGCTTTTATTGTAAATAATGCCATATCCTTAAACATCTTTGATTATTTCTTCAAGATATTTTCTCAGAACTGCTGCATCAAAGTATATTATTTTTATAATGATACATTTTAATTTGATCTTTTACAGGCAGATATGTATGAACACTTATTTTCATAATTTAGCTTTGGAAAAGAGCATTCATTCAGTTTTCTTTGTAAATGTGTTAGAACTTACTGAAATTGTTCTAAACATGGCAGCAAATTAATGCTTGTTATTAGTGGTTAAGCTTTATTTTTATTTTCTATAGTATGTTGTTGGCAGGATTTTATATTCCCTACCATAGCAATTTTTTTTCCCTTGGAACTACAGATTTGTATACTTTTGTTACAGCATTTTATAAACTTTCAAGAACTTCTACAGCCTCATAACTAGTCTTATTGGACAGTAGGGCAGATGACCTTTTCATTAAATAAATTAAAACAAATGACAGAATAAGGACTGGAATTTCCATTTCTTAATACCATAGCCGCTATAAGAATACTCAAAGAGGTATCAAATAATTTAGAGCAAAAACAAACTCCCCTTATTTTTTATCTCAGCTCTGCAAACTGCTTCCAGGAACATTTGTCTTCCCCATGAAGTTCATGAACATTTGTGATTGAAGTACATTAAAGAGAAGTAAACTGAAAGAAAAAAAATTACGTAGAAATGAGAAAATGATGGGTTCCATATATTTCCTTATATAAAAGTCCATTTTTTAGAAGAATCATTTTATTTGGAATAATAAGATTTTTTGCAAAATATTGCTTGAATATTTTCCTGAGCTATCCATGGTCATGTTTTATCTAATATTTTTCTAATATACAATATAATATGACAGTTCCAGTATTCAAGGGTTTTACAGTATTAGAGTTTTCTTAAGTTGATCATTAATTTACTTTTCATATATCTCAAATGTGTATTATTGAAGTACTATGCAAGAATTTGTATTCAGTGCTTTGAGAATCATTCTGATAATCTAAAATATAATATGCCCTGTATTTGTGTTCAAGATTTTGAAGTTAGGTCATGGAGTTAATGAAAAGATAAATTTTATATTTCTGAGTTCAAAGAGGGTACAGTACAAATTATGAAAAAGTAAACCTTAAGAGTCTCACATTTTGACCAGTTTTTGTTTTTAATGTTAAAATGTTATTTGTCCTTAATATCTCATTTAAATCAGAGTTTTCAGGGACATTACCAACCTATTTTTTTTTAAGTAACATCTGTGACTTAAAACTTAATAGATAACCCCCCCCCCGTTTTTTTTTGTTTGTTTTTTTTTTTTTTTTTAAATTAAAGTCTGTGTTGGAGAAATACTTAGAAATTATAGCTGTCTGAAAGTTTGGAATTAGAAGCAAATTTGTACTAAGTTTAATGCAGTATTTTTCTTGTTTAGGGTTTTGGTTTTTGGTGATAAATAACTAGTAGATGATGTGCCAGCTTTTTTTATCAAGTTAATATTCAGAATTAACAAATTAATGATTAGAAAGGAGATCTCTGGCATTTAACAATTATCATGTCTGCCTAAGGTAAGAATTTAAGTAAAAACCAAACAGGTATCTTGACAAAAACACTGAATACTGAACCAGTTACTAGTCATGACAGTCCTCATGCATGTCGTATTTATAATAGTAAGTGGATGAAAACTGCATATATTAAAAACAATTGTAACCAACAAGTCAGTCAACCTAAAAGAAGTAGGTCTTTTAAATTTTGTTGTGGCAAGGTCTCCAGTGGAAAGGACTTCCCTGGTGGCTCAGACGGTGAAGAGTGTGCCTGCGATGCAGGGGACCTGGATTTGATCCCTGGGTTGGGAAGATCCCCTGGAGAAGGACATAGCAACTCACTTCAGTATTCTTGCCTGGGAAATCCCGTGGACAGAGGAGCCTGATGGGCTGCGGTCCATGAGGTCGAAAAGAGTCTGACATTACTTAGCGATTAAACAACAAGCAGTGAAAAAAGGAGAGAATTCCCAGAGCGGGAGTGCTCACAAAAGAACAGACCCATCTAAGGTGTCAAGGATGGGAAGAGGAGGATAGGTTATAGATTTAGTCCTGCATTTGTGGAAGTTCTGACCTGGAAGCAAGTAGTACATTTTCATTTTTCTCAACTGATAAGCTTTATATAGCACCAAAAGACAAGGAAATGCCATAGAAAAGCATGTCTCCAGGGCACATCTATTCAGGGTCCTAATTGTGTTTCTCCTGAGAGAGCACTCAAGGTGGGGATGAGGATAGCAATTTGAGCTAGTTCTCACATCCCTCATAAAGAACTCTAATCTGACAGGAATGCATGAGCCATACCATTCACGCCTAATGTCCAGATTTAATGTTCCAGGTTTTTTCTTTTTCTTTCTTTCTTTTTTTTTTAACTGTGCTGTGTACATAACCTACCTGTAGTAGTTCTTCCCCAGTTGGACCTGGAAACGTTCCAGATGTGAACAATTAACGGCCTTGATGTGTGTAATTCTAAGTATGGTGTACTGCATACGGTAGGCAGAAAAATCAGTTGTATTTCTAAATACTAGCTTGGAACACATGGAGGCTGAAATTAAAAATGCAGTGCCAGTTCTAGTAAAAGAAAAAGTGACACACTTAGGTATAAATCTAACAGTGTGTGTAGGACTTGTATGCTGAAAACTACAAAAATGCTGATAAAAAGTATCAAAGGAGACCTAAGGAAATGGAGAGACATTCATGTGTCAGAAAACCCAAAAGTAAGCGTGTCAGTTCTCCCAGAACTGATATTCAGATTTAACACTGATAACACATATTTAACATAATTTTGTGTGTGTGTGGACACAAGATCATACTAAACTATATATGGAAAGACAAAAACTAGGATAAAACCATTTTTAAGAGACTAATCAAGTGGGAGAAATCCAATTTTAAAGAGTAACTTTATAGCTAAAATCACCGAGACTGTTCTTTTTTAAACTTTTTAATTTGTATTGGGATACAGCTGATAACAATGTTGTGGTAGTTTGGGGTGAATGGCAAAGGGATTCAGCCATACACACATGTGTATCAATTCTCCCCCAGACCTCCCTGATACCTTCTTATCCTTCTGGACAACCATAAGCTTGATATCGAAGTCTCTGAGTCTGTGTTTTGTACGTAAATTCATTTGTATTTCTTTTTAGGTTCCACATAGAAGAGATGTCATACAATATTTCTTCTCTAAGACTGGGTTCTTTATGGGGGAGATAGACACAGATCACTGGAATAGCATAGAGGTCACAGACGCACATGAGTATGTCCAACTGATTTTTAACAAAGTGCCAAAACAATCAAAGAAATACAGCCTTTTCAACAAATGGTCCTAGGACAATTGAACATCCGTTGGCAAAACCAAAGTGAACCCTGAGTTAAATCTTAACACCTTACTCAACTCAAAATGGACCGTTGACTTAAATATGCGACTATAATAGGAAAAAAAAATCTAGGAAATCTTTGGAACCTATAGCTAGGCAAGAAAAGTTCTTAAGACGATACCAAGAGCATGATAGATTGGACATCATCAAAATTTAAAACTTTTTGCTCTATGAAAGAATCTGTTAAAAGGACAAAAAGATAACTTATAAAGTAGAAGACGACTTCCAAACCATGTTTCTAGGATATGTCAGAATTGGTATCTAGATTATATTAATAAAGCTCAAGAAAGAAAAACAATCCAAATAGAACACAGGCAAAAGACATGGAGCTGTTTCCTCAGAGATGACATTCAGATGGCAAATAAGCTCATGAGAAGATATTTAACATCTTTGGCCATTAGGGAAATGGAAATTAAAATCACAGTGTGACATCACTACATACCTATCAGAATGGCCAAAGTAGAAACTGACATCAAGGATGCAGAGAAACTAGATCACATCGCTGGTGGGAGTTGAATAGCCACTCTGGAAAACTGGTGATTTCTTAAAAAGCTAAACATGCAACTATCATACGAGCCAGCAGTTGTACTCTTGGACATTTAACTTATTTTCACACAAATACTTGTAAACAAATATCAGAGAAGCTTTATTCATAACAGTAAAAAATGAAATAATCCACATTATTCAATGGTTGAATGGTTACTGATACATCCATTTCAGGAAAATACTACTCAGCAGTAAAAAGAAAAGGCAAACTATCGATTCATGCCACTTCTGGATGACTCTCCAGAGATTACACTGAAATTAGCTAGCCCCAAATGGCTAGTGCATGGTTCTATGCACTCTAGGTATCAAGACACAGCTTGAGACACATAGTTGAGAGACAAAAAAACGAAAAACAAATTCTGTGTCTTTTATTCCTAGCAAGCATAGACAAACACATGTTTTTCTTACATAGGGTGTGTTTTTAAGACTGGTGCCAGGTTTTGTTATTTCATCTTTCTTTGCTGGGATTCTTCTCACCAATATCCCTTTTTCCACCTTTATTATTCAAATTTCCCTTCTGTCTTTTCCCAGAAAAACCCAGAGCAGCTTAATCCATTTATTTTACGAATATTTTGGATGCTTACTATGAGCAAGGTACTTACATTTTGTAACGGACAATTATTTAAGACTCCAGTTGTGTTAAGATTTGTGGGGATTGATAGTAAATGACAATCAGCACTGCCCAGCCCTTGACACCTGCCTCAGTCATGACCAAAAGCACTATCAACATGGATTTAAAATACAGAATTTGGTTAGTTTCTTCCATTTCTGTCTGCCACGTTCCATAATGTGGGCAGAGAAAACCCAGGTTTCTGGGGTGAGCAGTAAAGTTGGATGGTTGTGAGAAGGGGCTTGTGGGATTGGGAGCAGGTTTGTAGAACAGGAAAAGAAGTTGAACTCTGAATTTCTGAATGTTGAACTTCAGGGCCTGTGGCATATTGAAATGGAAGTGAAGTGTGGGCAGATGTCTCAGGAGAGGAGTCTGGGATGCAGAGACAGGTCTGGGAACCATCTACATGAAGGAGATTCTCCAGAGAGGACACTTAGCATGCAGAGGGAAGAGTAAGGATGGTGAACTCCACCATTTGCAAGGACTGGAGGAGGAGGTGACCTTAAAGTAGAAGAAAGGTTGCTAGAAGAAAAGACCAAACTGAAGTGATGGCACAAAACCTGAAGGAAGAGAGAACTTCACAAATGAGAGTTTGATCACATAAGAAGTCAAGTAAGGTTAAGCTGTATTTGACAATTCATAAGTCTACACATAGTTTAATGGAAAGAAAAGACATACTGCTATGGAATGAAGAGTAACTGAGATGTTAGGTGGAGACTAACGTCTAAACCTGGTCTCCTGCATTGCAGGCGGATTCTTTACCAACTGAGCCAAGAGGGAAGCCCCACCACTAAGTGGCCTCTGAATGGAGGAAACTCAACGTGGAAGGCAAAATTCAGTGTTGGAGCTTGCTGGGTAAAGGAAAGATGGTAGTGGTGGTTTCTTTTAAGACTAGTAGACACATGAGCATATTTTATAGACTGAAGGATAAGAATCAACGGGAAGGAGATTAAGAGTGTAAGGGAATTTGTTTATAATTGATAAGACATTTCAGGGTCCATCGTAGGAAGGGATGACAGCGGAGTTGTGAGAGCAATGAGTATTCTAGTGTATGCTAGAGTGTGGCTGTCAAGCCAAATGGAACGTGGCAGACAGAAATGGAAGAAACTGACCAAATTCTGTATTTTAAATCCATGTTGATAGTGCTTTTGGTCATGACTGAGGCTGGTGTCAAGAGCTGGGCAGTGCTGATTGTCATTTACAATCAATCCCCACAAATCTTAACACAACTGGAGTCTTAAATAATTGTCCGTTACAAAATGTAAGTACCTTGCTCATAGTAAGCATCCAAAATATTCGTAAAATAAATGGATTAAGCTGCTCTGGGTTTTTCTGGGAAAAGACAGAAGGGAAATTTGAATAATAAAGGTGGAAAAAGGGATATTGGTGAGAAGAATCCCAGCAAAGAAAGATGAAATAACAAAACCTGGCACCAGTCTTAAAAACACACCCTATGTAAGAAAAACATGTGTTTGTCTATGCTTGCTAGGAATAAAAGACACAGAATTTGTTTTTCGTGTTTTTTTTTTTTTTTTGTCTCTAAACTATATGTCTCTTTCAAGCTGTGTCTTGATACCTAGAGTAATGAAAACCTTCACAGGGCAAGAGCTGGCTGGTACTTTTGGTCCCTGCTACTGCTTCTGAGAAACCAGGAGCATAAGGTAAGCAGATAGAGCACCTGACTTTAGTATTTCCTATGTGACATCAAGCAAATGATTCGGAGTATAGGTCTCAGTTTCCTCATATGTAAAGCAAGGCTGAAAAAACACCTTTCTCACTGAACAATTGAGAAACTGATGAAGCTGTGTAAGTCAAGGATTTATTTGGGACATGGTAATGACTCAATGGATTAATAATTATTTATCAAGTCTTGGGGGATAGAAAACAGCACCTCTGAGCTCCATGTCTTGGAGAAAAGAAGGCTCAGAGAGTTGTAATGAAAGTGGATGGGGGATAGTTCCACCAGTCACCCCCAGTGTCTCATCTGGGAAGATGAATTGGATTTACCCTCTGATCTGGTCTAGTGTAGATGTGGCGAATCCTGGGGAAAGTCTCAGTATTTCCCCTTCTTTACTCCAGCTGCTACTAGATACTCTGGAGCCCTAACTTAAAGTGCCATGGAGTCTGTGGGACTCTGAGAGCTGATGTTTTTGTATCACAAAGAACATAAGCTGTTTCCAGCACTCCTTATGAGTTCTGCATCTTGGGGGAAAACTGGCTTGAGAGGTATATATGTTCAGGAATTCAAAAATTATTCAAGGCTGAAAGATGCCACTCTATACCTCTTTTCCATAGTGTGTTAGCTTTCTCTTTGTTTCTTCTCCATTCTGCTTTGTATTCTATACCAGGGGTCCCCAACCTCCTGATTATCTGAGGTGGAGCTGATGTAATAATAATAGAAATAAAGTGCATAGTAAATGTAATGGGCTTGAATCATCCTGAAGCCATCCTCCCCACTGTGGTCTGTGGGAAAAATGTCTCCCATGAAAGCATTGAATGCTGCCAATAAGGTTTGGGGACTGGTATTCTGTACTATAGAATCTATAGTGTAATTTCGGAGAGGGGATTCTAATGGGCTAAGTGCATACTGTTGTCCTGTATTAATCAGCTGTTACCAAAGAGAGATCAGGAGAGAGGGAGAGATGGGGGTGGTGGTGTAATGAAACATACCACACTCATCCTTTATTTTCCTGCATGTCCACAGGTTGGTGGTGGGTCAGCTACAACTGGGGTCAACTGGGAAGCTTTGCTCCAGGTTATGTGTTGGCTTCAGCTCTGTTCCACTGGGTCCTTAACTGAAGGAGGAGGAGCTTCTTGGGAATTCTCTTCTCAGGGCAGATACCCAAACAAGTAGAGTGTGTTGAGACCTCAGACTGGGTAGTTGCCATGTCCACCTGTATTTCTTCAGCTCAAACAAGTCATATTGCCCAGCCACCAACATGGCAGTAAATATCTGCTGCTTACTTTAATAAAGCAATGTCCCAAGGGAAAGGGCATGGATGTGTGAAGTTATAAAACAGGAAGTTTTGAGAAATTGCCAACATTGAATCAACCTCTATGCCAGACAACTATAATCTACGTAGGCATCTCATCCTTGGCTATTCTTACACAAAAACCTGCAGAGCAGAGCAGCTTTCAGTGAAAAATGAGTCAGCGGGCACAAATCATCATGACTCACACATCTAGCGTGTGAATGCCAGAAGAGGTGTAAATAACATGACGAAATAAAGAATACGGAGAATGGACAGAACTCCATTGTTCAGAACATTTTGCTATGAATTCGTTTCAAAAAAAGTCAAGTCTATTTGGAGGTACATTGGATGAGTTATGTCAGATTCAAAAGGAAGGAAGTTATGAACTCCCAAATTGAGTCTTAACACAAATAACTACAGGCAGCCCTTGCTTTAGACCATTACAATGTGCACAAATTTCAGTGACTGCACTTTACTTAAATAACACCAATCCCCAAATAGCATGATTCAAAATCAGTTACCACAGTATATCTGGAGAAGGAGATGGCAGCCCACTCCAGTAATTCTTGCCTGGAGAATTCGGTGGCACAGAGGAGCCTTGCAGGTTAGTCTACAGGGTTGCAAAGAGTCGGACATGACTCAGCGACTAACACATACCACAGTATATTAACTGTGATTAACTGTATCAAGTACAAATATCACCACTAGCTCTTCCCTCCACACATTGTCATGTAAGAGATATGTATCATGATCAGTGAATAATCACGTTGCCTCCTTCAAAGTCTGGCAGTGATTGTTCACTGCTCATCTTTTATTCAGTTCTTGCACATATAGCACATATGTGTACATATGTGTACATACCGCACACATGTAGTTGTGTCACAGTAGTGGTGGTCCCAGAGGAGACCCGAGGCATCTGGCACCAGCCTGCACGCTCCATCCAGACAGACGCCTGCTGTAACGGTCCTGCTCAGCCATTGGCTGAGCAACTGGTAGGCCCCTCCCCCCAAAGAAGTGAGCAACTGTCAACCAGTGACCGTTAACGGCTCTGCCCTGCCACTGGTTGGTTCCGTTGAAGGTCCCTGCCTTTCCCTCTATTGTATATAAAAGGACCCTGAATTCTGACTAAGGGAAGATTTTTTGAGAGGCTAGTCTGTCATCTTCTCAATTTGCTAGCCTTCCCATTAAAGTCATTATTCCTTGCTCCCACAACCCATCTCTCGATTTATTGGCCTGTCCTGCATGTCCTGCGGCCAACAGGAGCTTGGGCTCGGTAACATTACCTTTTTATCTCCCAGTGAGAGACTCATGTAACAGTTTACGAAAATGGATAATGAAGTGTCAGTTACCAGTTTTACCAGTCTACCAGTTTTAAAGTGGTAGAGAGGGCGTTACTCTCTGAAGAGCAAAGAACAGAAGGGAACAGTTAACTTGTCTTGGAAGAGGGACTGTCAGCTGCTGCTTGGACTGATCTGGGGGGATCACGCACAGCTGATTCTGAAATTGATAAAAGATGCTGGAAGGATATACATGAGAGCTGAAAGTGAGAGCTTCTTTTTAAAATATTTGTTTTTAATTGACCGATGATTGCTTTACAATATTGGTTTGATTTCTGCCCTACATCGACATGAATTAACCATAGTTCTGTTCTTGCCTGGAGAATCCCAGGGACGGGTGAGCCTGGTGGGCTGCCGTCTATGGGGTCGCACAGAGTCGGACACGACCGAAGCGACTTAGCAGCAGCAGCAGCAGCAGCATACATCTGTCCCCTCCCTCTTGAACCCCCCTCCCACCCTTACCCTTTCCCACCGTTCTAGGTTGTTACAGAGCCCCGATTTGAGTTCCCTGAGTCAAAACAGCAAATTTCCATTGGCTATCTATTTTACATATGGTAGTGTAGATGCTTTCATACTGTGAGAGCTTCTTTTTTTCCTTTCTTTCTCAGTGGTCTCCCAATAGCGTCTCCCACTGGCAGTTAGTCTGGGGAATGTAGTTTGCAGACACCCAGCGCTACAAAGCCAAATATAGAGGGTTCCGCGTGGGTCTAAGAGGCAGTAGGTAAGTAACAGCAACAGCTGCCATCAGGGATTGTTGGAAAAATAAGATTGCTAGTACTTTGGCTTGATATCCCAGGTCTTTGAAGAGGCATGTCCACAGGGCCACTGTCATAAGTTTGCTGTACTTGTAAGTCATGCATTGAAATAAATGGACACATGTTGCCCAAATATCTGCCAGAGGTCAGTTACAGCTACTTTTGGTTGGTCCACAAAAATCAGACAGTTTTCCCCGAGGCTCTCATTGTTATTTAGTTTATATCATTTCTCATCCTCAGATGGCTAACCTTTGTGTGATTCCACATCCAGGAACTTTGTTCGCCTTCTTTTATCTATTCTCAGGCTGAGGGGTTGGTTTTTCTTTACTCCCTTTCTCATTTGCCTCTCTATTTCTAGTAATGAGGTATCCTGGGTGTTGATTCTTTGAGAGGATTTTTCAGTACGCTACTCAAAGAAAAAGAAGCTAAGGAATCTGAGATTTTAATTTATTTCAACTTTCTTTGTTTCTTTCTTATACCTCTCTCAACCCACTGGGAAGAAACAAACCTACCCGTTTGGAAAATGATGGGTTTTATGCTCTGGAAAAGAAAACAGAGTCTTGCATATACTTAATATATTTCTTGTTTTCTTTTACATACATTCATTTACACAGAAGTATTTGTGTGTAATAAAGATAGATAATCACAGCATTTGAGCATCTTAAAAATACTGTTAAGAAAGTTCTAGAATCCTACTTGATATCCCCATGTGCTGGTGTAGTGACACCAGGATGGAAGAGGATAATGAAAATGTTAATAGAAACTACTAAATGAACTATAGATGACAAGTCTTGCTTATATTATAATTTCCATAGCTATTTTTTTCAAATACATCTTTGATATGCTAAGAAGCTATAAGAAAGCTACCAAACAGTTAAACTCATTGGTGCTTCTTTTTCTTTGCATTCTTTTGTGTTTTACAACTTTTTATGGAAACTTTGACAGGCATCTTACTTTTGACTTAAAAAAATGCCCTGTTTGTCCTAGAGAACTTGCAGCCAGCTTTTGAAAAATGATGCCTCCATGATTTTAAGGGAAGACTGGCTTGATATTACATTCCAAGGAGGTCTATATGATACATTGGTTGAAAAGTAGTAAGTGAAGGTTGTAAACTAGTATGTATCATATATAACAGGCACATACATATAAGATGAACTAAGTCAACATGTTCTATAAAGTATTAATTTTTATTAATTGACTATAGCAATAAAAAGTGTATTCTAGTGGAAAAAGCCTTCAGTGACCAGGGTTCCATTTCAGTTTAGGCTCTACCACTAACTGACTCTGTGACCTACGCAAAGTCATTTGACCTCTCTGGACCTTACTTTGCATATCTATGATAAAAGAAAATGATCCATAAAAATAAAAAGAAAGAAAGAAAATGAACCAGACCAGAAATGATAAGTAGGATACATCTTGACCACCAACTCTAGAAAGTAACCTGTGAAGGGCTGAACTGAGAATTCTAAAGCTAAGAGTGGGCTTAATGAGGAGCGCCCTGATCGATTAGTGCTGCCTGCTTGCTGTGAGTGCAGAAGGTGGAGAGCAGCATTGTAACTGTCATGTATTATTTGTCTCCCTAGACTAGTACCTAGGTTACCTCCAAGGTCGTGTGTGCTATGCAATATAGTTCAAGATATTCATTATTTAAATTTATAAACATAAACTGGAAAAAAAAAAAAAAAAAAAAACGACCTTGAGGTTCCCTGGCCTAAATATGGATTCTGGGAAAAGATACTTTTTCCTTTTGGAAGAAGAAATAAAAAAGGAAGTTTCTGCCAGAAATTTTTAGAAAGAGTTTTAAAATAATGTAAATTTATCTTCTGTCACTTTCATTCTTGCATGAAATATTTATTAAGTACTAACTTTGAAATTGACACAGTGCTCAGTGCTGAAAATTTGCTGAATTGAATTGGGTTATAAAGTGTGAACAGAGGCAGCCTTTGCTGTTGCAGAGTTCATGGCCCAGTGTGGAATGCAGCTGTCCTAGTAGGTAACTCCAATACAATATGTGAAATGTTGTAATGGTTTTGTGAAGTTTAAAACATGAAGTGGCTAACTGTCTGAAGGAGGTGCTGCAGGTTCCACATAGAGTTTGACATCTGAGCTGAGTGTTAAAGGGTGAGTAAAAATCTGTCTGGTGGAGAAGGGAAGCTTAAGTATTTTGGCACTATTGAAAAAGGATTTCTCCCTACAAATTATTTGTATTTGTGGGGTTTGTTTGGTTAAGGCAGAGTCTAGAAAATTGAACTACAATTATTAGTGACTATTCTTATGATTGATTAAGACTCTACTGTCAATGATATAGGCCCGGAAATGCAATTTGGACTGCCTAAAAGAGGAGGGGTGAAGCATTTAGATGGAAGTTTAAATATCTCTGGGTGACAATACCAGGGAGCAGCTTAGAAGGAGAGATGACAGAACTGTGCTGATCAAGTCTGGAGATTCAGAGAGAAGAGAACAGGGAACACTACCTGAGAAGGGGGATGGGGGGTGGAGAGATTCATCAGGGGATTGTGCAAAAATTTGGAAAAGGATGACCTGAAACCACTTCCCAGGTTGCTCTGTGGATAAAGAATCACTTGCAACGCAGGAGATGGAATAGACATGTGTTTGATCACTGGTCTGGGAAGGTCCCCTGGAGGAGGGCATCGCAACCCACTCCAATATTCTTGCCTAGAGAATCCCATGGACAGAGGAGCCTGTTGGGCTACAGTCTATGTGGTCACAAAGAGTCGGACATGACTGAGCGACTCAGCACGCATGTATGCCCCCTTAAACCAAAGCCCTCCAGGAAAGGACACAGCATCTCCAGGAACACAGAAGTAGAAACTATCTCATGCTGGAGAATGACAGTGAAATAAAGTATTAAGTTATGAGAATGAGCAGCACAACTCAGGTCAAGAAGAGAACTCAGTCACCAGAAGGAAGGCTATACAGAACCCACAGAGGTACATGCTGATTGTGCACTAGTGGGTGAAAACTTCATTTTCAATGTGTGCAAAAAAACAATAGGAAAAACTTACTCTGTAGACAATGATGGTTTCCAGTGTAAAGTGGGGAAATTCTCAGACCAGGGGCTGCCTTAGGGGAAGAGATCTAGCTTTCAGTTTCCTCTCCCTTTGAGCTATTGAAACCTGCTGGGAAAAAGTGAGAGTAGACCAGACTGTGCATTTTCCTGAAATAGACTTAAGTGTTGCTCAGGGGGTCTAGTTGTTGATGCTTTGAGTTGTGACTATGTGTTGACCTGCCTGGTGGTAGTGGTAGCAGTTGGATTTGCTTTTTAAAGCTGCACATTTTGGTAGCAGATGAGCTTATTCATGCAGTGACTGGCTAATAATAATATCCAGGCCCTCTGTTGTGTATGATGGGCTGTGAGACTGAATTGTGAGGACTCTGTCCATTCATCCACTGAAAAAAGCACATTTCTAGATGGAAATGCCATAGGCCTTCTATTGTTCGAAAAGGATAAAATTAGATGTGTTAGAGGAATAAAGACATGGCCCTTTGGAGAGTAGCACTGACATATATACATTGCCATGTGTAAAATAGCTAGCGGTAAGCTGCTGCATGGCACAAGGAATTCAGTTCTGTGCTCTGTGGTGACCGAGAGGGGTGGGGTGGGAGGGAGGCTCCAGAGAGAAGGGATATGTATCTGCTTATAGCTGATTCACGTTGTTGTATATCAGAAGCCAACACAACATTGTAAAGCAATTATACTACAGTAATAAAATTAATTAGCTAATTTAAAAAGAAATGTAAAAAACAGTTCATGTCCTGAATGATTTAGGGTGCATCCCCTGTCTGACACATAGAATTGGGATTTGTGGGCAGATACATCTAACTTCAGTTACATGTCACACTTTTGCAAAGTCACTCAACAAACTGATCATTTTCCAGTCTGAGTTGCAGCTGGAACTGCTACTCTTTCTTTACACAACGAGGCATATCCCAACTTGGCAGGGCTAGGGGAAATCAGCATTCAGGCTTCAATTAAGACACGTTATTTTCTGGCTGAGAATAGTGTGTGTGGCATGTGTACTTTTGGGCTTCCAGGTGACACAGTGGTAAAGAATCCACCTGCCAATGCAGGAGACACAGTTCAATCCCTGGGTCAGGAAGATGCCCTGGGGTAGGAGATGGCAACCTATTTTAGTACTCTTGCTTGGGAAATCCCATGGACAGAGGAGCCTTGTGGGCTACAGTCCATGGGGGTCACAAAAGAGTCAGACACGACTAAGTACTCACCTCCCTCAACCCCATGTGTATTTAATTTTAGTCAATGTTTTTTATTTCTTTTTTCTTTTTTCCCCCCTTGGTAACCTAAAAGAAAGTTTCAAAGGACATAGTGAGATTTCCTGACTATATAAAAAGGGCTTTACTTTACTTTAGAAAACATTAGGGAGGATCAACTAAAGCTGTGGAGTCATGTTTATATATGTGTGTACATTCAATGATCCAGAAATCCTGCTTCTAGATATAGAAGCCATAGAGATGAAAATATATGTGCACCAAAGTAAATGGGCAAGAATGTTGCTAGCAGCACCAGTGGTCATCAACGGGAAGAATATGCCATGCATACAATGGAATACTATGAAATGAGAAAGTATAAACTACTGTTACACAACAACTCAGATGTCACAAACATAATATTGAATGAAGTAGTCACTCCTACCTCCCCACAAAAGACTACAAAGCGTCGACTTCATCAGATTCAATTTCTATGAGTTTCAAAAATGGCCAAAACCAAGCCGTGCCAATGAAATTAGAGTGGTTATATCAATATTTGATGGGGTCAGTGACTAAGAAGAGGCATTACAGTGTTTCTGTGGCATTGGTAATGCTATATTATTTCATCTGAATGGTGGTTACACAGGTGTGTTTACTTTATCAAATGTCACTTATGATTTGTGCACTTTCCTGTATATATATTTTTACTTCTATAAACAATTTTAAAAATCTTCTTTAGTAACAAACATTTAATTTGTAATATTATTCTTGTCTTGTAAAGATAGGTTTAAAGATTTCTTTCTCATTAGCATAGTAAGGTTGAGTACTTTGCACAGGATCAGTATTTTTATTTTTAATTAAATAAACATGTATACCAGTTAGTATTTTCTGAATTGTATGTCATTCTCTATAGCAATTAATCTTGTAGAAAGGAATGATGATTTTAAGACTAAAGTAACAAATTATGTCAAAGTTTCTTGTAGAGCAAAAATTTCTATTAGCTAATAGTATCAATTGCCTGAAACAAATTACATTTTAATACTTGTGTTTGTTTTCTTCAATATGAGTATTATGTAGCTCTTTTAAACATGGTTTACCTTTGTTACCATTTTTTCTTTCTGCATCTCCTCATGAAGTATTGTTTGGTATCCTCCCTTTTTATAAAAAGAATTTAAGATTACATTATCCCTTTATATAAACATAGAGAGATATATAGATATGCGATGTGTGTGTGTGCATGCTGTCACATCACTTGCAACCCTATGGACTATAGCCTGCCAGCCTCTTCTATCCATGGGATTCTCCAGGCAAAAATACTGGAATGGGGTGCCATTTCTTCCAGGGACTCTTCCCCACCCAAGGATCAACCCTACATCTCCTATGTCCCCTAGATTAGTAGGCAGGTTCTTTACCACTAGTGCCACCTGGGAAGCCCATATATAGATATATTTATCCATAAAGTACATATATGTGGGCTTTTTCTTTTTGTCTAAAATCATTGATGTCTTCCCAGAAGGAGGGGTGTGTGTGTGTGTGTGTGTGTGTGTGTGTGTGTGTGCATGTAGGAGTGATAATAGAGAAGTTGTTAATTGAGATGTTGAGAGGAGCAGAGGGCAATAGTTATTATCCCTGCTCTCAGACAGGAGACCTCTGAGAAATGAAGTGTTGTAAAGAATTCTATTAAGAATTTTTAGAAACAGCAGAATTACAAGACCTAGGCAAAGTGAACTAGGTAGCAAGCCCTAGTGTTTTTCAACACTTCTGGCTTCATAGAATAATAGACCATTGGTCAAACACCCTACCCACTCATGGAAATGGTCCCTCAAATTGTCCTGGGTGCTGATGGTTGCTCTCCAAGGTCCTGAGCACAAAGGCGATGCCATCCTGAATCTGACCGCTTTGCAGAGACATGTCTGAAGATGAACTGACTGCATGAACTGCAGAGAGGACCTCTGCCTTGTTGGAGATGGAAGCCTGTTAAGAGAAAACCTGTGATGTCTCAGATTTCCTTCCACTGGCTCCACTTTAAAAATGCTAAACTTTGCCTCAGTCCTAAGGCCTGTGGTACAAGAATATAGCTTTCCAATCTTATCTATTTTTCAATGTAGGATAAACATACTGGGTTTAGTTAAATTATGAATGCTGATAATATTCATTTGGTACAATTTATATTCTTCTTTTATCTTTTTATTTTTGACAGTTTAGTCTGGGGCATAAAGCATAATTATATTCTTGGCATCCTCCCTTAGAAGTTTTAAATCAGTTCATGAGGCTTTCAGTGCGGTGCCTGTCATTCATCCATCAGCATCCAGTCCATTTAATCCCGGCCTCTCAGCCGAGCTGCCCTAGCCCCTGTTGTGAGTGATTGGCCTGCTCGAGCGCTCCCAGCTTCTCCTGTCACATCGCATTTGCATAAAAGAGGACAGATAACCAAATTTGAGCACACAAATGAAAATGCTAAGCGCTAAACCTGTCACAGTTGTTGTTCAACTAATTGTGAAAAATTTGATTTGCTCGCCTTTCACTGTTTGTCATGTGGACCCCCTTCTCAAATGTGCCTTGGCTTCTGCCTCTGTATATGTAGCTTTTAAACTCCTGAGCACAAGCAGCCCACCCTGGGGATTACTTACCTCTCCTACCAGCTTTTAATGTTGGCTCATCTTCTTGACTAAATTAGGCCACCATGGCAAACAAACACATAATTAAAAACCCAGGAAAGACAACCACAGTTGCACTTCTTAAATTGATTTTTACAATGCTTGTGGATGCCTCTGTGTGGTCTTCCATTTGATAATTTTGTTTCTTTATATAACCCTATGGTAGGAAAAAATTAAGGATGAGCATTGTAGCAAGCTTTGCATTATTTTAAAGCCTATGTGTTATTTTGCTTCTTTCTGTTCCTCAAAGAACAAAACTTGTATAATGGGTCTTAAATAGCCCATTTCTATTCCCTAATACTTTACATGGCATACCAGTATACATTTTTAATCAAGGTTTCAAATGATTCCATTTGAAATTGTATTAGAAACAATGGATAAAATTCCTTTGGTCACAGTACTCAATCACATGAGCTTTGTTTAAATGGTAGGTAATATGAGTGTTTTGAAAATTTGTATGTGTATAATGTACAGTTTGGTTTAGTATTTGTTATAAAGAGGCTTTATCTATTCTTTTGATAGGCATTAGTTTGGTAATTTCTTGATGACTGCTAAAACAATACATAAAGTGTTTCCATAAAGTAAAAAAACTTTTTTTTCCAGGAGTCACACAAGAAAGTGCCTTTCATTCATAGCAATACCTCTGGTTGCTTTACCACATTAACTTGTTCCAATATTTTAGGTACATGATGTTCAAGTGACAATGAAGACCACATTAACTAAAGTTGAAACCTTTTAGTGTTGAATACAACCTAAATTACCTTGGAGAATTGGAGAGTCATATTCTTGAAATTGGGTTAAAATGAAATGTGACATTATAGGGACAATTTGTGGTTTGCAAACGTTGAATGTAGTGTCATTTATTACAGTATTCCTTTGGGATTTCTTTTTAGTAGGTCATATGAAATGGATTAATTGAAGAAATATTTGAATATATATTATTTTATACAGTTTTAGCCTAAAGAAAAACAATGTCTTTCTCTTTACCACAGCCTTCCTAAAACATTGAGAGGTTAAATCTAATGTGAAAATTTGAGTGTACACTAATTTCTTTACAATGTTTAATACCATTTCAGTTCAAAGAAGTTAGATTATGGAATGAAGTGCTCACCACTTTAATGCATATATGATAAATTTAAAGTTGAACTTTTTTTTGGACAAAGCTAGGAGAATAATTTTACCCCTATTACACTTTGTTTATACTTATTATTATTATTTTGGCTGAGCCACACAGCATGTGAGATCTTAGTTCCCCAGCCAGGGATTGAACCCATGTCCCCTGAAGTGGAAGCATGGAGTCATAACTCTGGACCACCAGGGATGTCCCTATGCTTCACTATTTTTATGTCATTGTAATTTCTTACTTTGTGGGTGAAAGTTTCTATGTCCCTGATGTATAAATTTCAACTAGATATGGCTAGTCACAGATGAACAGTAATGATTATAAGATTTTTTAATGCTTCTAAGCCAAAAATCTGAAAAGGACCTCAAAAATTTATTTTACACTCTAGGAAAGATTGAATGAAACTATTACCAGAGAACTATAGCACTTAGCTCGGGATCTTTTACAGAGTAGAAACAAAATGAATTAATGAGTCTACACCATTGTCTGTTTTCATTCTACTTCCACATTGTGCTGATTTCCGTCAGTAACATTTTTTATTCTTTATCCACAAACAATTTCATTTTGCATTAGTTTAATTATGGATCATACATGGAGGATGAAATGGCAACCCACTCCAGTATTCTTGCCTGGGAAATCTCATGGACAGAGGTGCGTGGAGGACTATGGTTCATGGGGTCACAAGGGTTAGATATGACTTAGTGACTAAACCACTGCCACCACCCAATTATGGGTCATATTACTATGGAGGCAGCATTAACATTGTGGTTAATAGTTTGGGTTTTAGCATTAAAAAGCTCATACACCATGATCAAGTTGGGTTTATTCCAGGGATGCAAACATTCTTCAACATATGCAAATTAATCAGTATGATACACGATGTTAACAAATTGAAAGATAAAAAACATGATAATCTCAGTAGATGAAGAAAAAGCCCTTGAAAAAATTCAGTACCCATTTATGATTAAAACTCTTCAAAAAATGGGCATAGAAAGAACCTACCTCAACATGGTAAAGGACGTATATGATAAGCCCACAGCAAACATTTTTCTCAATGGTGAAAAACTGAAAGCATTCCCTCTAAGATGAGGAACAAGACAAGGATGTCCACTCTCCCCACTATTATTCAACATAATTTTGGAAGTCCTAGCTACAGCAATCAGAGAAGAAAAAGAAATAAAAGGAATCCAGATCAGAAAAGAAGTAAAGCTCTCACTGATTGCAGATGACATGATACTATACATAGAAAACCCTAAAGATACTATCAGAAAATTACTAGAGCTATTTCAAATCCTAAAAGATGATGCTGTGAAAGTGCTGCACTCAATATGCCAGCAAATTTGGAAAACTCAGCAGTGGCCACAGGACTGGAAAAGGTCCGTTTTCACTCCAATCCCTAAGAAAGGCAATGCCAAAGAATGCTCAAACTACCACACAATTGCACTCATCTCACACGCTAGTAAAGTAATGCTCAAAATTCTCCAAGCCAGGCTTCAGCAATACATGAACCGTGAACTTCCAGATGTTCAAGCTGGTTTTAGAAAAGGCAGAGGAACCAGAGATCAAACTGCCAACATCTGCTGGATCACTGAAAAAGCAAGAGAGTTCCAGAAAAACATCTATTTCTGCTTTATTGACTATGCCAAAGCCTTTGACTGTATGGATCGCAATAAACTGTGGAAAGTTCTGAAAGAGATGGGAATACCAGACCACCTGACCTGCCTCTTGAGAAACCTGTATGCAGGTCAGGAAGCAACAGTTAGAACTGGACATGGAACAACAGACTGGTTCCAAATCGGGAAAGGAGTATGTCAAGGCTGTATATTGTCACCCTGCTTATTTAACTTATATGCAGAGCGTGTCATGAGAAATGCTGGGCTGGATGAAGCTCAGGTTGGAATCAAGATTGCTGGGAGAAATATCAATAACCTCAGATATGCAAATGACACCACCCATATGGAAGAAAGTGAAGAAGAACTAAAGAGCCTCTTGATGAAATTGAAAGAACAGAGTGAAAAAGTTGGCTTAAAGCTCAGCATTCGGAAAACTAAGATCATGGCATCCAGTCCCATCACTTCATGGCAAATAGATGGGGAAACAGTAGAAAGAGTGGCTGACTTTATTTTTCTGGACTACAAAATCACTGCAGATGGTGATTGCAGCCATGAAATTAACATGGCTTACTCCTTGGAAGGAAAGTTATGACCAACCTAGACAGCATATTAAAAAGCAGAGACATTACTTTGTCAACAAACCATAAAGACTATGGTTTTTCCAGTAGTCATGTATGGATGTGAGAGTTGGACTATAAAGAAAGCTGAGTGCCAAAGAATTGATGCCTTTGAACTGTGGTGTTGGAGAAGACTCTTGAGAGTCCGTTGGACCACAGGGAGATCCAACCAGTCCATCCTAAAGATCAGTCCTGGGTGTTCATTGGCAAGACTGATGTTGAAGCTGAAACTCCAATACTTTGGCCACCTGAATGATGAACTGACTCATTTGAAAAGACCCTGATGCTGGGAAAGATTGAGGGCAGGAGGAGAAAGGGATGACAGAGAATGAGATTGTTGGATGACATCACCAAATCAATGGACATGAATTTGGGTTAACTCTAGGAGTTGATGATGGACAGGGAGGCCTGGTTTGCTGCAGTCCATGGGGTCACAAAGAGTCGGACACAACTGAGCAACTGAACTGAACTGAATCAGTGAATTTAGCAATGTCACAGGATACAAAATCAATAACAGAAATTACTTGCATTCTTACATACTAACAATGAAAAATCATAAAGAGAAACTAAGGACTCAATCACATTCACCATTGCAACAAAAAGAATAAAATATATAGGAATAAACCTACCTAAAGAGACAAAAGAACTGTATACAGAAAGTTATAAGATACTGATTAAAGAAATCAAAGACTACATAAACAGATGGAGAGATATTCCATGTTCCTGGGCAGGAAAAACCAATATTGTGAAAATGATTGTACTACCAAATGCAATCTACAGACTCAATGCAATCCCTATCAAATTACCAATGGCATTTTTCACAGAACTAAAACAAAAAATTAAACTATTCACGAAAGTGAAAGTGAAAGTCTCTCAGTTGTATACTACTCTCACGACCCCACAGACTATACAGTCCGTGGAATTCTCCAGGCCAGAACACTGGAGTTGGTAGCCTTTCCCTTCTCCAAGGGACCCTCCCAACCCAGGGATCAAACCCAGGTCTCCCTCATTGCAGGTGGATTCTTTACCAGCTAAGCCCCCAGGTAAAACCAAGAATACTGGAGTGGGTAGCCTATCCCTTCTCCAGCCAATCTTTCTGACCCAGGAATTGAACTGGGGTCTCCTGCATTGCAGGTGGATTCTTTACCAACTGAGCTAAAAGACCCCAAATAGCCAAAGCAATCTTGAGAAATAAGAATGGGATTGGAGGAATCAATCTTCCTGACTTCAGATTATACTACAAAGCTACAATCATCAAGACAGAATGGTACTGGCAGAAAAACAGAAATATAGACCAATGGAACAACATAGAAAGCCCAGAAATAAACCCAGGCTCCAGTGGGTACCTTATTTTTGACAAAGGAGGCAAGAATATAATGGGGCAAAGATAGCCTCTTCAATAAGTGATGCTGGGAAAACTGGACAGCTACATGTAAATGAATAAAATTAGAAAACGTCCTAACACCATACACAAAGATAAATTCAAAATGGATTAAAGACCTAAATGTAAGATCAGAAATTATAAAACTCTTAAGAGTAAAACATAAGCAGAACACTTGATGACATAAATCAAAGCAAGATCCTCTATGACCCACCTCCTAGAGTAATGGAAATAAAAACAAAAGCAAACAACTGAGACCTAACTAAACTTAAAAACTTTTGCACAGCAAAGGAAACTATAAACAAGGTGAAAAGACAACCCTCAGAATGGGAAAAAATAATAGCAAATGAAACAACTGACAAAGGATTAATTTCCAAAATATACAAGCAGCTCATACAACCCAATACCAGAAAAACAAATAACTCAATCAAAAAGTGGGAAAAAGGCCTAAACAGACATTTCTCCAAAGAAGACACAGATGGCTAACAAACACATGAAAAGATGCTCAACATGGCTCATTATTAGAGAAATGCAAATCAAATTACAATGAGATATCACTTCACATGGGTCAGAATGGCCATCATCAAAAAGTCTACAAATGATAAATGCTGGAGAGGGTGTGAAGAAAAGGGAACCCTCTTGCACTGTTGGTGGGAATATAAATTGATACAGCCACTATGAAAGACTTTATGGAGATTCTGTAAAAATCTAGGAATAAAACCACCATATGACCCAACAATCCCACTCCTAGGCATATATGCTGAGGACACCAAAACTGAAAAAGACACATAAACCCTAATGTTCATTGTAGCACTATTTACAATAGCTAAAACATGGAAGCAACCTAGATGTCCATCGACAGATGAATGGATAAAGTTGTGGTACATATACACAAAGGAATATTACTCAGCCATGAAAAGGAACACATTTGGGTCAGTTCTAAAGAGGTGGATGAACCTAGAGACTATTATACAGAGTGAAGTGAGTCAGAAAAAGAAATATAAATATCATATACTAACACATATATATGGAATCTAGAAAGATGGTCCTGATGAATTTACTTGCAGGGTAGCAATGGAGAAAGAGACATAGAGAACAGACCTATGGACTTGGGGAGAGGGGAGGAGAGGCTTAGGTGTATGGAGAGAGTAACATGGAAACTTACATTACCGTATGTAAAATAGGTAGCATATTGGGAATTTGCTGTATGTCTCAGGGAACTCAAACAGGGGCTCTGTATCAACCTAGTGGGGTGGGATGGGGAGAGAGATGGAGGGAGGTTCAAGAGGGAGGGGACATATGTATACCCATGGTTGATTCATGCTGATGCTTGACAAAAAACAGCAAAATTCTGTAAAGCAATTATCTTTCAATTAAAAATAAATGAATGAAAACAAATAACTGAAAAGATAGTTATGCTCAGACCAAAGAGGACAGTGTTTGTGAATCAAGTATTATGATTAACTAGGTTATGTATATAAGGTCTCCCTAAGCTTCCAAAAGAAATAAAAATAAAACTAATGCTTTCAAAAAAATAAAAAGTCGAAAAGCAATATAAAGGAAAATAATTTGGGCTTTAGAACCAGTTCTGTCTCATGCTCTCAGTAGCTGGGTTACCTTGGGAGAAATTCCTTGTTATTTCTAGATTTCTCTTTGACCTTCTGGAGATGATTATAACATCATCCTTACAGGTTAGTTACTAGGTTTAAATGAATTAAATGTGATATGCTTTCACATCAGAATATGGTACATAATTAAGTGGTCAAAAATAGTAGCTATTCTTATAAAGCATGCAAAATCAATGCTTTACTTTTATGTTTGATCTATTTTAAATACTTTTGAAAGGTTTCTAAGGAATCATACTCAGCATTATAATGATTTTATATAGTATTTCATCATTTATCCAATACTTCCCCAACTAGTGAGTGTTCATATTATTACTAGTTCTTTTTCTTTTATAAAAACTTCTACCTGTATCTCTGTTTATTCAGGCCCCCTATCCAGCAATGGCCACTTTTCATTTTATTACTCTGAGTTAAGTTTCCAAAGTGAAATTTTTGTTTCATATGCGTGAGCTCTTTATGGACGTGGAACTGTCTTGCAAAATTGTCATCCAAGAAGGTGAACCACTTTACAACGTCAGCCTCAATCTCTGCCTTCACCACTGTTGGTCTTGCTCACACTTCCTGCTTTGGTGTGTTCATCCCCTCAAAGTCACACCCCAGGTTGAGAACTGTCTGAACTACTGCCATAGTCTTCTTGCATTTCTGTGCCTGGCACCCCTTATTCATTTTACATTAGAATAATTCTTCTTTACCATTGTCTATCTTCTGGCACTATTATAATTAATCATCTGTGGATTCTAGTTTTTGAATAAAGTTGAAAGCTTTTTCCCACGTGCCACAGTGGTAAAGAACTCACCTGCCAATGCAGAAGACACAAGAGACACAGTTTTGATCCCTGGATCAGGAAAATCCCCCCGAGTAGGAATTGGAAACCCACTCAAGTATTCTTGCCTAGGAAATTCTGTGGAAAGAGGAGCCTGGTGGGCTACAGTCCATGAGGTGACAAAGAATCGGACATGACTGAGTAATTGAGCAAAAAAGGCTAACTTTGTTGGACTTGAACACATTGGACTTAAAAACCCACTCTCGATAAGGATCTTGTTCACATGGATGTACTTGAGTACATCGTAGGATGAGCTCTCCGTTCCCTGGTTAAACCAAAACTCTATGGCATTTAGAAACACTTTAATGACCTCAAAAATAGAATGTCTTGGCTTTCTCAAGTCAGAGAGGGGAATTAGGGCATGGTCTGGGCTGCTGGAAGGTGGGAGAAGGTTAAAATAAACCATTGAACCATTTGTCTACTTAGTCTACTATTTAACATTTTTTTTCTCTACTAGGAAACAGCACAGCCTAGTTCCAAGCATGCAGGATTCCAGTCAGACAGATCCTGGTTAAATCCTGCTGCTATTGTTTACCAAGTTGTGTAACCTCAGGCAAAATCTGCAAACTTTGATTCCTCACTTAGGATAAGAACAACCACACCAACATTGGTTATTGTGATTTACAGCAGATGAAGTTTTGGCTAGCATTTCAGTTTGGTTCAGCTGCTCAGTCATGCTTGACTCTTTGAGACTCCATGGACTGTAGCACACCAGGCTGCCTTGTACATCACCAACTCCTGGAGCTTGCTCAAACTCATGTCCATTGAGTCGGTGATGCCATCCAACCATCTCATTCTTTGTCGTCTCCTTCTCCTCCTGCCTTCAATCTTTCCCAGCATCAGGGTCTTTTCCAATTAATCAGTTCTTTGCATCAGGTGACCAAAGTATCGGCGTTTCAGCTTCAGCACCAGTCCTTCCAATGAATATTCAGGACTGATTTCCTTTAGGATGGACTGGTTGGATCTCCTTGCAGTCCAAGGGACGCTCAAGAGTCTTCTTCAACACCACAGTTCAAAAGTATCAATACTTCGGTGCTCAGCTTTCTTTATAGTCCAACTCTCACATCCATACATGACTACTGGGAAAACCATAGCTTTGACTAGACGGACCTTTGTTAGCAAACAATGGTTAGCATTAGGCACTCAATAGATATTAGTTACTTTACTCTTTGAATCACTACTCTGTTCCTACTTTTGGTCTCGTCTCAAAATATTTCCTGTTTCCAAAACATCATAAATGCTGAGATTCTTTTTTCTCTCTACTGAATTTTGATATTTTTGTCTTTGAAATCATCTTTACTCATTTCTCCATTTTAGATTCAGTTTCAATGACTGCTTCTCTTATTTGAGAACTTTTTTTTAAAAAATTGAATATTGAGCTAAGACTGGGATAAAGTATTGGAGGAATTCATGAACTAATATAAAAATAAAAGTTGTCATTTGGGTGGGGAAAGGGGAGAAGAGGAGGGAAGACTTTTATGGAATCATTTCTCTTCTCCAGTGAGTAAAACCACTTTAGTGCCTGGACGGTTCCAGTGCATCCTCACGGTCTTGGTGATGGAAGAACTTGAGATGAAAGAGATGAAACAGTTGTTTGACTAATTATGTTTACAAAGTGCTTTCCACTCAGCTTGCCCTATCTAAATTTTTAATTATATAAAAACATTTCTCTGACCTTAAAAAACTTACAAGTTGGTTGGAAATATAAACAAAACATATTTTCTAAAATTACAGATAAAGATTAGGAAATAAACACCACCACCAGCATGACAGGTATAGACCAAGATTTTCAAACTCAAGCAGTATGGAAACTGAAGAGTATATGTGGTCCTAAAAGTACTAAAATGTAGTTTAATTAACAGCAACAACAACACCATGCTGACTAAACAAAATACATCTCTGTGGCCTTCTGTGGGATGCTGCTTTTTAACTACTTGCATGCAAATTATGTTGTTTTTACAGAACCAACCATGGTTCAGAAAGAGTTTATGAAGGCATTGGTTTTGGGTTAAATGACAAGTGGGATTTGAAGATACAAGACCGTATGCTAGGTAGAGGTGATGGAAGGAAAAGGGCAGAGGAAGAGAAAGGAGATGATCTTTGCTAACATCAGCTAATGCTTTGATTTTCTTTGAGGGGAAATCCATGCCCAAGGCAAAGACTCCAGTGGTGAAAAGCTGTGGTGTTTATACCATATATAAGGGCAAGTTACAGAAGGGGCCGCCCCTTTCACCCCCTCCTTCTGGAAATTAAACTAATGAAAGTAATTAAAGTAATATTTGTTTTAGGATGATTGTATAGGTGGTGTGCTGGAATTAGGAGATAGAGAAAAGCCTGGAGAAAAGGAGGCCAGTTAGAAGATGATTTCAATGGTCCAGGTATGAGGTACTAAGTATAAAGGTGGTAAAACATGCACATGGAAGAGTGTATAAAGCAAAGCTTTCATAAAAACCGTTAAGTGGTCTTGAGACCAGATTTGGAGTTGAGAAAGATAAGGAAATCAAACTTCATTGATGTTTCAAACTTTGGTAGAATATTAACTAATGAAAGAGAGCTGGCTTTGGGGAGAAGTTCTGAGTGTGATTCTAGATTGATAAAGTACAATATTTAAGTGATGTAGTGTATCTGTAGTTGGGGCAACTGAGATTGGAAACACAGACATGGAGATTAAATTGAAAGTTACATGGAAGGAAGAAATGAAAAATGATAAATGAGAGTCAGGGGATGTAACTTGTTTCAGGATGTTGACAGTGAAAGAAAAGGGTTACTAGGGAGACAGTGTGAGCAAGTAGGAGAATTATAAGAAAACTTTTTCAAGAGCAGGGAGGGAAGTTAGGAGGGGCCAGTAAAGTAGGAACACCACTTTCCTATGAGTAGGTGATTTTCTATTCATCGTTCATCTGCCCAAAGCAAATCACATGATCATATTGTAAAAAATTAATGAACTGAAACCTCTGTTAAAACAGGATGGGAAGCAGGGGGGCTCTCGTGTTCTATAATGATAGCAGAGCCCAACAGGAAGAAGAAAGATTCCTCTTCTTTCCTGGCAACAGCTCTGTCAATGAAAAGCCATGGACTTGTTGTCTACTAGAATCCTCCCCTCTATGAAAGAATTTTCCTTCCCTTGCCAAGTAAGGACTTGCACATGGCTTACCATGGCTGTAGACCACAAATTGCCATTGTTTGCTGGAGAAATAACTGGCAGTCTTGTTGTTTTAGGTTAATGATATTAATTAAAGTCCAAATCCCACATTGGATTAGATCCAAAAGTTATGATCCTTTTTTTGCTGCTCTGGGGACAGCAAAGAATAGGAAATCCTTCTCTGGAAGCACGAGTAAGATCAAAGTTCAGAGTAGGTTTGTGCGTGTGCTCAGTCGTGTCTGACTCTCTGTGACCCCATGGACTGTAACCCGCCAGGCTCTTTTATCCATGGAATTTTCCAGGCAAGAATATTGGAGTGGATTGCCATTTCCTCCCTCCTCGGAATCTTCCTGACTCAGCGATTGAACCTGCATCTCCTGCATTGGCAGACAGATTCTTTACCTTTGGTGTCACCTGGGAAGCATGAGGCAAGATCAGAGTTCAGATTGGGAAGCTACTATAGATTTCTGGAATTATGTGTTAATTTTTTAGTAGGATTCTTTTTTAATGACTTTTGATGCCTTATTTGGAACTTTGTTAAAAGTTCTACTGGATTTGTAACATAATAGCTTTTTATTAAAAGTTTTGAATAATTATAATGGCCAAGACCCAACCTCTGCCATAACCACCCAGTGAGTGATTATTGAGATCACTCACAACCACAGCAAACATTACCACTCCTCTTCAATGTCTGGTTCTCCTTCACCTTTGGGCAGGCAGATGGTTGGGGAATTTTTCCCTGCTTACTGTCCTGAAGCTAGGTATGCATGCAGTTTGCTTTGGCCAGGACACACAAGTGGATGTACTGTGTGTTAGTCACTATTCAACTCTCCTGCTGGTCCTTCCCATCATGAGTGATTATAGACATGCACGTTGATGTGAAGATGCTGTGAGACTCCAGCAGGTGATAATGAAGCCAATATGAGGAGATGAGCTGCCCAGAGTACTGTCTGTTGTCTGGGAGAGTGAGAGAGAAACTTTTGTTGGACTTTTTTTTTAAACCCAACTTAATATAGTTTATTCTGGCAAATAAAATGACTAGATTAAAAACTTAAATATAAAAAAAGGCAAGTCATAGGAGGCCTATAGATCTCTCTTCACTTACCTGAAATATTTTATAGTGGTTCAAAGTATCAATATAAATTCTTATAATTAGAATGTAAAATTTTATAACAATAATTAGATATAAATAGGGTAGTAATAACAGCTAAGGTTTAATAAGCTCTTTCTGTATGCCAAGACTTGTTCTAAATCTGTTTAAGCTCTGTATATTCTCTCACTTAACCCTCATGATAGGGACTTCCCTGGTGGTCCAGTGGTTAAGAATCTGCCTCCCAACACAGGGTTCAATCCCTGGTCAGGGAACTTAAATCCCACATGCCTTGGAACAACTAAGCCCATGTGTCACAACTAGAGAAAGCCTGGGTGACACAATGATCAAATGCAGCCAAAAACGAAACCCACATGAGAACCCTAAGAAGAGACATTTATTAATAGGGCCATATTTCAAACAGTCATAGAACTAATGGCAGAGATTTCTGGGAATTTGTCCATGAGGAATTCAATGTTCAGACCCATGTATCGCTGATCTCAGGTTCTGAGTGCCTCCTGATGACTCTGTGAAAGGTGCACAGTGACTCAGCTGGTAAAGAACCTGCCTGCAATGCAGGAGACCCCTTGAGAAGGGGTCAGTATTCTTGGGCAGAGGAGCCTGGTGGGCCACAGTCCATGGGGTCACAAAGAGTTGGATGCAACTGAATGACTAAGCACTGCACAGCGCAACTGATACTTTGATGTTTGAATGTCCTGGATCCTGTGTTTTTCGAATGTAAAGCCCAGTCTTTTCCTCTACTGTGATTACATGCATCAGAATTTCAACCTTGAGATCCTTTCTGCTACTACTTAGTAACTTAATCTTTGGACTAAAAGACACGATACAGATTATTTTGAAGAATTATAACAGACAAAATGAGAACCCCTGATTAATCTATGAATGGAAATCAGGCAAAGCTTAGTCAAAATGTTTTACCTGAAACCTTGAGAATAATTTAACTGATTAGTTGATTCTACACATACAGGTATGAAAAACAAACACTGCAGATAAGATGAGAAGTCTTTGATCTGCAGATCACTTCATTTATTTAGTAGCTCTGATGTGCAAAAGACAGTACTAAGTGTGAGGAAGATTCAGAGATGCATAAACACAGCTCAGGGAGCTCATAACTAGGGATTATATGACATCAATAATAATAACAATAGCAACATAATATCTCTGAGTGTTAAAAAATGTGCCCATATACCAAAAACCACTGAATCTGCACCTAAAAATATGTACTAGGCATTTCACATACATTTCTTATTTAATCTTCAAATTGTATGTGTTTAGTCACTAAGTCCTGTCTGACTCTTTTGAGGCCCCATGGACTGTAGCCTGCCAGGCTCCTCTGTCCCTGAAATTTCCCAGGCAAGAATACTGGAGGAGATTGCCATTTCCTTCTTCAGGGATTCTTCCTGACCCAGGGATTGAACCTCATTGGCAGGCAGATTCTTTACCACTAAGCCACAAGGAAGCCTTTTAATCTTCAAGTTAATCTTTTTTAATAGTTGCCCACGTTATAAAATGTCTGTAGCTCAAAGAGGTCAGATAACTTGTCTGAGGACACACAGTAGGTGGTAAAGCTGGGATTCACATGGAATTTTGTCGGACATCAAGGTTTATGCATTTATTTTCTAGTATTTCTAAAAGTGTGGCAGTGGTGAAGAACCCACCTGCCAATGCAGGAGACAATGGAGGAGACACAGGAGATATGGGTTCGATCCCTGGGTCGAGAAGATCCCCTGGAGTAGGAAATGGGAACCCACTCCAGTGTTCTTCCCTGGAAAATTCCATGGACAGGAAAGCCTGGTGGGCTACAGTCCATGTAGCCTGGGGTCACAAAGAGTTGGACTGAGCACACACACACTCATGCAAGTTTGATCTACACTGGTGATGCATCAGAGATTGTTATGTGATACATAAACACTTTATTTGAAGAGTTGAGGTTTTACAGCTATTTCCTACTTACTGCTAACTGCTAAGTCATTTCAGTCGTGTCCAACTCTGTGTGACCCCATCCTTGGGATTCTCCAGGCAAGAACACTGGATTGGGTTGCCATTTCCTTCTCCAATGCATAAAAGTGAAAAGTGAAAGTGAAGTCGCTCAGTCACGTCCGACTCTTCGAGACCCCATGGACTGCAGCCCACCAGGCTCCTCCATCCTTGGGATTATCCAGGCAAGAGTACTGGAGTGGGGTGCCATTGCCTTCTCTGTCCTACTTACTAACAATAAGAATATATAATTTTGTTTTAAAGTAAATATTCTTAGGCAAATAAAATTAAATTGATTTAAATGAAAAATACTATTTAGGCATGTAAAAAGTTGTGAAATTGTGAAGCACTTGAGTGTTTCAGTGTTAAAAGCCTTGCTGTAGGTCAGTCTGTGATATGGCTGCAGGAGGACAGAGAGTCAGGTGAGGCTATGCTGCAGTAACAAACAGCTCCTGGATTCAAGAGTGGGAGAAAAATAGCTTATTTCTTTACGGTTCACATTGGATATCCAATGTAGTCACCCAGGGACCTAGAGGTCCGCCAGGTTATGTCATAATGGGAGTCTGAAGGATTAAGCAAGGACCCATCCATGAAAGGTTAAAGAGTTTGGACTTCATCCTGAGGGCAAGAGGGGTTAGTGCTTTTAAAGCCTTTTGTTCTATGCACTGCAAGCACAGGCAGTGTCATGGCACAAGATGATAATACAGTATGTTTCCTGGGGACCCATCACTGAGATTTTTGTGATTCAAACCTAATATATGAAAATCTAGGCTTATACTGCAAATAAATATGGGGATTGCTCAAACTGCAAAAGCATTCTTTGCTTAATAAAGGATTAATTGCAGAGTGCTCTTTAAGAGTAAATATTCCTTAGATGGGCTATTTGAAGTGAGTATTTAATTCTAGGCAAACCTAGCTTTTTAGTAGCTCTTCTGTGATGTGGAGTTTTACCCTTTTCACAGTGAAGGTAACAATGGATAATATTTAAAATATGTAAATATTGTTTCTATTAACATTGACAGCAGAATGGAGTTTTTCCCCCCCCATGTGAATGCAATTAAAGCAAGTATAATTTAGAATCAAGGCATTGTAACGAATGTAGTTTTGAGAGGCAGGAACTTTAGTGATTATTTGAGCTCCCAAACCATCCCTTAATGTTTCTATAATAGCCTTTATCCTGTAGAGTCATGTGCTTACAAGCCGTCACTGAGGACAAATGTTACTTAATGTCTTTCCAACAGCTGACACAGGCCCTGGCTCTTAGTAGTTACTCAATAAATATTTGCTGAGTGACTAAATAAATAACTTGAATTTTTCAACCCAAATCCTAAAGCAGAAGGCTTTTCCAGTCAATTTCCCCTCTACCGACCATGGCTTTCTTTTTAATTCATCACTCCTTACCTCTCTTTCGTTTGCAGGTTTGCTAGAGATAACAGCTAAATCTTTCCTCCAAATAATCCAAGATAAATAAGAAATAAACTTCAAGCGATCCAAGGCATTCTTAAATTGTTGATTCCTGTGACTAAGTGAGAAAAATGAACGTATCCATGTAGCCAAGAAATAAATTCCAGGCAACCTTAGCATGTCTAGTTTTGAAACATTAAGGCCAATTTATCAGCCATTATATTCCAGTTAAGTACTAATCAAGTTTATGTGTCCCCTCCAAGATAAGTAATAGAGAAGAAGTCTGATTGCAAGGGAACACTAAAATCATCTATTACACAGTCTTTTAATGCTTGTGACTTTAATTTCTATGAAGAGCATATGCTTACTGTGTTTAAATGTCAGTTTCACAAAACCCATACATCTCAAGTGGGACAGTCAAGTAATTAGAAAATAACTTGCCCCCAAATTGAGTTCTTCCTTTATTACCTCCCACTTTGCAATTATTTCCGGCCCCCACCCCGTTTAAAAATTTCTGTTACATCTCTTTATGTCCTAAAGTGTTATGTATTGGTGCAACTTCAGCTTCCAAATTTATACCACTTGTGCTGTTGAGAGCTCTGATTCCCAGGTGATCTCCATTCCCTCTATTCAAGCTTAAGCATCATTCGTTATCCTTGAAATTTATGTGACAAGCCAGAATTGTGGCCATGTATGCATTTGCTTCAGAGAGCACAAAACTTACAAAGCAGAGAGATGTACTCAGGGCTCAGATTAGCACTCGAGCTCAGTAATAAAGGACCTGCCGGTAATTAAACCACTTCAGAATAATGAAATGATTGTACGTTTTGTAGAGGGAGGCCCACCATTAGATTGCTCATCATTGCTATAGGAAAGGAGAACCTAGGTTTCCAGGGAAGAGGTATTGACCTCTAAATGTTTCCTTTTGACACTTTTGAAATATGACATATTTCAGAGACATAATCTGTGCATTTTTGTTTAGATGAAATATAATGCTGGGCTGTTAATGTATTGTTACTTTCCCTATGTTTTAGAGCACCTCGTTCTGGAGATCACATTTTTTGGAGTTCTTTGTTAATCAGAGAGGCACTGTGTAAATAAGAACATATTTCCTGGGAGTGGAGACCAGCCATTGTCTACCAGCAGGCAGAGTGCATATTCCTTCTCCTGTTATTGTAGTTTCTGTTCAGAAAGCAACACTTAAAGCTATTTAGATGGAGGGAAGTGAATAGGGATGAAGAGACCAATTAACCAATTTTTCTTGGCCTTTCCACACACATAGACACATTCTGTACAACACCCCAGTTTTGATGTATTATTTTAATTAATCCCAGTCTTTTGATTCCTGCAGAAAGAAGGTTAGCAAATGTAACAATGCTCGGGAGTTTCTTTATCGTAAAAGACACATAATTTCAAGCATTTAATAAGGTAGATTTATTCTGGGTAGTTTAGCTTGCACATTCACTCAAACAGCCCTCCCCAAAGACAACATTAAAAATGTGATTAGTTAGCTGCCATCAATAACACAAAATAGGAAAATGCTCTCTGAAGGGACAGCTTTGTGGAGGGCACTGCACAGTGTGTAGTAAAAATATATGGCCTAATAAGTTTACATTTGCAGGCTCATTTGTTAAAACTCTTGAATTTCTAATTTGTGTCGGAAAGATAAATGGATGAAGCCACAGTAAAGTGTGAGATTAATACTGATGGATGGGGATTCAGTTTTTTGCTAGCCTCTAAGTTCCACACAACCCAGTAGGCAGTTTATAGGAAAACCAAATGTAAATAAAAGGAGGGACATTATTTACTCCAGTTGAGACCAATTACCAGTTATTTTGTTCCTTTCAATCTTACAGTTAAGGAAATTTCTCTGTAATTTAATTATTGTACTTCAGTAATCAAAAGGTCTACAATTTATAATTTGAGGTTTCTAAGATTGGCGTCCAGAAGTTCTGTTTTGTAAGGACCAATTAAGGATTGTCTATCTCATTGTTTTTTCACAAAATATTTCCCCAGTCAATTGTCCCTAAAAATTGTTTTCTGGACACAACATGGGACAGAGATGTGGGTTCTGAGGAAAGCCTAAAGAATGGTAGGCTTTTTCACAGCCAAGTGTTTGGGAAAAGCAAAATAGAGTATCTGCCGCAGAAAATAAATGCAATGCCTCTTTTTGTTGTCTTGAACTGCTCCCCTTCCTCTCCAACTCAAGGCCTCAAACTGACTTCTCCCAAACAGGAGCCCCCAGCATGGAGGTTCTTAATGTCCCAGGAACTTCCTGTCTCTGCATGGCTATTGGCCATCAGATCAGTAACAGTAACAATGACCAAAGGCAGAGAGGAAGGGAAATCAGTACCCCAAACAGCTTGACAAAAATCACCCTAAAATCCTGAAGTGCATGCTCAACACATGTTCCTTTGACTGAAGCTAGGCCTTATTTCCATTTCGGAACCATGTTCTACATTCCGTGTCAACATATCACAGGATCTCCTTGGAAGGGGGAAAATCAGCAAGTGAATTCCCCTGCCTTCCTCTTCCGTTCACCCCCTCCCTGTCCCAGTCTCTGTCTCTCCCTCTCCCTCCACCCTTCCTGTCTGTCTGCGCATCATCACATACCTGAGAGCGGACTCCAGGAGGGACTCCTCAGTTGTCCCTGAGTTCCTCATTGAGTCCACTTGTCTCAGTAAGTCCCAAGAGGTGGTGGATACAGGGAAAAATGCTCTGGCCATGGAAACAGGACAGTCTGAGAGATGGCTCTGGTTCTACTGCCTGAGAGCTGTGTGATTCAGACTTAGAGAACCAGCTTGTGTTTCCCAGGGGGAAGGAAGGGATAGCTCAGGAGTTTGGGATGGACATGTACACTCTGCTATATTTAGATATATATATATAGGTAGCCAACAAGGACCTACTGTATGTTAGGATGGGAGCCTGGATGGGAGGGGAGTCTGGGGGAGAATGGATACATGTACACGTATGGCTGAGTCCCTTCTCCGTTCACCTGAAACTATCATGACACAGTTTAGTAACTGGCTATATCCCAATACAAAAGCTAAAATTAAAGAAAAGAAAAGAAAAATTACATTAAAAGAAAAACAAAGGCTGTGTGATGGGCAAGACCCCTACCTTCTTGTGTGATGGGCAAGATGCCAACCTTTTCAGAGTCTCACTTTCCTCATCTCTAGAATGTGGACAGTATTTATCACAAAGACTATGCTATATAAATCAAACATCTGGTAGTGCTTTAAAAAGTAGTTTAATTCCCTAGCCATCTTTAATTAGGCTGAAAAATAACTTTTAAGATGTCAACAACTATAAGGGGGAATTAAAAAAAAAATCAATGCAGGTATCTGTGTGGCCGTGTCCCTAGGTGTTCACATGTTCCTCAGAGAACACCTCCAATAACAGGATGCAGAGGGCAGGGCTCACAGGTTCTGGCTGACCCAGAAGGGCCGCACAGAGGGGATTCCGACGTGGGGTAGGAGCCGGGTGTCTGCTCCCTCCACGTCTCTACAACAGGAGAAGCCCAAGCTGTAACTGTGAGAGGCACTGGCCTCAGGCCAGTGGCCTCCAGGCCTGGACTGACCTCTCCTGAGCCCCAGCACCCATTTTTAGCCCAGAGCTCTCTGGAGAGATTTCTGAATAAGCCACATCTGTTCATCTGGCACTATGCGGCTCAGCTCTTCAAAGAACTGTCTTTAAGCGGCGCTCGGCTAAGGCTCATTTCAGCGCTGATGAATCTTGAGTGCTCTGGTGAGACCCGCCCTGAGAACTTGGCCTTGCCCGTGATCTGCTGCTCCTCTAATCTGCTGAGATAGAAGGAGGACGTGCTCACAAGTCCAGCAGTTAGCATTGTTGAGCACCTACTATGTTTTTTTAAGAAAAGATCTCTTCTCTCAGGGATGGAAGTAAATGACTTTCAACTGTGTTTAGTATGGGACCCAGAGTCAAACATTTGCCCCTGAGGTGGAGTGTGAAGGGATGGCGGCATTGTCCCCACACAGCACCAGAAGTTGTGTTGTTGAAAGAGGAAAGAATCTGAATGTGTTGAAATTTTTTATTGGGAGACATCATTCCTGGAAGAGGCAGCAGTATGTGACCTGAAGATGAGAGGCTCCTGAAAGTTTTCTTTGGTGAAAGTTATTTGTAGAAGCCTGAAGCTGAGGTATACTTTAGGAAGTTCTGGGGATAGATTGAATCTGGACTCAGGTGCCCTTACTTAGGACTAAGTGGAATTAGAGGAGGGGAAGGGCTTCCCTAATGGCTCATGGGGTAAAGACTCCGCCTGCAATGCAGGAGACACAGAAGACATGATTTGATCCCAGGTCCAGGAAGATTCGCTGGAGAAGGAAATGGCAACCCACTGCAGTATTCTTGCCTGGGAAATCCCATGGACAGTGGAGCCTGGTGGGCTATGGCCCAAAGGGTCCCAAAGAGTCGGATACGACTGAGTGACTAAGCACACAAGATGTCTCTAAATATCTCATTGTATCAGCTATATGGCCTTTCTCTCCCTATTTGAGTGAAAAACTCATAGAAGAGATTCACTCTCTCTGTTTATGAGTCCTGGATCTAAGGTCACGAGAGGAATTTGTGTTGGTAAGTGAATCCTCTGATTAACTCTACAATAGACAGAAGAGCCTTTCCAGAGTTTCCTTAGGTGAATTTGTGGTAAAACACAAAGAAGAAGACTGATCTTGAAACTTCTAGAACTACATTCTCTTACTTAGAAAGTTCTGAGTGGTTCCCTATGGCCTACAAGACAGAAACCCAAGTTCCTTAGCTCTGAGTATGAGACCCTTTGTCATTTCCTCCTACAACTTTGCAGCCTCATCTCTTCCTTTTTCTAACAGTGCATTCTGGCCTCAGTTCTCAGGTTCCTGAGAACACTGCTCAGATGTAGTTGCCCAGACTGGAATGTTGCTCTCGGCCTCTGCTGGCACCCTTGTCTGCCCCAACCTTCAAGGCTGCTCTCAAACGCTGTCTCTACTGAAGCCTGAATGAGCACCATCTTTCCCTCAGCTCCCCCCTCATGCTGTGTCTTCTGGTCCTCTGCCGTTATCTGGAAATTGTCTGGCTGTTGTTTCTGCACATAAACCATGAGCCCTTTGAAGAGAGGAACACTTGTCCCCAGCATAGTGTAAGAACAAGGGCACAAGGAGCCTGGAGGAGGGCCATGTTCCCAATTAGTCCTTGGGTTTTGTGACAAGATGGATAGGGGAAGGTGGTGGCTGGGAGAAGCCAGTCACTTGTGTGTTATGGTTAAAAACGTATACAGACACTTTTTAAAGTGTATGTTTTGGGGGTAGGTTGGGGAGGTGGAGGGTTGGCTAAGCCAGAAAGTGAAGGTAAATTTAAGTGCTTAGGTTGGCTGATGGGCACAGAGGTCTGGGATAATGTTTCCCATCATTGCTCTAAAAGATTTATGTGTTTGTAAGGGACTTTCAGATTCATTAATGAGCATCTTTGTGGCCTTTTGCTCTTTAATATGATTAAAAAATTACAGCTCTTCAGGTCATAGCTCTCCATCTGTTATAGGAAGGCAGAGACTGTGAATGTTAGTTTGAATAAAGCATACCTCAAATGAAAGTCCTTTATCTCGAGGCCACAAACTTTCAAATCTGAAGCTCCATTTGATCAGACCATAAGGAGCTCCAATTCCTATGTCAGTAATCAATAACTCAAATCTGCCCCCATCCAGCAACCCGTCAGTTCCATGTTTAATCAGAGTTTTTGGAAGGATTAGTTCTGTAATGAATTCTTGGGAGTTTCCTTTCAATCTTCTTTGCGCTGATGACATCCTCGCATATGTATATCCACATGTGCCTCTCACTGGGAGTGCATATTTGACATTTCAAAGACTACAAAATATGATCTAGAAAATAAACACTGCTATAGTAATTTTGATGGTTGATCATCTGTTTAATGTAGTGTCAGTTAACGCTGAGACTGAAAATTAGGCTGACTTGATTTGTTATCAATTTTCAGTGCTGTTTAGCATCCTGAACAACAACAACAAAAAACAAACCAATATGTCAATATACACACTCCCTAGATCTTATGGCAGTTTTTTGTTTGTTTGTTTGATAACTAAGAACCTGCTATATAGCACAGGGAGCTCCACTCGGTACTTATTAATGACCTATATAGGAATAGAATCTCAAAAAGACCTGAATATTCTTTGGAAGGACTCACGCTAAAGCTGAAACCTGATGTGAAGAACTGACTCCTTGGAGAAGACCCTGATGCTAGGAAAGATTGAAGGCAGGAGGAGAAAGGGATGACAGAGGATGAGATGGTTGGACGGCATCACAGAATCGATGGACATGGGTTTGAGCAAGCTCTGGGAGTTGGTGATGGACAGGAAAGTCTGGCGTGCTGCAGTCATGGGGTCACAAAGAGTCAGACATGACTGAGAGATTGAACTGATATGTATATGTATAACTGGTTCCCTTTGTTGTACAGAAGAAACTAACATGTCATTGTAAATCAACTACACTCCAATAAAAATTAATTAAAAAAAAATCTAGGGAGGATGAAGGATAAAGATGGAGTTTAATTTTTGTGGGAAGAAGTGTTAGGTAGTTTCCAGCATATAAATATAAGTTACTTAGCTTAATTCTAGACACAAAAGGCATTTTATGTTTTCAGATTTAAGGACATGATGTTCCAGAAAATGAACCTATTGTCTCATTCTCTACTTTATTTCATGGTATTGGTAAGATTCCCTGCATAGAGAAAACCACGGCCTCTCTTTTAGGCTGTACTGACATATAAAAATAACCTCCTATGGAATACTGTAAATAAGATTTTGGTGAGTTTTGTGCTTTTTTCAAAATGTTTAGTTATTTTTTTAGCTGAGTGATTTAATGTCATACAGACCTGGTTTTATAATTGAAGTTGTTATTCTATTTAAGATCCTGATCATGTGAAAAACTTACTCAGAACATAGAAACTTTAATGATTACCAAACTCCCTATTTTGAAAACAAGCGTATGAATCTAAGAATCTCAGATGTGATAGGACAATAGCATTAATTGAGCTAGACAGATTCCTATATTGGAGTAGATGAATGTAGGGCTTCAGGAGATATGATGGGAGTAAGGCAAGAAGAAGAATTTGTTAGATGATCAGATGTATTTGATCACTTTAAAAATTGTATTGAGAGGATATTGGTAGGATTTGTAAGAGTGAATGAAAATAAGAAAAATTAGCAAGAGAAAAAACAAGTATCATTAATAACAGGAAAATGACTTTTATTGGAAAAGAAATCTAATCGGAGTACACTGGTGGTACAGTGGTAAAAATCTGCCTGTCAATGCGGGAGACACAAGAGACAAGGGTTCAGTCCCTGGATTGGGAAGATCCCCCGGAGAAGGAAGTGGCAATCCACTCCAGTGTTCTTGCCTGGGAAATTTTATGGACAGAGGAGCCAGGTGGGCTCCAGTCTAAGCAGTCGCAACAAACTGGATGTGATTGACCACAGCACAGCATGTTGCTCAGTAGTAAAAAAAATTTACATTGTCAGAATAATGTAAGCACTAAAGTTTTTAATAAAAAATTATGAGATGACTATACTGAAGGGAGATGATATAACTACACTGATGGGAGCAGGTGGAAAGAGGAGAGCGAAGAAAACTACAACCTCATTTACTGCAGTAGTAGGTCAGTAGATGTTTCTGAAAGTGATGAATCAATTTAAAGTTGGTTAAGCCAGTGTAAGAAAATAGCAACGTGAGCACATTATCTAGAAATACAGAGGTAAGGCCCACAAGAAACAACACAATGGCTTGAAGGCAGTTGTCTCTGGGGAGTAGCACAGGGGTTGGGAAGAATCAGGTACAGGGCTGTGGTTTTCATCAAAAACTTTGACATTTCAATTTATGTGTATTATTTTGATAAAAACAGAAATTAATTTTATTTTCCAACTATTCTACTCCTTTCTTCTCTCCTTTCCTTAAATTCTAAATACCCATAAATTCCTTTTTATTGAAAAACACAGGACAGGAAGGCAATTATCATGTTAGCTACTGAGTAGCATGCAACATGGAGAAGGCAATGGCAATCCACCCCACTGTTCTTGCCTGGAGACTCCCAGGGACGGGGAGCCTGGTGGGCTGCCGTCTATGGGGTCACACAGAGTTGGACATGACTGAAGCGACTTAGCAGCAGCAGCCGCAGCCCTTCCTAGATTTATGTCACATATGAGACTCTTTAAATTCATCTTTGTTTTCGAAAGATGAAATTTGGTAGACACGAAAGTCTCTATGTGCCAAGTAAGTTTTCCACATGGTCAGGTTTTCCACATGGTCAGGATCTGAAATAGAATAATAATTTCAATTCTAAAACTAGGTTTGTATGACATTATTAATAAAACATTCAGTTTTAAAAAGTGGAATTTTAACAAAAGCAATAATGTCATATAAGCACAAAATTCACCAAACACTTATTTGTAGAGTAGAAACTTAATTATATCACCCATCTAGAGACCAAAGGGTTGAGCGTTTCTCAAATGGCTGGGATCTTTCCATTTTCAATCTGATGTCTCACCTCTATGTATCCTGGTGACTGTAGCTTCTCTGATTCAATTTACCCAGATCTCAAATGCTTTAATAAACTGTCTTAAAGGGTTAAAGAGGAATGTTTACTTGGTGCCATGTAGTAGAGATGGGTTATCTGGACATTTCCTCCATTGCACCTTTTTTCAGCCCCATGTGTAATCTTCACTTGATATGTACTTAATATCATCAATTAGTGAGACTTTCTGGGGCTCTGTGACTGGAAACTGTTGGAAGATATGCAGGTTACAATTCCTATGAGTCAGATAGAACACCTTCAAAAGTGTTTTATTTTCTGTTCTCTTTGTCCCTATGGGTTTATGATTTTCTTTTTATTCTCTATTGGTTTTGTGATTTTCTAAGAGAGTAAAAACATGATACATACGTTTAAACTGACATGTTTAAAGAGAATTTCAAACATTTAGTTTATTTAACTTAACTAGGGGCCCCACTTGTATTCTGTAAGACAATTTATAGGTATCTTCCGTATCACTGCGACAATCTTCAAAAGGAGATATGATGTTTTTACTTTGTAAACAAGGAATCTGAAGTTCAGAAAAAATAAGTAATAGGTTGAAAGTCATATTATGGCTAAGTTGCTCAGATTATGTTTGAACGTCATCATTTTCTGTGGTGCCATAGTGCCACTTTTTTCATGTAAAACAGACATTAAGCCTTCATTTTAGCACATCTGTGTGTGCTCAGTCACTAGGCTGTGTCCAGCTCTTCGTGACCCCATGGATCATAGCCCTCCAGGCTCCTCTGTCCATGAGATTTTCCAGGCAAGAATACTGGAGTGGGTTGCCAGTTCCTTCTCCAAGTACATCCATGTGAAGTGAAGTGAAGTTGCTCAGTCATGTCCGACTCTTTGAGACCCCATGGACTGTAGCCTATCAGGATCCTCAGTCCATGGGATTTTCCAGGCAAGAATAGTGGAGTGGGTTACAATTTCCTTCTCTGGAGATCTTCCCAACCCAGGGATTGAACCCCGGTTGCACTGTAGGCAGACGCTTTACCATCTGAGCTACCAGGGAAGCCCTTAGTACATCCATAGGGCCCAACAATTCTCTGATGTTTTTAACTGCTTTTCTGGAGCCCTCATCCAGCTATCCTTCCACTTCTCTCACCGCTTTCAGAGAAAAGTTGTTTGACTGGTGTCTCTTTGCTTTCTTCACTTTTCTCCTCACATGATCTCTTGAATTTTGTCAAATCAGGCTTTTGCACTTAGCCCTCCATTGAAACTAACTTCATCAAGACCTTCGAGGACTGCTGGGTGAGTTCATCTAGACCGCTGGGCAAGTTCAGTGCTCATTTCCTCAGTTTCTCAGTGGAATTTCATGCTTAGGGTTTCTTCCTTCTTCTAGAAACACTGATTCCTCCTGGATTTTTTCTGCTTTCATAAAATGAAAAAAGTGATAGTCGCTCAGTCATGTCTGACTCTTTGTGGCCCCATGGGCTATACAGCTCATGGAATTCTTCAGGCCAGAATACTGGAGTGGGTAGCCTTTCCCTTCTCCAGGGGATCTTCCCAACGCAGGGATTGAACCCAGGTGTCCTGCATTGCAGGAGGATTCTTTACCAGCTGAACTACAAAGAAAGAAGGCTCTCCTTTATAGACTCCTTTTCCAGATCTTTCTTGTCTTCCTGGCCTCGTCATACTGGAATGTTCCAGAACTCAGCCCTTGGACTTCTTTTTGGAAACTTATTTCTTAGATGATACAGCCATTTCTGAGGCTTTAATACATCTGTACTCTGATGATGCCAATATGTGTTTTCCACTGAAACTCGGACTTGCATATTCAAGTATCTGCTCCATGTTTTCATTCAACTGTTTAACAGGCTTCTGAAATTTAATGTGCCCAGGAGAACTCTTTTTTAAAAAAATAATTATTTATTTGGCTGTGTTGGGTCTTAGTTGTGGCATGTCTGTTTGTTGCCCTGCAGCATGTGGGATCTTAGTTTCCTGATCAGGGATGGAACTCACATAACCTGCATTGCAGGGTGGACTCCTAACCACTGATCACCAGGCATGTCACCCCTACCAGGAGAATTCTTGATTTTTCCCTTTCACATTCATTCTTCCTCAAGTGTCTCTGATTTCTATAAATGATTCCTCTTTTTGCTCAGTCATGTCTGACTCTGTGACCCCCATGGACTGCAGCACACCAGACTTCCCTGTCCTTCACTATGTCCTGGAGCTTGCTCAAACTCATGTCCATCGAGTCGGTGATGCCATCAAAATGCTGTATGGTTCCTCTTACATACAATATTTTTCCATCTCCAAACCTTGAAGTCATCCTTGGCACCTCTCTTTTTCTTACACTCCACAACCAATCCATTTTCAAATCCTCTTGCCTCTTTCTTTAAAACGACTTCCACAGATGATCAAAATGGCATCCCCTCTCATCTCTTTCATCATGAACACTCTAATTCACATTGTTCTTTTCTCTTGCCTCCTCCAAGACAATAGCATTCTAATGAGTCCTCCTGCTTTCACAGTCACCTTAGTGTAGTTTATTCTTTCTTTCTTTTTTTTTTTTATTGGAGTAGTTGCTTTACAAAGTTATGTTGGTGTCTGCAGTACAACGAAGTGATTCGGCTGTAAGTATACCTATATCCCCTCCCTCTTGGACTTCCCACCCCTACCCGTCTAGGTCACCAAGAGCTGAGCTCCCTCTGCTACACAGCAGGTTTCCACTAGCTATCTCTTTTACACACAGCTTTTTACAGTAGACAGAATGATATTTTAAGAATGTAAATGAGATAATGCTGTACTTTGCTTAAAAGCATTGTGTTGCTATATTCTATTTTCTTCACAGCAATCACCATCTCACCACAAGGGGACATTATATAACTACTAATATTTGCTACTTTGATTATTTTCTTCCTTTACACCCAGAATGTAAGCTCCATGAGGCCAGGGATATTGTTGCTCTTGCTCGCCTCTACTGTTCAGACTGCTGAAATAAACATACCCTAGACCGGGTGGCTTAAATAACAGAAAATTGAGTTCTCACTGTTCTGGAGGCTGGGAAGTCCAGGGTCAAGATGCAGGCAGATTTGGGGTCTGGTGAGACACCTCACTTCCTGGTTTATAGATGGTTGTCTTCCCATTGTGCCCTCACACAGTGGAAGGGGTGAGGGAACTTGGTTGAATTTCTTTTGTCAGAACACTAATCCCATTCATGAGAGCTCCACTTCCATGACTTAATTACCAACCCCACCTCCTTATACCACCGCACTGGGGATGAGGAGGTTGGAGGGACATAAACATTCAGTCTTAGTAATCAGTCTATAGCCATATCACCAGTGTTGAGAGGAGGGCCTGGTACTTAGAAGGTGCTAGGAAATATTTAATAAGTGAATGAATCAGTGAGTGATCTTGAAAGCAGCCCACGTCTGGGATCCTGTAACTGTTTTTTCCAGTACTATTGCTTACTTCATCCTCCTGTCTTATCCTAAATAACCACTCTCCCATGGATCTCTAATATATAAAAATTTAATGTTAAGCAATTTGTTCTATTTCCCTATTCAATTTATACAAATATAGTTTAGAATGCTGGATAATGGAAAAGAATATAAGAAATAGATGACTAAATTACTTACAATAGAGCTATGGTAGATTTTTCTAGAAAATAACCTTCTTTTATGAACAGAACTCTGTCGTAGCATTTTTAGGGAGGAATAAATTCGAGTTATTTCATTTTAGAGGAAACTTTCTTTGAACGTGAGCTGTGGTAAAGATTTAGGTACCTTTCTGTGCCTTGCGCTGTGTGTGCATGTGTGTGAGTGTGAGTGTGTGTGTGTGTGTACATGTGTTTGAGAAGCTGGGGCAGTTACCCAGGGGAAGGCACCATCTTTTCCTGACCCACATAGCATGTGCTTAATCTAAATTTTCTGAAAATTTTCTGATAAAGAAAAATGCTCGGCTACCTAATGCCCTTCATTTAAAACAGAGAACACGATGATTGTTAGAACATTATCATAGGCAAACACAAAATATTATTCATAACCCAGTTGACTTAGGCACAAAGTGTGCTTGCTACTCCTGTGTGACGCTTTTTCCTCATTTTCTTGGAAATGTTTGCGCAGTGAGTTTTTTTTTTCCACATATTTATAACACAATGATGAGTCCTCCACAGACAGGAGTCTATCAGTTTAACTTAAGAGCATATGGCAATTTACATACAAACTGCTTTATGTTTGGAATAATAAAAATGTCAGTACAAACAGGAAATGTTAAACATGATGATATTTTTATACCGGGTGAATTTATTGCCCCATTTAAAATTAAAGTTATAAAGGAGTGTGATTGATGCCACAGAGTGTAGTTGCCAAAGAGACTAGGCAACGCTGCTGGAATCATACCTTCTCTCAGGCTGAGTGCTGTTTTACTGGTAAATCTTTCGACTGCCGCAATGCTCTCTTTCATCTTATAATCCCATATTAAGCTTACCCAGAAAGCATAAAGAATGTTCTGGTTGTATTGACTTGTGTGTAAACAAGTTTCCTTCGCTTCCTTCCTCATAGGAATGGGAGTGAAATATGGGTCAGTTCCCCCATTCTGGTTGCTTCCCTCTGCGGAGTTGATTATAGTTTGGTGCTCCTGAGGTCCTGAGAGAGAGAGAAAGAGCTGGTTTTCAGATAGTTTTCCCAGGTTATACAAGAGTACAAGGTCCTTAGTGAGCAAAAACGGAAGAGACTTACATTGGCCTCTTCAAATGGAATAAAATAGACGAGGCCAGAAAGGCTACTCAGAAAGGAGACAGTTCTGAACAAAGGACGTGCCAGACAGACAGTAAATCTTGTATGATTTACTCAAGGCTCGTGTTTTTATTCCCTCTAAATTTTGAAGGAGGTGAAAGATGTGTGTGAACACCTAGGAGTATATATAAAAACAAATGTGTGCATAAAATTTTGTATCTAAACCATCTGAAATAACTCAAGCCTGTCAGTTGGATTCCCTTGAAAAAAGAATTGGTGGAGAGAAATTCTTTAAAGTAGTTACAGGCTCTTTGGGGATCAGAGAATGAATTTTGACTTGAGTTTAGAGACTACATTAATATGAGCAGTACAAAGATCTAGATAACATATCCCAGCCATAAAAAAAAAGATAAAACCAGGAAAATGGAAATTTTGTATCAACTCAAAACTTGAACAGAGATCTCAACAGGGAGTCATTCTGCTGAGCTTTTCAAGCACAGAGGTGTCTGTAGCTCTTCCTTGATGAAATGCTGGGGTGGGAGGTAAATCATGGGCATTTCATGCCTTTGGAGCCGACAGGTAGGTGTCTAGTCCTACGGGCACTCATTATAAATAATGTTCTTTGGGACCGGCTCAGTATTTAGGTCTTGGCAATTACTCACATGTCTTCCATCCCTCACAGCCCAACTGTGGGGAATTCACAGTCTGCACCTCATTGCCAGGAGATTCTTTATGTTGCATTCGAGGGGTGAATTTCTTCCAGCAGCCTTTACTCTTGTTTAAAGCCTTTTTGCCAATATAAGGCAGAAGAGGTAGGGCCAGGCCAACTCAAACCAAAAGTCCTTCCTGGTTATGATGTTTTCTAAAACTGTCTTCCAGAACCTACTTTAAGGAAGCACAGGAGCATCTCTTGCTTCAGTAGAGTCAAACAGCTAGTTTTCATCTCCCCAGTTATTATACAAGGTAATGTTGTTGTTACCATTTGGAAGAGGAGAAAAGAAAACTAAGAGACATCGGGTAATTTATCATTGTTGCATGCTATAGTGTGGAGCCAGGAATTAAGTTGTTCCCAAATGGAAGCATTCATGTCAACATCATGCTCAATAAGTATTTGTGAAATACATTAATAAGTAAGTGGGATAATTTCAAGTCCACTATTGGTAGCATATAAGTAACATTTTGCTTTTGCTAAGTATTAGAAGCATCTTCAGAACTTATGGAATCATTTATTATCACCAAGCATATTGCTGATAATAAATCACACTCATTCATAATAAGCCAGCACTTTAAAATTAGAAAGACACTTTACAAATAGAGAAAGTTTATCTATATCACATATTTACTTCTTACAAGAATCATGTGAGGTAAGTAAACATTGTTGTTTCTATTTTATAAAGTGATGGAGGCTCCTGACTTGCCAACATCTGTCCACTACCAATGGGTTTTTTGACCTATTAGAAGTCAAGGCCTTTTTCTTTAAATTTTATTTTTTAAAAAACTTTTTATTTTATATTGGAGTATAGCCAATTAACAATATTAATTAACAATGTAATAGTTTAAGGTGGACAGCAAAGGGACTCAAACATATATTTACAAGAATCCATCCTCCCCCAAACTCCCCTCCCATCCAGTCTGCCACATAACACTGAGCAGGGTTCCATGTCCTATACAAGTAGGACCTTGTTTCTTATCCATTTTAAATGTAGCAGTGCATGCATGTCAATCTCAAACCCTCTAACTATCCCATCCCCCCATCATTCCCCACGAAGTCAGGGTCTTTTCATTTAAACCTCCTCTTCCTCCTCCTCTCCTTTTTGTCTCCCTCTTTCCCACTGTTCAGTCCAGTCACTCAGCCGTGTCTGGCTCTTTGCGACCACATGGACTGCAGCATGCCTGGTCTCCCTGTCCATCACCAGCTCCCAGAGCTTCCTCAAACTCATGTCCATCGAGTTGGTGATGCCGACCAACCATTTCATCCTCTGTTGTCCCCTTCTCCCACTTTCAATCTTTCCTAGAATCAGGGTCTTTTCAAATGAGTCAGCTCTTCACATCAGGTGGCCAAAGTATTGGAGTTTCAGCTTCAACATCAGTCCTTCCAATCAACACCCAGGACTGATCTCCTTTGGGGTGGCCTGGTTGGATATCCTTGCAGTCCAAGGGACTCTCAAGAGTCTTCTCCAACACCACAGTTCAAAAGCATCAATTCTTTGGCACTCAGCTTTCTTTATAGTCCAACTCTTACATCCATATATGACTACTAGAAAAACCATAACTTTGATTAGATGGACCTTTGTTGGCAAAGTAATATCTCTGCTTTTTAATATGCTGTCTAAGTTGATCATAGATTTTCTTCCAAGGAACAAGCATCTTTAAATTACTGATTTGGAACCAGTCTGTTGTTCCATGTCCAGTTCTAACTGTTTCTTCTTGACCTGCATACAGGTTGCTCAGGAGGCAGGTCAGGTGGTCTGGTATTCCCATCTCTTTAAGAATTTTCCACAGTTTCTTGTGATCCACACAGTAAAAGGCTTTGGCATAGTCAAAAAAGCAGAAGTTTTTCTGGAACTCTCTTGCTTTTTTGATGATCCAGCAGATGTTGGCAATTTGATCTCTGGTTCTTCTGCCTTTTCTAAATCTGGCTTGAACATCTGGAAGTTCATCGTTCATGTACTGTTGAAGCCTGGCTTGGAGAATTTTGAGCATTACTTTGCTAGCATGTGAGATGAGAGCAATTGTGCAGTAGTTTGAACGTTCTTTGGTATTGCCTTTCTTTGGGATTGGAATGAAAACGGACCTTTTCCAGTCCTGTGGCCTCTGCTGAATTTTCCAAATTTGCTGGCATATTGAGTGCAGCACTTTCACAGCATCATCTTTCAGGATTTGAAATAGCTCAACTGGAATTCCATCACCTCCACTAGCTTTGTTCGTAGTGATGCTTCCTAAGGCCTACTGGACTTGGCATTCCGGGATGTCTGGCTCTATGTGAATGATCACACCATCTTGGTTATCTAAGGTATGAACATCTGTTTTGTATAGTTCTTCTGTGTATTTTTGCCACCTATTCTTAATACCTTCTACTTCTGTTAGGTCCATACAATTTTTGTCCTTTGTTGTGCCCATCTTTGCATGAAATGTTCCCTTGGTATCTCTAATTTTCTTGAAGAGATCTCTAGTCTTTCCCATTCTATTGTTTTCCTCTATTTCTTTGCATTGATCACTGAGGAAGGCTTTCTTGTCTCTCCTTGCTATTCTTTGGAACTCTGCATTCAAATGGGTATATACCTTTCCTTCTCTCCTTTGCCTTTCATATCTTTTCTTTTCTCAGCTATTTGTAAGGCCTCCTCAGACAGCCATTTTGCCTTTTTGCATTTCTTTTTCTTGGGGATGGTCTTGATCACTATCTCCTGTATAATGTCATGAACCTCCATCCATAGTTCTTCAGGCACTGTCTATCAGATCTAATCCGTTGAATCTATTTGTCACTTCCACTGTATAATCATAAGGGGTTTGATTTAGGTCATACCTGAATGGTCTAGTGAAATTAATTTTGCGGGGGGGGGGGGGGGGCTCCAAAATTACTGAAGATGGTGACTGTAGCCATGAAATTCCCACTGTTACAGGTTGCTTAGTCCCACATTAGGGATATAGTTGAGAGGCTATATAAAATGCATTTCATGGCTATCCTTTAATACAACATAGCACAACAGGAAAGAATTTTTCCATTGGTGCCTCTTCCCTATTCTTCCTAAAATGACCAGATTATGTCTGCCTGTGGGACATCCCTAGGAGCTGCAGGGCAGGACGTGAGAAGGAGCAGAAACTGTGGGGCTGAGGCTAGGTGCTGTGAGGTATTTTCTTCGTGAAGCTTGTTGGGGAGCACCATGGGATGGTCACTGCAGCAGTAGCTGAAATAAGAGACAGGAAGGGCAGGAGACTCTGAAGTTAAATATAAGCTAGGTTCAAAGCAGACAAAGTGACTGATAATCAAACAAAAGTAAGTGAATTAAATATCCAAAAAAGAAGCATTAAAAATGGAACAAATAGAAATAAAAAGATTGTAGCAGTAAGTCCAACTACACCAATAATATAATAAAGAAAAATAGGTTAAACAGACTAGTTAAAGATAGGGATGATCAGGTTAGGTTAAAATATTTTAGTTTACATCTAAAATATAAAGACTTAGAATGCGTTAAAGGATAGAAGGACAACATACCAAGAAAATGTCAAGTGAAGCATGGATAAATTATCAGGCAAAAGAAACTTGAAGACAGAAAGCATTATTAGAAGTGTAGAGGGTCACTAAATAATGATAAAATACTGAAATTACCAGAAATATATAGCAATTCTCAACTTGTATGCCTCTAATAACATATTTTAAACATATAAGAGAAAAATTGATAGAACCAGAGAAAGGTATTGATAGAACCAGAGAAAGGTAAGTCCACCAGTAATGGTGAAAAACTTATGACACCTGTCTCATTGTCATAGCTAAGATAAAAATATTTAATGAAAGCACAGAAATTTGCACAACACAGTAAACAAATTTAGTGTAACAGAACTCTGCATCAAACTCTTCAGGTATCCACATTCTTGTTAAGCACACATAGAACGTTTATAAAATGTGATCATGAACTGGATTAAAAAGTGAGTTTCAACAAATTTTTAAAAATTAGTATAATATATACTGACCTATAACCCATATTCCCCAGATCCTCAGAAGTTCTGGAGTTTTCTGGTGAATGCTGGAGTGGCAATAACTGTGCAGGTTAACTCCGCTTGGAAAAATTGCTAAGTCCACAAGCAGGTCAACAATCTTGGGAAGGTGTGTCAGAAAGGAGGATGAATAGGCTTTGTTGCAAGCTGAGTTAGGAGGTGACAAACTACTTCCAATGATGTCTTGATAGAAACACACTTATTTTGCGGAAGATGCAAAGAAACCAGCAGCTAGGCAAGAGCTAGAAACACTTCAGCTCGTCAGCAGCTTCTAGTGAGCATAGTCACAGGAAATCTAGCTGAACCAACGTGGAAAGATGTTTAGTTTATTAGAGAGGAATGAAAAATTTTTTGGTGTTGAACTATGTCAGAGGAGGTCAGATTATATGAGTTAATGTGAAACTAACCAACTCTGCAATGGCTGTTTCATGCTGTGTCTACAGTTTAAGGCCATTTCTTCCAGGTGGTATATGCTACATGTACAGTCACATACAATTTTAATTTTCTGGATAATATCCTCATTTTGGCTCTTTTCCTACCTTTTCTTGTTGCCCAATCTATATGGCTGATGGCAGTCCTTTAATTCCTACTTCTTTGCATTTGAGTTATTAATCTAGGTGAGATGAAAATGGATGAACAAGTGTACATGTTACAGACCTCTCTTGATTTTTCTTCCTTTAAGGACGGTTGATCATTCTGGAGGCAGGGAATATATTAAGTGCTAGTTGGGCACTAAACTTTACTATGGACATTACCTATTAAGTATCTCTAAAGGAAATAATAAAATAGCAGCTTTTTAGAGCCCATTTGTGACTCATAAAATATGGGTTAAAACCTCCCATTTTATTACACTTTTACTTCTGTAATTATTACTGTAAGTGATGGAACAGTGCAGGGCAATCAAGAAATCAACTCTCTCAACTCCTGGACTTGAAGACAATCTATGAACGTCTAAAGAACAACCTGATGAATAAGAAATAAACAGATCAAGTGGAAAGGAGACACAAACAAAAATCAAACTCCCAATAAAGGGAAGCAAATAACACTGAAATAATAGATCTGCAGAACCCCTGAGCCCATACAAACCTGTTCATTCCCTGCTTCAACACTCAAGGGCGACCCCATGAGATTTGTCTCCACACCTTAATTTGCCCATTCAATCAATGGGGCATAATAATCGTACATGATGAATTTAGTGTTTTGGAAGGGGAGCTCATTGAGCTGATGTATATAAATATATTAGCATCAGTTCTGACAGTAAATGGTCAATAAATGTTGATTATTATTAATTAATATCATTATTACTATAATTAATCATGATAATTGTCTTCTTATACAAGGCCCATTAGATTGTATATGGTATGTGTGATGTGATATTTATGAAGCTATTTTACTGGTAGCCTATTTTTTTCCCACGCTGATATGTGCTTGAACTAGTAGTCATCATTGACTTATAGTCAAAGCCTATTCTCACTCACTTTCACTAGGTGAGGATAGGAAGGCTGTAAATCTAGCTGTTAGTGTTTACAAATGCTACAAGTGCTATCTTCAAAGCACTGCTCCTTTGGTGGTAGGAATAAGCCAGGGTCCTTGGTTTGAAGAATTTATGGTATAATAAAGGACACAGATACAGTGATATACAAGAAAGAGCACCAGGAAAGGGTTGTAAGGGTGAGGGAAAATGTCGTACATGGACTAAGATTCAGATTTAAATTAAACCAATATTTGACTTAATAAGCTACTGGATTTCGGGCACTTTCTCAAAATTCACCATGGTTTGAATCAATCACCCACCCAATCAGCTCTAAATTGGAACATTGAAAAGAAGTGTTAGATGCTCAGTTGTGTCTGACTTTTTGACTTCATGAACTGTGGCCCGCCAGGCTCCTCTGCCTATCGACTTTTCCAGACAAGAATACTGGAGTGGATTGCCATTCCCTTCTCCAGGGGATCTTCCTGATCCAGGTAGTGAACCTGGGTCTCCTGCACTGAAGACAGATTCTCTACCATCTGAGCCACCAGGGAAGCCAGATAGGAACATTAGCTACTGTGATATGCAGTAATCATTTTAAAACCCCTGTGCAGCAGTGTTATTTAAGGTACTACTGTCTGTGTTTGAGGAGAAAAGATAAAAGTTTTTTTTTTTTATCACCCCCCCACCATTTCCCAGAGTCAAGAGGTCCATGGTCTAGTGAAAAATGACCACAGTGTATTAGTAGATATATTACTATGTCATGTGATAAATTCTGTAACTGAGGAATGAAGCAGTGTTGTGTGTATGGTTTTCCTTGAATTAGCTCTAATTTGTCTCTGGGAAAAATGAAGTTTGTGAAATATGTATTTATGCCCCTCAGTGCCCTGGGTTCTTCTGTATCCTTGATTTTCTATTCTACATATTCCAGGCTCCTACCCAAAATATCATGCCCATGCACAGGCTCTCTTTTTGTCATCTAATGCACCCCCAAAGAAGAATTTTAATAGGGACATATTGCAGAAACAATTATTTATGTACAAAATGAAGAGTGAATGTTCATGACAGAAGTCTGGGATGCTTGCCTGGGGGCTCTGCCCACCCACCATAAAGAGTTGGTGTCAGATGGTGAAAAACAATGGACCTTGCATCCACTGGACAGACCTGAGTTGTAATTCTTGCTCCAGCATATACTGGCAGTCTTGGCAAGTTACTCAGCCTCTTGGAGTCTGATTTTTTTTAATATTAAAGGAGGATAGAAATATATTTCAGAGAACCATTGTGCAAATCAAATGAGATCATTTGGGTCCTTATTGATCCTTCCGAGGGTTGGCTTTTACTCTGAAGGAGACTGGAAGTGTTGAGAAGTTCTCATGGAAAAGAGCACATAATCTGACTTGTATTTAAAACGAATCTCTCAAAAAGGATGGATAAGGTGGTAAAGCAAATATAATCAAATATTAACAGTGAACTGACGTTGTGAATGTAAGTGTTCACTGTAAATTTTTTTTCTTGCTGTATGTTTGAAATTTTCTGTAATAAAATGTTGAAGAGAAAATATTCACTCTGGTTGATGGTCTGAGAAGAGACTGAAGGTGTCAAAGGCAGAGAAGGGGACCAGTTGGAGGCTCCTACAATCATCAGAGACATCATTTTTCCAACAGAGCTCCACATGGTCAAAATATGGTTTTTTCCAGTAGTCACGTACAGATGTGACAGTTGGACCATAAAGAAGGCTGAGCGCTGAAGAATTGATCTTTTTGAATTGTGATGCAGGAAAAGACTCTTAAGAGTCCCTTGGACTTGCAAGGGGATCAAACCAATGAATCCTAGAGGAAGTCAACCCTGAATATTCATTGGAAGGACTGATGTTGAAGCTGAAGCTCCAATATTCTGGCCACCTGATTAGAAGAGCCGACCCTTTGGAAAAGACCTTGATGCTGGGCAAGATTGAAGGCAAAAGGAGAATGGGGCAGCAGAGGATGAGATGGTTGGATGGCATCACTGACTCCATGGACATGAGTTTGAGCAAGCTCCAGGAGATGGTGAAGGACAGGGACGCCGGGTGTGCTGCAGTCCATGGGTCACAAAGAGCTGGACATGACTTAGTGACTGAACAGTAACAGTAACAATCACCAGGGGCAAAGGTGGTGGCTTGGAGAAAAATTGGTGGCACTGGGAGTGAAAACAAGGTTTGGAGTCTTGATACAGTTTGAAGGCAAAGAGATGAGAGATAAGTAGCAGATTGGCTGTAGGGAGTGAGAAAGAGGGGAATCAAAAGTGAAGCCAAGTGTCCTGGCCTGAGTGAATAGTCAGATTTAGTTACCTAGACCGGAAAACTGCCAGGCTGCAGGATTCCATGCATTAATCTCAGATGGGCCCTTACCACTGCAGAGCATGCATGCGTGCGTGTTAATCACTTTGGCCATGGACTGTAGCCCACCAGGCTCCTCTGTTCATGGGATTCTACAGGCAAGAAAACTGGAGTGTGTTGCCGTGCCCTCCTCCAGGGGATCTTCCCGATCCAGGAATGGAACCCCACGTCTCTTGTGCCTCCTGCATTAGCAAGAGGATTCTTTACCACTAACACCACCTGGCAAGCCCTCACAGTACAGCAGGTGAATTTTTCTTTTTGTCCTTTCCCAAGGACCTTTTTTGTCTTTCCCAGGCCCAGTTACCCTATGTGCTCTCTTCCAGCCTAAAATACTCATGGTGCTCATTGCTTGCTACCATCCAAGGCCTGGTATTGCTGTGGAACAGAAACAACACTTCTGAACTTGGAGTCAGAAGACCATCAGGGGTACTATGAGGACTGAGATAACAAGTGAGAGAGCAGATAACATGAAAAGCTTGTACACAGTAACTCTTGCTCTTTCCTGCTTTCTTTTCCTCACACACCCCATTGAAATTTGTTGACTTTGTATCTCCTTACAAGGAAGGTCTTTGATTTACCCTTCCATGGGATTCCTGGAGATCTACTGCAACATTGTCAAGTGCCCAGTGCTGACATGGGAGCTGGGGTATGTGAATTCCAACCTGCTTCTTCTCATCATGAGCTAAGTGACTTTCACAAGTTGCTCCAAACTTCTGTGATTAACTGATATTCTCTAAGGTTCTTCCCTTCTGATATTACCTGATAATTATTATCTGATAATTACCTGATAATATTATTCTGATATTAGAGGTATTACCCACAGAAATCTCCTTTAATTTTCACAATGACCCTTGGTATAGATATTCTCTGATTCTGGAGACAATATTCTCATCTCTTGGGTCTAATCCATTTTGGATTCTAACTGGAAGATTTTCAGTGCAGTTTGTTTATGCCTGAGATCTACTGATGCATTTATTTAGCAGAAATTTATCCAACTCAGGCCCTGGGTGAGCAGGGAGGGTGGGACTTTTTGGAGCCCCTCAAAACCATGCTCATCTAGTTGCTCCCTGGGACTTCCTAAGAAGAGTCACTCATGGCAGCCAGACTGTGAAGACGCAGCAAAGCGTCCTTGGGGAGGACTTAGAAAGTGCTGGCAATGGACTCTGACACAAGGGAAAACTGAGAGAAAACCAAAAACAATAAGGTCATTGATCCTTAAAGCATTTTCCTTGGAGCTGGCTGGAACTTCAGTCATGGGAGCCCTGGCTGAAAATGGTACCTCTGAAACAGATAAAGGGTATCTCTTCTGAAGATCTGAAGACATTTTAAAATTATCACAATCTTTTGAAACTGCAGAACTTTCTTGTTGGGCTGAAGGGAAAGGATCCAGATGAGTGTTCATGCCTTGTAAGGTATCTAACCAGCACAGTGTCTTTGCCATGTTTTTCCATGACACTTTTATACTCTTTTTTTTAAAAAAAGTTTTTTATTTATTTTTGGCTTCCCTGGTGGCTCAGATGGTAAAGAATCTGCCTCCAGTGCAGGAGACCCAGGTTCAGTCCCTGGGTCGGGAAGATCCCGGGAGAAGTGAATGGCAAATATAATACTATTTTACAGTATTATATTAGTATTATATTACTGTTGTAATACTGCTATGCTAATAATGTCATTGACAATTATAACATCAGAAGCACCAAAGCAAAACTAAATTCCTCAAAGTAAAGAACCATAAAACATTTAAAAATTAATATTTTTATCTAACTGACTTTTTTCCACAACTGAGTGACATTATTTTCATAGCTTTATTGAGCTATACTTGATATACAATAAACTGCATGTCTTTAAAATGTAGACTTTAATGAGTTTTGATATATGTGTACAACCACAAAGCAATCACCATAGTCAAGATAAATGAATGTATCTACAGCCCTATAAGTTTCCTTGTGTCTTTTTGTAGTCATTCCCTTCTATCTTCTCCAATCTCCTTCCGATCCCTGGGAAATTCTTGGCCTGCTTTGTGGTACTATAGTTTCATTTGTGTGTTATAGGATATTATGTAAATGGAATAATGTGATGTGTACTCTTTTTTGGTCTGGCTTCTTTCAGCATAAATATTTTGAGTTCATCCATATTGTTCTATGTAGCAATAGCTTTTTCTTTCTCACTTTTGAGAAAATTCATTTCTTTTTATTGCTGAGTAGTAATCTCTTGTATGGATATAATGCAACTTATTTATCCATTCTTCAGTTGGATGGACATTTGGGTTGTTTCCAGTTTTGGCTAATACAGATAAAGTTGCCACGAATACTTTTTTATCAGTTATTATGTAGATATAGGATTTCATTTCTCTTAGGTAAATGCCTAAGAACAGAATTGCTGGGTTGTATGGTAGGTTATGTTTAACTTTTAAAACTGTCAAACTATTTTCCAAATTGATTGTACAATTTTATATCCACTCCAAGAGTAAACAGAAGTTCCAGTAGCTGCTTATCCTCACCAACACTTGGTATGAAGAGTCTTTTTTAGCCATTTTAAAGCAATGCAGTGAGATTTCATTGTGGTTTGAATGTGTATTTCACTAATGGCTAATGTTGGTCATCTTTTGATGTGCTTATTTGTCATCTGTATATCTCTTTTGATCATATACCTGTTCAAACTTTTTACCCATTTAAAAAAGTGAGTTGTCTTCTGATTGAATTGCAAGAATTCTTCAAATAACCTAGATTCATTTTTTTTTTCACATATACACTTGCAAAATATACTCCCAGTCTGAGGTTTACCTTTCATTTTTTATAATAATGTCTTTTGAAGAACAATATATTTATTTTGATCACATTCAATTTATCATTTTATCTCATAGTTTGTGATTTCTTTGTGTCCTATTTAACTAGGATCACTAAAATTTTTTCTATGTTTTCTAGAATTTTTGTAATTTTAACCATTACATTTAGGTCTATGATTCATTTTGAATTAAGTTTTGTACTGCAAATCATTGCTTAGAAAATTTAAAAAAAATTTTAAATAAATGGATCAGAAGACTTAATATTATTAAGGTATCAATTCTCCTCTAATAGATCCCAAAAAGTATCCCAGCAGCCTTTTGTGGGTTTTTTTTTTTTGGTAAAAATCAATAAGCTGATTTCAAGATCTAGATGGAAAGGACCTAATGTAGCCAAAACAACTTAAAAAAGAACAAATTTGAATGACTTATACTACCTTATATCAAGACATATTGTAAAGCTATAGTAAGCAATCAAGAAAATGGGCAATTGATATATAGGTGAGCAAATACATTAATGGGACAGAATACAGAGTACAGAAATTAAACCCTCGCACACATGGTCAGTTGATTTTCAACAAATGTGCTAAGGCGATTCAATGGGGGAAAAGATAATGTTTTCAAACAAATGATGCTGGAACAATTGGATACTTGTATACAGTGAAATGAACCTTGACCTGATGAATACATTAATGAATCATTATAGGGAAGCTAATAAAATGTCATGGATTGAATAAGATTTTTCAGATAAAAAATAATGATTAGAAATAAATGGTTTAATTTAAAATGTTTAAAAATTTGAATTCTCACCAGTCAACTGAAGAAAATTCATATAAATGATCATATAAACTGTAATCAATATTGACAAATACAATTCATCAGCCTCTTGTTTGCCTTCTATAAAAATATGGATAAACTTTCAATACAATTCCAACATACAGAAAATTAAAACAGCCAAATAGAGTCATGTTCTCTATCATTCTGTCTACATAAACAAACCAATTTATCATTAAATAAATTGGCTGTTTATTAAAAGTTTTAAAAGGTTGGATAAAAGGCAGGATGAGTTTGTTTTGAAAATCGCTTGCTGGCTCAGTAAACTTTTTGCGTCACTATGTTTACCTCTTTTGTGTACAGGTGGAGCCTGTAGTAGCAAATACAAAAGTGAGAAATGAAGGTGAGAGATTTATCAGTTGAGAAAAATTTTATTTGTGATGAATTCTCTCAATACTATTTATATAACTCTCCCTTCTCTGACTGTTATCAGTGTCTCATAGCAAAATAATAATAAAAAAAAAAACCACTTGTTTTCCTTCTGTAAGTTTTTTTCCCATTTAAACCACATGCAGATTTAGAGTCCTTGCTACTTTCCATGCCAGTAGATGGCATTCTTATTCTTGTTTTTATTTTAATAGGCTTAGCTTCATGATAAATGTAATGCTCTGGGCTGGACTTAATTCGGTTCTGGTTCTACAGTCCATGCTCAGGATGAACAATATCTAATGCACATGGAAAGGAGAGGAACACACACAAGAGATGAATAAAACCGTGGTGCTTGGAAAATTGAGATGTGTCCAAAAACTTGTAGCTTCTTTATTTTTCACATTGCTGAGTGGTGTCAGATCTAGTGATGCAAGGAGTTTTTGGTGAAGGGAAGACTGAAACTTGGCCAGCCAAACTAGTCACATCGCTGCAGGGCAACAGTTTCTTGTAGGTTAACTCTGCCACTTCTGGGTGATGGCTCAGGCTCTCAGACTGTCTCCATTCCTTGTTCCCCTATGCGGAGCAGCTTCTGGGCATCAGGGAACATTGACCTATGGTAACAGGGTTGGGTCTTGGGACTGCACGCTGACTGCTTTCCCTGTCCACCTGGTGGCTTGGTCTTGACGACTCTGCTGCTGTGATGAATCCCCTTGGTGCAGAGTCGCCCCCTGCCCCCAGCTCTCAGGTGCTGCAATCCGCTGATGTCAGCCATAGCCTCCCTCTGGCCCTGGCTTCAGCCATCTGACCCACAGCCTCTGCTTCAGGGTCACTGTACCCGGGGTAGGGGAACCTGTGGTTCACCTTCTCACTCGCTGTTCCAAGCTGTGATATAGTTCCCTCACTGAAAGCATCTGTGAATACCTGCATCCCTTCTATAACCTCCACACGGAGCGACCGGAATCTCAGGGCTACTCTTCCTGGCCTATGTGTCCCGCTGTCATTTTGATTCACTTCTATTCTTCTGTGATTATCATGTTCAGTTGTTGTTGTTCAGTAGCTCAGTTGTGTCCAACTCTTTGTGACCCCCAAGGACTGCAGGACGCCAGGTTTCCCTGTCCTTCACCACCATTGAGTTGATGATGCCATCCGAACGTCTCATCCTCTGTCACCCCATTCTCCTCCTGCCTGCAATCTTTCCCAGAATCAGGGTCTTGGTTAAGGGCAGAGTACAAAGTGGTATCTCCCCAGGGTTCCAAAGGGAACATAGGTCCAGAGGCCCCTGCCTTTAGCTTAACTTTTCCATCTCTCTGGGATATATTCACTAGGTCTTCAGGAGTCAGTCCATGCTTCTCCTCCCACTTTCTTTCTTCAAAGTTTTGTTCCCAGAAAGCAGACCAAATTTTGCCTATCCCCAGAAAGTGTGATTCTTCTTATTCATGTTTGTTAAAAACTACCCTTAATATTTTTTTCTTACTCTACAGATTATCTTTGCCTTACATCACTGATCTAGGCTCAACACTGTCATATCCAATACTTCCTTTTTATATAACAAATAAATATCTTCTTGACTATAAGTATTAAAACAATGACTTAACTTTATTATAAGGAAAAAAATAAGAGGAAAGTAATTTGTTTTAAAAAGATGTTCACCTATATATATAGAATCATCATGAATTCCATAGCCATGAATACAGACTGTTACAACTATCCTACTGCAGACTCAAATATTAAGCAGTAAAAACGTTTAAAACTGCAAAAACCCTTGATAAACTCTGATCATAACAAACCATGATTTTTCTTTTATTTTCTCTGCAGTTACCATCCTAGAAAGTCTCGTGCATTGTAAGCCACAGTATCCCCCACCTCCTGCTAACTAAATGCCAGGAGCTCACCAGTCACTGGAACAACTAACCTCCTCCCCAATTTCTAAATTCTCCCCTAGTGGGCACTAGCATTCTCAATGAAAACATTTGGTTTAGGCAGTACCTTCCCATGTTGGGCTTCCCTTATGGCTCAGCTGGTAAAGAATCAGCCTGCAATGCAGGAGACCAGGGTTTGATCCCTGGGTTGGGAAAGCTTACCCACTCCAGTATGCTGGCCTGGAGAATTCGGGGTCGCAAAGAGTTGGACACGACTGAGTGACTTTCACTTTTCTTTCCATGTAATTCTTGTGATCTCTCCTGAGTCTGATCACAGATTTAGCAATACTATGCAAAGTAAGCCTTTTGTTCATACACTTTCAGATAATCCTAACATCTATGCCATGGGACTTCTTGGTACAAGGGGTAGGGGTTTGTGTGTGTGTATGTGTGTGTGTGTGTAAATGCTCAGTCATGTCTGATTCTTTGTGACTCCATGGACTGTAGCCCTCCAGGCTCATCTGTTCATGAAATTTTCCAGGCAAGAACACTGAAGCATGTCGTCATTCCTTCTCCAGGGGATCTTCCCAACCCAGGGATCGAACCCTCGTTTCCTGCATTGCCAGGTGGATTCTTTACCAGTGTGCCACCTGGGAAGCCTGGTAGGAGCATTCCCATTATTGATAGATCTGGAGACTCTCAAATTTTCCAGACAGTTTTTGAGAAGAGCACTGTACTATACCGTCTTCCATCCCTGTCTTTTGCCCATTTATCTATTGAAATGTTTTCTCATGGGTTTGAATTAACCCTTAATACCTTTCCGTTATGATTAGAAAAATCAGCATCTGAAATGCCAAGTGATTCACAAAGAATCTCAGAGTTGGAAACATTAATAGGTAGGTCAAGACCAGAGCTACTAATCTTCTGTCTAGAACTTTTCTGTATTACAAAATTATTGCCTCATAAATTAATCCATTGGCATTTTATTTGGAAATCAGTGTCCAAATCATTATTATTTTTTATTGTTGTTGATGTAAATCACTTCAGCAGGGCCTGATTGTGCCTCGGTGAAGTAACACATTGAAATTCCAAACCTGCAGACCTACTAGGTGGAGGGGCCTCACAAAGCTATAGTCATCTAATGAGGCCTGGCCTAAGGAAGACTTTCAACTCTACCCATGGTTGCCCTTTGGGGCCAAGGGGACTTCCTTTGGTTTCTTATTTCATATTTATCCATTCTTGTAGTCAGGCTTTGTTTAATGTAATTATATGGATTTTTTTTAAAGCAAATTTTCCATTGCTTACATCTCAAAATGCATCTTGGAATAATTCATCTCACTTGATAACAAAGTAAATCAAATATATAAAGCAAAAAAGGGAAACCATTTTATCTTCTTTTCTTGATGCAGCAAGTCTTGTCTAAGGGGGAGGAAATTAACATTTTCTACACAACATTAGGAAAAAATTTCTATGTCAAGTACAAATTTTATGATCCAATTCCCCCAATTTGAGTCCTTCTTATCTACCTAACTGTTATCCTTGCTAAATCAAGAAAAGAACATTAGAGGTAATGGTTGACTTGTGAATGATACACTCTGTGTGTGTATTAAGGAGAGAATGCATATGGAGCAATTGACTTAACTAGGTGTGCAGCCCTGTGAGCATTTGTGTCTGAGGTCCAAATCAAGCCCTTAACAGGCAAGATTCCTTAATATAAATGAGAAATAGGCTTTATCCTGCCATAATGACCTGCAGCCTCTCAGACATGGCTCTCCACAGACCGATCAGTCCACAAAAAGGTTGGCCAGCTCACTGAAGTCATTATCTTTTATTTATGCAGATCAGATTGTGACAATCCTTGGAATTTTTTGTTTCTCTCTCTCTCTCTCTCTCTCTCTCTCTTTTTAACCCTCTTGTTATGGTCTTTCTTTCTGCTTCTGTATAGGCAACTTCCCAAGCAATCCTTTTCATGACTTTTCAAGTCATTGAATGAAAATATTAAAGTATAATTTCTTTAGCTGGTATTATTCCACAAAGAAAAGAAAGCTGTTTTAATTTTGGAGATTACTAGAAAAAAGAAGAGAAAAAAATTCCTTAATTTTTCCCATCCGGGGAAGCATGTACTGTGCCAACATACTTACCAGCACCAAATCCCAATAGTTTACACTTTCATTATTTAATATGCCCTCTGAAGTTTTGGATGTGACTCAGAAAAAATTTTAAACAAATTTCTTACATATGACCCTAATTTCAGTGGATATGCTTTGAAAAAAAACCTTAACTTTCTTTCTTTTACATTTCCCATTAGTCAATATTAGCCACATATTCATGGATGGGAATTTCAATAGCATACAGATTGTAAAGAAATGTATCAGCGTGACTCTTTTTAATGTCTGTGCTTCCAGTGATCTTTCCCTCTTGGGGAGTGTGTTCAACAGTAGAAGCTGAAAGAAAATGAGAAGTGAATGTTATTATTTTTGGGCCATGCTGCAAGGCTTGCAGGAAATTTCCCAACTAGGGCTTGAACCTGTGCCCTTGGCAGTGAAAACTGTGGAGTCCTAACCACTGGGCCACCAGGGAATTCCCAAGAATGTTAGTTCTGATTGTGTCAGTTTGGTCTCTGCTGTGTATTGCTTTCTTCTTTCTTCCTGTAGTGCTTTTCTTTCTAGCTTTTATCTGAGCCAAGAAATAAGGCAAGAAGCCCACTGAGAGATCAGGCAACAACCATTGTAGGGAGGCTTTTCCCATTTGGTTTGCGGGGAGGGTGGGGTGGTAGTGCAGAATTCAGCTGACCCTCAGGGTTCTTATTCCTGCATCGAGTGCATAAACATTTTATTAAGTGTTAATTATTATATTTCAGTTATACTCTAGACGTTATGGAAGGTATAAGAAAGAATCAAACATGATCCTTGTCTTCATTCAGTCATTTGATAAATGTGCTAGCCACTGGCGAAACTACAATGAAACAGACCCTGTGATCTTTGGAAGACAGTCTGAATCAGTGATGGTGTTGTTACAGAAGCTGGATCAGTTGTACTGTTTGCCGTCTAAGTAGTACTGGATGTTACAAGAGTATAACACACAGGATGCTGACTTAGAGTAAATGTGCAAAGGTTAGCAAAGGTCTCCCTAATATCACAGAGTTTATGATGAGACCCGAAGCATGGGAGCAAGTTACATGTTGAGCTTGGAAGCGATGGAGAACTGTCCCAGGAAAATGGGAAGCAGCTCTGTGCAGTTGAGTTGAATGGTGTGTTGGAGGGACTAGAAGAAAATTCAGAGCTAAGTAAGACTCATTTCCTTTTTCTCATTCAGATCAGGAGTTCTGAGGGCTGCTTTTAAGTGGCCAGGAGTGGCTGTGTTCAGTGACTGGAAGCGATGAGCCGCGTTAGGGGCAACTTGCCATTTATGTCTCATTGGGAGGAGTGGGCAAGCCCCTCAGAAGCAGGGGACAGGGGAGGGGAAAGAGTCCAAAAAGTACACTGTTTGGGATAGAAGTAATATAAAGAACCAGTAACCCATAAAACATTAATTGATAAGAGGAAAACATCTCTTCACAACCAAAGAATACCTGAGCTCCTGAGTGGGGGGGACCTAGATTGCATTTCAGGCTTCTTATGAGTCATTATTAACAGCTTGCTGGGAATGCAACTTTAGCTGTTGGCTGAAGTCAGAGAGTTAAGAAAATGAGATTTGGGGCAGGAAAATTTCTTTCAATAATGGGGGAAAGATGGGACTAAATTGTTGAGTCAGGAAGGGAGAATGTGTCAGAAGGCCTGGGCGGTCAGCACCTCTGTGAGGATCAGGGGATAAGAAAATTTTAACCATAGCATTTTCTTATCTCATGAGCATCTGATACACCATCTGCAACTAAGGTCAGAGGCATCATAATTTCCTAAGTCTGAAGTTTGTTGTAGTCTGTGGTCATTAGGAAGCTACTTCCTACTATGAGAATGGAAACTGCAGTATAAATAGAAAGAGGTATGTATGGAATCAGAAGTGAAATGTCACAGAATACTTCTCAAAGGCTATTACCCAAGTGTTCTCAGGAAAAAACGACAATGTTTTCCTTACAACGGTCATGGAATGTTGCCCTAAATTACATTGCATTCATGGTAAGTTCCTTTTCATTATAGTTAGGTGTTTATTTTTCTATTCATTTTTAAAAATATACATGAAAAATCAAGAGTGTCTCCTGAAAAACACTTCCTAAAAAATACCCTTTGTTCCTTTCATTTATGATGGATCAGGGGTTTTATTTAATTTTTGAGATGAAAAAACAATTAGAGAGACCACATTTGACTGCCTTCACAGAGGAAAGAAAAACAACAACAAAAAACCAGTGGTAAAGTCTATGACACAAAGTAGAGATCTTGGGACTCAGAAATAAAGCTAGATAATAGCAGAAAGAGAGGGGGAAATTTACATTAAAATAAAAATAATACAAAACTTCCCAAACTCATTTAAGCACTAGTACTTGGATCTCCTTAAACAGAGCTTATCATTCCAGACTGACATCATCTTTGCCTATTGACATGGACGAACTGATGTCAATTTAAGGTGGATACTTTTCATAGGTATACGAATCACTGAAAATGACCATCAAGTCTGATATTTTTAAGTTCCAGCTTGAGCTTCCATTTACAGGGCACACCTTTTGAGAATGCAGTCCTTATTTATTGCCTTATGGGTAAGGCGAGCTATCTTGTTCACGTGTAAAGAACTATAATGCATCTTTCACATTTAAAGTGCCCTCTGAAGCTTTCTGCTTCGCAACCTCTCTCTTTTCTCTGTTACCTTTAAATTTTTCATACCATCCTGAGCATCTCTCAAAGAATTGCAAATTCTAGCTGGAACATGATTAATTTAACATGTGGCCTCCTCCGATGGAGTGCTCTGCTGTCCATCCTTCTTACACAGCCTCCTTCTCCTCTTGGCTCTTAGCAGAAAAAGTGAATTAAGGCAGAGGCTGGGGTTGTTCAGATGGGCTGCTTGAAAATGAATTTTTACTGATGATGCCACAAAGTCAAAAGTGTGGTGTTGCGAAAGCAAAATTACAATATATGGTTGATGTTCTTTCAGGAGCAAAGCTCAGTCACCCCCTTTCCCTCCCTCAGTTTGCCAAGGGAATATCTATTATTCTTTATTTAGAGGTGAAAGGCAAAACATAGGTGTTGTTTCTCCTCCTTAAAAGACTTCCTACTTTTATTTTGTTCATGTTTCTAATGCCATCTTTATTTATTTCATCAGCTAATATTTTCCACAAGGTCACCTCCCTTTCTTATAGAGAGAAGAAGCACGCTTATTTCCATTGTTGCAATTCTTTTAATAGAACTCAACCCAGCTGAACCCTGAAAGTCAATGCTGCTGTAATCACAGGGGACTTCGAGCAGTATTCACCAAGGAATTCTTCTCCAGAGCATCTTTTAGACTTGAACCCATTTAGCTCCCATTATTTTTATGAAGAAAGACAGTGGACAATATAAATCTCCTTTCTGGATGGTGTTTTGAAATCCCATTTGCATGTATTTCCTACAATTTACTTATTTGTTTAAAAATACTCTTGTGTGTATCTCTGTGTGTATGTGGGTTCAGAGATGTGATTATCAGGTATCTAATATATTTAGCAAGTGCCTGATGTGTATGGTTAGGGCTCAATCCATTCTCATAATAATGATGAGGAGGACAAGGAGGGAGAGGAGAAGGGCGGAATGCTGGGTCTTGGACAATATCACCCTAACAACCTGTTGAGAAGACAAAGCTGAGTTTATATGTATAGCAGTAAGGGAGGCCACTACTTTTTGAGAGTCCTTATAATGAATGGAAATCTGGTTTTACGCAGCTCTTTGAACCTTGAGGGATTGTGGAGGTTGATGGAGTTGGGGGATAAGGGTGTGGGGACTGTGGGAGAGGAATGTACATGGAATTTACATAGAGATCATGATATAATAGTTTAATAAGATTGTAGAAATCAAGAACTTTGAAGGGTCTTGGAGAGTAAGCTATCACTGGACTGAACATTTTGATTTCACAAAAGTGAGATTTTCATAAAGTTTCTGGAACCAACAATTAAGTTATTTGCAACTTTCTTCTTCTTGGGCAAATTAAAAAAATTATTATTTATTTTTGGCTGCAATCGGCCTTTGTGGCTGTGATTGGGCTTTCTCTAGCTGCAGCGAGCAGGGGCTTCTCTTTGTCGTGGTGCCCAGGCTTCCCATTGCAGTGGCTTCCCTTGTTGTGGACCACAAGCTCTAGAGTATGCAGGCTCCGTAGTTGTGGTGCCTGGGCTTAGTTTGCCCCAAGACATGTGGAATCTTCCCAGAGCAGAGATCGAACCTGTGAAAAATGCCTCCTGCCATATCAATAAATAAGAAATGTCACAGCCATCAGTGATTTCTGACCTCCAAATGTGAATGAAGGCTCCCAAAACTGTGATCCAGAGGATGCTGCCAGCCCCCTCGGTGATTGCTGAGGAGCTGGGGGAATTCAAGAAGCAAGGTGAACAAGGAAACAGGATTGGCCCCAGATAACTGAGGTGCATATGAAAGCAATGAATTGAGTGAGCCCAGAGGCTTGAATCTTCCCATACATAGAATGCTCAGTTCACTTGATACGTGACCTTTGATGTTCAGACTCATTTTGTGGCAAATTTGTATAGAGCCTGTATATAGCCTGACTTCCCCTCCTGCCTCCTTGGAGCATTTTTTTTTTCAGAGCTACTGAGAGGCTGTTTCCCAGGCTTGGAGTCCTAAACATTTCCACCAAATAAAATAACTCTACTTTCAGGCATATTTTTTTAGTCAACAAACCTGTGTCCCTTGCATTGGCCAGCAGATTCTTAACCACTGGACCACGAGGGAAGTCCCTGGGCAAGTAGTAGAGCCAATGAAAACAGTGAAAGAGTGAAGTTCTGTTAGTGACTCGTTAAGACAGCCAGTTGTAAAGCCACACTAGCATCAAGATAATTTGTGTGGATGCAGGTAGCTTTGATTCTTCGTCTTCCTTATTCCTTATTCTTCTCTTCCTCTTCCTTATTCTGACATTTTGAAGCTGAAGCCTTTTATCATCAGGGAGATAGTTGTTTGAGATGTGTGTGTATGTGAAGTGTGTGTGTGTGTGTGTGTGTGTGTGTTGTAGTAGGGTGAATATTCTGTGCTGACTTAAAAAGAAAGAAATGGTGCCAGGCTAAGCTTTTCTTCAAGGCCATTTCAAATGTTGACTCTTTAAAAAAAAGCCTGACCAAAGTGCTGGAGAACCACACGCCCTCCAAAATCTAGCTCCTCTGAGAACATTTCCAGATCTCCTCGTGAGGTATTAGGGTTCACTGTTTTCCAGCCTCCTCTCCACTCTGTAAGATCTTCAATCATTTTTCTGTTATCAAATATTTTCCTGTTTAAGGCCAAGGACTGTACTATGTGTTGAGGTATAATGAGGAATAAAAAGCAGTGCCTGCCATCTTTGAGTTCTCATTCCAGTACAAAAAGTAAATGAAATAATTGTCGTTTATTTATCTTTTTAGGGTTTCTATGTGCCTAACGGAGCATTGCACCTAGAAGTGTTCCAATAATTCTGTGAGAAAATGAATGAATGTGTGCACATTCATGGGTTTAGTGTGAAATGGTGTTTTATCACAGTTTTATTTTCCTGAGAAAATTTGCATATATCCCACTTCTAAGTAAATTGCCTTTTTGGTATCATTTACCCATTTTGTGTTACTAGGTTGTTTTCTTTTAAAAAATGAAAAGTAAGGTTTTATTGTATAGTCTGAGCAAAATTTCTTACTGGTTTTATGGATTGTGAATATCTTCACTCTGTGTCTGGTTTGCATCGGTGTCACATTTTATACACTGTATTGCCTTTTGTGGTCCAGAAGGTTTAATTTGAATGTACAGAAATTTAATAATTTTTTCTTTCATGATGAGTGCTTTTAAGTGCCTTGCTTAGGAAAGTACCCTACTTTAATGTGATAGATATTTTCTCTATTTTCTTCTAACAGTTTTTAAGTTTTGCTTCTTGAATTTTTTTCTTTAATTTACTGGGATTGATTCTTGTGTATGGCACAAGGTAAACATTTGACTTTATTTTAACTTTCTTATAAATTCACTGATCAGCTGAATACTTCAGGGAGACCATCTGCAACTCTCTGAAGGTTCTTTCTTTGGACTGCTCACTCCTGTCTTTTACTTTGTCCTTCTAACTCTAGCTCTTTGGTGTCTCTGAATTCTCAGTTCCATCTCTTGGACTCAAGTTGGTTGCTGGGTTACGCCTGAGTTCCTCCTCCTCTGTACTCTCAAGCCAGTAAGCTGGGTATTCGTAGGACTCATCTTATTTCTCAGGAATAACTATTTGTTGTCTAACATTGAAAACCTTTTGTTTCATGGAGTTTGTCCACTTTTTGTTTGTTTTAGATGGGAGGGTAAATCTGGCCCCTGTTATTCTGTCTTGACTGGAAGCAGAAGTCTGGAGAAAGCAGAGAGAATTGAGCTAGTTAAGATCTGAAGCTGGAGACAGTCAACTTGGAAGGGCTAACTTTATAGGTCCATGATCTGGAAGAGAGCTCACAGTGATTCCACACAATTAACAGGGGAAACAGAGGCTTGGGGAAGGGAAGTGACTTTCTAGTGTGATTTGTGTACCAAACCTTGATTACTGTCTGGGAGACCAGGTGATGGTTCGGTTGCATTTTCCCTGAGCTCTGGTATTACATTTGGAAAGACAAGGTGAGACGGACTTTTCCACCCCCCAGCCCCCTCAGTGTTCACAGGACCTAGGAGATAAGGCTGTGGTTTGGGCTAGGATAAAATTGGGTGAAGTAAGTAAGAAAAGGAGAAATATTATATGACCTCCCCTATATGTGGAATCTAAAAAGAATAAAAAGAAATGATACAAATGAACTTACAGAACAAATGAACTCACAGGCTTAGAGAATGAACTTATGGTTGCCTGTACACACTGCGATATTTAAAATGGATAACCAATAAGGTCCTACTGTGTAGCACATGGAACTCTGGTTAATATTGTGTGGCAGCGTGGATGGGAGGAGAGTCTGGGGGAGAATGGACACATGTATATGTAAGGCTGAGTCCCTTTGCTGTTCATCTGAAACTATCACAACACTGTTAATTGGCTGTGCACTGCACTGTCCTTAGTCATTCAGTCGTGTCCGACTCTTTGAGATCCCACGGACTGTAGTCTACCAGGCTCCTCTGTTCATGGGGATTCTCCAGGCAAGAATACTGGAGTGGGTCGCCATGCCCTCCTCCAGGGGAACTTCCCAACCCAGGGATTGAACCCAGGTCTCCCACATCACAGGTGGATTCTTTACCATCTGAGCCACCAGGGAAGCCCAAGAATACTGGAATGGGTAGCCTATCCCTCCTCCAGGGGATTTTCCCAACCCAGAAATTGAACCGAGGTCTCTTGCATTGCAGGTGGATTCTTTATCAGCTGACCTACCAGGGAAGCCCGTCAATCAGCTATATCCCAATACAAAATAAAAAGTTAAAAAGATAGGAGTTGTCCTAGGAAAGGAAGCAGATTTCTTTAAGATGATGGCCTAAGCTTTCTTGTCACTTAGCTTCCAAAGTCCTGCAGCTTGACTTCCACCATAGGTCACTGGTAAAAATCTAGTCACAGGGCCAGCCAAGGATGAATGAGGGGCCACATGGGTGTGAATATCAGTGTGATTATTGAGATGAACATCTCTGGTGTCCAAAATCACAGTAACCCACTAAACAGTTTGAGTAGAGATAGGAAATGAAATGAGAAATGCAGAATATGGCCATATAGTGAGAATCTGGAATGCCAGGGTATAGTCCAAAGGAAGTTCAGGACTTGTGTGCATCAGATGAATAAAGTGAAGGCAGTGTTTTAAAAAGAACAACCTAGAACTGATGTGTGTTCTGATTAGAACAGGCATTATTGTCTATAGACTGAGATGTTAGGAGTCTGCTACGATAATATCTCAGATGTGAACTGGTAGAACCAGAACAAAGGTGGATGCAGTGGGGACAGAAAAAAAGGGAGACTTCTATGATATATTGATTCTAATCTAATATATCAGAATGCTACCTAGTAGAAGGATGTGTTTCCATCAGCATATGATGAATATCAAAACCAAACAAAGAGATATGCCAAGTCAAGAAACATCAAGCCAAAAAACTTTCAAGAATTCATAAGTACAAGAGAAAGAGGACCAGAGAATGGGAGAAGGAAGAATTAAGCAGAATGGGGAGAAGGAAGCAGAATAGCAGAGTCAAGACAGTGAGCATTAAGATGGAAACAGGGACAGTGGCTATACCCACAGATAGAGAATCTCAAGTACAGGAGAAAAATATTCATAGGGGAGGAGGGAAAAAATGCACTGCATAGAAATATGAACCATTCTACATAAACTTAGTAGAGAAAAAAGTAAGACATAAATAGTGATGTTACTTAAATGTGAGTACAATAGTTGATTTTCAATAGCAGTAACACCTTTATTCATTTAACAAACATTTCTAAATATTTGCCATGTACACGCCAAGTACTCATCTTTGACAATATTATGTTCAGAAAGATAGAAAAGCCCTTCAAATCCTACCATAATGAAATTTACAATGTGTTGGAAACAGATGTCTACAGAAATAGTTGTGACACTCTTAAGTGCATGGGTGCCGAGTTGATTCAGTCGTGTCTGACTCTCTGCAACCTTATGAACTGTAGCCTGCCAGGCTGCTCTGTTGGCGGGAGTTGGCTTCCCAACCCAGGGACTGAACCCGTGTCTCCCGCATCTCCTGCATTTCAGGCAGACTCTTAACCCAGTGAGCTACCTGGAAAACCAACCTCAGATGTGGTTAAGTGCTAAAACCATGGTAGGAAAAATGACTAAAGATGCAGAGGAGGGAGTGAATAACTTTTCTGAGTGTGTCAGAGATGACTTTACAGAAGAACGATGTGATCATCAGGAATGGGGGTTTGGCAGCTGGAGAAGGCGGATCATTTCATTCCAGATAGTAGGGACACTTGGCATAAGCCAAGGTGAAGGCTTTAGAAAGCGTGATGGATTAGAAGACCAGCAAGAGGCTCTGCAGACTCTACTCACCAAGGTAGAGAAGGTGGGAAATCACTTAAACCGTTAAAAAGTATTTGAAATCTTTGACACCCAAAAGGTTAAACTATCAGTTATTTGGAAACCTGTTAACCGACAATAGCTCTATACTGCCTGAACTTCCCAAGGTATTTCTTTTTTTTTTTTTTAACTTTCCTATGTTAACTTTTAATATACCTTATGTTTATTTGCTAAAGGGATAAAGATGATAATTTTACAATTTTGTGATAACCATATGATGACAAAAATCACAATAGTTTTTTAAAAAGCCAGTTTAATACTATAAATTCTGTTTCTTATTAGCATAAAGTTAAAAAGTTTTTATACTGTTATTAATTCAGTTGAAAATATGACTTTATCCTTAATATTTTTTAAGGGATGATAGCATGTTGTTTTGGGGTCATAGAACACTGAATAGTTGAAACTCTAGTCTTTTTCTATTGTTTAAAGAGTTTTTGTTGATTTACAATATTGTGTTAGTTTCAGATGTATGGGAAAGTGAATCAGTTATACATACACATATATCCATTCTTTTCTTTTTTTTTTAAGATTCTTTTCCCATACAGGTCATTACAGAGTATTGTAATGAGTCCAGAGTAGAGTTCTCTGGACTATATAGCAGGTTCTTATCCAAACCAAGGTATTGCTTAGTGGTATTTACCACTATTGCCTACTTTTAATCTCTTTCCTTCAATGTGATGGTATAACTACTGTTAAGATTTGTGGAATTCCTGTGGGAATTAAGATGTATATATGTCTTATGTTTTGAGGCAGCAGACTAGGCAGAATTAAGTCACGTGTTAGGTTTTCTTGGGATATCCTACATGATTTTGGAAAAACTGGGAGAAATAAACCTATCTACCTAGCTATGAATTATCAATTTATATCTGTAAGTTGTGATAAAAAATGCCCTTGGACCTGTGTAAATTTCTATTGTATAGGAGTTATCAGCCAGCATGGAATAACAATTCCACCTAGACAGGACTGCCATCTTTGCAAGTGTTACTAGGCAGTTCACAAGTGTTACCAGGTTGCAATCTCCTACTTCATTAGCTTTATCCAAAACATGAAGACTATTATTTGAGGTATGTTCTTAGATATGTCTTTTATTTAGGATAATGCTAATATATATTCTTTGTTAAAAAAGTTTTAGTTCACAAACTATTGCCACATCTGTTACTTGGTTCACTGTACCTCTAAAAGCTAGGTAGGCATTTTCCCTCCCATTTTTCAGACTAGAAAACTGAGACTCAAAAACATCTAGGGCTTGCTTAAGACTAGGTAGATCATAAGTGGAAGAGGCACCATCTGAACTAAGAACTTTTGACTTTAAGCACTTCGTCTTGCTAGAACACTACAGCTTCTTCCTACAATTTTCTGTAATAAAAGATGTCAACACCTAGTGATACTGATTTAACGTTGAATCTTTGTCAGCACAATCATACGTAATTTTAAAAGTGAGAACACTTAAGCACACTATGAAGTACAAATACACAAATAACTTCAATAAAAATTTGGCATTTTTGAAGAAATGTAATGTGTATATCTCTGCAGTGGATGTTACTCTGCTGATAAAGAATAGTTTCTTTTACTTATTTACTTGGTTGTGGTGATGAAGTTGGCCTTGACCCAACAAGGCATAGTACATTTCACCCCACCAACCTTGCTGGGACATGGTCCCTGCCCTGTAGCAGCTTATGATCTAACGGGAAAGACTGGAGAGGTTAATCATCTGCATCACAGAGCAGAAAGTGGGAAGTGTTGACTGGGAGGTGCAAAATGTATGGAGGTGTAGGAAAGGGAAACATTTATTTCAATCAGGGAAATCATGAAAGTATTATAAAGGAGGTCTCTTGGAGCCGAGTTTTGCCTTATGGATAAGACTTCAAGAAGTTTCCATCCCGGGCTGGAGATAGGTGGGCTGAAGAGTATTCTAGAAGAGAAACATTTCTTAAAAAATAATTTACTTATTTACTTTTAGTTGCACTGTCTTCGTTGCTGTGTGCAGGCTTTCTCTAATTGAGGTAGTGGGAGCTACTTGTTGCAGTGTGTGTGTTTCTCATTGTGGTGGTTTCTCTTGTGGAGCACAGACACTAGGTATGTGGGCTTCAGTAGTTGCAGCACACAGGCTCAGTAGTTGCGATGTTTAGGCTCTAGGGTGCAAAGGCTCCATTAGTTTAGTTGCTCCATGGCATGTGGAATCTTCCCGGACCTGGGATCAAACCCGTGTCCCCTGTATTGGCAGGAGATTCTTAGCCACTGTACCCCCAGGAAAGTCTGAGAGAAATGCTTTGCAAACACCAGGAAGTGAGTAGGTGGTTGAATAACTGCTAATGATCCGCTATCCCTCTGGCAGAGGAAGATACTAAAGGTGTAAAGCAAGAAACAAACAGCGCAGAGAACTGGTGGCAGGTCACGCCCCTTGTGGCGTTGGTCGTGCAGACCCAGGAAGATGTACGTCAAGATGCAGAGCCAAGCAGAGATACAGCTGAGCTAGGTGTGAGGCGGGTTGCTAGAGAGGTGGTTTACAGAAAGGATGAGAGAGGAAAGATGGTCCTGGGGAAAGGCTAAGGAATGAGGAGGAGGACGGCTCCAGAGAGGCAGACAGCTCGTGAGGTCTGTTTCAGATCCACACTCTGGAAGAAGTGATAGGAACAGAAAGACTGGCAGGGAGTGGGTGTCCAGAAGAGGAAGGAGCAAAAGACAGTGGTGGGATTTCTAGATTTGACGATGTGAGGATGACGATTTGAGAATGTGAGGATGGTGAGGATGGGGCTGAGTTCAGTGACACATGGAACAAAGGGCAAACTGGTGAAAAGATACTTGTTTTGGTTTGAGTTCTCATAGTTGTTTAGTTTTGTGGAGAAAGCACAATAGCACTTTTTTTTTTCTTTCTGGAAAAAAAAATTAACAGGCAGGAGCTGTGTGTTTTGTAGACTAGGATTTACAGTGCACAGTGGTTGTGTACAATTTACTCTGTTTGGCCGAAGCATTCAAAAGAGAACTCTTGCTGGGACACTCATTCTGATTTTGTGTTTCTGTATTTTACAAGGGAATTGAAATGCACCACTTCAGAGTGAATTAGGAGTGAGTTTGTACATTTTTCTGCTTAGTGAAACTCAAATAGTTTCCCAGGGAATACGCTCTCTGTTTTTCCAACACCTTTGCCTTATTCCCCAAATAGATTACCACGTGTCTCTCAGATTTCCCACAGTGTCGTCAGAGCGAGAAAGCGAGGGAGAGAGCAGGCAGAGAGCAAGATAATTTTACACTCGAGACAGAGGGATGTAGGCTCTGAAGTTTCTAAACTCCCAAAGACTCTTGGGTGTGCGATATCTTTTGTGTTCCAACACAAAACCAGCATAGCACATGGAGTAATCCCTGAAGGCATCAGACCATAGACTGCACCCGTAAATTCGTATTGTTCAGCGTTTGGGAGCATTTCATATTGTTTCCTCAATGCCTAGTCTCATGCTTGTAACATATTGAAATTAAAGAGAAAGACTTTGTTAATATTCAACAGGACTAACACTGTGGAAATGTAGCTGCAGTTTCTCTTACCTCTCCTTTTAATACTTTTCTCCCATATTTAATCTCCTGGGAGTCCCTCCCTTCTCTTTTCTACCCTTTATTGTAACCGTATTACCCACAACCTTTTCTGAGTAATGACTGGGGAGTTTTCTGACCTAAAGTTAGTATCATCCAGAAGAGCTAGGATTAATTTCACTTGAAAGAAGCTTCAGAAATCATGTATATTTGAAAGAGACCTCTTGTGTGTTCTCAGTCATGTCCGACTTTTTGCAACCCCATGGACTGTAGCCTGCCAGGCTCCTCTGTCCATGGGATTTCCCAGGCAAGAATACTGGAGTGGGTTGCCATTTCCTGCTCCAGGGGATCTTCCCGACCCTGGGATTGAACCTGCGTCTCCTGCGTTGGCAGGTGGATTCTTTACCACTGAGCCACGAGAGAAGGCCCCATACTACACTTGGTCTTAGCCAAAAGGCCTCTTGTATAATAGGCTGCAAATTTACACACATTACACCCAGATGTGCTCAGAAAAATGGGGGCTTGGCCAAAAGTTTGTTTAAGTTTTCCCATAACATCTTACAGAATAAAAGCTTAGCAATGAAAGCTAAAAGGCATTCAAGGCTGGTCCACCTGGGAGCTGGGTCATTTGAGGAGGGTCCCCAAGTCCTGGCCACATGAGGACACGTCAGGTCACACAGGCTGCAACCTTAAGGGTCAGTGGGACAGCAGCCATTTGCTGGGCGTGGAGCATCACTGTAGAGGAAAGGCTCCTGTGAGTTTAGTGTCATTCTCTGGCTGGCTCCGGAACCTGGGTTTCACTGAGCAAACTGGAGACACTTGGGCTTTGAGTCTTTTACTGTTTTTGTAGGAAATATCAGAGCCAGAAACCACAGTTTGGAGAGAAAACTCTTAAAATGCTGGGAGAGGGCTCCCACAGAAATTTTTTTTCTTCCCACAGCAATCTTTTTCTGCTAAAGGTCTTATGACCTAGCAAGTTGACAAGCTCTACTCAAAGTTCTTGAGGGGTGAGTTCCTTTAAGGATAGTGAAATACAGAGTCATCGTGAAGGTCATGATCTAGGAAATGCTGAATCATAGGAATCAAAGAAAACAGACCAGATACATTGGCATTAAGCCAACAGATAGAAAACTAAAGTTTATCAGATGAAGGAAGTGAAATAAAGCATGTAGTTTAAATTGTTTTAATGAGATGGAATGGCTTTCTGACTACCATTGTTAGTGACTGGGCTTCAGCTTTTTTTTTTTTTTGGTTGAAGGATAACTGCTTTGCAATGTTGTATTGGTTTCTGCTGTACAACAATTCGAATGGGTCATAATTATATGTATATCTCATTATTGAGCTTTCCCTGCCCCTGTCCCATCCCACCCCTCCAGGTCACAAAACACCAGGCTGGGCTCCCTATGCTATATAGCAGCTTTCCACTAGCTACCTATTTTACTCATGATGGTGTGTACACCTCAGTGTTTCTTAATTCGTCCTACCCTCTCCTTCCCCCACTGCATCTACTAATCCGTTCTCTACATCTGTGTCTGCATTCCTTCCTTCCAAAGAAGTTCATTTTAACTAAAGTTTTCAAATAACACACATGCTAGAAATAGCGTGTGATTCCTATTTTTCTAAATGAAAAATAACTTTGTTTTCACCGGAGGGAATGCAGCATTTCTGAGAGTGGAAATTTAAATCACAAAACCTGGTACAGTTCCATGTGACAGAGGTCTTTCTGGAAATGGATCCATCATCAGTTAGTGACGAGATGTGCGAGTTTTTCTACTGGACTGCCTCCCAGTTTGCTCGTTGGGAAATGGAAACTGGCACATCTAGATCATGAAGCTCCTTTCACCCTTTCTAAGGACATTGAGCATTTTAACCGGGAATAAATAAGAAATGACCACAGGGGTGTAAGCAGCAGAAATACGATGAAATTTGGGTTTTAGAAGATCACTCTGGCGCCATTCTGAGGGGGAACAGGGCAATGGCACCACACTGATCAATACTTCTGGGATGATGGCCAGAAAAGGAGTAAAATCTTCAGAAAACAGTATGTATTTGAAACCAAAGGGCATCAATCATGACAGAAGAGGCTCCATGAGGTCAAGTCAAACCAAGGTGAGTCTTGAGGACATCAAAGAATAGAAGATGGAAGGAGATGCCAGTTAATTCTTTGCTCATGTAAAGTTTCTCCAGCTAAAAGGATTTCTTTTTTCTGTCCAGAAGAAAGACAGAAAAGCTCTGTATTATGCTGAACTTCTGACTCATTCTAAGATTTGTTTCAAATGGAGTCAGTTTTCTTTTGTATTTAGATGCCACATTGCTATCCTGAGCCTCTCAAGCAAACCCAAACATCAAGTTGGAAACCTTGAACTGAATTATTAAAAGAGGAGGCAAGCTATTGTTTTATAGAACTAAAAGTGAAAATCTACCAGAAGCCATAATAGGTAATGGATCCAGTTGTGAAACAAATGGCAATAGGATGACAAAAATGTAAACATTTACATCCACATTTCGGCAAATGATGTTTTATCTCCTGACAAAGTCATCTTAGGTGGAGTGGGGGTAGTGCTTCATTTAGTGCTTTTGTATCCTGAGAAGTACCAGTCCCTCCCATGGCCTCTCGTGTGTGTGTGTGTGTGTGTGTGTGTGTGTGTGTGTGTGTGTATATGTGTGTGTGCGCGCGCGTGCTGTCGCTTCAGTCATGTCCAAGTCTTTGCGACCCTATGGACTGTAGCCCTCCAGGCTCCTCTGTCCATGGGATTCTTCAGGCAAGAATACTGGAGTGGGTTGCCAAGTCCTCCTCCAGGTGGTCTTCCTGGACCAGGAATCGAACCTGTGTCCCTAGAATCTTCTGCATTGCAGGTGGATTCTTTACCGCTCAGCTACAAGGGAAGCCCCCATGGTCTCCTAGTCACATACATTTTCCTGGTAAACCAAAATCTCATATAGCCTGTATTTAGTTCAGTTTGCTTTCCTATCCTTTGCTGTGGTTAATGTTTTGAGAAACAAGACAAAAAAATATTCTTTTTGTGTGTGTGTGGATTTATTTAAAAACTTGTGTAGTCCACACAGTTGAACTCACTAGTGGAGATTTTGCTGTGAGGAGGGTTTATTTAAGCAGCTGTATTCTGTTATAGGGAACTTCCGGGGGAGGTGCTAGTGGTAAAGAACTCACCTGTCAATGAAGGAGACATAAGAGATATGGGTTCGATCCCTGGGTTGGGAAGATCCCCTGGAGGAGGGCATGGCAACCCACTCCAGTATTCTTGCCTGGAGAATTCCATGGACAGAGAAGCCTTGCAGGCTGCAGTCCAAGGGGTCGCAAAGAGTCGGACAAGACTGAAGTGACTTAGCAGGCTTGCATTGTTACGGAGTGTTTTGTGACTCGCCACTAGGAGCACATCTGCACCCCCAGGCTGCTGGCAGGTTTTGTTCTGGACTCTGGGGCTCGCTGTGTCCCTGCGCTATCCGGTGTCAGCTGCAGCGGGTGGTGGAGGTGATGTCTTCTCCGCAGCCTGCTGAGGTCAGGGTCTCGGCGAGCTCAGGTTCCCATCTTATCTGCCCAGTCAGGAGTACTTTATTTGTATTGTTCGTGTCTGTTTTCCACATCAGAATTTAGAGCCAGGATAACGGCTACAAAGCAGTCACTTCTTTCAGCATTTGTCCTGGTGCATTTGGAGGGACTTACAACTCACAGCAGATTTCCTTCCCACAATCCTAGGATTCCTCAGGGAGTGTCTTGTGTTCTGAAGTGTTCTTCACAAACGTGTCCAGCATTTTCCTTCTCTCTTGATCCTTCTTGCTCTGATAATATTTGTATTTCTGAGGAGACTATGCATGGCTACTCTACCCCATGGCTTCCAGCGATGCTGCCTCTGAGCCTGGGGCCCACTGAGAGAGGCCTGCACATAAGATGCCTTCAGTGTGTGTGTGTTAGTTGCTCAGTTATGTCTGACTCTTTGCGACCCCATGGACTGGAGCCCACCAGGCTCTTCTGTCCTTGGAATTCTCCAGGCAAGAATACTGAAGTTGGTAGCCATTCCCTTCTCCAGGGGCTCTTCCCGCCCCAGGGATCGAACCCAGGTCTACTGCATTGCAGGCAGATTTTTTATCACTAAGCCACCAGGGAAACCCAAGATGCCTCCTGAATCCCCATAATACTGGCATCTACTGAGGAGATGGTCTCAGCAGAGGACCCCTCCCCCTGCCGCAAATGTTAGTATCCACACTGTAACTACTTTTCTCTGAGTGAGGTCCTGCCTTTGGACAGGTGATTCACATTTTTGTCTTTTATTTTTTTTAAATGTTATTTATGTGCTTTATTTTTATTTATTTATCTGGAGTATAGTTGATTAGGAATGCTGTGTGTTTCAGGTATACAACACAGTGACTCTGTTATACATACACATATATTCATTCTTTTTTTCAGACTCTTTTCCCACATAGGTTATTAAAGAATATTGAGTAGAGTTCTCTCTGCTATACAGTAGGTCCTTGTTGGTTATCCAGTTTATGTATAGTAGTGTGTGTATGTTCATCCCAAGCTTCTGATTTGTCCCTCACCCCACCAAGATTCACACTTTTGTAGCCATCGGCTTACTGAGGACTTAGGCTACACTCATTGAGGCGTCCATGACAGTTCTTGCCCCCTGCCTCTGGGTGCTGCTGGACTCTGGTCTCCAGTCTATTATCTGAGGTGAATGTGATGTGTGTATGTGTGTGTGTGTGTGTGTGTGTGTTTGTGTGTTTGTGTGGTGTGGGTATCCTTGTTTTTATAAGAAGCTCAGAGGGACAGGTGCCCAGGGACCTGTCACTTAGCCCTGGGCAGTTAGAGGGTGGAAAACAACAAAATCTATATTTTCCTTCCTGTCCTTTTGAATTTTTGTTATAAATAGCAGTTGCTTTTACAATAAAGGAAAGACCCACTCAAGAAAAAGAGACTGAATGTTTATGTCCCCCCCAAATTCATATGCTGAAACCAATTTCCTAATGTAATGATATTTGGAGATGGGGCCCTTGGGAGGTGATTAAATGAGGGTGAGGTGCCCTCATGAATGGGACTGGTGACTTAGCACGCATGCACGCTCTTATAAGAGACACCCCAGGGAGGTCTCTCATCTCTTCAACTCTGCAAGGGCACAGTGAGATGACGTGATCTATAAACCAGGAAGAGGGTCTCAGGAGACAGCAAACATGTTGGCACCTTGATCTTGCACTTCCCAGCCATCACAACTGTGAGAAATAAGTCCCTGTTGTTGATGAGCTACCCTGTCTGTGCCATTATGTGACAAAAGTCTGAACAGAATGAGATGTATTGTGGTCCCACAGGAAGGAGCCTGTTCCTGCGGGTGGGTTAGTGCAGGTGGTCTGATGGGGCGGGGCCACAGAGGGCAGACCTGAGGGCAAATGAGGGATGTAGGGGAGAGACTGAGGGTCAGCACAGCACATCTGTGGAGGAAGGCCAGAGTCTCTGGAATCTCCGTCAGCCATCTTGTGGAAGAGATTCAAGCTGGGCCCTGTAACCTACTCTTCTCTTGACAAAGAGTCTTGAGTGGTGCTCTATACACCAGTGGTCCCCAACCTATTTGGAACCAAGTACTGGTTTCATGGAAGGTAGTTTTCCCATGGGCCAGGGAAGGAGATGAGTTTGGGATGATTCTCATAAGGAGCACACAACTTAGACCCCTCACATGTGCAATTCACAGTAGGGTTTGAGCTCCTATAAGAATCTAATACCACTGCTGATCTGACAGGAGGCAGAGCTCAGGCATTAATGTGAGTGACGGGGAGCAGCTGTAAGTACAGATGAAGCTTTGCTTGCTTGCCCACTGTTCTCTTCCTGCTGTGTGGCCCAGTTCCTAATCTGCCACAGATAAATACTAGTCTGTGGCCCAGGGGATGTGGGCCCCTGCTATACACCATTAACCCTATTTTTGGGGAAGGAATTAAGGGTTCCCAGCACCTACTCCCCTATAATCACTGTGTTTCCATGTGGAACCTTCATCCTTGGTCCATACCCAGGACTCTTCCCACCACTGCCTCTGTCAACTTAATTTAATGTCTTATGTTTTTTCTGTCCATGGCTTTATGTTCCATTAGATTTTAAATTCATTTTAGGGTGCAAACTGTATCTTTTACAGTTTCTCTCCCATCTCTAGAATTTAGGGCTGTAATGTACACATAGATACTCAGTAAATGTTTAATTAAAACAAGTATATAAGAGTGAGGAAGCATTGCATTATGTCATAATTGTGTCAAGGGCTACACCTGTGAGAAATTCTTGGTTTATTTCCCACTACATTTGTCATCTGTCAAATCATAATCTCTCATTATGTTGACAGCATTGCTATGAGGCTTGAGAAAAATCATCCATGCTAAGGATTAAGCACATTGTTAGTGCTTAATAAGTGGTAGCTAGTTTGATTTAGACAAATCTAACAATTGTTGCTGTTTTTGAAGCCAAAATGCCTGCAAAAGTTTGGGATTGTGCTGCTTTCATCAATTTGAGCAAAGTCAACTGCGAAGGGAACTTAATATGAATAAATGGGCTTTTCAGTCTGCTCTGTTTCCAAGAAAAAGTTTCATAACATAACAATTAGTTTATATATAGTTGAACTTACCTGAGTTTGGCAAACCTGAATGTAACCTGAAGATCATTTGTCCTGTTGGCTGAGAGGAATGTGTCTTGGGCAGAAGAGACTGATAATTTTACTAAACTACAAGTCCTAGGAGGGATGGGTCAACTCAGCTTTTATTCATCTCTGAATCCTTAGCCTATAGGAAATTGCCTGACCAGAAAAGAGTCTGAAAATAATTGGTCAAAAAACTAATGAATGGCCCAGGGTCAAAATTCCTTGACAGTGCTAAATTATAAAAAATATATTAAATATATCACTTATGTTAGAAAGAAAAAAGTATGTGACTGTGATTCTGAGATTTGGATATCCATATCAAGGTGTTTGGGCTTCCCTGGTGGCTCAGAGGTTAAAGCGTCTGCCTGCAGTGCAGGAGACCTGGGTTTGATCCCTGAGTCGGGAAGATCCTCTGGAGAAAGAAATGGCAGCCCACTCCAGTATTCTTGCCTGGAGAATCCCAGGGAGGGAGGAGCCTGGTAGGCTACAGTCCATGGGGTCACAAAGAGTCAGACATGACTGAGCCACTTCACTTCACTCATCAAGGTGTTTGTTTTCCCTTTTTTGGAAATGTTTTCTTTATTGAGAAACTTAAGACTTGGGTACATCAAGAAAACCAATTTCTGGGAGAAAAAAATCACAACCCACAGTAGAAAAAAAAAAATTAAAGACTGTCTGGGCCATATCAGAACCCAGAGAACATATTCTTTTAACTGGAAAATTCTAGGTGCTTCATACTTAATTTTTTGATATAAAATGACTTATTAAATTATCAATTTGTGATTCTTGGTGTTGAGGTCCGCAGGACAAGGTAGGAAGTCTTAAAACTCTGAGCTGATTTCCAGGAAGGTTTATTTGGCCTTTGAATCAGTTAGTCCTTGTCTAAGAGGTTACACCTACATCTGTTTTATTGACTACACCAAAGTGTGGATCACAAAAAACTGTGGAAAATTCTTAAAGAGATGGGAATACCAGACCATCTGACCTGCCTCTGAGAAATCTGTATGCAGGTCAGGAAACAACAGTTAGAACTGGACATGAAACAACAGACTAGTTCCAAATAGGGAAAGGAGTATATCAGGGCTATATATTGTCACCCTGCTTATTTAACTTATATGCCAAGTACATCATGAGAAATGCTGGGCTGGATGAAACACAAGCTGGAATCAAGACTGCTGGGAAAATAGCAATAACCTCAGATATGCAGATGACATCACCCTTATGGCAGAAAGCGAAGAAGAACTAAAGAAACTTTTGATGAAAGTGAAAGAGGAGAGTGAAAAAGTTGACTTAAAACTCAACATTCAGAAAACTAAGATCACGGCATCCGGTCCTGTCACTTCATGGCAAATAGATGGGGAAACAGTGGAAACAGTGAAAGACTTTATTTTTTGGGCTCCAATATCACTGCAGATGGTGACTGCAGCCATGAAATTAAAAGATGCTTGCTCCTTGGAAGGCAAGTTATGACCAACGTAGATAGCATATTAAAAAGCAGAGACATTACTTAGGTAATGTCTAAGGTCAAAGCTATGGTTTTTCCAGTAGTCATGCGTGGATGTGAGAGTTGAACAATAAAGAAAGCTGAGCACCAAAGAATTGATGCTTTTGAATTGTGGTGTTGGAGAAGACTCTTGAGAGTCCGTTGGACTGCAAGGAGATCCAACAAGTCCATCCTAAAGAAAATCAGTCCTGAATATTCATTGGAAGAACTGATGTTGAAACTGAAACTCCAATACTTTTGGCCACCTGATGTGAAAAACTGACTCACTGGAAAATACCCTAATGCTGGGAAAGATTGAAGGCAGGAGGAGAAGGGGACTACAGAGGATGAGATGGTTGGATGGCATCAGCAACTCAATGGACTTGAGTTTGAGTAAACTCCAGGAGTTGGTGATGGACAGGGAAACCTGGCATGCTGCAGTCCATGGGGTCTCAAAGAGTTGGACACAACTGAGCAACTGAACTGAAGTGAAGAGGTAGCAGGAGCAACAGCATCCACCTTCTGGGCAGCTTCTTTCTTGGCATGATGAGCCTGTAGGACCACCACAACTTCATCCACCTTGAAAAATATGGAACACTTCACACATTTGCATGTCATCCTTGCACAGGGGCCATGCTAATTTTCTCTGTATGGTTCCAATTCTAGTGTTTTTCCTACCAAAGCGAGCACTCATGGTGCTTATTTTTTTTTTAATTTTAAAAGTATTTATTTACTTAATTATTTATTTGGCTGTGTTAGGTCCTTGTTGCAGCACACAGGATTCTCATTGTTGCTGACGTTACTCTCGTCATCCTGGGTCCTTCGTTGTGGCAAAATGGACTCTCCAGTTGTGGCCTGCAGACTCTGAGTTGCAGCGCACAGGCTTGGTTGCTCTGCAGCATGTGGGATCTTAGTTCCCTGTGCAGGGATCGAACCATGTGCCCTCATTCGCAAGATGGATTCTTAACCACTGGACCCCCAGGGAAGTCCCAAAGAGTTTATTTCTGATCAAAAATGGTAAAATCAAAGTAATTCAGCTATTTGTTATGGGATATCTAAATTGGGTTAAGTAGAAACAATCTAAGATAATCTCAGTTAAAGGGCAGTGATTTGAATGTCTGGATCAAGATGCTTTTTGTGAATGCCAGATGGTAGGAAAGCTAAGATGCTGAATAAGTAGGTCGATAATTTATGAAAGTATACTTACATGGGGCTTTCCTAGTGGCTCAGACTGTAAAGAATCTGCCTGCAATGTAGGAGACCCGGGTTTGATCACTGGGTCGGGAAGATCCCCTGAAGAAGGGAATGGATGTATCCTTACATAGGTCCTTTGGATAGATGTGTGTAAAAAGGCTGATTTGGAGTTTCTCTGTTTTGGGAATCTGAGAGGAGCAGCCCAGGGCTCCTTAAAATAAATGTAATGGTTTTGTTGTCTTGCACCTCATTCTATTCATTCTGTTACCCAGCACAGCCTTGTTATAGACCAGCTTATCAGAGGACATGTTCCATAAAGATTTTATTTCAAATATAAACTAACCAAGCGTGCTCCCCACCCCAAGCCCCAAACTACCAGGATTCATCAGCTCCTGAAGAGGCAATCTACTTGAAAATGTTGTCTCCAATTCAAGTATTCACTAACTTCTTTATAAGTTATGAAGTCACTTTACAACGTGATCACATTTGATTTTCACAATAAGTCTGAATGGTGGTGGGGACTACTGTCCATCTGTTTTATAGATAAGATAAGACATAGAGTTCAAATACTTGGGTCATCTAGTCCTGTCCTACCTGACAGTGAAATGCGGTGCTTTGAGTGTCTTGCTGGCTGTTGAATAGTAGTTGAGATGGAGGCAGAAAAGGGAGGGGTGGGCAGATGGCTGATAAACAGATGAAGTTGTGAAGCATGAGTGACATGAGGCTGGGAGCTGGGCTTTCCACTTTGATTAACCTCTGTGTGCAGTTGCACTCGCCCGCCAATTGAGGACTCCATCAATACCATCTTGAAAGTGGAAGTAGCGTAGACTCCGGGACACTACCTCAAAAGAAAGATCTAGAGGGGGAGGATTAAACTGCTATTTAATTGTTGGGGACACGTCCACAATGTAACGAATGCCCTTAGAGAAGCAATTTGGAGAAGAGTGAGTTGGAAACCTTGGGGGAAAGTCAGAATCTTTAGCCATAAAACACCTGAACAAGACGTAATTATTAGCCCTGAGCTTTATTTTAATGATGTACTATGTCTTAAATATAATACCGACAATTTGCTGAAAGATGCCAGCTGCTCAGAAGGAATGAGACAAAAGGAAAAGGAGGGTCATTTGTAATGAGTCTGGATCTTCATACAACCTGTCAGTTTGGTCATGTGAAGCTTCTGTGCCCTCAAGGGACTGACAGAATGTGCCTGCATAGGCCATGGGACATCTGTCGACAATCCTCTGGGCTGTGAGTGGTCCCCACTTTGATTCTTTTTCCTGTGTGTGTCCATGCATTTTCAGCAGGTTGTGTGAGAGAGTCTCAGGGAGAGTCAGAGGTTTATCCCTGGAGTTGGGTGGTTGATTAAGCATTTTCCTTGGGATTTGGAGACTGGGTTCAAATTCTGACACCAAGTTTGACAAATAACTTTGCTTTTTGACATTGCAGTTCCCTATTTGCAAAATGGGATTGAATTTAGACAATTTAGAGAATTAAGACAAGGACTGAGGAAATTGCTGTGTGTGATAATGCTTGAAAAGTAAGTAGCAGAAGGTTTTCTAAACGAAAGGTGATTATCTCAGTTCCTCCTAAGGAAGATTAACTCTCTTTTATTATCAACTTCATGTTTGTTTGAACAACCAATCTTTTTCATTTTATTAATAATCTTATTCTTTACATTACAAAAATGTATTCTCCAACCTAAATTCCTTCAGGTAATGCACTTTTGTGACCTGGCTGATTGGACAGATAATTTCATTTAGAGAAGGGAATAGCTTCGTGATCATCTTTGGTACTTTTCACTTAAAATTAATTAAAAAATTTCAGTCTTTTGGAAGAGGACCAAGTGAACAATACCCCCAAGGCATTTAAATGTTAACTCAGTATTAGTACCTCCAGGAAGCTATTTACAAACTCTCAAGCTGGGTTCACGTAGTCATTCACTTGTTCCATAGCCAGGTTCTCACTCTTCTCTTCTCCCACAATGCCCACACACATCTCCATCTTGTTCTTGTTGTTTCATAATATGATTAAGTGTTTATAGGTTTTATCTCCTCCATTAGAATAAGAGCAACTTAAAGATAAAACTTTGGGGGCTTTGCTGGTGGTCTAGTGGTTAAGGATCTGCTTATCAATGCAGGGGACTTGGGTTTGAACCCTGCTTGGAGAACTAAGATCCCACATGCCTCTGGGCAACTTAAGCCTGTGTGCCACAGCAAGAGAAAGTCCCTGTGGCACAACAAAGACCCAGCACAGCCAAAAATAGAGATAAAACTTTGACCTATTTGTCTTTATACCTGTAGGGCTTGGCATAGTGCCTGCTTATTATTATACTTACATCAGTGAGGGTGCTGTTGGCAGCAAATAACAAATGACCTAACTCAAAATGACTTAAACACTGAGGATGTTCTGTATTCATGTTGTAAGAAGATCAAAAGGAGGGTGTTTCCAGGGCTGGTTGATTCATTAGTTTCATGATATTAATATATCCAAGATTCAAGTTCTTCACATATTTCTGCTCTTTCATACCAGATATGCAACATCCTACAGAAGAAAAGTGTTTCATTCTTTTATTCCTTTCTGTGTATTTTTTTTTTTGTTAAAAATTGTGACTCCCACAATATATCCTTGTTTCTTGCCTACTATATACAGAGCAGTTTGTATCTCTTAAATCTCATCCTTAATTTGTCCCAAGCCTTTCCCCCTCCCTTTTGATAACTATTCGTTTATTTTCTATATCTGCAAGTCTGCATCTGTCTTGCAAATACATTCATTTGTATTACTTTTTAGATTATACATACGTGGACAGAGGAGCTGGTAGACTACAGTGCATAGGGTCACAAATAGTCGGACATGACTGAACGCACGTGCACACACATGTCATATCATATAGTATTTGTCTTTCTCTGTCTTATTTCAGGAAGCATAATATTCTCTAGGTCTATCCATGTTGCTGCAATTGGCTCTATTCATTCTTTTTAATGTCTGAGTAATATTCCATTGTGTGTGGAATATACACACCACATTTTATTTATCTGTTTTGTCTTTTTATCAACATTTGGATTGCTTTCATGTCTTGCCTATTGTAAATAGTACTTTGGAGTGCATTTAATTTCTTGAATTAGTTTTTTTTCTAGATATATACCTAGGAGTGAAATTACTGGATCATATGGTAGTTCAATTTTCAGTTTTTTGAGGAGCCTCCATATTGTTTTCCACAGTGGCTGTACCAATTTACAGTCCCGTCAACAGTGTACAGATCTTTTATAGTCAGTAAATAAACATTATACAGAATTGAAGCCCTCATCTCTCTTTAGACTATGGATTTAAAATCTAAATGTAAGACCAGAAACTATAAAACTCCTAGAGGAAAACATAGACAAAACACTCTCTGACATAAATCACAGCAGGATCCTCTATGACCCACCTCCCAGAGTAATGGAAATAAAAGCAAAAATAAACAAATGGGACCTAATGAAACTTAAAAGCTTTTGCACAAGGAAGGAACTATAAGCAAGGTGAAAAGACAGCCTTCAGAATGGGAGAAAATAATAGCAAATGAAGCAACTGACAAAGAATTAATCTCAATAATATACAAGCAGCTCATGCAGCTCAATTCCAGGAAAATAGATGACCCAATCAAAAAACAGGCCAAAGGACTAGACAGACATTTCTCCAAAGAAGACATACAGATGGCTAACAAACACATGAAAGTATGCTCAATATCACTCATTATCAGAGAAATGCAAATCAAAACCACAATGAGGTACCATCTCATGCTGGTCAGAACGGCTGGTATCAAAAAGTCTACAAACAATAAATGCTGGAGAGGGTGTGGAGAAAAGGGAACCCTCTTACACTGTTGGTGGGAATGCAAACTAGTACAGCCACTATGGAGAACAGTGTGGAGAGTCCTTAAAAAACTGGAAATAGAACTGCCACATGACCCAGCAATCCCACTGCTGGGCATACACACCGAGGAAACCAGATCTGAATGAGACATGTGCACCCCAATGTGCATCGCAGCACTGTTTATAATAGCCAGGACATGGAAGGAACCTAGATGTCCATTGGCAGATGAATGGTTAAGAAAGCTGTGGTACATATACACAATGGAATATTACTCAGCTATTAAAAAGAATGCATTTGATTCAGTTCTAATGAGGTGGATGAAACTGGAGCCTATTATACAGAGTGAAGTTAGTCAGAAAGAAAAACACCAATACAGTATATTAACGCATAAATATGGAATTTAGAAAGATGGTAACAATGACCCTATATGCGAGACAGCAAAAGAGACACAGATGTAAAGAACAGACTTTTGGACTCTGTGGGAGAAGGTGAGGGTGGGATGATTTGAGAGAACAGCATTGAAACATGTATATTACCATTTGTGAAATCATCAGTCCAGGTTTGATGCATGAGACAGGGTGCTCAGGGCTGGTGCACTGGGATGACCCTGAGGGATGGGATGGGGAGTGAGGTGGGAGGGGGGTTCAGGATGGGGAACACAAGTACACGCATGGCTGATTCATGTCAAAGTATGGCAAAAACCACTACAATATTGTAAAGTAATTAGCCTCCATCTTTGCATGATATGTTCTCTTGGTATCTCTAATTTTCTTGAAGAGATCTCTAGTCTTTCCCATTCTATTGTTTTCCTCTATTTCTTTGCATTGATCACTGAGGAAGGCTTTCTTATCTCTCCTTGCTATTCTTTGGAACTCTGCATTCAAATGGGTATATCTTTCCTTCTCTCCTTTGCTTTTCACTTCCCTTCTTTTCACAGCTGTTTGTAAGGCCTCCTCAGATAGCCATTTTGCTTTTTTGCATTTCTTTTTCTTGGGGATGGTCTTGATTTCTGTCTCCTGTACAATGTCACGAACCTCCATCCATAGTTCATCAGGCATTCTGTCTATCAGATCTAGCCCCTTAAATCTATTTCTCACTTCCACTGTATAGTCATAAGGGATTTGACTTAGGTCATACCTGGTCTAGTGGTTTTCTCCACTTTGTTCAATTTAAAGTTTGAATTTGGCAATAAGGAGTTCATGATCTGAGCCACAGTCAGCTCCCATTCTTGTTTTTGCTGACTGTATAGAGCTTCTCCATCTTTGGCTGCAAAGAATATAGTCAATCTGATTTCAATGTCGATCATTTGGTGATATCCATGTGTAGAGTTTTCTCTTGTGTTGTTGGAAGATTGTGTTTCCTATGACCAGTGTGTTCTCTTGGCAGAACTCTATTAGATTTTGCCCTGCTTCATTCTGTACTCCAAGGCCAAATTTGCCTGTTACTCCAGGTGTTTCTTGACTTCCTACTTTTGCATTCCAGTCCCCTATAATGAAAAGTAAAAGGAAGTGAAAGTGAAATCGCTCAGTCGTGTCTGACTCTTTGTGACCCCGTGGACTGTAGCCTACCAGGCTCCTCCATCCATGGGATTCTCCAGGCAAGAATACTGGAGTGGGTTGCCATTTCCTTCTCCAGGGGATCTTCCCGACCCAGGGATCGATCCCGGGTCTCCCACATTGCAGGCAGACGCTTTAACCTCTGAGCCACCATCGAAGCTGAAAAGGACATCTTTTTTGGGTGTTAGCTCTAGAAGGTCTTACAGATCTTCATAGAACTGTTCAGTTTCAGCTTCTTCAGCATTACTGGTCAGGGCACAGACTTGGATTACTGTGATATTGAATGGTTTGCCTTGGAAACGAATAGAATCATTCTGTCGTTTTTGAGATTGCATCCAAATACTGCATTTCAGACTCTCTTGTTGTCTATGATGGCTACTCCATTTTTTCTAAGGGATTCCTGCCCACAGTAGTAGATACAATGGTCATCTGAGTTAAATTCACCCATTCCAGTCCATCTAGGTTCACTGATTTCTAGAATGTCGATGTTCACTCTTGTCATCTCCTGTTTGACCACTTCCAATTTACCTTGATTCATGGACCTAACATTCCGGGTTCCTTTGCAATACTTCTGTTTAGAGCATCAAACCCTGCTTCCATCACCAGTCCCATTCACAACTGGGTGTTGTTTTTGCTTTCGCTCCGTCCCTTCATTCTTTCTGGAGTTATTTCTCCACTGATCTCCAGTAGCATCTTGGGTACCTACCGACCTGCGGAGTTCATCTTTCAGTGTCCTATCTTTTTGCCTTTTCATACTGTTGATGAATACTGTTCATGAATGGTAGGGACCTAACGGTAGCAGAAGATATTAAGAAGAGGTGGCAAGAATACACAGAAGAACTGTACAAAAAAGATCTTCATGACCCAGATAATCACGATGGTGTGATTACTCATCTAGAGCCAGACATGCTGGAATGTGAAGTCAAGTGGGCCTTAGGAAGCATCACTATGAACAAAGCTACTGGAGGTGATGGAATTCCAGTTGAGCTATTTCAAATCCTGAAAGATGATGCTGTGAAAGTGCTGCACTCAATATGCCAGCAAATTTGGAAAACTCAGCAGTGGCCACAGGACTGGAAAAGGTCCGTTTTCATTCCAATCCCAAAGAAAGGCAATGCCAAAGAATGCTCAAACTGCCGCACAATTGCACTCATCTCACACGCTAGTAAAGTAATGCTCAAAATTCTCCAAGCCAGGCTTCAACAGTACATGAACCATGAACTTCCAGATGTTCAAGTTCGTTTTAGAAAAGGCAGAGGAACCAGAGATCAAATTGCCAACATCCGCTGGATCATCAGAAAAACAAGAGAGTTCCAGAAAAACATCTATTTCTGCTTTATTGACTATGCCAAAGCCCTTGACTGTGTGGATCACAATAAACTGTGGAAATTCTTCAAGAGATGGGAATACCAGACCGCCTGACCTGCCTCTTGAGAAACCTGTATGCAGGTCAGGAAGCAACAGTTAGAACTAGACATGGAACAACAGACTGGTTCCAAATAGGAAAAGGAGTATGTCAAGGCTGTATATTGTCACTCTGCTTATTTAACTTCTATGCAGAGTACATCATGAGAAACACTGGGCTGGAGGAAGCACAAGCTGGAATCAAGATTGCTGGGAGAAATGTCAATAACCTCAGATATGCAGATGACACCACCCTTATGGCACAAAGTGAAGAAGAACTAAAGAGCTTCTTGATGAAAGAGAAAGAGGAGAGTGAAAAGTTGGCTTAAAGCTCAACACTCAGAAAACTAAGATCATGATATCTGGTTCTCTCACTTCATGGCAAATAGATGGGGAAACAGTGGAAACAGTGGCTGACTTTATTTTTCTGGGCTCCAAAATCACTGCAGATGGTGATTGCAGCCATGAAATTAACATGGCTTACTCCTTGGAAGGAAAGTTATGACCAACATAGACAGCCTATTAAAAAGCAGAGACATTACTTTGTCAACAAAGGTCCATCTAGTCAAGGCTATGGTTTTTCCAGTAGTCATGTATGGATGTGAGAGTTGGACTATAAAGAAAACTGAGCACCAAAGAATTGATGCTTTTGAACTGTGGTGTTGGAGAAGACTCTTGAGAGTCCCTTGGACTGCAAGGAGATCCAACCAGTCTATCCTAAAGGAGATCAGTCCTGGCTGTTCATTGGAAGGACTGATGTTGAAGCTGAAACTCCAATACTTTGGCCACCTCATGTGAAGAGTTGACTCATTTGAAAAGACCCTGATGCTGGAAAAGATTGAGGGCAGGAGGAGAAGGGGACGACAGAGAATGAGATGGTTGGATGGCATAACTGACTCAATGGACATGGGTTTGGGTGGACTCCAGGAGTTGGTGATGGATAGGGAGGCCTGGCGTGCTACGGTTCATGGGGTTGCAAAGAGTCTGAACTGAGTGACTGAACTGAACTGAACTGAATTAGCTTCCAATTAAAATAAATAAATTAATTTTTAAAAATGAAAAAAAAGAATAATCACTTTCCTGAAAATGAAATGCTTGAATGTGTGTGCAAGGCTGTTGCAGTACTGTTTTTCTTTTCTAAAATATTTATTTATAATTGGAAGGTAATTACAATTGTGTTAGTTTCTGCTATACATCAACATGAATCAGCCTCAGATACCTATATGTCCGTTCTCTCGTGCATTTCCCTCCCACCTGCCACCCTGCAGCATTGTTTTTAACAGCTATAATTTTGCAAATTATTTACATATCTACAAACAAATATATGGATAAATAAGTTATTATGTGATGGAATGTTATTGAAATAAATGATATACATTAATACTTACATGTGTATTAACAGGAATTAATCTTAAAATATAATATTGAATAAAAGCATCACAAAATGATTGAGTACAGCATGGCATTATGAATGCAAAGTTCAAAACACATAAAATGGTACTACCTATAGTACTATCTGGGCTTCTCTGGTGGCTCAGAGGGTAAAGAATCCGCCTACAGTGTGGGATACCTGGGTTTGATCCCTGGGTTGGTAAGATCCCCTGGAGGAAGGCAAGGCAATCCACTCCTGTATTCTTGCCTGGAGAATCCCCATGGACAGAGGAGCCTGGAGGGCTACAGCCCATGGGGTTGCAAGGAATTGGACCTGATTGAGTGACTATGCACAGCACAGTATACTAGTGCCTTACGTATGTAAAAAATGGAGGAGGGTGATACATTTCAACTTCAGCAAAGTGGTTACTCTAGAGAGAGAAGGGGGTTTTGACTCCGTATAATGTTTATTGTAATTTTTTTTTCATTGAGGTATGGTTGATGTGCAATATTGTGTAGGTTTCAGGTGTACAACATAGTCACAATTTTTAAAGTTTGTATTCCATTTATAATTATTATAAAATATTGGCTGCGTTCTCTGTGCTGTACAATATATCCTTGCAGCTCATTTATTTTATATACAGTAGTTTGTACTTCTTAATCCCCTACCCCCGACCCCCTTCCCTTTCCCCACTGGTAACCAGTAGTTCATCACAATCGACTCTCTTGATGGATTTTACTACCGATCTAGAGGAGAAGAAACAGACGAGCATAGCAGAGAGAAGACAAACATTTTGAGAGTGTTCTGCATGCTCCCAGAAGCCACTGGCATATTTTACAGAGAGAATGGAAAGTGTGGTGAATCTGATAGATTAGTTAATTAGAGGTCGGTTTAAACAGCTTCTATATTTTCTGAGTATAACTATAAATAAAAGCTGTGAGCTTTTAACAACTGAGGCGATCCAACACATACTTTCTCTGAAGTACAAGGAGGCTTGTGTGACTTTCCAGACATAAATGATTTTAAACAAATCTCCACTTAATGCCATTTGACAGAGTAGAAATGTTCATAATCGCTTAGAGAAAGAGATAATGTTTTATGTGTCACTGGAGGAAAGTATAAGACAAATATTTTACAATTTTTCCCTAGCCATTTATTGTTTTGATTTGACTCAGATCACCTTTTCTTGTTATTGTAATCGACTTCCTAATGCGTCTTCTCAATGGCATGGGCAGATACACAGAACTTTATATGCATGAATAATATAAGTTGATGTAGCAGTATATTTTCTTTGTTTTCACATTACACATACAGCACAAATCCTAATAAAACTAGACTGGAACATATTACAAATTCATTTGGTTAGTATCCAGGTACCAAGTGAGTGAATAAATATATACGATTTAAATTAAGAATGTGCCGCCCATTACTTAAAATGCCACCTCTTCTACTTTATTTTGACTTTTGTGCTTATCATGTTTTATTAACACTTTGAAGTTGTAAACATGAGTAGAGTGACAGCCATATCACAAAGTTGAGGTTAGAGGTTTGTTATATGTTGGAACAGGAAAGTCCTCAGAGTCACTGTAGAGAAAGTTATTCTCAGGGGCAGTGATTGAAAATACTGCTATGTCAGCCATGCTCCTAGCTATCCTTTGTGGAGGGTGTGTGATGATGGTTTAGTCCGGTTCATCTCAAAGAGTGGTTAGCAGACAATGGCACTGAATTCAAATTCAATCCTTGCAAAAATACCAGACCCTGGGGTCACCAAACACCTACTAAATCTACTTCCCTGGAGGTAGAGCCAAAGAATGTGTGTTTACTCTTATTGATTCTTTTTCAAAAAATATTTATTTATTTTTGGCTGCATTGGATCTTAGTTACCACACGTGGGATGTTCTTGCATTACTCAGGCTCAGTAGTTGCCTCGAAGCATGTGGGATCTTAGTACCCTGACCAGATATCTGACCAGGGATCAAACTTGCATCCCCTGCACTGGAAGGAAGATTCTTAACCACTGGACCACCAGGGACGTCCCATCCCCTATTCATTCTTATAAGCAATAACTTCGAGATTTTCTTAGTTCTGCTTCCTTAAAAGCAGAGCCTTCAATAGGGTGGTTGTAGTCATAGCACATGATTTACTGAGACAGGATTTTTCAGAAAAATCCGTGAGGTTGAGTGAAGCAGGATGGAGAAAGAGAAAAGGGCTGAGCAGTGGTGTGGTCTTGAGTAAAATCTAGCCTTGGTTTGATCCATGGAGGTAGAATATGAAGTTGCCCACTTGAGCCAAGGGTTGCAGAATTTAGTACTCTGCTTTCAAGTGGTTGTAAGTTATGGGCTGTATCCCGGTGGATAGTGGTGGAGATGGGGAAGACCTTTGCTGATGACTGAGCTCCTAGGAGCAGAGGGCACTTTTCGTTCCAAGGGCATAGCTGTGAACCCTTCGGCAGCTGACACAGGACCTGGACATGAGTGCCCTGGTCTGGGTAAGAGAATTTGGGTGGGGCATCAAATAGCATTCTTCACAGTCTACCCCTTGCATTTCTCGGGTCCACTCTCTTTTCACGTTAAATTCTTTCTTATAACATGGACCCTATAATCATAGTTCTTGGGGAAACTTAAGAGGAGGGTTGGTGGGATAAATCATAGCTCCTGCTACTGCAGTTGGTACCATGGTCCTAACTGGTACTCATCATCTCCCTCCTCTATCATCCATTTCTGAGCCCCCTAACCCCCAACTCTGACTGGTCTAGGTGTCTTGCCTTTGGAGTCTCTGTAGCTGTTATCTCTGAGGAGTCGAAGTCTCTGGCTACGGTGTCTTTCTGAAACTGGGGTTGCTATATTTGCTACAAATGGCATGAATGTGCCAGGACATGTTCCAGCAGAGGTACCAGACATATTTATGTATGTCCTTATTATTAGGTGTGTGCCGCTGTGTGCTCAGTCACTCCAGTCCTGTCTGACTCTTTGTGACCCCATGGACTGTAGCCTGCCAGGCTCCTTTGTCCGTGGGATTCTCTAGGCAAGAATACTAGAGTGGGTTGCCGTGCCCTCCTCCAGGGGATCTTCCTGACCCAGGGATCGAATCCCGGGCCTCCTGCATCTTCTGCATTGCAGGCAAATTCTTTACCGCTGAGTCACCTGGTAAGACCCTTATTATTAGATGGTAGTTCTAATTCCTCATAAGTATCAGGGCTGATTTTCCTGGATATTAGATTAGGATAGATCCTTTTTGTACCTGTTGGACTAATGGCATAAGGAGCCCAGTGTGACTTGTAGTATCTATTACTTTCAATTTAGATGGAGTTAGTTTTACTGTGTCTGGGTAGGACTGTTCGCTATACTGCAATTAGGATACCTAGATTCAGAGATGGTAAACGTATGGGAATGGGAAGTACAAGTCCCTGAAGGGAGTCACTGGAAATGTTGGTGGGCGGGCGTACTCCCATGTTTCTACTGCTAGATACCGGAACCTACATTTTCTATTTACTGGGGACCCAACACCACACGATGGACCTTGCTTTAAGGAATTTGTCAAACTGTGCAGATTAGCACCTATCAGTACAAGGATGCTTACAACTTCAGAATGCTAATTAAGCTTGTTCAAGATGGTGTCTTGGCTTCATCTTTAAGAGGCTGTTTCATCTCTCCATCTGGATAGGAGCTTTTTGATAGTATGGAAAGTGGTAGAGCTATGTACTCCTTATATATATGCCTGCTGCCACATCTTATTGGCTGTAAAGTGGGTCCCTTTGATCTGGAGTGATTTTATGCAGAGTTCTGAGTGTAGATCAGACATTCTATGAACCCTTGGATAATGGAACTGGCAGAAAACCTGTGGGAAAAAGGCAAACCATATTGTGTATGTGGTCAGAATGCATCTCTCCCCTTGCCAGGATGGAAGAAGTCTGATGCAAGCAATTTGCTATTAACTAACTGGTTGATCTCTTGGAGAGATTGCACGTTGTCCCAGTAAAGGGATCTAGGCTACTATAGAGACCCAGTGGCCTTTCTTTCAGGCTATAGTTTAAGCCAGATTTGACATAAAGGATCAAATCTGGCCTTATTTACAGATTTATTGATAGTATACTGGCTGGTTAATTAAAGCTAAAATGTGTTAAAACTAGTTAAATTCATACTCTTACATTCAGTTTAGTTTCCTTGAGTATAACCCATATCAGATTTATTATTAGGTCACATTAGTTTAATCAATACAGATACTTGTTGTTAGATGCTAGACAGTTAATGGAGAGATAAACTGGTCAAACCATCTGGGATGTGCAGAATTGATATTTGAAAAATGTAGCTGCGATTGACAATGAAAGAACTCAGAAACAGAAATTACAAACAAAGAAAGCTCAATGAGGTTTCCTTTTTGATTTTGAAAATTGTGCTTTATAAAATAAGTTTCTTTAGAAAGTTTTGGACCTATGATCTTGAATAGAAGGAAATACTAACTTAATTTTTTAAGTTAGCAGATTACTTATAAATTCTGAAAAATAAAATCATAGAGTTACAAAATCACAGAGTTGGGAGGGTTAGATCCCCATAAATGTTGTTCTTTGCAGTAAAGGAGTTCTCTTTATTGCAGGCTGATGGTCAAATAGCTTCAACTAATTATGTGATAGGAAATCTAGTACTTCCCAAGAGAGTCTACTTAATTTCTTTTAAACATTATGTTTTTACAGTATAAGGATAATACATTTTTATAATAGGAAAAAACAAACTCAAATGTAGTAAGTAAAAAGTCACTTTAAATTCCCTATTAAAAAGCTGCTATTAGCATTTTGCTGTTTTTTCCTTTCAGTATTTTTGTAAAGACTGTTGAGGCTTTATGTTCCCAGGTAATTAATTTTCTGTTGAATCAGCTTGATTCTCTTGATGCTTGATTTTAAGCTATGTTATGTCATGCCTACTGTAGGTGTCCAACAGCTTTATTCCTAACATGTGGTCTTTCTGGGGTCCAGTACACTGGGGGTGTTAACTGATGTCTGTAACACCCTCACTGAATGGAAGTCCAACATCTTTCAGTACCAAGAAGCCTCTAGAATCTCCAGTTAATTCACATTTCTTCAATAACTGTTCCCCTCATCCCTAGGCTTTAAAGAATCTTATCCTAATCATCTGTACTTAGCATTTGATTGAACTCTTGAGAAGGTGCTTACGTATTTCTGGAATCCTTTCTCTGTGCAGCCTCCTCTTGAAAAATCCCAGTTACCTCAGCAGCCCCAACTCTGATTTCTGTCTCCTCAGCTCAGTGAAGCTGTAACTTGGGCTCCACCTTCTCGCTCTATATTCAGAAAGTACATCTAGTGAGAGAGCCAGGATGACTATGGGACTCACTTTGTATGTTTTCCTTTTTCTCCTAGATCACAGTTCCATACCACTGTTTTCAAGCAACCAAGAATAGTTGCGCTGTCTGTATAGTTTTATAGTTGTTTGTTTGCTATGTTCAGGCTAGTCTATTAACAGCTGCATATGGAAATAGGAGGCTTCGCAATAGTTACATATATATTAAGAGACTAACTTTTATCCATTTCCAATATATCTCTTCTGTTGTTCACTGTTTTATTCCCTGTGAAGTGAAAGTCAAATTATAGGCTGAGTAACCTGGGCCTGAGAAGTGGTTATTACCAACTTTAATAATATATCAGGAAAAAAAATCAGAAGAAGATTAAATTTGCAGCAATTTTAAAAAATTAAGAGTAAACTCATTTTTAAATAAACTGAATTTTGATATTTGATTTATCTTAGAGATTGCCAGTCATATCATCCACCAAAGACTTCATAGTTTAAAAACTTCATGTATATATAAAAAACATAGATCATTGGGTGGATGCATAGAAATAATTAACTGCTTAGGGAATAATACGGGCTTTCCTGGTTGCTCATTTGGTAAAGAATCCGCCTGCAATGCAGGAGATCTGGGTTTGATCTCTGGATTGGGAAGATCCCCTGGAAAAGGGAATGGCTACCCACTCCAGTATTCTTGCCTGGAGAGCTCCATGGACTACAGTTGGCTTAAAACTCAACATTCAGAAAACTAAGACCATGGTATCTGGTCCCATCAATTCATGGCAAATAGATGGGGAAACAATGGAAACAGTGACAGACTTTATTTTGGGGGCTCCAAAATCACCACAGATGGTGACTGCAGCCATGAAATTAAAAGACACTTATTTCTTGGAAGAAAAGCTATGACCAACCTCAGTTCAATTCAGTTCAGTTCAGTCGCTCAGTCATGTTTGACTCTTTGTGACCCCATGGACTGCAGCAGGCCAGGCCTTCCAGTCCATCACTAACTCCCGGAACCTGCTTAAGTTCATGTCCATTGAGTCGCTGATGCCATCCAGCCATCTCATTCTCTGTCATCCCCTTCTCCTCCCACCTTCAATCTTTCCCAACATCAGGGTCTTTTCCAGTGAGTCAGTTCTTCTCATCAGGTGGCCAAAGTATTGGAGTTTCAGCTTCAGCATCAGTCCTTCCAGTGAATGTTCAGGGCTGATCTCCTTTAGGATGGACTGGTTGGATCTCCTTGCAGTCCAAGGGACTCTCAACAGTCAACACCACAGTTCAAAAGCATCAATTCTTCAGTGCTCAGCTTTCTTTATAGTCCAACTCTCATATCCATACATGACTACTGGAAAAACCACAGTCTTGACCAGATGGACCTTTGTTGGCAAAGTAATGCCTAAGGTTTTTAATATGCTGTCTATGTTGGCCATAACTTTTCTTCCCAGGAGTAAGTGTCTTTTGATTTCATGGCTGCAGTCATCATCTGCAGTGATTTTGGAGCCCCCCAAAACAAAGTCTGCCACTTGTTTCCACCATTTCCCCATCTATTTGCCATGAAGTGATGGGACTGGATGCCATGATCTTTGTTTTCTGAAGTCAGATTATAGGCTGAGTAGCCTGGGCCTGAGAAGTGGTTATTAACAACTTTAATAATATGTCAGGAAAAAGAAATCAGAAGAAGATTAAATTTGCAAAACTGCCACTTTTTCTAAGACATTAAACAGTCTAGAACCCTTTAAATCTCAGAAGTTACCTTGGTCATTTCTAAGATGGGGTCCAGAGGCATCTTTTAAAAATCAAAACCTGATGGAACTTTCGTCCAAAATAAAATCTTTAAAAGTTATAGTGGAAAATTTACTTACTCCTGGAATAAAACTGATTGCACTTTCTTTGTTTTCCCCTCTAGTTTGCAAACTTCATGAGGGAAAGGACTTTATTTTCTACAAAATCTTTAACATGTAAAGTGAAGTCTCTCAGTCGTGTCCGACTCCTTTCGACCTCATGGATTATAGCCTGCCAGGCTCCTCTATCCATGGGATTTTCCAGGGAAGTATACTGAAGGGGGTTGCCATTTCCTTCTCCAGGGGATCTTCCCAACCCGGGGATCAAACCTGGGTCTCCTGCATTGCAGGCAGGCTCCTTACCATCTGAGCCACCAGGGAAATCTTACTGTGTCTAAAAATAGTAAATACACACTTGCTTACTACTACTAATAATGTTAAGAGTAACAGCTAACCTTTATTGAGCGCTAGCTATGTGCTATTATTTTACATTGTATTATTTTATAAGATACACATTCTTTGTTTACATGATTGATAGCTTTCTTACAGCTCATAAAATGTTTCATGTTGTTGATTCGACTTTCTTCACACTGAGTTCAACTAGCTGTGTTTTGGTTTTCTATGGTCAAAACTTTGTTCTGTTGCTGCTGTTGCCATTGGTTTGCTTCCTTTCAGGATCAAAGTGAATACTTTAACATAAAAATCTTATCTTTAACTCTTCCTCTGCTGGTTCTTTCCTAGGTTCTCTGGTGGCTCAGATGATAAAGAATCCACTAGCCATGCGGGAGACCTGAGTTCAATCCCTGGGTTGGGAAGATCCCCTAGAGGAGGGCATGGTAACCCACTCCAGTATTCTTACCTGGAGAATCCCCATAGACAGAGGAGCCTGGTGGGCTATAAGTTTCCAAAGGTAGCTGAGGAGCAGGAGGCAGGCAAGTGGGCTGGAGAATGCTCTGTGAGGAATGAAGTTCTCTTTCTGTCATTCTCAATGGAACTGACTTTCTAAACTCACAATTCATGAGTGTGATTAGCTTTCCTGTGGAAAATAGTGCAAGGTCAAACTGAAATGGCAGCTCAGATAGGAATGGAAAAAGCAGAGGGATCAGAAATATGCCAAAAGTAATATATGAGGGTTCAGACCCCATGTAGTAGTGAAACTGGGGAAACCCATTCTTTTAACTTTTTGAGGGACAGAGAAGCCTCAAGTGATAACTGGTTTACCATAGTTCAGTTCAGTTCAGTTCAGTCACTCAGTCCTGTCTGAGTCTTTGCGACCGCATGAACTGCAGCATGCCAGGCCTCCCTGTCCATCACCAACTCCCGCAGTCCACCCAAACCCATGTCCATTGAGACAGTGATGCCATCCAATCATCTCATCCTCTGTTGTCCCCTTCTCCTCCTGCCCCCAATCTTTCCCAGCATCAGGGTCTTTTTAATGAGTCAGCTCTTTGCATCAGGTGGCCAAAGTATTGGAGTTACAGCTTCACCAACCTAGACAGCATATTAAAAAAGCAGAGACATTACTTTGTCAACAAAGATCCATCTAGTCAAGACTATGGTTTTTCCAGTGGTCACGTATGGATGTGAGAGTTGGACTATAAAGAAAGCTGAGCACTGAAGAATTGATGCTTTTGAACTGTGGTGTTGGAGAAGACTCTTGAGAGTCCCTTGGACTGCAAGGAGATCCAACCAGTCCATCCTAAAGGAGATCAGTCCTGGGTGTTCATTGGTTTACCATAGGTGCAATTTAAATAAGAATTCTAAAGGTTTACTTGTTTGTGTTGCAGTAAACAATGTAGATTCTTAGCACCTCAGACTGTTTGGGGTACTGTAAACTCCAATAATTAGCTTTTAGTACATTAGGCTAAATTGACTGAAGAGATGTGTATGATATTTAAAGAAGGCAGTCTTAGGAAACATACTTTTCTTAATCTTAGACCAAGTTAGACTACCAGAGAGCTAATATATAGGATATACTGTTGTTCCTACTAAATTGCCTTTAATACATTTTACTTTTATTTAATACATGGCCTTTGAGATTTATTACAAATAAAAGCAATCTGAAAAAGAACACTTCTGCAATTCTAAACAGACAACAACAAAACTCTTTCTGTTTTGTAGTTATTGAGGATTTTTTCTATTACTTTACTCAGAGTATTCTGTGGAAGTCTACTTGTAAACATTATTTCAAGATTTAGTGCCCAGAAATACATTATAACTTTGAAGAAATTGTTTCATCTTTAAGATAATGAACATGAAATGTCTTATCATACTTCCTTTCTGTCATATTTCAGTGGCTACTCAGAGCCAAATTTGTACATTGATTTGTAATAATGATATTATTTTCATGGCTTGTATAACTTGTTTGCACTCTCTAATCCTGACTATAGGGAAAAGATGTCCTTTTCATTATAGGGGACTGGAATGCAAAAGTAGGAAGTCAAGAAACACCTGGAGTAACAGGCAAATTTGGACTTGGAGTACAGAATGAAGCAGGGCAAAGGCTAATAGAGTTTTGCCAAGAGAACGCACTCGTCATAGGAAACACAATCTTCCAACTACAGAAGAGAAGACTCTACACATGGATATCACCAAATGATCGACACTGAAATCAGATTGACTATATTCTTTGCAGCCAAAGATGGAGAAGCTCTATACAGTCAGCAAAAACAAGACCAGGAACTGACTGTGGCTCAGATCATGAACTCCTTATTGCCAAATTCAGACTTGAAGAAAGTGGAGAAAACCACTAGACCATTCAGGTGTGACCTAAATCATATCCCTTACAATTATACAGTAGAAATGAGAAATAGATTTAAGGGACTGGATCTGATAGACAGAGTGCCTGATGAACTATGGATGGAAGTTCATGATGTTGTACAGGAGATAGGGATCAAGATCATCCTCAAGAAAAAGAAATGCAAAAAAGTAAAATGCTGTCTGAGGAGGCCTTACAAATAGCTGTAAAAAGAAGAGAAGTGAAAAGCAAAGGATAAAAGGAAAGATATACCATTTGAATGCAGAGTTCCAAAGAATAGCAAGGAGAGATAAGAAAGCCTTCCTCAGTGATCAGTGCAAAGAAATAGAGGAAAAAATAGAATGGGAAAGACTAGAGATCTCTTCAAGAAAATTAGAGATACCAAGGGAAGATTTCATGCAAAAATGGGCTCAATAAAGGACAGAAATGCTGTGTACCTAACAGAAGCAGAAGATATTAAGAAGAGGTGGCAAGAATACACAGAAGAACTGTACAAAAAAGATCTTCATGACCCAGATAATCACGGTGGTGTGATTACTCATCTAGAGCCAGACATCCTGGAATGTGAAGTCAAATGGGCCTTAGGAAGCATCACTATGAACAAAGCTGGTGGAGGTGATGGAATTCCAGTTGAGCTATTTCAAATCCTAAACGATGATTCTGTGAAAGTGCTGCACTCAATATGCCAGCAAATTTGGAAAACTCAGCAGTGGTCACAGGACTTGGAAAGGTCCATTTTCATTCTAATCCTAAAGAAAGGCAATGCCAAAGAATGCTCAAACTGCCGCACAATTGCACTCATCTCACACACTAGTAAAGTAATGCTCAAAATTCTCCAAGCCAGGCTTCAGCAATACGTGAACCGTGAACTTCCAGATGTTCAAGCACGTTTTAGAAAAGGCAGAGGAACCAGAGATCAAATTGCCAACATCTGTTTGATAATCAAAACAGCAAGAGAGTGCCAGAAAAACATCTACTTCTGCTTTATTGACTATGCCAAAGCCTTTGACTGTGTGGATCACAACAAACTGTGGAAAATTCTGAAAGAGATGGGAATACCAGACCACCTGCCCTGCCCTAGAGAAATCTGTATGCAGGTCAGGAAGCAACAGTTACGACTGGACGTGGAACAGACTGGTTCCAAATAGGGAAAGGAGTACGTCAAAGCTGTATATTGTCCCCCTCCTTATGTAACTTATATGCAGAGTACATCATGAGAAACACTGGGCTGGATGAAGCACAAGCTGGAATCAAGATTGCTGGGAGAAATATCAATAACCTCAGATATGCAGATGACACCACCCTTATGGCAGAAAGTGAAGAAGAACTAAAGAGCCTCTTGATGAGAGTGAAAGAGGAGAGTGAAAAAATTGGCTTAAAGCTCAACATTCAGAAAACTAAGATCATGGCATCTAGTCCCATCACTTCATGGCAAATAGATGGGGAAACAGTGGAAACAGTGGCTGACTTTATTTTTGGGGGCTCCAAAATCACTGCAGATGGTGACTGCAGCCATGAAATTAAAAGACGCTTACTCCTTGGAAGGAAAGTTATGACCAACCTAGATAGCATATTAAAAAGCAGAGACATTACTTTGCCAACAAATTTCCATCTAGTCAAGGCTATGGTTTTTCCAGTAGTCATGTATGGATGTGAGAGTTGGACTATAAAGGAAACTGAGCGTCGAAAAATTGATGCTTTTGAACTGTGGTGTTGGAGAAGACTCTTGAGAGCCCCTTGGACTGCAAGGAGATCCAACCAGTCCCTCCTAAAAGAGATCAGTCCTGAATATTCATTGGAAGGACTGATGCTGAAGCTGAAACTCCAATACTTTTGGCCACCTGATGTGAAGAACTGACTCATATGAAAAGACCCCGATGCTGGGAAAGATTGAGGGCAGGAGGAGAAGGGGACAACAGAGGATGAGATGGTTGGATGGCATCACTGACTCAATGGACATGAGTTTGGGTAAACTCTGGGAGTTGGTGATGGACAGGGTTGGAGAAGGAAATGGCAACCCACTCCAGTGTTCTTGCCTGGAGAATGCCAGGGATGGGGGAGCCTGGTGGGCTGCCATCTATGGGGTTGCACAGAGTCGGACATGACTGAAGCGACGTAGCAGCAGCAGCAGCAGGGATGGATGGAGTTGCAGAGTCGGACACGACTGAGCAGCTGAACTGAACTGAACAGAGCTCCTGACTGCTTATTTTCTTCCATTTATTACATTTGTCTAAATAACTTGTGTTGTGCTGCTGCTGCTTCTCAGTCACTTCAGTCGTGTCTGACTGTGACCTCATGGTCAACCACCACAAATCCTGGTTATTATTATAATCCATTCTTTTTTCAGGTATAAATAAATATGGTAAATTAAATCACTACTAATTCTGTTGATCTGTAGATTATCATATTATAGGTCTCACCCTAATAGCTTAATTTTTACCCACTTCACACGAAGAATAATTTGGTTATTTTGGTGTCTATTTTCAATCTGTTTCTCAAATTCTGTTTGATTACAGAACTAAAATCAATGACATGAATAGAAAACATGGAAAACATTTACATTCTCTGTGCATATAAATAATTTTATTACATTCCTTCTTTTCTATTTCTTCATTTCTTTTCTTTCTGATGATTTTTAGGTAAACTTAGAAATTACATTTTCTACTGTTCCTTTTTCTTTGTATTTTTTGTCCAAAATGAATGTGTCCAGTCTCTTATACTTAGTTCAAGAGTAATTATTTTTCAGTTTGATGTGATGATTTATTTTATTGGGAACTGAGTCAAATTTCTCAAGTAGAGTATTTTGGGGTGATTTAATGAAAACCATGAAGTGCCAATGTAAAATTCAATAGTTAATTTATTCCTCTTGTGGAATAGCATGAACATAGCCTTTGGGTTTTGCAGTTAAATGTTCCTTTAGGAAGGGATTCTAGACTTGGAGTTTCATTGTAATGTCAACTAGACTGAGAAGTATTATACAAGCTAAGATTGCTTGCACAACTCCCTGCAACAAGAGCAAGCATTATTTTGAAATTCTCCCTTTTGGTTTGTTTAGCAGACTTTCCATAGGAAGGTGGAAGTCACATTCCTTTTCCTATTCCCTGAGTGAGGATGTGAGACTGGATTTAGTGTAGGAATTCCTGGATGAGAGGTAGGGGTTTTCCTGAAAAAAGATAGTAAAATCTGGATTACTTGCAAAAAATGCCTGGAAAAGTAATTTGCCATGTTGAAGACTCTTTCAACTCTTTAGTGACCCCATAAACTATAGCCCGCCAGGCTCCTGTGTCTGTGGGATTTCCCAGGCAAGAATACTGGAGAGGGTTGCCATTTCCTTATTCAGGGGATCTTCCCAACCCAGGGGTCGAACCCACATCTCCTGCATTGGCAGTCGAATTCTTTACCATCTGAGTCATCTGGGAAGACCATGGGGGACTCCAAATTTAAACTAAGGCTCCAGTAACCTTGAACTTTAAAGTTATATATGTAGCTGCATGTGATACATATATCCACACTAAACCATAGACTCTTATGAAAGCTTCACAAAGAAGACAGTGGAGCCCATTTGGTTTCTCAACCTGACCCTTGCTTGATTTCCCTTCATCCTGCTGATCCTATAGGCAGCTAAGGCAGAGAGAAACACTTAGGAGCTAAAGTGGGAGACTTGAGCCAGTTTGAAGCCAGCTCTGAAACGCAATTTTCTTCTGACTTTGGGTTATCATTCAAACTTTCAGAAGCTCACTTTCCTGGCCTGTCACATGGAGACAAAAGCTCTCCTAGCATAGGTTAGCTGGGAAGATTAAATGATAAGAAGATTAAATGTTAATATGTGCACAAGTTTTTGTAAACTATAGTGTGTGCTAGTCATGCAAAGAATATTAATAATTATTATATATTGGCATTAATTTATATCATATCAAAACTTTTTATACAATTTAGGAGATATTCTGATAAAAGTATATTCTGATAAAATTTGGGAGAGCAACCCACCAGATTTATGCCTTTCAAAGGTGTCCTGTGTGCCTAGAGTGGTAAATAAGTAATGAGGATAATATATAAATCCAGGAATTAAGTATTTATGTATAATACTTTACAACTTCATTTGGTGAAGCATCTTTCATGCCAACTATATCCCCAAACAGATTACATTCAATAAAGACTTACAGTGATGTGCAATAAATACTAGCAGTGAGCGACAGACATTGAGATAAACAGGCAGGGGAAAAGTGCTTTTCAGCTAAATTCTGAAACAAAATGAAGAATTTAGGGGTGAAGAGACCCAGGAGAGATGTCACAATAGGGAGAAACTATTGGAAGTAGTTTTCACACTCAATTTTCTTACTGAGAGGCCTGAGGCACAAGGTACCAAGGCCTTGAACCTCTGCCTGGATCATCTCACTGGCAGCACGTTCTCACTGCAGAAAAAGAAAAGATATGAAGTCCAAGGCAGGTGAGTTCCAACTTTGTGGGAATTATGAGGCAGGGAAAGCTTTGTTTTGATTTATGAGGCACAGGGAAGGGGTTTATATTGGTATTCTGTTCCCTGCATTCCACCCAAGAAGTGCATCTGCAAAGTTCATCACTGAAAATCAGCTGGAAATCTGATCTGAAGTCTAGAGTGAGCATTTTCAAGTTAGCTCAGAATATACTCTTTTCTGAATCCTTCCATAAGTTTTGCCTTTATTTGCAGTTTTGACACAGAAAAATGATTTTTTAATATGTTAATCTGCCTTTTTTGTAGGTGATGGATAACATGAGCTCTTTAACACTGCTGCAGGGTGTGTGTGTGTGTGTGTGTGTGTGTGTGTGTGTGTGTGTGCGTTTTAAGGAAGCAATGGTGACATATAGAAAAAAGAAAGAAGAGGAAAATGTTACTCATAAGGTCTAATTTAAGACTAATTTTATTCTACTTTCACTTTTTTTACTCAGTTTTTTCACCTAGATATTGATAGCTATTTACTAGGGTTGTGTGAAGATAAATAAGATGATGGCAAACCTTTGGTACTGCAATTTTTAAAGCTTTCAGTAAACATTAGTCCCCATCTTCATTAGCTTGAATGTGCTATTACCATGGAATCCTGAAAGCATGAGAAAGCAGTATATCTTCTTTCTCTTTTTAGAAAGAGCTAATATTTAGAAATTTTGACATTTGTAAAATGCTTGCTATTAGAGACAGAACCACATTACAGAAAATTCTTAGGATAAGCAATTAAAAATCTCTTATATTTTGACTTTAAAATGCATTATGCATTTTAAAGCACCCTCAATCTCTAAGTTAGTACTCAAATGAATATAGCTGTGTACAGACTGAGATGGGGGGAAGGTAAGAGTGGGGGAAGATAAGAGTGGGGAAACATAAGAAGGTTCAAAGGTTAAGAAAACACTGCTTGTATGTGAAATTTGATTGCAGACTAAAGAGTGTGTAAGTAAGAGTTACTATATTTTCTATTCACAAAGTGTTTGTGGTGTTGTTGTGATTGTTTGGTTTGGTTTAATTTGGTTTAAAGACCAACTAATCCCTTCCAATGAAAGATAGGTTTGCACTTTGCAAACCTATCTCAAACTCTATTATATCACTTTATATAAAGAGAAGTAGATATAGTTCAATATCTACAGGATACCTTTGACTTGCTGGGTAGATATTGACAGCTTTAAGGAGGGTCATGAAAGTGTCTTTTGTGATGCTAAAATGGCCTCAGAATGAGCAATTTATTTTGGAAGGGCATATATAGAGTTAGAAAAAAAAAAGCTTAACCTGGAAGTATTGATAGGAAGAGAGTACATAAACAAATGAAGAGATTACTGGCCGAGTAGCTATAATCACGGAGAAGGCAATGGTACCCCACTCCAGTACTCTTGCCTGGAAAATCCCATGGATGGAGGAGCCTGGTGGGCTGCAGTCCATGGGGTCGCAGAATCGGACATGACTGAGCGACTTCACTTTCACTTTTCAGTTTCTTGCACTGGAGAAGGAAATGGCAACCCACTCCAGTGTTCTTGCCTGGAGAATCCCAGGGACGGGAGCCTGGTGGGCTGCGGTCTATGGGTCACACAGAGTTGGACATGACTGACGTGACTTAGCAGCAGCAGCAGCAGCAGCTACAATCACAAATTGGTTTCATGGCAGCTCCTGATATGACCAATGAAAAAGATAAAGAATGAAAAGAACTAGTCAAATCACCCAAACAGCTGTGAGGGGTCCACTCCTTGAGGGCACGGCTGCTGTCTAGTTGCACATGATGTAGTCTCAGTGCCTAGAATGTGGTAGGTACACGGTAGGTTCTCACTATTCCGTAGTGAAAAAAATGAATGTACATAAATAAATAATGTATATTAAGGAGGGAGTGACTTGACTCTTTTTTTTTTTTTAAGGAAGATTCTAGATTATTTGGCTCCCATGGCAGAGGTTATCTTCCATAAAATTTCCTCTATTTTCCAGTTGTCTTCTAGGTAGGTATTTCTATCCCTGGTGTTCTTTATGGGCTAGTAAGTGTAGGAGAAACGCCTCTAGGGACAGAAAGATCTGAAGCTGTTACATTAAAAAGTTTTCCCAGGCAGACAAGATATGGCCTGGAGTCTGCTCCTGGTTACAACTTTAATCATTTCACACCAGCTGACTGTGGAAATTTATCTGAACGATGAAGGAAATACTTTAATCAGGACTTCATCATGTTACTTTCACAACTTTGGAGTTCTGAATTAAAACTAAGAGCATGGAAGATTATCTGCAACTTCAGTCTCCCCAGTTCTGATAAATCCATGAGAAGATGCCTTGCTCCATGGAATGGAAGACAGAGGGATTCAGGCAAGGAATCAGGAATGGGAGAGATTTGTGTATGTGTGTGTGGGGGGGAGTTCAGGTTCCAGAAAATTCAGTTCAAATAGCTATTGAGAGTTTGAACTAAGTTTTGGAAAAGAGGAAGGCTAGCAGTGGTCATGAGATTGACGGCAATTAGTGAGTAGAATGGCACCGTATGTTTGGAGCCCAGGATATCAAACTGACTTCAGAAGTCTGTGGTCTCAGATACAGAAGGAAACTAAAGCTACAATAGTCATGAAGTCAATCAAGGTGAGAAGGAAAAGTGATGAAGAGAGATAAGGGATTGGATTGGATTAGAATGGCTGAAGGAATGAGAGCTCCTCTAAGAAAATAAGACTTGTCTGATTACTCTTATACAGGAATTATTGGAATTAAAGACCCTGCTCATCTTGCCAGGTGTGGGTACATGTTCCTCAGCACTGCAAGTGCACACATGTTGGAGACGGATGCTTCCTGCAGGACCTTGTGTTCAGCCGGGTTGTGCAGAGGAGAGTGAGAAGTCCAGGAATGTTCTTTTGTTTCTTGAGAGCAGATAATCTCATTTCTCAGCTCAGAGGGGCCACTGAGAGACAGGGACTTGGAAAGGTATTTCTCTGAAAGGGAGGCCAACTCTGGAATATGTTCTAGGAGAATTGTATTTCTTGCAAATAAACACAAAGACCTTTCAATGCGAGTCTTCTCCTTTATTGATACCATGTGTAAAATAGATAACCAATGAGAACCTACTGTATGGCACAGGGAACTCTACTCAGAGCTCTGTGGTGACCTAAATTGGAAGGAATTCCACAAAAAAGGGGATATATGTTTATGTAGAGCTGATTCACTTGGTTGTATGGCAGAAACTAACACCACACTGTAAAGAAACTATACCCCAATAAAAATTAAAAAATAAATGAATAAATGAAGAGAAACTCAGATGATTCTTCCCAGTCGATAGGCATCAATATACGCAGGACAGGTATCCTGAGTGAAAGGGAAAGTATTAGTCACTCAGTCATGTCCAACTCTTTGTGACCTCATAGACTGTAGCCCACCAGGCTCTTCTGTACATGGAATTTTCCAGGCAAGAATGCTGGAGTGGGTAGCCATTCCCTTCTCCAGGGGATCTTCCCAACCCAAGGATCAAACCTGGGTCTCCTGCCTTGCAGGCAGATTCTTTACCATCTGAGTCTCCAGGGAAGCCCATCCTGAGTGAGATACTTGTGAGGAGTTGACAAAAGTCATTAGCAGATTTAATGATCTGATCCCAGGAGTCTAAATGAAGGTAGCAAAAAAAAGAAAAAAAATGAAGGTAGTGTCTCTCTTAGCTCCCTAGAGGAGCACTGTCGATGTTCTTTTATGGTTACACTGGGCACCCCAAATAACCTAATGATGATGCTGTTTCTCTGGTGATGTCTGTCATGTCTGATCTGTAACCTCCATCACTGCTTTTTTTTTTTTAAAGCTCTTATGATAGCACAGCACATTTGAGTATGCTTAAAGAATTCAAGTGGTGCTACTGGCTATAATTAAGATCTTTCAGTCTTTCCATTACAAATTTTTCTTTCCAGGGTTTACTATCTCAGAGACTTCTAATCCCATTGGACCAAACTTAGTACAGAAGTTGTCAGCAAGAATGCAAATTTTTCTGCTCACCCCTAAATATTTCCAATTAAACAAATGTGTTTTTTTTCTTTCTTATTGCAGCATAGGTATAAGGTTTCAGGCACTTTTGAAAGGCCACAGGAAAAAAGTAACCTAAGCAGAAAATCAGAAAGAAACATAAAAGAATGCAGAATTTGTCTAGTTTGGGGGTGGGTGGGGAAATATCAAACATTTCCAGTATCAAAGAACTTTTTACCTTGTGTTTTTAAAATCAAACTCAAGATTTAGTTGTGAAATAAACTAAAAGCATATTGGCTGTGAGTTTGGACTTTTGATTTTTTTTGTAAAGAGAAATGTTTCTTTAGTCTGTGAAAATTTAAAATGGTTGAGTGATTCCAATATGTTCATCTGATGTGGTCCATAATTGAAGTGCTTTTTTCCTTTCTTCTCTGTATTGAAGCCAGCTGAATAAAAATCATATGTGACATTATTGGTATATACCAGAATTATTAATGTAAAAAATTATAATATTTTACTGTGGTAAAAAGGATATGAAATTTACCATTTTAAGCATTTATAAATGTACAGTTCAGTAGTGTTAAGTATATTTACATTCTTGTACAACTAATCTCCAGAACTTTTCATCTTGTAAAACCAGAGTTAAATACCTTTCCATCTCCCCTTCTCCTCACCCTCTGGCAACCACCATTCTACTTTCTGTTTCGATGAATTTGACTATTCACAGATACCTCATATAAATAGGATCACACAATGTTTGTCTTGTGGCATATTTCAATTAGCATAATGACCGCAAGGTCATGCATGTTTAAGCATGAGTCAGAATTTCTTTTGTAAGGTTGCATGATATAAAAGTTATAAAAATTTGACTTTTGAATGTTGATTTAGTTTTGTATTTATTCTTTTTTTTAAAATTAATCCAAAGATCTGATTTCTTAAATAAAAGACTTTGCTATGTCTTCAAATTCTTTCATGTGGTAATTTAGTCGCTAAGTCATGTCTGACTCTTTTGAGACCCCATGAACTGTAACCCTCCAGGCTCCTCTGTCCATGGGATGTCCCAGGCAAGAATACTGGAGTAGGTTGCCATTTCCTTCTCCAGGGGATCTTCCTGACCCAGGAATTGAACCCAGTTTCTCCTGTATTGCAGGTGGATTCTTTACCAACTGAGCCACTAGGGAAGCCTACAAATTTTTTCATACTTATTAAAATTCCTCTTTGGGGATTTTTAACTCATTAGTTTGAAGCTACATTTTTTTTTTTTTTTTTTGCTGAGCTGCGTCTTCATTGCTGCAGGGGCTTTTCTCTAGGTGCGGTGAGCAGGGACTACTCTCTAGTTGTGGTGTGTGGGCTTCTCATTGCGGTGGCTTCTCTTATTGTGGAACATGGGCTCTAGGACGCATGGGCTCAGTAGTTGCAGCATGTGTGTGTGTGTGTGAATGCTTGTGTGCTCAGTTGCTCAGTCACAGCTAACTTTTTGCAACCCTCTATGGACCATAGCCCACCAGGCTCCTCTGTCTATGGGATTCTCCAGGCAAGAATACTGGAGAGGGTAGCCATTCCTTTCTCCAAGGGATCTTGCTGATTCAGGGGTTGAATCCATGTCTCCTGTGTCTCCTGCATTGGCAGGCAGATTCTTTACCACTGAGCCACTTTGAGGAACTGCTCAGGCGGGCACTATTGGTAAAGAACTCGCCCGCCAATCCTGGAGACATAAGAGACACGAGTTCAGTCCCTGGGTCAGCAAGATCCCCTGCAGAAGGGAATAGCTATCCACTCCACTATTCTTGCCTGGAGAATCCCATGGACAGAGGAGCCATGGCAGGCTACGGTCCATAGGGTCACAAAGGGTCGGACATGACTGAAGTGACTTAATGCATGCACACATACACCTTGGGAGAGTAAGTAGTTTTTCACAGTCATGCTTCCTAGGTAGTGGAAGATGGACTGCGTAAGGCCCCAGGCTGGGTCTGTTTGCTCCCGGGTCTGGGTGGTCCTAAACATCTGCCATGTTTCCTTGTGTAGCTACCAGTGCAGTTGCATATTCTGCATTCCGTCTCCATGGGGAACTGTTCTCTCTGCTAGACTATTCTAACCTCTCTGACACTTCTAAATGTGGCTGTCATGCTCTCATCTGCCTCTGAAGTTATTTTTATTGTGTTCTCCAACTTTTCTTTCTTTTTGCTTTCTTCTGCCTCCTAGAGTTTCTCAGCTACTTGGTTTCTCAAGAACAGGTTAGTTTTTCAAGACATGTGAGCCACTTTCTTTTACTCATTGAGGTTTGAATATTTGGTACAGTTCCATTCAACTCCTTTTTGTTGCTGTTCAGTCACTAAGTCATGTCTGGCTCTTTGTAACTCCATGGACTGTAGCATGCCAGGCTTCCCTGTCCTTCACCATTTCCTGGAGTTTGCTCAAACTCATGTCCATTGAGTCGGTGACACCATCTAACAATCTCATCCTCTTTTGCCCCATTCAAGTCCTTAAATATTTATTAGAAAATTTTGAGTATCAGATTGAGAATGCAAAGATGACCAGACATGCCTGTATCGTTGAGGAGATCTTAAGCTAAGGGGGAAGACAAATATGCAGACAATCCAAGACAGTGTAGACAATAGGGGGAAAAGAGCGTAGTGGCTATTGTGAGGGGCATGGATGAAGAAGAAACTTGCCATACATGTGGAAATTGGATCAGATCTTAACAAAAGGGCAACATTTAAAATCTGTCCTACAGAATGACTACAAATTGGCTAAAAATTGGTTAGTGTCTCTCCTTCCCAATTATTTGCTTATAATGGTAAAAATACACCTAGAAGTGAATAGTCCCCAGATTTTTTCCCACCACGAAGACAATATTGGATAAAATCAGTAACATTTCTCAGGTGCATTTGTTATTTCCAGTTGTCCTGTTGTCACTGCATATTCTATAAGGATATCAGATTTATTTGGGGGGTCTTCTGAGTCTGTTATGTTAAAGAATCCCAAATGATACAAAGGGATGGATTCTGACTAGCCAGGGAATATACTGTAAATTGTTATCAGTTATTTATATGTAGGTGTGAATGTGGCAAATGGAAGAGGTTTGAGAAGAACAGGAAGAGAGAGGCAAGAGGGTAGAGGAGCTTGGGAAAGACATGCTGGAGATTCACTGGTGAAAAAGGAGTGGGGAAACCCAAGGATGGGGACCTTAAACAAACTATAGATATTATTCTCTCTAGAAGTAGCCCTGTGTGTGCAAGAATGCCTTCTGAGTTACATTTTATTTGAACATCAGAGGTGTAAATGATCTCCAAGGTGGCATCCAATAAGTAGCAGCTCTTTTCCTCACCTGGGTTCCAAGCAAATCGAGAAATAAAACAGAGAGTAAACATGGGATAAGCAAAAAACTCCCTTTGCCACTGATAGAGTTCAGAGCTTCGGGCTTGTTATTCTAGTGAAATTTTTGGTCTTGAAACCAGAACTAGGCAGACTTGCTGTCCACACCCCATCTGGGCAGCACTAGACTGGCACAGGCTATTCCCCAAGGATAAGTCTCCACACTCCTCCTCATTTACCAAGCACAACGACACTCTTCCTCCTCCAGGCTGGAATGAGGAAAAGGGCAGGAAAAAGCTAGCAAGATGCTAATATCCTAGGTTTGCAGTAAGGAAACCTAAGAAATTAGCAAAAGAAAAGCTTCCCCCCACTGCCAAAAGTTGCTCTGTGTGGATGGCATCACTGACTCAATGGACATGAGTTTGAGAAAACTCTGGGAGATGGTGAAAGACAGGGAAGCCCAGCGTGCTGCAGTCCATGGGGTCGCAAAGAGTCAGACACGACTTAGCAACTGAACAACAATGATGGATAGTGTTGCCTTTCAGTTTATTTTAATCTTCAACTTCCGTTTTGTCCTTTGTTTGGGGGCACTGAGGCTTTCTCATATTTTCAGCAGAGATATTCAGTGTGACTAACCTCCATCTCTGTTTGATTATTCTCATCTTTGTTCCTCCAGTTTGTAATTTTTTGATTTTGCTTTGTTTTTGCTTACAGATTTTGAGTAGGAGCCAGGTGCTCTGAGTCCTTAATGCTATTGCCACCTTCTGGTTTGGCCCCTTCCGGCCTCTTTGATATTCAGAGTAGGTAGATTCTGTCAGGTGCAATGTTGATGGGCTTGCATCTCAGCGTAATGAATGTGGACGCCATGGCCTGTTTACCTGGTCTCCCCACTGCAGTGTGGTGAATTACTATGAGCTATTTGAATTAGCCTTTATATGTGTTTTAGGGAGCTCCCTCTCTATAGCATTGCCTCTGTGAGGCTTATGGGAGCTGCAGGGACTTAAAAATGAAGCAAATGGCTCTCCAAGGAAATCTCTCTAAGAGGTGAGAACTATTCCAGTCTGTGAATGCTTGGAGTTTCTCACTGTGTAACGAGATCAGTGTAGGATAGAAACATGTGAAAGAACACTTTGTTCCCATGGGTAAAAATCAACTTGGTGACAGTTAGATATGCTGAGAGTCAAGTTTCATAACCTGGATTGATTCTAAAGAATCAATCAATTTAGAAATCATCAATTGTTACAATGCTATGAATATGTAAAAGTAGCAAGACAGGGGATTCTAACATCAATGAGAACCAGCACCATCAATGCGAATTTGCTTCCAGTTTTGTTCTTGACACGGCAAAGTGGCTGAATAGAGCTTTTACTGTTGTGACTGTCTTTCAAATAAAAGGTAGTTTCAGCATCATGTAAAAAAGTGGTTTTGGCGTAGATAGGGTATATTTGCAAAGCACTCAGAGCAGTGCCTGACATGTGGTGAGCATGGCATGAGGATTTTGTCAAACAAAAAGGATCAGAGTAAACTCACCACATTTGCCAAAATTAAAAAATGAGGATAAAAACTCTGGGCTTTGTTGATCATTTTATAGTTCAGGTCATCTTCCCTGTGTTTCACATCTTTTGGGATGGGCAGGGTGACTTCTGGAACCACTAGCTTAAAGGTTCTTCTACAATATCAGTTAAACATAATTCACAAATAGCCTCTTCAGAGTTTCCTAAACTTAGAAATCATTGTAAATGTGAGGACACGATAGAGAAGACTAATGAGAGTTTATATATTAATTAATGAAAGCTTATGGTAGAGTAACTGAAGGTATAAAGTGATTTAATTATGGACAAAAAAATGACATTGCTCTTTTGAAGGAGCATCAGCCATTACAGTACTCAAGGTATTTGCCAAATTCAGGAATGGAAGAAAACATTGTGTATTAACACCCTATGATATATGTCTTCATAGGGATTGCTGGCACATCTTTAAGTTCTTGGACTAGATGAAATAGATGAACACCAAAGGCTTTTGAACCCAGAGACTTGGCTAATTTTCCCATGGTTATACTATAGATAGTTTCTACTCTGTGAGAGGCTCCATGTTAGTATTCTCATAAACACAGAGCAGTTTGAGAACAGTGGAGATAGTTTCTAATCTGTTGTGTTTCATGGAGATTTTGAATTTAGTTGATTCATACAATGATGAAAATTTCCTTTGAAAACATTTTCACTTAACACTTCTGATCGGTTTTTTATCTTTTCCTGAGCATTCTGAAACTTAAGGAGAGTGTTTTTGTTTTCCATAAACTTCTATGATACTAGGAACCATTTATTTTTTGTTTAAACTAAATTTTACAGTTTATTTCATCTTCATGATTAGAGGCATACAGGAAGGGTAAATGAGGCACAATCTTTTCTCCCCCCATTTAATCAGATGAAGTTTTTGGTATTTTTATGATATACAGGTTTGCTTAATTCATTAACTTGGGTTGAAAGTTGGCAACGGCAAATTTTTGCAATTTAGTATCTTCCTCCATTGCAAAGATCTTAATTTCTGAACTACATTATGAGTTCTGAAATGATGTTCTTCAAGCTTTCACATCTTAATCTGCCATCTGACACTGCTTGTTAAGACAGGGAACTGTTAAAAGCTATCTTCCTCTTGGCTAACCCACTCCTCTAGCAACCTTGACTATATAAAAATAAAACTGTTCTCAAGCATTGACTGAAATTGTTGTGCTGGGAACTCTTTCCAGAGCTTTAGCTCCCTGAGAGAAAAGAGAAGTCCTAACCGTTGATTTCCATGAACAATATCAGTGTTGTAATATCCTTCCCAGCACAACTCAAGTGGTCAGGCAACTTTGATCAGTCCAACAAGCTTATAAGTATTATACAAGGTATATTTGAAATTGATTCCGGACCAAGTATTGCAACCTCAATCCGCAATAATCTCATTACTTAGCACACTGAGTTTCTGTGAGAAGCCAAAGTCAGAAACTGTCTCAAAGCAGAGCTCATCATCTTTTACAAGTGAGAGAAAAACATCAAGAGAGCAGAAACTGCCCCCCCCCCCCCAACCCCAAACTCATCAAATCGCTATCTTCACAGCTGTAACTGACACAATCCAGAGTGTCAAATTTCCTGATGTCCATTTTCAAGGTGACTGTCAACGTCAAGAAGAGCTTTCAGGTTTCCGCTGGCCACGGCACTTGAACTTCAGTCCATCAATGGGAACCCCCTTCCGCTTTACTGCTTTCTGACTACGCTGCTGGTAGTACTTGAAGAAGTTGGTGTATTGAGTAGGAGCCGTCCCTGTCGAGGAACTCCGCGGGAAAGTAGTGATCAAACCTGTGGTCGTAGATGCTTTTTGTGACTATGACCCCAGCACGCAGTTTCTGGCGGCAGCGCCCTCGGATGGCTACATTCTTAGGCACGTGGCTTCATGGGAGGACGCACTGCGCCGTTAAGGAAGCGAGAAGCATTAGGAAGCATTCAAAGATGCGTATAGAAGGTGATGCTACTGCTACTGCTACTGCTAAGTCACTTCAGTCATGTCCGACTCTGTGCGACCCCGTCCCTGGGATTCTGCAGGCAAGAACACTGGAGTGGGTTGCCATTTCCTTCTCCAATGCATAAAAGTGAAAAGTGAAAGTGAAGTCTCTCAGTCGTGTCCGACTCTTCGCGACCCCACGGACTGCAGCCGTCCATGGGATTTTCCAGGCAAGAGTACTGGAGTGGGGTGCCATTGCCTTCTCCGATAGAAGGTGATGAAGATACGTGAAAAGAGAAAAGATGGAAGAACGGAGAAGCACCGCCCGTTGAGTTTGAAAGTGTTCTGCCGACTAAGGGCAGATTTGATGTGGTAAGAGTACATTTTAGAAGCTCAAATTGATTTCAGGAATGCCTGGGGTAATATAAATGTTTAGAGCACTTACTCAGAGTGACCTATAAAGTCTTCTTTTTGTATGCTTTATCAAAATTCTTTTTTTTTTTTTTTTTTAAATCTAGGATAGGTTGTGTCCTTGTCCTCTGCAAGTCTGAAGCTGGTTTTCAGGCCCTCACGATGATAGAATTTAATCGCTCAAATTTAGTTCTCCTCACCTCCATAACACCTAGTGTCTTCTGGTAGTTCTATGCTTGACACCTGTGTCTCCCCAAAGAAAGGAGGGGAGGGTAGCTCCAGAATTTGGGATGTTTTGTTTGTGCCGTGGTGTTCTACATGTGTTGGCTCATTAATCCTCACATGTGGCCTTTGAAAAATATTTTATTATTTTCTTTTTGCCTGTGAAGGAACAGAAATTCAGCAAAAGGGAACACATCACTCATTGTGGTTCAGTCAGCGATGGTGATGATCAGAGTCAACACACATGCTTGACTCTAGACACCACTCTTTCCATACCACTCATCATGTGCTTCACTGGTAGTCTGGATTTTACCTTCTGCTCTGTCATGCTTCTTCTTTTTTTTCTTAAGTTTATTGAAGCATAGATGACCCATAATATTATGTTAATTGCAGGTGTATAGAATAGTGATTTGTTCATATATACACATATTTTCATTTGAGATTCCTCTCTATTAAGGTCATCACAGGATACTGAATATAGTTCCCAGTGCTAGACAGTAAATGCTGTTTGTTTATGTGTTTTATACAAGGTAGTGTGCATCTGTCAATCCCATATTCCTGATTTATCCCTCCCCCCATTTCTTCTTGATAGCTATGAGTTTGTATTCTATGTCTGTAAATCTGATTCTGTCTTATAAATAGGTTCATTTGTATTATTTTTTAAATTCCATATATAAGTGAAATCATATGATATTTGTCTTTCTCTGACTTATTTCATTCAGTATGATAATCTAGGTCCATCTATGTTGCTGCAAATGGCATTATTTTATTTTTATGGCTGAGTAAATTCCATTGTATATATGTAGCACATCTTTATTCATGTCAATGGACACCTAGGTTGTTCACATCTTGGCTATTATAAATGGTGCTGCTATGAACATTGGGGTATATGTATTGAATTTTTGAAGTAGAGCCTTATTTTTGGGATATGTGCCCAGGAGTGGGACTGCTGAATCATATGGTAACTCTATTTTTAATTTCTTAAGGAACCTCTGTACTTTTCTCCACCTGTTCATATTGCCAGCAACAGGTTATGAAGATTCCTTTTTCTCCACACCCTCTCCAGCATTTATTATTTGTAGACTTTTTGATGATGGCCATTCTGACTGGTTGTCATGCTTCTGATAGAGTTACGAGTCCTGACTCATCTTCCTCAGTGCATCTGTTTCTGTTGATTCTTCTGATAAATAAAATCATGCTATGATATTGGTGGCCACTAGTGTCTTTTAACAAAGGCCTATGTCTTCATTCTAAAGAGAACCAGTGTTAGAAATACGAAGCTTGTCATCACTCTTAACATTGCCAGTACAGTGCTTGCAGGTGGGAAAACTCAAGTTATATTTTCTTTATAAAATCTAAGGGTAATTCTGTGTATATAGCAGACTTGCAAATTGTGCTGTGCTGATGAATAAATGAGTTGAAGGGCAAAATTCAGTGTCAACAGAAGGGCCGTTTCAGTGAATTTCCACTTGGAACATCCTTATTTTTACTCTTCTTGGGTAGCAATGCTGTCTGTACAATGTAAGTTCTAAGTCAAATAGAATATGGTAGTTCTAAGAAATCCTATATGATGAGTGTGTTCAGAGTTTTTCAAACTTTGAACAGTTTATAAAGTCATATGTTCCAGTTGTGAATAAATTTTTTTTTTGTCCTTTAGAATTCATTTTGAGATTTGAATGAAGATTGAAGTGTAAGGTGGTTGCTGAATTCAAACTGTGTTAAACTGCCTGACTGCCTGTTTATTGTTTGTGACTAGTGGTAAGGTTGGGTGCTAGTGAAATAAAATATTGATGAAAATGGCACTGAAAATGTGTTAAAGCAACATATTTTGAAATATATGTAGTGCTCTTTGAAGTGAAATAATGGTTTTAAGAGAATTCTTAAAGATGTTAGTACATCTTTTTAGTGATAAAAAATTACTGTGACAATGGAAATTCCTAACCTCACCCAAAAACGTAGATTAACTATAGGGTTTATTAATTTTCCAATTTAAGAATAATTTAATAATAATAGTATAGAAGATATATGCTAGAAGAACTGAATTTTGGGGGTAAATCTCTTTAACATTGGCATGACCTAATAAAGATGCATGAGGCTATTAAGATTTACACAATGCTAAATATTTTTAGATTGATTTCAGTGTGAGAGACTGTAGAACATTCCTTTAGAAGTCTCGGGAGAACCATTTTAGCATATTTTTGATAAAGACCCCCTATGCACACAATATACAGCCTCACATGTAATATCATTTGAACATTTAATCTAGTTACCTTTTAACCTTCATGAAATGTTAGAAATAGATTTCAAACTTAATAAAGGAAGCAAAGTGGGTATATTTGTGTGTGTGTATATTTGTATATATTTGTATATTTGTGTGTGTGTATTTTAATATAATGTTGATTGTAAGAGTCTTTCCTTAGAATAACCAGCACTATAAAGACAAAAAAAGAAGAAAAATATGATAGACATAAATGGATACATTTCTACGTATTTTAAAGTATATAAGGGTCTATTTTAGAAGAAAATACTATTTTAATGATAGCTTATATACAGTATTTTATATTTATGAAATGTGAGTGGAGGAGTGATACAGAATGGACAGCTAGATGGAGCTGGCTTTCCGTAAGTCACAAGCTTTTCCATTGATAGAAATGCAAACTTTGATGGTTTAGTACAGATTCTATTCTGAAGAGAAAAATAGAGAACGCTAAAGTGTTCTCTTTGGTGAACCAGTAATGACAGTAATGAACCAGTAAATGAAGAGTCCCGTTAAAAACAAAAACAATAACTTATCACTTAATTGAATGTAGCCATGCAAAGATCGCCAAGGACCTTCTCTCCTACAAGAGCTATCTTGTTATAAACATCCAAGATCACAACCAAACCCTAAATATACACCAACCCTAAATCTTAATTGAATAATTGCCTTACTACTAGGTAACCAGATTAAGCTGGCGAGATAGTTTGATTGGAACATCTGGAGATACGTACTGCACTCTCAATCTCTATTACTAAACACATTTATTTCCAATTGCTTTTTATTTCATTATAGCAGCTACAAATTTCTTTTAATACATAATAATGGAGAAGTTTTTTGTTTTTTTTTTTTCTGAGTTAAGTTAGAACCCAAACTGTGTCATTTAGATTTAGAGAGCAAATGTGTAGCACTGCTTTGCTTTGCTAAAGATCAAACACTGGTAAATTTCCTACCTTCTCTCCCTTGCCCTGAAAAATTTCAGCTACATTGGGTTTTAGGTTCTTGGAATTTCTGTAGCACAAATGACAGTGTTTTTCATGATTTTCTGCCGAGACCACACTACACTTAACATCATCTTGTATTTTCTAGAAGAGGATCTCAAAGCCATATTTAGCACTTTTTAGGGAAAAATTCCCAAAGTCTTCCTCCCCTTGAGGGAGGGAAAAATGTATTATCCTGGATTTATTCACATAGTTTTCACACATTTTTTTAGGGGTAGGGTAGGAAAAAAATCCAGAATCAAGACAAGAGAAGTTCACTGACTTTTTTGAGCCTTCTTGTTTCTGGGTTTTGGATATTGTCTCTCAGTTCTGGTCAGTGGCTGGTCTGCGAATGGTTGGGAGTTCACCTAGATCCTCTCAGGAATCCACATAGTCACTATTAGTGCCATAATAATACTAAGACAATGTTTGCCTTTCCCATTGGGCTGCCATTAGCGCTGATGATGCGAAAGCAATGATGGGTAAAAGTGATGGTGCCTCTGCAGAGCTAAAGGCGGGGGACCAGTTACAGCAGAGTAATTGTGTTCCTTACTGTCACTCACTCACAGGGTGTATTTGATGAAGCAGTACCAATTACTAATATTATTAAATCTCAACCCAAGTGTGTCTCTTTAATGTTCTATTGTTACTTCATGGGAAGTACCTGTAAGCCCACTGCTGCTGCAAACCAACATACTATGCATACCTCAAGAAGAAGAACTGGTGATGCTATGTCTTGAGAGCTCAACTACCACCATTTTGATGAAACACAGTTTTTACTTGAATAAATGACAGATAAACCATGGTTATTCAGACTTTATTATTTGGTAGATGTTTGTTAAAAATAAGCAAAATGAACCTATCCCTTTAAGGAAAAGACTGAGAGTTTTTTGTCTCCAGTGAGCAAGTTCAAGTTTCCAAGCAAAACTTAAAATTTTGGAAAAATTAAATATGCCACCATGAACTTACCTCTTTAGTACATAAAGACTTGTCTGATCAGATTGGTGGGATAATAACAAATGTAAATTTTTGATATTGTAAAATGGAATGCATGAGGTATGATTCATGAGTTTACAAAAACATACAGGAGTAAAAGATTCTTTGAGGAGGGCATGGCAACCCACTCCAGTATTCTTGCTTGGAGAATCCTATGGACAGAGGAGTCTGGTGGGCTATAGGGTTACAAAGAGTCAAGACATGACTGAAGAGACTTAGGATGCATGCAAAAGAATCATTGAAAAGTGACATAGATTAGTGTATTTCAATGTAACAGAATAATAATCAGAGTTATAAAGTCATTTGTATGGTATTGGTTTCTATGTTACAGCTAGCTTTTAAGAAAATAATACTTGTTGAGTTTGGTGTAGGGTTGAAGACGGATATCCTCAACTACTTGAAAAAGGCTTTTAAAATACTTTTCCTTTTTTCTAACTATATAACTGTCTGAGGCCAGATTTTCTTCATATCTTTCAACTAAAAAATCTATTGAAACAAATGTAAAAGTAAGGTCATCCAATAAATTAGACAGAAGAGTTAAATAAAAATGTAGAACAATATTATTATAATTACTGTTTTTTTTGCTTTTGACAGTATAGGATTTATTTTTCAGTAGGTAACAGATGTAATCTGCTATGTTAAGATAGGTTAATAAATACTCCCCCCCCCCAGTTTTAATTTCTTTAAAGGTAAATATAATCCATGTGAAGATTCTTGGAGGTATCAGTAGTTTCTAAGAGTGGAGCTGAGTCCTGAGGTGAAAAAGTTTGAGTATTGCTGTCCCATCTTCTAAATGGAGAGATCCTAGTCTCCAGCCCAGGGTGCTCACATAGGACACTGTGATATGCTGTCCCAGTCTCCCCTTCACGGGAAGACTTACTGACCCAGTTGCTTGGGAGTGCTGCCACCAACATCCTTGAGTCATCGTCAGCTTAGATCATCTCGGTTGCAGAGAGCTGCCTCACCCAAGGTCATGCCCCTCCCAGGGTGGTCCACATCTACTGACTGATGCATGCATGTGTATAGGGCCATGGCCATCTTTGTCCAACTCAGAACAACTCTGATGGTCATTCTAGTACCAGGACTCCCTGTGGGATCAGATGAGATGTCAAATGGCCTGCATCAGTGCTTACATCTCCCTCCGCTGCTGTTTCCTTCCCTATTGTGTTAATTCCAAGGTCCTTCCTTAATATTGATACGTATCCTGTTCAACACACCCTGTCTCAGAAACTGCTTCTCAGAAAACCACCTGAAACAGCGTGGGAGCTTGGTAATAGGTTAAAAGTTAATTCTCCTTCCAGCTTTGAGTAATCAGGGTACCTGAGGTACCACTGCACACAGAGTCTAAGCTCCTTATTGACAAGCCATATAAATCCATAGGCCTGTAAAAGGCTTTATGTGGTCTGGAAGGTCCCATAATGCATATTACAAGGCCTGAGACAGGCTAGTTCTAGATTCCGTGGGGCTAGTTCAGCAGTGAAAAAAGGAAAGCAGGTTTTTGCTTCTGGGAAACAAAGGTAGAAAGTACTGATACTCCTTCTACTTGTATGCCTCTTCCAAATTTTAAGTTCATGATAAGAACACAAGAGATGAATAAGGAAGGAGGTGGGTCAAGAGGCCAAGTGTGAGAAAACCAGACCTATCTATTCAGTTAACCTCTTTTCACGTTTACCATATACTGGCAGTCAAAGTTGAGTCAGCTTATTGGTGATCTGGATCAACCGTTAATATTGTCTGAAGTGACTAGATGGCCCCTGATGTTTCTCTCAGGACTCACTATCTGGCCTAGAAAACAGAGTTTGAGAGTGTTTCTTTATTGGATCAGAAGAATTTCAAGCTTTAAAGTTCTAAATAATGAAGAAGCTTAGTTGTCCTTTCTGCAGCCCCATCTGCATGATGACATTGATCACAACAGAATATTTATTTTCAATTTGATAAGTTGAGCTTTTTTTTGCTCTGGTTATCAAAAACTGTTTCATAGGTCCTGAGTATATAAAGGATACCTGAACTGAAAATGAAGTCAAATTTTACACTGTGACATTTGAAAATGACCCATCTATATACTGATGGGCTAAATATCAATATTTATTAATTCATTCCACACTCATTCAGCACCTACGTTTGTGCCAAGAAGCACTCTGAGTTCTGGAGAATACATAGATGAATAGGACGATATTTCTAACTTATAAGCCTCTTAAGACATGCTGAAAAATAAACTGACAGCATATTAAAATTTTTAAGTTTATTTGGACAAAACCCCAAATTGAGGGCTTTCCTTTTGGCTCAGCTGGTAAAGAATCTGCCCGCACTGCAGGAGAACTAGGTTCAATCCCTGGGTTGGGAAGATCCCCTGAAGAAGGGAAAGGCTACCCACTCCAGTATCCTGGTCTAGAGAATTCCATGGTCTATACAGTCCATGGTGTCACAAAGAGTTGGACATGACTGAGCAACTTTCACTTTTCAAACCAGAAGTAGTTAGGTGAGCCCTAGCAATAGGAGCAGGAGGCAAGACATTTTGTGGAAGCAAAACAAGGAAATCATTTGATTGGCTAAGGGATTACTTTATTTGAGAAAGTCTAGTTGACTGTTTGGAGAAGGCAATGGCAACCCGCTCCAGTACTCTTGCCTGGAGAATGCCATGGATGGAGGAGCCTGGTGGGCTGCAGTCCATGGGGTCTCGAAGAGTCAGACACGACTGAGCGACTTCACTTTCACTTTTCACTTTCATGCACTGGAGAAGGAAATGGCAACCCACTCCAGTGTTCTTGCCTGGAGAATCCCAGGGACGGGGGAGCCTGGTGGGCTGCCGTCTATGGGGTCGCACAGAGTTGGACACGACTGAAGTGACTTAGCAGCAGCAGCAGTTGACTGTTTATGATTGGTTGTCCTTAGCTTTTGATTTCTTAACCTTGAGACGTTACAGGCCTATGTTTTGGTTTGCTTACACAGATGGCTAAGACATTAGAACCACTTCAGTCTAATGACCTCATTATTTAATTAACTTAACAGACAGATGATACTGTCTGAAACTTATTCAGTCCATTTGCCTGTGCAGTCATAACCCATATGAGGTAGAACAGGAAAGAGTGAAATAATTTGAAAGTGTTGAAAGAAGCTTTTCAACTGAGGTAGCAAAGCACTGAATGTTAAATTGTGTGTTTTGCAAATTGAAGACACTGTTCTAGGTGCTGGGGAGTCAATGGTGAGCAAACTATTTTGTCTTTCTTTGTGTATTTTATGAGAGAAAGGGAAAAGCTAGAACAGGGGAAAATATACATGTCTCTAAAAATCAGTAGATAAAAACTAAGAAAACAGAATATCTGAATAACAATCACCTTGCTTGATTTGTTATATATCCAAAACACGAACACATACATATTCTTTTCAAAATACATAAAGCATTACAAAAATTGATGATATATTACTAACAGAAAACACAGCCCCCAAAGCCGAAATGCTACTCATCACAGTACTTGTTCATAATGCAAATAATACTAGAAATTAACAAGAGGAAGATAGTTTTAAGAAGCTCTAAAAATTCCTAAATAGGGAAGCAAAACTTCCTGTTGGTTTTGGTTATAAAGGATTTAGAAATAAACAGCAGTAAGTGAACTATATATCAAATCTGCAGAATACAGCCAAAACTATACTTGGGAAGTTTTATAGACAGGAATGCATTGACTAGAGTTTGAAGTAGATTGATTAAAAGTTTGAAAATAAATAAGCAAGACTTTCAACTCAAGATGTTGGAAGAAGGAAAGCAAAGTGTAGGAGAAAAAAAATATGCATTTGTCATATAAAATTAAGCCAAACATAATAAAAAGGGTAAATAATAAAGCCTAAAATGATTTCTTTGAAATAAATCACTAAGCTATTAAAATATTTGGTGAATTTTATCAATAAATAGAAGGAGACAGCATATAATATCAGAGATTAAAAATTTTTAACATAATCCAGAGATGTGGAGACTTTAAAGTTTTAAGAGAATTCAGTGTACAATGTTATACCAATAAATATAAAAAACTTACAAAATTAGTGGGTATTATTACTATATATTAAGAATGGCTTAGAGAGAGATAAGAAATTATAAGCAGACTAACAAAGATAGAAGAAAATGTCACGGGCAGTTTAATGGGTGAGGTCTATCAATCCTTTAAGAAAAAGAAAACTCCAGCATTAAAGAAACTGTTCCAGGAAAAATTGAAGATAAAACATTTCCACTTTATTCTACAAGGATAACCTTGGTGTCAAAATTAGATATGCATAGCTCCTGAAAGAAAATTGTACAATTTAACTTAAAACCTTAGATACCAAAATTTTAAATTAAAAATGCCAAATTAAATTCAGAATGTATATCATCACCAAATAGGATTTATTCTAGGAATGCAAGTATTAGTCACTGTCAGAGCTCTGTTACTGTGATCAATCACAATAATACTTTTATTTATTAACACATGTGTTCAAGAAATATTTCTAAAGTGCCTACAATGAGGAAGACACCATCCTAGGTGGTGGGGTAAAAGTGTGAACAAGACAGACAAGATCTCATGGAGTTTGTATGAGATGAAAGATTTAAAAAATCCACATAATCATCTTAATAGATGACCAAATAAACCTCAAAGATGTGATACATTTCAATATTCATTCATGAGAAATTCTTTTAGCAAGGGAAGAACAGTGTCAATGCAAAGACAGGAATGGATAGAGCAAGCATCATTCTTACCTGGGAAACATTCGCAGCACTCACTTTAAAATGAGGAAAGAATGTCTATTCCCACAGGTTTTTTTTTTTTTTGTAAATTAAAGTTTAATTAACTTAATATATTGTGTTGTAGTTTGAACATTCTTTGGCATTGCCTTTCTTTGGGATTGGAATGAAAACTGACTTTTTCCAGTCCTGTGGCCACTGCTGAGTTTTCCAAATTTCTTGGCATAATGAGTGCAGCACTTTCACAGCATCATCTTTTAGGATTTGAAATAGCTCAACTGGAATTCCATTACATCCACTAGCTTTGTTCGTAGTGATGCTTCCTAAAGCCTACTTGACTTCACATTCCAGGATGTCTGACTCTAGGTGAGTGATCACACCATTGTGACCTGCCTCTTGAGAAATCTGTATGTAGGTCAGGAAGCAATAGTTAGAACTGGACATGGAACAGCAGACTGGTTCCAAATAGAAAAAGGAGTACGTCAAGTCTGTATATTGTCACCCTACTTATTTAACTTATATGCAGAGTTCATCATGAGAAACACTGGGCTGGAGGAAGCACAAGCTGGAATCAAGATTGCTGGGAGAAATGTCAATAACCTCAGATATGCAGATGACACCACCCTTATGGCACAAAGTGAAGAAGAACTAAAGAGCTTCTTGATGAAAGTGAAAGAGGAGAGTGAAAAGTTGGCTTAAAGCTCAACATTCAGAAAACTAAGATCATGATATCTGGTTCTCTCACTTCATGGCAAACAGATGGGGAAACAGTGGAAACAGTGGCTGACTTTATTTTTCTGGGCTCCAAAATCACTGCAAATGTTGATTGCAGCCATGAAATTAAAAGACGCTTACTCTTTGACCAACATAGACAGCCTATTAAAAAGCAGAGACATTACTTTGTCAACAAAGGTCCATCTAGTCAAGGGTATGGTTTTTCCAGTGGTCATGTATGGATGTGAGAGTTGGACTATAAAGAAAGCTGAGTGCCAAAGAATTGATGCTTTTGATCTGTGGTGTTGGAGAAGACTCTTGAGAGTCCCTTGGACTGTAAGGAGATCCAATCAGTCCATCCTAAAGGAGATCAATCCTGGGTGTTCATTGGAAGGACTGATGTTGAAGCTGAAGCTCCAATACTTTGGCCACCTCATGCAAAGAGCTGACTCATTGGAAAATACCCTAATGCTGGGAAAGATTGAAGGCGGAATGAGAAAGGGAAGACAGAGGATGAGGTGGTTGGATGGCATCACTGATTCAATGGACTTTTTTTTTAATTGTCCAACTGGTGTAATTTTTTTTTATTTTTTCCAATTATTTTTGTTAGTTGGAGGCTAATTACTTTACAATATTGTAGTGGTTTTTGCCATACACTGACATGAATCAGCCATGGATTTACATGTATTCCCCACCTCCCTCTCCACCCGATCCCTCTGGGTCTTCCCAGTGCACCAGCGCCGAGCACTTGTCTCATGCATCCAACCTGGGCTGGTGATCTGTTTCAACCTTGATAATATACATGTTTCGATGCTGTTCTCTCGAAACACCCCACCCTTGCCTTCTCCCACAGAGTCCAAAAGTCTCTTCTGTACATCTGTGTCTCTTTTTCTGTTTTGCATATAGGGTTATCGTTACCATCTTTTTCAATTCCATATATATGCGTTAGTATACGGTATTGGTCTTTATCTTTCTGGCTTACTTCACTCTGCATAATGGGCTCCAGTTTCATCCACCTCATTAGAACTGATTCAAATGAATTCTTTTTAATGGCTGAGTAATATTCCATGGTGTATATGTACCACAGCTTCCTTATCCATTCGTCTGCTGATGGACATCTAGATTGCTTCCATGTCCTGGCTATTATAAACAGTGCTCCGATGAACATTGGGGTGCACATGTCTCTTTCAGATCTGGTTTCCTCAGTGTGTATGCCCAGAAGTGGGATTGCTGGGTCATCTGGCAGTTCTATTTCCAGTTTTTTAAGAAATCTCCACACTGTTCTCCATAGTGGCTATATTAGTTTGCATTCCCACCAACAGTGTAAGAGGGTTCCCTTTTCTCCACACCCTCTCCAGCATTTATTGCTTGTAGGCTTTTGGATAGCAGCCATCCTGACTGGCATGTAATGGTACCTCATTGTGGTTTCGATTTGCATTTCTCTGATAATGGACTTGAGTTTGAGTAAACTCCAGGAGTTGGTGATGGACAGGGAGGCTTGGTGTGCTGCAGGTCGTAAAGAGTTGGACATGATTGAGTGACTGAACTGACTGAACTGAACTTACTATATTAGTTTCAGGTACACAGCATGTTGTTCAGTCCCTCTGTTGTGTCCGACTTTTTGCAACCCCATGGACTGCAGCATGCCAGGCTTCCCTGTCCTTTACCTTCTCCCGGAGCCTGCCCAAATTCATGTTCATTGAGTTGGTGATGCCATTCAACCATCTCATCTTCTGTCGTCCCCTTCTCCTCCTGCCTTCTGTCTTTCCCAGCCTCAGGGTCTTTTTTAGCTCTTTGCATCAGGTGGCCAAAGCACTGGAATTTCAGCTTCAGCATCAGTCCTTCCAGTGAATATACAGGACTGATTTCCTTTAGGCTTGACTGGTTTGTTTTCCTTGCAGTCTGAGGGACTCTCAAGAGTCTTCTCCAACACCACAGTTTGAAAGCATCAATTCTTGGATGCTCAGCCTTCTTTATGGTCCATCTTTCACATCTATACATGTCTGCTGGAAAAAACATAATGACTTAATATTTTTGTACAGTACTATACAAAGTTGTTATAATATTATTGACTATATTCCTTGTACTGTACATTATATCCCAGTGACTTTTTTTTAATAATTGGTAGTTTATACCTCTTAGTTCCCTTCACCTATATTGTTTATCCCCTGCCCCCCAACTCTCCGCCACTGACAGCCACTAATTTTCTGTATACATGAATCTATTTCTGTTTTGTTCTATTTGTTCATTTGTTTTGATTTTTAGATTCCACATGTAAGTTAAATAAATGATATTTGTCCTTCTCTGAATGATTTATTTCATAGCATAATACCCTCTAAATCCATGCATGTTGCTGCAAATGGCAAGATTTCACTCTTTTTTATGGCTGAGTAATATTCCATTGTGTATGTGTGTGTGTGCGTGTATGTATACACCACATCTTTCTTTTCTATTCATCTGTCAATGGACACTTGTGCAAGTTCTGTATCTTGGCTACTGTAAATAATGTTGCAACCGAATATTGTGGTACATATATCTTTTTGAATTAGTGTTTTTATTTTCTTTGGATAAATACCCAGAAGTGAAGTTGCTGGATAGTATGGTAGTTCTATTTTTAATTTTTTGAGGCACTTTCATATTGTTTTCCATAGTGGCTGTGCCACCATTTGCATTCCCACCAAAAGTGCACAAGGGCTCCCTTTTCTCCATATCCTTGCCAATCCTTACTTCTTTATGATAGCCATTCTGACCAGTGTGAGATGGTATCTCTTTGTGGTTTTGATTTACATTTTCCTAAAAATTAATGATGTTGGGCACCTTTTTTCATGTGCCTGTTGAGTGTCTGTATATATTCTTTAGGTCTACCAATATGTTCTATTAATGTCCAGTCAGGTCCACTGCCCATTTTTTTAATAGGTTTTTTTGATAGTGAGTTGTATGAGTTCTTTATATATTTTGGATATTAATCCTTAATTGGATATGTCATTTGCAAACCTTCTCCCATTTAGTAAATTGCCTTATTGTTTATGGTTCTCTTGGTTGTGCAAAAGCTTTTTAGTTTGAAATATTCCCATTTGTTTCTTTTTGCTTTTGTTGCCCTCACTTGAGGAGACAGATTCAAAAAATATTGATAAAAACAATGTGAAAAAGTGTACTGCCTGTGTTTCTTTTTAGAAGTTTTATGGTTTCAGGTCTTATATTTAGCTCTGAAGTGACTCTCTCATAGGTGACATACGCGCTCAATCGCTCAGTTGTGTCTGACTCTTTGGGACCCGATGGACTGTCGCCTGTCAGACTCCTCTGTCCATGGGATTCTTCAGGCAGGAATGCTGGAGTGGATTGCCATTTCCTTCCTCAGGGGATCTTCCTGACACACGGATTGAAGCCGGGTCTCCTGCATTGCAGGCAGATTCGTTACCATCTGAGCCGCTAGTGAAGCTCAAAACCTGGCCCTAATAATTAAACCTAACAACAGTCATCTTGTAGACTATAAGTTGTGTCTTTTTCTAGTTGCCTCTAAAAACCAAAACAAACCAGATTATCCCCCTCTTTTGCGTACTTGCTTGGTTTTGATCAAGCCTTCTATCCTCAGTTGCTCACATTTCTTTCCCATGGAAGAAAGTCTTATTCTCAGAGGTCGTTCCCTTGGCAGTCTGGCTTTTTCAGCACTTCCAATTGAGCTTGAGGAAGTACTATTCAGAAATACCCTCAAAATGTAAAATGTTGGCTTTAAGAGCTGAGTCAGGGAAATCTGTGGATTAGAGCTGTGCCAAAGAAACACCTAAAGGGAGTTGGTGCCTGGAAATTCTCTATGGTATATGTCCATGTTAGAAATTTACGTGTATGCACAAGGCAGCATGTCACATGGCTAGACATGCTGAATTTTAAGTCTGTGTTTTTTACTTGTGGTTTGACTTTGGAGTTACTTCTTCCTTTGAGTGCATAGGTTTTGTATTCACTGGGGAGAGAAAAATCATGCTTGTGGGGAACTCTGTTGATTAACTAATGATTTTAAAAGTTCCATTGAAAGTTTAAAACACTGTTGAGAAATAAGAAATTGTTGGGAATCAACAAAAATAGAATATTTTAGAGTCATATATATTTTCAAATGCATTCATTAAGATGGAAGAATTGAAGACAAGTGGCATGGTTGCAATATGATAGGTATATTCACAATGCTTTATTTTGCCATTTGTTGATAAAATATTAATAACTATACTGAGCACAGTTCCATCAAAAATCTTTTTTTTTTTTTATTATTATTTTTTTTTCCAGTGGGTTTTGTCATACATTGATATGAATCAGCCATGGATTTACATGTATTCCCAATCCCGATCCCCCCTCCCACCTCCCTCTCCACCCGATTCCTCTGGGTCTTCCCAGTGCACCAGGCCGGAGCACTTGTCTCGTGCATCCCACCTGGGCTGGTGATCTGTTTCACCATAGATAGTATACATGCTGTTCTTTTGAAATATCCCACCCTCACATTCTCCCACAAAGTTCAAAAGTCTGTTCTGTGTTTCTGTGTCTCTTTTTCTGTTCTGCATATAGGGTTATCGTTATCACCTTTCTAAATTCCATATACATGTGTCAGTATGCTGTAATGTTCTTTATCTTTCTGGCTTACTTCACTCTGTATAAGGGGCTCCAGCTTCATCCATCTCATTAGGACTGGTTCAAATGAATTCTTTTTAATGGCTGAGTAATATTCCATGGTGTATATGTACCACAGCTTCCTTATCCATTCATCTGCTGATGGGCATCTAGGTTGCTTCCATGTCCTGGCTATTATAAACAGTGCTGCGATGAACATTGGGGTGCACGTGTCTCTTTCAGATCTGGTTTCCTCAGTGTGTATGCCCAGAAGTGGGATTGCTGGGTCATATGGCAGTTCTATTTCCAGTTTTTTAAGGAATCTCCACACTGTTTTCCATAGCGGCTGTACTAGTTTGCATTCCCACCAACAGTGTAAGAGGGTTCCCTTTTCTCCACACCCTCTCCAGCATTTTCACAGAACTAGACCAAAGAATTTCACAATTTGTATGGAAATACAAAAAACCTCGAATAGCCAAAGTAATCTTGAGAAAGAAGAATGGAGCTGGAGGAATCAACCTGCCTGACTTCAGACTCTACTACAAAGCCACAGTCATCAAGACAGTATGGTACTGGCACAAAGACAGAAATATAGATCAATGGAACAGAATAGAAAGCCCAGAGATAAATCCACGAACCTATGGACACCTTATCTTTGATAAAGGAGGCAAGGATATACAATGGAAAAAAGACAACCTCTTTAACAAGTGGTGCTGGGAAAACTGGTCAACCACTTGTAAAAGAATGAAACTAGAACACTTTCTAACACCATACACAAAAATAAACTCAAAATGGATTAAAGATCTAAATGTAAAACCAGAAACTATAAAACTCCTAGAGGAGAACATAGGCAAAACACTCTCCGACATAAATCAAAGCAAGATCCTCTATGACCCACCTCCCAGAATATTGGAAATAAAAGCAAAACTAAACAAATGGGACCTAATGAAACTTAAAAGCTTTTGCACTACAAAGGAAACTATAAGTAAGGTGAAAAGACAGCCCTCAGATTGGGAGAAAATAATAGCAAATGAAGAAACAGACAAAGGATTAATCTCAAAAATATACAAGCAACTCCTGCAGCTCAATTCCAGAAAAATAAATGACCCAATCAAAAAATGGGCCAAAGAACTAAACAGACATTTCTCCAAAGAAGACATACAGATGGCTAACAAACACATGAAAAGATGCTCAACATCACTCATTATTAGAGAAATGCAAATCAAAACCACAATGAGGTACCATTACACATCAAAAATCTTTAAAATGTGACTTCTCCAACTATGTGAAAAGCTATTTACACCTTAGCCAGTAAAGGAACTAGAGGCTTGCTTAGTTTGGAGTTTTTGAAACTGTTTCTTTGTTGATTGATATCTGAAGAGCAGACTTTGTGTGTGTTATAAAACTGGTTCAGCACTCTGCAGAACTGGAATTTCCTAATTAGCTACCAAATTTAATTTCCTAATTAAATACCAAATACTAGTATTCTTGCTTGGAGAATCCCTTGGACTTGTCACATGGCTAGACGCGCTATATAATCCAAAGTTACTGTATTGCACACTTTGCAAGAGTCTTGCATGGTAATTATTTTAAAGGACTAAGTATGAGCATTTATGAAACTAGGCTTATTCTTTTAAGTTGAAATTTGCTCAAAGTAAATGCAAAAGTTTTTGGCAAGTTGACATACAAGAAGAGACACAAAGATAAAACTAAAAGATGATATTCATGTATTACAAAATTCAGTTTATATTTTAAAATCATATTTGAGACAAAGAAGAAATACATAATAAAAAATTGACTTTTATTGGGGGAAAAAACCCAGGCAATCATTTGAAATCATAAAAGTCTTTTTGATTCAGATAGCACATAATTTAGGAATGACTTAGTGGTGAAAAAGGAGCTTCTTGCTTGTTTAGCTTGCCCCTAGGTGGTGATAAAAGTGTTGTGAAGTAAAAAAGACAAGACTGAAAGACAGATGTAAGCAGGATACTCAGATCTTTCAGGAGATTCTGGTTTAGATTTTTAGGGATATATTGACTCAAGTTATCTGTTCCTTTTCATATTTTTGCTCGTATGAACAAAGATAGTGCTTTTTAAGAGCTTTCTGTCTCGGTATTTTCCTGCCTGCTCCCCTCCTGCCTTCTGTTGCCCATGAAATTTAGCACAATTACAGACTGGGGCACCTGTTTCCTGAACTATCATCATTGACTCACCAAACTCCAGTTTTGATAGAAGTCTGTAGCAATATTAAAGACTGCTCAGACGAGGCTATATTCAGACTTGTTAAATGAGCGATGTGCATATTCACTCCTGTGCTTACAGACATAGAATGGAGCCTGCTAAATAATTACATATCTTGGCTATCTCATTACAAGTTACACCAGAGCTTCATATTCCTTTAAAGACATTTCATTCAGCTAGAAATCCTTTGAGAACCGAGGAAACTGATTTTCAATACAAATTTCCCCCAAATTTTCAAAACAGATTTTCCCCAAATTTAATATGGTTTCCTTTTTTAACAAATAAAAATTTCTCAGGGAAAACAACTATATTATTTGTTCTTGTTGCTTTTAAATTCCAGATGAATTTCCATCTTGTATTTTGAACATAGCATGTTGGTCAAGATTTTTCTCTGTTAGTGATAAGCTTGATATACCATTTATGAGATTAACAAAATTTAGGTGCTTGATCCCCTAAAATCTAACCTAAAGAAATTTAATATCCATTCTGGATAAAGAGACAAAGTTGCAAGTCCTTTCCCATCTGAAGAAAAATAATTCAACACTTTAAGAACTACTTTACCAACATTCTGCAAATGAAAATATTTTGTTTGATGTCTGGGCTTCCCAGGTGGCTCAGTGGTAAAGAATCTGCCTGCCAATGCAGAAGATGTAACAGACACGGGTTTGATCCCTGGGTCAGGAAGATCCCCTGGAGAAGGAAATGGCAACCCACTCTAGTATTCTTGCCTGGGAAATCCCATGGACAGGGTAGCCTGGTGGGCTATAGTCCATGGGGTCACAAAGAATCAGACATGACTTAGTGACTAAACAACAACAAAATTTGATGTCTATTTTTAAAAAGAAAACACCGGCAACAAAACATTAAATCTATATTTGCTATTCTGATATTGTTCTAAGATAAAGGGATTATTGAGGAGTAAAGGAGTTGTAGCCCATGGCCTTTGTGTTATTTGTTAAAATGAAAAGCTGAAGCAGAGCTGCTGTCCATAGGCATGTAGGCTGTACACTGCACAATGCCAGGGAGTACCGTTTCTATGGACTACAATGTAAATGGAACTCTCTGGGTTTGGGTGGCACCTTGAGTTGGTGTTCTAGACAGAATGACCAATAAAATGTTCTGTTTGTCCCAGAAAAGGCTGTAGAGATATTTTCTATTAAGCAGATACAAATTTGTTAGGTGGAGTAGCCCAGTATCTTGAAATTAGTGATTCTGTTTCACGAGGAGAAAATTTACCATTATCATTTCCACTTCCACAAATACTAATTGAGCATGGAGCATGTGCCTGGCATTGTGTGAAGTAATTTACAGTTTTCATATTTAATCCTCAGTAATATTATGAGGAAATTGAGGTTAGAGAGATAAGTAACTCATTCAAGGTAGTACAGCTGGTAAGTTGCAGGAATTGGAACTCACCTAGGTTTCCCTGACTTAGAAGCAGGAGCTTGTAATATATAAATACCATGATACCATCGTGGTATGTAAAATGGTTCCCACTGGCCTGTGCTTAAGTTTGTACTCTGGTCAGTAAACCCCTGAACTTGTTACTTTGTCTGAAACTTGAATAATTTTATTTGGGAATGTTGTAAAGAATATCACACTTTAAAAACTTCCTGATAAACACACAAAAAATTCTTGTCTCTTGATGTCAGAACAAGATTTTCAGGCAGTAGATGACTTTTCAGTGGTATATTTTTGAGAATTCTTTCTCCTTTTCCTCATTTATTTATTCCTCTTAGTTTCAAACTATGGGAAGGATCTGTGATTGTTGATTAAAATAGCAATTTTTTGAAAGGTAATTGGGATCTCATGGAATTGCTATGAAGAACAAAGAACCAGACTCAGAGAATACTCAAGAAAAAGATGTTATGGAGCCAGAATCATAACCAAAATTGAGCCCTGCAAACAATCGAGGGCAGACCCCGCAGGAAATAGGAATTTTTATCAAGTGACATTTAGATGGTGATGCCCGTGATGTGACTAGAATGAAGCATGTGCGGCACTTGTCTGGGGCTCAAAATTTTTGAAGATCCTCAACTCAGTAATCAAGGCAAATAATATTTAAATGAAATATTTAAAAAATGAAAGTCAATGCAGGGCTTCCTTGGTGGCTCAGTGGTAAAGCATTTGCCTGCCCGTGCAGGATACACAAGTCTGATCTCATGAGACACATGGAGCACGCGTGTGCTCTGATCCACATGCCTCAGAGCCACTGAGCCTGTGCATCACCACTTTTGAGGCTATGCTCTAGAGCCCAGGAGCCACAACTACTGAGACCGCACGCTGCAACTAATGAAGGCCACATGCCCTAGAGCCCAGGCTCTGCAACGTGAGAAGCCACAGCGATGAGAAGCCTGCTCAGCACAGCTAGAGAGAAGCCCCCGCCTGGTGCAACTGGAGGAAAGCCTGCGCAGCCATGAAGACCCAGAACAGCCAAGAATAAATAAATTAACTAATAAAGAAAATCAGTGCAATAATTCATGATGAGCAAAATATTAAAATTTTAAATGAAGGGATGTTGATAAAAAAGTAAGTTTGTACTTTCAGTAAAAGATGTCATATTCTTTGTAGTAGAGGTGTCATTCAGTTCAGTGTCAGAAAAAGCAGTATCACAATAAGCATATTATTTTCAACCCCCAGAACTGCAAAACATGACCTCTAGCAAATCATTTTATATCAGCACTTCAGTATGAAATAATCCATGACATATCCCATTCCCTTTATAGTTTAGTCATGGGAGTTAAAATCATTCACTGCAAATCACTGTTTTACTTGTAAAGGAGAGTATCTACTTCCTTAAAGAAGTAAATAAGAGCAAAAAAAAAATGACTTTGAAATAAATTTTCTTTTTAACTTGCTATTAAAATATAGTCCCTACTTAATGTGGTGACATTTGATCTTGATTGGTGCAGTTCAAGAAATGGCTTATATTTATATTGCTTTAATAATGTGCTGCCCATTTCATTTGATATTGAACACTTTCTTGTACAGAGTAGATGCTCAATATTGTAAAATGTTTGTTGAATGACTGTAAAGCAGAGAAAAATCCAAAATAATATGGTGTTTATTTATGTGACATTTATACAATCCTGAAAGAAACTTTATTTCTGAAAATTATACTTACAAAAGTACAGAGGCAAAATACAAACTAATATATAGCATCATAATGATATTTTACACTTTCAGAAAAATGCCAGAGACTTTAAGTGATTTGTATTTTCCCTATACATATTATAGATCCCTATAACTTAATTAATTTAACTTGTATTATAACATGAGATTAGAAGTTATTTATACTGATATTGCCTGTGCATGCCAACAAAACAACATCTTAACAATAGAGTTACAAATACAAACTACATGTATTGACTTTTGTGATGAAATTTATCATTACCTTTGGGATTGTTTTATTAAGCTGTAACACTTGGAATCTGTATGTATCTTTTATGGAAGGATTGAAAATCCTTTGCAAATGTTGAATATCATTTTGGATACCAGAGACCAATGACACTTTAGTGATTGATCTCCATAGTAGTAGGTTTAGTTGGTGTGTGATTCTGGCATTTGTTATAGTTCTTGTAGATGGTTCTTCAGTATCGTTATCAGTTATATGTCACCAAACCTAATAGCTAGCAGCTAGTCAATTTTTTAAAAGAAAAACCGCAGATATTCTACATGATGGCTACCATCAAAATTAACTATATGATTTCCCTATGAAATATATTCAGTAGAAGAGATTAAAAAAGATTGATACTTATGAACAGTTTGAATTCCACTGACAGTATTTTATTCTTCAATGCCCTCTGTTAAAGGAAGAGAGCACCACTCAAATACATTTGAAAGAAAGCTGAATTTATTATAATTATTAGTTTCTATGCAAGAGGGAGTGATTTTTTGTAGAATATAGTCTCTATGAACAGAGTCAGAGCAGAGAGTGATCTTGTACTGAGTTTTGAGCAAGGTGTGGAGTTTAGGTATTGCTGACATTCAGGAGTCCTGAAAGGAGTCTATGACTGAGAGATTTGGGTGAGTTTAAAACTGTTCTGTGGCTGTGAAAGTCTCTCAGTCATGTCTGACTCTTTGCGACCCCATGGACTGTAGCCCACCAGGCTCCTCTGTCCATGGGATTCTCCAGGCAAGAGTATTGGAGTGGGTTGCTATTTCCTCCTCCAGGGGATCTTCCTGACTCAGGGATCAAACCCAGGTATCCTGCAGTGCAGGTGGATTCTTTACTGTCTGATCCACCAGGGAAGCCCAGTTATTCAAGAAGGATATACTAATTCAAGGTTCTAGCCATGTGTGAAGTAGATAACTAGGGAGGACCTGTTGTAGAGCACAGGCTCAGCTTGGTGCTCTGTGATGACCTCGAGGGGTGGAATGTGAGGAGTGGAGGGCGGTCCAAGATGGAGGAGATAAATGTATACATATAGCTGAATGACTTCGTTGTATGACAGACACTAACACAACATTTAAAGCAACTATGTGAAAGTGTTAGTCGCTCAGTCATGTCTGACTCTCTTTTTTTTTTTATAATAGGCAGAGCTTTTAATGGAGCAATGTATTGAACACTGCAGATTGCATAGACAAAAGCCTTAGAATTGGAAGTAAAACCCACCATTGACTGAACAGAAGGCCTTGGTTGCTGACACAATCTCTGAGACAAAGCTGAGGGAGTCAGTAATGAAGTCCAGGATCGGTAAACGAGAGCAGATATCGCAGATTCCAACTGGTAGATGGTTTTCCCAAGCAGGGATGTCTGACTCTCTTGTGATCCCATGGGCTGTAACCCACCAGGCTCCTCTGTCCATGGGATTTCCCAGGCAAAAATACTGGAGTGGGTAGCCTATCCCTTCTCCAGGGGATCTTCCCAAAACAGGGATCAAACTTGGGCCTCCTGCATTGCAGACAGATTCTTTACTATCTGAGCTACCATGGAAGCCCAGTTCTGTGGTTAGTAATTTATTCCTTGAAGAAGGCCAAAGAACAGCTAGTCATGTGTACCTTCTTTGAATTTGGAAAAGAGTAACTTTTAATTTTCACTTCATGCTCAATTTAAAATAAACACAGTTTAATGTCATATTTATCTAATGATTTGAGAGAGAGTTGAGAGCATTTTGGTAAAAGAGTGTCGTGCAACCAAATTTAAGACATGCAGTGACCAATGGCACGGAGCGTTAGTGCCTGGTAAGGTCTTTGGCTGCAGGTAACCGACACCAATGCTAGGTATTTTCAGAGGAAATGGGGAGACTTGATCAAAAGGATATCAAGGAAAACAGAATCAATGGGAGATTAGAAGACTGTGCTTAAAAACTGGGCAGAAACCAAGGCCGTTTCAGTCTTGTCAGGGAGCTGAATGTGAAAGGCACAAAGACTTTTGCTAGCAGGGTCAATCTGTCTAGGATGAGATCACTTCCAAGGCCACTGCCACCGCTGCTGTGGGAGAATCACGACATTCATGTTTTCATCTGCTTAATCAGCAGGTGTTCATTGAGAACCTACTACATGCCAGGTTCTGTTTCTAGGTTCTAGAAGTGCAGGTGCCACTGGTCCCTTGAAATTTACACTCTGAGGAGGGAGACGCTGAGGAGGAAGATGTGCTAAATAAAGAAGGAAATGTGTGTCACATGACAGTAAGTGCAGTGGGGAAAATATATTCTATCACTAAGTGATAAAAGGTTATGAAATGTCAGGAGTTGGAGACACTGAGCTGCCATTTGATGTAGGATAGTCCAGGTGCCTCCTACAGTTTGTGTGGCACTTTGTTTTTTTGTTTTTGTTTTTTTTTTTTTTGCAGAGAACTGAAGAAAAAAAGTAGAGCGTCATGTGGATGTATGGAGGAAGAGTGTTCCAGGTTGAAAAATAACAGATGCAAAGGCTGTGTGACACAAATGTGCTTGTGGAACAGCAGGGAAATCAGTGTGGTTGGAACAGTTAGGAATTGGAAGAGTGTGGGGAGACAAGGTCAGAGATCAGTTTAGGAGTGGGGTAGGGGTTAGAAGGACTGGGTTAGAGGGACTTTGAAATGCATTCTCAAGACCCTAGTGCTTATTTCCTTTTCTCTAGCTTTATTAACATATAATTGACATATAACATTATATAAGCTTAAAGTGTATAACATAATGATTTGAGATATATATATATATATATATAGATATATATATATATATATACACACACATATATATAATGAAATAATTACCACAATAAGTTTAGTTATTAGCAATCACCTCGCATAGTTTTTTTTCTTGTGATGAGAATTTTTAAGATCTGCTCTCTTAGCAGCTTTAAAACATACAAGAGAGTACTGTTAAATATGGTCACTATGCTGTGTGTTACATCCCCAGAATTTATTTGTCTTATAACTGAGTTTGTTTATCTTCTATCGCAGGTTGGGTAATGATATTCCACCATGCCTATGTAATTGGAACGATAGGGAATTTCTCTAAAACTAGAAAGAGGAGTTAGATACTGTGTGGACAGAAACACTAACACATGTCTACTAGAGTCAGCAGCTACAAAGGTGTTTGAGCTTGCTGTGGGTCCTAGAAACATATGTTTTGTGTAGCCACAGATTCTTCTCATCCTTGTATATGCCTCTTTCCAGGGTGACTTTGCATTTTTCTTATCAAAAGGAGGTTTTTTTATTCTGCTCCTTCAATCCGAGCATATAAGATTTCTTTATTAGATGCTGTTGGTCAGTTGCTCAGTCATGTCCAACTCTGCAACCCCATGGATTGCAGCACATCAGGCTTCCCTGTCCTGCACTGTCCCCTAGAGTTTGCTCAGACTCATGTCCATTGAGTCAGTGATGCAATCCAACCATCTCATCCTCTGTTGCCCCCTTCTCTTCCTGCCCTCAGTCTTTCCCAGCATCATGGCCTTTTCCAGTGAGTTGGCTCTTCATATAAGGTGGCCAAAGTATTGGAACTTCAGCTTCAGCATCAGTCCTTCCCATGAATATTCAGGGTTGATTTACTTTAGGATTGACTGGTTTGATCTCCTTGTAGTCCAAAGACTCTCAAGAGTTCAAATGCATCAATTCTTCAGTGCTCAGCCTTCTTAATGGTTCAGCTCTCATATTCATACATGACTACTGGAAAAGCCATAGGTTTGACTGTATGAACCTTTGTTGGCCAAGTGATGTCTCTGCTTTTGAATATGCTGTCTAGGTTTGTCATATCTTTTCTTCCAAGGAGCAAGCATCTTTTAATTTCATGGCTGCAGTCATTGTCTGTGTATTAGATGGGACATTAATAAATCACAGCAAGTGGGTTGGAAAGTACTTGTACATTGGGCTTCCATTGTTGCTACTTTGGGGATCCTGGAAGCAACAGTTATGGGAATAAGCTCAAACTAGCCTGCTGGAAAGTGAGAGACACATAGCCCAGTTTACCAACCCATCACTCCAGTGACAGTAAGTCAAGTGACAGACATGGGGAGAGGCCCTCCTAAGTCATTTAACCCCCAATCACTTGCCAGCTGGATCCAGATACATGAGAGAGCTCAGGTAGAGCTCAGTGGAACTGACTGAACCAACCCACAAAATTATACACTAAATAAAATTATTGTTGTTTTATGTCACAATGTTTGGTCATGGCTTTTTATATAGGAAAAGCTAACTGATTATCTGTAGATTTCATGAAATTTCAATCAAGATTCCAGCAAGTTATTTTATGGACATTGACGAACTGTTCTAAAGTTTATATGATGGGGCAAAAGATCTAGAACAGCCAACACAATATTAAAGGAGAATATCAAAGCCAGAGGATTGACAATATCCAAATTCTAAACTTGGGGAAATGGTTGTGTAAATTATTAATGGAAACAAGATTCTCTTTTTCCAGAGTAAAGAATGTGATAACAGGTCTTGCTTGAGAAAATGGAGGAAAAGCATGTTAATTTATTTGCAAACATAACTGTGTCTGATCCAAAAACGGAAGACCCATAGACTTGATTGGAGGGCTAATGCCTCATCTTTAAGAAAGAAGAGAATAAAATATGCAAGGCCTTGGGATAGCGAAATAAACCCACTTTGGATTTTTACCCATTAACAGTGTTGGACAGGCCATTAGGCAGAGGTTCTGTGGCCAGAAGTTTCAGTTCACTTCTTTCCTCCCCTCTCCTTCCTTAGAAAAAATTCCCAGAATAAATACCTCACATGCTTCCAGAAGTGACTGATAATATCTCTGGGCTGTTTTCCTTCTGAGAAATTCACCTAGAGGCATCTGTTGGTTAACCACATGACAATCATCATGCTATAACAGCTTCCCTGGTGGCTCAGATGGTAAAAGAATCTGCCTGCAATGCGGGAGACCTGGGTTCCCTCCCTGGGTTGGGAAGATCCCCTGGATAAGGGAATGGCTACCCACTCCCGTATCCTTACCTGGCGAATTCCATAGAGAGAGGAATATTAAACTATAGTATAATATAGTTAGAAAACAATTTAATGTAACTTTATAATAAAAAATATATCCTAAATGATTTTTTAAAAAATTAAATAATTTATTTGTGGGAATTCTGTTTTGAAGACTAGGAAAAATCGTATTGTAAGAGATTGCTTCAGAAATTCTGAAGTGCTTACTCTCAAAGAGTCATAAGATCAAAGGGCACAGGACTGTTCAAATAACTCAAAGATTATTCCAGAGCTTGTCTTGGAAAATTGAAGCATAAGTTCCTTTGCTGGTGAGTTTGATAGAGGAAACACATTATCTTATGATGTCAGCTTCAAAAGAGTGTTCAAAGTGAAATTTTTTCATATTTATGAAATTGAAGTGGTCAGTATTTTATATTACTTTTCCCAGCTTTATTGAAGTTTAATTGGCAAATGAAATTGTAGCTTGATTGTGGGACTCCTTTCATAATGTTTGAGCATTTTAAATCATGATTTAATTATGACAAATCTATTAGGTCATGTAACTATAAAATATTGTTATTATGTGTATACATTATATGTATATATTTTATGTAACATGTAATATATTATATAAATGTGCTTTCCATTCCAAATTTTTCTCTGTTATCCATTTACTGTGTACATTAACTTCTCTATGGGAGATAATTCTTCTTTATGGAGTCTAAATATGGACTGCCACCTACCCAAGCTATTTAAGATATATCCAAAGACAGTTTCCACTTGTTTTCGAGAAGCAAAGACAGAAACTGTATATAATGCTCCAGCAATAGAGATGGCTATGCAGCTTAGAGGTGTTTTGGGCTAATATTCTGCCTAATGTAATCTTCCTGTTATCAACCCATCATCAGCTCGTCATCCTTTCAATAATGTAATACAAGTGGCTAAACCCCTTAGAGCTGATTGTATCACAAAGGGATTACCCCAGTCCCGTTCTGGGAATTAAGCCTACAGACAAAGGGCAGACAGCTGGGCCGCCTGCATCAATTTGACATCAGTTATTTGCTACGTACATTAGTATAATCTGCTGCCACAGGACAGAGTCATAAACATTCTAGCTGTAGTCTCAAGACCCTGTTTTTAAAATATTAAACCCTTTAGTAGGTTTAAAAACTCAATAATATAGTTAAATTCACAGCAACTGAGGATTTAGAAGGGAAGCCCAATGAAGTTGGAAAGGCTCTGGATCCTGTAAGGCAAGTGTTTGTGAGTTGGAAAATTACAGGCACTGAGTTGAACCTTGGCACAGAAAAGAAAATGTCATCTATAATCACTCAACAGTGATGCCTTTTCCCCACTCAGCTTCTTAAGAACCTTTTCCTTCCTGTTAATTACCTTACCATTTGGAAAACTTGATTCCTATGTGAAATTGGAATTGCAGTAAGCAATGTCACTTTTTACTGGTGGTCCTATTTATAAGCAATTGAGCAAAATGCATGTATTAAAGGGTTCCTGCTTTGGAAACATAATACCCAAGATTTTCAGATATAATCCAACCTTATTATCTTGTTAGAATTTACTAGTTGTAAGTAATTTACACACTTCATGCTAATGTCAGAACAGAGTTTTAAGATATTTTTGTTACTGCCCCGGGTAAGAATTTGAACTCCTGAAATGCTGTCATTTCTGTGCCTTTCTGAGATGCTGCATATTCACCCTTTCATCATTTTTCAGTCTTAGTGCTTCCTGTGAAACTCCTTTGTCAAATGAGATTACATATTAAAAGGGACTACATTTGAAATAGCTTTCCCAAATAACACAATCTGATGATGCCTCTGATGTGGCTGGCAGCTAAACAGGAATCTTGTTTCAATTGAACTCTATTTAAGACCTCGAATCAGGATGTTACACTGCTTGCTTTTAACACAATCAGTCAAATTACCCTACCCCTAAAGGCCCAGGACCTAAGAGAGATTGGATGAGGGTTAAACTAAATCATGTTAAGAGTAACAGTCTTTAATGAAAACAGAAAATTGGACTTACAGTTCTAGAATGAATTTAGATATTCTAGAGTAAACGTTTCTTTAGATATGTTAGGCAGTTCACATTCTTTGTTATATGATTGACAAAGCAATAAATATTGAGGAATAAATAAAGTGCAACAAACTTTTTCTTACACTGAGGATCTTTAGAGAACTAGGTACCCCTAAGGTTAATTTAAGCCCCATGTCAAGAGAAGGACACTGAACATTTCATTCAGATTTTGTCACAATTTTATCAGCACAGGTAATGACTATGAAAATGAATATTTTCTTAAACTGGTTAAAAATACTAAATTTGATTCATCATTATGGTTTAAAAGACATTCTAGGAAAGAGATACACGTGTGCATCTCAGTGACAACACACTGATAGCAATAATACCAAGCATGATGTGTACCTTAGTTCCCAGAATTCCTTCACTTTGTCTGGTTTATAAGGGATAGTTCTCAATTAGTTGTACTGTTTTCTCCTGCTTGGTAAGCATTTTTGGTCAAACAAGGAATGGCAGAGTTCCACAATTAGATCAAAAGATCAATCCTAATGTACCATTTTCTCCTCACCCTCCTGCTGTAATAAAGTGGCTGCAGCTCTCCAGGGGACAACTCAAAATCCTAGGACTGATATTTCTAAATTAGCTGACTCTCTGACCTTGCTGGTAATTGCGTTAGTTTATCAATGTTCAACACAATTTATTACTCTCCAATATGTACCAAAGTGTTTATCTCTCAACACTAACAATATTAAAAAACCTAAACTATCTATTGCAGTACAAAGAGGCATCCTTTCATTAGGGAAAAACATAAATAAGTAGGAAAAGTCACATGACCCGCTTTAGCCCAGAAGAGTTGTGACTCCTGAAAGGGAGAGGGCAGCTGTCTCCTCTGATATGACAACATCATGTTTGTTATAGCCAGAAGAAGAGAAATTAAGCTTTGTTTCCATTTGTGTGTGTGTGTATGGGTGTGTGTGAGAGAGATATAGGAATGAAATGGTGCTTTCTGTATTACTAAAGCAATGTCTTCTAAGAAAAATAACATTGATTAAAGCCTTATCAAAGCATTTAAAGGCAATGGGAGTACAGATAACATCTCTCTTTGACTTTCAGTGTGGTACATTTTGGTGGGGAAAAGCATTAAGCTCATGGGTCTTATTTGGGAATGAGGGAAATGAACAGCATGCTTTCATTTCCATCATCTTAATCATTTTATTTTACATTATTTAAATCTTGTGTTTGATTAGTATAGTGAGCAAGCTGTGACAAAGCTCAGTGTATGTTACATTAACAAAAAGTAATGTTGTACTGAAGTTTTGCAAAAGAAATGCTATCTGGTTTTAACATACACCATCGCCAGGGAAATGTGGCATTACCTGGCTGTGAATGATGTTAATAACATGCTGAGGTAGAAGGAGGTGATGAAGATCCTGCTGCCCAACTTTAAATAATGAGCTACCTTTTGTCTATTCTACTTCTAGGGAGAACAAGACTTTTCTTTACTGTTTCTTCACAGATGGGACAGAAGTTGGGAAGTATTCAGTCACGCCCATCCACTTACCCACCAACTATTTCCATTAAGTTCAATCCCTGTGTTCATTCCTCACTCATAAGAAATAAGTTTCAAAGGCAGCTTGTATTGGAAGAAACTGATCTGAAGGTTTGCAAAACACTTGGTATCTTCTTAAGATCTCAGAGTCTTTAAATTATGGCTCAAATTATTATTAGTATTACTATTATCACTATTATTGTTTTTAGTTGATAAAGAATCTGCAGGAGACACAAGAGATGCAGGTTCTATCCCTGGGTTGGGAAGATCCCCTGGAGAAGAAAATGACTACCCACTTCAGTATTCTTGCCTGGGAAATCCCTTGCACAGAGGAACCTGGAGGGCTATAGTCCATGGGATCACAAAGAGCTGGATGCGACTCAGCAACTAAACCACCACCATTATTGTTGTTATTATTATTATTACTATTATAGTTACTTTTCTTTATTAATAACTTAATTATTATAAGGATGTATATTGTCACCCTGTTATTTAACTGATATGCAGAGTACATCATGTGAAATGCTAGGCTGGATGAATCACAAGCTGGAATTAAGATAACTGGGATTAATACCAACAACCTCAGATATTCAGAAGATAACCATTCTAATGGCCAAAAGCCAAGAGGAACTAAAGAGCCTTTTGATGGAGTGAAAGAGGAGAGTGAAAAAGTTGGCTTGAAGCTCAACATTCAAAAAACTAAGATCATGGCATCCCATCGTGTGTGCGTAGTTCAGTCACGTCAGTCATGTCCGACTCTTTGTCCCCAATGGACTGCAGCCCACCAGGCTTCTCAGTCTATGGGATTCTCCAGGCAAGAATACTGGAGTGGGTTGCCATGGCTTCTTTCAGGTGATCTTCCTGACTGAGGGACTGAACCCATGTCTCCTGCATCTCCTTCATCTCCTGCATTGCACGTGGACTCCTTTCTGCTGAGCCATCGGGGAAGACCCCGGTCCCATTTCTTCATGACAAATAGAAGGGAAAAATTGGAGGCACTGGCATATTTTATTTTCTTGGGCTCCAGAATCATTGTGGATGGTGACTGCAACTGTGAAATTAAAATACGCTTGCTCCTTTGGAGAAAAGCTATGACAAACCTGAATAGCATATTCAAAAGCAGAGACATCACTTTGCTGACAAAGGTCTAAAGCCATGGTTTTTCCAGTAGTCATGTATGGATTTGAGAGCTGGACCATAAAGAAGGCTGAGCACTGAAGAATTGATGCTTTTGAATTGTGGTGCTGGAGAAGACTCTTGGGAGTCCCTTGGATTTTCAAGCAAGGAGATCAAACCAGTCAATCCCAAAGGAAATCAACCCTGAATATTCATTGAAAGGACTGATGCTGAAGCTGAAGCTCCAAGCTCCAATACTTTGGCCACCTGATGCAAAGAGCCAACTCATTTGAAAAGATCTTGATGCTGGGAAAGATTTAGGGCAGGAGGAGAAGGGGATGACAGAGGATGAGATGATTGGATGGCATCATCGACTCAATGCATTGACCTGAGTTTGAGCAAACTCAGGGAGATAGTGAAGGACAGGGAATCCTGGCATGTTACACAGTCCATGGGGTTACAAAGAGCCAGACCCCACTTAGCGACTGAACAACAGCAACGGTAACTGTTAGGCCAATGTTCTTTCTTTTTTTTTTTATTAGTTGGAGGCTAATTACTTCACAACATTTCAGTGGGTTTTGTCATACATTGATATGAATCAGCCATAGATTTACACGTATTCCCCATCCCGATCCCCCCTCCCACCTCCCTCTCCACCCGATTCTTTCAAAAGCAGATTTGTTTTAATGTCTTTTGTTCACCAACTCATTTCTGTGAGGAGAATACAATTTCTTTGGTAAGGGAATTGTTAGATCTGCCTCCTCTCTGCAATTTACTCTAGAGTTTTCCATAGCACTTTAAAATCCATATTTGGAAATTTTATTGTTTTAATTACATGCCAAAGCCATACAAACTTTTTTAGTTTTTAAAATGCTTCCATTTCTCTGACATCCCTTTAGTGTTTGAGTGCTATTTATACTATCTTAACACTGCCAACCTGAATCAATGAAGCCCCAAAGTGGGTCTGCTGTGTGTATTACTCAAACTAAACTACATACCCAGTCTACTATATTTTAGATTTGAACTAAACACTCACCAAGCTCCTATATGAAGCCGGCTCCTGTTCTGTCCATTTCATGTGCATATTGCATCCTTTCTAATCACTTGGAAAATGTAATAACTGAATTTGAGTCCACTTTGATATAATTTTACTCAGATGCTTTGACTAGCCTCACAGATGTTATTTTCATTTAGGTCAAAATAAAAAGTTATCATTTTGAGCAATAAAATCTCTATATTTTATCAAAATAGCAGTATTTAAAATGTAAAAGAACTCCTCGGGAAAAAAGATGATGAACACTTTTTGTCTGCGTGCCATTTGCTCCCAGTACTTTAAATATGTTACCTACTTTCCCCAAAATATTAACCAAGTATTTATTTTGTGTCTGGCACTGTGCTTAGGGAAGATGAATGTGAATAATAGAATACTCCATGCATTTCAGGGGATATGGTGACATGAGCCAGCCTTACTTACACAGGCTCTATTTGCCACAGAGGTGACAAGGACAGTGTCATAGGAAGACACAGGAGAGTTGCCTGTCCATCTTTGTTTGGGAAGGCTGTGCAGACAAAGTACATAATGTTAACCTGCAAGTTCTACAGATACTTAGAATCTGTCCCCTCTCCGTCTCGTTCCTTCTCCACCTCTCTCCCTTTCTTCCTTTCCATTTCACTTTACTAGATTTTTTAAAGTTACAAAAGCATTGCCTGATTTTTGTAATGCATTGAATAATGCAGATATAGAAATATACAATATGGAATATAGAAAGCAAAGATTAATAAAATCTTCATTACATATTCCAAATAATAATTCTCTGGGATAACTATGAAAGTGAATGTCGTGTCAGACTCTTTGCAACCCCATGGATTGTAGCCCATGAGGCTCCTCTGTCTGTGGGATTTTCCAGTCAAGACTACTGGAGTGGGTTGCCATTCCCTTCTTTAGGGGACCTTCCCCACTCAGAGATCGAAACTGGGTCTCCCACATTACAGGCGGATTCTTAACCATCTGAGCCTATTATCTGTATTTTTTTCAAAAAATGGGGGCATACTGTACAGATTGTTTGGTAACTTGCTATTTAAAACATTTTATTATCAATTGTATTTTTTACTTTTTGTTAAGCAAATTTTTTACTTGGTCTTTTTATCAATTGTATTTTTTTAAACTTACAATATTGGTCTTAAATTTACAGCATAGTGACTCAGTATTTTTACAAATTATACTCCATTAAAAGTTACTACAAAATAATGGCTACATTTCCCTATGATATACAATATATCCTTTTTGCTTATCTATTTTATATATACTAGTGTGTATTTCTTAATTCCATACCCCTCTCTTGCCTCTCCCTACTTCCCTATCCCCACTGGTACCCACTGGTTTGTTTCCTGTTTATACATGTGAGTTTTTTGTTTTGATGTAAACATTCATTTGTATTATTTTTTAATTCCACATATAAGTGATGTTCAGTATTTGTCTTTCTCTGACTTATTTCACTAAGCATAAGATTCTCTAGGTCCAAACACAGTGTCCAATGGCAGAATTTCATCCTTTTTATGGTTGAGTAGTATTCCATTGTATATATACGGGCTTCCCTGGTGGCTCAGTCAGTAAAGAATCTGCCCACAATGCAGGAAACCTGAGTTCAATCCTTGGGTTGGGTAGATCCCCTGGAGGAGGGCATGGCAACCCACTCCAGTATTCTTGCCTGGAGAATCCCCATGGACAGGAGAGCCTGGCAGGTTGCACTCTTAGGGGTCACCAAGAGTCAGACATGACTGAGCGATTAACACACACACAAGTGTGGGTGTGTGTTTGTATAGCATGCCTGTCTGTTGATGGACATTTGGGTTGCTTTCATGTCTTGGCAATGGTGCTGCTGTGAGCATTGGGGTGCATGTATCATTTTGCATTAGTGTCTTCATCTTTTCTGGATATACAGCCAGGAGTGGAATTGCTGGATCATATAGTAGTTCTAGTTTTAGTGTCTTAAGGAAACGCCATACTATTTTTCATAGTGCCTGTATAAATATGGGCTTCCCTGGTACAGAATATACCAATTTACATTCCCACCAGCAGTGTACAAGGGTTCTGCTTCCTCCACATCCTTGCCAACGTTTGGTAGTTGTGGTGTTTTTGATGATAGCCATTCTGGCGGGTGTGAGGCAGTATCTCATGGTTTTGGTTTGCATTTCTCTAATATTTAGTGGTGTTGAGCATCTTTTCATTGGCCTATTGTCTGTTTGTATGTCTTCTTTGGAAAAATGTCTGTTCATGTCTTCTGCCCATTTGTGATTGGGGTATTTGTTACTTTGATATCAATTTGTATGAGCTGTTTATATATTTTGGATACCAAGCCCTTGTCAGTCATGTCATTTGCAAATATTTTTTCCCTTCCCGTAGGTTGTCTTTGCACTTTATTGATGGTTTCCTTTGCTATATAAAAGCCTTTAGTTTTAATTAGGTCCCATTTGTTCATTTTTGTTTTTATTTTTTTCTGCCTTAGGAGACAGATCCAAAAATGTGTTGTTATGATTTATATCGAAGAGTGTTCTATCTGTGTTCTCTTGTGGGAATTTTATGGTTTCAAACCTGATATTTAGGTCTTTAATCCATTTGGAGTTTATTTTTGTATATGGTGTGAGGAAATGTTATTTCACTTACTGAAGAGACTGTCTTTTCTCCATTGTATATTCTTGGCTCCTTTGTTGTAAATTAATTGACCGTAGGTGTATGGGTTTATTCCTGGGCTCTCTGTCTGTTCCGTTGATCAATGTGTCTGTTTTTGTGCTAGTAGAATGCTGTTTTGAAGTCTGTGAGGATGGTACCTCCAGTCTTGTTCTTTTTCCTTTAGATTGTTTTGGCAATTCAGGGCCTTTTATGGTTCCATGTGAATTTTAGGGTTATTCTAGTTCTGTGAAAAATGTCATGAGTGTTTTGTTAGGGATTTCATTAAATCTCTATATTGCTTTGGGAGGTATTAATAGTACTATGTTAACAACATTAATTCTTCCAATGAAAAAACTTGGGATACCATCCATTTCTTTGTATCATTTTCAGTTTCCTTCATCAATATTTTATAGTTTTCAGAGTATAGGTCTTTCACGTCCTTGGTTAAATTTGTTCCTAGGTCTTTTATTCTTTTGGATGCAGTTTTCATTGGGATTTTAAAATTTTTCTTAGAAAAATTTCTGATAGTTCATTATTATTGTATAGAAAGCAACAGGTTTCTGCAAACTAATTTTGTTTTCTGTAACTTCACTGACTTCATTTATTAGTTCTAGTAGTTTTTTGGTGGAGACTTTAGAGTTTTCTGTATGAAATATTATGTATCTGAAAATAGTGATGGTTTTACTTCTTTTCTTCCAATTTGGATGCCATTAATTTCTTTTTCTTGTCTGATTGGTGTGATTAGGGCCTCCAATACTATATCAAATAGAAGTGGTGAAAGTGGGAATTCTTGTTTTATTCCTGAATTTAGAGGAAAGACTTTCAGCTTTTTACTCTCGAGTATGATGTTAGCTATGGTTTGTCCTAAGTGGCCTTTATCATATTGAGATATATTCCTTCTATACCCACTTCGGTGAGACTTTTTATCATGAATGTGTATTAAATTTTGTCAAATGCTTGTTCTCTATCTATTGAAATGATCGTGTGAATTTTGTCCTTCCTTTTGTTAGTGTGCTGTATCACATTGTTTGATTTGAGAATATTGAAGTATCCTTGTGTCCCTGGAATAAATCCAACTTTATCTTGGGTTTTCTGTTGATAACAGTGGAAGCTGACTGGTTTAGGCAGTCAGGAATTTGCTGACCTATATGTGGGCAGCTCACAGAATCAGTAGACAGTCTTGAGAAACAAGATCTGGGACTAATTTTTCAAGAGCAACACAAAATAATGTTGAAGAACTAACCTGAAGAGAACATTCACTACTGTGGTATGGCCTCTGATGCCCTCTCAACCACTCTTGGCTCCATTAAAATCAGTTAAGGCTTGTAGAGCCTGTTCCATCAAGCAGTTTAGTTCTCAATCTTTAAGATTCATGGAGCTGCACGTGATTGGCTGAATATGGGTAAGATGGCTATAGCCCATTGGCAAGGAATGCTGGGAAAGTGGAATTTCTGAATTTCAATGTATGAAAGTGGGTTAAAATTGGCAATGTGATAATCTATTAAAATCTAGGAAGAATACTCAAGAGTTAGTTATCACAGATGATAGATGTCCACTGCACCTTTTATCTAAGTTGCAGATATTTTTCTCTAGTGTACATTTTGGCTTTGCTTATATCTCTTGTCATGTAATCACAAAAAGATTCATATAAGAAAACTATGTTTCCCTTCATGGTTTCTAGGTTTTTTTTTTCTGCTTGAGAAGTTCTTTACAGAGACTTCCCTGTTGGTCCACTTGTTAAGACTCTGTGCTTTCAAAGCACAGACTGCAGGTTTGACTCCTGGTCAGGGAACTAAGATCCCACATGCCACAAAGTGTGACCAAATTAATAAAAAAATTCTCTGCCATGCCAAGTTTACATGAATACTTAAAAATTATTTCATTTAGTGTTATTTGTTTCTACATTTAGATATTTAATCAGTATGAAATTTGTGCATGAAATAAATTAGACTCTAAGTTTGTGGGGTTTTTTCAGATTAGTATCAACACCAAAAAAAAAAAAACTTTTTCCTCCCATTGAATGGAAATACCGATGTATTTTTTTTTTTTTTTTTTTTTGGTGTAGAACATTTATTTATTTATTCCATGGAACACTCAAAGTTTAGATCAGTGGGAATTTTAATCAATCAAAGAATTGTACATTTTCTTCCCACATATATCACTTTGTATTAGGAAATGACATTGTGATCCATTTCACTACAATATTACAAAATATTTACAAGAAAATATTAAAAATAACTCAAACATGAAAGGCAAGATGGGGGTGAAATAAACTGGTTTTTCCAGAAATCTCTACTCCAGTGCCCACAGCACACAAGAGAGCCAAAACAAAGTTCCCCTTGATCACAAGTTTCCAAGGAATTGGAGTAGGGGAAGAAACCGGATGAAAATGGTGGTATGAAGGGGGATGGATGTTATTAGCAGCACTGCTTCAATAACCAATTTATTTTGCATGAAATACCCTCTCTTTTATATGCAGTAAATTCTGAACAAGGCTAAACTTTAGGATATTCCTTGAACTGAAATTAAAAATACCCTGACAGTGAAAGCAACTCTTTCACCTAAGCTGAGTAAGAGCCTCTTTCTCCATGAACCACTGATGTGAACAGAAGCCTGATCTAGCATCCAAAGCTGTCACAGCAGCCCTTCCATCTCTTTCATGAAAGCCTCATAGACATCGTCCTTAGTCTGCACCGACACGGGAACAGATGGGCCAGATTTGGGCGCTGTTTTGGCAAGAGGCACAGCAGAATCATCCTCTGACTTTCTCTGGGGAGCAGCAGCAGCCCCTTTATTCTCCCGACGCACCCGCAGTGCGGTGGGCACGAATCGTGTGATCTCTGCCTTGGGATTAGTGATCTGTGGCTTGGCACTGATGGTTGCCGTAGCTTTCTTCTCGATGGTGGCTGCGCTTGTGTCATCCGCCTTGGGTCGTTGGATCAAGTTGGGGGGAGCACTTAGAACCCCCGGGTTGGGTAAGGGAGCTGGTGGGAAGAGCCCAGGTGGGGCAGGTCCAAGAGGAGGCACCAGAGGTGGGCGCATCATGCCAGGACGGGGTGGAGGGATACCTGGAGGTGCTGGGGGAGGTAGCCGTGGTGGGGGTCCCCGAGGAGGAGGGCCAGGAGGCAGACCCGGAGGTGGGCCTGGAGGAGGGCCAGGGGGCCGACCTGGTGGCGGGCCTGGAGGTAAAAGTCGGGGTAGAGGCCCTCGGAGCCCTGGCATTCCAGGTGGTCTCAGGAACGGAGGAGCTCCTGGAGGTGGTCCAGGAGGAAGGCCTGTAGGTGGTCCAGGTGGCCGTAAAGGTGAAGCAGGTGGCGGTCCAAGCGGAGGTGGTCCTGGCATGGGGGGTGCTTGTATCTGAGATGGAGGAACAGACTGTGGAAAGCTGGGAAGCTGCAGATGTGCCATCAGAGAGAGACTCCTCTTTGTGCTGCTTCTGTGACTGCTTCTCTGCTTCGGAATCATCTGACTCTTCATCGTCGTCCTCTGAAAACTCCTCGACTTCTCGGCCCTCCTCGGGGATTTCCTGCCCTGCCATTCGAAGCATCATGGCTTGGAGAGGAGTCAGCTCCTTCATGTTTTTCTTCTTCTTCTTTCTAGATTTTCCAGGCATATCTGCAAACCGTACACTTAGACCTGATTTTTTTTCTTCATTGTTTTCTCTCTCAGTGTCATCACGGTGTACAAATTCATCCCCTTCACTTTCTCCATCTGATCTGTCACTGTCGCTGTCATCAGTACTGTCGTCATGCTTATCCTGGTCCATGTCTTCAGGATAGCCATCATCTTCACTGGTGCTAGAAACATCATCGTCATGACCCCGCTGAGCAAGTTCAGGACTATATAACATTTCTTCATCTCGCCTACGAGTGGGAAGATCTAGGGCAAAGCCCACTTTGCGGCCATACATTTGTAAGACTTGAGGAGGAGGTGGGCCCGGAGGAGGACCTAGAGGTTTCCTGCCAGGGGGCAAACGTGGAACGCCATGTCCAAGAAGAGGAAGTATAGAAACTGCCCGAGTTGGAGGTCCATAGGCTGAGGTCTTCTTAAGGATAGAGGGTGGCTGGGCCCCAGGAAGTGGAATGTCCTGGATCAAGATGTTGGAAGGAGCATGCGGCATATCTGGCAGAGGAATACTCTCCACTTCCACATGCTGGGCATTCTTGACAGCATCAAAATATTGACTAAGTTGAGCCCTCTTCTGTTCATATTCTACTTCTAGCTTTCTCAATTCTTTGTAAATATCTGGATTCTCTTTCTCATAGAGTCGCAGAATACGTTCAAATGTTTCACGTAGCTTTTTACGCTTGTCTTTCAGCACTTTCTCATTTAACTGTGGCTGCTGCACTGGGTTAAACTCCATTTCATCCAATTTTTCCATGTCCCGGATAATTTGTTTGGGATCCTTCATCTTTAAAACTGCAGCTCGTACCATCATGCGCTGTTTTTTGTTCTTCTTTAATTCTCTTTTCCGAGCTTCTTTTCTGGCTTGGTCTGTAGGGTTCATAAATTTTCCACTTTTGGTGGATGACGTGGATCTCCGCCCCATGTTGACAAGCTGTTTGATTTACTTGCTTATTTAAAAAATAAAACCTAAAACGCTTCTGCTGGGCTCCTGGGGCTGTGAGAAGCGGGGAGGGGAGGATTCTCGGCCCGTTTGACTTCGTAGGGGCCTTCACCTCGGCCTTTCGGTCAACCACCCAACCACCGCCATCTTGAAACCTCGCGCCCCTCCGTCATCCCTACGTCACTTCCGGGCCGAAGATCTCTGCGTTTCTTCCCCGATGTATTTTTTAACACACTACATTCTTATACAAATGGATATATTTCTTGGCTTTCTACTTTCTTCTACTTTTCTATTTTCTTCTTGTGCAAGTCTCAACTCTTTTGATTATAAAAGTTTTTAAATACTTTTTAGTTTTCATAGTATGCTTTATTTTAATGATTTTATGGTAAAGATTTTATTGCTATCTCAAAATTGTATTTTTTATATGAAATTTAAAATAATTTTGCCCAGTTCTAAGAAAAAAATTGGAATTTTGATTGACATTGCATTGCATTTGGTAAGCATTGGCCACATTATGAGACCAAGACTTCCAAAAACATGGTCTGTCTCTCTATTCCATTCTTTTCTTTATCCTTTTAAATGTTTGTTTATTATTTAATTGGCCGTGTTGGGTCTCAGCTGTGGCAACAAAGATCCTCAATCTATGTTGCAGTCTGTGAACTCTTAAGTTGTGGCATGAGGGATCTAGTTCCCTGGCCAGGGATCAAACCCAGGCCCCCTGCATTGAAAGTACCAAGTCCTAGCCACTGGATCACTGGACTGTCCCTTTTCTTCATCTTTTAATGAAGCTTTGTGTCTTTGTTCATATAGGTCATGTGTCTTTCTTGTTAAATTAATTCCTAGGTGAGTTATAAGTTTTATGATTCTTATGAATGGAACACTCTACCATTTCAAATAATAAGTGGTTACTAGTAATATAGACAAAAGCAATTTTTTTTGTGTGTATTTATTCTGCACCAAGACATCTTCCCAAATTTTCTTATTGCAGCTTGATACTAGAATTTCATGGGTCAAATAAAGAAATCTTTGTTGTTCTTTTTCTAATATTTATACCAATTATTTAATATTTTTATTTACTGAGTAAGTAGAAACACCTGAAAGCTTACTGAAATAGTACAAAATGGAAAATACAGATAAAAATTTGACATGATACAGATACATGTTCTAAATAAAATGCTAATATATGGGTCCATAAGAAATAGGAGAAGTAGAGTTTCATCCAGAAATGCATGAATGATTCAACATGAAAACAACATTAAAAAATTAAATGAGATAACTTATATGATTATATTTATAGATGTTAGTCACTAAAAAAACCAGCAATTATTTCATAAAGAATATTAACTATAAAAGAAGTAGAGGGAAATTACTTAAGTGTGATGCAAACTATTACCAAAAATAGCTACAGAGATTATAATAGCTATATGCTTAGATAATTTTTTACTAAAACTAACAATAAGACAGAGATGATACTCTTCATTTAATTTTGGGATGTGGTTTGTCTAGGAAAGAAAATTGCTCTTCAATAGCATGGGATTTTAGAAAGTATTTTCCTTCACATAATTCTTAGTCTTAAAAAAAAACTTACCTGTGTCTTAAATGTGGTTATTTTTCATTGTCTATTTTGGACCCTTTTCTGCTCTTCACATATTCTCTGGGTAGCTTCAAACACTCTCTTGGCTTTAATTATCTTCTTTGCTGATGACCTTCAAACAGCTCTCTCTCCTATGTTTCAGATTCTTATATGTGCCTGCCTACTAGATATTCTACCTGGAGACCCCCAAGAGAACTTCACTGAAATATGACCAGAATGAACCCACCATTCCTAAGATGTACCCTAGGATTCTCTTCGTTCAGTATTGCCTGTCTCAAGGAACGATGCTACTGTCCTTGCTCAAACCAGAAATGGGGATTTATCCTTGCCTCCTCTACTCTCTGTCCCCACCCCACCTCTAATCCCCAAGTTCTAAAATATTCCTCAAAGCACTCGATCACTCCCCATCTCCACTGACCCTTCTCTAGTTTTGGAAAACATTAACAAGAACTCCATGTTAGTAATGAGCCACAGTTTTGAAAATGCAGATCCAGAGACTTCAAAATCATTTTTATTCTGAACCCTCAACCCTCAAAATCACTTTATTCTCAACAGAGAACTCTGTTCTCTGGCCATAATGAATTTCTTTTAGTTACTTGAACACACTGTGCTTTCTTGGTTTTGTATCTTTGCACACTGGACTGCCTAAATAGAACACTTGTGTTTGTTAACTAGCTTACTGCTCTTTATCCTTCAGGTCTCTGCTTAATAAAAGCAACACCAGCAGTAAAGTCAATCAAAACAGTGATAATGACAGCAGATGGTGTCTACTTACCATGCGCCAGGCACTATGATAAATGCTTCAAATTCATCTTCCCATTTTGTCTTCTCTGCAACTCTATGAAGTGAGAATTTTTATCCCATTTTCACACATGAAGAATCTGAGGCTTAGAGACTTGTAAGTATTTGTCCGACATCGTGGAGCCTGGAGCCTGTGTGTGGAGGAGTTAGGATTTTAACCTAGATCTCTCGCTCTCCCTCTGGAGTTTATTGTCTTTAGGTATTATCTGCTCCAGGAAGCATTCCTCCACAAGTGTCCTTTCTTGTTTATGTTCACCTGCACATCACACTCTCTCTGTCCTAGTCCATTTAGGCTGCTACAATACAATGATATAGGCTGGATGTTTATCAGCGACAAACATTTATTTCTCATAGTTTTGGAGGCTGGAGTGTCCAAAACTGTGTTTTGTTGTCTGTGAGGGCCTCCTTCCTGGTTCATAGATGGTTATCTTTTCACTGTGTTACATGGTGGAGGGTACCCTGGACCTCTGGTCTCTTTTGCGTGTGTGCTCAGTCTTGTCTGACTCTTTGTGACCCATGGACTATAGCCCACCAGGTTCCTTTGTCTCTGGAATTTTCCAGGCAAGAAAACTGGGGTGAGTTGCCATTTCCTTCTCCAGGGGATCTTCCCAACCCAGGGATAAAACCCATGTCTCTTGTGTCTCCTGCATTGGCAGGCATGTTCTTTACCACTGTGCCACCTTTAAGGGCACTAATCCTGTTCATGAAGGCTCCCTCCTCATGACCTAACCACCCCCACCCCCAAAGCCCCATATCTTAATACCAGTGCTTTAGAGATTGGGGTTTGAAAACATGAATTTTGAGAAGGCACAGACATTCAAGCCATAGGCACCATTCTAACATACTCGCTGCTGTGCTGGCTCAGCGCTTAGTCACGTCTGACTCTTTGTGACCCCATGGACTGCAACCCGCCAGGCACCTCTGTCCATGGGATTCTCCAGGCAAGAATACTGGAGCGGGTTGCCATGCCCTTCTTCAAGGGCTCTTCCCAACCCAGGGACAACACCTACATCTCATGTATTGCAGGCTCATTCTTCACCGACTGAGCCAGTAGGGACCCTACAGTATAGTCACTTTTGCCATTCTTTCCATTCCATTCTCTCACTGGTCTCCAACTAGTTTGTGACCACTGTAAAGTCAGGGATTGTTTGTCCTTGTATTCCTCGCACCGTGTGTGGTTCCCAGTGCATAATTGGTACTTAATACATATTTAATATCTAACCCAGATGTCACTGGGGCCTCACAGTCCTTTTGCCATACATGGCCTTTGGTGGCCTGGCGTTCTTCCTGCATGTGTGTGTGCATGCGTGCATGCATGCATGTTGAGGTGCTTCAGTCATGTCCAACTCTTTGGAACCCCATGGACTCTAGCCAGCTAGCCCCCTCTGTCCATGGGGATTCTCTGGGGAAAAATACTGGAGTGGGTTGCATTCCCTTCTCCAGGGATATTCCTGACTGAGGATGGGACCCGAGTCTCTTATGTCTCCTGCATTGGCAGGCAGGTTCTTTACCACTAGTGCCACTTGGTAAGTCCATTCTTCCTGCACTCCCATCTAATTCTTGCCATTATTTGCTCATTGGTCCCTTCTCTCTCTGCTTCTGCATAGTATCCTCTCATCTTGGTTGACCCTGTGTCCCAACTTTCCCTATTTTCTCTCAAAAATCCTACCTCAGTTATGATTTCATGAGTTTGTTAAAGTCTTAAGGACCTTAGGGAAGGATCATGTTACTCACAGCCTCCCATCTTCCTTCTTCCTGGTTTTCTTCTTACTCTCTGCTGCCTTGGATCCTTAACCCATGACTCTCCCGGCTGTGTTAACATTCAGGTAGGTATGACTTCCTGAAATTGTGGTAATAAACATGTTGCCAATCCATTAAAGTTGAATGAATGAATGAAGGTGTAAATGAGTGAATAAATACAGGCTGAAGTTTTGGGCCTAGACTTACCCCAGATGATTTTTAAATCATCCTAAAAAAGTTTCTTAAAGGCTGAATCATTGAATATGTTGACAATACCACATCTGGCAAAAATATTTATGTTTTCAGGGGCAATTCTGTTTAGTTATCCTTTAGACATAGTATTATGAGGGATAATTGTCTTTTTAAAGTGTATGTTCATGTGTTTTGGGCTCTGAGACTGTGGGGGATGTGTCCTATACTTCTTTGTGTCTGCCACATAATGTAGCAAATTGCCTTGTGCAGACTAGGCACTCACTTAATGTTGAGTTGATTGATTAAATAATTATTCCACCTATAAACACTTCTGTAGTGCATTACCTGAGGAGTGTCTATTTCAATATGACGATGGCTATGACCTTCGTGTAGTTCATTAGCAAATGAAAAGTATGCTCATTTCCATGGAAGGAAATGAGAATTGAAAAAATGTGGTTCTATTTGTAGTGCCATTACTGTCTTAATGTTTGATTAAGAACAAATTCTTAACCTTTTAATGCTACCAGTTACCTATGACTCTGATCTCAAGGGCTACTGCAGTACCAAAATCCTGGGGACGATAGGATAATAACTCTGACCTATTTGAAGGGATAAAAATAGGCCACAAATGAGGGAACTCACTGACTAGAATTAGTCAGTAGTGGAGGAGAGGTGATGTCTTTAGAAACAAACAAAGAGGCAAATGAGCAAATAAGCAGTTTCACAATCCCATTTTGTAATCATAACAATCCCCTGTGCGAGTCTCACCATTTTGCTGATAAGGATATTGAGGCTGAGAAATTTTAAGTATAATTTGAGCCGAGTCATATGACTAGTAAGAGACAGCTATTGCTGGTCCTCTGTTACTCTCTCCCTCCACTGTTCTCTCTCTGCCCCCACCCTCCTCCTCAACCCGTGATAGTCATTGTCTCTTTCTCAGTTTTGATATATTTGTGATTGGATGCCTAAAGTCATGACATCTCAGTTCATCAGGAAAAGCAAAACAGATTTACCCTGAACTGAAGTGGCTGCTGAAAATGAGAAAGCTGTTAATAAAATCTTTGAGGATTACTTGTCAATGTGAATTTACTGAGCTCCTTTCCTTTTTTTCTTTTAATTTGTTTTTTATTGAAGGATAATTGCTTTATAGAATTTTGTTGTTTTCTGTCAAACCTCAGCATGAATCATCCATAGGTGTATATATATCCCCTCCCTTTTGAACATTCCTCCCATCTCCCTTCCCATCCTATCCCCCTAGGTGATGCAGAGCCCCTGTTTGAGTTTCCTGAGCCAGACAGCAATTTCCTGTTGGCTCTCTATTTTACATATGGTGATGTAAGTTTCCGTGTTACTCTTTCCACACACCTCACCCTCTCCTCCCCTCTCCCCATGTCCATATGTCCATTCTCTATATCTGTTTCTCCATTGCTGCCCTGTAAATAAATTCTTCAAAATCACTTTTCTAGATTCCATATATGTGCATTAGAATATGATATTTATATTTCTCTTTCTGACTCGCTTCACTCTATAATATGTTCTAGGTTCACCCACCTTATCAGAACCGACTCAGATGCCTTCCTTTTCATGGTTGAGTAATATTCCATTGTGTATATTTACCACAACTTCCTTATCCACTCATCTGTCGATAGGCATCTAGGTTGCTTCCATAATTCCAACTATTGTAAATAGTGCTACAATGAACAATCGGATACGTGTGTCTTTTTCAACCCTGGTTTCCTCAGGGTTTATGCCTAGGAATGGGATTGCTGGGTCATATGGTGGTTTTATTCCTAGCTTTTTAAGGAATCTCCATACCATCTTCCATAGTGGCTGTATCAGTTTACATTCCCACCAATGGTGCAAGAGCATTCCCTTTTCTCCACACCCTCTCCAGCATTTATTGTTTGTAGTCTTTTTGATGATGGCCATTGTGATATCTCATTATGGTTTTGATTTGCATTTCTCTAATAATAAGTGATGTTGAGCATCTTTTCATGTGTTTGTTAGCCATCTGTATGTCTTCTTTTGTTTGGGTTATTTGTTTTCCTGGTGTTGAGTTGTATGAGCTGCTTGTATGTTTTGGAAATTAATCCTTTGTCAGTTTTTTTTGCTTGTTTGTATTTTTTTTTGTCTATTTAAAAACATAGAACATAGAAATAATTTGCTATTATTTTCTTCCATTCTGAGGGTTGTCTTTTCACCTTGCTTATAGTTTCCTTTGCTGTGCAAAAGCTTTTACGTTTAATCAGGTCCCACTTGTTTACTTTTGCTTTTATTTCCATTACTCTAGGAGGTGGGTTTGGAGAAGGCAATGGCACCCCACTCCAGTACTCTTGCCTGGAAAATCCCATGGATGGAGGAGCCTGGTAGGCTGCAGTCCATGGGGTCGGGAAGAGTCAGACACAACTGAGCAACTTCACTTTTCACTTTCATGCATTGGAGAAGGAAATGGCAACCCACTCCAGTGTTCTTGCCTGGAGAATCCCAGGGATGGGGGAGCCTGCTGGGTTGCTGTCTATGGGGTCGCACAGAGTCGGACACGACTGAAGCGACTTAGCAGCAGCAGCAGGAGGTGGGTTATAGAGGATCTTGCTTTGGTTTATGTCATTTCCTTTTCTGTGGCAGGCACCTTGCTCTGTCCTAGGATTGTGCAAAGAGAGAATTCTGAGTCTTGAAGGGTGAGAACTTTCCCAGATGGGCGTGGGGAGGTAAGATGTTGCAGGTGGAGGGAAACTCAGGCACAATTGCAGAGAAGCAGGTGACTCTGCATTTAGCAGCTCTGAGTGTTTCAGCCTCGCTGGAGGGCCATGCACCATTGCGGAAGTGAAAGCAAAGGGGAGTGGAAAGACAAGCAGAAAAAGAATCAAGGACAAGCGTGAGCTGGGGAATTGGGCTTTGTCTGTAGGTAATGGAGAGCCAGCGAAGAACTTTTAAGTGGGAGATTCTTAGGACCAAATTTATATTTTAGAAACACTGGGTTGACTTTGATGAGGAAACTAGTAGGTAGTGGAAATGGCAGAAAAATTGAGGTGTAGGAAGCTATTGCTGGGAATGGAAGCTGAAAGCCACTTTTCCTTGGGCAGGTAAGTGGGAATGTTATTGTATTAGTCTTATCAGTGATTGATTTGGGTAGTAGACACAGGCAAGGTGGTATATTTTGATATCTTAAAAACTGTAACTGAGCAGTAATTCCAGTTGTTCTTTCTTTGAAATTAAAGCTTACCCAAGTGATTTTTAAGGCCTTCTTTGTACTAAGGCTGTGATGTTTCTTTTTGCTAATGTCTTTTCCTTTTTTGCTACCATTGACTGTTTAAATCCTTTTCTGCCCATTTACCATTTGTATCATAACCCTCCTGTGTTTGCTCCTAATGTGTTATAATTCTTCATAATCTGGTCTTTGCCTGATTCTGATTCTCTCTAATATTTCTTTCCTCTCCCTTGAGGAAAGTATATCCATTTTTGGTTTCAAATGCTCATCACCTTTTGTAAATATTGAAGTAGCGATTCAATTTAATTTTAAAAATAATGTTTTTCTATTTCTTCTTCTGTCAATAAATTACCTTTGTCATCTTTTAAAGCTGTATTGTCTCATAATTTTCTTCTGTGCTCTTGTTGTTCCATTTTGTTGTTCCCCAGAGGATGTAAGAATATATATTGATATAATGAACAATGTGGAAATAAAAAAAATCACAAGAAGAATTTAGGGTCATATTCATACTCTATAGTGTTTACTAGTGATCTATTTCAAAATAAAACATATATTTCAGTCCTGATGAATCAAATATTTAAGAAACATTCTTTAAGTGGAGAAATATACATGGAAAAAATCACTAGTGACCCTGAGAGGCCTCTTTGGAAGAGTCTAGCCATGGATGATTTAACTTTGATTTCAGTCCTGCTGTTTCTACCAAGGGTTATCATAGTGCTCATTGCTCATGAGGGTTCTGGGAGTATCAACGGGGGTCAGAGAGCAAAAAACATAAGATATAATATTAGACAAAATATTAGCAGCCCTGGAAATATTCACAAAGTCATATATTATGTTAGCGACACTGTATTCCATGTAGGAAAATAAAAATGGGAAATTGCAAAAGCCACTTTGTTTTTTATTATAGAAATTAAAGGTCTAATTTGCAATTATAAATTAATGTAAATAGCCATTAATTCCATTTTATTAGTTCAGGTGCTTGGTGTATAAACATATACATATCACAGGATTTTTATTGAGTCTGCATTAGTGATTATATATATATTATATATATATATATACACCATATACATATATATGTGTATATATTATATGTAGTGTGAGATTTAAAAAATTTACAGAATTGCAAAAATGCTCTGAGCAACCCTCCCTTAAAGTTTGTATTAAACCATGTTTGTAAAAGTTAATTAATAGATACTGGTGCTTCCTTCTTCCTCTCTACCAGTCACATGATGGTGTGTGATGATCCTGGTGCTCATGATAGTGATGGTAACAGTTACCAGTCCTTTATGCCTAAAAAGCATGTTGGCACTTCCTGTCATGCATACAGTGGGCCACTTAACCTTCCATCCTTGCAATTTAGGCATTATTTTCATTTTACAGATGAAGGAAAAGAGGCACAGGAAACTAGAGGAATTTGCCCAAGGTCACCTAAGTGTATCAAGTGTGTTGACCACAGAACATTGATCGTTAAAGGACACTGAGTGTAGAGAGGTAGAGAATGACCCCTTTTAACTCCTCGTAAGCTTGTTTGCCAATACTTTGGCCACCTGATACAAACAGCCAACTCTTTGGAAAAGACCCTGATGCTGGGAAAGATTGAAGGCAGAAGAGGGCATCACCAATGCTATGGACATGAACTTGGGCAAACTCCAGGAGATACTGATGGTCAGGGAAGCCTGACATGCTGCAGTCCATGGGGTCACAAAGAACCAGACATGACTTGGTGACTGAACAACAGCAGCAAGCTTATTTTCACTGGGCTTGTTTACAAAGAATCTTGATGACAACTCTCCATCATTTCTTTTTGTCTTATATGATATATTATATAGGTTTGTGTGTTATGTGACCCAAAGGGTCACACTTCATAAATTGTCTGTCTTGGCAAAATGTGGCAGTTCTTTATCATCTCCCTTGAGCGAACTTGAGTATTTGTGCCTATACTAGTGAAAGTAAAGAATTAAATCTCCATTGATTCAGAAAACTTGATCAACTTGAATTGTTTAGATTATTTTCTTTTCTTGTTTTACTCTTTTTTGACCTTTAAAAAATTTATAAATGTCATATATATGCAAAAAAGTACAAATAGTACGTACATGTAATTTCAAATAATTATAAGAGGAACATCCATATACTCACAAACTCAGCTTACCAAATAGAACAATACCAGCATCTTGATCTTCACATCTTTCTCCCTTCCTCTCTGAACCATTATCCTGAATTGTATCCTTAATACTCCTTTGCTTTTTTTTCATGATTTTATCATATTTTTAAATATTTCTATACATTTATTGTACTGTTTTACTTTTGAACTCAGGCATTTGAGATTCATTCATTTTAATGCTTGTAGTTGAATGTGCGTGCTAAGTCCCTTCAGTCACGTCTGACTCTGCGACCCCGTGGACTGTAGCCCGCCAGGCACCTCCATCCATGGGATTCTCCAGGCAGTTTTTCATTTTCACTGCTTAGTATCTTATTAATACTATGTGAAGTATCAGTATTCCACAATCAACTCTTTCTATTATCAATGGATATTGGATTTTTCACACATTTTTGCTGCTCCATATGTGGTTGCTATGAACATTTTTTGTATATGTCTTCTGATGCACATATTTAAGGATTTCTTCTGAATATTGTCAAAGAATGAAATTGATGGGTCATACTATATATACATTTGCTTATTTAGTAGGTCAGGCTGGATTATTTTCTGAAGTTGTTGTACCAATTTTCATTCTATTTTTTATATGATTATTGTCTGTGTTTCCTCTTCTGGCAGAATGCCTGTTCCTATCTTCCTCATTTTTCTAATACGTAAAAGTCCTTTCTTTATTATTCCTTTTGCATGAATTAAAAAGATGTATCTGGATGTTAATCCTTTGTCAATTGTATGTTTGTCTTTTGGTTTTTGGCTTGATAAGTAGGAAATTCTTATTCCAAGTCCCTCTCCTTCCTTCCTGCTTCTTTTCTCCAGAATAGTCAGGAACCTTGGGTAATGAAATGAGAAAGAAGAAGCAGGGAGAGACAGAAAAAGATGACCACACTCCTTATTTGCCAGAACTTTCTTTTAGAATAGGCCCCAAATGAAGAAGATATAACTTGAAATAAAGATGGAAGTTTCAGCAATGACATGGAACCAAATTTAAATTGCAGAGCTGAGAGTACCCTTGGTGACTTAAGGTCAGTGTGGAACTTTGAATTACCCAAGAGTAACGAGCATGGTCATGAAAACTGCCCAAGGTTTTACCCAGAAGAGGGGGAAGTCTTTCCCTATAGCATATATTTTAAAGGGCTAGTGGGAGACAACATTAGGTTGCATTATGATTCAATTTCACAAGTCCTGATTGTTCATTATACACATTCATTTGACACATATTTGCTGAGAACCTGTCTAGTATTGGACCAGGCCACAGGTATAGAAGGGAGCAAGGTAAGCACTGCTTCCACTTTGGGGGAGCCTGTCATCCTGCATAGATCAGAAAACCTTTGGGAAGGAGATGGCTTTCCTGGTGGCTAAGTGGTAAAGAACCTGCCTTCCAATGCAGGAGACATGGGTTCAACCCTGACCCTGGAAGATTCCCACATGCCTTAGAGCAACTAAGCCCGTGTGCCCCAACTACTGGAGCCCAGGTACTCTAGAGCCCATGCTTTGCAACAAGAGAAACCACCACAATGAGAAACCCGTGGACCACAGCTGGAGAGCAGCCTCCAGTCCCTGCAACCAGAGAAAAGCCTTAGCAGCAACGAAGACCCGGTACAACCAAAAATGAATGAATTAATAAAATTATTTAAAAAAAAAAAGAAAATCTTAGGGAAGGAGAAAGTGACTTTTCAATGTCTCCTTGAGTCCTTGGCAGAACTTTGGCAATGCTACTTATGGGAAGTAAAGCTTCAGTGACTAGCCACCTTAGTCTAAATTTGTATGAGGGTAAAACAGTGGAAACAGTGGCTGACTTCATTTTTCTGGGCTCCAAAATCACTGCAGATGGTGATTGCAGCCATGAAATTAAAAGACGCTTACTTCTTGGAAGGAAAATTTTGACCAACCTAGACAGCATATTAAAAAGCAAAATAGGGACGTCCCTGGCAGTCCAGTGGTTAAGACTCTGTGTTTCCAATGCAGAGGGCATGAGTTTGATTCCTGGCAAGGGAATGAAGATCCCACATGCCATGGAGCATGGCCAAAAGAGGAAAAATAAATAAATGAAATATTAAAAAAAAAAAAAAATAAAAAGCAAAATAAAGAAAGCTGAGCACCAAAGAATTGATGCTTTTGAACTGTGGTGTTGGAGAAGACTCTTGAGAGCCCCTTGGACTGCAAGGAGATCCTACCAGTCCATCCTAAATGAGGTCAGTCCTGGGTGTTCATTGGAAGGACTGATGTTGAAGCTGAAACTCCAATACTTTGGCCACCTGATGCAAAGAGATGACTCATTTGAAAAGATCCTGATGCTGGGAAAGATTGAGGGCAGGAAGAGAAGGGGACGACAGAGGATGAGATGGCTGGATGGCATCACCGACTCGATGAACATGGGTTTGGGTGAACTTCGGGAGCTGGTGATGGACAGGGAGGCCTGGTGTGCTGTGGTTCATGGGGTCGCAAAGAGTTGGACACGACTGAGCAAATGAACTGAACTGAAAACTTAGAAGGCTAAGGTGAGAGGAAGGCTAAGGGGTATTCTCTCCCTCCCATATCTGCATGTTATGCATCTCCATATGAGAAGGAAATTAACCAATGGATGTGAATGTACTCATTGTCACATGATGATTCAGTTAGTTTTAGTTGTTTATCACGAGTTGATAAGTTGAAAATCTCAGTGGAACTGTGGCAATAGGACTTAATTGTACCTAATCACTTTCTCAGAACTAATCATGTTAAGTGTCAATGAGCATAGCCCTGTCTACAAATACTCATGTTTTAATTTCAAAAGTAATAGTACTAATGCAATTAAATGAGAAACCAATAATAGTCTGCTGCTAACAGATTACTGTCAAGGTAAACTGACTTGATAGTGGCTATAGGGGAAAAACATTTACAAATACTGTAAGATAATAAAAATAATAAAAGATAAAATAAAAATTTTGTAGCTTCAATGTCACTGAAACAGATACAACTAAGCATGTACACTTGAAACTCCTTGGAATTAAGTTAAATCAGAATATTATATTGATGTTTTGGACAGGATACTAAGTTATATTAATTGCTACATTCTGAAGGATATGTTGGGCCATATGTAGTGTTTACCAGGGAGTTATGAAAAAGTTGGTTAGAAGACTCTTGAACTACTTCATCCACTGAGTGTATAAAATTATTGAGAGTACAGATGGAGAGAGCTACTTGCAAAATTTTTTTTTTTTTCTGGAGAGCATTTACTGTGATTCCTAACCTCTACAGGGGGATTGTGGATAAAAGGTGTTTCCTGCACCCAAGCTTGAGGAGAGTGGCCTCATCAGGTCTACCTGTAATGCTTACTGTGTAACTCATGTTGTTGGGTATGTATGCATTCTGACTTGAAAAGTGAAAATGTTGAAAACTTGAAAGGATAAATGTTAGTCACTTAGTCATATTCAACTCTTTGCAACCCCACGGACTGTATGTGACCCACCAAACTCCTCAGTCCATGGGATTCTCCAGGCAAGAATACTGGAGTGGGTTGCCATTCCCTTCTCCAGGGGATCTTCCCAACCCAGGGATTGAATCCAGTCTCTTGCACTGAAGGCAGATTCTTCACTGTCTGAGCCACCAGCAAAGTCCATTCTGACATACTGCCTTGGAAATCCAGATGGCAGGAGTGGTGGACTGTTGAATTATTTTGGCAGCAGAATGAATGAGTATGGCTCCTAGGTAGGGACTAACCTGCATCCCAGAATTGATCAGAATATAGGGTATATGAATGTTTCCTTTGGGCCAAATGAGAGGGTCAAGCAGGATTGCATCATTCTAAATTTTACTCAGTAAAATACAGAACTACAAACAATCTGGGAGTTGGTTTAAAATGTTCTCAGGTAAAAAAAGGGAGATTGAAAAATGTTGAAAATTATTGGAGCTGCATGTTTGGTACATGAGCTTTCATTGTATCATTCTCTCTATTATGGAGATGCTTGCAAGCATCCATAACAGATAGTTCAGAAAATTCTGTTTCAAGGAGCACCCTAGGGAAAGACAGTGGGATTCCAACAGAAAGTCTGGTTTGTACCCCCAGAGAAATTGAGGGTTGGAGAGAGCTCTGTGGCTAGAGGAGTCAAATGCATTGTCTTTGTCAAGAGACTGTCAAGAGTGGTACTCAATGCCTGGGAACCTCTGTAGAATGTGTGAAGGAGGAACATTTCTCTGGCCTGGATGTTGAGAAGCCATCATTGACAGTACCAATCAAATAAAAACTATCCTGTCCCCACTCATTTTTCCTTTTCGTCTTTCAAAAACAGGTCTGGCACGTGGAGGAGAAGATAAACATGAGCAAGAGAGAAGAAACATGGAAGAAAGGAAAGGAGAGAGAGAAGAGAAGGAGGTGAGTAGGGGGCAGAGAGAAGTTTCACACCCCATTTGTAGGTGGGGCAGGCAGCTTGTGTGCAATCAGGTCACCTAGAAAGCAATGCAAACACCAGATGGAGAAAGAGAATAGGAAGACCTTGCTTCTCCTACCATGTCAAGGGCCTGAATGCTACAAGGCTTTCTTGGGAAGGGGAAAGATTTTTAATTCTTAAATCAAGATCATAGTTTTTAATTAATACATGAGACTGGACAATTTAAATCACTAAATTGAAATTTTGTTTGTAAATTAAAGTATCTACAGGACTTTATAATACCTCGGGATGGCTTACAAAGTCATGGCTCTTTCCTAAGTTTTCCTCCAAGGGCAGGAGAAGAGTTACCTGTATTGAGTCCACTGAGAAATTTTAAGGAGATAGGTTGAAGAAAAAGAGAAACCAAGAGACTTTTGGCTTACATTGCAAGCATTCTGCTTATTCAGTCTGTTTTACACATTGCTATCTCATTTTGACCCCATATCAACCTTCTGGGTTATCACGGGAAGTATTATTCACTGCATTTTACCAGTAAAAAAATTAACTTGCAAAAAAGATGACTGATATTCCTGGGATCACTGTGTTAATAATTGTTTGAAGCAAACCTAGAACTTGAGTCTTTAACTACTTTTCTGGTCCAGGGTTTTTGCACATTGTTTCCTAGTGTCCTGGAGATTCAGAGAAACCCTGAGAGATGCACTAAAAGGGTTAAGGAGTCTTCTGGGGTAATGGAAGCATTGGGGCCAACTTGTGGGATCACCCTCTCCCTGGAACCTGGCCCCTCCCGGTCCCAGGGCTTCGTCATTTCCTCAGTGATCTTGGAGACTGAGAGTTGATTCACATCTAAAGAAGGCTGCTGGGGCCAACTGGTCCAGGCCTTTGTTTACTGGAATTAAACACCGGAGAAGGTTCTTGGAGGTTGTGATTTTCTCCTGACAGCCCAGCGTTGATCAACCAACCAATCAACCCTGGTCAATTATTCAGTTGCTCATCAAGCATTAATTGAACACCTACTCTGTCGAGCTTTAAAATATGCTTGTTCCTTGCCATCCATACTTCTGGAGAGTGTACCTGTACAGTTAATTGCCTATCTAGTGCATCCATTAGATCCTTAAGGTGGAGATGTGGGCATTAGTTAGTTCATAGATAATAATTGGATAAATTAATGAGCATTGAAATGTACCACCACTGTGCTTGGCACTGGAGATGTAATTATCAGGGGGAAGAAAGAAAAGAAATAAGAAAGAGAAAAAAAAATGCAGAGAATATGGGATATACAGTCTAGGAGGAGAAATAGACATTAATAAAAGACTTACACAATAAAAGCTGAATGTTAGCTCTGGTAAGTGTGAAGAAGAGGTGCATCGTGTTATGAGAATCTAGCATGTGCAAGGACTTGAACTCTGGTTAGCAGAGTCAGGGCAAGCTGAAGGAGTTCAACATTTCATCAGCACAGATTAACTCAGTGCCTTCAGTTGGGGTCAGGGAAGAGGAAAGGGAGATAATTTTAAAAGACTCCCTTCCTGAAGTGTTGCCTTTCTTCACTGAGAAAAATAGACTATGAATACAAATAAAATTAAAATTGAATTAATTTCCATGGGGAGAGCATCTTACTTTCATTGATCTAGGACACATGAAAATCTGAACTTAGTACTTTTGTAACTTCCGTGCTTTTAATTTCTGTGAAATAAGCTCTTTGTTATGCTCTAGGCTTTGAGAGAGGAGGAATTAAGTCTTGGACTTAATTTCTTTTTAATGAACACGGTGACAAAAAAAGTTGACAGAACTCAGCAGCAATCTCTCCTTCCTGAGGCAGAGGACAGGTGGCAAAGAGGAAAGGAGGATATGAGCTAAGAAGTGGATAGTCACCCACAACAACTTTGGGTTTGGCAGGTTGTTGCGAAGAAGATGAAGCACAAAAGACCCAGGGTCTCAACAGGGCTATTGGTGACCCAGGGGAAATCTTCCTGGTCTCTGGGATGTTCAACCTCTCTCTCTCTTTATTATTTATTCCCATGCTTGGTACAGTGCATGGCACAAGTGATGGTTTAGTTGCTAAGTCATGTCTGATTCCTGCGATCCCACAGACTGTAGCCTGCCAGGCTCTGTCCATGGGATTCTCTAGGCAAGAATACTGGAATGGGTTGCCATTTCCTTCTCCAGGGGATATTCCTGACCCAGGGACTGAACCCAGATCTCCTGCATTGCAGGCAGTCTTCTTCACTGCAGGCAGATTCCTTACTGACTGAACCGCCAGGGAACTTGTTCTCAAAACCTGTTAACTGAATAGAAAATGGCACCCTGAACTATTTTTAAACATCTGGAACCATGAACTTATATGAGGTAAAGGTTATCAAAAGAAAGTGAGGACCTTGGAAAGAATGGAGAAAAACCAAAGTTGCCAAATAGGAGCACTGACACAGTGCCTGTAATTCACTTAACATCCACATTAACCCTCAGCTTCCTATTCACTGCCTATAGTCAAGCACTGATTCTTTGGGTTAGTGCACAGGCGAATCAGTGAATCTCTACCCTTCTTTCTCAGGAGTATTCATGAAGGACAGTTTTCAGAGAGCTGGGAAACCTGGTATAATCACTGGAGTGGGGAGAGCAGGCTGATGAGTCAGGATGGCCCCTGCCAGGTTGTTGATCTTGGAAGGGGTTCTCGACGGCTGCTGCCCAGGAGACACAAAAACACCCAATGACCCCTGCACTCCACATGGTGAGATAGAGTGGGGAGGCAGAGGGGACGGACCGGGTGCAGCCTGTCTATCTTTTGGTCTTGGAAGAAGGAGTGTTGACTCAACTCCATCGTTTTCTTTAAGACTTCCTGTACGTATTCACTGTAATCCTAATTACTAGTTACTATCTCATGGCGGCAACAGTCAATGAAGTCCTGTGTGCACTGAGCCATCATCCTGACATCAGGTCAATGACTTGCTACACTCTTGGGAATATTCGTAACTACACTGCAACCTCATATAAAGTGCTTTAATCAAATCAGAAAAATACACTCCAATAAATCAAAAGATGAACTGCAGGAATAATAATGTAACAATCTGAAAAGAAAGGAAAAGAAATGTTGCTTACTGAGAAGTTTGCAATAAATTTCAGAATCTATCAATTTTCTTGCTCTCAAGATAATTTTGATGCCTAGAACAGTGCCTGGCAAACTTTGGTGTTCAATAGCTCTCTGTTGAATGAATGAATGAATCTTCAGGGTCTGCTAATATTCATTTTGTTGTACAAATTAATAATTATAGTTACTTCCCTGAAGTAATAATGGACTCAGAAATGAATCCTTCGGTTTTGAACCTGACTTTGGGCTCTATGTGGCTTGCTCTTCAGGGTTGAATGGGATAGGTGTTGTTCTTCGGGGTACTTGTTTTTTGTCTTCTTTATTTGCTCTTATTTTTGTTTGGTGTGTATGCGTGTTAGTCACTCAATCATGTCTGACTCTTTGTGACCCCATGGACTATAGCCCAGCTGTCCATGGGATTCTCCAGCAAGAAAACTGGAGTGAGTTGCTATTTCCTTCTCCAGGGGATCTTTGCAACCCAGGATAGAACACAGGTCTCCTGCATTGCAAGCAGATTCTTTACCATCTGAGCCACCAGGGAAGCCCTCTGTGCTCCATATCTGTTGCTCATTGCAGGTAAGTACTCTGGTTCTTGAACGATCCAGGTGGAGTGAGGAAAGCTATATAGGAAAAGACTTCACATCTTGTCTCCCTTGCTGTATTCCACAGGAAACTTCCAGATAAGTCAGGGAACTTTTGTCTCCTTCAGGTATATAAATCCACTACAGCCCATCCCATCCACTGACTATAGCTAAAAACTCTGAGAAAAATGTAAACTATCAAAGACCCAAGAATCAAAACTAGCAAAAGTAGGCATATTGTGAAAGGGCAATTCATGGGGGAGGGGGAGGGGACAGTGAGCTATTCCTTGGTTCATTTTATTTATTTTGTTTGTTATGGATTTGCCCTGAGGGTAGGCCTCAGTTACAGAGCTCTGATTAAAAAAAAAAAAAAAAAAAAGCTCCTTCCTTCTGGATAGAATAAGTAGAGAAAAGAGCATCTGTGAGCCAGAAAGTATGGAGGAGTCTTGGAGAGAGGTGAGTTGAAAAAGAAGTTCCTTTTATTTCTGTGTGAATGCACACAGGTCTCAGATTAGCTCCTAAGCTATGCATGTGTGATTCAGACCCATACCAGTATATCACAGGCTTAGAGACTTAAACTGAAATTTGAACCACAGCTCACAGAAGGTGAGACAAAATTTGTAATCTGAACCTAAATGAGTTGATTGCCTGTTAAAGCAAAATTATATTATTCTGAATTGTTATAGGACCCAGAGTCAACAAAATATAGCATTCATAAGGTCAGGCATGCAATCCAAAATAAAATATGAAAAAGCCTGTTGCTTAGTTGCTCAGTCCCGTCCAACTCCTTGCAACCCTGTGGACTGTAGCCCTCCAGCCTCCTCTGTTCATGGTGTTTTTCAGACAAGCATGCTGGAGTGGGCTGCCATTTCTTTCTCTAAGTTACTTTAATTCTTGTTAAATACAACTCTACACAGATTACATGTTTTACCAAAGCAGCTCAGTATCACAGAGAAAGGAGAATGCCATCTGAAAAATTTTCACTTTTCTAGCCCACAAAATGCAGCAGATGCTGGCCTTCAGGGTCAGAACAAAACCAACTGCACAATTCTGTAAACACCTAGGAAAATGTAGTCAATTCTCAAGAGAAAGGACACTCAACAGAATGGACAATCAAGAAAAAGCCAATCCCAAGGTGTTTCAGATGTTGACTATAAACAAAGACTTCAAAGTAGTTATTATATCTGTGACCCATGAAGTAAAGAAAACATAGATTTCAGAAAGAAAGTGTAAAAAAGAACCAAGTCAGAATTTTAGAACTGAAAATTTAATATCTCAAATAAATATCTCTCTGAGTGGGTTCTATGAAAGAATGATGAAGACAAAGGCAAGACTGAAGATTGACCAGTAGAAATTATCCAGTTTGAAAAACAGAGGGTAAAGTAGATTGAAAAACAATAAGAACTGAAATTCAGGTACCTGGGGGACAATATAAAGAGGTCTGACATGTGAAAAGGAGTCCCTGAAGGAGAGGACAAAGATTGAGACCAAAAAAAAAAAAAAGTGAAGAAATAATAGCCAAACCGAAATTGGGTGAAAGGCAAAAACGTACAAAATCAAGCTCAGTGAAGTTTAAACAGAATGAACTCAAAGAAAATCATGCTTAGACATGTTATAAGAGAACTGTTGGAAATCAAATTTCAATAGTGGCGAGAGAAAACAGCATCCTACACGCAGTGGACCATGATTTGAATTTTCATGGATTCCTCATCAGAATCTGTGGAGGCCAAAAGACAATGGAATAACTTCTTCAGATTGCTAAAAGAAAAAAAAAAATGCTGTTAATCCAAAATTTTTAATTCTGTAAAATATCTTGAAGAATTTTAAAGTGAAATAAAACATTTTGGAAGGAAAAAACTTGAAAAAATTTCTCCAGCATACCTGCTCTATAAGAAATGCTAAATGATATTGTTTAGACTGAAGGAAAGTGAGGGTAGCTGGATTTTTAAGATTTTTAAGAGTGATAGAAGACCAACAGGGAGGCATCTAGCTGCATAATTATAAAGGACTATTCTTTTTCCTCATAAATTCTTTAAAATATAATGGCTGTATTATTAAATAAAGTGAAGATTACAATGTGTTGAGTAGGTATATGTATATGTATGTATAATACATATGACAGTGTATGTATGTGTAATACATATGACAAATATTAACATACACTTCAGTTGGAGGGGTGAAAAAAGACTATTATTTTAAGTTATTTTTTTTTTCTATTTTACAGGAATTGGTAAATGATAGGTTAGATACATATGTTATAATCCTTAAAGTAACCCCTAAATATAATGCAAAGGTGTATTGCAAGAAGGCTGATAGATAAATTAAAATGGAATAATAAAAATTTCAAATAACCAAAAAGAAGGCATCAAAGAGAAACACAGAAATAAAACACAAAGGGATAAAGAGAAAACAAATAAGATAATAGACTTAAATCCAAGCATATCAATTGAAAAAAAAGTTTGAAAGTGAAAGTTGCTCAGTTGTGTCTGACTCTTTGTGACCCCATGGACTGTAGACTGCCAGGCTCCTCTGTCCATGGAATTCTCCAGGCCAGAATACTGGAGTGGGTAGCTGTTCCCTTCTCCAGAGGATCTTCCCAACCCAGGGATCAAACCCAGGTCTTCTGCATTGCCGGCAGATTCTTTACTGTCTGAGCCACCAGGGTATTAAATGTTAATGTCTGAGACACTAAAATTAATTGGTAGAGATAAAAATAGATAAAAGCAAGACCCTACTACATACTACCTAGGAGCTATACATATTAAATATGAAGACAGGTTGAAAGTAAGTGTGGGGACAATGAAGTGAAGTATTAGTCGTTCAGTCATGTCTGATTCTTTGTGACCCCATAGACTATAGGTCACCAAGTTCTTCCGTCCATGGAATTCTCCAGGCAAGAATACTGGAGTCGGTTGCCATTTTCTTTTCCAGGGGATCTTCCTGACCCAGATATTGAACCCAGGTCTCCTGCATTATAGGCAAATTCTTTACCATCTGAGCCACCAGGGAAGCAATATATACCAAGAAAACAGTATGCATATTAAGACTAAAGTGGCATTTTAAAACTTCAGATTAAATAGACTTTTAGACTCAGAGTGGGGCCTCCCTGGTGGTCCAGTGGTTAAGAATCCACCTTGCAATTCAGGAGATACTGGTTCGGCCGCTAGTCCGGGAGGACCCCACTTGCCACAGGGAAGCTAAGCCCGTGCGCTGTAACTATTGAGCCAGTCCTCTAGAGTCTGAGCCGCAAATCCTGAGCCCATGGGCTGCAACTACTGAAGCCTGAATGTCCTAGAGCCCACGCTCCACAACAAGAAAAGCCACCGCAATGAGAAGCCTGTACACCACAACCAGAGAGTAGTCCCTACTCGCCACAACTAGAGGAAGCTCACACATAGTAATGAAGACTCAACAGAGCCAAAACATAACTAAACATATATATGTATATAAAGTATTAAAGAAAAGACTCAGTGTTGCTAGAGAGATATAATGATGAGCAATTCATCATAACAATTATACATGTGTGTGAAAGTGTTAGTCACTCATTTGTGTCTGACTCTTTGTGATACCATGGACTGTAGCCCACCAGGGTCCTCTCTCCATGGGATTCTCGAGGCAAAAATACTGGAGTGGGTTGCCATTCCCTTCTCCAGGGGATATTCCTGACCCAGGGATCAAAGTTGGTGTATGCATCTAACAATAGGGCTTCAGATACACTCTCCAGATCACTGGGGCACCTTGAGGATGGCAATGCCAAGCCTGCAGGGCATCCTCAGCATAGCTTCAGCAATGAGGACATATATGGCCCCCGAGTCACAGTGGGTCAGGCATAAATTTAGGAGGACTGAGATTCTCTCACACTTGGCTAAGTAGCCTTTGAAGGAATTTTATCCATGACATTGTTAGTGTCTAGGCAGTAATCTCTTTTGGAGATCATCTTTTCTTCCCAGTAGGAGAACAAATGAAAACAAGTTAAAAATAGTCAACTTTAAATTTTTAAATTTTCAAGTGTTTCCCTGTGAGGACTACAAAAGCAATGAAGATTTTTCTTTAGGGAAATTCAAATGATAGATAAATAAATGAAAACCTTAGCTTTTATTTGACCTCCTCTGCCTTACTTTATAAATTAACCAGGCTCCTCTTTAGGACAACATCCAATACCTAGTGGCATAGAAATAGAAATAGGTAACATAACATTTTGCAAATGGGAAACAATTTCTAGGTTTTAGGGACTGAATTGTGTTCCCTGAGATTCCTATGTTGATATCCGATCCATCTCAGAGTGTGGATCTTAGGGGAAAGGGTCTTTCAAGAGGTAATCAAGTTAAAGGTGAAGTCCCAGGGTGCGCTTTTATCCATCTTTTATCCAAGATGGCATACCTATGCCATCTTTATAAGAAGGGGAAATTAAGATGCAGATACATGCAGAGAGGACCATGGGAACACCCAGGGAGAAGACAGCCATCGATCTACGAAACAAGGAGAGACCTCAGGAGAGACCAGCCATCCTGACATTTTGATGTTGGACTTGTAGGCTTCAGAACTGTGAGCAAACACATTTCTGTTGTTTAGGCCATCCAGTCTGTGGTACTTTATGATGGCAGCCATGGCAAACATAGATTACGTGAATGTCAGGCAAGCAGCAGAAGTAAAGTGGAATTCTTCTGGAGCTTAGGAACACCTAAACAGTCTGTAACAGAAAACGTTCCTGTTCTGTGAAGGCGGTCACTCATACCCCAGGATTTTATTGTTAGTATTTGTGAAATTTTTCAATATTGCATAAGCATATATACAGGAGTTTCTTGTGTAATGAGAATAATGGAAGTAATAATAAATGTCGGAGTGGATGTAATTATGGCTGAAAGGATGACTTTATTACCCAGGAAAGGATATTGTTGGCCAGAGCCAATTCATTAGACTGCTCTGGCAGTCTGTTATTATTATTATTTCTAGTCCTTCCTAGATTTCATTCTTTTAGATAAAAACATGCATATCAGCATTGGAGTTTGATTGCCTTATGGGCATAAAGCTTTGCATATTTACTGCCCATGAATCATATCAGTATGTGAAATCCAGAGAAGATTCAATTTTTCCTGCTAGATGCACCTCCAGCCGTTTAATTAAAATATGTATTATTAATAAAACTATATTTAAGTCATATTTTTTACAGATATGACTGAAACATTAAGTGCAAATTGTTTCATACTTTCACAGTAATTTGCTTTTAACGTTATGTGCCTTAATCAAGGTAGCTCGCGAGTTGAAGGTTTGTGGCACTGCGGACTTCTCAAGAGCGAAGTTGCAGAAAGCAAGTGGAAACTGGTGATTAATGAAAGGACATATTTACTTTTCAGAAAGACTTTGTGGTTTTCTTGCAGAAGGGATCTGTACTGAATAGCAAAAGGCCTTAAAAGAAATAGCAGAAAAGAATATTTCATCCCTATTTCAGTGAGTAGCTGAAATAGGGACGAAATGTAGCTGAAATGACATTTGCTATTTGCATGCTGGCTTTTCTCGTGTGTCTGAACCAGCGCCGTATCTCAGCCTGGCTGCCTACCTTTAGATGTCACAGTTGTTCTTCCACTGAACTGCTCCAGCTTCAGCTCGGCACTTTCACAATTCTTCCACTTTCCAGAAACCTTGTATAATCAGTAAGACTGATTAGAAGCACTGCAGCTCACTTAGAGAATTCTTAGAAAGAGATTGATTCAAAATCATTTTATTTAAAATAGGTGATGAGGGTGACGGCTGGCTGACTCTAATAGATGCTGTGTAGCTTTGCTATAAAATGTACCCATGGTTTATGGAATTGGTTCTTCCAGATGACAAATTTTCCAGACTCTCACTTTTGATCCAAGTGGTGATGGTGAGCAGTAGGGCGGAGAAAACAGAAAGGAAGAAAATTAATATGTAATGACTGCTCTGTGCCAGACTCCATGCTAACCCATTTGCCAGTTATGTCATTCAGTCCTCATGTAAAGCTTCAAGAAAGAAATGCTTCTCTCATGTGTTTCACATGAGGAAATAAGGCTCTGAGAAGTGACTGGCTCAGCTTCACAGCTGGAAAATGACTGAGTGCAAACCTTTGACTCTTTCATTCCAAAGCTCAGGGGAGACCACTGTATGTTCTCTTGCTTGTTGGGCCTCTACGAACATGCTTTTGTTATGTTATATGACCACCTACCACTTGTTATATGAACATTCCCACCCCTCCCCCACCCACAGATCCTCCAAAAACTCAGCTTAGCTTCTTTCCCTTATGAGTTGCTCCTGTAGTTCTTCTGTAATTCTTTCCTTCACCTCATGGGTTTCTCTCTCCCCCATGCATGAAAATTCTAAGTTACATCTAGGTAGAGTGATGATGAACTATTTTGACATCTTTAAATGTAGAATCTTACATCCATCATGCTATCATGTTTGCCATTTTCAATTGAATTTCATTATAATAGTTCTTTTCTAAGTGGACTAGCTGCTAAAATTGAATATATAAAAGTAACTTGTCTGTGGCTCCAGAGCCTGTAATTACAGAATTCACATTAATGAAGCCCTCTCCTTTACTTTAAAACTAGTTTGTGTGTGTCTGCGTGCTCAGTCATGTCTGACTCTTTGCGAAACCATGGACTGTAGCCCGCTAGGCTCTTCTGACCATGGGATTCTCCAGGCAAGAATGCTGGAGTGTGTAGCCATTTTCTCCTCCAGGGGATCATCCCAACTCAAGGATCAAACCCTAGTCTCCTGTGTCTCCTGCATTGCAGGAAGATTGTTTACTGCTGAGCCACCAGAGAAGCCCTAAAACTAGTCTAATCAGAAGTTATTAGCTCAGATAAAAAAGAAACATTTTTATGTTTCCTTTCCTTGAGATATATGTGTATATGGACATATGTGGTGTGATTCTGACTCCACAATATCTGCTTAGATGCCACTGGATTAGAAAGTTCTCCTTGAAGAAGAAATAAGAGCTTGAAGCTGACTTAAACCATAGAATAAACCACTAAAGTGTGTTTAGTATGGCATGTTGTTGTTATTTAGTTGTCAAACCATGTCCAGCTCTTTTGTGACCCCATGGACTGTAGCCCAACAGGCTCCTATGTCCATGGGATTTCCCAGGCAAGAATACTGGAGTGAATTGCCATTTCCTTCTCCAGGGGATCTTCCTGATACTGGGATTGAACCCACATCTCCTGCATTGGCAGGGTGATTCTTTATCACTGAGCCATCTGGGAAGCCCTTAGTATGGTATAGAAACCTTTACTAACATAATGTTCATGTTATAAGGGTATGTTAATACACCTTTTTGCCTTCAGTTTTCCCCATTCCTTCACACTAACTATAGAAACTGAACTGAACATTCTGTTGCCACTAGAAAAATAGATGCTTCTTTCCTTCCCCTAGCCAGTAGGAGTGTAGACCTTTGTTTAAAATAATAACAGTCACCATGCTTGGAAACCAAGGGAAGCCAAACAAAATCAGGTCTACATTTTCAATAATTGCAAAAGAAATAGCGGGCAAACAGAAGGTCTCCCACGCCCATCAAAAACCTAAGTCCCAAGAAGTAAGTGGTGAATTCTTGGGTGTGGTTTGGCAGAGTGCTGGTGAGTTTCTGTACACTGTATAATTTTTTATTTTGCTTTTCACCGGGCATCCCTTGGAGAGTACTCCACTGGCTTCCCAGAGGAGCTGCTGCCTCCTGACTTCTCAGGGCTCTTGGCGTGAAAATTAACCAAACTCCACAAGCCCTTGCATGCTCTGGAAAACAAACAAAACACACTCCACGGGACTTATTATTTGCAACACTCAAATTCCAACACGTGCTCATGCATACACACATGCTCATGCACATGTAAGACACACAGATACACATACTTCAAAGTAGGAAAACTTATTTTAAAAATTTTTCTAGCTGGACACCCAAAGCAGCATGTTCTCTCTCAAATCAGCCTAACAAATAAATAGTAGAAAATAGCTAAAATAAATACAATTAACCGAACACCAAATTTGCACAAATATGTCTCAAAAGAAGAAAAGTCTGAGAGGAAATAGGCTAGGAAAAGCCAGCATCTCTGGCAGGAATGGGTAATGGAAAGCGCTTTGTGAAGAAGCAGCTGTTGAAACACCCACCATACCATATGGGCCATTTGAGTGAAGACATTGCTGGGTTAGGTGATGTTTTTTTCCCAATGGGCTCCATCATGTTCAGAACTGGGGAGTTCCAGGAGCACCTCGGACTTCCCTGGTGGCCCAGAGGAGCCCGGAGGGCTACAGTCCATGGAGTCATAAAGAAAAGGGACACAACTTAGCGACAAAACAGCAACAACAGAAGCGTGTGTAAAACAGATAGCTTGTGAGAAGTTGTGTACATCACAGGGAACCAGCCTGGTGCTCTGTGATGACCTAGAGACGTGGCCTGAGGGGCGGAGAGGGAGGCTCAAGAGGGAGGTAATACAAGTCTACTTACGGCTGGTTTGTGGTGTTGCACAACAGAAACCAACATAACACTGTAAAGCAATTTTCCTCCAATGAAGAAATAAAGAAACAATGAAGAAACGACACATTAAAAAGTTCAAACTGACAGACATATGTACGAAGCTCATTGGCGGACTCATATTTGTTAAGGCATACATGGAGCATTTTTCATGATTGACTGTATTCTACTCAATAATATGTGGTGACTTAAATGGGAAGGAAATTTAAAAAAGAGGGGATATATGTATGTTGTGTGCATACTAATCACTTTTGCCATCTCTGACTCTAGAACGCTGCGGACTATGGCCCACCAGTCTCCTCTGTCCATGGGATTCTCCAGGCAAGAATACTGGAGTGGGTTGCCATTCCCTCCTCTAGGGGAAGAAGGCACAGTAGAGGTGCTTATAAGTAAAATCTTTTGCAAATTTATGTTGCAGGGTCTGAAACTTACTTTCCATGACAAGAATTATTGTAAAATAAATTGTCTAGCTAGGATTGTTTTTAAATCAACAGATTCAGCATAATGTCCGAGGAAAGGTGAACAGTCAAATCAAGACAAAAAGTCTGGCAAAACCTCTCAGGCATTTGTAGTCAAATGTAATCTTACCTTTTAAATAAAGCCTGCTTCAAAATGAATGGAGGTTCTTAAAAGAAAATGTGGTTACATTCATCCCCTACTCCCATTTCAGTTCTGTTAAATGAGTATTTGTTAAGGGTGTTTTAGGCACAAGATACCAAAATAGGTAATTGGAGAATATAGGTAAGTCAGGGTGGTGCCTTGTCCCCAAAGAGCCTTTAGAATATTGACAGACAAGCTCTAAAAAGGTATCCACTGAATAAAACATGATGAGTGCGCAGAGGTTTTCCTTGTGTGTTAAGGGAGCACAGAGGATGGACTCTTGTCCCAATCTGGAGTTCAAGAATTACTTTTGAAAGAAAGCGTCATCCAAGTTTTCCAAGGCATCAAATTACTTTTTCCCCCTGGACTGCAAGGAGATCAAACCAGTCAATCCTAAAGGAAATCAACCCTGAATATTCATTGGAAGGACTGATGCTGAAGCTGAAGCTCAAATACTTCCGCCACCTGATGCCAAGAGCTGACTAATTGGAAGAGACCCTGATGCTGAGAAAGATTGAGGGCAAAAGGAGAAGGGGGTAGCAGAGGACAAGATGTTTAGATCATGTCACCGACCTAACAGACTTGAATTTAAGCAAATTCTGGGAAATACTGAAGGAAAGAGGAGCCTGGCATGGTGTACAGTTCATGAGGTTGCAAAGTCGGACACGACTTAGCGATTAAACAAAAACATGCATGAACCAACCTTCACAATTTAAGCAAAATGTGCTAAAGAATTTAAATGTCTCTGTATTTCTCTGAAATATCCAAAACAGGCTCACAGATCATTCATCAGCTTCTCAATTGCACTGCCCAAGGCAATTCAGAAAAGAAAAAGGGAAAAAACAACAACAATAAACAACAGTTACTTATTAGTAGCCCTAAGCAGACGTTGGGACTGAACTGGGACCGCTCTTCCAAGACCCTTGCAAGCTGAGTTGAGCTTTTGGAAACAGCCGCCCAGGGCAAGTAAGTACCAGCATATGACAGCACAATATTAAACTTTTTTTTTTCAAATCTAAAAATTAACATCCCAGCCATCAGACTGGAAAGTATGCAGGATGCAGGTTACCATTGTAATGTGTGATTGCTGCTTGCTCTCTCAGTTGATAGCACTAAACTGGTAAATGAGGGAGAAAACAGAGATTGATCAGGAAGAACATAGTCCAGCCTCTTAGAATTGATTGTCACCCAGCAAATAGAACATGACTAGGTCATTTGAAATATTTTATTCAGTCCAACAGAGGATAAGATGCCTGGATGGCATCACTGACTCGATGGACATGAGTTTGAGCAAACTCCGGGAGTTGATGATGGACAGGGAGGCCTGGCGTGCTGCAGTCCACGGGGTCACAAAGAATTGGACACGACTGAGCAACTGAATTAAACTGAATCGATTCAGTCTGATGTAATTTTAAAAGTAAAACTGATGAAACTCAAGTAAATTTTCAATGTCTTATCTCATTCACATCTGACCATTCATTCAGGAGGCTACGGAACTTTCCCCAGCTCCAAAGCCAGAATGAGAAAAGTATAAATAAGGAAAGCAGGAGATAATACTTTAACAAATCTCAGCCACCTTGCTGCCATGAGGTGCTTCTGTCTGTGTTAGTCACTCAGTTATGTCTGACTCTTTGAGACCCCATGGACTGTAGCCCGCCAGGTTCCTCTGTCCATGGAATTATCCAGGCAAGAATACTGGAGTGGATAGCCATTCCCTTCTCCAAGGGACCTTCTCGACCCAGGGATTGAACCCAGGTCTCCTGACTTGCAGGCAGATTCTTTACCGTCTGAGCCACCAGGGAAGTCTAGACCTTAAAATAGCAAGCACATCTACACTAGCCTACTCATCACAGTAGTTCCAAGAGCGACATTCAGAGCAGAACTAAGCTGAGTTCAGTGAGTCCAGCCTAGATTTTCAGTTCTTAGAACACAGACACATGAGTGAGTCCAGCTGAACCCAGCCTAGAGGAGCCAATAAATGATAACTGTTTTAAATCACTGAGTTGTGGGGACCAATTTCTAAGCAGCATTTCTCTGGCAATGACTGACTTATATACCACACTTTTGCTATTGTATTTGGAGAGCTACTGTGGGCACATTCATTTAGTTATGTTGTGATTCTATTTAAGACATATGTCTTGAGTATTGGGGCTTCCCTGATAGCTCACTTGGTAAAGAATCTGCCTGCAATGCAGGAGACCCCGGTTCAATTCCTGGGTTGGGAAGACCTGCTGGAAAAGGGACAGGCTACCCACTCCAGGGTTCTTGGGCTTCCCTTGTGGCTCAGCTGGTAAAGAATCTGGTTGCAATGCAGGAGACCTGGGTTCAATCCCTGGGTTGGGAATATTCCCTGGAAAAGGGGAAGGCTACCCACTCCAGTATTCTGGCTTGGAGAATTCCATGGACTATATAGTTCATGGGGTCACAAAGAGTTGGACATGACTGAATGACTTTCACTTTTACTTTATTCACCATGTGCCAGGCATGGAATTACCATTGTGAACAAATGGGCACAATCTTGAGTCTTGGCATGTATTAGGATCGCTGGCTTTAAAAAGTTAGAAAACAGTTTTGTATGATTTGTGTAGGTAAACAGTGCCAAGGATGGTAGATATCAATTATAAAACAAAACAAACATAAAAATATAATGTATTCCTTCCTTCTTCCTGGACAGAATATAATGTAACAACAAATTTCTCTCAAGCCCTCTGTACCTCCTAAAACAGTAAAATACTCTCTGTCTCCAAGTTAATTTCAGGAGGTTAGTTATTCTAAGTGAACAAAAGTAAATAATTTAAGCAAATACTCAGAGCAAGGTAAACTGTTGATTAAAAAACAAAACAAAAAAGTAGATCATAAATAAATCATTGGAAACTTACTTCTTTCCTTAGTATATTTTAAAATATGCTTGCATAATCTATTTAATTTTCTTAAAAAAAAAAAAAAAGAACTGTTTAATTCCAGTGCTGGCATCAAGGCAGATTGAGATAACAGGCTTTTCCCTTTAGCTAAAACAACCCACAGTTGAAATAAAATTTGACAGGCTAGATTAAAGATACTAAAAATTAAGTCTGAAAACATAGCTAAGCTGAAAAAAAAAAAAGAAAAAAAAGCTAAATCTTCCAGATACAGGAATGAAGAGCTCAAAGTCAAGGAGGCATTTACATTAAAAGCTCAGCTACCCAAGATACATTTTTAAGACGGATATGATCCTAGGAGTTGGAGACTGGTTTTAATGCCAGTGTGGGGACAAGCAAAGTGATCTTAGGAGAGAAGCTGAGTTGAAGAACGTTCATGAAGCCAGGAGCCTTGAAAACCTACCCAGTTGTGAAAAAGACTAGAAAAACTCTGCCTACTTACTGGTAGACAGTAGGGAAGATTGTTATAGGCCCTAATTTCTAAGAAGGAAAAAGAAATGGTCATAAAAGTGAACACTGACCATAAAAGTGACAATTTCTACCTTTGGACTTGCAGAGATGTGGAGGGCTAAATTTATGTTACCCCTATGATGTAAGAATCCCAAGGTGAAAACTTAAAACCCCTAGGATTCTGGTACAAAATTATACAGTTGTCACATTAAAAAATATATTTTACCCAAAGCACATGGAACTTCCCAAGGAAACAAGCAAAATTCTTTCTCAAATATGGGGTCAAGATAAAAAACCAAAGAAACAAGCTATCATGAAGGAGCATCAGCAGACGTAGCAAGGGATAAGCAGCACCACACACACACACAAAAAAACAACTTGAAGAAAAAAACTAAAAGTACTTCTAAAATAATAAAAAACAAAGAGAAACCATGATGGAATAGGACTGAAAAATTAACTAAAAATGGACAGACTTGAATAATAACAAAACAGAATTTCTAGAAACAAATCTTAAAAGCTATCAGAGGACTAGAAAAAAAAAAAAAGAATACTCATTAAAGAAAAAGTCAAGAACAAATTATACTGATAGAACCCAAAAGGCATTGAAATAATATCTTCTTATAATTGGTGAAAATGACTGTCAAACTAGAATTCAATGGACAAGAAAATTATAATTTTAAGTGAACAAAAATAAAACATGCTAAGACAAAGAAATAGGGAAAATCTTAATATCTACAGATAATCCATGACTAGACATAAACCCCAAAACAGAAGATATATTTCCAGTAAAGAGAAATTAAGCTCAGAAGAAAGGAATGATATGCAAGGAAAACTATGTGCAAAAGAATCATAAAAACATAGATACATTTTTAAAAAATCTATTAAAATTCAAGAATCTTATCAATAATAATTATCAAGTATGTTGAAGGCATTATAAACAAGGTGAAAGTAAAATATTGAATAGCAATAACAAAATGTATCAGTAGTTGATTGAAATATATTCTAAGAAACTGGTGTTCTAGGAGGAGAGAGGTATTGTTTCTTAACATTATTAAATCATCTATAAATGGTAAAAATATAAGAGTAATTACCAAAAAAGATAGTCACTGCATATGTAACTTCCAAATTAAGAAAGGAAGATAAGTGAAAAATTTTAAAAACTTAATAAATTAAAAGTAGAAAGGAGAAAAAGGAAACAATGAAAGACATGATAAATATAAAATAATGCATTATAAATTAGTCCTCTGCCAAAATCAATATTCACACTAAATCTAAATGGATTAAGCTTCTTTGTTACAAAAGAGATACTCAGACTAGAATTAAATTAAAAAATTCAAAATTCATGTCTATTTACCAAAAATTCATAATTCAAAAAAATTCAAAATCCATGTCTGTTTACCAAAAAATGCTATAATGCAGTGAAACAAATGTATTGAATATAAATGAAATATGTATACATATAAAATAAAACTAACCAAAATAAAACTGGTCAGGTATTATTACTATAAAACAAAGTAAATATTAAGGAAAAGCCTATTTTATGGTTAAAGGGGTACATTTTTGAAAGATAAAAGAAAACTTCCTCAGACAGACATAGCAATCCTGGATATTTATACATTCAACAGTAAGTCTTCATAATACATAAAGCCAAAGTTTTCTGATTACGGGAAGAAATGAATAAGTCTACAATCAAATTGGGCTTTCTTAAAAACACATTTCTCCCCAAAATGTGTATATCTGGCATTCAAGAAACAGCCTACTTGCTGGGAAGGAATGGAGATGCATGGGACAAATGGAGAAAGTAGCATCAACATATAGACACTGCCATGGATTTCCCAGGTGACACTGATAAAGAATCCACCTGCCAATGCAGGAGATGCAAGAGACATGGTTCAAGATCTCCTGCAGGAGGAAATGGCTCCCAATCCAGCATTCTTGCCTGGGAAAACGACTAACACTTTCACTGCTTTTCAATTCTAGGTCAGTGGCAGAAGCGAGGACAGCACACCAGCAGCTCAGGAGTATTTCATGCCTCTGTTTGCCTCATGTCTGCTGACATCCCACTGCCCAAAGCAAGAAACATCAACTAGAGGACGAGTGGACACCTAAGATCAACCAAAGGAGGAGTGGACACCTCCTATGAAAATGACTGAGAGGGAGAGAATTTTTTAAACAATAATCCAGTCTACCTTGTGAGGTAAAAAACTCAAACTGCACCAAAGCCTGATTCTCTAAAGTACTGTTTCTGTTTAATGGGTCCCTACTACTGTAGACATCCATTCACAATAATAGGAAGTGTGAAACTCTCTTTACATGTACACCTGTGGCGGATTCATGTCAATGTATGGCAAAACCACTACAATATTGTAAAGTAATTAGCCTCCAATTAAGATAAATAAATTTATAAAAAATAAATAAATGAATAGTTTAGGATGTTTTTAAAAAAATAAAAATATTGGAGAAAAGAAAAAAAAATCTATGCTGTCTTCTTTTATTAAGCATGGCTATTTGTTTTGAGAGCTTACCTTGTGCAAATGATTTATATGTACTGTTCAATTCAGTCATTATAACATCCCCTCAAAGTGACTATTTTATTCATCTTTACTTTTCAAATACCAGAAGTGTCTCCTAATACTTAAGTACCTGTGTGTGTGTGCTAAGTCACTTCAGTCATGTCCGACTCTTTGCGACCCTATCGAATGTAGCCTGCCAGGTTCCTTTGTCCATGGGGATTCTCCAGGCAAGCATATGGAGTGGGTTGCTGTGCCCTCCTCCAGGAGATCTTTCCACCCCAGGGATCGAGCCCCTCTCTTACATCTGCATTGGCGGGTGGGTTCTTTACCACGAGGGCCACCTGGAAAGCCCCCACTTAAATCCCTACCTGGCTTTAAGTTAAACAGCTAGTAGCTGGTAGAGTTGGCATTCAAATCCACTTCTTTCTGAACCCAAAGTCCTCACTTCTGTATGGCCCTAGCTGCATATCTGATCCACTCTTAAAATCTGTGGTGTGTTTTCATCAATACTATTCTGAAGCTGCTTCTGAGGCATGAGTATTGAGATCTGAATAAAACAACTGAGATGAAGGTAAGATTTATTTTTTAGGAGGCTGTGTGTTCTTAGCTACCAAAAGAGGAATTTTAAAAACATAAGTATCTCTGAGTCATTGTTGGCTAATATTGGGTCAACTACTAACCTTTTCTATAGCTTTTCCAAAGTAATGATAGCCTACTGTGAATGGTGTTGGATTCTTGATCTTGGAGGAAGATTTGGTTTCGGGACCAGGGACCAGGCTTGATCACTCAAGAGCTTTTGTGTAGCAGAGTTTTATTTTATTTTTTTAATTTATTTTTTAATTGAAGGATAATTGCTTTACAGAACTTCGTGGTTTTCTGTCAAACTTCAACATGAATCAGCCATAGGTATTCTGATGTAGACATCAGAAGGGACATGGAGCATGCCCCCCTCACTAGTCTAAGCAAGGGAGTTATATACTTTTTAAATTTGCTATTACAATAAATCAAAAGAATGTCTCAAGGTTGTAAAGATCTTACTAGACCCACTCCCATAATTTACATTTTAAGATTACAGGATTAGCCAGAAAGTTTTTAGGAAGGAGAAACTGTCCTCAAGCAGGATACATTATTGTTATATGATCCTTACTCAGTTCAGTTCAGTCACTCAGTCGTGTCCGACACCTTGCAACCCCTTGAACCACAGCACACCAGGCCTCCCTGTCCATCACCAACTCCCAGAGTCCACCCAAACCCGTGTCCATTGAGTCGGTGATGCCATCCAACCATCTCATCCTCTGTCATCCCCTTCTCCTCCCACCCCCAATCCCTCCCAGCATCAGGGTCTTTTCAAATGAGTCAGCTCCTCATATCAGGTGGCCAAAGTACTGGAGTTTCATCTTCAACATCAGTCCTTCCAATGAACACCTAGGACTGATCTCCATTAGGATGGACTGGTTGAATCTCCTTGTAGCCCAAGACTCTCAAGAGTCTTCTCCAACACCACAGATCAAAAGCATCAATTCTTCTGTGCTCAGCTTTCTTTACAGTCCAATTCTCACATCCATACATGACCACTGGAAAAACCATAGCCTTGACTAGACAGACCTTTGTTGACAAAGTAATGTCTCTGCTTTTTAATATGCTGTCTAGGTTGGTCATAACTTTCCTTCCAAGGAGTAAGCATCTTTTAATTTCATGGCTGCAATCACCATCTGCAATGATTTTAGAGCCCCTCCGCCCCCAAATAAAGTCAGCCACTGTTTCCACTGTTTTCCCATCTGTTTGCCATGAAGTGATGGGACTGGATGCCATGATCTTAGTTTTCTGAATGTTGAGCTTTAAGCCAACTTTTAAACTCTCCTCTTTCACTTTCATCAAAAGGCTCTTCAGTTCTTCTTCACCTTCTGCCATAAGGGTGGTGTCATCTGCATATCTAAGGTTATTGATATTTCTCCCGGCAATCTTGATTCCAGCTTGTGCTTCCTCCAGCCCAGCGTTTCTCATGATGTACTCTGCATAGAAGTTAAATAAGCAGGGTGACAATATACAGCCTTTACATACTTATTTTCCTATTTGGAACCAGTCTGTTGTTCCATGTCCAGTTCTAACTGTTGCTTCCTGACCTGCATACAGGTTTCTCAAGAGGCAGGTCAGGTGGTCTGGTATTCCCATCTCTTTCAGAATTTTCCACAGTTTATTGTGATCCACCCAGTCAAAGGCTTTGGCATAGTAAGGAATGTAGGAAAAAACATTTGTCCTTTCTTTCTCCTTGAGAATTCCAGACCCCTTTCTCCTCCTTGGAGACCTTGGACTTTTTATCAACCAGCCTAGGAATTAACTCTCTCAGTAATGTCACTTTGTTGCTGCTGTTACCTTTACTTTCTTTTAGCAATAGTGTCATTAAACACCTGCAAATGTTGGACATGACTTAGTGACAAAACCATCACAGCCATTGAGTATTTGTACTTCTGATTATACTTTTTTCCTAGAAAACTGGCTTACATTTTTCAAATGTATTTTCATTCCAGATGTTCCAGAACCTCAGGCATTCATATATTTTCAGGTCTCAAAAAATACATTTACAGTTTTTAAAAAGTAATTTTCTCAACATGAAGTATAACATATATAATCTATGTTTTCAATATTTTTTTGTTGTTGTTGGGAAATGTCCTTGGTAAACCAATGTCTAACAGTCTTACAACTCCAGGAAAAAAATAAATAAGTGAAAATATTGCCAGTTTACCATTGTAAACACATATATATGTATGTATATAGTTTTTTCAAAATGGTGGAGGTATTACCAAGTTAATTGTTGATGGTGCATTGATGATGAAATGTGAGTACAGAGATGTGAATTGATGACTGATAGAAGTGTGAGTATAGATTGGTAATTCTAGCTATTTTGGCTCTGCTATCAATTTGCCTCCAATTATCTTTAAAATCTTCATAAGTCATGTTACCCTCCCAGTCCCAGCAGTAAACTATAAATTCACAGCATTTCCCATGAGGTTGTAAACTATCCTGTTGCTTGTTTTGAACTTGCCACTGCTTCCTAGCATTAAATTTGATAAAGCAATACTTCACTTTGATAGTTTATCTCTTCTTTTTCTTCTGGAAAAAAGGAACTAGGCGGCTGGACAGAGAGATTCTCCTGTGGTTTTTCAAAGAGCTGTGTGGAACGGGGTGTTGTAGTGTCAGACATGAGGGGCTTATTGATTTCAAGGGAGGCTTGTGAGAACATTCTCAGCAAGACAAAGTATCTGTAGGCCCAGTGAGTCTCACTGAAGGGTGGCCATCCTCCTCCTTACTTGCTAACAGAATTCCAGTGGCATTTGTGTAGCAGTGTTGATAGCCCCAGGCTTTTGTCCTGCTCACCTCCCTACTCTGTGAGTATGAGATGCTTGAAACTGAAGTAACTCTCTTTCTACGACAAGTGCCAAATCCGTGACTTCATTGAGCTCCTGAGCCAGTTCTGGAGCCACTTACCTCCAGACTAACTGTTATAATTAAGCATCTTTCATTACTTTAGCCTCTATTAACTGGGCTTTCTGATATTTGTGTCTATTTCTGACAAATTCGTCTTTAAATACACTATATGTGGGGAGTCCTAATTCCATCCTTGAAGTCCATATATACTTTTGGGGCATCTTGAATGCATCACTTCTCCTTTGATGTAAATTCGCTTTCTCATTTGTTTGTGAATTGGCGTAGGCATTACAAAAAGAAAAACTGACAAGCAATTCTGACTCCTCTATTTACCTGGTACTGGGTAGAATGAAATGTACTCTCTTTGGATCATAGTCTTGTAATCATATTAAGAGTGCATTGAGGACCTTATTTGGCTCAGAATAAACTGAAAAAAAATTTAAATCTCAGTTGAAAATGAATATTCCCCTCAAGTCCCTCTACTATTAATTTATATTTTAAGTATAAAAATTGTTGAGATAGAGAACATGCCAGAGTCACAATATCCAGTCATGTTGTGGAATGGGGAGGATGCAGTCAATACTAGTTGGTCTTTGAGGCAGTCAGCCTGGTCATTTCAATCTATATGGACTAAATTTCTCCCTCTAAGAAACCTGATTTATGCAGATGAGCAATTGTGTTTGTCTGGTAACTATCTCCTCCAGTTGGCTCAAACTGCCAATGACCAGGTCAGGTTGTGCTGCTCATGACTGGACTTGAGAACAATGGGAACCGGAGTGACCTTTGTATAACCTGAGATAGACTTAGAGCTGGCATGTTCCCTGTGCCTATTTAACTAATACTAAAAACGTTCACGACTTGAGTGGGGTTCAGTGTTATGTCTTACTTGTGTCACCTTATGCCTCTGTTCTATGACATATCATGCTGCATGACAGTTATCAAGTGGTGACTTAGTCCTCACTTCTCCAGGCAAGTTATCATACTTACACTCTCCTTACCTGCATCTAGCAAAGTGTATTCAGGTAGAACTTACAGCATCTTCCTTTAAAACCTCATCACATTTTCTACATCTTACATAATAGAATGAACCTGAAATTTGAACACAGTATTTGTTTTCAAGTTGCTTTCCAATCAATCAGGTTTAAAAATTGTACAGCTTTGCATGGGTGCTGGTATTTGAGGGCTTATAAAGCTGATTATCAAATCTCTCTAAGTTGTGATTGCCTACCCTACCAATATAGTCATGAAATGACTCCACAACCAAAGCCTTTAGCAGCTGCTTCTTTTATGAAAGAACCCACATCAGAGGTCCAGTGCCAAAGTGATTTCAGCTCAGATCCCACACAGGAAATTATTCTTTTTATCAAATGAGGTGTTAAATCCCTTCTGTATGAAGAAATCTTGCCAGTGACTGGGAAAACACAGGCTGGGCTGCATGCTCGGCTAATGAACTTTGGGTTGGAGAGAAAGGCAGATAGCTATGGTATTATAGAGCTGTAAATGGGTAAAGCTGATGCCAGCATTTTGTAAAGCATACTGTAGAAAGTTGAAACCTATTAAAGAGACAAAATCCTTTCTTGAAATCTGATTGATATATATAAGTATTGAGTGACAGCCCTTTGACTAAGCACATTAACAAAGCCTAAGAACTTTCTGTAGTTAGTAATATGAAGGAAAAAGCAGACAGCCCAGTGTTGACCCACGAAAGGCAAGAAGCAGTTGGTACCCATAGAAGAGCATCCACATGAGACTAACACTGACCAAGAGTCATCAGCTATTCTTTGTGAGGAGGAGCAGGAGACGGGCATCAGACCCCATTCTTTGTGCTTCATATTTTGTATACATACATCAGAAGTGAGAAGGATTGTTGTCAGAGAGGATGGGTTCACTCTGTAGGAATGAAATTGTTATAACAGAGTGTGTGTTCTATCACCTCATCATTTTCATGGAGTACCAAGTAAAAAGACCCCCGAGGTATGGTTCAGAGAGTTACCTCGGTTGTCTAGTGCTGATTTAGTGGAAAATGGAATACTAAGTTTTATAGAACTCAAGACTTTAAGTCTATTTCTGTTAGCCTGCCTACATCTCTAGCTGTCAGCAACAATGTAATTGCATACAGCAGCATATTCCCTGTCTTGTATTTACACAGTTAAACTTCTCCCTCTTAAATCTTACCTGTTGATTAGTATGCCGAGAGTCGGACACGTGTGCAAAGAGTCGGACATGACTGAGCGACTGAACTGAACTGAACTGAGTGTTCCATTCCTTTTATCATTAATTCTTTCAACTAACACTTTTTGAGGACCTATGACGGGTCTGGTATTCAGTTATAGGTTGTGTGTCTAAAGGACTCCATGATCCAGTGTAGAAGAGGAAAATCCACAAATAAGCCATAGGATCACATATGGTGATCAGTGTGTGAGCAGAGTCAGAGAAGCCAGTAAAGGTAACAGCATTTAAACTTTGCATTGAGGGACGGAGAGTTCTTAGGGAGCAGAAAGGGCTCTGAGGAAGGGGCGATGGTATTGATGACAGTGGGCGCTGGCTGAGCTGTGGCTGCCTGTGGAGGGTGCATGGTTGGAAAGGTAGGTTAGAGCAGTCTCATGATATTTGTCTTGTAGGTGAGGTTATGGGGTTTGGACTTTTATCTTACAGGTTATGTAGAGTCCCCGAAGACATCTGAGCTGGGAGGAGGTATATATTTATTTGTGTTTTAGAAAGCTACCTCTGATGGCAGTGTGCAGAATCGGAGCTGTAGCAAGCAGACAAGTTAGGATGGCTTTAGACTCACCCAGACAAGACAGAGGCTTAAAGTAAAACAATGGGAGTAAAACTCTCCTAGCTGCCATTACCCACCATATGATATATCCTGAGCATTGGTCAGTATGAGCAGTAGACATACGGAGCATTGGCAGCAGGTAATACATACTGAGCATTGCTCTCTCCTCCACTGGACCAAGATTTCTTTAGATGCCAGGGTTGTATTTGATCCATCTTTGTATGATCAGTAATGTATGATCCATTTTTTTGAATTAGGCTGAAGTTCAAATTTTATCTACAGAGATGTTATAGAACTTAAAACACATAGTTACAGACCTTAGTAAATATGCAGTCTCAGCTAAGTCGCTTTACTTTGTTATTTGTAAAATGGGGATAATACTTTTGTAGAATGCAGATAGTAATGTAAAACACAGGGGACATAACTGGGTTTGATCACATAAGACGATGATTGTTCCCAGAGACTCATTTTGTTTAGGAAAATGTAATATGCATAGACATAATTCTAATATGGTTCTAAATCTGGAAACTCCATGAGCAACATGGTGCTTAGAGGAAAGCCACAGGCCTTCACATGTACTTTGCTAATCACTGCTTTTGCCACGGCTGCTGATAAATTGCTTCAGTCATGTCTGAGTCTGTGCAACCCCATAGACGGCAGCCCACCAGGCTCCCCCATCCCTGGGATTCTCCAGGCAAGAACACTGGATTGGGTTGCCATTTCCTTCTCCAATGCATTAAAGTGAAAAGTGAAAGTGAAGTCACTCAGTCATGTCCAACTCATCGCGACCCCACGGACTGCAGCCTACCAGGCTCCTCCATCCATGGGATTTTCCAGGCAGGAGTACTGGAGTGGGGTGCCATTGCCTTCTCCATTACTATTCACTAGAGCACTCTTACAGATTAGTTGGTAAAGAATCCGCCTGCAACGCAGGTGACCCCAGTTGGATTCCTGGGTTGGGAAGATCTGCTGGAGAAGGGATAGGCTACCCACTTCAGCATTCTTGGGCTTCGCTGGTGGCACAGCTGGTAAAGAATCCACCCGCAGTGCGGGAGACCTGGATTTGATCCCTGGGTTGGGAAGATCCCTTGGAGAAGGGAAAGGCTATGCACCCCAGTTTTCTGGTCTGGAGAAATCCATGGATTATAGTCCATGGGCTCACAGAGTAGCTGTCAGAGTCAGACACAACTGAGAGACTTCCACTTTCAGAGCACCCTTGTGTCCAGTGTTTTCTCCACAGAAAAGCCCTTCTCCCTGTCTTCTCCTGCCCAAATGCAGCCTGTCTCTCATTTCCAAGTGCGAATGTCACCACCACTTCGTCCAGCTAAAGGGATCTGTTTCTCCCTGGAGCCTCTTGGCACTTAGCAGCTCTTTCCTGTGGTGCTTCTCTCTTTCAATCTTATACTAAGGAAACAGTTAAGCACCAGTCTTGTCTATCCCAAGCTCTGCGAACTTAAGTAGCTTTCCAAGTCCTTCTGTTTCATCTTCTCTTGGTGCCTAAAGTCGTATCATTTGCATTGTAGACACGGATTAAACAAGTATGAATGGATGCAGGAATAAATCATCATTGTTTGAGTGGAAAGGGGCAAGAAGGGGAGGCCAGGCATCTGGCCTTGGAATGGATAAGGTTTGGGTAAGGAAAGATAGAGAGAGGCCATTTCAGAACTGGTGGACATGCATCATAAAGCGATCTCCATCACATGGGGCCAAGCATGGAGGAGGGAACTTGTTAGGTGTGTCTATGGAAGGATGCATGAGGAGGAACAAGGATCTTGTAGCAAAAAGAAGAAGGACAGCATGTTATATTAGTTGGGAAAGATAGGGGTCAGATTACAGGGTTATGGAATGGAGACTGAAGTGCTGGGTTCTGTAGTTGGGATCAAATCTCACACATGTGTGCAGGATAAACAAGGGTTGGGAGTGGAGAATAAAGTCGGAGGCCAGTCTCTTGGGACATTGTTTCTTTATTAAGTAAAGAGGGCTGAACTACAGTGGTGTGGTGGAAATAAAACAAAAGGAAACATGCCAATGATCATGTGACATTTAACAGGAACTGGCATTATGTGATTGCTGTGGTGAAGATAAAACAATGGAGGAGTAGAAGTCAGGACGGTAGTACAACCAAAAGAAATAGAAAATTAACTAGTAGCAGGGAGGAGCCAAGATGGCGGAGGAGTAGGACGGGGAGACCACTTTCTCTCCTACAAATTCATCGAAAGAACAATTGAACGCAGAGCAAACTTCACAAAACAACTTCTGATCGCTAGCTGAGATCATCAGGCACGCAGAAAAGCAGCCCATTGTCTTCGAAAGGAGGTAGGACAAAATATAAAAGATAAAAAGAGAGACAAAAGAGCTAAGGACAGAGATCCGTCCCGGGAAGGGAGTCTTAATAGAGGAAGTTTCCAAACACCAGGAAACCCTCGCACTGGTGGGTCTGGGGGAAGTTTTTGAATCTCGGATGGCAACCTGACTGGGAGGGGAAGAATAAATAAAACCCACAGATTACGTGCCTAAAAGCAACTCCCAGCAGAAAAGTACCCCAGACACCCGCATCCGCCACCAGCAAGTGGGGGCGGAATGGAGAGGAGCGGGCAGCATTGCTTAGGGTAAGGACTGGGCCTGAGTGCCCTGAGGACAATTGGAGGGAGCTTTTGTGAAATAGCAACTTAAACTGTGGGATAGCAAGAGAGAGAGAGAGAATTAACCGGCCTGAACACACTGCCGGCCGTTCGCAGAACAAAGGGACCAAGCAAGTCCAGAGAAGAGCCCGCAGGCTGCTGACCGGCCCAGCCCCACCGGAGGCAGGGGGTAGGGGAAAGGGGCAGGCTAGGCCCCAAGGACCGCATCCCCTACCGCACTGCAAACAGGCCTCCACTTTCTAATCAAAGACTTCCTGAGATTCTGGATGGTCGACTTCCGCCAGGAGGGTTGCGGCGAAACACAGGGCACAGGCATCTGACCGGCGCAGACAGGGACTGGGGCTGGGGACGCGGAGGGCAGAAGGCACGCCGCACCCGGGGATAGTGCGCCCGTCAAGCTCCTGGCTGCTTGAGCCTCTCTGACGGGGAAGGCACAAAACGCAGGCGCAGCTTTTTGTTCCGCACTTTAGTGGAACACCCGAGGGCTGGAACCGCGCGCAGCGCAGGGCACGCTCCATATAGAGCAGCCGGGAGCCTGAGCAGCGTAGACGGGGAAAGCAGCACCAGCCCCTCCTTGCAGCGCGACGGAATTAGCTACCTGAATAAGAATCCACCTCCACCCGCCTGTGTCAGGGCGGAAATTAGGCACTGGAGAGACCAGCAAACAGAAGCCAAATAAACAAAGGGAACCACTTCAGAAGAGACGGGTGCAACAGATTAAAATCCCTGTAGGTAACGCCGACTACACCGGAAGGGGCCTGTAGATATCGAGAAGTGTAAGCTGGAACGAGGAGCTATCTGAAACTGAACCGAACCCACACTGACCACAACAGCTCCAGAGAAATTCCTAGATATATTTTTACTTTTTTTTTTTAATTAAAAAAAATTTTTTTTTCTTTTTTCTTTTTTCTCTTATTTTCTTTTAAAATTCCCTATTACTCCCCCATTACTCCTTAACTTTCATTTTCATAGATTTTTACGATTTTTTTAATTAGGGAAAAATTTTTTTTCTTGGTTTTTTTTTTTTCCTTTTTCTCCTCTTTCTTCTATTTTTCTTTTTCTCTTATTTCCTTTTAAAATCCTCTATTACTCCTCTACTACTCCTTAATTTTCATTTTCATTACACTATAACCTTGCAAAAAAAAAAAAAAGAAGAGAAGCCCTATTTTTAAACCGAACTTCATATATATTTCTAAAACTTTTTTGTGTTTTGGTTTTTGTTTTTAATATTATATTTTTAAGAGTCTAACCTTTACTCTAGATTTTTAACCTTTGTTTTTCAGTATATGATATAAATTGTGGACATTTAAGAATCCAATATTCAGTTCCCATTTTTATTCAGGAGTGTGTTGATTACTCTCTCCCAATCTTGACTCTCCGTTTTCTACCTCAGAACACCTCTATTTCCTCCTTTCCCCTTCTCTTCCCAATCCAATTCTGTGAATCTCTGTGGGTGTCTGGGCTACAGAGAACACTCTGGGAACAGACAACTGCGTAGATCTGTCTCTCTCCTCTTGAGTCCCCACTTTTCTCCTCCTGCTTATCTCTATCTCCCTCCTCCCTCTCCTCTTCTTCATGTAACTCTGTGAACCTCTCTGGGTGTCCCTCACGGGGGATAATCTTTTCACCATTAACCTAGAAGTTTTATTATCAGTGCTGTATTGTTGGAGAAGTCTACTGGAAGAATAAAACTGAAATCCAGAGGCAGGAGACTTAAGCCCCAAACCTGAGAACACCAGAAAACTCCTGACTACATGGAACATTAAGTAATAAGAGATCATCCAAAAGCCTCCATACCTACACTGAAACCAACCACCACCCAAGAGCCAATAAGTTTTAGAGCAAGACATACCACGCAAATTCTACAGCAATGCAGGAACATAGCCCTGAACGCCAACATACAGGCTGCTCAAGGTCACACCTAACACATAGACCCATCTCAAAACTCATTACTGGGCACTCCATTGCACTCCAGAAAGAAGAAAGCTAGTTCCACGCACCAGAACACCAATGCAAGCTTCCCTAACCAGGAAACCTTGACAAGCCAATTGTCCAACCCCACCCACTGGGTACAACCTCCACAATAAAAAGGAACCACAGACCTCCAGAATACAGAAAGCCCACTCCAGACACAGCAATCTAAACAAGATGAAAAGGCAGAGAAATACCCAACAGGTAAAGGAACATGAAAAATGCCCACCAAGTCAAACAAAAGAGGAGGAGATAGGGAATCTCCCTGAAAAAGACTTTAGAATAATGATAATAAAAATGATCCAAAATCTTGAAGACAAAATGGAGTTACAGATAAATAACCTGGAGACAAAGATTGAGAAGATGCAAGAAATGTTTAATAAAGACCTAGGAGAAATAAAAAAGAGTCAATTAAAAATGAATAATGCAATAAATGAGATCAAAAACACTCTGGAGGGAACCAAGAGTAGAATAATGGAGACAGAAGATAGGATAAGTGAGGTAGAAGATAAAATGGTGGAAATAAATGAAGCAGAGAGGGAAAAAGAAAAAAGAATCAAAAGAAATGACGACAACCTCAGGGACCTCTGGGACAATGTGAAACGCCCCAACATTCGAATCATAGGAGTCCCAGAAGAAGAAGACAAAAAGAAAGGCCATGAGAAAATACTCGAGGAGATAATAGCTGAAAACTTCCCTAAAATGGGGAAGGAAATAGCCACCCAAGTCCAAGAAACCCAGACAGTCCCAAACAGGATAAACCCAAGGCGAAACATCCCAAGACACATATTAATCAAATTAACAAAGATCAAACACAAAGAACAAATGTTAAAAGCAGCAAGGGAGAAACAACAAATAACACACAAAGGGATTCCCATAAGGATAACAGCTGATCTATCAATATGCACCCAACATAGGAGCACCACAATATGTACGGCAAACGCTAACAAGTATGAAAGAGGAAATTAATAGTAACACAATAATAGTGGGAGACTTTAACACCCCACTCACAACTATGGATAGATCAACTAAACAGAAAATTAACAAGGAAACACAAACCTTAAATGACACAATGGACCAGCTAGACCTAATTGATATCTATAGGACATTTCACCCCAAAACAATGAACTTCACCTTTTTCTCAAGTGCACACGGAACCTTCTCCAGAATAGATCACATCCTGGGCCATAAATCTAGTTTTGGAAAATTCAAAAAAATTGAAATCATTCCAGTCATCTTTTCTGACCACAGTGCAGTAAGATTAGATCTCAATTACAGGAAAAAAAAAATAGTTAAAAATTCAAACATATGGAGGCTAAATAACACGCTTCTGAATAACCAACAAATCATAGAAGAAATCAAAAAAGAAATCAAAATATGCATAGAAATGAATGAAAATGAAAACACAACAACCCCAAACCTATGGGACACTGTAAAAGCAGTGCTAAGGGGAAGGTTCGTAGCATTACAGGCTTACCTCAAGAAACAAGAAAAAAGTCAAATAAATAACCTAACTCTACACCTAAAGCAATTAGAGAAGGAAGAAATGAAGAACTCCAGGGTTAGTAGAAGGAAAGAAATCTTAAAAATTAGGGCAGAAATAAATGCAAAAGAATCTAAGGAGACCATAGCAAAAATCAACAAAGCTAAAAGCTAGTTTTTTGAAAAAATAAACAGAATTGACAAACCATTAGCAAGACTCATTAAGAAACAAAGAGAGAAGAACCAAATTAACAAAATTAGAAATGAAAATGGAGAGATCACAACAGACAACACTGAAATACAAAGGATCATAAGGGACTACTACCAGCAGCTCTATGCCAATAAAATGGAAAACTTGGATGAAATGGACAAATTCTTAGAAAAGTATAACTTTCCAAAACTGAACCAGGAAGAAATAGAAGATCTTAACAGAGCCATCACAAGCAAGGAAATGGAAACTGTAATCAGAAATCTTCCAGCAAACAAAAACCCAGGACTTGATGGCTTCACAGCTGAATTCTACCAAAAATTTAGAGAAGAGCTAACACTTATCTTACTCAAACTCTTCCAGAAATTGCAGAAGAAGGTAAACTTCCAAACTCATTCTATGAGGCCACCATCACCCTAATTCCAAAACCAGACAAAGATGCCACAAAAAAAGAAAACTACAGGCCAATATCACTGATGAACATAGATGCAAAAATCCTTAACAAAATCCTAGCAAACAGAATCCAACAACATATTTAAAAAGTCATACACCATGACCAAGTGGGCTTTATCCCAGGAATGCAAGGATTATTTAATATCCACAGATCAATCAATGTAATACACCACATTAACAAATTGAAAGATAAAAACCATATGATTATCTCAATAGATGCAGAGAAAGCCTTTGACAAAATTCAACACTCATTTATGATTAAAACTCTCCAGAAAGCAGGAATAGAAGGAACATACCTCAACATAATAAAAGCTATATATGACAAACCCACAGCAAGCATTACCCTCAATGGTGAAAAATTGAAAGCATTTCCCCTGAAATCAGGAACAAGACAAGGGTGCCCACTCTCACCACTACTATTCAACATAGTGTTGGAAGTTTTGGCCACAGCAATCAGAGCAGAAAAAGAAGTAAAAGGAATCCAGATAGGAAAAGAAGAAGTGAAACTCTTGCTGTTTGCAGATGACATGATCCTCTACATAGAAAACCCTAAAGACTCTACCAGAAAATTACTAGAGCTAATCAACGAATATAGTAAAGTTGCAGGATATAAAATTAACACACAGAAATCCCTTGCATTCCTATACACTAACAATGAGAAAACAGAAAGAGAAATTAAGGAAACAATACCATTCACCATTGCAACAAAAAGAATAAAATACTTAGGAGTACATCTACCTAAAGAAACAAAAGACCTATACATAGAAAACTATAAAACACTGATGAAAGAAATCAAAGAGGACACAAACAGATGGAGAAACATACCGTGTTCATGGATTGGAAGAATCAATATTGTCAAAATGGCTATACTACCCAAAGCAATCTATAGATTCAATGCAATCCCTATCAAGCTACCAATGGTATTTTTCACAGAACTAGAACAAATAATTTCACAATTTGTATGGAAATACAAAAAACCTCGAATAGCCAAAGTAATCTTGAGAAAGAAGAATGGAACTGGAGGAATCAACCTGCCTGACTTCAGACTCTACTACAAAGCCATAGTCATCAAGACAGTATGGTACTGGCACAAAGACAGAAATATAGACCAATGGAACAGAATAGAAAGCCCAGAGATAAATCCAAGAACCTATGGACACCTTATCTTTGACAAAGGAGGCAAGGAGATACAATAGAAAAAAGACAACCTCTTTAACAAGTGGTGCTGGGAAAACTGGTCAACCACTTGTAAAAGAATGAAACCAAAACACTTTCTAACACCATACACAAAAATAAACTCAAAATGGATTAAAGATCTAAATGTAAGACCAGAAACTATAAAACTCCTAGAGGAGAACATAGGCAAAACACTCTCCGACATAAACCACAGCAAGATCCTCTATGACCCACCTCCCATAATATTGGAAATAAAAGCAAAAATAAACAAATGGGACCTAATGAAACTTAAAAGCTTTTGCACAACAAAGGAAACTATAAGTAAGGTGAAAAGACAGCCCTCAGATTGGGAGAAAATAATAGCAAATGAAGAAACAGACAAAGGATTAATCTCAAAAATATACAAGCAACTCCTGCAGCTCAATTCCAGAAAAATAAATGACCCAATCAAAAAATGGGCCAAAGAACTAAACAGACATTTCTCCAGAGAAGACATACAGATGGCTAACAAACACATGAAAAGATGCTCAACATCACTCATTATTAGAGAAATGCAAATCAAAACCACAATGAGGTACCATTACATGCCAGTCAGGATGGCTGCTATCCAAAAGTCTACAAGCAATAAATGCTGGAGAGGGTGTGGAGAAAAGGGAACCCTCTTACACTGTTGGTGGGAATGCAAACTAGTACAGCCACTATGGAGAACAGTGTGGAGATTTCTTAAAAAACTGGAAATAGAACTGCCATATGACCCAGCAATCCCACTTCTGGGCATACACACTGAGGAAACCAGATCTGAAAGAGACATGTGCACCCCAATGTTCATCGCAGCACTCTTTATAATAGCCAGGACATGGAAGCAACCTAGATGCCCATCAGCAGACGAATGGATAAGGAAGCTGTGGTACATATACACCATGGAATATTACTCAGCCATTAAAAAGAATTCATTTGAATCAGTTCTAATGAGATGGATGAAACTGGAGCCCATTATACAGAGTGAAGTAAGCCAGAAAGATAAAGAACATTATAGCATACTAACACATATATATGGAATTTAGAAAGATGGTAACGATAACCCTATATGCAAAACAGAAAAAGAGACACAGATGTACAGAACAGACTTTTGGACTCTGTGGGAGAAGGTGAGGGTGGGATGTTTCGAGAGAACAGCATGTGTATTATCTAAAGTGAAACAGATCACCAGCCCAGGTTGGATGCATGAGACAAGTGTTCGGGCCTGGTGCACTGGGAAGACCCAGAGGAATCGGTTGGAGAGGGAGGTGGGAGGGGGGATTGGGATGGGGAATACATGTAACTCCATGGCTGATTCATATCAATGTATGACAAAACCCACTGCAATGTTGTGAAGTAATTAGCCTCCAACTAATAAAAATAAATGAAAAAAAAGAAAAGAAAATTAACCAGTAGACATCTGTTTGGTGGAAGGTGATCTCTGATGCCAAGGTTGATTTTAAAGCCATTTTGGTAGAAATTAAAAAAGTGATGGTAATCTTGAGAGAGAAATCAATGCTTGAGTTGTAGCTTTGAAAGTCTTTTATATTGGCATCATGGTTGGATTGCAGACAACCAAATAAATCTCTCTATTCATGCACTGGGGTCTCATGGTGACTTTGTCTGGGAGTGGGTCATGTAAGGTGGTAAAGCTGAGTAGCCACGGAAGCATTTGTATTGATCCCTGGATCTTGTGCAACACTTTCTGTGTATCTTTAGCCCCTCTATGCTGGGAGTGCCCAACTGGACTTACCCATTGTTCAAAATACAACTGGAATAAGAAGATGAGAAAATAAATTTTATTTCCACTTTATCGATGGAACTGACAAGGCTGCTGAGACTCAGAAATTATCCTGATCTCTCTTGAGCCTCAGCTTCCAGAATTCAATTTTACTAAAAATGAGGAAGTTGTATTACTTTGGGTTTTTTAAGCGTTTATAATGCACCTTTCATTTTAAGAACAAATTCCCTTTTGCTGTTTTGGTTAAAAAAATACTCCTTAGGCACAAGCTGAAGGTGAAGTTCTCTTAAGAAGCAGTTGCTTTACTAGAAATTTGCCCAAGTGATCCCCTACTTTAGTATTTAATAGATATTTCCCACTGACTGTTATAAATTGTGCCTTTGGTTCATACAACGATTGATGGTGATTTTAACACTGTTGTTATAAACTAAATACACGAAATAAGGTCTGTTAGCAAAAATGTGGGAACTGATGCTTGAATTTTGAACAAACCTTCTTTTATTAGCCATTGAGGGGAGACTTAGTGATTTTAGCTTCTTAATACTGGGGAAATCCATTAAGAAGAAAAATAAAATATCGAATCCATGCTTTGCCAATTAAGTTATATCATTATGTCATAGTTTTGTTTCTATATTTTAAACAAAATTCAGAAACTTCCACCTGACCCCATGCAAATCCTTTTTGTATTATGTAGTCCCATCTATTTATTTTTGCTTTTGTTGCTCTTACCTAAGAAGATACCCCCCAAAATATTGTAAAGACTGATGTCAACGAGCATACTAAGTCTTCTTCTAGGAGTTTTAAGGTTTCAGGTCTTACATTTAAGGAAACCATCAACAAAATGAAAAACCAACCCACGGAATGAGAGAAGATATTTGCAAATGGTGTATCTGATAAGGGATTAAGGTTTAAAACATATAAAAACTAACATAACTCAATATGAAAAAGAAAACACAATCTGGGACTTCCCTGGTGGTCCAGTGGTTAAGCATTCACCTTGCAATGCAGGGGACATGGGTTCAATCCCTGGTCGGGAATCTAGGATCCTATGTGCCATGGAGCAACCAAGACTGTGAGCCACAGCTAGAGAGTTTATGTGCCAAAATGAAATATCTGTTTGATACAACGAAGATCTCACATGCTGCAACTGAGATCTGACTCAGCCAAATGAAAATAAAAAACAAAACACAAAATCTGATTGAAAAATGGGCAGAGCACCTGAATAGACATTTTTCCAAGATGGCCAACTGACCTATGAAAAGATTCTCGACATCACTTGTCATCAGGGAAGTGCAAATCAAAACCACAATGAGATAACACTGCATACCTTGTCCGAACAGCCAGCACCAACAATATAACAAGTGTTGGCTAGGATGTGCACCACTGGTAGGAATATAAATTGGTGCAGCCACTATGGAAAAGAGTATGGATGCTCTTCAGAAAGTTGAAAATAGAACTACCATATGGTCCAGCAATTCCACTTCTGGGTTTTTATCTGAAGATTATGAAAACACTAGCTGGAAAAGATATACACACCCCTATGTTCATTGCAGCATTATTTACAATGGCCAAGATAATGGAAGCAACCAAGGGTTCATGCATGGATGAGTGGATAAAGATGTGATATATATATGTGTGTGTGTGTATATACACACACACACACACACACAATGGAACATTACTCAGCCATAAGAAGAGTGAAATATTGTCATTAGCAGTAACATGGATGTACCTAGAGAGTATTGTGGGGCTACTCATGCAGTGCTAGTCTCCTGCCAATACAGGAGACATAGGAGATGTGGGTTCAATTCCTGGGCCAGGAAGATCCCCTGAATGAGGGCATGGGAACCCATTCCACTACTGTTGCTTGGAGAATCCCATGGACAGAGGAGCCTGGTGGGCTACAGTCTGTAGGATGGCAAAGGGTCGGATATAACTGAAGTGACTTAGCAGCAGCAGCAGCAGCAGAGAGTATTATGCTAAGTGAAATAAGTCAGACAGAATAAGACAGATACTGAATGAGCTCACTTACGTGTGAGAAATAAATAAATGAATAAACAAAACAGGCACAAATTCGTAGATACAGAGACCAAACTGGTGGCCACCAGAGCAGGGGTGGGAGGGCAACACAGCTGAAGAGGATGAAGAGGTATGCACTTCCAGTTAATAAATACATCATGAGGATGTAGCACACAGCAAAGGGAATGCGTCAATAATACTGTAATAACTTTATATGGTGACAGGTGTTTACTAGTCTTATCAAGATGATCAATTCATAACGTGTATAAATGTCAGATCACTAAGTGGTACACCTGAAGCTAATATGATAGTGAAGGTCAACTATACTGCATTTAAAGAAAAGGAAAAAATCCATCTAAAGTTTTTCTGTAAGGAATGTCCCAAAAGATAAGAATAAATAATTTTCTGGTATTACAAAAACATAAAATTCACATTTATCTTCTTTTCTTGTGGGGAGGTTTTTGTTTGCTTACTTATTTTCTGCTTTTTTTAAAAAATTTGCTTTTTTAAAATTTGCTTATTTATTTGAGATAGCCAGGCTAATTTCAGAGACTAAATTTAATTGACATTTTCGCCCTCCCTTCCTTCCTCTGTCTCTCCCTCTTTCCCTTTCTTGCTTCTTTCTCCTCTTTATTCTCTTTTATCTCTCTGTCTCTCTCTTTCTTTTTCTTTCTTTTTTAAAGACTTGGGAGTATTTGGGGGTGTCCATGTGAGAAAAGACCAGGAGAGGAGAGGAGGAGAGGAAAAGTTTTAAATTTGAGAAACTTGGTCCTTGCTCTTTTAACCAATGAAGAAGGTAATTGTGGGCACACTTGTGAACACCAGTTTGCATATTTTGGTAAAACAGGCGCGTATGGGAAGCAGACAGTATTCTCTTTGTCCTTTTAGCATTTTAATAAAAATCTTGGTTAAAAAACATCTCCCTGGGAGTCAACTGACCTGGGGCTAGTTCTCTTTCTCTGATTCTGTGTTGCTTTCTCTGAGAAATGAAAGAATTGGATTCGGTGATCTACGGCCCTTTTCTTTTTTAGAGATTCTATGAAGCTGTGGTTTCAGGAGAGTAGGATCTCTTCAAAATGTTTCCTTTTCCATTAAAGCAATGGCTGAGAGCCATTTGTAATACAGAGGGAAGATCCTGGACATTTTCGGGTAAGGCAAGTTTTTGGGTCTGTTTTGAGAAATCTGTACAGACAAAGCAGTTTGATCCATGCCATTGTTAAGCTTTGCTAACTTTTGCAGGTGGGAGTGGGCAATTACTTGCTAACAAGATCCTTCTAGGTTTATTTGGTTATGTCTCACGGTGTTTGCAAACATGGATTTTAAACAACATATGAATGTTTAGAACCTAGGTTTATGTCTGGTAAAGAACTCTCACAGTTAACAAGCTTCTCTCCTTATCAGAGAATTGGTAAGCTGTCATCTCTCTGTTTGCTGTTCTCAAAGATGCAGTTACTGGAATTCTGAAATGGGTCAAGCTGCTTTTAACCTAGCTACTGTTATTCAATTTTATCAATTCTTCATTTTCTATTAGCAGAAAATCTGTTTCATGACTTCAATATATAAAAGGTAGAAAGATCACAAAGCAGCCTTGAAGCAGATAAATATTGACTGACTCCAACATGCATGCTTGCTGAGACTCAGAATAACTCAGATTTTTGCTCTGGGACCAGGCCAGTAAAATGTTGAGGTTGTTCATGCCTAAATTGCTCAGTTTATCTCACTTGTTTCCATTTTGGTTTGTTTGTTTGTTTAGAAAACATCTGCTTTCTATTAGATTGTTTTATCCCCTTAACCTTTATAAATGACAATTAAGTCCATCTAGCCTGTCAATAGCATGTCATTTGTTTGTTGCTACAGCTGAGCCTGACCTTCATTGATTTTATTGGAGTAATTTGCTGGAAATGATTTTTTAATGTTAGATTTATTACCGAGGCACTTCATTGTCAGATAATTGAAGTAAATTGTAATTTTTTTCCAAACCAAATGCAAGAAGTACGGGAAAGGGATATATTATTTTCAAGGGTTATTTCCTATTAGGATAGAGACATATCTTATATATGTTGTCATACAACTTTGCAAATTTGCACACATAGATTGTTTCTGAGTGGTGCATATTTTTTCTCCTTTTTTGGGCTTTTCCATAAGGATAGCTGAGGTAGCAATAGGAGTTGGTAATGAATTAGCATTCAAAAATGCCAATTAGATTAGATATCTACATAAATCTATGAAGTGACTATAACCCACCCCTTACATAAGGGGCCTTGCTATTTTAATTTAATTGCAGGTTCAGTTATGAATATACTGATGTTGTGCAGTTAATCTTACACGAATACTGTTCTATCTCCCAGTATTGATGTTAACAAGGTTTTTTCTTTTCTTTCTTTCTTTTTTAAAAATCATATTGTGCTTTTATCTCTTCAAAAACTTTGTTCAGGTAATCATGAACATTTCAGTTCATAAAAGGAGATATTTTCCCTGGTATTTAGTTTTTTTAAATCCCATTGATGTTAGAGATGACTGTGTAATTGCTCTATCAATGCATGAAGGAGATCCTAAGTTTTGTATTTGGAAAGAGTTTGTGGATATATGACTCTTCCTTTAAATGTTATTGTGTCCCAAAGTTAGCAAGGCCAGGCCAGCAAACTCTTGCCAGCAAAGTTGATATTCCTGTTTTCCTGGCACTGAATTCTGGCTTGCAATAAAGGAAATAGACTTTCAAATTTGACTTTAAATATAAGCAAACGAATCTGCTGTGTTCACACTCTAAATAATGATGCCTTGTTACACAGGAGGACTTCCAGTATATTGGAACTAGTTAAGGTAAAGCAGAAGAGAACTTGAGCTTTAGTCTTTAGTGAACATATGCTGTTATTTTTTTTCCCTCATGGGAGCAGAATCAAAGCAAGTCATCTTGTAACCAAAGGCAAAGAAAAAACGAGAATGAAATTCTCTGGAAGTCTCTTCTAATGGCAGTAGTTTCTCCATTTCTTCACGATTGTTCTGAAGCAAAAGAAAAGTAAAGAAATAGAATTTTAAGACTGTTAACATGCTTTGTATAGATAAAAGATTTCTGAAAATGATATCCCTCTTGTCAGTTGATAAACTAAAATCATGATAATATGAGTGTACGAGTGGATATTGATGATGTAATAGTTTCCGCTTATGTTACCAATGACTTCCTGTCCCATCATATATTTTATTAAAGTTTAGCATCACTTTTAGGCATCATGTTAAGCAGATAGATGATTACCTCACCAGGATTGAAAAATTCAAACTTGCTGTGTCTTGAAAAGCTGTTCCACATAGGATTGGGAAAAATGTTCCAAAGAATGTTTGCAAAATAAGTTCAACAGAGGTAGAATCTGATTTCAAAAAAGAAGTCTGCTGTGATCATCTCAGAGCAAGGGTAAGCAGGCGACAAACGGTGTTCTTCTCAACAGACTGGACTCTGAGGTCCAATTTTCAGTAAAAATTCCTGGGAAAAAGCTGCAGGACTTGAGGGAGAAACTTCTTGCCGTTAAATTGTCATGCTTATCTCCTGTCTCTGTTCCTGTCACTATTATTGATATAAAGGATCCATCAACATATTTTTATGGGTGATTAAGAAAGGCTGACCTTTCCTTTGCAGGTACAAATAGGTACTTCTTCAGAGGCTGTAACTGAATGACAAGATAATTCTACCCATTTAATATTGAAGTGATGTTGATAGTATCATTCTTCTAGTGTTGGAAACAGGACCGGGTAGGGGCCCTTTCTGCCTCCGCCTGTTCTGCCCTGGGTGATGGATTTTCATTCTGACTAATCGCTGTCACATTAACCTGCACTATTTCATCCTTCAGAGCTGTCAAGATAATGACGATAATCCAAGTGGCTCATTGTAGGTAAAGGAAATTATATGAGCAAAGTAATATCATAAAACAGTGTTTAAATATTTTAATTTCATTTGTCAGGGCTGCCCCAACACTTCATTACACATATAACCATCTCTCATCAGTGGAATTAGTGCATTATTCATTACTGTTAATTATTTTCACATAATGGCTGCCCTGATATATTTAACCTCCACATTATATCTCAGATAATGGGTCTGTAAAATTGAATTGTGTGAAGAGTGGAGTTCTAAAGCTCATTTGCAGAACATCAAAGAACAAAGAAGAGGAAAAGAATTCTAAATGGGACATTTTGCCCAGCTGGGGCCAAACATTTGTTTCTGTCTGATTTGCATACAGAAAATAGGTGCTGTAGAAGTGGCTTAATACTGTACTGTCTGCTCCTATTATACAACCAATTAGGATTTGTTAATATCAAACCCATCGGAAACAATTTGAGAATTATAGCATGGAAAAATGAAACGGTTAAGAGAGTACTCTTATACAATATAGAGAGAATGAAATTTCCATTTGGGAACAATATGTAAGGGGCAGAGAGAGAGACAGAGGAGGGATGCTGGTGAGGTTCAGATTAATTATATACTTTTATGAATTACTTTAATAGTAGACACTAAGTTTTTTAAAGCAGTAAAAGCAAAGAATAACCGTAAAAATCAATTTAGATTTTGGTCATTCATTTCTGTTACAGCCAATACAAAATTTTCCACTTATATTTTTGCTAATACTTTCTCAGTAACTTTCAACGTTAGCACAAACAAGGCATTAATTTAGAGTCACCAGCACCCTATGAAGGGAAGCTGAATTTCATAACAACTTAATTCTTCATGATCGTGCTTTGCTATTGTTTTATTGAGCATTTGACAAGCGTAATGATCTGAGTAGCAATGTCAAACACATCTGGACGCAAGTGTATTATCTTTATACCTTTTCAATATGGTTGTTCTTCAGTCGCTTAGTCGTGTCCGACTCTTTGCGACCTCATGGACTGCAGCACTTCAGGCTTCCCTGTCCTTCAGTATAGTTAACTGGACCAAAAAAAAAAGTGTTGCAGGCAATTCCGATGGATTTTTTGTGATCAGATCCTTAGCTCTAAGAGGTGAGAGGAGCATGTGGCTCATGGCAGGCTCAAAGCCTCCTTTTTTTGGCTTTTAAAGGACTCACTTTTTTTTAAATTGGAGGATGATTGCTTTACTATGTTGAGTTGGTTTCTGCTGCACAACAACTAGGACCGCCTATAAGTACACATGTATCCCCTCCCTTTTGAGCCTTCCTCCCCTCCACCACCCCACCTGTCTATAGGTCATCAAAGAGCATGGGCTGAGCTTCCCGTGCTAGCAGCAGCTTCCCACCAGCTATCTATTTTACATATGGTAGTGTACATCTGTCAAAGTGACTCTGTCATGTCTGAATTTGGACAGTAACCTCTGCCTTGGGTGAGCCCCGATGACAGCAACTAAATCTTCTTGACTTTCTTCACTGTTATCAAAGGGCGCAATGGAGAGAGTCACTTAATAACTGCTTGTTAAATTTACTTTGCCTTGCTCAGATTTTCATTGTTGTAATTATACCGAAATTAATTTCTTCAATCTCATAAATTTTTCTTCCTTTGAATTTTTCTTAAGTCAAGTCCCATGAGTGGGATTCATGGTTTTGATAGCACCTGGTATATTGTGTCAAGTAGATTTCTAAGATTTGCACCAATTAATAATGTCATAACAATGTGTAAATGTAACAATTTGATTGCAACTTTGGCAGAATTGGTTATTAATATTAAAACACTGTTTTTGTTAACCTAGAAAATAGCATCTCACTATTTTAACATCTTTTATTTTTCCCTTACTGTCCAGGTTGAAAACTTGCCATTTTGATTTACATTTCTTTTTCTTTGTGAGTCATTTCTTAGTTATCTTAGCCCTTTGATCATTTATTTATTGATTTCTTAGTATTTTTCTTATCAAATTGAATGATCTTTTTATATAATAAATGCATTATATATTTATCTGTCTTATTTGATGCTTTTTTTTTTTTACTGTCTGTTGTTTGCATTTTTCTTTTAGTTTTTTTTAAAGAACTTATATCAAAGTTTTTTTTTCTTATGGAGTCAAATGAGTTGATATTTTTCTAGCATCTTTCCCCGCTGTGGGTTAAATGCTTCAAACATTGTCTCAATTAACACTTTTTCAAAAATCAAGTTCTGAAAAGTTTGAAAATATAGTGGAGAAATCCTAACCACAGAGTTGGGAATAAAATCATGATACTTTACAAATCAGTCTTGTTTTTGAATGTATCAGACAAGCACCCCTACTGAATACCCATCATGAGAATAAACGCTGTTGGTAGGAAATAAATAGAGAAGTTTTCCCTGCTGTTGTCTTTCCTTTTATTCTCATTCCTTATGTTTCTTGTGATTGAGTTGTCCTGTGACATCAATCCATTATGTCTTTACATGCAAAATGAGGTCTGGACTTTTGCACTGGACTTTCAAGATCTTTTCTCCCCTCTTTGTCTGTTTAATTCTACATCCATAGCCCAATGTCTGATTATTTACTGAACATTTATTGAGCTTCTACTTTGTGCCAGCAAGGTGTTGAAAATAAGCAAAGGCATTCTCTGACTCTAAGAACCTCACAGTGTGATCAGCTTTCTCTTCCTGGAGTATTCTCTATATTATCCTGCTTCTAGAGCCTGTTTAATGTGCTCATTCTATTTGGATATTCTTAGACCTTGGATATTCCTTCAAAGCACTAACTATCCTTCAAGGCTCCCTTTGAAATTTCGCTTTTTAAAATAAGCTTTCTCTCTTTACTACATCCCTGTTGGAATGAATCACTCTGTTCCAAATATCCTCAGAGAATGATGTTTTTTAAAAATCTCTACTCTGGTATTTGATCTTTATGTGTTTCATGATAGAGTTATTACTGTATGCCTCTGTTTGCTAGATTACGACACTTGTAACAATAGTTTTTGGATATTACTCAACTTTGTGTATTTCACTACACATAGCAAGGCCTGTGCCCATGTGGATATTAAGTAAATGTTTTTAGTTTTTTTTCCTGTTTATTTCATAGAAAGCTCAAAGTCCCAGATTACAGTCAGCTTCTCCAGTGTAGAATCACAATTTAGCATGACTTTGGAATTCTCAAATTTGTATATTCGTTGCAAGACTGTAGAAAGTATAGCTTCCGGACAGCTCAGATTTAGTATCCAATAGGTGCTCAATAAGTGTTCCTGAGTAACAAGCTGAAAGAGCACTAAATCCATGCAGAGGACCTGCAAAAATATTATCTACTTTGTCTTTCATATAATTCTGTATTTTTGCAATTAAAAAATGGCAAAAAAAAAATGGCATAAAGTATCATTTGGCTTGTCAACTGAAGCATCATGTCAGTTCTGGGACTGAAAATTTTACATTAATTCCTTGCAAAGTGTTAATTTACATTGTCTCCTGTTTTTATCATTTGCTAAAAAGGTTTATTTCACAGCTGCCAAGTGGCAAAGGGTTTTTGGCTCTTTCTGTTAAGTATTAATAAAACATCCCATAATACAGATCCCCTTCACCTAGTTCATCTGGGACTTGTTTGGAAGAGATCCATTTATTACACTTAAAGTTTGTTACATCCTTCCATTTCCGTAACAAATCCCAGGGCACCACCATGGCCCAGAAAGGTTGGTGTTCCTTTGTTTAGAGACTTAAGAAAGATTACTCTCTGCCGTCAGTGTCAGGATGTGTCAAAAGCAGGGTTCCTCTTTTATTTTTACTTGGCGGCCCTAAGAATGAAGACAATCTGATGTTTCTAATGAAAATGACTTTTTAAAACAAGTCATCTCCCACAGCTTGCTTGGCAAAATACCAAGGCCAATTCTAGGGAAAATTGGGAAGCTGAAAAAGCTTGTTTATCCTTCTTGCTCACATTATTTTCTGAACCATTTTGCCTTCTTGGGATGTATCACTGATTGTTTAACTTGCCTATTCCTCCCCCCGTGCCCTTCTTCCCAGGTCTGCCCTCTCTGACTTTTACCCTAGCATCACCTTCTCTTTGACCTCCACTTTCCTCAGCTCCTGCTATTTTCATAGGAAGGTAAATAACTAATGTTTCCTCTTCTCTTCCTGTGACTCTGGTACTGCTAAACAGCTAAGGTGTATTATGTCATCAGTCAGTCCTCAAAGTAATTCCATAAAGTGGCTGTTATTACCATCCTTTTACAAGTGCAGTAAGCGAGTCTTGGTGAATTTAAAATATTTGCCCAAGGTCACACAACAAGCGTAGTAGATGGTAATTTCCACAGCTGGCTGCAACAAGAGCTCTCATCCTGCATGTTCTTTGACGATGTGACCTTATGACTCTTCCCATTAAGGGGTCAGGTCCTGTGTCTCTTGCCTTTGAATCTGGGTGGATTTATGACTACGTCACTCAACAGAGTGTGGCTGATGTGACACGACTTGGCTTCTGCATCTAGAACATGAAAGGCAATGTAAGTTTGGCCTTGATCACTGGACCACTTGTACTGGGAGCCCTGAGCTGCCATGCGTGAAGTCTGATTACCCTGAGGCTGCCATATTGTCAAGAAGCCAAGTTACGCAGAGAGGTCACACGCAGCTGCTCTGCCTGGTAACCCTAGCTTTGAGTCATTTTATCTCTAGTACCAAACTTGTGAATGAAACCTTCTAAGACGCCCCCTACACCCCACCCGCTGCAGACCAGCTAGCTCATCAGCCAGCTGAGCATCACTGAGTGATCTGAGGCAGTGCTACAAGGAACAACAACAACAACAAAAAAAAATCACTGAGATGAGCACTTCCCCAAATCTCTAACCCACAGAACCTGAACAAAATGAAATAGTTGTTGTTTTAAGTCATTGAGTTTGGGGGTGATTTGCTATATAACAAAAGTAACTGGAACAGCTAGAAAGTAGTAGAACCAGAATGTGAACTGCCTAGTTTGTCTCCAGAACTCCTGCACTTAAGCCCTACCCTCTAATGGTGAACAAACCGCCAATAATTTCTGACTTATTTTCTACCGGTATTTGCATGCAATAGGATCTTCTTTTACAGAAAAATTGAACTTCTTATGAAGAAATTTCTGGCATCACTGGAAGTGTTGACTGGGTTCCTCAAATCAAAACAAGGTAATCATTGCTGTTTTACACAGGAGAAACATTAGCCTTTTTTGCTGAATACATAATATAATTTACCTTTTGTTTCCTGTTTATTAGAAGATAAGTTTCTTGACTTTTGAGGGGAGTGTAACACATTTATAGAAAAAATGTAGAAAAAATTGCAGAATCATATGGTTTAATGTTTTGTCATAAAGTGAGCTCTCCACACAGTCATCACCCAGGGCAAGAAATACAATTCCGCCAACCTCTAGAATTCCACCCTTGAATCAACTCATAATCCCTTTTCTCTTTTTCCTCCTCAGAGGTAACTACTACCCTGACTTCTTAAATGTTTTAGCCTAGTTTTGGGTGCTTTTGAACTATACGTAAATAGAATCATACAAAAGATATTGCTTTGAGTCTAGCCTCTTTCATTCAACATTATATTTGTGAAACTGACTTTTGTTGGAGAAGGCAGTGTTAATGTATTATTAACTTATTGTTAATGTATATGTTAATAGTACTCCATGGAATGCCTGTTTCATAATCCAGCCTTTGTGTATCCAGCTTTTATGACACTTAGGTTACAAAAGACATCGTATTTTTTTTTAAAGTATTCTCTTTCTTTTTTTTCTCTTTCTCATTGTATTTTACTTTTTATTTTAAAATAAGATATAATTGACATATAACATTATATTAGTTTCAGGTATATAACATAGTGATTCAATACATGCATGTATTACAAAATGGTCACCATAATAGGTCAAGATAACATCATCACCACCAGTATTAATAGCAGCAATTTTTGTTTCTTGTGATGGGAAATTTTAAGACCTTCTCTCTTAACAATTTTCAAATATACAATACAATATTGTTAACTGTAGGTCTTCCCCGAGAAGTTACAAATACAGAAGGAACATAACATATGGGAAATAACCACCAAATGAAGTATAATGCCATCCACTTAGAAATGGCAACCCACTCCAGTATTCTTGCCTGGAAAATCCCATGGATGGAGGAACCTGGCAGGCTACATACCATGGGGTTGCAAAAAGTCAGATATGACTGAACGACTTCACTTTTGCCTCCACAGGCAAATGAGAATAAGGGTATAGGGGCATAGGCAAAGTCTTCACACACTGAGAGGACCTGTTAGATCTCGGGTAGACTCAGACTGGAAGAAGTTGAGATTTCATCTGAAAGGTGTGTGGAGGTAGGAAGTGTGGAGAGTGGGAGGGGTGGGGCTTGCATCCCTAGGGCCAACTGGGTAGTTCAAGTCCTGCATCCAAGGGTGGATGTGCAGCCTTGGGGAAGGTAGAAGATGAAGTTGGGTGGGCCAGAGGGGAGACAGTCTTTAGTGAAGTCCTCGTGGTGGTTGGTACTGTGGTCAGGCAGTGCTGTAGACCCAGACTAGAAACTGTGGGCCGAGACAGTGACTGCCAACTCCCAAACCAGGGGCAGGAGGACCTGGGATTGGGGCAAAGGGTTCCAGAGTTTTCATCAAAGTGGCTGCCTGGAACTCTAGGCTAGGAATATAAAGCCAACGTGGCAGGAGAGAAGGAACTAGGAGGCCTGGAGAGGAAGCTGATGGCCAGACTTTCCCCCAGCTCTGCTAATGTCCTTGATTGGTTGGTGCTCAGGTTCTGTAGACTGCTATTAGTTTGATCATCACTTTTTTGGCTTCAGGCAGGGAAGACGTGTAGGTACAATGGCAACTTCTGTTGTAAATCCACCCAAAATGTTATCACTGAGATCTCAAATTGGAGAAAGTTAAAAAAAAGAGAGAGAGAGATTCTTTTTTTTTTTTTTTAATATGGACCATTTTTTAAAGTCTTTATATTGAATTTGTTACAATATTGCTTCTGTTTTATGTTTTGGTTTTGCAGTCACAGGAATGTAGGATCTTAGCTCCCTGAACAGGGGTCAAGCCTGTACCTCCTGCATTGGAAGGCAAATTTTTAACCACTGGACCACCAGGGAAGTCCCTAAAAAATGATTCTTGCTTTTCCCTGCTTTTGACTTTTACCTTTTGTGTAAATTGCATTTGAATGAGAAATGGCAGAGAAACAAAACCTACCTGGGAGTCAGGACACATGGGCGTGGTTTTAGTTCTGCTGTGTGTGTGAGAGGATTTTCAGACAAACAAGGAGTAACTCTGGATCACACTGGTTCTTTCTCAATGAGTTATCAGGATGCGAATGTTCGATTGAACTGCTGATGCTGAGTCACCCCTTCAGTCTCAAAGCCTGAGGACGACCTGGGGCCCTATCTCCTGGGGATTACAATTGATCACTCCGGCTACTTGTCTCTTCACAAACATCAGAATTCACATTAGCCAAATAATGTGGATTTAAAGATATCTCAGGGGAGATTTGATTCCATTAAGAGTTGTTAAGGCATTGCAGTTCAATAGGATGAGCCGAAGAGCTGGAATAACAGGACTATGAATGTAATTGCCTTGCTGCTATTAACTCACTGCACACACCATTTACTGTCCAGTCTTTCCCCACTCTTCAAATGCAGAAGGAAACACATTAACATCCCTCACCAGGATATTCTAGAACATAAAATATGTATTAGATATTTTGTCCAAGAGAAATATAATGCAATACACATCTCAAGTTGACTGCTACATTTTCATAAGAAATACTTGATCTGTATTTAGATTTCAAAAAATTAGACTGAAAAAGTTCATCCAAATTGTAAAAAATGCATTTTAAAGTTTTCCACTCACTGAAATGAGTAACCACTTTTAATAAATTTAAATGTAATGCAGAAATAAACAAAGCCCCAAATTGAGTTCTTCAGGAATATTAGCCACATTTCAGATGCTTGGTGGTCACATGTGGCTGGTGTTTACTGTATTAGAGGATTCAGGTCTAGACTACAAGTATAAATACTGTGTACATGCTGGTACAGAAATCCACAGGAACGAAAACTTCAGCCACACAAATATACAGAACATGCTATGTTTTTAGATTATTTTCTGCCATGTAGCTTAGTATTTATCTCCTAACTACCAAAATTATTTCTAATACTAGGTAGACTCTTTCTAATACACTTTACACATTTTCTTGACTTCTTTTTCTAAATGAATTATTTATTAATATTTATTTGGCTGTGCAGGTCTTAGTTGGAGCACTCAGGATCTTTAGTTGTGGCATGCAAACTCTTAGCTATGGCATGTGGGATCTAGTTCCCTGACAAGGGATCAAACTTGGACCCCGTGCATTGGGAGCTCAGAATCTTAGCCACTGGACCACCAGGGAAGTCCCTTCTTAAGTGAAGAACACTGAACGATGATCAAAACATTACTTGCTGAGCTAAGACCACAGTTACAAATATCAGTTATGGTGCTGTGCTGTGGTTAGTCACTCAGTCATGTCCAACTCTTTGTGAACCCATGGACTGTAGCCCGCCAGGCTCCTCTGTCCATGGGGATTCTCCAGGCAAGAATACTGGCGTGGGTTGCCTTGCCCTCTTCCTGGGGTTCTTCCCAATCCGGGGATCAAATCCAGGTCTCCCACCTTGCAGGCAGATTCTTTACCATCTGAGCCACTGGGGAAGCCCAATAATACTGGAGTGGGTATCCTATCCCTTCTCCAGGGGATCTTCCCAACCCAGGAATCGAACTGGGTTCTCCTGCATTGCTGGTGGATTCTTTACCAGCTGAGCTACCAGTTATGGTATTGTATTTTAATTCAGCACTGCCTTCAGGGGTCCTTAGACCAGGGGTTGGTAACCTACTGTTGGAGACCAAATGTGGCCCTCTGTCTACCCTTTACATATACCTCACTGGAACATAGCCATGACCATTCATTTGTACATCATCTGTGCCTACTTTTGTGCTACAGTGGTGGTGTGGAGTAGCTGCGATAGACTCTGGACAACCTGCCAACCCTCATACATTTACTCTCTGGTGTTTATGGAAAAAGTTTGTCAATCCATGGAGTAGACTATACCAACTGACCCAAACTGGAAACTGAGTAGCTTCCCATGTCTGCTTCTTATCATTCTCCTTACTCCATTGTGAGTGAGAAGTTTTCTCTTCATTGCTCTCAGGGTTCCTACATATAGCGCTTGACTTATGATTGAAACTACTACGGGTTTAGAACTGAGTAATAACAAAATGTGTCAGAGTAGGGAAAGTCTCTCCAATCAGCCAGTGGGGAATTTTTCCAGTCAGGAGCTGACTGTGGCTCAGATCGTGAACTCCTTATTGCCAAATTCAAACTTAGATTGAAGAAAGTAGGGAAAACCACTAGACCATTCAGGTATGACCTAAATCAAATCCCTTATGACTACACAGTGGAAGTGAGAAATATATCTAAGGGACCAGATCTGATAGACAGAGAGCCTGATGAACTATGGATGGAGGTTCATGACATTGTACAGGAGACAGGGATCAAGACCATCCCAATGGAAAAGAAATGCAAAAAGGCAAAATGGTGTCTGAGGAGGCCTTACAAATAGCTGTGAAATGAAGAGAAGCGAAAAGCAAAGGAGAAAAGGAAAGATATTCCCATTTGAATGCAGAGTTCCAAAGAATAGCCAGGAGAGATAAGAAAGCCTTCCTCAGCGATCAATGCAAAGAAATAGAGGAAAACAATAGAATGGGAAAGACTAGAGATCTCTTCAAGAAAATTAGAGCTATCAAGGGAACATTCCATGCAAAGATGGTCTCAATGAAGGACAGAAATGGTATGGACCTAACAGAAGCAGAAGATATTAAGAAGAGGTGGCAAGAATACACAGAAGAACTGTACAAAAAAGATCTTCACGACCCAGATAGTCACAATGGTGTGATCATTCACCTAGAGCCAGACATCCTGGAATGTGAAGTCAAGTGGGCCTTAGAATGATTCACTGCGAACAAAGCTAGTGGATGTGATGGAATTCCAGTTGAGCTATTTCATATCCTGAAAGATTATGCTGTGAAAGTGTTGCACTCAATATGCCAGCAAATTTGAAAAACTCAGCAGTGGTCACAGGACTGGAAAAGGTCAGTCTTCATTCCAATCCCTAAGAAAGGCAATCCCGAAGAATGCTCAAACTACTGCACAATTGCACTCATCTCACATGATAGTAAAATAATGCTCAAAATTCTCCAAGCCAGGCTTCAGCAACACGTGAACTGAGAACTTCCAGATGTTCAAGCTGGTTTTAGAAAAGGCCAAGGAACCAGAGATCAATTTGCCAACATCCACTGGATCATCAAAAAAGCAAGAGAGTCCCAGAAAAACATCTATTTCTGCTTTATTGACTATGCAAAAGCCTTCGACTGTATGGATCACAATAAACTGGATAATTCTGAAGGAGATGGGAATACCAGACCACCTGACCTGCCTCTTGAGAAACCTGTATGCAGGTCAGGAAGCAACAGTTAGAACAGGACATGGGACAACAGACTGGTTCTAAATAGGAAAAGGAGTACGTCAAGGCTGTATATTGTCACCTTGCTTGTTTAACTTATATGCAGAGTACATCATGAGAAATGCTGGGCTGGAAGAAGCACAAGCTGGAATCAAGATTGCTGGGAGAATTATCAATAACCTCAGATATGCAGATGATACCTCCCTTATGGCAGAAAGTGAAGAGGAACTAAAAAGCCTCCTGATGGAAGGGAAAGAGGAGAGTGAAAAATTTGGCTTAAAGCTTAACATTCAGAAAACTAAGATCATGGCATCTGGTCCCATCACCTCATGGGAAATAGATGGGGAAAAAGTGGAAACAGTGTCAGACTTCATTTTTTTGGGCTCCAAAATCACTGCAGATGGTGACTGCAGCCATGAAATTAAAAGACACTTACTCCTTGGAAGGAAAGTTATGACCAATCTAGATAGCATATTAAAAAGCAGAGACATTACTTTGTCAACAAAGGTCCATCTGGTCAAGGCTATGGTTTTTCCAGTGGTCGTGTATGGATGTGAGAGTTGGACTGTGAAGAAAGCTGAGTACAGAAGAATTGATGCTTTTGAACTATGGTGTTTGAGAAGACTCTTGAGAGTCCCTCGGACTGCAAGAAGATCCATACAGTCCATCCTGAAGGAGATCAGTCCTGGGTGTTCATTGGAAGGACTGATGTTGAAGCCGAAGCTCCAATACTTTGGCCACCTCATGCAAAGAGATGACTCGTTGGAAAAGACCCTGATGCTGGGAGGGATTGGAGGCAGGAGGAGAACGGGACGACAGAGGATGAGATGGTTGGATGGCATCACCGACTCGATGGGCATGGGTTTGAGTAAACTCTGGGAGTTGGTGATGGACAGGGAGGCCTGGCGTGCTGCGATTCATGGGGCCGCAAAGAATCGGACACGACTGAGCAATTGAACTGAACTGAATAACAAAATGTGTTAGGTGCTTTTTATACCAGAAGCAAACTGCCCATGATAGATTCAGCTTTGAGTTTTGTGGCATCTACTTGGCTGTGCAGGAATTTTATCTTTATTTCTAAGTTCTAGGCATGTTGGCATCTGCTCAGTCCTCTTACCTTGTCATCCACGGGCCCTCTACCTCAGCATGCTCTAAAAAAGTCAGTCGCTGATTGTGGACACATTCACTTGCACACTCACCTGTGGACTTCCCCAGAATGTTTCCTGACACACAGCAGGGAATCCATATCCTTACTGAACTGCCTGAGTAACTACATATAAGAGTCTATCCTTTTTTATATATATACAAATAAATCACAAATTATGGAATAATTGTTAGGTTATGAAAACCTTAACTCAAGCAGTTTTTAAAGATATCTTCCAACTTATGAACCTGTTTAATATAATCCACTAAACTATCAGATTAAGCATAACCTATAGCATGTTGGCAGAGTAGGAGGACATGCACTCATCTTCTCCTGCAAGAACTCCAAAATTACAACTCGCTGTTGAACAACCATTGACAGGAGAATGTTGGATCCCACCAAAAAAGATACCTCACGTCCAGGAGCAAAGGAGAAGCCCCAGAAAAATGGGAGGAGGGGCGAAGTCACATTTAGAATCAAACCCCACGCCTGCCAGAGATGCTTGGAGGGCTCAACCAAACCCTATGCACACTAGAAACCAGAGGCCCCACAGAGACTGAGCCAGAACTATGCCTGAGTGTCTCCTGCGGAGGCACAGGTCAGCAATGGCCTGCCTCAGGGGCAGGGGCTCTGGGTGCAGCAGACCTGGGTATGGCATAAGCCCTCTTGGAGGAGGTCACCGTTAACCCCACCGTAGAGCTGCCAGAACTTACACAGGACTGAGGAAACAGATTCTTGGAGGGCATAAACAAAACCTTATGTGCACCAGGACTCAGGAGGAAGGAGCAGTGATCCCACAAGAGATTGAGCCAGACTTGCCTGTGAGTGTCTAGGAGTTTCTGGTGGAGGTATGGGTTGGTGGTGGCTTGCTGCAGGGTCAGGGCCACATGTGACATTTTGAAGGAGGTCACCATTATCTTCATCACTTCCACCATAGTTTGGCCTCAGCTCAAACAACAGGGAGGGAACACTGCCCCGCCCATCAACAGAAAATTGGATTAAAGATTTACTGAGCATGGCCCCACCCATCAGTTTTCCCCTCAATCATTCTCTCCCATCAGGAAGCTTCCATAAGCCTTTTATCCTTCTTCATCAGAGGGTGACAGACTGAAAACCACAATCACAGAAAGCTAACCAAACTGATCACATGGACCACAGCCTTGTCTAACTCAGTGAAACTATGAGTCATGCCATATAGGGCCACCCGAGACAGATAGGTCATGGTGGAGAGTTCTGACAAAATGTGGTCCACTGGAGAAGGGAATGGCAAACCACTTCACTATTCTTGCCTTGAAAACCCCATGAACAGTATGAAAAGGCAAAAAGATAGGACACTGAAAGATGAACTCCTCAAGTCAGTAGGTGCTCCAATATGCTACTGGAGAGAAGTGGAGAAATAATTCCAAAAAGAAAGAAGAGATGGAACCAAAGCAAAAACAACACCCAGCTGTTAATGTGACTGGTGATGGAAGTAAAATCTGATGTTGTAAAGAGCAATATTGCATAGGAACCTGGAATGTTAGGTCCATGAATCAAGGTAAACTAGAAATGGTCAAACAAGAGATGGCAAGAGTGAACATGGACATTTTAGGAATCAGTGAACTAAAATGGACTGGAATGGGAGAATTTAACTCAGTTGACCATTATATCTACTACTGTGGGCAGAAATCCCTTAGAAGAAATGGAGTAAACATCATAGTCAACAAAAGAGTCCAGAATGCAGTACTTGGATGCAATCTCAAAAACAACAGAATGATCTCCTTTCATTTCCAAGGCAAACCATTCAGTATCACAGTAATCCAAGTTTATGCCCTGATCAATAATGCTGAAAAAGCTGAAGTTGAATGGTTCTATGAAGACTTACAAGACCTTCTAGAATTAACACCCCCAAAAAGATGTCCTTTTCTTTATAGGGGATTGGAATGCAAAGTAGGAAGTCAAGGGATACCTGGAGTAACAGGAAAATTTGGCCTTAGAGTCCAAAACGAAACAGGGAAAAGGCTAACATAGTTTTGTCAAGAGAATGCACTGGTCATAGAAAACACATTTAACAACACAAGAGAAGATTCTACACATGGACATCACCAGATGGCCAACACTGAAATCAGAATGATTATATTCTTTGCAGTCAAAGATGGAGAAACTCTATACAGTGAGCAAAAACAAGACTGGGAGCTGACTGTGGCTCAGATCATGAACTTTTTATTGCCAAATTCAGACTTAAACTGAAGAAAGTAAGGAAAACCACTAGATGATTCAGTTCAGTCGCTCAGTCGTGTCCGATTCTTTGCGGCCCCATGAATCGCAGCACGCCAGGCCTCCCTGTCCATCACCAACTCCCAGAGTTTACTCAAACCCATGCCCATCGAGTCGGTGATGCCATCCAACCATCTCATCCTCTGTCGTCCCGTTCTCCTCCTGCCTCCAATCCCTCCCAGCATCAGGGTCTTTTCCAACGAGTCATCTCTTTGCATGAGGTGGCCAAAGTATTGGAGCTTCGGCTTCAACATCAGTCCTTCCAATGAACACCCAGGACTGATCTCCTTCAGGATGGACTGTATGGATCTTCTCGCAGTCCGAGGGACTCTCAAGAGTCTTCTCAAACACCATAGTTCAAAAGCATCAATTCTTCTGTACTCAGCTTTCTTCACAGTCCAACTCTCACATCCATACACGACCACTGGAAAAACCATAGCCTTGACCAGATGGACCTTTGTTGACAAAGTAATGTCTCTGCTTTTTAATATGCTATCTAGATTGGTCATAACTTTCCTTCCAAGGAGTAAGTGTCTTTTAATTTCATGGCTGCAGTCACCATCTGCAGTGATTTTGGAGCCCAAAAAAATGAAGTCTGACACTGTTTCCACTTTTTCCCCATCTATTTCCCATGAGGTGATGGGACCAGATGCCATGATCTTAGTTTTCTGAATGTTAAGCTTTAAGCCAAATTTTTCACTCTCCTCTTTCCCTTCCATCAGGAGGCTTTTTAGTTCCTCTTCACTTTCTGCCATAAGGGAGGTATCATCTGCATATCTGAGGTTATTGATAATTCTCCCAGCAATCTTGATTCCAGCTTGTGCTTCTTCCAGCCCAGCATTTCTCATGATGTACTCTGCATATAAGTTAAACAAGCAAGGTGACAATATACAGCCTTGACGTACTCCTTTTCCTATTTAGAACCAGTCTGTTGTCCCATGTCCTGTTCTAACTGTTGCTTCCTGACCTGCATACAGGTTTCTCAAGAGGCAGGTCAGGTGGTCTGGTATTCCCATCTCCTTCAGAATTATCCAGTTTATTGTGATCCATACAGTCGAAGGCTTTTGCATAGTCAATAAAGCAGAAATAGATGTTTTTCTGGGACTCTCTTGCTTTTTTGATGATCCAGTGGATGTTGGCAAATTGATCTCTGGTTCCTTGGCCTTTTCTAAAACCAGCTTGAACATCTGGAAGTTCTCGGTTCACATGTTGCTGAAGCCTGGCTTGGAGAATTTTGAGCATTACTTTACTATCATGTGAGATGAGTGCAATTGTGTGGTAGTTTGAGCATTCTTCGGGATTGCCTTTCTTAGGGATTGGAATGAAGACTGACCTTTTCCAGTCCTGTGACCACTGCTGAGTTTTTCAAATTTGCTGGCATATTGAGTGCAACACTTTCACAGCATAATCTTTCAGGATTTGAAATAGCTCAACTGGAATTCCATCACCTCCACTAGCTTTGTTCGTAGTGATGTTTCCTAAGGTCCACTTGACTTCACATTCCAGGATGTCTGGCTCTAGGTGAGTGATCACACCATCATGGTTATCTGCGTCATGAACATCTTTCTTGTATAGTTCTTCCATATATTCTTGCCACCTCTTAACATCTTCTGCTTCTCTTAGGTCCATACCATTTCTGTCCTTCATTGAGACCATCTTTGCATGGAATGTTCCCTTGGTATCTTTAATTTTCTTGAAGAGATCTCTAGTCTTTCCCATTCTATTGTTTTCCTCTATTTCTTTGCATTGATCGCTGAGGAAGGCTTTCTTATCTCTCCTGGCTATTCTTTGGAACTCTGCATTCAAATGGGAATATCTTTCCTTTTCTCCTTTGCTTTTCACTTCTCTTCATTTCACAGCTATTTGTAAGGTCTCCTCAGACAACCATTTTGCCTTTTATGCATTTCTTTTCCATGCGGATGGTCTTGATCTCTGTCTCCTGTACAATGTCACAAACCTCCGTCCATAGTTCATCAGGCTCTCTGTCTATCAGATCTGGTCCCTTAGATATATTTCTCACTTCCACTGTGTAGTCATAAGGGATTTGATTTAGGTCATACTTGAATGGTCTGGTGGTTTTCCCTACTTTCTTCAGTTTAAGTCTGAATTTGGCAATAAGGAGTTCATGATCTGAGCCACAGTCAGCTCCTGGTCTTTTTTTGCTGACTGTATAGAGCTTCTACATCTTTGACTGCAAAGAATATAACCAATCTGATTTCAGTGTTGACCATCTGGTGATGTCCATGTGTAGAGTCTTCTCTTGTGTTGTTGGAAGAGGGTGTTTGCTATGACCAGTGTGTTCTCTTGGCAAAACTCTATTAGCCTTTGCCCTGCTTCATTCCGTACAGGCCAAATTTTCCTGTTACTCCAGGTGTTTCTTAACTTCCTACTTTTGCATTTCAGTCCCCTATAATGAAAAGGACATCTTTTTTGGTGTTAGTTCTAAAAGATCTTGTAGGTCTTCATAGAACCGTTCAACTTCAGCTTCTTCAGCCTTACTGGTCGGGGCATAGACTTGGATTCACGTATGACCTAAATCAAATCCCTTGCAATAATACAGTGGAAGTGACAAATAGATTCAAGGGATTAGATCTGATAGAGCGCCTGAAGAACTATGGAAGGAGTTTCCTGACATTGTACAGGAGATAGCGATCAAGATGATCCCCAAGAAAAATAATTGCAAAGAGGTAAAATGGTTGTCTGAGGAGGCTTTACACATAGATGAGAAAAGAAGAGAAGCTAAAGGCAAAGGAGAAAAGGAAAGATATACCCATTTGAATGCAGAGTTCCAGAGAATAGCTAGGAGAGATAAGGAAGCCTTCTTCAAAGATCAATGCAAAGAAATAGAGGAAAACAATAGAATGGGAAAGACTAGAGATCTCTTCAAGAAAATTAAAGATACCAAGGGAACATTTCATGCAAAGATGGTCTCAATGAAGGACAGAAATGGTATGGACCTAAGAGAAGCAGAAGATGTTAAGAGATGGCAAGAATATACAGAAGAACTATACAAGAAAGATGTTCATGACGCAGATAACCATGATGGTGTGATCACTCACCTAGAGCCAGACATCCTGGAATGTGAAGTCAAGTGGACCTTAGGAAACATCACTACGAACAAAGCTAGTGGAGGTGATGGAATTCCAGTTGAGCTATTTCAAATACTAAAAGGTATGCCAGCAAATGTGGAAAACTCAACAGTGTCCATAAGACTGGAAAAGCTCAGTTTTCATTCCAATCCCAAAGAAAGGCAATGACAAAGAATGTTCAAACTAATGCACAATTTCACTCATCTCACATGCTAGCAAAGTAATGTTGAAAATTCTCCAAGCCAGGCTTCAACAGTTTGTGAACTATGAACTTCCAGATGTTCAAGCTAGATTTAGAAAAGGCAGTGGAACTAGAGATCAAATTTCCAACATTCGTTGGATCATCAAAAAAGCACGAGAGTTACAGAAAAAAATCTACTTCTGCTTTATTGACTACACTAAAGCTTTTGACTGTGTGGATCACAACAAATTGTGGAAAATTCTTCAGGAGATGGGAATACCAGACCGCCTGGCCTGCCTCCTGAGAAATCTATATGCAGGTCAGGAAGCAATAGTTAGAACTGGACATGGAACAACTGACTGGCTCCAAATTGAGAAAGAAGTACATCAAGCCTGTATATTGTCATCCTGTTTATTTAGGTTATATGCAGAGAATATCATGCAAAATGCTGGGCTGGATGAAACACAAGCTGGAATCATGATTGCTGGGAGAAATATCAATAACCTCAGATATGCAGATGACACCACCCTTTGCAGAAAGAGAAGAGGAACTAAAGAGCCTCTTGATAAAAGTGAAAGAGTAGAGTGAAAAAGCTGACTTAACACTCAACTTTCAAAAAACTAAGGCCATGTTATCCGGTTCCATCATTTCATGGCAAGTAGATGGGGGAACAGTATAAACATTGGCAGACTTTATATTTTTGGGCTCCAAAATCACTGCAGATGGTTACTGCGGCCATGAAATTAAAAGCACTTGCTCCTTGGAAGAAAAGCTATGAAAAACCTAGACAGCATTTTAAGAAGCAGAGACATTACTTTGCAGACAAAGGTCCATCTAGTCAAGGCTATGTTTTTTCCAGTAGTCATGTATGGATGTGAGAGTTGGACTATAAAGAAAGCTGAGCACTGAAGAATTGATGCTTTTGAACTGTGGTATTGGAGAAGACTCTTGAGAGTCTCTTGGACTGCAAGCAGATCCAACCAGTCCATCCTAAAGGAAATCAGTCCTGAATATTCATTGGAAGGACTGATGCTGAAGCTGAAACTCCAATACTTTGACAACCTGATGCAAAGAACTGACTCACTCGAAGACTCTGATGCTGGGAAAGATTAAAGGTGGGAGGAGAAGTGGATGACAGAGGATGAGATGGTTGGATGGCATCACGGACTTGATGGACATGTGTTTGAGTAGGCTCTGGGAGTTGGTGATGGGCAGGGGAGCCTGGCATGCTGCAGTGCATGGTGTCACAAAGAGTTGGACATGACTGAGCGACTGAATTAAACTGAACTAAACAGCATTTTAGTGCAAAACTATCACACTTTCTCCTCCACTGTGCAAAGTGAAAGTGAAGTGAAAGTTGCTCAGTTGCTCACTATCCTTGGAATTCTCCAGGCAAGAATATTGGGGTAGGTAGCCATTCCCTTCTTGAAGGGATCATCCTGACCCGGTGATCAAACCTGGGTTTCCCACATTGCAGGCAGATTCTTTACCATCTGAGCCACAAGGGAAGCCCCTCTCCTCCACTGTAACAGTTCAGATAGTAATTTGGTAAAGAGTTCTGTAACTTAGGAATCTTTTATCTTTTGGTTGTGTAATGTGTATGTTTAAGTTGCATCAACTTCTGAGAATAAGGTATGGCATATTTAAATGAGGTCCCATTTCCATTACTACTGAAATTAAATGATTTGGGGTCCCCGCTTCCCAGTACAGATACTCACAACATTTCCACATTTCCTGTTTTTCCCAGTTTCCTCTTTCAGCCTTGGGCCCACAGGTGCAGATTTCTGACAACCACTGATCCTCTCCCATCATCTCCCTCCCCCTTCCCTTCTTCCTCCCCTTCCCCTGTCATCTTACCTCTGCCCCTCCCAGACTCCAGAACAAGCACTGCTGCTGCTGCTCAGTCGCTTCAGTCGTGTCTGACTCTGTGTGACCCCAGAGACGGCAGCCCACCAGGCTCCCCAGTCCCTGGGATTCTCCAGGCAAGAACACTGGAGTGGGTTGCCACTTCCTTCTCCAATGCATGAAAGTGAAAAGTGAAAGTGAAGTCGGTCAGTCGTGTCCGACTCCTAGCGACCCCATGGACTGCAGCCCACCAGGCTCCTCCGTCCATGGGATTTTCCAGGCAAGAGTGCTGGAGTGGGGTGCCATTGCTTTCTCCCAGAACAAGCACAGAGACGCTCAATTTTTACTAAGGAAAAGAACATTTCTCTGAAGGAAACACAACTTGCAGAGCTTCAAAGCTGTCTACATTAGAGACAGCTTTATATTACCAGCCAGACCAGTTTAGCTCTTTTTAAAAATTTTTACTTATTTATTTTTTTGGCTGCATTGGGTCTTGGTTGAGGCACACCTGGATTGAGAGATCTTTTGCTGCTCTTCATTGCTTGGACTTCTCTCTAGTTGTGGTGCGTGAGCTCCAGAGCGTGTGGGCTTCACTACTAGCTGTGGCGCTCGGGCTTGGTTGCCCCCCAGCATGTGGGATCTTAGCTCCCTGGCCAGGGATCGAACCCACATCCCTTCCACTGGACAGCAGATTCTTAACCACTGGACCACCAGGGAAGTCCCCAGTTTAGCTCTTTGTAGCTGCTGGTCTTCAATACCTCTATTTCAGAAAAGATTCTTTGCTTTACATTTGAAAGCTGAAAGGACTATTTGGAAGATTTTTTTTCTTTTCAGAATTCAAGGAATAGTCTGTCTCCAAAACAACATGCAAAGAGTATTAAATATTGCTTTTAAATGACAATTTCCCAGTTACCTTAAGGTTGAAAACATCTTTAGGGCTCAGTTTTCATAATGGCATCTCAATTCTGCATGGGAAAGAGCTAAACACTGTGTAACATGTACATTCCCAGGAGTCTGCCTTCTGGTGGATTGTGAAATTCCCTAGACTATTAGCAGGAGGCATTAGTGGAGGAATATAAACTAATCTCTCCATAAATTTGTCAAAAAATTCACATTGAATTAAGCTTCTAATAAATACATTTATTTCTTGGCATGGAGAAGAAATTCTGTCCTCATGGGACAATGAAACGTCAAGGTCCTGAGAAAATGTTGTGTTACAATAACTAGTTGAAATCAAGGAGTTAGCAGAGATGTTCATTCTCAATGACCAGAGAACCCAGTGCCTTCTCTTTGGAAAAGCAGCCTCTGAGTGGCCCTTAGGATACACTCCAAAGATGTAGTCTTCTCCTCCTTCTATCTCTATACACGGTTGAGCATCAAAGTCAGTGCTCTGAGGAAGTTTGTGATCTGAATACCACCATTTTCTGGTGATAAATAATTCCTTATTTAGATCAGAAACATAATAGAAGAAAAAGGTTAGAACTGCTGAGCTCTGTAATCTGACACAAAGGAAAACCTCATTCTTCAAATTGTTGCTCACCAGTCTTTTAGAGGAAGCTTGAAAGATTTTGTTTGCAAAAAGCTGTTGAGGGGTTATAAGGTCATCTCTAGCTACAAAGCTCCTTAGGGTTTTCAAAGTACTTAACCATTCCCTGAAAGCGCCCTTTCCCTGGGAGTGTTCAAAGCCTCCCTAGAAGGTTTTTCAATATTTCCTTTTCTCCAGTCAAACTAGGCTCATTGTTTAGAAGAAATGGATTAGGTGAGTGTCTTTGAACTGCATTTTGAAAGGACTATGAAGTCAAGTGGCTTTAAACAGACACATACAAGTAATTCATAGTGAAAGAAGGGTTTTAAAATGTTGGTTGTCATGATGGGGGGAAATATGGTTGAATTGGAGGTGTATTATGTCAGTTAAAAAGCAAACACATCTTCTTAACAGAGCTGGATTTCAAGGGTTTTATTCTTCATTTTCCACATACAGCTTGACTCCTGGCCACAGGCCAACCCTGCCTTTTTGAAGTGTTGCTATTTAATTCATGGTCGCTCTAACATTCTAACAGCTACATGGACAGAGTAGAGATTTAAAGCAATATCAGGATTAGGTGGGCTTCCCAGGTGGCACAGTGGTAAAGAACCTGCCTGCCAATGCAGGAGATGCAAGAGACAGCAAATTTGATCTCTGGGTTGGAAAGATCCCCTAGAGTGGGAAATGGCAACCCACTGCAGTATTCTTGCTTGGAGAATCCCATGGACGGAAGAACCTGGTGGACTACAGTCCATGGGGTTGCAGAGAGTCCGACATGACTGATAATGCATGTACCACACAGGTTTAGGCAGGCCAAAAGATCAACAACTATCAAATAACTAACTAGTAAATGTATATCAAGCATGAACTATGTGCAAAGAAATAGTGTATTTTGTGGCCTCGTTTTGCTAGCTCAAAGTCTAATTCTATACTTTCCAAAGCTTGATAAAAGAAAGATGAGTCTTTCTATAATTATAGGTGAATTGGACACATTTTTCACAAACTAGTTTTCACTGGGTTGTCAGACCAGGGATCAGTTGTTTATCCTTACCTCTAGAAGGCCAGAGTAATGCCTTTTCTATGAAATGAGATAATTCAGGAAAATTTTGTCCTCTAGTGGACAAAGACTGTCACTTGACATTTCAGTAAGTGGTGAATTTTGTCCACCATTGAGCCATCAACCGCTGAGGGAGTTCAGGATGGAGAAGAATAGGATGCTGGCCTTATGGAGTTAAGATGCACATCAAAGGAATGATTTCAATAAGCCTCAAACCTTGTATCTTACCATATACAGAAAAGCCCTAAAAGCGTTTACTTGAGAAGTCTGATTTCAAGATTAGCAGTAATCTTTTGATGTTCAGCTACATTTCTTTGTGTTGTTTTTTGCTTTATTTTTCCAGCAGAAACTCCTATGTATCCTGGCTCCCCCCTAACTCTTTGCATCAGCTCCTCAGAGCTGTCTGAGAGGATGTTTCCCAGGTTATTGTCCTCAGTAATGTCCCTGATAAAACATGATTCTCAACTTTCAGGTTGTGCATTTTTTTCCCCAATGGACAGTTTATTGTTTCTCAAATTAGTGTTGTCATATAAAATTTAAAGTCCTAGTTATTAGAAGTTACAGGAACATATAAAATTGACAAAGCTAGACTTTCAGTGAATCTCTATCAGCATTTTTAGCATTTGCAGAAAAGGAAAAACCTCTTTTACCTTTTCAAGAAGCTCACAGTTTAATAAATACCTACCTATTCTCAACTTTTCCTGTCCTTCTGAGATCTTACTCCACGTATATAAAACACGAATGAGGCATGTACACATACTCATATATATACACACACATATACACACTTATTTGTTCTTAGCAGTTGATGTGGAGATGAACAGAGCAGGGGAGATCATGGTTTATTTGTAGACTTATCATGCAAGAGATCATTTGTTCTATCATTTTGTTGAGAAACCTGAAGTCTGAATTGCCTAAGAGCAGTTAGTTATCTGGAGGCCGAACTAAAACCATACCCAAATATCCTGACTCTCAGGTAAGTTTTAGTTTTCTCTGCCACTTCTCATTCAAACCCAATTCACACCAAAGATGAAAGTCAGATGCAAAAAAAAAAAAAAAAAAAAGCAAACATAATGGGTGTATACAAAAAGCTGAAAGCTGCCTCTTAATCTGTTTGTCCAGTTTTTACTTAAATATCCTTGGCAGTTGTACTTTCACATGTTGGACTTAAATGCTTTCTCCGAAGTCTTTACTGTGTTGAAACTAAGCGGGTGTGAACTGGAGCTAAGGGTGGGCATTAACCTGGATGCCAAGTTTTAACTAAAATGGAAATGCCTTACTTGATCAAGCAGACATTTTAGGGTACTAAGTACTCTACTCTGCAATGAATATTTGTTTGCTCAGTCCCAACATGTGACCTAATCACTTCTGATTGATGTTGGTTGAGATTGTTGAATATATTTACTAAACTCCCTGAATGAACACATCATAACTTACTATGCCAGAACTGCTAGCAAGAAGGGATTAGGAGAGCAGCTTTAAGATGCAATCATTATCCTTAGTAGTTTACAAGATATAAACATGTAAAATTTATCTGGGAAACACAGTGAATGAAAAATATCCCTGGTATACAGAGAACTCCTAAATAGTAAATGTAAAAAATGGATTAAGACTCTGAGTTTCCACTGCAAAGGGTATGGGTTTGATTCCTGGTCAAGGAAGTTCCATATGTGCCTTGCTGTGTGGCTAAAAAAAGGGTAGAAACTATGAAAATCAATTCTCACAAGGAGAAATGCACATGGACAACGGGGAGACTTAACTCCACTAGCAATGGAGTTAAGACAGATGCACAACCAAACTGTGAGAAAACATTTTTTCTCTAGTCCTATTCTTAACCCTTGATAGATATGAAAAAAGTTGATAATATCCAATGCTGTCAAGAGTGTGAGGGAACACTAAAATATATTAATGGTGGGGCGATGACTAAATATTTTTAAAAAGTAGACTGGAAGTATCTTTAACAATTTGATTTTGCAAAGTAATCTTTAATTCTGTGGTCCTACTCTGGGACTCTATGAAGAAATAAAAGCATATGTACATGATAATATAGATATATTTATTTATTGTAATATTAGTTAACATGTTAGAATAAAGGGCAGCAGGGGACGACTGACTAAATAGTGGTACAATCACACAATAAAATTTTATGTAACTATTAGAAAGAATGAATTGAATCTGTATATGTGGTTGTGTAAAAAATGTTACAGAATGAAGTGTATAATAAATAGGAAAATACCCTCATATTTTAAAGTATATGTTTATATGTTTTGTAGGAACATTGGAACAGGTGTGGATATAACATGATGGAGGAAGAAAGAATGACACTTGCTGTCAGTCTTTGCTAGAGGGCAAAAATGACTTGATATTGACTCAACCAACGAGCAACTGCTGAAACTTTTAATGTGAATAGGGCTGTGGGAGGCCCTGGGGAAAATACAGATATATAAGATGTAGTTACTGACCTCCAAGTACATTTGAATCTAGTTAGGATGAAAATGAACACATATAAAACAACATGAAAACAGAAGAGTATGTAATTACATGCGAGGTTATATAGTATGGGCTCCAGGTGCAATGGTAATTCAGAAGAAAGGTTGATCCAGGAGAATGGAGGTGGGGGGGAGTGGCAGAGGGGAGCTTATGGTGAAAAGGGACTCAGGTTGCATCTAGAGACAGACCACTGCTTGCATTCTTTTTGTTTCTCTTTTTACCCTCTGCGTTTATTCATCTTGGTAAAGAACTTACCTGCCAGTGCAGGAAACATAAGAAACACCAGTTCGATCCTTGGGTTGGGAAAATCCCCTGGAGGAGGGTGTGGCAAACCACTCCAGTATTCTTGCCTGGAGAATCTCCACAGACAGAGAGGTCTGTCAGGCTACAGTCCATAGCATCACAAAGGGTCGGACACGACTGTCGTGACTTAGCATGCAAAATTATCATTATTCATCTTAGACTTTCACTGGTATCCATCTGAGCTCCTTATTTGCCCTTGACTTCATCATTGTTAATACTAGCTTAGGATTTTGTGCTCTGAGTAACTTGGATGCCAGGTAATTTTCAAGGGTGCCTTTGAACATTTTGTCCAGTTCTCAGTCCCTTGGAATAAACATTAGATGGACTTTATTCAAACTACCCAAATTCAGCCAGTCTCCATCTTTACTGATATAGGTTAACATGACAAGTACAATAACGTTCAGTTATCATGGCTCATCTCCAATTGGAGATCCAGGTTAGGACCCCAAAGCCTTGTTTAATTCCTGCCTCCTATGCTGTTAAAATCAGGGAGGGTGAACCATACTGGTTGAGTTTTGCCATTCTACACTGAGTTCATTATGACTACACAGACCCAGCCTCAATTAAGTAATTTTTTCTGCAGTGGGAGGGGGTCATTTTGTGAGTGAATTTGAATGTCTGCATAGACCAGCATTATTGTTAATCACATCCGCACTTACATGTATTTATATGCATACTCACAAGTACAAAGATGCAGTTTCAAACTTAATTAAAAATAGAAAGCAACCTAAAGTGTGCAAGTATTTCCCCTGACTTCAGCATGATCTACCACTTTGACAAAATTTCATAAATCTCCTGCAATAGAAAATTCCACCGTACAGAACCATTTTATGCAGCAATATAGGTACTTAAAATATTCAACAACTTTCATCATGTTTTGCCTCTTGGTACATGGGATTTTTATGTATTTAATAGTTACATATGCTATATATTTTAAACAGTATTTTTTACTAATGTTCCCCCACAGTACATTTTTCTGAAACTCTAACATCTGTGTTTTCTTCTTGCCACACATGATGATAATCTTAAATCGAACGCATCCAACCACAGAGGGTAGATTAGATGACGATTTTTTTTTCTTTTTTTTAAGGTGACTGGATCCAGTGAGGTCGGCGTCAAAAGTTACCCAGTCCTGGTGACAGAAATGCCTCCCCCCTCATTCTCTGCAGAGCAATTCTGATCTGGCATCTGAGCAGCTCCTGCGGCTGCCAGGCCTATAGTAGGTACACAGAAATCCAGAAGAGAGGAACCGTGGGGAATGTTCGTTTGTTATTTATTTATAAACTCGCCGGGCCACATCATGTAAAATTAAGACCTTTAATGGGCTCCTGCCTCAGTTGCTTGAAGGACGGCCTTTCACCAGCCAAGACCACCCACCGGTTTCCAGGCAGCGAGGCTGCCCGCGTTTGCTTTGGGCTGCGAGCTTTGCAGAGTCTACCTGCTGAAGTCTTCCCTGTGCTCTGATGGTCAGCAAAGGTCTGTCCCACCAGAGAGAACGTCCTGGAAGAGGAGTCTTTGAGGCTTTTGTGGCTGAAGAGACGAGTGACTACTTTGGAGCGTAAATTCCTTTCTGTATCTGGTTAATGAAGAGATTTACTCCAACATTCATTTATTATAAATTGAGGGAGGGGGTGGCTTCTCCCACAAGCCGGCATCAGAGGGTCCCTTTCCTGTAAGAGTTCATAAATAATCAACGGTGATGATGAAAAGATTTTGTAAGCATTATCTTTTCCTGTCACAAAAATTCCCTCATGCTTCTGAGGGAAACCAATATAGTTTGCAGACAAAGATTCGGGAACCAAAATGGCCTTATGAATACAGAGTGGATGGAAGTGTTTGGGGACTTTGGAGAAAGAACTCACCTGCCACCCACCTACCTCACTGTTCCCACTTCAGCTACAATTTCAGTCTAATTTTAAAGCATTATTCAAATGCAAATGATGTCTGCTGGGGGGCACACCTTAAGTCATTCAGCAAACAGTACTGCCCATGGTAGGTACACAGTCTCCTAAGAGGTCATGGTCTAAAGGAAGAGGGAAGCAAGTGACAGAAAGTGAAAAGCCAACCTAAAGTATTACAATAAGTTGAGGTGGGCGCTGAGTGCTAGGGAAGTTCAGCGCAAGGAGGAATTAATACTGCCTGAAGAAATTGGAAAAGTATTCATACAAGATGTGACATTTGAGCTTGAAGAATGGACAGGCATTTTCCAAGATGAGAAGAGAAAACCATTCCAGGTAACTTTTAAGGGGACAGCATGGACACAGGTATAATAGCGACTTGGGTTTGAAGGCCTGCGGGATGCCATTGTCGTGGCACACCACGTGGTATGCGTTAGACATGCTGTCCAGCCCTCTTCCTATAAGAGAGATGCATGGTCACTGTTGTTTATGTGGGAAAACAGAGGAGGCCCTGAGAGGTTAAACAACTCTCAAGGTTAAACAACTTGCCAAATTTGTGATTCAAACAGGTCTATCTGTTCCCAAGCTCATGCCCTTCCTCTGACCTTGCAGTGTTCTCCGTTGCCTTTTTGCACAGCTGCGAGGGAATATGATGTGGTTAGGGGGAAGAGTGAAATCTAAGATGACTGTGAGGTGAGAGGGAGGGGGCTAAGGGAGGTCAGGTTGTGGCTGGGTTGTGATGAGCCTTGATGCTGCAGGAAGTTTGAGCTAAATCCTGTAGGCCGGCGAAAAGCCGGTCTTTGAAGGTGTGTGTGTGTGTGTTTGTGTGTGTGTGTGTGTGTGTGTGTGGTGACCATGTGGCCAGTGACCTGCAGGGGAAGGTGGTAGTGGTGGGTTGAGGGGGAAGGGAGACCAGTCCATCTATGACATAGGCATGCTCAGTCGCTTCTTGTCCAATTCTTGGCAACCTATGGACTGTAGCCCACCAGGCTTCTCTGTCAATGGGATTTTCCAGGCAAGAATATTGGAGTGAGGTGCCATGCCTTTCTCCAGGGAACCTTCCCCACCCAGTGAGTGAACCTCTGTCTTCTGCATCTCCTGCATTGCAGATGGATTCTTTACCACTGAGCCACCAGGGAAGCCCATCTGTAACATATAACACAGGCCTAAATGTAGGCCTTCCATTAACAGCAGTGGAAAGAGTTGACTGACTCAGTATGTAAGCATATTTAGACTTTGGAGGTACAGAGACTTGCAGCTCATCAGCTACGAGGCCTTTTAGGCAAATTACCTGACGTCCCTTCATGTAGTCACAATGCAGGCTTCAGTCTCCTCGTATAGAAAAAGGGGATAACAACATGTTCTGCATCAAAATGCTGTAAAGATGAAATAAGGTAATAATCCAGGTGATGCATTTGCCCAGTGCCTGGCTCATTGCGCATTCCTAATTACAGATGAGTGTTACTCTATGAACACACTGAAGAGTACTTTATCAGACTATTTCGTGAGTTTCCTGTGAAAGCCCTGAATAAGTGGGGCTTTGAACACTCTGATGTGTGCAGTGGGGTGGCGGGTAGAATGGAGAAGTCTAGAGTGCTTCCCCAGAGTGAGAACTGGGCCTGGGATCTGTGCAGTGATGCCCAGAGTGGGGATGGGAAAGAGGAAATCAAAGGAAACCCGAGGGCAAGTAGTCCTTCCCTCAGGGCACTTGAGATGAACTCAGTGCCCAGATGAATATGTTGCAAGACTGTTACATTTATTTTAATGGTAATAAAAAATCTGCCTTTTTTCCCTCCATTCACTATGATGGTGACGCCATATATATATATATATATATATATATATATATAAATCCTGCAGCCACGAAATTAAAAGATGCTTGCTCCTTGGAAGAAAAGCTATGATCACCCTAAACAGAGTATTAAAAAGCAGAGACATCACTTTGCTGACAAAGGTCCATATAGTCAAACTGTGGTTTTTCCAGTAGTCATGTACACAGATGTGAGAGTCAAACCATAAAGAAGGCTGAACACCAAATAATTGATGCTTTTGAACTGTGGTGCTGGAAAAGACTCTTGAGAGTCCCTTGGACAGAAAGGATATGAAATCAGTCAATCCTAAAGAAAATCAACCCTGAATATTCATTAGAAGGACTGATGCCGAAGTTGGAGCTCCAGTACTTTGGCTGCCTGATGCAAAGAGTCAAGTCATTGGAAAAGACCCTGATGCTGCGGAAGATTGAAGGCAAGAAGAGAAGGGGGAGACAGAAGATGAGGTGATTGGATGCCATCACTGACTCAATGGACATGAGTTTGAGCAAACTCAAGGAGATAGTGAAGGACAGGGAAGGCTGGTGTGTTGTAGCTCACGGGGTCACAGAGTCGGACACGACTTAGTGACTGAACAACAACTATAAAGTGGATCTATTTAAATACTAGGTGAACAAGAATACAAGTGCTATGTGGACATAGCAGAAATTGTGGATATGGACTGAAGTTGGGGACATGTGGCTGTAATGGACATGGCCTTCTCCAGGACTGGGACCTGTTTGTTTCACCAAACCATATGCCCTGCTGGTGCCCTGGGAGCACTTGTATTGAGTTTTAGCATCAAGCCTGGTGTACTCTTGTCATCTCCGAGATCATCTCTTGCTCTTTGTACCCTGAAATAGGGGAATTTCTGCTAACAGTGTGAATTCTCAATTCTTGGAGTGCTTAGTATGTACTTGCTGACTTTAAATTGAATTCATGAAGGAGGCAGGTGATGCTCTGAATGATATTCAGCAAGGAGTATGAGAAATGATTAGTAGCACAGGTTTTTTTTTTTATTTTATCTTATTTTTATGTGTGTGTGTTCACCTAATTTTTTATTGGAATATAACTACAAAATTGTGTTCGTTTCTGCCATACAACAAAGTGAATCAGTTATATGTATACATATACATATCCCCTCCATCTGCAGCCCCCCTTCCACTAATTCCCACCCTCTTGGTCATCACGGAGCATTGAGCTGAACTCCCTGTGCTATATAGCAGCTTCCCACCAGCTATCTATTGGCTAGTGTATACAAGCCAACCCTAACCTTCCAGTTCATCCCACCCTCCCCTTCCCCACTGGGGAGCACAGGTTTAGAGGCACACCAACCTTGAGTTCCAGTCCCTGGCCCAGCTGTGAATAGTCACCTAATCTAGGATAATTCACTTAACCACTCTGAGTCTCAGGCTCCTCCTGTGAAAAGTAGCGATCTGATAATAATAGTACTGATTTCATAGGGCTGTTGTAAACTATATAATGTAAATGACGGAAAGAGCTTGTCAGAAATATTTAATAAATATTTATTAGCATATTAATATCATGCTAGTTATGATCACTGGTAGGTAGTGGGTTTTGTAGATCCAGTGTACAGTTTCATGTCTGTTTTGGAGAGAGGGCATGGTTTATGTATGGCCCAGCACAATCTGGCACTAAATATTTGCTGAATAAATGGATGAATGAATAAGCCTTGGAAGAAGTGAAGTGAGCTGAATTTGCACAATTTGAAGACATTTTGGCATACATGCTTTAAAAAGCTTTATAGTCAAGATGGGCTTCCCTTGTGACTCAGATGGTAAAGAATCTGCTGGCAATGGAGGAGACCCAGGTTCAATACCTGGGTCAGGAAGATCCCTTGGAAGAGGAAATGGCAACCCACTCCAGTATTCTTGCCTGGGAAATCCCATGGACAGAGGAGCCTGGTGGGCTACTGTTGCAAAGAGTCGGACACCACTGAACAGCTACCCTTTCATTTTCATGTTCAAGATAGCTTGTGTTCACCAGGGCAAAAATCAATGGTCGCCCTCCTTTTAAAGGGTGATAGGTTGTCCACATACTCATCAGCCAACATCACTTTTGCCTTTTACATCGCCGGAGATATCTCAAGTGAAACCAGGACAGGTGAGGATCCTCATAAGAAAAAAATCACTTGGGGCACTACAGGACTTGATAATTAAAGCTCACATGGTATTATAATTTCAGAGTCTGAGAGGCTGAGTTATTGGACTCACTGAAGAAATGCAATAATGTCCTCTAAATATCTTGCCTCAAGAATCACATTGCTCATAGAATTTGAAGTACGTTTTGACCTAGATGACCTGAGGTTCTTGCTCAGCTTGACTAGCCTTTGGACAGGCTTCTTCTTGGCACTAGGTCCCTGACCTCCCATTTCTTGTAGCATTTACTTTAGAAAACTTATAAATTCTTTCCTTTTTTCTTGGAGATGTACATCTTCTACAACCCAGAAAAGCCTTTCTCAAGGATTTGAGATTTATCCCTTGGAAATGTAATCACTGAGGGAGATAGCACCCATGTCTCCAATCTCTGTGAGAAGGTAGGTGCATAACTTCAGTAAGGGCTAATTAGCAAACACAGATAGCTTAATCATTGACCAGCCTGCCCCCTAAAAGTCCTCCAGTACTTTTCTTTTAAATATTTATGTGTTTATTTATTTGGCTGTGCCGGGTCTTAGTTGCAGCATGTGGAATCTAGCTCCCTGACCAGGGTTCAAACCCAAGCACCCTGCATTGGGAGTGAAGTCTTATCCACTGGACCACCAGGGAAGCTGTTCCTCCAGTACTTTTCTAGTAGTTCAGTTCAGGGTTCAAAAACTCCTCCCACATTTTATTTCAGTGGAATTGAGTTAAATTTCTCTCCTATTGTAATAATCTTGAATAAAATCATCCTTGCCATTTGTAACAAGGGCTGGTACAATTTTTTATTATACTTTCAAGAATTAAATGGGGGAGGTGAAGACTCACCCTGTGAATTTTCTGGCTGTCATTCAAGTTGGCCTGATACTGACCACAATCAATCAGGTAGGTCTAATAATGCCCAAAGTTTTCTAATGCTGAAGTTCATGGTATATTATGAATAGAGTGTGGATTGCTTGGTCTTAAGCCACACTGAATATAATGGTGACAGACTTTGGGCTGAAGCTCTGGCACTGGGAGTGCAGCTGATACAGAATTAATGCTGCTCAACTTCTCCAGTGAGGGCTCAACTAATATGCTGATTTTTAAAAAGCACGCTGCTCTAAAAGAGTTAAATTGAAACTTGGATTGTCTGACCTGAAACTAAAGGTAGGAAGTTTTGGGTGTCTTTGCCCAGTTGAAATCAGGGAATTCTGGAAAACAGTTAGATAATGAATTTTACTAATTTGTTTTATCATATTATTCAGCTTCAGCTGCCTGCTGAAATAAGTTTCTTACTGAGTTGTAATTGACATAAAACATTGTATTAGCTTGGGGAGAATATCATATTATTCTGGATCCAGGCTGGAGGCAAGGAGGGGGAGGGATGGATTCTTTGTTGACCATAGGAACGCTGAGAGCACATAGAAAGTGTACTTAGAGGGCATAGCCTGGGACCAAGCAGTATGGTGTGTACCTGATAAAGAGAACCATTTCACCAGGACAGCGAGATCTACCTTCTGGCCTTGTTGTTTACTTCTCTGGTCTCTGAGCCAGGGTTGATCAGCACGCCCCACGTGGGCCATGCCCACTGACCTGAATTCTGTTGGTAGAATGGAATTCAGCAGCTAGGCACCCTCTTTCCTTTGCTCTTTTTGTTCCTTTCTGGTCATCCTCAGCAGTCCCATTTCTATAACACATACCTCTGTCTTCTTTTCCCTTAGACTCTGGTGATCTTTAGTTGTCACATTGAAAACAGCTGCTCTGTGCATTATCAGTTGGCTATCCCCGCTGAGAAAGAACTCACCAATTTTAGGCTCCATGGCCAGTTCTCTCCTTTTATGGACAGGCAGGCTTGGTAGCAGTTCTGCAGGTCTAGTTGAAACGCTTCATGCCCTGGGCAAGGTGAGAAGGGGAATTCTTTGTGACAGCTTGAAAGCAGGGCTTGAACTGGCGCTTACAGAGTTTCAACATTTTGTGGCACTTTCTCAGTTCAGGTCAAATGATGGTTGTTAGGTGTCTTCAACTTGATGACTAGGTGGTTAAAAGAAAAATGAATGAGTCAGTACTTTTATAAAATAGAACTTCACCAGTGAATACTGATTTTATTTAAAAAACGTATGATGGATACTCTTAGTTCAAAGTGCTATTTTGGAGCAAACTCTGCCTACACTGATGAAGCCACACTTGAGGAATGCATAACTGTGCATGTTTCTATTAGGGGTAGATGGTAATTCCATGAATAGAGCTGTTGAGAATTAGAAGTTTCATGGGCTGTCAGCTGCCTCAGTCAGTGCCCGATGCTCAAGTGGAAAAAAGTTATAGTCTTAGGTTATGATGTGATCAGTGCCCACTGCTTCAGGCTTATCAGTCAGTGTTCCCCTCCTTGAATACACCTTCTTATCTGTTTAATCTAAGTGAGCACCATCTCCCCTGGGGTCCCTCTTATATAGTCCCAGAGGACCCTGTGAGTGAGTCTATGTTAGCACTGAGAACACCATATTGCAATTATATATTTACTTCCCTGTCTTTACGGTGAGGTAAAGACTGGACTTTTAACTCTCGTGAGAGCAGGGGTTTGTATCTTATTTATCTTTAAATCCTCAGAAACTAGCACCATCCCTGTTTCAAGGTTAGCCCTGAGTGAATCCATTTTTTAGGGATTAATGGATATTATTATTTTTAGTTCAACAACATATTTGCATAAAGACTTTAATAATATTTTGGACATCTAATGAACAAGTATTCAAAATTAAAATATTTTAATCATAATTTTTTAAAAGCACAATATTTTTGTAAAATAGAGAAAAGAAAAATAATCACCCATGTTCCCAGTTTTCTTCTTTGAACATTGTTTAAATTCTTTACCAGAAGTATTTTAGGATAGTGTATCAAATTCACTTTCTAGAAATCCCACTGGGACTGGAAATGCTTTAAATATAGAATCGATTTGGAAAGAAGTGTTATGTTTGCCATTCTTAGTCTTCCCATTAGACACGTGATTGCTCCCACCAGTTATGTAAAGTCTTTATTTTTCTTCTAAGAAGTTTGGGAGTTGTCTTCACTGACATTACTCTAAGGTTATTATATTGTTTTTCAGAGTTTTGAGTTCTGATTAAAAATATCATAGCAATGGCAAGAATATGGGGAAAAGGAAACCCTTGTACACTGCTGGTAGGAATGTAAAACGGTGCAGCCACTATGGAAAGCAGTACAGAGGTTCCTCAAAGAATTAAAAGTGAACTGCCATATAATCCAGAAATCCTACTTCTGGGTATTTACTCAAAAGAATTGAAATCTAGGTCTTGAAGAGACATCTGCACTCCCATGTTCATCACAGCATTAGTCATTAACAGACAAGCTGTGGAAGCAACTTAAATATCCACTGACAGAAGAATGAATAAAGAAAATATGACAGACACCTGTAAGAGAATGTTATTCAACCTCAAAAAAGAATGAAATCCTGCCATATACAAAAGCATGGGCGAGCTGAAAGGACATTGTGCTAAGTGAAATAATCTAGTCACAGGAGGACAAATACTGTGTGATTCTGCTTATATGTGGACACTAAGATGGTCAAACCCATAGAAACAGAGAGTGGAATAGTGGTTGCCAGGGGTTGGGGGAGAAGGAAATAGGGAGCTGCAGTTCGAGGGGTATGCAGCTTCAGTTATGAAAAACAAATGAGTTCTAGGGGTCTATTATACAACAGTTGTGCCTGTAGTTAACAACAGAATTTTGTAAACTTATTAATTTGTAGAGAGGACAGATCGCATGCTAGCTGTTCTTATCACAAAACAAATCAGAAAGCCAAGTTCAGAAGGGTTCCTAGAATATATTCAGTACTTGTCTTATCCTGAATAGCTCTACATAGCTTCCTAACATACAAGTGAGGCAACGACACAGCAGAATTTCTAAGTTCAGTGTCCTTATCTATAAAACAAGCATACAAATAAGCAAGCAAATAAACAAGAAGGATACTAGGACAATACTAAAAAAAAGAAAAAAGAAACAAAATCATGGCCTTAAATGTTCAGCACTTTGGTCCTGCCAATCTAGCTATTCAAGTACAAAGTCTTTCACCGTTCCCTCATCTCCTCCATCTCCAGTCTCCTTATGGAAGTGACAGGACTCCAGAGGAGAGTGGGAAAGCTGTGAGAATTTACATAGTTGGGCTCCTGTTCTTTCATCCCTGGAGAAGGAAATGCAACCCACTCAAGTAGTCTTGCCTGGACAATCTCACAAACAGAGGCTGGCAGGCTACAGTCCTTGGAGTCGCAAATGGACACAACTGAGCAATTAACTCTTTCATTACCACTCTGTTCAATATAGGTCGGAGACCAGTATCAGTGCATGAGACTCTTATTCTTCTCCTGGCTTGTCCTGAAGAGTAACAGAAGGGTCAACAAGTAGGAGAGTCTCATGGGAGAAGGAAGAACTGGCCTCTCTTATTTACATTACTGGAAAACAATAACGGATGAAGAAGGAGCAGAAAATTTGTGTCTCCATTTTGACAGTTACTCTGTTATTTTTCCTCTAAAACTTTCTACTGTGTATAGATCTGATTTTTTTTAAAAGGAAGGATTCACTCCACTAAACAGATTCCATTTCTCAGGCAAGTGCAGGCATTTATGTTAAATCTTAATTTTCTTAAAAGATCTTAAGGAGTTATAATATAATTTGGGCATGCTTTTCTGAAGAAACTGCTTAACCAGCCTAAATGTCCAATCTCAGAACCATGAGCAAATAAATAGCTATAGTTTTAAGTCACTTGAATTTGTTGTAGTTTCTTATCCAGCAATAGCTAACTGATACACTGTATTTTCAGTAAATTCCATAATCTATGAAAAGAAGGAAAAGACAGGACATGGAAACTAGTAGTCATTTAATAAATGTTTGTTGAATAAATAATTGCCTGAGTGAACAAATGACTGAATAAATGCAAGAAACAGAGTTATATTTTTTTCTTAGTCAATTTCAGGTTTAACAAAGCTCATTTTCGTACCTGGAATGTTGATTTTCTTCTCCACTGCTGTGTCACCCAATACACATCTCTCTAATAGCAGCAGTTACACTGAGTTGTAGACATTCATGTGTGTTTTTCTTTAGATTATGTGCAATTTGAGACCCTGGACAGTTTGCTCACTAACTCCATATCCTTAATTCACATATGCTCAATGCACCCAAAATGTTGATTCTTTGGGATTTTAAAATTGTATATGAAGTTTTGACTTCTGAAAACTTCATGACAGCCCTGTCAGTATCAGTGGTTCTAAACCATGGCTGAAAATTAAAATAATTGGAAAGGTTTAAAAAAAGAGTGCAGCTTTAGGCCAACTCAGCCTCCCTAGGAGGTAGGACTAGGCAATGCTGATGTGCATGCAGCCCATGTGAGAACCTGAGTTCAAATGTCCTCAAATCTTATCAGTATTAGCATTGGGAAGTGACCCTCTCCAGCAATGAGAATCTATTGAGAAACAATTTGAAATCACTAAATATTCTAATTTTCAAAGTTAAAATATGAGTGATAACTGAAGTGCTACATATTATGTTATGATGTGAATGCATGAATTTGTGTAAAGGATACAGGGCAACTCATAAAATCTTATTATTGGTTATTTGGCATGGAATTGTCTATCTTTTAATTTTCCTTAATTTTTTAAAATTAAAACTATAAAATACTTCTTGCAATTTAAAAATTTTCAGACAAACACCAATATATGTTTTCCATTTTATTTTCAGTCAAGTGTTTTAAGCTATTTCAATGTTTACTCCTTAGTGTTGATTTTGAACATTTAAAATTGGCTCATTTTAAAAAGTTTTCGTTCAACAATAGCTCATTTAGAACAAATCCCTCAAGATTGCCTCTCACATGAATATTTATACCCTAAGATCTCAATTTGACAACATTAAGCTTTGTATTCTTATTTCTTAAACAACCAAAACATACTTATAGATTGATTTTAATGCCCTTTCTTTTCTCCATTTGAATACACTATGATTAAAAGTTCACAGCCTTGGTTACATTACATAATTTGAGAAATAATCAACAATGTCCCTGGTGATTAAATATTCAAGTTTGCAATTATTTTGTAACTTTTGTTCTGCTCTTCGCTCACTCTAAAAATTATCATAAAATTTTGAAAGATGTCCTCAGTGTAGAATATGTCCATAAAATATTAAATATTCAATTTTCCTCTATCATGGCTTGAAAAATTCATAATTACATGATGATCCACATAATAACTCATTCTGAAAAGTCATATATGGCACTCCCTCTGTGACTGAGTTAATAATTTACTGCTGTGTGGGATTTTCACTCTGCACTGTTAGTCTTGGGAACATTTATTAAGCAAATGTTCATTTGCAAAGATCAGGATGTGAATGAAGAGGGTAAGAATTTAATGAGGAGTGACAGACAGGTGAACTGATTCCATATAGAACTTTAGTACAAGGGAAAGCAAAGAGCTTTATCTTTCATTGCCTCGATAGACACCTGAAATGAAATATAGGAGACAGAGGGCAGGAGAAAAAAAATGATGCTCTCCTGCAGGGGCCAACGGGGGGATAAATCAAGGGAAGCGAGGAATACAATTCAGGTCATTTGAAAAGATGCCATGGTATGTGATGTTCTGAACTTATATAGAAAAGGGGATGCTGACTTTTTATTTTAAAAGCACCAAATGCTGCCAAAGAGAATATTTCACATCTTCTCTTTTTTCTTTTGGTATTCCAAATTTTTATTGACAATAGCTTGAGTGACCAAAGTATGCAACTGAATGATAAGTAGAAAGAAAGAAGCTTCCCCTAGACTGGTTATTTTAGGGCTTAGGATTGCTTACAGAGACTTTTTGGGAAAACCATGTTACTTAGATAAAGGTCTAAAATTTTTATATAACACCTAGGAATACACCTTAGAAATGAATAATCCATATTTTTATGTGGGCCAGTTCTGTAGAGGTATAAGCAATGTGAATAATTTGATTCATTAAATAATTATATCTCTTGGAACTGTGACTTCACCTTTCCATGTTGTCTCAGGCAGATTTTGGGTTATTCACAACAGTGATGCATTACCAGGAAGAGTCATCAGATGGAACCAAGAAGAAAAATGGCCCGGCTACCTTATTATTCATTAATTTCTGATGATACACACCATGGTTTGACAGAGGGGTGAAGAATGCATACAGAGGTAAATTTTCTGCCATCTTAAATTCTATTTTGGGCTTCCCTTGTGGTTCAGCTGGTAAAGAATCCACCTGCAACACAGGAGACCTGGGTTTGATCCCTGGGTTGGGAAGATCCCCTGGAGAAGGGAAAGGCTACCCACTCTAGTATTCTGGCCTAGAGAATTCCATGGACTGTATAGGTCTGTTTGGGATATGGTGAGGGCTAAGTAAATACGTAAATGAAAAAGCTAAAATAAACTGACAACAAAAAATAAGAACACACATGGATTTGAAATTTATTGAAGATTTATCTGCAGTCACCATTTCTAGTATTGTCATGCTTAAGTTTTTTCATCCATAATGATAAGCTGGGAAAACCAGAGGCAACCACCGAGGAGGATGTAAAGAGAGAAAAAAGATTTGTTGATTGGAGGAGATAGATTTAATTTGGTTTGTCTCCCCTTCAAAGTAGAGGTTACATTTGCCATCTTTGACAGTGTTGAACTTTGCCTCAGTCCTGTGTTCCTGAAAAATAATGGAGGTGAAGATATATACCGGTATATAAAGACCCTGGTTCAAATCCTGGCTTGCCTTTGGTTGACTATGTGGCCTTAGACATCTCACAATAACTCTGATGGTTTCCTCACATGGGAAAATGTGTATGGTAGATTAGAGAATCTTTTCAGAGCTCCTACCACTCTAAAATACCATGGATAGAGAATGATGCTAGTGTTTCCTTATAGATTGATAGAGACAATTCTAAAATCCTTTTCCTTTTTTTTTCCGTCTCATTTATTTTGGGGGGAACATGTATTGATAGCCCTTTAGGTTTAATGTTTTGCCTTAAATTTTTTATCCAGATGAAGAAGCTATGGATTCTTGAATTTCAGCATTTATTCTGAGAGCAAGCCAGAAATACTTGTGCTGAAAAGTATTCCTTGAACTTCAGGTTTATTACCTGGAGATATTTGGCACTTTGACCAATAATAAATATGAGAGAATTCCTTCATGTGCAGTTCCCCAGGGCTGTATTAAAAAAAAAATTGTTTTCTATTGAAGAATAGCTGATTAACAATGTTGTGATAATTTCAGGTGGATAGCAAAGGGACTCGGCCGTATGTACACATTTATCCACTCTCCCCTAAACTGTCCTCCCATCTAGGCTGCCATATAGCATTGAGCAGAGTTCCCTGTGTTATACAATAAGACCTTGCTGATTACCTATCTGAAATATAGCTGTGTTAGGGAGTTTGGGATTGACATGTAGGTGTAGGGCTTTAGATTTAGATAAGGGCCTGGATGACATGCCAAGATGTCTTGCTTTCAAATTTCCAGCCACTTGGAAGAAATGTGTCTTCAGCATTCTCCACTTCATGGATATGCAAGTAGAGCTGTTCTTAACCCGTGTTCAGTGAGGAATCACTAGAATATTTTTTTAAGATATAAAGAAATGCATGGGTTCTAGTTTTAACTTAGGCCCAGCTATTAAAACCAGGTTCTTCCCATTTTATAAATACAGAATAAGAATTTTTGCAGTAGCATATTTTACAGGTATTTTGAATGAGACAGAGAGTCTGGGTTCCTTTTTCCATGCCCTAGTAGAATGACGTATATGATTGCTACAGTCTATGTATACTTATGTAAAAGAAAAATATTTAATAACATTTATTTAAGAATCAAAATGCATCTAGTCTTTTCTCTCGAATCTCCTGGATTTATCCTCATTTCTGTTCTCAGCCCTCACTTTCAAAATGTAAATTCTAGCTTGTCCTTGCTGAAACTCACGCTGCATTTAGTGGTCAGTTTACTCTTCTTTGCTACAACAAAGCCACCATCCCAAGAAAGGCTCAATTTTCTTGTCAGATAGAGACCAGAAAAGGATTTATAACCAAGTTCTTTAAATCCTAATAAGTCAATTTCCTCATCAAAAATATTAGTTACCAAGGTCTAAATGAGGTCACTTTCAAATGCCAGGCAGAAATACAGTACTCAATGATCTACTGTAAGTAATTCCTCTAACTGTAAATTTTAAGATCACGCAATGCAGAATTTTAATCAGAGCACTGAAGAACCTCAAGCTGATTGTATCTCTACTTAGCAATAATGGTTAAAACATTAACAACAAAATCAGTGAGTGTCGGAGAAAATTCTTTCTAGACATCAAATGCAATGAGCTCCTGATTAATATGCATTCTTGTAACACCCAAAACATGCATATGTGAATACAGACACCCCTACATTTATATCATTAAAAGTTGCCAACAAAGTATAAGATTTTTGTAACTGCAACGAAAATATTTTGTAGGATATGTAAACTGGAGGCTCCACTGAGTTGCTCTAAAATTATTTGGTTAAAGGGTAAATACACCTTGTACATCATAATGAAAGTCTTATAGGTAGGGGTGGAGATTAACACTTCGGGCTGTCTACAGAATATTAATAAAATTCAATATATTTTCTAAAAGGTATAATTTATATTTTGTGGAAATGAGACCCTTTTCTAATAAAATTCTTCTGTCCTTCATTCTGTTCATATAATTCTGCTATAAATCATCCTGTAGGAATATTTTCCCCCTAAATATTCATCTCAGGGAGAACCTATTTAAATAAGCCCTCTTAGCAAGATCTTTCAGAATTAAAATTACACCACGAGCGATACTTCATCCAATATGTTTCCTCCTATAAAATTTTCTTATGCCTAAAATAATATTTTTGTTGAATTACATTATGTTCACATGGTCGATTTGAGGTGACTTTGATAGGAAAGAAACACTGGGGTAAAAGAGCAACAAATTATTATTATTATTTTTTTTAACAAATTATTTTTGCCTTTTTAATTGCACTTTCTCTGAGTCCGAGGCGTGGCAGCTCCTTTCTGCTCCCCCATCTACATATATAGTGAGAAAAACCTAAGGGCACTATTCTCAGCTTCACCACAAAGAAAGAATAAGAAGGAAGAAAAATTGCTGCTGGATATACTAGGTTTCCTTGGCTTCTGGTAAACTAGATTATGCACTTTCATAGTCATCCAAAGCTAATTTTACCCCTACTGTCTGCTAGTCATTAGAATAAAATCTTTTATTTAGTTCTGATAGGAATATAGTAAGTAATTGGATTTCTTAGGATGTGAGGTAAAATATGGAGAGGAGATAGACGTGTCAGGCATACACATACACACACACACACACACACACACAAGACATTAATGTCAGAACCTATGCAAGCTCTCATACTGGGGGTTGCCCCTTGAAAATATTACAGGAAGTTTCTGTGAATCAGACAGACTGACTCCTCTGGGTTTAGAGGAGCTTTTGATGAGGGTAATTAGCAAATCTCTTGCTTTTGTACATCATTAAGTGCTTGACAAATGAATATTCACATGCTTTATTCCATCTATTTTCCATATGGAAACTGAGGTTTAGTCAGGTTAAGTGACTCCCTAAGATTACACAGGTCTTGGAGATGTTTTCTTTTTCATTTGTTTGCTTATTTATTTAACTATTGTTGATTTACAAAAAATTACCCAACACTTCCTGAATTTGCATGCCATCCTTGAGCAGGGGCCATGGTAATCTCTGTATTATCTCAATTTTAGTATACAGGCTGCTGAAGCAAGCACCTTAGTATTGTTTTCTGATGCAGAGGCCAGAACTCCACCAGTGTGTTGCTATCAACTCACCTGTTCATCCTCCTGGGCCTTCTGGGAGCCCTCGGCACCCAGCAAGAGATGGACCAGGGGCTCAGATTAAACGTGTACCTTTGTTGTGAGATCTACGGGAGAAGCAGTGGTGCACGCAGGCTCCACAGTCCTTGCAAACACTGGAGACTTGATAAACCCTCTGTGTGTGACACGCAGCATCACAGCCTGGAGAATAATTGTGTCTGGGAGCAGAAACCACTACCCTTATCCTCTGTGACTTCCAAAACCATTTGGTTTCCTAGAGAAGAGCAGACTAGAGAGCAGCTGCTGGTCTTTAGGACAGTTCACAGACATTTACGACATGCCCATGTTAATTATAAAATACAGTATTGGTGTGTGTGTTAGTTGCTCAGTCGTGTCCAACTCTTTGCAACCCCATGGACTGTAGCCCACCAGCCTCCTCTGTCCATGGGATTCTCCATGCAAGAATCCTGGAGTGGGTTGCCATTCCCTTCTCCAGGGGATCTTCACGACCCAAGGATCAAACCCTTGTCTCCTGCATCTCTGTATTGCAGGCAGATTCTTTACCACTGTGCCACCTGCAAGTCTCTATTACTATTCAGTAATAGTCATTGCAGCTATTATTATCTTCCCCACTTAATAGGTAAGCAGATTTAAGCACCCGAGAGGTTAATTACTTGCTCAAAATCACATAACCAGGATCCAGTAGAACCAAAATCTGAACCCAATCAGAACTTAGGCTGGGCTCTGCTGCCCCTTTGGATATTAGGAGCTGTACTAAGTGATGAAGAGATCAAAATCAACAAGGGTCCTTCCTTAATAAACCCAGAGTCTGTATGGGAGATAAGGCTTCCCTGGTGGCTCAGATGGTAAAGAATCTGCCTGCAATGAAGGAGACTCAGCTTCCATCCCTGGGTTGGGAAGATCCCCCGGAGAAGGGCATGACAACCCACTCCAGTACTTTTGCTGGAGAATCTCATGGACAGAGGAACCTGATGGGCTGCAGTCCATAGGGTCACTGTCAGACACGACTGAGCCCAGCACAGCACAGGCAGGTTGAGCTGGTCCAATCATAGTTTCAGGTAAAGGAAATATAGACTAGGAAAAGATGTAGTGGAAGACAGTCTTTGTGACCTCAGGAGACAGTGGGAAGAAGAAGAGAGAAGGTGGATGAGACGGGAGATGTCCACCTTCCTGGGGTTGGTTTGGGTGGCAGTGGTGTGCAGTGAGGAGGTGGTGGGCACTGGGGTCACCCAGTTGTCAGTGACAGGGGAGGCAGTTGGGGGAAGGCCCAGCTCCACTCCCCTGTTTGGAATTCCGATTGCAGTCTGCTCCACCCAGAGCCTCGTGAGGAGAGGGGAGGTGAGGTGTGATCGGACAGAGCAAGGTCTTCCTGGTGCTCTTGAGGTTTTCTCAGTTCCATGCTGTAGAAGCTGAGTTGATGCACAGTCGACAGTCTTGGGGACAGGACTGCAGGTGACTCTTCATGAGCCAGGGCTCTGGTTAGTGGACGTGATGGAGACTCAGGATTTTCCCAGGAGCCAGAAGAATAAAGCACATATGCAGGACGCCCAACTGCCGGATGGAGTCAGCACACAGCAGAAATATGAAGCGCCAGCCAGGGCACACCCAGTACTCACGTGTCTGCTAGTGTCAGCCTCTGCCCACCACACCCATGAAGCTGAAGGCACAGATCCCTTCCTCTTTATAGAGGAGAGAAGCTGGGTAAGCGCGAGCGCATCTGAGAGTCTGAACTGACCAAGACACAGTGTGAGTTAACATCACCACCCTCCCACATCATCTACAGCATGAAGACAGCTCTGGGCAGTCAGGGTCTTCATAAACATGCTTTCTTCTTCTCTGAGGTCTTGCTTCCTCTAGCATGACATGTGAGATAAAAGCACATTTACAACAATCTGCTAGCAAAAGAAGGAGAAAAATGTTTAACAAACCTGTATCATGCGTACTCTTTTTAGTAAGAATATTTTGTTTATTCCTATTTGTTAAGAAAAGAAGACTTACTACCAATGCAGCATTTTAACATAGCAAAAAGAAGTGATTGGGCCAAGGAAGTGCTTACTAGGAAGTATTTTCTGAGATAAAGTCTAATTCTTTAATTGCCATTAATTTGTACCCAATTAAAAGGAGGCACTACAAACTATAGTGAGTATAAATGAAGGAAATCAAGTTGGTGAAGAATCTGGAAACCCTGGGGAGTTTCCCCTACTGAAGATAAGGCAGTTGTGAAAAAACTACTGGCTGCAAATATATAAAGGGTTCTGTTGATAAAATCAGGTAATCAACATAAATTTGCTTTATAGGCTCTATAGTGTTTTGGAGATGTTAGCTTTTTCTTCCTTATTTTATTTGCTGTAGTTCCAGATGACAGAAGCAGACCCGATGGGTCAGATGGGTAAAGAAGCAGATTGTACCTCTGTATATAAAATTGTGAGGCATCTGATAGTGGAATGTGCTGCCTTAAACATGTAAACTGACAGTGTTTGGGGATAGGATGAATTTGTCTTTAAGGTCACTTTCAGGCTCTAAGTCTCTGCTGTTCTAGGAAATGATTTCTTAACTTTCTTAGTTCATCTATGGGTCTTTCTTCCTTAAGATTAAAGAGGAGAAATGACTTTCTCCAGGGCAAGTGTCTGGAGCTCTATTGAGTCGGTTCAGTCATGTCCAGCTCTTTGTGATCCCATGGACTGTAGCCTACCAGGCTCCTCTGTGCATGGGATTCTCCAGGGAAGAATACTGGAGTGGGTTGCCATTTCCTTCTCCAAAGGATCTTACCAACCCAGGAATGGAACTGGGTCTCCTGCAGGCAGATTCTTTACCTTCTGAGCCATGGGGGGAAGCCCCAGGTGTCTGGTAAGTGGTAGATTTTTGCACTTATGAGGATAAGTGAACATATAGCTGTTGTTCAGAACACGGGCCTTGGGTCAGCAGCTGTAGCACTGTCTGGGAGCAGGTTAGAGAGGAAGAACCCTGGCCCACCCCAGAGAGTCCGAGGTTGAGTCTGCAGGAAGGTGGGAGGAGCTTGGAGTTAGATCCTGGGGGATCCCCTGGAAGCAAACTCCCAGAGTGTGGGAGCGCTCAGACCTGGGAGACTCCAGAGCTCTGGGAACCAGAGCAGCTTCAGCTCAGACTCCTGCCTGCCCTTCCATCAGGGCAAGTAACCCAAACCTCAGAGCGAACCCAGGGGGCTTATTTTGGGTTAAAATCAGTAGTGCCCGGTGTCAGGACAAATACAAATCAAATATAAGAGGCTTAATTCCTCCTGATGAAAATAAGGAAAGAGATTTCCCTCCCCTCCTTTTTCTCAGAGCGTTTACTTTGCCCTCCCAGTCTGCTGCTGGTCACTATCTCTGCTCAGCCACTAAGTCGTGTCTGACTCTATGCGACCCCATGGACTGTAGCCCACCGGGTTCTTCTGTCTGTGAGATTTTCTTGGCAAGAAGACTGGAGTGGATCGCTATTTCCTTCTCCAGCGTTTATTTTAGAAAACATGTAATTACAAGTACTTCCTCATCTCTTTGAAATATATAAGAATTTTTTAGAAAACTAGATAGGCCTTTTTTTCAGCTATCTGACTGGGAATGTCTTTCTCAAGGACCTGGGAGGTATCTCTTTAAGCATCAAGGGAGACAGGGCCCCCATCTATCAGTCTCTGTGAGTGGACAAGAACCTGATTTTGGTGGGTGTCCTTTTCCAAACTGCAAAGCTACTTCCTGTCACAAAGAGATGAGTAATGTGTTTTCATTCTGGAAAAAGCAAAATTAGCCAACACGAATGGTCACCCCAACTAGCAGGTGAAATCAGGATGAACCGTTTATGACAGATGGTGCTGTCAAGCGCTCTGACTTGAGGACTAGTTCCTGTTCGAGAATATGTATGCAGTGGCTCGCGTCTTCTGAAGATTCTTTTCTGTCTTTACATCTCTTAGTGGATTGCCTCAGATTCGCTTTTCTTTCAGGTTCAATGCTTATTCAATGATAAACGTGTTTTCTTTCTCTACTATTTTTGTGGAGAGGTTTTCTGTATCGGAAGATTTTGTTTTTAAAATATATTTCCCCAACACCATATTGTTATACTGATAGGTTAAGTATCTTACCTATCCATCCTATCCTTCCACAGGGCCCTCCCTTCCCTTCTCCCTCCCTCCCTCCCCCACTCCTCAGCTGTCATTTATCTTTTCTTTATCTTTCTATTTTTTTTTTTTTTCCAAATTGGTATGGAAACCCATTCTCCAGTGAAATTATTCTGTGTAGATGGGCTGGAATGTTTATGAGAGGACATATGTCATAGAAGTTCTGAAAAAAGATGACACCATGGAACCAACGATTAAAACACTGGTTTAATCCAGAGTGTTTTCTTTGCAGTGAGGAAGTTTAGAACTGGGCCCTCTGGTGTTGAGAATTTGGAACAAAGGAAGTTTCCTTCTCAAAAGTAGATGTTTATTTTAGGATATTGGTAAATGTTAAAAAATATGAGCTTCTCATTCTGAGAGGTATAAGGTTGGAAATTATAAAATGCTTATAGTATAGTATAGTATAATATAGTATAGTATAGCACATATGTGTGTGTGTGTGTGTGTGTGTGTGTGTGTATGTTAGTTACTCAGTTGTGTTCGACTGTTTGCGAACCTATGAACTCTTCTGTTCATGGGATTTTCCAGGCAAGAATAATGGAGTGGGTTGCCATTCCCTTCCCCAATAGTATAGTATAGTATGATGTTATATTTATTACATTGCAATCAGTTCATCTATATTTGTGTGTATCTATATCTGTCTGTCTATCTATCATCAGAAGCCATTTCATTTGTTCTTTTGGGGATGAGAAAAACATTTATTTGAATATGGTGATGAATTCCATGTACTAGCAGACAGGGGAGATGCAAATTATTACCATTGTTCATTTCCAAGGCATCATTCTTTGGTTATAAAAGCTACCCAAAGAGCATATTAGTGAAACAGTTTATTTAAAAGTACTCATTAAACAAAAATATAGAACTTCTGAAATGATTTAAGCAAGTGATATGATTCTGTTTCTATTGATACAATACAGGAGTTGATGAGCTCCCTAACTCTTCAGTGGGGAGCAAGTTCCTGGGAGGCCCCACCCAGCTTGAATAGGGATGCATCGTCATGTCCCTGACCTTCCTAATAAACTATAACAGCAACGTTCCTGGTGAATAGTCTCCTTTGTCAGTATCAGTAAATACTTAACCTTTTGAAGCCAAAATGCACATCTGAGGTAAACATTAAAATATCTAATTCTCTCAGAAAGCTTAGACTCTGAAATTGTTTGCACAAGACTGTGACTTAATTTCTGAACCTTACCTTTTTCTCCCCAGAGGTTTTGACCTTGTCCATGCCAGAAAGCCACAAAGCAATGTCTGGCATATGAATAAATACAAATAAAATCTCACATTTTGCATAACCTCAACTACCATTCCACACAGCACAGGACTATCTTAGGTCTACTGATGAAGAAGTCTATTTTTACCACAAATTCAAAGCTATCTAGTGTTACTTTTCTTAATTAAGCTGGGCTGATCTCACAATTCAAAAGGCTTCATTTTTTTTTCCTGCATAAATTAAACTCCCTGTGCAATGCAGTGACCAAAACAAATAATCTATGACCTACAAACAAGACACTTGCATTCCCTGAAGAATTACGCTCTTGTTTCCTCTAGGTTATACATCTTTGAGCCTCTCTTTGGTGTAACGACCTTCTGGTGCTCATTAGCAAGCTGATTACCATTAACACAGCTATAATGCAGCAATTTTCTTGGTGTATGTCTAGGAGAAATGCTCATCTGAATGCAGTCAGGGGACAAAATTAACTGCATAAATCTACAGCACAAACTGGATCTCGTCCAACTTTACACTCGTCGTCTTTCCTCTCCTAGTTGTGACATCATGGTCCAGATTCCCACTGACGGCTTAATAAGTATCTCAGGGTTTCATATTTAATTTCCTTTCATCTCTGTATATTACATTTCCAAGCTTAATTTCAAGAGTGCCTGACCACCTTATTACCATGTCTGGTAATATATATTTACCTTTAATCTTTTAGCTATGTCCCCTAGTGGCTGTTTTATGAGATTCTTATCTACTTTATTTTTATCTTTTCTTTCACATTTATATCTTTTAAAAAATGTTGGATGATAGAGTAGGATTTCAGGACACACACCCATTGACACATCTATGGAGCTAGGAACAAGACTGAGATACATCAGCCATTAGTATTTTTAGGAGAGAGGCATAAATATTACTGTCTTGCAAGATAGAATTATATAAATAGTCATGAAAGGAAGTGAAGTTTTAATGAAGAGAATAAGGGATGTGTGAGACCTGGATTTGCTTTCATGCCTCCATTGCAGCCATCCTGTGCTTCCTTGACAACGCTGGTCTCCAAGCATGCACTGGTGAAGAGGAAAAGTTAAAATTTTACATAACCTCCTGCTCTTCTGCCTCTGTAACTCTGTAATTTTGCCTCTTGCAAAGTTTGGATCACGTAGGTCATGTAGTCTCAGAAAGTGGGGACTTAAAATACTAGGAACTGGAGCTTATCTCACTCACCCTTGTATTGCTCTGTGCAATTGCCCAGCCCCTGCAAACCTGCTTAATCATGCCGGTCCACATAAAGATCAGGCATTCCCCTCCCCATCTTGACTACTATTCCCGTGCATGCAAAAACCCTTAGTTTAAACCAGCCTGTTAGCAGCTAGTGTTGCCCACTATAGTAGGCCTATAAAAACTCTGTAACTCCTTTGTTCGGAGCTCAGAGCTTAGGTGTTAACTCCTCTGGGCCTGCCAGCATAATAAACCTGAGTTCTCCAAGTCTCCGAGTGTGGGGCTTGGTCCTCGATTACTGGTTTCTGCAGTGCTGATGACTGCTAACTCTCAGCGTGTAGGTTATGAGCTGACAGGAAAGCTCCTGGGACTCTCCGAAATTCTTATTCTGGATTGTTCTTTGAGGGTGGTATTTAAATATTATGGTCAATGAAAAATGATGTTGGGGAGATTATGAAGTTTGGTTTTCATAATGCTTACATACAGAATGATAAGAAATGGGTTGGCATCAAAATCACTATCAAAATGAAACCAGATTTGATGTGATTACAGAGTAAACCACAGTATGAATAATCACTCTAAAAGCAGAAGAAAAAGTTATGCATTTTATAATCAAGAATGGGCTAAAATTCAAATTTATATTCTTTAAAAACAAGTTGTGTCCAGTTTTGTTTTCAAAGCATGAAATAAATTCTGTGCTTTCTCAATTTAAGAAAGCAGACCAAGATTCAATAATTTCAAAAGTTAATATAGCTTCCCAGATTTCCTGACTGATTCCCAAGAAGAAGCTTATCTCCTTAAGCAAAACAGCTCAACAAATGCCAGTGGTAGTCTTTACACTGCCCAGAACACGCTGGCACTTTCTCTGCAACCAAGAGAGTGGTACATATCTGCTGCGTGGCAATCAGAAATGGTTTGCCCTGAACAAAAAATTTGTAAACTGGTGTGTGTCTAGACTGTGAAGGTTCAGCTGTAAATGCTTATCTTTTTATCTATAATCATTTGATTATTCATTCATTCATTCCACATGCAACATCCATCTATGAAATTTTACTTTGCTATATTCCAGGACCTCCCCGGTGGCTCAGATGGTAAAGCGTCTGCCTACAATGCGGGAGACCTGGGTTCAATCCCTGGTTCGGGAAGATCTCCTGGAGAAGGAAATGGTAATCTACTCCAGTATTCTTGCCTGGAAAATCCCATGCATGGAGAAGCCTGGTAGGCTACAGTCCATGGGGTCGCAAAGAGTCAGACACGACTGAGTGACTTCACTTCATATTCCAGTCACTCTGCTAAATACTGGCTTTCCTGGTGGCTCAGTTTGTAAAGAATCTGCCTGTAATGCAGGAGATGCAAGTGATGCAGGTTCGATCCCTGAGTTGGGGAGATTCCCTGGAGGAGGGCATGGCAACCCACTCCAGTATTCTTGCCTGGAAAATTCCCATGGACAGAAGAGTCTGGTGGGCTGCAGTTCATGGGGTCGCAAAGAGTCAGACGAGACTGAGCGACTAAGCACAGCACAGATGCTAAATACTGGAGTTATAAAGGCATATAACAGTCCATGTTGAGAGGCAGCACAGGCTTCCTTGGTGGCTCAGATGGTAAAGAATCTGCCTGCAGTGCAGGAGATCCAGGTTTGATCCTTGGGTCAGTAAGATCCCCTGGAGAAGGGAATGACTATCCACTTCAGTTTTCTTGCCTGGAGAATTCCACGGACAGGGGAACCTAGTGGTCTATAGTCCATGGGTCAAAAAGAGTCAGACACAACTGAGTGACTAACACACTGTCATAATATCATAGAGAAAAAAATAAGGCAGGATTTAAATGCTGGCTCTAGTATTCAACATCAGCCTTAGTCTGCTTGGACTGCAGTGACAAAATACTATAGATTGGGTGGCTTAAACACAAATGTATTTTCTCACAGCTTTGGAGGCTAGGAGTCTGAGTTCAGAGACTAGAGCCCCAGCATGGCCAGGTTACTGGTTTGCAGACAGCCACCTTCTTACTGTGCCCACAAAGAGGAGAGAGAAAGTACACTTTCTGGTGTCTCTCCTTCCAAGGGCACTAATTCCATCATGAGGACCCCACTCACATGACCTCATCTAAAACTAATTTTCTCCCGAAGTCCGCATCTTCAAATACTATATCACACAGTGTGGAGGTTGGGGTAAGGCTTCAACATATGACTTTGGGTGGGGAAGACACAATTCAGCCACAGCCGCAGCTGTGCTGGTTTGAGAGTCTACTTCCTCCATTGTGAAGTGTATGCTACATGACTTTTGGAGGATTTGATAATACCATTAGGTAGCATAAGTAAAAACACCTATTGCAAATGGTTACTGATGAAAAGTAGGGACTGAATAAATCATAGTGTTATGTCTCTTTTTCTCACTGCTCCTTTCCTGGTAAATGTTCCCAGTATGGGAATAGATGAGTGAGTGGGGCAAGGAGAAATAAAATGGCAAGCTACTGTCAGATCACTTTCTGACTCATTTTATAACAGCAGTGTGAAAAAAAGTGCTATAGCCACTCAGAAAGGAGACATTAATTCTGTTTCTGCCCTCTGGAAATAGTGAGGGACACAGTAGGGGGACATGTAGTAAGTAGAGTGTAAAAGAGAGATTGTTTGGATTAGGTTTTCTAGATGGAGTAAAATATTTTAGGCTAAGAAGTTAGAAAAGACCTTTCAGACTGAACAAAGATGATGGATCCATGACCAGGCATGGTTTTGGTGGGGAATCTGGTGTGACATGACTATGAACACACATCTCAGGAGCTGAACACACATTAAGGTAGCTTTCTTTTTCCTTTGAAAGGTCTTCTATCCTTTCATCCTCTCATCTTAACAGTATATCATCTATGGGTAAGCAAAATTTATGTCATAGTTCACAGAGCACAAATTGGGAAGATTTCAAAACTCTGGGGTTTGGAGTCTCTGATATAAACAGCTTCACAGGGACTTCCAAATATAAGGAGACACATGGAGGAGGTCTCAGCCTCCTGTGGGGTCTGACGAGCCCTCTGAGTAGCTGCTAGTTTATATCCTTGAAAGGATGTCTGTTAAGGAGAATCATTTTGTACACAGTCCCGAATGCTGAAGGTTTCCTTTTCCAGACTGAAAGAAAAAAAAACAAAAACACTTTTATATCACAGACAGGGATCAATGTAAGAGAGCCACTCACATTTACACTTAGAGTATCAGATTTTTCTTCTTAAGACAAAAAAGAAACTCTTTTCATTATAACGGTAGTACATGTTCACTTTAAAAACTACAAGCTACAGACAAACAAAGGAGACCAAATTAAGCCCTCTGTATTCTTATTACCTGAAGATAATGTTTAACTTCTCAGAGATCATACATTCTTTTATATTTGTTGTATGCAGATAATATTTTACCTTTCTATACAATTTATAATTCGCTTTTTCAAGTCAAGTTTTATTAGAAATAAGATGCTTCTCCAATATAATGGTAACTTAGTATTTTGGTGTAAGATTGTGTTGTAATTTATGGTAATCAATTTCATATTTTTATTTACTTAGCTTATTTTTGGAACTTCTGATACGCTGTTATAGTTTCAAATTTTGCAGAAGTTAATATTTGTTAAAATAAATTTCTAGAAATGAAATGTTTCAAGTTAATGGTATATACACTTTTAAGGCAGTTGATAAGTGTTATAAGTTGCTGGCCACAAAGAATGTATGGATGTCAAATTTTATCACACTTTTATGAAACTATGTCCTCTATGTTTTTGTTAATGCTTGACACTACCGTTTCTTAATTGCCTATTTGATATCTTTTTTAAGAGTAAGCTTTAATAGGGTGGAACTATGTGAGCTTTAGAAGAGGGAGAATTAGGGAGAATGGAAGTCCAGATAGAAAGGCCTGCTTGAGAGTCCGTGGATGTACCTCGTCTGGATTATGTTTTGCCCTGGGCTAGCCCTGAGTTGCAAGGTACGTATTCTGTACTTTTTTCCGAGAGGTCATGACATCACACTTATTAGAGTTCTCTCTCTCTCTCTCTCTCTCTCTCTCACACACACACACACACACACAAACTTTGAAAACTTTCTCTGTTTTTCTACAGATATGCCCTTTCTGTCTCACTGGATTTGCCTCCTCCATTGCAACAATTAAGGGCAAGTCCCAGATGTCAGGCTTCGACATCTTTACAGGGGTGTCCGTATCCTCTCCAAGACCCCCATAACATGGAGTCACAGAGATACCGCCTTTGCAAGCACAATTTTTTTTCAGATTTTAGAGATATTAGGTTACTACTTATATGATGACACACAGATATTGAAATTTTCACAAGATAAATTATTGAAGTGATCATGGAAATAAAACCAGCAAAAGGGCTATTTTTTAAAAAGTAATGTTTTCAGGGAATGTCACTTATTCACTTATAATTCACCAAATTGTAAACCTGAAGCTGAAAATAAAGGGCTCCTGCCTTGAGGATGCCTTAAGTTGTAAACAATAGATGTGTGTGGTCACGAGGAATGTATGTGGGGAAAGGATGGGTAACAATGTAGTATAAGGTAGTCAGAGGGCTGGTTCTGAGTCAGAGTTGTTTTCCTTGTCCTGTCTGACTCTTTTGCGACCCCATGGACTGTAGCCCACCAGGCTCCTCTGTCCTTGGGATTTCCCAGGCAAGAGTACTGGAGTGGGCTGCCATTTCCTTCTCCAGGGGATCTTCCTAACCAGAGACTGAACCCAAATCTCCTGCATTGGCAGATGGATTCTTTACCACTGAGCCACCTGGGAAGCCCTGTGAGTCAGACAGCTGAGCTTAAACCTACTTCTATTACCTCCTAGCTGGGTAACTTTGGCAACAGACTTATAGCTCTTAACTTACCTATAAGATACAGATAGCAAAAGTCTCCTCAATGGGTGTGTGATTAAATGACATATCTGTGAAGTACTTAACAAAATGTCTAGCTCACAATAAGTGGTCAAAAATAGTAGATATAATTGTAAGCTACACTCTATTAACTATGCCTTTATAGTTTTAGTTTAGCATTTATAAAATGTTCACAAAGGATACAAACAAGATACAGAGTAGATACACAAAACTGCTACATTCTTACAAAGAAGAAAAGATGTAAGTAACAGTGAAAGATGACAATGTAGTCGGTCATTGTCCTGCTACTTTACTTGGTTAGGGCAGAATGCAACAGAGAACAGATTTTTTTAAAGGAATAAGTCTTAGTTTCTGTAAGAGTTTTGGACTGAAATAAAAGATAGCTGATTTCCTCCCTGCCCACCCCTCCCCCCCCCCCCCCGTGAAGAGGTAATTCAGTGATAGCAAGTAAACAGTAAATTTACAAATAGGTTCTTGATACCAAGATCCATTGGTATCTTGGGAAAGTGAGAATTCTGGCCAAATGACAAATCAGACCTTAGAAAATAAATCTAGATACAAAGATTATTTCACAACAAACTGGAAACAATTGATGAACAATTCAGTGATATCTATCTCTGGGTTAACGAGTCAAGGTTACTGAAGATGGTATAATGAAAGGAGGATGCAAAAGTGTCTTCATATACATAGGCACTCAAGAGATATCATTTCTAATTAATATAAATACATTAGGTTTCATTTTGTTACTGTCTTTAATACATTATTTTAAAACTTCAGTATAAAAAGAGTAGAGTATTGTGTACCAATTAGCTTGGGCTTCCCTGGTGGTTCAGATGGTAAAGAATCAGCCTGCAATGCGGAAGACCCAAGTTCGATCCCTGGGTTGGGAAGATCCCCTTGAGAAGGAAATGGAAACCCACTCCAGTATTCTTGCCTGGAGAATCCCATGGACAGAGGAGCCTGGCGGACTACAGTCTAGGGGGTCACAAAGAGTTGGACATGACTGAGTGACTAACACACACACACACACCAGTTAGTTTAGTGTTTAATTTTAGGAACGGTCAGCTGTTTTCACCAAGAATCCATCCTCCAAAGATGGTAGGCTAACATTTTATCAGATGAGCCACACTGCATAAACGGCTACCCCAGACTGTGTAGAAAACTATCCATACACCCACTGACACTTTGGGTGATGTTAATTGACTTAGACAATGTCAAAATTAGGCTGCTACTGGTTAAATTCATGGCTTATTCTAGACTGTGTTTAATGCACTCTCAGTATGAAGTTAAGTATGCAAAACACGTGAAAAGGCTAAAATATTCACAGGATATCCCTTCCACACTTTGCTCCTCTTTCATGAATGTGGATTAAGAAACCAGTTTGGGGTTGCTATGTACACTCTGCAGTATTTAAAAGGGATAACCATCAAGGACCTACTGTACAGTGCAGGGAACCCTGCTCAATGTTAGGTAGCAGCTTGAATGAGAAGGGAGCTGCTGGGAGAATGGATACAGGTATATGAATGGCTGAGTCCTGTTGCTGTCCTCCTGAAACTATCACAACTTTGTCAATCAGCTATACTCCAATACAAAATCAATGGTTTTTAATGATAGTAATAATAAAAGAATCCAGCAATGTCTATAGCCAGAACTGTTAGGCACAGAGCATGGAACCCCAAATGGCCCCAAGCTCAGCCACTGATTCAGGAGGACGACTGCTCACCTGATACCAACTGTAAGAATATTAGAAATTTGCTTCTAGAATTCCATCATATCTCCTAATTGCCCAAAGGTACACTGAGTTCACAGGACAGATTGTATGAAGTACATTGGGGCTTACTTGCTAACAAGTACTTACTTAGTAAAAGTCTGACTGGCTGGCAGAATTGGGCTCAGAGTGGTTTTCATGGACAAAGTTGTACTTGCAGGAGTGACAGTGGAATCCTCTCACTTGGGTTTTCTTCAGGGGCAGTTGACTACCAGAAAGTGCCTGAGAGCTAGGCATGACCCAACTGGCTTGAGCGAAATTCACAATGCTCTTGTTTTTTCTATACTATGGCTTGTTTATTATTATTATTACTTTTGGAGGAAACCCTTCTTGTTCAAGGGCTTTCCTGGTGACTCAGATGGTAAAGAGTCTGCCTGTATTTCGGGGGACCCAGGTTCAATTCCTGGACTGGGAAGATCCCCTGGAGGAGGAGATGGCAGCCCACTCCAGGATTCTTGCCTAGAAAATCCCTTGGATAGAGGAGCCTGGCAGGCTACAGTCCATGGGGTTGCAAAGAGCTGGACACGACTGAGTGACAACACTTCACTTCACTTCGTTCCTTGTTCAGGAATGTTGGGAGCAGATTATGCAGATCATTCTATGATTCCCAATTGTTGTTTTTTAATTGCTAAGTCATGTCCAACTTCTTTGTGACCCCATGGACTGTAGTCCACCAGGCTTTTCCATCCATGGGATTTCCCAAGTAAGAGTACTGGAGTGGGTTGCCATTTCCTTCTCCCTGGCATCTTCCTGACCAGGAATTGAACCCCCATCTCTTGTATTGACAGGAGGGTTCTCTACTACTGAGCCACCTGGGAAGAAGTGCCATTATATTTATATATGTTTTTGAATTTAGATATTGCATTTGCTGTCTTTCCTCTGAATGTACTAGACCGTGATGTTTGGTTTTAGAGTCTGGCACGAGTGCTCAGTCATGTCCAACTCTTTGCAACACTATGAACTGTAGCCTGACAGCCTCCTCTGTCCTTGGAATTTCCCAGACAAAAATACCAGAGTGGGTTGCTATTTCCTCCTCCAGGGGTTCTTACCCACCCCAAATCCATGTCTCCCACATCTCTGCATTGGAAGGCAGATTCTTTACCCCTGAGCACCTGGCAAGTCCTTTTTGGTTATGATGGAGATGGAATAACTTGCCTTCCATTTTCCCTAAAGGAAGTATCAGTGGAGAAGGAGAAATGGCTTGCCCTCTATGCCCAAAGGACAGAGAAGCAAGTAGGGTGTTGGCCACAGTGAGAATTTGAAGGAAACAAGAGGAAACCTTTTCTCGATTAACAGTAATTTTATGGCAACTGTTTACTGAGGGCTTAACACGTGTAAGGCAATGTGATAAACTTTTAGCACAGATTCTGAAATGGTTGTTTTAAATCTCTATGAGATGGTTATTATTTTCCTCAGTTTACAGAAGAGAACACTCAGAGATGTGAAACAATCTGCTCATTAGTGGTGGTGACAGAAATCAAACTTAGGTCTCTCAGATTTTAGAACCTGTAGCCCTGCTAATCAGAAACAGTCCTTCAAGGTCTCCAGACTTTCTTTTTTTATCTATTCAAGAACAGAGGTTTTGACTTTCTTTTGAGGGAATTCTATACTTTCACACAAACATTATTATTTATTTTATATTCTTTCAGTTATTTGATTACTTCTTGTGCTGATACTCATAAAGATTCTCTGCCTGGGAAAGGAAGGGAAGCAAACGTCTTGTCTTCCTTGTGACCCTCACTGTCACACATCAGCAAAATTTTGAGTGTTTTGGATGAGCTCCTACTTGTGGAAATATTGAAGGCAGACTATTTACTGATAGATCATTGTACCAGTTCAGAAGCAGGTGAAAATATTTCCTCTTCTTCCATTTTTTTAAAAAGGAAAATAGAAAATCATGCTTATGAGGGGAATATTAGAAAACAACAAGCAAAAGAAAAAGGATAAATAATAATAATATCACCACTGTTAAAGGTGGTTAGAAGACACCACTGTTAAATTTTGGGGATGTATCTCTTTCAGATTTTTTTCCCCCCAGTGCATATACAGTAGCAAAATTGAATTGCATTATGGATACAATTTTATAACCTGTCTCTTATTGACAGCATATTATAAACATCTTTCTGTGACTAAATGGAAACATGTGAAACACACAGTCTTTATTTATTTTTTTTACTTTGCTGAACTTTGTTTAAAGTAAAAAAAAAAAGCAATGAACAAGTTGCACAAGTGCTGACTGATTGTAACATCATGGGCTCTGGCACATATACAGATGAATAAGGATTGGGTTCAGATCTAAGGTAGATTGTTCATTATTTAATTTTATTGGAGTATAGTTAATTTACAATGCTGTGTGGGTTTCATGTATACACCAAAGTGATTCACTTATACATATACATTGAAATGTATCATTTTAATGTAAGAATCATAATCAATTTCAGCATTATAAATGCCCCCTTCCCCCAGGAACTCTTAAAATCTTTTTGCTATAACTGTGTTGGGGGGAATATGTGTGACATTGTCACTAGAGAGAGAAAAAAAGTTGCTTATCAAATGTTTCTTACTATTCTTTCCCAGCACTGTTTTGACAGGAACTATAGTGTTTTCAACAGAAGTATTGACAAACTTGAAAATCAACTTCTCCTTGATCATCACAGATGGCATCGATGAGGCCATTTGATACTGCTGTTGTGTAAATTTTGTTACATTTTGTTCTGGGAATGGGGTCAATATGACCATAGATCGAAACCTGGGCACTTCGGCAACAGTGAGATCAATGCTGTTCTGCATTTCTTTTATCGATAGGCTCTGGAGAACCACACTCAGACCCCACTCTGCATTCGTATTTCGGTAGACATTTCTCCAAAAAGTGGATATTAACTCTTTCCTATCTGATAGAAATAACCAGCAGCACATTCCTACTTCAAGAATCAGAGATGTATAAACTACCAACAAAAGTTTTTCAGGATTTAATTTGCTAGATCTCTAGGATATTCTATCCCTTGCCCTCTCTTGTGCACCTGAAGGTTACAATTGTTAATCTTAAGAAATTGATATACAGACTTAGGTATCTCTACCTTATGCTGATGCTACTGCTAAGTCGCTTCAGTCGTGTCCGACTCTGTGCGACCGCATAGACGGCAGCCCAGCAGGCTCCTCTGTTGCTGGGATTCTCCAGGCAAGAACGCTGGAGTGGGTTGCCATTTCCTTCTCCAGAGGATCTTACTGACCCAGGAATCGAACCCAGGTCTGCTGCATTGTGGGCAGATTCTTTACCGTCTGAGTTATCAGGGAATGCCAATGGTTGTCATAGCAATGCCAAACTGCTATAAAAACTTTATACACTTACTCTCAATTTCTGTACCAGTAACAATTAGAGGAGTGAACTAGAGGTCTAGTGAACTAAAAGTTGAGGTACTAATCTCTATTTGGATGCCCAAAATTTCAAATGACCCAGTGAGATCACCTAACTTTTTTAGGACTCTGTTTTTTCAAGTTTTAAGTTTTTCAGGATTGTCTTAGGATCATATGAGATATTAGATTCTAAACAGCTTTAAGTAAAAATGCTTTAAACTCTGTGCATAACCTGATGGGAGAATTTGCTACAGCTCCTTTGATGACCAAGAGCAATTTCAGTATATCTGCTCTTAATATTTTCTGTGGAAATTTACTTCTTGACTGAGTTGCTGGGGAGAACCTTTAATAACACAAAACTAAGAATACACACACACCACACACATACACACTTGCATGCACAAGTATTACAGCCGTCATAGATGTGTGTGACCCTTGGAGACAGTTGTGTAGGAAACCTGAATGGATCTAAAATATATGAGACTGTGTCTTCTTATATATTTTTATTGTTTTTTTAAAATTTATTTTTAGTGTAAGTGAAAGTGTTAGTCTGTCAGTCATGTCCAACTCCTGCAACCCTGTGGACTGTAGATGTCCAGGCTCCTCTGTCCATGGACTTCTCCAGGCAAGGATACTGGAGTGGGTAGCCATTCCCTTCTCTAGGGGATCTTCCCAACCCAGGGATCAAACTTGGGTCTCCCACATTGCAGGCAGATTCTTTACTGTCTGAGACACCAGTTGGAGGATAATTGCTTTATAATGTTGTGTTGATTTTTGCCTTATAACAACATGGATTGGCCATAAGTATACATATGTCCCCTACCTCTTGAAACTCCCTGCCCTCCACCCTCCATCTTGTAAGCTTTTTAAAGGAAGGTGAATTTCTCACAGAGGAAGCGTCTTGAGGGATACCAATTATGCTTACTTTAGGTAGATATCTATTTTTTTTCCCACTTACTCTGAGGTAAGCACCATTGAAAAGGGGAGCTATGGCTTAGATGAAATGGGTTTATTACAGTTTGCAGTGAGAAATGTTTTATCAAAGTTGGAAGAAGCTTTAAAGCATCTGAAAACTTTTTGAACCCATCTCCAAGATAGGGTTATAAATGCCTGAAATGTTTATAGATATGTTGCTCCTGGGATGTTCAACGTCTGTATGCCATCCCATTTCCTCTTCCCAACTTTCATGACACTCCATAAACAGGCAGGAAGTTTGCCTAAGCTGACTCAGAAGAAAATAGGTGAGCAGAACCCATCCAAAGGCAGCAGCAGCCAAACAGATGTGGTAAGAATGATGTTTCTGATGTTACAAGGCACCTGGCTACTGCCTCCCAGATTCAGCAAAATGGTACCCAGAGAGTTCCTCTGGAAATGAGTCAAATGATCCATGATGGGAGAAGCTGATTTACTCTTCTAAATTTAGGCAGGAAGCATTGAAACTCCCCCCACTCATCAAGGCTTATGCAAGGCCATTATAATAATTCTACATTATCTCTCCCTTTATTAATTCATCCAAGCAGTCTATTTGCTTTTTGGCCCAGTGTAGCCCACTGAGCAGACATCTTAATTGCGCTGTTCATAACAATGCCTAGATCTTTCTCGTGAAAAGTGCCAGCTCATTCAGAGCCCATCAGACCCATTAGTGTGCGGGAACTTTGAATGGCCTTTTCCAATATGCATCACTTTGCAGTGAACTACTTGGGAGTGGGTGGGCCATGCATAACCCAATCAATTTCTCTTTTTAGTTTCTCCGGGAATACCACAGAATCATCCAGGGTTTCAGTGACCCATAAAAGTAATGCTACGATATTGTTAAACTGATTGGCCAAATTTAATTTTTTCTTTCTTTCAAGACTCACATTTTCAAAGTTCCTTCAACTATGAAAACACTAAGGGTTTTTATTTCAAGTCAAAGCCTTTTTAGTTTCAAAAATATTTACCTGAAAAAAGTCTCAGGAGACTTCTATCAAGCCCTCAAAATAAGACAAATTAAAATATATGAAATACCTTGTAGAGGAAATATATTTTAATATTCAACCAAGATAATGGATTCTACATGGAAATCACACATAATAATTTTGCATGTATTTGAATCTAGCAAGTCCTGATTTTGTTTATAGTCTATGACTTGAAAATTATTGGATGAGTTGTTTAAAGAATTCGAGCTTAATGCTCTCTCAATAATGAGAACTGAAGACTGGAGGCAACTTTTAGTGTCCATTCTGCCAAGAGATAGACTTAATTTAAGTTTTTCTAAGGAGATGGACATCTAACATTGAAGAAGGAGAATTATATTCTGCATTGACTCTTTTTACTTTACCTGTACCTTTACAAATACAAAGTAAAAATCAATCATAATATTTGGTTCTCTGGAGTATGTAATGTTTAGATTAGGTATAAGGCTAACTTACTAATTAAATCTGTTACTGTTTCAACTTTGACTTGAGGATATTTCAAAGCTACCTTGAAAATAATTCAGAAGTCTTCAGAATCACAGTGTGGTAATCACAGAGAAAAATGCTTGCTCCGTGTGGAGACATGAGATTTGGCTGCAGCCCTGTGGGCTATTACTTCCATGACTCACCCATCTTATATCCCAGTGCTATCAATACTTGGGCTCCTATGCTTTGCCTCATTTTCATCAAGTTATATTTAATAAAGAAACTAAATACTGATCATGTGATGCCATTGATTTATTAATTATGACTGCCTTAGGACCTCAGTATAGTGTTAATAGTGGTAGTAGTAATAATATTCATCATTATCCCTAATGATATAAAACAACAAATATATTTTTAGTTTGAGAGTAACATTTTTCCTGGTGATAGATCAGAGTCAATGGACCTTGTCTGATTCTTCATCTCTGGAGTCTTAAAAGTAATTTAGACTTGAAAGTGCCAAAAGAAAACAATTGATATTGCATGTGCCAATGACATATATCTGCCAAGAGTCCAAATGTACTTCACCAAATTCAGATAGCCCTTTGTAATCACTGGAGGATTGTGATTGCCAAGGATGATCCAGTGAGAAGCTATTTATTGGCAGCAGTTTCTCTTGGAAGATAGAAGCTGAACATCATGCTCAATTGGCTGTTTAATAAATGATTTTGATGATACTTATGTCGGTTTTACATGCAGCATGTCATAATTTTCAAAGTCTACTTTCTTACATGATTTGCCTACTCACATCCTTCCAATGTTATCAATTAGTTCCAAAACCCTGGATCTTCTCAAACTCCCTGCAGAAAGATTGGCACTCACTGGTGACCCACATTGTTCCGAGAGAACTAGCAACAAAGATTTGCAGTGACGTTTCAATGATTCGATTATTTAAATAAACATCTATGCTATGATTTACATAATACTGATGCACTGAGAACTCTACCTTGAACAATTATATGTGAAAAGGAATGTGATATTTTCCTGTGATGACATTTTGTTATACTCTTTCCCAACTTAAAATCGTGGAATTGAAAAATGGAGTAGGACCTCAGAATCCATCATTTCAATTATGAATGCAAATAGATACGCAACACTTCTTCTATGACAAACCAGAAATACAGACACTTTTTATGTTTCATGTTCTTAGCAGTCAAATCATTTGAGAACAAAAATGATTGTTTAATGTAGTTTGTTGGTGACGCTTGTAAAATGCAGGTTATTCATATATTTTTTTATCAGAGAAAAGGTCTCAACACAGAGAAACAGCCATTGTATTAGAAAACTAAACTTCTGATGCCTGTGAAAGAGACATTGTTGTCTAATCCCTTTCTTTTTCACTCCAAGGATCTTAAATACTATGTTTAGAATACCTGAGTAGCCTCTGGAGTGTGCCATCATTCGCCTAGCTCAGTACAGATGTCTGTGAAACAAACCACAGCAACTTGTATTTTATACTCAGAGCAGAAATAAAGTAGCGAGCATACACCAATAAAATCAGAATTGTGAAAAGGAAAAATGGGGAATAAAGGGAGTATATTTGATGTAGTTCTAAGATAAAAAGAAATTAGCAATCAAGACAATGTCATAAGGAAAAGAATCGAGTTGGAGAAGTCATATTTTAATGCTACAATATAGTTAGGATTTGTTTATTAAGAAAGAAGACAAAACTGATCAGATAAGTGTAAAAGGGTAATATTTAAATACCTTCCTCTGTGTGTGTGTTCACATTTATCTGAATATTTTCTTTTTTTTTAAACAAATTTTACTGATTTTTTTTTTTTTTTTAATTTTTTGCTGCACCCTGAGGTATGTGGGATCTTAGTTCCCTGACTGAGGATTGAACCTGTACCCCTGTGTTGGAAGGTGGAATCTTAACCTTTCAGATAGGAGAAGTCCCTATCTGAATACTTTCAATCAACTTGATTGAGGTATAATTTACCTGTAAGAAAATAAACACATGTTACACACAAAATTGAATGAGTTCTAAAAATTCATGTCCCTAAGTCAGCTCCAGACAATTCAGATACAAGACATTTTCTTTTACTTTAGGACCCTTTCTGTGGTTTGAGAAAAGGAGCAGTGAACGATAAACTCTTCAAAGCAAGTTTAAGTTTTTATCAGGGCTCCTAGTTGAGGAAGGAACATTAGGCTCAAGTGCTTGGGCGTTGGAGTTTGAGGCCAAAGTTTCCATTTTCCAAACAAAAGACTTGGTGCTTGATGACCTTTTTGTAGGACTCTCTCCTTTTCGTTGTCTTGCTAAGAATTTCCTTGGGCTGTGGAGATAGAGATGAGTTGGAAAACAAAGATTGAGCCTGGGTGTTCCCCTATCATGGAGTACTAGGGCACTAGAAATAACCAGGGGTGTTTTTCAGCGCATGGGGCCAGTTCCTCAAATATCCAGCAGCCCACCACCGCCCCCCACCCCCCGCCAGCTTCTCATGCCCAGGAGAAGGAGTGCCAGAGAGTGGACCTGAGGGCCTGGGAGGGTGGACATGGTGCACCGGTCATGAACTGAAGGCTGATAGGAACTCAAGCATCAGAAACAAGGGTGACATCAGCCTAAAATGGAGAGCTCTCTCCTATCTCCTCTCTTTGCAGCCTAGAGGTGAGATAAGATCTCCCACTACTCAAGGGAACCCTGGGGAGAATGGAGAAGGGGAAATCATGAAAAGTCCAGAAACACCAATATGACTAAAAGCCTGACAGAAGTTGAGCTCTCTGTCACCTGGTGGAATAGCGTTCAAAGCAGAGATTAGAGTGAGGTGTTGAAATAGAAAGTTACATTCTCTTTTTGTGCCTTTATAAATGCTGACAATTTTGTACCTATTATATAAGCTGAATAAATAAATGCAATATCATATTAGGAACTAAAATTAGTAATGAGTGGATATTCCTCAATGACATTGAATAATGGTATTCATACGGCACTTGAGAGCTGACAAGTGGTTTTCTATACTTAATCTCATTTTATCCACTCAATGGTCTGCAAGGTAAGCCAGTCAAAGATCCTTCCTCTATCTGAAAATATAGATGGCTATGAAACACCATCTGTGAGTAGTCATTGATTATATTCATTGAAGAAATCAGTGGAACACAGCTACTTGTCCTATCTGACATCCCATTTTCCCCTGGACTGCATTTTCCAGAGGCTGTGGGATATGGGCTAGGGATATGAAAGGATCATCAGAGGTAGCAATGACCCTTGGCATGACCAAGGATTGGCCACATCCATACATAGACGTAAGCATGGAAGGTGAAAGGATGAAAGGATAAGTTCTTGAAAAATCTATGTTAACACTGCATAAAGGAAGGAGAGCTTGTCAGCAACTTCCTAACACTGAGGCGGGTAATTTAGTTGGTGGGGAGAAGGCGCAAAGCTCCACAGGTGGAATAACCTTAGTGATCCACTCAGGGGCTTGCAGAGGTTATCGATAGCCCAGGCTGGTGGTGACAAGGGCTTGGAGACATGAAACAGTTCAGAGACTGATCTTTGCAAAGGATCAGTGTGAGGCATCCTTGAGCCTGGTCCATAGCTGGGTAAGCCCAGACATGTAGACCTGGACAAGGCACCTGCCCTCCCAGGAGCTTGTGCTTGCACAGCCTGTCTGGTGGCTGCTGAGACCACTCACAGCATATGCTCAGCCCTGGGTTGGGATGTACAGATGCATTCGAGCAGTTTAGGGAGGAGAATATAACTTCAGCTCTACTGAGACTGGAGGCCTGGAGGGAAATCAAGGCAGAAATACAGTCTGTGCTCCAGGCCCCAGGAAATGGGGGGTGGGGTGGGGAGAGGTAACAGAGACGAGGTTTAGTGGCTTCCCTGCCACTGTGGGCTGAGGTTGACCTTCTGACCCCATCAGGATGGCTGTGGAACTCACAGGACCCTAGATCACAGTCAGAGGCCATTGGCAGTGCTGGTGAAAGAGTCTAGAGAAGATAAGGATTGAACATGATGACACTCACACAGCTAGGATTTGAGCTAGACTATCAAGGAAACCCAGTCTATGGAGTATGCTAGACATCCATTTGACACACTGCTGACATATGAGACCTGATTAGAAAATAACGCCTTGATCAGTAAGTTATTCATCAAAAAAAAAAAAAAAGCTGAAATAATTTTAACCAGACAGCTAAACGATTTGTTTTATTGAAGTACAGTTGATTTGCAATACAGACAGCTAAAGGATTTTGATAGCAATTTGTAATTTTAATGTGGTTTAGGCAAAGGAAACTTTTTCTAGATAAACAGAAGGGAATGTCAAAGCTAGACTCAAGAATTTCATGAGTACAAATATTATTTCTGATTACTTTTATCATATATAGAAAAGCACAGTCTGTTTGACTATTCATCTGACCAGCCTGGTCTCTAGAGAACTAGCCAGACTAGTTTCACGATTTTGATGTGTCCTCTAAGTCCTTAGATGGCACCCAACATGCCAGATGATGGATCTTTCATTTTATTTATTCCACTTTTTAGAGCATTTTGAACCAACGTTTCTTTACAAGTGCACTGTTTTTTTCCCATGTAGAAGAAATAATAAAGATAATAAGAATGAGCATGTCTGAGATGTGTACTGTAAGCTAGAGACCCTTTGAGGTGCTTTGCACAGATTATCTTATTTTGTCTTCACAGCAAGCCTAGGGGCAGGTACTGTTATTATCCCCATTTTCCTGGAACCAAGAGAAGCATGTATCCATGGAATCTTAGATCTGAAAGACAAACATGTTAATAAACATGGAGCCCTGTTTTCCAATAGCTCTCGTGGAACACCAGTGTCTCACAGGTGTAAGAAAGAATGAGACACCCATGTCTTATGTGAATAGACACTGAAGCCCAGATCAGTTAAGGCAGTTACCCGACGACATGTTCTGTTATATGACAGACCTGGAACAAATGTAGGTCATTTCACGTTCATTTATCTTTTTGCTATACCATACCATCTCTTAATTATAATTAAGAAAGAAAAGTAGTACTCCTTGGAGATACAAATATAAAAAATAAATGAGATCTAGTACAACCACCAGGATTTACTAAATGAAATTCTATAGAAGCTGCAATATATGTGCATGTACATATATATGTGTTTGTGTGTATCTATATATATGCATATATTTTCACATATATGTACATATATATTTTTCACATATGCTGCCTTTAACAAAACATAAGCAACAGAAGTAATAAGTACATTGAGATCTCAAATCCTTGGAAGCTTGCCAGACTTTCTGATGATCAAGTGTGTGTCAATGGTTTGCAGCCACTTTGATCTTAGCTCCTACACAGGATCCGAAGAAGGTACCTATTAAAATTTCATAGGTCATAATTAATGATCCTGCTCATAAAATTGCTTCTAATATCTCTGGCTCAAGATAGACAGCTTACCTGCAGGGAGAATTTTCTTTGCAGCAACACATGGAAGATCATAAATTGGCCTGGTTCAGTAATTTAGTGAGTCTTGGAGAGTGAAAACCTTCCTCTTTCTAAATCGGTGATTTCACAATGAGTTTATGGCTGCAAGAAATTGAGAGCTTGTTATATACCTGTTTTCTACATCTGCTACCATAGCTGGAGGTTTTGAAAATTCAAGGAAACTTGCTTTCCACCTTCTGTGGTTGTCTTCCAATGTACCCATCTTCTTATGCATATCTCCTGCTTCCATAGCTCTAGAGTGGGAGGTGGTAAATCCGAGGAAAATCTGCTTCTTCAGTGCTTCCACTGCATGTTCCTCCAGGGTAAGCAACCAGGACCAACTGCATATTTGTTGCACCATTCAGGCCCTTCCTTTCACCTACTATGTCCTCTTCCTCCTCTATTTCTCCCTCTCTTTCCCTTCCCCTACATTTATTTTTTTTCCAGTTTAAATTTATTTATTTTTAATTGGAAGATAATTGCTTGACAATATTGTGTTGACTTCTGCCATACATCAACATGAATCAGCGATCGGTATACATGTCCCCTCCCTCTTGAAGCTTCCTTTCACCTCCCACCCCATCCCAAACCCCTCTAGATTGTCACAGAAGAATGGTTTGGGTTCCCCGAGTCATATAGCAAATTCCCACTGGCTCTCTATTTTACATATGGTAGTGTATATGTTTCCAGGCTACTCTCGCAATTTGTCGCACCCTCTCCTTCCCCCACTGTGTCCACAAGTCTGTTCTATAAGTCTCCATCTCTGTTGCTGCCCTGAAAATAGTTTTATCAGTACTGCCTTTCTAGATTCCATATGTGTGTATTACTATATGATATTTATTTTTCTCTTTCTGATTTACTTCGCTCAGTGGAATAGGCTCTAGGTGCACCCACCTCATTAGAACTGGCTCAAATGTGTTCCTTTTTATGGCTGAGTAACATTCCATTGTATATATGTACCACAGCTTCTCTACCCATTCATCTGTCAGTGGACATCTGGGTTGCTTCCATGTCCTAGATATCGTGATTAGTGCTGCAATGAACATTGGGGTACATGTGTCTTTTTCAGTTGTGGTTTTCTCAGGGCATATGCCTAGTAATGGGGTTGCTGGATTCTATGGTAGTTTTATTCCTAGTTTTTTAAGGAATCTCCGTACTGTTCTCCACAGTGGCTGTATCAGTTTATGTTCCCACCAACAGGGCAAGAGGGTTCCCATTTCTCCACACCCCCTCCAGCCTTTATTGTTTGTAGATTTTTCTGATGATGGTCATTCTGACCAGTGTGAGGTGATGCTTCATGGTAGTTTTGATTTGCATTTCTCTAATAATGAGCCATGATGAGTATCTTTTCATGTGTTTACTAGCCATCTGATTGTCTTCCTTGGAGAAATGTCTGTTTAGGTCTTCTTCCCACTTTTTGATTGGGTTGCTTGTTTTTCTAGTGTTGAGCTGCATGAGCAGCTTTTGGAGATTAATCCTTTGTTGGTTGTTTCATTTGCTATTATTTTCTCCCATTCTGAGGGTTGTCTTTCCACCTTGTTTACCCTCACATCTATTATTCCACCTCAAAAAACCCCTACCATCTTCCAATAATAGTTTCTTATTGTCGGTGTACAATTGAGCCAGGAAAAGCATTCCATCCCCACTCTGGCTTCCTTCAACCTCTCAAAGTGTTCCTTTTGGTCTCCGTGCCACTGCCACAGGAAATGACATACATGGATGATGCATTGGTTTGACTACACTTCTTAAATGCCTGTCAACTTAATCTCTGCTCTTGGAATGTATAAAGGTAATTCTATTAGAGGTATTAAAGAGTCAGACATGACTGAGTGACTAAGCATAGCACAGTCACATCTTAAATTTAAAAATAAGATCCATAAGCCCATTCAACATTTCTGATTATTTGCACTGATTCTCTTCCATTAGGGATTGTTAATTGAATCTAGCATTTTATCTGAAATAGTTTTACATCCGCCATAGACTTTTTGATGGTGAAGCAGTGAGTCATTAGTTGTTGGAAAAGGGACTCATTTAATTTACTATAAAAATAGACCCAAGGGGCACACCATACCAAAAATGTTGACTTAGTTTCCCAGATCTTGTGGAAATAGGCTAAGGGGGAGAGACGGAAATGTGTTAAATGCAAGGGTGAAGATATAATTTGCTCTTGGTTATTAACCAATGTTGTCAATAGCATATTTTTCCTTTGCTCTGGGCCAGCTAGAAATGGTAAACTTATCTCCAATCCAATCAACGTGGCACCTGCCATTCATGGTGTGAATAATATGGTGCTTAAAACTTGATAGAACAACCCATCTTGTATAGGCCTGAACCATCACCACTTGGAAATTGCATCTCAAGAAACCAGAATCAAATATGACACATCGACCTAAAGTAGAGAAGGGTCAATAGCCCATTAACGGTTCCCCAGAGGATTTGTGTTATAAGTGACCTTCTTTTGCTGCTGCCGCTCTTCCCCAACTACATCAAGGCTGTGTGGGGAAGAGGCAAACTAATCACTTGCATATACTAAATTTGCTGCAGGCCATTGTGTGATAAATTGCCCAATTTCACTAAGCAAGGTAGCCTGGAAAAAGAAAGAAAATTCAGTCTCACTGAATATAAAGTCTTTGTGTGATTGGATCTTCAGCTGTAACACAGGACTAAAAATATCTATGTTTTCTAGCAACCTCTCCAACGTGCTGGTGCATGGAAGATGTGACTGTTCTGATTTTGTCATATTATTTAGGAAACAGCAGCCAGATGAATCTCCCTGGTTAGGAGGACTTGATTTATTTTAAAAAATTGATATGGCATCTCATTGATTTGGAGTGGCATTTTAAAAAAATTTTTCTTTAAAGAAACTGAAGCATAGATTATGGACCCTAAGTCTAAAGTCAATTTGGAGTCCTATGACCATGTACTATGACTTGGTCAACTGGTCAACCTGACAACCTCTGGAACATATTTCATTGGCTTTAAAAATATGAGCAATAATCTGGGTTACTGTAGTTTGGGTATTGGAAGTTATGATATAATAAATTTTACTTCTTGATCTAAGGGTTAAGGGTATTACTTGATCTAAGGGTAGTCAAGGAAAATTCTAGTAGTATTTTGGCTTATAAACCAAAAACATATTAATGCTGAACTTTGCTTGCTCATTTTGCCCCACAATTTCTAGGCAGTAGTGTTAGGGATTTCAATCTTTCTGTTAGCCAGTTTGGAATATGGGATGTTAGGTGGGGTTAGAATATGGGATAAACATATATCTTGTCTCCCCTGTTTGATCTTGGCCATTGTTTGTTATATTGTGTGTGTATGTGTGTGTGCATGTGCAGACAGTCAGTTGTATTGAACTCTTTGCAACCCCTAGACTGTAGCCTGCCAAGCTCCTATATCCATGGGATTTTCCAGGCAAGAATGTGCTTGCACTTTAAGTCACTTCAGTTGTGTCCAACCTGGGGCGCTATGGACTGTAGTCTGCCGGGCTCCTCTGTCCACACGGTTCTCCAGGCCAGAATACTGGAGGGAGCTGCCATTCCCTTCTATGGAGTGGATTGCCATGTCCTACTCCAGGGAATCTTCCTAACCTGGGGCTCAAACCTGCCTCTCTTGGTCTACTGCATTGGCAAGTGGATTCTTTACTATTGTGCCGTCTGGGAAGCCTGTTTGTTGTATATACGTATTGAATCTCATATATTAATTCCTTTAATTTCTGGAGTACCTTGGCCAGCCTTCATTAAAGATTATGCCTCCCAAAACTGTTATATACAGCATGCAAATAAGGTCTACTACAGAAAGGAGTCTGAAGTGACTGAGAAACTCTGGATTAAATACAGTGAAATGGGTAATTTCATGAAGTATTTCTCAGAGCTTCAATTTACTAATGTGCATTGTGGCTAACCAGGAGTGGTAGATAGTGTGCAGCATTTACCAGATTATTTGTCCAAATATTTCATTTGGTGATGGAGATTTTACAGAAGTGTTATTTTATTGGGGGCATACTTGGCCAAACAGTTATTTTGTTCAATTCCAAATGAATGGACTCCTTTAAAATGATCTGCAGTGCCTCACCTATTGAACCTGCTCTTCAAATACAAATATAATTGGGATGGCAGTAATATGCAAAAGAGAAACTTCAATGTGAACTGCCATCAAGGAAGATTTGTTTAAAAATCCCAGACAGGTGCACAGAATGATGTGTAATTAAGAGATATCCCACAGCTGTCAAACTGGGAGAATCATGAAAGTCTTGAAATTTCATTTTTTTGGTAACAAAGCAGCTCCTGGGAATTGTGAGTGGACATGGAGGGGAAACTCACCTGGTAAGAAATGCAATCATGGAGGCATCTGTTGAGATGGCACTTGACCCTTGCAGGAGAGCATATGTAACCCACAAAGACCCCTTCTTCCTTCACATGCTCAATAAGACTACCCTTTCCTCCAGGACCAGATATATCCATGACCAATCAGAATTCTCATTAATATTGATTATTTGGGGGTATGAAAAATGCATGTGTGTGTTAGCATTAGTCACTCAGTCGTGTCTGACTCTTTGCAACTCCATGGACTGTAGCCTACCAGGCTGCTCTGTCCATGGAAATCCCCAGGCAAGAATACTGAAGTGGGTAACCATTCCCTTCTCTAGGGGATCTTCTCAACCCAGGATTTGAACCTGGGTCTCCCTCATTAAAGGCAGATTCCTTACTGTCTGGGCCACTAGGAAGCCCCAGGAAAAGTGCATAAAAACTGTGGCTCCTTATCATTTTTAGGTTAACATGAATAATTTGCAAAGCAGCATCATTAAAATTCTCAATTGAGAAACAGAACCTCTTTTGTTACTTATTTATTATTTTACTTTTGAATCTCTTTTAACAATTGTAAGCTATCTTATATTTTTGTCTTATATACTTATCTTTTCTCTTCTGTATTTTCTGTTTTTCACCTTCCCTTGCTCTCCCCATCCCTGTTTCCAACCCCCCAATTTGAGCATTGATGGATTTGCAACTAAAGCCCCAATCTCTTCACATTAACAGGAACACAAATAAATCCTCAACCAGAAAAAAAAGTATAAAATTTTGAAATGCAAGCTGACTCAAAGAAGAAGAAACAAATTCATTGAGGCATTTTCTGCTTCTTCAGGGAATAAAGACCCTATATTCTAGGACTCACATGCATTTACTTGAAGAAAAAGTCTCAATGATCAGTTATCTGAAAATCAAGCTGATACATATTTGCAACTGAAAATGTAGATAAAACAATGTCTGCAAATTTCTTTTCTTTCTCAAGAAGAAATTTCATTTCTTTCTCAAATTAAGTAAAATTCCATTAAAAACATTATCATATCAAGAAGTAAGTCATACTTCAAATTTGTGTTTACTTGCATTTAATCAGATCTGTCTATATTTCTGAATTTTATAACTAAATCAAATTGTGTTGTTTTATTGTTGCTTATCTAGTTGAATATAAACATGTCTTCTCCAAACTTTTTTGTGTGCTATTTAACACAGCGATGGATAAGTCCTTAAGTAGCAATGAGTCTTTTGAGGATGACTATTATTTTCTCTGTTTTACAGGTCAAGGAATAGAACTTTTAGATCTTCTTTGCTCAAAATTCAGGATTATATCTATCAATATATACAGCCACTTCAAAATATCTAATGCTTTTAAAGCCAGAAGCCTTTTGTGTATTCATCATTTCTCACCAAATATAAGAACTGCCATAGAAATGCCTAGCTTTTAAAATTCCATAGCAGAATTAAATAAGCTCAAGACTAAGCAGAAAATAAGAATACTGAAGGTAGAAAAAGAAAAATGAATATAGCTTAGCTGGTTTCTGCTGACAAGCCAATTTGTAGTCTTCTCTTTAGGCTGGAGTGAGCCTACAAAGCTCTGTGTTTGCAGCCAGTGCGCTGGGGTCTCTAGCTTTGATCACTGGGCTGTTGTAGGGCTGACCACGTCCACTCAGTCTCTCCTTTCCTCTGAAATTCTCAGGGGGCTCACGGGCTGTCATGACAAATGCACTACAAGCCCAGAGCTTCTTCACCACCTTGTCATTCCAGGGCAGAGGGGGATGAAGCCAAGTTGTGACGACACTTGCTCAAGGTTACAGAAATGGAATTAGCCTCCAGGTTCTTGACATCTAGACTTACCATCTTGCTCTGGGCTCTCCCATGCTATTGCCTCTTAAAACTCTGCAAAATTCAACAATTCTTGCTGTCTCTATTCAAAATAACCCATCAAACATTCATTTTCTTTTTCTTTTCTTTTTTTTTTTTGTTTAGTTCTACCAGTTTATTGCTACCAACCCATCTCCCTTCACCCTCATGCACACATGCTCAGTCATGTAACCCCATGGACTGCAGCCTGCCAGGCTCCTCTGTCCATGGACTTTTCCACATAAGAATACTGGAGTGGGTTGCCATTTCCTTCTCCTCATATTCTTTTAATTAACATTTTAAAAATTAATTTTTACTGGAGTATAGTTGCTTCACAATGTGTTAGTTTCTGCTGAGCAGCAAAAATGAATCAGCCATAGACATGCATTGGAGGAGGAAATGGCAACCCACCCCAGTATTCTTGCCTGGAGGATTCCATGGACAGAGGAGCCTGGGCGGTTACTGTCCATGGGGTCGCAAAGAGTCAGATATGACTGAGCAACTAACACAATACATATACATATTCCCGCCCCGCCCCGCCCCCCCCCCCCGCCCCAGTTTTGGACTTCCTCCACATTTAGGTCACCACAGAGCATTAAGTAGAATTCCCTGTGCTATACGGTATGTTTTCATTGGTTACCTATTTCACACAGCATCCAGAGAAAACTATAATTCAAAAAGATACCTGCACCTCAATGTTCACTGCAGCCTTATTCAAAATAGCCAGGACACAGAAGCAACCTAAATGTCCAACACAGGAATGGATAAAGAAGAGGTGGTACATATATACTGTGGAATAGTACTCAGCCCTAAAATGGAACAGAACCAGGTCATTTGCAGAGACGTGAATGGACTTAGAGACTGTCACACAGAGTGAAGTAAGTCACCCAACGTTCTTAAGTGTGTTTTGGAGAAGTCAGACTCCAGAGGATGAGGGTGCTTAGGATTTTGGGATGGTGAGATGGAAGCATGGAGAAAGTTTTGCCTCTTGTCATAGAGCCCCTTGGGGGGCTCTAGGATGGGAACAGAGCCCAAACCGTAATAGAAAGACCTCCACAGAGGTGAAATCATAACAAATAGAAGAGTTGCTGAGGTTTGCAAAGCTCTTAAGAAAGATAGAACTGTGTCTCAGGAACAATAGTTGATTCCAAAAGAAATGTCCTTAAACAGTTAGTAGAGATTCTGACATCCCAGTCTTTCTGGGGAAACCGCCTTAGATTTCCATAATTACCAAGCAAATTCTAGATGCCTGGATTAAGCTTGAGAAATAATATTTTAAAAAAGAAGCTAGTCAAGAATGAAGAACTCTTACTGAAAGAAAGAACCTCTTAGGTAAACTTGGAATATTCATTAATAAGCTGGCAATTTTATTAGATGTCTTTTTTGATATCATCCCGCTAATTCTCTGTGTCTAGAGCTCCTTCGAAAAGAAACAGGCAAGATTTTTTTAGTTAGGGTATAGTTACTTTACAGTGTTGAACATGGAAGTGAATCAGCTACGTATACATATATGCCCTCCCTCTTGGATCTCCCAGCCACCCCCATCCTGTCCCTCGAGGTCATCACAGAGCACGGAGCTAAGCTCGCTGAGCTACACAGCAGGTTCCCACTAGCCATCTGTCGTGCTCATGGTAATGCACATACTAATCCCAACCTCCCAGTTCTTCCCACCCCCCACCACCATGTGCACACGTCCATTCTCTACATCTGCATCTCTACTCCTAAAAATAGTTTCATCTGTACTATTTTTCTAGATTCCACATATATGCGTTAATATACAACATTTGTTCTTCTCTTTCTGACTTACTTCGCTCTGTGTGACAGACCCTAGGGCCATCCTTGTCTCTACAAATGACCCAATTAGATCCAATATCTGAGTAGTTTCTACTGTCTTGGCACTTAGACAGTTTTGTTATTATTGTTATTATCACTGTTATTAAGGGACGGCGACTTATTTTAACACAATTGCTTCTTATCATTCAGTGAAGAAACTTCTAGAGTCATGATACTTTTGAGCTGACAAGGAAGGTGAGGCCTGGTGAGCTCAAGTGATTTATCCTCAGAATCAAAACTGAGTCCTCGACGGGGCTGGGATGAGCCCTAGGTCCTTACTCACATGAAGTATTTATACTTTTTAAAGATTTTAGATAAAAATTTTTTTATTCTCTCCACAATATTCATTAGTTCTAATCATATTATGGTCCCAATGTAGCTATTTTAAAGTGAAATTAAAAGGCAGCCTAGCTTTGGAGGGTAAGAGTTATTGAAAGAGGTGTCTAGAGAGCCATTTAAAATTTTCAAGTAAAAAAAAAAAGTGAGAGTGTGTGTGAGAAAGAGCTGTTTTCCTTTTAAAAATTAAGAAATCAAATATAGAAATAGTCTAATCTGCATTAATGATCTGCAATCTATGAAACAATTTTTAACCATTTTAAAGTGAAAGGCTGGTGATTATGTGGGAGAATAGATGGTGATAATAACCATAAATCTTTAAAAACTGTAGATGTTCAAGGTATCGGTATGTAAAAATGAGATTGGCTAGGTTTCTGGCCTGAGTACTGTCATAGGAGAACCTAAGCCATCTTTCTGAGCTCTTGAGAGAACGGACATTACTATTTCCATTTGTCCTTACACTTGAAGGGCTGGCCTTTGCCTTCCTGATATCTCAATGCCTCATGCCCGTTGTGTAGGATGTAGCTAGATCCCCAGAGATGAGCACTGGTCCTTCTCAACCTCCCTCCCAGGTTGAGTAGGGCCAAGGATGGCTCAGGAAATGGGAAAGCTGGATGTGCACAGTGAAATGTCTGCTGAACCGCCACTCTGCTAGGTGAGTCCCAAAGGAGAATCCATCCTTTGTGTTACAAAGGACTGGGAGTTCTTTTCTCCTAGGTTGTACCACAAAAGTACAGTGGGTATTGGCTGCTGACCTTTCATTCGGCTGCCTTGCTATGCCCAGCCTCTCATTCAGAAACAATATTGCTCCTGGCGTAGGAGGGACTGAAATGGAGGGTGGAAGGATGGAAGAGGGAGATGGGAAGGTGAGATATGTCTGAACAGTGCTGTGAGTAGAACAAACCCCAGATCATATACACAGGGAAGCTGGTGTCCATCAAATGACGCTGCTGAAAAGACAGAAAAACAGATAGGAGATGTGCAAATTGCCCTGGAAAAAAATGCCTAAAATTAGAGACCTGGTTGGAAATAGAATCTACATGCTGTCTTTCCCAGTTCTAGATTCCATGTCATCACTGGGGAATAAACACCTTGTGGCAATTCACATCTAAAGCCCAGCCAGAAACCAGTTGATTTAAACATGCTCAGTGCTACTTTCAAATAAGCCATGAACAAGGAGTTCCTGTCCGCTTGCTGGAATCAGAACACATAAGTGCAGAGGAAAGTATGCTCGATTGTGCTATGATAAATACTATGTTTCTTAATCATTTTGATATCTCAACTGTAACCCCAAGTCTCTTAAGATAAATAGTTAATGGCCATTATGTGTGAATGTCATACTTTAAGGGAGCCCTGAGGCATGGGTTTGGCTTAATCTGACAGGTCAATACTATGGAAAGAATTTCAACTTTAAACCTTATTTTTGAAGATAAAAATGGATTTTTTTGAAAGTCTGCAGAGAATTGGTTCTAGCAATGCCATTATGTGTTATACATATTAGAGAAGGGGGCATGGCATGCACTCAGAGAGTTTTAGAGGAAATCGGAATGCTACAAATGATGCCTTTTCTTGAATCCTGAAAAATTCCATTTTGATTTAGCACCAGTGGAACTGTTAATAGAAACTTCTTTGCGCGTTGTGTATAAACAGAACAGCCCAGCCTGTATCAACTTTATACTCCAATAAACAAGACAATAATGACAAATTATCAAAGCAGGCCTCAGATGTGACCCTCAATTGGGAGAGCAGCAATTTAATGAAGACAAAAGCTAGGTGAAAGCTGCTAATATCATTTACTGATAAACAGATTTTCTCGAGAGGCTCCTAGCTGAATCCCCTAAGGTCCCATAAACCTGCATAATTCCATTTAAAATATTGCGCAATTCACTAAATTAGTCTTTGAACATCCTTACTATCCAATTACGAAGCCCCAGCATGGACAGAATAATGAAATTTTTCAAACTGTGGAATGCATGTGGTCTTAACAAACTTATGACAAACACCAAAATTAGCTTTCAATTTTGAGGCCAATGTAGCTCCCTTTAATACCTCAAGTCAGAGTGGCAACAATAAAATACTATTGCAGGGCTAAGCAGAACAGAAGAAAAATAAATCTTGACTTACTCAGAATTCTGAACACGGTCTACCTTCAGGAAAAAAAAAAAAAAACAAAAACATGAGAAGTTGAATGATGTTTTGCATTTGCAAGCTATTTGGTCGCTTAAAATCTAGTAAAAGCTTTACTGAATAAAGGGTACAAAATACCTCCTGGACAGTTGTATCTTCCAGGCAGGCAGAAAAAAAGCGAGAGTTTGAGGAAGTGAAATTTATTTCTGTTCAAGCATTGCAAGCTGCATTATTAAAGTCATTTGTCATGGTTTGAATATTTCTGCCTGATTCACCATTAAATTGGCCTTCTAATTACCAACTTTGTCATGAAAAGTGGTCTGGCTGTTTCATTCACCAGAAAACTTCAATGCTTTAATCATCACTTGCTTTCATAGGAGAAGAAAGAAAAGAAAAAGGAAAACAACAAACCATATATTTTTATCCCCAGATCTTAAAATACATCTCAACATAGTAATGCTTAAATGATCTCAAAGCCCCACATTTTTAAGATGTTGATAAGTACTTAGAAAAGGAGTTATCATTTCATCTTTATAAAGAAACTTACCAACATTCACCTATTATTTGGTTACATAACAGTCTTGCAGTGGACCACACAACCTCAGGTCATAGTCTCCTAATCAACAAGCACTAACCATAATCAAAACATGCCATGTGAGTTATTTCTCTTTCCCATATATTCTAGCTTCTTGGCTGGTGTATGTAACTCTATCTACAGAAAAAGATGTGGAATCCATAGCTTCTCCAAGCAGCCTAAGTGAAGACATTGCCAAATTGTCTACAGCTTGCTTGCTCATACTTTCAGATGGACAAGGATGGGCAGTTGTGGCTAAAAATGACATAGGTTCAGTAACTTTCCTTCTATATTCATTTCTGTTGGATGATGGAAAAGCAGGCACTCATTTTTTTTTTTTTTGGTCACACTGTGAGGCATGTGGTATCTTAGCTCCCCAATCAGGGATTGAACCCACACGCCCCCCCACCCAACTCCCCTGCATTGGAAGTGCAGAGTCTTAACCACTGGACCTCCAAGGAAGTCCAAGCACTCATATTTTAAACTACAGAGTACAGCTATCTCAGTGTTTGGGAGAAACAAGACTAACCTACTGACTTTGTTATGAGAAAACCAACAAAGGCTTAGTAAAACAACCATATTTGGGAAGCTTCCATATAACAAAATAGAGACCGGCAAACATATTTTGATCCAAAGCACACCAAACTGTGGGTTGTTTTACCTTTTACAGATGAGGAAACTAAAGCATAGAGGGGTTTTGTCAGTTTCCAGAAGGTTACACAGCTAAGAAAAGCCAGTCAGACCTTCTGGAGCCCATGAGTGTAACCATCTCTCTGAGTGAGTTGAAAACAGCACAATGCCTAATATGGGTGTGTGCATCAAAACCATCTTTAAAATGTGTACACACTTTTTCAAATGACGTTTTCATCCTTTAAGCTCCAAATAAAGAATTCCATGTTTTAATGGCTGCAAAGACGATTGACACTAAATCTAAAGAACTTGAAATTACATCTTTGGGGATTCATATTATGAGATTCCTGATTTCATGATTAATAGATGTCTTCTTTTATGAAAGCAATCTTTGGGCACACATTTTATCTTATCATTTTATTTTTTAAATATACATTTTCTTTAATGGCAGAAATTAGCCTGCTTTGAGACATTTATACAAAAAGAGAGAGAGAGAGAGATAACACACTCCTATCAGAAGTAAAGTTTCCTTCAGTTCAGTTCAGTTCAGTCTGTTAGTTGTATCCGACTAAGAGACCCTATGGACTGGCTTCCCTGTCCATCACCAACTCCCAGAGCTTGCTCAAACTCTATCGAGTCAGTGATGCCATCCAACCATCTCATCCTCTGTTGTCCCCTTCTCCCAATTCAATCTTTCCTAGCATCAGGGTCTTTTCAAATGAGTCAGTTCTTCACATCAGGTGGCCAAAGTATTGGAGTTTCAGCTTCAGCATCAGTCCTACCAATAAATATTCAGGGCTGATTTCCATTAGGATTAACTGCTTTGATCTCCTTGCAGTCCAAGGGACTCTCAAGAGCCTTCTCCAACACCACAGTTCAAAAGCATGAATTCCTCGGTGCTTGGCTTTCTTTATAGTCCAACACTCACATCCATACTTGACTATTGGAAAAATCATAGCCTTGACTAGATGGACCTTTGTCTGCAAAGTAATGTCTCTGCTTCTTAATATGCTGTCTAGGTTAGTCATAGCTTTTCTTCTAAGGAACAAGCATCTTTCAATTTCATGGGTGCAGTCACCATCTGTAGTGATTTTGGAGCCTAAGAAAAGAAAGTCTCTTACTGTCTCCATTGTTTCCCCATCTATTTGCCATGAAGTGATGGGACCAGATGCCATGAACTTAGGTTTTTGAATGTTGAGTTTTAAGCCAGTTTTATCATGCTCCTCTTTCACTTTCATCAAGAGGTTCTTCAGTTTCTCTTCGCTCTCTGCCATAAGGGTGGTGTCATCTGCGTATCTGAGGTTATTGATATTTCTCCCGGCAATTTTGATCCCTCATTCCTCAAGGAGGCTGCAAAGGTACCTCTGAAGAGTGAGAATATGGGCACACATTTTATAATGACTTCCATGAGTAGCAGAAACAAGCAAAACATCTGAATGACATTTGTTGAGTATTAAACACTTATTTTTATTTCCTTTTTTTTTTAACTAAAAAAGCTGCATCTTCTAATATGAGGTTTCTTTATAGAAAATTATTTCATAACCTCAAGATAATCATGTATTCTTTCTGATTCACTTCTCAGATTGTATATAAATAAATCCACTAATTTTATCATGTTTTTTGATGTTGAATGAAAGTGCAGAAATCTGGTTAAGAATTTTGAAAGTAAAAAAAAAAAAAAAAAACAATTTTGAATGTCAAAACTAGAATGGGAGTTCCCTTTTGGTCCAGTTGTTAAGAATTCACCTGCCAATGCAGGGGTCACAGGTTGGATCCCTGGTCCAGGAAGATTCCACATTCCTCAGGGGAGCTAAGCTGGTGCACCACAACTACTGAGCCCATGTGCTGCAACTACTGAAGCCTGGGCACCTGAGGGCCATGTTTTGAAACAAAGAGAGCCCGCACACTGCGACTGGAGAGCTCGGCTCAGCTCAGTTCAGTCGCTCAGTCGTGTCTGACGCTTTGCATGAACCGCAGCATGCCAGGCCTCCCTGTCCATCACCAACTCCTAGAGTCCACCCAAACCCATGTCTATTGAGTTGGTGATGCCATCCAACCATCTCATCCTCTGTCGTCCCCTTCTCCTCCTGCCCCCAATCCCTCCCAGCATCAGGGTCTTTTTCAGTGTGTCAGCTCTTTGCATCAGGTGGCCAAAGGATTGGAGTTTCAGCTTTAACATCAGTCCTTTCAATGAACACCCGGGACTGATCTCATTTAGGATGGACTGGTTGGATCTCCTTGCAGTCCAAGGGACTCTCAAGAGTCTTCTCCAACACCACAGTTCAAAAGCATCAATTCTTCAGTGTTCAGCTTTCTTTATAGTCCAACTCTCACATCCATACATGACCACTGGAAAAACCGTAGCCTTAACTAGATGGACCTTTGTTGGCAAAGTAATGTCTCTGCTTTTTAGTATGCTGCCTAGGTTGGTCATAACTTTCCTTCCAAGGAGTAAGCATCTTTTAAATTCATGGCTGCAATCACCATCTGCAGTGATTTTGGAGCCCCCCAAAAATAAAGTCAGCTACTGTTTCCTCTGTTTCCCCATCTACTTGCCAGGAGGTGATGGGACCAGATGCCATGATCTTAGTTTTCTGAATGTTGAGTTTTAAGCCAACTTTTTCACTCTCCTCTTTGCTCCTGCTCATTGCAACTAGAGAAAAACCTGAGAGCAGTAACGAAGACTCAGCGCAGCCAAAAAATAAGTTAACTAAAAAATAACTAGAACATCTTTGAGAATAAAAGGAGTGTTACTAACAATTATTAACAATAATAGCTAAAACAGTAGGTTCCTAAAAAATAGGTGATGGTAGGTAACATTTTTAGAATCCTGTTATGTCTAGATATGTATGTATTCTACCCTCAGACCCAATTGAGAGTAGTGACAATATAAAATTTTTGGTTTAAAGTCATTTCACCTTCAGATTTTGAAAGAAGTTTTCCACTTCTTCTAGTTCCCTGTGTTGTTTTTGAGAAAATCTGTTGCCATTGTGATTCTGCTCTTTATATATGTGATCTGTTGCTTGTCTTTTGACTTTTTCTAAATTTCTTTCCCTGTTTTATTTCCTTTCTTTCTTTTTTGAAATATTAAAGATTTTGTGCTATCCTTGGTGTTGTAAAAAGTCATGATGATGTGTCTTGGTTTGGTCTTTTTATTTTTTTCATTTACAGGTATTGGACTGAATACTTACAGTATCCTTATAACCATCAGACAAATGCCTTCAGTTCTGAATGTTTTTCTTGTATTACTTTATGGATCTCCCCCCCCCCCCCCATTCTTCCTGTTTTCTCTAGACTTTTTATTAAGAAAGCATTTTATCTTCTCAACTTTTGTATTCATCTACTTTCCATTTCTTTATTTTTTTGATGTATTTTCTGGGAAATTTTCTTGTCTTTATCTGTCACTTTCTACTAAATTGTCACTTTGGCAATCTTACTCTTACTTTATACTAGCTCTTTCTTGTTTCTGGTTTTTCTTTTTCACAGCATTCTGCTCCTGTTTTATGAACACAGTTTCTTTTCTTCACTCTCTAAGGATATAATTATCTTTATTATTGTTATTTAAGTAAATCCTTGTTGTTTATCTACTTTATATATAATGGTTTGTATCTGTTAATCCCATACTACTAATTTATCCCTCCTCCCCTATCCCTTTGGTAATCATCATTTTGTTTTCTATGTCTGTGAGTCTATCTCTGCTTTATAAATAGGTTCATTTGTAATTTTTTCAGATTACATATATAAGTGATATAGTACTTGTTTTTCTGTGGTGCTATTTGTATTTTTAAAGGTTTCTTCTGTATTCTGCCTTGTGTGCCTGCTCTGAATTTGTGTGATTATTTTCCATTCTTTTTCTGATTGCTGGCTTCTTCAAATGCCTGGTGATCCCTTGCTGCTGTTAATGCTTGTGAATGAGGCTCTAAAAAGAAAATCAGAGGCTCCTTATGTATAGATGGAACTTTTCCACTGAGGGACTTTATTGCGGGCTCATCAGAAAGCAAGGTGACCTTTTCATTAGAAGCTCTCTAAAAGTTAGTTCAGTGTCCCCAGAAAAGTTGGTTTCAAATTTCCTGCTTTCTAATTGGTGATGAGGTCTCTTAAGGAACCTGCTTTCTTTTTTTTTTTTTCCCCATTTATTTTTATTAGTTGGAGGCTAATTACTTTACAATATTGTAGTGGTTTTTGCCATACATTGACATGAATCAGCCATGGATTTACATGTATTCCCCATCCTGATCCCCCCTCCCACCTCCCTTTCCACCTGCTTTCTTTTAATCAAATCAGTGTTATCCACTCCAGGTCATGACCCTGACTACTTTTATGCTGGTTGCACCTGAATCTGGGAAGTTTTTGCTCAGTTTGTTCCGTAAAATAAAACTCTCGTCTTCCTGGGAGCTTCCGTGACTGTCATTTTGGCTTTGCACTGTCAGATATGTGATGTCTCAAAGTGCAGAAAATCTCAGGTTTTATGGGACAAACCAGCTCACCTGTGTTTCTGCTCCCTCTCTGCTAGCATTTATGTTCTAACTTCCTCTACACTGTTAAATCCACTACCATTCTATTTGCTTTTTATATTGCAAAAATGTGATGAAAACTCTCCACATTTTTACAACTTCAGTCTCTGTGGAACCCTAAAAATTAGCTCTAAAAATAGCTCTAAAAATCAGCTCCTGGTCTGATTACTAAAGTCAAGTGATAATGAGATGGATGGATATCTGCCGATGTCCAAATTTAGCAATTGTTTCAGCTACTGAAAATCTAGAGATCAGGCAAAAATCCAGATCAGAGATCTGAAGCCAAAGAATATTCTAACTTCACAAGATTCCCTGCTGAAGTATCAAAGCAGGCAGCCTCCAGCCAATAAGGGGTGAATCAGAAAAGGAATTGGAAAAGAAGTGGTGAGTTTGCAGAGAAAAAAAAATTCTTTAAGTAAAACAGACCTGAAGTGTTAGCAGTTGACATTAAAAAAAAATTTAAATGATGAGCCTGTGGCTTTAATATTACTGCTCTATCCAGTCCTCTGAATCTTTTTATCATACCTAAAGAATTGTTCATTCATCTTTCAGGAATACATTAGAGCAAGAGAGTTTTCCCATAGGCAAAAGCATTATACATATTTGCAAATGTCTTACATAATGATGCGAACGCTATGCATGGGGATGTTTTGAAGAAAGGTGGAAACAATGCAGCAATTTCCATTCTGTTTCATTAGCTAGCATACTCTCAAGTAAAGGGAGTTTTCCTTGTTGTTTATGCTGTTTTCAAATGTTAAAAGGCTAGCATTTTGAAATCATGGTACTGCCTGTGAATAGGAACGCTGGTTTTTATGTGATGGAAAAGCTTTATTTCTTCATACAGATGTTTCATCTTACATTTCCAGTCATTATTTCTAATAATATACTTAAATGGCTCCTTAATCAGGAAATAAGACCAATTTTTTATTGGGATCCAAAAGTATTTTCAATATATCACAGAGGGGGAAGAAAACTGTAAATCTCAGTTGTAGGTACAAAATAAATTGTCTTTTAATTTAGCTTGTTGTGGTCAACTCAGGTTGAAAATTTTATTTTTGTAGTAGAGCCTTCATGACTTATATTAGGACTCAGTTGTCAATGTAAAAAAATAAAAATAGAAGTCCCAACAGTTTAGTGCCTGCTTTACATCCACATAAGAATTTCCCTTTCATTATACCCCAGATTCTGGCAGCTTATTAAGGCCATTGTTAAATTTGTGCTCTGCTTTTACAAATGACACTTGTACGGGTCTCTTGGGCCTGCTGAGAGAAGCCAGGCCCCTATCTTTTCCTTGTGTCAATTCTTTTGTGAACCTTTGTAATTAGCCACTTAACAAATTGAGGGAAATGAACCTTCAGCTGCAAAGTATATCCTGGAGTTAAGTCAACCATATGACAGGCAAAACCGATACATGAAAATCTCCTTAACTCAATTGTTGAGTTGCCTCAGGGTTAAGAGGCATTCTACCAGCAACAGCCTAAAAGAAAAGCCTTAGAAGTGATATTTTTGATGGTTCGTTATCCAAATGCCTGTTAGCTTTTCCAAGAAACATCTCGCATTAGAAAAAGCACACATTTCGTTATGGGTACTTATTTTTACAAATCTTTTGTTTTGCAGAAGAAAAATTCAAAAATTGACATTTTTTGGACAGAAACAAGATCCTCAGGCTTCAAACTTACACATTAAATGTTTAAGAAAGAAAAAATAAAGAAAGAAAGAAAGAAAGAGAGGATGGAAGGGGAAAGGAAGGAAGATGAAAGAGAAAGGAAAAAGCTTTTGGGCTTCAGTATTTAGGTACAGAAAAATGACATCATATAAATTAAGATATTCATGAATTTGTTTTCAGAATCTATAATAGGGACCCTAAGAGCAGGGTGCTATCATTATGAACTCTTCCGTTTTTATTACTAATTAGACTTCTAAATGTGAGGGTAAATGTACCTCAGAGAGTATGTATTAAAAAGTTGCATATGCATAAGCGATCATTTCAAATTCATCTTCCAACAAAAACTTCAACTTTGATATTTTCTCATGTTCCCACTTACACCACATTAACATAGTCTTTTATATTTAATTTCTAAATTCCATTGTGATCTTTCTATCAAGGTATTTACTTTGGGGAACTGTCTAATATCTTAATCCCTGGTTCAATAGCCAACAGTCAAATATTATCAATTTAATGTATCCTATTAACCTCAGCAATTCTTTTTCAAGTTTAATGTATATTGCCTCTCATGTATACCATGAAATTGATCTAGTTTAGTGACATATCCAAGTAAAAAATGTAGATGATACCTTTTACACAGAACTGGGGAGATATAAATGAAGTTTATATTCTATGAGAGTGTAGAGTATTTTAATATTAGAAGATAAAAAATTTTAAGATGCTGTAACATAGTAAGATACCAAAATCCTTTATGTCTTGAAGGTAATAAAATGAAACACAGTAGCATCTCTATAATTGTCAGTGAGATAAAATGAGACAGATTTCACTTCATACAAGCTTAAAGTTTTATTGTAATTAAAAATTTTACTTTTATTATAATACAGATCCCAAATATCTTAAAGGCTTACAGCAGCAACCCATTGGTTTCATTGACTATTAAATCTGGTGCATAGTCTATTAAACTGGATGAGTGGCATTGCTTAGTTAAGGCTGCATCTCTGCAAGATCTGTGAATTCATCCATACTTACCTACCTTTTTTTTTTTTAGCTTCTACTGAGGTTTGGGGCTTCTCTTTAGACTTCCCTGATGGTTCAGCTGGTAGAGAATCTGCCTGCAATGCGGGAGACCTGGGGTCGATCTCTGGGTTGGGAAGATCCCCTGGAGAAGGGAATGGCAACCTACTCCAGTATTCTGGCCTAGAGAATCCCATGGAAGAGTTGGACACGACTGAGCGATTTTCACTTTCACTTTTCAACACACAACATAACAACAATATTCCCATATATATGCATAATATATATATACACATATAAATATATATATATATATACACACTACATTTTTTCTTTTCATCTGTTGATGGCATTTAGGTGTTTATTGTAAATGATGCAGCAGTGAACATGCAAATCAGTAGCAAAAAATCAAATAACTTGATTTATAAAAAGGAGAAAGGACCTGAAGAGGCATTTCTCAAAAGAAGACATCAATGTCTAAAAGGCATGGAAAAGGTGCTCAATATCACAAATCAAAGAAATGAAAAAAAGTCACAATGAAATATCAATTAGCATCTGCTAACATGCTTGTTATCAAGATGAGATAACAAATATTGGTGAGAGGGTGAAGAAAAGGGACCCCTTGTGGACTGTTGGTGGGAATGTAAATTGGTACAGCTTTGCGGCAAACTGTATAGAGATTCCTCCAACAGTTAAAAATAGAACCACCGTATATTATTATACAGCAATCCCACTTCTGGGCATGTACCTGAAGAAAATGAAATTGGGATCTCAAAGAGATTCCTGACTCCGATGCAAATCCTTACTGCATGACTGACAGGGTGTCAGGCACTGTCCTAGGCAGTTCACAGAAATGAATTGGAACTTGCCTGGTGGCCCAGTGGTTAAGTGGACAGTTACGTGGACTTCTCTGGTGGCTCAATGGACATGGGACTGAGAAGCCCACACACTGCTCCCAGGGAGAGCAGACCCTGCTTGTCACACGAGGGAAAGCCCACAGGCTGCAACAAAGAACTAACACAGCCTCAACCCACAAAAAATACTTAATACAATCATCATTGCACCCCTATGGGAGAGGTACTCCTACCACCTTCACTCTACAGATGAGAAAACTGAGACCAGTGAGAATAAGTTCACATGGACAGAAAGTGGGCAAAATCGGGCTGTGACCCTGGCTGCCTAGCCTGTCTGTGAGTTCGCTCCCCAACCACGGTGATTTGTTCCCCTGACCTAGTTGTCAAGCTCTGTTGCCCAAGTTGACGTGTTTTCAGTACCACATAACTAGTTCAAGAACTCTCTCCAGCAGTTCTCCTTGGTTGTTGTTGTTTAGTCACTAAATCATGTCTGACTCTACAGTCCCACGGACTGTAGAACACCAGGTTCCCCTGTCCCTTATTATATCATGGAGTTTGCTCAAACGCACGTGCATTCAGTTAATGATACCACGGAACCATCTCACCCTCCTCCTTCCCTCAATCTTTTCCAGCATCAGTGTCTTTTCCAATGAGTTGGCTCTTCGTATCAGGTAGCCAGAGTAATGGAGCTTCAGATTTAGCATCTGTCCTTCCAACGAATATTTACGGTTGATTTCCATTAGGATTGACTGGTTTGATCTCCTTGTAGTCCAAGGGACTCTCAAGAGTCTTCTCCAACACCACAATTTGAAAGCATCAATTCTTTTGCACTCAGCCATCTTCATGGGCCAACTCTCTCATCCATACATGACTACCGGAAAAACCATAGTTTTGACCATACGCACCTTTGTTGGCAAAGTGATGTCTGCTTTCTAATACACTGTCTAGGCTAAAGATATGTTAACTTGTAAGTAGCCTTCTTTCCTAAATCCTTGCTTAATTTAGAGGCCTGTTAACTAAAAGCTGGTCAGGTAGCATTAAAGGGACCATATAATTTATTGTATTGTGTGGGGCACTTTAAAGAAAGGAACTAGGTGCTATTAGCAATCACACACTCGACAACGGGCAAAACTGGGACTGTGTCAAGCAAATCTGGGCATTTAGTCATCCTAGTAAAATATCTCAAAGCCTGGAAGTTCAGCATTTTTATGGTGCAGAAAGAAGAACAGCTGACAATTTGTGCCAGTTCTCCCGATGCCCTTGCAAAATGGCAGCCAATAATATATGCAGATGGAGACACTCTAGTTACCCTTGAGAATAGTCTTAGCTTTTACCCAGATTGCTGACTGACTGACTGAATGAATGAATGAATAGGTGATAATGGGGGAAAACTGAACACACTGGAGCACACGGCACTGCTGTGGGATCACAGATTGTGTCTTCCCAGCCCTTTCTGATTTACAGAATAGGCTGTAAAATGTTATAACTGAAAGTCAAGTTGCCTATAAAATATAGAAAACCTACAATCTTTATTCCTGTTTGGCCTATTAGGGTAGATTAATTCTGGTGGTATGGCTGCTAAGACACCTATAATTTGATGATAATGTTCCTCATTTTCAAAATGTTGTTCCAACTTTGATGGCTGGAGTTAGGAAAAGTGCAATTCCATAAACATGTATGTCTGCCTATGCACAGAGGGCTTTCCACTTTGGAAATTTTTTGTTGGTTCTTTCCTGCTTCAGATGCCCTTGGCCCTGTTCCATCCATCTAAGACCTGCCTTTTCTTGGCAGTCAGACTCAAGGTTAGCTTCTTTTGTGATGGTTTTCTCCACTACCACCCTCCAGGGTGACCTCTCACCCACAAAAAGCCTATAACACATTCTGTTTCTTTGATCGTAAAAGATAGAGTAAGTGCTCCTCAAACTGGTGGACACACATTTATTCACATAATAAATTAAATAAGAAAGTTTTTTATAGAGTAGATGATTTTTTGTGTCCCTGTTACTGAAAAAAATATATATGTGATGACATGTGTATGTGTTACAGAATTAATTCTTAGGCTTGCTTTTATTGTAACATGCTTTCCTGGTGTCTCAGATGGTAAAGGATACATGTGCAATGTAGGAGACCCAGGTTTAATCCCTGAGCTGTGAAGATTCCCCTGGAGAAGGGCACGGCAACCCACTCCAGTATTCTTGCCTGGAAAATCCCATGGACAGAGGAGCCTGGCAGACTCCACAGGGTTGCAAAGAGTTGGATATGACTAAGCAACTAAGCACCATTAAGTAGCAAAATTTGGAGGGAGAAAAAATTTAGTTTTCATCTATTTCTAACTATTAAAAGCTATATGTATCTACCCCAAAGAACCTAGTACATGTGAATGCCCAAATAGATCAATAACAAGACTTATAATAAAAGGTGTAGGACTTAAATGTTATAATTTTATTAATATAACATGCAATTGCTTGGTTTATATATAAGTATTGGATTTATAGGGTTTATTTCAAAGAGTGACTGGATATGTGGATACATAATACGTATTTACAACATTTATTTTATAAATAAATAATTATAATTGTGCACAGCATTTAAGGTAGCTAATCAAAATGAGGGACAATAGGTGATATAAGGGTTCAGGTAAAAGATCACTATGAATTTTAAACTTCTTTCACAGTATTAAATCAACTCCTAATGACAAAACTTTTTCTAAATACCCACTTTAATGTTACCAGGATGTTATTTTATATAGAGTGTAGTGCACTAAGGGGATTCCCAGATGGTGCTAGTGGTAAAGAACCTGTCTGCCAATGCAGAAGAGGTTCGATCCATGGGTTGGGAAGATCCCCTGGAGGAGAACATGGCAACCCACTCCAGTATTTTTGCCTGGATAATCCCATGGATAGAGGAGCCTGGCGACTTAGCACGCATGCATAGTTCTCTAAACACAGTCTTAGTGCTCTAAAAGTTACAGCATCCCATGTGAGTACAACGTGCACCAGAACTCAAGTGAAGGTGGCCTGTTGGGTTCCTTCAGTTTTCAAGCTCTACCAAACAAGAAAGAATAAAGAGTAAACTCAGGCACAAGGATGCTTGTTATTCTCACAAAGGCCACTCAGGGAGGTTTCATGAGTCCCTGCTCTGTTTTCTTCCTCAGTATATTATCTGATGAATTTATATTTTTTAATGGGGGTGAAGTACACCAACCTAGTTATGACCAACTTAGACAGCATATTAAAAAACAGAGACATTACTTTGCCAACAAAGATCCATCTAGTCAAGGCTATGGTTTTTCCAGTGGTCATGTATGGATGTGAGAGTTGGACTATAAAGAAAGCTGAGTGCCGAAGAATTGATGCTTTTGAACTGTGGTGTTGGAGAAGATTCCTGAGAGTTCCTTGGACTGCAAGGAGATCCAACCAGTCCATCCTAAAGGAAATCAGTCCTGAGTGTTTATGGAAGGACTGATGTTGAAGCTGAAACTCCAATACTTTGGCCACCTGATGCGAAGAACTGACTCACTGGAAAAGACCCTGATGCTGGGAATGATTGAAGGTGGGAGGAGAAGGGGATGACAGAGGACGAGATGGTTGAATGGCATCACTGACTTGATAGACATGAGTTTGAGCAAGCTCTGGGAGTTGGTGATGGACAGGGAAGCCTGGCGTGTTGCAGTCCATCCGGTCGCAAAAGAGTCGGACATGACTGAGCAACTGAACTGAAAAGTACACCAAGGACACTAGCAGAAGAACGAAAGTGAAAGTGAAAGTTGCTCAGTCATGTCCGACTCTTTGTGACCCTGTGGATTATACAGTCCATGGGAATTCTCCAGGCCAGAATACTGGAGTGGGTAGCCGTTCCCTTTTGCAGGGGATCTTCCCAACCCAGGGATAAAACCCAGTTCTCCTGCATCACAGGCACATTCTTTACCAGCTGAGTTACCAGGGAAGCAGAAGAATGAACCTCCGTGTTTTTCCTTCTTCTTGTTGCCATGTCTGGTAACTGTCCCTGATTGGCAAAAGAAGAACTTAAAAAAACAGTATGATGATGGTGGATGTTCTAACAGTCCTTCTGGTCTCATCTCCACACTTTTCACATAGTTTAGTTCAGTTCAGTCACTCAGTCTTGTCCAACTCTTTGCAACCCCACAGACTACAGCATGCCAGGCCTCCCTGTCCATCACCAGCTCCCAGAGTTTACTCAAACTTATGCCCATTGAGTCGGTGATGTCGTCCATCCAACCATCTCATCCTCTGTCATCCCCTTCTCCTCCCACCTTCAATCTTTTCTAGCATCAAGATCTTTTCCAATGAGTTGGTTCTTCACATCAGGTGGCCAAAGTATTGGAGTTTCAGCTTCAGCATCAATCCTTCCAATGAATATTCAGGGCTGATTTCCTTTAGGATGGACTGGTTGGATCTCCTTGCAGTCCAAGGGACTCTCAAGAGTCTTCTCCAACACCACAGTTCAAAAGCATCAATTCTTCGGCACTCAGCTTTCTTTATAGTCCAACTCTCACATCCATACACGACTACAGGAAAAACCATAGCCTTGACTAGATGGACCTTTGTTGGCAAAGTAATGTCTCTGCTTTTTAATGTGCCATCTAGTTTAGTCATAACTTATATTCATGGGTGCTGTTAACAGAGAATTCATACTCAGAATAAAGGTGATTTGGTAGGGCAAGAGTGAAAAGAATTCTCTAATTTCTCTGAATAATGCTGCAAGGGGCAGTGAGAAATTTTGTGGCATCTGGACCCAGAGAAATGTTTCCCTTATTGAGTTGGTTAATAGAGAATGTGTGTATGTAGGAAAATGGAGTTAATGCAAATGAGCAGTATATCCAAACTGTTACAGGTTCATGGGAAAACAGGATGCAGGGACATATTATATATTTTAAAACATAATGCCCTTATAGCAATTTTATCAATTCCTTTGTCAATTTCACATATCTTGCTTCCCAGTGACAACTTAAAATTTTAAGCATATTGTTCTTAACTACATGATTGTGATGAAGAGGAACAATTAGACATATGACGCTATGTAGCAGGTGGTGTTGACCTATTCTAAAATGCATTATCGGACCAATTTTAAAACAGAAGAATCAAAGTAATTGATTGGTGGCTGTGGGAATGCTGCTTCCATCAATATTTAAGTATATTTTGAACTCTGTATGCAGTTAAGCGAACCTAGTTGAAGTTCAGATAAGCATGATTTTTGATGCAGCAAAAACAAAGAAAATATTCCAAAGGGCAAATTTTTAAGCTACATCACTCCAATACTGCATTCAAATAAAGAATGGTAGCATAAAATACCATTTCTTCATCATTTGTAAAGTAGGTTATTCTCACTTTGAGGAAAATGTATTTTAGAAAACTCTCCAACATGAGTTTTGAAGAATAATAAAATATCTAAGATTAATTGCCAAAATGCTAAGAACGTAAAATTTTGAGTTATAATTTGGCAGTCTCTACTAGAATAACTCTTTTATTGTAGGTTTTATCTAAAATATGCTGAATAGATGCATTGTTTCTGCTGCTTTTTCCATTACCATATTCCTGACATATTGTTTGCTTAGTCACTAAATTGTGTCTGACTCTTTTTCAACCTCATGGACTGTAGCCCCCCAGGCTCCTTTGTCCATGGGATTTCCCATGCAAGAATATTGGAGTGGGTTGCCATTTCCTTCTCCAGGCATTTTATGGTATCTATAACTTAATTTCTTTATGATCCTTAAATTACCTTTGCTTAAAGATGATTAAGCAAATTCTTCTTGATTTTGTTTCATTATTTCATTCGGGAAAACCAAGACACATCTACTTGCATGTGTCTAAGCTTTTCATCTACTCAGACACAAAGAAGTCATGAGGTCGATGGACAAATGAAATCAAATTTCAAATGAATTGCATTTAACATGTAAGAAAGTTCTCCTCTTAATGGAAATTTACCGATTACTGTTGTGGGGGCCTCGCTTCTCAGTTGCCCCCTCTCTTGTTTTCACGGTTGAGAGAAGCTCATCTTTCTTAAGCAGATTTGGGAGCCCACCGAGCACACAGCCATACAATTGACACATGAGTCGATCTGCTGATATCTTGAAGCTCAGCCCATACTAGTGGAAGGCATTCAAACAATCCTTCTCCACCCTTCGCTTAACAAGCATAATAATAAATGAGTGTTTAAAGTATCAGCAAATATATTAACTGGAAATGAATAGGTTTCATTTGTAACCAGTGCCTACAGGCTAATTAACAAGAAGGAGATTTGGTGTTGAGACCAGCCTCCCTGATGCTGCCTGGGCAGGTGCCATTAACAGCCAGTGAGCTCCGTAGGGTAATTACCAGGTACCAGGGTGCTCCTTGGTTGCTTAAAAAAGCACTGCCTGCCATTTGCCTGAACCTATAAACCATCATCTGTGATCCGCAGCAGTCATTATGTGAGAAACATCTCCTCATCAGAGACTTGGGCAAACAAAAGAGACCTCATGGTATTTAAGGAGCCAGATGGATATATTTGAATGTCAACTTTAAAGATCACTTTTTCAATAATGGAGCATTAGACAGAAACATTTGGTACTAAGTGAAAGAGGAAACACCGAGGTATTTAAATAAAAATGAAACTAGGCATATGTAATAGTTGAAGCAGCATATCCTTCAACAACTTTTGGTTCTAAAACCTTCGCATGGTTAGCAGACTTAATAGAATATAGAAACTTAACTTGTCCCCTTGGACACAATTGAGTCACCTTTGTCTTATTAATTCTAACCATCCATACACATCGGGGAAGGGGGCATGAAGAAGGTAGTGGAAATTCCCTCACAGTGGGAGGGTGAAATTCTAGCAAATAGGCAACATTTTCTTCAGGGCATGAGTTACTAATTAGTTCTACAAAAAAAAAAAAAAAAGCTAATTACTGAAAATGATATACCAGCACACACAAAAAAGTAATCTTAGACCTAGAGATAACCTTCTATCGCAGACTAATTGATCTAGAAGTTTTAAAAATGTACCACTTAAAATGCCTCTGTAAGCACAGTAATAGTTCCAGGAGCAATAAACCTTCTAAAGGCACCACTGAGTTAGTTCAATTAATTGTCTGATTGGAAGAATCTCCAAAACTTTGAGGAAGCTCTTGTTTTTATAGTTAAGGATCTTCTGGGCATTTAGTTGCCTACATTCAACAATGTTGTCTAACTGCTTTGCATAATTGGTAGAGCTAAAAGGCTATTCTACTACATTAAAAAACACAATTATAAATGTATAAGTTTCCCCCAGTCAGAAAGTACTGATTTTTTTTCCTGATGCCAAAATAACAGCATTTACAAATGTTTTCATGAACTGTGAGAAGCTAGTGCTGACTGTGTTCTAATGTGGGATTAGGTCAACAGCTCTCTTGAAAGAACAAAAACCAACCCAGGGCCAAACAGGCAGACAGGCCTAATTAAGCACCCCAGAGGAAAGACGCTCTCAGAGAACTTCGAGGGACTTGACCCCTGCTTTGTACTTCACCAGGTTTCTCTACACCTTTGCCACTTTCCTCTGGATTTATTATTTTTTTTATGAATTATTTAAACATGGCCATTTCACATCTACAATTAGTTTTCAAAGAAAAGGCAACAGGAGAAAATAATCACAAGTTACCCAGCTTGAGAACACCTCCAGTTTTGGCAGGACGTGAAAGGCCTGGCCTTGCATCAGAGCCCGCCCTTGGCGGCAGCTTCCCAAACCCCCTTTTGTTTTAAGTCCCTTAGATCCAGTCTACATGTCAGTCTAAACCCCTATTTCCAACAAGGAGGACATGCAAATATCAGAGAGTCGATTTTCTAGGTTATCTGCCTGTGTTCTTTTTATGCACACAGATGGGAATTAATGATCATAATTTTAATTGGAAAAAATAACCTATGAAAAATGGGGTGTTATTCATTATCATTAAGGAGTAAGGATCTATTGAAAAATGGATCTACTAGTACCACGGTGCTGTGCTAAGTCACTTCAGCTTTGTCCAGCTTTTTTCAACCCTATGGAACATAAGCCGCCGGACTCCTCTGTCCAGGGGATTCTCCAGGCAAGGATACTAGAGTGGGCTGCCATCCCCTCCTCCAGGGGATCTTCCTGACTCAGGGATCAGACCTGCACCTCTTATGTTTCCAGCTTTGGCAGGCAAGTTCTTTACCACTAGCCGCACCTGGGAAGCCCACTAACCACTTGCAAAAAGTGATGTGCTTAATTGTTTTATCCTAATCACGCTTCCCCCTTCAGCACACAGACCCCCTTTAGTAGGGCAAGCCCTCCAAAAATCTCAGTATCCTGACTCCTTATTTCTTATCACAGAACTATTCAGCTGGAACAGGCATCAAGAGATCATCAGATTCATCATTCTGCCCTCAGGTAGGACTACACTCTGCTAGAACTCATCATGTGTGTGTGCTGAATTTGTTCAGTCGTGTCCGACTCTTTGTGACTCTATGGACCGTAGCCTGCCAGGTTCCTCTGTCCATTGGATTCTCCAGGCAAGAATACTGGAGTGGGTTGCCATGCCTTCCTCCAGGGGATCTTCCCGACCCAGGGATGAGCATGAGTCTCTTTTGTCTCCTGCGTTGGCAGGCAGGTTCTTTACCGCTAGCAACACCCGGGAAGCCTGGGAACTCACTATACTGTAATATAATACATGGAAAGTGTTCCATCCACCACAATGAAAACTTTTCCAGGGTACAAGTGGAAGCCCAACCATTAATTTTTCTCAGAGCTGGGCATGTAACTGATCTCTAAAAATATCTGTATGTGAAATAACTAAAACCCCAACCATGCAAAATATATCTTTGTTTAAAGAAATATTTGAGGGAGAAGGACTTTAAAATTCACTCACCAGCCCTTTCTGCCCAGTTTGATATTTCACAAGAGTCCCTCTGGAATATTCTTTCCAGTGAACCAAACAGCAATTTTTACTTCATTGTTATCAGCCCAGTGGAAGAAATATCTTGAAAATTTTCTAAAATGCATGTGGACTCAATAGTTCCACTTATTTTTAAAATTTGGAAAAATTCATTAATCTCTTGTATGGGTTAAGACATGACTAGAAAGAGTTGTATTTGTAGAACGTTGGAACTATAAAAAATTATAAATTGGCATTTATTAAAGAATTCCCCTGGTAGCTCAGCTGGTTAAGAAGCCATCTGCAATGCAGAAGACCCCAGTTCTATTCCTGGGTCAGGAAGATCCCCTGGAGGAGGGCATGGCAATCCACCCCAGTATTCTTGCCTGGAGAATCCCCATGGACAGAGGAGCCTGGTGGGCTGCGGTCCTTAGGGTCCCAAAGTTGGACATGACTGAGCGACTAAGCGTGCACACACACCAAGAGCTACCATTTGCCAGGTACTCAATAAAAGACTGTTACTGTTATTGTCAGACTGTTACTCTGACAATATTACAAAATAAATGTTGCCAGCTCCAAGGGACAGACATGGAGATTGAAACCCAGGGAGGCTAGATGACTTTCCCAAGGTCACACAACAAGGAGGGGGAGGAGCAGAGGAGCCAGGTATGGAGGCCACGTCGGATGCCGGTTATCTGACTGTGCTTCGGCAGCCACTTGCAGCCAGTTTCTTCTCTGTGATTAAATAAGGTCTGAATTAAGGTTAGACTTTTCTTTTCTAATTTAGAGGCTAGAATCTATAAGTGGTTATGACCACAGCCACTTTAACTACAGTGAGAAGGGGGCTGGCGGGCCCAAATCAACTGTCCCTCTTTCATCCATAATTTAGTTGTTGTTCAGTTGCTAAGTCATGTCTGACTCTTTTCGACCTCATGGGCTGCAGCATACCAGGTTTCCTTGTTTTTCACCGTCTCGCATAATTCAGTGGAGGCCCCATAATACTATACTTGGGCCACATAAACTTAGAATTGAGATGATCGAAACACCAAGGTATTTTGAGTTCTTCATAAGGAGGATGAAGCAGGACTCTTTCCTTGGTGCCTCCAGAGTGAACCTGTGACCCTTGGGAAGAAAGAGGATCCTACCACCAGCATCTGCCACCCAAAAGCCAGCATATGAGGCCCTGTCACTCCTGCCCAACTTTTTCCTGGTGATGACAAGTCTCTAGTCACTTCTCTTCTCATTAGTCCTTACACATGAGGATGTGACAGAAAAAGGAGAAAAATCCAATAGGCTCAGTTTAAATTTTTCCCTATTTGCTAGTGAAGCAAAATGAAAATGGAGTTTCTAAACCTGGACTTGAAAACCAATGGTTTATCTGACAAGTTTATGGAATAGTAAGAGTCACATAACCATTACTGTTACTTAAGGCTTTGACAATATCAGGTTGAAATCTGATGTGTTCACAGAAGCTCTCTGAAAGCCATTGCTAGAATACCTGAACATTTTTAAGTGAAATTTCAGGAAGACCAGGGGTTTCTGGTTAGTGTACATGGACTACAGAGAAAGGAACAGTCCATGAACGGGAGAGTAGCAAGAAGTCAGGCTGCAGCGGGGTCAGTGGGCTCCTGTCTCAGCAGCCTGTCGCCTCAGTGGCCTCTGAGGCGGCCTGTTGGAGGATGAACTGCTCTTTCCTACTCTGGGGTCCATGACTGCACAAGCTTCTAGTAGTTGAGGGCTTCCCAGGTGGTGCTAGTGGTAACCCTCCTGCCAATGCAGGAGGTGAAAGAGACTCGGGCTTGATCCCTGGGTCGGGAAGATTCCCCTGGAGGAGGGCATGGCAGTCCACTCCAGTATTCTTGCCTGGAGAATCCCATGGACAGAGGAGCCTGAAGGGCTACAATCCATAGGGTCGCAAAGAGTCAGACACAACTGAAGGGACTTAGCACACTTGCAGAGGAGTTGGACTCTGTCAGACCCAAATCTCTTAGGTCACCATCTTTATGGACACAAAGTGAAAAAGAAATTAGAATAAAATATGGTAAGGGCAGGACTGGATGGCACTCCAAATCCTCCAGTGGCTTCAGATTGATCTCAGAGAGAAAGTCAAGGTTTTCCACAATCTCCCTTCCCTGCCCATGTTCCTCTAAGCCCAGACCCTGCTCCTCTCCCTAGTCATGCACTCTTGCAGAGGCTTGGCCCCATTGTTGTGCCCAAAACGTGCCCCATACATTCACATCTTAGGGTTTAACACTGATTGTTTTTGTAGCTGGGGTGTTTTTTCCCATTAATATCTGAATGACCCATTCCCTCCTCTCCTTCCAGTCTTTGTTCAGCTTTGCTTCACACGTAGTAGGCACTGAATTAACATTTATTGAATAAGTAAATGAATAAATGCTTGGATTGATAAACATCATTTATTCATTGAATGAAGGTTAGTATGAAGCTATTACGCTAAACACATTAAAAATACAAAGATGATTTAGACCTGCAGGGAGCACTTATATAATAGTGACTTCAACCTGCATAAACATACCGTTTTGCAGAAGTGACAGCCTCCCAAGAGAGGTGCAGCGTGATGGGATTTTTATAGGGTCTTATTCAAGAACAGATTCTTAAAATGATGAGTTAGGGTTAAGATTATGTACAGTGATGGGAAATTAGCAAAGACCTCAGGGAGCAGGTGGTATTTGAGTTGAGGCGTGGGGAAGACTGGATTTGTCCATGTTGAGTTGAAGCCAGTGTGAAAGTGAGAGAGATTTTACCAGGTGGAGAAAGTAGCAAGGATGAAATCATCCAAGGATCTAATGATTAGTGAGCAAGCTATTTGTTTTTGCTGAAGCATAAGGAATATAAAGGGTGAATTGATTTACAGTTGGAGAAAGCTTTAAATTGTAAAGGCAGGCATAGTCTTAAGCTGAATAGTCTGCGCTGTCCTGCATAGGGTGGTCCTGAGTTGGGGAGGCCAGACACAAATGAGGAAGCTTTTGCCAGTGGTCCAGAGAGGAAGGCAGGTAGTGGGGCTGAAAGGTAGTGAAAGGTAGTAGCCGTGGAAATGCAAAGAATCAGTGAACAAAGATTATGGAAATCAATTTTAAAAGGAAACTAATTATGGAATGTATGGGAGGTAAGATAAGAAAAGAGAAGAGAGTAACTCACATGCTCTACTTATTAACTACCCCCATCATAATTTAGGAACTAACCTGGTGGCTCAGTGGTAAAGAATCTGCTTACAATGCAGGAGACACAGGAGACATTGTGAGTTCGATCCCTGAGTCAGGAAGATTCCCTGGAGAAGGGGATGACAACCCACTCCAGTATTCTTACCTGGAGAATCCTATGGACAGAGGAGCCTGGTGGGCTACAGTCCGTAGGAGCGCAGAGTCTGACACAATTTTCTGAAATGACTGAGCAGGCACACATGTAGGGGTATTTATAGATGTTGAAATGAACTAAATAAATTAAATTATAATGGCATGTGTGCTAAGTCATGTCTGACTCTTTATGACCCTATGGACTGTAGCCCACCAGGCTCCTCTGTCCGTGAGATTTTTTAGGCAAGAATACTGAAGTGGCTTGCTATGCCCTCCTCCAAGGGATCTCCCCAACCTAGGGATCGAACCCACAACTCCTGCATTGCAGGATTTACTGCTGAGTCACCAGGGAAGCCCAAATACCACCACACTTCAAAGCAAGTCACTTGTTCATTCTTCCACTCCTTAAAGCAAATAAATGAGACACGAACAATTGTGGGATGAATTTGGCTTGATTCTGAGCTGTGATTTCAAGGAACAGCAATCTGAGCAGGAGATAAGAGGGGCCAGGAGGAGGTGTCTTCATCTAGACTGATTCATGTATGGAGGAAGACCCCGTAAGGAGGGGTGACTGTGAGAGCCTAAGAATGAACAGAAGAAGGTAAAGTGGCCCTGATGTGGCATTTTTAAATCTGCATTTTACACACAAAGCAATTGAGCCTTAACATCCTTAAGTTGCATGAACTTGTGTGGCTGGAAAGTAGCTGCTTAAGGATCTAATTCAAATTTTGATTCCAAATCTTATGGGTGTATCTACTAGAGAAATCTGTCATTTTTCGAATTCAGTTCAGCTAAATTCAGTCACCCAGTCATGTCAGACTCTTTGCGGCCCCATGGACTGCAGCACAGCAGGTTTCCTTGTCCATCATCAACGCCCAGAGCTCGCTCAAATTCACGCCCACCGAGTCAGTGATGCCATCCAACCGTCTCATCCTCTGTCGTCCCCTTCTCCTCCTGCCTCCAGTCTTTACTAGCATCAGGGAAAGTCTAATTACCAGCTGAACTTTTCCAAAGGAGTGCTTAGTTTCACCTCTCCCTGTCCAACTCTCCTTCCTCAGTGTCCTAGGAGAGTTCCTTATCAAATGTATATATAGTAAATGCGTTGGTAAAAGGACATACTATGTTCTTTGGGAAAATCTAAACAACCATGATTTATTTTTTGATTTAATTTAATTATTTATTTTTTTTACTGTGCCACACAACTCATCGGATCTTAATTCCCCAACTAGGGATCAAACCCATGCCCCCTTCAGTGGAAGTACAGAGTCTTAACCACTGGGCCACCAGGGAAGTCAAGTATTTCCCCCTTGCTGACCTTTACAGTAAAAATATACTTTAAAAAGCATGGTAATATGTGAATTTATATGGTGAAAATTATATTCTGTATGACATAGCTTTTGAACACCATGAAATAAAATACTACGTTACTTAGAACCAGAAGCTATTAACCTAATAAGTGTACTAATGTGAAATATAAATGATTATACTATATGGCAAAAAAAAATTGAAAATAATGGCTAGCTACGTTTCAGAATTATATAAATGATACAATTATTTTATCTTATAAATGTTAAGATGACAGGAATATTGTTTAATAAATGGATTAAAACAATGAGTTTTAGGGAATCCTATCATTTTAATATTACCTTGCTAGAACTGGGTGTAAAGCTTTGAGTATAGTTTAAGTCAGCTACTTTGGAGCTGGCTGTGGGGAGATGAAGTTTGCCTGACATTGCTCTGTGGTTTACTTCAAGTATTTTCTCCGTCTGCTAACTTAGCATAGACAACAGGCTCAGGAATTCCAGGGAGAGTTTAAGAGGTGTGCGAATAAATATAAAGAACACCAACCACTGCTTACAGTTGTCTTTAGTGAAAAAAAGTGAACGTGTTTGTCGTTCAGTCATGTCCGACTCTTTGCGACTCCATGGACTATATATAGTCCATCAGGCTCCTCAGTCCAGGAAATTCTTCAGGCAAGAATACTGAAGTGGGTAGCCATTCCCTTCTCCAGGGGAGCTTCCCTACCCAGGGATCGAACTCATGAATAGGTCTTATGAGTAGGTCTCCTGCATTGCAGGCAGATTCTTTATTGTCTGAACCACTAGTGAAGAAATGAGGCTCAAATTCAAGTATCAAAAACAAAAAGAAAAAAGCCATGGAGCAAACAAAATGGAGAGCAGAAACCATACTTTTTGGGGGAGTCATGTGTAACTGACCTAAGACAGTCATTGAATGAGGAAATGGTCTCTAAACAAAGGAATAAATTACAGAGGGGATTCTTCTAAGAGAGAAATCTAAACATGACCCTAGTGATCCCCCACCACCAAGTGGTAGAATTCAAATTCTGTAGCAGAGTAGTGGGGTCCACCCCAGCCCGGCCCCGTGTGCAGTTCCATCAGTCCAGATCAGTTCAGTTGCTCAGTCATGTCCGACTCTTTGTGACCCCATGAACCACAGCAGGCCAGGCCTCCCTGTCCATCACGAACTCCTGGAGTCCACCCAAACCCATGTCCATTGAGTTGGTGATGCCATCCAACAATCTCATCCTCTGTTGTCCCCTTCTCCTCCTGCCCTCAATATTTCCCAACATCAGGGTCTTTTCAAATAAGTCGCTCTTTGCATCAGGTGGCCAAAGTATTGGGGTTTCAGCCAACATCAGTCCTTCCAATGAACACCCAGGACTGATCTCCTTTAGGATGGACTGGTTGGATCTCCTTGCAGTCCAAGGGACTCTCAAGAGTCTTCTCCAACACCACAGTTCAAAAGCATCAATTCTTTGGTGCTCAGTTTTCTTTATAGTCCAACTCTCACATCCATACATGACCACTGGAAAAACCATAGCCTGGACTAGACAGACCTTTGTTGACGAAGTAATGTCTCTGCTTTTTAATATGCTGTCTAGGTTGGTCATAACTTTCCTTCCAAGGAGTGAACGTCTTTTAATTTCATGGCTACTATCACCATCTGCAGTGATTTTGGAGCCCCCCAAAATAAAGTCAGCCACTGTTTCCACTGTTTCCCCATCTATTTGCCATGAAGTGATGGGACCTGATGCCATGATCTTAGTTTTCTGAGTGTTGTTGAGCTTTCAGCCAACTTTTTCACTCTCCTCTTTCACTTTCATCAAGAGGTTCTTCTTCACTTTCTGCCATAAGGGTGGTGTCATCTGCATATCTGAGGTTATTGATATTTCTCCCAGCAATCTTGATTCCAGCTTATGCTTCCTCCAACCCCATGTTTCTCATGATGTACTCTGCGTATAAGTTAAATAAGTAGGGTGACAATATACAGCCTTGACGTACTTCTTTCCTATTTGGAACCAGTCTCTTTTTCCACATCCAGTTCTAACTGTTGCTTCCTGACCTGCATACAGGTTTCTCAAGAGACAGGTCAGGTGGTCTGGTATTCCCATCTCTTGAAGAATTTTTCACAGTTTATTGTGATCCACCCAGTCAAAGGCTTTGGCATAGTCAATAAAGCAGAAATAGATGTTTTTCTGGAACTCTCTTGCTTTTTCAGTGATCCAGCAGATGTTGGCAATTTGATCTCTGGTTCCTCTGCCTTTTCTAAATCCAGCTTGAACATCTGGAAGTCCACAGTTCATGTATTGCTGAAGCCTGGCTTGGAGAATTTTGAGCATTACTTTACTAGTGTGTGAGATGAGTACAATTGTGTGGTGGTTTGAGCATTCTTTGGGATTGCCTTTCTTTGGGATTGGAATGAAAACTGACCTTTCCCTGTCCTGTGGCCACTGCTGAGTTTTCCAAATTTGCTGGCATATTGAGTGCAGCCCTTTCACAGCATCTTCTTTCAGGATTTGAAATAGCTCAACTGGAATTTAGCTTTGTTCTTAGTGATGCTTCCTAAGGCCCACTTGAATTCACATTCCAGGATGTCCAGGATGTCACATTCCAGGTGCAGTTGCATGCTTCACCATTAACCCTGTGCCCCATGGTAACAGGTCCTTGGGAGACCCCTTACCTGCACCTGCTTTCCCTCAAGGTCTTCAGTCCATCATCAAGACCCCTTCTTGAAATCCTCCATGTTATCTTTTTTTCCTTGTTCCCCTTGCTACTACTGCTGTACTTATGAATAGACTCAACTAGAAGCCTCTGTGTATCTTAGACTGGGAGCTGGGTCTAACTCTGAATACCCATCACTCACATGGTCTTGCTGCGAATGAGGCCCTGTAAAAGTCCTTTGAATGAAAGAAGGAATGTGGGGGAGAAGGGATAGATGTATATGTATGGCTGAGTCCCTTTGCTATTCACCTGAAACTATCACAACATTGTTAGTTGGCTGTACTCCAATAAAATAAAAAGTCTTAAAAAAAAAAAAAGAAAAAAGGAACAAGGAACAAAGTAAGGAAAGAAGTGAGGAGAAACGGCGAAGCTTAACTAGAAAAGGGAACTGTTCTGCAGCTGAGTGTGCAAAGTAGCTACTCTGAAAAGACAGGGCTCCTAAAGTCCCTCTTCAACATCTGGAACTGAGTTTACATGAGACTAAAACATATTTGGCACTATGTGAGTTGAAAGAAATGACCATTTTATTAATTTTGTACTAATTTGTAATTTTTCTTTTGAAAATGTCCAACTTGTACAAAGGTTGCAGAAATAGTACAACAAATTCACATTCACACAATCCTGTAAGTATTAGCACTTACCAGTTTTTTTTCTGAGTAATTTAAAAGCAAACTACAGGGATTAAGCCTACTTTATCTCTAAATACTTTGTTTCCTAAAAACAAGAAATTATTTTATGTAACTTTCTTCATGGGCTTCCCTGGTGGCTCAATGGTAAAGAATCTGCTTCTTATGCAGGAGACGCAGGTTCAATTCTTGGGTCAGGAAGATCCCCTGGAGAAGGAAATTGTAACCCACTTGAGTATTCTTGCCTAGGAAATCCCATGGACAGAGGAACCTGGCGGGCTACAGTCCATGGGGTCACAAAAGAGTCTGACATGACTGAGTGACTAAACAACCTCAACAAACTTCCGTACAATAAACAAAGTCAAGAGTCTAACGTTGAGACAGTGCTATTACCTAATGTATAGACCTTCATTCAGATTTTGCCGATTGACTTAGCATCTTTTATAAGAAAGAATATCCAGAGTCATCGTGTTTCATTCAAGTCATCGTGTCTCTAGTCGTCTTTAATCTGGAACAGTATTTGAGTCTTTTTTTTTTTTTTTTTTTTGTATTTCAGGACTTTTAAGAGTACAAGCCACTTATCTTATAGGACATCTCTCATTGTGGGTTGGCCTGATGTTTCACACAAGTTTAGAATTAGGTTTTACACTTTTGGCAGGAATGTTAGAGAAGTGAGGCTGAAGTTTTCTCAGCACTTCACATCAGATAGCACAGATTAGATTCATGCATTTGCTGATGATGTTAACTTTGATCATTTTGTTATGGGAAGCTTCACATGTTTCTCCACTATCAGGTTCCCATTTTACCCTCTTTAATGAGTAACTATTCTGTAGAGAAATACTAGGAAATTCTATAAATAATCCTCCTCAAATTTCCACCCCCAACTTCCAGTGTCCATTAAGGATACTTCTCTGAATTGCTTTTGATGATGATGATGGTGGTTGCCAAAAGGTGATTTTCTAATTTCATGCTTTTTTCACCTTTATAAGTTGCCTTTCTATTGTAAAGGAAAGCTTTTCCTTCTCATCAACTTATTTATGTATTCATATTAATGTAAACTCAGTTTGGGTTAGCTTGAACTCATGGAGTTTTACCCTAGTCGGCAGGTCACAAACTTTTATTCTTATTATTTATTTTGGTTCCCAAATGGTTCCAGATTTGGCTGGTAGAAAACCTTCAAGCGGGCTCCTGAGCCTCCTTGGTTTTTCATGCTTTTCAGAGGCTCTATTTGCCTTTGTATTTGATCTCATTGTTTGCATGTGTGTGTGTACAGTACTCTTTCACCACTTATCACTGAAGGTTTTATTCTTCATAATTAAATTTTATATGGAACAAATCCCAATACCAATTTATGACCATAATTTAACACAGTAACAGCAGTGAATGTGGTTTTTCAAAGTAAACCTGCATTTCCTTTTTCTCCTAACTGCTCCTTTCTTGATCATTTTATTTGTAGATGCAGAAATGGCTCAATTGATTAAAAAATATATATAATATATATGTACACATCAGTTCAGTTCAGTTCCTCAGTCATGTCCGACTCTTTGCGACCCCATAGACTGCAGCACGCCAGGCTTCCCTGTCCATCACCAACTCCTGGAGCCTACTCAAACTCATGTCCATCACATCAGTGATATATATATGGGTTCTGTCAACATTGGCAAGGTGAAATAGCAAGTTGAAGAAGTCACCTGGGTCATTATAGTAAAATGCCACTTCTTTCTGTCAGTGAAAGTGTTGTTAACTTTCTGCTTTGTTCTTGGGGCTGAGAGTGTATGTGTGGGTGCAGGGCGGTGAGCCCAAGGTGGAAAGGGGTGAGAGGTAATGTGGTATACCCCAGAAATCTTAACAGTCTACAATGATAACATGTAAAGAACAGTTACTCAATAGGGCTTACTCTGCTTATAAAAATATATTTGTCTCTGAAAAATATAGAGGCAAATATATTTATTTGCATTTATGAATGACATAGGATTTCAAGGTTTCTACGGCTAAATTTTTTTTTTTTGAAGTTTGACTTCAGTAGTTTCTTTTGGAGACAAAGCATTGCGAGCGAACTGCCAGGCTTTCCTGCTTCCCCAGGGCTCTGACTTAGGCTAGGAAAGGCGACGTACAGACATTACAATCTGGGTTCAACACTCAGGTTGTGTAAACACAGCAGCTGGTGGGCCTGTGGTTTCTAGGACAGCTGGCTTGTTCTGACACTAGTACCCCTCACTCCAGCCCTTCCTTTCTTAAAGATGGGTGACCCCCATGTCTCTACTGACCAGGCCTGTAAGGCTAATTTTAAGACAAGCCACACCTCAAGCAATGTGTATGGAAGAAATAATACTTTTCCTGTATGACTACCTTTTCAAACACTAGAACTTCTTGTCTAAACTCTAGCAGATGCAGGCATAAAAACGGGTGCTCATGGATCCTCAGAAGGCCATGGATCCTCCGGTGAGGGTGCCCTGTCTTTGCTGAGCTCACCTCTCCAGCCAAGACTGCCAAGGACACATCCCACAACTGACCCAAGTGAGTCTACAGAGGAAATTCAACAGAGTGCAATTCCCCAAATTGTTATCTGGACATGATAGTGTGTTAATTGTCCTGGAGTTAGCTTCCATGATGATGTGGGCTGTGTTTTTTTCCCATTGGAGTATAGTTGATTTTCACTGCTATGGCGGTTCCAACAAAGTGAGTCAGACATATATATATATATATATATATACATATATATATATATATATACACATATATCCCCTCTTTTTTTTTTTTTAATTTCCTTCCCATTTAACAGAACATTGAGTAGAGCTCCTTGTGCTTTACAAAAGGTTCTCATTAGTTATCTATTTTATACATAGTAGTGTATGATGTATGGGCTTGCCTGGTGACTCAGACAGTAAAGAATCTGCCTGCAATACAGGGGACCCAGTTTCCATCTCTGGGTCGGGAAGACCCCCTGGAGAAGGAAATAGCAACCCACTCCAACATTCTTGCCTGAAAAGGCTCATGGAGAGGAGCCTGGCAGCCTACAGGGTTTCAAAAAGTCGGACACAACTGAGTGGCTAAGCATACAGCACAGTGTATGTATGTCAAGCCCAGTCTCCCAGTTCCTCCCTTCCACCTTCCCCCTGGGTATCCATGCGTTTGTCCTCTACCTCTATGTCTCTATCGCTGCTTTGTAAATAAATCATCCGTAACATTTTTTCTAGGGTGCACACATTTGTGTTAACATACCATATTTGTTTTTCTCCTTCTGCCTTATTCGCTCTGAAATATTGTTTTGCAGCTTGCAGCCACGATCGCATATCCCTCCATCCTCTTTCCCTGACTAGCTTGGATTGCTGGAGCTCTATTTCTGCAACTCTAAGAAGTTCAGAAAGTGGCAACCAGAGAAAAGCCTGGCAACTGAATCCACCTGCTCTCTCGATGGCAGTGTTTGCCTGCGCGCCCGCCTGGAGGATCATATACGATTACAGTTGATCAAGCTTGAAAAGCACACTCAGATTTTCAAGCGGAACGGTCACTGGAGTGCATTTATGGATCGTGTTCTCACCCCAATTCCGTCCCGAGGGGAGGTAGTGCACACCAACAGTAACCTACCTGCCGTTTCCCTTCAATATTGAGTTTTGCTTAAAACCGAAATGCTCCTGTCTGTACAGTAGGAGTGCCTGTCATACATATGGCAACCAGAAGGTGGCGCAGTCTTAACATTGACCGAGGGCTGTCAGCTCCACGGTTGAATCCAAGCAGATTTATTCCTGAAGATAATTGTTTCTTGCACTCTGGACATACATTTATGGGCTTATGTCTGTCCGCAGTGCATACGCATAAACCCTGTCTTCTGCCTGAAAACACAACTCTTTGTTTCCATTTTCTTTTTATCCTCCTCACCTTTTAAAATTAATATTGTTTTGCTTTATGCTTTGGAGGACTTGAATATTGCTCTGTGCTTATCTTCTTGTTAGAAGTATTGAAAGCTAAATGGAACCTCCTGCTTTGAATCTTGCTTTTGTCTCATTTGTAACCAATTTGCAACATATGAAAAAAATCTAAATTTTATATTCATTCATTAAAAAAGTTTCTTTTAAACAGTAATTAACTCTTTGATCAAAATTAGCAAAATGAATTACTCACCTGGAATGAGGTGCATGTATAGAATTTTAAAAGGCATTCTAAATTTCAGATGCATCAAACATTGCATTTATACCTCAGATTCTATTTTAAGGAAGGGCAATGCCAGTGAAATTGACTAGTATTTCTCTTTCATTAAGAGAAAAGAGACAAGCCTTAGTTTTTTATGAAACTGGTTTCATTACAATGCGTCAGAGGCCTTAAGAGTAAAGACAAACAACATTTAAACAAGTTTTATAGCAACAATGAATGCTGGCAAGTGGGCACCATTTCAATATTCAAAGAAGTACCCTTCTCGAGTTACTCTTCATTTGGGAATAAAACAAGTGTGCATTTTCTTGGTGAGCATCGCTGTGTTTATGACTTCTTTCTTTGTTATTTAAAGCGAGAGTCCAGATTGAAAGTGACCTCTTGTTCTCAATATTCTTCTGGACAGCTCTCTTTACTTATGAGCCCCCCATGCTCCCCACAGACAGGAGTTTCTGCCTAAGCTCTTCCTTTAACTTGGCCTTCGAGGCATTCCCCCCTTCTGCCCCCACCATCTGGCAGGCTCCCTGTCCCTGCCCCCTTTCCCCCCTTTCTTCCCAACACGCCTGTCAGAACACTTATGGGGGGTGACGCTCTTTCTGACTGGTACGTTTATTCAGCCCTTACATGCTGGGCAGTAACTAAAATTAATTGAGTTGAACTGCCATTTGGTTTTGTAGAGTCCAGATAGCAACAGAGAAAGGAAATATATATATATATATACATATGTATGTATTTTTTATATATATTATATTAGTGTGTAGGTATACACTGACACTCTTCCCTGGTGGCTCAGTGGTAAAGTATCTGCCTGTTTATGCAGGAGATGTAGGTTCTATCCCTGAGTCAGGAAGATTCCCTAGAGAAGCAAATGGCAACCCACTCCAGTATTCTTGCTTGGGAAATCCCATGGATAGAGAAGCCTGTGAACTACAGTTCATGGGGTCGCAAAGAGTTGGACATGACTTAGTGACTAAACAACAACTACAACACACACATATATATGTAATATCAGCATGAATCCTGAGGCAATGGTTAATTCTTGTAGGCATCTCATCCAACCAAGACTGCCTCAAAAAAAATAAATAAATAAACCAGATTCTTCTTTTTAAATTAATTTGTATTGGAGTATAATTGATTACAATGTCATGTCAGTTTCTGCTTACAGGAAAGTGAATCAGTTATACATATACCTGTATCCATTCTTTTTTAGATTATAATGTCATATAGATCATTGTGTGGCTTAGTCATTCAGATGTGTCTGACTCTTTGCAACCCCATGGACTGCAGCCCGCCAGGCTCCTCTATCCATGGGGATTCTCCAAGCAAGAATACTGGAGTGGGTTGCCATGCCCTCTTTCAGGGGATCTTTCCAACCCAGGGGTCAAACCCAGGTCTCCCACACTGCAGGCAGACTCTTTACTGTCTGAGCCACCAGGGAAGCCCAGATAGATCATTACAGAGTATTAAGTAGAGCTCCCTACGCTACACAGTAGAGTCTTATTAGTTACTTATTTTTTACATATAGTAGTGTGTATGTGTCAGTTCCAATCTCCCAGTGTATTCCACCCTCTTGCCTCCCCCCTCCCCGGTAACCATGCATTTGTTTTCTACCTCTGGGACTCTATTTCTGCTTTGTGTATGAGTTCACTGATACTTGTTTCCTAGGAAAATGGAAACAATAAGCATCACTGAAGTCAAGTGGGTGAAGTCTATAACTATAGCAGACTCTTCCTTGTTAGACATTTTTTAAAGCCTATTTTATAAGTATAGACAGGTCACACCTCAGAGAGCCCCAAAGCTTTATCTTATGTGTCCTGACCTCCACCTGCCATGCATGAGCAGCAATAATAGCATTTGCTATTTCTCCCAGTTCTATTTCTACTCCTGCCATAAAAAGAAATAGAAGCTTAACCTCATACTGGCTCCCTGACATTTTCATCGTCGCCTCAAGGCTCTGGAATACCCCAGCATATGCACACTCTGGCAGAGATTGGAGACCAGCAGGCTCAGGGAAGGCCATATGGCCAGGAGCCAGCCTGCTGCACTGGGTCGTGATGGGCCTCGGGTGCCCCCAGGCTTAGATCAGGTCTTCCTCTTGAGGGTCACCCTAAGAAGCCCTCTGGGGGTGAAAGTCCAGCCCATGGAGGGCTGAGAATAGTTACTTCAACCTGAACATGTTTCAAGAATCTATGTTAATCGAGCTGAATTGTCATTCCGTTCCTGTGGCTCATGAATTATAGCCCTTTTCTGCTCTAGGATAACTGGTGATGACTATTTACATCTCTCTTTTTAAAAAATTGGAATATAATTGCTTTACAATGTGTTAGCTTTGTACAGCGAAGTGAATTGGCTAAATGTATATATATATATCCCCTTCATCCTGGACCTCCTTCCCACCCACCCCTCATCCCACCCTTCTGGGTCATCACAGAGCACCTGGATGAGCTCCCTGTGCTATACAGAATTTCCCACTGGCTGTCTATTTTAGTAGATGATGCAGGTGGTGCTAGTGGTAAAGAACCTGCCTGCCAATGCAGGAGATGTAAGAGTTGCAGTTCGGTCCCTGGGTTGGGAAGTTCCCCTGGAGAAGGAAATGGCAACCCACTCCAGTATGCTTGCCTAGAGGATCCCATGGACAGAGGAGCCTGAAGGGCTACAGTTCATAGAGTCACAAGGAGTCGGATATGACTGAAGCAATTTAGCTCACACGCATGCATGCGCTTGTATATGTCACACAGCAGTGAATATATGTCAATCCAATCTCCCAGTTCGTCCCACCCTCTCTTTCCCGCCCGTGTCTACATGTCCAATCTGTATATGTGTCTCTATTCCTGCCCTGCAAATAGGTTTATCTGTACCATTTTTTTAGATTCCACATATATGTGCTAATATAAGATATCTATACAATGGAATATTACTCAGTTATGAAAAGGAATGAAATTGGGTCATTTGGAATGATATGGATGGACCTAGAGTCTACCATACAGAATAAAGGAAGTCAGAAAATCTATTTACTTCCATAGGAGGAAAGGCAGAGACAGAGCCCACTCTTCCCTGACATAGCTTGTGGATCTTTAGGACTCGAGTTTTCCTCCTCCTCCCCAGCTGCATAATCCCAACTGATGCATACCCTCTCCCAGATGAAGGATCAAGTTTCAGGTTTCTTTGCTGGGCATACAGTAGTTGCTCAATAATTTTAAAGGGATCAAATAATAAATTCTCAGGTTTGGGGAGTTAAACATGGAGGTGGAATTTCATCCTGAAACTTCCCTTCTGGTCCTTCTCCTCTCTTCTCCACATCTTACAGATCTTGCCTTTCCATTTCTCTCCAGTGTCTGCATCAGAAGCGACTTGTCTCCAGTTTGGGAGGTTGGGGTGGTAAATAGTACCGTAGATCACCCAAAGGTCACCTAAGTTCTCATGTTGTTTCCTTAATAAACATAATGATTCAAGTCAACTCATTTTAAACTTTAGAATCACAGAATATGGCTAATTATGTAGATGTAAAATGAAGATGGCAAACCAGATCCAGAAAGAAAAATTCAGAATGAAATGGAAACTAGAAAAAATGTGAGACTCAGGAAACAAGAAAGAGGTAGAGAACATGAACTGTGATAACTGTGTGCTGAAGAAAAATGTGATTACTAGGCCAGTGAGTTTTTTAATCCTTAAAGTTTACTCATTTATTGATTTTTCTGCCTCCCTCCGCCCCCCTGCACAATTTTATTGACATATGGCTTCCCTGGTGGCTAAGTCGGTAGAATCTGCCTGCAATGTGCGAGACCTGGGTTCAATCCCTGGGTCAAGAAGATCCCCTGGAGAAGGAAATGGAAACCCACTTCAGTATTCTTGCCTGGAGAATCCTATGAACAGAGGAGCCTGATGGCTACAGTCCAAGGGGTCACAAAGAGTGGGACACAACTGAGTGACTAACATTTTCACTTTCATTGACATATAGCACTGGATTCATTTTAAGCATGCAACAGGATGACTTGATATATTGAGAAATGATCATAACAACAAAATTTTAGTTTATCCCCCATGACCACCAGTGATATTTTTTCTGACTTTTTTAAAAAATTGAAGTATAGCTGACTTACAATATTATTTAAGTTTCAGGTGTACAGTCTAGTGATTCTGTATTTTTATAGATTAAACAGCATAGTAATTCAGCATTTTTATAGATTTGCTATTCAGTCGCTCTGTTGTGTCTGACTCCTTGCAACCCCATGGACTGCAGCACGCCAGGCTTCCCTGTCCTTTATTGTCTCTTGGAGTTTGCCCAAACTCATGTCCATTGAGTCAGTGATTCCATCCAACTATCTCATCCTCTGTTTCCCCCTTCTCTTCCTCCCTTCAATCTTTCCAAGCATCAGGGTCTTTTCTAATGAGTCAGCTCTTCGCATCAGGTGGCCAAAGTAGATTACACTCCATTAAAAGTATTACAAGATAATGGCCATAATTTCCTGTGCTATATAAGACAAGGAAGTTCCACCCTGTATACAAACAAGTTCCATTCCAAGAATATGTTCATAAGCCCAATAAAGTTAGCCTACGTACCCAACTAACACAATTGCCTATACAGTACTGTGCTGTAATAGGATTATAATACTTTGCACACAAATAATATATAAAAGACAAATACTAAAAATAAAGAAAATATTTTTAATCTTACAGTACTGTACCTTGGAAAGTAGAGTAAGCTCTTGCTGTGTGCCAAATGCCATTACGTGAATAGGCAAGAAGACTTACTGACTGGAGGAGAGAGAGGATGTGGGAGATGGTAGAGCTGAAGGATGGTCAGCAATAGGAGATGGAGGGCAATCTCAAATTTCACTCATGGCTGGTGCTGATGGAACTCATCTGCACATCTTTGAAAGTTCACAACTTGATGGCTTGTAAGTAGGGGAATTACTATATATCCTTGTTGCTGATCTATTTTATGCATGCTAGTTTGTATCTCTTGGTCCTGCATCTCTAACTTGCCCCTAGCCCACTCTTTTTCCACTGGTAACCAGTAGTTTTTTTTTTTTTTTTAAACCTTGGCTGCACTTTATTTTTTGCTTATTTTTTAAAATTGAATTATTGTTGATTTACAATGTGTTAATTTCAAGTGTATAGAAATTTTTTTTTGAAAGGGCTACTTTTCAATCTGTGCTGTTGTTGCTGCTGCTGCTAAGTCACTTCAGTCGTGTCCGGCTCTGTGCGACCCCATGGACAGCAGCCCACCAGGCTCCTCTGTCCACGGAATTCTCTAGGCAAGAGTACTGGAGTGGGTTGCCATTTCCTTCTCCATCTGAAAACTGTTAGGGAGATTTTAAGAAATGATAGGTGAGAATATTTTGGATCAGAAAGTAGCATACTGTAAACTCTCATAAATATTCAGTCCATAGAATTATCCAGGCAAGAATACTGGAGTGGTTTGCGATTTCCTTCTTCAGGGGATCTGCCCGACCCAGGGATGGAACCCGGGTCTCCTCACTGCAGGCAGATTCTTTACCATCTGAGCTACCAGGGAAGCCTCTCTTAAAGGTTAGCTATTTTTTTTCCCCTTGTGGGCAAATCAAGATTCTAAAGATGTCATAGCATCACAAATTAATTTTTAATACCAAATTTAATTTTTACATTTAACACAATCACAGCAGAGATCCCAGTAGTACTTGGAGTAGAAATAAATTCATAAAATTATTGAATGAACCTAAAAGAAAAAAATGAGAAACATGTCCAGAAAGATAAATGATTCAACCAATATATTTGTTTGTTCTAAAGCAAGACTTCATGACAGCAGTAAAGATGAATGACAGAGAAATCAGCAAATTGCATTCACCATCGTTCAACAGACTTAGAGAGCTTCTTTCACCAATAAAGAAGCATCAAGTACCAAATCTCATTTAAAAATAACTATTTGGAAATGTCTTGGTGGCCTTTTCGGCCTCTATCTACCAAGCGCTACATGAAATGTCGTTTCCCCCTGCAACACTGTCGGATAGAGCAGCCCTGGGAGATCAGGTCGGCGCTCTATGGTGACCTGGCTGGGTGGAATGGAAGGGAAGTCCAAGAAGGAGGTCTATACGTATACACAGAGCTGATTCGCTTCACTGGACAGCAGAAGTGAACACAGCATTGTGAAGCAATTATATTCCAATAAAAAATGTTATGAGGAAAAAAGAAACGCAGTCTCTGGCTTCGCAGGGGAGCAGACGTCTTCCCTGACTGGACAGCTGTCCCTCCAGTGGGAGAGACTGACTCCCCAGCAGGTTTTCCTTTCAATGGTGAAATTATTTTAGTCAACCCTCACCTGGCACTGTGAACCATAATAAATATGAAGTGGATTGGAAATTTTAATGTAAAACTTGTAATCAAAATATGCTTGAATAAAATACAGGTGACGATTTATCTCTTGGGTTTCCCAAGTGGTGCTGGTGGTAAAGAACCTGCTTGCCAATGCAGAAGACTTAAGACATGTGGGTTTGATCCCTGGGTTGGGAAGATCCCCTGGAGAAGGGAATGGCAACCACTCCAGTATTCTTGCCTGAAGAATCCACATGGACAGAGGAGCCTGGTGGGCTACAGTCCTTAGGGTCATAAAGAGTTGGACACTAGTGAAAGGATTTAGCACACATTTAACTTTGGTTCATAAAGGGCTTTAAAAAAATTCCCTTCCTGCCCCCACCATTTTTATTGAACTATTATTGTTATATAACGTGTGTCAATTTAAGGTGTATAAGGTGATGATCTGATATCTGTATATAATGCAGAATGAATACTACACTAAGATTTATTGGCACCTCTATCCTCTCATATAATTACCATTTTTATAAAGGACTTTTAACTATAAAAGGAAAGGAAAGGAAAATTTATGGGCTATGCTGAATTAAAAAATTAACTTATATATTTGAAAATATCATAAAAAATTAAAAGGCCATTGACAAATTGGGAGAAATATTCACAGCAAATGTAACAGACATAGGCTCACTATCCTAAATGTAGAAAGAATATTTGAGATTAGAAAAACCCTCAGTGTGCCAATAGAAGAGTGAACAATGGATATTAACAATTAAGGATTCTTAAAAATTAGAATTAATACATTGGGCAATATATATACAGGAAAATGTTCAGCTGCACTAATAATCAAATAAATGCAAACTAAAACAATATTTTCAACTACCTAGTTATTACAGATTTTTAAATTTCATGAAGTAGGTGAGATAGCCATATGTTCTGATAACCAGCAGGCCATGATGCAACAGAAAGGACTTTCTTAATGCGACTTGGCAACATACATCATCATTTTTTTAAACAAGTGGATTTTTGAACAAGTGGATCATCTTGAGAAATCTATTCAAAGCAGTGAGTTAATTTTTAAGGCAAAAGTGAGTGAAAATTGCTGTCCTTTCCAACTCTTTGCAACCCCATGGACTATAGTCTGCCAGTCTCTTCTGTCCATGGAATTCTCCAGGCAAGAATACTGAAGTGGGTAGCCATTCCCTTCTCCAGGATATCTTCCCAATCTGGGGATTGAACCTGGTTCTCCTGCACTGCAGGCAGATTCTTTACCATCTGAGCCAACAGGGAAGCCCCAAATTTTAAAGGGAAGATTTTCTTATAAAGTAAAAAAATAAACAAGATATGACTTCAGTATACACAGGGAAAAGCTGCATATTTTTTTATACCTCCATAGGGGGAGTACTATATTTCCACTGAAAGTATTCTTAAATAATTTGGGGAAATGATCATAACATAAAGTAAAGTGATGATAGCAGGAGAAAGTTATCTGACAACAAGACTCCAATTGTGAAATATAATTATAGAAAAAAGATAGAAGATAGGATGATTTTGATTTTTTTATACTTTATTTTCTGAAAAGTTTATAAAAAACATATCTTCATAATCTAAAGAGGCATTAATTTTTTTTGCACGTACTTTTTCTACTTCTAACTTCTACTCCGATATGAAAGATGTGTAGAGATAAAAAGTAAAGATGAATACAATTAAAATATAGGTTGATCAAGAAATTTCTAGAGGTCATTAGCATGAAGACAGAAACACACTTAGTTATGAAGTGTGGGAGGGAAGCAAGAAGAGCTAGGAAAGGAAAAAAAAAAAACAAAGTGAAGAAGCAAACTAAGATACCAATACTTTGAAATGAGAAATATTCCTGGGTCACATCCCCAAATTCACTGAGCCCCTAGGCTTCAGAAGGCATCTGGATTGAAAAGTGACTCGTCATTGAAATCCTCACACCTTAAAACTGGAAGCTGAACTCTGAGTAGATTTTGCCTGAGCCAGCAGAATGAAACGGATGCTCTGGTTTAAAGCAGCCATTACCAAAGCAATACTGCCCTGGGGGCGAGAGAGAGCCAGTCCAGGTCTTCCTGGGCCAGAGGTCCCCACCTGTGTCAACATTAATTCCTCATCGCTGGTCTGACAATCAGAAGACTGCTCTGTCCTGAAACCACGGACCTGAATACTGTCCCTGCGGAGCCCGTCATTCTGGTGCTGTTCTGAAGGTTTATGGGCTGCCTACGCCAGTCTTGACACTCTGTGGCCAGCTGGAGGCCAGGAACGTGGCGGTCGCTCCAGAGAGGGAGGCTGCTGCCTGCCAGAGCGGTTGCTTTAATGTTGGAATGTGAGCTCCTTGTAGCCAATCTCTCATGTGCCTTTTTTTTTTTTTAAATAGAGCTAGAAACATGGATTTTAAAAATGATAAATCTCTCTCCTCTTAAAATTGGCAATTAATTGAAAATATTTAAGAATTGTGCTGGACAACTCTTTATGGGCCAAACAGAACATGCTGCCGGTGTCATCCAGCCCCAGGATTGCAATTTGAGACTTCTGTTCTACGGCACCAGGTGGGACTTAATAGTCTCCATCCTAAATACAATGTGCCAGACTCTGAGATGAAACAGAGTTGTAAAGACGAATAAAACAATTTCTCTGCCTTAAGGAAGTTTTATGTCTAGCATAGGAGACAGACCTTCAAGAAGGGAAGTCAAAAGACAGCCGTGTGGTGCTGATACAGAGAAGAGAAGCAAGTGCTGCCTGACCCAGGGGTGATTTTGTCCCAGAGGAATCAAGAAGGGCTCAGTGGAGGAGGTGGCACTGGATCTGGGTGTGTGCTGTGGTTCCCGAACAGAAGGGACCACAGAAGGAGGGTGAGGCTTACTCCTGGAGGGAAAGAAGTCATCCTAGCTGAAACAAAATGAAGCCTTTTGTGACCAATGACAGATATCTTAGAGGACGAAAACATTTCCTTCCTGGATAAGTGAAAGCAAAAAAGCAAGAAAATGGTGGACAAAAGAAATGGATGATGTTTAGGAGAGAGAAGACAATAATAAAAGAACCTGAAAAGAAAATGTGAAAAGGTGAGAGGCCACACGAAACAGAATGGTGATCTGAGAAGAAATTCAGTAATAGATGTGAGCTCGTATTGATTTCTAGCAATGCCTGAAAATTCTGGCATTGTCTGGACGTTTGATTCCTTGTGGAAGAAGGGTGGGCAGTTTGGTAAATGATGGGTGACTCAGGCTCAACTATTTGTTTCTTCTCACAGGGAGGAATTGGAGATCGAAATATTAATACCAAGAGCTTTCTCCTAGGATGTTGACGATAATTAGTGGCACACTGCAGACTCTAAATGCTTCATAAGTTGGTTATAACGTTATCCTGTTTCCCATGTTGAGCTATTTTGGGGACAAACTTTTCACTTAATGTCCTAATTAAGTAACCCCAATCAGATATTTGTGGCATTAATCCTTTGGTTGCCCCAGCAGTGCTCCAGAAGGCATATTATCCTTGACTGGCTCACCCCGTGTGCTGCACACTCAGAACACAGAAAAGAAGACGTGTATGAATAGATGTGGTTACTCTGTTCTTACATACAATTAGCTCATAATTATCCTTCAAGGCAAATACGATTACCCTTTTCATTCCACACATAATTCTTAGGTTGAATATTACCAAGTTGGGACTTGAGTTCCATTTCAAGGCTTCCCTTGATGCTAATTTTAACCTGAATTCATCTGGATAAAAACATCTATGAGACAAGAAAGGGGCATGCAGTATGATTTTCCCTGAACACTAACTCCTCCAGAAGAGAAAAATGCTAGTCCCCAGGTATGCGATACTGGTCAAGATGGGCTAGGTTATGTCACAGTAACAAATAATCCTAAAACCCCAGATGCTTAATATAACAAAAGTTTAGTTCTTATTCACATTTCATGTGGCAAAGGCTCCATTCACTCAGATTTCCCTGATCACAGCAGCAAGAGGAAGGGGATGTGGTGACTTCGGCTCTGTCTCTTAAAGCTTCTGTCCAGAGATCACCCAATCACTGCTATCGCATTGGCTAAAGCAAGTCATGCTGCCCTAACTTCAAAATGGCCAGGGAATTGCAACCCTACCATACACCTAGATGGAGAGAAGAAATGGAATATTTATGAACAGCTCTAATAATTATCCTTGGTGTAATCCCTGGTGAGAGAAGTTTCCTCTTTAGGTTATTGCAAAGCGTAAGCTAGTAGGTACTAAGAAATGAGATGGATCATTTGATCCATGCCCCAAGTCATCATCACTCAAGAGGTGGGACTTAGGGGTGCAAAAATGAGCAACTTACCCTTTTTTTTCTCAAGAAGTTTACAAACCAGTGGCAGGGAGAGAGAGAATGATAAGCATAAGTACTCACAGTATTTTATCATAATTACTGGGAATGGGAGAAGCAAAGTGGGATCATGGGAAAGGGAAAGGATTTACAAGATGCATAGAGGATACAGGACTCCCCTGGTAGCTCAGCTGGTAAAGAATCTGCCTGCAATGCAGGAGACCCCAGTTTGATTCCTGGGCCAGGAAGTTCCCCAGAGAAGGGATGGGCTACCTACTCCAGTACTCTTGGGCTTCCCTGATGGCGCAGACAGTAAAAAATCCACCTGCAATGCAGGAGACCTGGGTTCGATCCCTGGATTGGGAAGATCCCCTGGAGGAGGGCATGGCAACCCACTCTAGTATTCTTGCCTGGAGAATCCTACAGACAGAGGAGCCTGGCACGCTACAGTCCATGGAGTCTCAAAGAGTCAGACACGACCGAGCGACTAAGCAGAGCACACAGCATAGAGGATACAAATGAGAGCAGTTGCTGATCAATGAGTTATTGAGCATGAAAGAGAAAAACCTTGGATGATTTCCAGGTTTCTGATTTGTTAACTGGATATACATTGATATACATTAATCAGGAAAAGAATCACAGGGATAAGAATGACTTAGGGCAGTAGTAAGGAGAATGCGTGAATTTTGCTTGATCCAAGTTGTTCTTAAGTACTGAAGAGATTCAAGCAGAGATGTTCAGCAATTGTTTAAACTTAGAGTTCTGGGTCAGAGAGAGCTGTTTGCATTTACTGATTATTGTTGTTTAGTTGCTAAATTGTGTCCAACTCTTTGTGACCTTATGGACTTTAGCCTGCCAAGCTCCTCTCGCCATGGGACTTCCCAGGCAAGAGCACTTGAGTAGGTTGCCATTTCCTTCTCCAGGAGATCTTCCTGACTCAGGGATCGAACCCATGTCTCCTGTATTGGCAGGCAGGTTTTTACCACTGAACCACCTGGGAAGCCTGCTGAGCATCTACTTATTGAGCAACTGCTTATTGAGCAACTACTTTCTGATGTACTTTGCAGGAAGTTATGGATACAAAAGTCTGTAAAACCTAATCCCTGCCACTGAAGAGTTGCAGCTAGAGCAAGCAAAAAACACGTGAACAGCTAATTGCCTTGCAAGATGGCCCCTGTTAAAAGAGATGTGCAAAGTGCTCTGGGAGAACAACAGACCTTCTAAATCAAGTTTAGAAGGGTGATCGTGTTAGTCAAGGAAGTCTTCTTGGAAGTGATGCTTAAACTGAGTGTCCAGAGTTGGATAGAAACTCTTTGGGTATAGTGAAGTGCAGCACTATAGAGTTTAGGAGCTTGGTGGGCTACAGTCCATGGGGTTGCAAAGAATCGGATATGATGTGACTGAGTGACTGAACGTGTGTACAGTTTATGTGGTCATAATTTCTGGATTCAGATCCTGGGTCTCTTCTTGTGCAAGTCACTTAAACTCTCTATTCCTTGGTTTTCCATCTCTAAAATGAAGATAATAATAGTTCTACAATACCTATATTAAAGTATTTCTGAGGATTAAATGCAATAATGGTATGTATCAAGAGCAAGGTATAGCCCCAGACATATAGTAAGTGCTCAGGAAACATGATTATTATGTTTATTATTTGCAGAGGTAGGATGGCAGAAGGATATTACAGACAACAAATATACCAAAACAGATGTTTATGAAATCATAGCAGCTGAGTTATTTTGATAGCTCTAAGCAGTTTACTATTGGTAGAGCTTAAAGTCTGAAGCAGGAAATAGCAAGAAAGGAACCTGGGGAGGCCTTCATAGGGGAGATAACACAGCCTTGGGAATTACTAGACGGAGAGTCATGGCTATTTAGGGATTTTAAGAAAAAGAGATGATGATATTTCTGTGGTTAAGAACTTTTCCTAGCAGCTATTTGGAACTGTAGGAAAAAAGAATAGAAATTGAAACACTCAAGGGGTAGATTGCACTTTTTGTCCATCAGGAAAGGATTAAGCCTGAATTAGTCAGTAACTGTGGGGAGAGAGCAGAGAGAAGAGACTAAGAAATACTTAGGTGGTAAAATCAGCAAATTCTGTGATTAGATATGGCCAGGATGAAGGAGAAAGATGTTTCTCTCAGATTTCTTCCTTGGGTACCAGGAAGATGTTAGAGCCACCAGCCCTGCTACAACACAGGAGCAATACCTGGTTTTGGCAGCGGATGCTGTAATTGTGAAGCTTGAATGTGAAATCTCTCAATTTGAGCTTGGGAGACATTTAGAACTGCAGATAAATAATTTGCGTGTCGATATCATGTATCCTCCCAGTAAAATTAGGAGAGTGGGTGGTGGTTAGGAGCATGTGTCAACAGGAGAGGCTAGTGGGCTGAAGATAAAACTGGTGAATCCTGACAATTAAAAGATGGGAAAAGGAAGAGGAATTCATACAGGAAAAATAAAGCAATGGTAAGAAATGGCAAAGAGATTTTTTTTAATAGGAAAGTCTGTTTATACAGGAACTGAGGGAATAGCTCTTTATTTAATCAACCAATAAATACATTAAGCATCCATTCTGCCCAGCACTGTAGCTAATAGAGGCATATTCAGAAAAAAAGTATGAATAAAGTGAACTGACAATTGTCCATTACATTTAGTCATGAACAGTTTCATTGATGACCTAAATAGGAGCAACTTCTGTGAAGTGTGGAAAGCAAAAGGGCTGAAGACAATAGTACAAAGAATGAAGGACAGGTAAAGAGGAAGAAATGATAGAGTAGATAAGTCATGCATAAACGTACAGATGAAAATACATAGCGAACAGAGAAGAATGCCATGCGCAGAAGCACAGGATAAATGAACAAAGACGATGCAGAAGACAGGGATTTAACAGATTTAGATTAAAAATGTGAAAAGGGTTGCATAGTGGAAGGCAGAGGGAGAGAATTCTTAAAATTAAGGAATAATAATTCATTTCAGATAGTATAACTTTTATTTCTTTTCTTTTCTTTTTTTTACAATTTCTATTTCTCCTTCAAGAACTTTTATCTTTCCATTAATTTCAAGTGTGTTTTTCCTTATCTCAAGGAACTTACATATAATAGCTGCTTTAAAATCTTTATCTGATAATTGTTTACATCTGGGTCATCCCAGTTGTCACTTACTGATTCCCTTTGGAATTAGTCATATTTTCCTATTTCTTGGTAATATGAATAATTTTTGACTGTATCCTAGAAATTTTTAGTTTTCTGTTGTTTAGAGTCTAGATTCTGGTTAAATCCTCAAGAGAACATTGATTTCTGTCTGTTACTTTTACCAAGCACACAACCCATAGTTTTCAGATTAGAATTTCTGCCTTGTATTCCAGGGATGAAGGTTGCAATGCCAGTTCAATTGTCAAAACTTTGATATTCTACTTAGGGTCTGTTGTGAGCATGTGCCACTCAGCGGTAAGCCTGAGACCTCGGTGAGTATAAATTAAAGGTCAGTTCTCAAAGATTTTGTGAGATGTTGTGCTCCTTTGGGTCTAACTTAGCTACAGCTCATGAGTAATCCTGAAAGCTATATTCATTCAGTCAGAGAATTAGGGAACCCCCTCTCCAAATTGCTCCTCCCTAGGACTTCTCTCACATTCTCTTGTTGCAAGAGATCCTTTTCAGGATCCTCTGGCCAAAGGATGGAGCTTATCTTGGAGTTTCGCCTGCACCTGCTGCCACTTCATAATTCCCATGACTGTGGCCACCCCAGACAAACTGAAGAGAAAAGAATTAATAATAATAATAATAGTAATAGTAATAAAATAAATTTAAAAAATAGAGAAAGAAAATGGGACTTCCATACTCTCCTGATTGCAAGGGCTGTGTATGCATGTGTGTGTGCTCGCAAAGTGTCCAACTCTTTGTGACCCCGTGGACTGTGGCCCGCCAGGCCCCTCTGTCCATGGGATTCTCCAGGCAAGAATACTAGAGTGGGTTGCCAGTTCCTCCTGCAGGGGATCTTCCCGACCCAGGGATCAAACCTGCGTCTCCTGCATTTGCAGGTGGGTTCTTTATCACTGAGCCACCTGGGAAGCCTTGACTGCAGGGGCTCCTTCGCCCAGTTCTTCACGCCAAAGGACACAGCCCATTAGTTTAAGCTTACAGTGCCACCCACACCATGGACTCCACTGGGAGCCCACCCTTGACAAGCCATGAGAGGAAAAAAAGACAAATGGCAATTTCCCCCCACATTTCTCAGTTCACAGAAGTTTATATTCCAGTCTTCTGGCCAGAGAGACAGAATTTATCTCAGAGAGTTAAATGTCCATGGCACTGCCCTATCAGTATATTTGACTCCCCTCAGCAATATACCTGCTTTTTGTTTATTTTTCAGAGTGCTCAGACATCTATTCTATATTTTGAACAGTGACTTTACTCATAGTCACTCTGCAGAAAGAACTGTGGCGGGCTTACTGCATCCCCGCTGCACCAGAAGTTCCCAGAAGTAAATGAAATACCAAGAGAAAACTGGGCAAAATTTAAAGTCTGAACATTATTTGTTTTATCTAGTTCTTTGAAAGTTATTGGAAGCTTACACAAATGCAGTGGAGTGGGGGCCAGAAACAGGATCGCAGTGCAATAAAGAATGAATGGGAATGGAGGAGAGGGGATTGACATAAGTGACCAAGGCTGGCTGTGAAGGGACTTCCTGGTGGTCCAGTAGCTAAGACTCTATGCTCCCAAGGGAGGGGGCCTGGGTTTGATCCTCGGTCGGGGAACTAGATCCTGCATGCTGCAACTAAAGATCTCAGGTACAGTAACTAAGACCTGGTGTGGCCAAAGTGATTAATTTTTTAAAAAGAGATTGTTTGTGGGAGAAGATGAGAACTAGAGCAATAGGAGGGGTGGATAAAGACAGCGACATCATTCAAGAAGAGAGGATAGAGTAAATGTCCAAAGAAAAATCAGCTGATAGGTTTGGTGGTGGTAAAATGAGGTAGTTCTTTTTGATTTTTCTATTTCCTCCTGAGATACAATATGTGAAGTTACCAGCTGAGAATCAGAAGAGGGAGGAGTTGTTGAAGGTCCAAGAGGAGAGACATGCAATAACCAATTTAGTAAGAAGGAGGCTTAACTTTTCAGTGAAACTGTAGGCTTGAGAGGGTAGGAAAGAGGGCCCTCTATCTTTTGCAGTGCTAACCTGAAAAATCAAATTCATCCATTCTACCAACTCCACACTTTCTTGCCTTCTGGTTCTGTAGTGTGGGTTCTCCAACCCACATCTGCTTGGCCCCATTCTATACCCTCTGGTTATCCATGTGTGAGTCCTACCTGACAGAACGAGGCAGGCTTCTTGGAGACAATCTGAGAATGAGAGGCAGTAGGGATCAGATCAAGCCACAGAAAGGTTACCTTCAAGGTTATTCAGAGAATCATAGCATCTTAGAAGAGAGAAGAAAGCAGTAGGTAATGAGAAGATTTCAGTTTCCAGACTAGAAGGAAATTAATCAGCCACCAAACTGAAGGTGCTTAAATGATGACATAAATGGGTGAAAAGTTAAAAGACTCTAATATATCAATCCAGGAGTTTAAAGTGAGGAGTGAAGCAGGATGAATCAGGAGGTACAAAATCTAAACCAATGGAACATAATGACTATAATTAACACAGATGGAAAAAGAAAAAAAAAATGATGGGGATCTAGACGGTCTTTATTTAGTGAGGATGAAAATTTCCAAATAACAGAACCACAAACTCAGAACTGTTTTGCTTCTAAAATAAAGTCCTAACGTTCTACTCTCTGGCTATAATTTTTTACTGTTATCATACCTGCTGTTCATCTTTATCAGTTATTTTAATTCCACAGTTTAATCCTACAGGGTTCTCAATGGATCGGCCCATTCTCACAGCTCTTGTTTAGTCCTCATCTGTAAACACTGGCCTTTCATTTTAGCCTCTCTTCCTTGGCACCCACAAATCTCAGACACCATTTCCTTCTTTCTATCTGTCTTGACAGCCAACCTCCTTCCACGCTTAGATCAGGCCAGTGCTTTGATCTCTCCCCTCCAACTCAAGCTAATGAGCATGGCTGAAATGCCTTCACAATAAGCCCCTAATTGGACTGTTCTTGTGTCTTCCATCCTCACACTTAGTTCAGAGCATCATCTCCTCTGTCCACTGCACCAGCTTTCAGATCAGCCCCTTCCTTATACTCTTTTTTAAGATTTTTAAATTTTTGATATAGACCATTTTTAAATTCTTTACTGAATTGGTTACAATAATTGCTTCTGTTTTATGTTTTGCTTTGCAAGCCATGAGGCATGTGAGATCTTAGTTCCTGGACCAGGGATCGAACTCACCTACGCTGCACTGGAAGGGTGCAGTGGACTCTGAGGCAAGTCCCTGCCTTAGACTCTTGACCATCATTAACATCTCATGTAGTTAACCCTCCACACAGCAGTCAGAGTGACCCTGACTGCCTTAGACTTTTGACCATCTTTAACATCTAATGTAGTCAACCTTCCACACAGAAGTCAGAGTGACCCATATAAAACAAAGCAGTCTGCCTGCCTTTCCTGCTATACCCCTTGCAAGCCTTGCCATTTCCATTAGAACTCTGACCTACTTAATTTTAGCCCCATGATCTGACCTTCCCCAACCTTTCCACAGCCAACTCCCTCCTTCCCTACACCTCATCCACACTGGCCCTCATGCCATTTCTTGCAAATGACAGGCTCATTCCTACCCCAGGCCTACTGCATTTGCTGTTTCATCTGCTCAGGTCTCCATGCATTGTCTCCATCTCACACAGGTCAAGTTCAAAGCCTTCCTCTTTGACCCTCTGTGTAAAATCGCCCTCCCTCCTTCATTACCATCATTTCCTTCACCCAGCTTTGTTTTATCATAGTAATTATCCCACTAGAGAAGCGTATACTGGACCACAGCTCCTCAAAGGCAAGACCTTAACCCTATTTTGTTTGTCTGCTGCTGCTGCTAAGTCACTTCAGTCATGTCCAACTCTGTGCGACCCCATAGACGGCAGCCCACCAGTCTCCCCCGTCCCTGGGATTCTCCAGGCAAGAACACTGGAGTGGGTTGCCATTTCCTTCTCCAATGCATGAAAGTGAAAAGTGAAAGTGAAGTTGTTCAGTCGGGTCCAACTCCCAGCGACCCCATGGACTGCAGCCTACCAGGCTCCTCCATCCATGGGATTTTCCAGGCAAGAGTACTGGAGTGGGGTGCCATTGCCTTCTCCGTTTGTTTGGCTACTAGATCTATAATACAAAACAGCTTCTACCATCAATAGATATTCGGCAAGTGCTTGTCCAATTTGCTGAATTATAGGCATGAACATTAGAATCCTGTGGGATGGTGCTGAGAGTCAAGGAGGGAATGAGCCCAGTATCACACGATGAGCTGAATGGAGGGGGACTTCACCATGTGTGGAGGAAGACCGAACTGTGATGTGCTAACAGTTGTTGCTGCATTGATTTTTTTAAATAAGAAATATGTATTCAAACACACTATATATTTGATTGTGGAGTTGGAGGACAGTGTGGCCCACTGATAAAGTTTGAAGGTATCATCCGTGTCACCCTCAGTTTCACAAGGAGAATGTTGCTCTCTGAAAAGACAAACAATAGCTTAAGTAGAAGTAGTTAGGTATATTTTTCACTTTCTGTGGTCCACGTATGGAATGGTTCCTGGGCATGTGAAATTAGTGAATTAGCAAATACTTTGGGAAGTTTGTTGCATTAGCTACCAAACTTCCCGAAATATTTGCTCTATGCAGCAGTCATCGTTTTAACCAACTCCATATATCCCAAAAGGACATTTCCAAAGTTTATCATGCTTTTTCTGTGTTTCAGAGGGGAAACCAGGAATTGATATAAGACAGACGTTGGAAATTGGAGGGTAACTAGAAAATGTAGAAGAATCAATTAAGACAAGTGGCCTTAGAGTCTACATTTACAAAATGTCCAGGTTTAACTAGATGATTGTGAAGGACTCTTCAAGCTCTTTAGTGACTGTCACTAATGTTATTAATAAAAACATTATTGACAGTGTCAGGTCTGGAGACCCGCAGATAAACTATACACAGCCTTGAGTATAAGCCTGGGGTTCTGTTAGTGTGACTCTCAGACTAGCAGCATCAGGGCAAATTCTTGGCCCACCTACAGATCAAATGCTGAAATTCTAAGGATGCAGCCCAGCCTTCCATGTGTCTGTCCATTTGGATATATGCCGATATGTAAGAGTATTGATATAAGTAATCCTTAACAAAGTATAATACTAAAAGGATACAGAGGAGAGGACTTCCGTGATGGTCCAGTGGTTAAGAATCTGGCTGCCAATTCAGTGGACACGGGTTCGATTCCTGGTCTGGGAAGATGCCGCATGGTATGTGGCAACTAGACCAGTGCACCCCACATATTAAGCCCACCTGCCTACAGCCTGTGCTCTGCAATAAGAGAAGCCACAGCAGTGAAAAGCTCAAGCACCGCAACTAAAGAACAGTACCTGCTTGAGGCAACTAGAGAAAGCCCGTGTGCAGCAACAGAAATCCAGCTCAGCCAAAAATAAATATTAAATAAATGGAAGTTAGGTAAAAATAATACAGAGGAGGAAGGATTGTCTGTGACATTTGGAACTTGTCTCATGAACAAGAGTTCAGGCGAAGTTGGGAAGATCTTCCCAGGCAGGGAAACAGGTCAGGGAGGTGGGAAAGACCAGATTGAACCCAAGACTCACATGCAGGGTGGACTTGGGTAGCAAGTGGCACCCCTAGGCATCCTTCATTCTACTGACTCCATGACGCTGGTGGTGGAGGGGACTGAGTGATGGGGCAGATGGGAGTGAAAAACAGGACGTGTAGTTTGGCAGGCTCTGGAGCAAACCATGCTTATAGATGAATTGTATTTGGCAGGTGCAGTATCACAAAAATAAGCTTGAGCCAACATTTAATGATGAGTGATTTGAACCTTCAAGGAAAATCCTTATTTTTGGCATTTCTTGAAGAAAGGGACACTCTCATCACATTGTATCCTCGTTTCTACACAACAACAATTTGCTGCTGCTGGTAGCTGCTGCTGCTTTTCATCTGGTCACATCTTCCCCATTTTTTCACAGTCCTCACCACTCCCTTTCACATCCCCAGAAATCATTACCCTTGGACTGTTCTTCATAAAGAAACTGCTTTTATGTTTCAATCAAAGATGGAACAATGCAAGAAAGGCCAGGAAGGCTGCCTCTTTCACAAACAAGTTGAGAAGAACATATGTTATGGGGGAGGAAGAGAGTATTTGTATATATTTGGTAATTATTGCAAAGAAACGTATACACAGAATTTAAGGGAGAGGAATAAATTAGGAGTTTGGGATTAACAGAGACACTACTACGTATAAAATAGATAAATAAGAAACAATTGTATAGCACAGGGCACTGTATTCAATACCTTGTAGTACCCTATAATGAAAAAGGATCTGAAAAAGAATATATATGTGTATATATGTAACTGCACCATTTTGCTGTACATTTGAAACTAATGTAACATTGTAAATCTGCTATACTCCAAGAAAAAATAAAATGTGATAGGAGTAAAAAGGAAAAAGGGATAAACTCTGTCTTGGTAAGACAACAAGAAAGACCTGTTTCTTCACAAACAGAGAAGGGTATTAAAGAGTGAATAGGAGTTTTCCAGGTGATAATTAACCCCTTTGACAATCAGTTTTCAATCAAATGTGGAGTCTGAGGCAATTTAATACTTTGGAAGTATGTGCCTTTTTTGTAATTAAAATAAACTGATAATCTCTCATCACAGGGCCACACATCCTATGGCCTGGTTGTTCAAGGCTATGTTTTAATTACCTTAGCCTAAGGCCCTCCCCGAGCCCAGGGGTACCTGGAAGTCCTTTTTAATAAGGAGTTAATGCTCAAGGCTCCATGCAAAGCCATAGCCACGCTCATCTGAAAATGAGGAGTGGAGATACATTCCATAAATCAAAAGCCTGAGGAAAAAATAGTTAACCCAATGTGTTCTGAGCTTCTCCCTGCTTCCTTGAGGGGGTTCATTATGAGCGAATACTCTGCTAGGTCACTGAAATATTTAAAGGCGGGAAGGAAAAAGCATCAGAATCCAACTTTGTGTGCGTGTATCTGTGTGTTTTTCAAACCAATGCATTCCTGACAAAGGCTAAGGCAAGGCAGCTTTCCTTTAGCATCCTTGCTGGTCACCTACACGGAGGCAGAGGTAGTGGATACTCATGCCATTAGCAAATGCAGTGTGTTTGCTTAGTCACGCAGGCGTGTCCAACTCTTGTGACTCCAGGGACTATAGCCCACCAGACTCCTCCGTCCATGGGATTTTCCAGGCAAGAATCACTGGAGAGGGTTGCCATTTCCTACTCCAGGAGATCTCCCTGACCCAGGGGTCGAAGCTGTGTCTCTTGGGTCGGCAAGGGTATTCTTCACCACTGTGCATGGAGCATGGTGAGACCCCTTCCCCTTTCCAGCAATGGTTTGTTGTCCTGGGAAGGGGGTGGCCAGTTCGGATCCAGGTGGAGACCAGTTTCTCGTGGAAGTGCCCAGGGATGGGTCCTGACGGTTGTGCCGAGAGCGCAGCACAGGTGAGCTCGTGTACAGCTGCCGGAGAAGTCCCTGGGCCAGGGGCACACTCCCAGTACTGTTCAGCCTGGTCTGATTGAGCGTTTGACATCGAGTGCTTTGCAGCCAGACAGGGAGCGTGTAACGGCATCCCCTCCTAGCTGGAGGCCTGGAAAGAGGATGCAAGTGTGATTACTGCTGACAGCTAATGGAGCATCACCGTGAGAGCCAGGAGTGGAGACGCTGTTTTTGGATGTCAGCTTCTTTGGTTCCCATCCCAGAAAATTGCTCACAGGGCACTGATTGATCTTTCAAACAAAATGACTACATCCGCCAAGTTGTTTTCACTTCTTTCATTTTAGTTCTTCATCCCTAAACCACAAAGAGAGATAGCAGTTTGGAGGTGAAATATTTGCAGGACCACAGAAAAGAGTAGGGTGAACACCCACAGGTCTTTGCCATCACCCTGTAATCTGCAGAGAATGGTAACTGGCTGAGGCAGGAGTAGGAAAAAAATGAAAGCTGTCACTTGCAATTTGCATGGATATGAATACACACTGGGGCTTCCCTGGTGGTTCAGGGGTAAAGAATTCACTTGCAATGCAGGAGACGCAGGTTCAATCCCTAAGTCAGGAAGATCTCCTGGAGGAGGAAATGGCAACCCACCCCAGTATTCTTGCCTGGGATATCCCACAGACAGAGGAACCTTGCAGGCTACAGTCCATGGGGCCGCAAAAGAACTGGACACACACACACACAAAAAAGAACTGGACACAGCTCAGCAACTAAACAACAACAATCATAAGAGGAGTAGCTAACATTTATTGAATGCTTGCTGTTTGGTAGATACTGTGCTAAATAATATATAGATGAGTTTGTTCAATTTTCAGATCACTCTTGAGTAAGTGACATTTGTATTCTCATTCTACAGATGAGAAAACCAAGGCTTGGAGAAAATTTAAATGTGCCAGAGGTCACACAGATTTAAACCCATATGTGACCTGAGATCTTTTTCCACTGTGCCCTGCTGCCCTTAGGTGCTGCTTTGAGATGCAACTTTTAATGATGTGGGTGGGGGAAATCGTCTTTGAAGTCCTCTTCAAACTGTAATCAACTTTGGCTTCGTTATCTAAAAATCTCAATTTAAATTTCAGCAACAGTGAAAGACCTACTAGTTCTTGTGGACTTTGTGAATTCAGCACACTGTGAATCCTGGGAGGATAGATAGCCTATCTCCACCTCAGAGGAGAAGAGTGAGGCTCTGAGACATTGTACACATTAGCTGATGTCACAGAGGTAATTAGAGGTGAAGAGGGCATTTTCCTCGAGGTCTCTCAGACCCCCAAATCCAAGGTGTTTGCACCTGTCACATTATCTTCCCTGACTTTCAAATATACAGTACCACGAGTACCAAAACAATGCAAAACTCAACACCTTCTTAACTTTTGTTAAAAAAAAAAAACAAAAAAACAACAACAATAGCACCAAACACAGGAATGTAAATTGGTGCAGCCACTCTGGAAAACAGTATGGAGGGTCCTTAAAAAACTAAAAATAAACTTACTATATGATCCAGCAATCCCATTCCTAGGCATATATCCAGAGAAAACTCTAATTCGAAAAGATACATGCATCCCAATGTTCATAGCAGCACTATTAACAATAGCTAAGACCTGTAAACAACTTAAATGTCCAGCAACAGGTGAATGGATAAAGGAGATATGGTACATATATACAATGGAATATTAGCCTTAAAAAAGAAACAAGCTACTACCATTTGCAGCAACATGAATGGATCTAGAGGATATTACACTTTGTAAAATAAGTCAGACAGGGGAAGACAAATATCATATGATACCACTTATATGTGGAATCTAAAAAATATTATAAATAACCTCTATACAAAATACCAACAGACTCACAGACATAGAAAACAAACCTATGGTATTAAAGGGGAGAAAAAGGGTAGAGATAAATTATGAGTATGTGTTTAACAGATACAAAAGATTATACATAAAATAGATAAACAACAAAGATTTACTGTGCAGCATGGGGAACTATGTTCAATATCCTACAATAACCCACAATGGAAAAGAATTTGAAAAAATATACAGCGTATATAATATACATATAATATATGAGGTGGCCCTAGTGGTAAAGAACCTCCCAATGCAGGAGATGCAAGAGATTCAGATTTGACCCCTGGGTGGGGAGGTTCTCCTGGAGAAGGCAGTGGCAACCCACTCCAGTATTCTTGCCTGGAAAATTCCATGGTCAGAGGAGCCTGGTGGACTACAGTTCATGGGATCGCAAAGAGTCCACAGGATTGAGGACTGAGCCCAACACAGTCCATTGTATATATAACTAGAAAAAACACCAAATAAAACTAAAGGCCTGCCCATTAAAGAGATCCAGCCACTATTTTTAAGCGATTAGTTCTGCAGAGTTACTCGGGGTACCTGAGAAGTGGTAAAATCCAAAAATAAGCCAAGAAAGGCATTTTGTGTATATAAGGTGCCAGCCACCTCTGCCCCTCTCTCTGACAGCCGGCTTGGTTGGTTTATTCATTGTCCGCGCCCTGGACCCCTCCCGCGGCCGGCCCGCACTGACTCAGCGGAGCCGGCCCTTCACTCGGGCCCTGTTCCGGCAGCTGCTGCCGCTCTGCGCCGCCTCCCGCGCGCTGCCAGCTGTCTCTGCCTGCATCGCCGCGCAGTAATGTGAACAACTGGAGGCAATAATGTGTCTCCCCATTTGCCTAACAATACCAACATGGACAATAACTCAGAAGACTGAAGATTTGTGCTGTAATTTAATAAACCCCATGCACATTTCTACAATTGAGTATCACATCTGTGCAATGGATCCTAGAAGTGTGATATTCTTTTATAAGGGACCATTAACCAATCTTAAGTTTATAGGTTTCCTTAAATCTTTTTCATCAGCTGTTAAACTACAGTAAAGAGAAAATTGCCTCTTATGAGACAAGGGATAGTAAAATACAAAGACTGTGATTAAACGTCAATCAATTAAGGATTATAATATAATAAAATGCTGACTGATGATTAAAATGAGCACATTCTCAGAGAATTGTTTAAACAATGTTAGGAATTATTTTTAAAAGTCAGTCAAATAAACTTCAATTGGATCACGTTATAGACGAGTCCTTGCTCCAAAAGGAAAAAAAAAAAATCCATAAAAATTATTCCTCAGGTACAAAGATCCCAAAATTGGCAGTGAATTTCTATGCTAAAAGGTATTTTTTTTTTAGCTTCTCATTTGACTATTCCCCAGTCTCCAGAATTTTAAATTCTGTTCTGAACAAAATAAGTAATGACATTTTTGTTTCAGCTAGTTTTCCACCAGTGTGTGCAGCTGGGCAACAGTTTATGGAAATGGGTTGTGTAGTAAAACCACCGAACAAACAAACAACATTGCAATTGAGGTAACAAAACACTGCCTGGAACTTGGGACTCCAGAAAGGAGCTCTGGGACTGTTTGTAAAACTTCACAATCTAAGCCTTCCGGAAATGACCCCTTACAGAATTCCTTCCTCTGAAGGTCAGCGCACACTTCCGTCCGGGAAGAGCTTGCCTGCTACAGAAGGCTTACAAGTTATCCAGAGTGATCCACTTTATTTCTGTCTTCCATCCACCATACATTTTAACCATCAGCTTTTCTACTTGGGTTGGAGTTATGCTGGAAGACCCAGGCTAATTACATCACGTTTGGCAGCCTCACATACCACAAAAGACTAAGAGGTTTCTTCCTGTTTGCTCTCGCTGCCATATTTCTTTTCCTCCAAGAATATGACTGGCAAGGAGCCATGTTTTCTGTGTTGAGCTGCTCCTTCCGCAGACCCACTCTTCCGCATCGCCCTCCCAAAGCAATTTTCCTGCTACATTGCTTGTACCTGGTCCCCATGGAGCTCCGAGGGCATTCAGACTCCTGCCAGTTTGCAGGGAGCGTTTTGAAGCTTGTTGCAACAGCTGGCTTATATGAGCCTTGAAGGAAAATCCTGCATACATGTGGCAGCACATTTGAAGCGCCGAAGCAGCTGGCAAAGTAAGCAGAGACCAAAAGATGTGGAGTACCTCACAGCTTTGCTAGAAACTGTGAAGGAGAAGCCTTGTGCGGCAGACGGAAGCATAATTAATGGATAAACCCCAGTGCAGCCTGGCTTCTGCCCTTATCAGTCTATGGAAACTACTCTAGTGAAGGTCACCAATGACCTTCTAATTACCCAATTCGATGACTGCTTTTCGGTCAATGCTTTCCCAGGCGATTCTGCTGGACTTGGCAAGAGAGTTGAGTGATGGGCAGAAAAGCACGTGCTCAGTAAGTAACAAAGCTGGAGTTTGAAATAGGTGGGTTTAACCCCAGACTCAAGATCTTCCCATGGAATCCTGGTTGCCTCTTGACATTTCACACATCTAATAAAGAAAAGGTGAATGGGAGAAAATGATGGATTGACTGTAATCTCTTATTTTCTGTCCTTTGTAGAATAGACCTGACATGATAGCAAGGGTATTTTGCAAACGTATAGAGCCACAGAGACAGAGAATGGGGGAGATGGCAGAAGAGGATAAGAGGTTGAAGACACTTTTGAGAGATGGAAAAAGGCAAATAAAGTGCATGCAGAGATCAGAAAAATTTTTTTAAAAAACCCATGTTAGTAGCTAACAGAGTTAAAAATGCTTATATACTGCAAAAATAGAAAATAAGCAAATTAAGTTGCCTCGCAGAACAGGCCCTGAGGAAACCAAGTCATGAAGGAATTGGAAGTGAGACTTGGGTGAAAAACTCAATATTGGCTGATAGCCTGTAGACAGAAGCTTTCCTTTCAAGGAACAAACATCTTTTAATGGAGGAAAAGCTATAACAAACCTAAACAGCATATAAAAAGCAAAGACATCTCTTTACTGGCAAAGGTCCATATTATAGTCAAAGCTATGCTTTTTCCAGTAGTCAGTATGGCTGTGAGAGTTGAACCATAAAGAAGACTGGGTGCCAAAGAATTGATGCTTTTGAATTGTGGTGCTGGAGAAGCCTTTTGAGAGTCCCTTGGACAGCAAGGAGATCCAACCAGTCAGTCCTAAAGGAAATCAACCCTGAATATTCATCAGAAGGACTGATGCTGATGCTGAAGCTCCAGTACTTTGACTACCTGATGTGAAGAGCCAACTCATTGGAAAAGACCCTGAATCTGGGAAAGACTGAGGGCAAGAGAAGAAGGAGGTGACAGAGGATGAGATGACTGGATGGCATCACAGACTCAGTGAACATGAGTTTGAGCAAACTCAGGGAGATGGCGAAGGACAAGGAAGTCTGGCATGCTGAAGTCCTTGTGGCCACAAAGAGCTTGGTGTGACTTACTGACTGAATAGATAGAAGAGTTACTGCCTTGGATGCCCACCTCTCCCCTCCACTATCCCGAAAAGAAAAAGGAAAATTGAATTACTGAACAAATCTAACCAGAAAAACTTTAGACTTGGGGCAGAGAGATGGGTAGATTGAAGCTGGGAGCTATTAAAAAAAAAAAATCAGAGTAGAATTCTGCATGATCAATAGTGGAATTCCCAGCTTCTTCTCCTTGTTCGCCAGTCCTGTTCGAGAACCCCTGTAGCCAGTCAATTCTTTCCCTATTGCCTCCTGTTCCTAGATTTTTCAGGCTCCTGGAGAGCCTGAAATGCCACAGAGACAGTGCTCCTAGATACTGACATATGGGAATGCTCTAGACAGGGCAGTTCAGGCACTGCATAGTCACTACACAGTGATGTGAATAAGACTCACCCAGGCCAGCAAAGCTTCTGGTGAGCTCTGTAGTGCTGTTTATGGGTTATGAACTAATGGCTAGTAGGCAAAAAAGTACAAACACAAAATAATAAATAGGGCAAGGAAGTCTTGACAATGCACATTAAAATAAGGAGAAGAGTTCAGTTAACGTTCTCACAGAGGTAAGAACATATTGTACTTAAACGAAATAAAACTCTCAGATAACAAGAAAGAGCTCTTGGAAATTAAAAGTCAAATAGCCCAAATAAGAAATGCCCAAGATGAATTAGACGATAAATGCAAGGAGTTCACTTAGAGTGTATAAAAAAAGGCAATATGTGGAAAATATGAGAAAATAGTTAAGAAAATTCCAAGGTTAGTAATGAACAAGTTACATATAGGAGGTCTAGAATAAGCAAAAGTAAAAATATGAAGAGAAATTATCAAACAAATAATAAAGGAAAAGTTTCATCAGAACTGTTCAACTGTTTCTAAATTAAAAGAATCCACTAATTGCCCTTGTTTTATTTTTGTTGTATAGTTGCAAACAATTGTGTCTGACTCTTTGCGGCCCCATGGACTATAGCCCGCCAGGCTCCTCATTCTGTGGGATTCTCCAGGCAAGAATACTGGAGTGGTTTGCCATTTCCTTCTCTGGGGGAAATTTTTTCTTTAATTTTTAGAGGAAAATTTTCCATCACCAAAATTTAAAAAGAAAACTATATATGTTATTTTTATATAACTAATGAAAAATTTTATGTAACTAATGACTGGGGTTCATGACCTTGTACAGGAGGTGGTGATCAGGACCATTCCCTCCCCCTCCCCAAAATGCAAAAAGCCCTTACAAATAGCTGAGAAAAGAAGAGGCGCTAAAGGCAAAGGAGAAAAGGAAAGATATACCCATTTGAATGCAGAGTTTCAAAGAATAGCAAGGAGAGATAGGAAAGCCTTCCTCAGTGATCAATGCAAAGAAATAGAGGAAAACAATAGAATGGGAAAGACTAGAAATCTCCTCAAGAAAATTAGAGATACCAAGGGAGTACTTCATGCAAAGATGGGCACAGTAAAGGACAGAAATGGTATGGACCTGACAGAAGTAGACGATATTAAGAAGAGGTGGCAAGAATACACAGAAGAACTATACAAAAGAGATCTTCATGACCTAGATAACCACGATGGTATGATCACTCACCTAGAGCCAGACATCTGGGAGTGTTAAGTCAAGTCGCCTTAGGAAGCAGCACTATGAACAAAGCTAGTGGAGGTGATGGAATCCCACTTGAGCTATTTCAAATCCTAAAAGATGATGCTGTGAAAGTGCTGCACTCAGTATGCCAGCAAATTTGGAAAACTCAGCAGTGGCCACAGGACTGGAAAAGGTCAGTTTTCATTCCAATCCCAAAGAAAGCCCATGCCAAAGATTCTCAAACTATCGCACAATTGCACTCACCTCACACACTAGCAAAATAATGCTCAAAATTCTCCAATAAATTGAATAAATTCTTCAATAATAGGTGAACCGTAAACCTCCCGATGCTTAAGCTGGATTTAGAAAGGGCAGAAGAACCAGAGATCAAATTGCCAACATCTGTTAGAGCATCAAAAAAGAAAGAGAGTTCCAGAAAAACATCTACTTCTGCTTTATTGACTATGCCAAAGCCTTTGATTGTGGGGATCACAACAAACTGTGGAAAATTCTTAAAGATATGGGAATACCAGACCACCTTATCTGCCTTCTGAGAAATCTGTATGTAGGTCAAGAAGCAACAGTTAGAACCAAACATGGAACAACAGACTGGCTCCAAATTGGGAAATTAGTACGTCAAGGCTGTATATTTTCACCCTGCTTATTTAATGTATATGCAGAGTACATCATGCAAAATGCTGGGCTGGATGAAGCACAAGCTGGAATCAAGATTGCTGGGAGAAATATCAATAACCTCAGATATGGAGATGACACTACCCTTATGGCAGAAAGCGAAGAAGAACTAAAGAGCCTCTTGATGAAAGTGAAAGAGGAGAGTGAAAAATCTTGATTAAAACTCAACATTCAGAAAACTAAGATCACAGCATCAGGTTCCATCACTTCATGGCAAATAGATGGGGAAACAATGGAAACAGTGACAGACTTTCTTTCTTGGGCTCCGGAATCACTGCAGATGGTGACTGCAGCCATGAAATTAAAAGACACTTGCCCCTTGGAAGAAAATCTATGACCAACCCAGACAGCATATTAAGAAGCAGAGACATTACTTTGCCGACAAAGGTCCATCTAGTCAAAGTTATGGTTTTTCCCGTAGTCAAGTATGGATGCAAAAGCTGGACCATAAAGAAAGCTGAGGGCTGAAGAATTGATGCTTTTGAACTGTGGTGTTGGAGAAGACTCTTGAGAGTCCCTTGGACTGCAAGGAGTTCAAAACCAGTCAGTCCTAAAGCAAATCAGTCCTTTAAATATTCATTGGATATTGGATATTCCAAATATTCATTGGAAGGACTGAAGCTGAAATTCCAATACTTTGGTCAACTGATGCAAAGAACTGACTCATTGGTAAAGACCCTGATGCTGGGCAAAATTGAAGGCAGGAGAAGAAGGGGACAACAGAGGATGAGATGGCTGGATGGCATCACTGACTCAATGGACATGAGTTTGAGCAAGCTCTGGGAGTTGGTTATGGACTGGGAAGCCAGGCATGCTGCAGTCCATGGAGTCTCAAAGAGTCAGACACGACTGAGCAACTGAACTGAACTGAACTAAATGAAAAATTAAAGTTTTAAAATTTGGAAAAATCCCAGTGATCTCTAGGTGATTTTGCTCTGCCCTTGCCTGCTGGGCATGCTCTTGCCTTCTCTGGTTGGCAACTTCTAAGCTTTGGGAGTAAATGCATCAGTTATCAGCCATTGGAAATTTGGCCCCTTTAATAGTTATTTTGCAATATTCAGTGATCAGTTGTATATGTGTGCACCCCAGTATACATATATAGAGTTTAGTGACGGATCAGTTTTAAGGACCAAGGAGAAAAAGAAGCTTTAGGTGGTACCAGGGTTTCTAGTTTAAGGACTGGGCTTTGACTATTTTTCAATTATGGGTTATTCAGTATGAATACAGGTGGTGCTAATGGTAAAGAATCTACCTGTCAATGCAGGAAACATGATGAGATATAGGTTCGATTTCTGAGTCAGGAAGATACCCTGGAGGAGCGCATGGCAACCGGCTCCAGTATTCTTGCCTGGAAAATTCCATGGACAGAGGAGCCTGGTGGGCTACAAGGGGGTTGCAAAAAGTCGGACATGACTGAGCACAAACACACAGCAGGATAATTTACATCAGTAACATTTCTTTAGTCTAATTATTTCAGAACAGAGGCAAATGAGTGAGGTGTGTTGTCTTTAAACCTTTTCATTTTGAAATGAAACACACAAAGAAAAGAGCATTGACTGTAAAGTGTGTCTTAATCAATTATTACAACGTGACTCTCAGAGTAATCATCATCAAAGTCAGGAAATAAAACACTGCCAGCCATGCTGTGAGTCCTCTGCATTTACCCTACTAATCACAACTCCTTCCTTCTTTCTATTTGTGACCACTATCCTGATTTTATGGAAAGTTTCTTCTTGCTTTTCTTTAGTTTTAGTACTGAGGTATGGATTTGATTTCACTAAGTTCAGGCTTAATTTGGAATTGACACCAACTGGAGTTTCTAGTTGGCTAAAAGTGTCAGGGTGAGGTCTGGCTGGTATGAGGAGGGAATTGAAGGGCTTCTGCACTTCAACAGACCTTAAGTACTGTCCATCAGCGTTTCCCAACCTCAAAACCATTGATATTCTGAGCTGGATAATTCTTCATTGTAGGGAGCCATCCTATGCATTGTAGGTTAGTTAACAACTCCCCTGGTCTCCACCCACTAGACACAGTAGCACCCGTCTTCCAGTTGGAACAACCAAAAATGTCTGAGGGTATTGCCAAATGACTCGTAGGAGGTGGGCAAAATCATCCTTAGCTGACAACCACTGCTTTGGATGAATTTAAGGACTAAAGGGCACTTGACCCAAAAAATCAACTTTTGGCTCTTTTAGGGTTTCTACTAGTCAGTTTTAACCAAATGGTGGAGAAGTCAGGCTGAAAATTCTAAACTCCACAGTTCAACCAGAATCTGTGACTCTGCGCAGTGTTTGCCAGGTTCAGTGGCCTAAAGGTCCGCTCCCAGGGCCCCAGGTGGCAAGCCTCCCAGGAAGGGACACTTTCACTCAAGTGACAGAGGACCTGGCAGCTTTCTCAAGGAGTTAGTGAATGAGACATGGTCAACTGACTTCTTTCCCCACCTCCCCCTTTTCATATTTTGAACCTTTAAGAACTGCCAGCCAATGAAAGCGTCATATTGGCAGCAAAGCACCTCAGTGTCAAATGTAATACACATACACATAAATATTTATAAGCACATACTATGTAAACTATAATAAAATACATATAAAAGTGATATGTAAAGTTAGAGGTTAGAATCTAAAATCAGAGTGATCAAGAGTTCCAAATCTGATATTTACCTATTGCTCTACTTTTTGCAAATTCCTTAATCTCCCTGGGCTTCAGTTTCCTCACTCACACAATGAAACTCACTAAGCACACCTCTAGGTATGGTTTTTCGATCTAGTGAGATGAGAAATGCAAAAATGTATCACAAACAGTAAAGCACAATGAAGTTTATTATACACTATTATTTTCTAAAGCTTCGAGGAGGAAGGGAGCCTCAAGGCTTGCCGATAATTATTAATACCACATTGTAGAGTCTCTCTCAGTTATTTGTTTTTGTTGGACATATTAGTCAACAAAGAATAAGAACTGATTCCTGTGCTTTCAGTTCAGTTCAGTTCAGTCGCTCAGTCATGTCCAACCCTTTGTGGCCCCATGGACTGCAGCACTCCAGGCTTCCCTGTCCATCACCAACTCCCAGAGCTTACTAAAACTCATGTCCATCAAGTCGGTGATGCCATCCAACCATCTCATCCTCTGTCATCCCCTTTTCCTCCCACCCTCAATCTTTCCCAGCATCAGGGTCCCTTCAAATGAGTCAGTTCTTCTAATCAGGTGGACAAAGCATTGGAGCTTCAGCTTCAGCATCAGTCCTTCCAATGAATATTCAGGACTGATTTCCTTTAGGATAGACTGGTTGGATCTCCTTGAAGTCCAAGGGATTCTCAAGAGTCTTCTCCAACACCACAGTTCAAAAGCATCAATTCTTCAGCCCTCAGCTTTCTTTATAGTCCAGCTCTCACATCCATACATGATTACTGGGAAAACCATAGCTTTGACTAGATGGACCTTTGTCGGCAAAGTAATGTCTCTGCTTCTTAATATGCTGTCTAGGTTGGTCATAGATTTTCTTCTGAGGAGCAAGGGTCTTTTAATTTCATGGTTGCAGTCACTATCTGCAGTGATTTTGGAGCCCAAAGAAAGAAAGTCTGTCACTGTTTCCATTGTTTCCCCATCTGTTTGCCATGAAGTGATGGGACCAGATGCCATGATCTTAGTTTTCAGAATGTTGAGTTCTAAGCCAAATTTTTCACTCTCCTCTTTCACTTTCATCAAGAGGCTCCTTAGTTCTTCTTCGTTTTCTGCCATAAGTGTGATGTCATCTGCATATCTGAGGTTATTGATATTTCTCCCGGCAATCTTGATTCCAGCTTGTGTTTCATTCAGCCCAGCTTTCTCATGATGTACTCTGCATATACGTTAAATAAGCAGAGTAACAATATACAGCCTTGAAGTACTCATTTCCTGATTTGGAACTAGTTTGTTGTTCCATGTCCAGTTCTGACTGTTGCTTTTTGATCTGCATACAGATTTCTCAGGAGGCAGGTCAAGTGGTCTGATATTCCCATCTCTTTAAGAATTTTCCACAGTTTGTTGTGATCCACACGGTCAAAGGCTTTGGCATAGTCAATAAAGCAGAAGTAGATGTTTTTCTGGAACTCTCTTTCTTTTTCGATGATCCAACAGATGTTGGCAATTTGATCTCTGGTTCTTCTGTCCTTTCTAAATCCAGCTTGAATATCTGGAATTTCACAGTTCATGTACTGTTGAAGTTTGGCTTGGAGAATTTTGAGCATTACTTTGTTAGTGTGTGAGATGAGTACAATTGTGCAGCAGTTTGAACATTCTTTAGGGATCCTGAACTTGAGATCTGAGACAGAATTGAAGGCACAAGAATTTAATGTAAGAGTAAGAAGTGCACATCTGATGCTGTTGGTGCCATTACACTCAGTTAAGGTGTCAGAGGTTCTTCCTGATTTGGGGAATCTTGTTATACCCACAGATTTTACCTTTTATAAAAGTGGAATTTTAACTACTGTATATATTGCATATTCTAAATGTCTTTGTGAGACAGTGCTGTTCATCCCGTGTAGTAAACTCATGTTTGCTTTGCGTCATGATGGAGCATCACACACAAAGATTACCTGAAGATGTTACAGGTTTAGAGAAAAGTTCTGAAGGAATGTGAGGGTTCCTGGTATAGAGATGAGCACCAGAGTGTCTCTTTCTTCATTTTCAGCATTTGGCCCTATATGCTGACAACCCAACATTGTTTTTTTTTTGGAAAGTCAGAAATCGTGTATAAAACATACAGCAGCTCTGTATTATAGTAGGAGCCAGTCTATAGCAGGTTTGCCCCTATTTCTAGGGAATAGCATTTCAGGGATTTCAACTGAAAGCTATTAACAGGGAAAGTATTTAACAGGGATCCTCCACCTTGACAGGCCTAGAAACCAAATTTCTATCTCCCCCGCACTGTGAAACTGTCAAAGGTCTGCTCAGATTTTCACTGTCTTACTGAAATTTATTCTTGAGTTCCAAGCCTTTCAACCACTGCAACTTAAGAACTGGCAAATATGTTGAGGTAAAAAGGAGCATGGGATGTTTGAGCTCACTTCTTTGAAGTTCCCTTTGTTCTAAGACCCAAACCCCTTGATTCTGACTGCCCTCACAGCCCTGAACTACAGTTTTTGTCTGGTTCCCATGAGGCCGCCAAATGCTCGAAGGCACTGCTTTTCACTCTGTCTTTTGAACTCATGCTGCAAGTCAGTAAATGTCTCAAGGTAAAAAAATCAGAAAATACTGTCCTGTTATAGACTGTATAGGCTTCCCAGGTGACTCAGTGGTAAAGAAGCTGCCTGCCAAGCATGGAGACTTGGGTTCGATCCCCGGGTCGGGAAGTTGCCCTGGAGAAGAAAGTGGCAAGTCACTTCAGTATTCTTGCCTGGGAAATACCAAGGACAGAGGAGCCTGGTGAGCTACAGTCCATGGGGTCACAAAGAGTTGGACAGGACTTAGTGACTAAACAACATCAACATGGACTATACCTTCTCTAAATTCATTTGCTGAAGCTCTGACTTCCAATTTGACTGTATTTGGAGATAGGACTTTTAGAAAGTAATTAACATTAAATGAGGTCATAAAGATGGGCTTCTAATCTGAAAGGATTTGTGGCCTTATAAAATCTCCCTGCCTCTCCCTCCACCACCACGTGAAGACACAGGGAGAAAGGGGTCATCTGCAAGCCAAGAGGTGAGTCTTACTTGGAACAAGTCAGCCAACACCTTGGTCTTGGTCTCCCCAGCCTCCGGAACTGTGAGAACTAAATTTCTGTTGTTGAAGACACTCAACTCTGGTGCTTTGTTACAGCAGACTAAGACATGCTCCTTCATTTCATTTTCCTTCTCTCTGAAGGCGTGGTCCCTAAAGTCCTGGCTGCCTTGGTTGTCCTCTGATGCCTTCAATTGTTTTGCTTTTTACCTGGCTTAGAAATATTTGTTATAGTAGGAATTTTGGATTCATGACTATTCTATTAAAGGAAGAAGCAAAAATCTCAGAAAGTCTTATTAAAATATTTCATTCCAAGAAAAAGGAAGAGTAAATATAAAGACTCTGGAGCAAAAACCTGCTCAGGAAATAGAATATAGTTATAATTATATGAGATATTTAAGGCACAACCTAATTCAGATGCTGTCACCTCAAGGTCTTTATGTTATTTACATCTGCAAAGATTCTTATTCCAAACCTGATCACATTCTGAGATTCGATGTGTTTGGGGGGACTCTGTTCAACCCAATATTGAATATTCTAAGAAATATGTAATATTGACACTACTTCTTCTATTAATAAATGATACAAGGCACTACAAGATCTTGTTTGCTTAATACTATCACCTCCAGATAGAATTACACTCCTCATAGAGTTACACTCTTGAGATAAGCCATTGTCTACAAGGGTACTCTTTTACAAATCATATAAACTACCTGGGACTGTTACTCACATTTGCACTGAAAGTTTATTTTGAAAGCAAAATGCTATGAAGCCTGTACGTTCCAGAGGGTAAGGGCTGGGTTACTTTCATTGGCCTTGCTGTAGGCACAGTGGAAGCTTTACTCAATAATACTGTTCCAGTCTATTAAATAGACCCAAGCATCCAATGGATTGGTGTGGATAGAGTTTGCCTCAGTTTAAGTTCCCATCTTTCAGAATGTGAGGAAAGTTAGATAATCCATATTCTGACCTACAGGCCCTGCTAAACTTTCATGGCTGCCTATCCCTAGAGACATGCCATTTTCTTTGGGCTGAAAGATCTGCAAAGTGTCTGGGCCAAAGTGACTAGAATCGCCCTCATTCACAAAAGGCCTCAGAGAGCAGATTAAAGACCAGCTCACCTCTGCTGCGTTTTCATCTGACTCTTGTGGTCATTTCTGCTGATGTCAGCTCCACTCTCCCCAGCAATCACCGTCGTTTTCCAACAGAGATGGATGGCTGAGCAGACTGCCGGAGCGGCTATCCATCACATATGCCTATGGATGATCAAGGCCATGTCTGTGACTCTAAATTCGGCATCAATTAAGTGTGGGTTGCATTCAGCCACGCAGCCTTCTTGTGCCACCCACAGAGCATCAGGGAATCTGAAAGGCTTTTCTACTTATTTCAGAAAGCTTCTAACTGCTCACCCACTGAGACTGAAATATGGGAGTGAAGATGAAATGAAAAGCTAAAAGGAGAGGAAAAAACTGAGTAAAAATATTCCAGAATTTAGGCACTGAAATCTGGTGGGTCTTCAAGCTCGCCAGTTTTGTGGAAAGCAGTTTACTGTGTGTGCCAAGGCTTAGTACACAAACAATAATGCCTTCATGGGTCAAAGCAGCTAGGTGTGCTGAAGCGATCATATATCTTAAGAGTGAAAGAGATGGACCTCTGCTCACAGAGATATAGAAACATGTTTTTTGATGACTCTCCCATATTGAAAATCAAATTGAGCTGATAGCTTAATAAACATGACAAGAGTCTGGATCCTCTTCTAGAGCTTTTATTGTTATTATTATCTTTTGCTATAGTCATTGCTTCAGCACTTGTTAAGCAGTCTCTATTACTGGATTCACTGGTGAACTGCAAAGAGATACTATAAATACGATGTACAACCCTGGGGTTAAGAACTATTTAAGGACAGGGGTTCAGATTTCTAGCCTGGGGTGCTTTAGACCTATTTAATTACAGAAAAAGAAACAGTGGTAAGAAAACAGATTAAACTTCACATGTGAAAAATGTGACTATCTTCTAGGTGGGCCAGTAAATTCTTGAAGACATACACAAGTCGTCTTGCTTTCCAGAGCTTTCCTTCTCTTCTTCCAAGATGGTCATTTGGCAAATACTAATTAAGCATCTACTGTTTGCTAACAGTTAAAAGACACTGCATCCAAGGAGTGTACAGTCCATCTAAAGACACCAAACTCATAATCCTTATTTTCTTTTCCTTTTGAAATATACTGATTTATGCTTTCTTCCCATTCTCTAAGTTGAGAATTTTCTCTTTTAGAGTGGCAAATAGACATAATCTGAACTAGGGTTACAGATAACACCCCAAAGTCTTCTTACATCATTTGGTGTTGTAGAAGCAGTGTATGGGTGACTTCTAGAGACAGGATCATGGTTTGTGTAAAAGGACTATCTTGGCAGAGATTTTGAACTTCTACCAAAAAGAAATGGAAGGACCAAGCAAGTCAGGGAGACACTTTTAAGAGGCTCATACCCTTCTTATTTTGTTGCAATCTGGTGCTGGTTTGCAGGGTAACTGTTTTTTATCTGATTGTATGTATGTACATAAATCTTATATGTTATATATTCAATATATTGTATATATTGAACTAGTCAAAGTTATGTCTGCTTTAGAGTTCTTTGTATTTTCTGAGACTTATTACAGAAGGAGGTAGTTGAAATGCTATGAAGAAAACCAACAGGATTATGTTATGAGCACGGCTAGAATCATTTTTCATTCAATAATGCTGTTCTGATTGGAAATCCATAGTCTGCTGTTAGCCCTGAAATTTTCCTTCCAAACAGTGGACAAACCAAATGTTTTTTTTTTTTTTTTCATTTAGAATTACTTTTCTCTGGAGCCTCTTATCCTAAAAATGTGCTGAGTTTAGCTCTTTATCTCTATTACAGTGTATCCTGCCTGCAAGAAGGTTGCAAAGTTTAAAGGCTTAGAGTAGACAAGTGACTTCTTAGATTCCACAGCAATTCCTGGAGTTGAAGTTGCTGCCGTGGCTCATGCTTTGCACACTTGGTTTACCTTCCATGAGGGCGAAGGTTTGGGGAGCTCCTCTAGCTTTTTACCATCCCAATATCAGCTCAACACTGATCAGCTCAATGCATCCTAAAATGAGGTAAAATAAAATCATTTGTATTGTCTCTGTTGCACTTATAGGACTTGAGAATTAGAAGGAACCCAGCTGAAAGGTGAGTGGGGGCTGGAATTCAGCTCACATTTTGCTCACCAAGCTGGCATCACACTGAATTCACTCAGAGGAAGAGGCACCCATTTTAATTTGCACAAACACACCAGTTAGGCTGCTAGCTGCCCTGTGCATGGCAGGGTCCACATAAACTGACCTCAGGGGCCCAATCCAGTCGTCATCTTTTTTTTTTTTTTTTTTGTGACATTCTCCTGCTTTCCCAAGTATACAACTCTTCCTCGCCATTTGTAGGAACATGTGTGCATGCGCGCTAAGTCGCTTCAGTCACGTCTGACTCTTTGTGACACCGTAGACTATAGCCTGCCAGGCTCCTTTGTCCATGGGATTCTCCAGGCAAGAATACTAGAGTGGATTTCTGTGCCCTCTTCAGGAAATCTTCCCAACCCAGGGATCGAACCCACATCTGTTATGTCTTCTGCATTGGCAGGCAGGTTCTCTACCACTAGCACCACCTGAGAAGCCCCATTTGTAGGAACAGGCCTCAAAAATCCATGACATCTCAATTTAAATAGCTTGGAGGAGTATTAGAAGAATCTTTAATGTTGCCCTTATAATAAAAAATATTTTGATGACTTATATTTGTTATTTGTCACATGGCGTGACTTTTCCATATACTTTCACCTTCTAAGTTTGGGGAAATAGTGTAGTCTGGTTAACACTAGGTTAGATGATATTAGGAATGAAAGAAAAAAAAAGCATCATGGGCATGAGAGTTCATTTGCACTGCACAGATGTGTGTATGTTTGTGTTTGTGCACATTTAGCAGTTTTTGTTCTTGCTTTTGGGCTTCCCTTTAACTCAGACTGTAAAGCATCTGCCTGCAATGCAGGAGACCCGGGTTCTTGCTTTTGTTAAATTTAAACTTTCATTTGGATCATTAGAATATCTCATATCTCTTTCATTTGTTGCATAATAAATTGTTTGTTCTTCAAGACCCAACTCAAATGTCACCTCCTCTGGGTAGCCTTGCACCCCACTAGGCAGTGTCCTACATGCTCCCAAAGAGCCACATACATTTATTACAGTCCTTACCACCAGCAGTTTGTATTGGCCTGTTCTATTGGACCAGCCTGACCATGAATGAGTTCTTTGAAGAAAAGAACTGCACCTAATGCATTTCCATAGCTCCAGAGTCAGTGTAGAATCTTGCCCATTTTAGTTTTTTGGAAAATCCTGACATAATTTTTGCAGTGTGATCATTCATCTTTGATGGTTATGATTTCTTTGAAAATGCTATAGACTCTCTCCCCAGGAAAAAAAGGGCTCATCTGTTTTACTTGCAAATTTTGCATACATTTTTAATTGTTCTTGGGCCCCATGATCCTGTTCTTGGCCCTTCCATGATCCTACCTATGGGTCCATGGAACTCAGATCAAGAACCACTTGTCAAGAGAAACGGACTAAGGGTCTTGGTACAATAAAGTGCTAAACATTCCCCTGTTATTTCCTTCACTCAAATATTTATCATGCTGAACACTGAGGATGTTATGATGAATATACAAGTGCTCACCACCCAGGGAGAGAGATCAACAAATGAGTGGATAAAATTATACCACAGCATGTTAAATGTTACTGTGCGCTAAGTCACTTGAGTCATGTCTGTGACCCAGTGCACTTGCGGCCCTCCGGGCATCTCTCTCCATGGGATTCTCCAGGCAAGAACACTGGGGTGGCTTGCCATGCCCTCCTCCAGGTGATCTTCCCAACTCAGGGATCAAACCCATATCTGTTATGTCTCCTGCATTGGCAGAGAGGTTCTTCACCACTAGTGCCACCTGGGAAGTCCAAATGTTACTGCAGCAGTGTACAAAAGATGCCAGCTCCAGGAAAGTGGTTTCAGATTCCTCACTTAAGGACCAAAATCTTCCCCTCGAGTATCCGGCAATCAATCTGAGTGGTCAAGTTTTTCTTATCCCAAATCAGTACATTTGAAAAAAGTTTTCTATTATCGCTATCATTTCATAGCATCTTACTGCTCCCAAAGAAGAAATATGTAATTCTGGAATAAAGAACAATCCTTTTATAACATATAATTTTGTGAGAATAAATTTCTTCTCACTTCATTGTGAATGTCTAAAACTTCTCATACTCTGGCACCCAGCATTTAGTATTTGAATCACTTATTTTAAGGAGTCATTGAAGGCTTCCTAGAAGAACTGTGCAAAGTGAGTCTTTAAATATAAATGGGGGACTAGAAGTTGGGCAGAATCAGAGGGAGGGACTTAGTCCAGGTAGATGAAATAATAGCTGAAAGACTCAGAGGTTAAATATATAAAGTGTGTGCATAGAAAGTAGTAATGGAGGTGAGATCAAGTTAGCAGGAAAATCCTGAGGGAAGAGGTGAAATGGGCAAGAGTTGAAAATTCTTAGCAAAGGGACCTTGCAGAGGATAGGCATTACAAGTGGGTAAGATATAGAAGCAGCTACTGCTGCAGGCTGGTGCAGAGAGGCAAGCTGTAGGATGTTTGGGGCCCCCACTACTGACTTCCCCTGAAGTCATGTGTTCAGAGCAAATTATCCAGCAAGAGGCCCCTACTGCCAGCTTAGGAGGAGACTATGTAGGGCTGAAAGGCAATGAAAAATGGGTGAGGCTCTGTTCAGGAAGAAGGTCAACAGGAAGGCTGACTGGAGAGTGGCATTTATACCAGAAACTGATGCAAGGATGGGGAACCAGAGTCAAGGCAAGAGCACGGAAAGCTGTCCAGTCATAAAAGAAGTCGTAAAAGTCATAATAAAAGCTGAGAAGAGGGCCTTGTGTGCTGGGTAGAAATGGAAACAAGAGTGTCAAGATGAATGCAGGATACAAGGAAGAAACAGAAGAAGTTGAGATAGATCCACATATAGAAAATCTACAGTTAATATTATCTTACTAAAAAAAGTAATATGGAGATAGTCTCTTCTATTATCTATATGCCATTATTTTCTTTAATCAGCACATTAAACTAATCAAACCTTAGTAAATTCACATTTCACTTTCAAAATATTTCTTGAAATTATATGAATTCTATTGGATGGTATTTACTGACTGATTTTTTTTTTTAAGTTTCAGCTTTGAAAGAGTTTATAAGTAGGTAGATCAACTACTCAGATACTCTAGCTAATTTAAAGTAGCTTAAAATATTATGCAATTCAAATTACTTCTTTCAGATAAACTGCTGATATATATTCCTCATCCAACCCAGAGCTACTGCTACCAAATAATGCTCTAGTCAAAAAAACAAAACAAAAAAAAAAAAACAAAAAAAACTTTAAATGAATGCCACTGTTAGTATTTCTGGGGATGTTTCCATTGAGAGAATATTGTACGTCATGAACAGCCCACTGTCAAATGCTTTCTACTTAAGGCATGTGAATATTTAAAAGCTATCTTCACCCAGAACCACTATTTCCCTACCTGCCTTCTCTTCCACCCAAGATCATCCTTTTAAATCTGTAGCAAATAATTTTTAGATGCATTTCTTATTATAGCATTACCACAGCCAGCACAAACATCTCCTTTCTTCTTTCTCCCGCCATGTGTACACATAATGGAGTTTCTTATTAAATATACATGCAACCCTTCATTGCATATAAATGTACCTCATCAAAGAATAAGGGAGACCCTGCCACTCTGCTATTGATTGGTCATGAAGACAGGGCGATATCTGAATGGTGTTCGTGGGCTTTCTCTTAAAACAAACCCAAACTGAATGAGGCCTGTAACTTTAGCCACCATCACAAGGAAATCTAATGTGGTTCCCTTCTTACATATTTATTAGGCTGCTTTATTACCTATTTTTGAGACCGCAGAATGCAGAAACTGCTTTCCTACTTCCTAAAGAGAATTTACAAAGTCACGGCTTTTGTCTTCATGGGGCAATATTCTTGTCTTTGAGGAATATGCCAGGCTGAAGAAAACCACAAGACTGGGTGACGGAGGGGGTGTGTGTTCAAATGCATCAGTAGTGACATGCTTTCTGGTGATTCAAGTACATCTGAGAGGCAACACCAGGTGCTGCCATAGATGGTAGCCTTTGAAAAAGCAAAGCAGTGGCTTGGTAGTCCAGTGGTTAAGACTCTGTGCTTCCAATGCAAGGGGCCCAGGTTCGATCCCTGGTCAAGGAACTAGATCCCACATGCCACAACTAAAGATCCTTCATGTCTCAAGGAGACCAAAGAGCCCAAGTGCCGCAACAAAGACCCAGGGAAGCCAAACAGATAAAATGAATATTTTTTAAAAAGCAAAGCAGAATGATATTTCTCACAGCCAAACAATTTCACTTTAACTTTAGACTCAAATGACTTGAAATTCACAAGAATACTATGCAGAGGAGAATGAAAAAAAAATCAGAATGAAGTCCTTAATTCATACTAAGAAACAATAAAAGAAGGACTTAGACCGACTGCGGGTTGTTTAGCTGAGGGTGCTGGCTTCCTCAGAAAGCGCTTCTCCTGGCTGGCCTGGGAGAGCTAAATTACCTTGTTGGAAAACACACTTGGATGGGTGACTTGAGCCAGGTCCGCACACACTAGGTGAAACGTATCTATTGACTTACAAGCTGGATGCATGTGTCAAAACGCAATCCAGTATTTTCGTAATAATAGCTAGCAGTCTTGGCCGTAAATTATTTATGGAGAGTATTTCAGTGCAAACAGGTTAGAGCACACATCGGCTTCAGCTTGACTGCCCTGGTTTTAGATCACGCAGACATTGAACTCCTCGGAGATCTGCTCTTATCACGGCAAACCCTTAAAGGGGGCCCACTCTGCTGTCTGTTCAGCAACTTACAGCCAACAGGCCACTTGCTAAGGCTCTACCTCAAGGTTCAATGAGTAAACGCGGTCCTTCTGCCCCCTCGCTCACACCCGCCTGGCCCCAGCGATGTAAGGTAATATCAGACATGAAGGCAGATCGATCGCCAGAGCAGAGGCATGGCCGTGCTCTGCCATTTTTGTGCAGAAACATGGAAGAATGTGCACAGAAAAGGCCACTGGTGATCTTAACGCGAGCTGACATTTCACTGATGCTGTGTTTCTGCAGCTGAAAAGAGCTGGCTGTCCTGGCGAAGCCCTCAGTTTAAATTTAAATAAGCGTGATGTCCTATTGCAATGCGGGGCATGGATTTCCCCTTCTGCCCCGGACTAGGACTAATTCAGCCACGGCCATTTCCATTTCTTCTCTGCGATGAGGGTAGGCAGGTGGACTTCTCTGCAGTGTCACATAGGTGGCCGGAAAGAGTACAGCGTCTTTCACTTTTTTAGAATCAAAACCACAAGAAGCAAACCCTCTGTTAATATTTCAGGAAGGCTATGGAGAAGGGAATGGCGACCCACACCAGTATATGGACAGAGGAGTCTGTTGGGCTATGGTTCATAGGGTGGCAAAGAGTCAGACACGATTGAACAACTAACACACACACACACACTGCATCCCCATCAAGCAGGCAATTAATGAGATATGGACCTCACATCTCTCAGGCCAGATATCTACATTTCACTTTATCTTCTTTGTCCTTTAAGATGAAGAGATGTTACAGACATTCCACTGCTTCACATGGAAGTACTACTTTGTCATAAGAGATTCCAGCTTTTATTTGTTAGCTTAGAACAGAAAGGGGGTAAGCTATCTATTCATCAATTTACAAGCGGAAGAAATGCTAGCACAACTGTTGGAGTAAAACTTGGAAACATAATAGTCACTGCAAAGTGGGAAATGGAGAAAATAAGACCTGTGGGTGCTACAGTCGGCTTTCCTTAGACTGGATAGCAAGTTTATCTCCTAATTGTTTTTACAGAGTGTTAGAGAGCAGATGATAACATCTCCAAAGCTCAAAAGGCACAGTACCAGGAAACAGGAGCCCTGCTTCAGCTACATAAAAGCCAATCATTGACCATTCATTCAACTCTGGGTGCCAGTTATTTTGTTTTGTTTTGGTTTTTTATCTATAAAAAGGGGAAACCAAAATCCTCTTAGGGCATCATTTTGTTGTAGGGACAAAATGTCATGATATAAGGAAAGATTACGGTAGTAGGTTGAATGGTGGCCTCCAAGAGATTGCAACTTGTGAATACAAGCTTAGTTTGAAAAAAGCCGAAGTATATATTTCAACTTTGTACTTAAGGGACTTGAGAGGAAGAGATGATCCTGGATTATCTGAGGGGGTCTCGAAATCCAATGATAATTTTCCTAAGAGAGACAGAGACCCAGATACAGAAGAGAAGGCCACATGAAGAGGGAGTCAGATAGTGGAGTCATAAGGCCACAAGGCATGAAAGCCAACCAGAAGCTGGAAGAAGTCAGAAAGATTCTTCCCTGGGGCATCAGGGGGAGGAGAGTGGCCCTCCCAACACTTTGATCTTGGACTCTGCAAGAGAATATGGTTTTGTTGTTTTGTTCAAGCCCTACTAATTTTGTTCAAGCAATACTAATTTTGTGGTAGTTTGCCACAGCAGTCACAGGAAAAATTGTTCAGAGTGGGAACTAGGGAGTATGAGGTGAGAGGGGCTTTTATTTATAGCACAAAAGTTCCAGTGGAGCCCCCAAACTCAGTATTCAATATAAATACTATTTTAAGTCACCCTTAAAAAACAGCAAAGTCAATGGCAAAAAAATCCATGATGAGGAAAACACTGAAATTTCTAGATGGTAAAAGATTTGTCTTTGATACTGAAGAAGTATCTCATTAATACAATAATTCAAAAAAAAGATGAGTTGAGGCATCATTTTTCTGTTAGAGCATCTCACTAACTGTCAGTCAGAGACTTCCCTGGTGGTCTAGTCGTTAAAACTCTGCACTTCCTCCGCAGGGGATGCAGGTTCAATTCCTGGTCAAGGATCTAAGATCCCACATGCTCTTCAGTCTGGCCACAAAAGCGAACAGACAAAAAGAAGTGTCAGTGATTAAGCCAGCCTTCAGTTGAATTATGTTTTAGAAGCTGATAGTTTCAAAGCCCTAACAAATGAAAAAACACGATGCTCAGGATAATATACAGGGTTAATCTCAAAGAAAATCTTCATGTATCACACTGTGTCTAGTCTCTGGCTGCACAGTAAAATCACCTGAGAAGATTTATAAAATGCAAGTGCCCTGCTGCACCCTAGACAAATGATATCAGAACTTCAGGTAATGAGATCCAGACATCAGATTTGTGGTCCCCTGGGAGATTTCCATGGCAACCAAGGCTGGGAACCACTACTGTGAAGAAGTTGGGTGGAAGTGGAGATCTCTGGGGTCTGGAAGGTTGCTCTGTGAACCTCATCCTGGCAGGTCGTTTCAGTGACTAATGGTAAAGAGTGATTCTGAATCGTGTCTGAAGTTCTACACCAATCAGGGCTTAATTTTCTTTTCCAGGGTTTAGGTTCTTCAGAGAGTGTTTGTATGCACTCAGCCGAGTCCGACTTGATGTGATCCCATGGACTGTAGCCTGCCAGGCTCCTCCATTCATAGCATTCTCCAGGTAAGAATACTGGAATGGGTTGCCATTTCCTTCTCCAGGGGATCTTCCTGACCCAGGGATCGAACCCATGACTTTGCATCTCCTGAATTTGCAGGAGGGTTATTTACACTGGGTCCCCTGGGAACCCCCTCTTTGGAGTGCAGTTGATGGTAATTCACAGGGGATGATGACAATGACTCTGATGAGGCTTGTAGTGTTTTGTAGAGTTTGTAAAGTGCAAAACTATCTCCCCGCCGGTCCCCAGTGTCGTCTGTCAAACATAGCTCTGTATTTCTAGAATGCATTTCTCCAATGCTTCCTCACTGAAATAAGATGAATGGTTACCCACCCCACCCCCACTGCAGCCAACCCCAACCAATAAAAGAAGATACATTCACTTGGAGGCCTATTTGAAAAAGCAGTCTTTGCAGATGTAATTAAGTGAAGGATCTCGAGATGAGGAAATCATTCTAGGTTATCCAGATGATATTTCAATCCAATGACAAGTATCCTTATTAGAGATACATAGAGGAGAAGACACAGACATAGAAGAAAAGGCCATGCAGGCCCTTCAAAGAGGGAGGGAGAAACCGGAGTTTTGTGACCACAAGGCAACGAAGCCAACAGCCCCCAGAAGCTACCAAAAATAAGAAAGAGTTCTCCCCTAGAGATTGTGGAGGGAGCATGGTCCAGTCAACACCTCGATTTTGGACTTCTGGCCTCCAGAATTGTCAGAGAATACATTTCTGGGTTTTAAAAACCATTTTTATTCAAACAGTTTATTTACAATGTTGTGTTAGTTTCAGGTATACAACAAAGTGAAATATAGTCTTCGCAGGTGGCTCTAGTGGTAAAGAACCCACCTGCTAATGCAGGAGACGTAAGAGACATGAGTTCGATCTCTGAGTTGGGAAGATCCCCTGGAGGAGGGCATGGCAACCCACTTCAGTATTCTTGCCTAGAGAATCCCATGGACAGAGGAGCCTGGTGGGCTACAATCCATAGGGTCACAAAGAGTTGGATAGGAATGAGACAACTTAGCACACACATATATCTATGTATCTGTCTATCTGTGTATATATATTGCTTTTTAGATTCTTTTCCATTACAGGTATCTGTAATACTTTATATATACATGTATTTCCATTATAGATTATTTTTAAATATTGAGTATATTTCAATGTGTTATATGGTAGGTCCTTGGTGGTTATCTATTTTATACAGCAGGGTGTATATTTTAATCCCAAATTCCTAATTTATCCCTCTCACCCTTTCCCCTTGGTAACTATAATTTCTTTTTCTATGTCTGTGAGTTTATTTCTGGTTTGTAAATAAGTTCATTTGCATCAATTTTTAGATTCCACTTATAAGTGATATCATGATATTTGTCTTTCTCTGACTTATTTCACTTAGTATGATGATCTCTGAGTACACCCATGTTGCTATAACATGAAATTATTCCATTGTTTTTTTTGACCAACTACCATTCCATTTTGTATATGTACCACATCTGCTGTTTTAAGCCACTAAGTTTGAGCCACTTGCTATCCTTAGGATAGAATTCAAACTTTCTATTACTAAGAAGCACCTCTGACCTGGTCCCCGTCTGTCTTTACACTTTGAGCATTGGCCAGGGCCTTCCATAGCGGTTCTGAGCCATCTTGCTTCTTACCCCTCCTGGCACTGTGCTTACACCAGCGTGGCCACCCCGCCCCAGGATGCAGCTCTTGGAATGGATTTTCCACTGCCGTTTGTCTGGTAGGCTCCTCATGGTCCCCAGTGTCTCGCTCACCGCCCTGCCATGGCTTCAAAGCCTTCAGATGCTCTCATCCTTTCTCATCAGTTCTCAAGTTGCCTTTGTTTATTGTACCTTTTTATTATAGAATATGCCATATATTACTGGAATCATCTGTCCTCCAAATACTTCCTGCACACAACTCTAAATTCTTTGAGAGAAAGGAGAGACACATATGGCTGGATTTTCCTAGTGCTTAACACAGCATCTGACTTCTCACAGAAGCTTGATTATCACTGACTAAACTAACTAGCTTATTAATAATGTCTTTTGAACATGTATTATTTCATCTAATATTTTAAACATTGAGTGAAATGCAGACTACTATTATCATATTTTAACAAAAGAAAAAAATGAGGTATAAAGAGGTGAATAGAAGTGTTAGAATTCAAATCTAGGAACTTGATTTCAAGTCTATCTCTCTATTTATTTAAACATATTTATTTAACCAGATATATATTTGACCATATATAGACAGGTAGATTTAACAAGATACATTTAGCCATGAGGCATGAGGTATGCATGCTCAATCGTGTCCGACTCTGTGACCCCATGGACTGTAGCCCACCAGGATCCTCTGTCCATGGGATTTCCCAGGCAAGAATACTGAAGTGTGTTGCTATTTTCTCCTCCAGGGCTTCTTCCTGACCCAGAGATTGAATCCAGGTGTTTCCTGCATTGGCAGGCAGGTTCTTTACCCCTGAGTCACCTGGGAAGCTCATATTTAGCAGTATATGTATATTATATGCTATAAAAGTCTCTTTGTAATACCAATTGCCTCATTGCTTTCTGCCCAGCATTATGACTATTTATGTATAAGCCATAACTCTGGTAAGTTCACTGAAGATAAGACACAGGTTTATTTAATGTTTTTGCCATACAGTGTCTTCTAAATAGCAATCATTCAAATATTTGTTGAATGGATTAAGGATCATTACAATGACTATATTTTAAAAATTTCTTCCATATTTCTATAAAATTATCCTATGAGGCTACATAATGTCACCTTACTAAAAGCTATAAATATGGAGCTCCCAGTCTCTTTTGTGTCTCTATTCTGCCCTGTTTCTGGAGATTGGGGCCTTGTTAATTGAACTGCTGTTTCACACCAAATGCTTCCCTGTTGGTCTGGTGATTTAGCAGGGCTTATTCTTTTCACTGATTTTTCAGAGAGTGAATAACAAATAGAATCTCACTTTGGGACAAGCTTAGAGAAAGCCGGTAGACAGGCTGCCATGGACATTCTCATGGAGAGGGTACATTTTGACCCCTTATTTCTGATACCACCTGAGGTAAGGAACATGCCAATGAGTAGCTGAAACTTGCAGTTTACTCTCAGTACAAAAGAAAGCATTATCCAAATTCTAATTATAGTCACTAACAGAAGGATGGAGGTGGAGTTCAGAGTCCAGAAAGTGAAAATCAGATGGGAATTGTGGGGAGATGAAGCCAGGTCAGGAGAAAGCAGGCAGTGGTTCTGAGTCAAAAGGAGACAGGAGTGAAAGGAAGGGGAGGGTGGGAGGGACCAGCAGGAGTCAGGAAAGAGAGAGGAAGAGGAGTCAGGAAAGGGGAGGGTTTACCCAGGAGACTTTTGTACCTAGGAGAGCTTTGCGCCTACCCCATCTCTTACCAGCGTAGGAACAGTAAATGTTTATCAAAAGTGCAATGATTTGATAATCATCTGTTTGTAGTTCACAGACAAGTTGTAAGGATTAATTTCCCTGTGAGATTCTTCAGACAAAACAACTCTGAAGAGTAGCAAACAAATCACACTTTAATTGCTTTGAAAATAGTAGGTAAATAACGGTGGTTCAGTGAGTGACACCGCTTTATCAGTTAGTAGTTCTTGGTGGTCCAAGTTCAAGTCTATCTAGTGCCACATGTGCTACATGCTAGGGATGTGTTCTAGATGAACACATGGACAAAAGTCAAACTGTGACTTCCTAAACGAACCTCTTCATTTGCAACCAACTAGGCTTATTTTTCATGCAAGTGTCATTTCCTTAAATAAGTCTACCCATCCATAAAAATGGCTTGTATCCTACGTCATAGGCTGAAATTTGTTGAAAGTGTATAAAACATTTTTCCATGGTTACAATACTATTGTGGATCCATAAGTCCCCAAGTCATTTTTTCCCAAACTCCTTTTAAATGCAGACATATTAGAATATAGGATGATAGTACTAGGCTTGTAGCAATGTAACCACTTGTGCATGTAGTCACCCCCCACCCCAACAATTATTGTGTTCTATGAACCTAGCATTGGCTAGTTTCTGGAGTTCCCCTTGCCCAGTGTTCCTGTCCTATAATGTACCAGAGACAGGTTTAGGTGTCCATCTGGGCTCAGACTACATCTCCCCCGTAGGACTTGGGGACAAATGACAATGACACAAGCATGGTGCCATAAGAAATGAAGCCCTTGGACTCTGACCTAGAACTCCTGTGATCTGCCATCATCCTTGAAAGAGTAATAGGTCAAATTGTTAGCTTTTAACTAGGATAAAATCAAACACTATGCTCAACAGTTGGCATAGAGAAAACAATAAGTAAATATAAATTGTACGTGGGAGACGCTGTCAGTGGGAGGTGTGGAAACCTATGAAGACAAAGTGGGTACTCAAGGGATGGGCTTGAAAAATGCATCAGGGGGTTCTTCTTGAAGTGACTGCTGGTTCTTCTCCTCTCTTTTCCCCCACTTGCCTTCCTCCTTATCCATCATCAATACCAGTCATTTTTGCGCCAGAATGTCATAAAATTGCTCACTGATGATCAGATCTGCAGTTAATTGAATACCTGTTCCTCAACTCACTTCCCTCTGAAAGGAAAACACAACCATTTGTAGGGTGGGAATAATGAAAGGATTTTTGCCAGATCTAACCAAGGAATAGGGTAGTAAAATTTTACCTATGCTATAGTATCTTTTTTGTGTTGGTTTTAAAAAGTTTACCAACAAATACAAAGTTCCACCCAAAGGCTAATGAAGGATCTTGGGGAATGCAGAGAAGTGAAACAATATTAATCTACATTTGAAAAAGTCCACCAAGGCTCATGGCATCTTGGACATTTCCTGAGTGAGATTTCTGGAGTAAAGAGCTCTACCAAAAGGAAGAGGGGTCCTTAGAAAGTGAAATGAGAGCTGAGGCCAGTGCAGGCTTATGCTGCTGCCTCCCTCAGGCAACAGCAGGAAGATAGCACAGACCCTCGCGTCTTCCCCCTCCGGTGCACCCCCCCTTTCTTCATTCCCTGCCACTGCATTTTCATCAGGCCCGTGAGGATAGAATTAGTACCAAAGCACAGCAGACTGGGGAGAAGGTCAACAGAGGTGGTTAGCGTATCCAGGTAACCTGCATCTTAAATAAATGTCCAAAGAGATAAAGTTTGAGGAGTGGGTGCCAATGAATCAAGCATTCTTTTCATCAGACACTCGGAATGGATGCCCATATCTTTTCCAACGTCCATTCTCAGAGAATAACCTAGGCTTAACTGTTTAGACTCATTAATGAGACCATCACTTGACTGAACAGAAAGAGCGGTGCTCTGGGGTCAGAGGACCTGAGGGGTTTTGTTGCCTCTGTCACCTCTTCATCCAATGACCCTAGGCAAGATGCTTAGCCCGAGCTAGAGTTTCCGCTTCTCTAAAAGGAAGGCAAACACAATCTAACTCACACAGTCCCAAGAGTATGAGTCAAGAAAATAGATGCAAAGCTCTTGGATGCTATAAATTGTGACGCACTATATTATGACAAAAAAACAATATGAAAAAATTCATTGTCAGAGTTAAATTTTACAGTTTTCTTAACTGTAAGAATATGGTCCTATGCTAACCATCCTAAGATCAAGCCGTTTGAAACTTCAATATATTAGTAGTCTGAATGACAGAAGCCAGACCACATGATTGCATGTACTTGTACATACATGTTTAACTACCTTCAACATGAATATTTTGAGATTATGCCGGTGTTTATAATAGAACACAGAGCACGAGTTGACACCACAGTTTCTCTCACAAAAATGACCTTGGAACAAAAAGCATCAGTGTTTCCCAGAGCTGACTTCCCTGAACTACCATCCCTTTGGACTACCTTATCAGGGACTGACTATCAATACATGGAATACATGAATAGTTACAGATGCAAGTCAAAGAAATGCCTTTCCTCTATCAAATCACTCTGCCAGTGGTAAGGTGAGTATGCATCTATGCACCTGTACCTGTCTGTGCATCTCATGTATGGTCATATTTTAATGGCATATCCTCTGGCAACCTGAAATATTTTACATAGTAATTTACATCAGACTAAAAGAAGTCTACTATGGTTAATAACTTGGTAGGAACTATATTCACTTCTCAAAACAGGATTGCCAGAAAATACATAGGATGTTTTGGTTAAACTAGAGTTTTAGATTAGCAAAAAATAGTGTTTAATAAAAGGCAATATTTGGGACATACTTATACTAAAATACTCGTCACTGATGCTCTGTCTGAAGTTTGAATTTAGCCAGCATCCTGTGTTTTGATTTGCTAAGTCTAACAGCTCTACTTGAAGTGGAAAAATGCTCCCTGACCTTTTATCCCCGAGATGTCACCATACTCAGTTGACTTCATGAAGTAAACAGCTCTGTCTCTTTGGCCCCTGTGGGATGCTGTGAAGGGGGAGATTATATATCTTGTCATCAGATCAATTGTGCCTGCAGTGATATTAAAATCACGTCTGCCTTAAATCACTTAAAATTCATCAACTCCATTCCTCTCTTCTGATGAAAAGGCTTGGAAATAAACACATAGGTGCTTTGGAACAAAGAAAACTCAACTTCCCTTGCTGCAAGAGAGTAAACGGAAACTCTTAGAAGCTCCAGGTTCTAGTTCTATCCTGATGAGTAATTGTAGTAATGATTACTTTTTACATGGTCTCGTTTTGACATTTCTTTGATTATTTTTCAAAACCAAGACCACTGCTACAGAAGCAATTCGAATCTAATTATTTCCATGTAGATTAATGTTCTCAAGCCTCTGTCTCAGATAGGTCATGAGATGGTGGTCTCAGAATAGCATCTTACCGTTTACATTATTTTTTAAAAAATAGGGAAGGGGTACTATTCTGCATAATTAACAATCTTAATTAAAAACTGGACAAAGATTATCTGTTGCGATAGTGCCTTGACAAATCCCTTAGGGCAGGCTCAGATTCTATGGTCTTCTGATTAGAATACAAATCTGGGACTATCCACTTTGATTATCTCCATTACAATGTGTTGATTTCAGGCCTGGTAGTCATTTTCACGAAGGTCTGGTGGAGAGGAGGAGGAGTATTTGATAGTCTGGTAAACATGCCCTGCGATTTATGATTCCATATAATAAGTTCATAATCCAAATCACTGTTATAAGTCTGAAGGGGATCCCCAGGTTCCTTACCATGTATGTCAGTACAACATCCATGAGGATCACATGGTAATCTGCAACTCTCATAGCCATCACATCTGAGAATTTTCATTAGAGATGCATTATAAGTTTTTTTTAAATATAAAAAGCAAATAAAAGTAATTGAATCAGTTTTTACTTAGTCACCATCCCAAAGAGGTGAGACAAGAGAGACCCTCTAGTACAGCTTTGGGAGAAAAATCAACTTTCTCTTTTTGACAGTTCTTTCCATGAAAATGGTCCAAGTCTTTGGCAACTGTAATGTAATTACACCAACTGAAATGTGAGTAGATGAAAGAAGTGAGTATTCTTCCCATGGCTGTAATCTTGCACCTATTTTACTGCAAATCATCCTTAATGATAAGATATTTTAATTTTCTTATATATGGTTATTTTCACGGCTTGCCGAATAGCTGACAAATCAAAGGTAAAGAAGATGCCTCTATCTCACAAGCTTTGTTTGTTTGTTTTTAGAAATATTAACCTCCAGAAAGGATTTCTGGAGAAGGAAATGGAAACCCACTCCAGTATTCTTGCCTGGAGAATCCCAGGGACAGAGGAGCCTGGTGGGCTGCCGTCTATGGGGTCAGACACGACTGAAGCGACTTAGCAGCAGCAGCAGCAGCAGCAGAAAGGGTTTCAGGAGCTTATGATGGCAAAGAATCTGCCTACAATGCAGGAGATGCAGGAGACTTGGGTTTGATACCTGGGTCAGAAAGAGAAGGGATCCTTCTCCAGAGAAAGATACTCTAGAGAAGGGAATGGCAACCCACTCAAGTATTTTTCCCTGGAGAAGTCTATGGACAGAAGAACCTGGAGGGCTAAAGTCCGTGGGGTTGCAAAGAGACATGGACACGGCTGAGAGACTAAATTTTTTTTTTTAAAATAATACAATTAAAGGCCTAAAAACTAAGTGAAGATGCAATAACGAGGGATTAAGTAAGGTGGTGTGTTTGGAGGAAAGAAAATCTGTGAGAGTCATCAGGGCAATGAAAAGGAAGCCAATGGTTGTGGAAAAGAAAAGTGTGCTGAGCTTAAGTCTTACTTGCTAGCATCTAAAAGAGAGAAGAAAGCAAACTATTGTAGGTTTTCATTGCCAAGTGGTCAAAAGTACTCTGGTTTTTCAGTAGAGTCAGTTTCCCTTTGCTTGTATGCCCATTTTTGTACTGTGTTGTGATTCTGTGAAGGTTGCACCCCCAGATGAAAGTGGGGAAGTGCTGTGATGTTATTGACAGTGCCCTTGTATGTGGACTTGACAGGGACCTGGCATTTCTGAACAGCTTTCAACACTGGGTCAGAACTAGGAGACCTCAGAGGCCAGGTCTCTAAATCTCATCTCTCCCTGAATCTCTCCAAGGCAATGTTCTTCAAGCACATTGACCTCATCCCACATTTGTAATTAATTAATTAATATTTGGTTGCATGGGGTCTTCACTCCTGTTTTCTCTAGTTTTGATGAGCAGGGGCTACTCTTATTGTGACACATGGGCTTCTCGTTGCGGAGGCTTCTCTTGTTGTGGAGCATAGACTCTAGGATGGACAGGTTTCAGTAGTTGCTGCATATGGGCTCAGCAGTTGTGGAGCACGGGCTTAACTGCCCTGGGGCATGCGGAATCTTCCTGCATCCTCTGCATTGACAGGCAGATCTTAACCACTGGATCATCAGTCCCACGATCCAGATTTGTGAACACGTTACTTCCCTTAAACATGTATCACTTGAATATTTTCTATTCTATTCTATATTAATGTATTTTTTTTTTTACACTTTTAGTCCAAACTCACTAAGTTGAGTTTTTGAGCTACCAGTGAATGGATGGACACCCATAGTTTAAGAAACATTGCACTAGTAGGCATAACATGTTCCTAAAATACAGAAAAATGGTAAAATGTTGTGTTTTATATTCATATAAATATATGTAAGAGTGGATATGTTTTAAATCTGTGAAGCGAAGTTGCTCAATCGTGTTCGACTCTTTGCAACCCCATGGACTGTAGCCTGCCAGGCTCCTCTGTCCATGGGATTTTCCAGGCAAGAATACTGGAGTGGGTTGCCATTTCCTTCTTCAGGGGATCTTCCCAACCCAGGGATCGAACCCAGGTCTCCCACATTGTAGGCAGATGCTTTTACCGTCAGAGCCACCAGGGAAGTCTTTTAAATCTGTATACACCCACAAATACATGTATCATAGCAAAATGTATACCTGAAATTTTATAGATGTGATAATAACTTATTTAAACTCATGAGAAACTTTGAAGAGGGTTTAAACATACCTTTTTAGTCATACAGCTGAGTGTAATCCATATTCAGTATTAATTTAGTAGTATGTGTTTTTACTCACTTCATAGATTTCAATTTGTTTTTAAATGCAAAAAGATTTTAACTAATTGAAATAACTGAGCTAGCCAACACTTTCAAATTCTTATTGTGGATGTGAAAGTCGGACTATAAAGAAAGCTGAGCGCCAAAGAATTGATGCTTTTGAACTGTGGTGTTGGAGAAGACTCTTGAGAGTCCCTTGGACTTCAAGGAGATCCAACCAGTCCATCCTAAAGGAAATCAGTCCTGAATAGTCATTGGAAGGACTGATATTGAAGCTGAAACTCCAATACTTTGGCTACCTGATGCGAAGAGCTGACTCATTGGAAAAGACCCTGATGCTGGGAAAGATTGAAGGCAAGAGGAGAAGGGGACGACAAAGGATGAGATGCCTGGATGGCATCACTGACTCAATGGAGATGAGTTTTAGTGGACTCTGGGAGTTGGTGATGGACAGGGAGGACTGGTGTGCTGCAGTCCATGGGGTCACAAAGGGTTGGACACGACTGAGCGACTGAACTGAACTGAAAATTTCTCGTACAGCTTATTCTGATCATTTTTCCTCAGTTCCTAGGCAAACTTGAGATGCTGTGAAGCATCAAAGTGGGTCACTTATAAGGGTCTCCATCTCAAGCTAACACATCATTTTATTCAGATGTGATTAGACACAGCATGTGAACATGAGCTTGAAAATTTTACCATTCCTGTATTTTTCCAAACAGCAAGTGTATAGCACAGGGCATTCAGCTTGGTGCTCTGTGATTATCTAGAGGGGTGGAAATCTTAAGAGGGAGGAGATATATGTATACATATAGCTGATTCACTTCATTATACAGCAGAAGCTAGCACATTATAAAGCAATTGTACTCCAATCAAAATATTTAAAAATAAAATCATCTAGTTAGATTTCCCTTCTTGTGCCAAAACGTGCTGAGTTGTTTCAATTGTGCTCAATCCTTCATGAGTCCATGGACTGTAGCCTGCCAGGCTCCTCTGTCCATGGGATTCTCTCAGCAAGAATACTAGAGTGGGTTGCCATGCCCTCCTCCAGGGGATCATCCTGACCTGGGGATTGAACTCGGGTCTCTGACATTTCTTGCATTGGCAGTTGTGTTCTTTACTACTAGCATCACCTGGGAATTCCCTTCTTACTTGCATACTATTCAATGATTTCGTTTTTCTTGCTCTGTCTCACCAGGAAAGAATAGTACTTCTCTTAGGTAAGGTTGTTAGCCTTATTTTCCCTTCAAATCATGTTAGCTTGTTAGCTTTGCTCTCTGTTTCCAAATCTACCACAATTGAGGCAGACCTACTCACTAGGCTGGAGAAGGCAATGGCAACCCACTCCAGTACTCTTGCCTGGAAAATCCCATGGACGGAGGAGCCTGGTAGGCTGCCGTCTATGGGGTCGCTAAGAGTCGGACATGACTGAGCAACTCCACTTTCACTTTTCACTTTCAAGCATTGGAAAAGGAAATAGCAACCCACTCTAGTGTTCTTGCCTGGAGAATCCCAGGGATGGGGCAGCCTGGTGGGCTGCCGTCTATGGGGTCGCACAGAGTTGGACACGACTGAAGTGACTTAGCAGCAGCAGCAGTACTCACTAGGCATGCTCAAGGGGAGATCAGGACGGCACACTAGGAAAGGTGTCCAAAAGCACTACTGCTTGACCTGAGATCGGTAAGAGATTAGCTTGCTAGAGAGACAGGGAAGGGCATTCTTGAAAGACTGAAACTTATTACGAGGAGGTCAAAGTCCTAGAAAACAACTAGAGTAAAGGGTTCAGGGGGAAGAACAATGGAAAGTCATGCTTAAAATGAAGGCAAAAGTTGGATCAGAAATTCATTATTTATTACTCAGGCAGGAGAGAGACTCCAAATGTTTCCAAGCAGAGGAGTGACATAATTAAACTTTCCTTTTAGAAAGATTATTTTGACAAAATGAACGGATTGAAGAAGGTCAAGATATGAAGCTGAGGGTTCACTTAAGAGGCCATGGGAACAATCCAAAAGAGAAATAGTAATAGGTAGATGAAGACATGGATAGAATGGAAGGAAAGGATATTGGCTCAATAAGACAAAGTGAAAAGTGAAAGTGAAAGTCACTTAGTGGTATTTGACTCTTTGCCACCCCATGGACCATACAGTCCATGGAATTCTCCAGGCCAGAATACTGGAGTGGGTAGCCGTTCCCTCCCCCAGGGGATCTTCCCAACCCAGGGATCCATCTCAGGTCTCCCACATTGCAGGTGGATTCTTTACCAGCTGAGCCACTGGGGAAGCCCAATAGGACAAAATAGAGACCAAATGTTTGGGCCTCCTGGAGACTGTAGAGTGTATTGGTGGATAGTGTTTGGGAGTAGGGTGAAGGCAGAGAAGAAGGAGTCTGATTCCTGGCTTCCGGTCTGAGCCCCTGTAAAAAAAGGTGCTTGTAACACAAGGATCAAGTTGTGCAGGAAAGATGATGACTTCAGCTGAACAGGGTTAATGCTGGGTTGTCTTTTGCCCTTTCCCACTGAGATGTTCAACGAAAGGGCTAACTTTCATGGAACACTTACTATGTGCCAGATAACATATCTAACATTTTACTCACATCATTTTCTTCCAAAGACTCTTATAGGGACTTCCCTGGTAGTCCAGTGGCTAAGGACTTTCTTGGTGGCTCAGATGGTAAAAATTCTCCTGCAATGCCAGAGAACTGAGTTTGATCCCTGGGTTGAGAAGATCCCCTGGAAGAGGGCATGGCAACAGTATTCCAGTATTCTTGCCTGGAGAATCTCCATGCACAGACGAGCCTGGTAGGCTACAGTCTATAGGGTCACAAGGAGTTGGACATGATTGAGTGATTAACACACACTCCAGGGGTTAAGAATCTGCCTTGCAATGCAGGGGATGCAGGTTCCATCCCTGATCAGGGAATTAAGATCCCACATGCTGCAGAGAAGCTAAGCCCGAGCACCCAAATACTGAACCCATGTGTCACAACTAAAGATCCCAAGTACCACAGCTAAGACCTGATGCAGTCAAATAAATAAGTAAATAAATGAATAAATAGTTTCAAAAAAAGACTCATAAGAATGACTCTGAGTAGCATGGAGATGTATATACCACCACAGGTAAAATAGATAGCCAGTGGGAATTCACTGTGTAACTCAGGGAACTCAAACCAGGGCTCTGTAACAACTAGAGGGGTGGGATGGGGAGGGCGGTGGGAGGGAGGGTCAAGAAGAAAGGGACATAGGTATACCTAGGGCTGATTCATGCTGATGTGTGGCAGAAACGCAACACAATATTGTAAAGCAATTATCCTTTGATTAAAAACAAATAAATTTTAGAACAGAAATATAAATAGAAAAAGAAAAGACATATAATAATGGCTATCATTATCATCCTCAAAACTGAAGGCTCAGAGAGTGAACTGTTTTGCCTGAGGTGAGACAACTGATAAATGACTGAACAGGGACTCAGCTTCAGATCTGTCTGACTCAATACATGTGTGTTAATCTCTGTGCTCTACAGAACTGGTGAAATAGAAATTCAGAATCAGGGAAACATCTGTGGTAGTTAGAACTGTAGCTATGGGTGATGCTACCTAATTAGAGTGTATGCAGTAGAAAGCAGAGGCGCAGGGGAAAGCCCCCCAGGAGGCACCAAGTGGTAAAGAGCCTGCCTGCCAATGCAGGAGATGCAAGAGATGCAAGTTCGATCCCTGGGTCAAGAAGATCCCCTGGAGGAGCGCATGCAACCCACTCAAGTATTCTTGCCTGGAGAATCCTATGGACAGAGGAGCCTGGAAGGCTACAATCCATAAGGTCACAAAGAGTCAGACATGACTGAAATGACTGAGCACGCACACAGGGAAAAGCCCTAAGAAACAGCAGCACTTGATGTGCAGACTACAAATAAGTGCTCTTTATTTGCCCACAGATAGAGTGTGTTGGACTAGTACAGCATTTTAAAAATCCTGGATTTGAGTGCCTTCTGCAAGGGACAGGAAGCACTCTGTACTCCCTAGAGTCTGCTTTACCCCTCCCCTTTAATTACCTGTAGCTCCTTCACGTCTGAGCACTTCCTGATGGGCCCCTGGAAGACGAGAGCTGCAAGCCCTAAGGAGTATGAAGGAAGAGGAACCACAAAGGAAAAGTGAAGTGTTCATTGCTCAGTCGTGTCTGACTCTTTGCGACCTCATGGACTGGAGCCCTCCAGGCTCCTCTGTCCATGGAATTCTCCAGGCAAGAATACTGCAGTGGGTAGTCTTTCCCTTCTTCAGAGGATCTTCCCAAACCAGGGATTGCACCCAGGTCTCCCACATTGCAGGTAGATTCTTTATCATCAGAGCTACCAGGGAAGCCCCTATGAAGGAGAGGACAAATCAATAAAGGGAAGGTAAAAAAGGAAGCTCTAGGAGAATGTGGCTTCATGAAAATCGAAGGAGAGAATTTCAGGAAAAAGGCGACAGCCAACTGCGAGAAAATCACAGCTGGTCAAGTAAGATGAGAGAGTGGTGTCTACTGAATTCGACAGTCTGGTTATCACTTATATCATCTCAGGAAAAGGCAGTAGAGTGGGTGGGTCACAAAGTTAAATTACAGTAGGGTGAAGCGGTAAAGGGAGGGGAGAGGCGGCACTAGAAGGTTTAGCTTCCTCTTTAAGAAAGCATGTGTGGCTTTGAAGGAAAAGAAATAGGTAAGTAACCAATGGGAGATGTATGGTCAAGTGAGAGCTTCTGCTCTTAGGATGGAAAATAGTTAAGTATGGTTTAATGCTGAGGAAAACTAGCTACAGAGATGATCTCCTGGGATTATGAGAGAGAGGAGATGGTGAGTTCAACAGCGATATTTATACTGCACATCAGGCATTGTCTGAAGACCTTAAGGGACACAGAAGTGAAATGAGTCAAGGTCCCTATTCTCATGGTGATTACATCATGTAGAGAAAAGACACCCAACAGACAAGGAGAATGGACACCATAAACAAAGTAATGTTAACTAATCATATGTTAGAGACTGGAGGTTCTCCTTCCTGTATTTTTTCTTATTGTAGAATGGCTTTATATTGGGCATTCAGAAAAGTCCTTTCTAAGAACTGATATTTGAGCTAAAATTTGAATGAGAACAGGAGCTAGCCAAGGATGCTTTGGGGAAAAGCATTTTAAATCTTCCTATCTGTCTTTTTAACATTTTATTTATTTATTTGGCCCTTCCAGGTCTTAATTGCAGCATGTGGAACCTTTTAGTTGCAGCATGTGAGATTTGTTCCTTGATCAGGGATCGAACCCAGGATGTGAGCTTGGTGTGACTGGGAAATAGGAAGAAGTCACAGTGATTCAGAAACTACATAGTGGTTGAAGATGAGGTCAGAGAGATGAATATGGGGTCAGATGAATGGAACCTCGTAGTCTGCAGTAAGGAGTTTAGGTTTTATTTAGGGTGTGGCCTTTATATAAGAGCCCTAAGGTGGGGGAGATGCTATGACCTCCTAGGATGCAAGAAGGGTGGATCCCAGCATGGAGTAAAGGAAAGAGCCTTGAACAGACATGCTGTCAGCAAGTCCACTGAGACGGGGGAAGCAGGAATGAATAGGAAGAAACGGAGATGTTTGTAGATAGTATAGAAGCTGAAGGCATTAATACTTAAGGACTTCAATTTTCTCAGTGATGCTGGAAGCAAAATGATCTGCTAAGGGTGAATGGAGAGATTCTGGAATACAAGGTTGTATTAATCTAATACAGCTGTCATAGTAAAATACCATCAACTGGGTGCCTTAAACAACGGAAATTTATTTTCTCACAGTTCTGGGGGCTGGGAGTTCATGATCAAGGTGCCAGCCAGTTTGATTTCTGGCTAGAGTTCTCGACTTGCAGATGGCCAGCCACCTGCTTGCTGTGTCCTCCTGAGATTGAGGGGTGTGGGAGGGGGGCTCTTGTGTCTCTTCCTCTTCTTATAATGGTGCCAGCTCTATGGAATTAGACCCACTCTTATGACCTCATTTAACCTTTGTCACTTCTTTACAGTCCCCGTCTCCAAATACTGTCTTATTGGGGGTTGGGGCTTTGATGTATGAATTTTGAGGAGAACACAACTATTCATTCCATAATGGGATCTGGGAAGAAGAGGAAGACTTTGGGGTATTGAAGAAATGGGAAAGGGAATTGCTTGAGAATATATAAACTACTTTTCATTCTTTTTTTTTTTTTTTTTGCCTGTATTAAGGCTAAATTACTGCACTCCCTCCAAGATTCTAAACTTTAGGTGAAAAGAGAATATTTGGGCAACATTATCTTTAATGTATGATCTCCCATGGACTCAGAAAGTAGGAAATTCTTTACTCGGCAGTAGGTAAGGCAGGTTGGCATGACAGCCTGGAGCTGAATCAGAGCTAAGGCTCTGTCCTGTATAAAAAGAGAACAGGAAGCAGAGAGAAGCTAGGAGAAGACCCATGTGCCAGACCTACGGCAGCTTGGACATTGTACGAGTGAAAAGGAGGGACTTAGCAAGGTACAGAAAAGCCTCAGGAATTGTATTAGTTTCTTCTGATGTAAATATGGGATGCACTTCTCCAAAATAAACCTTCAACTAAACCTATAACACTCATTAATGCTACATGGAGAAATTTGCTTTTGTGGAGGTAGAGAGAGCCATGAGCCTTGTTTCAAAATCAGTGCCTGGAGGAAACCAGAGCTCTATGTTGAAGATCTTCAAAGGTGAATGACCAAAAATACTAAATAACACAGAAACTAACAAGGGGGCAAATTTTAAACATTATTTTTGTAGTGCCCAACATATTTCATTTTGATCTACCCTCCTTTTGAAGATGCCCTCTTGTGTGTAGTAACCGATACAGATAATTTTAAAGCACTTAACACTTCACATGCATCTTCCTGCCTCCCCCTTTCCCTGTGGCTTGAGTTGCAGCCTTATGGGGTCTGACTCTACCTGGTAACACTCATTGTTCACGTGCCAACCACTCCTTACTGCCAACAGACTTGACACCTAAGCATGCTTTATCTGAAGTCAAAGTCAAAACAACTCTGGACTCTTCTAGTTTGCTCCTTGACTCCTTCGGAGTAATATTAGTTCACACAGATTCTTTACAGTTCCCTGGCACTTATAAAAGGTGTCCTGATTGCTTATTCTTTTTTTTTTTAATTTTAAAATTAATTTATTTTAATTGGATGTTAATTACTTTACAACATTGTAATTTTTTTTTTGCCATAATCAACATTAATCAGCCACAGGTATACATGTACCACCCCAAGCCTGAACCGCCCTCTCTCCTCCCTTCTCACCCTATCCCTCTGGGTTGTCCCAGAGCACTGGCTTTGGGTGCCCTGCTTCACGCATCGAACTTGCACTAGTCATCTATTTTACATATGATAATGTACATGTTTCAATACTATTCTCTCAAATCATCCCACCCTCACCTTCTTCCACTGAATTCAAAAGTCTGCTCTTTATGTCTGTATCTCCTTTGCTGCTCTGCATATAGGATCATCAGTACCGTCTTTCTAAATTCAATATATATGTGTTAATATACAGTATTTGTCTTTCTCTTTCTGACTTACTTCACTCTGTATAATAGGCTCCAGGTTCATCCACTTCATTAGAACTCAGATGCATTCATTTTTAGAGCTGACTAATATTCCATTGTGTATACGTACCACAACTTCCTTATCCATTCATCTACCGATGGACAGGTTGTTTCCATGTCCTAGCTATTGTGAATAGTGCTGCAATGAATATTGGTCTATATGTGTCTCTTTCAGTTCTGGTTTCCTTGGGGTTTATGCCCAGCATTGGAATTGCTGGGTCATATGGCAGTTCTATTCCCAGTTTTTAAGAAATCTCCACACTGTTCTCCATAGTGGCTGTACCAGTTTGCATTCCTACCAACAGTGTAAGAGGGTTCCCTTTTCTTCACACCCTCTCCAGCATTTATTGTTTGTTGACTTTTTGATGATGTCCATTCTGACAGGTATGAGATGATACCTCATTGTGGTTTTGATTTCTCTAATAATGAGTGATGTTTTACATCTCTTCATGTGTTTATTAGCCATCTGTATGTCATCTTTGAAGATATGCCTGTCTGGTCTTTTGCCCACTTTTTGACTGGGTTGTTCGTTTTTCTAGTATTGAGCTGCATGAGCTGCTTGTATATTCTAGAGATGAATTCTTTGTCAGTTTTTTCATTTGCAATTATTTTCTCCATTCTGAGGGCTGTCTTTTCACCTTGCTTATAGTTTCCTTCGTTGTGCAAAAGCTTTTAAGTTTAATTAGGTTCCATTTGTTTATTTTTGTTTTTATTTTCATTATTCTGGGAGGTGGGTCATAGAGGATCTTGCTGTGTGATTTTTTTGTCCCTAGGTGGTCCCTATATGTAGGATTTTTCAACAACTAGACTGAGAAAGGGCTGCCCTGCACTTGCTATTTATTTCTTGGATCTCCATTTTGGTGTCATGGTATCAGAGTGGCCCATTAATCAAGGCTAGTGGAGTTGATGAGCATATGAATAAATAATAATTAATGATCATTTTGACTCACCCAGGTGTTTATCTGCTCAGCAGTGTTATTGAGATGTCAAAGCTATCTTAATTTTATAGAAATATTTGCTGATGAAGGAACTTATTGATAGAGGTAAGCAATGTGGCTGCTCTGTTTTCAAGGTTCTCCTGAAGTGCTGGTGCGGCTCGGGGCTCTGTGTGGGTTTCCACTGCAAATGATTACAGACGTGGCATGTGGAGAGTGAACTGGGAGGCAAAATATATGCAGGAAAACTGGAAATCACCAAGGAAAACGACTGAAGGGGAAATCAATATGAGGTGAGAGGTCAACAAGCCTCCTGCTGTTAGTCTGTCAAAATGTATTTAATGGGTTCATTGGATATTTTTCACATTTAGGAAACTGACATGAGAAAGGGTTAGCCTGTAACAACTTTTTATCTCTCACTTACAAAATTGCTACTTTTTTTTTCTTTTGAGAATTTTACCTCTGATTTCATATTACACTCATGCCCAGGGGGCTGAGGCTTCAAAAGAACTATAATGACAAGCCTTCAAAACAGATAACTATTTTCTAAGTAGTTAATGCTATAATTATAGCCACTTTAATTTATCAAAGTGTAATTTAAAATGTAGTCATTAGAATTAAGTAAGGATCAAATATGGAACTTGTTATATCCAAGGGTCTAGTTTCTGGGCTTGATCTCAAAGTATTTATTAAAAGGATGCTTTATTTATTCTCTTTTCCATTATCCATACAATTAGATTAATCCTCAGTTCTCCCCTCTTCAAGTAAGAGAAACAGATACAAAATATTTAACCTAAATCCAGCATTAATTTTGAAGAACTTAAAAAATCTCTCCATATAAAATCACATTTGTAATATCTTTTTAAAATTTCTGTACTCTCATTTGATGACTGTTCTTACTTATATAACACTCTCTATTTTTTAGAAACTTCAGCAATCATCTTATTAGAGGCTGAGATGTTTGCATTTTTCTAACATCTTTAATCAAATTACCTTTAGGTACATTAGAAATATTAATCCATTTGATGGTTCCTGAGCTATACAGAGAAATTAAGCATTAAACATTAACATCTGAAAAATTCAGCATGGCAGACTTATATCTGTTAACTGTTTTTTCCCTTTTCTAAGATGATGAAGTTGATTTTGAAGATTTACATTTCCTTCAGCTTTCCATTTGAGCACCTGATACCAAATTGGGAAACTCAGCCCAATTCATGGCTTTCAGTGAAGATCTCTCCATAATTTTGGTGAAGAATGCTGTAGCAGCAAAGTATAGCCTAGGGATTTTTTTTGGGGGGGGGGGGATTTTTTAAAAAATTGTCAAGGTTCCCGAAGATCTGGAAGCTTCATTTGCCATGGGAAATATGAATGAAGCTCAAAGATATGTATAAAAGGGAATTTTTTAAAAAACTGAATTTTGCCATGACACATTGAAATTTAAAATTTCTAAGAGTTTATATAAATCAGTATTTCAAAGGTGAAAAGTGTATTTTTAAACTTTTATTTTCTGAATATTAAAATTGCTTGGAGAAATATCAACAACCACAGATATGCAGATGGGAAAAACATACTCTAATGGCAGACAGAAAGTGAAGAACTAAAGAGTTTCATGAAGAGGGTGCAAGATGAGACTGGAAAGAAAAATCTAGCTTAAAACTCAGCATTCAAAAAACTATAATGACATCTGGTCCCATCACTTCATGGCAAATAGATGGGGAGAAAATAGAAACAGCGACAAATTTTATTTTCTTGGGTTCCAAAATCACTGTGGACGGTGACAGCACCCACAATATTAAAAGACACTTGCTCCTTAGAAGAAAAGCTATGACAAACCTAGACAGTGTATTAAAAAGCAGAAACATCACTTTGCTGACAAAGGTCTGAATGTTCAAAGCTATGGTTTTTCCTGTAGTCATGTATGGATGTGAGAGTTGGACCACAGAGAAGTCGGAGGACTGAAGAATTGATGCTTTTGAATTATGGTGCTGGAAAAGACTCTTGAGAGTCCCTTGGACTGCAAGGAAATCAAATCAGTCAATCCTAAAGGAAATGAGTATTCATTGGAAGGACTGATGCTGAAGCTGAAGCTCCAGTACTTGGGCCACCTGTTGTGAAAAGCCAACTCATTGGAAAAGACCCTGATGCTGGGAAAGACTGAGGGCAGGAGGAGAAGGGGATGACAGAGGATGAGATGGTTGGACGGCATCACTGACTTAACATACTGGAGTTTGAGCAAACCCTGGGAGATGGCGAGGGACAGGGAACCTTGCTGTCCTGCAGTCCATGGGGTCGCAGAGTCCGACACAACTTAGTGACTGAGCAACAACAAACCGTCAGTTAATTTTATCAAATATTTACTCTACACGAGACATGTTGCCAGACACTGGTGAAACCAAGATGGGAAGAACATAGTCACTACCATTTAGGAAAGCTTTATGTAGCAAGAAAGCATTGAAGTGAAGTTAAAGTCACTCAGTCATGTCTGACTTTTGCGACCCCATGGACTATACAGTCCATGGAATTCTCCAGGCCAGAATACTGGAGTGGGTAGCCTTTCCCTTCTCCAGGGGCTCTTCCCAACCCAGGGATCGAACCCAGGTCTCCCACATTGCAAGCAGATTCTTTACCAGCTGAGCCACAAGAGAGGCCAAGGAAGCACTGGTGTAAACTAAAGTTACGTGACGAGTGCTGTGTGCTCGTTTTTATGCTGTGTAATGGATTGCCTTGAACTTAACAGCTTAAACCAACATACGTTTACTTTCTCACAGTTTCTGTGGGTCACAGTCTGGACACAGCCCAATGGGGTCCTTTACTCAGAGACTCACCAGGCTGCAATGAAACTGTCAGCTGGGGCTGCAGGTTCACCTGAGGCGCAAGTCCTCTTGCAAACTCACGTGGTTCTTGGCAGAATTCATTTCCTTGCAGCTACAGAACTCACAGCAACTTGCTTCTTTGAGAGCAGTATATGCAAATCTCTGAGCTCAGGAGAGCCCTAAAGCCTCTTTTAAAGAGTTCACCTGATTAAGTCAGGCTCACCTAGAGTTGTCCCTTTGATTAACTCAGAGTCACCTGGTTAGGGATCCCTCTTTACATCAGCAAAGTCCCTTCACCTTCACTACCTAATATCATCAGAGCAAGGCTATCCCATCATATTCACAGGTCCTGCTGACACTCAAAGGGAGGGCTTCATACAAGGGTGTGGGTCACTGGGTCTCATCTTACGATCTTACCCCCCACATGCTGGAGCAGACATATTTAAGAAAGCAGGGTAGACTTTCCTGGCGGTCCAGTGGTTAAGATTTTGCCTTCACAATGCAAGGGTACGAGTTCGAGCCTTGGTCAGGGAGTTAAGATCCCACGTGTCTCGGGGCCAAAAACCCAAAACAGGAGCAACATCGTAACAAATGCAATAAAGACTTTAAAAAATATTATAGAAAAAAAGAAAGCAGTGACAAATGGCTGGAGTCTAGTAATAGAGAAGCAGGCCAAAGAAAGGGTCCTGGGCACCGGTTAACCAGACTCTCTGATGCATGACAGTGCTACTTGGAGAGAAAATTCATTTCAGACTTTACATAAACAAATAGCCCCACAGCTGCATGAGAAAGGGGATGCTCCTAGAGGATCACAAGGGTACCCTATGCATATAAATTCGAACACTGTGGTCATCAGCCTCAGCAAAGGGACGATTTGGACAATGGCACTCTCAAGTGGGAAACTCTATTGGTGCTTGAAGAGTGTATCTTTATTCTTTTTAAGTCACTGGAAGTCCTAGCTTGGGTTTGTGTGGTAACAGATTATTTTAGAAAGTAAGGAAGTGAGTGAAGCAGGGAAGGAGAAAACAGTGACTCCAAAGTCAGTTTTGAGTCAGTTCCCTGTTTGAGGCCTTAGAAACCCGATGAAATGGAAATCAGATTTTTTTCTTTTGGGAATGAAACAGGGAAGCATTGCTCTATTGGTTCTTAGCACTTGTTGGTCAGTGATGACCTGGGGGTCTGAATGCCAAATGGATGGTATTTGAGAAGACCCAGGGTAAACTAAAAGGAGTGAAGGCTGTGACCCGAGGTGAAGTGCTTTCAAGTTGTACAAGTAAAAGACTGGTCAAATTTGTGCAGGGTTGATGTCTGAAGGGCTGGGGATACAATGTGGGGAGGAAGTGATTTAAAAGAGTATGCAGTGGGGGTGTGATACATTGATCCCTTGAAAATATCATGTAAATTATGGACTTACTGTCCAGAAATTTGCAAGCATGGGAACACACACACACAAACTGTACACACTTTGGATCATTCTTCTACCCCTAAAGCCCATCTGTGCACCAAGGAATAAAGACTTCTGTGTCATATGCTGATTATAAAGAAAACATTTTTGACAATATTGTGTTCTTGTGGGAAATAAAAGATATTACCTTCTTTAAATAATTGTTCCTTTCCCCACTCTCTTTTAAAATATTCTTCTACTCTTAAAAAAAATTCAGTTTAACACCTATTAATTGCCTCTTTAACAGGAAGAATAGGTATATTCTGAGTCCCTTCTGGGTCTCTAGTGATAGAATGAGGGGATAGGGAAGATTCAGTTCAGTTCAGTTCAGTTCAGTTCAGTCATGCCCGACTCTTTGTGAGCCCATGAACCGCAGCACACCAGGCTTCTCTGTCCATCACCAACTCCTGGGGCCTACCCAAATTCATATCCATTGAGTCTGTGATGTTATCCAACCATCTCATCCTCTGTCATCCCCTTCTCCTCCTGCCCTCAATCTTTTCCAGCATCAGGGTCTTTTCCAATGAGTCAACTCTTTGCATCAGGTGGCCAAAGTATTGGAGTTTCAGCTTCAACATCAGTCCTTCCAATGAACGCCCAGGACTGATCTCCTTTAGGATGGACTGGTTGGATCTCCTTGCAGTCCAAGGGACTCTCAAGAGTCTTCAACACCACAGTTCAAAAGCATCAATTCTTTGGCGCTCAGCTTTCTTTATAGTCCAGCTTTCACACCCATACATGACCACTGGAAAAACCATAGCCTTGACTAGACGGACCTTTGTTGGCAAAGTAATGTCTCTGCTTTTTAATATGCTGTCTAGGTTGGTCATAACTTTCTTTCCAAGGAGTAAGTGTCTTTTAATTTCATGACTGCAATCACCATCTGCAGTGATTTTGGAGCCCAAACAAATAAAGTCAGCCACTGTTTCCCCAACTATTTGTCATGAAGTGATGGAACTAGATACCATGATCTTAGTTTTCTGAATGTTGAGCTTTCAGCCAACTTTTTCGCTCTCCTCTTTCATTTTCATCAAGAGGCTCTTTAGTTCTTCTTCACTTTATGCCATAAGGGTGGTGTCATCTGCATATCTGAGGTTATTGATATTTCTCCCAGAAATCTTGGTTCCAGCTTGTGCTTCTTCCAGCCCAGCATTTTTCATGATGTACTCTGCATATAAGTTAAATAAGCAGGGTGACAATATACAGCCTTTACATACTTATTTTCCTATTTGGAACCAGTCTGTTGTTCCATGTCCAGTTCTAACTGTTGCTTCCTGACCTGCATACAGGTTTCTCAAGGGACAGGTCAGGTGGTCTGGTATCCCCATCTCTTTAAGAATTTCCCACAGTTTATTGTGATCCACACAGTCAAATGCTTTGGCATAGTCAATAAAGTAGAAATAGATGTTTTTCTGGAACTCTTTCTTTTTCGATGATCCAGTGGATGTTGGCAATTTGATCTCAGGTTCCTCTGCCTTTTCTAAAACCAGCTTGAATATCTGAAAGTTCATGATTCACATATTGCTGAAGCCTGGCTTGGAGAATTTTGAGCATTACTTTACTAGCATGTGAGATGAGTGCAATTGTGTGGTAGTTTGAGCATTCTTTGGCATTGCCTTTCTTTGGGATTGGAATGAAAACTGACCTTTTCCATTCCTGTGGCCACTGCTGAGTTTTCCAAATTTGCTGACATATTGGAGTTGCGTAAATTAACGAAGACCTAATATCTGAGAATTAATATTCTGTTTTGAGGAAGCTTTCTATAATATGAGCCTTTTATCTCTTTGCACCAAGGCATAATAAGGACAAAGATAATTTAATTTCTATCTCTGACTTTGCTAATAATAATTTCTATAGACACAGGGACCTGTAAGATAATGTTTATATGTTTAATCATAGTATATCAATTTTATTCTATAATAGAGCCATCATCTGTGTTTTTATACGGACCAACCGCCTCTGTCAGACTAGGAGGGAAAATGTGGAAATCTATCAGTACAACCTCACAAAATTAAAAATGCAAACAAAGCATTTTCCTTCTTAAGAAATGGATACAAAGAACTGCAGGCTCACTTACATCTAGATGAAATAACATATCCATTTGCAAGACAGAAAGAAATCCTGCTAAGATCTTGATGAAATGAAGGGAGAGTCATGTAAAAGGGAAAATAGATGAAAGTAAAGCATGGTAATACAGCAGTCAATAAATATAAATATATAGTCACACCAAAAATAAGAAAACTGTTAAGAAACTATCAGATTTCCCCTTGAGACCCACATCAGATGCCCAATGAAAAACAGCAAAGAGAGAAGAGAGCTCTCTTACATGAAATATGGATTCGAGTATTGATTTGTTGTGATTATTTGTTCTTCTGCATCTTTTGTGATGGGAGGAAATATTGAAAATTTGAAGATGCAAAAGTGGTTCAACCATTAGATGTACAATGATTTTGAATCCATCAGAGAGACTATGAGAATTGCTATCCAAACTTCTGTATTAGCTTTTGCATGTATATTATGAATGCCACAACTTGTTAATAACACTACTCAAATTTTTTTCAAAACTCTGGTCTTACATTTAGATCTTTAATCCATTTTGAGTTTATTTTTGTGTATGGTGTTAGAAAGTGTTCTAGTTTCATTCTTTTACAAGTGGTTGACCAGTTTTCCCAGCACCACTTGTTAAAGAGGTTGTCTTTTTTCCATTGTATATCCTTGCCTCCTTTGTCAAAGATAAGGTGTCCATAGGTTCGTGGATTTATCTCTGGGCTTTCTATTCTGTTCCATTGATCTATATTTCTGTCTTTGTGCCAGTACCATACTGTCTTGATGACTGTGGCTTTGTAGTAGAGTCTGAAGTCAGGCAGGTTGATTCCTCCAGCTCCATTCTTCTTTCTCAAGATTACTTTGGCTATTCGAGGTTTTTTGTATTTCCATACAAATTGTGAAATTCTTTGGTCTAGTTCTGTGAAAAATACCGTTGGTAGCTTGATAGGGATTGCATTGAATCTATAGACTGCTTGTTAACCGTGTATTATCTTTATGTAAAAAAAAGTGAAAGGGAAAGTCTCTCAGTCATGTTTGACTCTTTGTGACTCCAAGGACTTTAGCCCACCAGGCTCCTCTGTCCATGGAATTCTCCAAGCAAGAATACTGGAGAGGATAGCCATTCCCTTATCTTGGGGATTTTCCCTACCCAGGGATCGAACCCAGGTCTCCTTCTGAGCCACCAGGGGAGCCCCTTAATCCCCTTTAAAAAGCCAAATTTCTTATCAAGGTGATTGAGAATGCTGTTTGAATCTTCCTCCTCTTACCTGCTAATACTCCTTTGAGAACTGAGACTAAAAGGACTAAAGAGTTTTGTGGAAGTGGAGGATTATATGGGAAATGAGTGCCCTTGGTTTGGGAAATGCTGAAGGAACATCCTTAGCATTCTTAGCTAAAGGCATCAGTTTTCAAACCAAATTATAGCAGCTGTTCTGATCACCTACGTCACCTCCCTGAGATTGATCTTTAGATCAATTTGTCAGTGCATTAGAGAAGTATTTCCATCCAAACCTCTCAGCTGTGGATGCAGGAGCTCACATCTAAATAACTGTCCCATGTAGGTAATAAAACAAACCGTGTTACTCTCTAGTTATTATAGAGGATGAATTGACATCCTTAAGTGAAATAAAAATATTGTAGATGTTGGACATCATGCAAGAAAGACACTCAACTGTCTCACAAGGCAAATGAAACTTGATCAACTGCTAAGAACTAAATGTTTGTATCTCCCCACCAAATCCATAGTTGAAGCCTAATACCCAGCATGATTGTTTTTGTCATGGGCTTTAGGTAAAACTTAGGTTTAGATGAAGTCACAAGAGTGGAGCCCCCATGATGGATTCCACCATATGACAACCAGCTGACCATCTGCAAACCAGGAAGCAGACTCCTACTAGACACAAACCTGCTGACACCTTGATTTCTACTTCTCAGTCTTCAGAACTGTGGGAAATAAGAGTCTGCTGTTTAAGCCACTCAGTCTACAGTATTTTGTTAAATCAAACTAAACTGACTATGGTATCAATTTTAGTTTACAGCAGGAAACATATTTAGGACTATTTTTATTGAGTACTTACTGAATATTGAACACCCTACTAAGTACTATGCATATTTTAATTCTAAACCTCCTTACAGTCATTAATATTTTTACTTTAAAGCTATTGTGTCAATTTTTAAAATGTGTTTTTTTGCAGACATGTATGTATTAAACATGTTATTTATATTTGTATACTTCCCTCATAGCTTAGTTGGTAAAGAGTCTGCCTGCAATGCAGGAAACCCGGGTTTGATTCCTGGGTTGGGAAGATCCCCTGGAGAAGGAAATGGCAACCCACTCCAGTATTCTTGCCTGGAGAATCCCATGGGCAGAGAAGCCTGGTGGGCTATGGTCCATGGGGTCACAAGAGTCAGATATGACTTAGCGACTAAACCACCAAGCACCACCACCACAAAAACTTTTCTACTATTCTTGATAAAGGCTTGAAAAGATTTTACTTTTAATGTAATGATTGATGTGATTAGGTTTAAGTTATCATTTTGCTGTCCATTGTCTTGTTTGGGCCATCTGTACTTTTCTCTTTTCAATTTTTCAACCTGTTTCTGATTAAGAGAATTTTTATGATTCCACTTTATTAATTTTGTTGGCTTATTACCTGTAAATGTTTTATTATTTTAGTGGTTATATTATGGTTCATTGTATACAGCTTTAATGAATCACAGTATACATTCAGGTGGTTTTATATAATTTCATGTATGATGTAATGAGCTTATAAGAGTACACTTTAATTTCTCCTCCCCCAACCTCAGTACCCTTGTCACACATTTTATATATATTTATGTTATAAACTCCATATGACACTGTTTTTTTGTATGCATAATCAATTACCTTTTAAACTGATTTAAATGATATTGAAAAGTTACATTTTTACACATGTAAAAATCATTTCCAGTGTTTTACTTTGCTTTGTATAGGTTCATATTTCTCTCTGTTATCATTTTTCTTCTATCTGAAGCACTTTAATATTCCTCATAGGTTTATTGGTGATTAATTCTTACAACTTATATATAAAAAATCTTCATTTCACCTTTATTTTTGAAAGATATTTTTACCGAGCATTACATTGTTGGCAAGCTCAGGGTCACAACGGTAGCCACAGTTTGCAGTATAAAAGACATACATGGAACAGATTTTTGAGCAATAAACCTATGTGCTTCATTTTTTCTACTATTCTTTTCCTCATTTTATTATGTTTTATTCTAATGTTTCTTATGGTACAAATGAAAAGGAAGACTATTTTTAAAGGTAGAGTATATTTCAGTTCAGTTCAGTTCCTCAGTCGTGTCCGACTCTTTGCAACCACATGGACTGCAGCACTCCAGGCCTCCCTGTCCATCACCAACTCCTGGAGCCTACCCAAACTCATGTCCACTGAGTCGGTGATGCCATCCAACCATCTCATCCTCTGTCAGCCCCTTCTCCTCCCACCCTCAATCTTTCCCAGCATCAGGGTCTTTTCCAATGAGTCAGCTCTTTGCATCAGGTGGCCAAAGTATTGGAGTTTCACCTTCAACACTAGTCCTTCCAATGAACACCAGGACTGATCTCCTTTAGGATGGACTGGTTGGATCTCCCTGCAGTCCAAGGGACTCTCAAGAGTCTTCTCCAACACCACAGTTCAAAAGCATCAATTCTTCAGCACTCAGCTTTCTTTATAGTTCAACTCTCACATCCATACATGACTACTGGAAAAACCATAGCCTTGGCTAGATGGAGAGTATATTTAGTCATTCCCAAATAATTTCTTAGATTAAAAGTTTCCATCAACTTTCAAAATGTATGTATGAAGCTAGTATAGTATTGACATAATGATAGACATATAAATCAATGAAACAGAATTGACAGTTCAGAAATAAGCTCATATATTTATGGTCAATTGATATTAAACAGAGGTACCAAGACAACTCAGTGGGGAAAAAATTTTTTCAATAAATAGTGGTGAGAAAAGAGAATGTCCAAATTTAAAAAGATGAACTTTGTCCTTATCTCCATATGGAAAAATTTCTGTATACACCAGATAGAAAAATTAACTAAAAATGGATCTCAAATTCAAATGTAAGAGCTGAAATTATACATATTTTAGAGTAAAACATAATAAAAATGAGACTTTGGATCAGACAAAAACTTCTCAGATATGATACCAAAAGCATGAGCAATTAAAGAAAAAATTGATAAATTAGACTACATCAAAATCATCATCAAAATAAAAAGCTGGTACTTCAAAAGACATCAGTAAGGAAGTTTTGCTGTTGTTGTTTTTTTCAACCAGTAACACTTAATGTAAATTTTTATTGAAGTCTAACAGAGAAAACAAATCATAAGCATAGAGTGCAAGAAATGTTCAGAGGATAAACACACTAGTGTGGCCAAGTTTTGCTGTTTTTTATCTGGGGTTTTTTTAAAAAAAACTCAGATAAAATTTTTTTAAAATCACATAACTGTTAAAGGACTTGTTTAAAGAATATATAACTAATGTTTACAATTCAATAATTAGACAAATAACCCAAGAAATAAATCGACAAAAGACTTCAGTAGACATTTCATTAAAGAAGACACAAGAATGACTAATAAATGCATGATAAGATATTCAATGACATCATTAGTCATTAGAGAGTTGCAAGGCAAAAACATGATGATATATCATTACACCCATTAAAAAGCCTACAATCAATAAGAAAGACGATAATTATTGGCAAGGATGTGAAAAAATGGAAGTCCTCTTAAATTACTGATGAAAATATAAAATAGTGCAGCTACTTTGAAAACAATTGGGCCATTTCTCAAAGTTTAAACCTACAGTTACCACATGACCCACTAAATCCATTCCTAGGCATATGTCCACCCAAAGAGAAGTCAAAATAGGTGACCAAAAGGAATCATACACAAATGTTCATAGCAGCATTATTCATAATAGCCCTAAAGTGGTAAGAACCTAAATAGCCACAAAAATAGAGAGACAAGATGTGTCGCATCCATACAATGAATATTATCAAGCAATAAAATGGAATAAACTTTTGGTATATGCAATTACATGCTGCTGCTGCTGCTAAGTCGCTTCAGTCATGTTCGACTCTGTGCGACTCCATAGGACAGCAGCCCACCAGGCTCCCCCGTCCCTGGGATTCTCCAGGCAAGAATACTGGAGTGGGCTGCCATTTCCTTCTCTGCTATCACATGAATGAACCTCAAAAATATTATACTAATTGCAAGAAGCCAGATATAAAAAGCCATGTATTGTATGATTCCATTTTTATGATATGTCCAGAAAAATTAAATCTATGGAGACAGAAAGTGAGTTAGTGGTTATCCAGAGCTGAAGGTAAGAATAGTCATGAACAATCAGTGGATACAGGGGACCTTATCGGGGTGATAAAATGTTTAAAAAATGGGTTATACAGATCTGAAAGAGACACATGCACCCCAGTGTTCATCGCAGCACTGTTTATAATAGCCAGGACATGGAAGCGACCTAGATGCCCGTCAGCAGATGAATGGATAAGGAAGCTGTGGTACATGTACACCATGGACTATTACTCAGACATTAAAAAGAATTCATTTGAATCAGTTCTAATGAGATGGATGAAACTGGAGCCCATTATACAGAGTGAAGTAAGCCAGAAAGATAAAGAACATTACAGCATACTAACACATATATATGGGATTTAGAAAGATGGTAATGATACCCCTATATGCAAAACAGAAAAAGAGACACAGATGTACAGAACAGACTTTTGGACTCTGTGGGAGAAGGCGAGGGTGGGATGTTTCAAGAGAACAGCTTCGAAACATGTATATTATCTATAGTGAAACAGATCATCAGCCCAGGTTGGATGCATGAGACAAGTGCTCGGGCCTGGTGCACTGGGAAGAGCCAGAGGGATCGGGTGGAGAGGGAGGTGGGAGGGGGGATCGGGATGGGGAATACATGTAAATCGATGGCTGATTCATGTCAATGTATGACAAAACCCATTACAATATAGTAAAGTAATTGGCCTCCAACTAATAAAAAATAAAAAAATGAAAAGAAAAAAAAAATGGGTTATAGTGATGGCTACACAGTTCAGTAAATTTACTAGAAATCATTGAATTATAAATTTGAAGTAAGGGAATTTTGTGATATGTAAATAATACATTTCAGAAGAGTTAATCATGTATCATTAAGGAGAGACACTTCAGTTGGGAACACTTGGCACCTGCCAGCCTGATCCACAGCAGCCAAACCAGGAGGACAGCACCCTCCCAGAGTAGACCTGAGTGCCAGGTCTATTCCTGATATAGGAGCAGTTCTGAGAGTCCAGCAGTGTCAGTTTAGTGGGGTTCTGTTATTTTTGAACCACCACCTTTCTGAAGCATCATATGACATCTGTATAAACAAACTCCCCTAAACCAGTCAGATCAATATAGGAGTAAAAGTCCCCCCATGGCCAAGAATGGATAATCAATATGTCAGACCACATTTATCTCAAGTGAGTAAAATCAGAGTGACTTGAAAGTAATGAATGATTATACTTGAGTACTAGAGCTTGTCTGCTTGAGGTTATTTTGATGATGTTTCAAATATTTATGGAACAGGGAATCTTTCTTTTCTTAGCTTAAATTTGAGTACCGACATTTTTGGTAGCATCCTAAGGAACTCCGTGCCATCAGGCTGGTCTTGATTCTTTGTAAGGACACTGGGCACATACATACATTTGGTGAGGTCAAAAATAAAATGCGTGAGACAGTCCAGGAACATACCAAAATCAAACATTCTATAATTTTCCTTCAAAAAATAAAACACCTTATTCATGTGATAATTTGTTCTCTCCACTACAGTCACCCAGCATCTGATTGTTATTGCTATTATAAAAAAAAATACAGGACTTAAAGTATTATAAAGGGGCTTCCCAGGTGGTGCACCTCCAATGCAGGAGAAACAGGAGACACAGGTTCAATCCCTGAGTAGGAAAGATACCCTGGAGAAGGAAACGGCAACCTTGAATTTATGCCTTGCTTATAGTCTGAGAGGACTATATTGTGAGCTCTAAGAAAAGGAACTGGGTCATATTCATCTTTGTATCCCAAGTACTTGACCAAAGATTTGAACATAATAAATGCTCAGCATATATTTGCTAAGTGGTAACTAAGTGACTTAGTCCTATTCCTTGATCAATTCTCTGCCATATAATCAACAGCATTTATTTCTTCATTCACTTATTAATTTAACAATATTCGCCAGATACCTACTCTCGGTCCCCCAGTCCTTCCTTCTCTCCACAACCTAGTCTCCGTCCTCAGCAGTCGCTAATCTGTTTGCTGTCTCTACAGACTGGCCTAGTCTGAACGTTCATATTAATGGAATCACATAAAATGTCTTTGTGTCTGACTCTTCTCATCTAGCACAGTGTTTTTGAGGGTCATCCATGTTGTAGCATGCATAAGCACTCCATTTCTTCTTATTGCCAAATAGTATTTGATGGGTGGATTTACTAATTTTGATTTATTTATTCATCAGTTGATGGACATTTGGGTTGTTTACACTTTGTGGCTGTAAGGAATAAGGATGCTATGAATATTTGTGTGCAAATTCTGTGTAAACATACCCTTTCATTTTCCTCGAATAGGTACCTAAAATGGAATTGCTGGGCTATATGGTTACTCTAGGTTTAACATTTTGAGAAATCATCCAATTGTTTTCCAAATAAATGTTCTATTTAACATCCCCAGGAGTGATGTATGACGGTTCTAATTTCTCCATCCCCATGCCAACACTTGTTATTGTCTGTCTTTTTAATTTAAACACTTTTTAAAGGAAGATTATCTCAATGATGAAAACAATGCATTTCAAGTACATACATTTTGAATATATATAGAATTAGATACAAACAGATAGATCTTAATTTTGACAAATAAACATATCACCTGTTAATGTTGTGGGCATATTTTTGTAAGTTTTTCTTAAAAAGCATTTCAAAAATCCTGGTGTGATAACACTGGATCTCCAGCTTTTATCAAATGTAAATTTAAAGAAGGGACTGTATGATCAAAAAAAGAGATATAGCAAACATTACTTACTACTTATGCAAGAAGCTGTTAATTGCTTCGTTGCATTATCTCATTTGGGCTTCACTGGTGGCTCAGACAGTAAAGAATCTGCCTGCAATGCAGGAGACCTGGGATCGATCTCTGGCTAGGGAAGATCCCCTGGAGAAGGGAATGGCTACCCACTCTAGTATTCTTGCCTGGAAATCACATGGACAGAGGAGCCTGGTGAGCTACAGTCCATGGGGTCGCAAAGAGTCGGACACGACTGCATGACTATCAACAACAACAAAAATTGATTGTAAGCATGTTTTATGGTATAGATGAGACTTAGAGTAAAGAAAACCATAGAGTATTTGATGGTCTCTACAGAGACTACCCTGATTGGAACTGAGGAATGAAGACAGAACTATAACTTACTGTGATTGACCTTTGTAACTGCAATGTCTAACACAAAGCCTTAACTGAATTGATAAGTTTTAAAAGGTCATCATATTCATCAGCGACCATGTTTTATTTGATCTTTGTTCTGTTTATTCTTTAATATATCTCTCAAGTAGTTCTTTTGGACACTATTCTAGAACATTTCAATTTTTGAACAAGATCCCCATCAAGTGATCAATCACTCTAAAATAGTGAAAACAAGCAAAGAAACAGAAAAACAAATTGTTCCTGCCTTATCTGTAAGGCTGGGTCTCCAGTGTGGATCACATTTGTAATATCCTGATTCACATTGCAAAATCATACCTACTTTTGGGGTTTAATCGGGATCATATTTAAATCTCTTTAAGTACTGTTCCCTTCCAAATGCTTCTTCCCAGATGTACTGCATTATTAATGGAATGGAATTAAATATAGGGGTTTTAAAATGAACCTGCTTCCAAATATATTAGACTTCATCTTCCTACTTGGACAGTCTTTCTTTCATGATACTGCTATTTTTCACAAGTCCTTTTGCCCCACTTCTTTATCTTCTCTTTTGTTCATGTTATCTACCCAATTACTACCTCTTAAAACTTAATTGGTGCTTTGTTTATGTTGCTTCTAGTATTTCCAGTTAAGACCTAAGATGTGTCTAATACTGATCTTTCTAGTGTCCCTGGATGACTCCTTCTAAATGGATAAACTGCTATATATCATGATCACAGATTCTCCTCTGTCCTTTATCTTTTCTTTTTTTCTGAGCAAGGCTCCAGTTACATTCCAAGCCACTGCCATTATTCATTTCCCAGCTATTCTGAATTAATTTCCCTGCCAATACAATCTATCAAATTGTTTACTCTAATTAGGAGCTTTTCCTTTGTATGTTGATGAACCTCAGAGGGAAGGAGACCCTGATGCCACAGGCACTCTAGGTGTTTGGGCATGGGAGTGGAACGTCGTAAAGGAGAAAGAAGAAATAAAATCTGATGGCAGATGAAAAACTCAAATACACAAATCAACATGAGCTTACTCTTTAGCTGAAATGATTTGTTCTAAGAATGAACTTACCAGGTCAGCCAAGTAATTTGTTCAACAAGAGTTTCTGGAATGAATTTTAAGGAAAACAAAATCATGAGGTTTTTTCTTTAAACTATCATGTTCTGGGATTCTTCATTGTCATTATCAAAAAAACTAGTCAAAGAAGACACAGAATTCCTTACAGACTCTGTCTTTTGCCCTCTAGGATTTAAAATCTAAGAATCCTTTTAGAACAACCATCACTTTTTCTCTTTCTTCACTCAGATATCTATCCCTTCTTCTTTTAATCTTGAGCAAAATATTGCACATTGAAATACAGTAAGCCTCACTATGACAGCAATCTGTGTTACCTGGGTCATTTTTCCTAATTTATCTTCTCATGGGTCAAAGATATTGAGTAGCAAAAACTGCATAGCTCCCAAAGGATTCATGTTTCACTCTCAACAACATCTGAAAGGGGTCTCTAACCTGAGAAATTGACCAAGGAAGATGCTGAGAAGACACTGAACCCCCATTCTGTAAGTGCAAACCACATGGAAACCAGTGAAAAGTAGCTAAGGTGTGTCTTGGGCTTCTGCATGTAGGCACCCTGCTAATCGAGCTTTATATGATATCTTTAATCCTCACAACAGTCCTATAGGTTTAAGTATTATCATCCCTGTCTAACTGTGGGTAAAGAAAACTGAGTCTTAGAAAACATAAGTAACTAACCCAAAGTTGGAAGGCTGGTGTTACTGGACCTAGTGGGTAAAGACTGCGAGGCGGTGCTAAATGCCCTACACTGCATAAGACAGGCTCCACAACAAAGAATTATTCATCCCAAACTGTCAGTAACGCTGAAGTTGAGAGACCTGTTCTTAGACACCGAATTTTAGTTAACCTTAGAAAGGATGAGGAATCGTGATAATAGCAGTTTTGCTAGTAAACTTTTAGTCATTACCCAGAAACAGAATAATTCAGATTCAGGTTGCCCCAGTGTTTTCTCCAGACTGCTCCAGTGCGTTCTGGGAGGTCTGTTTCTTGTTTCTGGATGCATATTACTGGATTTTGGTTTCTCTCAGGCAGTTGCTCAGTGTGCGAGCTTTGAAAGTAAAGCCTTTTATCACTGATTCCTGTGACAGGCTTGACTTTCTTTCAGTGTGTTCTGCAAAATACGGCAGAGCTCTCTCCACCCTGAGTTTATCAAGCCTAGGATCTTTCTAGTGGCTATTTTCTTTCTTTCTTTCTTTCTTTTTTTTTTTTTTGTATTTTTTTTTAAACTGGAGGATAATTGCTTTATAATATTGTGTTGGTTTCTACCATACACCAACATGAATTAGCCACAAGTATACATATATCCCCTCCCTCCCAAGGCCCTCTCCTATTTCCCTCCCCGTCCCATCCCTCTAGGTTGCAGGTTGTCACAGAGCACTGGCTCGAGCTCCCTGTGTCACATAGCACATTCCCACTTGCTATCTGTCTTACATACAGTAATATATATGTTTCCATGCTATTCTGTCAATTCATCCCACCTCTCCTTCCCCCACTGTGTCCACAATTCTGTTCTCTATGTCTGCATCTCCATTGCTGCTCTGCAAATATGTTCAACAGTACCATCTTTCTAGAGTCCATATGCCCGTGTTAATATACAATAATTGTCTTTCTCTGTCACTCTGTATAATAGGCCCTAGGTTCATCTACCTCATTAGGACTGACTCAAATGTGTTCTTCTTTAAAGCTAAGTAATATTCCATTGTATGGAAATTCCTTAAAAACTAGGAATAGAACTATCACATGACCCAAAAATCCCACTACTGGGCATATACCCTGAGCCAACCACAGTTGAAAGAGGAGCAACTACCCCAACTTACGTTGCAGCACTTTTTACAATAGCTAGGACACAGTGGCTATTTTCTGTTTGCTTGTTCTGAGCCATTGGATGGTGGGTAGCTGTAAAATCAGTTGAAGAATATTTTCCCAGCATAGTGTCTGCACTTAAAACCTATCTTGCATTTGGGTAATGCCGTCTTACAAACAGCCTCCAGATGAACAACCTGGGACAACACTGTGAAGTCTTGTTGTGTCAGTTTCCTTTGGGCCAGCCTTACATGCCATCAGTAACATGATCCTTCCCCATGACACACCTCTTAATAGAGCTGTTAATAGACAATAAATCAGTATGGCAGACTTGGAAGATTATTTCAATATGGCTTAGGAAAGGCCTGACAGTGTGATCTGAGTCACTATACATCTTTCTATACTTTGCCTACTGGAATGGAAACTCCTTGAGAGTAGGAACTGAAGTTTTTGAAGGTCATGTGCAGACTTAAATGTAGTAGAGTTCTAGGAGCATTTAATCATAACAGTATTTCCATCAGACAATTATTAGATAGTCCCTTCCAATTATTTTTATAACAGTTTGGGGCATTTAGATAAAAGAAATATGATGACAGCTTGGAGGGGATTCAGAATGAAACAATAAAAATGAGTGAATGGTTAAGGGCAAGAGGGAATCAGTTACGTGCTGGCTAAACAAGAGTGGAAGAAAGAAAGGCCAATGAAAGGTGAAAAGCTTGTGTGTCAAGCAGCAAATGGCTTAGCTGTTGATAGGTTGTTGAATAGACACCTACCACCTCTGGAGCCGTATATTTTGGGATTAACTGAGCTTTCTTTTGCCCTCTCTACAGTTGAATTCCCTTGCCCCAATTCTAATTTAATTGCTCCATAAGGAATCGTTCACTGAAGTTGGTAGGAATCAAGGCATTACCCAAGATTTTGTGAGGATACACTTCTTTACTGTTTTTGAAAGACTTGACATCACTCCAAAGCTAATGAAAATAATTTTTTTCTAGTAAGAATTTCAGTTCTCTCACTCATGCCCATGGAATCCTGAAGGGATTGTGGACCATGTGATATTAACATAGAGAATGTGGTCAAGAAGAGAAGAGATACTGTGTTAATAACTATCTTGGAGACCAGATAGGTAAGACTTGGAGATATGAATTCTGCCCTATTGGCCAAGGATCTTCATCTCTGTGTTGATTTGAGCACATCCAAAATACTGTGAAATTCTGAGCTCCATATTACAAGAGGGGTATTGACATTAAAGAAGAACTCGAGTAAAAAGAATTTGAAGATGCAATAAAGGAAATGTGGATGGTTAGCCAAAGAAAAACTGATGGAACAATTATAACCACCTTGAATGTCTTTGTCAGAAGAGTAGTCAGACAAAATGGAACTTCAACTCTTTCATAGAATAAAGAACAGTGGTCAATGGGCAGGAACTTCAGCAAGATAAATTTCTGATTAACATAAGGGAGAAATGACCAATAACAGGCAGTACCACAATGGAAAGACAGATTGTAGAGAGCGATGGTCATTTGAAGGATCAAGCTGAAACTGAATGATTATCTGTTGGATTCATAAATGAGATATATGCATAGGGAGAGATGGACTAAAATATAATTAATTTTTTATTTATAATTGCTTTACAATGTTATGTTAGTTTCTGCTGTACAACAAAATGAATCAGTCATAAGTACACATATATCCCCTCTCTCTTGAGATTTCCTCCTGCCCCAAACCCCTCTAGGTCGTCACAGAGCACTGAGCTGGGCTCCCTGTGCTAACAGCCATTTCCCACTAGCTATCTATTTTTATACATGGTATATATGTCAATGCTACTTTCTCAGTTCATCCCATCTCTCCTTAACCCACTGTGTCCACAATTCTATTCTCTACATCTGCATCAATATCCCTGTCTTGCAAATAGGATCATTTGTACCATTTTTCTAGATTCCATAAATATATATTAATATACGATAGTTAATTATTTTCTAATGATAAGGTCCTTTAATTGCATTGAGCAGATTTATTTTGCAATTAAACCTAAATAAATGATTGATAGACATTCATTTGTTGCCTACACACATTTATCCATGTTTTGCTCCTAAGGAAATGCATTAAGATTAGTTATATATGGGGAGCCATAAGGGGATATAAATCCTCAGTTTTTATTCTAAAATACTTATTAAATCTCACCACCACACCCGTATATACACCGTTTATCTCCACTGTCTCTCTCTTGATTCCGCTTTCATCAATTCTCCCCTGGATTCTTGAAATAGCTTCTGAATTACTGTTTTCTCCATATTCTCTCCCTTTTAACCCATCTTCCCCAGTGCTACCAAACAAACTCAGGGAGATAGTGAAGGACAGAGAAGCCTGGCATGCTGCAGTTCATGGGGTCGCAGAGAGCTGGACGTTGATCAACAGCAACAACAGCCAGCATGACAGAGTTGGCCCAGTGCGCCCCTCCCTTAATCCATGCTGATGGCTTCTATCTGCCCATAGATAGAGGCCAAGCTTCTGAACACAGCGCTGGAGGTCCCTGCTCCAGAACCCTGCCTCTCACACCTGCTTATCTACTGCTGTCCTTCCACTGGAAATGTTTCCTCCAACAGTCATCTGGATCAACTGGAATCTCTGCAAAGGAAATGCTACCCTACATTTTTAAGACTTTGTAAATAATGTTTCAACAGTTTTGAATGCCCTTCTCCGACTCTGTCCACTTTGCCCAACTTTATTTTGTAGTCATCAAACACATGATCTTCTAAAAAACAAGCTCCCTGTATAATTACTCTACTTCATCTCTCCAACCATTTATTCTCAAGACTACCAAACTAAGATGGAAAAGAAAGAAACACAGTTATTTAGTTGAACTGTGTTCTATACAACCTATTTCTTGATAAGTTCTCTTTGATTTCCTGCATTCTTGAGTATAAAGTCTAGCACCTATTTTTATCACTGTGTTTTGAACATTTTATTAAAATGTGCTGTTCTCCATACCAATTATCAGATTTTTTTCATACTTAAGAACTGTGGTAATATAGTATTCTTTCTCATGAAAAACAATTACCAACTCATAAATATTAATCTTATTTTCCTTTTGCCATGTATTATACTTCCAAGAGCCCTGATCAAATGCAGAGTATGCCTTCTGATGTCAGCCTGGTGAAAATGCCTCTGCCTCTAAAATACTAAAAACAGGCTATTTTACATATACAAAATGAACAGCACACAATTTTATTTACATTGTGTCCAGTTACACGGCATTCATCATCCCTGATATGTAATTTGTATAATATATTTCACTGGTGGTATGTGCATGCTCAGTTGTGTCTGATTCTTTGCAACCCCATGGACTGTAACCCACCAGACTCCTTTGTTAATGAAATTTTCCAAGCAAGAAGACTGGAGTGGGTTGCCATTTCCTATTCCAGGGAATCTTCCTGACCCAGAGATTGAACCCATGTCTCCTGCATTGACAGGCAGATTCTTTACAACTGTGCCACCTGGAAAGCCTTTGGACATTTCAAGTACATTTTAAATACAAACCTTTGTATAGTGCATATTTAAAAGTGGATTTGGCATCCTTTATGTAAAACCACATACAGGTGTCATACTTTTGGTAACCTACAATAAAAGAAATTCCATGAAGATGAATTTAGCCTGGTAACTGGCACCCCCAATAGTACCTAATCATAATCCAAGCTTTAATGCAATACTGTGTAGGAACTGAGTTGGCTCCAGGGAGACTAAGTCCTTAGTCAATATTTGAAAATTAGAGCTGTTGTGTGAAATGAAGTGCTAACCTGGAGAGCTGCCAGATGCTGAAAGCCCGCATGCAAGAGCCATAGCTGAGAAAATAGAATTTCCAAACGAAGCCAATGAGAGGATCCGGAGGAAAGCTTGTCTCGTTATCGTGTCATGGAAAGGCTTCGTGTCTGAACGCAATCCTTTTCTTGCTGTCTTTCCCTTTCTGTCCATAGATCCTTTAGCCCAGAGTTCCTGTTTCCCTGAGTGAATTTTTTTTTTTTTTTAATTTTTATTATTTTTTTTTTTCCAGTGGGTTTTGTCATACATTGCTACTGTGAGCAGCTCTTTGGAGCCAGGGAAGAAAAGAAAGATACGATTAGTTTTTAGACAGTAGTGGCTGGGGACTTGGTTTTTCTCTAAGTGCCACATCATTGTACAAGATGCAGAAACAAAACAAACCAAAAGTGTAAAAACCAAGTCGGTTTTAGAATCGGTAGAGACTGAGACTAATGATGTGACCAAAGCCAAAAATTCAGATAAAAATATTGAACACACTTTCCAAAGTAAGCATATGGGTATTGTGCATGCATACTTTCTCTCCCCTCCAGTACAAAATCTTCATCTTTTTTCCTCTTAAGTACCTTTGTACTTAAACACTGAGTACTGCAGATCGTACGTCTTCTTGGGGAAGAGATCAGAGATGAGACACTGATATTGTCTCAATCTCAGTTCAGTAAGGAAAACAGAGCTCGTGCTTGGTAATTCAGTAGTGAAAGTGAAGTCGCTCAGTCGTGTCCGACTGTTTGCAACCCCATGGACTGTACCTGCCAGGCTCCTCCATCCATGGGATTTTCCAGGCAAAATTACTGGAGTGGGTTGCCATTTCCTTCTCTTGGGATTAGAGACAGAAATGCTGGAGGAACCAAACAGCAAAACAGGGAACTTTAAGACAACTCAGAGATCAATAGCAGCAAAAAGCAGCTATAACCACAAAGGCTGAAAGATATGGGGACAAGATCTTAGAGAGTGGCCTTTGCAGTGGAAATTTAAAATGAGACTTCCCTGAAGCATGGACCGTGGAAGGAGATGCTTTTTGCCAGGAAATGAATACCTGGGGAGACACAGTACCTGTCAGGTGCTAGACAGGGGTTGGGAAGGGGTGAGGTGGGGCAGGAAAGAAGTTTCCTTTCTCTTACCCTCCACTCTCCTTCCAGCGCTTCCCACTGGCCAAACTTGGCTGGAAGTCAAGGGCAAGGAATCCTGGGAAATGTATTTTTGGGGTTCAGTCCCCTAAAATGCAGAACAGAACTGCAAAGGTGGGGAAACAGAGCTGAGAACAAACGCAAATTACTGCCAAAGTTGAAAATCCAATCAGAATAAATTCTTATAAATGGGTAGGATGGCAAGAATTTGATTTATATTTTTCTTTCCCTAACACTGCCTTTTGATGTCATGCCTTTTTAATCTCACGGAGAGAGACTAAGACACAGGGTTAGGCAATACAGAGTTAATCTGCCTCCCTGTGACAATCTTCTGGCCACGATGAGTTCCTGAACTCCTGTAAATCAGTCTACCAGGCAAGTTTTGAGTAAAATTGCAATGTGCTATGTGGGATGGAGGTGATGATGAGGACGGAATGGGGGAGTCCATGGCAGAGTCAGTCAACATAAGCTTAAAAATGAAATGTCAAATTATGCAAGAGTTCACAAAATGAAGTGTTCCGTTCTACTGTCTAGACTAAGGGCTTAAAGAACAAACAAACAGAAAAAGAAATTCCCAGAAAAGAAGAAAGCAAGACTGCATAGGAAAGACCTCATACAGGAGAAGTTTTCTGAGTTGTGTTAAAGAAGCACATTAAAGTAATATAAGAGGAGAAGAAAATGTTGTATATTCTAGGTAAACTTTAAAAAGTAAAGGCAGGAATGAAGCTGGTCTTTTCTTGAGTCAATGTGGTAGTCATTCCGATTAGAAAAGAGGATACGAACTTGGGAGCTTGGCAGGTAAAGGTAATTGAATATTTGCATGGAGTTAGAGGATTAGTAAAAAGACTAAAACATCACATAAGTTAGCAGCTTTTTTTTTTTTATGGTTTTGCTTCCCCCAAACACAAACATCAGTAACCGTGGCTATGATTCAGAGATGGGGAGGCAAGTGGTATTACTACCACATTTTCCCCCACCCTTCTCTCCCACGTAGAGAATCATGGATCTAAGGCATCTTCTGCACAATCAACTTCATTTTTTTCCCAAAATATGTGTCATACTGACCTTAAGAAGCTTTAAAATAGATAACCAACTACAACCTACTATATAGCACAGGAAACTCTGTGCAATATTCTGTAATAACCTAACTGGGAAAATAATTTGAAAAAGAATAAATACATGTATATATAAAATTGAATCACTCTGTTGTACACCTGAAACTAAAACAACATTGTTAATCAATTATGGCCCAATATAAAATAAAAATTAAGAAAAAGAGATGCTTTGCAGAATTGATGGATGAGTAGATAAAGCAAGTATAGTAAACTAATCACTTTTTCAACTTTGTGTTTGAAATTTTTCATAATAAAATTTGGGCTAAAACAAGCACAGGAGAGAAATGCTCTGTTTCTTCCTTGGAAGAATATCAGTTAAGAAATTCTTCCTATAATCTCCTTATGGCACTTTAAATGTATTCCTCTTTCCCTTAGCCATTCTTCAACCCTACGGTGAATTCTCCTATCTTAATCGACTCTATCTGTACATATTTGTGTGGGTCTTGCCTCCATAGTTAGTGAACAATTTCTGTAAGAAGAACAGGGGTGGCTTTTATTTATATTTACTCTCTGAGTGGTTAGCAATAAATACTCTCTACTTTTTCTTTAATGTCTTATGAGACTCCAAATTATTAAATTGCTGCTATAGGCAAAGAATTTGTAACTCATCAGATATGTACATTAAAAAAATTTTCCTTATTAATCAATATACTTGATAATTAAAATGACATTTTAGCTCCTGTGGAGTACATTTTTTCACTATTTTTTATTCCTGTATATTATTTACTATATAGTAATGGCAGTAGACAGAGTTTGCCTATTTCTATTAAATATTTCAATTTATCCTGTGAACATGAGTTTCATTTTTAGGATGGAATGTATTCTTTTTACTATACTACAAGAACAGGTGCAGTAAGTCTGAAATGAAAATGGTATATTTTATGAATAGGTAATAATATCCAAGGGCTTCCCAGGTGGCTCAGTGGTAAAGAATCTGCCTTGCCAATATGGAGCGGCAAGAGACTTGGGTTTGATCCCTGGGTCAGAAAGATCCGGAGGAGGAAATGGCTAACCCCCTCTAGTATTCTTGCCTGAAAAATTCCATGGACAGAGGAACCTGAAGTGCTACAGTCCATAGGATCGCAAAGAATCACACACGACTGAACAATTGAGCACAATAGTATCCAAAGACAGATTTATTACCAAACAACATTCAGATTTAAAAGTTATATAAATAAAATACTCAGTTTCTACCAATGCCCTACTATCTAGAATCATGCAGATTTGACTCTACATCAAATTTGGCAATTCCGTGGACTGATTTAAAATAGATTCCAATCACCTAAGCAAAACATTCACGGTCAGTTATTCAGCTAGACAGAAAGGAAAGCAAATACTCATTGAGAAGTCTGACCTCACAGTCAGCCACCAAACAGAAGTACACATTTTCACACTTATAATTTAGAATATATTGAAAAGGGTGAGGAACGTTAGACATCATTTAGCTCCATTCAAATTTCTAGGCTTCTTACAAATGCTCTGAGTTGATCAACAGGAGAGACTGAACTATTTATCTGTGTATCCACAGTGCCTGTTGTGTGATAAAAAGGGCAAATTTACTCAGTTTGCAAAATAATTTTCCTGAACTCCAAGCTCTGAGATATTATTCTTTTTCTTCCTGCTCAAGCCAACTACGATAGGCAGAATAAAGATCTCCCAAGGTCTACGATTCCCTGGTGGCTCAGCCGTAAAGAATTCACCTGCAATGCAGGAGACGTGAGTTTGGTCCCTGGAACAGGAAGATCTCCTGGAGAAGGAAATGGCAACCTACTCCAGTATTCTTGCCTGGGAAATTCCATGGACAGATGAACCTGACTGGCTAGACTCAATGGGGGTCACAAAAAGTTGGATGTGACTGAGTGACTAAACAAAAAACAAAGATGTCTACAGCCTAATCTCCAGAAACTGGAAATTTTCTGTCTTACATGGCAAAAGGGACTTTGCAATGTGATTAAGTTAAGGAATTTGAGATGGAGAGGTTATTCTGGATGATCCAGGTGAACTCAATCTATCACAATGGCTTTATAAAAGCAAAAAGTTTAGAGTCAGAGAAGGAGATGTGCTGATGGAAGCAGAGATCAGAGAGAAACACATTTGAACGTGCAACACTGTTGACCTTGAAAATGGAGGAAGGGGCTGTGAGCCAAGGAATGTGGGCAACCTCTAGAATATGGAGTAGACAGGGAAACAGACAGTACCTTAGAGCCTCTAGGAGGATGCACCCTACCAACAGCTGACTTTTAGGATCTCTGACTTCTAGAACTGAAGATAAGATGTGTGTCTTAAGTTTGTGGTGGCTTTTACAGCATCAACAGGAAATTAACACATCAACCATCTTGAATGTAAGTGACACTTTCTGCATCTGCCTTATCAATCATGGTCACTCTCATTTCACCACCACCTGCGTTCCTGGCTCTTGTCTTCTCTGCACTGTCTTTACTGGTAACTGATAGTGTTGATGTTGCCAAATCCAGTGATCACTTTTTGGCCTTTTCTTACTTGACTTTTGAGAAGCATTTGGCAGGAAACTTCTCCTCACCTGGGTTTTCTATTAATTGGACTCTTTGGTTTGCAGTGAGATTACCTCCCTCCTTTTCCTTCTATTAATAGCAATGAGATACATTAGGCAGATTCTCACATGGCTCCCAGTGATCCCCACCTCTTGGTATTAACACCACATGATATACCCTCTCCTTGAGTGTGTGCTGTAGTGACTTGTTTCTGATGAGTAGATGTCTCCAAAGTGATGGGATGTTAGTTCTAAAAGTAGTTAAAGAAGACATTGACTTCCATCTTGCTATAATCTCTTGTCTTCTTGCTCACTTGCTCTCATGAAGCCAGCTACAATGAGAGCCACTCTATAGAGAGGCCCATTTGGCAAGGAGTTCATGGAGCCCTTTGGTCAATAGTCAGAGAGGAACTGAGGTTCACAATGCAACACTGCAGAGGAACTGAATCCTGTTGGCAAGAACAGAAGTGACTTTGCAATTAGATCCTCCCTCACTTGAGTCTTGAAGTGAAACCAGAGCCCTGAATACACCTGAGTTGTTGCCTTGTGAGAATTAAGACAGGTGCACCCAGCTAAATTGCAATCAGATTCCTAACCCACACTAACTGTGAGATAGTAAATGTTTGCCATTTTAAGTCATCCATTTTTGGGGTGGTTTGTTACCCAGCAGTAGATAACTAATACAGGTAGGTCATAAAGAGGATATACCTAGACATGAAGAAGGCAAGACTCTTGATTGTGTAACCAGATCTCAGAGTTAAAAGCTAAACTATGAGGTCCTGTAACACGAAAAGTGGTGTATCTTAAGAATCTCAGATCAGAGCACAGTTTAGGGATCAGAACGTGACTCAGGGCTTAACTCACCACTAATTTACTAAGTATTCTCATTGCCCCCTTCAGTGGCCAAAATCTGTGGACTTTTACCATCATGCTCAGCTGGTAGAGATTCAGTTCTGCTTTTACAGCTCCTGTTTCCAGGCAACCACCTCACCACCTCTTCTTTTTCACAGCTTCTGCTTGCACATGATGTTGGCTGCCTCACAGATCCTGTAGCCTGCCGTCTCTCTGTGTTTGTCAACTCCAACACCTCTTACTAGTCTGCTAGGGTGGCCATATGAAGACTGGTTTAAACAGCACGTTTATTGTCTCACTGATTTAAAAGCTACAAGTCTGACATCAAGGTATTCACAGAGTTAGTTCCTTGTGAGGGCTGTGAGACAGGAGTCATTCCATGCCTCTCCCCTAACCTTCCAGTGGTTTTCTTGTGATCTTTCATGTTCCTAGCCTTCTAGAAGCGTCACCTTGATGTCTGCCTTCATCTTAACATAGGGTCTGTATCTAAATTTCCCCATCTTTTAAGGCCACCCATCATATGGGATGGGGGCCTCCTCTAGGATGACCTCATCATAACTAATTATATTGGCAATGACTCGATTTCCAAGTAAGGTCACATTCTGAGGGAGTTAGAACTTCAATGTATGAATTTGTGGGGAAGAACAAAATTCAACTCATAACAGTACCTGTGGCTACCTCTCTCGATATAACCCCTGATTCCTGGAAAAGGGAGTCCTACCAGTCATTCAGTCAATTCCGACCCATTTGAGTAAGGTTCTCACAGCAGACATTTCTTTCAGAATCTAGGCTGGTCTATAAACTGACTGCCCTTGGGGGGAAAATAGGTGGCCCAGAACATGCTCTTCTATGTATCTGGTGATGAATCACCTTGGGTGCTTCCTCGGCAGTGAACTGTGAGAGACAGTCACTTTGAAAGGACCTTCAGGATAAACAGTTGGGAAGTCCTAAGTCTCAGTCTCCCATTGAAGTTTCTGAAATTATTATTTCCCAGTTTACTCCCACCCCTCTGATACTCAATATTAAGTGATTTAAACCTTAGTTCCCTAGGCCTTTCTTCTCAGGTCTAACCTCTTTTTTTTCTGAACATTTTTCTTTTGGTTACTTTATTCAAATCCATGGCTTCTGTAGACTTCCCAATCTATTCCCACAGCCTAAGCCAGTGGGTTGAGGACATTTATTCAACTTCTTGCCTGGCTTCTCTGTCTGGGTGTCACACAGGTACACTCAACAGTCCTGAGCCTGAATTTGCCAGCTCACATCCCCAAAAATATGCCTCTCTGGCACTCACCTTATCTTGGTATCCTTAGCCCCTCAAGAAGAATACTGGCAGTGCCTTCTTCTCATCAGGCACCCTGACACATTTAGCCAGCTACCAAGGTCTGTGACTGCTGCTCCCTAAATATTTCTCATATTTTTTCCCTCATCACCATTCCCAGTGTTGACACTGAAATTCTGGGCATCCTCACTTCCTTTTTGTTGATATTAAATTTCAGTGCAGCTCTTAGAACATTATTTTTTAAAGTACAAAAGTTATCTCATTATTTCCCTGTATAAAATCATTTCATAATACTTGACAGATTAGGGTTAAATTTGAAGCATTAAAAAATACCCAATTTCTAGGACTCTGCCTACTTATTGAGCCCTTCATCTCCTGACTGCATGCTAGGAATATTCCCTGCAAGACACTAATAAATAGACCATATCAAAAGAATTTTGTGATCAAACGTGATCTAGTCTTGTCCATCCTCAACACCCCAACCATGAATTTGATTTAGACTTATATTTGCACTTACATTAGCATCTTTTTACATTCCTACCAAATCTTGTAGGTCATGTTATCGGAGTCCTTCTACATTGTACTATAATAATCAGTTTACTTGATTGTCTATTTATTAGAAAATAAATACCTTGAAGGCAGAATTTATTTTGCTTTATGACCTCAGAGCCTAGTGATGTGCTCAATAATTTATTGTTAAGTGAATGTATAAATATGTTAGATGCTGTAGTGAACACACAGCAGTTTTTCCATTAAAGAATCACATTGAAGCAAACACATTATTTTTAAAATAACAGTGGAAACAGTGGCTGACTTTATTTTTGGGGGCTCCAAAATCACTGCAGATGGTGATTACAGCCATGAAATAAAAGATGCTTACTCTTTGGAAGGAAAGTTATGACCAACCTAGATAGCATGTTAAAAAGCAGAGACATTACTTTGCCAACAAAGGTCCATCTAGTCAAGGCTATGGTTTTTCCAGTGGTCATGTATGGATGTGAGAGTTGACTATAAGGAAAGCTGAGCACTGAAGTATTGATGCCTTTGAACTGTGTTGTTGGAGAAGACTCTTGAGAGTCCCTTGGACTGCAAGGAGATCCAACCAGTCCATCCTAAAGGAGATCAGTCCTGGGTGTTCACTGGAAGGACTGATGTTGAAGCTGAAACTCCAATACTTTGGCCACCAGATGCGAAGAGCTGACTCATTTGAAAAGACCCTGGGGAAGGATTGAATGCAGGAGGAGAAGAGGACAACAGAGGATGATATGGTTGGATGGCGTCACCGACTCAATGGACATGAGTTTGGGTAGGCTCTGGGAGTTGGTGATGGACAGGGAGCCCTGGCTTGCTGCAGTCCATGGGGTCACAAAGAGTCGGACACAACTGAGCAACTGAACTGAACAGATAGTTCTGAGTTAGATATCTGTTACTCATAAATCACAAGGGTCTGAGATAGGGAGAGATATATCTTGATGGAGCTGAGGTACTGAAGATGAAATCAAGACACTAGTCAATATGCAAACCTGGTAAGAAATGATGGTTCACAAGTCTATCCCTTTGAAAGAGTCATTCTTTCATCCTCCTACCATATGAGACTTTGCTTACATTTTAAAGAAGTAGCTTTTACAATTTCACACAATAATTTTTCCAAGTCTAATCATTTGGTGAGAAAACCCTACAGCTTGAGAAAGACTTGGTGGAAGAGCTTGTCAAGCTTGTTAACAATAGGAAAGACCGCTTTGTAAGATAATGAATTCCTCATCACTCAAGAGGCTCAGACAAAAGCTGGATGACACACTTCAGGGGTATATTTTAGAAGGTGTTTCCACACTGGATGGAAGGAGAACTAATACTGCATAATGTTAATTCCAAACATGAATTATACTATTAGATCATTTCTTGTCTAACAGTTATCAATGAAATTCACCTTTTTCAGATCTCAATGAGAGAAAACAGCTTGGATATAATCAATTTACTCTTTAAAACCTATATTTGTCAGGCTTCATATCACATGATAGAGAATATACCTATAATTTCCTTTTATTTGTATATTAAATTTCTCAAAATTTGTTGACTTTTTTCTTCCACCTTTGACCCTCCTTACTGATTAAAATTAATTTTAGTTCTTTTTACAGTGTGTTTTTGTAAGTGCATGCACTAGAGAGAGGGAGAGAGACAGAATCCTTCTCGTCTCTATGGAGTTGAATAACAAGAGAGATTTATTTTTATTCCTCCCAAACACTTGGTCAAAAGGGTTATATTTGCAGCAGATTAGGAGGGTTAACAGGGGACTTGAATTTTGAAGTGTCATTCATCTTGAAGTAGCAAGCGCCCCATCTCCTATAAATGGAATGTCATGTTATTTTTAGATGAGGCTTTTGCCAAGAGGATCCAGGACACAGTGAACAATGTTCCATCTGATTAGCAACCTTACTTAAACATGTGAATGGCTGTGGTTCCTTAACATTATTTGCAATAAGTCTGTGGCAAGCCTATTTCCTTAGTGAGGGTACATTATTTAGATCATAAATTTAAAAGAGAGGGGGCAAAAGCCTTTTGAATAATGCAATTTCTTGTTTACTAATAACAGAACACAGAAGCTTGAGATGAGAGTTCTACTAGACTTGAGTTAGGTAGGGCATCAAGGTGTATTTTCAACCCAAGATCTCTTAAAGAATTATCACTGATACCTGTGTTGCAACATCTCCTGAATCCAGATCTGCTCATCCTGAAGTCAGAGTCCAAAGGCCAGCAATTTAAGCAGATCACCCCTAACACCAATTGACCCAGGATTAAAAAGGAGACAGAATATTATGTAAGAACAAAATAAGCATTTGCTATTTTGTTAGACCACTTGACTCAAGAGAACCATGTTATGGAAAACTCCCCCTAAGCGGTCGGTGATTGGGATGCATATGAGTATGTACGAGGGGAATCCATGAGCAAATAGCCTTGTATGCCTATAATTCTCTGTCAGAATGGAAGAAAGTTCTGGAAGGTTTGTCTGCTAGACTATAAAAGCTGTACTTGGGGTTAAAAAAAAATGTGCCATTGGGTTTTCATATCTAGATTCTACTTTTCTAAAAAGCTTTTTGTGAAGGGACTGTACAATAAACAGTATAATTTTAATGATGTTTTAAAAACTAGAAAAATTTCAAATCAAATTCCATTTCTTCCTTGGATCCCCACTTTTATTCCCCCAAACTCTCTGATGCTAGGGCTTAAATATAGCTCTAAATTTAGACAGAGGACTAATTCATACAAATCACTACACTAAGGCATGTACCAGAGGGTTTTTCTTTGAATGGACAATGCTCTCCTCTCCAGAGTGAAGTCCCATGATACCCTTCAGGAAGAAGAAAAATAATGTATTCTTTATCCTACACAAAACTTACAGTCAGCTGGGGCTTATTAAATTTAAATGGCAAGCAAAGTGACCTCATGGAGAACAGCCACATATCTAGGTCCAGCAGTTCTATCAGAGGATATAAAAGGAATTAGAGAACCCTGAAGTCCCCCACCACTGGCTAGTCCTAACAGCCAACTGCAGGATTGCTAAAAGGATGCTCAGTGACTGTCTGCATCAGTATCATCTGGGGTATCACAGATTTCTTAGTCTACCCCAATCACACTGAGTCAGTTTTTCTAGGTGTGAGGGCCAAGAATCTGCGTAGGTAGCAAGTTACTTGGATAGTCCTTATTCTAAAAAATTTTGGAAAGCGCTACCATGGTGGCCAGTCTTCAACTAGATCCCTCTTCCATAATAGGGACTGAAACACAAATGAATGAGTGGTTGAGTAGGAGTCCAAGTTTCCTAAAACTATTTTCTTGAAATTTAAATGTGTGTGTGTGTGTGTGTGTGTGTGTTTGTGTGTGCATAGCCATGTCTGATTCTTTGCAGCTCCATGGACTGTAGCCTGCCAGGCTCCTCTCTCCAGGAATTTTCCAGGCAAGAATACTGGAGTAGGTTGCCATTTCCTCCTCCAGGGGATCTTTCTGACCCAGAGGTCGAACCCGCATCGAAACAGTACTCTGCTTTCAATAGACTCTCCTAACTGGCCTCTGTAGAGATCACCTGGTGATCTCCCAGTTCCAGCAGCCATTTCTCACATTGGAAACCACTGGGCTACTATGGACAATTACAACTCCTCAGATCTAACCAGCTACTTAGAATCTAAATTTGTCTTTGTGGCTACTCCACACAGCGATGGACTTTGCTACACATTTTATGAGCATGATACTATGGACAATTACAACTCCTCAGATCCAACCAGCAACTTAGAATCTAAATTTGTCTTTGTGGCTACCTCCTTTTCCACACAGCGATGGACTTTGCTACACGTTTTATGAGCATGATATAGAATCAGGGTTTAGCCCTTTTGTTCAATGAGTATGCCCTCTTCAATTTAGGACCCCAGCTCTACTGAAACCAGGAAACAGCCAGACAGGTTCCTCCCAAGAGGAATGTTCATATCTGTTTTCAAATATTAGGCATTAACCTAAGCTTCTTCCCTTGGGAATCATTTCAAAAAGAAAGTGCATTTGAAATCCTTTGAGGTTCCTTTATATCTAATCAACATATCATACAAAAGCAAATTGCATTTCATAGGCTGCAATCACAAGGAACGGGTGGCTAGAACTCATTTAATTAACTCATGAGACCTGTCTCTTTAAAAAAAAGAAATGAAGCCAGTTGCTATTGCAGAAATCCCAGAACCCATGATAAATAGTGTTACAAAATATTTCCTGTGCTGCTTTGCTTTGGAATTTCAGCCCTCTCCCTTGCTTTCATTCAAGTGATTCAAACACAAAGAAAGGACAACGCAGATCATTAACCTCAGGAGAACACTGGCCTGGGATATGATGTCATCTCTGTCATGAAGATCTCTGATTGAGAAAAGGAACTGGACAGGGCAGCATGGCACCTCGTGTAGCCCATCCGAAATGGTGGTTCTCCTGATGTCCCTCCTCTTGGTCATGCTGGAGGCTTCTGTGACACAAGCAGCAGCTACTGTGGGGTAATTATGTGGTCGTTATATCAAATGGACTAACGCCAGCCCAGCACATTGCCTGAAAGGACTGGTTGTGTTCCTTGTTAAATGTTTTTGTCAAGCTGACCATGCCCTTTATTTATCTCTAACACAACATGCTTATTCTGCCCCACTCTACTGTATTCACCCTGCAAATTTATGAGGCTCTATTAATCTTCTGCCCTGCTGACTATCTATGTTGCAAAGTGTCAGCAGACTTTTGTACCTTGCTAATGTACAAAGGGCTTCCTATGAGTAATATCAGCATTTTGCCTTTTAATTGCACATATAATTTTTAGGTCTTACAGCTAATAAGGGAATTGAGACCACAGTTCATCACTGTCTAGAATGGTACTCCAGGGGTGTGGGGACTGTGGAAGCTGAGGGAAGAATATAGCTGTTCTGATTCCAAGCAAGAGTTTCTCTCATTATAATGGTACCATCCCCACTATGCCGTTAAGGGTCTGACACTTTTACCATTACTACACCCTACTTTTCTGGGGCCCCAGTACAAATGTATTCTTCTTTGAACATTTTTTGTGTTAGATCTTAGTTCATGAGTTTTTTATTTTTGTTTTTGGAGGGGGCTTCCCTGGTGGTTCGGATGGTTAAGAATCTACCTGCAATGCAGAGACCTGGGTTTGATCCCTAGGTCAGAAAGATCCCCTGGAGAAGGAAATGGCTACCCACTCCAGGATTCTTGCCTGGAGAATTCTATGGACAGAGGAGCCTGACAAGCTACACATTTCATAGGGTTGCAAAGAGTCAAACACGACTGAGTGACTAACACTTTCACACTTTGACACATGAGTATTTTTATCATCCTGCATATCAATTTCCATAGAAATTAGTTGTGTGATATTAAAATTGAAGAAACCAACATGATCACTTGGGCAAACTCCTGAACTTCTAAGAGTTTCAGATGGGCGCACTTTTGCTAGTCCTTCAGCTGACCTTTTCTTACTGGATTTTTTTTTTTTAATGCAGACTTAGTTTTAAGTACTTTCAAGGAAAAAAATGTTAAAGTAAATGGGGGATTAGTGTTTGCAATGTGGGCATTTTGCTTTTGCATTAATAGCCTTTCACAAACATTTTTACTATGCCTGAAAAATGTGCATTATTGATGAGTGTACTTCTTACTGTGCTAAAGCCATTAGGAAAGAAATGAAAGGCCTGTGGCAGGAAGTGGGGGCACAAAGAGGGCCTGGGTGGATGGCGTTTTCATTTAGCAGTTAGGGAGCACCCATAGCTGTCTTCCCTAAACTGGACCATTTCACTGCACTCATCTTTGGGCACCTGGGAAAGAGAGGCTTGTGAAAGTGTAAGGAAACAGTATGGAAAGCAAATTGGTGAATGTATCAGATACAGGAAATCAGATCCTAAAATTAGAGGAAGAGGCAATTTGAGGGGATCGGAGGTTCAGGTTCTTGTCTTGATTGTTCATGATAAGGGACATTTCCTGGGCTCCAACTGCTGTAAGTGTGACTCAGAGAGTTGGATTGTGGGTTAGAAGCAGAAAAAAGTCCTCTGCTGGTCCCAGGGGTACCATGTAAGGAACCAAAATATGGAGATTAACAGAGGGCCTCCACAATTTACGGGGAAATCTGAAGCTCTTTTACTAGAATGGAATCCAGAGGAAAAAAACTAACTTAACTGAATGATGAGCAGGTGTCATCCACCTCTCATTTAATTCTCTGATTACCTTTCATTATAGATATTCAGATTACAGATGAGAAAGTTGGGATTGAAAAAATTTAGAGAACTTTTCCTAGGTATGGCATTCAAATCTAGACTTTCTGAGTCTATGTATAATCATCTTGTATCATGGAGCCAAAGAGCCCCAAAGAAGAGACTGGTATACAATTTAGGGTTTATCCCTCAAATCACGCTTTAAAAACGTGTTGTTCCAGGGGCTTCCCTGGCAGTTCAGTGGTTAAGACCTTCCAATGCAGGGTGTGCAGATTCAATCCCTGGTTGGGGAGCAAAGATCCTACATGCATCAGGGTTAAGAAACGGAAACATAAAATGGAAGCACAGTTGTAACAAGTTAATAAAAACTCTAAAAATAGTCTATATCAAAAAAAGAACATACTGTTTCTATAGTCACTCTCCATCTTCACTTTTGCCTTGTTATTTATTCATTTAATCATTCATTAAAAAAATATTAATGAAGTATTAACTGTATACCAGATGTCAATATGTGATGTCTCTGTATCATTTATATACAAGATGCTCCTGCTGTGGTTGCTTCCCACATGTACAATGGGGCCCAGGAGGCTGATGGGCGGGCAGCAGTGCCTCCCCCGTGAAAGGTCAGAGCCAAGATGTTAGACTGCCCTGTCTAACAATAGGACCCTCTAACTGGCTTTTGTCTCGCTGCATCACATGCTATTTTTCTAAAGCATTTTTCTTAAATAAAGATCAGTGATTATTTTGCCTAACTTTTAGTAAAACAAACAACAGCAACTAAAAAAACCCCCAAAATTATTGCTAACCCTATCCAGCAACTTTATAACTAAGAGAGCCTTGTTATTCAAGTTACTAGAAATTTACATAGATTGTTTTCTTAAATGAAAATCAGTTTGATACAAAGAATAAGATCTTTGTAGCCAAAAAGTTCCCTTGAGGTGACAGTAGAAATGAAGGATATCTCCAGTTTTTTTTAAAAAATAGCTTAAAATCTGTGCTTATCCTAGAATAACTCTTTCAGCTATCAGTTTCATCAAATAATACCATCCATTCATATTGATTAAGAACACACATAACAACAAAGTTCAACAAACTATTTACCAGCACTGGAAACAAGACTGAGCACTTTTGGAGCACATCAGCTATTAGAATCCTTCCTGCTTTATACAGGGAGAATTCTCTTGGGACTATGGCAATAAGTTGGATCTATAGAAGTATCATAGATTCAAAATCATGGACAAAGTGGGTTTCCTGGGAAAGCACCTTTGAGGAAGGAGACATAAATTTGCACTGATTTTGTTATTCCATAACATTTGCTAGAAAACTAATAATATTCAAGTTGTGGATTCTTTTCCCCTGTCACTGAGATCAGTGTCCACCTTAAAATACTTTCAGAAAAGACTGTGATGTTCTAATTGGTGAGTGCACTGACTTATTAAAGGGCTATTCCCAATCTTCAAGTTAAATTAAGATTGTGTGACTGTGTTCATGTATCAGACAAAGCAAGGGCTCTGGTCTATATTCTGATACCATGACCTATTAGCTGTATGATTTAGGCTAAGTTACTTAACTGCTGCCTGCCTCAATTCCCCATCAAAAAAATGGGGATCAAATTGAACGACCTCAGCCAGTTTTCATGAAGATTAAATTATATTATATAAAGAAAATATATAAAGCCATTTTAGGCACCTAGTGCTAAATAATGATTTTAAAACTATTCCAAACTCTCATTTTTCAGTTTTGTTGCCATTTCCATGAATGTCTCTTAAGCCCAAGGAACTGAGAAGTCATTTTTCATTTTTCTATTCAGAAAACATTTTCACAAAATAATTGACTGTCCAACAATAAAAATTCCTAATATGTTTTCAAATTTGTCTTTGTGTGTGTGTGTGTGTGTGTGTGTGTGTGTGCGTGTGTGTGTGCTCAGTCACGTCTGACTCTTTTTGGCCCCACAGACCATAAAGGATCAGAGTAGCCCACCAGGTCCTCTGCCCAGGGAATTTTCCAGGCAAGAATACTGGCAAGGGGTGCCATTTCCTATTCTAAGGGTTCTTCCTGACCCAGGGATCGAACCTATGTCTCTTGTGTCTTGTGATTGGCAGGTGGATTCTTTACCACTAGTGCCACCTGGGAAGCCCCCTTTACGTTACGTCATAGAGTTAATCAGGTCATACAAGAAGGTGGATGACCCGATTAGCTTTCTTCAATTTAAGTTTGAATTTTGCAATAAGGACTTCATGATCTGAGCCACAGTCATCTCCCGGTCTTATTTTTGCTGACTGTATAGAGCTTCTCCATCTTTGGCTACAAAGAATATAATCAATCTGATTTCAGTATTGACCATCCGGTGATGTCCATGTGTAGTCTTCTCTTGTGTTGTTGGAAGAGGGTGTTTGCTATGACCAGTGCCAAAGAATATTCAAACTACCGCACAATTGCACTCGTCTCACACGCTAGCAAAGTAATGCTCAAAATTCTCCAAGCCAGGCTTCAAAAGTACATGAACCGTGAACTTCCAGATGTTTAAGCTGGATTTAGAAAAGGCAGAGGAACCAGAGATCAAATTGCCAATATCCATTGGATCATTGAAAAAGCAAGACAGTTTCAGAAAAACATCTACTTCTGCTTTATTGACTATACCAAAGCCCTTGAGTGTGTGGATCACAACAAACTGTGGAAAATTCTTCAATAGATGGCAATACCAGACCACCTTACCTGCCTCATGAGAAATCTGTATGTAGGTCAAGAAGCAACAGTTAGAACTGGACATGGAACTACAAACTGGTTCCAAATCAGCAAAGGAGTACATCAAGGCTGTATATTATCACCCTGCTTATTTAAGGTATATGCAGAGTACTTCATGTGAAATGCTGAGCTGGATGAAGAACAAGCTGGAATCAAGATTGCCGGGAGAAATATCAATAACTCAGATATGCAGATGACACCACCCTTACGGCAGAAAGTGAAGAGGAACTAAAGAGCCTCTTGATGAAAGTGAAACAGGAGAGTTTAAAACCTGGCTTAAAACTCAACATTTAGAAAACTAAGATCATGGCATCTGGTCCCATCATTTCATGGCAAATAGATGGGGGAAACAATGGAAACAGTGACAGACTTTATTTTGGGGGGCTTCAAAATAACTGCAGATTGTGACTGCAGCCATGAAATTAAAAGACATTTGCTCCTTGGGAGAAAAGCTATGACCAACCTAGACAGCATATTAAAAAGCAGAGACATTACTTTACCAACAAAGGCCCATCTAATCAAAGCTATGTTTTTCCGAATAGTCATGTCTGGATGTGAGAGTTGGACCATAAAGAAAGCTGAGCACCGAAGAATTGATGCTTTTGAACTGTGGTGTTGGAGAAGACTCCTGAGAGTCCCTTGGACTGCAAGGAGATCCAACCAGTCCCTCCTAAAGGAAATCAGTCCTGAATATTCATTGGAAGAACTGATGCTAAAGCTGAAACTCCAATATTTTGGTGGAGAACTGACTCATTGGAAAAGACCCTGATGCTGGGAAAGATTGAAGGCAGGAGAAGGGGACAACAGAGGATGAGATGGTTGGATGGCATCACCAACTCGATGGACATGAGTTTGAGCAAGCTCTGGGGACTTGGTGATGGACAGGGAAACCTGGAGTGCTGCAGTCCATGGGATCACAAAGAGTCAGACATGGTTGAGTGACTGAACTGAACTGAACTGAACTAATAGAGCTAATCTCACTAATTGCCCAGTAAGTCTATGGGAGAAGTGAGAGAGTAATTTTTTTTTTCATTGTAACTGAGGATATGTACCCTATTGGAGATGATGGAAAGAGACTTGGCTACTGGGGTAGACGGTCTCTAAGATGATCCCCAGTGATCACTGCCTTCTGCTACTCAAGCTCTCATGTAATCCCTTCCCCTGAGCATGAGCTGGACTGACTGACTGCCTTCTACAATAGAAGTGATGGGAACTCATTTCTGAAGTTAGAGGATAGACTGTGGCTTGTCTTGCTCAATTTCTGTCAGTCTCTCAGATCACTCACTCAAGGGGAGGCCAGCTTCTGCATCACGCGGCAGCTTCATGGAAGGTTCACACAGTGAGAGACCAAGGCTTGCTGAGAATTACAGGAGTGAGTTTGGAAGAGGTTCTTCCTGACCAGTCAAACCTTCAGAGGGGACAGCAGACCCTGCTCTGAACTTGACTGGACCTCTTGAGACATTGAAACCGGAGGCAGCCAGCTGATGGCATTTGGATTTGTGACTCATGGAACAGTGACATAAATGTTTCAGGCTGCTGAGTTTGGGGATAATTTGTTACATAACAATATGTAACTCATGCCAATATTGTTGACTCAAAAGAGTGAGAAATTTCCGGTCCCAGCAGGGAGCTTGGAAGACTATGGCTTGTGAGCTAAATTCATTAAACATCCTTCTTTTCCCCCCACTCTTATTGAGATACAATTAACATTCTTTTTTGTGCAGCCCCCAAGCTAAGAATTTTTTTCACAGTTTTTTTTTGTTGTTGTTGTTTTTTTCATCTGAACACAATAGGTTTTAAAGGAAAATCTACCCATTATGATAGGGCAACTAGGACATGGTGACCATTCTCTGGGAAGCCACAATCATTCCACTCAACAGTGTCCAGGAAGGGCTGAACATTGCAGTTCAGACTAAGGTTAACAGTGTCATTTTCCGTATCTGTGTCTTCAAACAGGCTGAATCTCATGCCATGAAACAGCTTTCTCTCTGTTCCCATAGGTAACTCTCATGTTCTCAAACTACGTGTCACAGCACTTTCTCTCTACATCTAGTCCTGCTGCACTTCCAGATCTGAAGGAAATGTCATTATCGTGTTCTGTACATGGAGCGCGATGTTGAAAAAATAGCACTCACTGCACTGATTAATTCTCCTTTTGTGGTTTTACAAATTTAAAAGGTTATAAGAAAAAAGAAAACCAAACAAAAGCTAATATGCCATGGATGCTTATATTTGGAAAGCAAGTCCTAAAATATTAACTATCTGTCCCTTTACAGAAAGTTTTGTGACCCTGGAGATAAACCATTGCACTTCCCACAGCATGATCAGCCCTTCTAAAGTCACCTGGAAAAAAACTGCAGAATGTAGAACAGAGTTGCTCAACACTCCAGATGGTCAACTCTTAAATGAGCTGTCTTCTTTAGTCTATGCCAAATGTTCTGTGTATTCCTCTACACAGGGGTAAAATAATAATTATCAACCATCTCTAATTACATAAAGTTATCCAGATAGAGAATAAAGAACAAAAATACCTTATATGATGATGCACATATTTAATTTTATTTTTAAGAGTATATTTAAATTAATGCACTTAAAAGTCTAGGATTTGAATAGGTTGTATGTGTCAAAGAACCCGTGTAAATGATGCATATTAATTCTGTGTTCTAGATGCCAGGAATCCCTCGGGATTTAGGGCATGAGGACAGGCAGACTGTCACTCCGTCCATGGTGGTAGTAGAAGCAAAGCAGGCTCTAGACAGGTGCTACTCAAAGTGTGGTTCATGGACCAGGGCTGGTCATTCCTAATCTGTCTATGGTAGGAAAAGAACAAAAATGGGAGAGAAGGCATTTGTAAACTAGTATAGCAACTGACTGTTTTGAATATAAGTGCTGAAAAGATTAAATGGTCCCTATTTTATATCTTTGGGTTTTTTTCCTTTCTAATTTTCCTTTTAATATTTGTTACCATATTTTAGCCAAGTATCTACAAGGGGTTGGGATTTTTAAAACAACAGTCCTTCAACAAAGGGAGTCTGAGAATGCTTTACATGGTCATTAAAAACCTTCAAATTCTGGAATTAAGTCAAGGTTTTGATAATAAGATCTATTTCTATCAATACTACAAAAATTTTTGTCAACCATAGCAATGAGCCAGAGCCCACAGACTGAAAGAAATACCTATATACTGACCAAAAATTTGTCATAGGTACTCTGGATGATCATGTACCAGTCCTGCAAACAGTCAGAATGCCTGCCTCTTCTTTCTAAATGCCCTCCCCTCTCAATATTTGGTTTAATAGGTAAGCAAGATAAGCTAAAGACAAGCACTTCTAGCCTCTACTGCATTAAACAGAAAAGCTCTAAGAAAAGGGATCATAATGAGTGGATGGAGATTTTGAAAATTTGCAGCACTCATTACAAGGATGCCACACCCTTGACAACGTCACTGGGTTCTACTTCTATGGCAGACACGGCTACCAATCAACACATTCTTTTCTGCTGAGCCAAATGCAGCTTTAGGAACCTTCTTACCAGAGCATTCCAGGAAGCCACTGCGAATCAGTCAGGGTCATCCCATGAGTCAAATCCTCTTTGCCATGTCCAGAAAAATGAGAAGAGCAAGGGTATCACAAGCAAGGGTATCCAAGCCTGGTTCTGACAGCCAGCCCACTTGTCTCTAGATCTACATGCATGTGTCATCTACAACACATGAGGTTGGACTAAATCAGGGATTCTCACATTGGAATTCAGTATAATCTTTAAAAAATTCTGATGCCCATCACCCAACTATTGGTTGGGTTATTTTTGGGCTTCTCATACCACCTTAGGCATTGGTAATTTTAAAAGCTGTTTCAGTGATTCTAATGCACAGGCAGACTTGAAAACCATTGGTTGAGAGGATCTCTTTGGCACTTCCAACTCTAATATCCAAGACTCTATGATCATTTGAAGCAATAATACAGTCAGTCACACAGACTTAGAGTCTACCAGTTAAATTGGATTGGTTAGGACTTGAAGAGCCAATGTAATCCCTTGGGTGGTTTATAACTAGAGAGCATAAAAGGCATAGGGATTTTGAATTATGAGGTAATAATTCTTTCTTAGGCGCATGTGATCATAAGCACTCAAGCGTCACTCTTGTGGTTTTTATGACTCCTTAGGATACCTTGTAGGAATTATTACAGCCCCATAATTCACTGTTGCCTATTATTCCAGGTAGTCATAATTTAAAATAATAGTAACTGTTAATAATAATATGCATTATAATGATCCAACTTCTTTTTTTGAGGAGCTGGATGCATTTTATAGATCTTAATTCATTAATTTTAATATTTCTGTGAAAAGGGAAAAAGTCCATAATCATCATCCCATTTCATAGGTGAAAAAACTAAGTCAACTAGTCAACTTGTATCACACAGGTTTAAATTCAATCCAGAATCTATAGATTGTACTCTCATGATGCTAAGCACCTATAGGTTTAAACATCCTCTCTCAAAATTTCCATAAAGTGTCACCCTATTTTACTTATTTATCTATACCTATTATTTCTCAGATGCTGAAGATACAGAGATGAGTTAATGTTCTAGTACGAGGATGAGAGACACAGTAATAAATACTCACTGTAAAGGTGAGAATTGCTTTAATAGAACCATGACTGCACTAGGATGAAGTGGACTGACTTTAACACTGGGAAAGGGGGAGTGCAGGTTTTCCAGAGAAAGTGGCTAGAGCCTGGATTTTGAAGAACGCCCTTGAGCTCAGCTGCTGTGAGATGTTGGGGAAGTGTGTTGCAAGCAGAGGCATTTTGTTGAACTATGAAGCATGATGCTGATGTCTGCTGTGTGTGAGTGGAGATGGGAGAAGATAAAGCTGGAAAATTAAGCTAGAAACAAATCTTGAGGTTATTTAGACATCCTAAGGATTGTGATCTTTTTCCTGCAATTTGTATTCATGGTTTGCATTTATAAATATACATCCTCCTTTTAGTACAAAATGTTTTTTTTTTTGTCAGCTAATGCTTACAGGAAAAGCATTTTTTAATGCTCTCTTTGGGATATATCTTAAAATCAGGGAAAAATAGTAGAAGTTTGCCATGGATTTCTTTATTTTTGCAAGCAAGTCTCTCAAGGTATTTCACACATCACTTGCCAACTTCCTGAAATGGGAGATGAAGGAGTCAGTGTAGAATTTTAGAATTGAAAAGATCCTATGGGTCAACTTCAGAAGTTTTCCAACCACCCTTCAATAAACAAAGCCTCTGCTCTCAATGCCCCAGCCAATAGTACTGTGTAGCTTCTAACAGTGTGTTTCATGGGATGCTCAGCTGTCAGAGTGCTCCATTAAAAAGAGGAGGTTCATCATTAATGTCAGTTCTCTCATTATATAGCTTTTAAGCTTTGAGCAAATAGGTACCTTGATTTTTGTTGTCTCTATATGTCAAGTCCAATAGCTTAAGCATGTAAAATTATGTACATACTTTAAATAACCTAATAATTTTGCTTTCAAAATTAATGATATAGATATAAAAATCAAAGTGAGATCTTTCCCCATTGTGGAACTGACCAGTTCCACAGTCACTTGTCTAAAAATATACAGCACGAAAAGGCAGATCTAGAATTTAGGCCTATTCATTCGCCTATCGATTTCCCCCAGGTGTACTTCTGCACAACAATAACAATAGTAGATAAATACTCAAATAGGCTTTGGAAAGCCTAATATAGAACCTGACAAGAAATAAAGTGATTCATCCACCTCTCCAGGTATCTATTTCAAGGGTTCCTTTAGTAATAGAATTTATCTTCTGGATGCATAATTGATAACAAAATAAAAATAAAAACAGATCTTTAATCTAAGTCTCTAAGTACAATACATACTGCAGTAGAGAAATCATTTCTGCAAAACTCAGGGGTGTGATTTCATTATGCCACATTTTTAAATCCCCTTAAAGCTCATCGATGAGGCTTTCAGCTAAGTTCAGCCTGAGAGATGTTAATCTCTGCGTGGGATGACTAATTCTCTCTTCTGTAAGTAAGGGTCTCCTTCATTTCTAAAAATGATCCTATCAGGGAAAATATTTCATTTCCTTTTAAAGCAAATGACTGAAAACTCCAAATCTAAGAATCATTGCGAGGCAAGACTTGGGCTGATGAAATAGTCATCCAAGAATTTAGATGGGGAAATGGAGGAAAGGACTACATACAGGGTGACTTGGTTTGCCTTCTTCTGAAGATAGAAGCGTACCTTTGGGGTGCAATGCTTTGTGCTCTGGTCCCCCCAGAGCTCCTTCTTCCTTACTGGCTCATGCACCTGAAGCAGTCATCTCTAGGAAGACTGGGGAACATTGAAGAATGCAACTCTCTGGGAATCCCACCAGGACTATGCTATTGAGTATGGTGGCCACTAGATTGAACAACTGAATTGTGGCTAATCTGAAGTGAAAGGTGCTGTCAATGCAATCTATGTAAGATTTCAAAGTGCTTGCTGTGAAAAAAAGATTGTTAAATACTCAATGGTTTTTATTTTGCCTACATGTTGGAATGATATTTTGGATATACATGTTTAAATGATATTTTGAATATATTGACTTAAGTGATTATTAAAATAAATAAGTAAATAAAATAAAGATAGATGTTTAAACAGTATAGAGTTGCAGATAGTTTATAATTGGTGAAAGCCTGCATGAATAGCAATAATATTTTTACAGGCCAGCAAAGGAAATGCAACTCTGTTTAATTCAGTTCAATGAGTATTAAGTAAGTGTCCACAGTGCACTTGGCAATATTTTAGTCACTGGGAATGCAAACATGAGAAAAGCACTGTCTCCATCTTCAAAGGATTGAAAAAGTCACACGGCAACGATTCAAAATGAAATGGTTTCTGTTTCATGCTTGACTTACATTGCCAATATTCAGCATGGATCACATCAGATGAACGCAGATATAATATAGGTCTGTTGGACTCAAGTCAACAAGCATATGTTGGATATTGGGCACTTTGTACAAGGTCAAGGATCATGTGATGAATAAGACATTCTAGCTGCCCTGAGACTGTGATCCAGCTCCTCATAAGAGTGGCAGGACATTTGCAGCAACACAGATGGGCTTGGAAGGCATTATGCTAAGTGGAATAAGTCAGATGGATAAAGACAAATACCGTGTGATATCATTTACATGTGGAATCTAAAAAATACAACAAACCAGTGAATACAACAACAAAGCAAATTCACTGATACAGAGAACAAACTAATGGGAGAAAGAAGCAAGGAAGGACAAGTTAGGGGTAAGGGATTAAGAGGTACAAACTATTGTGTATAAAATAAGCTACAAAGGTATATTGTGCAACACAGGGAGTATAGCTAATATTTTATAATAACTAAAATGGAGCATAATCTTTAAAATTGTGAATCACTATATTACACACCTATAACTTCAATATTATAATATCAGCTATACTTCAATAAGAAGGAATGCTTATAGGAATACAGAAATATCTAGTATTCAATAAGGTAACATTAGATATGGCATCCAATCAAGGATTATCAAGCATGCAAAAAGATAGGAAAACATGACATCCTCCAAAAAAAAAAAAAAGTGTTAGAAGGAAAAAGAAGGATAGAGTGTGTGACATTCTGTCAAAGGAACAATCATGTATAAGTCCTACTAGGTACATTTTATTAATAAGAAGCATCTATATGTTTCCAGCATTTGAGTTTGTGACCTCAGTTCATCAAAACTGCATGGGCTTGAGTGTAGGGGAGCTGGATACTATGTCCTGTGATCATTTCATCTTCAGAAATAGGCCCAGCATTTCTTTTTAACTTTTTGGCATGTATTTTATTTGAAGATTTTGTTGTTCAGTTGCTAAGTCATGTCCAACTCTTCCAGGGACTGCAGCATGCCAGGCTTCTCTGTCCTTCACATGTTCAAACTCATGTCCATTGGGTCGGTGATGTCAGTTTGAAGAAAACTGCCACCTAATAATTCAAATTGCTCTCTTCGTGGACTTTGTCTCTTAAATTTTAGAAGAGGACAATAGCCCTACAGTAAAACAAAATTATGTGCCAGAGATAAATGCCTAGGTCCTTCATATTTTAACCAAGATTGTTGCCTGTGACCTGTTTTCCTCAGGTGGAAAACAAATATTGGCAAAACAGCTTTGATATTAGGAAAAGAGGTGATTGCTCAGATCACATGAGACCAAAAGGCGACCCAGAATTAGAGTATCTGACCCCTTCTTCCTCTGTGTCCTTACTCTACCACATCCTGACCTTCTATAGGTCGGTCTCCTGACCTTCTATAGGTCAGCATGTGCCCATTATAGCATTTGACTTTTGACCATTCTTAGAGACTCCTGAATGCATGGACATTGTTTGATCATTGCAATCTAGAAAAGAGCACTGAATCTGGCACACATACTAATCTGAGAAGACGTTTGTTGAACACAAGTCTGGAGAACATCAGCATGTTTGAGGAGGTGGGAGAGAAAAACCAATGGATCATGTTGTATGTTTTTTGTTTAACACCAATTTCCAGAATGCCCACATCTCTTGCTATTCTACACAATAAACTACCAGTAACACTGGAGGAAGTAAAGACAGTAGAAGGCAGATAAAAGTCGTCACGCAATTCTTAAAAATGCATAGAAAAAAGACTAGATTATAATGCCAACATTAAAATTTATATATATATATATATATATATATATATGCACTAAGATTATGGGTGATGGTTTGCCTACTTTTAAATATTTTTTCTACAGCTCCACTTTTCTAAATTCAGCATGTCTTAGCTTTGTAATAACTTTGTGAGCTACAAAATTAGCTGTGTATGTTCCTTTTTCTTTTGGCCACTGAAGAGATTAAAGGCAATTTGTTAAAAACTATAGTAATTACATGGGTGATTGTTTGGTGGAGTTGCTTGCAATGGCATGGCAGTAAGTTCAATGAAATGGAAACACGTTGAATATACAGTAAGTTTCTCTGCAAAAAAATAGTGTCAATTCACTGTATTTGTATTTACAATTATTATAGTATCGGTGAAACTAGTAATAAACAATAATTTTATATTTCTTTCCTAGAGTCTAGATTAACCTTTTCCCCTTCTGCAAAGGATTACATAAAAGGAAACTCTAATTTAAATACAAAATGAATCACATTTGCAAGTAAAACCACAAAAACTCCTGGGGCTTGTATTTCTTTAATGTTGGAAATATTTGTTAAAAGTTATATTTCCTGTTGTTTTATATTTAATGAATATGACTTTGCCTCCAGAATCTGTTTTCTTACACACTCTCCATAAACAGTTCATAGAATATCATAAGCAAATCTATTTTTAAATGCTTTGAACATATTAATAATAATTAGTGTTTTGTGTACACGTTTTGTATATCGTGTTCAACCTCTGAAATTAACTATGAAATGCTATGTTCCTCAGCATCTAATCAGGCTTTTCTTTCACTAAACTAGTAAGCTAAAATATAATAAAATCACCAAGGTTTTCAAAATTATTCAAAGGAAGTGGCTTTACTTAAAGGGTTTGCTGTCTCAGTTTGCAGTCGCACAAACTTAGGAATTATTTTTGTCAGGAGAGTCCCTGAGTGCTAGAGAAAAGGCCTTATTAGGAACTGTGGAGGAAACAAAACTTACGTGGAGTGGATATTGCTTGCAAGCTTAAATTCTAATTGAGAAAAACAAGACATGAAAACACACGCATTGAAAGTATGAGAGAAGGTGATAAAGACCACAAGAAAAACACACCGTGCTTTGGAAATAAGAGAAGGGGATAAGAGATTAAGTGTCATGTGAGCTAGAACTGGAGGAGTTGAATGCAGATATGTAGAGATGAGTAAGACAAGCATTATCGCTTTGAGCTCTTATCTACCATATTCAGTTGTAACTATTGGTTTACATGACTATCTCTATTTCACTAGACAATGAACTCTGAAAGCCAGAACCACATCTCAGCCCCTTCACATATCCTCAGTTCCTAAGACAGTGACTGGAACACAGCACTGACATGCATTTGTTGAACATTGACTAGAATGAGAAAAAGTACAGTGGTAAATGCTGGGAGCTTTGGGGATGAGTAGAGGCAGTACGCTAAGGGTGATGAGTTAAGTTTGCTGGACAATAGCAGGATGAAGAGGAGGGAGAGGCCAGCTGAGTAATTTGAGTTGGGGACAGCTCCTAGCAGGTCTGCAGTACCAGGTTTGGACATTATCCTATATGCCCCTGGGGACCTGTGGATATAGGGAAGGACACTGTCAATGCTCTATGTAAGACTTGGTGGCAGAAAGCAAGGACGCCATTATCAATTGTCATCTTTGTCATAACAAAATACCAGAGAATGGGTGGCTTAAACAACAGATAGTTATTTCTCGTGGTTCCAGAGTTTGGGGAGTTCAAGGATCAGTTTGGTCAGCAAACCTTGGTGTCTGGTGGGGGCTTCTTTATAGAAGACTTTCTTCTTCTTGTCTTTGTATGACAAAAAGGGCAAGAGAGTTGGGGGGGTCCTCTTTTATAAGAGCACTAATCCATTTCATAAGGTCTCTGCCCTCCATCTAATCACCTGCCTAAAGCGTGATGTGTGATCAGCAGCTTCAATTGCATCTGACTCTTTGTGAGCCCATGGACTGTATAGCCTGCCAGCCTCCTCTGTCCATGGGATTATCCTGTTAAGCATATTGCGGTGGGTTGCCAGTTCCTCCTCCAGGGGATCTTCCTGACTCAAGGATTGAACCTGCATCTCCTGCATTGGCTGGATTCTTTACCACTGAGTCACCTGGGAAGCCCGCACCTCCAAATATCATCACCTTGGTGGTTAGGATTTCAACCTAAGAATTGTTCAGGGACACAAACATTCAGAACATAATACCTGACCAGAGATAATACTGATCTGTGATAAAGTAGAGGTAGTATTACAGAAAGCTAAAGCAAGGGTGGGGATGGAAGAGATCTCATGTGTAGAACCAATAGGACATGGCAATGAGTGAGTGTAGGGTTCACAAAAGGAAGTGGAGTGAATGTAACTGAGGTTTTCTACCACAGTAGCTGAGAAAATATTCCCACTTTAAAGAAGAAACAGACATGTGTGAGCAGACTGAGGTCTCTATTTTAACTGCGTTGGGTTTTAACTCTGTATGAACTGATGCCCAGCTTCACAAAGCCAGCGAATAGTTCAACATGAGCTCATATTCAGATCTTCTACCTCCAACTGAGTGCTACTCCATGACATAATGTTCTCCTTATTCTGAAATCCACGAATGATTGGCTTCAGCTTGAGAATCTGCAACTGAAATAAGTTACACCTACACTTTGAAATAAGTAATTCATTGATATGAACTGAATTTTATCTCCCTACAACTCACATGTTGCAGCCCTTTTCCCCAGTGTGACTGTATTTATTTTTTTTTTTTTTTTTTTTTCTTTTTTAATTTTTATTATTATTATTTTTTTTTCCCAGTGGGTTTTGTCATACATTGACATGAATCAGCCATGGATTTACATGTATTCCCAATCCCGATCCCCCCTCCCACCTCCCTCTCCACCCGATTCCTCTGGGTCTTCCCAGTGCACCAGGCCCGAGCACTTGTCTCGTGCATCCCACCTGGGCTGGTGATCTGTTTCACCATAGATAGTATACATGCTGTTCTTTTCAAATATCCCACCCTCACATTCTCCCACAAAGTTCAAAAGTCTGTTCTGTGTTTCTGTGTCTGTTTTTCTGTTCTGCATATAGGGTTATCGTTATCACCTTTCTAAATTCCATATACATGTGTCAGTATGCTGTAATGTTCTTTATCTTTCTGGCTTACTTCACTCTGTATAATGGGCTCCAGCTTCATCCATCTCATTAGGACTGGTTCAAATGAATTCTTTTTAATGGCTGAGTAATATTCCATGGTGTATATGTACCACAGCTTCCTTATCCATTCATCTGCTGATGGGCATCTAGGTTGCTTCCATGTCCTGGCTATTATAAACAGTGCTGCGATGAACATTGGGGTGCACGTGTCTCTTTCAGATCTGGTTTCCTCAGTGTGTATGCCCAGAAGTGGGATTGCTGGGTCATATGGCAGTTCTATTTCCAGTTTTTTAAGAAATCTCCACACTGTTTTCCATAGCGGCTGTACTAGTTTGCATTCCCACCAACAGTGTAAGAGGGTTCCCTTTTCTCCACACCCTCTCCAGCATTTGTTGCTTGTAGACTTTTGGATAGCAGCCATCCTGACTGGCGTGTAATGGTACCTCATTGTGGTTTTGATTTGCATTTCTCTAATAATGAGTGATGTTGAGCATCTTTTCATGTGTTTGTTAGCCATCTGTATGTCTTCTTTGGAGAAATGTCTGTTTAGTTCTTTGGCCCATTTTTTGATTGGGTCATTTATTTTTCTGGAATTGAGCTGCAGGAGTTGCTTGTATATTTTTGAGATTAATCCTTTGTCTGTTGCTTCATTTGCTATTATTTTCTCCCAATCTGAGGGCTGTCTTTTCACCTTACTTATAGTTTCCTTTGTTGTGCAAAAGCTTTTAAGTTTCATTAGGTCCCATTTGTTTAGTTTTGCTTTTATTTCCAATATTCTGGGAGGTGGGTCATAGAGGATCTTGCTTTGATTTATGTCGGAGAGTGTTTTGCCTATGTTCTCCTCTAGGAGTTTTATAGTTTCTGGTCTTACATTTAGATCTTTAATCCATTTTGAGTTTAAGTTGCAGGATATAAAATTAACACACAGAAATCCCTTGCATTCCTATATACTAACAATGAAAAAACAGAAAGAGAAATTAAGGAAACAATACCATTCACCATTGCAACAAAAAGAATAAAATACTTAGGAGTATATCTACCTAAAGAAACAAAGGACCTATACATAGAAAACTATAAAACACTGATGAAAGAAATCAAAGAGGACACAAACAGATGGAGAAACATACCGTGTTCATGGATTGGAAGAATTAATATTGTCAAAATGGCTATTCTACCCAAAGCAGTCTATAGATTCAATGCAATCCCTATCAAGCTACCAACGGTATTTTTCACAGAACTAGACCAAAGAATTTCACAATTTGTATGGAAATACAAAAAACCTCGAATAGCCAAAGTAATCTTGAGAAAGAAGAATGGAACTGGAGGAATCAACCTGCCTGACTTCAGACTCTACTACAAAGCCACAGTCATCAAGACAGTATGGTACTGGCACAAAGACAGAAATATAGATCAATGGAACAGAATAGAAAGCCCAGAGATAAATCCACGAACCTATGGACACCTTATTTTTGACAAAGGAGGCAAGGATATACATTGGAAAAAAGACAACCTCTTTAACAAGTGGTGCTGGGAAAACTGGTCAACCACTTGTAAAAGAATGAAACTAGAACACTTTCTAACACCATACACAAAAATAAACTCAAAATGACTGTATTTAGAGAAAGGGCTTTTAGCAGATGATGAAGTTCAGTGGGGCTTCCCAGGTGGTGCTTGTGGTAAGGAACCTTGCTACCAATCCAGACAGACATAAGAGATATGGGTACAATGCCTGGATTGGGAAGATTCCCTGGAGGAGGGTACAGCAACCCACTCCAATATTCTTGCTGGGAGAATCCCATGAACAGAGGAGTCTGGCAGGCTATGGCCCACAGGGTCACAAAGTGTCAGACATGACTCAAGCAACTTAACACACACACATGCAAGGTTGAATGAGGTTTTAAAAATGGAGTCCTAATCCAATAGAACTGGTGGTCTTACAAGAAGAGAGAGTCTCTCATTTTTATTCCACATACATGCACTGGGGAAAGGCCATGTGAAGACACAATGAGAAGGCTGCCATCTGCAAATCAGGAAGAGAGCCCTCACCAGAAACTGACCATGCTGGCACCCTGACCTCAAACCTATACCATCCAGAACTATGAGAAAGTAAATTTCTGGTATGTAAGCTACCAAGTCTATGGCATTTTATTATAGCATCTTTAAATGACTAAGATGTACATGTTTATAAATCAGGCAATGAGGAGTTCAACAATCTTTGAGATGAATGACCACTCCAACACAAACTCTACTTTTTCTTTTAAATAGAAAGTTTATTTTTCATGTGAGTTTTTGTTTTTAATCTGAATAAACTAAATGCTCTCAACTTTTCCCTAGTCAATAGCCTATATGATCCTTTGGGAAGAGCCTGCATTTTGTCCACCATGGCGACTGGCATAGGGAAGGCACTCAAATGTTTCTTTCTGAGTGAGTAAATATTATTCTTTTTCCTGCCTGGGTGGTAGAACACCACTAAATCTTTAACCTAAGCAGAGGTTTGCCTTCCTCAGAAATCCAAATGACACCAACCTAGGGATATATAATGTGTGTGTTTTTTTCCCAAACAAATTATATCCATCTTCACTTTCTACATTCAACAAACAACACTAAATAAGCAGTACAGAATGGTTTTATGCCACCCACTAACAAATATGGAATAGTAGCTTCATTTTACAGAATTCTTTTGACCCATTCAGAGGGGAAAAAAAATTAGGAACATGTAAATTGCCCAAATGGAGAAAATTAAGGTATTTAGCAGAGCAAATGAAAATATTTAACTTTTATTTCTATGTATCAAAGGAGGGAAGCTGTAAATGATTTTATATGATGCTAGAAAACAAAGCTAACACTTCTTTAGAGTTTGCCAGCACAATTTTACTCTATTTGGTTTTAATTTATAAGAGGATATAGTTGAGCCTGGGCTTCCCTGGTGGCTCAGCAGTAGAGAATCTGTCTGCTATGCAGGAGACGCAGAAGACATGGGTTCGATCCCTGGGTTAGAGAGATCCCCTAGAGGAGGAAATGCCAACTCACTTCAATATTCTTTCCGGGAAAATCCCATGGACAGAGGAGCCTCATGAGGGTACAGTCCTTGGGGTTGCAAAGAGTTAGACCCAGCTGAATGGCTGACCCTACAACACTGGCATGTTACAATCATTATCCACTGTATGTCACCTAATTACTTGAGCCTCACTGTTGCAACCCGGTGGTTAATCTCCATCTTATTGGCTGGACTTCTGCTCATCTCGCCTTTCTCTTCAGATCTGCCCTGATGAACAAAACAAGGCGATTTCAGCTTTCTTCACATCGTTCAGAGGCAATTAGTATGGTCAGGAAACTTCCAAAATCATCTTGAAATGTAAGACAGTGTGTAAAAGTGCATGACAACAGAAATGTACTAAGACTAAAGCGGCTCAAATTTTGAGGGAGAAAGCAGTGTACCTTGACTCCTCAGAATATCCAACCTGACTGTCACCACAAAGCCTGTCTGCTCTGCCATTTGTGAGTGTTTATCTAGGATCCGTCTCTGGGAGGGGTACTCTTACGGCAGATCGGTGGCACGACTGTGTTGGGAACTAACGGGCCATTACTGACTCGTTGTCTATTCATTTCAGATTGTTTCTATGGAGGATTTATAGAAACAATACGAAGGTAGCGCCAAGGTGGCTATCAATGCTGTTTACAGACAATTTAGAGGAATAAACCTGCAGTTATGCCCAGGCTGGCTTTCCCTGTGGTCCTGGGGCCTAGTGTTCTAATCCTATTGTGACGTGATTGTTCCCCCATAAACTGCTCCACAGAGGCTTATAATTGGCGTACAGGTTCAAATTAGATTGCTGTGTGTTTAGGAAAGCAGGGGTCATTTCACATCCGCACCTCTCATTAAGAAGCAGGCGACGAAGTTCTCCATTACAGGAAATCTAACCTATATATTTTCTTTTATTATAAAGAAAATACCCAGAGTCTACACTCACAGACACATGCACACACACATTCCCCATCTTGTCTTTCATCACCATGAGGAGGTGGAGGAGGGTAATGTGAAAATGCAAAACACTTCTCTGAGAATAGCAATTAAATATTCACCAGCAATGTATCATGGAACAGCAGCTTCAGGAGCTAAAAAGGGGAGACAGGAGAGAAATGAATGGATGAAAAGTCCAACAATTAGTTCTGCTGTCTTCTAAGAATATCGTGAGATGATGGTGACCAAGAAGCCAAGAAGGCCTACTGTCCCTGTGTTTTCAACTCTAGGTATGGGTCATCTCAAGTAAGGTCTCAGGAGAAAATACCTTCTTCATAAATTCCTGAGCGTCTTTTAAAAATCAACAAAGAAGTCTTCAAACCACTGACAGAAAAATAAATTTATTAAAGGATAATGACACACATAAGGCTTCCCTGATAGCTCAGTAGGTAATGAATCTGCCTGCAATGCAGGAGACCCTGGTTCAATTCCTTGGTTGGGAAGATCCACTGGAGAAGGGACAGGCTACCCACTCCAGTATTCTTGGGCTTTCCTTGTGGCTCAGCTGGTAAAGAATCCGCCCACAATGCGGGAGAACTGGGTTCGATCCCTGGGTTGGGAAGATCCCTGGAGAAGGGACAGGCTACCCACTCCAGTATTCTGGCCTGGAGAATTCCATGGACTGCATAGTCCATGGTGTTTCAAAGAGTCGAACATGACTGAGTTACTTTCACTTTCACTTTCAATCTGCACATGGAGCAAGTTTGCTGTCTGGATAATTGAAACCTGGGGCAAGGATGATGTCTGGATAGTTTAAATCTGGGCTGCCCACAACACTCTAGTAAAAAGAAAAATAAACATTTCTGATGCTGTAAGTGAATAAATACTTCTCAATTCTTTGCTTCAGCCTTTCTATGACCCATGAAGGGAAGAAAAATATATACTTAAAGGAGGCCAATAGAAGGAGAAAATTATGTAAGCCACAAAGTATGTAATGTTAGAAAATGAAGAAACAATACGGCAAAAAAAAAATTATGATTATGAACGGAGAAGGAATGTCAAAGACAGCAGGAGAATTGATAAGCCAAAAAACCCCCACAATTTAGGTCCATTAAAAAGTAAGAGGGACTCCCCTGGTGGTCCAGTGGTTAAGAATCTGCCTTGCAATGCAGGGGCGTGGGTTCGATCCTTGGTCAGTGTACTAAGATCCTACATTCCGTGGAGTGACCACCCACTGCAGCCACTACTGAGCCTGTGAGCTCTGGAGCCCATGCGCCACAACTCCTGAAGCCCGTGTGCCATAAGGAAAGATCCCACATGATGCAACGAAGGTCCCATGTGCCACAACTAAAACTCAGGGCAGCCAAATCAACAAATAAAATTTGTAAAAAAAAAAAAAAAAAAAAGTAAGAGAAGGAGGTAAGGGGAAAGATAATGAGAATGAAATCGGAGGGGGAGCATGGAAAAAGAAGAGAGACTTTCCACTTCAAAAAAGGAAATCGGTTTGCTTTCAGATGTGTGAAAGCTGTGGAGGAATGTGGACTTGAGCCTGATACTAAAGAAGAAGTGCACACACACACACACACAAATTTGAGAATTTCTCTGGCATCCAAACCACAGCTCCTGGCTCTCATTAGCCATGGAAGCCAATCTCAGAGACCAGCACAGGGTCCCCTGTGAGGCATTATACCTGATTTTAAAATCCACTAGCTCCCTTTCAGTCATAGAACTAGAGAAAAGGAATGTCCTCACTGGTGTCTCAGATCTTTCTGGTTCCAAAATCTGTATTCTTTGTCACTCCTGTACTACGTTACCTTCCCCTAAACTCTTCTGCTATTTTTAAAGAGATCTTAGGGTCAAATTGTCTTTCCTTGGCTCTGCTGCTACTGCTGCTGCTGCTGCTAAGTCACTTCAGTCGTGTCCGACTCTGTGTGACCCCATAGACGGCAGCCCCCCAGGCTCCCCCGTCCCTGGGATTCTCCAGGCAAGAACACTGGAGTGGGTTGCCGTTTCCTTCTCCAATGTGTGAAAGTGAAAAGTGAAAGTGAAGTTGCTCAGTCGTGTCCGACACTTCGAGACCCCATGGACTGCAGCCCACCAGGCTCCTCTGCCCATGGGATTTTCCAGGTAAGAGTACTGGAGTGGGTTGCCATTGCCTTCTCCGTCCTTGGCTCTAGGTGTGTAAAATTTGAAGATCTTTTTTTTTTTTTTTCTTTCCCAATATAACCTTATTTTAAAAGGTTTGAATTGAATTCTTAAAAGGACTGAATTGCATCCTGAGAAAAGATACATTGGAATCCTAACCCCTGGTACCTTAGCATGAGACTTTATTTGGAGATAGATTCTTAGAAAATGGGTAAATCTGGACACAGAGTAAGATGTACAAAAAGAGACGATGATGTAGAGACCCGGGGAGAAGACGGCCATCTACTCCCTAAGAAGAAAGGCTTCAAACAGGTCCTTCCCTCAAACCCCTCAAAAGGAATCAATCTGGCCAACACCTTGATTTTGAACTTCCAGCCTTCAGAACAGTGAGAGGATAAATTTCTGTTGTTCTAAGCAACCCGGTTTGTTATAGCAACCCCAGCAAACGAATATAGTCCCATAGCCAGGGAGCCTGACTCTCAACTGGTAGATACTTCAGCATCCCTCTCCCAACCTTCCAAAATTCCTCAGCTGTGCCTTCAGGAGATGCCTTAGGATGACCTTCAGGGCTTGTTCTAGAAGCCTTTTGCTCTGCATAGCAGCCTGTGAATTCTCTGCTCCTTCTCGGCTTATGTATATCAAGCAGGCATAATTCCCACTGGTGAAAGCTTACCATCTTTGGGATCTATAATGTAAAGTCTACTGGGATATGAAAACTTCCTAGAGGTTCAGAAGTACAGCCTAACACCAGCATCCAGGGACACATTACAAGATCTTGCCCTCAAAGGCTGCAGCCACCAACCAAAAAGCTATCTTCATGCAATTTCTTTTTCCATCATTTCAGTAAGTCTTCTAGTGACAGTGTATTCTTTCTAAAACACACCATCACACTAGGTGACGTTGTCTGACATGAAGCAGGACACAGTAGCTGGTGTATTCCTGATGGGGCCAATCTACGTTCCTCATATGCTATTGGTATAGGCTCTGAATCCCTGGAAAGCATTCTCCCCTATCCTACCCAAGCACCAGCTGCTTCCTTGCTAGTATTTTTCCACTATAATTTCAGAGACAGACCTAAAAGACATGCTTCTTTGCTTGACAGTGATCTTATGGCAGTTGCCAACAAGGAGACTGTACCCTAGAGGCCCAAAGATGATGATCATAAAACATGTCCTTCCCATCCTTTGTTCCTAAGACAAAAGTGGAAAAAGGCATAAATAAGATGTGACCTTGAGACTATTAACCTCAGCATCCAGCAACTTGAGGGGAGGGTGTTCTAGAAAATCTCTAGATCCCTCCTCTGATAATTCTATCACTGGTACTTTGAAGGGTTCCTCTTCCCCAGTTCCTTCCTCCATGTTTCACTGGTTTGGTTGTTCTTCAGTGGCTCAGTCATGTCCAGTTCTTTGAAACCCCATGGACTGCAGTATGCCAGGCTTCCCTGTCCTTCACTATTTCCCAGAATTTCCTCAAACTCATGTCCATTGAGTCAGTGATGCCATCATTGGCTTGGAATCATCCCCAAGTAAGACTTGACTTGTCCTGCCTGGCTTCTTCCACAGTTTTCTCCAAGGTGAAGCCTTAAGAGTAAGTGCTTAAAGAGCCCCCTCTGAGTCTCTTTTACAGGCAAAAGAGAATGAATATTCTATACCCCGCCTGAAACCCTAGCACATCAGTGGTTTGAGCGGATTCCTTTCACCACCAGAAAGCTCTGTTACGTAATGTAACTATTAGGCTAGGCAGAACTTCATCTGATGATAAATGACAGGTCACAGCAAGTTCACTGCGAAGAACAGAAGTTACACATCAGTTCTAGCAAGAGCATGCACATAAGAAAGGACACAGGAGCCATCAATAACCACGTCTGAGCCCGATAATTATTATTAGGTAACAGTTATCAGCACCCTCTCTCTTTCTGCTGGTTTACTAAAGGACAACTAATAACTATGAGGGGTCAAATTTACAAACTCAATGGCACCCCTTTCCCAGATACATAATGCAGTTTCTAATGAGCTAATAAATGCTGTGTGTGTGTATGTGTGGTTGCAGATGTGTGCTTAATCCAAGAAAATCAACCTTTCTAGGTGGCAGGGGCATCTCCAACCACCAGGGTTTCTTTCCTTTCTACTAAATCGCATCCCTACCATCAGCTTTCTTTGAAACCTTGTGAGACAGCAGAAAAGAGTTAAAGAATTCCCCTTCTGGCTGCACTTTGAATTTTCTTAAAACCTAATTCAAAGTATTGTCCTTCTTTTGTAGACACAAGTCTATAAATTCATTCTCCGGATAGAAGTTTTGAAACAAAACATGGGGACTTCTGAGACATGAAGGGCTCCTTAGTAATTAAGATAAAATAAGGATTCCCACATCGGTGTGGTGAAACAGATCTGTGCAACAGCTCGATACTTCACTGGGCTAAAGCCCATCTGGGCCATCGAGTTGAAAACTGCTGTATTATTATTCTTTGATGTCTGGAGCTTAGTAGCACAAAGCTGGTCTCTGAGCACTTACTCTCTATAAAGAAACTCCAAATGTTTGGCCTTTGGGCTGTAAATATTGTGTCACCATTGATTTTTAACATATAAAGTGTATTTTCCTGAATGTCAAGTATTTTCAAAGTTCAGGGCCTCCCAAGAGCACAAAGTAGAAGGAATTAAAGACGGTTTAAGAGCTAAAGCTACAAGCGAGTGGGGAAGAAAGGCAGAGGAAGGGAGAAATTAAAGGGAGAAATGAATGAGACCCATATTCCAAGAACCATGTTCTCTCTCATGGGTGAGTTTCAAATGTTACGTGAAAATTTATCTCATTGTCAGTGAAGGCATGTTAATATCAACATTATCAGGTCCATTCCTTTATAAGCACGACTGTGCAAGTGCTACCAACAGCACGAGAGTGAAATCTCTGTAAGAACTTTATCTCCTTCTTTTCAATCTCTTTACTTTTCATAGTAAAGAAATGCAAACAGTATTTGTTCAATGAAGAAATTCTACCAAATCGTCTGTTTCCTGAAAAATGAACTTATATTTTAAATACTGTTAGAACTTCAGTTCAAATTATTAATAGAAAATAAAACTATTAAAATAATTTTGAGCAGTTATGAGCACACTGAAAGTCTGTCAAGTACACACTACTATATTTTAAATGGATAACCAACAAGGACCTCCTGTATAGCGCAGGGAACACTGCTCAATGTTATTTGGCAGCCTGGATGGGAGGGGAGTTTGGGGGTTAGAAGGGATACATGTGTGTGGATGACTGAGTCCCTTTGGTGTCCACCTGAAACTATCATGTTAACACTGTTAATCAGCTAGACTTCAATATAAATTAACAAGTTTAATAAAAAATAAATGAGAGAGGAAATGTTAAAACAATAAAAGTCTGTCAAATTTCACATTCTTTTTTTTTTTTTTTTTTTTGGCGTGATGTTGAAAACAGTCTGATTTAAAGCAAATAGAGTGACATTTTCCAGGTTTTTGTTTAAGTGAAGGGAAATGTCCTGAGCTGAATTCCAAACCCACAGCAGATCACTTTGCTCTTTCTTTATCAGCCTCCTGAGCCAAGTAATAATAGTACCATCAAGTTCAGACTCTGACCTCCTAGATGCAAGCTGAGAAGACCCTTGGGATTCAGAGGAGCTGGGGGAGATATTCTCTTTCCCTCAGTCAATCAGACAGATGCAACCAAAGTTAGGACAAATCTCTTTATACAAAGCCTTCCTGATTTGCAATTTCCATGTGCAAAGCTAAAAGAAAGAAAGGTTTGTCACCTACCTTAAAAAGAAGTAGTAATAAGTATCACTGGACAAATTTTCAGATCCCTCATTGCTTTATAAAACTTGATATAATATACATCAATATATAATGCAAGTAATGGCTCGATTTCAAAAGAGCTTAAATACAGACTTGTAGGTTAAAAGCCCAAAGAAATAAGATTGCAAAACTATAGCATTGCCGGAACAGTCCAGAAGAGAATCTAAGGAAATAGATTTTTAGCAAGCAAATGTGTCAACTCACTGATATTAATGGAGTACATGCTAAATCTGTTCTCAACAACTTTATTCAAATTACTCATCTTTTTGTTATAAAGCTGCGATGGCTTTCTTGAGAATTCTAGGGTGACTGTTTGTGATTCTGATAATCCATTTCTCCCATGGCCCCCTCTGATCCCATCTTCTATCTCCTATAACTGCTCCGGACCATCACTAATTAACTGGGAAAATGCCTTGATATCTGTCCTTCAGCTATTATCTAGCAAGAAATATTTGTGCTACTTGAGCATGTTCTGTCTATACTTAATACACCAATAATGCATGTTCTTTAAGGATGTTTTTACAACTGCTCATAAGTTGACTACTTTAAATTCCATATAAAATGTCAAGAAATTCATTCTGACTATGTTCAGCACAAATCAGCCAGTATTAATTGAGCTCCCCTCTTGCACTCGGCTAAATGCCTAGGCAAGTCACAAAAGGAAAAGCGAAACGAAATTAGACTTTGCCAAGGAAAAGGGAACCTCAGTTCCATCTCTAACACAAAGTCACTGCATAGTCTTTGACCCATCATCTCTTCTCTCTGTTTTTAAAATTAAAATGACTAGCCTCGATGAACTCTAAGGTCTCTCCAGTATTTCAAATAATCCCTGTGCCTTTCTGAGCCTTTGAGTCTGTGTGTCTTTTATATACTCTAAGTGTGTAACGTGGTGTATGAGGTAGGGACTGAAAGAAATGAAGGCTAAAGCTGAGGGATTAAAATTATGTATGTCTGTTGTTTGCAAACAAAAAAAATCTGAGGTCAAACAAAGGACACTGTTCATGTTTATGGGACTATAAGTATAATACTTGTAAGAAAGTGGGCCTATTTGCTTTTAGATCTATTTTATTCAATAAACTATTTGAATAAGTAGTTTAAAATTCTGATGACAAAAGATTAAATCCAAAATTATGTTAAAATATTGATAATGCAAGGGCCATTTTTTAAAAATTAAGATATTTTAGGTATTTATTCTTAGTTGCAATAAGAAATTTTTTTCTCCTTAATTGGGGATAAAACAAAATCATAAACCAAAATTCTATCTGAAGTGCATCTGTAAAGGATGATAGACCAATTGAACAATTCCCAAGGAATTTTAATTGGAGTTACTCTGAGCACGCTAGCTTCCAACTATTGCTCAAAATCATTAAATGTTATAGAAGGCAATGTTAATTGTGAAAATAATCACAGGCCGAGGTTAGCAATGAAATCATAATGAAGTGATATCATGTTGTTATAATTTTATTCCCTCATTAGTTATTCCTCCAAAGCAATCATCACTAAAATCTACACATACTCCAGGCTGGGCGTCTTAAAATTCAATTCTCTTTGAGGAATCTGTAGTTATTCAGATCAACAGTTTTGAGACATAGCGTATTGCCTTTTTCATTCCACTTCTTTTGATCACATTTGATTATCTGATAATATACTCAGTTCTCAGCTTGGGAATAACATACTCCTCTCACTTCATTACACGAGATAAAGTAAACACATTTTGTTTATCTATACCATCTTAATTCCATGGCTATATTAAAAGCTAATATTCACTGAAGTTTTCACTCAATCCCTAACTTTGTGCCAGGCATTGTTTGGGGAACCATGGCTATATCCCTAACCAAAACAAACAAAACAAAAACGTCTTGCCTTCTGGAAACTTACATCCTGGTGTTGAGAAGGCAGATAATAAACATAATAAACACACAAAAAGATGACAAGCGCTATTCAGAAAGTGGCAGTAGGTCTGTTGGTCTCTTTTCTATTATATAATGGTTCAGTTGAGGTCATGAATAATACATCTTGTTTCTACAAAGCATTCAGATACTGACATAATTAGACTCATTTCTGAGGTCTTCCTATAGTTCATGCATCAAACGCAGGCCCTTCAGGCAGCTGCGCTTGGGTCTATAGGCATGGGATGTTAAAGAGAGGAGCACAGTCATGCTAACACTGCCCTCACTCCCTTACGGATGGAGGGTGACAGTGATTGCCCGGGGCATTCTAATTACAAAGTATTTAGTAGTCAGGATCTAGCACACCCCTGCCAGAAACTTGAGAGGAGGAAGGCTGCATCAGGGTTTTTATCCTACACAGGAACCCAGCTGGAAGCCAAGTTCTAAAGTTGCTGGTGGCGGCATTAAAACCACATGCCTTCGGAGTTCAGGTGGGAGCCCAGGAACTCTCCCCTTACAAGGGCAGGTACAAACACCTCAGGCACAGTCTCTCATTCCACAAGAACCAGCCTCGGTCTCTGAAGCCAAGACTGTGCTTCTGCCACTACTTGGAATTAGACACGTGATTTTACAAAGCCCAAAGACTACACTTCCTACCTGGACGTATATCTGAAGGGTTTCCCAACAAGGCATGTGAGTGGTTCCCAGAAAAGATAACATTTGATTGAGGCTAATACACCGGGCTTCCCCGGTGACTCAGACAGTAAAGAATCTGCCGGCAGGGCAGGATATCCAGATTCAATTCCTGGGTCAGGAAAATCCCCTGGAGAAGTGTTAGGCTACCCACTCCTGTATTCTTGGGCTTCCCTGGTGGCTCAGATGGTAAAGAATCCGCCTGCAATGCAAGAGACCTGAGTTCGATCCCTGGGTTGGGAAGATCCCCTGGAGGAGGGCATGGCAACCAACTCCAGTATTCTTGCCTGGAGAATTCCATGGACAAAAGAGATTGGTGGGGTACAGTCCATGGGGTTGCAGAGTCGGACACGACTGAGCGACTAAGAGTGCGCCCACACACACACAGATACACACCTATACACCACTACCAAATTACCGCCTATAGATGGTGTTGAAAGTTAAGTAGCAGGCAGATGTTTAAACGGCTCCACAAATTTAGAAGTGAACACATTAAATCATAACTCTTAGAGTGCAACTTCAAATTTTATAGACTTGGAGGGACTTTTTATTGAAGTGAAAAATTAGTAAACATTTTTCTGAGAAGATAAAAAAATTAAACCAACTGTCTGCTGTTGCTTTTTTTTTTTTTTTTTTGCCAATCAATTGATCTGCTCACTTCCTTTTTCTCACTATTGTCTTATATAAAAGTCTTAGAAAACAGAAAGAAATCCATAAAATGAGGCTGCTTCCCAGACAGTCAGAAGTAAACTTAGGGGGATAAAAGCCAAATCTACTTGCTTATTGTATATACCTGCTGTGACAATCTGATAATAATAGGAGGCATAAATAATTAACTGTTACCTCAATGCCACTTTATAGGTGGAAATCAGGAATCTCATTTTGCCCATAATTGAGTTAATGAAGCAGAGCCATACAAAACCTAAAATTCATTTTGTTTCCCTACAATTTAGGGAATGTGAACACCCAAATAGCTCCCACTGAAATCTTTATTCACTGAACTTAAACCCATTGTCTTTATAAACCTTGTTTGTCATGGGCTCTGCTTAGTTGCTCAGTCGTGTCTGACTCTGCAACCCCATGGACTAAAGCCCGCCAGGCTCCTCTCTCCATGGGGATTCTCTGGACAAAAATACTGAAGTGGGTTGCACTGCCCTCCTCCAGGGGATCTTCCCAAACCAGGAATCAAGCCCAGGTCTCCCACATTGCAGGCAGATTCTTTACCAACTGAGCCACAGGGAAGCCCTTGTTTGTCATAGCCAGCTAGAAAATATTACTTTGGGACTAATTCGGATTAAAAAGCGAGGGACCAAGGAGGACCTGAAATATTCTCAAGCCTGAGTCTCTACCTGTAGCAATGGCTCCTCAAGCACCCTAGACGAGTTTGCACTTATCCCAATTTAAAGATGTTCACTGAAGGAGACTCTAAACTTCCCTCTCTAGGAAACTCAATTCAGCATTAAGCAGTTTCTTGGTGTGGAAAAAACACATTTCATTGTACTCAATACCTGTTGCTGTACTTTTCAATCGGTTTCCTCTGTCTGCCTTTCCCAAAGACAGCATGGGAGCTACTGTCACGTTCCTATGTACATCAATTTCTATGTAAAACCTACTGTCAGGCTGTGGCCAGGCCCCTCTTTTCTTTCCCATCACAAATGTTCTAGCTCCCTTATGGCTGCCAGGGGGGAAAGGATGGGAGGAAGAGGGAGTTTGGGATTGACAAGTATATACTATTATATTTTAAATGGATAATCAACAGGGATACATATGTGCTAAGTCGTTTCAGTTGTGCCCAACTCTTTGCAACCCCATGGATTGCAGCCCACAAGGCTCCTCTGTCCATGGGACTTTTCAGGCAAGAATATTGGAGTGGGTTGCCATTTCCTCCTCCAGCGGATCTTCCTCACCTAGGGATGAAACCCACATCTCTTAGGTCTCCTGTTTGGCAGGTGAGTTCTTTACCACTAGCACCACCTCTCTCTCTCTATATATATATAAAGACTATATATATTTATATGTATATATTTATATACATGTGTATACATATATAAATACGCACACATGTATATATATGTATGCGTGTGTGTGTGTGTGTGTGTGTGTGTGTGTATATATAGTCTTTTGGACAGCAAGGAGATCAAGCCAGTCCATCCTAAAGGAAATCAACCCTGAATATTCATGGGAAGGACTGATGCTGAAGCTGAAGCTCCAGTACTTTGGCCACCTGATTTGAAGAGCTGACTCATTGGAAAAGACCCTGATGCTGGGAAAGATTGAGGGCAGAAGGAGAAGGGGGTGACAGAGGATGAGATGGTTGGATGGCATCCTCATCCCAATGAACATGAGTCTGAGCAAACTCCGGGAGATAATGAAGGACAAGGAAGCCTGGTGTGCTGCAGTCCATGAGGCTGCAAGGAATCAGACACGACTGAGCGACTGAATAACAGATAACAAATATATGTGTATGTGTATGGTGGTGGTGGTGGTTTAGTTACTAAGTCGTGTCTGACTCTTTGCAACCCTATGGACCATCACCCACCAGGTTCCTCTGTCCATGGGATTCTCCAGGCAAGAATACTGGAGTTGGTTACCACTTCCTTCTCCAGGGGATCTTCCTGACCCAGGGATCAAACTCAGGTTTCCTGCACTGGAGGCAGATTCTTTACTGCCTGAGCCACCAGGGAAGCCCATATATATATACAATCTATCTATCTATCTATATACATATGTGTGTGTGTGTGTGTGTGTGTGTGTGTGTATACAGCACAGGGAGCACTGTTCACTATTATGTGACAGCCTGAATGAGAGGGGAATTTGGGGTAGAATGGATACGTGTATAGCTGAGTCTCTTTTTTGTCCACCTGAAACAATCACAACATTGTTAATTGGCTATATTCCAATATAAAATAAGCCATTAAAAAAAATTACCAACACTGCCCTAAATATTCTAGTTCTATTAACCTCGCAGCCCTATCTTCTAGTCCTAAAAGTCCTTACCAGTCATAAACCACTCTAGACTCAGAGCAGTCGTGCCTCTATCCCTTCAAGCTTGTTTCACCCAGAAATCTTGCTTCTAATTTCCCAGATGTTAAAAATTAGAATGTTTGCAATTTAGTTCAGAAGCAGATAACTCCCAATGAAAAGGGATCCCTTTTGGTAATTTTTGGATTTTTCTGCCCATGACCTATAAAACCATCTCCAGCACCATGGACAGTGCCTTAGATTGGCTGGACTCATTAAAGATAAGGTTAAATCTCACATTTTTGTCAGGGAACACACTGGCTTCAGATTTTAGTGTGAGAATCACTAGCGAAGCTCATTAAGGGTTCAGATTCACTTCACTATGGCATCCCCCATCCCTCAAACTCTGAAATAGGAGATCTTAGCCATAACCCAGAAATCTGCTTTTTACCAAGCTGCTCTCCATAGCTCTCCACAGCATCCAATCCCCTTCTGATTCCAGCACATCCACTGGAAATTACACTTGAGAAAGTGTAATTATCTGCCCATTATCTTTTTTGTCTAGACTGACCAGAAGCAGGAATCAATCTGAATCTATAAAGTATAGACAAGGAAACTTCCATGGATAAACTGAGGAAATCTGGGTGAAACCAAGTCAGCATAGCCTCCTCACTTTCTTTGCATTTCTTTGCATTTCTTTGTGTACTAATTCATTCATTCATTCATGTATTCACTGTGTCAATTAAGAGTTTTAGGGGTCAATGAGCCAGAGTTCCAGGATGGACATGGATTCTGACCCCATTGTGTGAGGACCTTTGATACAATAGTAAATACCACTGTATGGGAATTCTCAAGGTGAGGACAGAGTGCTAGAAAGTGCTGGAAGGGGCTAGTTTATGCCACGACCTTGCACAAATGAATGACCTCCAGATTACAATACTGCACAAATATGGAATATGGATACCGAGTTTGCAGTAAGAAAAGGTCAGCCTGGGAGAAAGTCACAGAACCAGCAGAGGAAAGGAGCCCACTCTGCTGGTGACTGGGCTTCCCTGGTGCTCAAGTGGTAAAGAATCCACCTGCCAACGCAGGAGACGCAGGTTCCACGCCTGGGTCAAGAAGATCCCCTGGAAGAGGAAATGGTCTGGATAATCCAATATTCTTGCCTGGATAATCCCATGGACATAGAAGCCTGGGGGGTTGCTGCAGTCATGGGGTCACAAAGAGTCAGACACGGTTGAACAACTGAGCATGCAGGTATGCTCCTGGTAGCTGGAATCACTCCCAGAGGGGCAAGGTTCATGCACATGGGCACTCAGCCAGGTGACTTCCGCTCTGTATGCCTACGAGCCAGGTGGTACCTTCTCATCTTTGGGCTAGAGCAGTTTGTCCAGCCTGGTGCATAGCTACAGGTCTCACTTTTTCCCCCTGAATCAACATGATCTATGCTAGACTTTGGTTAAAAAGCAAAAGCTAAGTAGAATGGTTGAAGGATTGTTTTTTAGATTTTTGGGATCTTATCAGCCATAAGCTGAAGTCCAGATTTTCTATTTAAACCAAGTACATGATATATAAAAAATTTCTTTTTATGTGTTAGAATTGAAAGAATGTGACTTCCCATTAGAGTAAAAACAATATATAATTACACAACATCATATTGTATTGTAACTTTGATTTAAAAAAACAAAACAAAAAAATCCATCAAAAAACAAGGAGTTTCCCTGGTGGTCCAGTGGTTAGGATTCTGTGCTTCCACTGCAGGGGGTGTGGATTTGATCCCTGGTCAGGAACTAAGATCCCTCAAGCCTGCCTGGTGTGGCCAAAAGCCAATAAGCAAATAAAATAAGATGGAAAAAAACACCAAAGAGTTTATAGAGATTGCCTATTATTTAACTTGTGCATCTTTGTGAAAGAAGTAGGATTAAGCCCATTTTGTTGCTGAGAAAAATGAAAATGTAAGGTAATTAAAATAAATTACAACTAATCTGGGTGGTGGAGTAAACTTAAATGCTACAAAGTATAGACACTGAACTTTCTTCAGTGGACAGTGGACTTGGTAAACCAGAAAGCTATCAGAGAGGTCACATGACATAAAAATAATACATGCAGTAAATAAAAGTGCTATATAAAATTTAGTACATAATTGCCTCCAATGATAATCTCTTCCTTATAGGTTGAGATAGAAGTTAGGGCCCAAACAGAAAATCCCATTTGGAAGAAAGAGGAGCAGTTTCTGGGCAGGCAGTCAGCAGCATCCATTAAAGATGACCAAAAATAATCTAATTTTTAGTCCTAATGCAAAAACGTGCCCAGAGAAGAATTTTTAATAACACGAATTTTGTTATTTATTGTACCTGACTAGAATGTTTAATTACTAAAAATAATCATTTCTTCATCATTTCTGTTGTATTGTCATTTACTTCCACTTTCAATGGTCCTTTTTCCTCATTAAATTTTGAATCCTTTGTTGTGTCCTCTGCTTCAACAGAGGACCTCCCCATGGCACCCAGTCCATTACTTTACATTCAGCAGGGACCAAACCATTTGACTGGATGCTAAATTCCAGCCAACTGGCTGCCTTACTCCTTGGCCTTTTGGCAAAGAGCAAGCACAGCATTAGTTTAGTCGTTGTGACATCTTCTATCCAGGGAATTGTCTCTCTCCTGGCAGGAGGACAAACTCTACAAACTCATTACTAAGCATGTGGTTTTTAATTAATAATGCTTATTGTTAACACAGAGCAATTTTTATCTAATATAGGGTATTATTAGACTGAAAAAATATTAGTTCAGAAATCATCTGAAGACACACTTGTTTTTATTGCATAGAAGAAACAAGTCTACCTTCGACAGTTAAAACACACTGAGAGTCATGAAATTAAGGTTTCCTCTGGTGCTCTGAGCAAATTTTAAAAAATCCCCCCATGATCCAAGACAATCTTATCCTGAAGTATTGAAAAAACCAATGAAGCTTGTGGTTAAATAAGATAAATAAGCAAATAACCCAGGTCACCACTGACAATGTTATTTTATAATAACTGTAGTTTCAGAACTCTAAATAAGTGTAATGCAAGTTTGCAATTACACCCTTTTTTTTCCCCCGATGGATAGAGTTATAGGAGAGTGACATTTGCTCAATTGTCTGCTATTGACCTAAAGTTCTTAGACTGATTCAGAGAACAAAGGCCCATGTATATTTTTTGCTGACTCAAATGAAATTTCCATTAAAATTAAGAATTTGTGTATGCTCCAATGAGTGAAGTAGTTTTTATTCTCCACCTAGTTTGTCTATTTTATTATTAATTGTTAAGAATCTCATGAAGTAGCCTGACTCCATCACGCAACTCAATTCTTAAAAAATAAAAATGAATAAGGTAGAAACTGTAATGTCATCTGTGTTAGAACGTATCTTTTGCAAAATCGTAATGCAAAGAATAAGTAAAAATCAATAAGCCCCTAAGTATCCCTGTGCTGCGCTGTGCTTAGTCACTCAGTCATGTCTGACTCTTGCAACCCTGTGGACTGTAGCCTGCCAGGCTCCTCTCTGCATGGGATTCTCCAGGCAAGAATACTGGAGTGGGTTGCCATTCCCTTCTCCAGGGGATCTTCCCAACCCAGGGATAAAAACCAGGTCTCCTGCATTGCAGGTGGATTCTTTACCAGCTGAGCTACCAGGGAATCCCTAAGTATTCCTAGAGGATGTTTTCAAATTTCCAGATCATTTTCTAAGTGCTATTCCACAGTGTTTAGAATAAATACTTAGTAGCTGTGCCCTTAAAAGTATATTTTAAAAGTTTAATTTTTTAATCGTGCCATACTTTTGTAGTTACTGTAAAGGCATCCACATTTCAATGGGTTAAAGAATAGCCTCTGTGGTCTATATTAATCCTCCGATAGGTGCAGAGTTAGTGCAAATAATTGCAACTGGAAAATAAATCCCAATTTAACAGATATTGAAAACTTGGCAAATGCAAATTTTTAATCAGACTTGAAGAACTATCTTTAACACTGATAAAACTAACAGTCATTCTAAGAGCACTTACTTGCTTTACATGAATTATTTCATTTATTTTCTTATATCAACCCTGCAAGTATCATAGTTACCGCCTCTTTATAGATGAGCAGATAGGCTCAGAGAGGCTCGGCTGCTCACTTGTAATTTTCCCTGATCTTTGTATTCCACATGGTCTGGTGTTCTGAACTAAAGAATGACCCAATCCAAGAGCAGTTATTATGTGATGGGTAAGAACTTCTGAAGTAGAGGCAAGCATAATACTCCACAGTTCAATAATGTTGAAACTGAGACAGGGAGGAGGAGAGCAACTGGGCAGCATATGGGCTTTAGCTCATATTACTTGACATGGGCTGAATAACCTGAGATTCAGTGGGATTCTGCAGCAACTCCCCTGGCATGGAGCATCTTTTCCTGATCTGGTATAGCATAGTTGCTGCTTTCCATAAGGAGAACAGGGTTTCTTCCTGGTATTTGATGGAAATAAAACTTTGAAGCATGGGCCACAAATCCTCACATGTATGAAAGATTAAAATGTAAAATATAATTATGAGGATGAAACTCATGAGAATACTAGGAAAATAATAATATTGAGGTATGAAATAACTTTTGAACTCTAAGGTAAACTATTACCTTAGAAATAGAAATGTAAAGAAAGAAAGCAATAACTTTACTAATGTAAGAATTTAAAGGGGGAGAGGGAGTTAAAAGAAAAGAAATATAAACTAAGTTTAAAAGAAATAAGTGAGCAGGGAAACATATTAAGCAACTAGTATGTCAGACAAATGGTTAATATCCTGAATACAGAAAGAGCTCTTGTAAACCATCAGAAAAAAAAGCCCAATCCCCAGATACACACAAAGAGCAAAAGACATAAATAGGCTAAAAAAAAGTCAGTGTAAATTGTCAAAAAACATACTTTTTGGAATGCTTACTCCATTAATACTAGTCAAATAAATGCAAAATCTAATTAGAATATTTTATTGTCTCTATCAATTTTATAATAAAGAAATAATAAAAGAAATTTTAAAAGCTCATTCTCCCTTTTTCACTTGGAGATAGAATTAAACTCTGTATTTATAAAGTAGTTAGAGCTTCAGCAAGCATAATGTTGAGTCAGAAACTTTACACTAAAACAGTTTGGAAATAAAATACATGTATTGTTATAAATAAAGTACCCACATCTAAAATTATCCCCATGAGACTTCTCCAAAGTGATGTCTTTGGTTATCAGCTATTTCAGCTATTTCAAGCTCTTAGAAAATCTCATTGATCTTCCGTATGAATGTCTTTTAACAGACATCTTTCTTAAAACATATGGTGCCTTTGGAACAACCAAAGTGAACATTGGCTGGAAACTTCATATTCCATCTGATACTTGTTATCTTCCAGGGTGCCCAAGGCCTGGGTATACTCAAAGGTGTGGCATTCATTTGTGGTTTTGATTTAACATCATTTTTCTCCTCTTCAATCTGAATATTTACAAACATATTTAACACATCTCTATGCAAAGACTGAATCTACTACAAAACCAAGTATAAGCACATTGTGTTTTATGTAATTCATGAAGACCCCATAGGAAAAAGTGTCATAGGAAAGACCTCAATTTACATACTGGCTCCACCACTCACAAGCTTTGTGATCTGGGTTAAGGTATCTAAAGTTTGTTTTTTTAATGTGCAAATTGGAATTACAGTTCTTTCTTGTATAGGTTGGAAAAGGCTTACATTGTGTCTGGCACATGCTAGGCACTCATGAAAGAGTAGCCGTTATTACTGAAGTAGGTGGAATATGAAAATTATTATTTATATGACTGCAGTGGATTGAATCATGAACCCTAAAAGAAAGAACCAAGTCCTAATTACTGAAAACTGTGAATGTGAATTTATTGGGAAGTAGAGTCTTTTCAGAGTCTTTGTAGGTGTAATCAAGTTAGGATGAAGTTATACTGGAATATTTATAATCTCATCCTAACTTGATTGCATCTGGAATGGGGTTTCCCTGGAGACTCAGACAGTAAAAAATCTGCCTGCAATGCGGGAGACCTGGATTTGATCCCTGGGTCAGGAAGACCCCCTGGAAAAGGGAATGGCAACACACTCCAGTATTCTTGCCTGGAGAATTCCATGAACAGAAGAGCCTGGTGGGCTACAGTCCATGGGGGGTCACAAAACGTTGAACATTACTGAGCAGGTAACATTTCCATTTTCACTGTATTGGAATAGGGTGGACCCTGAATCCAATGCCTGGTGTTCACGTAAGTGCAGGAGAGGACATAAAGACACAGAAACACACAGAGAAGGTCGTGTGAAGGCACATGTAGAGACTGCAGTGATGCAGCTATGAGACCACAAATGCCAAGGATTCATAGAAGCTGCTAGAAGCTAGCAGGTAGTAGTAGAAGCTACAAGGAAGAATTCCTGGTTAGAGCCGTCAGAAGGAACATAGCTCTGCTGACACTTTGGTACTGGACTTCTAACCTCCAGACTGTGAAAGGATACATTTCTACTGTATTAATCACTTTGTTATGGCAGCGCCAAGAAGCCAGTACAATAACTTAGCTCACATTCTCACTCAAGCTTCTGTAATAGCTCTTAGGAATACAGAACATGATATCAATTAATGGATTAGCCCCCTTAGAAATTCCCTCTGAAGATTATCCAGTACACTGACATGGATGGACTGGTACACTGGGATGAGGCTAGTGGCAATAATTTTTTTTTTAAGAAATCAAAAGAACTTTTACCCCTGACATCAAAATAATTCAAATAGCTTTTAAAGATTTGGGTATTGAATTTATGCACTCAATGAGCTCTACTGCACACCTTTGTGTATATAACTGTATACACTATTACCACTTCTTGAAAATCACAGAAAGAATGATCAGTTCTGACAAAGGCCATATTCTAAGAAGTGATCCTCTTTTTAAAATGAAGACAATTGAAAGAGAAAAAATTATAACTAAGCAAAGTCAGCCCCATAAATGATGAATGATGCTGACTGACTGAAGGATATTAGCAAAAGGAAAGGAAATAGGAAATCTACAACACAGATATCACTTTAATTGACCTCAAAGGTTTTGTTTTTTATTTAATAGAGCAAAAATGGAATATTCCCTCCTTTTACTCATGCAATTAAGTTTATGCAGCTCCATCTTATTCTGGCACAGTTTTTTCTCCTCTACTAAAAGCCAAAATGGAAGCACTTCAAATATTTTAGAGTGGATTTTGGCAACTGGTTTCTTGGTTTTTTAAAAAAATCCTTTAAGGATAAATCTCCCCAAAGAAGATAATCTTTGAGTCCCAGACCAATTAAGTGTTCTGCTGAGTTTAAAGTAGCAACAGTTTTGGACTTTAGGAAAATGTTAATACCAGCACTAAAATTTATTCTGTTAATTGCTCTAATAATCAATAAGTAATTTTCATTCTAAACTAGGTTCTTTATGTGACTTAAATAAACCAACTGAAGATCATTTACATCTGAATAACCATTCCTAATAATGTCGCATCATTAAATTCCACCCAGGTTCTCAATAATGTTGGTTAGTGACCAATAAAAGGACTTATTACCTTGGTCAGGTCCTCAGGGCTTAGAGTGAACCAATGGGTGAAGGATTTTCTCATTGCACCGTGATTCAGAGTGAACCTTTCTTCTCCTGGGACGTTTACCACAATTTAGTTGCAGGATGGCTTTTTTTCCCTCCTCTCTCTCTTCCTCTCTCTCACATCTTCTTGCCCTTTCTCCCTCTCTTCCTTCCTTCTATATTTGCTTTTAAATAGAATTGTTTTCATCCTAACACAGGCAAAAGATTTATAAGGGGAAGAATTTTCCACAACCTACTTCTCCTTGCACGTGATTAACAGAATGAGCAAATATTTTAAGAAAATCTCTGCACATTGAATTTATACTTTAAGAAAAATAAAGAGAGTAGGTATTTGGGTATTTTCTATGCTTATATATTAATATAGATATCCCATTTGGACATTATTTTTAAGACAAATATTTTGTGCCTATGTTTCTAGGTTAGTTATTTAATTTGACCAAATTAATAGTCTCTAGCTTTTTTATGCTGTTCTATATATAGCTGCAATGCTGTAGAATCAACCATGTATCAGTAAAAAGTGTTTTTAAGACTAAAATGTGTATAACTAAAATAGTGAAAATCATTACTATTTTCAAATACATTTTAACAATGCTTTTGTGATATTAACACACTTGCTACTGATATTGAAATTTTCATGTTAATTAAATAACCCCTAACCACTGGGTACTTTTCAGATATGTACACTTTGTAATTACCTCCATTATTGAAATAGCTGGCTTGATTCATCCTTGCCACAGTAACATAGTAGCTTCTGTTATTTTTGTCTTCAGAAAAACACAGGTCCCAGAGAGGGAATATAAAACTATTACGGTAAATTAAATATTAAAGCTAACTTATTTTTGCATAAGAGTGCTGTCAAATAATGGTGATAACTGTTGCTAAGACAGAAACTATTTTTTGGCTATTTTTTTTTGGGGGGGGAAGCACAAATTAAAATCCAATTTTCAGTTCTTTTGGTAAATTGCATGTATTTAGTGTGTATAGTTTTACCGATGCTAGTAGCTTAAAGGGGAGCTATTATAGTCTTAGTTTAGCGATTAAGAAATACAACGTTTGTTGAAGGGCTAGGCCTTTTAGTCTAGGATGGATTAGCACTTGATCCTTCCCTAAGCATTTTTATACAGGAGTGCATTATCCTTGGAGCCACCCCGGGCTCCATGCCTCATTAGCTTGGGTGTTAGATAAATCAAAGGCAGCCTCAGAGACAAAGATAAGCAAACTGCAGGCCAGCAAGATGATGATGTATGGATCCAGGAGGCTAATAGGAAAGTATTGACAGGAAAATGGTGTGCTTATCCTGCAATCACTGCATATTGCAATGAGAGCTCCCCAAAGCAGATGGGATACACTTCAGGGAATGCGCAGCTACAAGACTGTTAGGCAGAAATGGATCCTTGTGTTTTAAATTCTAACAAGAACTTAGTTTCTTTCTAGCAGCAATTCAAATGCATTAGAACGTGTTAAGGCACAGGCCACAGCAAACTCTAAAAAAAGAGAATTCCATTTCAGAAGAGCGGGTGTTGGGATTATTTTCATTTTAGAAGATTTTTTTCTTACCAGTTATCCTTAACGCAGCAAGGAATAAACACTTGCTTATGTTTTCCATGATTATATCTGCTATGCGTGTGCATGTTCAGTTGCTCAGTCGTGTCTGACTCTTTTCCATCCTATGGACTATAACCCATCAGGCTCCTTTGTCCATGGGATTTTCCAGGCAAGAATACTGGAGTCGGTTGCTGTTTCCTCCTCTAGGGGCTCTTCCTGGCCCAGGGATTGAACCCACGTCTCCTAAGTCTCCTGTATTGCAGGTGGATTCTTTATCACTGAACCATCAAGGAAGCCTATATCTGCTGTATCAGTCTTTAATACACTATGAAGCTTACTTTTTGATATTTCTTCAGGATTCAAATGCACACTATCTGAGCAAATCTTAACATGGAGAAAATATGTATATATATTTGATGAGTTCTATAGCTAAATAACATTTCCATTCTCTCTATAGCTGATATCTTTAAGTTAGACTTTTAAGATTATGCACAAAGTTTTATGCTCAGGGTTTTCTACTTATGGGATCCCCTTTTTGAAATTCATGCATGTTGCATATTTTTAATTCAGCCATTTGTAAAATTTAAGAATTTAGTGCAAAAAATACTAATATGATGATGACTGAATCCAAGAGACTCATGCATTCACAAAAGCAATTCATGAACACTCATCTGACCTGAGCCTGTCCAGGTATTGCTGTGGGCTGAAGATTAACTAAGACTGACTTTCCAAATCATGCTGTACACATTCAGTCTCCTTCTTTCCTGACTCAAAACAGAACTCCCTGATTTACTCTAAATGATGGAACACTCAACAGCTCTGAAATAAGAGCAGCTGAGTTCTTTGCTAAGACTCTTCCATTTTTCAGGACCATGGAAACCAAATGTATTTATCCAGATGATGACCAATCATTAGGAGAGTCCTGTAACCCCACAAAAATCTAGGTTATTTTTGCATGGACTACACACTAATTCATTGAACCACAGTTCTGACAGAAACAATCTGCTCTGTACTTAGGTCACTACATTACAACGATGGGTGAGGATTCAATTACTGTCAGGAAGTGAGGCAGAACCACCCAGATAGGCTAAGAAAAGAAATCACAGGAAAGTCCTGCAAACTAGGGTCCTTAACTTATGGCAACTGATGTGTTAATTTTGAAGTTATTAAAATGCCTTATGGCATTATCTAAAAACCTCAGATTTTCCCATATTTAAGGCACTATATACCATACACCATAGAGCATACACTGTTCTTATTGGCATAGGTAGCATTAATTCATGATAGAAACTTTCATTGAAATTTTTGAATCCCTTGTTCAAAGACAAGTAGAAGCAAGTGAAGATTTTGTAGTCTAATTGCATTTAAGGAGAATGAGCAAAGAATCAGCGAAATTCCATTACCAAATCCAAATTTTACAGACGAAAAAAAAAATTGAGGCTCCCTCTAGTCCCCCAAATAAAGTGAAGTCTCTCAGTCGTGTCCAACTCTTTGGGACCCCGTGGACTATATAGCCTACCAGGCTCCTCCGTCCATGGGATTCTCCAGGCAAGAATACTGGAGTGGGTTGCCACTTCCTTCTCCAGGGGATCTTCCCGACCCAGGGATCGAACCCAGGTCTCCCGCATTGGAGGCAGACGCTTTAACCTCTGAGCCACCAGGGAAGCCTGCTTGTGCACCCGCCACAAATAAAACCACTTGCTAAAGGTCAAACAATTAGCAATTGGCAGAGCAGATTGTCTGACAACTATTAATAGTTAGATGTCCTTAACATGCTGCATCTCTAATCAGTATAGAATTTGGGGGTGCAGAGGTGGAGATTACTACAGTTACTGAAAACAGAAAAAGAAGTTAACAGGGAGAACTGAATTACCCCTGGCTTTTCCAGGTCACTAGATATCTCAAACACAATCTAATAATCTCAAAGAAAAGGGAATGCAGGCAACTATCTGGTCAAAGTGATGGGTTGGTCAGAAGTTCACTGCCCCTGTCCCTCAAGCTGGATACCCTCAGAGCTCTTGGTGTGAAGGTAAGAAACTGTCTCTCCTATTTTTCCCAACTTGAACTAGTGCTCGACTTATGATACCCCTTACTACTTAATTCCATCTTCTCTTTCCTTTTCCTCCAAGAATTTCTGACTTGCTCCCTTTTAAAAAATAAGCATTAGAACTATTATTTTGCCTGATGGGAAGACTATAAAAATCTTACTAAATAAAAATAATTATAAATAAATCACCTTATCTTGTAATTCAGTGCAATACAATTGCTGTAAAACTACCAAAGAAAATGTTAATTGTTTCGACTTCCTCTAAATCATCATTCCTGAAAGCTGTGAATATCTTAAGCTCAGAGTAATAGGTCACATATTTTCAATGTGTGCTCTTAACGTTTTGCTGTTCTGGGCTAGAAGTATTCTTTCCTTCTCTTTCCTGTGGAACTTCAAGAGAGAAAACAGTCTACTGGATCATCAGAACTCACTGCAGACAGCTGGCCAGGTTCTTCTTGCTTTTAAATGGAGATTTCTTTGATAAATCAATTCAATAGTAATTTTAAGAATGATATCTAAAGGCATTGCAAAGAAGGATTTTAAAATCATAGCTAATGATGCCATCTGTTATACCTCTGAAGTTACCCAAATGTCATTTTAAAAATTATAACCAGAAAGGAATGAAGAGTTCACATCAAGCCAGCCCTGCTGTTTCTCAGAAAGAAGTCCCTTGCCCACTGACATCAGCTTCTTTGGAGGCTGCAAGAAAATCAGACATCCAAATAAATTCAGCTTCACCAAGGAACACTGGAAGGAATGAAAACAGGCGACCCCAGACGGGCTGTCTCATCAGGCCTCACACCTCCAGTTGCCAGTGATGGAAACTGCTGTTTATTGCACTCTCTGAAGCCCAGTGCTGCAAACTGGCGGAGGTACCTTCTTCATGACGCTCTGCCTTTGTTCTAGAGTCCGGAGCTGCTTTTTCTGCACCTCCCTGTAGCCCCAGGACCACAGTGATTAATGCCCACGCTCCCTGCCCCTGGCCCGAGGCTACTCCCTGGCAGGTCCAGGGCATCATCGCGATCCCTGTGCCTTTAACTGCCTCCCCTGCAGCCCCCCGCCCCGCTGCCAGCAGCTGGGCCCCTCCGTGGCCGGCCTGCCTGCTTCCTGCACTCCAGACCGAGCTGGGTGCGTTCATTACTCATCGGTGACAACAGCCCATCGAGTAAGATGTAGAACTCAATTCCAGCAGAAAGCCCTGTAATGTCGGAGTCAGGAGGTTATCGCTGAGGGACCTGCACCTTGCTCCTCACCTCTCTTATCGAGAGCTTTACAGCCTCTGCTGGGGCCAGCATCTTGTACAGCTGAGGGCGGCAGATTTGGCCTCAGATTAGCATACATCTTCCTAAGTGGTACTACATTTAATTAAAAAGTAAACCTTGGTTAATTTTTTTTTTCTTCATTACTGTAGTATAGGAAAAAGAAAGGGAGTTGCAAGATGTACCTTCTAAAATGTGAATTGACCCTAGAGAGGAAAAGAAAGCCCATCTGAACACTGGGACCCTGCTATTTCTAGCCCTCTCTCCTGCTGGAGAGGCAAATGACTCATTAGTGCTGCAGAATCCTCTCCCTGCAACCCAGAAAACTTGTCCCAAACCAAAGGACACCAGACAGCATCTGATCATTGTCAAACCCCATCTCCCTCTGCGGTGGCCTTTCAGATTGTTGATGGGCAGCGTGTTTGAACTACTGTCCAAAGTTTTAAAATGTGACTCAAAACTGAATAGAGTGTTTGCCACCTCTGGGAAATTCTCATTTGATGAAAATTAGAAAACTGGTGGCTCAAGTGGTAAAGAATCTGACTGTGATGCAGGAGATGCTGTTTGATCCCTGGGTAGGGAAGATCCCCTGGAAAAGGGAAGACCAACCCACTCCAGTATTCTTGCCTGGAGAATTCTATGAACAGAAGAGCCTGGCAGGCTACATGTAGTCCACGGGGTCACAAAGAGTCTGACACGACCAAGCGACTTAACACTTTACTTTCACTTTAAGAAAACTTAAAAGCCCTTGTGCAAAAGAGGTGAGATCAGGCTAGAAAGCGATGTCCCTGGAATATGTCTTTTTATCATTTAATCATCTTCCAGAACCACTGGCCTCATATTACTGGAGGAAAGCACAAGTGTTAGACTCACTTCAATTTCATTACATTAAACAGATATTCATCAAATTGTAATAATTAACCAGATATGAGAAAAGATTCATTACACTTGATAAGAAAATTCAGGTCATGACCACAATATCACTGAAAACCAATCATGCAATTAAATACTGTAAACTGTTTAAAGCACTTTTCCACTTATTTGAGAAGGCTTACTCATAGAAAGGTCATACTGCAAAACCAAATCCAAAATATTGGGAGGATGGGGGGGAAAAATGACTGAGGAGATTTTCATTTGGAATGCTCAAGATAAAGTGAAATCAAACAAAAGAATATAAACTAAGGATGTTATTTCACATGAGGATAATGATAATTATGTTTAACATTTCTAAACATTTTGTCATGACATCATCAGCCTGAAATTTTACCAGAGCTTTTCACCTTAATTTTTTATCAAGTTGCCTTTCTTCTACACAACACAGTCTTCCACAGCTTTGCCATTTTCTAGTCCTCACTTCATACTGCTTCACAATTTTCCAAGTTCTACTACCGTCTCCACCTATGTCAAGGCTGGGCCACTTTCATTCAGAAATAGCTTGAAATATAATGGAAGTCACTGACCATCCCTCCTCACAGGGCTATCTCTACTACAAGAGCATTTCAGAAAACATACAGACACTTGCTCAGAATGCAAACCATTGGCTAAATGAGCATTCCCACAATTCCATAGAACTCAATTCCTTAATTTGTTTATAGTCGTTACTTTTTTTTTAAATGGAGTTGCTATTTCAGTAAAATATTTGGGTATCTGAGTTTAAAAACCTCGAAGTCTTCTCAGAATCTGTAAAATATCACTATGCATTGCAATAGTTCAAGACGTGAAAGCATAATTTACTTTTTAAATATATTGGCCTGTGGGATCCTTTTCAGATAGCATCTGTGAGGGACAGCTTCCCATAGAAATACCTGGAGACCCCTGGGCCTTCACTTTTTCTGAATGGCACAGGAGGGGATTTGCTTCTGTCATAACATCTCATTGAGGGTCATGATGTAGGAGGCAGAATAACACAATGTACTGCAAATGAATAAAAATGAAAAAATTTAGTACAGTTCTTGGACCCTAAAAGTTGTTATTTGTTTTTTATTACTATAAAGTCACCTTCTTGGGGCTTCCCTGGCAGTCCAGTGGTTCGGACTCCGTGCTTCCACTGCTGGGGGTACAGGTTCAATCCCTGGTTGCAGAACTAAGATCCCACATGCCTTGCAATGCAGCCAGAAATAAATAAATGAAACAATTCTTTATATATATCTATATTAGATACAGATACATGTCACCTTCTCTCCGATGCCTTTTTGCAGTAGCCCCAAGCAGTGTTACCCCCCACAGGCTTTCTTAGTGCTCAGTTCATATCTCTATGAGGCAGTTATTAATTGGTTTATCATATTCACTGTACATAAGTGTCTTCCCACTTGCTTCTTAGAAGAGGGCTCAGCCGTTCTTCAATCTCTACTTCCTAGCACCATACTGGGCTAGGAAGGCTGCTAATACCTGACTGCTATTACCAGATGTTTGCTAAGGGAATGAATTAGCCAGAGACTAAAATTTTATTTGTCTTTGCATACTAAAATACACAGGGTCTTTGCTGGTGGCTCAGTGGTAAAGAATCCGCCTGCAGTACAGGAGACACAGGTTCAATCCCTCGATCGGGAAGATCCCCTGGAGGAGGGCATGGCAACTCACTCCAGTATCATTGCCTAGAGAATCCCATGGACGCGGGAGCCTGGCAGGTTACAGTCCACAGGTTCACAAAGAGTTGGACACGACTGAAGTGACTGAGCCCACAAGCGTGCAGTAAAATACAGAATGCGTCTAAATATATCACAGGATCAAGACCCATTCTCTACCACCTCAGAGAAATCAAGGGCAACTCAATCATGTTATAACAAAGAGAATTTCCACAACTACACCAACCAGGTATGAAGGTTAATCTAGGCCAGACACGGTGCTAGATGGTTTTACCTATATTATCCTTCCTATCTTCATAACAACCCTCAGGTAGACGTTGTTATCTCCACTAGATAAAGGAGAAAACCGAGGCTGGAGGCACTCAGTTCTGTGCCCAGAGTCCTTCAGGGGGTACACCGTGGAGCAGGAATTTCAGTTAATCTGGCTTGAGTCCAAACTCATGTTAGCCGCTCTGCTTTACTGACAAGGAAACTAAATACTTAGGAGGGCACAGGCCTCTGTGACTCTTTCCTCCTTGTTCAGATGGGTCTTCACTAGCTGAAAACAAATAAAATAAAATGACACATTTCCTTGATCTTACACATCATCCTGCAAGAGACAGTGGAACATGGTGGAAAGTCCCCAGATCTTAGTAGCAGTTGCCTTGTTTTGTAAGACAAATTCATTTCTCCAAGTCTCAGTTTCCTTGTCATGCATGGACTCTGCGTGTGTCTGTGCAGTTGCTCAGTCTTGTCCCACTCTTTGCAACCTCATGGACTGTAGGCCACCAGGCTCCTCTATCCATGGGCATTCATGCCTGTTCTCCAGGCAAGAATACTGCAGCGGGTTCCCATTCCAGGGAATCTTCCCAACCCAAGGATTGAACCCTAGTCTCCTGTGTCTCCTGCATTACAAGCGGATTCTTAACCAATGAACCACCAGGGAAGCCTGCATGGATATTACAGTGTTTAATTGTTTTATCAGCATAATGTGAAAAAGCAAATGCGATACCAGCAGACTCTCAAAAGATGATGTGATTATGATGCATTTTTCTCCTTCCATACATTGAAGGCAAGGCAGAAGCTGCTGCTTTCAGATTTCTACTCCCACTCAAGCTCTGATCCCTTCAACATCTTCTGACACGTCTACCTTAATTTATTCTATCAAATTCAATTCTATCACTGACCTTCTAGTTGTCAAATCCAATGCTCTTTTCTCAATTCTTGTTTCCCATGCTTTCTGTAATATTTACAACTCTTTTCAGATGGATGTTCTCACTCAAGAAGTCATCCCTATTTGTTTTATAAAATTTAAAATTTATAAGGAAAATATAAACAAGAAACTAAATCATCTGTGTGGTCATTATTTAAAACATAAAGCCATCAATATTTTGGTGTATTTTTCAATTTTTCTAATTATACATATAATATATATTTTAAAATTTGGGATAATACTATATAAAACGGTTGAATCCATGTATATTTACTTAGCTCCATAAAGTACGTACCAACTCACATGTTTGAATTTTATTTTAAACCAAGATTTTTAACACCCAAGGCATGTACCTTAGTTTATTTGACTTCTGATTTTTTTTTAAGAATATAAGTATTGTGATAAAGACACCTATGAATCTTACTATTTTGCCATGGAATATAGTTCTTAAAGAAATATTAAGTAGGGGCTAGGGGTATACGAGACATCTCTGTACCTTCTTCTCAATTTTACTGACAACCTAAAGCTGAAATCAATCAATAAACAAAATATCTTTTAAAACACATACCTTAACACTGGAGAAGGAGGAGAGGGCCAAGCAGGGGAGTGCTCCATAGCTTTGAAGCTTGAAATCTCTACGTAAGGTGTCCTCCTAGAGCAAGGTCTCAGGGTGAATATATTTCAGAAAAGTACCAGGAAGGGGACCAGGAAAAGCATCACTGTAAAAAGTATTGTTCCAGTGTATAGGTCCTATTGTGGACCAGAAGTCCAGCTCTAGCTCTATGATTCTATAGACAACTCACAGAGGATGCTGTATTGCTAAATGTCACCTGCCAATCAGCGAGATGAGTGAGAAAATAAATATGGGGAGGGAAAGGATCATGACATTGGTGACACCTTGAATCTTTGCACAAATCATTTACCTCCCCCTTGAAGATACTTCTCTGCTCTTTCCTGGAACACTCATAAGCCCCAGAGGATAGCTAGGACATCTAGATGGTCAGGAGAGAGCCAAATTCTAGGGTATGTCCATGGAGACCAAACAGGGCACCCTAGAGCTTCAGAGAGTAGTGATATCCTATTACACGGAGAACTTACCATGGCCTTTGTGACACTCTCAGCAAGGAATGGGAGTATTGCTGGAGGCCCAAGCTGTCAGGCAGATAAATTCATGTGAGGATCGTAAGACAGCCAGCGCTTCCTTGTTGATTCTGTATCCAGGTTAATGACATTACTCACGTCTGTTAACAGTTCATCTTTTCACACTCTGAGAAGGGGCTTTCCTTCCTCTCCCATCTCAGAATCAGAATCAGAATCAGAATACTTGTGGGTTGGTATTCAGGGAGCTAAATCAGGATGAGCATCTCTATACAGGTGTTTTAATTTAATTCTACCATCAGAAGTGAGACAGCGTAAAATGTGGAAAATGCTGATAATTTACATCCTCATTTAAGAGTAAACATCAGAGGCCAAAGTTCTAAAAGTTGCTACAACTTATAGTGGCATAGAGACCCAGCCAGGAAGTTTGCAAATTAAATAGATCTGAGCAAAATCAGGAGATTGATTCTTGAGCTCTGATAAAAATGTTACTCTATTAATAGAAACATAATTTACTATTCCACTGGAGTTGTTAAGCTGAAAGGAGGTAACCACTGAAGGCCATCTGGTCCACCCCATGAAGAAAATGTATCTCAGGGATGTAGAAAGAGATCAACCTAAGAATAGGATGTGTGCCCCCTGGATCTAGCTGTGCCTGAAGTCAGAACTATTCCTAGATTTCCCAGTTAAGAGAATTAATAAGTCCCCTTTGAAGAGTTATATCACTAAATTAGGTTAAATGAAGTTAATTAAATTATTTCTTTAAATTAATAAAGAAATATAAAGATTACTTAAAAGGGATATACATAAAAATTATTTTGTTTCTATATTCTTCCCAAAATGTCTACAAAATTCCAACAGATGAAAAGTAGAACTTGTTTAAAGAGAGGTTACAGTATTTTCTTGTTTTTCTTTCTTCTCTAATTGGAAGTCAGTATAGCAGAATAGGGGCTTCCCTACTCTGGTGGCCCAGTGGTAAAGAATCTGCCTACAATGCAGGAGCCACAGGAGACTTGGGTTCAACCTCTGGTTCGGGAAGATCCCCTGGAGGAGGGCACAGCAACCCACTCCAGTATTCCTGCCTGGAGAATCCCATGGACAGAGGAGCCTGACAGGCCACAGTCCACAACGCTGCAAAGAATCGGACGTGAGTGAAGTGACTTAGCACTGCACCATGTAGCATAGCAGAGTAGACACGGGAAACTTCTCAATTCGTCTCAAATGGGTTGAAGTCTTGGTGGCACCAGCTGGGTGACCACACTGTACATATTATGGAAGTTCTCTGTGCTTCAGGTACCTCATGGATAAACTAGAGGAAAGTACCTGCCACGTGAGGTTATTATAATAATTTAAAGAGTTAATGCCTGTAACACATTAGCAGCTGGTACACTAGAGCACTGTATTAATCTTACTTACCATTATTATTAAGGATTAACAGGGTAGAGTGCAATCAGGTTGTGGAATTGTTATTCTGCATATGAGTATTTCAGGGCTGACAACAGAATAAGCCTGGGAGTGGTGATCATTATGCATGTGCGCTAAGTTGTATCCAACTCTTTGCAACTCCATGGACTGTGGCCCTCCAGGCTCCTCTGTCCATGGGACTTTCCGGGCAAGAATACTGGATTGCATTGCCATTTCCTCCTCCAGCGGATTTTCCTGACCCAGGAATCAAACTTGCATCACTTGCATTGGCAGGTGGTTCTTTACCGCTGAGTTGCCTGGGAAGTCAGTGATCACTATGCCAGGCTCTTAATCATGTAATTGTTAAATGATACTAACATTGGTCTCCAGAAACACTGGGTAGGCCATTCATGTAAACAGGATGAATTATATAAAAATAAGTCATTTGAGTTATACTCAGTTTCCAATTACCTTGGTATGCCATTTGCAAATATGTACATACTCATTGGTCAAGACAAGTCAAATATAAATATAGTAATTTAGGTCTTAATCATGTCCTATCAAACATTCATGATCCTTATTAATAGAGTTATACCTTTAAACTTTCTGGATCACTTATCCTCTCCACTATGTGAACCATTTTTCAAAATACCAACTAATAAATAAGTGAAAATATCATTCATTCTAATCTTCTAATCTTAATATTGCGCTATAAATTTGGTTTGTCTTTGCAGTTTTTCCCGCAGCCACATTTAGTTAAGCTTTTGATGAATATGAAAAAAAAAAAGTCTGTATCAGAACCATGATCTTAAACTTCAAATTCATGTGTCCGTGCTAAGTCACTTCAGTTGTGTCCGACTCTCTGTGACCCTATGGACTGTAACCAGCCAAGCTCCTTCTGTCCATGGGGATTCTCAGGCAAGAATACTGTAGTGGGTTGCCATGCCCTTCTCCAGGGGATTTTTCTGACCCAGGGGTCAAACCCGCATCTCTTACGTCTCCTGCATTGTCAGGAAGGTTCTTCACCACTAGCGCCACCTGGTAAGGCCAAACTTCACAAATTACTTCTATAAAATTAGTTGACTATATCTAAAATAAAAGCAAACTCTAAATAATGTTGGGGGGGAAATCTTCAGTATCTGTCAAAGTTTTGAGAACTGGTTTTCTTCATCTAGTTTTGTTTGGATAACTTAAAAACTACAAAATGGAAATAACTCTATAAATTGATTATATTGATAATTGGTGATCCATTTGAATGCCATGTTAGGTAGAACTAAAATAGAAAATGGTTTTCAGAGACCTTACAGTATCTATCATAAATATAGACACAAAAATCCTCAAGAAAATGCAGTCAAATAAAATTCAAAAATGTATGAAAAAATTATTTACCATGATCAATTGGAACTTATTCCAGTCATATAAAGCTAGTTTAACCCTCAAAAATCAATTAATTTAATCCACCCCATAAACAGGCTAAATAAGAAAAAACATATAATCATATCAAGGGATGCAGAAAAAGCATTTAACAAAACCTAATGCCCCCATTCATGGTAAAAGAAAAAAAAAACTCAGCAAACTGTAAACAAAGCAAAACTCCCCCAACTTGACAAAGAATATTTACAGAAAACTTACAGGTAATATCATACTAAATGGTAGGAAATAAAATCCTTTCCTTCTAAGATCAGGAACAAGCAAAGATATCCCCACGCATCACTGCTTTTTACCATCATACTGGAAGTTCTAGTAAATGCTCTTAATAGAAGGAGCTTTTTCCTTAGAACAATAAGAAAAGAAATGAGATGTATATGTTGGGAAGGAAGAAATAAAACCACTTTTGTTCACAGATAGCTTGATTATCCATGTAGAAAATCCCCAAAACTTTAAAAGAACAACAAACTCCTGAAACTAATAAACCCTATAGTGAGATTGCAAGATACAAGGCTAATATACAAATTCAATTGTCTAGCAGCAGTGAACAATGGAATTTTGAAATTAAAAATGCAACACTATTTACATCAGCACAAAACAAATGAAACAACTGGTTATAATCTAACAAAGTATCTGTAAGATCTATATAAAGAAAACTATAAAATTCTGATGAACAAAATCAAAGAAGTTCAAGATAAATGGAAATATAGTCTATGTTCATAGATGGGAAAACAGTATTGTTAAGATGTCAGTTCTTTTCAACTTGACCTATATATTCAATGCAATCAAAATCAAATTCCCAGAATGTTATGTTGTAGATATTCACACACTGATATTTCACAAACTCTTCAGGTGAGAGAGCCAGAGAGAAAATAGAGCATTAAAACAGAAGAACAAAGACACAGACTGACACTGCGCACCATAATACTATAGTAACTGACAAAGGGTGATACCAGTGAGGGGCTTCCCAAGGTGGTTCACTGGTAAAGAATCCATCTGCCAATGCAGGAGACGCAGGAGACAGGGCTTTGACTCCTGAGTGGGGAAGATCCTCTGGAGACGGAAATGGCAACCCACTCCCAGACTCTTGCCTGGAAAATCCCATGGACAGAGGAGTCTGGGGGGCTACAGTCAGTAAGGGTTACAAAGAGTCCGACATCACTGAGAAACTGCGTACACCCAATACTGGTGAGAGGATAGACAAGTCAGTGAAACAGAAAATAGAACAAAGAAATAGATTCACACAGATTCATTCAGACAACTGATCTTTAATAAAAGAGGAAAGCTTTGGTCTAGTTCTGTGAAAAATACCGTTGGTAGCTTGATAGGGATTGCATTGAATCTATAGACTGCTTTGGGTAGAATAGCCATTTTGACAATATTGATTCTTCCAATCCATGAACACGGTATGTTTCTCCATCTGTTTGTGTCCTCTTTGATTTCTTTCATCAGTGTTTTATAGTTTTCTATGTATAGGTCCTTTGTTTCTTTAGGTAGATATACTCCTAAGTATTTTATTCTTTTTGTTGCAATGGTGAATGGTATTGTTTCCTTAATTTCTCTGTCTGTTTTTTCATTGTTAGTATATAGGAATGCAAGGGATTTCTGTGTGTTAATTTTATATCCTGCAACTTTACTATATTCATTGATTAGCTCTAGTAATTTTCTGGTAGAATCTTTAGGGTTTTCTATGTAGAGGATCATGTCATCTGCAAACAGTGAGAGTTTTACTTCTTCTTTTCCTATCTGGATTCCTTTTACTTCTTTTTCTGCTCTGATTGCTGTGGCCAGCACTTCCAACACTATGTTGAATAGTAGTGGTGAGAGTGGGCACCCTTGTCTTGTTCCTGATTTCAGGGGAAATGCCTTCAATTTTTCACCATTGAGGGTGATGCTTGCTGTGGGTTTGTCATATATAGCTTTTATTATGTTGAGGTATGTTCCTTCTATTCCTGCTTTTTGGAGAGTTTTAATCATAAATGAGTGTTGAATTTTGTCAAAGGCTTTCTCTGCATCTATTGAGATAATCATATGGTTTTTATCTTTCAATTTGTTAATGTGGTGTATTACATTGATTGATTTGCGGATATTAAAGAATCCTTGCATTCCTGGGATAAAGCCCACTTGGTCATGGTGTATGATTTTTTTAATATGTTGTTGGATTCTGTTTGCTAGAATTTTGTTAAGGATTTTTGCATCTATGTTCATCAGTGATATTGGCCTGTAGTTTTCTTTTTTTGTGGCATCTTTGTCTGGTTTTGGAATTAGGGTGATGGTGGCCTCATAGAATGAGTTTGGAAGCTTACCTTCTTCTGCAATTTTCTGGAAGAGTTTGAGTAAGATAGGTGTTAGCTCTTCTCTAAATTTTTGGTAGAATTCAGCTGTGAAGCCATCTGGTCCTGGGCTTTTGTTTGCTGGAAGATTTTTGATGACAGTTTCGATTTCCTTGCTTGTGATGGGTCTCGAATAGCCAAAGTAATCTTGAGAAAGAAGAATGGAACTGGAGGAATCACCCTGCCTGACTTCAGACTCTACTACAAAGCCACAGTCATCAAGACAGTATGGTACTGGCACAAAGACAGAAATATAGATCAATGGAACAGAATAGAAAGCCCAGAGATAAATCCACGAACCTATGGACACCTTATCTTTGACAAAGGAGGCAAGGATATACAATGGAAAAAAGACAACCTCTTTAACAAGTGGTGCTGGGAAAACTGGTCAACCACTTGTAAAAGAATGAAACTAGAACACTTTCTAACACCATACACAAAAATAAACTCAAAATGGATTAAAGATCTAAATGTAAGACCAGAAACTATAAAACTCCTAGAGGAGAACATAGGCAAAACACTCTCCGACATAAATCAAAGCAAGATCCTCTATGACCCACCTCCCAGAATATTGGAAATAAAAGCAAAACTAAACAAATGGGACCTAATGAAACTTAAAAGCTTTTGCACTACAAAGGAAACTATAAGTAAGGTGAAAAGACAGCCCTCAGATTGGGAGAAAATAATAGCAAATGAAGAAACAGACAAAGGATTAATCTCAAAAATATACAAGCAACTCCTGCAGCTCAATTCCAGAAAAATAAATGACCCAATCAAAAAATGGGCCAAAGAACTAAACAGACACTTCTCCAAAGAAGACATACAGATGGCTAACAAACACATGAAAAGATGCTCAACATCACTCATTATTAGAGAAATGCAAATCAAAACCACAATGAGGTACCATTACACGCCAGCCAGGATGGCTGCTATCCAAAAGTCTACAAGCAATAAATGCTGGAGAGGGTGTGGAGAAAAGGGAACCCTCTTACACTGTTGGTGGGAATGCAAACTAGTACAGCCGCTATGGAAAACAGTGTGGAGATTCCTTAAAAAACTGGACATAGAACTGCCATATGACCCAGCAATCCCACTTCTGGGCATACACACTGAGGAAACCAGATCTGAAAGAGACACGTGCACCCCAATGTTCATCGCAGCACTGTTTATAATAGCCAGGACATGGAAGCAACCTAGATGCCCATCAGCAGATGAATGGATAAGGAAGCTGTGGTACATATACACCATGGAATATTACTCAGCCATTAAAAAGAATTCATTTGAACCAGTCCTAATGAGATGGATGAAGCTGGAGCCCATTATACAGAGTGAAGTAAGCCAGAAAGATAAAGAACATTACAGCATACTGACACATGTATATGGAATTTAGAAAGGTGATAACGATAACCCTATATGCAGAACAGAAAAAGAGACACAGAAATACAGAACAGACTTTTGAACTTTGTGGGAGAATGTGAGGGTGGGATATTTCAAAAGAACAGCATGTATACTATCTATGGTATACATAGATACCAGCTCTATGTATACAGCTCACCAGCCCAGGAGGGATGCACGAGACAAGTGCTCCGGCCTGGTGCACTGGGAAGACCCGGAGGAATCGGGTGGAGAGGGAGGTGGGAGGGGGGATCGGGATTGGGAGTACATGTAAATCCATGGCTGATTCATATCAATGTATGACAAAACCCACTGGAAAAAAAAAATAATAAAAAAAAAAAAAAATAAAAGAGGAAAGCAAATCAAAGGAGAAATGGTGGTATTTTCAACAAATGATGCTGTAACAACTGAACATCCAAGTGCAAAAACAAAAAAAAACAAAAAAACCCGACCTTATACCTTTCACAAAAATTAACTCAGCATTGATCACAGACCTAAATGTAAGATGCAAAATAACAAAACTTCTAGAAGACAGTATAGGAAAAAATCTAGTTGACCTTGAATTTGGTAAGAAGTTTTTAGATACAATGCCAGAACAATCCATGAAAGAGAAGTATTACTGTTAGACTTCATTAAAATTAAAAACTCCTGCTGTGCAAAAGACACTGTTAAGAGAATGAAAGAAAAAGCCATAGACTGGGAAGCAATGCTTGCAAAAAACCTATCTGATAAAAAGCTTGTATCCAAAACACACAGATTTCTAAAGAAAGCAACCCAATATAAAAGTGGGTATAAGATCTGAATAGACATTTCCCCAAAGGGAATACATAGATAACAGATAAGCATATGAAAAGATGATCAGCATCATTCCATAATTACAATGGGGCAAATTAAAACAATGAGATACCTCTACATACTTATTAGAATGAATAAAATTCAAAACAGGAACAAAACCAAATGCTGGAGAAAATATGGAGCATGAGGAGCTCTTAATCACTGCTGGTGGGAATATAAAATGAAACAATCACTTTGAAAAACAGTTTGGAATTTTTTTTTAACAAAGCTAAACACATTCTTACCTATGATTCAGCAATTGCACATCTAGTTATTAACCGAAGTGAGATGAAACCTTTCTCCACACAAAATCTGCACAAGAAGGTTTAATAGCATCTTTAATTACAGCTGTAAAAATTGGAAGCAAACAATATGTTCTTCAAGAGATAAATGGATAAACAATTGTGGTACATCTCTACAATGGAATAATATTCTGAAAAAGAAAAGAGAAATACGGTATCAAGCCAAAAAAACAGAGGGAAACAATGCATATTTCTAAGTGAAAGAAACCAACCAGAAAAGGCTGCATACTGTATGATTCCTATTGTATGACAAGGGAAAAACTATGAGAACGGTAAAAAGACCTGCTGCCAGGAGGTGAGGGGAGGCAAGGAGGAGAAAGAGATGCATGCACAGGTGGAGCTCAGGGGATTTTTAGGGCCCTGAAGCAATGCTATCTGATACTGTAATGGTGGTTACATAATATTATGCATTTGGCAAAACTCATAGAACGATACTAAACTAAGAGTAACTCTAATGTGTAAACTATGGACTTTAGTTAAGATTGTTGTGCCTGTATCGGCTCATCAATTGTAACAAATGTACCATACCAATGCGTGTGTGTGTGCTCAGTCACTAGATCATGTCCCCCTCTTTGTGACCCCATGGACCATAGCCTGCCAGACTCCTCTGTCCATGGGATTTCCCAGGCAAGAATACTGAAATGGGTTGGCATTTCCTCTTTCAGGGGAACTTCCCAACCCAGGGATTGAACCTGCATCTCCTGCATCTCCTGAATTAACAGGCAGATACTTTACTGCTGAGCCACCTGGGAAGCCCAACCATACCAAAGCAAGATGTTAATAGGAGAAAAAGTGAGGGGAGGGAGGGGAGGGTGCAGAGCATGTATAGCAACTCTCTGTACTTTCTGTTTGATTTTCCTATAAATCTAAATCTTCTAGAAAAATAAAGTTTATTAACAAAAACATCTATTTAACTGCTAAAAATCTTTTATCACATTTCAATTAAACAAATGAATAAAGCAGAAAGTCTACTGATTGAATTTACTTTATAAAATTATAAAATTGGTTGCTATTCCACAGAGAGAACATCAAGCAAAATCCAATGCTAATTGGGCAGATTAACCCCTCTGCCTGCTCTGTCACACAAGCGCACACACACACACACACACACACACAGATACACACACGCAGAGTCCATATGGTCAAACTAAGACTCAGGGAAGTCAATTTGGAAAAGCAGATTCCACAAAAGGAGATTAGAGATTCTTTTAGTAACCTATTATAGTAAAATGCAAAGTGAAAAGTCATTGTGTTTTTATTAATATATTTACTAGACAATTGATATCCCTAATGCAACTGAGCCTATATTCTTTATAAATCATTTGCAGTTGCCTTTAAATTTTAGCTATACTGTTCAATCCAAAAACTAATGAAAACAAATAGGGCCAGCTCTAAAGGGAAGCAGAGATTATGGGAATGTGGGGCTGGAAGAACACTATTGACTGATGTGCTGTTGGTCAGAGGGCCCTACTCAGCAGCCATCAATGGTTAAATGTCAGCCTTGGGGGCATATTGAGTGGTGGTCCTCAAGGGGTCAGACCTGCACCTGGTGCTGTTTAACGTGACTCTAATGATGTGCTGCTTAAGCCGGTGGCTTAGATTGTGTTGCTTAAGCAGGTCCAAATTTTAGCAATGATAATTCATGATCTATCTGACAGATTATGGAGAAACAGATAGATGTGAAAACAGTGTGGAAGTGCAAGGGAATTTATTTTAGAAATCAAATATCCTGTATGTACCTTAGAATAGCCCTGCATTGAAATTTCCATTCAGGTCTTGCCTTCATTATTCCAGCTGCTGGACTGTCCCTAAGTGAGCCTGAGCAGGGTTTCAACTTTCTTCAGTGAAACTACCTGCGACACTCCTCCCTGAATTGGACCCCAGTGAAGAGGCTTGAATGATCTGGGCCTGCGAAAGATCTTGACATGTAAATTGGCAAAATTCTTAGCTTTCATATTACTGTTAGCTGTCAGTACTGGAGTCTTAGTTGCTCAGTCATGTCTGACTCTTTGCAACCCCATGGACTGTAGCCCACGAAACTCCTCTGTCCGTGGGATTCTCCAGGCAAGAATACTGGAGTGGATAGCCTATCCCTTCTCCAGGGAATCTTCCCGACCCAGAGATTAAACCCAGGTCTCCAGAATTGCAGGCAGATTCCTTACTGTCTGAGCCACTAAGAAAGCCCAGCACAGAGAGATCAGGACTGGAAGCTGCAAGTATCTCAAGCAGATCAGCTGGGATAAAAATTTTCATCACTTTCAGAATTATTTTGATGATAAAAAGCAAACTTAGATTATAATACATTAACTTCATAAATATTTACTTATTGATTAAAAATATAAATCATCTACAATTATAATTTTATTTTTTGTTTTAATATACTTATTACTGACATAATAATAAATAGCATAGGAATTCTGAAATAAGAAAAAATAATCATTATGAGTTAAAATGACCAAAGAAGTCTCCACTTTGGACCTGAGCTTTAGAAGAAAGGAAGTATTCATATAAAACAAGAGAGGGGAATTTTCTATCAAAAAATCTAACAAAACAGATACGCTAAACAGGACTTCTCAAGCTTTGCACTCTTGCTATTTGGACTGGGTGATTCTTTGTTGCAGTAGCTGGGATGTGCATCATAGAATGTTTAACAGCATCAGTGCTTCTGTTCAAGAAATGCAGTAATGTTCCCTTCAGTTTTTGTAACCAAAGATGTCTTGCAAATGCTTCTGGGCAACTTGTTCCCCCTACTGAGAACCACTGCTATAAAAAAAGAAGAAGCACTAGATATCCAAAAGCTCACTTTCTAAATGAAGAAGTTAAACTACAGCAAGTTCAGGTAACTTGTTCGGGTAGATTCAGGACTAGAACCTGGGTCTTTTGGCTCCTAGTCCCAGCTCTTTCATAACTTCTTTCTGCCACTTGAAATTCTGGGCTTCCCTGGTGGCTCAGTAGTAAAGAATCAGCCTGCCAATGCAGGAGATGCTAGTTCAGTCCCTGGGTCAGGAAGATGTCCTAGAGGAGGGCATGGCAACCCAACCCAGTATTCTTGCCTGGGAAATCCCCTGGATAGAGGAGGGCTGTAGTCCATGGGGTCACAAAGAGTCAAACACAACTGTGCACGCATGCATGAGTTCTGGAGACCTGGACAGACTTCAAGAGAGCATGCTTGGATAGTCCATTTCCAACAACACATGGGTCATCTCTGAATATCCTTTGGGTGCTTGCTGTGTCCCCAGAACCCTTCAGGAGCTAGAAAATGATGTTCTGAAGTTCTTTGGACAGAGATTGCTTACTGCTTGAAGGTAAGGACAGGATGGTGGGAAGGAAAATAGGAAGTTTGTATAGGCAGTGAATCCCCAAAGTGGAAGGTAAGTTTAATTCACTACTGTAATTTCAGGAAATCCACAGTAGATCAATGAATGCTGCAGGGAGAAGCAGGCATGAGCACCTCACAAATAAGGTAATAAAAGCCTCAGTCTGTTATGTCATCATAAACATAACAAATAGAATTTCCATAAATTAATCTGATCCAAGTCTCCAAAAAGGTTGAGTGATCACTGAAAGCCCAGAGATGAAAGTAAAAATTGATAAACTTAATTCTGTAAAAAATTTTTAAGAGATTTTTGCTTCATAAGACACCATTTAGAAAGTAAAAAGACAAAAGAAGAAAGAAGGAAAAAATAACCCACAGAATGGGAAGTGAAAGTGAATTCGCTCAGTCATGTCCGACTCTTTGCTACCCCTTGGACTGTAGCCCACCAGGCTCCTCAATCCATGGGATTCTCCAGGCAAGAGAACTGCAGTGGGCTGCCATTTCCTTCTCCAAGGGATCTTCCTGACCAAGGGATCGAACCCAGGTCTCCCACATTGCAAGCAGACGCTTTAACCTCTGAGCCACAAGAATGGGAAAAGATGTTGCAAATCATACATCTAATAAAGAACTTGTATCGGGTTATGTATAAAACACTTCTATATGCCCAATCACTTATATCCGACTCCTTTGCAACCCCATGGACTGGAGCCTGCCAGGCTCCTCTGTCCATTGAATTCTTCAGGCAAATATACGGGAGTGGGTTGTCATTTCCTCCTCCAGAGAATCTTCCCAACCAAGGGATCAAACTTGCATCTCTGGCATCTCCTACATTGACAGGTGGATTCTTTACCACTGAGTCACCTGAGAAGCCTCATAAAACACTGAGAACTCAATAAGAAAAGGATAAATAATTTAAAAATAAGCAAAATATTTGAATAGACATTTATCCATAGAAAATGTACAAGTGGTTAATAATACCATAAAAAGATGTTCAACATCATTATTCATTAGGGAAATGCAACTCAAAACCATAATAATGCTATCTCACCCACTAAAATGACTAAATCAAAAAGGGAGACAATAACAAGTGTTGATTAGGATGCAGAGAAGCTTGGGCCTCATATGTTCCTGGAGGCTATCTAAGCTAAAGCTGAAGCTCCAATACTTTTGGCCACATGATATGAAGAGCCAACTCATTAGGAAAGACCCTGATGCTGGGAAAGATGGAAGGCAGAGGAGAAAGGGATGACAGAGGACGAGATGGTTGGATGGCATCACTGACTCAATGCACACAAATTTGAGCAAGCCCCAGAAGACGGTGAAGGACAGAGAAGCCTGGTGTGCTGCAGTCCATGGGGTCGCAAAGAGATGGGCATGACTGAGTGACTGAATAACCTTGACAATGTAAACTGGAGCAGCCATTTCGCAAAACATGTTGGTACTTTCTTAAAAGGCTAAACACAAAAATATCAGGCCACCCAGCAATTCTACCTCTAGGAATCTACCAAAAATATATGAAATCATATCCACACAAAAACTTGTACACTAATGTTCACAGCAGTATTATTCACACGAGCCAAAAAGTGGAAGTAACTCAAATGTCCATCAGCTGGTGAATGGATAAACAGAATGAAGTTCATACATAGAATGGAAAACTTCTGACAATAAAAAAGAAGTACTGACACATGTTACGATGTGGATGAACTTCAAAACCATGCTAAGCAAAGGGCCAGATAAGAAAAAAACACATATTGTATAACCCATCTATATAAAATGTCCAAATTTGGAAATATAAAAAGAGTAGATTATTAACTAATTCAACGTTCTCAGTTCTAGACAATGACTGCCTAGAACTGAGACTGGAAATGGGGAATGGCTGTAATTAGATACAAGATTTCCCTGGACTTTCCAGGAGGTCCAGCGGTTAAGGCTCCACCTTTCCAATGCAGGGAGAATGAGTCTGGGAACTAAGATTCCACGTGCTGGGTGGTGCAGCCAGAAAAACAAAGAAAGAAAGGAAAAAAAGGATTTCTTTTTAGGTCAATAGAAATACTCTAAAATTATGTTGTGGTGATTGTGGTACAACTCTGTAAACAAAAATTCATTGAACTGGACCCTTGAAATGGTGAGTTTATGGTATACAAATTATGTCTGAATAAAACTGTTTAAAAAGTTTACGATGAATGAAGCAGCAAGTCACAACTGGAAGAAAAGAATTGCAACATATGTCTCATACACTGTATACCTCATACCCTCAAAAGTGGGTAAAATCTGAATTTTTGAATTTAAAAAGAATAATGAGTAAAAGAAGTAGCATGCTGTTCCCAAGAGAACATTCCTCTGTGTGTATAATTAATATGACCAACAGATATTAGGTAGGTTCATAGTATTTAAATCTCATGACAGGTAGAAAGCTAGAAGGTTTTGATAAGCATCCTTTATTACAGTAAATATAATTACAGAACAATTTATATTCCATATCAGTTAGTTTATAATAGCAGTATCCCCCAGAGGAACAACAACCAAAAAGAGTGGCTGAAGTTCAAATAGCAGAACATTGAGACAAAAGACTGCATAAGGGGGAAAAAAAAGCATGATTTCAAAGTGGCCAGAGAAGGTCGGCAAACAGAAGTGATATCACGGCAATTTCTTTGCAAATGTAGAGTATAAAAGATAAGGGAAACCTAATACGCTGCTGTGGGTAGATAATGGCAGACAGAAAGAAGGTCATCAATTTGTTCAGCCTCATGTGAGCCTTGATTGTTGGTGACGCATTCAAGGGCTTCTTACTTAGGACTATAACTTATCTTTCCAGTTTTCAACATCCTCTGGAAGTATCAACCCACCCTCCGTGTGCTCTGGAAACTGCCTGCTTCACTTTTTTCCCCCCATGAATCCTGTACTTTGACACCTCAGCTCATCACCACAGTCCTTCCCCAATCCTTACCTATTGAAATCGTACTTCATTTCCAAATTCGAGTTTAAAAGCTCCCTTCTACCAGGAAGCTTTCTTTAGGTCCTCTTTTTGGAAATAAGTTTCTTTTCTATATTCCCACAGCACTTTGTGTCTTTCCCCTATCTTTTATGTTATAGCTCTCTGTATAACAATCTTATCTTCCTTCAACATTGTAATTTCCTTCAGGGAAGCAACTGTGTTTGCTCCCTTTATATTCCTACCTAGATATGTATGCCTGGAAAAGGCTAAACTCTCAACACAGTCTGAATGAAATTTCCAAAGTAAGGCGTGAAGAAGATTTTGCTTGGAAACAACTAATGAAATACACCAAATCCTTACCCCATATGAGTCCGTTTCTAATAACAGTATCCAAATATATCAAATTTCCAAATTAGAAGTGTTAAAAGGTTAACTTTCTCTACATATTTATTATAATTAGCAAGAGGCAATGGTGCCTAAAGGCTTCCCTGGTGGCTCAGTGGTAAAGAATCTGCCTACAATGCAGGAGTCACAGGTTTGATCTCTGGGTTGGGAAGATCCCCTGGGGAAGGGAATGGCAACCCACTCCAGTATGTCTGCCTGGAAAATCCCATGGACAGAGAAGTCTGGCGGGCAATAATTCATGGGATTACAAAAGAGTTGGACACGATTTAGTGACTAAACAACAACAACAACAATAGTGCCCAAATAAAGTTAAACATGAGATTTTAAACATAATAATAGTAAAAACCATAAGTATCTCTTTTAAAGTTATTATAGAAATCTGTTTAAATTCTAATATTAAGAAGGTTTTAACTATGTAACAAAATAAATAAATGGGGGGCTTAGAAGTATGGAGGATAGAAAACAATATAAAACAATATAATTATTCCATGTAGTGTTCATTTCTTTAGCAGCACTTAGCAGTACAGATAGAAGAAAGTTTTATAATAACAGAAAGGAAACAAAATATAAGACCTTACTCATTGTAATAAGAAAGATTCTTCAGGGGTACACATTTACTTATTCAGTCACTTAAGCAAGCAAGCAAATAAAATATATTTAGTGTACTATATGCCAGAAACTGATGCAGGGGTTGATGAAGCAAAAAAAAGAAAAAAAAAAACCTATGCATAAAAAAGACAGATATATTAAAATGTGAGTCAATTAAAACATAGGTATATTTCACATTCTAGTGAGTACAGTAGAAATGCAAATGAGTTCCTACAGTCAATTCTACCCTTGCAGTTAGGGAATGGTTCAGATCATGCTTTGTAGAGGAGGGAACTCTTGAGTTGAGTCTGGAAAATTTTGAAGGTGAAGTAGGCTGTCATGGTAAGTGTATGAGAAAGAGAAAAAGGTAAAGGCTTTCTTCTAGAAAAATTTCAGAGCAAAAGCACAAAATTGGGGAACGATCAGTATATTCTGGTAACTACCGATATCTAAATTCAGAGTACAAAGGGAAATGCAGAAAGAAGGTAGCTGGAGAGTTTTGCTAAACTAATTGTTTGTACTTTGTGCAATGGACCCTTTGAAGAGTTTTAAACTGGCCATGACACAGTTATATTTGCATTTCAGAGGAAGCACTTTCATGAGAAGGAGGAAGATGAATTAAAGGGAAACAAGACTAGAAGAAGGGATATAATTAGGAGTCTTACAGTTCTGTAGTCTAGAGATTAAGGAGGCATGGCATGCACAGTGAGGGTGAAGAGAGGTGACAAATTAGAGATATATTTAGGAAGCTGATCCAACAGGACGTTGTGATTAATGGCAAGTGGAGAAGAGACAATGAGGAGTGAGGGTTTGGGTTATGCAACTGGGGTAGGTCATTTTGTGTTGTAGGAAAAATGGAAGAAGCAGTAGTTAATGGAAAGATGATGAATTTTATTTCAGACATCTTGGGTTCAAAGAAAATGTGAGACATCTAAATGTCAATTTCCACTAGGCAGTTGAATTAATGTGTCTGGAGACAAGAGAGACTTAGGGCTCGAATTAGATATTTAAGACTCAATTCCTTATATTTGTTCATTTTGTCCGTGGTAGAGGGTGAGATTTTTAAGGCCAGTGTGTAGAGTCTGAAGAGAACTGAGATTTGGAAGGAACTTCATGAAACACTAAGCCTCAGATAGCATTCAACCACGAAGGAGAAGAGACTATTACTTCAAAGGAAAGGCTTCTACAAGGCTATGCTTGCTGTGATATTTTACTCACCCTGGCCTCTGCCAGAATTTTACCCCTCACTAATCTAAGTCAAGTAGAACACTTCCTAACCCTTCTTTATCAACATTTTAACAAGAGTTGCCATGAAAAATTCTCTTCCTGGGAGTCTTTAGGAGCAGATTATAAAAGCTTTATTTCTCCTTAAGATAAGAAAACTTCTTTGAAAAATGCCCTGGCACAAGAGAAAAAAAAGTGCAAACTCTTCTACTTCCATCAGAAAAATTAAAAGAATATTCATGCCTCCCCCCACCCAGTCACAATTCTTAAAATATTTTACCCTGCTTAATTTAGCTAAGTTATTAAACAACATTAGTGAAGAGTCTACTTTTTTCAATTAACATACTGATATATGGGTATGTGCCACTACAGAGTTAAGCAGGTAAGAAACCCTAGAAACTGGTAATCCATCCCATTTAAGCCCTAGAATCACATTATTGATAATTAAGAGTTTAGAGCTGGTTAAAGTATGGAAAATTCCCAGCCCATCACTCCTATTCAACATAATACTGAAAGATCTAGCCAGAGTAATTAGGCAAGAAAAAGAAATAACAGGTACCCATTTCAGAAAGAATGAAGGAAAATTGTCTGTTTGTAGACAATATTATCTTACATGCAGAAAACCCTAAAGATTCCACCAAAAACCCCTAGAACTAATAGATGAATTTAGTAAAGCTGAAGGATACAGAATTAACATACAAAAATCAGTTTCATTTCTATATCCAACAACCAACTTTCTGAAAAAGAAATAAAACAATCTATTTACAATAGCATCAAAAACAATAAAAAAAAAAACTTAGGAATGAATTTAACCAAGTAGGTGAAAGATCTGAACACTGAAAATTATAAGACATTGATAAAAGAAACTGAATAAAGCAAAATAAGTGGAAAGATATCCATGTTCCTAGATTGGAAGAATTGTTGTTGTTATAATGTCCACACTGTTCAAAGCCATCTATAGATTTCATGAAATCCATATCAAAATTTCAATGGCATTTTTTATAGATAAAGTAAAAAAACTCTAAAATTCATATGAAACTACCAAAGACCCCAAACACCCAAAGCAGTCCTAATAAAAAAGAACAGAGTTGAAGGCATCACACATCCTAATCTCAAACTATACTACAAAGCTATAGAAATCAAACATAAAATTGACATAAAAACAGACATAGACCATTGGAACATAATCATGCATATACCCAGACATATACAGTCAATTAATATGTGACAAGGGATTCAATATTTGTCAATATTTGATAAGAATATCCAATGGGAAAAGAATAATCTCTTCAACAAATGATGTTCGGAAAATGATATTTACATGCAAGAGAGTGAAACTGGATATCTTAAACCACTTAGAAAAATGAACTCAAAATGGATTAAATAATCAAATTTATGGCCTGAACCTGTAAAATACTAGAAGAAAATATACAGAAAAATTTCCTTGACATTGTTCTGGGCAATAATTGTTGGATATAACATGAAAATCACAAGCAATAAAACAAAAAATAACCAAGTAGGACTACATTGAACTAAAAAGCTTCTGCATAGCAAAGGAGGCCACCAACAAAATGAAAGACAGCCTATAAAATGGCAAAAAAAAAAAAAAATCTGCAAACAACATATCTGATAAGCTATTAATATCCAAAATACACAAGGAATTCATATAACCCAATAACAAAAAACAAATAATCTAGTTAAAAACTGGACAGAGGGCTTGAATAGACTTTTCTTTCAAAGAAGACATACAAATGGTCAACAGGTACATTAAAAGATGCTTACCATCACTAATCATGGAAATACAAATAAAAATCACCATGAGATATCATTTTCCATCTGTTGGAATGGCTATCATCAAAAAGATAAAAGATAGCAATTATTGGCAAGGATGTAGAGAAAAAGAAACCCTTGCACACCATTGGTGGAAATGTAAATTAATACAATCACTATGAAAAACAATATGAAGGAACTTCAAAAATTTAAAAATAGAATTACCATATCATCCAGCAATCCCACTTCTGAACGTATATCTGAAAGAAATGAAATCACTATCCTGAAGGAATATGAGTACGCCATGTTCATTGCCGCATTACTCACAATTGCCAAGACATGGAAACCACCTAAATGTCAACAGATGAATAAAGAAAGAAAAGTTGGTGTGTATGTGTGCGTGTGTCTGTGTGTGAAATGGAATTTTATTCAGCCATAAGGAAAAAGGAACTCTTGTCATTTGTAACAACATGGATGGACCTTAAGGGCATTATGCTAAACGAAATAAGTCAGGTAGAGAAAGACCAATAACTATATATTTTCACTCATATGGGAATCTTAAAAGGGCAATTCATAGAAACAGAGAGTATAATGATGATTGCCAGGGCCAGTGGGCAGGGGAAAAAGAGAGGCAATGGTCAAAGATCACTGAAGTGAGAACTAAATGAGATAAATTTAGGACAATATCTGCTACATAATAAAACATTATTAAATATTAACCATTATTTACCAATAATAGCTACTAAGTAGCTTATTTTATAATAATATATTATAAGATATAATAATATACTATGAAAGTGAAAGTGAAGTCGTTCAGTTGTGTCCGACTCTTTGCAACCCCATGGACTGTAGTTTACCAGGTTTCTCTGCCCATGGGATTTTCCTAGGCAAGAGTACTGGAGTGGGTTGCCATTTCCTTCTCCATGGGATCTTCCTGACCCTGGGATTGAACCCAGGTCTCCCGCAATGCAGGCAGACGCTTTACCCTCTGAGCCACCAGGGAAGCCATAATTAGCTAAGACAAGTTCTAGGGATCTAATGTACAGGATGTGACTACAGTTAACAACACTTTATTACACACTTGCAGGTTGCTAAGAGAATAGATGAAATAATCTCATTACAAAAAAATGTGAGAGATGGGTTAACTAACATCACTGGGGTAGTCATTTCATGATATATGTGCATCAAGTCATTGCATTGTATACCTGACCCTTAAACAATAAGTCATGTATATCTCAATAAATCTGGGAGGGGGGAAGGAGATTCCTTGGATCATTCCTTCTGAACTACCATGGCCATTGGAGTACAGTAAAACATAAAGAATGCCACAATCACGTCATCAAATCAGTGGGAAAAAAGGGAACCCTCTCACACTGTTGGTGGAAATGCAAACTAGTACAGCCACTATGGAGAACAGTGTGGAGATTCCTTAAAAAACTGGAAATAGAACTGCCATATGACCCAGCAATCCCACTCCTGGGCATACACATGGAGGAAACCAGATCTGAAAGAGACATATGTACCCCAATGTTTGTCACAGCACTGTTTACAATAGTTAGGACATGGAAGCAACCTAGATGTCCATCAGCAGATGAATAGATAAGAAAGCTGCGGTATATATACACAATGGAATGTTACTCAGCTATTAAAAAGGATGCATTTCAAATGCATCCTTTCTCATCAGTTCTAATGAGGTGGATGAAACTGGAGCCTATCATACAGAGTGAAGTAAGTCAGAAAGAAAAACACCAATATAGTATACTAACACATATATATGGAATTTAGAAAGATGCTAATGATGACCCTATATGTGAGACAGCAAGAGAGACACAGATGTAAAGAACAGACTTTTGGACTCTGTGGGAGAAGGTGAGGGTGGGATGATTTGAGAGAACAGCATTGAAACATGTATATTATCATATGTGAAATAGATTACCAGTCCAGGTTAAATGCATGAGACAGGGCGTTCAAGGCTGGTGCACTGGGACGACCCGAGGGATGGGATGCGGAGAGAAGTGGGACAGGCGTTCAGGGTGGGGGACACATGTACACCTATGGCTGATTCATGTCAATGTATGGCAAAAACCATTACAATATTGTAAAGTAATTAGCTTCCAATTAAAATAAACTAGTTAATTTTTAAAAATCAGTGGGGGAAATAGAAATTTAAAGTTTATCTGCAAGATTGAATAAACCAGATCAAGATCTGAGGTCAAAGCAAAGAGAATCCAAGATAGATGCATACATAGGGTTTGGTATACTATTCTTTCCACTTTTGTTTGCTTAGAATTTTCTTAAAGAAAATGTTAAAGATAGAGAGAAATCCAGGTCAAAAACACAAGAGATGAAGATCAACTTGCCTAATCAATCTGGCCAATGAAAGAGAGGCAAAATGATTGACGGAGGCAGAATCGAGAGATAAGAATGTCAATTCTGGAGACAAGCTCCTGGGTTTGAACACTAGCTGCACATGATCTTCGAAGGTTTTCTTGACCTCTCTGCACCTCAGTTTTCTTATCTGCAGAATGGTAATAATAATTTCCACTGCTGTGAAGTGAGAATTAAATGAGGTGAATTTAGCACAGTATCTGGCACATAATAAAACATTATGGAACTTAGCTATTATTGTATTATGTAATATTATTTATTAATAATAGTTAACAAATAGCTGAATTTATAATAATCACATAGTATAATTAAAGTAATAACATTTATTAATTATACTGAGTATTATAGTCCAACAGACTGAAATAAGTTGAAACAAGAAAGGAAGATTATAGAGGAGAGTGTGATCAAGAATGTATGTCCGTATCATGTTTCATCTGTCCATCAATCTACTATTAACTTACCTCATCTTTATTATTTACTATTTGGACACAACTTTGATGTCTTTTACTCCCATCTGACCTTAGATCTCAGATTAACCCCACTAGGTCTAATCCAGCTACTTCCTCTTAGGATCTAGCTAAATTTAGCTAATGTCTTAATGACAAGCCCTAGTGACTGTCCTGCACCTCCACCCTTTGTTAAAAGGCAGCTGGGCACATTTTGATCAACAGGGAATCCCTAGGACCTCAAAGCCACAATGGAGATGCTGGCAGGGTTGGGTGAGACCATCTCAAACAATTATATCTCTTAGAAGCCAGACACCAGGTCTCTGTAATTCAGCTTCATTCCCAGAGCTTAGCACAGTGTCTACATCCAGTAGATGCTTAACGAGTTAATTGAACAAAGGAATAAATGAATGAATGAATGAATTTGCACTGAGACTACAGTAAAGGAGTAGGAATCTGGCTTCCCCGACATTTTCATCCTGAATGGATTTGAAATTCCAAGTGTGATTTTATTGCAGGGAAAATCCACTGGTGGGCTAGTGACTGCACAGGTGGGAGGACGGTATGGAGGAGGGTGGGCCTTACCTGAAAGGTCCCCTTGGAGATCCTGGAGGGCTGCTGTCACTGCTTCTGGGTGGCCAAGTAGTGTGACCAGGGTTTGACCAACATTTCAGCTTCTGTTCCCCGCCCCCCCCCTGACTTTTGTGCCACAAACTTCCTCAACCCTGCATCAGGAGGTTGTTCTTGTTCAGGTGCTAAGTCAAGTCTGACTCTTCGCAACCCCACGAACTGCAGCACGCCAGGCTTCCCTGTCCTTCACTATCTCCTGGAGTTTGCTCAAAGTCAAGTCCATTGAGTCGCTGATGCTATCTAACCATCTCATCCTCTGCCACCCCCTTTTCCTCCCCCTCTTCCTGCCTTCAATCTTTCCCAGCATCAGACTCTTTTTCCAAGGAGTCCGGTCTTCACATCAGGTGGCCAAAGTATTGGAGGTTCAGCTTCAGCATCAGTCCTTCCATTGAATATTCAATCTCCTTTAGGATGGACTGATTGGATTTCCTTGCAGTCCAAGGAACTCTCAAGAGTCTTCTCCAGCACCACAATTTGAAAGCATCAATTCTTCGGCAATAAGCTTTTTTCCTGGTTCAACTCTCATATCCATACATGGGGGACAGTTTTTCTATTCCATTTTAGTACCAACTCTCTATAATGAACTATTTTTGAAGCAACAAATTCCACTTACTTTTAACCAGTGACATAATAATATATAATTTTTATTTTAATTCCTGACTTTTTACAGTCCTACCTTAATTCTCACAATTTTATGTTTTAGAGATTCACTGAATTTTCTTCTTATTTGCTAGGGCTTTCTAAACTTTCTGTCTTTCTCTTGTTTTGGTTGGGAGGTGGGGGGGTTATCATTTATTTTTTGTTCTCAAATGATTCCTTGGTCTGTAAAGGTTTTGGTACAGATATGTGCCAGGTACTACAAGAAATTACATTTTAAATGATCTGATTTTAGCCATAATTCAACACCCATGTCATAGATATTATTATTCCCATTCTACAGATGAGAAAAATAGACTAGGAAAACTAAGTGGTTTGTCCAAAAATATATAACTAACGGAGTCATGAATTTTAGCCCACTTTCTGCTAAAAACACAGGCAGGTTCCTTTAAAATATCTGACATCACTGCAAACTAGAAATAGACTTGGAAGAAAAAAAATCCATCCTTCATATGAGATAACTCCTCACATATAGAGATACATTTAGAAAAAGAAACCAAAATGTTTTTTTCGGTTTTATGGTTCTTCAAAGCAGGAACTGGGGGCTCAGAAGAGACAAAGAAAGGAATATTCAAAAGCCCCAAGCCAGAGCTGCTTGAAATTAGGAATCCCATGCCAGAATTTGAATCTTCAGTTCACTTAGCAGTGACAGCTTTTATTTGAACCTGGTTGCTCTGTGCATTTTAGCATCTTTTTTTTTTTTCTTCCCTGAGAGCTCTCTGTCTCTCCTGATTCACAATGGTTCATTTTTCCTCGTTTTCAACAGAGACAGAGAAGTAGCTATCAGAGAAATGGGAGAACTGCAACAGGGAGCCTGCAGGTCCGACAAGAGAGCAGTGAGGACCAGTATAGAAGATGCTACAAACAGGAAGTGTGTCCCAAGCTTTCTGGAGCTCCAGGGAGCCAGGGGCCTGCAGCCAGGCATTTGTGTCTTAAATTCTGATTGTCAAAAACTATTGTCAATGGTATGACAATCTACAGAAAACCAAACATTCATCCTCTTTGGCCTGTTCCCTCAATTTTTAGTATTTTTTACTTTATAATAAAGTCATGTAATCCATAGTCTAACTGTGAAACCTGATAACCAATACACATTTATTGTATTACATCTTTAGCTCTTACTTATCCACAGTATAAATGATCTTCATCTAATGACCATTTAGTACCAAAGCCAGACTGAAACTTTCTCAACTATGATCATCACTGGTCAACTATGGTCAGTCTTCTTAGCTGCTGACTAACTAGAAATTGTATCATTGAGGCCATTTTTTACAAAGGACACGGATTTGGCCCCTCAAAACAGGCAGATAAAAAGCAGATGGATTTTTATCTATTCATTCAAAGTGGGAAGGAGGGGCCAAGTGATTTGTGTGTTTTGCGTGTCTCTATTGGAGGACAATAAACTGATTGAGAGGGGGTTTTTTTTAGGAAAAGAAAAGCAGACTCCAAACTAATTCAGCAACCATCCCTCTGTATGCCAGCTGACCTCGATGGAGATTTAGTGCTAGATTTAAAAGGCTTTGTTTACAGACAATTAAAAGCCACATAAATTTCAATTGTCAAAGAAGAAATGGTTTCCAAAGCCTCTGACAGCCCAGCCGCCCCTCCCCAGCCCAGCCTGTGCAGGAAAGACCCAGAGGCAAATACAAAGCCACTAAACCAAATGCCTGTGGAGTTTGCCAGGGAGCCAGCCCCTGCTGCTTCTGCTGCTTGCTGCTGCTGTGGAAAAAACACAATCTTACACAGCTTCTAATGTAGGTTCTTTGAGGGCCCATCAAACAGTGAGAACGAACCTGACCACCAAGAAGGAAGCGCCTGCACAAAAGTCTTCCACCAAGGATGGAATTACTGCAATTAGGCCTTTAGGCAATCAATATGTTTAAATCTTTTGTGTGCACCCTATTTTTCCCATCAAAGGAATTCGATTTAAAGATTAAAAAGTGACACTGATACAGATGATTGGAGGATTTAAAGCCTGAAATATTCATTCCCATTTTTTTTTCTTTTCCGTGTATTGTACTTGTTCTTATCGGCTGTCGGGCAAACGGACATGAGCTTCAGAAAAGAGCAGCTTGGGAGGAAAACAAACAAACAACCCAACACTCTTGCATGTTTGCATCAATATTTGGTGCTGATGTTGATAAATAAGTAATGATGTGTAGGTGTTGATAACATTTATACACGTCTCTGATTGGTTCTGACACAGGTGCTCCGTGGAGGATGAGGTTTACAAGCCGAAAACGGTCAGGAGAAAGCCATGGTTTCGGGCTGTCCCTCACAGATGTGGGGATTCGCACCTGTGTTTGAAGTTGCTCTTTCATTTTGTTTCTCTGCAGAAAAGCCAGACGTGATGTTCAAACTGGGAGCACCTGTGTTTGGGGCCAACTTGGACTATTTTGTGGCCTGAAAGTGGTCTCTGAGATTCGTTACTTAAATATAACATGAAACTTTTTTTTTCTTGGGGTTTTGTAAGTGGGAATTAAAACTGTGAAAGCACATATTAATATCACTGTAGGACCAAGCACATGGGAATGGTATAGCTTGTTTATGTTCCTCAAGGACTTGGGTGATAAAACACAAATGCTATTAAACATTGGATGAGAGCTGAAATCCTGCCCATTGATTGAAATCTTTGTTTAAAACATAAGGCAATTTTTTTCATGTTAGTGATGTGACATTTAGGTACCAGGGTCAACTACTAATTTAATCCATTCTTATTCTATTCTAAGTTAAAGGCAGAAATTGAACAGCATCTCTAACTAAATTAAAATTTGGAAGATTTTCTTCTCTTATAAACTGACAACAATATTGATAGATTCTTCACTCTCTGCTTAATTGGGTTAAGAACATTAAAAATTCTCCAGTTTAAAATAATAAGTCTTTTGCAACCGTAACTAATCTCTCATTCCCTAAGGTTTGGCCAGTGACAACTGGAGGCAAATCAAGAAGAATTTATCACTTAGAATCATGGCCACAAGTCTCATTAAAAACATTGCAGGGAGGACAATTAAATGGCATGTTCAAATTCTTTGTATTTGGCATTGGTGAACCTGAAGGCTAAGATTTTGTAAATCTACGGTTTAATTTTTTAGTCAAATTTGTGATATATAAATTGTATTTTTAAATAGATTGTTTTAATTTTTATCAAAGAACAAATGCAGAGGGTAATGATACATTTAGCTATTTTCAGAGAAATAACATACAGCTGTCTGACCAAAATCCCATCGATGAATTATGCTGGCAACATGAAATGAATTCGAAGAAACAGATTCATTATTTAGAGTTTAGAGTTAAGAGCAGAGGGTGTCAATCAAGTAATAACATGTTAAATAAATATTAGAGAATTAGTAGAATAAAGAGGTTATGCACAGATACAAATGTGATATTAGTAACAATTTCCAATCGATAACAACTCCCCACAAATATTTTTCTAAATTAACACTTTTTTATTTTTGATCAATTAGCTCAGCCTTTGATTTGAATTCTCCAGTCTCCGGAGTCAAGGAGATGCCTTTTCTTTTCTTTAAACAAAGGATTATTCTTCCTCAAAAGGGGTTTGTCTAGTTCTTTTATTGTTTTATATCACACAAGGGAAAAATGCTTTTGAGGCATCACTACTGAATTTAGCAGGGACGAGAGTTTACTGCTATATAATCATTAGTCAATGCAGTAGCTGAAATCTTAAACAAAAGAAAACAAAGTACAAACAGGCAAGCATCCCCTAAAGGCACATCAGAACACCAGAGAGGGGTCGCGTGGATTTCAAACAAGGTTGCCCAAGCATGTGCTAAATATTGCTGCTCTTGACTTTAAACTGCACACCAAGGAATACAGTTTCACCTTCTATTCCAAAACAATACTGAGAAGCAGGTGGGAAAGGAGATAAAGTGTTTAGCCAATGCACTTTACTCTGAATCCATGGCTACTTTGTGAAAATTATATTTCAAACCTAATGAAAATCTCTCGGTATAAAGGGTCTGATCATAGAGCCTTAGAAAACAATGCTTCAGTTGCTGGGGTCTTTCTGTCTTAGCCAGGCTTTGTTACTTCATGCCAACTACCACCGTATACAGTTACAGGTCTAAAATATAGCTGCAAGCTGCTAGAAATCTTGGGAAGGCATTTAAGCAAGGTTTCTTGCTTTCAAACAGATGATCATTTTCATATCAGGTTCTTAATGATGAGGGTAAGTACTAAAATGTGTCTATCATAAACTCCTAAAGCAGGCTAATAAGAAAACACTGCTCTATGAAAACACACACACAAAAAAGCATGACCAAGAAAGAATACAAAGTAAGTTGTAATGCTGTTTTTAAAGAAATGTATATGGAATACATTTCACAGAACAGGACCCATGTTTGGGGGCAAAAACCTGTGTGTGTTGCAACAAAAGTACCTCTGAGAACAAATGTTTTCATCTAAAATATTTATTTAAATCATTATTCCACTCTCTTGTTTGTGTATACGTGTGTATGTGTGGTTTTTCTTTTGAATTATTACAGTTATTTTGTAGTTTCACTGTTATTCAAACTTGCTGATTAAAATAAACTAAAGTTAACTTTATAATTAAAAGTCAGACTAAATTGGTTTCTAGTCAGCTTTTAACAGACTCTGTCAGGGCAGAGTATATTAATCAACAACAATAAGTGTTTTTGCTATATATATCCCCAAATACTATCAGTCAGTTCAGTTCATTTCAGTCGCTCAGTTGTGTCCGACTCTTTGCGACCCCATGAATCGCAGCACGCCAGGCCTCCCTGTCCATCACCAAATACTATACACACTTCCTAATTCTGGAATTGTTTCCCTGCTGGAAACAATTCTTACTTTTCAAAAATAGCTACAAGTAACTACAAGTCAGTGAGATATCTTACAGCTAATATGATATAAAATTCTAGATGACATTGATTTTTGTGGGTTTTGGTGCTATCTGACAATAACTTAATTGGCCAGAGAATAGGAGGAACTCAGTATCATTTAACTACACTCTGAAAACACCCGATCTAAAATTACTGACAAGATAAAATATCACTGCATATAATACTGAAAACTCAGAGATTTGATTTCCACTGTGACATATCTTGTCATCTTGTCCGGACTTAAGATTTTCTTCCTATTTTCACTTTCATAAAAATTATATTGAGATTCCTAGAATACCACCAAAGGCTTGTTTCCTTCTAGTTATGTCACATGGGAAACAAGACTGGAAACACTGCGTGAAGCTCATGGCTAGGAGTGGGATTAAACAAATTGAGATGTGGGAAAATAATTTTACTTAATTTATACTTTTGTTCCCCCCAAATTAAAAGTTAACTGATTAAATTTATAAGCTTATGAAAGAATTGCTCATGTCAGGTTTTATCAAGACCTGTGTCACCTCCATTAAACAGATATTTCTCGAAAGGAAGGGCTCAGATTCTCATCTCATCCCCAACCATGTCCCCTCTTTTCCTGCCCCTCATGTCTTTCTGGGCTCAATAAAAGTTTCTTAAATGAATGAGAGAATCAATCAGAAGATTAACAAATGTCCTGCCCTAGAAGAGATGGAAACCAATAAACAGATAAAATAATTGAAACTTCCAAAGACTCAGTTAGATTGGGGGAGAAGTGTTTTATAGTCTATATTTTCCTGAAATAAATGATACATGGAGGTTTTCACACTTTAGAAAACATTCTGATATAAAATTATCTCACAAAATTTATTTTGAATAGAATCTCATAGAGTTTCATAAGTACAGATATTAGCTGAAAATGATAACGATTATAGCAAACTAGAAAATAAAAATAATTATCAGAATCATGGCTTGCCAATTCTGTTTGGTTTTTCTTAGAGATCTCGGTGTGACATTGTGTCTAAACATGCCCAGAATGTTGCTTGAAAAGTGGTCAGATATCACCTGGTACTTACCTACATTAGATAAATATTTCAATTCCCTTCCTGCCCCAAATTAGCCTTTGAATTCACAGAAAGAATTTTCACCTAAGTGATGTGGATGGCCAAAACTCTGTTTTACCTGTGTATACCGTGGTGATAAAAATGCTTCATTTTCTCATAAAAGAGTTTCCATATATTTGATTCTATCTGAAAGCTACTCTTCATCACCAAATTCAAATAGAACTTTTACAGATAAAATTAGAAATCAACTTTTTGGTTGACAGTATTTTTCTTGTATATGCCAAATGTCTTAGTTTTCAAAGTGTCCTTAGAAGACCATAAAAGTATTATTACAATGCTTGCAAATCTGGTTCTTTTTTTTTATAAGTTAATGATGTGGGATGAGAGATATTTCATCTTTTATACAGTTATTTGACAGTGATGAATTTAATTCATTCTATCACATTGAATGATACATTTATATTCAGTATGTAGTTTAAAATTTCATAAATGATTAAAGTCCCTGTCGTTTTAATTATAATATGCAGAGAGCAGCCAGAACTTATTTGCAAAGAATAATGTACAAGTCAATAAATTTGGTGAGTACTCCTGACAACATATAAATAATGACTTTAGAAGTATAACTACCTGTATTTGAAAACTAAATAACGAAGGCCTGTGTTTGAGTTTTTATAAACTAGCTGATCTAGCTTTCTTCAAAAGCTCTTTAGGGTTTTAATGTGCAGTATTAAATTGAAAACACAATAGTGCAATGACATTACATTAGCAGTGAACCAATTTCAACCTAGAATCCAGCTTGAAATAAATCAACGCTGGGCATGTCCCTACCCTGGACCTTGGTCACTAAGGATTTGGGGCATCCAGACTTTCCTTAGAATCCTTAAAGCCAAGAATTGTCACCAAAAGAATCCAATCTTCTCATCCAACGGGATGGCCCAGCACTCAGGACCACATTGACTCCATTACCATGACTCATCCATTGTGTGTGTGTGTGTGTGTGGGTGGGTGGGTGGGTGTGCACTCAGTTGCTCAGTTGTGTCTGACTCTGTGCAACACCATAAACTGTGGCTCACCAGTCTCCTCTGTCCATAGAATTTTCCAGGCAAGAATACTAGAGCAGGTTGCCATTTCCTACTCCAGGGGATCTTCCTGACCCAGGAGTCGAACCTGAGTCTCTTGTGTCTCCTGAACTGGCAGGCGGGTTCTTTAGCACTAGCACCACCTGAAAAGTTAGACACTTCCACTTACAGTTGGAGTTATTTCCATAAAGAAAAGTGCCTACTTCACTCCATTTATTCATTCACTTAGCCAATATTTACTTGCCAGACAGCCCTCTATCTTGGGACGTTACAATAACGAACATGACAGACAAGGTCTGGCCAGAACCAGATTAGCATATATGGAGTAAGGAAGGAAAGAAACATGATGATCAGGGTATTACAGGTGCTGTTGGGTTATACAGAATTATAAGGTAGGACCCAGACACGACTGAGCGACTGAACTGAACTGAACTGAACTGAAGGTAGGACAGCATCTCTCTTGGACCTTATATTGCACTTATTTTTGTGCATTCCTCTCTACCTCTTCTTCAGCACAAGAAATTGAAAGTATACTGACAAAGCAGACAGCCCTTGCTTCGAGCCTAATTATTTTATGCCACCTGGTGATTCCAATGGGTAGAATGCCATCCTCTCTTTGGGAGCTGTCTGAAGCCATTCTGTACCAAAGCTCTCTTAGAGACTCAACCATTCATTTTACCCCCACAGTCTTAGCACAGGGAAAGTTGATCTTGGCCAAAAGACCTAGGGCTCAGTGTTCTTGCTAAGATTATGAGCCTAGTAACATCTTATGAAGAGACCAGAAGTAAGGTTGAAACTCATTCCTGATATAATAGCATGTCATGACAAGCACAGTCATCACTCAAAGTCTATGCTAATAACAGAAGACAGAAAAGAAGCTGAAATGCAAATATCATATCACATTTGCTTAACTTCAAACATCTGTGGCTGAATTCTGATTCCATACCAAGCAACACTTTTCAAGGTCATGACTGCTCAGTGTACGGGAAGTTTTCTCTGTACTACAACTGGGGGGTTTGGATTAGTCATTTTAATACAGCTGGTTCTTTGGTTACATGTGTTTCTCAGAAGAGAAGAAAGGAAGAAAAGGGGGTAAAGGAATAAGAAGAAAAAGAGAGAGAAGGGAAGGAAGGGAAGAAGGAAGGAGGGAAGGAGGAAGGGAGAGAAGAAACCACTCACAAATATGGACTCCAAACTTCCAACATGTGAATTTTACACACAGAGAGAAATTATTAACATGCTAGAGAAAAGAGGAACATATAAAGAGAGGGAAGTCTTGTTTGCGATATTCCAACTAAGAACACCTATACCCATTTGAACCCAACTATTTTTCACCTCTTCTGTCCTACCATGGCTCATCCCAACACTTCCACTCCCAGCACCACCACTGAAATTCAGTGGTGTATTTCAGTCCCTTGTGCCTATTTTAGAACTGAAATGCAAAAATGAAACTCTTAACCTCTGACCGAAATAGTGAGTCAGGCTCCCTTAGCCGAGGGTCTGGTAGAAACAATGACAGACTTTTAACTAGAGTACTGCTGGGGCAACAACCTAATGAACTGCCACCTAGAATCTCTCAGGGTTAATAAGCCACCTGTCTTGAAAGGATCTGTCATATTGGTCTTTGAAGCCTACCCCAATACTTAAACTCTTGATGAAGTTCTTACTGTGCCAAAGGAACTTACTAACAAAGCCACTGAGTCAATTTAACCCAGAGAAACTGGACCCAGCAGACTAGGCTATCAGAGTTTTGTGTTGAGATAATTACAGCACTAAAGAGAGCATATGGGCTGTCAAGGCTGGCACATGGCCTGCGCCAGCTGTTACCTGGGTGCTTTCGAAAACCTACCGAACAGCATTTTGGACACAGCACAGCTCTCTGTAAGTTTTCCAAGGCTTCTACTGGGAGTTCTTCATAATAAATTTATTTCCTGTATAAGGAGAATTGCACCCAGTAAGATAACTGGAACAAGCATGTTACATTTTTTTCTGGTGGATAGCATATCACTGGATAAAAGGGGAAAAAGACTAAAAGGGGCACGGACAGGCACGAAGCCTGAAAAGCCGGGAAGAAGCAAAAACATGAACGAGAACAGGTCCTCCTGTCTTCAAAATGAAAAAAAAGGTCCATTGAACACATTGAGATTTTCCTGAAAAAACAATTTATACATAAGGTAATGCCTTTAAAACCTCTATCACAGTGTCTGGCACACAATGAAGGATAGCTGCTATCTGTATTATTATTATACCATTAATCCTTACCTAGCAGATGCATTCAGGATTCCCAAGCTGCCATAAAGTAGACTGTTCTTCTAGCATTGCTGCTAGAACTATTTTACCTTAGGAAAAGGTTTTTCCAAGAACAGCCATCAGGATGTCAGCCGATGAATGCCTCCCAAAGACCACAACTTTCATTTTCGTGTAGCACATTTTCTTCTAAAGGATTCCAAAACTTGACAATAGGATTTGTGACTGACACTACTGAAAAATTCAGCCACCTCTGAAAGCACCACACAGCTTCAAACCACATGTGATGAAAAATCTGAAGCTGAACCCAGGGAAACAAAGGGCTAAAATAAGGTTTCTCACAACAGAATTGTCATACAGAAAGACTAATTTCAATAAATATAACTCCCATATAAGGCATTAATTATTGAGCTTTGACCCCAATAATAATGTTATCGCACTTGTAACTTACAATAAATGTTCTTTTTCAAAAACCTTTTTTTTTTTCCTTCGAGAATGTTAGGAAGACTAATTTGGGGAAACTGCAGACTCACATTACTGAAAAGTCACTGAATCATTGATTTAATGTTAATATCCAAGCAGACAGTAAGCCTAAATTTTTACTTTTCAATCCAAACTTTGTCATCTCTTTGAAAACAGAAATAGAATGAACATAATGGTCACAGCTTTCTTCCACCTGTTTGGGAAGGTAAGCCAGCTTCACTATAAGGAATGAATTTAAAGCCAAGTTTACTACAAAACAGATCTTTTCTTTTGAATCAGACCCTCCCTGAAGTCTCGATTTAGTGAATTTACTTTGAGAAAATACAAGACAGTTAAAGACGAGTTACCCCACAGTCTCACGCCCCATCTCCAGTGTCCTATTTCCTGAGGGACAGCAGATTTGGGTTTTCAGACAAAGAAAGGCATGTTTCCATGGAATGGGTGAACATCCAACTTGGAAAAATACAGTCATCAGATTTAAATTTTTAAAATGTGTGCCTTCAAAATGCTTAGGACATTTAGAAAATCTACTGCCTGACATGACAGTAAGTGCATCACCGCGTTCTATTTTGCAAGCTTTAGCAAAAAAAAAAAAAAAAAAATCCCCCAGAAGAATCTTAATTCTTATCTATGGAAAACATTAAACTGCTAAGCACTAACAACTGGAATTAGTCCTTAAATCTCTAATGAGAATAATAAAACATGAGTGCAGTTTGTGCTGTAACTTGATAAGGCCTGAATTTACTTGCTGTTAGGAAAAGTCACTGATCCAGCACTATGGCTTTTTACTCCCTAAGGTACAGGAAACTGTATCTGTCCTCTCGGAACCTCCTCTGTGGTAAGCACTTCTTATCTGTGCTATCAAAGGACTGAGATAGCAGGGTAGTATCTAGTAACAGCAGTTTTATGAGATGATCCATTACTGATTTCAGTCAATCTCCAGCAGGTAGTCCTCCTTAACCCATTCAGAGCAGACCTGACCCCCACCACGGAGAACTTCAAACTCTCCCCAGATACAGAAACTCGCCAGCAAGACACGAAGAGCAAAACATTGCGTCCTCTAAACCAAGCATCTTTTAAAATACCTCACCGCTCTGAAAGACCGCGGAATGGAGGCTCCTGACCAAAATCCGAAACCTAGTTTTAGTTATCATGATCAATTCTGTGTTTGCTCTGTAGATATTCATAGCAGGAGCTTAATGAGCCTATTAGCAATTTGCTAAGACCCAACAACTTGCTGTGAGGAACTTGAAGATGCAATAACTTCCTCTTTCTACACATAGGGGGTTTTGTTAAAGACGCATTTGCTGGGAAACAAGCCCCCACTGTTGGTAGGCACAATTCAGCATAAATGTGAGGAATGTTTAAGAGCAAATTAAGCCCTGCATTTCAGGAATTGTTATCAAGGTTATCAGATGGGCATATGGTTTAGAGGTTCTAAATGAGAAATGTTCTTGAATAGCTTAACAGCTGGATAAATAAATGCTAAAGATAGATTTCAGTCTTACTTGTTTGGTCAAATATTTTTCCCTACACCTGTAATTATAAAATAATAGATTTCAGTGTATGAAGTGCCCTCAAATATCACCAATTTACCTCATTAGTTTTACAGAGAGAAAAAGGAGGCTCTGAGACATTCAATAACTTATCCAAGGTCACAACTAGATATTGACAGAATTGAAATCTCCTTACACTTGCTAATGTTTTTTCTTGTATACTTGCTGCTTTTAAACAGAAGTCTTTGTGAATATACATAACTCCACATACATATGAGATTTTAGCACTTTCTGGGGTTCACAACTAATTCAAGCTATGAACAAAAACAGTAGTCATGAATTAAATATTTAAGATTAGTTATGTTGACTTTTGGTTGATGTTTTATTTCCATATCAATTAGATTTGAATACATTCACCTTTTCACTCAGTATCAGGACTGCAAAGTGTCAATGTCAGATACATATAGAAAAACAAAATCCAGTAACAACTCGGCCCAGTTTTGAACAGCATCCCCACCCCCCGCATCATATAATGTTGCCGTCAAAAAAACGGGGTAAATATTCAAACTTCTCCAATTGTTATTCAACTGTTATTCAGTTGTTCATTTTCAGACTCTGTGAACTCAAAGTTAGTGATGATATACTAGGTTGTCATTTCATTTTACAGCAATAGAAATTAATGAAACATGTAAGCCACAATGCTTCTCACAATTGCCTTGTCAAACAGAAGCCTGCTTTTCGATATTCTGAGACCAGCATTGAAACATGTCTCATTAATGCAACTTTTTTAAAGTTTATTAAAGGTTCCACTAATTCATTGCATCTGGCCCACTACAGCACTAATAACTGATTTTTTTTGTATTTGATTGTTTAGAAATGTACTGATACTTAGATGTCAATGAACTGAAAAGAAAAATGCTCTTTACCAACTTTTCTGCTAGTTCCTTCTCCTCCACCTTCTCTTCCGCCTCAGCTTCTGCTATTTGTGTCTCTTTCAGCTTCCAGACTCCTTCACCTGATGGTGTCCAATTGCTGAAGTGCAGACGACCACCTAGAAAACCACAATAATGGGCTTTCCCTCGAGAGAGCCACATGGGATTTCTGTTCCTTCCTTTCATGTCGAAATGGCATGCAGGATATTTTATGATTCATTTTTCTCTTTTTGATAAGATATGAAAGAAATATCAAAAGAAATTCAGAGATATTTCCATTTTCTCCGAATGAGATGAAGTACAAGGAGCTTCTATTTAAGAAACATGCTTTTATTTTTCCCCTGGCATTCTGGGTCCACAAAAAAAGAAAATTATTTTTACTGCTATTTTTGTTTGATGTCTGAAAACAAGATACGGTATCTTCTGCATTTTTACCCTTTCAAATTTAATCAGCTATTTTGGTAGATCTAATTAACATGAGAACTAATAACAGCAGACTAGTGATTGCAATTTCAGTAAACACCAATAACTATTTGCTTACCAAATAAATAAAATTCAAAAATGCAGCAGGAAGCATACAAAGACTAAAATCTTTTATGTGCCCCCAAATTAAAAGATACAATGCTCATGAATCATATAATACCCCACAATAACATTTTAATATCTTAGATATTTAGTTAATATGAAGCAAACATTTCTTCATGTAACATAGGTAATTATCTAAATATTGTATGCAGAGACTGCAGGTTTGTGGAAACAGTCAAATAGCCTTTTTCCTTTGTGCTCCTTCACCCCATTTTCTAACAAATCTTCCAAAGTCAAGGTTGTTCCTAAGATTTAAGAGATGGGCATTTTTATATTTTGTGTGCCATAATCAAATCACTTTGTCACTTATCGCTTCGACATGCGTGGGTTTTTCAATGATTTTATGCATTCAGATTCCTGGATGTTTTAGCCATTTTATCAGACCTTGACTTTAAAGGAAACCAGGATCAATGAATTTAGTATCACACATACCATATTTATTCAGTGGCCTAAAGCTATCATTCTTCTCTCCTGTCTTATCTTTGCAAGACTTAATTCTCTCATACAAGAAGAGGTGTCCCGTACTAATATTTTTAAACCAAAATCACATCCAACTGTATGATTTTTCCTATCACTCTGGATGTGACTGCAAGCGCATGCTGACGTGACCTTGTTAGGAAATGACCTATGGTCACATTTCAGAAAAGTTTGCTGTCAAACTACCTTTGGCCAATTTTACTGGGGGAAAAAAAAAAGTTCAGTCGGGGGCCTTGAGGACAATTTCAAGACGTTTATATCAGACACCAATTCAATATTCCTCAGCATTTTACATTACAATCCCAGGAATTCAGAGGGCCTTTCAAAAGGCAACACTCAGAAGTCTTTAAATAAATCTAAATAGAATACACATTTTGGTTGTCTTTCTCAATTCAGTTATAATAGCACAGAGGAGAGGGCAGGGATTCCAGCGCAATGAGGATATCTGTACAGCAAATATAAATTTTAAATAGATTTACTTTTGCTTCCTGTTTATACTACTTGTGGAAATTTGATTTGAATAAAAAATGTATTCCCCTCTTAGGTTTGAACCATTTCCCCCACCCTAAACAAGTATTATTCGTACATTCACACAGAAAGGAAGATAAGTAATAATACAGTGCAGGCGCCAAGTAAAATCTAGCCCAGTACAGACAGCGTAATAATGATGTCATTAAGACTCCTGGCTGAATGGGATTCAGACAGAACTGTTGTATAGCTGCAGACATAAATCTGAAAGAACTTTTTGGCTACATTCTCAGACTTACCTTGAGAGATATTTAGGAGCTCCAACAAAATGAGTTGAGAGAAATGCACTCAAAAGAAGATGAGCAGCTGCAGACAGATGTAGGCCCTGTCGCTGTAGCCTTCTGAGATACAGGAGGAAACAGTTTGTTAAACGGATAAAGACAGAGGAAACAGTCTGAAGGAGAAGAAAACAGAAAACAAATAAAGCTTAATTCCAGCACAAATAAATGAGAGAAAGGCAATTGTGGGGCTGCTTGAAGCCTTTTTGCCTAGCTGAATGAAAGCAATCCCTAAGACTGAATGGGTAATGAGATCCTGGCTCCTGAGATTTTAGCTTTCTTAATCATGTTCATAATTAATTCAAGAACATTGATAATTTCATTACATTCTTTTTGTCTTATCAATAAATGATGTGCCTGCACTTTTGGTCCTGTGTACAGCGAGCAGAGAGATGCTTTGGGTAATACTGCAGTAGGAATAGTGGATATATATGATCCAAAAAGGTGAAGTGGTAATTATTATCCTTGACCAGCCTTCTATTATCAGAACACGATGACAAGCAGCCACAAATAATTAATAAGCTTTTTATGCAGAAATGCAAAGCCTTTGAAGAAAAATATGCTGCAAGTAGAATTCCTTACCGAAGATTATGTACATAGCACAACATGCTTCTCCCGAGAAACAGTTTGAAATGGTACTCGTTAAAAAGCCTGCCTCACAAACACCAGAAGAAAATCAATAACTTGGTTTTAAAATATGATCTTTAAAAAACTTTTCTTTGTCTTAATGTTTTATTAAAAAAAAAAAATCTGTGTCCTTCCAGTCATCTTCCTGAAGTCCTTTCCAGGATCGACCTACAAAGATGTTAAACTGAACTACCCACTCTCAGAAAAACCTTTTTCAAACCAAGACAGAAAGACTCTGTCATTAACTGTCAGTCATCATCAAAGGGACCCTTTTTTCCTCTACGGTCTTCTATTCACCCCCATGTAAATTTTCACAAAGCCATCACTCATTAGTTTCACAATCCGTGTTCAAGGCTTGGGAGGGAATGTTTAATGCCACTTAATCACACAAAACAGAAAGGCAGTTTTGTCTCCCAAACAGTTTTAGATAACTAACGCCAAATTAAAAACTGGTCAGTTAGGGAGAGCATTCTCCAACTGTTAACAAGAATAACATCTCAGCTTTAAATATATAGTGTGCTGCTGCAAATAAACCATGCTCAATGTGCACAAGCGTGATGTACTGGCTAACATTATTTTTAAGTAGACCAATATGGCTGGATAAAATTTCAGCAGTGGAAACCAGTCCATAAAAATGTCTCTGAACTGATTATGCTATTAAAGATAAAAACAATTCAAAGGATGCTAAAATATATGCATGTTGGCACTTCAATTTGATTGCTAAACAAAACAGTCTTTGAGAAGACACTGCAGAATCACTTAGTAAAGCAAGCTGTTGCCTGTGACATTGATATATGGGACAGAGATGATGTATATACTGGGTGGCTTTATCAGTAAATCACTGACTCTATTTACTTCCCCAAGGAAAAAGACCTGTCCCTGAAAGAGAACTCTGTTAGAACCACCGGTAGGGGATTAATATTGGCAAAACATTCAATTTGGATAGAGTCTTGCAGAAGATTCATAAAACAATAATTTAATAAGTTAACGGACAAAGATTTAGCACGTTGGCAGCCTACAACTGCCTGGAGAACATTAACTTTATTAATTTCATCAAATTATTTCTCTGTGAACTCAATTATATAGGTTCTAGCCACCAGCAATCTATTTCTCAACTAAAGGCAACAAATTTGAGATATCCTAAGTCTCTAAAAATGACTTCCCAATAACATGCAAATTTTCAGCACCATATAGACCAATTGCTACATAAAAGGCTATGAGATGACAGTTAAATGTAAGCTTAGATGTCAATTTCCATATGTTCCACATATTTAAACACATTTCAGCTCTGCTTTTAAAGTTCCAGATAGGAGTTCGATGTTGCAGACCAAACATGCCTATCAATATTCCAAGTTAACGCAGATCCAACTGCATTTCAGGAACAGAAGCTTGGATTGTAAGTACTTTCTGTGCAGCTTCAGAAAAGCAATAAAATTAGAAAGACGGATAAGTATATGCATTGGCTCCTAGCTTGCAGTAAAATGTTTCAAATCCTATAGCTTTTGCATGTATATTGCCATCCTAAAGAGAAACAACAAAACACTTTTCTTAACATGTTTTTCAAATTCTCACCCTACTTCCAGTTACCAAGTTTTAATGCTTCAATTTCCCCAATGTTTTTGCAAACTGTCCATTTCTCTCTACTTCCAAAACCAGCACATCATTCAAGCCATCAGCCCCTGTTGCCTGAGTTTTGTCATTTTTCAGTGTCTTAGCTGCCTCTAGGCTCACCTTCTTCTTTTTCCTTTCACACTATTGCCAATCATCTTTTCAAAACACAAATCTAATCGTGCCATTCCTGTGCTTCAACCTTCAATGGTTTCCTACTTCCCTCCTGCAAGATTGCTTACTACACCCTTTTGATCTGACTCCTCTTTATCATTCTTAGCCTCATCTTTTCAATTTAATTGAATTATCTTTTTTGGCAGCACTAAGTCTTCATGGCTGCACACAGGCTTTCTCTAATTGCAGTGTACAGGCTATGCATTGCAGTGGCTTTCCTTGTTGCAGAGTAAGGGCTCTAGGGTGTGTAGGCTCCAGTAGCTGCAGCATGTGGGATCTTTCCAGACCAGGGATTGAACCTGCGTCCCCTGAATTGGTAGGTGGATTCCTAACCACTGGAGCACCAGGAAAGTCCATCTTAGCCTCAGCTTTAACCATATTGTTCCCCCAATCATCAGAATTACTTCCTGTTACCCAGCGTGCTCTTTTCACTCAACTTTTGGTACATGCAGCACCCTTGCCATACCTAGTGTTGTGGTTCATGTTCAGTTGTGTCTGACTCTTTGCAACCCCATGGACTGTAGCCTGCCAGGCTCCTCTGTCCATGGAATTTCCCAGGCAAGAATACTGGAGTGGGTTGCCATTTCCTACCCCAGGGCATCTTCTCAACCCAGAGATCAAACCTGCATCTTCTGTGTCTCCTGCATTGGCAGGCAGATTCTTTACCACTGAGCCACCAGGGAAGCTAGGAGAAATACACAACCCTTAAGGCAAGAGTACTGGAGTGGGTTGCCATTTCCTTCTCCAGGGGATCTTCCTGACCCAGGGGTTGAACCTGGGTCTCCCAAATTGCAGGCAGACGCTTTACCATCTGAGCCACCAGGGAAGTCCTAATAAAATATAACAGTAGAATAAATGTATAGTAAAAGTGCTGCATGCACACACACTCACACACACAGAAGAAGGGAGAATTCTGACTTCACTTAGATGATAACATTTGAGCCGAAATCTTACTCAAAGAGTGAGCACAATTTCCATACATGGAAAAGAAGAGGAGCAAAGAGAGAAAAGAACAGGGTGGAAGTGCAGAGTTCTAACCACTGGTGTCTGCATGCAGGCTAAGTCGCTTCAGTTGTGTCTGACTCTTTGCAACCCTATGAACTGTAGCCCACCAGAATCCTCTGTCTATGGGATTCTCCAGGTAAGAATACTGGAGTGGGTTGCCATACCCTCCTCCAGGGGATCTTCCCGACCCAGGGATGGAATCTGAGTCTCTTTCATCTCCTGCATTGGCAGGTGCACTCTTTACCACTAGCTCCACCCAGGAAGCCCCCCTAACCACTGGACCATCAGGGAATTCCTAAGAACATGGTATTTCAGCAAGATCAAAAGCAAAGAAGCATTAAATGGCTTGGTACTCCGTGGTGGCTCAGATGGTAAAGCGTCTGCCTACAATGTGGGAGACCTGGGTTCAATTCCTGGGTCGGGAAGATCCTCTGGAGAAGGAAATGGCAACCCACTCCAGTACTCTTGACTGGAAAATCCCATGGACAGAGGAGCCTGGTAGGCTACAGTCCATGAGGTTGCAAACAGTCGGACACGACTGAGTGACTAAACTTTCACTTTCACTCCTGGGATGACATGCGGTTCATTCGCTGTAGATGTATGAAGAAATGCAGGGATTTGTCAGGTTGGAAATGGTCATCTGTTGCCAGATAATGGAGCCCCACTGAGGAAGAAAGACCTGACTTTATGGAGGCAAAAGGCAAGGCACCCAAACCACAGCAGCTGAGGGAAACAGACAGGGTGATCAGCAAGCAGCCAATCAGAGGGAGATGATATGAGGGATGCTGGGCAGGTGGTGGAAAGGGAATGAACAAGAAGGGATATTTGTGTGCATGCAGTTGGCTTCTACAGGGCTCATATACAAGGGCCTTCCCTTTCATGGAGGCTACAGTTTAACCTGTGATCTTGAAAAGAATGCTCACTCAAAGAACCCTTAAATGCTGAGACAGAAATAGGCTCCTGCCTCTATGGCTTCGGGTGTAGTCAATTATCAGTCACAATATAAAATTATCCTAGAAGTAGAGAGAATTCCTAGAAACTCAGATTGACTTTCTGAAGTATCCTGTCTACACTGAGCAGCTACTATCAATTATCATCTATTAATCACCTCTGTGTAAGGCACAGGGATACATGTGGGACTAGGGATGGAAAAAATTGTAAGTAGAGGAAAAAATACCCTCTGCTTGGGGAGACAGAATGTATTTATAAAGAGTACGTTATCCTGCAAGTGGTTTCATCAGTACTATCTTTCTAGATTCCATTTATATATTCCATTAATATAGGGCAGAGTTGTGGACACAGTGAGGGAAGGAGAGGGTGAGATGAATTGAGAGAGTAGCACTTACATATATTTATTACCTATGTATGTGCTATAAAACAGATAGCCAGTGGAATTTTGCTATATGACCCAGGGAGCTCAGACCCACTGCTCTGTGACAACCTGGAGGGGTAGATGATGTGGGAGGTGGGAGGAGGTTCAAGAGGGAAGGGGACTTATGTATGCCTATGGCTGATTCATGTTGATGTATTGCAGAAACCAACATCATAAAGCAATTATACTCCAATTAAAAATAAATAAATTAAAAAAAAGAATATTTTTAAGTCCTCCTCTGAAACAGGTCAGGAAACAAACAGTTGAATGAGAACAAACACTGCTACAGGTGTTCAAAGAAGGAAGTGATTCCTGGACAAAGTGGCTTACAACAGGGCTGACACAGAAATTGAGCCTTGGAACTGGGCAAGATCTGGGCAGGATAAGAAGAGAGATGATCCTACAGATATCCTGCCTCCAAACCACCCAGCCTCTATGATGCAGCCATTCAACGTAAGGTCACAGTGCACAGTATAATAAGCAAAAGGAAGACAAAGTGTAATCCCATTTTTATAAAAAATAAAAAAGTGTGCGTGTACTCACATAAAACCATTATATCAAAAATGTTACTAATGATTATTTCCAAATATTTTCTGATTGGCTTGTGTAAGTCGTTTGAAGATTTTTTTCAGGTGCTTTTTGCAATTTCTCAAGTTCATGCTAAAATCCAGTCTTTATCAGCAGAATTGGTGGTTATACTTTGGTTGTACCAGTAGGTTTTAGTGCCACTTAGCCTCCCGGCCATCATACTAGCCACTTTCATTTATTTATTTTTTCAATTATTTTTATTAGTTGGAGGCTAATTACTTTACAATATTGTAGTGGTTTTTGCCATACACTGACATGAATCAGCCATGGATTTACATGTGTTCCCCATCCCGATCCCTCCTCCCGCCTCCCTCCCCACCCCATCCCTCTGGGTCTTCCCAGTGAACCAGCCCTGAGCACTTGTCTCATGCATCCAACCTGGGCTGGTGGTCTGTTTCACCCTAGATAATATACATGTTTCGATGCTGTTCTCTTGAAACATCCCACCCTCGCCTTTTCCCAAGGCTGAGTCCCAAAGTCTGTTCTGTACATCTGTGTCTCTTTTTCTGTTTTGCATATAGGGTTATCATTACCATCTTTTTGAATTCCATATATATGCATTAGTATACTGTATTGGTCTTTATCTTTCTGGCTTACTTCACTCTGTATAATGGGCTCCAGTTTCATCCATCTCATTAGGACTGATTCAAATGAATTCTTTTTAATGGCTGAGTAATATTCCATTGTGTATATGTACCATAGCTTCCTTATCCATCCATCTGCTGATGGGCATCTAGGTTGCTTCCATGTCCTGGCTATTATAAACAGTGCTGCGATGAACACTGGGGTGCACGTGTCTCTTTCAGATCTGGTTTCCTCAGTGTGTATGCCCAGGAGTGGGATTGCTGGGTCATATGGCAGTTCTAATTCCAGTTTTTTAAGGAATCTCCACACTGTTCTCCCTAGTGGCTGTACTAGTTTGCATTCCCACCAACAGTGTAAGAGGGTTCCCGTTTCTCCACACCCTCTCCAGCATTTATTGCTTGTAGACTTTTGGATAGCAGCCATCCTGACTGGCGTGTAATGGTACCTCATTGTGGTTTTGATTTTCATTTCTCTGATAATGAGTGATGTTGAGCATCTTTTCATGTGTTTGCTAGCCATCTGTATGTCTTCTTTGGAGAAATGTCTGTTTAGTTCTTTGGCCCATTTTTTGATTGGGTCATTTATTGTTCTGGAATTGAGTTGCAGGAGCTGCTTATATATTTTTGAGATCAATCCTTTGTCTGTTGCTTCGTTTGCTATTATTTTCTCCCATTCTGAGGGCTGTCTTTTCACCTTGCTTATAGTTTCCTTTGTTGTGCAAAAGCTTTTAAGTTTAATTAGGTCCCATTTGTTTATTTTTGCTTTTATTTCCAATATTTTGGGAGGTGGGTCATAGAGGATCCTGCTGTGATTTATGTCAGAAAGTGTTTTGCCTATGTTCTTCTCTAGGACAAATAATTTCACAATTTGTATGGAAATACAAAAAACCTTGAATAGCCAAAGCAATCTTGAGAAAGAAGAATGGAACTGGAGGAATCAACCTGCCTGACTTCAGGCTCTACTACAAAGCCACAGTCATCAAGACAGTATGGTACTGGCACAAAGACAGAAATATAGATCAATGGAACAGAATAGAAAGCCCAGAGATAAATCCACATACCTATGGAGGCAAGGATATACAATGGAAAAAAGACAACCTCTTTAACAAGTGGTGCTGGGAGAACTGGTCAACTACTTGTAAAAGAATGAAACTAGAACACCTTCTAACACCATACACAAAAATAAACTCAAAATGGATTAAAGATCTAAATGTAAGACCAGAACTAGCCACTTTTAAAATCACCATCATTGTCTGCAGTCTCTGCTGTTTGCTTGCCTGCAGGACTGAAGGTTGTCAAGTATAAGCAGAGAGTCTCATCTGTGTTTACATTTGATCAAATATAGTCTCTTGAAAAAGCAGGGTATTGCTCCTTTCATCTCATTAGAGTGATATCCTTGGTCTCTACTATAATTATTTTATCAGATTCAGATACATTTTCACTTTCTTCTGTTCTGTGTCTGTGTTTGAGTCTGCATAGGAAGGTGAGGGTGGCTAAGATGAGAAAAGCAGATAAAATGGCTTGAATAGATATCATGTAAATATGTCAAATTTTAGGATATTTTGACTGATTTTTTTCTTATTTTCTCTCTTTCTTCCTTAAAACAAGTAAACAAAAAGCTTAATATAGGGGAAACTATGTAGTCCTGGTTGCTTCAGTAGCCTCCATATTGTGGCAATCAAGAGAAATTAAATATGAAGACACAAATGGATATGTAGAAAATAATGTGTGCTTAATAAATCTTAGTTGAAATAATAAATAAAAGTAAACTGAGTCTATAAAACTCAGTTTCTAGGACATTGTTTTACATTTTCACCTTACTGTCTTGTAAGAAAAATTCAAACTTTGCTCAGTTTCATAGGCATGGAAATGTGTGCTATACTGTGCAAAGATTTTCATCGATAGCACATTTTTTAAAAGTCTTGACACTTTAATGTTCTTGAAATTCCTTAGTAAGAACTTACTCCCTGGTGATATAAGATAAATATAGTATAATTACAAAACACAGTGTCTCACCAGAATAAAAAGAGAAAGGGGAGAGGGCAAAGTCTTAGCCATTTATAAGGAGTTAGACGTGGCTTTAGATGAACAAAGGAGCCTGGTGGACTACAGTCCTTGCGGTGGCAAAGTGGCGGGCACAACTTCAGTGACTAACCAACAGAAGTTATGGAGAAGGCAATGGCACCCCACTCCAGTACTCTTGCCTGGAAAATCCCATGGATGGAGGAGCCTGGTAGGCTGCAGTTCATGGGGTCGCTAAGACACGACTGAGCGACTTCACTGTCACTTTTCACTTTCATGCACTGGAGAAGGAAATGGCAACCCACTCCAGTGTTCTTGCCTGGAGAATCCCAAGGACACGGGAGCCTGGAGGGATGCGGTCTATGGGGTCCCGCAGAGTCGGACACGGCTGAAGTGACTTAGCAGCAGCAGCAGCAGCGACAGAAGTTATGCCAGGCATGAGCGAGCAATAGCCAGGGGGCGCTAAAGAGCTGGAGGCACGTGGCGAACGTTGGGAAGAACTGCTTGCTCTTTGACAAAACAGGTTAGCGAATTTCACTCTAGTATCTAGTCTATTACTAGATATTGGAAGCAATTTCAAAGTTGAAATTTTGTTTTACCAGCGCATTAGCACAGAGAATGATTTAGTGAATCTGATAATATTTATCTTACTAATTAGACATACGGAGAAAAAGACATATATTTGTACCCTTTCTCTTTTTTCTATTTTAGAAAGTCACTTTCTTCTGTTCACATTTAAGTGTGAGAGCCCTTTCCTTTTTATAGTTGGAGATTCAGAGGTCCAAATAAGAACTAAAACAAAGTTCTCAAAATACAAACAAAATTAATACTTTTTATACAATAAATTTCCTTATATAATACCCAAGCTTACAACTTTAACATCTTTTAGAATTTGAAAAGTTCAGTTAGCTAAATATAACCTACAGTAAGTCAGTAAATATTTTACAGAAAAGCATTTTTTTCTGAAGCATATTGAAATGTTTTAATCTTTTTCTCTTTTTGGTGGACATTTTTAGAAGCTGCTTTTCAGACAGTTCTAAACTCTCCCTTAATCTAAAATGATATATATTAAGTACTCAGTTTTTTCTTGATGATACAAGAAAATGGTGATATCACCAGGGTCGGGATGATTCCCCCACTCCAATATTCTTGGGCTTCCCTGGTGGCTCAGGCAGTAAAGAATCCACTTGCAATGTGGGAGACTTGGGTTCAGTCCCTGGGTTGGGAAGATCCCCTGGAGAAGAGAATGGCTACCCACTCCAGTATTCTGGCTTGGAGAATGTCATGGACAGAGGAGCCTGGCAGGCTACAGTCCATGGGGTCGCAAGGAGTCAGACAGGACTGAGTGACTTTCACTTTCACTTTGATAATGCAAAGTCAGATTTGTGATAACTCAGCACTACTGCCCTGTAAAATCATGGCCTCTGTCTGAGTAAAACTAGAAGAATGAAGGGGGAAAGGAGGTGACATGTGAAGGAAAAATCCAAAGGCCAAGGGCACAGGAATTACTAGAGAGAATGGAAGGTCATGGGCAACTGGCAATTCAATGGTTAATAGAACCTTTCCGCCTGAAGGCTAGTGAGGAAGGAGGTGTTCAGAGCAAAGCCTTGCAGGCAAGGGAAGTGTAGAAATGGTTTTTGCCCATTCTGAGCTGGTCATGGGCCAAGGAGGCCCAGCAGTCAATAGGATGCCTGAGCAAACTATAGCAGCCAGTGAATGAGAAGAGGATGCACCATCTACAAGGTGCAAGGAAAAGAATGCAACTCAATTGCTCCCCCTCTGGACAACTGTGACATAGCAACGAGAAGATCCACAGCCAAGCTTCAGCTCTGCTGCTTTCTGGGATGGAAAACTTCAAATTACTTAATTCTGAGTTAGATCCCTATTCCTCAGGCTGGTTATGAGTTCCAAATGAGTTAGCATTTGTGCAGGTGCCCAGTGTAGTAGATGTTCAAATCCTTTTGAGAAAGAGGCAGAACATAAGGAAGTAACCAAGCTGACTGTAAATGTTTATTAAGCATTTAAACGTACCAGACACCCCAAAAGGGACCGGAGAGGCAAAAATATGTAAGACAACCCTTTCTCTCAGAGCACAGTTTAGTGGGAAGCACAGACAGATAAATACTTTCATGAAAACACACTTTGATAACTGCTACAATAGAAAGAGAACAAAGCGGAATCCAGAGAAGATAGGCATTCATTGTAACTTTAGCTGCAAAGAAAGGTATAATTAACTTGGGCTTAGGAGTTGAACAGTGCTTCATAGAAAATGGGACTTTCAGAGGGAGAGTAAGCGAATCAATAGGAATTTTCCAGAAATTTTTAAGTTAAAAAGAGGAAGTTATTTGTAAGAATAAGAAAATTTCTAAAATCTGTTTCAAATAAAAACACACTATAAAAAAAACACTATGGTTCTGATAATCAGATGGCAAATGAGCACACGTAGAAAAATACAAATTGAAACCACAACCATCAGAATAACTAAAATTAAAAGTAAGGACCACACTAAATCCTAGCTAAAGTATGGAAAAATTGGATCTCTCATATACTTCTGATGAGAATGTAAAATTGTAAGACATTCTGGGAAACATGGTAACAGTTTTTTATAAAATATAACGTGCAACTTCTATGTGACCTAGCAAATGGCACTCTTGAGCATTTATCCCAGAGAAATGGAGACTTTCCTTCTTGCCTCCTCTCAAAAAAAAGAAACAAAACAAAAACTGTACAGAAGTGTTCATGGCAGCTTTACTTGTAATAGTCATAACACTGGAATTAGTCTATGTGTTTTTCAGCTAGCCACTGGTTAAATAAACTGTGTTACATCCAAACCCTGGAATAGTACTCAGCAATAAAAAGAAGGAATTGTTGATAAACACAGTTTTGATGATTGCAGAGAGTTATGCTAAGTGGGAAAAGAAGCTAGTAACCAAAGGTTATACCTGTTTACTTCTGTTTGTATAACATTTTTTTAAGTAACAACATCTTAGAAATGAAGTTAAAGAATAATGGTTGCTACATGTCCATACAAAACTATAACTTGAAAAGATACAGGCATCCCAATTTTCATAGCAGCAGTTTACGATAACCTAAATATAGAAATGACCTAAATGTCCATTGACAGATGAATGGATTAAAAAAAAAAATGTGGTAAACATGTGTACACAGTGGAATATTGCTCAGACATAAAAAAGAATGAAATAGTGCCATTTATAGCAACATGGATCGACCTAGAGATTATCATACAAAGTGAAGTAAGTCAGAAAGAGAAAGACAAATACTGTATATCACTTACATGTGGAATCTAAAATACAGCACAAATGAACATATCTATAAGACAGAAACAGACTCGTAGACAACAGACTTGTGGTTGACAAAGGGGAAGGGGTGGGGGAGGGAAGGATTGGGAGTTTGGGATTAGCAGATGCAAATTATTCTATATAGATGGAGTTAACAACAAGGTCCCACTGTATAGCACAGGGAATTATATTCAATATCCTCTGATAAACCATAATGGAAAAGAATATGAAAAAGCATATATATGTATAATTGAATCACTTTGCTATAAGCAGAAATTAACACAACATTGTAAATCAACTATACTTTAATAAAATTGAAAAAAAGCAGAATGCTACCAGAGGTCAGAGATAGAGGAGGGAGGTGGAAGGGGTCTTTGTGGTGTTGAATCTGTCCTGTATCTTAACTGTGGTGGTGGATGTATGACCCTATACATGTGATAAACACTGATAGAAATAAATAGCCCAGTAAAATTGGGGAAACCTAAATATATTTGGTAGATTGTGTGGATTACATCAATGTCAATATCCTGGTCATGATACTCTACTAGAGTTATTTCAAAATATGACCATTAGATGAAACCAGTTAAAGTTTCACAAGAGACCACTCTTTCGTTTCTTGAAACAACATATGAATCAACAAGTATCTCAGTAAAGATTTCAACATTTAAAATGCTAAGGCTCTGTTTTATAAAGTAACTGAGGTTTCATTGAATATAATACAAAGAGTCAGACATGACTTAGCAACTGAACAACAGGGGTATTTTTTGTTCTTTTTATTCTATAAGGATTTATTGCGTCTGTAATTTCAATAGCAGTTTGATATTTGCCATTTATGGAATTCCTATCATGTGTCGGCTTACCCAGCCGGGATCATCCTCTCCTTCCTTGGGCCCCCCCAAAGTACTGTAATAGTAGCTATGCACTGCTTGTGGGCCCTTTTCTTCCTAAATTACGGCAGACACAAATGTGTTTTTGAGAATGCCTTTCTGTTACCTCCTCGGTACAGATTGGTTCACGTTCCCCAGCTTCCCTGGCAGTTAAGCATGACATTGTGACCAAGTTCCGGGCCATATAGAATGTGAGCAAAATTGATGTATGCCAATCCCTGTCTGCTTGTGTGATCTTTGACACTCTCTTTTCTGTCTGGATAGCAGGATTCAGCAGAGGACCCCCACTGTCCTAGGAGAAGGCAAACTCACAATAGAGGAAGCCTGAGACTCTGAACAACTGTCCTGAAGACCACTTGCCAGTAAGAGCTAAATTTATACTGTGTTAAGCCACTAAACTTTGGGTGTCTGTATTACAGAACATAATGTTATTTACCCTTAAATATATATATTAAGCATATATATATAGCATATAAGCATATAAGCATAAATAAATATATATATTTATGCTCATCTCCACAGTAGACTCTGGGGTCACTGAGTAAGAACTGTGCTGTGTTCACCTTTACACTCCCGGAGCCCAAATAGTACCTGACACAGAGAAGCTGCCTCATAACTGCTTCCCAGGTGGCTCAAGTGGTGAAGAACCTGCCTACCAGTGCAGGAGGAGTGAGTTCGATCTCTGGGTTGGGAAGATCCTCTGGAGAAGGGAATGGTAACCCACTCCAGTATTCTTGGCTGGGAAATCCCACGGACGAAGGAGCCAGGTGGGCTACAGTCCTTGGGGTTGCAAAGAGTCAGACATGACTGAGCAACTGAGTGAATACACACACAACTGCTTGCTGACAATCATTCTTCCATCAGTGGTAGACTTCTCATCCTTGAATGTGGTAGGAAAAGCTAGAATTTCATTCCCAAGTCCAAAGTCTCACAAAAGGTCTTGAGAAGAAGCAGGGCTCAAATGACTAAAGGTATGAATTATTATCGGGTAACTTCATTTCCTCCTGTTTAGCATTTCTCATTCTGTAAGTGAAAAACACATCTTGTTTATCAGAACCTAACTGATTTAAATATAATTTATTTTCAGATTCAGTAAGTTTCACTAAATAAATGTTTCTGTGAAAATTTAACACAAAAACTCTAGTGAGAGCTCATGTTTAGACATCTTCATTATTTTTTTAGAAAAATACCACATGACACTTACTACTGCACCATGAAATTGTATAAATAATTAAAGTTGAGCCTCACATATCCAAAAAAATGGCCTAACTACTTTCTATGATATATTATCCTTTTACTTTGTGGGTTGGCTTGCTTACTGGATAATCTGCAAAAAATTCACCCACAAAAACAGGTCACCAGGTTACTGGGGTGAATTTATGACTAAAATTCTGGAGTTGTGCTTCAGTAAAGAAATAACGTATTTTCTTTGTACCTTATCGAAGTATACACACACATTATATATTCAAATCCCAAGAGAAAAATACAACTATACTTTTATAAATGTTTTCCCTTTAACCAGCTTGTTTTGCTTACTATTTAATATCCCTTTATTACAATATTTTCTTAATACTTTGATTGGTGCGGATAGCTTCACTGGTCACAGTGACAACTAATTTGTCACAGTTTTTAACAATTGGAAAAGACCTTAAAGATCATCTAGTCCAGTACTTTTACTTATAGTAAAAAGAACTATCTCCTAGAGGTTAAATGACTGTAGGAGTTCATGGTGCTAATTAGTATATAGAAAAGTCAAGTCAAGAAACTATACTCTTAACTCTGACCAGTGATGCCCTGGAATTCTAGGAGATGAATTCAATGTGAATTCAATGTTGATTATAAGATCTTATAAGCTAAAGTATGAGTTTTGCTGAGCATAAATTATTTATTTGACTTTATTCTCCTGATTTAAACTCATATATAATTACATTTGAGTGGCAATTGAATAGAGTTTGGTTTCTTAATATTTAATTCAGCATTTATTAATTTGAATTTTATGGGGCTTTCTTTGGGCATAACTTTTGTCAGTTCCAAAGTCTTTTTGAGCCCCTCAAAAACATACAGCCCTATTCAGACTTTTAGTAATCACTTTCACACTGAAGTCTTGAATTTTTATGTTTAACTCTTTAATCCACATGAATTTTGTTCTATAGTGTAAAGTGAGAATTAAAATTTCCCTTTGTCTAAATAACTAATCTTTGTCCTTTCCCCACTTATCTGTGATGCCTCTATACCACATACAGTATTCTTTTTGGATGATGAATCTAAGTTTTTTTCTATGCTGTTGGTTATATTTTTATATTAGTGTGTTGTCAGTCAAGTTAGAATAGATAGTTACAAACAACCTCAGCTATCAGTGGTTTAAAAAAACTTTTCTTTCTCACTCAGGTTACATGTACTCTGGGGTCAGTAGGGGGCTCTGTTTATTATAGTCACCAGGAATCCAGGCTGATCAAAAACCCATCTTCACACCTGCTTCTGGAATCACTGAAGTCATGTTGCTGTCTGCTCAAATATGTATCACTTTTTCTCTATATGTTTGTCCTCAGTGAATCTTGCAGTCTTTCTTATTATGAGTTGAACAATTATCTTGGTGATTTATTTCCTTACTTTTTATGATTTTAAAATTATTTTGCATGCTTTCTATTAAGTCACCTTTGTGCACATGTCTTTTTCCTCAAAGAATCATGTATTTAATTTAGACTCAAATTATTAATATAAAATTGTCCATAGTATGCTCATGCAAGACATTATAATAACTTTTTTCTTATTTCTAATTTCATGTACTTGTATTTTCTTTTTAATTATTCATTAGCTTTTTAAAGTGTTTATCTAGTTTGCTGAATTTCTGTTAAAAAGACAGTTTTTATATTCATTTTCTGATCACGCATGGTGTTCTCTAATTCACTAATTTCTCCCATTAGTTTTCATATTTTCATCTTTTTACTTTCCTTGTGGGGTTTTCTTTGGTTTCTTCTAACTGTTAAACTCAATCATTCAATGATTCACTTTCTCTCTTTTAATAACTAATGTTTCTGAGCATACCTTTAAATTCATCCATGTTTTGATACATAATATTCTCATATATGTGTGTTTGAAGTGACCTACAACTTCATTGTTTTCTATACTGACTAAGTTATTAGGAAAGCAATTTTTAAAAATTTTTAAGGACCTCGAAATTTCTATTTAAATTGTTTAAAATTCCTTATTGAGAGGATGTGGCCTAATAATCTTACAAATGACAACTGCCAAATTCTCTAAAATGTCACTCAGGGCACATATGCACATGCACACTCATGTGTGAGTGTAGGTACTTGTTATTTTGTCGCTAAGTCCTGTCTGACTCTCACGACCCCATGGACTGTAGGCCACCAGACTCCTCCATCCATGGGATTTTCCAGGCAAGAACCATTTCCTTCTCCAGGGAATCTTTCTGACCTAAGAATCTAATCCACTTTACCTGCGTTGGATTCTCTACTGTGAAGCCATCCAGGAAGCCTGTATGTGTACTTAACCTTTGTCTATAACAACATTTGTTCCACAATTGTAGAATGCTTCAGTCCACTCTTCCACTCCAGGGACACTGATGCTAGAAGTAATAGCAGGTAGAGAAAGGGAAGCTGCTTCTGCTTTGGCCATACAAGGAGACATTTCCAACTAGCAGACGGCAGCTGCTCGGTCATTCGCCTTACTTCTTTACCCAAGAGGCAGGTATGAATAAAGAGTCGCATGACCCCCATCCTACATTCCAGCTAGCTAAGCTGTTCATATTCAGAGTGCATGTATGGGCTACAGCTTGGATCTTCAAACTAGTGTCTCCAAACCACAGATGGCAAACACTCCTCCTGGACTCTGCCATATGGTTGAGTGCTGGCTTTAATTTTCAAGAGTACTCAAGTCTTTCAAATTTTCCGTTTAAATTTCCTTTAATACACTTTTAATTTTGATTAAAATACATGCATCTTAACATGTATGCTCATGTTAAAAACATGTTGTTTTTTGAAGTATCAATCAGTAGTTATTTTCTTCCGTAGTTCTTTCTGTTTCTGTACATTTCACTTCCCCACAACACATTATGGAAGTTTAAAAGAACCTGTGTTCTCTAAAAGACATAAAGCTCGTTGTGTTTTGTTTTGTTTTTCATGGGAAGTTAGGAAAGGACATTTTAGGGACCATTTTTAGCTTTTCATCATCTTACTACAGAACATGCGGGTTTTTTTTTTTTTAAATCAACATATGGAAGAAATACAATAAGGTGAGCAGATTTTGTTCTTAAATCTGCACTTTCAAATTCTCACAGCTAAAAGGAGTAATCACACAAATAAACAAAATATGCACAGGGCTTATTATCAGAAACACTATTCAGCCTTGAAATAACGCTTGATACTTTCCTTTAGTAAAATTCAGGAAGAAAAAGGTGAAAGTGTTAGTCGCTTAGTCGTGTCCGAATCTTTGTGACCCCGTGGACTGTAGCCCACCAGGCTCCTCTGTCCATGGATTTCTCCAGGCAAGAATACTCTTCTTTAGGGGATCTTCCTGAACCAAGGATTGAACCTGGATTCCCTGCATTGCAGACATTCTTTACCACCTGAGCCACCAGGGAACTTGGTAATAAAAAGGTCCAGTGCCATCCTCAGATGGAAACCAGGTGTTGAAGGAAATTCAAGTTCTTGTTCCATAGAATGACTGGAAAATCTCTAGCATTTCATTACAGGCTACACAGAAACTTAAAAGGTAACTGAAAAATGCTATGCTTGCTTATTTAAAGCCTTTGAGTGTTAAATCAATCATAACTCTTGTGTAAATTATTAAATTGTCATCTATAGTATTATTTCCACCAGTTAAGATCTTCCTCAAGTGATATTATCTGGAATATTCTGAACACATAGGCGTGTCTAAAGAACTACATAACTCCTTAAGAAAATCAGCAATGTTTCATAAAATGTATGCCTATAATTTTTAAAACTTAGTTAAGGAGTGGAAATTTTTAAAAATTTAAAATTAAAAAAGTCTGCTCAGAGACCTACAGGACAACAGCGCTTGATTCAGCCTTGGCTCCTCGATGGCCCCAAACTTCCACATCTGCAAGGGATGATAGAAAATGTAAAAGTGAATTATACCATGGAACTTTACACCTGATGACAATTCACAAAATATAAAAGGTTTGAAAGGATATTGATGAAAAACAGTGTGTTAGAATTTTTCTATTTTTGGTAATATTGGGTTGACCAAAAAGTTCGTTCAGATTTTCCAGTAATGTCTTATGGAAAAACCCAATGAACCTTATGGTCAATCCAATACCTTGCATCATGTTCTATTTTCAGGTGCACAAAGTCCCGGTCCAGGGGCTGGGACCAATACAAACACGGGTAGAATTTCATGTCAGCTCTTAGGGACTAGAAATGGACACAAACACAAGCAATGCCAAAACAAAGTCATTTAAAATAAATGGATAATAGGAAAACCTTAACATTTCTAGGAAACTCCAAGAAAGAGGGGCTTCCAAGGTGGTGCTAGTCATAAAGAATCTGCCTGCCAGTGCAGGAGCCACAAGAGGTGCGGGTTCAATCTCTAGGTTAGGAAAATTCCCCTGGAGTAGGAAACAGCAACCCACTGCAATATGCTTACCTGGAACATTCTATGGACAGAGGGGCCTGGTTGGCTACAGTCTATGGGTTTGTGAAGAGTCGGACACTACTGAGGGACTGAACGCACAGCACACACTTGAGAGGGGGAGGGAAATCCCACCCCAAGGGACCTGAGAAAGAAATTCTGATTCAAGTTAGGGCTTGAAGGACAGGGAGGGCTGTGGACTGCACACGATATTGTCAAGTATTACAGGCCTCTACGAAGACCAGAAGGCAGGCCTGCAAAGGACACGGATGTAACAAACAGCAGTCCTGAATTTGGAGTCAAGTGAGTCACATGGTTCCATCCACTGGCTCAGCCCTTTCCTGGAAATCATGCAGTGACTGTTGACTCTGCTTCACTCCGTGGTGCCCAGAAGACCAAAGGCACAGTTGTGTATGCGTGCTCAGTCGCTTCAGCCGTGTCTGACTCTTTGTGACCCCATGGCCTGTAGCCCACCAGGTCCTCTGTCCATGGAATTCTCCAGGCAAGAATACTGCAGTGGGTTGCCATTCCCTTCTCCAGGGAATCACGAGAAATAATAAATCATTGTTCATTTAAACACTAAGTTTGGGGTTGGTTTTGATGGCAAACTGCGCCGTTCATTGGCAGTTCTCACCTTAACAGGCATACCTACCATTAATAGATCTTGTCAAAGGGCAGATTTGCATTCCAAAGGTCTGAGTGAGTCTTGAGAGTCTGCAGCGTTCATCAGGCAAAGGTGATATGAATGCTGGTGGCCTATGACCTGCAGTTTAAGTAGAAACTTTTGCTAAGAGTGTAATCTTTTTCTTTAATTACTTTTTGGCTATTAGTCTGCTAGAGCTGCCATAACAAAGTACCACAGGCTGGGTGTCTTAGAACACAAAAATTTACTTTCTTATAATTCTGGAGGCTAGAAGTCCAAGATCAAGGGGTTGGCAGGGTTGCTTTCTTTTAACATCTCTCTCCTCGGCTTGCAGACGGCTCTCTCCCTCCTCTGTCTTCACATGGCCCTCCCTCTGTGGCTGTCTGTGTCCTAATCCCCTCTTCCTATAAGGACCCCAATAATATTGGACTAGGGCCTACCCCCAAGACCTCATTTAACTTTAATTACCTCTTTAAAGACCCTATGTCCTAATACAGTCGCATTCAGAGGTACGGGAAATCACGACTTCAGTATGTGAATACTGTGAGGGACACCATTCCCCCATAACAGCTATTTAGAAAAGCTTAAGGAGAAATCTGGGATTCCCTGGTGGCTCAGATGGTAAAGAATCTGCCTGCAATGTGGGAAACCCTGGTTCTGTCCCTGGGTCCGGAAGATCGCTGGAGAAGGGAAGAGCAATCCACTCCAATATTCTTGCCTGGAGAATTCCATGGACAGAGGAGCCTGGTGGGCCACAGTCCATGGGGTTCGCAAAGAGTTGGACATGACTGACTGACACACACAGGGAGTAAATCATGACATGTAAGCTGGGACTTAAAAGATAACTTGAATTTTATAGCAGCCAAGAAGGATGAGGTTCATCTGGGGACACCGAGGAAACAGCTTGAGCTCTATCTGGTCAACTTGGGATGTGCATGCATTTTACAAACAGAATTGAACAGGATGTGACAGACTCCAGGTAAAATGCTACTGCATCTCTGATTTTTTTTTAAGAGTCCTTCATTACGGCCAGATACACGAAATCCATCCCCTCTCCCTCTCAAACTTCAATTCCCCTGGTATGGAGAGCACAACTTCTGGTCGTTGTTAAGAGAGAGTACACTGGGCATGCACAGCCACAGGCTCTGTCCCTCCTCATCTGTGGCACTCCACTGATCCTCTGTCCCTGGAATGTTCCCGAAGCAGCCAGCATCCTTCCCATCCAAGCCTGCAGGTGCCAGAACATTCCTCCAGCTGAAATCGACCTAAAGCCACCACACTTCTGTGCCCAGGGGAGGAGACAGAAGCATCTCCTGCCCGCCTTTCCTGTCAGGCTGATAATGTAGAATCATACATGATATTGACATAGCATCTTTCTCAATGGAGCTCGAGTGCTCCCAGACATTACCTCACAACATCCCTGTGGTCCTAACCCAAGAAGTGGCTCCTACAAGTACACGACCTTGTTCAATCAGCACAAAAAAATCTAATAACCGGCAGGTAATATGTATTCTTTGAAAGATAAAAGTGGGACTGCTTCAATACCATGAGGGATTTTTTTTTCTTTTTTTCACAGTACTTTGGTAGCACAGGCAATAAGCATTGCAGATTGAATGATTATAATGTTCTCTGGGCATCACCTGTGCCCGCCTGTGGGACAGGGAGGATAAACGGCCTCTACAAGACTGACTCATAGAACTGCGGACTTCAGAAAGCTATCTGAACGACTCCGCTCTTCCTATTTAGCCTTTCAGGGATTCTGAAAGAGATCACACAGAAATCACACATGCACAAAAGCCAGCACCAGTGATGAAAATGGAAGGACACGTTAGCCAAAAATGGAATCACTGCTGTTGAGTAGCCTTTGTGTCTACTTTTTTCCTTACCCCTGCGCTCCAGGAAATCCACACTTTCCCATTCAGGTCAGAGGACGGTGACCTTTCTCCTCCTGCTTTCTTTTCAACTCTTTCCAGAGGTGAAGCTTTAAGGTTGTTTGAAGACAGAGTAATAACTCTCTCCAAGAGACTAGCACCACCGCCTTAGGTCAGCCACAGAAAAAAAGCACCAGTCCCCAAGTGCCATAGATGCAGTTCACAATTGCATTGTCATTCACCAGCTGTGTGACTTCAGACAAGTAGTTATAGTCCTATGTCACTGTTTCTCATCTATAGGTAAAGATGATGTCTACATCGGAGGGTTGGTAAGAATATTAACTAAAACCACATGTAAAGAACTTAACATCATTCCTGGCATGTCTTCATTCTTTGATAAATGTACAATAATTATAAGCAAGGGTAATCATAATAATTGCTATTTCCCATTTTATTCATGAAATTAGAAACGATTGGAAGAAGAAAGCAAAACAAGATTGTGAGAGAACTTGGGAACCTTGTGCACTTGGAATTCCATATCCCCATATCCCAAAATAAGGAGTATCTCTGGGGCCTTCATCCGTCATAATGTCAAAGTGAATTTCATTTTGTTTTGCTTGCTTTGTTTTGTTTTGCTGTGAATACACATCGCAAAAGTCTTCTCAGTCCTCTCATTAGAGTTTAACACAGGTATTGTTCTTTGATATACAGTTTAGAGAATTAAAGACAGTAAGTGCAATTTTGGGTAAAATTTTTTATAGAAAATAGAGAACAGTTAAATTTCCTGTGGTTAAAATGAGAAGCCCTTCTTAGCTACTGATTCTGATCCATAGAGAACTTGAATTCCCATTTACTCTAATAGGCTGAGCTAGATATTTTTCTATTCCAGGGTTACACTTGTTCTAAATAATGGAAAGTGGTCTGTGTAATGATACATACATATCCGAATTAGAAACTATTATTTCCTCTGTCTTGAAAACCCTTGATAGTATTTACATTCTAAATTAAACTGAGCACTGTATATTGATTTTAATATGTTAAGATGAAATTCAATTTCATGACTACTACGAACATCACAGAGCGTGAGGGATCAATGTGTTTGCTGATATCCTGCTTACTACCAATACCCTAAGGGTTTGATACTAGATTTACAAGAATATTGTTTCTGAAGATGTGTGCACAAACATGCTATCAAATAAGCTACAAATGCATTGCACATTAGGCCATGAATGATTCGCTTGCTGCATTTTAATCAGCCTGGCATAAATGCTGACACATCTGTTGATGAGTTCCCTGTAGTTGGGCCACCAAGTAAAGCTCAGTTTCTTTCTCAAGAAGCAGAGCTGGCGGGAGAGGTCTCCCCATGACTGCTCTTGGAATCCACCCTGCCTGAAAAAGAGGAAGTGCATATCAGCTAAGATAGAGCTATGGTTGTGCAAGATGCAACTGCTGAGATGGCAGCAAGCCCAATGGCCAATTAAGTACCAGTAAGTGTGTGTGCGTGTGTGTGTGTGTATGTGCGCGCGCATTGATTTAGCTCCATAAAGCCTTCCTTTGACAATACGAGAGGCACTCTAATGTGGTGGAGATGAGTATGGGCATGGAGTTGACCAACACTGGGGTCAAGTCCAGATTACATCAGTTACCAGCCGGGTGACTTAGGACAAATTACTGAACCTATTTGTGACTCAATGTCCTCCTCTAAAAAATGGGAAGAAGAAAAATAATAAGTCCCTCATAGAGTCATGAAGATTTAATGAGACAAAACACATTAAACCCTCCTCCCAGTACTTGGCATGGAGGAAGAACTCAATAGATGGTAAGTATTATTATTAGATAAAACTCACATCCCAGTCATTCAAACACAATTTTTATTGAATTCTCATTATGAGGAAGACACTGTATAGACACTTGGGCAAATACAGAGATTAACACAACACAGTCTCTACTTTGGAGGAGATTACATCCTGGTTGGGTAGATGAATACATAAATAACTATAATTGATGGGAAAACATGGTTAAGTGCTGAAAGAGAGGTATAATAAATTGCTATGGGAGTCTACAAGGTAAATAGATTACTTCCCACTGGGAGGGTCAGGGAAGCCCTCTTGAAAAGGATGCCACTGGGTTTTGAGTCTTGAAGAATAAATAGAATATGAATTGTGGGAAGGTGAATATGCAGAGGAATAAAGATAGGCAAGTGAGCATATGAGACACAGAGGCTGTCTATCAGCTCTTGCCAGCTGGGGGTGTATGTTGCAATCTAATGGAAAAGAAGTTTGTAAAATAGGTTGGAACAACAGAGCACAAAGGCCAAGTTCAAGAGTTGGGTCTTTATCTGGTGTGAAGGGGGCTTCCCAGCTGGCTCAGTGGTGAAGAACCTGCCTGCAATGCAGGAGACCTAAGTTCAATCCCTGGGTCACAAAGATCCCCTGGAGAAGGGAATGGCTACCCAATCCAATATTCCTGCCTGGAGGAGCCCATGGGCAGAGGAGCCTGGTGGGCTACAGACCATGGGGTCACAGGGACTAACATTTTCACTTTTTTTCACTTGGTGTGAGGGGAGTGTCTTTGAAATTTGTTCCACTGAGAAACAAGCTGGTCTGAATGCTGCAGTAGGAAAAGTAAGCTAACAGCTCACGCCTATTCAGCGCATGCCTGGAACCTTCTGAGATGCTTTATGGGCATCAATCCCTTTAATCTCCATACAATCCCATGAGGTAAGTACTAGTATTGTCATCATTTCACACTTAAGAAATCCAAGACACAGAGAAACTAAATCGACTGCCCAAGATTGCATAGTCAGGAGTGGACAGAGGCAGGTTTGAATCTGGGGAGTCTGGCTGTGGCCCCCACACCCTTGACCACTAGCCTCACTATCTGCTGCTCCAGAAGAAGGTGAGCATGCCGTGAGCAGGGCCGGGGAGGAAGCCAGGGGCAGCAGCGGAGCTGAGACAGAAGAGAGTGAGATAAGATAGCTGAAGCAGGGTCACAGTGCTGGGAGAGGACGGTGAGGATTATGACAAGGGTAGAGTCGATATCATTTAGGAATGAGTTTCATTTCACGTGGGGCTTCCCTGCTGACTCAGACAGTAAAGAATCTGCCTGCAATGTGGGAGACCCAGGTTTGATCCCTGGGTTGGGAAGATCCCCTGGAGAAGGGAATGCAACCCACTCCAGTATTCTTGCCTGGAGAATTCCGTGGACAGAGGAGCCTGGTGGGCTACAGTCCACGAAGTCACAAAGAGTCGGACATGACTGAGCAACTGACACTTTCACTTCATTTCATATGATGAGAAAATGAGAAAGAAGATTCAAAGGCTGCCAACTTTGCTTCTAGAAAGAAGACAGCTGGGGGCATTCCTGGGCTGAGGCAGCATTGCATAGGGCATGCAAAAGCCCTATGTCAGAGTCTGACAGACCCTTGGGTGACCTTGTGTAACTTTCATTTTATCTACCAGAGTAAAGATTTGTATGGTTGTTTAGAATCAAGTGGGTACATAATGTTTATAAAAGAGCCTGGAACATAGGAGGCATTCAATAAACATTCATTTTCTTTCCTGCTGAAAAGAACCGTGATCCTGGAAGAGAACAGGACAGGGGATGGAAGAGTAAGATAGTTCCACTACCACAGAGGCTTAACCCACTGCCTATGGCCTGAGTGGCTCTGTCTTTTGGGATTTGACAGGGGACTTTCAGGGCAAGGCAGCAGGAAGAGGCAGACACTGAGGTGGGAGTTGGCCCCAGGCAATCCTGGATCTCCGTCTACATGGGGAGAGAGGAAAATGGTGGAGAGAGGGGAAGCTTCTGTGGCTCCATCTTGGCCTGACAGGATGACAGCAAGGCTCAAGGCAAAGGCACATTGGTTGAATGAGATGGTAACGCCTGTGTGCAAGATTCCTTTACCACCAGCCAGCCCCCGGGGGATGTCTTCGGCCTCATACCACAATGGTGACCTTGTCACGCATCTGGAATATGAATCTAAAATCTCCAAAAGGGCCAATGGATTTTAAACCCATCTGAGGGAAGCTTTGGCGCCTCATGCCAAAGGGAATCCTTCCTTAATAGACTTTAAACCTATCTGAGGGAAGCTTTGGCGCCTCATGCCAAAGGGAATCCTTCCTTAATAGACTTTGCACCTGAACCAGCTGGCCACTTTAATTCCTGGATTCAGGGGGCTGACGCAGGAACCAGGGAGAAGGGCCACAGCATTGATGAGACCAGATGAATTCTCCAGTAAGATTCCCACAGTGAGGAGACAGCCTGTGAAAGAATTGAACCTCCATCCTATTCCTTGGACTGCTGAGTGGGCTGCTATGGAGAAGAGGGAACCAGGGAAATCATTACTCAATCTCAAGACAAGGTTGTGAACTTTCTGAAAAAGGCAAAAGAGGGGAGAAATTCCCTCAGAGAGAAAGATCAATAAAGCTTATGGGCAATCTTCTACTTAACTGAACAAAAGGCTCCAACCTCAGAACACCCCAGAAAGACCCCAGAAATACCTCAGAAGCAATGAGCAAGGCTTATTGAGTTATTTGAATGGTCCAGAAAGACTAAATAGACTATTTTTTTCCCAATGCCTAAAGCAGTGGCCTGAGCTGCCCTCAGATATTAAAGCAGTGGAAATGTTGTGCGGCAACTTTCTTAGACACCTGCTCTGGAGACTCCTCACTTCATCTCTACCCCAGAGATGACCTTGCAAAGTCTCCCATCACACCTCACTCTGGGGCTTACACCACTTCATTCATGATATTTTCCTCCCAGCCAACCTGGACTCCCTAGACATAATTTGTCCTTAGCTCTGAAACCTCTGTGATCTGGTCCAGCCCCATAAGACCTTGAGGCTGTGTGCCTTCAGCAGACGTCACCAGCTCACCATCACAGAGAGAGTGTTGTGATCATTCAAGAGGAGTAGTTCTCAAAGAATGGTCTGAGGAGCCCAGGTTGCCAACACACTTCCTGGAACTCACAAGGACCTCCCTTTTCCAGTTACGTATCTGTGTAAAGCTGTTTTTCTCTTTATAGGCTTCAAGCAAAAGGACATAATGCCACCCATTCAATGCAGAAGCAGATATAAAAATTCAGCTATCATTTATAAAGCCACACATTTTTTAAAAAATTGCAAAAATATAAAATAACACTACTTTTCACAGATATTTTTTCATTTAGGAAAATATAATTATTTTTTAAAAAATATTATTTAAGCTAACATATTATGGGCTTACAATGCTAGTTTTATTATTTTGAAATAAACTAATATAAAGTTCTCAGCTTTAATTGCTAATATGTTTAATATCAATCAACATAACCCATCCAGAAAAAATGTCCTTGAGGGTCCTCAATAATTTTTGAGACTGTAAAGGGATCCTTTAAAACTTTGAGAAATGCTATTCTATAAGGAGGTTGTCTGTTTTGCTTTCCCTGTTGGCTGTAATTTTATCTTGGCTAAGAAGATAAGATTCTTCAGACACATATATTGTAGGAAATGGCCATCAGAGAGTTGTGGGGAGACCCTCATTCTGATAACAGAACTATCAGATCAACTGTTTTTTGGTAAATAAATACAATGCCATTCTTTACACACTTTAGAACTTTTAATAAAGAAATAAAATATGACAGTTCACAAAAACTGCCATAAAGCTTAGTCACTACTGGAATTACTTTCAGACATCTGGTAACTACAGACTCTAGTCCTGTTCAACCTAGCTTATTTCAGGATGAGTAGCTAAGATACACATATTCATTACTAAACATTTTATTGCTTCTTGAGCAACGATTCCCAAGGCTCTATTCTTGAACCCCACCTTAGATTTTCAGATACAGAATCTCCCCATGTGAATCCAGCAAACCTTTTTATTTTCCCACACTATGTGGCATGTGGGATCTTAGTTCCCTGACCAGGCATCAAACCTGCACCCCCTGCATTGCAAAGCAGAATCTTAACCACTGGGCCACCAGAGAAGTCATATGGTCCCAAGTTATATGCTGTGTGGCCAGGTTTGGGAACTAATTTAGAGTATCCTGCCATTACCAAAGCTCTCACATTACCTACCCTAATTCTTTTTTTCTTTCTTGCAGGGCAGTAGTCTTCACAAAGGTTTCATGACTCAGATACACTCTTACTTCCAGTTTTCCATTCTCACCTTCCCACTTAAGCTTCCGAAATATTTGACCATATTAGAGGTAGTTGTTTTGCCCTTGGTTTTTCCGCTGGACTCCATCTCTCCCAGTGAAAGACTAGTCTCAAAATAAAAGACTATTTTACTTATAAAGACGTCAGATCATTATGCCACAAAAATAAATGTAAGTTAAACATGTTTAAGTGTGTATGTAATAAAAACTGGGAAGCCTGACGTGCTGCATTCCATGGGGTCGCAAAGAGTTGGACACGACTGAACAACTGAACTAACTGATTATCAAGGACAGGATAGATAAGGTTACAGTCATCAGACCTTGATCATTATGTTTTTTTTTTTTTTAAAAAAAAAGGAAAGGAAGTAGATGAGGTTGTAGCTTTAGCTGGAAGCAGTAACCAGCAAGATGGGAAAAGCTGGGTCAATCAATCACTTGCTTTTATATGCTTCCCAGAACATCCCTATGAACCTTCCCAGTGGCTAAGACGGTAAAGAGTCTGCCCGCAATGCACGAGACCCGGGTTCGATCCCTGGGTCAGGAAGATCCCCTGGAGAAGGGAATGGCTACCATTCCAATACTCTTGCCTGGAGAATTCCGGGGACAGAGGAGCCTGGAGGGCTACAGTCCTTGACTCACCATGACTCAGATACTCCTGAGCATAGCACGCATGAAGAACATCCCTGGTGCCTTTGTTCTCTGCCTTCCTCTCTGGTTTTAAAGTGATCAGTTCCTCTGGTGTAGGAAGACAGACTCACGTTAGACCTCAGGAATGGATTGTTTGGGGAAAGAACTCTGGTTCCCCTGTGTTGGGGGATGTGCACTCGACCTTAAACTGGATACAATACTGAGTTTCCCTCCCCCCGCCTCCACCCCGTTTCTTTTTTCCTAGTATCCCTTCACAGTGGAAGAAATAGTGGACCGCAAGGCAGAGCAAGCATCCATAAAAGCATCGGGTAGACTGAGTTATCTTCAACATCGCACCAACATCGGGTGTGAGGGTGGTAATAAGGGCCTTTGATTTGTTTTGAATTATTTATACTTTGGTCATTTTTTAAGTAGGCATCTAATTTATAATAGAAGCAGAGACTTGAGAAGGAGACCATCCATTCCTCTCTCCCTGACAGCGCGGGGCTGTTTCCTGCGGAACATTTTGGAGCGCAGCGTCTCAAAGACACTCTGTCTTAGTCGGCTCCACGAGGAGCTAATGGACCAGCCGTGCCTACCCTTGCGGAGCGCGAGAGCAGCCGGGGTATTAATAGCACAAGTGGGCAGAGTCCCCACGACTGGGCTTTACCTCGCTTTGGAAGTCAGCATCCCATTCATATTGACTCGCTCTGGGAAAGTGTATCCTGAAACCCATTCTCATGTCCCCCGTTACCCCTATGATGCCATTACCGTTATTTAGGGCTTTCTGTTGTTGATGAAGAGGTGAGGGATGCCGTTCTAAGTGCTCCTGGGAAGTGCTGACTTGGCAACCCTGGAGACAAGAGGGTTTTATATATCCCCAGAAGAGGCAGAGCCTAAGCTACAGGGGCAGGAGCATTCCACGTTGGATTGCCAACAGATTGCAGACTTGCTTTGTAAAGCCTAACTCTGGGCTTTCCGTCTGAGAGCCTGGAGAAGTGATAATTGAAGCCGAGGGTGTGATGGCCAGCTAGGCAAGGCCATGGTAATTTCTCAGCCCCAAAGAGCAGCCAGCAATGATTATCTTGACTGTTTAAAGCCTCCTTTGACTCTTCTAGAAACACTCTACCGGCTGCTGTCAAAGACTTATTTGATTTTTGAACACACCATCAGGTTGAGGTTTGATGTTTTAACTTAAACTACAGCTAAAATGTATGCATATAAATTGTGGAGATGTCTCTAGCAATAAACAAAAAAAAATTTATAGAAAAAGTCTCCAAGACTTAGTCCTCCTCTCTTTTCACCTCCCATATCCAGGGAGCATGGGGAAGAACTATCAAAGTCTATCCAGAATTTATTTACAAGAAAATCTTTGAGACAAAGAAGTGAACATGCTAGAGTTTTAGCTAACCATGTTGAATTCCCTTGGAAACTGCCTTTTTAGAAAATTCTGATTCTTTGGTTTTATTCCAGTCTCTCTACAACTTGAAACAAGCTTCCTGCTAAGAATAATAGTATTAAATTAAAAGTATAAACAATTATTAGAAATATATATAGGCTTAGAAACCATTAAATTTATTCTATAAGCAGGTTTATTACTTTTCTGCATCCTTGCATGAAAATTTGTCTTCTACCAATTTGACATATAATAGCCAAGATCAGATTTATTCATCTTATCAATACCATTATTTTGTACTGTCAAGTATTAGGAATATTATCTGGGTAGCAGGTACAGTGCCTCAAAAATACACTCTCCCCTCCCCCTCCCACCAACTCACCAATGTTAAGCAATTATTTTGTTTGTTGAAAAACAAGCTTAGTCTTATTTCAGAGGTTGTGCTGCACCTATAGTGATTTAGAATTCAAATGTGGCTAATTTATAAAACAACCGTATATCACTGTTCACAGCAGGAATCAGGTACTTAAACTCCACTCAGAACACAGTTAGGTTCTTTTCTTGGGCCTTTTGCTTTCAGAAAAGGTTGTGACTAATACTAAGGAATCTTTCCTTTCTTCCAGTCTTCACATATTTTGATTTTATGTCCAACTAACCAGACCTGGCCAGAACACAGCCACCTGCATTTTGGTTGGCCAAGAGGGCTTTTAGCACCTGACAAGAGGTGCAGTTTATGAGAGCTACAGGGTTTTCACCCAGTAAATCTACTCAAATAACAAATCAGGCCCACAAGACACTGATCAGAAAGCAAGAGTGAGAGTGTGTTCATATAATCTAGTTTAGGGCTTTTGTCTCCAACATGAGTCAAAGATGAGTTTTGCAATTGGTTCTAAACAAAATGGAAGGCACAGTACATGCTCAAAGAAGAGAAAGGAAACTAGGAGTTTTCCAAAAAGAATTTTATTTTATTTATTTATTTATCTTTTTTAGAATTTTATTTTAAAAGAGGTTCCTAGCCAGAGGAACTGATGGAGAAGAGGAAGATGGGGAAGGAGGATGGGAGGAAGTGATGGTGGGAGGATTAAAGGATTTATCTCTGGGACTTTAAACAAATCACATTTTCCAGATCTCTGGGTGCTCACCTAGAAACCAGGGGTCCTGATCTCAAATATTAGTGCTATTCAGGTATTTTAGTTGGTAGTGGCATTAGTAAGGAAATAAATGGTAATGATATTCACCAAAATACTAAGTCATAAATAAACAATTAACTAAGTAATAACTTCAACAGTCAATTCACACCATGGCAGTGGTATAACAGAGATTCTACTCTTACCTGACTTAAAGAGTTCACAAGGAGCAAGAAGGAAAATCTTCCAAAATGTTCAGTAAATTAAAAAAGATATTAAATGATCATTACCATCAGCCTCTTTTCCTTCTTCTTGAAGCTCAGTAGAATACTGTGGGATCTTTCCTAGGGCAGATATCCTCCTCTCTTGCCCACAGAAAAGCTTTCGCTTCCTAAGCCTTCCCCCAAGTTCCAAAGAGCAAATTTTATCAGAGAAGTGAGAAAAATGCAAAAACAAAGGAAAGTAGTAAAGCAGACAAAATAATAAGTTTAGCCATTAAAGGAGCTTTAATTTCTCTTCAAGGGCTATGGATGTTATCCTGAGCCTTATCCTTTGAGCTGTTTTGCAGATACTGAAACCTCCACCAGGTGGAGGAAGTTAACTTCCTGCTATCCACATACGTAGACTCCAGAAAGGTTGGAACCAGAAGTTTGATGATTGAGATTCCCAAAACAGCACCCAGTTACCTCATTATCAACCAATCAGAGAATTGTGCACAGGGTGATCACATATTCCCAACCCTCTCTCTCACACTGTCTTTAAAAACATTTCCTAAAAATCACTGGGGACCTCAGGTCTTTCGAGCATGAGCCACCTGTTCTCCTTGCTCAACACCCTGTGAAAAATGCTGTACCTTCCTTCATCATAACCTGGTGTCAGTAGATTGGCTTTGCTGCAGGTTGAGTGAGTGGACCCAAGTTCAGTTTGGTAACATTCTTCTTGTAATTTTACTCTTTTTCTTGTATTTATTATTTTTTTCAGGTTCTTTTCCATTATAGGTTATTACAAGATTTTGAATATAGTTACCTGTGTTATACATAGGACCTGTTGTTTATTTTAGAGATATGTATTAATCCCAACCTCCTAATTTATCACTCCTCCAGTTTCCCTTTGATAACCTTAAGTTTGTTTTCTATGTCTATAAGTCTGTTTCCACTTTGTAAATAAGTTCATTTGTATCACTTTGTATCTTCTGATATTTGTCTTTCTCTCTGATTTGCTTCACCTAGTATTATAACCTCTAAGTCCATCCATGTTGCTACAAATGGTTTTATTTCATTCTTTTTATGGTGAGTAATATTCCATTGCATATTCATGTGTGCTAAGTCATTTCAGTTGTGTCTGATCCTTTGCAACCCTATAGACTTGTAGCTCAAAAAGTTCCTCTGTCCATGGGATTCTCCAGGCAAGAATACTGGAGTGGGTTGCCATGCCCTCCTCCAGAGTATCTTCCCACTGCAGGGACTGAACCCAAGTCTCCTGTGGCTCCTGAATTGCAGGCAGATTCTTTACCACTCAACCACCAAGGAAACCACCAAGGATATCTTCTTTATCCATTCATCTGTTGATGTGCCCCATGCCATTTTTAATGGGATGCTAGTCTATGTATTCACTTCCATTGCATCCAGCACAGACCCTCCCAAGACTGCTTATAGACACAGTTAGAAGTCTCTGCTTCCAATCCTCCCCCTTCAACTTAGCTGAGTGACTATAGGCCAGTTCTTTAACCGCTCTGTATCTCATTTGCCTCATTAAAAAAAAAATGGAGTTGTTGGATCAGATTTGATTTTCTTTAAAGTCTCCAGGGAATCTTCCCAACCCAGGGATCAAACCCGGGTCTCCCGCATTGTTGGCAGATGCTTTACTGCCTGAGCCACCAGGGAAGTCCTTTAAAGTCCAGGTTACGTTTAAAAATCTTAGAAGAGACTTCTTTAAGCCCAAGTCTAGCCCACACTACTCAAAAATTCCTGTGGCTGCATATCCTTGGGCAGTACCATCCTGCCTGGTTTTCTGTGGGGTTTTGCCACCATCCATGTCACTCTTGTGGGCCACTGGGCCTCATCTGGCCACTGTGACTGAGTGATTTTCAGCAAGGAATTTATACTGTCCCACAGCACTTACAACAATGATGTTAGGGGACAAGAGGTATTTATGAGCCTCTCAGATGGGAGTCAGATTCTCAAACCCTTAAACCCAGATTTGCTGAATCGGTATTTCTGAGGATGGGACCGAGAAATGGATAATTTAATAAGCTCCCCAGTAATTCTTATGTGCTCACATTTTGAGTATTACTGACCAACACCAGGCTACATACCACACAGGGAATTCCCAAGTGCTAGCTGGATGATGCTGAATCAGTATTTCTGAGGATGGAACCCAGAAATGGATAATTTAATAAGCTCCCCAGTAATTCTTATGTACTCACATTTTGAGTATTACTGACCAACACCAGGCTACATACCACACAGGGAATTCCCAAGTGCTAGCTGGATGAATTCATCCTCTGCCTGTGAAGAAGAAGCCTGCTAGAAATGTTGTTTAGAATTTAACTCAGTCACTTTCCTTGTGTCTGCTTGCTCAGAGCTGCACAAAGTGGATAACCCACAAGTATCCCCTCTCTCCATCAGATGCTGCATCTGTGATGTCGTCCGCAGAGGCACTCAAACCACAGAAACTCCTCTTAGAAATCAGCGCTGGAAAACACTTTCCAAAACAGTCAGAGATGAACCACCCCATCAGGGATTTCCTAAGTCACTCTTGCCTTAGAAAATAGATCCTCTTTTACCCTCTGGCTCCTGATAATCCATTAGAGACCCCACAACTAAAGCAAGGCCATTCTTTCAAAGCTTCAGCCAAAACACTCTCAGGACACCTTATGAGTGAGTCGCCAACATGCAGTATAGAAAAGCAAGCATCCAGGGGCTAGTGAAGGGAGTCAGGGACCAGGAACCAAAGAAAGCTGGTCCAGGTGGAGAAGCAGAGATGACTTGCCAACAGATTCAGAACTCACCAACAGAACTCAACAGAAAGCTGTGAGTTCTAAAACTCATAGTGTTATACAAGCCCACGTTTCCTCTGCTTTGATCATCTGTATCCTCCTTTTAAAGTCAGCACTCAAACATCACAAAAGGATGCTAAGCGTGCTAATTAATTGCTTTCAAGTGCTACAAATACTAAGTGCTACTGTACTTTTTTGAGCCAGTTCTGCAGAAAGATGTCATATTTTCAGGGCTATCAAAGGGACATTTCCATTCACACTGGATTCCATTTAAAAAATTAGCAAAAATTTTGTAAGCGTTTCCAATGGGTAAGAGCAGAAAGAATATTTATTATTAATTCCTTCTTAATTCAGTCTTCTCCCTGCCTAAGGTTAATAAATCTGAGCAGGGAGCAGTGAAAGAAGCCTAAACTCAGGATACTGTCCTTTCATTAAAAAGAAAAATCCTGCTACTTAATCTATACCAACCCCCTCAAGTTCTTGAGCTTCTTTTCTCAAGGCAAATTATGCTCTTGCCTATTCAAATTCTATTTCTTTGCTGGCTTGCAGTCATGCTTCCATAGGATTTTTAAAAAGAGAGAGAGATTTTGTTAAAATATTTGCCTAATGAAACTTTGACTCAATTTTTTTGATTGGTGTGGAGAGTTGAACTACTTGGTGGAATTGCCTGGTCTTAATTATTAATTATGTTTTTAGAAAAATATTTTGTTTTATTGCTTTCAAATAGATGCAATAGCTATATTTAACACTTTGATGTCTTTGAATGAATAGATGTTAGACTTTCATCATGACTCCCTCTCTTCTAAAAATCTGTATTCTTAAACGGTTTTAAGTGGTCCTCTCTGATCCTGTTTTTTTTTTAAATTGGAGGAAAAGTGCTTTACAATGTTGTGTTGGTTTCTGCCATATAACAACACGAATCAGCCATAGTTATACATAAATCCCCTCCATCCTGAGTCTCCGATCCTGTTTATGTGATCAAGTTTCTCATCAAACACCTCATTCATTGTTAATATAAAGATAAATTGACTTCAGGTGTAACTATCATATGTTCCAAATAATTGGAAAGAAATTTTTGGAGATTTCTAAGAATCTCTCACCTATCTAGAAAATATATATTGTCACAACAAAGTATTAAGGAATATGTGTCAAAAGATTTAGACTTAGAGGAAAGGCTAGCTTCCCAGGTGGCCTCAGCAGTAAAAAATCTGCCTGCCAATGCAGGAGACGCAAGTTTGATCCCGGGGTTAGGAAGATCCCCAGGAGAAAAGAATGGCAACCCACTACAGTATTCTTGACTGGAAAAGTCCACAAACAGAGGAGCCTGGCAGGCTGTTGTCCATGAGGTCACAAAAGTGTCAGACATGACTTGGCGACTGGACAACAACAAAAATCAGACAGAGAAAGACAAATTTCCTATGATATCACTTTTACAAGAGATCTAAATAAATGGTACAAATGAACTCACGGACAAAACATAAACAGACTCACAGGTGTCAGAAACAAGCTTATTGTTATCAGAGGGGAAAATAAGGGAGGGGGAGGAATAAACTGGGAGCTTAGGATTAACAGATATAATCTACTATATATAAAATAGATACACAGTAAGGTCTTGCCGTATAACACAGGGAACTATATTCAATATCTTGTAATAAACCATAATGGAAAACAATTTGAAAAAGAACATCTATATAACTGAATCACTTTGCTGTACCCCTGAAACTAACACAATCTTGTAAATCAACTTTGAAGTAGTGACAGTGTCAGTCATTCAGTCGTGTCCAACTCTGTGACCCCGTGGACTGTAGCCCGCCAGGTTCCTCTGTCCATGGAATTCTCCAGGCAAGAATACTGGAGTGGGTAGCCATTTCTTTCTCAATCAACTATACTTCAATTATTCAAAAAAAAAAAAAAGAGAGAGAGAGAGAGAAAGAGATTTAGACTTAAAATTAAAAAATGGTCAGAGGTGGAAAGAAACTTAGAAATCTACTAAACTGTCAATTTTCCTTCACAAATGAGAAAGGGAGGCTCAGAGAGGTGAATCCAAATATACAAATGTAATAATCAAGTTCCAAGTGGCTAAGTCTCATCTGACACTAAAGGGATATTTTTGCCCAGTTTAAAGAGGGATTCTGGAGTGACAAACTGCAGGGGTTCAAATATGTACCAGCCAGCTCTGCATCACCCTGGAGTTTCTTAAGTCTGCTTTCCCTGGGTTGCCTTTCTATGACAAAGACAGAGACCAATAGCTATTGGCTTGGATTATCCTTGTGATTCATAATTCCTGATGCATCTAGCAAATTCCCAGGGGAAGCCCCTAAGTGGCCTGGCTTGGCTGTGTATTCATCCTCAAGTGCATCACTGTGGCCAGGGAGATAAGATGCAGACTTGTGTACCATAGGTTTACAACCCAGCAGTTGTGGGGTGAGAATGAGGACAATGTCCAAAGGAAAAGCATGCCAGGCAGGCAAAAAATAACAAACATCTGCCACTCATGTTACACTGTTAGCTAATGACCACGCCAAGAACACAGCCAGAGTTCCTGACTCCTGGTCCAGTGCTTCCTTTCTTAAAGGTAGTTTTGATTTTACTTTGCTATAGTTTTAGAGGGCTTCCCTGGAGGCTGAGATGGTAAAGAATTCACTTGCAACGTGGGGGACCTGGGTTCAATCCCTGGGTTGGAAAGATCTGGAGGAGAGCATGGCAACCCACTCCAGTATTCCTGCCTTAAGAACCCCCTTGGACAGAGGAGCTTGGGAGGCTACAGTCCATCGGGTCGCAAAGAGTCAGACATGACTGAGCGACTAAGCCCAGCACAGTGTATTTTTAGAACCCATTTGATTGGTGTTTCTTCTGGCAAATTTTAGGGATTGGGAAAGGGTTAATTCTTAAATAATTTCATCTTGTGCTTGCCAGTGTTTCTTATGTTTATTTCAAAAGAGTCAACCTGTTTCTCTGAGTCCTGCATAAATATATGCTCCCTTAGATATGACATTCCTCATGGGAGAAAGGTTCAAGAGAAGAGTCTTATGTCTATTTTTCCAGTTTCCAACATATGGTCTGACATGTGGCCAAAGAAAAGCTATGGGTGTCTGGTTGCCCGACTGGGGTCTGCTGCTAAAAGTGGGGGAAATGCTGATCTATGTCCCCAGTGGCCCAAACCTTTAGAACCTTTTAACTCTTATTCCAAGAGGCTCTGACACAAGGGTCCAGGCTTGCCCTAAATGGGGTGGGTTTGAAAAGGGCCACCTCCATGATCTCGCTGGCTTTCCCTGAGGCAGGCATGTGGTCTGTTCACCAAGAGTCAGGGGGCTAAGTGCATCTGCCAGCGTTCCTCCTTCTTCTATCAAGTGGAAGTGGTGTTATAATATTGATATGATCAAGACTAATGAGCCATTAATTCTAATTCAAAAAAAATGAGGTAACTGAACATGATCTTTTACGGCGCATTGATCTGATGTGCCAGATGAAGACAAGGTTACATTTCCTCTTGGAAGGAAGCCGGCTCTTCACAAGCAATTTTAAAATGGTCCCCCTACGGATAAGCTCTTCTGTGTGCCAAAAATAAATCTCATGGAAGGAGACAAATAGACTGTCTGAGGAGAAAGCACGTCCACCTTTTAGCTTTTCTTTGTCCTTCTCCTCCTTCCTCCAAGGGTCAGACATGGTGCCAAGTCACTCTGCAGGTCACCAAGATGTGCCTGGGAGAAGGCGCTGATTTCTTAATGAATGCCAGTATATGCCAAAGTCAAAAATGGGTCCACCTGTCATCTCTTCCCACATCCACTCAGTAGTGAACTTCGAGAGAACTGAGTTCCAAGTAGGGGCCATAAGTACTATCCAGGGGGCTACCTTCCCAGGCATGTGACTTAGGGTAGAACTGACAACAAAGACCTTTGATTCTGTCACTTTTCAGAGGTAACTGACTATGCCAACTTGAGGCTGCAAAAAAAAAACTTGGGGTATGTTTTCAGAAAACTTGGGGTATATTTTTTCATAAAACACATTTTCCCTCCTTTGAAGGAACTATGAGTTATTCAAAACCAATCCTGGTTTCTTACATAAACAATGAAATATGGGGTCTAAATTTGGAAATGTTGGTTTTGGTGACTAAGACAAGTAGGATGCTGAATGCTAATCTCATAAACTTTATTTCAAATGACAGTCGCATTCTGGTTTCCCAGGTGCTTTGATCAAACTACCTTTGCACATATTTGAATAGCAACTTGAATGTATACACTGTTTTGAACTGACTTGTGTCTGCCCCAATTCTTAGGTTGAAGTCTCAACCTGCAGTACCTCAGAATATGACCGTAATTGGAGATAAAGAGGTAATTAGCTTCCCTGGTGGCTCAGATGGTAAAGGGTCTCCCTGCAATGCAGAAGGCCTGAGTTCAACCACTGGGTTGAGGAGGCCCCAAGGAGAAAGACACGGCAACCCATCTACTATTCTTGCCTGGAGAGTTCCATGAACAAAGGAGCCTGGCAGGCTACAGTCCATGGGGTTGAAAAGAGTTGGACACAACTGAGTGACTGAACAACAAACAACAACAAAGAGGTAATAATAAGTTAAAATGAAGTCATTAATGTGGGACCTCATCCAATCTGACGGGTGTCCTTGTAGGAAGAGGATATTAGGACACAGGCACAGAGGGAAGGCCCCGGGAGGACACAGAGGAAATGCAGCCATTTGCAAGCCAAGAGAGGCCTCAGAAGACACCAACTCTGTAGACATCTGTATGTGGACTTCTAGCCTGAAGAACTGTGAGAAAATAAACTTCTGCTTTTTAAACCACTCAGTACTTTGTTATGGCAGCCTTAGCAAACTCATACTTATGGTTGAGTCACTCAGTTGTGTCTGACTCTTTGCAACCCCATGGATTGCAGCACGCCAGGGCTCCCTGTCCATCACCATCCAATCATCACATCCTCTGTCATCTCCTTCTCCTCCTGCCTTTCCATCTTTCCCAGCATCAGGGTCTTTTCCAGTGAGTCAGCTCTTCTCATCAGGTGGCCAAAGTATTGGAGTTTCAGCTTCAGCATCAGTCCTTCCAATGAATATTCAGGACTGATTTCCTTTAGGATGGACAGGTTGGATCTCCCTGCAGTCCAAGGGACCCTCAAGAGTCTTCTCCAACACCACAGTTCAAAAGCATCAATTCTTCAGCCCTCAGCTTTCTTTATAGTCCAACTCTCACATCCATACACAACTACCAGAAAAACCATAGCCTTGACTAGACAGACCTTTGTTGGCAAAGTAATGTCTCTGTGTTTTAATATGCTGTCTAGGTTGGTCATAACTTTCCTTCCAAGGAGTAAGCGTCTTTTAATTTCATGGCTGCAGTCACCATCTGATTTTGGAATCCCCCCCCCAAAAAAGTCTGAATGAAGGAAGTGATGAGACCAGATGCTATGATCTTAGTTTTCTGAATGTTGAGCTTTAAGCCAACTTTTTCACTCTCCTCTTTCACTTTCATCAAGAGGCTCTTTAGTTCCTCTTCACTTTCTGCCATAAGAGTGGTGTCATCTGCATATCTGAGGTTATAAATATTTCTCCCGGCAATCTTGATTCCAGCTTGTGCTTCTTCCAGCCCAGCATTTCTCATGATGTACTCTGCCTATAAGTTAAATAAGCAGGGTGACAATATACAGCCTTGATGCACTCCTTTTCCTATTTGGAACCAGTCTGCTGTTCCATGTCCAGTTCTAACTGTTGCTTCCTGACCTGCATACAGGTTTCTCAAGAGGCAGGTCAGGTGGTCTGGTATTCCCATCTCTTTCAGAATTTTCCACAGTTTATTGTGATCCACACAGTCAAATGCTTTGGCATAGTCAATAAAGCAGAAATAGATGTTTTTCTGGAACTCTCTTGACTTTTTGATGATCCAGCGGATGTTGGCAATTTGATCTCTGGTTCCTGTGCCTTTTCTAAAACCACCCTGAACATCTGGTAGTTCACGGTTCATGTTTTGTTGAAGCCTAGCTTGGAGAATTTTGAGTATTACTTTACTAGCGTGTGAGATGAGTGCAATTGTGTGGTAGTTTGAGCATTCTTTGGCATTCTTTGTATGGCAGCCTTAGCAAACTAATACCTACACCAACAGAATTTTAATAACATCCTAAATCTTTCAGTGATTATCCTTAGTTCATTAGTATAACATTTTAAAATAACAAAATATTATTACAAAAGTGCAGTGTTTAGAATTATCCTTAAGAGTGGGGATAATCTAGTCTTCAACTATTAACTCTATTTTTAAGAGCAAAACGTCATTTAGAATAGTCAACAGAAGTGGATCACTCATGAATGTTTGAAAGGCGATTTTAGAAACCAAAACATGTTATTAATTTGGTTATTTACTAGAAAATTATGTTGGAGGAGTGAAAATAAAAACAAAATATTCTCCTGACTTAGAAATCCTCTCTATGAACATAGTAGAGAAAAAAAAAAAAAAAAAGAAAGCAAACACTTTTCTTATTGAGATAGCATTAAACCAGAATGTGCTGTCCATCATAGGATATCTACTAAGATATGAAAAGACAAAAGGAGATTTTACCCTTTTATGTAGCCAGGCAGTTATAACCCATTGCACAAGTGTTCTCAAGTTAAGCCATAACTAGTCCTCAAGTCAGAGGACTTTACCTGGTCCAAACCATCCAGACTTCACCTGGTAATTGGGATGACAATCTGTGTTAACTAAGTAGTTTTATCCAGAGGAAAATAACTTCTCTTTTTGAATGGAAGGTACTGATTTAAGTTCAAGTTCAAGCAAAGTGCCCACTGGAAGCAAGGCTCTACCCTCCTACAGTAACCGGGAGACTGGGGCTCTAAGCTCTCTTGATGTTTACATTTCAAAGAGATGGCTCTCCAGTCCTCAACAAAGACATTCCCAGGTCATAAAGCTGACAAAATGCCAATCTAGTCTTCAAAAGCATTTATATCCATTTCAAAGAGAGGAGAAAGTCCATACAATTACAAGTTTTCTCAAAGAGAAGAGAAAGTCTATAGAATTACAAGTTTTCTCAAATAAAGGTTCAAAGAGGGAAATCTTTTCCCTTATTATCAACAGGGAGAACTGAACATCTTATTTTTAATTCATATTTGTCTTTACACTATCATTTGAGAGTTAAAAACAAAAGAACTCCCAGAAAGCACAATTTTTATTGCAAGAAACACTCAAACCCTTATCATCTTCTGAGCCTAAATAAAGCTTGGATTTAAGGATTCCACAATTGAAAGGGCCAAGAGACCAACTTCAAAGCTGAAGAAGACATGCTAAGGCAGAATCATTGTTCCTCCAAGATTCTGATTCAAAATATGACATGAACAACATAGTACAAGAGACACTCTGACTCCGTTAAACACTATGTGTATGTTTTCTTCAGTAAGGTGATTCCTCCAAATTCAATTCTTCCATCACTTAAGATCATATTTTTTTTTTTATCCCAATGTTAACTGTTCATGCAGTTTCAGAAATCAGTGAATACTGCCATCTGATAGTAGACCCAGAGATTGCTTCAAGAAAGATAGTTGAAATCCAACTAAATCAGCCTGAAGGAAAGCACAGAATCACAAGACAGAAACCCTAGGAGTCTTCCTCGACACAGTCTGGAAAGCACGCTTCATCAGGACCAGCTCATGACTGGGTAACTAAGTCAGCTTTTGTGTGTGAATGTTCATTCATGTCCATCTGTTTGTGACTCCATGATCATGTGCTCCTCCAGGGATCTTCCTGACCCAGGAATCCAGCCTGTGTCTCTTATGTCCACCTGCACTGGCAGGCAGGTTCATTACCACTAGCGCCCCCTAGGAAGCCCTACATTAAGTGCTTAACACATACTGTTTCATGAAAGTTTCTCTCTCTCTCTCTCTCTCTCTCTCTCACACACACACACACACGTTATGAAGTAGTATCCCCACATCACAAATGAGGAAACACTTCTAAGAACAGTGGTTCACCACTCTGGCTGCACATTACAATCACCGGAGCTTCTCACTAACAATTCCCTCTCTGGCTACACCTCAATCCACTGAAATCAGAAGCTCTGGGGGAGAGATCTACCACCTATATTTTTAAAAACTCTGCAGGTGACTCCAAAGCACAAAGTTGATCACCACTGTTTTCATCATTCACTCACTCACTCACCCAGGGTCATTCAGGTTGAAAGTGGCAGAGGAGGTCTTTCCATGATCTATCTGTATGGCTATACTGGAGGCTCTTGAAACCCTGGAAGGAAAGTTAGAATCTATTGGAGAGATTTGTGAAATTACTAGCACAGACCTCATCTGCAAAGATTCTGAGTTTCTATTGGTACAGACTGGGGCTCAGCCATGGGTATTTTTAATACACTTTTTCAATACGTAACCAGGTTTGAAAATCATTACTTTTATGTTATTCTTACGGATTTAATTTTTCAAAGCTCTAATATTTATTTTCCTGCATATCTTGAAGGCTTTCACAAACCAATTTATATTTCTACATGCTCTGTCATTGGTCTTTTCTTCCCCTAAGGGAATGTATTTAGAGTTCCTGACCTCCATCTGCTAATTAATATGATCAAATACTTTAATAATGAGTATATATTGAATGCACTCAATATAACACATATACCCAAACATCAGACAGTGCCTCAAAAAACAGAGGCTTATAATTAAATATTTCCCTGGTGTTTATTTTGTTGATTTTTATGATATACAAATCTAAAAAAAAAAAAAGAGGAAGGAAATGTCCTAGGCCAAGTCTAAATAATTTCTAGAAATGAGAGGGGTAATGACAACCATCAGTGAGAACCCCAAAAGCAGAAACCTTAAAAAAAGTAAAATGTCACATATCTGGAGGGTCTCACATTGTCATTAAGTCATCTTACAAATGGAAAACATACCAAAAAGTAATTCTATTTCTAACACCATACACAAAAATAAACTCAAAATGGATTAAAGATCTAAATGTAAGACCAGAAACTATAAAACTCCTAGAGGAGAACATAGGCAAAACACTCTCTGACATAAATCACAGCAGGATCCTCTATGAGCCACCTCCCCAATAAAAGCAAAAATAAACAAATGGGACCTAATTAAACTTAAAAGCTTTTGCACAACAAAAGAAACTATAAGCAAGGTGAAAAGACAGCCCTCGGATTGGGAGAAAATGATAGCAAACGAAGCAACAGACAAAGGATTGATCTCAAAAATATACAAGCAACTCCTGCAGCTCAATTCCAGAAAAATAAATGACCCAATCAATGGGCCAAAGAACTAAACAGACATTTCTCCAAAGAAGACATACAGATGGCTAACAAACACATGAAAAGATGCTCAACATCACTCATTATCAGAGAAATGAAAATCAAAGCCACAACGAGGTACCATTACACACCAGTCAGGATGGCTGCTATCCAAAAGTCTACAAGCAATAAATGCTGGAGAGGGTGTGGAGAAAAGGGAACCCTCTTACACTGTTGATGGGAATGCAAACTAGTACAGCCGCTGTGGAGAACAGTGTGGAGATTCCTTAAAAAACTGGAAATAGAACTGCCATATGACCCAGCAATCCCACTCCTGGGCATACACACTGAGGAAACCAGATCTGAAAGAGACACATGCACCCCAATGTTCATCGCAGCACTGTTTACAATAGCCAGGACATGGAAGCAACCTAGATGCCCATCAGCAGACGAATGGATAAGGAAGCTGTGGTACATATACACCATGGAATATTACTCAGCCATTAAAAAGAATTCATTTGAATCAGTTCTACTGAGATGGATGAAACTGGAGCCCATTATACAGAGTGAAGTAAGCCAGAAAGATAAAGACCAATACAGTATACTAACACATGTATATGGAATTTAGAAAGATGGTAATGATAACCCTATATGTAAAACAGAAAAAGAGACACAGATGTATAGAACAGACTTTTGGACTCTGTGGGAGAAGGCGAGGGTGGGATGTTTCAAGAGAACAGCATCAAAACATGTATATTATCAAGGGTGAAACAGATCACCAGCCCAGGTTGTATGCATGAGACAAGTGCTCAGGGCTGGTGCGCTGGGAAGACCCAGAGGGATCGGGTGGAGAGAGAGGTGGGAGGGGGGATCGGGATGGGAAATACATGCAAATCCATGGCTGATTCATGTCAGTGTATGGCAAAAACCACTACAATATTGTAAAGTAATTAGCCTCCAACTAATAAAAATAAATGGAAAAAAAGAAAAAAAAAGTAATTCTAAGAAGGGACAAGATCCTCATGTACAAAAGTGCACATGAGTTTATAAAATGCTAAACAGCTGAAAATAATGATTTTTTAAAAATATTCTTTTATTATTTTTCTTGTTTGTTTATACTTTTTGGTTCTTGGAGTTTTTAAATGGCTTCACTGAGGTATAATTGACATATAGTAAAGTGTACATAATTGAAATTTATAACTGATGTGTTAATATATCTATACACCCATGAAAACATGACCATACTCCAGTTAGAGATCCCCCAAATTTCCTCATGCCTGCTATAATCCTTCCCCACTGCTGTCCTATGTGCTTAGTCACCAAGTCATATCCAACTCTTTGTGACCCCATGGACAATTCTCTGCCCATGGGGATTCTCTAAGCAAGAATACTAGAGTAGGTTGCCAGGCCCTCCTCCGTGAGATCTTCCCAACCCAGGAATCGAACCCAGGTCTCCCACATTGCAGGCAGATTCTTTACCATCTGAACCACCAAGGAAGCCCAAGAATACTGGAGTGGGTAGCCTGTCCCTTCTCCAGAGGAACTTCCTGACCCAGGAATCGAATTGGGATCTCCTGCATTGCAGACGGATTCTTTACCAGCTGAGCTACCTGGGAAGCTCCCCCACTCCTAGGCAACCACTTATCTGATTTCTGTCATTATAGATCAGTTTTCAATTTCTAAGTTTTAAATAAATGAGATCATACAGTATGAGGTACTATATGAAGTCATACAATATGTACTCATTTTTTGGCCTCTTTTACCCTGCACAATTATTTTGAGAGACATCCATTCTTGTTGCATATATCGATAGCTAATTCTTATTCTTTGCTGAGTAGTACTCCATTACATGGACATACCAAAAATTGTTTATCCATTCATCTGTTGATGGGCATTTAGATTTTTCCCAGGGTTTTGCTCTTACAGATTAAGGTACTATTAACATTTGCATATAAATTGTTGCATAGACATAAGCTTGTTTTCTCTTGGGTAAATATATGGTAAATATATATGCTAGATTACAAGCAAAGTGCAGGTTTAACATTTTAAGAAACTACCAAACTCTTCCAAAATGGTTATACCACATTATATTCTCACCAACAGTGTATGAAACATTTTATTCCTCTACATATATGACAATAATTGATACAGCTAATTAACTCGACCTTTTAAACATGAAGTGCAGCCATAAAAATTTATTTTACTTTCCTGTCTGTTATTCTAACATTTATGTGAGTTCTGGGTGGGTTTTGAGTCATTGATTTTTCTCCTCATTAATGGTCATATTTTCCTGATTCTTTGTGTGCCTGGTGATCTCAAGACGCCAGACATTGTGAATTTTCCCTTGTTGGATGCTGGGTATTTTGTGTTAATATAAATAGTAAATGTTCTTGAGCTTCGCTCTGGGGCAAAGTTAAGTCACATGAAAATAACCTGATTTTTTCAGGCCTTGCTTTTGGTATTTTTGAGATCAGAGTTCTAATTAGTATAGGGCTAATTTTTCCACACCACTGAGAAAAATCTCATCTGAATAATCTACTGATACCTCATGAATTAGTATGTTTTCTGGTCTGGCTTGTGGGAACAGGCATTTTCCTAGCCCTGTGGGTCTCCAGGCATTTTTCTCTCCAATTCTTCCAGGTGGTCCTTTGCCCAGTTGTGGGAAGTTTCTTCACAAGCATGGATCCTCCAGGAGGACTCTCTGCAGATCTCTGAAATTCTTTCTCAAATTCTCTCTCCTATGAATCCCAGCCTCCTTGGTCTCCCCAGACTCACAGATCTGTCTCCTCAATTCAGGGAGTCTGCCAGTTAAAGCTTGGGTTCCTCTCATTTTTTTTTTTTTTAACCACTTAAATTTTTATTCATTTTTTCCCCAAATTTTAAACTTTTCATTTTGTACTGGGGCATAGCCAATTAAAAATGTTGTGGTAGTTTCACGTGAATAGCAAAGAGACTAAACCATACATATGCATGTATCTATTCTCTCCAAACACCCCTCCCATCCAGGCTGGCACATATATAACATTGAGCAGAGTTCATTGAGCAGAGTTCCTTGTTGGTTATCTGTTCTATAGACAGCAGCGTGCACATGACCTGCCCAAAGTCCCTAACTATCCCTTCTCCCCAGGCAACCATAAGTTTTTTTTTCTAAGTCTGTGACAGCTCCTCTCATCTGATTCAGAGTCTAGAGACTCTCTGTACAGTTACCTGGAACAATCATAGAACCCACTTCATTTCTTTGCTGTCTCTTAAGGATTATTGTCCTTTGTTATTTTAAGTATTTTGTCTGGTTTAGTTGGTTTGAGGTGAGAAGATATATCTGATCCTTATTATTCTATTTTGGTTGGAAGCAAAAATATTCCCTGATGATTTAAAATTCCCTAATTATAGATATTTAATACACTTATAGAACTAAGGTTGCATCAAGGAGATGGAAAATATAAAATGCCCCAATAAGAGCAGGATTCCTCTTGTGGTATACAACACACAGTGAAGCCACATGGAGATTCAGTCTGCTCTGCTGCATTACAGTGCTGTAATAATAAAGATTTCATCTCTCATTCTTAGTGTACGCTTCCATTGTCCCTCATCTGTACCCCGCAGGAGCAGGATAAATGGTGGTCATTATTAGTTTACATTCTCCTTTCACAGCTGAAGTCTGTTTCCTTTGCTTTAACTGAGGCAATGCATCATCACAAATAATCACTAATATGTCTTACTACATAGATCTGAAAAGAACTTCTTCTTGAGCATTTTTTAATAGACAAAAAGAAACTATAATAAAAGATCCCAAGTCTGGTTCCTTTTTAACCCACATGAAGGGACAGGGGCTAACTCACATGCCTTTAATAATTCTAACTGTGGGTCTGAGGAATGTTGGTATATAATAGCTGATTAGAAGAATTACACATGGATAATACGTGGTGAGGTTTCTCTTGGAAGCCAGTGGAAAGGACACAGAGGCAGTGTGGAGTTTTAATGCAGCCTTAGGTGTGTCTCAGTTCTGATCCAGTATCAGGAAGTGTGCCGTGTTGGGCATGGCTCTTGACCTCACTAATCTTTGATCTGATCATCTTAAAATGAACACAGTGACACCACCTTGGAGAACTGGTGTTGAGACAGGCTGGGACCTGGGACCCTTTGCTGCAGTGCTGCGATGCTTGCACCTGGACACACCTCTAAAGCAACAAAATACAAAGTGTGGAGGACTAAAAAATAACTGCATGCTTGTGCAGTTGGGGCAAATTCTGGACCAAAGATACAAAGAGACCAAAAAAAGAAGAAGGAAAAAAAAAACCACCAAAGAACCCAACTGCCACATTTGAAGAGTCTGGAGCAAAATCAGGGTATTGTACATGTCCCCTGCACACAGCACCACCTAAGGGTTGGACAAACCACCCAAGACCCAATAAAGCCTGAATTTCCTGTCTGATCTCTAGTCAATTTCTATTGATTGGGGAAGGTCGAGAACCCTGGTTATTAACAGTGTGAGAATTGTATAGAAAATTCATAAAGCACTTAGCATAGGCCCTGCCACCTGGAGTCCTTTGGACTGCAAGGAGATCAAACCAGTCAATACTAAAGGAAATCAACCATGAAAATTCATTGGAAGGACTGATGCTGAAGCTGAAGCTCCAATACTTTGGTCACCTGATGCAGAGTCAACTCATTGGAAAAGCCTCTGATGCTGGGAAAGATTGAAGGCAGGAGGAGAGGAGGGTGACAGAGGATGAGATGGTTGGATGGCATCGCCAACTCAATAGACATGAGTTTGAGCAAACTCTGGGAGATGATGAGGGACAGGGAAGCCTGGCGTGCTGCAGTCCATGGGGTCACAGAGAATCAGATATGACCGAGCGACCGAACAACTGCCGCCTAGTAACAGCATACATGTCAGAATTTGCAGTCAGGTACTGCTATTAATTGACTGTGGGGTTAATGGTTGGTTATTCCAACATGAGGCTTAGTTTCTGCTTCTCAGAGATGGTATGAGGATGATGTTGGATAATGCAGGGGAAAAGCACTTAGGAAATGGTCTGTAATAAATACTTGTTGATTTATCTATAACAAGCACTTTGACAACCCATAAACCCTCCGTGGGATTCTTGTAGGAAATTAAAACACTTGGGGGTGAGAGGTGACAGTTGATATTTTAATCTCCCTCCAACCAAGTCTTCATTTCTTCCAAGTCAACAATGCATTCTCCCCAGAACTGAAACACAGTTATTCAGGAACTGTCAAGATAAACACCCCAGTGTTCATCAGACCTAATTAATTTTTGCATTATTATTTTTTAAATATTTTATGTATTTTCAATACAAATTGATACAATAAAAACCAAGCAAGCATACGACATTCCACATTATTATTTTATCAGGTCTCACATTTTGGCATTAAATAATGATATAAATCAACTAGAAAACAGCATGAAAACACCAATAAGGACAAACATTATCTTAACTTTCTCATATTGTTCTCTCACAATGGTCTTGTGATAGAAGTGGTTAGGAGGAAAAGAAAAAATATCTCTTAAAATGATCCCTACCATAAATATTTAAATTTTGATGCTGTTTATGCTAGATAAAAAAAAAAAAATCTAGGCTAGGGAAAATGCAATACTGTCTTCAGTAGTGATGTAGAGATAAACAAGAATAATAGCAGTAATGCACCACATAATACATAGAGAAATAAAATTGATAAAGAATCAGAAAATAAAAGTCCCTCAAGAAACCTTTTCATAAAGTACATATAAACAGGAATTCTGGAGCAGTTAGAAATCTTCTTTTATTTAATCCCATGCCGACTATACTCAGAACTGTCATGAATACAAAAGAACAAACACTTTTTTTCTATTACAATCGCAGTCACAAAATAAAATAGTCCAAATATACTAAATATTGCAGATACGAATTTTGAAATATAACTTTAAGTTATTAAGAGAGTCTGCTACTAGTTCTTGCAAAAAAAAAAAAACCCTCTGACACAACAAAACCTAGTTACACAAAGCTAAATTCATCCAGAGATTGTAGAGGAAAAAAATCACTTGATCATTTTCCAATAATTTACAGAAAAATCAAAGAGATTTATGTTAAAAATACACAGGGTCACACACACCATCAGTTCTACTTCTTTCTGTTTTTAATTTTTTTATGCTTTTTGTTGTTGTTGTTGTTTATTTGAGTGCACTGAATGGATAGTTGTAGAATATGGACCTAGTTCCCTGACCAGGGATTGAACCCCGGGCTCCCTGCAATGGGAGTATGAAGTCTTAACCACTGGACCACCAGGGAAGTCCCCTAGTTCTACTTCTTATTCTTTTTAGTGTTGATGCTCTGCAGGGAGTGGAGGGGAGGGAGTGGCAAGACTGTTGGGGGAACGGGGTAGTCAAGGAACTGGGGTTTTGAACAGACTCCCTGTGTGGATTCTGAGAGTACGCAAACACTCAACAGCTTTGCTTGAGTTTCTACTTTTTCAAAGGGAAACGATAAAACAATTTATTGGAAAGGTCCTAATTTCTACCTATATAATTCTTGGCTGTATCTAAGTTACTGCTAATTTAATTGCTTTAGCCTAATTAGTTATTTACACTTGGGCTTTGAAAGGTTCCAAGGTAAAGTATGATCAATTCCCTTTCCCAAAAAAAGCAGAAGGCATGAGCTGGAATGAGGTAGGAGAGGGGTGGTTGGATCAGGGTGAGTTGAAGTCCTGGGCAAGCACAACTCAAGAGAAGATGACATACCAAGTGAAGAAAGTAAAAAAAAAAAAAAAGACAAATATCATATGATCTCACTTATATGTGGAATCTAAAATATGATATCTTTTATGACACTTATCTATGAAACAGAAACAGACTCAGAGATATAGAGAACAGACTTATAATTACCTAAAGGTAAAGGTGGTGGAGGATGGATAAATTAGGAGCTTGGAATTAACATATACAAATTACTATATATCAAATAGATAAACAGCGAGGTCAATTGTATAGCACAAGGAACGATATTCAATGTCCTGTCATAAACCATAATGGAAAAGAATATGAAAAAGAGTATCACTGAATCACTTTGCTGTAAATCAAAAATTAACACAACATTGTAAATCAACTATACTTCAGTTAAAAAAAAAAAAGATGACAGACAGTGATCCCCAGCATCCATCTGCCTTGAAGCAGGAAGGGAATAACAGAGTGAGGGCAAGAGCGAAGGGGAAAGTGATGTGGACTAGTTTGTGCTCAGGCATGAGAACTATAACTAAAAGCATTCTCCCCGTCTTCCTTTTTCCCCCCAACTTACTCTCCCATCTCTAAAGCCCAGTATTTCCTAAGAATAGGATGGAACTCATCTAGGTTCTAAAAAAGAATCTCTACTTAGTATAAACAACAAATATCCAGTCAGTCTTTAAACAGACAGAGAGAAAGAAAGGGGAAATATTAGACACTGTGACCCTGACGTTAGGGGAATAAGAATGATGATACAGCCTAGTACTCAGAAAACATCATTAAGGGTCTACTATGTCCAGACACTGAGCTTAATATTTTTTTAACACAACTAACATTTATGGAATATGCTAACATACATCACATACTATCTTAAAAGTTCATCATGAACCATCTCATTTAATCTTTAGAAAATCCTATAAAGATGACTATGTTCCCATTTCACAGGTGGAGAAACTAAGGCTCAAGAAATAGAAGCAATCTCCCTTATTTCACATGGCTATTAGGAACAGAAGACAGATTTATACCCAGATAATCTGACTCCAGATCTCTATCTTCATTCAGTCTGCCATATTGCAAAATAAAGCTTTCCTGTAGAGTTTGATAAGGTTTGGAAGGATTGGCTGGGTAACGCTGACATTATCTATCAGGCATATTCCTTACTGTGTCCCTTACTCTGCCCTTCTGGTTTCTGCGGTCTCACACACTAAATGTAAGTTAAGTTACAATTAGGTTAAGTTAAGTCTTAAGTGTTAAATTTTCTCTTCATGTGTCTATTGGCTCATACCCACTCAAGCTTCACATAGCTATGCTAATGAGGGCAGAGGCAGTTCAAAAGAACGGATCTGAGTGTACTGTGTAATGTTAGCATCAGCAAAGATTTCTTCCTAATTAGGTACTCTTGACATTATTGGTAAAAAGAACTTGATTTGCTAAGTCTATAGCAGCTGATTAGCAAGAAAGCTCCATGAGGCTTCCTGTGGGAAAGAGAAAGAAACGAGTGCAGGGCACTATGAAGGGGTGGGAGGTGGTGGTTTGAATCCCAAGTCTGTCACTTAATTCCTGGGTGATCTCCAGACAGGCATGAACCTCTTTGAGCTAATTTAGTCATCTGAACAATGGACAAATAAGACACCAGCCCCCATAACAGTATTGTGGGAACAGAAAGGGACAACATATGTAAAAGATCTAGAACCCCAGCTGACATCAAATAATGCCATGAGCATGTTACCTTGAACTTCATTGATACTAATCTGCTATTCCTATACTTCACTGCCTATTGGCCAGTCCAGTTTCCTTTTAAATTAATTTTAAATGCTGTATAGATGGAGAAGCTCTATACAGTCAGCAAAAACAAGACTGGAAACTGACTGTGGCTCAGATCATGAACTCCTTATTGCCAAATTCAGACTTAAATTGAAGAAAGTAGGGAAAACCACTAGACCATTCAGGTATGACCTAAATCAAATCCCAAACAATTATACAGTGGAAGTAAGAAATAGATTTAAGGGACTAGATATGATAGACAGAGTGCCTGATGAACTATGCACGGAGGTTCGTGACATTGTACAGGAGACAGGGAGCAAGACCATCCTCAAGAAAAAGAAATGCAAAAAAGCAAAATGACAGTCTTAGGAGGCCTTACAAATAGCTGTGAAAAGAAGGGAAGTGAAAAGCAAAGGAGAAAAGGAAACATATACCCATTTAAATGCTGAGTTCCAAAGAATAGCAAAGAGAGATAAGAAAGCCTTCCTCAGTATCCAGTGCAAAGAAATAGAGGAAAACAGTAGAATGGGAAAGACTAGAGATCTCTTCAAGAAAACTAGAGATACCAAGGGAATATTTCATGCAAAGATGGGCTCAATAAAGGACAGAAATGGTATGGACCTAACAGGAGCAGAAGATATTAAGAAGAGGTGGCAAGAATACACAGAAAAACTGTACAAAAAAGATCTTCACGACCTAGATAATCACCATGGTGTGATCACTCACCTAGAGCCATACATCCTGGAATGTGAAGTCAAATGGGCCTTAGGAAGCATCACTACAAACAAAGCTAGAGTAGATGATGGAATTCCAGTTGAGCTATTTGAAATCCTAAAAGATGATGCTATGAAAATACTGCACTCAAGATGCCAGCAAATTTGGAAAACTCAGCCGTGGCCACAGGACTAGAAAAGGTTAGTTTTCATTCCAATCCCAAAGAAAGACAATGCCAAAGAACGCTCAAACTACTACACAATTGCACTCATCTCACACACTAGCAAAGTAATGCTCAAAATTATCCAAGCCAGGTTTCAGCAATATGTGAACCATGAACTTCCAGATGTTCAAGCTGGTTTTAGAAAAGGCAGAGGAACTAGAGATCAAATTGCCAGCATCCTCTGGAGCATCGAAAAAGCAATAGAGTTCCAGAAAAACATCTATTTCTGCTTTATTGACTATGCCAAAGCATTTGACTGTGTGGGTCACCACAAACTGTGGAAAATTCTGAAAGAGATGGGAATACAAGACCACCTGGCCTACCTCTTGAGAGATCTGTATGCAGGTCAGGAATCAACAGTTAGAACTGGACATGGAACAATAGACTGGTTCCAAATAGGAAAAGGAGTAGGTCAAGACTGTATATTGTCACCCTGCTTATTTAACTTATAGGCAGAGTACAGCATGAGAAACGTTGGGCTGGATGAACCACAAGCTGGAATCAAAATTGCTGGGAGAAATATCAATAACCTCAGATATGCAGATGACACCACCCTTATGGCAGAAAGTAAGGAAGAACTAAAGAGCCTCTTGATAAAAGTGAAAGAGGAGAGTGAAAAAGTTGGCTTAGAACTCAACATTCAGAAAACTAAGATCATGGCATCCAGTCCCATTACTTCATGGCAAATAGATGGGGAAACAGTGGAAACATGGCAGACTTTATTTTTCTTGGGCTCCAAAATCACTGCAGATGGTAACTGCAGCCATGAAATTAAAAGACGCTTACTCCTTGGAAAGAAAGTTATGACCAACCTAGACAACATATTAAAATGCAGAGACATTACTTTGCCAATGAAGGTCCATCTCATCAAGGCTATGGTTTTTCCAGTGGTCATATATGGATGTGAGAGTTGGACTATAAAGAAGGCTGAGTGATGAAGAATTGACGCTTTTGAACTGTGGTCTTGGAGAAGACTCTTGAGAGTCCCTTGGACTGCAGGGAGATCCAACCAGTCCATCCTAAAGGAAATCAGTCCTGAATATTCATTGGAAGGACTGATGCTGAAGCTGAAATTCCAATACTTTGGCCACCTGATTCGAAGAACTGACTCATTTGAAAAGACCCTGATGCTGAGAAAGGTTGAAGGCAGGAGGAGAAGGGGACAACAGCAGAAGAGATGGTTGGATGGCATCACCGACTTGATGGACATGAATTTGAGTAGGCTCCGGGAATTGGTGATGGACAGGGAGGCCTGGCATGCTGTGGTCCACGGGGTCGTAAAGAGTCAGACACGACTGACTGACTGAACTGAACTGAACAGAAGTGCTGTTTGCATTGCAAAAGTTCAGTACTAGTAGATCTCATATTTTATTATAAGTATCAAGGAGGGATATTGTGAAAACTGCAGATCCTTTAAACTACTCATAGAGATTCCAATTCAAAAAGTCTATGATGGGGCCCAGAAATTTGCATTTTTAGCAAGTCTGCTCAGAAAACCACACATTGAACATTTATACAAATATATAAATAAATGAATAAATATACAAATAGTATATAAATACATATATACATAATAAATATACATATATGTGTGTGTATATATATATATGTACATATATACATGTATATATTTGACCCTTGCACAACTCAGGGTTGGGCCACCAATCATCCACTTATAATCATAATCCATAATCATTAATCCATAATCCATAATCATTATGGGCCATCCATAATCATCAATTATGATTTAGAGTCAATCCTCCATATAGACTCAGTTCCTGCATACCTGGGGTTCCATATCCTTGGATTCAACCAACTCATGAATTGTGTAGTACTGTAGTACTTATTATGGAAAAAATTGGCATGGTGGATCCACACAGTTCAAACCCAAGTGGTGTGAAGGCCAACTGTATAATGTCTTCCATAGAGTATAATTTACTCAGTGCACACTAGGCCAAATTAACTAATGCTGCCAAAGCCTCCTATGGCTAATGTTAAGACTACTCTGCAGGGCTTCGCTCATGGTCTAGTGGATGAGAATCCGCCTGCCAATGTAAGAGACATGGGTTCAATCCCTGGTCTGGGAAGATCCCCCATGCCTCAGAGTAGCTAAGCCTATGCATCACAACTATTGAGCCTAGTTGTCCTAGAGTCTGGGAGATGCAACTACTGAGCCCATGTACCACAGCTACTGAAGCCCATGCACCCTTGAGTCTGTGCTCCAAACAAGAGAAGCCTCTTCAATGAAAGGCCCATGCATCACAACTAGAGAGTAGCCCCCTATCACTGCAACTAGACAAAACCCCATCCAGCAATGAAGAGCCAGCACAGCCAAAAATTAATTAATTAGTTAATGACTATTCTTTAATATCTTGATGACAGTTGAGAAGGCAGGTCAGGGGGTCCTTAAAAATGCACACTTATGGGACGACAGAGGATGAGATGGTTGGATGGCATCACCGACACAATGGACACGGGTTTGGGTGGACTCCGGGAGTTGGTGATAGACAGGGAGGCCTGGCGTACTGCAGTTCATGGGGTCGCAAAGAGTCCAACACGACTGAGCGACTGAACTGAACTGAACTGACAAAGAATGTTTGAAACAATTTTGAAATGGTATGTGATGAAATGAGTACAGTATACTTGAGAGTCTCTCAGTCCTACACACTGAATTACCTACATACTGAAGCTACCCAGATTATCACCATTTTTTTCCCTTCTGTGTGCTTTGGAAAAAAAGGATATAGGAGAAAATTTAACTCTGAAGGAAGCTTAAACAAAAGGAAAGTTTTTACTCATAAAAGATATCAAAGAAATTATAAAAGCAATGCCAAGGAAACAGTCGCCTGAAAGAAATTTTCAAACCTTAATTATGTTGGCAAGTCTTTAAAAATATGTAAATATAACTCTTTACTTGTGAGAAGTATCAGCAGAATTTTGTTGGCATTGCCTTTCATGTTTTTTCTGGAGTGCTTTCGCATTCTCCAGTTTTCCTTGGACTGTGAAAGGATATATCTATGTAGAAGCCACTGGTATTCATTAAGAAAACAAATTTTACTTTGATCAAAAGATTTTATATTTAATAAATGATGGAGAAAATGTCAAGTGCTACTAACTGAATCTGCCTGTATAAAGCCAGGTGTACGAACAATACTTCCAGAAGAATTTGGCCACAGATAGGAATTGTCCCAAGACTTTGAAATAATTTATAATTTAAATGGAGTCAATACAAGCGAGATGTTAATTTCCAGACCTGGGAAGTCAGCCTTCAATCCATGTATACCTATGTCAGTACTCCTACAGACTGATGTTCTGGTAGAACATCCCCACTGAAATGCATCACTAAGTCGTCCCCTAAATGATAGAATGGATAGAGACTCTTCATTTGATACTGAAACACTCTCCACTTTATTCCATCACATCCTCAATTCAGTCCTTTGACTCACTTCCTTTACTCTTCCAGAAGTTGATATTCCTATCCAGCCTGCCATCTGAAATCAATGTTGATATTCTAATCCATGGTGACCATGCTAGTGTCCTATAGCCCTTGAGGTCTGTCATTCAGAATCTGGGCATTTTTCATGCATGTGTGCATGCTCAGGGGCTTTCCAGGTGGCTCAGTGGTGAAGAATCCACCTGCCAATACAGGAAACATAGGAGACTCAGGTTGGATCCCTGGGTTGGGAAGATCCCCTGGAGGAGGAAATGGCAACTCACTCCAGTATTGTTGGCTGGAAAAGCCCATGGGCAGAGGAGCCTGGTGGATTACAGTCCATGGGGTTGCAAAAGAGTTGGACTGTGTTGATATTCTACAATAATCCATGGTGATCACTCTGTCCTGAAGCCCTTAAGATCTGTTGTCCAGAACCTGGCCATTTTGACCTTACCCTTTATCTTTGTCTCTCTAGCAAAACAAAAGTTCCTTGAAAGCAGAAACTCTATCTCCACTTTATTATGAATCCCCCACAATGCCTAGCCCACACATTTGCACATGGTTCAGTTCAGTTCAGTTCAGTCGCTCAGTCGTGTCTGACTCTTTGCAACCCAGTGAATCACAGCACGCCAGGCCTCCCTGTCCATCACCAACTCCCGGAGTTTACTCAAACTCATGTCCATAGAGTCGGTGATGCCATCCAGCCATCTCATCCTCTGTCATCCCTTTCTCCTCCTGCCCCCAATCCCTCCCAGCATCAGGGTCTTTTCCAATGAGTTGACTCTTTGCATATGGTAGACATTCAGAAAAGCTTGATTGATGAGAACTGAACACACTGAATATCATGAAAATCTTCAGTGGTGCCATAACTATTCCTGACGGCTACCTACTCAATTGTTAGGACTGAGAGCCACCGTGATGCCCTCCACTGCTGCCTAGCTCTGTACATTGGCTTGACATTACAAGAATTTTGTCTTTTATATGACAGAAATCCAAACCTGGGTCTGGAACCCAATCTTCTCTAGACATTTCTCTAGGTATTGTTTGAAAGACAGAAAAATATTCCTGCATCCATTATTGCTTTCAAGCTACGGTACTGAAGAAGGCTCTTGAGAATCTCTTGGACTACAAGCAGATCAACCAGTCAATACTAAAGGAAATCAACCATGAATATTCATGAGGACTGATGCTGAAGCTGAAGCTCCAATACTTTGGCCACCTGATGTGAAGAGCTTACTCACTGGAAAAATCCTGACACTGGGAAAGATTGAGGGCAGGAGAAGAAGGGGATGACAGAGAATGAGATGGTTGGATGGCATCACTGACTCAATGGACGTGAGTTTGAGCAAACTCTGGGAGATAGTGAAGGACAGGGAAGCCTGGCGTGCTGCAGTCCATGGGGTCTCAGAGTTGGACACAACTGAGTGACCAAACAGCAATTGTTGGGTTTTTAATATTTTCTTCAGCTTGGCTCCCAACAGGTAAAGGCTAGTCATGCTGGCAAGCAGACAGACACCTGTATTTTCAATACACAAAAAATATCATCCCCAAAATCATGCTTCCATATAACCAAAACTTCAAAGTAAAAATGAGAATATATCTGATGTGAAATAACATTTCACCCACTCACTGTGAATGAAGCACACAGTATAAAAATTGTCATGACAAAAAAAAAAAAAAATTGTCATGACCAAAGAAGTGGAGAAACACACCTCTGTTCCTTTTTCAGGGTTTTATGGTGCCCACGTTCTCTCTCCAGCAAGAACACAAGAGAGCCTTTTTATCACCATTCACAACAGCATGATATTATGTGTAGAAAAATAACATGTGTGTGTATACATGTGTCAGGCTGCCATTCATAAGAAATGGTTGCTTAACCCTTAAACAGACAATATAAAATTGTTTTGCCTACAAAGGCTCTCATCTACCAAGACAAAAATCACTGAAAAAAAAAGCCTATTTTATAAAATCAAAAGTTACTTCTGGTTTGGTATCTGAGACTTTCAAAGGAATCAACATGCTTAAGTCCATATGACAAGAAGAATTAAAAGGATGGTAAAACCGCAGTCTCCTGCATGAAGCGGTGAAGGCTTGCCACAGACAAATAAGTTCCCTGGTAGCATCAATCAAGTTTACTATTTGTGTTCTTTTTTGACTAAACCCTGAGACAGTGATTAGAAAAATGAGAAACAGCAGTAAAAAACAATAGAGAATTGCTGGCTTTTCCCTCCCTCAACTACCACTTCCAAATGATAGCTGTAATTCAGTAAAGATCATAGAGGCTGGCATTTATGTTGATCATCACTTCCTACCAGCCTTTGATTTACTCAATTCCTCCTAAATGAATTTCTAGCTGAGAGTAGTAAATTATATCTGAACACCCCTATCAATAGCAAACTAGAATATATTGGCATGATATCAAATAAAGAGGTTGGATAAATATATTAGTGTGGCACAAGATTGCACATAATGAGCTGTTTTACAGGTCTATGGCAAAGAAATAGAATACATATTACAAATAAAAATACTGTGCTTAATATTATTGTCTTCTGTGAGAAGGCTCAGTCTTGCTCAACCAAATAGGAGTTTAAGGGAAAGATTTGAGCCATACTCCTAAGTTTTTTAATCAGGGGATTCTTTTCTTTTCAAAGGATGCAGAATTTGATGTCTGGATGAAGGAGTTGGGTTAAGATTTGCTGGAATAATGAAAGCTGGACCCAAAAGAATAAGTTGAGCATTCTCTATCAAGAGAGACGTGAAAATGTTTGCTGATGAATAAATTTAAATTCATTATTGAAAACTGGATCAGCAGAGCATTTGTTAAAATTAGCCTACAACTTTAAATTGAGGGGTAACTTTGTGCTCCAGAAGGGAAAAAGTGCTCATTTGTGAATTATTGACATTTTAACTCTTACATGGTATGTCTCCAATATCCGCCATAGAGAGATGACTCTTGTTTTGTTATTAATGTTTCCAGAAAGGAAGGCCAGACAGAAGGAAAACATTTCTTCCTCAATTAAGAAGGCTTTTAAGCCCTTTTGCCTGAATTTCACTAATGCCTCATTTCCCCAAATCAATCATGTTGCTCTACTATTGTATTAAAATGTACTTTAATAACAAATGCTTAAAATCAGAAGTGACATTTTTTTCTAAGATGCATTACTAATAAAGTAACACGCATTTTCCTCCTGCGTGAAACAGCTGGACCATGACGAGATCACATTAGCACTAATTAAAATGATATTTTCTGTGCAGATTTTGCTAGCCCAGCTTCATTGGACTCAAAAGGATTTCTGAAATCCATAATAAAGGCTATTATGTCATCTTACCATGTTTCTCTTGAATCAGGCTACTGTCTAATTTCTCCTCAACGATATTTTCTTAAAACTCTCACTCAGTAAAATCAATATTAAGTTTCTCCTCTCAGAGCTCTGTTTTTTCCATATATGATCCTCATTTAATTAAAAAAAATTAAAGCTTTCATCTATTTTGCTTGATGAACAAGAAAAAATATAATATTAAAGGCAACATTTTGCAATGTTTCTCTTTTTCCTCACTTTACTGGGTCCCTGTTGTTCCCAACGTATAATTTGCAAAACATATTGCTTCAATACTTACAATGAGAGAGGCGGCCCAGCTGTGGGAAGAGGACAACAGCCTCCAATATTACCATAATAATCTGCCTAGAGTCCCAGGAGCCCCCTGGTATATACAATTCTCTGTACTGCAGGCCCCAGCTGGAGAACATTCTCTTGACATGTATGCCAACCTTTGCCTGCAGGCAAAATAAGAAAAAAAAAGCAGAGAAGTAATCATGAAAATAAAAAATCTTGTCAACTGCGTTGGGCTGCAGTTCCCATGTTTTTGCTCACGTAGGCAGGCATTGTGCTAACAAAATGATACCAGACTTTAAAAGACTGCAGCTGGTAGGTTTTTGGATTTTTTTTTAAAATATGCTATGTTAATTCTGTGATCCTAAAATTTGAGGGGAGGAGGGGCAGCAGACAGTGATACTTTAGTTATGACTGTCAATAAATAAGACAACTTTATTTGCCAACTATTTCGCAGAAGACTGCTTCTTACAGGAATTGAACTACAAGAAGTAGCATTAGAGTCCTGAGGTTAATAGTGGATGAAATTTCAAACAAATATAATTTATATGCCTTAGTAAGTTAACTTAAGAGGAACTTGAGCAGTTTCTGATTAACATCCTTCTTAAATAATCCACAAAAACCAGTGTTATTATATCTGCTCTTAAGACTTCTATCTCAAGTCAAAAAAGTGATATTAACCTTTAAAATAACAAACTAAAACTTCAAAAGGACTTCATGAACAAAACACGCATATTTTGAAACTGAAAGTTCAGATTGGGTTGTATTTTATTTTAACAGTCAATAAAACTCAGTGCGTTAAGAATATTCCACAACTAGAGTTGAAAGATCTGATATCTTGGTTATAGCACTAAAAGTTTCCCAACTTCATTTGCTGAAACAAGAGGTTCTTCTGAAAACGAATTAACCCAGAATATAACTGCAGTCACACATATTTAAAGCACTTTCATTTGAGTGGTATCCCACTGTGTAAATATCCTAAACAGGTAAGAAAATGTCATTATATGTATAAGATATTAATTTCCTTTGTCAAATTAATTTTCCAAATACTAGACGGACTGGAAGAGGGCAGTATAGTGTTATATTAACTCTTAAATATGCCTATTTGCCAGGAAATGTTCCATTTTACTCTCTTTACCAATATGTTTGTGATAAATCTCTCTACTTTGCAGATAAAAATATTTAGAAAATTGAGGATTTATAGTGTAAAATTTGATGTTAGTATTTCTTGATCACATGAGGGAAGGATATATGGATTAGTTTTATAATTGCATATTTATGTGACTATTTAATTAATGTCAATCCTCTCACCAAATGTAAGCTACATGAGGGCAGGATCATGGAAGTTTCATTTATCATTTCCTTCCAAGTACATGGCACACACTAGGTATTTGTTGAAAGAATAAGTGAATACACTTAATTATTCATTCAATCATTCAACAAATATTTTCCAAGGCACTAGGGATTCAGCAATGAATAAAGCTAGTGAAAATCCCTGTCTTCATGGCATAGAAGACTGATAACACATAAGAAAAACAAGTAAAATATAGACAGTGTTAATGGACTTCCCAGGTGGCTCAGTGGTAAAGAATCCAATCCCCCTGCCAGTGCAGGAGACAAGGGAGACACATTCAATCCCAGCGTCGGGAAGATCCCCTGGAGGAGGAAATGGCAGCCCACTCCAGTATTCCTGCCTGGGAAAGTCCGTGGACAGGGGAGCCTGCTGGGCTCCATGTGCGTCCACGTGGTCGCACAGAGTCGGACAGGACTGAGTAGCTACACACACATACCATGTTAAATAATGATAAACACTAAAAAGAGACCTTTAGCAGGGAAAGGAGACAAGGGTGTGTCTGGGTGGGAGGCTGCTATTTTAGAAACGGTTACCAGGAAAGGTTTCCCCCCCACCCCACCGTGCCCAACAAAACTGTGAAATGAACTAGTTCTCTCCCCCGGTGAAATTGAATAGGTCCTCAGTAAGGACTTCACTGGTGGCTCAGACAGTAAAAGCTCTGCCTACAATGCAGGAGACCTGGGTTTGATCCCTGGGTCGGGAAGATCCCGCTGGAAAAGGAAATGGCAACCCACTCCAGTACTCCTGCCTTGGAGAAGCCTGGTAGGTTTCAGTCCATGGGGTTGCAGAGTTGGACATGACTAAGCGACTTCATTTCACTTCAAGAATCCAACAAAAAGGCAAAGAAAGAAAAGACTTAAAATGCTGACTCTTTCATCATTTATGCAAATATTTATCTCATGAAATTATAAGCCCCTCTAAAACAGAGATAGCAACTCTTTCTGGATATTATCTCTGGCACTTAGCACAGTGTCTTATATACAGTAGATGCTCTTCCAATTATGCTGAATTGACTTGGAGTCCTTTTAGAATAAAAGGACAACATTAAGAAGTGGTAATGTGGCCAAGGATGGAAGAGAGCCACCCAGCATAATCTGGAGGGCCGAAAACCAGAGGGGTGAGGCTGAGCATACACTATCGTCTTGATGTTGCCTGAAGCTCCGTGCACTCAGCTTCTCAGCCCTGAGATGACCACCTTTGGTCCAAAGAGAAAACAAGGCACGTTTACAGAGGACTGTACATACGCACCATTACAACTAGGAAAACTCATCAAAGCCCTTGCCTTCCTAATGGGGGCTCACATGGGGATTATTTTCATCTAAGAAAGAAAGCAGACATATGTTGCTCTTGTGAAGGTAGCCTTGAAGGGGAAGTTCATGCCCCTTTGTATCCATATATTCAATTTGTGGGGCTGGGTACAAGTGAAGGGCTTCCCAGGTGGCGCTAGTTAAAGCACCTGCCTCCTAACACAGATAGACATAAGATATGCTAGTTGGATCCCCGGGTCAGGAAGACCCCCCTGGAGGAGGGCATGACAGCCCACTCCAGTATTCTTGCCTGGAAAATCCTACAGACAGAGGAGCCTGGCAGGCTGCAGTCCATGGGGTTGCACAGAGTTGGACATGACTGAAGTGACCTAAGTCATGCAAGCCTACAAGTGAAATGCTCACATTTTAATTAGGAGTAGAAAAAAAAAATACACATCAGAGGATGGAAATAAAATGAGAAAAATAATAATAAAAAAAAGTAAATTTTCAAAGTAAGGGTTGGTTAAGAGTGAAGGGAAGCTACCTAGTTAATCCAGTAATATTTGTACTAGATAATATAACCATGTATATTAATATAATAATATAACCAGGAAAGTACAGATCAGCTGGTCACAACATTGCAAAGAATAACACAAAGCAGAGTAAGGGAACATAGGAACGGTAAACAAGAAGAGAGTTAATTTAAATATCAGTTCAAAATTTCTTCATTATTCTCAGGGACTAAAATATTCACACTAGCTACCAGGGCTCCATTCCTAGTCAGTTATCACATATGTTATGCTATGCTTAGTCGCTCAGTTGTATCCGACTCTTTGCGACCCCATGGACTGTAGTCCGCCAGGCTCCTCTGTCCATGGGATTCTCCAGGCAAGAATACTGGAGTGGGTTGCCATGCCCTCCTCCAGGGGAACTTCCCAACCCAGGGATCGAACCTAGGTCTCCCACATTACAGGCAGATTCTTTACTATCTGAGCCACCAGGGCATTATCACATAACAGGTAACATAATGTCCACATCCATTTGTTACTAACCTTGAGTTTCCTCTACTCTTTCTGAGGGTCTCAACCACACTCAGGGCTGTGCATGAGCTCCTCTCCAAGGAGGTTCCCATCTCTATCCGTCTCACGTGACTCTTCTGAGCTCCACATACATTGCCTCCTGGATATCTCCAGTTTTACTCCACAGACATTCAAATTCAACATATTCATCACTGTACCCCCAAATCCTCTTCTTCCATAGGCGAATATTAGTAAAGATCACCACCGGTTACCCAAATCAGAAACCTAGAAATGATGCTTGACTTTAGCATCTCTCAGATTCTCTCCTCACAGTATCATCAGCCTCCAAGCATGAAAGAATCTTTCTCCTGCATAACTCTTACACCTGTCTCTTACATCTAATACAATTGACAATGCATGGTTAATGTCTGGGCTCAAAAACGGTTCCTATCTCTGCTGGCTTACTACACGTCTCCTGGCCAGTCTTCTCAAAGGAAGAGCTTCCTCTAACGCCAACCCAAACACACTCCTCCACCTTACCAGAGTGACTTTCCAAAATGCAAGTACCTCTCTGCACTCACTCACTTTAAAATGCTTCCATGTCCAATAGTTTGGGTTAAAGTCCCTCCAGTTTTTGGATTAAAGTCTTCACTCTTTTTTTTTTTTTTCATTCAACAAATCAACCAATGTTTATTGCATCTTTTTATTTATTTAAATTAGAGTATAAATACAACATTGTGATGGTTTTTGTCATACATCCATATGAATTGGCCATAGTTATATATGTGTTCTGTCCATCATGAACCCCCTTCCCACATCCCTCCCCACCCTATCCCTCCAGGTTGTCACAGAGCACTGGCTTTGGTTGCCCTGCTTCATACATCAAACTCCCACTGGCTATCTGTTTTACATATGGTCATGCATATGTTTCAATGCTAGTCTCTCAAGTCATCCCACCCTCTCCTTCTCCCATTGAGTCCAAAAGTCTGTTCTTTATGTCTGTGTCTCCTTTGCTGCCCTACACATAGGATCTTCGGTACCATGTTTCTAGATTTCATATATATGCATTAATATATGGTATTTGTCTCTCTCTTTCTGACTTACTTCACTGTATAATAGGCTCTAGGTTCATCCACCTCCTTAGAACTGACTCAGATGGTCCTTTCTATAGCTGAGTAATAGTCCATTGTGTATATGTACCACAACTTCCTTATCCATTCATCTGTCGATGGCCATCTAAGTTGCTTCCATGTCCTCTCTGTTGCAAGTAGTGCTGCAGTGAACATTTGACATGAAAAGCCAAGCTGATGTCTTCTTTCTGATTTTCCCCAATCCCCATGCTCTGCCAATGCTTCAGCCTTAAAAGTGACCCTCCCCCATTGCCACCATTCGTTTGCTGAAGTTCTACTATTGATCTAAAACACCTTGTCCAGTTTTCTCCACCATAACTAAATCTTCCTCATCCTTTAAAAATTCAGCTGAATCATGACCTCCTTCTTTTCTAATCCCCTCCCTCCTTCCGCTAAGTTACAGGGCTCTTTCCTATGTTCATAAAGTGCCCTGTGCAGGCATAGGCATATATTTACTACACTGAATTAGGATTTCCAATTTCCTGTCCATATCCTTCATTGACTATGAGTTCCATGAGAACAGAGAATTGTTCATGTATGTACCACCTAGCTCTAGAACAATGCTTACTGCATTGTAGATGTTCATTCAATGAGTGTTTAGTATGTAAATGACAGAATGAGTTTCCAGGGATAGGACTAGTTTAGTGGGAAGGAAATATACATTAGAAATGATTTACTAGAAAAGATTTAAAAATGAATATTTCTTGTGTAACTACTTACACCCAGCATTGGATCTATCGTTTAGGAGCTAAGGTGAGAGAGAAAGAAAGATTGAAAAAGAAAAGAGAGACAGAGAAATCTCTTTGTACTTCATCATTTGTTTACACATTCCGAAAGTCTCCTGTTAAAGACAAGATGGTTAGGAATAGAGTTGGAAGACAGGAGCCTCACAGGTCTAGTGCTGCTCAGAACTCTAAAGCCAGCAGGAATTTTTTTTTTTTTCTAACTTGGAATGAATGGTTCATGGATTTGCATGTCATCTTTGCACAGTTCAGTTTAGCTCAGTTGCTCAGTCATGTCCAACTCTTTGCGACCCAATGAATTGCAGCACGCCAGGCCATCCTGTCCATCATCAACTCCCGGAGTCTACCCAAACCCATGTCCATCGAGTCGGTGATGCCATCCAACCATCTCATCCTTTGTTGTCCCCTTCTCCTCCTGCCCCCAATCCTTCCCAGCATTAGGGTCTTTTCCAATGAGTCAACTCTTCGCATGAGGTTGCCAAAGTATTGGAGTTTCAGCTTCAACATCAGTCCTTCCAATGAACACCCAGGACTGATCTCCTTTAGGATGGACTGGTTGGATCTCCTCGCAGTGCAAGGGACTCTCAAGAGTCTTCTCCAACACCACAGTTCAAAAGCATCAATTCTTCAGCGTTCAGCTTTCTTTACCATCCAACTCTCACATCCATACATGACTGCTGGAAAAACCATAGCCTTGACTAGGTGCACCTTTGTTGGCAAAGTAATGTCTCTGCTTTTAAATATGCTATCCAGGTTGATCATAACTTTCCTTCCAAGGAGTAAGCGTCTTTTAATTTCATGGCTGCAATCACCATCTGCAGTGATTTTGGAGCCCCCCAAAATTAAGTCTGACACTGTTTCCACTGTTTCCCCATCTATTTCCCATGAAGTGATGGGACCAGATGCCATGATCTTAGTTTTCTGAATGTTGAGCTTTAAGCCAACTTTTTCACTCTCCTCCTTCATTATCTACTACTGTGGGCAAGAATCCCTTAGAAGAAATGGAGTAGCCATCATAGTCAACAAGAGAGTCAGAAATGCAGTACTTGGATGCAATCTCAAAAATGACTAATCTCTGTTCGTTTCCAAGGCAAACCATTCAATATCACAGTAACCCAAGCCTATGCCCCAACCAGTAATGCTGAAGAAGCTGAAGTTCAATGGCTCTATGAAGACCTACAAGACCTTTTAGAACTAACACCCAAAAAAGATGCCCTTTTCATTATAAGGGACTGGAATGCAAAAGTAGGAAGTCAAGAAACACCTGGAGTTACAGGCAAATTTGGCCTTGGAGTATGGAATGAAGCAGGGCAAAGGCTAATAGAGTTTTGCCAAGAGATCGCACTGGTCATAGCAAACACCTTCTTCCAACAACAAAAGAGAAGACTCTACATATGGACATCACCAGATGGTCATCACCAAAATCTGATTATATTCTTTGCAGCCAAAGATGGAGAAGCTCTATACAGTCAGCAAAAACAAGACTGGGAACTGACTGTGACTCAGTTCATGAACTCCTTATTGCCAAATTCAGACTTAAATTGAAGAAAGTAGGGAAAACCACTAGACCATTCAGGTATGACCTAAATCATCCCTTATGATTATACAGTGGAAGTGAGAAATAGATTTGAGGGACTAGATCTGATAAACAGAGTGCCTGATGAACAATGGACGGAGGTTTGCGACATTGTACAGGAGACAAGGATTAAGACCATCCCCATGGAAAAGAAATGCAACATCTTTGCACAGGGGACATGCTAATCTTCTCTGTATCATTCCAATTTTAGTACATGTGCTGCCAAAGCGAACACAGTCAGCAGGTCTTAAAGTGGAGAAGAAATACGTGATTAAAAAAGAAATCAATCTTGGTACCAAAACAATTTTTTAAAGGTCAATATACATTTGCTAAAACCATCTGGTTATATTTTCAAGATGCTATTTAAAAAGAATAAATTGGTTTTAGCCTATGATAAAATATGAAGCCATGACAACCTTTTGTTTTATGTCTTATTTTTAAAATAAATTTAATGTATTTAAGCTAAAAACAAAACTAAAAGTAATTCACCCATATCTCCCACCCACTATGCCCCACCTCAGGCAAACACCAACCTGTTGTCTGTGTCTATGAGCATGGTTTCATATACATACAGTCTTTGCATGTGGAATATAACAATATATATTTATATAGAATATATATTTACATTTTTATTATGTATTTATATATTTAGACTCCACATTCCACATATAAGACATCATACAGATAGTATTTGCCTTTCTCTGACTTATTTCACTTAGCATAATGCCCATTAGATCTATTCATGTTATTGCAAATGGCAAGCAAATTTTTTAAAAGTATTATTGACTTACAATGTTTCAGATGTACAATAAGGTGATTCAGTTATATATATGTATATATGTATGTATATGTGTATATATACATATACACACACATATATATATGTATTTCAGATTCCTTCCCATTATTCTTTATTACAAGACATTTAATATAGTTCCCTGTCCTAAACAGTAGGTCCTTGTTATTCATCTATTTTATACATAGTGGTGTGCATCTACAATCCCAAATTCCTAGTTTATCCTCTATTCCCTTTCCTCTTTGGTAATCTCAAATTTGTTTTTCAAGTCGATGACTCTGTTTCTGTTTTGTAAATAAACTCATTTGTATTATGTTTTTAGATTCCATATATAACTGTCATCACATGATATTTGTCTGGCAACCAATTTTTTAAAGGAAAATAGAAAACAGACTAAAATGTTGCTGTTTTGTCAAAAGAGTGTATCATATATGTGTTGAACCCAGTATGAGTTCTAAAGCATTTGCAGAGTCTACAATGCAGAATTAAACTTTCTTGTTCCAGTTAGAACTATTAAAATAAGGCAGTTCCCCCTATTGTCCCCAGAATCTCTTGTAGCACCCCCTGTTTGTTTGGAAGCCTATCTTGACAGGCCCCTATGCTTATATGCTGCCAATTGTCTTTGGCATAGAAATACTTCGTTCAGGCCCGCCTTGTCCAATGGTACCCTCTAATTCGGATCTCAGACACAACATTAAAACTTACCAGTTCTGTATTCTAATGCCTTAGGCTGTTTCAGTAGTATAATCTGAAAGAAGTTCCAACTAACGGCCTTAAGCAAAAATTCAGTGGACTTCAAATCACAATATATAAGTAGCAGCTCCCTTTACCCCTTAACTTAGATTAAGCAAGCATTATTCTTTCATTTTTTTATACAGTCATTCTCGTCTAACTAAACTTACTCTCAATTCAGCCACACAGGCATTACTGTATGAACACATTCATTCTTTGTCCACTATGTTCCTAGACATTCTACCTAGCTTGGGCTAACCATGTACTCACAAGACTATTTCTGCTTGATCAGATTTTGGTGAACCCAGCAATGATAGGCAAAGAATGAGACAGTCTTAAAGCTCAGTCAACTGAGTCTGACTAACCGTGTGTTCCCCAAACTTCATGATGGTTATATGCATCTGTACAAAGTTACTACTTTCCAACTTTTCAGTCTTTGGCTCTTTTACCTCTCAAATATATCAAATATGCCACATGATATTAACAAGCCGTTCTTGTTAATATCAAGAATGGTAATGTCCTCTTACTTTCTCAGAATAGTGAATGTTTGTTATGCTTGTTTTGTTTTTGTCCTTAAAGTGAACAAAAGTATTTCCTATCACTTTTCTTTCTGATCACCTAACTTTCCAAGAAATTGTAAGGAAGCTACTATTCTAATACACTGGGCAAAATTGTTTTTGTTTTGTAAGTTGATTAAAAAAAACTCTGAAGATTTCTTTTTCAAATTTTTCTAGAATCATCAGTGGAAATTGGCAACACAAGAAAAATCATTTACCTAAGGAAATGGAAGATCCAAACTATGTGAAATTTTAACATTCTAGGTACTTTCCAAGTATCTCAGGTCCACAGGGTTTGCAGCTCATGTAATCAGCTGGAAAACTTTGGAAGAAAAATAGAATTACAGGCACTAAATGAGAGAATTTTTTTTAAGTAAAAATAAAGGAAGATCCCATAAAAAGCTCTCCGTTTTCTACCTAGAATTTTTAAAAAAACATTGTCTACATTTTTTTGTGTTCATTTTTTCTACATATGGTTTGAACAATTGGTCTCATTTTCAGTTTTACTTAAATGCTTAGTATATTTATATGGAACATGTTTCATTACCCATAAAGAAACCCAACAAATATTTGTCAAATTGAATTAAGTGGGCTTATATTATAATATTCCTATTGAGGAATACACCGAACTTATCTTAGGCTACTGGAAGAGGAAATGGCAACCCACTCCAGTACTCTTGACTGGAAAATCCTATGGACAGAGGAATTGGCTGCTGTCCATGGGGTTGCAAAGAGTCCAACACTATTGAGCAACTGAGCACGCAGGCATCTTAGACTAACTCATCTATGTCAATCTTTTACTTCATATTATTTCAGATACTTCATAATACTTCATATTATTTCAGAGAAAAAATTTTAAAAGTAACAAAATTTTCTGTTTTCTGTGTTTTTTTTTTCCTTTTCAATCAAAAAAAAAAAAAAGGAGAGAGAGACTTGAAATAAAGGTGGAAATATATGAAAGGAAAGTTAAATAAAAACAGATTAAGATGGATTTCTAAGAATCTACATTGTCTTCAGGATGACTTGTATTTTTCTAATTTAAAAAAGAGTAGTAGGTTTATCCTTTATATTGGTTGGCCCCTTCTCTTAAACTTGTGTCTTTCTGAAGTTGTGAGCAGCATCTGGAGTCCAATGTAAAATCTGTATAAATTCTAGCTGTACTGCAGCCAAAGTCAGCACTGCCCCTCAGATTTCCATGGGCAACAGCTTCTCAGCAAACTTAGTGACTGCACAATTTTGGATACTTCCAGGGTCCCCATGGACAAGCAGCTGCAGGGGGTAGTCCAAGCAGAAGAATCAATCTCCCTGAAACCATAGAGGGAAAAGGGTGCTGATAACTGCATTCATGAGAACACCTTTCCTGTCCAATTTCTTAGCTTATCTTAGTCTTTTTATATATTTTTCACAAAATGTATTTACGTATCAAATTCTTGTATTGCAAGAAAAAGACACCACTATTCAAAATAATCTGGTTGAATACTGAGGGGAAAGTATTAGTGATCCAGTTAAAAAAAAAAAGAAAATCAATCACTCAATTAACACAACGATAAAGAATCTGCCTGCAATGCAGGAGACTCAGGTTCAATACCTGGGTCAGCAAGATCCCCTGGAGAAGGAAACAGCAACCCACTCGAGTATTCTTGCCTGGAGAATTCTATGGACAGCAGAGACTATCGGGTTATCCTCCATGCAGTGGCAAAAGAGTTGGACATGACTGAGCAACTAACACTAACTTTCAGCTGATAGATGTTGATGTGTGGCAGAAATCAACACAACATTGTAAAGCAATTATCCTCCAACTAAAAATAATTTTTAAAAAATGCACTTATTCTACAAATAGTTCATGAGTGTCAAGTGCTTGACTGTGCTAAGCATGCAGTTTTCAACAAGACAGAGAGAGCTTATGATCTAAGGAGGCATGGGTGATCAAATAAGCAATTTAACAATCACGTGTGGCAAGATATCACAAAATAAGCTTTAGAAAAGTGGAAAGGAAAGGAAAGAGACAGACAATATTATCATGAAAGATGATGCAAAGGAAAGAACTTTTCTTGATATTTTCAAAATCGGTTTACGTGAGAGAGGGGACAAGAATTTTAGAAGCAAGTCTTCTAACTTTGATCTAATTTTCTGTCTACTATAAACAGCTCCTGTCATTGGGCAACCATAAACTTCCTCCTGTACTTTAATATCTGTTCTCTGCAACACTCACAGGTGATACAGCAACAATATGTAAATTAGCCAAGAGAAATGGAGTACAAAGGCTATATTTGAAATTCTACGTGCAGAGCTAGTCTCCCAGTGACCTTACTGTAGAAAAGCAAACATTTCTGCCTCAGAGAAGGAGCAATGCACGTACCAAAATCATCCATGCTACTCCAGCTTATCTTTTTTGATCTGAAAGAAAACCCTCAAAGGGAGACAGACTCTACAGTAAATGTTGCATCAGAAAGTCAAAATGGCACAGTGAACAGGAACATCAAAGGCTGTAATGTTGTGTAAAGATAACCTCCCTCACATATTTTGGATTACGCAAAACGATGACTGTGAAATGTGTTTATTCTTTAATAAACTCACTTCATGGGCTGTTGTATGCAGCAGGTCAGTGCTGTCTCTTTTCATTAATTTGCTTTTCAGGGGCCCAAACCTAGATTATTTTTGTGTTTTATGTTTCATATCACTTCTACATTTGGAGGGACTTCCCTAGTAGTCCAGTGGTTAATACTCTGGGCTCAACACAGGGGGGGCGGGTCCCAGCGCTGGTTGGAGAACTAAGATCCCACATACCTCCAGGCATAGCCAAAAAGTAAAAAAAAAAAAGCAAAAAAAAAAAAAAGGCCACCATAATGGTCAAAGAATCAAGTAGGCATAGAAGAATAAAACGGGCTTTGTGATTAGAAAGACATGACTTTAAAGCCGAGTTCTACTACTTATTTATCCTGAGCCACGAAGCTTTGGTTTCCTAATTCATAACATGGAGTCGAAAAAAAATGGCATTTGCCATCTGCCTCTACGCGTATGCTGCTGCAGCTACTGACTTTCAACACTGCCTGAGGGGAATTCAGGTTGGAGAGTGAGGCACACTGTGCTCCAGGGAAACTGGTGGGACAGGTCTTTAGACAGTTAAATATGTTCAGGAACTGATGTCATGATCCCAATCTTTGCATCTCTTCAAATTTTAGAAAAGCATTAAATCCCTTCATGGTGACATCAGCTCCTTGTGACGAGCAGAAAATCTTTTGCAAAGTAAGCACTTGACTGCACTGAACTCCCCCTTCACCAAAATCTTACGTATTGACCTTCCCCAACTGTCTCTTTGGAGCAGTCTCTCAGAGCCATCTGAGGTGCTGTCTCCAAGGGTGCAAATAAAATTTGCCCCAAATAAAACTTAAAAACTCGCAACTCTCACGTTGTGTATCTTTTTAGTCCACAGTTATCGCTGGATAACTGGATTTCATAATCTAAGTGCCCAGATTGCTTTTTGCTTTCAGCTGAGCTGAGTAAACCTTTTAATGTTTTCTTCAAGTCACTTTAAAAGGTCTCTTTAAGTTCTTTATAGAAATCACCTAAGATAGTAAATGTAAATTTGGGTTTTATCAAACTATGACAAAGCAAGAAATAAAATGGCTACAATTTTCCAGAAAAAGAAAACCACTAAAATGGCCAAAGTGAAAGTTGCTCAGTCATGTCCAGCTCTTTGTGACCCCATGGACTATATAGTTCACAGAATTCTCCAGGCCAGAATACTGGAGTGGGTAGTCTTTCCTTTCTCCAGGGGATCTTCCCAACCCAGGGATCGAACCCAGGTCTCCTACATTGGCATTGCAGGCAGATTGTTTGCCAGCTGAGCCACCAGGAGAGCCCAAAATGGCCGAGGGGGCTCAACAAGTAATCAATCAATCATTCTAATACTCAGAAATTGTCTCTTTCATCAGGGACTGAGTTACACCATGATATGAATGGGTTTTATCAGGCCCCTGGACAGAAAACAAACTAAATGAGAAGCAGTCTGAATTTGGCAGCAGAAGGAGGCTCTGGTTAATCCCACAATTTCCTGACAAGACATGAAAGAGGTATACAGATAATATGACTGACGTTTAACTAGGCAACCTATAATGTATTCCTACAGATGAGTTTTCACCTTAAAAAAGAAAGCAACTTAAGGAATGATAACCTATAAATATTTGTAAACCAATGAAGCTGCCATTATGGTTAACTCCATAGTCATTAAGACCAGTTCAAAATTAAAATTAAAAAAAATGTTTTGTCCCATCAGGGTCACATTTCAATCATCATCAAAACTCCAGGTATTTATTCTGTTTATTCAAGGAGATCCAACCAGTCGATGCTAAAGGAAATCAGCCCTGAATATTCATTGGAAGGACTGATGCTGAAGCTGAAACTCCAATACTCTGGCCACCTGATGCAAAGAGTTGACTCACTGGAAAAGACCCTGATGCTGGAAAAGATTGAAGTCAGGAGGAGAAGGGGATGACAGAGGACGAGATGGTTGGATGGCATCACTGACTCAATGGACATGAGTTTGAGTAAGCTCTGGGAGTTGGTGACGGGCAGGGTAGCCTGGCGTGCTACGGTCCAGGGGGTCGCAAAGAGTCAGATGTGACTGAGCGACTGAACTGTATTCTATTTACCAATTTTGCCCAGTAGGTTTAATTTCCAGTGAATTTTGGCTATTTCAAGAAATCAAAGTCACCATAAAAAGGAATAAGATGAGATTTCACTGGAAATATGTGAAATACAGTGTTCTGAAAGAAATCTCTTAAGAAAAGTTAGAAACTCGTTCAATACTAATGAGATGATTGAATATCTTTGAGAGAACAACTCTTGTTTATATAAGCTCTAGGGTATTTGCTTTTTTTTTTTTCAGTTCTACCTCTGTTTATTGCTACTAACCCATCTCCCTCTGCCCCCTTCATGAGTGTGTGCTCAGTCGTGTGACCCCCATGGACTACATCCCGCCAGGCTCTTCTGTCCATATAATTTTCCAGGCAGGAGTATTGGAGTGTTGTATTTTTTCAAATAACAAAGCTGTCAGATGAACTTTGCTCCTGATGTTAACCCCCACCTCCTTCCTATACCTATAGATGAAAAGACATTTTAATCTATCATAAATGATTCCTTGTCCACCCTCTTCCAGGCTGACTCTTCAGCAGCATCCTGGTTATCCTGGAGTTTTCCATGGCTGTCGAGCCAAGGCAGCTTTCTGAGGGAGCAGCAGGCAGCTGAGGAGCAGAGGTAGCCATCTGCGAAAGCTTTTCTGTCTGGGGGAATGTCTGTTTACTGTCAGTCGAGTTGGGAGTGAGGCACAGCATGCATCAGAGCAGTGACAATGTTATTCATATAATATTCAATAAGTTTATGTAACTGGACCACGTTTCTCTAGGACTTGTTGCAATAAAACCACAGACATTCCTCCAAAAGCAGTGCAACCAGCTGGAGGATACAGACAGTTCATTTAACATTGGTGAATACGCAGCCACAGGCGCTAGAAGCCAGAACAAAAATAAGCATAAGCAGTGAAAAGCGCAGCAGCCAAAAAAGGGGCTGAGTGGGCAACAACAAAACAGGAAATCTAGTAAAAGCTCACGTTGCTTTTCAGGCATTCAATTCACAGAGGTCCACTGAGCCATCACTATTGCAAAACAAATGCACTGCTCCCTTTCATTGTTTTTAAATTAATTGCATGTATCTTCCAGTAGGTTTTTGTTTTTCAAAAAATGTGTCTTGAATGAAAAGGCCAGTTCTCACAATCTTTTTCTCCACCACAGTACTCGACACAATGTTTTGTACTCTAGCTCTTCTCAGTATTTTTTAGGTCTTTGCCAAATGTCAGAATATGATAGAATGGAAAGAGAACTGTACCTTAAATAAAAAGACGTGGGTACTAATCTTGCTCTCCCACCTCACTGTATAATTTGGGTATGGTAACTAACAATTCCAAACAAAGTTCCTTAAATCCAATGTGAGGATATATAGGCAAAAGTACACCAGAAATAACCAATCTGAAGATAAGATAGGGGAAAAAAGATATCAAAACTTTAAATAATCATTAATTACCAGAAATAATCAGTTCAAAATATGTGAGATTCAAAGAGTCTATTGAGAAATATGAAAGATGATATAAAAAATAAGATAATATGCTTTTCTTCTGGTTGAAAATGAAAAAGTGAAAGTGTTAGTGGCTCAGTTGTGTCCAACTCTTTGTGATCCCATGAACCATATTCCATCAGGCTCCTCCATCATGGAATTCTCCAGGCAAGAACACTGGAGTGGGTTGCCACTTCCTTCTCCAGTACATCTTCCCAACTCAGGGATCCAACCTGGGTCTCCCACATTGCAGGCAGGCTCTTTACCATCTGAGCCACCAGGGAAGCCCTCTTTCTTCTGTTTGGGAATATTAATTCTTTGTAAATCATTTTATGATTCAGCAAGATTCTAGAAAAAACTCTCAATGAGTTTTTAAGAGAATAAAATGATTTTAAAGTTCATCAAAAGAGAAAATAAGAAAAATAGGTAAGGAACTTTTGGGAAAAAAGAGTTGATGTGAAATTTACCCTACCAGTTCTGATAAAATATTAAAAAGTCAAAAATGTCTTTTAAAAAGCTAAAATCACTAAAATAATACTGTATCAATACAAACACGAAAAATGGTAAGCAATAATGCTGGGTAGTGAGAATCTGAATGACTTTCATATTATTCTTTTGCTTTTTTACATTAAAAATTTTTTTTCAAATATAACTTAAAAGAGCCAATTGATGAGGTGGCTGAGTGGTTAAGACAACTGACTGCCAAAGGAGCTAATAAAAATAATGTTACAACTTAAAGAAGAAATGGATGAATTAACATAAATAATTCATATAAACCTTTGTATGTGTAAAAATTTAATACGTGATGGAGCAAGCAAGAATAATGGAAAGCTAACGAAATATTCAAATTACGTCACTGAGAAAGCTATGTATATAGAAACAACTATTTAGATTCCTCACACCATACACTGAAATACATTTTCAGTTGCTTTCAGAAATCTACAAACCATAAAGTGACTTAAAAATACAAGAAAATGTGAAAGAATATCTTATTTCTGAAGGAAGAAGTGCTTCCCATGAAACTAATGGGACTTAGAAATGAATGACAACTTAGAAAATGTCAACAAATTTCAAATACAGGCAAACCTTGTTTTATTGCCCTTCATTTTTATTGCGTTTCACAGATATTGCATCTTTTATAAACTGAAGGTTTGAGGCAACCCTGCATCAGGCAAGTCTATCAGTGTCATTTTTCAAACAGCACTTGTTCACTTCAAGTTCCTGTATCATAGTTTGGTAATTTTCCCAATATTTCAAACTTTTTCATAATTATTATATTTGTTATGATGATTTTTGATGATCTGGGATGCCATACCCACATAAGACAGCAAACTTAATCTATAAATGTACATATTCTGACTGTTTCACCAACCAGCCATTCCCCAATCTCCCTCCTTCTCCCAGGGCTTCCCTATTCCCTAAGACACAACAATATTGAAACTAGAATAATTATAACCCTACAATGACTTCCAAGTGTTCAAGTGAAAGGAAGACTCACTTATCTCTCACCTCAAATCAAAAGCTAGAAAATACTTAAAGTTAATGAGGAAGGCATATCAAAAGCTGAAATAGGCCAAAGCTGGGTCTCATGTGCCAAACAGTTAGCCAAGTTGAAAATGCAAAGGAAAAGTTCTCAAAAGAAATTAAAAGTGCTACTCCAGTGAACACATGAATGAAACAGTCTTATTGCTGATATGGAGAAAGTATTAGTGGTCTTGATAGAAGATCACACCAACCACAGGAGATTGGAAGAAATTGACTCCAAACCTCATGGGTAACTTTAATGGATTCAGGACTCCATTGGAGGAGGTAATTGCAGATATGGTAGAAATAGCAAGAGAACTAGAATTAGAAGTAGAGCCTGAAGACGTGACTGAATTGCTGCAATTCCCATGATGATAATTCCCATGATAAAACTTTCACAGATGAGAAGTTGCTTCTTAGGAAGGGGCAAATAAAGTGGCTTCTTGAGATGAAAAGTACTGGTAAAGATGCTGTCAAGACTGTTAAAATGACAGCAGAAAATTTAGAGTATTACAGAAAATTAATTGATAAAGCAACAGCCCTGACTGCAATTTTGAATGAAGTCCTATTGTGGGTAAATACCCTCAAAGAGCATTGCGTGCTCGAGAAATCATTCATGAAAGGAAGAGTCAATCAACATGGCAAATGTCATTGTCATCTTATTTTAAGAAATTGCCACAGCCATCCCAGCCATCCCTTCAGCAACCATCACCCTGATCAGTCAGCAGCTGTCAACATCAAGGCAGACCCTCCACTAGCAAAAAAGTTACAACTTGCTGAAGTTTCAGATGATAGTTTGCATTTTTAGTAATAACTTACTTTTTATTTAAGGTTCAGTTCAGTTCAGTTGCTCAGTCATGTCCGACTCTTTGTGACCCCATGGACCTTGTGGACTTTATTTAAGGTATATACATTGCATTTTGAGACATAATGTTACTGAACATTTAATAAACTACAGTATAGTGTAAACATAACTTTTACTTGTACTGGGAAGCCAAGAAATTCATGTGACTCACTTCATTGTGGTATTTGCTTCATTGCCATGGTCTGAAAATAAACCCACAGTATCTCTGAGGTATGTCTTTACTTTTTTGTTTGAAATTTTAATTTCTCGAAAGTAAGGTTAAAAGACATAGAACAAATTAGGAAAACATATGCCATAAAGTTATACAGGAGAATTCTCAATGTGTGAAGCCTTCATGGAAACTGAATAATGAAAACATTATCTCAGAATCAACAGTAATATGAGATATATTGTTGAAGTAATTAAACAAGGAAGCCATTAACTGAGGTAGCTCTAACACCGTGGCAGTCTAGTAAAACAAAGTGAAACCAATCTAAGCCAGAGCTGATTCCTGTAAATGCCTCAAGGTTAAGAAATTGAAAATCAAGCACAACCAATCACAGACAGCCAAGGAGGTTTTCCCAGAAAAGTAACTGCTTAAGCTATGGCCAATCAAACGGTCCCTTCGCTTGTCTTCACATCCTTAGCTGCTGCTGGTGAGGCACTTCAAACCATATCCGGTTTGACACTGCCCTATTCAAGTTGATGTTTGCTCAAACAAACTCTTTACAGGTACAATGTGCCTCAGTTTATCTTTTAATAATACAAATAGCCAATTTATGGAAAAGAAATGAGAAAAATAATTCCACATCATTAGTCATTTTAAAAGTCCTTGTTGAAATAAAAATAAGATTTATTTTCACATATCTGAATACCAAAACCATTTTTTAATGTGAATTATCTTGGCAAGGCGACAGGAAAACATACATTCTCCTACAAGTTTGCAGGCAAATAAATTAGTACAACTTTCTGGAAGCAATTTATCAATTTTAAGAGGCTTATTCTCTCGCTCAAGTAAGAGCTAGTTCTAATGATCCTTTCAAGAGAAATAGGCAGAAATGTGGTCAAATACTTACATAAAATGTTGCTTATTGTAGTACTAGCTATCATAGCAAAAGTTGTCCAAAATTGAGAAAATGACTAATTAAATGATAGTAGATGCATACTGGAATACTAGTCATTATTTAAAACTATAATCATGGATGTGCATCTTTTGACAAATAATGATAGTCACAACATATTTTTTAGAAAAAGTAAGCAAATATGAATAAAAATAGAGTATATAATCTCAGTCATATAATGATACTGACACAGAGAATTGACTGCTCAGTGCCACCCTAAAATATTAACCGTGCTTATCTCCTGGTCGACAGAGTATAGGTTAGAAGGCAAATTTCTTTCCTGTATAAAGACCCCAAACTGATGATGAACAATTTTGTCCGATACAGTAGCTTCACAGTTCAGGGACGTGAGCTCCTTCTATTTTCTTTGTTTAATATCCCTACAATCGTTTACATCTTCTTAATGTGAATAAAGAGTGTTGTCTTCATTCACATCAAAAAAATGCTCAGCCATACATTCACAATCCAGATAGCAGGAAGGAAGGAAGACAAATCATAATAGCTACACTTCTTCTCTTTAAGGGTACAGCTCAATAACTCCATAATAACATCCACTCATACCCCCTTGTCCAGAGCCTAAACACATGACCACATGCGGGTATAAGTGAGGCTGAAAAATGAAGTCATAAATTGGATGGTTTTATGATTAACCAAAGGGAAAAGGCAATGGCACCCCACTCCACTACTCTTGCCTGGAAAATCCCATGGATGGAGGAGCCTGGTAGGCTACAGTCTATGCGGTCACACAGAGTCGGACATGAGTAACGCGACTTCACTTTCACTTTTCACTTTCATGCATTGGAGAAGGAAATGGCAACCCACTTCAGTGTTCTTGCCTGGAGAATCCCAGGGATGGGGGAGCCTGGTGGGCTGCCATCTATGTGGTCGCCCAGAGTCGGACACGACTGAAGCGACTTAGCAGCAGCCCCAGCATGATTAACCAAAAAGTCCATTACTGTGTAAAGAGGAATAACAGAATATTAGGAGACAATTTCTGCCACAGTCCACTTTTTGGCCACCTCAAGACCAGGTGCTCTTTTCTTCATATACATAGAACACATTCACCCACTTCTCAAAAATAACAACCCCAAAATTTTATTTAGTTGTGAAATGCAGCATAAAGTCTAGGAATTCTGGGAGACTCAGTATTCTCCATCAGGTTGGGATTTCACAAAATAAAAGACAAGCTATTTTCCTCCTTCACTTAACACACATTTATATACAACGGTTGGATAGAAACAAGGCAACTTCACTAAAAATTCCCATTCATACAGTTGCTCCAAATAAAATAAAACTTAATAAAACATGTATACAACCTGTATGCAGAAAATTAAAATGCTCATGACAAATATCAAAGGAGACATTTAAATGGACCGATGGACTATATTCATTGATTGAAAGATTCAACATAATAGATGTCCATTCACTCCAAACTGATTTGTAAGCTTAACGTGCCTATCAAAATCTCAGCATGAGAATTTTGTCTTTGTTTTTGTAGACAACAAGTAAGCAAACTTACTTGTTCTAAAATGTGTATTAGACATGGAAAGCACAGATGCTAGAATAGCTAATAAGTCTTGAAAAATAAGAATAAAATAAGAGGAATCACTCTATCCACATAGCTTACATTATAAGCTTATAATATAGCTATACAGTCAAGGCAGTTTGGTATTGGCAGAGAGATAGACACATACACCAAAATAAAATAATAGAGAAATTGTAAATAGACCCATGGAGATATTCTCAATTTATTTTTGACAAAGATGCATAAGCAATTCAATGGAAGAAGGGTAGCCTTTTAACAAATGGTGCTAGCACAATTGGACATCCATAGGTGAAGGAAAAGAAAGAACTCAACTTAAATCTTACACATTATGCAAAAATTAACTCAAAAGTGACCCCAGATTAAATGTATAATATAAAATAATAAAACTCAAGGGAAAAAAAAAAACATAGGCTAAACTCTTCAGGATCTAGGTCTAAGGCAAAGTATTCTTAAACTTAACACGAAGGCATGATTCCTGAAAGGAAAAATTTATGTTAGACTTCATCAATATTGAAACCTTTTCTCTGGGGAAGTCCCTGTTAACAGGATAAAAAGACAAGCTGAAAACTGCAAAAAAAAAAAATATATATATATATATATATATATATATATTTGCAAAACAAAAATCCTATGAATAACTGGTACCTAGAATATACAAGGAACCCTCAAAACTCAACATTAAAAAAGAAAAAAACAAATAATCCAATCAAAAAATGAGCAAAAGACAAGAACAAACTGTTCACAGAAGAGAAAATATTTTGGGGAAAGAAACACATGAAAAGAAGTTCAACATCATAGTGTTGGAAGTTTTGGCCACAGCAATCAGAGCAGAAAAAGAAGTAAAAGGAATCCAGATAGGAAAAGAAGAAGTGAAACTCTCACTGTTTGCAGATGACATGATCCTCTACATAGAAAACCCTAAAGACTCTACCAGAAAATTACTAGAGCTAATCAATGAATATAGTAAAGTTGCAGGATATAAAATTAACACACAGAAATCCCTTGCATTCCTATATACTAACAATGAAAAAAGAGAAAGAGAAATTAAGGAAACAATACCATTCACCATTGCAACAAAAAGAATAAAATACTTAGGAGTATATCTACCTAAAGAAACAAAAGACCTATACATAGAAAACTATAAAACACTGATGAAAGAAATCAAAGAGGACACAAACAGATGGAGAAACATACCGTGTTCATGGATTGGAAGAATCAATATTGTCAAAATGGCTATTCTACCCAAAGCAATCTATAGATTCAATGCAATCCCTATCAAGCTATCAACGGTATTTTTCACAGAACTAGACCAAAGAATTTCACAATTTGTATGGAAATACAAAAAACCTCGAATAGCCAAAGTAATCTTGAGAAAGAAGAATGGAACTGGAGGAATCAACCTGCCTGACTTCAGACTCTACTACAAAGCCACAGTCATCAAGACAGTATGGTACTGGCACAAAGACAGAAATATAGATCAATGGAACAGAATAGAAAGCCCAGAGATAAATCCACAAACCTATGGACACCTTATTTTTGACAAAGGAGGCAAGGATATACAATGGAAAAAAGACAACCTCTTTAACAAGTGGTGCTGGGAAAACTGGTCAACCACTTGTAAAAGAATGAAACTAGAACACTTTCTAACACCATACACAAAAATAAACTCAAAATGGATTAAAGATCTAAATGTAAGACCAGAAACTATAAAACTCCTAGAGGAGAACATAGGCAAAACACTCTCCGACATAAACCACAGCAAGATCCTCTATGACCCACCTCCCAGAATATTGGAAATAAAAGCAAAACTAAACAAATGGGACCTAATGAAACTTAAAAGCTTTTGCACTACAAAGGAAACTATAAGTAAGGTGAAAAGACAGGCCTCAGATTGGGAGAAAATAATAGCAAATGAAGAAACAGACAAAGGATTAATCTCAAAAATATACAAGCAACTCCTGCAGCTCAATTCCAGAAAAATAAATGACCCAATCAAAAAATGGGCCAAAGAACTAAACAGACATTTCTCCAAAGAAGACATACAGATGGCTAACAAACACATGAAAAGATGCTCAACATCACTCATTATTAGAGAAATGCAAATCAAAACCACAATGAGGTACCATTACACGCCAGTCAGGATGGCTGCTATCCAAAAGTCTACAAGCAATAAATGCTGGAGAGGGTGTGGAGAAAAGGGAACCCTCTTACACTGTTGGTGGGAATGCAAACTAGTACAGCCGCTATGGAAAACAGTGTGGAGATTTCTTAAGAAACTGGAAATAGAACTGCCATATGACCCAGCGATCCCACTTCTGGGCATACACACTGAGGAAACCAGATCTGAAAGAGACACGTGCACCCCAATGTTCATCGCAGCACTGTTTATAATAGCCAGGACATGGAAGCAACCTAGATGCCCATCAGCAGATGAATGGATAAGGAAGCTGTGGTACATATACACCATGGAATATTACTCAGCCATTAAAAAGAATTCATTTGAACCAGTCCTATTGAGATGGATGAAACTGGAGCCCATTATACAGAGTGAAGTAAGCCAGAAAGATAAAGAACATTACAACATACTAACACATATATATGGAATTTAGAAAGATGGTAACGATAACCTTATATGCAAAACAGAAAAAGAGACACAGAAATACAGAACAGACTTTTGCACTCTGTGGGAGAATGTGAGGGTGGGATATTTCAAAAGAACAGCATGTATACTATCTATGGTGAAACAGATCACCAGCCCAGGTGGGATGCATGAGACAAGTGCTCGGGCCTGGTGCACTGGGAAGACCCAGAGGAATCGGGTGGAGAGGGAGGTGGGAGCGGGGATCGGGATGGGGAATACGTGTAAATCCATGGCTGATTCATATCAATGTATGACAAAACCCACTGAAATGTTGTGAAGTGATTGGCCTCCAACTAATAAAAAAAAAAAGTAAAATGGAAGCTCCAGGAAAAAAAAAAAAAAAAGAAGTTCAACATCATTAGCCATTAAGGAAGTGCAAGTTAAAACCCCAATGAGGTTTCATTACTATGATATTGTGATTTATAGGAAAAATACATATTTAATCTTCATTCACAGTTCCTGGCTCACAACTTAGGAAACCTTTGAAATCTCCCCAGTGATCAGAACAGAACAATGGGATAATAGCTGGTCTCTTGTCCTTAGTTCCCCATCCAAAGGTGGAGGTCTGGTTGCAGGAGAATCAACCTTGAGAAAAATCACAAGATGGCACTTTCAGTCCCGCCCATGATTCCCTGAAGGGCTGGAGGATGAATAAATTGCATTGATTTATGATTTGTTCAATCATGACTACATAACAAAGCCTCCATAAAAACCCCAAAGGACAGTTTTTTGGCCCTTTTTTGGAGAATTTCCATACTGAGAACTCTTTTGAATACCACCTGCTCCATGAGGACAGACTCTCCTTAGTTTGAGACCTCACCCTGTGAATCTCTTCATCTGGCTACTGGTTCCTATCCTTTAATATCTTTTAATAAAAACTCAGTAATCTAGAGAGTAAATAGGTTTTCCAGAGTTCTATGAGCCATTCTAGCAAATTAAATGAACCTGAAAAGAAGGTTGTGGGAACCTCTGATTTCTATCAAGAAACAGAAGTAATAACTTGGACCTGCGGCGGATGTCTGAAGAGGAGGATGGCCTTGTGGGGCAGGGGGCTGTGTGTGTGTGTGCATGTGGGTGTGTGTGTGTACTCAGTCTTGTCTGACTCTTTGCAATCCCATGGACTGTGGCTTTCCAGGCTCCTCTGTCCAGAGAATTTTCCAGGCAAGAATACTGAAGTGGGTAGCCATTCCCTTCTCCAGTGGATCATCCTGACCCAGAGATCAAACCTGTGTCTCCTGCATTGGCCGGCAGGTTCTTTATCACTGAGCCACTTAGAAGGAGGCCTTTTTCTGTGGAATCTGATTCTATCTCTGGTAGACAGCTTCAAAAATGAGCTGAGTTCTTGGACACCAGCAGGGTATTGGAGTGGAGAAGCCTCCACATACTTTTAGATTGGGTTTGGGAACACTTTTCCAGTTTTACATGCCTAAAATAAAAAATAATGACAACACTATGTGCTGGAGAAGAGGTGGAGAAACTGGACTCTTCACGTATTGCTAGCGGGAACATAAAATGACATGGCTGCTCTGAAAAATGGTCTGGCAGTTTTTTACAAAACAACACTTAAACACAACTATCGTATGACCCAGCAATTGCACTCCTGGGTATCTATTCCAGAGAAATGAAAACTGAAGCTCATGCATATTTATAGAAACTTTACTAACAAGACCAGAAACTGGAATCAGCCCAGGTCCTTCAACTGGTGAATGGCTAAACAAAGTGTGGCGCTTCCAAACCATGGAATACTACTCAGCAATAAAAGAGAACATCACTGATACATTCATCCACCTGACTGAGTCTTCAGAGCATCATGCTGAGTGAATAAAGCCGATCCCAAAGGGCCACATACTGTATGATTTTACTCATGCTGCTGCTTAGTTGCTCAGTCATGTCTGACTCTTTGTGACCCCATGGACTGTAGCCCACCAGGCTCCTCTCTACGTGGAATTTTCCAGGCAAGAATACTGGAGTGGGTTGCCATTTCCTACTCCAGGGGATCTTCCTGATCCAGGGATGGAACCTGCATCTCCTGTGCATCTCCTGTATTGCAGATGAATTTATCACCACTAGCACCACCTGGGAAGCCTGGTTTTACTCATACAATATTCTTAATATGACAAAAGGATCAAAATGAAGAACTGATTGGTGGTTGTCAGGGTTTAGGGATGGTGTTTTCAGTGTTTATGGCAACTCTAATCACAATAGCCCAAATCTGAAAACAACCCAAATGTTTATCAACAGGAGAATGAATGAAAAAAACTGAGGTATATCCATGCAATAGACTACTACTTCACAATTAAAAAGACTAGTAATCACAAAACAACATAGGTGGACTTCAAAAACATTGTTAAGTTCCTGAAGTCACACATCTCTATGAAATGGAAACCAGATTCCATTTACACAAAATCCAGATAGAGAGAAAATTAATCTACAGAAGTGGATGCAGAGTTGGGAGCAGAAAGGGACATGTGGGAATTTCCTGGAATGATTACAATTATATATATTTTTTCAGTAGTGCTTACCAAATTCTATGCAATTGTCAGAACTTATTGAACCAGACATTTACAATCTATATCATGCTGTTTATACCACATTAATCATAAATCCATTGGCTTAAGTGTAACTGATGGTGAGGTTAGATTGAGAGCCAATCTCTGTATGACTTCACTCTGGCATCTCCATGGTCTAGCACTGTGCCTTTCTCAGCCTCCAGCTAGATTCAGACAACTCCTTATTCATCTCACAGTCCTTGAGTTATTCACTCACTCAGTGGACATTTCTTAAACCCTACCATGTGCCAGGCACATTCTGTAGGCACGCTCTTCTCTCTTCCAACATCTCAAAATTGTTGGAATCTGGAAAGAGGTTGTTCCCTTTCATTGTAACTGGTAACTAACTAGATACATGCCATTAAATATACTACCATCTTCTGTAGCATATGCAATGGCCAAACACACTCATGAGCCCAATGGGCTGCTTAAAAAAAATGGAAATTCCCCCACAGGACTCCAGAGCAGAAGAGTGTCACAGATACCAGGTCTTGCCCTAGAAAGACAGAGGAAGTTTCCAAAGCTTCTTTGTGTCTTCTCACTCTCTCCTCCTTCTGTTTTCCTTTGTTTTCTCTTGCTTTTTCATCCTTTCCAAAACAACTCTCCTTGGGCCTCTCATTTCCTGCCTTGTATTTAAAATAATTTGAACATCATAAAATAAAGTCATATTTAAAGTTGTAAATGTCCTTTACAGGGTCTTACTCCTCTAAAATGAGGCACTGATAGATGAAACCTTTTTCATAATAAATAGAACCACATAGGGAGGACCCCAACATGAACAGAAAGCAAGTGTGTTAGTCACTCAGTCCTGTCCAACTCCTTGTGATCCCATGGACTGTATGTAGCCTGCCAGGCTCCTGTGTCCATGGGATTCTCCAGGCAAGAATATTGGAGTGGGTTGCCATTCCCTTCTCCAGGGGATCTTCTCGACCCAGGGATCAAATCCTCATCAACTGCATTGCCGGCAGATTCTTTACCATCTGAGCCACAGGGAAGCCCATAAAGAAAGCATAAAATACAATTTTTTTTTTTCAAAAGAAGACCAAAAATATTTTTTTAAAGAAGAAAAATCAGGGTAAGTATCGATGAGGAGAAATGGTGAGCTTCTATCAAAGCTTAAAATCGTGAAGCAGAAAAGAGTAAAACTTTTAATATCATCGTAAACAATAAGCCATAGGTTGGAACTGTAGCAAGAATAATCCATTCCCCATGTATAGAATAATTATGCATTTTAAAAGCAGAGGTAATATTTAACAACAAAAAACTGCTAATGAAAAATATGAGCATATTACTATCAGTAATTTCAAAGGGCAGATTTGAAATCACATATAATTAAAGTTTCAGGAAACACAACTTGCCAAGAGATGATTATAAGCAGTAGGTTCTTAATACTTGGCTTATTCACATAGTCAGGAGGTAAGCATTCCTACAGGACAGGGCACAGGGTCTTAATGACTTGCTTTGATAATTAGACAGTAATGAATCATGAACAGAACCTAGATTTTCGAGCTCTTGGTGTCATGGCCTGGCTTCAAACCATAGAAATAGAGCTTGTCCTTTTAAGAGTTAACTTTGCATCTAAAAGTTCTCTAAGTGATTTCATGATCACCTCTAGCCAACAGCAGCTTCAATAGCACTTCCAGCAGTATCAAACTAGTGGCTTTTCTAAGCAATATCTTTGCTACTCATTTCTCACTGGACTCAAAGAAGATCATTTAATATCAAATTTTAAAAATAATTTTATGCTATTAGGATCCACACCATGATTCAAAAAAGATAGATCAGCATATTATTTTTTAAAGAAAAAATCAGGAGCTTATGTTTTACTATGTAAAATACAATAAAGTTATTTTTAGATCATAATATCAGTATTGATTTATGGATTAGTTGTGGATAGTCATGCAAAGAGCTCTGAGACCCCCAAATCATTCTATAGGAGGCAAACAATCAGTTTCTTTAGAATCCTCTAGTTCATGCTCAGCTGGAGACCATCCCCTAAATAGGGACAGAAAGCTTGCCTTAATAAACTCAATATTTCATAGAAGCCAAAGATGGGGTTATTTAATTTAATAGGAAACGAACATTACAACAATATAGGGAACTAACACAACCTGTGATATTGATTGTGTTACCACTCATTTTACTAAATAGAATTCTGGTCCAATCCTGCCAGCCTGAAACAACAGTGGCATAATTTGAAACTGATTCCTTGGAAGACACCACTGCATAGGAAATCTCACTCAGGAGTAATTTAACCTCTCCCTAAATTTTCTTATTTTTCTCTCTTATCTGTAAACACAGTAAGCAGTAAGAATTATCATCCAGAAGTTGGTTTACTAGCATTTGTAAGAAATCACATAAGGTACACAACTTATATAAATCTATCGAAGTTGTTGATGTAGCTAATTTTGTAAGAAAGGAAGGAGCTCTAATAATACCAAGGAATGACTAGTATAGATGCAAGTCAATTGAGCACTTTTCCAGTCTGCTGTAAGAGTGAATAATCTATTTCTTACTGACTATCGGGAGATAATTTGCTTTAAAGTCCACACTTTATAAAGTTGTAATATAAATTGAAAAATATGGTTACACAGAAATGGCCAGAAATAGGAGAGCTATTTCACATCAATAATTTCAGGAAGATGGGCATACTTCTTAATGCTAGTAAATTATCACCAAGATTCTATAAGGCAGAAGATAGCAACAGATTAATAACATTACCACGTAGAGGAGGGCCATGGTAATACTTGTGTATAAGATGCTCTCTGAAAAGAACAATACCCTCTCCAGGAAGTCTTCCAGGATTAACTCTAGGTCTTGATTTTTCTAGCATCCCATCAACATTGATATATTGGTCTAGAAAAGCTGTTATCATGGCAAAATGCCTCCATATATGCTTTATTTATTTCTAATAGAAAAGGCAAAGTTTTTATATAATAGAGACCAGACTTTGAACCCTGGTTTAACACTAATAATCTGTACGATATTGGATGACTGACTTTTTCCATCTGTTGACAGGGATAATAACTGTTTCAGGAGCTTGTTGTGTGCTTTTCTTTTTTTTTTTTAATAACATGAAAATAAGCCTGTGGTTGGTGAAGAATGGGTGTGTGTGTGTGTTCAGTCGCTCAGTCATGTCCTACTCTTTGCAATCCCATGGACTGTAGCCCACCAGGCTCCTCTGTCCAGGCAAGAATACTGGAGTGGGTTGCCATGCCCTTCTCCAGGGGATCTTTCTGACCCAGGGATCAAAACCATTATCTCCTGTGTCTCCTGCCTTGGCAGACAGATTCTTTACCACCGAGCCACCTGGAAAGCGCAAAGAGTAGATACCTAAATGTAAACAGTAGTTCCCTCTGTTTCCCTCTCATGCTAGGAATCAAGGTTTCTATAACTATTATGATTCCTGAAACTTAAAGAATTCTGCATACAATGGATGCTCAATAATCCCTGAGTGATGACATCAAAATTTCTCAGCAAGACTGTGAATGTCCAGGTTTTAACCATGGCTACCACCCTGTAAACCAGAATTCTACAATGTGATTACAACTATAGATACCCAAAAAGGATTAATGATCAAATGAAGATGCAATAGATATCTATGGCTTATATTGAAATACATTTTAATGGCTCTATGAAAAAATCTTTGAATTGGCTATATAAGATCAAGAACTCTCCCTCCTCACCTTATATCTAAGTTAAGTAGTGCCAAGTGTACAAACATATAGTAGGCTAACAGTAGAATTCAATATTGATTTGTTTAAAACACATAAAAAGTAAACCTTATAGAGAACTTTATTGTTCAGGTGCTAAGTCGTGTCTGACTCTTTGTGATCCCATGAACACGTCAGGCTTCCCTGTCCTTCACTATCTCCCTGAGTTTACTCAAACTCAGATCCATTGAGTCAGTGATGCCATTCAACCATCTCGTCCTCTGTCGTCCCCTTCTTTTGCTGTCAATCTTGCCCAGCACCAGGGTCTTTTCCAATGAGTTGGTTCTTCACATCAGGTGGTTTAAATGGAGAGCTTTATAATGTTAATAGTTTGCCTAATCACATCATTTGACATACAACACTTTATTTTAAAGTGAGTGTAAAAAAATCAATATTCTCTCCCAGCCCTATCTGTATGCTGCCCCTACAATGCACTCATAATATTCTAACAGTAATTTCAAATCAAAATTGCATCAAAGATCCACCTACATTGACTTCATTTGGACTTGCCATGAGATTATTGTCATAATACAAACTACATTTGCATACATTAAAATACAGCAGAAAAGGTAGCCATTCTGCAGGCTAAATAGCTGGTTTTCCTAAACTTAAATATCTCAGGTGGTTTGTTTTTATTCCCCAAGCCCCTAAGGGCATTTTTCTACATTAAAAATTGCCTGCAAACACATGAAAAGATGCTCAACATCACTCATTATTAGAGAAATGCAAATCAAAACCACAATGAGGTACCATTACACGCCAGTCAGGATGGCTGCTATCCAAAAGTCTACAAGCAATAAATGCTGGAGAGGGTGTGGAGAAAAGGGAACCCTCTTACACTGTTGGTGGGAATGCAAACTAGTACAGCCGCTATGGAAAACAGTGTGGAGATTTCTTAAGAAACTGGAAATAGAACTGCCATATGACCCAGCGATCCCACTTCTGGGCATACACACTGAGGAAACCAGATCTGAAAGAGACACGTGCACCCCAATGTTCATCGCAGCACTGTTTATAATAGCCAGGACATGGAAGCAACCTAGATGCCCATCAGCAGATGAATGGATAAGGAAGCTGTGGTACATATACACCATGGAATATTACTCAGCCATTAAAAAGAATTCATTTGAACCAGTCCTAATGAGATGGATGAAGCTGGAGCCCCTTATACAGAGTGAAGTAAGCCAGAAAGATAAAGAACATTACAGCATACTAACACATATATATGGAATTTAGAAAGGTGATAACGATAACCCTATATGCAAAACAGAAAAAGAGACACAGAAATACAGAACAGACTTTTGAACTCTGTGGGAGAATGTGAGGGTGGGATATTTCAAAAGAACAGCATGTATACTATCTATGGTGAAACAGATCACCAGCCCAGGTGGGATGCATGAGACAAGTGCTCTGGCCTGGTGCACTGGGAAGACCCAGAGGAATCGGGTGGAGAGGGAGGTGGGAGGGGGGATCGGGATGGGAAATACATGTAAATCCATGGCTGATTCATATCAATGTATGACAAAACCCACTGGAAAAAAAATAATAATAATAATTTAAAAAAAATTAAAAAAAAAAAACACACAACCTAAAAATTGCCTGCATCCCAGGCAATTATTTGCAACAACTCAAATCAACAATACCTTAGCTGATTCATGATATTGTCTCTATTTTTCTATGTCTGTTTTCCAGCTATAAGACTACCAAGGAAGTTGAATCTTTTCTCATATTCTCCTGCTGTTTTCCTCTCACCTTAAGTCAGCCTACTCTGTTGGGAAGGGCGTGTGCTAATGATCCAAGTCATGAGTGAATATATAAAAGAAAAAAATGAAAAGGCTATAATCACATTAATGAAATGAACAAGAGAGGTTTTAGGTCGAAAGTCTCTGAGGTTTTGAGTGGTGCCCTGTTTTCACTCATACAACCTCTTCTATGAATACTTAGTCCTAACCGAAGGCAGTCTCCTCCCTACTGCCTGGTTGAGCCAGGGCCACAAGCTTGTAGATGCTGCTCGCATGATATAGCACCAAGAGCCTCCATGGAAATTGCTATTCATTAAATACACAGTTCTATTTTAAGCCACACCTCTGACTGCAGGCAGGTGCTTGCCTGAAGGTAGGTCATTGAGAGTCAATGCAAATGAAGGCAGTTCCCCAGCAGGAAAAAAATTAACTTAGGGAACTTTGTGGGCATAGGTCTTTCTCAAAGCAGCACCAGTGGTGCTCTTTAGGATGTAGCCCCATCACCCAAGTATTGAGCCAAAGCCTCCAGATTGATTACTGAGAGTGAAGTTCCCCCTGGTAGATGGCTCCCACGGCACCTTTCACTGACTCTGGGCTGCCATCACTATAAATGAAAATAACAAGAGTTACAGTGAGAGACACAGGTTACCCTGTACACTATGGTAATTACCTTGCTAGTCACTCTTCTACCCCACGTAACACTCACTAGAGACTGTCAAACACAAATCACGTTAGAGAAGACACTACCCCTAACTAACAGTATCTACGAGCTCTTGAAAGTCATGGAGAATATAGAGTTGAAGGCTTGAGTCTCTGGGGAACCCATAGAGAATGCAAACTCCTTTCTCTAGTCTCAGAGGCTTCTAGCTCAGATGAAGACATTACTCTTGTTCCCAAACTCCAATTTGAAATTGGAGGCTTATATAAAGCCACAGAGGTGGGGAGGGGGTTCTCTCTGAAGATTTCTCCGTTGGCTCTGGACCACTGGATCTCAAACTTGGCTGCACGTTTGGAACCACATGGGGAGTTTTCAAAATTGCTGAGACCTTGGGTGTGACCTTCACAGATTCTGGTTTACTTGGTATGGATCCCTGGGCAGACTTGCTAGACAACTCAGTTCCATAGAAAAGTTCAAGAGCTACTGTGCTAGACCAGTGGTTCTTAAAGGGAAATGTGCATGTGAGTCATCTAGGGGGTCTTGTTAATCCGATTTGATTCAGAAAGTCTTGGTTGGGGTCTGAGATAATCACTTTTTTGGCCAGTCCCTAATAACTGCCAAGACTTCTGACCTGCAAACCAAGCTTTAAGTAGCAAGGCTTTAGACTAAATTGGTAATGCAGACAATGAGATAATAAATCCCCTCTATCAACAACCTGAATCCTTACCTTTAATCATACTAGTAACCCATTCTGGCGAATGTACCATGACATGTGCAAGTGATACGTATTTACACTTGCATGTAGTTGAAAAGATCCTGGATCAAAATGGCCAACCATTAAATCTATCACTGGGGTATTATCTGACCTTCAATATCATTCTATTCTACATCCAATTTAACATAAAATTATTTATCTTGGTATCAGGCAGGTGTTTTGGTCTACTATGCCACAAATTTAGTCTGAACCCTAAAAAAAAAAAAAAAAGAAGTGCTGTTAAGAGTAGTCATACATGCAAAGGTATTAACTAGATGGTGATAGATCCATTATAGTATCTTTTAAATTCCTAATGTTGTGTTTATATGAATGACAAATTAATAGAATTACCAAGTCCATCTTATCTTTTATCCTCATTACTTTATCCCCACATCCCAAGATTGGAAGCAGGTTTTTAAATGACATCTGCCTACCAGATTCTAATAGTCTCTCCTATTTTAATACTAAAATACATCTAGAGTATTTTATATCCATTAAAAACAATAAAGTACTTTTAAAAACATAAAAACTCACACCACTACTGAGATCTAAAAGTGACAGTTTATGCTAATAATTGGGGCTATTTTTCTCCTAAAAGGTCAAAGGAGTTGGATTAAGAATGATAGAGGACTGGGAAATCCCATGGATGGAGGAGCCTGGTGGGCTACAGTCCACGGGGTCATGAAGAGTCAGACACGACTGAGCGACCTCACTTTCACCACGATTCACCTCAATAATGATAGCTTACTATGTGCCATATGCTTGTTCTAAACACTGTATATCTATATATCTACCTATCTAGATAGAGACAGAGAGATAGATACAGGAGTGGGTGTGTGTATGTATTTATATTCATTTAACCCTCAAAAGAATCCTGCTGCTGCTGCTAAGTCGCTTCAGTCGTGTCCAACTCTGTGCGACCCCATAGATGGCAGCCTACCAGGCTCCTCCGTCCCTGGGATTCTCCAGGCAAGAACACTGGAGTGGGTTGCCATTTCCTTCTCCAATGCATGAAAGTGAAAAGTGAAAGTGAAGTCACTCAGTCGTGTCTGACTCTTCACGACCCCATGGACTGCAGCCTACCAGGCTCCTCCGTCCATGGGATTTTCCAGGCAAGAGTACTGGAATGGGGTGCCATTGCCTTCTCCACAAAGGAATCCTACAAAAATTTTTTAATCCCCATTTTATACCTGGAAAAATGAGATCTAGAGAAGTTAAGTAACTTAAACAAGACCAAAGGACTTTTCTCATAGCTCAGTTGGTAAAAGAATCTGCCGGCAATTCAGGAGACCCTGGTTCAAATCCTGGGTGGGGAAGATCCGCTAGAGAAGAGATAAGCTACCCACTCTAGTATTCTTGGGCTTCCCTGGTGGCTCAGCTGGTAAAGAATCTGCCTGCAATACGGGAGACCTGGGTTTGATCCCTGGGTTGGGAAGATCCCCTGGAGAAGGGAAAGGCTATCCACTCCAGTATTCTGGCCTAGAGAATTCCATCGACTGTATAGTCCATGGGGTCACAAGGAGTCAGACAGACTGAGCGACTTTCACCACCACCACCACAAAACCAGAGTTAAAAGTGGGAGCCGGGATTCAGATACATATTTTCAGGATCCAGATCTCTACTTTTACCCCCTCTGTTATAATATCTTTCAAGAAAGAGAGCAAACCTCTTCAGCGGAAAGGTTGAAAGCTATGCTGATCACTACTCCATGGCCACCCCTTGCTCAGCAAAGCAATTTCTGTAATTTCCATAATTCTAAGAGGCTGTTCCCCCAGGCACAAGACATGCTTATTGAGATATCAAAAGGCTTACCTGATTCCCCACCTTCAGTTTTTGCCAATTCCTATATAAAACTTCAATTACAAGTGAATAAAAATCAGAGATTGGGGTAGAATGAATACATGTGTGGTTAAGTCCCTTCTCTGTTCACCTGAATCTGGCACAGCATTGTTCATTGGCTATACCCCAATACAAAATAAAAAGTTTACAGTTTAAAAAAAAAAGAATCAGAAGTTAGTTGGCCACGGGACTTCTAAAACAATTCATGTCAGCACTTCCCAGGTAGACCAGCGAAGAGGAGAAGGGTAGTACATAGGTCCTGAAAAGTAGAAAGGCTGGACTGGGGGATTCCTAATCCTAGGATGCAGATAAAAACAAGAGTACTTGGTTCTTCCAACTGACGGAAACCATAGGAGCCTGTGATAACTGAAGGACTTGGTTTTCTCTGGAGCCTCTGGTCACCATAGAACTTTTAACAGTTAAAGTCTAGATTGATTTTTTTGGTTTGGATGCACTGCTGAGTACAAAATTATCAGAGAGACACCAAGGCAACAGCTGCTGTCAGGAAGAATTCTAAGACATGCTTAGAAAATTAAGCTTTACAGTTTGAGGTCCCATTTTAGTGTCTAGATAACGAAAGTTATCAGAATTGAAGATCAGTGCTATTCCCACTGAAATCAGGTATCAGTTATTGCTAATAATAACTCACTGTAACCAAGAAATAGAAAAAAACATTCTTGTGTTAAACATTTATTTTAGGAGCTAATGATAAAGATCATTCTAAATGGCAAACACTAGACCCTTGATAATTAAAGACAGAAATAGGAGATGCTCACTGTCATTGCTATTTTTAACAGTGTTCTGGAAATTTTGGCCAGTGCAAGAAGACTAGATTAAGAAATAAGATGTATACACATATTGCAAAGGAAAGGAATAGGAAAGAGAAAACTGTCCTTGTTTGAAGATGACAGGATGACCACATGGAATCTTTACAAATCAACAGAACGACTATTGAAACTATTAAGAGATTTCAGTATATTAATATATTTAACAAAATAAAATTGTATTTATTTATAAGCCTTAATATACAAAAATCTTTTATAAATAAATAACATAAGAAGCATGTTAATATCATGGGCAAAGTAAATAATCATAAACAAACACAATAGAGTGCACAAGAATCACCTACATAAAAACTGAAATGTAAAATTAAAAATATGAGATAGCAATACCAATTTGATAAACATATTTTTAAAGATGTTTTTAATAAACATAAAGACATAAGATAACATTTTAAAAGATAATCTGTCCAAATTTATAGAATGTACAGAGCTAACAGTGAGCCCTAGTAGAAACCATGGACTTTGAGTAATAATGATGTGCTAATATATTGTCATAAATTTTAGCATATGTACCACTGTGGTGCAAGATGTTTATAGGAGAAGATGTATGGGGACAACTGGTATATGGGAAAACTCTGCTTTTGGTGACTTTTTAAAACTGAAATATAGTAGATGTTCAATATTATGTTAGTTATTACAGTATTATTGAGCATACTTTTATACTGTAATTATATCCTTATGATTTATTGATTTTGTAATTGGAGTTTTGCACCTCTTGTTACCTTTCCTTATTTATCCCCTGTCCCTCTCCTGGCATCCATCTACTTGTTCTGTGTATTTAGGAGTTTGTCTTCATTTTGTTTTATTTATTTATTGTTTATATCAATTCATGCATAAAAAAGTATTTGACAAAATTCAACATCTCTTCATGTTAAAAACTTTCAGGCAACGATGAGCAGAAAAGAACTTCCTTAACTTGAAAAAGACATTTACAGAAACCTATAGCCAATGTGGTACTTCACGGTGAAAGACAGAATGAATAGTTTCCCCTAAATTCAAGAACACAACTTAAGCCTTCCGTCTATTTGTCAACAATGGGTCTGTAATACCTTGCTACTCAAAGTGTGATCCAGGGACCAAGAGCAATTGCAAAACCTGGGAGCATGTTAGAAGAGTAGAATTTCAGGTCAGGTCTAGGCCTACCGAACCAGAATCTGCAGTTTAACAAGGTCTCCAGGTAGCCTATATACACGTTACAGTTGGAGAAGCTCTTGTGTAGCGTACCAGAACAAGGCCTTGGTTTTCAGTCTCAACTCCACTATGGTGTGGCTTTGGGTAAGTCAGCTAAGCTTTCTGGGTCTCTGATTCCTCATTTATGAAATATATAAAATGATATCTCCCTTGCCAGGTTGTCATAAAGATAAAGTGACTTCATAAAATCATGCTTCAAATTGTGCAGGAAGCCTGAGACATATCTGCCATTTCTTTTCTAGTAACTATAGCTTGCTAGGATAACAAGATAAGTGCAAAGATGTAAATAGAGAGAAAAACCAACATTTCCAAAGCTGATAGGAAAAAAGCAAAAATAAGAACTGAAGTCTCCTGAGTGCCAGACTATCTTTCACACACTGTGTTTGATTTTGATGGACCCTTATCACAAAGCTCATCCTCCCCTTCCCCCACAAGTTGTGTCCTGAATCACTGAGTTATAAACTCCTGGGCATAGTCATAGGTAACACCAGTCTGTGTATACAAAGACATAGTATTGTTGTCATTTCTAAAGGCCAAATTGAGACCTAAGTAGGATATCTCCCAATTCAATCCACCTTGTTTTTCTCAGCTTTAAAAAAAGAAAGTCCCTTATTTTAATCTGGAGAGCTGTTGGTTTGCAAATTGGCCCCTGTACATAGAAGGTAAAGAGAAATTGGAGAAAAAGGGAACCCACTCCAGATGGGTGGGTGGCCATTAAAATAGGCAAGGAAACTTACTTACAAGGCTCATCTTGGGGGCTACAAGATGACTAGCTCACCACACCCACCTGCCAGTATCTTAAAAGTTCATAGAGAGGCCTTAACAGGGTTCAGTCATGGGCACAGCCCAGGGGATCTCAACACCACCTTACTCTCTCAAGGCTGTGTCTCCACTATGGGAATGGCAGGCAGCATGTACATTCCAAGGACACAGGAGGGGTGAGGAATGTCTGACTGCCTGGGTTCAGCTCAAGTGTCAACTAGCAACTGTACCATCTCAGTAGCCTTCTCCAACAATAGCTCTAAAAGAGAAATGCAAAAATATTTTCTCAGAGTTAAAAAAGCACAATGGCAAATGGAAAAGACCCATCTTAGAATTCACTTCAGCTCTAAATAGAAATGAAAGGAACAGAAAAAGGAATCCCATCGTTCATATTGGTCAACAGCAAAGAATTAATGAGGCTAAGGGTTGGAACCGAGCTTTGTACACGTAATTCCAGTATTTTAGGAAACTTACAGCCATCATGTGCTTTTTCCATCTGATTTATTACCTTCCTGCTGCTGCTATTTTAGTCAATGTCCCCTTTCTGCCCTTAATTAGGATGTAGGACATTTGGTCCCCTGGCATCTTTGCAAAAAGTTCCCGTGTTCTTAGTCAATCATCCACACCTTTGTCCCTATCAGCCTGGCTAAATTTTGTCTTGAACACAATTTTTCCTGTTGTCTTTCTCTTAAACAAGATCCATCCCTTTCTCTTTGTAGTTGCCTTAAGTCTCTTGCATGCCTTGTCTGAGCTTCTGAAAGTGGTGTTTCTAGAAAGAGCTGAACACTCTCATCTACCTCTCCAGCCTCATGTCCCCTTCGCCACACTGGGGGATGCCCTCTTGCAGGGCTTGACAGCAAATCCTGAGAAGTGCCAAGGACTACCACAGCCCCTCATCACTACTTTGTACAGCTATGCTGCCCAACACCGATCCCAGACCCGGCCCATCAGATGCCATCCTTGGTAGCAGGAGAAAAATGAAGACACTACAGTGAGTTTTCATAAAATTACACTTATTTCCATGGAAACATGTTCCTTGTATTCTGAGATTACATGTCTCTTCTGTTTTTTCTTTTGTTGGAATAGTTTAATAACAATGCCTCAGTTTTTTTATGTGTATCTATCTCTTTATTTATTTCTGTTGTTTTAAATTCAGTTAGTTTGAATTGGAGTATAACTGCTTTATGCTACTGTATTGGTTTCTGCCATACATCAGTATGGGCTTCCCTGTGGCTCAGATGGTAAAGAATCTGCTGGCAATGTAGGAGACTTGGGTTCGATCCCTGGGTCAGGAAGATCCCCTGGAGAAGGGAATAGCAATCCAATCCAGTATTCCTGCCTGGAGAGTCCCAGGGACACAGGAACATAGCAGGCTACAGTCCATGGGATGGCAAAGAGTCAGCTATGACCGAACGACTAACTCTTTCTTTCTTTTCTTTCATACATCAACATGAATCAGCCATAGGTATATATATGCCCCCTTCCTCTTGAGCTTCCCTCCTACCTCTCACCCCATGCCACCCCTCTAGGTTGTCACAGAGCACTGGATTTGAGCTCCCTGCACCATTCAGCAAATTCCCACTGGCCATTTCCCCCATTTTTAAATGGTCTGCTCCACAAAACTAAATGCTGCCAAACCTCTGTCAGGCTCTTCATCTTTGTTGTCATTTCTTGTTTACTGTCCTATCAAATCTCAGAGTCTGAGTGTAGAGGTTAAGGATTCAAACCTTAACCTCTGTGGTCTGAGTTGGCTAAGGAGCCCTGTTCTGCTTTCTATTGATGAAGTAACTGTAGACAAGTTGCTAAGCCGCTCCAAACTTTTGGTTTATTCATATGACAATGGAGGAAACAGTACCTACGTTGTCAGAAAAGAAATAGATAATAAATGCCAAGTGCATAACATAGGACCTGGCACAGAGTAACAGATCAATAGGTAGTAATTATGATTATTATTATGCTTTCTTGAGGGTTATTTAGCCAAACATTTAAAATAAGCTCCCATCTGTTGTCATGGCTCCACTTCCCCTCTGGAAAGGAAGACCAACATCCTGTCAACCTCAAGATCTCACCTTTGATTGCAGGTTAGTCCTACGGGATGGGGGCTTTAGGACTGATGTAGAGTCAATGAAGTAGAGTTAATAAATCATGCTTTTTTGTACAGTTTGTGATGCTTTGGCATCTTGGGGACCCTGTAGACTAGAGGAGGGCCTGCTCCTCTCAAGGTTAGCTAATTCCTAGAGATAGCAAGCAGTTTGCCTGGGAGTGAGCCTCTGATATGCAAGCCGACAGATCCAAAACCCATAACCTCAAACACTTCTTTTTTTTTTTTTTTTTTAATTTTTTTTTCCTTTTTTATTTTATTTTATTTTTTTTATTAGTTGGAGGCTAATTACTTCACATCATTTCAGTGGGTTTTGTCATACATTGATATGAATCAGCCATGGATTTACACGTATTCCCCATCCCGATCCCCGCTCCCACCTCCCTCTCCACCCGATTCCTCTGGGTCTTCCCAGTGCACCAGGCCGGAGCACTTGTCTCATGCATCCCACCTGGGCTGGTGATCTGTTTCACCATAGATAGTATACATGCTGTTCTTTTGAAATATCCCACCCTCACATTCTCCCACAGAGTTCAAAAGTCTGTTCTGTATTTCTGTGTCTCTTTTTCTGTTTTGCATATAGGGTTATCGTTACCATCTTTCTAAATTCCATATATATATGTTAGTATGCTGTAATGTTCTTTATCTTTCTGGCTTACTTCACTCTGTATAAGGGGCTCCAGCTTCATCCATCTCATTAGGACTGGTTCAAATGAATTCTTTTTAATGGCTGAGTAATATTCCATGGTGTATATGTACCACAGCTTCCTTATCCATTCATCTGCTGATGGGCATCTAGGTTGCTTCCATGTCCTGGCTATTAACTCTCAAACACCAAGTCAGTATTTCCTCTGTCCTAAATATATCATGCCAGAAAACTTGGGATCATCCCTATAGCCCAGGGATAGCCCCCTGAAATTATTCAAACTAGCCAATCCTAAGGCGTTTATGCTGCCCTGGCTCGGCTTTCCCACAGTAACCAAAATACAGGCTTGTGGTCATGCTTTCCCCTCCCCTCTCTGCCTCTTGACTAACCCAGGCGCTTCCCCGTGTGGCCCTGTGTGCCATGCCTCCTGTTTCTAGGGAACTGGAAGTAAGAGCTTCTTCCTTCATGGCAGTTGTCTCCTGATCTGCTGGCCTCATCACATCTGATTAAATCAAATCCAAGGGACATTTCACTGTAGTCAGTAAATCTCACCTGCCTCAGATGATTTTTTTGGCTGAATATCCCCTTAAACTTAAATATGCCAAAATGTCACCATCAGTGTAAATATATTCCTTAATGATAAACACCTCCCCCCTCCCCATTCCAAATCCACTTGGTACTAGATGTGAATATCCAGGATGATTAGAGAATACTTGGTTTCCTAAAGGTAACTTCCAAGATGTAGTATCATCCAAGTGGAAAACTGAGGCAGGTGCAGACCCACCTCTGAACTGCAGGGACAATTGCAATGACAGGGTAGCTATCCACTTCAGAGAATCTTTTGTTTGTTTTTTGGCTTCACCGTGTGGCTTGTGGAATCTTAGTTCCCCGACCAGGGATCAAACCCGTGTCCCCTACAATGGAAGCACAGAGTCCTAACCACTAGACCACCAGGGAATTCCCCACTTCAGAGAATTTTTGAAGCCTGGGTTTCAATTATCTAACAACTGTTCTTTATTTTCCTGCTGTCAATAGCAATGCAGAACAAACCTACAAAGAATTAAGAAGCAGCATAGCCACTGTTCTAAATAGAAGCTAGAATGGGGCAAAAACTGTATTTTGCTTGTTTCCTGGGAAGAAACTTGTTTCTAATTGCCTTTTGTACTTTGATGACGTTAAAGGTCCCTTTCAGTTCTTCAGTTATATGATTTTATGACTGTCACCGTCATTTTACTTTCTCACCATTTTGGATCCAGTTCACTGAGAGATCACCAAGAGGTAGCAACTGTTTTTGTTAACAGATAAAACTGAATACAATATGTATATTTGTCCCATACTAGAAATAACTTAGTGAAAATTTCAAAAACTTAGGGCTTCATTTATTCCTGTAGCATAGACTCTCCTAGAAAAAGTCTTAGCCAAAAGAAACATTCTTCCTGATCACCCAATAAATTGCTCACTTCCTGAGTTTCTAATCCCCCATCCTCCACAGTCATTGAGGGTGGTAAATGGAGCTCAGGATTTTAGTGGCTCTGGATACCTGCATTCTTGATCCATTCTGGACATTGACCAGAATCACGTGCTGGGAGACCCCAGTAAAAAAAAAAAAAACTGCCTTCACAAACACTTTGCCTTTCCCTTCATTTATAACTGAGGTTGAACTTGTCAATAAAGCTTTTCCAAAGCCATTCACCCCAACATTCTCAGACAAGGATTTGCATTCTTTCCTCCTCCCCTATCGAAAGCAAGATCATTTTTGTTACCTGAAAGAAATGAATAGGAGTAGAAGGCCATTGAAAGCAGACCTTAGCTTTTCTCTCCTGGTATGAGTTTTAAAGATGCCTGCTCTTATAGAAATACATCATGGACAATGCAGACATGCCCCACTTTTCCCTCCTGCTGTGGCTCTTGTGATGTAGGCTAAAGGAATTTCTAAAATGGGTCCTGAAATCCTTTTGCTCTTTCCTTCTGCTGTGGCTATTCTGCTGGGCTTTCCATACCTTTTTTCTTTCTTTCTTTCATTTTTTTGGTAACAAATGAAATGAGAAACTATTGTACTTGGGCCCAATTTTTTTCCCCAAACATCCTATGCTTATGCTGATGGAGAAGGCAATGGCACCCCACTCCAGTACTCTTGCCTGAAAAATCCCACAGACAGAGGAGCCTGGTGGGCTGCAGTCCATGGGGTCACTAAGAGTCGGACACGACTGAGCAACTTCTCTTTTACTTTTCACTTTCATGCATTGGAGAAGGAAATGGCAACCCACTCCAGTGTTCTTGCCTGCAGAATCCCAGGGACAGGGGAGCCTGATGGGCTTCCATCTATGGGGTCGCATAGAGTTGGACACGACTGAAGTGACTTAACAGCAGCAGCAGCAGCAGGCTTATGCTGACATTTATGAGGATGAGCCTTTGTAGACTCCATTCTAAAAAGTTAAGTAAAATAACTGTACTAAGCAGAGCTTCTCTTGTCTCTATCCCATCAATGGCACTCACCGTTTCCCACTGCACACACAATCACCAAATACTCTAGTAGCTCTCTTTTTCTCCTTGTAATATTTACTTTATTTTACCTCAAAACATATGCAAATAAAGATTAATTGTACCCAGACTATGTAGATCATTTTTTAATTAGCAGAGTTCACTGTACTTAGAGAATATGGTGATTAAATAGGACAGCGAAATGACTAATCCATCATAAAATTTATGAGTTCCTCACCCTCCCAAAATTTCAACTTAAGATGCTTTCATTCATCTGAACAATTCAGCCTGACAGTAAGAGACAAGAAGGCAAGTAATGTGAGCTAAAGCCCCCTATTTGCATTAGCATCCATCAATAGAAGAAAACATAACCTATTTTTAATTACATTCAAGGTGTTCATCCTATTAATCTGAAAATTAAACATGCAACAATGAATTCCACTGGTGAAATACTACTTTCTGGCACATTAGGAAAAGAAATAAAATCACCATAGATATAAAGCAATGTGTGGTGAACCCTTCTTACAAAGTCATGCGTGGTGGTTTCCTAGGAAACCAAAACTCTGTAGATGTACAAACTAAAATACAGATGTGTGCCTTTCAAAGAACTAATTCCAGTTTGTATACCTAAAGAAGCCAATTCGTTTTCTGAGTTTTCCACAAAATACCATGTCCCTCAAAATTGGAATAAAAATCTGATCTCTTATGCATGCACAATAATGTTGGAAAATTAACATGTATTCCATCAAATTTGATTTTTAAACCCATATAATATATGATCTCCATAGACTGGCAGCTAGTAAACCACTAGGTAACCTTGTTCTTTGGTTTCTCACCAGGGGCTCTGCTGAATCATCGCCTTCCAGGTTGTGTGCCAACTCTGGAACAAACACAAATGTATATTTCCTTTCCAAATGCCCCACTTCTGCCAGGAACCTAGCAGATGCACCAACAAATGGTGCAAGTCTGCCTATTAAACGGGGAGCTCATTGAATTTCTATTGCATTTCTCCAGCACAAGTGCATTTGGGGCAAAGAAAGAAATTAAAATGAAGTCAGGTGTCATTCAAGAAAATTACAGTCCCACGGAGGATAGTTCTGAGTTGCAGCTTTGAGTTGCCATGCTGTGCCTTTCACAGCTGCCTACGGTTCTTGTCATTAATAATCAGTAAATAAGGTCTGCAGGTGGGCCTGGAAGGCACCCTGAGCCAAGAAGATGGTAGTTAGGGCTTCTGTCTCGAAGATGGGTGGCCAGGCTCATTTGCACAACCCAGCTTATGTTTCTACACAAAAGTGCAACCCTACTTAGCATAGCTTCGGGGAAGCTGCCACAATATAGGGAATGCTAATTACTGTAACCAACTGGCAACGATGCATCCAAAATTAAATGGCCTGTGACTGAGCAGATGAACAATTTTTATGGCCCAAAGATCAGGGAACAGGGATAGTTTGTTAAATTAACTGACAGCCTCTTTGGTCTAAGTAGGTGAGTGGAAGTCATTTGAAAGCCGTGTGTGCATGCAGCTACATACCACAGTCTCTCCTGCGTAAGTACAGTTCCCCCTGCAGTTTTATGTGGGAGTATGGCTACAGTTAGTACATAAAATTCAAAAAGTTCCCCAGTTCAGTTCATAAATGACCAGGAGAAGCTATTCTGAATCCCTGTGGGATTGATTTTTCATGCATGAAGCTTTGATCATCTTTAAATTCACCTGAAACTAATTCAAATAGTTGCATAGAGAGGTTTTTAGGAAACCTCTAGAACCCTGCATGAACAAAAGCTTTTAACTTCTAATTTTCAGCATGGATCATACTTAGAAACCAAGCCATTCCACTCTCATATCACAAGTTGCTGTGATTATAAGTTCATTCCCAACTGTTCATGAAAATCTAAAAGTCTCTCAGAAAAAAGAAATAATACAAAGATGAGGGCATAGTGTCTAGCATTGCTTTTAGCAAACACTTTTCACATCCCAATTGAAGCCATTATTTCTGCCTCTTCTGCTACAGGATTTCTCAGCTTCATCACCCCTGACGTTTTGAACTAGGTAATCATTTGGACAAATTCTGAGAGATGGTGAGGGACAAGGAGGCCTGGCATGCTGCAGTCCATGGGGTTGCAAAGAGCTGGATGAAACTTAGCAACTGAACAACAATAATCACTTGGGAGAGTAGAGGGTGGCATTAGAAGGACTGGTCCACGTGTTGTAAGATGTTATCAGCGTCCCCAACCTCTGCCACTAGATACCAGTTAGCAACACCCCCCCCCCCAAAGATATGACAATCAAAAATACCTTCAGGCACTGCTATTAAATTCTGGAGAATAAAATCCTCCCCCCAGTTGAGCATCACTGGCCACCAGTTCACCGAATATTTATTGAATTATTGTACTAGACTCTGTGCGAGGTGAAGGATGGGGTTCCGGTTAGGCTGAGAAATAACTTGTGTCAAATCATTATACAGTGGTGACCTGGAGGAGGGTGTAGTTCAACAAAGAGATGGGCATGTGAACAGGCCATTTCAAAAATATATTATGAGACTTGATATAGAGTGTGGATAGGGTGTTCCGGAAATAGAGAAGTGAAGCCCTTCTGCAGGTTCCAATGAGATTTCCTAGAGAAGAGTCTGACCTGGAGCTTGAAGAATGCATTAAGGTTGACCAAGTGAAGAAAGACGGAAGGAGCGTTCCAGAGGGCACAGCAGGGGCAAAGACACAGAGGTGTGAGCCAGCAGGGTATGTGTGAGGCACTTCATCCCTTTCTAAGCAATTCTATTCATGGATACTGCAGTTTTTAAAAGCACATTTTTAAAAAAGGAAAGAACAGTGGGATGTAGGAGTGGGGTATTGTCTGTTTTTTTGACGTCACAAGGAAGTCCTTTCTAATTATTAATTCAATAAATATTCATTTACTATCAACTGGGAATTCAAAAATACACATGAGACTCTGCCATTTAGATAACCACCATTTGGTGAGTTAGGAGAAGTACAGGTACAATTCAGATATGCTTTCAATTGCAGATTAAGTTACAATTCTGTGTTACTCCAGCCTCTAGAATCTCTTCTTCGTATATTGAATTTCTCCAGGAAGTACTAAAATTGCCAGATTTCTGAGAATGGGAGAATGTGAAGAAGGTGAGGGCAGACATACAGCCTAAAGGAAACTTGCAATTTGGTTAAGAAGATAAAACTCATGAAAAGATAGTGGTTCATATAAATTGTGAAAAATGCCAAAGAGGTACAGATCTTTAGAGTAGCAGAAGAGGCAGAAATAATGGTAGACTTCTACGGCAGGTAAGAACTTGAGAAAGACATGGAATTTATACTGATCTTAAATTTTCAGTGGTATTAAAATTGTAGAAAGGGAAAAACATTTTAGGCAAAGGGAAAAAAATGCAAGTACAGTGAAACAGATGTTGATACATGTCTGGCACTGTGATGATAGTGAGGAAACATACCTAGATGAGCAAAGCAATGAGTTCCTACGGAGAAGAAAAACTGAAAGGAGACAGTAGCCAGAAGTGGAGAACCTTCAAGCTAAAGAAGAGGGGTAAAGGGTAGGCATGAGTTTAGCAGTGCTTGGTATTTATGCCTATCATTAAAAGATGGATGGAATGATGATAATACTTAGGGGGAAATACATAGACAGGAGCAAGGAGGAGGTGGGGGTGGGGGAACAGTATATACCCAATATGGGCAAAGTTCCATTGGCTTTGGATGGTCTCATATGGTGAATGAAGGGATGTCTTATTTGCCCACAGTTTTTTGGGGTTTTTTTTTTTTTTTTTTTTTTATTTCACGAATACCATTTCTGTTTCAGCATTGTGTTAACATATCGATTACCATAAACAATTACAAGAAATTTTGAGTTTTGTTGGAAAAAAAATTTAAAAATCATGCTTTTTAATATGTATCATACCTCTGCAAACAAATGCCAAACCTCTAGGAAATGACTTCTGCCATTCTTCTCCACTCCTGACTTCAATAAAATGACATCCACTTTTCTCAGCCCCACAGAACAGGCAGCAAATAATGCCTCCCAACCACAGAAGCCTCTGCCCCACACCCCTTAGGGACTCTGTTGCCTGCAGCCAGTAGACTTAGGTACATTCCTGCCTAGAGCAGGTAATAATCAGTTAGCATCCTGCAAGTTAACTCCTTTTCTCCCAGAGGCAGGTATGGGAATGTCTTCCTATTTTCCTTACACTTTCTTTGGAAGCACATAATTTTGATCATAAAAGACATGGATTGGATAAAAATTCTGCCTTCCTAGGGTCATTTTGCCCCAACATAAAGCCTGGTATTCATATAACTGACTGATCAAATATAAAAGAAAAGACATTTCTGCCCATGTTCTCAAATTGGGGTGTAAATGAAAATCACATGAAGACAAGCAGCCTAGAAACTTTGATTTAGTAAGCACAGGGATGGAAACGGATATCTGCTATAACTTAGCTGGTTCTGATATTTAGTAAGTTTTTAGAGGAACACGAAATACGCTTTTTACGGGATATTCCAGATGTCTTTCAGGAAGTAAGGTCATTATTCTTAGTCTTGACTTTCTATCCTCTTCAAAAAAAACAAATGTATTAGACAAAAAAGCAATCTTGTCACCCCTGAAGTGTCTGGGTGATGATAAAAGTATACAGGAATAGTCAATACTGTAGTCATTCAAGGTGTCCTTCAAGGATATCTACCAGCACAAGTCACAGGCTCAGAATCAAACCTTTCCTTCTCACAGAAGTCATATTTATCAAGGGATGCAAGGAGCTCTGAGAAGCCATGTGTCAAGGAATCTGCTTTCACTGAATAGAAGAGAATCTCCCTTGAAATCCTTGAGTATATTGAATGCCAGTCTTGAATGGACTTAAGACCTATTGATAGTTCCCAGAAAACCTCCACCTCACCTGATCCTCTACTCTCTCTCTCTACTATTTGCCACAAAAACCATGGGATCAGAATCAAATAGAAAGAGGAATTTCTGTACTAAAGTTGGGAACCATTTGCTACAGCCTGTATCAAACAGCAGCCAAGATCTGCCTCTTTCCTAGACTTGAAAGAATCAAAGTGATGGGGGAAAGAGAAAGCAAGCCTTTATCAAAATTAACAACTTTTGCTATTAAAAGATACAATTAAGGAAATAAAAAGAAAAGCCACCAACTGGGAAAAAATTATTTGCAAAGCATATATCTGACCACAAACTTGTATCTAGAATATGTAAGGGACTCTTTCAACCAGAAAAGAAAAAAAGCATCCAGATTTAAGCAGATCTTTTTACCAAAGAAGACACGGGATGGCAAATAAGCACATGAAAAGATCCTTTAGGGAAATGCAAATTAATACCATAACAGACAACACTGCACACCTATTAGAATGGCTAAACTTATAAAACCCGTTGGAGAGGTTGTGGAGCAACTGGACTTCCCATGCACTGCTGGGAGGAGTGTACAATGATGAATGGCCTTGGACTACTCTGCCAATTTCTGAAACACACACAATCTGAAGTCTAACAATTGCAGGAAGGTTGCAATGTAGATAGTAATGGCGTATAAGACCTAAGACTCTCAAAATGGAGCCTCCTGATCTCCATCTGAAGCAAGGATAATGGGCTGGCATTTTTCCTGGGCAAGAGAAATAGGGTAAGTCATCCAGCAGAAAGAGGCCTGCCTTTGAATATCTGTTTCAGGCCTGGCCTACGAGTCCTCTTGCCACAGCGCTTAGCCTTGCAGATTTCATGTCACTTCTGGCACTGAGCATGCCTGTCGCTAGCAGCAGCATGTCAGCAGGGGCTGTCAGTGGCAGCTGTTTCCCAGCTGTTTACAGCAGAGCTACATTGCTTCAGGCTGAGCCTCTGTGCTTTGTCCAGCCACCTGGTCTGATTTCTTCTATCTCACCTCTATAAATCTAATGATGATTGCTTAAGTTCTGATGCTATTGGAAATATCATAAAGGTTGAAATTCTCTCTAAGAGTCAAACTTACAGTTTTGTGACCCCAGAGAGGTGCTAGGGATTCCTCTTGGCCTAAGCTTGTCATAAGATCAGGTCATGCAGCCCAGGAGGCATTTCTGGCCCCTAACTCTGCATTTCTGAATCGATTTCAGAGCTTCCTGAACCCGTGGATTCACTCTGGAGGGCGCTCTCCTGTTTATTCACTTTGTTGCTCAAAGAGCATGTCTTTTAATTCCCCGAAGGACTAGCAAGTGTCCTGATGACAGTGAACGCTATAATCTCACAGCTAGCTATCTACCAAGACTTCTCTTAGCAAATTCGGCCATTCCTCTTAAGTCCAGACCAAGTCGTTCCTGCTCCAGAAACTCTTTCAATATTCTAGCCTGTGGAGCTTCATCTCTCTCACTCTGGGCTGTATTCAGCACATATAGCATTCTGCTTTTTTATTCCACAATCCAATCCATTCTATACATTGGTTGATAGGTTGGATTCTCTGAAGAATAACTCTGATCACATACTCCCTTGCTCAGAAATTTCCATTGGCTCCCAGGAGCTTACAAAGCAAAGTCCTAAATCCTGGGACCTTCCACCACTGGTCTCAGCCCATCCAACCAGTCTATAGCTGCCCTTCGTGACTTACCTATGCTTCAGCTGAATTGAACTGTGGATTTCTCCTTAGTGCTTTTCTATGGGGCTTCCTTGGTGGCTCAGTGGTAAAGAATCTGTCTGCAATGCAGGAGACACAGGTTTGATCCCTGGGTCAGGAAGGGAGGAAGAAATGAGAATCCACTCCAGTATTTTTGCCTGGAAAATCCCATGGACAGAGGAGCCTGGCAGAAGCCTATAGTTCCATGGAGTAGCAAAAGAGTTGGACACAACTTCGTGACTAAACAACAACAATAACAACATTCCCATAATTTAGTTTATGCTGTCACTCCCATCTTTCCCTTACTCCATATATCTGGATACAACAAACTCAAATGGCATCTTTCTAGGAAGTCTTCTCTTTAGCCAACTTAAACTAATCTTTCCCACCAATCAATTCCTATTGCTGTGTATTTGAATCTCTCTTAAGACTCTTGCCATTTTATTCCTTTTTAGGAGTTATTTATGTACAAGCATTCTTCCCAACTGCTGAACTACAGGTGCTTTAAGAATATATAGGGACCATATTCCATTTACTGTTGTTCATAGTGTCTTCAGTATAGTAAGAGGTTAAAGAAAAATTCTTTCCAAGACAAGCTCAATTTTGTCCTCCAAATGAAGACAGCTGGGCCAGAGTCTGTGCAAAGAGAGGAATTTGAGTGTTGGTCCCCATATTTTCTAGTTCTGTGCCCAAGGGTAAGCCACTTAGCCTCAGTTCCCACAAACGTAAAACTAAAGTGATAGCATCTTTCCAACCTGTTTGCTGGGCCATTATGCTGAGCTAATCAGATGAAGTATTTGAAAACTGCAAAACCCTTCAAGAGGCTTACAGCCTCCAAAGTCCACATGGGGCATATGCTTTTGGAAAGTGTACATTTTTAAACATTGTATTTAAAGTTTTAGATATATAGAACCATTAAAAATTAAGTTAACTCGGTGGTATCTCATTGACTACCTATAAGGTAAGAGAAGTTTGGAACTTTGTCCCTAAATAGCAGCAGAGACACAACACTTGTGCTATTTCTTTTAAGGGCTTCCCTGGTGGTTCAGCTGATAAAGAATCTGCCTGCAATGTGGGAGACCTGGGTTCAGTCCCTGGGTTGGGAAGATCCCCTAGAGAAAGGAACGGCTATCCACTCCAACATTCTGTCCTGGAGAATTCCATGGACAGAGGAGCCCATGACTGGCAGGCACTCAGCAATACTTGCTGAACCAAATAGATTCTGTGACAATTTTGTTTTCTGTTTTAAAACATTTCTTTATCGATTTGGCTGTGTCGAGTCTCAGTTGTGACACTCTGGGTCTTAGCTGCATCACACAGGATCTGTGGCTTGCAGACTCTAGTTGTGGTGCACAGGCTTAGTAGTTGCAATACGTGGGCTTAGTTGCCCCGGGGCAAGTGGGATCCTAGTTTCCTGGCCAGGAATCAAACCCACATCTCCTGCGTTGCCAGGTGGGTTCTTAACCACCAGACTCCCAGGGAAGTCTCGATTCTGTGACATGTTGACTTAAAGTCCAAAGTCACCATAGATTGAGGTTCCCTGTGAAACTTACAAAGCTGACAAAACAATGTTGAAGCAGGGGTTAGAGCACACGCTCGATGTCCTGTAGTAAATGTCCTACCTTAAACAGGGTTTCCAAATCTCTCTGAACCTCTGCCAGACTGTAATCTCTGAGAAGGTAGAGATCTTGTGTCTATTGTATTCATTGCTGTGGACCCAAACCTGGATGAGCTCCTGGTCCACGGTATGACTTCAATGTGCATTTTTTAAACAAATGAATGCACCTCAGTTTTTTCAAAAGTGAAATAGTAACAATCTTATAGGGCTGTCCCCAGAATTAAATGAATAGAAGCACTTAAAGCTCTTAACAGTGACTGGAATCCAGTAAGTGGAATCCTGTAAGCTGACCATTACTACCATCCTAAAAATCATCCCTATCGATTGGGGCTGGGCATGAGGAGATGGCTGCAAAAGGACCGGTGCTCTAACCTAAATACCCAATCTCGCTTACTCTGAATACAAATCTAGAGAGAATTAGGGAGCACATTCTGGTAAGTGTTGATTACCCAGAGATGGCTCTTTCAAACCAAGCATTATCACTGAAGATCAGAACTTGGAACAAATACAGACAGACACAGTGAGAGGACAAAAACTTGGGAACTAAGCCCTAAAGGAGAGGACAAAAAGAACTCATTGTCAATTTTTTTCATAAACCAATGAAACCCTTTTTTCCAACCAAATGTCCCAAAAATTTAATGTAGAAGCAATTATATAAATAAGGCAGTAGAAGGGCATCTAGGTTATAGTCTTTTATATAAAAGGTATGTTTTATTGAGTACCACATTTGCAGCTACCATTGAAGACCAGTTATGAAATTAAATGTGCATGTTAGCACCTTTTTTTACAAATATTCACACACAGCAAATTAAAACATAGTTAATTAACTATTTAGCTCAAATAAGAGCAACAATGTGTAACATGGAAGGATAACCAATATTTAAATAATATAATAAAATATAATTAACAAGAATATTGACCTTGACATAATTTAATATACCCTTGAGGATCCCAGAGGCATCTCAGGATTCTTCAGAGTCACGGAATCATCATAAAAAATTTCAATTATAATTGTGTAGTACTGATACTGATTATCTGAACTTTCTGGTGGTTTGAACTCACTATGAGAGATGTCAGTTATACAGGTATGTGAAGGGAGGTGTGTATGAGGTAGGGTGTGTATATAGCACACACACAGTATGAATTTGTATACATTTCCTTCCTGCCTTGCTTTCTTCTTCTAGAACACTGCCTCCACATTCCCCTAAAAAGCATGGAATATTCTAATAAAACATTTTCACCAGCTTAAAAAAAGGCTTTAGGCAATAATTTAAAAATTTTCCACTTAGCACGTGCTTTGACTCCCAAAGACTTGTGCTTTTGTACTTTAAAGAGTACGATGGTATTTCACCTCTTGCACCTCTATCCAAATAATGGTAGAACTGCCAAAATAATGACATATCCCTTGAAACTTGGATAAATTTAAATTTTATTTTTAACAGTATCCTGTTATCGTTCAAAAAGACTGGATCTTCTGGTAAAGACTTGTCCACTCTCCACTGAATGCATTGGTCTCCCATATCTATATAAACTTTCTAAAACTGAACTGTCCTAGTTCACTAATCTGTTTTTTAATCCTTTATGTATAGATTTGAAACAAAGAGATAAGAGCCCTTCATGGAGAGGTTTGCATATAGAAGTGTCCCAAGTTATACTCTGCTTTTCTAAAATAAATTCCTGCAACAATTTTTTTAAAAACCTGATTTTCATTACATCAACTTTGCCCACAACTTATTTATGACAACATTAGTGGTAAAGAACTTGCCTGCTAAAGCAGGAGATGTAAGAGATGTAGGTTGGATCCCTGGATTGGGAAGATCTTCTGGAGGCGGAAATAGCAACCCACTCCAGGATTCTTGCCTGGAGAATCTCATGGACAGAGGAGCTTGGCAGGCTACAGTCCATGGGGTCACAAAGAGTCGGACACGACTAAAGTGACTTACTTAGCATGCACACAAACCTAGTAGTTTGGAAAGTGTTCATTCTTCCAGGCAGAGAGTACCAAGGACCACAATGCTGAAAATTGAGTAAATTACAAAATTCAGTCATAGCGCATATTCCACTCCTTACCTTTGTCGTGCAAGCTAGAAATTCTTGTTACTGAAGACAAGTTCCTGAGCCTGATGAACAATGAAGGCAAACAAACCGAGATGTTGGAGTTTGGAACAGAGAAAAGTTTATCACAGGGCCATCTGAGAAGAACACAGGATTTATGCTCAAAAAACCCCCGAGACTCCTCCAAGGGTTTCAGGAAAGCATCTTCAAAGGCCAAATAAGGAGGGGGTGGTGTGGGGTATGTGATCAGCTCCGGGTCAATTCTCTGATTGGTTGATGGTGAGGCCACAGGCTTCCCAGGTGGCTCAGGGGTAAAGAATCAGCCAGCCAATGCAGGAGATACCAGTTGGATCCCTGGGTTGGGAAGATTCCCCTGAAGGAGAAAATGGCAACCCATTCCAATATTCTTGCCTGGGAAATCCTATGCACAGAGAAGCCTGGCAGACTACAGTCCCTGGGGTTGCAAAGAATGGGACACGACTGACCATGCAAGTATGCATGAGGTCACAGGGCACTGTCACAGAGGTCAATAGTAATAGTAACAATGGGAAGTGCCAGAAGGTCTGAGGGCTATGTGCTCCTGATTGTCATGTAGTCGACTTCCTCCACTTGGCAGTTGTTTTTTAGCATCTGAAAAACTCACAAAATATGCATGAGATACTTTTATCTGGGTACTTCGGAGAGGAGCTACAGCAGAGGATGTGGACAGGGAAGGCCCCCTTGGGTTCTGATAGGTTGCACCCTGCTGCCCTTTTCCCCACATCCTGTTAACAAGAAGATTCTCTCTTACGGAGAATTCCTCTGCACTCATAGTTCCCATTGTTCTGAGGGGCCTTGCTGTTCCCTACGACTGCTAGATATTCTAACTGTCCTTTCCTGGGGATGGAGAAACTTCCCTAATCCCTACGCTGAAAAGACTTTCTCCTCAAGGTCCCCACAAGGGTGTGACCTCCCACTGGACTCAGAATAAGTGCGCCATTATTCTGGTTATTACGGCTGTCTTATCCAACTACATTTGATCAAGTTTTAAGTGTATCTTTAACCCCAGGGTGATTCAAGCTCCTAGAGGGCAGATCCCATGTCTCATTCAATTTAACATCCTCCAAGTATAAGACATGTTTTCTGGAACACTGGACATCCTTGACAAATGATCATTAGATGAACAGCCACTGAAATATGAGACAAAAACTATTTACACCATTTAACAGCTGTGTAGTTTTGCTACCTCTCTGAACCTTGATTTTCTAGCTATAAAACAGGAAGAATGGAGGGCTGTCTATCACGGTTGTAAGGAACACATCAGACACTTTCCAGAAATGTCTGTTGGGCTGGACCACCATTCTCATTGGGTTACCCTTTGCAGCTCTGTCAGAGTTACATGTCTGTGAAGGAAATGATGGTGAAAGTCAGACCTTTTCCTTTTGCTTCTCCTCAGTTTCTGCAAAGTTAAAGCAATGCAATTGAGATGATTTCTTATTTATTTAGAGATTACTAAATTTGGAGGAGGGGTAAGAGGAGGCAGGGATGGGAACAGGAAAAGAAAGTTTCCATCAAAGCCCCTTTGGGTTGCAAACGACCTTCTTGCTTAGCAGGGCAAGGATGAGAAGATTCATTTATCAGATGACTCAAATTTTGACTTGCAGTGTTATCTCAGAATCTAAAGACTTCATCCTACACACACTGATATTAAAAAGAAACATCGATCATTCAGCCTAAATTTGTATATCAAGATAACAGTTCACTCTCTTAACATTTTTAGTATAAACCACAGTTAGAACTATCTACTTTGCATCACAACCCAGCACAAAATAATACCATTACCACAGTAAAAGCTTTGTGTATTTATATTCTGTTCTCCTCTATTGAAAGTTTTTTGATGTGTTGGCTGCAACTAAGACAGATGGAGCTGAAGATGACAGAATGGGAAAAGGGAAGAAAATCAGTATAAATTACCAAGGGCTTGTGGTCTAGAAATGGGACAAACACAAATTCCAGGTAAAAAATTTCAGCCAATTCATCCTGGTTTGGGGGCTAAGAGGGTAAAGGAGATTTTTATACCTTGGTTTCCCTGCTTTTCACTTACTGATTGATTTCATGGCCCACTAACGGGGATGCGACCCATGGATTGAAGACAGAAACAAACTAAACTTTTACAAGTTAACACTGCCTTTAATGCCAAGAATTAAGATTATAGGATGAATCTTCTAGTTATTTTGGTCAATGTGAAATTAATTATACTGTATTTTATTTTGCCATGAAGGATTTGGTATATTTCATTCTAAAGGATGAACAATTGATGCCAGAGGATGAACAAATGATGCTTTCAAACTGTGGTGCTGGAGAAGACTTTTGAGAGCCCTTTGGACTGCAAGGAGATCAAACCAGTCAATCCGAAAGGAAATAAACCCTGAATATTCATTGGAAGGAGTGGTGCTAAAGCTGAAGCTCCAATATTTTGGCTACCTGATATGAAGAGCCGACTCATTGGAAAAGACCCTGATGTTGGGAAAGACTGAGTGCAAGAGGAGAATGGCTGACAGAGGATGTGATGGTTGGATGGCATCACTGACTCAATGGACATGAGTTAGGAGACGGTGAAGGACAGGGAAGCCTGGAATACTGCAGTCCATGGGGTTGCAAAGAGTTGGACACAACTTAGCAACTGCAATGCTAAAGGAAGTAATTTGTTAAATGTCAATATTCAAAATACATGACAGCATTTGTGATAACTATTTTGGAGTTTTTTTTTTTTTTCATTTTTTAATATACTGAGGAATCTTAAATAAAAGACAAAAAGTTCAGTGGTCCAGCCTCTTGACCCCTAAAAGGTACTTCTTACACCTGTGGGTGATAAGTTATCGGTCCCAAAGAGCAGGCCACCCTCTGAAAGTTCAATGTGCACCTCTGGCATATCCACTTTCAGAAGGCAGAGGGCCTCAGAGGTGACTGGAAGCAGAGATCCGCTGCAGCTAATCAGTAGTAATGGCACATCAACAGGACAAATAAGTCACTAAAGAGGGACAGCAGTGCCAAGACTCCAAGGCACAGAGACTCATCAGCAGTGTCTGTGTATCCTACCTGGTCCAGTAAGGACAGCCTCTGATTCCAAAGATCAGAGAAAATTTTTCAGGAGGAGATATATAAATGTATAATTATGGCTGATTCAAGTTGTTATAGAGCAGAAACCAATACAACATTGTAAAGCAATTCTCCTCCAATTAGATTTTTTTTTTTTTTTTTAAGATAGCTTTCTGGTGACTATCTCACCAGGATTCCATAGCTGGGAACAAGGTCCCTCCAGACTCTTCATCCTCCTGAAGCAACGATCACTACATGCAAGCTACAAGTCATCGGAAAGAGCTTTGTCTCTTTGTAGTTCCATGACTGCATTCTTCTTGTTTCAGTGTCCATGAATTTGATTAAGGTGAGTCTGGTAAGTACTGACTGAACAGATACACGAAAAATGACAATTTCAAAACTGTTTTGTGTATGTGATAGTTCTAAAGGGATCATAAAATTTCATGCTTTCTTTGAATGGTCATCAAACTAGCTACTAGGAAGGAGCCTACTATCCCTCTGGAGGCCATGTCAAGCTTCTGGAAGTAGAGGACAGCACTCTCTAAGGGAGGGTAACAACCATGGAAGCAGTTGGTGGGGTAAGAGTGAAAGAAAGGCACTTTTATGCCATGATCTCTCAGCTGTTTGTGAGAAAATATCATCTATGACCTATTCTGTGATGTGCATGCGTGCTCAGTCACTTCAATCATGTCCGACTCTTTGCGACACTGTTGACCGTAGCCCTCCAGACTCTTCTGTCCATGGGATTCTCCAGGCAAGAACACTGAAGTGGGTTGCCATTTCCTCCTCCAGGGGATTGGACTCACAGCTGTTTGCGTATCCCGCATTGTCAGCAAATTCTTCACCCACTGAACCACCTGGGAAGCCCATTCTGTGATGTGGCTGCACCTTTTCCTCTAAATTGAATTTACATGCTGGGTAGCAGAAGAGGCCATTGCACTAGTTTACTGCACAGCTATCCTGCCCAGAGACTTGCCCTTCCAGACAGATCCCACTGTTTCATTTGTATGACGATTTGAAAACACCCTTCTTGGGTAAGAATACATACACACACAACACACATACAATTGTCCTTTCTAATCCTTAGAACAACAGCTCAAATAAATACACATTTTAAAAATGGTGCTATATAAATATATAGAGACACACAGAGCATAAAGGGGGATAGACAGCCAATCAGTAAACCATTATCTGCTGAGACCCACTGTGTGCTGTGTCACATATGGATAATGCAGGATTCCTCATGCTCAGGGGCTTCCAGTTTAGTTATGAAGAGATTTTTCCAAACATGTAGAGCCCCACAGAGGTTTATATGCCTCTGCACATGGCTCAGCTGGGTGCTCTCCCTCTCAACTCCTGTAGGAATTAACTCAGTGTATAATTGACAACTTCCTGCATTAGAAAGTAACTTTCACCAGGATGGGGCTGCTCTTGTCTTTCAGCTTCTTAGCTTTAGCATCTGTCACGGTGCTTGATTCACTGTGCTGTGTGCTTAGTCGCTCAGTCATGTCCAACACTTTGCAACCCCATGGATAGTAGCCCAGCAGGCTCTTCTGTTCATGGGGATTCTCCAGGCAAGAATACTGGAGTGGGTTGCCATGCCCCCCTCCAAGTGATCCACTATAGGTGTGAAATAATAGTTGGCAGAATAAATGCATGAGGTACAAAAACTGGTGGATATAGATCATAAGTGATCAAGCATCTGAAAGGCAAGAGGATTATAAGGAGGCTGAAACAGACAGACGCAGCATCATGAAAGAGGTGAGACTTCAGATTTGGTCATAGAGTTGGTCAGCTCCATGAATGGAGTGAGGGGGAAAAGACAAAGAAGTCATAGATCAAAGAGTTGAGGCTGGTGATGTGGGGAAATGAAGCTATATTTTAAATAACATTTGTAATAAATGATTCAACTGCTAAAACAATGACTGGGAATGTTGAGTGTGTAAAGAGGGTGTTGATGCTTTACCTAAAAGAGGTAAAGCCACTCGGCAAGACACCAGCCAGCTACTGAGGACTCTATGGCCAAGTGCAGGATGTCTTTGTTAGAGAGGCACTCAGAGATGGAATGCAGTTAATTGTAGGGCTTCAGTGAATAGGATGAACAGCGTCCTAGCTTTGAGTTCCATAGGAACTTTGAGTTCCTATGAGTTCTAAGAATCTCACCTTGGAAAGACTGCTCACACCTAAACTAAGGGCAAGAAGAAAAGATTGTTATCTGTCAGGCATCTTTTTTTTTTTTTAACAGTTTTTTTAAAAGTATTTTTTAAAATTTCTTTTTAAAAAGTATTTATTTTTCGGCTATGCCATATGGCGTGTGGGATCTTAGTTCCCTGACCCGGGATGGAATCCGCGCCCCTTGCAGTGCAAGTAAAACAGAGCAGGACCCTATAGTCCTTGCCCCACCCCCAGCTCCACCCCACCATATCCATTGCCTGCCGTTTATCTGTGGAAAACTTTATTCAAAGAATAAATTTAATCAGAGGAATGAGAAACACAGAAACAAAAGAAAACAGTCAAAGGAGACCAAATAATGATAATGTGGTCATTAAGCATAGTCAAGGACCTTTACGTTCCTTCTCAAGGGCTATAGATAATATTCTGAGCCATATACTATGAACTATCTTATAGCTACTGAAACACCAGGTAGAAGAAGTTAACTACATGATGACTAAACTATACCCATGACATAAGCTGCCACAATTCTGAGAACTGGCCTCAAAGAAATGGAAATAAACTGACCCTGGAACTGAAGATTAACTGTACCTAAAACAATCAAGATGATGCTGGTCAGACCAGTGATGATCAATCTGAAGCTGTCAGAGGTGACTACACTGTTTCTGCATTGTAGCCCCCTCCTTCCATCTATAAAAGCTGTTCCCCTCTGTCAGTGGGGGGGAGTCAGCCTTTGGACAGGCGTTCATCATCCCCCAACACCAGTTGCCAGCATCTGAAATAAAGTAAACTTTCCTTTCCACCAACCTGGACTGTTTATTGGCTTTTGAGTGGCAAGCAGTTGGACTCCACATTCTTTTGGTAACAGAAGCATGGAATCTTAACCATTGGACTGCCAGGGGAGTCCCTGTGGGGCACCCTAAAGACAAACCAGCCAGGATCTTGGAGCTGGGGTCCCTATTCTGCTACTCTGGCAAGTTCTACAACCTCTCTGTCCTGTGATTCCTATTTTGCCTGGAGGTAATATTTCTTACATTTATTCTTCAGTATTCAACAAACATTTGTGAAGTACCTCTTAGCCTTAGGTGGAACTAAAATATTCTTTTAAAAATTACCTGGTTTAAAAACAACCACCCAATTTTCAACATTTAAAAGTATTAAAAATTATAACTTGCTACATCATAATGCCAGGGGCTAACCAACCATGAGAATACCCAGAAGAGAAATCACTGTCGAAATAGACATTTTTACATTAGAATAGAAGACTTGGACTCGGTACTCCCATTTATAAAGTGACTCATTAATAGTACAGGGGCTGGCATATCACTGATAATCAATAATTTGTTGAATGAATAAATACAGGCAGGGACACTGTCTGATTTACAGCTGTCTACCCAGCTCTTACTTCAGTGCCTGGCACATAAAAAGTATTTAAATGTTGGTGGAATAACAACGAATTACATTTGTTTACTTATTCTATGATCATTTATATTGTGATTACATACAAATTTGATGAGCAAATTCAGTATTAAAACCTCAAATGCTACTCAAGAGGCCAGGATTTGGTTCTAAGCCAATGCAGTGTAACTGCAACTTTTCTACTAGAATGTAAACTCCATGAGATGAACTTTGAGTTAGTCTTCTGTAATGTTTTAAATAAAAATACATTAGATGAATGAATGCTAACTTCCAACATCTATTCTAAAAAGAAAAATGGCAAGAAGACAGCAATAAAAAACCACTGTGGAAGAAAAACCTAAGTTCCTCTGTCTGCTGTAGTAACAAGCATCTTTCATGACACCATCTTGAGACATTTTAGCTCAGAATTTCCAGTCCATGAGAAGATGGCACCATGCTTGACATCCACACAATTGGGCCAGCACCTCTGATTAATTTTTAATCCAACTTTTATGAGTTTTCTCAGTGTTAACCACAATCCAAGCGGGGGTGTATAAATTTAAAACCAAGGGGGAAAAAAGATCTTCTTCAGGAATGAAAAATAAATGTAATCTGAAATCAATATTTATGAAGTTGTGATTAATTGACTGATGACCAAATGATTACAAAACGTCTGTCTGAAACATCTACTCAAATTTATTAGCTTTGACCAAAAAAATTAAAAAACAATCTGAACTGGGTCAATGAAAGAATAATGCATTCCTAATCAATTTTTAATAGCACTTAAGATTTTATATTTTTTTTAACTTGCTTTTAAATAATTTATCATAAAAATGAATCTGATTTAAACAAGGGGTAAAAGGTGTTCCATGGCTATTTGATGGTTTTCTTAGCAAAGAAATTCTATTATGACTGACTTTTTATTACTGAACTACTTTATTAATAATAATACATCTTGCACTTACACTAAGGCATTTAGCCAACAATCTCAAACAGTCTAAGTGCAATCTAGGACTTAGTTTTTCTTCCACTGTTACCTGTAATTTATGTTATCTAGGTCTTGATTTCCCCATTTGTAAAAGGAAAGGCCTGCATATAAACCCCTAAAGATCCTTCCAAGTTCTAAAAATTTATAATTCTAAGGATCTGGGGGGCTTTAGCTCATTCCAGGTATTGTATCTGATCAAACTTCTCAGGTCACAGGATGCTTCATGGGGCCATAAAGAAGTTGAGAAAGAAATTGAGCAGAAAGTTAATGAGCCATGTACTCTTGCCTATTAACATAATAGCAACACTATTTAATGATTTGGGCCATACAATGTCTGTTTAGAATATGATTTGTCAAAAAAGAGAAATGCCTTTCATGGGGCAGAGGGAAGAATGAGTTCCTGGCCTTAAAGCATTTGCATTATTTAAAGCAAAGCCTGGGGATTGACCTGGAATCAATCTGGACCTAGAGAAAGTCCTAATCAGCCTATATTGCCAACAGTATTACTCAGATATATGTGTGTGTGTGTGTGTATGTGTGTGTATGCGTTACTTATCTACAAAGCATTAGTGAGCAGAACAGGTATGTTATGGTGTGATCCTATCTGTGCTTATACACACAGTAATATATGAAAGAAAATGTAAAGATACACTACAGAATGTTAATAGTGATTACCACACAGGATTGAGAGGTGAAGCATAAGGCTAGGGGAACTTTTGCTCATTATTTTATATATTTACAAATGGCATCATTTTCAAGATGATTCTTACTATGCTTATAATCAGCACAATGTAAAACAGTTTCCCATTTTGAAGTGAAAAACAGGTAAACACAATACTTAAGGTAGCTGGGTCTCTCATAAAGTTAGTTTGTGGCTAATGAAAATATTATGGTTTGTGGACTAGTCACTCAGTACTAGATATGAGATAAATTGAATACAATCCCAGACTTCAAGAAACTGTTGTGGGGGCAAGCACATAAACAACTATATAAAATGCAATAAAGTTAGCACGGAAACAGCTACATGGTCAGAGCACTAGAAGGGCATTCAGAAGCTATGATGATGATGGCTAACGTGGGAAGGGCCGTTGGAAAAGGTCTAGGTTTAAACCTTCTGGGCTTCCCTGGTGGCTCACATGTAAAGAATCTGCCTGCAATGTGGGAGACCCAAGTTCAGTCCCTGGATCAGGAAGATCCCCTGGAGAAGGGAATGGCTATCCACTCCAGTGTTCTTGCCAGGATAATTCCATGGACAGAGAAGCCTGTTGGGCTACAGTCCACATGGTTGCAGAGTCAGACATGACTGAGTGACGAATATTTTCACTTTAATCATCTACTTAAAAGGCAGGTTTTTATTTTCTAAATATATTTTTGTGACAGTATTAACACCAATCACCAGGATGATTAATAAGAAGTGAACTTTCCATAGTAGCTTTGGAAAAAAAATTTTTTTTTTTAGATTATTTTCAACATATCTTCCCTGCATAGTCTCCAGGGATCGGTGGGAAAGACAGAATAATCTCAGCCCTTCATCCCACTCAAGACTGTGGGAATGATAGGTACTAAAACACCATGATAGGTTTAAGCAAGGTGACAACAGGATAAGGAAGAATACAGTAAGATGGGGAAAAGGCAAACCTTGAATGACAATAGGTAATGACCTAGATCTTTCTCTTTCTTAAGCCTTAACCTACAGCCAGGAATATGAAAGATGCATTAGCAAAACATGTGAAGCCTAGACCCCATTGAATATGACTTCAAACAGCCAGAAAATAGCCAAACCAGACGACTTTTAGCCCAGGCTTTCTGGAAAAGTGGCCAGTTTAAACAAACAATGTGACTATTTTGCCCAGATCGCCAATTCCAAGCACAGGGGATGGTCTCCAATTCTTAGGAAATTAAGTTACTGAGCTGTTTGGAAGAATTCTGTCACTTGTGAGTCGATATTGAACTGGAACTGCCTGCTCCAATCTCATTATGATCTGTTCTTTTTATAGAGGTGATAGTAAACATATTGACCTCATTCATCACACACACACACACACACACACACACACACACACGCACGCCTTACCAATGAGGAAGCTAAGAAGCAGAGGGGTTAAACAATAGTTAAACAAATAAAAGCCCATAGAGCCAGGAATTTGTTCAGGCTGGGATTTCTACCTTGCAGTCCAGCTGCAGAATCCCTTTCTTTTATCCATGAGATTGCTTCTTGTAATTATACTGCTCTCCCCTGCAAAAAGAGTACTAAAAATAGTTACACTGTTTTGTTTCTAAATCTCCTTGTTCACAGGTTGCACTTGTTTACATAAATTGATCACATTGGCTCTTCCTTACTTATATTGCAGTTAAACTCCAAATCTGTTATTTATACTCAAGATTTACTTAGGAACTTTTAGTTTTGTTTTCATTGGTAGGAAGTGCTAACTTACAGCCTCACATTCTTCTTCAGAGCTTAACAGCCTAGTGGTACATTTCATTCCCAGCCAGGCGCCTGAGATGAAGAATTAAACGCTTGTGCGACTGCTGTAGGGGAGTGTGGATGGTTCACACTATTAGCAGCTTTCTCACATGTGGGTGTAAACCACAGTCCACGGCTCTGATCGTTAAGTCTCTTTCAGATAGAAACTACAGGAGAACCAACAGTGAAAGCATGTCTTCACGGAGAGCAGCGATTAATGTACCCAAAACGTTTCTGAAACAAATGAGATAATCACCCCGTGTCGTTTTTAAGGTGACATTACATCATTAAAGAATGTAAAGGGAGCTGAGCGCACGAAGTTGTTTGGAAAAATTTAAACGTAGAGACAATGTCTTTCCTCTTCCGTGTTTGACTGCGCCGCGTTTGCAGACTGTCAGGTTTAATCTTTAGGCGGAAAACTCTCCCCCAACTCCCCATCTTCCGGGAAAGATTCTGGGATTTCACATCGCCTTTCCGCATCCTTCCTCTCCTTTCGCTACCATTCAAACTTTCATTTACACTTTCAAGATCCTCGACGCCCGTAGTAACCAGCCTTCCTTCCCGTTCTCAGGAATCCTTGCAGCTTCCCAACCGAGGAAAGTTTGTTTTCGAACTAAAAAGGAAGGAAAGGAGGAAGGGACCAGACGCCGGCGGCCGCCCGTTGGGAAAGCGCGTTTTCGTTTCCGCGGCTGGCGCGTCGTGGCCCTGCCCGGCCGCCGTAGCCGGCCTCGCGCGGCCTCAGTCGCTGAGAGAAGCCGCGGTCGGCGGGACTTCCGTGTTGGCGGGATTCTGAACGCTGCCATGGCTCAGACCGTGCAGAACGTTACATTGTCGCTCACTCTGCCCATCACATGTCACATCTGCTTGGGGAAGGTAATGGGTGATTCCTGACACGGCTCCTAATCGGGGTTGGGTGTGCAGGGGCCCTCCGGAGCCCAGGGCTGGCTGGGTGTGTGGCGGAAACGCGGCGCGAGGCGCCCGGCTGGGAGAGGACGCCGACCCCGCGTTCTCCTCTGGCCAGGGAGGCCGCGTCCCCGGGGGACAGAGGGGACGCGTCGGGACTCACGGGGTCATCTGTGCGCCTTTCGGAGGAGGATGACAGCGGCCTGGGTTGGGGAAGAAGGATGGCCTCAGCCGGGTGACTCGGCGTCGAAGGAGGCCTGATCAGAAATGAATCCCCGCAATTCACGCCCCCCCGGTGCCACCCCATCGCGGCTGAAATCACGTTTTCTGGGAACCTCGCGACGGTTCCTTCGTCCCTTGCACGAACTAAAGTGTTTTGTTCTTGGGCCTTCGGTGCTGGCTGGGGAGGCTTTTCCATTTTCAAGATAATTTTCTTTACTTCACTCGGCCTTGAGAGTGGCCTTTGCTCTGGGTTCAAAATTTGAAAAAGTAAATAGTAAGTACCCCCGAATGACGTTTAGAATGGGAGATGTGGTCTTTAATTCCAAGAACGGATCAGCCACGAGGTAGAATACCCTCTCTTGTGATGCAAGAGGTGTCTACCGTGTTTGTGAAACCAGGTGGAGAAAGTTATGAGTTCTGAATTAGAAACGGAGTTTTGAAGGTTCTCATGCTTTTGTCTCCTCTCATTTCCATTTGTGCCTCCCGTTCGGTTTTTAAAAGAATATATTGTTTTACTATGTAGGTCCAAAAGAAACTTACCCCCCCCCCCCCACCCCCGCGCCACGGTGAATTGTTTATACATTTGTGGGATATGTGTGAATGTGATGTGTTTACGCCCCACACTGAAACTGCAGCCACAGGCATAGCGTTAAGAAATACAGACTTCATGGAGCAAGCATTTGAGTGCCAGTCAGTATGATCATCTAATCGTCTGCTTTAAGTCTATGTGAATTTTCTGAGTTCAGGAAGTAGTAGGAAGTCAGGCTTGGGAGAAGCTGATAGCTCTTGATATCCATCAGAATGAAATGCCAAGGAAATAGCAAAGATGCTGTGAGGGGATATAGAGATCGTTAGATCAGCTCTGACTGGAGAGCTTAAGAATGGCCTTTGGAGGGTTATTTGAGCTTGGCACTTTGCACTACTGCCTACCTTGGTAGCTGGGAGGAGAAGATGTTTCTGTTTGTTGCAGTCTACATTTGGCTCCTGACCTGAAGTTCCACAAGTTAACTTCTGAGTGAATTTACTCGCAACAGTAGCCTGTTAAAAGGCTGATAAAATATCCTTGGGAAATAATTTTCACTTGGTTGTAGTTGTGTACTTTATATCTAGTTTCCATTAGTTAATAGGCAGTGTTAAAGATGTCTTCTGCCTGGTTGATTTTCCACGCCTATGCTTTCTGTGTTTTAACAAAAATGATAACTAATAGAATGTAGTGATTTGCAGATTACAGAATGCTTTTGTATGCGTTTTATTGTTTCATTTACCACTGTCACCAGTGCTATGAGAAAGGTAGGGCTGGTTTCCCCATTTTTCAGGTAAGGAAACTAAGGCATAGCGTCTCCAGCATTTGAACCTCTCTTAGCATTTGTGTCTTCAGTAAGTTACATCCAAAAACTCAGCTGAACTCTTGCATAACAGCAGACACTTTTGGTGAATTTTTCCCTCCTATACTGGTTAGCTGTATTCTAGAATTAAATCTAATAACAAAAGGTTAATGATTTGTAAATAGACATTTTCTTACGTCTACTATGGAGACAAAAAAGCGCAGTTGGTTGACGCCCTGAGTACTGTATTCAGACTAAGTTCTAATCCAGGTCTTCCACTTAACTGATTCTATACAAGTTACTTAATTTATACAAGTTACTTAACGTCCCTAAGGGCAGTTTCCTTATCTGTACAGTGGGAATAATAATAGTATTAGGGCTTCCTTGGTGGCTCAGACAGTAAAGAATCCACCTACAATGCGGGAGACCTGGGTTCAGTCCCTGGGTTGAAAAGATCCGCTGGAGGATGGCATAACAACCTCTTGCCTGTAGAATCTCCGTGGACAGAGGAGCCTGACAGGCTGCAGTCCATGGGGTCGCAAAGAGTCGGACATGGCTGAGTGACTAAACACATACATTACACAGCGTGAATCCTGACACTTATCATTTAAGAAATGTGAACCTTTGTTATGGGCACTGAGGCAGGCAGACCCTCAAAAATGAGGAAACCAACCTTTTCAGTCCCTGCTCTTCCCAGTTGCTTCCTGAGGCCAGTACACTCACTTGATGAAGATTTAAATTTCCAGACGAGTAGGACCTATTTGGTCTGGAAATTGCCACAGTACATCCATTGATTTTTGTTGTCCATATTCCTGTTGCCTTTTGTGTAGTTAAAGCAAATCTGATCTGCTTGTGCTACTCAGCCTCCCCCCCTCCACACCTGTATTTATGGGGTGCTGGAGACAGCCTTCCGTCTCCCTGATACTGACATTTCTGGCTACCTCTGGAGTCTGCCTTCAAGTCCTTCCTGGCTAGGCCTCATCTTTTGCTACTCTCGCCATTTGTCCCTTACAGAGTTAACAAGTCTTCATTTTTTATTTTTCAACAGAATTAGGGACCATTATCCCTGAAGAGTTACTGTTAAAAAAAGAAAAAGATGCATATTACTTAAGGAAAACAGGGGTGGGAGAGACTTTGAATTTGAAGAGATAAGATAGTTGCTGCTTGGAATGAGGGTGAAGGTGAGGAAGAATGGCAGGGAGCAGTAGTCAAGATAGCCCAAATATGTATGTGGTTAATGCTTTGCCTTTTCAATACACATGTACTTAAAATTGAAAAGTTTGAACATTTTCCATTTGCCACCCCCAGCTCTACCTTAGTCTTAAAGCTGGATTATCTCTGTTCAGTGTTTAGCAACCTTGCCAATATTGTAAGTAAGAGCTCTGTGTGACCTGGAATGGTGAAGTACACCATGTGGGACAATTCATACCTAACACTTTCTGGCCTATTCGGCTTTAATTTTTTCCCGTACCTTGGGCTAGTAGGCCAGCAAGCTGAAATGATCCAGCCCAGGATATGTTAAGTGACATTTTGGTACTGCTGCCAGAATTCTACAGACCAGTTTATCTCTAGATAATTCCAGGCTTTTATCTCTTCAATTAGGATTCAAGCTGTGAAAAGAAATTGTTGCACGTGATAGTTTTATTGACCGACTCTGCGTTTTGCCACGAGTGACAGCCAGATGTGGACTGCAGTTGGTTTTAATCAAAGGACAAAGGAGTTTCTCGAGAGAAGTGGCAAGCGACTAGACTTCTGATACCCTTTAACAGTGACATAGCATATCCAGTTATTTCTCACTTGAGTATGAATCCAGATTCAGGCACCACCCTCTAAGATAAATATACATAAACTGAAGTATTTGAAATCGGCTGGAAAGGATTTGAAATTGAGGTTGGAATATAGATGGAACAGAATAGTGTTGGAGTGAACAGACATGAGAGCAAATCATTAAATAATTAAAAATATTTTTGTTTGGAAGTAAATCAAACTTTTTGTAGCTCTACTACATTAAGATTTATACTTAATATAAATGGAAACTTTCTGGCTAAAATAATCAGAAATGAAATTAGCTTTCTTACCATGTGTCCAGTAGTAGGCTAGATTGTTTTCTACTGGGAATACTATGGGAAAGAACCCTTCTTTAAGGGAGGACTTCTTGCTTTGCTTTCTATGCATATCATTGATTTAAAAGGTTGCCAACATAGGGCTAGAGGTAACACCTTAGCAACCTAGCATTCTAACTCTTGGTGACTAAATTCATTAATCAGTGCTCATCAGGGCCGCTTGATTGGCCAGCGAGCCATCCTCCTTAGTACATTAAGTCCATGGTTGAGTCCTGATTGTCCCTCAGTTCCCAAGACTGTATTTAAGAACCAGCCTTGTACATAATCATCCCAAGTAGTTTGCATTGAAAAAAAGCCATGTGGAGTATAAGTTCTGCTTTTTCTTCCTAATCTAGATTAAAATAAGCTTCAAGAATGCAGACACTTCCAGAAAAGTATAGCAATATTGTGTTTTCACATAGAGTATAATAAAAATTAGTTCAAAAAAGTGTTGATATATTCTAGTAATTTTCAAGTTTGGCATATAATAGGTGGCATATAATTTACTTCACAAATATGATTCCAGTTTATCCTTAAAGCCTTTTGGGTAGGGATAAAGGTGGGAGAGAGGAGGTGTATTATCTTTCTTTCTAACCCAGACCGAAGTGGAGACCCAGACCAATAGGCATTAAGTAGCTTAGTTCTCAGGATCACACAGTTTTAAAGTTCTAGTCCTAAATTCTGGCCCAGAGCCAAAGATTTCTTGCAACATAGCAAGAGCAATCCAGGAATTTTGTTTTTTAAAATTGCCAAATTTGTAAGGTTGAGAAGGTAGGCTCTTCCTACAGTCATTTATCCCTCAGCTTTGTTCTTCAGTCTTTCTGTAATAGGTCTCCTCTAGTGAAACCCATCAGAGAAGGCAATGGCACCCCATTCCAGTACTCTTGCCTGAGAAATCCCATGGACGGAGGAGCCTGGTAGGCTACAGTCCATGGGGTCGCTAAGAGTAGGACACGACTGAGCGACTTCACTTTTATGCATTGGAGAGGGAAATGGCAACCCACTCCAGTATTCCTGCCTGGAGAATCCCAGGGACAGGAGCCTAGTGGGCTGCCATCTATGGTGTCGCACAGAGTCAGACACGACTGATGTGACTTAGCAGCAGCAGTGAAACCCATGAAGTTTTGATATTGGTGCAAGAGAAGGGAAAAGAAAGGTTAGCTCTAGTCTCTGGTAAAGGTGACTGAAGAGCAGAGAAATTGATTTTAAATGTATTTGCCAGACCAGTTGGTAAAGTTTATTTACAGCCTTTTCCCTTGCATCACCTCCATCAATACGGTATCTTTTCTGCAATCCCTGCTGATCCCAGTGTCTCAATTCTTTCAGGTGTGTTTAGTCTATTTCTTACTCCCTGATTATTATTTACTAAACTTGCTCTCAGGAAGAAAGAACTATTTCTTAATTGAAAGAGCACTCAATTTGCATGTTTAATGGTAGTCGAATGCTGGCTCTACCACTTAGAACACGTATCATTATTTCCTTGAGTCTCAGTTTCCACTGGCTGCAAATTAATTTGATACTATCAACCCCATTAGATTGTTAGGGAAATTCATGTACATTTCCCAGACCAGCAGTTCTCAACCGGATGGGAGTGCATTTCGTTCCACAGAGACCTTTAGCATTGTCCAGAGACACTTCTGATTGTCTTCAGAGCGGTGCTACTCACATCTAGTAGACAGAGCCTCAGGGTGCTGCTAGCTAAACATTCTATAATACATAGGACAGCCTTCTACAACACAAAACTTTTTGTTCCAAAATGTCAGTAGTGCCAAAATTGACAAACCCTGCCCTAGACCAATGTGTAACTCCTGTTAGGAAAGTCTAGGATAGATTTTGGCTTCCCCCGTGGCTCAGACAGTGAAGAATCTGCCTGCAGTGCCGAAGACCTGGGTTCAGTCTGTGGGTTGGGAATATCACCTGGAGGAGGGAATGGCAACCCACTTCAGTATTCTTACCTGGAGAATTACAGGGACAGGGAGCCTTGTGGACCACAGTCCATGGAGTCACAAAGAGTCAGACACAACTGAGTGACTAAGCACAGGATGGATATTAATGGACAGCACCTTTAGGCATGACTCCTTCCAGATGTTTGCTTTTTAAGAAAGGGATTTTGGTGGTAAAGTCTCTCAAAACTGAAACGTCTTCAGATGAAAGACACTACATAGTAGGATTATGTATTATTGGGCTAATATTTCTTGTACCTAGGACTGCCTCCTCAGGTCCATTCCAGTGAGAGAAGAGCCTTCTTTTCACACCTTCCTTCATCTTCTCTTTCTCCTTTTCCTCCTCCTCACCAGCTTCACTGGGCATCACCCTGGGATATCACTTCAGCATGCTTACTCCAGATGAGTTTGGAGTTGTACATGCCACTTATCTTTGCCATTGTTGTCTAGCATGTTTTTTTCATAAGAGTGCTTACTATGTTAATGCTACAGATCTCATTTGAGAGTAAATAGGATAAAAAGTCTAATAACATAGGCAGATTATGACTATTTTGTATCTTGAGAAGATCTTATTAAAGAAAATTATTTGTGTGTGTTTTGCTATTATATATATAAGATATATATAATAGCATATATATTATATATATATATATAATAGCATATATGCTATAATATATACTCCTCTGAGTAGAGGAGATGGGTGGACAGGAGTTGAGGGAGGGCTACATTCTTTGTATTTTGTTTTTATAGTTTATGGTCAAATAAATAACAAGTAATTTGTTCTAGTAGTTCTTTCTCATTTATTGGTTCCTGTTCTCCTAATTTAAACATTTGTCTAGAAATCTTCATCTGATATGTACATGATCCAAAGAAATGAACTAGTCAGCTGTTTCAAAATCCAACACAGTGGTGGTGATAATACCAGGTATTGACAGTGGAAACGACTCTCCTTTGGGTGACATTGCCAGCGGCTTTCAGCTGACAGAGCCAAGTAGTCTGCCTGTGGTTGTTCTTCTGTATCATTTTGACAAATTAAATGGAAAGGTTAAACTTTCACTTTTTCAAAACTTGGTAGTGGTTGTTGACCTTTTGCTTCTTGAGATGCTTTTAGGAGTATTAGCCTTTCATTTTAATACATCAAAATTCACTTAAATTAATATTAGAGTGTACATTGTATAAGTTGTTGCTGGTGGACACAAAGATGAGCAGGACAGTGCCCCTGCCCCCAGAGAGCCTAAAATCTAATATGGAAAGCAGGATATAAACAATTTTTCAAGTCCAGTGAACATTAAATCAGTGCATAAGAAATGCCCTTATGAGAATTCGATAAGGATCCAATTAATTCTAAAAAAAGATTAGTGAAGGCCTCACAGAGGAGGTAAACTTTGATTTTCATCTCAAAAGACGGGAAGGATTTTATTTTGATTGGGTAAGTTGCAGGCCAGCAGAACATATCAAGCTAAAAAATGAGAGCCCAGTAAATAATAAATCTCTGTTCTTCATATTCTTTTTGATGAATATCAGGTGTATATCTATGTGGTTGAAGTATTGGTTTTGTCCAGTATTGAAATGGATCAAAAAAAATGGCCATTTAAGAAACAGATTGCATTATTCTTTGGATGCTGTACTCAAAACTGTGAGTAGGGGAAAAAGTTGTTTTGCAGGAGAGCAGTGCTCTGTATTGTAGCTGGGTGGGCTCTGGCATCAGTATGAAAGGTGGACAGGAGTGAACATGTGGCAGCAAGGATGCTTGGAGGAGGTCATTGCAGTAATTGGGGTAAGAGAAGGGAAACCTGAACTCATTGAGTTGAAGATGGAAAAAGAAGGGATAGATAGTAAGTAAAAGAACATTTAGTGGTAGGTTTGCCACATTTTGACTATTTGGGGATATACTTTATTTCCCCACATTATACCGTCTCTGGAGTCTGGTTGTATTTTATAAGCAGTGGCATCTTACAGAGCTTCCTTTGTGGATCAGCTGGTAAAGGTTTCGTTTGCGATGCGGGAGACCTGGGTTTGATCCCTGTGTTGGGAAGATCTCCTGAAGAAGGGACAGGCTACCCACTCCAGTATCTTACATTTTTCATCCTTTTTTCCTGGTGATACATAAGATATGGATATATCTTAAAATCCCTGGCTTTTTAGACTGATACATGATACCAGAATTTGGTGCCAGATTGGATGGTGAAGGTGAGTAAAAAGGGTGAGTCAGAGACACCTCTGAGTATTCTAGACCAAGGGGTGAGGTGGAGATGCCATTAACTTAGACAAGAGGGAGTACAGGAGCGGGGTGAATGTGTGGATGCTGGGCTTGTCTTTGGGCATACTGTGGTCGGGGCAGCTTTAAGATCCCTACATGGAGTTGGCTTCTGGGCATGTGACTATAGTCCTTGTCTCCCTCCCCCCACCCTTCTTTCTTTTCTTTTCCTTTTCTTTCTTTTCTCTTGAGGAATTGCTAAGTGGAAGTCTCTGTGCTTACATGTTTATATTATTAAATCTTAAACAACAGCTGAATGAAAAGTGCACTAGGTTAAACCATATATTTCAGAACAGGAAACTGATGCCATTGTTTAACTAACGGGCTAATCCAAAGCAAACAGCTCAATAAGTAGTAGAGCTGGAGTCGGCCCCAGGTTTCTTTTGAAGCCTAAGCTCTGCCACTTACTGAGATCCAGTTGCAGAGGCTTCTCAGGAACTATTACTGTGGAAAAGATGGTGACACTGTGTAATACATGAAATTGAGAGCAGATAGAACTTTGTCAGGTAAGATGTCCCAGGACAAGACTTTAGGGAAAGCAGCTGGACCACCTCCTGTGATTTGATTGTGAGCATCTCACTTTCTGCTCCTCTTCTCATCACACCGACTCCTCCAGTGTTACTTCAGCCTTTTCATGTCATCGTTGACACCCACAGACTCAGCAGCGTTTGACCATCCTGCTCCATGCATGACCCTAGTGAATGTACTTTCTTACCTTTCAAAATAATTGCTTTAGTCTATTTTCTCCAGTTGATATTCCTCCCTGCTTCCCACTTGCCGCTAGTAACCTCACCTCCTATTTGATGACAAAGTAAAAGTAGTTGAGTTCTCTCATCTTTCCATCAACAGATCTTCCATCCTCTTTGTGTTTGTTCTTATAGCTTTGGTCTTTCTTCCCTTTTGTTAAATTGAAAGGTAGCTCCTCACTCCATATGAGCCACAATCTCCCTGCTTGTGCTTTGGATCTCATTCCCCTCTTGACTGCTTAACAACGTTGCTGTTAACAACAACAACGTTGATCCCTCCCTGTCTTCCTGCATCATTAACTAATACCTGCTCTTTTACTGTACCATCCGCATTATCATTCCTTTCTGCGGTCACATTTTGTCCTCTCTCCTTTACAGCAAAACATGAAAGATGACCTGCCTGTAGTCTCTGTCTTCATTTCTTCACTTTTCCTTGTCTTGCACTCTCGAATCAAGTTTCCATCCCCACTATTCACTGGAAACAGTGCTTGTCAATTACAGACCACAGTGACTTCCATGCAGTTAAATCCTGTAGTCACTTCTCTGTCCTCATCAAATTCAGTCTCTCTTCAACATTTGACATGCGTGACCACTCTTGACAAACTTCCTTGTGTGACACCATGTTCTCCTGTCCTCCCACACAGGCCCCTCCTCCTCATTTCCCCTTTCCAGTTGCTCCTCCCCTTCCTCTGTGTGCTGGAATGTATACTGTTCTGCCCATGCAGGGGATCTTCTCCAGTGCTATGCCTTTAAATGCCATCTTTTATGCCAGTGATCCTCAGACCTTGCCTTGTCCATTTAAAAGCCAGGTTGGTATCACAAACTTAACAGACCAAAGCAGAATTCTTGATTTCCACCATGTGTGAGGCCTTTTTTGCAGTGAAAGTTGGTCAGTTGTGTCTTGACTCTTTGCGACCCATGGTATGTAGCCTGCTAGGCTCCTCTGTCCCTGGAATTCTCCAGGCCAGAATACTGGGTAGCTGTTCTCTTCTCCAGGGGTTCTTCCCAATCCAGGGATTGAACCCAAGTCTCCCACACTGCAGGAGGATTCTTTACCAGCTGAGCCACCAGGGAAGCCCAAGAATACTGGAGTGGGTAGCCTGTCCCTTCTCCAACAGATCTTCCCGACCCAGGAATCAAACCAGGGTCTCCTGCATTACAGATGGATTCTTTACCAGCTGAGCTACCAGGGAAGTTTTTAGTTTGGGGAGATATTTAATCTTTGTTATGAGAGCATTTACTTAGAAAATACCGATTAGAAAATGCCATCTAATATGGAGTGGAAGAGTGTTTTGAATCCCCTTAATATGCACAGTTTTATGTTTTCACCTTTGACTTTCATCCATTTTCAGATGAGTTAATGACTAAAAACAGAAATAAACTCACTGCCCTAAAAGTCCAAGGAGATAACTGTTAACTAGCCATCTTAATTTGGGGGTACATATCCAGCCAGGAACCTTATAGGAATGTGGAGTATGTGTGTGTGTCTGTGTGCCTGTGTTTGGGGAAGCTACCGGATAGGCTTAGTAGTATCTTCCTGGTACTTCCTTTGAGAATTTTTTGTTCTGAAAACATTTCCTGACTTAGGGATAAGATTAAAACACCCTTGAATGTGTTATGGTCTGGACTTCAGAAACAGATGAATTTTTAGAAAAAACTAACCTTCAGAGAGAGTTCAGGTTTGTCTGCCTTTTGAGACTCTGACCAGGAGTACCTCCCAGATGAGGACTCACTCCTTGTTGTTGGTAGGAGCGCTTTGGAAGGAGTGCTGTGCTTCATGGTCTTACTTTGTTTGAAAGTCTGTCTGTCTGTGTTTTAATCAGCCCTATCAAATCAGTTGAACTCAATGAATTAGAATTGGTATTTCTCCAAGAGGAAGTCTAAATCTGTGCAGAGTTATCTGTTCTGTTTAGTTTTCTTCTGTTAGTGTTCAGAATCATGGGAGCATCTGAATGTTTGAAAAGCCAAACTAAACCCAGAGAGCAGGGAGACTTAAAATGACTACCTGCCTGGCATGGATCGTTGTGCATTTGTGGTTTCTTTGAGGGTTGGGACCCCTTTCAAATTAGTGGGCAAGATACTCAGTATCCTTCTGAGGCAAATAGAGCAGCATCAGTGTTTGTGAAAAGTGGTTTGTGGTGGTTCTGCCTTTCATTCTCCTTCTCCTCATTCCACTTTCCCGTGATCTTCTAGTCCCTAATGCAGATGGACTCTACAGTGGTAGTGTTTTTATTATTAGAACAAAATATTGAAAATGGCTATAAAGTATTTTGAGTCCCACGGTAAAAATACCACATAAATAAAGTGAAACCCTAAGTGTTTCTGTGTCCTTTTCTATTTTTGTTTTATCTTGTTACATTTGTGCTGTTTGAAGAATATTCAGTCATTATTCCCTCTGGCAAGTTCCCCAATATGTGGAATTTTAAATACTGTCTTAATAGCAATTACTTTATTCAACAAACCTTTAGAGTACCTACTGTGTACTAGGCTGTCCCTAGGTACTAGAGATTCAGAAGTGAATGAGATGAAGGAAGTTATTGCTCTTCCGGAGTTTCCATTCTAAAAGGGGAGATAAGTACAGATTTATAAGAAATATGTAAACAAATGTATAAAGTCAGGTAGAAAACTAAATCAGCTTCTTTCTTCTATTTTCTCTCTGATACAACAGCTACACACAGCCAAAACGAAACACTTACATCGTTAACCCCGAGCAAGCCACCTGATCTCTTCACCTTGGTTTCCTTATTTGTAAAGTATATTTACTGTTTATCTTTCAGGATTAGAGAGAGAGGATATGCATGGAAAACTCATTGTGAAATATGAGACACTATAAATGTAAAGTATTTGTACTTGATTACATTGAGTCAAAGATTTATTTATTTGATGTCCGTCAGTATTTCTGTCAGCATTGTTTGCTATTTAGATTGTAAACCACTTGAGTGTATGTCATGCCTTTTAGGGTTGTTTTAACTTTTGTGCCTCTGGTTTTGAGGGCATTCTTGGAAGACGTCAGTGCTAAATTGTTGATTGCTATTGTTCTGTAATATAGTGGAATGAATTGAGGGCAGGATTTCAAGCATCATATGGATGACTGGACTAAATAATCTTCAAAGAACCTTCTAGATCTGACATTTTACAATCCTTGACTAGAATAGTTGAAGAAAAATTATTGCCCCAGCCTTAATGGAACAAAATGCATTTTTTCTTTGGCAGTAAGTGTGATTTGAAACAAAACAAAACCATTTCTTAATGTATCAAAAGTTTCCATCTCTATGACCAGATATCTAAGCTAGTAACTGTTATACGTGTGTAAGACACTGTGGTAGCAGAAGCAGTGTTTTTATGAATACTAGATATGTCCTCTTAAAGCGCCTACCGCTGTACTCTAGAGAAGCGATGTTTGCCCTAAGCTAAACCTGTTGGGATTCTGATTATGACTGTTGCCCTGTACTAAAAGTAGTGTTTCTTTTTTCAAAGGTACGCCAACCTGTCATATGCATCAACAACCATGTATTTTGTTCAGTTTGTATCGACTTATGGTTGAAGAATAATAGCCAATGTCCAGCCTGCAGAGTCCCCATCACTCCTGAAAATCCTTGCAAAGAAATTATTGGTAAGGGTCTATTGTAAAAACATATAGAAACTAATTTAAAACAGTGTTTAAATAGTGTCTGTTTGGAGGAAGACTGAAATAGACAACTTTTGGTGGTGTTATTTTGCCAGTATCATACTGGGTGGATTGATCATTTGGCATAATCTATATAAGTGGAGCAACTGAGGAGCATGAAGCACTGTGAGAAATCGAAAAGCCTTCTGGAACTTTGATTCTGGTAGAGGCTGTCCATGTGGATGAAGATTTAAAAAAAAAAAAATTATTTATTTATTTGGGTGCACCAGTTCCTAACTTCAGCCAACAGCTTAAAAAGCAGACAAACAAAAAGGCCCACAGAGTTCAAACAAGCTAGTTCAGCTGGGAACATGGAGAAGGGATTCATGAATCAGTGGCCTCTAAGATTTAAGGATAGATAAATTTTCAGTTGGTGGAGGTGAGAGAGGCCATTTCTTGTAGAGGGAGCAGCATTCACTGCAGTTGGGAAACAGGAAAGTCTAGTTGGGTCTGACTGTTGAAATAAGACTGAAAAGGTAAATTAAGACTTTAGCACAGAGCATCTTGAGTGACAGACTAAATCAGGGAGTTGCTGTGTGGGTGAGAAGGGTAAGGTGGGCATAATCCAAAGTGTGTGCTAGGAATATTACTCAGGTGATGGTACATAGTTTGGGCTCCAGGGGAGAAACAGGGCATGAGTAGGTCAGACTCTTGCCCAGGTGAGGGAGAATGTGAATCTGGATTAAGGGTATGAAAAAGAGCATTCAGTGCTACAGTCACATAGGTAAAGTGGGGTGGGGGAAGGTGGCAGGGATAAAACTTGAGCTGGAAGATTCTTGGAAAATGAACCATTTAAAGAGATTTTATAGTGTTATTTCTTTTAGATTGTTAAAATGATTTTTGTTTCTGTTTTAGGAAAAATGGAAAGTGAATTGATGATAGCATGAATCATAGGGGAAAAACCTTTCATCTTTGTAATAGTCCCAAATTAGGGAAAATTGGACTTATATAAAATTTTTACAATAGAAAGAAAGATATATATGCTAGAACGAAAGAACCACCACTGGAACTTTGAAACTAAACGATCTGAAAGTGAATCAGAGGTGGCTCCAAGGTTTCTCTCTTGGGTACCTGGTTGAAGTCTTATAAAGGAATATTTCTCTGCTGTGCTACAAACTGGAGTGTTAATCCCTCGGCCTCTAATTTTTTATCTGCACTGATCTTTACCAGGAGTCAGATCTTTCCTTGCGGACAATGAGCTTTGTTGATTAAAATAATTTGAATGTTTTTTCCCAGCTTCTTTTCACATCCCTTCTTTCTTCATTCATTTGTATCTAAGTGATATTTCATAATTTCTCTGAAGTAAAATGGTTCATCCTTCCTTGCATTTGGATGGAGTCCCGTGAAAAAGAACATTTGTAAATGCCTTTGTTATCATGATGCTAAGAAGTACAAAGAAGGTAACCACAGGATAAGTGAAGAGCTCTCAGGAAGAATACATTTTGAGTGTGTATATGTGAGTTATTGTGGGCATACAATTAATGCTGTGATTTATAATCCATCATAACTGGGTTGTTAGTCAGTGAAAAGACACATTCATCTTTTCAGTTGTGTTACTAGTAACTTTATATATTTGAATACATTAGTTATAATAATATATATTATATAAAGATAATATATTTGATAATTATATATAGATAATATTGATTTATACAACACATAATATTTTAATTATACAGCTTATTGGTTAGATGTAATCACTGATTTTATCATTAACAGTTGTCTGGTATTCAAAATTTGCAATAGTCCAAATGAGTTAATAAAATATAGCCTTTGCCTTCATTGAGTTTAGTAAGATACACAGGTAAGTAAACATAACATGATATTTTACTGAAGGTATTTCTGATGGTGTTACTTATTTTTTCTCAGAATTGAAGTATAGAAAAGGATGGCAGCACAAGTGGATGTAAGAAAAAGGAGAGGAATTAGGCTAGAGAACTATATAGAACAATAAGGAAAGGGTTCATTTTAATTTTCATTCTACCCAAATCAGAATGAAAGGTTAGATTTTTTTTTTTTTTTTTTGGTCCCTATAGGAGGAACAAGTGAAAGTGAGCCTATGCTAAGCCATACAGTCAGGAAGCATCTTCGGAAAACTAGACTTGAATTACTCCACAAAGAATATGAGGTAAATACTAAGTAAAATGTTAAATGATGACAGCATTGAATTCTAGGTAAAACTGAGCTATCAATCTGGACTTCTTAGAATAAGTATCCAATGAAATCTTAAATGCCAGTTTAAAAATATCTTATTTGATGAATTCTTTTTTTCTTTCCTGTTTCAAATATGGAAACTTTTTCTTGCTTTTAATTTTAAATTTGTCCTCAACAGAAACATCATTTTTTTTTCTTTTCTGTATATTTTATTTTATTTTTCTATTTATTTTTATTAGTTGGAGGCTAATTACTTTACAATATTGTAGTGGTTTTTGTCATGCATTGACATGAATCAGCCATGGATTTACATATATTCCCCATCCCGATCCCCCCTCCCACCTCCCTCTCCACCCGATCCCTCTGAGGCTTCCCAGTGCACCAGGCCCGAGCACTTGTCTCACGCATCCAACCTGGGCTGGTGATCTGTTTCATCCTAGATAATATACATGTTTCGATGCTGTTCTCTCGAAACATCCCACCCTCGCCTTCTCCCACAGAGTCCAAAAGTCTATTCTGTACATCTGTGTCTCTTTTTCTGTTTTGCATATAGGGTTATCGTTAACATCTTTCTAAATTCCGTATATATGTGAGAAACATCATTTTTTAAGTTGCTCCATCAAGAAGTTGGGAGATAAAGGAAACTCTCATGTAGAAGTCAGTCTTCCAACCCCATGAGGTGTTATGAATGCAAACAAGTACTATAACCTTCATTCTGTATTTGTTTCTACTTGTAAATTCACTGCTAATTATAAGTCTGATAAGTTCTGGTAAAGAAAATATACTTATGTCAGCTTCTGACAAAGAGATTTTGGTCTGAGATATGCTATTGCTTAATTGTTTTTTTTTTTGGCATGTTTTAAAAAACATTTTTTAAAAGTTTGTTGAATTTTTAAAACATGTTTTAAAAAAATTAAGGTGTATATTTAAGGTGTACAACATGTTTTGATAGACATATACATGGTGAAGTGATGACTTCAGTCAAACTAATTAGCATAGCCATCTCACATAGTTACTGTGTATGTGTGGAGGGGGGGTCAGTGAGGGCACCTGAAATCTACTCAGCAGTGTCCAGTAGACGTACAATATTATTACCTATAGTCATCATTGCTATATAGTAGGTCTCTAGACTATCTCTAGCTGCAACTCTGTACCCCTTGAACCATCTCCCCATTTCCCCCACCTTCCATGCTTGGTAACCACTGTTTAACTCTGCTTTTATGTGTTTGACTCTCTTAGATTCCACATGTATGTGAGATCATGCAGTTGTTTTCTGTATGTGATTTGACATGCAGGTGATTTGACATCGTGATAGAATTTTTTCTAAATTAGCTTCATGCTAATGGATATACGTACTTTTGAATAAACATTAAGTCCAGTTGTCATTTTATATTGACTAAATGGGGGATAATATTGCTCTTTTCCTTTGACACAAAATATCTTTAAATTACACTACATAATTGGAAACCAGTTCAGCTGCTTCAAAAATTTTTTGAAATAAAACAGGGCATAGATAAATGACTGAATAAATGTTCATTCATATGTGTTTTCTTATTTATACTTATTTATTCATTAATTTATTCAAACAAGTAAAGCCCTTTTCTCATTTTATGATGCCATTTAACTCAAAACATATTGTAATTTAAAATAGTAAATAATTCTGTGTTAACTCTAAAATGTATTCTTATTTATGTAATGAATATTTATCACACTAGTTGCTAATCAAATTAATGCTTTAGGAGATTGCTGGAATGTTGAAGTGTATTTTCTGAGAACAGAATTCCTAACAATTTTAGTTTAAGGTGAAATATCCATTATAGATGAATAAATGGTATCTCAGAAGAGAGTTATAGCCCCAAATGTTTCGTTGCTGGATTCAAGGTGGTTCTACATGGGAAAACTAATATTTGAAATAGTCACAGTAGTAGTTAAAGAGCTAGAATGTAGGAGAGTTCAAAATTACAGGTATTATTCTGACATGGAAAGTGAAAGGACATGGTATATAGTTTTACTTCTATATGAAGCAAAAGAGAGACATCAGCCAAAACTGCAGATTTCCTTATCAAAATGGTATTTTTAAATGCCCCTTAGTAAAGGAATTAAACATGCCTCAGAATTTTTTTCTGAGGAATCTACTTCTTTCTTGAATTCATGTGACTTTTCATATTTTCTGAATATTTAAAACGGAATTAAAGATTTGATATTTTCATTTTTTTTAATCATGAATGATCATTGAATTAAAAGCAATAGAGATGCCCATTTTTATCAGTCAAAATACATTTTGAGAATTTCAGCTGTATGTGACTTTCTGTCTACAGAGTTATTCTGATGCATAAAGAATCTATGTATCTACAGGATTTTGGATGTACATTTTACAGACACGTTGACTTCAGTCTAGCATGGGTATGTGTTCAGTGTCTGTGTCTACCTGATGGCTATGCAATGCTTTTTCAGGATGAAATAGACTGTCTGCAGAAAGAAGTAGATGAGCTTAAGAGTAAAAATCTCAGCTTGGAATCACAGATCAAGACTATCCTGGATCCTTTAACCTTGATGCAGGGCAACCAAAATGAAGATAAACTTCCAGTTGCAGATAATCCAAGTAAAATTGACCCAGAAACTGTAGCAGAGTGGAAGAAAAAGCTTAGAACAGCTAATGAAATCTATGAAAAAGTGAAAGATGATGTCGATAAGCTAAAAGAGGTAAGTTGTGGTTGTGTTTAAAATTCTGTAGTATTTTAAGTACCTTCAAAAGAATAAATAGCCATACTATTTTGAGTCATCCTTTAGATGATTTGGGGAGAAAGGACAAATCCCTGGATGAGCATTTATAAACAATAAGAAAACTTTTTCTCCTTAAATCTTAATAGCTGCCAAGAAATATCAGGTGGTCCCATTTGTAATTGGAGACTGTAATTGGAGACTTTGTAGTGCCTCTGTATGAATTTACATCTTCTTGTGGAATAACGACATCAGTTTAAAGGTTATGTTTTTGTTTCCCCTCTTTGTGATTTGGCTTCCTTTTTTTTAAAAGCTTATGTCAGTAACTGCCATGTATGCATAAAGACAAAACTGTCCGTTTCCCTACCTATAAAATGAAAGGTTTGGACCATCTTTTTTCTAGCACTCCCTTTCTCTGATGTTTTAATATTGTAAATAGTTAAAGACTTACTAATACCAAGAGAACTGTGAGTGATGGCTTTAGACTACTCCATGCAAAAGAATATTGTGGCTGAGAGGCAGTTTTAATTTTTTCAGTTATTCTTCATCCAGGCAAGAAGACAGAGAAAGCATAGAGGAAAAGGGCAAACCTCTAGGATTTTCCAGTCTAGGAAAGGAGATGAATTCCATGGCATCAGCGTTAGAGGTAATGAAGTGATGAAGAGCTGTGCTGGTTAGAGGGACTAGCCTTTTTGTCTTGGCTTCAGGTTTATCCACAGTGGAGGCCTGTTTTGCTGAACAGAGATGGGTTTGTGGTATCCAGGTTCACAGCCCCCTATTCAACCTATCTGCATTCTCTTAAAATACTGTTACTGTGCTGAACTACTGAATTGCACCTCCTGAAATCATTAATGCTCGACATGATATTTTAGAGATATGCTGCCACATACCGGCTGTCTGATACTCAGTGAGATTAAGTAGCAGAGAATTATCTACAACTTAGTGTGAATACTAAGTCAAATTGCATACCCACGTATAAAATAAATGCCATTTGGGCTCAGAGAAGGCCAAGATGAGAGAAAGTTGGGAACATAGTGCTTTCAGAGAAAAAAGAAACTATGGATGTAATTGCACTGAGTTTGCTACAAGTCTAGGGGAAGCATATTGTTCTCTGGTTTATAGTGGCCTCCATTTCCGTGTGTGTTTGAGAAGGGAAGAGGACATGAAAAGGAAAGCTAGCTGAGAAGTCACAGTGTTATCAATCAGCCGTGCCCTCATCAACTTTCCTTCTTGATCTATCAGTAATTTCTGTATGGTCTCTTTTATATTATTGAATTTCATTAAAATATTTGGCAATAAATGCTTCTTAGAGCATGAAGATATGTATGAAAACTCTACTCTGAGCTTATAAAAGTGGTATAAGGAAAAAAAAAGAGTGGTATAAGGGATGTATGTAAAAGAAAAGTACATAAAATACAGTTTTTCTTTGTTCTTTTAAAGATCATGTGTTAAATTCGATACCCAAAGCCATCTTGAGACTTCACAATTATTTGGGATACTTGAAAAGCCCATTTTGGATACCTAGTGAAGGAATTAGGTAGAACTAGGCAATAAACTGGAACATAAACTAAAAAAACATGGACTACAGAGGCAAAACTTTACAAAATAACAGCATACTATAAAACAAATACAGGAATATAGGAATTCTGAAGATGCAGAATAAAGGACTACCTAGATTGAGTGAAATGGACTTTTTTCCTCATGTTTCCAAGACAGTGAGTTTTGAACCATTATGAAGCCAGTGTTGAGATTGCAAAGTATAATAGTTAGCTGAAGTCTTTATTACTCTTTTAGGTGCAACAAATAGGCAGAACTCTCCCCTTTGTAACTTTACCCATCCAGTTCTCCTGAACTTGAAAATATCTCTGATAATTGAGGGTTAGCCAGCCTATAAAGAGCATCTTAGAAAGCCTCAGGACTGGTGAGAGACCTTGTCAAGGGGGATAGGGAAAAGAAATCAAATGAGGTTCTAATTTAAGCTTGTCATTCATCATCAAAAAGCATTCACTAAGTGCCTTCTCTTACAGTGCTATGCTTGAGGGCTTAATTCAGTGTGTGTGTGTGTGTGTGTGTGTGTGTGTGTGTAAGTATATTACCTTTCCTATGTCTTCAGAGGGGCAGTAATGGTGTTTATCAGTCACTTAAAGAATTAACTCTCCACAGTCCTGGTTGGTTTGCATCCATGAAGATAAGCAGGTACTCAGAATCCAAATGGAACCTGTTTACATCTGAGAGAGTTAAGCTTGGTGTTCAAAAGAGTGTCCTCTGTCCTGCTTCTCTTGTCACCCTCTTGGGGCATTTGTGTGTGGATAGGCAAGTAATATAGTCAAAAATTCTAGAAATTATTGGTCAGATTTTTAAAATCTGTTTTCAGATTTTCTTAGTTTAAACCTTTTTGTTGACAGTTGTTCTGACACATTGAATGTTAATAGTGAGACAATTAATTTCTCTTGCTAGGTTAGTGAGATTGGTTCCTAGCCTATGGAGTCTTATTTTTTGTTGGAATTCAGAAACACAGTGACTAGCAGATTTAAAAGAAGTCACTTTTAAGAAGATTCTACAACAGACACTCTACTTTTGTGGCTGCCCTAGATCAATATTGAGCCTCTAGATTTTCTAGCAATAAATATTTTGTCAGGCAGTTTTTAGGTATCATGCAACTCAAAAAAGGAAATTATACTTGGGATTAAAAAAAAAAATCAAAAGAGAATCCATACAATTTATTAGAAAATATTGATCCAAGAAGTTGTGAGCCAGAGCATTTGGGAAAGCCATTTTGAAGAAAGTAAGCAAATAGTTTAACAATATTAGATATGTTATCACTAAAAACTTTTTAAATAGCAACCAAAAATCAATCTCATAGTGCAAGATACTTAACCATTAGTTTTGTGAATAATTGCATGTGGTATATTGTTACCATGCTTAGAGTATTCAGTTATGTGAAAAAGGAAAAAAAAAAAATGTCGTTAGTTTAGTCCCTTAACGACTCTAAGCTAACTAACATAGCTCTGTTTGTTTCCCTGGATAGAAGATTTGCAAAGTGCTTGGGGAATTTGGATTAAAAATGCGTGATCGTGTTCTGTTTCCCAAGTCATTCCCAATGGTGATTTTAAGTTTCTGAAGACATGCTCTAGTATTCAGTTTTCTCATACTGTTGCTCTAAAAAATACAGATGGCTCATGTCATAATTTTTACACATTTGTTTTTAACTTGTGCTTTAATTATTTTCAACACTTTTTTTTTTTTAAGGCAAATAAAAAATTGAAATTGGAAAATAGTGGCCTGGTGAGGGAGAATTTACGACTGAAAGCTGAAGTTGATAACAGATCACCTCAGAAGTATGTATTTTGCTCATAGAGCAATGTTTCAGGTTATGTCAATGTTTTAGAATAAGCTGCTATTACATTATGTTTTTCACTGGATTCTTTGTTGAAATATGTAAGTTTAAATAGAATGTCTTACCTGTAAATGTCAAGTGTATATTTAGGTTATTGGTAAAATCTTAGTCTCAGTTAACGCTAGTGTCGGAAGAAAGGATTTCCTTCTTATCCTTTTCCTTTACCTAATTATCAAGAGGTTTGTTTTATGTGACTTAAGACTGGTGAGCCTCCACTTGGTTTTACATATAACTGTTTAATGATCCTAACAATGAGTAGGGAGACTAACATGATGCCTTTTGGATATTTTTTGAAATAATCTTAATGATAGTTAAAACTCACCCATTGCTTTGTCTTTAGCAGGTACAGCAATCTGTGACATAGAACTACTACTCTTCTGCATTTACAGATGATTAAATCGAGGTGTAGAGATCAAATTAATTTTTCTAAATCTTCACAGCTAGTAAGTGGTGGAAATAGGATTCAAACCCAGGTAGTCTAGCCCCAGAGCTGTGATCTGTTACATTACACTGAAAGCTGTTACACTACCCATTACCCTAAAAAACCTATCTGAAATAGAATTTAAGGCTTCATTTGTTGAATTTTGTACTGATTTGAACTGTACAATTAAATGAATTCTTTTATAATGGGGATATTTTCACTCCATTCCAAAAGATACGAGATTGCAATTTTGAACAGTTAGTTTAAAATGCTGAGAAACAGTTGAGAATTAAGACTTGAAGATTAAGAAAACATGAGAGAGAGCACTTGAGGTTGTTACTCTTCTAGGGGGGAAAAAAAAGACAAGTGAAAAGAAAATGTGGCCCCCATCCCTCTGAGGAGTGGCATATCAGAACTCCACACTTTCTTCCTGTCCAGCCATTTTCTCCTAGTGGAAAAAGACAAGAAAGGCATAAACAAACAATGGAAATTTATCCTACCAGAGGTAGTTCTCTGCTTGTCATTTGAAAAGGAGAAAATATTGCCCTCAGTAAAACCAACTGTGGTATCAGGAAATGGTAGAAGTAAACCATAATTACTCAAAGCAGAGATAACTAACCAATAGAGAAAGAAGCATAGCTTTTACTTTTAAATAGTTCCTTCCCCTGTGCTCTCCAACCTCATTTTTCTTTTCACTTCAGATAATGTCCTACATTGATGAATTAGTGAAATAAGTTTAGGAAGTGTTGCCATTAATATATGGTGGTTTGAATCTCTGCTCTTCTTATTTATTGGCAGCTCGCCTTGCCAGTCATAATAATGTTTGTCCATTAGCCATTTCCCACAGCAGGCTGAATGGAACTAAAGCCATTTTGTTCGTAGCTTTTATTTCTTGAAAAGTTGCCCACCAGATTTCAGATTTGGCACTAGCCACCAGGATGTTTTGTTTTTAAATATCCTTGATTCCTGCCTGATAAACAGCTGAAGAATCTCACCTAAAGAAACCTCACCTCTGTTCTCACAAGCAGTCACACTTCTGAATCTCATGTAACTTTGGGATTTGCTGTCTTTAGCTTCCGTTGCTTCCCTTCAGGGGAAGGGAACAGGTTTAAAAACGATCTGAACTGACCCCTGTTCCAGATCAGTTTGCGATGCACTGAGGTATTAGAAGCATGGCATCTGTTTACCTCTGCATCACCAAACCCCAGTGGAAGTCAGAGAGACGCTGACCGCAGCTGAAAATATCCAGATCTGGTTCACTTGAGGAACACTCTTACTTGTATTGAAAACAATATGAAATTTCGAGAGTTTAAAAGTAAATGCGAGCAAACAGAAGCCATCCATTCCATTTCATTTCCTTGATTAGGAAGTGCCTTGACCGATTACTTTTCTCCTCTACTTGGTTAGTTGTCAAAGGTGTACTTTTTACATACGTGGCCTGAGTGTCTAATGTATCTTTCAGGTTGTTCAGACATACTCTACGAATCAGGCAGAAAGAGAGCTTTAAAATTTAAATACTAGAGAGGGAAAAAAATTAGGAAGGTGCATTTGTTAGCTGGGCTGCCATAACAAATACTATAGACAGGGTGGCTTAAACATTGGATATTTATTTGCTTATAGTTCTGGAAGCTAGAAATCCCAGGTCAAGGTTCAGCAGTTTGGGTTTCTGACAAGGGGTCTCTTTTTGACTTGCAGTCAGCTACCTTCTCACTATGTCTTTGCATGTCAGAGAGAGAGTGTGTACTCTGGTCTCTCTTCTTATGAGGATACCAGTCCTGTTGGATTAAGGCCTCCTCTTTATGGTCTCATTTAACTTTAATTACCTCGTAAAGACCCTGTCTCTAAATATAGTCATCCTGAGGGTTAGGGCTGCAACAAATGCATTTGGTGGGGAAGTGGGGGAAGAATGGGAGCACAATTCAGTACATAGCAGAAGGTATTTCTTTTAAGGACTTGTGTGTGTGCTCTGTTGCTTAGTTGTGTCCAATTCTCTGTGACCCCATGAACTGTAGCCCACCAGGCTCCTCTGTCTGTGGGGATTCTCAGGCAAGAATACTGGAGCAGGTTGCCATTTCCTCCTACAGGGGATCTTCCTGACCCAGGGATCGAACCTGCATCTCCATGTCTCCTGCATTGGCAGACAGGTTCTTTATCACTATGCCACCTGAGAAGCCCCCCTTTTAGCACAGTCGAGCAAATATCATGCTGTTGCCCCAAAACTAGACTACAGTCCAGTGTGAACAAAGGGAACTTAGACATTTACATTGATTTCAAGTAAATAGTATTGTATAAAAGTAATGTATTTTATAATTTTTAAAAACAGTGGTATAATCTTTAAAATGAAATCTGGATTATCATTTATCTCTGCTCCTATTGTTTTTCTAGTCTAACTTTTACCCTCCATTATATTCAATCTCAATGTGTACCTGGATATTTTTCCTTTTTCAACTTTAGCTTGGAAACCCTTTTGTGCAGTGTGGCAGCTATCCTACTAAGCATACTCTTCTGGATTTCAATAATATCCATTCTTCTGTTCTTTGTCAAAACTTCATTGTCCTGATAGCTGAACTGGTGGTCCAGAAAAATGCAATTTTTTTCCTTGACTTGATGTAGCCACTTCCTGAGTTAGTCTCTCTCTTCTAATTTGTTTTACCTGAAGAAAACCATCTGCCTGCCCTTTCGGTTTTCTCTAACATGGGCTTCTAAGACTTATTTGATATTTGGAACTCAAGAGGTGGTGATAGTGTCCTTTAGTTTGCAAGACTGGTATATGAAGAAAAGCCATTCTTCCAGCCAGCCCAGAAATACTGAACATGTATTTACTTGACAGTATCCTAGATACTTTGAACTGTACAAAATACTGTTTCTGACCCCTAAAGTTGGTTAGGTTCCCCTTACTATCTTGTACTTTCCCTTTTTAACACATAATCACAATTACTAATAATTAGTGTTTCGTGTATTTATTTCAATGAATATTAAAGTTTTGTGTAATTATTCCAGTGAATTCAACCCTGAATATTCATTTGAAGGACTGAAGCTGAAGCTGTAATACTTTGGCCATCTGATATTAAGAGCCGACTCATTAGAAAAGACCCTGATGCTGGGAAAGATCTGAGGGCAGGAGGAGAAGGGGGTGACAGAGGATGAGATGGTTAGATAGCATCACCAACTCAATGGACAGGAATCTGAGCAAACTCAAGGAGATAGTAAAGGATGGGGAAGCCTGGAATGCTGCAGTCCATGGGATTGCAAAGAGTCAGACATGACTTAGTGACTGAACAACAACTATTACTTATTTCATATTTTTCTGAGCGAGGACTATAGTTTTATTCACTATTATAGCCATGCATTTTATAGAGTTCTGCTCCTAGAATATATATCTGTTGAGTAAATGAATAAAAACGTAGCTCCTGAGAGAATTCCCCTTCCATTTTGCCAAAGATTTAATGAAGAAATTGAGTAATTTTTCCTGTTCCTCTTCTCCATCTCCCATTTAATGGGGGATCCCAAGAGTGTCACACCTCCACATAGTAAGAAACAAAAATAAGAAGCTGAAGGAAGGTAGAACTGCGTTTCTCCTATTCCTAAACTGTGCCTAGAAGTGTGGATATATTTGTCCGTGATAGAGTTAGGAGTTCCTTAATGATTTTTTAGCTTCAAATATTAGGAAGCTTATTAATGACTTGTAAAGCATTTGAAAGTATGAAGCCCCGTCTCCAAGGCCACTCTGTTCACTTGTGCCATTCTTTTTGCTCTAGTCTCACTGGGCAGAGTTTGTGCCATGTTGCCACCTATTTTGAGGCTTAAACAGAGCAGCTGGCCTATGCCCTTAGCTTCTAACTTATGTTAATAGTGTAGGGTATGAAATATATATGTACATATACTAAATTTTGTATACATAGAATTCCATAGGTCATTTAAATCAAACTTGGTTATAATTGGATTAATAATGGCTTTCCTTTCTATAAGTATGTATTCGGTAATGTTATTGTATCTTTAGTGAGATCTGTGGGTTTGATAGTGTTTCTCTGCAAGCATCATTTTTACTGCCCAGCAACACTAAGACTTATCATTATGGATCCGTTTTTACCCATGCCTCAGCAACTTCTGGAGGAAGATGAATGCTCCAGATACTCCTGGGTGGTGATCAGTATTCTATTAGGACATGAAAAGAAGTGTTCTGAGTAGGACAGAATAGACTTCATAAATCATAAGCTGTACGTTCTTCCCCTCTTGCTGTGTTTGTGTTCCTTGAGCCATCTCATCAGCTCCCATGGCTTTAATAATCATTTTCTTAATATGTCAGCGATTACAAAATAAAATCTAAATCATTGGCCTTGCCTTTTCTCCTAAACTGTAGATTCATGTTTCCTTCTGTTTATTTTATACTTTCACTCAAGATCCTATACCTTAAATTTACTGCACAGCACAAGAGTTAAATAAATGCCTAATTCTGGAGACAGACTACCTGGTTTCAAGTTTCCCTTCTTCCACTCTCTCCTTCCCCTACCCAATTCAATTTTCACTATACTCAAAATGTTTTTTTATGAAGTGTAAATCACACTGTTAAATCTCTTATCTGAAACTGTCCAGTGTTTTCCTAAAATACAATCCGGACACTTTACCATCTAGTCACGATGCTTGCCTGTTCCATCTCATTCCTGTAGCTTATCCTGCTCTAGCCATACTGGCTGCCTTCTGTTTCTAAAACATGCTAGAATTTTTCCCTCTCCTAGAATGTCCACATCTTTATATGGCTGTCTCCTATTATCAGATTCAGAGAGGCTTTTCCTGATCATTCCATCTAAAGCAGACCTCTGAAGTTGTCCCTATGACCTTTCTCTTGTGGAGTTTAGAATGGAGAAGACAGAACAAGAGGTCAATCAACTAAACAAACACGGTAATTTCAGACAGTAATAAGGGCTAAGAAGACAGGTAATACTGTAACATTGGTTGTGCATTAACTATGGGCTCTGTTATAAGTACATCTCAAGTTTTAACTCATTTAACCTCACCCACCTATTAGATAGGTACTACTACTAGCTCCATTTCACAAGATAAACACTGAAGTACAGAAAGTTTAAATATCTTCCCCCAAATCACAGTGCTAGAAGGTAGACAAAGCCAGAGTTCAGCTCTAGAGAGTCTGACTCCAGAGTCTGTGCTAATAATCATATGCTGTATTGCTTCACCATGCCATGATTTTATCACTGCAGTTAAGACTGAGTCAGGAAGTGGAAGGTGCAGAAGCAGAGGGCCGCTTCCTTCCTAGCTTCCCTCCCTCCTTCTCTCCCTTCGTTCCTTCCCTTTCTTTAACATTTAACGGTGGCTTTATGAGGTGAATGCTTGAAAATATTCAACATGAAATTTAATTTACTCCACACTAATGTTTGCAAATACATTGTTAGCAATTCTTAAATATTTCAAATCAACTAACTTGAAGTACAGAAGGCTTGTTCTCAAGTAACTCTTCTGAGGTGACATGAAATCTGAATGAAGCCTATATGACTTGATTCTAGCCTTGCTGCCCATCTCCTTCACTTGCAAAACCCCAGCACCTGAAAGGCACGTGATACATACTTGTTGAGTAATTAAATAAATAGATAAATAACATTCGATAAATTACTTGACCTGTTGGGGCCATTACTTTCTTTATGTAAAATGCGTATAATGTACCACTTTGAAGATGAAATAATTGTATGTCCTTGGCACACCAGGTAGCACAGATAACTGGTAGAGGTCTGTGTCTAAATAACTGGATCTGTTATCCATCCCACACTAGAGATTGTTTATCCTCTGGCTTTGTTTCTGTCCTCGTTAATGGCTCTACAACTTACCTGGTTGCCCAAGATAACAACCTCAGTCTTCCTTTCCTGTGTTTTCCACCACTTCTTCTCATCCCATTCCTTATTGTCCAGTATATTCTATCCTATCCATTAAATTCCTATGTAATGACTTTTCTTCTTGTTCCCACTAGTTTCGATCCACATGGTTTCGTGCTTAGCCAGTTTTAATAGCCCTCTGACTCATTGCTCTTGTCCTGTCACAGCTCTGGAGCATGTGCTGAATGTTGCCTGAATTCTAGAATATAAATTTGCTCATCTCACTCTTGTTAATAACCTTGGGCGATTTCCCATTGTTCATAAATTGAAGGCAGGATTTCTTAGGATAGTACATGAGCCTCTTTACTAATAGGACTTTAGCTTAGCCTTCTTAGCCTCTCTTTAGCCTTCTTCTTCATGTACGCTGCTGTGGCCATGATGAATTTCTCACTGGGCCTGGATTTGCATGTGGTGACATGTACCTTTGCTCATGTCTTTTCCTTTGCCCCTGGTCCTCTCCATTAGCCTTTCATTTTTTTATTCAGCTTGATTAATCCCTACCCATCCTTTGAGACTGAGCCCAGTTGTCATTTTGTCTATAAGGCTCTCTTAAGATTTCCTATTGTTCTTTGTATTGTTTTAAGGATTATGCTGTATACTGATCAGTTCCTTGACTGTCATGCTCAGTTAATCTTCCAACTCCTTGGAATTAAGACTTTTTTTTTGGCCATGTCATATGGCTTGCAGGAAGTTAGTTCCCTGGCCAGGGATGGAATCCATACCCCTGCGATGAAAGTGCAGAGGTCTAACCACTGGACTGCCAGGGAATTCCCAAGACTTTTTTTGTGTGTATGATGAACTGAGTGTGTATCTATATAAAGTGTGTATGTGTATTTTCCTCTGGGACATAGCAAAAGGACAGAGCATTCTCACACTCTAATGCTTTACACTGCTGCGTGGAGGGAACGGCCCAGGGAATTAAGACTGGAGCTTTCTTGAAGCTTAAGGTATATAGGGTTTCCCGGCATTCTCCAAATGAGGAGAGCAGAGGGATTTCCTGAAGTCTTCCAAAATTGTCCTAGAGACTGAGAGTTTGAGAGAGGAAGAGAGGAGACAGTGTCAGGGCTTGTGTTTTGAGTCTGAGTCTCCTCAGTTGGACAGGTTTTCCTGCTCTTACCTGTCTCCATGCTGACTGTGAGCTGTGCCCCTTCCTAGTTCACAGGTCTAAACTCTTCCTCAGCTGTGTCTCGAGACATACCACCAGTACCGTGCCTGGCTTCAGCTTCCTCAGCAACATCTCTGCTCTTGCTGGCCTCGGCTATTCTCTCTTCCTGACCTTTTCTGGCCTTTTTTGTTTCTCGTGATTCTGCTCTGACAAACACAATGATTCCTGGTATTTGACCCCAGCCTGATCCGCTGACTGATTCTGCTATGCCCTTTGGTTTTCCCGGAAGGGGAACTTGTAGACTGTCAGGGGAGCCTGATGATACCCTGGGGCCAGGCTGTGACAGCTGGGTGTGCTCAGGCCCCTCAGCCGCCCGAGGGGCCCTTCTCTGGATATTCAGCTAATTGGGGGTGGACAGTTACTGCAGTTTTCTGTCACCTCGTCTTTATTGTATTGATAAGATATTTTAGGAGCCTGCAGTGCATGCTAATGACTAAGCGGTAAGGTTGTCAGAAAGATTAGGAGCTGCTTGAGAACAAGGATAATGTCCTTTTGTTTTCTTCCTCATCGCCCCTCAGCATATATTAGTCTTCAGTAACTGTCATCTGAGTAATAATTACAGGGTGGCTGGATCACAGTTTTTTGTTTTATTTTGTTTCATATTGTTCCTCATGCTGAGAGAGAGAGATTGATTTAACTGTAGTGACAAATGTATAGATCGTATTAGTCCAGAGATTTTTAAGTATGCTTTTTTCCCCCAACCACAGTTGTATTCTCTTATACTATTGAGATTTTATTGTTGTTAAGGTTAGTATACTTTGGGGAAAGGTATGAAATCCTTTATTCCTCTGAGGACTGTAAAAAGATATGAAATAGCATGTCTCAAGGTTCTCTCCTTCCATGAAAGATTAGGATTGCCATTTATGTCATGTCAACTTCAAGGCTGCTCTTAGAGAATAGAAAAATACGGTATTCCCCTGTATGGAACTGAAATATATTTATCAAATAGAATGGAATTTATTTCACAGTAACTTATTCCTTTTCAATTTACATATAGTGCCCAACACTTGAGTGTTCTCTATTAAGAATTTCTAGGTAGAATTGAAATGGCAGATGCATGATTAGTTTAATAAAATAAACATACACAAAAAAGCTTTCTTTAAAGTCATATTAGTAATATGAGCTATTATTTTTAAATTCGGTTCTGTGTTTGAAAGCTTGCAAATCCAGACACTGCCTTTATTTTTTGAGAGGTGGAGGAAAAAGGAATGGCTGCAACAGCTGACCTTTGTCTTTAGGGAGAAACTGTGGCTTTTTTTGTTGTTGTTGTTAAATTGCAAATATTGGAGCACATTCTGTTTTGGGATAAAACTAAGAGGCAGTATAGCATAGCTTATGTTTTTTATTATGTTAGACCTCTATGTAAGTAAGTATTATGTGATGTTTAGGTCCTAAAATTTTTGCATTTAAAAATTTCCTCATTTCATCGGTAGCTTTGTTTCTTTGTAGTTGAAAATGCCTGCTGATTGTGCATGAGGTAGACAAGATCATGTATGTTTTTTATACACAGAACAATTAAAGATGGAGCTTCCAATTTATGATTCTAGTTCAGATTTAGTTTACATATGTCTGGTTAAAATAGTCACCCTTTTTGGGTTGGCATTTGCCAGGTTGATCTGTGCTACCGTTTCCAGGAAGGCCATTTTAATAAATGATCTTTGGCAGCTTGAAAATTTCTCTTGAACTTATGTCTAGAACATGACAGATGTTTGATAAATGTTTATTGGCTTTGTGCAGACATATCTGAATGTCTTCCTACATCTTATTATTTCCTCTCCATATTTCTATTAGCAAATGTATGTGTTAATAAATATTACAACGGTGCTAGACTTGGCACTCAGTAGACATGCTAGTGTTTTTCCTGCATCAGAGTATGAATAGGTGCTGATGTTACCTAAGCAGGGATCTCACGTCCAGGCACCTCATGGTTTCATACATGATATTTGGACTTGGACAGGCTTGGCTTCCTGCTGCTTCCTTTCTGTATAACCTGGGACAAGAGACAAGTGCTTTAAGTGTCTCGTTTTTTTCATCCTTAGAATAAGAAACATAGATTATGCTTCATAAAGGTGACATGACAATATATATCAAGTATATAGCAATGTACTTGACACAAGTAAACTTCAGTAAGTTGTGACTGCTGCTGTTACTGTCACCATCATCGTCACTAGTCGTCACTTACACTGCTGCAGATTTACCTGTTATACTTTTGGTAATTTCCATCCCCAGAGTTCACTTTTATTTATTTATTAGGATGTTGGGCCAGGGAATAGAAACATTGTTTTGGATCCTCAGGAGGGAAGGTTTTTTCCAGTTCTCTCTCAGTAGGCTTCATATGGCTTAATAAATTTTTGTGGACTCAACTATTGTGACAGGACTGGCCATAGATAGTAACTTTTATGATTACCACAGTCTCAAGGAATGTAGCATTTTCATAACTGAGTGTTCCATTTTAAACTGAGAAAACTCTCTTGAAGAAACCCTGGCAAGTCATTGGGTTCAGCAGTGGCTGAAAATGTCTAGGGCACTTCCCAAAGCTTCTCTTGTAGTTAAAGACAGAACACTTTCCCCAGTCCTGCTGTTACACACAGAGAGATGAGAATAGATACGGGTCACACACAGGCAGGTCATTGGGAGCGGGTAAGAGAAAGGCCCCCACCAGCAGATACAGTCTTGAGCTGCCTCAGTGCTGGTCCCCTGTATGCTCTTCCTGGAGTACGCCCCTCCCCATCCTCTGCACACATGCGCAGTGCAAAGCACGCACTGGGGCCTCTCCTCTCCTTCCCACTTACACCCTAACCCAGGTCCCAGGGCGCTCCTATTACACACTACTCAGTTAAGTTACGTCTAATCAAAGAGAAACTCCAACACTTTGGCCACCTGATGTGAAGAACTGACTCATTGTAAAAGACCCCAGTGCTGGGAGCGATTGAAGGCAGGAGGAGAAGGGGACGACAGAGGATGAGATGGTTGGATGCCATCACCAACTCTGTGGACATGAGTCTAAGTAAGCTCCAGGAGTTGGTGATGGACAGGGAAGCCTGGTGTGCTGCAGTTCTTGGGGTCACAAAGAGTCAGACACAGTTGAGCGACTGAACTGAACTGAACTGAATCAAAGAGAGGCATTTGCAGACTTAAGGAATGTCCAGCTCACATATCATGCATGCTTTATGAGAAAATACTGAGGGAAGGGAACAATAGAAAGTGTTTTCCCCTGAAGCTCTACCTTTCCTCCATGTTTAAAGTGAAGAAGATACTTGCTTGGTATCTCTGCAAGTCAGGGAATGAGAAGGTATGCAACTGCAGCTATGTAGCCAGGCAGTGCTTCAATAAAATTTGCTCTATGACTGGGTCATTTTTTCTTAGGTATGTGTAATAGTTCTTTAAAAAACAATTATTAAGACTCACTTAAGTTTACTTGGTTTTCCCACATACCAAGCATTACTTTAGTACAGGTAATCCTCACTTTCCATGTTGTGCAAAACCATAAAAATGACCATTCAACCCAAAACCATGCAAAGCAATCTTAATAATATCAGTGAGAAAGATCAGATTGATCTATAAACTTTAATAATTTTATCAAAACATTGAATCTCTATAAATGTATATAAAGATGAAAAATAGTAAAATTGATTATCTATTTAGTACTTTATATAGTACAATGAATTATATATAGTACATTAGAAGCACTGAGAATTGGAATGTCATTTCTTTATTGAAAACTTAGGGATAATTGAATTGTGCTTGCCTTCTTATCATATAGCTTATGATAATAAAGGCAGCAGTTTTTCTTACACTTCAACAAATTGTCGTATTCCTAAGTTTGCGTAAATTCGCCTTTTCCAGTTCCTCTGGCTTCCCTAGGTTTTCTTAAATAGCAACAGTTTTCAGCATTCCTACGGTCAGCTATTCTTCTCTATATTTCCGTTTGATTCTAACTTTACTACTAGCATCACCAACTCAATGGACATGAGTTTGAGCAAGTTCCAGGAGTTGGTGATGGACAGGGAAGCCTGGTGTGCTGCAGTCCATGGGGTCGCAGAGAGTCGGACACAACTGAGCAACTCAACTGACTGACTAGTAACATTAATCACTTTATGATTTCTTTGCTACATCTCATCTTTGTTGGCCAGTTTTGAGTTTCCATTTCTGTAAAATGTCATGTCACAGCACAACTCTGTGTTTTATTGTCTGTGTGTGAAGTGGGTAATGCGTGCACAGTCACTTTCAAACTTGGAGAGAAATGACCTGATTGGTCACAGATAGGCTGGATCACAAACGCTGGCCCAGATCCAAAGATTACTTTTACTTTGTTTCGCTCTTAGCTCAGGTGCCAAGTTAGGAAAAGACATAAAATCAAAGGTACATGAAGCAGAGGGGCTCACTTCCCCAGAGCCCTCTTGTTCCTCAAGAAGATGTCTCTGAAATTTAGTGGTCTTGGCAACCTACTGGGCTTGCTGCATTAATCCATTTTGTTCGGGCTGCCATTGAGAACTAGAGAGGCAAAGTCAGTCACTCAAGTTTCACAGCTCATTAATGGCTGCAGAGCTCTAGAGGTTCATTCTTTTCACACCTGGTTCTGGCATTTATTCTTTTACCACATTTACTTCTTCTCACCCCTTCAAACACATTCTTTTCCTCTTGTGTGATAAGCTATGAGAAAATGTGGTCTTGGGACTTTTTCATAATTAGAGATGCCCTTATTCTAGTTATAATACCTCAGAGGTCAAACCAGTAGGACTTTTCATTTCTCTTACTTCCAGTAGGGACAGGAACGCTCTTGTACCAATGTCGTTTTTTGAACAGGAGAGCCCTCAGCCAGAATGTGTACATCAGTTAACACTGCAAGAGAAAAAATCCCTTAAACTTCTTAGATTCTAGCAAAACATACTTCTGATATCAGATGCAGCTCTCAAACTGCTTTCTGTTTTCTCTGACATAATGAAGCCTTTGGCCATCACTGCCACTTTGAAAATCAAAGCCTTTGGTCTCTAATGGAATGTTTATAAAAATACTCCATTTTGAAATTTGCTCAGGAAAAGGAAGTATGATATATGATTTTAGAAATCCCTCTAGCTTGCCTTGGTATTGATTCATTTAATGCTGTGTACTCTGGAAATATCTGGAATTAGAGAATAAGGAAGTATTAAAACCCAAGGTAAATAAGCTCTTATCCTCATTGGTTTCTTCCATGGAAGTATAGCATCAGTTATGCATCTCTAATTGCTATTTCTGTATGGGCAAGTAAAGTGTCTTTTGCCAAATTTAATATCAGTATCTAGGGTAAGCCAAAAATATGTCAGAAGTCTCATGCGTTTTCCTTCTCTTCCTAAGGTGAAAGTGGAAAGTTACTTTCAGTGGAGTGTAGAGCAGCACGCCTGTATAAGAAGAGGAGCTCCACTGTGTGTCTCATTCTCTGTTGCTTTCCTTGGATTGGTGTCAGTGACAAAAAGGAAATAAACAGTCAGACATATGGAACGTTTAGTTTACTAATATAGTGACTCACAATACATGTAAAAGAGGCCCAAGGACCTTTGGATTATCCTATGGTGTTGGCTCTGTCTTAATGTAAAGCATTGATGTATCTTAAAGTAAGAAAATAACATTTATTCAAGAAATATTTAATGAGAAACTACTGTGTACTAAGGATTGTTGTAGGGAGCTAACCATGATTCCTGCTTTCCTGGAGCTTATGTTCTAATGAGAAAGAGACAGAAAACAGATAAACTACATGATTCAATTAATTTAGTTGATCAATTCATTGACTTTCACTATATATATCTTTTGGTTTGCCCACCAGACCAGGGTCCTTAGTAGCATGGTAAAAAGGTACTATTCAAAGTATTATGAAGTACTGAAGTAGAACTTTGGAGAATTGAGGGCAATGACCTTTTAGAAAACAGCAGCTCCATCAGTGACTCCTCCTTGCTTGTCCCTCTCAGATGTGCTTTGTTGTTGGCCTCTGTTGTTAGTTCTCATGCCACTTTGGCCTTCTCTCCAAAGTAATACAAAAATTACACTTAGGCTATCATTTTGACTTCAACTTAGAACATTTGTTAACTAACTTAAAAAAAAAAAAACATAATAATAAAAAAATGAGGGGCATCATCAAATATAGCATCATAAAATGACATTATATCTGAATTTCAGGCTAAAACCTAGAATAAGAAGCTGCTAATATTTTGGGAAACATTCCTTGTTTGTCACTACTGAGTCCCCAGGGACATCCTGTGGGAATAGCTGACTTAATATCTAGTAACATTATTTGATTTTAAATAATGATTTAAAATCAAATAATTTTGATTTGATTTGATTTTTTTTTCCTCATCTGAGGATCAGTTCAGTTCAGTTGCTCAGATGTGTCCAATGTGATCCCATGGCCCACAGCATGTCAGGCTTCCCTGTCCATCACCAACTCCCGGAGCTTCCTCAAACTCATGTCCATTGAGTCAGTGATGCCATCCAACCATCTCATCCTCTGTCGTCCCCTTCTTCTCCCACCTTCAATTTTTCCCAGCATCAAAGTCTTTTCAAATGAGTCAGTTCTTTGCATCAGGTGGCCAAAGTATTGGAGTTTCAGCTTTAGTCCTTCCAATGAATATTCAGGACTAATTTCCTTTAGGATGGACTGGTTGGATCTCCTTGCTGTCCAAGGGACTTTGAAGAGTCTTCTCCATCACCACATATCAAAAGCATCAATTCTTCGGCACTCAGCTTTCTTTATAGTCCAACTCTCACATCCGTACATGACTACTGGAAAAACCATAGCTTTGACTAGATGGACCTTTGTTAGCAAAGTTATGTCTCTGCTTTTTAATATGCTGTCTAGGTTGGGCATAACTTTGCTTCCAAGGAGTAAGCGTCTTTTAATTTCATGACTGCAGTGATTTGGGAGCCCCCCAAAATAAAGTCTGTCACTGCTTCCATTGTTTCCCTGTCTGTTTGCCATGAAGTGATGGGACTGGATGCCATGATCTTAGTTTTCTGAATGTTGAGTTTTAAGCCAACTTTTTTACTCTCCTGTTTCACTTTCATCAAGAGGCTCTTTAGTTCTTCACTTTCTGCTGTAAGTGTGGTGTCTTCTGCATATCTGAGGTTATTGATATTTCATCTGAGGATAGTTTTATTATAAAAATTGCAGAAATAAAAAGAAGTTTTATCTTGGTAAGCAAATTTAAAGCTGTCACTTTTGCAGTTTGCATTAACTAAACATGCTACACATTTTATCTGTTAAAAAATATGTGGGTTTGATTATGCCAGAGTAGTTAAAGTCAGGAACTCACAGTTTTGTTTTGTTTTTAACTCTTTGATTTGACTAAGCTGTGCAGGGTCTTTGGACCCTGACCAGGGATTGAACCCACACCTCCTGCATTGAAAGTACAGTCTTAACCACTGGACAACCAGGGAAGTCCCCAAACCCACATATATTTTTGCTGAATGAACTTAAAGATCTTTATCTACCTTTTAAAATTCTCTTGCAGAAACTGCTGCTCTGTCAAATACCACCTTTACAAACCAAAATTATTTTTCTTTGGCGAAAAAGGAAAACCAGCCATCATTGATTTAACCAAATACTCGTAATTGTAAACTTTATCTTTAAAACAAGGAGGCTAGTTATTGTAGTTGCTTTTATTTTTGTTATACTCATGGTGCCTGCTTGATTTTTAGAACTTGAAGGGAATATGCTCTTTTTTGGAGTTCAGTTAATTGCAGGGAATAGATGAATATTCAGCAACCTGTCTTTTAAGGTCCTTTCTAATTCTGAGATTTTATGAGTCTATATTTACCTTTGCCCTTATTCTTATCCCTTAGTGACAAGAGCAGGAATCATGTTAGGGGAGAGTTGGGGAGTGAATTGGGCTTTAGTTTAGGAGGAGGTGATGGGTGTTGAGTGGGAGTCATAGAACTTACAATGGTTGACTCAAAGAGGTACAGTTACTGTTGACTCCCTCTCCTTTTTTTTTTTTTTTTAATACTTAGTACATTTTATTAATTTTAATTATTTTTGTAATTAGGGAAAAAAAGAGAAATATAAACCCATAGATTAAAACAATTTTTAAAAATCACCTTTTCTTAAGTACCTTGCTCCAAACAGACAATCCCTGAATTCTTCAAGATGGATTTAAGTCATTGAAAAGATGACTAATAAAAAGCCTTTTAAAATACTTTTGTGGAGAGAAGTTATTTTCCGTGGGATTAGAATATAAAACCCATGCTTATTGACTCCTATGAAGCAGTTTCCTGAAAGATAGAATTTTCCTTGGTGGTCAGATCAGATAGAATTTAAGGTAGATATTTTACATCCCTTGGAGCTGGACAGTCCTACCAATCATTTTATCATCAGCTCCAAATATACCAGCAGCCATACTAGGTGCTCAAAAACTGCTTTCTGAGCCAAACCCAGTACCCATTCTTAAGGGAATAGTGAACACAAGATAATCCCAAGTGAGGGGAGTGAATTATTGTTGTGTTCTTTTTCTCATACTTTTCAGAAAATCTGAAAATGTTTTTATGTGTATTACATTGGAACCTCAAGCACTGGCTTTGTATCTCAAAGTTGGAAGAAATGAGATTGATGTCCCACACGGTTGTAAAATGCCAAAAATAAGTAGACCTGAAATGAGTTAAAGCCCAGTACTCAGAAAGGCCAAGTAAAAACTTCAGATCAAGGGTAGCTGTAATTGAAAGGGTCCACATAAGTATTTAAAACCACTCCCTGCTGGAACTGCTAAGATTTCTGAATTTCAAATTGGCATTTTATGTTTGACAAGGTGACATTGTATAAGAAATGTATTGTAAAACACTGCTGTACAATAGGAAAATGATTGAATGTAAATATTTCAAGATGTGGACCACTGTTCAAATGTTATCATAAATCTTTGCCATTGTTTTAGGGTATAACTCTTCATGCATATATGAGCTGAATTGATAGCGCCAGCTCTTGGGGAAGGAAATCATCAGCAAGTTTCTGCCTCACTGTCAGCACTAGTGTGATTTGACCACAGAAGTATCCTGTTAGGTGTTTCCTCTTATTATCATATGCTTATAATTACATAAATGGGGAAACCCTCTTTTGAAGATACTACATCTGTCCTTGCTCTTATCCTGTTCATTGAGCAGTCTGAAATGTCACTGTTACATGAAATTAGGACGGGTGGACACAGTTTGCACTCTTAAACTTTAGAAAGAAGAAAGCTTAAACTGTGAGGTTAACTATCCTCCCATTCCTTGCAGGTTTGGAAGGTTTACAGTGGCTGCTCTGCAGTCCAAAGTAGAGCAATATGAACGTGAAACCAATCGTCTCAAGAAAGCACTGGAACGAAGTGATAAATATATAGAGGAACTGGAGTCTCAAATTACACAGCTGAAGAATTCAAGTGACGAGAAGGAAGCGATGAATGCCATTTGTCAGAGAGCACTTTCTACAGACGGCAAGGGGAACAAAGGCACCGAGGAGGATGTGGCATCCAAGAACCAAGGTGATGGTGCCAGGAAGCAGCTCGGCTCAGCCCCCTCCAGTTCTCATCTGGCAAAACCTTCCAGCAGTTCTGCCAGGCAGGAAGGCAGCAGCCAAACAGAAGCAAACTGTTCTAAGAACCAAGACCTGTATCAGAAGCGAGTGGAAACAATGCTCACTGTGACAGACACAAGTATGGATACCTATCTGGAAAGAGAATGGGGAAATAAGCCAAGTGATTGTGTGCCCTACAAAGATGAAGAACTCTATGATCTTCCAGCCTCCTGTACTCCTTTGTCCCTTAGTTGTCTTCAGCTCAATACGCCAGATAATAGAGAGAGCTCTGTGGTCAAAGCAGGAGGGTCTAAAAAGCAGTCAAACCATCTCAGAAAATTGATGTTTGATGATTTCTGTGATTCTCCGAATGTGTGTAATAAAGATTCTTCAGAAGATGATAGAAGTGAGAGTGAAAAGAAATCAGAGTGTTTCACTTCCCCAAAGACAGGGTTTTGGGATTGTTGTTCCACAAGCTATGCCCCCAGCTTGGACTTTGAAAGCTCAGAGGAGAACACAATAGCAAATTGTGTTGGAGAAATTTCTTCAAAATTGAGTGAGAAACCAGGTTCATGTTTATCCAAGAGGTTGAATTCTCTCCGCTCTTTTGAAATGAATCGGACAAGAACATCCAGTGAAGCATCAATGGATGCAGCTTACCTTGACAAAATCTCGGAGCTGGATTCAATGATGTCAGAGTCAGACAATAGCAAGAGCCCCTGTAATAACGGTTTTAAGTCGCTGGACTTGGATGGGTTATCAAAGTCATCTCAGTGCAGTGAATTCCTTGAGGAAACAGATAAGTTGGAAGAAAGAACTAAACCAAACCTTTCTAAAGGTTCTCTAGCTACTGATCAGTTAGAAAATGGAAATGAATGGAAACCCAATTCTTTTTTTCTCCTCTCTCCATCTGACCAAGAAATGAATGAAGATTTTTCACTCCATTCCAGTTCAAACCCAGGAACCAATGAAATCAAACCACCAAGTTGTTTGTTTCAGACTGAGTTTTCCCAGGGTGTTTTGTTAAGCAGTACAAACCGGCTATTTGAGGATCAAAGGTTTGGTTCATCTTTGTTTAAGATGTCCTCAGAGATGCCTGGTCTTCATAACCACCTTCAGTCTCCTTGGTCTACTTCCTTTGTGCCTGAAAAGAGGAATAAAAATGTGAATCAGTCAGCAAAAAGAAAAATCCAGAGCAGCCTTTCCAATGCCAGCCCATCAAAAGCAACTAAAAGTTGACAAATTAGAAAGATGTCATTTATGTTTTTGTCCTGAGAGGAATATAAGGTTTTAAAGTTACTTTTTTTTCCCCTCATGAAAGCTCTGTACAATTTTGAATTGATAATCTTTAGTCAGGTGTCAAGTCAGAATGGTGAATTAGCCTGTACCCTGGATACTTTTGTTCATTTTGAAGAGTTTAGTCTTTTCATTTTCATTTAGGGATCTTTTTTGACCAGAGAAGTTAGGGAGAGGGTTCCTTTTGTGTCTGCTTTGGGTATATTTTGTTTTCTTGAATCTTGATTTATCTATTCGGATACAATGACCTATTAGTAAGCCTCAGTTATCTTCAGAATTTGGATTTCTTAAATAAAAGCTTTGGTGCAGTCTATGTACTGTTCATAAGACATTTTTCTTTAAAGCTTCCTAGGGTGGAAATTACTTTTCCTGCCCCTTTTTATTTATGTTTAATGATAGTCTTAACTTTTATTCAAGGCCATGATGGAGAAACAGCACTCAAACCTTAGTCCAATATTCATTGGCTCTTTTTTTAGATTTTACATATATGTTTGCATTTTTAACAGTGTGTTTTGTCCAGTTTTTGTGAAAATGTGTTGCTGGTAAGAGAGAGTACATTTTCTGTATGAAAATATTTGTTTTTTGTCCGGTAGCTTTCATTCTTTTATCTTTTTGTGTGTGTTGAAAGTCAGAAATTTGCCTACTTTAGCAAGAAGGCAGGGAACAGTTGGGTTTGGAGAAGATTAAACATGGTAGCTTTTCATTATTTCAGATAGACAGGTGCAAAAGCATTCATTGCCAAGTTCTTGATCCACTTATGTCCCAGGGGAGCTTTCTTTGGAGTGGTAAAGTCCTTGTTTGCATGTTACTGTTCTTTATGGAAACTCAGTATGCATGGTAGTGGTCTTGCTTGCACTGTTTTACTTACTTAAGAAAAAGAAGTTTCAGTTGGCTAAAAGATTATCTTTTATGTAGGACAAAAAAAAAGATTGTTTTTCATGAAGAGTGTTGAGAGGAGGGTGAAAATAGGTGAGCTAAGCACAATTTTTAATTTAGGTTCTTAAAAAGTATATTCTAAACATGTTTGGTATGCCCGTATAGGCCTTTAAAAATGGTTTGTATGTTAATGACTTGTTTATCTAATGTGCACTGAACATTTTACATTAATACTGTATTGTTTTACATTAATACTGCATGCTTTTCTATGTGAACTGAATAAAGGATGTCATAAACACTGTAATCCTTGATGTTGTCCCATGTTGAATTAGCCTGCAAAGACCAGTACAACTTAGCATTTTTTATTGTATTTCTCTTATTATACAGGGGTTGGCAAACTGTGGCCAGTGGTCCCAATTCTGGCCTATGCCTGTTTTTGTGAAAGGCCTGTAAACCAAAAATGTTTTATACATTTTTAATGGTTTTTAAAAATCCAAAGAATATTTCATAACACAGGAAAATGATATGAGGTTTAAATCTCAATATTTCTAGACAAAGTCTTGTTAGAACACAGCTACACATTTTACATTTTATCTGATAGGACTGCTTTAGCACTGGTAGAGCAGAGCTGAATAGTTGCAGCAGAGACCATATGGCCCACAAAGCCTAAAATATTTACTATTTGGCCTTTTACGGAGAAATTTGCTGACCTTTCTTATAATTGACTCAAGATTCAATGAAACCATAGAAGTATAAAAAATCACTTTTATGAGTTGAAAAATCATGACCTCTGCTTTTAGAACTAATAAGAATCTCCCCCACCCCCCGCCACCCCGACAAAAGGCTTAATGTAAAGGGTAGTTTTTGTTCTATCATATTTTTTCCAATAAGTATTTGTGCATGACTTTGTCTTTCTGATAATCTTTAAGTTAGTGGATAAACTTTCATAGAGACTGCCATTTAAATATCTTTGACAATTGGATATGCATTTGAAGTTCTATTAAATGTAGAAATCTAAAATCTTTCTGAATAGAGTAAACTTGGGGGTAAACCTCACTCTAATTCTGTCTGTAATTTTTTTTTCACCATGAGTGTGTTAGTTTTCAATACAAACTGACACTGTGTCATGGAAATGCAGAGTGTGTAGCCTGATTGACTAATGCCTAATGGGGGTGAGGGTGTCTCTCTTGGGCTGGAGTATTTCCCAGCTGCTTCAGAAACACTGCTTTATCTTCTCCAAAACACTATCTCATGTATCATATTAAAATAACCTGACATTACTCAATTAAAGGAAATAATCTGTGCAGGATTTGATTTTAATGATCCTTCACATTTGTACTCCTAACCTCTTTACCATAATCTCAAATATCATGACAGATATGGTAGTCTCATTTTATTGTTGTTTAGTTGCTCAGGCATATCCAACTCTTTTACAACCCCATGGACTGTAGCCCACCAGGCTCCTCTGTCCATGGGATTTTTCAGGCAAGAATACGGGAGTAGGTTGCCATTTCTTCTCCAGGGGAACTTCCTGACCCACAGATTGAACCCGAGTCTCCCGCATTGACAAGCGGATTCTGTACCACTGAGGCACAAGGGAGGCCCAGTCCCATTTAAAGTGTATCTATTGTATATACACACTCAAAACAAAAGCTACCTTTTATTGATACCAGGTACTCTGCTAGCCTCTGTATTGTGTAATCTTTTCAAACTCTGTGAGCCAAGAATTTTCTCCAGTTTACCAATCAGTGAATTGAGAATTAGTGATCACACAGCTAGAATGGACTTAGAACCCTGTCCTGGAGCTGGGCCTCAGACTCCAGAGATTGTAGCATTCATCCCTCAAGCATCAGATGCATGGGAGCTCACATTTGCAGGCCAAAGGGTGAATGGATTTGAAATTTCCAAGGATTTTTTTTTTTTTTAATTTTTATTATTATTATTATTTTTTTTTCCAGTGGGTTTTGTCATACATTGATATGAATCAGCCATGGATTTACATTGGAAGTATTAGCATGTTTCTTTTCAAGTAGCATTTAACTCCTGCCTGTGCCCTGGATCTAAGGCTGCTCCTAAATGGAAGCTCAGGGATGGGAATTGTGTGTGTGCCACTTTTAAGTTTATAAAGATTCACATTAACTCTGACATTTAGATGAATTTCAAAATAGCACTAAGGCTATATTTGAAAAAGATGTGCAAGTGATAAAGGGAAAAGACATCAATTCATGTCTTTATAAAACAGTACCTTTTGACTGCTCATCTCTTTAAAATGCTATAGCTAAGCAAATGTGGCAAGATGCTAGTTATTTTTTTGACATGACCTTTAGTGTTTATCTTTTAATGTTTAAAATCTCCATCTCATTCAAAATTACATGTCTTTTTCCTGTTTTAATGGATCAACTGAGACTTAAAACGGCAGACATTAAGATATATAGTCCCTTAATATCAAATCTGCTGTGTTTTCTTATAAACTCATATTTACACTGGTTTGAAACCTCTAAAGGTACCACTGAACAAGGGAAGAACTTTGGGTCTTGATTCTTACGATGTTTCAGGAACTTGTTTCTATATACTTGAATGGTATTCAGTTATTCAAAGTGTAATTCATGCATTAGAATTTCCCTTCCTCATTTTTGTACCTGTGGATGATATTTGTAGAGAACAGTTTCATTTCATGGAGTTTGGCCTATTAGATTAGAAGGGTTTCCTGAAGCCTCATAAGAAGGTCTCTGTTCCTATTCTAGGGAGTCCTACCACAGTCTTTGCCTATCATGATGTAACCCGATCCTTTTAATAATACTTGGCAGAGAGAAAACCTTTTAAGCAACGATCTCAGAGTGCATAGTGAACATTTATTGCCTAATTCTCGGAACCCCACTCAGAGAGGAAGCATCTATTAAGTTGCAGTTTTCTTTTAAGAACCCATCTGAAGCTTAGGCTTGGTTGATGTTCAGTCTGCTGTGACAGAGGCAGTCTAGAATACCTTTGATTGAGGCTCCACTTCTTGAAACTAGGTACATTCCTAGGTCTGATTTGTCTTAACAGGGAGTAGATCCTCTCTAATGTTAGTTGGATTAACCAAGTGTATAGAAGTGTGCGCCTAGTGTGACACATAATTTGAGGATGTAAAGATCCCATACCCTAGGGCAAGGATTTCACATAGACATATACCAAGGAGGACCTAGGTCTGGCCCACTTTAATTCTTCTATAAAATTGGTGAGTACAAAAGTGTCTGCACCGGGGATAGCCTGGAGCAGAGAGGAAAGCTGATGGCTTCCGAAGTGCTACTTGTATTGGGTCTTTAAGGATGGATAAGAGCTTGATGCAGAAGAGAACATCTACTTCTGCGTGTGTATCCGCTCTCCTGCAAGTGGGCGCCTATTTCTCAGACGTCTCAGAAGAGGTGCTGAAGAAACCCTAATAGGGCTCCTGATGGACAAAGGCTTCCCGATTGCTTCAGCCTGCGCTGTCAAGTTTGGCTGTGGTCCGCCTCCTCTCTCTGAGCGTCCCCTGAGACCCCAGGCTCGCCCTCGCCGCCAGAACCGGCGGCCTGCCGGCGAGACTGTGACTCTCTGGGCGCTGGAAGCCTCAGGAGGTGGCAGGGCTGGGCCATCATCTGTCCATTAAGCCGAGGCTTGGCGCTCCGAGGGCCAGAAGGCGCGACCTCGCTTCACTCACCGGGTCATCTTTGTGCTGGGGGCGGGGAGGTGAGGTCTGGCCCGTCTGTCTGGGCTGCGATCCCGCTTGCTTTCTTCTGGTTCCGGCGAACCCCTCCTTCCCGGTTTCTCGAAGCCAGTGACGCTCCCCTACCTCCCCAACGCTCCCGGGACAACAGACCTGCCCGCGCCCCTCCAGCTCGAGTTTCCCGCGCTCTTGAGGGCGCTCTCAGAGGCTCCCGTTCAGGCTCCACCCAAAGAAGGGACCCGGGCTGAGGATTCCTTTCACTTTATTACTACTCGCGAAACCTGGCGATTAAGACGCGAAACCAACAAAGAGTTTTCTTTCCACCTTAACCTTGCACACAATCCTTTAACAAATTAATTAATCCTAATGAATTAACACTTCATCTATTTAAACGCGCTACAGTCCATGAATTAAATTTTCATGCAGTGATTAAAGGCTGTTAAAATATGCATGATTTCGTTAAAATTTTATAATAAATCAGGGCAATGTGTTACATGACAAGGCAACTATTTCCCAGTCCCTCGCAAGGGGCTTTGATTTGTGCAGGCGGCGGGGAGGAGGGGCGGCTGACGACGGCGCGGGCGAGCGTTGCAGCCGGGCGGCAGGACCCAGCTCCGCACCTCGGCGTGCGCACTCGGCTTAGCGCTCTGCTTCGCGGCGTTGGGACCCTCCTGGGGATCCCGCTCCCGCAGGCAGAGCCTAGCCTACGGAGTGCGATGGGCGCTCGTCTCTCCGTCCCCGGAACTGCACTCGCGGGGGGCTGGGGGTCCTCCGGTCTCCTTTAGCTCGCGCGAGCGCGCGTTCGGGTAGGAGCGCTGCGCCGGCGGCTCTCCGGGGACAGGAAGGCGACACAACTTCCCTCTCGTCGCGTGGGGTCAGGGAAGCGGGTGTCTGCTGTAGAGCTGATGGGTTCGTTGCTGTTCTTAATTAACCAGGAGACCTCGAAGCCCCTTCTCTGACCAGCGCGATCTCCCTTTTCGGAAGGGGCCGGGGCGGGGGAGCTCTGCTTCCTTTGGGACCTAAACCCCAGGGGCCCCGTGACCAAGCTTAGCGGTCCCACCCTTGTCACTCGGACAGCGAAACTGGTTCTGGCAACTAGCGGGCGGGGGAGGCCGGCCCCTGTCAGGACGGAGACGTGGTCATGCAACATCCTTAGGGCTTTCACAAGGTAGGTGGGTTTAAGTCCACCGAGGGGTTAGGGTGGAGGTATATATCTACGAATGTAGATATCTACAAATGTAACGGCCAAGAGTAATAATGACCGGCTGTGAACTTTACTGCCTCATCACCCAGGTCGCAAGTGTATCAGGGAGTGGGGTGGTCGCAATGTTCCCAACGGACGTTGCCTTTGAATTAAACGGCCAGAGGAATGAAAGCAGTGGGTTATCCATCGGCTTCCTCGAGAACCTCCGCCGCGGGTCCTAGCCCGGAGCTTTACAGGAGCTGATCACCACCGGCCTCAATAACTCACCCACGGCCTTTTGGGACCGAGCGGGACAAGCGGCCAGGGTGCGGGTGGGAGAGGAGGTGGAAAAGGAAGGAAGAGGCCTTCGGGAAACGTACGAGAGCCTGGCTGTGGACTCGCGCCTTGAGCTGGGCTGGGCCTCGGGGATGGCACAGGACTGGGCACCCGCCCAGGACGGCCTGGCGGGCAGAGCGGGCCGGGCGGGCCAGGAGCCCAGTCCTACCCCGCGGGAGGGCTGGGCCGGAATGCGCGAGGGGTGGAGAGGCCCAAGGTCAGAGCAGCCCAGCCTTGGCGCTCACACCGCCGGCCGGAGGGGAAGCGAAAGTCCGGCCGGAGTCCCTCCTCCGCCCCACTCTTCGGACAGGCGGTGTCGGAGGGGAAGGGGGTCTGACGCCCAAGTGCATTCCCTCCTCCAACGACCGATCCCCACCCCCCCACCCCCCCACCCCCAATTCTAGGCCTGCTACTTCCCTGCTGACCAGTTCAGCCTCATCGCTGAAGACAACCCAGGAGGCCTCGGAAGCCGGCCAACTCCCGGCTCTGGCGACTTTCCCCCGCGCAGGGCGCCGGCTGCGCAGTGAATGGGCCGAGTTTCTGGGCAGGAGCCCCGAGGAAACTGGGCGCCCCGGATCTGCGAGGAGCAGAGCTCCCTCTGGGGCCGCCCAGGCTTGCAGGTTGGACCAGCTCCCCGGGTTTGGGCAAGAACGTGGGGTCCGACCTCCTCCACTTCTACACACACAATCTCCACTCACTTCAGTGGACATCCCTCAGGACCGCCCCCACCCCCATCCCCGTCTCTGAATGTGGATTAATAAATCGGGTTCAACCCCAGCGGGGATGGGGCGGTGGGGGGTGGGTAGGGGCAGGCTGTCCCCGCGCTCCTCCGGAGAGAGAAAGGCTGCCCCGAGAGTGGCAGCTGTGGAGCGGGCGGGGTGGTCAAAGGCGGGGGCATTCACCCCCGTCTGGTCCCTCCCTTGCGCCGCTTCTCTCCCGCCGGTGTTCACTCCCACCGACCAACGTCTGCTCCCTGAGTTGGAGAAAGAGGCGCTGCCAAAGGAAACGTGAAGTGGGGCCTGCCAAAGAAGGAGGAGAAAATTAATTAATGAGGGAAAGAAATGTGTCTCTGATCCAGATGATAGACTCCCTGTCCCTGGGGGCAGAAATTCCTTGGAAATCAATAGCTGTGCATTCATTACCTCCCTCTTGATAAAATGCAAAGCTATGAGATGGGGAAGGAGGGAATCTGTGCTGGTCATTAAACAGGGGAAAAAAAAAAAAAACAACCCTGCCCAGAATTCTATGCCAGGGCTCTGATCCCATGAGGGTATCACTAGTTCAGGCATGGGCCATCCAGTTACTGCACTGGCCAAACCTGGAAAACAAAGCAGTGACATGGGTGGACTCAGCCCCAGTTGGCTACCCTTTCTTTTCACTGCTCTGGGGCACTAGGGAAAGGCTTGATAAGATCCAAGGAACTGCCTGCAGATCCACCACCATCTCCCATTCTCTAGCCTGGAACTGAGGCCTGGCAGGGAGCTGGCAGGTTAATTTTCCCAAGCATCATCCCCCACCAACTCCCTCTCTTTGCACCTTGGTCTTGCCCTGGACCACAAAAAAACACCCCTTCACCTGTAGCTACCTCACTATCATAGACTGCCCAGAGGGCAGATACCTGACTTTTATACTTCATTTAATCTCCAGTGTCTTGCCCTGGCCAAGATGGGTGCTCAGCAAGTATTTGAGGAAGGAAGGTAGGGTAGAAAGTAAATGAGGGAGGGATGAAATAAATGATTTCGGAGAAAGAGCTGTCTGGAATCAAGATACACAGCTCTACCTGGGGACAGCAGGCCCTTCTGTTCGAATCTGCATCCCTTTTTAGGTAGAGAGGAGACCACTTCAGTGATCTTCCCTCTGGCCCCCCTCCTCACCGCCCCCCACCCCAATGACCCTGGCTTGCTGAACTTCCTTTTGCTCCCGCCCCTCCCCATCTGCCTTCTCTTCCTTCTTACACACATGTATTGTTCTATGGGGCATTTTCCTAAGTGCCAGGGTACACACAGATGTGCTCTAAATGGGCTTCCAATCCATTACTGGGAGGGGTGGGTAGGGACTTGGTAATTGTACCCAACCCTGGAGAAAAGTGAGATACTCTGGGCAAAGATCTGCCCCCCACCCCCACCCCCAACTGGGCCAGTTCACTCAAGTGAACTAGGAGGAGTCTCAACAAGATGGTGAACTCTTGCCCTCAGGCCAGGGACTTACCAGTGGGTTAGTTGGTACCCTCTCAGAATTGGAAGGTAAACTGAGATGGGCTTCGGGGACTCAGGTGCCCCCCACCCCACCCCGCCCCCCGCCTAACGCAAGGTCCATGGAGCCCGAAACCGTATAGTCCATGTAGTGTAGCTATTTAAATTTCTGTTTCTCCCCTGCATTCTTTGGGGTCCCTAAAAGCCACTGTTTCCCTGAGGGGAGGGGGAGACAGGATCTAGGCACTCCTCCTCTGCGGGGCCTTTCCTCCACCCCACCCTCCGCCACCCACCCCCTCCCTCGCCGGATAGCTCAAGGAACCGCCGCCAAAGGTGTCAGGAAGGATTAAGTTAAGCCTGGACACCCGGTGCGACGACTACCATAGACTCACTCGCTCCCTCCAGCGATGTCCTGCTCGCCGTCCTTTCCCCGTAGAGATAAAGTTGCATTTAGCAGTCCCAGGGGACAGCGTAATGGATGAAAACAAGGTTCCTTCTCACACTAGCAAGTGAGCATCCTTCTTACTCCCCTCTAGAGCTGCAAGGGGGTGGGGGAGAGAGAAAGGTAGCGAGAAAAGAAAAGAAAGAGAGGGGGAAAGCCCTGGTGACGCCTGTGGGCTGTTTTTGGAATGTGAGTACTGAATGGGTCCGCTAAACACGCTCGCGTTTATCCAGAGATCCACGCGAACGCAAATTAGGCTTATAGAAATGAATCTAATCTTTGGTGGAAATACAGATCTCCTTGGTGTGAGACAGACCAGAAAGATTATCTATCTGATCTCTGCCTCCCACAAGCAGCCCCTTGCCACTCTCCAGCTCTCTCGCCGCAGATGCGATAACATCTGGGCTGTTATTATCACCCTGGGCAAGCGCTGAGTCCCTGGGGACTCGGGCACCTGAACTGGGTTCCCCCGGGAGCCCCTTGATCTGTCTGCCACATAAGAGCCATATAGCAGGTTGGCTAATTGATTTATCCCTCTTACGTTTTGATTTCATAATAATAAAAAAATAAAAATAATTAAAGGCTGGAACAGAGCTTGAGTCCGGTTCTTTTAAATTGATTTGAATTAATTTTTTAATCATGCTTTTCTATAAACTGGCTTGATTCTGTCTCCTATTGAAGAAAAAAAAAGTGTGTGTGTATATACATCTATCTATAGATAGATGCATAGAGAAAGAGGCAAACAGTCCAACACGATGTAAAGGAAAATAAAGTTCTCTTCAGTATCTTATTCCCTTTTCTCTGAAGCGATTTCCTTTTCCTGGAGTTTCCAACATGAAGTGTGTGTGAGTGTGTGTGTGTGTGTGTGTGTGTGTGTGTGTGTACGCTGAAGCGAGGTAAGGATCCCAACTACACCCTGTAAACTATTTTTCCTTTTGATTACAAGAAGCCTCAGATCACCCGGAGCTCGTTTGAAATGTGGGTTTGTACACGGTTAAAGCAGACAAACAATAAGAGAAATTCACAATTTCATTTCAACAGCCGTTCCCTGGTAGAACGCACACGATCCTTGTGGCTCCTAAGTGGCTGTCACTGTCGGTGCCTGATACAGTTATAGTCGCAGCAACAACAACGAAGTGTGCGGAGGAAATTAAATTATATGGAAATCAATACCAGCTGACTGCTTCAAACAAATGTCTGTCACCGCGATTATTCTCCAGGAACCTATTTATAAACCATGAAAAGAAACAGGTTCTTGCAGCAAAAGACAGCACCTTCTGCATTTCTGTGTTATTTATACTGTAGACAGAGGAACGCGCGGGCATAATTTAACATACAAATGCTCAGTTGTATACATTATATAACAGCTTGTTAGACGTCCCCGAGAGAAGGTGTGCCCGAGTGATGCGCATATATTCAGGGCTAGCAGTCTGGGTCCGGGCTCGGAGGAGGGAGGGAAACCATCTAGGGGCCAGGGAGCATCTTGTCTTTCTCCCCCCTAAAAGGTGCCTACCCTCAGACAATAGCTGGCCCTTTTGATCTTCTCCAGACCCGCGATGGGAAAGGTGAGGCGTGCAGTGCGCATGTCCGGGTAGCTACAGGTGCATCACCTGCGCTGTCCTAGCTGGTGGTCACTATAAGAGCGGCTCCCACGCGCCGGTCGCGGCCCGGCGAGCGCGCGCGCGCGCAGACGCACGGCGCCGCCGAGAGGGAGAGCGCGCATCAGACAGACGGAGACAGCTGATGCCTGTCAGCACGGCTGGCCCGCGAGCTCTCGCGAGAGCTCCCCGGACCGGCCGCGAGAACTGGGGCTCAGGTGTAAGAGGAGTGCATCCCGTCGGCGCACGGGGCTAGAGCTCGCGGAGAAGTGGGATCGCGAGGCCGGTGCGCGGCGATCTGCGCGGTCAAAGGGAGCGCGAGGCGAGAGCGGCGGCGGCAGAAGCAGCAGCGGCCCCCGGCGCTTGCGCCGCCTCCGCGCCGCCAGCCGCCGCGGCTGCAGCCTCCGAAGCGAGGCCGGGGGAGCCGGCGTGCGCACTTTGCCGCGGACTTTCGGAGTTGTGGATTTACATGCTAAACCATCAAGATGATGTCCATGAACAGCAAGCAGCCTCACTTTGCCATGCACCCCACGCTCCCTGAGCACAAGTACCCGTCGCTGCACTCCAGCTCCGAGGCCATCCGGCGGGCCTGCCTGCCCACGCCGCCGGTAAGCGCCCCAAGCCCGCGGACCCGGCCCGCGCGCCCGCCCCCTCCCCGTCTCCGAGACGCTGCATGTCGGGTACTGATATGTGCACAGATCCCGGTGCGGGGATTCGCGGGCGGGGATTTTTAGAAGAATCCCGCTGCGAGGCAGGCTTTGTACCGTGGCGCTTAATGTCGGGTTTCCGTCGCCTCCGCCTCCGTGTCGGGCGCCGGCGATCGGAATGGAGAGCGCTGGGGCCAGGTCTCTCGACTTCCCTCCACTTTCTCTGTTGATTTCATGCCTTGGAAAGGCGGTCTCTGTGCGTGTTCGGGTGCGTGACACGGTCCCCGGCTGCGAGTTACATCTTCATTTCTTCTTCTTTCCCCCTCCTTTTTCGTCTTTCACGCCCGTCCCCGGAATGTGTCCCCATGTCCCTCTCTCCTCTGCATCTGCCCCCCTCTCCGCACACGCCCGTCCCTTCTCGTCTGACCCCCTATCTCGTCCCCAACGTGTCCCTATTCTGTCTTTCCCGGTCTCCACTATCCCCACTCCCGTTGTTATTATTTTGGTTGCTTTGTGTGTTGCCTTTGGCTCGCTGTGCTTTTCGGCTTGTGTGGTTTTGTTCCGTGTTTTTGCTTTTTTTTTTTTGGTTTTGTGTTGTTGTTGTTTTTTTGTTTTGTTTTTTGGTTTGGTTTGTGTCGCCTGCAGCTGCAGAGCAACCTCTTCGCCAGCCTAGACGAAACGCTGCTGGCGCGGGCCGAGGCGCTGGCGGCCGTGGACATCGCCGTGTCCCAGGGCAAGAGCCACCCGTTCAAGCCGGACGCCACGTACCACACGATGAACAGCGTGCCCTGCACGTCCACGTCCACCGTGCCGCTCGCGCACCACCATCACCACCACCACCACCACCAGGCGCTCGAGCCCGGCGACCTGCTGGATCACATCTCGTCGCCCTCGCTCGCGCTCATGGCCGGCGCGGGCGGCGCCAGCGCGGCGGGCGGCGGCGCCCACGATGGCCCGGGGGGCGGCGGCCCGGGGGGCGGCGGCGGCGGCGGCCCCGGAGGCGGCGGCGGCGGCCCCGGGGGCGGCGGCGGCGGCGGCCCGGGGGGCGGCGGCGGGGGCCCGGGCGGCGGGCTGCTGGGCGGCTCGGCGCACCCGCACCCGCACATGCACGGCCTGGGCCACCTGTCGCACCCGGCGGCGGCGGCCGCCATGAACATGCCGTCGGGGCTGCCGCACCCGGGGCTGGTGGCGGCGGCGGCCCACCACGGCGCGGCGGCGGCGGCGGCGGCGGCAGCGGCCGGGCAGGTGGCGGCGGCGTCGGCGGCGGCAGCCGTGGTGGGCGCGGCGGGCCTGGCGTCCATCTGCGACTCGGACACGGACCCGCGCGAGCTCGAGGCGTTCGCCGAGCGCTTCAAGCAGCGGCGCATCAAGCTGGGCGTGACGCAGGCCGACGTGGGCTCGGCGCTGGCCAACCTCAAGATCCCGGGCGTGGGCTCTCTCAGCCAGAGCACCATCTGCAGGTTCGAGTCGCTCACGCTCTCGCACAACAACATGATCGCGCTCAAGCCCATCTTGCAGGCGTGGCTGGAGGAGGCCGAGGGCGCGCAGCGCGAGAAAATGAACAAGCCCGAGCTCTTCAACGGCGGCGAGAAGAAGCGCAAGCGGACTTCCATCGCCGCGCCCGAGAAGCGCTCCCTCGAGGCCTACTTCGCCGTGCAGCCCCGGCCCTCATCCGAGAAGATCGCCGCCATCGCTGAGAAACTGGACCTCAAAAAGAACGTGGTGCGGGTGTGGTTTTGCAACCAGAGACAGAAGCAGAAGCGGATGAAATTCTCCGCCACTTACTGAGGGGGAGATGGGGGGGACCGGGCGGGGCAGAGCTGGGAGCCGAAGGGGCATTTCGCCGGGAGGGGGGGCCTTCCCCGAGCCTGCTTACCACCATCACCCCCACTCCCCCGGATTTAGAGCGGCCGTTATCCTGCTTGCATTTGAGGAGTCCCTCCTCGAGCGCTCCTTCTCCACCTCCCCTGTGCTCTCCCCGTCCTTACCCTCCCCAGCCTAAAAGACTGGGTGCCCGGTGTGTAAGCGGCAGAGTAGGGTGGAGGTGAAGGGGGAGCATTTGGGGGAGGGGGAGTGGGGGGAAGGAAAGAGGAGACTGGAGAAGGGGGTTTGAGGAGCAGGATGGTTCTGGGGGTGAGGGGGGGGGGGGGAAGACGGGAAGGGTAGGGAAATGGACTGTTTTTGACCAGAGACACTTATCAGAATCTCCTGGGGACCAAGGAACAATGTACAAAAAACCTACCAACCACCAAAAACTAGACAAATAAAGACAAACTAAAACAAAACAGAACAAAAGCAAAGAAAAAAATACTTTAGAAATGTAACTCCAGAGAGCCGTATTCTGCAGCTTCATTCCACCCCCCTCCCCCCACAACTCTTAAGGAAGAGAAAAAAAGAGCACCACGCACGATTATTACCACCGCCCCAACCTTAAGCACATGAATTGAGTCAAAGACCAAAAAAACCAGACGAACCCGAAGGTGAAATTCTGGGTAGCAAAGCTAGTTGTTCTGTCACTGTGTTTAATTTTCTAAGTCTTACACCCCATCCAAACCCTCTTTGATTTATTTTTTCTTTTTCAATAAGACTCCTCCGGTGACTGCTCTCCATTGCCAGAAAGGCAGTGGGAGCCCAGCTGAAAGGAAGGAGGCGGGAGTGGCTGCTTGTTTAGGTGAAGTCCAAGTTTTTCAGTGACCCAGCCTATATACTCCTGTGGCCTGATTGGTCGGTGATGGTCTTTAGGGAGAGAGCTGACTAAAAAGCAGAATTTTAGAGGCTCTGAAATAAATATTTATTTAGGAAAATAAAACCGTTTAAGCCAGGTTTTTCTCTTTCTATATGCGCTCTTATTGCTAAGATCTAGAAAACAGACCATTTCAAAATAAGCTTTTCCCTCCACTCATAGAACTTGCTTGCCCTTTCATTTATTTTCCTAAGTGGCTTATTTTAAACTACTGTTTGTTTTTTTTCCTCTCTATTGATTCAAATAGATTGATGGGGTGGCAGACAGTAGGAGAGATACTCTGACCCGTTTTCTCCACAGATCAAGACCCATCTTACTCTTCAAGGTCCCCTTTCCTTCTCTTTTGGAGAACACGAAATCATTGAAATAGTGAGAAGTTTCTGCTTTCACTTGGAGCAGGACTTGGCTGTGAGAAAATCAGCTAAAATCCCAGATGAGAGAAAGACAGGTTTAAAGCCCTCCATTTATTTCAAAAGGGTCTGCATGTTGGGAGGGGGGGAAGCAGAACAACTGTTTCATTATTATTACTATCCAAAAGTAATTTATTGCTGGGGATAAATGTTGGGTAGCAAGAACTTTAATTTGCACTATCAGTCTCCCAAATAGAAAATCATGTATAGTATTTCATAGTAATAATCAAGGTACTTTATGAACTGCTTATGGATTAAAAAGAGAGAAAACAATTGAAGGTGGTTAGGTTAAATGCCTGCTTGGTGCACAAGACACCCTTGATCTTGATTGGGTGGAGATGGTTTATTACCATCCTTTAGTAAGAACTAAAAAACTGAGAACAGATAAAAAAAGAAACAAGACTGAAACCATGCATGATCTGAAAGGTGCAGGAAGAAACACAACTAGATCTCACTCTGGTTAGGCATTATTTATTTAATTATGTTGTATATCATTGTTTGCAGCGCAAACATTCTATGCATTTGAAACTGAGCACTAAACTGGGCTAGCTTTCTGATAGACCGTTTTGTGGATAGTGTGATTTCACAGTCGACTGCCTGTTTTCACCGAAAACACAACATTCTTGTCATATTCTTGTATTTAGAGGAAAAGGAAAAAAGGAAGATTACTGTAAATATTTTCTTGAATGCACACACTCACACAGTGGTTACAAACTGCCAGTGTTAATCCTGAAATGCCTCACGGATTGATCTACCTGTCCATCAATGTCTGCTGAGCTTTTTCCTTGGTTTTGTCTTTGCTCTATTATCTTTCCCTCCTCCCTTATCAGAACCACTTTTGTGCACCAAAATACAACAGAGAGATATGTCCCAGTACACTTACAAATAAAACATAACTGAAAGAAGAACAGTTTTATGATTTGGGTGCATTTTTGTGTTTCTACTGGGCCAAGTCCCAGTAGAGCCAGTCAACAAATGAGACTCAATTCAACCAAAAATACAGGGAAGGGGAGGATGTTTAAGTTGGGGGGGGGGGGGTGGGCGAAAAAAGAGGGGAAAGGATGAGAATGATGTATTTTTCTGCTGAATCAGAATTCACTTTCAGATAACTCATGTGAAAGCGGTGCTCTTGAATAAAATGAATTCTATATTAGTTGTCTGTGTTTATCAAAGTTTTTTTTTTTTTTTTTTTTTCTTTTCTAACTGCAGAATCTCTTCAAGCACAGCCCTCACTTCAGAGTGGTGGAAGGTAATAGCCAGGCACCTTCAAAATATTTGAATCAGGATTCAGGGGCAAAGGCATTTGGAGGTTTACATGTATTGTTCTAGCCTAAAAAAAAAAAAAAAAAAAAACCGTTTCTAAGAAGATGTTGTAACTAAATAACTTTTCTCTGGAGGTTAACATAAATAAAAACCATCCACTGATCTGTCCAGCCATGGTGTCAAATGCCTCTGTTCATTTGGAACTATAATGTGCCACCTACTGCTCTGGAGGGATTAGAGATTCCCTATTGGTGACCTGGGACTAGATCAGATGCCAAATGTATCAAGTTTCTTAATAGCTAGGCTTATATCTTCTGAAGTCATCCCACCTTAGCCAAATCTTTTTAATTTCACCGGCAAATCTGTGAAACAAAATGCTTGATGTTCAAAAAAAAAGAAGAGTACATTTTAAAAGCTGTGATTTTAAAGTTAATTTTTTTTAAAAAAAAAAGCATTAGAGGTATTTTTAAAAATAGATCTCTTCCATCAAAATTGATTTGTGTTATTAATTTGAAATGTCATCAAAGTTTTAAATAAAATGCATTTTTTAAAAATGTTATTTTATAGAAAAATGTGACCAGATCTCATTGTTGGAAAAACAGGAATGAACAAATAAACAGATTTACAAAGGCTGTTTTTTTTTTTTTAAAGTCTGCCCCAAACGGAAATGTTGCAAATATATTTGTATTATATAATGATGATCAATGTATGTAATAAGAACCTAAGCATTTGTTCTGTATTAAGTAAAATCTTTACCAAATAAAGAGAAGACAATATTATGTTAATAAAACAGATCATGAAAATACAGGCTTTGCAGAGTTTCCTCTGCAAAACAGTAGGAAACTGTGCAAAACAAGAAATGTCTTGCTATCTGGTAAGTGGATCTGTGTACTGTCCCAAGGAATAATAAGACTATTCTAAGATACCTTTAACTGTCAAGTAACTCTAAGGATACCTTTAACATGAAGAAACAAACAAGCAAACAAATGTCCTCCTGGAGAGGGTGCTAAGGCTTGCTACTCAGTGGTAGTTAACCTTTCAAAGTTTTCTGGTTCTGAAGAGCAGAACTTCAAGCGAATTCCTGCACCAGTCGTTGAGTGGAATCTTTTAAATAATGTCAAAATAAGTTGGAGAGAGTGGGGAAATTGTGCTGTGTTTGCATTTCAGCCTCTCAGGAAATCCAGGCGGAGGTGGAGTAGGAAAGGTAAAAGAAAAGCAAACATAAAATGCATCTGCTACGTTTAAGTCATCCATTCGTTTTAAATTTCCTCTTTTACCCAGTCCTAGTTCTGGGGCCCGCTCCTTCTGTCGGTCTAGGTAATGATGCCCTTAAGACGCTTCAACTAACTTTTGAATAGATTTTTGTTTAATGCGTGTTCTGAAATTGCTCTCAACTTCGATTACACTCTCATAAATAAACCGTAGGCACTCACTGCCGTGACTGTATCGATGTTTAATTTCTTGTGATACTAAGATGACTTCGGCCCCGTTCCTACACAGGGCTGCGCCAGAGGAGGACAGGGTACCCTGGGTCTCACCTGGCCAGCTAGCGCCCTCAACTCCCTGCCCCGTCGTCCTGGTCTTTCCTGCCAGTCTTGTCCGCAGCATCCCACCCCGTCTTTCACTTGGATTGGCTTTCATTCTCTAATCTATGAAGTTGGAATTGTGACTTTTGACCTGGCTAAAAGCAGCGTTCCCCACCCCATTCGAATGGTCTTGGCGGCCGGCGAGGTGACAAAGGTGATGATCACAATTACTCTGGTGTGGGTGAGCTGATGGGTGTTCCTGCCGCTGCAGTCTTAGCCCCAGTCCTCTCGAGTTGGGTTTCAAAGGAGAACGCAAGCTTAATTGATTTTTTAAAAATAGCAGCCGAATTCTAAATCTCACGGGGGACCTCTTTCCCACCTGCGAGATAAGTCTTGTCGTAATAATTACGTTATTTAATATTTGATCAAACCTCTGTGCCACCGCGGTTGGCGGGGCTGGGCCGCCTCCCGCCCTCGCGGGGCAGCGGGCAAGCGGCGAGGCCCGAGCCGAGCCGGGAACGTGCGGCTGGGGCGCCCAGCAGTCCCACTCGGGTCGGCTTGTCCTTTGAATAATTCATGGCCTGAGAGTTCTGGAAATTAATAAAATGAATGATAACAAGAAGCTAATTAAAAACTTTCGTAATTGTCTAGTCAGCTTGGTGGGAGACTGGCAGCCCTCCCTCCCCCAACTCCTCGAAATCCCGTGGCTCCGCAGGGCCGGGGGGCGCGGGCCCGGATGGGCCTCGAAACGCGAGCGGACAAACGCTCCTCCCGCTCCGGGAGTGATTTCAGAGGCGGCCCCGTGATGCTGCTCCCTCCCCTCCAGCCCCCTAAGGCATCTCGCCCGCCTCCCCGCTGGACTTTGGAGCGGGTGGAGTGGCGGGGACCTTTTCAAACCTCGGGCAGAGCTGATTGTGTCAGAATTTGCAGCCCGGAGGGGACCCACTCTCCCCGGAACCAGGCAAGGTCCCCGTTCTCCCTAGAAACACCCATTCCACCGGGACATTCCGCGCGGGGCACCCCAGCGCCCGAGGCGTGCGAGCCGCGGCCGAGCGCCCTGGGTACGCTGGGTCTGCGCCCCTCCGCCGCCGGCCGCCACTCGGGTCCCGAGGCTTCCAGATGCCCGAGGCCGCAGCTCCTCTCGGACGGCGGGAGAGCCACCGCCCACTGGCCCCGGCCGCGACTCAGCCAGGCCGTGCGGATGACCCGAGCAGGTCAAACGAACGAGTCCCCGGCGTCCGGCGCGCGTGCGCAGGCGTGACCGGCAGGGTGCGGACCGCTGGGAGCGCCAGGCGGACCCGGCGCACTCCGGACGTACAGCGGGTGCGCCGAGCTCGCGCATGCGCAGTGCGTGGGCAAAAATCACCTCCGAGAATAGTGCCGGAGTTCAGCAGCTGGTAATTAAGCGCTCCTGGAATATTCTTTCCCACCCTGTAAGTGCTTCTGAGGACGTCCTGCGAGAATAGGGGAATGGACTAGTCTCTCACAGAGATTAAAAAAGACTCCCCCTCCCCACCGTTTGCTTAAAGTCAACAGACGTCTTAAACACCGCAAAACTTTCAAAACTGGTCATTTTTGTAAAAGAACGGGGAGCAATAAGGTCTTGGTCTCTGTTTTGCTGTTAGGATGCACCCAGCAAAGTCCTGCTACTAATTTGACCTTATTAGGGAAGAACTTATACCGGGCGCGGAAGGAAGGCTGGCCGCTGGGCATTCGTCCCGGAGGATTCTGTGGAGTTCTGGATTGAAACACGGAGGATGAAAATTTCGGGCCCGAGAGGTGCTGGCAAAGCTCAAGTAGAGGGACCAGTGTTCAGTTCCTGAGCCCCAGGGTTGGGGCGAGGAGCGTCTGCTTCCCACCCCCTGCCCCCAACCCTAGTGCCCAGGAGGTCGCTTCTCTCCGATTTAGAAAAATAAAAGGATAGGAAAAAGAGAAGGGAAAGTAGGGAAGCCTGGAGAGAAGTGGCGAAGGAGGGATGCAGGAGAAAGAGAGGCAGATTCCTTGCATTGATTAGGTAAATCGAATTGCAAACCAAAGTTTGGTAGCTCTGATACCTGGCTTCAGGGCAGCATAACGCATGCAAACTTTTGTAGGCATGATCAGAATAAAACAAAGTGTTGACAGTTTCCCACCTTGGAAATTCTCTTGCTAGAGTCTTTCCCGCGCCCCCCACTCCCCGCCCCCGCCAAGTGTTGACAATAAACATTTAATGAAGGCAGGGATCTGGCTGTCTCCAGTCAGTGTCTGAATCCTTTAAGCAGACCATTAGCACGGCTTCTACTTCAAACACCGCGCGCTACACTGTAACATTACATATATGTAAAAATACAAAGTGTGAGACAAATAATGTGTTTATACGGATATCTTAAGTGATCTGCAGTAGTTCTGATACCCCCTGTACTTATTAACGGAAACTAACTCATTGTAGAGTACTCGCGCTTAAAAAAAAATGTTAAATACAGTTAATGCAATATTAATCGCCCTTTGGTGATATAAAATGCAATATTTTCAGGCAGCTATCGAGCTTTTCTAGAAGAAGAGCTGATGAAAAGAGTCACAGCTGAATAGTGGAGAGAAAAAGCCCGGTATTTATTGCTTTTGTTTGGCTTTTGGCTACAGAGACAGGAACCTTCTAATGGGGTAAGGACATTTATTTTATCTGCAATCTATTGCTGTGAGAGCAGGGGCGGCAGATGGGGCTGGTGCGATAGTCACAGTGTAATTTAGAGCAAATCCTAATAACTAATAATGATTTATGTTAATTTTGATCACTTACGCGACTTTACCAAGGCGTTGTGATGAAAGAAAGGGAAAGAAAGAGAAGCAGAATGTGACAAGGAGCTCTGAGGCTGAGACTGGAGCTCAGCTACCCTGCTTAAAATGTATTTTATGAGTTAGCAATGGAAAAAACAGGCATTTTAAAAAGCAGGTAGGATCCGTTTGACTCTGGGCAGAGGTATCTCCCGGGGGCTTTCATTTCTTCTGAGAAGATATCTAAATAAGAGGAACCATGACGCCTTTGAGGGGGTGTCTCTTTCATCCCAGTTTTAAAGAAAACAGATATGGTTTCAATTGTTTCATTTGCTTATATTCAACTAAGAGGTAGTGTGTGTGTGTGTGTGTGTGTGTGTGTGTGTGTGTGTGTGTGTGTTCGCGCGCGTGCCTGGGTTTGTAGGGGAATCAAATGTGTGAAAGGCATTAGCGCGCGCCGGGGTCTTCCTTCCAAAGTGTAATCAGAGCCCGAGATTTGAAAGCAGATTTAGCGCCTAAGAACACGCTCTTGTGCTCCGTCGCCACGCCTTATGCAAAAGTTTGATTACTGAGTGATTAAACAGGTTGCCTTTTCTTAATCTTCACTTCCCGTCTGATATTTTTTTGTCTAGAATCAACTTTGGGGAAGCTTTGCCTTTTCTGCCTCCTGTCTTCATCCTCCCTCAAGGGATCCCAGGGCTTTTAAACTTAAAAGTGCTTCCCCCTCTCCTCATCCTCCGGGTTACGTGGCACGGGTTCAGAACCCCGGGGGCTGCCAACAGGACGCAGTTCTGCACGGGAACAGGCGATTTTCGGCTGCCACGCAGTGAGATGCAGAGGGTCGGAGCGATTTTGAAAGGGAGGGTGCGTCTTGCTCGTGGCAATTTACTTTTTCGGTTACCTTTTGCGCTTTTCAACGCCTCGAGGCTATAGTTTGAAAGTAAAACAGCATCAAAGCATCTCCTTATTAGCTCCGTATTTGAGAAATCCGAAGATGAAACTACCTAAAAGGTTTAATAGGGCGGAACAGCATTTATTTGCCAAGCAAACATCCAGAGTACAGTTCAAAAGGGGTACAGCGGTTTATCAGCAGGAGGCTGGAAGGAGAAGAACGTTGAGTAAAGGGAATTTCAAGCTTCAGTTACGATGTTAAAGTGAATTAAATAAGCTTCAAGTGGGATGCCTGCTTTGATTTTAAGTATCATCTCCCTCGCCAAGATTGTATATATACACACGTGTATACATTATGTGTATATATATATGTTTTCACATATATGTACATCCTAGAGGCTTCCTCCACCTTTCAGAGTTATTGTCAATACTTTGTAACTTTAGGTTTTGTAGAGCAATAATAGTAATCTTTCCAGGAATTTGATCTGCAAATGTATTTAAAATATAATCACACCTTTTAAAACCCAAGGTTTCATCACTATCTTCCCCTTTCTTATTTCAAGGCTACAGATGTAAAAATGCACTTAATTTCATCTACTAGGGGAAAACACCAAGCTACATGATTAAGAGTTGTTCCTTTCCTTAACATTATGCTGTATTTTGTTTTCACTTTTGAATCATCTCTATTAGTAACTGTAGTGTTATTGTATTGTTCGTATTCCCAGTATAAAGAGGACTTTAAACAAAATAAATCTTTAAACAAAATAAATCCAAGCAGCTGATGTTGCCTGTTTACTGATAATACTCAGGAGCTGGTGCGTGTTTGTGAGCTTGAAGCTGCGCCTCCACGTGCATATCTCTATACAAACATTTTTTTTTTTTTTTACTGTATTGTACTAAGCACAATTTTTTACTGTTGTTGAGTGTGGTGGAGTCATATCTCTCAACTGTCTTCTGGTTTTGCCCCAGTGTTTCAGCACCAGAAGCATCTCCCTTAAAATTGAAGAGTGGTGCATTATTGCAACCCTCTATCAAACAGCTCTGGGGTGCAGCCTTTCTGAACACGCGGGCTCTAGATGAGGTCTGACTGTCTGACTGCACATAAGCCCCTAATATGTTAATGGCCGTAGGGGATGCCTAAGGTACTATCTCAAGCTGCTTCGAACACCATATGTCAGGCCGTTAGCCACATGGATCTATTAATCAAAAAGAGCTGGAGAGGGAGAAGAGGGTCTTGGAAAGGGAGCGAATGAAAGTAATGGGGGAGGGGGGAGAGGGAAAGAGAAAGCATTTAAAACCCCTCATCATTTGTGTTTCTTGTTGAAAAATGAACAAAAATAACTAAAGACTCATCCACTGCAGATTTCCTTTCTGTCAAGTTAAAGATGGTTCATAAATCCCTACCACAAGATCTTGAATACTATCTGGTTCTATTAATATAGAAGTTAATTTTACCTGGAGAGTCCTATTTAGAGTTCCTCTATTGCAAAACTTTTATAAGCAAGACTCTTGATACAAAAAGTTGTTTTTGCTACGTAAGTTTGTTTTGTAGACGAACTTTATTAAAAGTAGTAGGAAAGGTGGAATGAGGCAAATGAGTGTTTAGGGGATAGAAGCGGGGCCAGAGAGGGAGGTGTCTGGAGAATTTGTAATGAATATATAATTCATCAGTGTGTATCTGCACTAACAGTAGTTTGCACCACCTTTAGTTCTTCTGATAGTACATGTAAACTGTTTACATTTTTATCCCTTCTTTTAAGCTGGCTTTATGATAAATGAAATTGCAGAGTCTACAGGGTGCAAAAAGTAATTCTTTTAGGAGGAGAGGAAATAGGAAAACATTTAAAACTCCCTTATTTCTCACTTCTGGTTTATTTACAATTATCTCTGCCGCTTGAATACTTTAAAATAATTTTGGTTAGATAAATACTTTAGAAAGTTTGCACAATCTTAGGTACTCAACATGGAGATGACATACATAAAAAAAGGACAGTAAGTCTATCAGAAAAATTTACATTTTTTTTCTTGAAGCAGTGAATATGTTTGCCATGTGCCACAAACTTAGAACTTTTAGGGAAATCAAATGAAAGTACTGATTTTAAAATGTCAAAACTCTCAGAAACAGCAGTAAGAGGAAAACATAAAGGCACTTAGATTTAAAAGTTCCATTCTTTTCATGTGTTACCTAGGGATAGAGAAAAATATAAAATCAGATGTTCATTTAGGTATCATTATTTTCTAACTTGATAATCAATAATTATGACCCATGTGAAGACTCAATTTCTGGATTATCCATTTTAAATTTACAACCTGTAATTGATATGATTTAAGAAAGAATACCCTTGAATATGATTTTTAATGTTGCCATGATAATAGGCTTATACTAAAGTATTTATAGGATAGTGAAATGACTGAAAAATTTACGCAGCTTAGGTTTAAATGTCTATATCTATATGCAAGTGATTGACTATTTATATATATTGAGAACAAAGATTATTCACTCATTCCACAAATCCTCTGTCATTAACAGATTCATAGCACTCTATATATTGGACATGGAGAAGAGAGAGGCAGCAAAATGTTTTTTTTTATGATTTAAAAATACATTAAAGAAGATACTTGTGAGACTACTCAGTGTAAACAAAAATATAAATGATATCTGTTACATTATTTAGAGTATGTAAATAGAGTACTCTGTACTGTGTATCAGATTGGATATATTAATTTTTTTTAAATTTTCACCACTGCATCTATTTGTGTTCATATAGAAGTAAGTCCTCAGTTATAGAGAAACGTTAACATTGTTAGGTGCCTTTAATTAAAAACACCCATTAGGTTGTTTGGTTTGCTTGAAAAATCATCTATAACTCTTTCAGTAAAAGAAAAAAAGAAGCATTTAAAACAGAAAATTGTCTTGTAGAGAACTGCAGTCAGTCTGTAAATATGAGGGGTTCTAAAGCACTGTATTTCACTCAGGAGATGATGAATACATAAAGTCAGATCATCCTGAATCTCAAGAGTAGTTGCATACAGAGAAACACTTATTATCTTTAAATTTTGGTGCATGCCACACGAGCCTTCATTTCCTTCCCTGTAGTTAAAAGGTAGCCCATATATCTGTCGCATTGGGTTTCCAAAGACTCGTAACTTAATTCCTTCAGGCTATTCATCAGCACAGTAATTAAACTAGCAAATGGATGTAAATAAAGTGAAATTGGTTTCATGACAGATGAGGCGAAGAGGCCTCTGACATGAAACGAGGCAGGACAATAATGATTTCGGCAGCATTGGGCTACAGAAAGAACGCCAGCTGGATTTATTAGATGCTGCAAGTGATTTGCTGGAAGCGGGCAAGACATGAGCACTCTTTAATTTGACAGGAATTTTGCATCCTAAAGAGCATATTGAAATATAAATCCAGAAACAAGTTCAGGCAAACTGTAAACAGATGTATTATTGGACTGAAGGTACTATTCAGTATTAAAAAAGAAAAAATGGAGAACTACAACCTGACCCCATCCACCCACCCTATAGTGGAGCTTCAATTGCATAACTTATTACCTAGTCCTGGAGAGTGACAAAATAATTATGAAACATTCTTTTCTATTTATGAATTCTATTGCTACTTCAGGGCTAGCAATTTTGTATTTCCAGGTTTATTTACTTAGGAAAACAGCTAATACAATGGATGATTTAAAAACCAGCATGATAAAAACATCTGTAAAAAATTATGTATGGGTACATGCATACCTGGAAGGGGAACATGACAAACTGGGAGAGAAGCCCCCAGATGGACAACTTATTTTACAGAGTGCAATTATTACTGCATTTAAATAAAATCTGGGATAAAGATCTGGTACCAGCTTATTGCCTCTAGCAGTCTCTGCCGGGATACCCAGAAAGCAAATTTCTGGCTACAGAAAGAATTGTCTTAAGCTCTTGATCACACGAAGCTTTAAAATCAAATACAGATTTGTCCCTGCAAAATAAGCAGGTCCATAGATTAGGGGGAGTCAAAACATAGACGAAAATTGAGAAACAAGAGGAGAAGGTGTAAGGAATGAGTTCTTGGCTGACTCAACAAGACTTAAATGGAAATTGAGTCACCAATTCCACTACAATAAGACAGTCACACGTAGAATAAATAAAAGGCAGATTTTCACACTATGAGCAGATTAGCCCCTTCTCCAGGTAAAGAGGAGAAGTGAACCACTTTATGCTTAAATATAGTCTCAATTATTTAAGCCCCCCTTTCATGAGCAAAAGCCAAGCCTTCCCTTCCCACAAGATTCACGCAGGATTTTCAGCACCGTGGCCAGCTCCCGGGAGGCACTGCGGGGGTGGGGGTGGAGGCCAGGGGCGGGGGAGTAGGAGGGTAGCCATTGACCCAGGAAAGGTGAAATCTAAATACTTCTGAATTCTAGGGGCAGGTTAATTATTTAGCGGTGGATTCAGATCCACGAGTGGGATACCAACGTGGCCCAAGTTCTCAAATCTTTTGGAAAGCTGTGTTTTAAAGGAAGAGATAGGACGGGGTGGGCGGGGGGCGAGGAGAGGAGAGTAGGTTATTAAAACTCTTAATGAAAATAAGATCTTTCAAAAAACTAAACACAGACTGCATCTCGCTATTAGAAAATAGTGGGTGACTTTCAGGCCACGAAGGAATTTATAATAAAACTCAATTGGCTTTTCCCCCAAGCCTGTCCTTTTTTTTTTTTTTTTTTTTTAACAGAAAAAATATGCCTAATTATTTTAAAGTTCTTTTCCAATCGTTAGGCATAAGCAAGTCCTTTAATTATAATACAGTCTGAATAGGGGGAGCATATGGAGGAGAATGTCAAGAAGAGGGTGCCAGGGCAGAGCCTCAGAAATCTGTATTCATTTCGGGCTCTTATTTGTTCAGTAATCTCTACCATCATAACTAAATCTTGAAGCACTGATGTAGTTCGAGTTGTTGTTGACTTAACGTCAAAATTCAATCACTGGGGGTTTTGCATCAGCCGGGCTACTTATTTGTCTAATAAATCCGTCATTTTGTAAGAAAAATATTTGAGCAGCCGTACTTGACCTCTTGGTATCCACAAGTCACATTTATTTCTCCCAGTTTACAAATGCAAAATCGAGATGATCATCTAATGCCTGGAGGAACTGTGTTGATTTCTGATTGGATTTTAGATGGAAATGTCTATTTTAAATACCTTGTGATTAAATTGTACATATAATAGAATCCATGCATTTTAAGCTGATTCCTGCTTGGAAATTTAACAACCTGCGCTGCTGGTCACACATACCGATGCCAAAAAAAAAAAAAAAAAACCACAAAATATCAAACTCATCTTTTTCAAACAAACACTTAAATTCGTTCTCCATTGTAAGACTTTATAAAAATCAGGGTCTTATTTTTTCTTATCTTCAAATAGCTCTCATGTGGTTGGATTTTTTTACCCCCAGAAAATGTTCTAATTCCTGGAGGGTAGGGCTTTATTATCTCAATTCCAGAGAGAGCACACATAGGAGAATTCATGGCTGGCACTTCAATCTCAGGGCAGCAGTTTCAAGCGTACTGCTAGACTGTAGCTAGAATCTAGGACGTCCACGTCTACATTTCAGAACATTATTAGTCAAGGAAAAGAAGGTGATACGTTTGGTTGAATTAATTTTATCCTCCGACGTAGCAATGCGTTTGGAGATTACTTTAAAATATTTGTTCCACTCCTACCCGATCTTACTGCCAGGCCCCTTCACAACTCGAGAATCTTTCCGAAGTCTTTGGCAAAGACTCAAAGGTCCATTGGAGAGTTTCTCTGTGTAGTGTTGGGAGAATGAGTCACCACCAGGATCCCATCTGTTGCGGCAAAGTGCTTGACTGGAAATGAACGTCTTCAGAATCAGACCGAAGAACTGATTTGGTCAGCTGGGGACTCATCCCAGCTAACTGAGGCCTCGGAACCCTGGAATAACCGAACGCATGCATTTATCCACGAGGCGTGTCCTGCGCACGCTGTCCCTCCGGCTCAGCGGGGAAGAGAGGGGTGTATGTATTGCTGGCTGTGCCTTGGTTGAGAGAGGAGCAGGACCTGGAAACTCACTCAAGTTTTGGACCCTCTTTGTTTTCGACCCTATTTACTTTCTTGCCTGCGTGTGTGTGTGTATTATACAATAACTGGGAGATAACGTGCAGAAATGTGGTTCAAAGTCGTTTGTATCTGAAACCGTCCTGATGGTCGACCCCATACACAAGCGAATTCAAGCCCAGCGCGGCCAGTGCAGGGGGAGGGTCCCTGAACCCCTGCAACCTCTGCCCTGGCTTTCCCTCCCTTGGAACCCCGCGTGGGTTCCGCCTGAGTTTATTGTTAGTACTTTTCCCTCTCCTGCCCAGTTTACGCTCAGGATCCCCCGAAACTTCTCTACGGTGGTGACGAGAGGGGTGCTCCTCTCCAACATCTCGGCGCTCCCCTGCCCGGGCGGCCCGCGAGCTGGCTTCCCTGCGCCCGGCTCTGGCGCCCAGTCCATGCCGGGCCGGTAGCAGCCTCGGGGATGGGTTCGGGGATGGGTCGGTCTCGGGCCCGCCTGGCCCGGGGCGAGTGTCCCGGAAGTGCTCCCGCTTCTGCTCGTTTCCCCTTGAGACCTGGAGGGGTCGCTAGTGAGCAGCGGCTTTCCTGCCTCAAGTTGGCAGTGATCCTGCGCTCGCTCCCTAAGCTTCGCGGATGCCTGCTACTGACCAGTCCTAGGAGAAGGCAGCTGCGATCCGGGAAACTTCCTGCAGTATTCATTTCTGAGGCTTTCTCATAAACATTTCACTTCCATTTCCAAGCCTGCCCTCCCAAACATTGATTACTTCATTTCCCCCCTCATTGGAACTTGAAAGTGAAAGTGAAGTCGCTCAGTCGTGTCCGACTCTTTGCGACCCCGTGGACTGTAGCCTACCAGGCTCCTCATTTAATATATTCAGAAAGACGCTGGGAAGAAAACAAAAACACCCTCAATTGTAGACCACGCTTGGTGAGAGAGGAACCATCTACACGACCTACTCCCAGTTCCAAGGCTTGTGGAGGATGGAAGGACTGGATTATGTCTCTGTGGTTTATGCCAGTGGGTCTTGCTGGATGAAATTCCCGAATGAGGAGGGGAAAGGAATCCTTCTTTTATTATGTGACGAAATTGGGCTGACTGAACTGGCAAATTTGTTCAAGATTTTTTTCTGTAGTGAAAATGTACTGATGGGGTTTTTGGAGTCATGTCTCAATTCCCTCCTTCTTCCAACTTCCCCTCAGTTCTGAAGAAAAACAGAGGAGGAGATGTTCCTAGTGGTCTGGGCGCTCTCTGGCTCCTAGCTGATTCTCTGTTTTGCCTTCAGATGTGGAATTCTGAGGGAACTCTATTCCTTGTGTGTGGTTAGGCTAGAGAAACATGGTAAGTATCTAGGAAGGCCCAGCTCCCTGGGCGTTCCTGCTGGACAAAGTTCTGTCAGGCCTCCTTTGGTTCTCAGATACTTCTCCGTCTCCTGGAATATTATAGAAGGAACTTCTGCATTTCTGTGGGTACTTCTCCGTCTCCTGGAATATTACAGAAGGAACTTCTGCATTTCCATGGGTTTCCTTTGGTTTCCCACAGGTAGTCACTCTATCAGAAGCTGGAATTAAGTGCAAGAAGGTAGTCGTGTCTGGTGGGATAGTTGGGAGATTTGTTGTTATTGTTCAGTTGCTAAGTTGTGTCCGACGCTTTGTGACCCTATGAAGAGCAGCACCCCAGGCTTCCCTGTCCTTCCCTATCTTCTAGAGTTTGCTCAAACTCATGTTCATTGAGTCGGTGATGCCATCCATCTGTCTCCCCCTTCTCCTCCTGCCCTCAATCTTAATGAGGGAAAAATATTTCAGAAAGAGATATAGTTTTAAATGCAGGTGACCCTATACTTGCAGATGTATTAGACATCATTTCTTGGAGAAACCTTTGGAGGATTTAAAAATACTCAAGGCTTCTACCTATAGGAGGGTTTTGATGTTAGCTTTTACCTGCATGAAGTACTGATAAATTTGTGAACTTTTTAATGAGAACAAAACTGGAGTGAAAAGGAGGCAGTACTTTGGCAGTTTGAAAATATTAATGTTAGCTTGCGGAAATAGATGTACTACACTGTAGTTATTAGCAACTTATAAAATCTTAAATCAATACAAATTAATTTAATTATGATTTGTAATTGCATTATGCATGATCAATTTGAAACACTACATTAAAGATAATTAGAGCTGGGCACCATCACTCCTCACTCCTCTAATAGCTTAATGAAAAGGAATGTCATGTACCACCTTTGGGTTAAATCTGTAAATTAGGATAAATGCTTGTTTTCCAATAAAAATGTGGTAAAATAATTGTACTTTTAATAGACATTTTTATGACTCAATTGTGAATGTATAATGGATTTTTTGGAGGAATCGTATTATTATTTTTTTCCATGGACCTTGTTAAGTATTTATTAGGGTTGATTGAGCTGTCAGTGTTCTTTTCAGGATCAGACCTCGAGGATTTGAATGAAGACTAACTTTTATGTAAAAATATCATGCTGTCCTCGAAGCTCGTGCCAAGAGGTCACTGCAGATGGAGGTCCTAACTTAGCATAATGGGTTTAACATTTCCATGACATCATCAGGGAATCTGAAAGGAGTCTAAGGATAATCAGAGTGGTCATTCAGAAGAACAGTAAATATTTTATGAGGATATATAGAAGACAGGAAAGATGGTCAGAAAGGTGATTCTGAGCTCCTTAGAGTTCTGTGAAAGAGGCGTCTCAGTTACTCGAAGTTAAAAGAGCCATTGCACATTCTTATATTAGTGAGACCCTTTCCAGATGTCAGAATAGGACTCAGATCAGGTATTAGTTTGTATATGATTATTTTTGTTCCTGAACCCTTTGTATTTTGTCGAGCCACCTGTATTTATCCTTTATATGCTTGCAAACAAGAAAACACATCCATTATTTTAGTTTGTTGATTTCCCAATATTATCTAGCTCTGCAAGACAGGTTCTTTACTTTTAGGGTGATGATGGAAATTACCAGAAGCATACCAGAAGTGCTTGTCAGTTAGATGAATTCAGTAAACTCTATTAATTATTTGCTTTGTTTTTTGCCCTTTACTGAATATAATATTTGAGTTCTTAACATTACTACAGGTATTTAGATGGGATTCACTTTACTTCACCACTGAATTTCTACCTCTGCAACCAGACAGACATTGAATATATCTCTGTCTCTCTCCATCTAGAGAGTGAGAGAAGAAACAATAAAAAAAATAAAATCTATGAAATGCATGATTCAGGGTCTGAAATATCTCTAAATTATGATCATTTTGTTTCCTGCCAGATTTTACATGAAAGAAATAAGCTTATTTTGTTATTTGAAAAGTAGACACATCCTCTTTTTTCCAGAATATGTTGAAGTGCACGTGTTACAATTTTTTGTTTTTTATGTTTATCACACTTTATATTAATTGCATTAAATATCTGACATTAACCATTAAAATGGGTATTTTAGGCTCAGTTTCAGAAAAACCAGCTGGAATGAGCATCGAGTCTTCATAAATTTATTTATATATTATTATACAAATCCTTTGACACTTCTGAAAAGAAAAGAGCTTTTATCGTCCTCTGCAGATGACAGAAAATGCATTAAATGTTTGGAAGGGTAGATAGAATACTTTAAATTCTAAAATGTAATCTTCTTCCCAAACTTGTTTTTTTCAACATCTTAGGGACGAGTACATCCCCAGAAGCACAGGTGTTGTCATGCAATGAAGCCTTCTGTGATCTTCTGACCAGGAAGAAAACTATTTGTGAATTCTGAGACACATTTTCCCTTTTTTTGGTCTCTTGGCCTTCTGTCATAAAGTCATGTTTGCTCTCTTGCTTTTCTACCATAGTTAAAGGCTTCTCAAGAGAAGACAGTTTATCTTTTCCACCTTTCTATTTCCCAGAATGTCTAACACAGTATTACATAAGGTAGGTAATAAAACTTCATAAATACATGAGTTAAGAAATGCAAAGTTTTTTTTTTTCCTGATTACCATACTGAACCTGTGTGTAAATAATGCAGTTTCTTGCTCTTCTTTTGTATAATTGCATGTTACCCTGGTGATTTCACACACAGTGGACAAATGGCAACACTGACCTTTTCAGGCTGAGGTTATTCTCATCTTTATATTTTATCTTAAAATTATGTTTTATCAACTAGAATTCAGTTCCACAAAGCTCATTATAATTTTATTTTAAGTGATTTAAAAGCTGTTGATATTTGAAATATTGTAATTGTCTTCATATAATTTGTGGAAACAGAATTTGTGCCCTGGCCTCATATCATTGCAACTTGCTGTGGACAGTTCCCATGACTCAAAACCTCGGTCTCTTTGCCTGAAATCCCAACATACTCTGTTATTTGTCCCCTTGGATCCAGATAGTACCTTAAAAATTTGGCATTGTATGCTTGCCAGGTATTAACGTGAGAATGTCTCTGCGTGATTCTTTCTTTCTTTCCCCTTTGTGTAGTCACTGAATATTGCAAAGCAGTGATTTCCGCAAGTGGACCAGTCAAAAGTTAAATAAATCATTCCTTTATAAGATGCAAAGTTTAATGCGCCAGTTAGCAAGTTTTGCTTCTTGGTAATGGGGCTCAGCAAATTTTACTTTCTGACACATTTTATAACCCTTCAAAGTGGTACAGTAATTGCAAATGACTCAACTTCCATAGCCCTTTCGGTGCCAGCCTCTGCTCTATATATCTCTGAGAATGGTTTTGATTGCAGCTGAGTACTTTTTAGTGACTGGTACTGTGATTTCATCAGTGCATCAAATGTTACAATGTGATTTTCTTGGACACTGATGCCTGTTGGTTTTCAATACAGGAAACAATTTTTATTGCTTTCGACAAGGGGAAGGATGCTATAAGTGGGTAATATAAACTTATGTCATTTGATTATTTCTGTTTTTAAATATAAAATCCACCTTGCATTTTAAAACACCAAAGAATTTCTATTTGTAATGACTGTTTTAACTCTAGTTCCTCATCTGAGAAATGTCTCTCATGCAGCAAGTTTTTCTTTGTCTACAATATATGAGAAAACACAGGGTTTCTGAGCACAGTCCTTTTCACATTAAACAAACCCCCAAAGGGAAAATGTACCAGTTTGGGGCCTGAACATTACATTTTATGAATTGAAACCACAAGGACCAAATATTTTGTTAATCACCATCCATATTTTTCTTCATATTTTGAGCTGTTTGCCAAACAATGGGAAGGCAAAGACTCCACACTTACACAAATCTACATTAAATGTGGAAACATTAAAAAAAATTAGATTAGGAAATAGATGAATATAATGACCTTACTCTCCATCACATGCTGCCAGCTAAGTGTTTGAGACTGAAAAATTGCACTAATGAAGCTATTTGAAGGCTTTTGTGGACAACTGCTTCCTCTTTGAAGATTAAATGAATGATGTTGATGTGATTAATCTTAGTACAGGGAGTGATGCAGCAGCTAGAAAATACCTTGGTGATTTTCATAATTAAACTGAATCAACATTTCAAAGAAATGCCAGTGTTATCACTTGTATATTAGAATTACATTCATTAGACAGAAGAAACAAATAATTTGAGCAAACAAGATTTTCCTTTTGGTGTACTGAGATTTCTGTCATGTCTCAGAGTATCTTGCTATAAATCATCATTACTGTTTAATTTTGTCTTTTCCTTTTTAGCTGTTTTTGTGTCTCTGTGTGCATGCGTAGTACTGTTAATGATTCAAAGCAGTTTGCTGCTCTTTTTGTTGTTTTTCAACCTTTGAATTTTATTTTTTCTTAACCCTACTTCCAAGGTAGTTGTCTGCTCACTGTGAACTTACATGGATAATATTTTAAAAAGCCAGCTTCTAATAAAACAAGACTTCTTGGAATTGATTTGGTACCTGCAAAGATTTGAGAACATCATAGTTCTGGTCCACATATCTGATATATTTCAATCTCATGGTATAGCATTATCTTGATTCATTTATTAAAGTCATTTCTTTAAATAGTTTTTCTTTTTTCGTAGAAGGGTAATTCCATCAGAGTCACATTTTTTAGTGTTTTGTGGATAAATAAATGAGAAAATCATCAGCCCCACTCCCACTCAACTAAACCATGGGCAATTGCATTGGGAGATCAACCAGAGACAGTTCTACTGACTTCTTAGCACAAGTACAAGTTAGGTTCAAGGGGTAAGGATTACTGTATCAATAGAGACACCGTATGTTACTTGTTCTACCACCACTTTAAATTATTTTAAAGGTTTCTGGGTAACTCTTGGTAACCCTGATATTTGCAGTGCTCTTCTAGTTGTTGCACAATATTTTCTTTCCTGAGTGTTTCATAGAAATAAGAAATACTTTCTTTAATGCACTGGATAAAGAACTGGTCTTTCTTTTCAAGGACTCCAGTTTGAGTTCAACCTACAATCTTAAGTAAAATGAGTCTTGTACCTGGTACTGAGTCACTGGTAACACTGAAAATACTCAGCCCCAAACTGTTTTCCTTTCATTTTGTGATGCAGACAACAGTAAAGTGATCGAGTGCCTGATAGCTCTGGAACACAGGTTTAAAATAAACAGTGTGCTGAAGTTGATCTAAAGTGCTGGTACATCAGTTCAGTTCAGTTGCTCAATCGTGTCCAACTCTTTGTGACCCCATGGACTGCAGCATGCCAGGCTTCCCTGTCCATCACCCACTCCCAGAGCTTTCTCAAACTCATGTCCATCGAGTTGGTGATGCCATTCAACCATCTTACCCTCTGCCATCCCCTTCTTTTCCTGCCTTCAATCTTTCTCAGCATCAGGGTCTTTTCCAATGAGTCGGATCAGGTGGCCAAAGTACTGGAGTTTCAGCTTTAGCATCAGTCCTTCCAATGAATATTCAGGACTATTTCCCTTAGGATTGACTGGTTTGATCTCTTTGGTACATATTCCCTGCTATAACTTCTCTACTAAACCATGACCTGATGGTCTAGAATCTGTTGGCATTCTTCATGTACTGGTTTGCTTGCACATGTTTGAGATACCAACCAGTCACCCCATGCCTGCAAGTTCCCAGTTAGTCATGACAGCAGGTGAAAAATGAGATTGGCTTTCCACACTTGGGACTGTAGCATGTTCCATACAAACAGATTTTCAGCACTCTCAGGCTGTGTAGATGAAATCTGAGTAATTACTGAGCCCAAAGCACAATTTTCCCTCTGCTCCTCTCTTCTTGGCTCATCTCTGGTCACTACAACAGTCATAAGAACCAAGGACAGACCAGAGTAAGTGGAGGCTCAGGATGCTGGGGTGTGAAGAGACCTCCTAGGGAAGGAGAGCCCAGAAAAGCTCGTTTTTTTGTGGGATATTTGCCATGAGGCAGATGGGGAAACCAAGAAAGTATGGCTGGAGGAAAAGGGAGGAAAGCTGGTGGCACACATGAGGGATTTGATGTTCTGGGGAGCAGATAGTCCAGAGTAGAATCAGCATGAAGGAACGAGGGGAGAAGCAAAAAGGGAGCCAGGACTTTGGATAAACATGCAAGGCGTAGATGCAATGATTTTCATGACTTGGTGCAGTGAACAGTCCTCAGTCAGTGGGGAGAGAGTATGGGCTGAGAAAGGCAAAATGAAAATTACAGATGTTGTGCAGAAAGAAAGTAGAGTTGCCTCATGAGTAACTGGAAAGTTGTGTGTCCTTGAGAGGAAGCCCATCCGGAGAACTCTACAAATATAATTCAGTCGACTTCTCTGCTGTCCACATTCAGAGAGCAGAGGGCGGAAAGAGATAATTGCCCAATAAATCACCCTTCTCAAGCACATTTTCTCTTCTCTGGAACACTGTAGGAAGTTGGAGACATTGAGAGGTTATGAAATTGCTCCCTGTTCTCCTTCCAATATTCTGGCTATGTTCCTGAGTAGCCTACTTCCTCCCTCCTCTTTGCTAACTTTCTGGTGACATATTTAGACACCCCTGCCTTCTTCGGCTTCAGCCTGATTTTGCCCAGCTCATCTGTAGTGCCATCTTTTCCCCAGAGATGATTTACATGTGTTTCTGTTTCTCTGCCCTTGCCTCCCTTGCTACTTTGTGCAGGCAGGACACAGGTTTTTTTTTTTGTTTTGTTTTTGTTTTTAGTTCCTTGCCTCTCTGCTGATTTTCCTTTAGGATTGATCTTCCAAACAGAAGATGGCACTGAGAAAATTTCCTTCAGTCTGCTTCTCCTTCAGGCCACACCTCGATGGCTGTAACTGCAGTTTAGCCTAAAAACAAGGTTGATTCCTGTCTAGGAGACAAAGATCACAGACGGAGGCCAAATCAAAATGGACTGTCCATCAGTACTGAAAGCTCTGGTTCTTTGGATGCCATCCCATACTACCTAAAAATAAGCCTGCATTGATCCTGACCTCGCAGTTGGTATTTCCCCCTCTTCAATTTTGCCAATAGTGAACCGATTAGAGATCACTACACTTGAGAGAAGCTGTGTTTGTGTTGGAATATAACAAAATACATCTTGGAGATAATGGCTTTTAACCCAATTATAACTTCACCCTCCTAGGAAATCAGTTATCGCTGAAAGTGTTCCGGATTTCCATAAACTTCCCCATTGTACGTATCTCATCTGATTTCTCCTTGTCCCTACCCTCCCAGGCCAAATTGGCCTCATTACTCCCCCACAGGCGCTTCATGCTCTTTCACTTTGTCAGAATTCTTGCTCTTTGCCTGCCTAGTGTCTCTTCATTTGCCATGTTCCAAGCTAGTCCACTTTCTCTGTGAACCTCTCCAACCCCCATTTATCTTCTTTTCTGTAAATTATTATAATACTCAGGTGTTTTAAGGGTCAGTATAACATGTTAGTGAAGAGCAAAGGTTGGGGAATCAAAATGTGTGGGTTTGAATCCTGGATCTGCAATTTATTAGCTGTATAACCTTGGGAAAGTTATATAGAGTCTCTGTGTTTCACTTTTTCCCATCAGATAAGTGGAGATAATCATGTATTCTACTTCATTGGATGGTGGGAGAATTTAATGGGGTATTATAATTAGGGTGCTTAGTGCATGCATGTTAGAATGAGTACTTTGTGTCTGTCACAGTTTGTGTTCTGTATTTTTGTTCAGTCATATATTACACAATAGAAGCAGAGGTCATCTTTTATTCTCTTTAGCCATCCCTGTCAGTGCCAAGAGAAAACTAAGAACAAAGAGGCATATAACCACCTGCTTATGGATTGATTGTGTCAATTAAATTAAAGTGTCTTTTCTAATATGCCAAATGGCAAGAAAAATTCACCATGAATGTTAGTCTATGAGTTACTTATACTAACAAGAGTGTTACTGAATCTTATGAACAACCCTAAGCCCTAAACAGAAGTCAAGAGAAAAATGAGCACCTGTACCCCTTACTGATTCAGAATTTGAATTTTTGTCCACAGCCCACGCTGCAGCTGCCACAGGGGTGAGGCAGCACCCACTTATCTTTGACTTGTTTTTGAACCAAGAAAAGAAAGTAATTTGTAAACTAGGTCAACAGAATGCATAAACTAGGACCACAATTGGGGGGTTGCAATAAAAGTAGAAAAAACTCAGTTTTGGTGTTTGATAGGAATAATTTCTTTCTTTTTCTTTCATTTTTTTCTTAAATGTTCAAGGATTTTGTTGTTTTATATCTGAATTACAAAAATTTCATGCCTTAAACTAGCCACACTTTTCCAAAAATTTCAACTGAGAGCCAAGTTTTTACTCTCATTACAACAAAGAGGAGTAGGAAGCCCTTCTTGATTATTAAGTCATCATTTTATATTTTAATAATATATTATTTGTCATATTCCTGAATTCCACGGCTCCAAACACAGGATTAGAAACATAGTGTATGAGTGTAAACATATTTTTTATTTTTCTCACAACAGGTCACTTTGTGAGACAGTGATATTTTGATATACCAATGTTATTCTTTGGTGTGCTTTTCAGAAACAGGAAGAAATAGTCCAGGCTGAAACCTCTACATGACTGGAGGCCCACTTCTGTGGAGATAGTACCTGAATATCAGCAAACCATCCTCAGGACCACCCAAAAATGGAGGGAAGATTGAGCAAAAAGCATGAGTTGATCAAAGCATGAAAAGTTGCATGGATCTTCTGCTGTGTGGGGACAACAGATGTCATTTTCTCATTTTCTTCATGATAAGGATGGAGAGAGTTTAGGGGTAGGGATGATGTAGACTCTAGAAATACAATAATCATATAGACTTGATGGATTTTTTAGAACCCAACCACAGTCTATGGAGGTGATCCAGCCTGGAGTGAGTATTATGTGTATCTGAGGCAGGGGTTGGAAGGCAGATAGTGGGCAAAAGAGAGTGTTAAGTTGGGGTAAAGGAAAGAGATGGAAATTTGGTAACATAGCTACCAGCATAATTGCTTAAATAATTCTGTTATTTGAACTTCCCTGGTGATCCAGTGGTTAAGAATCCACCTGCCAATGCAGGAGACATGGGTTCAGTCCCTGGTTGGGGAAGATTCCACATGTGCTGGGTCAACTAAGCCCCCAAGACCCAACCACTGAGCCCATGTGCTGCAACTACTGAAACCCAAATGCCTAGATCCCATGCTCTGCAATGAGAGAAGCCACTGCAATAAGGAGCCCATGCACCCCCACTGAAGAGTAGTCCCCACTTGCCACAATAGCACAGCCAAAAATAAAATGAATAAAATACATTTAAAAAGGAAATAATTCTGTTATCTGAAGACATCTGTTATGACAATTTCCTCCTGTGTAGGAATAGTGAGAGTACATCTAAGATACATACAGGCTGAGTTCATATAGGATTCTACACCCATGTTTCTTAGTCTCACTGAAGAATCAAGCAATTTTAATTTTATATGTCTATATATGTGAAAAGATTAAATATGAAATAGATATTAAATGTAAATAGATACAAATATATATATAGTTGTACTGGGCTTCCCAGGTGTCTCAGTGGTGAAGAACCCCCCCTGCCAGTGCAGGAGATGTAAGAGATGTGGGTTCAGTTCTGTGTTGGGAGGATGCCCTGGAAGAGGGCCTGGCAACTGGCTCCAGTATTCTTGCCTGGAGAGCTCCCTGGGCAGAGGAACCTGGTGGGCCATCTGTGATCCATGGGATCACAAAGAGTCAGACATGACTAAGTGACTGAGTGCACACACACACACACACACACACACACACACACACACACAAGTAAATCCCAGTCACTCCCATGTGACTCATACTTTTACTGAATATGTCAGTTTCCATATTTTTACATGGATATTATTTGGAAGAGGAAGGCTATATCAAATTGAAATGATTTTTCTAAGCAAGTTTAACCAAACAACTGATATAAAACAAACTTCACCTAAAAAAACCATGCTGCTCCTTGGTGCGTTGAATTCTGTTTTCTAAAACAATTTATTTTCTATGGACTATGCCATAGTACCCTCAAATACCACAATATTTCCAATGTAATTCCATTTAAATCTAGATTTTTGATGTTAGTGTAACTGTGGTTCAGAGCTAATCTCATTTCTCTTTTAGAATGCACACATCAAGACACTTTTCTATTGAAAATGTTTCTAGAGGTCACATAGCAAATTCCATTTCTGCTCTTTCTCTCCTTGTTCAACCTTATTCCTTGACCTAAATACACTTACTCCTGCTGGACTCTAAGATTCAGAACATCTGTCTGCTCCTTTTGCAGACTGCCTCTGGAGGCCCGGCCTTGCTCTTGACTGTGTATTGCTAACCACAGTAGAAGCCATGAAGTCATCTAGTTTCTCTACAGGTCCCCGATGGCCTGATTGTCAGTGACAGCACATTATGCTCTTATGACCACTCACTGCTATGACACATTGAGATTTTCTGGTATTAACTTATGGGCCCAGTGATATTTGTGAAATTCAATTGGGTGTGCAACTATCTTTGGTTTATAATCCTGTCTTCGGAAATGTTTTCCTCTTTAAGTTTTTCAGAATTCCAGATCCCCAAAAATCGTAATGCTTGTTATGCCTACTTGTTCACATGCATTTTAGACCAGTAGTGGCCCAAGCTTAGACAGATGTGGTGTCAAACACCAGAAATGCACCTCGCATGGCATTTTGTATCACCGTGGAAATGCTGAGTAAATAACAATATCAATGGAGTAGTATTCTTTAACTATGTGCTCAGTAACCTTCACCTAGTCATGCTAAAATATGATGGAAACACACCCGAAATCACTTTTATGTAAGTGGGCTTTCAGCACACCATGTTATTATAATTTTCCTTGAATTAAAGAGCTAACTAACTCTGACTTAGGATTCAGGTATCTTGCCTCACCAACTATTACATCGCAGATTCTCCCATTATCTGATTTCAGATAAGGACAGAAACCTTGGAGATCGTGGAAATTCTAATGGTTAGAATAGGCATGATGTGGTTTATATTGTGGAGATGAAGCTCGGGGGCCTTTAGTATAGAAAGAGGCTGTTGTCAGCTAAGAGGGACTTCATCAAAGTCAAGCTGATTACAAGTCCACGGAAGAACAAGATTTCCAAAGGGCAAAAGCACATCTGACGTGGGTTTTTCAAGGTGGTCTCAAAGATATAGCGCAAAGCACCATGTGTTTGGAAGGAAAGAGCAGAGATGTGGAAGAACAGTGTGGTACAATGGTTCCGTGCTTTCAGGCAAGGGCAAGAGCGGGTGAAAGCTGAAGGGGCTAATCCTGCAGAGTCACAGAATACAAGGGCTTTTGAGATTATGGTAAATCAAGGGATAAAGAAGTTAAAGGGAAAGAGTGAGCTACATAAGTAGGTTTGTGAAATTAATGCTGATTTTAAACCAGCTTGTTGAGCTCAGAGAAATGCAGTAATTCCTAGTGAGGAGTAAAATGAATAGACCCTCAGTTTGGATGGATTCTTTTATTTCATCATCTGTTTTTACTTTTGTGCTGTAGGACAGGAACCTAATTCTTCCATATGCTGGTCTGTATAAAAGTAAATTGAGTCTCCACTTGTTTATATAGAGAGTTAAGGTCCAGGGAGATATTGACTGCTCAGTACTTTGGAGCTCTTTGGAAGGGCATGTAAGTGCATATTCATTTAGTGGAGTAATTGTTCCTTGCTTCAACAAAACCAAACCAAATCCAAATAACTAAAAGATTAAAAACAATGTTCAAAGGTGTGGAATTAAACAATCGAGGTCAAAACTAAAAATCTCATGAAGGCTCTCTCTGTCTTTCTGCTGTCAGCACCAAGCCCAGTGCCTGGCACATCTTTTACTGTTTATGGGTTTGATGAGAAATGATTCTGAAAATGGCTTTAAAAAATCAGCTTTTTGGGGGGGATTGGGGAGAATTGGATTCATCAAAGTCATTTAATAAGTGGAGTTAGTCATGCCAAACATGTCAATTTTGTTTCATCACAGTAGAAATAAACTCACCTGTCATTGTTTTGCACTTTCTAGCATGCGCTACACCTGATATGCAGGGCTGTTTAAACTGCTTGAGTGTTGGCTGGATCTCGTGATTTGCTGCTACTGAATAGATTGTGGCAAGTGTTGGGATGGCTTTTCTGAGCTTAGGTTACAAGAGGATTGTGACCTCTTTTGTGGTGCTCTCTCGTACCCTCTCTAGGGCTACTTGTCCTAGGGGAAGTGTGCTGTCTGGATGTGGGTAGCTCTGTGGAGATACCCACATAGCATTGCAAGGAATTGAGGCCCTTAGTCCAAAGCACATGAGGATGTTGAGCCTGGCTCCAACAATGCAAGGCAGCTGGAAAGCTAATCCTTCAGCCCTAACTGGGACTTGGGATGGCCATAAATAACCCCAGTTGATCCCTGGATTGTAACCTCATAGACACTTTGAATCTAAGGTACCCAGCTAAACTATACCTAGATACCCAACCCACAAAAATATGCAAAATACTAAATGTTTGTTATATTAAGAAGCTAAGTTTTGGGGTGATTTGTTATGTAGCAATAGATAATGAATACACTGTTAAATGGAAAAAATGCTTGGGCAAAATGGTTGAAAACTAGAGGTGTTTTTCCCCTAACAGCTTCTGCTAATATTTTTGATGAGGGTCCTAAAGAGAGAGAGAGAGAGAGAAGTAGAAGAAGAGAGAGAAGAGGGTGGGGTGGGAGAAGGAGAGGAGAGCTTGACCCTGTCTTTCCTTCTATTCCATCAAGGACTCTAACTTTTATCTTCCCTGTCTTCTGAGATAGCAGGGTTGAGGAGCTGACTTGAATGTATACTGGCTTCCAAATGTGTCTTCAAATACATAAAGGCAGTTATATAAAATAATACAAAAACTATAAGAAATTGCAGCATTCTGAATGAATAAGAGATGGCACATGAATGCTTTCAAGAATATTTAGAAAAACATAAAAACGTCTTAAGAAAGTGAGGCAAAGACTAAATTTACATTGTTATAAGAATTATTGCATATAATTTCATTTTGTTATTTATTGTTCTTATAGTAATTTGTTTACACTAATAATTGCAAATATTTGCTATTATGTGTAAGCTTGTTTCATGGCTCTATTTTGGAAATTTATATTGCATTTCACCTGCCTGTATGTTTACTATATTTTCTATCTCATGAAAGATAGGAACAATACTTTGCAGGCTTTGGTGATACCAGGGAGTTCAACTATCTTTAAAGTGATATCCTATTCATGAGGATATACTGTCTGAGAGCATATTGAATTTTATTAACCATATCTCCTAAACTTCTGAAGCTTCTTAGGATAAGGAGAAATATTTTGTTTTTTTCTTTATTCTTGCCACATATGGTAACTTTCTGAATCCTTTATTTTTATGGCATGCCATTTGAATATGAATATTTTAGAAGTTAATTGTAAAGAACATAAATGTGATAGCTGTGAAAATCCACCGAAAATGGGAAGCCAGTTTTATCTTTTTAACCAAAGACAGAATCTGAAGAAAAGCTTATTTTCTTTTTCTCCTCTTCATAATAACCAATGGGTCTTTATAATTACCGATAGTCATTGTACTGTTATCTACAGACTTTTTAAAAATACTTTTTATTTTGTGCTGAAGTATAGCCGGTTAACAATGTGATAGTTTCAGGTGGACAGCCAAGTGACTCAGCCATACATATACCTGTATCTATTTTCCCCCAAATTCCTCTCTCACCCAGGCATCTACAGATCTTTTTTTTTTTTTTTAATTTATTCAGTGAAGGGTTTCCAAATTCACCTGTTCCATGAAGATCTTATAGAAATAGTCAATATCATAATCCCTTAAACTGGTAGAATGATTTATAGTTCACAAAGCATTTTCATGTGTATCATTCCATTGTGCCACCTAATTCCATTCCTCAATGGCCCTGAAATTAGGAGGGACATTTACTGTTATTTTATAGAGGAGTAAATTCAAGCTAAGAGAATTTAAGTGACTCTCCTAGTCAGGGGGTTAGAAAGTGGTATGCTTGGGTCCTGAATCTATATACTAACACTCAGTCCAGATTCCACAGGTTGTTTCTATTTTACAAATTCTTGACAGATGTAATCACTCCAAATTGATGAATAATAATAAGTGTCAAAATGTTGAATGACTTAGATAAGTGCGTGAACATTCGAATGGCTCAGGTTAATTGTGAAAGGAATAACACCAGTTAAACTAGGAGTCTATGTTTTACTCTATCTGCAGCTGTCAATTAAGTGTAGTAACATTTTTTGTTGTTGTTCAGTTGCTAATTTGTGCCTGACTGTTTGTGACCCATGGAATGTAGTATACCAGGCTCCTCTGTCCGCCACTATCTCCTAGTGTTTTCTCAAATTCATGTCCATTGAGTGGGTGATGCTGTCTAATCATCTCACCTGCCACCCTCTTCTCCTTTTGCCTTCAATCTTTCCCACTTCAGGATCTTTTCCAGAGTGTGAGCTCTTCGCGTCAGGTGGCCAAAGAGTTGGAGCTTCAGCTTCAGTCCTTCCAATGAATATTCAAGTAAAATTATGCAAGTCCTACTAATGGGATATATTCCCCACACTTATTTCCTCTTGGGTTTATGGCCCAACTTACTTAACAAGTGATAAAGGAAGCACCTTTGGTTTCAGCTTAAAGTACATTTTGCTTTACAGGCCTTGGCACACTTGTTATCCCATCCTGGAGAACATCCAGTTAAAATCCAATCTACAACTTGGTGATTGCTTTATCTAGAATAAGGTAGTCATTTGTACAAAGATGTGCTTGATTAACTGCTTTGAAAGATCTGAGAACTGGGTAAAGTCAGGCACCCAGTGACCCAGTGGAGACTTGGGTGTTTACACTGTCCTGTCTCCTCCACTTCTCCACCCTCTTCCCCTTATTAAGAGTTGGATGTGTGTGTCACATGACTGTCTGACTTTGAGACTGTGATTTAATCTTCTAACATGGATCACTGGGTCATAGATTATTGACCTTGATTTCTAGAGGATTTCTACTGGCTGAGCAATAAAGAATTTCATTCTAATGTGCACATTTTAGGTGCTCAGCAAATATTTGTTAAAAATAAATTAATAAATTCATGCTTTCATAATTGGAAACTTTCAAAACCCAGAGAAAACATGATTTACATTTTCCCAGGGCTGGGCCTGTTGCTTTCTTTATGAGAATTTCCTTGAAGAGTTTGTTAAGTACAAGCTTGAATATCCTTCACATTTGGGGTCCTTATGTCCTGATCAGTGGTGGAAAAACTTCTGCAGCATGGTGACAGGGGCATGGAAGGGCTCCCAGTGGGTCTCTGGAGGAGCCATGCTTTGTGCAGAGGTAGGGGTGAATTCTGGGCTCAGAAGCACCTGGGTCAGCCAACAGTTTTGATCAGTTACCCAGGAGGCAGTGATTGAGTGGGAAGCACCAAGGTTAATTTGTTGATGAAAATTATAATTCAGCATTTACATTTTCAAAGTACTTTATGATTGCTAATGAGTTGTTCTTCAAAGTGGGTCTGGGAAGAATGTCAGCATCTTTGTCCTCACTGTACAAAAGAGGAAACTGAGACATCTTAAGTGGCTCACTCACAGTTGCCCAGGCAAGTTCACTGTGGAGGCTGCTGCTGCTGCTAAGTCGCTTCAGCCGTGTCCGACTCTGTGCGACCCCATAGATGGCAGCCACCAGGTTCCCCCGTCCCTGGGATTCTCCAGGCAAGAACACTGGAGTGGGTTGCCATTTCCTTCTCCAATGCATGGAAGTGAAAAGTGAAAGTGAAGTCACTCAGTTGTGTCCGACTCTTAGCGGCCCCATGGACCGCAGTGTACCAGGCTCCTCCGTCCATGGGATTCTCCAGGCAAGAGCGCTGTCTCCTTCACTGTGGAGGAGACTTGGTTAAACCTTAGGAACTAGCTGTCTACAATGGGCTCAAAGTCTCCCCAGGGGGGTTGACTCATCTTTGGGCTTTGTTGTTTAAATATGGGTTGATTTTGATTTGAGATCTCCTAATGACTACCCTTACTACTGAAGGATGTGAAGCAAATGTGGCACTGACAGCTGAAAGAATAATTCTGGGAATGAACTACTTTGATCTGTCCAGGACTGTGACTGTGTAAATTCTATTCATGAAGATTATTTCCGGGTTCTGGATCTTTGCTTTCACTTTCCAACACATCTCTCAAGAAACCTTTTCCTACAAGTCTTCTGTCTGAGATAAATTCATGTTCATATTAATCCCACTTTTAGATTTTTATTGACTTAAAGTAGAATATCATATACATTTTTTTTTCTTGTTACAAGGAAATAAATCAGCTGTTCATCCCTAATTAGTGTTTATGGGAGACCCAGACCTTCAAAAGCTCTTTGAGCAATGTTGTTGAGGACATTTCTTCCTCAATAACTCTCCAAGCCCTTGTGCAGATGCAGATCTTAATTTTTGCACTTACAACACTCTAAAGGATGCTTTCTCTGACACTTTCTAGGAAAATTTTCACTACTTTATTTCTCTACAATCCTTACCTTATACCTTACCTGTCTAATCATTAAATCTTAGTAGTAAATGCTTGTTAGTAGAAGAAGAAATTTAAATCACTTTTTTTTTTTTTTTTTAACAAGAGGCTATAAGCTTTTTGCTTCTTTCCAGTTAGGAGTAATAGATATAGAGTAAGACAGAGGAAAAATAGGAGGAAGGAAAAAAGGAATTTAAATAAAGAGAAGTAGTGTCAGCATGCTGTGTACTGTCTTACATAATCTCATATGTTCTCATTAATAACTGTTTTGTGGATGAAGAAATGATAAGAGAGAAAAGGGAGGTGGGGAAAAAATAGGGAGATTCAAACTGTACTTGTCTCCCAGGTGCAAATACGTCCAACATTTGTAGTTTTAATTATAATAAAACAAAGTTAGCTTCATGGTGAAAAAAATCATCTTTTCCCCAGCCAAACCCGGTGAAGGTCAATGCCAATAGGGAATTATCTGGAAGCTGGTTTCAAGGAGCTCAGTCTAAAACCTGTGGGTGAGCCAATATTCCATCCCTGCTCCCCAAGAGCCTCCCAGATTTTTTTTTAGTGTGATTTTTAGTTACTGGAGAAGTAGGTGAGGAATGTCATCCCGATTCCTGGCCAGCACATCACCTATTTTCTATTTTTCATTTATAATAGTCCAAACAATACAGTCTATACTGGGAACATTTATATATCAGCTCTTGGAATTTTCTAAGGAGAGGATTAGTCACAGTTCCACAGTAGAGGTACTTCAGGAGAAAAAAGTCTTTGGTAACTGAGGGGTTACACAGATGCCTCATATCAATGGAGGCTATATATTATGAGATAACTATGATGTATTTATTAGCCATTGTATAAGAGTATGAATCAGAGATCTAAGTTCCACGTCTGTGTCTGCCACTTACTAGCTATTTAGAGCAAGTTACTGGATTCATTGTGCTTCAGTTTCATCACTGTTTTATAAACACGGATGATATTACTTACGTTAGAGATGTTATGAAGGCTAAAAAATAAAATATTAAAAATGATCATTGAATTAGAGAAGAGGAGGAAATAGACAAAGCACAAGAAAATTCTTTCTTAGAAAAAATGTAAGTATTAAGTGTGGAAGGAATGATAAAATTAGAAAATCACCATTTTGTAGTCCTTAATATAGTTGGTTCAGGTATGAGTATGATCAGTGCGTGCTAAAGCCACTGGGTGAGAGATGTTGAGGAATACGATATTTATTGTAAAACTTGTACAGTAAGTTGACAATGGAGAGGTCAGGTGGCCACCACCTTTACCAACTGCTGAAGCTTAGCACGACTCCTTGAGGAAAAACCTGACATTATAGTTGGCCCTGGTTCTGCCTCCATGGATTTAACCAACCGAGGACTGAAAATATTCAGGGAAAAAAATTCCAGGAAGGTCACCAAAGCGAAGCTTGAATTTTCTATGTGCTAGCCATGAAATTAAAAGACGCCTACTCCTTGGAAGGAAAGTTATGATGAACCTAGACAGCATATTAAAAAGCAGAGACATTACTTTGCCAACAAAGGTCCGTCTGGTCAAGGCTATGGTTTTTCCAGTGGTCATGTATGGATGTGAGAGTTGGACTATAAAGAAAGCTGAGCGCCAAAAAAATTGATGCTTTTGAACTATGGTGTTGGAGAAGACTCTTGAGAGTCCCTTGGACTGCAAAGAGATCCAACCAGTCCATCCTAAAGAAGATCAGTCCTGGGTGTTCATTGGAAGGACTGATGTTGAAGCTGAAACTCCAATACTTTGGCCACCTCATGCAAAGAGTTGACTCATTGGAAAAGACCCTGATGCTGGGAGGGATTGGGGGCAGGAGGAGAAGGGGGCGACAGAGGATGAGAAGGCTGGGTGGCATCAAGGACTCAATGAGCATGAGTCTGAGTAAACTCCGGGAGTTGGTGATGGACAGGGAGGCCTGGTGTGCTGCAATTCATGGCGTCACAGAGTCGGACACAACTGAGTGACTGAACTGAACTGAACTGAGCAACTGTTAACAAAACATTGACATTGTATTTATAACAATTTACATAGTACTTACCTTAATATTAGATATTATAAGCAACTAGAGATGATTTAAAGTATATGGGAGGATATATGTAGGGTATAAGCAAATACTATACCATTTTATGTAAGGGACTTAAACATCTGTGGAGTTTGGTATACTCAGAAGTGCTGGAACCAATCCCCCCAGGACACCTAAGGATGAGTAGATATGCTACTATATAATAAAACCTGAGGTACCCAGTACCATCTATGAATTTTTCTGGCCAAAAATGTTTAATCTAGATCTAATCAAACATCTAACCTAACTTCTAGTTTCAGAAATACAGGAGATGGAGGTACAAACTAAGGTGTACTATGAGAAAACAACCAGGATGTGTATAAGACAATTGGACCTGGATGCTTAAGAATGTTCAATAGCATGAAAACAAAGGCAAAAAAGGGGACTGATATGGACTGAAAGATAACAAAGAGCTATCACAACTCCATGAAATATATGAAACAGCAACAAACATGTCAATAGCAAATGAGCTGTAAGATGCTTTTTTCTAGTCACAGGTAATTAGGAAAATATATGTAACATCTGGATATAGGTGGTATTTATGGAAAAAATTTTAATCTATAAAATTTGATAATAAAATTTTTCCTAGGTATAATAACCATATTGTGTATATTTGAGAATATCTCTCTATATACATATATAAAGATACAGCAAATATGAAAAATATTAACAATTGCTTTATCTAAATGGAGGTATATGAGTATTCATTGTGTTATTTTTTCAAGTTATTATGTTCAGAATTCCTCATGTTAGAAAAGACTAAAAAAAGGAAATGCATACAAGATACTCAAAAGATAAACCTAGGAAAATATAAGCTTTTTTTCATGTATCAATAGTATCTACAAAATATCTGTAATGGCATAGGAAATTGTACGCTAATCTCTTGGTGCTGAGAAGAACAGGATAAAACTTATCCCAAAAGGAAGTAATATTTACATAGGAAAAAACCCCCAGAACAGTTCAAAGACCTTTAAACAACTAGGAAATGCATACAATATTTTTCTATTCTTCTTGAGTGGAAATTTTATTAGATTTACAAATTTGTTTATCATCCTCTTTAATCTGGAGAGAAATTAAGATAATGATGCTTTGGGGCAAACTCAGGAATCATATATTAACAGTACCTTTCTTAATCTGAATGCACCCCCCCCAAATACACACGTGTCCCCACCAAATACATCCAAATCATTTGCTTGTATTCACACTTTAATTCTGGTAGACAAATAAGCCAAAAATTTCTTTCTCAATATATCAGTGAAGAAACTTAGTCTATAATAGTACATGGGTTACGAATGTGTAACTAGAATCAATTATTATACTACCTGCTCAATTAGAGTGAATGGGGAAATTTTTTATGTCAGATTTACTTGGGAAAGTTACTCTGGAAAAAGTAATCCAATCTGTATTATTAGTAAGATATTGTGAAATTGTTTATGCCTTTAGTTGTGAAAAGGCTGCTTGAATTTAAAAGCTACTTGCTGTTATTTTGTACATCAACTATATGCCATGCTTAGTCACTCAGTTGTGTTCAACTCTTTGGGACCCCATGAACTGTAGCCCACCAGGCTCCTCTGTCCATGGAATTCTCCAGGCAAGAATACTGGAGTGCATTGCCATGCCCTCCTCCAGGGGATCTTCCCAAACCAGGGATAGAACCCAGTTCTCCTGTATTGCAGGTAGTTCTTTACCATCTGAGTCACCAGGGAAGCCCGTACATCAACTTGACCTCAGTTAAAAAAATGAACAAAATAAAAGTTACAAATTACAGTGTCAGAGTAGGCTACGAATACTGATGTAATTCCATTAACATTGATGTCTTGCCTCTAAGAACTGGTGCAATTGATCATATACTTACAGCATGAAGCTAGGTTTTTTTTTTTTACTGTAAGTAAAGAAAATGAGAAACTGAGAGGATTTGCATTGCAAATATTTAGTTCATTTCAGGTCAGTCACTCAGCCATGTCCGACTCTGCAACCCCATGGACTGCAGCACGCCAGGCCTTCCTGTCCATCACCAACTCCCAGAGTTTACCCAAACTCATGTCCATTGAGTTGGTGATGCCATCCAACCATTTCATCCTCTGTTGTCCCCTTCTCCTCCCACCTTCAATCTTTCCCAGCATCAGGGTCTTTTCCAATGAGTCATTTCTTTGCATCAGGTGGCCAAAGTATTGGAGTTTCAGCTTCAACATCAGTCCTTCCAATGAACACCCAGGACTGATCTTCTTTAGGATGGACTGGTTGGATCTCCTTGCAGTCCAAGGGACTCCCAAGAGTCTTCTCTAACACCACAGTTCAAAAGAATCAATTATTTGGCGCTCAGCTTTCTTTACAGTCCAACTCTCACATCCATACATGACCACTGGAAAAACCATAGCCTTGACCAGACGGACCTTTGTTGGCAAAGTAATGTCTCTGGTTTTTAGTATGCTGTCTAGGTTGGTCATAGCTTTTCTTCCAAGGAGTGAGCGTCTTTTAATTTCATGGCTGAATTAACCATCTGCAGTGATTTTGAAGCCCAAAAAAATAGTCTGCCACTGTTTCCCCATCTATTTGCCATGAAATGATGGGACCAGATGCCATGATCTTAGTTTTCTGAATGTTGAGCCTTAAGCCAACTTTTTCACTTTCCTCTTTCACTTTCATCAAGAGGCTTTTTAGTTCCTCTTCACTTCCTGCCATAAGGGTGGTGTCATCTGCATATCTGAGGTTATTAATATTTCTCCCGGCAATCTTGATTCCAGTTTGTGCTTCCTCCAGCCCAGTGTTTCTCATGATGTGCTCTGCATATAAGTTAAGTAAGCAGGGTGACAATATACAGCCTTGATGTACTTCTTTTCCTATTTGGAACCAGTCTGTTGTTCCATGTCCAGTTCTAACTGTTGCTTCCTGACCTGCATACAGGTTTCTCAAGAGGCAGGTCAGGTGGTCTGATATGCCCATCTTTTTAAGAATTTTCCACAGTTTGTCGTGATCCACACAGTCAAAGGCTTTGGCATAGTCAATAAAGCAGAAGTAGATGTTTTTTTCTGGAACTCTTTTGCTTTTTCTATGATCCATCAGATGTTGGCAATTTGCTCTCTGGTTCCTCTGCCTTTTCTAAAACCAGCTTGAACATCTGGAAGTTCACTGTTCATGTATTATTGAAGACTGGTTTGAAGAATTTTGAGCATTATTTTACTTGCGTGTGAGATGAGTACAATTGTGTGGTAGTTTGAACATTCTTTGGCATTGCTTTTCTTTGTAACTGAAATGAAAACTGACCTTTTCCATTCCTGTGGCCACTGCTGAGCTTTCCAAATTTGCTTGCGTATTGAACGCAGCACTTTCACAGCATCATATTTTAGGATTTGAAATAGCTCAACTGGAATTCCATCACCTTCACTGGCTTTGTTTGTAGTGACGCTTCCTAAGGCCCACTTGACTTCACATTCCAGGATGTCTGGCTCTAGATGAGTGATCACATCATTGTGATTATCTGGGTCATGAAGATCTTTTTGTATAGTTCTTCTGTGTATTCTTGCCACCTCTTAATGTCTTCTGCTTCTGTTAGGTCCATACCATTTCTGTCCTTTACTGAACCCATCTTTGCATGAAATGTTCCCTTGGTATCTCTAATTTTCTTGAAGAGATCTCTAGTCTTTCCCATTCTATTGTCTTCCTCTATTTCTTTGCACTGATCACTGAGGAAGGCTTTCTTATCTCTCCTTGCTATTCTTTAGAACTCTGCATTCAAATGGATGTATCTTTCCTTTTCTCCTTTGTGTTTTGCTTCTCAAATATTTAAGTAGAATGCCAAACATTTATTAATTAATTTTTTGCTACCATTTATTACAAAATTAGTGTTGACAATATTTAAAAAATTTACTTGATAACTATAGAATTTTGCTAAATATTGATTTTACCTGTCTGTACTTTCCCTCTTTTTCCTCCCCTCTATTGTTTCTTGCTTTCCTTTCCATTAGTTTTGTGTAAGGCAGGGGAAAATTGTGTTGTGGATATGTCTATGGAATAAGGTTTCATGTCTTCTGTATGGAATTTTTTGAATAATTGAAATGTAAATACATGAAAATAAACAACTAAACAAATCTAAAATATATCTCTATTTGCACAGATGTCTTGTGTTTTTCTTTTCTGTATCCTTATCACTCAGAAGAATAATTTCCATTTTTCACTGAAACTTGTTGAATAATATTACTATAATAATTCTAGAAAATCATGAATCTAAGAATCGGAACTGCCCAAATAAAAAAAAGCTTTCAAATAATTATCATTAAAAATCCCATCCTAAAACAATGAAGGATGACTACATTTATCCAGAGTTATCAGGTGTGAGTACCACATTGGTGAACTTTCCAGAAAAGCATTTACATAGTCTGAACTTTTTAAATAGATTATCAGTTTAAATGGAATCCTTTGAAACTCTTTTGTGTATGCTTTTAACAGAAAAACTTTATATACAGACTATAAGCTAGTGTTTACTTGATTCAAGGTTATCATTATAAACAGGATGACTTTAATCCACATGACACTTATAGTTTATAGATTATCTTCATATAGCTTTTTCTTAGAAGTTCACCACATGTAAGCAGGGTAAGTATCAATTTTGCTGTTTTACAGAAGAGGAAACTGAGGCTCAGAATGGCTAAGTAACTTTCCCCCATAGTCTTTCATAAGTGACAGAACAAAAAAGCAAACTTCTAGCTCCCATCCTGTGGCTCTTTACCATAACAGCATTGCCCCCCTGGACTAGTGATTACACATTATCTTTACAAAGATAATGAAGTGGTAACATGGACCATTTTTCCTTTCTCTAAAAACCCTCAGACTCCTAAGGTTTTATGTTCTTGCATTTGCTTTCTATAGTTTTTACTGCACAGCACCTGGCATCTAATAAGCATTTAGCCATTGTTCCCAGGAACCTATCAGCTGTTGGTTGCAGCATACCTGGCACTAGAGACTTATCTTCTTATTAATATTCATTCATCCATTCATTCAATAAATACTTACTAAGAATGTACTATGTGCCAGGGAGCAGGACTAGATGTGGGGATAAATGCTGAACCCTCTCCAAAGACTTAACGTTTAGGAACTTCCATCAATCACCTTGTCATTCAATTCTAGACTTCTCTTAAATGAAGCTACTTTGAGGAAGATGGCAATGACTCTACATGTTAATTTGCTAAGGCTGCCGTAACAAATACCACCAGATAGGTGGTTTATACAACAGAAGCTTATTTTCTCATTGTTCTAGAGGCTAAGGGTCCAAGATCCAGGTGCAGGCAGGGTTGGTTTCTTTGGAAGCCCGTCTCCTGGTCTAGAACATGCTGCCTTCTTGTTACTTCCTCATCATGGTTGCCCTCTTGGCCCTCACACCCCTGGTGTCTCTCTGCTTGTCCGAATTTCCTCTTTTATTAGAACACCAGTCATATTGGATGAGGTCACTCATCACGTCCAATTCTTTGCGACCCCACGGACTATAGTTTGCCAGACTCCTCTGTCCATGGGATTCTTCAGGCAAGAATAGTGGAGTGGGTTGCCATTCCCTTCTCCAGGAGATATTCCAGACCCAGGGATCGAACCTGGTTCTCCCACTTTGCAGGCAGACTCTTTACCATCTGAGCCACCAGGAAAGTCCCCATATGACCTCATACTACCTTCGTTATCTCTGTAGAGGCCCTATCTCCAAATAAAGTCACCTTCAGAAGTACTGGGAGGTAGGACTTCAGCATATGAATTTTGGGGGTGGGGACACATTTCAGTCCCTAACACTATACTAATTACTTTCCATGGAGGGTCTATCATGTGCCAGCACTTTCTAGGCACTTCTGTTAACACAGACTCTGACAACAGCCCTGTAAGTTAGGGTGCAGTTGAAGACATGCTCAAGGTGGCAGAGTAATTTACGGAAATACAGCTTGTATGTGGCAGGGCCTGGATGAGAGCCTGGCCATTCTGCCTTGACAATCTTTGATGTCTATTTAATGGTGTAGAAGCCTTGTCTTACCCTGGTTTTTGTCTTTCTGAGTCCCTGGTAAGTACTATGTTGCAGGACAGCAGTATATATTTACTGCTGTATACAATTACATATACATTTACTTAAGTTGTCAATCTCACTTTAAAAAATATTCTGGCAGAACTCTTTTTTTACCCAACCAGGAAGTATTTATTTTGTGCCTATTACATACCAAGAAATGTGCATGGTCTTTTCTAGGCAATGTCGCTGCCGATTTGCTTATTTCCTGCACTAAGCCTTGCTAAATTGATAGGCCATCTGGCTTTAGTTTTTTAATTATGGTGATGATTGAAACAGTCCTTTAAAATCCATATTCTTATTCACATCCTTGTCATTCAGGTGAAGCAAAGCAAAGTGTGAGAAAAATCAATAAATATTTGTGGAATGAATTACAGTCATGTTAAACAAGAGTTTCCAGTTTATTTTACTTAATAGCATATATACTCTTGCTATACTTTATATGATGTATTTGTGGAACTGTTGTTTTGGAATCTCAGTATGCATTACAATGGTCACTAGAAATGTGGTTTTAAAGCCAAAAGATGGAGATTTCACTGGTGTGTGGAAAAGGAAAAATACATTGAATGCAATTAGTAAACGTTATTTGAGTGTATTCCAGGTACCATGAATGCACTTATTTGGTAACCAGACAGTTGTGACTTAGCAAATCAGCTAAGTAAAACCTCAGTAAACTGTCATGTTCAGGGAATAGTTACTTGGTTTAACCTGTGGGTTAAAACAGAAACTTCTGCCCCCTTAAAAAATATCTCTGGTTTGACACTGTTTTTAAAATATTTTGTATAACATTATTGCTAATATAATAAAATACATTTAGAGTAGATACATAGTATACAAACATAGCATTTAATATTAGACTTTATTCAGGATCTTTGTTAAGTCTTGACATAAATCCTTTTTTCAGTTATTATTGAAGTATTGTTGATTTATAGCATTGTGTTAGTTTCAGGTGTATGGCATAGTGATTCAGTATTTTTGCAGATTATGCGGTTATACATTGTACAAGATAGTGAGTTTAATTCCCTGTGCTATACAGTATATCCTTGTTGCGTATCTATTTCATATATAATTGTTTATATATGTTAATCCCAGACCCTTAATTTGTCACCCCCCACTCCCTTTCCCCTTTGGTAACTGTAGGCTTGTTTTCTGTATCTAAACATAAATTCTTAATAAATTCCTATCTACTTACAGAATGAATGAGGTAATAACACAGTGACTTTGTACTGCTCTGAGAACACAGTGTAGATAAATTTTAATTTGTTTTTTATATTAAATCCCTGTTATGGTTTGGTTTGCTCTTTCTAATATCAGCAGAGATCAGGAAAAAAACACAGTTGATTGGATAGTCAGTTATTTGGATTTAGATGTTACTATTTAATACTAGAGGCTTCCCAGGTGGCGCTAGAAGTAAAGAACCCACCTGCCAACACAGGAGATGTAAGAGACGCGGGTTCTATCCCTGAATCAGGAAGGTCCCCTGGAGGAGAGCGTGCCAACCCACTGCAGTATTCTTGCCTGGAGAATCCCATGGACCGAGCAGCCTGTCAGTCTATGGTCCATAGGGTTGCAAAGAGTCAGACACAACTGAAGCGACTTAGCACAAACACACACTTTTAATATTAGAGGTTGGAAACATGATGGCCTGAATTACAACTTTGCCACACTCACACTGTATAAGTGTGAGTAAATTACCTAATTTCGTTGAACCCCCTTTTATTTATTGCTAAAATGGGGTTGAAAATGGTAGAATCAATAGTTCAGTTCAGTTCAGTTCAGTTGTGCAGTCATGTCTGATTCTTTGCGACCCCATGGACTGCAGCATGTCAGGCCTCTCTGTCCATCACCAACTCCCAGAGTTTACTCAAATATGTCCACAGAGTCAGTGATGCCATCCAACCATCTCATCCTCTGTTGTCCCCTTCTCCTCCCACCTTCAATCTTTCCCAGCATCTTTTCAAATAAGTCAGTTCTTTGCATCAGGTGGCCAAAGTATTGGAGTTTTAACTTCAGCATCAGTCCTTCCAATGAATATTCAGGACTGATTTCTTTTAGGATGGACTGGTTGGATCTCCTTGCAGTCCAAGGGACTCTCAAGAGTCTTCTCCAACACCACAGTTGAAAAGCATCAATTCTTTGGCACTCAGCTTTCTTTAAAGTCCAACTCTCACATCCATACATGACTACTGGAAAAACCATAGCTTTGACTAGATGGACTTTTGTTGGTAAAGTAATGTCTCTGCTTTTTAATATGTTGTCTAGGTTGGTCATAACATTTCTTCCAAGGAGCAAGCATCTTTTACTTTCATGGATGCAGTCACCATCTGCAGCAATTTTGCAGTTCCCCAAAATAAAGTCTGTCACTGTTTCCAATCCTTCCTGATCTATTTGCCTTGAAGTGATGGGACTGCATGCCATGATCTTAGTTTTCTGAATGTTGAGTTTTAAGCCAACTTTTTCACTCTCCTCCTTCACTTTCATCAAGAGGCTCTTTAGCTCTTCTTCACTTTCTGCCATAAGGGTGGTGTCACCTGCATATCTGAGGTTATTGATAGAGTTCCCATATAATTTAAATGAGGTAATGTAATTGAGGGTCTTAACTGGATGCTGTCAGTAAAGTCAGTTGTTGTCATCCTACCCAATGACAGTTACAGTAAAATTGAACCAGGTTTAGTTTATCTGGTTCTGGTTCTTTCTCCAGTCACTGTTGACTGGGATCCTGCCAAAGGCTGCCAGCTAGCTAGTGCTCCTTTCTCCTGGGTGAGACCCACCTGAGCTTCTCCCCCTGAATCTCACTCTTCCTCTAGAAAAGCCATGTCCACCCAAGAGACTTGCTTGATTTAAGCCATTCTAATAGCTCAGAAACTTGGCACATATGTGGTTTTCCTGGTGGCAAAGGGTAAAAATATGAACTCCCTTGCATTCGTCTCCTAATAATTTATTCTCATACTATGACTGTAACAGAAAAATGGGCGGAAATTTTGATAATATCTTCCTTACAATTAATTCTATGGGAGCCACAAACTTCTTTTTACATTCTCAATTTCTTTTCCCCCTTCGTGTTGTTGTGGTGGTGGTAGTCACTTAGTCATGTCTGACTCTTTGCAACCCCATGGACTGTAGCCCACCAGGCTCCCCTGTTCATGGAATTCTTCAGGCAAAAATACTGGAGTGGGTTGCCATTCTCTTCTCAGGGGATCTTCATTAAATTATCCAGTTTCTCAGCAATCCTATTTTTACTTCCCCACTTGCACTGCCCTTTCCTCTCTCAAGTTCCCTCTCCAGTTAAAGATACTTGAATTATAAATATCCAAGTCATACCTATGGTAAAGGAGAATCTCTTGCGGTGTCTTAAACTTACTGCGTTAAGTGAGGTTAACTCTAAAACAACAGACTGGTTCCAAATAGGGAAAGGAGTACGTCAAGGTTGTATTTAGTTACCCTGATTATTTAACTTGTATTCAGAGTACATCATGAGAAACACTCGGCTGGATGAAGCACAAGCTGGAATCAAGATTGCTGGGAGAAATTAAAAGACGCTTACTCCTTGGAAGAAAAGTTATGACCAACCTGATGTGAAGTGAAGTGAAGTGAAAGTCGCTCAGTCATGTCTGACTCTTTGTGACCCCATGGACTAGTCCATGGAATTCTCCAGGCCAGAATACTGGAGTGGGTAGCGTTTCCCTTCTCCAGGGGATCTTCCCAACTCAGGAATCAAACCGGGGTCTCCTGCATTGCAGGCAGATTCTTTACCAATTGAGCTTTACCAACCCAGACAGCACATTACTTTGCCAACAAAGGTCCATCTAGTCAAGGCTATGGTTTTTCTAGTAGTCACGTATGGATGTGGAGTTGGACGATAAAGAAAGCTGAGCACCGAAGAATTGATGCTTTTGAACTGTGGTGTTGGAGAAGACTCTTGAGAGTCCCTTGGACTGCAAGGAGATCCAACCAGTCCATCCTAAAGGAGATCAGTCCTGAATATTCATTGGAAGGACTGATGCTGAAGCTGAAACTCCAATACTTTGGCCACCAGATGCGAAGAACTGACTCATTGGAAAAGACCCTGATGCTGGGAAATATTGAAGGTGGGAGGAGAAGGGGACAACAGAGGAGGAGATGGTTGGATGGCATCGCCGACTCAACGGATGTGAGTTTGAGTAAACTCCGGGAGTTGGTGATGGATAGGGAGGCCTGGTGTGCTGCAATCCATGGGGTTGAAAAGAGCTGGACCCGGCTGAGCAACTGAACTTAACTGAACTGAGTGAACTCTAAAACAGACTAAATCATGAGTAAGAAAAAAAAAAAGTCAAAGTACTTGAACATGTAACCCACAACACAACTCCCATCTTTTCTTTACCTGTTATTATTACACCACATGCGTCAAAGTTGGGACACAGAGAAAAGGACTATCTGAGATGCTTGGCTGTCTTGTTACTGGAAGTACGTTGTGACACTTTGGAGATCAGAGAGGCAAAATCTATTTCTTGCTTTCTAATCTCATTCTATAATATTACTGAGACCAAATTTTGACCCATTAGAGTGTTACTTATATAACCTACTTTCCTGACGTATGTGAGGAAAGGCAATAGAATAAGTATGACACACTCAAAAATGGATTTTGGAATAAAAAAATATGTGTGTGAATCCTAACACATATGTATCAGTTTCCATTTCTTTATATGTGACTCATGATTAAAAAGACTGGTTGCCCCACAGGCTTGTGAGAATTAAACAAAACAATGTCTAAGCACATGAATTCTATCCATTCATCCATCTCTCCATCCATCCCTCCATTTATCCATCCCTCTCTCTCTCTCTCCATCTGTCCACTCATCCATCCATCTCTCTATTTGTCTAATTAACATTTGTGACAGTTTTCTTTCACCTGGCCTTGCATTTCTACAATTAAAATTAAAAAGTCCAGTCAGAGAAGTGAAGCTTCTGACCTGGAATAAGGAACAACGTCCTAACCAGAATTTCCACCCTTCCACTGTGCCTGTGCTCTGACAGCCCTGGGCATGGTTGACAAGCTTTCCTAGTTTTATTCACAGGAATTGAAAGTTTCCTGTGTTATCAAAAATCTTTCCTCCCCCACCCCAAAACCATCATCCACATGAGGCCAAAGTATGGATGTATAATTGGATGGTACATTGCCAGATTTTCTGATGTTTACCCAGAGGGGTGAGAGTGGGGCCATACACACGTGACCCCTCTGTGAGCTGATAATCCTGGGGGAGGGCTGTGCAAAAGCGTGAAGCTTTTAGACAAATCTGGCCCCAGGCAAAACGATGAATCTGACCGAGATTGTCCTCTACCTGCTGACCTCTGAGCCTGGGATCCTTCCTCCTCCAGCCCTGCCTGCTCTCCCCACCCCCAGCTCTCAGAGTTCCACCTGTCATCCTTGGTGGTACTCAGAAGAAGCTAAAAGTGCCTCCCTTCTTAGGTGATGTGTGTTTTTATTAAATAGGCATCAAAACTGCAAGTTAAAGGACACTGAGGCTTGGAAATGAGCTGCAGGGCAGGGCAGGGCAGGGAAGCCGGTACTCTGGGTCTGCTTGAAGTCCAGCCTTTCCGTATGGAGAGGAAGTTCACGTGATCAACGAAGCTGGACAAAGAGGATGGCAGGTTCTTTTCTTTTCCCTACACTAGCAGGTCTCATGTGGCACGGCACAATTCAGTCTCCAGTTGGTAGTTACCTTGTGGTTCTCTACTTTTGGGACTCAACCGTCAGCTTCCAAAGAGTAGGGGTGGCAGTCTGGACCCTTCTGGGCCTATACATACATACCTTTTTGGGGGAGCACAGAAGTCAAAAAGCTGGATGACCACTGCCCATGCTATCTCTGAGTGACTCTCTGTGCAAAACATCCATTGAGCTATCTTTATTTTTTTTTTTAAGTGGGTAGCTGTTCCCTCCTCAAGGAGATCTTCCCAACCCAGGGATCGAACCCAGATCTCCTGCATTGAAGGAGGATTCTTTACCTTCTGAACCACCAGGGAAGCCCAAGAATACTGGAGTGGGAAGCCTATCCCTTCTCCAGCGGATCTTCCCGACCCAGGAACCGAACTGGGGTCTCTTGCATTGCAGGTGAATTCTTTACCAGCTGATTTGCTAGGGAAGCCCTTGGGTTTTTTTTTTTTTTTTTTTCACTTTCTCATTCCCCCTTGCCTTTATTTTTTCCCCCTTATTTTTCTCTTCTTTTTCTTTTTCTTAAAATTTTAGTTGGAGGCTAATTACTTTACAATATTGTGGTGGTTTTGTCATGCATTCACATGAATCAGCCATGGGTGTACATGTGTTCCCCATCCTGAACCTCCCCCCACCTCCCTGCCCATCCCATCCGTCAGGGTCATCCCAGTGCACCAGCCCTGAGCACCCTGTCTCATGCATCGAACCTGGACTGGCGATCTATTTCACATATGATAATATACATGTTTCAATGCTATTCTCTCAAGTCATCCCACCCTCGCTTTCTCCCACAGAGTCCAAAAGTCTGTTCTTTACATCTGTGTCTCTTGCTATCTCACATATAGGGTTACAGTCTTTCTAAATTCCATATATATGCATTAATATACTGTATTGGTGTTTTTCTTTCTGACTTACTTTGCTCTGTATAATAGGCTCCAGTTTCATTCACCTCATTAGAATTGATTTAAATGCATTCTTTTTAATAGCTGAGTAATATTCCATCGTGTATATGTACCACAGCTTTCTTATCCATTTGTCTGCTGATGGACATCTAGGTTGGGAAGCTCTTATTTTTAAAAAAAAATTGTTTGCTTTTGTCTGTGCTGGGTCTGTTGCTGTGCTGGCTCTTCACGAGCTGGGGCAGGGCGGGGGCTACTCTCTTACTTGCTCTGTGCTGGCTTCTCTCTGCAGCGGCTTCTCTTGTGGAGCGTGGGCTCAAGGGTGAGTGAGCTCAGTAGTTGTGGCCCACGGCCTTAGTTTCTCCGTGACATACAGGAATCTTCCCAGATCAGGGATTGAACCTTGCATCGCAAGGGCAGATTCTTTATCACTGAGCCACCTGGGAAGCCCCTGGGCTATCTTTAAACATCACCCTGGAATATATTTGCCTTTTCTGCTACATCTGAAACAAATAATTTCATAAAATTCTATCAATAGAACATTCAACAGGATACAACAAATTCCAACAAGATCATTTAGGAACTTCTAACTCTTAAACCTTCCCTCTAACACTGGGAAGAAGGGCAAGACAGTATTTAACTTTCTACCTCTGATAAGAAGGACAAACCAAAAACTGGGAACTGTAGGATTTCTATTCCCTTCACTGTGCCAGGTAATGACAATGTGTGGTGGTCCCTTGCCCTTAAACAAATTTGATTAAAGCAGATTATTAATTTTTTTAAAAAAAGCAGAGTCTGGGAAAAAGGACATCTTTTTATGACAACTCACTTACGGTTTTGAAGTGTGCTGTAAATGGTAAGATCACAGTAAGTAACTTAGCTGAAGTGTAATAATTGGGTTCCAAGTGTTATGATTGATACATTTCATTGAAAATAGCACCCTGAGGTTTTTCCAAATTAAAGATGAAATCTAAATAAAACCTTAAATAACCCATGTGGAAATACTTTATTGTAGTTAATAACCAAGCAAAAATATGCTTATTTTGTCTGCAGACTCATTCCAACAGATTATATCTATTGTGGCTTCCCTTTGAAAGGCATCTCACTTGGCTTATGTAAAAATAATAGCATTCCTAACTATTAATAGCAAATAAGAGAGACATTTATGGACATTCATACATCATTTATAAATGACCCTTATGAATAAAGTGTTACCATGATTCCATTAGCATAAGTTCCACAATTATGGCCTGCATAAGAGAGACATCTTTCTTTCTTGAATGCCCATATAAAAAGTTGCCATTTACTTTGCTCAAATTATATCTATAATGTTTCAATGTATTTCAATGCAGCTGAATGATTTGTGCACCTACATAGACATGGATATATCCCTATGTGTATGAGAGACCCATGGGGCCCTTAAGAATGTACCTCATTGGGTGCCAGAGCACATGACCATTGTCTACTACTTGGACAGTGGAGGTAAGAACGAGATCGGGCTTCCAGGGTTGGCTTGGACAAACTGGTAGGGGTTAAGGCCCCTGATAGGGACCTTGATCTTGTTTTTTGCCTCTCCCTGGCATCTTTCAATCCAGATTCTTGGGCACCGAGTTCCCACTTTACAAGGATTTCCAACTCTGGAGTGAGCTACTTACTCCAACTTCTGATGGAAAGGACAAACTAGGAGACCAATAACTAGGTTTTATTTCCCTCTCTGTGTGCTAGGTAAAGTCAATGTGCAATGGTACTGTCCTTTTAAACAAATCTGATTAAAGCAGATTATTAGTTTAAAATTTTTTTAAAGAGTCTGAGAAAAGGCTATCTTTCTATGGCAGCTCACTTGTAGTTTTCAAGTGTGTTGTAAATGGCCAGATCACAGTAAGTCATTTAGCCAAAGGGTAGCATCTGAGTTTCAAGTGCTTTGATTGATACATTTCATTGAAAATAGCATCCTGAGGTTTTTTCAAATTAAGATGAAATCTAAATAATACTCAAATTTTCCAACTTTGGAGTAATTAAGCTTATATCTTTCCTTGATGACCTAGTGAGAGAAGCACCTTTCTGTGATGGGAACGCAGAACATGAGAACTGATGGTTATTGAGCTCCTGCTTTGTGTCAGGCACTCACTGTGTAACCATAATCTTGCTGACTCTCATAAGTACCCTATGTCGATGTGCATGTTGATGATGAACCTATGAGCTACATTCTGTTACACTTTTTCCCTTAGATGAGAAAACGAGAGCTCAAAGACGTGACATAAATTTCCCAAGACCATGCAGAGCATGGCAGAAAGGGTTTGATCCAAACCTCTGCTTGTCCTACCAAATAGACCCCTGACCCTAGGGCTCTGCCTGAGATCAGGGTACCAGCTCTCTGAAGCTCTTCCCATTAATGCTCTGGATGTAAAACTACTTTGAGCAGAGTTGTACTTTATGTAGGATGTTACTGTGAATTTTGTCTCAGAGTGCCAGGAGACTGTCTGGGCTATGCATTGGAAAGAGTAACCCAAGGACAATGCCTGCAAGGCAGTTATAATGAAGCATATTCTCCAGCTATTGATTTACCACATGCTGTCATCCCTTGCCACAGTCCTGCATCTTCTTAGCGAGACCATCTATGGTGGGCAGGAGGTCCTAGCTGTGGCAGGGATCATTCTGATGAGCTATTTCCATGGTTCCTTTTTTTCCTTTTTATTTTTAATTTTGTTTTATGTTTTAAATTCTTTTTTTTTAAAACAATTTAAAGCTTGCTATCCATTTACAGTTGTTACAAACTATTGGCTGTATTCCTCATGATGTACAACACATTTGTGAGCCTGTATTACACCCAGTGGTTTGTATCTCCCACTTCCCCCATCCCAATACTGAGCCCCCCGTCAACAGGTAACCACTGTTGTTCTCTATATTTGGGAGTCTGCTTCTTTTGTTTGTTTCATACACGAGTTTGTTGTATTTTTCAGTTTCCACCCAATTTTCTGAGATTCTTGAGGGGAGGGCAGTGAGCTGGCTGCGGTGCCCCTTCCCCACTTTTTTCCTCAGTGACTTTCCTCCACACTCTCTCCTCATAGTGACTGGAAGCATTTGGGCTGCAAAAAGGGGCTCTTGCATTAAAAAGTTGGGGAATCCTCTGCTTGGGAGTGCACATAAAGATGAGGAATGAGGAATTTTAGAAGTGGAAGGGGACCATTTGCTCCACCCTTAGTGTTTGTACAGAAGACATGCATTTGTTGTGCTTAAGAACCAGCCAGACCTGCGTTTCCACCTCTGTGACTCTGTCACTTACTAGGTGTGAGAGTTCAGGCAAATTATTACCTGTGTCCTCAGTTCCTCATCTGCAAAATGGGAATAATAATGGTACCTGCTCCGTAAGCCTTTGAGAAAATGAAATGAAATGACCCCTGGTCCAAAAAAACTTCCAATAAATGGTAGCTCCCATTATTTATTATTAGTTTATTTTTTAAATGTGTTTTTGTTTTTGTTTTAATTTCCTTGTAATTGGAGGATAATTGCTTTACAACATTGTGTTGGTTTCTGCCATACATCAGCGTGAGTCAGCCACAGCCCAGCTAAGTCCAGCTAGTTTGTAACGCTGCTGGCACAGGCCTTGGGACCCAGGTCTCCTGGTGTGTGCATTTGCAGTCACTCAGTCATGTCCGGCTCTTTGCTACCCCATGGATCTAGCTCACCAGGCTCCTCTGTCTGTGGAATTTTCCAGGCAAGAACACTGGAGTGGGTTGCTATTTCCTTCTCCAGGGGATCTTCCTGACCCAGGAATCAAACCCATGTCTCTTGCATCTCCTGCATTGGCAGGCAGATTCTTTACCCCTCAGCCATCTGAGAATCCCCAGGTCTCCTTACTTAGACCAATTCTTTTTCCTCTCTGTTTTAATTCAAGATAGATTTATAATTTTGATATCAATTTTTAATGTCAATCTATAAAATGCTTATAGCTGACCAATAAAAGCAGGCTAAAAGCACTATGTTACTGATTTTGACTTTATTAAATAACTGCAGTTGCTGCTTTAGAATAGGCTGTGTTTGCTAGTTTTCTGTTGATTACATCAGTATTCAATCAACCCCAGCAATTGTCTGTTTCTACATGTTATCAACAATTAACTAAGAGAAGAATCACTTTTTCCATTCTATTCTCCATCTTCATGCAATATAGCTTCATCCACCATATAATTCACTAAGAGTTTGTCACTCCAAAATTGTGTTTTTCCCTTTGAGGACAAGAGCAAGTCAGATAATGACCTGTTCTGATGAAAGCAATTGGAGTCTTTGAGTACTAATGTTATAATTTGCAGTAGGAAAGCCTTGCTGATATTTACAAAGTAAATCATAACTTCACAAATAATTTATCCCTGCACAGTTTTCTTTTTTTTTTAAATTATCAGTCTTAACCCTAAAATTAATTCCAAGGAAAGTGTATTATTTTAATGAGAGTAATTTTTTTCACTGTGAAATTTACTGATTAATAGAGTAAGATCATGAACAAGGTATCACTATTTTTTTCTGTAAGATATAATGTTAACATACAGCTTTAATGTCTTCCAAAAACTTTTAAGACTAATGAATCCTGAAGCCAAAATATCTCTTTTGTAAAGAAATAGGAATCAGAATAAAATTTTAAGGTTAACTGTGTTTATATGCATGAGCGATTATTGCATAAGGATATTAATAATAAATTATAGAGATTTATAAATAAGTTATCTATGGTAAACTAAACCGGGACTTATAATTTCCTCTTTTACTTTGTATACATTGAGCTACTATTTAACTATAAGCTGTTTAGCAATTAACTGCAGATGTTTTCAAAATCTTACAGATCTCCTCTGGAGATAAGCAAAACCAGTTATCTGTTGTAGGAGATATTAACTCTATAGCCTTTAGTTTATACCAACAATTATTTAGGGATTGCTTGGTTGTTTGTTAAAATTTACCGTAGAAATATCTGTTTATGACAAGCAGACATATCATAATTCTATTCAAAACTCAATTTGAGTTGTGTGAAAGTCCGTATTTTGAAAGATCAAGACAAACTACAGGTAAATCACATCAGAACTTCAAACAGTTTTCAAAAACCATCCGGCCTGAAAAAGAGTATTTACTTCACATAATTGAAACTGAGCTGCTCTTGTTAACCTGAGTCTTTTTTCCACACTTGTCCTGATATCAACATCCCTGAGAGAATGTAAAAGCCCTCCTGACTTCTAGTATATCCTGTTAAATTGGAATTTTATGAAAATATCTTAAGAAAGAGAAATAAAATGTGAAATATGATAATTATTGAAGTCCAATGATCTGACACTTGTTAGGTCTACTCTGACTTACATTTGTCATACTGTGCAGAGGGACCAATATTTATCATTACACTTGGATTCTTTTATGAGATAGAGGGCTGCCAATTTTGTAGTAAATTGAGTGTGACAAAGACTTGGACAAAGGCCAGCATCAAAACAGGCACAGAAAATATGTTTTTACTGCAGTGAAAGGAGACTAGACAAACTTGCATTGTTTCTGTCAGCTTTATGATAATTAATTTCAACCGTATTATCTGAATTAAAAAGTGGCATTTATTCCCTGGACTGATTTCCTGGAACCTTTCCAATTTCCCTACCCTATTTTGGAAAAAGCTTGGCTAAAATATGAACGAATCATTAAGGATTGATGTGTTACAGGAGGTACATGTTTGTATAAAAGATGACACCTTTAAGACTTGATTTTAAAATGACACTAGTAGAAAAGAAAATGTATATGAGAAAGGACCATCACCCTCCCTGGCACAGCTGGAGTGCCTTGAGATGGAAAGTAAAAAGGGTGGACTATTAGCAGACCTATTGGGCCAGCAGTATGGATCTCCATTCCTCACGGAAACCTATGTTGGCTCATTTGCTGATGGTGGTGATTGACTGTGGGGTCGTATTATTGCCTGCTGTTCCCCCTCCCTCACTTCAGGGGATAGCAGCACAGGAGCCCTCAGTCAGGGCTCCATCGATTATCCTCAAAATTTGCTCCTGTTATTGACCATAATTGGGGGGGGGGTGGGTGGGAAGGCATGCCTCTGAATTATTCAGAATGAAAATATACACAGAAGAAATCGATAAGGCACATCTGATATTAAAGACAAATTAAAACAGGCAGTGAAAGGGGGGTTGGAGGCAGCTACTACATACAGAGAAGAAGGGATTCTGGAGATAAAGGAAAAGTGTTTTTTGCTTTCTGAAAAAAAGATGTCACAGTTGTCAAGGCTTTTCAAAATTAATAGCTTTATTAATGGAGGCATTAGGGCTTCCTGGCCAGATAGTTCCTTATAACTGTTAGAACTGTACTTTGAGACGCCTGCTCCGTAATTTCTTCCTAATATTGCCACTGTCTTTTTCACTTAACTTAAACATGCAGTGCTAGAGGGTTAAAATTATGGGGAAAAGATCAGGTCAAAAACCTGGATTCTAACAAATAACCAGGGCCTGCACTAAGTCCTGGTAGGATTTGATAAGAGTTAGATATTGAACAAATGGAATAAATGTGCCCTTCTTACCATCACGGTTGTGAGAAACATAACTGCTTTGTAAGAGCCAGCTCCCCTGAGGCTGCTACCAGCAGGGAGGGGTTAGGGACTGTAGGAAATCTGGCACAGAAACTTCATCCCATTTACTTGGGATTTCTGGTGGGGGAGAAGAATCTATTCAGAGTTATTTTAGTGGCATTGAAACAGACAACTTGTAGTTTTCTGGAAATTTGATTCCCTGGACGGACTCTGTAAAACTTTTAAGTTCCCTCTGCCTCCTTTTCCTTCACGAATAAGTGAGTTTTGTCCAAACTATCAAAAATAATTGCCCAGTGTCTCCACCTCACTTTGTCTGTGAGGCTTTTAGTTTTGGTTATTCATCTGTTCTCTGCAGGAGGTGAATTACCCAGTAGCCCAGGAAACTTGAAATCAAGGCCCTCTACCCTTTCCAAGGCTCAGGGACCAGCTTGAAGAACTGGGGGATTTATTGGGGAGGTGGTAACCATCTCCCTTGACTCTTGGTTGAAATGTCACTCAATTCGGAGTCTTCACCCAGACGGCTCACAGGGATGTTCCTCCTCCAGCCCTCCTTCTGCGGGGAGGACCCTAGTTGGGGAAACCTGTCTGTGACATTAGCAGGGGTGGTATGGAAGCACTTCAGCACTTCAATGACCAAAGATAAAACTTTTTCCAACTTTTTTCAACTATCCTCGTGGATTTTTAATTCTTAAATAACATCACCGCTTTAAAAAGTTATGTGTTTTAAAAGCATATGATTAATATATGTGCTAATATAAGGCACTTCAGTCGTGTCTGACTGTGCGACTCCATGGACTGTAGTCCACCAGGCGCCTCTGTCCATGGTTTTCTCCAGGCAAGAATACTGGAGTATTCTCCTCCTCCAGGGGATCTTCCTGACCCAGGGATCAAATCCAGGTCTCCTGTGTTGACAGGCAGGTTCTTTACCACTAGCGCCAACTGGGAAGCCCTAATTAATGCGTATAGCTATGCAACGCATCATGGTCAGTTCGGAAAGGTGGATGGGCAGTGTGATTTGACTTCTATTTCACAGCAGTTGAGATTCTGCTGATGGAAAGTTGTTCAATGTTAGATGTGTGAAGATTTTGCTAATTAAAAAAAAAGTTTTAATTTTAATTTTTCTTTCAGTTTCAAAAAAATTTTAATACTGAACCCAGTAGACTTGTGACTTTTTCAATTAATGCTCACGGGTGTTAGGTAGGCTGGGATTCCAAAGATTTTGGTAATTTTTTATGGCCACACCAAAGCTACAGAGGTGGGCTGTGCCATTGCTTCTGGAACTTTCCTTGGCATGGCCTGTCAATGAGAGTTATTACTACTGAGAATGATCAGAAGAGAGAAGAGAAGCATATTGACTGGTCCCCACTGGGCTTCCAGGTCCAGGTTTTCTTCCTTATCTGTACACTAATCAGTTTCCCACCTCTCAGATGCTATCCCCTAACCTCCCTCTCACTCTCTAGGGGACTGTTTCACTCTTTTCCTCTTTCTTCATTATCCTTTCTCTTCCAAACTCTGACTCGCCTGCCCTTTGGCTGCCATCTTTCTTCTCACTTGTGACCTTGCTTTTCCCTTTCATGAGTAATCTGAAGGAATCAGACAGCATTTACACATCTCCCTGAAGCCAGTCTCTGTACCTTTCCACCTGCTCTTCCTGGTTCTGGCCAGGGCTCCCACAGGTTAACTAGTTTGTAACCTTTTACCTTTTCAAGGACATTACTTCAGCAATGTTTTCTTTCCTGCATCATCCGATTTTACCTTTCTATCAGATAATTCCCATTGATCTACAGACATGGTGCTGTTTCTCTTAGCTGAAAAGAAAGAAACAAATAACTTTTTTGATTCCACTTCCTCCTCAAGCTACTATTTGTTTTCCTTAGCTTTTCAGGAAAACTCAGTAAGGAAATTACCTACGCTACTACTTCTAATTACTTTCTTCCCATGTATGTTTTCTAACTTTTTATTCTGACATAATTTTAGATTTACATGGAAATTGCAAAATATTACAGTACACTCCCATACATACATCCTTCACTTAGCTTCGTTTAATGTTAACACCTTGCATAACCACATCACATTGTCAAAGTCAGGAACTCCAGTTTACTCTTGAACCCATTGCAATTATACTTTCTTGCCTCCAAATAAACAATGACCTTCACATCCCTGAACGCAAAAGTCAGTTATCAGAACTTATTTTATGTTACCCATCTTCTCTCCTTCATAGGGTTGGTAATTCCCTTCACCCCACACACTTTTTTCCCTTGGATTCTAGGTCAAGCCCACCACACTTTCCTTCTTTGGTTTTATTGTCAACCTTTGCCTCTTCTTGGTGCTCTTCCCTGGTTTCTCTTTATTTTTTTGACCTCTTAACATCAGAATGTCCCAGAGTTTAGTCCTTAAAGGACTTCTTCTCTCTCTCTATTGTCCTGACTTCCCTGGGCTTCCCTCATGGCTCAGATGGTAAATAATCTGCCTGCCATGCAGGAGGCCGAGGTTTGATCCCTGGGTCAGAAAGATCCCCTGGAGAAGGGAATGGCAGCCCACCGCAGTATTCTTGCCTGGGAAATCCCATGGACAGAGGAGCCTCGTGGGCTACAGTCTATGGGGTCTCAAAGAGTCTGGTACAACTGAGCGGCTTTCACTTTCACTGTCCTGACTCACTTGGTGACCAATCAGCTCCCATTGCTTTAAACACCATCTATAGACTGGTGACTTACCCACTTTCCATCTTCAGTTCAGACTTTCCCTCCAAACTCTAAACATGCATGTCCAGTTGTTTACTTTTAACCTTTCCTTGGAGGTTTAACAGGTGTATCAAACATAACAGTTCCAAAACTGAATGCTGTTCTTCTATTCCTCTAAACTATTTCTCACACTGTAGTCCCAGTGCTGGCAAATGGCTACTTTATCTTTCCAAGTATTCAAGACAAAAATTCTGGAAAGAGATGCTCCTCTTTCTCTCCTATCTCACATCCAACCTCCCAGACAATTCTATTCACTAAATCTTCAAGTTCCATCTAGAATCCAATCACTCAGTCTTCAACACCTTTTCTGCCAGAATGCTGGCATGAGCCCCCATGATCTTTTCCTGGGTTATTTCCATAGCTAACTCACTGGATCCCTTCCTCTGCCTTCCCCTTTCACATATGCTTCATCTATAGTGACCTTATTGAATCATAAAACAGATCATGTAACTTCCCTGTTCAAATGGCTCCCCATCTTTAATGGCTCCTTGTCTTAGCCAGAGTAAAAGCCAAAGTCCTGATGAGGCTCCACTTGACCCGATCATCCTGTCTGCCACCCGTCTGCCACTACTCTTCACGTGGCTCCCTTTGTTCCAGCTACACTGGCCTTCTTGCTACACTTTGAATATTCTGGCCTACTCTTTCCTCAGGGCCTTTACACTTGCTGTTTCCTATTCCTGGAATATTCTTTTTTTTCTGATATCCTCATGACTGGTTCCCTTACCTTCACTGAAATGCCATTTGTCAGTGAGACCTAGCTTGGATCACTATATTTAAAACTACCTCTTCTCTTTTCCAAGAGTTCTTGTCTTCCTTTCTGTTTTTTTTTTTGGAATTGTACTTATCTATATATAGATATACATCTTATTTTATTATTCTCTATGTCTTTCTGTGTGTATGTGTGTGTGCTCAGTCATGTCCAACTCTGTGCAATCCTATGGACTATAGCCCACCAGACTCCTCTGTCTATGTGATTCTCTAGGCAAGAATACTTGAATGGGTTGCCATGCTTTCCTCCAGGGGCTCTTCCCCACCCAGGGATCAAACCAGTAGTATCTCTTAAGTCTCCTACATTGGCAGGCAGGTTCTTTGGTAGTAGGTTCCCACTAATATCACCTGGGAAGCCCCTGTGTCTTTCTACTAAAATGCAATTTCCACAAAAGCAGTTATTTCTCTTTTCCCTGACCATTACATCCCCAGTTCTTACACATTGCCTGCAGTACAAGATATCTTCAAAAAATATTTGTTGAATCAATGCATGATGGCCCCATATTTCCATAAGACAGACCAGGTAAGTACTTTTGTTCCCATTTAATTGGGAAGGAGACAGAGAAGAAAGCATTTAGAGGTTAAATAACTTGTCCAGGGTAACAGAAGTTTGAAATGAGAGCCCAGTTTCTCTCAGCTTCCAGTGCTTGGGCATTCTGTTACATGTGGCATTTAATTCAGGAGAGGGTATCGATCTGAAGATCTTGCTGAACTTGGCTCAGCTAGGGTTATCAAAACAGACCTGGGGCAAAGGAGTACACACTCAAGTCACTGGTGGTCAACCGGTTAAATGTTTTGGATCCAGACTTCTTTTTACAAGAGAAGAATTCCAACTAAGCTTTCACTGCAGGGTGACAAGAAGGAACATTAATCTGCTAGAGCAGCTGTTTGCTCTTATAAAATACATCAGTCTTCATCATAATGGAAAATCCAAGAGGCAGCTTGGCTGATTGAATTGAAAGTCAGTGGAAATCAAGGAATTATCCATGTTGAATTATTAAGAAACTGTTTCTAAATTAAGCCTTTTGGATGAGCAGCAAACTGGACGGTAGCTTGCACAAATGTATGTTTTCCTCACTTCTCTAGTAGGAGAAGCTACATTAGATGGACGCCAACACATCAGTCAAAGACCCCCCAAACAGGTGTGTGAAATGCCCATCCATCAAATGGAATCTTGGCCACTCCACAGCAGACTGATTTGGAACCCGTTCAATGGATAATGCACAGGAAAAGGGAGAGTCTGTGCAGAGCTATTAGTGGGAATTCAGAAGAGCACGGAAAATACAAATTGGTGCTGGAACAAAAGCTGACGATCTACTCAGCAGTTTGCTTATTCTGATGTAGACTTTCAGTCTGAGAAAAGGAAGAAATAATTCAGGCACGGGATTGTGGAAAGGGCCTATTTTTTTAAAAATGAAGCTTTTGTTTTAGAGAAGTTTTAGATCCACATAAACATTGCAACAAGATCCCAGATTCCCTCATAGCCTACAGTGTTCTCCCCCATTATTAATATTTGAGGTTAGTGCAGTATATTTGTTACAATGAACCAATAGTGTTACATTATTATTTACTAAAGTCCAGTTTTTGTTCAGATTTTTTTTAGTTCTAAGCTAATGTTCTTTTGTTTCTTTGTTTCAGGATCCCATCTAAGTTACCACATAACATTTAGTTATCATGTCACTTGCGGCTCCTATTGTCTCTGACAGCTTCTCAGGTTTTCCTTGTTTTGGACTACCTTGTCAGTTTTGAAAAGTTCTGGTCAGATATTTTAGAGAATGTCCTTCAAATGGGATTTTTCATCATTAGACCAGGGTAATGTGTTTGGGGGAGGGAGACCATAGGTGTACAATGCCATTCTCATCATATATCTAGGGCACCTGTTACAAATATGGCTTATTACTGTTGGGGTTAATCTTCACTTGGCTCAGGAGATATTTATCAGATTTCTCAACTATAAGGTGACTCTTTCTCCCCGTTTCCATGCTATACTCTTTGAAAGGATGTTTTTTATGTGCACGCTCCTCTTAAAGAATGGGAAGTGAGGGTTAGCAGGGGAAGGAGAGGGTGAGAGAGGTGGACTGAGAGAGTAGTATTGGGATATATACACCTCCATGTGTATAACAGACAGCTAGAGGGAACCTGCTGTGTAGCCCAGGGAGCTCAGCTCAGGGCTCAGTGATCACCTAGAGGAGTGGGGTGGAGGAGTGGGAGGGAGGCTTAGGATGGAGGGGATATATGTAGACATATAGCTGATTCACATTATGGTACAGCAGAAACTAATATAACATTTAAAGCAATTGTTCTCAAGAGAAAAAAAAAAAATGGGAAGTTGCATTCCACTTCCTTGAAGGCAGAGTATCTACATAAATAATTTGGAATTCTTCTTGGTGGAAGATTTGTTCTTTCTCCCTCATCTGCCTGTCTATCTATCTATCTATTCATTCACCTAGTATGGATTCATAGCTATTTATTTTACACTCCATGTTATAATCCAATAATACTTTATTTATTTACTTTATTTGCTTAATATTTTCTGGCCTTGGTTATTAGGAGCTCTTTCAGTTGGCTTCTATGACCCTTTGACATAGCTCCTCCTGATGCCCCCCGAATGGAACTATATACGTGTATAAAACATTTCCTTACCCTCTGGCACTATAGTATGCTTCGGGCTCATCTTACATACTCCTGTCTTATTCCTGGTTGCTTTTATTGGAAAATGGTATTAGAAACTGAGATCTGGGTTTTACACATGTCCATTGTTACTGTCATTTTACTCACTCAGTTGTGACCGACTCTTGCAACCCATGGACTATAGCCCACCTGACTTCTCTCACCAGGCAAGAATATTGGATGGGTTGCCATTTCCTACTCCAGAGAATCATTGTGACCCAAGTCTTTTGCATCTCCTGCTTGGCAGGTGACCACCTGGAATATAGTTAATTCTAGGTGTCCTCAGTTGACAGAGCAAGGAAGTGTATGTGTGTGTGTGTGTGTGTATCTGTATGGAGCTGTCTGTTCTATATTCAAGCTAAAAACATTTATACTCAAGTATCTGACAATGTGTTGCCACATGGATCATTGTAGTCTCCTTGCTTATCTGTAAACTTCCACTCCAACAGTGAGAATCTGGCTCTCATTTTCCATCATTCGGGCTTCCCAGATGGCACAGTGGTAAAGAATCTGCCTGCCAATACTGGAGATGCAAGAGATGCAGGTTCAATTCCTGGGTCGGGAAGATCCCCTGGAGCAGGAAATAGCAACCTACTCCAGTATTCTTGCCTGGAAAATTCCATGGACAGAGGTGCCTGGTGGGCTACAGTCCATGGGGCTGCAAAGAGTCAGACATGACTGAGCATTCATGTACGCATCCATCATTTACCTCATTGTTCAGTTTCAGTGTACATGCATGGTGGTTGCAGAACTGTTAACCTATACCCTTGTGAGAAACAACTTTATCAACTACAGTACAGTGCTTATGTATAGTAGGTTTTCTTTTCGCTTAATCTTATAGGTTCTATTTACTTGGAATATTACTTAGTTTAGCAACTTTTCCCCTTTACCCTTCAGTGAAGTTATTTAATACATTGGCCATATGTTTAGGTTCTTTTGTCACATTTGCACGTCTCCTGTCATCTTTCTACCTTCTGAATGATTTTTTAAAAGTTGTAATAAATAAGGTTTGTTCTTAATACGGTAAAGTCCTATGGCTTTTGACAAATGCATAGTCTCATGAATTCATAATTAGAGTGTCATACAGAGAAGTTTCACTGCCCTAATGGCTGAATAGCTTCACCATTCAGTCCTCATCCTTCCCACACCCAACCCTTAGTAGCTACAAATCGCTCTACCATGGCTATAGTTCTGTCTCTTTCAGAATATTATATAATTGGAAACATAAGCCTGAAAGGCTACTCATTTCTCTTTGTAATAAGCACTTAACTTTCATCTGTGTCTTTATGTGATGTGATAGCTCATAAGTTTCCTTTTATTGCTGAATGGTATTCCACTGTGTGAATGTACCACAATTTGTGTGCCTATCCACCTCCTGAAACATATCTTTGCTTTTAGTTTTGAGTGATCATGACAAAATCTAATATAAACATTTATGTGCAAGTTTTTAAGTCAGTTCAGAAAAGATCTAAGCGTGTGATTGCTGGATCATCTGTTACGACGATGCTTAGCTTTGTAAGAAACTGCCAGACTATCTTCCAAGGTGGTTGCACTATCTTGCAGTCCCACTGGAAATGAGTGGCAGTTCCGGTAGCCTGGCATTCTTGCCAGCAATTGATGTTGTCAGAGCTTTGGATTTTAGCCATCCTAAAAGGTGTTTAGTGGTCTCTTGTTGCGGTTTTAATTTGCGTTTCCCTGATGACAAATCACGCTGTCTTTTCACACATTGATTAGGCAAGGACCCCTTTTTAAGCATCCCCAAAACCCTTACATGATGTGAACTGGCTTTCCTGTGTCAGAAATTTATTACTCTTCGGTCTAAACTTCCAGATGTTGAAAGAAAAAGAATTTTAAATTAAAGTTTTCTTCCTTACAATTTCAAAATGGTTGAGAATAGTTCTGACATTTCTTTGAAGTGGACAACCAGGAGATGGCAATGTATTTTTTAACAATGAGCTGATTCTTTGCATAATTGTTTAAAATGAAGTTGGTTTGTGTTCCAGATAACAGTGTTTTAAAAATTTTAGGTAAAGAATATGACTTCTCCATGACTTTCCCCAAACATTTAAAAAAAACTGTGCCTCATCTCTGACTGGCCTTCATCCTCTGATTGAAGGGCACTGGACAATTCCAAGGACCACGTTATAGACTTCCAATGCTTCTGGCTTTAATATTCTGTGCTAGATGCGCAGAACCTTTTACAGATGCTAAGCATTCAATCCTGAAGGCTCCACTTCATCATCAGGTAATTAGTATTTTCATTAACTTGCTTATTGTCAAGGAAAATGAGCCTTGATCATCTAATTTTTCCTCAATGAGTTGAATATTGTAATATATCTATAATTAATGTGCTTTATGCCACAAACGTGTAATGGAGTGGAAATCTGAGGCTGCTCCCAGCAGTCACTGTCAGTAAATGTTTGATGAATAAACAGAGACTTTCTAATGGGAAATGGTGGCGACTTTTATAAGCAGACACAATAAAGACTTTATTAACATACTTAAGAAGTATTCTGGGAAATAGAATTGAATGCATTATTACTGTAGGCTCCTTTTGTGAAAAGTAAATTTTACTGTCCCCATAACAAATGTTTACTTGTTTGATGCAAGTTGTAGGATCAGTATTTTATGGTGTATTCTACAATTTAATGCAATGAAGCTTAAATTAGCTACATATTCCTTGTGGATTTGAGATTGTGGAAAAAAAAGTAGCAACAATTCTGTCTATTAATCATTTGCAAACTCTGGTTTACATAGAAAGGAAACAGTTCACCTATTTCAGGATTTTTAAGAGCCCAAAGACAAATTTCAAGATATTTACAGTAGTTAGTAAGAGAGAAGAAGTAAACATGGGTGTGTTTTAGTTTTATTTATTAAGAGTACGGTTTTTATTTATTTATTAAGCAGTATTTTCATTTTTATAATATGTCTTTTTCATAAAGTAGGTATTTTGTTATTGAAGTATAGTTGATTTACAATCCTGTGTTAATTTTTGCTATACATTAAAGTGATTCAGACATATATATATACACACACTATATATATATAGGGCTCATCTGGTAGCTCTGGAGAAGAAATGGCAACCCACTCCAGTGTTCTTGCCTGGAGAATCCCAGGGACGGGGGAGCCTCCTGGGCTGCCGTCTGTGGGGTCACACAGAGTCGGACACGACTGAAGTGACTTAGCAGCAGGAGCAGCAGCAGTACCTGGTGGCTCAGTGATAAAAAACCCACCTGCCAATGCAGGAGATGTGGGATCCATCCTTGGGTCGGGAAGACCCCTGGAGAAGCAAATAGCAACCCACTCCAATATTCTTGCCTGGGAAATCCTCTGGACAGAGGAGCTTGGCGGGCTGTAGGGTCGTAAGGAGTTGGACACGACTAAAGAGCAACAATATTTCTAGCACCTATCATAGTACCTGGCACATAATAAGCACTCAGAAGCATATCTTCTAAATAAGTATAGTTACTTACACATCAAGTATTGAAATGTAGTCATTCCTCTCATAGACTGAGTATTTAAATTACAACAATATCTTATAATCTTCAGGCTATTGCTAAATATAGTTTCTATGAATATAAAGAGGTTATAATCATATCAACTCTCCTCTAATACATTTGAGAGACACTAAGAGATTGTGATGTGAACAAAGGTTGCTGAGAGAGGGAAAGAATCATCTCCCTTTTTTTCAAAGGCTTATGAACGGCTGGGATTCTTTTCTGAGCAAGGTAGTCTAGGTCAGTTCTTCAGCACACTCATTCTGAGCTCCACATACTTCCAATGGCCTCCTAGATTCCCACCTGTACACAGGTACATTCTGCAAGCAACCTGAATTCATTGCTCTCAAACCTGATCTTCTCTCTGTAACACCAAAATTATTCTCTATTCCTTCTGCCCTCTCAGCTCCCAACTCCAATCCCTTAAAAGGATTCTCCTAGATATCGCCCCACATTGTCCTCTCCTTTTCACCCTGCAGCCAGTGGCTCACATTTCAACCACCTTTAGCAAGAGCTGTTGCCTTGCCTTTCCAAGTGATCTCTTTTGCCTTTGATTGTCCCCACCAATCTTCCTCTGTAGAATCAGTTTTCTGAGTATGTGTCTCCCTTACTCAAAATTCCTTTTTGAGAGAGTGAGGGATGGCTAGCTATGACTTCCAGGAAAAAGTTTGAATTCCCTTAGGACTGCAAATGAGACCTTTCACAATATCATTACAACATATTTTTTTCCAGTTTCATCAATTGTCTTTCTGGATGCAAACCTTGAACCCCAATCATTTTGAATTTTTCTCTTTGTCACATTATGTGGCCTTTCACTTTCAGGAATCATGAACTATTCCTGCTTAAAATCCTCCAATAGCATCCCCAAACTGTCTCTAGTGGATCTAGAGACACTTTATTTTTGTTAAGATTATACCCATCAGTGGTAAATAGTCTAAGTTTCTGGTCTTTTGAAATAAAAGGCTTAAATATGAAATAAAACGGCTTTGTAGTTTCTGAGCACTTAAACTTGATTATAGTTTTTGGAATATGACATAGGAGCATAAAAAGGTGATAGAGTTTGTTAGCAATTTCAAGTATAAAATACTATCCAAATTAATTTCCTTTACGCTGATGTGTTTAAAATAACAGAGCAACATATAGAGGCTAGGCATTATGTAATATATGAGATTTTGAGTCAGACAATTTAAGTTAGAAATTTCCCTTCCCAATTTTCTGTTTTCTTAATCTGTTTTCTTATTTGTGTATGTGGATAACAGTAACTAATGTGGGTGTGTTTTGAAAGTCAATTTGAGGAATAAAGTGCCTTTCCTTTTAAATAAATTTAATCATGTTACATGTTTGAAGTAACTTTTTTGATTTATCTCACTTGTTCTAAATTCCAGACAATAATTCATCTTATTTTTCAGAAGCTTCAGCCTGGATTATGATAGATGTGCAATGGATCAAATGCATGCAATTATGAGATTTTCTAAGTTGCATTGAAAGAAGTTTACAAATATTGCAGTCAAACAACTCAGAAAATCTTGCTGGGTTAGGAGTAAGGTATTTGCATTTTTGTTACTTATTTTTTTTCATATTCAGGGAATATGTGTTCACACATATGCTCATGGGTACAGAATTTGAGAGGAAATACAGAAAATGAAGGGTTTAAAGAGCCCATTCAATATTGATAGCAACACTATTTGCAATAACCAAAACATTGAAGCAACCTAAATGTCCACTGACAGATGAATGGATAGAGAAGATGTAGTACATATATACAATGGAATATTACTCAGCCATAAAAAGAATGAAATAATACCATTTGCAGCAAAATGGATGGACCTAGAGAATATCATATTAGCTAAGTCAGACACAGACAATTATATGATATCACTAATATGTGGAATCTAAAAAAAGTACAAACTAACTTATTGACAAAACAGAAAGAGACTTACAGACATAGAAAACAAATTTGTGGCTACCAAGGTGGGGAGGGACAGAGGGATAAATTAGGAGTATGAGAGTAACAGATATACACCACTATATATAAAATAGATGAAAAAGATTTTATTGTATAGCACAAGGAACTGTATTCAATATCTTATAATAAACTATAAGGGAAAAGAGTCAAAAAAGAAATAAAGGGCCTATTAGCTTCGGTAGTGATTGGCAGATGATAGTTTGTTTTAAAATTTTTTACTCTTTCCTCCAAATGATCCATGCAAATTATTAGCAAGAATAATTATAAATATAAATTTGTGTTATTATTCTTACTCTCACTCACTCTGCTTCCATCAAAAGCTTTCTCAGAATGTTCATTCATACCATGAATATGATGATGGTACAAGGCTTAAAGCACCCAGATTAGAGGGTATGAGAACTAAGTAAGTGTCCTGGCAGGCAGTAGGACTTCAGGAACTGTCAGTCCCCACTTTTGTTCTATCCTCAGGACATTTGAAATGTGATCCTTGTTAAAGCCTTAAACCAGAGTGCGTGCTTAGTTGCTCAGTTGTGTCTGACTCTTTGTGACTCCATGGACTGTAGCCAGCCAGGTTCCTCTGTCCGTGGGATTTTCCAGGCAAGAATATTGGAGTGGGTTGCCATTCCCTTCTCTAGGGGATCTTTCTGACACAGAGATCGAATTCGGGTCTCCTGCATTGCAGTCAGATTCTTTACCATCTGAGCCACCAGGGAAGCCCTAAGTCAGAGTAATTAAATTCTAATATTAACTTCTAAGAGGGTGGATGGCTGATGCCTGGTGTGAGTGTGGGATTGAGCTACTGTGAAGTGCCGAGTGGTCATCTGACAGAGGGTTTAGTGAAAGCCACTAATATCCTTCAGTGAGGCCAGAAAATGGATACAGAACATTTCAGCTCTAGGACTTTACAGCTGTGTGGCTTTCGATATGTGGGTTACCTTCTCTGAGTCACTATTTCCTTAAATGAGACAGGGGTGATGGGATTATTATAGTAGCAATAATCCTTGTAAACTGCCTAATTTAGCATAGTGCCTAATACATAATCACTTCTTAAAAAAAATAAAGATAATAATATGTTGCTCCTCTTCCTCTTTATTCTTTCTTGCTCTTTTCCTTCTTTCTTCAGCAAGAAAATCATGGCAAGAAGGAGCCACTATGAATCTAACAATTTCAAAAATTTAACTAGAAAACAAAATCAAACAAAGATCACATTTTAAGTGCCTTTAAAAGAAATTAGACATATTGACCAAATAAAGAGATGATGGTGCAAATGTCTGTAGATTTTATACCTTTCCATGTGGCTGGGAAGTCACAGTATTGAGTGAGGGTCACCACCATAATGGAATTTTAAGGAGCAAAATAAAAGTTAAAAAAAGGAAGATATTTTTGTATATTTGCCTGCTGGGTGGAGATGTGGTTCTTGCATTTTGTAATGAGAGCTATATTAGAAAATGCAGTGAATGTGTTCATTAACTCAGTTAGAAAACTATTAGTATTAACCTGCTTAAAATGCTCATATCTTTGCAAATATCCTACTAACCATCCACAAAAATATTTTACTTTGACATAGTAATAGATCACCATTTCACATAAAGAGATCAGCAATTGTCCTCTTCCTCTGGGACTCAACCCAATTATATATTTCTGAAGTAACAGTAAAAACACTGGAACAGATTAGGCAGAAGTATTAGAGAATGTAGTTTAAAGATCTGTGGGTATATATACAGCCAACCATGCTATCTATAGAAACAGAAAAGTCATAGTGATCCTCACATGACAAAGACTATGTGTAACTTATTTCTTTCCTAAATTATTTCTAAATGAGTGTCCCAGATTTCACAGATTACATTTTTCTATTTCAATTTTCTGTTTTTAAACAGATTCGGTGACACTGACATAGAATCTTTTAAGAGAATAGTACAGGGGAGAATCACAATTTAAAATGTAGAATTCCTAATAACTTTAAAAAATATCTGAAATAAAAGTGCAGGAAATGTGATTCCTCATTTTGCTAGATGAAGACAGAGTGGAGAACAAAGTGGGCAAAATAATCCATGTAAAGACATCTGAGTCCTAAGGCACTGACACGTCCTTAATGGACTATAGTGCACATAAAAATAATTAATCATGGGGAGAAGGCATTGCCAAGGTTAGAACTGAGGTCTCTGGTTTTTAATGGAAATGTTCTGTGTGTGAACTAGAAGAACAACTTCCCTAGCTCAAGCATTAGGGCATCTGTCATACTTAACTCAGATAGTTCAGGAGTTCAGTAAAATATCAGATAGAGTTCAGCACTTTTATTTCTCAGGGTATTAAAGCTATATATAATAAGGAAAAAAAAAAGGGGTTGTGATGAAATACCTAACATGTTGGGTAGAACATCAAATAGGTTAATCTTAACATGTCTGAAATTTCAGGGAAATAAATTTCCCCTATAATAGTCATTTCATTCTGTAGAATTCTTGTTATTTTGTGTGCTTCTGAAGACAATGAAGTAATGATAAGCAAATAAATACATAAGGCTAGGGCTGCCCTAGAAGGAGAAGTCTTGAAAAGTTACTTCATTGCTTAATTTAATAAACCAGATTAATGTATTCATTATTTCTGGCTCCTGGAGAAAGTGTAGACAGATAAAATTAGGATCTTCAGGGAGCAAACTGGTGGTTAAATTGTGTACTTTCTTTCTCTGTGGCTATTTATGGGCAAACATCTCTTCTTAAGGGCTGGGAGGGGGTGGGGTGATGGTTTTTCAGTGGCAGGGTTGGGGGTGGTGTCCCTAGCAAAGTAGAAGGAAGTAGACTCTTAGGAAGGGAACACTCAGAGCTTTGGGGGCCAAATGCACAGATTAAAAGACTGGATGTCCTTGGCAGACTGAAGGACCAAACCCTCTGTCTCCTGATAACAAGCTGAACATTTTCAGTCTCAGCACAAATTCCTGGGAGTAGTTAATGCACTTGTATTTGAAGAATTTTGCCCAATAAGCAGAATCCTTTGCATAAATGGCAAAATATTGGGATGCAGGGGTTTAGGGCTGGTGTGGATTTAGGATCTGTTTGAATGGCCAGGAGAGGAATGTGTGGAAAACACTTAAAACCAGCAGCACAAAAGTGATAACATTCGATGATTTAAAAGCTATTCTAGTTTCTGAATCTACAAACTGGATTTCACACTCCTGCCTCATTTTTAATTTCATGAGCACCCTGCGGTTTGAGGAGGACAACATTGAGACCTACAGGACAACAGTTCTGGACAGGATCACTCTGCCCTCTGCCTAGCCTCCTATCGCCCCTCTGCCTAGCCTCCTGTCGCCCCCCTGCCCACCCCACAAAGCAAAAGGAAGAAGGAGGGAGAAGAATGGCTGGGGAGTATCTGGGACCACACTCTAGGGTAAACTAACTTCCCACAAATTCTGCTTTTTGTGGTTTGAGATTATTGATGATTATCTTGGGAGGGGAAAGTGTTTCTTCTCTGAATCGAAAGCACACGGAAAACACCACATGATTCACAAATACTTTTCTTTGATTTGTTGAAATAGCAAGTCCCAAAGCACAGCCCTGGGGAAGGTGGGAGGAGGGTGATCAATCTTTTTCATCCAATAAGCACTTGTGTTACTGGGTGCTGCGACTCACTCTATGACCCGATCTTTTGCTCGGTGGAGATTACATATTAATGTTTTGAGAGAGCTGGAGAGACGTGGTTGAGCGATCTGGGAAGAAACACGAGAGGATTTGCCTCAACTTAAAAAGGCTGGCTCTTTGAAATACTCTGAGTTTTCCAAAGCATCAATTAGCTCATGTAAAAATGCAAATCAAAGAAAAACTTTCTCGATCTTTTAAAATATAAATTCATAACTCAGTTTCCTGGCCCTTCTTTTAGGCGCCCCCACCCCACTTTCCCCATGAGCATGATGATAAGTTATATTTTCAGTTTACCTGTTATCTTAGGAGGATGGCTGTTGGAAAGAATGAAACACCTGTGATTTTAAATACATGTGTATTAGAAGGCATTCCAGGAGAAGCTTAAGACAGATAGGGTACACAATTATTGAAATTTTATATAGATTTTATTAGTTCAAACAGTAAAATCAGATTTAAGATTCAAATATTATTTCTACCACTGAATAATTTCATGACCTTGAACAAATTGATTTCTCTGAATAGCTTATCCTGGTCTGTAAAATGAGATGATAATGGAACCTATTTCTTAGTGTTGTTCTGAGAAATAAATAAGATAATAAATTAAAATGCCTGGCATCCTGTCAGGCACCTGGGAATATTTTACAAGATATTAGCTACAGTAAATCCCCAACATACAGACTGGTTCCATTCCGAGAGTGCATTCATTAAACACAGTTTGTTCATAAGTCCAACAAAGTTAGCCTCGGTATCCAATTAACAGGTTTCCCAGGTGGTCCTAGTGGTAAAGGACCCACCTGGCAATGCAGGAGATGTAAGAAACTTGGATTCAATCCCTGGGTTGGGAAGATGCCCTGGACGAGGGCATGGCAACCCACTCCAGTATTCTTAGAGAATCCCATGAACAGAGGAGCCTGGTGAGCTACAGTTCATAGGGTCACAAAGAGTTGGACACGACTGAAGTGACTTAGCAAGCATGTACCCAACTAACACAATAGGTTATATAGCACTGCACTCTAACAGGTTTGAAATACTTTTCACACAAATAATACATAAAAATGAACAAACGAAAAATAGGGAAAACATTTTAAATCTTACAGTACAGTACCTTGAAAAGTCTAATAGTACAGTATAGCAGCTAGCATACAGGGGCTGGCATCGAGTGAACAGGCAAGAAGAGTTACTGACTGGAGGAGATTTTGGGTTTGAAATACAAATACCATACTAGCGTACCCTGTAGAGTACTGTGCGGTGAAGTACACAAAAGCACGTCTTGCAGAGGATGCACGCACATGCCAATGTATGTAAGACACGTGAACTGGACGTGTGAATGCATGTTCACATCTTCAAAAATTCACAACTTGAAGGTTCCTGTGTAAGGAACTGACTGCATTTTTGTAATTTAATCGTTGTCATTGTTATTCTTCTTCCCCAGCTCTGTACTTTTCTTCTCTAGTCCAGAATTTTTTGTGTTTCTATTTATAAACAGGGATAAACTGAATTGCATTGAACATAAACGTATCTTCTTGTCTAGTCTTTATCTGCATCATCTGCCATGACCCATGCTCTCTGCTTTCACAAATTTCTGCTCTTTGCAAATTTCTGTCACTTTGCAAATGATTCAAATACATGGAAACCCCCTGAAATGTTTGTCACCTACATATACTAACATCTCAATTCAAGCAATTTGCTTGCTTTTTCTTGTTGGCTCAAAATTCTTCATTTTTAAAGTTTTTGTTTCTCCAATGCATCGTTCAATTGAGTTTGTTTTCTATCATAGTTTTATGGGATCTATAATGAATATTTAATTGCTTCCCCCTTCTTTCATCTGAATTCTATTAATTAAGCTTGTATATGTTTCCCTTTTCCCTGGTGTTCCCGAAGCAATCTTTTAACTCGTAGCTACTTTCCATTTAAAAAAAAAAAACAATCTTCAGTTTCCTCTTCTTCCTCTATCTGCTCTCCCTTGACTGATTTTTCTCTGGGCCCCAAAGTAAAGCACTGAAAAGCCTTTACTTCTTGGCTGTAACCCGCTGGGCCGTGTCGGGGCTCTCCCATCATGACAGAGTGGGATGCCAGAAACTTGTCCTAACACACCGCCCTGCCTTGTAATCCCTTCCCGTCCTGTAAGCAAACAGTACATCCTGGGCCTTCCTTGGGCGGGTAATTACCTCCCCTTGCGTGCCGAGCTTCCTGTAGGGCAATCAGACAGCCTGGCCTTTGGAGGCCAGCTGAGGAAGAATGCTTGCTAGCATTGTCCTTCCACGGGGCTATTATGCTGGACGAAGGGATTAGCGGCCCAAGCATCAGCTTTCAAATGCCAGGTTCAAATTCTGACATAGCCATTTGTCTTCACGTAATGTTGGAGGAATGCTTGTGTAGCACTGTGTTTGGGGCGGGGTGTCTTGCTAAGTGAGAATACTACTGCAGCCCCTTTCAGATGACCCCAGGGCCTGAGAAAACATTGATATTATCACTGCTTTCTGGATGTAATAGCTGCTTCCCCTTCCCCTCCCTGGAAATAACTTCCACATATCGCAGAACATCATGCTTGGGGAGAAATTCTTTGACTTCTCTCCTGCATTTTTCTTCTGTTAAAAATGGGGATAATGTCATTTTGGCCAATTCCTATAATGTGTTTATGTTTGGCTGTGCTGGTTCTTCGCTGCACTGGCTTTTCTCTAGTTGTGGTGTGCAAGGGCTACTCTCTAGTTTGGGTGTGCAGGCTTCTCGTTGTTGTGGCTTCTCTTGTTATGGAGCACAGGCTCTGGGGCATGTGGCTCAGTAGTTGTGGCTCCCAGATTCTAGAACACAGGCTCAATAGTTGTGGCAAAAGGGCTTAGTTGCTCCAGGCCTGTGGGATCTTCCTGGACCAGGGATCAAACCTGCATCTCCTGTGTTGGCAGGAGGATTCTTCACCACTGAGCCACCAGGGAAGCCTCATTTTTTGTCAGTTTCTAAATAGAGCTGGGGAGATTCCCTTAGGTATTTCTAACGTTAGCAAAATAAAAAATCAGAAAAATTCTCTGGCCGTTATCATTCCCTGCTGACTTATGTTGTTTTGTGGTGCATCTCTTTTCTTTCACGTGGGAGTAAATAACTTGTATGAGTAAATAACTTGTACAGGATATAGTTGGGGCTCAAACTTAGCCTGTATGTGCACATGCTCAGTTGCCTAGTCATGTCCGACTCTTTGCAAACCCATGGACTGTAGCCCGTCAGGCTCCTCTGTCCATGGGGTTTTCCAGGCAAGAACACTGAGGCGAGTTGCCATTTCCTCCTCCAGGGACCTTCCCGACCTTTCTATCACCTCACACAGCTCCTGACATGTGCTACTACAAGAAGACACAGCCAGAGCTTCTTGGGAAACTTTCACCAAATCTCACAGTAGCTAAATACCAGTCCTAGCAGGAAGCTAGAAGCAAGACAGTAGCAGTCAGTTGAACATGGAAAACATCTGAGTCAGGAATTCTTCTCCCACTCTGAGCCCTGCCCTTTCTAAAGACTGAAGTTACTTTTATTTGCATTTTAGCCTTTAAGTTAATTAATGGGAATTAATACGTGTGTAAGAACTTCAGAAATTTCCCAAAGGCTCATTATAAATTTAGTGTAAAAAGAGCATTGGATATATATTTTTTTTTTAAGGATAGGGCTCTCATTAAAATTTTAGGTTATTAATAAAAACATTTTTATCAGGGGAAGTTTAGTGTGAGTGCCAGGATAAAGATATCAGTTAACACATTTCAGTCATATTCAATTGACTCCAACAAGAGAAGCCATTTGACATGTGTGTGTGTATAGAGTGGAGAGGAGGGGAGGTTGGTAGTAAGAAGTATTAAAGGCTGCCTGGAAAGTACATATTCATTTTCTTTCATTAGGAAAAAGGTTCCCAATTCAACTGTTTGTATTATCTAAAAATCTGAAACCTCCTCTGCTATCACAGGATTTAACAGGAGAAAACACATTGAGTGTATAGGAAAACAGAACCGAGTGTCTGCTTATTTGGGAATTTATATCTGCTTATTCCTTTATGATCACCAGCCTGATCAATGATAATAGGAGAGCTTTATGAGGAATGGTGCAGGCAACAACTCCATTTCCATGGAGGACAAGTACACAAAAGTAAATCTTAGTACAAACGGTAAAGTGGCTTAACTTATGCTCTCTCTGTCTTTAAATATAGGCTTAAACTGGTTGGGCCTCTACAGGCTTTCCCCTGGCTTAGTATCACCACGTTTAGAGTCAGAAGGTACCTGAGAGGCACCCGTTTCTCACTGCACACAGGTCATTTTGGTGTACTTCTGAAAGGTCATGCTGGATTCTCTGGCAAACCCCAGGAACTAGGGCTCACCTCTTTGCTAGGGAGCGGGTCCTGTTATAAGACCACAGGGAAGTGGTGTCTCTTGGTTAGAACACACCTTACCTTGGTTCAGAATCTCCCTTCCTCAGTTTCCACCCCTGCATCCAGCCCTGTGACTCAGAACACGGGCTCGGGGACCATCACAGTTAAGACGCAGCACTTTAAAAATATTGGACGAATGAGGCACTCTGTGCTCCAGGGAATCTGGTGGGGACGGGTCTTTAGATAGTTAAATATGTTGGGGAACTGATTTTATGATCCCAATCCTTACATCTCCTCATATCTAAAGAAGAACTAAATCCCTTCATGGTGATATCAGATCCTCGTAACTAGCAGGAAACCTCTTGTAAAGTAAGCACTTGATTGCATTGAACTCCCCCTTCACTGAAATCTCATATATTGACCTACCCTGACTGCCTCTTTGGAGCATTCTCTCAGAGCTATCTGAGGTGCTGCATCCCAGGCTGCAGTCCTCATTTTGCCCCAAATAAAACTTAACTCACAACTTTAAAAAAAAAACAGAAAATACTGGAGGCACCTCCTGGCTCTGTCAAACAATTTATCTTCCTGGGTTAAACAGCTGTATTTCCCTAACTAATTTCTTTTAAAAAATCACATATTCCAACTTTTGGAATTCTGAAAATCCCACAGACTGACAAAACTTTTCTTAAAATATGGTTCCCAGGAATGGGCACCGCAAGCCATATGAGGTCTATGGGATTATAGGACGGTGTGACAATATGTCTGTCTGGAGCCTACATCCCAACTGTTGTTGCTAAAAGTATGAGTGTGAATTCTTCATGAGCAGGAGCTGGCCTTAGTCACAGTAGGCAGAGTAGTAAATGAATAAAGCTGCGTGAATACTTCCTAACAACGCCAGTGACATAAACCATTGGCCAGTCAGCCTGTCCCCTTCCTGTTAGCAGTTAGATGGTTCCCTGGGTCCTAGCAGGGGTTCTGTCTGTCCTTATCAGTTCAAACAGCATCTTCCCAGCTCAAGCCCTGATGTCGTTCCAGCTTCCTGATGACCCTAAGCCCTCTTTGTCTTCCTGAATTCCACCTGCTCTTCCTGGTCCTATGTCACACGCAGACCTGAAAAAGCATATTTTCTACTCATGAAGATGACTGTCGAACGTACTGAATAGGCTAGATCCTTACAGCATGCGCATCAATCCATTGGCCTGCCTTTCTCATCACCAGGATTCTGAATCTGATTAACTGTACCATCACAACCATCACATCTACATGGAAGCCACAGCAGTTTATTTGCCTTTCTAAAAGAAAAACCTTCACCATTTAGGCACCCTTCATGTTCCAACATTTAGTTGCCAGGTACCAACTGAATCACTTTCAAACCTCTTTCATTACAGTTGAGAATACAGTAAAGATCAAAAAGGGGAAGGCCCTTGTTCTCATAGAGTTTATGTTACGAAGAAAAAATAAATAAATAAAATAATTACAGTTGTGACTTGTTCTCTGAAGGAAATAAGCAGAGTGATGAGATAGCTCTAGGTGGAAGCTACTTTATATAAAGCAGCAGAAGAAGTCTCTTTTTGAGAAGTGGCTGTAAGATGAAAAAGAACAGCAATGAAGAGAATTTGGGAAGAACATTCCAAGAAGAGGGAACAGTTAAACCCAACAGCAAGAATGGGGTTAGTGTGTTCCAGGAACTGCTGACAGGCCAGTGGAACTGAAACAGGGTGAACCTTATACAGTTGTTACATGAACGACAACAGGAGGTCATTGAGGAGCTCACATGGTGAAGCAATGCAGTCTAGTCTGCATTACTGGAAGGACCCTCTGCTGTATAATGAATGAACTGTGAAGGGAGGAGAGTGGAAGAGGGAACGCCAGTTATGCATCTTATAAAATCTAAGTGAAGCAAGAAAGGGCTGGGACCAGCTGGTGGCACTGGAGATAGAAGGATAGATTCAAGACGTGTTTTGGTTTATCCAGCTTACAGATTAAATATGAGAGGTGGAGAGGAAGGAGGGGTAAGAGCAATAGCTCAGTTGGTAAAGAATCTGCCTGTAATGCAGGAGACCTCAGTTCGACTCCTGGGTTAGGAAGATCCTCTGGAGAAGGGATAGGCTACGCACTCCAGTATTCTTTGACTTCCCTTGTGGCTCTGCTGCTAAAGAATCTGCTTGCATTGTGGGAGACCTGGGTTCGATCCCTGGTTTTGGAAGATCCCCTAGAGAAGGGAAACCCACTTCAGTATTCTAGCCTGGAGAATTCCATGGACTATGTAGGCCATGGGGTTGCAAAGAGTTGGACACGACTGAGAAACTTTCACTTTCACTTCACATGAAAAGAGATCCCCCAAATTAAAGACATCCCATGGACAGACTCTTTTAAAGAATATGATTTTAAAGGGAATGAGAGATTTTTGAAGATATATAATTCTGACTATGCAAGTGAGACTAATTTAAGTGAGAAGAAATGAGACTGAAGGTCAGGATACCCAGAATAGCTACAATAACTCACTCATGAGCTCAGATTTTTAAATATACCAAATAAGCCAGAAAGAGCTCATGACCGAGAAAAGGTACAAAAAATAGGCACAAACCTGTAAGATTTGAGTCAGAATGGTTGTGGATCAATACAAGATAAAGTTTTACACATGTTCAATATCATCATAAATAACTAGAGAAGTTGCAGAGAGAGAAGGTATATGTCTGCTGTAAATGACATTATGATGTTAATAGATATCAAAGAAAGAGCCAAACTTTACTTAAATTCAATTTGTTTCTATTTTCTTCATCAAGGAAAATGGTTTCTAAATGAAAGGAATAGAATATACTACTGAGAGGTATTTGAAAACTGAAACATGAGAAAATATAGTAAGTTAATGCTTGGAGGATTTATAAGAATTTAAATAGGTTTAATTCTCTAATCCCAATAGGATTACATACAAGGGTGTTGAGGGTTTTTGCACTTTTGACTATGGAGTCATCTATGAAAATAAAATGATTCAATCCAGAGTCCTTAGAGACAGGAATGGTAATAAAATAGTAAGCAAAATTATAAAATACTGATACATTAAGGCTACATCAAGACATAATGCCAGCATAAGTTATGAAGTAATGCTGTTACATCAAGACATAAAAAGCATTCATTGGCCAGACCTTTGGCAGAGAGGAAAGATGGTCTTCTAGAAAAGATGTGAATTCTTTAAGCAACCACAGAATGGACAGCATTGCAGCAGAGCTGGACCATTTGGATGGCAGAGTTCTCCATCACAGTGCCCTTGGTGGTCTCATAGCATTGTGGGCCCTTCAGTTATCTGTAGCTGCAATACTAAATGACCAAAATGCTGGGAGCATCTTGCTAACCTGGAGGAGAAAGAGCTCCTAGAAGACAGACAGATGCTCCTTTGGAAATTCCCAAAGGAATTTGAAGACAGTTGGGGTTTTTAACAAATTGGTAGGTGCAGAGCCAAGAACATTCTATTTTGTCATTATCATTACAGGTCTTCAGTCAAATCCATTCTTCTTGCTTTTTCAGGAAAATTGTTGACTCTTTTGTGGGCATGTGTTACTGGTAGCTGATCTGTATTAGCAGTCAAGGTAATTTTCACATTTTAACAGAGCATCCCTATGGGATGTTTTGATCCAAAGGGATGAGCTGAATGGGAGACATTTAGACCCTGCAAGAATGTGACTTGGCAGAGGACCATCTCCTTGTGCCTCTCAAGTCTCATAACTGGTGTTCCATCTTTGCTTGCCATATATTTTCATAATGTCTATATGGATCTTCCATGGATTCCTCTTTATCAGGGTCTCTGAATTATTTTCTGTCTTCCACAGTGATACATGCAAATTGAAGTAGGTGTGTGTAGATGCACTTATAAGATCTGGAGACTCATTCCCTTCACCCTATTTAAGGAGATGCAAAGAACACACTAACTGGATTGACTTCACATTTCAGATGTTTAACAAATGTTATGAGCCAGAGTTGTGTATCTCAAATGTATATTTATACAGTTGAGCGCCATAGAATGTGTCTTCAGGGTGCTATTGTAAACAAGCTGTCAAGCCTATCTGGTTTATCTTGGGGGAGAAAAAACAACCCTTGTTGCAAATGCCGTTTACAAACCTTGTGAGAAACATTCACTAATCAAATCAATTGAGCAGTTTTAAAACATGGGAGTATGGTGCTATCTGTTTAGAAATCCAAAGCTTAGGTCTTTTTTCTATCTAGCATTTGGGAAAGCTATTTTTAAAGTTAAAAATCAATCAAGTAACAAATTGCCTCAAAATGTTTATAATTGTTACTGTGTTTTCCTACTTTTTAAAAACCTACTTAGTGCAAATATGATATTGAGAGTAAATATAAGACCTTGGATAAAGTTAATATATTCAATTTCTGATTGTTTTGCTTTTTATTAGAGGACGTGTGTGTGTGCTAAGTTGCTCAGTCACGTCCAGCTCTTTGTGACCCCATGGACTGTAGCCCACCAGGTTCCTCTGTCCATGGGATTCTCCAGGCAAGAGTAAACTGGTGTGGGTTGCGATTTTCTTCTCCAGGGACCTTCCCAGACCAGGGACTGAACGCACACCCCCTGGACTCCCACATTGCAGGTGGATTCTTTACCACTGGGCCACCAGGGAAGCTCTTATTAGAGGATAAGAAGACATAAACAAATATCCCAAATTTCTGTGATTAAATCTAAAGTACTTTTCATCTTAAAGAACTAGAATTCCTAAAGTAAAATTTTGCTTATTACATTAAATGTTAAGCTTCTTTGTAAGAATTAATGGAGTTGAGGATTAACTTTGGAGCAGGGAAGACAAAGCCAAGGATAACAGGGAAAGCCTTCCTGGAGGAAGAGGCATTTGAACTAAGCCTTGGAAAATAAAAAGAATGACCATAGACAGACTCAAACATGATGAAGAAATTCAGGAAGGAGGGCAAAATAGGGAAAAATCTAGGCATATCAATAAAATAATGGCTAGTGTGATGTAGAGTAAAGTATATGTATGTAAGCTGTAGATCTCACGAAGGAAGTCATTGGCTTTCCCTCTCACAGCAATTCAGGGAAGAAAATGTGGCGGAGGCTCCTGTGGCGCTCAGGTCATCTTTATGGACATCGGCTGTCTTTGAACTGCAGATTTGCAGAAGGGCCAACTATTAATAGACAGGAGAAAGCAGAGTTTACTGTAAGAGGCTGACAAATATAGATCTCAAATATCATTATCCTGCTAATTTCTCCTCTGGCCGCAAAAGCTTTGTTGGCCTTTGGGCTTCTTTGCTCTTGTTCTTTCCACTAGGGCACTGAGCAAAAATGGCTGGTACAGAGCATACTGTGGGTCTGCAAACAAAGATGGCACAAAATAAAAACAGGTTCTGTTATTTTAGACCCAGTTTCTTCTTTTCATTTACTTATTGTCTGACTTTTAAAGGACCAACTATTTCTTCTCCATCCTTTCTTCCTCTCTCCCCTCCGAGCAGCCTAGAGCACATGAACTTCTATTTACTTTCATGCATGATTTACAAGCTTTCTCTTTGGGAATTTTGAAGCTAAGTCCTTCACTAATGGAGGATCCTGAAGTCATGTCAGGGAAAGATCTACTTATGTTTAATGGAGCAATAAACTGGTTATAGAGTCTCCTTAGAACTTTTTTAAAAGACTACTGTAGGCACTAGTTTGAATGGCTTCCAAATTCTGGGCAAGTCTTTTTCAGTCTTACATATTAATAATTAGAGAGCTGACACATATTTGTGACTATCCCAGTGATAGACCCCCTCCAGAAACAGGGCAAAAGACTCTTAAAATATGGTCCTCATTGTAGTTCTTTACATGTGTAAAGGCTAAAATAAAACAAATAGTTCAAACTTCATGGAGTTTCAACTACAACTTGAAAAAAATACTTGTGTAATTCTTTGCCTCCACTTGTTACAAAGTTTAGATGTATTTCAGATATGTTATTCAAGGGAAATATGGAATTTATTACCTATGAATGCAGAAACACAGCATTGTGGATTTTTAAGTAAATGATAAATATCAGTTTATTGTTTCCAATGTAGTGTTGAACAGCTGATCTAGAGTAAGGCATGGTGGAATTATGGCTTGGGGCTTTAAAATATTTCTTGCCTGTGGAACTATTTTCTATTGCCTCACCTTTGCCCTCTACTTTGTTACAAAATATCCTATTTTGCTTTCCTCACAGACCTCCTTGCCTGTAGGTATCTTAAAACATCATGGTAGTATAATATTTCCATGGTTTGTCCTTCTTTCATTTAACTCTGAATTTTATTACTATTTTTTGTCTTTAATTAGGTAAATCTTTTGTCTTTATCCATTTGTATAATATTGAAGGACTTAACTTGAAGTTTTGCTTTCTTAATAATACATTGTTAAGCTACAAGTTGTAATTCACATTTGAAGGATGAGAATACCTCTACCAGAAACCAATGAGAAATTAAATAAATCCATAATCTACTGTTGGTGATAATCTGAAGACTATTACACACTTTGTTATTTGTTAGTGTAATGTAGACTTTTGAGTTATTAGATATGTCTGTGAAAATAATGGCTGAATATGAAAACTGGGTAAAAACCCAAGAAGATAATATGACATACAAGCCTTATTTATTGGCAGGCACTAAATATTTCTGAAGAAATGCTGTTTGAATAATAATCTATCCTGTTCATCACATGCCAATAAGATGCCAGGAATTGAGAGGAATGCTGGGTATACCATGATGAACAAGATAAAATCTCTGGACTAAGGGCTTGACATCCAGTGGGGAATAAGTCATTGTGATAGTGTGGCATACATTTATGATAGAAAACTACAGGGAGACACGTGTGAGTTGGAGAGTAATTCAGTTGTAGGGAACAGCAACAAACTCCTAAATGAAGAAATGTTAAATCTGACATAGTAGGAATAATTCTAAGATGACCTCCAGGGAATCATGGCTTTTTATAATCCCTTCTCCTTGAGTGCGATCAAGACCTGTAACTTACTTCTATCCATAGAATATGGCAAAGGTGATAGGCCATTACTCCTGTGGTTATATTACTTATATGGCAAAGGTGGAAGGATTTTAGATATGTAATTAAGGCTCCTAATCTGTTAACTTTCAGTTAAACTAAAGGGGAGATTCTCTTGGGTGCACTGACCTGATAAGGCAAGCTCTTTAGAGGAGACTAGAAGTCAGAGAGATTTGTCACCTGGCTTTGAGAAAATAGGCTGCCATGGTAAGAAAGGGTCTGTGAGTGGGCCATATGGCAAAAAATCCTGGGGACCTCTGGAGGCTGAGAGAGGCTCCTGGCTGACAGTTAACAGGAAAGCAGGAACCTCAGTCCTCTAACCATAAGGAATTGAATTCTTCCAACAACCAAGTGAGCTTTGAAGAAGACTTGGAGTTCCAGAAAAGAATGGAGATTGTAGGCTGGTGAAACCCTGAGCAGAGGACCAACTGGACTGAACTCAGGCTCCTGATCCATAGGAACTGTGAGAATGGCAAATGTATCCTTTAGACTAGGGGTCCCCAATCTCTGCAACCTAATGCCTGATGATCTGAAATGAAGCTGAGGTAATAATAGTAGAAATAAAGTGCCCAATAAATGTAATGAGTTTGAATCATTCACACAAACCATTCTCCCCTCTCCCATTTCCATGGAACAATTTTCTTCCACGAAACCTGTCCTTTATGCCCAAAAGGTTGGGAACTGTTATTTTAGACTGCTAAACTTGTGATAATTTGTTAAGCAGCAAGAGAAAGTTAATACCACTGAAATGTGAAGAGTGGTACTTAGATGGGGAAAGAATGTTCTGAGATTTTAGTAGAGTGGCTAAAATCACAGACACTGTAGTCAAGATTAACTTATCTTCTCCTTTAGTCAGCTGCCTCTGAGCAGGTTACATAACCTCTCATTTTTCCTAATCTGTATATGGACACTATCATTATCATAACTATCACCATCCTCCTTATCATTATCATTATTATATCACCACCACCATCATCATCACTACCTATCACCTTTGTTTTCTTCATTTGCATCACCCTCAGCATACTTCCTTCATAGTGCTTTTGGGAGGATTAAATGAACTAAGCCATCTGATGATTTTAAATAGCTTGAACAGCGCCAGGATTCTAACTTAATCTCTCTAACCCTGATTCCTGGTGTTTGCTAGAATGCTCATCTCAACTGTAATTTATTTTCCATTGTTTACTGTTACGAGCTCAGGCTTAGCAATATGACAGAGCTGAGTTGAAAATCCAGCTTCACTCTGAGCAAGAAATGAAAGTTTTAAGGCTCAGATTCTTCACATATGAAAATGAGATAATAGTACTAACCTTATAAAGGATTGTAAAAATTAAATGAGATAATGTATATAAAATATGTAGCAAAATACACATTTAAAAATGTCTTCAATTATTTAAGAAATGTTTATATATATTATTATTTGCAACTTCATCATTGTATATTTGACACACAAATAGTTATATCTACACATGAAAGCTTCTCTGCATAATAAATAGATTAGAGGATAAAATTATAATCTCTCTAAAGATCACTGAAACTAAGACATATTGTACTCGGCCTGGAATGCTTTAGGTCTCCAATCATTGTTTCTTATTTTTAAAAATTCTTCACCATAATTATTTCCTATGTGTCTGAATATAGCTGAGCAGACTGATCTATATCCCTCAGGTCCTTCTTCTCTGATTATATAATTATTTGTTCTTTGATTTTCCAGGGCTGAATCATTGCTTTCTATTTTTATAGCTCATTTTTTTTTTTTCCAGAAGAGCTTGCCTTGCTCTGTGAACAGGCCCTGGTGAAGTTTGGTTAGCTGAAAGCAAGCTTTTTTCACCTAATACGGCTTATTATTACCATATTTTTCTGTACTTAGCTATTGCCACTGCTAGTCCAGAACAAACCGAAAACTGAACATGCTAGAAGTTATGACGAGGAATAGGGAAGATTCACTTTATTTTCTCATTTTGCTATCATAGTCCTCCCCATGCTGCTCTGTTTGTTTTATTGGTACTTCTGTTTCCTCTTTCTTCCTGTCTCATTGGTACAGACTGTGCTTATTGTTGTCTTACAAATTATCCTTCCAGTTGGCATTTGCTGTTGCTAATTGCCTACTAGCTTTCTCCCCATTCGAGTAATGAGTGGCAATTTTGCATCCACCTCCATGCAGATATTATGGCTTCTTATCATTATTACACTGTATCTATTTCTCCCTCATACTCTATTTGACTTTTATGTATATAAAGCCTTTTTTACATGAAGGAAACAGAAGCCATTGATATTCATAATTATTCCATCTTTTCAAGAGCAAGGCAAAAAAAATATATTCAGTGTATTCCATACAGCAATTTAGATTAGGGAACTGAATTACAGTTACTAACATTTTCAATAAAGTTTGAAAACTGTGCAATTGTACATATCACAGCTTCTTTATCACTTGTGTCAGGGCAGGGAACTGAAGTCTGTTTGCTTTAGAAGAACCATTGAGATTCCTGAGTTCCTGCAGTGGGCTGACAGTTGAGTTGAGATCCCTTTATTGGTCATCCAATGGCATATTTTAGACTCTCCACAGCTGTGCCCACTGAAAAGTGGATGGTACCTCCTTGACTGCATAGGTTGGACCGCTGAGAACCACAAGACAGAAAGCAATAGAGGGCAGTGTTCTGCTATAGGAAGATTACAGAAAACATGATCAAGTTATCAGAGTATGGCTTATTTCAAGAGGCATTTCCACCCAGTCCACCAGATTTTGGACAGGAGATTCCTTAGGCATCCTCCAAAGGCTAGCTGATCATTCCTGTCAACACCACGGACAATGTTGCTGGTGTAAGGTCTCCTGAACTGATATGATCTCCCTCTTCTCTTAGCTCCAGGCTCATCCCTTTCTGATCCACCCTTCATACTGCTACCAGAAGTTTCTAATTTAAACAGAAATCTTTGTCACCCCACCCATGGGTGACAAAACCCTTGCTATCTCCCAACTCTAAATAGGAGATGATGGTGAAGACCAAAGGCTATGGAGCTGGGGAAACACCGTGGGGGTAAACTCAGAATATTCTATTTGAGCCTCAGTTTCCTTCCCTAAAATGATTACTGCGTAAGGTTTCTGTAAAGATTAGAAATAACGTGAGTGCACAGTGGGACTCCCTGCACAATGTGGGCATTCAAGAAATTCTAGCTCTTAGCTATTCTTTTTTCTTAGGTATGATTGATTTCAAGTCAGTATTCCTTTCAGAAAAAGGGAAAGCATCTAGAGAGACATGTAATTTGGTCTCTTCCTCCAATCCATCAAAACTTATTGTAATTCAATTGTAAAGCAACTGTAATTCAGTGCTCTGTATTTTCATGTGCCAGGTTATTTTATATTCAACTGATCATGACTATTAGAAGAATATTCCATTTTTAGAATCTGATTTCTGGGGGTTGACAGAAATGTCAACATAACATGGCCAGAAAGAAATACATAAACAATCAGATCAAAGAGACTCAGCCAGAAGAGAATCACATTCAGAGGAAGAGAGAAAAAAAAAATGTTCAGAGGAAAATTAAAGAAGCTGACAACAAATTAAATATCAGTGAGAACATTTTTATCTGGTGCCAGATGCTTTGTGAGTTCTGATTCTTCTTTTGAAAATTCTCTCTCATATTAGTCTCTTTGTGTTTGCTGCCCTTGTGCCTGGGGTGCACCCAGAGTCTAGTCATAATAGACTTTTGGGTCTATTTGCTCATTTCACTTTTCACATCCCCTGGCTGGACTGTCTCTCATGGCCCCATCTTAAGGAGCTGCACTCTATGACACCTGACTTTCTTGCCTTACTTTACATTATTTTCTGCACTTTTCACTACTGTGAAATATTCATGTTCTCTCTGCCTCCCCGCCTAAAATGTACACTGCCCACGGGCAGGGTGCTATAGGCTGACCGCTTGTGTCCTCTCAAAATTTGTGCACTGAAACCTAAACCCAAATGTGATGGTGTTTGGAGATGGGTCTGTGGGAGGCTATTAGGTCATAAGGATGGAACCCTCATGAATGGGATTAGTGCCCTTATAAAGGAGACTCCTAGAGAGTTCTTTCATTCTGCTGCCATGTGAGGACACAGATAGAAGACAGCTGCCTATGAAATAGGAAGTGGACCCTCACAGACACCAAATCTGCTGGTACCCTGATCTTAGACTTCCCAGTCTCCAGCATTGTTAGAAATTAATATCCCTTGTTTATAAGCCACCAGACTATGGTATTCTGTGACAGCAGCTTGAATGGACTGAGACACAGAAGCTGTGTTATTCAGAGTTGTACCCCTGGTACCTGGACTAGGGGGCTTCCCTGGTGGCTCAGATGGTAAAAAAGTCTGCCTGCAATGCAGGAGACCCCGGTTCCACACTTGTGGTGGAGAAGACTCTTGAGAGTTGCTTGGACAATGAGGAGATCCAATCAGTCAATCCTAGAGAAAATCAGCCCTTCCAATATTCATTGGAAGGACTGATGCTGAAGCTGAAGTTCCAATACCATGGCCACATAATGTGAAGGGCCAACTTAATGGGAAAAGACCCTGATGCTGGGAAGGATTGAGGGCAGAAGGAGAAGGGGGCCACAGAGGATGACATGGTGGGATGACATCACTGACTCAATGGACGAGTTTGAGCAGACTCTGGGAGATAGTGAAGGACAGAGAAGCCTGGTAGTCCATGGGGTCGCAGAGAGTCAGACACAACTGAGCGACTAAACAACAACAACTGGAATAGAGCTGGATACCATCGTGGTTATTCAGATATTTGTAGGGTGAGTAGATGGATAGTAGGTTTAATATTCAAATTCCCAAGAAGAAATGTGTTAAAGGTCATCTCCTGCTTTATTAATTGTCAAACCAATTTCTCATAGATTGAAACTTCTTCCTAAATAACTCTTATGTAAGGAAAAACTGCTCGGGTATCTATTTTCTCTGCAGGTAGTGTATGAAATTTGTTTAATGCAATTATTGGCAAGTAATGTTCGCTTGTTGTTTAGTTGCTAAGTTGTATCCGACTCTTTGTGACCCCATGGACACAAAGGAGCCCTCCAGGCTCCACTGGCCATGGGTTTATCCTGGCAAGAATACTAAAGTGGGTTGCCATTTCCCCCTCCAGGGGATCTTCCTGACCCAGGGATTGAACCCGGATCGCTTGCATCTCCTGCATTGCAGGCAGATTCTTTACTGCTGAGCCACCAGAGAAGCCTGTGATGTTTATTAAGCTCTACTAATAATTAGTATAAGTATGATAGATTAAAAATGAAATTTCTACTCAAGAGTACAAGCCTGTATACAACATTGTGAGTGTACTGTTCACAAAGGAGTGTCCAACCATTACCTTTCTGTCTCACTTGGAAGCCTACACTGGAATTTATCAGTGTGAGCCACAGGAGGAGATGAATAGTGAGGACACTGTTGTCAGCCCTGATAGGAGCTGCGTTGAGTAACATCACCAGCAGAGCCTCACAGCCACCATGCCCAAGGTCCTTTCATGCTCTGAAATGTGGACCACTTCATACCTGTTTCTCCCTCACCCACATCAGACGCACCAGCACTGCACTGAAAGAGGCATGAAGAGGCAGGAGACGTGGGGCTCCCGACCTAGTCCTGCCACTATGGGCTCTTAATTAAACACCACTTAATCTTCTGGCCCCTCAATTTCCTCATCTATAAATGGGGATAATGCTAGCTGTCCTACAGAAGCTCAGATAAAAGTAATGAAAAGGGAAACAAATGGTGACATAAACATCTATTGACACATGTAAGCACAAGACTTTTTAAAAAGCAACATTTAGCAGCGTAAAGCCCCTCTCTTGAATCACTAATGGAGATGAAGAATGGAAAAAAAAAAAGCAAAACACCTCTATCGTTATTTCAAAAGGCAGTCCTAGCTATGTCAAGGACATTCAAGAACCATATCCTGTGTTAAATATTAGCTCTGCTGGCAGAGTCTTAAAACTGTCATTTGATACCTACTTTAAAAGTATAAATATGAATGACAGATTAGAAAAACAGAGGAATAGAACCAAGAAAAGTAACAAAAGAAAAGAGACTCTGAATACATACATGTCTCAGTTTGGGTGTACATTAGCTAAAAAATCACCCAAAAGCATTTCTGTTTGTGAAATATATTATCCTTTTTTCTTTTTCTATCTCCTCTCTCTTCTTGATTTCTCTACAGATTTTCTAAACTTTGCAGGGGCTCTTTTTGCATATCAAACTTAAGTCAACTGCAAACACAAGCACAAACAACCCTAAAATACTAAAACATTTTGTTCAGTGAAGGATAAAGTATATGACTTACCACATTGTTATTATTATTTCTTGCAAAAAGCTCTCATGTAAATATATAGGTTTATATGAGCTTAAATAGTCTGAGGCCAGGATGCAAAGAAAGGAAATACATACACATCTACGAAAGCAATGCTCATGACTGTCTGGTTTTAGCAGAAAATTGCACACCCTCACTTAAAGGGCAAAGAAGAAACCATAAGTCTATTTTAGTGACTCCGTTTGGAAATGGTGCACTTATTCTTTTTATTATATTTTCAAATAAATACATATGGGACCTGTCACATGTCAACAGTGGCTCAGAAAAGAGTCCGAATTAGTCACACAGGCACACAGGGCTTGGAAACAATGAGCGGTGCTCTGGAAGACCCTTGAATACAAGCCTATTTGCCTCTTAATCCAAATGAATAATTAATGATAATTATCATGCTGCAGTTATTATCTGTGATAATAATATATCCGTAAGGTGAATAAATTCAATCTGCTACTATGCAGAAATGGCAACTCATAATATTCTTAAGAAATACAGATATAATTATCAGTATTAATGGTCAAGGAAAAAAAAGATTTTTATATAAGGAACTACAGCAAAAGGTCTAAAGGAAGGTGGAAATGAATCCTTCTGATAATATTTCTTCTACCGCCATCATCGCTCTGGGCCTGCTGTGGTGATGTTGGGGTTCCTACTTCTGTGGGTAGGTTCCATTTAAGTAAAAGCGTTACTATGCACTTGTGCGCTGCAATCTGCCCATAACATTTCCATTATCGCCTTTTAGAAAATGACTCCAGTTAAGTTTAAGATCCTGTAAAAGAGCATGTGAAACCTGTTAGGACAAGTGGGGGTGGTTGGGGCACCAACTTGACAGTTAAACACTTAAAGGGAAAGAAAGCGAAAAGCCAAATCAGACAAAATGTGAAATGTTGGTTATTTGACTAGGGGTAGAGATGGGATACTGCTGATTAACGGCAGCTGTAGGTAGTGGTTGTTCTTTTTGAAACACTCTAATGGGCTTCCCTGATAGCTCAATTGGCAAAGAATCCGCCTGCAATGCAGGCAGACCCTGGTTCATATACCTGGGAGTGGAAGATCCCCTGGAGAAGGGATAGGCTATGCACTCCAGTATTCTTTGCTGCCTTTGTGGCTCAGCTAGTAAAGAATCCGCCTGCAATGCGGGACACCTGGGTTGGGAAGATCCCCTGGAGAAGGGAAAAGCTACCCACTCCAGTATTCTGGCCTGGAGGATTTCAAGGACTGTATAGTCCATGGGGTCACAAAGAGTCGGACACAACTGAGTGACTTTCACTTTCACTTTTAATGGCTGAGAGTCAACCAGTGAAATAGACCTGCTCGTTTCTTTCATTGTGGCACATGACCTATGCCTTTCTTCCGCTTATCTTCATCATGGGAAGGCAAACTGCTTGATTGGCATTCTGTGCTTGTCTGTGTGTATGTGTGCATGCCCATGGATATACACATACTCACACATGCATCCTTTTTGCAAAAGTCAGGACTATTGAGGTACAATTTACGTAAAGTAAAAATTACATTTTAAATTTTAGAATTTCTTAAGTTTTAGGAAAAGCATGTCAGTCATGCAACTTCTGTCACAATTTAGATCCAGAATCTTTTTGTCACCCTCAAAACCTCTTTCAAGAAGCTATATAATCAGTTCTCTTCCTCACTCTCAGTTTCTAGGAACCACCAGATCTGTTTTCTCTCCCTTTTTCAGAATGTCATATAAATTAAATCATACATAGATTTTTTTGTATCTGACTTTTTTCACTTAGCATATTACTTCTAAAATTCATCCAAGTCAATATGCATGTATTAACAGTTTTCTCCTTCATTTTCTGAGTAAAATTCCATTGTATGGTTGTATCATGATTTGCGTATCCATTTACCAGTCCATGGATGTCTGCGTTTTATCTAGTTTGTAACAGTTATGAATAAGGCCTCTATAGAAAGTAGCCTAAGGTTTTCATATGCAGGTATTTTTTCATTTCTCTTGGGCAAATACCTAGAAATGGGACTGGTAGCTCATAGCAAATGTGTGTTTGACTTTATGACTGCCAAATTATTTTCCAAAGTGGTTGAAGCATTTTAAATTCCAGTAACAGAAAATGAGTGTTCCAGTTACTCTGCAAACACTTGGTATTGTCAGTTTAAAAACTGTTGCCATTCTGGTTAATTTGTAGCAATATCTCATTATAGTTTTAATTTGTATTTCTCTAATGACTCCTGATGTTGAGCATTTTCACTGTGTGTATTTACCACCGATAAATCTTCTTCGGTAAATTGTTTGTTCAAGTATTTTCTCCATTAAAAAATGAGCTGTAGGTCTTCTAATTGAGTTGTGAATGTTTTTTCATTTGTTTTGGGTCAAGTCTCTTATCAGATATAGGTTTTGCAAATACTGTTCCCCAGTTTGGAGCTATGTTATCATTTTGTAAACGATGTCTTTCAAAGAGCAAAAATTCTTAATTTATTGAGCCTGTCTGAATTTAGTAAGCAAAACAATACAGTGATTGTGCATGTTTAGATACCTCTTTCTTCCCAAATGAATCACTGATATTTACTGAGCACTAACTACATGTAAGGCTCTAGGTTAAACCTATCAAAGGTAAACATAGAACAGATCCCTTAGGAGGTAAGGAAACTTAAGATCCGTTATCAAAGGCAGTTTAACATTTTAAGAAAACTTATATTATGTACTCTACTTTTTTAAGCAAACATGCTTTCATGTTTTTCATGCCATTCATACCCACTTAAGAAAACAACATTAGCAAAAGTAATTCAGGGACTTGTATAATTTAGTTAAATGCCATACCACACTACGTTATTTTATATTTATATACACAGCTATAGATAAATATTTTTACCTATGAAATATATCTAAAGGCATAGACTTCCCTTGATAGCTCAGATGGTAAAGAATCTGCCTGCAATGCAGGAGACTGAGGTTCAATCCCTGGGGTGGGAAGATCCCCTGGAGAAGGGAATGACAATGCACTTCATTATTCTTGCCTGGAGAATCCCATGGACAGACCATGGGGTTGCAAAGAGTCAGATATGACTGAGCAACTAAAACTTTCACTTTTTCTTTTCATGTATAATTAAGAAAGTGGGGTTTTCCTTTGATAAAATATTAATATAAATTTATCTAACTTCTATCACTTTTTAACCTTTATACCCTTAAGGTTTATAAGCATAAAATGTTAACACTACCAGTTGTGTGTGTGTGTTTAGTCGCTCAGTCGTGTCCAACTCTCTGTGACCTCATGGACTGTAGCCCACCAGGCTTCTCTGTCCATAAGACTTTGTAGGCAAGAATACTGGAGTGCGTCACTATTTCCTTCTCCAGGGGATCTTCCCAACCCAGGGATCAAACCTGCATCTCCTGTTTCTCCTACATTGCAGGCAGATTCTTTACCTGCTGGGCCATCAGGGAAGCCAGTTACTTAGCATGTTTAATATGCTGGCATTGGGAGAAGTAAACTTTTATTTGACATTGGTGAAAGAAGTCCAAAGTATCAGAAGAATATAAAACAGTTATTTCTAAGGAATTACTACAAAACTTTCAAAGTTTATACTCCAAGGCTTCAGATTTTCATGTAAAATATTCCCTGTACTTCCTCATTACTGATTAGTTAAGCAGATGGGAAAATTATTAAGCCACTATTTGCAACAAGGTTGAAAAATCTCTCTTTTTCTCTTTTGTACTATTTCTAAAGTTCTCCTGTATTCATTCGGTCTTTCTTGGAGTAGTTTTCTCAGGGGTTCTAAGGTTATCTGGTTTCTACCTTCTAAGAATGAAAGTTTATCTTTGTAAAATCAGATTTTTTTAATCAGATAAAGATTTTTATCTTTTTTTAAAAGACTTTTCACATGATAATTTTGTGTAAAAGTATAAGTATTAAGAAATTTAGGAACATGAAATATTAATTTGTCATCACATTGAAAAGAAAAAGTACACAGCATCTTTTAGAGATATCCTGGTCAACTCCTTATGTTCTGTTTTCACTTCTTTTCAGGAAGAAAAATCCCACAGTAGGAATGCTTGTTAGATGTTGAAGAGGGAATAGCAAGGTTACAGGAGTTCATTTTCTTGAGACCTTTGCCCTTAACAATGAAAAAAAAAAAAGATTCAAAAATGTCTACAGGAAAGACTCCAGGTGACATAAAGTTATATCACATTTTTTTTCCAGCACTGCCTTGTTTGTCCATTATGAAATTATTTCACTAAAGTGACTCAGCAGGGTTGAAAAAGAGAGAGAAACATGGAATTAGAACACTGAAAATCTGACTGATTTTCTTTAAATTAACTGTACATATGTTTTGTAGTTCAAGACAAACTTTAAGCTCATATCGAGCCTAATGAAATTAAAAATTCATTTTAGAATTATTGATAAAATTTCAATATTGTGGTGGGTTTCAATTGAAGAAACCCCAAAGCTAAGATAAGGTATTGGGTAGCTGATATTTAAATATCAGCTGTACAGGAGAAAAGTTGCTTTTCTCTAAATTGATTGAATAATTGATAAATCAGTATAGAATCACAGATAATCACGAACTGACTGAACTAGACAACTTAAATATCTTACCTATTCAGTTCTTATGTACAGAGAAATGAAAAATTATCTTATTTTGAAAGATCTTTGAAATTGAGTCCTTAATCCAGTTCATTGTTTGAATCAATTATTCAATAGCACAGACAACCAGAAAATGTGTGAGTCCAATGCCTTATAGATGGCTTCAATGCCATTCTTCCATGGCCACTGTACTCTGTGTGAGAGCCCTTTACATACTGAAGACAATAATTAAACCTCCCTGCGTGCTTTAATCATCTTGGTGCCAGCGTTTTGAACCTGCCCTGAATTCTCCATTTCTGACCCTCATATTAGAGTCTGTGTAGGTTGAAGAAAATTTGACAAGAACTGATTAATATGGAGAAAGTGATGCTTTTGTGCATTCACATATTCAAACTGTTTTGTAAACACTGCAGCGTCACATTATTAACTTGCTCCTAGATTATTATTTACTGTGAGCTTCTGATCGTTTCTTTCCTGCTATCACTTGGTAATTCTTTTCCAGCTTGTATTTTTGCAGTTTGAAATTCCTTATTAGTTTCTCTCCCCTTCTTGACTCAGAGGTGGGATCCTATCTTTCAGTGTGATGGAAGATGCTATCACCTGAATGTTTTCATGTTTCCCCCAAAGTCACATGTTGGGATCCTAACACCCAATGTGATGGTGTTAGGAGGTGGAGACTTCGGGGGGTAAGTAGCTCACGAGGAGGAGGGAGCCTCCTAAACGGACTGCAGCTCATAAGTCTGCAGCTCAGAAGACCCCACTCTACTTGACTGTACTGATACGCTGATCTTGGACTTTCAGCCTCCAGAATCGTGAAAAATTCTTTATTGTAGTTTCCAAATCACCTAATCTGGGGTGCTCTGTTGGCAGTCCAAACGGACGAAGGCAGAAGGACTGGGTGGGTTGGCAGAATTTGTTATTCTGTGTAATCTTTCTGTTATTCAAAAACACAGCGTGGGAATGAAACAACTAAAAAGACTTGAAGCATTCTAGAAGCCACTGAGAGGCACTGAGAATGGTGAGAAGGACCAGTGCCACAGATAGCAGTCCAGACTGTCCAGAGACAGTCTGCAAGCACAGGTAGAAGGGGGAGGGTTCCATGTGTGATGGAGGAATCTGAGGTTCTGGATGCTTATGTCAGAGAGATTTAAGGCAGATAAACTACGTGTTTCACTAGTTCGATTGCTTCTTTATACTCTTAGATACCTTCTAAATTATAATTTCTATGATTATAAAGTATTACAACTTAAGGTCCAGACACTGATATGCAATGAATACATACACTAAGTAAATATTGAGAATAAATGACATTAATGATATTTAAAAAATTATCAGGGAAAATATATGTTATCACCTAAATATAAATGGTCTGTTGGTCTGAGAAATGGAGTCTTTTGAAAATTTTGCAAAAATATTTTCTGTGAGGTTAAAGCGATAATTATGTCATACCAAGGAGTTTTGATAAACTGTCTCCTCATAACCAGATCCTAAGGGTGCTGCCTGACGTATGTGGAGGTGGAACTGTGTTGAGAACTGTGATGACAACCTAGAGTTTTATGCTTTGAGATGATGGATTTATCTTGATCTGTGTGCATGCTAAGTTGCTCCAGCCATGGCCGATTCTCTGCGACCCCATGGACTGTAGACTGCCAGACTCCTCTGTTCATGAGATTCTCCAGGCCAGAGTACTGAAGTGGGTTGCCATTTCCTTCTCCATACCCTGGTCTACTCATGTCCTAATAATTGGAGCAATTGTAGATGTGAAACAAGTTAAATGCATGGGAATGAAATTTAGAAATTTAGGAAATCTTTTTCTTTTCAAATTCTATGAAATTCTTTTCCATTTGCAACTCCTTTCTGAAGACCTCTGGGTTTATCACCTAATAGAGCACATTAAAAATAGACAAATATACCCCATGAAAAGCAAATAATTGCCACATGTTTTGATAAAAGGAGATGATCTGGTGTATGACACTGTAGCACATGCTCTAAGGGCCATGCCATATTTTTATGTGTAGTGGCCTAGAGCAAGATGATCTAGTTTTGATTTTCACCACAGTTGTCCTGAATCAAAACTGTGTGATAACTGAATTTGTATTTAGTTCTTTCCATCCTCCTTTCCTGACTCTCTTACTTTCATCAGCTCACACTTGTGTCCTCAGTTACTTAGTATTCTCAGCCTATCTTCTGACAAAGCATCACTACCCTGTCTGCCCTCCTTCCCAGGGCCTTATAGGCCCCCCTTTTTTTCCCTCTGTGCCATCTGAAAGATCTTCCTTGTGTCCCATTCTCAGTATTCTTAGATGGTGAGCCCTAACATGATTTTGTAAAAATGTGAACTGTCAAATTCTTTACCTAAAGTGCTTCGTATTGTGGGAGTCTGGATAATCTTGCATGATGGATGGAGGAGATCTCTTGGGATTAGAGAATGATCTGGCTTTTTATGTTTGTTATGCCTGTGAATCCAAATACTTGCTTAACACATCTGGTGTAACTCAGAAGTATGACTGAGAGGAAAGCAGGAAGGGCAGTTCAGACCATGATGCTCCTTCCTTCAAATGGTGCTTTTCAAAAACATGGGCAGTGTAATAGTCCTTGATATGGGCTTCCCAGGTGGCTCAGTGGGTTAAGACTCTGCCTGCAATGTAGGAGACACGGGAGATGCAGGTTCGTTCCCTGGGTCGGGAAGATACCCTGGAGGAGGACATGACAATCCACTGCAGTATTCTTGCCTGGAGAATTGTGTGAAGAGAGGAGCCTGGAGGGCTACAGTCCACCGGGTCCCGAAAAGTTAGACGTGACTGATTGACTGAGCACAGTGCAGCACATTCATTGATATGGTGATTTTTATTATCATGATTAAAAGACTTCAGAGAAAGCAGAGTGATAGAGAATGAAGTCAACAGGCTGTAGGGGGTCAGCGCTCTTGCTTCATCACCAGGCAGGTGGTCCCACTCCTTCTGTCCTCACCCTGAGGCTAGTGTCAGAATCTGGAATCAGTTCTAGACTAACCGTGTGTGTCCACACCACTGAAGAGAGTTTGAGTTATTTTGGGAACCCCCTGTGACTTCTAGAATGTTCAAGTCTTTTGTCGTGGCCTTTGTCAGTTTGGGGCGAAAATTCACTAACTAGAAAAGGTTGCCATTAATTGTCAGCCTTAAAGGTTACCATTAAGGTCTCCTCCTCGCCATAGGGAGGAGACTTTAGGGGAGAATGGATTCGTGTATATGTTTGGCCGAGTCCCTTCGCTGTCCACCTGAAACTATCACAGCGTTGTTAATTGGCTATCCTCCAATATAAAATAAAAAGTTTAAAATAAAAAAATAAATATAAAAGGTTACCTTTGGATATATTTGTATTGGCAGAATTTAATCTCTACTGACAGATAAAAGACATTTTTAAGTGTTCTCATGTTGCTGAGAAGCTATTAATTTGGAAAGGAAGACAGGGTCTCTGGATAACTCTGGATCTGGATATTCATTAACGCATTTTAACTGAGCACCTGTTGAATTAATGTCCTAAAGACAGAAGTGAGCAAGAGAGGCACAGACATATAAGAAGCTTACACTCCAGATGCACAAAAGTCCTTTGCAAAATTTAGACACTATACAAATTAGTTATTGGTTATAATTTACTATAAATACTCATCAATAAATTTTTCAAGCACTGGGGATACTGGAAAATATAAAGTTGCATAGAATATAGTCTCTATATTTAAGGAGTTTGTAGTACAGAGTACATTTTATTTTAAATATTTTAAAAAGTAGCCAGAATGCCAGGAATTAAACTCCTGAGGGTACAAAGTGCTTCAGATTCAGCCACCCCATGAACTGTAGCCCACCAGGCTCCTCTGTCCATGGAATTCTCCAGGCAAGAACACTGGAGTGGGTAGTCATTCCCTTCTGTAGGTGATCTTCCTGACCAAGGGATTGAACACAGGTCTCCTACACTGCAGGTGGATTATTTACCTTCTGAGCCATCAGGGAAGCCAGGCATTGAGAAGGACACTCACTGCTAAATACTCGTGAGGGGGCAGTCAGGCCTCTGGTATTTGATTTGGGTTTAAAGGATGAAAGAGAATCTGTAAGGTGGAAAACTGCCTGAGAAGATGGTACATGTAGAAATTTAAGGGCAGGGAAATCCAAGATTGTAGGACATTTCCAAGGTCTGGAATGCTGTGAATTTGATCATGTACGAGGGCAGATGAGAATAACTTTGCACATGAGACTCACCTAACTGTGTAATTCTCTTCCAATTAACTCAGCAGGCCAGTTCTCTTCCTTCACATTGGGGCTGATTCTGGTCGTAAATCCTTGGCCTTTACAAGTGACTTGCTTACTCTGCTTTCTAGAATATCAACAATATTGTTCTATTTGCACAAAATGTCTCTCTTTCAAAATGTGTCAACAGATCAAGTGTAGTACAGCAGTAATGTATTATAAATAATGTACAATAAAGTAAGCAAAATAGAAAATATTTATATTAATGTAATGTGAAATTATCTCTTTAGAAGATAGATGTTATCAACTAGTCAAGTTCTCAAAATGCCCAAGGTACATAAGTACTTGTATGCCCTTGCGTGTGTGTGTGAAGTTGCTTCAGTTGCGTCCTACTCCTGTGACCTTATGGACCACAGCCCACCAGGCTCCTCTGTCCATAGGATTCTCCTGGCAAGAATACTGGAAAGTGTTGCCATGCCCTTCTCCAGGGGATCTTTTTGAGCCAGAGATTGAACCTGCATCTCTCTCTTAAGTCTCCTGCATTGGCAGGCAGGTTCTTTACCACTAATCCCACCTGGGAAGCCCTGTATACCCTTAAGTAAACAATTTTATCTCTATATTATCTTTATAAAACATGGATCCTTAAATCACAGCTATATTCCTTTTCTACACTCTTATTCCTTGGAGGTCTTGATATAAAAATCTAAGGACACATTTTTCTCAGAGAAGTGAAAAAAATCCCATGCCTTGGCACATTGACACTCTACCCAGCAAACTGTGATGAGCTGGTGAATGTGAATTCAAGTTATTACAGAGAAGTGTCTGCAGAGATTTGCAGTCTATTTTGATGGCCCTGAATGTCACACTTCCTTCCCTTTAGAAAAAAATAATCCTGTCACTCAACACCTACAAAACTTGGGTCTTTTAACATTCTGTGATCTTGTGACTTTGTACTTGGAACAATTGGACTTTTCCATTTCTTCTCTTAAACTAGAGTCTTTCCCCTACATTTCTTCCAACTCAAAATCTACAAATCTTTGTCATTGATATTCTTTCCGTGTAATCTTTTTCCACCTCATCATCAGGTCCCTTTCATTCCAAGACTTTTTAACATACAATTTGCCCCATAAGATCCCCTAATTTCTCTTCATCCATATTTTTCCATTCATTTCCCTTTCTGTCTCATGGTTTCATAGACCCTGAACTCCTCTGCTTTCTCATCACCCACTAATTAGCATGTCTCCATGGTAACAGACAGTTGCAGAGCCAGGAATCATTCTCTGTACCCGCTACTGCTGAGTAACCTCTGGGCCTAGCAAGGAGGGGCCTTGACCTGATTAAGATAGGAAGACTTTTCTCTTCTTGGCAGGAAAAGATCCATACATTTCAGAGAAGGGCCTGTTTCCTAGGGGAAAGAATAAGTCAGTTTGGTCAAAAAAGGAGTGCACACTTGGACTCAAGCATGCAAAATCAAAGTATGAAATAAACTAAGAAAATATTAAAGAAAATGTAGGAAAAATATCTAATGCTGGTGCTCTGCTCCTGGTTTGTAAAGATTAGCAGTGCTTTGATCTGGAAGCTGCTAGAAAGCAACTGGTAGCAAATATTTGGTAGCATTTTCTAATTTTACATGTACAGTTCAATAAGTGTATGCCATGGGACAGAATCTGAGACAGAAAGCACCACTCCTCCCAGCTTTAAGAAGTCTATTTATCATTATTTTAAAATTTTACTCTTTTAAGCTATTTATAAACTCATAATCATATATTTTCTAAGCAACTGTAATAGCATTAATTATTGTAGAGGTTTACAGTTGCAGTTTTTTGGGGTAGTAAGTGATACACATTGCATATAAACCTACCTTTCCTATATATCTTCCTATGGCTAATATCTAGGAAAGATATTAGTCATAACTTATTGAGCACCTCTTATGAATTTAACACTTTATGCAGTGATTTGCATATATTTCAAGGTCTCCCATATTGAAAGGTACAGTAGCTTAGAGGATCAAGATTCAGCACAACAGATGGTTTCACTGGATATCAGGAAATGAAATGTTTTATCAACATATGGAAGCCAGAAGAGTAGGAATTTATTACTTGAAAACATGCTGGCTCAGGATGTAAGCTGGTGTATACTGGCTGGAGACATTTTGACCCCTAACCTATAAATGTGGGCATGACATTGTGATTTTGGAACTCCGCTCTTGATGATGAGTGGGGATGGGGAATTTGTATTTGCTTTAAGGGTGCTCACCTTTCATCCTTTTCTTTCCTCAATGTTTATAATGAAAGAACACTTTATTTCAAATTTGAATGAGACATTATCAGTTTGTACAGTGCAATTCATCAATCAAAGTTCAACTTACCTCTCAAATTTGATCGAAACCAGAAAGACTATCCTCTTCATTCAATCTATGAAAAAATGTCTGACATCTAAGAGGGAAAGATACATTTATTGATTGACTTCTATATGCCAGTTATAGAGCAAAGTGCTTCCATATGCATTTGGTGGTGGCTATGAAGGTACTCCTTTCTGATTTTTTTTAACAAAGAGTATAATTATCTGGCTCCAGTTGCTGGGCTCTGAAGTCCATCACTAAGTCTGCATGGAGGCCTAAGGGGCTCTAATCATCAATTCTAATATGTGTGTGTGTGTGTGTGTGTGTAGGGGTGGGGGTTTCCCAAGCCACAAAACAGTTCTCAAAGACCAGCTGAGTGTCTCATAATTCAACTCAGCTCTGACATTTGGACAATTAGACACTCCAGTCTACTTGGATATAGGGTCAGATCCCATAGATTGAGGGTGTAGCCCTTCAGAACTGCCTTCAGATGCCAGTTGAAAGCCCAAATTGTTAACCTTACTGCGGCCAACTGGCTATAAACCAGAAGCTCCAATGACTCTCTCCTTGGGTCTGATTAATTTACTCGAGTGGCTCAGAGATCTCAGAGATACATTTTACTTACTAGATTACCCATTATTGGTTTATCATAAAAGGATGTAACTCAGAAACAGGCAGAGGGAAGAGATGCACAGGGCAAATATGGGGAAAGAGTGTGGCGCTTCCATGCCTTCTCCCAGTGTACCGCTTTCCTGGCACCTCTGTGTGTTCACCAGCTCAGAAAATCTTTGAATCCTCACCTACTGGGGTTTTTATGGAGGCTTCATCACATGGGCACGGTTGATTAAATTATCAGCCATTGGCAATTGATCTCAATTTCCAGCCCCTTTCTCCTCCTGGGTGTTATTGTTGTTGTCTAGTCCCTAAGTCTGAGGGACTTGGGTGGCAAAGTATCTGACTCTTTGCTACCCCATGGACGGTAGCCTGCCAGACTCCTCTGTCCATTTCCCAGGCAAGAAATGGGTTGGTGCTGCGGTGGGTTGCCATTTCCTTCTCCAGGAGGTCTTCCAGAACCAGGGACTGAACCCTCATCTCCTGCATTGGCAGGTGATTCTTAACCGCTGTAGAATTGAAATTTCCAATGCTCTAAATTGAAGTTTCCAACCCTGTAATCACAAGGCTGCTTCCCAGGTGACACAGTGGTAAAGAATCTGCCTGCCAGTGCAAGAGACGCACGAGATACAGGTTTAATCCCTGGATTGAGAAGATCCCTTAGAGTAGGAAATGGCAACCTGATCCTTCTTGCCTGGAAAATTCCACGAACAGAGGAGCCTGAAGGGCTACAGTCCGTGGTGTTGCAAAAGTTTTGGATATGACTTTTAGCGACTAAACAACAACAAATCACAAGGTTGGTTTGAAGGATTGATGGGATTGGTCACCCCGTCCTTAGGTGACCTAGGGGCATTGCAAATGTAACCTCATTAACATAACAAAAGACACCTTTAGGCTCTCATCTTAGAAAATTCCAAGGCTTTTAGGAGCTCTGCATCCTATGGAAGAGATCCTGGCAGCCCACTCCAGTATTCCTGCCTGGGGAATCCCATGAACGGAGGAGCCTGGCAGGCTAAAGTCCATGCAGGTCACAGAGTCAGACAGAACTGAAGGGACATGAACACACATGTCAGAAGCGATACAAGGACCAAGTACATATTTCTTCTCATAGATCACAATATCACAAAGCTACACTTCCATGGGCTGTCCCCAGTCATGGCTGAGGGAAGCAGCAGTATCTGAAAGAAGGAGTGTTCTCTGAGGAGCCTCTGAATCTTGAGTACTCTCCACTGGCCTTGCTGAACTTTCTACTTTCTTAGATCTACAATCCGGATGCTTCCACCCAATCTTCCTTCTCTTGCCTCTCTTCTCAAATGCCAGAAAGCACTGTGGTCTGAAGGCTCTTCCTACCTCCTCCGATTTCCTCTTTAAGTTACCCTTAGATGTTTCCCTTAATGAACTTTCTTGATTCCTGCTTCTTGGAGGATCTGCATCAGTCTTTACAATCTTATGAACTATATATTATGGTAAGAAATAGAGCCTCAAACCATTGTCAAAAAGTCTACAAATAATAAATGCTGGAGAGGATGTAGAGAAAAGGGAACCCTGCTATCCTGTTGGTGGGAATGTAAGTTGAAGTAACCATTATGAAGAACAGTATGGAGATTCCTTTAAAAAGTAAAAAGTAGATTTGCCCTAAGATCTTGCAATCCAACTTCTGGGTACATATTTGGAGAAAACTCTAATCGAAAAGGTATATGCACTCTGATGTTTATAGACAGCACTATTTACAATAGCCAGTAGCCGAGACACGGAAGCAACCTAAATGTCCATCACTAAATGAATGGATAAAGAACGCACACACACATATATGTATATATGTATACATATCATGTGCCAACACACACACATTGGAATATTACTCAGCCATAAAAAAACAAATGAAATAATGTCATTTGCAGCAACATGGATTGTTGTTGTTCAGTCACCCAGCTGTGTCTGACGCTTTGTGACCCCATGGACTGCAGCATACCAGGCTTCCCAGTCCTTCACTCAACTCACATCCATTGAGTTGATGATGGACCTAGATATTATCATACTAAATGAAGTAAATCAGACCGACAAAGACAAATATCATACAATATCACTTATATGTAGAGTCTAAAAAAATGATACAAATGAACTTATTTACGAAACAAAAACAGATTCGCAGACATAGAAAACAAGTTTATGATTGCCATAGGAGAAGGGGGAGGGAGGGATAAATTAGGAGTTTGGGATGAGCAGATACAAACTACTATATATATAAAATAGATAGCAATAAGAACCTACTATGTATCACAGGGAAAACTATATTCAATATCTTGTAGTAAATTATAATGGAAAAGAATATGCACATACATATAAAACAAAATCACTTTGCTGTATAGCGGAAGCGAATACAATATTGTAAATTGACTACACTTCAATTTAAAGAAAATAAAAAGGAAATAGAGCCTCAGTAAGTTTGAAGTACTAATACACAGGTCACCTAGCTAATAATTGCAGGCTTCAAACCCAGCTCTGCATGGAAACAGTCTGCCTCCATGACTGTTGACTCTTCTCACTGCACCACATTGTCTAGTATCTCTTATTGTACCCACTACCACTTTATGTGCTACTTTGCCTATTGACAAGTCCTGTGGTAAAAATGGGGACAGGTGAAAATTATCATAAAGATCCCTGACAAAGGGAAAAAAGGTATGGAAGATGTTGCTAATATACAACGTTCACTCTTTTTCCATGGTAACTTAGACTTTAAGCTTTCTCATATGTGTCATTGACAGTTAGCTGTCTGGTTACATGAATATGTTGTTTTTCTTTTCTTTCCCCTCTAACGGCCCTTTTTAGGTAAATCAGAGCTGCAGGTACTGAATCTGATTTTCAGAGATAACATGTGAGTTTGTGACATTCCCTGTGGAGTTTGAGGTCTAGGAACCCACGAAGAGATCACAATGAAACAAGAGCATTACGTTTTCAAGTGCTAGAGTGATTATGTCTGAACATCACAGCATTATTTAAGAGACAGCTTTTTCATTTGGAGCAGGCAGTGGTGTGAGTCACTTTTCCGAAGGCAAGACAGCCTTCCTCACGTGAGTAAAGGCTGAGTACAGAGCGAGGCTACAGGCTGCATGCTTTACCTCCGAGGCCAGCAGCCAGAGTGAGGGTAGCCAGCCTCAGGGAAGCAGCTGTAACCGATTCCAGTGAACAAACGGAGAACCCAGTGGGGAAGTGAAGAAAACAAAGGGAGACTTTTATTAATTTTTTACCCCAACCCTTTTCATTCAGGCCAAAGAACAAGTTACTGCAGTTCGTTTTAAAACCTGGCGAAGGTTCAAGAAGACCGGAAGCCTGAGGACTTGCACTGAAAGGCTTCTTAAAAGATGCTGGGTCTGTGGTCTTTGGTGCCAGGAGAACACTGACTCATCTCCCTCTCTACTTCGTGGGGCATCCTTTCTATGATTAAGGAATCTTTAACCTTCTCGGTGGCGCTAGTGGTAAAGAACACACCTGCCAATGCAGGAGACGAAAGACACGCAGGTTCGATCCCTAGGTCAGGAAGATCCACTGCAGGACGGCATGGCAACCCACTCCAGTATTCTTGGCTGGAGAATCCCATGGAAAGAGGAGCCTGGTGGGCCAGAGTCCATGCGGTCGCAAAGAATCGGACACTTAGCACTTACTCATCCTTCTCGGATCTGTGGCCCTGACCTTGAGTGTGGGACAAGATGACGTATAGACTTCTGCTGCTGATCCATTCTCTCTGTTTCTCAGGACTCCAAACAAGGGCAGGCACCTTGGGGGTCGTCTGATCTGTTTTCACAGATAAGGAGTACAGAATCTTAGCTCTGAGATGGAGGCCCTTACTAGTGGTATGACTCTGCCTCAACATTTCTTTTAATTCCATAGCATCTGCTTACCTCTCTAGCCTTGTCTCCCAGAGCCTCTTCACATCAAAATAGAGAGCCTTCTGTTGTGGAACCTTCCACGCTCCCTTATACCACATGCCTTTGCTTGTACCCGCTGCCCCTCACTGACTCCACAGTCAGTGAAGTGCCTACTAACAGTGTTCACTTTTTCCATCATAACTTAGGCTTTAAGCTTTCTCATGTGTGTCGTTGACAGGGACCTGTCTATCAGGGTGGACAGACAGCTTTGCCTACTTGGTACGTGTCTGATTCCATTAAGACTTCAGTCAAATGGAACCTCCTCAATGAAGCCTTCCCTGACTTCTCTAAACTCTATGGATTACTCCATTCTTTTCTTATTTCAGTCATTGTTGAGCTGAAATTAATTTTGCCTCTCTCTGAAGACACAGATTCAAATTCAACAAACTTTCTACTAAGTGCCTGGTGCTGGAATGATCACTTTCATATATAGAATTTCTGGAATTTTCATTTGGCGAAAAGACTAGCAAAGAAGATGATGCTTTCTGATTGAGATGGCCTAGCATGGCATTCTGAAATTACCAAACTCTTGACTCTAAATATGCAGCGAATGAACATAGAAGTGAAGAGCATTTTTAATCACTGCCCAATATAGGAACAAAACAATACCAACAAAATCCTTGCTTTTTAAGGTCTCCAATTTCCTCAGAACTTTTTGGAAAATGTTCTGGAAAACTGTTCTGGCTTCCCTGTTGGCTCAGCTGATAAAAAATCCGCCTGCAATGTGAGAGACCTGTGTTTGATCTCTGGGTTGGGAAGATCCCCTGGAGAAGGGAAATGCTACCCACTCCAGTATTCTAGCCTGGAGAATTCCATGGGCTGTGTAATCCATGGGGTGGTAAAGAGTCAGACAGGACTGAGCGACTTTCACTGTCACGAAACTGAGAACAACTCTTCCAGTGATGCTCTGCCACTCCAGGACATGTGTTGATAATTGGTTTCATAGTTTTCTTTGGAACTGGCATTATCATTTCTGAACCAAGAGATCTCAGTCACTCCTTGCAACGTTGTAGACAGCCAACATATCTGCATAAGGCAGGAAGGACCAGATTTCATGCTTAAACAAATTTTGATTCACTTCTACTCTGCTCCAAGCCAAGGAGAGTCGGTGTTCAGCTCTACAAAGCAGTCAACAATCTAAAAAACAGCTTCTTTTTTTCATTAATATAACTCTCAAACAATATCTTTGAAATTGACAACTCTGCTTTTAATTAACAACATAGACCATAGGCTGGTAAACTACAGCTTATGAGCCAAACCCATCCCGCTGCTTGTTTTTGTAAATGATGTTTTATTGAAACACAGCCCTCACGTTTGTTTACATATTGTCCTTGACTGCTTTCTCATTATAATGTCGGACTTGAATAGTAGCAAGAAAAGCCATATGGCCCACAAAGACTGAAATATTTACTACCTGGTCCTTGTAAAAAAAGTTAACTGACCCCTGAGATAGCAATCTGAGGTTTTGCTGGAAATCATAAATGCAGCCTCTCCAATATCCAGTTCTTATTAAAAGTGTGATTATGAGAGTATATTTTTCTTGGAGCTTAGTATCAGAAAAGTTATGCTTCTTCCTGAGCTACTAGTGAGTTCCTATTCTTATGGACACTTTGGAACTTATAATGGATTTTGCTTCTCTTTCAGCTTTGGGTACCTGATCATCCTGAATCAAATGGCTGTAGGTGACACCCACTTCTAGTTTCAACTACTTTCTCTGATATCCTAGCTATTTACTTCAACCTGATGGCCTTCTATGTATATACTTTTAATAGAAAGGTTAGGTATAAATAAAAGCATAAATAATATGTTTTCTTTGCACTTCTGTAGCCGGTTATCTAGAATTAGCTATTTGCATATCTGCCTCTGCCTCCTAGTTTAAAATTTCTTTAGGGGGCTGTGTGATAAGATGCTTTACACATAGAACCTGCTCAAAAAACGTTTGAGATTTTTTGTTTGCTTGGATTTTATTTGTTTATCTGGTAGAAAGTTAGTTTTAGATCAGCACATTTTCAACTTACACTAATTGGCTGTTATCAGCATAAACAAATTTTTGTCAAGATGCCTAAAGTTGATTCCTTTAACTTAGTTTTCATGCTTTTACTAATAAAAATATGATGATTATTGTTATGGTTTATTTACCTGATGCTTTACGTACACTTTTGGGCCTGTTCCTCATGGCAGCATATGGTAGCCTTGATATTCCCATCTCATGTTCAGTTCAGTTCACTTCAGTCGCTCAGTCATGTCCGACTTCTTGCGACCCCATGAACTGCAGCATGCCAGGCCTCCCTGTCCATCGCCAAATCCCGGAGTCCACCCAAACCCATGTCCATCGAGTCAGTGTTGCCATCCAACCATCTCATCCTCTGTCGTCCCCTTCTCCTCCCACCTTCAATCTTTTCCAGCATCAGGGTCTTTTCAAATGAGTCAGTTCTTCACATCAGGTGGCCAAAGTATTGGAGTTTCAGCTTCAACATCAGTCCTTCCAATGAACAGCCAGGACTGATCTCCTTTAGGATGGACTGGTTGGATCTCCTTGCAGTCCAAGGGACTCTCAAGAGTCTTCTCCAACACCACAGTTCAAAAGCATCAATTCTTCGGCACTCAGCTTTCTTTGTAGTCCAACTCTCACATCCATACATGACCACTGGAAAAACCATAGCCTTGACTAGATGGACCTTTGTTGGCAAAGTAATGTCTCTGCTTTTTAATATGCTATCTAGGTTGGTCATAACTTTCCTTCCAAGGAGTAAGCGTCTTTTAATTTCCTGGCTTCAATCACCATCTGCAGTGATTTTGGAGCCCAGAAAAATAAAGTCAGCCACTGTTTCCACTGTTTCCCCATCTATTTGCCATGAAGTGATGGGGCCGGATGCCATGATCTTAGTTTTCTGAACGTGTCAATGAGACTCAGAGAGATGACAGACCTTGCTAAGAAGGAGTGTTCAGAGTCTTGGTCACCGATACCTTAGGGAGCTTGGCAGGTGATGATGGTCAATGAAGCAAATGGGTGTCATGCAGTGTGGAGTCCTGGGCGTCAGGGAGCACACGCTTTGTCTAAAGAGACAGCCACTATTACACCCCAGGCATGCGCCTCCACATTATGTCAGCTCACTATTGCTTGAATTTCCCATTTTTCACCAAATAGAAATGTTTCACAAACCAGCCCTTCAATAAAATGTTTTAATTTTAGAATGCTATAAAGGCATAATGAAATATGATATGAGTCAGTTTTGGCATCTGGGTAACCAGTCCTTGAACTCTGAGTTCAGACCACAGCAGGTGAGGTGAGCTGGTTGAGTCTGAATCCTAACTCTACCACATTCTGTGTTATTTGAGCAATGTCAACTATGCAAAGCTCAGGATTTGTCACCAGGTCTTTATAGCTACAAAGCTGCATCCCTTTCTCCCAGTGCAGTCCTTTCTCATAATCCAGTGTTTGGTTTTGTTCCTAACTCCAGTTTTCCAGTTTATCAAAATAGAAGCAGACCAACAACTTCATGAGCCATATAAGCTTTTTATTTTGCCGATAAACTATAACTAATTGAACAAATTATTTCTTTTGATTTTGTTCCAAAAGTCCTTTTTAAAATTCTCTCTATTCCTTTTAAATTAAAAAGGCTAAATATCTTTTATAAATGCACATACAGTCTCTCATTGATTTCAGTGGGAGTCAAGAACCCAGCGATGGAATCTAGTTTGAAGAATTTTAATTTTTTGTTTATTTAAAGAAGAAGATGATAAAAAATGAAGTGTTTTCTTGGAGTGTACCAGCATTTAAGTATTCTTGCTGGCAGGGTTGATATAGCATTATGGCTGAATTTTAGGGAAAAAGAGTTCTGCATTTCACTAGCAGACCTGAAATTATATTCTTGTAAATGAGCAAACATAGCTTTTGACATCAATGATAACAAGTGACATTAAATAGGAGGAAGGGTTTCACTGGGGAGAAAAAGGATAGCCAAATATACAGTTGTTGTTTTCATTTAGTCACTAAGTTGTGTCCGACTCTTTTGTGACCCCATGGACTGTAGCCCACCAGGCTTCTCTGTCCATGGTATTCTCCAGGCAAGAATACTGGAGTGGATTGACATTTCCTTCTCTAGGGAGTCTTTGCTACCCAGGGATCAAGCCCACATCTCCTGTACTGGCAGGCAAATTTTTTACCTGTATAGCTGATAAGTAGCTCTTTGCCCCCATTTTTTCACCTGACTGATAGCTTTATTAAGACAAACGTTTAGTATAGTAATGTAAAATTTTTCTGATAATATTTTTAACATTACAATTTAAATACACTACCTGCAAGATTATTCTATTCTGAAGGAATTGGATAAAACAATGGTATCTTGGCATATGCTGTCAGTGTGGAACAAAGGACTGGATCTGGAAATGGAGGACATGGGTTCCGGGCTCAGTTCGGCATATAGATAACTGTGTGACTTTAGGAAAATCATGCCCTGTATGATGACTCGAGATAATAAACCTGAACTAACAAGAATGAGAATATTTGTGGAAATTCTTTGTTTCTAAATAAAATTATTGTATTATTGCTACAGTTATTTGATGATGGTGATGTATAGAGCATCACTGCTATAAACACTTATAAACACTTTTTGACCAAGGGCTTAAAGAGCTTAGTATGTGACTTCCATAACAGAGAGAGACACACTTTCAACTGCATTCATTTTTTTTTTTTTTAATTATTATTTTTTTTTCCCAGTGGGTTTTGTCATACATTGATATGAATCAGCCATGGATTTACATGTATTCCCAATCCCGATCCCCACTCCCACCTCCCTCTCCACCCGATTCCTCTGGGTCTTCCCAGTGCACCAGGCTGGAGCACTTGTCTCATGCATCCCACCTGGGCTGGTGATCTGTTTCACCATAGATAGTATACATGCTGTTCTTTTGAAATATCCCACCCTCACATTCTCCCACAAAGTTCAAAAGTCTGTTCTGTATTTCTGTGTCTCTTTTTCTGTTTTGCATATAGGGTTATCGTTATCACCTTTCTAAATTCCATATATATGTGTTAGTATGCTGTAATGTTCTTTATCTTTCTGGCTTACTTCACTCTGTATAAGGGGCTCCAGCTTCATCCATCTCATTAGGACTGGTTCAAATGAATTCTTTTTAATGGCTGAGTAATATTCCATGGTGTATATGTACCACAGCTTCCTTATCCATTCATCTGCTGATGGGCATCTAGGTTGCTTCCATGTCCTGGCTATTATAAACAGTGCTGCGATGAACATTGGGGTGCACGTGTCTCTTTCAGATCTGGTTTCCTCAGTGTGTATGCCCAGAAGTGGGATTGCTGGGTCATATGGCAGTTCTATTTCCAGTTTTTTAAGAAATCTCCACACTGTTTTCCATAGCGGCTGTACTAGTTTGCATTCCCACCAACAGTGTAAGAGGGTTCCCTTTTCTCCACACCCTCTCCAGCATTTATTGCTTGTAGACTTTTGGATAGCAGCCATCCTGACTGGCGTGTAATGGTACCTCATTGTGGTTTTGATTTGCATTTCTCTAATAATGAGTGATGTTGAGCATCTTTTCATGTGTTTGTTAGCCATCTGTATGTCTTCTTTGGAGAAATGTCTGTTTAGTTCTTTGGCCCATTTTTTGATTGGGTCATTTATTTTTCTGGAATTGAGCTGCAGGAGTTGCTTGTATATTTTTTAGATTAATCCTTTGTCTGTTTCTTCATTTGCTATTATTTTCTCCCAATCTGAGGGCTGTCTTTTCACCTTACTTATAGTTTCCTTTGTAGTGCAAAAGCTTTTAAGTTTCATTAGGTCCCATTTGTTTAGTTTTGCTTTTATTTCCAATATTCTGGGAGGTGGGTCATAGAGGATCTTGCTTTGATTTATGTCGGAGAGTGTTTTGCCTATGTTCTCCTCTAGGAGTTTTATAGTTTCTGGTCTTACATTTAGATCTTTAATCCATTTTGAGTTTATTTTTGTGTATGGTGTTAGAAAGTGTTCTAGTTTCATTCTTTTACAAGTGGTTGACCAGTTTTCCCAGCACCACTTGTTAAAGAGGTTGTCTTTTTTCCATTGTATATCCTTGCCTCCTTTGTCAAAGATAAGGTGTCCATAGGTTCGTGGATTTATCTCTGGGCTTTCTATTCTGTTCCATTGATCTATATTTCTGTCTTTGTGCCAGTACCATACTGTCTTGATGACTGTGGCTTTGTAGTAGAGTCTGAAGTCAGGCAGGTTGATTCCTCCAGTTCCATTCTTCTTTCTCAAGATTACTTTGGCTATTCGAGGTTTTTGTATTTCCATACAAATTGTGAAATTCTTTGGTCTAGTTCTGTGAAAAATACCGTTGGTAGCTTGATAGGGATTGCATTGAATCTATAGACTGCTTTGGGTAGAATAGCCATTTTGACAATATTAATTCTTCCAATCCATGAACACGGTATGTTTCTCCATCTGTTTGTGTCCTCTTTGATTTCTTTCATCAGTGTTTTATAGTTTTCTATGTATAGGTCCTTTGTTTCTTTAGGTAGATATACTCCTAAGTATTTTATTCTTTTTGTTGCAATGGTGAATGGTATTGTTTCCTTAATTTCTCTTTCTGTTTTTTCATTGTTAGTATATAGGAATGCAAGGGATTTCTGTGTGTTAATTTTATATCCTGCAACTTTACTATATTCATTGATTAGCTCTAGTAATTTTCTGGTAGAGTCTTTAGGGTTTTCTATGTAGAGGATCATGTCATCTGCAAACAGTGAGAGTTTTACTTCTTCTTTTCCTATCTGGATTCCTTTTACTTCTTTTTCTGCTCTGATTGCTGTGGCCAGAACTTCCAACACTATGTTGAATAGTAGTGGTGAGAGTGGGCACCCTATGGATAGATCAACTAAACAGAAAATTAACAAGGAAACACAAACTTTAAATGACACAATGGACCAGCTAGACCTAATTGATATCTATAGGACATTTCACCCCAAAACAATCAACTTCACCTTTTTCTCAAGTGCACACGGAACATTCTCCAGAATAGGTCACATCCTGGGCCATAAATCTGGTCTTGGAAAATTCAAAAAAATTGAAATCATTCCAGTCATCTTTTCTGACCACAGTGCAGTAAGATTAGATCTCAATTACAGCAAAAAAATTGTTAAAATTTCAAACATATGGAGGCTAAATAACACGCTTCTGAATAACCAACAAATCATAGAAGAAATCAAAAAAGAAATCAAAATATGTATAGAAATGAATGAAAATGAAAACACAACAACCCAAAACCTATGGGACACTGTAAAAGCAGTGCTAAGGGGAAGGTTCATAGCATTACAGGCTTACATCAAGAAACAAGAAAAAAACCAAATAAATAACCTAACTCTACACCTAAAGCAATTAGAGAAGGAAGAAATGAAGAACCCCAGAGTTAGCAGAAGGAAAGAAATCTTAAAAATCAGGGCAGAAATAAATGCAAAAGAAACTAAAGAGACCATAGCAAAAATCAACAAAGCTAAAAGCTGGTTTTTTGAAAAAATAAACAAAATTGACAAACCATTAGCAAGACTCATTAAGAAACAAAGAGAGAAAAACCAAATTAACAAAATTAGAAATGAAAATGGAGAGATCACAACAGACAACACTGAAATACAAAGGATCATAAGAGACTACTACCAGCAGCTCTATGCCAATAAAATGGACAACTTGGATGAAATGGACAAATTCTTAGAAAAGTATAACTTTCCAAAACTGAACCAGGAAGAAATAGAAGATCTTAACAGACCCATCACAAGCAAGGAATTCGAAACTGTCATCAAAAATCTTCCAGCAAACAAAAGCCCAGGACCAGATGGCTTCACAGCTGAATTCTACCAAAAATTTAGAGAAGAGCTAACACCTATCTTACTCAAACTCTTCCAGAAAATTGCAGAAGAAGGTAAGCTTCCAAACTCATTCTATGAGGCCACCATCACCCTAATTCCAAAACCAGACAAAGATGCCACAAAAAAGAAAACTACAGGCCAATATCACTGATGAACATAGATGCAAAAATCCTTAACAAAATTCTAGCAAACAGAATCCAACAACATATTAAAAAAATCATACACCATGACCAAGTGGGCTTTATCCCAGGAATGCAAGGATTCTTTAATATCTGCAAATCAATCAATGTAATACACCACATTAACAAATTGAAAGATAAAAACCATATGATTATCTCAATAGATGCAGAGAAAGCCTTTGACAAAATTCAACACTCATTTATGATTAAAACTCTCCAAAAAGCAGGAATAGAAGGAACATACCTCAACATAATAAAAGCTATATATGACAAACCCACAGCAAGCATCACCCTCAATGGTGAAAAATTGAAGGCATTTCCCCTGAAATCAGGAACAAGACAAGGGTGCCCACTCTCACCACTACTATTCAGCATTCATTTTGATTTTGGCCTCAGAGTAAAAGATAAATTTGAGGTCACTCAGTTGTGTCCGGCTCTTTGAAACTCCATGGACTATATAGTCTGCCAGACTCCTTTGTCCATGGGATTCTCCAGGCAAGAATACCGGACTGGGTTGCCATTTCCTACTCCAGGGGATTCTTCCCAACCCAGGGATTGAACCCATATCTCCTGTGTTTCCTGCACTGCAGGCAGATTCTTTACTGCTGAGCCATCAGGGGAGTCCAAGCTTGAGGTGGTATATGTATATTTTTCCCCTTGAGAAGTGAAAGCAATTTTACTAACAATAGAGAATAAAAATGAAGGGCTTGAGGAAAGAACAAGAAGGTTGGAATAACTAACATGATGAATGTAAAGTGGAGATGATTGGATGTAAGTAAATGAAATGTTTGGCATACTAGAGACCCTGGTTGAGTGTAAATTTAGGTGGCTCAAAATTAGTGGATTTCTTTTCTTTTTCTTTTGTTTCCTCTCTTCTATTATAATTTTTTTTTCAACAGACCCCTAGTTTAGGCAGTGTGTGTGTGTGTGTGTGTGTGTGTTAATTGCTCAGTTGTGTCCAACTCTGCAACCCCAGGGACTCAAGCCCGCCTGGCTCCTCTGTCCATGGAATTCTCCAGGCAAGAATACTGGAGGGGGCTGTCAGTCCCTCCTCCAGGGGATCTTCCTGAAGCAGGGATAAAACCCAGGTTGTCTGCATTGCATGTGGATTCTTTACCATCTGAACCACTGGGAAAGCCCTTAGGTGCAATAACAAAGAGACAAAAAAGGTATTCATTCAGGTTTGGTAATTATTTGGAGGGATTCAGGAGAAGAAAAAGGTAAACATATTGAGAGTTTTGGGAAGAGAATTCTTTGCTTGGTAAACAACATGATTCAAAAATAATAGGAAAGGATGGGGAGTGAAGGTCTATGGGAGACTGATCGTTTTGGAAAGATATAAATATATATATATATATATATATTCTTTAATAATTTTGTTTCTGAGAGTCTGTGAGTGGTGAACTCAGTCTTTGATATCTGAAGATGTTTTTATTGTGTTGGCTGTGATAACTTATCTGGATTTAAAACTGCAGGTTGACTTATTTTCTCCTGGAAAGTTGAGAAATGCCATTGTATTCTATGGGGAAGGAAATGGCAACCTACACCAGTATTCTTGCCTGGAGAATTCCATGGACAGAAGAGTCTGGATGGCTACAGTTCACGGGGTCAGGAAGAGTCAGGCAGGGCTGAAGTGACTTAGCATGCATATATTGTATTCTAGCATACGTTGTTGCTAAAGGGAAATCTACTGTATAATTGCTCTTTTATTGGTAGGTTGTCTTTTTCTATCTGGTAAATTTTAAGATTTTATCCTTATCTTGATATTCTATGATTTTCCTATCATATACTTAGTTATGGGGTGATTTTTATTCACCCTAGGAGTCAGATATTTCTTCAGTTTCAAAAGATTCTTGATTATATTTCCTCAATGTTTTTTTCTACCGTTTTATTCTTTGTATTAGACATATGTTGCTCATTAGACATATGCTTATTAGACATATGTCTAAGAGAATAGAAGTCTCTCTATTCTCTTTGAGTGTTTGAGGGTTGTTTTTTTGGTCTGTGGTGTATTAAAAGTAATTTTCATAATATCTTTCAGTCAATTATGTCCTGTCTAGATGTCATCTCATCTTTTGCATTTTAAAACAAATTTCAATGAGAATTTTTAAAAATTCTAAGATTATATTAGTTTGTTCTATTTTTTCATTTCTGCTTGACTTTATTTTATATTTTCCTTTTTGTTTCTAAACTGTTTTAAAGTTCATAATGCACAAGCCTATACATGTTATCCTAAGGCAATCACCTTTACAACTTTCCAGATCAAGAAATTAAACATTGCCAGCATCCAGAACCTCCTTTCAGGCCTCTTCCTAATCACTATACTCTTCCTTGTCTTTTTCTTTTTCAACTTAATTTATTTGTTTCATTTGGAGGATACTTACTTTACAATACTGTGATCGTTTTTTGCCATACCTCAACATGAATCGGCCGTAGGGATACATATCTCTCCCGATCCTGAACCCCCTCCCACCTCCCTTCCCATCCTATCCCTCTGGGTTATCCCAGAGCACCGACTTTGGGTGCCTTGCTTCATGCATCAAACTCGCACTGGTAATCTATTTTAGATATGGTAATGTATGTGTTTCAATGTTGTTCTCTCAAATCATCCCACCCTCTCCTTCTCCCACTGAGTCCAAAAGTCTGTTCTTTATGTCTGTGTCTCCTTTGCCGCCCTGCATGTAGGATCATCCATACCATCTTTCTAAATTCCATATGTATGTGTTAATATACTGGAGAAGGAAATGGCAACCCACCCCAGTGTTCTTGCCTGGAGAATCCCAGGGACAGGGGAGCCTGGTGGGCTGCCATCTATGGGGTCGCACAGAGTCGGACACGAATGACGTGACTTAGCAGCAGCAGCAGCAGTGTTAATATACAGTATTTGTCTTTCTCTTTCTGACTTACTTCACTCTGTATAATAGGCTCTAGGTTCATCCACCTCATTAGAATGGACTCAAATGTGTTCTTTTTCACAGCCAAGTAATATTCCATTGTGTATGCGTACCACAACTTCCTTATCCATTAACCTGCCGACTGACATCTAGGTTGCTTCCATGTCCTAGCTATTGTAAATAGTGCTGTGATGAACATTGGGCCCATGTGTCTCTTTCAAGTCTGGTTTCCTTGTGTATACTCTTCCTTTTCCGCAAAGATAAACAGTATCCTGAATTCTGTCACCACCATGTAGATTTGTTTTTGAAGTTTATACAATTGGAATCATAGTGTATATATATATATTGCATCTTGTTTCTTTCACTCAACGTTATGTTTGTGAGATAATTATATCTTATTGCTGAGAGCTGTAGTCCATTAATTTTTATTACTGCATATTATCCAGTTGTATTGATATATTTCATTTTAATTATCCATTCTAATGTTAATAAACATTTTTTCAATTAGGATTTATTATGACTAATACTACTATAATCATTCCTTTATATGTCTCTTGGTGAACATGGCATACATTTCTGTTAGGAAAATATGTAGAAATGAAACCAATAGTTTAAATAACATGCATATCCTCATCTCTAGTAGATAATGGCAAATTATTCACTAAAGTTAGTTTATGAATTGACATTCCCATTAGCAGTATATGGGAATTCTTATTGCTTTACATCTTTGCTAACCCTTTGTATTATTACTTGTTTATCTTTTTTCAAATTTTTTATTCAATGTATTTAAACTAAAAACAAACATACAAGAATTTTTACCCATTTCTCCTACTCCTACTCCTCCTGCTTCTTGTAACTGTCAACCTGTTCTGTATATCTGTGAACTTGGTTTTGTTTTGTTTTTATTTCTATTTTGAGATTCTACATGTAAAAGAGATTATAAGGTTTTTGGTGTCTCTGATTTAGTTCATTTAGCATAATGTTCTCAAGGTCCATTCATGTTATCACAGATAGTATTTCCTTTTTTTTAATGGTTGAATAGTATTTCATATATCACAATTTCTTTATCCATTAATCTACATAGATTGATAACACATGAAAACACACACAGGGTGCATTTGATAGTGTCTGATAGTGCTTCAGAGGTTTCCTTTGCCTGAAATTGTGGAGGAGGTGGTTTTGCTTGTTTTTTTCTTTGAGTCCGTTGTGGAAGGGGATAATTCTACTATTTTTCTTACTGTGACTGGATGAGTGAGCTCTATACACAGTCTGAATACTCAGTAAATATTGCTGAGAGGGGACGAGTGTGGAAAAATATGGAACATGTTTGTTTTTATTTTGACTTATGAGCTTTTTATAAGAGAGAGGAGAAAGATGTAAATAGTACACTTACGGGATCTTATATCTTTCTTACCCCTTAAACAGATTAAAAGGGGGAGAAGAAATAAAACAATTTTGAAAGTTGATTGAGGGATAAAACACACACAGAACAAATTCGACTTATTTAAGTTTTATGATTCTCCAAACAGGTTTGATTAGACTTGCTGGAACTTGGATGTAAGAATCTGCCAAGCAAGATAACTTTTTTAAAAGAATGTTTTTATTTTGTATTGGCGTATAGCTGATTAACTATGTTGTTACAGTTCAGATAACCAGTAAAGGGACTCAGCCATATACATGTATCTCTTCTCCCCCAAACTCCCCTCCCATCCCGGCTGCCACATAACATTGAGCCGAACTCCCTGTGCTATACAGTAGGTCCTTGTTGGTTATCCATTTAAAATATAGCAGTGTGAACACACCCATCCCAAACTTCCTGACTTTTCCTTCGCCCATCCCTCTCAGCAAGATAACTTTTAAGGAAAAAGTTCTTTGCATTTTCTCAGACCAAAAACTAAGTTTGTTACTTCACTTTTGCCTTTAGAAAATATCAGATGAAAAAGAAAATAAAATGTCATTTATGTGGTGATTGTAGAACAACTTCAATGAGACATCTAATTTTAGGTAAAGCTACTCACAGGTCAGCTGAAGCTCCAGGTAAGGATAAAGAAAGATAAGGCTGGATTCTCTCCCTGTTTCTCAGGCTAGGTGATATTTGAAGCCAGCCAAGGCACAAACTTAGGAATTCCCTGGTAGCTCAGTCAGTAAAGAATCTGCCTGCAATGTTGGAGAAATGGGTTTGATCCCTGGGTTGGGAAGACCCCTTGGAGAAGAAAATAGCAACCCACTCCAGTATCCTTGCCTGGAAAGCCCCATGAACATAGGAGCATGGCCTGTTACAGTCTATGGGGTCACAAGAGTTGGACACAGCTTAACTACTTCACCGCCACCAAAGCACAAACTTGGGACTGTCCTGGTGGCTCAGACAGTAAAGAGTCTGCCTGCAGTTCAGGAGACCCGGCTTTGATCCGTGGAGTCAGGAAGATCCCCTGGAGAAGGAAATGACTACCCACTCCAAAATTCTTGCCTGGAGAATTCCATGGACAAAGGAGTCTGGTGGACTATAGTCCATGGGTCGCAGAGTCAGACACAACTAAGTGACTAACGCTAGGAGCTAGGAAGGCACAAACTCACTTAGTTCTTTAAAAACCCTACAAGAAAACTGTTTTATAAACACTAAACTTGGCTATATAAGACTAGATTTTAAGTATGCCCAACACCATAAGGAACGATAATTATGTTACTGGTAGCGATGTTGGTCAACACTACTACAGCAATCATATTGAAATATATGTGAATCAAATCAATATGTTATCAAAACTACAATGAGATACCACCTCACTCTCATCAGAATGACCATCATTAAAAAAATCTATAAACAATAAGTGCTGGAGAGGGTATGGAGAAAACAGAACCCTCAGGCATTGTTGGTGGGAATGTGAATTGATACAACCACTATGGAGAACAGTATGGAGGTTTCTTGAAAAAAAAAAAAAAGAAAAAAAGATCTATATGACCCAGCAATGGCATTCCTGGGTATATACCCAGAGAAAATCATAATTCTAAAAGACACATGCATCCCAGTGTTCATTGCAGCACTGTTTAGAATAGCCAGGACATGGAAGCGACCTAAATGTCCATCAATAGAGGAGTGGATAAAGAAGATATGGTATATACATACAGTGGAATATTACTCAGCCATAAAAAGGAACAAATTGGGTTATTTGTAGAGATGTGGATGGACCTAGAGAGTGTCATATCAAGGGAAATAAGTCAAAAAGAGAAAATAAATATTGTATATCAATGCACACAGTGACATATTAACAAACAATTAATATTGTATATTATTGTATATTAATAATGCAAATATTGCATATTAATATATGATTTATATTGTATAATATACAATATTGTATATTAATGCACATAGAAAAATTATCTTATTTGCAATGCAGTAGAGAGACAGATATAGAGAACAAATGTATGGATACCAAGGGGGAAAGGGGGTGGCGGGAGGACTTGGGAGGTTGGGATTGACATGTATACACTATTGATATTAATACTATGTCTGGATAACTAATGAGAACCTCCTGTATATTACAGAGAACTCTACTCAGTGTTCTGTGGTGCACTGAGGAGAAGGAAATGTAAAAAAGAAGGAATGTGTGTATACGTATAGCTGATTCACTTTGCTGTTCAGTAAAAGCTAACACAACATTGTAAAGCAACTGCATGCCAACAAAAATTAATTTGAAAAAGTTAATTTCCTGAACACCTCAAACTTACAGAATGTGGTCTGTCAAATTTAACTCAATTAAACAAAGCCCCAGAACAAACAAAACCCTCCAAGGGCTCCCCGTCCTCCTGGTGACCTTTGTACTGAAGTTTCTCTTTTTCCAACTAGGGCTGCTGGTGACCGGGAATGGCTCTGTGGTCCAGGCTGTCTCACTCGAAGTTCCCGCCTCGGGTTGTGCCTGTGTTCTTCAACAATGCTTGATTACCCCTTGTCTATTTTCAGCCCCCCCTTCCTTGGAATCCCGAGATGTCTGTTATCCAAACATTACTTGATCCCAGAATCAAATTGATCAGATGTATTCACTGATTCAGTCTCACTAATGGGAGATGCTATTACACCACACTCTCCATTTTTTTACCTTCATTAATCAAATGTCTATGAAAATACCTTTTTATATAAAGTGGAGAAAACAGTAATCATGCCTAGGAAAATATATGTATTCATAATCTTTCCACCCAATAATTGCCACACATATACATTTGTACATATATTTCTTGCTTTCTTCTATTTAAATAATACTTAAAGAGTTTTCATGTCAATATATATATATTTCCATAACATTATTCTTTGTGGCTGGAAAAGTATTCCATTTTATGAATAGACTATGATTGATTTAGACACTTTTTGACCTAGCTTATTTTTTATTATTAAAAAGAAGAAGTGAATACTCATTGTAAAATCTCAAATAATACATAATGAAAGGTAAATTCCCCTTCCACTGATACTCTTAGTTCTCCCTGTAGGCAACCACAGTTAAAAATTTCTTCTGTCATCTTCTGTAAATAGTCTATACAAGCAACATATTCTTCTCTTTTTATACATAGATAGACACACTATTCTGTACTTTTATTCTGGAAAATTAAATAAAAAGGTATCTTGGAATTTCTTAAAGTTTAGAATACATAGATTCAACTCATGTTTTTTCATGGCCACATGAAAATGTAATCATAGTATCAATTTGATATGGTCAGTGTTCTGTTGGTGGGATTTGGCTGTTTTCTCTCCTTTGCTGAGGAAAACACAGCAATGGCAAACATTCTTATACATCTGGATTTTTGCAGATATATGAGTCCTGGTGAACTCAGCAGTAGTCTTTTAAGACTTTTGATAAATATGTCCAAACAGTCCTTTACTATTCAATGAGTTTACATTGTTATGGTAGAATGAAGAACTCCTGCACCCTATTTAAACAAGAAGGCTTTAGAGGCAGTATTATGGTTCTGACAGCAAAGAATTTGCCTGCAATCCAGGAGACCCTGGATCAGGAAGATCCCCTGGAGAAGGGAAAGGCTACTCACTTTAGTATTCTTGCCTGGAGAATTCCATGTACAGAGAAGCCCGGTTGGCTACCATCCATGGGTCACAAAGAGTTGGACACAACTGAGCAGCTAAAACTTTTACTTTGCATCCTAAGAGTTGACTGCAAATTTGGTGCTTTTCAGACCTGAAAGAAGAAAGCTGGGTAAAGGCAGAGTCTCTAATATCCTTCCACTCCTCTGCAGAAGTAGTCAGTTCCTAAGCCTATATACACGTTAAATGCTGTATTGTTTGTGAACTCACTCCTCAGAGGTGTTTCAACCTTATCTCCTTCACCATGAAGGGAGCCATGAATTTGACCAGTCAAATTGCTTAGTCTATTTCTTTGCCAACCCCGCACCTGTGCTTCTTGGCATGTTTTTTTAATTCTTTAAACATCTCTATCTCAGATACCTTCCTCCTAGTCCCTTTCCTTTAAAATTGCACTCCATGAGAGTGGATGATTATTTTGTTCATTGCTGTATCCCTATCATCTCAACCATAGTAATCATTCAATAAGTTTTTGTTCAGAGAATGAGTCAATTTAGACAAACAGAAGTTTCTAAAAATCTCCGTATCTCTGACATAGATCACCAGTCACATATTTTGCACCACTGAGTGAAAGCAAAAATTTTAAATCTATGGCTCAAAGATAAGCTTCAGAGCATGTGTTGTGAGCTTACAGGCCACGGCTGGGATATATGTGTGAATGTGCATTTGGGGGTGGGGATGAGGAAAGGGAGACTGTTTCCTAGGATTTGTGGATACTGAATTGCTTCATCTTCTTTTTCTTATTTTTAACAATGATTTATCATAATTTATACTAAATAAGATGTGTTGGGAATGGTTCTTTTTATGTGACTAGCAAACTAGGTGTGATGCCTATGACTGTAAATAAACATTAAGCTGATTAAGCACAGTGTTGAGTAGATGTAAGGTAAGCAATTTTGTGGGCAGCAAAGTAACTCTTACTGGTCAGAAACATGCTTTTTCTTCTGAGATTGTAATTATTGTTGGAAAATTCCTGGGGGAAAAAAGTGTGACATTTCACATTCACTTTGAAGGATAGACAACCAAACTTACATGGTAAATATTAAAAAATTATTTAAAATTAATTATTTTGGTTTATGCCAGTTATAATTAAAGAAGATTAAAACAATACTTTTGGAAAATTTTTATGTGACTTTTCTAATGTTAGAAAAAATGATCAGGGAATGCTAAGTGTATTAATAAAATGATTTAATCTTTTTTATATTCCTCTCTTTCAAGAAAATCTATATATTAGCTGATATTTTGAACATGACATGGTTATGACATGAAGCTATGAGGATAAATGGAAACATAGGGTATTTTTTTTTTTTTGAACAAGGATTTCTTCAACATGTGAGAAGAGATAGGACAGTGACTGGTCTTCTAGCTAAGGATGATGCTGAGAGGATTGACAGATGAATGAAGGGGCCTGCAAAGAGGGCTGTTGGAAAAATTATATAAGAAATCCCTTTAGAAAACTTACAGAAAAATAACAAAGAAGTCATTATATGTTATTTTCACAGTCAATATTAACACATGACTCAGGTACCAAAGAAATCACTCAAGAGAAATAAAAAGGCTAGGGGATTTGGTTAAATGAATTTGGACTAGATTTCATGAAGAAATGGTCTGATCTTGAAATAGGACATTTCCGTTCATTTATTCATTCAATATTAAGTTAGCATCTACTATATCTTAGTGATATATTAAGGAAGATTGTCTATTGTCAACTCTGGTGAATGCAAGGGAAGTAGTTTGGCTACACTAAACTAAATATTTTGTGGGATTTTAGAGAACAAACTAAAGATGGGACAGATTTTTATCATAATCAGTTTTGTGATGGATTAAAGTTAGGATTCTCTACAACCCCACTGCACAAGTAGGAGAAATAAGCTACAAAAGGGCATATGGTCAGATTCCACAGCTGACATTAGCCTCACTGCATATGTTCATCTAGGCTCTCGTTAACCTCTGACCCATGCTGAACATGCTTCAGGTGAAAAGAAATAAAGATTATACAGCACAAATTATCCTGTTACATTTTTAAATGTTTACCAGTAAAACAGGCTGAAGTCATTCACACAGTAATTAGGTATTAAGCTGCTATATTGTAACATATTAACTACAAAACAAGTTTGACAAGAGACTAATTTTTAACATGTGTTTTAACCAACAAAGAATGAAGTGTTAGCTGTGGCAGGAGGCTGGGGTGTGTGTGTGGGTCCAGCAGTGCCCAGAGAGAGCGGTGGTGTCCAGAGAGCACGGTGCTTGGTGGACAGAGATACATGCACTGTTATTGCATTTCTGCATGCTGAAAAGGTGAAGCCAGCAGGTACTGTATGATTGTACCCACAGTTCGTGAGCCAACTGAAGATGCCCTGAAATACATGGAGGTGAGGGGCTTTGCAGAGACCTGAGCTACTGGCAGGAAAGAGCAGTGCTCTTTGGGTTATTAGTTCTTATTGAGTGTCCTTATTGAACATTACAATGAGAAAAATAGGCCACCATTTTGATAAGGAAGAAAGTGGATGGTGAAGTACGAGGGGAAAAAAGCAGGCAGAATTAGCAAAGGTAATTAAGACGATAAAAGCAAGACAAGCTGTTTTCACATGGCCAGATATATTTCAACTGAATCACAAAGAGAGTTATTCACACACATGTACTCACAAGAGGCAGCAACAGAGAAAAAACAACCACGAAAACTGACACTGGAAATTAAAGAGAAGGCAACAGAGTGATTTATTCTTATATTCAGCCTCATTTTTTTTTCAGCCTGAAAAATGATAGTGGATTATAGGAGCAAAATGAGTATAAAATTACTGTGAAATAATGCTAACTTCTAGCAATCTCCTTTAAGTGCATCCTCATTATTTGTCAAGTCACTCGCCATCCGGACAAGAACATTAATTTTTTTTTTATTTTTCCATTGTGAACCGCCCACAGATTGGGCCAGCTTCATGCGCTGAAAGTATGTGTTTCTTCACGTACTGGTGCATGCTGAATAGGGTCGTCCTTTTCCTAAATTATCATCTGCTTGCCTGTGCAATTTCCATGAGCAAATATGGGTATTTGCACATGCAAATGGAAGTGCATGAAAATAATATGTGTTCTGTATTAGTAGGCCAGCCAGGGTTTTTGGCTTTTTGGTGTTAAAAGCCCTGTAAATGCTGCATGGATTTCTGAGAAAGCTTCACTCAGCAGAGGAGGGATATTTAGTTAATGGAATTATAACTCCTTGCCAAGGCTCATGAATTGTATATAGTTATAAAATATAGGAAATATAATTATATATATATATGTACACATTTAGGATCTGGTGTTGCAGAATGCTTTAAAGGACAACATTGTGTAGGATATGGTATAAGCTAACTTTTGGCTCTGAAGTATTTATTCAAAAGTTTACTGCAATGCAAGGTGGCTCAGACAGTGAAGAATCTGCCTGCAATACAGGGGACCTGGGTTTGATCCTTGGGTTGGGAAGATTTTCCAGAGAAGGGAATGGCTGCCTACTCCAATATTCTTGCCTGGGGAATCCCATGGACAGAGGACCCTGACAGGGTACAGTCCATGGGGTCGCAAAGAGTCAGACACGACTGAGCAACTAACACTTTCACACTTTATGGTTTGAAGTGTAGAATAAGTCTTTCAGTCTCCTCTTAAATCATCCCATGAGGTCACAAAGAGTTGGACATGACTGAAGTGACTTAGCATGCATGCATGACATAGTTAATTACAGATCCATGCACAATGTATTTTTTAAACCTATTATGCTGTTGCACTGTGCTAAGTATTGAAAATGAAAAGATAAATCTGACATAAGCCAAGCCCTCCGAGTAGCTCCAAAGTTTGCATTGTAAAGATAATTGCAAGATATTTAGTACTGCTAAAGGTTACAAACAAAATGCAAATTGCGATTTCACAACACCTGAAGTATTTCCAACACCCCTATTTTATTGATATGGAAACTGAGGCTCAGGGAGGAGGTAATGTGGCCAAGATTCCACAGCTAGTGAGTGGTGGGCTAAGGTAGCCAATTCAATCCACAGGATGTTTTTGTGTTATTATTAGGAGTTCGTCACCTTTTTAAAAAATCACCAGTGTTCTAGGATTGCATGTGTGTATATGTGTGTGTTAGTTACTCAGTCATGTCTGAGTCTTTGTGACCCCATGGACTATAGCCTACCAGGCTCCTCTGTCCATGGAATTCTCCAGGCCAGAATACTGGACTGGGTTGCCATTTACTCCTCCAGAGGATCTTGCCAATCCAGGGATCAAACTCACGTCTCCTGCCTTGTAGGCAGATTCTTTACCCTCCGAGCCATCAGGGAAGCCCTAGGATTGCATATTAAATATCAAAGCCCTAGAAAATGCATAGTAAGTATCAATCTTATAGAACTCCTATTGTTAAAGAAAATTAACAAACCTCCTCTTTGGGGACAATTTGTGCAGTATATTAGTGATCCTTATTAAAAGTAAGCTAAATTTTTGGTATAAATTATGTTTTAGAGAATTAATGATTATTTTGTTACCTATATAAAATGTCAGTATGTGAGTGTCCCCTTTTATGGGGTAAAGAAAGACCCATTTCATCATTAAATTGAACATAGGCAGTATTGCCTTAACTGAAAGGGACTTCTTACAGTTCCTTCTTTAAGAAAGATATGGCTCTTTCTTATGTAAGAAATGTAAGAAAAATATGGCTCAAAAGAACCAACCTCTAAATAAGCATACGCATTTTTAAAATGCAATACATCCACTGGGAAAATCATCCCATGCCAAATGATAGAATTTCACTCTGTGCAAAACCATGTCCATTTCAGAAGGTGCTCAGTGCAGTAAATGTGGCTCAGTGGAACTTTTATTCAATAAGGAAAGCTTCATAAATACAGACCTTGTGCATTTTACTTGATTTGCCATAGAAGTGCATTTTGTTGAAACACAACTTTTAAAAGCTTATGAAGACATCCCCATATATTCAGAAATACCATCCTTGAAGGGCAAAAAAAAGGCAACAGTAGCCTGCGAATCCTTTAATCACAGGCATTAAAGAAGATCTGTTGGGAGAGACTGCAAGGTTGCTGACTCAAGTTAACATTTCTCGGCTTGCTTCTGGGCTGCTAGCTGTCTTTGCATGTACACGAAGCTGATATAAAATGACATTTGCACCTGTTGTTGCCATCCTACGTTAATTAGCCTGGTGCCCTAAGTAGTAACCGGGCCATCTCATCCAAACAGAAGCCATTAACATATTGCAGCTGTCATGACTAAGAAAGATGCTGGGCTGGGAGACATGCACATCCCTGCATACCTTGGCTCAGTTAGCCAAGCTCTCCCAGTTGGAGTCACTTGGGGGAAGAAAAGAAGCGTGGGATGTAGCCAGTCAGGAGTGAAAGAATACATTTTACTGCAGGTTTACTTTCATGTATTATGCATAGTCTTCAAGGTCACTGCATGATCATTTATAAGATTTTAATGAGATATCAAAGCAGAAAAAATGGAATGCAATTAATGGAATCTTATTGAAAAGATAGACAGGTATAATCAGAGTTCCCAATACTGTGCCCCCAATCTTCCAAATTCTAGAGCTAACTGGGAGACTATCTACATCACACCACAGTGAAGAGACGAGTGTTAACACTTCATTATCAAAGGCCTTGAACTCTTTTCGGAGGCACAATTCCCAAAATTAAAGAACACACAGAAGTTTCTGTAGGAGAGGAATACCAGGTACTTGAGTTAGAATATACTGATCTTTTCTAAACCCAGAGGAGGCAGATGACCTATTCCAAAACTTCAAGAAGAAGAGTTCCTATTAAGTATGGATATCTTCTGTGAATCATTGGAACAGGGCACACAGGTCAGGTATCTTATGCCAGTGAGCGCTCCATTCCCCAGAAGGTGTTTTGTTCGACATACAGTCAGGTTTCTTTGAAGTTCGTTGGGTTCCATACAGTTTTTTCAGCTTATAAAAATCGCTCAGCTCATACAAACGTTGGCTAAAATGTAGGCACATAGCACAGGAAAGCTCTAGATTGATAAACACCGAGTTAACCAGGAACCTCACTCAGCTGACATTTTTGCACTCAATTTAGGAAAAAGAGGCAAAGGAAAATAAGTGCACTACAAAAGTGGACAACAGGGGTTTAATTTTTAAAAATTTTTGAAATATGTCCTGTGAACTGATACCCATGCTACTAAATTTTCCAGAACTTTATACCCACATTTTTGTTCAGGGAGAACTGATGTTAAAAATAATGATCCCTAGGCTCAAAGGATGCTGAAGTCTTTCATGATTCATCAAAGAAAAAAAAGATTTCATTCAGCACACTGTTCTAACTAAAGCAAGGATGTGTGGAGTGGTTTAGAAAGATTTCAGAGCTCAAAATTTTGGGGTAAGGATAACTCCGCATAATCACAGAACCTCTAAATCTAGATATTTAATTCCTTAAATATTCTGGCTAATTTTATTTGGCCCCCTAAATCTTTTTCTCTCTTTTTTTCTAGGCTACTTTTTTTTTTTTTTTTGCATTTTTTAAACTTTTTAATTTGTGTTGGAGCATAGCTGATTAACATTGATATGATAGTTTCAGGTGCAGATCTGTCTTTTAGAGGACAAGTTGCTTTGTGTGAGTAAAATTTCACATATTAATATGTGATAATATTAAAGAATGGGCTTTACCCATTCTTTGTGATATAAATAACCAGTTCTTTGTGAATAAAGAACTGGAAATAATGGCCAGATATTTTAAATTTCCACCAAGATATTTTACCTCATTTAATCAACTCTGGATAAGTAACTAGCTTGGTTAATATAAGTGACAAATTTAGGAAGAGAAATTTGTCTCTACTTCCTGTTCAATACTGAAGTCGTGAATATGCACTATTTTTCTTAGATGCATTATTGGACAAGTCATTACTATATGCCTTCTTCAGTCTGTAGCCACAATTACCAGGACTCTGATTCACATTTCTCCCAGCTATGACTCAACAAAATCTGGTATTGGGGGAAGAAAGCAAATAATCATTTTAATTTAATCAACAATACTAGACATAGGAGATAAAAAGTAATTTAAAATTCATGAAGAAACCATCTTCCCATTTTTTAAAAGGTTAAGTTCCCCTAAGCTATGAAAGAAAAACACCCTCTGAAGACCTAGGAAAGCAGAAAACACTGGTGGCAAGTGACAGGAATTGATCCTCCTTGGCTGTGCCTGTCATGTCTCTAAATTTTATTTCCACCATCTCTGGAATGCTATGAAAAGAGAGAGTGGGCGCCGGACTATGGCCTGAGGGCTTGGTACCCAGGTCTCCGACTTTTCTTCAATTAGGAGGCCTCCCTGCCTGATGGAGAGACGTGTGTCTGACTCGGGGCTTGGACAGTTGTGAGGTATTGATTAACCATAATGTGAAGTCAAATCTGAATAAAAAAGCCCCATGATCAAAAGACCTTCATCGGAGACAGCATGCCCTCTAAGTCAAGGGTCCGGAGATTCTGATGAGCGCTGTTTCTTTTCTGAGAGAGAGAGAATTCCAGTTTCCTGATAAAGGCTCTCTTGATAAGAAAGTCCACTGGACCTTCTGTCAGAAAAGCTGAGGCTTCAGATTTGACAGGCGCTTGTTAGTTTTTCATCTCAGAACACTCAACATTCAGAGGAGGGAAGAAAAGGAGATTGCTAATATTGCTGGGCGTCGTGAAAGCCAGCCTTGAGTTTGTATGATGAAGCTACTGCTGCCTTCTTCCCCTTAAAAGAAAACGCAACCCCTACCTGGCGTGGAAAGTGTCCCTTCCCACAATGCTGGCCCTGCCACAATACCCAGAACCATCACCAATTAAAGTACCACTTTGATCTTGAACAGCTGATTCATGACTTTTAATTGAAAGTTGAAAAATTACTTTTTTAAAAAAAGGAATACCTTTGCAATTCTCTCAGAGAATCCCTTATTATAACGTTTGAAATTGAAAAAAAAATATCTTGGTACCTTTCGTGTCTATTGTGTTTTTTTTTTTTTCAACTTGATTTTTGTTTATTTATTTTTTAACACCATAAACATTGTGTATTGGGGTATAGCTGGTTAACACTGTTGCGATAGTTTCAGGTGAACCGTGAAGGGACTCAGCCATACATACACAGGTATCCATCCTTCCCCAAGCCCCCCTCACATCCAGGCTGGCACAGAACATTGAGCAGAGTTCCATGTGCTGTTCAGTCGGTCCTAGTTGGTTATCCATTCTAAATATAGCAGTGTGTACATGACCTTCCCAAAGTCCTTAAATAAGGCCATGTGCAGCAACAGGGATGGACCTAAAAAGTGTCATACTGAGTGAAGTAAGTCAGACAGAGTAGGGGAAATATCGTATGACATCCCTGATATGTGGACTCTAAAAAGAAATGACACAAATGAACATACAAAACAGAAAGAGATTCATAGGCTTAGAAAACGAACTCACGGTTGCCAGGGGGAAGGGATAGTTACTGTGTTTTTAAGGCAGTGTTATGAATCAGCTACCTGGAGCCTTTCCTACAGTTCTGTGAAATAGAAAGTCCAGGTGTCATTATCCTTAAGTGAAGTTGCTGAAACAAAGATGTATGCCAGAGACCACAAGCTTGTCCAAGGTCACACAAGGAATTATTAGCAGAGGCAGGATTAGAACTCAGGCATTCTGACTTCTAATCTGGTTTTCTTACCACAGAACTAGAATGAAGCCATTCTGACTTCCAAATGATACTTCTGCGGAGTCATGACTGAAAGCTGTGTCAGTAGCCTTATTGTAGAACTGCTGTATTTTAAGAGTGCATTTCAGCAGTCATTGTATTGTATTCGCTCTAAGTTATCAAGGAAAGAAACTGTGTTTCTGCTTTCTCTTTTTACTATTAATTGCTGACTAACCAAACTTATACTCCTACTGCTAACGTTCCCCCTTTCTTCCGGTAGTCTCTGATTTTGCCTGCATGCATCTGCCCAATCACACTTTCCCCTGGATCTCAATCTCCCTATGTTTCAAGGCTGTGTTTGCCCTAGTCCCTGTCTACTTCCTGACCCAGCACCATGACTGACCCTGCTGAACACTAAGGAAGTGTTCAGTAAGTATCAGTAGCAGGAATAAAGGAGCAAATGACTGATAGAGGCACTAGAAGCCCGAAGGAGAACCGTAAACAGTTTAGACGTTACTGATGGAACTCCCTATAAATTAAAAGAATAGATGTGTGAAAATGGTCTCTGTCAATTTTAAGGAACTTTATTAGAAGTTCTGGGCTTCAGATGATAAAGAATCTGCCTGCAATGCAGGACACTTGGGTTCAATTCCCAAGTCAGGAAGATCCCCTGGAGAAGGGACTGGCAACCCATTCCAGTATTCTTGCCTGGAGAATTCCATGGACGGTGTCACAAAGAGTTGGATATGACTGAGCGACTAACATTTTCATTAGAAGTTTGGGAAAGTTAACCAGAACCTGGACTTCCTTGGGATAGTAACCATGTCTTGTTCACTTTTGTATTCCCAGTGTCCTGGAACAAAGCAGGCACTAAATAAGGACTTTTTGAAATGACCGTTGAAGGCAAATTCCTTCTGCCTTTTTTTTTTTTTTTACTGTTTTTAATATACATGTAAGCATTAACAAGTAACATTTATTGAGTACTGTAACAGGCAGATTGCCAAGCATGTGTTATTATTTTTGTTTCTCAAATAACTCTAAGAAGTAAGTATAATTATTATACCATTTTATAGATGAGGAAACTGAGGCTTATAAAGATCATATGAATTGTCCAGAGCCTTGCTAGTAGGTGGTGACGCTAGTGTTCCGACCCAGATAAGATTCCAAGGTGAGCATTCTTTACTAGATGGCATCTCAGGCATCCATATGGTTTTCTTTTTAATGAGTGATAGTAGCAAACACTTATGTAGTGCTTTCTATGGGCCAGCCATAGAACAATTGATCAATTCGTTCAATCTTCATATCACCTCACATCTACCTTCATTACACTTGTGCTGATTTAAAAAAAAAAAAATGGAGGCCCAGAGAATGTAAGCAATATGCCTCAACTCACATAGTGAGTGAGGGTAAGTCTAGATTATGAATCCAGGCTCTCTGGTCCTAGACTCAATGCTTTTACTCACCATGGAATACTGTTTCCTGATGAGGTTTGGATAGTAGTCAAATTTTCCTTTTACCTGTAATACTTAGCCCATACTAAGGAATACTTAATATGTAACATAGTAATCCATAATACTGAGCCTAGTCTAAGGAATACTTAGAATTCGTTAGTACACATAGTCAATGTCTTTCACTTATTATAGTACTGACCCCAAAGTGTGGTAATGTTTTTCTTATAGTATCCAATCTCTCTAACAAGATTTGAAGCTTCCGGAGGAAAGATGGCTACCAGTTTTAAATCTTTAGTTTAAGCATAGAAATCTGCTATAATTCCACTTCTTGTTTGGGCATGGCTAGAAAACCCTGCAGAGAAGGCAATGGCAGCCCACTCCAGTCCTCTTGCCTGGAAAATCCCATGGACGGAGGAGCCTGGTAGGCTGCAGTCCATGGGGTCGCGAAGAGTCGGACAAAACTGAGTGACTTCACTTTCACTTTTCACTTTCACACATTGGAGGAGGAAATGGCAACCCACTCCAGTGTTCTTGCCTGGGGAATCCCAGGGATGGTGGAGCCTGGTGGGCTGCCAGCTATGGGGTCGCACAGAGTCAGACACGACTGAAGCGACTTAGCAGCAGCAGCAGAAAACCCTGAGCTTAGGGTACATTATATTAACGAATCAACAGCTGTCATGGAACACTCATAAACTAACTTATAAAAGTGACTTGCTTGTATGTGTTCATTTAGGGCTGTCAAATATTTCTATTACAATACCTAGACAATATGAGGTAGAATTAAGATAATGTTAAGTATAATTCAGAAACTGAAATTAAATATACCTACATTGGTTTTTAGAGATATTTGATGTATGGAAATTTAGATATTCACCAGCATGAAATTCTAGTGCTACAAGTGAAACTGTTTTTCCTTCTGATATGTCTCATTCTACTAATTAACCATTGGGAATGTGTGTCAAGCTCTTAAAAATACAAAAATAGAATGATAACAAGTACAAAAGAGCTTCTTAGTATGTGTATCAGAACTTTTTGAAAAAATAGCCAATATATTACTGAAAGTTCAAAATCATGGGAACTTCTTCCCGAACACATTGAAATATATGATACTAGGCTCACCTTTGTCATATCAGAATGTCAGACCATTTATGGCTCATGGGAGATACTGACAAAGTCCTTGTGTTTTGCCTGAAACCCTCTATTTGTCTTTATTTACACAAAGCACCTTTTACCACAATGTTTTGCAAAACTTGTCTTCCCAGACGTTAACCCAATGATAATGCATGGAATGTCAGTACAAACATCAATTTAAGTTTGTTTCTATTTGAATCGATACCAAGAAACCCTTTCAACAGGAAACTATTTAGTTTTTAAAGCTTCCTTGGCTACTGGTACTTCCATAGCCAATTAGACTTTTGGTTTATATAGTTGGGCTTCCCTGGTGGCTCAGATGGTAAAGAATCCACCTGCAATGCAGGAGACCTAGGTTTGATCCTTGGGTTGGGAAGATCCCCTGGAGGAGGGCATGGCAACCCACTCCAGTATTCTGGCCTGGAGAATTCCATGGACAGAGGAGCCTGGCAGGCTGCAGTCCACTGGGTTGCAAAGAGTCAGACACGACTGACTGACTAAGCACACAGGCGTGGTTTATATAGTTGGGGCTTGTTGTTTGCCCAGTGAAGAGATTTCAGGACTATCTAGATGTGAGAAGTTTCATATTATGATGATTCATTTATTTAGTTCAGTGGTTCTCTACTGGGGATGATTTTGTTCCCCGCGGGGTATCTGGCAATGTCTGGAGGCATTTTTGATTGTCACGACTAGGAGGGGTACTGGTCTCTAATTGGTAGATGGCCAAGGATGCTGCCAACCATTCTACAATGTACGGGATAGCCCCCTCCCTGAACAAAGACTTATGTGGTTCAAATGTAATAGTGCCATAGTTGAGAAACTCTGTGTAGCTTAAGGCCTTTGGCTCTCTATTTGAAAAGGTCAGTACGCTTGAAACAGAGAATATGAATGTTTTAAATCATATCAGTCATTTACATTTTAGTGTGGGTTTACCCACACCTTTTACCAAAGAAGTCTGTGATGAATGGGGGCTGGGCTTCATGTGAGGGAGGAGATTTTTAGTCATTGCATGCAGGCATGCTATCATTATAGGAAGAGATAGATGCAGAAATAAGAGGCTGAAGGCTCTAAAATACTGTATGTTTTTTCTTTACACATGGATTCAATTTTGGTACAGAAAATAAAGAATATAAATGAGTACACCCATGGAACATTATACAAATGTGCAATCAGATAATGGTGCTCTAGAAATCAAAAGTCAGTACATTGGAGGCAATGTTACAGCTTTTAAGAATCCGAGCTGTATCTACCATTTTAGGCTTTTCTCCTACTTTTCTATGTGATTTCTACTTTCCAGCCTGAAAAGATGCTATGAACTTTATTGTCTCTCCTCTGACTTGCATTTCTTGCTCCTGCCTGAAATGCTTTCTCCATTCCTTTCTTCATGTTTATGACAGTGCTGGCCAAGAATTTTATATGCAGGCCAACTCTCACCAGTTGGATTGTGTTAGTGCTTTGTTGAGAAAAATTCTGAGGCTTGGTCTGGGCTCTGTGAGAAAGCTTGCCATGCCTACCTAACGTGGGCTGGAAGGAGTTGTGATTCAGGCACAGCCAAGCGTCTGCCTTCCCAAACACTGTTTCAGGGCTCAGTCATGACCTTCTCATTAAATCTGCCCTAACTAATAAGCTCTCCTCTGAATGCCCATCTGAATGCAGAGTTCCAAAGAATAGCAAGGTGAGATAAGAAAGCCTTCCTCAGTGTTCAGTGCAAAGAGATAGAAGGGAAAATAGAATGGGAAAGACTAGAGATCACTTCAAGGAAATTAGAGATACCATGGGAACATTTCATGTGAAGGTGGGCTCAATAAAGGACAGAAATGGTATGGACCTAACAGAAGCAGAAGATATTAAGAGGTGGCAAGAATACACAGAAGAGCTATACAAAAAAAGATCTTCATGACCCAGATAATCACGATGGTGTGATCACTGACCTAGAGCCAAACATCCTGGAATGTGAAGTCAAGTGGGCCTTAGGAAGCATCACTATGGACAAAGCCAATGGAGGTGATGGAATTCAGGTTGAGCTATTTCAAATCCTAAAAGATGATGCTTTGAAAGTGCTGCACTCAATATGTCAGCAAATTTGGAAAACTCAGCAGTGGCCACAGGACTGGAAAAGATCAGTTTTCATTCCAATCCCAAAAAAAGCAATGCCAAAGAATGTTCAAACTACTGTGCAATTGCACTCATCTCACACACGGTAAAGTAATACTCAAAATTCTCCAAGTCAGGCTTCAACAATACATCAACCATGATGTTCAAGCTGGTTTTAGAAAAGGTTTTAGAAAAGAGGAACCAGAGATCAAATTGCCAACATCTGCTGGATCATAGAAATAGCAATAGAGTTCCAGAAAAACATCTATTTCTGCTTTATTGACTATGCCAAAGCATTTGACTGTATGAATCACCACAAACTGTGAAAAATTCTTAAAGAGATGGGAATACCAGACCACCTGACCTGCCTCTTGAGAAATCTTTATGCAGGTCAGGAAGCAACAGTTAGAACTGGACATGGAACAACAGACTGTTTCCAAATAGGAAAAGGATTACGTCAAGGCTGAATATTGTCACCCTGCTTATTTAACTTGTATGCAGAGTATATCATGAGAATCACTGGGCAGGATGAAGCTCAAGCTGCAATCAAGATTTCAGGGAGAAATATCAATAACCTCAGATATGCAGATGACACCACCCTTATGGCAGAAAGCAAAGAAGAACTAAAGAGCTTTTTGATGAAAGTGAAAGAGGAGAGTGAAAAAGGTGGCTTAAAGCTCAACATTCAGAAAACTAAGATCATGGCATCTGGTCCCATCACTTCATGGTAAATAGATGGGGAAACAGTGGAAACAGTGGCTGACTTTATTTTTTGGGGCTCCAAAATCACTGCAGATGGTGACTGCAGCCATGAAATTAAAAGACACTTACCCCTTGGAAGGAAAGTTATGACTAACCGAGACAGCATATTTAAAAGCAGAGACATTACATTACCAACAAAGGTCCATCTAGTCAAAGCTATGGTTTTTCCAGTAGTCATGTATGGATGTGAGATTTGGACTATAAAGAAAGCTGAGTGCTGAAAAATTGATGTTTTTGAACTGTGGTGTTGGAGAAGACTCTTGAGAGTCCCTTGGACTGCAAGGAGATCGAACCAGTACATCCTAAACGAAATAAGCCCTGAATATTCATTGGATGGACTGATGGCTGAAGCTGAAACTCCAAATACTTTGGCCACCTGATGCAAATAACTGACTCATTTGAAAAGACCCTGATGCTGGGAAAGATTGAGGGTAGGAAGAGAAGGGGATGACAGAGGATGAGATGGTTGGATGGCATCACCAACTCGATGGACCTGAGCTTGAGTAAACTCTGGGAGTTGGTGATGGACATGGAGGCCTGGTGTGCTGTAGTCCAGGGGGTCGCAAAGAGTCAGACACGATTGAGTGACTGAACTGAACTGAACTGAATTTCCTTAGCATCCCACTGTTCTTCCCAAGTCAAGCTCAGAAGCCACCTTTGTTCTGAATCTTCCATGGTTCATCTAGGATAAGCCCTTTCCGTTTACTTCCTCAGAACTTTCCTAGCCCTTAAAGAATATTTATAACATGATCCCTGTGTAGTGATGAATTGTGTACACATCCTACCCTTTGAGCTGTAATCTCTTGTATTTGGTCACATCTTAGACATAAAAAGTGATCAACATACTTTATTACAGATTTTTAAAAACTGTTTTACCACACTAGTAAAGAGAGTATCAGGGCTTCCCTGGTGGCTCAGATGGTGAAGAATTTGCCTGCATTGTAGGACACCCGGGTTCAATCCCTGGGTTGGAAAGATACCCTGGAGAAGGGAATGGCTGCTCATTCCAGTATCCATGCCTGGAGAATTCCAAGGACAGAGGAGCCTGGTGGGCTGTATAGTCCATGGGGTCACAATGAGTCAGGCACAACTTTCAAAGAGAATATTGTAAAGGTGGTTCTTGATGGCATAATTTAATCCATATATTTTTCTTGGGGCAGTTAAAAAATATCCTTTACATTGCTTCATTTCTCATTTTGATGACATTTACTAAATTCTAACCTTGTGTAATAATTTCCTTATTTTGTGTCCTTCATGATACTTTATTTCAAGTACTATTCTAGCCACAAGAGATACAAGCTAAAACAGAATTTTAAAGGGAACTTACAGGCTAATAGAGAAGACAGCAATGTGATTAAGTACTAGAGATAGTCTGGCAGCTTAGTTATGGGGGCAGGGGGCTTAGGGATGGAGATAATTTGGTCCTAGGATTTCTTCTCTTCTAAATTTTTAAAGCCCCAAGTCTGTTCCCAACCCTATTCTTTCTCCTGAATTCCAGCATCGTATATTCAATTTATTACCCGACTTCTTCATGAGCACATCTAAGAGGCAACTTAAACTCAGTGTGGCCCTAAAGAGCACAAGATTCACACCCCAAGTTCCTCTTCCTTTTGTTTCAGAGAACTATTTACAAGTTTTAAAGACAAATCATAACTAACTTCTTGTTTTTTTCCCCCCACATCCACATCTAAAACCCAAGCAAGTCCTTTCAATTCTACAGCTAAAGTATATCCTAAACCCCTACATTTCTTTTCACCTTTATCACTTCTACCCTAGATCAAGCTACAAAGAGTATAGTGTCCAGATTATTGCAATGATCTCCTAAATGGAGATCATTATGCCCACTCTTAATTCACCTCCTTCCACATAAGCAATCCTCTGCAAAGTGGCCAAAATACTCTTCTTAGAAAATAATCTTTAACAAATCTCAACCCTGCTTGAGAAACTTTGAGGCTTTCCTTACACTGAGTTGCCACAGAATCCAAACCATCTGTGGCTCCTATCCTCTTGGCTAACTGTACCTGGCACTATCCCACCTAGTGTTCCTCCTGTGTTTATGTGTTAAGTCACTTCAGTCATGTCTGACTCTTTGTGAGCCTATGAACTGTAGCCCGTCAGGCTCTTCAGTCCAAGGGAATCTCCAGGTAAGAATACTGGAGTGGGTTGCCATTTCCTTCTCCGGGAAACCTTCCCGACCCGGGGATCGAATCCAAGTCTCTTAGGTCTCCTGTATTGGCCAGCGGGTTCTTTACCACCAGAGCCACTTGGGAAGCCCTTTACTTAGCAAAGTAGGAGGAACTCCTTCTCAGCCTCCTTGTCTGGCCTCTCCTTTCCAGCTTCTTTTTGCCATTCCTCTAGGGCATTAAACTTATGAAGTCCTGGCGTCTTCTTCCCAATTTCCTCCTGAGTGGGATGTTCAGCCCTGGATCTTTCATAACACCTTACTTTTTAGAATAAATGTCAACATGTCAGCAGCAGTAGGACTTCCTAAGCACCCAATGTAAAGTGGCCACCTCCAGTAGAATATTTCAGTTCTCTTCATAGCAATCGTCTGATATTTTCTTGTCTGATTCTGTTTTTTTTCCCCTGCTTTTCTTCATTAGAAGAAAACACTTTGAGAGTAGAGATATTCATCTGTCTTATTTAACACAGCATCTCTGACATTTAGAACAGAGTCTGACACACAGTAGGTGCTTAAAAAACACTGTTGATTAGACATTATTGATAGCCATTGGCCAAGTAGATGGTATTGGCAGTACATACATAAATTACTCTCTATAGGGAACACTATGAAGTGACCTGTTGGCCCTTTCTTAATTAAGGTTCCAGACTTTTAGACTTAGACAGCAAGAGAAAACCATTAGAGTAGTCACAGTAATGGTCTCTTTACTCTCAGGTCAGGGTGCTATAGAGAATGGGCTTAATCTAAAGATTTCCCACCTATGTTCCTGCTAATGGAAGATGTAGGGTTTGATGCAAGAATTAAGCTGAGAATAACCAGCCATTAAAGGCTTCCCTGGTGGCTCAGACGGTAAAGCGTCTGCCTACAATGCAGGAGACCCAGGTTTGATCCCTGGGTCGGGAAGATCCTCTGGAGAAGGAAATGGCAGCTCACTCCAGTACTCTTGCCTGGAAAATCCCATGGATGGAGGAGTGTGGTAGGCTACAGTCCATGGGGTCACAAAAAGTCGGACACGACTGAGTGACTTCACTTTCACTTTCAACCAGCCATTAAAGCTCTTAGAAATTATTAGAGGATTGGGAGATGGATGAAGAGAAAAGTGGGAAGTATTTATTATATTACTTACAAAGTAGTTGAGCTATTTTGGACTCCATACTCTCTATATTATGCTCAAGAAATACAGTGTCTGAACTCCCTACCCTTTGGATAAAAGATGGGTCATTGTCAGCAGGAAATACATGTGGCATCTTGAGCTATGCTCCTATTTAATTAATCAAAGAGTGTGATAGTGATCAAGGGATAATAGAAATAGAAAGTTACTATGATATTCATGATAAGTGGGTGTACCAAACAGCCTTCCAATAGCTAACAAAGGAACAGTAGCTAAAATGATGTACTAGTTTTCTTTCAGTAAGGAAGTTCACACCAACATGAACCTTCACCGAAAGTTGAGTTCCCCTTATCTCTTTAGCAGTCATGCAATATTAGGGCAGACTTTGTGTATAGTTAGTGCTGTTCTTGAGAACCCCAAGTCATTCTCTTGTAAGAATGGTGAAGTAAATATTCTTTATGATCAGAACATATTGTTTTCCAATTAAATATCTATAACAAACTCTCTGAGCATCAGGACTGCTCCTAGAAAAGGAAACTAGAATGTTTCATGCCAGTACAGGGTGGGTTTCCAGGCATGGCTGGATAAGGAATTCTTATCCAAGGGGCATATACTATGCAATTTTCAGCATGAGGAAAATGAATGGCTGTAATATAGGAGATTTTGGAGTTTCCATAGCTTCAGATACTAGAAAACCTGCTGCCTTCACAGTTTCCACACCTTTTCCTCAGCAAAATGTTACACAATTGTGCTGAGGACACTTGTGGCCTCTAATGGCCAGATAATGGACCACAATAAAAGTTATGGGTCCCCAGCTGGATTGAAGCTCATAATGGTTGGCAAGATCCATTATTTCACCATTAGGATCTGCAGAAAATGGAGACAATTGTCAACCAAAGAGAAAACAAAAGTACATCATGGCGTGTATTTCTCTTATTTGAGAAAGAAATTCTAATTCCCTAAAGAGTAGATGGTGATTTTCCTATGTATATGAGTTTCTCTATTGCCTAACCTGTGTGTATTTTTAGAAAGCTTTTAATGCGTAAATGCATTGTCTGTTATTCCAAGTTGATGGATTATGATTATGGTCCCACACTGGATTTTAAAGTGATTAATTACAATTTTCAATTTTTAAAAATAAATAAGAGGACAAAAATTAGAGAAAAGATGAAGAATAGATTTGGTTCATGTTAAGTATCTGAATGGTTTTCTCCTCCTTCCCCACAGCACAAAATATGGTAGTTTTAATGTCATCGTATTTTCTGAGAATCTATCTCTGCTTTAGAAAGAGCCAAGGCCCTTTAAATTACAAGGGTGGTGAGCTATTATTCCATGTCTTAGTAATATTTCTTTAGAAATCAATAAACACGTCTTTAGCCATTTCATTTAGTCTTGAGGGACTCGATATTTTAGTTGTGTCTTCTAGTGAACGTAATGGTGGCATGATATCAATATTCCTTTTTAAAAAATTATGCTCCCACTTTTTTCCTCTTATCACTCTCACCTTTGAATGAAACTAGAGTCAATATAGAGTAATCCACTATCTGATGTGTGTGTTTGGGACGGAGAGAGGGCAGCAGGGGAGACTGACATAGAACACCACATTTTGTGGAACTTATGATCTATTAAAATCCAAAATTGCCCCTCCTGAGAAATTGAAATTATCTATTTGAGATCCTTCCATCTTAAAGGAAGGTAAAGTCCTGATCCTAAGTTAACTCTGCTTTTTGAGGCAGTTGCATATTTAGCTTCAGTTGGCTGATTAGAAATATAAATTTAAAAATTGTTTGGAAATTTAAGTATCCTATTGAAAAACTGTATTTTTTTCTAGCATAAATAAATGATGTGGCAAAAATATTTTCAGTACTTTTTATATTTAAGACCATATGAATCTCCCCCTTTGTGTTATGTAAAAATATAAATTTCAGCCATTAAAGAATCTCAGTACAGGTGCAAAGATATGCAAGGCACTTATGATTATTTTGTAGAGTTCTTCATACATTGTGGGGTTAGTGATGTTTATTCTGATATATTTATTGGTTGATGATTAAAAATACATACCTAGAACAAACAATTCTTAACTTTTTTTTTCAAATACAATAGTATTTTATTGAAAATGAGTATCATGGCAGAATGGATTACCTATACTTTATTCTTTTTACTCCATGACCTTATCATATAGAGTTAGGGTTAGGATTATGTTAAGGTAGATCAGCACTTGAAATTCTCTGCACAGTTTGGACTCTGATGCAAGATGCTCTGGGAAATGCTGAAGAAGCTTTAACCTATCACTCAAAAAGTTCAAGTGTCTTTCATTTCTGTTTTGTAAGCTTCTCAAAATTTAAAAAAGTTAAAATAGTTTATTACAACACCAAGTAATGGTGATTATTCCATAGACAGTACCATTTCAGGTGCCCTATAGGTCAAATCTTTTAAAATAAAGAGTAAGGTAACTTCAATTACAGTTTAAAGTAGCTTAATGAGAAGTTGGGGCTTCTCAGGTGGCTCTGTGGTAAAGAATCTGCTGGCTAATACGGGAGATGCAGGAGATATGGGGTTCAATCTCTGGGTCAGGAAGATCCCCTGGAATAGGAAATGGCAACCCCCTCCAGTATTCTCTTTTTCAAATGATTCTAAAGTTTGTATGGAAACACAAAAGACCCCAAATAGCCAAGGCAATTTTGAGAAAAAGAGCAAAACTGGAGGTATCACACTTTCTGATTTCAAACTATATTACAAAGCTACAGTAATCAAAACAGTATGATACTGGTACAAAAGCAGACATATAGATCAGTGAGACAGAATAGAGATCCCAAAAATCAACTCACATTTATGTGGGCAATTAATGTATGACAAAGGGGGCAAGAAAATACAGTGAAGAAAAGACATTCACTTCAATAAATGGTATTGGGAAAACTGGAGAGCTACATGTGAAAGAATTAAGCTGGACCACTCTCTCACACTATGCACAAAAGTAAGTTCAGAATGGACTAAAGACCTAAATGTAAGCCCTGAAACTATAAAACTTATAGAAGAAAACATATGCAGTAAGCTTTTTGACATCAGTCTTAGTAATATTTTTTGGATATGTCTCCTCAGGCAAGGGGAAAAAAGGCAAAAATAAATAGAACTACATCAAACAAAAAAGGTTTCACACAGCAAAATAAATTATCAAGAAAAGAAAAAGCCATCTACTAAATGAGAGAAGATATTTGTAAATGATATAAATGATAAGGGATTATATCCAAAACATGCAAAGAACTTATACAACTCAACATAAAAAAAAAAAAAGATTGAAAATTGGGCAGAGAATCTGAATAGATATATTTCAACAGAAGACATATGGACATTTAGCCAACAGACACATGAAAAGATGTTCAACATGACTAATCATCAGGGAAAGGCAAATCAAATGAGCTATTACCTCACACCCATCAGAATGGCTGTCATCAAAATGACAACAAATAAATGTTGGTGAAGATGTGGAGAAAAGGGAACCCTCATGCTCTGTTTGTGGGGATAAAATTGGAACAGTGTGTAGAGTCCTCAAAAAATAAAAAATAGAACTACCACATGACCTTGCAATTCCACTCCTGGGTATTTATTTGAAAAAAACAAAAACACTAGTATAAAAAAATGCAAATATCTCAATAGCTTTTATATTTGACTGTATGTGGAAATGATAATATTTAGATACATGGAGTTGATAAAATTTTTATTAAAATTAATGTTATCTACTTTTTCCCCTTTAAAAGTGACTACTAGAACATTTAAAATTATATGTGCTATTCAGATTAATGACTTAAGTCTGTTTTTCTTGGATAGGACTATCTTCTGTAACTTCACAGTAAGCTGGAGTTACTTTAGCTTTCCAGAGCAAATTTTCCTATGATTTCACAGTCTCTCTCTGTACTAGCTAGAGGCAAAGCCTGTTTGCGACAGAACTGAAGTTAACAGAATCCTTTACCTCGTAATTGTTAGACTTTTTCATTTTAATAATTTTAACAATAAAATCACAGAAATATTCTTTCAAATTTTCCATTGAGAGTCACATGTTGTATGATATTATGTCCAAAGGATTTGGTCACATGGTAATCATGCTTTAGAAAGAATTGAAAGAATTTAGAAAGAATTGTTTCTTTTTTTAGTGGGGGGAGGTTAGGGTACCATAATCCATTTATTCTTTGCCCATTCTGGGCTTCTTGCCAAGGTTTCACACACGTGACAATTGACAGTAAAGTAAGAAATAAGATTCTTTAATAATAGGTTAGCAAATGTTCCCTTCTCTCCCAACAGAGGGCTCTGATAAACCTGAGCTTAGGCCAGAGGTATTTTAAAAAAGAAAATAAAGGAAAGACTGGATCAGAGAGAGGCAAGCTACTGGCAACTGTGCCTGGGACAACAGTCTTCTTTACCTGCTTGCCAAAAATTGCAAGAAGTAAAAGTTAATATCCACTTCCCCAGAAGCCTTCGTTTCTCTTAATGTGTTCAAAACAGAAAACAGGTAGAAGAGAAAAAGACGGTGGCCAGACCTGCCTCAGGAGCAAGTTGTATGCCATGCATAGTGTTCCAAAATTGCTCCTTTTTGAATGCACATATATACCTACACTTTGAGATATGTGGGAAAAAAATGACTTGATGAATTGACTGTCTCTACCACAAATTAAGAATAGAATACTGAAAGCTATCCTCTTTCTTAGAGAACAAATAAGCCAAGGATACTGTTTTCCATAGCTTTAAAGGTTAGATAGGATGCTACTGTAGAAAATTCCAGATGGATCAATTTGTGAAGCTTAAAAATATTCTGTATGACAGACAAAGGATTAATCTCAAAAATATACAAGCAACTCCTGCAGCTCAATTCTAGAAAAATAAATGACCCAATCAAAAAATGGGCCAAAGATCTAAACAGACATTTCTCCAAAGAAGACATACAGATGGCTAACAAACACATGAAAAGATGCTCAACATCACTCATTATCAGAGAAATGCAAATCAAAACCTCAATGAGGTACCATTACACGCCAGTCAGGATGGCTGCTATCCAAAAGTCTACAAGCAATAAATGCTGGAGAGGGTGTGGAGAAACGGGAACCCTATTACACTGCTGGTGGGAATGCAAACTAGTACAGCCACTATGGAGAACAGTGTGGAGATTCCTTAAAAAAATGGAAATAGAACTGCCATATGACCCAGCAATCCCACTCCTGGGCATACACACCGAGGAAACCAGATCTGAAAGAGACACGGGTACCCCAATGTTCATCGCAGCACTGTTTATAATAGCCAGGACATGGAAGCAACCTAGATGCCCATCAGCAGACGAATGGATAAGGAAGCTGTGGTACATATACACCATGGAATATTACTCAGCCGTTAAAAAGAATTCATTTGAATCAGTTCTAATGAGATGGATGAAACTGGAGCCCATTATACAGAGTGAAGTAAGCCAGAAAGATAAAGACCAATACAGTATACTAACGCATATATATGGAATTTAAAAAGATGGTAACAATAACCCTATATGCAAACAGAAAAAGAGACAAAGGTGTACACAACAGACTTTGGGACTCTGTGGGAGAAGGCGAGGGTGGGATGTTCTGAGAGAATAGCATTGAAACAAGTATACCATCAAGGGTGAAACAGATCACCAGCCCAGGCTGAATGCATGAGACAAGTGCTCAGGGCTGGGGCATTGGGAAGACCCAGAGGGATGGGATGGGGAGGGAGGCAGGAGGGGGGATCGGGATGGTGAACCCATGTAAATCCATGGCTGATTCATATCAATGTATGGCAAAGATCACTACGATATTGTAAAGTAATTAGCCTCCAACTAATAAAAATAAATGGAAAAAAATAAATTAAAAAAATATTCTGTATGACATGCTTTCTGAATTGGAATCTACAGCAGCTGGATTGCAAATTGGATATACTGTCATCACCTTTAAGGCCATAATGGTCAGTGCATTGTTCTGCAGTACTTAAATACCTGTGGATGAGCATGTTGAGCTCAATAATATGATTTTCTTCCCTGGCTTTATTTCATTTGTTTGATTATTTAAATATGAGTAAATAATTTTGAGTGACTATTTAAGCATGTATCATTGAGAATGTCTCAAAATAATTTATTTCCATATTTCACCTTGCAGCCCCACCCCTTCCATCCCAGCCCCTGTAAATGAGAGTGAAAGCAATTTCCTGTGGGAGAAGATGAAACTCTAAGGTCCCTCTGCCTTCCCCACAAAGGCTATTGCCAATCAATGCAATTCCCTGGGGTTAAGGTCTTGTATGCAGAGGGTCCAGGTAAATTGTTTCTGGTAGAGAATAAAACTGCTGTCACTTGTCTTGGGGAATAGAAGCTAAGACAGCTAAAGAACAATACTTCAGCAAAAAGCAAAAGAAAAGTTCATTTTAGAATAAATTTCAAGATACCACAAAATGTTTTGCTAGTAATATCATATTTAATGTTTTCACGAATAAAATATTGATGTCTAGTACATTTAAAAAAACTGAATGTGATGACCAGTTTAAAATTCATGCATCTCCTTTTCCTCCAGAGTGATCAGGAGCTTCTGATTAGGATGGCAAAGATAGGTTATAAGGCATATGCCATTCTGCAGAATTGCTGTCTATTAGAGGCCATGATACCAGTAAAATTAGATTAAGGTTAAGGCAGGAATGTAAATTTTGTTAATAAGGTTTCTATATTTTAATTCAAAACCAAACACCCTGCGGGTCTATTGATGCTAATCCCATTTAATCTTGCAAAAAGCTTTCCTGGTATCAAGGGATCCAGATGAGTACTTGCCCTTTATTACCTGGAAAATGAAGAATTTTCTTATACCTTCACCTCTAAATAGTATAAACATAGCCATAGAATTTTGATGACTTTAAGAAAACAAATATATTTATATGATTATGTAGAAACTCAAATGCTATGTGTTATGTGCAATGTGTGTTATATCTACATGTCTATTGCAAGAGTCATATATTCATCTGTTTAATTACTCTGTGCCTGAAATCTCTTGTATTTAAAATATTCATGCTTAGTTTACTAACCTGTGCCTTTCTGAGTTGGCATAGCTGTTTCAAAACATTTCAAAAAATGTATATTAAAAAAATAAGTCAAGACATATCACTTCTCACTTCGGTAAATAAATTACTTCTCTGCTTTAGGGAGATTTTGTCATCTATTTATCACCTTTTGTTTATTTCAGTGCTTTCTCTGCTCTCTTCTGACTCTGCTTTTTCATTCCTACAGTATCTGTCAGAGTGTGTCCCTAATATACATTGTGATGTGTCCCAAATTTTACTATCTGCTCATTCTCCTTCATCCCACACATCCCAGTGTGCTGCCTGCATCCCTCTTGAGTAAGATGTTAAACAATTATGTACTTTACATATACACATGTATACATATGTGGGTGCATATGTGTATATATATGTACATGACTAAGGTGCCAGAGAGGATGAAGATATATGTATCAAGTGCTGAGATCTTTTTAAATGTGGTGGACTGGAAAGGTTTAAGTTTTACAGCCAGATATATGCTCTAATTCCTCCCCCTTCCAAGTGTCTGCACCTAAAATTGTTCTCTCTTTATTATTTCTCCATCATTTCCATCAGCACACATGTAGCATTACCTAGCATATTAAAAAAGCTCTGGCAGGTAACAACTTCATTGTTCAAAAAATAATGTTTCTTTCAGATCCCATTTCAAAATATTCCCCAAACAATATAGACAAATATCAGTCTTTCTTACTAGGTGAAACCAAGAAATTTTTTGTCTGATTCAGTACTACAGACTCAGCTTTTAGAATATGTCTAGCATCTATAAACTTCTCAGCAAACATTTATCAAATGAATGAATGAATGAGTGAATGGGTGAATGAACAATGCTTGGATCACAATATAGGCTTACTCAAGATTGGCTCTTATTACAATGAAACTGACATTTTGTGAACCTGATATTTCTTATAAACACCAAGAAGATTCAGAACCACCATACCACGAAGCTTGTCTAATTCTAATTCTATCACTGAAGTCTGAAAGACTTGCCTGTACACATATCAGTGGTTATATGGTTTAACGTGTTTGACATTTCTTTGAAATTTTATAGGGAAAAGTCTGCCATGAAATCTTTCAACTTTCTATTTCACTTACCTTCCTATTATTGCTTGAATATTGTGTACAGTTTCTAGTTATTTCCCTAAAACTGTAGCACCTAAGAATAGTAAACTTATGCCATGTTCTTTATCTAAAGTTTTAGATACTAGAATTGAGTTATTTCAGTCATCTTTTGACTTAGGAAGCAAACAGGAAGTGCTGCTATTGACTCATCTATCAGTGTAGGTTTGTTAACTGTAACAAATGTACTATTCTGGTGAGGGATGTTGATGATGGGAAATACTGTGCATATGTGAAAACTCTGTACTCTCTCAATTTTTTATTGAGATACAACTGATATATAAAATTACATTAATTTCAGATATACAACATAATCATTCCACTATGAATATTACTATATTAGAGATGATCACAATAAGCTTAGTCAACATCCATCACCTTGAAAGAAAGTGGCTCTGAAAGTGAAGTTGCTCAGTCATGTCCAACTCTTTGTGGCCCCATGGGTGTAACCTACCAGACTCCTCTGTCTTTGGGATTTTCCAGGCAAGAATACTGGAGTGGGTTGCCATTTCCTTCTCTAGGGGATCTTCCCAACCCAGGGATCAATCCATCACCCTACAAAGTTACAAATATTTTTCTTGTGATGAGAACTTTTAAGATCTACTCTCTTGATAACTTTCAAACATAAACTCTACTATCGTTAATTCTAGTCACCATGCTGCACATTACATGCCCAGGACTTATTTATTTAATAACTGGAAATTTGTACCTTTTGACAACTTCCTCTTAATTTTGCAGTGATCATAAAACTGCTCCAAAAAGCCTTTTTTTTTTCTTTGAAGAGAGAAAATACAAGGCATATGAACAATTCTGTCTTAATATCTTCCAATAGTGATTTAACTTTAAAGCTTTCATGTGTGTGGAACTTTCTCTAAAAGAGAAGTAAAAATCAACAATGTGGAAATTCTTTGATTTTATTCTTCTGATGCAACTGCATGCATTTGGTAATACAGGATAGGTAACCTCAGTGTCAATTAAAATTTCAATAAAGAAGCACATTATAATTAATAGCACTCCTGGTCTTAGTGCATATACTCTAATAAAACAAATCCAGCAAAGCTGAAATAAAATCATTCTAAAACATGCCTTGATCATGCCATTATACTGTCCACACAACTTCAGTGTCTCCCCACTGCCTAGAGGATTAATGGCAAATTACTCAGCCTGAAAAATACATCCTTCTGTGCTGACCCCAAGCAATTTCCATAGCCTCGTTTCCAGCGATTTCTGTATACAAACCCAATGTGACATCATAGCAATCAACAACCAGGCAGAGTTGAGTGAGAAGCCACCTAATACTACCTACTTGTATGACTTTGGGAGCTTTTGATCCAGCTTTTTTGAACTGCTTTGATCCAGCTCTTCTATCTGGTTAATAGTACCTTCTCACTGCACTGCTGGGAGGATTGTGGCAAAGTCCAGGCTCCATGTGGTCCCTGGCATCAGAAGCTCTCAGTAATGAGGGGAGTATTATCATCCCTAATGATGTCCTTTTACTCCAGTCTTGGTGTCTTTGTGCCCTTTCTTGAAACACAGCTGAAAAGTAGTCAAGGTTTACCTGTCTACTTATCCTTCAAAGCCCCTCCTCATGTGTGAAGCCTTGACAGCCCACTCTAGCCCAAGATGATTGCTTTCACCCTGAACTCACAGTTCTCATTTTCTATAGGTTCCTTTAAAAATGATTTGTCTTGTAATCTCTCTGATACTCTTCTCTCATAGTTTATCTTTCCACATAGTTATTTTATGAACAGAGTTGCTATCGAAGGAAGTCATGGTTGGGAGCTAGAAAGAAAATAAATAGATGAGCAGGCTAGTGGATCCTAAACTGTGTCCTCTGGAGCTTCCTTGGGGGATGTTGTGGTGTGGTAGAATAAGGTGCAGCGCCATTCGGAGAACGTCAGGTAAGCAGGACTCTTGGTCCTATCCCCAGTTTCTACTCAGAGCATCAACCTTTCAATATTTCTTTGTTATGATTATTAATATTTATTGGAACTCATCTAACAAGATTAAATGCTGGAGTTCCAAGTAAGAATTCACTAATAAAAGAATTCCATTGCTCTATGAAACCTTGAAAGTCATTTATCCAGTGCAAGCTTCTACTAAGAAAGAAGACTTGGAGAATCACAATCAAGGTCATCAAGGAGGGCTGACATTAGAAAAATAGTCTCAAACCCCAGCTCTTTTAGTTTATAGTTTGCTTGTTTATTAATTAAATGATTAAAGCCATGAGGTCAGAGGCCACTTATTTTATTTCTTTGTTTTTCTTCCAATCCTAGCTCAGGGCTTTAAACAGAATCCTGGTCTCTAAATAGAAGAGGGCAGTATGCCTATAACACAATCACAAAATGGGAACAATAGACCACTTCCACCGCAGCCCCTGTAGACTGAAGGAACATTTGGATAGAATAACAGAAGAAGCATGGTATGGATCAGCATGAACCAGGGTCCATTTCATTTTGGACCCTTTAAATATACCCTGAATATCCATTCCAAGTCAGCCTGGAAACCTCATTCCAAATTCCTGCCAGTTACCTGCAGAATTCTTCAATCCTCCACTACTAGTTATCACTGGATCTGAACAGGGTTGCTATGGAAGGAAGCCATGGTTGGGAGCAAGAAGGAAATAAATAGGTGATCAGGCTAGTGGATCCTAAACTGTGTCCTCTGGAGCTTCCTTGGGGGATATTGTGGTGTGGTAGGATGAGGTGCAGTGCCATTTGGAGAACGTTGGGTAAGCAAGGCTCTTGGTCCTATCCCCAGCTTCTACTCAGAGCATTTACCTTTCAATATTTCTTTGTTATGATTATTAATATTTATTGAAACTCATCTAACAAAATTAAATGCTGGAGTTTTCATTTTGTCACTAAATATTAGCTCTCAAATGGAATTTGAATTCTGTGTGGACTGTCTAGCTTGTCTATGACCTTTGTATTCCATCAAGACTCTAGAGTTATTATTTTCTTCCACCTGTAAGTCCCATAGGTGTTGGCCAGAGAAGTCTGATTCTTGTATCTTGATGCCTCCCCAGGAAGCCTGTGTCTCCTCTCTTCTGGGCTCCACATGATGAGAGAGGGGAATGACCTAATTGGTCTGGGTATGAAAACAGAGCAGATGAAAACAGAGCCTGAAGAAGATGCTAAAAAGTTGGGTATTGATAAAAAAGAAGACCTAAAAATGGCACAATACAGGGAAAGAACCAGACTTGAGTTCAATCTTGAATCCATTGCTGATGAGCTAGCCTTGAGCTACCAAGCAAATCAATGAACCATTCTGAGCCTTGATTCTCTCACTTTTAAGAGCTGCTTTGAGGAATAAGTAAAATAACCTTGATGTGTATATATGGAATCTAGAAAAATGGTCCTGATGAACCTATTTGTTGCTTTACTCTTAAACTAGAATAATGGTTAAAGTATATGCCCTAGAGGAGGGCTGCTGCTGCTGGTGGTAAGTCGTGTCAGTTGTGTGTGACTCTGTGTGACCTCATAGACAGCAGCCCACCAGGCTCCCCCATCCCTGGGATTCTCCAGGCAAGAATACTGGAGTGGGTTGCCATTTCCTTCTCCAGTGTATGAAAGTGAAAAGTGAAAGTGAAGTCGCTCAGTCGTGTCTGACTCTTTGCAACCCCATGGACTGTAGCCCACCAGGCTCTTCCATCCATGGGATTCTCCAGGCAAGAGTACTGGAGTGGGTTGCCATTCCCTTTTTCCAGGGGATCTTCCTGACACAGAGATTGAACCTATATCTCTTACATTTCTTGCATTGGCAGGTAAGTTCTTTACCGCTAGTGCCACCTGCAAATAAATTACCTTCTCCATACTCCCTATCTTTCATAGTTCTAGAGAAGCTGATTCTCTGCCTGGTTCCATTTCCTTTTGACCTGCTGATTCTAACTGTTCCCTCATCATACAGCTTGCACAGAGTCCTTCCCATCCTTTCTTCATTTTGTGAAAATTTAACATTTATGAGCGGTAATTTCAGGCTCTACTTTCTTAACAGCCAGAAGCAGTGTCTTAGCCAATCATCCCTTAATGTAGATTGTGTGTAGTTTTTGGATACTTAAGTAATTCTTAGAGCCCATGCCAGTCCCTGATTCACAGGTCTGTATCCATTCCCTAACACTATAAACATTTTAAATTCCTACAGAAAAGTGACTACTGTGGGTGGTCTCATAGATACAGAAGAGTTGATTTTCACTCAAAGACAAGGCTCTCCTTACCTGGGCTCCATTGGAGACCCCAAATTATTGCCAACATAATTTCTCTTTTGCCTCCTAACCTCTTGTGGCTGCGTTGACCTGCTTATTGTTTCTATTAACACATCAATCTCAAGTCGCTTACTTACATGCATACTATCACAGGAGCTCTGGTGTTAGTCCTACTAGCCGACCACCGAAGGCAACTCCTTGTGTGAAATGATCCTCAATGCCCAAGGGAAGGCGCCTTGTGGCAGAAGCAGCTGCAGCCCCAGCCTTCCAGTCATGGCGCTCCAAGCTGCTGCCTCTATCCCTGGGCAATGAATCCATCCATCATTCCAAAGCACTTGATGGTAAACAGGAGTCAAATTAAAGAAGTCCAGTTTTGCCTACAAGTTTTTTCAACATGTATGATGCGAAAGAGCATTTAGCTTAGCAGTGACTCTTTGTGACATAGGGTGTCACACTGCTAGTTTTGCTAGTCCACTACTAATATTATAAGACTCTGTGGGCATTTTTTTCCTTTTTTTGTTTTTCTTGAGACCAGTGGAATGATGCCACTTTATTCATACTTGGAATTGCTCCCCAAGAACCTAGTTGAAGTTAGAATTCCATTATAATTTGTGATTCGTCATCAAGAAAGAAACAGAATCCAGAAAAAGAAAGTCTATGTGCTTCTATGCTATTCTTTTTAGTTTCCTGTTTTGGCATACTTTAACTTCCCTGCAAACAGTTCATTCAGTTGGTGTGGCTAACAAGGCCACAGTGGCAGTCTGTTACGTGTAGGCCAATCATCTTTCCAGACTACAGAGAAGCTTCTTAAGAGGAGCCAGCTCATAAATGTGTGCTTTCAGTCACAGGCAGGACCAAGGGAGAAAGTGTGGCCAGATGTGGGTCAGGGCAAAGTCACTAGTTATTTGGAAGAATGAGACAGGCATGGGTACTTGTGTATTTGGTGGGTAAGGAGCAGCCTAGTTATGAGTTAAGACTGTAAGTTGTATTCAAAATTAACTGGCTTTTTTCTAGTTATTTGCTCTGAAGCTGACTGCTCTAGCTTCCTGGGTCTCAATTCACTAAAGGCATGACTTTGGCACCACTGCTTACCACCTATTTTACAGATTGGTTGTAAAGTTAAAAAAAAAAAGATAATAACTTGTGCACACTATAAAATATACATTATGAGATATATAGGTCAGTGGTTAAAATGGCAAATTCTAGAAAAAGCCTGCCTTGTTTAAGTCCCAACTGTGTTTCTAGAGAGTTGATCAAGGAAAACATTGTCTAATCTCTTTTCACTAAAGTCCTTCATCTGTAAGAAGGGTAATGACAGTACCGACCTCTTAGGGTTGTTTTAAAGATTAAATAAAATGATACATGTAAAGAGTTTATGGGGCTTCCCAGGTGGCTCAGTGGTAAAAATATTCACCTGCCAATGCAGGAAATGTGGGTTTGACCCCTGGGTCAGGAAGATCCCTGGAGAAGGAAATGGCAACCCAGTCCAGTATTCTCATCTGGGAAGTCCCATGGACAGAGAAGCCTGGTGGGCTATGGTCCATGGGATCGCGAAAGAGTAGGATATGACAGAAGTACTAAAGAACAACAGCAAGAGTTTATAGCACCAGTTGGCACATTATAAAAGCTCACTGTAAAAACTCAATGAATATTAACTACTTCAGCTGTTATCAAAACACTTTTTAAAAGAGCTAGCAGACTGATTTGAAGATCTTGAAGAACGGTATGAGTAGACCACTGCAAAGCATTCTTTAAACCAATGATATTAACAACATTTTTATTAGCAATAAACAATTGCACTGATAATCAAGCCACACTTTTGGCGTGAATTGATTTGCCATGACTGCATTTCAGGTTTGTTTGAGTTTCACATACAGTGAATGCTGTGGATTCCTTTTTCAAGCCATGTGACTTTTGGAAGAAAAAAAAAAAAACCAGGTATCTCTAATGGTCTAGTGTTGGCTGTATGTTTTCTTAATGTGAAATGAATGTTTGAGCTTATTATACTAATATGAGTCTGCCATGTCCTAAAATTTATTACTCCAAATCAGTGGCATTTGTGTGGTTACCAGTGTGATTGCTAGTTGATACTGGAATGCATTCATTAGCGCCATAGTACAGAAATTTTACAATACCAGAGTTGCTGCTGCTTCTTTTTTATTTCTATTCTTAGCTTTTTTTTTTTTTTTTTTTTTTTTTATTGTCAGCTTGACTGTTCTGCCTCTGGAACAGAATAATGAGATAATAGTTAAGCGAGGAGTCAATGAAGACTTTACAGAATGGGACAGACTTTTTGCAACTACGACCAGGGTTTTTCTCATTTTGGTTATATCTGCAATGTTTTAAAGGCATCATATCTTGTCCCACTGTGATAAAAATATATTTAGACAGTTTATATCAATAAAATCACCTCATTATAAAGTTAGAATTTATCAAATTTATTTAAGAACTATCATCATGAATTGCCTGGCCTTTTACTTTTTATACTTTCTGAATGTACTCTGTCTAGTCCTTTGTGTTCAAAATGTTAAGCTTCAGCTGTAGAAATGCCTTATTATAAAAATGAACAGAGGCTGCAGTAGTAACTAGTCATTGGCATTTTCATATTATTCAGAGTCTTTTCCTTATCTCTTGGACAAAATATATCTCATTAATCTGTATTCAGGCTTGACTTCTCTTGTGTTAAAGAAATGATACAAGTCTGTAGCTTGCTTCACCACAGAATAAAACAAGGTTATCATTTGTAAGAGAAAGTAAAGACAATTATTTGGATAACTTAAGACTATCTCTCTCAAATTTTCTTGTTTAAAATAGTAGTTTTCAATTAGGGGCAATTTTGTTCCCAGAGAATATCTGACAATTGTCTGGAGACATTGTTGATTGTCAAGATGGGGTAGATGGTGGTATTGGCCTCTAGTGTGTGGAGCCCAGGGTAGGTACTAAATATCCTACAATGTACAGGATGGCCTCCACAATAAGAATTATCACAATCTGATTCAAAATGTCAATAGTGCTGAGGCTGAGAAACCCTGGTCTAAAATATCCTGGTGTCTCAGTTATTGCATTAAAGCCAGAGTTTGGATTTTTTAATATTCAAAATATCCAGACAAGATTCCTAAATATCTACCACCAAAAAAACTGGACATAATTACTGACAAAAAAACTGGACATAATTTTAAAGGCATGTTAGTCCAACTACTATTGATATGCTGAGAATTTATTTTGAAAGAGGATGATCCAAATGGAACAGAAATGTATGGGTGCTCTTCCTTCAAAGTAACGTTTTAATTATGATAATGAAGCTGAAAATTTGAAATCTTATTTTTATGAAGCATCTGTTCATTAAAAAAAATAATCTAGGGAATTCTTTGTTTTAGGGCTTCTTTAAAGTCAAAAAGATCAGGAAAATACAGAAAATAAACAGAATTTATTTCCTTTTTCTTTCAAAGTGTAGTGCTTCTACCTCTTTAAACAAATGCATGCTGTGTAAAGGCTGACAATTGAATCCTTTTATCTGGTCTCTGAGTATTAGATCACTTGAAATTTAAGAAAATGCAAGTTACATTGACTCTTAGAGAAACAGCCTATATCATAGAAACACAACACACACACCCCAATCAACAAAGGAACAAAGCACCCTCAACTCAGGCATTTTAGGAAAAGTAGATATATATATATATAGATGATATAGATATATTTGCAAACCAAACATAAAATACTGTCCTAGACATTTTTCCGCTGAGCATCCAAGTTGAGTCAAATGTTCCATTTCTCTTAAGTCAATTTATGGGAGGGGTGTGTAAAAGCACTTTAGTGAAGAAAACCAGTGATCGCAATGCATCAAAGTTAAGCTGTAGCAAGGTTATCACTCCGTGAAAAAATCACATAAACATTTCACATATAAAATATTATTCATCAGGGCAAAACCCTCAAAGGGGTTGAGAGATAACAAAGGTGTCACAGAACCTTTTTCTTTTTTTGAAAAAGGAAAAAAATATATTTCACAACTAAAATGGAATCTGTGGTCATGTGGTAGGTAGGAGATGAATATAATTGAGAAGAAAATTAGCAAACCTTAAATATCTGATTCTGCAATATCATTACCCATAAACTTGCCCTATTCCACCCTCTTTTCCCCAAAGACCAATGTCCCGTATCTGAACTGAGGGAGATGTGTGCTTTCTAACAGCTAAATCAACAAGGTTTCACATGAGTAGTGCCGTGTGGTGTGGTTGACTGATTTCATGAAAAACTAATCGTGTATTCATCATTGAGATCAAACACTTCCCAAGTAATTATCATCTCAACCCAATCTGATAGGAACTGAAAAAGTGGCGCTGCTGATATAATCAGAGGCTGATCAGAATAGTTCTTTTAGCTTTTGTAAACCTTGGGTAGGAAAGCAAGAAACCGAAATTGTGTTTTATAATTAAGAAAGGTAAAGTTGGCAAGCTGCAATCAATTATTTCAATCAATCATAACAAGTTTAGCTTGCCAGGTTATTTACTGGAACATACATTTAAAAATCAACTTTTCATACGTGAGCATTTAAAAATATCTAATAGAAGAATAATACAAAGAAGTTTTTGAATTAAAATCTGAACCCTTTATGTACAGATTATAAAATAGTGTCATATCACTTCCATAGTTCTCTTTCATTGTTTTTCTTTCTGATATGGAGCTATTATTGTATTGAATTATATGTCATCACAAAGTGATTGCTTTCAGAAAATCTGACTTTCACTTTGTGTCTGTGATTATAAATTTAGATGGAGATGGACAGTGTAGGGTACTTTATAAAGGACTTCCACATGCAGTACCTTGAATGCTTGTGTGTTAAGTAATATAAGTGCTTTTGTGTGTTACCTCATTTAATCTTCAGACAGCTTGATGAGAGAGATCCAGTTAGAACCCCCAAATTAAAAATGAAGGAACCAAGTCAGAGAGAAGCTGTGTCTGCTGAAGGTCACTAATATTAAGTGGCATAGATGGGACAGAATCCCAGCCCAGACTAAAGCAGGTCCCCTTGACCCGTTCTGTAGTGCCTCTCTGGTACGGTCTGATCCTACCAGATCTGTTCATAGGATAACAGCATTTGAAAAGAACTTTATATATGCCAGGGGCTGAGCTATTCGCATTATATATATATACATATATATATAGCTGTTGGGCCTCCCTGAAGGTCAAGTTTTTAGTTTGTGAAGCAGTGATGAAAATCTCTATTTTAACAGTTGAATAAATAGAACTTCCCTGGTGGTCCAGTGATTAAGAATATGCCTGCCAGTGCAAGGGACACAGGTTGGATCCCTGTCCGAGAAGATTCCACGTGGTGCGGGGCGACTCAAGCCCCAGAACTGCAGCTACGGAAGCCCGTGAGATCTAGAGCCGGTGCTCGGCAACACGAGAAGCCACTGTAATGCGGAGTCTGCGCACCACAGCTAAGGAGTAGCGCCCCCCCCCCCCCCCCCCCCCCCGACCACAACTAGAGAAAGCCCGCAGGCAGCAATGAAGACCTAGTGCAGCCAAAAATAATAAATAAATTTTTTTTTTTTTAAAGGAGAGTTCATGGAGTTAAAGGCTTTACCACTCAACCTACAAAGAGCAGGGAACTTTGTTAACTCACATGTCCTGGGTCCAACAGGCAGCAAACAAAGGGTTTATTTCATAATTCGGCTGGACCCCAGATGTAAGCCCAAGAGGTTGGCAGAGATTCTGCCACAATTACTCCAGGTTTTGTGTGTGCAAGAAATAGCACCAAACCTCAGGGAGCAGGAGACTGCTCTTTCCAATAGATCATACTACCTTCTGCAAAAATATGCATAACCTTAAATTCAATACATCAAGTCACATGATTTTTTTCATTGTATAAGTAATTGGCTTTGTAAATCTAAATACTCACATTTTGTAATTTCTAATATGTGCACCCACTGCTCATATTTTATCCATATTTTATGAGTTTCTATTCATGGTTCAAGATTAAATGAATTTCCTTAACCTAGAAAGTTTACTTCATTACCCATTTTCATTTTCTTTCATTTATCACTATAAGACATGAGCCAAACTCTACTCCGTATAACCACATTGGCTATTTAATTCCCTTATCAAATTCAGGAGCATTAATTAAACATCTATTATGTGTCAGAAACATGGAAAGTATCATATATTTATTATAAAGTTGGAGAGTATAGAATTGGGAGCTCTTTCTAATAGTGAAACTCATAGAAGCAGAGAGTTAAATACTGGTTGTCAGGAGGTAGGGGAGGGAGAAATGGGCAGACGTTGATCAAGGGGTACAAAATTTCAATTATACAAGATGAATAAGTTCTGGAAGTTTGACGTACAGTATGGTGACTGTAGTTAATATTATGTTGTGACAAATGAATTTATTTATAAAACAGAAACAGACTTACAGATAGAAAACAAACTAATAGTTATCAAAGGGGACGTGAAGGGAGGGATAAATAGGAGTATGGAATAACATGCACACTAATATTACCTTGTAATAACTTATAATAAGAAAGAATATGTATAATTGAATCACAGTACATCTGAAACTAACACACTATTGTAAGTCAATTGTTTTCAATTAAAAGAACAATATTATGCTGTGTACTTGAAACTTTGCTAGGGTGTTTTCACAGCACGTACCTCCCTTGCACACGTACAGAGTCAGTAACTGTATGATGCAATGGATATATTAATTAGCTTGATTGTAGAAATTCTCTCACAATGTATACATATGCTAAAGCATACAGGTATACAAGTTAAACATATACATTTTTAATTTGTAAGTTATGCCTCAATAAAGCTGAGGAAAAAGAATAAACCTCTTGACCAAAGCTTGACATTCTACTCATTTAGGTGAGATTAAAAAAAGCAAAAAAACAACTGATTGGAAAGTTGTCCTGTTAACAAAGACAAATGTATTTTCTTTATGTTTCACTTGTTTCAAATTTATTCACTTATTCACAAATCTTTGAAGAGTCATGACTGACAAATGGAATCATATTTGTTCATTCCCAAAGTCTTTTAAACTCAAGCTGGGCTTCATGAGATGGGATCAATTCCACTCCTCTCATCTTAGGTCTCTTTTTAGCCTGATTTCCTAGGTGACACTAGTGGTGAAGAGTCCACCTGCCAATGTGAGAGATGCAAGAGAAACATCATCAATCCCTAGGTGCGGAAAGTTCCCTGGAGTAAGAAATGGCTACCCACTCTGGTATTCTTGCCTGGAAAATTTCACGGACAGAGGAGCCTGGAGGGCTTCAGTTCATGGGGTCACAAAGAGTCAGACGTGACTGAGCACACACACACTCACATTCGTTGTGGGTTTCAAAGTATCTGAAAACAGTCCAGGCCTTATTAACGGTCTAAGCATTATTATTACTTTCAATAGATGTGATGCAATTACTTGACAGACCAGTACATCTTACAAATAGCAGTAGCTGATTTTATCCACAGACATTTATTCCATCTAAGCATTATTTGTGTCTCCAGTAATATACACTTATCATTATGATGAACAAAAGGAACCCGAAGAGAAACACCAAATATTTTGTATTCCTAACTAGGAAAATTTAAGAAAACTTACTCTTGGGATCATCAGTTCAATTCAGTCGCTCAGTTGTGCCCGACTCTGCAACCCCGTGAACTGCAGCACGCCAGTCTTCCCTGTTCATCATCAGCTCCCAGAGCCTACTCAAACTCATGTCCATTGTGTCGGTGATGCCATTCAACTATCTCATCATCTGTTGTCCCTTTCTTCTCCTGCCTTCAATCTTTCCCAGCATCAGGATCTTTTAAAATGTGTCAGTTCTTTGCATCAGGTGGCAAAGTATTGGAATTTCAGCTTCAGCATCAGTCCTTCCAATGAATATTCAGGACTGATTTCCTTTAGGATTGACTGGTTGGATCTCCTTGAAGTCCAAGGGACTCTCAAGAGTCTTCTCCAACACCACAGTTCAAAAGCATCAATTCTTCAGTGCTAAGCTTCCTTTATAGTACAACTCTCACATCCATACATGACTACTGGAAAAACCATAGCTTTGACTAGATGGACCTTTGACTAGATGGTTGGTAAAATATTGTCTCTACTTTTTAATATGCTGTCTAGGTTGGTCATAGTTTTTCTTTCAAGGAGCAAGGGTCTTTTAATTTCATGGCTGCAGTCACCATCTGCAGTGATTTTGGAGCCCAAGCAAATGAAGTCTGTCACTGTTTCCATTGTTTCCCCATCTATTTGCTGTGAAGTGATGGGACCAGATGCCATGATCTTAGTTTCCTGAATGTTGAGTTTGAAGCCAACTTTTTCACTCTCCTGTTTCACTTTCATCAAGAGGCTCTTTAGTTCTTCACTTTCTGCCAGAAAGGTGGTGTATAGACCATCTTAAAAATAGTTTTAGAGGTATACATGTAGAAGAGTAACTACCTCAATTGTCCAAGTATTTGGCCTATGAAATAATGGAACTGTATATTTTTAATATTTGAAAATGATTTCTATAAAAAGGGAATATTATGTTAGATGAGAAATTGTTATATATGAATCATGATGTATATGTATATATGTGATATATATATCATATATATATATATATGATATATATATATATATATGATATATATATGATGGCCAGTTTATATAGGAGACATTGCAAAGTGAGAGAACCAGATTATGATTCTGCAAATGACTCAGTGGATCACTGCCATTTGTGTTTAACCTACAGAGGAATAAAAGTTAATGAATTTCTAAAGCATTTGTGGTGATAATTGCATGAGTCAATCCCCTTTAAGTTGGGCTTTGCAATACTGCAGATATTTCATGTAACTTCACTGTCGTATTACTTTCATCCATTCATCTAACAAGTGACATTCTTCCTGCTTAATGCAACATTTACCAACATGTGAAGATAAAAAGTGTGTTAGAACTCTCATCCCCTTTGTATCAAGAGATTATACACTGAAGTATATTCACAAAGAGGAACAATGTACAAATCTCCACAGACTGTTATGGGGGTGACTGCAGTCATTTATGCTATGTACATATGGCTTTCTAAATGTCTCATCTGTTTAATTCTTTTGAATTACAGCACAAGGCTTTGACTTCTTTCAATTTGCTTTCTAGCATTTATTTTTTGCTCAAAATCATTTAACATCACAGCTCTGGCTATGGTAGAATAGCTGTGTTTTCTCTGTGGTGTTCCCAAGTGTTCCCTTTCATTACAGACATCTGCATAACTGAACACACAGGAGATTGGTTCAGGGCTATGGGGACCAACTACACGTAAAAATAAGACAAACTACAAGGAAAGATTTAAAATCCTCATATGTCAGAAAGTATACAAGTGGTAGATTATTCTCTGGGGTATTTAAAAAGCTCTGCAAGAAATATACATGACCATAAGAAGGCAGTGGGGGGTAAGGAAGAATCCCATGGATTCTTGCTTTATAAACTTGAAGAACCTAATGCAAAACATGAACAGCAAGATAGGTTTGTATTACAAAGGAAAAACATAGAGAAAAAGGGAAAGGGGGGCAGGACTGCTGAGACAAAATGGTAAAAACACATGAGTCAGCCATGAAAGAAGTTTTAGAAATATTGAGGTGATAGGAGGTGAAAGAAGCAGGAGGCAAAGAAAATCAGAACTATCACAGTGCTTTCATCTTTGAATCTCAAACTAGGGCATCACCAAAATGGCATAACAAGGTAACTAGAGGTTTCCAACTTAAATTCTGTAGACATAGTTTTTGCCTGATCAATTAATGCATTAATTTTTTAAATTATTTTTTATACTTAAAAAAATGATTTCTTCAGTTCAGTCACTCAGTCATGTCCGATTCTTTGTGACCCCATGAATCGCGCAGCACGCCAGGCCTCCCTGTCCATCACCAACTCCTGGAGTTTATTCAAACTCATGCCCATCGAGTCGGTGATGCCATCCAGCCATCTCATCCTCTGTTGCCCCCTTCTCCTCCTGCCCCCAATCCCTCCCAGCATCAGGGTCTTTTCCAATGAGTCAACTCTTTGCATGAGGTGGCCAAAGTACTGGAGTTTCAGCTTCAGCATCAGTCCTTCCAATGAACACCCAGGACTTATCTCCTTCAGGATGGACTGGTTGGATCTCCTTGAAGTCCAAGGGACTCTCAAGAGTCTTCTCCAACACCACAGTTCAAAAGCATCAATTCTTCGGCTCTCAGCTTTCTTCACAGTCCAATTCTCACATTCATACATGACTACTGGAAAAACCATAACCTTGACCAGACGGACCTTTGTTGGCAAAGTAATGTCTCTGCTTTTTAATATGCTATCTAGGTTGGTCATAACTTTCCTTCCAAGGAGTAAGTGTCTTTTAATTTCATGGCTGCAGTCACCATCCGCAGTGATTTTGGAGCTCCCCAAAATAAAGTCTGACACTGTTTCCACTGTCTCCCCATCTATTTGCCATGAAGTGATGGGATCAGATGCCATGATCTTAGTTTTCTGAATGTTAAGCTTTAAGCCACCTTTTTCACTCTCCTCTTTCACTTTCATCAAGAGGCTTTTTAGTTCCTCTTCACTCTCTGGCATAAGGGTGGTGTCATCTGCATATCTGAGGTTATTGATATTTCTCCCTGAAATCTTGATTCAAGCTTGTGCTTCTTAGTATTTCACAAGAAAATAAAATATATGGACAAAATTTAAGCAAAAACAAATTTCTTCTAGCAAATGGTGAGAAAATTTCCAGCCAATGAATTTTCAACTGTAATTATTTGGCAGCATTTTGGTGGAAACACTATGGAGGCTTACTTGAAACTTTTCATGGATGCCAGTTGGAGATATCCAGATCATTCCAGTTTATGGGATAAAGTAGATTTTGTGTGCATGCATTCTAAGTTGCTTCAGTTGTGTCTGACCCTTTGTGACCCTGAACTGTAGCCCACCAGCCTCCTCTGTTCATGGGATTCTCCAGACAAGGATGCTGGAGTGGGTTGCCATGCCCTTCTCCAGGGGATCTTTCTGACCCAGGGGTCAAACCTGAATCTCTTATGTCTCCTGCATTGGCAGGCAGGTTCTTAACCACTAGCGCCACCTGGGAAGCCCAATTTAGGTTTTAGCTCATATGAAATAGAGTGTGAGGATACTTTAAGACTTATCCAGAGTGGTTTTACAGAACGTCTCAGGGAGGCCTTTTCAGGCTGGGATCTTGAGTACCAATATTTCTGTCCACTGGGGCTTCCTTATCCATTTATTTGCCACCTTTTGAAAGTGTATCTTAATTTAAAAGCTGTCATTACAGACTGGAAAACAAGATGAATAAATCAACGCATCAATACATACTGCCAGACACAGCAGAAGATTTGAAGACCTGTGTAAAATAAATAGAAAAAGGGACGTACACAGGACACTGGGAATAGTTCATTATTCTTTAGAGCTGTTGAAAAGAAATCCATATAAATCACATGTATTCATGGTAAAAATCACATGCACTGTAGTTGGCACTCACTGCAGTAAAGCTGATAGTCTTAACTGAATTGCTTTCACATTTGATTTTAGCCCTAGCTTGCCAAAACACAAACACAAACCAAAAAAGGTCCACCCCAAAATGTAAATATATATTATATACACACACACATATAAATTATGTGGCTTTTAACTACCTCTTCTTTTAAGCAGTAGGTACCAAACTACCTTAAATACAATTTCCCTGGTGGATCAGTGGTAAAGAATCCACTTGCCAATGCAGGAGACGTTGGTTGGATCCCTGGGTCAGGAAGATCCCCTGGAGAAGGAAATGACAACCCACTCCAGTATTCTTGCCTGGGAAATCCCATGGGCAGAGGGGCCTGGCAGGTTGCAATGCATGTGGTTGCAAAAGAGTCAGACATGACTGAGTGACTAAACAACAACAACAACTGATAAAAATAGGAAGTTGTTTTTTCAGAAGTTATGACCTCTGGCTTCTATAGTTTTACATTAGCTTCAGTAGGCACAGACCTTAGATAATATCCTTTGCCAAGGGAATCTTAATACAAAAGCTTCAATGTTTTTATATCCTCTGTACTCAAAATCATGGTCTTTCACTGATGTGCATTATTTAATATCTTAATTTATTTCATCTATGACTAAGAGATTAAGAAACAGCTTAGCTTAGTTTGCTCAATACTGGGCACTACTGAGAGCTAGTGTTCTGACTTTGTATTTTAGGGAGGATAAAGAAATTCTGACTTGGGCAAGACAATGTAGAACATTCCCTTTCAGTGTCTGCTTTTTCTACTTATTTCATTTCTGTAAGAGAGAAGAAAGTGCAGTTTTCAGGAATGCATTTTGTGGGGCACTGGAATTTCATTTTATTAAGATTTTACATAACTTGATATCTGCAATGTGCTTTACTGTCATCTATTGGTAATTAGTTACTTAATTAGATTCTGATGATGCAAAAGCTTTTCCACTGAAGCCACTCTGCTTCCCAAACGATCATTCCTGAAAAGATGGCATATGAAACAGAAATTTTATCGAGTTCTTTAATACTTATTGGAACCAGGAAAAAAGTCCTTCTTGAAAATAACATTAGCTTATTTTATGACCTATAACCATTTCAAATGATCTGAAAAATAACACTAAAAGGTACCTATTGACAGTTTGATTATAATTTATTTTTTTCCAGGTCACAAATCGAACCTCAAACCCACTTTGTATTGTTCTCCATTTTATTCAAATCAAAGACCATTGTGGGACACCGTGCTCCATCTAACTGCTATCCTTTGCTTTCTGAGTAACTATCTAGATACTTTTTTTAAACAACGTGACTATAATAGGTTTTTTTTTACTAAGTCACTTGTCTGCATTTCACACATAGAAAAACTGAGGCTGAGTTAACTGAAATCCTGTACACTTCAGTTATTCATGTCATTTAGAAGAGGCTAAAATTTTAGATTCCTGCTGGCCAGTTCATAAGTAAATAGACACAGTTTTGGCCCTATAAATGTTCTGGGCATCCCAGCAAGGATTATGGTAGCAAGCTTGTGTGTCTTTTTGTTTGTTTGTTTTAGCCATTAGCATCTCTGTCTTATTAACTTATCTTGTATGTCCTAAGGATAGGAAGAATTTACTCAGGAAGTGAATATAGTTAGGCAGGTTAGAATTCAGGTATTTTCTATGAACATACAAAAGAGAAGAATGGATCACAATTTCCTGACAGTTTCCAGAAATAAGAGAGTTTTCCTTTGAATCAGCATGGTGGACTTACATATACACATGAGCTAGACCCAGAGATCAGGGTACCTGTGACACCACCTGTTATTATTCTTTTTCAGCTCTTTAACTTTGAAATTCAACCAGTGCTATTGTTCTGAGAGTCAATAGTATTTGATGCCCTCAGTAGTCTGGGCTCTGCCCTGTCTATCACAGAAATGAGTGTCATTCTAATTTCCACATACCTTCACCACACCTGTCCCACCATGCACCACCCCACCCTGCCATATTGGGTTTTGGTACCAAAAACTGTTTATTATAATTTACCTCCTATGGGCCAGCAGATCAGTGCTAAATTGGTGTCCCTTAACTTCTTTGTGGTCGGTGAGCTTTGCCTACTCTTTTCACTTTCACTGGGATAAGAAGCTGGCAGAGCTATTGATCATTCACTTGAGTTTATTTATCAAAGGACTCTTGCTTGAGTATTCCCGTAGGTACTGCTGGAGGGAGGTCTTGATCCACTCAGGGTCCTTGGAGTTGTGGAAGGTAAGGTGAGGAGTGCACTTGTAAGAAGAGACCATCCTAAGCATCAGGCTCTACCTCCATTGAAACACACACTCATCTCCATCACTGACCTTCTGGTACAACAGGAGGAGTCTGAGCCTGGAGCTGAACAGACCAGGAAATGAATCAAGGTGTCGCTACTTTCTAGCTGAGTGACCTAGGGCAAGAGTCATAGAAACTTTTAAGCCTCAGCTGTCTTATCACCAAATGATGCTAGAACTGTCTGTGTTGCAGGTGTGAGAATTAAATTAGATAAATCTAGATTAGGTTCAATATCTCTTACACTGTGAGTACTGTGCTTAGTCACTCAGTCGAGTCTGACTCTTTGTGACCCCACGGACTATAGCCCACCACGCTCCTCTATCTCCTCTTCCTCTAGGCAAGAAAACTGAGTAGGTTGCCAGTTCTTTCTCCAGGGTATCTTCCTGACCCAGGGATCGAATCTGCATCTCCTGCATTGCAGGTGGATTCTTTACCTCTGAGCTATCCAGGAAGCCCACACACTGTGAGAGCTCAGTAATTAGGGAGCTCTTACTTTCTCTACATTGCCTGTCTCCCTTTTAGATTCTGACGGGACCATGCATGTGCTTTCTTTTATTCCCCTGAGCCTAGCAAGTCAGGAGCAGAGTGGCTTCCCAAAGAATATTTATTTGATGAAGGAGGTTATTTACTCAGAAGAGTAGCAGCCAAGAGGTTATATCCTTGCTTGGCTTAAGAGCACACAAGATGCCAAGCTGCTGATGCTCATTCTATAGTGGCTCTTCTTTTGGTTTTTGAGTTTGTTTGGGAAGAGCAATTAGACACTCATAATATATATATATATATTGGACTGTTGCTGCTTTCTGTTGAGTCATAGAATGAGAATGTATTTTCACAGAAAGCTCTTAAAATTGTATGATATTTTATGTGGCACAGAATAGGACTTTAAGATTTGCCTTGTTTTGTTTTTAAAGTATAAATACTTTTCAAGGGCGGGGAACATGGGCTTTTTGAAGACTTCACCTTTTAGGTTTCTGAAATAGATACAGTAGAGGCAATCCCACCTTTTTGATCATCTTCTAGTGATCTTAGAAGCTTGAACCAGGCTGGAGGCTACAGGAATCTACTCCAATGTGTCACTATAGACATGAGGCTGTATGTATGTGAATATGTTGGAAAATCAGCACACACACTTGCACATCACAAGCACACACAGCATCAGTTCTTTCATAGTTTAATAAGGAATCTGTTGTTTCCCCACAGTGGACGAAAGATCTCAGGGATAATCAATATATGTTACTATTGTATCAAAGGAAAAGTCAATCATCATTAGCTTCATTTTGTGTGGTGGGATGGTGGGTCATGGGGCTTCCCAGGTGGCACTCGTAGTAAAGAACCTGCATGCCAATGCAAGAGACCTCAGAGATGCGATTCGACCCCTGAGTTGGGAAGATCTCCTGGAAGAGGGCATGACAACACACTCCAGTATTCTTGCCTAGAGAGTCCAACGAGCAGAGGAGCCTGGTGGGCCACAGTTCATGAGGTCACAGAGAGCCGGACATGACTAAAGTGACTAGAACATAGCACAAACATTGTTGGTCATGTGTGAACGCAGGAGAAAAGGGGGCCTTAGTAACAAGTGACTAAATCAGGAAGTTAATCAGCAAGACAGTGAATTTGACAATCACAGCAAATTGCTTCCTCTGGGCAGGTGAAAATGGCCATTGTTCTGGAGTCCATCTTCCACATGTCACGTGTCTAATTGATACAGTCCTGTTTGTGGACAGATGTGTGACACCAAGTCAGCCTGCACTAGGGGGTGGAGTGGGCCTCTCTTTCACTAAGGCTCCCCAGGCTCTGGAGTGAGGCGGTTTTGCAATGACAGACTCCAGCTGCAGTTCCAGCCCTGGGAGATGTGCCAGTACTGCCTGTCTATAGGACTGAACTCTGGGAAAGCTCCCGTCCTCTGTCACGGCTAAGTGTGCGAGGCTAGCCTGCCCCAATCTGGGCTGCAGCCTCCAAAAATCTGACCATGCAGCGGCACTATCTGATGGAAAGTCAGCAGGTAACTGTGCCCCCCAGCCCCCACTGAGCAGACAGTAAGGAGGATGCCGGGGGTGCCAGAAGCCCTACTGAGGATGGGGCTGAGAGCTTTGGCAAGGGGTCCTCTGGTGAGTGGGCAGTGACAGCATCATCACACAGACACAGAAACCGCTCCCTTCATTAGCCACACAGCACTCAACAGAGGGTTTTTTTTTTTTTTTCCCATCTATTTTTATTAGCTGGAGGCTAATTACTTTACAATATTGTAGTGGTTTTTGTCATACATTGACATGAATCAGCCATGGATTTACATGTATTGCTCATCCTGATCCCCCCTCCCACTTCCCTCTCTACCCGATCCCTCTGGGTCTTCCCAGTGCACCAGGCCCAAGCAGTTGTCTCATGCATCCAACCTGGGCTGGTGATCTTCAACAGAGTCTTTTTAAGCCAGTACCTGTGGGCTTCCCAGATGGCTCAGCCTGGGAAAGAATCTGCCTGCCGTTGCAGGAGACATAGGAAACTCGGATTCAGTCCCTGGGTTTGGAAGGTCCCCTGGAGGAGGAAATGGCAACCCACTCCAGTATTCTTGCCTGAAAAATCCCACAGACAGAAGAGCCTGGTGGGCTACAGTCTAAAGGATGGCAAAGAGTCGGACACGACTGAGTACAGCACAGTCAGTATCATATTCGGGGTGGAAGCTCTGGTTTTGGAGACAGTGAAAGATGCAAGGATTCATTGAATGCCTTTTAAGTCCCAGGCAAAGTGCTAGGTACTTACATTAGGTACACCAGGGCAGAGGGGCCTCAAAGGGCCCACTTGGGAATGAGAATATTCCAGTTTGTGTGGTTTCAGTCACAAACCATTGATGAGGCCACCCACAGTTTTCACATAAAGAACAGGAAGCCTGTGAGCAGTTCTTGGTCAAAGGGGTTTATATTGTAAAGTGCACTCATGTGTTGATTATGAATGATGATCCATGGCTGAGATCTCACCATCAATTCTTGTTGAGGGGCTTGTCTCTTGCTTAAGACTCTTAAGATGTGCATTGCCAGTGGCCCTCCTAGAAAACAAACTTACCTGGAGGAACAGTGATTGGATGGAAATATATGGGTTGGGTTCTAATCCTGCCCTAAAAGGCCCTTTCTGCTCTTGTCTCCAGCTCAGAGGAGAGAGATGTTTACAAAATCTCCTGGGGAGGTAGAATACTCAGGGTTTAAAAGCAGCCAAAGGTCAGTTCCTGGAAGAGGGCATGGCAACCCACTCCAGCATTCTTGCTTGGAAAATCCCTTGGACAGAGGAGCCTGATGGGCTACAGTCCACGGGGTCGCAAAGAGTCGGACGTGACTAAGCAACTCAACAACAACAACAACAAGGGTCAGTTCCTTCTTCTGTGAAATGCGGTCCCTGGAAATCTCCACATCATAGTGGGTTATGAGTATCAGAAAGATACTATGCCAAGTTCTAAGCACAATGCTTGATATGTTTTAAGTTTTCAATAAATGGTAACTACTTTTTTGAAATTGTAGGCATACGCTTTGGACATGTAAAAACCTAGCCTCCATTTCCATTGTTGCCCTTCACTTGTTGTGTGATCCTGGCAAGTTCCCTCTGTAAGCATTGGCTTCATAATCCATAACATGGGAATACTATTAGTACACATTTCATAGAAGTATGACGAGGATTAAATGGTTATAAGATCATGAATAAATGGGAGAAATAACAGTACGTATCCCATAGTATATTGCAAGAATAAAAGAGATAGAAAATGTGAGACAATATGTCATATTGTGAGTATCCAATGAAGGGCATGTGTGTGCTTCTCATTCAGTCGTCTCTGACTCTTTGTGACCCCATGGACTGCCCATAGCTCTCTAGGCTCCTCTGTCCATGGCATTCCCCAGACAAGAATACTGGAGTGAGTTGTCATTCCCTTCTCCAGGGAATCTTCCCAACCCAGGGATTGAATCTGGGTCTCCTGCAATGCAGGCAGATTCTTTTTTGTTGTTGTTGTTATGGAAGAATGATTTCATTTTATTTTATTATTTTTTTCCATTTATTTTTATTGGTTGGATGCTAATTACTTTACAATATTGTAGTGGTTTTTGCCATACATTGACATGAATCAGCCATGGATTTACATGTATTCCCCATCCCGATCCCCCTCTCCCCTCTCTCCCCACCCCATCCCTCTGGGTCTTCCCAGTGCACCAGGCCCGAGCACTTGTCTCATGCATCCAACCTGGGCTGGTGATCTGTTTCACCTTTGATAATATACATGCTTCGATGCTGTTCTCTCGAAACATCCCACCCTCGCCTTCTCCCACAGAGTCCAAAAGTCTGTTTTGTACACCTGTGTCTCTTTTTCTGTTTTGCATATACAGTTATAACAAACACATGAAAAGATGCTCAACATCACTCATTATCAGAGAAATGCACATCAAAACCTCAATGAGGTACCCTTACTTGCCAGTCAGGATGGCTGCTATCCAAAAGTCTAAAAGCAATAAATGCTGGAGAGGGTGTGGAGAAAAGGGAACCCTCTTACACTGTTGGTGGGAATGCAAACTAGTACAGCCACTATGGAGAACAGTTTGGAGATTCCTTAAAAAAATGGAAATAGAACTGCCATATGACCCAGCAATCCCACTCCTGGGCATACACACCGAGGAAACCAGATCTGAAAGAGACACGTGTACCCCAATGTTCATCGCAGCACTGTTTATAATAGCCAGGACATGGAAGCAACCTAGATGCCCATCAGCAGACAAATGGATAAGGAAGCTGTGGTACATATACACCATGGAATATTACTCGGCCGTTAAAAAGAATTCATTTGAATCAGTTCTAATGAGATGGATGAAACTGGAGCCCATTATACAGAGTGAAGTAAGCCAGAAAGATAAAGACCAATACAGTATACTAATGCATATATATATAATTTAGAAAGATGGTAACGATAACCCTATATGCAAAATGCAGGCAGATTACATAAAACACTTTATGTAATTCTTTCTTAAAGGTGCCTCTTTACTCTCTGAGCCACCAAGGAAGCCCTCAATGAAGAGTAACTATCATTAGCTAGTTACTCTTTAGAAATTAGCTTCTGAAACCACTTGACTGTTGTCAAGGGAAGCAATGTCTTGTGGCTCCATCATGATGCTTTTTATAGAAATTAGTGTTCGTGGGTATGGATAGATATAACATCGGACTGAATAGTTTGAGACTCTGTTGCTAGTTTGATCATGGGACACACCTCTGTGAGACTGTAAGGGAATTGGTTGACCTTCTTGTGCCTTAAGGCACGGAGACATCTGCCTTCTGCCTGGCTTCAAAAGCTCATCGCTTACAAGGCCCTTTTGAAGTTGGATGTATATTCTATAGAGTGCACAGTGTGGCCAGAGGCAAATCTGCCTCTTGTTTAAAAAGAGAAAAAAGCCAAGCTCGCATATTGGTTGCTGGTCATGTAAACTCAACAAAGCACTCATACGTTTGTCAGTAAACCCATATGTGTGTGCAGGTGTATACACATGCATACGTAAATTATGTACATAGATGTGTATATGTACACACACATACAAAGTATATAAAATATATACACACAAGCATATGTCTATGGAGGCTGCTCCATTAAATGTAACTAACAAACTTTGTAATTCTTCACTTGTCAAGAGGAGTTTATGTACTGTAGTTTGAGAATGCAAAACCATACATGATAAAAAAAATAATTTGCAGTGATATTTCTTTAAATAAATTTAAAGTCATATATATGAAAAGAAAGATCATTCTAAAATATTTTAAGTCTTCAGAGTACAATCCTTATGATCTTGAAGAGCGCTAAGATTTATTTTATGCACACCCACACAAAGTAAAATGCACACCTGAATTATCACCTGCATTATGTAAACCTAAACTCACTTCCCCCCCAAAAATATAGAAAGTATTGTTGCAAAATCAATCTTAGGGCATTAAGTTCTAGATTACTATATTTTCCTTAATTATGGCTACATGGTAAAATATACACTTGAAAAAGAAATAGTAATATTTAGATATTTTGCTCTATGAATGTCAAGTATGCACATCATTTGGCAGACCAAATATTGGATTTGGTAGACCAAATAATTGGATAAATTTTTTTTTCCACCCAGATATTTCACTGTTTAATTTTCATCCAAGTGTGTAGAGATACATTGCCTAAGGGGTGTGATGAGAAATAGATTTATTGTTTTCATTTTTTTTCAAGTCATGCACATTTTGTAACTATTAGGAAATATTCCAAAATTTTCTTTTCAAATAGATAAAGGGAACAATGAAAAAAAAAAAAACAAAACACTGTCCTTTGAGTATGCAGAAACATATTAAAATTCTTTCTTTCAATAACAGCACAGAGAAACTTTCTTTGTTATTCTAGCTTCAGCCTGATTTTCAACTTAAATTTAGAAAATGTGTATACCCCAGCAAGCAACTATTTGCATGGGCAAGGGAGAGTACCTATTACTAAAGTACACTTTCTGAGTCTATTTTTTCTAATTATTCAGTACAAAGCACTTTCAGTAACCATGTTCATTTCAGATTTTGGTCATTGAAAGCAGCACAAGGATTTCAGAATGTGCGTGATATTTTTCAAGCCTGTGAGAGAACCCATTGGCAGTGGGAAGTGCCCAAAGGTATTACTACCCAAAGGTTTTAGCAGAGAAATGTTCCCTCATAATGGGGTTATGAAAGATACCGCCTCTGTAATTTACTGAAGTTCAGCTTTAGAACAAGCTGTTTCTTTTATGTACAAAGCTCACTATTCACAGGTCCCAGATGAAATGTATTTTCTGTTGTTGTTGCAAGGTTTCAAAGATATGGCATTTGGAAATTCCTTAATTAGATTTAAGATTTTAGTCAGACAGTGGGTTCTCTTTGTAACCAGAGTGTATTTATTTGGCAGTTGCTTTATTTAGAGATGCTCATTTCACACTGTGAAAAACCAACAAAAACCTGAATAGACTAGCACTCCAATGGCTTTTTTTTTTCCTTTTGAAAACAGAAAGAATCGGATTTATGGAGAGTGGCCACATTGAAACCTATGTGGAAGCCCCATTCCTATTTGCACAGTTACACATTTTTGTGTTTTATTTTGAATGAAGGAGTACACAGACAGATAGACTCCAAGTTTGAAACACACATTAGGATTTGTTTCTATTACGCATCACACAATCAGCATTCACAGAGGGCTGCCAGCTTGGGAAGACTTGCATGCCCATGGGTCAGCCCTGGGGGACAGGCTGTATATAAATACCAGCTGCCAGTTCACAGTTTGTGCAAATAGAAAGTCTGTTAGGCCAAGATAACATGTATATAGTGTGACATGGCAGTAACTGCCTATGTGCATGTGGACCTCAGGATAGCTAGAACTGGACATTTTTGTTTACTTCCCAGTAAAGCAGGGTGCAATTTGCAGACAGATTGGTGAATGAACAATAGCTGTAAGAATGTGGGATAAAAAAGAACTAAAAAACAGCAGGGAGAGCTTTCCAGAAAGGCATGCAGGAAAAAAGGACTGTATGAAAAATGAAAGTGAAAGTCGCTCAGTCTAATTTAGACATCCAGCATTAATGAGAAAAGAATGAGAGAGTTTTGGCCCCGGCATCTAATAGTATTTGGTTTATAGTAGGTGTTCAGTAAATATTTGTTGAAAAGGGGAGAAGTTTTATTGCTTCTACTTCCTCTGATTCAATCTTCCCACTTTTTTCCTTCATGTCGCTGCCAATAATCCAATTCACACATCATTTCTCTTGAGGGTAATTAAAATAGCCTCCCAGTTGAATTTCTTTAGATCCCTTTAGCCTGCCAACTGAAAAAAAAAGGACAATGTGAGGGTTGCAATTTAAAAGTGTTAATTTGGGGCAAAGTGAGGACTATAGACCAGGAGGCAGCATTTCAGATAACTCTGAGAAACTGCTCCAAAGAGGATGAGGGGGAGAGGTCAGTGTTATACATGATTTTATACATGAAGTGGGGTACATGCAGTCAAGCCTACGATTTGGCAGAGGCTTGTTCCTAGTCATGAGGAGCAGATGTCACCATGAAGGATTTTAGTGCTTTTATAGATATGAGGAGATGCAAGGATTGGGTTCATAATATCTTCTTAAATTATCTAACTATCTGAAGACCTTTTCTGCCAGTTTTCCCCAGAGAGCAGAGAGCCTCATGTCTGCTCTCCAGCCTGAATTCCTTCCAGGGATGCTGAAGGTCAGTGACTGCACTGGTTGGTGACTTCATCCAGACAGAGACAGATGTGTACCCTCTGCTCAGTCGTGTCTGACTCTTTGCAGTCCCATGACTGTAGCCCAACAGGCTCCCCTGTCCATGGGATTCTCCAGGCAAGAATACTGGAGTAGGCTGCCATTTCCTCCTCCAGAGGATCTTCCTGACCCAAGGATTAAACCCAATTTTTAGTTGACAGGTCCAATGTAGGCCTCCAGTATCTATTCCAAAATAATCTTTCCAGCTGGTTGCTTACCTCCCTCACCCTCTGTTAGTCTAAGAGAAATTATTTCCTAAACATTTTCCATGCTATCCCACCTCTTTCTTCTCCCTGGAAGATCAGCCCCATCACATTTACACACTCCATCTTTGGAGATGCATGGTGAAGCCAGTGTTTGCCATTTGGATATCTTTCTTGCTGCTAAGAGTCATCTCTCCCTCCTACGTACTAAAAACACTTTATGTAATTCTTTCTTAAAGGTGCTTTTTGCTTTCTGATTTGTAATATTACCAAGAACAAATTCTTATGCCCAATAAACAGTGAGGCCAAACAAACCAAAACATTGGAGTGTGGAGCAGAGAAATGTTTACTAAAGGGCCATGTAAGGAGAACAGGTGACTCATGCACAAACATCCCTGAAAAGTGAGGGAGGGGCTTCCAAGGGTATGTGATCAGCTGGTGCCCAGTTCTCTGACTGGTTGATGTTGAGGTAACAGGGCGGTGTGGTAGGGGTCAACATTATCAATCTTTTGGTTCCAGCAGGTCTGGAGGCTATGTGCTCATGGTCATCAAGTAGCTAATTTCTTACATTTGGTAGTTGTTTTTAGCCTGTGAAAAAGTCAAGAAATAGTCCTGAGATAGAATTATGTGGGTACTTCAGAGGGGAGCTACAGCAGAGGACGTGGGGAGGGATGTGTCCCAAGAAGGCCCCTCAGGGTCCTGCTTGACGCCCTGTGGCAGAGACTGGTTAGTGTTGCGCTACATCATTTCGTTTCCTTCTTTCTCCTGGTTATATCTCCAGACCACATTTCCCAGCCATTTTTGTAATTAAGTATAGCCATGTTTGGTTAATAGAGTTCTGAGGAAAGTCATGAGCACATTTCTAGCCCTGGCTTACAAAATCTATATTTACCTTCCGTTCTCTATCTCCCTGTCTAACTGCCAGAGAGCTGAAGGTACAACAGAGAACTATTGGCTAGGGCATGGCTGGACCATGTGGAGCAGAGATATAGTATCTCTACTATGTGGGTTCAAACAAGTAAGACTTAGTTCTGTTTAGTAAGCTATTGAAATTTTGAGATGGTTTGTTACAGCAGTAGCTCAAATCTATCTGATATGTATTTTTCCTTAAACATGTCTTTGACAACCCACATCTATGTTAGCACCTTTTTACCTTTGCTCAGATAGAATGCTATGAGTTCCCCAAAGCACTTTTTCCTTGTCTCTTATACCTCAGCAATCAACATCCCTTGTTCTTTATTCCTAGCCCACTGTTTCAGTTCAGATTTTCATTCTTTCTTGATAGTCTAGTAAAATAACATCCTGAAAACTCTTTCTACTTTCTGCCTTTCCTACCTCCGATCTATTCAAAATACCACCCGCCACTTTTCTTTCAAAAACATTGAGCTGATCCTATAGCTCTCTTATGTGCAAATTTTAAATTCAAATTTAATTAAATTTTCTTGAGCATGTCACCCATTTAAACCACATGTGAATCCATCCATTCCCTAACCATCTTTTACCTACATTTCTAATGTCATAACTCAGGTTCTAAAACAAAAACAACAACAGTCATTAGAAGAGGTATACTCATCTCCTAATAGAGCAGATTTTCCTACACATTTGATTCTCTGCATATTATATTTACTCAGCTAAAATGCCCTTTATTTCCATTTCCTGCTGGACACAATTTCATTCGCTTAATAAGGCTCAGCTAAATAATTACCTTTTCTTTTCTCCCTAACCTTTCATACTGAGTTAATTGCTCTCTCCTCTGTACTCTCATGGCACTTTGACTATAAGTCTCTTATGGTGTTTATCCTTTGGATTTCAATTATATCTCTGTATGTGTCTCCTTATTGATTGTGGGATTCTAGAAGGCAAGAAAAATGGTCTTAAAGTTTTCTTTTGGCACTCTGTGACTACTTTGGTGACTGGAAAGAAAGAAAATACTAAAAAAAAACTTTGCTGAATGAATTTTTAACTATCACATAACTCACTATCAAAGAAAAATGTGGTCTTATTTTTCACTGTGGTACTAGTTCAACAAGAATCGGTAACTCCTTCCCATCCTGCAATAGCTAAGATAATAAACACTAATCTGTTTCAAGAAAAATTACTATTGACAAATGTAATGAATGGTTATTATGTGCTAGGCATTGTGTTAAATTTTTCTGTGCTCCGTCTTGTTTAATCCTTGCAATGGCTCTATGAAGTAGATATCATTGTTTCATTATAGAGTATTTATTAACTTAACTTGGTGGTGTTGCTTAGTTGTTCAGTCGTGTCCAACTCTTTGTGACCCCGTGGATGGTAGCCTACCACGCTCCTCTGTCCATGGGATTTCCCAGGCAAGAATACTGGAGTGAATTGCCGTTCCCTTCTCTAGGGGATCTTCCTGACCTGGGGATTGAACCCGCACCTCCTGCATTGGCAGACAGATTCTTTACCATCTGAGCCACTAGGGAAGCCCAGAGGCTACTAGTGCCTAGTAAATCTTTGAACAACCATTGTGTATCTTAAAAGCATTCAGAAAAGTCAAATGCATTGCTCTGGGATGTTTGGGTACACTAACAACCCTCTTGATCCCACATTTTGGAGTATAATTTCAAAAATAAGAAACAGTAGGCTATCAGGCAAGAGTTGAAGACCACTGACACTCATGCACACACTACAGTTTTTGACAACATTCATTGACAATTCATTCTTTTGTATCCAAGTATTACCTGATCTGGACTACATCAGTTGTGTGTAATGTGTATATGGTTAATGAGTAATATTTTGTAACAAAGACAGACAAATAGAACTCTTTTTGCCATTCATGAAGAAAAGCATCTAGTGCTGTCAGCTTAATAGAATATCTCTTGTGCAAGCTCAGTGGACGAGGGCATAGTTCCTTTGATTTAGAGCTTACAGGTGATTTGGAAGAAACAAATATGTATGAAGTCTGTATTGTTGCATTATTTTCTAAATGACTCCTTTGATATGCCATTCTCCCATTCAGAAATTTCCAGTGTCTCCTGTTGCCTGTATCCCTGAACCCCTTGATCTAGTTCTTTTGCCCCCATCCCAATGTCTTCCACTCTGTTTCATGACTGCTCCTGCCACCCCATCTAGTTTCATTTCTTATTGGCTGGATTTTCCTGGGATCTCAGTATACAGGGAGATTTAAGTTATTTCAATTGTCAGTTAACATTATCTTCGAGACCTTTTAATTTGAAACAGAGAATGACAAAACATGTAGCCTGGATGAGCATCACTGAGGCTAACAGGAGTGTTGAAGACAACAGAAAATCTTTGTTACAATTCAGTTCACCAGTTGTCAACACACTCTGGGTTTCCCTGCCCTCTCGCTTACCCTTTACTTGTCCCAACCCTACTCATATTGAATCATCTAAGTCTTATCTCCTCCCTGGAAAATCTCCCAGGTCATAGCTGTTAAAAATCCTCTCTTCCTCTTAGTCCTATAGGCTCTAGTGCATACCTAGTTACAACTTATATATGTTTCATCTGTGGAAGCATCATCTCATCTTCGTAATTAGATTATAAATCTGTGGACTTTAAGACCTGTATCTTTGATGTCCCAGAATCTTCTGAAGTAAAAGGGAAGGGAAAGTAGTATTTACTATGTTCCTGCTTAGGCTAGGCACCATGCTAGATTCCTCATCTACATTATCTGGTTCAGTTCCCCCAACCCTGTGAGTTATGTATTATTAACTCCATTTTAGAGATGAAGAAAGCAGAGAGTTTAGATGAATTAGAATGCTTGACCAATACGATTCAATGGCTACTGAATAGTAACAAAGATTTTCTTTGGTCTTCAGCACTCCTGTTAGCCTCAGTTATGCTCATCCAGGCTACATGTGTTAGCCATTCTCTGTTTTAAGTAAAAAATGTCTCAGAAATGATGCTAACTGACAATTGAGATAATTTAAATCTCCCTGTATACTGAGATCCCAAGAAAATCCAGCCAACAGGAAGTGAAACTGTCACAAAGGGGAAAAATGGATTGAATTTCTATTATTTAGTCCTCTTGAAAGTATTTTGCAATGTTTATATATTGGCCAATGATAATCTTCTTGACATTTATGTCAAATGTACTCATGAAAGATATTCCAAATGTACTCATGAAATCAAATTTTATTGCCCTCCTGATCTACACATTCCCTCTACTTTAGCTCTTTATACAAATTTCTCCCCTACCTCAACTCGACTTGTTATTTTCAGCTCTTCTAGACTGGAGTTGGGTAATGATGTTCTGAGATCTAACAGTATTAGGGACCGCACTTTGGGGTTACTGGGTAGGCTGAGTTGTCTAAAAGACAGTTGGTGAGGCAAAGTGGTGAACAGCACTGGGGAAGTAGATTGTAGCAGGTCCACAACATTTCTGTAAAATTTGCAGTAATCCCCCCCTTCCCAGTGGAATAGATAAGGGAGAGTTGAATAGAGCTGCTGTCATAGCCAGGGCCGGGAGTTTAGTATTTGCAATTCTACAGTCATTTTCTTTGAGGACCTTAGAAGGCAGCACGCATGCACAGTGATTTATTGTTTTATATCATCCAAATCTTAAGGACACCAATAAATTTTTAAGAGCTTGTCTATTTCCAAGGCTTGTAGAAATGATGATTCTATATTTATCTCAATATATAATTAACAATAATTTATAAGTAATGGGTTTCATGTTCTGAAGACAAATTACTGGCCTTTCTTTCTTTTTTGTCTTGCAATCGTCATGGCTGGGGGTTGGGTTCTGCACAGTGATTTCCATGACACCCAATTTGGCATCTTATGCAGTCACAATGAGCTCATGATTTCAGGTGAGGAATAAGCAGGAGCACATGAACCCTCAAGCAAAAGAGATGAAATTTTCATCCAAATGTCCTAAAGAATAAAAATGATGGAGATAAAAACAGAAAATATATGACATGGACAAAGTTGTTTCTAACTAGAACATTTTTCAAAGTTTTCTAGGGGCATCAATTGATCTCTGAGCAAATCGTTTAGTACAGAGCTTTAGTGAGAGCATTAGCAAATGACCCTCTCTGCCTGCAATTAGATTAGTCATGCACTTGTGGGCCAGAATTTATGGTGATTGGTATTCCAGAAGAATCCTTGTGCCGTGCTTTTCAGAAAGGAAATAAAGAAAACTACTAAAACATGCCCCAGTGACTGAAGATTTCTTTTTAAAATTGATCTGATTTCTCCTTTCATTATAAGGGTTACTTACATAAAAACAAAGAAAGATACAGACACAGTAATATAAGTATTCTCAAATTTCAAAGAGACTGTTGTTATTGTTATCATGCATATCATAAGCATTTATTCCATGTATGTTTATGTACTTTATGTACACATGTTTCATGTATATTATATATTCTTGATCATTTACTTTATAAACTACTGGAGAGAAACACTTATATACCCTTCGATCTCCAGATACATAGGATGCTATTATTATTGTCACTGTCATCATCTATGTCATTATCATTTGCACACAGTAGATCCTCTATAAATAATTATCAGTGTTTTAAAAGTAATGATCGATATTGCAAAGAACACTGGGGTACATTTCTCTTTTTCAATTTTGGTTTCCTCAGGGTATATAACTAGTAGTGGGATTGCTGTGTCATATGGTGGTTTTATTCCTAGTTTTTAAAGAAATCGCCATACAGTCTTCCACAGTGTCTGTGTCAATGCTTTAAAATTTGATTTAGGGACTTCAGCAGAAAAGATGCTTTGTACGTTTGGAAAGTAAGACTTGAGAAGGGTAGCTTGTTATTCAGCCTAGTGAATTGTGTGTGGCCTCATCCTATGTCTGTACAACAGGATGGTTCTGTTTCAACCATCACATTGGACCCACCTGATCAGTACAATCTCTGTCTAGGAAACGGCGACTGTGACGGCCATGGCTGCTGTTTCTGGATTGCAATGCGCACTGCTCTGCAACAACACTCACCATGTTGACTCATCTGACCAAACACTATTGTCCTTGAGGTTTGAGGAATCATTCTGCTCCTCAAGATGCGGGCAGAATTACATCTTTTACACGTCTCTTTTTTTCTAAATTGCTTTCACTTTCTTAAAACATAAAGCATACTGAGTATGCTCAGTATTTTAAAGCAAGGGTTGGACTCTCAGTATGTAAATGAAGCCAGCCAACTGTCCAAGTTATCTGAGGCACCACCTGGATAGGAAAGTGGATCTCTTACTAATTAGGTGACTCCTATGGACCAGGTACCTAAAGTACTGAGAGTTTAGTGGGAAAGTGTATATTGATATTATACAGCTACAATAATGGGCATATGTAAGATAAAAAGCAGAACAGAGAGCCTTGATGTTTGAAATATACCTAAGTGTTATATGAGAATTGTTACAATGAGAAATGTTGTATAAAAGTTTTTGACCTAATTAACATTGATATGATCAAAGCCTAATAAAGTAATAGGTTTTGCTACTGTTGACACTTTTGTTCTCAAATTGTTTAAAAACTCTGATGAACCAGAGTTTCAGATGATTATTAAGGCTATTAATTAAAAAGCCAACAATTTATTTAATGGTTAGAGATTGTGTTGATTACTATATGAAAAAATCTGTATACTTATTAAAGATTTATTTTCTTTACCTTTGTCAATTTTTAAGAATTATAATTTGCTCGTGTTTAGGAAATATATTCTGATATGAGAAAGCTATATGAATTTCAGGTAATTCTAAGCTAGACCTTTACATTTCAGATGTTGCCTTATACCGTGATTTGGGAATAACTTCTCAGGTGGTGCAGTGGTAAAGAATCCACCTGTCAGTGCAGGAGATATTGGAGACCCGGGGTCAATCCCTGGGTTGAGAAGATTCTCTGGAGGAGGAAATGGCAACCCACTCCAGTATGCTTGCCTGGAAAATTCCATGGACAGAGGAGTCTGGTAGACTACAGTCATGGGGTCACAAGATTTGGGAATAATTGTACAAATAAGATCATTTATGGAGCAGGCACTGTTATGTTCTAGGCACTGTACAAAGGGATTGACAGACTGCTTCCCAAGTGTGGGCCACAGATCAACTGCACCAGCATCACCAGGGAGCTCCTTGGAAAGGCAGACTCTTCTGCCCCATCCCAGACCTGCAGCCTCAGAATGCCTACTGGAATGAGCTCTCCGTCTCCTTGTGTTCAGTAGAGTCTGAGAAGCATGGTTTTCACATTTCATTTTGAAGTCCTCACCACAGTCCTGCAAGCTCAGAGACATCACTGTGTGGGGTCACAAAGCTAGTAAGAGGAGGCACTCTTTACTGGCATTTGCCCCTGTTTCCATACCTAGTTATACCCTTCACTTGTTGAAACCTGATCCCTTCTAAGCTGTACAGCTCAGACTCCAACATCTCAGTCAAATCTTTCTTGATGCCTCCTGCTGCAAGTAACCTTTTCCCATTTAAATATCTCACAGTACTTTGATTTTTGTCTGTTTTTTTTTCCCATACAACATGGTCTTGTCCTCATGGCATCCATGAGGAGAGAAACTGTCTTTCCTGGCTTGCATAGTCGATTACACCAAGAGCAGCAATTGCCATGTAGTACGTGCTTGTGTGCTGTGCTTAGTCAGAGTCGTGTCCGACTTTTTGCGACCCCATGGACTGTAGCCTGCCAGGCTCCTTATCCATGGAGATTCTCCAGGTAAGAGTACTGGAGTGGATAGCCTAACCCTTCTCCAGGGGATCTTCCCAAAGCAGGAGTTGAACTGGGGTCTCCTGCATTGCAGGCGGATTCTTTACCAGCTGAGCTACCAGGGAAGTCCATAATATGTGCTTCAATAAATTAATGATTGCCTTTGCCCTTTAGGTAAAGTCATTGTATAGTTCATTAGGACAAGTAAATTCATTTTGACATATTAACAGCTGCTTACTGCTTCAAGGTTGCTACTGCCTGGCTCACAGTGTTATCAATACTGATAATTTCTACCACGTGTATAGGCTTTTATAACTTAAAAAGTACCTTAACACCTCTGATATTTAATCCTCCCTACAATCTTGGGCCATAAGGATTCTATTATCCCCATTTTACAGATATAGAAATTCATGCTTATAGAAATTAAGTGACCTGCAAAAATATTACAGGGAACACCATGGAACAAACTTAAAGTCATCTGATTCCGAGGCTTGCACTCTTTCTGGTGTCTTTTAAAAGCAGAAACATGTGTCTTATATGAAATCAAGAACCATTTTCTCAAACGATATTTGTAGTAGAAGCCCTCCAGTATACTATACGTTTATCTTGAGATATTTTTTGTCTGATGAAGATATTGAAATTAGAGATCTAAGAAAGGAAAAATAAACAGGATTTGGTGATTTGTTAGTGAGGCACTGGAGAGGATATGAGACGAGTAGGGTTTAAAGGGAGGCCCAGATTTGGAGCTCTAATGGCAGAGGTTCGACAGTGCTGCCGATTCAACAGGTGTAGTCTGGGGGGCCTGGGAGGGAGAACGCAGGGGTAGGGGAGAGAGGTCAGGGCTCCCTGGGCCCTCTTTCCTGCTTCTGTAGTATGAGTTTCACATGCTAAGGTGGAACTTGGTCTCTGAGTGATTGCACTGTGCCATGTCACATGAAAAAGTTGTTAGTCTCTCAGTCGTGTCCGACTCTTTGTGACCCCATGGACTGTAGCCTTCCAGTCTCCTCTTTCCATGGCATTTCCCAGGCAAGAATACTGGAGTGGGTTGCCATTTCCTCATCCAGGGTATCTTCCTGACCCAGGGACTGAACCCAAGTCTCCTGCATTGTTGGCAGATTCTTCACCATCTGAGCCCACCAGGGAAGCCCACCCTGTCACATGAGTAAGAATTAAACTCGGTTGTTTCAAGTCACTGAAAAGTTGGGAGTTGTGGGTAACTACAGTGTGATCTCCATTCTAGGTTACCTGACTCAGAGGTATGGAAGGAGAACTCTCTATAGGTAGTTGGTTGAGTGAGGAAGCAATTCAGGTTCTCGATTTTACACTCTGTTGTAATTTCTTTCTCTCTCCTCCTCATTGTTTTGAAGGAGAACTCTGCGAATCAGATTTATAAGAACAGCAGCTGGAAGCTTTGCTGGTTTGTCACTTATCCAGGCTGAGAAGTTTAAAAGACTTTTCACCTAATTGTTAATGGCACATAGTAGAAAGATCTGAGATTTGAAGTTAGAAGTCCTGAGTTACAATTTTGGTCCTGGTTTTCTATAGCTCTCAACTAAGGCAATTCACTTAACTTGTCTGAAAGCAATTTATTAATCTAAAAGCTGGTGAATAAAGCTATGCAATTTATATGATTGTTAAGAGCCAATGAGTTTCTCTGGATCAAAGTGGCTTGTAACTTTCAATATTCTGTGTGGACATAGTTATTATTAGTGTGAGAGTGAACAAAAGACAAAATGAAGAGTAGCTGGCATTGTAAATATTTACTTTAAATTACTATTTTTTAAGAATTAATACATATTTGAAAGATTATTGACATCAGGATGATGCAGTATTGACCACAAATCAGAGCTACTGATTTTTTGAAAATAATGGCTCTCATTTATTGAGCCCCTACTACGGACCAGGCCTGTGATACATGCTTTGCATACCTTGATTTCAGTATAATAATAACCTCTGTCACTCACTTTTATATAGGAACAAAACAGATCTTTAATTTAGGGAAGTAAAGATAAGTTGATTCTAACTGTGCACGCTTTGCTTCATTATGTATCTTTTAATTTTATTTTTTACTTTCCCCACAAATCTATATATCCACCGTTACTATATCTTTAAAATGATTTTAAAAAAGGAATGTGTTAGCACTCATTCCTGGTGTGTGTAGCCCATCATACCTTGTGGGAGACAAGACTGTTCAGTGGACAGGGCTAGGGTGAGACAAGGTGGGTGCCCCGCCTAGGGAGCAGCATTTACGGAAGCACTACTCTCCTTTCACATGCTCGAGAATGAGTGCCTCCCTAAATATTGTTTACTAGACACCCACCTTGCATTGCTTTACTTCCAGCCATGTTCGCCCCCAACCCCTGCCCCGTTACAGCCTTGCCAAAGAATTAACAAAAAAAATCCCCTAAAACACCCTAATATGTACATGTTTCTTTTTAAAAGTTTAAAGTCTTTCTCAGTTTTACATAATACTTAGTACCATTGTAAGATTTGGAATTTAAGATTAAGAACAGTACACACTCCATGATAGACCAGTAGGTCAGGACCCACTAAGAAATATTGAGATGACAGAAACCAGGTGGCTCAGTGGTAAAGAATCTGCCTGCCAATGCAGGAGGAGCAAGAGATGGGGGTTTGATCCCTGGGTCAGGAATATCCCCTGGAAGAGTCCATGGCAACCCACTCTAGTATTCTTGCCTGGAAAATCCCATGGGCTGAGGAGCCTGGTGGGCTACAGTTCACAGGGTTGTAAAGAGTCTGAGCCTAGCACAGAGCAGAGAGCAGAAATCACAAGCCCACAGATAAGTTTGATCAAAGGCTCAGTGCAAATGAACTTTCTCTGAATGTGTTCTGAGTATAGGCCCTACAGGCCAGAGAGAGTCCTTCTTTTAAGTCATGGGATTTCCTTAGAGAAGTAAGCCACCACCTCTGTTTCCTGGTCCCTTCACTGTTGTTATTGTTCAGTGTCTAAGTCGTGTCCAACTCTTTGTGACCCCAAGGCCTACAGCATGCCAGACTTCCCTGTCCTTCACTATCTCCGAGAGTTTGCTCAAACTTATGTCCATTGAGTTGGTGATGTCCATTGAGTTGCTCAAACTTATGTCCATCTCATTTTCTGTCACCCGCCTTCTCCTCCTACCCTCAATCTTTCCCAGCATTAGGTCTTTTCCAATGTCAGCTGTTTGCATCAGGTGGCCAAAATATTGGAGTCTCAACTTCAGCATCAGTCCTTTCAAGGAAAATTCAGGGTTGATTTCCTTTAGGATTCACTGGTTTGATCTCCTTGCTGTCCAAAGGACTCTCAAGGGTTGTCTCCAGTACCACAACTTGAAAGCATTAGTTCCTCAGTGCTCAGTCCTTCTCCATGGTCCAACTCTTCACTGTTAGATGACCATATTATCCTATAGGTTACAGACAATTGTTCTCTTTCACTTTTCCATATTTTCCTTTTTTTCTTTAATAAGTGTATATTACCTTGCAATAAACATATTTACAATTAAACAGTGAATTGGACATGAATTGTTATTGGTTGTTTTTGGCTTCAAATGAATATTTCACACAAGTTCCTCTGCCTGCATCTTTCCCCCGTCTTGGGTTCTCATTCAGCATATTTTATTTTATTTATTATTTTATTTTTATTTTATTTGCCATGAAATCTACCCTCTTAACTAATTTTCAAGTATGTATAAAATAATATAGAAGTTTCTCAAAAAATTAAAAAAAAAATAGAGCTACCAAATGATCCAGCCACTTTTGGGTATTTAGCCAGGATCTTGAAGAGGAATTGAAGTGAAGTGAAGTGAAATGAAGTGAAATTCTCTCAGTCATATCTGACTCTTTGTGACCCCATAGACTATAGAGTTCATGGAATTCTCCAGGCCAGAATACTGGAGTGGGTAGCCATTCCCTTCTCCAGGGGATCTTCCCAACCCAGGGATTGAACCCAGGTCTCCCACATTGCAGGCAGATTCTTTACCAGCTGGGCCACCAGGAAAGCCTGAAGAGGAATAAGTACTCTCATTGTAGCATTATTTACAATAGCCAAGCTGTTAAAGCAACTTAAATGCCCATCCATAGATTAATGGGAAATGTGGTATATGCATTCAATGGAATATTATTCAGCCTTAAACAAGAAGGAAATTCTATCATTTACAACAACATGAATAAACCTTGAAGACATTATCTAAGTAAACTAAGCCAGTTACAGATTCTCCGTCTGTTGTCAAGGTCAGTGAGCTTTCCCTCTAACCAAAAACCAAGGCTTCATTGTGTGCACTGGTTCTCATGCGCTCTTTACTCCTCTTCTGTAATTCATGTTTTTATCTTTCCTGTATCATTCCTCTCAACATGCACACATTCGCTCTCCCATATCTAAAATTGTCTTTTTGGATCTCCCATTTCCTCTTGGTCCACCGTTCCATTTATTTTACCTTAACTGCTAAACCTCAAAATTGGCTTTAGGCACTGTCTGCACTTCCTCAGTATCCCTTCTGTCTTCCACAGCATTCTTCTGGCCTCGTACATCATTGAAATGACTCCAGTCAAGGTCACAGCTGACCTCCGTGATGTTAAATCTGAAGGACATTTGTCTATTTTCAGCTTGTTCATATGCTCAGTAGAATTCAACACAGATGACGAATCTCTTTTTCTTGAAACATCTTCATGTCCAGTATCACATTCCTTTATATTCATATTTATTTGTTTGTTTCCTACTTTAGTAGCCATTCAGCTTCTATCTTCTTTGCTGGGGTCTCCCTCTCAGTGAAATTGGATCCTAGGACTCCTTTTTAACTCTAAGCATATTTTCTACCAGGGGTAATCACCCAGCGCATGTGTTTGAATGCCAACTATAAGCTTATACATACCGATCATGTATCTTTAGCTCTGCTGTCTCTCTTAATCTTCCCATCTCTAACTTCCAACTTGACATTGCATTTGAATGTCTAATAGTTGATTCACAACTTCAATGACCTATATAGTAAGACTTGTGGAATCTACCTCTAAATCATATTTTGAATCTAGAAGTTTGGACTAGGTAGTAGCTTCTGGAAGACATCAATAATCTTCTAAATGGTCTCACCGCTCCCATTCTTACAGTCACATATTTCCACTTCTATTTTCCAGGCAGCAGGCAAAGTAATCTTTTGAAAATGAAAATTAGGTCATCTCCTAATTAAAACTTTTGGGTATCATTTTGGTCTCAGCTTAAATGTCACCTTCTTGCAAAGGCTTTCCCTAACACACAGTTTAAAGTAACATATGAGTCTCTCTGTCACATTATCCTGTTTTATTGTCATCATTGCATTTACCAATAACTGATGGCTACCTGTTTGCATACATGAATGGTAAGTCGCTTCAGTGTGTGATTCTATGGATTGTAGTCTGCCAGGCTCCTCTGTCCAGAGAATTCTCCAGGTAAGAATACTAGAATGGGTTGCCATGCCCTCTTCCAGGGGATCGATCTTCCTGACCCAAGGACTGAACATCTCTTGCATCTCTTGCATTGGCAGATGGATTCTTTTTTTTTTTTGGCAGATGGATTCTTTACCACTGCACCACCTGGGAAGCCTAGTCACCTGTTTACTTACGCGTAATATAAGGACGTTGTCTGTGTTCATTGTCTTTGCCACACTGCAGTGTCTGAAACATAGTATATGCTAAAAGAGTAACTGAACAAATGATTGAATGAATTTATTCAGCAACATCTCTTGTAATAGGTGGTGAATATGGGGGGGAGATGGCTGGATGGCATCACTGACTCGATGGACAAGAGTTTGAGTAAACTCTGGGAGGTGGTGATGGACAGGGAGGCCTGGCATGCTGCGATTCATGGGGTCGCAAAGAGTCAGACACAACTGAGCGACTGAACTGAACTGAACTGATGTCTATATAGCAACTCATTTAGAAGATGTTTCAGTTTCTTTGGAAAATCAGTTTAGTCTTTCCTCAAAGTAGCTGGAATGATTTAACAGCTTCACTCACATCTATGATATGATGGTGTTTCACCAGGATATTACTTTATGCATGTCACCTGGAGGCCAAAACAAGCACCATCTTTGTAATGCTTTTTTATAATCATCATATGTAACCTTGGGCTTCCCTGATAGCTCAGACAGTAAAAAAATCTGCCTGCAATGCAAAAGACCTGGGTTTGATCCCTGGGTTGGGAAGATTCCCTGGAGAAGGAAATAGCAACTCACTCCAGTATTCTGGTCTAGAGAATTCCACGGACAGAGGAGCCCAGTGGGCTACAGTCCATGGAGTCACAAAGAGTCGGACATGACTGAGTAACTAACACTAACTAAAATAGAACTTGATATTCTTAAAAAAAAGAAAAACCTGGAGCCCCATTATGAGAATCTTCATTTTTGCATGAGTTTTGATGTCTTCATTTTTCATTTGCTCACCTAAACATTTTGTAAATGTGATGTTGGTCATTTCAATCCAAATGACTTGTGGGCATGTCACATATGATCTTCATCCCTAAACAGCTATTTCCAAATTCTCTTTTTCTTGTTATGTGACTACTGCATATCTAAACCACAAAGTATAATGACCTCACCTGGCTTTCAGTACCTATACAGTTAGTAGAAGAGGGCTTCTCCTCAGTGTACTGCACCCACTCAATTTCAAATTGAGCCTCAAACCACCTTGGTTTTATGTTTACCGGTAGACATGAAAGACATAACATTTGTGTCCTTTCCCCCAGCATAGGCGCTCTCTTACCACATCTCTATTGGGTTATGTCCCCTGAGCCCTCTGCCCTGCTGTCCAAGTGGCTTTATTAAGGAGCCTCTCCTAGGGGTGGTCTGTCTGCCCTTCAGAGAAGCTTCGTCTTCTGAGGTTCCAGACTAAGATTCCTCTCTAGTACAGCTAGAATTTCAGCTCAGCACAGGGAATGCTACATCTTTATCACTGTTTAGAGTGACTGTTGTTCAGCAGAAGACACAGGCATTATCTGTCTTTGTCTTCCCCCAGCTAATAGCCCAGGGTGTAGTAGGTCAGGTGTGCCTTTAACATTTGCAGCTGTTACATTTGTCTGTGCTGGATTAACTCCTTACGCTGGCCTGGCCCTCATTGTGTTCAGAACCTTGACTCTCCTCACCATTCTCATCATCCAAATTTATTTAAGGATGAAACTATTAGAAACACAATTGGTGAATTAATGTCATAGGGACTGCTGCTGGCAGCTCATCTATTTTTGATATGCCACTCAGACAAATGAAACATAAGCCACCCAGAACAAGGGGACCTTTTGACACTTCAAAGGAAACCCCTATGGGTGGCTTCCTCTTGAAGCCACACTAAACTGGCTCAATCTCCTCAGCTGGAAGCTGCCAATGTCTCATTAACCCCTAAAAAGGCCCGGCATGAGCTTTTCTTTTCAGCTATAATTATGCCATGCACTCCTGTTATGCTGCATGGAATCGCAACACTGTCACCCGCACATTATAAACATCCACCCTAATTGAAAAGCAGATTAGACTCTTGTGTTAATTAGCCCAAAAGCCCGCCCACTTGCATGCATTATGATTGCCTCTTAAATACTGAGGATGTTGAAATCCCTCAGAAAGACAAGGCAGACTTAATTGCAATAACCTGCAAATTAAGTTTAATTTACTTTAAATTTACCGGTTTAGCAGGCTCATTTGATGGTGTTAATGGTCTAGCAAATTAATTATCTGAATTAGTCATGCCTGGTGGAGTTTTGCAGCCGAATACATTGTACTGTGGCCTATTAATAACAGACAAACAGGACAGGATTAATGAGGAGATGATGCTCGAGTTCTTAGGAAGAAAAAGGATCTTACATGAATTCAAACATAATCACCAAAGTGCAAATACAGACCCAGAATATAAACAAACTGAGATTTATTACACTTCGTGGCATGCCATCCAGGAGAAACAGTAAAACATACTGGTGAGATATCAGCCAGCAAGAGCCCTATTCTCTGTACTCTGCACAGGTCTCTTCGCCACAAACTGCTTCCTGCTGGCAAGCATGTGTGAGTGCCATGGACAGGCAGTGGGTGGCGGAGATGGAACCGACAGGCCAGTTAGAAAAGGCTCCCCCCAGGTTAATGCTGATGCCCTCTTAGTAGTTTATTATGTGTTAAGATGCTTTCTGATACCCACTTGTAACCATCCTCTTTGGCCAGATCAGAATGCTACACTGCCTCCAGACAGGGCCTGGAACATAGTAGGGGCTTAAAAGCTTTTATATATTTATTTTAATGGCCGAAACACAGCACTAGCATAGGGACAGGTTTGGAAGAAGAATGACTCAGCTTCGAAAATATTGCTGGGTACCACTCCTAACCAAGACAGAATTTCCCCAACAGTCCTGGGCCAGTGCTTTTGTTGTTTATAGTTAGGCTTTCTCCATTTGTGTCCTGAAGACACACACACACACACACACACACACACACACACACAGGCTTTGTGTCCTCCATCCCCAGCAGAAAGAAATAGCCTCTGGGTGTCAAACTAATAATCTTTGACTGGCTTGAACTGAATATGGCCATGAAGTGATTGACCTCAACACACCAGATTATTGATTGGGCTGGAGATGCCTGAGCCATCATTTTCTTGGAGCAGTCACCGCTTTTGTCTTCATCCGTCCACAGCTGTCACACCGTGGTGAGCCATTGAAAAAGCCACATTTGCATCCCCTATGCATTTATGCTTCTCTGTTTAAAATAAAAATGCCACCACTTGAAAGGGAGGCTGAACCGTTGATTCTGGTTTTTAAAAAATTATCTCATTAAAAGCCAAGGGTATGGGTTTAGTTGGGAATGGTGGGGGCAGACATGCAGAATATGTAAACTTGCTTTATGGGGCGTATTTAATTTGGGGGGAAAAATAATGAGAATAAAAATTGTTTCAATATGTTTTCTGTATTGTGTCAATATATCACACAGCTCCTTTCTGGAGTCACATTTGCTGTGAGGGCGGTTGGATATTTTGCTGTTTTTGTTGTTGTTGTTCTCTGTTGAATTACAATTTGCAGCAGTAAATGAAACTGGCACAAAAGCAGGTGTTATTAAAACTGGGCAGGAAAAGGACAATAACAACATAATTCCACTTTAAAGGCCGATATGTGTATGGTGGAAACGACTTTGGTTGGACCCCATAGGGAATAGAAAATACACCATAAAGAAAATGGATTTCAGTGACACATAAACAAAAGGCAAATGACTAATATATTTACATATAACATGTGGTGTATTCATTGCACACCATGGTGACAGAATTGTTTATTTCATTTATAATTTATACAGCAAAATCTTATTAAATGTGTAACTAGTTTGCCAGATGATAATATACGTAGGAGATTAGGCTTCTATTATAGAAGGTCATTAACAACAAAAGATTTTCATTTGTGAGTTAATTTTTTCCCCAGTTCATTCTTTTCAGCAGTGTATGCTCTGAATAGAAGCCTGCCTCTTTTCAATCAAGGTGGCACTATGGAAAGAAGAGGGTGCTTGGAAAATTCTGGAGAAGAGTACCTGCTGGCCAAAATAAGACTTCTCTTCTGCTAGTCCCTAGAATACCAGCCTTCAGAACATATAAAGGGCTTCCCCGGTGGTTCAGTGGTAAAGAATCTGCCTGCCAATGCAGGAGATAGGGGTTCAGTCCCTGGTATGGGAGGATTCCACATGCAGTGGAGTGACTAAGTCCATGAGTCGTAACTATTGAGTCTGTGCTCTAGAGCCTGGAAACTGCAACTGCAGCAAGAGAAGGCGCCGAAATGAGCAGCCCTCGAACCACAACTAGACAAAGCCCACGCAGCAACAAAGACCCGGCACAGCCAAAAATAAAATTAATTATTAAAAAATTAGCCTTTAAATAAAAAAAAATAAAGGGTAATTGATGTGTGTTTATGAACTTCAAGGTGATTTTAGAGATCCTAGAAAATTTTTTCTCCTGCAAACAAAATTCTGTCAAAGGCCAGAAACACCAGCATTTGAGAGCTGCTAGGGATTGCTTCCAAGACTGGAGCCCTGTAAGTGTTGTAAAAAAAAGATTTCACTGTACTGCCTTTTGTTCTGATGGGCCATCAGGTTAGGGGTTTTCAAGAGAGTCCAGACACTAAGGGTGTGTGCAGTTTTACAGAAGAGAATCTTCCTCAGGATATTAACTGAACAGGGTTTTGTTTTGGTTTTTTTTTGGCTTCCAACACTAAAGTGTATACATGGTCTCCTATGTGACACAGTAGTACTCTGTCCTCATTCTCATTATTTTCAGAACAAGAGAACCATCACCCCTTTAGAATTTTCCTTCATGCAGTGTTATTTAATGAGGATGAAACCATTTCAGAATGTTTCTAGTGAATCTCACTCCAAGCCAGGAGTGGGATGCTAGTGAGGGGCAACAGGGTGGGTGGGGTTTGGGGTGGGGGTGTGGCGGTGAGGTGGCAGAGAAATGCTTTTAAACAATAAAATGTATTTTGCTTTCAAGCCTTGAGCTGTCAGGCTTCATTCCAAATAATGTATACTGACAGTTCATAGCTACTCTTAAAAACTGTGTGAAGCTTTTGCAGTTGCAAACTAGTGTGATAAAACATGAAAATACTTTATTCAGGTAAAGTGGAAATAGCTGTTCAGCCTGGTTAAGTTACACAGAAACCTTTTTCTCTCTAAATTAATGTACTGTGCAAATATCTTGCCTGTGACACCCTAGCTGTCCACTTACTAAAAGCCCTTTCAGTGAGAACCACATTTCAGTGCATCAAAGCATTAGTGAGTGCTCTGAACCCAAAGCCAGAGAAACTTGTACGTTCAAAACAAAGATGTGAGGAAGTGGGTCTTTGTGTTGTCGATAATAAGTGGAAAATGCAGAGAACACACATGTATTCAGTCTCTACTCTTGGCCTGGGAGAAGACAAAGAATTACTGTTTTATTTGTTGTACCTTTTTCCATTCATTGGTTCCATAATTGCTCAAGAGGGGAGCAGGCAATTCAAGAGCATCTACCTTTGGTTGCTAGAGAGTGTCAAAATAACAGCAGCAACAGCAACAAAGAAAAAAAAATTAAATAGAAAGAATGATGCTATTTTCTTTGATTGAGGCTCAATGTAGCCAGTGGTGTGATAAGACTATCACACCTAGTGTGAAGGTATCCAGGTTCAATTAACAGATATATGGAATCTAGAATCTAGGAGATGATATTACTCCTTAGATCACAACCGAACTAATGTGCTCAAACCTGGGCCTGAGAGACCCAAACAAACTAGCTACTATTTAAAGAAGAGTGAAAGAGGTGGTAGTAAAATATGAAATTGTTACATGAGAAGGAGTTTAGGGAACAGGAGAAATTCATAGGAGCTGATAGGGATTGCTTCGAAGAATGGAGTTCTGTGAGTAAGTGTTATTAAAAAAAAATTTCACCGTACTGCCTTTTTTCTGATGGGCCATCAGGTTAGGGGCTTTAAAGAGAGTCCATACACTAAGGGTGTTAAATGTACAATTTAACAGGAGAACTTAAACAGAGAGTTTAAGTTCTAGCAGAAGATGCATGGAGGTCACTTGGAGGTTTTGTAGAGGCTTTACAGTAGCATATTTTCCTCCTCACTGAGTCATAGTAATTGCAGTAATAATAGTAATAATTATACTGTTTTCAAGCTTACAAACTTCTTACAAATAAAATTTTATTTAGTAACTCAACACCTTGAGGAGAAATTATTATAACCTCTGCTACACAAATGAGCAAATGGACTCAAAGTAACAAAATTCCTTGCCGAGAAGGGTAGAGATAATAAAGAAAAGTCTTGGGACTCCAAGTCTACTGATTCCAAATCATAACGAGGAGCTGGGCCAGATTATCTATAAGATTCTTTTTAATCTTCAGTTTTTATGATTTCAATAAGTTTAGAGGTTTTGGAAAATGCTCTTCTTATTCATCCATTTATTTAGGCAAGCTCCTATTAAATTACCAAGTGTCAAAAACTGGGAAGGTACTGATGCTTGTAATATGAATAAGGTATGATCAGTTCCACTGAGGATCTTGCGTTGTGAAGGGGAGCCAGGGGATCATTAGAATGTTATGTGATGGGAAGGGATACACTATAGGAAAAGCTAAGAGAGAAATTATAGTCAGGCTATGTCATGAAGACTGAAAGGAGAAAATGGAAAGAAGACCAGGTGGGAACTGGAAGACACTTTGGACAGAATTCCTTAAGGGTCCTTAGGATTTGAATTCAGTGAATTTATTTGTGCCTTTGTAGGGTGATCAGCTCTTCTGAGTTTGCCCAGGCCTTTCTTGGTTTTAACAATAAAAGTTTGCTATTTTATGGAACCTGTCCTAGGAAAACCAGAAAGTTTGTCATCCTACCTTAGGTTAATGCTGGACACATAAAGATAAAAATGCTGGACACAGTAAAGGTAAAAATCATGTGAAGGGTTCCAAACAGAGGTGGAATTTGATAGAAAAAGCATAAACCATGGCTGAAGTACATTTGTTATTACTAAGATAATCATTTTGGTACATTTTTTCCCTCTATTGTCATAAGAACTAAATGCTAGGTGACTTATGAATTCCCAGTTAATAATACAAGAAATAAAGTAAAACAAACACCCAATTGATCAATGGCACTAGCCACATTTGACATTTATCACTAGTTTCTAACACCATTTAATACATGAATTATCTTTTTTGGCAAATGGATACTGTAGATAATATTCAGGAGGCTCCAGTAAAACACATCCATAATTTGAGATTCTAGAAAATGGCTACCTTCTAAAAATTAAAGTTATAAAAAGCCAACAAAAAAGTATTGAATGGTTATCTGTGAAAGAATCCTGCCCTAAAAGATGCATACTAAGCTGTGAGCTTTGAGAAATATCCAAACCCTATCAAGGTGATTAGAAAGTATATTCAAACCTGATATATAGGCTTGCTGTAGAATAATAGATTAACTAACAGTGAAGTGTGGGAATGAAATCCAGAAAGATGATATTAATATGTCATGTTTCTGGAATCCTCAATGGAGAAAGTGCATAGTTCAGCTAATTTATGTTCTTAGTGACAGTGATGTAACAGCCCTTCCTTACACATTTACCAACTACCAACTTAGTAACTCTTTTCTGATTTCACATAGATGTTTGACTTTCCATGAACAGTTTCCATGGGTAATTGACAGCCATTATACTAGACTGTCAGCTTTGTGAGGGCAGAAAATGTGTCTGTCTTATCCACTTTTGTCTCTATGTGTCTAGGATAGGAGATGGTACAAAATGAAGCTTATTATTGGTTGCATGTAATGGATATAGATTTCTTTTTATTTTCTGATCCCTCTCATGTTTGATTAGCATTGATTAGCTTTGAGTTATTGAAGATCTTGAGTTTGGAGTTCTGTGGACCAGAGTGGTCTGAATTGTGGACTGAATTGTATTCTGCCCCCTATCCCCATGCCGGGCTTCTCTAGTATCTCAGTCAGTAAATTATCCACATGCAATGCAGGATACCTGGGTTTGATCCCTGGATTGAGAAGATGCCCTGGAGAAGGAAATGGCAACCCACTCCAGTATGCTTGCCTGGAAAATTCCATGGACAGAGGAGCCTGGCAGGCTATAGTCCATGCGGTCGCAAAGAGTTGGACTTGACTGAGCAACTAACACATACACCCACGTTCCACAAATTCATATGTGAAGTCCTAACCCTTCATACTTCAGAATGTGACTGCATTTAAAGATAAGATATTTAAAGAGGTAATTTAGATAAAATGAAGTTGCTGGGATGTGTCCTATGTGACTGATGTCTTTATAAGCAGAAGAGATTGGGACTCAGACAGGCACAGGGGAAAGTGGCCATCTACAAATCAAGGAGAGAGGCCTCAGAAGAAACTAATTTGTCAACATCTTGATCTTGGCCTACTGATGTTTAAATCATACTGTCTGTGGTACTTTGTTAGGACAGTCCCAGTAAACTGATACACAAGGCCAGTCTGCCCTTCTGGGAGGGAAGTTCTGTTCTGTTCTCTTGTTTTGACATATCTGTTCAGCCACAAAGTAAATGATGTTTAAAGGAAGATACTACTAGATCTATTTTTTTAGATAACCACATTACAGCTCAAAGTGGCTAGAAGTTAAATTAATTTCAAACATGAATGAGCAACTCATTTATTATTGTTTTTTAAAAGTTTGTTTTTCAGAACATTATTTCTATAAGATAAGTGGAAAAAAGAATTCTAAGATCAAATATGGTTGGAAACACTGCATAAATTCCTTACTGTTAGCTAGTCACACAGTTTGTTAGCATATTAGGGACTCTAAATGATACTATATTAATTTTGTTAAATCTAGTGTTTACCAAAGTTTTTGACCAGAGGATTTATTTTCCTATGAGAGACATCTCAGAAAATCTAGTACAATGAGTATTCTGTTGGCAATATTTCAATAAAAACTATCAATTAGTGTCCATATACCAATCTGCATTGAAATCAAATGATTTCTTAATGGAAATAAATTCCAAGGTGAAAGGTACGAACTACCAGTTATAACATAAATTAGTGCTGAGGATGTAGTAAACAGCATGATGACTATAGTTAACAATACTGTATGATATATTTAGAAGTTGCCAAGAGACTGGATCTTAAAGTTCACATCACAAGAAAAAGAATTATAAAAAAAAAAGAATTATAACTATATTTAGTTGACATCTATGCTAATTAAACTTATCTTAATAATTGTTTCAAAATATACATATATATCAGATCTTTACATTATATATCTAAAACTAATACAGTGTTGTATGTCAATTGTATTTCTATTTTTAAAAAGATAGAAAATATATGAAAAGAATATATATACATATAACTGAACCATTTTGTTGTACACCTGATACCAACACAATAGTGTATATCAACTATAGTTTAATAAAAAAATAATGAATGATAGATTTAAAAAATTCTGTTATAATAAAGTATCAACATTATTATTTTTAGTCCATGGGAACACTGGCCTCAGTGTCTCTCAAATGAATTGATAACATATGCTGTTTCCCTCTAGCCAGACTGTCCTGCCACATTTGTCCTCTTGGTCATATTTCAAAATCTTCCTTAAGTTTCAACTTCTTGGGCAGACTTTCCTGATTCTTTCTCCTCCCACCCAACCCCCACTGCCCATCATAAGACATAATGGATCATATTCTTTTCTGAATTGCATTCTGGTGCATGCAATTACTGTCCTTTTATATTGTACTTATTTGGTTGTGTTTTTATTTCTCTTTCTAGTCTGGGAAACTCTCGATGGCAAGATGGGTGTCACATTCACCTTGTATCTTTGGCACAAGTGGAATGTCTGACATATGGTGAGTGCCCGGGGAATGATGGCACAGTGAATCACCAGTCCTTTGGTGCTGCGCTCTCTGGCCGCCTCACCGGGCTCACCTTTTCAAGCATATTAAACTCACTGGTACAGAACCTGCCTGCCAATGCAGGAGACATAAGGGACGCAGGTTTGATCCTTGGGTCAGGAAGATCCCCTGGAGAAGGAAGTTGCAACCCACTCTAGTATTCTTGCCTGGGAAATCCCATGGACAAAGGAGCCTGGTGGGCTACAGTCCATGGGGTTGCAAAGAGTCAGACACGACTGAAGTGACTAAACAACAACAATTATATATATACACATGTATATAATACACACATGTATAAATATATACATGTATATACGTACATACACACATACGTATAAATATATATATGTGTATATTTAATTCTTTCCCATATAATTTCTTTCCCAGGTTCTTTGCCTTGCTGGTTCCTTATCAAACATTCCCTCTATGGATAGGCCTTGGTGAAATTAGCATTTTCTAGTTACTTCCTTTCACTTCCCATTGATAAATATATATTATATTATATATAATGTCATATCTATATATTGTATATCATAATATATCTAGATTACATATTATAATACTACATAGTATATAGTTATAACACTTTATATCTATGTATTATATATCATGGAGAAGGAAATGGCAACACACTCCGGTGTTCTTGCCTGGAGAATCCCAGGGACAGCAGAGCCTGGTGGGCTGCCGTCTATGGGGTCGCACAGAGTCGGACACGACTGAAGCGACTTAGCAGCAGCAGCAGCATTATATATCACTCTAAGAATAAGGGGCAAAAAATGTCTGAAATCCATTACCTAAATATATATATATATATATATATATATATATATATATCTCACAATACTTACCAGTTTCTGAAATTGTTTCTTTAATTCCTTATTTCTTTTATATTTTCCTGAACTAGTAGGCATGTTCCACATGGGCAGGAATCTTACTGTCTAACTTATTAAATGTATTATCCCCAGTTCCTAAAACAGTATCTATCATACAGTAATTTCTAATTAAATAATTTTTGAAAGAATGAAAGAATAAAGAACATCTTCAAGATTCTTGGCAGACTCTAGTCAGTGGAAAATAGCGGTGGTGACTGCTCCTAGAATAAGGGACAAAAAAATGTCTGAAATCCACTACCTGAATTTCCTTTACTTTAGGATTCGTAAAATACTAAAGCAATAATCTACACTCCACTCAATAAATGACTGTCATAGTCAGGAAAAAAGTTTATTGAAGGGCCTCCCACAGAACTGTCACTTGATCTCATACCATGGGATAGCATTAGAAGTGAAAGTTTAGTTGCTCTCATGTCCAACTCTTTTGCGACTACACGGACTGTAACCTGCCAGGCTCCTCTGTCCGTGGGATTTCCCAGGCAAGAATACAGGAGTGAGTTGCCATTTCCTTCTCCAGGGGATCTTCCCAAATCAGGGATCGAACCTGCATCTCCTGCATTGGCAGGTGGATTCTTTACCACTGAGCCACCAGGGAAGCCCTTTAGAGGTGAAAGTAGCTTCTAATTCAGTCCTTTGGGTACTGCAGAAATGAACCCTCTTGGTTCAACATAGTCAAAATTTGGAACCCATTCTATTCTAGAATCAACAGTAAGAGAATGAAACTCTAGTAGAATGGAGTAGAAGACCTGCTAAACACAGGGGTCAAAAGAACTCAGAGGGAATGAGGGGGTTGGAGATCAGGAGAACTTCTCAGCAGGGAAAGATAGAAAATGTCAATACTTGTACTTTACTTGTGACCCAGCCTCTCTGGGAAACTATGGACCTCGAGTCCACTGGGGAATGCATATCTGGTGTCAGTCTTATTTGACAGAATCCTCCCTCTACTGGATTCAGTGAGAAAATCACATCAAGTTTTTAAAGTTACAGAACAAGAAAGGACCACACACGTCATTGATCTATGGTAGACCTTCATGGTGAACAAGATAGTTGGAAGATCCAGCACATCCTAAAACAAGATGTGAAAGGCATGTTTAAGGATCTGGTGTAAAAGCAGTAAGAATTATTTTGCTGTTCAATAAATGTTTATGTTCTTTTTCCCCTCTTGCTTCCTCCATTCTTTTCCATTAAACTCAGAAGAAGTGTAACAAAGATAAGAATTCAATGAAGGGTATTTATTAAAGTTTATGGATAACATGAAAATTATTTCTTCTAAAATATGCATGGGCAAAATAAAGATTTCCTTTGCAATAGTTTTCAAATAAAGAAGATATATTTGAACAAGCTCAAAGTTAATATCTTTTTACTTTGTAACATAAAATAATCTTATTATAAAACAATCATGATTATAATAAATAACATCATTATCCAATCTTTTCCTAATAACTATAAAAGCTGTAATATCTCCAATATTTATTTTCACTTATTTATTTATTTGGCTGCATTGGGTCTTAATTGAAGCATGTGGGCTTCTTTCTAGTTGTGTCACTCAGGCTTAGTTGCCCTGAAGTATGTGGGATCTTAGTTCCCTGACCAGGGATCAAACCCATGTTCCCTGCATTGGATTCTTAACCACTTCACCATCTGGGGAGTCCCTCTCCAGTATTTCGAACAATGCTTGGTACATAGTAGGTGCAAGGTAAATATTTTGCTGAAGGCATAAAGCGCTGAAGAACTTCCTCTTTATTCTTGGCAGAATCTGGCTGGTGGGGAAAAAGTTGGAGTGATTGCTCCTGGAAGGAAGAGTAAAAAATACCTGAAATCCATTTCCTGCAGTGTAGTGATTTACTATTATTTATTAATATGACTACTGCTATTGTTATTTCTTTAAATGCAATGTATTTAATTAGCACATTCTGCTTTTGGAAGTGGGACCCTATGGAGCCTTTCTGGATAGACTGTCTTTCCCATGTTCTCCACCTGCCTCTGTTGGTAGAAAAACTTTAGCCTTCTAGACCTTCTCTAAGTTCCAAAGAATAAATTTAGTCAGAGAAGTGACAAAGTGCAGAAAAAAGGGAAACAGTCAAAGAAGACAAAGCAATAATACTTTAGCCATTAAACAATAATGTTCTGAGCCATGTCCTTTAAGCTGTTTTGCAGATACTGAAACCCCCATCAGGGGAAAGAAGTTAGTGTATGCTGCCCCCAAGCACACAGACCCCAGACCAGACAATGGTGACTCCCTATTACCTCACCACCAACCAGTCAGAAGAACATTCATGAGGTGATCACTTAACCTTTAGCCCTCTCACTCACTCTGTCTTTAAAAGCCTTTCTCTGAAAGCCATGGTGGAGTCTGGGCCTTTTGAGCTAGGTTCCTGGGCTCCTTGCTTGGCACCATGCAATAAATACTACACTTTGGTTCACCACAGCCTGGTATCAGTAGATAAACTTTACTGTGGGTGGGCATGCAGACTCAAATTCAGTTTGATAACAGGAATACTTTTACACTCACTGTATGTAATCTCACAGCCCCCTTGTGAGACAGCAGTTTTTCTTCTTACTTTATTGCTAGAAAAATTGCAACACAATGAGTTTAAATAACTTGCCTTCTCCTTTCACCGATTTGTGGCTGACTCAAGATTAAAGTCGTCATTTCCCAACTCTAATCAAGTGGGCCACCTAAGGGTAACATATGTGCTTCAAGGAGAATATAAACAGGCAGTGAAAGTCAAGATTTTTGGAGGAAAGGTTTTTTTAAAAAAGCTAGTGCTAAGATTTTTAAATAGTGCTGATGAAGAAAAGCAATAAATTCTGGAATTATTATCTCTGGAGAAGTGAAGACTGAGGCGAATCCTTAATGATGGTGTTAAAGGACAATATGTGATTATTATAACAGTATGATAGATCGTAAAGAAAAATGAAGATGTTCCCATCTTTGCTGGGTACAGAATTAGAATGAAATAGCAGGAGTTGAAGGCTACACATATTTAATCAGCAGTTCTGGCCAGAGCTTTAGAGAGGAGAAGAATGTACCTGAGGGATGCTCAGAAGGCCGGTTTAGGAGACTATGTAGTGTTGGATCCCCCTGAGATCCCTGAAAGCCCCTTAATCAATCCTTCTCATGGTCAAGACCTAGAAGAATCACTGGCTGGCTAGAGTTCCTCTAGCTCACCACTCACGGCTTAGCCATCATGAAAACCAGACTTATCAGAGATTTGATGGTATACTAACCTAGAAATTGCTTCATCTCCAAGGGGCTTACCATTGGACACTGAGGTCACAAATACAATGGCGAGATATGGGGAGGGACAAGTCAATTGTCTGTATGCCTGATAAGATGAAGACTTGGGCTGAAATATCCTGATTTTCAATAAAGATTCATTTGTCCACACTAGCTGCTGGCCATTTGGATTCTGTAAATTTAATAGAGCTAGGCTTTCTCTAGGAAATGGCAACCCACTCCAGTGTTCTTGCCTGGAGAATCCCAGGGACAAGGGAGCCTGGTGCGCTGCCGTCTATGGGGTCTCGAAGGGTCGGACACCACTAAAGTGACTTAGCAGCAGCAGCAGCAGCAGGCTTTCTCTTGCTCCTAAACTATCACGCTCATCAAAGTTTTTCAAGAACAATTTCACTTTGTATTTTTGCCAGAGTTGCTGTCTCAAAACACATCTGATAACACTCTCCTCACATCCAGGAATGGGATATAGAACAAAAACTCAGGTGTCTTTGCTTGGAGTTTGTGGCCCTTTGGAATTGGGCTCGAATCCCCTTCACACACTTTGATTTTATTGATGTTGGAATGAAATGGCACAGACACCAAGGTGGATTCACTTTATTTCTTCTGTGCTTGATGCAGACTCTGATATAAAGCAGGCAGCTACTGCGTGTTCCCTGCACGAATGGATGAATGAGAGACAAGAGGCAGTTATCCAACCGTGTCTTTCCCCCGTCCTGCCATTGTATTGTGCATACTGCATTCTCTACCTGGAAAGTCTTTCCCTTGCAATTCCAGTTTTATTTGCATCTATTATAGCCCTATCTGTTCATGGTCCAGGTCAAGTGCTCCCAGGGAGATTTGCCTGGATGTTGGAATTCATCCTCCAAATCTGTTCTCTGAGTCCTCTTTGTAGGTGTTGCTCTTATGGTACTTCTGCCCTCTGCCCTAGATTACAGCTTCTGTGCACATCTCTTTCTACCTCAATAGAATGTGAATCCTGGGAGACAGAAGAACTATATTACTAAACTTCGCATCATCATAATACTTTGAGCATGAAAGGGTCTAAGTAAATTTTGTGTTAGCCAATATCCCCTCTTTCTGCATTCACTTTCTGTATTCCCTCAACTTCTCACTTCAGTTCTTCATTTTCCTCAGTTCACCCCTCACTGTCCTGTTTTAAGTGGTAACCCCCTACTTGAACCCCACATGTCTCTCTTGCCTCCTCATCAGATCATTTAACCATTCCTAGAAGCCTCAGCTCAGACCCTTCTCTGTCTTTTTTGGGCTGCAACTTCTCTGCACTTTCCCCTATCATGGGTAAGTACTTGAGCAGTAACAGTGGCTATTGTTGGTGACACAGGAAAGATACAGAGATGTAGCACTTTGGCCCTTGGGGTGAGAATAAATGATTTATGCGTAATGGAGGAAGATTGTATCTCTCCAAGGAGCACTGCTCTCTACTTGGCTTCTGCCCAACTTGCTGAGGTCAACTCTTCCTTTGAGGAGGACCTCGCAAGCCTTCTCTGTCTCCAGCTCTGCCTCAAAGGGTCCAAGAATCTCCAGGTGATAAAATGGGAAAAAGTGATAGGTTAGACAGCCAAGAAGTGGCTATGGCAGGAATGATGCAAGGAATGACTGGGAGAGTGGGGCAGAGTCAAGGTGCAGTCCCAGGCAGACGGGTACCAGGAGCAGGGGAAGGGGGGACTGGGATGCTCCCAGCTCATCTGTGGTGAGGCTGTAAAGAAGACCCAGTGAAGATGATCAAAGCTCATCCAGATCCATATCTTCCCATCCTGGCCAGTTCAACTTCCCTTTCTTCTCACAGTCTCAATAGTGCTTCCTTTCCTGAAACTCTTGTTACTTCCTCTTTTTTTGTATTAACTTGGTTACCCTTCTGGATGTTTTTCTGTCAGGACCTGGGTTTCTCGACTTTGTGGCTTTTTGGTCCAAGCCCATCCGAGTCATAACTCTGTCTGAGGTAGATTTATATCTTCAGTTGCTTCTGTTCCAGGAGGGAGATGGGGAAAGGCTTGTGACTGGAGTCTTCCTCCAGACTGGGACCCCTGGAGTCTTCCTCCACCTTCTTATTCTATCTTAAGGAAGACTATCACCGGGAATGGCATTTCTCAGTATTTGGTCTCCCCTACCAGACAAAGTGGGCTTCCCTTGTAGCTCAGTCGGTAAAGAATCTGCCTGCAGTGCAGGAGACCTGGGTTCAATCCCTGCCTTGGGAAGATCCCCTGGAGAAGGAAATGGCAACTTACTCCAGTATCCTTGGCTGGAAAATCTCATGGACAGGGGAGCCTGGTGGGCTGCAGTCCATGGGGTCGCAAAGAGTCGGGCACGACTGAGCAACTAACACTTACTTACCAGACAAAGCAGGCTAGTGACTGGAGGGTGCCTCTCAGAAACTATCTGCAGGGGTGGGGTGGCAGCATAGAGACAGAAAAAGAAATAGGTGCAGAGAAAGAGTGAGGAGAAGTGCCTGCTTATGGTTTTAATGCTGAGGCGCGCAATGGAGATGAAACCTTGTGATCAGCCCGGAGCTCAAAATGTCAAAAAATTTTTGATGCCACATTGAAGGGCCATGCTACTGGTCTTTCTGTCTCAATAACCTTCCCACAAACTGAGCTAGCAAAAGAATGTTTCTTCAGCACACAGGTAGATAAGCAGTCCCTGTTAACTGTTTCAGAAAACTATTAAAAAGAGTCCCTTAATTTTTCATCCTTTTAACGTGTAATTCAGCTGATCAATTTCTGTGTCTTCGTACACTTAGCATGTGCCTCTAAAACAGGACCATGCTAAGGTATAGAAATGGGGGCTGTTTAAAACTGGAGTGAGTCATGTCAAGTATACAGATATGCTTGCAGATACTAAAAGTGTATGAGAGCCTGGACCTTAAAATACACCATCTTTCCAAATAAAAGCTTATTTTGCAAAACTAGGAGAATGGTATTATTCTATCTATTCTTCTGTAAATGTCTATAAATCAAGGACCATTTAAAAAAATTTTTTTAACTTTTTATTTTGTATTGAGCATGGGGTCGCAAAGAGTCAGACACAACTGAGCGACTTCACTTTCACACTATAGCTGATTATGAATGTTGTGATAGTTTCAAGTGAACAGCGAAGGGACTCAGCCTTACATGTACATGTATCCATTCTCTCACTATTTGAGAGGAGACAAGCATCTTCCCCAAGTTCAGTGCCTCAGAGAGGCATCATGGTAAGGCTGAGCCTTCAGGAGGGGGTTTTTCTCTGGACTGTTGTTGGAGACTTAAGCAACCAAAAGCTTCCCTGGTGACTCAGATGGTAAAGAATCTGCCTGCAATGCAGGAGACCCGGGTTTAACCTCTGGGTCTGGAAGATCCCCTGGAGGTGGGCATGACAACCCATTCCTATATTCTTGCCTGGAGAATCCCATGGACAGAGGAGCCTGGCAGGTTACAGTCCATAGGATCGCACAGAGTTCTACATGACTGAAGTGACTTAGCATACACACATATAAGCAACCAAATGTAATTATATGGGCCACAGGATAACTACAGATTGAGGAGAACTGGCTTTAGTGGATCCTCTGCGTGTGACTTTCTCCCACTCCTCAACACAAATCCACCTTGAATTTGTACATGAAAAATTGGCAAGAATTAATAGGGAAGAATGGACAGCAGCACGTGTCCTGGCAAACAAATTAGCCAACTACACCAATTGGTAAGTGGCAGGAGTCAGAAGTTCTCTTGTTCTCTTGGAATGACTTCCCACTACGTGGCTCTTTATCTGCATCTTGCCCTTCCTCTGAAGCCGGTCTCCCTGTTACTTGCTCCAAGGGGCCTTCTCTGATGATGCAGCTCATGGCTGCCCCTCCCTTTTCTGGGCCTACACTGCCCACACTTTCCTCATCAATAATCTTTGGCATCCTACCTATATACACCTTATTATTCAGCCACATTGTGTTGCTTTCTAGATGTTTCATGAGGAGAAATTCCTTGTCCTTAACGGGACCAATTGTTCCTTTAGGGCAACATCTATGGCTCATTATTTTATGTCCTCAACTTTCAGGAACTTATTGTTAAAAATCAGTCAACATGTAACCAGTTGAACCAAATCCTATAATGTTGTAGATATTTCACAGAGATATCTTTCTTTTTAAGTCAACATTTTAAAAAGTAGAGCCTTTTGGTTAAAGATACTTTTAAAAAGCACATTAAAATACTAAAAAAAAAAAAAATCACAAGATTTAGTTTTAATGTAAAGAAACAGGATAAATTATAGTATTGACTTTGAATACATTGACCCTCTTTTGCATTTTCTTTTTTGACATGGGAGTGAATAGGCTCTGCATCTGTGACGATAGTCACAGCACTAGATGATCTTCATCTACAGAAAGTACTGCTATGCTCAGGGCTTTACATGTGTTCTCTTCCTATTGGTCCTTTGGGATGGGTACTATTATCATGCTCATTAGAGAGACAAAGAAACTGGGATTCACGGAGATGACTCACCAAAGGTCCCCATCCACTAGTACAAGGAAGAGCCAAGTTTTGAACCAAAGTCTATCTGAGGCCAGATTCCAACTCTTGATCATTGACTTTTGCAGCCTTCCTTTTGTGGTTAGGTGAATTCTTTCACCTATTCCCCTTGAAAATATAAGCTGAACTCTGTCACGCACTACAGTTGGATACGAAGTCCAGGTTGGTGGCATTTACTATGGCTTTGTACTCTTTCAATATACCATGATGGTCAAGTTTTCATTCAGTTTTGCTACCATGCCAAAACCTGCTCCTTCAGGATTTATGATTTTTGGAATATACCAGGTTATAGTTCATTATGATAGGATCAGCTAAAACGGAAACTTGGCCTGTTCGGTATATGATTTTTTTTTTAATGTTGATACATGCAGCTGTAAGGGAAGCCTTGGTGGCTCAGAGGTAAAGAACCCACCTACCAATGCAGAAGACATAGGTTTGATCCCTGGGTCAGGAAGATCCCCTGGAGGAAGAAATGGCAACCCACTCCAGTATTTTTGCCTGGAAAATCCCATGGACAGAGCAGCTGGTGGGCTACAGTCCATGGGGTTGCCAAGAGTCAGACATGACTTAGCAACTAAACAATAATGCAGCTATTAGCTATACATTATATGGAGTGACAATAAAGAGAGAGAAACAGTTGATTTCCTGTAGCATTGATCCTTGGAGACTCAGGGATTTCTTTTTCTTAGGGAATCTGTAATATGATAAAGAGCTTTACATCTCTGTGTCAATAGCACTAAAGCCAACCCAGGATAACAATGGCCAGAAGTAGCCATTCTGTGATTACCTAATGCCTTATAGGAAATGAATTTATATTCTGGTAGATTCCAGGAATTATATCTACAGAACATTCTAACATTTATGACTTCTTAGAAGAATTTTTTTCTTTAAAAGTATGTTAATATGAGTTGACAGTTATATCAGAAATGATTTCCCCAAATTTATATTGGAAATATGGAAGAAAGCTGGCATTTACTCTACAGATATGAAAAATAGACCCTCTTATTATATTATCAAAAGTCAGTGCTGGAAAAAAAAAAACACAAGTCAGTGCTGGGACTTCCCTGGTGGTCCAGTGATTAAGACTCTGAGTTTCCAGTGAAGGGGGCATGGGTTCCATTCCTTGTCAAGGAACTAAGACTCCACATGCCATGATATGCAGCAAAAAAAAAAAAAAAATGCTGAATTTACTTGTGTACATCATATGAATAAAGAGCACCACCCAGACACCCACACAGACAGCTTGGGGATAAGCTCTCTCTCTCTATGGATCTTCTAGAATTACTCAAGAAAGAATAACTGATCAAGTAACTGATCAAGTAGTTTAAACTGAGAACCAACCATAGTAACAAGAGAACAGTTTTAGCTACTGAAGAGGGGATACAGTGCGTGAGTTAAAAGCAGATAGCCTTTTACCAGAGCCAGACAGTGGAACCCCTCTATCGACAGCTGTGTGACCTTAGGCAAAGCATTCAGTCTCTCTGTATCTCAATTCCTTGGCTCTAAATGTGGGTCAAAATAGTTTCTCGTTCACAGAGTTGTCATGAGGATTAAATGAGCTGACATATGTGGAGTACTTAAGACTGTGCCTGGCACATGGAGGCATCGGCTATTATTATTATTAGAGTTGAATATAAAGAATTATACTGATACTGTTCATAATAAATGGAAAGTGGCTCTTGAACCTCTGCTGTTTTTCAGTTCTCTTAAGGGAAGTAGAAAATGTTCTACATCTGCCTATTTGACATTGTCTGGGGTGTCAGACACCCAGGGAGTTGCCAGGGATACAAACATGAAAAAGGCATAGTCTTTACCCTTGAGGGATTTATCATCTAGAAAAAGGCAGATATGCACACCAGTGATTCTCAATCATTATGTTAAGTGCATGAGTAGAGATGTCAAGCTGTTATGAGCGTATGAAGAGAGGACTGAGTAATTTTCCCTGGGAGAGCTGCTTAAGCAGGTGTTCACCTGGGGCTCAAAGAATGAGTGCAAACAAGTTCAATAACCAGTACCTGGTCTTTTGTGAAATATGCTGTAGCTCTGGAGTGCCTAGAACATTTTACAGATTTTCTCATCAAGTAGTGGAAGCATTTGCTAATCAGCCATGACTCGAGAGGTCTCTTTACTACATTTTCTACAAAAAAGGTAGAAAGAAAAGGGAATGAGTAGGAAGAGAAAGGAAGAAGAGAGAAAATTAAAAAGAAAAGGAAAAAGCATAATTTCCCCAACAGTAAATTGAACATACAAAGGTTAAAAAAAAAAAAAAAAAGGTTTTCCTGTCCAGTATCCTATTCAAAGGCAGTAATGTCTCTGCGGGTTATTTTGGTAAACTAATCAGAGACATTGAAGCCGAGGAAGGAGCCATATCTTTCAGTGTTATGAATGATAGAACTCTATTTAGAGATGATCCCTCCAAGGAAGCAATGCTATTTTAACTGATTTCTGTGTGACATCCGGATGTATCCCTCAGTAGGCAATATACAGACATTTAAACTGCAGTTTGCCCAGTTCTGCTTCACTGGTCATTGGGGAAATTCATCTAAAGCTGCAAAAAGGACTAAAAATGTTTGCATCATATTAATAAACGGGAAACCGAGGAAGCTGCCAACTGGCAGCCGAGTGTGTTTTGGTGGTTTGATAAGGCTACTAAAGAGTTTATGATGTGACAGATGTTTCACTACACTATTGTGAAATGAATAGATTATGAGAAGTAATTAGATGTACATTGGAATCAATGCTGTTATCATCGAGGCCTTCGGGCGATGCAGTAGATGAGAGTCTTGGCAGCAGGTGGTCCAATGGCTCCAAGACAGGAAGACACACCACGGGAGACTGAGTGACAGGTTTCACAGATCCAGGGGGTGAGAGATCTGAGCTGGGGCTTGCATTTGTAATCTTTACTCATGTATAAATAATAACAACTCCGCCATTGACTTCCTATGCTATGTCATAGCCTCTGTTACCCTCACACACATGGAGAATAGGGCTGGTTTCATCCACTGGAAGTTACTCTTGGTCTCCCTGTTTTCAAATATGCATATGTATGTTCGATCATAACTGACAGCTCTATCGTTTTGTGAGGGAAGACTTTAAGAGCTAATCATCTGACGATTACATTTATTTTTAATGCTTGGCATTGAGCCGCCATTGTACAAAATTTCCTATAGGTTGCAGATCAGAGGCTGGGAAGTACTTTAACTGCCTTTCATGAGGAAGGCGGTTTCTTCTGTCTGGCTCAATGACTAGCATTTAAAGGGACACGTTTGTCTCTCTGCTCTGTGAAATCCCTTTGCAGGGGACTTGGCAGGGTCACCCCACATGCTTGAAACAACCATATGGAGCCTGCTGCTTTCAAGAGAAGGTTTTGGTTTCTGCCAGTTTCCAGGGTCAGCTATTAGCACACTGGGGAACGTTGAAGTTTCCAAGCTCAGAATGAAGAGGGAGGGGAGAAATGGGTGATTAGGGGAATTAAGTAACTGATTCCCTGTGTACATCTGCTACCCCTTCAGGAAGACAAAATATCTGGTAGAATCATTTATTAGCCGCTATCTGCTTAAAACAGCAATGGTATTTATGTAAAAAAGGGGAACTTTATTGAGTGACTTCAAAATAATATGTAGCTCTGATAATTAAAGAGATCTTCATAGAAAATGTATAGCATATGGCTGTATACTCACATCTGTGCATGTTTTCTTATATATATCCACATAATTAAGTAATTCTCCTATTCATTCTTTTAATAAATCTTCATTGAGCCTTCACTATATCCCTATTAATTGTTGCTGTGCATATAAACCTAAATGATTATCATGCGGAACTCAATTGTCTCTTTTGGTTTGTGTGTTAAAATCTGTGTTCCTTTCATAAGAAGCTAGATGTTTTATTAGAAAGGTATATTTTATGTATTTTCTCTGAGGCCATTATGCATCATCTAAAACTACATTAGAGAGTAGAAACTAGAAAGATTTCATGACATAATATAAAGCTATAATATGCAAACCCTTTAAGTAAGGACTACTAGTTCATGTTCTTAACTAACTCATGGATATTTTGGATTAGCTAGTGGCTGAAAGTTCTAAAATGAAAAGATTTTCTTCCTTATCAATAATCTGGTTAATAAAAGTCTAGAGAAAAGTCACCTACTCCACATGCCATATGTTAAACTAAGAATGATAAAGATCTAAATGCACTAAACTCAAAGTTTTTGCCTTTCAAAGGTCTGCTGTATCAAATATCTGTGTCTGGGAATCTCTAGCGTAAACCACCAGTGATTTTGACAGAGCCCAAGGCTGGTCAATCAGGACTTCCTGGGAGGGTAATAGAACTTAATCCTTCATAGATAATAGGGCCTTGTCAAGTAGGCATGAGGAAGGAACACTCTGTTCAACTGGCCTATCCCCAAATGAGCATGAACTTTTTGTAATAATAGCAACCACTTATGCAAGACTCTGCTAAGTACTTTCCAGACATTATCTCATTTAACATTCACAATAGCCTTAGAAGGCAGATTCTATACTTATCTTCATTTATAGATGAGAACACTGGAGTTGGGGTAGGTTAGAAAATTTTTCAAATTTGCCCAGCAAGTGGCAAAATTGGATCTAAAACCAATTCTCTGATTCTCATGCTCAAGTGCTTTATCACTATCCATGAGGTCAAATGGTGTTCCTCACATCCTTTGCTTTCTCTGTGGGATTTGAGGTCTGATCAGTTTCAAATAAAGGGAGAAGTTATTCACAAGAAAATTCGTGTAACCCTATTATCTCATTGAATTAAAAAAACAAATTCCACAAAGCAAGGCTTAACAATATGCATATTTACTTTTCTTAAGGTTCTTGTGACATTGACTTCACTCCCAGTATTAGTTGTAATTCTTTGGATATACTGTGCCCATGAGTTCTAGTGATAAGTAAATTCTCCCACTTCTGCCATGGTGATTAAATTTAACAAGATCCTCAGGTGATTCTTATGCACATTAAAATTTGAGAAGCAACACTCCAAGTCTATCAATGCTTGGACATCTTAATTGATAGGAATGCCAAACATTCTGTCTTTGGACAGATCTGACTGTTAAAAGAGTTTGAGCTAAACTTTGTCTTCCAATAGTTTTCATTGATTAACATTCTACAGTGGAGCTTTATAAACTAAAGTTATACAAGTTGATACTAAAGTTTATATGGAATAGTAGACATGGAAGAATGCTCATGAAAGTACTAAAAGAAAAACTGTCAGGCATTAAAGCATACCATAAGGTCTCTGAAATTAAAGCATTATTGTACCAGTACATGAAAAGACAAATAGACCAAGAGGATAGAAAAGAAAGCCTAGAAGCAGACCCAAATATGTAGGTAAATTTAGTACAAAATAAACGTAGTAGCTCAAATGACTTGGGGAAAGATAAATTTTTAAATAATGACACAGAGTAGTTATTTAGAAATAAACAAAACTAGATCTATTTTGGGGCTTCCCTGATGGTTCAGTTGGTCAAGAATCTGCCTGCAATGTGGCAGACCTGAGTTCGATCCCTCAGTTGGGAAGATCCTCCGGAGAAGGGAAAGGCTACCCACTCCAGTATTCTGGCCTGGAGAATACCATGGACTGTATAGTCCATGGGGTCACAAAAAGACGGACATGACTGAGTGACTTTCACTTTAAGATCTATTTTTTATACCATACATAAGAATAAAATCCAAATCTATCAAAAGTGAAGCCATGTAAATACCAGGTGAATTCATAGCTGAATTCCTCTTTAATCTAGATGCCGGAAGGTGTTTTTCAACTGTGACTCTAAATCTACAAGCCCAAAAAGAAGAGATTGATAACTTTTCTGACGATATTTTTCCCATGGTAAAAACACCATAGGCAAAGTCAACTAACACTGGAAGAAAATATTTGCAACATATATCATGAAAGGTTGATATCCCTAGTAAATGAAGAACTCTTAAAAATTAAGGGAAAAAGAACCAAAACCCCAACAGAAAAATGGAACAGTATAAGCAGACAATTCACAAAAACGTTGTAAACTGTCTTTTAAAATGTGGAAAGATATTCAAATTCATGCCTAATTAGACAAGTGCAAACGAACACTGAGCTATTTCTCACCCATCAAATTTAAAAAATTTTAAATTAAGACAGTACATTCTGTTGGAAAGGCTGTGAGAAAACACGTACTTCCCTTCACTGTTGATAAGAATGCAAACTGATATAACGTATCTTAAAGGGAATCTGATGATATTAAGCAAGTCTACATATGTACCTACTTTTGGACCTAGCAATAACATTTACCGGAATTTGTCTTGTAGTTACACCTCCAACAATACAAAGGTTCGTGGCATAAGGTTATTTACTGCATCATTGTTTGTACAGTTGACCCTTGACCAACATGAGGGTTAGGGAACCCACTCTCTGTGCAGTCAAAAATTCACATATAACTTTACAGTTAGCCTTCTGTGTCCTCAGTTTGCATCCACAGATTCCACCAATTTGAATCTCATGGTACTGTAGCGCAGGAGACCCCAGCTCAATTCCTGGGTTGGGAAGAGCCCCTGGAGAAGGTATATTCTACCCACCCCAATATTCTTGGACTTCCTGGTGGCTCATATGGTAAAAGAATCTGCCTGCAATGTGGGAGACCTGGGTTCAATCCCTGGGTTGGGAAGATCCCTTGGAGAAGGGCACGGCAACCCAGTCCAGTATTCTAGCCTGGACAACTCCATGGACAGGGGAGCCTGGCAGGTTACAGTCCATGGGATCGCAGAGAGTCAGGCACAACTGAACGACTAAGCACAGCACAGCGTACTAGTGTCGTACCTATTATAAAAGAAATCCACATACTCAGTGCAGCCACTGTTAAAAATAGCACAGAGGTTCCTCAGAAAGCTAAAAGTAGAGCTACCATATGATCCAGCCATTTCAGTTCTGGGTATATATATCTGAAGAAAAAGAAAACAGATTCAAAAAGATACATGCACCCTATTGTTCATAGCATCATTATTTCAATAGCCAAGAAGATATGAAAGCAACTTGTGTCCATCAACAGAAGAGTAGATAAAGAAGTTTTACTGTATCTATAAAAAATGAAATCCCGCCATTTGCAATAAAATGGATGAACCTAGAGAGTATTATGCTTAGTGAAATAAATAAGACAGAGGAAGACAAATACTGTTTGTTATCACTTATATGTGAAATCTAAAAAATAAAACAAATGACTATAACAAAACAGAAACAGATTCACATATATAGAGATCAAATTAGTGGTTACCAGTGGAAAGAGGGGTGGAGAGAGGGGCAACATAAGGATAAGGGATTAAGAGGTACAAATTGCTATGTAGTAAAATAAATAATCTACAATGATATACTGTACAGAACAGGGAGAATAGCCAATATTTTATAATAACATGAAATGGAATATAATCATTAATGGAATAGAAAATTTTGAGTCACTATCTTGTATACCTGAAACAAATAATATTGTAAATTAACTATACATCAATTAAATAGTTGCTCTTTTTTCAGCTTTACTGAGGTATAATTGACAAATAAAATGACAAGATATTTAAAGTACAAAACAGGTGCTCTAGTGGTAAAAAATCCACCTGACAAACCAGGAGATGCAGGGGATGTGGGTTTGATCCCTGGATGGAGAAGATCCTCTGAAGGAGGGCATGGCAACCCACTCCAGTATTCATGCCTGGATAATCCCATGGACAGAGGAACCTGGTGGTCTATGGTCCATAGGGTCCCAAAGAGCCGGACACAACTGAAGCGACTTAGCACTCACACACATATTATGTGAAGTATTCCCTTCATTGAATTAATTAGCACATCCATTATCTCACATATTTACTTTTAATTTTTATAAGAATATTTAAGTTCTCTCTAATATACAATATGGAAATGGCAGCCTTTTTAATAAATCGTTCTGGGGAAACTGGGCAACCATTCATGCAAAAGAATGAAACTGGACACCTATCTTACACACTGTACATAAAAATCAGACCTTACATATAAGGTCTGACACCATAAATCTCTTAGAAGGAAAGAGGGCATAAGCTCCTTGACATGAAGAGTTTTTCCTAAGGAGCTCCAGCTTGTCAAATTGCCAGTGAAGGAAGTGTCTAGAATTGAAAACATTAGTCTAAATGTAATCTTAAAAGACTAAAGTGAAACTGTCCTCTTTGTAGTAATGTCTGACTCTGATAAGTAGAGACCAAATTTGATAAAATGCCAAAGGAGTTAGGTGACATTGTTATCTCAAATTGAGATAGTGTCCTTAAATAAGGTAAGGGGGTGATGGCCAAGACCCTGTTGCATCTTTAGCTGCCACAATGTTTCCTGTATCCCACATCAATAGTTGCGGTGTTAGTAATCCTCACTGCAGAATCTTATATTCATTCCTATAAAAGTTTACCTTGCTAGAGTTTAGACCACTGCTGCAGCCTGTTGAAGTCTTTTTAGATTTTGAAGCTGTCATGAAATACATGAGACATTATAAATCTGTTGAGTAAGCCTCCTATATATTTCCCAAGTCAGACAGAAAAATGTTCAATGAAATTGAGCTCTCTCTGGATTGATATCAATTATTTAAGCAGAATACCCTTTCATTGTCCAAATTATTACTAACACAACTCACAGAAAGTATTCTGTGTACTCAGTCAATTGTGCTCCATTTTGCTATGGAGCAGGGTACAAGAGGAAAATTGTCAAAGTTTGCAGTTTAGATCCTACTCACCACAGTTCTATGAATTAGTGTCCTACATTTGTTGTTTGGCTTAGAAAAGCCTATCATGGCAGGTAGTATCACACAGGTCAATTGAAGTCAGTTGAAAGTCTGGCTTCATTTCTGCTTCGGCATACTTAGGATTGATCACTGAAAAACTGCCAACATGTCACTCCAAGTGGCATCCAGAGAAAGGAGAGACACTGACAAGCCAACAAGGTATTTTCTGTCATAACTTCTCTCCACAAACCAAAGGGGTGCGATGAAGTGGGTGGATCATTTGTAACACAGGCAACTGAGGTTCCTAGTCAGGAGAAACAAGCTTTTATTAAATGGGGTCCTTTGATACTGTTCAAGCGGACACATTCCATGTCATTAGTCCAAAGCAAAGCAGAGACCATTAAACTCACAGTGTGTATGCTCAATGATTTTAATTCATAAGATGACCTTAGTCAATCTAAAAGTAGCATTTATTATAATGAGTTTATGGAGACGCTAAACTTGTTTGTGTGTGTATGTGCACGCTCAGTGGTACCCGACTCTTTGTGACCCCATGGACTGCAGACCATCAGGCTCCTCTGTCCATGGGATTTTTCAGGCAGGGATACCGGAGTGGGTTGCCATTTGCTTCTCTAGGGGATCTTCCCAACCCAGGGATCAAACTCGAATAGCCTGTATCTCCTGCCTTACAGGCAAATTCTTTACCTGATGAGTCATTTGGGGGATCAAAAAAACTCCAGAATATTTCTTGTCTCTTCTAAAAGAAATGGAGGAAACCTAAAAATATTTAAAATATCTATTCCCTCTTGAAGACATATGTGCTCCAATCCACAGCATATAATTTCAACTGCTAACCACTGTTTTCTCATGTTTAGAAGCAATGTACTGCTATAGCCTGTGTTTTATTAATACTGGGAGACATTTAGAGCTATTTAGGTCTATTAACTTATAGATCTTTTATAAGTTTCTAGCTTAAATTTAAAAAACAAGTGAAAAAACAATGAAATGAATATATGGGCTCAACTCTTATTTAAAGTCTCTACTTTAAAAATATTATATACTGTTATCAAAGAAAATTAACCCAGAAACATACTGATAGCAAATACTATAAGGAGTTAGTATTCCTAATATGTAATGATATTCACATTGATTAAAAATGCTTAGATTCCAATGATTTAATGGAAAAACACAAAATTCACAAAATAAGAATACAAATCACTAAAGGAAAATAAAATATCTCTCGGTTTCAGGTTTTACCTATCATATTGGCAGTTATTTAATGAGAACATCCTTTGCTGGTGGGAGCATGAACTGGTAAAATCTTTCAGAAGGATAAATTTGATAACATCTGTCAAAATGTTAACAATTGGTTATCCTTTGACATAATTCTGTTTATTGTTACCTATTTATGAAAATAATATTCTAAATAAGTAAGAAAAAATAATGAGAAAATTGATAGAAATTAGAAATAGCATCACTTAAAATGTAAAATCCATAAACAAAAGAAATATTCAGTAATATGGCAATAGTTAAATTATGGAGCAAATATTATGAAAACTTCTAATTTACAATGTCAATATAAAAAACAAGATACAAATTATATGTATAGAATAGTCTTATTTGTGAAATAATACACATGGAAAGTAAAAGTTAGGTTGGATTATATACTTTTAATTTCCTTTTAAAATTTTATGTACATCTTAAATTTTGTTTAGTGTGCCTTGTTATGTGATCAGGAAGAAAAAAATATTTAAAATAGTAATTAAAAAGTTTTAAACATGTTTATCTCACAGTATGAGAATATATTTTAAGTTCAATATTTAGGCATACTTTTTTCTTTGACTTCCCTGTGGCTCAGATGGTAAAGCATCTGCCTACAATGCAGGAGACCCAGGTTCGATCCCTGGGTTGGGAAGATCCTCTGGAGAAGGAAATGGCAACCCACTGCAGTATTCTTGCCTGGAGAATCCCCTGGACAGAGGAGCCTGTTGGGCTATAGTCCATGGGGTCACAAAGAGTCAGACATGACTGAGTGACTTCACTTCACTTTTTCTTTGAGTAATAACACCCTTTTTCCTAGATTCAAGATGGTGCCAGGAGATAATGGTTTCCTAACTGAACTTGTTCTGAGATATCCTGTGACCCCTTTGGGGGCATCAGAAACACGCTGAGCATTGTAATCCTACTACTGGACTCCATCCTACCCCCATATACCGTCATTCTGTGCTCTCAGAATGGTACCTCCTTCTGTGCCACCACAGCATTTTCATCTCTCTGCTACCAACAAAGACAATACATTACAGTTACATGATTTCACGCTCAATGTATCTGCTGAACTATAAATTCCTAAAAACAACTAGTCACTTTTTAAAAAATTTCGTGTGGTTGTCACCACTTAGCAGGGGACCTCAAAATACTCCTGAGTAAATGAGTGAATGTTAACAAGAGCACCAACTCTATCACTTATTGTATCAGCCACAACTCTGTGTAAGACAACAAACCTCTCCAAACCACCATCTACTTCTCCCTAAAAATGGAGTTTATAGAGCCTATCAGAAAGGTTTCATAAGAATGAAGCAAAATCATGTGGGTGAAGGCTTTTTATAAAATGTGAATTACCACAATAATATGTCAATATATTCACTGATTATTTTCTTGTAAATATATTTACAATATATTTTCTTCTCCCAAGTGCCTCTGAATACTTCCAGAAGGGACATAATAGCTTAGTTTCATTGACCATTCGGCAATGAGAAAATATATGTCAAGGCATTTTAAATATGAAAATAACCTCCTACCAATAATTATAATAGTAATAACAAGGTGGTTGTTGTTTAGTCACTAAGTTGTATTCAACCCTTTTGTGATGCCAAGGACTGTAGACCACCAGGCTCCTCTGTCCGTGGGATTTCCCAGCAAGAATACTGGAGTGGGTCGCCATTTCCTTCTCCAGGGGATCTTCCTAACCCGGGGATCAAACCTGCATCTCCTGAATTGGCAGGCAGATTCTTTACCATTGAGCCACCTGGGAAGCCCAGTAATAGCAATAACAACAACGATAATACTAGCAGTGGTATGTTCTACTGTACAGAATAATCTTCCAATTTCAGGAGGAGTGCGAGGCTAAGTTGATTCCAAGAGTGCTATGTTAGTAATTTAAAGGAGGAAAAAAAAATTCAAAGAATGGTGAAAAACATTTCATTTGTTATTCTGTGTTTCGCCGGCATTAATGGTAACCTAGGGTTCTTAAGGTCTTCCCAGGTGGCTTAGTGGTAAGGAACCTGCCTTCCAATGCAGGAGACACATGAGACATGGGTTCAGTCCCTGGGTCGGGAAGATCCCCTTGAGGGGGAAATGACAACCCACTCCAGCATTCTTTCCAAGATAATCCCAGGGGCAGAGGAGCCTGGAAGGCTAAAGTCCTTGGGGTTGCAGAGCAACTGAGTGACTGAGAACAGGGTTCTTAAAGATTTTTGTGCCTCCTCATGTATTCAACTCACTACTAGCAGACTTCTCTTTCTTTTTCTCTCCTCTGCGTTGTTTCTGATGACTAGCCAATTGCTATGGAAATATACTATAAAATTAAATTGAATGGACAGCATGTTATGCACATGTGGTATGTGTGTCTAGCGTTAAGTACGTTTCTCCCAGTAAACCTGACAGTCATATGTTTGAGTAAGTTGAAACTGCTTTTTGATTGGAGGTGAGGAAGAACTGGTGTTTCATTGCTGAGTGTAAGACACTGGTGTAAGCAACTTGACATTTTGTTTTGACCAAGTTCTATACAACAGTTGTATAACCTTTTCCTTTATTTGCCACTTGACAGTTAAACTCAACTATTCTTAAAGCTGCAATGACCAAATCTGGTCTGAATTTTATTTGGCAGTTCTTTAGAATAAGAAGAAAAGTTTTGCTCAGCAAAATGAAAAGCTTAAACAAAATGACCATGCACAGTTTTAGCCACTTCCAAAGGAAACGACTATATACAAATAAGAGTATGAATCTTCTGTTCTCTAATATCATCTTGACAAGAACCCTATTGGCAATATTCTGTAGTATTGAGGTCAAGTTTTGTTAAGCACCAGGAGCTATGTAACTGCATTTGTTTTAAAATAGTTTTTATTTCCAACCTATTCACTAATCTGCTTAAGTCATTCAAAATGAGTAGCACTGATCAATAAAAAAACAAAACAAAACTGTGCACTCTAATAGAAAATTGGGCAACACGTGTAGAATAGGTAATTCTCAAAAGAAGAAATACGAGACTCATTAAACATGACTAGATATTCGGCCCCATTATAATCAAGGGGATACAAGTAAAAATGAGACATATTTTTGCCCTTCACATTTGAAATGATATGGTAAAAATAATAACTTCAATAAGTTGTAAAAAGTTGTGCATATGGAGTTATTTCTATTATCAAAAAATAAAACTGGAAAATAAATACCAATAATGGATTGGTAAAGTAAATTACTGTAGGTCTATGCAATGGGACACTTGCTGACCATCAAAAACGGTAAGATTGATCATTTCTTTGTCATACTGGGAATCTTAGATACTACCATTAGATCCAATAACTTCCTGGGACTCAACTGAACTCAGAAAAGCTCCTCTACTCATGTTTATTGTTTATTACAGCAAACAGTGCATACTAAAATCAGTGAAGGGAAAAGGTACATAAATGTCTGGGAGAAACCAGGCATAAGTCTCCAGTTGTCCTCTCCCTGTGGAGTCCAATGGACAGTATTTAAGTTCCCAGCATTGATATGTGACAGCACATTCCAAGTGTTCACCAAACTAAGGGCTTTCCTTGTGCTTCAGATGGTAAAGAATCCATCTGTCGATGCAAGAGACCTGGGATCGATCCCTGGGTTGGGAAGATCCCCTGGAGAATGGAATGTCTGTCTACTCCAGTATTCTTGCCTGGAGAATTCCATGGACAGGAAGCCTGGTGGGCTACAGTCCAAGGGGGTGCAAAGAGTCAGACATGACTGAGAGATTAACAAGGAAACTTATCCAGGTTTTGGTGTCCAGGGGTTTTACTAGCAGTCAGTCACATGGAGCACCCACTTAACTAACTTTAATTGCTCCATCTCCAGCCCCCTGGAGGTCAAACTAATATAGCATGGCCCAAAGTTTCAGGCACATACAAACAGGCATTCACCATAAGCCACTATAAATGTGATGGGTGTTAAAATAAACCATCTGGCACAGCCCAAGCTCCCAGGTATACAAAGACACTCTATCAGGGAGGAAATTCAATGGGCTTAGAGCTTACATGCTAGGAGCCAATCAAAGGCCAATCCTAAAGATGTTCCAAATGAGGTAACCCCAAAGCCTCCAGATTCAATCCTTTATTGTACATTCTTTATTTCTTTCTTGGTCTGCCAATGTAAACCGCAAGGATGCAACACTCTCTTCATTAACAGCGATTGACTATGGTAGAAATTGGCAATAATTATTATGGAAGGGGCTGTGTATGTGGTTGGGAGAGAGGGAGGGCGATAGAGGTGGGTCTGCAGAAATTATCTTAGCATCATTGGAGGTGTAGGTACTTGGTTTGTAAAAGTTTACTGGCCCACCTCTGTCTGCTGTGGTCACCAAGCTTCATTTTTACTCCAGTTATCAGGCCTCACTAAAGAAATGATTCCTGATCCTCTTGTAACTGGATTCACAATCCCTAAAAACTACCACTTCCTCTTATTCCCATTGTTAAGAGGACTTCAGATGGATAAGGGCATGCCAATGGTACTTTAACTTTTATTTGCCCAGCTACTTGCCGCCAAGATTACTTCCCTCTGTGAACACAGTACAATTGATGAAAAGTCATATTCCAGTGTACAATATTCCCCTTCCTTCATTTTCCCACAGATTAACATTTTGTGGCTGAAAAAGTATACCTCATTGTTATATCTGGGTCTACCCTCATTTGTGTGACTTCAAAGGCCAATATTCACTCAGAAAATATTTGATTTTCTCTTCATCTTGTAAAGATCTTCTTTTGTTGTGTAATTAAGGTGGCCTATAGCCAAACAAACATCTAACTGAATCTCGTGGGAATTAATAAGCATGATTTCCCAATGATTTGGGATTAGTGGCAGTTTTTGAAGAATTGATCCTAAGCTTAACAATGAAAATGTTGGAGTGTAACTGGATTACAATATTAAATGACCCCAGAGACTAAAGAAAGACCACATAACCCTAACCTATACACCACTTAAGGGTTATGGTAGCTGAAATATAAAATATAAAAATTGCATTGTAATTGTCATAATAAATGTAGTGAATTAATAACATTAATGTAAAATTTCCTATTTCCTCTTTTCACTGAACATAAGATGCCAAAATCTAATGGAGCAAATTTCACAGACTTGTTGGATTATGATGCAATGATTCTAAATAATACTAATGTGAAGAGATTAGCTGTGTAATTTTATCTCAAACTCACTTCATTAAATTACTCCTCCATTGCTTTTAGATATAACTTATTGTATAAAAATAAAACAAACCGACTACTATATGTGTATGTATTCTATAATTCATTTGATAATCAATTTTGAATATCTAGTAATCTATTCACATGTCTATTCCATTTATGGAGGGAAATTTCATAAGCATATGTTTTAAAAACTATAGATCAGCTCTGCCAAAGATGGTCTTTTAAAGTTAATAAAAATCAAAATTCTAAAAATGATAATAAAGTTATGAGCCATATGCCTGGAACAAATGGATTTTTTTCTCACCTTTGACTCAAGACAAAAAAACAAAAAAGGGAGAGAGAGAGGAGGTTTTAGTCACACCGTATTTAATCCAATTTGCTTTGGGTTTAATCTCCAAAACAAGGCTGGTCTGCTAATTCCCAATTATAATGGCACATGTAATCAGAATCCTCATTAACAAAGACTGACTATATTGTCTATTAGCAATGAAAATTTGAAATGCAAATTCAGCAAATCAAAACGTTAAATGAGCTCCTACCCAAGATGCTTAGAGCTCCCGCCAGGGCAGACCACGCTGGCCGACACCTGCCCTGGATTTTTCCCTCCAGCTGAATGTCTCCTTCGGTTCCAGTCTTTGCCTTCTAATTGACCTGCTTATGATCTCTGCTACAATTAACATATGCTTATTAGTAATGGCTGGTTAAAGATTTCAACTGCTGCAGTTTACAAAGTCCAATAGAGATGGCACACCACAGGAAAGTCAAAGCCACTACTATTTCCCTCATCAGCAAATCACAATGGTGGGAGTGTGTGTGGTAGAAATTACATGATTTTTCACACTGTCAGATGTATGGAAATTGTTACTGACTGGTGCTGGAAATCAAGACATACATGACTCCAGGCCTCATATACTCTGAGAAAGGTGCAAATACTTGGTGAGTCCTTTTCTCCTTTAGGCAAGTAATTTCTAATTTGGTTTTAGGAAGAAGAGAAAGTGAGAGATCTCTAACTGGATGAATGGCTAATGGCCTTGGATTTATTTTGAATTTGCGATAAGAACATTTTTCTTCAGACTGATTTCGTAGAATGGAATGGGAACTTTTGCACTCAACAAAAATCTTACCTAAGTCTTAATAGGATGAGGATGCTTTTAAAAGATTATGTTCAGAGTTTATATTTTTGTCACCAAATGTCCTTTCTTAAATTCTAGCTAATACCAGCAGACTTGAGAAGCTGGGATGTTGGAATAGTTTCCTTTTTCACTTTTAGTCTGTAATTTGATGGAGGAGAGGCTCCATTTACTCTGAAATTTTATTTTATTCAGACTATTTGACCAGCTATAAGTCTTAATTTTCACATTGTCTCATTGGTTGAGAAATAGTGATTTGACTGATTGACTATTTTTAACTCAAGGGGCATTAACTAATATCTTGAGTAGATACCTTGGTGCTGGTGGATCAAATTCATTCTTAAATCACTGTCTTTAGTGATCATCTCTGCCTCTAATAGGAAGTAAAAGACTTTGTCCTGACTCTCAGGAAGCCTTGGGATATTGCTCATTAGCAAAAGGTCTTGGACAAATGTATTAATTATCTGTAGCTGGTCAGCAAAGTACTATAAAACCCAAAATTTAAAACAGCATCCATGTATTAGCACTCCATGTTGTAGGGCAGAAGTTTGGGCATGGAGTAACTGGATTCTGCTCAAGATCTCACTGGACTGAAAACCAGGTGTCAGTTCTTCTCTGGGGCCTGGGGTTCTCTCCCAAGCTCACCGGCTGTAGGCAGCATACGTTTCCTGTATTAGCTATAAGACTGAGGCTCCTGTTTCCTTGCTGGCTGGTAGTCAGGGCTGTTCTCAGCTGCCCACATCCTTTGTCACATGGGTCCCTCCCTCTTACACCAGCAGTAGCTCACTGGATCCTTCTTCTCCTTCAAATCTTGACTGTTTTCTTTTGCAATCAGCGAAAGAAAACTCTCTGCATTTAAAGGGTTTATGTGATCAGGTGACATTCACCCAGATAATTTCCTGATTTTGAGGCCATCTGAGTTACACCATGTAGACTAATTATGAAAGTAAAGCCCATCCCATTCACAGGTCTAGGGATTAAATTAGATGTGTACATCAGGGAGGTAAGAAGTCTTGAAATTCTATCCACCAAGGCAGGCCGCTTAGTTTCTTTTGGCCTCACTTTCCTAGTGCAGACAAGGAGCCTGGATTAGGTAGTCTCTAGCTCTTTCTCCCCATATCACCAAATTTCTAGAGTCAAATAATTACCAACACATGATTCAGACATAAACCACCAGTTAGTTGCTATAAGTTCGATTGCAATTTTTTATTTGATTGGTCAGTTGGTTTTTGCTTAAATGATGATAGAATAACTCCCCTTACTAGGATTTCTAGGTAAAATAAAAGAGAATGGTACACATGGTCTCCATTTTTAATAAACAACAAAATAGCCTTGGAGACAAGAAGCTTTTGTATACAAAGGGCAATTATGAGATGAATTATGTGCTTGTTCAGACATTGGCTTGCTTCTATTGGCTTGTGGAAAAGAAAATGTTGTCTTGGACAGCTACATGTAGTAATATGAAATAGAACATTCTTTAACACCATACACAAAAATAAACTCAAAATGGATTAAAGACCTAAACATAAGACTGGATATATAAAGGTCTTAGAGGAAAACAGGTAGAACACACTTTGGTAAAAATAGCAGCAATAGCTTTTCTAATCTGTCTCCCAGAATAATGGAAATAAAAATAAACAAATGGGACCTAATTAAACTCAAAAGCTTTTGCATAGCAAAGAAAACCATAAACAAAAGAAAAGACAACCCACAGATGGGAGAAAATAGTTGTAAATGTTGTGACCAAGAAGGAATTGTATCCAAAATTTACCAACAGCTTATGCAATTCAGTATCAAAAAACAATCCAATCAAAAAAAATGCACAGAAGACCTAAAGAGACATTTTTCCAAAGAAGATGTACAGATGGCCAAGAGTCACATGAAAAAATGCTCAACGTCACTAGTTATTAAAGAAATGCAAATCAAAACTACAATGAGGTATTAGCTCACACTGATCAGAATGTCCATCATCAAAAACTATGCAATGCTGGAGAGATTGTGGAGAGAAGGGATTCTCCAGGCAAGAACACTGGAGTGGGCGGCCATTTCCTTCTCCAATTGAGAACAGTATAGAGGTTCCTTAAAAAACTAAAAATAGAGCTACCATATGATCCAGCAATCTCACTCTTGGGCATATATCTGGAGAAAAATATGATTCAAAAGAATACATGCATCCCAATGTTCACTGCAGCACTGTTTACAATAGCCAAGACATGGAAGCAACCTAAATGTCCTTCAACAGATGAATGGATAAAGAAGATGTGGTACATATATACAATGGAATATTACTCAGTCATTATAAAGAATGAAATACTGCCATTTGCAACAACATGGAGGGACCTAGAGATTATCATACTAAGTGAAATAGGCTCAACAAAGAAAGACAAATATCATATCATATTGCTTATATGTGAAATCTGAAAAAAAAATGATACAAATGAACTTATTTACAAAACATAGACTCACAGACTTAGAGACAAGCTTATGATTACCAAGGGGAAATGCGAGGGTAAGGATAGATTGGGAGTTTGGGATTGGCACCTACACACTGTTATATTTCAAATAAAATGGCTTTCCATAAAAAAAAATAAAACTGTTGCCTGAACTTTTCTATTTTTCACCTTATTCTGTCATTAGCACAGGGTTCTAGCAAGGTGATGTCCATGGAGTTTTATGAAGTTCTCTTCCTTAAGTGTTTCTGATGTATTTCAAAATGTATTAAATTTCCTAACTAAACTCCATCTGTTCAAAAACTCAGTTGAAAGAACATTTTCTTCTCTACATTTGCCTAATCCTAAGTGAAGCAAACACATTTTAATACATTTGATATTCTAAGGAAAAATTCTGACTTCCAAATATCACATCATCCAACTTTAAAACTTGAGAAATATATATGCATTCCTTTTCACATTTAAATTACATTTCAGAAAGGCACATTCTTCTTCTTAGGTACTGAGAATTTATCAATGATCACATATACTGGTCTCAAAAAAATCAAAAGCCCAAGTGTGCATTTGAGTTCCTTTACTTTAATCTTTGGATATTTAAGGTTATGTGCATGAGTGCTCAGTCATGTCCAACTGCTTGTGATCCATGAACTGTAACCCTCCAGGCTCCTCTGTCCATGGAATTTTTCAGGCAAGAATACTGGAGTGGGTAGCCATTCCCTCTTCCAGGGGATCTTCCTGCCCCAGGGATTGAACCCCCATCTCTCAGGTATCCTGCCTTAGCAGGCAAAATCTTTACCACTAGCACCACTTGGGAAGCCCCATTTAAGGTTAGTTATCTATATATGGATAACTTTTCCTCCCTTTCAACATGTGATTCCTTGTTCCACTTGAATTTAGTCCCTTGAATTTAGTCCACTTGAATTTAGTCCCTTGACATTCAATTGTTATGAATGGGAGTCTGGTAGAGTTAGGGGGTGGGTAACACTAAAGGAGGTTAGTCCTGGGTGTTCATGGAAGGACTGATGCTGAAGCTGAAACTCCAGTACTTTGGCCACCTCATGTGAAGAGTTGACTCATTGGAAAAGACCCTGATGCTTGGAGGGATTGGGGGCAGGAGGAGAAGGGGATGACAGAAGATGAGATGGCTGGATGGCATCACCGACTTGATGGACATGAGTTTGAGTAAATTCCGGGAGTTGGTGATGGACAGGGAGGCCTGGCGTGCTGTGATTCATGGGGTTGCAAAGAATCGGACATGACTGAGTGACTGAACTGAAGTGAACTGAATAAAAATGTTTGCCTTAAAATGGCCATAATCAACTTCCAGCAAAATTATGCCACATATGTCCACAATCAAATTTATATATGGGCCTTTTCTTCTTTGACTGCAGTTGATAAAATGTTTGGAACCTAGTTATATAGACCTTCCTTTCCATCATAGAAGACTGGAATGCAAAAGTAGGAAGTCAAGAGATACCTGGAGTAACAGGCAAATTTAGCCTTGGAGTACAAAATGAAGCAGGACAAAGTCTAACAGAGTTTTACCAAGAGAACACTGCTGGTCATAGCAAGCACTCTCTTCCAACAACACAAGAGATGACTCTACACATAGACCTCACCAGATAGTCAATACCAAAATCAGACTGATTATATTCTTTGCAGTCAAAGATGGAAAAACTCTATACAGTCAGCAAAAACAAGACAGGGAGCTGACTGTGGCTCAGATCATGAACTCCTTATTGCAAAGTTCAGACTTAAATTGAAAAAACCAGGGAAAACTACTAGACCATTCAGGTATAACCTAAATCAAATTCCTTATGATTATACAGTGGAAATGACAAATAGATTTAAGGGGTTAGATCTGATAAACAGAGTGCCTGAAGAACTACGAACAGACGTTTGTAACATTGTACAGGAGGCAATGATTAAAACCATCCCCCCAAAAGAACAAATGCAAAAAGACAAAATGGTTGTCTGAGGAGGCCTTACAAATAACTGAGAAAAGAAGAGAAGCAAAAGGCAAAGGAGAAAAGGAAAAATATATCAATTTGAATGCAGAGTTCCAAAGAATAGCAAGGAGAGATAAGAAAGCCTTCCTAAGTGATCAATGCAAAGAAATAGAGGAAAACAATAGAATGGGAAAGACTAGAGACCTCTTCAAGAAAATTAGAGATACCAAGGGAACATTTCATGCAAAAACAGGCACAATAAAGGACAGAAACGGTATGGACCTAACAGAAGCAGAAGATATTAAGAGGTGGCAGGAACACACAGAAGAACTATACAAAAAAGAGCTTAATGACTCAGATAACCACGATAGTGTGATTACTCACTTAGAGCCAGACATCTTGGAATGCTAAGTCAAGTGGGCCTTAGGAAGCAACACTACAAACAAAACTAGTGGAGGTGATTGAATTCCAGCTGAGCTATTTCAAATACTAAAAGATGATGCTGTGAAAGTGCTGCACTCAATATGCCAGCAAGTTTGGAAAACTCAGCAGTGGCCACAGGACTGGAAAAGGTCAGTTTTCATTCCAATCCCAAAGAAAGGCAATGCCAAAGAATGCTCAAACTACCACACAACTGCACTCATCTCACACACTGGCAAAGTAATGCTCAAAATTCTCCAAGCCAGGTTTTAACAGTACATAAACCATGAACTCCCAGATAGTCAAGCTGGATTTAGAAAAGGCAGAGGAACCAGAGATCAGGAACCAAACATCCACTGGATCATAGACAAAGCAAGAGAATTCCAGAAAAACATCTCCTGCTTCATTAACTAAGTTAAAGTCTTTCACTGTGTGGGTCACAACAGACTCTGGAAACTTCTTCTAGAAAGGGAATACCAGACCACCTTTGCTTCCTCCTGAGAAATTGGTATGTAGGTCAAGAAGCAACAGTTACAACTGGACATGGAACAACCAACTGGTTCAAAATTGGGAAAGGAGTATGTCAAGGCTGTATGTTGTTACCCTGCTTATTTAAGTTATATGCATAGTACTTCATGTAAAAGGCTGGATGAAGCACAAGCTGGAATCAAGATTTCAGGGAGAAATATCAATAACCTCAGATATGCAGAAGACACCACCCTTATGTCAGAAAGTGAAGAGGAAGTAAAGAGCCTCTTGAGGAAAGTGAAAGAGGAGAGTGAAAAAGCTGGCTTAAAACTCAACATTCAAAAACTAGGATCATGGCATCTGGTCCCATCACTTCGTGACAAATATTTGGGGAAACAATGGAAATAGTGACAGACTTTATTTTCTTGGGATCCAAAATCACTGTAGATGCTGACTGCAGCCATGAAATTAAAAGATGCTTGCTCCTTGGAAGAAAGCTATGATCAACCTAGGCAGTGTATTAAAAAGCAGAGACATTACTTTGCTGACAAAATTCTGTCTAGTCAAAGCTATGGTTTTTCCAGTCGTCATGTATGGATGTGAGAGTTGGACCATAAAGAAGGCTGAGTGTTGAAGAATTGATGCTTTCGAACTGTGGTGTTGGAGAAGACTCTTGAGAGTTCCTTGGACTGTAAGGAAATCCACCCAGTTAGGCCTAAAGGAAATCAATCCTGAATATTCATTAGAAGGACTGATGTTGAAGCTGAAGCTCCAATACTGTGGTCACTTGATTTGAAGAACTAACTTATTAGAAAAGACCCTGATGCTGGGAAAGATTGAAGGCAGGAAGAGAAGGGAATGACAGAGGATGAGATGTTGGATGGCATCACCAACTCGATGGACCTGAGTTTGAACAACCTCTGGGAGTTGGTGATGGACAGGGAGGTCTGGCGTGCTGCAGTCCATGGGGTCGTGGAGAGTCGGACATGACTGTGCAATTGAACTGAACTGAAGTCACACTAGGGTCATACTAGAGTTTAAGCTCCTCTGTAAAATTAGATATTGACCATTTTAGAGACTGTAATGCTGTGTGTATTTCCATTTTTAAAAAAGTCTGGACTCCGTGGGGTCTCCATGATGGAGAATGAAGCTCTAATTCTAGACCACTAAATCTTGTGTGGATCTCCTTAGTTTCGGTCTCTGGGGTCAGATAGATATATGACTAAGGAAAACACAGTTAACCTAAGAGATACTTTTTTCACTTGTAAAATAGAGCTATTTGGAGTGTTCGCCTCAATGACTTGTGGCAAGAATTTAATGAGTTAATAGTGTAGGACACCTAACAGTACTCAGCACACAGTCAATGCCTAACAGCTCTTACCATCATCATTACTACTTTTATGTCGCGATTAAACTGGTGTTTGATTTTGGAATTTCAAAATGTATTAATTTTAGTGTTTTTTAAAAATAGATCAGGTAGTCAATATTACGTTTAACCTACCAGCTCTGAGAAACAGTTCCATAACCTGAAAATTGAGGATTAAATGGAAAATGCAAGTAAAGGAATCAGGATTTACCTGCAACGGAACTCAAGAAGTGCTTGCCATTTTTCTTCCTAGAATCACCAGTGAAACTTACCACTCACCCAGAGTTAATCACTATCAACATACGGAAGTACTTTTTTCCAGTCGATTTTCTATGCATAATTAGGTGTACATTCTGTGTTTATGCTGTCATTTCATGAGTCACCCATCATAAAAATGTAAGAAGGTAATAATAGCTTTCGGAGGCAAAATAGAAATAATGGGTATAGTTGACAGGAGTGTATATTTCTTATGTCTCTGTGTTCATCTCTTCTACCATTTATCTGTTTTCCTTTTTTTTTTGTTTTAGCATCTTTAACGCTTGTTGCCAAACTTCACTCTCTTTCAACTTCTGCTTCTTTCACTGCAACTAGGTTCTCCTCCAAGCTACCAAGCTACTGTCATCTCTCATTTGTCTACACAAAGTCTCCATACTGATAATTCAACATCCATTTTTCCCTTCTCTAATTAATTTTTCAAAAAAAAAGCTGCACAAAACAGAGGTAATCCTCCCCTTAAGAATATTCTACTATTGATTTATCAGGTGGCAGAGAGAGAGAGACAGTGGGAGAAAAAACAGGAAGAAGGATAAAAAGAAAAAAAAGAATGGGGAGAAGGAGGAGGGGAAAAAGGAGGAAGCATAGGAGGAGGTGGGGAGAGTGAGGAAGGGGAAAATGGGAGGATGCTTGGTCTCAAGACCTTGGCTTGTCTTCATTCCTCTTGTCTGGGTGTGAGAACATTTTTGCATCAGCTTAGCACAGCTAGAGAATGTGTACTCTGCATCCAAGTTAAACTGCAAACACTCTCTTTGCTTGAGGTTTTTGCAGCTCATATTGGTCCCCATCAGATATTTCTCTAGTTCACCTTAGCAAATAACACACTGAAAATTCAAACCCAAACTTCATCATCCTGACAATATTGTTTATATATTTGGTTCTAGAGGCTTCTACTGATTCAGGCAATAGTCTGATTGATAATCATCTCACAGTGCTCCTCGACCTTGGTTGTACAATGGAAGCACCTTGGGAGGAGCTGTTGATACCTGGGTCGCTCTTTTAGAGGTTCTGATGTAATTCATCTGTGATGATGGATGATAAAACTCCCCAGGTGATTCTAGTGGGCTTCACAGGTGGCACTAGTAGTAAAGAATCTGCCCGATAGTGCAGGAGATGCAAGACACACAGGTTTGATCCCTGGGCCAGGAAGATCCCCTGGAGAAGGAAATGCCAACCCACTCCAGTATTTTTGCCTGGGAAATCCCAGGCAAGTGCAGAGGACAGGACAGAGGAGCCTGGTGAGCTACAGTCTGTGGGGTCGAAAAGATTCTGACATGACTGAATGACTAAGCAGCAGGTGATTCTAATTGTACTCAAGGTTGAGATCTACTGATATAAAGACAGTCTAAATATTTGGATAATAAAACCAGAGGTACCAGACCCAAAGAGATTTTCTAGGGCTTTCTTCCTGTAATCCTCATCCACACCCCTGACTGCCCACACTTCGGCCATTCTGAACTTCCCTTTGCTCCTCTCATTTCCCTTGCTCTTCCTGTTTTCAACCCCTTTGCACAGTCGGGTCCTTGAATCAGCAGATCCCTTTCTGCTCACATCATTGCCTAGTTCGTGTCCATTCAACTTTTAGATCTTATCCCAATTATAATTTCCTTGAGAAAATCTTGCTTCATCTCCTGGACACCATGTGTGCCCTGTCATGACCGTGTCATACACAGCAAGTTCATCTCATTCATTCCATGCTTCCCACTGGAGGGACAGGATAACCAAGAAACAGCACCTGCATGTTGACACCAGACTGCCTGGGTCCACATCCTGGCACATCACATCCTGGGTGTTGGATTTAAACAAGTTATTTAACTTCTTTGGCCTCAGTACCAGCATCTGTAAAATGGGAATAATGACTGTATTCACCTCTTAAAGTTGGTAATAGCATGACATGAAGCAATATACAGAGAATGCTTAGAATAGTGGTTCCCATGCAATAAGCACTATGGAATATTCCTGTTTAATGTTAGAGTTAAATGTCTGTTTCCTTTGCTAGAATGTGGGCTCTGTGGAGACAAGCCTACCCATGTCTAAATTTTTCTCTTCTCTACTTTGCTCCTAATGTGATGTGCGTATTAGAAATATGATAAATGAGGGCTGAATAAGTGAATGAATAAAAATGAAAATAAGTTGATGATAGACCCACTGTGCAGAGTATTTCTCATGATTGTCTCATAACATTCTCTCATTTTTCAGTGTTGTTGTCTAAGTGTATGATTTTTAAAGCCTGGATAATTGCAAATGAATAATTGCCCAGTAAGGAGGTGGCTCCTAAGTTTTAATAGAGCTTCCAACATACAACAAAGCGATTTTTGTGTTTAATATTTTTTTGCTTGAAGAGCCAACATTTAGAATGAAATAAATGGTCAAGGTTTAATTGTAGAATTGGGAGGCCTATGTAATTCAAAAACTGGATAATTGGGTCTTGGGTAAACAGGAATTGATGGTACCTTGTTAGTATGTAAGAAACATTAAATAATAATAACACCAGTATAAAGTTTAGTATTTCTTATAAATTTCATAAAACTAATAAACCACTGAACATCTACCTAAGGGTTACTGCCCCTTAACTCTTAATTTAAATTGATTTTATGTTTAATTTATGAATGTTCAAAAATGTTATGAAACGTAAAGGAGAAATGCAACCTCATAAATCAATGTGTTCTGGATTGCCAGTTTAATTTCTGTATTGATTTAGTGCCCAACCTGGTGGTATCTACAGGAAGGCATAAAGCATAGAGTCATCAGAGTCATCACTGGATAAAGGGTCAGACAAATGATACAAGAGTCATAGCTAAAGAACTTCCTCTGATTAACCTCTATGGTAGGGCAAATAAGCACATTGCTAAACAAGAGTTTAGATTTTAGCTTATTCCTCATTTTTATAGCTTATATTAATAGAATCTTTTTCCTTCATCATGGCTTATAATATATGAGAGTGAGTAGTATATTTGGTCTCCTGATTTTTAAAAAATCTAATACTTGTGAATTTTGAACATTTTTATGTAATGAGAAATATTATGCTTTCTAATTATAAAGTAGAAGTTCACTTTAATGGCCACTAGATTTGGGAATTGTCATTTGCATCATACATATTAAACAAATATAAATATATATTACATATATACATATATTTAAAAGTATTAAAAAGAGTTGTTCTTATTGTGGCATAAGTTTGTTTCTAATGTATATTACCTTACTGCATCCCATGTATTCCTGTTTTGATACAAGCAGTCTAACTCATATAGAGCATAAATTTTGAAATCAAAGTGATTGGATTTCTCTCTTGGCTGGACGATCTTGGTTAAGTTATGAAGTAAAATAAGGCATAAAGCACTTCTCATCATACCAGACATAGTAAATGTTCAACAAATGTTAGCTACAGTTACATAATGGAGAGAGCAGTAACAACAATAATGATAATAATAGTACACTGTGACACAAGGTTATTTCAAACTTTTATAAATGATGTGTGTATGTGTGCTTCGTTGGGTCCAACTCTTTGCAACCTCATAGACTGTAACCCGTGAGGGTCCTCCATGGGGTTTTCCAGGCATGAATACTGGAGTGTGTTGTAATTTCCTTCTCCAGGGGATCTTCCTGACCCAGGAATCAAACATATATCTCCTGCATTCTTTATCACTGTGTCATCTAGGAAACCCTTTTATAAATGACAGAATTTATGTTTTATTTTTACTCCTTTTAAGTTGAGTGCTTATTATGTGTCATATATGTTTTTAAACATTTTCCATATATTGTTTACTTAATTGTCACAAAAACAAAAGGAAAGAAAAAGTGAATAAAGGGGGGATGGATGTGTTCATTAACTCGATGAGGGAATCATTTCCCAATGTATATGTATATCGAATCAGCCATGGATTTAAAAAAGAAGTCTTGCGCCTATATAAGTAAAGCATTTATGTTTCTTAGGATCAGATAGAAGGCCCTCAGGGTTCCAGGCCCTATCCATTTTTCTATCTTCATCTCCCATCACTCTCTGCCCCTCTCACGCCACACTCCCATTTCGTTTATGGAATGCTAGCATTCAAGGCATAGAATTTCACCCTGCTCTCTGTGTCTATCATACTTTTTCACTTTACCATTAAGTCAACAAAGATCGGAATTCCTTGACTGTTCAGTGGTTAGAACTCCATACTTTCACCGCCAAGGGCATGGTTGCATCACTGCTCAAGGACTAAGATGCCCCAAGCAATGTGGTGTGGCCACAAAATGAAAAATAATGATAAGCCAGCAAAGATTTATCAAGGGCCAATCGTATACTCACCACTGGATGAGGTTCCCAAAACAAGGTGTTGAGACTGAATGGTCCATTCACTCACTCGACATCCATCTATCTATCCAGCAACCATCCCTGCATTCTTTCAGTTACTCCATATCCACTGATTAGTGTCAATTATGAGTTAGTATGTTCATTTTCTATTGTTGCATAACAAATTTCCATAGACTTTTCGGCTTAAAAACAACCATTTTTTGACTCATATTTCTGTAGATTGGAATTCTGGGCATGGCCTGACTGGATTCTCTGCTCAGGCTCACAAGGCCAAAGTCAACATGTTGGCAGAGCTAAGTCCCTTTGCGGAGCCTCTGGGGAAAAATCTGCTTACAAGTTCATTCCTGTTGTTGGCAGAATTCAGTTTCTTTGTAGGACTAAGGTCCCAGCATCTTTCCTGGCTATCAGTTTGCAGCTATTCTGAGACCCTAGGGGTTGCCGTCATTCTTTGACATGGCCTCCTCCATCTTTAAGCCAGCAATAACACATGAACTCATTCTTATGCTTTGAGTCTCTCACTTCGTCTTCTGCAGTCAGTCAAGAGAAGGCTCTCTACTTTTCTTTTTAGTAAATGAAACAAGATTTTATTGTTTTGTTGTTGTTATTGTTGTGGAAGATAGAATTTTCTCTGTGTTTATGAAAACTCTGCTTTTTAAGGGCTCTTGTGATTAGGTCAGATCGAAATAATCTCTTTTTCTTAAAATCAATTGTATCATATAACATGGCTAAATTATAGGAGTTCAGTTCAGTTCACTCGCTCAATAGTGTCTGACTCTTTGTGACCCCGTAGACTTCAGCACGCCAGGCCTCCCTGTCCATTACCAACTCCCAGAGCTTGCTCAAACTCAAATCCATCAACTTCATAGTCCCAGGGATTATGAAAGGCATGAACGTGGGTGGGAGGCAGGAAACTGTAACTCTTGGTGCACATTTGGGCATTATATTGGCTAATTCTGTCTGAATTTACATGGCTCTTCCTTCATATCCCTGTTTTGCTTTGCTGTGTGCCCCTCACTTGGTTGTAGGATCATAACATATATATTTCAAACAAATAAATGTCTACCATGGACAAATCAGAAAGGTTTTTCTTGCATTATAACGTAGAATGAATTGTTTGAGGAATTGTTTCCCTGGAAATGGAAAAACCAGTGGAAAGTTTAGGAGATGGGAAAAGCAATGTGGATCTGAGTCAGTATGAACAGTGAGGAACAGAAGGCAGATGTTAAAGAGAAATAACAATAGTACTTGATTATCAGTTGTACTCAGGCTGGTAATTGACATACCCAGATTTCTGGTTTCAGTAACTGGATAAGGGATGAAGCCTCTTAGTGATGGTAAGGGATACAGGAGAGAATAATCCTGGGAAGGAAAGAGAGGAATTATTTCTTTTTTAAAAAATCCTTTTCTTTATAAGTTAGTAAGAAATACTGAATATACTTCCCTGTGCTATACAGTAAGTCCTTGTTGCTTATCTATTTTATATATCGTATTTTGTATCTGCTAATCCCAAACTCCTAATTTATCCCTCCTACCCTTTTCTACTTCGGTAACCACAGATTTGTTTTCTATGTCTGTGAGTCTGTTTCTGATTTTTAAATGAATTCATTTGCATCATATTTTAGATTCCACATATAAGTGATATCATGTGATACTTTGACACTTCACTTAATATGGTAGTCTCTAGGTCCATCAACGTTGCTGCAAATTGTGTTATTTCCTTCTTTTTTATAGTTGAGTAATATTCCATTCCGTGTTGTGTTGTGTGTGTGTATATATATCTACCATATCTTCTTTATTCCATTGTGTGTGTGTGTGTATTTACCACATCTTCTTTATTCATTCATTTTTCAATGGAAATTTCGGTTGCTTCCATGTTGTGGCTATTGTAAACAGTGCTTCTGTGAGCACTGGGGTGCATGTATCTTTTTGAATTACAGTTTTCTCCAGATACATGCCCAGGAGTGGGATTGCTAGATCATATGGTAACTCTACTTTGGGAGAGGAGTGGTTTCAAATTCAGTTTGGGGCCTTCTGAGTTTGAGTTGCTCAGAGCACATTGTCTTGGAGATGCCAGCAGGCATTTCAATACGTGGGTCCCAGAGGAAAAGACAGATTCACAAACTGGAGGTAACATTCACCACAGGAAGAATAGGCCTGTCTCCTGGTAAATATTTAGAGTAAGAGGAGAACTTAGCCTAGAACAGAACCCTGGGATACTTTAGAACTTCAAGTACAAACAAAAGAAGGAGGGGAACAACAGAGGGGCAAATGTGTAGAAAGAAATCTCCTGGATCAACCCTAGGGAGGAAAAAATTTAAAGAGGAAAGAGATTACCACCTTTACCAAATCAGCAGATAAAGATGATGATAAATAATTATATTTACTGAGTGCTTGAAAAGTATATTTTGCTGTCATAATAAAAACAGATTATTAGCTTACAAAATCCCCTCAGGTTAAATAATGTCATTCCTGCTTTATATGTGAATAAACTAAAGCCTAAGTAACTGGCATAGGTTAGAGATAGTGACAGACCCAAGCTCTGCTGAGATTTAAACTCAGAGAAGTCCAACATTGAAACACAATCTCTTTACCATACAGTACTGCTTACTTGCTGGTATATAAAATAAGAACTAGAAAGATGTATTTCACTGACAATTGCAAGATCACTTCTCGAGTAAGAGAGGTGATTTTTGTATCGGCTCAGGGCCGATATGGTTGTATCTGTGTCTGCTGCGGGGGTTCTTCAAACATCAGGACACTCGTATGGCTGAAACACATGTGAGGTAAATAATTTGATGATATGAGCTGTCTTCTCCACAAGTTTAGCTATAAAGGAAGTGTGAGAGGTGGTCAAGAAAGGAGGGGCAATATTAAGAGAAAGTCATGTTTTAATTATCATTAATATTGGTGGAGGTGTGATTTTCTTACAAGTTAACACATTATGCTAACAGCCTATGTTTTGAGGAAAACCTGAAAACTCTGGGCTTGTACATACCTAATGCTAACTCAGTCCTAGATGCCTGTGTGGCCTTTCACAAGTCTTTTAAGCCTCTAGCTCCTCCTCTGTGGTAGGAGTGATAACATCTACATGAAGAGCTCCTGGGAGATTTAAAGAAGCTAATCTAGGTGAAGTAACAAACATAGCACTCATAATTGCTTTGATGACCACCCAAGTGTGAACATGTAGAGGGTCATATTACTTATTTTTGTATTCCTAAAGTTGAAATAGAACAGGTACTCAATGAATGAATGAGGGAATGAATGATATACAGCAAGTATTTATTTCCCTCTATTTCTTCTTTTGATGGTGGGGTATGATGATGTCTTATCCTCCTCAAAGCTGTTTACTCAAGTCCTATACTGCTGAGTACGGGATATGAACTCTATAAAGGTTCCTTGACTGACTTAATGAAAAGCTAGGAGTCAGATTAATGTCAAACACTGAGTATTAATCATATGTAATGGGTTTATCATTGTTCCAGGAATTAGTTATTTAGGCTAAAAATAGATGAAATAGATATCCAGACTATAATAATGGGTCCTCCTAAGGGTGTAATAGTTTTTAGTTGATGATATAAACATGTAAACAGAGAGGGAAAGAGCTACCATTATTGATTGCTTTCCTATCCTTGGCTTCAAACATAGAAGTTAGCTGAAAGTATATCTTTACAATCAGGATCAAATCAGGAGCAAGCAGTGTACTTGGACATTCTAATTTAATCCATTCACGTAAGCAGCAGCTGTGGGGGGCCCAGTGCAACCTGCCCACACCACACATGGGGCCCAATTATTGAGCCACAGGGAATTAGAATCATCAAATCTCAGGGTCAAGTTCAATTAAACCACACATAGGAAGATAAGGCTGACTTTGCAAAGGACAGACAAGATGAAAAATTGTGGAATGATTCTCAGACCTAATGCCACACGTGTACCATGCAGATCTACAGTCTTGTTGAAAGCGGTATCTTTGAAAATTGAGGACAATATGCAAATACAACTGAAGCTGATTCTTCTGAAAATCTCCTTTGGATCTTCACTTCTCAACTTCAGTTTTTGCTTACCTATAAAAGAATGTACGTCTTTCTTGATTTGCTAGTACTTACTATTTAAATGGTTCAATAGTTATTTGTCAAAGTACCACATCCTGGGATTTCTGGGATCTTCCCTCCTGGTCACTCTTACATCCAGTTATGAATTAGCTCTTTTTACTCAAATCTCTTGCAGATTTTTCACATCTGTCTCTGAGTGGCCTTTTGGTATAGTTTCAAGGTTAGTTCTCTGTCACAATATTCCCAGCACTTGGCATACCCCTCAGTACCTAGTAGATGCTCAGTACATGTCTGCTGAAGGTATGGACAGCCTCTTTTTCACTATTCTTTCTGCCACTGCTTTCATCCTTTTCACAGTATGTTTAGATTGGTGCAATAATCTAGCTCCTTTCTCTGTCTCTACTCTACCTTAGCTAGTTTATCTTTCTTTCTGAGGTCAGAGGAGTCCTAGTAAAATACTGATTTGATCTTGTCATCCTTAACAGATTTCTTAAGAATTCTGTTCAGGATTAAAATTCTTCAACAGATTCCCATCACCTACAGGAGAAAATCCAGACTCTGTAGGACAACATTTAAGTTCCTCCACAATTGAGTCCTTGGCCATTGTTTATCACATTTTTGTTTTCCTTTTGTCCTTGCTGCCCTCCTCTTTCTCATCCAGAATCCTGAGTTTCAATCACACTGAAGGGATTGAAGGTCTAGGGTTTACCATGATCACCATCCTTTTATTTTTGCTACTTCATTCTCATACTATTTGAGACTCCTCAGACGTAGCATTACTTTTGCACACAGTGGGTATTTAATATTATTCATCACTATTGATACTGATTTTCTATAAGCTCCAGAAGACATGACAGGCTCATTTTCTCAAAAGGTATGGTTCAGTTCAGGATGAGGATCAACAATCTTATGATTCTCAATCTTAGCACAGTACCAGTACATATTAGAGTAGCCGCCTAATTGATCTCTCTTGAGTTATTAAACAACATGGAATGACCCTACATAAGAATGAATGGGGTATTGTCTGTGATTTGGACCTTCTTTAGCTCTTTTACTGGCCTTCTCTAGTGCCACTGATGAAAGTTCACTGACAAAATTTCTGTCAACACTCTAACATAGAAACACTTGACTAAAAGACAAAAACAAAACCCTAGCCATTCTGGTAGATGAAATATGGCCATAAATTCCATGAAGTTTCTGCCATAAAGAGGTAGAATTTATTTTACCAACTTTTACATCAGGGCAGACCTTATTTGGGACACACTTGGACCAGTAGAATGAAGTGGAAGTGACATTGTGTGAGTCCAGGAACCAAGGTTTCTATAGTTTCCATTTTGCTTTCTTGGGACTTTCCCAGTGACTACCTTGTGGAGAATCTAAGGATGAAAGGTCCCATGGAGAGAGTGGCCCAACTAGCCAGCATCTCTAGCTGATCTCAGCTGAGATTAGCCCCCATTGATGCATCAGCTGATGCTAACCATGTGCATACACCTAGGTAACACCAAAAGAGGACTCACCCAGTCAAGCCATGAATAGTGAAAAATAATAGACTTATTTTAAACTACTAAGTATTAGGGTAGTTTGTTACATTGGTAAGTAATAATAGGTAGAGGTATGAAAACAAATGACAGCTTCTAGATTCCTTTACCTACCAAACAAAGGGGAGGTGTAAACAAGAAGGGTGGTTTTTTTTAGTGACCCTAGAGATTCTGAATAGGGTAAGGTTATGAAGTGAGTTTGGGGCTTCCCAGGTAGCACTAGAGGCAAAGAATCTGCTGGCCAGTGAATGAGATATAAGAGAAGTGGGTTTGATCCCTGGGTCGAGAAGTTCCCCTGGCGGAGGGCATGTCAATGCACTCCAATATTTTTGCCTGGAGAATCCCGTGGACAGGAGAGCCTGGTGGGCCTTGGTGCAGATGTTTACAGAGTTGTACCTGACTGAAATGACTTAGCATGCACACATGCAGTGAAATTATGAAAGCATTTCCAGCTCATTATGACAAATGACCAAAAAGGCTTAAGCAAACACATGCTCATACACATTAATTTTGTAAATCTTCAATTCCTGGCAAGCAAGAATAAAATATAAAGCATATCAAACCAATGTGAGAATCATCTTAACTATTAAAAAGTTGCTTCAAAATTAAAACAGTAAAAATTCGGCCAAAAAATGTTTAAAACCAGCGAGAAGAGCCCAGAACCTTGAAAAAAATTGCTGTGAAACAAAAAATCCATTAATATTCTGTAACCTCCCCTCAGCTTGTCTAAATGTGAGGGAGTCAGTAATGGGGTCAGTTCTTTCCTTGAACCAAAATTCTGGATCATTGAAAAGCCAAAAAGAAAAAAGAAAAAAAAAACCAACACCCACAGACCTAAGGAAACTTAAATCATGAGAAAGTTTTAACTAGGATTAACCACAAAGTCTCTCAGAAAACTTCACTGCATTCTCCTTATGCCACACATAAGTATGTATAAATAAGGTTTAAAAATTCTTTAGGTTCTGTATTAAGCATTTTGCTTCTCTAGGTTACTTTTATTTATTTATTTTTTTTATTTTATTTTATTTTTTTTTCATTTATTAGTTGGAGGCTAATTACTTCTTTTAATTGATATAAAATGCTTTTAAAACACAACAAATTTTGCAGATGAATTTGAATCAATACATTTGAACCTGACATATGTCCAAGGCCCAACGACTTGCAACGCACTAGAATATTCTTGATTTCACACACCATTGTGGACTCCATTATCTCCTAAATATTAAAAAAAAGGGGGGGGTGCATCTCAGAAAGTTAATGGTTTGTCTAAATTTAGACAGCCTGATTCAACAGGTAAAAATTGGATTAGCACCCATGTTTTCTTCCCGATCCTCGAGAAGCAGATTACATAATAGCAATACTTATAAGTCCTTATGGGCCTCCTTGGTGCTCAGCGGTAAGGAATCTGCCTGCCAGTGCAGTAGACAAAAATCTTGATATTTTCCTAGATCAAAATGATTCCCTGGAGAAGGAAATGGCAACCCATTCCACTATTCTTGCCTGGGAAATCCCCTACGGGGTACAGGTTACAGGGTAACCCAACACTCTAGAATCCATGGGGAGGCAAAGAGCCAGACATGACTTAGCAGCTGAGCACAAGCACAATAGCCCTTACGGTCTAGGCATTATGACCAGGGCTCTCCGCAAGTTTAGCCCTCATACGATCATCTTATGAGGTGAAAACTGTGTACCTCCCCATTTTACAGGTAAGAAAACAGATACAGAGATGGGTAAATTAATCTGTCCATGGGTGCACTGCTAGTTGGAGAAGGCAATGGCACCCCACTCCAGTACTCTTGCCTGGAAAATCCCATGGACGGAGGAGCCTGGTGGGCTGTGGTCCATGGGGTCCAGAAAGAGTCCGACATGACTGAGCGACTTCACTTTGACTTTCACGCTCTGGAGAAGGAAATGGCAGCCCACTCCAGTGTTCTTGCCTGGAGAATCCCAGGGACTGGGAGCCTGGTGGGCTGCCGTCCATGGCGTTGCACAGAGTCAGATAGGACTGAAGCGACTTAGCAGCAGCAGCAGCAGGGTTAGTCATTTGCACAGCATAGCTTGTAAGACGAATTTGAACCCTTAGAGTCCATCTTAAAGTGTGTGCTGTTAACCATTGCTATATATATATATAATTTTTCTCAATGAAAATGAGTGATATACATTTTAAAAATTTTAATGACAATAGTTTAAAAAATTTCCTGGGTCACAAATCTACTGTAAGTGGTTTAGTGTCTCCAACATTCCCATATGAGTTGAACAGGGACTGACCTTGCACAGCTATATCCAAAAGGGAGACAATGAGGGTGGGAGTAGATCCTTTTCCCAGTGCATTAAAAAGGGAATATTGAGATCATGATCCCGTTATGTTCATGGGAATCTCAACTCAAATTTCAGGGGTCCCCAAAGGCCAGAGAAAATAGCTAAAGATGTATTTATCGATTGCTAGGAACAATTACCAAGACACTAAGACCTTAGTTTTCCACCTTTGAAACTGAATGGTGTCTCAAGAACAAGATAGAAAATAGATAATTGTTTTGTGGCCTATATGTGCCTATTTTGACCCTCAGCACACAGAACATATATTGGCTATTGCTTTTTATTATTTCATTTCCTATAATTTTTAAGAAAGATCTAACTTTAAAAATACATTTGCTTTATAATCACCCTATGTCAACTGGTAGGTGAAATGATACATGAAATTTAGTTTACTACAGATTCTTAAAATTTTGAGGGTCAAGAGATTTTTCTGAAAACATTTTGAAGCCGTGAATCCTCTCACCCATCAAAATGCACATAAACAAAATATTTTTCAGTATCTTTTACAAGGCCAATGAAACTTTTAGAAACTATTTACAAATTTTTAGATGAAATACCTCACTTTATCCTCGGTATTTATTTATAAAATAGAACTAATTAAGGGATTTAAACAATATAACTCCTATATATTCATGTCAACAATGATAACATCATGTCAGCAACATTAATAATATAATACTTAGCATTTATTGGACACGTAATCTATGTCATACTTAGTGATCATATGACACATGTTCTAATGTTATCATCATTTTACATATCAGGAAACTGAGACATGGAAGGGTTAACTTCTTAAGCAAGGGTTTGAAACTGGGGAGTCTGATTCCACAGGTTATGCTCTTTACCATGGCAATAAGCATACTGTAAATGCTCAATAAATATTAGCTGCAGTTACTATTGGTATTATTATTTGGAGATAAGAATGGTATTTGTAGAAAAATGTACAACATGTAAGAAAAAAATGTTTTTTTCTTGAATAAGTGAAATGGATTTTTTCCTTTGATTTAATAATTGTCTCCTTTTGCTCTAGGTTCTAATAGTTAGATAATGGATCTTGTCAACCATTATATGTCTTCACCTTCAGCTGGGGACACATAACTTTTATTGTGGTCCATTATCTGGCCATTAGAGGCCACAAGTGTGTCCCCTGACCTTCTACCTCACATTATGCTGAAGAAAAGGAGTAGAAAATGTGGAGACAGCAGCTTTTCTAGCACCAGACGTAAAAGGAGCTACAGAGTCTCTATATTGAGACCATTCATTTTCTTCCTGCTGTAAAGTTCATCATGCAAGTCCCATGGATAAATTTAGTGCATTTCTTCACTCAACTTCTAGCCTTTCCTTCTTGTTCTGTCACCTCATGAAGTCAAATTCAGTAATAGCCAAACTCTACTCAGAATCCTCAGATATTCTTTTTAATAGGGGATGGCATTGAATAGCTGAGAAGTTTTGATGAATACATGTTCAGTTTAGAGGTTTTGTATTCTTATCACACAAACCACTGGCCCCCAGACTTAAAGTATTCAAATCATTTTGTGACAGTCTCCTAACGGACTTGTGATGCATGTTTTTGTTTCCAAAATGAAAGTGAATTACAGTTCATTCCACTTAGAGATTTATCATTTAGAACTTCATACACTAGTATTGGAAATGATCCTGATTCTTGGAAAGATAGAGGGCAAGAGGAGAAAGGGGCAACAGAGGATGATATGATTAGATAGCATCACTGACTCAATGAACATGAGTTTGGGCTAATTCCAGGAGACACTGAAGGACAGGGAAGCCTGGCACGCTGTAGTCCAAGAGGTTGCAAAAAGTCAGACATGATTTAGTGACTGGACAACAAACTTGGATGATTATAAGCAGCATGGATATTCTTCCCAAAAGGTGGAAATTATTAAGGAGAACCAGTGTTTGACAGTAGTTTAAAGCTGTAAGAGCAGATTTTATTTGGGAACTGTTACAACAGGATATACAATATTCAGATATGCAGATGACACCACCCTGATGGCAGAAAGCAAAGAAGGACTAAAGAGCCTCTTGATGAAAGTGAAACAGGAGAGTGAGAAAGTTGGCTTAAAACTCAACATTCAGAAAACTAAGATCATGGCATCCAGTCCCATCGCTTCATGGCAAATAGATGGGGAAGCAATGGAAACAGTAAGAGGCTTTTTTGGGGGGGCTCCAAACTCACTGCTGATGGTGACTGTAGCCATGAAATTAAAAGACACCTTCTCCTTGGAAGAAAAGGTATGACCAACCTGGACAGCATAAAAGCAGGGACATTAAAAAGCAGAGACATTATTTTGCCAACAAAGGTCTGTCTAGTCAAAGCTACAGTTTTTCCAGTAACCATGTATGGATGTGAGAGTTGGACTATAAAGAAAGCTGAGTGCCAAAGAATTGATGCTTTTGAGCTGTGGTGTTGGAGAAGACTCCTGAGAGTCCCTTGGACTGCAAGGAGATCCAGCCAGTGAATCCTAAAGGAAATCAGTCCTGAATATTCATTGGAAGGACTGATGTTGAAACTGAAACTCCAATACTTTAGCCACCTGATATGAAGAACTGACTCATTTGAAAAGACCTTGATGCTGGGAAAGATTGAAGGCAGGAGGAGAAGGGAATGACAGAGGATGAGATGGTTGGATGGCATCACCGACTCAATGGACATGAGTTTGAGTAAACTCCGGGAGTTGGTGAGGGACAGGGAGGCCTGGCGTGTTGCAGTCCATGGGGTCGCAAAGAGTCGGACGCGACTGAGTGACTGAACTGACTGACAGTACAGGAATAGAAACCTCACCATTGAACTGGGTTCAATTTCTATCAAGAATAAGTGGGACTTTATAGCCAAGAAGCGGAGGGAGGAGTTCACTGGCTGGAAAATTACTAAGAAACAACATCACGGGTAGAGAGTTCTTGCTAAACTCATTTAATAGAATTCTTACTGAAGGTAGACCAGGGTGATTAGGTGTGGAGGTTGAGGATGAGGAATTTTATTAGGAGTCAATGATAATCAGATATCACGGGTCAGTTATTCTCATTAAACTGATTTATGAGGATTTGAAATAGAATCTTTGAATATCTGATTATCAAGAAAGAGGATACAAAGAAATGACAAAGGCCAAGAACAGATGCTTGGGCAACACCTGTATTTAGGAGAAAGAAAACAAGAGGGATCCAGAAGGTACAAAGAAGAGAAGGTCAGAGAGCTGAGAGGAGAGCAAAGATGCTTCATGGAAGTTAAGGAAGAATGATCTCTTCAAGGATTTTGGTGGCATATTTTGGCTTACAAATGGAAGCAAACTAGAATGAATTATTTTCTAAATTTATTTTTTCAGATGTTCAGAACACTCAAGATAACTCAACATCCATTTATCCAGGATGAAACAAAATTAAAAACCATGCAAAAGGCTACTGGGTTTGGCACATCATGGTGACCCTTAGAGAGCAATTTTAGTACTATGATGATGTCAGGAGCCAAATGGTGAGGGAAAAATAATTGAGCAGGAAGTAGGGGCACAGACTATAGATTTCTTTCTTCCTTAAAAAAATCTATTGGGTGGTTTGGCAGTGACTGAACAGAAAGAAAAGAGAATGATTGCTTAAAAGGGTAATGGGGAGAAAGAGATTTTTATTTTCTTGCTTGTTTATACTAAGGGAAAACTTGAGCAAAGTCAGGGTCACAGGATCACTGGATAGGAGAGATTCTTGGGAGAGCAAGGTTCTGGGCAAGACAGGCAGGGTCAGAACAGAGGACTAGACTTGAAGAGAAGGAAATTGACTTGACAAAGCAGAAAAGGTCACTCACCCACAAGCATTAATTGTACACTTAGGTGCCAGGCACTGTCTTTTCCATTAGGGATATAGTCAAAAAGACAAAAATCCCTGCTCTGGTAAAACACTCTAGTGAGGAAGAGAGACGAGATATTGATATGCATTGATATGGATATACATCTGTGCATGCTGCTGCTGCTAAGTCTCTTCAGTCGTGTCTGACTCTTTGTGACCCTAAGGACCATAGCCCACCAGGATCTTCTATCCATGGGATTCTCTAGGCAAGAATACTGGAGTATGTTTGCCAAACCCTCCTACAGGGGATCTTCCTGATCCAGGGATTGGACCTGTGTCTTTTACGTCTCCTGAATTGGCAGGCAGGTTCTTTACCACCAGTGCCACCTGGATAGCCCATAGATCTGTACATAATACTAGATAATTAAGTACTACAGGATAGAGTGAAGCAGAGAAGTGGGTGGACAAGTGTCACTAGGGGTGGGGGTAAAATTAATTTAAGAATGATCGAAAGAAAGGCCTTACCAAGGAACTGAACTTCAAGACAGACTTGAAGGAGGTAGGAAAATAAGTCAAGTCAGTATCTGGGCAAAAAGATTCAAGGCTGTAGAAAAGACAGAGAAAAGGCTCTAAGGTAGGAACTGTCTAGTGGGTTGGAGATGACCAGGTGTCTGTGGGAGAGAAGTCAGAGAAGAAATGGGTGAGATTTTGTAGGAAATTATAGGTCATGGTAAGGATCTTGTCCTCTGAGTGAGATGTGGAAGCATGGATGTTCTGAACAGAAGAGTGGATGACATTTTAGCAGGATCTTTTGGCCACCGTCTTTGGATGGATGTCAGAGGACAAGGCCAGTTAGGAGGCCATGGGAGTCACCCAGGTGAGATATGATAGAACTCAGCAGTGGCAGCAGTGGAAGTGGTGAGAAGTGATCAGATTCTACATAAATAGTGATGGTAGATCTGACAGTATTTACTAATGAATGTACTGGGTGTGTAAGAGAGGATAATTCCAAAAGTCTTGACCTGAGCATCTTGAAGAATGGAATTATTTACTGAGATGGATAAGATTGAAAAAGAGAATGGATTGAGGGAGGAATAGCATGTAAGTATCTCAGTTTGGGGTATATTAAGATTTTGAGAGGATTACTAGATATTTTAGTGGTGATGTCAAGTACACAACTCGATACACAAATCTGGAGTCAGGAAAGAAGTATAACTTAGGAGATAGCAACATTTGGATAATATTTAGTCTCAAGAATGAATGAGATCACTAAGAAAGTGAGTGTAGATGAAAAAGAAAAGAGGTCTGAGAACTGAACTTCAGAGCACTCCATTGTTGAGAAGTTAAAGATATAGAGAAACTCAGAAGGTTTTTAGATAATGCTTAGGGCTTCCCTGATGGCTTAGATAGTAAAGAATCTGCCTGCAATGGGGGAGACCCAGGTTCAAGCCCTGGGTTGAGAAGATCCCCTGGAGAAGGGAATGGCTACCCACTCCAGTATTCTTGCCTGGAAAATCCCATGGACAGAGGAGCCTGGCGGGCTACAGTCCATGGGGTCACAGAGTCAGATATGACTGAGTGATTAGCACTAGGGATGAAAAGAGGAGAAGCTTAAACATCCTTGACTTCTCTCTCTGCAAACACTAGGGCTGAATTGCTCAGTTTCTCTGGAAAAGTGTTTCCCATTTCTCTAGGCATGAATTCTTTGTTACTGTGTACCTAGTATCCTATATCTAGTATCCTGTATCCTATGTATATAGTTTTTGCAGAACTGTATACATGATTATTTTTTTGCCCTGTTCATATAATTGTAAGTTACTTGAAGGGTTGAGTCTGTTTGGTTTGCCTTTGAATCCACAGAGTCTAACAAAATGCCTGATACAAACTAAGTACTTAATAAAACTTTGCTGACTGAATGAATGAAAGAAAAGAGAGCGTGTTTGGATGTGGAGGAATGTGATGAGAATTCAGTCAGCTGGAGCAAGGACTACACGGTTAGCCTGAAGATTGTCCTTCAGATCAGAGCTCTTGTCATTGTGCCTAACCTACTGCCTTCATCTGTTCTAAATATGGGTTTCATGACTTTTGTGACTCCTTGTCTTACGTACACATTGTGCATCTACCTCCAATGCCAGGCAAATTATTACAACTGACTTCTGCCACCATTAAATCTACTTTCCCACCCATTCCAACTTAGTCTGATTTTGTTTCTGTTCTTCCCTCATCTTGTTTTTGACAAATCCAATTAAAGTGAGTGAATGCACTTTCCTGAAATATATAAAATATTTTCCCTGGAGGCTTAAAATAAGATTAAATCAATTAAAAATGCATTTATTGCTTTAAAAAACAGTTCCACGTTAATTCTCTTCTTTTTAACTTCAATGGAAGCATTTAAAAATCATTAACACTTAAATATTACTTTTGCTACCCAAAGAAAGATGCTCTTTAAATTAACTTAATTACTTTGAAATCAAGCTTGGTTTTAAAGAGAAGCTATAAAATTAATTTTGAACTCAACTTTTTTACGGTCAGTTTTAAGGTAGGTTGGTGTACTTGAACATACATCTGAAATGTTCTTGAAGACAAAGTATAAAACATGTTTTCATGGTTTAAAAATGTGTCGAAAAACTCTTTACACTTCTTTTAGAAGGTAGGCCTTGAGTGTGGACTGGGCTTAATAACATCTTTATTGTGGTAAGAAAATATAAAACAAATTATGAGTTAGGAATTAACATATATACACTACGATATATAAAATAAGTAAATAAGGGACATCCCTGGGGGTTTAGTGGTTAGTGGACTCCACGCTCCCAATGAAGAGACATGGGTTAGATCCCTGGTCAGGGAACTAAGATCCCACATACTCTGAGGTATAGCCAAAATATTAAAAAATAATAAAATAGGTAAACATCAAGGACCTACTGTATAGCACGGGGATTTACACTTGATATCTTATCATAGCCTATAATGGAAAAGAATCTGAAAAAATGCATATATATATTATGTATTTATGTACAATGAGTCACTGCTATATACTTAAAACTAACACAATATTGTGAATTAGCTATACTTTGATAAAAAAGATACCATAGAATTTTCCATTTTAACCTTTTTTAAATAGTTTAGTGGTGTTATGTTTATTCACACTGTTACAAAATAGATCTCCAAAACCTTCTCAACTTGCCAGAAACTCTGTACCAATTAAACCATACTCTCCTTTTCTCTATTCCCTAGTGTCTGATAAGCATCATTCCACATTTTGTTTCTATGGATTTGACTTTAGATAGTTAATATAAGTGAAATTATGCGATATTTATCATTTGTTTACTGGCTGACTTCGTTTCACATAAGGTCCTCAAGGTTCATCCATGCTGTAGTTTGTAACAGGGTTTCCTCTTCTTCCTTTTCCTCCTTCCATTTTTATTGTCACTATGTACTCTTGATTCTGGTCTTAGTTAATTAGACAGGTAATATAGGAAATGAATGAATACTGCAACCTAAATTTTGAAATTTGCTGCTATTATTATCCTGCTTCTTCTAATTTCTGGGGAAAAAAGATGTCTTCCTAAAAAAATACTATGAAATTTTTAAAGGACAAATTGTTTAGCTTATTTAGAATCATTCTTGTGGTATGTGCTAGGTTTCAAATAGAAAGATAACACTTTTCTTCCCCTTTTCCTCTCCAAGCAAGTGTAATTTTTGTGGACTGAGTATACTTCTTATACATAACTGTTTACAACAAAATGGGTCATCAGTGATAATGGGTTTTTATAATAATACTGTGCCAATAAATATACATTTTCCAGTATCCAGAATGACAGTGAGAAAGTAAAATTAGAAAATTTAGTAAAGGTTTGCAATTAAAAAGTCCCTATAGCTTTGGAGGAATTAAATGTTACTACGTTTGAATGTATTCACATATTCTCTGTTCATCCATCCATCCACCTATCCATCCATTCATAAGTTGACGCTTTTGCAAAGTAAACACAGATATACTCTATAAAAACTAAATTCTTTACAATAAAATATATAAAAAACTAAATTCATAACTTTCCCTTCTCTAAATCTAAACCATCATGATATACCAGTTGCTTTCTACATGATGGATATAAAATCCGTTAGCATTTGATTACGAGACAAAAATTAGAGCAATGTTTTGCACCTTTGGTTGTAGTTGAAATAAATCGTGCCTGTGTGAAATCAACAAAGGCAGGGAGACCCAAGCAGGTCAACAAGGGAGGTCCTTGGACATCTCTCATCTTATGAAGTGTATATGTGCCATGATCTGTTTTAAAAATTTTTGGACAGCTTTATTCTGTTCCCTGAACAGATCAGAAACAGAAAGGCGATATTTGACTCACAGTAGGAATATTGGATTACTCAGTGGATTGCTCATGGTTCTCTGACTGTAAGAGTATGGAGATTTCAGAGCATCCTATGATCTCACTAGTAAAGTTTTCTGACTGGAACTGATGGTGTCGAGAAAAGAGTAAGCTTATTTACAACTCCATCCTGATTTAGAAAAAGCCTAGGAACTGATGCTAGAGCCAACCTTCGTGTTCTGGAATACAGGATCTATCTTGGGAGCAACTTCAGAGCATATATAATTCTCCTACCTCTAGTTCTATAGTCAATCCAACCGACCAACTTCCCCTCCTCTTCCTGTTTGTTTCCATACTGTTTCTTGAATTAGTATTTTTCTGCTTCAACCTGCATGAAGAATTTGTCATATTGCTAGTGTGGTATCTGTTCTTGGGATTCTGTTCAATGGGGAGCCCCTGGATATAACATTCCAAAGTGTCTTTTTCCCTGGACTAGTTTCAGTGTAGGAGAAACAGGTATATTAATTCAATCCATAACTATTTATTGTAATTTAGATACAGTCACCTACAATTTCTCCAAAGCTATAGGAAAATCTTAACAAGTCTTCACTAAATCCCTGAATTTAAAGTTTTTCTGTCATTATGATGATGTGTAGTATATGGGCCAGCAGGTTCATGGCCCCTTGAGAGGGTTCCTCCTGGTCAAGTCGGTACAAGGTGGTATCTGAAGAGAGATGGAACAGACCATGTTGACAAGGAGAAACTGTTTGCATTCTCTGCTTGGGTGTAATGCAAGGAGAGATTTCTGAGTAGGCATTTGCCTTCTTTCATTTCAAGTCCAGGGCCTAGGGGCCAGTCAGAGCATCACAAGACAAACGAAAACACAGTGTAAATTCTCACACCCAGAAGTCAGAGTTTACAAAGTTTGTCATCAGGCCTGTTATCACTAACCAAATTACTCCTTTCATGTTTTCATTTGTTCCTATCCTCTGGACAATTTTCAGTTCTTCCAGGGAGATAATTCTCCCAACATATTATTTGGTTTAAAAAAAAAAATGATGCTTAGGAAATATTCTGGAAGGTTCTGCTAAAGAAAAAGGGAGAATATAATTTTTTTCTTTAGGGAAATGTGTCTCCTGGGACATCTTTGTGAGTCCTGTCACCTGGATCCTCCAGGAGATCTTGTACTCTGAAGGCTTGTGTTTTGCCAAATGCCTTAAATCTCAAGACTAGGATGACATTGACTACAGAAGGCCCATCATTTCCCAGAAGTCCTTGCATACCACCTAGGCAATAGCCAGCTGCCTTTCAAGGCAAGGTAGTAAGATGCATACTTCAGCCTGCAGGAAAGCAGATTGTTTTAAAGCCCCTTTGAATGAATCAGGTTCAAGGCTCTTTGGACCAGAACCTAAGTGGGAGTCTCAGGATAGTCACACCAGGCAAGTGGAAGGCTAAAAGATATTTCAGTACTAAGTAGGCTCAAAGAGGTTCTAAGACTTTAGTGAAAAACAGGGCAGCTATTTGCTTGGGACACCAAATGGTTGAGTCTAGGAGATGGATATATTTTAGAAACAGAATTAAGGGTGTGATAAAGTCTAGTTTAGAGAAGCCATATGAGAGATAGTGAAAGAACAACTCAACCAGGACACAGAAGACAAAGGAAATGTCTGAGTCTGTGATTCTGGACAAGCCTCAACAAAAACAGAACATAAACCCGTCCCTTACTTGCTCAGGCAGTTACTATGAGGATCTGAAGACACAATTCAACAGCAGTGGACTTGCCAGGTGGCTCAGTGGTTAAGAACCCACCTGCCGATGCAGGAGGTGCCTGAGATGCAGATTCCATCCCTGGGTTGGGAAGATCCCCTGGAAAAGTAAGTGGCAACCCACTCCAGTATTCTTGTCTGGAGAATCCCATGGACAGAGGAGCCTGGTGGGCCACAGTTCGTGGGGTCACAAAGAGTCAGAAAGGACTGAGGGACTGAGCGCGCACACACATCCCAGCCACCCCAGGGTCTGGTCTCTACTGCTCTTACATTCAAAGACCCCTGAGAGCCTTCCTATGTCTAATACCTAACTCTGAGTAAGGTAATGTAGAGAAGGGGCTTCCTGGGTGGCTCAGTGGTAAAGAATCCACCTGAAGTGCAGGAGACTTGGGTTTGATCCCTGGATCAATAAGATAGCCTGGAGAAGGAAATGGCAACCCACTTCAGTGTTCTTGCCTGGGAAATCCCATGGACATGGTAGGCTACAGTCCTTGGGATCGCAAATAGTTGTACATAGCTTAGTAACTAAACAACAACTATAGAGAAAACCACCTTTTCTGTATATAGCCCACAGAGCAGTCAGAAAGCTTAAATCTGAATAGTGATCAGAAGCCAATCAGAGGCTTACAGGCATGCTGCATCAAGAACAGAGTTACTAGAATTTTCTCCTACTTTCTTGGAACCTGCAGAGAACTTTCTTCAGCTCCTTTCACTCACCTGAATGGACTGCAGGCTCTTTCCTTTCAGTATGTTTCTCTTTATTTAATGGCAGCAGTTCTGAATCTTAATGAGACATTAAACTATCACCACATCTTCCCAACCACAACTTTTGTGACAATGAATTCACTTTTCGAAAGGCTGACATAAATTTTCAGTGGTTAACTTATGTAATGAGCAATATGTCAGCAGCAAGGCAAGAAGCAAGAACTTCAGTTCTGGCACTAGGATGTCATTCCACTAATGCTAAACTGGTTCCTTAAATCAGAACTCCTCCAAAACGGACAGCTCAGCAGGTTTAGTTCAGGCTGGGGAGAAAGATTCAGAGAGCGGGCGACATGGACAAGTAGAAGTTAGCCTGAGTCAGTGAGAGGAAGCAGTGAGGTTCTCCTGAACCAGGAGGTGATAGCCAGGAGTATAGCATGTGGGGAGACCCAAGTGAGATTAGGACAACTGGGGAAGGCTCTGAGCAGAGAAGCTTAATATTAAGTACCCAGAATACTTCTTTAAAGAGCTTGATGTTGGTCTTAAGGAATCACTCTAAGATTTCAAACGGATAAATGTCATTATGAGAGTGGACTTGTGTTTAGAAAGATTACTCTGGTGATATCATAGGGTTGCTCTGACTGAAAAGTTCTTACAGGTATGGAATCCAGGTAGAAATCTGTTGCAGCAGTCCAGGTAAGACCCTAACCAGAGTTTCTCCACCTTAATACCATTAACATGAGCCAGAGAATTCTCTGTTGCCTTTTTCTAGACAGGTGGGTGGAGTTGGGGAGAATAGGACATATTTGAGAGATGTAAAGGAAACAGAATATATGCAAACAATAAACTCACATTATGGGGCATGAGTTTTATGGGGATAAATGATGGTGAAAGAGGAATAAAGCAACACTCAGCTGAAGGAAAGAACAGAACAAAGCCAGGTGGTTCTCATCCACTGAGTCCTCATTTCCAACGGTGTCCTCCATGATGGCGAAGTCATCCAGTAACCCTGAGGCAGACAGCGCTTGACAGTGTTGGATGAATACAAAGCCGTGTGATTGACTATTTTATTTCATCCAGTTGTGGGTGAATAAGACTGCCGCCAGGGCCAGCTTGTGCAGTTGAGTAGGTTCTGAGCCTGGCAGGTAGAGGCAAATGGGATCTAAAATCCAGTTGCCACTTGGCTCATGAAACCAGTGCTCTGGTGTGGATCTATGTCCACCAGAAGAAGGAAGCCTTTTGTTAATTTGCTCTAAGCTGTCTAGTCAGTGACGCCTTTGTGTCAAATTAAATAAAGGTAATTTTTTATTTAATAAAGACAAAATTCTTCCTGAGTATGAGGACCATTATTAGACTTTTCCAATCAAAAAGCCGCAAAGAAATTTTGGCTACTGCACTTCTATCTGCTCTGATTTCTGTAAAGTTATCCTGGGTTGGGGAGATCTCCTGGAGAGGAGAATGGCAATCCACTCTAGTATCCTTGCCTAGAGAATCCCATGGACCAAGGAGCTTGGTGAGCTACAGTCCATGGAGCCACAAAGAGTTGGACACAACTGAGCAACTAACATGTAGCATAGTGATTACTGTACTTTTAAACAATAGGAGAGCATCCGTGAAAGAGGGCAGTGACAGAATCATCCACATTCCCATTACTTTCTCTCACATCCATTCCTCTTCTCCTCTCTTAGTAAAGGGGAGAAAAAAAATTCAGCACAGTAAATTGCTCTGCCAGTGAACAATATTTCCCAGCGTCAGTTGTGGCAAGGAGTGGTCATGTAACTAAGATTTAGCCAATGCAAAGCAAGTGAAATTATTGGACTTTAAAAGAGGGAATCAGACACACCCTCTCTGGTCCCTTTGAGTTCTTCTTACTACCTGCTGCTGCTGCTGCTGCTGGTAAGTCACTTCAGTCATGTCTGACTCTGTGTGACCCCGTAGATGGCAGCCCACCAGGCTCCCTCATCCCTGGGATTCTCCAGGCAAGAACACTGGAGTGGGTTGCCATTTCCTACTCCAGTGCATGAAAGTGAAAAGTGAAAGTGAAGTCGCTCAGTCCTGTCCTACTCTTCTGGACCCCATGGACTGCAGCCTACCAGGCCCCTCTGTCCATGCGATTTTCCAGGCAACAGTACTGGAATGGGCCTTTCTACCTGGAATGCAGATAAAATGGCAAGAGCTAGTGCAGACATTTTATCCTTTAGATTTTCAGTCCTTGGCTAAGAGGGTCAGAGAATAAGATGGAAGAAGCCTACATTGGTGACAACATAGAGCTACCATACCAGTCCTGCATTGTAATGTTGGGCTTTATTACATAAGACAAAAAAATGATCTTCTACTTTATATACTAAGCCACTATTATTTAGAGTTTTATGTCACAAGTAAACCTAATTCTAACTGATTTTTAAACTCCTTGACAGCCACAACTGTCAATAAATTGGACTTTAATCAGACATTAAAATAAGGTCACTGGGAAAATCAGTCATCTGATTGATTTTTTTCCCATAAGATTCTGAGATTCTTAAGGGAAAGAAGGTATCAAAATCTCTGTTGAGTCAAGTACTCTACGACTGCCATATTTTATGTGCTAATATATAGGAAGTTTTAATAGAATGACATTTAGATTCAGTGCAGATGAATAATGATAATAACTCTTGGCTTGTTTTAGACAGTCTGGCAATTTCCAGGGATTTTTCTGGTCTTTGATAAAAATGCAGTCTCTCAAGATGAACCAAATCCAAGAGTCTCTATCGAAGGAATAGCAATTCATAGATATACTCATTTATATTGCAGACAAATGCTCAGGAGTTCAATCAGAGAATGTGGAGAGCAAATGAGTCTCTCAATCAAATCTAGAAAATAATGTTTGAAATTTAAAACTTGAGAAATCCATTACTGATAAAAATATATAAGCTCATGTTTTCCTGTAGAATTTGCTTCGGTTATAATCTAATAGGGTTATTTAGTGATTATTATCTGTTTCCCATTTTCCTTTTTATTTTTGTTAGTGTCTCAAGTGTTTGGTCTCACTTTTGTTCATGCTGAGTTGCTTCAGTCATGTGCTGACTCTTTGTGGCCCTGTGGACTGTAGCCTGCCAGGTTCTTCTGTCCATAGGATTTTTCAGGCAAGAATCCTGGAATAGGTTGTCATGCCCTTCTCCAGGGGATCCTCCCAAACCAGGGATCAAATCCCTTTCTCCTGTGTTTCCTGCATTGCAGGTGGATTCTTTATCTCTGAGCCACCAGGAAGCCCATATCTCACTTTTAGAGACATGGAATTAGTTGAGGCACTGCCCACACTGGGATGTGAGAAGATTGGGTGTTCCAGTTGAACCACAAGCCTGGACACAAAGGGAATCAGTGGTGATGCAGAGTTCTTGGTGGTTTGGGACAAGAAATTTAGTGATCTGTGCAAGTATGGGCCAACTTCAATGTGATTTTGGTTTGTAACCTTGAAGCAAGTATTCATATTCCCTGATAGCTCAGTTGGTAAAGAATCCACGGGCAGTGCAGGAGATCCCGGTTAGATTCCTGGGTCGGGAAGATCCGCTGGAGAAAGGAAAGGCTACCCACTCCAGTATTTCAGCCTGGAGAATTCCATGGACTTTATAGTCCATGTGGTCACAAAGAGTTGGACATGACTGAATGACTTTCACTTTCACTTTTTTTTAGAAAAGAAACACCATTACTCTCAAGGACATTTTCATGGTTAGCCTGGTAGTCCGTGGTGGAATGTTCCATGTTATAGTATTTCCTGACATCTATCTAAGAAACTTACTGAGTCTTGGGTCACAGAACATGGCAACCATGCCTGTCTTCCTATCAGTTTATGAGGGATGAGCTCTTAGACATCTTGATTTAGTTATCTTAAAATCCCCCTATTGCTGAGAAGTACTATGGAAATAATAAATGTCCAAAGATATCTAGGGAGAAAGCATAAATATATGAATGCAAAACTTTATGAGTGAACAAATGATGATTGAATGAAGAAAAATTATGACTGTAGTCTCTCCTAGAGAACTAATGGTAATGCTTGAGTTAAGTTGGAAATTTTAAAGTTGCCAACAAATTTGTCTCACATTAACAAGCAAAAAAGAATATAGACCCACCAGATGCATCAACGTTTGAATAATGGTGGTAGACCTACTATTTCTACCACAATGGCAATTTCATACTATATCTTAACCTACTGAGATTGATTCTAGAAATAAATTGTCCCATCTCTGAATATCTTATCATGATATTAGGCTTATTTGTTTGCATTTACCAAAAGAAATCATGATATTATTACTAAAAATATCTCTATCCCATTTTCTTTCTAGAGAAGTTTTGTGTATCATACTTTGCAAATTTTTTCTCAATCATTCAAAGTACAGCAAAATTGCAACGGGAAAGCTTCACATTGGTCCCTAGAATGTAGTACCTGAGAGCAGGATAGTTAAAAAATAATGTAGATTAGAGGCTTTCTTGGTGGTCCAGTGGTTAAGAATCTACTTTGAAATGCAGGGGACACAGGTACCATCCCTGGTCTGGGAAGATCCCACAAGCCATGGGGCAACTAAGCCTGTGTGCCACAACGACTGAATCTCACCCACCTAGAGCCTGTGCCTCGCAGCAAGAGAAGCAAAGCCACCACAACAAGAAGCCCTCGCGCCCCAGGGAAGAGAAGCCCTTGCTCACGACAACTAGAGAAAGTCCACCAACAGCAACGAAGCCCCAATGCACTGAAAAATCAATACATGAATACATAAATACATAAGTAAATAATTTAGATTAAGACCAGTCTTACAAGAAAAGCTAAGATGAATTGGGCGTAATCTCTTTTTTCTTTTTCTCTTATTTCTAACTAAATTTGCATGGTATAAATAGTAGCTTAAAAAAAAAAAAAACAACCTTATCTCTGCAACCTGCCCTAATAGAACATACTCTCTTCATTCACCAGCTGTATGACCATTTTCAGATGAATAATCTCTCTTCTTACAGACTTCTTAAGTGCTTCCTAAATGGTGTCATTCTGTCCTGACCTGTAGAACAAAGCCTCTTTAAAATTAATCAGTGAAGATTTATATCTGAAGCCATCCAGAGAAGGAAGAGTGATAAAGCAATATAATAAACCAGAGTCTCAAATATACAGAAGTTTCCTTATCTGGTGTACATGGATTTAACACATTTTTCTCATAAAGTACTTTTTGATCCCACGTTCTTCAGATTCCTCATCTCCTGTGTTCATCAGTTTTCACTAATGGCTGACTCTCAGAACCATCTTCCTACCTTTGATAGAACATTCTGATGACTGCCATTAGCACACGTCATGACTTTTTTTTAACCTTGGTCTGTTAGCGTATTAGGCAGTGAATTTCTTTATGATAATGGAAAGGTGAGTGTAATCAACCATTTCCAAATAGAGAGTGAACAATTTGACCTAAACTAAGTCCTGAGTATGAGTGATTACGTGTGTGCATGCTGACATGCCTGTTTGCCCTGCTCCTGTCTTGCTATAAACTGTATTTCTCCTCCCCTCCATTACTAGATCCCAACATTCAGTGAAGACATTTCACTCATTGTATTGTAAAGGATATCAAAAGAGTAGTGCCACAAAAACATTTGTGAAGCAAATAAGGATTTTGTGTGATTCATCTTGCTTATGTATTGATTTCATTTATGTATGTAATGTTAGGGATTTTGATAGTTTGTTAAAAGAAAATAGAATGTTTTGGGGGCAACAGAGAATGAGATGGTTGCATGGCATCAGCGTCTCAGTGGACATGAGTTTGATTGCAGGCAGGAGAAGAAGGGAACAACAGAGAAAGACATGTCTGGATGGCATCACCGACTCAATGGACGTGAGTTCAAGCAAGCTCTGGGAGATGGTGAAGGACAGGGAAGCCTAGTGTGCTGCAGTCCATGGGGTCGCAAAGAGTCGGACACAACTTAGAACTCAACAACAATAACAGAATGTTTTGAATTTACCAAAGCTTCACAGATAATCCCTCCTGCCACTTTTCTTAGCCTTTTTTTCCTTAAAACTCCTTTGATCTGAATGTGATTTTTGCCTAAGGCTTGATAAAATTCAATAGCCGTTAAACTTTACTTTCTGCCTTGTATGCATTCTTTATTAAATTACTGAATACTTCATTCTAGGTTAAAAGCCATCAGGACTATTTGATATATCAATCAGTGTCTTGACTCTTGAATCTGCATCATAAATATAAAAGAAATGAGTAAAATTTTTGCCTTGTATCTGTTAATTTTTCTTTTGCAAAATGGAGGGTGGGGTGAGTTTTTTCTTTAGACTTGTTGTTTAAGGATGTTTCCTAATTTTATGCATCAAGTAGTGGTTTAATTCTTATGGCTAGTAAAACACTATTAAGTTACATAGGCATTTTTCCTTGTCCTTGTGGGTGAAAGGTGTGAATTATGAGTAGATTCAGGAACTTCTCTGGTGGTCCAGTGGCTAAGACTCCATGCTCCCAATGCAGGGGGTCTGGGTTCAGTCCCTGCTCTGGGAACTAGATTCCATATGCCACAGCTAAAAGTTTGCATCCCACTACTAAAGATCTTGTATGCTACAACTAAGACCTGGTGCATCCTAATAAGTAAATACTAATAAACACTTTTAAAAATGAGTGGATTCATATGTAAATAATTCAAAAGTGTGAGGGGTAGAGGCAGGGACAGAATGGAGGAGAGAAAGGGGACAGAGGAAAGAGGTCAAGATGAACCACACAGTGTGGACTATGCTGTGGAGTAGTGCCTGGCATCTTTGCCACCCTGCTCTATGAAACCCCCAATTTTATTTCCAAATGGAGGCATTGGTATTAGCCTGTAGGAGTATGTATAATACCCATCAGTCAATCAATAATAACAACTCCTGTTTTCTGAGCACTCCATGTTCCAGGCATTATCTCATTTCACTCTTACTAACCATTCTAAGACATAGGTGCTATTAACTGTGTTTTATTGAAGAAAGTGAGCCCAAAGAGATAGATCAATCTGTCTGAGCAACAAGACAGCTAGTGGAGCCAACAAGTGGAAGAACACGGATAGAACCGCTGCCAGTTTGATGGGGGAACCCATATTTTGTGCTATTTCCCTCCCATCCTAGCAGTGGCAAGTAGGTAGAAAGACCTTTTGTGTTTGAGATGGGAAATAGGCTCAATAGGAGTGAATCCTCTTAAATCTGACCCTGACTGTGTGACCCAGAGAGAGGGTTCCTGTGTCCAGAGAAGAGGCCATCACAGCGTGACATACAGTGTAGTTTCATCATGTTCTTGTTGTCATCGTTTACTTTCTAGGTCGTGTCAGACTCTTGGCGACCTCATGGACTGTAGCCCGCCAGGCTCCTCTGTCCATGGGGTTTCCCAGGGAAGAATACTGGAGTAGGTTGCCATTTCCTTCTCCAGGGGATCTTCCTGACCCAGGGACTGAACCTGTGTCTCCTGTATTGGCAGATGGATTCTTTACCATTGAGCCACTTACTCTAGTAAACCTGCATCGTTCGTGCTGGTTAAGAAAATGTTCTGTAACATTCTTAGTTATATGATGCACTGTCATTTTCTTTGTTCTCATCTAAGTGTGGAATTTGAAAGCAGGGTGACTTTGGTTTTAACATATCAGATGGACAAACAAGTTTCCTGAACTTTTTAAGCTTCTTCTCTTTGAAAATAAAATAGAGGAAAATATCCATCTAACAGGTAGTTCTAAGAACTAAATCAGGTTATATAGGCAGTGTTTGAGGTAGTGTTTAAGACATTTGTGACAGTGAAATACCAAAAGAAGCTGTAGTAAGTATCCAATCTACTCAATGTATAAAATTTTATTAATAATTGGTCTTATTCCTACTCATATCTGTGGTTCCTAAATTCCTATATTACCTCATTTCTAGTGATATTGGATGAAATTAGGACACTTTAAATTTAGAAATCTTCAGCACTGCACAGAAAGACAATTTTTTTCCTGGTTCATTTATTACATGAGCTCCCTAAATTCAGGCCAAGACAACACTGGCTCTGCTTACAGTCGAATTACATTAAACACAGAACTCATTTGCAAATGGTTATTACTCTTAGACTCCAGATTTCTTTTATTCCCCTGCCTGGAAAGAATTCAAACCATTTCGTCCATATTCAGTCATTTACATTTTCGAAGGCCAAGTTTCTTTTAATGTCGAGAGTTCTAACTTCTTTGGGTTGTATTTCTCGTGTCCCTGGTGTTTGGTCTTCCTCCCAGGCTAGGATCATCTTAAAATTTTATGACTGTGTTTTGAGATCTGCATCTTCTCCCAACACATTAATAAAAATGTTGAATTAGAAAGAACCTTGCATACATCCCCACAGTAACCTCACTTATGGCAGCTCACCAAACCAACAAAGTCTTCACAAGAATTTATTCCATTCACTTTCATGAACATATCTGAGAGCTTTCTTCTTCTTTTTTCCCCAAATTTTATTATTTGTTGTTGTTTTAATTGTTTGGCCATGCCATGGGGCATGTGGAATCTTAGTTCCCCAACCAAGGATCGAACCTGTGCTCTTCTGAGAGCCTTCTTTATACCAGGAACTGGAGGTGAAAAGTTGGATAAGTCCACACTCCCTGTTTCCAAAGTTTTCACATGTGAATTACCATAGGAGACGATTTAGCACCTGAGAGCCATCTTATAAACTTCTAGTCAATGCAAATGTGGGAGAAAATATCCCACTTGCTTAGAGCCAGCACAGTTTAAAAAAATTAAAGAATTACTATTAAGTCATCAAATATAGAGATTATCAGGGAACTGTATGTTTTTGCACTGTTGTGTATTATTTGTAGATTAAGTCAGATTCGAAGAAAGGAACACTCTTGAAACAGAGTTGAAAGACACTGGTGAGACTATTTGCTGTGGTCCCTCAGAAGCCTAGAGAGAGTACAACTGTCTGAACAGGACCCCAAGGTGAGTTAGACAAACAGCCAGCAGCATTGCATCACCTCCTTGCTTTGGGCTGCACTGCCTTGGGAAAAGTTGCGTCTGTGTTAAGCATGTCATTCTCCCTTAGAAAGAGAGCTCTTCAAGGACGAAGTTGATTTGGGGGTAGACCTTCCACAGATCCTAATGTATTTTTGTATGTTAAAATGTGAATTGACAATACATTCACTATTGATATATAATATTAAATAGCAGATAACAGTTATGTAAATTTGTGTTTGGGATGTTGTGGCAGAGATGCCTAACAATATGCTAACACTTGTGCAGGATTGAGTTGTTGCTAGAAAGTGGCTGCCCAGCTAGAGACTACATTTCCCAGCCTCCTTTGCATTTGGATTGAGACCCTTCTTTGCATTGAGAGTCCCTTGGGCTGCAAGGAGATCAAATCAGTCAATCCTAAAGGAAATCTATCCTGAATATTCATTAGAAGGACTGATGCTGAAGCGGAAGCTCCAGGGCTTTGGCCATCTGATGCAAAGAGCCAACTCATTAGAAAAGACCCTGATGCTGGGAAAGATTGAAGGCGGGAGGAGATGACAACAGAGGATGAGATGGTTGGATGGCATCACCGACTCGATGGACATGAGTTTGAGCAAGCTCTGGGTGCAGGACAGGGAAGCCTGGCATGCTGCAGTCCATGGGGTTGCAAAGAGTCAGACATGACTGAGTGACTGAACAACAGGTGGCTAATTCTCAACCATTTGGTGGAAATAATGTGTGTCTCTTCTGGGCAAGATTCTTAAGCAGCAAGCCTGACCTTTAATTTCTCTCTTTTCTTTCTTGATGTAAAAGACTTGAAGATCTTAGGGGGATGATGGAGCACAAAACAGTAAGGAACCCAGGGTCTGAAAATTATATATGGGGGAAAGCCACCCTGATTAATAATGTCTGCATTGGATGCATTTTTGGATGAATTTTTTAAAAAGCTTCACTGTGTTAATACACTTGGGAGGGTATTATTTGTAACAGATAAAGCTACCTAAGTTATTGAGAAAGTCCCTCAGGGTAAAGGATTAGGCAGTTTGAAGGTGTTGGACTATGTACTCTGAAGGGAATTCTATTGCCTGCTTTCTCAAATGACTTCCTTCTCTTTTGTCTCCTGTTTCTCACTAATCAATTCTGTCATGAACAGATTCTCTTTACTTACAAACATCTCAAATACACAACGGTTCCTCAGTGGTATTTTCTGCTGTCATCAGAATGAAAATGCTTTGGAAAAAGAATTCAGGTAAAGGGGTATGGTAAGGCTGTTAGTGCTAACCTATATTTTTTCCCTCCTTAAATCCATGGTAAGCCTCTACTGGTTGCCCTCTGACAATTAGCAAGAATAGAGTTACTAGTTCCAACCAAAAATTATGAGAAGAAATGAGATAAAATGTTACTTCATATATGTGTGTGTATATATATATATAAGCTCATCTGTGAAAGTGAAAGTGACTCAGTCATGTCGGACTCTTTGTGGCCCCATGGACTATACAGTCCATGGAATTCTCCAGGCCAGAATACTGGAGTGGGTAGCCTTTCCCTTCTCCAGCGGATCTTTCCAACCCAGGGATTGAACCCAGGTCTCCTGCATTGCAGGTGGATTCTTTACCATCTGAGCCACAAGGGATGCCCAAGAATATTGGAGTGGGTATCTGACCCTTTCTCCAGTGGATCTTCCTGACCCAGGAATCAAACTAGGGAGTCAAACCGGGATCTCCTGCATTGCAGGCTGATTCTTTACCAACTGAGCTATCAGGGAAACCCGAGCTCATATTCGTTAGAAGACTGGCAATGTGGTCTGTTTTCCATAATTTGTGCATGAATAAGCAAAGGGAATTTTAAATAGGGGAATGACAATTAGTACTGAGAAATTTGCATCAATATTTCACTTCTGTGGCTAAAAGAATACATTTACTTTTCCCAAGTTTTCCATACAAACTGGAGTATACATGATTAAAAGGAGAACAACATATTTAAAATTGTATGGTTACATAAGTTTTCAGTTACATGAATATCTCGGTCCATTGATTTGCTATATTTTTATATTAAAAATAATTTTTGTGTGTAGTTTTTGATAAGAGATATTTTTAAAGTATTGGGTTGGTGAAAAAGTTTGCTTGGGTGTTTTCTGTAATGGTTTATGGAAAACCTGATCGAACTTTTTGGTCAACTCAATATTTTAGGACACTTCTATTTGTTTATATTACAGTCTCAGAGACTATGGACAAGTTACTTTACTTCATTGAGCCATAATTTCTAACATTAGGAAAATAAATGAGATGTATGTAAAATGCCCAGTTCAATTCTTGGGAAACAGTGAATAATATCTAATAAATAATTGTGATTATTAATCTTTATTATTGGGACTTCCCATGTGGCTGTAAGTGGTAAAGAATATGCCTGCAGTGCAGGACACACGGGTTTGATCCCTGGGTCAGGGAAGATCCTCTGGAGGAGGAAATGGCAACACACTCCAGTGTTCTTGCCTCAAAAATTCCACCGGCAGATGAGCCTGGCAAGCTACAGTCCGTGGGGCTGCAAAGAGTCAGACACTACTGAGCACACATTTTTTGTTTTTATTTTCTGTTTCCTTTTGGAACAACACGAAGTATTTCAATAAAGAGAAGGCTGCCTATGAAACTTCACCTTAGATACCTCAGAATTCACTTTTCAAGTGTCCATGTTGTTCTTATGCAAAGCATTTAAATGGTCAATAATCTAGTCAGTCCACACTTTCTTAAAAAATTAGGCCATTAGTAGATTCTTAAGCAAACTCTGTGTTGTGAGGTCATAGGGAGAGAGAGATGTTTCTTTTCTTTTCTTTTTTAGAATTCTCACTTCTCTTTAATCACAGAGTTTTCAACTTTTACAAATAATCTTAGAACAATTCAGGGAACTAAGGTTCGGAGTGGGGGACAGTTCTTACTGGTACATGAACTATTACATGCTCAATTTTCTGTAAATAATTCAGTTGGCTGGATTAACAAACATTGTCACAGAAACACAATTTTTTTTTAAGCCATAGATCACTACATATATATTTACAAACAGCCATAAACAAACATGCACTTCTCCTTACTAGGAAAACTGATATAGATGTTTGAAACATTAAGGCAGTGATGATTCTAAAACATAATGAAATACTAAGTTAAGACTTTATGTTTGTTTTGAAACACATATTCATAGGCAACTGTGACCCAAGCAAACTTTTATTTACCAGGTTGAGTTCATCTGCCCAGGGCATGTTATTTATCCATTACCACCACTTCTTCTATGGAATAGGAATTAGTAGCAACACCTATGATTTTCTCTAATGAATTATTAGTTCCCTCCTTAGGTTTATTTTGAGGGTTTAGTCTTCAGCAGCCTAAGGTGTGCGCCATAGAAGGAACAGAGCATTTTTGGGGGTAAACTTAGAAAAAATGTGCAGACTGCATTGATTTTCACTTGCATGAAAGTTGGCCAACAATCAAGAACTCAGGATCTTCTAAATACAAAAAACCCTACAAGTGTACCTGAGTGCTCAGCCATCGCAAAACATATGCTCTTGACGCACTCGATCTTCACCTCATTTTCTTTGAAGACCGTTCAGCATTACCCTCTCTAAACAAACAAAGGAACAAAATGAAGAATGCTGTTTCTAAAAGACTATTTTTTTGTTGTTGTTCTCTTTGCAATGGCATAAATATTGTCCAAATAAAGAGCCCAACCATAGTCATCACCTCTGATAGGTGAGGCTGTCCAACTGCAGACCCAATTGCTGCAGGAGTGCCTCGTCCCATCTGGAGTTATGACCCTGGTGAGTCACACTCTATATGTACCCATGGAATATAGGCTACGTATAGGGTGTGACTACTCATGAGTACTGAGAAAACTGGAAGAAGAAAGTAAAAGTTAGAAAGAGAAATCTATATTTTCCAAATAGCCACCAAGCCCCTAGGAGCTTCCCAGGTGGTGCTAGTGGTAAAGAACCAGGCTGCCAATGCAGGAGGCATAAAAGAGGCAGGTTCGACCCCTGGGTTGAGAAGATCCCCTGGAGGAGGGCCTGACAACCCACTCCAGTATTCTTGCCTGGAGAATCCCATGGACAGAGGAGCCTGGCAGGTTGCAGTCTGTGGGGTCTCCAAGAGTCAGACATGACTGAAGCGACTGAAGATGCATGCACACACCAAGCCCCTAGAGTTCTTGAAATTCTACTCACAGCCCTAACAGCTTCAGATTTATGTGTGATGTTCGTGAAAATGAATCTGTTCAATTTGACACAAAGTAGGATTCATTCAGAAATTATGAGCTTCTGTACTTTTTTATAAAAGTGATTTGCACTGATTTTCTAAAGATGATTCACAATTTATAAAATGCTTTATAATTTAACATGTCTAGTGTTGTAATTACAGCTGGGTTGAAAAATACCATAGTGCATATATATGGATGTATCAAAAGTTGGATTGTTTCTTGAAAAATAAACAAACAAACTAGCCTTTCCATGTTAACTAAAATCTTCCTCAAGGAAAGTGTACTATTAGTTTTTGAATGTTTTTCAAGTGAAGCAGTTAATGGTTTTTCACACTGCTGGCAACTGGCTTTCAACTTTTATTTTTGGGCTCAGCTGCACTCTCCTGTGGTTTACAATATTTCAGAAAACTCCACTCATGTCCTTAGTCATCTAAGAAGCTACAAACACATCTGCATTTATTTTTATTGTTGTTATTACATATTACCACATTCTGCATTACATTGGACTGTTATGACTTCAGTTTTTCCTCCAGATTTCATTTCTCTAAGCCTGTCGTCTGTAATATCGCCTGGGATTGCTTCTCCTAGATAGCATTCTTTTTTGGAGTTTAGAGATCCCATCTCTTTTACAGTGCAGGTTACTCCTATTATTAACAAGTTGGGTTTGGTGTTATATACCAGCATTTAATGTCTATTCTTTTCCTTGTAAGTGGTTTCGAAGATAGTTTATTTGTCTTCTGAAAAAGAACAAACTCAATTCTCTAATGCAGTTACCATGCCAGCTCAACATATCCTGGGGCTGCTCTGGCAAAAGGCTGTAAAAGATTGGTATTGATATTCTGTGGCATTCAAATTGTCAAGCTCTCGACAGAAGGAAGAGCATTTAGACAATCTGGCCATGTGGCAGATAATTACACCATTATAAACTAAATTTACAACAGGTGACTTGTAGGCTATGCATTGACAACAGCACCCAAGCTTTTCTTTGATTATTTCCCCATAACTTGACAAGCAAGAGTAGCATTCTTTACGGGCTACATCAATGCAGATATCTTAAATACACAGCATACACAGTTTCTATCACCTTGCATACTATTTCTTGGTGCTTGTTTATTGTAATTATTTTCCTGCAACTCATAATTAGCATGATGCCTGTGTTCTATGATTTTTAAACTGGAGGGTCTAGTTCAAATCATTAAAATACAGCTAAGGGAGATGACATACACTAATAACACTAAGACTCTTGGAGCTTCCTTCAATGAACTTTCTATATTCTAAGTGTGGAGCACAGAACCGGTCTTTAAATCTGAAGTTAGCTTTGCAAATTCTTCTCCTTCAAAACTCATCAAGCACCTAGAGAAACATGTGCTTTATATTCAGGCTAGATCCATGTGTCATTGATGGCAAAGATCCAGTGTGCTCTAGAAATTTCCCGGTGCATATTATAAGCTGTTGTTTGCCATCTCGGCTAGCTAATCCTGCCTCATTTATCGGAGAGCCATTTCAGCCTCACTGTCAACAGCAGAGGAGAATCAGGTCACCTTTGCCTGGAATATTATGTAAAAGCTGTCAAATGTTCAGGATTATAGTCACATTAAATGTTCTATAAGGTTTCAGGCATATCAGTGTTAGTGAAGAAGATTTAATGTCAAGTTTGTCATCATCCTGCCTTAGATTTCTTCACTCTCCTGCTAAAATCTCATTATAGTATGACCAAAATTTTATTAGAGCCAGTTCTTTGTGTAAGAGGAACAGATGTTGGCAGGTTTATCTGGTTACTCTTATAAATGTTGAAACAAGCACATTTTAAAATGAAAAATGGTCTAATTTGTCTTATTAGCTTTCAGAATTAAATATGCACTCCCTTTATTTCCCAGCCATACAATTCCAGTATATCAACAGAGACTTTTCACATTGGGAGGACCAGCTTATGAAAATGCACAATAAATTTAATAAGGAAATTTTCATTATGGTTTCCATTATAAAAAGCAAAGCTCCCAAACCTGACTACAACAGTTCATTTTGAAATGTATTTACTTTTAAGTTGTGAACATTTTGTGATAGCATTAAGAGACGATTGATTCTTATTGTACATTATGAATACAATGGGCAATCGCAGACGAATGGATATTGGGAGCCTTCGAACATTTTAAACAAGTAAACTGTATTTCTGAAAGGTAATTCAAGGTTAGTACATCTCACTGGTGACTAATGTGGAATTATTGCTATAGCAAGCTTTCCATATTTCTTGAATCAGACCTAAGAGTTTTATCATCTTTTCAAAAGGAAATCAACTCGACAGTAGATTCACATAATTGAGACGGCTTCATGATTAATTCCACCCCACTCATTGCAAAATGCCATTGCCTTCTTTCTACCAGGAAGTCCAGCTCTTCAGTCCTTTCCTTGATCCTCTCACTTCCCAGTTATCATTATCTAAGTTCTGTTCTGTTCAGTCACTTAGTTGTGTCCGACTCTTTTCGACCGCACGAACTGCAGCACACCAGGCTTCCCTGTCCATCAGCAACTCCCAGAGCTTGCTCAAACTCATGTCCATCAAGTCAGTGATGTCTTCCAACCATCTCATCCTCTGTCGTCCCCTTCTCCTCCTGCCTTCAATCTTTCCCAGCATCAGGGTATTATCCAATTATCTACATACAAATAATTATTTGCATTTAGGGCACTGAACACTTAATGATATTATAGGAAGTATCCAAGCTTTAATCCTGAGAATTTCAGAAGTCAGATCCTTCACAGAAATCCCATACATTTGCATTGTTAAGTCCAAGTTTTAATCTATAGAACAACATATGTGGAATCAAGTTTTACTTCCTTGATTACACCTTAGGTTTTTTTTTTAATACACCTTAGGTTTTTAATTTCAAAGTTTATTAAAAAAAAAGTGGAAGTGTCAGTCCCTCAGTCCTACCTGACTCTTGGTGAAAGTGAAAGTGTTAGTCACTCAGTCATGTCTGACTCTCTGCAATCCCATGGACTGTAGCCCACCAGGCTCCTCTGTCCATGGAATTCTCCAGGCAAGAATACTGGAGTCAGCTGCCATTCCTTTCTCCAGGGGATCTTCCCGACCCAGGGATCAAACCCATGTCTCCCATATTTCAGGCAGATTCTTTACCACCTGAGCCCACCAGAGAAGCCCTCAAAGTTCATTAGTTATCTCAACTATGTTACAAGATCAGACAGGAAACTTTGTCAGATGCCCATGAAACAGTGCACTTGGAGGAACCGGAACACATTTTACAGGCCCAGAGACATATGTCAAATGTCCAAAAGATCAGACATTAAAAACAAAAATATCTACAATTTATACAAATATAGAAATATCTTAAAATACAGTTAATTTATTATTTTTTTCCTTTGAACATTGATTCCTCACTTTAGAGGGAATTTTTCAGCGCATCTGGGATGCCTTTCTCCAGATGGCAGCAGAGCCCTAAGGGGCTGGCAGCTTGGCTAATGGGGAGAAGGAGAAGAAGAAATGATTCTGGAGCACGTGTCATGTCTCAGGCATCACAGGTCACAATAGGGGCCAGGACTGGAGCAATTAGAGGGATGAGTCCAGGAAGAAGAGGAGGGATCAGGGTGTGGCCATATAATTGATCTTTCAGTCATATTTTCTCCCTTTTCTGTTTAGTCCTTGTTCTTGGATGTACATTCCTTAACAAGCTAATTTACTGAAATTAATACACTAAAAGAAGAGATTTATTTGTTTTTTCATGCATTATTTTAAGTTTACAGATTGTACTTTATTATTCGATCAGCAATATGATATTATATAGAATCTGGAAGTTAGGAAAAGTTTGTCTTGCAGGGCAGCAATAGAGACACAGACATAGAGAACAGACTTATGGACACTGGGGGTAGGGGAGGAAGGAGAGAGTTGAGATATATGGAGAGAGTAATACGGAAACTTACATTATCACATGTAAAATAGATAGCCAATGGGAGTTCACTGTATGTCTCAGGAACTCAAACAGGGGCTCTGTGACAATCTAGAAGGGTGGGATGGGGAAGGAAATGGGAGGGAGATGCAAGAGAGAGGGGACATATGTATACATATGGCTGATTCATGTTGATGTTTGGCAGAAACCAACAAAATTCTGTAAAGCAGTTATAGAATTATCCTTCAACAAAGAATAAATTAAAAAAAAAAGTTTGTCTGGTTCCTGTTCTCCTGGGTCTGAGTTAGCTGACATCTGAGTTCTCTGACTTTCTGTTGGGTCAGAGAGAATGGAGGCAACACTGTGTAGTTATGAAAACATCATCAGTTCAGTTCAGTTCAGTCGTTCAGTCGTGTTCGACTCTTTGCGACCCCATGAATCGCAGCACTCTAGGCCTCCCTGTCCATCACCAACTCCCGGAGTTTACTCAAACTCATGTCCATCGAGTCGGTGATGCCATCCAGCCATCTCATCCTCTGTCATCCCCTTCTTCTCCTGCCCCCAACGCCTCCCAGCATATAGTTATCACTAAATAAGATACTTTAAAACATTACTTGAAAATTCTAATCTGTTACCTTTTTAAAGCTATAACTCTCTCAAATCATTTTGTTGATATTTTACTGTAATTCTCTTTTTAAAATTCAGTAAAAATATATTGATGTCTGATCAATTAAAGAGACATTTCTCCATCCCCTCCAACAAAATTCTCTACCTGACATAGAACTCTGGTGTCCAGAGCTCTCCCATTGCCTAGACTGGGAAATTTTATAGTCCTTTCTTACAAGGAAGAATGATGATTATTTAGAGAGTAAGAAAATTTTCAATTCTGCTTCCCCCAGACCTACAGGATATAGGTGAAGAAAACAATGATAATCTTGGTTGTGAAAATTAATAAACCTAGCATGATGGCAAGTGGCTTATGAACAGTAGAGAGAAGATAATCTATCTAGGGAGTTGCTCTTCATCAAAAGAACTTGTGTCTATAAATTGTTTTTGATTTCCACAGTGTCTTCAGTTTCTCCTGGATTGATGACAGGTATAATAATACAAATAAGCCTGAACTCCCGTAGGCAAAGGCTGTGGGATTCCGGTTGGCTTGAGAGATGTGTGGGGTTTTTGAGAGAGAGTCTTTGTAGTCATTTTTCCACTGCTGGCCCCGGCTCTCCCGGGAGCTCTCAGGGCCACCCGCCCCCTGGACAGACAGTAGTAACCTTGCAAGGTCAACCTTGTGAAATTTGAAGGGAATAGTTACCCTGGCAGTGCTGCTGGTTCCATGTGGCCATAAAAGGACCAAGATCAGAAGAAATTCCCTACATCCGAGCCCACTAAAGCGCCCAGAAGAGAGAAATCAGAGCATTCAGAGCAGCAAAGAAATGCCTGCTTGGTTTTAACACAGGGAGAGAGGCTTTTGTCAGTGGATTTTTTCATGTGTCTTAGTGAGACTTTGTATCATCTTTTCTCCTCTGGGCTTCCATTTTTCTTTTCTCAGGTTCACAGTTTCTCTTTCTCTTGTCAACTGATTTTCTGGAACTTCCCCAGATGTGATGCTAGGAGACAACTGAACACCTTCTACCTCCTTCCCAGACAAGAGTTAAAAGAGAAGGAGGGAGTATTTCCTGAGAAGGAGAAAGTAAGTCTCTCTCCAGCTTACTAGCTCTCTCCCATCCCTTATTTTTTTTTTTTCCATCCCTTATTTTTTTGCCTTGACTATTGCAAGGCATTCAGACGTTAAATTTTCATATTCTATATGTCATATTCAGAAGTAGAAATCATGGAAGAGTTGGCACTTTACTCATCAGCTGCTGCCATGTAAATCTTTGTAACAGAAACTTCTCTATGCTTATCTGAAGTCAAGTAAAACTAATACTGCTACTGACAATAATAGCAATAATAATAATCGTATTTGCTGACATGGCAACCCACTCCAATATTCTGGCCTGGAAAAATCACATGGATAGAGGAACCTGGCGGGCTACCGTCCAGGCAGTTGCCAAAGAGTCAGATACAACTACAACTTAGTGACTGAACAACACCACCATGTGCAAGAAACTGTTTCAAATGCTTTAACTTATTTAACTCTTACAACACTGTAAGGTATTATACATATTACTATTATACTTATTTCTGTTCTATGGTTAAGAAAGCTGAGCCACAAAGAGGTTAAGTGACTTGTCCAAACAGAAACTGGCAGAGCCAGATATAACAAAAACAGTCTTCACTCTTAAGCACTGTGCTAAGATTTCACCTGTAAATTCTCCTTTTTAAAACAAATCTGAAGTCCTTTAACCTAGAAGCCCTTGAATTGAGCATCTGAAAAAAGAAAATGATCTCAAGAAGTGATTCCCTGAGCTTTTATCATTAAAACGGAGGCTGCTAACATTATTCATAGACTACTAAATATAGGGGAACTAGACACCCCAGATTGTTTGACACAATCCTGATTTATATCTGCTATTTAAAGCCACTTTCAGGTTCAAAACTGGCCCGATTCCCACAAGAAGTCATATCGCTACTCTAAACTGAAACAAAAATTGCATTTGGAAGAACAAAAGTAAATTGCTATTGTGGTCACTGAACTTATTTTTTTCTAGAAACAGAATCTTTTTGTACTTTGCCAAATTTCTAACTCCAAATTCTGGTTTGGAGCAAGACACTTCTCTTATGTGGAATGGGCATATTCTTAAAAGAATGTTGGAATGGAGGGGATTGCCATGTTCTCTTGGCGAGAGGGCTGTTTGATTTGTGCTGGTTTTGATGTAAGAAGGCTCACTGGAGGAATTGGAGTTGTTTTTGTTTGTTGTGTCTTCTTTCTTAGGAAGGATGGGTTGTAGATTGAGGTGGAGGAAGTGCCTTGATGGCAAAGAATAGAGAGCCTGCTTCAGTCTGAACAAGGGAATCGATGCAAGAAAAGCGGCATAATACTTGAAATGCCTGAGAGGAGGAGAAAGAAACTTGAAGCCTCTTGTGGTGATCTGGATTTAATATGAGAAACAGGAAGTTCAGGAGGAAATCTGAAGGCAGAGAAAGATTGAAATCGAAGGACCAAGTGGTCAGAAGTGTGCACATCTTCATGAATGTCTGTGTTGCTTTTCTGCAACTAACTAAATCATGTTACAGTCTTTGAATGCATTACTAAAACAAAACCTGGATTAAAAATTAAGCTGCAGAATTTGAGGGAAAATGGACATTGACAGTATCCTCAAAAATGTAAATAATATGGGAAAGGGGTTGGAGGTCATTGAGAATTTTAGATGCTATTAAGCTTGGCGTGGAATGAGGATATCTCTGGAGTGATAAACTAATGGATTCATATTATTTTCTCACTTTTAGATTCCCTGTCTCTTTTGATTGAAGTAGTCATATATAATGGGTTAAAGACTTCCAAGAGTTTAGATAAGTATAAAAACGCACTCATTGATATTTCAGGTAGACTTCGCCTCCCTCTATAATCTTTGTTGATCAGTTTCTTCTATTCCTTCTTCCCTACCCCCACCCTCACTCAGGAAAAACAGATTGAAGACCACTATGTTAACCGAGTTTCCCTAAATAACAGAGACTGAGGTTAGGTGAAGTCACCAGCTTTATAGGGAAGTGAAATCTACCAAGGCTTCAAGAATGAGAGAAAAGGGAATGAGTCTCTGAAAGATGAGAAGAAAATATCAAGTGCTGTGTTTCTTTGCCTACAGACACCACTTCAGGTTTCCAGCCAGATGCATGAAAAACTGTAACTCAGACCGGCCCATTAGAAGGACTTTATCCACGTATTATCCCTAGCGCTGCCTCCCACTGGTCTGTTAGCTGCCTGAAGTGTGCGCCTCCCTGTGTTTTTGGATTGCATTACTTGGCCCCTTTGGAAGTCACTGTCTGTGGTGTTTCATCTAGTCCAGAACTGCCTGGACATGCTAATGGCTCTGGGCGCAGAGCTGAACTGCCTCAGGCACCGGTCTCTGGGAGCCCGCGGGGAGTCTGTGGCCTTGCTGCCAGCCGAGGTGGGCAACTGTCCAAGGTCATGTACAGAGGAGTTGAGAGGCTCTGAGGAAGCATCGGGATGCAGCACACATTCCGCCTCCCCGTAAACTACCGCAGCACCTAGAGCTCTGGGGGTGTGAGAGCAAGCATCTTGACTTTCTGTGTTTGCAGACCTTAGCACACATCTTGCACATAAAGGCAGTTAATTAACGTTTGTAGAATAAAAGAATATCAGCTTCAAAACTCAAAATTTCAACCCCCCAAATAAGATATCTAAATTCTTATGACATTTTGTTGACCATAATCCAGACATCAGAAAATCACAGCTAAAACAGTAGTCAGGGAGTCTGTAGAAATCCTTTGATAAATTAAGCTCATTAAACAAACAATAAAACCACTTCACTTTGACTTCTAAAAACTCAAGCTAGCTCTCGGTATAGATTTTTAAATTGTGGATAGGGACTAAAATGAACATCTTTGACATGTGATGCTCAAAAAAATTCTGTTTCTATTTTTCAAGTTCACTACATTAGAGTTTGGGAATAATAACTAACAGTTATTTTTAAACAGATCCATTGTTTGTAAATAATTTTCACAGTGTTCCTTACAGAAAAACATTTAAAAAATAAATAAACCAAGGTTAAATAGTTTGCCCAGCAGTACAAAGGTAGAGGTGGAGGAAGTTTCATGAAATGCTTGTTTTTCAGTATCTTTTTCTACAAAAGCACATGCCAACTAGCAGATGAAGAAGTATCCAACATGTTTTCATACCTCTGTTTCCTGACACCTGATATAAAACCATAATGCACTCTTTTAAAAACAATTATGGGAAATAATAAATTTAGAAAATGATACTAGCAAAGCTGGAGTGAACTATTAAAGGAACCTGTTTAAAGGAAAACTACCATAGATAGATAAATAAAGAAATAATGTAAGCCAGTGTCGAGAGAAATACAGCTTTAAGCAATACATATCACACAATGTATCTAAAAATAGAAGTCCATAGTTTCATCTTTGCAGTTTTTCTACATAAGTACAGAAGTCAAAATTATTTTTTGTTTTTGAGGGGACAAATACTCATACATGGTAAAATCATGGTAAAATGATAGGTGTGTTCAAGAAGATGGACTCTTAGACTTGGAAAGAAAATACTTGCTTGTGGGTCTGAAATGATACTGTGACTAATAGATACTCATTTCAGATATGCATGCATCCAAAAACATGGGAAAAATGAATAATATGAAGATAGAAAAAGTAAAACAGAGGCAATTCTTTCTGTTAACGAATGGAAAGTACATTCAGAAGCAGCCTTTGCTAATCATCAGATAGTCTACATAGATAAGAGTTTTAAGGAAAAAAAGAAAAGGTTTTCAAGGACTCAGTTATAATTTATATAGGTGTTTGCCTTTTGTGCATGTATAGAAATCTGTATCCTTTTTCTATTCTGAGCAGAACGTCTTTATTCAGCACAGTAAGAAGGCATATGGTGCACTGAGGACCAGAAATATGTACACCGAGGTCATTATCAACTTCCACAGACCAGTTACTTTCTTCAATGCACATGAATTCCCATGTCATCAGACATGAAAACCAAAGTGTTCAGGATCTCTGTTCATTTGTTTTCTTTCTTGTGTGGTCAAAAGAAAAAAAAAAAAAATATACCACTGTAGTATATGAAAGACCAAGAGATAAAAATAATTCAAATTCAAATCTGGTCCATATCAACTTAAAGTTTACTAATCATAGAAGATTCAGATAGAACACCTACTTGCAAGTCAATGAATTTCAAATTTGGGCAAAGTTTTTTTGAGTTTTAGACCATTAGCATGTAGTCACAGTGACACTTTGTGTTCACTGCTAGGGAATGCAGCCTAGGAAAGTGCTGGAGGAATGGATACCAAAGGCATCACATGGGGAACATTGCTACACAGTCCATCTTTGGGAGATTCAAGGAGAAAATGAGAAACAAAGCAAGTTGAAATGAAACAAGTCAACATGAAACCTGTGAGCTCATTCTGACCTGTACAATACAAATATGGCGTGTGAGTAACGCAGAGAATGTCTCCAAAGTCAGTAATATTCTTCATATTGTTTACTAGAGTGTGCTCTTTCTGCTTTTTAAGTTGACTGACTTGAAAACCTCTGTGTCTCAAGTACCTATTCTATAGCATTTATTTAGTGATGTTACTGCAGGTTATTTCAATTGTTTATGAAAATCTCAGTGGGTAGTGGGACTTATGCTTTGAAATAAAATCACACAGAAACTTATTCTGTATTCAAAATTGTGTTTTTTTCTCTTGAAGTGATACAATTCTACTTATATCTGATGAAGTAAATAGTAAAAAATTTCAATGACTGCTAGCAGAAGAGACAACATTTTGAATCTAGCTATCCAAATGTATAATTTCACACCATCTAGATAAGGATATTTAATTTTTTTAGTGTAACAAGAATATTTTATTTTAACACTGCAGTTATCTTTATAAGGATTGTTGTAATGTAGATTTAGAGAGAAAAAAAAATTTTTAAGCCAGCAAATAAAAGTTGAATTTTCTAGAATATTTATAACAAAGTAGTTTGGAAGAACATTTCAAAATCTTTCAACAATTAAATAAATCATGGAACTAGATTTTAATGCAAGGCATTAATTAGTATACCTAGACATCAAACACTGAACTAATCTGTGCTAGAAAGGAGTACATCAATTACTTGAGCTGAAAGGCCTAAAGCCAAAGGACCAGTTGGGTATCAAGAGCATCACTCCCAGGTGCCTGATATATCTTGTCTAAATACAATTTGGAAACAGCTGGAAAATAAGAACTATCTAAATAGCTCACTAGGGATACTTGGTAACTCTGATAGAAACTTTTAACAATTCAGATGATATATGTATTAATATATATATACTTGTACATATATATTTATACACATAAACATGTATACACATACATATATGTATATATATGTATATGTATATATATGTACATGAAGACAGTATTTGTATAAAAATAGATATAAATTAATTTGCATCCTTGTAGGTTAAGTCAGTTGTGGAGTTAAGTAGAAAAAGTATATTAGAGACAAAGTAGAGAGAATTCTGGAGTGTGAAAAACATGCAGATTGACCATATCATATTTGTTAAAATTATTAGTTGACTTCTTTACTTTCTCCCTTAGCTTACCTCTAGATAATTTTTTCAGTAGTAATTTAGGACTTCCCTGGTGGTTCGATGGTTAAGAATCCACTGCCAGTGCAGGGGACATGGGTTCAATCCCTCGTCCAGGAAGATCCCACATGCCGTGGGACAACTAAGCCTGCAAGGTGCAGCCATGGAGCCCCCATGCCCTGGAGTCATGCTCTGCAACAAGAGAAGCCACCACCAGGAGAAGCCCGCACACTGCAGCTAGGGAGCAGCCCCCACTTGCTGCAAATAGAGAAAGCCACGGCATGGCAGCCCATTCCAGTATTCTTGCCTAGAGAATCCCCATGGACCAAGGAGCCTGGCGGGCTACAGTTTATGAGGCCACAAAGAGCTGGACACAACTGAGCGACTAAGCAGCACTTGTAGGAACAAAGATCCAGTGCAGCCCAAAATTAATTGATTAATTGAAATCATAATTGAGGCTCAGATTATTTAGAAAACTTACCCCAAAGCTGGCAATTAGTAAGAGGCAGAGCAAGGACTCGAACCCAGAGCTTGTTGGCATATTCTTTTCTAGGGCTTTAGTGGCATACTTCCTAATTTACTTATATGTGCATCTAAGAAGTTGTGAATTGATAACTTGTAAGTTAAATCTCTCCTCAATGGTGAATTTGCTTGAATTTGGAAGAATTCTTAAATTTAAATATTTAACCTCCAACCTTAAATATTTACAGATTCACTGCAGTTTCCCAAAGAGAGAGATTATTTCTTCTTATACAAATGTATTCCTATGCAGCAAATAAGTACCAGATTACAGAACAGAAGATAATGAAACTGTGGGTTAAAAAAAATTATTCCTAAAACTACAGCTATGTCTTCTTAAACTCAGCAACCTACAACTTCATATTAATAAGTGAGAAGTTAGAAGATTCTATCATTGGTTCACCTGCTATGTTGTGAGGGTAAAAGAGATTCTGTCAACAATTATATCAGAACAATTGGAGTACATGGGGACAGTTCCCAAACTGATCACGCTACTTGTGAGAGCAACTCTACTGATGAAAATTCGTTCTGCATTTATGTCATTGCATGCAGTCAACTTATATTTGCTTATATTTTAGGAACAAGTTAGAATTGTGGAAGAATCAGAATAGTTTTTAATTTTTTGAGGAAAGCAAAACAGAAATGGTCAAGCATGTGACAAAAAATATAAGACACTCCAGTCTTGTAAAACAAGAGAAAGAGGTGAAAATGAAAATGACAGTTTTGTTTTAGTATTATTGTTGGTAGGTGAAGGAAGGAAGTGCTAAATAAACATAACTCCAGTAAAATTAAAGCTATTATTACTGTTTTTCTACTGAATACTTACCATGTACTAGAAACTGTTATGTTCTTCACAAATAATATCTCATGTAATTATCATAAATAAATATGCAAGAAAACTGTATTATCCATAATTTACATAAATGGAAACTGAGGCTCAGAGGGATTAAGTAATTTCCTAATATCAACTTGGAAATGACACAATTGAGATTGGAAACTAGGTCATTTTTTCTCTAAAGCCCAAGCTTTCTATAAAATGTCCAAGGAAAAAAATCCTGGTATCATAAGTGACAGTTGAGTAATGTACTCAAATGAATTACTCTTAATGTTATTAGTGTGATATCTGATCTATAATTAAAAGCAGGTGATAATGTTTAGTAGTAAGATCATTAAATGAGGATTCAGAAAAACCTACCTCTGCTCTTTAGGCTATTTGTATGGAGTTAGGCAAGTCCCTGGTACTTTCCTCAGTTTCCTCATCTATAAAATTAGTTAATCCACTCAGTACACATTTACTGAGCTCATTTTCAATGCAAGGTCCCATTTCTAAAGTTGTGTGAAACCCAGAAATGAATGAAATATGACTCCAAGTCTGTATTATAATTGCATTTGGAATAGTTGTAACTTTTGCATAATTATTTGTGGAGTTTTGATGGATGAAATAACATTTTTTTTAAATCTGCAAATTCTGTAAATCAAATTTTAACCCACAATGCATAACATTTCTTGACTGCTTAAAATCCATCATATTACCTAATTAAATCATCATAAATACACTGTGAGATAGGTATTCTTAGTTCTATTTTGTACAATAAATGAGGAAACCAAGGCTCAGAGATTAAATTATTTTCTCAATTTAGCATAACTTGAAAGAAGTAAGATCAAGGATTGAATTAGGTCTATCTTAATCCTAAATTGATGCTTTCCATTTATTCATTTATTTATTGAACTAACATTTATTGAGTACAGAATAATGTGCCAAGCATTGTGCTAAATGCTCACAAAAGAAATCAAATCTCTGCCAAGATGAAATTTATAGTCCTTTGGATAAATCATGCATTCAAAAATATACATAAGAAGTACAACAGTATAAATTGTTAAAATTTTGCAAAGGAAATTACAGGATACTATGAGAAAGAATAAGAGAGAAAATAAATTGGAGTGGTTTGTCAAGAAATGAACCACAAGGAAGAGCTTAAACTCTGGGATAATCTAAATTTCAGTGCTAGCCTCATTTTAACTTTTTGACAATGCCAATTAATTTAAGTAAAATCCTGTATAGTATGATCAATTCAATAACATTAGGCCAGTGATAAGGTCTAGGAAATGCAGTGGTGTTTATATTAGCATATACTTTCCTATCTGCACAGTGACAGCCAATGAAATTGATATGCAGAAGTGCTTTGAGTAATATGGGTGTGTGTACAGAGGTGGGAGGTAGAGAAGAAAGAAAGAGGGCATAATTCGAGGTAGTCAATTCACTGGTTAACATTCTCTGCTCTCTTTCCTTTCCGAGCAAGAAATTGCTATCTTCACCTTGTATTATGAATTGTTATATTCCTAATGTGGGATTTAGTTTTCTCCTTTTTCCCATCATCATTGCAAATCTGCTTGCCTCATAGCAGGGTTCTGTGGGTTAATCATTTATTCAGTATCTGGAAAAGTACTTTGGGCCTCTCAGAAGCAAACAGAAGAAATATCTTATAAGGTAGAGAATAAATAATACAACAATAACAAGCCGGTGAATTGTAGTTGGTGTGCATCTCTTATCTCAAGTCTTGCCTGGACCCTACCAGTTATGCCTCCATGGGCAGGCAGGGTGAATTACTGAAGTAAAACACACATATTATTCCTGGCCCAAAGAGTATGTTCAATGGATATCAGGAGAAGTTCTCCTAAGAGTTGAACTGAGGAGGGGACGATAAATAGAAAAGCAAGATAATCCAAAAAGTGGTTTCTTAACTTTTTTATTCAAGAAAATCTTTCTAGAACTTTCTTAGGGTTGTGCAGGGTATTGTGGGCTCGATTTCTTTTTTTTATGGTTTCTGAACCTCCCCCTCAGTTTACTTTTGGGTATACGCTAGTGACCTATGGAATGCATTTTAAAAATGAAAAATGTAAGCACTTTTCTCCCCAGTGGATTTATATTGGTAGACTCCAAAGACAGAGCCATACACTAGAAAAACATCTGCAGTCTGTGCCAACCAGTACAAAGCAACCTGTTCTCTTCTCCATCATGTAATCGTGAATATTGCCACCTCTAGTCTTCCCTCACCTGGAAGTAGGAAATATTGTGACATGAGCACATAACTGTACAAAATGGATGAATCACCCATGGAACCCAATCAGACATGACCTACAGAGGATGAGATGGTTGGATGGCATCACTGACTCAATGAACGTGAGTTTGAGTAAACTCCGGGAGTTGGTGATGCACAGGGAAGCCTGGCGTGCCACAGTCCATGGGGTCGCAAAGAGTCGGACATGACTGAGTGATTGAACTGAACTGAGGCACTTTAGAGGGCTTCCCTAGCAGCTCAGATGGTAAACAATCTGCCTGCCAATGCAGGAGACCTGGGTTCAGTCCCTGAGTTGGGAAGATCTCCTGGAGAAGGGAATGGCAGCCCATTCCAGTATTCTGGCCTGGAGAATCCCATGGACAAAGGAGTCTGGCAGGCTATAGTCCATAGGGTTGCAGAGTCAGACAGGACTGAGTGACTAACACTTTCACTTTCACAGGAGCTTCGGAAGCCTTTTCTTCACTCACAGCTCTGTTTTATGATTCCATCCAGATTCCACAGAACTAAATCCTGTGGCAAGGTCCATTCACAGCAGTCAAACAGATGCAAACCCAGAGTCACGTATGACCACCCATCTGGAGCATAAGCATCTGTTAAGCTGCCAGTAGTCAGGGAAGATCATTCATACTCTTGGAGAAATTAAAGTCAGTTTGCTTGCTTTCTTCCTTTTGGGAAAGTGAAAGTTTTAGTCACTCAGTGGTGTTCAGTTTTTTGTGACCCCATGGAATATAGCCCACCAGGTTCCTCTGTCCACAGAATTCTCCAGACAAGAATAACTGAGTGGGTAGCCACTCCCTTCTCCAAGGGATCTTCCTGACTCAGGGATCAAACTGAGGTCTCCAGCATTGCAGACAGATTCTTTATCATCTGAGCCACCAGGGAAGCCATAGGGATTCTGTTGGAAGAAAGAGAGAGGATGAAGAGGTGAGTTTTGGACCAGAGGCAATTTGAAAGGCCATATAGAAGGTCTAGTTCTCTTGAGTCTCTACTGACATAAGTATATCCTCACCTACTTCTGAGAAAGAATTAGAGTCTGATCCAAATGCAGCACAATTATAGGAACTATCCAGGCAGGGGAGAAGTTGTACTGTAAGTTCTGGAGAGGGCAGCTAAAGCCTCCAGTGGCAATGTTGGCATGGCCTGAAATTGGGCGGATGACCAGCACTGACCTTCCTACTAACCTAGAGCCCAAATGGGAGGGCTTGGCTCAAAGGGCCTTCCTTCTCCACCTCCAAATACATAAAAGTCATTCCACTTCTTCTGTAGGGGATTTTTTTCCCAACATTTTTATTCAACTCTTGCCACACATCTTAGCATGTCCATCTAGCATCCTGCTCTGCAGAACAAGAGTTGAGGCTAGTGGGGCTACTGGCCTAGTGTCTGGGGGGTGGGGGAGCAGCAAGACGTGTGACCCATCCTCTGATATCCTGAACCCTGAACCTTCTGTGTTCAGAAGAAAGCCAGCTTTCACCATATTCTATTGTCTGGTAACATGGTTTCTCAGGAGCAGGCTCTGGGGACTGGGGTGGCAGCAACCAACAGCCATTCTGAGGAGGATTTCTTTTTTTTTTTTTTTTTTTGTAATTAATTTAAATTTTTTTTTACTTGGAAGGTGATTTTTTTTTACTCTATGGTAAAGGTAAAAAAGCTATGGGTTTTCCAGTAGTCATGTATGGATGTGAGAGTTGGACTATAAAGAAAGCTGAGCACCGAAGAATTGATGCTTTTGAGCTGTGTTGTTGGAGAAGACTCTCGAGAGTCCCTTGGACAGCAAAGAGATCCAACCAGTCCATCCTAAAGGACCTAAAAAGGACCTAAAGGACCTAAAAAACCAGTCCCAAATATTCATTGGAAGGACGGATGCTGATGCTGAAACTCCAATACTTTGGCCAACTGATGTGAAGAACTGACTCATTTGAAAAGACCCTGATGCTGGGAAAAATTTGAAGGCAGGAGAAGGGGATGACAGAAGATGAGATGGTTGGATGGCATCACTGACTTAATGGACACGAGTTTCAGTAAACTCTGGGAGTTGGCGATGGACAGGGAGGCCTGGCGTGCTGCAGTCCACGGGGTCACAAAGAGTCAGACACGACTGAGTGACTGAACTGAATTGAACTGAGTTCCTTTATAATGTTCTGTTGGTTTCTGTCACACAGCAACATGTGTGCATACTTATTCACTCAGTCGTGTCTGACTCTTTGCAACCCCATGGACTGTAGCCAGCCAGGCTTCTCTGTCCATGGGATCCTCCAGGCAAGAATACTAGAGTGGGTTGCCATGCCCTTCTCCAGAGAATCTTCCCAATTCAGGGATCAAACCTGGGTATCCCGCATTGCAGGCAGATTTCTTTACTGGCTGAGCCACAAGGGAAGCCTTACAACAACGTGTATCAGCCATAAATATATATACATCTCCTCCCTCTTGAGCCTCCCTCCCACCTCCCAAATCCTACCCACCTAGATCATCACAGATCCCCGGGCTAGGCTCCCCGTGTCATACGGTAGCTTCCCGCTAGCTAGCTATTTTACAAACGATGGTGTATATACGTCAGTGCTACTTTCTCAATTCATCCTACCCTCTCCATCCCTGCTGTGTCCACAACTGAGGAGGATTCCTGATGCTGCCAGGCCTTGGGTAGGGATGCTCCTAAAATGAGAACCAGCTGGGGTGAGGACGGCAGAGCACAGTTCCGCTGGAGGGCAGAGCTGAGGATACATGTTAAGGCCAGGCCACTGGAAAGATTTGGGAGCAGAGATGGGAATGAGAGGAAGTAAACCTTGCTCCCCCGTGTGCCTGGGAAGGTGACATCGCACATCCCGGGCACCGAGAGGAGAGGACCGTCTCATCAGGCCATTTCCTACAGAAGGTTGACTGCCATTGGCCTCTTACCCTCTTGAGCCCCTAATGAGAGGTAGCACATGAACCCGTTGACCATGGGATCCACCATCAGTCTTTGTAACAGCAGCGTGCTCCTGGCTTATCCCTTCGGGGCCAGAGTGAGCTCTGCTAGAGACTTAGCCCACGCCTGGAGGTCTAGCTGCTCCTCTAGCCATCACCTCCCACTTATCTCAAGCTTACTTCTCTCCATGTATTCTAGCCATCCATAAAATCACTGGAGTGGATTCTCTTCCATGACACAAAATTATTAATGTTGCTCTTCCCATTTCAAATAGAAAAGAAAGCAGCTTGCTGTTCAATAAGTTAAGTATTTGTGGAAGGGGGGTGGGTTGTAACATTTGTCAGTTGAAGAAATCAATCATCCAAATATCAACAGGCCTCACATCCTCTTAATAGTCTCATGTTCAATATTTTCTTACTCCAGAAAAACTTTCATTTCCTTCAGTGAGAAATCTCCCTATATAAGGAATATAGATCCCATGCCTAAGGCAAGGCCTACATGATTCTAAAACCTAATAGTTTGTAGTTGTATGAAATAGCCTGTTTAATTCCCAATATTGAAAAATATTGGATTTTAATAGTACCGTTAACCTCTTAGCATCAACCATCCTTGTTTATTTATTCATTTAATCACTTAAAGCCATGGATCAGTGGGGACCCAATTATAATATTTCAGTGCAATTAATACCTGACTTTTTCCATCATGCGGATCACAGCAGCATACTGGAAATGGAGTGTCCAGGAAAATCAGGTCAAAGCTTCATGAACGTATAAAAGGAAAGGACTTATTTCTTTGTTCTGGACATTTCCTTATTTAGTCACTGAGTTAGGTAAATCGAGTTGCACAAACTTTCAGCACAATTCTTTTGATATTGACCCTGGTTGACTGTCATTTTCTTTTCCTGGTTTGAGCAACTTGTAAAGAATGAATAGACCTGGAATGAGTCCCTGGTATTTGCATGTACTTTTAGAATTGGCATAATGCTTTCATAGATTTAATCTTTGGGGGTCCTCAGAAGAACCCTCTTAGGTAAATAGAACATCTAAGTAAAACAATTATAACCATTCCCATTTTACAGCTAATGACACAGAGCCAGAGAGGAAAGGACAGGCAGACCAAACAAAAGACAGGTGTTACCTTTCCCAAAGTATTGTGAGCATATTTCAAACGACTTTTTTTTTCTTCTTCTTTTTGTCAGTGGTTAATGAACACCATATGAAACAAAGCTTATTTTGGCCATTATTAAAAACAATAACTTTTTAAGGACTCTGACTTCTTCCAATCCTAGCTCTGACCCCATCCAGCCCTGCCCCCCACCCTCCTGATCCCTCTTCCCTCCAAGTCACCAGATCCTAATCAGTTAGTACTTCACTCGTTGTCCGATGCTGAAGCTGAAACTCCAGTACTTTGGCCACCTCATGCGAAGAGTTGACTCATTGGAAAAGACCCTGATGCTGGGACGGATTGGGGGTAGGAGGAGAAGGGGACGACAGAGGATGAGATGGCTGGATGGCATCACCGACTCAATGGGCATGGGTCTGAGTAAACTCCGGGAGTTGGTGATGGACAGGGAGGCCTGGCGTGCTGCGATTCATGGGGTCGCCAAGAGTCGGACACAACTGAGCGACTGAACTGACTGAGTGACTGAACTGACTGCTGTCACACATTCCCCAGTGAAGCATCAACATCCCAACCACCGCTTTCAAAATAACTTTAAAAAGCAGTGATCAAAAGTAGATTTTTCTACTGGAACTAATAGGTATTCCCGGGCAATTCCTTCCATATTTTTGCAGAGCGTAGGCTGTTCATAAATAATGTCAGAAGTGGGCCTTCGCTCCTTTGGTAAGACGGTCATTTAATGTAAGTAAATCCACATTAAATATTGAAGATCAGAAAAAAGCAGCCTCTTCAAAGAGGTCACATTTAAGTGAAAAAAAAAAAAGAAACAACACAACACCATGTGTGGGAAGAACACCAGCCCGGTGCTGGGTGGCACAGAGTTAATGGCTCATAGAGAGCATATACATGTTTTTTAAAGATGTTTTATTGCTTACAAAAGGAAGTAGTCTTGAGAGACTGGATACATAAACTGGCTCCAGCCAGCTGCGGCTGTCGGACTAGGAGGGATCCTGTTCAATTAGTGTTGTAAAATAAAATACTTTGTAAAGGAAATAAACACAATGCGAGCTAAGATTCATGCTTTCAAATATACACAAGGTTTGAATTTTTAATTAGGGCTGCTAATTACAGTCATCAGAAAGCACAACAGAATAGATTTTACCTTACATTTAGCAGACAAGCCTTCAACCCCAGTGTATTTTTCAATTTCATTAATATTTTATGAAAATGGCCCTTGCAGCTTTAGCCTATTCTAGTCTCCTACAAAACTGGCCCACATTATGGATGCCAATGCCTTTAAGCCATGTGCATTAGTGTGATGACAAAATGCAAAACAGCGTCTTGTCAACTATTGCATCAATTGATTCTATTAGATAGTGTAAAAACAGTTGGGTGTGAGTTGTCATCTCAGTGACACTAATGATGAAGCAAGATACTGGCTGAGAACAGGCATTAGCTATAAGCCAGAAATTAATGATTCTAATATTTTTGAACAAATTAACCTTAATGAACTGGTCTTGCAAATACTGTATTATCTTCAGATAAGTCAGTGAGTGGAACAATGCTGTGACATGCACACATAGTAAACTTATATAAATAGGGATATTAAATAAACGCAAACCCTATATGTCTGTGTTTTTCTGGTTTACCAATTTCTCATGCCTGTTTGTGTCTCAGACACAACATAGATCCAACTATGAAACAGTCATTCCACTGTTTCTAGTGAAATTGATAGTGATTGACTATTTTATAAAATTGCCAGTAACTTAGTGGAAGCATAAATAAAATATCCCCCCAAATTGCAGGATAACTGATTGTCAGAAAATTAAATTTTATATTTAATATGCAAAGGACTTCCCTAAATGTAAAGTGAATCCTCTTGTAAAATAATTATTTCTTCTGTTATTCTGAAGAATATCACCCTTTTTCATTACTTGTTCGTCTGTTTTGTTAGGTTTGGAGTTTTGGAAAATGGGTTTTCCTAAAATAAGTCACACCTGCGGTACTCCTTGAACTGAAGCATGCATTTCTCCTCTGGAAAGACTGAAAAAGTTCATTATAGTGATCCCAAGCTAGGTATTGGTGGGATGACTTTGAAACATAAAACAAAGTAAGACAGGAGCACTTTTATTAACAATTGCTGCATAAAAGCAAAATCCTGTGCGGTGCAATTTTGGCTCATTCTTGCATTCCCTGTAATCGTTAGTGTACCAAAGTTAATAGCATTCAGTTAGTGGTAGTACATTTGACAGACAAATGAAATACACCGCCCCCTCTGCCCGAGATAGCTCACTGCCAGATTCAACTGCAGCTCAAAAAAAAAAATAATTAATGATATTATAACAGTGGTTTTGCTTACATAGTTTCTTGTATGGTTCTTCCACACAATGCAGCTTCAGTTCTCTCTCTTCACCCAGAAAGCTGCACTCAGGTGATCACAATTTTCATCACAAAGGATCTTTATTTTTGCTTAACAATGTTTAGTGCCTGCTCAAATCTGTGGTCCAAAATCCTGGAAACCCATTCATAAATCCCATACAGAACTCAGATGGCTAATTTAAAGAAGAGGAAACAAAGGAAAGGCACTTGCCAACAACAGTTTGTTGGCTTAACTTTGACTTGCTTTCCTGGGAAGGAAGAAAACAGAATTTTCAATGTGAACTGTCAGCCCCAGTTATGACAGAAGCTCACTAGTGAGAGATCCGGAGTCTCCTTTCCATTGGCAGTGAAGCACAGAAACCCTCCAAACAGAATTCTTTCAAGCTTCCTCTACAACTCCACTTAAATAATTTACTTTTTATTTTTTCTCAGACTATTCTTTTTAAAGTTGGCTGACATGTGCATTGACAAGCATGCTTTACTGCATAAGATGACTTGTGTATTTGGAACGGGAAAAAAGAAAAAAGTCACAAAAAATCTCTCGAACTCTGAGAGTAAGAGAACTACTGTATTTACTTTGGGAGAAAACAGTCTGAATTCTGTCTTCAGCTGAGGGGCACTAAATAGAAACTAACATAAGTAAAATAGCTGCTTTGGGAGAAGGTGGTTTACTAATTTAAAAACCAAACCTGTGGCTGTGTGCCTAATTCAGCAAACCTAACTGGGCAAAGAACTTAACAGTTCTCTCTGTTCCAGGCAGAGAGACCTTAAATCTGTTCATTAGAACATAATACATTGTCATTTAATCCAGGAAAGCATAATTCTAAAGTTCATCCTTTTATAGTTCTGACAGTTACTAGAGACTGTAGTAGATGAATAAAATGATGTGGAAATAATGGCATAAGTGGAGCTGTTGATATTCTAAATCCTTGTTTTTACACTTCAATATTTATGATGATGTGCTGTGACTGAAACAGAGGCTGGAGAGAAACTAACATAGAAGGTGGAAGGACAACAGGCTATTTAGGTCACTCATGTATATTTGGATTATAAATGGAATGAGTGATCTGGGCTTGCTGAATATTTTTACAATGATAAAATACAATAGACTCTTTCCTGCAAATCTTACTGTAAAAGAATTCAGAAAACTCAATATTTTTGCTTTTGTTTTTACTAATCTAGAAAACATTCCTCTCTGAAAAGATAACTGCGTGTTTTCTGAATAGTAATGAAATCTTCTTTCTATAAAAGATCATTTCTCCCCCTCTACCTACCCCTGAAAAAAGTTTTATGTAATGCTTTTTGAATGGTTGACAGAACTCTACTTGGTATGCAATTTTGTATTATATAAAACATACTTTATAAGATAACATATTATTATAGATGTCTTTATATTGCTTTTTCATAAAATCTTCCTCTGTTCTAAGTCTTTCAGTTTTTACTGGCAGGGCAGGAGTAACCTGGCAGAGGACATTGCTTGACTGTAGTTGTTTTACATTAACCACTTCTGTCTATAAGTTCTTCACCATGCGGTGGGAAAATGGAACACAATGGTTTATTTACTACCAGACCTGAAATTATATTCAGATCAAAGCAATAAGTAGCAGAGTTGCTATAGAATAAATTGCTCTAAAATGTACTTTCAACTTGCAATGGAAAATGGCCCTAGAATTATTTTGAAGTTATAATAAATAATGAGCTTATGCAAGCCCATTTTTTCATAAAGACCTAGGAAGTAGTCTATTTTTAGTGACATACTCTCAATGTTATAGTTAATAAATACTTTGAATCTAGATGCAAATAATTGCTGAAAATTTTTTCAAGTAGCTAATATTCCAAATAATAAAAGGTACTGTAAAAGTTAGGTCATTCAAAATTTGACATATACTGGTCCTCATCATTCCATCCACCAATCAATGTACAATTTAAAAAATCTTAAATAGTTTATAATCTCCATCTGTGCAATAAACTCAAAGTGATTACTTATCTACTTTGACATTCTGCATTCAGTCATTCACTTGTCCCTTCTTTCATATATTCTCATCAAAGGCATGAACTGAGCATCTGTAGTCGTGCTCTCTTATATCCACATGTGTCTCTCTAGCACTTGAGGTGTGATTAGTCTCAGTTGAAGTGTGCTATCTTCCCCAATGGCTCAGCAGGTAAAGAATCCGCCTCCAAAGCAGGAGATGCAGGAGACACGGGTTCAGTCCCTGGGTCGGGAAGATCCGCTGGAGGAGGAAATGGCAACCCACTCCAGTTTTCTTGCCTGAAAAATCCCAAGGACAAAAGAGCCTGATGGGCTACAGTCCATGAAGTCACAAAAGAATCGGACATGACACTGATTATCTGTTGAAATGATCATACTTTGGACCTATTGTGTTAAGTAAAATAAATTATTAAATTAATTCCTTTTTCACACAAGACTACTAGGAAATTTAAAATTATCTATGTGTCTTGCATGCTAACCTACAAGGCACAATAAGCACTGTGTTAGGTTCTGGAGAGTCTAAGATGAAAACTATAGTGATCTGGACTTCGAGGAACTTTAGTGTTGACAAGAAAAATCTGGAGCCCTAATTCCAACTGTAGTATTTTCCTGTGGCTTGACATTCAAAGCAAATGCCTTTTTTATTGCTCTCTTTGTTGAATCAGTTTTCCTAATATGTGAAAGTCATTTGATACTTGGAATCTATAAGACTCCCTGCTTTGTCAGGACAGAGTTTGGATAACTTGGATGCTAAGTCAAGGCAGTCTGTGGTGCTAACTTCTTCTGGAGACCTTGTCACTACTGAGGACCTCAGACTCTTGGAGAGGCATCGGTAGCTGGTTGCCCAGCAATGGTTGCCTTTAAAGTCAGCATTTAACATCCCTGCTCTGCTTCCCAGTCACTGTCAAGGCTGCTCAGAAACAAGAGTACTCAGTTGTCTAGGAAGAGAGTTATTCTCTGTGTGAGCCTAACTGGCCTGCACAGGGAGGGTAGCTGTAACTTTGGCCTCATGAGCACCATACTTCCACCATTATTGACCTGGCTCAAATTGCTAATAGTGAGTACTCCCTCCTTGGAAAAGACACACCCTTTGGAGAGCTCTCACTTTGTAAAAACAGAAGTACCTTGCTCATGTTCTATCATGACATCGCTGGACCACACTATCTATTTTCTGGAACCTTGAACGAGGTAATGTAGCTTCCCAAGAAGCAACTTTATTTCAGTCATAGTCACATGCTCTTTTTGTGCCCACCATAAACTATTTCAATTATTATTAGCAGTTTCTTTTTTTTCATATTTTCCTCAGAATAAAGTTAACTAATGTTTATTTGCACCTATATAAAACTCAATTTCAAAGAGGGGTAAGGAATTTTTTGACATTTCTACAATGGCATTGTCTTTATGACAACTCTAAAATGTTTTGCCTGTGGGAAAAAAGGTGGAGTTGGTACTTGGCAGTCATTAAGTCCAGTGCAGTCTTGTTAAAGGTAGTCAAATCCATTTGTTCAGTGTATTACCCTCTTGTCTCCTCTCCCCAGCCAACTGCTTGATTGGCTAATGATTGGGATTGACTGACAAGTGTGACAAAGCCACAGGGCCATCTCTTTGTGATGGGAATTGATGGCCCTGTAAATACAGCCCTTCACCTTCAATACCTTTAAACACCCAATGATTAACCTACAGTATCTCAGATTTGCTTCTATTTTCATTTATTCCCCCTTTTACCATTGACATAAGGCCCCCACAGACAAGAGTACTCAGTGCTTTTCCTGTTTAGGTGGTCAACTTAAATATTATTTTCTGTAAATTTTGATTGAGAATGCTAATATTATCTTTTAGTAAAATGTATACTTGGCTCCATAGTAGAGAGTCAATTGTGTCATATTTCTGACATATAACCAACTTAATATGATTAGATTTCCACAGATATAGTTACTAAAAAACATTGTTATAATATTAACTAGAAGAAGAAAATAATATTAAGCCCACAATTTACTCTTCCTCCCTTAGTGGATGCAATAATACATTTTTTATTATGGATCACCCTCATTATTTGAGTGAATCAAATCTCCTTTGAAGGAATTTTCTCACAGTGGTCAATAAGATAAGGTTTAGTTTCTCAGGATGAAATTTTTTTATCAAAGTCTGATGTGAAATATATACAAATTAAATATTATTTATTTGCTTCATTGTAGTAAAAGTTGGTTGAGCTGGCCATTTTTCAGAGACAGATAAAGTGAAGTATTTACTGAAAGTTTTAGTTAAAACAGGCAAAATCTCCTCCAAGTATCTTTTATATTCCAGTGGAAATAACATCTTTATAACAATTATTTTAGAAATCCTGATCATTTAGAAATTCTACAATTGACTTTAATCAAATCAAAACCCAATTTAGACTAAAGTCTTTTTAGAAACTTGAAAATGAAAAATAAAATTTTTATGTATATATAAAAATGAATGGGTTATATAAAAGCTTTGTCAAATTGCATCAAATATTTTACATATAAATAAACTTATAATTGTATATAATAACATTTCAATTATAAGCAAAACATGAAGAGTGCAAGGTTAGGTTGAAAAGCATGTAAACTGCCATGCTACCAAGGTGGTTAATAGAAGCAAAATTCTCATAATTAGAACCATGTTAAAACTTAATTAGAAAATAAGCTAAATACACAAATCCACAAGCACTTATATTGTAGCTATCACTAGGTGAATTAAGAATGAATTACTAATATTTTCTACTGTTAATACATGGTTAATTAATGATTAAATAGTGTTTTTACTGCTCACTCATTAATGATTTATTACAGTTACTTAAACAGTTTCCTAGATCTGAGTGCTTTAAATAGACATTTACTTCCCAGGTTTACCTTCTTTCTAATGTAATGGTTACTACATTTTCTATTGTATTACTCTGATCTCCTTTCAACTATGAATATCAAATATCTTAACTATCTTATGAGTAAGATCTAATTCACTGGCTCCCATGAACTCAACCAATAGAACTGAGTATGAAAAGAGATACAGATCTTCTTGTGTCATCGACACGTGTCCTTAAACTGTGAGTGGGAGAAGGGACCACAGGATGTTAAACTCACGTAACCCAACTGGCTCCCCATCCTAGACTCTGCTTTCTGCTCCAGCATCTAAGTTGCCCTCATGCTGATGACAGTACTGCCTGAGAAGAGCATGCTGTCTAGATCTGTTTAGGTAAAGAGACCTTCTTTCTTGGAGGTGGTCATTTATGGGACCAAAGCAGCATTCTCTTGGCCATATGGGCAAGGTCCAGGTGATCTATATATGGCAAGGCACCCTGGTGGCAAGAGAATCTTTCACTGTAAAGTTCATTTAGCGATGGCCCTCACCTTGAGATATAACAGTGATGGAGCTTACAAGTGCTGGGGACTGATTCTTTAGATTCTTTATCACAAGTGTGCTTGTCATTGCTTCTGGATTTGCCTAGAGTCTCCTAGAATGCAATTATATCTTCTGATATGTACCTGACAACCAGATTGAGGTGTTTTCCTCCCATTTTGGAAAGCTACATGGAAATAGCTTCTGGGGTGTGACATTGCAATCTTAATGCTTGTCTTTATGTAACTATTTGTCCTTATCAGGGGATTCTGTGGCTGCTAGGAGACTGTGTTTAGTCGATTTAGAAATGACAGTAATGCTCTGGAAATGGCTTTCCTCTTCTAAAAAATGACAGGTATGTGATGGGGTGAAACTACTAAAATTAACTCTCTTTCCTCCTCACCTTTCAAAAAAAAAAGAGCTTTAAAAATATAGACTGTCAGAGGGAATGCATTTGTTTTACATTTGCTAAGGAAAGACAAGAGAAATCTAATTCTTACCACAATAGCCTTAGAAATAATGATAAGCCTTACCTGATGCAAACTTGACTATATTCCTGCATTGTGAGTCATTTTGCAATTCACTGCTAAAAATCTTTTTTAAAAAAATCATGTTGTTTTGAAAACTTGATTTATTTGTGTCCGTCCTTAAAAAAATTAATATAAGTTCATGGAAGGTTGACTCTAGGACTCTAGGAATAGAGAGGAAAAAAAAAATCCTTTCGTGCAAAATTTAAATGGAGAAGTCATGATATTGTAGGATGGTTTATGTCTTCCCTGAAGAGAAAAATGATAGCAATGGAATTGAAAATAGTTCAAAATAGAGAAGGAAAATCAGGTTAAATATTGCTGATTAATGTTGTTCATTAATCATAGCCTCAACTATCAAAGCTAATCCTGCTTACATATTTGGATCAAGAGGCAACAATTTTAGAATTATAAAATTTTGTAATATAGATTCAACTTTATATATATATATACATATATATGTATATATATGCATATATTGACATATATGGGCTCCTCTTGTGGCTCAGCTGGTAAAGAATCTGTCTGCAATGTGGGAGACCTCGGTTCGATCCCTGGGTTGGGAAGATCCCCTGAGAAGAGAAAGGCGACCCACTCTAGTATTTTGGCCTGGAGAATTCCATGGACTACATAGTCCATGGGGTTGAGAAGAGTTGGACACGACTGAGTGACTTTCACTTTTGCTTCACTTCATACATATATATACAATATATACACATATATTGAGTAATAAGAGTTTAGTTATATGTAATAAAACTAAAAAGTTAATATAGCTGTATATTTCTAGACAGTGACAGAAAAGAATCATATTTACCTTTACAATTTAAATGTTGCTTGGGGTTAGGATTTCAAAATGATTTTGCTAGCATCCATTGCCAGCACAGTTTTGCCAGATGTAACTTTAAGGAGATCAGACCAATTAATCCTGAAGGAAATCAACCCTAAATATTCATTGGAGGGACTGATGCTGAAGTTGAAGCTCCAATACTTTGGCCACCTGATGCGAAGCGCCAACTCATTGGAAAAGACCCTGATTTGGGGCAAGATTGAGGGCAGGAGGAGAAGGGAGTGACAGAGGATGAGATGGTTGGATGGCATCACTGACTCAATGGACATGAGTTTGAGCAAACTCCGGGAGATAGTGAAGGACAGGGAAGCCTGGCATGCTGCAGTTCATGGAGTCACAGAGTCAGACATGACTTAGGGGCTGAACAACAACATCAACTTAAAAAAAAATTATTTGCATCTCATTAACTGTCAACCTCTGAGGAAGTAGGGGTTGAACATTTGGAAACATAAAGCAACATACAGAAGAGATGAAAAAGAGAAATAAAAGCTAAGATTGTTTAAAATGTTTTGCAAATGTTATACTAGCCTGAAGCAAATGGGTATCAGTCTGTGATAACTTTTGAAGGTCAATTTAGAAAACTTTGTTTCATGACATCAGTGGACATTTCCATCATTCACTAAGATGGTGTTTTGAGTTGTGGAATCGAGTTTCATTTACTCACTAATTCATTCAGTGATTTTTGTTGGATATCTGCTATATGATGGGCTCTGGACTGAGCAAGGGCAGGAAAGTCGATTTGAAAATGAAACCAACAGTTTCAAGAAGAGTGGCAACATTGTAGAATTCCAGACAAAGTTAAAACGACTCAGTAGCAAATCAAAAAGTTGAGTTTCCTAGCAAAACATCAGTAGTCAAATGTCTCTTCATATTTTACTTCTTTTATTATTATAATGACCTACAATGAATCTGATAAAAGTGATTTCAGATATTGGCAGGCCCACTGTAGGAGACGTGACTTCGATCCCCGGGTCAGGAAGATCCCCTGGAGAAGGGAATGTCTACCCACTTCAGAATTCTTGCCTGGAGAATTCCATGTACAGAGGAGCCTGGTGGCCTACAGTCCACGGGGTCGCAAAGAGTCAGACACAACTGAAAGACTAAGCGTACGGGGGCTGGCCAAGGATAAGTCCTCCAACAGTAACCTCAGAGAGATGAGGTTCAGCCCAGTTCAAGGAAAAAAGTGGACTAGAGTTCTAGGGGATGCAGGTCTCCATTTCAGAAACAAAGACATTAGATTTCTTGTTTCAGGTATCTAGTCCTTTTTTTGTTTTGCTCCACATAGAAGTAAACTACTGTGTGTTTCGTGTGAGGGTCCTCTTCCTTGAGAAGAAACAGAACCCTTAAATGCCATCTTCAGAAGAATAAACCATGACCAAGTGACCAGGCATGATGAAAGAGAAAGAGATCAAACATGTTTCTTAGATTCTTATTTGTCTTTGGTCTGAGAAAAATAAAGCTATACAAGTTTGAGGCCAGATTACATTTTCAATAACAACTAGATGGGTGCAAATGGAGGATTTTTATTCTGTCATCCCTGGAACCATATAGAACCTATAGATAGGTTTAAATAATCTGTGGACCCTACTGTATTTATGCAAAATTTTAAATGCATGTGTTTTTCAAGGAAGGGTCTACAGCTTTCATCATATTTTAAAGTGTCTGTCCCTCCAAATTTAAGAACAATTGCCTTTAATGAATCATCTGAGTGACAAGGCTATTACATTAAGATGTAGTTCTCTTAATTCTTGAATTTCAAGCTTTTTAATATGAAACTGTTCCCTTCAAGCTAAGACTATGCAAAATCTGGTCAATACCTGCTATGTCTGATGAAGCTGAGAATAGAAAGCTTTCATTTGCACAAGTTCCATTCCATATTCTGCTCTAGCCTAGGTATGTAGATATGGCCAGAAAGTCTTTCCCACTGAGGGACAAGAAAAGAAAGTTTTAAAGTCCTGTTTTGGTTTGCTGATGGGCTCCATGACCTAAGATAAATTTTTTTGTTTTTATTTATGTACTTGCCAAGTGGCTCAGTGGGTAAAGAATCTGCCTCCAATGCAGGAGACTTGGGTTCAGTTTCTGGATCAGGAAGATCTCCTGGAGGAGGACATGGCAACCTACTCCTATATTCTTGCCTGGGAAATCCCATGGACAGAGGAGCCTGGCAGGCTTCAGTCCATGGGGTCGCAAAGAGTGGGACATGGCTGAAGTGACTGAGCACACATGCACACATAGACCTTTATATCACTTTCTAAATTTAGCACAGTTTTAATGTTTCCTGGGCAACTGATCATGAAAAAATTTCCATCTTCAAGTAGGGGTAAAATAACATCTATTTCTATATCTCTCAGTTATGGATAACTGCAGTTTGTTCTTCTATCAGTGTATTTTTGTGACCTCAGCCTTGCTATCTGAAAACTTTGTACAGTAATATTTTATTCTATCCCAAAGACACCATATGTCACCTCCCACCTTCCTAAGATAGACACCAGGTGTCAGCAAATGGCAGGCTCTCAGTAGGTAAAGTTGAATGTAATGATCTTTGGCATGTCTAAATGCACTTTAAGAAAAAAAAAGTTTTTCTATGAATAAAAGATGTGGCAGAGTCAGTCATGCTAAGATATCATTTTTAAGCACATAATTGTGAGCATAAATGAAAGCTTTCCTATAAGAATAAGGTACTTAGATTTTATTTAATAATTGATCTTATACATAAATTAGTGGATCCAATCAGATTAAAATTGCATATAGATATGAAAACAAAACAAAACAAAATAAAAACATCCCACAATCAACACATCATTTCTTGGGCTAGACAGGATGGAATGTATTCATTCTGGCACTGAGCTTTGACAAGTGTGGTTATGTGTAAGCATTCTAGAAAAGAAAGTATATTTATTCCAGTCTAAATTATGTCCCTAGATAGCGTGGTGGTGACTGAACTTATCACATCCACCCATGAAATTTCCATTAAAGGTATCAGATATAGGCAAAAAGCTCAGATTACTTGTAGGTACAATACTTTAACAGGGGAAGTCCAGATGGAACTTTTATAGATTCACAAATAGCATGGCTTACTGTACTGGAATGCTGGGTCCAAATGGCACATCCCTTTTGAGGTTACAGTTTAGAGTAAAACAGACTTATTAATAATCAATGCACTCATATGACCAAGAATGTTATCAGTTCGTCCAAGATGGAAAACAACAGGAAACTTAAGCCAAGACTCATTTTATTTTTGCCCTTCTTACTATATGCATTGGAAAAGAACCCCATTGGCCCTTTTTTAGCTAGTAATGTCTAATGCAGGAAGACAGGAATAAGCAGAGAAGAAAGCACCTGTCAGCTCTATTTCCCACTCTCCTTGATTAGCATGAAACATTAATAGGGCTTTCAGAAATTCTGGCCTGAAATGGGCTTTGCCTGAGAACGTGTCTGTCTTTACTGCATAAAAGCCACTGTCATTAAAAAAAAGGGCAGATAACTAAAGAGGACTCTTTCTTGAAATTTATACCTTTTTTTCATACAATGACAAATTATTTTAATAATGGGAATCACATACACTGCCATTTGTATAATGTTTCCCATAAAATTCCCCCATTAAATTTGCTCCTTTACTTGACTCATCTCTTTTTTTAAAAGAATGACACACACAAAATGATACATCACGCTTTCTTATAAAGAATTGAAAATGAACATACAGTAATGGGTTAACATACATTTTAATAAAATTTTCATTGTTGTGCATTTCACTTTTCGATACTGAAAACCAGGGCTGTTCCAATAACCTTGGGCAATGCCTCAGGATAAAACAAATCATGTGGTGGTGAACTATTTTCACCTATTTATACCTCTACAGGAAAAATATTCATAAATACCAAAGAAAATCAGATGTGCTCCAAAAAATTGTATTCAGTCTTAATACGTCTTGCCATATACTGTATATCACTATATACTAAAAATATAACCTAAAAAAGCTTTAGGGATTTCTAGAAGTTTTTGGAAGTTTAACTGTATTGTTAATTTTCATCAAAGATGAGTGTCAGATTGCTTTCCAGTCTCCAAAATGGCCACAAAAATAAAAAGATACAGTGGGATTCAAATAAGAATGGTCATAGATCACAAAATATAGCTTTCAGTCTCTTCATAAAAACTTTGCTCAGATTTGTAATTTGAGACTTGAGTTTTTAGGTTGGGAAACTTTTGATTTGAGTTGAATGCTTGTTATATTTATGGAGTCATTAGTTTACAAAGAAATATGCATGTCAG